>NC_063258.1:21870289-31870289 GCF_019578655.1 Ricinus communis
TTTTCTCATATTAAATTATTAGCTATATTATGGGGTTGTTTTCTCAAATTCATAAATATATACGTTTTAAGGGGTTATTTTTTTATATTGGCAAATATACCCTTTTATGGGGTTGTTTTCTCATATTTTAAAATTAACCGATTTAAAGGATTGTTTTCTCATACTCACAAATATACCACAATTACGAGGTTATTTTCTCAGATTCATAAATATCTCCGTTTTACGGGGTTGTTTTCACATATTAAAAAATTTATCCTTTCTACGAGGCTGTTTTCTCTTATTAAAAAATTTACCCGTTCTACAAGGTTATTTTCTTAGACTCTCAATTACACTACTTTTATGGTTGTTTTCTCAGATTTATAAATATACATGTTTTACGGTGTTATTTTCTCAAATTTATAAATATACACGTTTTATGGGGTTATTTTCTTATGTTGACAAATATACCCCTCATATGGGTTTTTTTCCATATTAAAAAATTTACCCTTCTACGAAATTTGTTTTCTCGGTTCATACTTTTATGGAGTTATTTTCTCAGATTCATAAATATACACGCTTTATGGGGTTATTTTCTTATGTTGAGAAATATACCACTTTTACGGATCGTTTTCTCATATTAAATTATTAGCACTATTCTGGGGATGTTTTTTCAAATTCGTAAATATACACGTTTTACGGGGTTATTTTCTTATATTGACAAATATAACCCTTTAACGGGTTGTTTTCTCATATTATAAATTTAACCTATTTAAGGGGTTGTTTTCTCATACTCACAACTATACCAAAATTTCAGTGTTATTTTCTCCGATTGATTAATATCCACATATTACGGGGTTGTTTTCTAATATTTATAAACATAACCTCTTACGGGGTTGTTTTCTCTTATTAAAAAATTTACCACTTCTACGAGGCTGTTTTCTCATACTCGCAATTACACCACATTTATGGAGTTATTTTCTGAGATTCATAAATATATACCTTTTACGGGCTTATTTACTTATATTAAAAAATTTACTCCTTCTACAAAGTTGTTTTCTGAGACTCGCAATTACACTACTTTTACCCCTTTTACGAGTCTGTTTTTCTCAAACTCATGATTACACTACTTTTACTCGGTTGTTTTCTCATATTCATAAATATACACGTTTTACACGGTTAATTTCTTATATTGATAAATATATCACTGTTATGGGGTTGTTTTCTCATATTAAATTATTAGCACTATCATGGGGTTGTTTTCTAAAATTTATAAATATACACGTTTTGTGGGTTTATTTTCTTATATTGACAAATATACCCTTTTTACGGGGTTGTTTTCTCATATTATAAAATTAACCCATTTAAGGATAACATGTCGGTCTCGAGGGTTCCTCACGGGATATGACGTGAATGGCGGTGTCGGAGAGTCTTATAACCACTGGGTGCCTCAAAGGAGGCCTGAAAGGCGAAATATGGGATAACAACGTCATTGAAATTCCTTAATAATATGGGTATACAACACAGGCCGACATTTGCACACATACAAAACATGTATTGGGGTTGATAGATTGTTAGGAAAAGGCTATGGAGGAATCAAATATTGTGGTGGTAAGTTATGACACGGGGGTTGTTTCTCATACTCACAAAAATATAAAAATTACGGGGTTATTTTCTCCAATTGATAAATATCTTCGTATTACGAGATTGTTTTCTCATGTTAAAAGATTTACCCTTTCTACGAGGTTGTTTTCTTAGACTCGCAATTATACTACTTTTACAGTGTTGTTTTCTCAAATTCATAAATATACACGTTTTACGGGGTTATTTCCTTATATTGAGAAATATACTACTTTTATGAGTTGTTATCTCATATTAAATTATTAGCACTATTCTGGAGTTGTTTTCTCAAATTTATAAATATACATATTTTACAGATAATTTCTTATATGGACAAATATACCCCTTTTACGAGGTTGTTTTCTCATATTATAAAATAACCCATTTAAGGGGTTGTTTTCTCACAGTCACAAATATACCAAAATTACGGGGTTACTATCTTCAATTGATAAATATCCCGGTATTACGGGGTTTTTCTCATATTAAAAAATTTAGCCCTTGTACGAGGCTGTTTTTTCTTAGACTCACAATTACACTATTTTTACGGGGTTGTTTTCTCAAATTCATAAATATACACATTTTACGGTGGTTATTTTCTTATATTGAAAAATATACCACTTTTACGGGGTCATCCTATCATACTTAATTATTTGCTCTATTATGGTGTCGTTTTCTCAAATTTATAAATATACATGTTTTACGGAGTTGTTTTCTTATATTGATAAATATACCCCTTTTATGGTGTTGTTTTCTCATATTATAAAATTAACCCATTTAAGGGGATATTTTCTCATACTAACAAATACACCAAAATTACGGGGTTATTTTCTCCGATTGATAAATATCTCCGTATTACAGGGTTGTTTTCTCAGACTCCAATTATACTACTTTTATGGGTTGCTTTCTCAGATTCATAAATATACCCCTTTTACGGAGTTATTTTCTTATATTGAGAAATATACCACTTTTACGGGTCGTTCTCTCATATTAAATGATTAGCACTATTATGGGGTTGTTTTCTAAAATTTATAAATATACACATTATACGAGGTTAATTTCTTATATAGACAAATATATCCCTTTTACGGGGTTATTTTCTCATATTATATAATTAACCCATTTAAGGGGTTGTTTTCTTACACTCACAAATATACCAAAATTACGAGGTTACTATCTTCATTTGATAAATATCTTAGTATTACAGGGTTGTTTTTTCATATTAAAAAATTTATCCCTTGTACGAGGTTGTTTTCTCATACTTGCAATTATATTATCTTTACAGGATTGTTTTCTCATATTCATAAATATACACGTTTTACGGGGTTATTTTTTTATTGATAAATATACTACTTTTGCGGGGTTATTTTCTTATATTGACAAATATACCCCCATTACGTGGTTGTTTTCTCATACTCACAAATATACCAAAATTATGGGGTTATTTTCTCCGATTGATAAGTATCCCCGTATTACGGGGTCGTTTTCTCATGTTAAAAAATTTTCGCCTTCTACGAGGCTGCTTTCTCATTTTAAAAAATTTATCCCTTCTACGAGGTTGTTTTCTCATACTCGCAATTACACTACTTTTATGGTGTTGTTTTCTGAGAGTAATAAATATACACGTTTTACGAGATTATTTTCTTACATTGATAAATATACCACTTTTACGAGGTCATTTTCTCATATTAAATTATAAGCAATATTATGGGGTTGTTTTCTTATGTTTACAAATATACCCCTTTTACGAGGTTGTTTTCTCATATTATAAAATTACGAGGTTATTTGGTCCGATTGATAATTATTCCCGTATTACAGGGTTATTTTCTAATATTTATAAATATACCCCTCTAACGGAGTTGTTTTCTTATATTAAAAAATTTCCCTTTTACGAGGCTATTTTCTCAGACTCACAATTACACTACTTTTACGATGTTGTTTTCTCAAATTCATAAATATCCACGTTTTATGGGGTTATTTTCTTATATCAACAAATCTACCGCTTTTATGGGATTGTTTTCTCATATTATAAAATTAACCCATTTAAGGGGTTGTTTTCTCATACTCACAAATACACTAAAATTACGCGGTTATTTTCTCCGATTAATAAATATCCCCGTATTAGGGGGTTGTTTTCTCATATTAAAAATTTACCGCTTTTACGAGGTTGTTTTCTCAGACTTGTAATTACACTACTTTTACGGGGTTATTTTCTGAGATTCATAAATATACACGTTTTATGGGGTTATTTTCTTATTATTGATAAATATACCACTTTTAGGGGTCGTTTTCTCATATTAGATTGTTAGCACTATTAAGGGATTATTTTTTCATACTCACAAATATACCAAAATTACGGGGTTATTTTCTCTGATTAATAAATATCCCTGTATTATGGGGTTGTTTTCTCACATGAAAAATTTACTCATACTGTTGTTTTCTCATACTAACAATTATACTATTTTTATGGGTTTGTTTTATCATATTAGTAAATATACCACTTTTACGGGGTTATTTTCTTATCCTGACAAATTTATAAAATTAACCCATTTAAGGACAACATCGGGGTCTCGAGGTTCCTCCGGGATTTGAATCGCGAATGGCGGTGTGATTGCCCTAAAGGAGGCACAAAGGCAAAATAGGACAACAACATCATTGAATTCCACTAATATGGGTATGCTGTCGGGGAACCCAACATTTCTTGAGCCTTACAAAACATGTATTGGGACTAATAGATTGTTAGGAAGCGGCTATGGAGGAATCAAATATGGTGGTGGCGGTCTTGCGGCGGCCGCGGTCGTTTTCTCATACTCACAAAAATACCAAAATTACGGAGTTATTTTCTCCGATTGATAAATATCCCCGTATTACGGGATTATTTTCTCATATTAAAAATTTATCCCTTCTACGAAATTTGTTTTCTCGGACTCGCGATTACTACTTCTTTTACGGTGTTGTTTCGGATTCATAAATATACACATTTCACGGGGTTATTTTCTTATATTAAGAAATATACTACTTTTCTGGAATTTATCTCAAATTTATAAATGTACACATTTTACAGGTAATTTCTTATATGGACAAATATACCCTTTTTACGAGTTTATTTTCTCATATTATAAAATAACCCATTTAAGGGGTTGTTTCTCACACTCACAAATATACCAAAATTACGAGGTTACTATCTTCAATTGATAAATATTCTGGTAGTACGGGGTTCTTCTCATATTAAAAAATTTTCCCTTTCTACGAGGCTGCTTTCTCATATTAAAAAATTTACCCCTTTTGCGTGGCTGTTTTGCCATACTCGCAATTACACTACTTTTATAATGTTATTTCCTAAGAGTCATAATTATACACGTTTTATGAAATTATTTTCTTACATTGATAAATATACCACTTTTACGAGGTCATTTTCTCATATTAAATTATTAGCAGTATTATGGGGTTGTTTTCTTAAATTCATAATTATACATTTTATGGGGTTATTTTCTTATGTTTACAAATATACCCCTTTTACGAGGTTGTTTACTCATATTATAAAACTAACCCATTTAAGAGGTTATTTTCTCATACTCATGAATATACTAAAATTTGGGGGTTATTTTTTTCGATTGATAAAAGTCCTCGTATTACGGGGTTGTTTTCTCATATTAAAAAATTTACCAATTCTACGAGTCTGTTTTCAAATACTAGCAGTTACACTACTTTTATGGGTTGTTTTTTCAAATTCATAAATATACACATTTTACGGGGTCGTTTTCTCATATTAAATTATTAAGACTATTATAGTGTTGTTTTCCCAAATTATAAATATCTATGTTTTAGGGGTTATTCTCTTATGTTGACATTTAAGGGATTGTTTTCTCATACTCACAAATATATCAAAATTATGGGATTATTTTCTCTGATCGATAAATATCCCCGTATTATGGGGTTATTTTCTAATATTTCTAAATATACCCCTCTACGGGGTTATTTTCTCATATTATAAATTTTACCCCTTCTACGAGGCTGTTTTCTCAGACTTGCAATTACACTACTTTTGTGCGGTTGTTTTCTCATATTCATAAATATACACCTTTTACGGAATTATTTTCTTATATAGATAAATATACAACTTTTTTACGGGGTTATTTTCTTATATCGACAAGTATACCCCTTTTACGGGGTTGTTTTCTCATATTATAAAATTAAACCATTGAAGGGGCTGTTTTCTCGTACTCACAAATATACCAAAATTACGGGATTATTTTCTCCGTTTGATAAATATCCCTGTATTACGGGGTTGTTTACTAATATTTATAAATATACCCCTCTTACGGGGTTGTTATCTCATATTAAAAGATTTACCCCTACTACGAGGTTATTTTCTTGCACTCGCAATTACACTACTTTTACGCGGTTCTTTTCTCAGATTTATAAACATACACGTTTTAGAGTTTTATTTTCTTATTCATAAATATACCACTTTTACAGGGTCATTTTCTCATATTAAATTATTAGCACTATTATGGGGTTGTTTTCTCATATTCATAAATATAAACGTTTTACGGGGTTATTTTCTTATTTTAACAAATATACTCCTTTTACGGGGTTATTTCTTATATTATAAATTTAACCCATTTAAGGGGTTGTTTTCTCATACTCATAAATCTACCAAAATTACGGGATTATTTTTTCAAGTTCATAAATTTCACCATATTACAGGATTGTTTTCTAATATTTATAAATATACTCCTCTTACGAGGTTGTTTTCTCATGTTAAAAAATTTACCCCTTCTACGAGGCTGTTTTCTTAAACTAGCAATTACACTATTTTGACGGGTTTGTTTTCTCATATTCATAAATATACACGTTTTATGGGTTATTTTCTTATATTGATAAATATACCACTTTTACGGAGTTATTTTCTCATATTAAATTATTAACATTATTATGGGTCTTTTTTTCTCATATTCATAAATACATATTTTATGGAATTATTTCCTTATATTGATAAATATTCCACTTTTATGGAGTTATTTTCTTATATTGACAAATATACCCCTTTTACTGGATTGTTTTCTCGTATTATAAAATTAACCCATTTAAGGGGTTGTTTTCTCGTACTCATAATGGGATTATTTTCTCTGATCAATAAATACCCTGTACGACGGAGTTATTTTCTAATATTTATAAATATACCCCTCTACGGGGTTGTTTTCTCATATCATAAATTTTACCCCTTCTACGAGTCTGTTTTCTCATACTTCAAAATTACACTACTATTACAGGGTTGTTTTCTCATATTCATAAATATACACATTTTACGGGGTTATTTTCTTATATTGATAAATATACCACTTTTACTGGATTATTTGTTATATTGACAAATATACCCCTTTTACGGGGTTGTTTTCTCATATTATAAAATTAACCCATTTAAGGGGCTGTTTTCTCGTACTCACAAATATACCAAAATTATGGGATTATTTTCTCTGATCGATAAATATCCCCGTACGACGGAGTTATTTCTTCAGACTCAAATTACACTACCTTGACGGGGTTTTTTTCTCAGATTCATAAATATACACATTTTACGAGGTTATTTTCTTATATTAATAATATACCAGTTTTACGGGATCATTTTGTCATATTAAATTATTAGCACTATTATAGGGTTGTTTTCTCAAATTCATATATAACACGTTTTACGGGATTATTTTTTTATATTGATAAATATACCCCTTTTACGGGCTTATTTTCTCATATTATAAAATTAACCCATTTAAGGGGTTGTTTTCTCATACTCACAAATATACCAAAATTACGGGGTTATTTTCTTCGATTGATAAAGATCCTCGTATTACGGGGTTGTTTTTTAATATTTATAAATATACCCTCTTACGGGGTTGTTTCTCATATTAAAAAATTTACTCTTTTTACGAGGCTGTTTCTTCATACTCGCAATTATACTACATTTATGTGTTGTTTTCTCATACTCATAAATATACACGTTTTACGTGGTTATTTTCTTATATTGAGAAATATACCACCTTTACAGGGTCATTTTCTTATACTGAGAAATATACCACTTTTTTACAGGGTCATTTTCTCGTATTAAATTATTAGCACTATTACGGGGTTGTTTTCTCAAATTTATAAATATACACATTGTACGGGGTTCTTTTCTTATATATTTGTCTTTTACAGGGTTGCTTTCTCATATTATAAAATTAATCGATTTAAGGGGTTATTTTCTCATACTCACAAATATACCAAAATTATGGGGTTATTTTCTCCGATTGATAAATATCCCTGCATTACGAGATTGTTTTCTCATATTAAAAAATTTACCCCTTCTACGAGGCTATTTTCTAAGACTCGCAATTACACAACTTTTATAGGATTGTTTTCTCATACTCATAAATATACACGTTTCATGGGGTTATTTTGTTATATATATAAATATACTACTTTAGGGGCTTATTTTCTTATACTGACAAATATACCCCTCTTACGGGATTTTTTTCTCATATTATAAAATTAACCCATTTAAAGGGTTGTTTTTTCATACTCACAAATATACCAAATTACGGGGTTATTTTCTCCGATTGACAAATATCCCCGAATTACGGGGTTGTTTTCGCATATTACAAAATTCACCCCTTCTATGAGGCTATTTCCTCATACTTGCAATTATACTATTTTTATGGGGTTATATTCTCAGATTCATAAATAAACATTTTTTAGGGAGTTGTTTTCTTATATTGATGAATATACTACATTTACGGGGTCGTTTTCTCATATTAAATTATTAGCACTATTCTGGAGTTATTTTCTTAAATTCATAAATATACACGTTTTTTGGGGTTATTTTCTTATATTAATAAATATACATGTTTTACGGGGTTATTATCTTATATTGACAAATATACCCCTTTTACAAGGTTGTTTTCTCATATTATAAAATTAATCCATTTAAGGGGTTGTTTTCTCATACTCACGAATATACCAAAATTACAGGTTATTTTCTCCAATTGATAAATATGCATGCATTACGGGGTTATTTTCTCATATTAAAAAATTTACCTCCTCTACGAGGCTGTTTCCTCAGACTCGCAATTACACTACTTTACGGGGTTATTTTCTCGTATTCATAAATATACATGTTTTACGGAGTTATTTTCTTATATTGATAAATATACCATTTTTACGAGGTCGTTTTCTCATATTAAATTATTAGCACTATTATGGGGTTATTTGTCAAATTCATAAATATACACGTTTTACAGGGTTATTTTCTTATATCGACAAATATACCCCTTTTACAGGGTTATTTTCTCATATTATAAAATTAACACATTTAAGGGGTTGTTTTCTCATACTCACTAGTACAGGAAAATTAAGAGATTATTTTGTCCGATTGATAATTATCCCCGTGTTACAGGGTTATTTTCTAATATTTATAAATATACCCCTCTGATAGAGTTGTTTTCTTATATTAAAAAATTTACCCATTTTACGAGGCTATTTTCTCAAACTCGCAATTACACTACTTTTATGACGTTGTTTTCTGAAATTCATAAATATCCACGTTCTACGGGGTTATCTTCTTATATCAACAAATCTACCCCTTTTACGGGATTATTTTCTCATATTATAAAATTAACCCATTTAAGGGGTAGTTTTCTCATACTCACAAATACACTAAAATTACGCGCTTATTTTCTCCGATTAATAAATATCCCCGTAGTAAGGGGTTGTTTTCTCATATTAAAAATTTACCCTTTTTACGAGGCTATTTTCTCAAACTCGTAATTACACTACTTTTACGGGGTTATTTTCTTATTATTGAGAAATATACCACTTTTAGGGGTCGTTTTCTCATATTAGATTATTAGCACTATTAAGAGGTTGTTTTTTCATACTCACAAATATACAAAATTACGTGGTTATTTTTTTTCTGATTAATAAATATCCACGTATTACGGAGTTTTTCTCACATTAAAAAATTTACCCCTTCTACGAAGCTGTTTTCTCAGACTAACAATTACACTATTTTTACGGATTTGTTTTATCATATTAGTAAATATACAACTTTTACGGGGTTATTTTCTTATATTGACAAATTTACCCCTTTTACGGGGTTGTTTTCTTATATTATAAAACTAACCCATTTACGGGGCTGTTTTGTCATATTAAAAAATTTACCCCTTCTACGAGGCTGTTTTATAAGACTCGCAATTACACTACTTTTACAGGGTTTTCTTTCTCATATTCATAAATATACACGTTTTACGGGGTTATTTTCTGACATTGATAAATATACTAGTTTCATGGGGTTATTTTGTTATGTTGAAAAATATACCCCTTTTACGGGGTTGTTTTCTCAATCCATTTACGGATTATCTTTTCATACTCGCAAATATATCAAAATTACTAGGTTATTTTCTCCGGTTGATAAATATCCCTGTATTACGCGGTTTTTTTGTCGTATTAAAAAATTTATCCCTTCTACGAGGAGGTTTTCTCAGACTCGCAATTACACTACTTTTACTGGGTTGTTTTCTCTGATTCATAAATATACACATTTACGAGGTTATTTTCTTATAGTTAGGGCTTAATTGAAAAGCTAAAGAAATATTTAAGGGTTAATCGAAAATTTTACAGGTGAAATTGTTAATAATTAAAACTTAAGGGACTAAATGTCGATAAGGAAGGAAAAGAAAGAAAGAAAGAAGGAAGGAAGAAGAGAAGAAGAAAGGGAAGTGGGCGTCGGCTTCAATAGCGGCGGCGAGCGGGTGCCACGGCGACGACTAAGAATGCCGCTGTTGTCGGCGAGCTCGTGGATGTCGGTGGCAACTGTGAACGGTGACGGCAGGCGCGGGGGCGAAGAAGGCAGCCGTAGCTTTCCTTACCGCCGTGCATGGCGTTCCCGACATCGATAGCTGCTGTTCTTGGTGGCAAACAACTCCCCTCGACCTGAGCTTCATTTTGGAGGTGGTAGTGTCGCAAATGGTGGCCGAAGTTGGAAGTTCGAGGTGGAGAGAGAAAATGGGGGCAGTCTGGAGTTTTTGGCTTTTTCGGCGAGTTTCGGCGAGAGATGGCTGATCAGAGGAAAAATTCGGACTCTCCTCAGCTCAAGCTTTCCAATGGCACCGGTTTCATGGCGATCGGACTTAGTTTGAAAATCGACAGCCGAGATCGTTCATAAATTTCTCCAGATGATCGGGGGTCGAATCGGAAGATTGGAAGCAGGGATCATCATCAGCGCGTTGTTCCAAGTCTATAGGCACATTCAGATAGTCAATCGGACTCCGGCAGCTGAAGGCGAGTCGACCGAGCGATCAAGCGTCTCGGTAATTCTCTGGCCCGTTGATTTTAGAATTCATTGATAAAAATTATGTGTTTAATTATTGTATTGAATATTAGAAAAGTTATGTGAGGTTTATTAGTTAAAATAAATAGTTTGTCGGACTGTCTGCCAATAATCGTATTTTGTATTGTGTGGCGAAGTCGGGAAATAATGTAGTGTGGTGGCCCAACTCCCGTTAAATAAATTGTTGGAATATTTGAAGTGTTTTCTGGCAGGTCCTGGACTCGTAAGATGGGGGGTAGATGTCCGTATTTAGGGGAAGTTCTGCCGGATTTTCGGTAGAATTTACCCGAGTCGAAAATTTTTATATAGTCAGTCCTAGGAGTCTAAGCCTAGGTTTAATTGTCAAATGTTTTACTTTTTCTAATTAAATTTTTCCCGTGATTAGATAAATCCATCAGTTCGGCTCGCTCTACCTGAGGCGTCAAACTAGAGCTAAGAGGTCGTTAGAACTGTAAGTTAAAGTCATATATCTGTTCACTTGTCATGCTAAGAGTTTTACGTAATAGTTTTGATTAAATAATTTAATAATTTAAATATTTATTTAATCACTATTCATATATGTTTCATTTTGTCACGACCCCACCCGTGGGCCCGTGACCGGCACTAGGGAATGGGTAGGCTTAAGGCCACCGAAACCCGTAGTAAGCCTGACACTCACTGATTTAAACAAATCTCATCTCAAATTAATATTATTAAAATCACAAATTATCTTAATAGCTACATTTTACATAAATACTTGATTACGGGAAAACTAGGCGAGACTCAAACTCGGAAAATTTACAACCGATACATCTACTATTACTCTGCGGGAATCTAAGATTTACCAATTTACATACCAAATCAAATACATCACCCGATGATGAAGGAGTCGGATTCTTGAATAAGAGTCGCGGGAGAACTATGATCGCGAATCACGAAAAACACATAAATGGGCTATCCGTCGATTCGAGAATGAGTTAAAATCAAATAATCTAGAGACTATTGCTTCTTCTCGGAAAACATAGATTATTCAAATCGATTATATCAAACCATACTATAATTATACCCTACTATTTCCTTCACATAAAAATATTAATCATTCGAATCAAAATATCAACCATGCACGTAAATACAATCCATATTATAATCATACCATAATAAATAAATAAATGAATAATAAAAATATATTTTTACTTTTACGGGACGAGTGGCTCGGTAGAACCCTAAACCCCAAAATCTAACGACCATTTTGGCTCTCTTAATCCAATAAGGTAGCCCGGAGAGCAAGCTCGATCGGTCCTTACCTCCGACTGAACACTTGAATTCCAAATAAGCCAGAGAGCATCGCTCGATCGGGGACCTTAACTCCGGCAATCAATCGAACTCGGCCAGAGAGCAATGCTCGATC
Organism: Ricinus communis; assembly: GCF_019578655.1. Lineage (NCBI taxonomy): Eukaryota > Viridiplantae > Streptophyta > Magnoliopsida > Malpighiales > Euphorbiaceae > Ricinus > Ricinus communis. Next base: position 21,882,634 of record NC_063258.1, read on the forward strand.
GGGCAAATAAATCCATAATAACCTTATGTCCATAATCATTACCGGTATACGCGTCCCGATGTAACCCACCAAAGTGGCATGTTCTACAAGCCACATTTCCCAATTCAAATCATCACATATAATAAATATCATTATCCGATGAACTCGGCCAACACATATCGGAAATGAAGATTAAAGATTTAAGGTAAAACAACGTGCAATTTGTGAGGGAAAATAATAACGTTTATCTTATTATAACATAATAATAATAATATTTATATTATTTCAAATATTAATAATCAAGTGAAATCATTTATTTTGCGATACTAATAATCATATTAAGCACAAATTCTAAATAGCATATTAAAATCGGACTAGCAATAGCGCAAATATTAAATGACTTTAACTCACGAATTGGCGACCTCCTAGCTCGCTCCGGTGCCTCGGTAGGGCGAGCGAGCCGACAATCTAATCACGGAAAACAATTTATCAATACTGAGACAATCCATCATTAATCCGACTGAAAAATCTCGACTCGGAGAATTCTACCGAAAATCCGTGAACCTCCCCTACAACACGAACATTACCCCCCCGTAAAAACGGGTCCAGGACTGCCAGAAGAACACTTCAAATATCCAACAATTTAAACAACGGAGTCGGGTCCCCAAACTTCACTATTTCGACTCAGCCACACCTGACAAAAATACGAGGGGGCGGCGGGACAATTATTTTTGACTCACAATATCATCAAATACACAATATAATCCAATAGACACAATTAAACCAAGAATTTCTAAAATTAACGGGCCAAAAGATAATTAGGGCGCTCGATCGCTCGGTCGATTCGCCTCCGGTAGCGGGTCAGGTCGGCGATCCGAACACACCATCGGACTCTGGCGGCCGATGGCGATCCCTTTCGATTTTTCGATCGACACCCGATCATCCGGAGATTTGCGGGACGATCTCGACCGTCGATTCGCAAACGGGCTCGATCGCCGCGAAACCGTGCCATCGCGAAGCTTGAGTAGAGGAGAGTCGGGATACATCCTCCGATCATCCATCCTCCACGGGAGCTCGCCGGAAAAGCCCAAAACACGCTGCCTCCACTTCACCGGAACTCTCTTCTCAGCCACCAAAGCCGGCCACCGCGCTAAAAGGAAGCTCTCTCCAAGGGAGTTGATCGCCGAGATCGGCCCGAAGGCCACCGGAAGCAGCCGAACGGCGCTCGGAAGGGCGCACCACGTCGCGCGATTAGCCGCCTCACGTTGCCGCTTTTGCTCGCCGAGGCTGGCGCCCGGTAGGCTGACGCCACCGACATCGCGCCCGGTGATCGGTAGCCACCGGCTAATAGCGGCACCGGCTCCTCCTTCTATCAGCGCGGCCTTTTTCTCTCTCTTCCTCTCTTCTTCCCCGATTTCTTTCCCTTTAATATCGACATTTGACCCCTGAACTTTTCCTTATTACAATTTGGTCCCTCAACTTTCTTAATTACTTACAATTTCATCCCGCAGAATTCCAATTTGACCCCCAAACTTCCTTTTAGCCTTTCAATTAAGCCCCTAACTATTTAATTTGGGCCAAATCCGAATTATTGGAAATACACAATTACAAAAATACCCCTGACCGACATATTTATTTACGAAAATACCAAACTCACAAATTTCCATTAAAACCCCATAAAAATAACATTATACTTTCAATCCTTATTCCAAAATAAATTTCCAATTTAGTCCTAACACACAATTAAATTAAATTATCAATTTCCAACTTAAAATTTAATACTACTAATCAATTATAATACCAATTCTTCCAAAATTCTTTTATAAAAACATCCTTTATAATTTCTTCCAAAATTTTCCAATATATAATTTTACTTATATAAATATGCATTTGGAAAAATTTGAATAACCAAAATATAATCATTTCTCAAATAATTTACTTGTATAATTTCTTAAAACTTCAAATTAATTGCGTATAGAAAATAACTCATTTATTTGATTAATATTAAATTTTTCATTAAATCATTTCAAATTAAACCCAATAATAATGAAGCTAAAATTAACTTAAATAAAAACTCATTATTAAATATATAAAAATTCCGGTGTTACACATTTACTGCATTATGGTTTTGTGTTTTCGTATTAACTCGAGATGAGACGGCAGTAGAACATGCCACCTGATGGGTTGCATCAGGACCGCGTGCGCACTTGTATGAATCAGGAACAAAAAATGAAAGAGTAAAGGTTGGTAAAAAATTTAAAAAGGTAAGTTTAAGACTTGTGTTGGTCGAGTTTAACTCTCTAGGCTGAGTAGAGTGAGTTTGCTGGAGTAAAGGTCCCTGGTCGAGCAACGCTCTCTGGGCGCCAGCTTTATTGGAAACCTAAGTGACCGTACTAGACTTAAGGACCCTGGTCAAGCTTTGCTCTCTAGGCGCCAGTTTTATTGGAGTAAGAGAGCCGAAAGGCTAAGACTGTTAGTGAGAACTTAAGTGACCGGACTAGATTTAAAGACCCTAGTCGAGCTTCGCTTTCGGGCCGGTTCTGTTGGAATCAGAGAGTCGAGATGTTAGGACTAGGGCTCTACTAAGGTACTCTGTCCCGTAGTATGAAATAAAATATATTTATTTTACAAAAGCATAGCCTGACTCGTACTTTATTTTAATTAAAAAATATTTTATTGAGGTATTTATATTCGTTTTGGGATATATGATTTTAACTCACTCTCGAGACTAACAGTCTCAATTTCACTGTTTTTCAGGTGATTGTTAGTCTTCCCGCAGTTCTTATCTAGCAGCCCGACTCATTCATCATCGGATTGATGTAATTGAATTTGGTATGTTTGACTTGAAATATTCTAGATTCTCCGCAGTAGAAAATTTTAGACTTATCAGTTTGTAATTTTATATAAATTCAAGTCTCGCCAAATTATGCTAGCAAACTGAATTTAATTTATAATACCCATTGATTTAAGGTTAAATTGTGAAAAAAAAGTGCTTTGGATTGAGTTCGGATTTCAATTTGATTAAGATAATGAATAGTCAAACTTACTACGGCATTTGGTGGCCTAAAGCCTACCCATTCCCTAGTGCCGGTCACAGGGTCACAGGTCGGGTCGTGACAATTAGTATCCCCGTATTATAGGGTTGATTTCTAATATTTATAAATATACCACTCATATGGGGTTTTTTCCCATATTAAAAAATTTGCCCCTTCTACGAGGCTGTTTTCTTAGACTCGCAATTACACTACTTTTACGGGGTTGCTTCTCATATTCATAAATATACTCGACTTACGAGATTATTTTCTTATATCGATACATATACTCCTTTTACGAGATTTTTTCTCATATTATAAAATTAATGCAATTAAGGGTTATTTTCTTATACTCACAAATACACCAAAATTACGGGGTTATTTTCTCAGACTGATAAATATTCCTATATTATGGGGTTGTTTTCTTATATTAAAAATTTACCCCTACTACGAGGCTGTTTTCTCAAACTCGCAATTACACTACTTTTACGGGATTATTTTATCGGATTCATAAATATACACATTTTACGGGGCTATTTTTTATATTGATGAATATACCACTTTTACGGGGTCGTTTTCTCATATTAAATTGTTAGTACTATTGTGGGGTTGTTTTCTCAAATTCATAAATATATACGTTTTAAGGGGTTATTTTCTTATATCGATAAATATACCCTTTTACGGGGTTGTTTTCTCATATTATAAAATTAACCCATATAAATGGTTGTTTTCTCATACTCACAAATATACAACAATTACGGGGTTATTTTCTCAGATTTATAAATATCCCCATATTACAGGGTTGTTTTCACATATTAAAAAATTTACTCTTTCTACGAGGTTGTTTTCTCTTATTAAAAAATTTACCTATTCTACAAGGCTGTTTTCTTAGATTCTCAATTACACTACTTTTAGGGGTTGTTTTGTCAGATTCATAAATATACATGTTTTACGTTGTTGTTTTCTCAAATTTATAAATATACACGCTTTATGGGGTTATTTTCTTATGTTGACAAATATACCCCTTTTACGGGATTATTTTTTCATATTATAAAATTAACCCATTTAAGGGGTTATTTTCTTATACTCACAAATACACCAAAATTACGGGGTTATTTTCTCATATTGATAAATATCCATGTATTAAGAGCTTGTTTTCTCATATTAAAAAGTTTACCCCTTCTACGAGGTTGTTTTCTCAGACTCGCAATTACACTACTTTTACGGGATTATTTTCTCGGATTTATAAATATACACATTTTACGGGGTTATTTTCTTATATTGATAAATGCACCACTTTTACGGGGCCATTTTCTCATATTAAATTATTAGCTATATTATGGGGTTGTTTTCTCAAATTCATAAATATATACGTTTTAAGGGGTTATTTTTTTATATTGGCAAATATACCCTTTTATGGGTTTGTTCTCTCATATTATAAAATTAACCGATTTAAAGGATTGTTTTCTCATACTCACAAATATACCACATTTACGAGGTTATTTTCTCAAATTCATAAATATCCCCGTATTACGGGGTTGTTTTCACATATTAAAAAATTTATCCTTTCTACGAGGCTGTTTTCTCTTATTAAAAAATTTACCTGTTCTACAAGGTTATTTTCTTAGACTCTTAATTACACTACTTTTATGGTTGTTTTCTCAGATTCATAAATATACATGTTTTACGGTGCTGTTTTCTCAAATTTATAAATATACACGTTTTATGGGGTTATTTTCTTATGTTGACAAATATACCCCTCATATGGGTTTTTTTCAATATTAAAAAATTTACCCCTTCTACGAGGCTGTTTTCTCAGACTCGCAATTACACTACTTTTATGGAGTTATTTTCTCAGATTCATAAATATACACGCTTTATGGGGTTATTTTCTTATATTGAGAAATATACCACTTTTACGGATCGTTTTCTCATATTAAATTATTAGCACTATTCTGGGGATGTTTTTTCAAATTTGTAAATATACACGTTTTACGGGGTTATTTTCTTATATTGGCAAATATAACCATTTAATGGGGTTGTTTTCTCATATTATAAAATTAACCTATTTAAGGGGTTGTTTTCTCATACTCACAAATATACCAAAATTACAGTGTTATTTTCTCCGATTGATTAATATCCACGTATTACAGGGTTATTTTCTAATATTTATAAACATAACCCTCTTACGGTGTTGTTTTCTCTTATTAAAAAATTTACCACTTCTATGAGGCTGTTTTCTCATACTCGCAATTACACTACATTTATGGAGTTGTTTTCTGAGATTCATAAATATATACCTTTTACGGGCTTATTTACTTATATTAAAAAATTTACTCCTTCTACGAAGTTGTTTTCTGAGACTCGCAATTACACTACTTTTACCCCTTTTACGAGTCTGTTTTCTCAAACTCGCAGTTACACTACTTTTACTCGGTTGTTTTCTCATATTCATAAATATACACGTTTTACACGGTTATTTTCTTATATTGATAAATATATCACTGTTATAGGGTTGTTTTCTCATATTAAATTATTAGCACTATCATGGGGTTGTTTTTTCAAATTTATAAATATACACGTTTTGTGGGGTTATTTTCTTATATTGACAAATATACCCTTTTTACGGGGTTGTTTTCTCATATTATAAAATTAATCCATTTAAGGACAACATCAGGGTCTCGAGGGTTCCCTCCTGGGATATGAACGTGAATGGCAGTGTCAGAGAGTCTTACAACCACCGATTGCCGCAAAGGAGGCACAAAGGCGAAATATGGGACAACATCACTGAATTCCACTAATATGGGTATGCAACACAGAAACTCGACATTTGCACACATACAAAACATGTATTAGGGCTGATAGATTGTTAGGAAAAGGCTATGGAGGAATCAAATATTGTGGTGGTGGGGTGCCACATCACGGGGGTTGTTTCTCATACTCACAAAAATATAAAAATTACGGGGTTATTTTCTCCAATTGATAAATATCTTCGTATTACGGGATTGTTTTCTCATGTTAAAAGATTTACCCCTTCTACGAGGCTGTTTTCTTAGACTCGCAATTATACTACTTTTACAGTGTTGTTTTCTCAAATTCATAAATATACACGTTTTACGGGGTTATTTCCTTATATTGAGAAATATACTACTTTTACGAGTTGTTATCTCATATTAAATTATTAGCACTATTCTAGAGTTGTTTTCTCAAATTTATAAATATACACATTTTACAGGTAATTTCTTATATGGACAAATATACCCCTTTTACGAGGTTGTTTTCTCATATTATAAAATAACCCATTTAAGGGGTTGTTTTCTAACAGTCATAAATATACCAAAATTACGGGGTTACTATCTTCAATTGATAAATATCCCGGTATTACGGGGTTTTTCTCATATTAAAAAATTTACCCCTTGTACGAGGCTGTTTTTTCTCAAATTCACAATTACACTATTTTTACGGGGTTGTTTTCTCAAATTCATAAATATACACATTTTACAGTGGTTATTTTCTTATATTGAAAAATATACCACTTTTACGGGGTCATCCTATCATACTTAATTATTTGCTCTATTATGGTGTCGTTTTCTCAAATTCATAAATATACACGTTTTACGGGGTTGTTTTCTTATATTAATAAATATACCCCTTTTATGGTGTTGTTTTCTCATATTATAAAATTAATCCATTTAAGGGGATATTTTCTCATACTAACAAATACACCAAAATTACGGGGTTATTTTCTCCGATTGATAAATATCTCCGTATTACGGGGTTGTTTTCTCAGACTCCAATTATACTACTTTTATGGTTGCTTTCTCAGATTCATAAATGTACACATTTTACGGAGTTATTTTCTTATATTGAGAAATATACCACTTTTACGGGTCGTTCTCTCATATTAAATTATTAGCACTATTATGGGGTTGTTTTCTAAAATTTATAAATATACACATTATACGGGGTTAATTTCTTATATAGACAAATATATCCCTTTTACGGGGTTATTTTCTCATATTATATAATTAACCCATTTAAGGGGTTGTTTTCTTACACTCACAAATATACCAAAATTACAGGCTTACTATCTTTAATTGATAAATATCTCGGTATTACAGGGTTGTTTTTTCATATTAAAAAATTTATCCCTTGTACGAGGTTGTTTTCTCATACTTGCAATTATATTATCTTTACAAGATTGTTTTCTTATATTCATAAATATACACGTTTTACGGGGTTATTTTTTATATTGATAAATATACTACTTTTGCGGGGTTATTTTCTTATATTGACAAATATACCCCCATTACGTGGTTGTTTTCTCATACTCACAAATATACCAAAATTATGGGGTTATTTTCTCCGATTGATAAGTATCCCCGTATTACGGGGTCATTTTCTCATGTTAAAAAATTTTCGCCTTCTACGAGAGTGCTTTCTCATATTAAAAAATTTATTCCTTCTACGAGGCTGTTTTCTCATACTCGCAATTACACTACTTTTACGGTGTTGTTTTCTGAGAGCAATAAATATACACGTTTTACGAGATTATTTTCTTACATTGATAAATATACCACTTTTACGAGGTCATTTTCTCATATTAAATTATTAGCAATATTATGGGGTTGTTTTCTTATGTTTACAAATATACCCCTTTTCCGAGGTTTTTTTTCATATTATAAAACTAACCCATTTAAGAGGTTACTTTCTCATACTCACAAATATACCAAAATTTAGGGGTTATTTTTTCCGATTGATTAATATCCCCGTATTACGGGGTTGTTTTCTCATATTAAAAAATTTACCAATTCTACGAGGCTGTTTTCACATACTGGCAATTACACTACTTTTATGGGGTTGTTTTTTCAAATTCATAAATATACACGTTTTACGGGGTCATTTTTTCATATTAAATTATTAGCACTATTACAGTATTGTTTTCTCAAATTCATAAATATCTATGTTTTACGGGGTTATTCTCTTATGTTGACAAATATACCCCTTTTACGGGGTTGTTTTCTCATATCATAATATTAACCCATTTAAGGGGTTGTTTTCTCATACTCACAAATATACCAAAATTACAGGATTATTTTCTCTGATCGATAAATATCCCCGTATTACGGGGTTGTTTTCTAATATTTCTAAATATACCCCTCTACATGGTTGTTTTCTCATATTATAAATTTTACCCCTTCTACGAGGCTGTTTTCTCAGACTTGCAATTACACTACTTTTACGAGGTTGTTTTCTCATATTCATAAATATACACATTTTACGGAATTATTTTCTTATATAGATAAAAATACAACTTTTTTATGGGGTTATTTTCTTATATTGACAAGTATACCCCTTTTACGGGATTGTTTTCTCATATTATAAAATTAATCCATTTAAGGGGTTATTTTCTCGTACTCACAAATATACCAAAATTATGGGATTATTTTCTCCGATTGATAAATATCCCCATATTACGGGGTTGTTTAGTAATATTTATAAATATACACCTCTTACGGGGTTGTTATCTCATATTAAAAGATTTACACCTTCTACGAGGTTTTTTTTTACACTCGCAATCACACTACTTTTACGCGGTTATTTTCTCAGATTTATAAATATACACGTTTTAGGATATTATTTTCTTTTTGATAAATATACCACTTTTACGGGGCCATTGTCTCATATTAAATTATTAGCACTATTATGTGGTTGTTTTCTCATATTTATAAATATAAACGTTTTACGGGGTTATTTTCTTATTTTGACAAATAAACCCCTTTTACGGGGTTGTTTTCTCATATTATAAAATTAACTCATTTAAGGGGTTGTTTTATCATACTCATAAATATACCAAAATTACGAGATTATTTTCTCAAGTTCATAAATTTCATCGTATTATAGGATTGTTTTCTAATATTTATAAATATACTCCTCTTACGAGGTTGTTTTCTCATGTTAAATAATTTACCCCTTCTACGAGGCTGTTTTCTTAAACTAGCAATTACACTACTTTGATGGGGTTGTTTTTTCATATTCATAAATATACACGTTTTACGGGATTATTTTTTTATATTGATAAATATACCACTTTTATCGAGTTATTTTCTCATATTAAATTATTAGCACTATTATATGTTTGTTTTCTCAAATTCATAAATATACATGTTTTACAAAGTTATTTTGTTATATCGACAAATATACTCCTTTTACAGGGTTGTTTTCTCATATTATAAAATTAATCTATTTAAGGGGTTGTTTTCTCATACTTTTATTTCCTTAGATTCATAAATATCCCCGTTCTTCCAGGCTGTTTTCTTATACTCGCAATTAAAATACTTTTACGGGGTTGTTTTCTGAGGTTCATAAATATACAAATTTTTACGGAGTTATTTTCTTATATTCATAAATATACAACTTTTACGAGATTATTTTCTCATACTAAATTATTAGCACTATTATAGTGTTAGTTTTCTCAAAATCATAAATATACACGTTTTACGGGGTTATTTTCTTATATTACAAATATATCACTTATACGAGGTTGTTTTCTCATATTATAAAAATAACCCATTTAAGGGATTGTTTTCTCATACTCACAAATATACCAAAATTACGGGGTTGTTTTCTCCGATTGATAAATATCCCCGTATTACGAGGTTATTTTCTAATATTTGTAAATATACTCCTCTTACGGGGTTATTTTCTCATATCAAAAATTTACCCCTTGTACGACGCTGTTATCTCATACACGAATTACACTACTTTTATGGGATTATTTTCTCAGATTCATAAATATACACATTTTATGGGGTTATATTCTTATATTGAGAAATATACCACCTTTACAAGGTCATTTTCTTATATTGAGAAATATGCCATTTTTACGAGGTCATTTTCTCATATTAAATTATTAGCACTATTCTGGGGTTGTTTTCTTAAATTCATAAATACACACTTTTTTTACGATGTTATTTTCTTATATGGACAAATATATACGTCTTTTACGGGGTTGTTTTCTCATATTATAAAATTAACCCATTTAAGGGGATGTTTTCTCATATTCACAAATATTAAAAAATTACGGGGTTATTTTCTCCCATTGATAAATATCCCCGTATTACGGGGTTGTTTTTTCATATATCAAAAATTCACCCCTTCTACGAGCCTGTTTTCTCAGACTCATAATTACACTACTTTTACGAGGTTGTTTTCTCATATTCATAAATATACATATTTTAAGGGGTTATTTTCAAATACTCAGACATATACCAAAATTATGTGATTATTTTCTCCGATTGATAAATATCCCTGTATTACGGGGTTATTTTCTCATATTAAACATTTACCCCTTCTACGAGGCTATTTTCTCAAACTCGCAGTTATACTACTTTTACGGGTTGTTTTTTCATATTCATAAATATACACGTTTTATGGGATTATTTTTTTATATATATAAATATACCACTTTACGGGGTTATTTTTTTATATTGACAAATATGCCCCTTTTACAGAGTTGTTTTCTCATATTATAAAATTAACCCATTTAAGGAGTTATTTTCTCATACTAACAAATATACCAAAATTCCGGGGTTATTTTCTACGATTGATAAATATCCTCGTATTACGGGGTTATTTTTTCACATTAAAAAATTTTCCCCTTCTAAGAGACTGTTTTCTCAAACTCGCAATTATACTACTTTTACGTGGTTGTTTTCCCAAATTCATAAATATAAATATTTTACGGGGTTATTTTCTTAAATAGACAAACATACCCCTTTTACAGGATTGTTTTCTCATATTATTAAATTAAACCATTTAAGGGGTTATTTTCTCACACTCACTAATACACCAAAATTACGAGGTTTTTTTCTCAAGTTGATAAATATCCATGTATTATGGGGTTGTTTTCTCTTATTAAAATTTACCCCTTCTACGAGGCTGTTTTCTCAGACTCGCAATTACACTACTTTTACGAGGTTGTTTTCTCAGATTCATAAATATACACATTTTACGGGGTTATTTTCTTATATTGATGAATGTACCACTTTTTCGGAGTCGATTTCTCATACTAAATTATTAGCACTATTATTAGGTTGTTTTCTCATATTCATAAATATACACATTTTACAGGGTTATTTTCTCATATTATAAAATTAACCCATTTAAAGATTTTTTTCTCAGACTCATAAATATACTACAATTACGGGGTTATTTCCTCAGATTCATAAATATCCTTGTACCTTCGACGAGGCTGTTTTCTCATATTAAAAAATATACCCATTGTACGAGGCTATTTTCTTAGGCTCGCAATTACACTACTTTTACAGGGTTGTTTTCTTAGATTCATCAATATATATGTTTTACGATGTTGTATTCTCAATTTTATAAATATACACGTTTTATGGGGTTATTTTCTTATGTTGACAAATATACCTCTTTTACTGGGTTGTTTTCTCATATTATAAAATTAACCCTTTTAAGGGGTTGTTTTCTCATACTAACAAATATACCAAAATTATGGGGTTGTTTTCTCCGATTGATAAATATCCCTATATTATGGGGTTATTTGTAGCGGAGTCAAAAAAAATAGTGAAGTCTTGGGGACCCGACTCCCATTAAAATCAATTGTTGAATATTTAAAGTATTTTTTGGCAGGTCCTGGACCTGTTTTATGAGGGGTAAATGTCTGTATTGTAGGGGAGGTTCTGACGAATTTTTGGTAGAATTTACTCGAGTCGAGATTCTTAGACAGTCAGTCCTAGGAGTCTAGACCTAGGATTAATTGTCAAATATTTTAATGTTATTGATTAAGTTATTTTTTGTGATTAGATAATCCTTCAGTTCGGCTCGCTCCACCCGAGGCATCGGAGCAGAGCTAGGAGGTCGTCAAAGCTGTGAGTTAAAGTCATATATCTGCTTACGTGTGTCATGATAATATTTTACGCGATACCTCTGATTTAATGATTAATATTTTGATTATTTAGTTATGTACTATTTATATATGTTTCATTTTTCCGCATTATGATTTTATTGATTTTGTGTTGACTCGAGATGGGACGATAGTAGAACATATTATTTTGATGAGTGAACCGGTATAAATCCAAGAGTGATGGAAATAGGGTAAATTGGTAAATTTAAAAAGGTAAGTTTAGGACTTGCCCTGATCGAGCATTCCTCTCTAGGCTGAGTAGAGTGAGTGTGCCGGAGTAAAGGTCCTTGGTCGAGCATTGCTCTCTAGGCGCCGGCTTATTTGAAAACCTAAGTGACCAAACTAGAGTTAAGGAGCCTGTTCGAGCTTCGCTCTCTGGGCGCCAGTCTTATTGGAGTAAGAGAGCTGAAAGGCTAAGAGTGTTAGTGATAATTAAGTATTTGAAGTGGATTTAAGGACCATGGTCGAGCTTCGCTCTCTGGGCGCCAGTTTTGTTAGAATGAGAGAGAGTCGAGATGTATAGTGTTGCGATTAGGGTTTTGCTGAGGTACTCCGTCCTCTAGTACGTGAAAATTATTTTATTTAAACATGGCATGACACTTTTATTTTTGCATGACTTAGTATTTATTTCAAATTAAATAAATGTGTTATTGAAGTGTTTGTAACTATTTTTCCTTGGATATATGATTTTAACTCACTCTCAAGACTAACAGTCTCAATTTTACTGTTTTCAAGATTTATGATTGTTAGTCTTCCCGCGGCTCCTATCTAGCAACCCGACTCCTTTATCATCGAGTGATGTAATTGATTTAGTATGTTAACTTGTAAAATCTTAGATTCTTCGCAGTAGGAATAATAGACTTATCAGTTGTAATTTTATGAAGTTTCGCGTCTCGCCTAATTCTTATGGCAGACCGAATCGATTATGTAAAATTTAATGGTTAAGATATATTGTGACATCAGTAATATTAGATGAGATTTAATTGAGTTAATGTTGTCAGGCTTACTACGGGATTCGGTGGCCTTACACGTACCCATTCCTTAGTGCCAGTCACGGGCCCATATATCGGGTCATGACATTGAAACACCAGCAATTCAAGTTATAGATGGTCCCGCAAATGATCAAAGCATAAATGTTTTTAATCAGTATGTTACATAAATGCAAAATTTTTCTTTTATATTTTAAAAATTGTTGGTGAGTATTACATAAACGCAATTTTTGATGAACATGTTATGAAAATATTGTGTTAATTTTGTAGGTTCTTTATGTAACTCTTGTATATTCATATTAAGCTTATTTTGCAGATTCATGAAAAAGTTTATGCTGATTTATTAAATGTAAACTGTTGGTTCATTATTTTTATTCTACAGGTTCACTATGAAACAATATGTAATTCTAATTTTTTAATTATTTATCAAATTTATTACTGATCAAAGTCAAGCAACATTACTCATGAGCCGGCTGCTCTAGTCTTAGAAACTCTTGGGTTTTCTCCATTTACTCATTAGCCCGAATTTGTTACTTGTCTTACTTGGGAGTTTACCTAAGCCCATGAAGCATGTGGTATGCAGCAAGAAAGGAGGGGACACATCAAGGCCAAGTTTTATTATGCTGTTTTATTATGCTTTGTTTTAGTTTGAATTTTATACTTTTGTTTTAGTGTGCATTTTAATACTTTTGTTTTAGTTTGTTTGTAACTTATAAATAAAAGTATTAAGAGTGAGGTGTGTGAATAGGTGAAAGAGTTCCTAAAACGGTAAGCTTTAAATGGAAGAATTAAAAGGCTGATTTAATTAAGAAAACTTTTCACATAGTGGGGGTTATGGCGTGCAAACATTTTCATTGTTGTTTAAAGGCTGTTTAAAGCCAACTTTTTGTATTCTTTTCTTATTTGTAAGTTTCTTATATATATAAGTGATGTGCATAGTTTTACACATATTTACTTGCATATTATTATATATTTTCTTAGCAATTATTGTGCTTTTATTCCGAGATCACCCGTGTTTTATGTTCTTTTGCATTCCAGGAAGATTAATAGGTCCATCATCAGTGTTTAAGCAGTTTTAGATTAATGCATGCGAAAACGGACGGGAATTCCTCAAAGATTGGACAAGAGCTCGCAGTGCATACATTGAGCAACACGGCCTGGACTCTGGCCGTGACTAACCATGAGCTTTTGGTCTTCAAAACATGGCATTTTAGGTACGGTTTCAGTAGCCACCACGGCCTCCAGCACGGCCCGTGGTGGCTCAGCACCGGCGAGGGCACGGCCATGAAGAAACCCTAATTGGTGAGCTCCAAAGCTTCAGCACAACCTGGAATCCGGCCGTGCTGAGACAAGTATATAAGGAAAACTATATTTTTAGGGTTAGCTAAGCAAGAAGAGAGCCCCAACGGCTGGTTCGGTTTGTTGTATAGTGCTGAGTTCGGGAGAGAGTTGCAGAGAGGAAGAATCCCGGAATCGCAATGTTCCGAGTGCAAAAAAGTAGTGACGCAGTTCGAGAGGCAATTGGGTAGACCGATCATAGTGTTGGTTCAGATTTGGAGCTATTCATCCGATTCGAGAGGAAAGGGTGTAGTTATTCTATTTTTGTTATTCTTTCATTATAATTGATTTCCAAGTTATTTTAAAGATGAACATGTTTAGCTAAATTGATTAAATCCATTGAGATTTCTTTACTATGTTGGCTTAGTACTAAATTGTTGGATTGTTTGAGTTTAGTTTTGTATCATTCTTGCTTTCAGTATTAATAAGATGATGCATTATTCATGAGACGTTGTGAATTGTGATGTTTATATTGTTTTATGTGATTGAGAAATCCATTTGGCGATTAGAATTTTGAATAGCAAGAATTGGTTAATAATTACTTATTGATAAGGATAATTAACTAGCTGGATTAAGAATTAATAAAGCTTAATAAAGGCGGATTAAAGCTTAATGCTAATTTAAGAATCAATCGTTAGGAAGAGATTCCAACTTTAGGTTCTTGAGTTTAGGAATTAGGTGAGCTCGAGAGAGAAATCGAATTCAGTTAAGAATTCGTCCACAGGTAGCATAATTGGACTCATCAATCTGTTATCTTTTGTTTGATTGCCAACTAGTTTAGGTTCCCTTTGGGTTTGCTTTCTTATCTTGGTTGTTTCATTTATCCATTCATTACTGCATCTACCTTAGAACTCAGCTTGTAGTTATTAGTTAATTTAGAAATTATTTATCATTCATTTTAGGCTAATATAACAGAGAACAAAGAACTAACTCTAGGCTTTCACTTTCCCGAGAAATACGACCTTGATACTCGCCATGAGTGCTAGACTGCATCAATAGGTTCACTGCCTTAGATTGTAGCTGCATAAATAGCCTATCAAGTTTTTGGCGTCGTTGCCGAGGAATGTTTGAAAACTAAAGTGAAATTTTCTATTTGTTAATTTATCCATTTTTTAATTATTATTTTATGGTTTTTATTTTTATTTATTTTTTATTTTATTTTATTTGTACATATTTATTTAGTTTAAGTTTATGATTCAGGTAGTGAATGATAAAGAGGTTCAATGTTAAATTCAAACTCTTTGTATGACGCGTTGGAGAATGAGATCAGGAACCAAGAGAGTGCTAAAAATTGGGACACCCGTGCAGCCTTAGCAGCTCGAGGGAATCGTTTTGCAGGGCTACCGATCAACTCTTCACTCCAATCCTTTCATCTCAAGATTTTTGTGAAATCTGTTGTGGTTTACATTTGAGTATTGATTGTCCATTGTACAGTGATGTTGCTCATTGTTCTTATAACTTTGAACAGGTGAATTATACATGAAGCTGGCTAAATAACTCGTATAAAAGCACGAACAATCAAGAATGGAGCACTCATTCACCTTTTGGATGGAGCTTAAATGGCCAAGAACCACTAGGATTTCAGCAACTACATCAGCAGCCTAGTCTTGCACCTTCAACTCAAGATGAAGAGTTAGTTTCAGAGGAGCTGATGATGAGGTTCTTTACAAGTCTTGAGGATAGATTCCAACAAACAGAGAGGGTACTTGAAAGTCTACAAGCCTCGATTGAGAACATAAAACATCAAGTAGGCTTGATCTTCAAGTTACTAGCAGCAGAACAATTGGGAACTCCATCAAACACTACTGAATCTGAGGAACATTTGAGCGTTGTCACTTTGCGTTCATGTGAGAAATTTTTTAGTTTATCTACTATGTTTGACGATGATGCTTATGTGCAGGACGACTCTTTGAACATGGAGATAGAACTAGAAAAGGAAGAGGCGAACATGATTCCTCTGAAAGACTACCAACAGGAACGTACAGTTGATGATGCTGAGTTGCAGTTACAAGAATTTTTGGTGGATTTTCCACAAGTCCCTTCGATGATGGAAGATGAGCACGAGTTATCCAATGAAGAAGTCTTCGAGGAGCTTGAGTTTCTTCTAGCAAGTGAACCAAGCCAAGGACTGGAGGAAACCATTAACATTTCGGAAGAAATTGCCCAATCGTCGATCCTTCCAATTGGTAAAACTTCAGCTTTCAAATTGGAAGAGCCCCTAGAGCATCATGACTACATGCAACTATATGAGGAGCGAGTTTTACTCATCATATTGGCAGCTTGCTTGACAATAGAGAAGAGAAAATTGACGATTATCCCTCTAAGCGGATACTTGAAGCCATTTGCTTGGAAGAAGGATGGATGGTCGTCAATCATACCCGTTTGCTTTTCACCATGAGTCTAGCTAAAAAGACTCATCACATTAAAAAGAAGCGCTTTTGGGAGGCACCCCAAATTTTAATTTTCATTTTTAATATTCTAACCTTTCGTTTTGAAATATTTTATTGGTTTAAGTTTTCATATTTAATTATTATTTTCAGTTCGATTATTTCTTTATTTTATTATTTTCAGATTCTACCGAGGAGGCACTAATTTACACTACACCAGCCTCGACGGATGATCAGGGCAGTCCCCTAGATCTTTTTATTTTTTTGCATTTATTTACTTTATTTTTCATACATGTCATGCACTTGGATTGTATTGCCTTTGTTCTCTTAGTTGAGCATCCCATGCGGGGTATCCATAACGTTTTACACTGAGGACAGTGTGTTCTTCAAGTGTGGAGTGGTTGTGGGTAAACCTTATAATCTTTCTCTCCCCTATGGTTGTTAGATATATCTGAAATTGTTATTACTAAGTGTTGTGTATTGTTAGGATGTTAGGACACTGTGTCTTTATGCACTTAAGTATGCTATTTTTTGAGCTGATCGATGACTTGATTTATAGAATTTTAGTTACTTTTCTTTGTTGTTCATTGTCCTTGGAAAACAATTGATGGTGTTTTACACATCAGCCCTGCCGGGTTAAACAAGTATTATTTAATTGTTTTTCGAATTGTCGAATTTTAACTTAGAACGTTGATGATGTCATATGCATTTGTTTCTTAAGAAATGATTCAATTAATGATGTTGCGAACCAATTGCACCTAATACCACACCTCAAAGTGAGATTTTGAGCCTGTTGAGCATTCATTATACTTATGCTCTTTATATTTCTTGTTTGAGTTTGCATTGTACTTGATTTTGCTTCTAGAACTTGCTTTGTAATGCGTGTTGAAGTTACATGAATTTGTGAATACCATGAGATGATTTGGGCAAATTAGGATTCACCATATTTGGCCAAAAGCCTACCCTTTATATTTCCATTAGTTAGCCAGTTTTGAGCCTTAACGTCTTCTTCATAATTTACACCTATACACTTCAATTATAACATTCTTTACATTTATCTTTCCTTTCCCCTTATGCTGGAATTTCTTTTTGTGATTTGCTCACCCTTATGTGGGACTAAAATGGCAGTTGCTATGTTGGTAAATTCACTAAGTCTTTTTGATATTTTAGATGCTCCCTCCGATCCAAACTGTATTTTTATTCTTTACGTATGCAACAGTTCTTATAAGCTGCTAGTTTATTATTCAAAAAAATGATGAAGATGCAGGAATGAATGGATAAATGAAACAACCAAGACAAGAAAGCAAACCTAAACTAGTTGGCAATCAAACAAAAGATAAAGAATTGATGAGTCCAATTATACTACCCGTGGACGAATTCTTAACTGAATTCGGTTTCTCTCTCGAGCTCACCGAATTCCTAAACTCAAGAACCTAAAGTTGGAATCTCTTCCTAACGATTGATTCTTAAATTAGCATTAAGCTTTAATCCGCCTCTATTAAGCTTTGTTAATTCTTAATCCAGCTAGTTAATTATCCTTATCTCTAAGTGATTATTAATTTGTTCTTGCTATTCAAAATTCCAATCGCCAAATGGATTTCTCACATAAAGCAATCTAAACATCACAATTCACAACGTCTCATGAATAATGCATTATCTTATTAATACTGAAAGCAAGAAGGATATAAAACTAAACTCAAACAATCCAACAATTTAGTACTAAGCCAACATAGTAAGAAAATCTCAATGGATTTAATCAATCTAGCTAAACATGTTCATCTTTAAAACAACTAGGAAATCAATTATAATGAAAGAATAACAAAAATGGAACATATACACCATTTTCTCTCGAATCGGATGAATAGCTCCAAATTGAATCAGCACTACGATCGGTCTTCCCAATTGCCTCTCGAATTACTTTACTACTATTTTGCATTTGGAACCTTGTGATTCCGGGATAGCACTACGATCGGTCTTCCCAATTGCTTCACTACTATTTTGCATTTGGAACCTTGCGATTCCGGGATACTTCCTCTCTGTAACTCTCTCATGAACTTAGCACTATGCAAAAATCGAACCAGTTGCCAGGGCCCTTTCCTTGCTTCTTGCTTGGCTAACCCTAAAAAAATAGTTTTCCTTATATATTTGTCTCAACACGGCCGTGGTCAAGGTCGTGCACGACCAGAGTCCAGGCCGCGCTGAACATTCAGATCTCACCAGTTAGGGTTTCTTCATGTGCCCCCGCCGGTGCTGAGCCACCACGGGCCATGCTGGAAGCCGTGGTGGCTATGAAAACCGTGCCCAAAATGCCATTTTTTGAAGACCAAAAGCTCATGGTTGGTCACAGCCAGCGTCCAGGCCGTGCTGATCAGCACGGCCTTGAACTAGGCCGTGCTCAATGTATGCACTGCGAGCTCTTGCCCGATCTTGATGAATTCTCCTCTGTTTTCGCATGTATTGATCTATAATTGCTCAAATACTGATGATGGTCCTATAAATTCTCCTGAAATGCAAAAGAACACAAAACACAGGTGATCTTGGAATAAAAGCACAATAATTGCTAAGAAATTACGCAATAATATACAAGCAAATATGTGTAAAACTATGCATATCAATAAGTTATAGAATAAGAAAAGGGGATAGTTGATTATCAAAGAAAAACGTGTACTCTCTATTTTTTTGAGTTTATCTCAATCAAAAAGTCTTTCTTGTTACTTTGAGTTTGTCTTGAGTGATAAGATTTTGGTGGAACATTGAGTGAGTCTTATGTTCTTACCTAGTATTCCAATAGTCTTGAGTTGGTCTTGGATTGTTAGTGCAAAATTTCAGTTTGTAAATTCTTGAGTGAAATTAAGGGGTTCTTTCAATCTAGTCTAAATACCTTTACAAGTTTTCTATTGTGAGCTGTATTTGACTTAGATCATCTGGTATCAGAGCTTAGGAGAAGAAAATTTTCGTGACAATACGAAAAACGGATCAAACCGGAGGGGCAAATTTGAACTGAAGATTACTCCCTCGTCCAAAAAGCTTTTGAGGAGTTTTCTTTCTTCAAACATGTTCTTTTCTTGTGAAATTTTTTGAATTTGTAAACCTTGAGCCTCGAGGTTAATTTTTGTTTCTTTATTGGTTGCTTAAAGATTCGGCTGAATCATCTCTTGTAGTTATAATTAACTAGTAAAATAGTGAAATCATGGCTGCAGAGGAACTTGCTAGAATGTTACAGATCATCACATAAAAACTTGAGAATATGGAGAAATTGCAAGAGGAGAATGAGGAGTATAAAAAAAGGCAGGAGTGAGGATGAATGCCATAGCTGATATGGGTTTACAAGCAACTAGAAAACTGAATTTCCTTGAAATAATGATAATAGTGAAACTTCTGGCCTTAGGTAGAATGATGATGATAGATGCCTTAAGATTGATCTACCCGATTTTAATGGTGGTCATGATAGTGAGTGTTTTCTTGATTGGGTAAGGCAAATTGAAACCGTGTTTGAGTATAAAGGCTATGATGATAGGAGGAGGTTTAAACTGGCCATTTTAAAACTCAAAAGTCTTGTTGCCCTATGGTATGAAAATCTTAAGTCACAAAGAAGAAGGGAAGGGAAAGAGAAACTTGATTCGTAGGAGAGACTAAAGAAAAAAATGAAAGACAAATGGGTGAGTAAAGAATATGAGCAAGAGCAGTACCTTAAGCTAACTCATCTTTCACAAGACAACATGAGTGTAGAGGAGTATGTGAAAGAATTTGAGAAATTGTGTTTGATTTGTGATTTGAATGAGAAAGAAACCTTTAAAATCGTAAGATTTATAAAGGGACTTTCTAAGGGAATTGGCAGGAAGGTGGAGGTTACTTACTACTTTACTTTCAATGATGTTTGCAAATTGGCCATGAAATACGAGATGCAATTGAAGGAAGAAAAGCCTAAGCCATCCTTTGGCTTCAAGAATCCTTCGAGATTTAACTCTTCTTACACTGAAGGGAGTCCTTTTTAGCACAAACCATCATTCTTTAGTCCAAGTAAGTTTGACAAGGGGAAAGAAAAGGTTATAGTATCTCAGAATGAATATGCTACAAGAAGAAAGTGTTTTAGATGTCATGGAAGGGGGCATATTGCATCCGAATGCCCTAGTAAAAATGTCTTGACAGCAACTCAATGTGCTCTAATGGATGAGGAAGAGAAACTCTATCACTTCATTGCGGATGAGGATGAATGTGATAACTTCGACGATGAGTATGATGAGGATATACCACCAGAAAGTGAGAGCAATATGATTGGAGTTATGAGGAGAATCTTGTATAGTGAGCCTAAGAGTGACTTAAGGCAAAGAAACAATCTATTTCATACTAGATGCAAGGTTGGAGAGAAGACTTGTAATGTTATAATTGATGGTGGTGCCCAAACAGATGTGATATCATCCGAAGCTATGAGTAAGTTGAAGCTTCAAACCAGGGATCATATAATGAGCACTATAAGCTTAATTGATTGAATTATGGAACCGGGGTTCGAGTCAAGAAGCAAGCCTTGGTTGCCTACTCCATAGGTGGGTTTGAAGATGAAAGATGGTGTGATATTCTTCCAATGGATGCGAGTCACTTACTTCTTGGGAGACCTTAGCAGTTTGACCATGATACGGAGCACAAAGGTAAATCAAATGTATATGTTGTAGCTACCAAAGAAAGCAGAAAAGTTAGATTGTTGCCTTTACCTCCCAAAATTGCTAAGAAAGAAAAAGAGAAAAGCAACTTCTTTGTAACTTATAATGAATTTGAAAAAATAGTGGAAGAAATGGGGGGTGGGTATGCTTTGGTTGTAAGGGCCAAAGAAGAAAAGGGTACTTCTTGTGATAACTTATCATCCCTTAATGAGTTATTAGAAGAGTACAAAGATGTTTTTCCAGATGACTTACCAAAAGGCCTTCCGCCACTTGCCATTGATTTGATTCCGGGGGCATCCTTACCCGACAAGGCAGCCTATAGATGTAATCTGGAAGAAAGTAAGGAACTTCAAAGGCAAATCGATGAATTAATGCAAAGGGGCTATGTGAGAGAGAACATGAGTCCATGTGCCGTTCCCGCTCTCTTAGTACCAAAAAAAGATGGTACTTGGAGAATGTGTGTTGATAGTCGTTCAATAAACAATATCACAATCAAATATAGATTCCCTATGCCTAGATTGCAAGACATGTTGGATGAGTTGAGTGGTGCCTTAATCTTTTCCAAAAAAGATTTAAGGAATGGATACCACCAAATGAGAATTAGGGAAGGAGATGAGTGGAAGACGGCATTCAAAACAAAACAAGGGTTATACGAGTAGTTAGTGATGCCATTCGGGCTTTGCGACACTCCAAGCTCTTTCATGAGATTGATGAACGAAGTCCTCCGTCCTTTTCTAAATAAATTTTTTATTGTTTACTTAGATGACATTCTTGTATATAGTAAAAACAATGAGGAGCATTTAATTCATTTGAGGATGTTGTTTGATAGGTTGAGAGGGCATAAGTTGTATGGAAAGCTAGAAAAATGTACTCTCATGACTCCTAGTGTTGTATTCCTAGGATATGTTGTAACAGGAAAAGGGGTGCATGTAGATCCCGAGAAGGTCAAGGCAGTCCAATCTTGGTTGGCTCTAAAGAATGTGCACGAGGTTAGAAGCTTTCATAGACTAGCATCATTCTATAGGAGGTTCATTCGAAACTTCTCAACCATCATGGCTCCCATCACCGAATTGACAAAGAAAGGAGAGTTCGAGTGGAATGAAGCTGCCCAAAAGGCCTTTGAGAAGGTAAAGTTTCAACTTTGCAATGCTCCGGTTCTTATACTTCCTGATTTTAACAAGGTGTTTGAAGTGGAGTGTGATGCAAGTAGGATTGGAATTGGTGCGGTATTGATCCAGAAAGACCAGTGAGCTATTTTAGTGAGAAACTCAATGGGGCTAAATTGAACTACTCAATATATGATAAAGAGTTTTATGCAGTGGTTAGAGCCCTTGATCATTAGTCTCACTACCTTAGACCAAAACCATTTGTTCTTCATTATGATCATGAGGCCTTAAAGTTCATCCATGGGCAACAAAAACTTAACAAGAGGCATGCAAAGTGGGTAGAATTCCTTCAAACTTTCACTTTTAGATCCAAGTACAAAGATGGGAAAAGCAACGTAGTGGCTGATGCTCTATCAAGAAGAAGCTACTTACTTTCTATAGTTGATGCCAAAATCTTAGGTTTTGAACAACTCAAGGAGTACTACAAAGATGATCCCGATTTTTCAAGTGAGATGGAGAATCCTACTAGTCAGTTTGTATGTCAAGAAGGATTCCTCTTCAAAGGTAACAAGCTTTATGTTCCAAGGAGTGGGGTTCGGGAATTGTTAGTGCAAGAAGTACACAGTGGAGGTTTGGCTGGTCACTTTGGGATACAAAAGACAATTGATATCTTAGGTGGACACTTTTATTGGCCTAGGATGATCAAAGATGTAACGCATGTAGTGGAGAGATGTGCTACTTGTCAAAAGGCCAAAGGACACTTCAAAAGGAGTCTCTACTCACCACTGTCAGTTCCGGACAGACCATGGGATAGTGTAAGCATGGACTTTATTGTGGGCTTGCCAAGAACACAAAGAGGAAGAGATAGCATCATGGTAGTAGTAGATAGATTCTCTAAAATGGTACACTTTGTAGCTTGTAATAAAACAGATGATGCAGTAAGAGTTGTCGAGCTGTACTTCAAGGAAATTGTCAAGCTTCATGGCATTCCTCGAAGTATAGTCTCCGATAGGGACTCCAAGTTCCTAAGTTATTTTTGGAGGATCCTATGGAAGCTTGTTGGTACCAAGTTGCTATTTAGTACCTCCCATCACCCTCAAACCGATAGGCAAACCGAGGTGACTAATAGAACTTTGGGTACCTTATTAAGAGGCCTTGTGAGCAAAACGCAAAAAGATTGGGACATCAAACTAGCCCATGCAGAGTTTGCTTACAATAAGTCTCATTCATTGACTACTTCTAAATCACCATTTGAAGTGGTTTATGGAGTGAATCCTTATCTTCCTATTGATCTCATTCCTTTGGAGGAAAAGGAAATGGTGGGGCAAGATGCAAAGAAACGTATGAAGTCCTTTCAAAAGACATGTGAGGAAGTAAAAAAGAAAATTGAGGAGATGAATAAGAAATACTAAGAGAGAGCCAACAAACAAAAGATCACAACCTACCTTCCATCCCAGGGATTTGGTATGGCTACACTTGAGAAAAGAAAGGTCCCCTAAGTTTAGAAAGAATAAGCTTATGCCTCACTCCGAAGGTCCTTTCAAAGTACTTAAGAGGATCAATGAGAGTGCTTATAGGATTGAACTTCTCGATGAATTGGATGGTGGCCATGCAACCTTCAATATCGGTGACTTGTTTCCTTACCTAGATGATGAAAGTTTGAGGGCAAACTTCTTTAAAGAAGGGGAGAATGATCCAAAGTCAAGCAACATTACTCATGAACCGGCTGCTCTAGTCTTAGAAACTCTTGGGTTTTCTCCATTTGCTCATAAGCCCGAAATTTTTACTTGTCTTACTTGGGAGTTTACCTAAGCCCATGAAGCATGTGGTATGCAGCAAAAAAGGAGGGGACACATCAAGGCCAAATTTTATTATGTTGTTTTATTATGCTTTGTTTTAGTTTGAATTTTATACTTTTGTTTTAGTATGCATTTTAATACTTTTGTTTTAGTTTGTTTGTAACTTATAAATAAAAGTATTAAGAGTGAGGTGTGTGAATAGGTGAAAGAGTTTCTAAAACGGTAAGCTTTAAATGGAAGAATTAAAAGGCTGATTTAATTAAGGAAACTTTTCAAATAGTGGGGGTTATGGTGTGCAAACGTTTTCATTATTGGTTTAAGGCTGTTTAAAGCCAACTTTTTGTATTCTTTTCTTATTTGTAAGTTTCTTATATATATAAGTTATGGAATGAGAAAAGGGGACAGTTGATTATCAAAGAAAAACGTGTACTCTCTATTTTTTTTGAGTTTGTCTCAATCAAAGAGTATTTCTTGTTACTTTGAGTTTGTCTTGAGTGATAAGATTTTGGTAGAACATTGAGTGAGTCTTATGTTCTTACCTAGTGTTCCAATAGTCTTGAGTTGGTCTTGGATTGTTGGTGCAAAATTTCAATTTATAAATTCTTGAGTGAAATTAAGGGTTTTTTTTCAATCTAGTCTAAATACCTTTACAAGTTTTCTGTTGTGAGGGGTATTTGACTTGGATCAATTACAGTGTCATTGAAGAATCTTACTTAGACTTAGATGATGTGCACACCAAGAAGATGTTTACAAGGAAGTATAATAAACTTTCATTCTCTTTAAGATCTCCTTTTTGGACAGAGTATGGAAACTAATTAACTGAGGTTATTGCCAAGGAAAGACTAATTCTTGAATATGCATGAATGATATGCTGATATTCTTTTTCATTTAATTACTTAAGCTAATGATGCAACTAAAGTTTCTTTTACCAACATAAATTGAAGTGAAGATGATGTTTCTAATACATTCAACCTAAATATTTTTATAACAAATTATTATTATTGAATTATTATGATGGTCAACCAATAATAATAAAGCAATTAATAAAGATATGAAGGTAAAAGAATAATTTATCAAATAAAAAGATAACTAGGTTCATACAAAGTAAAAATGCTAAACTAAATACTTAAGAACTAGCCTAACATATTTAACCCAATGATTATGGTAATTAAATAGAAAGACATAAAAAAAAAGACTGAAAATAAAGGCTCCCTCTAGATCCAAAATTCTTTAAGGTAGGAAGGTGATTGATCCTCACTCTTCTTCTTGAAAATCTTCTTAGATTTTAAAAGAAGAATAAAACTAAAACTAAAGTGTTTAGAGAAGATGAACTATAGAGAAAATTGCAAAGAAAGAAATAATGGAATAATGCAGATTGTGTCGATTGTATATCTTTTCTCCAATACTCATCTGGTCTGTAGAAATTTCTTTTATAGAGTCCTCTAAATACAAAACTTTTAAGTCTTCTAACAACTCTTGATTATCCTAAGTAAAATAAATAACTAATAATGATCCATAATTACAAAGACTAATTAATCCTTCTTTTGGGCCTTATAATTTTTTACAGACCTTTAGAATAGCAGTCTACGCATCTTAATTCTAGATCTTTGCAGCAGCAATCCTACTAAAGCCTATTTGTAAGTATTTTGCTTCATATTTTTTCTTTTTGGCTAATGATACCTGAAATTGGACAATGAAACTAAACCGAGGTAAAAATATATATTTTACATATATTATGTATATAAAAGTACTGAAATACTCACTAAATATGTGGATTGCATCGCTAAATAGTTTTGCGACAACGTAGCAATAAACAATTTCTATTGCTAAAAGTGGCATCATTACAACTTTGTCGACGGCATATACATTTCTGTCAGTAAAAGTGGCAATGACAAATGTCGTCGCTATTATAATATATATATGTATTATATGAACCTATCAACCAATAGCGACGACATTTGTCATCGCCACTTTTACTGAAAAAATGTATATGCCGTCGATAAAGTTGTAATGACGCCACTTTTAGCAATAGAAATTGTTTATCGTTAAATTGTTTAGTGACGACTTTGTCCATCGCCAAACACTATTTTCTTATGGTGAAAGTTCAAAGCTAGTTTCAATTTATTATTCATAATTCAAGTATTTAAATTAATAGAATTAAGTGTTTTTGGAAATATTTAAAATATTTAATTTTTACATTAAAATTTAAACTTGAAATAATAAATTTTTTTTTACAAATTCGACTATTATTCAAATTAATGGCTATGCATATGATTTAGTACGAGTAAATAAGTGATAATTAACAAACATGAATAATTTTCAAGTTTTTATATGTATGTATTATAGGTACGCATATATGTATGTCGTTTTGGTAGTTAAAATATATAGTCTATTAACTTAAAGATTTAAATTTTAATAAAATTCAGCCTTAGAAAGAAGTTACGATAAAGTTGAAATTCTATATAAATAAATAAATGATATTTTTAGATTAGAAAAATAACTATATAGATTAGGTTAATAAATGTGAAATATGACATTTTATTGTTTTTTTTAGAATCATTAGGATCGAAATCAATTTGTTAATTAATTAGGAACCATTCTGTATTGAGGAAACCAATTTGTTAGATATTTTTTAGGATCAGACTTATATATTGTTTAATTATGAATATAATTTATTGATTAATAAATTAATAGGCAAACTATAAAAATGCATATAATTTGAACTCTATCTATTAAAAATAAATATATATATTAAAATAAAAAATTTATTTGTCAAAAATAGTAAACAAATGTCAAAAATATTTTATGTCTATATATATATATATATATATAGAGTTTGTGATAGATAACAATAAAAGAGTTTCAACCATAAAAAACTCAGGTTATTTATTTGTATTTCTAATAGTAAAAGAAGAATAAATAAATACCCCAACCTGTTAAGGAAAAATAACAAACTACATTTATTAAAAAAATTATTTTGATATAATTATAAATTAGTCATATATAAAAAATCTGTCAAGTAATAAAATAATAAATTCTCTAAAAATAACACTGGATAAATTTATATAAAAACATTAAATAAAAATAAATAAATCCAATATGTAAAAAATATGGTGTAACCAAATATTCTTTTAAAAATATATTACATCTTTTAAAAAAATAAATTAATAATAATACAAAAAGTCAAATATCAACATCTAATCAAATAAAGAAAAATAACCGAATAAAACAAAGTAAAAACTACGAAGAAATGATTGCATTTATAAGAATAATTCCGGTGAAATCTATTGAAAGTATTTTTTTATGGGATTAAAAATTAATATTTAAAAAAAACTATAATTATACAAAAATTAAGGACGTGTTATAGATATTATATATTATCTAAGTTTTAATTTACTAAGGAAATTAGTATATATGCAAAATATTTTAGCTTTTTTTTTAATTAAGTAAACAAAAAATAATAATTTATTAAAAAATTGTATGTCAGTGAAAAACTAGTAATAATACATTCTATTTTTAATTTTTTTATTACGTGTTGGAGTCTTAATGAATGAAGATATTAGAGCTTAGCACGAATCTCGGTTTTTCTGAACCTGACGAGGTAAAAAATCATCTCTATCAAGACGACAGGCCCACTCTTTCGGTTGAAGAGACAGTTAGCTCACTTGCAAACATATCTCAGTAGTTCAGTTTTAATTTAGGTTTTTGAATTTTTAAAAACACGTTGTGGTCCCTTTAACCAGCAAAGACAGCAGCAGCCATCGAACATTGTGGTCCCTTGAAGTACCGACCACCCGAAAAAGACAAGTAAGTTATTACATTGTTAATTGCTTTTCTAAGAAACTTTTACATTAACGAGAAGTAAGTTATTACATTGTTAATTGCTTTTCTAAGAAACTTTTACATTAACGAGATGAGTGCGATATGTGTGGGGTAGGGCATCAATCAATTTTTTATTACTGCACTTTCGAGTTTCTCAAAATGTATTTGAGTTTACTGTGATTTTCGTATTTATTTATTTGAGTTTTTCATGGTCTGTAGGGTCTTATTCATATATGTATTATGTTTGTCTTGTTGAAATATTAACTCATGCACTCTTTCAACAGAATGTCTGACAGCTTTTCTGTATATATAAACTATGGTTGGCGTTTTGCATTTGTTTGTGGGAATGTGGTTTATGTAGGTGGAGATATTTTGCCTAAACATGGATTAGACCCAGATAGGATAGGATATTTGGACATACTTGATGAAGCAGAAAAACTAGGGTATTATGGGCCAAAGATTTCTTATAAGATTCCAGGAATGAGTTTGAATGATGGGTTAAGGGAAATGGTGGATGATAGAAGGTTAATGGAAATGATTAAGTATATAGATGAAGGCAATGGAGTATTACAAGTCTATGTCGAAGGAGAGAAAGGACAAGTACCATTGCCTAGTGGTATTAACTGTATTAGTGAAAATCCAGAAGGTATACATGAAACTGAGGAACATAGTGAGCAATTGCAGCAGGAAGTAGAATCATAAGAGGATCCTGACTACTTACCAGTTGATGAGAGTGAGAGTGAGACTGATGATTTAGATGAAACTGAGGATGAGAGTGACAATTTAGCACCTTTAGATGAAACTGTGTTTGATGTCAGTGTTGAACATAGTGAGCAATTGCAGCAGCAAGTGAAATCAGAAGAGGATCCTGAGTACTTACCAGTTGATGAGAGTGACACAGATGATGGACTAAATGATAATAAACTGTCAGATGATGATGAGTATGTGGAAGCAAGGAAAAGGACAGCAAAGTATAAGAATTATGTGCCTGTTGATGAGCTTGCTAACAGATTACATGGCAACACTGGTTTGCAGTTCAAAAGATCATCTACTAATGGCACTACTGGGATAGAAAATGCTGGACATGAAGCATCTGGCTTTGTAAGTGAATACGAGGACTCTGATGGGAATGTGAATTCAGACAATATTGATGAGGATGGCATTGAAGAGGCTTCAAGAAAGAGGATTAAGAGGGTTGTATATGATCTCAGATGTGATCATAAGTATTTACAGCTGGTTCTTGGAATGCGATTTGAAGATGCACATCAGTGTAAAGCTGCAGTTTGTAAATGGGCAATTATTAATGGTCACAATGTGCAGGTGATAAGAAGCAGTAAGTACCAACTTCAAATGAGATGTGACAAGGAATGCCCATGGAGATTGTATGGAAGCATGATTAAAAGAGAGCATATCTTTGCTATTAAGACATATGTTGGTGAGCATAGGTGTCCTAGAGAGATGAAAAATAGGCAAGCTACCTCTAAATGGATAGTTAAGGAATATATACATAGATTCAGAAGAAATGGCAATTGGAGTGTGAAGGACTTGGAGGAAGACTTACTTGAGAAGTTCTGTGTTCGAGTGTCAAGAACAAAGTGCTATATGGCAAAATGGAAAGCACTTAATATGCTACAGGAACATTATGCTAAGTTAAGATGCTATAAAGCTGAATTGCTTAGGATGGATAAGGAAGGCAGATTTGATTTCCTCCTTGATGAAGACAACACTTTTAAAGGGTTCTTCATAGGCTTTAGTTCCTTGAGGAAAGGGTTTTTGAAGGGTTGCAGACCCATTATTGGATTTGATGGGTATTTTTTGAAAACTCTTTTAGGAGGGACACTATTATGTGCAGTTGCTAAAGATGGGAACAATCAAATATTCCCCATCTTTTGGGCGGTAGTTGAATGTGAAAATGAGTACTTTTGGACTTGGTTTTTAACCATTATTTTAGAGGAGCTGCAAATTACAGATGGTTTAGGGTGAACCTTTATATCAGACCAACAAAAGGTGATTTTTCTTGACTGTTTTAATTATTGTTTACTTTATATTTGTATTTGCTGAATAATTATATTTGCTCTATCGCACAGGGTCTTACTAATGCTATAAAGAACCTAGCACCTTTTGCTGAACATAGGAATTGTGCTAGGCATGTTTATTGTAATTGGAAGAAGGAGTTTAAGGGGCAAGTTTTAAAAAACATGTTTTGGAGTGCAGCTAGAAGTACTTATGAAGCTGCTTATAAGGAAGCCATTGATCAAATTAAAGTAGAGAATGAAGCTGCCTATAATAATTTATTACAGAGGGATCCATCTAAATTTTATAAGTCATTTATTTCTGAGCTTCCTAAGTGTGAGATGATTGATAACAATGTCAGTAAAACCTTCAATGGTTACATTGTGAAATTTAGGAGTATGATCATTATAGACATGCTAGAAGAGATTAGATGTGCATTAATGGAAAGAATGCACAGTAAGTTGATGCATGCTACTGGTTTAACTGACTCCATCACACCTAGAATTAGAACTAAGCTTGAAGAAATCAAGTACAATAGCAGATTATGTACTTCCAAATCTGCTGTTGGTGGCAAGTTCCAAGTAAACATAGGAGAGGATCAGTTTGTGGTTGATATCAATGCGCACACTTGTACTTGTAGACCTAGCAGAGGTCGTGGCAGAGGAGCTAAAAATGGTGGGAGAGGTGCTGCACCTGTTGGAACCCAAGAGAGTCAAGCAAATTGAGTACTACAATGCAATTGTGATTAAATGTAGAGCATGACATTTCATTTTTTAGGCAAATATTGTGTTTGTTACCTTGTTTGCAGACTTGTGCCTTTCTTTGTAGCAGCCTTTGCACTAATTATTTGTAGTCAAATACTGCCTCTATACCCACACATATTAATAGAATGTTTTGAAGGCAGATAATGCCTTTATTTTCATCAATTCATACTCTTCTTAAACACTTGTATTCTCCATTTATGATTAATACTAGTACCATATATGTAAAAGGCATCCAACTTCAAGTTATATGGCCTATGTCAAAATGCTCAATAATCATAAATTAACATTGTCATTTATTCAATATTTCTGTTCAAATTACAAAATAAACATTTATCCAACAGTTAAGCTAAACTCATTGGCATTACAATACCAATACCAATGAGTAATACAATACAAAACTTTCTCAAACCACATCAGGACACTCTCTTTGTAGCATTTTCTTCTCAGAATTAAGCTTTCTGCAGTAATCAAGTTTTCTGCATTTATCAAGTTTTCTGCAGTCATCAAGCTTTCTGCAGTCATCAAGTTTTCCGCAATAGTTGACTCCATTACCATCTTCACTTTCATTATCTCTTCTAATGCGTCCTTTCAGCCTTCAAATGATTCATTACCTCTTTCGTATAAGGAAGACATTCATATGTCAAGGTGAAGCCATCGAACTACTGATCCAGCTCGCAATTTAAGCATTACAGGATCAAAAGTTTCAAATGAATCTTTCAATCAACCTAATACAACACCATTACCTCTTCCATGCGCGACCTACAAACTAGCAGACAAATGTCAACCACGAGAATAAGAAAAACTAGGGTTACAGATTGCAACTGAGTTGGAAATTAGGGATTTGGGGCATATGAAGCACGATACATTTGGGAACAAGGATCTTCAATTTAATATGTGAAAAACGCACCGTTTCTATAAGGCAAAACGCAACATTTCTGCTTTTGCTTTAAAACGCACCGTATCTATGTAAATGCACCGTATCTACGTGTTTAGGTTACCAGAGCGCCGGCATCCACGTGGAATAAACTTCACCGGAAATTTCATTCCATGCGCGACCTACAAACTAACAGAATCATTTATTAATGTCAATTGACCCAATATACATAGGATGATCACTAAAAAACAATCAAATTATTTTGGAATGATGGGTTTGTTTTAAACAATTGCTTACATGATGCGATGAGGATTCCAAAGGATGGAATAGGTGTAAAAATCTGCAGTTGGGTCAAACCATAGATAGAATTGTTGCTCTCTGTTGCCTTTGCCTTGGCTAAACACATTAGTATGAAGAATGTAAGGATCACCGCTCAAATTCCCCAGAAACTCAAAGTCTATCTCATCCCATGCAGACCCTTTTGAGGATAACCGCAAATTCAAACATTTCATTAGTCAGATGAACAAAAACGTCAAGAATTATGCAGAACCATAACTAGTAGGATGTAAAAGAACTTACATAATAGGCAGTGACAGTGCCAGCAGAGTTTCCAGGAACAAGTTTGATTTGCATATCAATCTTTCCAAAAAGATACTCATTCTTGGACTGAAATCCTGAGCCTGAAGCTTTATCAAGGGTGAGAGTAAGAAGTTCACCATTGTTGAGTATCTTAGCACGACCATCTCCCCATGTAATATCAAAATCATTATAAAAATTGCTGGCAGAAGCAGCCATCAAAGAGGCCAGAAGAAGTAGTACATAATTTGAAGAAGCCATTCGATATTTGTTGTATGTCAGTTACTTTTCGAAAGCTGAGAAATGGATGTTTGTGTGTGTTTAGGGAAGGATGGAATTGTAGGCATATATAATAGGGCAAAAAGGGAAAGGAAAGTGCTGGGAAAGATGCAGAGTGCTTAGCTGTGCACAGGTGTTTGGATTTTGGGAATAAAATATAATAAAGCTGTAAATTTTTATTGAAAAATTAAAGCTACGCGTTTCCTCTGTTTTGCGATTACATATCTCAATATTGATTTTGTTTGAAATTCGAAGCTGCAGTTTAAGTATTTATATATAAAAAGAAAAATCATAATTTACAGCTTATCTTAATTAAAATTGTACACAAAAATACCCTAAGTAGTCCAATATTCGTGCCAAATTTGATTAAATATCTTTTTAGCAGGATATTATATATGTCATTTTTATAAATTAACTTTATATTTATATCAGACATCTAAATTATTGTATTTTATATAATAAATGATAATATTTATATTAGCCGATTTTTATTTAAATTATTATAATTTTTAATATAAATTGAATAATTATTAATGGCATATATGTTAAATATTATTTTTATATTTCGAATATAAATATTATATTGATCTAGCATGTTCCAAAATAGACATTGTATTATCAACTTTTAATGCAATATTATAATACGCATATAAATATATATTTATATAGTTAAAACTATAATAATATCATAAAATGTTTAAAGGTTGATATTACTTTTTTAGCAAAATATATTAAATAAAAATTGCATTAGGGAAAAAATGATTATATGTGCTTTAAATAGAAAGTCAATAGTCATCCGTTAACTTATAAATTTTTAATTAAATTATTGATATAAATATTATATCTAATAGATAATCTCATAAATTATTGCAATTAATTTTACATACCAATAATATAATAAACTAGTTTATCTAAATTTTTTTCCAAATTTTAGATATATCCAAATTAATTTATTTCTTCTAACGAGTCTAGGAATATATAACCTCCTAAATATTAGTCTACTTATTCATAAAACGACTCCATATTAAGTGCATGCTGGAAACTATTTATAAAAGATTTCAAGACTTATTTGATGAAAATGGAACAAAATATTATCTTTTCGGTTTCCATTTTTTTCCCTTCATTTTCAGTTTCTACCCTTTTCTTTTCCGTTTCTATCTTTTCAAGACTTATTTACTTATTTATTTTGCAAATTTTGCTATGCAAGTAAAAGTTTGGTTCCTGGCGGAGGTGTAACGACTGGCATAAAGCAGTCAGTAGGTGGCGCAATTCTACAATTTTCCCCAACAACAACAACGCTGATGCAAAGCCGCGTCTCGTGGTCCCCAACTTGCTATGGGCTCTTGGTTGGTTGTATTGTCTTTTTAGGTAAGCCCTAGAAAAATGAAAATAAATAAATAAAGAGAAAGAGGAAATGCTTGTTTAATTGCACAATGTAAGAAATCAATTACCAAAATGGAGAAACGCGTAGTCTCATTTTCAATAAATAAACAGTCTACTTTTGTTTAGTTGGTTCGTGTTTGTTACTGCTAATTTCCAGCTATGGTGTAAGTTATTTATTCCCAAAATCCAAACACCTGTGCACAGCTAAGCTCTCTGCATCTTCCCCTGCATTTTCCTTTCCCTTTTTGCCCGACTATATATACCTGCAACTCCATCCTTCCGCCTAAACACTCACACGAACATCCATTTCTTATCTTCACAACAAGCTAACTGAAACACGACATATATTGAATGGCTTCTTCAAATTATATACTCCTTCTTCTGGCCTCTTTGATGGTTGCTTCTGCCAGCAATTTCTATAATGATTTTGATATTACATGGGGAGATGGTCGTGCTAAGATACTCAACGATGGTGAACTTCTTACTCTCACCCTTGATAAAGCTTCTGGCTCAGGATTTCAGTCCAAGAATGAGTATCTTTTTGGAAAGATTGATATGCAAATCAAACTTGTTCCTGGAAACTCTGCTGGCACTGTCACTGCCTATTATGTAAGTTCTTTTACATCCTACTAGTTATGGTTTTGCCTAATTCTTGACGTTTGTGTTCATTTGACCAATGGAATGTTTGAAGTTGCAGTTATCCTCAAAAGGGTCTACATGGGATGAGATAGACTTTGAGTTCCTGGGGAATTTGAGCGGTGATCCTTACATTCTTCATACTAATGTGTTTAGCCAAGGCAAAGGCAACAGGGAGCAACAATTCTATCTATGGTTTGACCCAACTGCAGATTTCCACACCTATTCCATCCTTTGGAATCCTCAGCGCATCATGTAAGCAATTAATTAAAGCAACCCCATCATTCCAAAGTAATTTGATTGTTTTTTAGTGATCATCTTATGTAATATTGGGTCAATTGACATTAATAAATGACTCTGTTTCAGCTTCTCTGTCGATGAAACTCCAATTAGAGAGTTCAAGAACATGGAGAGCAATGGAGTTCCATTCCCAAGGAATCAACCAATGAGAATTTACTCTAGTTTGTGGAATGCTGATGACTGGGCTACAAGAGGTGGCCTTGTGAAGACAGATTGGTCTCAAGCTCCATTCACTGCTTCTTACAGAAACTTCAATGCAAATGCTTGTGTTTCGTCTAATGGGGCATCTTCTTGTGGTACAAATTCATCACCTTCTACCTCCACTTCTAATTCTTGGCTATCACAGGAACTAGATTCAACAAGCCAAGAGAGACTTCAGTGGGTGCAGAAGAACTACATGATTTACAATTATTGCACTGATGCTAAGAGATTTGCTCAAGGCTTGCCTACAGAATGCAACTTATCCTAGGCCACGCATGATGATTTGCATTGCTTATAATTTAAACACGATTTGTTCATTCTTTTATTTATAATGTAATTGATTTACATAACAGTAGTGGAAATAGTATTTCTCCTTTGATTGTCAGTTTGAGTTTAGAAATGAATTTGGAATCCCTAATTTTTGATTTTATTTTTAGTGTGACTAGAACATTAATGAAATTCTCTTTTGTCAAGCGCCATACATGAGCATCTTCAATACACTCTATATATGTCAAACTCTTTATTTTAAAGAGTCATATTATAAAATAATATTATAATATACTATTTATTATTTAAATATAAATTAGAGAGTTAATTCGACTGTCTACATATGGAGAGCCAAACTTCATTCTGTACTCTATATTTAATAAATGCACTATAAATTTCTATGCATTTGATTTAATTAATACTTGTAATTCTTATTTTTCTATTAGTAAAAAATAAAAAAAGAATGATAAATTAAAACTATTAATATTTATGAAAATAAAAAGTAAGATAAAGAAGAAAAATATAAAGAGTGTATTGGACTTAAATAAGGTATTTCTCTTTATATTTGAATATTTCTTAAGATACTTTTTATTATAGAAACTATGTTTAATGGTGCTCTTTATTTTAAAGATAATAAAAAATATTTTTACTTATAAAGAGTAGAAATTATTTTTTTTTAGTTCAATGCTCTCTTTATTTTTATCTTTATTTTGCTTTATCAAACAAGTATTAATGTTTTAGATTTTTTTTTTCTTAGAAAAGAAAAGAATAATTAAAAAAATAAAAAGAATAATAGATATTAATTAATAAAGTGTATAGGAACTTTTTTTTTGAAAGGAAATGTATAGGAACTTATGATGTATTAATTACAATAAAGATAAAGAGCGAATTTGGCTCTCCAAATGTATAGAGCCAAATACAATCTCTACTTTTATAATTAAAAAATAGAGAGTGTGTTGGAGTCTTATTTTGTTGAATAACTCTTTATAATAAAGAGTTTATCTTATATTGAGAGTCTTTGGAGATTTGACTCTTTATTTTTTTATGAAGACTCTTTATTTTTTAAAATAAAAAATAA
This sequence comes from Ricinus communis, assembly GCF_019578655.1. Lineage (NCBI taxonomy): Eukaryota > Viridiplantae > Streptophyta > Magnoliopsida > Malpighiales > Euphorbiaceae > Ricinus > Ricinus communis. Next base: position 21,919,047 of record NC_063258.1, read on the forward strand.
AGTAAATTTGACTCTTTATAATTGGAGAGTTAAATTCGTTATTTATTCTTATTGTAATTAATATATTATAAGTTTTTATACATTTTAGGCCTAGTCATAATTAAAATCCAAACCTTTATGTGTTAATGTGGTTTTGGCCCCAACTTTTAAAATTGTCAAAATAGGCCCAATTTACAACACCGAGTGCAATTTTAGCCTACCTCCTCTTCTGGTCAAAATTAAACTGACTTGGTAACTAACATGATATTATATATTTAGTTTATTTATTATTTGATGCCACTTCATGTAAAAGACTAACCAACTTGAGTTAGTCTTTTAACCTTAGGTGAATGGAGAAATGGTAATAACTGATGTTAGAATATCTAATGTAAAAAATCCTAGATGTCGTATTGTTTAAAAATCTTGCTGCTATCTATCAATGTTTTCTCATTCAATATAAACCTAATTTAATTTCTCTATTTCTATACTCTCTCTATATATTGAAATCATCAATAATATTGCTGGAGGATAATTTTATTTAGAGGAATCAAGTGAAGCTCGTCGTTTTACAAAAGAACAAAAAAGTCAGAAGTTGTCAGTGGTCCAAAACTACAGAAAAAAAGGCATAAACGTGATGGGTAAAAATCAAAAAAAGAAAAAAAAAAAGGTTAGTATATTATTTACTGTTGGTGCTATTTTTGCTATTATGTAAGTGTTTAAGTTATAAAATTTAAAATTGGAATTTAGGGTTAGGAATTTAATTTAAAAATGGTTATTATTGGAAAACATGCTCTTTTTAACTTATTGCATACTTGGGTTAATTGAAGTATCTAACGTATAATTAGGAAAATTTTTAATTATGATTTTGGAATTGGCAGTACGTATTTAGCATTGTGACTATGTATGTAGGTTTTCTGTTGAGGTGTGGGTGGAAGGTAAGTTTAGTGATGGTCATGTAACTAAGTACATAGGAGGTCATACTATATCTAGTGGTTGGAGGGATTATGGGAATATGAAATGGGTAGATGTTGTGGCCAGGGTAAAGCAATTGGAGTTTAGGACAGTTAAGAAAATTGGATATTTTAAGTGTAGAACTTCTACTTGGGAGTTTCAAGCATTAGTAAAGAATAATGCAAAACTGAAAATAATGTGGGAAGATGGGGCCGATTTTGGTTTCTTAAAAGTATTTATAGAAACTTGTATGGAAGAGTTTGATACTTGTTATGAGGAGACAAATGATGGATGTAGTAATAATATAGATAGTAAGCAACCTGTTGAAGTATATATTGATGAATCTCCTGCAGTGCATATTAAATGAAGGTGGTAAGGGTGTTATTGAAGTGCAATTGGATCCATATATTGAGTTTGAAGATGAAAGTGATAGTGAAGCTAGCTTGTTGAATGATTCAGATAAAGAGGATGAGGAGTTTATGGTGGTAACGAAGAACAACAAAGCTTTTAAGACTACTATATGTATGCTTAATTTTTGACACATAAAATTTTTATTTTGACACGTATATTTACTTTTGACATATAGGATTTAAGCTTATATGTAATTTTATAATTTTTCTATCAATTTATTGATTCATAAATTATATTCCTAATTAAACACTGACTCTAATTCTAAGAAATAGCATATTAATTATATTTTAATATTATATCAACTAATAAACAGGTTTTTAATCAAATAATATTACTAATTCTATCCTAAGAAATAGGATAATAATTATATTTTAATATTATATTAATTAATAAATTAATTTTACAATTAGATAATAATTTTAATTCTAGAAAATAGCATCGTAAATAATATTTTTAATATTATATTCAATAATAACTAATTTTTTAATTATATAATAAATTTTTAATTTTAAAAATAGTAATATCAATTATGTAATAAATATTTTTATATTATTGCATTAACATAATTTTAAAATTTTAAAAAATTAAGGTTATTTTAAAATAGTTAGTTTGCTATTATTTTAAAAAATTTATAAATTAATATTGAATATTGAAATTTTTATTAAAATGTATCTATCAACTTGATTTTATAATCAAAATAATAATAACTATCTTACAATGTATAGGTAAATGACTAATTATACATAAATTTAAATTTTAAGTGTTAATAATGAATATATGTGTCAAAATGAAAATCCTATGAGTCAGAATATAGTAACACATATTAAAAGTTTTTATTAAACTAAGTACATATTAATATTTTTTTGTACATATACTAGAATGTTCATTTTCTATATGTATAATATTCATTAAATGTAATATTTTATGATAATTAATTTTTTTATATTTAAATATTCATTATCCATGAACTTAATATTCGATTAATATTCATATTCATTTTGTTTCATGTATTATTCATCAATGTTAATATTAATTAATGTTCATTATCTGGTATTTCATTGTTTATTGTTTGTATATGTAATGTATATCAATTATGAAAGTTTTCATTAATTTTTAGATATATATTGAAATTGTTTTGTGATTGATATAAATATACATCATTTATAAACATTATATTCATTAGTTTATTGATGGATATTCATCGTTAATGAAAATTATATTCGTTAATTCATTCAAACATGCATATATAACATAAATATAACTTAAATCACCATTATAATTAGTAAATAAATAAATGACAAGCTAAAGTTATATAATAAATTTTTATATTGTAGTGTATATATTTTTTCAATAAAATTAAGTTAACAAATAATAAACATTTAACATTTAAATAATAAATATTCGGCACATGCTTAACGAACATAAGTTAATAAGTATTTAGTACAAATTTAATGAATATAATTTTTTCAAATGCACATCAATATTCTGACGCTCATCAGCGTTTAACACATATTTGTCAACATTTGATACACATTTATATCTACATGGACCGCTTTTAATGTTATAATACACCCGAAACATGAAAACATAAGCTGATCATTATGGCATGCAAAATATAAAGATGAGGCCCTTAATTTAACTCATTTAACTTCCAAAACTGGAAAAACAAATAGATTTTTGTTGGCTGTTCAAGGTGTATTATGCCCTATTGTTGGATTAGTGACACGTTTAAAATGATTGTGGAATTTAAAATATATTATTTTCTAATTATTTAAAGATAAAAGATTTAAGTATTTATTATTTATTGAATAAAAAGTAATAAATAACTTTACGAAGCACTATAATAAATATATAATGAGTTTTTTTATTAATAAATTCAAAAGTTTATAATCAACGTATCACTTATTTTTAATTTATTTTTAACTATGATTGATTAGATAATAAAATTGATAAAATGTTAAATTAGTTGTATAATTTTAATAAATTAACTTAAAACACATTATCTTAATTTTTAAAAAAAAATATTAACTAGTTAGATTAATATTAATTTTTATGAGACTCAAAATATTGAATTAAGTCAACTCACTACTTTTTGATTCATAATTAAATATTCAACTAAGTGAAATCTACATAAATTAAATTAAAAGAATCTAAAATAAGAAAAAATATACGTTCACCAAATAATAATACAAACTAAAAATAATATCCTTCCAGTATCTTATAAGTATACTTTTAGTATTTTTTATTTTTTAATATTTTGTAGATATATTTTTAGTATTTTTTTCCTAATAAAATTAAAAAAAAATAAGAAAAGATATAAAATAAAAACTGAAGTCATAATAATATAAAATTTTAAAAGAAAATCTTTCGGATGTTTTATAAGTATACTTTTGGTAATTTTTTCTTACGAAATTTTAGAAAAAGAATGCTGCATAATTTTTTTTTTGAAAAAGCATAAAAATCTTATTTTTTTAATATTTTTTAATCATAAAACTTTTCTTTTCAAAATGTTGTGTGGCGCAAAAATTCTTCTATAATATTCCATTGATTTTACTGTTTGTTTGTCACGGACGACAATAAATATTTTCGAATAAATAGCTATGAGAACTATCGTGGTTTGTACTAGTGGTTAGTTATTTAGTGTGGGGATTATTTTTTGAATTCAAAACCTTTACATTCTTTTTTTAATTTAGTAATCCAAAATAATATAAAGCGTATTGAGTATAATACCAGCAGATGATAAAACATGACCTTAAAAGTTTTGAAGCGTGTCCGGCGTGATACTAGCAGATGGTAAAACATTACTTCAAAAGTTTTAACTTTACTCTAGATACATATCTAATGATCAAATTCGAGATCTTAATTAAATTAAGAGAAATAAAATTTTAATAAATTAATACATTAACTATATTTACTATAAAAGAAAAAGAATTTACTTTTTGAAAAGTTTATTTCTTTCTTTTCTGAAATTCCTAATCATGCAGCTTATCAATAAAAGAGCAGTCGATAATGCTTATTTCTCACATAGAAACAAAATAATTTAATTTCTTGCTCCTCCGAAAATTCTCAATATATACTAACAGAATATTGATATAATTTGTCGACACAATTACATGATAAATCAAAAAACGAATAAAGAATACAGCTTCTAACAAGTGAAGTTTGAACTAGGACATGCTGCATTCTGGAGGGAGTCCTTGGGGGAACCTCTTAGTATTAGTGCAGTAATTATATATCATATAATTCTTCTGCACCCATTGCAACTTCTCTTGACTTATTGAATCAAGCTCCTCTGAAAGCCATGAATGTGTTTTAGTTGCAGATGATGATGAATTTCTACCACAAGAAGATGCTCCATTATACCAGATACAAGCGTTGGCATTGAAGTTCCTATAGGAAGCAGTGAATGGAGCTTGGCTCCAATCTGTCTTGACAAGTCCACCTCTTGTGGCCCATTCATCAGCATTCCATAGACTAGAGTGAATTCTCATTGGTTGATTCTTTGGGAATGGAACACCAATGCTCTCCATGTTCTTGAACTCTCTAATAGGAGTCCCATCAACATAAAAGCTGAAACACAGTACAAAATAACTTCAATATACATTATATAAATATGCTAAATGAGACTACAAGATTTTGGAATGATGGGTTTGCTTTAGTTGCTTACATGATACGCTGAGGATTCCAAAGGATGAAATAGGTGTGGAAATCTGCATTTGCATCAAACCACAGACAGAATTGTTGCTCTCTGTTACCTTTGCCTTGGCTAAACACATTAGTGTGAATAATATAAGGATCACCACTTAGATTTCCCTAGAACTCAAAGTCTATCTCATCCCATGTGGACCCTTTCGAGGATAACTGCAAATTCAAACATTTCATTAGTCAAATGAACACAAACTTCTAAACTGAAGCCATACAGTAGCTGCATATATCAGGAGGAAGCTAAGAACTTACATAGTAGGCAGTGACAGTGCCAGCAGAGTTGTCAGGGACAAGCTTGAGCTGCATATCAATCTTTCCAAAAAGATACTCATTCTTCGACTGAAATCCAGAGCCTGAAGTTTTGTCACGGTTAAGGGTAAGAAGCTGGCCATTGTTGAGTATCTTAGCACGACCATCTCCCCAAGTGATATCAAAGTCTTGGTTGAAGTCACCAGCAAATGCAACAATCAATGAGCTAATTGTAAGAGAGATGATCAATGAGAGTGCTGAACGTCTGGTGCAAGCAAGAAAAGAAGCCATTGGGCTTGTTCTGTACTGAAGGAGAAGTTATTTTCCTTTATGTAGAAGTGAAGTGATGGATTGGCAAGGTTCTTAAGGTTTGTATTTATAGTACAATTGTTCCTTGGAGGGATAAGAAATGAAACGGGAAAAGAGAGTAAATTACACGGGAAGATTCCATGTCAGAAGCTGTGGCCAGTTGGCTTTAGATTGTCGAAAAGTGGATATAATCAATGGCGAACAACACGATGCAACTATCAGATGCGGTTTGAGTTTAGATTTATAATGAAAACAGAGAGAGAGAGAGGCCCTGCAGTAGGACACAGCTTCCTTCACAAAAAATGGAGGTTGGTGTGTGGGTCTATTACTTTGCCACTTTTTTTTCTACTTTCTTTGCTTCAATTAAACCCACCACCACCTCTGTCGGTGACACTTTCAATATGTTATGTTCAATTCTAACAATCTAACTTTTATGAACAAAATTATGAAAATTTGGATTATATAGCCATAGGTTTTAGAAGATTATAATATTAACTTGGTTAATTCAGGGAATGGGGAAAATAAAAGCATTCGTTCGAACATGTAATATAAGAATTTTATTCTTTTTATTTTTACCTTTGTTATTTAAATAAGAATAAGTAAAAGTAAATAAATTTATAAATAATGTAATTAATTTAGAAAAATTACAAAAATAAAAATAGCAAGTTTAAAGTTAAAAAAAATTATACTAAGAAATTAGCTAAAAGTATTCATTCTAGTGAAAATTAAATAAAATATTTCAATCTTCAATTGAAAAAAGTTGGAAGTTATTATATTTTTAAACATAAAAAAAAAATTAGTAATGTTTGTTAATTATATATAAGAATTATTCTAAAATATTATATATATTTTATTTTATAACAAATTTAAAAGCTTATGTCATATTCAGTTAGAGAGTACATTTATCTTTTTGAATTCGACTACTTTTATTTTTTTTAAATTCAACTCAAATTTTAAGAAGCTTATGCAAGATATTAAATTCGAATATATAATCTTTGCATATATTTAAAAAAATTGAAAAATAAATCAAACTCAAATTATTGTATATTAATTTATACTCCTATGACTAATATATAATAAATTAAATTCTTAAAACTATAACTTTGATATCATAGTAAGTATTAATTTTGTGGTTTTTCAATAGAGAAAAATAATAATATATGGACCCACAAAAATAAAACATTCATCCCAACTCAAACTCAATTAAAATAAAAGAAATAGTTTTTTTAATATAAAGTAATATTTTTCTTAAAATAATGATGATACTGTCTCTTTCTTTTATCTATATGGCTAGCATCTTAAATAGCTAAAAAAAATATTAATGATATATATCAAAAATACTAAAAAATATCCTTTTCTTAAATTTTTAAAATAATATATCATTAATAAATCAGCTAATTTAGATTTTATTTTTTATTTTTTATTTAGCATTCATAATTAAAAAATATTTTTTATATATAATAGGTAATATATTTAAAGAATATATAAATTTATATTAACAATATATCAAAATACAGTAAAAATATATAAAAACAAAATTAAATATTAAAAAAAGAATTATCTGCCGAGAAATACAATAGCTATAACGTGCTATAGTCCAAGGGAATGAAGAATAGAAATTATATTGTTTTAATTTTATTAAAGAAATTGAAACTGTATAAATAAAAAAAATTATATTTTAAATTATATATTAAATTTTTTGAAACTATATAAATAAAAAATCAAACCGTAAAATATAAAAATCAAATTTTATATTCCATTTTCCATATATATATAGTTTTTTTAACTCATTTCCTATACCTCTTCGTTATTATACAATCTCAGTTAAAAACTATGGATTTAAAAAAAATGAGAGCTTGAGACATTTAAATAAAAGAAAGAATTTGAATCACGAAAAATAGCCAATTTCTGTATATATGTATAAAAATTTATTAAATATTTTAGATTAAAAAAAATTGAAAGCTTAAGACATTTAAATAAAAAAAAGAATTTGAACCATAAAAATAGCCAATTTATGTATATATGTATAAAAATTCATTAAATATTTTAGATTTCTTTTCCTCTTATTTGGCCCCCAATTTTGAAATATTTAAATCCTTACTTTTAATTTCTTTTTCCATTCAACCCTTCTTAACTTAAACTTATCTTTGGCCTCCGACAAATAATTTCTTCTGGCTCACACCCCTGATAACAATTTTTCTTTGACATATAAGAATATAGTAGAGGTATATAAGGGATATTATTATATATTATTATAATGTTAATTGTGATGGTAGCCATCTCTAAGTGGTAGCAGTGACTGCACATTCTGGGGGCAGACCCCGAGGAAAACGCTTGATATCTGTGCAGTAGTTATATATCATGTAATTTTTCTGCACCCACTTTAGCCTTTCAAGACTTGTCACATGAAGCCCCTTTTTCAGCCATTTATAATCTATGGGTCTTGCAGATGGGGACTTTACATCGCAAGAAGATCCACTGGAAGACCACACACAGGCTCTCACATTGAAGTTGCTGAAGAAAGAAGTGAATGGAGCTCTTGTCCGGTCTATTTTGATGAGCCCATCTCTTGTAATCCAGTCATCACCATTCTATATACTTGAGTGCAACCTCATTGGTTGATTCTTTGGTAATGGAATGCCACTGGAGTTCAAGTTCTTGAATTGTTTTATTGGTCATCGATAGAGAGCCTGAAAATTGTACAAAAGACAAGAAAAAAATAAATTGTTAAATGTGTTAAATATGGATTGTACACTATTGGATCAATATACAAAAGGTCGTGATTGATAAGGTTTTGATAATTTTCAAGATGGATTTTAGTAAAACAAAAAAGATTTAGATATCTTACATTTCAATATTGACGGTTGGTAAATATTTTAATTAATAAAGATTGTGAATATCTTTTATTAAAAAATATTGTATATCCTTAAACACTTCCACAACAGATAACAGGGAGGGGAGGAGATTCCAGATGATGGAATAGTTATGGAAATCAGAGTTGGATCGAACTAAAGATGAAATTGTTGCTCTCTGTCACCTTTGCCTTGAACAATTACATTAGTGATCGCCACTCAAATTTCCCAGAAATTTAAAATCTATCTCATCCCATGAAGGCCCCTTTGAGGACAGCGACGTAACACAACACAAGACACAAGCATCTCAGAGTCATAAAAATATTACCATGCAGTCACAAAGCAATGGTAGTAATTAATAGCAATCAAGCACAAGATAGTGTGTGTATATATTTACGTAGTAGGAAGTGACAGTGCCAGCAGAGTCGCCAGGAACAAGCTTCAGTTGCATATTGATCTCCCCAAATAGATATTCATTTTTAGACTGAAAACCTGACCCAGAAATCCTATCAAGGGACAGTGTAATTAACTCCCCATTGTTGAGTATCTTGGCATTTCCACTTCCCCATATGATGTCCAAACCTTGGTAGAACTTTCCACCAAATGCAGAGATGACCACCATCGTAATCATAGATACAAGTAGCACCAGTAATAATAGAGTGCTGGCCATACGGACTGGAAACTTCTGGGGCTAGCTCAAGAAAATATTATATATATATATATATAACTGCTAGTCCTTTTAGCCTTCCGAAATATGAATAGGAAATGCTAGCAATGGGAGAACTCTTATACATATATATATATATATATACATATATTTCTCCGGTATATATGTTGGTTCTAATTATTTATGTAAAGTGAAAAGTTTGAGAAAGAATGTAGAGGGGAGAGGCAAGGACTGTGGCAAGTTGTAGGGGTGAGAGCAGGAGATGGGCAATTGGCTACAGATGGCAGTGCAAAAATACAGTGGTGAAGGTGAGAGATGTGCATGTCACACAAGTGACAAAGCCTGACCTTGTTTAGATTACACGTTGTCTTGTGAATGATAAAATGTTACTGACTGAATCATGGACTTGGTAATTGATTTGCAATTAAGAGCTATAAGCAATGCTGAAAATTTTAAATATATTTATTTTAATATTTAATGGTATATAACATTTTTTATAAAATTGTATTTTAATATTTTAAAGTTTAGGTTATAAAATTGGGCTAACTTTATTAGATTTGGGTGTAATTAAAATTAAGACAATTACAACTAATAAGTTAGGCGGTTGATTCTCATTATTTATATATTTTCTAATATTTTATTTAGATAAATTTGATTTTAAAACTGGTTGTTTAAAATTTAATCTGATAATTTATGAAATAAAATGCTAGATTTACCGAATGAAATCAGGTCAATCTTATCATAATATTATATTAAAAATCAAAATTGAATTGGAGGTGCAATTTGTATAAGAGAACATCCAAGTTTTTTCACAATCTTTAATTATTTTTTACCTTTACAATTCTTACCAATCATTTTAAATTTGATAAAATGGCACAACTTACAGAATCATTTACAATCTTAACTAATTTCTGATATTGGTTAAAATCAAATCACAATGACATATAAAGTAGCACAGGAAAGTGAAGCCTCGTTGCTACTTCACTTATCTAATTTTGTCTATAATTTAAAATTAGCAAAAGAACAACATTATAATTTGAATAATTTTTATCAATATTATAGTATTAATCACGATTATTAAAAATAGCATAATTTAGATTTTTTTTACCATTTGATTAATAAAAAATGAGAAACATGTTAAATTAATCTTAAAAAATGCCATTTTTTTAATAATAATTTTATTCATTTTTATCATCATAGCTATTTTGACTTTATATTCTAAAAAGAAGTTATTCCAAGCCCATATCTGAAGTTCTAGTTCCATCCTAAGAGATTCTATACTAATACTGCAAATGAAACCATTGGCAGAAATAATTATTTCTTTTATATTTCATTTTGTCATTTGTTTTGATTTGCTGGTTTTTCTCCTGATTAATGTGAATATAAATGATATTTATAAGAATTTAAGGTAGAAAATAAAATATTAACAATTACATATCAGTTTCGTAGATGCCATTTCTATGTTGAATATTAATTTTAACTAATTTTTAAGTCATTAAGAATTTATTCAGTGATGCCTTATAACTAATTTTTCAACGAATCAATTTGAAAAGTTATATTTTATTTACAATTTTTTCGGGATCTTAAAAGTTGTTTCAAACTTCTATTATTAGTACTTAATTGTCAAGGGTGAATTTGAGAGATTGAGCAATTTTAATTTTTTTTTTAAATAATTTTAAATTTTAAAAATTATTTTTACAAAAAGCAGATAAATATATATTTTTCTTATAAACAGTTTTGAAAAAAGAAGTAGTATATAAAAATTAAAATAATTAATATATTAAATGAAAAAAATTCAAATCTATTTCTTGTACACCTAAGCGCAATTTCAAATACATAGTAAATGGTAAGCGAAATTTGTGTTTGATTTGGTAGTATGAAACAGGGAGCTCTGAGCCTCGATTTGAGCTTTTTCACATGATAGTGAGTTGGAGTTGGAGTTGGAGTTTGGTTTATTTAAAAAGAAAATTAAACTTACAAACAGTCAACGTGATTAAATTACCATTTTATATAGAAATATCCTTTAACACTAACTTCTTTCTATTCCATTAAATTTTCTAAAGTATCAAGAGTAAAGAAGTACATCTCACCCGGTCACCCCATTATCTATAAAACTATCTCAATAACCTTGTAAATTTAGCTATCCTTAAAGCTTAAGAGAACATCCAAACACAGGTCTAATCAGAAAATATTTTTACACTGTAATTAAGTGATGATAGATCTTTATAGGACAGTCCAGTGAGTCTCCTAGGAGACCGATGCCAACCGCCATCCTGTACCGAGCTGAAAGATTAAGAGACCAAGTGGACCTATTAAATTACACGTGTCACCGTTAGTGAGAACTCAAAAAATCACTTTTAGAGAGACATGACTCAAAATTTAATGAATCCCTCATTAATTCTGAATAATGCAGATATCCACACCTACACCTGAACACAACAATACCAGCAATCAATAAGAAAACTATGATACTAAAAGATACGGCCAATAAAGAGAAAGGAAGGAAATAGATCAATGAAAATAAAAATTTCTTAAGATTTTATTTCTATTTCATATATATATCTAATGATAAAAAAAAAATTTAACTTTAAAACTTTTTTTTTTTTAATCTTTACTTAATTGATCGTCAGAATAGTCCTCTTGTACTCCCAACCAGTATTATCTTTTCGCTATTGTCACTACTTTGCATGATCAAGTTAAAGGCACATCCGACTAATGACATCACTGAGCAATTTTCCATTTTTCAATTTTTGTCCACATCTTTTTCTTGGGTCTTTTAGAGGCTTTCCATTTGGATTTGCGGTGTGCTGTTCAAATTAGCTTTCTTGAATAATATGGGCTGTGAATGGTATTTTAATATGTTAAAACTCCATAAGATGACTAGTAAAGAAAGTTGTTAGGATCTTTCTGGAGTTATAACCTACCCCATCCATGGGTGCCTGAAAGAAGCTACTAGAGATCTCACTTAATCTTTTGCCGATGTGTCAGTACATAACACAGTAGTAATGGGAGAATTTGTTTATTGGGTTGGTGGATATTCAGAAACCTAGGAAGCATCCCACCAATAAATTGGTGCCTGCTAGAAGCTGCATGTAGTTAATTGGACTGCCTGTGATGGTGACAAGGAAACCCATTTTCAATGTGCTCTAGTTTATGTCATCCAGCTGGCTGCTTCTCAATTCTTTACAACAACCCAAATTCTCTTTAGTGCAATAAACATTCCTAGTCTGCCACTCCTTGGTTCCTATAAATAGTCACCAAATTGAAAAAAATAGTACCATATCTCAAAAATATATGCACTACTACTGCCTTGCCTAAACACTATCAAGCTTCAAGAATATACTCACATGGCTGCCTATCCTTGTCAACCAAATTCTTTAACACTCTTGTTAATAACATCCCTTGTTATGGTGGGTTCTTTGATGGTTGTTGCCGGAAACTTTTACCAAGATGTTGACATCACATGGGGAGACGAGCGTGGTAAAATGCTCAACAATGGCAATGTTGTCACACTTTCCCTGGACAAAGCCTCTGGCTCAGGCTTCCAGTCCAAGAATGAGTATCTTTTTGGCAAGTTCGATATGCAACTCAAGCTTGTACCTGGCAACTCTGCTGGCACGGTTACCACATTCTATGTAAGTACCATTAACACTCTCCCTACACTCTGGAACAATATATTCTTTAGTTTTAAGATATATTTATTGGCTCCAAGAAAACATAATACTAAAACATGGAAAATATGCAAATTGCAGTTCCACTCCAGAGGGACATCATGGGACGAAATAGATTTTGAGTTCCTAGGCAATCTTAGTGGAGACCCTTATCTTGTTCATACTAATGTTTACACTGAAGGAAAAGGAAACAGGGAGCAGCAATTCTACCTATGGTTTGATCCAACAGCTGACTTTCACACCTATTCAGTCCTCTGGAATCCAGGGCATATTGTGTAAGTTTGTGTATATAAGTTCCTTACAGTGCATGTCACGTTGCCAAGAGTTTACTATAAAATTACGGTGCTGACTTCTTTTTTATTATCTTTGTTTACAGATTCTATGTTGATGGTCGACCAATTAGAGAATTCAAGAACTTGGAATCAATTGGAGCTCCGTACCCAAAAGGCCAAGCAATGAGGATTTATGCAAGCATATGGAATGCAGATGATTGGGCTACAAGAGGAGGACTAGTGAAGACAGACTGGACACAAGCACCATTTACTGCTGCTTTCAGAAACTTCCAAGCTAATGCCTGTATTTGGTCTAATGGAAAATCTTCCTGCACCAACTCTAATAGTACTAATAATCATGATAAGTGGTACTCTCAGGAGCTAGATCGTACAAATCAAAAGCAGCTTAAATGGGTGCAGAAGAACTATATGGTTTATAATTATTGCATAGATACCAAGAGATTTCCTCAAGGACTTCCTTTAGAATGCATTGTCACCAGCAAGAATTAGGAGTTCTAGGTGATGAGTATGCAAATTGTCCCTAATAGTCATGGGGTTGAAGGTTTTTTCTTTCCTTTTCTGGATTCTTTATCTAACATGGTCGTGCCAATAACGGAAGGCAATGAATTTATTTTTGCTGAAATTTTGTATATAAATAAATTTCAATAATGAAAAGGTTTCGTTTGTGTGTTCATGAAGAATCGATTTTTCTTTTTAATTTCAAAAACAATTATGGTTTACTGTCATGCATGTACATAATTTCTTCTCTTTTAATAATTGTCCTATTTGGATTGCTCTTGTAATTTTGGTTGTATTTAGTTTTATTTTTTTAAAAAAAACTTGGATGTTATGAAAAAAAGAGCCACCAAAGAACAATTTTGATAATAATCTATTTTTAAAATCTAATATTTTCTTAAAGATAAAAAATAAGAATTAATATAATAAATATATATCTCGATTTTTAAATAAAATCTTAAATATTAATTTTATAATAAGAAGTTACTCTATCAAAGCAATTTAAAATTTCTCATCTTTTCTTGCTGCTTAACTTCAATTAAAGGGGTTGTCAGAAAAAAAGAAAAATTCAATTGAAGGGAGAAAATTAATTTTCTATTTAGACGAGGAACGGATAAAATCATAAAACTGGGGATCATTAAACTATAGAAATATATGTGTTAGATGTTATTTTTATAAGGCTTATACTTGCTTCAATTGTACATTTGGGTTGGGCCTTTTCTTTAATTTTATTGAGATTATATTATCTATTTTTTCAAAAAATTGTTTACTTTTATTTTTCACATTTCGCATTTTGAATTTTTTGATTAATCTAATTTTCTTTTTATTCTTTTTGAATTTTTTTACTTATACTTTTTAGATTTTTGTCTACCTTTATATATGTTTCATATTTTTTTTACTTTTATATTTTTTTGACATTTTTTACTTTTATACTTTCTTTACATTTTTCTTATTTTTGTACGCCTTTTGATATTTTTTATTTACTTTTGCACGCATTACTACTTTATACTATATATTGTTAAGTATATAATATATTTGAAATATATTCATAATATATCTATAAATTACTCATTAAAATATTTTGTATAATCGAAAAAAATTTAATATATATTATATACTTTTGAATATCCGTTACAATAAAATTTATAAATTTCATATTTTTTTAATATTCATTGTGATAAGAAAAAAAAATTTATATATATATATATCTGCCCGACCGTTTTTTTGAGGCAGCCTGCTCTCCCTTTCTTTCATTCATCAATAGGGCCCTGGACGGTAACTTTTCCGGGCCGGGATCGATAAGTGGAATCCTTAGCCCTATCCTTTGCTGGCTGGTTGCCCCACAGGGCCGGCCATAATAGAATAGATAGAGCCTATTACAATAGAATCGCATCTCGCAAAATTAATCACATTTATTAGAAGTGGACAATAGAGTGGAAGCTGGGGAAATGGTTGAAATATATATATATATATATATATATATATATGAAAGAAGGAGATATATAAATTTATAAAAATAGCCTTATGATTAGTGAGATATATCAATTTGGTCTTTTACTAAACTCTATTCTATGTTTTCATCAATGATATTACATGTTTGAAAAGAAATTCTTTTATACGATTAGGTATCGTTTGGGTTTAGGGATATGAGAATCCATAAATTTAGTCAAAATTTATAAATTTAGAATTTATAAATTTAAAATTTATAAATTTTTAAAGTTTCATCGTTTGAATTAAATCTAAAAACGATATATTTTGTTTAAAATTATATTTGGATATAAATTTATTAAAGATAGTATTAAAATAAAAAAATTATTATAACGATCTATCATTCTTTTAAAATGGTGAACTTTAGAATTTTTCACCTCCTAATTGAGAAATTAAAATTCTCAATATAAGAGATTTTGTAGAATAAATGATTCTTAAAATGTATAGATTTGGACCACTTTTTTTAAAAGAAATTTATGCCATTTTTTATTTGCTAAGGCAATTGATTTAAATTAAATTCATAAATTTTATAAAAAATTTTGTTTGAAATTGCTCAATCCAGACAACACTTTTAAGTTTTTTTTACTAATTTAGTTATTTGAGTGAGTAGCCAAACAATACTGTTTTGTACTTTGTTAACACTTTTGTAGGAATTCAAGAGCTCAAGTCAACGAGATACTCGTTATTTATAGCTAACTATTTTTTTACCAGTTATCACGAAATTTTTTAAACAATTGTATAACACTACAAAAAACAATAATTTAGATACCATTTTTAGCTACCACACTAAAGTGGTTACTATTTAGCGACCATGCAGCTAGCGACCACCGGATGTGGTATCTAAATGGTCTCTAACTTCCTGCAAAAAATGGTAGAAATAATAGCGACCACTTGAGAGACCACATATGTGGTCTCTAAACTAGAAACCATGGAGTATACTCTCTAATATAGACGCCAAGCAATAGCAGAAAGATAGCGACCACTTTAGAGATTACGTGTTGTGGTTCCTAATCTGAATGTCAATCAATAACGGAAAAACTAACGACTACTTTAGAGACCACACTATTGCGGTCTCTAAGTTAGAGACCACAATGTCTGGTCGTTAAGCCTTTAGCCACTACACAGATTAATTAAATTGAAAATAATAATAAAATAATAATTTAATTATATTAATATAATAAATAATAAAATTTAATAAGAATAATTAAATTAAATTATGATCATATTATTTATGTTAATTATAATATTATTATATTGTATTTATTTTGTATTATATTATTTATTTTGTTAATAAACTTTTTATTTATCAATTATATTTATTTATATTTATCAATTTTTTATTTCTATTTTTTAAATTTTATAATTATTTATATAAAATATATATATATATATATATTTTATAATTATATTAATATTGTTTTAAGTGAGACGCAACAGTTGGAATCGTTTTAATCTAATATGGCAACCTTTTAACGACCCCTTTCTGTAGTTGCAAATAAAATACAAGAGCTATGGTTGTTTTATTTATTTTATAGACCACTTAGCCTTTTTCTTTTTTCAATTTTTTATGACAGCTACACCACCTTAAATCCCTAAGTCCCAAATTTCAAATCGAAGTGTGACATTTCAGCCAGTTGCATAGAGACTTCGCCACATTCCATCGTTGTCCTCCGGTTAACGACTCCTCTTTTTCGGTTAAAATGTTTTTGATTGCCTTTTGGATTGACAATTTTGTGGTTGTTTTGCTATGACAAAATAGAAATGTGATTTTGGGTTTAAGTTTAGCAACTGTTCTGTTTTGCTTTGTTTTATATTTTTGCATGTGAGGCTTTTTCTCTTTTTGTAAGAATTGATCTAGACTATTGGATTCTAACTATTATGATTAGAGGAACTTCAGGATTTGTATATTTGGACTTCTTTTTATTTTTTAACTCCATTTTCTATTATGGTTAAATGAAAATTTTGTATTTGTTTTTATCTTTTAATTTTTTTCTTTCCTTTTTCTACAAAAAAATGGCATGAGGGGTCTTATTGCCATTGTCGAACCAGAAGCTCCCAATGTAAAAAATTGGTCCCAAGTGAGAGCTTTAATAAAATGAAAAACACTTTGGCAAGATTATGGTCAATAGTATAATTTCAAAATCATTAGTCATAAATCACAGCGAAGCATGAAAGGCGAATCTTGTCTAATTTTTTCCTGTTTGTTGTTCCTTTATTAGGAAAGTAACCTTTTTATTTTGAACTTGCAAGGATCAATAATTAATTATTGTTGGTAGATTAGATCTGACCAGTTTGAGAGGGTTTCTAAGGATATTTTGGAATATGTCAACTTAGTATTTTAATCTCACTTTATGAACATAATATTTGTCCAGATATAGACACTTTATTTTATTTTATTTTTTTAATTTAATTAATTAATTTAGTAGCTCCAATTTATTTAATTTAAATATTTTATCTATTATATTACGTTGAATGATGTGTAGGAAAGCTTTGAGGAGCACCTAGCACTAGCGTCTCACGATGAAGAGGGTAATCTGGTACCACTATCCTAGGAGAGGAGAATTTTCTTAGAAGCAGTTCAGACTTCCTCACATAGAAAATACGTATATGGGGCAGAGAAGAATAAAACGTCTTCATATCAGTCTGATGCCTCGACCTCCACAGCTGCCACTAGTGGGATTGATGAGCAGCGCTTTCAATAGCTTGAAGACACTATCATTCAGTTGGCCAGTCCGTTGCAGGACATAGACGAGCGGATTCAAATGTTGGAGAATACCATGCGCCAATTGGTTCAGGAGATGACCTAAAGCATTCAGCAACATGTCCCTGGCCCGTCTACCCAACCCCCTAGCGACGACTCGCAATAACATTCATCTTTTGGCGAGTCGTGAGTTTATTAGTACTTATCATTTCTATTTCTATAACTCTCTGACTTTACATCAGTTTTGTCACTTGGGATTTTGGGGTTTGTTTATTTTTTGTTATTTGATAATTGCACTTATTAATATTTTATATTTTATAAAAATCTAAATTTCAATTGCATTTCTTTTTTATTTGATTATTTCATAATTTAAAATTTTATCCATAACTGTACATAATTATAATATATATAACTTAAACAACATGCAATACAATATTAAAAAAACCAAATATATTAAAATTATCAAATTGAAATTAATATTAAGAATTTCAATATAAATTAGCTAACTAAATGTAGACCACTTAGAGACTACAATTATTTGGTAGCTAAAGTTAGAGACCAGCATGTTAGCAACCAATACTATATGGTTTCTAAGTAGCAACCACTTTAGTGACCACACATAAGTGGTCTCTAGATAGCTGCCACTACACATGGTCGCTAAATGGAAGTTAGTTGGTCTCCGAGTGGTATCCCCGTCAGTGCATTAGCAAGCAACAGGAGATCAGGTAGAAACTGCTTTTCGGGTAGCTGATTAAAGACTACTTTGTGTGATTGCTATTTTCATTAGCGACGAAGATTTTTAGTGACCATCATCTATTGTCTCTAAGTGGTTGCTATTTGGCTTTAACAACCACTTAGAGAGCACAACTGGTAGTCTCTAAACTGCTGTGTTTTTGTAGTGTAAAAGGCTGAACTCATAGGATAAACAAAGAAAATTAGAAAGGGTTGTAAAAAAAGGGTAGTTGTCAACAAAATAGAGGTATTGACAGATAACTTGTGAGTGAAGATGAGATGCATGTAAGCTGAAAGAAAACTTTGGGAGATAGTAGTGGAGCTGAGGGAAAAGGGTTTTTCATGTGACAGATTTTGCTGCCATGCTATGAATAAATATCATACAACCAGAAAAAGGAAACAAATATCATCAATATGAATGTTTAATACAATTAATCTAATGCTATAACTAATATATCCACTACCATGTAGTAGTTGAGTCCGTGATCAAAAGAACCCTTTTGCATTTTAACAACTGCCTATGATGCTTTTGTCTATAATATATTATCATCGGCATGAATGCTAATCCAATTAACCTTATGCCATAACTAGTTTAAGAATCTAATTGAATTCTCTTTTACTAATCAAGTTTTATGACTGGATCGATTAACACTAAAGATTAATGACCACAAATTTTATGAATTAACTAATTTCAAAAAGTAAAAGAAAGGGAAATTATAAATTAAATGATCCTGAATAGTTTTGATATTGATGCTTATTGGCTTAAAATCTACAACATCGTTTCTCTTTTCATATAAATAAAAGTTATCAAATTCTTTCGGGAAAGAAAACAAGAAAAGAGACAGTTGAACTATAATATATGTATCAGAATATCACAAATGAAGACAAAGAAAAAAGAAAAAAGGGTAAAATTATCTACCAGAATTAGTCGCCTAATAAGACAACATGGTCCAAGTTACACCCAAAAACCAAAAATTTCAGTAGAATTTAGTAATGAGGAAATCCAGCAGGAAGGTGGCATTACTAAGTTGAGGTGGCAATAGAAGCCTTTTCCAGGGTCCTGCTGCCTGAATTTCCTTTTTCTCTCTTTTCTTTTTTCTTAATTTTGTTTCTAAAGTTGCCTGAATTCCTCTTAGTATAGAAAATGGACAGCCATCATCAGAGTCTCTTAAGCGGCAAGCACTTAACCTATTCAAGAATGTGTTTAATATAATATACAATTAAAATATATAATAACAAAATATAAAATAAAGAATCATCAGAAGCTTGGACCATCTCATCCGTTTTTGGCAATGTTTCCAGCTGTTCCCAGCTTCTCACCAAGTACCCAGATGCCAAGGAAGCTCCCAAAAAATTATAATATTAAAGTGACAAAATAAATAAATTTAAAGGTACAAATATATATTTAATCTTTAAAATAAGAGCCATTAAACTGTTAGATACATGAAAGTGTTTAATTAGTAGTAATTATTATCTACTACTTAGCAGAAGTAATTAATTCTGTATAACTAAAAAAATTCATATCTGTTATCATTATATATTTGTAAGAACTTTTTCATCCTAGTTTAGTTTTAAATATTTATTATTTATATGTTACTATATATATCTCTAATCTTCAACTAAAAATTAAATTTAAAGAATATGATAAGATATTAATTTATTTAGGTATACCCCTTCTGTAAAAAATAATATGTTACAATATTTTATTAATTATTAAAAAGTAAAAATATTAGATTATGCCATAAAATACAGTTATTTTAAGAGAATTCTATTAAATGTTGGAATTTATTAATTATTGATATTAATTTAAAAAAAATTTAATGTACTTTATATAATTAATCGATATATTTAATAATATTTTAGTATATTTTATATGATAATATCGATAATTTATAAAAATAAAAGTTAAATTCAATTTCTTATTCCGCATTAAGAAGTTATTGTCTTTATAAAAAAAAGTTGATATATGTCACACATGTGTGACAGTCTAATGCAAAAGGGTAAAGCAAAAGTGCATTTTATGGCAAAAGTTGTCTCTTATTCTTTTATTTTTTTTTTTAATCATAAGGGAAGACTATGAGAAACTGAAATCCTGATAATCCACTACTAATTAAAGCGATTAATAATCAGGTAAATCATCAGCCATCAATTTTCTTCTATTATATTAATTAATTCTATCTTCTCCGTTCAGCTAGAAATGGACAATTCATACGTGTTAAGATCACTAACTTCACAGGGAGAGACACACAACTTTTCGTCCCCTTTATATCCATTCCTGCTCCTATATATATATACCCCCCCCACTTGACACTGCATTTTGTTGAAAAGTATCATAATATCAGAACCAGATAACCCAAGATTCAACTCTTCCTTCCAAGTTTCAATCAATGGCTTCTTCTTCCTTTTACCTAACAATTAGAGTTATGATTCTAGTAATCTTCATTCTGGGGATGGGCTGTTTTGGTTCGGCTTCTGCTGGAAACTTCCTCCAGGAGTTTGATGTCACTTGGGGAAATGGTCGAGGGAAGGTACTTGAAAATGGTCAGCTTCTTACTCTTGCTCTTGATAAAGCTTCAGGCTCAGGCTTTCAATCGAAGAAGGAGTATCTGTTTGGGAAGATTGATATGCAGCTCAAGCTTGTTCCTGGCAACTCCGCCGGCACTGTCACCGCTTATTATGTACGTGACTGTATTATTACTACTATTTATTATTATCTAAAATTCTTTGCCTACTATAACCAACTGATAAACAATTAAATAATTGAGTATGTGCTGCCCGTTTAACGTTAAAAGTATATTTACTTATATATGTGTGATTGGTTACTTATATTAAGCAGTGGAATTTCTTTCTTATAAGTATGTGAGAGGAATTTGATGTCAAATTTTATTTAAATTAAATATACGTATACATATATTATTAAGTTAAAGTTATCGGTAAATATACAGCAGAACAAAATTATATACCAAAACTGATAAAGTGTGAATAATTTTAATTATCATGTTTTAAAAGCTTTATTAAATAATTAAAGAAATTCTTACGTGAACATACTACCAATTCAATATTTATTATATAAATATTTAATAGATCATTCTAGGGCAAATTTAAAACATTTAATTAGTAAAAGAGTGAAAAAACTAATACAAACTAAGGAAAGATATGGAAATTAATAAGAATTAAAAATATTTGTCAGTATAAATAAAATAAGATAAATTAATAGATATTAAAAAGTAAAAATAAAGAAATTAATAGAGATCAAAGATAAGTTTAAAAAATTTCGAGAACTGAGAATAATTATAAAAATCAGTAAAAATTACAAATGAAAATTAAACTATTTTTTTTATAAAAAATTAGAGTATTAAAATATAATTTTGGGGTCAGTGGGGCAGCAGCTCCAACTGACATCTAAAGTTTTTTTCTTTATATATATATATATATATATATATATAAAATTTTTTACTGCAGTAATTTTAAAATTAAAATAGACTTTTTAGTTGTTTTAGAGCGATAAGCGGAGCTAAAATATAAAAATTTAATTTCTTAAATATGAGTGTATTTCTCTTATTAATAATAACAATAATAATATCAAATTGCTCTAATTGATATATGTGTGTATTTCAGATGAAGTCATCTGGATACACATGGGATGAGATAGACTTCGAATTCTTGGGGAACTTGAGTGGTGATCCTTACACCGTTCATACAAATGTGTATAGCAATGGCAAGGGTGACAGGGAGCAACAGTTTCGCCTATGGTTCAACCCTACTACAGATTTTCACACTTACTCCATTCTCTGGAATCCACACTGCATTGTGTAAGTACCATTTATGGGTAATTCATTCAAGTTTTTCTTAAATAAGGATGAGCCAAGTTCTTAAGTTATTGAAAATTGCAAGGTTGCTTATAAATTTGCAGCTTGAGATTCTTCCATTTTGAAAAGAAAGAATTTCAATTTTTGTTTCCTAGATACATTGAATTATCTTAAATTGAATAAAAATATATTATCCAGATTCTCAATAGATGGTACGCCCATAAGAGAATTTAAGAACATGGAGTCAATTGGTGTTCCCTTCCCAAAAAGGCAGGCAATGAGGATATACTCAAGCCTATGGAATGCAGAAGAGTGGGCGACAAGGGGTGGTCTTATAAAGACTGATTGGACTCAAGCTCCATTCACTGCCTCCTATAGGAACTTCAAAGCTGAGGCTTGCACTTGGTCTTTTGGCAAGCATTTTTGTTCTCCAAATTATGCTTGGCTAAGACAACAATTGGATGCAACTAGTCTAAGAAGGCTCAAATGGGTGCAGAAAAATTACATGATTTACAATTACTGCACTGACACTAAGCGATTTTCCCATGGCTTCCCTCCAGAATGTTATCACTCATCATAGAGCATATATATGTATGTATTTATGTATGTATGTGTATGTATAAACTGGCAATCACCATGCATATACTTCTCTAGTTCTCTAGTTTCATGTGTACTTATATGTTTTCTTTCACAAAGTGTAAAATATGATTATTATAATATAATGTAAATATATTCAGCAAGTTATAATATGAGAAATTTTAGCTTTCAGAATTTCAATTCTTCTTTGATCTATATAGAGTCTAATATTGTTATTTCCCACATGATAGACCAATATGATAATAGGCTTTTATTTTTATTTTTTGCAATTTTATATTTATTATAAAAAAATTCTCAAAAGAAGAAATAATATTTAATTTCATAAGACTTGAGTTCTTTTAACTCTCGATCAATATAGGATGTGATACAACATTTATTTGCTTTTTGTGTTATATTGAATTAACATTCAACATTAGACTTGTAGCCCAAATGGCTTCTACATATTAAAATAGATTCATTTTATTCAAAGAAAGGTAAGAGCATAATTAATAAGAACCAATTTACAAGAGTTTGGAGTTCTCATATGTTGAAACTCGATGGATCATAACAACTTTGAATTTAATATGAGAAATTTAAATATTCTCTTTACAAATTGAGAGTAGAAATAAAATATATTAAAAGAATTAATGTGTTTAAAACAATAGTAATATCTTCATACCGTCGAGGATGGTGGGTTAGAGTGAGCCATAGCCCAAGGTAATTTAGAGAAAAAAATTATTTATTTTTAAATCCGTCAACTTACTATAATTTTAAGATAATTTAAGAAAATTGTAATTAAAATATACAATTTTAGCCTAAGGTAATTTTAACAATTGTTATTATAAGAATATATTTATAATCCAGCTCAAATTGACTAAAATTTCTAGTTACGCCATTGATTATCTTATTATCTTTATCTTATTTTATTTACAAATAATTAGTATATATATATGAGCTTAGGTTAATAATTTGTTCAGAAAGATCCAAAATTTGTCACATTAAACTGAAACAAATGAAACTTTAAAAGAGAACATGAGAGCTTAATTGAAATATACTAAAAATGGGGAAGAAAAGAAAATTAGTAAAATGCGCAACTTTCTGCTTAGGAAATAGACCATCTATCCACTAAGCTATAGGCGCCTTTTTGTAATCATCAGGTCAGTATAATCATTATGTCAAATGGGTCTTTTTATTTTTAATAATTAATTTTAATATTTTTTTATTTCATAAAATTAACTATTTATATCATTCTGTTAAAATTTTTCACTTAGTCAAATATTATTTTATTTAAAACACCAACTTTAACTTTAAAGTAAAAAAGCCTTAACATTCTTGAATTTTATCAAATTATACTAATAAATTTTTCTATTTCTAATAATTAATTCTACCATCCTTCTCATAAATATTAAAAAATTAATCTAAATTAATGGATATAATAATTTTAAATAAGAATATTTAACTTTTATCATACTAATACTTTTATATTTAAAATTTAGATCCTTCAATATTCAAAAGTTAAAGTTATAAACCACTAAAAGAATTTAAGAAAAAAACAGGATTTGTACTAAGATACTTTAACTAAAGAAAACCATATATAAAATTAAATAAGAAATTTATAAGATAATATTTTTATAATTAATTAAGCTAACTATTATTAAGTTAAAAAAATTACAATCTAATAATATTCTTTTAAAATATAAATAAATTTTAGTACTGTGTATATAAAGCTTAGAGTCATCACGGACAATATTAATACAGTAATATTAGTGAAGATAAATGGTATTTTAGTTTTATTTAAATTTTATTTTTAATAAAATGATATAGTAATTTAATGTAATAAAATTAGAGAAATGTTAACGTTAGTTATAAAAACAGAGGGATCTAGTAATACAATTTAATGAAACTGAAATGTGTTAAAGTATTTAATCTATTAAAGATATATTAGACTTTCTATCCCCGTTTAATTTCTATTTTTAATTTAATAATAGAAATGTGAAAATAATTATTAAAAATATAAAAATCTAATAATATAATTTGACATAATTCAAGAATGTTAAAATAATTAATCCTTATTCTAAGTATAATATTAATATTTAAGTTTTAAAAATATTTTTTGAAAGAAAACAATGCAGATAAAATTCCCTTCATTTTTGAAAAGAGAAAAAAATTGTTAGAATATCATAGATTTTAATTTTGGTGCCAATAGGTAATAAGCTCATATTTTAATCTTTTAATCAATTTTATCCGGTAAGTTGTTAAAAATAGCTGATTCACCTAATAAAGTTAAATCATAAGAAATTTAATAGGTTTTTGAATTTTACATTAAATGTCAAATTTTATAAAAATAAATATTATTGAATTAGAGTGAAATTTATTTATATTTCAACATAACTTAATCCTAATATTTAACAAAAATGATTGCATATATTTTGCATTAGATGTAGTTAAATAATATTATCAAAATAAAATTAAGCTTTTATAGAATTAAAATAAAATTTTATGTATTACCAATATTGAATCTTTATTTTCAATAAAAATAATAACTTAATAAACTGAAAAAAAATTTAAGCTTGACTCAAATCTTAATCGAGTAAGGATGCTATTGGTTCAAACTGATATGCATAAATGCCTTAATATTTTTAAATTATTCTAATTAATATTCCAAAACTTATTTGACATATTTTTATTATAATTATTAAAAAATATTATTATTTTTATAATTTATATAATGATAATCAAATTTTATAAATATAATAAATTAGCACAATTTATAATTATTAATTATTAATTAACATGACTGTTAATTATTAATTTTAATTAAATATTAAAATTAAATTATGTAAAATTAAATAATCGTGCTCTAACTCAATTTAAGACTAATTTCAGAATTTGAAATTTAGTGTAGTTTAAGGATTAAATTAACTTCTTTTTTATGAATGAAATACTTTAATTGGAGCGTATTGATATCTTAACAAGTTGCCTCAAATTGGCCGAAAATTATATTGAGGTGAATTATTCATTGGATCCAATTTCAAGGATCAACTTGATCCTTTGGTGAATAATAAGATCTTAATTTTTAAAGAGACTTTCTATTTTATTTTCTTTCTATAAAATAATTTAAGAGTTCAATTATCTCTCCTTAAATTTAAAAAGAGAGAAACTGACTTTTAAATATATTATATTATTTATTTATATAGGTTGTGTTAGATTGGATATGGATACCCACTAATGAATTCTCTCTTTAATTTTTTTTGATAATTTACAAAAATCCTCATTTTTAAGGTCTCAATAACATTTTTATATTTAAACTAAATTAGTTTGCGTAATACAATTTTTATTTGTAAAAATATCTTTTTTTAAAATACCAATAAATTTGCAAAAGAAAAGAATATTTTTTATTATTATTTACAAAATTCTCATTTTTAAGGTCTCAATAACATTTTTATATTTAAACTAAATGAGTTTGCAGAATATAATTTTTATTTGTAAAACATCTTTTTTAAAATACCAATAAATTTGCAAAAGAAAATAATATAATTTTTTTAGATGTGTCCTCGAACTACACATCTATTAAAGGGGTCATGCCCTGCTACCATTTATAATGATCCGGAACTAGATCATATGAGATATTATCCGCTTTGGCCTCACTGGCCTCATGGTTTTGTACCCTTGGGGGGTTCAAGAACTTTCTAAGAGGTTACCCATCATGAAATTTCCCCGAACTAAGCACGTTTAACTTAGAGTTTTTATAACTACACAGCCAAACAACTGAAAAACGCCTCATGTGATTGGTTTCAACTCTTTACATATATGTCATCAACCATTCCCCGCCTTGTTTTGATGTGCAATTCGATTCATTCATTTATCCTATATCTTAGAGTATTGTCATCCTAGAAACTTGTCAGAAACTGCTCATTGTCCAAGCACCATATCCTTACACCGAAGTCCACTTTTCGCCCTCATCGGACCGTTTTTTAGGCCAGGCTGTCATAATTGGCCGACAAGAAAATCTAATGAAGAAATTTAAATATTATGTAAAATTAAATCTAAGTGAGCATTAATTCAAATTTCAAATAAATGCTATCAAAATATTAATATAATCAAAATAATCAATCTCAAATCTCTTTAAGACGAGTGCACATTCTTATGAAAATAAATTACATGCAACTCTAAAAAATTTGCACCAAATTATATGTTTTGGATGAACATTTAAAAACAACAACTACACGATTTGTGGTGAATACATCGACAAATCATTCTTAATTTTTCTTTTCTTTTTTGCTCTCTAGTCAAATCTATAATTACTTTATCTACATATTATTCGCATTAGACCTAACACCATTCTTCTTGCTATCATTGTAGCAAGAGCCCTATTTGTCATATACATCAAAATTCATGCTACATAAGTCAATTTTCATAATAAACTTTATTATCGACTCAATTTATAGAATTTTTCAAATTAAATAAATAAAGATTATTGTTTGGATTGATAAAAGGCAATTATAACTTTGAACAAAAAGATAAGTCATATATAAATTGAAAAAAATGATTAAAATTAAAATTTCAGGTAAAAAAATGTAGCTCAACTAAAAAAAAATTAATTAAAATAAAATATTTTCAAATAAAATAATTAATTATAAACCCATGAATATAGTCAATATTCGATAAATATCTAATAAAACTTTTAAAAGATATGAAAAATATAAATAGTGTAAAAGATTATTAAATGTAATCGAAAACATACCGTAAGAGGATTGACACATACACTACTCCTAAGAATTTTTTACTTTTAATTATGGATGATTAATGATCATAGAGTCTAAAATTTATATTAAAGGAGTGAATAAAGGAGACTGAATGCTAGAAGCCTCTCTGAACAATACTCTGTTGCAACTTTTGCCATAGTTGCCATTATTGATGTTATTACATACTCTATTTTGTTAAGATCAAATAAAAATAAAAATATTTAGATTTAAAATACTATTTTACTCATAAAAACAAGTCAGCAAGTCATATAAAATCAATCAAACACTATATAAAATATTTTTCAAATTTAATTTAATTTTAATTATATTAAGCTTTCCTCTTTAATTTTCTATTACCTTTTTCAAAATTCTTATTTATTAGTCGTTTTAATAATTTCTAAATATTTTTAAATATAGCTATTATCAAAATATAAAAATAAATTTTTAAATAATTTTTATTAAAATAAAGAAAAATAATAATTTTATTTTTAAAAATTAATAATAAATATTATTTCATATTATGAATTATATCGAAAAATAATATAAAAATAGAAATAACTAAAATACTTTAAAAGAATAATATAAAATTAATAAAATAAATAATAACTATTTTTTAATATAAAAAGATAATTTAAAGATAAACTAAAAAGTTATTTTCTTTATTGTAAAAAATCAGAAAATTATTATAATTAATTATAATGTCCGGTGATAATTTTGTTATCCTGATAAAATGATATTTTTATGTGAAAAATAACTTTTCGAGTTGAATGTCATCCAAATGCCTACCAAATAAATAAAAAGTATTTTTTATTTATTTTTATTTGCAATCTCACTTTAGGTGGGGATGATTTTTCATTGACTAATATAGAAATCTTTTTACAATTTCGAAATTACTTATAAAAATATAAATACAAATACACTGCAACCTAATTAGGAAAAAAAGACTTCCCTAATTATTCCTGATTAGAAAAGATTTTACCGTTGAACGAGTAATATTAAGTGTCCATTTTCAGAAGAGCATCCAAAACCTTCATTTCCCTTTTCCTTTCACCCAACTGTGAAACCCACTGCATCAGAATCCTGCGATTCTCCTAGGGCTGAAATCCTCAATTTCAGTATTAATCAAAATGCCTCTCTTCCGTTCCTTGTTTCTGTGATGCTATTTGATTTCTGTTTCTTCTGTAGATTGAAATGAAAATATAGTTCTTACTGGGGAAATGGGTTTATTCTCAAGCATTTGACATTGCTGTAGCAGTCATAGAACGAAGAGAAGAAAAGAGTAACTCTAGGCTTTCTAAATCTAGCATCTCGTTTCGTAGTTCTTAGTGCTTATTCTTCAATGGGTTTAATGTGCGATCAATTTCTTTAATTTCGGCTTTCTATTGGCAAGATAAAATTATATATTTTTGTCCTTTTGTTTGTTTTTCTAATTGTTAGAGCTTTTCATTTGTTATTCTTGAAAAAAGATACATGCACTCTTCTTTTGTTTGATTCAATTTCGTGAAAAAATAAATATTAAGAAGAAATTGTAGTTCAAAAGCGCCATGATAAGAGCTGATGAAGCTGGAGAACTGTTGATGTTAATGCAGTTCAGCGACGTCGTTTCTTCATTTGATAATGACGACTCTAACGCTTCCTCGCATCTGTAATCCTTCTCATGGTACAATTTTTTCTCGGTCCTAAAGTTCCTAAATTTAAAATTAATATCTGAGTTTTCTCTTTCTTCATTTAACAAATAAAACCATGCGGCAATGTCGACATGAAGGAGAAGTGCAATTTAATCACACAACTCATGTCTAAGGTGATATCCAAAATTATCTTTTATTATTACTCTGTCAATTCAATTGCAACTAAATTTGTTGATTTTTTTATTTTGATTTTTCAGATTTCAGCTTCTTTTCTAGATGAAGCCTTGCTCTTATGTTCTGCAATGGCTGCGGCTCAGGCTGCCCCGGTTGAAGATAAAGATCTGCATTTTCCCTCCTGCCAATGCTTGAAACTTGTGTATCTTTATGCTAATTGTTTATTCAATGCCTAAGGTGATATCAAAAATTCTGCCAATTCAATTGCATTAAAATTTGTTTGACTTTATTTTAATTTTAATTTTATATATTTTAGATTTCAGCTTCTTTTCTAGAGGAAGCGCTGCTTTTATTTAAATTAAATATTGGAAAAAGGAAAACAAGGTTTTAGGTTGCATTTTTATTGTTTATTTATTCTTTAACATATTTTTATTGGCCATTGTGTTTGAATAAATGTGTGTCTTTGTATATATAGAGGGAGAGATTATATATTTAAAATGATAAGTACTATGATTTCATTTTCCTCATAAGTTGTTCAAATGTTATATCAACTGCTTGTGATAATAATGAATTGCTTGCTTTTAGTCTAGAAGTGCTTCGTTATTCTAAACAATTGTTGCTTCCTGTTTATTGATTTTGATGTGATTGTTTGTGCTTGTATCATTCTGATGCTAATTAATCATCAAAAAGAATGTCGCCACTATCCAAAAAGGCTAATTGGATAGCGAAAGTGGGGACGTCTCGGCGTCCAAGAGGATCAGATTCTTGATATTTAGAGAATTATGGTCCATTAGAGTTTGAAATGAACCTATAAATAAAGTATGTATCTATATTGCTTTGAAAATATTGTAAGCATTGAAAAGATGATTGAAACTATTTTTAAAATGGTGTTGTCATTTTTCTAAGTTTCGAACTTGAGCCTTGTGTTCAATGGTCTTTCAATAGTCTGCATATGTATCGAGTCGCACGTGTTCACTCATGCATCATCAATTCACATGTCAAATACATTAAGTAGCATATTGGTTGTCGGTCTCAAACAGAATGATGCAAGTTTAAAATAAAGAGAAAATGAAAAAGTATACTAAAATAGATTTTACTAAGAATTATCAAAAAATTTGAATGGTTTGAACAAGATTCACAATGCACCAAAGTTCTCTATATGGATGACATTCGAACAAGAGTTAGATTGCACTCGAGATGTCACAATAAACTGTAAAGATTCAGTCGTGGTGCTTGCAAGTGCATAATGATATGATTGCTTTTCGTGAAATGTATGTGATTGCTCAGTGAGGTTTTAAATAATAATTATCATTGTGTATCACAGTTGAGTGGATGCTTCATGTTTATTCTGACAACATGTTGATATGATTTTGAGTCGAGTTTCTCATTTGAAAATGTTTTAAAACTTGTATATTCTTTATAATTTTTACTATTCACTATACTCTTCCTTTGATTATCTCTTTGTATGTCTATGGTAAAAGCTTCTTTGATTAAATCCAACTCCATAGCTCTCCTGGCTATTCTTTAAGCTTGCTTAAGATACTAATTTCTTGTTGACAGGCCTGAGTTGGGTTTAGTAATTTTGGGCATGTGATATTATGACTGGATTGGAAATTGATGCTTGTTAGATTTGATCAATGTTTGAAGATTAAACTTGAAGTCCATAAGGATTGGGTTGGCACAAGCGATGTTGAAGGTTGTTTAGAGTTTAAATTGGAGAACTGATGATGAGTTTGAAGCTATCAACTCTAAGAATTACATTGTTTGAGGATGATTCTTGGGCTAACTTTAACTTTCTTATTTTCTTATTTTGTTCACTATCTCCATTTCTATTTCTAAGGTTAGCACTTCAACCTCATCTCTGCATAATTCAATAACTATTCTTTAATTTTATTTAGTTGCATGAAGTGAGTAAGGGCTTTGGGTTACTTTAAATGATGATTATTGACCGTGCTTGATTTGTGTTTATGGCTTAATTGTTGTATTGTGGCATGAGATGTTAGATTGGTGCTATGCCAAATTATGTGAATCTTAGGTTGGTCCTTTTTTAGTGCGAACTTGATTGGAATTTTGGATTTCTGTCCCCTGTGTGACAGTCCACCTGTTTGAGCATTATCTAAAGTTCCAGAACTCCAAATGAGGCAAAATCTGAACCTATAGAAACTTTGATCCGTCCTCTAAAACTATTTATTTTGTGGAAGTCCTAATTCTGCAAATTGAGTATTAGATTTTTATGGTCAATCTGACCTGACAGATTGACCTATCTACATTGTTTTATTTAGTCCTCCTTGTTCACAAGACCAATTGGAAATGAAGGTAGACTTAATGCCCTTATGATCTGGAAAAGATGGTACTAATAAAGCTTCCTAGAATTTTTTGTGACAATTTTAAGTAGAGCCTCATAAATCTGTTATAGATGATAGTTTGTTGATTATGTGTAAATAGTATTTTTAGATTATTAATTGCTTGAGAAAATCTATATTTTTGATGCCATGTGATTAATAGGTGATATATTTATTGATACATTGCTGGTGGGAGCTATGGTTTGGTAATTAAGGGTTGATTTAATTTTTGTTTGCTAAGTCCTGAATTTTGTTCTAAGTCTTTTCTTGACAGTCAAAATTGAAAATTCATACACCAAATTCTATGACACATGAATGGTTGATTTTTGTGCATGTTGTTTCCCCGTCTATGTAGTTTATGTGTATAAAAGGGCACTTTAGTCCAACGGCATGATCTTGACTTATGGCCGTTTTTTAGGGAATACCTGGAGAGAATTTTCTAAACTAGAATTAGGGATCTTCCTTGTTTCTTTGGATTGCTTTCTAGCTTGGAAATTGCAATTACCCCTTAATTCAATGAATATCTGAGAGGCTTCGATACAAGAATTTATGGGATTTAGCCCTTAGTTTAAGTTGAAAGTGGTGCCTGATTCAATCTGATATAATCTGATTAGATCTTTTATTATTGCACTGGTTTTGATATCAATTTCATGATACTTAATTTAAAACTTGCCATCAACATAAAGGAAAGTGTTTTTTAGAACTTTTTATGTTAAGACTGATATCCAAGTTGTGTCACGCATAGATTCTTATGGTGAATGAATATAGAAATAGAGTACACCCTCCCCTCCATGATTTATCCGATTATAACACTTTCTTCTTTTATGATGCACATTGATAAAGTTTATTTGTTATACAATTTGAAATATAGTTCTGCATCTATATAACAAAAAAAAAGCAAAGCATAATGTTGTTGGTTTTTAACATATCATTTTAGTTCTGCATTTACCGATATTTTACTCTTCTTTTTGTAACCTGACATCAAATGGGATGAAGTGTAGCTTTCCCTGGTCATCCTCTGGATTCTGGTTTGACTCTTGCAGCTGCGAAGGCAAGGAATTTTGTACTGAAGAATTCACATTGATTTCAGATGGTGCTTCGTTGGGGTCCATTGATCAAGTCGCATTTGATTAGATGCTAAAATTTTGGCACATAACCTTTATCTAGGCTTTGCAGAGTGGATCTATTATTATCAACCATAGACCTATGGGACATTTCTATATTGTTTATTTCAAGTATTTGCCTATATGTTTAGGAACCAGGTCCTGAAGCTGGAACTCCTGTCAGGACTTCACCGATTGATGCTCATGCTGGTGATGTGGGGATCATGGAGAGTGTTCCACTTCTTGATGTAGATTCTGATGTTAAAGGTATTATGTCATTTGAAATGAGACATGGATCCCTTACCTTTATTTTGTGTTACGTCCTATGACAAAGAAAAGATATTTCCTTTCTTATAAACTGTGTCTTCACAGAGTATAATAAGGAAGCAATATGTCGTTGTATAGCTTTAGTCTGTGGTACTTCTACTCGTCATATGGCTGTATTACAGAGCAAGCTGTTCGTTCCTGGAGTTTGGGGACCATTTTGGTCAGGTAACATCTGTAATTTTTAATATCATCTTGCTTACTGAAAAACAGCATGTGCAATTCTGTGGCAGGCTATCACTTTGGAATACCAATGAACTTGTTATAATTAAATGATCTTTAACAGCCAAATGAGCACACATACAGACATACTGTCACACTATCAAAAGTCGGCTTTTATCTGTCCACAACAATATATTGCTGAACTTAATCTAAAGGCCTTATATTCTTTTGATTTATGCAGCAATGACCCCACAGAGGGTGGGCAAAGTGCTACTGGTGCATTATTAGATTACATCTTAGAAAACCATCTTGCTTCTCCTCGCCTCGCAAACCGTGCTGCTTCTTAAAGTAGGATATCAGTTTCCGGCATATACGGTTTTAATTAATTATATTTTTACGCAGTATTGCAGCTTAAGTGATTCGCGAAGTTGTTAAAGGCACACCTGGGGTACAAGGTGCACGAAGCACAAGCCCTAGCACCTCAAACGCTAAAAGGTGGGTGATGTAGGCTCGCGTCTGTAACATTTTAGTTTAAAACTGTTTTTTCCCTTTTCTTTAACTGTTTCCTTATCTATGAAGGTCTTAAGCATACCAAATTAAAATGAAACAATTACAAGAAAGAAAGAAGCCCATGTTGCTTTAGATAAGACACAAATTGTCTACATGAGGGGGATAAGACATTACTGCTATAATTATTCTACATCACACAACTAGGTCTCTTCTCTATCTCTCTCTCCTAATTTTTTATCTGTTTTCTTTATCTCCATCTTCTCTATCCTTCTTCACTCCAATTTTACCTTTATTTTCTCTTTCAACCAGATAGGTCCTCCTCTTCTTCCTTTCATTTATTACATCTTTTACTAGCTGAATCAAATGCTCTTGACATTCTGATGCTGCCTTTGCTGCCCTCAGTTCTCCATCCTCTCTGCACAACCTTTTTTTTTCTTTCATTTCTTCTCTACTTTTCTAGAAACTTCACCACCTATTTATACAACAAGAAATATATTTTTCTTTCATGTTAATTGTTAGTTATGCCATGTTAAATTATTGATTCTACCATAATTATTATGCCAAGTTAAATTATTAATTCTGCCATGCTCTTTGCATTAAGTTTTATTTACTTGGTTTTTGTCAAAATTTCTTATGAACAATTGATTATGTAAATATATATAAATCTGTCTAAAAATCTTTCAGAAGTTTTATTCTTTTATTTTCTTCTCTTTTGCACGTCACATCTCTCAAGCATACACCTAAGTATGCGTCTTTAATAACTATGTTTGATCCTATATTACTTATCCTTGTCTTCCAGACATTTCGTTGTTCGAACTATTGAACAATATTTTGAGGACTATAATGGATGACCTAAAGGCTGCATTTGCTGCTTTAACATAAGATGTATATGTCCTTCCCGACTTTCAAAACAGGTAAACGATTAGTGAAGATAAGGCCTTTTCAGGTTATAGTGCCCAATTTTTTTTATTAATCATTGAGCTGTTAAATTCTTTATGCTACAAGTCTCCTGTTGCATATCCAAAGGTAAAGGGAATTATTTTGTCGCATGACCCTTTGTATAAGTGATAGACAATTGGCTCTTTCATACCTTGCTGCCATGCAGGGTATTGCATACAATACACACTATATTGTGGAGCATTTATTTTTCTGTAATGGCATGTTTTATATTATGTTTAAATATATAACTGCATCTCATACTTTCAGTTGATTCGTGTTATCATGAGATTGTTTTCTAATATAGTTGTTTATATTTTCAGCTATGTGTTTCTTAGTCAGTGGAA
This sequence comes from Ricinus communis, assembly GCF_019578655.1. Taxonomy (NCBI): domain Eukaryota; kingdom Viridiplantae; phylum Streptophyta; class Magnoliopsida; order Malpighiales; family Euphorbiaceae; genus Ricinus; species Ricinus communis. Next base: position 21,954,206 of record NC_063258.1, read on the forward strand.
TGATGGCCATACCTCTAGATGTAATTTGTTTTAACACTTCCTGTTCTTTCTTGTATATCTTCTTCCCTTGCAGATTGACATGCTGCTTGCATGTAGTGGCCTTTCAAGAAACTGTGTCTGTTCAAGAACATGCAGATATTATTGGTACTTATCTTCATAATCTCTTTATACTGTTCACATCTTAAAATTTTTCCCACTGATTTTAAAATGATAGTGCATTCTTCTGATCAATGGATAGCCTTTGTAAAGTTTCATTTCTGCTACTGCAATTTTTTCTCATTATTCTTCTCCCAGTTTGATATAATGTATGGTGAAGTCTCAATGTTCACTAGTTATTAATTATTATGAATATACATTGCTAGGAAAGTCCTTCAATCTTGAATTGGTGGCTTGAATAGTTCATGAAACCTTAAACTGAACCTTGTATATTTTCATACCAATAAGGTTTTGATGTAGGACGGATTTAGGAAATCTGTTCTATGTTGATATCTTGAAAAAATAAAGGTTAAGATTGAATTTCATATATGATTTAGCAGAAATTCTGATATGAAATAGAGGAATAGAAAAGAAAAGACAAGAAAACTTCTAAGAGTCAAGACTTAGAAGGTTTAGGAGTCACACCTAAAGAAAATTAAAACACACAATTCTAGACCAACAATTTGCAGGAAATCTTTGTTAATAAACTCAGAAAACTCTCAATAATAATTATTACAAGCCTAGATATTTATAGACTAAACTAATCCTACCACTACTAAATTAAGTTAAACTTCTAATTCGCACTTAAAATAAAATGAAGACTTTTCAAATAAATTTACAGAAATTCCCCTTGCAAAGCTAGAAATTATGGAAATACCCTTTGGGTGTTGAAATTATAAAAATTAGACCAAAACACTAAATCTCGTGATTCTTTGAATTTTATTTTTCTTGATATCAGGTTCATAGTGAGTTTCAGAGTTTGGAGAACTGTGCAGGTTGGGATTGCAAACAAATTTTTTTTAGAACATGTATACAATTAAAGAAACATGCACTAAATTCAGTATTGTAAGACTATGATAGCTTGCTCTGACTACTTTTGAGAATAATAGTTTTTCTATTATTCTTCAGTGTTGTGTGCATGTTAACAAACTTAATGCTTATTTGTTCATGACTGGTGCAGGTTGCCCTATTGTACTACCACGAGTATTAGGTGCTGTTGCCGCAAAATATGCTGGTCTCATTGAGGCCATGATGGCCCTGAATGCAGTCGGTCAGGGATGCATGAGCTCTTGTTTCTAAATCTTCAATTCATAACTTTTATGACATAACTAGGTACAAGACAATAAATGATTAGGGAAGAGGTTTTAAATGAATGCAAAACATAATGCAGCTTTTCTTGTGTGTTCTGTTTTTGCTGGAATTCCTATTAGTCATTGTTTTCTCTTGGTTCATCCCATTCCCTCCACCTCTCTAAGAAAAAAAAATGAGAAAACAGACAAGGACTTTGAAGGAAGTATTATTTCAATGAAGTTGACCTCAATTATGCTACGGAATTTTATAGATCAGTTGTGAATTAATAAATCTAAAGGTCCTTGCTTAAGATCGGGGCTTGAAGTTGATGGTAGAATTCGGCAACCCATGGCAGACTTTACCCCATTGCTCCTTCAAAGTTTTGGTGTTCTGTGTATTATAGAGAATAAGTTGCAGAAACTGCCTAAATGAATTTTCACTTGCATTTTGTTTCTTATGCCATACTTTACCCTTGCCTGGGTCTAGTCATTTGGTTGAAGGTTTGATTACATTAATAAACCACCTCTGTATAGCCTTAAACTACATTAATACGTTTTTCTACTAAGCACTGCCTTTACTAGTCAATATGTTTTGAATAGTTATCTGTTATGTTTGATTAGTAACAACTTGCTATTTTGCTGTCAACGTTACATGGATTGACTCCCATTAATTTCAAAATCAATAGAGAGTTGTATGTTACTGTATAAAATAAAATAGGGTGCAAACTGAGAGGATTGTAGGGGTGGTTTAAGCAGCTTGCTTCACTTGATTAAATATTAAACCAATATTGTAAAATCTAAGTAGCTGCTAATCTTGGATTAAGACTTGTGCAAACTGTTCTACTCTGTCGTTATATATTTTTTTTATTAATATCCACTTGATTCAATGTAATTAACCTGAACTTTTTCCAGGTCATTCATCCATCAAAAGACTCAAAGTTGAAGCAGTATCATGATGCCAAATACCGAGTATCCGAGAAATTTATGAGCAGCAACTATCTCAACATGCATTAATTGCTAAAGCTTTGGAATAGGTCCTGCTGCTTCTCAGGAGTTGTGTAAACTTATGCAGGATCGTAGAAGTTTGATAAAATCTCAGAAAAAAATCTTTGTAAAGTTAATTGGCATTTTCACCAGGTACATAACCTAGAGATTTTACAACAGTTCAGAGCTTTGAAAATAAATGATGCTTCTGATTTTTAATTTTCTTGTCAACTCATTATTGATTCCACCATTGGAATGGCTTCACACTTAAAGTCTCAAGGTCTTTGACCAGAAAGTTTTGAACAATCTCATGTCTTTATGGCGTGAATTAAATGGAGGCAGAGAGATGTTACCTGATATATGCAATTTGCACAATATTTTAATAAACTACATAAAGAGAAAAGAAACTATCAATGTAAACAAAAAATATATAACAAGAAAAAGAAGTTTAGGGAAAAAAGAAAAGGGAAAGCAAAAAGGCATAGTGGCTCCCTATTGTTCAAAGCATTGAATGATGGTTAGGGCCTGTTTGGCTAAGCTGTTGCTGGCAGCTGGTAGTCGGCAGCTGATAGCTTATTGATAATTGTGTTTGATAAAATTATTTAGTCGGTGCTCTTTATATGTTTAATGACGTAGCCATCAATTTAATTGTCTTTTCTCCTTTTTATTAAAGTGTAGCATTTATTATTCTTCTAAAAGAATTTTATTAAAAGAAATAACAAATATTTTATTTTAATATTAAATTAGTATTTTTAAGGGATATAAGAAATAATTTAAACTGTTATTTATTTGTAAAAAAAAATTCAAATTAAGTTATTTTAAATTAAAATTAAAAGAATAATAAATAAGATTAACTAAATAATAAAACGGTTAATTTAGTCTATTTATTTCAAAACTAAGAATTGGTGAAAAGCTTCAAATTAAGTTATTTTAATAATAGTTTTTTAAGACTGATAGCTTGCTCTGACTACATTTGAGAATAATAGTGTTTTGTTATTTTTTCCAGTGTTGTGTGCATGTTAACAAACTTAATGCTTACTTGTTCATGACTGGTGCAGGTTGCCCTATTGCACTACCACGAGAAAGCAAGCCTGTTGTATTGGGTGCTGCTATTCTTGGTGCTGTTGCTGCAAAAAATATGCCAATCTCTATGAGGCGACGAGGGCCCTGAATGCAGCCAGTCAGGTATGCATGACATCTTGTTTCTGAATTTTCAGTTGAATAACTTTTATGACATATTACTAGGTTAGGACAATGTTTTTTCAGTGAGTGCAAAATATAATGCAAGTTTCTTGTTCGTTCTGTTTTTGCTGGAACTCCTATTAGTCATTGTTTTCTCCTGGTCCATCCCACTCCCTCCACCTCTCTCTAAGGAAATAAATGAAAAAAACAGACAAAAAGGACTTTGGGCAAAGTATTACTCCAATGATATTAACCTGCAAATCAATTATGCTACAAATTTTTATAAATCAGTTGTAAATGTTTTTAAATAAATCCAAAGGCCCTTGCATAAGATTGGTGCTTGAAGTTGATAGTAGAATTTGGCAATACATGTAAGTTTTATGACCTTAGAGCCAAGCTGGCTAGGGATTGACTGATCTACTTCTTGAATGAACTTCTAAGTGCCTAATACCTAGTTTCTCTACTAGATTTTGTTTCTAACCTTTAAGTATACTGTTGTGAGTTTTTTAGACCGGCTGCAAATATCCAAATTCAGTAAACCTGCCATAAGCAGGGAACTACCTCAAGGCATATTTTACTTCATTGTTCCTTCAATGTTTTGGTGTTTTGTGTATTGTAGAGAAGAAGTTGCAGAAAATGCCTAGATGAACCTGCACTCTGCATTCTGTATCTTTTGCAATGCTTTAGCACTGCGCAGATCTAGTCATTTGATTGATGTTTTGGTTACATTTACATGTCCTCTTGCCTGAGTAAGTTAGAATATACCAATTTAGATTTTCTTTTATTTTTAAATTTAATATCTCAAGTAACCATTTTTATGGTAATTATTTTTCTCTCTGAATATTCTCTACAACTTTTACTATTTACCATCCTCTACCTCTAGTTATCTCTTTGCATGTCTATGGTAAAGTCCTCTTTGATCCAATCCAACTCCATTTCTAAGATTAGTACCTTTACATCATCTCTAAATAACTCCATGATTAGGTTAGTAGCTAATCTTTAATTTTATTAAGTTTCATGATGAAGTGAGTAAGAGCTTTGGGTTACTTGAAATGATGATTATTGACTATGTTGGATAATTTTTTTTTTCTTTCAATGCTTTGTTTTTTTTTTATGATTGAATTGTTGCTTGTGACAGTATGATGAGAAATATTGTGTGTACCACATGCGGGGATGGGTAATAGGATTAGAACTCAAGACTTCGTAAACTCTCATTGTCTATTTCTGATTAGATAACCCAAAGTCTGCATGAAGCTTAGTTTTGGAGCATCGTACCGTGAGTAGTATATTATTTATATATGTATATGCATTATCTGCTCTCCCCTTTGCATTAAGGATACCTATAAATGCGAATGAGATTGATGAGACTTTAAGAAATATTTTATTAAGAATTTTTAAAGTATATTGAACGATTCGAAACAAGACTCAATGGATCAAAGTTCTTTGTTACGATGACGTTCGAACAAGAGTTAGTTGGCGCTCGAGACATCGTAGTAAACTGTATGGTGGTTGCGAGTGCGTAATTATATGATTGCTTACAAGTGAAATGTATCTGATTGATTAAGGAGGTTTATAATAATAATTACTATGTATTATAGTTGTGTGGATACTTAAAGAGCTCTTAAATAATGTGGTGTTAGGAGTACTCATGCGTCTAGGATTTACTCATAGGAGAAATTTATAATAATTTAAATTTTATTATTTAATAATTTCGTGATGTTTGAATTCTTTTGTTGATAGTTATTTTAAATGATTCTTTTACGAAAAAATTATTAAATGACTCGAGTTTAATTTTAGTAGGTTAAAATATTTTAGATAAGTTAAGCCTTTAATTTAATTTCTTTTTTGGACTTGAGAATTAACATGATAATTTGTTAGATAATATTATTTATAAAACTTAACAAAGCATCTGCGATTATATTTTTATTATTAAAATTTTATTTCACTAAAAATATATATTTATAAATTTAAAGAAAGCTAATACTTTATATTGTATATATAATTTATAAATAGAAACTTATGACATTATTGATTATATTGTAATTATGAAACTAAATTTACTAATTTTTTAGTAACTTAGTAAATTACAAAGAATTTATTTAAAATCATTTAATTTGATTTTGAAATATATGCCATAACAAACTTATCACGCTCGCCTTAATTTTTATAATTTACAATTAATTGTCAAAAAATTTATTATCAGAATCTATTTTATTGAAGTTCTTATTATAGTTATTTACAAGAAACTTAAATTTTATAATAGATTTTTACTATAGTTAAATTTGTTATTTTAATACATTTCACTAGTTGATAAAAAATAAAAAAAGGAACTTCAATTTCAAAATTTAAGGACTTATTAGTGTATTGTATCATAACTGAGGGAAAAATAGTAATATATTTTGAGGGCATTTTTGGAATATTAAAAACTATTATGCTTTGATTAACAAAATATTCTTTGAAATTTTGACGGAATGGTGAAAAAGTATACTAAAGTAAACCTTAAGGAGGTCATAATGTATTATTAGAAAATGAGAGGTCGACTTGTGTATTTCATATAACCTCAGGGGGTTTGTAGTAATTTACTCTTTTTACTAATCACCAATATCTTCTTCAAGTTTTCTCTCTGCATATCTATGAGAAAGGCTTCTTTGATCAAATCCATTTCATTGCTCTCCTTGCCACTTTTTAAGCTTGCTTAAGATACAAACATTTTGTTGATTGGCTATTATGACTTGATTGGAAGTATAAGCTTGTTAGACATGGTTCATGCTGAAGATTGAAGCTTGAAGCTTGAAGAATATAAGGTTTGGGTCAGAACAAGTGCTCTTTGTTTAGAGTTTCAATTTAAGAACTGCTGATGACTTTGAACCTAGTAACTTGAAGAGTTAAGTAGTTTTAGGGTGATTCTTCGAGTAATTATGACTTCTTAATTTTCTTATTTTCTTTGAGTAACTTAATTTTCTATTTCTAAGGTTAGTACATGTATCTCATCTCTAAATAATTTTATGATTGGGTAGCTAATTTTTAATTTTATTAAATTACATGACGGAGTGAGTAAAAGCTTTGGGTTATTTCAAATGATGCTTATTGACTATGATGGATTACTTTAAATTTTTTGAATGGCTTTTTTGTTTGTTTTTTGAATTGAATTATTTGTGATATAGTCAGATAAGAATTAATGTGTTTACCATGTTTGTAGGATGGGTAAAATATAGAATTTGTAAACTCTAATTTGTATATTTATAATTAGATAATCCGGAGTCATCAAGCGCACCGAGTGTTGTACTGTAAGTAGTATATTATATATATATATATATATATATATATATCTACGTATAAGCATTATCTCCTCTCCCTTTACTATCTTTTTTTTAACTTCCAACCCTAATCCTAAAAATTACCTACTCAATTTTTGTTTCTTTTCTCTTCTTTTTCCATTTTACATCTACAACTCATTTTTCTAATTGTTCCATTCGCAACTCATATATCCTCATTCTTATCTTTGAGAATAGCTCTCTCTACTTCACCATATTCGAGTGCTATATCCAAATCTCGGCCTAGTTATTATATGACCAACCATGATAATAAGTACTTACAAAGGCCATTTTCTGGTTGGATTGAAAGTGCCAGGTAATTTTTTTTTTTCATTTATTTTTTTTAGGATTAGTGATGTTTGAATTTTGATACAGTTTTAATTTTATCTCAGATGTAAAATGAAAAGATAAAAAAGAAAAATTGAGTAGGTAATTTTTTGATATTGGAACTAGAAGTAAACAAAAATAATAGGATATGATTAGGATAAAAAATAGGGTTCACTGCTTAAATAACATTTCCTTAGTTGTTTCCCAGCAGCCCTTTTGATCAGTACTCTGCCTGTAACTTTTGCCATGGTTGCAATCATTTAAAACCGGGGCCTAACAAACAAATCTAAAGTAGCTCTAAAAAGACAATGGAGCAAAAAAAATGCTATGCGTAGAAAGCCTATTTATTGTTGTATCTTTATTTAATAATTAATGGAATGTATATTTATTGAGGAAATCACGCTCTATATCCCATTTTTTTGAAACTATTATAATCTTACCCTGTTTCTTTGTTTATTGCAATTTTACATTTTTTGTTTTCATTTGTATGTTCTTTTGCTTTCTTTTTCATTGTCACTCCATATGGATCATATCATGTTGTACTCTGTTCGAATCATAAAACTTGCAACACTGACTTACTTAAAAGATTGACCACTTTCCAGTTTTTCCTTCGGCCTCTACTGATAAAGAGGCGTTGGCCTTACAATAAACTTAATATATGATAAGCTTGCAATGAACTATCGGTCCTAGAAAGAACCCGCTTACTGTGACGGAAGAAAGATAGATTTATTCCCTAAGCAAAGCTACCCTGTAAACCAAGCTGCCCTTTTCTTCCAAGTGCACTAGAAGGGGATTAGCACCAAGCCCCACTTGGGACCATAGAGGGGCCGAAATCGTTGACCTTGATGCTTTACTAGGATGCTAAAGTCCGACCAAAATAGTGATTTCAATTCTTGTATTTTTATTTATTTGTTTTGTTTTGTTTCTTCTGGTCTAAAATTGTTGCCAACCTTGGAATTTTATGTAAATGCAATACAGTTGAGCCTTAAGACACCAGAGATAGTTGGCAATTGTTGATCAATGAATGCCCTGGGAAACAAGGTTGAACAACAACATTAAAGTTGTAATGATGATCAAATTTCAAGCTGAGATGACGTGTAAAAGACTGACACTGGAAATAAAATATCAGCATTCACTTTTCACTTAAAATTTTGTACTTTTTTTTTCTTTCTCTTGATTTTTTTTTACATTTTATATTTTATATAACTAATATTATTAATATTTTTATAATTTTATATTAAGTTTAAAAATATTTATAATGAAAATTAAAATAAATAATTGATAGGAAAACTTACAATATTTTTAAAAGTATAGTTAGTAAGATAGCAAACTATTTAAAAAATAATTTTATTATTGAAAGTTAATGTTATTATTAATGATATATATTAGTTGAGTGAGTATTTTACATGTAAAAAAAATAAACCATAAATTTCGTCAATAGGAATTACAAACTCTTAAGTGCAAAAAAATATCTACTCACTAAAAACAAATGCTTTTAGCAACAAACAAAATCCATATATTCACTAAAACCAAATGCTTCTACCAACAAACAACAACTGTCATTATAGCTAAAATCCAGCAATGGAAAATGGCATATGCTCCACAATAAAATAATTATTTAACTAGTATAAAATTATAAATATAAAATAATTATTACACCTATAATTACACCTATAAACACAGTTACTTACTAATAATCATCTTCATACTGTAGAATCATCTTAACCACTTGGCTCATGGAGGGTCTATCGTCTTTGCATTCCTCCACGCACTTCAATGCCACTTCAATGAGTGTCTCGATTTTCTTTTCATCTATGTCCATTCCCATGATTGCATCAGTTCTCTCTTTAACCCAACATGTGCTTGCAGAAGCTCCATTCCAATTCTTCTCCACCCATTGGGCCAATCTTTTATTCTCCTTTGAGCCCTTTCCAGTCAGCATTTCCAACACAACCATTCCATAGCTGTAGACATCTACCTTCGAGGTAATGGGCTGATTGAGTATCCACTCAGGAGCCATATACCCTCTTGTTCCTCTTACTCTTGAGAAGCTTGAATTGTGAAGTTCGCCTCTGCTTATTAGCCGGGAGAGTCCGAAATCTGAAACTTTTGGCTGGTAATCACCATCCAAGAGTATGTTTTCTGGCTTTACATCGCAGTGCAGAACCCACTCTAAGCATTCTTCGTGCAAGTAAGCTAGACCCTTAGCAGTGCCAACTGCAATTTTAAACCTCTTATCCCAATCCAGTTCCTTGGAAGAGAGATTTTCAGCTAGTGATCCCTTCTCCATATACTCGTAGACTAAAAGCCTGTGCTTACCTTCTGCACAGTATCCCAACATCTCTATCAAGTTCATGTGATTAAGCTTCCCAACAGTGCTAACTTCTGCTAGAAATTCAGCTTCTCCTTGGCTAGTAGCATCATTTAGTCTTTTGATAGCTGCAAGTCGTTGGTCATCTAGTAAGCCCTTATACACTACTCCAGCTCCTCCTCGTCCGATTTCTTCATTGAAATTTCTTGTTGCTTTCTTTAGCTCAGTGTAGGTAAATCTTTTAAAATCAGTAGTAGTAAGAAGGTAATCTTGGGCAGCTGCGTCTGTTTTCTGCTGGTTTCTAATCAAGAAAAGCCACACAAAAACAATGGCAAGAATCTCAGTTGTTCCGACTGCAGTAACAAACCAAAGCAAGAACTTCTGTGACCAGATTCCATGAGATTTATCGTACCTTCTGTCAATTTGCTTTACAGCTCCAGCAGGACAATCTAGATCGAAGTCTTTAGCTGACAAGTTCTTCGAATGACTGGTTTTTGGTACTTTCAAATACAGCTCTCCTCGAAAATTTGGAGAACGATAGCCATTTAGCAATTGCGTCTTGGGAAAGCAATAAGGAATATTTTCAGGGTGATTCTGGAAGATGAATTTGTGTTCAAACCCTTTGCAATCATATCTTTCCAGGCAAACTTTCTTGCACATATCGAGAGTGTAATTGATGTAGAAGCCAAAATCATAGCCATACATTTCAACTTGAGGGAATCGAAGGAAAGTTGCTTCATTTTCAGCATAAGAACTGTCAACTTCTAGTTTGCAGCCTAAAGACCAATCAGCATGATCTTTCATTTTATATCCTGGAAGGCAAGAACATTTTCTTCCAAAGCTAGGAACATAATCACAAAGACTATTAGGACCACAAGTTCCATGAATCTTGCATGGTTGAGAAATAACTTGCCCTGAAATTATCCAAGGCGCTCTCTCATCTTTGCGGCTGTACAATCGCAAATTACCATCAAAATCAAGAGTTAATCTTCGCTGAAGTGGCGGTCCATGATCAGCAGAGAAAAGAGTGAAATTATCTGATGAAGTAAAGTTTCCAAATGAATCAAGTACAGCAGTTCTACTGCTATTGTACGAGGTTCTCCCAGCTTCTCGGCTGAGAAGCCAATGATCTGGCCAGAAGGAACTTGAAACTTTAACACCATCATAAACAAGACGGAGAACATTATCATCATCGAAAGACAACTTATAAAAACCAGAAAAAAAGTTTGTCAAGCTTCTTGAAGAAACAAGAAGTGAGTCTCTTGTAAGTGGTTGATGAGGAAGAAGGGTATCTGTAGGTGAATCAAAGCTTTGCCATAAAATGGTGCCCCCTCTTGTAGTAATCAGACGAAGATTACCACTATCATGAAGCTGCAAAAAAGATGGAGAGAGCGGGAAAGTTTTGGTAGACCAAATAATATCGGGTTGGCAAGCATCAGTCAGTATAAGATTCCCATTTCTATGCAGAGATAGTTTCGAGCTTCTTCCATTGACAGGTACATCCCGGTTCGCCATCCATACTACCGTGCAACTATTAAAACAAGAAGGATCATTGAACCATATAGCAAAGGAAAAAGCATTATCGCCAACTGGGTAAAAGCCAGCAGCAAAAGTGGCATCAGGGGAAACCAAAACATGGTCTGGGTTCTCTACAGAGATAGAGGAGCCTTCCATTAAAGTACTATGAAATGTTGAAGAAGAAACTGAAGGAGATTTAATCAGAGAGAAAATAAGCAACATCAAAACAGTAGCCATTTGGAAGTGAAAATTTAGAGAAGGAAGACTATGGATGATGAATTGGATTGCTTTGAAATATACACTATGGTAGAAGGAAATGAAATGAATTGACTAGTGTCCATAAGAAATTAAAAGAGTAGAGAAGAAGGTGATGTGCAGTTATCAAATTGGCAAGCGATGGAACATTAGATGACCTTTGGCTAATTTCCAAAAATAAAGTAGTTGGAATATCAAATTCTGAAACCCAGAAGGAAAGGGCACCATGCAACTGGTTCATTTATATAATTTGTCTTTTGGATACTTTTTTCTTTTATCTTGGTTGCTATCTTGACTGTTTTTAATTTTCTTTATTCATTTTTTTTAGTTTTTTGGATACGAAATTGTGATGCTTCACTAAGTTGATTAAATTTTATGATATATTATTTATATTTGATATTTGATAACTTAATAATTTTATTAAATATTAAATTTAAAAAATTTAAAAATTTAATATTTATTTTTAAGTTAATTATTTAATTATTTAAAAATATTTTTTATGGTTAATTTTGTAAAATGGCTTTTAAAGATAATTTTATATTTTATAAGATATTGTATTTATTTTTTATACGATATTGAATTTTTGTTGTCATATATTTTATATGATAAATTGTAAGTTCATTAAACGTACATTATAAATTCATTTGTAGTACGATGTAAATTCATTAAAAATTTACTATTAAATATAGATAGAAACAACAATATTATTAAACATTACTATAACAAATATAAAATATAAATTTATAATTTGTGAACTGTAAATTCATCAATAGATTTATATATATATGTATATATATATATATAACTGCAAATTTATTAGTAAATTCATTGTTAAATATAGGTACAAGCAACAAAATTATTAAGTATTGTTTATAGATTTATCAATTATAACATATAAATTTTCGAAAGTGGTCCATAAAATTATTTCGAAAATTGATTTTATAACGAAGTAATAATTTTTTTTAAATCGTGATATATTAGAAAAATAGAAACAAATTGAAAATAATTAATTTTAATTTGTCTCCTTAGATGGTATTTTAATCTCAATTTCTTTTGGTAGTAGATAAATTTTTAATTTTTTTATTCTTTTCTAAAGTTTCATTTTCTAAGAGTTTTAGAATTGGTGGTATTTCTAGTCTTGAATGATAACTTTTTTGAAGTCTTTCCACCAAGACTGGTGGGCCTTCCAGTGGTATATAAAAGAAACTTATTAAATATATTTTTTATGAGATTAGGAAGTTATATCTAAATGAAATTTATAATTAACAAATAGTTAGGAGTATTATAAATATCTAGATACTAATTCATATTTTCTTAGTTATTTTATCTTTTATTAAATAAATATTAAATTAACATGTAACGCATGTAAAGAAAAAAAAAATAGTATATATGAAAATGCGAAGATAGAGAAAATATGATCATATTCTTAACATATCATTTAAGACTTGAAAGATCCTGATCATATGGTATCTTAACAAATCAATTTACTTATAGAAAAGGTAATGCTTCATTTGATTTTTCTGTGTTTAGTGTGAATATGATTTGATGTCTGTAATGTATAAAAATCTCATGGCTGTCATTTTCTAATGACTTGGGAAAAGCAGAAAACTTGGCAAGTTGTAGTAGTGGCATAACTGTTGTATATATATAGGGAGCTTCGTAGAAAAAGTAAACTAACAACAATAACATGGGATCCATTTAATTACAAATGGGTGGGGCGGGGAGGTCCTAATTAGCAGTTCAAAATAGAGTTTCCAATATTATCACAGGGGCTAATATAGGAGCACTGTTTGGTACTGTGAGTGATGATGGTGTTATTCATGTGAAGGAATGAAGTAAAACCCAGTTGTATTATGTTATAAAGAGAGCATATTTTTATACATAATGCATGATAAGGAGATAAGTGTAGATGCAATTACTGAGAAGTATTTATAACAGAATAAATAATATAGGAGAGCTGTTGTGTCTATCTTATCATCCTCCTGCAAATTGAGCAGAAGTAGACACGATTGTTGATCGCTAAAATCTTCATCTGTAAGTGTACGAGGTAATGACAGTATAAGATAGTAAATTAAAGTCGATCCCATATAAATAACTGAATTGATATTTACTAAAAAGTTATGTAAACTAAAAGAATTAAATTGTAAATTTTAGATATTAAAATAATAAAAATTTTAATAAAATAGATGAAATTTTAATAGTTAAAAATAGTAGAGATTATATTTCATTTAATGACAATCATCGCGGAAGTCAAATCAAATTTTCAGTTCTTAAATGCAATTGTTTCTAAGATATTCTAATATTCTCCCAAGCTATTAGGATCTTAGATCACCTTAATTGAACCTCTGTAGCTTTGGATAAAGCCCAAACACTGAGACTAACTCAAACAGAAACAGACTGCACAACATCTGACTTCGATCCAAGTATTTTCATCCTTAGTAATCTGATATGAAGTCAAACCCTTCGTGAGGATTATAGCTTAGGTAGTTCTCTACAAAGTTGATGAAGACCAATTTTCGATTTTAAACCTTTACTATCACGAAAAATTCACCAAAGCTACTGCAACCAATGTTGAAATTTGTCATTTTCTTTACAAACTCCTTATCTCGATATGAACCGGTTCTCCAACTAGTCCTGACCCTTTTTAAACATCTAAAATGGTGGTGGAGCTGGTTCACAATATCAGGTCAAGTCTTCTTTGTTCTTCATTCGGTTCTACGACTAGTCCTTGCTCCTTTCAATTTAAAACTCCACTTTTTATGACTCAAGTCACTCTTCTAACATCTGATGCTCATCCAAATCAATCCAAGAGTCAATTTGTACTTCGAAAAGCTCTATATTTATTTAGAATTGCCAATATACCTTGAGAACACACAATAAATAACCCAGTAACTAAATCAAGCAAAAACTCTATAAAATTAGAAAGACATTAACTATAACTGCAAAACAAAACCATAAAAATATACTCATAATTTAGAGTTATCAAATTTTTCCATACTTGAATTATTATTTGTCCTTAAGTAAAGCAAACCCATGACTCTTAAAACAATAATCTACTTAGATAATTAAGATAACTGAGAATCTTAGAAATGACCTCATACTTGTCAACCAAGAGAAATAAATATAATTAACTCACTTGTTGTAAACCCAAATGTGTGTGTGCATGTGACCTTGACGCAAGACAAACATAAATAATCAATTGAATTACTAATGGAATTATTCCATCATACTACAATAGTCTTTAAAGCACTAATCTCAATCTCAATCTTTTCATTTGATCTTTCTCCATTGCAGATTACTTTCTCTTTCTTTTCTATCATCTAAAGGATATTTTCTTATTGAGTACTTGGATGATAACTATCTATTTTTCCTTGAGATATATATAGCTTTTTTACGCGAATACTAACACTTGTGGTGAAAGCACCTGATTATTCAATATATAAGAACCTTAGGAAGCTTTACTTACTCATATTGATCAATTATCTTTTGACGCGAAGATCAATATTTGTGATGAAGACCCTCAGTTTCTCAATAGCTAAACAACAACGGAGCATAATTTTCCAACATAATCAACTTTTTTATTTTATTTTACAACATAAAGAAAGAAAAAGCCCAAAAATTTCTAAATGGCATAAAAGAATAATAACTTGTAATATCATCAATTATCTATGTTAACAATGCTAAGATATCATGAATTAAATTAAAAATCCAAATTACATGCTACACAATCATGGATTAATCATACTAATAGATCTTAATTTTTAATTGATGACAACAATATAATCATGGATCAACCAAGAAATTAAGTTATCTGAGTAATTGACACCTAAAAATAAAATAAAAGAAATTAAGAAAATAATAAATAAAAGCTTTAAAATCCTTCTTCCCCGTATTTAATTGAAACATTATCCTCAATGTGAAAAATAAAAGAAGAAAGAAAAGAAAAATAAAAGTAAATATGAGGTAGTACTCCTTATGTAATTTCCATTCCTCAATTGCTTGTTTTCATCATATTTGGATCGCACGTTCCACTCAAATGGTGATAGGAGAATAGTAGATATAACTGCTAATAATCAACACTTAACAAAAAGATTAAATAGCAAAACATATTTAAAATACATGAACTTAAATAACCAATCTAAGTAAAGAGTTCTAAAATAACTATAACAAAAAATTAGATTGCTTTCCGAAAAGCGCTTGTTTATAGTCCATAGCTTAACTTTTGACCTAGCTTTTCCTTTATTCAAGATGACTCCTTTAACTTCTTCCTCCACACATTGCTAACAAGTTTTTGAAAGTCCTAAGAACTAGCTTTCATTTTCTATCTCTTTTTCTTTTTCTTCCTCTAAGATGAGATCAGAGTTGTTAAATTCAAGTTTAGGTGTTGTTTTGATTGAGTGATCCAGTTTAGGTTTTCCTTGACCATGATTCTCTAATTTCAAATTATGCTTCTTAGTTCTAACACCCTCCTCATTTAACCTTAAAGCATACCCAACAATTTTCTTATTATCATCTCTCTCATTCAAGTGCAATGCTAGACATGCCTCAAATGGTTTTTCATGTGATTTATTTACAAAAATTGTTTCAACTAAAGAATTAATCACATCAATTGCAAAACAAGTATCATTTATGTAGGGTTTCTTTAACGCTTTTTTCTTTTTCAATCTCTATCCTAGATATCAACTTGTCCATTGCATATTACTCCTCTTGTGGCAAAAAATAGTTTATTCAATATGATAGACACGTCTACATCTTCCATATTTAGAATAAGAAAATTAGTAGGTAAATAAAACTTTTCCACTTTCACTAACAAATCTTCAACTATCCCTATAGGATATTTAACAAATCTATTAACAAGCTGTAATGAAATAATGATTGGTTTCATTTCAGTTATACCAAGTTCATTTTCAAGTGGTAAAGAAATCAAATTAATACTAGCACCTAAATTGCATAAGCAATTTTTAATACTAATATCACCAATAGAACAAGAAATAGAAAAACTCCATAGATCTTTCAACTTATGAGGCATCTTCTTTTGTAGGATTGCACTGCATTCTTCAGTCAATGAAACTGTAATGTATTCATTTAACTTGTTCTTCTTGGAACAATTTCCTTAAAGAACTTGGCATAATATGGCATTTGAGCAAGAGCTTCAATAAAAAAATATTAATCTAAATTTTCTTAAAGATGTCAATAAACTTTTAAAAGTTATTCTCATTATTCTTCTTTTAAGTATTTGCGGTATGAATTGGTGGAATATAAGATTTTATCAAAAAGAAGCATATTCCTTCTTTTTCTTTTCTTTACTTATTTTTTCTTACTCTTTTTCTTCACTTGAAATGATCAGCTTTCCTTACAACTACTGCTTTCTCCTCTACAACATTAAGTTTACGTAATTTCCTTCCATTTCTCAAAGTAATGGTCATGACTCTCTCTTCGGATTCACCTCAATATTACTAGGTAGTTTTTCTTGCTCCCTTTCAATAATCTTTTTAGTTAATTGCCTCACTTGCAACTAATTGCCCCACTTGGAACTCTAGATTGTGGATTTCTACTTGATTGGTTTATACAACTTGATCAATCTTTGCATCAAGTTTCTTCAATATAATATCTTAAGAAAACATATATTGCATCATCATGTATTCTAATATTGTTGGTGGAATAATATTTTTGGTTTCATTAGCCAAGTTAATTTCCTCATTGAGCAATAACCCATAGAGATCATCAAAAGGAAAGCTCGATTGATTTATTTTCAAGAAATCGAATAAATGGATGATAAGTTGTCCCTAACTCTTTGGTGACAACATGAATCGGGTCTTCTCGGAGATGGGGCTACTAAGGGCCTGAACTTGATCCGACATGCTTTTAGCTCATTAGATATATTGTGAAATTGATCGCTTGTGTCTTTTTTTAGGTGGTAGAGACTCGTTTTAATGCTATGAATCTGTTGTTTTGATCCAAATGCATATGTTGATTCAAAACGAGTCCAAACTGCTCGAGCTTTAGCAGCACCTACAATTTGCAAGATGAAGCTCTCGGACATTGATCCAATTATCCAACTAAGAATAAGCTGGTCTCATTGAAACCACAGTTTGTATGTCGGGTTTGGTTGATTATCTTAAAGAGTTTGAGGAGGAGGTTGGCTGATGCCATCTATATCTATCGCTAAGTAATAACTATATAGAACGGGCATCAGTTGCTCACGCTAGAGAAGGTAGTTGGTGGTGTTCAGGCGGGTGGGTTATTGATGCACAACATTAGGAAGAGATTGTAGAGTTGATTGGGAATTGTCTACTGGTGTTATAACTATTTTGGTGTTAGAGGTGGACATGGTGAAGCTGGATTGTGAAACCACTCAAGGCTCTAATACCATGAAGGAATAAAGTAAAACTCAGTTGTATTATGTTATGAAGTACACTTTTATATAGAATACATGATAAGGAGATAAGTATAGATAAAACTAATGAGAAGTGTTTATAACAGAATAAACAACATAAGGAAGTTGTTCTGTTTATCTTATCAGTGTGATGGTTGTTTGGAGCATGAGAGAATTGCTCTCTTGCAACTCAAAATTATTTCATTTTTTTATGTAAAAAAATTAAAATTATACTATTATTCATATTATATACTAACGTTACTCAAGGGTCCAACATTGAATAACCTAACAAGAATTCAAAAGTTACAAAAAATGGGTAAATTGCCCAGCTGGTACTAATGACTGGGGATAATTGAATATCCTAACAAGACTTCAGAAGTTTCAGAAATTGCAAAAGTTGCAGAAAGGGGTAAATTATCCATTGCTTACAGAGGGATAATAGGAGTCTTCTTCGAGTTGTTTGGGTATTTTACTAGATGAGTAAGACAAAGAGAGGCGATACAAGGGTCAATTGGGGTTAGAGTTTTTTATAGTGTCAAATTTAGGATTCAAATTGGGGAAATTTGGTTTTAATTTATGGAAAGTTAAAAAGTAGGACTCGCTGACTGATTGGATTGACTTTTATGAGATGACACATGCTGAGGTGGAGAATCAAACAGAATATACCTCATCAGATTGCTAAATCAGCATCAGTTAGCCGGAAATTGAAGAGCTATCATAAATTGATATACTTTTATATAATTTGAGTACTAATTATATTCAAATTAAAATGCTGGTATCAATTTAAAATATGGTCTAAATGATTGGTACTAGCTGGGCAATTTACCCCGCAAATAAGTGATAGTAAGATCAAAGGGTTTATGGTATGAATTGATAAATTAATCTACTTACCACTTTATTTTGCAATAAGTTGAATATATATATATATATATATATATATATGTTTTTTACATAAGCGGTGAAGAAGTTTTGAAGCTACGCAACTTGAAGATCCTCGGCCTGCCTGGCAACCGCTTGAAAAACAATATTCTATCATCACTTAGTGGACTTGCATCTCTCCGAAATCTAGATATAAGCTACAACCAACTAACTGGAGCATTAAGCTTGAAAGGTTAGATGTGGCTTCTCGCTGTTTTTTCATTTTATGAAGTCAGTAATGAAGTGTTCTATCTGACATTATTTTATTTAAATAGATTGTTGAAGAAAACAGAAAGTAGCTGCACCTTTCTGGTCTCAGAGGTTGCACAAGCTAGGTTGCTTGTGCAGACCTTTCATCACTGACCAAGGGAAAAAGGGAGTTTGCAGGAAAGGTCACTTCTACCTCTTCCCCAAAAATTCAGAAGTGTCCGTTAGAAAGAAACTCAGAATCTCAGCATGTATATAATTCCATCTTAAGTTGCAATGAACTCAGAATTCTTGTAACATTAAAATTCATCACTGTTCTATAAAATTTTACATGGTATCAAAACTAGTTTAAAACCAGTCATCATCTACCCCATCAACACAAAAAATCAAGCCTAAAAAATGGCTCACTTAGAAACCACAAAAATCACAAACATTGTCCTACGAGGCAGTCAAAATTATTTTTAGTGGTCAAAATCTATTTCCATTGCCCTCAGCGGTAGAAAAAAATTAGGTTTCATTACTGGAAATAAACAAAAACCCAAACCTGTAAATCCAGAGGCTCCGGAATGGAAGAGTGGCAGACAGCTGACCATCTGGTCATGTCTATGATCACTAATACCATGGAAAGCCAGATTTCCCGACTGTGTATTCTTATGGAGTCATCAAAGGCAATCTGGGAAAAACTAAAAGGCCTCTACGGGCATCAAAATAATTTTGCACACATTTTCAGATTGAAGCAGGAATTTTCTCAAATCACTCAGGGAACTAAGAATCCCTCAGAATATGCAATAGAGATATTAACTAGATGAGAAGAGTTACAAAATTACCTTCCTTCGTCTAATGATCTAGAAGAACTCCAAAGAAGAGCAGAACAAGACTTGATTTATACCTACCTCGGAGGCTTGGATTCAAGCTACGAAGGCTTGCGTTCTCAGATCCTTCTTGCCTCTCGGCTGCCTTCAATAGACGCTGTGATAGCGACTATTCAACATGAAGAAACCAGAAGGAACATTATGAATGGGTCATCAGAAAGCACAAACAACCATTCCTACCTTACCCATCGAGACCAAGCCCGACAGAGAGGAGGGCCGAGCGCCATCGTGCGATGTGACCACTGCAAAAAGCAGGGCCATCACCATGATGGCTGCTGGCACCTTCATCCGCAGCTTAGGCCATCGAGAAGGTGGGAGGGGGCTGGAAGCTCGAAGGGAGGCGAGAGGAGAAGCAGGGGGAGCAGGATGAGAAGGGAGGAAAACTCTAGAAAGGGTGTGCATTTGGGAATGGGGGCGTCATATGCCGAAAAATATATGACGCCCCAACCCGAAATGCATCCCGAGTTTCTAGGGTTTTACCAATCTGACCCGACTCGTTCCGCCCCAACCCGGACTGAATCCGACTGCAACCTAGCGACCCGACCTAATCTAGCAACCCGACCCGACCTCTTGACCCACAGTCTTCATGGTCGGACCTCTCATTGGGCCAGCCAGCCCATCTGCCCAGCGGACTTTGGCACCAAATAGCCTCCCAGCCCGCCCGGTCGAGGCCCAAACGACCGAGATTTTGGCTCAACTCCAAGTTTTGATTCGGCAACCCCATGGATTCGGATCGGTTCAACCCGACGGGTCAGGTTCGGTTTAAAATAATTCGTTTAATAATGCTAAATCTTATCAAAATGCATGGATTATTGACTCTGGTGCTACTGATCATATGACTTGGGATCATGCAAAATTGAAAAAATTCATTCCACCAAGGATTTCCATCATGTGACCGTTGCAAACCGGAACAAGATCAAAATTCATGGCCATAGCACCACAAATTTATTTAATTGCAACATTAATGATATTTTATTTCTGCCTGAATTTAATTATAATCTTTTATCTGTTAGTAAGATTACTCGAAATTTGAACCGCAATGTCATTTTCTCACCATCTTCAGTCTCCTTTCAGGATCAAAATTCCGGGAAGACGATTGGTAAAGGATACCTAGAAAATGGCCTCTACTATCTTCACAGTCCTCCCACGAAATGCCTTATGTCAACCATTCCCTCCCCTGGCATGCTCATGCATCGGAGATTTGGGCATCCCTCCGACTCCGTCCTAAATAAATTATTTTGTTACAATTTAAACTCTAGTAATTGTGATGTGTGTAAATTCTCCAAACACACACGATTGCCTTTTTCCTTATCTTTAAGTATGTCAGAAAAACCTTTTGATTTAATTCATTCTGATGTTTGGGGACCTGCTCCCGTTACTGCCTATAATCATTTTAGATATTTTGTCATTTTCATTGATGATTACTTTCGCACTACCTGGATCTATTTATTAAAAGAAAAAAATGAAGTTTTTTCTCGATTCCAAGAATTTTTTAATTTTATCAAAAATCAGTATAATGCAAATTTAAAATTTTTTCGCTCCGATAATGGTATGGAGTACGTAAACCAAAATTTTTTTATTTTCTTTAAACAACATGGGATTTTGCATCAAACCACATGTGTTAACACCCCAAAGCAAAATGGTGTTTCTGAACGCAAAAATCGACATCTTCTCAATGTCACTCGCACTCTTCTTTTTCAAAATAATGTCCCTTCCTTTTTTTGATCGGATGCTCTCTTAACTGCCACCTATCTTATCAATCGGTTACCTACTGTCACCTTAAAGCACATGAGTCCTCTGGAAGTTCTCAAAGGCCGTAAAATAGAATTAGGACATCTTCGAGTCTTTAGATGTGTCTGCTATGTCCATATAAAGCGCCAGCATAAACTAGACAGAAGCTCTATCAAAAGCCTCTTTCTAGGATACTCCTCCACCCAAAAAGGGTACAAATGTTATGATCAAGTAACCCATAAAACCTATGTCTCCTACGATGTTAGTTTTGTCGAGAATGATCCCTATTACACCACTCCCACTAGTACTGACTTTACCAATGGTCCTCCCCCCTCTTTATTTCCGCTTAACTCTGATTTCCCTCTTAGTAGCTCGGACCAGGATTGTCAGCTTCAAGGGGAGTCCCCTCTCGTCTCCAGGCTAATTCCTTCAAGGGGAGACAATCCTACTCCAGAAGCTCAATCTCAAGAAGTAACAGAAGAAGCAATTGCCTTGCGAAGATCTACTAGACAAACTAGACCTCCTGTGAAATTTAGAGACTATGTGTCTCATACAGTAACATATCTAATTAAGAATTTTATTTCCTATAATGTCTTATCTGATCAATACCGCAACTATTTATGTCAGATTTCCAACCTCGTTGAACCCACAAACTTCTATGAAGCCAATACTGACCCCACTTGGTGTAAAGCTATGGAAGAAGAACTTCTTGCTCTAGAAAGGAATGAGACATAGAGTATTGTTCCTCTTCCACTAAATAAAAAACCAGTGGGATGCAAGTGGATATACAAAATCAAGTTCAATAGTAATGGAACCGTTAAAAGATACAAGGCAAGACTTGTAGCCCGAGGTTTCATGCAAACTTATGGAGTTAACTATCAAGAGACGTTTGCTCCTGTAGCCAAAATGAATACGGTCAGAATCCTTCTCTCAATAGCAATCAATCAAGGTTGGAATATGTTCCAAATGGATGTCAAGAATGCCTTCTTACAAGGAAACTTAGAAGAGGAAGTTTACATGAAGCTACCTCCTGGACATAAGTCAATCTCAGACACTTTCCTGGTATGTAAACTAAAAAGGCAATCTATGGCCTGAAACAATCCCCGAGAGCATGGTACGCCAAACACAACCATTTTCTATTAAGCATTCTTTTTAATAAATGTGAATTGGATTCATCGATATTCGTTAAACATACTATTATTATTTTAGTATACGTTGATGATATCATAATAATAGGGAACGATGATCAGGGGATAGAAGAGGTCAAATAGAGCCTAAAAAAGAAATTTGATATCAAAGACCTAGGCCAACTTTCTTATTTCCTTAGTATAGAAATGGCGAAATCTGACAAGGGATTATTCCTATCTCAAAGGAAATATACCCTTGACCTGTTAAAGGAAACAGGAAAAATAGGAGCTAAACCGGCCATCACTCCAATGGAAACCAAAGTCAAACTCAATCTTGAAGATGGAAAACCCTTAACCAACGTAGGGCATTATCAGCGCCTGGTAGGAAAACTAATTTATTTGACTGTCACTAGACCTGACATTTCATTTGCGGTTAGTATGGTAAGTCAGTTCATGCATGCTCCTCGCTCCAGCCACCTCGAAGCCATAGACCTCCTTAGATACCTCAAGGGAACACCCGGACAAGGAATTTGGATGAAGAAAAACAATTCCACTAACATAGTTGGTTTTTCTGATGCAGATTGGGCTGGAAGTTGTAACAGGAAGTCAACCATTGGTTTCTGTGTCTTTGTCGGACGAAACTTGGTGACATGGAAAAGCAAAAAACAAAGTGTGGTTGCTAGATTAAGTGCTGAAGCTGCATATCGTGCAATGGCATCCACAACTAGTGAACTCATTTGGATCAAACAAGTTATCAAGGATATAAAGATTGAAAGCAAAGAACCTATGAAAATGCATTGCGATAACCAAGCTGGCCGTCACATAGCGTCCAACCCAGTATTTCACGAGCGAACTAAGCACATCGAAGGAGAAATTGAAACACCTTATATTAAGAGTCAAGATCAGTTGGCAGACATATTCACAAAATCCCTTGACAATCAGAATCATCACTCGATTCTTAGCAAGATGGGCTCGATAAACTTATTCGAACCCACCTTGAGGGGGAGTGTTGAAGAAAATAGAAAGTAGCTGCACCTTTTTGGTCTCAGAGGCTGCACAAGCTAGGTTGCTTGTGCAGACCTTTCATCACTGACCAAGGAAAAAATGGAGCATCATTTCCTGCAAAGTAAGAAAGGTCACTTCCACTTTTTCTCCAAAAACTTAGAAGTGTCCGTTAGAAAGAAACTCAGAATCTCAGCATGTATATAATTTCATCTTAAGTTGTAATGAATTCAGAATTCTTGTAACATTAAAATTCATCACTGATTCTACATAGATTCTTCTTAAATTCCACAAATGATGTAATTGGTGTTGAATCTTTATGCTTCGAATTGGATGCTTTGAGCAACCTATCGATATTGGACTCGAGTGGAAAACATATTGACAGATTTATGGGCTCAAGAGGTTACCTATTATAGAACAGTTTTGTAATTTTTTAATTTGATTATGTTAAAGTTAATAAGAAAAGTGGAAATTAAGTTTAAATAAGCGAAAAAGAATCTCTTATTGATATCTATTTCCTGATTTCCAGATGGAAGATGTCCCAAAAGCGTAAGTGCCCTTTATCTAAGATGATATGACCATAGAAGGAAGAAGCACACTTCTCGAAGGAGGTAAGTTGGAGAGCCTCCTCCTCTCTCTTAAGATCTCTTTATTATTACTGTTAATTACTAATCAATATTATTATTGTTGGATAAAGTTAATAACATTTTATTTTTAATGAATGAATAGTTTCAGGCATATGCCAACTAAAACATCTTGAAGAGCTTTCTATCAGCAACAATGGTCTCAGTGGTGCATTGCCTTTGTTTCTATCAAATTTGACATCCTTTCAAAGATTAGATTCTTATGGTAATCAGTCATTAGTAACAATTACACAAACAAAAGAATAAGAATAGAAATAAATGATTTGTTTATTTATATGCATATATATATATGCACAAAAACACCTGCCAGCAAAAGTTCATAGACATATTATATATTTATATCAAAGAAAGCATGATCATGTATTTGCTTGACTAGATCATGTTGCTTTTACATTACAATACCACATGCATGGAAATCACCAATTGAGGCATTTACTGCCAATGATCATATTCATCCTGTAGAATCATCTTAACCACTTGGCTCATGGTAGGTCTACTGTCTTTTCCTTCTGCAACACATTTCAGTGCCACTCCAATCAGATTCTCCATTTTCTCTGCATCATAATCCGCTCCCATAATTGGATCAACAATCTCTTTAACCCAAGATTTTGTAGACGCCCCATTTCTCTTCTCATTCACCCATTCCACCAACCTTTTATGCTTCAGTTCCTCACCAGTCTCACTATCCTGACCACCCATTAATGATGGGCTCTTGCCAGTCACCATTTCTAAAGCTACCATTCCATAGCTATAAACATCTACTTTGGAGGTGATGGGCATGTTAAATATCCACTCAGGTGCTATGTAACCTCGTGTTCCTCTTATTCTTGAGAATGAGTTTCTCGGATCAGCTCTGCTCAGCAACCGAGAGAGGCCGAAATCTGAAACTTTCGGTCGGTAATCATCGTCCAAGAGTATGTTTTCTGGCTTTACATCACAGTGCAGGACCCACTCCAAGCATTCTTCATGTAAATAAGCTAGGCCTTTAGCTGTTCCAACTGCAATTTCTAATCTTTTTCTCCAATCCAGTTCTTTGGAAGAGAGATTTTCAGCCAAGGATCCATGCTCCATATACTCGTATACTAAAAGCCTATGCTTTCCCTCTGCACAGTAACCATACATCTCTATCAAGTTCATATGATTAATCTTCCCAACAGTGCTCACTTCTGCTAGAAATTCAGTTTCTCCTTGGCTAGCATCATTTAGTCGTTTGATGGCTGCAACTCGCTGATCATCCAATACCCCTTTATAGACAGTTCCAGCAGCTCCTCTGCCTATTTCTTCACTGAAATCTCTGGTGGCTTTCTTCAGCTCAGAGTAACTGAATCTTTTGAAACCGGTGCCAGCAAGAATGTAATCTTGGTCACTCTTTTCCTTGCTTCTAATCAAGAGGAACCGAACAAATATCGTAGCAAGAATCTCAATAATCCCAATTATACTAGCAAACGCAAACAAGAACTTCTGTAACAAACTTCCATCAGATTTATCGTACCTTCTTTCAAGCTGTTTTACAGCTCCATCAGGACAATCTAAACTCAGTTGTTTAATTGACGAGTTATCTGAATGACTTGTTTTTGGCACTTTCAAATATAGATCTCCTCGGAAACTTGGCGAATCATAACCATTCAACATTTGCGTCTTGGGGAAACAATAAGGAACATTTTCAGGATGGTTCTGAAAGACATATTTTAATATAAACCCTCTGCAGTCACATCTACGTAAGCATACATCCTCACACATATCCAATGTATAATTCAGAAAGTAGCCAAAGTCATAGCCATACATTTCAACGTGAGAAAATTGAAGGAAAGTAGCCTCATTCATGTCACAAGAAACCTTATCTTCAGTTTCGCAGCCTAAAGTCCAATCGGCAAGATTCTTCATTTTATATCCAGGAAGGCAGGAACATTTCCTGCCAAAGCCAGGATTATAGCTACAAATACTATTAGGCCCGCAAACTCCATGTATCTTGCACGGTTGAGAAATGATTTGCCATGAGATTTCCCAAGTGCTACTCTCATTTGCTCGGCTATATAGTCGTAGATTACCATCAAAATCAAGAGTCAATCTCCGTTGAAGTAGGTTTCCATAATCAACAGCTAAGAAAGTGAAATTGTCTGATGAAGTAAACTTACCAAATGAATCTAACATAGCTATTCTACTACTGTTGTAGGAGGATCTGCCCGCTTCTCGGTCCAGAAGCCAAGGGTCTGGCCAGAAAGAACTTGAAACGTCGAAACCATCATAAACAAGACGGAGAATGTTACTTACATCGAAAGATAACTTGTAGAAACCAGAGGAGTAGTTTGTCGAACTTCTTGAAGAAACAAGAAGCGAGTCTCTGGTGAATAATTGGAGTGGGAGAAGAGTATCAGTAGGTAAATCAAAGCTCTGCCATAGAATGACACGCTCTTTTATGGTAATAAGTGCAAGATTTCCAGTATCATAAAGATATAAAGATGACGAAGAGACGGAGAAAGTGTTGGTTTCCCAAATGGTAACGGAAACCCCAGCATCAGTCAAGACAAGGTTACTGGTTTTATGTAGAGATAGCTTGGAGCCTCTTCCATTAACAGGCGTATCACGGTTCGCCATCCAAACTACTGTGCAACTGTTAAAGCAAGAAGGTTCATTAAACCATATGGCGAAGGAATAAGCATTATCACCAACTGGGTAAAAGCCTGCAGAAAAAATTCCGCTAGGTGAAATCAAAACACGATCTGGGTTCTCCGCAGACAGTGATGATCCTTCATTTAATGGACCCTTGAGTGTTGAAGAAGAAGAATATGAAAATAAATTTGATATAATCAGAGAGAAAACAATCAAGATAAGAGAAGTAGACAAAGAAGTAGCCATGTTTGTGGAACTTCACGAAGGTTAAGATGAAGAAGGAAGAGTTAATTTGTAGGACAATTGATGAGAAGCCTTGCAAATGGCACTTGAATACATATATATATATGGAATGGATAATTGACCTTTGGCAAGGGCAGATTATCAACTTCGGGTAAGAGACAAATAAAATAGCTAATTAATTATCATATTAATTATTTATGTAATGAGTTCTTACCAGTAAAGACTCAATGAAAAAGGAACAAATGAAGAAAGAATATTGTATACATAAGTTGTTGTCAACGTCAACTGATGTCAATGTCTGAATTGAGTTACCAATAATTTTGGGCATATTATTAATATTGTTCCGAGAAATCTAGAACCTACTGAAACTCATATTTATCTTATCACATTAAAGAACATATGTCTAATTTTGAGTGTATTAAAAAGAATATCTTCTGGCTTTATATAATGGAATGAAGTTAAATTTGGCAACTCCAATGTCACTCGAACTCAGCTTATTCTTTTTCTAAATTTCTATATACTTTTTAATTTAAATTAATTCTATTTAAAGAAAATAAAAAAAATGAATCACTTTTTTTTTAAATAAAATATAATTAAAAGAATTTATAATAATATTTAAAAATATCATATTATATAATTATAATGCAGTTAATATAATTAAACAATAAATAATTTTTATTACTATTATTTCTATCAAAATTATTTATTTTTACTGTTTTTATCGCTATTGACACCATTACTATATTAGTTTTTTCTTTCATTCTTATTATTAAAAAATAGAAATATTAATAAATAGTTGTATTTTATTTTATTATTAATTTAAATAATTTAATTTGATATAAAAATAATATTTTTATTTTTATTTTATTTACTATCTTTTTAGAGATTTTAATTTATTTTTTATTTCTATAAAAAATAAAATTAATTTAAACTAAATATATAAAAATTAAAATTAAAATGTCTATAAATTTTAAAAAAATAATTGAATTGAATCATAGTTAAATTAGACTTTATTTTTATATATATTCCTTTGCATCACACAATCACATCAAAATCCAAATAAATCACATTAAATATTTTATGAACGCAATATACGCTGAATAAATGTCTGCTCACAATCCTTCGTCAAATATGATACCATATTTTAGGCCTAATGAACTCACTCCCCTATTAAAAACTTTATACTTATTTAAAAAAAAAAAAAATTATTCTGACTTTTAAAAGGTCTATTTATTTTATGTTTGATTTCAAATCTGTCTTACCCTTTGCAAGTTTGTTCTATTGATGAGGTGACAGGTCTAAATGGCTTATAGACTCGACGCGCTCAAGAAGCACCCAGTGAAGCACTCGAACAGTGTCATTTTGGTTTTATAAATAGTAATTAATTTCTTTTTAAATTAAACATATTGTGTTAGAAAAACTCTAGCCGCGTGTTAAAAAAAACTCATAGCCGCCTCTCTTTCTTTTTTTTTTATTATTTTTATCAAAATTTCATCTTTTGGCCCACTGAAGTTTCTTTTTATTTGTTGTTATAAATTATTTTAATAAATAAATATTAATATTTTTTGAGAAGTTTTATAGTTTTCCATTACAAAGGTATTGAATTCTTTTTCTATAGGAGTTTTATAGTGTAGGAATGTTAGATTCTCCCTTTTATAAAAGTGGTGAAAAGAAAAAAAAATCAAATCAGATATTTAAACAATCGGATTTATCAAAAAACTTCTATAAAGTCAATATAGAGCTTAACGCTACCGAATAGAGCGTTCTTTCCGCAAAATTGCAATTTACTACTCTATCAAAGCGATTAATGATTATTATGAATAGATCTCTTTATTTATTTTTCTTAATGTTTGATATTTATTTTTATTTTTATATCAATATGTACTTATTAATTCTCATTAATGGAATATCTATATTTCTTCTCAAAAATTATTTTTTTAAATTGAGTATGACTTAGATTAGATGAAAGTAATATTAAGATAATTTTAAATATTAAATTAAAAATTAGTGATTAAAATTCTATTATTTAATAAATAATAATTTACTATATGAAATCTAAATTTTATTTTAATAAAATTTTAATTATTCAATTAAAATTTAATAGTAAAAATTATAAAAATATGATGAATGATGTTTGATATAAATATGAAGATTCCAGTATATATTTAATTAATTTAAATTAATAAATATATTATTGATTATTCATTAATTTAGTATAAATAAATTAAACTATATAAAAATATTTTAAATATTTTTTTTATCTTTTCTTGTTTAAACCTTTGCTTAAAAGCCATAACCATAACTGATGGTAATAAGGACAAGAAGGAAAACATATTGACTTCTTCAAATGTCTATGGATCCACGCCGCCAAGTGCCAATATTCAAGAAAAACATCTGCAACAAGTTAAAACTTACCCAAAGGGGCAAAACTCTAATTTATCAACAAAACTCCAAAACCAAACACAATAAATATCTTGACACAATTCTCTATTTTTAGTGTTCTTCAATTCCTCTAGCTCAATTTTTATTATTTTATAGTAGTATTCAAATGCTGAATTCTCATCTTATTTAGCTAATTGAAGTCCTGGATTGTTGCTTTTATTAATTTTTAATTTGTTAATTTCAAGTTCTCAACTTTTTATTTAGAGTCCCTAATCAATTTCTCCTAACCTAACAATCCCATGATCTTACTTAGCTTTCAAAATTAGCCATTCTACTTAAATTTATGAAACTATAATAGTAGAATTAAGAAATCAGAATAATTCAGATTTTATTATTCACTTGACTGTCTAGTAGTAGTTAAAATAATGCACTTGTTAACATTTAATACAACAACTTATAGGGCCATTCACTTTTTGCATGCTCCATATGTAAGTGTCAAGTAAAACGCCCAAAACCATATATTTTCTATCGATTAACATTTATTATGGTTCAATTTGATCCCTTGAACATTTTTCTTATAAAATATGAAAATTGATTAAGGGATCAAATATGGATCAACATGGATAATATGATATATATATATATATATCAACATGGGTAATCACTTTATTGCTGCTAAAACTTTGATTATATTTTTAATTAGTATCAAAATCTTAAACTATATCTAATTAGTACTAATATTTTATTTTTTTCTCTTTAATATCAAAATTTTAGTTTTCATTAGAGACGACGATACCTATTGGTACCGAAGCTTTACTATTTATATTCAAATGGTAATATTTTTTAATCTGTTTTTTTATAGTATCACACCTATTATTTGTATTTCAATTGATGATATACGATAGAGACCTGTAGATTCTTTATGATAGTTGTTAGAGCTATGCTCTGAATTGTATTCTTTGATTTGTTTCTGCAATAAAAAATTCTTTTTGGTTTAACCAGAAAAGAATACAAAAAATAAACAATTCCATGCCAGCATATGCTCTATCATCTACTTGGATATTGCATATAGCAGGCGAACTCCCAATAGTAACCCTGGAAGCTTTGATCTTTTCAACAGTAGCACTTCTAAGAATACTTAAGAACCCAAAAAGAAAACCAAAAAAAGAAAAATTAGAAAATCTAAGTAGAAATTAGAAAAGTTCGACAAAAATTTTACGAAAGAAAACTGCAATTTTATTTCATAGTCATCAGTAACAGTTGCAGAAACAAAAGAGAATACATAGGCTATTGTTATTCATTTACACAAAACACCTGCCAACAGAAGACATATGTCAAGAAAAACATGACCATGTATTTGCTTGACTAGATAATTTTCCTTCACAGGTATTGTTACGATGCCACATGCATGGAAATCACCAATTGAGGCATTTACTGCCAATGATCATATTCATCCTGTAGAATCATCTTAACCACATGGCTCATGGTAGGTCTACTGTCTTTTCCTTCTGCAACACATTTCAGTGCCACTCCAATCAGATTTTCCATTTTCTCTGCATCATAATCCGCTCCCATAATTGGATCAACAATCTCTTTAACCCAAGATTTTGTAGACGCTTCATTTCTCTTCTCATTCACCCATTCCACCAGCCTTTTATGCTTCAGTTCCTCACCAGTCTCACTATCCTGACCACCCATTAATGATGGGCTCTTGCCAGTCACCATTTCTAAAGCTACCATTCCATAGCTATAAACATCTACTTTGGAGGTGATGGGCATGTTAAATATCCACTCAGGTGCCATGTAACCTCTTGTTCCTCTTATTCTTGAGAATGAGTTTCTCGGATCAGCTCTGCTCAGCAATCGAGAGAGGCCGAAATCTGAAACTTTCGGTCGGTAATCATCGTCCAGAAGTATGTTTTCTGGCTTTACATCACAGTGCAGGACCCACTCCAAGCATTCTTCATGTAAATAAGCTAGGCCTTTAGCTGTTCCAACTGCAATTTCTAATCTTTTTCTCCAATCCAGTTCCTTGGAAGAGAGATTTTCAGCCAAGGATCCATGCTCCATATACTCGTATACTAAAAGCCTATGCTTTCCCTCTGCACAGTAACCATACATCTCTATCAAGTTCATATGATTAATCTTCCCAACAGTGCTCACTTCTGCTAGAAATTCAGCTTCTCCTTGGCTAGCATCATTTAGTCGTTTGATGGCTGCAACTCGCTGATCATCCAATACCCCTTTATAGACAGTTCCAGCAGCTCCTCTGCCTATTTCTTCACTGAAATCTCTGGTGGCTTTCTTCAGCTCAGAGTAACTGAATCTTTTGAAACCGGTGGCAGCAAGAATGTAATCTTGGTCACTCTTTTCCTTGCTTCTAATCAAGAAAAACCAAACACCAAATATAGCAAGAAGCTCAACTATCCCAATTGTACTAACAAACCCGAGCAAGAACTTCTGTGACCAACTTTTATGAGATTTATCATACCTTCGGTCAAGCTGTTTTACAGCTCCATCTGGACATTCTAAATTCAGTTGTTTCATTGACAAGTTCTTCGAACTACGACTGGTTTTTGGCACTTTCAAATAAAGATCTCCTCGGAAGCTTGTGGCATGATAGCCGTTCAGCATTTCTGTCTTGGGGTAACAATATGGAATATTTTCAGGATGGGTGACCAAATAATTATGTTTCAATAAAAACCCTCTGCAGTCACATCTCTGTAAGCATACTTCCTTGCACATATCCAATGTGTAATTCAGATAGTAGCCAAAATCATAGCCATACATTTCAACGTGAGCAAATTGAAGGAAAGTTGCCTCATTTTTGTCACAAGAAACCTTATCTTCTGTTTGGCAGCCTAAAGTCCAATCAGCAAGATTCTTCATTTTATATCCAGGAAGGCAGGAACATTTCCTGCCAAAGCCAGGAACATAGTTACAAATACTATTAGGCCCGCAAACTCCATGAATCTTGCACTGTTGAGAAAAGACTTGCCATGAGACTTCCCAAGTGCTACTCACATTTGCTCGGCTATAGAGTCGTAGATTACCATCAAAATCAAGAGTAAATCTCCGTTGAAGTAGGATTCCATAATCAGTAGCTAAGAAAGTGAAGTTATCTGATGAAATAAACTTACCAAATGGATCCAACATAGCTATTCTACTACTATTGTAAGAGGATCTGCCAGCGTCTCGGCTCAGAAGCCAAGGGTCTGGCCAGAAAGAACTTGAAACGTCGAGACCATCATAAACAAGACGGAGAATGTTACTTACATCGAAAGATAACTTGTAGAAACCAGAAGAATAGTTTGTCGAACTTCTTGAAGAAACAAGAACCGATTCTCTCGTGAATAGCTGGAGTGGAAGAAGGGTATCAGTAGGAGAATCAAAGCTCTGCCATAAAATAACACCCTCTTGTGCGGTAACAAGAGCAAGATTTCCAGTATCATAGAGATGTAAAGATGACGGCGAGAGGGAGAAAGTGTTGGTTTCCCAAACAACACTAGAAGCCCCGGCATCAGTCAAGACAAGGTTACTGGTTTTAAGCAGAGATAGCTTTGAGCCTCTTCCATTAACAGGAGTATCACGGTTCGCCATCCAAACTACCGTGCAACTGTTAAAGCAAGAAGGTTCGTTAAACCATATGGCAAAGGAATAAGCATTATCACCGACCGGGTAAAAGCCGGCGGAGAAAATCCCATTAGGTGAAACCAAAACGTGGTCTGGGTTCTCCACAGAGATGGGTAAGCCTTCATTTAAACTACCACTACTACTGGTTGCTGAAGGTGAAAATAAAGGTGATATAATGAGAGACAAAACAATCAAGACAAAAGAAGTAGCCATATTTGTGGAACTTCATCAAAGTCGAGAAAGGAAGAGTTTAAATAGTTTATAATGAGAAGCCTAGCAAATTAAATGGCAATTAAATAGATTGTCAACTTGTAAAGGGTTGAAGTAAGGGAAAATAAGTAATTCCGAAAAACCTGGAAGGTAATGGAATTCATATATTCTCTCTCAGTACTTGGGAAATTCATCGTCAAGTCAACACATTTTCTTATCCAAGAAAAATTATAAAATATATTTTATAGTACTCTTGGCCGCCGCATGAGCTGATATTAGTATCATATATATATTATATATATTTCTTTGCTTTCTATGATAATCAGTTAGGGGGTTACACGTTCAGAAAAAACAAAAAAAAAAAAAGCTTACCGGGTCAGACAAACATAAATAAAAAAAGAAAGTATTATCTGGTGTCCCAGGACGCTATAAGGATTAATTAATTTTTTATACAATTTATAAAATATAAATATAAATATTATTAAATTTTATATTTATATAGCATATAATTATTAAAAATAATTTATTATTCTATTAATAAATCATTAGTTCAACAATTATATAATTAAATAGAATAGTTTTAAAATATATATTATAAGGTGTAATAAAATAATTGTCTAAATGAAGATATATATATATATATATATATATATATATATATATATATATATATATATATATATATATAAAATTTCTATATATATATATATATATATAAAATTTCTCATCGCAGCCATATTGTCTGGCCAATGGCACCATTTCACGGGGGAGAAGGAACTCCTGCAGAGGGTTGACTTGGTCTGCAAGTGGTTTGCCCTTTTTTTAGAAGTATTTATTAATGTAATATTTATTTGTCTTTTTCAGTTATTGCTCCAGTTTCTACTTGTGGATCATGTGAGTCACCGTAGTTTTAGTATGGTTCCACATGTGGATCCACCTTAAAGAATTAAGGGATGTTCATGAAACTATACAAAAGTAAATAAATAAAAATATATATTATGATGGAAAGAAAAATTATTTGCAGCCTTTATTTTTAAAATTTTTTGTGGAAGTACATGCTAGATATAATATCTTTAAATGTAAAATAGAATGATATTATTATCAATTTAGTATATATTTTTATAATTTTTATGATATTGTGATATTTGGTAATATGATTAGTAATAATTAATACACATAAATAATATTTGAAATTGGTATCTAAAATTATTTTTAATATTTATTTTATATATTTTATATTTATTTAACATATAATTAATATATCTAATATTTTTTCACACATAGTTCATGAAGAGAAGAAATGAGAAAACCAATTGTATAATTCATGTCAATACTAGTATATTTAGTTTGTTGTATCGTGCATGGATGATAAGAAGAAGTAAAGAAATCACGGTTCAGTCACTATAATTTTTCTCATGAATTGAGCAAAAATATCCTCATATTCAAGCAATTCAATTTGCTATATTCGCAATGAAAACGGGGAGATTGTTATTAAACTATGACAAAGTCTTGTTTGAAGATCTTAATAAGAACATATCATTCTGTTTGAAATTTGATTTTTTCAAGATTTCTTTTAGGACGTAATATACGATCGAAAGTATATGAAAAATTGTTGACAACCGAACAGATTGTCTTTTCCAAATCTTTGAAAAGAATAAAAAAAATTTCAATTTGGTTAGGTAATATGTTTGAAAAGTCTTATCATGAGTTACTTAAAGCATGATGATCCATTACTATGTAAATAGCTTGAACAATTAAAGTATATAAGAATTATTGTAATGACTCAAAGTTAGATCCCTTTAGTAAATTTGAGAATTTTCTAAGAGATCATTAAATTCTGAATTTCTTTTGAATTTAACACGTTTTACTTTATAGTTCTTCCAATTCTATATTGAAATGACTAAAAAGCTTCTCATATGATTAATTCAAATTCTTTACATATATACTGTTATGCATTTCATGTTTTATTTTAATGTGCAATTTGATTCATTCATATACCCTGTATCTGAAAGTGTTACCGTCCTAGAAGCCTGCTAGGAGTCACTCTTTATCTAAGTATTTTGCTCTTCCCCGGTGTCCATTTACTGCCCTCAACATATCATTTCTCCAGATCATATTATTACACGTCACCAACTACTGTCTGGTTCATCCTCGAACCATACATCTACTAGAGTAGTCCTGCTCTAATACAATTTGTAACGATCCAAAACTAAATTCCATGAAATGCGTCCACTAGTCTTACAATTTTATATCTTTATATCTTTAATGAATTTAAAAACTTTTTAGGTCACCGATTTTGAATTTCTCATGAACCTAGTATGTTTAACTTTAGAGTTCCTCCAACTACATAGCTAAACAAATCAAAAGCCAGCTCACGTAATTAGTTTTAATTTTTTATATATATACTATCAGTCATTTACTATCTCGTTTTAATGTGCAATTCGATTAATTCATGCACCATATTACCATAAAGTACTATCATCCTAAAAGCCTGCTCCTTATCTAGTCATCTTGCTCTTGTGTCGGGGTCTACTTCTTACTCTCATCATACAACTTTTTTGAACCAAGTTGTCACAATCATGATGCAAAACAATTAAGCTTCCATCAGATTATTCAGCTTTATCAACTAACAAAACGATTTCAATATAAGCACTATTCCATCGATCAATGAAAATTTCTATAGATTCTTTTTAGCCACTTGATATTACAGAATAAGAAATTGTATCCTAAACCAATAAACACTTTATCCTTATTTATTCTTGGAAAGAATAGCCAAAAGAAAAATTAACCAAAAGCATCAAACTAATTGAGGCCTAAAAGATCTAATGTCAATCATTGAGCAAGCAAAAGTTGCAAATGCAGATAATAACATCTAGTAAAGTTTTACCTTTGATGAAATCTATCACCCAATTCAGCACTGATGTCAATCACATGAAAAGCAAAGACTTTCAACCAGATAAAGAAATAGATAATAGATAACACCAATAGTAAGAGAGGAAGCTCAATTATAAAAGAAACAAACGTGAAGAAACAAAATATAAAAAAAAATTAAGAGAAAGAATTTAGGCATAAAGGAAATGAGATATAATATTAAGAGATTTAACAATTTTTTTAGCAATCTCTCTCCATTTCTTACAAACACAAGCATAAGCCACTCCCTGCACAACTCATCATCTTCGACTAGTCCTAGTCACACCACTACTCTAGTAATTAAGCCATCCAACTACAAGAAAAGAAAAAAGAAATCTAGATGGCGACAATGATGAAATCAATAGCTAAAATAAATTCTGAAAAGAATGAGAGACTTATCTTTTGATGTGTCTAAGTTAGTACTTGCAAGTGTACGAACCGTTCTTCTTAGAGCAATCCATTAAGAAATGTGTTATTAACATCAAATTGCCTAATTGCCTACTTATTCTTAAGAGGCACAGAGAGCACAACTCTGATAGTTGTAG
Organism: Ricinus communis; assembly: GCF_019578655.1. Lineage (NCBI taxonomy): Eukaryota > Viridiplantae > Streptophyta > Magnoliopsida > Malpighiales > Euphorbiaceae > Ricinus > Ricinus communis. Next base: position 21,990,772 of record NC_063258.1, read on the forward strand.
GCTTAACCACAGGACTAAAGGTCTCTGTGAAATCAAAACCAGCCTGCTGATGGAATCCTTTAGTAATAAGCCTAGCCTTTGTACCTTGAAACAGTGCCATCAGGATTCTCCTTCACCTTGAATACCTACTTGCAGCCTATAGCTTTCTTATTGGTAGGGAGGTCAACTAAAGACCAAGTGTCATCCTTCAATAGGGCTTCATATTCAGATACCATAGCAACTTTCCATTCAAGAACCTCCAAAGCAGCAGCAACAGACTTAGGTTCCTTAAGAGTAGCAAAATATGTCATAGGTTTATAGATGCCAACCTTAGCCTAGTAACCATAGGATGAATATTAACAACTAGAGTAGTAGCATGATCAAGAATTTTAGAGGAAGTAGCTTGTTTAACACCTATAAATTCAACACTAACTAGAGGAACAACATTAGTAGCATAAGGTAAAGAAACAGCTTGAGAACTAAAAGACAAGACATGAGAGTCTATAACAGAAACATGTCGTTCTACAGAAGAGGAGAATGAGGAATGGAAGAAGAAGAGGAAAGAATAGGAGGAGAAGCTAAAGGAAAAGTAGACAAAACAAGAAAAGAACTAGAAGAAGAAACAAAGGAAGAAGACAGAATATGGGAATACAATTTCATCAAACAATATATCCCTAGAGATATAAATCCTTCCAGAATAAGAGACACACTTATAACCCTTATGTTGTGAACTATACCAAGAAAAGTACAAGTGATAGTTCGAGGTTGAAGTTTATGAGTATAATAGGGCCTGCGATTCGAGTAACAGGCACACCCAAACACTCTTAGCATAGAATAGTTAGACTTATATGGAACAAGGATTCCAAAGGAGACAAGTTATTGAGAGAGGAAATAGCTAATATGTTGAAAAGATAAACAACAGTTTTAAGAGATTCAACCTAATATGAATTTGAGACATGAGAGTGTGATAATAACGAAAGTCCATGTTCTACTATTGTATTGTGTTTCCTCTTAGCAAATCCATGTTGCTGCTGAGTATAGGGACAAAAGGCACGATGAATGATCCCATTAGTGTTAACAATAGTCAGTGAAGGCTTGATGCTCTCCACCTCAATCTATTTGGATAGCCTTGATTCTACTGTCTAATTGTAACTCAGCAAGAGCCTTAAAGTTTTGAAAGACCCTAAAAGTGTCAGACTTGTTCTTAAGGAAATATATCCAAGTAAAGTGAGTAAAGGCATCTATGAAGGTAACATAGTATTTGTATTCAACTGATGACAACACTAGGGAAGGACTCTATAGATCTGAATGAATTAACTATAATGGCTTAGAATTAGTGGAAGAAAGAGAGCAAGGAAGTCTATGAATCTTCCCTTCACAGTATGAAGAACAGAGAAATAGAGCCTTTATTAGAAGGAACATAAACATTACACTTAGACAACATTGTTTTAACAGTAACATCAGACACATGACCAAGTCTATTGTGCCAAAGAGTAAACACAGCATTATTCCTAGATACATCTCCATTTACAACAGACAGATTCTCAACACCAAAAACAGAATTACACAAGATAGAATCTGAAGAAACAACATAATTATAAGAATTAAGAGCAGTAGAGTGCTGGAAAGAAGCTGGAAGTTGCAACTGAGTTGAATCAAAGGCATAAACACCATCTTTATTTCTCTTCTCAGTAGAACAGCTTTGGTAGTTCGATCCTTGACAAAGCAAATGTCAAGGTGAAACTCAAAAAAGACATTATTATCTTGAGCAAACTTAGAAACACTCAACAAATTTATTATTATGGTTGGAACATGTAAGATATTATGTAAGTGCAGAATTTTAGAGGTGAAAGGAGACTGGAAAGTAGAGTAACCTATTTGAGTTATTGACAAACATGTGTCGTTTCCAATCTTAATCTTTTCTTGACCGGTGTACACATTGTTATGCATCAGGTTGTGTGAGTTGGGGGTTAGATGACTAGAAGCACTAGAGTTGGGATACCAAGACTCATCAAGAACCTCTGCTGAAGAAAGAAGACCAGGTAGTTAAGACACTAGAGAAGTCTGTGTGTACTAAGTAGGAGGAGGAGGTGAGTTATGTTGAGCTAATCTAGAAGAACTACAATCAAAGCGATAATAGCACTTTTCAACAAAATGTCCAATTCTTCCACAAAGCTGGCATTGAGGCTTAGCATGTGAAGAGATCTAGAAGTGCCTTCCTCAACCCCTAAATCCATGATTTCTACCACCAGAATATGGACCGTGCGAGAAATGAAAATTTCCTTGACTAAAATTAAGGTTTGAGTTCAAATAAGAACCAAAAAAGAGAACTGCCGTGTCCAGAAGAAAAAGGATGCCTTCGATTGTAATTCATTTAAGAATTAAGGTTTGACGTAGTGGACATTAAAGCAGTAGGAGTTGAATCCACAGATCTATTATGTTTTTCAATCTTAGCTTCTTGAGTTATAACAAGAGATTCAACCTCATCAACGGTATAAGCACCAATTCTTGTTGATAAAGAAATAATAAATGCATCATATTCAGATGGTAAGCCATCAAGTATTGCAGCAACATGTTCATTTTCAGAAAGCTCACAACCAACAAAGGCTAGCACATCAACAGTCATCTTTATCTTAGAAAGATATACATTGGCAGACATTGAACCTTTTTTAATATTTTGTAACTCAGTTTTGAACTGATTTACCTTTGCTCTTATCTGAGAAGAAAAATACTGTTGAAGTTTTCCCCAAACTTGAAATGAAGTGTTGCAGCCAACCATACGAAGGAGAACACCTTCTGACATTGAAGAAAGCAGCAAAGAGAGAAGAAGTTAATCCTGTTGTTCCCATTCAAAAAACTCCTTTGATAGTTTTCGATACATTTCATCAGCTTGTGAATCATACAGCGGTGGACTACTAAGGTCATGAAAGATGTTACGTTGCAAACCATATCCTTTAATGGCAGATAAGATTTGTTAACGAACAAGGAATGAAATAAATTAATAGGTTGAAATTCCGAAGCAAAAGTTATAGATACCGTTTGGCCATGTGTGTGGAGGAGGATTCCTGCTCTGTACCATGATTAGACCTGTTCAAGGGCCTAGGTACCCTCCCAGGCCCGCACTCTTCAAGCCGGGCTTGGACAACGATTTTTGTGTACAAGCCCGGCCCGGCCCGAACCCATAAAAAGCCCGTACTTCTAGGACCGGGCTTGGGATTTATATAAAAACCCAACTCCGGCCCGGCCCGGCCCGATGTATAATTTAGTTAGAAAAAAAAATGTCATACCTGGGACTCGAACTTGTGACCTTCAACTTATAATTAAGTGTTATATACCACTTAACTACCTATTATTTCTGTTTATAATTTTATTGTTATTAATAATATATCAACAAAAAAAACCCTAAATCTAAATATAACAATTCGGCTCCTTGCAATGTTGTTTACCGCCTCCTTCTCCTTTCAATTGTACAGCCCAGGTGCGGCTCCTTCTCCGTCTCCATCTCCATCCAACCAAATCCTTCTCACCGGCTTTGGCTTCTTATTCACCAGCTTCGAATTCACCGGCTTCTTCAGTCATATGTTTTATCATCTTCAGCAATTACCTTCTACTTGCTCTCGTTACTAACACTGTATGCTTTTATTTGGCTATATTAGCAGTCCTTTTGTGACTTTGGACAGGGTGCTTGTTCAAATTACTTATGTTTAGTTGTGATTTGTTGTAGAGTGTAGAGCTCACAGGTGAAACTATCGAATTCTTGAGGGGAATCTACGAATTATTCGACCTGCAGAACTTGAGGATATTTTTTTCTACTGCACCAGAAAGGTACTCTAGCTTTCTCTTGAGGCATTACTATTACTATTTAGTATCTCTCGACTTACAAGTCAGTCGTTTTGTGGTGAGTCATGGGTACGGGTTAACAGAAATGGCAAGACTCGTTGTGTCGTGTGCTTGGAAACCGAAATGGAACACGGTACCAGCAAGTGAAAGAGCTAGATTAAAAGCAAGACAAGGAGTGAGAATTGCTGGGTTCACAGAGATAGATGTGATTAACCCAAAAACGGGACTGAGTGTTAAAAGGGACGGATTATCACTAGGTGAGATAGTGTTAAGAGGTGGCTGTGTGATGATGGGTTATCTGAAAGACCCAGATGGGACATCAAAGTGTTTGAAAGACGACGGGTGGTTTTACACAGGAGATGTAGGAGTGATGCACCCAGATGGCTATTCTCCCATCTTTTTATTGTTTGTTTGATTTTGGACTTCTTTGAATATGGTGACTGTTTTGTTTAAATTTCGTATTCACATTAGTATTGTTGACGAACACGTGGAACCTTCGCACATTTGTAAATGTTAATTTGTATTTGTGATGCATGTTATGATAAACTGGTTCTAACATGGTTTTTTCCCATCTAAGTGCTATTCACATACGGATTAGAGCATTTATTCTTTACTTTGTGTTTCCAATGTAAATATCCAACCTTATTCCTATATTACATTTGACAAATATTTTTGTATATAATGCATATTAAAATTTAGTTCATGGCTGAGGAACAAAATTCCATAGTACCCCAAAATGACAAATATAAACAGCCCATTGAGGATGGCTTTGCAGAATATAAAGTTTCTAAAAAGCGAGCAAAGACTACTTCAATTGTTTGGGAACATTTTGAGCTAATCGCAAAAGAAACAAATGGAGATGAAGCCAAAGCGAAATGTAAGCATTGTAAGTCTATTTTGGGTGCTGCTGCAAAAAATGGAACATCACATTTAAGGCGTCATTTAACTAAATGCACAAAACTTGGAAATGCAGATATTAAACAATTTCTTATAGCTAGTGAAGTTTTAAGTGATGGGAGTAATTCTATAAAGAATTATAAGTTTGATCATGATGGATTGCGCCATTGCATTAGCATGTTTGTTGTTGAAGGTTCTCATCCTTTTACTATTGTAGAAGAAAAGGGTTTTAGGCGCATGTTGTGTAAGGCGTGTCCTCAATTTAGAGTATATAGTAGGCATACTCTAAAAAGAGACATTCTTTCTTTGTATGTGAAAGAAAGGGATAAACTTAGAGAAATGATTTTCAATGCTCCTGGTAAAATTTGTTTGACAACTGATAATTGGAAGAGTCAACATACAAAACTTAAGTATATTTGCATTACTGCTCATTTTATTGATGATAAGTGGAAACTACAAAAGAGAATTTGGAGATTTAGAGCATTAGTTCCACCTTATGACGGCTTGTGCATAGCTGATGAGATTCACTTATTTTTATCTCAATGGAATTTGAAGCATAAAATATTCTCAATCACTGCTGATAATGCTTCTTACAATGATACTATGATTTCTATCCTTAATGGTCGCCTCATAACAAAAGAGTTTCTCGTATGTAATGGAGAGTTTTTTCAAATCCGTTGTTGTGCTCATATTTTAAACTTAATCGTACAATCAGGTTTGGATAGTATCAGTGATATTATTAATAAGATCAGAGAAATTATGAAGTATATTGATAAATTACAGATACGTAGAAAAAAGTTTTTTGATGTTGCAAAGAAAAGTTTTCACTTAGATATTAGGAGAAGATTTAGGTTTGATTGTCCTACGAGATGGAATTCGACTTATACAATGCTTGATAATGCTCTTTACTACAAGAATGTGTTTGATTATTTTGGGAGTAGAAGTCATGTACTTAGATCTTATGAAATTTCAGAAATTGAATGGAAACATATTTCTATGATTCATAAATTTTTGAAGGTGTTTTATGAAGTGACAATTATGTTTTCGGCTCATAACACTCCTACTTCAAATTTAGTTTTTAGAGGAGTGTGGAAAATCCATTCAAAGTTATTAGAAGTTGCAAATGAGCCATCTCACCTTCTATGCAATACTGCTAAGGCTATGTAACCTAAATTTGACAAATATTGGGCTAATTACAATGGAATTTTGAGTTGTGTTGCACTTTTAGATCCTAGATGCAAAATAAATTTTTTAAAGTATTGTTATGGGAAAATATATGGGAAAGACAAAATGGATGAGATGGTAGAGAAAGTTGTGACTACCCTTCATAAGTTGTTTGACGAGTATAGACAAGAAACTAGTTCTAGTGTTGGAACTTCAAATGAGGAACCATCAAGTGGTGGCAATTTTCTCAGTGACATGGGGGATGAGCAATTTGAAGATTACAAAGAGTTTTTGGGTGAAACAACTACCACACATGGTAAGTCACAATTAGATCTTTATTTTGAGGAACCAACTCATAATTTGACTGAAGATTTGGATGTTTTGGAGTTTTGGAATAAAAGTTCAATGAGATATCCCGAACTCTCAAAAATGGCACGCGATGTTTTATCAATTCCGGTTACAAGTGTTGCTTCAGAATCCGCCTTTAGCATTGGAAATAAGATCATTACCGCTTCTAGAAGTTCTCTTAATTCTAAGACAGTTCAAGCTTTAAATTGTCTCAAGGATTGGATTCGTGCGGAAGGTAATAAAAGTTGTTTATTTATAATTCAATCTATTTTCTGAATTTTATTTTTAAAATTAAGTTTTATAATTGACTAATTTTTATTTTGTGAATTTTTGTCTAGGTGATTTTACACCCAAATTTGAATCTGACACCTCAAGTGAGGATGATATTAGTGATATTGATGGCGAAGAAGAAGCTGAAATTATGGATTTTTAGGTAAGTTTATTATTTACATATTGATTTAGCTTACTAGTTATTTTTATTTATATAAAATACTTATTAATTTAAATATTTTTTGTTTTGTAGGAAATGTGAATTTAAATGCCTTGAAGGAGTTTTCATCTATATTGTTGTTCTTTTATTTCAGTTTTTAGAGTTTTATTTAGATGGTTAAAAATATTAATTGATATTTGTATCTTTATTATCATGATGAACATGATTATTGGGTTTAAAATTTGAATATTTGTGTTGAAATTGGATTTAAATTTTGAATATTTGTATTGAATTGTCGGTTGGTCAAGCCAAGCCCGACCCGAGCCCACCCAGGCCCGATTCGAGCCACCCAGATCCGACCTCTGTTCAATGCCTGGTCGGGCCGAGCCGGACTTTTCATAAAATTTCGGGCTCGGGCTCGGGCTCTAAGATATTAAAAATTTCTCAAGCCTGGACGGGCTCGGGCTTCTCTAAAATTAAGTCAGGCCCAGTCAAGCTCGGCCCGAGCCCGCCCAGGCCCGACCCATGAACAAGTCTAACCATGATACAATTCCAAAATGATCACATTCTAATAACAATTCCAAACACATCACATGTGGTAATCTACTCACAATAACGCATCCACAATTACTATCTCAAACACATCACGTGGAATTTACTCGAAATTGCTATCTCAAACACATCATGTGTGGTAATTTACTCACAATAACATATCCTATATGAAATTTACTCGCAATTGCTATCTCAACAATTCCCCGATCGAGAGCAAGTATCTTCCAAACTGGGTTCAGATTTGCGCCCGCTTGAATGAAAGTCGACTATACTCTGACATCTAACGTTGGATGCTATGCATTGAATAAAGAGGAGAGAAAAGGAAATGCCCATCCACTCCACCTGCCGGCAATTATTTTTATCATTATTTGATCAAATTCCACATCATCTTGGGAACTGACTTCCCTCATCTCATATCATCAGTCTCCAGTCACCCTCCCAAAATTTTTGAAATCATTATCCTCATTCTATAATTTCTTCAATAATTTCAATCACTTTAGTATCAACTGTGAGAGAGCTAAAAAGAACATCACAATAAGTTGCTTTCCTCATGTGCGGTTGTATGGCACATAGCAAACTTCAACAATGAGAAGGATTTTCAAATTACAAAGTCAAAATAAAACAAAAGGTAGCCCAAAAGGATGATATCAGAATGTTAACAGATGAAGCATAATCACCCATAATAAAGCAAATTGTAGAGTATGAAGGGAATGCTAAAAGAGAACAAAATATAAGATCGTCTAGCCTCATGGAAGGATTGCCTCACATATAGAGTCCTTCCGGCACCCCTTCTTTCTTCTTGAACATAACTTTCTCCTTCGCTTTCTTAAAATCTGCATGGGTTACCTGAAACATGAAATACTAAAGCGTGTTAAACGGGCAGCAAGCCAAATCATAAAGTAGCTATAACCTGAATATAAAGCTTCCAGTTCAACAACAAAACCTTTTAAAAAAGATATAAAAGGGAGAAGCAGAGAAGGGGCTAGACATGCTTTTGTTGAGCAAAATGCTTAGACATGCAAAAATATGTGTTGAGAAAAAACAAAAATAAATAACATGAAATACCAATAATTCAAATCCAGAATATCATATGAAAATGAAGTTATTTTTCAATCCACAACCCACAACCCTGACCTTAAGAATAAGGCTTTCACACAACTGTAAAACCAGAAAACTCCCAACGAAAGCAAACACTATGTTAATGAGCATGATGCTCAAATGATTCAGTCCCTATTATCCTACAAGTTATGCAAGGAATCACCTTCATGCGCCGCTCTCTTAGAGCAAGCAGGCCAGCCTCTGTACATATAGCTTTGATATCAGCCCCAGAAAATTCATCCTTAGTCATTACGAATTCTTCTAAGTTAACATCATCTGCCAATGTCATTCTTGATGTATGTATCTACATTACAAGGTAGAAAGCAAGGGCACATTATTTGCAACCCAACATAAAAATATCCATAGGCAATAAAATACAATTCTTGCACTTAAACATGACCAAGTACCTGGAAAATGCGCCTCCTGGTTTTGATATCTGGAAGGGGAAATTCAATCTTTCTGTCTATTCGTCCGGGGCGCAACAAGGCCGGATCAAGACTTTCAATTCTGTTTGTTGCAAGGATTACTTTTACATCTCCTCTTGAATCAAAACCATCTAGTTGATTCAGCAACTCTAACATAGTTCTTTGGATCTCACGTTCACCACCTGAATGTGCATCATACCTGAAAAATAACAAGAAACCGTCATATATTCTTATCATGATAATGACACATCTTGAAATCATGCATATTGATAAGCACACCTCTTTGTACCAACTGCATCAATTTCATCGATGAAAACAATTGATGGTGAAAGATCATCAGCAACTCTAAAGAGTTCCCTGACTAATTTTGGGCCATCTCCCAAGTATTTCTGAATCAATTCACTTCCTACTACACGCAAGAAAGTTGCTGATGTAGAGTTTGCCACTGCCTGAAGTTAAAAATAAGAAAAAGCTAGTGAGACCAATTCTACCGTATATCCAGTGAGGAACAACCAGCATATTTAAACTTGTATCAGAAGATGTGTTGGGCACTTGTGCAACACATGGGAAATACAAGTATAATATATATAAAAAAAAATCCTGGAATCCATAATAGTTTCTATAACTATAGTCACAGATAGGCTTCATTGCCATATCCTGAGGTAGCCTTCCAACAAGAATTGAGCTAGATGCGCTTGGAAAACTGTGAACTACCACTCCAACTGGCTTGGCTGGCCAGGATAAGGTATTATATTCGGGCAGGGCGTCTTACAAAAGAGATATTAACACTTTTAGTTCTTCTATACTTCAAGCTATGGAAGAAATAAATAGACCAATTCTAATTCCACATCCTGATTGTCATAGCACAAGTACAAAGCCCTTTTCTTAATAATGTAGCAGGATTACAACTGAGTTCTTCCAACTGGCAATTGACAAGAAAATGCTGCACTCCCCAGTTCCCAAGAGAAGAACCCCATAGCCTTCCATTTGGGACTTGTGAGTTCTGACTAGGAGTTCTAAATTCCAATCCCATAGGGACAGACAGAGTAGTATTCTCCCCTAGATAGACATCTAAGCCCCAAAATAGATATATTGCAAAGCCCATTGCCTACCAAGCTTCTGAACCAAACAAAACAAAATAATATTATTTTCTGCATAGACAAGATTCTGGAACAGTTGAACTGCTTAAATAGCAATATAAAGAGACAATAGACCCAGATCTTTAACACATAAATATAGATTCAATGAAGTATGAAGAATAATTAGCCAGTACTAAAGACTTCTTTCACCACAATCTATCTTGACTCTTTTAAGTTATTGAACAGAAATTTTTTTGAAGAAAAGTCAATGTATAAATTCTACTGTCTTTTATTTCTAGAATACATACACTTTTTGCAATACCTCAAATAATTATGAATACCCTTTTTCAAGCAAATATGGAAATCTTTTTTTTAACAGAGATGAAGTATAGATTCAATGAGAAAAAAGTAGAATCCTATCTGTTCCTTCAGCCACAACATTTGGTTGATGGAGTCATTGCAGAAACTAGAATAAGAAAGGGCTTTTTTGGCTAGTTAATCAGCCACAACATTCGGCTAGTGACTAATCAATTTCAAAAACCAAAATTCAACAATTAAAAAAAGCATATTTAAACTGCTATCTGTCTTCATTTTCTCTTTTATATTTAATCTAGTCATTTTGCGAAACTTTGCAACCTCGCAATATGAAAAACATATAGAAGAACTATAATATCCAAATTATGCTCATGCCCAATAGGAAATGAAAAAACAATGCAGAAGAAGTATACACCAGAAAGTTATTAGTCAAGCACAACAAAAATATGGGAGGAGAGGGAGGATAAAGAAAGCAAGAGAGAGATGCACCTTAGCAAGCAATGTTTTCCCTGTTCCAGGCTCCCCATAGAGTATCACTCCTTTAGGGGGTTTAATACCAATATCTTCATACAATTCAGGATGAGTAAGCGGAAGTTCCACTGCTTCTTTAATTTCCTGTATTTGGGCATCCAACCCACCAATGTCGGCATAAGATTCCAGAGGAGCTTTCTCAACCTTCATCACAGAAACCATAGGATCAACTTCATCCTGAAGAAGCCCAACAACAGAAAGGACCTGCTCAAGCATAACAACAAAACAGCAATCAAATTCTCATTAGAGAATACAAATCTACTATAAAAATTAGAAGATAAACATTCAGCTACTTTGCAGAACACACATTTTATACAGAAGCTTAGAATACAATATGCAACCTCATCATTATTTGAACTGAACATACATAACACCCTTATTGGTAGATGAATTCAATCACGAAAAAGGCAGCACAACACTGTATTCTCCATGTATTATGCACATAAAAAGGTTCAGATAAAATGGAATGAAATAAAATTAAAATTGGGCATGATTAAACTTTCTTTGTGTTAAATAACACAATATGTGCTAAACATTTTGTGAGTGAAAACAAAAAGGTACACTACATGAACTTATAAATAATTCTCTCTATGCCTCATGCATTATATCACAAGCTAATCCAGAAAAAAGAATACATAACACACACACACCATATTAACTTTATTTGTAGAACATTGTTTAGTTCGGGTCTAAATGAACCATAATACTGACTCACAAAACATCTCACTTTAGAATCAGTTGAATTAATGTATAAAAGAATTCTTCAAATGTAAAGTAAGAGTTTTATTTTTACCAATACAATGCTCAATCTAAATTCTGGACAACATAAATCATATGCAACAACCAACCCAATCGAGAAGTTAACGCATGAAAAAAGAATTAGGAATTTAGAACTACAATTTTCATTCAAACCCTAATATAAGCTCAGTCACTTAAAACTTTAGATCTTTACCTGAATCATCTAAAAACCCTAGGAAAAAAACCCCAAAAAACCACCAAACTCTCAAAATTACATCTAAAGACAGAACTAATTAAGAATTATTTAAGAAACTAAAAAGAAAACGGACCTTATTATGCATAAGAATAGCACATCCAGGTTCAAGTTGATCCTTATCAACAAAAGACAAAATCCCAACATAATACTCGGGTCCCACCGAAGAAGAAACGATGGCATGATTCTCATCAATCAGCTCTTCCAAATTGCCAACACTCATAGGCGAGCCTCTCAAATCATCGACCTTAGATCTGTCCTCTTCATTCTTTTCCTCCTGTGGTTTAAGCCTTTCTTGATTGGCTACAAACTCCTCCTCCATTAACAGATAGTCTTTAATGCGCTCCAGTTTTAAGAGCCGAAGTTTGCATTTAGTTAGTGGTGTTACTGTTGGGAGCCGCGCGGCCGCCTCCGGACCTTTTTGTTTGCGCTGCTTTCGGCCTACGCGTGATGGTGGTGCTGCTGGTTCGTATTTTTTGTCCTTTTTGTTGTCGGAATCGTTCTTTCTGTCGCCTGGTGGCCGGTTCATTCCCGATGGACCTTGACCCATTGTGAACACACGCAGAGAGTGAGAGAATTAAGAGGAAGGATTTGATTTTTGAAATGTTCTCTTTATGTTGATGCTTTACTGTGTCTTTGGGCATTGGCTCGGTTCATTTTATCTGTGTTTATGGTCGAAACCCCTTCCTCAAGCCACTCGACTTTACCTTTTCTTTGGTTAGCCCCCTCAAGTTTAATTTGGTCCATCTGACCCCTCTAACTAATCAATTTCGTTTATCCAAGTTCCTTTTCAGTAAAACCATAACGACTGGACTATTTTTTACATAATTATTTACAAAAACAAAATCTTTTGATAAAAAACAGCCATCATGAAATTAATTTAAAAATCAGTAATCAACATAGTCCATTGATGATTTTCTATGTATTATTATTTACATATTCTCTTGTATGTTCTAATCACTTAGGTTTAAAAAAAGTCGAGTTTTACATATGTTATATTTAATTATTTTATTAAAACTAAATTTAAAATTTAGTGGACTTTTTAAGTTTTTATCACTAATACAATAAATGAAGAGTGGCATTAATTTGGGATTTAAAAACCCAAAACAACACAAGGAATTTAAAAAAAAATTATAAATATCTATATTTTTAATTTTTTATCAAATTTATGAATTTTATTTTATTTTTATTTTTACTATGTTAAAATATAAAAAATATAACATTTTTTAAGTTTATAGTTTTGATTATTTTTTTATTTTTTTTATTATTCTTAAATAAAATAACCAAAAAGCCACCGGAAAGCAATTGAAAAACAACCAAAAACAATTAAAATATAATAAAAATAATTAAAAAAAATGAAAACCACACCATAATTTAAAAAAATTAAAAATTTAATATTTTTTAAAAGAAAAAGTTTACACAATGAAACAATATTCTGTTTATGGTATTTTTGAAAAGTTTTCAAGAAATTATAAGGCAAAAAAGAATTTCCAACAACATAACCCTCGTAAGGGGTTTAAGCAAAGGGACCTAAAGCTCTTTTGAATAATTAAGATGAATATATAGCCCCTAGCAACATCAGCCAAGAAAGATGAGAGAATAAGGGACCTTTCCTCCAGCAAATCAAAATTTCTATAAGCTAGAGAGCTATGCTCGATCAGGGACAACACAAAATATCTTCCTATTATCTGTCCCTGATTTATACCGATGCACACGTGATCCTGATGTAACCTATTAGGTGGCATGTTGATATGGAACCTCCATGAATAAGCTTAAGAATCCTTTTTAAATTGTAGACCCCTAATACATTAACATGAAAACCTCAAGTACCCATTCGGTTCAACCCCTAAGAAAGGTTAGAAAATAAATTACTTAGAAAGATGATTAAGAATTAGAATTTAGAAAACTTGTTCCTAAAGCCCAATTTTGAAACACTCCATAAGAAGATGATCAATCTTTTAAGCATGCATTCCACACAAGAACACAAAGACAAAAGCAAAATAGCTTTTAGATTTATTAACCAATTATCATTCAAAATCAACTTCCACTTACATCAAAATTCATACTAGCCTTTTATAGACCTTAGAAAATCCTAAATCTTAACTAATAAGAATTTACATGTCATCTAGAATAAAGATAACCTTCTTAATAAAAGAGATAAGTAAAAAAAGTTCTAATTAGGTTAAAATACATGTGTGGCCGCCTAAAATAAGCTATAAAATTTTAATTTACATAAGTCATATAGATGGGTCTCATAACATAAGTCAAGTTAGACCCAAAGTCTTCATATACTCCAATTTAGCTTATTTGATATTTTTAAGCCTAATTAGATTCGTTCAAGCTCAAGAAACTGAAATAGTTTAATGAGCCTTGAACTTAGATTCAATTCTTTAAACCTTTATGTGTCCTTAGCCCAAAATGTCTTGGATAAACTCATTGACTTGTAATTTGAATCGGACTAGGTCTCCTAGTTGAATTAGGATTCCTAGTTGAATTAGGATTTCTAGTTGAATTAATTTTGTTGCTTGAACTCCTAATATCATCAGGACTTCTTGCTGGATTAGAATCCTAGTTGAGTAAGGACTCCTTGTTGGATTAGGATTCTTTGAGCTAGTAGAATTTGCATCATCAAGACTTCTTGTTAGAGTAAGATTTGTTGTGCTTGTATGGTTCGTATCACATGTTCTACTCTTGTCTCATCCCGAGCCACATTACATATTTAGTATCAATAATATTAAAAGTGATACACAACAATCATAATATTCTTATTCAAATTAACATTAAATACTAAAATTAAATAACGCTAGTTATTGTTAATAATAATAATAATAAATATAATGGAAAAATAATAATAATATTGATAATAATAATAAAAATTAATAATAATAATAATACTAATAATAATCATAATAATGGTTAATCAAATAAAGTTGCATTTAAATTTGGATATGACACATGCAATTGATTATATGACTTTAACTCACAATTCTACTGAATTTCCTCTAGCTGCTCCTACGCCTCTGGCAGAGCTAGTTGAACTGTCAGATTATTTATTCTCGAAAATAATTAAATTAATAAAATATTTCATAATTAATCCTAAGCCTAGACACTTAAAATTAGACTGCCTAAAAATCTCGACTGGTCCCTACTCAGAAATTCTACCAAAAATTTGACAGAATCTCCCCTAAAATACAGACGTTTGCCCCCGTATAACGGGTTCAGAATCGGCTAAAAACACTTCTAATATTCATCAAAGATTTAACAGGAGTCGGGTCACTTATAGCTGCATTATTTTCCCGACTCGACAATACAATTCAGATCACAAGTATTAAATAACAGTCTGACATAAATATTTATTCTACAACCAACTCATGAATAATTTGCTGGTATCTAATTTAATTATTCATAACCACAGTTATCACCAAACAGGATAATAATTAATCACACTAATGAATTCATAATATTTATAATTAAACTATCAATTAATTAAATTATTTATAATTAACAATTAATGGGGATAATATTTTTTGAAATTTTTATATAATTTATCAAGTCCAAATATATTTTTACTGAGCAAAAATCAAAGTTTTGTGCATCTAGAAAACACCAAAATCCGAAAGCAAGTACAGACAGCGGTGTCGGAATTTGAATCCGGAGACGTCTACGCGAAGTTATGATGCAAGGAGCCTGAAAATGCAGATATCTCCGCTTGACACCCACCGGATCGAGGCCGGAAAGTTTCGGCTCCAATGAGGCTTGGAGGAGCTGAATGGCGATTGATCAACGGTGATGAGGGGTTGTCCAAAGGTGTTTGAGGGTGAGGAACTCAAATCCGGAGTCGGATTTGTAAAAAAGACGGCGAGAGGAGGCTGGTTACACGGCAGCAGCATAAATGATAACTCCTTCTTCCAAGGTTTTCGATTTTTCGGTGAGTATTAGTGGGTAGAGGGTGGCACCGGTGAAAAGGAGCCATCTTGATGCTCGTATGATAATTGTTATTATAAGCACCAACATAACACACATCCAAAGCATATCTTCCAAGGTCTGAATTATCCTTTTCGATTGTCCATCAGTCTAGGGTGGAAAGCTATACTAAAGTCCAATCTGGTATAAAGCTCTTCTTGTAGCTTTCTCTAAAACCTCGAAGTGAATTGTGGTCCCTTGTCAGACATTATAGAGATAGGAACACCATGAAGACTTATAATTCTCTCTAGATACACCCTTGCATACTTAGCCATAGAATAAGTAGTCTTTACAGGTAGGAAATGCGCTGACTTAGTCAAACGGTCCATAATTACTCAAATAGAGTCATATCCAACTGAAATCTTAGGCAAACTCGACACAAAGTCCATAATAATCCCTTCCCATTTTCACTCTGGTATGCGAAGTGGCTACAACAACCTTGGCGGCTTCTAGTGCTCAAGTTTAACCTGTTTACACATCAAACACTTGGAAATAAACTCTACCACATCCCTTTTTGTCCCGTTCCACCAATAAATGCCTTTCAAATCATAATACATCTTGGTAGAATCTAGGTGGACACTATAAGCTATTTAGTAAGCCTCTTCCAGAATCTCCTTTCTCTGAGATTATCCATGTCAGGAACATACAGTCTAGTGCCAATCCTGAGAGTACTATCCTCATCTATGACAAAATCATTGGCTTGAACCTGCTACACTTCTTTCCAGATTTTTCTTAATTGTGGATCTTGATTCTAAGCTGACTTAATTCTGTCAACAAACACGGACCTAACCCTGAAACGTGCCAACAATGCTCCCAATTCTAATATCTCCAACTGCAATCCTTGATTGTACAATTCATGCAACTCTTTAGTCTGAGGTCTTTTCTCCGTGCTTATGTGAACAAGGCTACTTGCTGACTTCCTACTTAAAGCATTCTCCATTACATTTGCTTTACTTGGTTGGTAAGGAATGATACCATCAGAATCCTTCAGAAGCTCCAACCATCTTCTTTGCCTCAAATTCAACTCCTTCTACTAGAATATATACTTCAAACTCTTGTGATCTGTATATATCTCGCATGTCTCCTTATAGAGATAATGACTCCAGATCTTAAGGGCAAAAATTACTACTGCCATCTGCAAGTCATGAGTGGGATAATTTTGTTCATGCCTCTTCAACTAACTGGATGCATAAGCCACTACTTTACCATGCTGCATCAAAACACAACCCAAACCCACTCTAGAAGCATCATAATACATTATGAAACCACCAGTTCCATATGGTAAAATCAACACTAGAGCTGAAGTCAAACAATCTTTTAGCATTTGAAGCTCCTTTCGCAAGCATCAGTCCACTAGAACCTGATATTCTTCTGAGTCAACTTAGTTAAAGGCATTCTTATTCTTGAAAAGTCTTGCACAAATTGGCGGTAGTAGCCTACCAATCCTAGAAAGCTGTGAACTCCTAGAAAATGGTAGTTAGTCTCTACCAATCAGTCACTACTTCCACTTTCTTAGGGTCCACTTGAATACCCTCTCTAGATACCACTGACCTAGAAAAGCTACACTCTCCAACCAAAACTCACACTTGGAGAACTTAGCATATAACTGATGCTTCCTTAAGGTCTGAAGTACCATTCTCAAATGCCACGTATACTCCTCTTCGCTTTTGGAGTACACCAGGATATCATCAATAAATATGATAACAAAGTGATCCAGGAACGGCTTGAACACCTGATTCATGAGATCGATAAAAGCTGCAGGAGCATTAGTGAGTCTAAACGACATTACCAAAAACCTATAATGCCCATAACGCATCCTAAACACCTTCTTAGAAATGTCCTCCTCATGAATTTTCAACTAGTGATACCTCGATCGAAAATCAATCTTGAAAAGGTATGCAACACCGTGGAGCTGATCGAATAGATCATCAATACGAGGAAGCAGATACTTATTGCGAATCGTCACCTTATTCAACTGTCGATACTCGATACAAAGGCATAAAGTACCATCCTTCTTCAAAAAAAGTACTCGAGCGCCCTACAGAGACGTACTGAGTCTGATAAAACCCTTATCTAGAAGGTCCTGCATTTGCTCCTTTAGCTCCTTTAACTTTGTTGGTGACATTCTATAGGGTGGCATAGAAATGGGAGTTGTACTTGGTAGCAAATCGATATAGAACTCTATCTCCCTGTCACATAGTAATCCTGGCAACTCTTCTGGAAAAATATCGAAAAACTTGCAGACAACAGGAACATCCTCAACTCTGCCTTTTTCTGCTGAAGTATCCCTAACTAAAGCCAGATATCCTGACACCCACGGCAAAGCAGCCGTCTAGCTGTAATGGTTGAACGAGATTCGATAGTGCATGTATCTGTTCACCTTTAAAGTGAAACTCTGAGTCAGTCGGAATTTAAAAAGTCACTTGCTTTTTCCGACAGTTCAACATGGCATAATGCATAGCCAACCAGTCCATTCTCAAAATTATATCAAAGTCCATGATGTCCAACAAAATCAAATTGGCAGTCAGATCTAGACCCTCAATTGACACCGGACAAGAGTGAAACACAATATCGGTCTCTAAGGTGACATTCAATGGCCCAATCACAGACATAGGAACCTGAAGTCTAATTGGTTGAACACTCAATCTCAATGCAAAGCTAGAAGATACAGAAGAATAGGTAGCCCCAAGGTCTAACAAAACTCTAGCCTCAAAATAGCAGACTGAAATAATACATAAAACCACAGCATTGGAAGCTCGGGCATCCTGGTGGGTGATGTGAACACTCTTGCCTGTCCACGACTTGACTGCCATGAACCCAAAGCCGGACTCTGAACTCTACCCCCCCCCTCCCCTGTCTGCCTCCCATGGCCCTACCTCTGAAATCACGACCCTGCTAGCCAGCAAATTAAAATCCAACCTGGGAATAACCAGGAGTTGCAAAATAAGCTAGTCGGGCTATGCTAGTATATGAGCCTTGGAAAAAAGTTGATTGGCTGAAATAGAAAAGGCATGCTCGATCCATATGACCCATCTCACAACATCTGAAATAGGCTCCGCTAGATACTAGGCACGATACCTAATGTGACTTGCCACACATCTGGTATGCACTGGCTCTAGAAATAGAACTGTTGTAACTAGAACTTTGTCCACTGCCACTAAATCCTTGAGTTGGCCCTAGATCCTCGGCTACCCTTTCGATTATATCTACCCTTCTTGTGAGTACAGTAGCCTCTCTATTCGGCTTGATGGTCAGAACCCTCGGAGTA
The DNA here is from genome assembly GCF_019578655.1 of Ricinus communis. NCBI lineage: Eukaryota > Viridiplantae > Streptophyta > Magnoliopsida > Malpighiales > Euphorbiaceae > Ricinus > Ricinus communis. The sequence goes on from NC_063258.1 coordinate 22,009,652, forward strand.
TCCTCCACTACCATAAAACAACACTGCTGACTGCATACTACTCTAACCGTCAGTCTTGGTCTGCTTCTTCTTACCCTCATCGGTCCCTAACTAAATGCCCGTAGGGTTATCTCCATCTGCTTAGCCATATTAAAAACTTCTAGAAAGATGTTCCTCCTAGACTGAACTAAGAAAACAAACTTTGGACCAAGACTTGAAATATACTTATTGTTCTTCTGCTCATTTATCCCCACAGCATAGGGCACATGCCAGCTCGGCTGAACAAACTGCCTAGTGTATTCTGCCATTGACAGATCTCCCTTAACCAACCTCTCAAATCTTTCCTTGCACTCCCATCTCACACTAAAGGGAATGAAATACTCTTCAAATCTATCTCTGAACTGCCTCTAGGTCATACCATCCATAAAGGGACGAATATAATCCATGAACCACTAAGATGTTATCATCTTCAAAGAAAAGCATGCCATCTTGATGGTCCTCTTATCTGAACACCACAAGTGGGATGCTCTTCTCAACCTCATCTAGGAAGTCCAAAGGGTCTCCTGATACCCCATCAAACTCCATCAATCTCAACTTGGTATACTCAGACATAGGAACCTCATCCGAATTTCTGATACCGGACCTACTACTATGGCTCTCTGAACGCTAAGCCAGAGGAAGGGAAGAGTCGGGCTGCCAAAACGAGAGGAACTGTAGAAAACCTAGCTAATACGGAAAAAATTATTAAATTGAGACTGTCAGTCTCGAGAGTGAGTTAAAATCATATAGTCTAAAATAAAAGCAATCATCTATATAATTAATTATTTAAATAATATAAAATATTACAGAATAATAACACGTGTGTCATATCATAATTCGGAGAAAAATGCAATTTTAATATATACGGGATGAGTATCTCAGCAGAACCCTAAACTCTAATTTTATCAGCCTTTCGGTTATCTTATTCCAATAAAACTGGCACCTAGAGAGTAAAGCTCGATTAGGGTCCTTAAACCCAGAGAACAAAGCTCGATCAGGGTCCTCTAGCAGCCTCGGCTTCACAAGATTAGCACTGGTTTGCCGAAAATGGGAATGGCAGCCACAAACACCATTCCTTTTCTTCAAACTTTGACTTTCCGATGAGCTGGGGCTACAAGTCTACAATAGGTCTAGGGGTGGAGGAGGACTGGTGAGGGTCGGTTTTAGGTGCAAAAACAGTAGTGATAGTGACGAAAACAGATGGGGAGAGGAGGAAGATAGTGTATATGTTAGAGAGGGGAGTGAGAAAAAATAGAGAATACTGCACTTTTGTTCCTCTATAGTGTACAATAAGATTTCTCTGTAGTTATATACTTGGTACCAAATAAAATGTATGACTATGAGGATGTTATAACTTAATGGAGGTTTGAGTACTAAAATTTTTTTTTGGATTTAGTACTTAATCTTGCAGATAAAATGAGATAAACTAGAAATAAAATACGTTAATATCTTGTCATATGATACAACTAAAATTGATGAGATAAAATAATACTACAGTAAGACAAAATATAACATAATATATATTTTTTAAGTTATATATACAAACATTACTATGTAGAGGAATATTTTCTTAAGAGTGGACTTAAAAAATTTATAACCTATTACAATATAGAGTTTATTCTTATTTATAACTTGCTCAAATTATGACCATAATTTTTTTATCACTATATAAATGTTATTCCTATATAGAGTATAACTATAGATAGGTTTTACTGTATAATTTATTAGATATATTTTCTCATATAATAACAAAACGGAAAATAAAAAATTAGCTTTCCTTCTTGGCATATTCATAAAGATTTTTATTTATTTGAACGCACAAAAAAGTATACAGTAAAACATCTTTATAGTCATACACTTGGAACCAAATAAAATTTATGACTATGAGGAGGTTATAAACTTCATGGAGGTCTAAATACTAAATTTTTTCTTTAGGCTTAATACTTAGTCTTGTAGATGAAATAATATATACTATAAATAAGATACGTTAATATTTTGTCATATTATACGAATAAAATTGATGAGAAAAAATAATATGTATAGTAAAATAAAACATAACATAACATTTATTTTTAAAACTATATATATAAGTATTATTATTATAGAGAAATATTTCTTAAGTGGGACTTAAAAAATTTATAATTTATTATAATTGAAAATTTATTTTATTTATAACTGGCCCAAATTGGAACCATAACTTTTTATCATTATATAATGGTTATTTATATTTAGAGTATCATTGTAGAAAAGTTATATTGTACTAAAGTCGTATTTTGTCAACAGTTGTAAATTTTAGTTAAGTTGCACAATTCAAGAGTTTTAGGAAAAATTTGGCTAAGATTTTGAGTATTTAGAATAACGAGTAATGCTTAATCTATTATTGTCTAATAAAATTGAATTATTTATTTTTAATAAGAAAATTGTAATATAAGTAATTAAATTTTAAAATAATTATATGCTAATTCAAAATACTGTAGTATAATAAAATAAAATAAACTAATAATAATAATAATAATAAAATTATGACATAAAAAACTACAGGTGTTATAAAATATATTATTAATTTTTTAAACAAAATTTTGTTTGCAGTTAATGCTTCAAGGATAATGGAAATTGTGTCTTTAAAGTAATTAACAAAAAGTCGATAGCCTTTCTTAATGATAAGGTATTATATGTTATCACTTTTTATTGGCGAGTTCTTTTCCACATTTTCTTAAATTATTAAATAAGATTTTATTAACTTATCTATAATATATTAAAACCATAATTATAATCATAATCGTATATTAAAATGCGAAGGAAAGAAAATATGTAAATTTATTAAAAGAATTTATTAAATGTTAATTAATTTAATTAATTTGATTTTTTATTAATTTAATTTAATAATATTATTAATTAATTAAATATAAGTGTAACACCCCATTACATGCTAACCAATAGACATTAGCAAGAAAACATACAAGCGTCGTAAACTATATATTACATGTAGATAGGTCAATATGCAAATTGTTAAGAATCAAGACACAAGGTTATTAACATATAAACATATGATTATACTTAAACATCATTTAACAAGTATTCAAAACATCTTCTTATGCCTTACAAGGCACACTTCTATATACATCACATAACTGCATACAAAATGCATCAGGAGGAGACTCCACAAAACTGGCCCAACCCGATGTAATCGCTAAAAACTAGACTTGGATACAACCAACGGATGCACTACTATTTACAAACCTGAAAGAAAAATTTTTGAGAGGGTGAGCCTCCGACTCGATAGAATAAATAATCAACATAATCTATATCACATACACTTAATACAATTTCCACCCAATCACATAACTTACCATGATTCATAGTTTAGGTATAAATTCATACCATTCTACTCAATTCAGTACAACCATCATAGAAGAAATACAATTCAACAATTATGGTTAGTTCTCACAGCTTGTGGATCCCCTTTAATGTGCTGCTCCGCCTCATCCTCACATATCGCACACGTAAGTTGCTCCGCCTCATCCTCACATAATACACTTTTATAGCCTCTCTAGGCTTTAGCCTCCCAAGGCTTTATATATAGATATATATTTTTTTTCATAGGGGAATCCACCATTCACATGCACATATGCACTTAACATCACAATTCAATCATTTCACTTATATCATATTCAAGCAATAACAATTGTTCCACTCAACACCAATCATTTCCATCTCATTCATTTAAACACAACACAATATTAAGCAGACACAACCATTCGTAGAACATTTGATTAAATATATGGATATAGCAAATATTAACTATTTACTTACTCAAAATACACTTATTCCTTCAGCATATAAGAACCTCCTTTCTCCACAACTTCCTTTCTAGGCCTTTGAGTACCTGTTAACACATTCATCAATTCACATTTCATGCATATTCCAAATATTCATGTAAATGCTAGTTCTAATGCATTACAAGATCATCCCCTTTGTAATTCATAGGTCTAACTCTTCCTCTAAGACTCTCAATTACTATTTTAATATCATATAAATATTTTTCATCTAGTTATATACCAATTTAACTTAAATTAACTGTATAAAACTAATCTCCAACATCTCTGTTTTCTAGACAGAATTTAGTACCAAAGTATATTTATTGCTGTGCAAAATTGGCTCAATACAAAAATCTCGTATTAAATAGACATATACGCTTATGCGTCTAGTTTCATCTCCAAGAAGAATTACTCAATTTTGACTTCTATAGATTTAATTATTCTCAAATTCATCGAGCAAGGGTCATACAACTAGTTGTGCGAGCGTGTCTGTTTGCTCAATTTAAGCAACCAAAAGGGAAAAAATAGCAAAATCATAAAACTACAAAGTTATAGAGAACTCTTCAAAATTCCATAGACACCAATTAAGCTTAATTTGGACTTATATAACCTATGTTATGCCCAAAATACAGAACATCAAGGTTGCTGCAATTTTGACAGTTTTCTATCTTGACATACTTAAACTTAAATTAAGCTTAATCTCTATGCAATCATTCAATACTCTACTAATTCATGATAATCAGACCTTTAATTAATCAATGAAAGCATCAATTGAAGTTTTTCCAATTTGTAATCAAGAACTCTAATGACAAATTAATAATACTCAAGTAACAACTCACCAATTTCAGCTTTTGGGTTGCTAATATGCTTAAATTCTTTAGCTTTAGCTTAGCTCCTTCAATAGTTGGTAAAATCCTATCTTAATCTTAAGTTTTTCTAGGTATTCCACTCCTCTCTCTTGTTTCAAATTTTGAGTTTTTGACCATGTACGAATTTTAGAGAAATGAAGAGGTAAAATGAGCTTGCTCATGGTTCCAATTTCCAAGATTCATCTCTCATTGCCACCACCTACTTAACTAGTTTTATCATCCTAAATTAATTCTTTCTAACCATATATAGGTACTAACTTTTAATTATATCTTTTAAGTCCAATCTATTTACCCAACCTTCAGCTATTGGTTCAATTAAGTCTTAAGGCTTAATACACATAACCCAAATACTTAATCAACTTATCTAAATTAATAATCTAATATCATGCTTCTTATTCTCTACTTATAATTAATATATATTTGTTCCCATAAAATAAAAATATTATTAATATACCATCATATGCCCAATGATTAAATGTAAATGCACATAACATGTATGATGAGAAAATGCAGGCGTTACAATAAGTCTAATTTTAAAACCTAACTTTATTAGAATTTTCAATTATTGATTATAACTAAGTCTAATTTTAGTAGTTCATAAAATAAATCATATTTTTTTTATAACAATGAGTTGAGCTAGAGATTGAGTTGTGATTTCATGTATAAATGTCTTTGTTAAGCAATCTTAATTCTACAAAAGGAAAAGCCTTAAAGCAAGTCTAACTCAAATTTCTAAAATATTAAACTTCCTAAAAATAAGATATTTTCTTAAATATTAAACCACAACAATATTAATATCCCAATACCTCCCCTCAAGTTGGAGCATGAAGATTGACTGTCACATAAAAGTTGCATCCCTTGATCATGATGAACGCCTAGATCCTCGAGCAATTATTGCAACCATTTTAACTCACATGTAACAGTAGCCATTGATCTATATTCTGCCTTTGCGGAAGAACGCGATACTGTAGGCTATTTCGTAGTTTTCCAAGATACAGGAGAAAAATCAAGCAGGATAAACCAACCTGTTAACGATCGTCTTGACAATGGACAACTAGCCCAATTTGAATCACACCACCCTTCCAACTTGAGCACACTATCAGAAATGAAGGAGTATTCCTTGTCCTGGACTTCTCTTCAAATAACGAACCACACGTAGCACTGCCTCCCAATGCTCTTTCCTGGGTTACTGCATAAATTGAGACAATATATGCACCGAATATGCAAGATCTGGTCTTGTCATAGACAAATATATCAGACGACCTACTAACCGTCTATATTTCTCAACATCTTCAAGCACCTTTCCTTCGGCCAAAGCCAACCGGTGATTCTGCTCCATGGGAAAATCTGCAGGTTTGGCCCCCTAATAAACTTGTTTCCGTAATAATATTAAGGGCATATTTTCTTTGACACATATAGAACCCATGTTTGCTACGAGCTACCTCAAGGCCTAAAAAGTATTTCAAATTCCCAAGGTCTTTCATTTTAAAGCATTTACCTAAGTAAGCTTTAAAAGTATGAAGTGCTACCAAATCATTTCCTGCAACAATTAAATCATCTACATATATCAACACATTAAGTTGCATTTTTCCCTTTGTCATGGTAAAAAGGGAATAATCAGAATATGACTGTTTAAAGCCATAATTCTTCAATGTTGTCGACAATTTTGCAAACCAACATCGTGGTGCTTGTTTTAACCCATATAAAGATTTCTTCATACTGCAGACTTTATCTGAATTGCCTTTAGCAAATCCTGGTGGTATCCTCATATACACTTCCTCCTCTAAATCCCCATGAAGAAAAGCATTATGGACATCCATTTGATGCGCCACCCAATTCTGGACTACTGCAATTGTGAGAAAGGTTCGAACTATCGCCATCTTTGCTACCGGAGCAAATGTCTCATTATAGTCCAAACCCTAAGATTACCAACCTAGCTTTTAATCGTTTCAAATTTCCTTTCTCATCACGTTTCTCTGTATAAATCCACTTGCTTCCTAATGCCTTTTTCCCAGGCAGTAACTTCTCTAATACCCAAGTACCTTGTTCCTCAAGTGCTCGAATCTCTTCGGACATTGCCTTACGCCAACCCTCATGTTTCATTGCTTCTTTGAAGCTTTTTGGTTCAGTTCCTGCATTTGTTGCTGCAATATATTTTCTATGTTGTGCAGAGAAACATTCACAATCAATAAAATATGTTAAAGGATAGGGAGTACTTGAGGAGAATGATTGTGTGGTTGACTTCGAAGATGGACTTATTTTCCGTATGGTATGAGTCACAAAGTCCTTAAGTTTGGTGGAAGGAATTTTAGGACGTTTGCCTTTGCCCATATCACTCACATTCTCACTTTGTAACAGATTTCCTCCTATCTGTACCTCCTCTTGCACATCCAAATCCCCACTATCCTCCTGCACAATTGCCTCACTACCTACCGTTGGTTGCTGATCAGGCCCACTGCCTAACTGTTGTTGTTGTTGCTGATCACCATTATTCACTAGTGGCTGCTGCTGTACAACCCTACTATTGTTTAACATCTCCAACTCTTCATCATCACTCAAACATTCTAAATTGCTCATAGTCACAACATTAGGAGGCTTATCGATATTTGGATCAATATAAGGAAATTGTTGTTCATGGAAATCCACATCTCTCGACACTAAGAATTGTTTTGCATCTAAATCGTAAACTTGCCATGCCTTTTTACCAAATGGATATTCGAGAAAAACACACATTCTCCCACGACTAGCAAACTTATCCCCTTTACTACTTTGGTCATGAGCAAAACATAAGCAACCAAATACACGAAGCATATCATAAGAAGGCACTTTTCCATTCAACATCTCATATGGAGTTTTATTCCCAAGCAAAGGAGTTGGTGTTCTATTAATCAGATAACAGCTGTTAAAGCACATTCCCCCTAAAATTTTGTTGGTAAATTAGCTTGAAATTTCAGTACTCTTGCAACATTCAAAAGATGTTGATGTTTTCGTTCAACTCTCCCATTTTGTTAAGGTGTCCCAACACAAGATGTTTCAAATATAATGCCAGTCTTAAAAAAATAATCATGTAACACAAAAAAATTTCGTGCCATTATCACTTCTAACAATTTTGATTTCCTTGTTAAATTGACGTTTTATAAAAGCAACAAAGTTAAAAAACATCAATTTTCAACTTCCATTTTATTTCTAATTAAATAAAGCCATACACCTCTTGAAAAATCATTAATTATTGTCAAAAAATAATGAGCTCCACAAGAAGACGGAGTCTTGTAAGGCCCCCATAAATCCAAGTGAACTAATTCAAACAAACAACTAGCTTTATTCATACTCGTAGGAAAACCACTTCTATGTTGCTTCGCACGAGGACATATCTCACATGCTTTATTATTAATTTTCTAACAAGAGTTACTCACATCCGGAATCATCTTAAGTACTTTCTCCGAAGGATGCCCCATTCATTGACGCCACAGCTCATATGAATCTTTACTTACTGCTAACACCTTTACCTGAGGCACACCATGAAAAAAATAAAGTCTATCTTGTCTTTCACCCACTCCAATCACCATCCTCGTCGACTGGTCCTGTATAACACATATTTTGTTAGTGAATTGCACAACAGAAAAAGATTCGTCATTCAATTGAGTAACAGAAATTAAATTGCACGTTAAATTAGGAACATAAAGGACATTATCAAGTTGTAAGCCCCTGGAAGAACTACAGTTCCAAGTAGATTCGCATTTGTGCATTTTCCATCCGGTAATCCCACCGGAAAATTCTGAATTTTCTTCACATTAGTCATAGTAGATAAATCACAGGCAACTTGATTCGAGGCTCCCGTATCAATAATCCAACAATTACTATTATTTTTACCTTGTAATTGTGGTTTGGCTTTAGAATTTAGGAAGTCCAAGACCTGTTGCAGTTGGGCTGCTGTGACTCCAGCCAGCCTTGCTCCATCAGTCGGGCCCGTTGAGGTACTGACTTTGTTTGCACGCACTGAGTAGTTGCTACTGCCACCCCTGCTTCCTTTACCGCTAGTCTACACACCACGGCCTCCCCCTCGTCCACCTCTACCAGGCCCTCGTCCACCTCTTCCTCGATCTGCCCACCACTCTGGATAACCAATTAATTGGAAGCAACCAGATTCATCATGGCCCTCCCGATTACAATGGTTACAAAACTTGTCTCTATTATCAATGAATCGAGACTTACTTTTCCTATCTGACTTAACCTTAAAAGCCATCACATTATTACGGTCATCTTTAGTTGTGGTGGTTTTTCCAATTCGTAGCCGTTTCGTGTTAATAACATGTTGATAAGCTTTATCAATATCAGGCAGCGGGTCTAAAGCTAGCAATTGTGCTCAAATCGAAGCATAAGAAGTATCTAGTCCTATCAAAAAATAATGAAGATAATCCTCGTCTCGTAAGTTTTCAACTTGCTGCACAATATTGCATGTACAGAGGCCACACTTGCACTTAGGAACATGTACATACGTGATCAGTTCATCCCATATTTTGGACAATCTCCCAAAATATGCTGCAACAGTTTCAGATATCCTTTGCTTGCATTCCCCTATGGCCATTTTCAATTGGCAAATTCGGGTACCGCTTACAACACAAAATCTGTTTTTCAGATTGGTCCACAAAACACTCGCATCATCATAATCTCCAAGAGTCGAACGCACAAAAGCATCTAGTGTATTGTTTATCCAAGATACCAACATCGAATGCATTGCGATCCAATCCTCAATTTTTTCTGGGTCAGTCGGCTTTGTAATCGATCCGTCAACAAAGCTGAATTTCCTCTTCGCCATCAAAGAACATTTTACCGTTCTTGCCCACTCGTCGTAATTGTCACCCCTCAATTGAATAGGGGTAATTACATTACCAGGACCATCATTTGAACCAAGATAATACACCGGATCAAACTTCGGTAGAGGTGGCTGTTTTGGAGGGTCTTGCTCGCCTGACATTGGGTTTCTCTCTGTATTGTCTCTCCACCCTAATTTTGAGGCTTACTGTATTCACTTCACACATTTTGGCTCTGATACCATGTTAAGCAATCTTAATTCTGCCCCCCTTTCATTCAGCAGAAAGAATATATATATACAAAAGGAAAAACCCTAAAGCAAGTCTAACTCAAATTCCTAAAATATTAAACTTCCTAAAAATAAGATATTTTCCTAAATACTAAACAACAACAACAATATTAATATCTCAATAGTCTTTAAAGCTATGCTATAATAATAATAATAATAATAATAGTAGTAGTAGTAGCAGTAATAGTATTTTAATTTATTTGTGCTCTTATATTGATTTAATACTAATCCTAACTACGTAAACTATTTAAAATTGACTTTTTAATTGAAATATATATTAAAATCGCATTTAGTTCTAGCCATATTTGCACCTTCTAATCGACCTGAACAACATATACGGATCCTCTCCCCCCCTTTTTTAATTACTAATGAAATATCCTTATCTATTTTACTAAACATGGAACAAAATGATCTTATTTTGTTCTTCATTTGAAAAGAGATGTATTAGTTATATAAAAGTAAAAAGAACTTTTGAATTGACTAAAATACCCTTAAAATTAACTAATAATTAATCTACTCTTTATCCTAAATTTATATTCAATAATTTAATTTAATACATTCCTAATCCTAATATATTTAATTTAATTCACTTCTAATCCTATCATAATTTTATATATATTTTTAATTTTATAAGAAATTGATGAATTACTAAATCGTGTTATATATACCTATGATAAATAGAGTTCAAATAGCTCAATTCAAATTTTCAAAAAAACTTTGAAGATAAGAGGTAAAAAAGAAAAGTAAAATACTTTTAATTTTTTATTTTATTGATATATTAATTCATACGTTTATTAATATTATAATATTTCATTTATAGGATTATTGCAAGTGAGTTACTTCAAGTGGTAAGTTTTTTCATTGATGTCTCAAACTTAGTACTCGCAAGTGTACGAACCGAATGATAGTACAGACAAGTTCATTCACGAGACTGATCTCACAAGGAACTGTAGAGCATATATTATAAAGACTAATTATCACACAAGAACACTATAAATAAATCTAAATTACTCCAAGACAATACTTTAAGAGTATTTTAAAGTTTATAAAAGAAATTAAATAAACTAGAAAATAGATATGTAAATGAAAGATTAATATAAACTATATGATAAAATAGCATTTAGTCTAGCTTATACTCAGTAATCTCCTTATTTTCCCTTAAGCTCAAATCTAATGAATGAGATGATGATGTGCCTTTTCCCTAAGTCACTCAAGCTAATGATGCAACCCAGGTTTCTTATACCAACATAAACTAAAGTAAAGATGGTATTTCTAATACGTTTAATCTAAAGATTTTCATAACAAATATTACTGTTAAATTGATATGATGGTCAACTAAAAATAATAGATGTAACTAATAAAGTTATGAAGGTAAAAAAATCATTCATTAAACTTATAATAAATAAGGTTCATGTATAAGTAAAAAACCAAACTAAACACATATAGAAATTAGCATGACATATTTAATCCAACGGTCATTATAATTAAATAGAAAGACATAAAAAATATTAAACAGAAAATTAAAACTCCCTCAAAATCTAGATGTTCAAGGTTTGAAGATGATTGATCCTCACTCTCCATGCCTTCAAAAACTCTTTGATCTTTAAAAGAATAATACAAAACTAACTAAAGTATTTGTAGTAGATGAACTGTAGAGAAATTGCAAAGAGAAGAATGATAGACAGGTGTCGCTCCCTCTTGTTTAATTGATCTCCACCACTTGTAGAGATTCTTTTTCTAGAGTCCTCCTCTAAGAACAATACTTCTATAGTTATCCTCTTAACTGTCTTAAATGAAATAAACAACTTAAAAGTAATTATCCTTAATTACATAATAACTAATTAATTTTCCTTTGTGAGTCTTGTATTTTTTTCGGTAGACCTATAAAATTAGTAGTCAACGCATCTTTATTCTAAGCTTTCGCAGCATTGATCCAATTAAAGCATATTTATATATATTTGGCTCATATTCTCCATCTTTAGCTATTATCACATGAAATTAGATAATAAAACTAAAGTAAGGTAATAAACACATATTTTCATATATTATGTATAGAAAACATATTAATAAATCACTAAAATGCCTTAAATATATATACATAATATCAACATATCATTCATATATTAAACTAATTATATATATCAAAGTATTGACATATATATATATATATATATATATATATATATGTATATATATATATATATATATATATATATATATGTATATATATATATTATATGAAATTGAATTTTATTTTTATATATTATTGTAAATTTAAGTGTATATGATGAAAACAAGATTTTGAGATATTTTTAATATTATAATATTATACTATATATAAATAAAGGAATCTAAATAGCTCGATACAAATTTTTAAAAAATAAAAGATAATATTAGAAAAATTAAAAATATTTATAATTTTATTCTATTAATATATTAACTCATGTGTTATTATTATAATATTTCATTAATAGAATTATTATAAATAAGTTACTTCAAAAGGTTAATTCTTTTATATACTAAACTAATTATTACATTAAAGTCTTCACATAGGAAGTTGAGTTATATTATTCTAATTGTAAATTTAAATTATGTATAAAAGAACTTTGAAATATTTGAATTCAATAAACTCATTTTTATTTTATTTTAATAAATTGAAGACGACGTGTCATATATATATATATATATAATCATGTTCCGAGTTTGGTGGTCCAACTCCAACAAAGTGTACAAGCAGTGCTAAATTATCAAAGGATTGATTTTGTTTGTGATGATGCACCCTACTTTATTGCTAGATATTCTTATAATCATAAACTTTTTAGATATTTACATAAATTGTTATATATTTTTAAATTGTTTGTTTTCTAATGTTGCATCATTCCTTAACTATTTTAAGTTTACTTTAGCTTCTATTGGAAAATTAAAAAAATATAAAATTTGTTGAGTTTGAAAGCAAGATCTTTTTCTTTTTATATATATATTTATAATGCGTTATACAATTGTTATAATTATTTTGATTATAAATAATAATATGAAATGAATTTATAAATAAAATTTAATAAAAGTTATAATAGAAATTTTTAATATTTTTTAATTATTTATAATATTTTAAAAATAATAAGAAATTAATTTTGTTTTATTTTTAATATTTTAAAATTTTATTGATTTCAAAATTTTCTATCAGTGTAATAATATAATTTTTTTAAATGTTTATTAATTGATTTTAATTTTATATAAATTAACACTATTAATATAATTAATAATAATTTCTTTATAGTTAGATATTGTATAATTATAAAATTAATTTATTAGTTAATAAAAATATTAAAAGTTTTATTTAAAATATTATCTTTTAGAATTATAATTATTGTCTATTTAGAAAATTAATTTTTAGTTAATATAATATCAATAATATAAATAAAATACTATTTTTTAAAATTATAGCTATTGTTTGATTAGGAGTATAACTTGTTAATTAATAAATTAATAGAAAAAATGATAAAATTATATAAAAAATTTAATATGATGTGTTAAAATATAGTCACATATATTAAAAAGAATTATGTGTTAAAATTTAATAATTATATAAATACAAAATGATAAAAATAAAAAATATGCTAGCTGAGGTAGCTAAATTAATGAGGATCGATCATATAAGGCTTTTTCTAAGATGAAGTTTGATTAATTGCTTCATTTTATTAAAAACACTTGAATATGTGGTAAGGTTTATATAGCTACACATTAATTTTTTCCATTAGTTTATAAAGTTATTAAAATTTAATATGCTCTTTCAAAAAATAAAAATAAAAATCAGCTATTGTACAAAAAAAAACATATGAAACAATAATAATGACACTTACTTTATATATATAAATATTAAATTTTAATTTAATCTTAAAAGAATAAAAAATTTAAAATAGTCATAAAATACTTTCTGAAATTTTAAGCCTTTCATCTGATTTTTGTAAATTTTTTTATTATTTTTCAAAGATAGAAGATAAATAAAATTATTACTTATAATAAAAATAATAACAACTATATAGCGGGCAATTAATTTCTAAAAATATATAATCTACTATATTAAGCTTATTGTCTCATGTAAAATTGTTATATTTTAAAAATTTTATTTCAAAACAAGTTTTTGCCAGATGGCAAGCACTTTTAGGAATATTTGATTTTGATATTGAGTATATTAAAGGTTCTTCAAATTCTTTGCCTGATTTTTTGACAAGAGAATTTTTGCAGGAAAATAAATCAAGCTAATTCTTATGGGCACTCCCATTAAGAAAAAAATTATCTCCAGCCAAAATAATAGAGAAATAGTTAATAATAGAAGAAGAGAAAGAGAAGAAGTAAGTAAATAGTTTAAACTTTTATTGAAAAGAGAAAATTTTACAAAGAGATTATAGGGAAGATAGCTCAAGCGTTCAAGTGATGCCGTCTTACTTCTAATGTACATCTATTTATAATAAGAAAAACTATACTATTCGGACTTCAAACATTTTTGAGTCCGTTACATTATTGAATTAATTTGTCAAAAAGAAAACAGTAGTTGTCTGCCATCTTGTCCACTTTGTCAAAAAGAAAAGATTCTTTGTCCGCCACTTGTTCATTCTTATCGATTTGTTTTGTCCTTTTGTTTTGTCCATTCTTCAAAAGATGCTTGTTTATCTTCGTGTTTTGTCTTTCTTTGTCCACTTGTGAAAAATGAAAGATTCCTTGTCCATTTAGTCAAAAATAATGTCATAATTGTCGAGTCCATAGCAGTCATCTTCATTTTGAGGAGTAAAGTTAGGTCCATTAGTGCTTCCAGAGTCCTTATTGTCACTATCTCCAGAGACTTGTGACAAAGCTTGTTCCAAGGCTGCTTTGAATTCCTTCTTTGTTGTATTTCCAGATAATTTTGCTAAAATTTTGCTTTTATCCGATAAAAAGTTAAATTGTCCCATAGATTGGCTCGTACCAGATATCATGGGATTTTTTCCCGCAAAATATTTCAAAACAGTTTCTTTATTAGCTTGAATGTCTTTGCAGTTTGTCCACCATTTGACACTATATTCTCGAACTAAACAGGCAATAGAATTTACATTTGAAGAGGGTTTAAAGGGTTTCACCTTGAATTGCCAAGAAAATATCCAAGGTAGGTTAAAAGTTTCGGAAAAAATTATCAATTTGTCATGTTTAAGAATGGGTAATTTTTCTTTAAAGATGGTAAATCCTTCCATAATTTTAGTAGGTAGAATTTCTGGGCAAAGTCCAAAATAGGTCCACCAATCATAAAACCAATTGGGAAAGGTTTTTGAGTTGGTTTTGTGAAACATAAAGAACCAGGAATGGTTCCAATTTCGAAGATAAAAAGTATAGTACCAGGCTTTCTTATAATCAAAATAATTGAAACAAGGAGGTGTAAAGGTAACAGAAATTTTTTTGGCAGTATAAGGATTTTGGTTCCATTCGGTTAGGGTAAGGACTTTCAAAATTCTGCATTTTGAATAGGAGATTTTTTCAGGAACGTCTTTATCAAAGGAATGTTCAATTTCTATTGAGTGAGTGTCCAAAAGGATAAGTTCGTAAAAAAATTTTAGTTTGTACGAACTTTCAAGAATGAAAAATTGTCCAGAGGGAAAAGTATGTTGAAATAATTGTTGGTAATTGGAATTTTCCAAATTCCCATTGAATATTTCGCTTTTAAGAATAGTTACAATTTGGTGTTGAGGTTTTGTGAAATATTTGGGTGGTTCGGTTTTAGAAGAATCTGGTTTTGTAACAGCTTGTAAAAAGTTGGATGGTTTAGGTGGGGTAGAAGGAGTCTTGTCAAGTATTTCAAATCTGTTGGTAGAAACCAACGAAGATTGTCCAGACTTTTTAGCCGCAAAATCGGCTGGAGATAATTTTTTCTTAATGGGAGTGCCCATAAGAACTAGCTTGATTTATTTCTTTGCAAAAATTCTCTTGTCAAAAAATCAGGCAAATAATTTGAAGAACCTTTAATATACTCAATATCAAAATCAAATATTCCTAAAAGTGCTTGCCATCTGGCAAAACACTTGTTTTGAAATAAAATTTTTAACATCTTTTTCCAAAATATTTTTTGCAGCACTACAATCAATACGTAGTAAAAAATGTTTTTCAACTAAATCGTCTTCAAATTTTGTAATACACAAAATAATTGATAAAAGCTCTTTTTTAATAGTAGAGTATTTGGATTGGGTTTCATTCCATGCTCCAGAGTGAAATCTAACCAAAGACTCTGTATTTTGACCAGGTAACCTCTGTTTGAGAATACCCCCAAAACCTAAATCAGAGGCATCTGTTTATTTAAAGGTTTATAATTTATGACAAGTCTAGGTACACCACATTCTCCTTGGAGCTGCTCTGCTTTCTATGTTTATAATGCAGGAGAGAGAGAACGTGGTGTACCCAGACTTGTCATAAATTATAAACCTTTAAATAAAGTTTTAGAATGGATTAGATACCCTTTACCTAACAAAAGAGATTTGTTGAAAAAACTTTATGATTCAAAAATTTATTCTAAGTTTGACATGAAATCTGGTTTTTGGCAAATCCAAATTAATGAAAAAGATCGTTACAAAACTGGTTTTAATGTTCCTTTTGGCCATTATGAATGGAATGTTATGCCATTTGGATTGAAAAATGCACCATCGGAATTTTAAAGAATTATGAATGACATTTTTCGTGATCATCAATCATTCACCATCGTTTACATAGATGATGTCTTAGTCTTTTCAAATTCATTAGCACAACATTTCTCTCATTTGCATAAATTTTACAATATAATTAAGCAAAATGGTTTAGTTGTTTCTGCACCTAAAATGAAATTATGTCAAACAAAAATTAGATTTCTTCGACATGAAATTTTTGAAAATAATGTTTCACCAATTTCAAGAGTTTTAAAATTTACTTCCAAATTTTCTGATGAAATCAAGGACAAAAATCAACTTCAAAGATTTTTGGGATGCCTCAATTATGTGTCTGATTTTTTCAAAGACATTAGAATTCTTTGCAAACTTTTATTCAATCGTCTTAGAAAAAATCCAAAATCCTAGACCCATGAACACACTCGAGTCGTACAAACTATTAAACAAAAAGTTCTTCGTTTACCTTGTCTATCCATACCACATCCAAATGCCTTTCTCATAGTAGAAACAGATGCCTCTGATTTAGGTTTTGGGGGTATTCTCAAACAAAGGTTACCTGGTCAAAATACAGAGTCTTTGGTTAGATTTCACTCTAGAGCATGGAATGAAACCCAATTCAAATACTCTACTATTAAAAAAGAGCTTTTATCAATTGTTTTGTGTATTACAAAATTTGAAGACGATTTAGTTGGAAAATATTTTTTACTACGTATTGATTGTAGTGCTGCAAAAAATATTTTGGAAAAAGATGTTAAAAATTTTATTTCAAAACAAGTTTTTGCTAGATGGCAAGCACTTTTAGGAATATTTGATTTTGATATTGAGTATATTAAAGGTTCTTCAAATTCTTTGCCTGATTTTTTGATAAGAGAATTTTTGCAGGGAAATAAATCAAGCTAGTTCTTATGGGACTCCCATTAAGAAAAAATTATCTCCAGCCGATTTTGCGGCTAAAAAATCTGGACAATCTTCGTTGGTTTCTACCAACAGATTTGAAATACTTGACAAAACTCCTTCTACCCCACCTAAACCATCCAACTTTTTACAAGCTGTTACAAAATCAGGTTCTTCTAAAACCGAACCACCCAAATATTTCACAAAACCTCAACACCAAATTGTAACTATTCTTGAAAGCGAAATATTCAATGGGAATTTGGAAAATCCCAATTACCAACAATTATTTCAACATACTTTTCCCTCTGGACAATTTTTCATTCCTGAAAGTTCGTACAAACTAAAATTTTTTTACGAACTTATCCTTTTGGACACTCACTCAATAGAAATTGAACATTCCTTTGATAAAGACGTTCCTGAAAAAATCTCCTATTCAAAATGCAGAATTTTGAAAGTCCTTACCCTAACCGACTGGAACCAAAATCCTTATACTGCCAAAAAATTTCACATTACCTTTACACCTCCTTGTTTCAATTATTTTGATTATAAGAAAGCCTGGTACTATACTTTTTATCTTCGAAATTGGAACCATTCCTGGTTCTTTATGTTTCACAAAATCAACTCAAAAACCTTTCCCAATTGGTTTTCTGATTGGTGGACCTATTTTGGACTTTGCCCAGAAATTCTACCTACTAAAATTATGGAAGGATTTACCATCTTTAAAGAAAAATTACCCATTCTTAAACATGACAAATTGATAATTTTTTCCGAAACTTTTAACCTACCTTGGATATTTTCTTGGCAATTCAAGGTGAAACCCTTTAAACCCTCTTCAAATGTAAATTCTATTGCCTGTTTAGTTCGAGAATATAGTGTCAAATGGTGGACAAACTGCAAAGACATTCAAGCTAATAAAAAAACTGTTTTGAAACATTTTGCGGGAAAAAATCCCATGATATCTGGTACGAGCCAATCTATGGGACAATTTAACTTTTTATCGGATAAAAGCAAAATTTTAGCAAAATTATCTGGAAATACAACAAAGAAGGAATTCAAAGCAGCCTTGGAACAAGCTTTGTCATAAGTCTCTAGAGATAGTGACAATGAGGACTCTGGAAGCACTAGTGGACCTAGCTTTACTCCTCAAAATGAAGATGATTGCTATGGACTCGATAATTATGATATTATTTTTGACTAAATGGACAAGGAATCTTTCCTTTTTCGCAAGTGGACAAAGAAAGACAAAACAAGAAGATAAACAAGCATCTTTTGAAGAATGGACAAAATAAAAGGACAAAACAAATCGATAAGAATGAACAAGTGGCGGACAAAGAATCTTTTCTTTTTGACAACGTGGACAAGATGGCGGACAACTACTGTTTTCTTTTTGACAAATTAATTCAATAATGTAACGGACTCAAAAATGTTTGAAGACCGAATAGTATAGTTTTTCTTATTATAAATAGATGTACATTAGAAGTAAGACGGCATCACTTGAACGCTTGAGCTATCTTCCCTATAATCTCTTTGTAAAATTTTCTCTCTTCAATAAAAGTTTAAATTATTTACTTACTTCTTCTCTTTCTCTTCTTCTATTATTAACTATTTCTCTATTATTTCGATCCTGCTGCGCATATGGTATCAGAGCCTAGTTATTAAACTCGTGATATTATTTAAGGTAGCGTTGGTCAGCCTGGTTATCCGTTGGTCAGCCTGTCTTCCCAATTATCAGTCAAGGCAGTCCCGGTAGGTGGTCCCACTATCCTAAACATTATTTACTTGTTTATTGTCTTTGGTAATGACATCGTTGTTTCACAGTTTTAGTAGTCGAGAAATAGTTTCTCCTTCTTCTTCTTATACTCTTTCTGATTTAAATTCTGAAGAATTTACTGTTCAAGGGTCTAATATCCTAGAAATAGAAAATTAGTTACATAATTGGTCCATCCGTAAATAAAATGTTAATAGTATTTATCGAATTGGAACTTTTGATTTTGCACAAAATTATTCTATTAAACAAACTGAACAAACTATTGCTTTAAATAAATCACATGAAAATTTACATTTACTTTCATCATCTGCATTACATGAACATATTAAAAAGAAATTTAAATTTCTGCATATAGGCATGGTTCAAATTGCTGTCAAACCTTTATTTAGAATTGGATTGGACATACCTATTTTTCTTTGTTTAAGAGATGCAAGACATCTAAATTTTTCAAATTCACTTTTGGCTATGGCTGAATCGAATTTAGCCAATGGTCCTGTCTATTTTAATTGTTATCCAAATTTTTCAATTTTATTATTTGATTCAAATATTTTAGACACGTTGATTTTAACTGTTAAAACCAAAAAAATGGATTTTGCTGAAAATTCTAGATCTATAGCTGTTATTTATAGGATTTACTATAAAGTAATGACAACTATAGATCCTAGAGCAAGACATTCTTTAACAAGAAATGAAACGATTTTATTTGAAGCTAATCCTTTACATTCTAAAATACAAGTCCCCAAAAGACTAAAATGGAATGAGTTGTCATAGTCGGAACTTGGGATTTACAAGAAATTAATAAGCCACAATCTATTGAAAATAATTCTAGAGTTTCACAAATTTTAGAGCAGTCTAATGGATATGTTCAAATAAGTTTTTCACCTACTTTTTTACCTTCATCTAGATTGTCTACTTTTGAAAATTCTAGACCTTCCACACACACAGCACGTTTTCCAAATTCTAATACAAATTTACAAGGAGTTGATTTTGAAAATAGGATTCCTCAACCTTTTTACGATTACATTAATATAGAACAAGATAAAAATTCTGATGAACCTGTTTTGTCACCTTCTAGATCAACTATGGAAAATTTTTCAACTTTAAATATGATTTTTACACCTTTTGAAATAAATAAACCTTTTTTACGATCTGATTATTACCATATAAGAAATCGTGAAAAATTTTTATGGTTTCAAAATCATTTTTCAAAGGGGGAGAGAGAGACTATTCAAGAAAAATTTTATGAAATATTTAAATTCTGTTAAGGTAAATGTTCCGTTTAAGGATAATTTCGTAAAAAAAATTTAGTTTGTAAGAATTTTCAGGAATGAAAAATTGTCCAGAGGGAAAAGTATATTGAAATAATTGTTGGTAATTGGGATTTTTCAAATTCCCATTGAATATTTCGCTTTCAAGAATAGTTACAATTTGGTGTTGAGGTTTTGTGAAATATTTGGGCGGTTCGGTTTTTAGAAGAACTGGTTTTGTAAATGACTTGTAAAAAGTTGGATGGTTTAGGTGGGGTAGAAGGAGTTTTGTCAAGTATTTCAAATCTGTTGGTAGAAACCAACAAAGATTGTCCAGACTTTTTAGCCGCAAAATCGGCTGGAGATAATTTTTTCTTAATGGGAGTGCCCATAAGAACTAGCTTGATTTATTTTCCTGCAAAAATTCTCTTGTCAAAAAATCAGGCAAAGAATTTGAAGAACCTTTAATATACTCAAGTTGAATTACAACAGGGACCTGTACAAATTCCAGGACCCTCACATGTTTCAAAATCAGTATTTGTAGAAGAAGAATCACTTAAAATATTTAAATCATTTTCTTCAAAATCACTTAAATCATAATTTTCTGGGTCTGTATCGGAAAGTAAAAGGTTAAGCATTTGATCTTTAAGTTTATCAGAAATGTCTAACTTATTAATTTTTTCTTTCATCCTACACTGGGATTTAAAATGACCAACACGACCACATTTGTAACAAACAGGAGGACCTTTCTTTTTATTATTTTTATTTTGAGAAATATTTTTGGATGAAGAATGTTTTTGAAAATTCGAAGTATTTTTTCTATAATTTTTATTAGAAGATTTTCTTTTCAAATATTTTTTAGTTTTTGTAGAAGGAGCTTGAATACGTTCATAGCCATATTGAGAACAGAAATCTCCTAACTCCTTTTTAGATTGTGAAAATTCATTTTTAATTTTAGCTTTTAATTTTAAATCAGTACACAAAGCTAAGCCTTCATTATTAATAAAATTAATAATTTCTCCATAGGTTAAAGTATCATAAGGAATAGTATTTCCATAAAAATCTCTAATCCTAGTTCTAACTTTTTCAGCAAATAATTTAGGTAAACCAGCAATAAATCTTTCTTTCCAAAAACTATGGTTACAATCAGTTCGAGAAAAAACTTTAGTTAAAAAGACATCTTTATACCAGCGAAAATCTTGAAGTTTAGGACAAGTTAAATTTGAAAGAATTTCAGAAGATCGAATTTGATATTGATTAGGTTCACCAACAAAACATTTTGTAATAGCAAAAAGTAAAGTTGCTACAGCATCTTCTTCCTTAGTTTGAACAGATGTTTGATTCTCAGTTTTAATAACTATTTTTCTAGCATTTAAAATCCTTGATTTATCTTCTAAGGAGGTGTAATTATCCCACCATCCTTTTAATTGACTAGTGAAGCAAGATATTAACATTTCAGCTATTTTTTATCGATTATTTACGGATCGGCTCAGACGAGCCATGGTCATTTCCTGTAACATATTTAAAATCTGATATTCAGACAGACCATTTAAGTTCCATTCATAAACAGAATCTCCATCATATTTTGCTTGAGTAAAGCTAACTTTTTCCTCAAACAAGACATATGGAGGAGTAGGTCTAGGATAATAATGTCTAGTCCTAGGTTTGTCAAAACCTCTATTATGGTATATTTTATTTATTTCAAATTTATCGTTAACAAATTGACTCTCTAAATTTTTAACTTCATTTTGTTCAAGATTATCAGAATTAAGTACACTAACAGAAGGTTTATCTTTCAAAGACAGACTAGCTAATTTTAAATTTATTTGGTTCAAAATATCATCTTTATCATTTAATTTAATTAATTGTTGTTCAGGAATCTCATGGGGTTAAAAAATAGGTTTCATAGGTATACCACCTGGCCTAGGTGCTTGATTATTTAGGCTAGATGTCTCTATCCTATCAAGTTGTGAAGCAATTGTAAAAAGAATCTGATTTGTATAATTATTTTGATTTTGAACATTTCTAATATCTTTTTAATAAAGGGAGTTTGTCATCATTCTCAGAGCTTATCCTTTTAAAAGGTGAAGCAATTACTTCTTGATTATGAACATTTATTTTAACTTCTTCTAAAGGTGGATGAACAGAAATAATTTGTTTATTTTCTACGGTTGTAGTCCAAGTTTTAGAAACTCTATCATTTGTAAAAAAGTTTTTAAAAGGAAATTTTATATCATTATTGTTACAATAAATTTCAAACCAGATGAAAAACGGAACATTTACCTTAACGAAATTTAAATATTTATAAAATTTTTCTTGAATAGTCTCTCTCTCCCCCTTTGAAAAATGATTTTGAAATCATAAAACTTTTTCACGATTTCTTATATGGTAATAATCAGATCGTAAAAAAGATTTATTTATTTCAAAAGGTGTAAAAATCATATTTAAAGTTGAAAAATTTTCCATAGTTGATCTAGAAGGTGACAAAACAGGTTCATCCGAATTTTTATCTTGTTCTATATTAACAGAATCAGTGTAAAAAGGTTGAGAAATCCTATTTTCAAAATCAACTCCTTGTAAATTTGTATTAGAATTCGGAAAACGTGCTGTGTGTGTGGAAGGTCTAAAATTTTCAATATCACGAGTTTAATAACTAGGCTCTGATACCATATGCGGAGCAGGATCGAAATAATAGAGAAATAGTTAATAATAAAAGAAGAGAAAAAGAAGAAGTAAGTAAATAATTTAAACAATTATTTCTTGATTATGAACATTTATTTTAACTTCTTATAAAGGTGGATGAACAGAAATAATTTGTTTATTTCCTATGGTTGTAGTCCAAGTTTTAGAAACTCTATCATTTGTAAAAAGGTTTTTAAAAGGAAATTTTATATCATTATTGTTACAATAAATTTCAAACGAGATGAAAAACGAAAAAATCAGCTATTGTATAAAGAAAAACATATGAAACAATAATAATGACACTTACTTTATATATATAAATATTAAATTTTAATTTAATCTTAAAAGAATAAAAAATTTAAAATAGTCATAAAATACTTTCTGAAATTTTAAGCCTTTCATCTGATTTTTATAATTTTTTTTATTATTTTTCAAAGATAGAAGATAAATAAAATTATTACTTATAATAAAAATAATAACAACTATATAGCGTGCAATTAATTTCTAAAAATATATAATCTACTATATTAAGCTTATTGTCTCATGTAAAATTGTTATATATTTTTGCAGTTATCTAATAACGTCTTTTACCATATTGATTTAAATCTCTACTAAATTACATATTAAATTTATTTTCAATCGTAATTATAAATTTATATTATAAATTGTCCTCGTATACTAAAACTTTATAATGCCACCTAATAGAATCCAAGTTGATAAATTGAACACTTGATGAAACCTTTGAATTTTTCTTTTCAATTTATATTTTTACTATTTACAATTAAAACTGATAAAATAAAATGTTTAATAAATAAATATATGGTCAAATTCAATTAAATTATATATTTTTTAATGTTTTTGTTTTAAAGTTAATTAGACAAACTAAGTATGTATTTTTAATTGAATTAGATTGAATTGATTAATTCGATATGATATTTTAAGAACATGGCTATATTAATCTAAAATCGGAAGTAATTAAGAGAAAAAAATAAAACTTTCTTTTTCAACAAAGAAAAGACTGGGATATTAAATAAGAAAAAGACAAAGAATAGCCAGCAAAGAGAAAGGAAAAAAAGACAAGAAAAATTGGAAAGCGAGAGCAAATCATTCCAGTCCTCATGGTTGTATCCGATGATATCATCACAACACACACAAACAAACCGTTATTTACTTCTACTTGTAGCCAATCACATCGTTTTGAACTTCTGCCACTTGGCACTTCGCTAGTGGAGAGACGTGCTGTCGGCCCCACGTGATTTTTCACGGGAAAGTGTGACTGCGCGTAAAGGGAACGCGCGCGGGCTTGAGGTTTGGATTGAAGTCTCAACGTTTGAGGAATCGAACCTCGAAGGTCCTTCTTAAAAAAGAATATTCGACGCACTATTCTCGTTTTGATGCAATCGGTGACTGCCACGTTGATTAAGAGTCAACAGCCATATATCTATTGGCAGGAGCAGTAATTGCCCACATAAGTATTTCATTTTAAAAAATATATTTTTGTTTTTCAGAAAAAGATAAATTGATATCATGTATGCGTATTATCAAGTTAAGAATATTGTTTATATCGTGTTAATATATATCCTTCTCGATTTTCTAAACTCAGGTAAAAAAAAAAAAATAACACCTATATATTTTACTTAAATTATTTAAAAATTGACTGATTCGATTAGTTTTTATCCTAGTTTGTCTATTTTTATATGTTATGAAACTTTAATATATTTGATTTTTTAGTTTTTAAAATAATTATTAATAATATATATTAAATTATTATTTTAAATTAAATTTTTTATTCTTATTTATTATTGTTTAGTTTAATATAATATAAATTTATATGGTTAAAATAAATATAATATTATAAATACAATTAAAAAAATTATAATGAATCGCTGATTTATTAAAAATATATATATAATAGAAGTTTTTAAAATATAAAATATAAAAGTAAATTGAATATCATAAAAAAATCTATTCGATTTAGTTTTTGATGTCTAATTAAATAATGAACACTTCTAATTAATTGAAAAATCTAATAAAATAATTCTGTGGAAGATACTTTTTAATCAATTAAGCAATAGTCGGTCGATCAATCATCTTATTAGTTAGAGGAATAACAGAATATATTATAGAATATTATGCAAGCACAATCGGAGAGAAACTAACCTTTAAAAACGCGCCAGAAAGAGGAGCGTGCAATTACCAGTTAAAGAAGGGGAAGGTAATAAATAGAAGATGCGTTTGGGTGGAGAAATTAGAGAATACAGAAGAAAGCAGCAGGAAGTGCCACGTGTGACATACCTGGCAAACTCCCATCATCGCATCTTCTTCTTCTTCTTCTTCTTCTTCTCTCTCTCACTTTGCCTCGAAAAATACTTTCTTTTCTGTTTATATTTATTTAATTCATTTATTTTTTTTTCGTTTTAAAAAGAGAGTAACACTTTTGAGAGGTAGAACCTTTGTGAGTTCTAAAATTTGGGGTTTGCTATTACCAGGTATTTTTTTGTTTTTGTTTTTGTTTTTGTTTAATTTAACAATTTTGTTAGGATTAGCGGAATTAGAGATTTAATTTTAATTATGGATTTTTTCTAATTCAACATTAGGGTTTTTATTCAGCTGTTTCAATCATTTACGTAGCTTTCTCTAATTTAATATTAAATTTAGGGAATTTAGAGTGTTTTCTATATGAGCTGCCAAATTGGAGATAAAATTTATCTCTTGTTATTGAATTTTGGGTTTTATTTGTTCTAATGTTAATGTTATGTGAGTGATAGTATTACTCCCATGTGTAATAAAAGCAATGAGTGCTTGAACAACACTCATAACCCTGTTGATCTTGATCATCATCATCATCATCATCATCATCGTCATCATCATCATCATCATCGTCATCATCACCAGGAGCAGCAAAATCTTCACTTAATGGATTCTACTGCAACATCTGTTACTTCTTCAAGTACTGTTGGCTCTAATGCTGGTTCACATGATGAGAACACCCCGCGTGTTAAGTTGTTATGTAGCTTCTTAGGTAGTATAATGCCTAGACCTCAGGATGGGAAGCTACGCTATGTGGGTGGCGAGACTCGAATTGTTAGTTTGCCTAGGGATATTAGTTTTGAGGAGTTAATGAATAAGATGAGAGAGCTTTATGAAGGGGCATCAGTTTTGAAGTACCAACAGCCTGATGAGGATCTTGATGCGTTGGTTTCGGTTGTGAATGATGATGATGTGACTAATATGATGGAGGAGTATGAAAAGTTGGATTCTGGGGATGGGTTCACTAGGCTTAGGATTTTTCTGTTTTCGCACCCGGACCAAGATGGTTCCTCGCATTATGTTGATGGGGATGAGAGGGAGTCTGAAAGGAGGTATGTTGATGCATTAAATAATTTGAATGATGGAGCTGATTTTAGAAGGCAGCAAGCTGATTCTCCTTTGATTGGTCCGATTGAAGATGTCCATTTACATGAACACTTTTTTAGTCCAATGAATCTTGATAGTGGTCTTCATAACCAAAGGAGTGGTGAGATGCTGATACCGCAGTATAATTTGCATCATGTTGCAATTCCACAGAGGTACAATGAAATGGAAGGTCCGTGGAGTCCTGCATTTTATTCTCCTAGGCATCATGGGCACCATGATCCAAGACCGTTGACAGAGTTTCCAAATTCACCCCCTTCTTCCCGGTATCGTACGCAGTTTGGAGAATTTCCTGATAGAGGCATGGATAGAGTATCTGAAGAATATGCTAGGTCACAGCTAAATCATCATCCTGCTTATGACCACCAGCCACCATATCCTGATAATGTAGTATGGATGCCTCCTGGAACTATATCTGGTGATAATAAGGCTGGTTTTCCTGGTAACTTGCTGCATGGTCCTACTGTTGTTGAAGGTAGTAGCACTTGTGAGCACTGCCGGGTGGCTTTCCAAAGAAATCAACTACATTTGGAGCAACCTAATGTAGGAAATCCAGTTCACCAGGTTGCTAATTCATGTACTGAGTGCCACCCAAATAGAGAACATTTCATGTTAAATGCAGATACAAAGGTTCACCACGCGATGTACCCAAAAGATCAGAATGATCCTCGATCCATCTATAATGAAGCTCACAGCCATGAAAGAGGATGGAGCCTGCAGCATCAGTTGAGTCCTCATGCTGATGAAGCAAGAACACATATCTCTGGAGCTGGAAGAATTAATGAGCATTATATAGTAGATGGTCCTGGCATTAATTATCCTCTTGGACATTCCAATTTAGCGGATGGCCAACATGCATCCTCGAACCATAGTCATCACCGAGCTGGACATGAATTGGGTAATGACGTTTTTCATGATCAAGCTGTGGCTGCTATGCACCACCTACACATTCCTCCTTCAGAAGAACGTGCAGTTCGATATGGGAATTTTGCTTATGGCTATGGAACAGAAAATCCTTACCCGATTTCACACGGCCATTTACATCCTCAGACTTTATGGAGAAATGTTCAGAACCCTGTGCACGGTACTCCTTATGACACATCCAGTGCAACCTCACAGGTGAATGGAACTGTTAATCCAGCACTTCTCAGGGGCACGTTAGAGGGGAGTCAACGAACTGGTAATGACCTGGACAATATGCACTCTAGGTTGGAGTCTGCACAGAAAATTTTGGGTTTTGATGGAACAACAGCCCCAGAATACTCTTATGGCCATTCTTTAAAATTAACTCCGAATCATTATGGTCCAGAGAATAAGCAGTTGTTTACTCCAGAAACTGTACGACCACCACTACCACGTGAAATCCGAAGCTCCTCTGCAATTTCAGGTACTTCTGGTTACAATCCAGAGTTATCTAGCAGCAATATTATGGAGGTGACAAAAATGGAGAAACCTGTCCTTGGCATGGAAAAAGAAGCAATTTATGCAGAGCAGATCGAAAACTTGGATGTGCAAAACCTACTTTCCACAGAGCAAGACATGGTTGCTCGGGGTAATGGTGATGCTGCACTCTTGGAGACTCTCCATTCAAATTCCTCGAGGCATACAGAAGGAGCTGGTGACATTGTTAAAGGGGGTGAAACTGATCCTTCAGCTGTTATGGAAACTTCAAAGCTATCACTTGACCGATTAAGTTTCTTACCTGAGCTTATTGCTTCTGTAAAGAAGGCAGCATTGGAAGAGGCTGAGGAGGTGAAAGCTGTTGTCAATGAGAATGAGCATAGTTCAGCATCAAAAGAAGCAACTCCAAGTGAATCTGAAGCAGTGGTGAGAATGGATTAGATTACTAAAAAGAGCAGTATCTGTGTTGTACATCATCTTCTCTTTAATTTCCTGTTTTTCTTTCAGAATGCTCATGAAGAACCAGAGTTGGATTCTGAAAGTGACAATATAAACACTAATGAAATTGAACCAACAAAGGCTGAGGAAGAAGCTATTGAAAGGGGATTACAGGTCCTTATTTGCTGTTTCATTAACATGATTGATGTTTTTCTCTTGCATCCCCATGGATGTTTTCATCTATTATTTCTTGTTTTTCTAAATTCTATCTCATCTTTCTGTTATTTTTCACTTCAATTTTAACAGCATGCTTGTTTTATTTTCAGACAATTAAAAATGATGATCTAGAAGAGATTCGGGAATTAGGTTCTGGAACATATGGAGCTGTTTATCATGGAAAGTGGAAGGGTTCTGATGTAGCTATAAAGAGAATAAAAGCCAGCTGCTTTGCTGGGAGGCCTTCTGAAAGAGAGCGTCTGGTAGAGTCTATAGCCTTCTGATACTTCTTCCCTTTCACTAACTTTCTTGCTTTTAACCCTGTTATGGAAGAATGATAAAGTATATCATGTTATAACATACTTTAAGTGTGATTTAATGGCAGGTTAATCTTGCCTATAATCATTGAACTTATTGCTATGCTTTAATAAGGTCTCTAGGTTTTAAGAATAACACAACTTTGACTTTCTTCCCACTAGAGTCATTATTGCTAGATTTTGGAAGAATCTTAAACTTGATAACCATGTACACTTTTTCTAATATACTTCTACAATTAGAAAGTCATGCAACTTTCTTATTTAGCTTATACTAAAACTTTTGCAAGAGTAATATTATTGAAACAAAATTAATGTTGAGTTATTTTGTGATACAATTGAAGCTTAGTAAGCGTGCTAAAATTTAGTGACCATGAGTGATATTAAGTTATCTAATGCTGCTTCTAAAGCAACGGCAAAAGAGTCTTCTGATATTTTTTTGATAATTGCAGCCTATTTGTTGAGCAGGCTACTAAATATTTTGGCCTTCATGATGCTAGAGTAAAAACTCTCATATGCCAGTTAACTATGTCTAAACAACTAAGATATGATAACAAACTTGATTCAGAAGCTTGGTTAGATTAAAAAA
Organism: Ricinus communis; assembly: GCF_019578655.1. Lineage (NCBI taxonomy): Eukaryota > Viridiplantae > Streptophyta > Magnoliopsida > Malpighiales > Euphorbiaceae > Ricinus > Ricinus communis. The sequence continues at coordinate 22,039,080 of NC_063258.1, forward strand.
TTTTGGGTGCTCTCACTTTTCATGCATGGTTGCTGTTCCAGCATCATTAACTTAGACATCTAGACATCAATGTATTCCTTATGGCAATCTCACAATAGTGCGCGGCCTCCCTTTTTTCTATTTGATTTTTTTCCTTTTTTTTTTCTTTTCTGTTGCTTATACTAGTACTTAATGTACTATTGTACTGTAATTACAAGCTAGTATTAGCATAGCCTCACAGATTCTTGGTTGGGATGATAGAAGCAGTAAAATGGAATCTGGACTGTGGTTATATGAAGTTTATTGTTGCTTTCAATCCTTATGCATGGTCGGCGTAGTAATTGTGCACAAGTTGAGGAGGGGAAATTTAAATACCGTGGATACTAGTATTTAGCTCCAATGTGATTAGTTCACTCTGATTACAACAGCGCCTGATTCTGGCAGGCCTCTTTTTTGTGCTGTTTGTTGTTCTAAATCATACTTTATGGTGTATCCTATTGGAGCTGATGCCAGTGTACCTGTTAAGAAGGATGATGTATACTCAAAACAGTTACCATCATTCAAAATACTATACTGAATTTCTCAGTGCTGTAGAAATTTATTAGTAGCACTGTACTGAGTTGTGGCTATTTGTTTGAAACATCTGATTATTAATGAGGTTGATTAGAAATAATTATTGTTTCATTTATGTTATTTCTGTAGATTGCAGATTTCTGGAAGGAGGCTTTGATATTGAGTTCATTACACCATCCAAATGTTGTTTCTTTCTATGGCATAGTTCGTGATGGCCCTGATGGATCTTTAGCAACTGTCACGGAGTTTATGGTTAATGGTTCTTTGAAACAGTTTTTGCAGAAGAAAGATAGGTAACTAAGTTGATGATGGTGTAGTGGGTTTGTACATTTAATTATTTTGTTTGTAGTTTCTATTGTCTTTAAACATAAGTGGAGCATTCCTTAAGGTAAACTTATTAACAAAGATGAGAAGATAAAAACCCCAGTGTTCTTGGAAGGAAGAATGTGTGACAGTCTAATGTTATTGGACAGAACCATTGATCGCCGTAAGAGACTCATCATAGCTATGGATACCGCATTTGGCATGGAATACCTGCATGGGAAGAACATTGTTCATTTTGATATGAAGTGTGAAAACCTCTTAGTAAATATGAGAGATCCACAACGGCCTGTTTGTAAGGTATGAATTCTGAGATGATACTGTGAATTACTACCTAAATATGGGTTGAGCTTTACTTTTATCAGCCAAAATCTTCTGTTTTCATAAATGTTATTGAAAAGCTTTAAAGTTCTGAATCCAATAGCCAGCTTCTCAGTTGCCTGCACTTGAGGCGTGTTAAAGTTTACAGCTTTTGATGGTTGTTGGGGTTTAGCTTGTCTACTTCTACTGGATGATTATTTTATCTTCTTCAAAATGTTATTTAATACAAGGAATTAGTTCCAACTTCTGAAGGAGATGGCTTGGCAACTAACCCTGTATACATTCTCTTCTAGATTGGTGATTTAGGCTTATCAAAGGTGAAACAGCACACCTTGGTGTCAGGCGGTGTTCGTGGAACTCTACCCTGGATGGCACCTGAGCTTCTGAGTGGAAAAAGTCACATGGTGACGGAAAAGGTCGAATTTCTCATCTGAAATATTAAATTTTCTTTATTATATTATTATTTACAATGTTATTTTATAAATTATCTTTTCATGTGTTGTAGATTGACGTATACTCATTTGGGATTGTTATGTGGGAGTTGCTGACTGGGGAAGAGCCATATGCTGGTTTGCATTGTGCCTCCATAATCGGTAAGTGCAATGCTATAATTGACTGCGTTAAATAGATCGTTGGCAATATAATGTGCTGTTACCCATTTTATTGACAAATGATATAAGTACATTGGGATAATATCAACTTCAGGCAAGAGTTCCTTATTCAGGGGAGTTGAAAAGGAGTAGGGAAAACCAAGAAATTGATAGTCTATTGGGAAGTCAAAACAGCAAGCTGATATCATTAATTAATAACAGGATTTGCTTGTGAAAGAAAAGAGGATGTTTGAAAGTAATAAATTTGTAGCCCAATCTGCACTTTTTGACAGCTTAGGCTCAATTAATTTTGTAAGCCCATATAAAATGAATACTCAATTGGGATGAGGAATGTGATATTATCATTATTCTCCATTAACAAAGCGAAAATTTGCATCAAGTTGTGTTTGATTCCGTGCAAAGCATGGATGGATGAAATCAAGGCTGTTTGTGCCTCAACATTTCAAAAATTCTGGCTTCTTCTTCAAACAGCTGAAAATGATGTGGACAAGGAGAAGAAATTTGGAATTGTTTTGGTATGATTTAGGTCTTTTAGGCTTCTGCTATGTTTTTGAGTATTTATAATATGTTATTTGCAGGAAAGAAGAGTTTCTCCCTGTTTGTGTGATTTATTTGGTATTGCTACTAAAAGTTGCATATGGACTAATTCTAAAAGTGTTAGGAGTATCAAGAGTCTCCATGCATTACTCAAATAATGAGTGCAGAATTATTTTACAAATTCTCTTGGAGTCTAGTTTAAAGTCTATGTCTTCTTCAACAAGCCAGCCAAAAATTCAAATATAATATTTATTGATCTCTTGCTTTGAAAGTTCTGACTTATTCCCTATATCAATTAGCATAGAAGAGGCCTAACTCTGTTGAAATTTACTGTTTGCAGTACCAAAACATGCATTGCAAAAAGCACTATAACCTCAATATATCAATCATTCCCAGAAAAGCCTATACAAGCATAAAAGCACAATTTTCTTTTATGACTTCTTCAATGGATTCTTTTACCACTTTTGACAGTTATTTAGCTTCTGCTGGTTGTCCTACATTATAGTGATACAAAATCCTAAAAGCCAATAGAATTTTTGCGTTTTTCCATGTGTTGGGCATACAAATTGCAACTTGAAGACAATGTCTATTGGGAACTATTTTAATTTGAGTGTTTCTGTGCATATCTTCTGAAATTTGGCAAAGTATACAGTTGGATCCTCACTTCTAAGAAATGATTTAAATGGTTCTCGACTTCTTAATTTCAATTTTCCGTGGTTCTTCCATTATAGTGCTGTATGCTTCAGTTAGAATCACATTTACTTCTGAAATTCTACAGTTTCTTACATGTTTTATGCCAAAACTTAACAAATATTTCTATGCCTCAATTTGCCCTCTTTCAAATAGAAATATTGTCAAACAGGAGTATTACTGCAGGTTTGTTTTCTTTTCATTAAAATTAAAAGTTAAAAAAGGTCAACGACCCTTATTACGTAGAACAACTTTCTCGTCCCCTAAAAGTTAAATGAGGTATACAAGTACATGCTTACCACAATTCTATTAGGTAACTCTGCCCTTAAGTTAATTGAGCTGGGTGAAATGGTGCAATTTGAAGTCATTCTGTAGATATACAGCTAATCTGAAATGCTCTTAATCCTTTCTCAAAGACTTTAGCTGATTGACTGTTTTGGATAAACCCACTTGAAAAAATATTCTTAGCTATTTAGCCTGAAGTACATCGGTACTCAAATGCATGAACTGAAAGTCAACTTTCTTCTCAAGGAATGTTGGATGCTTCTTTCTTCTCCTTTGCTGTAAGCCTTTAAACAGTTGTGCTTGTAATTGTTTGTACCCCATCTTGTGCTTTGTAATGTTCATGCTAGGTTTTGATGTCTGTATTTGTGCCCTGTATGTTAATGAATGTATGTCTGAACATGTTTGTGATGGTTTTGAGATAGGAGTCAATAGTCCAAGGTGTGTAAGTTATAGTTATCCGAATGCTCATAATATTTTGAAATTCATATCCAGCTGACATCTGTAGATATAATCATTTGTATGCATATATGCTCGTCGATGTCGACTCGTTGATATGTACAGTTATAATTGATAAATCAGGTCAACTATTCATTTTATCCTTTCATTTATAGTTCTTAAGTGTTTCTTTGTCATCTCCAGGAGGGATTGTAAACAACTCACTGCGCCCACAAATCCCAACCTGGTGTGACCCAGAATGGAAGTCATTAATGGAAAGCTGTTGGGCTGCTGATCCAGCAGAAAGGCCATCTTTTACAGAAATTTCACGGAAACTGAGAAGCATGGCAGCTGCAGTTAATGTGAAATAATTCCATTCCTGGAGCCGTTGATTTCAGTTTAATTGTCTTACTAGCAGAAAAGGTTAAAGAATAAGAAAAATAAAGAGAGAATCAAGATTTCTCTGTTTAAATTCACCTATCAGTTAGAAGTATATTCAGGCAAATAGAATTATAATGCCTTTGAATAATCTTCTAGAAAGCTTATAATCTTGCCACAGGTTGGGGTTCCTTTCATAGTGCAAGCCCTTGCATTTTACCCTGGATTTAACCTTGAAGCTACATGACACATAAAGAGCTGTGGATGCATAATTGGAATGTGAGTGTGTTTCTAGTTTTTTTTTTTTCTTTTCATTTATCAGATATTGTTTCCATGGTAACAGAGTGATATTACACTCCTGGCAGGTCTTTTGATATTTTCAGAGTGATAATAGCAGTACTATGGCGAATTCTATCATTTGATGTGGAACCAAGCTCTTTTGAGTAAGGATGTGTATAACTTGCTGGTAAATATGAGGTGTTCTAAGCTTCATCTTGGAAAAATGTTGCTGCCTAATGCATGAGAATTTCTGGTGAAACTTGGAAACAAATAGGTCTTGAACTTGTGTCTTTACTTGAATCCTTTTTTTCTCTTTAGATCTCTACATTCATACGCTTCTTGTTTATATAAGTTCTATGTTCTGGAGATGTAACATGTATATGATTATTATACAAGAAGGCCCTCGCATTATCTGTTCCTGACATGTTCGAGCATAATTAAGTGCAATTCAGGCTCATGTGAACATGCAAGATGTGATGTGATGCTCACAGGCTACATTTGTTTGATACAAGCTTTTTCTTGTTTGGATAACTGAGCTTAATTTATTCAATTACAGAGCATTATAATGTACTAGTTTACGAACAATCAATATTAAATCTTTTTAGGAGAAAACATATTATTTTCTCGATGTGAATAAAATTTGTATACTGGAAGAGGGAAAGAATTGTATGATTATGTCTTCCATTTCCTATTGCATATGATATTATTTTCCTTCATACAAACCCTAATATTATATGATTTTGTGCTGCCGCTGGCAGTCATTAACAGCAGCCGCACCGGATTCATCATCCCTTCTTCTTCGTTTATAATGTTTTTTTAGTTTTAACGTAATTCATTTATATTATTTAGTAAAATAATTAAAGAATATTTTTAATTAAAAACTTCAAATTAATGATGTTATCTGGCTCATACAAAGTGTTATGCTTTTATAAAAATAGAATAGAATCTTATATTTTAGCAAAATTTAATGTTATGATAAACTAACAATTTAATTATTATTTTGAATTTCTATTCGATGATTATAATTTAAAAAATTAAAAAAAATTTAATTTCTTTTATAATATTAAATTATAGTTGTTCAGTTTTCTTTTTAGGTCAAGATCTATTTTGAGAAAGAAACTGAAAAATTATTAAGTTATTATTTTTTTTTATTAGAAATTAAGATTAAGTATTGTTAAAATGTAAGATTTTGTTCCGAAAGAATAATTTTATACAGTTTGGTACTAATATTTAATTTAAGTTTTTTAAATTAAAAATATTATTTGATTATTTTTATTAGATAATTAAAGTAAATTATATTAAAATTAATTAATTTTACTCTAACTCGATAAAAGTTATTTTTATAAAATTTGATACTTTGTATGAAGTTAAAACCAAATTGAACTTTTTGTATTGATTAAATAATTTGATTGGAGTAAATTGGTTATTTTCACCAAGTTATTGGATATGTTTTTCAAAAAATTAAAATATGAGCTAATTGCTTGTTGACTCCAAATTCAAAGATAAATTGGAGCTTAACTCGTCTTTTATTGTAGGAAATTTTTTTAAAATATCATAAAATCAATAAAAAATATCATTTACCGTGTAAATTTTCTTTTTAAAATACAGTTTTTTTTTTCTTTTTTTTTTCAAATTTTGGGTGTGGTTTTTTATTATTTTTTTATTTTTAGTTATTTTTTGATTGCTTTTTGATTGTTTTATCCAAGAATAATAAAAATATCTAAAAAATAACTAAAATCTTAATTTAAAAAAATTTTGAATATTTTATTATTATAAAAATAAAAAATACCATAAATATGATAAAAAAAGAAGAAAATTTTTCTGTTATTTTTCCTAAATGTATCGATATTGAAAATAGAAGCCGGACATACACTTTCCGGTTGTCCTCTTTGGTAAGTGGGGCTTTTTCTTATTTTGGAGGTTCTTCAAAAGAATATTGGATAAAATTTTGGCAAATTTCCACTTTAGAGAAGTCAACTTTTTTCAAAAAAGATTATATCTGCCCGCCGTTTACACTGGCGGACAGCTTTTGGAGAGTTGTGTCCGTTTGATGCCACTCTATTTCACTACCATGCAGGTCTGCATGCTACTTACTAACTAAAATTATTTTTTAATTTTTTATTTAATAAAATCCTCTAATTTATAAACCAATTATTATTATTATTATTATTATTTAGTAGAGGTATTCCTTTAATTTTTATAGAATAATTCCCTAATGTCAATTACAATTATAAATCTCTAATTAATTTGGAAAAATAACCCTAATATTCCTAGCACTCTAAAAAATTTCTAATAGCTATTTTTTTTTAATTTAAAAAATTATTTTTTTTTTAAAATTTGAAGCCAATTAGTAGGAGCCCTCCGTCAGTTGGACTAGAGAACAACTTCTGTCCGCCGGTCCAACTGGTGGATAGATCCCCACCCTTCACCACATCATCAAATACTGTTTTAAAGTTGAAATATATTTTTAAATGATTTTAAAAATAGAATCTTAAAAATTTTTATTTTAAAATAAAAAATATTTTAAAAAAAAATTCCTAATTAGAGAAAAACCCGCAGGTAAGTGAAGTGGAAGGAAGGCTCTACCATATGGAGTAGCCGTAAAAAGCCACAAAAGAATCGACCACTTGACAGATTTATGGGGCATGCCTCATTTAGTTGCTTGCTTCGATTCTCCCAGTTGTTATACTGCGGTGTCTGTATATGAGGGCTGCAATAGAGTTTCTTTTACTCTTTCTTTAGTCAAATATAGAAATAATGAATCCCAAATTAAATGTGGGTTATATCCTATTATTGATATATATGCATTGAAGCAACATCTCAGCATATATCTCTGTACCTTCTTTGCCATTAATCCATCAACAATGATATGTCGACGTCAACATCTCAAATACCACTACTCTGTATAATCTCCAAGGCCCAACGAATTGCTAATTGCTAGTGCCTCGGCCATTCTACTGCTTCCTTCAATCTGGACTCGTTTAGTACCTGCCACTAGTATTTCTCCTGTTAGATCTTGGACCACAAATTCAAAACTAGAGCTGTAAAACAATATGAGCAATTCGAGCTTGACTCAGATTCGGCTCATTTTTTAACTCATTCAAGCTCGTTCAGAAAGTATTAACGATCCAAACTTAATCTTAGTTTTAAATTTATTAAACATTTGAAACGAGCTTGAGAATACAAAAACTCGACCGGATACGGTGTGAGTTTTTAGACTCGTTATATATAATTTAAATATCTATAATAATATACTAAAATATATATATATAAACTTAATTCTTTTATATGATAATAAAGATAAAATTATACAAATCTCTTATAAATTAAAATAGAAATTTTGTACTTAATTATGATATATCTTTTATAAATTTACATTCACATATAAACTTTAATTTTTTTTTATGAACTAAAACTTAAAAAGAATAGGCATGCAATAATTTTTCAATAGAGCAAAATATTCTTATTTAGTTTTTAATTTTTTTTAACTCTTTGAGCTTATTATTCTTTATGATTTTTTCTCCTAATCAGTTTCATTATTAATAAAATATTATTTTTAAATTATTTTTATTCATATAATAAAAATAAATAAAATATTAAAAAATATTATTATCTTGAACGGTTTCAGCTTTACTCAGGCTCGACTCATTCTTTAACTCGTTCGAACTCGTTCAAAATTTCTTAAACTTGAACCGATTTTGATCACTAATATAATTTGATAGAGCAGGACTTAAATAATGACATGTTTATATCGGCTCGGCTAGTTTTCACACCTATCCAAAACCCATCTTCCCCACCTTGTAAATTGCAGCATCCGTGTTAGCCTTCCTCATTCCTTGTTCGGGCAAATTCCATTTGACAATTGCGGGTGGCTCTTGTTCCAAGATACACGTCCTCTGTTGGAGGTCTTGAAACTCTTTAGCTTTAAAACATAACTTATTCCTTGCATTCCACATAGACCAGTATCATACTAAATAGCTCAACATAGCTGAAAAGAGACTCCATCTACTTCCACAATAAGAGCTTAAAAGTTCCATTGCCGAAGGTAGTGACATGAAATCGTAGTGGCCTTACATACCATAGACGTTGGATAAGTGGACATTTCAAAGTCGGATGTGTCCAAGACTCTTCAGCACAACCACACAGTTGACAAGTGTAATCCATCTCACAGCCACGTCGAACCAGTTGTTAAGGTATCAGTGCAAGCTCTCCACAGAAATTGCCTCGCTTTAGGTGGGATGTTAATTCTCCACAACTTCTTCCAGTTGGGGTCCTGACTACTAGAGGATGGACGAGACATAGCTTGCGAAGACATAATGGAAATAGCCAAATGATAGGCGAATCGTACACTAAATTTACCAGATTTAGTATGTTGCCAATATTGCTCGTCTCTAGGTAACCGAGAACTTATTGGCATATACTAAAGAATTTTATTTGCCTCCTCACTTGAGAAATTTTCTTTGCACCACATCACTTTACCACTGTTACAAATCTTCGTCAATTAAGTCAGCTACTCTCGCCTCTTCATGCAATGAATTCTGTAGAAAAATCAACTTCTCCACATTTATTGTCTCTATCCACTTATCATGCCACACTCTTAATACTTTGCCCTTTACCAACTCGCCAAGCCGACCCTTCCAACACTAGCTGTCAAGAGGCCATCAAACTACACCATAGATAACTCGGTTGATATCCAATATTCGCTGTATCAAAACAACCCCTTGGAAAATATTTTTCTTTTAGAATTTGGACAGCTAAAGAGTGAGTGTCACAATCATCGCTAGGTTGAAGCAATGGAGATCACGAAATCCAAGACCACCCGATGCTTTAGATTGTGTCAACTTAGCCCCCAATGTATTTTCCTTTCTCCCTCTTGATGACCCCACCAAAATCTGGCCATAGCACTCTCAATCAATCTCCTTACAAACTGATATTGGAAACAGGAAACGACTCATAGTATATGTAGGTATCGCTTGCACCACCGCCTTCAATAATGTTTCTTTCCCCGCTTTAGACAACGATCTCTCTTTTCATCCCTTCATTTTATTAAGCATCCTGTCTTGCACTAACCGGAAAACTTCTTTCTTAGATTTACCAATCACAGTTGGTAATCCCAAGTACTTTTCATGGCTCTCTGCTGCTTTAGCACCAAGTCTGTCAATAATTTGTTGCTTCATATTCACAAGAACATTCCTGCTAGTAGACATCTCTGATTTGTCCATGTTAATTTGTTGTCCTGATGCCTCTGCATAAACATTTAAAATTTGTGCTATTTTGTCCCCTTCCTACATTGTAGCTCTACTGAAGAGTATGTTGTCATCTACAAAAAAATATATGTGAGATGGTCGGTGCAGTACGAGCTACTCTGAAACCATGAATCTCACATTTTTTCTCCGCATCAGCTATCATAGCAGACAGACTCTCTGCACAAATAAAAAAACAAATAGGGTGAATGAGGATTCCCCTGACAGAGACTCTTTCAGGAGTGAAGGATCTGTAGGCACACCATTTATCAAAATAAAATAAGAGACAGAAGATGCACATCTTATCACCAAGTCTATCCAGCTATCATTAAAACCCTTCTTTTCCATAATAGCTTTAAGGAATTTCCACTCCACTCTATCGTATGCTTTGCTCATATCCAATTTTGAAGCCATAAAGCCTTTTCTACCCCCTTTTTTTCTTTTCCATTGAGTGAAACATTTCAAAAGCTACCATAGTAGTATTTGTAATTAGTCTACCCGGAATAAAAGCACTTTGAGCATGTGAGATGATAGAAGGCAATATAGACTTCAGTCTATTAGCCATTGCTTTTATAATAATTCGGCAAATTACATTACACAAGCTATCTTTAGTGATGTTAGGAGTCTTAACTTTAGGAATTAGGACAATGAAAGTGTGGTTCAGATAAGAGGGATCACAACCATTATTCAAAATATTAAGAGCAGTATGAACAATATGAGACTAAACAATATGCCAAGATTTTGAAAAAATAAAGGAGGCATACCATCTGATCCCGGGACTTTAGACAGATGCATCTGCCTCAGAACTTGATATATCTCCTCCGGTCTATAAGGTTAGGTTAATCGCTTGTTCATCTCATTAGTGACTCTAGGCTCAACTGTATCCAAAACTTTATGCATATTCCTAGGGGTAACCGATTTAAAAATATTCTAAAAATATTCAGTCATCACTTATGCAATTTCACTATCTCCTCTACATCACTCCCCCACCTCTTTCCTAGTCCCCTCTATTTTATTCCTCCGTCTTTGAGTTCTTTCTCATGAAAAAAAGATGTATTGCGGTCTCATCCTGCAGCCATAAAATTCTAGAACGTTGTCTCCACATTGACTCTTCACACTTCAAGAGTTCATTTAATTCACCTTCCATCCTTTTACCTTCAAACAAATTAGCGAAAGAAAGGTTTATTTTGCAACACTTCCAGTTGCTTTCTAACCAAAGCAATTTTCCTGTCAACATTTCCGAAGACCTCACTATCCCATTTTTGCAATTTATTTCCACAACTCTAAACCTTCTCTATAAAATCCCTCCCATTCCATCCTTCTCTCACCGCTTCCTTACACCCCTCATGATGTAGCCACATACTTTCGAATAGAAATCTTCTTATTTCTTTCCTTCTTCTCAGTTCATTATTCCCACTGCAGACATCAAAACAAATGAAAATAGGGGAGTGGTCAGATTGAACACGTACCAAGTGTCGAACTAGATCTGCTGGAAACATCAAGCTCCATGCATTGTTATTTAATGCCATATCCAGCCGCTCTCTTATATTCTTATCCCCCTCTTGCCCATTTGACCATGTGAACATGTTTCTTCCGAACCCCATATCCATAAGTTCGCAATCCTCCACTGCCTCTCTAAATATATTCATGGCCACGTTCGATCTTATAATACCCCTTTCCTTCTCATGCGTCCACATGACTTTGTTAAAGTCACTAACACAACCCCATGCATGTGTATTACCAGGATTTAACAATCTAAGCAAATCCCAAGTCTTATATTTGTTCTCCTGCTCGGGCCAGCCATAAAATCCAGTCAATGACCACTTGTGAGAAGAGTTAGGAGTAGAAACTTGAAACGACACATGATGCAATCAAATACGAAATCAAGAGAGATCAACAACTTTATTCCATAACATTGAAAGACCCCCACTGCGAGAGCTACCCGTCCCATTACAATCAACTGAAAAACAACCTAAAACCAAAAAAAATTGCTATTTAAACTAATAACTTAGACGGTAAATTACATTGACTGTCCCTCAAATTTGAGTTTAGTGTCATTAAAATCCTTAAATTTTAATTTATATCACTAAACCTCTTATTAATTATAGTATCACTAAACTCCTTTTCTTTAATCTTTGTGGACCAATAATATAAAGACACTTAGCATTCAATAGATTTTTTTTAAATATACACTAAACTGAATTAATTAAATCAAATAATAAAATTTAAAATACTAAAATTAAAATCAAAATACATACTTTCTCTTATATTTTTTCCTTTCATTTTCTCTCAATCCAAATAATCTAAATCCAAAATAAATCTCCAAATTAAAAATGATAATTCCAATTAAAACAAGAAAAAAAACAAAACTTTTAGTGAGTTGAAAATCAAAATCATAAACAATCAAAACAAAAGAAATCCAAATGATAAATAATCAAAACAAAAGAAATAAAAAAAAAAACTCAAAACTCCCCATTTCAGAATCACCGGCGGGGCTAATAGGACTGCGCATAATTCCAACACTTCCTTCGTCCTCAATACTTCCTCATCAGAATTCCTAATTTCCTCCACCACCGACGGCGTTAACAGAGACAACGACGACTCAAACCTCAGGAACTGTTACAAGCGGCAACGGCGAGAGAGGAGCATTTGCTTAGAGTCTTGCGACGGCGGCGAGAGAGGAGCATGACACAGAGTGATGCGGCGACGGCGAGAGAGGAGCAAGTGAAAGACGAGACTTGTAGTAGGGCTGGGTTTGGGTTCTCAAAATTATTCAAGAATTTGGATATGGGTTGGCAGTGATTATATAGCAATTTATTTTTCAATCTAATTATCTTTACCCATAAGTTTCTTGCCATCTATTATAGTAAATCATTAGACTCCTAATTTATGACTTTTGAGATTACTGTGTTGGTGCCATTGCAAAGGAGATTACTGTGTTGGACCTCTTTAAGTCCTATCTTAATTCCTTGCCTCCTCTTCCACCTGATCATCAAATATCTGCCAAGTCATCTAATATTCAGCAGTCATCGCCGATGGCAAATATGTTGTCGGTGCTTTGCTCAAATATCTCATTTTGCTTTATTGATTTTTTTTTTTTGTAATTTCATTTTTCTATTATTGAAAACTTTAGTATTTTTAATTTTGTTAATTTGATTTAATTAATTAAAGCTAGTGTAATTTTTATTAACTTTAATGAAGTGTCATGTATTTGAATATTATTGGTTTTAATATGTTGATGTGACATGCAATAATAATATGTGAATTTATTTTTTTAAAATAAGTCGGATAACCATATTATTTTTTTGTTAAATTTTTAACTAAAGATTAACTGAAAGGGTGTGATATCTCGGTTAAAATTAAAAGAGTTTCGTGATACAAATTGAAATTTAAAAATTTTAGTGATATTAAGTCCAAATTTGAGGACCGTTAGTGTAATTTATCCCTAACTTGACCACTTTTAATTTTTATTTTCATTAAAAAAATTAATATAAGGGTTTTCCATTTGCAGGAGCTTTTTTAGAGCTCGAATTGTCACTTGGTTTCCAAGCCCGTGATAGTTCTAGCTTAAGATTCTCATGGCGATCGTTGGGACTGGATACCAGTCGACGCCGTGTCGAAATTTTCTTGAAAAATTGCTGCCAACTCGAACTCTTTAGCTCTCTTCAGTCTTTCAGTTTCATTTTCCCCACTGTCCAGCTTAATTTTCCTTTTTGAACCTATTCCTTTAATCGTTAAGGTCTTTGCTAGATGCTCGGACGAAACTTGTCTTCCAATAATCTTTATAGTGCGAGTGGGGCGATTACGATTTGTGCTGGGTTCATTTTGGAGTAGATTAGTACATCAGGATAATAGTAATAGTAATAGTAATGAGTAAGGGTTTTGGTGATTTAGTGGGACTTCACAGTTAGGTTAAGTAGTTAAGTACTTGCATATTGGATGACAGTTGGTATTTGGTTATTGTCATGGTGTGTTTCATCTTAGGTTATAGCCAAAAAAATCATTATTTCATGGTTATTGACGGAGTATGGGCTATTTTGGTTGGTGTTTTGTAGTATTTGGATGTTGCATGATACTATGGTATTGTGTTGGTCCACATGAATAATGTTTTGGGACTTCTTAATCGTTGTGGCAGCCATCTTAACTCCCTGCAAAATATCAACCAATTAAATATATTCCCAGTCCTTCTCATGCAATGAACACTGCACTTTGTTCTCTCTTTCCTCCTTAAACTCCTCAGCTCCCTCCTCCATTACTCTAGGATCATTAAATAAAGACTTTCTAGATTTTAAACTATTTTTTTACCAACCATCAACGCTCTCTACCTTCGCAAGCTTCATAGGGGAAGCTCTCATCCAATCACCAAATGGCAACTTACATTCCTCCAACACATCATACCCATCATTCTCCTTCCTTTATTCACAATCACACGTGATATTCTCTAGATAGCCACATATATAGCAAAAGGAAGATAGTCTTTTGTAACGAAAGAATACCCATATAGTTTTTCCAGGAGTAATCACAATCCTCGTACCCTTCTTTAAAGACTTTCTTAGGTCAACCTCAACTCGTATCTTAATGCTATGATTCATTCCTTCTAAAGTTGATTGGTCCACCTCAATAAACTTTCCAATTCTAGAGCCAATAGCCATTATAGCCCCTTTATTCCTTGCATTCATAGAAAGCTCGTACAAATGGATCCAGAATGGTGTTAACATAAAACTTATATGTGATGGTTGAGATAAGAAATAAGAGAAATTGAAGGGAAACCTCAACCTATTGTGGCTGAGAAGAATAATTAATTTATATACTGTCATAACTACAAATTGCCATAATCAATGAACTCATCCTGACTATACACGTAGAGCAATACAAAGAAAATATTAACATAGGATCTGCTGCCCATGATTACAAGCACAACAGAAAGAAGAAAAGACAAATAGAAAATAAAGACAATCTTGACAGTTGGCTAAAGATTATAGGATGACATCTTTGTAAATACAGTAGCTAAAATAACTAATAATGGTTGTGCTAGCTATAGTTAGTTATGGCTTAGCCAATACAGTAGGAATTTTCTTTACTTCATATACTTGTCATGCATGTAATGTGAGCAGGTTTTTAGTTTTCAATTAATAAAATTCTCAGAGTTTTTCTCCTTCATTTTGTATCATGGTATCAGAGTAGGAAAAAGATCTTTATTCTTCTCTTTTCTTGCATTTTCTCATCGTTTCTTACTTACCAAACAACTTTTCATTTTGATTTCTTTACAATTTCTGTTGCAGTCTTACTCGTTTTTTATTGTAGAGTTTTTGTTGATTCAATCATGACTAAAACTGCAAATCCAAATCAATCCTTAGCTTCGATGAGTTCTCATTTTCTCACTGATGGAAACACTGAAAATCCTTTGGAGAACTCTTCTTTGCCTTATTTTCTTCACCATTCAGAAAATCACAGTTACGTGATTGTTACTCTAGAGCTGACTTTAATGAATTTTACTACTTGGAAACGATCTTTTTTGCTTACTGTTTCTATATGCAACAAACAAGGTTTTCTTGATGGTTCTATTCCTAAACCTCTACTAGATGATCCTCTATACTTACCTTGGATATGATGTAATAATCTTCTTATAGCTTGGCTTTTGAGAGCCATTTCTTCTCCTATTGCATCAACTGTATTTTATATTGAAGAAGCCAAACAAATTTGGGAGAAGTTGAATACGCAGTTCTCACAGCCGGATGATTCTAGGATTTGTCATTTGCTAAATCTTGTGTGCACTCTTACACAAGGTAACAATACACTGGATGGATATTTTATTGAACTAAATGGAATTTGGGAGGAACTTCGTAATTTTTGTCCTTTTCCTCATTGTTCCTGTGGTAGTTGCAATCAAGATTATTTTCTATCACGACCCGATCTGTGGGCCTGTCATCGGCACTAGGGAATAGGTAGGCTTAAGGCCACTGAATCCCATAGTAAGCCTTACTAACTAATAATTCAATAAAATGCTTATAAAAATATATATAATTAATCAAGACTGACATGCCACACACCAATCTAACTAGTCTTTGATAATATTTCACGTCCATAATGGACTAGAACAATCATGACAAATCAAAAGTATTACTGCGGAAGGTCTAGAATGTAAAATAACTAAAAATATGAAAGTATAGATTATTTACAATAAACCCGATGTAGAAAGAAGTTAGTCTGTCAAAATGCAGGACGACGAAGAACTCTAACTATCACTTGAAAAAAATAAAATTGAGACTGTCAGTCTCGAGAGTGAGTTAAAATCAAATAATCATGTGACTAATGCGATCTCCTCAATAAAATAATATTTATTAACTCAATATATCATGCCATTATATATCAAATACGAGTCACACCATAATTAGAAATATAATACATTTTAAGACTTATGGGACGAGTGGCTCAGCAGAACCTTAACTTAAAACGCTAATAGCCTTTCGGCTCTCTTATTCCAATAGGTCTGGTGCCTAGAAAGTGAAGCTCAACCAGAGTCCTTACATCCAGCTTGGACACTTCATTCCTAACTAAGCCGGCGCCTAGAGAGCATTGCTCGATCGGGACCTTTCTCCGGCAATCAAACTTTTACAACCTAGAGAGTTATACTCAATCAGGGCAAAATCCAAACATAACCTTGTTACTTGTCCATGATTATTACCGGTGCGTACGCGGTCCTGATGTAATCCATCAGGTGGCATGTTCTACTGTAGCCTCATCCCGATGTCGCAATCATAACATATATGTAATACTCATAGTAGAATAATCATAGACTAACATCATTATTCAACAACATACTGAAATTGAATCTCGAATAAAGCAAGCATGTAATTTATATATGGAATTAATAATAATAGTATAAAAAAAAACATTAATTATGATTTTAAAATTAACGAAATAATTTTACTAATAATAATATTAATATTATTCGTGGATTTCACTAATTAAATAAAATTATTTATAATGCGACATTGAAAATCATATTGAAACATAAATCACTAAAATATTACATTAAATTTAGACATGTCAATAGTGCAGTAATTATATGACTTTAACTCACAGTTCTGTCGCGCTCCTCAGTCCGCTCCTACACCTCGGGTGGAGCTGGCGAGAAGGATGGATTATTTATTCAGGAAAACACTTAGTTAATAGACATTCTTAAATTTTTCCTAGTCCTAGATCCCTAGATTAGACTGCCTAAAATTCAGTAGAACGTCCCCTTTTACCCCCCGTAAAACGGGTCCAAAACTTGCCAAAAACACTTCAAATATTTTGCGATTAATTAACGAAATTCAGGCCACCAAAACTGCATTATTTTTTCCACCTCTGCAACACATCACAATCACAATTAATTAAATTAATTAATTTTTAAATTATCTATTGCTGATAATTAATTGCCATAATTTTTAAGGTCTAAATAAAATTATATCAAGTCGAAATTGCAATATTTCGTGCGTCCAAAAAACATTGGGGTCCGGAAGCTAGTCCTACCAACAGTGTCGGAATTCGAATCTGGAAGTACCTACACGAAGCTCGAGTTGCGAGGAGTCCGAAAACACGAGAGTTTCGATCGAAAACTCATCGGAAGGCACCGAATCGGGGCCAGAAAGTCTCAGCTCCGACGAGGCTGCTGGCAGGGATTTCACGGCAAGGAAGGTCATTTTCGGGGGTGAAGAATCCAAATCCGATGTCGGATTGCCGAAAGGACATTGGCAGGAGGCCGAATCGACGATGGCAGCCTCTTCATCCTTCATCGGTGTCACACAAAAAGAAGGGAGGAGGGGAAGGCACTACTGGACCGCGGCGACGAAGGGGAGAAGGCATTCGGCGGGGAAAGGGAGAAGAAAAAGGAAAAGGAGGAAGGAAAAGAAGGAGAGGGGGGAAGGGGAAGGAAAGAAAAAGGAATTTTTTTTAAATCTGGGTATTACATTCTACTCCGCTTAGAAAAAACATTCGACCCCAGAAAGCTACACACCTCAGTCACCATAGTCAGTCTCTGCCAATCAATCACCGCCTCCACTTTCTTGGGGTCCACCTAAATACCTTTTCTAGCCACAACGTGTCCTAGAAAAGTAACACTTTCTAACCAAAACTCGCACTTAAAGAACTTAGTGTACAACTGATGCTCCCTCAACATCTGAAGTACCATGCTCAGATGCCACTCGTGCTCCTCTTCACTTTTGGAGTATACCAAAATATTATCAATGAATACTATGACAAAATGATCCAGAAACTACTTGAACACCCAATTCATCGGATCTATGAAAGCCACAGGAGCACTGGTGAGTCCAAACGACATTACCAGAAACTCATAATGCCTATAATGCATCATGAACGCCATCTTCGGCACATCTTCCTCACGGATCTTCAACTCGTGATACCCCGATCATAAATCAATCTTGGAGAAGCATGCAGCTCCTTGAAGCTGATCGAATAGATCATCGATGCGAGGAAGCGGATACTAGTTACGAATCGTCGCTTTTTTCAATTGTCGGTAATCAATATAGAGGCACAAAGTATTGTCCTTTTTCTTCACGAACAGAACAGGAGCACCCCACGGAGACGTACTGAGTCTAATAAAACCCTTATCTAGGAGGTCTTGTAACTGTTCCTTTAACTCTCTTAACTCGGCTGGTGCCATTCGGTAGGGCGATAAGAAAATAGGTGTTGTACCTGGTACCATGTTGATGCCGAATTCTATCTCTATATTGGACGGTATTCTTGGTTATTCTTTTAAAAATACATCAGGAATCTCACAAACCACCTGAATGTCCTCAATGCAACCTTTTCCTACTGAGATATCCCTAACCAAAGCCAGATATCCCTGACATCCACGGCGAAGAATCTGCTTAGCTGTAATAGCTGACACGAGATTTGATGGAGTAAGTATCTGCTCGCCTTTAAAATAAAACTCTGAGTCTCCGGGGATTTGAAAAGTTACGTGTTTCTCCCGGCAGTCCAACATGGCAAAATGTATAGCCAACCAATCCATTCCCAAAATCACATAAAAATCCATTACATCCAACATAATTAAGTTAGTAACTAAATGTCGACCCTCAACTGACACCTGACATGACGGAAACACAACGTCGGTCTCTAAGGCATCACTTAACGGCGTAGTGACCGACATCAGAACTTGAAGTATAACGGGTTGGACATCCGATCTTAAAGCAAAACTAGGCGATATAAAAGAATGGGTAGCCCCACGGTCTAATAAAACTCTAGCTTCAGAATAGCAGATAGGAATAATACTTGACACTATAGCATTTGAGACTCGCGCATCTTGATGAGTGAGGATGAACACTCTCGCTTGCCCATGACTTGACTATTGAGAGCCTGAAGCTTGACTTTGAACTCTGCCTCCAGATTAGCCTCCTATAAATCTACCTCCAAAACCACAGCCCTGCTGGCCGACAAACTGAAATCCACCCTGAAAATATCCCGGAGCTGCAGGAAAAGTTGGTCGAATTGTACTGGCAGATGAGCCCTAAGGAAAAGCTGGATAGCTGAAGTAGTGAGGGCATGCTCAAGCCATATGACCCATCTCGCTATACCTGAAGCAGGCTCTGCTGGAAGCTAGGCACGATCCCTGATGTGACCTGTCGCACATCTAATAGGTGCTAAGAGCTGATGTAGCTTGAACTCTGCCCACTACCACTGAAGCCCTATCCAGGTCTGAATCCTCTACTACCCTTTCGATTGTATCTACCCTTCCGATGAGTACGGTAGCCTCTCTGCCCGGCCTGCTAGTCGGAACCTCCAGAGTAGCCTTCACTACCGTAGTACAGCACAACTAGCCACGCACTGGACTGACCCTCAATCCTGGTCTTCCTTTTCCTTCCATCGTTAGTCCCTTGGCCAAATCCTCGTAGGGTCATCTCCATCTGTATGACCATGTAATTCACTTCTAAGAAGCTGCTCCTCCTAGATTGAACTAAGGAGACAAACTTTGGACCGAGTCCTGAAATATACTTGTTGTTCTTCTACTCCTTGGTCCCTACAGCATAGGGCGCATACTAACTCATTTGTATAAACTGCCTAGTGTATTCGGCTAATAACAGGTCTCTCTTAATCAGCCTTTCGAATCTGTCCCTATACTCATGCCTTACACTAAAAGGGATGAAGAACTCCTTAAACCTGTCTTTGAACTATCTCCACGATGATACATCCAAAAAGGGGCGATAAAGTCTCTCAACCATTGAGATGCTATCCCCTTGAAAGAAAATCTGACCATCTCGATGATCCTCCTATCCGAACACTGCAAATCGGATGCCCTTTTCTCGATCTCGTCCAGGAAGTCTAGAGGGTCCCCAGCTATCCTATTAAATTCTACGGGTCTGAATTTACTATACTCTGACATGGGGATCTCATCTGGATTCCTGATATCGGACCCACTACCGCGGCTTCCTAAACCCTGGGCAGCCTACTGCTGCTGGAAGACCAACAATTGCTCTAAGGCCCTCTGCATCCTAGTCATACCGGTTACAAATGCCTCCACTAGGACTCCACCAGCACTGTGTGCCTCTTGAGTCTCGCCCTGATCTGGTTGGGCTGCTGCTCGAGGCCTACCTCGCCTTCTGATACCACGAGCTAGGGCTGGAGGGGCTGTCTGAGCAGAAAACTCATCTTGGCCTTCTTGGGCCGATGCTACAGCTATAGTCGCTCGAGTCCTCAGCATGGCAAGGGCTGAAAATAAACAACAAGCTATTAAACCCAACAGACTCTTTAACGTATAGCACAGATACTAGAATCAATGAGACACGCAAGGACAGACTCAATTTCTTAATTCTGCAGTAGTTAAGGAAGCTAACCTAGGTCGAAGTAAACTAAACCTAGGCTCTAATACCAACTTTGTCACGACCCAATCGGTGGGCCTATGACCGGCACTAGGAAATGGGTAGGCTTAAGGCCACCGAATCCCGTAGTAAGCCTTACTAACTGATAATTCAATAAAGTGCTTATAAAAATATATAATTAATCAAGACTGACATGCCACACACTAATCTAACTAGTCTTTGATAATATTTCACATCCATAATGGATGAAAACAACCATGACAAATCAAAAGTATTACTACGGAAGGTCAAGAATGTAAAATAACTAAAAATATAAAAGTACAGATTATTTACAATAAGCCCGATGAAGAAAAAGGTCAGGCTGTCAAAATGCAGGATGGCGAAGAACTCTAACTGTCACCTGAAAAAAATAAAATTGAGACTATCAGTCTCGAGAGTGAGTTTAAATCAAATAATCCTGTAACTAATGCAGTCTCCTCAACAAAATAATATTTATTAACTCAGTATATCATGCCATTGTATATCAAATATGAGTTACACCATAATTTAGAAATATAATACATTTTAAGACTTATGGGACGAGTGGCTCAGCAGAATCTGAACCTAAAACGCTAGTAGCCTTTCGGCTCTCTTATTCCAATAGGTTTGGCGCCCAGAGAGCGAAGCTCAACTAGGATCCTTACATCCAGCCTGGACATTTCATTCCCAACTAAGCCGGCGCCTAGAGAGCATTGTCGACCAGGGACCTTTCTCAGGCAGTCAAACTTTCACAGCCTAGAGAGTTATACTCAACCACGGCAAAACTCAAACATAACCTTGTTACCTGTCCATGATTATTACCGGTGCACATGCGGTCCTTATGCAATCCATTAGGTGGCCTGTTCTACTGTAGCCTCATCTCGATGTCGCAATCATAACATATATGTAATACTCATAGTAGAATAATCATAGACTAACATCAGTATTCAACAATATACTGAAATTAAGGATTTAGAATTTCAAATAAAGCAAGCATGCAATTTATGTATGGAATTAATAATAATAGTATTAAAATAACATTAATTATGATTTCAAAAATAACGAGTTAATTTTACTAATAATAATATTAATATTATTCGTGGAAATCACTAATTAAATAAAATTATTTATAATGCGATACTGAAAATCATATTGAAACATAAATCACTAAAACATTGTATTAAATTTAGACATGTCAATAGTGCAGTTATTATATGATTTTAACTCACAGTTCTGTCGCGCTCCTCAGTCTGCTCCTACACCTAGGATGGAGCCGGCGGAAAGAATGGATTATCTATTCACGAAAACACTAAGTTAATAGATATTTTTAAATTTTTTCTAGGCCTAGACCCCTTGATTAGACTGCCTAAAATTACTTTAGACTCGAGAATTCTGTCAAAAATTCGACGAAACCTCCCCTAAATTACGAACGTTTACTTCCTATAAAATTGGTCCAGAACCTGCCAAAAACACTTCAAATATTCTGCGATTAATTAACATGAGTCAGGCCACCAAAACTGCATTATTTTTTCCGACTCTATAACACATCACAATCACAATTAATTAAATCCAATTAATTTTTAAATTATCCATCATTGATAATTAATAGCCATAATATTTTTCTAAAATTACAACATAATTTTTAGGGTCTAAATAAAATTATACCGAGTCAAAATTGCAATATCTCGTGCATCCGGAAACACAACAGGGTCTGGAAGCCGGTCCTTCCAATAGTGTCGGAATTCGAATCCAGAAGCGCCTATGCGAAGCTCGAGTTCTGGGGAGTTCGAAAACATGAAAGGTTCGGCCGGAAACTCACCGGAAGGCACTGGATCGGGGCTGAAAATTCTCGACTACCGACTGGGGATTTCACTGCAAGGGATGTCGTTTCTGGGGTTTTCGGGGGTGAGGAGTCTGAATCCGGCATCAGATATCTAAAGGACACCGATAGGAGGCCGAATCAACGATGGCAACCTCTTCGTCCTTCTTCGGCGACGCCCGGAAAGGAGGGAGGAGGGGAAGGCGCTGTTAGACGGCGGTGGCAAGCTGGGCGGCATGCAGGCGTTGAGGGGGAGAAGGCAGTCGGCGGGGAGAGGGAGAAGGGAGAAGGGGAAAGTAAAAGGAGGAAGGAAAAGAAGGAGAGGGGGGGAAAAGAGGAAGGAAAGAAAAAGGAAATTTTTTTTAATTTAAAATTTGGGTATTACATTTTCAATCCTTTGTTGATACACAACAAAAGGATTACGTCTTTAAGTTTTTGAATGAATTGAAATACTCTTTTCAAGGATTGAAATCACGGATATTGATGATGAAACCTTTCCCTTTGTTAGATCAAGTTTACAACATGGTCTTTAAAGAAGAAAATCAAAGGAGTTTGCTGGTACAATTAACAAATTTTATAGAAATGTCTGCTATGGTCGTTAAATATAATTAGATCTAATCTAATTTTTCACGCATTGTGGTAAATCTAGACATATTAAGTATCGTTGAATTCCTTGCTGATTTTAAGTTCAATAGGGACATAACAAAATTTTTCACCTATTGCTAATCAAGTGATATGATTTACATAGGAAGGTGATTTTTTCAGGAACAGTTGAATCACTATCTCAGTTGACTTTATCTAAGGATCGGGTTAAGAAATTGATGACACTTCTTAATGATCATGCTACCTCTGTGAGTCAAACAATTTCTACATCACCTTTACGACAACAAACACCTTCTCCATCTACTGTTACACCTATGGTTAATGCAATAGGTATAGCTTATGCTTCAATATGTTCTGCTACTCATTATCCACAAACATCATCATTTTTCACATCAAACATGTCATCTTGGATCCTTGGTTGAGAAGCAACATATCATATTGCATCTTCTTTATATTGTTTTGACTCATATTATCCTGTGACTGATATGCATGTTTCTTTACCTAATGATATGCAAGATAATGTAATTCATATCAGGACAATTTTCATTAACTCTCATCTAGTGCTTCATCAAGTCTTACACATTCTAGTTTTCAATTTCAATTTGATTTCTGCAAGTAAACTTGCAAAATCACTAACTTGCAAAATCACTTAATGTTTCTCTTATTTTCTTTGCTACTTCTTGTTGTATTGAGGACCAGTCTTCTTTGAAGATGATTGGACTTGCTGAAATGCAACAAGGACTTTACTTCCTCAAGACTTCACAGCATCTAGCTGGAAGCCATTTGTCTAGGCAATTTTTTTATCTATAAAGTGTCTCTTAATGTTTAGCATCATGCCAATATTCATTTGCTCTAACCTTTTCTCATGGCTCAATAGAATTGACTATAGCTCTAGCCAAGTAATCTCTTCTTTCTCAGTAATTTGACAAACAATAGGATTATATTCATTTGAGTCTAGACCTGTTAGGACTTGAGATGCTAAGTCATCAAGTGCAACTGGTTTCCCTACTAGAGCCATGTTATCAATAAGTTTCCTAGCAGCTTTAAGATATTCAGCCATTTTCATACCTCTTTTTTGTAGTTTTTAAAATTCTTTCTTGTAGTAAACCATGTTGGATATGGTCTTTACACCAAATAGAGAACTCAAGGCTTCCCATAGGTCTTTTGCAGTTTCATTCCCCATTATTTCAACTACCAAATCTGGTTCCATTGAGTTGTAAGGCCAGCCAAGCAGGATTTGATCTTGCACAACCCACTCCTTATATTCAGGATTTTCAATTATGACATCAACGTCTTCAGCATTGGCAATGAATTCAGGAGGACATTTCTTTGCTCCTACTATGAATCCTTCAAGTCTATTCCCTCTAATAACAGGTAAAACTAGATTCTTCCATAATAAGTAGTTTTCTTGATTAAGCTTCAAAGAGCAGTATAACCCACGTTGGTTCCCTGTCGAGCTATTGGGTCTTGACAAATTTGTGATGCTATGAGAAGTGGTTTTTGTATTTGAGGGACTCTCATCTCCCTTTGATGTTTCACACTTTTTTTGGGTTTGAATCGACTTCAGTAGAGGGAGTGTCTACTATTTTGCTTGTAGTAGACATAGCTATTTGTTCACTCTAATACCAAGACAAGAAACAAAAGAAATTGAAGGGAAACCTTGGCCTATTGTGATGAGAAGAATAATTCATTTATATACTGTCATAACTACAAGTTGCCCTAGTCAATGAACTCATCCTAACTATACACGTGGAGTAATACTAAGAAAATACTAACATAGGATCTACTGTCCATGATTACAAGCATAACAGAAAGAAGAAAAGACAAATAGCAAATAAAGAAAATACACTAGCAAGCACACGACATGTAGTTTTCCCTCATAGCACATGTTCTTCATCAAGTCTGTTCTAACTGGTTGCATATCTCCTTTCACCTCTTTTAACACTAGAACGTTTTTCTCAAAGTGTTAGGGCTCCATTGACATGATCTTTTCTTTATCCATCCTTGCTTTTAATTAAAACGAGAAAAGATTTAGGGAAATTTTCTTAGCTGTCATACCTTTTAACGGACGCCATATCTTTTTCATCGTCTCAAGTACTATACACGTTAAAAGCTCTATCGGTCCACACCCGCCCCGCAATACACAAGGGTGATAATTTCTA
The DNA here is from genome assembly GCF_019578655.1 of Ricinus communis. NCBI lineage: Eukaryota > Viridiplantae > Streptophyta > Magnoliopsida > Malpighiales > Euphorbiaceae > Ricinus > Ricinus communis. Next base: position 22,064,154 of record NC_063258.1, read on the forward strand.
TGTCTTAGCATTATAATTCTTTATCACAATTGGGGGCTCCTCCTCCTCGCCCTAATAAATGTTCTCATCTCTAATTACCATTTAGAATTATGACCATACAGCAAATGGATACAGTTAACCTAAGGCACACGAAGAGAGAAGAGCGAAAAAACCAACCCTAAGGATTGAAAATAAAATCAAGCCATAAAGGAGAGACATAAGAATTAACTACACTTTAATTAGAATATAAATTGATGCAACAAACAACACTAAGATTTTGATTCATTATTGATGACGACATAAAAAAAGCGAAGAAAACCTAAAAAACGATCAACAAACCCTAACCTAAAGGTTAAGGATGAGACATCTTAGAGATGATACAAAACCCTAATTCCTAAAGACAATTTCACTCTTTATTTTGAATTTCATAAATATACTAAAAGTTTCATGCACTTTATTTATTAATATTTTTATTTTGTTTATTGGAAAAGATTAAAAAAGAAAAGAAAAAGAAACTAAAATTATTAATTTTCATAAAAATAAAAATAAAATATAAAGAATACATTAGAGTTAAATTAAATTTTTTACTCTTCATGTCGAAATATTTCTTGGGATGTTCTTAGTTAATATAATCAATGATTTAAAAAAAAAAATTTAGTCCTTGAGCTTATTATTAAATTTTAAATATCAAATTTAAATCTCCATCATATTAAAGTAAAATTGTTATTTTAAAGAAATTTAATCTTGGTCTAACAATAAATGAAATTGTTAGTTAATATTTTTAATTTCTTTAATTTTTGATTTAGTTTAATGGCTTAAGGAATTCAATTTTTTGTATTTTGATGATTGTCCAACCTTTTTAATTTTGGTAAATCTAGCTAAAACTGAAAATGTTCTGATAATTATAGAAGTTGTCATGGTTGATCAAGATTAAGTGATGTACTAAATAAACATAAAAAATTGTATGATGAAACAAATACACGTGGTCATGGTTGATCAAAATTAAGTGATGTACTAAATAAACATGAAAAATTGTATGATGAACAAATATACGTGGCAAAAACTGACTTAATGACTAAAAAATCCAAATCTATATATATTTGATAATTTTATCCAATTATTTTAATTTTGACATTACACATGTATTAAATATAAACATAAAATTAGATAACAAAATAACAACTAAGCAACAAGAAATTAACATACCGATTTAAAATGACAAAAATGCACAAAATCAAATTCAATTAATACCTATTACTTTTTTTCAAATTAGCTACAAATGACAGTAGTATCACTACCATCGCCACTATTGCCATCATCACCGCCACTGCCACCACTTCCTTTTCACTTTCTTTTATCCAAATAAATACTAACCAAAATCAAACCAAAAATACAAAATAAAAAAAATGGAACGGTCAGCGATGAACGATGATAAAAATTTATATCTAACACCAAAAGCACAAAAAAAAGAGTCATATTAATACAAAAGCTGTCATTACTTTATTTTTTATTTTGGACGTTGATGGTGAACAAGATTGAGAAGATTTTTGTCATTACAGATGATGGATGATGAAATTGGTGGTAATGAATGGCAGCAATAACGATGGTAACGAACATTAGACACATTGATGGTGATGAATAGTAGAAGTAGAAAAAGTGATAGTAATGAATTCATTTAATTAGTTTTATTTTATTTAAATAGTCATCATTTAAATATCTAAGTGTTTTTTCTTTTTTTAGACTTTTATTTTCTTTTAACTTTTACATGATATTATATTACTTATCCAAAATTTCTTTTAGTTATATTACAATCATGTCAAAATATACTAAACTTGATATTTTTAGTCATCCGGCTAATATATTTTATCATGTGTTTTTGCCATATCATATAATTTTGCCATGTATATTTGGCATGCCACTCAGTTTTAACCAATATTGATAATTGGTTATAATTGCTAAAATATTTTCGATTTTGGCTAAATTTATCAAAATTGACAATTGAATATAATTGCTAAGAAGTGTTTGATTTTAGCTAAATTTGTCAAAATTAAAAGAATTTGACAAAATCATCAAAACATATAAAGATTTAAATTTTTTTTTGAGTCATTAGATTTTTTATTTTTAACATAATTTTTTCCAATGTCTAAGAATATACCATAAAAATGTGAAATTTTGTTCATTATAAAAGAAAAAGTTTAGAACTTCAGAAAAGCTCATATTTGGACTTATATTATTTATAGCTTATTGGTATAAAAACTTCAAACCATATAGCATTTAGATTATACCTAATAGCCTAAAAGATTCAAATCTTTATGGAAGTTAATTATTTTGGTTAAGTCTTTAAAAATTATCAATTTAGTCATGATTTGACTAATTGAGTACAATTTTGACCAAATTGAGTTGTTGTTCAAAATTAAGCAATATGGATAGTAATGTGGATGCCATTTAGGAGATAGAATTCAGAATTATGCAATGTGTATAAATAATATGGCATTAGGACCTATCCATTTAGATTTTTCATTTTCTAATTGGTGTCAATGTTACTATTCATGTTACTCAAATTTGACAAATAACTCAATTGTGCCAAAATTATACTCAATTGACTAAATCATGGCTAAATTGATAATTTACAAATATTTGGCCAAAATAACAAGATTTTATAAATGTTTAGATTGTTTATACTATTAGACCTTTTAATTATTACATGCAATCCTTCTGATTTTACTAAATTAATTCAAACACATAAATATTTTGATAGTTTTGGCCAATTGACTAGATCGGTCAAAATTGGCTAATGTACTTCATATAATGTAACATGAAGCATCCACGAGCATTAGTGCTTAAAAAATAGGACCTCACGGCACCTCATATTTTATTGAATGAATTCTAACCAAGTTGGGTTATTTTTATAATTCAAATTAAATGGTTATATTGATAAGTTAAATCATTAAAACCTAAAATCGTTATTTGTAAATAGATTAGGAATGGATAAACTTTAATTTTATTTATGTATGGTGTACAAGGTTAAATTTTTATTTAATTATGGTTAAAGATAATAACTTAAGGTGTGAAGGTGAAAAATGAGATGTCATATGGACCTCTTGCATTTTGAAAACTAACACTGGCTTGTGTTTTATGTTATGTCACACGTCAAATAATGTTTGTCATCTTTTATCAACTGAAAACATCTATATTTTAAATAAATTTGTGGAAATTGTAAGAATTGGACATAATGATCAAAACACAATAAGGTTGGATATTATATACCAATATTCCTTATTAATTTCATATTAATAATAGTTTTATTTTTAAAATAAAAAAATAAAACAATTATAGATAAAAAATACTAATTCAACCATTATAATATTTTTTCTTGTTAAAAAGCTGATGTGACGGCCTGCCCAAACTGGCACTATTAGATAATTTTTTCTAATTCTCAATCTTTATTTTCTCGGACCGTAGAGTCTAGCAACTCGAAGCTCTAACTGCTACTACTTCTATTATGATCCAACTCTTAGACATCATGTATAGCACTAGTGGAAAAAAATAAGGGTGAGTAAGACTTAGTGAGAGAATAAACAAATAATAAAAGGGAACAGATAAGAATTGTAATAAACACGTATATTACTATACAATTTTTGAATTCTTTTCTACTGGAGAAAATATTGTTAAAGTTCTGAACATAAATATTTGATAAAGTAATTATAGTTGGATAAATAAAATTTCATAAAACTACATAATTCCATATGTATTTGAAACTGCAAATCCTTTTCTAGTATGAAAATAATTAACTGTATAATTTTGAATCCATTCAGAAAATTTTTTGCTATTAATTTAAACTTCTAATATCATACTAAGAAAAACAGTAAGAAATAAAATAAATAATTCAGTCGAAAATTATATATGCTCATAATAATAATACTAATAATAATAAATAATAATATTATTCTTAAGGACCATGATTAGAATTGTTTGATCATCTTTTTTCAAGGAAGGGGTGAAACATAATCAGTTTGAATTCGAGACAACTATTTGAAATCTTAGTGAAAGACTGGATTTATTATTTCATGTTTGCTTTTCGTGAAAAAATATCAATTGAAGTGTAGGGTTTCTTCAAAAAATATGGAGTTGGAACCCTCCTTTTTCTAGACCCATCTCATATCAATAACTCGACCCCTATCACTTATAGGTAGTTTTAGACAAGTATCCTTTTAAGGCCTATTTTTAGCATTTACCAGTTGAAGTATTTTGAAATGAGCTGAAGATTGAACATTTTCTTAAGAGGAGTGAAAAAATTCAATAAAATTTTCTTCTTGTTATGATTACTCAAGTTCCTTAATATACCTTAACTAGAGATTACCACCAACTAAACCTTATTTACATGTCCTCATAATTTCTCATAAGCATAACATAACCTTAAACTTATTTTTTTCTATTTATATATTTCTAAACTCCATTCATGACTATTAAGATTCATAACACAATCACTATACATATAACTTAATAAATTTAATAATTCTGCTATTGTGTAATTATTCAAAATCTAAACACAATAGACTTTAAAAATCCATTTCATCTTTGACTACTCAAATTATGATTCAGGTTATCTATAATTTATAGGCCTACTTTTCATAAGAATTAAAATCAATTTAACTTAACTAAGACTTTCTTAATTCTTTAAGAAAGCTGCAGATTCTTGAACCAAGCACAAATGCAATTCTAAACTATCATCCACTTGTATATAGGCGACTAACATTATAAGAACTTTACTTTATTTTGTATCCCAAAATAATTCTAGGCATCACCATTAAAACTGATAAATCTCCTTTAGGTATCACATCAATAGTCTGAAACTGTCGAATTATATATATATATATATACACCCACTTAAATAACTTGATCAAATCATATACTTATCAGCAATAAACAAAAGCCACATGTATTTATTTCTTACAAAATCACCTTGAAAAAACTCATATGATGACTTCTATTTATTACCAAAGAAACTAAAATTATAACTAGAACTTTATCTCTCATTATCCATCCAAAAGATCCAGTAGGATCTTTAGAGCCATTTCTCAAAATAACACTATTTAAAAACTTTAATGCAAAATTATTAAATAAATTTAAAACAGTTCTCATTGTTTGGAACTTGCATCCCTGTGTCCAGAATATTAGACTATGTACACACAATAAATATAATGAATGAATGATCATGATGCATGGCTATATTATGTGACCAGTGATGCGATGTAGACTCATGATATAATTCTGGACCCAAATAGTCAAGTTCTGAAATAATAAAAAAATTTCAAGAAACTTCAAATTTTGAAATCTTATTTATAGAATCATCTTCGCAACCCACTTGCCATCAACAGGCTTATTCACTATCATTGAATCAGAACTAAAGCCTTCAACTGTCAAAAGTATATGAATTCTTTAAAATTCAGTGATAGCAAATCTCGTATCATAAAGAAAAACTCATTTCTCATACTGGAACGGAATTAGATTTTCAATCTTAAAAAAATATTTAAAACTCATTTCTCATACTTAATTCTTTAATCCTCAATCTACTAACCATATTTATGTAATCTAATGCATTTCACACTACTGATAATTTATTACCTTCCTCTCTATTTAATTTTATGCTTTAATTATCATTTCTCTATAATATCATCCTTACACTACAAGAAAAATACAGTTTACCGACGACATTTATCGGCGGAAGAAGATCCATCAGTAAATACCATTGGATTACCGACGGAATAGGGACAATATGCAATCTTAGCCAAGTACTGATGGATTTCCAATGGTTTACCGACATATATTTATCGACAGAAAAAATTTGTCGGTAAATTTAGTAATATAAATTGGCGGCAGCTACACCATCCTGGTCGTGCTTATGGGTGACCAAAATCAAGGAGGATGTCCGACATTGAGTATAAGGCTACACAAACCTATATTTTATTAAATTGTGAGGAGGTTGACCCGTAAGTCAAATAAGTTTAATATTTTCTAAAACATTTTCCCTCCCCCTGTGAGAGATGTCAACTAAGTTGTTTTGCATATTCTTTCATTATGTAGCATATTTACGGATGAGTTTAAAAGAATATCACCTCAAATTACTGATTTTGAGCTTAATGGAATGCTTGACAACTATTTTGCGGACTGGTTCGAGACCTATGTAAGTAATTAGTCCAAACTTTATAAACAACAAATGTTATTTCACCAAAATTTGAATATCAAATTTATTGTGTCATTTTTAGGCCCGTCACAATATTAAAAACGAGTTCATCTAAGACCTTGCAAAAGGGCCTTTACATACGGTTGAATCTTATCCAGTATAAATCCATATAGAGGCTCATGGTTTAATTAAATCAACATCCAACAGCGGAGTTTGTATAAAAGGCCCAAGAGTGACTATTTTGGACGATTAATGAAGATTCTGCAGTTAGAATATTCAAGGCTCCCAATTAAACAAACTGCACTATTCAAGTGTGAATGGTTTGATCCTATTGATAATGTTGGGATGAAAGTGCATATCCTTTAGTGGATGTTAATCAAAGGCGCACACTCAACAAGTATGAACCATATATTCTTGCTATGCAAGCTGCACAAGTCTGTTATGTCCCTTATCCCAGCTTGAGAAGGGATAAGTCAGACTGGCTGGCTGTGTTCAACTGCACAAGTCTATTATGTCCCTTATCCCAGCTTGAGAAGGGATAAGTCGGGTTGGCTGGTTGTGTGCAAAATCAAGGCGATGCCAATTGTCGAGTTTCCTACTAAAATTAAGGCATAAATAATTGGTGATACAATCTATCAAGAAATGAGACAGTGAATTTGCATATCAGTGAAAATCTACAGTCGTTGATTTAATTATGCTAAATGAATATTCATTGATTTAGTTGATGATGAACATGAAGATTCATATGAACCAATACTTGAGTCAGATTTAGAAGATATAGATAAAGACGAGGATGATAGTGATTAGTTTGATTATGTATTTCTTATATTTAATTCAATTTATTTATTAAGACTGTAATTTTGTAATAATGCATGCTTGTAACGCTGTAATTTTAAACATTTACTTTTGATGTAATTTACTTATGTGATATATATGATGTAAATGGGTGTAGGTTTTAACATGGTAGGTAGAAAGAGAGACGCTAATAAGTATCGATCTACTACACCTATACCATCTCCACCTACCACCGCACATCCTCCATCTCCTACCATATATATTGCACCACCACCACCACTCTCTCCTCCACCTCCAACTTTATAGCCTTTATCATCACATACTCCTCCACCTTCACAGTCTTTGTCATTACATCCACCACAGCCTCCTGGTACACACTCTCCATTACCACCTAAATCGGTGGATGTACCAACTTTACCTCCATTGACACTTACAGTGTCTGATACACCATCTACTGTTGGGTCTGCATCCCATGTCGATTCTAGGTCAACATATAATCACCTCCGAGTGCACTTGTGCAATAATATGTAAGAAAAATTATAACTTTTGCTCTAATTTGATAAAGATTGATTTATTATTGAGTTTAATATTTGATAATAAATTTAATGACTGTTAACATTTTTATACAGTTAAATGCTCTTCTGCCTACATTGATTAACATCACAAATTAGTGGAAAAGTACTAGTAACAAATTATTATCTCAATGATATTTAATTATAATATAATAAACACAAAATTCACCGATGTAATAGTATATAGTAAGTGCTAATTGGTCAAACAACTTAGCTATCAATAAAAATTTATTTGTCTTATCTAAGCTCTGGAGTATTTATAAAGAAAGTTAGAAAGCGTCGGATAGGATTGTTCGGCTACTTAACTTTGATGTCTAAGTCAGTAAAATTGTTAAAAGTATCTTATTTATAGAAGATTGTGCGTACTTGTTAGGCTATTCTCTAACCTCTTATATAGAGCTTGAAGGTCTTCTAATCCTATTTAGAGTAAGATCGTATAAATGTGAGATTTATTAATCCTATTAGGATTACTTTTTTTAATCGTACAACAGTGTCCTAGGTCGAATCGGTTTACTCTAAGAGTCTAATTGTGATTTGATTTGCAAAATCTCTAGTTCTACTTGGATTTGAACTCAATCAATCAATCCCATGCTTTTTGACTATCCTTGCTCAGTTACATAATGCTCGGTTATCAGTAAATAACAGGGTGAGCAAAAAGGAAAACAATTAAACTGAAAATTGAATCAAAATCCACCAAATTAAACCACAAAAGTGGTTAACCGAACGCATGAACTTGGTTTAGATTTCAATCTTAGAAGAACCAATGGTTAAAACAAACAGAAAATAACTAAAATATTTTAACTTTTATGAGTCATGCATTTTATATATACAAAAAGAATATTATGAATAAACTGGTACTCTTATTTAGTTTTTAATTGGTTTAAATATATATTACTATAAATTTGTAACTAAAGCGTTTAATATACTATAACTATTATAAAAATTAATACACTGATAATAATAACAAAACAATAAATTAAAAATTAAATATCTATAATAAACTAATTATTCTAATCTTAGGCCGGATTTAGCAGAAAATAATAAATATTCCGGATGCAAAAGGATGCAATAACAATAAAAACTTTGTTCAAGTCTCAAATTTTCAACAATAGTTCTTAATCTTTTTAAAAACTATTAAAAGAATTTATTTCATTTCTCAAAAACTGAAAAAGATTTTACTTTAGATGTCTATAGGAATATTGCAAACTAATTAACGAAGGAAATGTAGAACGTACTGTTAACAACTCTATCAAATTTGATAAGAAAAATCGTAATGGGTCAAATTGTGTGACAACAGCATCATCATTTAGGTCCTCTCTTGAAAACTATTCCTTATATATTTACCTAACACACGGCTTCTATTTGACTTTTCTCTACCAAGTCAAAGCTTCGCACTTGCCTGTGTTTCATCACCATCTTCTTTTTTTCCCATTTATTGGGCTATGGAATCAGAAACCCACCAGCCACATGCACGGTGACTTCAAATTTTACTGCTGTCGTCTCTCATCCTTTTAAGAGTTTTCTTCTTGATAAGACCAATAAGAAGGAGATGTTGTATATGAATCACTTATATATTCTTCTGAATTATATATATCCGCGGGATTAATTTAGAAAATTAGTAAGGATATACAAGAACAGACTATTTTTATTGGAAACATTCCTCTAATGAAGTCCCTGAGAACTTATATATATATATATATACATACACTGCTTGTTTAGACCCCCAATAATAATTTCAAATATGATTTATATATATCATTTGAATTAATTTTATCTGGTTACTAATATAGTGTTAGTTTAGTGATACGCCGACTAAATTTTAAATAATACATTCGAATTATTATATCGACACAAGAATTTTACTATTTACAGCACCCGATTGAATATGAACACTTTGAAAATGAAAAACAATATTGCTCTTTGATCCCGTTTGTAATCAGGCATGCAATTATCGCATCATAGCACAAGAAAACCTCAGGGTACAAAGATAAACATTGTCAATAAAAATAGATGAGGGGTGAGGTCAATTTCTTGAATGCTAAGAGTGATGGGTTTGTTGCCATAAAGCAAAAGAGGAAAAAGAAAAAAGAAAGATAAACTAAAAATGAACAGCAAGAGAGAGTTGACAATTGTTGGTGACTTGTGGAAAGGGGAAGAGACCCCTGTTTTTTTGAGCTCAGCAACTGCGTCCGTTTGTAGCGTACCCTTTAGCATTATTCCACATAAAGTGCATTGTAGATAATGATATTTAATGATTTAATATATATACTAATACGTAAGTATCATATAAGGTTTGATTAATTAATTACTGTCTTATTCAAAGAAGAATGGTGTAATCTTATATCATTTGTATGTAAGTCCACCAATAGCATCTTTGTCAACCTTAGTGACGCCATATAATAATAATAATAATAATAATAATAATATGGGGGTGCATTTTTCCTGCTAGCTACTGCTTCCACGAATTTCAGTCTTATCTTAATCAGTAATATTATAGGAGTTACTGAATAAAGAAATGGGCAGATGGCAGGGTTTGGCAATTGGCAATGACCTTCTTTTCTTATAAAAAGGAAATGGGAAGTAAATTCTTTGATTATTTCTAGTAAACAATGGCTACCTATAGTTTGTTAATTACTAGCTAATCTCTTTTAGCTTTGATCGCGGTTATATCAAAAGAGAAAGTCAATTGCCTGCCATGCTAAACCATCATTTTTATATATTTGTTTAGGACAATGATTAGTGTCATAACTGAATACTTTAAAAAAAGAAAATAAAAATGAGTAAAATAATAGCACAATTTATAGAAAATTATTATGTAATTTGGTGTTATAAAACAATTTATATACAGTAAAATATTTCTATAATATTTCTATAGTAAAAACTATATAAAATTAACTTCTGTGTAGTTATAAAATATTTTGATTCCAATTTTTATTCTAATAAATCATAATTTTTTATTAGTTTTATTTTAAAAAATATTTCTCTATATAATAATATTTATTATATATATATATAATATAATATATTTTATTTTACTGTATTATTATTGTTTCATCTATTTTATTTATATAATAAGACAAAATATTAATGAATTTTATCAGGTGGGAATAACCCAAAAACAGCAAAAATAGGACTCCAACTAGGCACCATTCTTGGCCAAGAGACTCCTATGGTGTCCGAAAGTAACAATTTGAAGAACATCAGCTGGAGGCACAGTCAGCTCAGTCACACCAGGAAATTTTTATTAATTTAATACTTTGGGAATATGTCTTGTAACTATGAAAATTGTATAGATCAATATTTGATCCCCATACTTTATAATACGTATTATTGGCTAACCATAATTCCAAAATAGAATGTATGCATATTATGTGAGACATAGATTTATTTTGATAAAAAAAAAGAAGAAATATTTACTTATAATATTTTGTATTTCTTTTTCTTTTTCTTTTCTGGAATTGAGAATTTTGTTTATAACTGATAATATATGTGCTAATTATTGAAGTTTTCACATATATGCATAAAAGGACAATTAAAATATGAAAGGAATTACTTCTGAAGATAAATAGAAATTTCCTAATAATATTAAAAAATAAAAGAAAAGAAAAGAGCTGATTGGGCATGCTGGCAATAGTTTGGTGTTAACAGCCAACCATTCTTACTTTTATATCTTATGTGAAAGTTCAAACTCTAAGTTGTGTGGATTAGAAACCTGATGGAAAATTGTGTTACAACAAGTTCAGACTTAGAAACTTCTTTTTTTTTTTTTTTTCCTAAATCTTCTAAAACTACTTTAAAAAATATTTTATGCAATATAAATATAGGTCTGATGATTACCGATATGGTGCCAATCTAATAACATGTCAGATAGGCTTTAAATTCTTTTAGCGAAAGATCATGAGTTCGAATACTTAGAGTCGCAAAACGTCACGAATTTGAATTTTTCAATCTACACTTATTGAGATGGCTTTACTGTTTATAGCATCCTAATGTGAATAAGAATTAGTTTTATATCCAAATTAAAAGTGTCACAAATTGTTTTTTATTTTATTTTTTTGAATCATTTGTAACAAATCTATTAAAGCAATGAACTTAAATATAACACCAATAATTCAATCTTATAATTGCTCTCATTAGCCAGTTTTGATATATTCATTCAAAGCTTATCCTCTCTTAATTAGGACCACCCATTACCAGCTCTCACTAAGAAGATAGTCTAAAGGGTTGGTCGCATTGATGATGAAATATTAATACACTGTGTCAATGAAGAGATTCTAGGGCTGTGAGAAAGACAAGCAGAAGCATGTTTTTCTTTCTCCAAAAGATCTTAGTCCATTTGGTGATTAAGATATTTATATTTGAAAATATGTTAGAATATATTTTTTAGAAGTGAGTGCTTTTTGAATTTGATAGTTTCTGCTTGTTATTTCTTCATGGCTGCTGGGTCCTTTTTTCTTCTCCTCCATTAATGGTGTCCCAAAGAAAATATTAAACTATGAAACCGAGGTCAATGAGTGGTACTTCTTCAAAAAGTTTTGAATTCTCTATTGTTTTCTTTTTGGTTTTCTTCCTTTCTCTTGTTAAGATATTGCACACCGTGAATTCTTTATTATCAAACCCTATTACCAACTTGTCACATTAGGGTTGAATTATAAATAAGTAGATGATTAATGAGAAACTGGTGCTGATCATCAAAATCATTGAATTATCAACCTAAACTCCATCTTTTTCTTTTCTTTTTTGGGTGGTTTATCTTAGCCAGAAGAAAGATGGCTGTAATTGCTCTTTTAAAACTCTCTGTTCATTTTGGTAGTTCTTTTATTTTCTAAAAGAAGTTTATTGAATTAATAGTATTTATTCTATTATATACACTAAATTACAATGCTTCGTTGCATAAATTTGAGGCTGAGATATATACTTCCTCTCCTTCTTTTGAATGGAAAACATATATGATTCAAATTATAAATTAAATCAAATTAGTATGAATTAGTTTTTCAAAAATCACCTTCCTTCTAATCAAAAGTAAGTGTACAAAATATGAGGATAATAGAAAAAACTTTTACTCCTAATTTAGCTAGATATTCTTTTTGAAATATTTTAAAAAAATCTAATAACATGCGAATATAATTTATCATTAAATTTTTAATTTTTTTATTCATTAAAAAGATCAACTGATCGTGGACTATATAAATAATGGTCATCCCCTTACAGTTATTACAAAAATAAAAATTCATATAATACGGAGAATATAACTCTAATCAAACTTTAAAATCTAAAAATTAAGTACTTTTATTATTTTTCACACAATACTACATTCACTTTTATTGGTTCAGTAAAAAAAGATAACCATTCACCTCATAATTAGAGGTTTGTAAAGAAAAAAGATAACTCCACAAAGACAATTGACATGAAATCAATGTCATGTATATTTTAAATCATTAGATTTATTAGACACAACCGCTGGATAAAAAACTTACTAATAAATAATAAATTACTTTTTTATCGGTTACATACAATATAAGTGTAAAATTTAGTAATGTTTATATTTATTTTACTGATTATATAAATTTCTAAGAAAAAATTAACATTTTTATTAAAGGTAACATTTTTATGAAACCGTTGTCACATTACACCAAATAATAAGCCGTAGCCAGCTCCAAGAAACTCTCTGAACTTATGGGTTTATTAGCATTTTTAGAACTTGTAACCAGTCCCAACAACATGCTCTTAGTATAGCATTTTGATTGCAGCTCTCAAGGCATATAGGGTTGTCGTTCCAAGAAATTAGAGCAGCTAAAGTAATAATATAAGGTTCGTCCAAAAGATATACATGGAGAAGTCAATCAGATTATTGAAATTAAATTATATATATATATAACATTTCTCTAATTAACTACATAGTAATCCTATGGTCTAACAAAACCAATACAAGGTAGAGTAATAATTGAACATTTCAAGGATATTGGAGACAAACTAAAAGCATAGAGGTTTCTTTCAATACTTAATCAACTGTGGCATGCATTGTATGTTCAAATTAATAAACTAATTAACCTACCTGGAAAAAAGCAAGTCTTATTTAAAAAAGGAAAAAAAACATAAACAACGAAGAAAATATTGTATATGTACTTTGTCCAGTTGCATGTCCTGTTAATTAAATATGTTGGATTATCAAACTAATCCAAAAAGGATGAGAGAGACAGAGAGAACCCTAGCAGGGAAAAGAAAAACCCTAGAGAAGAGAAGTTGGATTGAAAATTCTGAGAGAAGGAGAAGGGAGAAGGTGAGGTATAAGACTTTTTGTCCTCAGAAAGTATCACATCACCCACTCTTCCTACCTATAAATTTTGGTCATCCCTTTCTCATATTTCCCAACAATCTCCTGGCGCAGACAAGAAGAGAGAGAGAGAACATAGAAGAGATGGGTAGAGCTCCTTGTTGTGATAAGGCAAATGTCAAGAAAGGACCCTGGTCACCTGAAGAGGATGCTACGCTTAAAGCTTATATTGAACAATATGGTACTGGAGGCAACTGGATTGCACTTCCTCAAAAAATTGGTACATACCCAGTTTCTTTTAACACTTATCATTCAAATATTTGTTCTTTTCAAGAATTTATCAATTTCTTTTCTGTTTTTGCTCATCCTTTTTGTGGGGTTTTGTCTAGTAGGGCTTAAGAGATGTGGAAAAAGCTGCAGATTGAGATGGTTAAATTACTTGAGGCCCAATATCAAACATGGTGGATTCTCTGAAGAAGAAGACAACATCATCTGCAGCCTCTATATAAGTATTGGCAGCAGGTACATATACCCTCCTCTCTCTTTTTCATGGATTTCAATAGGAACTGGTTGTCTTTTTTCTTTGTCCATGAATCTTTTGTATAAGATACAATATTTTTTTACTAGCCTGTCAGATTCATATCTTAGTTTCTAGCTTCTTGTTTCTTCTTTCTTGGATGCAAAAGGCATGTGATTTACTCAAATTCGATCTACTTTATTAGGTGGTCCATAATTGCAGCTCAATTACCAGGAAGAACAGATAATGATATTAAGAACTACTGGAACACAAGGCTGAAGAAGAAACTGCTTGGAAGGCGCAAACAAGCTAACATCAATCGGCCATCATCTGCCAGTACTCCAGCGGAGTCGAACCGGATAGAAGATGCTTCTTCTTCAATGGCCTTGAGCAACTCCGCGCTTGAAAGGCTGCAGCTGCATATGCAACTTCAAAGCCTTCAAAACCCTCTCTCTGTCTACAACAATCCTGCACTGTGGCCTAAGTTGCATCCTCTCCAGGAAAAGCTGCTCCTCCAATCTATGGCTGAAACTTCTAATACTATCATGCAACAGTTGTTGCCTACCCCTCAACAAGGGCATGAACAAAAGCTTGATATCTATGAACAACTATCAGGTTCTATAGCGCTTGAGAATCAGAATTACCCAAGATTCGACAATCCTAAGGTGGATGGTTTGGAGAATTCTTTTAATGCTATAACATCTTCAGACAGCTCAGTTCCCTTCAACAATGGTAACAGTGTTGCAGACTCTATAGCTATGGAAGGGAGGGCGAATGGTGTTGACCAGTCTGTTGCAGCAATCCAGCCTGTTTCGACATTCCAAGCTGAGCTCGAGAACTTTCTCAGTAACAAAACATCTGGGTTTGTGTCACAAGAAGATCAGATTACTGAATTTGATTGTTTCAGAGAAATGAATGGTTCAAAGGACAGCTTGGTCTGGTGGTCTAATGACTTTGAGACAAAATCAGCATCCTCAAATTCATGGGATTCCACTTCTGTTCTTCAGTCTGAAGGGATGTTTCAAGATTATCATGAATTAGGCTATAATATGTAATCAACTTGGTAAAACAGAAAGAAAAAGAAAGAGGAATTAGACAGTCTTTTAAGCTGCTTATTGTGATGGTCATAAGATGAGGAAGAGAAGTCGGACAATCTGCTGTTAGCAAAGGGTTTCTGTAAATTGTGTGAATAATGTTAATGTCCTTCTTAGAGTCATGCCAAATCAATGTTTTTCATATATATATTCATACGTAAATTTTTTTTTTTTTTCTTTTCAATCTCCTGATCAAATTTGCATATGCTATTAATTATCTTTATAAATGATAATCCCTCGTTCAAAAGAAAAGGGGAAAAAAATAAAGAAAGAAACAGGCTGCAAACCTTTCATGGAATCTTACTACTATATAACATCTCATGGTTTGAGCTTCATTTATCATTTCGAGTTCAATTCTTATAAATTATAATTTAACATCTTAACTCAAGTGTTATATTGTTTGAATCTTAAACCAAGTGCTAAGAAGAAACTCTATTGCATTTTCACGATTAGATTGTCAGAATGAGATGACTGTAAGTGAAAGTAAAGCCAAATTCATGAAATGTTAATTGTACCTCAATCTGATGATTGCAAGATCAGACGTGAGCATTGACCAATCAGTGAGGACGATTCTTGACGCAGAATCAAAACAAACAAACGCGTATTCTTGTGGGACATTAGATCGATAGACAGAATCTAAACGCCATATAATCCTTTCTAGTCTACAATCCATGTACGCAACAATAACAACATTTGGTTAATATGTCATGGCCCCTCTATTTGGCTTAAAATTTATGTGATTAATAAAAAAAGAAGTTTTATTCATGGTTATACTCACCATAATAAAACTGATAATGCAGTTACTAAAGAAACATTAACCTAATTAAATCTCTTTTTAAAAAAAAAACGTTCTTATTATTTGAATTAGGCATCAAATATATATATACTTTGGTATTAAATGATTGACACATATATCAATCATCTACCGATTTGATATATAAGTTAAAACATATTCTAAATTTATATAAAAGTGTTTAATTCTATCTTAATATAGGTCCTAGCTATATTCAAACCGTGATGTAAAGATATAAATAATAAATAATTTAACAAGTTTCGGATTCGTTTTTGTATTAGAGAAATGTCTGATATGAATATGTATTTTATAGAATCTAACAGTTTCTTTTCTTAATTTTACTTTCATAAAATGTGATGTATGCCTTGTTGTTTAACCAAAGTTTCAAACATATTCTATCTTTTTAAAATAAAATAAAAAAAGAGAACACTATAGCCAAATTCAATGAAGCAAAAATTATATAGAAGACGGCAATTTCATTAGGAAAAACAAATAAAAGAGAAGAAAAAAAGGGAAGAGTTATTTGTGGTGTAACTCACAAAAGTTTGCGTATTATTCTAAGAAAAATGAGAACATGGAGCCTAAGAATTATCCATACAAATGTTCGTAAAATGGCTTATGGGGTCAACTAATTGGAGTTAGTACCAACCGCCTAACATATCCTATTTATATTCATTTGTTTTCCTAAATACTCCCAAAACAAATGTATTCATGTTTTTTAGAAGGGAGAAAAAAAAGATTAACAAAACAAAATATATCAATTTTTTTAAGTTTTAAAAAAGTAATTTATGGATTAAAGAAACAAAAATTGATGTCATAATTTAGTGGCATGTTCAAAAGGCAGATTAGTTTAATTCAGTCTAAGACCTCATATATTATAATTATATAATATTTATTTTTATATGAAAAATATATATATATATATATATTACATATTACATATTATAATATAACATGATATTAGCTACGGAGCATATTAAAGTTTCTCTTTGCATATTTTCTTTTTCTTTAATACAATTTAATTATCAAATTTTGGGACCTTCTTGCTACAAATATACCCATTGCAAATTAGGTATTTCATATTGTCTGTAATAGTTCTTTTTATTTTGAAAAGTTTGATTTGTATAGTAAAGACTATTTTTAATTAATCTTCAATTATAAAGAGTAAAAATATTTATTTAAATTTAATGATTTTTTTTACCTTTATATTTTACTTTTCTCCATAAGTATTAATAATGTTTTTCTTTAAGATTAAGCTTTTGCTAATAAAAATTAAAATAAAACGAATATAAATTTATAATATAAACATCTTCTTTAAGATTCATGGCCGTTCAACTGTTGACAGTGGCTCTTTTCTTTTTATCTCTCTTTTTCTTTTGGCTTCTCTCTTTGCTTCATCGCTCTTTTTTCTGGCTCTATTCTAACTGATTTGCGTTTTATGTTTATATTCATTTAATAATAAGATTGGTATATAAAATCACTAGTTATAATTAACTTTTATAAATTTTCATTTATGTCTTAAATTTTTCTATAGTGTTAAATCTTTTTTTTTTTTTCGAGAGTGAAAATTAAAAAGATGTTGATCCTTATAAAGTTTGATGATGAATAGAAGAGATTTTCTTTTTTATTATATATATTTCTTGATTGTTGTTGTTAATTTTTTAATTTTTTATAATAAAAAATAATTATAATACATTGAATAGAAAGTAAAGTTTAATTCCTCAAACCAATTTTTTATTTTGTATTTAGAAATAAGCAGCACATTAAAATCTTATTTTATGAAACGTTTCTTTATAATAAATAATATAACATATATAAAAATTTGTGATAAAAACTTGTCTAAATGGAATATCTTTTTAAGTAGACTTAGTGCGTAAATCAGAATTGACTTCTCATTTGCTCACCCTCTTAAAAATCAAGAATCATTAGTGAAAGGGAATGTTATTTTACATCCTTGGACATGGTTATGCTGCCTGAGTTCATCAATAACTTCAGCACCACACTAGTTTCTCAGGCATAGTGTCTGCACCATTCTAAATTTTCTGTTTTATATATACTCCCATCCAATTTTGGTAGGCATTTTTATTTTGTATAAGAATTAAGAAATTCAGTTTTCTTAATTTATTATCACTACTTTTAACTATTTTCTTGCTAATTTCAAATATTGATAGACTTATTCACCTACCTATAATTTTTGATATGCAAATAAAAGAATTTTGAATTGTAATTTAAAAATTTATAATTTCAAAATCAGGTAAGTAGAAATTAACTATAAATGTTATATTTATGTTAATTTAGTGAAGACCATTTTAGCCATTTAATCATTAAATTAATAACTAAAAAATGTGATCTATATTTTTGAACGGGAGCTTCACACACAAAAAGATAAAGCCTATAAAAGTTGAATAGAGAATAATTTTTTTTTTTTTAATTTTTTTTTCATAAGATTGAAATTTCAGGCATTTTCCTCCATTATATCCTACAAGAAACTAGAGCAAGAAAAAGTGCTCAAAACCCATGCCGAAGTATTGTTAAAACTCATCTTTCTCAAAAATTAATTTTTTTTTTTTAAAAAGAAAAAAGAAAGAAAAGAAACATTATGCCTCCTACCTTAAGAGTAAAGGTGGTTAGTGCCCAAGGTTAAACCAAACATGAGTACTATCTCCCTTTGCAGCCAAGACATCATCTCTCTTTACACAATTGCAAAAAGAAACAGCAGTAGCTCTAGCAATGCAAGGTTATCACCATAAATGACAAAAGCCATAAAAAGAAAAACAAGTATTCAGTTATAGAGAACACTATAAGCATCAACCAGAGAGCTAATTCATATTATAAATAGATAGTCATGCCAACCACAACTTAAAGCAAATCCTTAAAGTTCTTAACACAGTCATACTAGCAAATTGTAAAAGCAAACTGTTCTGGCTTAGTCTATTACATAAACCAGAGGACTAAGTTTAATACCCAACTTAGAGAACATATTCACATATACAAACAGTCCTAGATTCCATATTGATGCTTGGCATAAAGACCCACAAAACTCATAAGAGTTACTACTTCAAATACTTGTTGCTGGAGGAGTTGCTGCTTTTTTCCCTGCTGCCGCTGCCTTTTCCATAATCAACCCTGCGAAACCTCTCTTCCTTCTGGTACTCAAAGTAGCCATTTTTGTCACCAACCCTGAAAGAAGAGGTGGTTTTGTACTCATCCTTGTAGCCAACCCTTCCAGTGAATCTCCCCTTGAATACATCACCAGTAGAACTGCTCTCCTTCATTGTTGTGCGCATATAACCACCAGTCTGCTTGTTCACAATACTGTTCTTTGTTGTCCATTCGTGACTGCTAGATTGGGAAGGAGCTATACCCTTGTAAGAAGGCTTTGAATTCCCTCCATAGTTCTTCGTAGGCCCTTGGTTACTATTGGATTGGCGCGGAGCTATATTGCTGTAAGAGGATTTTGAATTCCCTCCGTGGTTCTTTGTAGTCCCTTGATGACTATTGGATTGACCCGGATCTACGGTTTTGTAAGAAGCTTTTGAATTTCCTCCATAGTTCGCTGTAGTCCGTTGATGACTATTGCATTGCTTCGGAGCTATGTTGCAGAAAGAAGCTTTTGAATTCCCTCCGTAGTTCTTTGGCACAACCTCGATATAGCCTATATAAGCCACCTTGAGCTTTGAATCTGTGCATCCTTTCCCCATTGCTGTACACTGTAAATTTTTTTTTTTAAAAGAAGAAACAAGGATAATGATCCAATTTCAGAGGAAAGACTGAAAGCTGAAATCATACAATTTTATTCTAAATAAAGAAGGAATTAATCAAGTACTAAATATAGCAACCCATTGTATTCAAATTTAGTTTGCTAATCAAAATAACAGATCAAACAGCAACATGAGACTCATTTCTAGAAGACAAAGCATACAACACAAGGAATTTAAAAAGTCTAATAGGAAGCTAATATTTATGAATTCATAAGTAAACTTTGATCATTCATAATCATTTCTCTAATATCAACTGACCTTACAATGAGTAACCCATGATGAATTTCTAAAGATACGAGAATCAATTTATGCAGTTCACTAACATTTGCTTGTGAAATTAATTATAGCTTAGCAAGAAATTGAATATCAAACACTAAAATATATTTATTCAATTCAAAGCTACATGGGTATGCAGATTTAGAACCCAAATCTATCAAGTCATCACATTACCAGCTCACCTCTGTATAGTAAATAATTCAGAGAAGTGGACCCAATAACATATATATGTACTTATGCAACTCATTGCAAAGAAAGCACTCATTTCATTACTGGAAAAATGACACATTTAAAGAACAACAGTCCTACTAAAACCCTAAAATAACAAAAAGGCCCTGCATCTAACGACCCAAATCATAATCACAACAGAGAGACCTTCAGAACACACAAAATAAAACAAATACATAACCAAAGAAACCCAGACAATGATAGAACAACACTGAAGCGTAACAAACATCGAAAACAGAAAGAAAAAAACAAAACAACAGAGGCAAAGGATTGTTCTTCTAGTATCTTTGCGAAATCAAGATGAAAGAAAAAGAAGTAAACGGGTACCAATGTTTCTTTTTTATAGGAAAGGTACTAGGGTTTCTGGGTTGGCTTCTATACTACTATACGGTCATTTTATAGAGTGGTTGAAGAGAGAAAGACCAACTAGACATGCAATGTCAACCGTTGATTCGATATTTGATGGTTGGAAAACTAACAGTCGTGGGACCTTTAGCTTGACGCGACAATATAATTGATCAAGAAAGGAAAATGTTTCGCAAGAAAATAAAAATGAGAAACATATAAAACTTGAACGGTTTTTCTTTTAAAGAGAAAAAAAGAACTTGAACGGTTTTGTTGGTGTCATGCAGCCTAAAGACCGTTGGGCTTGCTAACACAGTCAATATTTTTCATAACAATTGAAAACTATCACAAAAATACATAAAAATAAAAAATAAAAATTATAAATTTGATTATCTAGTTTAATCTTTTGACACAATAGATCATGTAAATTTTTTAGTAATATTTTAGTATTTTGAGAATTAAAATGTTAATAATTTATATTGATACTATTAATTAAATAATCATAGTTCATCCATTTAGTGTTAATTGATTGCAATTTCACCACTATTCCACTCATTACCAACTTAGATTTCATACAAGACTAGTTATGTCAAATTTAATAGAGTTTGGAGAGAAAAATTAAAAAAAAATAGTTTTATAATTTTTTTTTTTTAAATTCTAATCAATTCCAACGAATTTTGAATGATCTAATAAGATTAGAGAATTCTATATTTCATCATCTATCTGACAAGATTAATTTTGCAGCGATCGAATTTCGTTTAAAATCTAATATCCAAAATTCTTAACAGTATTAATGAATTTTTACACAAATTGATAACAATATAATTCTCAGGATACTAAAGTGTCACTAAAAAAATCACAGAACCTCTTGTGTCAAAAGGTTAACCACATGATCAACTTTTATATTTTTTTTTAAGAAACATAGAAAAAAGATGAAATTTTTACCGTGAAAGTTTCTTAAGTGAGTCGGGACAATATTTGATTTAATTGAATTTAATAGAAAAACTAATTTATTTTTATACTTTAAAAAGAGCATCAAGTAAATTAAATAAAAAACTAAGAAAATATTTAATATTCTTATAATAATTTTAGAAAAATAGATATCGGGTGAAATTTGTTTTTAAAAGTTTCTTTGGTCAAAAATCTATTTTTGTTTGTTAGGGTTTAGAGCCATGGACTACTAAGAGTAGTCATTTTCTTTATATATTTATCATTATAAAGCTCCATCACCATATTAATAGATAATATACCAAAAATAAAAATTTATACTCAGAAGACCTTTTTTTTATTTTGGTAAGTAATGTAGTACATATTATTTTGCGATGCATGTGGTGCGTGAAAATGAAATTACGTTTCCTTGTACAACTTTGAAACAAAAATTCAAGTGATTCTGAAGTTTTAGTTTTAGATTTGAATTATTTACATATATATGAAACAAAAATCAAAGTGCTTTTTCAATTGAATATTTGTTCATATGTTACATATTTAGCTGTCAAATATGATAAAATGCTTGAATTTTTATTCTTTTTTGAAAAAATTTATCATGATTATCTTTCAATGTTTGGGTTAACATGCAATAAGCAAGTGGGTATATACTCTAATCCAGTGGCCTATAACATTTACATATAAAATTAACAAAACATCTTCTGATATGTCTTGTTTTTAGAATGTTGGGTATTGAAGCTTCGAGATTGCTGCTTGACCACCGTCTCTCCAGCATTTTCCACCATCAGTGGCAGTGCCTCCATCTTATTTGTGTAGCACTACACAAAGTCTATTTTTTTATAGGGAATTTTGAGTTCCATATTGTAAAAGAGATTCTACTATGACTTCTTTTTTTAAAAAAAAAAAATGAAAAGGAAAAAAGAAAATACCAACTATATTAAAAATAGACCTAATGGTCAAAAAAAAAAAAAAACCAACTCTACATTACATACATAAAACTGACCCAATGTTAACTAAAATCTAAAATTGTAAATTGGCCAACGTTATAAAGAATTTTGCAATTCTGACTAGATTTTCAAAATTCACATAAGGTTTGGATTATTTTGACCATTAAAAGACTTAAATATATCATTGCAATCCCTATAATTCCAGGCCTTTTCCAAGAAAACTGATTAAAAACCATATCAAGCTATTGCTAAAACAATATCTTAACAGTACAGTGCACTGAAATTTGCTTTTACATGTCACTTCCTACCATAAGAAGTAAGGGATCTAGTGCCTTGGGATAATTAAAACATGAGCACCATTTTCCTCTGAAGACAAAAACATCATCTCTAGCCTCTAGCAGTGCAAAGTTATCACCATAAATGATAACATTAAGCTAAATGAAGCACAATAGGTATCATAAAACAAAAACTTGAAAGTCCTTAACACACAGTCATACTAGCAACTAGCAAATTATAAAAGCAAACTGTTCTGCCTTTTAGACTACTACTTGAAATTAAACCATAGGATATAAAAGACCCAGAAACTTAGAAAACAAAAAACATTTTCATCTTCAGAAACAGTCCTAAATTCCATACCGGTGCTTGGCATAAAAGACCCAGAAATTCATATAGAGTTACTACTTCAAGTACTTGTTGCTGGAGTAGCTGCTGCTTTTTGTCCTGCTGCCTCCACTGCTGCTACCATTGCCATAATCAACCCTGCGACACCTCTCTTCCACCTGATACTCAGAATAGCCACTTTTGTCACCAAACTTGAGAGTTGAGGTGGTTTTGTACTCATCCTTGCACCCAACCCTTCCAGTGGATATCTCCTATCACCAGTAGAACTGCTCTCCTTCACTGTTGAACGCATATAACCACCAGTCTGCTTGTCCACAATGCTGTTCTTCGTAGTCCACTGGTGACTATTGGATTGACTTGGTGTTATGTCGTTGTTGTAAGAAGCTTTTGAACTCCCTCCATAGTTATTTGGCGCAACTTCCACATAGCCTATGTAACCCACCTTAGGCTCTGAATCTGTGTATCTTCCCCCATTGCTATACACAGTAAAACAACACAATGATATAGTTTCAGAGGAAAGTCTAAGACCTGAAGTCATACAAATAATTCACAAAAATGAACATAATACATATATAATTTGTAACTAATTAGGAAGAATGCATATTTAGTTCACTCAATTTGTTATTTGAAAAATGAGTGCTACTGAAACCTTAAAACAACAAGAGCAACAAAAGAGAAAAAAGGTAACCCAAATCATAATCATAACAGAGACGCCTAAAGAAACAAAATAAGACAAAGCCATAACAAAAGAAACCCAGATCAAAGGCCAAAAGATTATAGGTTCTTATACAAATCAAATGAGTCGATTTTTTTGCAAATAATCGTTAACAAAATCTTGATAAACGTGAAGATGAGTAAAAATAAACAAAGCTGAAACTGAAAGATGGTACCCATTATAATACAGCCCATTTATAAGGCAATTCCTAGTTAAAGGAACTAAAAGATCGTCATACAACACAAGAAGAATAGCATAGAAAACAACAGAGGGCAGAGGGTTTACTTTCAGTACCTTTGCTTGATCAACCAGAGAGAAGAAAAGGTAAAATGGACACTAGGGTTTTTGGGCTGTTGAGTAGTGTACTACCATACTACTATAGGATCTTTATATAGCGGTTGAAGAGAGAAAGAGCAACTAAACATGCAATATCAACCATTGATTCCCACTCTGACAGATGGATGGAAAGCAAACAAACGTGACCTTTAGGATGACACCGCACGACGGGTTATTTGGCAAGCACACTTAAATTCATAAGCATTTTGTATGAAAATATAAAAAGTTTATTTATTTTTCATTTATTTATCCCATCATAAAATCAATAAATTATTAATATTAAGACTGACAGATAGAAAAAAAAATATGAATTTAAAACTTCTCTATTGACTTGTTATGAGATAGACACTCAATTTTTAGTCAATATCATTAAGAATTTTAAGGGATCTTTCTACATAACTAAATCTCACTCAAGGAAAATAATAATAATAATAATAATAAAATAATAATAAAGAGGAAGTTATCCAAAAGGCCATCATCGTGGTAAAGTGTAGCTAAGAAACAGGTGGTAGAAAAAAACATGAAAATATTATAATAATAATATCATATGAGGAAAATCTATGGTTGGTTAATGATTATCCATTTCCCAGGGATTGGTGCGAAATTTTGTTCCCGGAGTCAGCTTGTCAACTAACTAACTATATAGCCTAATGTTAGTCCACTTGATACAAATTCTTAATGGACAAATTGAAAGAATTTCTATTAATAAGATTCATTTTTAGCATTCAATATAATTTAAATTACTTTTATAATTTTATCTATTTTAAATAAAGTTTATAATTGAATCAACATTCTAAAATATTGACTCAATTTTTATTTTTAAATAAAATAAATATAAAATTCTGTGTAAATTTTTACATTATTTAAATATCTTCTCAAACTTTGAATTCATCATATAATTCTACAACAACAATCGATATCTATATATTTGTTCAATTTAAAAAACTTAAACCTTTCATGTTAGTCAAAATATAATTTATTAATATTTTATCTGATAGATTTAATATTGATTTTATTTCTTTTAAATAATTTAGTTTTTTATTCAATAAATGTCAATGATTCAGTTTTTTAGTGATATAAAAAGTCTATTTAACTTGTAAAAAAATGTATATTTATCATGTAATTACTTTAATGGTTCTATTTTATATTTTATATTTGTATCTACAACTGTTGTTGATAATTAAATTCTATATTTATAAATTAAATTATAGTTGAGACTGATTATTTAATATTTTTTAAGTAGCTAGACTTCTAGAAAATTAGTTTCTATTTAAATACTTCTAATTCACTAAATTATAATAAAACTATTTTTATTTTATTTAAGAGTAATTAGACTTATAAATGATATAATTATTAAATATAAACTGAATGAATATAGAGATTTTATATAATTTTATAACATAAAATCTAAATCCACTTTGATTGATACGAATGTGGCTAACTTATGCCAAACTCGTATTCAATGTTGATGTTTTTACAAAGGATTGTTCATCTAATCAAGTAAAAAAACTCTAACTTCCAACATGACCCTTAAATAACTTGTACTTAAAAACCTTAATTTTAAAAAATTAAAGGTTGTTTAACATAAAAAAAAGTTTAGATTAAACTAAATTTGTAAAATATCAAGCCTTCACTTGATAAATTCACCAAATGCATAAAGAAAAAAAGAAGAAAGTTAACTCCAAAATAATTAATATTCAACAACAACTCCCTTTATATAGAAATTCGTACTAGCTTATATAGGTCTTAAAATAACCTAGTTCTATAATGATAAGGAAGCAAATAACAATAAGACTAGGAATAAAACTCATAAACTAAAAGGATAACTTAGAACAAGACTCCTAACTATTAAAAGACTTTTTTTAAATGAACAAATACTCCTAAAATTCGTCCAACCCTAGTCTATATAAAAAAACATGACATTTAGACTTAAGTAACGTATAATAAACGGCCTACGCTTGAGTATTGGACTCCAAATAGCTTGACTTGTTTATTTGGGTCTATTTTAACTTGTTCATGCCTTCATATATGGAATTAAGTTGATAAGAGTATTTTGAGGCCCATTGTCTTGATTAAGCTTAATCTCACTTGGATTTTGGATTTCCAACCCAAGCTTCAATCTTATTTCACGAACACTCCTAAAGTATCCTTGAACTTCTTCATCCGAGCTCTAATCATTGGTCCATCATATTTGAGTGGCTCGTGTACAATCCTAGTTGGAGTAGGATTCGTAGCTGGAGTAGGATTCCTAGTTAGAGTAAGATTCCTAATCGGAGTAAGATTTCTTATGCTTGTAGGATCCGCATCACTGATGACTAATTAAACACGTCATTATACTATGAACTTTAAATAATTTAATTTTCATAATTTTTGTTTTTCTTTTAAGAACAAAAATCTTTGATTTTTCTTGATTTCGAAATTAATTTTTTAACTATTAGTTAATGTATGATATATTACTTGTATTTTTCTTTATTTTTTCCCTTCTGCACACACACTTATATACGTTTGCTTTTTTACATTTAAATAAATTTAACATATTAAATTTGATATTCAATTTTTCTGTTAATTTTCTTAATAGAATTCTAGTTTTTTTTTTTAATATTGTAGTATCCTATTTCTATGTGAATTTTATTCTAATACTACTTATATATTAGTTTTTTTATTAAATTAGTAAAAGCAATCTTTATAATCTTGTACTGTTCTATTTCTATATAAATTTTATCCTTATACTACTATCATCTATTATCTTTTCTATTAAATTATATTAAATTAGTAAAATACTAAATTGATCAATCTTAACAATACTAATTATAAGACTCTTTCGGTAAATTTATCTATCATTTCCCCTCTTTGCACTTTTTATTTTTTATTAAATTAGTAAAACAATCTTTATAATTTTATTGTGATATAATATTTTGTTATCTTTATACTACTATTATCTATTATTTTTTCCATTAAATTATATTAAATTAGTAAAAGAATAAATTGGTCAATCTTAACAACACTAATTATAAGGTTCTTTCGGTGAATTTATCAGTCCTACGCATACACACTTATATACGTTTGTTTTTTACATTTAGGTAAATTAAACATATTAAGTTTGAAATTTAATTTTTTCGTTCTTTTTTCTTTTTTAATAAAATTTCTATTTTTTTTATATTGTTTTGTCCTATTTCTATATGAATTTTATTCTAATACTGCTTATATATTAGTTTTTATTAAATTAGTAAAAGCAATCTTTATAATCTTGTAGTGTACTACCTCTATATAAATTTTATTTTTATACTACTATTATCTATTATCTTTTCTATTAAATTATATTAAGTAAGTAAAAGACTAAATTGGTCAATCTTAACAAAACTAATTATAAGACTTTTCGGTAAATTTATCCGTCCTCTCCCCTTTTTTTACTATATATATATATTTATATATTTTACTTACTAGCCTAAGACATATATAGCTCTTTGAATTTGCACCTTTTATTTGGTTGACATAAATTTGTATTCTATGAACACTTATTTATTGATGTGTACAAACGTGTAATATCATACAAGTTTCACCAAATGGAGCATAAATTGAGACTTTGGTTGATTTTATAAATATTTGAATAAGTCCTTAAAAATTCTTTAAAATATAATTTTGACCCTATAATTTTTTTAATATGTGTTTAATAATTTTGTAAATTAATAATATTTTTATTCCTATAAGTGTTTCAATATTTCATAATAATTTTATAATACCTTTATTACTCTTGCAAAAAGTTTTAAAAATATACATATTTAGATGCACAAAATTAAATAAAGTGTGTTTTAATTGAATTATAGACAAATTATTCAAATATATACATCATACTTTCAAAACATTATATAGGGATAAAAATATAGCTTGTGAAAGTTCTAAAATATTAAAAGAATTTATAGAGTCAAGAAGATATTTAATAAATATTAGAGTACTAAAAATTTTGTAAGAATCAAAATAATATTTTACAAACATTATAAAGACTTCATAGAATATTTACAATGAAAGTGTGTGGCAAGCACTAGCTTAGGATGCAAATAAGTGCTTGAATGATAAAAAAATTGCTAGTATAAGTGTTAAAGTAGTTAAAAAATTAGTTCAGGGTGCTAATTGACTAGAAGTTAGAAGTTCAAGGGACTGCATATATATTTTAAGAAACTTACTCGATCAATTAAAATCATGAACTTTAGATAATATATTACAACCTTTACAATAAAATAGTTTATTATAATTATAACAAGTGGCAAATTTTCATAATATTTTACTATGTCAATGCAAAAAACCCTTTTTTTTTTAAAGGAAGTGGGTCAATGAATCCCGTTATTGAGTAGAGCCTATGAGCCTCTCCTTTCCGCCCGACTTTCAAATGTCTTTTACCATTTAATTTTTCACCGGTTCTACGAATGATGTTTGATTCGACTAGACATGGGACCTTTTTATCCTCAGTCGCACTATTTAGTAAAACTTAGCTTTCGTACTTTCACGTAGCGCTCCATTCATTTGTGACTCTGGAAGAGTCTTCGATGTCCATACTACTCATCATAGGTCTCCTCTCGAAAGCCATCTCCTATTCATTAAGAACCGGAACCCTCGTACATTTCATATGGATTAGCCTCTATCATCGAAAGTCCTTATGTCCCGGCTCTCGCCTATTCATCCATTAGAAAAGAGGTAAGCTATGTGGTCTTGCTTACCACAGACTGGCCCTCCTATGAATGAATACTTCCTTCGGGTGATCAAAGGTGGCTTGCTTTTTTTTTTTTTTACTATATATTATTCTACTCTGAAAGTTTAGATGTTTTTGTCACGACACTCTTTTTTTCTCTTAGCCTTGAACCTAAAGTCTTGAGCCTAGTGGCCCTATATTGGTAGTAATCTCATTCTTCACTCTCCCATGAGCAAAGAAATTGGTGCTTGCCTTTGTCTTCATTCACTTTTAAGCTCATTAGAGGAAAAATCTACTTATCATAGGCAATCCCCATCTAAATCATTGGTATAAATATAATAGGCACATCTTTAGAGGAGACTAAAGGAAAGAGGATTGGAATGGATTGTTTAATGTCTCGACCAGATAAGGCTATAGAATGAATAGGTTTTGTCCATTTAATCACTCTTAGCCGGTTCCTTAAGTCTCTACTATTGAACATGTGAATCCTCTAAGATCAAGTATCTATCTCTAGAAGGGCTCCCTTTCGCCAATAATACGCTCTTTTAGACCTCTCACTCTCTGATATTCATCTCTTCCACATGCATAAAAAATCACAGATTACGGACGAAAGTGGTACGGTGGATAATGACAATCTTGATTGGCATTTATTCTATACAGAATAACTTCTAGTGGAAGTGGGGCGAGGAGGCAATAGATTCATCTTGTCATGGAAGATAGACATAAAGGATAAGGCTCTATAAGAGTGACTGGAAGGGCTAATAGTTAAACCATACCGTCCATGCCGATATGCTAACTTTCAAGGACTTACTTTCCATTGACACCTACTAGATACCTAATAACATCTTAATCTCCAATCTATGAATAAGAAATAGGAAGCATCTGGCCGAGTAGTAGTCAATAGGTAGAGAGGAAGTAAAAGGCGAATATATATTTGCCCCCCTCTTCAGTCAATGCTTTGCCCTTCGTCTCTTTTGCCTTTTTCATGACTAGTTTTGTATATTAGCGCGGGGACTATTTATATTACTCTATTTATTTGAGAAAAAGAGATTCCAGAGCCATAGCTATTCCGTGTAAGCTAAAAATGATGATTATGTGTGTCTCAATACTTGCCTTCAAGCTAGACCCCATTAGGGAAAAGCCCACTCCGTCCATAAGACAAACTAAAGCAGACTTACTTAACCAGGAAGACAATCCTGTACATAGTACAAGCAACCTATCACGCTATGGGCTTTGATGATTACGCACACCTTAGCACATGAAAGATTGCCTTCCTAACTAAGTTAAGCAGATCTCTTGTCCTATCATATTCTTTGGCCCTCCCTTCTCTAAGACTGTGTTAATAAAACACAGGGCTATTAAGATGTAGAATCTTTCCCTAATACCCTTTCCATCTCTTCATATTTTGAATCTAAGTCATACTGACCATCTTCCATTGAATTTGGTATATCTTTTTATTATGGTAATTTTTTCTCCATCATACAAAACCCATGCTACTTTCACTTGTAGTTGCATCAGCCCTTTTGCTTTATTTTATGGAAGAAGGCGACTAATGACGACTGGTTGGAGAGGAGCGGAAAGCCACTTTTTTCAACATCTGCTGATCAAGTGAGTGAGGTCGAAAGACTTCCCAGGACGAAGGCTTTAGCTGGACATCAAATCCATGCAGGTATGCCAAATAAATTTCTCTTTATAATGAAAAAGGAAAATTGAATTGAAAAAATGATGTATAATAAGAAGCAGCTTTTGAATGAGAAATGGAGATTGGGAAGTCAAAAGTGATAGGGGAGAAGGAAAGAGCACGGCTAGCTAGATAGACATTAGCTCGAGAGAAGAGAGGGACATGAGCACGTGAAGCCCTAGCTAATGAACGAAAGAGCATGCCTTACCTTGCTCTTGAGTTAAGCTGCAAGCTTAGAACTAGTAGCAAGTTTCCAAAAAGAACAACAAATCTTATTTCACCGAATACGATTAGAAGTTGTTTGAACTCCTACTCCTAGACTAAAGAATAGCTTTCTTGTTCTTCAACCTACAACCGATAGTAGTATAGTAAGTGATGTCTTCCTCTTTAGTGCCACACATAATTGGCTCGTGAAAAGGCAGAAGGAAGAAAACCCAAAAGAAAGAAAGCTAACCATGAGTTCTAATCCACCTTAGTATCTTCATCTTTATGCCACAGTGCAGCCTACGCTTGAAAGCGGGAATTAGCCCAAATGAAAGGGCCCCGACTCGCCATTCCTTTTCCCATGGCCAACTGAATAACACCTCAAAAATGTGATGCAGTGACCGAGGCCTATACTTAACTTACTTTATTAAGAAAATAGGTAAAAGACTCAATTACATGGACCATAGACTCGAAAAAAGGAGAGGCACTCTTAGTGTCCCTTTTCCATTCTTCGAACCTGGTTGTTAAGAATGGTGCTGGCATCTTGTGCAGAGGCGGGCCTTCCATCGAGCTAGAAAAGTTATCTAATTAAGACACGTATTTGCTCCAACTCCGGCTCGGAAGCTATCTAGAGCCCTAGTTCTTCCGCATTCCTATCCCTAAACCCCTTTGGAGCACTCCTACCCCCAAAAGAGGATCGAAAGTAATATAGTTCAAAGTGTATCCTACGCGGAAAGTCATTTCCAAACACAGAATCAAACGGGTCATCTATAGCATATTCAACATGAGGAATAGGTAAGGGAGGTATTTGAGGCACTTATTGTAGCGTCAGCTGTTCAACCGACTGCTCCCTCCTAAAAAAGTTATTTGCCTCAAAATAGAGGACCGAAAGGTCCGACGGTAATTGAGACAATACAGATGGAACTGAGGGAAAAGATCCCAGAGGAGATTCAACAGGTGCCATATTAGAAGGCCCCACATCATTCTTACCCGGTCCTTGGTTTATGTTCACTTTAGAGCAGGATGATTCCGAAGTAGACGCTCCCGAATCCGCGCCATCAGGTAAGACCATCATAAGGGTTGCGGCCCCGATAGTGAAGACGACTAGGGTTCTCAGAGCAAATTCAAGGGCAAACCCTTCCTATTGCGCAAGCCTATCTAATAGCAGTCAGGTATCAATTAGCTTTCAAGCATCGAGTTTCAATCTTAAGCTAAGCCCCTTGCCTTTTATGAAATATTCCCAGCTGATCTAGTTCAATTAGTAAGCTAGGGGCAGCTGATTCTATGTCCAAAGAGCTCTAAGAGAATTCCTGAACCTATTTTCTACGGCTTAAAGAAAGGCAGGAAGCACTAGTAGGGAAGCAAAAGGAGAGACTTTCCTTATTTTTTAAACTAACTTAACATTTCTAAAGTGTGGAATCGAGTTTTCTTAGGATCCTCTAGGAAGTGAGGGATTTCCTTCTATGACGGACATATTTTGCTTAACTTCTTGAAAGGAATGAGGGTGGATAAAGTAAGCTATTATGAAGTAAGGGTTACTTTAAAGGTAGGAAGTGCTCTAGTAAAAGTGCTTACTACGTATAAAGTTAGTAAGGAAGTTGGAGTCATTTTTTATAGTGAAAGATTCTCAAAAGAAAGTGATTCTTCAATCAATCCTCTTGAAGCTATCCCTCTTAGGCTAAGGCTAGTTTAGGAATGGAGGCATCTTTGGCTAGCAAGACAATTCATTTGATAGCAGGTTTGGAACCTTCTAGATAAGCAGTGGAAGATGGAGTTGTCGATGGCGGTCCAGCGCTAAGTGTTTTGATATTGATTTCGAGTGCTAAGGTAGCTTTAGAAAGTGCCCTTCCATGTCATTCTATTCCTTCTCCTTCCGAGCTCCCCAGGTAATCTTTCTAGTATCAGTACCTGTTAGGAAATGAAAAAAAAGCCAGGTAACATGTTAGTTTACAGTAGACCTGTTCATAGGCCGGGCCTAGGCGGGCTCGGGTCGGGCCTGACTTGATTTTGGACAAGCCCGAGCCCGCCCAGGCCCGAGAATTTTTTAATAACTCTCAGCTCAAGGCTGAGCCCGAAATTTTTTGAAAAGCCCGGCCCGGCCAATTATTAAACCTATAAATAGAGGTCGGGCCTGGGCATTGCTAGGAGCCGGACCTGTCCCAAATTGTAGTTACATTTAGATTTAGGGTTTTATTTTGTTTAATATATTATTAATAACAATAAAATTATAAATAGAAATAATAGGTAGCTAAGTGATATATAGCACTTAATTATAAGTTGAAGGTCACACGTACGAGTGTTAGGTATGACATTTCTTTTTTTTCTAACTAAACTAGACATCGGGGCGGGCCGAACTTTGGTTTTTATATAAATCCCAAGCCCGGCCCAAAGAGTGCAAGCCTGGGCGGGCCAGCGAGTACCTAGGCCCATGAACAGGTCTAGTCTACAGCCATCTAGTTTTAGCTAGCTTATGAAAGTGCATATAGAAAGCTTGTTACACCAGTGGTTGATGTTTTCTAAGCCCATCCATTTCTTTAGCCTTACCTCGCCCATCTACATGTTCTCCTTATGATCCAGTTACTGTTAGGGTTGCCCTTCTTTGGGGTCATGCTATTGAGTTTCCAGGGGAACATGCGAGTTAGTTTCCTTCAAGCCAATAATTAAGGCTTTTTTTCTTTTGTGAATCTCTGGTTATTACTCTTTTGGAGAGGAAAGATCCTAGGGTCAGAACCTTTGAGCTAATTGCTATTGAGCTAGTTGCCTTACTTGGGGTTTTAGAAATTCTTGTTGGAGTCTCTTTTGGACGGAGGAGTATCGAATAAACTATTACCTCTGAGCTCTCAATAAGGGAAGCTGCATATCATAAATAAGCTAAAGCAGATATAGCAAGGTAAAGGGCAAAAGACTTCAATCTTACCAAAGTGAGGCAGAGCATCATTTATAGGTGAGCAGGCAAGTTGTCCCATGTCTAGTCGAGTGTGCGAATAAGATAGTTGAGTGAATGGATGGTAGCAAGCGGAAGGAGGCTAGCGAGGGAGAGGAACGGGCATTAACCTATATAGTAAGGTTAGAAACCTTGGCTTGCTTGGTTGGCATGCTTGTCAGGTTGGTTTTCTTCCTAGCTGGCAAGGCCCCTCCCATAGTTTTTTATCTTTTATCGCTGTGTTTACGAGGAACTAGCTTGCCTGAGCCCGCCTTGTATACTTATTTCCGTTATAAGGTTTTCCTCTTTAGGTAATAACACTTTGCATTCGTAGGCAACCAAGTGTTGCGGTAATATCGTTCAGTTCATAGGTTTGTGATCCTAGGAGTTCTCTTTTCGGTACCCTATCAAGAATATAGAGTTCCTCACTACTGCTTTTAAGCCTGTCCTTTGGAGCTTGAAGAACTTGGCTCCACTAGATCTGATACTTTTGTTTTGTGTGTGAGTACTCCACTTGTTGAGAATCTCATCTTATTTTTCTTCTTATTTCGTAAAGTAAGTATGTGGTGACTTCTTTCCTTTGTTTGACTTAAGTCCAACTCATCTATTAGGAAATGGAATCGTCTTGCTTAGTAAGAAGTTGTAAAAATCTTTTGGTAGTCGCTTGTCTTAAAAGATGCACCGCACTCCAGACCAAACAATACCTACCAAAGATTGAGCTCGACTCGAGAGATGGAGACATAAGAGTGCAAGAAAGTCCTCGGTGGGTGAGTCTCTTGATATTGAATCGACCCTGTTCCGAGCAAGCAATAAAAGGAATTAATCCAATGCAATAAATATCTGAAGTGGCTTCTGCACCTAAACACATCCCTTCTCTTCGGGCTTAGCTAGGGGATGCCCAAAGCTAGCCTCACTCTCATATCTCTTTACCAAAGCTTAAGCTTTCTTGTTTCATCCAGTTCCTTGATAATCTAAAGAATCGTTTGACTTTGAATGTCGAAACCCCTCACTTTGAAAGCAAGGAAGAAACGAGCTTTTCACTCGCAAAAGAAGTAATCACTTATGTAAGAGCACGGCTAGCTCCTGGTAAGATGAAGGGTCTTCCCCAAAGGAAGAGATTAGTACTGGAAGGTGAAGATGGAAGATCTATAATAAAGTAAAAACCATTAATTGGGGTAAATAAAATACGAGCAATCTGCGATAAATATAACCCATATCTCTTAAAGAGAAGAGAATAGATAAGTCTACGAGTTGAGACAGAGAAGTTCAGTTCTGACTAATCAAGTAGGAGTTTACCCACGAGAGTAAGAGACAACAATACCAGCACCGAAGAAAGCAGGAATAGGTGTAGTCGCATCCGACCGAGAGTCGGATACCCATATATAAAGGTATTAGGTGGAAAGATAGAGTGCGCAAAATAGACTTACTGAGGCAAGAGCCTTCTTCAGTAATCAACCGAGTGAAAAAGCCAGCCCTTTTATAGGTAAAAACTATGAATATCATAAAATTTCTATATTTATTTCTTTTAAAGCTTCCCCAGAATAAGAAACTTCCTCATGATTTACCGCTTTAGCATTTTTTGTTTAATAAGTCATTTCCCCTCATCTTAAACAATGCTTAACTTAGGTCGACTAATCGAACCCCGGTGAGATAACTTTCTTAAAGATTGGTTGTCCTACTTACCATGTGCTTCCTCCAATACTAGAAGTGGGGCTGCCTTATATAGCCAAGCCCATTCCTCAACAAGCTAATTAGGGGAAGTTGAGGCAGTCTTTCTCTATTAAAAGAATTCAAGATATCGGGGTCCGGTCAAGGAAGTAGCAATAGTCGAAGTCAAAGTAGAAGGAGAACAAAATTCAAGTATTAAGCGAACTTTTACATACACTTGCTCTGGCTTCTTAACTTAAGAAAGATTGAGACTTTTAGACCAAGCTTTCAGCAAAAAAAAGCAATGGGCAGGCACTAGTTCCGGAATAGATATATGGAGAAATCATTGGTTATAACTCTAGATTTTATTGGAAAGGTGGTATTGGATGATCGTTGTTAGTTTAGGCATTCATCAAATAAATAACGCAATATAATGGGTATGATATAAATTTAGTAGTTTGATTGTAAACAAATTGTGATATAACCACTTCTTTTAGAAAAAAATTATTGTTCTTGACAAAAGAGATAGTATTCTTATTATAAGGTAGAAAATTTAAGTAAATATGGTTTTGACACAATAATATTGAAATAAAGTCTGTTACTTGTGTATGAAGTTATAGATAACTTTATGTGGAACAATGCTTGAAGTAAATATAAAAAAGAAAAAAGAGCAAGAAGAAAAGAGTATGATGATTAATTTTATTAGAAAGATTATTTGAATAATTATTTCTATTAATAATGGATGATTGTTGTTAGTTTAGGTATTCATCAAATAAGTAATGCAATATAATAGGTATGACATGAATTTGGTAGTCTGATTGTAAACAAATTGTGATATTATGACCATTTCTTTTTGAAAGAAATTTATTGTTCTTGAAAAAAAAGATAGTGCTCATGTTATAAGGTGGAAAATTTAAGTGAATCTGGTTTCGACATAACAATATTAAAATGAAGTCTATTACTTGTATATGAAGTTATAGATAACAGTATGTGGAACAATACTTGAAGTAAACATAGAGAAAAAGAGCAAAAAGAAAAAAGTATGATGATTAATTTCATTAGGAAGTTCATTTGAACAATTATTTCTATTGGTAATGGATGATTGTTGTTAGTTTAGGTATTCATTAAATATATAATGCAATATAATGGCTATGACATGAATTTGGTAGTCTGATTGGAGAGAAATTGTGATATGACCATTCTTTTTAAAAGAAATTTATTATTCTTGACAAAGAAGTTAGTATTCATGTTATAAGGTAGAAAATTTAAGTGAATTTAGTTTTGATACAACAATATTGAAATGAAGTTTATTACTTGTGTATGAAGTTATAGATAACATTATATGGAACAATACTTGAAGTAAACGTATAAAAGAAGAGCAACAAGAAAAAAGTATGATGATTAATTTTATATTTTAATGATTGAATATTAAATAAATAATAGTTTGTGAAAATTAATAAAAAATAATAAAAGTCTATCAATGTCTATAAAATTTTTTTGTAAGTAAATCATTCATAAATTCATGAATTTTAAAAAGTCATTTAAAGATTCATGAACTCTCTAGAAGTAATTCACTTAATATAAATTTTTAAAAGTCTTAATGAAATACACCTTCCTTAACTTATAACTTCACATAACCTTTTTTTCTTTTCCTTTTTTACTCATTTTTTTAATAATTTAAAAGAAAAGCTAATATTAAGAGGCTTTCGAGCCCAAATGATACAGAAAGATCCAATACAAATCAAACCTACTAAAAAACATAGACCTAAGGTCCAACTAAATTCTAACACTCACGTATAACATCAGCTTGAATAATTAGGTTTCACTTGCATTCATTTGTTTGTTATCACACGCATCGCCATCTCAATAATTAGGAGTTTATATGGTCCAAAATTATCAGCTAAGGTGGCTCTAAAGCTATATAAAAAAATTAAAGTAGCTAGGTGACTTGGTGGCTATAGATGCATCCAGCCTTTAAATCTTACTCTCAAGTTTTTAGAGTTACACTTAACTAAATCGAAAAAGTAAAATTTTGCTCTCACTATGAAAATAAATGGATGTGGCATTTTTCTAAAAATGGGAAGTATATAGATAAATCAGGTTATGAGATTGTTAGGTTCTTTAATATAAGCTCCTCAGTCTCTTAGGCCACCTTCTCATTAAAAAATGGCCTTGTCGAGAAACTGGAAGAAGTGGATGTTTGAAGAGGTCTTTGAAAGCTAGAGTTGCCTAGTAAAATCAAAATTTTTGTCTGGTGATTGCTCATTTGAGGCTTACCTATTGGAAAACAACTTCAACATAGAATCTTTAGAATATATAGTAGTTATAAAGTTTGTGGCCAGGAGGAATCTAGTGAACACATCTTTTTTGAGTGTCAGAAAGCTAGAGTTGTGTGGCTCTCCTCTCCTCTAGGGCTGCATTCAAACAGAATCATAGGATCCTCAACCGATGAGAAAGTGGCAGTCCCTCCTAACAAATACTGTTTTATTGGATAAAAAGTGAGCGGACTTTAATATTGGTTTGTCTTCCTGCCTGTTTTGGTTGTTATAGAAGGGTATGAATGCCTTGTTTATTCTGAAAGAATCCTTGGGATCTAAGAGATATAATGAATAATGCTAACCTGTTTTGGGAGCAAATCCAAGAGGTCCAAGGCCCTCTCACTCAGACGACTATTAATCTTGGTAAGCATACGTCTATCAAGAGTATGTGATAAGCTCTTTCTTGCTCTTTCATTAAGCTGACTATGATGCTGCACTTAGAACTAGTCAAGGAAGTGGTAGTGGCAAAGAATTAGAATGGAATAGTTATATGTGAGCATGCTAATCTCATTAACCACATCTCAACAATTGATCTCCTAAAAGCTTTAGCAATAAGAGAAATGATTTGTGTTGTCTGAAGGAAAGGGTTCAACCATGTCATTTTTGAGAGTGACGCTAAAAGCGTGGTTAATGCTGTAAAGAGGCTCACCTATCCTAGTAGCTCAGCACTACCGATTATAGAAGACATTAAGAAATTGGCTGCATCGATTTTCAGTATTTATGTTTTTATTTTTGTCAATTGTTCTCTTAATTGGACTGCCTATGAATTGGAAAGAAAAGTCCATTTGGATTTGTTGGTTATACTTTTATGGATTCTTTATTATTGTTGCAATGAATATTTGTAAAGTTTTTAGTTGGAAAAAAGATATTGGCTATGGTTATTATATTGAGTAGCTCTCTTATTGTATATACAAGCCTTTTTATAAATGAGTTTTCCATTTGTTCTAAAGTCTAACAATTTCTTTTGTCAATTAAGCCAAACTCCTAAAGGAGATTGAGGTAGGAAAAGTGCTTTCCAACTTTATTTTTTAGTTTGAATGATTTTTTAAATTTTGAAAATTACTTTTACTAAAAGCAGGTGAATGAATGTTTTTCCTAAAAGCAAGTTGAGGAAAAATAGTTTATAAAAAATTTTAAAAAGTTAAATATCAAATCAAAAATTTCCAAACCTATTTTTTAACACTCAACGACAATCCAAGAATAATTATACGTCAGCATTTTTAAATTCTATATTCATTAAAATATTAAAAATTAATATAAACATTTAGTTCCTGATTTAGTTAGATAAACTTTATATTAGGATTTAGATTTAATAAAAAAGTAAGAATATAGATTTTTTAGACAATTAATCCTTAATTTTGTTAATAAACCCTCAGTTCACACCATTTATATGAAATACGGAATAATTATAAAAATGGTGTATAAACTTGTTAAAATTTTACAATTAAGAGTTAAAACTTTTAAAAGTTATAATTTAGTGTGTGAAATCGGAAATTATTAATATTTAAGTGTACGGAACCTATAACCTATATAAAAAGTTAGATAATTATAAAAATGTATGTGAACTTGTTAAAATTTAACAATTAAATATTTAAAGTCTTAAAAGTTACAATCTAGTGTGTGAATTTAGTAAATACTTATAATTGAGTATATATAACAGGTCAATAATAATTACAGACTTATAATCTTAAAACATATATTATCCACTTAATAGATTGAAAAGAATAAAATGTCAAAAAAAGTCTTTAATAAGTATTTATTTTTAATAGATTAATACACCGTTTTTATTACCACAATTATTAAATTGTTTTCGCTCTATTCTCATAAATTTTTTTAAAGAAATCTCTATCCAACTTTGAGCGACACTTTATATTTTTCAATCCGTCACTATAAACATCTAAAATAAAATCGGTTATTGTTGAGGATGATAATTTTAACTATAATATTAATTACCAATATATCTCCTTATGACATGTATAGTATTTATTTATATATCTTTATAATTTTTATTGTGTATACGAAAAATTTACCATCTTTTATGTAAATATTATCTTTTACAATGAAAATGTAATATAGTTTCATTCGTCTACAAGTTAATAATTTTTAATTTTACACACTAAATTATAATTTTAAAAATTTAAACACTTTATTATTAAATTTTAAGAAACTGACACACTATTTTATAATAAATTGATATAAATAATCTGTAATCTGTTGTTGACCTGCTATATATATTTTATCATAAATATTTAATAAATTCATACACTAAATTATAATTTCTAAAAATTTAAACATTTAATTATCAAATCTTAATAAATTTAACACTGTTTTTATAATTATTTATATGAAAAACTACTCAACTGCATACCAGATACTCCTGAATAAAATAAATAAATAAATACTGAAATCCCCAGTGCCTCCTCCTCTCCTCGCTCGCTCAAACGACACCAGCGAATGGCGACGGCCACAAAACCCTTCTAAAAGCAGAGTAACCGCCGCTCATCTCTTGCTGTCTCTTTCCTTCGTCAAGGTATACTCTGTTTTTAGAGATTGTTAATTTTATTATATTATCACGAATTCAGATATCATGTGTATGAATTCTTTAATCAACTGCAATTGTTAGAACTAGTGGTCTTGAACACCTATTTAAGTTTATGATTTTAAATTTTAGACAGATGAGTCTAGTGACTGATTCACCGCTGCATTCATCGCATTCGTCAAGCAGCGATGATTTCGCAGCTCTTTTGGATGCTGAGTTGGATTCAAAATCATCATCTTCAGACTCATCACCTAAAGCAATTAAACATGATGATGCGAGTGATGCTAATGATGATGTTAACGAAGAAGAAGAAGAAGAAGAATCTGACAGTGATGATGATTCTGACATTGCAACCAATAGGTATGAGTGTTTTGTTTGTTAGGTTTCTTTGCGGAAATTGACTCATTACTATTTTATATTATATTATGAATCAATATGCAGGATTAAAAGATCTAGAGTGGAGACTTTGGAGAATGGTGAGAACCCTAAGGAATCAACTCGTGTATCTCTAGACCAAACCCTAGGTAATTATTTTTTTCTTAAGAAAATAAAAATGTGCTTAATTTTGTGAAAGCTAAAGCAAAGAAATGGAATCTTTGTATTGAATATTAATAATTAGTTGGTAACATCAAATTCATAATCCTGATTAATTTTGTATGTTTGAAAAATTGAACCAAGTAGCATTGAATTTGCAGTGATTATTTTACTGTTTGAGAACAACACAACTGTTTATCTATAGGAAACTTGTAATTAGTTGCTTTGCTTATACTGAAACCAACTAGTGGATGCTTGCTAAGATGTATGAGGCAAATAACACAGTTTGAGGGCTGCTTGAAGTAGTTTATAGTTACTTGACTTGGCAAATAGGTTTTGTTAGTTCCAAAGGTAGTTTAGTAGGCCAATAGTTAGTTAAGCTGTCATGTAAGTGTTGGATGTTGGACTCCATTTTCTACTATGGTGCACCGAATACCAGCTGGCATAAGCAGCTTATTAGCTGTAACTTTCTAATAGAAGTGAATGAAAATTTCATCTCAAAATTCTTTCTCATACTGTTCTCTCAGTCTTGTTCTCTCAGTCTCTTTCTTGCCCCTTACACCTTTAAATTAGGAATCTGTATTCTATGAAAGTAGGCAAATGGGGGTGCATACTTGCATTTTGGTTCAGACGGTTAGGTGTTTATGTTTCATTAAGCAGCAGCCTAAATGTTTATGAATTAATTTCTTTGTGATTGAGTTTGACTTAAAATTCTTATTTTGGTTGTTGACTTATAGTCGATTGCTTCTGATCCATTGTTATGCAGTAGCATCCTCAAGTAAGGTTGCATGCACACATCCAGGTTCATTTGGAGACATGTGTATACTTTGTGGGGAAAGGTTGATTGAGGAAACTGGCGTCACATTTGGATACATACACAAGGTATGCAATCTTTTTGAAGGACTAAAGATTATACATATAATTTGAAATAAAAGTTTGGTTCCTCTGCCCTTATTAATTCATCATTCGCTTAGATTTAGCTATCATAAATAGATTACCCCTTAATGTAATAAGGAGAAAAAAGAATGATTAAATTATAATATAGGTGCATTAGCAAATTTGGAAATATTGGGTTATTCGTGTGCATACAATCTTAGGGAATTTGTTTCAATTAGTGTTCTGTGTCTTTCTCATCTACTTCTTCTTAAGTAGAATTATAATGCTCTTGCAGGGGTTAAGGCTTGCTAATGATGAAATTGTGCGATTACGTAACACAGATATGAAGAATTTGCTACGACATAGAAAGCTTTACTTAGTCCTTGATCTAGATCATACACTGCTTAACTCTACTCAGCTCATGCATTTGACTGCAGAAGAGGAATATTTGAAGAGTCAAATAGATTCTATGCAAGGTATTTCTTTTAACTTTCACTTTGACTTGATAGTACTCCAGGAAACTTGAGTGAATATTAGAAAGTTGCCTTCTCCGTATAGGCCACTCTCTTTAGTAGCCAAGGTAGTTCTTTCTCATAGTGGAATTTATAATTCTTTTAACTTTGCTCTGGACCTGTAAATTAGAGGCGTATTCTCCCTTTAGGCATTTTGGAACTTGTAAATGGATGCATGTGTGTGTATGGCTGTTGCCAATCCTTTGCAATGTGCATCATAGACTATAGTCTTCTACTTGATGTTGTTTATTTTTCTGTTAGCAAATACTGCAAAGTGACTGGTGGGTTGTCCTGAAACTTTTATCTAGTTTGCATTTTGATTTATTATTGTACATTGGCTATTATATTTATTTTGACAAATTTTTTATTGATGTCTAATCCTCTTTCACAGTCTAGGCCTGTTGTTTGACTTTCTACTTGTGTAAAATGGCTAGATGTTTCAAATGGTAGCCTATTCATGGTGGACTTCATGCACATGATGACGAAGTTAAGGCCCTTTATACGCACATTTTTGAAAGAAGCAAGTCAGATGTTTGAGATGTACATATACACAATGGGTGACCGGGCATACGCGCTGGAGATGGCTAAGTTTCTTGACCCTGGAAGAGAGTACTTTAATGCTAGAGTCATTTCACGTGACGATGGCACTCAAAGACATCAAAAAGGTCTTGACATTGTGCTGGGACAAGAAAGTGCTGTTCTGATCCTTGATGATACAGAAAATGTTAGTGCAATAGCAAAATTAATCCTTATATTTGGTTTGCATACAATCTTGCTACTGATGTTATTGCATTTCAATGTGCTTTAAAAACATTTAGTTGTAGGTCAAATTGAAATAGATGGTCTAACTCAGCTCTCTTTAATCTGCTGCTGGTTTTTCTGGTTATAATCAGTTTATTAGTTGAATTCCATACTGTCGTGCCTCACAAATTTAGCAAAGATAACAAAGATTAACCAATAACTCAGCTGTCCATGATGCTTTACTACGTATTGACATATATGGTCCATTTTGCTTTCCTATCTTTGTAGTTAAAGTTATGCCCACTAAATATTAATACGTGTGCTTACAAGCTAGTTTTATTTCATTAGGCATGGACAAAGCATAAAGACAATTTGATATTGATGGAAAGATATCATTTCTTCGCTTCAAGTTGTCGCCAATTCGGCTTCGAGTGTAAATCTCTTTCGCAGTTGAAGAGTGATGAAAATGAGTCTGATGGAGCACTTGCATCAGTTCTCAAGGTCTTAAGGAGAATTCACCATATATTCTTTGATGTATGCTCTCTCTCTCCTATCTTTTTTATTATAACCACTTTTTGGGGCCTGATTTTAATGTACTTAGAACCTTTTGCAGGAACTAGAGGACGCCATTGATGGCAGAGATGTGAGGCAGGTAAAAGGGTCTAGTGAAATAAAGTTCTGCTTTTCAGATGTTAATCTTTGTTATCCTCTTGTTCCTCCTCAGATTGTTGGTTATGTGCATGTGTGCTCATGCGTGCACACTTGCAAAAGTCCAGCTTCGGAATGATGGTAGTTTTATTAGAGATAAAATGCCCTCAACTGATTCTCTCTTAAGGAACTTTCATTTCCTGGCCCTCTGCATAATGCTGTTCCAGAACTCCTTTTGCTTTCTTTCTGTCTCACTTCTTAAATTGTTAGTTGATTTCCATTCTGCAGATTTGTTGACTGCATTAGTGGTTTGGATGTTCTTGCATGGGTTAGTGTACTGATTACGTTTCCTATTTGTTCCTCAGGTTCTGAGTACTGTTCGTAAGGATGTTTTAAAAGGATGCAAAATTGTGTTTAGTCGAGTATTCCCTACTCAATTCCAGGCTGATAATCACCATCTGTGGAAGATGGCTGAGCAGTTGGGAGCCACATGCTCTAGAGAAGTTGACCCATCAGTTACACACGTGGTCTCAGCAGAAGCTGGTACAGAGAAGTCACGTTGGGCTCTGAAGAATGATAAGTTTCTGGTGCATCCACGGTGGATAGAGGCTACAAATTATATGTGGCAAAGGCAGCCTGAAGAGAATTTTTCTGTCAACCAACCAAAAATCAATAGTCAATAGGTCTTAACAGTTTTTCCAATTGTTGATAGCTTAGGGCCCTTTCCTCTCCAGCACCGTTGATCCGCTCCCTAACATTTTGCGACGCCATCCAAATTATCTGTGCTTAGT
Organism: Ricinus communis; assembly: GCF_019578655.1. Taxonomy (NCBI): domain Eukaryota; kingdom Viridiplantae; phylum Streptophyta; class Magnoliopsida; order Malpighiales; family Euphorbiaceae; genus Ricinus; species Ricinus communis. The sequence goes on from NC_063258.1 coordinate 22,108,634, forward strand.
TATGTCTATAGGTAATGTAAAAAAGGATCAATTATTTCATAGAGTTGTGTAAAATCATCTTGATATGTTAATAGTTTGATTCGCTCTCATGATCATCCCTGGTGATTGATCAGTTTTCCAATGTTCGGTTCATAGTTTTATTGGTGAGTTTATAGTTATCGGACACAGTTGATCAGATATTAGCCAATGCTTTGGTAGAGGTTATGACTATTCCAACTGCCCAGGGTAATAATTGTTATTGGCGTGGTGCTTGTACAATTGCTGGCCAATGCCACTTTGATAAATTGTGAAAACATGTATATATTGCTCTATTTAGATCGTTCAGCAGCACTTCAGTATGGGTAAGTTTTCTATTCAGGCGCGGGTATCCAGCGTTGATGATTACAGATACTGCTGGACATCATATACTTATGTGAATTGAGTAATATTTTAGCATATATGTGATTCGATTATTATCTCTAAAAACCCCATAAATGTTCCTCCCAGAGGGCAACGGAATTAGTTAGGTTGAGAGACAACTGTTGGGTAGATTGCGGAAGTCAACCTGATTTGCTATCATTGGATTCAGGAATGACTATTGCATGTGATTATCGCTGGTAGCAATGAGAAAGCCTAAAGTTGGGGATTCTCGATCCCGGCATCAAGTTCTTCAAGTGGAGGAGGCACGTTTGATGTTTTAAAAGTTTGGGCAAGGCTAGGCACAAGGATTGGGTGTTGCTCTAATCCAGCCTAATGAGGCATCTGAGTTGGGCATGTCAAGGCAACGGTGGAAAATTAGCACAAGTCTAACAGAGGCATGGCATGGATATGTGAGGTATTGGATAACAAAGGTAATTTGGTATGCGAAGTCTCAGGTAATTCACCTTATGCTTTAGGATGCTTACTAGTTACAATAACCATTTTATTACTTTACAAGTCAGGATAACCATACATATATTACATTATGAGTTCACAGGATTTTTCCATATTGCTCCTATATCAGACATTACATGGATATTGGCTCTTCTAAATCTAAATTTTGTATGAAATCTTTTGCTGATTGAATCAGGCAATGAAAAGCATTAACACCTTAGTCGCACAACTGTATCCTTTTAATTTTGGATATAATTTTTTATTATTAAAATAAGCCGAAAGATCAAATTTCAAGATGCATCTCAATGTTTTTCTTGTTGAAAAATTTTATGAAGAAAACTCAGTAGGACAAAATCTTAGCAAGAAAAAGAGTGCACTTAAATTATATACAAAAAAACAAACTGGTTCTCTCAACCATTGAGAAACACAACTTAATAATCAGCCAATAAAAAAGTATGAAGCCAACCCTTTGTCCTCAAGCCAAACGAAAGTAACATTTCCATGAGGAGCAAGTGTATGTGCAACCCCAATACACCTGTGATTATATTGGCCCAAACCGAGTAAGATACATTACATTAGCTAGAACTCCAATATCATAAATAAATAATTAACCTTAACCTTATATTTTAGTAAGAGTCATTCCCTCGAGTCAAGCTCGCGACACTTTCAGCAGTCAGACCCAGCCCTCAACCTAATCAAACCCATAATCTCGTCCAAGTTACAAACATTCCCTGACAGCCAACAACTCCATAAATGGACTGCAAGCCCATATGCGCAGTGAAAAGATGCATGAACACGACGAGTCCATTCAATAGCCACATATTTGGCAATGCGATTGGGCAGGAATGCGACGAGGGAATGCCTTCTATAGAAAAAGAAAAAAAGCAATTAAGCGATTGGAAAGGGTACGTACTGGAGTGGGTACTTGGAGCAACCGAATCCACTGTCAAGCCAACATGATAACAAGTAGTTTAATTGGGTATGCCCCTCTCCTAACTAATTGGTCACAGGAAACGAGGCCCGGGAAATTTGATAACGAATTCAGTTCCAAAGAGAGAAAATGAGCTTCAATAAGTCTTGTAGAGCCATCATGAGCGAGAAAACACAACGTCATCCATCCATCTGAAAGAGTCTTGGATGATGAGACTCGACCCGAAATCCATATGGAAGGGGACTCCAAGGATCCGTGTAGATTTACACACTCTTGCCATCTACAATCTGAATTCTCAATCCCTAATTACTTCTCCAGATAAAAGATGGTATATGTTTAGGATAGATTGCGCCGAGGCGAAAATGGAAAACGCAACACTAAATGACAGGATACAGGAATACAAGATTTTCATAAAACACTAAGAAAAGGAATGCTATATATATATATATATATATGTGTTGTCATGATGACAGCTGACAAGTCGTACTGCCTCAAATATTCCTTCAAGTTCAAGCAATCGAAAACACATTGGCCCTGTTGAAGATCAGGCTGTAAAAACAATACATGCCTTTCCAAAAATGCAAGTTTGATTTACCTCTCTCATAATTGATTTGTGTGAAGTATTAAAATGGAAGGCTCTGATGGTGGGTTGCTAAACTTGTCTCCTCCCGAGTTTGTCTATAGTGGTCAGGCTCATCAAACAGGATTCTCTGTTGCCAAGAAATAACATAAATGGAAAAAAAAAATACACGAGTTGAAGACACAAATATTGCCAAATTTTCTCTATAGTTATTAAATTTTCTTCATTTCATAGTTCTGCTTTTGCATGTCTTATAATTGTTGCATTGCATTCCAAGCTTGGGGGCATGGACAGAAATTTTATATAATTAGAATGAATTTGATGCAGTACTTTTTCTTTTCAATTACTAAACTTGATATATACAGAAATCTCAAGTCATTGAAATTTTCAATTTTCTAGTGATAATAAAGGATGAATACATCTTAATAGTGGGTTTTTTAGGATGACTCCATTCGTAGTAGTGTTTAAACAAAAGTATCATTGCTAATTATTTAGCTAAAAGAAAGTTCTCCTGTCATTTTTGTATTTCAACTGTACAAGAGTGATATTCATGGGAATTTGATTCAACAGCATTAACAATATTCTTGTGCATGGTTTTTCTCCTGTTACATTCTTTGTTTCAATGATCCAAAATTGAGATTCTTGAGAATTTTATTTCAACAATGAAGTTGTTTTATATTTGTCATATTCTATGACAATGCATCAGCATCTCTGATGACCATTGCACTACCTACCCTATCCTTAGCTTGCCTTGCCTGCAAAAGAATGGAAAATAGGAACATCAAATGAGGTATTAAAACATTATATGACATGCACATTGTATAATGTATCAGAGAAATTGAAGCAGTATATACTTGTTTCTCCCAGTCAATGTAAAAAATTATGATTGAAAGAGAAGTTGCTTGCACAAACATTGCCACTGTAATTCCAATCCAGAGACCCTGTTAATCACATTTCAGATAAAAAAGAATCTTCAGTTTTGTTGCTTTCTAGTAAGGAGGGTATAAAAATTGAAGAATATAGGATCCTGAAGCTACCTTCCCTCCAATATGGTATACAAAACCTAATACTACAGCACAAGGAATTCCAACTAGGTAATAAGCTCCCAAATTAACATATGCCCCAACCTTTTGCAACCCACATCCTCTGCAAGTCCCTGAAATTGTCAATTGTGGTCGTGAGTAGAACCAATACCAAGATTGTAGTATGTTCCAGCTCAAGGTGTTGTGATTTAATAGAGCCATAAGATGACGCATACCTGAAAGCACAGTTTGAAAACCATTGATCAAGTGGGACACAGCAAGCGGTGGCATCATTTCTCCTACATAATTTACCACTCTTCTTTCCTTGCTAAACAAGTAGCCCCAAACCTTTTGACCTGAGACCATGATAGTAGCAACAAGAATGCCTTCTGCTATAACCATTATCACCACAGCATATACTGCTAGACGCGCTGATTGCGGTCGCCCAGCACCCAATTCATTTGAAACCCTTGTACTATTCAAGGCACCAAGAAGAATTTGAAACGATGAAAATAAACAAAAGGCCTTGTATAGATGAATATGTAATGATAATTTAACATCAAATTAAGATTAGATGCACCTTACAGCACCACTGAGGCCAAACTGTATCATGTAAGTCATCATGTGCATGTTAAAGCTGAAAGTATACAAAAACCTGGTCAGTAAAATGCTTGTCGCCGCTGAACATATTATATGGTATATAATTAAGGAAAGTCTTGAACCTGATTGACAGGACTGATGCTTCCAGTTTTGGGTTTGGAAGAAGACCAGATAACAGAACAACTATCTCAAGTGACCACACTTCCAAGCTGGTTCAAGCCATGAAATTAATATAGTAAATATTATAGGAATGTTAATTTCTGAAGAAGTTGATGCTAAATTGAAGTCAGAAATTGCCGATCACCTAAGCATTATGGTTGCAGGAATTGCCAATTTTAGAAACTTGGGAATTCCATGTAACGCTTCCTTTGAAAAACCTGTCCAAGTTTCCTTAAATGATGGAGATAACCTGACATAAGCTATTAGCAGCAACGATATGATCCAGTAAGAAATAGTGTTTGCTAATGCAGCTCCCCTATTTCTCAATTCAGATTTAAAAACTAGAAGCCAGCAAATGGGGATATGGAGTGCTGTAGCAATTCCTGCACTAATCATCACGGCAACTACTTTACTTTGTGTTTGTAAGAATCTGATATGACATTCCAGGATTGAAATACCGGAAAATCCAGGTAATAGGAAACGAGCATATTTTCCAGCCTCATCTGCAATTTCAGGATTCTGTCTGGCAAATTTGAGAATGTCAGCAGAAAAGGCAAATAAAATTCCTATTGGGATGCTCATGACAAGAAGTACAAGCATTCCCCTCTGTAAATGTACGCCAAGCAAGTGATACTGTTTTGCTCCATAAGACTGACCGGAGAAAGTCTCTAACGCACTTCCCATTCCTCTCTTTGTCACAATAACAAAGAAATTAAAGGTTACGAATGTGAAAGAAAATCATAAATAAATTGTGATGAAGAACTAATAGTCTTACCAACAAGGTGTAGCCTGCCATTGAAGCAAAGGAAGTGGCAATTGAAGCACCCGAAAGAGCAAGCTCTCCAAGATGACCAACAAAAATTAAGCAAATCATCTGTATAAACCCCAAACAGAAGAATACTGATATTAGAGGTCCTGCTAACAGAAGCTGCTGCTTCATCTCCATAAGAAATTCCTTTCTGCTGAATCTAATTTTTGATTCACAAGTAATTTTCCGAGTTGCATTAGGTGTTTGAGGGCACGATTCATGTTTTTCTACATCCATTTTCGTACTCTTTTTCCTTTCTTTTCTTACAGTAACATGTATGTATATGCAGAAAGCTTCTGACCACACTGATACTAAGCTAAAACTATTAGATGCTATGTGTTTAGCTGACACGGAATGCAATAAAAAAGAATACAATTCCAGTGCTTTACAGTTTTGCACCACTAATTATCAACGCCAACTACCCATTACATTTAGTTGAATAATTTAAGAAAAGAAGATAAAGAAAAGGATAAAAGAAAAATAAACCCATCAACCTTTATAGTCTTCTTAACTTATCAAATAAAAAGTAATAATTGATCCCATGTTTTATGTTCACTTCAATAAATTATCAAATATATTCATTGTTGTGGCGGCGATGCCAGAACCTGTGCCCTATTATTTGTTTCTTTTAATTATTATTATTAGAATGTTTAAGAGAGTCTTAATATTGAATTCAAATTTTGCTAAACCCTAAAAAAATGTCGCAGTTTATGGTGAGTTTTAATATTTTCATATATTTTAAAAAAAAATTTAAAATTTAAATCAAAATTACATAAAATATTTTAATATATAACTTATATATAAAATTATAAATTAAAACATAAAATAATTTTTTTTTACGCAGACTAATTTAAAATTTTATAATTTTTTATTTAATAAATACATAAAAATATTGAAAATCACTCTAAATCACTAGACTTTACAATACTTCACTTAGAATTTATCACTTTAGTAGGTATTACTTCACCTTCTACTCTTGCAGACGATTGGAGCAATTCTTCCATAGGCGAGGTCATACATGAAATGCCAAATAATAATCTATATATGTAAGCAATTTCCTTTGGTTCGTAATAAAAAATAAGGTGAGAATTAGAAACGAAATTAGTGAATTTAATCATTGGTATTTGATTTGACAAGACCCTCTAAATTTAAAGTAGAATTCTCTCATCAATTTAAATCATCTATAAATTAATTATAAATTTATTTAAAATAATATCATTAAAAATCATAAATAAATAAATAATTATTAGTTTTATAATAAAGTAAATAATTAAATTTTCCATTCTGTCTCTAGTTTCTTATACATCTAAATAAATAACAAATTAAAATTTTTTTATTAGACTTTCAATTATTTTCATTTTCATATTATGTTTTGATTGTGATTAAATTTTATGTTACGGGCACACTTTAAATATTTTAATGCAGTTGCATATTCAACGTTTAAATTCAAAGCTTTAATTAAGTTGGATAAGACCCTTACCATTTTATCTATATGCTTTTAGGTTTAAAGGACATCTTCTAATAATATTAGCTTGCATTGATTTTACGCATAAAGACATGAAGAATTCACCTTAAATATTTGACCAGCTTGAAATATGTATCCCCGGATAAAGTCATACATTTCATTTATAGGAAGATTGTACAAGTGTATTGTAGAAGGTAATTTACAGAGAAAAGTAAAGAAATGAAGAAAGTATATTTTCATTACTTGAAGAATTATGTTACAAGCTACAAAATTTATACAAAGAAAATAAAAACTAATCAACCAATGAACTAATGCCAGCTCATCACTAACTCTACAACCAACTCTCGCTAATAAACCAACTAAATATAAACTAATTTTGACTATAAAAAATGATGAATAAATAATGAGCAGTATTCTCTACATCCCTTTCAAGTTGGAGCTTGGTAAAAATCGCATAAGCCCAACTTGGATAATAAATGAGTTAATTGAGGACCTGAGAGGGATTTAGTGAAGAGATCAACAAGCTATTTTTTAGTTGAAATATGTTGTGGATGAATAAAAACCTCTTTGTACTTATTTCTCACTAAATAACAGTCAATTTCCAAATGTTTCGTCCGTCCATGAAATACTGGATTTACTGTAATATGGAAAGAAGCCTGATTATCACACCAAAAAGGGATAAGAAGCCGAAGAGAAATATGAAAATCTTAGAGAGTATAGTAAGTCCATTGTAACTCACAAACTATAACAACCATAATCCTATATTCTAATTTAGCAGAAAATCTAGAAATAGTAGTATGTTTTTTTGTCTTCCAAAAAGTGAGGGAATTGCTTAGATAGATGCAGTAACCAATAAGGGACTTTCGAATTTGAGGACATGTAACCTAATCTGTATCACAAAAACCCTCAACCGTTAAATCATGTGCAACTGGGAGAAAAAGTCCTTCAAAAGGAGATCTTTCAAGTATCTCAACAAATGAACAATTGCCTCTATATGAGCTTGATAAGGAGTGTTCACATATTAAAGCAATTGCTGAACAAAAAATGTAATATCAGGTCTAGTAAGATTTAAATAAAGAAAACACCTAACTAGCTTACGAAGTCTATCAGGATCAGCCAAGGGAGCACCTAGAGCAGAATTGAACTTATGTCCTTTAAGAAAATGAGTGACAATAGGTTTTGATCCTATAAGGCTTGCATCAGAAATAATATCCAGGCATATTTCTGCTGATTAATGTATGTGCCTATAAAGCAGTGAGCAATCTTTATCCCTAAAAGTATCTAGCTAGACCTAAATTTTTAATAGTGAAGGCATTATGAAGAAATTCTTTAGCATCAGTAACATCCTTTTCATTTGTCTTAGGATAAGGACATCATCCATATAGACCAACAGGCCTAAACATAAGGTGGAAGTACTCTAAAGAAATAAAGAATGATCATGGGAGGACTATGTGAAACCAAACAACTTAAGTTTAGTACAGAACTCATGATTCCACTGCCTTGAAGCTTGCTTCAGTCTATATAGTGAATGTTTAAGCTTGCAAACCTATCTTGACTTAGCTTTATTATAGTACTCAAGAGGAGACATGTATACCTCTTCCTCTAAAAAGCCATGCAAAAATGCATTATTATGTCCAATTGATGTAAGGGCAAGGATTTAGCCGAGGCACTAATAAGAAATATTCTAAACTGTTACTAATTTTGCAACAGGGAGAAACTGTTAGCATAATCAATACCAACATTTTGATGATACCCCTTTGCAACTAACCTGGCTTTAAATTGATCAAAACTCCCATCAACATTGAGTTTGACTTTGTATACCCACTTGCAGCCAATAGGTTGCTTGCCAGGAGGTAAAGAAGTTAAATCTAAGTCTGATTAGCTTTAAGAGCATCAAGCTCTTTTTGCATTGCCTCAATCCATTGAATACTTTTACTAGCTTGATTATAAGAAGAAGGTTCTTGGATGTTAGATAAGTTTGCTAAAGAATACTGCAACAAAAAGACAGTTTAGCAACAATAGTTACCGATGAATAGGAAGTCATCACTAATTACTGTTGAATTACTAACATATTAGCAATAATATGCAATCATAGCAAATTACCGATGGATTTCCGACGAAATACCGACGAAAGTTTACCGACAAATAAAAAATATGTTGGTAAATTCAACAGCAAAAATTGGTGTTAATAAATTCATAAATGGATTAGAGATGGTCTACTGATAACATTTACCGATAGTTTTCTTAGACTGTTGGTAAACAATGGCGCAAATTTGGCACCATAAATAGCGACAACTTGAGTTATTTAGGGACAACTACTATAGTTGCTAAATTACCGACATAAATAATATGTCAGTAAATTACTTAAAGAAATGCAATGTTATAGGTGAGCAATTTAGCAACAGATTATTCCGTCGGTAAGTTAGTAAAGTAAGTGGTGTGTAAAGTGAAGATGAGCAAATACAAGCAATACTTGAAGTAGACTGAGTCATTGGTAAAGTATCTGAAACTGTCAAGTTAGTAACAAAATCATTTAACCAAATAGGTTTAGATCTAGTTCTAGTAATGATAGGCAAAGGTTTTAATGGTATATTATGAGAGAAGGAAGGACATGAGGAACGAGAAGAAATATGAAAAATGAAGAAGAAAATATAGGTAAATGTACAGGAGAATCATTATATGAGGGGAAAATTGGTGTAGACACATAATATAAATCATGGAAAATACAATTTGTATTTAAAGGAACCAAAGGTAAAGAAGGTTGATGAGTGAAACAAATATGATGTGAAATGTAAAGGAAAAAGATGTTCATAGAATTGAACATCTCTAGTAATGTAAATGTGATGAGAAACTAAATCATATACCTTATAAGCTTTTTATCCTACACTAAACCTAATAAAATTATACTTAAAAGCTGTTGGAGCAAATTTTGGTTTATGAGGTGTTGTACTTGTAGCAAAATAAAGGCAACCAAAACATTTTAAGAAGGTACAATCAGGTTTTATTCTATATATCAACTCAAAAAGTGTTTTCTAAGCTAGAACAGAGTAGTATCTTAAGAAATAGCTTTCCTTAAAGAAGAAAGAGCACCTATCTACCCCTTTCTTTTGTTGTATTCAGTGGGTCAGGGGGGTACCCGCCTGTGCTTTTTCTTACCGGAGAACACGTTGCTAGCCTAGCCATGAGAATAGAATGGGCCTAAAATTTATTTGGTAAGTTGGCTTGAAACATTAAGGCTCTAGCAATTTGAAGTAGATATTTGTGTTTACGTCTAACCATCCTATTTTTTTAGGGTGTATATACATCGCTTTTCTAAATCAAGATGCCCATGTTTTATTAACAAACTTTGACATTGATGACTAAGAAATTCAGAACTATTATTTGAATGAACACTCTTAACTGTTGTATGAAACTATGTTTGGATCATTTTAAAGAAGTTTTGGAGTGTTAAAATAGTTTGATCTTTATGCAGTAAAAAATAGTTTGATCTTTGTGCAGTAACATTAAGGTCCAAGTGGCTCTTATATGATCATATATAATGGTTAACATGTACTATTTTCCGGTAATAGAAGGTTGTTTGTAAGGGCCCATATATCAATATGGATAAGGCCAAAAGGGTAGGAAGAGGTGGTGGTATTAACATGAAAGGTAGCATTTGTTGTAATGTTGTAAAACATTTGCATCATATTTATTAGTATATATAAAATCCAAGTGTTGCAAAGCATTTATAGAAGCATGTTCCAATCTATAATGTCAAAGCTTAATATCCTTTACAACTTTATTCTCATAACAAGTGATATTACAGGAAGATGAAAAGATATTTGTGATATTTTGGTTTAAGTACAAAGGTCCTTTGTTGAGTGTGAAAGATTTTGAATCTTTAAAACATACAAGTTTTCTAACACTTTACCAATTGCCAATATTTCTTCAATATGCAAGTCTTGTAGAGTATAATGAGTAGGGTAAAAAGTAAACTTTAAGTTAGTTTCTTAATAAATTTATGAACTGAAAGTAGGTTGAGTTTAAAAGAAGATACGTATAGAACATATAGTAAGAAAAGTTTAGGTGTAAAATTGACAGCTCCAATATGGGTAGCAAATTTTATAGATCCATCTAGTAAGTAGCCAAGTAAATTTTTGATAATTGGTTGAGGATTGTATAATTGTTGTAGGTTAGTGCACATATAGTTCAGGAACAGAAACATAGAAAAAGGCTTCAGGAAGCCTTTCATTTGTTTATCATTATAGATAATTGATCTAAGAACCAGGTTTAAATAATTAAGCACACTAAAAGCAAAAATAGAAGGAAAGCATTGCATACTTGCATAATCTCCCAAATGTGCAAAATTAACTTGATTGCTATCCATCTATATTTTTCTTTAACATCTTTGTCAATTCATGTTGTATCATCTCTGCCATGTATTTTTCTTTTCTGATTTGTCTCCATAATTATTTATGTAATATTCTAATGGTGTATCAACCAAATTAGTGACATTCCTTCCTACAGTTTGGGGCTTCTCTTTCAGTTCTTTAAACCAATCCAGATATCCATGTAAGCGAAAATGTGTTTCTTTCTTGTGTCCTCCTCTGTTACAGTAATCATGATATCTGTTTTTCTTATCAACAATATCAATTTTCCTATAGTTTCTTTTACCAGCTCCATCTCTACTAAAATTCTGCAATCTAGCTAACATTGCAGCATTTTCATCACTATTACTAATTCCTTAAGTCTTAACATACATAACAACATTATCATTTGTATCAGTATACATAATATCTACTTCTCTTTATTTTTCAACTCTAAAAAACATTGAATAAGCTTTGTTAACTGTTGGTAAAGGCTCCTTCACCATTATTTGATTTCACACAGGATCATACACATTATTCAATCCCATCAATAACTACATTAACTTATTAAAAGAGGTTATACCAAACACTACTTTGGATGCACCTGAGGTATTGGCATTAGGCATGTCAATTCATCCCACAGCTTCTTAAGCTTGGTATAATATTACACTATAGACATATTACCCACAGCTCTTTTGATGTTGTAGTATATAAGTATGCATCCAAATATCTCTACAGAAATAGAGTTTAAGCTCCAAGATTCTACCATACAATCAACTCTAATCCATTTATTATAGTTAGGTGAATCCTCTTTATGGTTTTCTATATCTTCCATCTATAAACCCTAATTTCAGCTTTGCTCCTAAAGCAATTCTAATATATCTACTCCAAGACAAAAAAAAACTTATTTCCATTCAGTGGTTTAGTTACCAATTGCATCCCTAGATAATATGAGTTTTGCAAAAATAATAGATCTCTCACATCATGTGTTGAATCCTTAGTTACATTCTATGTATTTCTGATCTGAGTATTATTCTTCACTCTAGAAGTTTCATCTTCTTCTTTCACAATTCCAATAAGCAGATCGTATCAAAATATAAAGGATTATAGATTTGAATCAGTTGAATTTTAGTAGTCAAAAAATTATAGATTAATGGGTGAGTGCTCTGGTGCCATGAACAAGTGTCTTGTAGAAGATAGTTAACGGAGAACAAACAAAGAAAATGAAGAAAGTATATTCTCATTACTCGAAGAATTTTGTTACAAGCTACATAATTTATACAAAGAAAATAAAAACTAAGCAACTCTAATGCCAACTCATCACTAATGCTACAACCAACTCACATGTCTGCTAACAAACTAACAAAAGAAGACTAACTTTGACTATAGAAAAATGATGAATAAAAAATGAGTAGCATTCTCTATAAAGATAAAACTTCTTTATAGTCATATATTTGGAACTAAATAAAATTTATAACCATGATGTAGTTATAATTTAATGAAGATTCGAGTATTAAATTTTTTTTTAAACTTAATATTTAATTTTGTTGGTGAGATGATATAAACTAGAGATAAAATACATTAATATCTTATAATATGATACAAATAAAATTAATGAAATAAAATAATATTACAGTAAGACAAAGCATAACATAACATATATTTTTTAAAATTATATATACAAATATTACCGTATAAAAAAATATTTTCTTAAGATGAGTTTTAAAAAATGTATAATTTATTATAATAGAGAGTTTATTCATATTTATAATTGATCCAAATTGAGATTAAAATTTTTATCACTATATAAAGGTTATCACTGTATAAAGATTTTACTATATTTAAAGAATTTTTCATTTTCTTTATTAACATTTTCTTTTTTAACAATTTATTGTGTATATTTGCACAAAATACATGCGAACCGCTGGTTCAATTTTTATTGAATAGGTTAGAGGTAGTTGTAGCCCAGCTACTAATGAACCCTAGCTAGCCTCGCATATGCAAGTGGCATTTGTTTGGCCGGTGGCCGGACTCTATCAAGTGAGGGATTATCGTTCCAAAATGAATAAATAAATAAATAAACAATGAAATGCAATTTAATTATTCAGGTGATACTTTTGTTGGGATTTAATGGTTTAGATTTATAATTATAGTATGCAGTATTTCATTTTCTTCAAGACTAAAATTACAAATATTATTTATAAGTTTTTCTATTAAAAATTGCTCTCTTCCTTCCTTTGGTGGTAATATTATTTCCCAAAATATCTCTCACTTCTTGATAAGTCCAAGAATCATCACAAACCTTACTATTATTTCCTTTTGGTATTTGCCAAATGTGGAGTTATCTTTTTAAATTTCTTTTAAACTTATTATGTTCTATATTGCACAAGTGTTGTCCACTATGTTTTGATAATTATTTTCTCCTATTTTTTCTTTTACTTTTTTTATTTTCCTTACTACAGTATTTGTGTCATACACCTAACCCTCCTACTCTACTCTCTAGATTAGGCATCACTAAAGAAATTTACATAATTTCTCATAACAAAGATTACTTTTGGAGAATAAACTTCAAGTTAGCCTTTTTAACTTTTACGCAAATTTAATTCATAAATTCTTTAAATAAATTTAATAAAGCTATTTTTAAGAGAGTAAAATGCACATGCTGTATAGTCCAATTTGGCCACTCAATTTTTAATACAGGTTTAATTTGACCATTCAACTTTTCGTGCATTTCAATTTGACCCATTAAAAAATAATTTGAATTATAATTGATTTAATTATATAATTAAATTTATATATTAAAATTTTCACATATTTTAAATTTTAATTGGTAGAAATTATGTGAAGATCGGTAAAATGGTAAAAATAGTAGTGTTGGGTTGTAAAATCTCATATATATTTTTATTTTCTAGTGATAAAAGGTATTGATAATAGTGATAGAAAAGTAATGGCAGCAGTAATGAGTTGGTCTTGATGTTCTATTGATTTGTGGTAGTTAAAAAAGTTTATATTTATTTTTAACTTAGAGAAAAAGAATAAGATTCAATTTGGCCCTTCAACTTGTCGTTCGAGTTTAATTTAGCCCTTAAACTTTGCAATCGGGCTTAATTTAGCTGTTTTTTTTACGCTCTTCTTATAGTGGTGCAACGAACTCAATTGGACCTATTTGAGAAGTTCAGAAGTTAAATTAGCTATAAGAGTTTAAAAGGGTCAAATTGAACCTAACTGTAAAGTTTGAGGGCGAGATTGAACCTTATTTTTACTTTTAATATACATATATCTAGAATCAATTTAAAGCTTTGGATGTTCTAATCACATGACATGAGATAAAGAAAAATTATCAAGCATGACAAAGTATGAAGGGAGACGAGTTGTTATCATTGCAAATAACTCAAGGTTACCCATCATTCATATTGGCAAGATGCTAATAGTACCCATATATAATTCTAAGCAAGTACCATTGGAGAATGTACTTCATGTACTTGGAATAAAGAAGAACTTGATATCAGTGTTACAACTCATATCCTCGAGGAACTATATGGTGTTCGGGCCAAAAAGATATGAAAGCTAGAGTTTGTCTATGTAATGTCATCACAAACACCCTACGCGGATAAGACCAGAAGGAGTTAGACAACTTATTTATGGCATGCACGGCCAAGACACGTGAACTATCACAAGTTGAAGGAAATGATGGATAAGTCCATGCTCAAGGGACTTCTTGAGCTAGATGTTCGAAAGGATACGGCATGTGTTGGATGTTAGTATGGGAAAGCACATTAATTACCTTATGATGATTATAAGTATAGAGCTAAAGAGCCTCTAGAGCTGGTTCATTCTGACGTGTTTGGACCTGTGAAAAAACCATCCATCAGTGGTTTCAGTATATGATAACCTTCATCGATGAATTCTCAAGGTACGTATGGTCATACTTTATGAAGGACAAATCAAAAGCCTTAAGCAACTTTAAAGAGTTCAAGGAGATAGTTGAAAAAGAAGTTGGTCGGAGAATTTTGTATCTATGTACTGACAATGGATGTGAATATAATTCATATGAATTCTCGAAGTATTTATAAGATTGTAAGATCCAATAATAATTGATGTGTCCTAACATTCCACAATAAAATGGAGTAGTAAAAAGAAAGAATAAGCACCTTATAGAGATATGCAGAAGTATGCTTCATGCGAAGAACACTCCACCTCGGTTTTGAGCAGAGTGCATAAAAATAGTTGTGCACGTGATCAATAGGTTGCCACAGACGCCACTTGGATTGATTTTACCTTTTGAGAAATTGTGGAACATGAGACCCACTGTAAGTCATTTTTGAGTTTTTGGTTGCATATCTTATGTTTTCGCACCTGATTATTTATGTACCAAGTTCGATAAGAAAGTAATAAGGTGCATTTTTTTATGGGTTATGATAATTAAAGAAAAGGGTGGAAGTGTCATGACCCTACAACAGAAAGATATCATACTTCAACAAATGTGATATTTGATGAAGTGTCATCCTAGTGGTCTCCTCAATTAGTGTTTTTATTAGACTCAAAAGAAATTGAGAAGAAATACAAGAAAGATTTGAAGAAGAGGAAGCAGTCGAAGGAAGCACTCTTGAGGTAGAACCAGAAATAGAAATATCTGGTGATAAGTCACTTGAAAAGGCTAAGTCACTCGAGAAAGCTAAGTCTTCATGGCGTATGGGAGTGCATTAAACACCAGAATAAGCACGACCAAGTCAATTTGAAGAAATTCAAGATGTCGAAAGTACAAAAGAAATTGAGCTAAGAAGGACAAAAAGGCAATGCAAACCAAATCCCTAATATGCCAATGCAGCACTTGTTGAGGATGGCGAAGCAAAAGAGCTTGCAACATACGAGAAAGCATTCTCAAGCAAAGAGTGGAGGAAGGCTATGGAAGAGGAAATAGAAGCTTTGAAGCAGAATGGGACTTGGGAATTAGTTCTAAAGCCTAAAGAAGTGAAGTCTATCCTGCAAATGGGTATATAAAATAAAGAGTCGTCTTGACGGATCAGTGGAGAGGTATAAAGCTCGATTGGTGGCTCGAGGATTCTCACAAATATATGGACTGGACTATGACGAGAGATTTAGTCCAGTAGCAAAGATTACAATGGTACGTATTCTATTAGCCTTAGCTGCTTGCAATGATTGAAAACTTTAGCAGATGGATGTAAAGAATGCATTTCTGCATGGAGAATTGGATCAAGAAATATACATGGAGTAACCTTAAGGGTTTGAGAGCAAGACTCATCCAAGCTAAGTATGCAAGCTAAAGAAGGCACTCTATGGATTAAAGCAGCACCAAGAGCTTAGTACGGAAAGATAGCGCAGTTTCTAATTCAGAGTGATTATATAATGGCACCAGCAGACTCCAATTTGTTTGTAAGATCTTAAGGTGGTAAGTTGGCCATAATATTAGTCTATGTAGATGACCTTATCATTACAGGAGACGACGAGATGGAGATATGTCAAATTAAAGCCAATTTATCGATATGTTTTTAAATGAAAGCCTTGGGAGAGTTAAAGCATTTTCTTGGTCTTGAAGTGGAGTGAACCAAGATTGGACTCTTCTTGTGCCAACAAATGTATACTAAGGATCTCCTCAAGAAGTATGGGATGCTAGAATGCAAGACTATTTCAACTCCAGTAGAGGTACGTACAAAGTTATCCTCAATCGAGCGAAAGGATTTATAGGATGCTACGATGTATAGGTAGCTAGTCGGCAGTATTATATACTTCACTCTTATAAGAACAGATATATTATATGTAGTAAGTATAGTGAGCCAATTTATGCAAGAGCCGAAAAAGCCTCACTTAGAAACTGTAAGGAGAATTTTGCAATATGACCAAGGTACCATTGATTATGGTATACTGTATAAAAAAGAAGGAAAAAGTGAGATAGTCGGATACTGCGATGCAGACTATGTTGGAGATTGTGATACAAGGCGTTCAATGATAGGATCTGTGTTTTGCCTTGGATTGGAGCTTGCTTCTTAGTACAGCAAAAGACAACCTACAATATCATTGTCAAGTACTGAAGCAGAGTACCGGGTAGCAGCTATTGCAACTCAAGAATGTACATGAATGATGCAGCTTATGAGGGATCTTCATAAAACTATTAATTACTTGATGCAATTGCATTGTAATAATCAGTTAGCTATTCATCTGACTGAAAATCTAGTGTTCCACACAAGAGTGAGTATTGGAAGTCACCGCCTCCCTCTCCCTCTAAAATTCTAGAGAATTCTCTCTAGAATTGTCTAAAAAAAAAAAGAGGAACTAATCTAGCAAAAGTCGACAATGTATTGATTTTGTGCAAGAATAGAAGGAGCTAAGCTCCTTCTGTGTGTGCATGCGCGCAGTAAATGTGAAGAAAAAAATATTCAAGTGAGGTGTCTTCCCAAATGAGTGAGTGCGTAATAAATTATAATATGTCCTAAGCGAGTGCTATGGATGTAGCACAAAATTTGTACTAAAATTTTTATAATAATTTTTTTTTGAACAATTTAAATCCTTCTGTCCTCCTTTTATTCTATAATAGAAGGTCAATACCGTATAAAAAAAAAAAAAAAACCTATACCTCACTAAAAGATGCAAATTCAATTTCCCTCTTTTAATTAATTTGTATGGATTTGAGTGATGAACTAGTATAAATTGTTATTGTCAATATTCTCACTAAAAGTTACTTTCATGATGTTTAGGATAGGTTAAATAGGATTTCATAATCAAAACTTTTAAAAAAAATTTACATGCGCAGACAAACTTGTCATTGCTAATTGTCTAGCTTAAAGGAGACTCTCCTGTCATTTTTATTATATCAACAACCACATAAATTTAATATTCTTGGGAATTTAATTCAAAAGCATCAATAGAAGATGGTTATAATTTTGTCTCAATGATCCAAGATTCTTGAAATTTAATTCTAGAAAACAGAGTTATTTCTGTTTGTCATCTTTTATGAAAATGCATCAGCTTTTCTGGAGTCTGGATGGCCATTGCACTACCTGCCCTGTTAGTAACTTTCCTTGCCTGCAAAAAGAATGAAAAATATGAGCATCAAATAAAAATTTAACGTTGTATGAAATGCACGGTGTATAATTGTTCCTCCCAGTCAGTGCATAAAATTATGATTGAAAGAGAAGTTGCATGCACAAACATTGCTGCTGTAATTCCAATCTAGAGACCCCGTTAATCACAAATATTGGATAAAAATCTGTAGTTTGTATTGCATTCTAGTAAGGACAGTATGATTTTTAAAGAAAATAGAATCCTGAAGCTACCTTACCTTCCCTCCAATATGGTATACGAAACCGAATACGACAGGCCGACAAAGAATTCCAAGAAGGTAATAGCTCCCAAATTAACATATGCCCCAACCTTTTTGCAAGTCCCTGCAATTGTCAATCGTAGTCATGATTAGGACTAATACATAAATTTGTTCCTAAACCTAACGCCTTCTAATTCCTCTCTTATTGACAATGAAATGCCAAAATAGGAATATGAAATAAAATTAGAAAATATGTTCTATAATGATCCTTGTATACAGAAATGCATATTCAGATACAAATTGTGATGAAATAATAGTCTTATAGATCAGAATATATGTTCTGTATTGCCGACAAAAATGAGTATTCAGATACAATTTGTGATGAAATAATAGACTTACAGACAAGGTGCAGTCTGCCATTGAAGCACCGGAAAGAGCAGATGAACAACAAAACTTATAGATAAATATATATCGATATATAAATCCCAAACAGGAGAGAACTGAGACTAGAGGTCCTGCTAACAGAAGCTGCTGCTTCATCTCCATAAGCAGTTCCTTTTTTATGAATCTATTTCTTGATTCACATGTATTAACTCCTCGAGTTACATCAGGTGTTTGAGACCATGATTCATGAATTTCTAGATCCATTTTTGTTCTTTTTTCTGTAGTAAGTTGCATGTATATATATAAGTCTTCAACCAGACTGTTAATTCTAGCTCAAACCATTCAATATTATTTGTAAAGCTGACTTGCAATGCAATATGGATATCCTGACATTGTATTTGTCTTTTCTTCTCAAAATAAACAAAGCCATCAGGCCATGGGGGTTTCAATGCAAGTATAACATGGCCATATATAGAGAAAACAGAATAGCAATTGCATGGGTTGGTTGGGTCCTTTAGGCTTTTAAACTAATCCAGGCGCATGGGCAATCTCAGTGATGCCGTGTGTCACGTAAGTTTTGTTTTATCCCCAAACTTCGCAAACGTGCAGCCTAGCTTACTTGATTTCCCTCGAAGTTAAGATTGCTAGTCAGCCTTCCCTCGGATGCCAAACTCGATAAAATAGCAGCAATTACGCAAACGGAAATATGCTTAAGAAAGTGGCACAAAGAGAGCACAAGAGTTTGAAAAGGTAAGCTTGTATATTCTCTCTATATCTTGGTGTTGTATGTTCTCTCTATCTATCTCTTACAAATAAAGCATGGAGGGGGTATTTATAGGCATGGATGGCCACCATCTCCACCTCCTTAAAAGAATGTTCTAGAATACTATTTATGTCCATACAAGTCTAGAATATTCTAGAATAGCCTCCATGTGTCTAGAATATTCTAGAGTATTCTAGTATATACAAGAATTGTTTCCTCCCTTCTAGAATGTTCTAGAAGTATCTACACCCTTCTAGAATATTCTGGAAGTATCTACATCCTTCTAGATTGTTCTAGAAAGTTCTAAACTATTCCAGAGTGTCCTAAAAGGTTCTACACCTTTCTAGAGAGTTCTAGAGTATTCTAGAAAATTCTACACTAGTCGAGAGTGTTCTGAAGAATTCCGCACTACTCTAGTACTCTCGGCAAAAAATTTTGGATTTGAAGCTCCACGGTGTGACATTCTCCCCCACTTAATCTGGCAACGTCCCCGTTGCCTTCTCCTCATAAGCTTTGATTTGCTCCTCGAATTGCCACAAGTCGCGAATTGGCTCCCAACTTGCCTCACTTTCGGGAAGTCCCTTTCACTTGACAAGAAACTCCGTCATTGGAGGTTGGTTGGATTGTGGCACCTTATAATGGGAGATGATATAGTCCACCTCTTTATCATATTGAGCCCACACATTCAAAGGAGCTCTTTTCGACTTACCTCGGCTCAGGTCATCGCGATCCTCCTTATAAGGCTTTAGCATGCTCACATGAAAGACATGATGGATCTTGATGCCTTGTGGAAGTTCTAGCTTGTACGCTACCTTACCCACATGTTTGATAATAGGGAAAGGTCCATCGTACCTTCTTCTGAGTCCTCAATGAAGTCCGTCGACTTTGCCATACAAGTATAGCTTGACAAGCACCTTGTCCCCTTCCTTGAACTCCATTGGTCTCCTCTTTTTGTCCGTCCACTTCTTCATTCGCTTGGACGTCTTCTCCAAGTAGGCTCGAGCAACGTCGGCTTGCTCCTTCCATTCCTTTGCAAGCTTGAAGGAGGATGGACTTCGGCTTGACCAATCCATGGCACGACTCTTTTTTAAAAGATCCGTCAAAGGAGTGGCAATGGAAGAATAGCCCTTTATGAACCTTCGACAACAGTTCACCAAACTAAGGAAAGATCTTAACTCGGTCACCTTGGTTGGCGGCTCCCAATCTTGGATAGCCTTCACCTTTGAACTATCCATCCTTAACTTTCCATCGCCAATGATATGCCCAAGGAATGCCACCTCTCGTTGGGCAAAGGAGCATTTCTCCTTCTCCTTCTTGATGTAGAGCTCATTATCCCGCAAGGCTTTGAACACTAACCTTAGATGCTCTACGTGCTTCTCCAAAGTGTTGCTGTAAACAACAATATCGTTAAGGTAAACAACGACAAACTGATCAAGGTAAGGAGCAAGTACCTTATTCATAAGTGTACAAAATGTGGCCGGTGCATTTGTGAGGCCAAAGGGCATGACAAAAAACTCGTACGATCCATATCTCGTCATGCATGTTGTCTTTGGCTCATGTCCCTCGGAAATGCGCACTTGATAGTACCCAGACTGCAAATCCAACTTGGTAAACCACTTAGCACCACCAAGTTGATCGAAGATGTCGGCAATGTTAGGAATATGGTACTTATTCTTGATTGTGATCTTGTTTAGCGTACGGTAGTCAATGCATAACCAAAGAGAACCGTCATGCTTCTTTTGAAACAAGACTGGCACACCATATGGAGCTTTAGATGGACTTATGTAGCCTGCATCAAGTAGCTCCTTGAGTTGCCTCCTTAGTTCCTCTAGCTCCGGAGGCGCCATTCGATAGGGTGCAAAGGCGGGTGATTTGGCTCCCGGTTCCAACTCGATTTCGTGGTCCACTTCTCATCGTGGAGGAAGCTTCTTCGGCAGCTCAGGCGGCATAACATCTTTGAACTCAGCAAGCACGCCATGGATAGGGCTTGGAAGTGTAGAACCATCAACATGGGACCTTCTTCCACCTTGAGGGTTGCTAGGAAGGTTGGCTCCTTCCTTTTTACCCCTTTAGAGAGTTGGATGGCCGATACCATAATGTCTTGGCTTAGCTCCCTCTTTATCGGCACCATACAAGGTTGGCCATTCTCCATTATGCACATGGTGTTGGCGTAGGGAACTAAGAATGCCTTCACCATGTCGAGGAAGTCCATGCCAAGATAGAATCGTTGATCATCAATAGGAGCAATGGTGATATCGACCTTACCTTGCCATTAGCCTATTTGAATGTTGGTCCCTCTCGCTATGCCAATGATAGGTAGCCTATTAACATTCACACCCTTGATGAAGCCTTTTTCCTTTTTATAAGGCAGCCCTATAGAGTCGGCTACCTCCTTCGCCATATACACCGTATCAGCCCCGGTATCCACTATGGCTTGAATGCTTTTGCCTCCGATGTTAGTCTCCACGTACATCCGACCATGAGGCTTCTGCTCCACTTTAGCTTGGATGGCATTGAGGAGTCGAAGGGAAGTAATTCTTCGTTCTTCTTCTTGTTTCTCCTCTTCAGTGATTACTAACGCTCCAAGCTTCCCACGCTTTGGACAGTCGTAAGCACGATGAGGTCCATCGCAAATGAAGCAAGCAAGCTTTTCCGGAGAAGAACTACGCTTGTCTTCCTTCTTCCACTTGCCTTTATCCTTATACAAAGCCTTGCCATCCTTTGTAGAAGATTTTCCTCTATCTCCACCACCTTTGTCACTTCCTTCATACTTCTTTACCTTTGGCTTGAATGAGTCCTTCTTCAACTCTATTAAGGACTCGGCAACCGCTATCGCAGTGGCAAGGTCTTGCACACCTCGCCTTTCTAGCTCCAATTGAGCCCACCGAGACAAACCATCAATGAAGGCATGGAATGCTTCTTTCTCTCCCAAATCGGGAATCTCCAACATCAATTCGGGGAATTCTTTCACATATTCCCGAATGTAGCCATCTCTATGTTGGAGTTGTCGAAGCTTTGACCTTGCCTCTTTCTCGGTATTGTCGGGATAGAATTGCTTCTTAAGCTCCCGCCCAAAATCATCCCATGTATTAATGGTGCAAAGGCCCTTTTTCACATCCTCGCACCTGCGTCTCCACCATACGGTAGCAATATCGCTTAAGTAGAGAGATATGGACTTTACCTTAGTGGCGTCGTCCACTATGCCCACTGCATCGAAGTATCTCTCCAAGTTCCACAGGAAGTTGTTGATCTCCCTTGCACTCATAGCCCCACCGTAGGCCTTTGGTTTAGGAGCATCAACTTTGTGTACCGTTGTTACTTGCGCTCCCCTACTATTCGCCAACGCGGCCTTGCACAAGTTAAGCTCCACCTCAAGCTTATCGACCTTCTCCAGGCATTGGGCAAGCAACTTCTTAAGAGCCTCATTATCCCTCGCTAAAATTGTCGGCGAGAACATTTAAGGCACCTTGCATCTCCCTTCGAAGCTCCCCATCGTCCTTCTTGGACTCTAGCTTCTCAATGTGAAGGTCCATGTCTTCGATTTTATCACACCAATCAGACATGGCAGTCTCCACCTTGATTAGCCTTTCCTCCGTCGCGCCAATCACGTCGCGGGACTTATCCCTACGGCCCTTTTCGCTTTCCTTTCCTCCTTCCCATGGAGTGAGAGGAGCGGTAGAAGTGGATTGCTCACCAACTTTGGCCGTAATCTCGTGAAGATTTTCCTAAAGAACTCAACCGCGCTCTAGTGCCAACTGGGCTTTGGTACAAACTTGGCTCTGATACCAACTGTCACGTGAGTTTTGTTTTATCCCCAAACTTCGCCCACGTGCGGCCTAGCTTACTTAATTTTCCTCGAAGTCAAGATTGCTAGTCAGCCTTCCCTCGGATGCCAAACTCGGCAAAATAGCAGCAATTACGTAAACGGAAGTATGCTTAAAAAAGTGGCACAAAGAGAGCACAAGAGTTTGGAAAGGTAAGCTTGTATATTCTCTTTATATCTTGGTGTTGTATGTTCTCTCTATCTATCTCTTACAAATGAAGCATGGAGGGAGTATTTATAGGCATGCATGGCCACCATCCCCACCTCCTTAAAAGAATGTTCCAGAGTACTACTTATGTCCATACAAGTCTAGAATATTTTAGAATAGCCTACATGTGTCTAGAATATTCTAGAGTATTCTAGTATATACAGAAATTATCTCCTCCCTTCTAGAATGTTCTAAAAGTATCTACACCCTTCTATAATGTTCTAAAAGTATTTACATCATTCTAGATTGTTCTAGAAAATTCTAGACTATTCCAGAGGTTCTAGAAGGTTCTACACCTTTCTAGAGAGTTCTAGAGTATTCTAGAAAATTCTACACTAGTCCAGAGTGTACTGGAGAATTCCGCACTACTCTGCACTCTCGGCAAAAAATTTTGGATTTGAAGCTTCACTGTAACACGTGGCTATGTAAGCAATTGCTTCAACTGTCTGCAGGACTTGGATAGCTGCTGGTGGTCTAGGGAGGACTATCGCTGCTACTTGCACCAGGGGACTTCACCAAAATGCCATTTCTCCTTTATTGCATGTATTATATTCTAAATCTTTGAGAGCTTTGAATAAGAATTGAAGAAACCACTAGGGTTAGTTTATATTTATAGGGCCGTAATATATGGAAGCAACAAGTATTGAAATTCTATCTCTTCGATTACTGCACCTTGTCACTTGGATTTATATTCTCTTCCTTAATGTTTACATGCGTGAATGTTAATTAGAAGGTGAATCGTTTATGTCTTTGTAGTCTCCCCAAACCTGAGAATGTGTTTATCAATAGCATCATAATAAATATACTCATCTATTCCAGGATGATGGATTTTTGCTTACAATTCGAAATCATTTGGTACATAGGAAATACAGTTAGACCAAACAACGGTTTAACTCTTCCCTTTCCATAATTCATAATCTCTGAAAGGATTTGAACCAGAGACTTCCAGGTACAATCCTAAGCTTTTAGCATCGAGCAATAACCCTTTGGTACTACAATGCAAGATCAGGCTACAAATGCTTAAAATTATTTCTGAGCCTCATTTATAGCGATGAATCTTCAGGAATGAATGTGGCAATATTGCTGTAGACTCTATCACTAGCTTTCTTTGACTGCAATGAGAGCACAAAAATACATCCTTGGCATGTAAATCAAAATCAATAGGACATGATATAAAGAATTAATTTGTAAAATTAACTTACTTCTTCCTCCCAGTTGGTGCTCAGAGTTTTTGCCAACAGACCTAATGCTTGGACAAAGAGTGCAACTATAAGTCCTGTCCAGAGGCCCTGTAGAACCAATTTCATGTCATTTTCTCCATTTCTTGCATCCAAGTCAACCGGTATTGTAATGGCAAGAAATTAAGGAAAGGAATATTGTGAGAAGTAAAATTACCTTCCCTCCAATGTGGTAGACAAAAGCTAATAGCACAGAACAAGGAATGCCAACAAGATAGTAAGCTCCCAGATTAATCATAGCTCCAAGCTTCTGCCACCCACATCCTCTAGCAGTTCCTGAAATTTTGCAAATGAGACAATCTAAGCACGACCTGAAATAACCGGTAAAGACCATTTGGTTCTGTTGCCACACACCTGAAAGCACAGATTGAATGCCATCACAAAAATGGGAAGCTGAAATCAAAATTAGCATTTCTCCCACATATTTCACTACTCTTTCTTCTGTACTATAAAAGTAGCCCCAAACTTTATGGCCTAGTATGAGGATGAAGGCTGCCAAAATGCCTTCTGTGGCAACCATGCATACCGCAATGCATATTGCTAGACAAGCTGCTCTTGGTTGCCCAGCACCAAGTTCATTTGAAACTCTTGTACTAAGGGCATGAAAAGAATATGCGCAAAAGAACTCGTCAGGAGAAATAAAGTAGAAATGCAGTTAGCAGTAATTTTGGTCCAAACTCACCTTATAGCGCCACTGAATCCAAGGGGTATCATGTATATCATCGAACATGTGTTAAGGCTGGCAATATGACACAGTTGGCAATAAGCATGTCTGAGATGATGGATAGGACTGAAACCTTAAGAGAAGGTTGCTTCAAGTCTAACCTGATGGATAGAACTGATGTTTCAAGTTTTGGATGTGGAAGAAGACCAGATAACAGAACCATCATCTCAAATGACCAAATCTCCAAGCTGTTTCAGTACAAGATACAAATAAAGAAAAGGACATATCAAAACTTGCTAAACCCAAATGCACTGGCATGATTTTGTGCAAGACTGATGCAAATTCAAGAGTACCTAAGCATTACAGCTGAAGGAATTGCTAGTTTAAGATAATTGGGAATTCCATAAAGGGCCTGCATAGAAAAACCAGTCCAAGTCTTCTTGCAGGAAGGAGAGATGCTGACATAAAGTATTAATAAGAATGCATAGATCCAATAAGAGAAAGCATTTGCCAGCGCTGCACCTTTATTTCCAAGTCCAGACTTGAAAACAAGAATCCAACAAATAAAGATGTGAAGTAAAGTTGTAATTCCTGAGCTAATCATCAGTGGAATCACATTGTTCTGAGTCTGCAAAAATCTAACAAGACATTCCTGGATGGCAAAACCGAATATGCAAGGAATCATGAAATGAGCATAGCGTCCGGCCTCAGCTGATATCTCTGGGTCCTGTCTGAAAAACAGAAGAATTTCACCAGCATTCGCCCATATAAATGCAAGGGAAATGCTGACAAAGAGAAGAACAATCATTGCTCTTTGTAAGTGTATACCAAGCATGTGATACTGCTTCGCTCCATAAGATTGACCACATAATGTATCTAATGCACTTCCCATTCCTCTCTGTTCAACACACAAAGAGAAGATCTGTTACACTGTTTTTAAGTATGTGAAACAAAAAATAAATAAATAAATAAAAGGTTTTGAGTTAATGGTACCAGTCCTGTGGCTGTAAGTTGTAAATTTTGATTCTAGTTTCCAACCAGTTAACCAAAGTAAGTGAGATCAGAAGTGTGGTACTTTCTTACCAATAAACTGAAGCCGGTTACTGAAGCGAAAGAAGTGGCCATGGAAGCACCAGCAAGAGATAGCTCTCCAAGATGACCAACAAACATGACTGATATAACCTGTAAAAGAAATATCAAGAAATTAACTGATACAAGAGGACCAGCCAACTTGAGCTGCTTCTTCACCTCCAGGACGATCTCATTTTTAGTGTATCTGTGTTTTGATTCTAATCTTCCAGCTTCAGAGATCAATGGTGATTCAAGATCACTTGCTTTTAGTTCTTGTACATCCATAAGTATCGTCTTATGCAATGCTTATCTTTTTGCTTTCTATAAATAAAGTATTGAAGTTTTAGAAGTTGGGAGGTCACTAAATTCCATATAAATGAGATAATATTAGATTGGCTCGCCAAAAAATAATTATGGATGAATGAAAAATTGATATTCAATTTGATGCGAAAGAAATCGTATAACAACTAAGACTTATATAATATATAAGAGTCATATAATCATGATAATCATGATATGTCAAAGGCTAAGAACTAATGATAATTAATGGACTAAATACTATTTATCTCTCAAATTTGGTCTAATATACAAATGAGTTATGTATTCTTTTATTACATTAAAATCTTATTGATTAGTAAAATTAATTATTATCTATTCCGTTATTAGTCAAAGGACTAAACCGGTAATTTAAAATTATAATTTAATCCTTAAATTTATTATCAAGTATCAAACTCATCCAGAATCAATTTTATTATCAAATTAAAGAAAAAATTTATATTTAGCATAAGTTAGTTTCAGTGTTTAATTAAAGTAATTAATTAATATTATTTTTCTTACTATAATTTTTTTATTTTTCATATAATTTAATTCAAGCATATTTAAATATTTTAAAACTATTTAAATTTACAAAAATATTATTAAATTACTATATAATCTAAATTTAATTATTAATATAAAATAAACATTTCTAGTTAAAAATATCATTCTATTATTATTTGTATTAAACATTAGAGTTAAACTACATTGAAAATAAAAATTAAATTAAACAGTCATATCTTAATCTAGTAAAATAATTTAGATGTCAATTAGCTTCATAGAAAAATATTGAAGTTGATAAATCCACTATCAATGAAAAAGATCAATGATAATCTTATAAGTTAAAATGATGGAATTAATACGATTAATATTTTTATTTTTAATATAATTTAATTTTAATATCTAATAAAAATAATAACTTTACCTATTTATTTTATTTAAGAATTTAAAATTTAATTATATAGTAATTTAATAATACTAAATTAAAAAAATATTTTTAATAAGTTTACATTTTTCTAGGATTAAATCATGCAAAAAAATAAAAGATAAGCACAAGTAAAAGAATATTAAATTTATTATTTTAATTAAACATTAAAACTAACTTCGTTAAAAATAAGATTTTACTCTAATTTGATAATAAAATTAACTTTGTAAGGGTTTAATACTTGATAATAAGTTCAAGAATCAAATTATAATATTAAATTATCAATTTAGTTTTTGGACTGACACGGAACGAAATAATAGTTAATTTTTTATACAACTCAGCGAGATTTTATTTTAATAAAAAAATACCGAAACCAAATTATATATTAAACTAAATCTCAAGAGTAAATAGTATTTAAATTAATCATGAAAAGATATAAAAAATTCTCATGATTTACTATATTAGTTAAATTAGTCATTCTTTATAAATATTAAATCTTCTTTTCACACAAGAGATATATAAAAGATATATTTTACTTTTCTCTTTTTTTTTTTTCTTTTTCATCCCCAAATGTGATAGAGCTCATATATACTTGAAATTCTCTATTACAATTGTTGTTTATTCATCGACTGTATTAATTTGATGTGTCATGAGAAATAGGTCATATTATTCTCAGACACCAATAATGAGGGACAAATCTATTTTACAAACATTGTGCAATAGAGGAGTTTTGAATTTTTGAACATGTTCATCCTAATTTTTTTTATTTTCTAAGATTTTTACTTTAGTATCTCACTAAAATTTGAATTTTTAGACTGCTATTATTATTTATTTTATTGAATTACTTCCTGATGGGGATTCCTGATGCTTCACATGTGAGATTTAAACCATTTCTATATGTACGACATGTAAAATATTCTCTGTAATATCAGTTGACTGTAAAATAAATAAATGAGTGAATATGTAAATATCTTGGTGCTAGAAACAAAAACAGACACATGCTTGAAGGAGCAAAATAGGCCAAAAAGCTAAGCATGTCTTGCCAAATTTGCATTAATTTGGTGGAAACTGATGTAAAGAAATTGACAAAAATTTGCAATCTAGATACAGCATACTTATTAATATCAATTTGTTTCCAAAAATAAAATCTGCAATTTTTTGCAGTTTAATGATATCTCCACACTTTGCACCCACAAGTTTAGTTTGGTGTTAGGTATATATTTCAATTTAAGAAAAGTTTCAGTTCGAATTTTCTCGATACTTCGATCACAGCTTTGTATTGGCAGATAATTCAGGTTCGCAAGTATTCCTTTAGTAATTTTATTATAAACTAGTTGTTTTATTCACATACATTGCCCATAAATATTAATTATTCAGTTCGATATTATTTAAAAAATAAAATAATATAAATATTTTTAAATTTAACATCCTAAATATTTTTAGTATTAACATAATAACAAAATGCTTTTACTATAGTAGATTAATTTATCAATGAATCTATTTCTAACTTATAAAAATTAATTTTAATATATCGTTAAAGAAAAATTAAGATTCACATATATTATAAAAAATAATTTAATAAAAATAATTGCATATTAGTAATGTTATGTTACTTTAAAAGGTAAAATATAACAAACACTTTCTAGTATGAATTATTTTTTTATTTTTCTACTTTAAAAAGTTAAAAAGTTAAACTCTTTATTCTAATAATTTATATAGGTTTAGAACTCCAAAATATTGGCAAGTATAATTAAATAAAAATTTGATAATTTATTTTTTAATTATTTTTAAAGTATTGAAAGAAATAATCTATATTACTATTTAAATTTTATAAATATTTTATCATATCAATTACTTTAAAATTATTGTTAATGACCTAATGATAGGATTATTAAGTTAAAAACTATACATACTATATAAAAACATATTAATACATAAACTCTTATAATATACATACTTTTCTTAAAAAAATTAAATATATTTTTATTATATTAAAATAATAATTTAATACTCCATATAAATATATTTTACATACCACTAGCTATTACTTTCTTTCTTTTTAATTCGAAATAATAATTTTCATATATAAATATAGTATTATATTTATTTTATTGCGTTATAAATCTAATATCATTAATACAATCTCACAATTTAGACGGGTAGCTAACTTTTAATATAACTCCAAAATTATATCTTAATTAAAATTAATATTAGATAAATTGAGTAATTGTATTTAATTTGAGCACTACTATTATCATTACTATTTTCTTCTTCTTTGTTTTCTTAGTGGACTACTATTATCATTACTTTCTTCTTCTTCTTTTCCTCCTCCTCCTCTTCCTCCTCACCACCACCACCACCACCACCATCATTATTATTATTATTATTATTATTATTATTATTATTATTATTATTATTATTATTATAAAGTTAATATAACGTATTAGTAATATTTTTAATCTGTTTGATGATTATTTGCATTATCAATTTATATAACAGCTCAATAGTATTATCTTTACATGTTTATTTTTCTATTATGTTAATACTGAGGATACGTACAAGCTGGTATATAAAAATTTATAGGTTATTTATCTCATCTAGTGTCTTTTTATTTATTTATTGTTATTGTAGTATATTATTTTATTTTTTATTACATTGATATTGAGTTGTATATATAATTAATATTAAAAATATAATTCTTTTAGTATATTAAAACTATTGTTAAAATGCTACTCTTTAGGATTCAAAAATATTGTATAATTAAAATTTTTTTTCATTAGTTAATATAATGTTAAAAATGTAATTGTATTCTATAGAATTAGAATTATTATTAATTTAAAATCCTAATAGAGTTAGACTTCTAGAATTAGACTTATACTAAATGAATTATATATTATATTATTAAATTAAATTAATAAATTACTAAACTAACTTAATTAGTTAACAAATTAGTAAGGTTCTATTGGTAAATTTATGGGGTAATTAAAAATGACTCCTAAGGTTCAGCGTAATTTGCACTTCATTGTCCAATGTTTAAAATATGCACTTTCATCGTGTTCTTTTATATGTCGTTCATCGTAATTATTCTTCGGTTAGTAGTCTATTAGTCTAGTGAATTTTGAGTTTGTCAAAATACTGAGATATCATATTTTATTAACTTAAAATGACATTTTTACTCTTACAGGAGTCTAAATTAACCTGAGATTTATTTTAGAACGAAACAAAGACATTTTCACTTACATTATAGCAAAATATACAACAATTTATTTTTTTCCATCTAAAAAAATTAAAATTCCACATTTAATAATAAAAATACAAAACTAGACAAATTTTATTGCCCTTTTCAATAATTTCACACAATATTAACACCTAAATAAACAATAGTTAACACGACGGATAAAAATATATATTATTAAAAAATAAGAGATATAAATACATGTTATGCCAGAACCTCATGAGATATTTGTGATTTTCCGATAAATTTATACATTTTTCCTTCCCGCACTTTCATATATCTTATGATAAGATACAAGACGGTATATGCATTAATCATTTTCTATACTAAAGTTTGTCCCAGATAAATTTCACCTGTAATCCTAAATTAGAATTTTAATCTATCTTTAACACAACCTGCAGCAGAATGTTGATTAAATTTGAAGTTTAAATAAGCGCAAGTTAGCTTTATTTTATAGAGTAGTCAAAGACTGAACTTTAAATCTTTCAATTATAAATAAAATTAGTGCCTACCCGGCGGCAGATTATGGTCAATTCCTAAAAACAATTAATAGAGTGGGCAAGGGCACTTAAAACAAGAGAGTTGTTGGAAAAGGGCAAGGAGCCAAAATGAATGTGGACTTTTGAATTTTATACTTTTGTTACTGGATTCTTGAAAGATATGTCAATTTTTCTTCTCTTAATTTATATATATATATATATATGAGAAAGTGTAACTGCTTGCCGTTGCATATTAGAACTCATTAAAGCTCGATTCGCATCATTATGTTCAAAGAGAACTCCTTAGCCTTTAGACTCGCTTCGGTGACTTCGAGACCTCGATCCAACCCTTCAGTCTCAAAAACTTGAGCATGGACGGATAGATGCCTTACGGCCGTTAACTATTAAGTATTTCATATATATCAAGCAATAGTACATTCCACTTTATCGACGATTGTCTGTTTCAAAATGGAAACTATGCTTGAAAAACGGGTTGATTATTCGAGTTGTTTTGTCATTGTTGTAGGCCCCTCACTTTTATTACATCGATGTGGATTGTCTCGCGAAATATATATATATGTGTGTGTGATTTATAAGAATACCGATTTATTTTTGGGACTGTTGATATGTAATATTATCTCGTTTATTTTAGTGTTGTGTTTATGCAAGTATTAAAAAATTGATACAATGATACTGATTTCATAGCTATTTTTTTTATTTGAACTTATTTCAAGTATTTGTTTAATATATAATTTTTTTTATCAAATATATAAGCAAATTTTTAGGTTGATTGAATCAGTGGCGGATTCATTCAATTTATAAGTTGTTTTTTCTTATGATTTTTTGTTTAAACTTAATTAATGTGAATTTACATGTGATGTTTCATTTGATTTTTTCAATTAACAATGCTTATACAACATTAAGTTTTGGCCTTCTAAAAATTTAAGTGAAGCTCTGCTGCTACTGTGCCTACCTTTATTTTAATATTAACAAAATTATATTACTAAAAGGAAAATAAGTGACAAAATTAATCAAAGTAGAAAAAAGTGTGAAATGCGATAGAATAAGTGACAAAGAGTGAATGGGGATAAATATAAAAAAAATTATTATTTAATTAATAGATAATTAATTTTTTAAATAAATAAAATTAAAAATAAAATTATAACTAAGAGTTTGAAAATAAAGAGGAATATAAAAGTTGTGCCTTTAAATAATATTAAATAGGCTATTAGGAGTCAACTAATTCTCATAAGAATAAAAAAATATTTTGAAAAGAATATAACTATTGTGCTCTTATATGATATTAAAAAGGTGTTTAGTTTAGAAGTTTTATCCAGTTGATAGCATTTTGTTTTACTCAACATCTACATTAAACCGTTTGGTAACAGCTAATAGTTGATTTAGTTACAATTAGCTGCTGATTATATGAGCTCTAATTTAAAACTTTTTCATAGCAGTTGATAATTGATTTGGTTTGATATGTTTATTTAGTCAATATTATTCTTATTAAATTTTTTAATAATAATGATTTACTTTAAGTTAATTTTATATAATTAATTTTTATAATTGATGATAAAATATTATTATTTTAAAATTATACTTAATAGTAAAATAATTATGATATTTATAATTATAACATTTAAAATCAGAATTTTTTTAATTGCTAAGATTTAAATTTTAATCCTTATCTTTTAATTAATTTTTATAAATAATAAATAAAATCGAGTTAAAACAAAATTACTTATAGCTTTTTTAATTATTTATTAATTTATATCTTTGAAAGTAGTGTTATAAAATAAATATATTTAAAGATAAATTATAGTCATAATGGTTATTTGAATAGTCATAATGGTTATTTGACTTACAAAGAGCAATAACTAATATAATTTTACCAAACAATTTAATTCATTAACTATCCACTGTCAGCTATTAGCCATCAACTACCGGTTATCAACTATACTGATTGGTTGAACTAAATGAATACTAAATATACTATTAAGTTTTAATTATTCTTTTCACAATGAAAGTGTTCATAATTTGTAACACAATAGTCTTTAAAAATTGAGAAAAAAAGTTAGAATAGATATAACATTTTAAGAATTGAGAAAATAGGCTAAGTCATATTTCGTTGCACATAGGATAGAGAAACAAAGTTAAACCCTTACTTATATATATGGTAGATTAATGTCCGCATAGTGTATGGTTAATAATATATTTTGATTGTAATTTTTTATTATGAAAATTTATAAATTATATCATTAAATATTTAAGATATTAAAAATTTATAATCAATAAATAATATAAATACATAATACTAAATGAGAAAATATAATTCTTTTAATTTTTCTAATTGCTTATTAATTTTTATAACGTTAGAATCATTCACTAAAAAAAGTTTATTTTTTTCTTTACACAGTATTTAATAATATTTTATAGTTTGTACCTTCTAATTTTCTCGTTTGTTTTATTCATAACATCTATATGAACTTTAAATTATTATCACACAAAATCAAATAAACTAAGCATTTTAAAATTATAAACTAAGTTAAATTATTTCATATAGTTTAGTTTAATATTTTAGTATTTCATTTATTTTTAAAATTTTTGATTGATTTAGTATTTTATATTTTTAAATATATAATTTAATAATATTCTTTTACTAGCATATATATAAGTAAAATATTTTATTTTATTTTTAATTTTCTAAATTTCATAAAATTTAATTTAGAAATTAATTTTTAATTATAAGCTAAAAATAATTTATTAATTATATAAAATTGAATTCCATTAATTAAGTTTTCTACTTAAAGCTTTACTATGTTGACTTAATTCCAATGGAATATATGTAAGATAGAATAGGAAGAGTGATAAATAGTGCGAATGAGTATAACTAATATGATAATTAAAAAAATTTAAAACTTTTAATTAAAATTTGAAATTATAAAGAATAATTTGAAAAAAAGGACTATAAGATAATTAAGATGTTACATGTTGTATACAATACTTAAATTTGTTTTTATCTAAAGTAGAAGTTATGTAGAAGAATTTGTAAAGATTGAAGAATATAAAATATTAAGGTGTTAAAATTATAATATAACTCTTTAAAATAATAGAAAATATGTTATAATACATTGGTTCTATAAGAATTAAGAAAACCAGTCATTGCCCATATGTTGTATAATTATTATTATTTTTTGGTAATAAAATCTGGTTTATAGATAAAATTTAATAGAATTTTTAATATTTAATGTTAATTTATAATATTCTAAGAATAACAGCAAATTAAATATTTTTAAATATATGTTAGATTTTTAATATTTTAAAATTTAATAATATAATAATATAAAATTATTTTATAAATATTTATAAATTAATTTTAGTAGTATATAATTAATATTATCAATATAATTGATATTACTAAAAGTAGGATTAGAAATTACTATATAATCAAAAAATATATAATTTAAAATTATATTTTATAGAATACAAATCAGTATCTAAAATTAGTTAATATAATATTAAAATATAATTGACATATTATTTTTTAGAATATAATTAGAAGTATTATCTAATTAGAAAACTAACTTATTAGTTAATATAATATTAAAATATCATTAATATACTATTTTTTAGAATTAGAACCATTGTTTAATTAAAAGTATAATTTATTAATCAATAAGTTAATAAAGATAACTATAAAATTATACATAAGTATGAGTTCCACGTATAAAAATAAAAATGTCAAAATAAAAATGCTTTGTATCAAAATATTAAAAATATATTAAAAAAATTATGTCTCATAAATTTATATATATATATATATATATATATATATATATATATATATATATATATATATAGATAGATTAATAGGAGTCATAAAAATAACTATTAAAATATTACTTTTTTGTATATATAGAATCTATAATAGAAAATTATTTCATCCAAAGATTAAAGTTACAAAATGAAATTTAAAAAATAGTTTTATAAATCTCGATAAATTTCACTTGTAGTTCCTTATTTAGCATTTTGAGATTATTAATTATATAATAGAGATTATTAATTATTCTTTCACTTGACTATTAATATAGATGGGGATTTCTTGAAACTTTTGTTAGTTTTGCAAATGAGAATATCGATGATTATCCTACGTTAAGCAATTTTTCTTTTATAATTTCTTGAATTTTGATGTATTTTATAGGAAGTTTATACATTAATCCTAGTAAGACATTTTTCAATTAAATTTGAAATAAAATTTTATTGAAAAAATTTTCCATGAATTTCTAGGATTATAGCATATTAATAATATCAAACTATTACACAACATCATATTTTGAGTGAGGTTTCTTTCAGAATTAGGTAAATAAGTTTTTCATGTTATTAAATTAAAATATAAAAAATATTATATTAAAATTTAAATTTTACAATAAAAAAGTGTATACTTATTTTTTTTTGAATCACAATTGAAAAGTATACTTAGGTTTAGGGACCCAAATGAAATCCACCCATAAGCTCTCATTATTTTCAT
The DNA here is from genome assembly GCF_019578655.1 of Ricinus communis. Taxonomy (NCBI): domain Eukaryota; kingdom Viridiplantae; phylum Streptophyta; class Magnoliopsida; order Malpighiales; family Euphorbiaceae; genus Ricinus; species Ricinus communis. The sequence continues at coordinate 22,144,309 of NC_063258.1, forward strand.
TCCAAAACAGTAATAGAAATTTTTTACCATTAGTTATTTTTTACACAATAAAAATAAATAAAAAATAAATATATTAATCTCTATGCTTAGTTAATTTCTATGGATTTCATTAATTTTTTATGGATCATTTAGTTCTCTCATAGAAATATATTTGGTCGTTTTCCAATTAATTTTATTTTATTTGGATTTAGTTTAAAACTAGAAAGTTTATTTATGACATAAAATAGTCACATAATACAATATGATTTTTTTTACCAAATAATATTGCCCAATTTACATGATTGGAAAATATATTATTTTATCATTCCTAAATCTGTTTAAAATTTTGGTTTATTTTTCCTTTTAATTATCAATTAAATAACTTATGGTGAAAAATACTTTTCATTTCTTAACATAAATATTATTATCTAAAAATATATTTTAAAATATATTATTTTAGAATTATAAACTTTTATTGAATATATTATAAAAATATCATTTGTCAATTGTATTAGACCTGCAAAAAAAAAAAATAAAAAAAAATCCTAGTTGCTTCATTAATGAGCCGATGCAGCTGTAAGAGTATTATTATTGTTGTATGCGTATTCATTAATATTCAGCATCACGTCGTAACCTTGAGGAGGGGACCAATGTTATTTTTGCAAGTGATATTCACGCTCACCTTTGATTGGTGATAATATTATCCACATCATTTTCCAAGATATCTCTCCCCTCTTTGATAACTTCAACAATTATTACAATCCCTTAAAATTAGATTTACTTCTTCAAAATTTTAGAGTCACCGTATTAGGGTTGAGTACGAATCTCGGTCATTTCCGTCCGAACCGAATAATCGTACTGAAAAATACCAGAATCGAAATAACTGAAATTTTTTATAACCGAATTGAACTGATCCGAATTTTCTTACTATTACGGTATGGTACTGGTTCTTTAGTAAAAACCGTACCAGAACCGATCCGTCTTGTATTAATCCGAACCAAACCGTAGAACTGAATTTTTTTACATATATTTATTAATAATTATTTATATTATATAAATAATACTTATTAAAAATAACTATAATATTATAAAATATTTTATACTTTATAAAAAGATTATTTTATATTTATCATTTTATATAATTCAAGCAATTATTATCGAAATAAGAAAAAAATACTACATATTAGAAGTAACTATAATATTATAACGTACTTTATACTCTATAAAAAAAATATAAATTATATATTAATATATCATATAGTATATTGATACTAATATACATTACTCTAATACTAAATTTATAATTTACTATCTACTAGCTTAACTCTAACACCTTTTATTATCACATACTAGAAGCCTACACCTAACAATTTGAACACATTATCTTTCTCTTTGGAACACACCGCCGCACCTTCCATTTTGCAATTCAGAAAGACAAAATCCCTAAGGTAAATTTCTAGACAAAAAATCAAAAGTAAGAATAAAGAAATTGGCTCGTGTAGACATCTTCCTATTTAGAACACATCGCCGCATTTCTTAATTTTCAATTCAGAAAGACAAAATTCCTAAGGTAAAAATTTCTGGACAGAAAATCAAAAGGAAGAAGGAAGAAATTGGCTCGCCTAGACGTCTTCCTCTTTAGCGCTCTCTCTTCCCATAAATGTGCCGCCATTGCTCAGTCTCGGGTATTTTTCTTTTCTTTTTTTACTTTTTTACTTTTATTTTTGCTGGGTAGATTGTTGGCTGCAATTGTAAAAAATATTTTATTTTAATGATTGCCATTTGTAAAATATTTTTATGCTAGCAGTAACATATATTTTAATGGTTTATATTTGAACATTGAATGAATTATTATATTTACAAGTGACTAAATTGTAAAAAATGTTGTTCAGAAATGTGATTGCAATTCTAATTCAGATTTTCTTTAGGTTGGTAATCATATTTTCTCTAAATATATTTGATTAAAGATGAGATTAAAGTTGTGTTTGTAAAATTTTTTAGAACCGAAAATAGCACTGAACTGAAGTGTATTTAACCGTAAAAATTGATACAATATGGTATGGATCCTTTTATTTTTGGTATGGTACTGGTACCTTCAACTTTAAAAGAACCGAGATTTGGTATGGTACAGGTGATTTATAGATAACCGAATTGGACCGATCCGTGCTCAACCCTACATCATATAACATGGGTAATATAGTGTTTCAATGCATTATAGATCGCAGTTTATAGTAATTTTTAATGATTTTGTATGTTTATTAAATGAAAATCATAAAATTTCAGATTAATTTATATACAAATTTGATGAAAAATTTATATAAAAATATTTTAGTATATAATTTATATAAAAGTTATATATTAAAATATATTATATAAATTTAATTTGAATTTCATTTGAATAAACACATAAAAATATTGAAAGTCAGTATAAACTATGACATTCTAGTATAACTCAATTATGAGTTATACTTTTAATTACCAAGTTTTTATTATAATTGGACTATATTTTCCATGCCAAAACGTGATACAATTTTTCTAATCTAAATGGATTAATTCATTGATCAAATAAGGCAAAGTCTACCTAAGTCTAAATGGATGAATTTATTAATTAGATATAATAAAGTTCATCTAGGTCTAGTTAAGTTTTATGATTATCCTAATTTACTATTTTCTCCTAGCTTAGTCTATAACAATTTTTTTAGAATAATTGATATGGTCTTATGTCTATATGTATTGATTTTAATTTAAATGAATAAAACAAAAATTATAAATAAAATAAATAAAAGAAACATACACTTTTAATCTAAAAGAAAATAAATATACACACTTAATCTAATTTAAATAAATAAAACAAACAATTAAAACACTTAATCTAGGTGAATTAATTTTAAGAAATTGAAACTATCTAAGCAGGTGTTTGTCTAACTAATAATAAGGAAATAAGTACAAAGAATTAGTGGGGATAGATGCTTGTATTAGTAGGACGGAGAAATGGTGATAGGAGAAAGAGATATTATTTTGTAGTGGTAGCTTTTTTGTTTTCTTATGAGTCAGCGAAATAAAGCTGACTTACCAATTCTTTTATTAGGTGCCACATTTCCAAAGCACCACTATAAATATTCAAACTCAGCCGCCGGAGAGTCTTTTTGAAATAAAACCTTGTCAAACCTAAGAATGTGTTTGCAAATGACATCTTAATAGCAACCATAGACTTAGCCTATCGGTAGGTGCCTTTTTCTAACTTGATCAAAGTTTCAAGTTCCTGTCAATCTCCTTCATTTGTAACTCATAAAAATACATCTTAATGAAAGGTACTCGTCAGCTCCAAGATAGTGGGATATTGCTGACAACTCGAGTTCTTTGCACATTAAAATTTTAAATAAGCTAGATTATCAGATTATAACTTGAGACCTTCTGATTAAAGATTCTAAGCTTAAAATTATTACTGTTCTCTGTAAAGTGCTTAAAATTACTTCTGAGCCTCGTCGACGGTGACAAGTTTTCAGGAGTTAATGTAGCATTGTTGCTGGAGACTCTATCAGTAGCCTTTTTGGACTGCAAGGAGAGCACAAAATTGCATTCGTGACATGAAAATCAGAGCAATAGGACATTGTGTAAAGAAAATAATTGGTAAATTCACTTACTTCTTTCTCCCAGTTGGTTCTCAGAGTGATTGCCAACAGACCTAGTGCTTGGAAAACCAGTGCAACTATAAGTCCTGTCCAGAGCCCCTGTAGACAAATTTCATGCCGTTATTTCCATCCTTTGCAATCCAGGAACTTGTAAATCCATATTAATTGGTATTATCATAGCATGAAATTATGGGAAGGAAATGTAAGATTTGTTATTACGTACCTTTCCCCCAACATGGTAGACAAAAGCTAATACTACAGAACAAGGAATGCCAACAAGATAGTAAGCTCCCAGATTAATTATAGCTCCAATCTTCTGCCATCCACATCCTCGACAAATGCCTAAAAATTGGCAACAGAGACGATGTTAGATAGACCTGAAACAGATGGGAAAAACTAATAAATTGTGTTGCCACAGACCTGAAAGCACAGATTGAATGCCATCCAAAACATGGGATATTGCAACCAAGATCAGCATTTGTCCCACATATTTCACTACACGCTCTTCTGTGCTATAAAAGTAGCCCCAAACTTTACGACCCAGTATCATGGTAAAGGCTACCACCGTGGCTTCAGTAGCAACCACAAATATTGCAACACGTACTGCTAGACGAGCTGCTCTTGGTTGCCCAGCACCAAGTTCATTTGACACTCTTGTGCTATGGACATGAACAGAATGTGAAAACAGGACTCTGTCAGTGGGGATACAACAGAGTTGAGTACATTTAGCATTCAATTTGGTCCAAGCTCACCTTATAGCTCCACCGAGTCCAAGGGGTATCATGAATGCGATTGCACATGTGTTAAGGCTGGCAATATAAACCATTTGGTTAGAGTTATGTTTGAGACGACGAAGAGGTCTTCTATGACTCTAACCTGATGGAAAGGACTGATGTTTCCAGTTTTGGATTTGGAAGAAGGCCAGATAAGAGAACCATCATCTCAAATGACCAAATCTCCAAGCTATTCCAAGAAAATAAAGTAGAAATTGAGTAAGCTAGCTGAACCCAATTGCATTAATATGATTTGGTGTAAGAAGGGTAAATTTCAAGATTACCTGAGCATTGCAGCTGAAGGAATTGCTAGTTTAAGATACTTCGGGATTCCATGAAGGGCCTCCTTAGAGAAACCAGTCCACGTCTTCTTGCAGGAAGGAGATGTGCTTACATAAAGTACTAACAAGAGTGCATAGATCCAATAAGAGATAGCATTTGCCAATGCAGCACCTTTATTTCCAAGTCCAGACTTAAAAACAAGAACCCAACAAATGAACACGTGAAGAAAAGTTGTAATTCCTGAGCTAATCATCATTGGTATCACATTGTTTTGGGTTTGCAAGAATCTGACAAGACATTCCTGGATGGCGTAACCAAAAATGCTAGGAATCATAAAATGGGCATAGCGTCCAGCCTCTGCTGCTATCTGGGGATCTTGCCTGAGGAACAGCAGAATCTCACCAGCATTCGCCCATATAAATGCAAGGCAAATGCTGACAAGCAGAAGAACAATCATTGCCCTCTGCAAGTGTATACCAAGCATATGATACTGCTTTGCTCCATAAGATTGACCACAGAATGTATCTAATGCACTTCCCATTCCTTTCTGTTCATCACACAAGGCAGTTGCAGTGGTTTTCAAGAAAGTGAGTCTAAAGTAATGGAACGGGTTATGTCATTGAAAGTAATAACTAGTTCTATTACAAATCAAATTCAATGTTGTATAGTTTCGGGATAAATCATGTGCAAGGATTCTATCAAAATCAAATTCATTTCAAACTGCTTGTCTGTTTCAAGTTGTAATAATTGTATTCTAGCAACTATAGACTTTCTCAATTATTGTATTGTCAGACTTTCACTTATAAACTTTTCAATTTGAGTGTTTCAAGCAAGTAAGATCACAAGTACTGAACCGGATATTTTAATCCTCTGTCAGTAAGAGTAAGAATCAGTTTTCTTACAGTATTTATTATTACGAGTTTCGCCCAGGTATTAGGATCCCGTAACGTACTAGAATAAATAAATCAATTCGAAAAGAAAACCTACCAATAAGCTGAAGCCAGTTACTGAAGCGAAAGAAGTGGCCATGGAAGCACCAGCAAGAGATAGCTCTCCGAGATGACCAACGAACATGACTGATATGACCTGTAAAAGATACATCAAGAAATTAACTGATACAAGAGGACCAGCCAGCTTGAGCTGCTTCTTCACTTCCAGGACGATCTCATCTTTGGTGAATCTGCGTTTTGATTCTAATGTTCCAGCTTCAGAGATTAGTGGTTTTTCAAGACTTGGTGTTTGTTCTTGCATAGCCATGATTATCTTGGGTATGCCTTTTTTGGTAATTTAAAGTCCCAAGCCTTGTTAAGTGCAGTGGAGAAAGCGATCTTTCTTTCTGCAAACTGTTGGATTTCTGAGATTACATATGGAAAGATGTGCTGTGACTTGGGTCTCCGGATTCGTATTCTTGGCAGCAGTACTGGTGGGACATCATGATGACTCACGCGATGACGATTTGCTATTAGTCTATCACAATACTCAATTGCATATTGTTATACTTGACAGATTGACTGGTGAAATTTATCTTAATTTTAAATAAAATTTAAATAAAGTTTATTTCTAAATAAATTTTTATAGTTATTATGTTATATAATAAGTATAGAATTTATTTTAAATAGAATAAATATCAAATTAGAAATAAATCATAATAAAAAATTTATGGCCGGAGAATATATGAGAAAGAAACAAATAAAATAAAATATGTTGATTTATTAATATATAATTTATTTAAAAATTTTAAAAAAATTTAGTTTAGTTATATCTAGTTCTATAAATTTAATTATATAAAATTTTTATATATATTTTTATTTCAACGGAACACATAAATTTTAGATTAATAAATTTTATAAAATATTATAAATTTATTTCGACAAAGCATAATATTATTTTAACTTAGTTTTTTTTGAGTAATTATTAAAAATAATAATGATTAATTGCCAAATAAATCATGTACTTTATACTTATTTTTAATTTAGCATATTATTTATTTTTGTAATATTAGCAATGCAATTTAATATTGATTTGGAACAAAATTATTAATCAAAGTTTGTTGACTTGGCTACAATTTTGACATTAGAAAAAAGAAACTGAATCAGTATTAGTGTTGATCATTCATTACTGGACACTTTAAATAATTCTTTGTATCACCATTTATGTTTAAGTTTTAGAGATCTAACACTTGAGAAATACTTTCAACCGTTGCAATAAATAAAAAAAAAAAAAAAAGAGGTTAGATTGTTTAATCTTCTTATGAACTCTAATAAAAATAAATAAAATATTAGAGAAGAAACTTTATTGTTAAATCATTTATTATTTACTTGAACAATGTTGGTTTTAGTGATGGGGTCGATCAGCTAACAATTTTAATGCTAATTTTAACATATCAATATATTTTAGCTGAAAATTTTACTAGAAATTAAAATTGAAATTACAATTAGAATATGTTGCTAAAATTTTGTTAAAAAAAAACTAAAATTACATATTAAATTCGAAAATAAGCTCAAAGTATATAATTATTTAGCAATTAAGCCAAACAATGGGATAATTATAGTAATATTCTGCTTAACCTAAAACTAATAATGATCATGAATACTTAAGCCATAACATAAATATAACTAACAACTTTTTCTTAAAAACAAATCATGAATATCTCATTTTATTAATTTGCAAAACGATCCAAATGCTATGATAGAAAGAAATTGAATAAACTGTATATGTCCCTCTCTATCTAATGTACGCAATTTTATACTTTATTCTTTCAATTGAATAGGGTTAATTTTGATTTTATTTCAACCATAATAAATATATTACTTAAATAAAATAAGAATAAGATCCATGACAAATTGTTTGTTATTGTCTAGTTATTTAAGGTGATTAGATAATCTATAATAAATCTCACCATAGATCTCATTTATAATATTAGAAATATAATTTAGGATGTTATTTTCTATATTAGAATTATTATCTAATTACAAAACTGATTTATTAGTTAATATAATATTAAAATATAATTAATATATGCTATATTTATAATAAATTTAGTATCATTATATGATTAGAAAATTATTTATTAGTTAATATAATATCAAAATATAATTAATATGCTATTATTTTTAGGATAGAATTAGTATCATTATTGATCGGTCCAAATCATGTATAGATATTTAAGAGTATTTTAAAGCTTTAATGATATATTTATATATATAATATGATGAAACTATGTGCTTTTACCCCACTTAAGCTTAATTGTCTATTTTCAGAAATATTAGCAAAAAGAGAAGGATTTATATTAAGAGTTATTTATGGGATAGTATTTGGTGGAGATTAAGATACTTAAAGTCTTATCTATAGATTGACTTATATTAGTATACTTATCTCTAGAGAGATTTATTTAGATGAGAGGCATGCAGCTTGAACAAGCGAGCCCGCAACGACGGCGCGGAAAAAGAAAAGAATTTTTTTTGAGCAAAAATTAAAATAATCAAATCTAATAAATTGGGATTGATTATGAATTATTTTTAATTAAAATACCCTCTTTTAAATTTAAATATATATCCATCTCCTCTACATAAATAGTCATATAATTGATTTAGGACTTTATTTTAAATTTTGTTCTAGAATTTATATTTATTTATTAGGACCTAACTTTTAATTATGTTAGGATTTAATCTTTCTAGTATGTTTAGGATAATTTATTATTTTTAATTCTTTATTATTATTTTTAATTCTTTAATTCTTTATTTTTTTTATAATTATCAATGATGTGTGTTCAAGTGTGATTCTAAGATTTGGATGGTGGAGATTGGAATTCAAGTTCATGGCTTACTATGTATTGCAAAATTCGAGGAGAGTATTCTATCTTTTTTCTCTCTTTTTGTTCTTTATTTTTATATATATAATGACAGTAAGGACAAATTTAAGTGTGAGGGAGGAATAGAAATAAAATATTTCTTCGATTAAACTTTATACGTCATATGCCATGAGAATTAGCAACTTTGGTTAATCTTTTGCAAAATTTTAAATTTTTCCACTAAGCTTTTTCTTATTGTTCTATATAAGAGTCGATGAAAGAATGTTATTATGTTAAGATTCTTGAACTCTTGAGTTAATTTTTAACATATATATATGTGAACTCATGAGTTATTTGCACTTAAATGATCAAGTGTTCATTTTTTGCATATGGACGTGATGATTAGAAGCTCTAAGCTCTAAGTGATGTTTAGCAACATTTGACATGGGTATGATTAGAAATGTATGATTTAGGTTATTATTTCCTTGTTACTAAATTGGCTTACCTAAGTTTGTGAGATATGATATAGGCAAGTTAAAGCTCTAAGTGATATAATTCTACTCCGCTAATTTTAGTTGCTTAGTAATCGGGAATCTTCATGACCAATGTCGATTTTCGCATAAAAAAGGCAATTGAGATTATGAGTATGCAAAGCATCTTGATATATGTTTTGTTGAGTAATCAGATGCATTCATCACCCATGTTTGTATTTGCATAAAAGGCATAACATCTCAAGAAAGAAACAAATACCCCAAGTATAAAAAATTACAAGGGGTATAAAGAACAGAAAAAAAAGATATAAGAGCTTCAAAAGCAAGTAATAAATGCCTATTGATCTCTTGTTTTTAAGTGGAAGGTTTTGTCTTTTTGAATAAGGTTATAATAATTTGGATTATGCATCATAGTTATATCCTTTGAAGATGAGTTAGACTATTTGTTATGAAACAAGTGTGAAGGATTGGATGCTTGAGTCTTCTGATTAACAAAGATTTTATATATATTTTTTTAAATTATTATGATTCAAGTGTTCTTGGGTTGACATGATCTTTGCATTAGTGAGATTTTTTTGAATAATATCTTTAAACTGAGTATGGATGTTCTTCATGATTTTTGCAAAAGTTAATTCTCAGTTGCTATTTACTTGAGGACAAGTAAAAGTTTAAGTGTGGGGGTATTTGATCGGTCCAAATTATGTATAGATATTTAAGGGTATTTTAAAGTTTTAATGATATATTTCTATATATAATATGGTGAAACTATGTGCTTTTACCTTACTTAAGCTTAATTGTCTATTTTCAGAAATATTAGCAAAAAGAAGAAAATATGGAGCTAAAAGAAGCTTAATGGGACATATTCGTGTCAAGGCCCAAGATTAAGACGTATGAACTGCTAATTACAAGGCCCAAGGGATATTTTAGTCATTTTGTATAATTATTAGGATTTTTATTAAGAGTTATTTATGGGATAGTATTTGGTGGAGATTAAGATACTTAAAGTCTTATCTATAGATAGACTTATATTAGTATACTTATCTCTAGAGAGATTTATTTAGAGGATGACTCTCTTCTATATAAATCTCTGCAAAACCCTATAAAGAAAAGGATGAGGAAAGGAAGAAGAAGGGGAGTTTTCTCCTACCTGCTCTCTATATCTGCTAGAATTATTCTCTCCATAATCCTCTACAGTTTTCCATAAACACTTAGTTTAGTTTTCATTACTCTTTTTAGGATCTAAGGAGCTTTTCAAGAAGTGGAGACTGAGGACCAGTCTTCTTCCTACTTGAAAAAATTCTGGATCTTGAGGGGGCTTTTTATTTTATTATTTTATGTCTTTCTATTTAATACCATGATCATTGGGTTAAATATGTTAGGCTAGTTTACATAAGTGTTTAGTTTAGTCTTTTTACTTTTAGATGAACCTTGTTATTTATTTATTTAATGAATGATTTCTTTACCTTCATATTTTTATTAATTTCAGTTATTATTGTTATTTAACCATCATATTAATTTAGCAATAGTAATTGTTATGAAAATCTTTAGGTTTAAAAGTATTAGAAACATCATCTTTACTTTAATCTATGTTGGTATAAGAAACCTAGGTTGCACCATTAGCTTGAGTGACTTAAGGAAAAAGGCACATCACCATCTCATTCATTAGATCTAGGCTTAAAGTAAAATAAGGAGATTACTAAGTAAATGGCTAGACTAAATATTGTTTTAGCATATAGTTTTAGATTATAAGCATTTGCATTTGCATTGCATTGCATATTTATTTATTGTTTAGTTACTTTACTTTATGAATATCATTCTCTCAACATACTGATTTAGAGTATTTATATTTACTTTTATTATTTAGTATTGATAATTAGTCTTTATAATAAGTGGCCTCATAGTTACATGAGAGATTGACCTCATGGTGAACTTATCCTTACTATAGGAACGGTTCGTGCACTTGCGAGTACTAAAAAAGACACATCAATTATTTTATTAAAAAATTATTTATTAGTCAATTACAATTAGAGACTTATGAATGGTAATGTCGGACTGGTCTAATATTATATTTTCTATATGCATATTGGAAATGTCGAATAGTGAGGCTTACTATGGGTCTTGGTGGTCTTAAGCGTACTCATTCTTTAGTGTCAGTCACGGGCCCACAGATCGGATCGTGATATTATTCTTTCAATTGAATAAGGTTAATTTTGATTTTATTTCAACCATAATAAATATATACTTAAATACAATAAGAATAAGATGCATGTTCTTGTCTAAATATTTAAGGGTGATTAGATAATTTATAATAAATCTCAACATAGATATCGTCTGTGAAATGGCCAAAATCTGTAGCAAAGCCAATGATGAGATGAGGGTGTCAAATTTAACTTAATCAATTTTATAAGATTTTAAATTTTTATTTTATACTATTTTTTAAAAGTTATGTATGACTAATTTAACAAAAAAGAAAAAGTCTATCTTAAACAATTAGTATAATCTCTTTACTGTATGAGTATATTGATGTTAATCTCACAAGTAGAAATTTGTTTAAGAATTTGTAAAGTCGAACGAACCATTTTAATTCATTATTAGTTTATTAGCTACTATTTCAAACTATATCCTAAAGTATTGACAAAAAATAAAAACATGGTCATATGTTCTAAACTAGGGTTTAGGGAAAATGATTTATTTTGAGCAATCCTAATTCAAAAAAAAAAAAAAAACCAATTTTTTTCTTCTTCTTGAGTAGTTTTTATTATTCCAATTTAATAATATAAAAATATAAATTAATTAAATTAATTTAAATTGTTAAATTAACACGATTTAATTAAAAACTCTGTAAGGCTTTTTAGTAAATTTATTTGTCTCCTTCTCTTAACATGTTTATGTATACTGATATTTATACACTATTACGTATGAAAATATTAATAGTTGGACTTGTTATTATAATACATAATAAAATTTAAAATAATTATTAAAATTTAAAATAAAATTAAATAATTTTAGTCTTATAAATTGATACAAAAAAAGGTACAGATAAACCTTTTGCTCGAATTTCAGTTAAATACCTAATATTTAAAGTGTCTCACTTAAATCTTAAGTATCATTTGAAAAACAGTTAAATTAAACTTCTTGAACTAACTCTGTTAAATTGCCTTTGGCTGGAGGGATTTAATTGAACTTTTTTTCAAATGTTAAATGTCTAACTGAAAGATTTTAAATGTTGGGCATGTATTTGCAATTAGAGCAAAGTTCACGAGTCCAATTGTACCCTTTATATATTTTCTTTTTTACTTTTACTATTTTATTTTAATCCCTTTTGTACACTATTCTAACTTTTAGATTTAAAATTTTATACCATCTTCCGTATTATAATTTATTCAAATGAAATTTAATATATTTTTAAAATTTCTAAAATTTAAATTATTAAAGTAAGAAATAAGTATACAATTTTCTTACTTAATCAATAATATTAATATTTTTCAAAGTATAAATACCAAAAATATACTTCTTAAATTTTTATATGAATAGGTCAAAAATATAAATTAGTTCATTCTTATGTTAAGCTAAATGTCACTGAAAAGAGAACCCTTTCTTAGGTTATGATAAATGTTATTGAAAAAAGAATTATTAATTCTTTTAAATTTTCAGTTTATCCTGCTAATGTAACTAATTAAAGACCGGATTTAAATTCTTATTTTGTATATTTATAAGTAAAATGATAAAAGAATAAATTAAAGCTAAACATAATAAAAGATTAGCAAAAACTTTATATTAATAGTTAGGATGGTTCCTCTCTCTTTGATTACTATTCTATTCCTTTATTTTTAAATTGTTTTTATTTCATTACATTTTATTGTGTATAGATTGATAAATTTTATTATATTGCTTAAATAACTTTTGAATTTAATATTATGTATATATACACACATGTATATATACAAAATCAATTTAATTAATAATTTTAAAAAAATTATTATATAATGTTGGAAGACCTTTTTTATGTATTTTCTTATTTGAAAAATAAATAGTCAAAAGGTTAGATAGGCCCTTGTATTTTTGTCGAATCTCAATTATATACTTAATGTTTAAAGTGTTTCGCTTAGACTTTTAATGTTTGAAAGATAGTTCAATAAAACTCTTCCAGCTAACAGCAATTTAACGTAGTTAGCTGTGAAGGTTTAATTGAAATGTTTTTGCAAACTTTAAGAGTAAGTTAGATACTTTAAATATTAGGCATGTAATTGAGATTCGAGCGAAAGTTTAGAGATTTATCCATACTTTTTGCCAATTGATATAAAATGGATTGACGCATATACAATTTGAATCTTATTGTATTCAACTCTAATTTTAATCCATCTAATTAAGTATTTAATATTTTAATTAAATTGACCTAATTTAACTATAAGCATAAAATGATAATTAGTGCTTGCTAGTACTTATTTTTCTTAATTTTTAATAATAATTTTAAATGATTAACATAAATACATGTTGTTTTTTAGAACCAAGAATGAGGTTGAATTAGTGACTTCAAATTGTGGAAATAAATAGTTTTGGGTAAAAATAAGGATTTAAGAAAGATTAAGAGTGATTTAAAGAGAGTAAGGGTTAGAGAAGATGACACAAAAATTTATATTTGTTCGGGAATAATGCTCCCTATATCCACTCTTTAATATTACACTTGAGTATTTTACCATAACCTATAAGATTACAACCTTTGGGTTTTACAAGTTCACCCAACAACTTGGTGTTTTTAAGGCTAATACTAAACCTCTTCTCTTAGTGAACCAATCTCTCACTAAGTCTCTTAATCCTTGAGTATTAATGGTTATTCAACAACAAATTCCTTGTATTTTTAATACCTAAGCTCATACAACAACCTTTTAAACTTTTAGTTGAACAATGCGATTCAACTTAATACACTTTACAAAGAAAGAAATTGAGTGTAGAAAGTTGAGATATAAATTTGCAAGAGTTTTGGTATACCTAAATCACACACTTGCTTGTAGAGTCTTTAAGAGGGGTATTTATACTCATACCAACCTTTTGGAGACGTTACAATGGGTCTAAAACTCATTAATTGCAAAATTGATTACTTAGTAAAAAATTGCCTAAAGTGCTAAAAAGCGTCCCCACGCTTCCCAAGTGCGCTCGCGCTTTCTAAAAAGAGATACTGGGGCTCCAATAGCCCCAGACACGTGGCACTGATAGGATGGTTGATATCTTAACGGTTACCGACATCGTATTGATTGTGAAAACCGCCCTCGCACCACAGTAGCGCCCTCCCGCTTATCTTGTCTGTGTAGAAGCGCCCTCGCGCTTCTTATTGCACAGTCGTCTGCCATTTTCATCCTCAAGCTCTAATATGAGGCGCCCTCGTACTTTTGAAGCGCCCTTGCTCTTTTAAAGCACCCTTGCGTTTCTTGAAGCTTTGACACTTTGACTACTATATGTCATGATGCAATTGGCAAGATATTAGGTGGACTTTTTAACGTCTTGTAAAATTTTGGTCATATGAAAAGCGTCCCTGCGCCCTGGAAGCGCCCTCACGTTTTTTAGGTCTTTTTGCAAGGCTGCCTTGAAAGCTAAAGAATGCTTAGACTTTGGTTGGTTCCTTTGGTGCTCTATCATAAAGACACTCAGACATAGGATTAGTAATGTACAATTTGGGTATTAAGATCAAAATAGAGATCAATTGCACCTTAGGTTAATAATATAAAAAATAAAATGGTAATTAATTTTTTATAAGAATAATTTGAACTAAAATTGTAATTGGCTCAACCATCCATGGTAAATAAAATGGATATAGTTCAGCTCTGTTATGATTTTCAAAAAAATTAATTAAATACAAATTTAGTTTTAAAAGTTCAATTCTATTATGATTTAAGTAAGTCTAATTCTAAAAATGTAAGAAATATATGACATAAATTAAATTTTATGTTACTATAGTTATTTTACTTGCAAGTACACTTGACTAACTTGCAACTCTAGATATTTGAAAATAATTACTTGTTAATAAAATATTAAAAAATTCTGATTCAATATTCTTTCTTATTGAATTATTCAAGTATAAATACTTATATAGATTCTCCTTTACAAGACTCTTTTTACAATACAAACTAGGAATAAAATAAATATTCCTAAAAATAGGAACATATATAGTAAGAGATAGATACAAGAGATATATATTGTTTAGGAGATAAATTTCAAATTAAATCATCTACACTCCTCGTTAAGTTAGTACGTAGGGATTCTGCATGCCCAACTTGTCTAATGCTACGTGAAAGATTTTGCTTGATACTGCTTTGGCAAGTAAATTGGCGAGCTGATCTTTAGATCGGACATGAGAGAACTTGATTACTTTGGCTTCTAATTGCTCTTTAATAAATTTTCTGTCTATCTCCACATGTTTTGACCGATCATACTGAAATGGATTATGAGTTATATCACATGCAAATTTGTTATCACAATATAGTTTTATAAGACTAATATATGGAACCCGGAGTTCATGTAGCAAATTTTTGATCCAAAGCTAACTCACAAACACCTTTAGCCATCTCTCTATACTCGGCTTCTGCACTTCACCGAGCTACAATACTTTGCTTTTTACTTCGTCATGTAACAAGGTTTTCTCCAACAAAGGTTAAGTAACCTACTGTTGATTGCCTATCATCAATAGAACTAATCCAATCTGCATCAATATAGCCCTCAATGGACAAAGTTGTCCCTTGGTGAACGTAATGCCTTTTCCTAGAGAAGATTTCAAGTACTGCAAGATACAAAGAACAACTTTCATATGATATTCACTTGGGAGTGCATGTATTAACTCACTATACTTAGAGAGTGTGCCATATCTGGTCTAGTATGTGCAAGATACATTAACTGGCCTACAAGCCTCTAATATCCGGTCTAGTATGTGCAAGATACATTGACTCACTATACTATTCTAGGAACTTGATCGAGAAATATGTCGAGCTTAGTATGTTCATTAGCAGGAGTATCAACTAGTTTATATGCTAGCATACAGACTTCCTTAAGTAAGTTCAAAGTATACTTTCGTTGAGACAAGAATATACCTTGCTTAGATCGTAGTACCTCAATCCCCAAAAAGTATTTGAGATCATCAAAGTCTCTCATTTCAAATTCTTTAGAAAGATAGTTTGTAAGGCTATGCTTTCATCAACATCATCTCCTATCACAATCATATCATCAACATATATGATAAGAATAATTGTTTTCCCCTCTTTATGTTTCATAAATAGAAACTACTCTATTTATAGTAAAAGGCCTTCATTAAACTTGTAAGCCTTCTAAACTAAGCTTTCAAAGATTGTTTCAATCCATACAAGGACTTCTTCAGCTTGCAAACTTGCTTACTTTCTTAAACCTAAAGTCTACATCTTGGAGGTAGTTCTATGTACACTTCTTCTTGGAGATGACCATGAAGAAAAACATTCTTTACATCAAATTGATATAGAGACCAATTCAAATTTACAGCCAAGGACAAAAAACTTTTGACATTGTTTATCTTGGCTACATGAGCAAAAGTCTCTACATAATTTATTCCATACATTTGACTATATCCTTTTACAATCAACCGAGCTTTATATCTCTCCACACTTCCCTATGTCTTGTATTTAATGGTATAGCTCCACATACATTTAACAGGTGTTTTTCCATGTGGTAAATCGACAACCTCCCAGGTCTTATTCTTTCGAAGACACTTCATTTCTTTGTTTATTGCTTCTTTCTACCTCGGGTCTTTTATGGCTTCTTGCATACTGTTAGGAACATATACAGAAGATAATTAATTTGTAAATAATTGACACTCCTTTGAAAATCTATGGTAAGACACATAATTATTTATTAAATATTTAGGTCTAGAGTACATCATGGGTTTATAACTTGATTTAGACTTTTCTCAGGTAGTTCTATCAGGGAGTATTCTAAGAGAGGGTTCATAAGTTACCTGAGGTTCAGCTCAGGATGCATCATCAAGTAAAGGTGAAACTAATTGTGGTCCTCCAAGCTCAACTCTATTGCCTTAACCCCTAATATCAACCTCAGATGCTCGGTTGATTCAAGATCAAGAGAATATTGATCTTGTTTGGGTTGTTCAAATAGTTTGGAGCTTTTGTTGGATGGTCTAGGTCAGGAGTTTCAGTTGGAAGGTCAATTTATGTTATGTGTTTATTTAAGATTAGAAAAATGTGTAAGGTCGGGTTATGTTTGGAGGTCTGGTTGTGTTTGAACGTCAGGCTGCAAGTAAATATTTCTCTCCTCCTGACTTGCAGTGGATATAGTAGGAAAACACATTTGTTGTTCATGTAATTGGATATCCACATTGATATACATTTGTTAAGTTGGAGGGTGAGAACACATATATCCTTTATAATGAAGACCATAACCAACAAAGATACACCAAATAGTACGAGATTGGAGTTTGTGTCGTGTATAGTGAGGTAGGTGAATAAAGTTGATGCAACCAAGGACATTAGAAGGTAAGTTTGGTAATAATAGTGAAGTAACGCTTTTATTTAATGTATCAAGTGGGGTATGAAAGTCTAGAGTACGAGATGGAATACGGTTTATGAGGTAAAAGGCCGATGACAAAGTTTCTTTCCAATTTTGGAGAGGCACATTGATTTCAAATAGTATAGCTTGTACCATTTTCAAGAGATGACAGTTTTTTCTTCCTGCAATCCTATTTTTTGGAGAGAATAAGGGCATGTAGTTTGATGGATTACACCATATTGTTAGAAGAACTGTGTGAGTTCTTGATTAATGAATTTGCCTCCTTTATATGTATGAAGTACTTAAAGTGAAGTTTTATACTAAGTTTGCACCATCAAATAATTTTTTTTGAATAATGAGCAAACATCCTACTTACTTTTCATCAAGCATATCTAAGTCATATGACTATAATCATCAATAAAGGAAACAAACCATCGAGCTCTATCTAAGGTCGGTATCTTTACAGGTCTTCAAACATCAGAGTGTATAATTACAAATGGTGTTGAACGTTTATTTAAACTTATTGGAAAAGAGACTCGATGGATTTTTGCCAATTCATAAGTTTTACATTTGAAATTCAAAGTAGATGTTTTTGAAAACAACTTAGAAAACAAACACTTTAAATATCCAAATGATGCATATCCAAGGCACTTATGCCATAACCAAATCGTATCTTCTATACTTGAGGATACCAAACTACTATTCTCTGAATTCGACTTAGTCAAGGCAGTAAAGTTAAATGGTGCAAGGTCAAGATAATAGAGCTTCCCTTTTCTAGTATCATAACTAATCGTCCTCTTTGTCTTGATGTCCCTTAAAAATACAATAATCAGGTCACAAAAATTACTACACAATTCAAAGAGGTGGTTAGTTGAGATACAAACATTAAATTATTTAAAGATGGAACAATTATAACAGATTCTAAATTTAGGTTATCAAGAAAAAATGACTTTTTAGTAATAACACTAGCTTATGTACCATTGACTAAAGATACAATAGATTGTTCAGATGGTTTTAGTTTGGTAGGTGTGTTACAAGACATATAATCAGTTGATCTAGAATTAATAATCCATGTATATGACCTACCAGTAGCAGAATTACAAAAAAATTTACCTAGTGATTCTGAAGATATATGTAAAACAACAACATCTGGTAAGAAAGGTTGCTCAGTTACAACTGTTGATACTGGTACAGTTTTAGACTTTTATTTTGGGGCTTTAGAAGGATCCCATCATTTAGGACATCCAATCATATTATAACATTTGTTTTGAGTATGTCCTATTGCACTACATGTGTACATTTTTTTGTTGAATTGGTCAATTTATTACTAATATCAAAGTTCTAATTTGTATTTTGTCGAGAATGATGAGTTATTTCTTTTCGCGAGCAATGCAGTTGACTCCGAGGAAGTCTATTCACCGATCAAGATTTTTTTTTATTTGCTTCTCAGCGAATATATGCATATGTTCATTCAAGATACAAACTCGGATCCATACAAAGAATTTCTCCTCTCACTTGTTTAAACTCAGCATAAAGTCCGTTTAAGAAGATGTGAATTCTTAACTTTTCTATAACTACTTTATACATAGTGACATCATCAGGATCTTTCATTCTTAATTTATCCCGATGATCAAGTTCTTAGAATATTTCAATCAACTCGCCATGATAAGTCAGAAGAGATCTGCTAGATTGCCAACTTAGGAATGCTTGTTGATTAAGAGCAAAAATTTATGTTTCGTCTAATCCATCATAGAATGCTTTTGCAAGAGCATTCCAGATTTCAAGGCTGTTCGGTTACGAAGATACCACCTTTTCATAATTTATGTTGTCATTGATGTGGGTAACCGACTTTTAACTTTCTGGTTTTTAGCATTCCATTTGGAATAAGAGAGTTTAGTTGATTCGAGTTGAGGAAAATCCCCAATAATATAATTCAGTTTCTCACATCGAGCGATAGGCATCTTCATGATTTGAGACCTAATGTCATAATTGGTTTCGATAAGAGTTCTTCCAGCTTTAAAGCTAGAATTTTCAAAGAAAACATTAATAATTTGTGATGATTGTACTGTGATTGATTTAATGGGAGTTTCGGATGAAGGAGAAAACATATATTTCTAATAGAATATTTATACAACATGCTCTAAAACCATGAAGGAATTTTGATTCAATATTCTCTCTTATTGAATTACTCAAGTATAAAGACTTATATAGACTCTTCTTTACAAGACTTTTTTTACAATACAAACTAAAGAGAAAATAATTATTCCTAAAGGATAAGAACATACATGGTAAGAACTAAATACAAGAAATATATACTGTTTAGGAGATAAATATCAAATTAAATCTTTTGTAAATACAAAGTTGCTTAAAAGATTAGAAGTAGTAGAATCTTATCTGAATGATCTTACCTCTATCCCAGTGCGAGTGCCAATTTTAGTATCTAACTTCAGGTCGTGATATTTTAATCCTGTTTAATTTAGTAACATAAAATATTCTCATATTTCCATTTTTGTTTTCTTATTCTTACCTTTTCAAATGAGAAATTAAAAAAAAAAATTAAATTCTAGGTTGTAAGTGTACTTTTCAATTTTCTATTTTTAATTTTTTTATTTAATACGTAAATATAAATTTAGTATTTGAAAAGTATTTAAAGAGAGACAAGACTTTAATTTGATTTTTAAATTGATGAATAATATTAATTCATTATGGGCTGGATTATTTATACTAGACCCTAATGTGATTATTTTAAGTAGGTAGAATTTAGCTATGTATGGATTTTGTGTAACTAAAAAAGTGTAGTCATCCACTCATTTTGTTGTAATGATATATTATACTTCCATAATCATTTATTTTATATTTTTAAATAAAAAATATTTTAAACTTTATAAACGAGAATATAAATTTGTATATACACGCAAAGTTCTTTACTTCTTAAAAGAAATTGAATCTAAATAATGATTTTCTTTTAGCATGTTGAAGTTAAATTGTATATTATCATTGTAGTGTCTAGTTTTCTTAGACTAGGACTTATATGTTAAGATTTTGAAAATATAGATTAATTTGTGTATTGTACAAATTCCCCCGCTCACTTATAAATTAGAAATATCAATTTTCTTTTTCTAAAAAATTATTATGTAAATTTAATCTATCTCGTCATCCAAAAATTCATCTAATGAAATAATTTGATTATATTTATTTTATAATAATAATAATAATAATAATAATAATAATAATAATTTTATCTAAAAGAATTATTTTGTTGATTTTTTAACTATCTTGTTAATTTTAGGAATAAAACTCACATGTAAAAATGGAATCAAATGCTGTCATTTCATTGGATGAGTCTTTCAATGACGGACTGAATCAGGACCATATAATATCTTTTTAGAAATTTTTTATCTAAATTTGATATATATCGACGCCTATACACCAAACCGACATATATTGACATATATTTATTTGTTTTAAATAATAAAATATATGTCAATTATTTAATATCAAACTGTATAAGAATATTTTTTTAACTCTTTCATTCTATAAAAAAAAAAAAAAAGAATTCAAAACGTTAAAGAGATAATCCACCCAAAACAATTATAATGCAACAGCTAAGAAAAGAAAGTAAGATTATTTTGTTTAAGACAAAGTAAGTATTAGTGATGTGTGAATTCTCAAATTACTAAATTGGCCTTTTGATATCATCTTCATTGTTCTAGAAACAAAAGGAAAAAGGAATGATAGAACCTAATCAAGTTTCTTTGTTTTAGGAAGAAACCTAATCAAGTTTCCTGTTCAAGTACAGGGATATTATTCACTAACTATAATCCAACACTGAAACTAAACATGTTACCTCCACATTTAATAACTTACATCTTCTTAATATAATTACTATGTTACGACCTTCACCAAGGTTTCAAAGTTTGCAGTAGAGCTACCATGTGAACTGGCTGCATCAAAAGCAAGTTTCTTCAGGTCTTCAAGTTTGCGTTTCATTTGCTTCCCTTCTGCACTTAACAATACAAGTTCTAATGCTTTTATTGCATTATCCTTGGTGATAGTCCCACCTTCAATCTCCACGCCAACACCCCATACAGCTTCCACTGTCCAGGTATTCAAATACTGATCGCCGAAGAACGGTCTGCATATCAATGGCACACCACCAGCAATACTTTCTAGAACTGAATTCCATCCACAATGTGTCATAAAAGCCCTAGTTGAAGTATGTTGCAGAATGTTCAACTGGGGTGCCCAAGAAACAATTTTACCCTTCTCCTTAGTCCTGTCAAGAAACCCTTTTGGCAATTTCTCCTCAGGATTTCCTCTAAATGACCAAATAAAAGGGAACCCACAAGCCTCTAATGCTTCTGCTAGTGCGGATAGCTCATGAGGTGGTGGCATAATCACACTTCCAAAACTAATGTATACAACTGAATCTTTCTTTTGCTTGTCTAACCATTCTAAGCAACTTTGTGGATCATAAAAATTCTGGTCTGGCAATGTCAATACAAGGGGACCAATATTGAGAAAGTTCTGAAGTTTTGGTTTGAATTCATCCAAAAGAGCAGCATCTAATTCTTCAAATGAGTTTATAGCAACTGAATTTGCTCTTGGTAGCATTAGTCCCATTTTATGTAACATTGTTGGGAAAGCTGCAGTCAAGTCTTCAGCTATTATTTCTGCAGGAATGCGAGAAGGTGGTAGTGCAGAAAATCCCGGAAGGAAGTCTACTGATTTTTCTAGTTCGATAGTTCCTGCTGCCATAAGAACAAACCCGATCAGAAAGATTCAGAAACGATCAGTATTTGAAAGCCAAGCACTAGCTCTTAGACACAACTTAGTCCTCAAGAATTACAAGTCTAGAAATTCATGATGTTTGTTCTGTATAATTCTTATGGTGATAAAATCTAACAGTTTTTGTAGATGAGAGACTCGAATTCCAGAAGACCAACCAGGCTACCACCTTATGGGCGGGGGGCTTATCATAGATAGGACTCACTCATTTTGAGTGGCAACTCCCATGATATCACTGAAATTATATCGTAGAGAATATGGTCTATAAGAAAAGGGGAAAAAAGGAAGAAGCAAAAATATAGAACTGAGTGTAAATATATATATATAAATTTCAGTTCAGAAAATTAGTTCAACGAAGAGGTTTCAAAGAATTTTCTTTAGTAAATAATTATAAAATTATGAATTATTTATACAGTAAGACGAAGTTGATTTTTTGAAAAATTATTAGTTAATTATTAATTTATCAAAAATTAAGTATAAAAAGGTTAACTGTATTTATTAGTTCTTACAGTAAATTTGTCATGATAGATAATTTTATTAAGTTTTAACAATTTAATCTTACACTTAATTATATAGAAATTTTCTTCCCTAGCATCTGTCTACGGGTTGACCAATCTTTCTGTTTCACTCCAAAAATGGGCCATCCATAATGGAAGGTCAATTCACCTTTAGTTTAGAATCACAAAAGGAACCAAAACACCTAAGCTCTTCATATATTTCCATTTGTCTCTAAAATCAAACTTAATTCTTGAAAAGTAACATAAGAGAACGTTTCTTGTATTCAGTGTAAATGCACTAGTTATTTTCAAAAGATATAAACCAACAAATTTATATACAAAACAGAAAACTTAACTTACTAACTATTCCACTAATAAACTGACAACTTAGCAACTATACAACAATGATTTATTAAACTAACCCTTACTAACATTGTGCTTATACTCCCCTCAAGATGAAGATAAATATTAAGAACACTCATTTTGTCCAACAGAGTGTTGAATTGCTTAGGATTCAACGCCTTGGTAAACAAATAAGCACTCTGCTCTTGAGTCTTAATGTAAACAAGCTTGATCAATCCTTCAACAATCTTGTCTCTAATGAAGTGACAAACCAATTCAATATGCTTGGTCCTTTCATAAAAGAATTGATTATTGCATATGTGAATTGCTCACACATTGTCACAGAAAAGCTCAGCTGATTGTTTGAGTTCAACTTATAAATCTTTAAGCAAAAAGATAATCTAGATAATCTCACAAACTGTCGAGGCTATTGCCTTAGATTCTGCCTTAGTTGAGCTCCTTGTCACAACAATTTGCTTCTTAGCTTTACAAATGATTAAAGATTCAATATGTTTGGTCTTTTCATGAAAAATAGGATTATTGCATATGTGAATTGCTAACACATTATCACAGAAAAGCTCAACTGATTGTTTAAGTTCAACTTGTAAATCTTTAAGCAAAAAATATAATCCAAATAATCTCATAAGTTGTCGAAGCCATTGTCCTATATTCTGCCTCAATTGAGCTCCTTGCGACAACAGTTTGCTTCTTAACTTTCTTGTTAATTAAAGATTCACCAAAGAAGATGCAAAATCCTGTCAATAAAATTTTAGAGTTTTTACAACCAACCCAATCATTATCTGAATAACCCTTCAATGTAAAATCTGACTTGAAAGAGAAAAAGATTACTTGTCCTGGTGCACTCTTCAAATACTTAAAGTCTTTATATGCTGTATTCAAATGATCAATTGATGGCTTATCCATAAACTGAGTGAGAATATGGATAGTGTTGATAAGTTAGAATAACTAATTAGTTTTTGTTTGTTAGAGATATGGATAAACATTCTAAGGTTTAGGGATAAGATAAATCAGTTCCTGATCTAAGATTTTTTATCCTTTAGCTAGTCTATATAAGTTGTGTTTTTCCTATGTTTGAAATATGAAAAAAATAAGAGAATATTTCTCTTTTTTCCTTTCTCTATAAAATTCTACATGGTATTAAAGCTTAAGGCTTGATCATGAATTTTAAGGCTGCCATGGTTGGCTCTAGTTCAGCCACTTCAGAAGCTAGCAGTGGTGTTACACCATCAGGGGGAGTTTCTCAGTTACTTCCACCTGTTCCTAATAACAGTGCTCGGTATAAAAAGAAAATTGAAAGAGACAAGTATTTGTTTTCTTGGCTGGTTTAAACAAAAATCTTAATGAGGTTCATGGATGTATATTAGGAAAAAATCCTTTACCAACTATTAGAGAAGTTTTTTCAGAAGTGCGTAGAGAAGAAGCACGACGAAAAGTGATGCTGAAAATTATGAACCAAAAATAGATGTTGACGGATCTGCTCTTGTAACTCGAGGTACAGACTTAAGGGGAAAGCAGAAACCCTAGTGTGATCATTGTCGAAAGTCATGGCATACTCGAGATACTTGCTGGAAATTGCATGGGAAACTGAAGAAGAAAACAAACAGCGACAACACCAAGTTAGGGGGAGATGTACGCACTTTTCAATCTAGCGATACTAATCCGGAGCAGCAGTCTTCTTCTGAATCTCTTCCTTTTACCAAGGAACAGATAGAACACCTGTATAAAATGTCTAAGTCCCAAACTTTAGAAAAATCTAACATGTCTTGTTCTTTTGCACAATCAGATAATTCTTTCATTGCAGCCATAGCTTATTCCAAACCCCATGGCACTTGGATATTAGATTCAAGTGCTACTGATCACATGTCTGGCAATTCGCAAATTTTTTCCTTTTATATACCTTGTGCAGGAAATCAAAAGGTTAAAATTGCAGATGGTTCCTTGAACCAAGGTATGTAAGCTAAAGCAATCTTTATATGGCCTTAAACAATCTCCTAGAGCATGGTTCGAGAGGTTCACAAAGTTTGTTAAAGGTCAAGGTTATAATCAAAGTCAATCTGATCATACTCTTTTCATAAAGAGTTCTCTTGAAGATAAAACTTCTGTTTAAATTGTCTATGTAGATGATATAATTTTGACTGGAGATAATATAATTGAAATGAGTAGATTGAAATAAAACCTAGCCAAGGAGTTTGAAATTAAAGATCTAGGCCAACTAAGATACTTTCTTGCAATGGAAGTGGCAAGGTCAAAGAAAGGCATTGTTGTCTTACAACGAAAGTATATTCTGGATCTCTTGAAAGAAACTAGAATGAGTGGTTGCAGACCTTCTAAAACTCCAATTGAAGCTAATTCTAGACTTGGGGAGGTAAAGAATGGTGTTCCAATAGACACAGGAAGATATCAGAGGTTGGTTAGAAAACTGATTTACTTATCACATACTCGTCCGGACATTGGTTTCGCTGTAAACTTGGTAAGTCAGTTTATGTATTCTCCATATGAAGAACATCTTGAAGCTGTATATCAGATTCTTCATTATTTGAAAAATACACCAGGAAAAGAACTTCTTTTCAAGAAAAATGAAAAAAGAGGAGTTGAGGCGTACACGGATGTGATTGGGCAAGTTCAATCACTGATAGAATGTCAACTTCTGGATACTGCACAATTGTTTGGGGAAATTTAGTCACATGGAGAAGTAAAAAGCAGAATGTAATTGCTAGAAGTAGTGCTGAGGCATAATTCATATCAATGGCACAAGGAGTGTGTGAGATTCTTTGGCTGAAAAGGGTTTTACAAGAGCTTCAAAGATCTGTGAGTTTACCTATGAAGCTGTATTGTGACAACAAGGCAGCTATCAGTATTGCTCATAATCATGTTTTATATGACATGACAGAATATGTTGAATTGATAGACACTTCATAAGAGAAAAACTTGAAGAAGGAATTATCTGTACTCCATTTGTACCAACCACACAGCAGGTGGCAGATATTTTAACTAAAGGGTTGTTTAGACAACAATTTGAATTCAAGTTAGCAAGTTGGGCATGACATATATATTTGCTCCAACTTGAGGGGGAGTGTTGATAAGTTAGAATAACTAATTAATTTTTATTTGTTAGAGATATGGATAAACATTCTAAGGTTTAGGGGTAAGATAAATCAGTTCCTGATCTAAGATTTTTTATCCTTTAGCTAGTCTATATAAGTTGTGTTTTTCCTATGTTTGAAATGTGAAAAGAATAAGAGAATATTTCTCTTTTTTCCTTTCTCTATAAAATTCTACAGATAACATAAGAAATATCTAGCCTAGTTACAGTCAAGTACAACAACTTGCCAACTAACTGTTGATATACAGAACAATCTTCAACAAAACCTTCTACAAACTGCATCGATTTATGTTTGACTTCAATTGGAATGTTATTAGGCTTAGTACCCAAGTAACCAAATTCTTCAAGCAAATTCAATGTGTATTTTCTTTGATAAATAGAAATCCATGTCTTGTTTCTAGCAATTTCAAGGCCAATAAAATACTCCAAATCACTAAGATTCTTCAACTTAAAATTGGAACTTAACAATTCTTTCAATTCAGCTGCCAATTCATTACTTGAACTTGCAACTAAGATGTCATCTACAAAAACTAGGACAATAATAAAATCTAAACTAACTTATCTAATAAACATAGAGTAGTTGCTTTAGATTTCAAATAACCATTCCTAGTCAAACAATCTGTCAACTTAGCATTCAATTGTCTAGAAGACTACTTAAGACCATACAAAGATTTCTGCAACTTGCATACCATCTTATTATTGCCAATATAAGATTTTCCATATTTACAATTTTGTATATGCCCCCCTAAAGATGGAAACCTTGTGGCAATTTCATATAAACATCTTCCATAATATCCCCATTCAAAAAGTATTATTAGCATCCAAGAGAGAGAGACCAAAAGTAATCTGACAGTAGTATGCTTTACCACTAGATTAAAAAATTTCTGAAATTTAAATCTATACCTTGGCGACCAAACAAGCCTTGTATTTTTCTATAGAACCATCAAACTGATGCTTAATCTTGTAAACCCACTTTGAACTAATAATACGTTGTCCAGGAGGCAAAGGAACAATTGTCTAAGTGTTGTTAGCAGTCAAAGCATCTAATACTTTATATAGCTTGGGAGTAAGAAGAATGTTCAATGTTTGTAGAAATAGATAAAATAAAATTTTTATACAGAAGGAGAAAGATGAGAATTTAAAATATAATTTTAGATTGGATATGCAGTAGAACAAGAAAAAAAATAGAAAAGAATTGAGAAGAAACATGTAATAAATGATGATAATCATGCAAATAAGATGGAATTCTAGGAACTCCCTTACTGTTACTAGATGACAAAATAGTAGGAGTAGAAGAAGTAACATTGAGAGATACATAATTAAGAGACACATTATAAGGCATAGAAGAAGAAGGAACAAAAAGGAGAAAGAGGAATTGAAGGAAGATTAGAAAACAGATCATAATGGATATCGTGATTAGAGAATTCAGGCGAACAAGATCTAGAAGAAATAGAAGACTCGTTAGAGAAAGAAAAAATAGATTCATAGAATTGTAATCTCTAAAATTAAAGGTAGACTTAGTTTCTAAATCATAAACCTTGTAACCTTGATTCCAATAGGATAGCCTAGAAAAATGCATTTTCTAGACCCGATATCAAACTTTTTCTTGAGATTAGCAATAGAAGAAGCAAAACATACGCAGCCAAACACTCTAAAATTGTTGTAAAAAGGCAATTTCTTGATCCAAAAAGACTCTTGTTCCCAAAAAAAGGAGTAGGAATTCTATTGATTATATATGTTCTTGTAAAAACTGCATCACCCCAGAAATATATAGGTAAATCTGCTTGAAATAACAAAGAATCAGCAACATTAAGGTGTTGCTGTTTCCTCTCATCAACTCCATTTTTTTGAGGGGTATAGACACAAGACTTTTGAAATATAATGCCCTTAGCAGCATAGAAAAGAAAAAGAGCGATTCCAGGACCATTGTTTGTCCTAATTTGTTTAATATAGACTTGGGATTAAATAAGAATAAGATTGTAAAAGCTTTGCAGTGGCTGTGAGGTCTGTGATTTATGTTGCATAAGAAAAGGTCAAGTAGTTTTAGAGAAATCATCAACTATAGTTAAGAAATAGTGATTGCTAGCTAAATCTTTTGGGGAATAAGGGCCCTAAATCTCAACATGTATAAGGTCAAAAGGAGTTGTAGTGCTAGGAACGTGAATAGGAAAAGAATTTCTCTTTTGCTTAGCTTTATGAAAGCAGTACAAGGCTTCGAAATAGAAACATGAACATCATGAACAACAAACTAAAGAAGTTTAATTTTGTCTAAACAAGGATGATCTAAACGACAATGCTATGTATCAAAAGTGGCATGAGCAACAAAACTATAAACTAAACTATCTATATTATCACAAGATGAAATGATAGAATTAAAGGTAGTTGGTTTCTGTGCAAACTTAGGTAGCTGCAAAAAGTAAAGACCATTTGATATTTTAGCATGTCCAATCTTCATGCATGATGAGTGGACCTGAGCGTGAATGAAATAATATTCATGCAAGAAATTGAAAAAAAACTTGTTAGAACAAGTAAGCTTACTAACAAAGGAAAAGGAAGGGACAAGAACATGTTGTAAGATTAATGAAGGCAAAAGATGTACAGTTCTAATATGTGTGACTGGAGCCTTTTTACCATTAGGAAATTGTACAAATACATTATGGACAAGATTAGATGATGTGAAGTATGCTGGTGAACAAATGATATGATCTGTTGAACCAGTATCAATAATCCATGAGTGATTAACATGTAGAGAATTGTGAAGCACAACATGGTAAACATGAGCAGAATGAATTAAAAGAATACCTGCCATGTTAAAAAAAGATTGAACATGGAAGGTTGTGAAAGGTCAGAAGTGATAGATTGATCATTAAGTAAAGTTATGAGTTTCTGAAGTTGATGTTATGACAAGCTTATCTAAGGCAAGTGTGTTTTTGAACCAGCTCAACTTGAATCATTGGAATCAAAATGAGAAACTTGATTTAGATACCCTAACTGTTGATTCTGATCAAGAGATTTAGGCTTAAAATTGGGAAAAATAGTAATTCTGTAGCATTTCTCCTTATAATGTCCATTTTTACCATAATGAGAACAAATAAATTTTGAGAGACATTTATCCTTAGTGTGACCAATTTTACCACTTTAAAGCACTTCAAATATAATTTGCCTTGTTAGACTGCCATAGTAGAAACTTCAGTGAAAGATGGAGCTTGAAGATGAATTTCTTTGTGATTCCTCTCTTAATACCATATTGTAAGTATTGGAAAAGGCTTTAGCAATATAACCTGAGATCTAAGACCTTCAAACTCTCATTAAGGCCATTAAGGAATCTAAAAATATAATCCTTTTGTTGCACCTCAACATACTTGCCAAAACAATTATTATTACATTTCCACATTCATAATGAGGCATAGGTCCATAGCTCCTTAATTCCTCCCAAATAGCATTCAACTCAGTAAATTAAGAGTCAATAGAACTAGTACCTTTAGTAACAGTACAAAGTAAATTTTGAAAATGACAAATCTTAGTATCATCTGGTTCAGAAAATCTCAAATCGAGTGTCTGCCAAATTTAAGAATCAACACTCATGTAAAATACTGTTAAGGCAATAATAGGTGAAATTAATTGAAGCAATCAAGTAATGAGAAGATTATTGCAACGGTTCCAAGGCAAAAATAAAGGATCTACTTCATTTGGCTTAGAAATTGCGACATGAAAGAACCCTTGCTTATTTTGTATAGAAACAACAAGAAGAAAATAACGTTTTCAAGAAACAAAGTTGTTCAAAGTCAATTCTGAAGTAACAACCATTGAGTTGTGATTTTTAGAATGATGCAAGAAATAGGGTGTTTAAGATTTTTCTAAAAGAAAATGACAATCCACAAATAAAAAACAAAACGAACTAATTACCGTTAACTCCCAGTTTTTCTCTGATTAGGTCAGTTTCAAGATGCATGAGAAGAGAACGAGGTCCAGCAGTCCAGAGTGCAACCCAAGGAATCTGCAAATCCTGAGCCATTTCGGCCGCAAACCAAAAGAACGCATCCGTAATAATACAACTAAATGCCATTCCTGACTCTTTCACGGCCGCATCCATAGCACTCTTAAAGTTCCCTGGCGTAGCCTTCAGGAAATTCTCCACAGGCTCCAAAGGGTTCCCTGAGAAAACATAGTTCACTGGCATTCCATCTTCTACGTTGAAGGACTTTACAGCCTCCGAACTCTTGTGTTTTTTGAAGATCGTGGCATTGGATTCAGCAGTGCTGAAGAAGGAAAACAGAGCATGAGGGGACGCCGTGGATAGCCTGCCTACGAGGCTGAGAAGAGGGGCTCCATGTGTTGCAAATGGAAATGCAAGAACGGCAACGTGTTTTGTGAAATTATTATTATTGTTGTTGTCAGGCATTCTGAAAGAGGAGAAATTGGGTTTGATTGATTGGAGAAATTCTGAAAGAGGAGATGTAGAATTGGGTCTTGGCCAACAGGACAATGCCTGGTGTAAGCTGATCAGTACAGCTAAGTTTATGATGGCACAAAAAGCGTGAGGATTCTCGTGGTTATCTTTATGGTTGTTACTATATTTTGTGAGCTTCGGATGATATGGGTACAGATTAAATTTTCAAATTAATAAAAAAAATAATAGACATAAATTCTTGATTTATTACCATCTCATGTGGTAGGTTGGTGGGAGAACTTGGTATATAATATACACACACAATTTGATCCATGTTCGATTCTAATAGTTTGATCCACAGATTTTAGTTGAGCTATTGTGGGATTCATGATCGACAATCAGAGCGATCAGAATACTCTTTTTTCTAAAAAACTGACTCATCTTTTTCCTCGATAAAGAAATACATTATAATTTTTTTTTATTTACAACTTAACATCTTTAAATTTTTAAAAGTATTTCGATAATTAATCCGATAGTAGATTTTCTATCAAATGATTATATCATTAAAAATTAATATTTTATTATAAAATAATAATAATATTAGATGGTGAGGTATTAAATTGCAAAAGAAAAATGTACGGTATTTTTTATTATGAAAAAATTATAATCCTTTACATTTGAAATCTAGCTCAATGGCAACAACGAGTTTGAATTTCTATTTCCGCATTAAGTGAGATTTTGTCTTTATATCTCTAAAAAGCTGTCAATTTAAATGGCTTCTATTTGACAAAAATGCTAAAAGAAACCACCTAAACATGTATTTCATTGCAAAAGCAATTTGAAGCTTTAAAGAGATTTTCATCATCTCTCACTCGGAGTCCTTATTTTGCTGCCGCTAAAGTTCGTGGAAGTTGGTGATATTGTCATTGTATATCGGCCAAAGCTAACAACTTCAACTGATTTTACTTTTGATCATTTCAGTTCTTTCAATTTTTGCATAATAAAATTAAGGTTTCAAAAGAGAGAATAAGAAATAAGATATAGAAAAAAAGAGTTGATAGGTAATTTCATAATAATTGTAATATGAAGTGTTGAACCCACTTGACTTGAGCCCTTAACGTCTAAAGAGTACAAGTCATATAGAGGAATATAATTATTTTATTTTACTTAATAGTTAAATATTTAATTGTTCATTTGGTTGAAAGTGTAGGAGATTATGCCTACCTTTCTTTTTCAGCATTATGCCTACCTCATGCCTTATGCAAATGTTATGAGTATTTTCTTGGTATTACATTAAATGCTAGCAACTACCTATAATAAATGCTAACTACTGACCACCAAATGCTAAATACTATCTATAAATCACAGGAATGCACCACTGTATGTCTTACACGCAGATAGCTTTATCATCACACTTTATTTTATTAGAAAAATTATAAATTTAGTGTTTTAACTTTTTTATTTTTTTATTTTAATGTTTCAATTATTTTTTTCATTCAATTAAGGGTTTAAACCTATTGAAAAAATTGATAATATTTGTGAGACATATAATGACTCATTTGGAGGAGGGTCCACTCAAAATGAATTACGGGTGAATACTAAATTGACACTCATTTAATGTTGACATGGAAAATCATATAAAATATGAAAGGTCCTGGATTAATGACGAATTAATCATGATATGTCAAAAGTCATGAATTGATGATGAATTAATCATGGTATGCCACAGGTCGCTGATTAATTATAATTAATCATATGATATATCAAAAGTTTTAAGATATGTCAAAGATCATTTTCCTATATTAGTCATTCCCTATATATATCATCCATATTTTTTTTATTCAAGGAGTGACCAATAGATCCTCCTATCTTTTCTTTTTTGTTTTCAAGCGTGATAAAGCTCAAACATACCTCAAGTTCACTGTTACAGTTGTTGTGGTATTCATCAACTGATTGTATCCTAAGAAACAAACGTCATATCATCCTCAAACACCAACAATGAAGGGCAAATATGTTTTAAGGAGATTATGTGATACACAAGCCTCAGATTTCTGATATTCTAATTTCTCTTCATGAGCATCTTGATTTCGTTATGCTGATGTGCGAAAATTTCTGCTTTGGTCTCTCTTTGAATTCAGAAATTTTCAGATTATTGGCGTCCTATTTTTCTTACATCTGTGTCCGATTTTATTAGTATGTTGTCCATATATTTGTATATTACTATTCTTATAATCTTGATAATTGTCATTTATTTTTAAAATTTAATTCTAGAATCTCTTTATGTTTTATATATTATTACTAACAATCTTAAAACAGATTCTTTAGACAAATTGCTGAAAAAGGACAACCTAAGGACCATGTTCTTATTTGCTTCTTATAAATTATACTCTGAACATATATTTTAGTTATATATTTTAATTTGTGGTATATTTAGGATCTAGATTTAGTGATCTTAAATTTATTATTTATTTTCAAAGATGAAAAATACTTCAAAATCAAGTGCTTTGATTGAGGTTGTTGGAACTCAAGTACTTTCTGGTGATGTTCCAATTCCAGTTCCTGTGAATCATGGAGAGAAACCAAAGAAATTCAACAAGTTGAACTTTAAGAGGTGGCAACAAAGATATTGTTCTACTTGACTACCTTGAATCTTGTGAGATTCTTAACTAAAGATCCTCCAACCCTCAATGATGATGAACAAGATGTTCAAAAGAAAACTACAGTTGATGCTTGGCATCATTCTGATTTCCTTTGCAAAAATTATATGATGATTGGCTTGACCGATTCTTTGTATAATGTTTATAGTATAATGAAAACAACCAAAAGACTATGGAAATTTTTGGACCGAAAATATAAGTCAGAAGATTCTGGTGCCAAAAAGTTAATTGTGGGTTGTTTTCTTGACTATAAAATGGTGGATTCTAAAACTGTGGTTAGTCAAGTATAAGAGCTCCAAGTGATACCGCATGAGATTCATGTTGAAGGCAATGAATTTGAATGGAACCTTCCAAGTGGCAGCTATAGTTGAGAAGCTATCTCCTGCATGA
This sequence comes from Ricinus communis, assembly GCF_019578655.1. NCBI lineage: Eukaryota > Viridiplantae > Streptophyta > Magnoliopsida > Malpighiales > Euphorbiaceae > Ricinus > Ricinus communis. The sequence continues at coordinate 22,177,961 of NC_063258.1, forward strand.
AATGATTTCAAGAACTATCTCAAATATAAAAGAAAAGAGATGAACGTTGAAGAGTTAATTGTTAGACTTCATATTCAGGAAGATAACAGAAACTCTGAAAAAAGAGGGTTAAATCCTTTTGTGGCTAAGGCAAATGTAGTAGAGCACGAGCAAAGTTCCAAATCCCATAAATAAAAGGCTGCCTTAAAGCCAAAAGGAGTAATCTCTAAGAAGAGATTTCAAGAAAAATGTTACAATTGTGAAAAAGTGGGACACAAGTTCTTTGACTGCAAGTTGCATAAGAGGAAAAATAATAAACATGAGGCTAATATGGTTGATGACATCATTCAAGACGTATTTGATATAAGCCTATATGCTGTGGAGTCTAATGTGAACTTGGTAGTATCCAACTCGAAGGAGTGGTGGATTGACACTCGTGCTACAAGGCACGTGTGCTCAAACAAAGGCTTATTCTTCTCTTTCAACCTTATTAAAAATGGAGAAAAAATATTTATCAATAACTCTACCATTTCTGAAATCCAAGGAGAAGGCAAAATTGTATTAAAAATGACCTGAAAAGGAGCTGACATTGAATAATGTGCTATATGTGTCAAAAATTCGTAAGAACCTAGTGTTTATTTCGCTACTGAGTAAGCATGAATTACGCATGGTGTTTGAGTCATTCAATATTATTTTGTCTAAAAATGACATGTATGTTGGAAAGGGTTATGTATGTGAAAGGCTTTTTAAGCTCAATGTAATGGTTGTTAAGCGTAATGAAATGAATATTTCTTCTGCTTATCTGGTTAAGTCTTCCAATTTATGGCACGGTAGACTTGGACATGTTAATTATGATACCTTACATAGGTTAATCAACTTAGATCACATACCCGCTTTCCATATTAATTTCAAGTATAAGTGTGAGACTTGTGTTGAGGCAAAACTAACAAGGTCATCTTTCCAAGCAATTGAAAGAAACATTAAACCCCTTGATTTAATCTATAGTGATGTGTGTGATTTAAAGTTTGTAAAAATAAGAGGGTGGGAATAAGTACTTTATCACATTTGTGGATGATTATACTAAATATTGCTTCATATATTTGTTAAAAGCAAGGATGAAGCTATAGAGAAATTTGCTCTTTATACACAAGAAGTTAAAAATCAACTTAACAAGAGAATTAAAATGAGAAGTGATCGAGGATATGAATATGAAATTCCATTTGGCGAGTTTTGTGCACAATATAGAATTATTCATGAGGTCCCTGCACCTTACTCACACCAGTCAAATAGTGTAGTTGAGAGGAAAAATCGTACCTTAAAAGAAATAGTGAATGCAATGTTAATAAGTTTTGAGTTACTTCAGAACATGTGGGGGTAAGCCATTTTATTGGCTAATTGCCTTTTTAATAAGGTACCCCGAAAAAAAGAGAATAAGACCCCTTATGAGTTATGGAAAGAAAGAAAGTCTTCATATAAATACTTGCGAGTATTGAGGTGTCTTGCAAAGGGAGTTGTGCTTGCATTAAAGAAGGTGAAGATAGGCCTAAAAAATGTTGATTACATCTTCATAGGATATGCACATAACAGTAATGTTTATCGGTTATGACTCTAAAATTTTAGGCATACATAACAACACGATAATGGAATCAAAAAATACATCATTCTTTGAATATGTATTTCCATGTGTATCCGAAAAAGGAACAAGTGTGTCCAAAGAAAGACTAAATTCGTCCAAACAAATATATGAGACTATAAATGAAAATAGTCAGAACCATGGACAAGTTGAGGATGAGTTAAGACATAGCAAAATAGTTAGAATAGAAAAATCTTTAGGTCTAAATTTTCTAAGTTATTTGTTAGAAGCATAATCTCAATCTTATAACGAGGTTGTGAACTCTTTAGAAGGCCCTTTATGAAAAGAGACTATTAAGAGTGAAGTTGAATCCATTATGTAAAACCATGTTTAGGAACTAATAGATCTTCCACGAGGAAGTAAACCTTTAGGATCCAAGTAGATTTTCAAAAGGAAAATAAAAGCAAATGAGTCCACTGATAAATATAAGGCTAGTCTTGTAATTAAAGATTACAGATAAAAGGAAGGCCTTGATTACTTTGATACATATTCTCCTGTAATGAGAATAAATTCCATTAAGATGGTGCTTACAGTTACAACCTTGCGAAATCTTGAAGTACATCAAATGGATATGAAAACTGCCTTTCTTAATGGAGATTTAAATAAAGAAACCTATATGAAACAACCTGAGGGTTTTATTGTCCCTGGACAAGAAAAGAAAATATGTAGATTGGTAAAGTCTTTGTATGGCTTATAGCAATAATGACATGAAAAGTTTGACAGTGCTATGTTGGTAGCTGGTTTCAAAATTAATGAATATAATAAGTGTGTTTATCATAAGGATACACCAAATGGCTATGTCATTTTATGTCTTTGTTGGCAGTAATGATAAGATGATCAAATCTATTAAGAACATATTAAATTCAAGATTTGACATAAAAGATATGGGTCTTGCAGATGTGATTTAAGGAATAAAAATTTGAAAAACATCAAAAGGCCTTATATTAAGCCAATCACACTATGTAGATAAGATTCTTGAAAAGTTTAGCAAAGTTGATTCTAGTTTAGCTAGAACACCGATAGACTTAAGTCTACATTTCTCTAAGAATAAAAGTGAGAGCATTTGCTCAAGTAGAGTATGCTAGAGTCATTGGAAGCTTGATGTGCCTAATGAGTTGTACAAGACCAAACATTACTTATGCAATAGGTAAATTAAGTAGATGTACAAGTAATCCAGGACTTGATCACTGAAAAAGAATTATAAGAGTACTTAGGTACTTAAGGTATACTCGTAATTATTGGCTGCATTATACAAGATATCCTACTGTTTTAGAAGGATATAGTGATGCGAACTAGATATCCGATATGAAAGACTCAAAGTCTACTAGTGGATATGTGTTCACTTTGGTAAGAGCAGTTGTATCATGGAAATCCTGTAAACAAATAATTATAGCTAGATCCACTATGGAGTCTGAGTTCATTGCTCTAGACAAATATGGTGAAGAGGCTTAATGGTTATATGCCATTTCTTAGAGGATATTCCAAGATGGACTAAGCATGTCCCACCAATTTGTACTCACTGTGATAGTGAATCTGCAATTGGAAGGGCACAAAGCAATATGTATAATGGTAAGTCTAAACATATACATTGAATACATAATACCATTAGGCAATTGCTCTCAACTTGAGTTCACTATTGATTATGTAAAATCAAAGGATAATATCGCGGATCTGCTAACCAAAGGGTTGAACAGAGAGTTGGTTGATAATCATCGAGGAGAATGGGACTAAAGTCCATGCAAGAAAATGTCATTACAATGAAAACCCAACTTAGTTGACTAGAGATCTCAAGATCTAGATTCAAAGGGAAAATTAAGTAGTGAAGACATAGTTAGATCACTATGTGGGTAATCCTTCTACCCATTCCTGTGATGAATACAGTGATAATGATGTGAAATAAGGATAAGCAACTACTTTTAATGATTCTTATCGAGGATGTCATAAGAAATCACATATGTGAGGGAGAAGTGGGGCTGCTTCAAAGGAGAATTGCCTAAGGCTCAATTCTTTAGAAACTCTCATAGAATCAGAAAAATGTTAATGGTAAAAATGAACATAACAATGAGAATTGAAATGTGTTAGAAAAGACTCTTGTTTGAAATGTATCATCTTTATATAAAGCGCACAATAGTTCAAGGACACAATGTCTACTAATTTAGCTAGTAAAGTAAATACAATTTTATAAAGGAAGGTTCAAAGGCTAACCCTACCTATCCTATGCAGGTTTTGAACATTGAGCTCTATTACCAGATTTTTTAAAAAGAATAATTTGTTTTTTAAAAAGAATTATTTGTTTCTTTTATCAATTTTTATTCATGTGAAGGATTGTTGGAAAATTATCAATATTTATAAGACATGATTACTCATTTTGAGGAGGGCCCGTTCAAAGTCAATTATCTCATTGAATGTTGACATGGAAAAGTCATCTGAAATATGAAAGGTCATATGATATATCAAAGGTCATGGATTAATGATGAATTAATTATGATATGCCAAACGTCATAGATTGATGATGAATTAATTATGGTATTGCTGAAAATCTTGGATTAATTATAATTAATCGTGATATATCAAAGGTCTCAAGATATGTCAAGATTATTTTCCTAAATTAGTCATTCCCTATAAATATCATTCATATTTCTTTCATTCAACGAGTGAAAAATAGATCCCATATCTTCTCTTGTTTGCCTTCAAGTGTGATAAAGCTCAAACATACTTCAAGTTCGCTGGTATAGTTGTTGTGGTGTTCATCAACTGTGTTGATCCGTTGTATCCTAGGGAACAAAAGTCATATTATCCTCAAACACCAATGGTGAGGGGCGAATCTGTTTTAAGGCATTGTGTGATATACAAGCCTCAGATTTATGATGTCCTAATTTCTCTTCACTAGTGTCTTGATCTCATTATGCTGGTGTGCCAAAATTTATGCTTTGGTGTCTTTCTTTGAATTCAGAAATTCTCAAATTATTGGCATCCTATTTTTCTTATGTTTGTGTCCGATTTTATTAGTTTGTTGTCCATATATTTGTATACTATTGTCCTTATAATCTTGGTAATTTTTATTTATTTTTGAATTTTAGTTCTATCATCTGTTTATATTTTATATATTATTACTAGCAGAACCTCCTACAAATGTTCAATATAGTGTCTCTAGACGGTTTTATAGGTTAAAGTGCTTATTTGACTTATTTTGAAAAGTAAATTAACTTAAATATCTTCTTTTAAAATAATATCATATTTATTTTATTTTTTCTTCTATTATTATTATCCATTTTCAGCAGTACTTTTTTTAAATTTCATTTATTTCTCAAGAAGATTAAAAGAAAAAAAAGTAAAATTATTTTATTTTTCTCATTCATTCAAATAAAAATTGAAAAAATTTAAATGTCATTTACTTATTTTTTTTATTTTTGTGCATTCATTTTGAAAGATAAAAATAAAATTTATTTATTTTACCTCAAAACAATAAAAGAAGAAAGAGGAACGTATTAAATGTTCTAAGAAAATAGTTTTAGAAATCAAAGAATAATACGTCAATTTTTTTAAAGAATATCAATAAAAATTTTAAAAATTTAATCCAATATTTTCTTTATTGCTTAAGAAAATTTGATAGAAAATAAGAAAAAGATAAATAAAAGATACTAAAGAAAGAGGAAAGAAAAAATAGAAAAAATTGTAAGTAAGGATGATTAAAGATAATTAAATTATTTCTTGTATAAAATAAAATAAATTAGTACTTTAATTTATAAAATCTATAAGAAACACTATAATATATGTAAATTAGCAACTTCAGATACTGGATTGAATAGAAATTAATTCAAACACTGAAATAATAAAAAAAATCAAAAAATCAAGATACTAAATTTGTAATTATCTCTATTTTATTAAAGCCATACCAAAAATCTCCTTTTAATATAAAAAAAAAAAGATAATATTGTCCATCAATAAGAGAAACAACATTGAATAGATACATATATCTTTTCCACTGAAGCCAAAGAACAATATTCTCATTTCTTTTTAATAAGGAAAGCAACTTCCAGGTTTGTCTTTAACATATTGTATTGGATTAATTGCAAAAGAATTTTCGACCTTTGGCGGTTTACTCAATTTAATCATATGTTTTTAATTGTAACAATGTCATGCTTGACATTATCAATTTTGTCAAATCGATACATAAATGAAATTTTCGGTGAAAATTATTCCACGTGGCTGTTGGCGCTCTAGTAACTTAAACACGTAGATACGGTGCATTTTAAAGCAAAAGCAGAAATGTTGTGTTTTGCCTTATAGAAACGGTACGTTTTTGACATTAAATAGAACAAAAAAAAAAGGTCAAAACGATGGCATATATGGTGTAAGAAAACCCTAAATCCCCAAAATTGAAATAGCTGTTACTTCTTACCGTTTGTGGTTACTGAAACCATTTGAAGAATAGAGTGAAAGTAAAAGAGAGTGAAAGTGAAGCAGCTTTGAAGAATCAAACACGTTGTGGTCCCTTCAACCAGCAAAGACAGCAGCAGCCATCGAACATTATGGTCCTTTGAAATACCGACCACTGGAAAAAGACAAGTAAGTTATTACATTGTTAATTGCTTTTCTAAGAAACTTTTACATTAACGAGATGAGTGCGATATGTGTGGGGTAGGGCATCAATCAATTTTTTATTACTACACTTTCGAGTTTCTCAAAATGTATTTGAGTTTACTGTGATTTTCGTATTTATTTATTTGAGTTTGCCATGGTCTGCAGGGTCTTATTCATGTATGTCTTGTGTTTGTCTTGTTGAAATATTAACTCATGCACTCTTTCAACAGAATGTCTGACAGCTTTTCTCTATATATAAATTATGGTGGGTGTTTTGCATCTGTTGGTGGGAATGTGATTTATGTAGGTGGAGATATTTTGCCTAAACATGGATTAGACCCAGATAGGATAGGATATTTGGACATACTTGATGAAGCAGAAAAACTAGGGTATTATGGGCCAAAGATTTCTTATAAGATTCCAGGAATGAGTTTGAATGATGGGTTAAGGGAAATGGTGGATGATAGAGGGTTAATGGAAATGATTAAGTATATAGATGAAGGCAATGGAGTATTATAAGTCTATGTCGAATGAGAGAAAGGACAAGTACCATTGCCTGGTGGTGTTAGCTGTATTAGTGAAAATCCAGAAGTAGAATCAGAAGAGGATCCTGACTACTTACCAGTTGATGAGAGTGAGAGTGAGATTGATGATTTAGATGAAACTGAGGATGAGAGTGACAATTTAGCACCTTTAGATGAAACTGTGTTTGATGTCAGTGTTGAACACAGTGAGCAATTGCAGCAGCAAGTAGAATCAGAAGAGGATCCTGAGTACTTACTAGTTGATGAGAGTGACACAGATGATAGACTAAATGATAATGAACTGTCAGATGATGATGAGTATGTGGAAGCAAGGAAAAGGACAGTAAAGTATAAGAATTATGTGCCTGTTGATGAGCTTGTTGACAGATTACATGGCAACACTGGTTTGCAGTTCAAAAGATCATCTATTGATGGCACTACTGGGGCAGAAAATGCTGGACATGAAGCATCTAGCTTTGTAATTGAATACGAGGACTCTAATGGGGATGTGAATTCAGATAGTACTAATGAGGATGGCATTGAAGAGGCTTCAAGAAAGAGGATTAAGAGGGTTGTATATGATCCCAGATGTGATCATAAGTATTTACAGCTGGTTCTTGGAATGTGATTTGAAGATGCACATCAATGCAAAGCTGCAGTTTATAAATGGGCAATTATTAATGATCACAATGTGCAGGTGATGAGAAGCAGCAAGTACCAACTTCAAATGAGATGTGACAAGGAATGCCCATGGAGACTGTATGGAAGCATGATTAAAAGAGAGCATACCTTTGCTATTAAGACATATGTTGGTGAGCATAGGTGTCCTAGGGAGATGAAAAATAGGCAAGCTACCTCTGAATGGATAGCTAAGGAATATATACATAGATTCAGAAGAAATGGCAATTGGAGTGTGAAGGACTTGGAGGAAGACTTACTTGAGAAGTTCTATGTTCAAGTGTCAAGAACAAAGTACTATAAGGCAAAATGGAAAGCACTTAATATGCTAAGAGGGTCTGTACAGGAATATTATACTAAGTTAAGAAGCTATAAAGCTGAATTACTTAGGGTGGATAAGGAAGGCAAATTTGATTTCCTCTTTGATGAAGACTGCACTTTTAAAGGGTTCTTCATAGGCTTTAGTTCCTTGAGGAAAGGGTTTTTGAAGGGTTGCAGACCCATTATTGGATTTGATGGGTTTTTTTGAAATTTTTTTTAGCTGGGGCACTATTATGTGCAGTTGCTAAAGATGGGAACAATCAAATGTTCTCCATCTTTTGGGCTGTAGTTGAATATGAGAATAAGTACTTTTGGACTTGGTTTTTAACCATTATTTTAGAGGAGCTGCATATTACAGATGGTTTAGGGTGGACCTTTATATCAGGCCAACAAAAGGTGATTTTTCTTTACTATTTTAATTATTGTTTACTTTATATTTATATTTACTTAATAGTTATATTTGCTCTATTGCACAGGATCTTACTAATGCTATAAAGAACCTAGCACCTTTTGCTGAACATAGGAATTGTGCTAGGCATGTTTATTGTAATTGGAAGAAGGAGTTTAAGGGGCAAGTTTTAAAAAACATATTTTGGAGTGCAGCTAGAAGTACTTATGAAGCTGCTTATAAGGAAGCCATTGATCAAATTAAAGTAGAGAATGAAACTGCCTATAACAATTTTTTATAGAGGGATCCATCCAAATTTTGTAAGTCATTTATTTCTGAGCTTCCTAAGTGTGATATGATTAATAACAATGTCAGTGAAACCTTTAATGGTTACATTATGAAACTTAGGAGTATGACCATTATAGACATGCTAGAAGAGATTAGATGTGCATTAATGGAGAGAATGCACAGTAAGTTTATGCATGCTACTGGTTTAACTGACTCCATCACACCTAGAATTAGAACTAAGCTTGAAGAAATCAAGTACAATAGCGGATTATGTACTTCCAAACCTGCTGTTAGTGGCAAGTTCCAAGTGAACATAGGAGAGGATCAGTTTATGGTTGATATCAATGCGCACACTTGTACTTGTAGAACATGGCAGATAACAGGCATTCCTTGTATCCATGCATGTTCTAGCATTCATTGGATGAACCAGGATAGTGCAACATTTGTGGACAAGGACTATAGTGTAGAAACTTGTATTGAAACCTACAAAAAAGCTCTTGAGCCACTGAATGGCAGAAAAATGTGGCCACAAGCTGATGTGCTTCCAATCAAGGCACCCAAATTTAAGAAAATGCCTGGCAGACCTAAGAAGAACAGGAAGAGAGATATCACTGAAGATCCAAAGAATCCTAATAAGCTGTCTAGACAAGGAATTCAAATGACTTGTGCAGTTTGTGGAGGAGTTGGGCACAACAAGAGGAGTTGTAAGATGAAAAATGATCCATCTTTCAAGAGGCTTCCTAAACTGCCAGTTAAGCGTGGCAGACCATGAAAAGCAATTTCTGCACTTCGATCTACTGCAACTTTCCCAACAACTCAGTCTGATGTCCCTAGTTCAAGTGGACCAAGTCAATTTGTTGGCACACCTTCAAGTGGACCTCAAAGGAGGAAAAAAGAAACTGCATTAGTAAGTTATTTGAACACTTGTATTTGATTTACATTTAAACAGTGGGAAGCAATTTGTATTCATTATGGTTGTACAAACAGGTTAATCAAGGTTATGGAGTTAGAATCTTTGAAGATTCTGACAATATGTATTTGAGGGTAATTTCAGTACAACATTTTATTTGTTATTATTTTATGCCTAGGCTAATAGAGCAATTGTGTTTAGTTTCTAGATGCCTGAATCAAGGAGAGTAAAATTTATTTCTGGTACAAAGTCAGCAGCAAAGGCAGCATCAACAAAGGCAGCAGCAAGTAAGGGCAAATCAGTTCCCTCTTATGCCAGACCAATAATTGCAAGTTCAACAAACAATAGACCTGGCAGAGGTCATGGCAGAGGAGCTAAAGATGGTGGGAGAGGTGCTGCACCTGTTGGAACCCAAGAGAGTCAAGCAAATTGAGTACTACAATGCAATTGTGATTAAATGCAGAGCATGACATTTCCTTTTTTAGGCAAATATTGTGCCTGTTATCTTGTTTGCAGACTTGTGCCTTTCTTTGTAGTAGCCTTTGCACTAATTTTTTATAGGCAAATACTGCCTTTATTAACAGAATGTTTTGAAGGCAGATAATGCCTTTATTTTCATCAATTCATATTCTTCTTAAACACTTGTATTTTTTATTTATGATTAATACTAATACCATATATGCAAAAGGCATCCAACTTCAAGTTATATGGCCTATGTCAAAATGCTCAATAATCATAAATTAACATTGTCATTTATTCAATATTTCTGTTCAAATTACAAAAAAAAATATTTATCCAACAGTTAAGCTAAACTCATAGGCACTACAATACCAATACCAATGAGTAGTACAATACAAAACTTTTTCAAACCACATCAGGACATTCTCTTTGTAGCATTTTCTTCTCAGAATTAAGCTTTCTGCAGTAATCAAGTTTTCTACATTCATCAAGTTTTCTGCAGTCATCAAGCTTTCTACAGTCATCAAGTTTTCTGCAATAGTTGACTCCATTACCATCTTCACTTTCATTATCTCTTCCAATGCGTCCTTTCAGCCTTCAAATGATTCATCACCTCTTTCCTATAAGGAAGACATTCATATGTCAGGGTGAAGCCATCGAACTACTGATCCAGCTTGCAATTTAAGCATTACAGGATCAGAAGTTCCAAATGAATCTTTCAATCAACCTAATACAACACCATTACCTCTTCCATGCGCGACCTACAAACTAGCAGATAAATGCAACCAGGAGAATAAGAAAAACTAGGATTACAGATTGCAAATGAATTTGGAAATTAGGGATTTGGAGCATATGAAGCACGATGCATTTGGGAACAAGGATCTTCAATTTAATATGTGAAAAATGCACCGTTTCTATAGGGCAAAATGCAACATTTCTGCTTTTGCTTTAAAACGCACCGTATCTATGTAAACACACCGTATCTACGTGTTTAGGTTACCAGAGCACCGGCATCCACGTGGAATAAACTTCGCCGTAAATTTCATTTATGTATTGATTTGAAAAAATTGATAATGTCACGCATGACATTGTTACAATTAAAAACACATGATTAAATTGAGAAAACCGCCAAAGGTCGAGAATTTTTTTGTAATTAACCCTATTTTATTTAGTTATATCATTTATTTTATATAGTAAAGTATCTATGTAGAGTTACATTTTTTTTAATTTTTTCAATACGATTCATGACATTAAATGATGGTTTATAAAGTCAAAAATTAATGGCATTTTAACTAAGATAAAGTATTTTTTTATTATTTCCACTGAACGTATTTTATAAACTTATTTTATTTTTTTAAAAATGATTAATTTTTGAAGATAACTACGACTTATTAAGAGGCTAAGAATAAAAATTCTGAAAATGAAAATAATAGGAGTGAAAAATAGTATTTAAGAAAGTTCTAATAAAAGCTCTTTTACAAAACAAACTAAACATGATCAATTGATTTTGTTTGATTTAGTAACTTAACTTTTATTAACTTTTATTAATAGATAAATTGATACTTTAAATTTTCAAACATTATTATTTTATTTGGTTTTAATAAATAAAGTGCGACATTAATATTGTTCTATAATTATAATTACACGATCATTTTATTTTAGATGCCCAGTGATGTGCTTCATCCATTAGAAACTCCAGGAAAGTACAAGATAATTTTTACTTACACTAAATGTAAGTATTATAAAATATAAAAAAATAATATTATATAAATAAAAATATTATATTTTAATACTAAAATTATTTATATATATTAATTCGTTTGGTGTGTTTAAATTATATAAGAATTTTAAAAAAGTACGAGATCTTGCACACATTACCTAAAACAAGCTCATGAATGTTGTGGGCCCAATGCCCATATCGACTAACCTTTATTTTTTAGAAAATTACATATGACCTATCCTTTTTTTATATTGTTTACTTTTAAAATTTTATTTTTTTGCTAATCTAATTTTATTTGTTACACTTTTTAGATTTTTATTTTATTTTTGTATGCTATTTGGAATTTTTTCACTTTGTTACGTTTTTTAGATTTTTCTTACTTTTGTACGCTTTTTGAACTTTTTTCTTATTTCTGTATGCTTTTTAGACTCTTTTTTTTCTTTATTTTTGTACACTTTTTATGTTATTTTATAGTATATAATGTTGAATATATAATATATTCAGAATATAACCATAATATATTCATTGATACCTTTCATATACTCAAAATAAATTCGGTGTATATTATATATTCATAATATATTCGGAGTATATATTATATATTATTAACCATGAGGTTTGAAAAATTGATTTTTTTTTCAAAATTTATATATCTCATTTTTCTTTTCTCAACGTCCACTGTGATGAAGAAAAAAAATATTTTTATTCAAATATGTATATAAAATATAGAAAATATATTTTTAAAATTTAAATGGAAAAGATTCAGTAAGAATGAGAGTATCATATACTTGAAATATACTCATTGTATGTTTAGTGCCGGCTACAGTTTTATGCGCGCACCTAAGTGTATGCTCGACCACCGCACGGCAAGATTTTTCAACCTAATTGGGAACACGCTGACTAGTCATAGAGACTAACATGGAGAAGAGAATCGCGACCTGGATAATCACCAGGGCACTTTTCTAAATTTGTGGCATAATTGAATTCTTTAAGGAAACATTACTATATCTAGAGATGGATCCAAAAACCAACTTTCTTAATTGTGTATTCCTACCTTTAATTATTAGTTAATAGCCTATTCCTTATAAATGCAACAAAAAAAATTTTTTCACACATAAGCAGTATAATATAGCATAGGTCTGCCTAGTTCTAGCCCAGTTATATTACGTCTGACTCAATCCCTACCTTACCTGTTATTACCTTAATTGACCATTTAGATTTTATATAAAAGCCTACTTAGTCTAGTCCAATTTTAATGACTCGGTCCAATCTTACCGGCCTTTAACCCAAATGGGCTACTTTTTACATAAAAGGCCTGCTTTAATTTTCTAAGTCTAAATGGGTCAAGTTATTAATTAGATATTGCAAAGCCCACCTAAATCTACTTAAGTTTTATGATTAGGCCCAAATTACCATCTTTTTAATGTAATAGATTATAGATTTCATGCAAAGGTCTAATTTTAAACCAAAGTCCATATGAGTTATTTTTAATTAGCAATCATACATCAATCATGTACTGTTACTACTTTACATATTACAAGGGTACAAAAGTGAAAGGAAAAAGACAAGAAAAATAATAAAGTTACATCCCTCCTACAACTACTTGACGAAAAATAAGTAAAAACTAACTAAAACGAGTGTAAGACAGTGAAATTAGGTGAAAATTGCAAAAAATGAGCGGACTAGGAACGAACAGTTGATCGGCTCTGCGTATAGTCGACCGGTTGTATGTTGAGCTGATCGACTCTGTGGCTCCTTAAGCAACAAATCGACCATTTTGATGAGTCTTCCAATTTTTAATAATTCCAGGCTCCTAAACACCCCGAGAATCTATCAAAACACATAAAAATAAAGCAAAAACAATTAGCGTGTGATTAAAATGAGGAAAATAAAGCTTATCATCTATAAAACAGTGGATTCGAGTCTAAGCACATGAAAAAAGGCAATTCAAAACAAACATGCATTAATCTTAGTCAAAATATAAACTGATATGAAAATTAACTATCTAATATGCTGGATTGATTAATCATTCATAAGGAATCGCAAAACAAAACTAATAGATCCTAAGCATGTTGGCAATCAAGTGGTCAGATTAAAAAGAAAGCATATTATCAGATGGTAAATGGAAAATTAAAAAAATCATATTTCTATTGAACGAGAGTTTTATTTTATCTAATCTTAATCATGGTAAATCTTTTAATCAATCACCCTAGCATGCAAATATAATCCAATATCTTAGAAGTTATCAGATTCAAACCCTAGACATGAAGATCTAATAAAAAAATAAGGCAATATGTGACTGAGATCGTATTAAGAAAATCATATCTAAGCTAACATCAAGATCAATGCTTATAAAGATTAAGAAAAGAAATCATAAAGGAGAAGAGAAGATGATGAGATGATTATGATATAGAAACCCTCAAATTGTCACTGTATTTTGCAGATCCTTGAGTCTCAAGAGTAAAGGATGAGGTCAATCTAAAAACTAGGTAGAAATCTAGAGTGTTTAGAGTTTTGTGTTTGCCTCTTAAAAGTCTTTGCATCTTGCCAAGAAACTTACCGATTGTTCTCTACTGAAAATTGACAATCCCTTAGCTTAGGGTTTCCTTTTCTATTTATACACCTAGACTATAAAAATGGCAAACCTAGCATCTTATATCCCAAGACATCAATAAGGATAAAATCAAAAAAAATTACTTGGTTCATTTTACATAGACATTTTGACAAATATCTAAACTACAATATTTGATTCAATAAAACTAATTACAATTTTCCGTGATTTTTCATCTAAAATAATAACCCAAAAGATGTTAACATACTTAGAGACTATAAGAAATCCCAAAAAGCACATAGTAAAAGCTTTAGCTATAGGTAAAACAACAATTTGATAATTCCAATCAATGATTTTCCTGCTACTTTAATTATCCGTTCATACTATTGCTGATAAAAACCTTTCCATAGTTTGTGTGCTATCTTTAACTACAAACAGTTTTAACTCTCCACACATTCAACTAAATCAGCATCAACAACAGACAATTCTCACTTCCAAGAGAAAGAATTAATCAATTTATAATTAATTAAACAAAAGAAAATCATGATTATTTCAAGAGCAGAGAAAGTTGGTACTAGTGAAAATTAATAGAAAATTACCAAACAAATATAAACTTAACACAATAGATCCTAATAACTTTCTAACTCGTTAAATTAGAATAAATATTTAAAAAATATCTCTGATCAAGATTTTTATCTTTATTTATCTATACAATCCAATATATATATATATATATATATATATATATATATATATATATATATATATATATATATATATATATAAATGAAAGACTAAGAATTCAAGAAATTTCTACATAAATATTTAAAACAACAATTCAAGAAAGACTAAGAATTAGATTGTTTGGTTTTAAAATAATTTTGTGAAATTTTAAAGATGAGAATATAAAAGTAAATTGACTTAGTCTTTTAAATATTTATGTAGAAATTTCTCTTCTTTTCATAACATTTTAGTTTTGGTCATTTCTTGGGATAACTCAATATTACAAAAATTGTATATATGTTCAAAACATCTAAACTGACATTTATTCTCTAATGTATAGAAAGAGTGAACTGTAAATATTGATTATGTGTGAGAGTTCATCTGTGAAGCATTGAAACTTCTATGAAAGTTCGTTTTCACATTCCAGAAATATTTTTGTATTTCCAAACTCTGGCTCATTTCTGTAGTTTTCCTGATTCAAAACATATCTCAATTTCAAAAAATATATTTTCTGTAATTCTATTATTTTTATATATTTAGATGGTTAAATATTAATATGAACACTTAATTTATTTTTTTAATTAGTGTGATGATCTTTATTTAAGTAAATAAAGTTTTTATATTATTATATAAAATTAACATCTATAAATAGTACCTCAGAATTTTCAGTACTTACACGTTCTTTTTTCATGTTTTCCGTTTCTATGTTTTAAAAAATGTTATTTCCCATTTATGTTTTCGTATTTATTCATTTTCGTTTTTGGGTATTACATAATCAATTATAGAGCAAAACAATGCTTCATCGTAAAAGAAATAGTTAAGGACCAAACCAGCTTTAAAATTATTATTTATCTCTTTTAATTAAAGGTTTCGTTGGAATAATTATAAAAATAGTATTTAAACTTCTTAAGATTTGATAGTCAAGTGTTTAAACTTTTAAAATCATATTTTGGTGTATGAGTCTAGTAAATATTTACGATTGAATGTATATAATAGGTTAATAATAAATTACAAATTATCCATATCAGTTTCTTACAAAATGGTACGCCAACTTATTAAAATTTAATAATCAAGTGTTTAAATTTTTAAAAGTTACAATTTAATATGTAAAAAATAAAAATTACTATATTTGAGTGTGTGAAATCGGTTATATATATATATATATATATATATATATATATATATATATGTAGATAAATAAAACTCTATTATATTTCATAGTGAAAGATTATATTTATATATAGGAGGGTAAATCTTTCATGTAAATAATAAAAATTACAAAGATTGATAAAAATATATAAATAAATACTACACATGTTACGAGGAGATGCATTAGTAATTAATATTATAATCAATATTATCATCATCAATAATGACCGTTGTTATTTTATATGTCTATAATGATAGAATGAAGAAGACAATGTGTTGCTCAAAGTTAGATAGAGATTTTTTAAAACAGTTGAAACAATGAAATAATGGTGATAGTAAGAGCAATGTATTAATATATTAAAAGTACATATTTTTTAAAGATTTTCTCGTCATTGTTTTTATTATACTAAGCTGATAATATGTATTTTAAGATTATAAGTCAGTAATTATTAACTTGCTATATACACTTAATTTTAAATATTTACCAAGTTCACACACAAAAGTGTAACTTGTAAAAGTTTAAATACTTGATATCAAATTTTAATAAATTTACATACTACTTTTGTAATTATCTAATTTCTTTTATATAGGTTACCGACTCTATACGGCTCAATACCCATAAATGTTAATAATTTTCTGTTTCACATACTAAATTATAATTTTTAAAAGTTAAAATACTTGATTGTCAAATCTTAACAAGTTTACACACAATTTTTATAATTATTCTTTCTATGTTTCTACTAGCTATATTATGAACTGCTTAATCATTTAATTTGCAATCAGATTTATTGTTCTATTATGATTAATTTGGACCGGATAAAGCAGGATTGCAGTTAATTTTACAATTTTGTGTTTCCCATAGCTATCTAAGTTTATAAATTTAAAAAGGCTTAATTGCCAAAAAATCATATACTTTGTATTTGTTATCAAATTTAGCATGTACTATTCAAATTTTCAATTTTAGCATCAAACTTTAACATTAATTTCGATTTTAACCTCTAGTGAAATTATCAACAAAATCCGTTGACGTAGCGTGAACTCCAGCGACAACAATAAAAAGAAAGAATTTAATCAGTATCCTTACTATTAAAATATTATCGTTTGAGCACATAAAATTAATGAAACTCCAAAGTTAAAAAAAGAAAAAAATTAATTTATATACTTAAATCATAATATTTTAGTAATGGAATGAATCAACAACTCTAATATTGACTCGGTTCTTTTTTATTATTGTTGGAGTTCACACCATGCTAGCAGACTTGACCGATAATTTTATTAAATGCTAAAATTAAACTTAATATTAAAATATGATATTAAAAATTAAAATTTAAAAACTACATGCTAAATTTGATAACAAGTATAAGATTTAGGATTTTTTTATAGCAATTAAGCCATTTAAAAATAATTTAAATGATTAATTAAAAACTAACTTTTAAAAATGTTGTATACATATTTGAACACCTGGATTTTAACTATTTAATCACTTCAATATTTTAAGTAACGGAATATTGTTTTGTAACTTCTTAACTATTATTAATTTTTTATTTAGCTTAATATATATCTCAACTTTATTTTTTTATAAATTTAAATATTTATGTAACACCCGAAATTTTTATATATTTAATAATGAATTTTTATTTAAGTTAATTTTAGCTTTATTTTTATTCGGTTTAATTGGAATGATTTAAATACAAATTTTGAATGTTCATGTTAGATAAATAAATGAGTTATTTTTTATACCCAATTAGTTTGAAATTTTAAGAAATTATTCAAGTAAATTATTTGAAAAATGATTATATTTTGGTTATTCAAAATTTTCCCAAATGCATATTTATATAAGTAAAATTATATATTGAAAAATTTTGGAAGAAATTATAAAGGATGTTTTTATAAAAAAATTTTAAAAAAATTGGTATTATAATTGATTAGTAGTATTAAATTTTGAGTTGGAAATTGATTATTTAATTTAATTGTGTATTTTCAATAATTCGGATTTGGCCCAAATTAATTAGTTAAGGGCTTAATTGAAAGGCTAAAGGAAAGTTTGGGGGTTAAATTGGAATTTTGATGAATGGAATTGTAAGTAATTAAGAAAGTTGAGGGACCAAGTTGTAATAAGAAAAAGTTCATGGGTCAAATGTCGATATTGAAAGGAAAGAAAATCGGGGAAGAAGAAAGGAAGAGAGAGAGAGAGAGAGAGAGGAGCTGCAGGCGTCGGTGGCGAGCTCCGGGAGCGGCGGCGATGGGGAGCGGTAGAAGAGCGCGAAGGCAGCGGATTCCAGGCGTGTTTCCGGCGTTGTTAGCGGCCGAGTTGGGTGGCGATCGGCTCCTCTCGGCGAGGGCTCTCTTCTGGCAGCAGTGGCGACGCCTGGGGTGGCCGGAGTTGCAAGATCCGGCAAAGTGAAACTTAAAGTGGCAGCCGTATTTTTGGGCTTTTCCGGCGAGCTCCGGCGGAGGATGGATGATCGGAGGATGTATCCCGACTCTCCTCAGCTCAAGCTTCGAAATGGCATCGGTTTTGTGGCGATCGGGCTTCGTTTGCAAATCGATGGCCGAGATCGTCCGCAAATCTCTCCGGATGATCGGGTGTCAGATCGTCATCAGCGCGTCGTTGTGAGTCCGATGGTGTGTTCGGATCGTCGATCGGACTCCGGCGGCCGGAGGCGAGTCGACCGAGCGATCGAGCGTCTCGGTAATTTTCTTTGGCCCGTTAATTTTAGAAATTCTTGGTTTAATTGTGTCTATTGGATTATATTAAGTATTTGATGATTTTTTGTGAGTCAAAAATATTTTTCTGTCAGTTGGCCTACCATAGTCGTATTTTGTGCTGTGTGGCGGAGTCGGGAAATAGTGAAGTTTGGGGACCCGACTCCCATTGTTTTAATTGTTAGATATTTGGAGTGTTTTTCTGGCAGGTCCTGGACCCGTTTTTACGGGGGGTAATGTTCGTGTTGTAACAGAGGTTCTGCCAGATTTTCGGTAGAATTCTCCCGAGTCGAGATTCTTAGACAGTCAGTCCTAGGAGTCTAGACCTAGGATTAATGATCGATTATTTCAGCGTTTTGATAAATTGTTTTTCGTGATTAGATGATCTGTCTGTTCGGCTCGCTCCAACTGAGGCACCGGAGCAGAGCTAGGAGGTCGCCAAATCCTGTGAGTTAAAGTCACTTAATCGTTGCACTATTGCTAAGTCTGAATTTAATATGTTATTTTGAAAGTTTATACATAATATGGTTATTAGTATCGCAACATAAATAATTTCACTGGATTATTGAAGATAATATAAATATTATTATTTAGTAATGTTATAATAATATCAAATATTATCAGTTTTCCACATGAGTTGCATGATGTCTTACTTTAAAATTGTTAATCGTTATTTTGATATAGTTGAATGACTTCTTTAGACAATAATATTTATTAAATGTGGTGATTGCGATTTGGGAAATGTGGCTTGTAGAACATGCCGCCTGATGGGTTACATCAGGACCGCGTGCGCACCGATAATGATCATGGACATGTAATAAGATATTTATGGGTTTGCCCTGGTCGAACATGGCTCTCTGGGCTGATTTGAGTAAATTGTCGGAGGTAAGGTCCCTAGTCGAGCATTGCTCTCTGGGCGCCGGCTTATTTGGAATTCAAGTGTTCAGACTGGAGGTAAGGTCCCTGGTCGAGCATTGCTCTCTGAGCGCCAGTCTTATAGGATTAAGAGAGCCGAATGGCTACTAGATTTCTTATTTGGATACTTAAGTGACCAGACTGGAGGTAAGGTCCCTGGTCGAGCATTGCTCTCGGGGCGCCAGTCTTATTGGATTAAGAGAGCCAAAATGGCTGTTAGAATTTGGGGTTAGGGTTCTACTAAGCCACTCGTCCCGTAAAAGTAAAAATATATTTTTTTATTTATTCATTTATTTATTTATTATGGTATGATTATAATATGGATTGTATTTACGTGCATGGTTGATATATTGATTCGAATGATCAATATTTTCTGTGAAGAAAGTAATAGGGTATGATTATAATATGATTGGTATTTATGTGCATGGTTTGATATACTGATTTGAACAATCTATGTTTTCTGAGAAGAATGCAATAGTTCCCAGATTATTTGATTTTAACTCACTCTCGAGACTGACAGTCTCATTTGTACTTTTTCAGATTCGTGATCATAGTCCTCTCGCGACTCTTATTCAAGAATCCGACTCCTTCATCATCGGGTGATGTATTTGATTTGGTATGTAAATTGGTAAATCTTAGATTCTCCGCAGTAGTAATAGTAGATGTATCAGTTGTAAATTTTCTGAGTTTCAGGTCTCGCCTAGTTTTTCTGGCAGACCGAAGTATTTATGTAAAATGTAGCTGTTAAGATAAATTGTGGCTTTAATAATATTAATTTGAGATGAGATTTGTTTAAATCAGTAAGTGTCAGGCTTACTACGAGTTTCGGTGGCCTTAAGCCTACCCATTCTCTAGTGCCGGTCACGGGCCCACGGGTGGGGTCGTGACAATTTATGTATAATCCATCAAAAAAGTATTTAGATAACATAAATTTGGAATCTTTACAAAATTATTTTGAAAGTTAAACAGTGAACCCAATAATTAAAAGGTGTCTAACTATGCATTTGAATAAAAGAAACAACTCCAGTGACCCTCACCACCACTACAGTAGCAGCAAACGCTATAAATGCTGCCCTCACCAATACCACACTCAATACCACCTCTCACCACCACCATAACAGCAATGACTGCAATTCCAACAACAACAGTAACACAAACAACAACAATATTTTGAAAAGATTTTTATATTACGGCAATAATAAAATATTTTAAATATTAAATTCTTTAAAATAAAATACTTGAAAAAATTTAATTTATTATTATTTTTCAAAATATTATAAATGACTACAAAAAATATTAAAATTTTTATAAAACTTTATAAATAGACTTAATTTTCTCATCAAAATAATAAGTTCAAACAATCAGTTTTCTTTAATAGCATTAATTATACTCGTTAATGAATACATAAATGAAATACAATGAGTGTGAAAAGTACAACTATTACAGTATTACCTTTGTTCGTAAAGAAACATTCAAGTTAATTAACAGACTAAGGAAGGATAAGGCTTATCTCACTTTTGTTGTAAATAGTTGGAGGGCTTTAAAGGGGATTTTAAAATTAGATAATTAATATATTCAATTATCTAAAAAAAATTATATATTAATAAAAATTAATATATAATATATATTGTATAATAGTAATAATAGATTTATAAATAGTTATGAATAATAAATATAAAATATATTATAATTTATATATTTATAAAGCTTATGTATATCACATGTGCGATATGAACATGAGCATTGTTTTCTTTTCCTTGGGAAAGGAGAGTGGTTCGTTAGTTGTTTTCCGCCGCACCTTTGATCTAGGGATTCCATTTCTCCGCTAATTTGGGCATAACTAAGGGGTTTTCGTCTCCCACTTTTTATATTGTTTTATTTTTTCTATAGGCACCTTCTAGAAATTATTCATTGATTCTTTTTTCTCAAAAATCCTTTTCTATTTTTAAATAATAATAAAAAATCTTAAAAAACCAACACTAGCTAGCACTTGATAAGGCCAAATAACGCCAATTATATCATTCTGCAAAAAAAAAGAATAATAATAAATCAGCTGCATATGAAATTGAAAAATTATATTATTATTTTATAATTTTAAATAAATTTAATTTTTCTCGACCAATTTTTTACTATGATTTTTATATTCTTAAACTCATAAATTGATCATCAGAAATAAAATAATTTTATGTTTTATAATTTAATATATTAGTTTAATTGATATATAGCAATATTTCAATAATAGCACCTAACTATGATACCTATGAAAAAAAGTTTCTTTTTTCAGAAAAGAAGAAACAAAGAAAGAAAACCTGAACTTTGCTCGAGTTGATAAATTATTTATCATCGTGTAGTCTCTAAATGGAAAGAAAATAAAAAAATTATCTTAAATATATTTTTCTAAATAAAATCTATACATATGTCGGAATCTAAACAAAACTTAAATAAGAGCATTTAAAAAATTAATTTTTTATTTTCTTTAAGATAGAGTACATTTTTTATTAATAACTTTTAATTCACTCCATTCGAGAATTTTTAAAGATGTAAATTTTATTTTTTAAAATTTAAAAATATTAAAATAAATTTTAGTCAATAAACAATTAAATCTTAACTTTTTATTAAAAAAATAAATTGGGCCCACAAAAAAATAAGAATAAAATTCTAGTAATAACAAATTGAAATACAGTATAAAATAGAAAATATTAATAGAATATAAAAATTAAAATATTTATAATTTAATAGAAAAAATTAAAAATATTATTAGAGATACTCCAAAATATGGTCTACTTTATATAAGAACTCCTCATTGACTAGCACAGTATGCGGCTATAGTTTATTATTTTATTCAAAAAGAATAATTTTAAAAATATCATATTATTTAAAATTTTATATTTCATTTCTGCAAAGAGAACTTCTCCATTTTTATAATTTTAAATAGATGTAAAAATTACAAAATAAACATTTATAAATTAACTTTTTTAATTTCATTAAATCACATCCTCAAAACAAACAAAAAATTATATCTTTAACCAAGTTAAAAAAATCCAAACAAAGAACTTATATACTAAATTAGCTATGCACGACATATTATTAGCAATGAAAAATGAAAGGAAAAGAATAATGTGAGATATAGTTTATGATAATGCTATTTTATCCAAACTCTTTTTACTAATTTGTTACGCTACATTTGATAATACTGACGTAATAATATATACAATAAATCATCAAATAAATAAAAGCAGAAGTCTTAGCTATGATACCCCACAGGAAAAGGCCCTAAACCATTTCGGTTCCCCCAATCATTAAAAGCAATATACATATATGTGTTTCAAACATTAAATTATTGTTAATCTAGATACCCACCCGTATTTTTTCTCATAAAAATTAGAAAGATCAATATTAAAACATTATCAATCTGGACAGTCTGATTATTAATTTTAGTGATAGTTATCAACTTAATGTTTTAATTTTTTTATTTCAGTATTACTAATTTACAAAAGATAATTAATAACAACTCCTCAATTTTAATTATCACATGTATTGTTTCTATTTTCATTAATTAATTTATTTTATTTTATTTTCATATGATATTTTTTGCTAGATATTAAATTATATATATTCATTTTTTATTTTTATTACTAATTTGAGTTCATTAATAAATCTTATATTCTCTTTGTATTATGTAGTTTAATTATTTACCTTTTTTTTAAATTTTTTTTACTCATTTTGATCTAGTATTTACATTCATATAAAGCTTTTTTTTTTTTACGTACAAATGACCTCAAAGAAGAAAAGGAGAAATTTTATTTTAATAAAAATGTATTGAAGCTATTTAAATATTTTTAGAACCGCTTCAGCTTTTTTTTTTTCTTTCTATACTTCTATATTTCAATATTTTTTATTTTTTATTTTATTTTATAATACTAAAATTTAATTAGTAATAAATAATTAATTATATTTTTCATGCATATTTTATATTTTCAATGAAATTAGAATTTAGGTATGATTTTTTTTTAATTTTTTTTACATTTTATAGAATTTCACATTATTTATATTAGTTTTCAACATTAATGTCAAGAATTCATAAGTTAGGTAAATGGAACTAGACTGGTAAAAATCGAACTGGAACCGGCTTAAAACTAGAAGACCAGTTCAAGATCGGTTTTCTCTCAACTGAAACTGGAACTATCAGTTTCAATTCCACCTCATAAAAAATTAATTTACTTTAATTAATTTTTTATTTTAAAAATTGGTTGAAACTTAGTAGAACCAAAACTATGAATCAAAACAAGTTAACTTTGTTGCTGCAATATGAACTTTATATATGCTAGGATAATTTTTATATTTATATGAACTACAATCTAATACTAATAAAGATATTTAAAATATATATTTTATTAATTGTTTAGTTTATATTAGAAAATAAAATTGATTACTATAATTATTATGTAAGGTATAATAAATATAGTCATAAGATATAAAATATAAATTAATTCATAGACAAAATATATATATAACTTTCCAAAAATTTCATATAAAATGCGGTTATTAAATCAGTATATGTATATTAATGATTTTTTTACATATTTTATAAGCTAACGTATTATTCAACTTATTTCATAGATAAAATGACCATAATATCTTACTCCTTATTGCTTATTATTTTTCTTTCATCTTTTTTTAATTAGCTACATTCTTTCTTATTGTTTTATTAATTCTATATTAGAAATATTTATAAAAATCGAAGAAATTTTGAATTCGAATAATCTCGTGAATATTTAATAATTTAATAAAAAATTATATACTTATAATAAATATAAAAAGACGATTAAGAGTTGTTGCGCCTAATTTCATAAAATAATAAAACTACAATATTTTTTAAAAATATGTATATGCTTTTTCAGTAGCGTAGGACTTGACAAATCAGATATTTTCTTTTGTCCAATGGAACAAGCTGTACTTGAGCTATTAATTACTTTCCAATTCTAACACCCTGTGTGTGATTTTAGAAGTGTCTGTGACATGGAACATTCTTATTGGAGGTTCCTAAAGCTAGATTTTGTGACAAATTCTTCTTAGTTATACAACAAAAAGCCATGCATGTATTTGGAATTTGGAATCTAATCAGTCTTGCATAAGTCTGTATTCTATATCTTACAACATATTCTATTGAAGAAAGCAATAGACAGGCAATAATAAATAATTAATAGGCAGATCCATTTTCTTATAGAACTCCTATTCGAAGTAGCATCGTTATTTGTATTTTTCACACATTATAATTTCATTGGCATTTGTTTTTTGAATAAATAGAAATTAAAGAATGGAAATTATAGTTGGATTTAAGGATGTTAAATATTATTCTTTTATAATTTATTTATAAATTTTACTTAAAGCCCATATATAAATTTCTGTAATTGGACCGCTGAATTTATATTTATTTATATTGATTTGTTAATTCAGCGAGCCTAATTAGGGTTAAGAATTTTTCGTATATTAAACAAATTGAGCAAAACACAAATATTATTATATCATATTTATACTTGTTTAATGAGAGTCTAATTTACTTTAAATTCTTATTAACAAAAATATTAAATATGATCAATAATTTCTAAAGATTTAATAAAATAAATAATGATTGGTATAAAAATAATTAATATTCGTAATTATTCATATAATACTTTAATTTTCAATAAGAAATTAATTATGACTCAAATATTCATTATTAAATCTATTATTTTTAAAATATATATTAATAATTATGTCTAAATAAGTTGCTGATGAGGCTATATAGGTGAAATAAATCTTTGTACGGATTTAACTCATCTATTAAATAAGTCTCAAAGTTAAATTGTTAAAAGAGCTTAAACGAATTCTTATATATATGAAAGGTTAGCTTGGTAATAAAGTATTATATTATAATTTTAATTATTTAATATAATTTTTAATTTTAATTTAGTATTTAATAAAAATAAAATAAAATAAAATATTTATTATTTACATATATTTAATATACACATATATATATTTATTATATCTATATTTATTATTTAAATTTAATCTATTATTTACATTTATATATCATTATCAAACTGATCATTTTTTATATATCGTAATAGACAATTCCAATATTTTGAATCAAAAGGAATAGTTATAAAAGGTTTTTCAAACCAGAAAATATTTTTCTTATTAGTTATGTAAAGAATCTTTTGTATTATTTTTATTATTTTTATTTTATTTTTTATTAAATATTCAATTTGTACTACTTTCTACTAAATTTAAAAATACATAATATTAATATATAATATTAACAATTAATTCTATTATATAATGCTTCTAGTTTCACATGTTTCTTTTTTATGTTTCCGGCTAGTTTTTGTAGTTTATTTCCACAAAATTCTTTGAATTTTGATGCAAAAGGTTTAAAGATGGAGTTAACAGTTTTGACAATATATCCACATTTATTCCTTTTTGATTGAAATGAATTCCTATGGCTCCAATAAACAAAGTAAATAGCACCAAGATAAGCATAGGAAATAACATAGTATTATCCAATTCATGAGGAAAGGCAAAAAGAATTTTAGTGTTAAAATTTTAATAGTAATAAAAGACCACATCATTTTTTATTACCATCAATTTGATATGTGTTCTTCAAAAAAGAGAAGCCCTTTCCTTATTATTCGTTGTTAAGAAAGGTAATAAATCAAATCTTTCATTAAGCATTTTTTATCTTTTTTTCTATTTTCTCGAAAATTGGACATTGATATACGATCTAAGAGATTAAGTTTTTTCTATTCCTTAATTTCTTAATTTCTTTATTACTTTACTTTTAACAAATCACATGTAACAAATCACAGAACCGTGTTAATTAAAAAAAAAAGGATGAATCCACTCTTAGGAATCAAATAAATGATTATTCTGATATTATCGTAGAAAATTTTTGAAATGTAAGAATCAAATAACTCTTTGTGGTGGAATAAAATATCTTTATCTCTAAAATCATCCCCCTCCCCCCACCCCCCCCCCCCCCCCCCCCCCCCCCCCAAGTATATTAATTGGGGATTTAAGTTGGTAGAAATGATCGAGCAGTACTCCTCATGATTCCGATCCAGAATATGCTCCTGTCCACCAATTAAAAAAATAACTATCAGTAACGAAATAAATTAATATCATTAATTTATATATAAATGAACAAATTATATTATATGAGATTATAATATACAATAATGTCCACCACAAAAGTTTTGGATTTCACATCTTTTTATATTTAATTGAATTGCAAAAATAATTTCTTTCATGAATTATTATTGTAACTCGTTGAATTCACATTTTACCCGACCTTATCTTACTGTACATAGTTCTACAACAACAAGAAAAAAAAAAAGGATTATCTAAAATTTCATTTCAATACTGATTAAAGTTGTGTTAGTCCGTCAGAAGAAGGATAGCTATACTGATTCGATATACTTTAAAGAAATTTTTGGTATAATATTGACGATCTCACGAAAATTCAATTTCATTAAAATTGTATTTACTAATCTCATTTTTACATTGTACTTTTTAAAACAAAAGTGACTTCATCTCTAATTTCTTATGTCTTTATATGTGTCCTCTACTTAAAAATTAAAAAAAGAATGAAAATTAAAACGATGGAAGCATCAAATTCAGAATTTAATAATAGTGCAGGAAAAAGTAGTTAAAGCAATTGAAACCTTTGTCCCACACAAAAACAAATGTGTGGCAATCATAATCGAACATGGTTGCCACCCCATATAGTTGACACTTAACTCCCTCTCCTAATCTCCAACTACTCCCCTTCACATTTCTCATAATTACAATAAATAAATAAATATATATATAAATGTACTCTCATGTCCAATCTTTCTCAAATGACATGTAAGTCCAAAATCTCTTCAAAAAAATGCGTACTTACTGTTATTATTGTGTTGCTATCATCTCCATTTCTCTCTTCCTCACAACAAGAGCCACTCAATCTTCTGCTGCTGCTGAGTCTGCCATTGCCAATCATCAGCATGCCTACTTGAGCACTGCCAACCAATTCTTGGGTCCCCACAACGCCGCCCGTGCTGCACTAAGAATGCCTCCACTGATCTGGGATACTAGGCTAGCAAATTATGCGCAGTGGTATGCTAACCAGAGGAGGTTCGACTGCGACCTGAGGCACTCGAATGGACCTTATGGTGAGAACATTTTCTGGGGGAGCGGTACTGGGTGGACACCGGCTCAGGCTGTCACCGCATGGGTCTCGGAGCGGAAGTGGTATAATTACTGGTCTAATTCTTGCTACGGACATCAAGAATGTGGGCACTATACTCAGATTGTTTGGAGAAAAACAAGAAGAATTGGATGTGCTAAAGTGACTTGCTCTGATGATTTGGGAGTTTTCATGACTTGCAATTATGATCCTCCTGGTAACTACATTGGAGAAAGGCCTTACTGAACTTAACTGTTCATGTGTTAAATAAAACCATTTTTGCAAGTCTGGAAATATGGAACTCAAGATACAGTTAAATTCTTATAATTAATATTGTTTAGTCAATTGAGTGTTTTGATGATAAAGTGTTTTTTCCCTTGAAATCAAATTTCTGTTATGATGAGTATATAATTTATTAAAAGATAACATGGATTTTTAAGCCAATTAATAAAAGTAATATTCTGCATATATATATAGCAATGCTGCAACTTCTAGTGCCTGCATAGTTTTGGCTTCAGCTTTCTGGCATTTAAGTCTCGGCTCATCTTTGCCCGATAGGGGTATCTACCTGCTTTTTTTTTTGTTTTCCTGCTTGTTCAGATAGTAATGATTGTTAACAAAGTGAACTTGTTAAAATCAAAGGTTAAAAGTGCCAATTTAAGCCCTATGAATTTCAAGACAATGGCCAATTTGCTTTTATTTTAATTATGTAGTCAATTTATTCAGTAATTCGGCAAAAATAGTCAATTCAACCAAATCAGAAGATTTAACCAATAAAAAATATTTAACGAACATATTTTAAATTTAATTAAAAATTTAAACTGAAAAATATTTTATTACATTGCTAACATATTTTGGACTGGTAAAATTTTTTAAAACCAGTTATACTAACATATCATAAATTTAACATTGCTAAAATATTTTACATTACGATATTATTTTATATTTTCTATACAAATCAGAAATTTTATGTAATATGCAACTCTATTTTTAGTTTTAAATATTCAATATTTTTGATAATATATTAAACTAATAATTATAATTATGATAACTTAATATTGTTATAAAAAATAAATTAAATTTATATAAATTAATATAATTTTAGAAATATTAAATATAATAATTCTATAACTATTAAGTCATACTTATATGTCTAATTATTTTTTGTTAAATAATATTAGTAAATTACATTAAAATTAAATAATTTGACTTTAACTTAATAGATATCTATTTCTATGTAATTAGCATTTAATATGAAGTTCAATGACCAAATTGAACTTTTCTTATTTAGTAACTCCTTTGATTGAGTTTAATTGACCATTTTTTTTTAAATTGCCGAATAAATTGACTAAAAATTTTAAAATATGAGTTAACTGTTCATTGGTTTCAAATTTAAATGGCAAATTGGCATTTTAGCCTAAAATTAAAGGTGTCTTAGCATCTCCCTCCTAAAATAATCTAATTGACCGGGATACTTGGATGTTGAGGAAGATATTAGTTCTAATTCTAATTTCAAGACCGGAAACGAGAGAGACACATGGTTCAGATACAATTATTACCTGAAGGAAGCTGCAAGTTGCAACAAAAACTCGCAGCCCAATTGCCATTTGCATTAATACAAGGGAAAGTTACATATATATTTCACAGCCCAAAATCTTCATGTTTATTTATACGGTCACGAAGCTGAAAGAATTTTGTTTATACGATTTTAAAACTTTCAGCTCTTTCTTACTAAAATTAGTTATTTTCTTTCAAAATATAAAATAAGAAATGAAAATCACTAAATCTACCATAAAAAAAATGATGTATTCAAATCCAATAAAAACTTCGTTACGATTGCGAAATTGAAAGAAAAATAAAAAATCAAAGAAGAAAATAGGTCCGTTTAAAATAATTAATCTCCAGTTTTTATTTAATTCAATTTCAAATAATATCGAAGCTAAAATTTAGTTTTGAATATTTAAATCAAGCTAAAATTCATAATTCAGTAATAATATAGGAGTTCTCAAAGCTCAGAAGTAGATCGAAAGAACTTTTAGCAGAATATATCAAATTTGAAGTAAACACAAAAGGAACTTTGAATGCAACAAATAGGGCTGTTAGAGAACTACCAATTACAATTCTACTTGAGTATTTACGAGTTTTAATTTGAGATTGGACTTGAAAAAGCAAAAATGTTGAAAGAGCTACATTCATAAAGCTGCCAAAAAGAGTTGGAAAAATGTTAAATGAGAACTGCATCTTATCTATGAAAAATACAATATATATATTGTTAGAAAATATCTTTATAGCATATCAACAATGTCCTTTAAGTATTTTGTTATAGAAAAATCAGAAGCAATAAGTTTCAATTATTTTTATAATATACTATTATATGGTATCTTTATAATATATAAATAGTATTTTCTTTTGAAATCATTATATAAGAATATTTGCTTTTAATTATATATATTATAATTTAGAATACAAAGATAATAAGTTTCTATAATATTTGCATATGAAACCATCTATGGGTCGTCTCTCGAGCGCTGCCTAGATGCAAAATTGAGGACGCTCATTTTAGGTTGCGGCCTCATCAAGAAGATGACCTACCATCTCATGTCTAGACATTTGCGGTAAGTTTATTTTAGTTTAGAGTCGCTACCTTATATTTTTAAGAGAAAATAAGGAAAGACCAATTTTAACTCCATTTAATCATTATCGCTTGTATAAAAGCATTAACATCAAAATCGAAGAGGATTCGAGAGTTAGGTTTACATTTTTAAAAGAAAAAACACAAATAATCAAAAATTGAATTGCCAAGATTGTAATTTTATAGATGTTTGCAATGTAATGTACATTTTGCATGAATGATATAAAAATACAAAATAATCCTTTTGAGGGGTTACTTCTAGCCTAATTGTTTAGGATTATAGAATAACCACACATCCTCAAAAGGGGCTCGACATAATTTAAAAGAAAGAATAAAGTAAACATGATAATCATAAGATGAAAAGAGGCACCATGTCAATATGAAATCAACACATATATAAACATATACTAAGATAACATAAAACATACCTATATGATGGGATGAACCTAAATATTAAACATATATCCTAATATAACATAAGATTATATCTAAATAAGCATGCTTAATTAATTAATTATAAAATTAGACTAAATGCAACCTAAAGGGCATACATTAAAATAACATGAATAAAGTTAGAATAGATCCAAATGACATATTTTCATGTTAAAGACATTAACCTAAAGATATGTTAAGCTAAATTACATAATATGCAAACTTACACATTAAAAAAAATACAAATAAACATAAAGAAATTCATGCTTTATTAGAAGAAAAGCAAATTACAAGCTTAGGATTATATTATGTACCTTTTTGAGCGGAATAAAAGGAATAATACACCCTAACCTAGTCTCCACTATTGCAAAATTTAAAGAAAAGAAGAAAGAATGTGATGATGTCTTACAGAGTTATACTTTAGAGAAGCTAGGTTTTCTATTACACAAGATCCAGAAATTATTGGCAAGTGCATAACATACTCTCCCTAAATTTCTAAAATATAAGTTTATTAGGCTTACACAAGAAAGGAAAATTATAACTAAAAATACCACTAAGCTTGGTTTGCTCTTGAGACTCGTTGAATCGTTTATGCTTAAATGACATTGTTGCCTTCAAAGATTGTTTATTGTCGTTTCACCCTTCTAAGGCTACCTTTTATAGCCTAGAAATTCGTGCAAAACCTTACAACTTTTCAATGTGGGATAATGAACTTTTTTGTGGAAAACTGATAATCGGGCCACATAATGGCTTGCAAAACCGCAAGGCTGCTATAAAGTTCTGCAACTCTAGTCTATGGTTGTCTTGTGTAGCCGTGCAATCTATACGATTGTGTAGGCGAGCCGCATATTGGCCATGCGGTTGCGCCCTACAATTTGTTTCTTGTTTGCCATTTCATCAATTCCTGACTTGTCTTAATATCTGATCTTTTCGTCTTTGATGTGGGACCTTCTAAATGAACATTTCTAAGCTATTCCAGGTAGGTATGATGGTCATATTTTCATAAGCATCAAATAGTTGTATATCTGATACTGCAATAACAAACATTTTCTAATAGCTTTCTTGGATATCCACCTTACTTCTCGTTTCCAATTAAGCAACCTTCTATTGATAGCATAAGTGATCTCATAGCATTCAAAATAAATTTAGAAAATAAACAATCAAAGGAAAAATGATTCAAAGATTCACTTTGCTAATTATAAAAATAACAAAGATCATTAGTAGAAATACCATAATGAAACAAACTATCCTTAACTAAAAGTCTGTTATCCACAGCAAACTAGAGAATGAACAAGTGTTTGGGTAAAACATCAGCATTTCATATTAGATTAGCCCAATCCTGCATATTACTATTTTATCTAACAAAAAACACTCCAAGCATGTTGATGTTGTTGTTGTTTAATAGGTCCAATGGCAAATCACCGTGTCATATTTTGTCGTGCTTTTGTACGAACAACAACGAGAATGTAAGATTTATTTTTATTAGAAATAATTATGATATTTTTATCTAAAACCTTAAAGTAAGATCACCAAAATAAAGAAAGTTGAAGAAAGAACTGAACTAAACTGTACTGAAGAGAAAAAGTGTAAGCTTTTTAGCTATTATTTCTCTCTTTTGATTTTTGCACAACCTACTCTTCTTTTCTTCTCTTAATACTACCTGCCCTTTAGCTGCAGTGAAACAACAAGATCCAATTTTCTTCTCTTTTTCTTCATTGTGTACGCTACTAGCAATCATGACTTCTATTTTTTTCTGCATTAGCAATTATCTTGATTTGTTTGTTGTTGATTTTAAGAATGGAGAATAGCTATAGGTTTCTTGATTTTGGTTTTGACTTAATATTTTACTTTTTTAGATTTTATAGAATAATTGTTTCTTGATTCTTGGATTCATAATATTATTTATTTTTATGCCCTATGGCATTTTGAGTTAAGTGGTTATGTTTAATGAGCCTTTTCCTATTGTCAATAAACCAAAAGATTTTTATTAATCAAAGAACATAATACAGTCAAAACTCCATTGAAGCATGAATTTGTTGATGTGTCCTATACTTGCCCAGGGATGGGACACTGAATAGCTCAAACCATATTTAGATGTGAGATTTGTATATGTGTTGTGAAATTATATATAAAATGTTTCTTGTTTCCTCTGTATTTTTTTCTCTTTTCAAAAGTAGGGAGATGCTAAGAAAAAACTAAAATTGATATGTAAGGGCATTACATTCTAAAGTATGTGCTTTAGAGGGCCTAGTTGTTTGACTTTATAGCATTTTTTCATTTATGCTACAACTCATATAATCAATGCCTACTGCAAGGCATCACATGTGAAATCACATCGCTGCTATTTTTGATATACAATTACAAAACTTCAAAGGAATAGTATTTCTAATATGCTTAATTACATCATGGTTGATTCATTTATAGTCAAAAGAAGTATGATGAGCATCATTAACTGCATATCTGATTTTGCATTAACAAACTTTATCTAATAGCTTTCTTGGATGGTCCACCTTACTTCTTGTAAAGGGTATTAAATCTGAGTCATTGCTTACCAACTTAAAAGTTATTGAAAATAATTTGGACCATAACACCATAATCGTGTGTTTGGTTATGGGAGTTGAATGAAGCGAACAAATTTTAGGCATTCTAAGTCTGCTTATGTTGAAGGGCTTGAGGCTAGGCTTCATGATAAGGAAGAAAAGAATCACATGCTTAAGAAGTGGATAGAAGGAATTGAAGGTAGATTAGAAAATATTGAGAATGGCTTCAAATAACAATCCCCTACTGCAGCTCCAAGTACTAGCAATGATCTTCATCAGGTTACTTGTTTTTCTCATATGTTGCTTTATTGCATATATTATCTATTATGTGGTGAGTTGTCTACAAGATTTTTTTAATGCTCCTTATGAATTTTATTTTTTTTTCTTTTGCACTTTATACTTATTAATTTTGTCAAGAACCTACAATAAGATAATAGGTTCTTATCTTGTCAAATGATTTTCAACAGGTTTCTTCTTTTTAATCATAGGATAAAAAGATTCTTAGATACAAAAAGTGTTTCATAGCATAAAATATAATGTCATCTATCACTCATAATGAAACTGCTCTAGAACAATGCAGAACTCATACCTTAAAAAATTGCATGAAAAATATATTTGAATTCTGAATGGCCTTGGTATGAGAATATGTATACTAGATACATGAAATGAGTTTCTTTCCCTTTCGCAGTGTTGTTGCAGTGCCAAAAAATTTTAATGCCCCTTAGTTTGAAAGTTAGAAATGATTTGTTGGTGAGCAATAGAGTCTTGTTAGTGGTTTTGTTATAACATGAATATGGTGCTGGTGAAATCTATTTTAGTTGCTAATTGACAATTTTGAGGCTGCAATTTGTGGTAATGAAATTGGTCATGAAACTATATAGAAAATGGCTTTTATTATGAGGTCACTCCAAGCATTAGCAGTTTCTTATTGAGTATTATTATTAATATATTATGAAGCCTAAACTAATGTCTTGATATGCTAAAAATGTCCCATTATTGAAATTTGATTACTTTTTCTAATTTCTTATGCTTGTCTTGTTTCGGGATGATGCTTAAAGCGAGTTTACAGATTTTTGTTTATTATGTTTTTACTTCTAAAATAGGTATACTCTTATTAATAGTTTGCCATTTAAAAATAAATTCAAATTACTTGCCATATATCATGATTTTCAAGCTCTTGTGTTCATTGTTTCTTAAATTTTGAGCATAGAGTTAACATAAATTTTATTTTATGTTTTATAAGTTGCATATGACAATAAGAATATTGACACAATTAACAATTTTTTGTTAAATATCAAATCATTAATGTATGTGGAACTCTTATGGAATTTTTTTGGATACTAAAGAGTAGGAAATTACACTCTTGTCGAATTTTTCAGATACTAAAGAGATGAAACTCTTACAATCTCTTATTTTAATTATCCATGTAAAGATAACTCCTTTACCTCTTTTGATTAATGAAATATATTGCAATTATCTAGTTTGAGGTGTTGTACATTTACGTTATATTTATTAAATACTTCCTTTAGTTTATAATGATGAGAAACTAATTTTTAGTGAGGGGCAAATTTCATAAGCAAATAATTTTTATCGAGAGAGAAAATTTTAAATAATGAGGAGAGGTTCTATCAATGACGAAGATTTAATGACAGAACTATGATATTATAGTAATGATCATTTCATAATTAAAAGTATTATTTATGATGGAGCCCTGATATTACAGTGACTGGCTTCTAAATAGTTAATGATAATATATAATGACAGACCTATCATTCTATAATGACCGACTATGACATAGTTAAAAAGGATATTTATTGATGATAAACATATTGCCACTATTTTGTTTAATGACGTGAAGCAATTCCATCACTAGTTATTTTTAATCTAAAAGGCATTTACAAGGGGCCATAACGGGCATTTTACTATCATTAAAAGGTTTTAATGATGCTTTTTAGTCATTTAATGACAAGAATTCTTCTAATTATAAATTGATTCTTTTATAGTGTGAGTAGCTTAACAAGTCTGGCTCGAGCTCCATAAAGTATGACTCGACAGGCTGGCGAGCCTAATCGAGCTTTTATCATTTTACTATTTTACCTTTTATATTCTAATTGAGTCAAGTCAAATCGGGTAAAGCTAGCTCAAAAATAAGCTTCAATTGAATTTGAGCTTTTATTATTTTCTAATTCTAACTTTTTTTATAGAGCTTTCAATCTGAGATGAGTCGAGCTCAAATATATTAGGTATACCACTAACTCAAACTCGAATTTAAAGAATGAAACTCAATTAAATTTGAGCCAAACATCGAGTTTGATAGTGTTTCAACTCCTCAATTATACTCATAGTTACTCATTTTAGAACATCTCAAATAATATTCTTTATCTTACTGAATATTATATTATAAAATATTTAATTACTTATTTTTAACTTATCTAAAGAATATTATATATTTCAACAAAACTCTCTATTGCAATTTAATTTCTTACCAATAAAACTATAATTCATTTAAGATTCATCTAGAAGGAAAAGAAAAAAGATAAACAAAAAGAATATGGAAAACTTGGTATTAAATAAAACAGATCTCGTAGGTTAGCTAAGCTCTTGAAATTATTAAACCAATTTTTATCATAGCTACTAATTATAATTTTATTTATTAATATTATGACTTAATTAAACAATTCCATAAACCAAATTGTTAAACATGTTAGAAAAGAATAGTAAGTCAATAAGTCTTGCAGAGGTTTCATTCCGTATTTTAAAAAGGAACAGGAAATAAAGAGCTAGTTCTGATGCTCTTAGAAGCTAATTTTTTATAACTTCATTATCATAATCCAGTTAAATGTATATATCCATGCTAGAGCCCCATTGTAAGAAATTAAATATTATTATTATTAGTTGTTTATCTGTGTATTGCATGGTCATTATCATTATTTTGATTATAAAATTAAATTTATAAATACAATTTAATAAATTTTTTATTTTTAATATTGATTTATAATATTTTTAAAAATAACAACAAACTAACTATTTTTAAATGTCCTTATCCTTTTCTAAATCTTTTTAGAGTAATAATATAAAAATAATTTTAAATATTTATTTATTAATTCTAATATTGATATAAACTAATACTATTAATATAATTGATATTATCATTTTCTAGAATTAGAAATTATTATATAATAAAAAATTAATTTATTAGTGAATATAATATTTAAAATATTATTTTTATAATTAAAATTATTATCCAATTAGAAACTAATTTATTAATTAATATAATATTAAAATATGATTAATATTTTATTTCTTAGAATAATTATTATCTAATTAGAAAACTAATAATTATCTAATTAGAAACCAATTTATTATTAATATGATATTTCTTAGGAAAAACCTATAAGATTACGCATAAACTTAAATTTTATATATCAAAAGTACATGTTAAAACAATAATCATATGTGATAAAAATTAAATACAAATGTCAAAAATATTTTAAATCTCAGAAATTAATATATATATATATATAGAGATTATGTCCCGGCTCTATAGTTGTAATTTGATAAATACGCAGAACAGTGACTTAACCCTTCAAAAGTTAAAATTATAGTTTCCATATGTATTCTAATGTGTATTGGATTCTACTAATTTGATTTGAGGACCATCATGTTACAACTTATATAATGCCCTAAAGCAGCCTTGATTCTTGTTTGAACGGTTTCTTTTTTCTTTGCTACTTATAAATATTAGGTCTAATAGTAAAAGAAATTCAGTTTTTTATGACATCTGGTAATTTTGAGAAATTATTGATAAAAATTGACAAATTAACATGCAAAATTACATAGTAATTTTTTGAACTTTACCTTATATTAAAGGTGAAATAAAAAGAATGGTTTAATCACAGCTTACCACATAGAACTACTAAGAAAATGATTATAAATAATAATTAATAACAAGTAACTCTTTTCTTTTTTAATCTATAATTGTAATAATAACAACTTTATAAACTATAATTTTTGTATGTATTTTTTGTTATTATTTTAATTTTGGGGAATTTATAAACGCGCCCGTGAGGTTTGACATAACCTGCACTTATATCTCTTATTTTTAATAATATGCACTTTTATTCCACATGTTAACTGTCGTCTATTTAGGTGTTAGTATTCAACGAAGTTATTGAAAATGGATATAAAGTTTGCTCAATGCTGCATTTTTATTATTTTTTTAAATATGAATTTTATTTTTTTTAGATGAAAGAAAAAAAAGTGCACACTTTTCTCTAATTTAAGTTAAAAATATATTTATTTCATTCTAAAATAAATTTCAATTTAATATATACTCACAAAAGGGTAAGAATATCTTCTAAGTTAGTAAAATATAATACCTCATTACTTTGACCGATTCAAAATTCATTAAACTAACATATTACTAATAAAAGGACTATTACGATGAACGACATATAAAAAGAAATGATAAATATGTATATTTTTAAAAACTAGAAAATGTAAGTGTAGATCATGTTGAACCTCAGGGTATTTGTAATCACCCATTTAATTTATTATTTTATTTTCATATGATATTTCTTACTGTATTACAAAATCTTGATTTAAATTTAGGTTATTTATTTGATGTATTTTTTTCTTTCTTTATTTAAATATATTAATGAATTTTTTGTTTTCTTTTTTCTTCTATAGTTCAATTACTTTTTTTACGTTTACTCATTTGAATTTAAAATTTACATTTATTTATACTTCTTTTTCAGTGATTTATCCTTTTTTTATTAATTATAGAAAAAAGTCTAAATATTATAATTCTATAATATTTCATGAATTCTACCTAGAAACAACTTTAAAGAGAAAAATGAGAAATTTTATTTTAATAAAAAGATATTGAAGCTATTTAAGTTTTTATTAAATCACATTAACTTTTTTCTTTTTTCTTTATGCTTCAATATTTCAATTTTAGTTATTTTATTTTTATTTTTAATATTCTAAAATTTCATTTATAATAAATAATCAATTGTATTTGTTCATGCATTTTTATATTGTTATAAAATCAGAGTTTAAGTATGAATATTTTATTTTTTTTCATATTTTATAGATTCTCACATTATCTATATTAGTTTTCAATATTCAAATCAAGAATTTATAAGTCGGGTAAATGGAATCAAAATGGTCAAAACATATTAGAACTGGCTCAAAATTAGAATTCGGTTAAGATCGATTTTCCCTCAACTAGATTCAGAACTATTAGTTCTAATTCTTACTCGTAACAAAAATTTATTCAATTAATTTTTATTTTCTAAATATTGATTGGATCAAGCTGGAACCGGAATC
The DNA here is from genome assembly GCF_019578655.1 of Ricinus communis. Classification (NCBI taxonomy): domain Eukaryota; kingdom Viridiplantae; phylum Streptophyta; class Magnoliopsida; order Malpighiales; family Euphorbiaceae; genus Ricinus; species Ricinus communis. The sequence goes on from NC_063258.1 coordinate 22,216,633, forward strand.
AATCGGTCTATTGTCATAATATCTACTTTTTATATATGCTATAGTAGTTAGTGTATTTATATTTAACATACAAATTAATATCAATAGGGAATATGTAACATATATGCTTAAATTAATTATATAGTATATGTTAGAAATTATAATAATTTGGATGAAATTAAATAATATAATTATTATATAAGATATAATAAATTTAGTCATAAGATATGAATATAATACTAACTTATAAATAAAATATATATAATTTTTATTAAGTTTTGCGCAAAACTAGAGTACTAGTTTGCTAAAATTTCAAATGATTTCGTAATTTACACTCTTTTTATTAACATTAAAAAAATTAGTCAAAGTTATTAAAAATTGCATATATTTGACTTTTTTTTACCATCAAGCATAATTATTAATTTTTAATTTACAAAGAGATTTTTATCTAGGTTTGGTGTATACACCATAACTAATAGGAGAGTGGCACGTATGTATTAGTACTTTACACTTGATATTAGATGATTAACACATACTTTATCACTTAAAACTAATAAATATATTTTAATTATTTATTTATTTGGTGTATAAGTAGGGATATACACTAAATCTAGATAAGGATTAGCCTATTATTGCTTAAAGGGAACATATTTGATAGCAAGGTCTTTGGGACTTTGCTCCTCATTCCCACAAAAAGATAATAGGTAGCTTGTTTAATCCGGAAAAGCTAATGTCGAAAGAAGAATTTAAAAGGCTTCATGCTACACCAAATACCATAAACAAACACAACATATGCTATAAATTCTTGTCTTTTTGGCTACCCATCATATATGACATTATCTGACTTTATTCAAGTAATTCACACCAAACATTTGTGACAATCCATTCCCAACATATAATTATGTCTAGCTATCTTTTAAAAATTATACCATCCTACACAAGTAACTTAAGTGACACCCATGTCATCTGATCAAAAACCATGCTTAATTATAGTGTTAGTAAGGCTTTTCCCCAATATAATTACCAGGAGGATCATAATTACATGTCATAAACACATCTCCATCATCACAAACAACACGAGCACACCCAATTCTCCTTGTCGTCTTCCACACAATCTGTGTATAGTGGCCACACATTTGTCCCTCTTCACATGAGTTTGTTGCGTAGGTATAGTACTTCTCCTCACTCGCCCATGCACTGACAGCATCCCTTGGCGTCCAGGCTGTGCCACTTCCCCAGTATATGTTCTCCCCCAGCTTGAAATCACCTTCTGGAAACGAGTGTTCCAACTGGCAGTCCTGTTTTCTTGTTCCAGCCCACCACCTGGCGTACCTCTCTAGCTGGGAGTCCCATGTCAGTGGCAGCTCCCACTTAGATGCCCTCACTAGGTTGTGCGCGTACAGGAACTGGAGTGCCTCCCCAATGCAACCCCAGCATAGCTGCTTGGAGACCTTGTAAATGGTGTCATTGTTCCGCTTGTTTAGCGGTGTTTCGGCTGGCGGAGAAGGTGATTGAGATGTCACCAGAAGATTGTTGGTTATGAATATGGTGATGAGGAAGATGAAGAGCAAGAGGAAGGAATGAGGCTTCATCTTTCTTTTTTCTTTTCTTCTTCTTTTAGGGAAGCGTATTAGTTTGTGGCGCTAATTTTAGAGGGGCTGTGCCTTTATATACGAAGAGCACAATGTGTGTTCATGCTTAAAAGATCGTGCCATGACATTTTAAATTGGTTTTTTTAATCTGGCCGGTTTGTGGTATGGGTTTATTTTATCGGTATCTAAGGTCATGATTGTACATTATTTTTCAATTTGTTGGTCTTCAATAATATTATTTCTCGTTTACCCGCGCACTCTGTCATGGCAGTTTTATCAGGTTGTTGCTGTTACTTTCTTAGTAATATGTATATTTGAGATATTAATTTTTTTTAAATATATTGTTGAGTACTAGTATAAATTTTTATTAATTAATATAAAAATAAAAACACACTTCTGAAAATCAATATTCTTACCACTTGAATTAAACCTTGTTCCAGATTCTTGTTTCTACAAATAAATATACATGGTTTTCAAACAAAATTTCTTTGTCATAACTTAAAATCTATAATTCAAATTCTTAATATCCAAAACATTTAATTATGAATTAACTCAAGATCATATGAACTTATACCCGAATTTGTATTTGAAAATATACTAAGTCATCTACTGGTCCATATTTATCATGTAACAAATTTAGATATGATTTGTGGTGGCATATGGCCAATAAAATTTATATAAAGAAAAAAGTTTAAATGTCAAGGAAAGCAAACGCAGTGATAGTGTGTGTGGATGAAAAGTTCCAATCATTGTTTAAAATGGGAATAAAATTTCGCAGAGAAAGAATTAGAAGGTGTTGTTGTACAAAAAAGAAAGGTGATTGGTAGTGGGTATTGCAAGTTTTCTGTCCCTTTTGTTTAAAGGGTACATAATAGAGTGCATTGATTAAATGGGTCTCGTGAGCTGGGTTTATGTTACACCCGTGAACTATTATTGTTGGTATTATATGACATTGCGACCCAAAGAGGAATCTAGAACACAAACGTGGCACCGCAACTTTATATAAGGAATTAGGAAACTCATGTGTTGTTTTCATCTTTTTGTTGCAATCTGGGTTTGTTTATTCAATTTTCATATTTAAAAGAATTATATAATTTATTAAAGTTTATATAATTTTTTTATTAATAAATCAGCTTGAGTTAATAAAAAGCAGTCATTTAAGATGTCAGGTGTATATAAATTTATATTTGTATACCTATTGGTAAGTAATTCTACGTCTTGGCTTATTTTGGAGCAAGTGTGTGAGAATGAGTGTTGGAGATATAAATATGTGTCTTTTTAACACCAATGAGCTTGATTTGAAATGAATTATCATTTCTATTGGTGAAAAAAGAAAAGATTACACTTGGTAAGATTAGCAAGCCGAGGAGACTTAGGTCTAACTTGGATGACATAACGTAAAGTCGACCTCAAAGAGGTCTCAGGTCTTCCCACATATATACTCTTGCTAAGCTCTGCCAATTCCTTGGTTCAACCTTCCCTCCTTCCCACGCACTTCCTAGATAGCCTTCCCGACAATGAACTGATGTCATAATGTCATCCACACTAAATGGGTCAAATACCAAATTGGCTTTTTTTCTTTTAACAAAGCAATTGGTGGCTTAGGAGGTACACTTCAACGGTTGGATTTGGATGCAATGTGTTGAAGAAAACAGAAAGTAGCTGCAACCTTTCTAGTCTCAGAGGCTGCATAAGCTAGGTTGCTTGTGCAGACCTTTCATCACTAACCAAGAAAAAAGGGAGCATCCTTTCCTGCTTTCATCACTAACCAAGAAAAAAGGGAGCATCCTTTCCTGCTTTCATCACTAACCAAGAAAAAAGGGAGCATCCTTTCCTGCAAAGCAAGAAAGGTCACTTCCACCTTTTCCCCAAAATTCAGAAGTGTCCGTTAGAAAGAAACTCACGATCTCAGCATGTATATAATCCCATCCCAAGTTGTAAAGAACTCAGAATTCTTGTAACATTACAATTCATCACAGTTCTATAAAATTCTAGATGGTATCAGAGCTGGTTTAAAACCAGTCATCATCTACCCCATCAACTCAAAATCAAGCCTAAAAAATGGCTCACACAGAAACCACAAAAATCACAACCATTGTTCTGCGAGGCAGTCAAAACTATTTTGAGTGGTCAAAATCTGTTTCCATTATCCTTAACAGCAGAAAAAAATTAGGCTTCATTACTCGAAGTAAACAAAAACCCAAACCTGTAAATCCAGAGGCTCCAACAGAAGAAGAACTGGACAGAATGGAAGAGTGGCAGACAACTGACCATTTGGTCATGTCTATGATCACTAATACCATGGAAAGCCAGATTTCTCGACTCTGTATTCTAATGGAGTCATCAAAGGCAATCTGGGAAAAACTAAAGGGCCTCTACGGGCATCAAAATAATTTTGCACACATTTTCATATTGGAGCAGGAACTTTCTCAAATCACTCAGGGAACCAAGAATCCCTCAGAATATGCAACAGAGATATTAACTAGATGGGAAGAGTTACAAAAGTACCTTCCTCCGTCTAATGATCCAGAAGAACTCCAAAGAAGAGCAGAACAAGACTTGATTTATATCTACCTCGGAGGCCTAGATTCAAGCTACGAAGGCTTGCATTCTCAGATCCTCCTTGCCTCTCGTCTGCCTTCCATAGACGCTGTGATAGCGACTATTCAACACGAAGAAACCAGAAGGAACACCATGAATAGGTCATCAAAAAGCACGGACAACCATTCCTACCTCACCCGTCGAGACCAAGCCCGACAGAGAGGAGGGCCGAACGCCATCATACAATGTGACCATTGCAAAAAGCAGGGCCATCACCGCGATGGCTGCTGGCACCTTCATTCGCAACTTAGGCCATCGAGAGGGTAGGAGGGGGGTAAAAGCTCGAAGGGAAGCGAGAGGAGAAGCGGGGTGAGCAGGATGAGAAGAGAGGAAAGCCCTAGAAAGGGTGTGCAGGGTGTGCATTTGGGAATGGGGGCGTCATATGCCGAAAAATATATGACGCCCTGACTCGAAATGCAACCCGAGTTTCTAGGGTTTTCCCAACCCGACCCGACCCATTTCGACTCGACCCGGACTGAATTCGACTGCAACCTAGCGACCCGACCCAATATGGCAACCCGGCCCGACCTCTTGACCCACAGTTTACATGGGCTGGACCTCTCCACTGGGTCAGGCCCAGTCTCAACTCAGGCCCATCCAACCCAGTGGACTTTGGCAGCCCAGTAGGCCCATCAAGCCCAGCAGGCCTCCTAGGCCCAGTCCTCCAGTCAGGCCCAAATGACCGAATTTTTGGCTCAACTCCAAGTTTTGATTCGGCAACCCCATGGATTCGGTCTGTTCAACTCGACGGGTCAGGTTCGATTCAAAATAATTTCTTTAATAATGCTAAATCTTATCAAAATGCATGGATTATTGACTCCGGTGCCACTGATCATATGACTTGGGATCCTGCACAATTGAAAAAAATTCATTCCACCAAGAATTCCCATCATGTGACCGTTGCAAATGGGAACAAGGTCAAAATTCATGGCCATGGCACCACAAATTTATGTAATTGCAACATTAATGATATTTTATTTCTGCCAGAATTTAATTCTAACATTTTATCTGTTAGTAAGATTACTCGAAATTTAAATTGCAATGTCATTTTCTCACCATCTTCAGTCTCCTTTTATGATCGAAATTTCGGGAAGACGATTGGTAAGGGATACCTAGAAAATGGCCTCTACTATCTTCACAGTCCTCCCAAGAAATGTCTTGTGTCAACCACTCCCACCCCTGGCATGCTCATGCATCGGAGATTTGGGTATCCCTCCGACTCCGTCCTAAATAAATTATTTTGTTACAATTTAAACTCTAGTAATTGTGATGTGTGTAAATTTTCCAAACACACACAATTGCCTTATTCCTTGTCTTCAAGCATGTCAAAAAAATCTTTTGATTTAATTCATTCTGATGTTTGGGGACCTGCCCCCATTACTACCTATAATCACTTTAGATATTTTGGCACTTTCATTGATGATTACTCTCGCACTACCTGGATCTATTTTATTAAAAGAAAAAAATAAAGTTTTTTCACGATTCCAAGAGTTTTTTATTTTTATCAAAAATCAGTATAATGCAAATTTAAAAAAATTTCGCTTCGATAATGGTACGGAGTACGTAAACCAAAATTTTTATATTTTCTTTAAATAACATGGGATTTTGCATCAAACCACATGTGTTAACATCCCAGAGCAAAATGGTGTTTCTGAATACAAAAATCGATATCTTCTCAATGTCACTCGCACCCTTCTTTTTCAAAATAATGTCCCTTCCATATTTTGGTCAGATGCTCTCTTAACTGCCACCTATATTATCAATCGGTTACCTACTGTCACCTTAAGGCACATGAGAGTTCTCAAAGGCCGTAAAATAGAATTAGGATATCTTCGGGTCTTTGGCTGTATCTGCTATGTCCATATAAAGCGCCAGCATAAACTAGACAGAAGCTCTATCAAAACCCTATTTCTAGGATATTCCTCCACCCAAAAAGGGTACAAATGTTATGATCCCGTGACCCATAAAACCTATGTCTCTCGCGATGTCAGTTTTGTCGAGAATGATCCCTATTACACCACTCCCACCAGGGCTGACTTTACCAATGGTCCTCCTCTCTCTGTATTTTTGCTTAACTCTGGTTTCCCTCTTAGCAGCTCGGAACGGGATTGTCAACTTTAGGGGGAGTCCTCTCCCGTCTCCTGGCCAATTTCTTCAGGGGGAGACAATCCTACTCCAGAAGCTCAATCTCAAGAAGTAACAGAAGAAACAATTGCCTTGAGAAGATCTACTCGACAAACTAGACCTCCTGTGAAATTTAGAGACTATGTATCTCATACGGTAACATACCCAATTAAGAATTTTATTTCCTATAACGTCTTATCTAATCAATACTGCAACTATGTATGTCAGATTTTCAACCACGTTGAACCCACAAACTTTTATGAAGCCAACACTGACCCCACTTGGTGTAAAGCTATAGAAGAAGAACTTCTTACTCTAGAAAGGAATGAGACATAGAGTATTGTTGCTCTACCACCAAATAAAAAACCCGTGGGATGCAAGTGGATATACAAAATCAAGTTCAACAGTGATGGAACCATTGAAAGATACAAGGCGAGACTTGTAGCCTGAGGTTTTACACAAACCTATAGAGTTGACTATCAAGAGACGTTTGCTCCTGTAGCCAAAATGAATACTGTCAGAATGCTTCTCTCAATAGCAATCAATCAAGGCTGGAATCTATTCCAAATGGATGTCAAGAATGCCTTCTTATAAGGAAATTTAGAAGAGGAAGTTTACATGAAGCTACCTCTTGGACATAAGTCAACCTCTGATACTTCCCTGGTATGTAAACTAAAGAAGGCAATTTATGGCCTGAAACAATCCCCAAGAGCATGGTACGCCAAACTCAACCGTTTTTTATTAAGCATTCATTTTAATAAATGTGAATCTGATTCATCTATGTTCGTTAAACACACTAACAAACACACTATTGTTATTTTAGTATATGTTGATGATATCATAATAACAGGGAACGATGATCAGGGGATAGAATAGGTCAAACAGAGCCTAAAAAAGGAATTTGATATCAAAGATCTAGGCCAACTTTCTTATTTCCTTGGTATAGAAATGGCGAAATCTGACAAGGGATTATTCCTATCTCAAAGGAAATATACCCTTGACCTGTTAAAGAAAACAGGAAAAATAGGAGCTAAACCGGCCATCACTCCAATAGAAACCAAAGTCAAACTCAATCTTGAAGATGGAGAACCCTTAACCAACGTAGGGCATTATCAGCGCCTGGTAGAAAAACTGATTTATTTGACTGTCACTAGACCTGACATTTCATTTGCAGTTAGTATGGTAAGTCAGTTCATGCATGCTCCTCGCTCCAGCCACCTCGAAGCCATAGACTAGATCCTTAGATACCTCAAAGGAACACCCGGACAAGGAATCTGGATGAAAAAAAACAATTCCACTAACATAGTTGGTTTCTCTGATGCAGATTGGGCTGGAAGCTGTGACAGGAAGTCAACCACTAGTTTCTGTGTCTTTGTCGGAGGAAACTTGGTGAGATGGAAAAGCAAAAAACAAAGAGTGGTTGCTAGATCAAGTGTTGAAGCCGAATATCGTGCAATGACATCCACAACTAGTGAACTCATTTGGATCAAACAAGTCCTCAAGGATATAAAGATTGAAAGCAAAGAACCTATAAAAATGCATTGCGATAACCAAGCTGCCCGTCACATAGCGTCTAACCCAGTATTTCATGAGCAAATGAAGCACGTCGAAGTGGACTGCCACTTTATCAGAGAAAAAGTCCAGAAAGGAGAAATTGAAACACCTTATATTAAGAGTCAAGAACAGTTGGTAGACATATTTATAAAATCTCTTGACAATCAGAATCATCACTCGATTCTTAGCAAGATGGGCTCGATAAACTTATTCGAACCCACCTTGAAGGGGAGTATTGAAGAAAACAGAAAGTAGCTGCAACCTTTCTGGTCTCAGAGGCTGCACAAGCTAGGTTGCTTGTGCAGACGTTTCATCACTAACCAAGGAAAAAGGGAGCATCCTTTCCTGTAAAGCAGGAAAGGTCACTTCCACCTTTTCCCCAAAATTCAGAAGTGTCCGTTAGAAAGAAACTCAGGATCTCAGCATGTATATAATTCCATCCCAAGTTGTAAAGAACTCAGAATTCTTGTAACATGACAATTTATCACAGTCCTATAAAATTCTACACAATGATTGTTTGGTAAAAAGGAGTTCTAAAGCTTGAAGTGCGCTAAGAGAATGGTACTGTTATTAAGAATTAATCTCAGTAATTTCTAGAATTCAACTAGCAACAGCAGAAATGAATTTTTGTTGACTCACCAAAATAGAAGTAGAAAAAAAAACTTTATCTCAAATTTATTAAAAATGTATATTTATAGAGCCAAAATTTTAATGTTATGATATACAATGTTAACAAATATGATAGGAGATATTATCTTTATCAATCGAACATTAGAAAAAAAAATGTAATTTTAAGTTGTAGTAAAAACTAAGTAAAAAATGAACGTTTTAAGGTAAGAAAATAATTAATAAATAAATAAGTAAATAAAAATGAACTTGAATTGACTCCAAGCCCACTTCGCACAATAGGAGGGAAGAAATCTATAAATTTATATTTGAGTTGGACCTTTTGCTCAATTTTTGTGCACGCAAGCCTAATACCTCTCTAGGATTTTTATAAGTCCAATAAAGAATGTTTATTTATAAAACAAAGCAAAGTCTTTCACTTAATTATATGGGATAAAGAATTTTTTGAAATACTTTATATATACAACAATCTTCCACATATTTCAAAAAGATTTTATGAAAATAAATATTTTTTTTGGACTAAACATGAATGTAGAATATTTCGAATATAAAGCCTTTTGGACTATGAACCAAATCTTGAAAGATAAGACATAACATGCATAGTTATTGGTGAAATGGTTAACCTATGAACCAAAGACTTTTTGTTGTAGGTTAATACCTTATCATTCATATTACACCCCTATAATTTATGTTGTTTTACACGGTTTTGTGTTGAATAGGCCAAATGTGCATCTGGTAATTCATGAGTACTTTAGAAATTTTGCTATAATCTTATAGGAGCAGTGTGACTCCACATTATATAGGTGATTTCATCAAGTATATTCTACAATTAAATATGCCACTCTTAAGGGATATAAAATTCATTAAGAACTTTTAGTCCATTCTCTCATATATTTTAGTCTAGTACTACTCATACCATAGAAAAGAAAATTATTATACTAGCAGGATTAAACAAGTGACTTTTCTTACTCATATGAACCTTATTTATAGAATCTCTAATCATAAAAGTTGGATTAATGTCACTGTTAATATCTCATATTGGTTCAAGTCCAATTCCCCTTAATATTTCATTAATTAACTTTCTTCCCAAATGCTCAGTTAGAGGTTTTTCCAAATTTCCTTCTTACTTTAGGTAATCAATGGATATAGTTCTATTTTTCAACATCATGTCTTAGATGAATGTGTCTGTTCTTACCATCAAAGGTTTATTCTTTGTATCAGTAATTATCACTTAACAATCACAATACATAGACAAAGAATATGGTTTTAAACCCAATGGAGTACTTGCTAAGAGGTTTCTCAACCACTTTGCCTAATTGCTAGCTAATTCTAAAGCAACAAACTCTGACTCCATAGTAGATTTAATAATAATATTTTGTTTAACTGACTTTTAGGTAACTGCACCCCTACAAAGAGTAAATACATAACCACTATTGGATTTTATCTCATATGAATCTAAGATTCAGTTAGCATCATTATACCCTTTTAATAAAGTGAGAAAGTACTATAAAGAATGCTATAGTTTATAGTATCTCTCAAATACTTCATTAGTTTGACTAATACAGTCCAATGATCATGATTAGGATTTTGTATATATTTGCTCAATCTACACACATCATAAGCTATTGTCAAGTCGAGAAAAATTTATACATGCAACAAACTCCTAATAATCCGTGCATACTCAAATTGAGCAATAGGGTCACCTTTATTTTTCTTTAATTGTGTATTGGCATTGTAAGGGGTATTCATTGGTGCAACATTAAAATGTTCAAACTTCTTAAAAAGTTTCTCAATATAATGTCCTTGAGATAGTAGTATGCTATATTCATTCCTTATGATTTTAACATCCAAAATAACACTTCCTTCACCCTATAGAATATTAGGTGCAAAAGAACTAAAAGACATAACATTCGTCATTTCTTTTAACGTTCTATTTTCCTTTCAGCTATTCCATTTGATTCAGGTGAATAAGGAGGAGTAATTTCATAAATTATTCCTTCTTTTTCACAAAATTCATTCAATAAAATATATTCACTACCTTTATCTGATATAACTATTTTAATCTTTTTATATAATTGATTTTTAACTTCAGCTTTATATAAAAAAATTTTAAAAGCTTCACCTTTATTTTTAAGCAAGTATACTTTAGTATATCTAGAAAAATTAAAGTCACATAATATTTCTTACAATCTTTAGTCATAGTTTGCTTAGATCTCTTAAATCAGCATGAATTAAACTAAGCAATTCAGATTCTTTATGGACAAAAAAATATGTTTTCTTAGTTATCTTAGCCTCATATCATATGTTAAATTTATTCAAGCATGTATTATTAATACCAGAAATAAAATTCATATATTGCATTTTATGAATATAACTAGCACTAACATGTCCTAATATAGCATGCTATAAATCAATTGAATCAACCAAGTAAGTAGAAGAAGATACATTTTTATTAATAGCATTAGAAATGTTAAGTTCAAAAAGTCCTTGATTACAGTAACCATTACCCACAAACACATTATTCTTTATCATTACAATCTTGTAACTTTAACTCCGACCTTTTCTAATAGAGCCACAAATATTAAATTTGCTTTAATGTTAGGTACATGTAGTACTTCATTGAGAGCCAAAGTCTTGCCACATGTGAGCTTGAAAAGAATTTTTTCTTTATCAAGAACATTTGCAATTTGAGAATCACTAAGATACATATATTCTTCTCAATCCCCCACTTGAGTGTAAGAGGTAAAAGAATCTTTGTTTAGCATAAATATGTCTGGTAGCGCTAGAGTCTCCTACCTATTCTTTCATATTGAACATAATTGAGAAATGATCGCATCAATAATATCATCTTCTTCGACCAAATTTGCTTTTGGCTTAGAAGGATTGTCATTTCTCACTCTTCTCCTACATTGAGGTACATAATGACTTGGCTTTCTAAAAACAAAGCAATTTTCTTTCTTCTTGAAGGTAGTGGAGTTAGCAATTTTGAGTTTGTAATCAAATTAAGGACGTTTATTTTTGTACCTTTTAATGTGAACCTTTCCTTGCACCTAAATTTGCTTTCGGAGCCTTTTCTTTACTTTAGCAGCTTTGAGCTCTCTCCGATTAGTATCTTCAATTATGATATGAGTGATCAAATCTAAAAATGATTTGCTTATGCTTTTGTTTCAATTGTTTTTTTTATAGTCCTTCGATGAATCAGACAGTATCTCAATTAAAAGGCCAGTAACAAACTCCTATTTAAGTGTAATGTTTTCAGGTCCTAAATCCTCCAAAAGCTTGTGACATTCATTAATTTTCATTTTAATGTCTTTATCATTTGTCATCCCTAATTTATAATAGTTTCCAATCATAAATTTTTATTTACCTTCAGTAATGTACTTAAGGTTCATTGAGTCCCAAATTTTATTTTGCTTCTTATAGGAATAAAAGATATTAATGAGTTCATTAGAAAGAGTACTAACAATTGTATGCTTATATAACTTGTTAGTATGAGTCCATAATTCTATATATTTTGGATTAATATTCGCCTCAGGTTTAGAATTTGTTATAGTAGAGGCAACTCCATGCATATCCAGAATAGGAAAAACATATTCTCGCCTTGTTTTGTAGTTCTAGCCACTAAAGACTTCAATTTTGGAGATTTTTGGGAAAGCCTTAGCATATGACATGGACGAAACAAGTTAGAAAAAAAAAAGGGGCAACAAAGACAATATTGTTGTTGGTAGCATTAGCATTGGAGACAACAACATTTGTAAAACTAGTATCCCTATCAGAACTCATGTTAAACAATTAATCTAATTGTTAGGTAAAAAGGATTTCTAATAAACCTTGAGGCTTGCTAAAAAATGGCTCTATCCTTAAGGATTAACTTCAATAACCCTCTAGAACTTAATAAGCAGTAGTACAAAAGAATTTTTATTAACCCAACAAGGACGAAGGAGAAGAAAAATATGTATCTCAAACTTACTTAAAGTGTGTATTTATAGCGCTAAAATTATAACGTTATAATATACAATGTTCAACAAATATAATAAGATATATTATCTCCAATAATCGAATGTTAGAGAAAGAATAAGTAATTTTAGTTATAGTAAAAAAACTAAGTAAAAAATGAACATTTTAAGATAAAAATAAATAAATATTAAAAATGATTTTGGATTGGACCCAAACCCACTTTGTGCGGTGGGGGAGGGAGGAAGGATCCACAAATTTATACTAAAACTGGATTTTTAGTCAATTTTTGTGCACGCGAACCTAATTTTTCTCTAATCCCTTTTTAAGTCTAATAAATGAGGTTTATTTATAATTCAAAGCAAAGTCTTTTACTTTAGGAATGTGGAATAAATATTTTTTTGAATACTTTAAATGTATACAACAATGATTGCATTATCACTTTGAATATCTCCTTTTCCTATAAATAACACTAAAAAATTATTATGCATGGGATGAGGCAAGGCTTGTTGCCCTATTTCCATTAACAACTAGCCTATCCTTTTTTCAATCTAAGGATGAAGACTAAAGCCTACTTGAGACCTCTCCTCTAACTTAAGGATCAACTCAATTGCAGCTCAAGAAACATATTATGACTCAGCACATATGAAAGTATTAATTGCTTTCTGCAAGTGCAAGTGTGCTAGAGATTTCTAGTGCCCCCACAAGCCAATAACTATGTGAAGTTGAGGATATTGAATCTCTTGCAAATAAACTATATAGTGATATAGTTGTTCAAAATGCTGTAAAATTTACAAGTGACGCATTTGATAGTAAGTAACTGTGTTGTTGATTTAGAAAAAGATGTTAATTCAAGTGACGATGTTTCAAATATTAGTAAAGTTAGTTGGTTGTATGAGAACTGTAAAGGATCTGATGATCGTATTTTTACAAACTGATGTGGAAAAGGAATAGGATCGTTTTGGAATGAGTTTGAGTACTTTGAATTGTAGGGAACAAATAAAAGAACAAGGATAGAACGTACAAGTTTGAAATTGATTCAAGGATGTGAAGGGTTTTTCTTGAGCAGCACAAGACACTAAGTAAAGCACTCTCAAACTTCTATTCTCAAACACTAAGTAGTAAAAGCAAAAGGGCATGTAAATACAAAGTAAAACACTTAGAATAATTTCACAAAGGAATTATATTTGTTTTCAACTCTCAATGCCTATAATACTTGGCCATGAATTCTATTTAAAATCAACCATTAGAAAAGTTACATGACATAAATAAACTCTTCAACTTCCTCCTAAAAATTGACCAGCCACAAGGATTAACATTCCCTTGTAACATCCCTAATTAAACAACATATAAAAGTGCTAAATAAAGGCATAAAACAAGCTAACTTAAGCAATCTTTGTAACAGCTATTAAAGGCTGATTACAAAGGTCTATTACACACTTAAAACTGAAATTCAAATAGCAAATTAAACAAGGAATAACTCCAAAAATTTCCACCTTTATGAACAACAAAAACTGAACATAATGAGTAGTAAATATTCCCCTTTTCAAGCCTTTATTCGACCGTCCAATTAAGGCAAGTGATAAAGGTTTGTTTTGATGAGAATCCCATGAAATATTATGATCTTTGCTTAGTATTTTTGTGCACTAGCAAGGGATGGACCGCAACATCATTATCTTGCACTTGGGCCGTGTGATGGACTTCTTGTTGGACTGATTCCAAATCATTCTCCCTCTCTTCAAAAAATTTTGAACTCAAACTTTCATTATCAAGGTATGGAGTTAAATCTCCCACATTGAAAGTTGCACTTACACTACCATACTCACTTGGAAGTTCAAGTTTGTAAGCACTTTCTCCAATCTTTTCTAACATAAGAAATGGACTATCTGACTTAGGCATGAGTTTATTTTTCCTAAGATTAGGAAAATGTTCCTTCCTCAAATTTAACCACATTAGATCACCCTTAGCAAAGGTAGGCTGTTTTCTTCTCTTGTTAGCTCTTGCCTTGTAAACTGCATTCATTGCTTCAATTTTCTTCTTAACTTGAGTACATATTTTCCGAAATGCTTCCCATCTTTTCTTTGAATCAACATGGACTAAGTTCTTTCTTGGCAATGGAACAAGTTCAACAGGAAAAAGATGATTAACCCCATAGACCACCTCAAAAGGAGCATGACTTGTAGTTGAAGAAAGTGATCTATTGTAGGCAAATTCAGCATGTGCCAACTTGATATCCTAATCTTTTTATGTTTTACTCACAAGTCCATGCGACAAAGATCCAAGTGTTCTATTAATCACTTCCGTTTGGCCATCAGTTTGAGGATGATGAGAAGTACTAAAAAGAAGCTTAGTACTTACCAACTTCCATAAAATTCTCCAAAAGTGATTTAGGAATTTAGAGTCCCTATATGAAATAATTGATCTTGGAACACCATGCAAACGAATGATCTCACGAAAATACAAGTCAGCAACTTTGGATGCATCATCCGTTTTATGGCACGCAACAAAGTGAGCCATCTTTGAAAATCGATCAACCACCACCATGATGCTATCCTTTCCTCTTTGAGTCTTTGGAAGCCCCACAATAAAGTCCATACTTACACTTTCCCAAGGGGCATCAAGGACGGGTAGAGGATGGTAGAGACCTTTATGGAAGGTACTCTTGGACTTTTGATAAGTAGAACATCTCTCCACCATATGAGTCACATCTCTTGTCATGTGTGGCCAATAAAAGTGTTCATTGAGTATGTCCATGGTCTTGTGAACACCAAAGTGACCAACAATTCCGGACTTCCCTAATCAAAAGCTCACAAACACCACACTTAGGGACACAAAGTTTGTTCCCTTTAAATAAGAAACCATCTTGAACTATGAACTCCTGAGTAGGCTTTTGAAATACAGTAGCAAAGTGTTCATCATTCTCATATAAAACCTTTTAAATGTTCAAAGCCTAGAACTTGAGTATAAACAGTAGCAAGTAGGTAACGACTCCTTAAAAGAGCATCCGTAACAACATTGTTCCTTCCCTCCTTATACTTTGAATAGAAAGAGAAAGATTGTAGGAACTCTACCCCCTTGGCATGTCAATGATTCAACTTTTGTTGGCCATGTATGTACTTCAAGACCTCATATGATCCGAATGAAGAACAAAAGGTTTTGGCCTTAGATAGTGAGACCAATATTCTAAAGCTCTAATAATAGCATAGAACTCACGATCATAGTTAGAATAATTCAGCTTGGCTCCACTTAGTTTCTCACTAAAGTAGCAAACTGGACACTTCTCTTGAATAAGGACGGCTCCAATAACCACGCCCCTTGCATCACATTCCACTTCAAAAAGTTTGTCAAAATCTAGAAGAGTAAGGATGGGTGCATTGCATAATTTGGTTTTGACTTCTTTAAAGGATTTTTGGGTCGCTTCACTCCATTTGAACTCTCCTTTCTTCATTAACTCTGTCATTGGGGCTGTAATTGTTGAGAAGTTCTTGATGAAGATTCTATAGAAAGAAGCAAGGCCATGAAAGCTCCAAACTTCATGAACATCCCTTGGAACTAACCATATGGAAATGGCCTTCACTTTCTCTGGATCAACCTGTATCCCTTCACTAGAAACAATGTATCCTAGGAAAGAAGTACTATTACACATGAAAGTACATTTCTCCATTTTTCCATACAACTTGTGAGTTCTCAAATTTTCAAATAAATCTCTCAGATGCAACATATGCTCACTTTCATATTTGCTATATACTAAAATATCATCTAAGTATACAACAATGAACTTATTGAGAAAAGGTCGAAGTACCTCATTCATAAGTCTCATGAACGAACTAGGGGCATTGCAAAGTCCAAATGGCATGACAAGCCACTCATATATCCCTCGTTTCATTTTGAAAGCTATCTTCCATTCATCACCTTCTCGAATTCTCATTTGATGGTAGCCACTCCTCAAATCAATCTTGCTAAAAATTTTGGCACCACTCAATTTATCAAACATATCTTGGAGCCTAGGCATAGGAAATCGATATTTGATAGTTATGTTGTTGATTGCACAACTATTAATACACATTCTCCATGTTCCTTCTTTCTTAGGCATCAAAAGAGCAGGAACAACACATGGACTAAGGCTCTCATGCACATAACCTTTCTCTATTAGTTCTTCTACTTGCCTTTGAAACTCTTTAGCTTGCTCGGGATTGCACCTATAGGCTACTTTGTTAGGCAATGAGGCTCCCGGAATTAAGTCAATTGCATGCTCAATCCCATGAAAAGGTGGCAGCCCTTTCGGTAAATCACTAGGAAATACATCAGAAAATTCTTCAAGCAAATGACTCAAAGACAAAGAGTTAGTGGCATAGGGAACAATATTAGAAATGGGTTTAACAAGAAGTACAAACCCTCCTCCCTCTATTGCACACTCTTTATCAAACTCTTTCCTCAAAATAAAAAAATTAGGCCTCCTTTCCACCATAGGTTCAACCTTAGGAGGCAAAGGTAACAATCTAATCTTCTTTCCACCTGTGGTAGTAACCGCATATACATTAGAAACACCATCATGTACAACATTTCTATCAAATTGCCATGGTCTATAAGCAAAATATGACATGCACTCATAGGCAATACATCACACCAACGTTCATCATGATAATTGCTAATTGCAAATGAAACTAAAGCTTGTTTCTTTGTAACGCCTGCATTTTCTCATCATACATGTTATGTGTATTTACATTTAATCATTGGGCATATGATGGTATATTAATAATATTTTTATTTTATGGGAACAGATATATATTAATTATAAGTAGAGAATAAGAAGCATGATATTAGATTATTAATTTAGATAAGTTGATTAAGTATTTGGGTTATGTATATTAAGCCTTAAGACTTAATTGAACCAATAGCTGAAGGTTGGGTAAATAGATTGGACTTAAAAGATACAATTAAAAGTTAGTACCTATATATGGTTAGTAAGAATTAATTTAGGATGATAAAACTAGTTAAGTAGGTGGTGGCATTGAGAGATGAATCTTGGAAATTGGAACCATGAGCAAGCTCATTTTACCTCTTTATTTCTCTAAAATTCGTACATGGCTAAAAACTCAAAATTTGGAACAAGAGAGAGGAGTGGAATACCTAGAAAAACTTAAAATTAAGATAGAATTTTACCAACTATTGAAGGAGCCAAGCTAAAGCTAAAGGATTTAAGCATATTAGCAACCCAAAAGCTGAAATTGGTGAGTTGTTACTTGAGTATTATTAATTTGTCATTAGGGTTCTTGATTACAAATTGGAAAAACTTTAATTGATGCTTTCATTGATTAATTAAAGGTCTGACTATCATGAATTAGTAGAATATTGAATAATTGCATAGAGATTAAGCTTAATTTAAGTTTAAGTATGTCAAGATAGAAAACTGTCAAAATTCCAGCAACCTTGATGTTCTGTATTTTGGGCATAACATGGGTTATATAAGTGCAAATTAAGCTTAATTGGTGTCTATGGAAATTTTGAAGAGTCCTCTATAACTTTGTAGTTTTGTGATTTTGCTATTTTTTCTGTTTTGGTTGCTTAAATTGAGCAAACAGATTGCTGCTCGGGTACAACTAGCTGTATGACCATTGCTCAGTAATTTGAGAATAATTAAATCTATAGAAGTCGGAATTGAGTAATTCTTCTTGGAGATGAAACTAGACGCATAAGTGTATATGTCTATTTAATACGAGATTTTTGTATTAAGCCAATTTTGCCCAACAATAAATATACTTTGGTACTAAATTCTATCTAGAAAACAGAGATGTTGGAGATTAGTTTTATGCAATTTATTTGATGTTAATTTGAGTTAAATTGGTATATAACTCGATGGAAAATGTTTATATGATATTAAAATAGTAATTGAGAGTCTTAGAGGAAGAGTTAGACCTATGAATTACAAAGGGAATGATCTTGTAATGCATTAGAACTAGCATTTACATGAATATTTGGAATATGCATGAAATGTGAATTGATGAATGTGTTAACAGGTACTCAAAGGCCTGGAAAGGAAGTTGTGGAGAAAGGAGGTTCTTATATGCTGAAGGAATAAGTGTATTTTGAGTAAGTAAATAGTTAATATTTGCTATATCCATATATTTAATCAAATGTTCTACGAATGGTTGTGTTTGCTTAATATTGTGTTGTGTTTGAATGAATGAGATGGAAATGATTGGTGTTGAGTGGAACAATTGTTATTGCTTGAATATGATATAAGTGAAATGATTGAATTGTGATGTTAAGTGCATATGTGCATGTGAATGGTGGATTCCCCTATGAAAAAAAAAAAATATCTATATATAAAGCCTTGGGAGGCTAAAGCCTAGAGAGGCTATAAAAGTGTATTATGTGAGGATGAGGCGGAGCAACTTACGTGTGCGATAGGTGAGGATGAGGCGGAGCAGCACATTAAAGGGGATCCATAAGCTGTGAGAACTAACCATAATTGTTGAATTGTATTTCTTCTATGATGGTTGTACTGAATTGAGTAGAATGGTATGAATTTATACCTAAACTATGAATCATGGTAAGTTATGTGATTGGGTGGAAATTGTATTAAGTGTATGTGATATAGATTATGTTGATTATTTATTTACTGAGCTGGAGGCTCACCCCTCTCAAAAAAATTTCTTTTCAGGTTTGTAAATAGTAGTGCATCCGTTGGTTGTATCCGAAGTCTAGCTTTTAGCAGTTCTATCAGGTTGGGCCAGTTTTGTGGAGTCTCCTCCTGATGCATTTTGTATGTAGTTATGTGATGTCTATAGAAGTGTGCCTTGTAAGGCATAAGAAGATGTTTTGAATACTTGTTAAATGATATTTAAGTATAATTATATGTTTATATGTTAATAACCTTGTGTCTTGATTCTTAACAATCTGCATATTGACCTATCTACATGTAGTATATAGTCTACGACGCTTGTATGCTTTCTGGCTAATGTCTATTGGTTAGCATGTAATGAAGGTGTTACATTCTTGACTTTCAAACTAGTTTCATTATTCAACTAATTCAATTTATAAGGCTTAGCATGATATCGAAGAGGAAGCTTAAGCTTACTTACAAGTTCTGTGGAAGCCACATCCGTGCATGATCCTCAATCAATAATCACATCATATGTCTTATCAAGAACCTTGCACCTTGTATGAAAAAGGTTCTCTCATTGCTGCATGTCTTTCAGAGGTTCAGAATGTAAGACTCTCCTAATAACTCCACAAAGAGGGTTGTCATTTTCCTCCATATCATACTCCTCAACATCTTCATCGTTACTTTCAGATTCATAGCCATAAGAATCCTCCTCACTCGGGTGAATTGTGAGAGTATTCCTTTTTGGGCATTCACTAGCAATATGCCCACATTTTTAGTACTTGTAACAAGTCCTCTTGAATCCTTCTTGCTTAAAACTAGATTTTTCACTTTGAAATTTTGAAGGATTAGTATAAGAAAATTGTTTAGAAGAGCTAGAAGAAGACTCACTCTTCCCAAAAGGTATGTATGATTTGTATGGAGTCTTTACACCACTTATGTTCGCCTTGGGCTTCTCCTTTTTCACTTGTGCTTCCACTTTCCTAGCTACTGTCATAACTTCATCAAAAGTAGAAAAACTCATAAGATCTACCCTGTGAGAGATGGGTTTGGACAACCCTTTAGTGAAACGAGCAATCTTGAGGGGCTCCTTCTCTTGCAAGTCACACATCAAGCCTAGCCTCTCAAATTCATGAACATACTCATCAATACTGAGATCACCTTGAGTTAGGTGAGTTAGCTTGACATATTGATCTTGCTCATACTCACGTGGTATCCAATGCCTCTCCATTTTCTTCTTGAGTTTTTCCCATGACTCGATCTTCTCTTTCCCTTCTCTTCGTCTCTTGGCTTTTAAATTGCCATACCAAAGCCCAGCAAACTTTGTTAATTTAAGGACAACCATCTTACACCTCCTCCTATCATCAAAGTCTTTATAATCAAAGGCACTTTCCATTCTTCAAACCCAATCTAAGAAGTTTTCCGGATCACTTGTGCATCAAATTCAGGAAGTTCCAATTTGAAACTCTTATCTTCTTCTAGAAAATTTTGATAGATAGGATTCCCACTGGAGTTTGTTGTGTTCTCCAAGTCTCCAACACATTCTCCCATCTTTAAGGATAGTTCCGCAGTGGCATCCATTCTAGCTTCATGTTTCCTCAAGTCTCCTTGTAGCTCACGAAGTTGCTTCATGATAACAGCCAACATTTCAGAATTG
This sequence comes from Ricinus communis, assembly GCF_019578655.1. Taxonomy (NCBI): domain Eukaryota; kingdom Viridiplantae; phylum Streptophyta; class Magnoliopsida; order Malpighiales; family Euphorbiaceae; genus Ricinus; species Ricinus communis. The sequence continues at coordinate 22,237,328 of NC_063258.1, forward strand.
GACTGATTTGTTTCAATTACAACAGCGTGTAATTTTAATCAACCAAGAAAAATATCAAACGGACTTCAAAATCCCATAACTTTACAGTAACGAAACTCTGAAAGAGAAAAGCAATTTAGACTCAAGAAATACTCAAAAATCTTTAGGAATAAGGGAGATACGAATCAAAACTTTCATACCTGTTTTCAGCAACGTAAGATGATCTGTTTTTTTTTTTGTCTGTACGAAACTCACACTCTCCAAAGCCTAAGCTCTGATACCAATTGATATAGAAAAGGAATAGGATCATTTTGGAATGAGTTTGAGTACTTTAAATTGTAGGGAACAAATAAAAGAACAAGGATAGAATGAACAAGTAAAACACTTAGAATAATTTCACAAAGAAATCAGATTTTTCTTTTCAACTCTCAATGCCTATAACACTTGGCCATGAGTTCTATTTATACTCAACCATTAGAAGAGTTACATGACATAACTTAAGCAATCTTTGTAACAACTATTAAAGGCTGATTACAAAGGTTTATTACACACTTAAAGCTGAAATTCAAACAGCAAATTAAACAAGGAATTACTCCAAAAACGTCCACCTTTATGAACAGTAAAAACTGAAAATAATGAGCAGCAAATATTCCTCTTTTCAAGCCTTTATTCGACTGTCCAATTAAGGCAAGTGATAAATGTTTGTTTTGATGAGAATCTCATGAAATATTATGATCTTTGCTTAACATTTTTGTGCACTAGCAAGGCATGGACCGTAGCATCATTGTCTTGCACTTTAGCTGTGTGATGGACCTCTTGTTGACTGATTCCATATAACAAACACAACAAATGACTCGCTACAGAGTCTAGTAGTAGGATAACAACTACTGATGATGGTAGTAATCGAATGGGGAATCAATTAATATTAGAACACAATATGGACGACCTTAGCGAAGCAAATTTGTAAGAATTTTATGACAAGGCTTTTAAGTGAAGTATTGCATTGGTTTGTTTATTATTTCTCAATACTGAAGTGGATGTGTTTTGTTTTATATTTATGATATAATTTTTTCCGCAAAAACAAACGGAGCCTAGAGAATATAATTTTACTGACCGCCTAAAGTTATATTGGACGTATATGTACGGTAATGAAACATTTTATTTGTGTAGTGACTAAAATGTAATTTTCACGTTCAGCAGTGCAGCACACGTAATAGTTCCATCCTTTTTACTGTAACTGCCGACTCGTTGGCGCCTTCAAACCTAAAACCCTTCGGTACCTTCAATTTCATTTTCTATCAGTTTCGCTTATTTTTCTCGTAGTTACTTAAATGATTCACTGTCCCGAATGATCGCCTCTACTTCTATATTTCCACCTCCGAAAGGCATCTCTGTTTTCAATCCCACTTGTCTCTATTCCGCCGGCGGTGGCGGTGGATTGTTCTGTTCTGTTCCTTTAGGTCGTGGATTAAAATTGAGTTTCCGCGCGGCGGCGGTGAGGATGGAGGTGATGAAGAGAATGAGCGGCGGATGTTTTAAAGGAGGAAATGGAAAAACGCTTAAGGTTGAAGTTGATAGCGGCGGAGAAGATGTTTTTGATGCTGCCGCTGTTGATTCTGCTGTTCCCCCTAATCATCTTGTCATTATGGTTAATGGAATCGTTGGGAGGTAAAATAATTAAACAAATTATTGTTTATATCGTAATTCATTTTTGTATTTTAAAGTGGTTAGTAATTACTATGACTGTGCTTAGGTGATTATAGAATCTATAGCAATAGCACCTTGTTTGGAAAGTCTAATATGCACGAATATTAGTTCATTTGTATTCTATTATTCTCGTGTTTGGAAAGGTCCTAGTTGCTAGAATTCATTTCTTTAAACTTAAAAGAAATAAATTCATGCCACATATATAAACATGATTTTACTAGAATCCAGGTGAATTGAATTCTAGCACACAGTCAATTATGCAATAGATTAATTTGGTATTTATTATTCGAAGTCCTCAATCGTTCTCAAAAGACCCCTCATAAATTCATTTTGGCTGAAAAATTAAGGCTGAAGCTTTTGTCGAGGCCTTCCAAACAAAATGAATTTTTTTCTGTGTGTAGATTATAGATTATGGAATGGCTTATAGAGAAAGAAAAAATATTGATTGTGTTGATCTTCTCTGTTTCAAAGAGTATATTATTTTCGTTCTTTCTTATTGGATGCCCTCTGTTAATGTGGAATTTTACTGTATTTGACATATTGTTGTTTTGTCAAATACTTCAATAGTATCCACTTATGCAATTTTGGTTGCTAGATGGGAAAGTATAGCTAAAATGGGCTGATCAAAGTGTTATTTGAAGTTCAAAAGCATAATTGGTAAAAAGAAGAAGAAATTGAAAAAAGGTTTTGAGGATTTGATTACAGAAATATCGAAAGTTGGAGTGCTATTCATGCAGCTGTCCCCTTTCTTATATATATATTTTTTTTGAGGTAGTTTATGCCTTTATGGAGGACGTAAGCCATTAGAAATCTGGGTTACAAATTAAGAAATAAAGTGGAATCTTGTTGCTCTGTTAATAATAGAAATCAGGCTTCTATAAACACTTCGGAATTTACTAATTTTCCTTGCTTTATTTTCATGTTTGAGTTTTTTTGTGCATTGGAGTAAGATAGCATCCTTCAACAGCAATTCTCTATTCTAAAAAGAAAAGAAATGATTGGTTTTTAGCAAGAATGTGATACTTATAGTATGTAGAATCAAATCTGGTATGTGGTTTACTGTTTAATTTGGCGTGATGGATAATGGTAATTGTATCATGTAGTTATTGCTTGTTAAAAATACATAATTCCCTTGTATGTTCTTGTTAGTTATTTGTTGCTTGTTAAAAAAACTTATTTGCTTTGTATATTCTGGTTAGTTATTTGTTGCTTGTCAAAAAATACATATTTGCTTTGTATGTTCTGGTTAGTTATTTGTTGCTTGTTATACAAAATAATAAGAAGGAAAATATTTAAGAATTGAAGGAATTATCATGTACACCTAACCAGAGAATTAACAAATTAGGTGTTAGAGTTCAATGTTTTAGGCTTTATGTAGTTTTAAGTTATAAGATCTCAAGCTTTTTATGCTGTTATTTAGTTTCCAATCAATAAAAGTTCTAGCCGTTATTGCTCTTTGGATTGTGTAATGCAATTCAACCTTAGGGGTTTTGCCTATCCAAACCCAATAGTTCGATCCTATCTGCCTGAAAACTCTTAATGTGCAAACCATATTTGATTTTAAAAGTCAACTACCTGAACAGCCTGATTAGAAGCGAACTCGAAAAGACCTGACACTGAACAACCTGGATCTGTAATTGACCCGAGCCTGAAACAACCTGAGACATAAAATGACTTGAATTTGAAACTGAGATATCTCGGGAACGAGAATGAGCTGAATTTTAAAGCAGTATATATCCAATTCAAAATTTTAAATAACCTAAATAGCTATATATAATAGTTATTTCATGACAAATCGCTTAAAAAGTTAGGGGTTATCATATTTAATTTATAAAACATTAGGTACGCAAAATTTGTTGTAAAAGCAACTTCTGAAGACTCTATTAACTTTTGTTACATTTTATAGGAACAAAGCATAGAGGCAAATTACTAGTTGTTACAATTAATAAGAATAGAGCATAAAGGACAGAGATCAATTGAGAGACAATAGGTAGAAAATTGAATAAGAAAATAAGAATATGATTACATAGAAGACCCAATTCTCATAATGATAACAATATATTATGTGTATGAAGGAATTCAGGACTAAATAATTGGATTAAACACAATTTTTAATTTTTTTTTTAAACCTAACAATACTCAACCGGTTAACCAAAAACTTAAAGTGAAATGCAAAGAAATCCAACCTGAACAACCCAAACCCAAGACAACCTGGTGACAAAATGACTTGAGACTGAATCTGGAACCGAAATAACGTGAGACTGAACCTGAAACCAGAATTATCTGAGACTGAAAAGACTTGAACTCGAATAAACTTGAAACCCAAATCGATCATAACCCTGAATAACCGAAACCAAAATTACATGAACTGAATTGGACATTACCCGGAATGACCTGAGGCCACAATTACCTGAACCAAATATAGCCCAACTTGAAAGCAATCTGACCTACTTGTTTGCTATCTCTATCAGTGTAGTTAAAAGTGAAGGGCACACTCAAGGCAATATGCCCTCTTATTTCCTTGAAGCGCAAAGCACAAAAAAGATGTTTAACGACACTGATCTCTATGCCTAAAGGAACCTTTATTGATATCTTAAGAACTTCTAATTATATGATGCTTAGAATCTTTTATACTTTTCCATTATTTTTCACTGCAGCAGATCTAAAAAACTGCAAATAATTGCAGATTTAAGCCACACCAAGTTAGATAGAGTTGTCCATTTGAGTGTCTACAGTTTGTAGATCTTAAATCCAAACTGGACTTGGAAGGCAAAATTTGCAAGCTGTCCTATGTCAGTGACATAGAGTGAAACTAATTTTGTATATGAACCATATGTTATTCAGTTTCAATCAGTATTAAAGCCATCAACATAAAAATAATTTTAATTAATTTGTATATCTCCAAACAAATCTTAGAATACCATCATATGCTGTTTTGTTTGCAAATTTCTTTTCCCTTTTCTATATGTTATTGCACAAATTGTGCTAACAACTGGGACTTTACGCATAAGTAACAAACAACTTATTGTTTAAGCTCAAAGCCTATTCAAAGGGTGATTCCAATCAACACAAACATTGCAAGGTTTTGTAGACCTTTGGGATTAGGATGGTGAGTTGGGTCCTAGCTTTCAAATCTAAAATGCAGGTCTCGCTAAGAGGAGCAGCTAAATTGTTTTGTTTTTAGCTATTTTATATGTGCTCTCGTAGTTCACTCTTGATGCAAATGCGTATATCTATGTACCTTATTTGCTGCTGTGGCTCTTGCTACATCAACTTTAAAATCAATTTTATAGTGTTTCTACATAGAAGAAGCTTGACATTATATCTTACGTAATGATGAGCCCTGAAATAGATCTTTTGGATGCAGTTCTGCAGACTGGAAGTATGCTGCAGAGCAATTCGTGAAGAAATTTCCTGATAAAGTAATAGTGCACCGTAAGTGCTCCTTACTTTCCTGAGCTAACTGCTTCCTTTGTACGTCTTGAAGAATCATTATCACGTAATATGATAACATCATAACACATGACTCTCTAGATCTTCAGTATCTTAGATGTTACTTGTGATCTTGGTGTCATGAATTCTTCCTTAAGTTGACAATCTCCACACAACTGGTAGAAATTCCCAGTTGAAGAGAATTCTTAATTCTGATTTGTAGGGAATAGAAATTGCAATGTCCAAATTAGTAGGTTTTAAACTAGTATTGAGGAAGTCAAAATTGCTGCCACCCATAGTTAAGCTGTTTGTCATAGTGATTTTTGAAGTTCTATTTAATTTGCATCTGATGTAAATATGCCTTGCAATCTTTTATATAGGATCTTCTGAGGAGCAGGAAGTTATATGTGTCCTTTATGTGGTTTCTGACTTAATACTTTGCATACAGGCAGTGAATGCAACTATTCAAAACTTACATTTGATGGTGTTGATTTGATGGGTGAAAGGCTAGCTCAAGAGGTATGTTCAACGATACAACTGAGTCATTTATTAAGATCTTTTGGCCTGGTATTACTGCATCCTTTCTAATAATCAGCACTATTAGAATCTCCTAGGAGTCATTTCATATGAATTTTGATTTCTTAATTAATGTCTGATCTGATGCAGGTGTTGGCTGTTGTCAAACATAAGCCTGAGATGCAGAAGATCTCTTTTGTGGCTCACTCGCTAGGTGGTCTTGTTGCGAGGTATGCTATTGCGCGGCTGTATGAAACTTTACCAAAATTGGGTCTCTCTAGTGTTTCTGGTGATTTCTTAAGTGAAAAACATATGAAACGAGTGGAATGTACTGAGCAGCCTTGTGAAGCAAGAATAGCTGGATTACAACCCATGAACTTCATAACATTTGCAACACCACATCTTGGCTCAAGAGGAAATAAACAGGTTAAACGATCAATTATCCACTTGCTTTACGCCAATTATGAGAATTATATATTCAGTTTTTTTGTTGCTGTCTGTGTTTACTTTCTCTGTTAGATTCTCTGTGTTTACTTTCTCTGTTATATTCTTTCTGGTATCAGTATATAAAACATTAAGGAAACACAATTGATTTTCTAGTTCTTAGTTCTATGGAGGAAAAAGTTGCAGAATGAGATAAATCATTGGTTAATAAACTTTGCTTGGCTAGAATTTTGTATAATCCTAATGAAGTTATTGAAGTAAGATTTACATTCTTGATAAGTATCATGATAAGAAGTGATATATTTCGTTCACAATGAAAACTAACTGGTGGAAGTTCCAATCCATTATTTTCTATGCTGCTTAATGGACAGTTTTTCTTTTATTCCCTTTCTATTTTGTTCGATTTTCTTTTATATTTTACACTGTATATTAAATATTGTTGGTGTTTGATACTACAGCTCCCATTTCTCTGTGGTCTGCCTTTTCTCGAGAGAAGAGCATCTCAAACTGCTCATTTAATTGTTGGGAGGACTGGAAAGCATCTCTTTCTCACTGACAATGACGGTGGGAAACCTCCCCTTCTCCTGCAAATGGTTAATGATTCTGATGACCTGAAATTCATGTCAGTATTTATTTTCTGCGATCCTGCCTCCAATTGCTCAAAGATTGAACTTTTGATGGAAAAATGTTTGGTAATGTCATTTATGGCCTGTGTAGATCAGCTTTACGTGCATTTAAGCGCCGTGTGGCGTATGCAAATGCAAATTATGATCGTACCCTTTTCTTTGCTAAAGTTAGCTTTTGAAGTATGAATATTTTTCTGGACATGATATATTGTCTCTGGTCTCTGCTTTATCTTTCATATGTTTGTTTATCTTAACTATTATGAAGATATGGTTGGGTGGAGGACTTCATCAATCAGACGTCAGCATGAACTACCAAAGGTTATTTTTAAGAAAAGATATTTTGCCAACTGTTTTCTTTATGTAGCATTTGTAGAGTAACGTTTCTCATTTCCCCTATCTCTGATGAAAAGACTAACCAAGGATTTTCTCCAGCCCAACCTTCTTGTAACGGATCAGAAATACCCACATATTGCATATGTTGAGCTAGAAACTATGGAAGAAGGCTATAATACAGCACCGACTGTCACTAGGGAACAAACAACTGATTTGGAAGGTTTGCATTCTGCTTTTCAAACATTGCTAACATTTGGGTAATTGTTCTAATGTTTACATGCTTAGAAGTTGACATTGTTGTTCTTGTGACTTCACTTGGGATTTGGTATTGAAAGAAAAGCTTATATGATCCGCATGATATTGCTACAAAATACTTGGAATATTAGAACAGCGATGGGAAAAAGAAAATTCATATGATTTACAAATAAATTTTCATGTTAAGAGAATGATGAAACCCAAACTATATATTTCAATGTACTCCACATAACATATATACAAAATAGTTCCATTTTCCGTCTTTCCTATATGTCTTTAATATGATAAGCTCGTTGAAGAAATAAAATACTGCATAAAAACCACAATAGTTCCCAGCTAAAAGACAAATGTAACATTGTCAATGTGAATACGTGATGAAATGTGTCATTTTGAAGCCATCAAGCCGCCAACTACATCTACAAAGGTTTTAAATTTATACACCATTCTATCATTTAAGCTTTAAAAGTGGTTTGACCTTTCCAGGCATATGAAAAATTTTGAGGCTTGAGGTTTGCTGGAGAGAGGAGAGTTTTTAAAGGATGTTACATTCATGAGACTTTTGTGAGAGGGAGAGAGATGTTGTCTGCAAAAGAAGAAAGGGAAACAACATCAGATTGTTAGGGGCATCTTTATTGGACTTGTAAGACTATTTAAGAATTAATAATATTAGGCTCAAAATATTAATAGACTTTATCAATTAAAAACCAAAAGACTAGAACCTAGCATAATCCAGTTAGCGAGGACTTTTTTTTTTTTTATTTATTTAGTTTGCATTTTATATTTCTAAAGAATTTGGGGGCAATGAATCCTCCATAAGGCCACCAAGTTATTATGAGATTTTACAACCAAAGCTACATAAAAATTCATAGCTAACTGATTTGAATAATAACATAAAATTTGAAACTAAATTACAATTGAAAGAACTTAATGCAAGCCTTAAGTTAGTTTATACTAAAAATATGAGTTACTTAGATCTTTCATCTTGCTTTTCCTAGAGCTTCTTGTTTGCTCATCACATGCTTTCTTGGTGTTTGATCATTTTCTTGAACACTGTTTGATCTTTATATGGTTGTCCACCTTTTTTTTTAAGAAAAATTTTCCTATATTCGTTTCTTTTTCTACATTTTGCCTTCTCCACTTTTCTTATGGCTTTTGTATTTATACTCATTCCACTTGTAGAGGAGATGATAAAAGGTCTCACTCAAGTACCTTGGGAACGCATAGATGTAAGCTTTCATAAAAGCAGACAGCGGTATATTGCTCATAGTACAATTCAGGCAAGTTCTGTAGCTAAATGGTTTTTTTTTAATCTGCATTTTTTATTGTGTTCTCTTCAGAACTTAGCTGGTTAATTTATTTGCTTTGCCTCTAGTTTTAGTCATACATGTTTTTAGTGGCTGGACGCCTCTCAACTTTTTTTCTTCAAATCTTTTTGTCATAGCTTGGTGGTCAGTGAAAACAATGAAAGGACCCATATTACTAATTGTTAATTAAGATGGGATGTTTTTGACATCTTAGCATAGTGAGAAGTAGAGATAATTAAGTTGAATTATGCAACTTGCCTGAAAGTTAGTTTTCAGTAAAAGAGCCTTGTTTTTCCACTTGTTAATTTACAAAATTTTGTCTAACTTTCTATGCTACAATTTGGAGTAGTTGTTCAAATAGCCTGGGTGCCTTAAAACATATAAATGTGGCAGAAAGGAAAAATGTACATTCTGCAAGTATCACTTTAAGACCAGGCTCCCATGCTGGTAGATATTTATCTTGCATCAGTCCTTTCAAGGACAACCTTGCCAACTAGAGCAAGGTATACTGTTACAAACTTTTGAGACTCACCATTCTGTCATCTGTATTGCACATGATAATTAATGATCTTTAACATGTGAATATTTGTGTTAGTTCTAGAATACAATATAAATATTTTCTAGTGATCATAGTAAAGGTTAATTACCATTAGCCCCCTGTGTTTTTCTATATTACACTAGTCATGACCTCGCTCTTCAAAATTACATTAATTTCTTAAAATTGAATTGCATATTTAACTACAAGAACCTTGATAATTAGTGCTTCAATTGTCAATAAAATAATTACTAGTATATGTTTTATAAGTAAGGTTCAAATATGCTATCTTGGTTGGTTTGGTGATTGTACGTCACATGAAATTATGTTCTAATATTTTCTCTTTGCAAGACATCATCTCCAACAGTCTGCATGTAATATTGCGTGCTAGAAATTACCAATCGCTCAATAATGCCTAATGCTTTGTGTTTATTCTCATATTTTTGTCATATTGCTCATGCATTCAGGTGAAGACATACTGGTTAAATTCTGATGGAGCAGATGTCGTTTTTCATATGATAGATAACTTCCTTCTCTAGCTATCCATGAGTTGGTTTCTTCCAACTGGTGATCTAATACTGGGTTGGTTTTCTTCTGTTTCTTTGTATCATAGACATGTTATAAATGAATAAATTGCAGCATATATTTTGATTTCAATGGGGAGACAATATGAGTACTCTGACATTTCTGGCGATCTATATCCTTTTAGGTGGTTTGACTTTTTTTCTTTACATAATTTATATTTGCATTTCTTTGAAAATGTTATATTTCTGGTTTGCCAAATAGTGATACAGAGGTAATTTTGTGCTTGTAGCATGTTATGTCTACTTGTATGAAGAAGCAATCTTATTGGATGCTTTCACCCCTTATGTCCTCATTTGTTTGGAAAATTTATACGTTGTTCATATGTCCTTCTCCTTTTATTTTTCTTTCTTGTCGCGTTTCAGGTGAAGGAACCATTTCAAATGGCTTTAAATGTTGAGTATCATCAAATAGGTGAGACTTCCTCCTAGTGGTGTCAGGATTCAGTTAATTGATCTGCGGATGCTTTCAAAATTTTAATTAATTAAGACTTTTTCTGAAATCATACCTGCTTCTTTATTAAATTAGTCGGACTGATTATGAGCCTTATCTAGTTTGTAACAATTAGTTTGGATTCGGTTGATATGATAGAAAATGAGATCTATCTCTTAAATTGCCCTGAATTGGATAATTTAGATAATAAAGGATAATGTTGATATGAAGTAATGGCCATGACATTAATTTATGGGGATGAAAAGCTAAAACATGGGGAATAAGATCTTTTCTTTTATTACATTTTTCCTTGATCAACTCAACATCAAAATTCTTCAAATTTCACCTGAATTTTCTCTGACTGTGGGATTTGAGGCTTCCACATAAGACTTTTGTGAGAAGATATTCTTTTCATTTATTTAGTTGTCTTCGTTGCTAGTAATAGTATTTTTTTATAAAGAAGTTTGATGAATATGTAAGTTTTGTTTGCTACTTCAAATTTTATTGGATGACCTGAAGGTTAATGTGTACCAGTTATTATTTGGACAAAAAATTTAGTTGAATTATTTTAATTATGTTAAAGATCCGTGCTTCAGAATATTGTTTCAATCATCAAATGTGTACTTTGAGTGATTTAGGTTTTTATTACAACTATATATAATATTATTCTTCATTTCTGATTTGTGAATATTACATTGTTAAATTTGCAAATTGTTTATCTTTGATAACGTTGCATAATTTTGAGAAATTTCTAATATATGGTGATTTAATTTTTTTCATTTCAAAAGAAAAAGCTAATTTCTCCTTTATGCGCATGGATGTCTTGTCTTGCTTGATCATCAAGTTACACCCGATTCTGCCGATTAAGCTCGTCGATTGCATACCCGTGATTCATTAGGCCCAATCTTTGTGTCATTTGAAATCCTGGCACCTAGGGGAATAAGGTAGGATATAAATTTTAATAGAATTAGGTTTCCTAGTAGTGTAAATCCTGAAATCGAATATCTGATCGTACCTCGATTTTCATCATTCCCTCTTTTTTCTAAAAGTTCTCTGCTCAAATATCGATCATTTGCATAACAGAATCGATAACGGATCAACCAACTCTTCTTCACCTCCATTTGAGATTGAACCAGTGTTTGATCCTTGATGTGAACTCTAGGCTCTGATACCATTAGGCAAGTTAGCGCAAGGGGTGTAAGAAGATCATGGGGTTCTTGGTATTATTCTCTCCAAAGCAGTTATTAAACTGTTTAAAAAAAGAACTGATTTTCTAGCACCTTTAGATTTAAATAATTTTCTAAGTTATTATTATAATTATTGCACAAAAATCTTGCTTGTCAGACTGATTCACCTTTTAATTGAACAAGAATTTCATTGTCTCCCCAGTCAATTAATTGGAATTTCTTGACAAATTTTTCTATAAAAGTAAGCATGAAGAATACACAAAATTAAATGAACAAGAGCACATCAACTAATTATTTAGAGACACATTTTTACAGATATTCTATTTTTAAAGAGATACTCACACTCTTGCAAATACTCAATTTTTAATGACTTAATTTTAATAGATCAGACTAAAATTTCTGGACACATAAGATACTTTTGGTATTTTGATATGACATTGAATTAATTACTTTATTGTCAAAAAGAAAATTCTATCAATTGTTTTATTTGTCTAGAAATTTGAGTTTGATTTATTAACCTAAATTTTTTTTATTAGGATAGATTGCAAGTATGTTAAAAAAAATAGCCTCATAAGAAATTTTGCTAGACGACAGACCATATCTAAAGGAAGTGCTATCTAACAAGAGAATTTTTTAGAGGGAATGAGCTCAAAAGGTAAAGTGCCAACAACCCTATCTAAAAGGTTTTATGAGACTACTATTAATGATTTCGTACTTATATATCATTTTAAGGAAGATGTTTACAAGCTTAGGATTAAAGCAGTAACCGAAAAAGATTACTTATATCTATATATTCTCATTATTAATAAATTTTTATTAGTCACTGATACTAAAGATACAAATTTACAACCTTCTGAAATAGCAAAAAATATATGAAGTATTTCTCCCTAACAATAAAACTTATGATTATTAATAGTAAATTATACGAGAAACCGGTTGTGTTATTTTTTTGCCACAGAGCGATCTAGAGGAGAATTTGCTTGTAGTAAATTTATCATAAAAAAATATTATTACCTTGGAAGAATGGAAAAAAGGTTTCTTTTTCCACTGAAGAATTAAAATTTTCCTCACATTAGAAACTTTAAATATTTTAATTATATGAGAGCTTGGTTAGGAGCCATATTATATGATAATAGGCAAGACAAATTTAGCTGGTAGGCCTAGTTTCAATTAGAAGGGCATAATGTTCTTCCCACTTGATTTATTAAATGGCTTTTTAAACTAGAGATTATTCCCAATTGAAAGTTGGAATTGTTTATGAGCTGTTTGTTTCTGAAAATAAAAATCATAAAAACTATTATCTTTCCTTTGTTATTTTTTACAAAATCTCTTGGATTATTAAATAGGAATGACGGTTATTAGGAAATTGAACCTCTAAATTTGATGAAAGCATAGAAAATGTTCCATGATTAGCAAGAAAAGTATTAATTAAATGATGATAAATTTGATTTCTTTGCATTTTGTTTATTCAATTAAAGAAGTAATTACTTTTGAAAAGATCTTATCTCAGCTCTCGTCGTCTTAATCTATTCCTGGACAGCTAAACAAAACATATTTAAAAAATCTGTTTAGCGAATTTGTGAAAATATTTTCAGAAAGAGATAAGGCAGCAATTTATGACAGTTCTAGTAGATTAGGAGAAATCTATTTCTTCAAGAGCATAGTCCTGTGAAAGACACTATATGCTAAAAGATAAGGACAACTCAGAGGAAATTGATGAGGATAGTATGTCAGTCAATGTTTTGCCAATAATAAATTCCTAGGACCCTACAATTATTACATCTAAAATATTCTATCAGAAATAATTTAGTTTGCTTGGATAAGTACTGACGCAAAAAGATTCTCAAATGACTATATAAATACGCGGGGGAGGGGAGTAGAAGGTGTGCAAGAAGGAAGAATGAGTATTTCTCCAAAAATTCTTGTGTTTGTAAGTATCTATCCAAAAATTGAGTGTTTGTAAGGGTGCAAGTATCTAAAAATAAAGTGTTTGTAAAAGTGTGAGTATATCTAAGTAGTTAGTTGGTGCCCTCTTGTTCATTCAAGCTTGTAACTAGTTTTGTCCTTTCTTGTCCAAACCTGTAGTCAGTTGTTGTACTAATTAGTAATATAATAAGTTTATTATCTCATTTTCTTATATACTCTTCATGCTTATTATTATAGGAAAAAAGATTATTGCAAAATTTGGATTAATCGATTGGGGAGACAAAGAAAGTCTTATAAGGTGCATTAGTCCAACAAGAAAGATTATTGTGCAATAATTATTATAATAATCTTAAAAATTATATAAATTTGAAAGAGCTAGAAAATCAATTATTTATATTAAACAGTTCAATAACTGCATTAGAGAGAATAATACCAGAAACCCCATAATCTTCTTACATCTCTTGCACTAGCTTCCCCTAATGGAATAAGGCATTTTGGTAGGCAAGAAATTGCTTAAAATAAAAACCATAAAGCAAACACTTGAGGTATGTTAGCACCTATCTTTCTATTTTGTTTTACTTGATTTAAGCTAATCACAATTACCACAACTTGCAATTGTGGAAGTTACAAGTCAAATGAGTTGATCTCGCTTAGTGTCAGTGAACTTGTTTGTTAAGTGAGTACAATTGCCAAGTTTCAACTTGTATACTGGAACACAATTTTGTTTTTGTTTCAATAAGGTCGGTATGCTAAATTTTAACATGACCCTAAGCATGCTAACTTGCATAACCTTCTTACTTAATAAACATACAAGATTTTAGTTAAATTGTAAAAGGAAATAGCAATTATAACCTTATCGAGATAAAGTCAAATTTAAGTGATTTTACTAATACACAGTGCTTGTCCTAAAATACTCAACATATTTAGTGAGCGTAGTTATTAAGGGCGAGTGTGAAGCTCAAGGCCCATTGGGCGCATGCCCTTAAGACATAAATAGCCAAAGGCAAACAATGTTACGAAGGTGCGCCCCTTGGTCTGTCTTGACTTCTAGTCCAGATGCTGTCAAGGTGCGCGCCTTGTAACAATTTCAATATACATCTTATCTGCATTTTTTTATTTAAAATAAAGTAGTCGAATTTTTATTTAGGTTTAAAAAGAGCTTACAATATGCCCTGCCACACCAAATCCTTTCAATAAAAAAGGGTTAAAAGAAAAAAAAGATTCAAAATGTACTTTGAAGAAGATGCTGGAGAATAAGAAGAAGACAAGGAAATTGGAAGTGATCGACTTGAATTTAATAATAATAATGAAGACAATATTGATGTTGATGAGGATTAATTGCGCTTTGATAAGTGTTTTTAAGAATTTTGCTTTAGTATTATTAGGATTAGGACCTTTTATTGTTAAGTTTTATATGTGTTTTGGGTGCTAATTTTTTTAATTTAATATTTGTTTTACTAATTTTTGCGCCTTGTTTCTATCAAGTACTTACATGTGGCTTGCGCTTTGTGCCTAGGCTCCAGGACCTCTTTGCACCTTTGTGCGCCTTGCGCCTTTAATAACTATATTACTAAGTTAATCATGGGGAGGTGGTGATGCTTATGACAACGATGATACCAACCATGAACAAGATGGTAGTTACAGCAATGAGTCTAATGGTCGTGGTAATGGTGATGATGATGTTGATGGTAGTGGTCTTGCTAGTACTAGTAGTGTGGTAGACGTGGTAATACTATAGTTGGTGTATGGGTCGTCTATAGTAGGGATTATGGGTTGTATTTCATAGCTGCAAGTGCACAATATGGTCATAACTGGTGGACAATCTACTTCCACAGTAGCGCTTGGAATTCTGTTAACCTCTTCTTGGTTTTAAGAGCCACCGTTGATGCGTATTCAACCATTGCTTTGCGCTGAACATGAATTCTATGGTATAACCATGAACCATTACTATAGGGATATGAAAATGACACAAGCATTGCTAACTGATTTAAATGGCAGTTGATATTGCTTGATAGAAATGTTTGCTTTTTGATCTTGCTTTGACATTATGTTATGCTGAGGATAAATGAAAATCAGGCTGAATTTGAATTAATGAAGGAACATGGTGAATTTGTATGTGCTGATCTTATTCAAAAAGATTAACTAGTAGCTCTCTCATTGACTGTTTATATTTGAGTGAGATTGTATTTTATTGTGGCAGAGGGAAAGGAGGAGAAAAATGAGAAAGAACACAAAATTGCATTTGAAGCAAGCGAAACAGTTTTACAACCAGTTTGGACCTTTTTGGATATAGATTATGTCTTATTATTCTGCAAATTCTTACCATTCCACTGTGGTTGGTTCTGCACCTCAAGTGTCTCTTTAAGCGCAATGTGCTTGTTTCCCCTTTAGCACACCCTTTAGGAACCTGGTATGCAATATGGAGTTGAGGGAAGATGAGCTTCAAGAGGATGAATAACCTCGCAGGTGAATATTTACTCTGCTGTTTTTCTTTTCAGAACTGCATAATTGAAATATTCAGTGAGCTGGATTTTGGAATCTATATGACAATGATTTAACTTTGGCTATGGATTACCTTCCTATTTCTTGGGTTTTTCTGCTTGTAATTCCTATATCTTTCAACTCTTGCTTTTGCAATGATGCACTTGAATTCTCTGTTAGTAAACTTGATAAGCTCTTGCAGAACTGATCATCAAAAAGCATGTGATTTTAGCTCAGCAATAAGCATTAATCTACAGACATTAATATATGTTTGTTTTTGACTGAGCTCTAATGTAACCAAAATTAACAGATTATACCTCTGTATACATTCTTAGCTCTGCTGCTGATTTTGATATTTCTACAACACAATTGGTGGGAGCAACTTCAATTACCTGACATTTTACAAACAATGTTAAAGATTTCTTTTTTATTTATGCTCCTTGGACATGTTGCAGGAAGAATATAACTATTCATTACCTCTGCTGATAGGTCATAACATGACCTGCTGCATCTAGTCATCTTTTGTTTATGCATCGTCATCTGATATAATGTTATCTGCTCATTAGTTTGCAAGATATTTTCAAACAAGAAAACCCTATTGCAAGAATCAGACATCTAGCACGAATTACCTTGAAGTTGTTCATCCTCTCAACTGACAGACTTGCATCCATTGCAACAGCTTCTATTTTCTTTATGGTTTCATTCACTGTATGCTTGGATCCTAGTCTTGTTCTCTGCTTCTTATCTTCCTGAGTAAGAGAAAAGATTGCTACATTTTCAATTGAACCAAGGAACGTTAGAGAATAGTAAAATCAGATTCTGATTTTTAAGCTTGCCTGTTCTTCAAATAGACCTGATAAATCAAGGTCATGCGACATTGCTATTAATTGGAATGCATTTATGAAACTTGAGGATTTGGGCATTTTTGTTTCTGCAGCTTCGTCCTGCCACAATATTAGGTGTTTTAAATGAAGTCAAAGAAACTCAGTATCTTGTTATTATCTAAAAGCTGCTTACCTGAATTACATCAAAAGCAGCATTTACATCGTTCAGGCAGATCTTGTCATCACTTTCATATCCACAAGCAGGCATATAATCCATCTGAAACCATGAATCTTCCATAATCTCTGGTATCGTTATTCTCTGTAATGATGAATTGTCACTTTATTTTCTTGTTTATGATGTTCTTCGAACGCAAATAATTTAAAATTTTGTTAGCCATACCGTTTTGGGATTTGGATCAAGTATCCTTGATATTAGCTTCTTCTGCCTTCTAGTAAACCATGGTGGACATGTATATTCTGCTTGAGATATCTTAACACATAAACATGGTTGTCAGTAAAGTGATGTTTCTTTTTCTTTCACATAGACAAGAGTTGCATAGAAGAATTTACCTTCTTATATAGCTGAATAAGGTTACAATCATCAAAAGGTAGATAGCCAGCAAGTAGTTCAAAAAGGATTACTCCGCATGACCAAACATCTGCGGCTGCTCCATCATAACCCTTATTTGTCAGAAGCTGTTCAGCAAAAAGATGAATCATCAGCTTCAATGCTGAGTGAGGAATTCAGGTATGTGTTTCTTTCTGAGGAAGGCTAGTCTGTATTTTCAACTCTCTTCTTTTCTCACATGTTACTATCAGGAATCAGATCTTAAAAACTGTAAGGAAAAGAAAAGATAACTTGAATCTAGCTTCTAACCTCAGGTGCTACATAGCAGGGAGAGCCACAGGCTGTAGTTAGAATATCACCATGCTGTCAATCAATGAGTTCTTAGCCAACACTTGTGAAAATTTTTTTCAAACTAGGTTCTACTGACAATTGGCATGCACAGGAAAAATATTGCTAGGTTGTTGGTACCTTGTGCAATGCACTTAATCCAAAGTCTGATACTTTCAGTCTTCCGTGATTGTCCAAGAGCAAGTTTTCTGGCTGCACGCAAGATGATTAGTTAATTAGCTAAGTTATTTCTAGAAAATTGGCAAATACCGCCAAGTAGTAATATCTTATTGACCTTTAGGTCTCTGTGATAAACTCCTCTGTTGTGACAATAGTCAACTGCATCTATCAATTGCTGGAACATCTTTCTTGCCTCTGATTCATTCAGCTTCTTGGAATATGACTGAGTAATCAGGGGTTATGGGGATTAGAGACACAGAAAACATTAAGACTGCCTCAAAAGTCAAAAATACCACTTTTGAATGGCAGGTGTAGTTCCTCACCAACTTGTCCGATAGTTGTCCTCCTGACACATATTCCATTACAATATAGATTTTCGTCTTTGTGCCAATAACCTGTGATTGCAATTCAACACAAAGAAGGGATAGAAGATGCATGAGCAAGAGGGCTTCTAACTATTAGGGGAAGAAATTTAGTTAAGACCACATGCAACTGGAAGGAAACCTCGTGTATCCTAACAATATTAGGGTGATTCAGGAGCTTCATGTTTCTGATTTCCCTTTGTACCTGAAATTAACATTTTCATCTATCAGAATGAAACAGATTGAATGTGCAGAGCAAGCAAATTGCTATCTTCCTAAGGGAACTCGTTTGCAATAAGAAGAAAGGTAAGAACAAATCAAAGATGTGGAAATTAACCTGGGACTTGAGATTGCTTTCTACAGCCATGTGCTTATCAATGATCTTGATTGCAACATAATGTGCAGTGATGCTATCTACAGCTAGTTTAACCTTGGCAAATGTTCCTTCTCCAATTGTTCTGCCAAGATGATACTTCCCTATGTTGTTTGCAAATCCCATTTTCATATAACAACCGTTCTTCTTGCCAAAATACTCCTTTATTCTTTGCTTAATCCCTGCTTCTTGTGGATTATGGTATTTATACTCCTCGCAAATGTTCTTTATGTATGCTGTGCCTTGAATTCCTGTGAAAGATGAAAGCAATTTGACTTGGTTTAGGGGACAACTCGTGCTTGTTCCTCACAGCTGCCATACTTGTGGTTCCTGTGCCTCTTTTAAAAAGGAGTGATATAAAAGTCTTTAGACGCTCAAATGCATAAATATATTTGTGAGGTTTAGAAAGGTTCATACTTTGCAGCTTTGCATGGAAGGGGAGATGACCAGTTGATAGTTGGCTAGTTTGGCTAGTTGGTGAATGTGTTTTGAATGGAGGTTAGATGTTCGTGTCTGGACTATAGCCTCCAAGCAAGGTTGTGCTATGTTCACCACTTCTTTTCTTGCATTATCTTAAACAGCCCAGTTGTCAAATCTTATGTGATACTGACCCCTTAGTTATGAAAATATTAATGCATTATTAAGCTGAAATTGATTTATAGCCTGAAGTCTCTGTTCTGAATGGACAGGTCAATTTGTGGATTATAAATATTTAGCGGAAGGAGCCAAGTTATTTTGCATTTTAGTAGGGAAGTTTCTTTCATCCCGTAACACAAATATAAATGGAATGTGACATCAATGCTTTAGATATATCTCTTGATGGAGCCGAGGGATGTAGACATACTTCTCGTTCAGGCTAGGTAAACAGGACACGAAACTCCTAATTTCCTACCAAGTGTTTCCTAGGTCACTTGCCCTTGAATCAACCAATCTTTTTTCTTATTTATTTCTTTGAATGCTGAAGTACATACGACTACATGCATATTAATCGTCAAGTTTTCTTTTTTTACTCAAGTTGAAATATGTATCTACTGTGAGGTTAAGTCTTTGCCACGTGAGTAAGAGTCTTGTCTCTTTTTTTATTCGGGCATATATGGGTGAATAGTTTGTGGTTTTCTTAATACAATTAAAGCTAGTGACATATGGATATGTTTGGAATACCCCATTGTTTGGGACCGTCAGCCTGGTTTGGCAGATTTTAAATAGATCCTGTCAAAACCCGTTCTCTTTACTCGTATCAGAACTTCAAACATAGACATGTTATTAAGTAGGTTGTGTTAAATGGGTTGTCTAGCTCGTTTTCATATTATTTAATTTATTAGAATTGCATTGTTTTAGATTATGTTTGTCATTGTTTCTTATTTATAAGTTCAACTTTTATTTTGAACAAAATTTGATAAGTAGATTATGCTTTTATCACTTTCAGCTGAGAACATCTGGTTGGTAGAGGAGAGTATGCATGACTGTTAGGTCTCATATTTATCTCACATGTGAAATATATGCTTATATTTATACGCAAGTCATTTTTCTCTGTGTTCTCGTTTCAAATTACAGAAAGAAAAATCCTCCATGAAATTCACTGGTCATTTTGATTGGTTGGCTTGTATTTCATTTTTATATTTTACTAAATTGATAAAAAAGAAAAATTAACTTGATGTCTAAATTTAACATTACATATTAAACTCAATAAAAATGGATTTATTTTATTAAAATTAGGAAAATCTTTTAATTTTAGAGTGATTTAATCATAAT
The DNA here is from genome assembly GCF_019578655.1 of Ricinus communis. Taxonomy (NCBI): domain Eukaryota; kingdom Viridiplantae; phylum Streptophyta; class Magnoliopsida; order Malpighiales; family Euphorbiaceae; genus Ricinus; species Ricinus communis. Next base: position 22,257,453 of record NC_063258.1, read on the forward strand.
ATCTAGTAGAAAACGATAATATGTATTTTTTTTTCAATTAAGACTTTATCTCATTAGCATTTCAAAAAATATTTTATTATTCTACACTAATCTATTTCTATGTTAAGATGAGTTCAAAGAATTTTTTTTTAATTGTTTGATAAATATATGAATATATAGCAACTATTATAAGTTTAAAATTTCTTAATTCTTATTGATTTTTCAGTAAGATTGGGATTGGTTAAATTATTTTTATTTTCAGAATATTATTTTATTAATTTGAAATAAAATAGATATTGGTATCAATTCTAATTATTTATTAATACATATTGTGAGCAAAATATGCTAAATATTAAAAAAAAAAATATGAGTAGAAAATATTAATAATACTTTGTTAGACACGAGCAAATATTGCTAAAACTTAATGCTTTACTTTAATTCTATAAAAATTTAATCTTGAATGAATTTGAAAGTATTGTTAAATAAAATATTGTTCAATGATTTTGTTAGATACTAAAATTAAATATTCATTTTTCTAATTTAATAAGAAATACTAAGTTTTCTTTCAAATAAATAAAAAATATTAAGTTTGATACTTAATATTAAGTATAAAAACTAAATTAAATGCTTACAATCAAATCAATTAGATCCTTTAACTAAATTGATTAACACCAAAAAGTTAAAAATGAACTTTATACTTATTAGATTTAAATCAAACACAAATAAATATGTGTCAGCACTGTAAAACAAGGAATATAACTAAGATCATTATATATATATATATATATATATATATATATATATATATATACATACTAGATTTGATATGTGCACATATTTTATTATAGATGAAATTATTTTAGGATGTACATTTATTCTAATGCACAAGTTTTATGCTGATACGTAGCTTTTATATTCAAGATCTAATTAATTTATTAAATAAGTTGGTTTTATAATTGAACAATGATTCATGTCCTAAAAATAGTATTTAATTATATTTTTAATATCATATTATATATTAGTCTTCTAATAAAATAATGAATATGATCTTTAAAAAATAATATTTTAATTATATTTGTAATATTATATTATAAATTAGTTTTCCAATGAATCTAATCTTAAAAAATAGTATGTTAATTATATTTTTATTATTATATTAACTGATAAATTACTTTCTTAACTATATTAATATTTATAATCCTAAAAATATAGTATCAATTATACTTAAAGTTTCAACTATATATATAACTATAAAATTGATTAATGATTTTTTTAATATTATTTTATATCTATTTCATAAATAAAATTTTTAAAATATTAGAAATTTATTAAGAAAGATACTTAAAGATATTCTGAATTATTTCTTTAGAATTATACTTCTAATATTAATTTTATATATAAATAATAAATCAAGACGTGTACTTATTCTTACATATAGAAAATTTCTTTGACATGTGTACATATTTTTTATACATAAATATTATATTCATAGTTCTTTTTATTGTATAGTTAATATATTAACAAATCATCTATTTTTATAATATAATAATGATTCTAATTTTAGAAGATTTTAGTTATACTTTTAATATTATATCAACTAATAAATTAATTTTTTAATTATATAATAGTATCTAATTCTAAAATATATCATATCAATTATATTTATATTATCAATTTTATATATAATCAATAAGTCAATTGATTCATATTTTGAAATAATATTTATATTTGTTGTATTAATAAAATTTTAAAACATTTAAAATCTTAATAAGAAAAACACTTAAATATCTATTAAATTATTATGTTTTATGAAATGTTATAAAATACTTTTCCTTTTGGATTTTTGACGTGACATATTAACTATTCATATTAACATAATATGAATAGTTAAAATGGTATAAACTTTCACCTTCTAGTGTAATAATCATTTAAAAAGTGAGATTCTATAAATAATAAAAAATCATACTTTTTATAAATTTCATTAAATTATATGGCTAATTCAATTTTAAATAAAGTCTGATCGCTATAAAATCAGTCTTGTCGGATAGATGGCAAAGTGTAGAGTTTTTTTAGCTTTGTCAGATCACTCAAAACTCATCGGAATAGAATAGAATTAAAGAAATTAAATTGTTGGATTAATTTTTTTCTTTTTGATTTTTCTCTTTAAATTTTATAAAACTGACATGATAAATTTTGAATGAAAACTAAATTGGTAAGAAATGAAATGAAGATTAAATTACAAATTGAATTGGTAGGAAATGAAATCAGATTGAAATTACAAGCAGTTGTCGCCAAAATTATTAAACTGACGATGTTAGTAAATTTGGATGTAAATTCTAACGGTTTAATTTTATAATACTAAAGTGTTAAAAAAAATCATAGAATTTTTTGTGTTAAAAAATTAAACTATATTGTTAAATTTTATATTTTTCAATTAATTTATCAGACGGTCATTTCAATGAAGATTGTGTATCTTAGATAATTAGGTACCATAGTCGGAGCTTATTGGAGACACTGTTGACACCATGATATGAAGTCAGAGCCTAACAGAGATATTGTTGACACCTGTTGAAAAAAGGCTCAAGAACATACTAAATTAAGAAAAATAAAATATATATCCTTTCTTATTTTATTCTTTATAAACTACATCTCAAATCCTCTAAATATTTGGGTTTGTTTCATAGGACCTATTTGTATAATTTAAATATTCAAGTTTTGTATTGTTAGTGAACACTAATTAATTAAGCATGTTAACGGTGATTGAGTTTCCAATACCATATATTCTATTTTGGAGTAAAAAAGAAACATTGATCATGTGATTGATTTTATAGGATAGAATTAAGTTTATAATATCATTAACCAATCTAATCAGGCAATCACATTTTTTTATTGAGGGGCGTGGAAAATACTTTTAAAAAAAAAGCATAACATAAATTAAAAGCTCAAAAATCCTTCTAGTAAACGAAAAATATGTTAGATTATGTAACCTTAGAAACAACATCCAAGTTGTGGAAGTTATTACTTTTATTTTAGAGTAAAGCTAAAACAAATTACTATATGATTTGATGTTTTTACTCTTAAGGGATGTAGATATTTTTTGTATCAAAGAAGTAATATGTGTTCATATTTTTAGTATTTTTAAATACATTTAATATTTTTCTCATTTTTTAGATTGTAAATATTAATAGATATATAAATATTTGATAAAATAAGTCATTTTAGTTAAGTTAGAATGTAATTAGAAATTTTATGGTCATAACAAGCTGTTAAAACATATATCTTTTTTAACTTTAATCGAATTTAAAAAATAATTTTTTTAAATAAAACTATATAGTTATGAATTCTTTAATGTATTGTTAGATGCCACATTTCTTATAAAATTATAATTCAGTAATAGCTCATATTAAATACACCTTTGCTTCAACTAAGCTCAATTTATTGTCTTTTTTATTTTTTATGATGATGGTTGTTTGGATTCTTCATTTATCATTTATAGGGCAAGAAGACATTAGCTAGGAAAGGTGCTATTCTAAACAACATCAACTTTGGACCTTCTACTTTTGTAAAATTGTTAGAAGAATTTTCAGGGCGAATCGTTTTTCGAAAAAGAAATTTACGATTTTTTTAAAAAAAATTGTTTATACGATTTTTTTAAGAATTTTATCAAAAAAAAGATACTAAAAATATATTTATAAGATTTTCAAAAGTTATTTTTAAAATAAATTATATTATTGTGACTTCAGTTTTATTTATATCTTTTCTATTTTTTTAGAATTTTGTTAAAAGGAAGATACTAAAAGATACCAGAAAAGTACTAAAAGTATACCTATAAGATACCGAAATGATATTATTTTTTAATTTATATTATTATAAATTCGATTTTTATTTTAGATCTTTTTATTTTTTTCAAAATCTTGTCAGAAAAAAATACTTTAAATATACTTAAAAGATATCGAAAGTTTATTTTATTTTACCTTGTATTTTTATAAATTTATCTTTTAAAATTTCATTCGAAAAAGGATACTAAAAGTATACTAATAAGATACCGATATGATATGATTTAACTTGTATTAATCGAAAATCAGTTAAATGAGGTAAATTTATCATTTTTATTTTATATCTTTATATTTGGTATTAATGAATTGAATGGTTACATTTTTTTACAGTAACTAGTATATTTTGATAACACGAAGATGTATGTTTTAAAAAATATATCATAATATATCAAATGCAGTTTAAAATACACGAAGATGTATGTTTTAAAAAATATATCATAATATATCAAATGCAGTTTAAAATACATGAAGATATACTTAAAATAAAATGTAAGAATGTATGTAATGATAACAAAAATATATTAAAAGAATATTAAAAAAATACTATTTTATAGTTCCAAGAAAATCGTATAGATAAAATTTCTTAAAAAATGTATGAAAAAAATAGTAAACAAAGTTTTAAGCACGCTTTCCATAGATATATGTAAGAGTCCCAAAATTTTATTATGAATTAGTCTCTTTTTTTTCTCTCTTTTGATAAATTGGAAATCTTGTTTATAAGAGAATCCACTTAATCATTAAACTATTAGTCTGTTATTCTCTTAATAAACTCAATACACATATAATTGTTTTAAGAGCTAAGCCATCTAATTATTAGTGAAACCAAACTAGTTTAGAATTAAATTTAGTAGAAAGTGTGAGGATAATGATATAAACAGTCACTGAATTTGATATTTAGTTTTATTTTAGTTATAAAACTTTAATTATTTCATTTTAGTCATTTAATTTTAATTTTGTCTCATTCATAAATAAAAAAATTGACACATGTCAAAAACAACCAATAATAAAAATACAATTAAGTAAAAAAAATGTGACATATCAATTTTTTATTAACAATGTGAGTAAATTACAATCAAAACTAAAGTTGAATTATTGAAATGAAATATATTAAAACTTTAAGACTAAAATGAAACTAAATACAAAATTTAGTGACCATTCATATTAATATCCTGGATGTGCGCACACTTATTTTGGCCTAATAATTAAGTAGTTATTGGCTGGAAATATCAAAATTGTTCTAAACCAAGAAAAGCCAATGTTGTTGATGGAATTTCTAGGGCTCCTACAAACCAATCCAAGCAAGATCCTCTATATATGGGGAGCGGTGCAATCACAAAAGCAAAAGCCAAAAAGATTAAGGATGCAATGGTCTTATTTGCTCAAACTTTAGTGATAATCACATTGTGGAAGAACAAGCTTCAAACAAGCCCAATGAGCCAGATTGTGTCTTGATAATTCAAGTTAGTAAGAATGGACTTCAAGAAGCTTGACTTCTTATTAATTTTCTTTTGGCTCGAAACTACTCCTTATTTAACTTTTTATACATTTCAGCCCTTGATTGTTTTATTACTTTAAAATTCTATTTCTTTGGGCCTTTTACATTACTTGCTTAGTTTGAGCCTTTAGTTAAGTTTATCAGGTTTATTCTAAATTTGGGCCGCCTCTTGCATTTTGCACCACCCTCGTTAGTTTGTTTAATCCTTGTGTATTCACTATAAATACTTAGGGTTTATCGTCTTGTAAAACTTTATCTTGGATTTTAACATTATTGAGAGTGTTCTCTTTCTAAGTTCTTGCAATGGCTTATTGTTTTGAACATTGCAACTTCATTGATTGTTCATTGATAGCTAAGGGTTCCTTCAATAGATTGTTGTGAGTTCTTAGTTGCGTATAATTGTGTATCCTTATCTTATTCTTCATATATCCTCAAAACGAATTGATATTGGTTCTATTCAATAGATTGTCTAGGGTCATATTAGTTGTCTTTTGGTACAATTCATATTCTTCAATAAATACTAAAAATTATTAATTACGGATTGTAATCGAAGAGAGAATAAATTAAGAAAACTAATTCTTTTAACTATAATGGCACCTTTAATCCTATGCTAGTCTAATGTGTGTGGGACATAATTGAAAAATCAAGTAAAAACATACGAAAACAAATTTTAGATACAATGAATTAAAACAGTTTCAGCACTGAGAAAAATAAAATAACTGTTTTTCAACACAAAAAGTAGAGAGACAAACACTTACTTATTTAAGCAAATAAGTCCAACACATAAGTATTAGATGACTAATTTGTAGAATAAAATCAAGTGGAAGATAAAACAAATAAATGCTCACTAATTTAATTTGAGAGAAACATTCAACTGACTAATTCTTCTTTTCTTGAAATATCATACAACTAATTCTTAAAATAAACAATTTGTAATTTATTAGAAAACATTATACTAGTCACTTTTAAGCCCCATGTTCAAGTTTAAAGCAAATTCCTTAATCAAATTTAAGCATATATAATTTTAATCCTTAAGAAATTAAATTTTTAAATCATTTTGTGTAAATATAAGATTTAGCTTTTAAAAGTTCAAACAATAAAAAATGAGTCTTATTAAACCCTAGATTTCTTCTCTGGGCCAAGGTCTTGTAGGATCTGGTTAGTCTTGAGTTTTCAAGTGTGGTTTCTTTTTAGGGTTTTTGTCTATTAGATTGGTAGAGATGGATCTAAAGAGAGTCTAAAAGGTAGGACATTACTATTAATAGAAAAGGAAGAGGAGGTAGTTGATTTATCTAAGAAAGGTATAAAGGAAGATGAGGCCCGTACAGGGAAATTGTTGACGACCAAACCGGTGAATCATGAAGTCGTGGATAGTTACTTTAATTCAATTTGAAAATTAAATGAAGGATTTGGTTTTAAGGAATGGTCTAATAATATTTTTGTTTTTCAATTTTTCCATGTCAGATATAAAAAGAAAGTGATACATAGAAGTCCATAGATTTTGACAATCATCTTTTTGTTGTTAAAAGAGATTGAGAGTGACCAGATCCTAACAGAGGTGAGTTTTGACTCAGCTCAATTGTGGATCGTATTTATGATGTTCTTATGAGTATATGAATTTAGATACAACTAGGTCTGTGGACGAGAGGGTTAGGAAGGTGGTTAATGTTGATAATGAGAGATTGCGAAGCTGGTGCCGTTACTTATGAGTTGAGGTGGAGTTAGACACTCGTAGGGCTTTAAGGGGAAGGATTAAGACGAGAGATGACAAGATCAAAGAAAAATGGGTTAGTTTTAAGTAGAAAAGGTTAGGTAAATTCTTTTACATTAGTGGAAAACTAAGACACATAGATTTGGAGTGTGATTGGGTGGGGGTGCTTTTGAGTTTGAAGGAGTATCATTATGAGGATTGGTTAAGAGCTTCACCGCTTAAATAATTTGTAAAAATCAAAATGAAGATCACGAACGGGATGGGCTGCTTATCAAGGAACTATTTAGAAAGCTCAATTTTGAGGACAGGCTGGGTTTTAGTGCGAATGGTAATAGTGTGAGGTTGGGTAGAGAGGACAAGTGTTAGAACGAGGTGCGGAAGAACATAAGGGAGCAAATCGAGGTAGGGAATTTATGAGTAACAAGTGTTAGAGTATGCCCTGAAGACGAGAAGTTTTCAGAAGATTTATGTTAATTTATACATCATATTGATTGCATATTAATTATACCAAAGGCATTGTTCAACTCTTTAATGGTACAAGTAGTCATGGTATTATCAAAGAATAATCTAAATCATTAGAGATAAACATCAAGTAATATAAACACAAATGTAAGAGAAATTATAAAGTGAGTTTATAATGATGAGGTTCTCATCATATGCATTCCTAAACTTTATTCATAGTCGATGTTTGATCAAGAATTAGATATTGATCATTGGATATTGATCAAATGCTCGAGATTACCATAATGTGTTATCACTTACTCGTAAAGTAAGCAATATGTCTCATAAGGTTGAGGAATAAGAATTTCGAGATAATCATATAGGTGCTTATTACAAGAATAAGCTTATTGAATATGACCCCATTGAGTCCTCCATAAGGAATTTACTCCAAGTGTCCGTAGACAATACTTTGGTGACAATAATGTAAGATATAATCGTTAGACTTTAGATAATAGTATATTATCTTATATGAGGATAATAAGTTATCAATAAAGAATCATTGCCAAGTTAATATGTCATGGGATTTTATCCTGATAATTCTTGATATGCTTTAACATGGAAATTCTTGGCTAAAGTCGTACGAGTGAAGATTATGAAAAGTATTTTATAGATATTATTCAAAATGTTATATGCATTGATTAAGAATGTATATGATTGGTTCATTTATAGAGTTGACACTTGCATCCGTACTCTATGAATTAATGGGAATAAAAGTATAATGAAAGGATTGAATTACATTGTAAGATTGTTCGCTGCAAAGGTTGATTAAAGCACTTTAATCCTTCCTACAGATTTGGATGGTCATGATACAACTAGATGCCAATCTTGATATATGAATATGGATTAAGTTAAATTAGAGAATTAACATTGAATTAAAGGAGTTTAATTCATAATCCATATTCATTGCCAACATGTTAGGAATATTTTGAGTCAATCATAAATAGGCTTTAAGTGAGGATTAAAATGTGGTATTATGCATTGGGCTCTAGCTCATATATGTTGGACCTGATTAAAGATTAATTAATTAAGAGTTAATGGACCTATGACGGGTTTATTGTCCATATGTTAGATCTTAATTTTATCAAGTCCAATTATAAGAGCTTAACTTAATATAAGCTAGGATTTTGTAGTAATCCTTAACCTCTGAGGATGTTAATTAAAATGCCATATATATAGAAAGAGATGCCTGAGCGGCAAGGTTTAATGTCTTTTGATGAGAAATGTGTTTTCCTAGAGAAGGATATCCTAGGTGAATCAATCAATAAGATTAATTGATTCATCTTCCTTGCTTAAAACTAGCATTCAATCTTTTACATCTCTTCTCAATCTCTTAAAAGTTATTTAAGAGATCTTTGCTTAGAAGCTTGTGTGGATCAACAAAAAAAACTGGTCACTTAAGTAGTTTTAAAGTGCACCAATGATCCTTGAAGAATCAAGAATCAACAAAGCAAGAAGCATTCTTTAGATTGGCCAAAAACTCTCTTTGTAAGCCTTCTTCATCGTTTTCTTATTTTATATGTTATGACTAATTTACATTAATGAGATCCTTAGTGGGAATTGAAAAAGATTTTTATTTTACTTATGTTGCGTCTTTTCTTATATTTTATTTATTAGGGAATCTAATGTTAGTTGGGTTCTTTTTATTTAAACGGAAGATATTATATTAGAATAAATAAAAAAAAAAATCTAATTTAACACTGAGAAAATAGTAGACATCTGTGAGCTAAGTAATTTTTGTTTCTACCGACAAAGGAGAAGGACACTTAATTCCGCTAGAGCAGACAAATATTTCGATGTAATGTGAATGACAGACTGAGCAAAGATATTCCTCGCAGCCAAGCCCACACTTTCTTAGCAACTGCAGCATCAAAGTTGATTAGTAAGGCCGTAAGAGTTCGAAGGAGAGACATTAGCATTCGGGCACAATGGGAGGGAATCAAAGAAGAGGACTCAGCTGAGACAAACATAACAAGCCGAAATCATATCACATGAGATATTGTTCGCTTTGGCTCTTTGGCTCCCACTGACCTCACAATTTTATCCTTTTGGCGGGTTCGAACTTCTTAGGAGGTCCCCCATCTTGAAATTTTTCTGAATCAAGCACGTTTAACTTTGGAGTTCCTACTACTCCACAACCAAACAACCAAAAAACACCTTATATAATTAGTTCCAACTCTCTATATATGTGTTATCAACCATTCATCACCCAATTTCAATATGCAATTCGATTCATTCATGTACCCTACCTTAGAATGATGTCATCCTATAAGCCTGCCAAAAGCCGCTCCTTGTCCAAACATCATATTCTTGTCCCGGCTTCCCACTTTCCGCCCTCGTCGGATAGCTCTCTAGGTCAAGTTGTCACATGCCCACCAGCTTCCTCCTCGAACCACACATCTACTAGAGGGGTCCTACTCTGATACCATTTCGTAATGATCTGGAATCAGATTATATGAAATATTATTTACTTTGGCCCCCACTGGCCTCAAGGTTTTGTCCCTTTGGCGGGTTCGAGAACTTCCCAGGAGGTCTTCCATTCTGAAATTTTTTTGAACCAAGCACGTTTAACTTTGAAGTTCCCACAACTCCACAGCTAAACAACCAAAAAGCGTCTCATGTGATTAGTTCCAACTCTTTACATATATATTATCAACCATTCTCCATCTCATTTCAATGTACAATTTGATTCATTTATGTACCTTTGTACCTTAGAGTGCTGTCATTCTAGAAGCCTACCAGAAGCCGCTCTTTGTTTAGACATCTTATTTTTGCTAGCGTCCATTTCCCGCCCTCGTCGGATCGCTCTCTAGGTCAAGATGTCACAACAAACTTCTCTTGATCCAAGACAGCTTCAGAAACAATTTCATCAGGATTGATTCCAGCTCTTCCGGTTAGTTGGGACCTTTTCAATTCATATATACCAAGCAAATTAGGGAGTACTTTGCAAGCCTTCATTAACTGCGTAGTAATGGTCAAAACATATAAAAAATTTATCTCAAATTTCTTATACTTACGTCACGTCATTGAGAACGTATGCAAATTTTTCCCATTTTATTGGATAATCTTAGTTAGTCATTGCAATATAAAAAGGAGTTGGTCAATTAAGGTAAGTAAGCTTGGGCACTTTTCCTTATTAATAATCAATTTGGATTAGCATACAGTAGTTAATTATATATTCCTCCAAAAGAAAACATAAAAAAACTCAAAAGGGTTACTATTATATAATTTTACCTACCATTTGCTATTTGTTTGTTGAATAATGGATGAATAAGTTACCCATTAAAAGAAGTGTATTAAAATTCAAATTTGAATTGTAAGAGAATTCATCTAATTTTGTTCTCCTCGTTTAATGAACCTAAATTTGAAACTGAACTAAAACTACAAATTAAATAAGTTTTTGATACTATATTTATAGATAGAAGAAATTATATTTTAAAAGGGCTGCCACACACCTGATAGCTCCCATATGACTAACTACATTAAATCAACATCTTAATACTATCTTCACTGGAATGGAAATATTACTGTGTTAACTAAATTCATAAATTGCTAAGAATCTTCATGGAACTGTGTTTCAGTTTTCAAAAACATGCTTATCATCACTGAGTTTCATTCAGTTTGGAATTTGGGAAGTCATCAGTTTAGGGTTTCCACTAACCCTTTTCTTTTTTCCTTCTCCTTAAAATTTCGTTTCCTTTATTTATTTTCAAAATGAAATAAATAAAAAATGTTAGGTAGACAATAATAAATTAAGTACCTATAAACCACCCATCCAAAAGGAAAAACGTGAATGAAAACTAAACAATTTTGTTAAGAAAGATTTATCTGTTTGTCAAGATTACTTTCTTTTTAATTGTTTCTTTTATTATTATATTTAGTTATTACCAAAAAATTCAAAGTAAAGAGTAAAAGACTAATTTTAGAAGACTTATAGATTTTTCATGTATATTTGATAACTTTTTAATTAACAAAATATATAAATTATAAGAAAGTTAAATATATATATATATATATATATATATATATATATATATATATATATATATATTAAACTAATCAATGAGTATTCTAGTTTATATATTTAAAAAATTATGATGTCCTAATCTAATAATAATATTACTGTTGTTTTTGAGATTACATTGAAAAATAAGTATAAAATTTTATTTATTTAATATATTAATTTTTAAATTTATTATAAATTATTTTTTAAAATTTAATTTTAGAAATATAATTTTTTTTTTATAAAATCAATGTCAAAACTCAAGAAATAAAATAATATTGTCTAACCACAATACCAACACATCCATAAACAAGTAGAATATAAACCTCTCCAGCGAGTGCATTTCTGTCCTTTGACTTCTCAACCGTCCATTACACCTGTAACTCCCTTTCCGGTAGCCGCATATCCACAAATTTGTTGCGCCACCAGCTTAACTAATTAATTCTTATCCACTTTTCTTCTTAAATATTAATCAGTTGACAATTTTGTTTTCTTAGATTTCTTCATCTACACTTAATAATTAAAAGAAGGCTAACCCTATTAATGGCTTTGTACTCTCTAATTTTTTAGTTATGTTCACAGATCAGAAATTCAAAGCAGTGCGCAGATTCAACATTCAAGAGCAATTCCCCAGTTGTGTAGTTTTTTAGTTGACTTTTTTTTTAAGAGAATCATCATAGTAGTCATTTGCAAGAATAAACTTTTACATTTTGATGTCAAATTACATCATTATAAAAATAATTAAAAAATATAAAAAACTATGATTAAAATTTTGTTTTTAGATGTGCTCTGCTTGATGACTTTTTTTTTTTATTTTTGTAATGACGAAACTCTCATAAAATAAGATATTAATTTATTTATGAATTTCTTATTCCTAAATTTTTAGGTGATATAAACCGTATTATATCTTTTCTAAATTGATAAAAAAAGAATTATAATTTGATTTTTAAATTTTTTATAAAATATCATATTTAATTAAAATTAATTTTTCTATTAAATTAGAATAAATAAACATAAAATAAGATAAACGCAATGGCATAAATTATTGGATAAAGAAGGGCATCGCCTCTCCCTTTGCTTAAAATTACTCGCAAATACATGTTACAGGAAAAGGGGTTGATGAAGAAGAAATTAAAGGACAAAAGCTATCCAAGATTGATGGTTCTCTGGCAGATAAGCCACTCATTCTTTACTTTCTCTTCTCGAGCTCAGTCTTGTCTAATTATTCAAATGAAAAAAGGCAGGCCTTCATGCAATGGTTAACAGCCCAGAAAAGAGAGCCAATCTTATTGAGCAATTCTAAAAGAGGCCCTCCATATTGTTGTCTAATATTAATACATAGCCCAATCTCATATATTCCACTGAGTTGCTGGAAATATTTAGGAGATGTGAATTGAATGTAATTTTGTTGAAGTTGTCTCTCTATCCTTTTTGCTGCTGCGGTATTTGCTTATTGATATTTCTTCTTAGTACAAAGTATTTATTTTCAAAAATTACTATTATTAACAGATTTCTTATCGGATTCATTTATTAATTTAGGCCATATTTATTTTGCAAAAATAAAATAATATTTTAAACTTTCTTATTTTTATATAGTTATACATTTAATTATAAATTATAAATATATTATTTAGATCACTATTTAATATTTTTAGATATATTTGATAATTTTAAAAAGTATATTCATCTTGAGCTTGAAGAAACCGTTCACCAGAGAAAAAGAAGAATCAATTTTGGCAAAAAAGGTGTTGACACTTGTATTTATTTCATTAATCCAGTTGTATTTAGTTGGTTACTATTGTGTTTAATTGTACTTTGTTAGTAACAATTTTACTACCTTGTGTTTTACTTGTATATAGTCAGCTAGTATAGTTACTTGTAATGTAACAAATTATTATTGAGTCAAGAAAGATATAATAGAAAATTCTCAAGATCTTTTTCTCTCTTTTTAGAAAATTACATGGTATCATAGCATGGAGTTGGAAGAACCTAGAGATTGATTAATCAATATAAGAATTTCATTATCCTTTTTCTTCAATCTTCATATAATCCAAACTCAAATTTTGTAAGTACTCTGTTGACAAATACTAATTACTTTGCCTGGAGTAGATTCATGAGAATAGCTTTAGCAGCAAAAGTGAAGTTTGGATTTGTGACAGGAAAATGTAAAATGCCAGACAAAGATTCTAATAGCTATGAACAATGGATTAAATATGATTGCATGATTATATCTTGGATTCTACGTTCTATTTCTAAAGATTTAGTAGTTGCGTTTCTTTATGTTGAATCTTCAAAACAGTTATGGTATTGACCTTAAGCAAAGATTTAGTCAAAGCAATGGACCAACTTTATATCATGTTCAATGAGAAATTACTTTAGTTTTTCAAGGAAGTGATGAAATTTCCATCTATTTTACTATATTAAAGAAGTTATGAAACGATTTATCTTTTATGATTGTGACTCCTACATGTATCTGTGGTGCAATTAGGGCTTGTACATGTAAGTTGTCTAAAGGGAATTGTAAAAGCAAATTCACAAACAGACTAGATAGCTACACATAAAAGTCACCTAGTCCAACTAGGATGACGAGATTCAAGCGACAAGGAAGAATGTCGAATCAGCATCCAAATCATTAGTAGACATGGATTCTTAACTAAAAGAGGAATTTCGAGCATAATGTTCATCATGACTCCAGGATGAGCAAAATCCGAGCATCATGGTAGAATACGTAACTAATTCTCCTATTTCTAGAAGAAGAGTTCCATTCAAATATAAATAAAGACCAACTCGACTCCATATAAAGAGGTATTGACCTCGGGTTTGAGGTATGTAATATTCACTTTAGCATTATAAAATCTACAACTTGCTCTCAAAATTCTCTAACTTTAGCATCATAGTGGATATGAAAAATACATCCTTGATGATTCCACTATTTACTCTTTTGCAGATTGATTCTTTATCAAATTTAATCAAAATATACAAGAAAAGAAAAATATTATTTTAATCAAAATATATTGAACCTATTGAAATATTTCTTAAACGGCATTAGCTTTTTTTCTTCTATTTATATTTCTATATTTTTATTTTATTTTACTTTTCATATTTTATTTTATTTTTCTTCTCTTAAACTGCATTAATTGTATTTGTTCATGTATATTTTATATTATCAACAAAGTTAGAACTTAAGTAAGTTTTTTTTTTCTTTTTACATCTTATAAATTTTCATATTATTTATATTAGATTTCAACATTTAAGTTAATAATTTATAAATTTGATAAATAGAATTGGACTGGTCAAAACAGACTGGTATCAGCTTAGAATCAGAAAACTGGTTCAAAATCGGTTTCTCCTCAGCTATTAGTTCCGATTCTATCAGTTCCGATTCTAACTCATAAAATAAAATAATTTTTTTTAATAAATTTTTTTTTAAAAATTAGTTAAAATCAGCTAGAATTAGAATTGTGAACCGGAAACTATTCAGCTCCATTGACACAATGTCTATTTTTATATATGCTGATATAGTTATTATATTTATATTTGATATATAAACTAATATCAATATGAAATATTTAATATATACATTCTATTAATTATCTAATTTACATTAAAAATTATAATAATTTAAAGAAAAACTGACTAATATAATTATCATATAAAATATAATAAATTTAACCACAAGATATAAATATAAGATTAATTTATAAATAAAATTTTATTTATAAAATTATACCTATTTTTTAATCTGGTTATTATTCATTAAGAAAATGATAGTGGACTAAAGATTTAAAGAAGGCCACTAAAAATTTTGTAAATCTGGTCAAAGATTTCTAACTTTTTAGAAACTCTAACTGTTGCAATTCTTCTCTACATCAGAATTCTTTGATTCGAAACTTCAATCACTGCAGTAAATTCAAAAAATTCTAATTGAACCAAATTCAAAAAGAAAAAAAAGAAGAAGGATCAAAAGAGAAATATAATAAGAAAATATTACTCGAACATTAACTTGCAAAAGTATTGTTCAAAACAAAACAAAAAATAATAGAAAACAGAAAAGATAGTATTGATTATCATATTATTGATGGATTTGAAATTATTTTGAATTTGGATTTGGGTTTAAATTATTTCTTTCTTTCTTTCTAAATAAATCTTATATAATATTTTAAGAAATTATCATTAGAGTTGGAAATTAATTGGGGGCAGTGTCACCGCTGACTCATGCCGTGCATGAGCCATTGAACTCTATCCAAAAAACGAGGTTAGCCACCTCATCACTACTGTCTTATTTTTGTAATTTCTAGTATTATGTGCATATTAATTTGATTTATATTATAATTTTATTTGAATTCAATAATTCCTTATTAAATAAAAAATTCCTAAAATAAATGGTTATTGTTATATAATATGTCATTTGATCTTATAAAATTAATTCTTAACTATTTCTATTAAATAGTATTCTTTTGGTTGAATTAATTCTTAATTATTCACTTAAAATAATTAAAGCAATAACTTTTGTAATCCCTATTACAAAAAAGAAGATTGATTAAAACGGATAACTATTAATACAATGACATGATTGCCCTTATCCAATAATGACACTCATTTCAATGTCCAAACAGCACGAAAGGGTTAAGAAGGAGAATTTGAATTAAAATTGAATTAGCATTGACAAATTCTCAAATCCTTGCGCAAATCTTATAATTATTATTCAAAACAAAATCTTAATGTCAAAAGTTTGTTTCCAATTTAAATAAAATAAAATCAAACCAAATCATCATTATCCTTATTCATAACGAATTCTCTCTCTCCATCTCTCCTCTCTATATATATAAAACATATAAAATTATACAGTCTTGGCTCTATCTGTTCCTAGTTCCAAGAACAGTTTAAAAAAAAAAAATTAAGAAAATAACTCTATCCAAAGAAACATAGTACAGTCTCTGTCTCTCCATTCCAATCTAACACTATCTGTAAGTCTCCCTATGATCAAAGCTTTTTTTTTTTTTTCCCCTTTTTCTTATGGTAGTTGAATGTGTCAGTTTTGATATTTTACTATTAAAGATATAATCTTGACAGTCTAGGCATGTTGTTACATTCTATGTTTTTTCCTTTAACTTTTGAGTGATCGGTTTTCCCAATTGTCTTCTTGATATTCTGTTTTCTTTTTTTGGGCTTAACTTCGGATAAAGGGTTGTTGCTGTGATGAATTTTGGTGGCTTGGCAAAGATTAATTCTTTATCAGATTTATGTCTTTGAGTTGTTAGTCTTTTGTGTTAAGATGGCTATTCATTCTTGCAATTTCTTCTTTAAGATTTTTCAAGTGCAGCTTCGTGAGTATTATCTCTAATTCTTAAAGTTGGGAGCTCTTTTATGGATTATGTCAATCCATGACTTTTATCTGCTAATGTAATCATGTTCACACGTATGTCTGCCTGATGTAATCAGGTCCAATTTTTTCGTTATTTTGTGATCATATTTTAAAAACTGGATTGTGGTAGATATATGCATATTCTATAGTATGCTGGTGTATGTGAATGCAGAGCAATTGTACATATTTATAAATACATCCTTTTCTCATTGCTCTTCATATCATGTATAATAATGTAAACTATGTCTGTATATCTTTATCATTCTGCAAGGGTTGTCTGCTTGTTTCATTGTATGGTGTGTATATTGCAGAGTTGGTCTGAGTAAACTGAGCAAAATGAAGGGTGGGTGGATACTGTTGCTTCTCCTTTGCTTGAATACAGTCACTTCTGGTGTGGTAAGGCTTGAAAAGGATCAGTCCTGAAGGGATTAGATTCAGTACTGTAAATTTGTTTTGTTTTTCTTTCTTATTAATGTCTAATTTCATCTTGGTTTCATCTTCTTGAACTCAGATTGCTGCTGGGCCACCAACATGCCCTGCTGATCTTGGGGGCAAATGTGCTGATTCAGATGAATGGAAAGGGGAATTCTTCCCTGGCATTCCCAAAATTAAATACGAGGCAAAAAATTTTATGCCCTTTTGATCGTCTATACATGCCGTCGTCTTATACTCCATTATTTGTTTATGTTATCTCAGTGTCCTTTAGCCTTTGTTAAATATATCTGTTAATTTGTTCTGCCAATTGATATCTTATTTAGTAACGATTGACCTTCAAAACTTTGTTTCTTTGCAACAAATGCATTTTCCATCTTCCCATCTATGGTAGCTTAAATATTATATTTGCAATTGTAATTGCAGGGTCCTTCTAGCAAGAATCCACTTGCATATAAATGGTATAATGCAGAAGAGGAGATTCTGGGGAAGAAAATGAAGGTGATGTTTATTCTTGATGTGATATTAAATCCACTACTCAATAATTGCTGAAAAGTATTCATGGTCACAGGACTGGATGAGATTTAGCATTGCATTTTGGCATACATTCCGCGGGACAGGAGCTGACCCGTTTGGTGCACCAACTAAATATTGGCCTTGGGAGGATGGTACTGATTCATTGGCTATGGCCAAAAGAAGAAGTAAGATAGATCTGGCTTTTCTTATTATTGTCGTGTATAAATGGCTCTTGCCTCTTGAATTGATTTGTTATTGTTTTGAAACATAATGCAGTGAGAGCTAATTTTGAGTTACTGGACAAGCTGGGAGTTGACAGATGGTGTTTCCATGATAGGGATATAGCCCCAGCTGGAAAAACTATTGAGGTAAGTCAATTAAATGGCATAAGAACTAGAGAAGTATGACTTGCTTATGCTTTTCAGTATTTTGGTAGTGAGATTGCTCCTTTCCTTGAAAGTATTGTACAATCTTGATGATCGGCAATTCTTTTGTTTTTAATTTTGCCCATTGGAACTACTTGATCTGGGTTTATTGTGTTACAGGAAAGTAATGCAAACTTGGATGAAGTGGTGGCCCTTGCAAAAGAACTCCAAGTAATGAAACTTCACCTATTTAATTTCATTTACCATATATTGCTTGTGTTGGTTTTAGAGAGTACCGTTCTTTTCTTGCAATTGATATACTTTTTTGTTCTTGTCACTCGCTACCCATGAGTGTTGTACGCAAAATTGTCTGAATGCCTCAATCATGTGAATGTACAGGGAACCAAGATACTTCCTTTATGGGGCACAGCTCAATTGTTTTTACATCCTCGTTACATGCATGGTGCTGCAACCAGGTATTCTACACTTATTCCTGGTGATGCTACTTATTTTTGTACTCACTGACACAGTTTATTTTGTACTTCTTGACCCAATATCACAATATTCCTTTGCAGCTCTGATGTAGGTGTATATGCATATGCTGCAGCTCAAGTTAAGAAAGCAATAGAGGTGTGTGAATAATCTGTATATGTAACCTGCATGACAATGTTACTGTTTCTCTTAAATGCCAAGTATTTCACAATCTACATTTTTCAACAGGTCACACATTACTTAGGTGGAGAAAATTATGTCTTTTGGGGCGGTCGTGAGGGGTATCAGTCTCTTTTAAACACAGATATGGAAAGGGAGCTTGATCATATGGTATTGTGCGCCTATTATTAAAATTCTTATGTGTATACCATCTCATATTTGGGATTCATCTTCGTGTAGAAGTTGCTAGCCATAGAGTTTCCATTGCGAGGCGTCTGTTCTTTTAACTAATTAATGCTATTTTTACCGATAGGCAAGATTTATGGAAGCAGCTGTTGCCTACAAGAAGAAGATTGGATTCAATGGTATATTATCTTCATTTTCATAACCTGTGCCTCATACTTGAGCAGATCAATTTATCATTTTAGGAACTCAAACCTTAATAGGGTACATATAATTTCTCGTTATCAGTGGGTATAAGATATAAAATATTAGTGACTCATTTTTTAGGTCTCTTCTTTCTTCCATAAGACTTGTTGCTTAATCCAAGTAGTCAGCTGTTAAGTTTGGAGGCTCTAATGAAAATCAAGAAACCTTCGAATACTTGTCCCCTTTGTTGAATTAATAGACATTTTCCTCTCTCTCCAAGTATATGGGAGAAACTCATTTGTTTTTCTCTGCCATTTCAGGGACTCTGCTAATTGAGCCCAAACCACAAGAGCCTACTAAACACCAGTATGATTCACATCTTATATTCTGTGGTGTTATTTTTTCCTTCAGTGTATCCTCTGTTCACATATGATGTTACTTTTTCAGGTATGATTGGGATGCTGCCACAGCAGCTAATTTCTTGCGAAAATATGGGCTTATAGGTGATTATTAGAACTTCATTCCTAGTATCTCCTGCACTTTTGATGTCAGAGTAAAGAAATTCTTGTGTATACAATTCCGTGTTTGACACGTTCAAACACACACTGGTGCACATAGATATACCTGGATATGCAAACGCTGTGTCATCATCTGTCTCTTGATGGTGTTCTATGCTTAGCAGTTTGATATTATAATTAACCTTATGTACCCTATTTCTTTTTATAGATGAATTTAAGCTCAACATTGAGTGCAATCATGCCACGCTTTCTGGTCACAGGTACTTATCTTAAATTGTATGCTCCATTCTTCTGTTTCCTAAGCCATATACGTCTGAACATGAAGAATGTCTGACGTCTAATACTTTTAAATTCAACAGCTGTCATCATGAGCTAGAAACTGCAAGAATCAATGGCTTGCTAGGAAATATTGATGCCAACACTGGCGATCCTCAGATTGGTAACAGATATTTTGAAACCTTTGCTCTTTTCAAAGTTTGCAACTATATGCTTGAGATGTACTAAAATGATTTGAGATTTAGGGATTTAACTTAGGGTTATTGTCATCTCAATAGGATGGGATACAGATCAGTTCATGACAGATATTGCAGAGGCAACTCTTGTTATGACGAGTGTGATTAGAAATGTAAGTAAGAGTAGTATAGCTCATTTTGTTTGAGATAAATTGCAGACCTTGCTGTTTCAGATGAAATGATGCTGTTTGCTTTAATTTTCATTAACTCAGGGAGGACTGGCACCAGGAGGATTCAATTTTGATGCAAAATTGTTAGTTCCTTGTTTATTTATTAGCTTGTTCTCATGCACAAGCATGGAATGTTTTATTATATATTATGTATCATTTGATGAAAATTAATTACCATTTGAGTTGATGTAATTCAGGCGAAGAGAAAGTACAGATGTTGAGGATATTTTCATTGCTCATATTGGTGGAATGGATACCTTGGCTCGTGGACTCCGAAATGCTGCTAAGTTGATTGAGGTGGGATTTTTAGTTTTCAATTTTTTTGCACCTATTCTTATTGAAGATCTTTTTCTGACCTGATTTTGATACGATCATGACTTTTTCTTGCTGTGAAATGAAGGATGGTTCTTTGGCTGAGCTTGTCCGCAAACGCTATGAGAGTTTTGACACAGAAATCGGAGCACAAATAGAGGTAAATTTGCCTCCATTTACTACTCCTTTTCAGCTTCACTTTAGTATTCCTTTGCATTTAATTGCAAAGTTATGCATCTTCCAACAGGCTGGTAAGGCTGATTTTGAAATGCTTGAGAAGAAAGCCATCGAGTGGGGAGAACCTAAAGTTCCTTCTGCCAAGCAGGTAACTCATTATCAACTTGTTTTCTTGATGCTGGTAGTTTGAGATACTTAAGATTCCAGATTGCTAGGCTGATAGAAACTAATGTACAATACTTTTGGGGATATTGCAGGAACTTGCAGAGATGATTTTCCAGTCCGCACTGTAGAGTACAGTAAATAGCAGTGAACTAGTAGTAGGGCTTTTTGCAATAATCTATGGTAGAAACAATACATACACATACTAGTGCTTATCGAGTCGAGCAAAATGCAGGATAAGTTATGAACAAAGTTTTATTTACTAATTTAATTTAATGCTTTGAGCTGTTTTCATATGAAATTCCCATTATTTATCAATTTGATATTTAGATTTCTCAGGAATGAAAATGATTGTTCTTTTTGTCTATACTTTGAGCTATTTTCATATGAAATTCCCATTATGAATGTGCATCACTACAAAATCGCAAAACTCCAAAGACTCATTTTAATTCTTTTGTTGATTTTCATATTAATGGCTGTGTGAGTTAAAAGAAATGACGTTCTAATGAGATTTCTATCTTGAACGAAACCTCATCTTTTAATTTATTGTATTTCATCTATTCTATAATCGTGAATGAGTTATTCAATTTTATTGGTTCTACACCTATTTTTATGAATGAATCCAAAAATCTCATGTGAGAATGATTTTCAAGATCTAAAATAAAATTAGTGACATATGATAGCAACAGCAAAATAAGTTTAACATTCATGATTCAATGTGTAAATAAATGTTAGGCATAGAGGTCAAATTGTCATTAAGCTATTGGCATTTAGTATATATTATACTTAGGGCTTACACTTAGAGTGTATAACTGACATATATTTAATTATTTAAAATTAATAAAAATATATTTATTATTTTAATAAAAAAATTTCGTAATTAATGATGGGCTTCTACTTATTTGCTAAGAATCCTGTGGAAAGATTTGAAAAGTACAGCCAAAATAACACCCCCAAAACATTTCATTCTCAACCAGTCATTTAGAGATAAAAAGCCCACCAACCCTTCTCGCCTTTTTCAAGGAGGCAGAGACTAGCACACAACAGCAAGAACACTCACAAAGAAAAGAAAAAAAAAAAAAACATGAAGCTTCAGTTCCACATACTATGCCTAATTATAATCTCTTTACAACAAGTAAACCCTTCCTTGCTAAGGCCTGACTCAACGCTTACTCCTACTCCAACCCCAACTCCTTGGCCCGAGCAATTCCATGCACTTCTTTACATGAACTTGAGCAAAGGCAATCTGCAAATGAGTGATCTGTGGTATGATTGGCCTAATGGCCGGAATGTGAACATATTCCAGAAACAACTCTCCATAATTCTGTATGACATAGAGTGGAATAATGGGACTTCTTTCTATTATACACTTGAAGAGCCTTACAGTTGTGAGGTTATGGAATTTGGAGTGGGAATTCCTAGGCCTGATTTTCTTGACGGAGCTAATTATCTTGGGACTACTGTCACTGATGGGTTCTTGTGTAATGTGTGGGAGAAGGTTGATTTTATTTGGTATTATGAAGATGTTTCTACTAAAAGGCCAGTTAGATGGGATTTCTACGATGGTATCTCACCACTTGCTGCTCTACTTTGATCTTTTTTTCTAATCTGCTGCTGCTAGTTTTTCTGTTTGTTCATCATGCTAGCTCTTTCATTACTTTTCACCATCAATCTTGGTCATTCCATCTCATCATTGAATATTTTAGCATGATCAGTAATTTGATATTTGATTATCAGTCATCAATTCTGATTTTATTTCAACTAAGTTTTTATAGAGTTTCAAACAAATTTCTTTAAGATCATCAGATATGATGTTTCAAAGAAAATCTTAAAAAACTGTGCTTTATGGTTAGCACTTTTGCATTTTGTGACATATAGTTTTTCTTGTTAATATTATTTTGGATGTGTGGTTCTTTTCATATTGCATTTTGATTATCTCCTAATTAATATATAATGTAACATATAATTTATGGCTACATGTATATTTAGACACTTAAATTTTATCCATTTAATTATTTTAACACTTTAATTTCCTATATTATCTAATAAACACCTCAATTTATTTTTTTGTGATATTTATACTATTTTCAGCGTGTTTGGTATCGTTGTTAGTTGTTGAAAAAATAGATTCAGAATTTCTTTAATTTAATATATAAAATTTTTAAATTTTTTTATAAACTGTTCTTCTTAAACCTATTTTTAGAGAAAACATCAATTTACCAGTTTTTTTCTTTTTCAAAAGTAATTTCTGGATCTTAAAAATAAAATAAAATAAAAACTAAGGTTTACCAACCTCAATTATCAAACATAAGTCATTTGGCATCCCAAGTGTTACTTATAATGTAACATTAGTATGGCATGTACTTCCAAGCTATTAACTTATTTATTACATAAAACAAAGAAATGTGTTCTGCTTTGATGAATATTGAATCTTTGCATGATTCTTCATACTAAAAACTTTGTATATAAATGACATTGGCAGGTATATCATCACATGTGATAACATTTGAGGTTGGTGCAGTTTTGGATGACTCATTGACTCAAGCACCTGCAAATTGCTTTACCCAACCCAACTCATCCCACCTGTAAATTTTATTTTTTAATTAGAACTTACTATTGTGTTACTATTTAGATGTGATTTTATAGCTTGGGCATGAGCCAGGCTTGCAAATAAGTATCAAAGTATACAGATATTAACTTGTATTTAAAATGTTAAAAAAAATAAAAAATAAAAAAATAAAAGTCACCCTTTCTTTCATCAAATATTTTCTTTAAAATGTCAAAAATTTGGTAATTTCTAAAGAAACAAAAATCTCAAGGGGATGCCAAAATTATATTCGCTGTAATTTAGTTGAATAATGAACTCACCAAATTCCTTTACATTGTTGGAACCAAAAGGCTTTGGACTGTAAGGAAATCCCATTTGAGCTAGCCACCAAAAGTGCTGCCAATATTTGTATGTTGAAGTCACAATTGGCCATAATATTGAGCTAAATCAGTTGCACGAAACCAAAAGTTACATATTACTAAGAGATAACAAAACTAAAAGACATCCAAATAATACAGAGTAAACTAAACTAAATTAGCTTAGGCTATTTTGGCGGAGATGAATCTATTTATAATTTCAATTTTAATTTGAAAATTCTCATTCCATTTAAACTAATTCCAATTTAATTTGCACCAACACTCGTTGAAAAGTTTAACATATACTAATGCAAATAACTTCTCTTAAGACAATATTAATGAAGCTCCTTGTTTCTAATTCAAACAAAACAAATGCATGATATGTTAATAAGCAAGTTCATTTCATTGAGGAACCATAGAGGAAGAGCCATTGCAAGTGCTGCCAAATGCTCCGAAGGTAAGACATATCCTCATCAATTAGAATGCTTAGCATTAAGAGAAGCTATGTTGTTGTGCAATTTCAAAAGGTAATCAAAGGATTGTAGTGGAAGGAGACTATACATTTTCTTAATTAATGTCAATAATTTTTATCATTATTCCTAAAATATAATTATTAAACTGTAAATTTAAAGTATAAAATATGAAAACTAATTGCATGTGACAATATTTTATTAGACAATTACTTTCTAGACTAACCATAGTAAAAGAAAAGTGAACTATAATTTAGAACTAACCAAATAAACAAAAAAGTGTTGAAATCATTATTAATAATGATTAAAATATATTTTAATTTTTTTAAAAATAATGTTTACTATAAAAGCAATAATTTATTTATGATGAATTATAACCATTGAAATTTTTAGTAAAAAAAATATTATAAATATTATGCGTTATAGTTTGTAAAAGGTGTTGAAAAAAGAATAAAAAGAATTAATATGTAAAAGAAGATATTTTCATTCTTTTAAGTATTATTTGTTTAGATTTGTATATTTTTCTCTTTTACATTTAAAGTGAGTTTGAAATTTGTAAATTCTAACTCGCCTATATTTTCACATATTAATAATCATTTTATACTCAGTTTCTTAATCTACTCCAAGTCGACAAGTGGTATCAAAGCCTCCTATATCGAGAGTTTGGCTATCGGCATTTTATGTACAAAAGTAGTTGTACGAAAGAGATTTTGCTGTGCATAATTTGGAATTGTGATCATTGGTCTGAAACCACGCTTGCTCGGTAAAACGCGAGGCTACTAAATTCAAATCACTATGGCAAAATCAGGTAATGTCAATATTATTGACAAAAATTAAATAATAATAACTATAACATATGAAAGACTTGCATGGAATTATACTTGCAAGGTTAAGACCTCTAAGAGGTTGTTGTTGAGATTGAGACTACATCACCACCACTAGATGATGATGCTAGCAATCTCAGAAAATGAAGAATTAAAGTTGGAAAAGCCATGTTTGTCATCAAAACAACTATTGAAAATGAGATGATGAAGCACATCAGATATGCTACCACACTAAAGAAAGCTTGGGATTCTCTTACTCTGCAGTTCTTAAAGAAAAATGATACTAGACTTCAATTGTTGAAAAATAAACTAATGTATATTTCATAAAAGGATATGACAATTAGTTAGTATTTACCAAGATGAAATCCTTATGTCGAGAAATTATCGAGTTAGATGAGGCATCCCGAATATCTTGTAATAGGATGAGGAGAATCATTATTCATGTACTACGATCTCAATACAATAGTTACATGGCAACAATTCAAGGTTGGCCCACACAACCTACTATTGAAGAGTTAGGGAATTTATTGGCAAGTCAAGAAACTCTAGGAAAATAAATGGTTGGAGTCTCTTTTGAATACTGAAGAGGTGGCACTCTTTATCGATAAAAAGAAGAACTAACCATGTAGTAGGAATAAAAGGAAGACACGAGGCAATTCCAATTTGAGGGGGCTCAACAAAAGCAACAATATAATGATTAGCAATTTAAGAATTCTAGATGTTAGAATAACAAATGTTTTAACTATGGCAAGAAAGGACATTATATGGAGATTGTTAGTCTAAACAAAGGATGTTTGGAGCAATACAAAAATAATAAGCAATCGCCACTCGGATAAACCAGAATGGGTTACTGAAGCATTGTTTCTGAAAGTAATGAAAGTATAAGAGTATTCTAGTTTAGAGATTGTAAAAAGTTCTAGTTTTATAGCTACCATAATAAAAGAAGAAGAAGAAGAAGAAGAGAAGTAAGCATCTGGTGCTTCAAGTTCTCATAAATTTTTATATAGGAAGTGTTAGATCTTTGATTCTGGTTGTTGTAGTCATATAACATGAGATAAAAGTAAGCTTTATAATATTTCAGAGTACAGAGGCAAGAGAGTATTGGTAACTGCAAAAAACTTACAACCACCAATTACTCACATTGGTGACACATGGATTGCTTCTTATTCGAATCACCAATAAGTGTAGTTAGAAGATGTGTACAGAGATTAAGTATGGAAAAAAATCTTTTATCAGTTTTAGAATTGACTGATTTAGGTAACTTTGTTATGTTTGGTCCAAAGATGTCAAGATTTGTCAACAAATCAAAATAGTTAACATACTAAAGTGGATTCCATATACATCTTGTTAGCAAAAGATGGTTATGTAGAGAAGATAAAAGATAGTGATACAACTGACTTATGGCATGCACAACTAAGACATGTCAACTATCTTAAGCCGAAGATGATGATGAGCAAGTCATCATTAAGAGGGCTACATAATCTTGACGTTTGTACTGATGTAGTTTGTGTTCGATGTCAGTATGGAAAGGTGCACCAACTTCTATATGAGGAGTCATCATTTAGAGCCAAATAGTCGCTAGAGTTCATCCACCTTTATGTGTTTGGTAAAGTGAAGCAATCATCAGCCAATGGTATGCACTACATGATGACATTTGTTGATAATTATTTTATGTATATATGAGACTATTTCATGAAAGAAAAATATGAAACTCTAGTAATATTTATAGAGTTCAAGCTTATGGTTGAAAGTAAAGTTAGGAAAAAAAATCTAGTGCCTTCGTACTGATAATGGGGGAGAATACATGTCTAATGAGTCATAAATTCATCTTGTCCAACGCAAGATTAGGTAGCAACTATTATCTAAACACACCACAACAAAATAGTATTATAGAGAGAAGAACAAGCATCTAGCAAAAACTTGCAAGAGTATGTTGTATGCCAAGAATGACCTTGGAAGATTTTGGGTTGAATGCATGAGAACAACAGCTCATATAATCAACAGACTTCCTCAATTAAAGATGGAATTTTATGTCTTTATTTAAGAAATTATGGAATATGAAATCTATGGTGAGCCACTTTAAAGTATTGGTTATATCTGCTATGTATTTATACTTTATCATCTACATAGCAAGTTTGATAGAAAGGCAATTGGATGTATCTTTGTGGGCTATAATAGGAATAGATGATGAGAACCCATATAGCATAAAGAATCCTATTCTAACAAGGAATCCTAATGATAGAAATCCTACTTGGAATCCTAATCCAACAAGGAGTCCTGATGACATTAGGAGTTCAAGCGATGAAATTCTCCTTCCACTTTGACTTCGACTATTGCTACTTCCTCGACCCGACCCCGAGATCTTGAATTATTTTAACAGACAGAGACTGCCGCTGATTCCCTTAGTTAGCTTGTTGAAGAACGGGCTTGACTATTTAAGGCAGCCTAATTCTAGTATTAGAGGAAGCACATGGTATGGAAAGCATGGTAAGTAGGACATCCAATCTTTAAGAAAGTTATCTCACCGGAGTCCTGTTAGTCGACCTAAGCTAAGCACTGTTCAAAATGAGGGCAAAATGGCTTATTAAATGAAAAATGCTAAAGCGGTAGGTCGGGAAGAAGTTCCTTATTCCAAGGAAGCTTTAAAAGAAAGAAATATAGAAATTTTATGATATTCGTAGTTTTTACCTATAAAAGGGCTGGCTTTTTGCTCGGTTGATTAATGAAGAAGGCTCTTGTCTTGGTAAGTTTGTTCTGGGCACTCTGTCTTTCCACTTGATACCTTTATATAAGGGTATCTAGCTCTTGATCGAATGCGACTGCACCTATGCCTACTTTCTTCGGTGTTGGTACTGCCTCTTACTCTTGTGAGTAAACTCTTACTTGATTAGTTAGAACTGAACTTCTCTGTCTTAACTCGTAAACTTATCTATCCTCTTCTTTTTAAAAGATAGGAGCTACATTTGCCGCGGATTACTCGTATTTCTTTACCCTAATTCATGGTTTTTACTTTATTATAGCCCTTCCATCTTCACCTTCCAGTACTAATCTCTTCTTCTAGGGAAGACCCTTCATCTTACCAGGGAGCCAGCTGTGCTCTTGCACGAATGGTTACTTCTTTCGCGAGTGAAAAGCTTGTTTCTTCCTTGCTCTCAAAGTGAGGGGTTTCAATATTCAAAGTCAAACGATTCTTTAGATTATCGAAGAACTGGGCGAAATAGGAAAGCTTAAGCTTTGATAAAGAGATATGAGAGTAAGGCTAGCTTTGGGCATCCCCTAGCTAAGCCCGAAGAGAAGGGATGTGTTTAGGTGTAGAAGCCACTTCAGATATTAACTACATTGGATTAATTCCTTTTATTGCTTGCTCGGAATGGGGTCCACTTAATATCGAAAGACTCACCCATCGAGGACTTTCTCACACCCTTATGTCTCCATCTCTCGAGTCGAGCTCAATCTTTAGCAGGTATTGTTTGGTCTGGAGTGCAGTGCATCTTTTAAGACAAGCGATTACCTGAAGAATTTTACAACTCCTTACTAAACAACTCCATTTCCTCAAAAGTACACCCTTGCACCCTTAGCACTCGCGACATTTTTCTCAGTTTTCTAAAATTGTACTACCTGGGCATAGTTCAAGGTCGATACTAGGGTTAGCTCTTGCCGAAGCCTGTCTACAAGGCCCCCCTTTACTGAAAGGATACCTTTTTTTGACCAAATGTGAGATTGGATCGAGGAATTATGTATAAAAAAAAAAGATGGTCATGGAATTCTTATAGCAGGTCAGTCTAGGTAGTTGCTATTGCTCTTGAGAAATTTGTTGTTTCCAGTTTCGTTTGTGCATCTTTTTTTCTCCCATGCTTTATGTTGGTCAGTAATTTTGAGAGTTGGCAAGATCAATAATAATAGTTGCACAGAGTACGGTAGAATTCCTCGGTATGGTCATTCGGGAAGTTCCTCCGATGACGACTCCCATACAATTCTTTCAAGAGTTGGAGAAGTGTCTACGGGTAAAGCATAATATCCATATAACTGTTTGCCACCTATGCTCCGCCATCCATTCCAAGTTTAGGAACCTAGCACCTATGCTCTTACTACATGCCCTTCAGGCAATACGACTTTTATAATACGCGAAGCAGCTGAGCATCTTCGATCGCTATATTCTTGTGATAGTGAAGGTTTAACAACAAAGTTACAGCTTTAGGCGAAGAGTGGAAGTGAAACCCTTAAGTCTTATTATTTTGTTCTCGAATAACGATCATTCATTACGGCCGGCCCGACCAAAGACTTTAAATCTGGCCCAAGCAAGCTATATTATGGAACTCCTCATCTGAGGAATGGGCCAAGCCGATCCATTGTTGGCTCAGAAAGTGCATTTGCTAGTTCGAAAGAAGCTGAATCCGGGTGCAAATGGGGTTCAAATGATTCTTCTATTTCGGAGCATGCCGCGCAAACTCACTTGGTAAATAGCCTTCACTAAAACTCATCTGCTTGTCAATTCTTAGTGTAATACTCATCCATGTAAAAATTAGGAATTCCTTTTCCAACTCGTCCTAGAATGGGCGTTATGGCAAATAATAAGAAGAAAACAAAAAGAGAAATTTGTTTAATAGTAATAAATGGTGCCTCCACAGGTTGACATCCAATCTAACCTAGTAGTAAGCAATCCAACCAAAGCAACCAAAATATTCCTTGGTGAATCGGGCGAAAACTTGAACTATGTATATACATACTTTTAAAAAAAGGTAAAGCCAACAAACGTCGTTTGAGAGCTGCTTCAAGGATCCAATGAATAGCTAAGGTTTGTTGACGATCCTTGGCTACAATCCTAAGGACATCATAAATAGTACCTGCTACTCCTACTTTTCCATTTCGCATATGGGCTTTATATTATCTATCCTGCCAACCATAAGTTTGATTACATCGCATTCAATTCGAGCTAGGCGATGAAAAGTTTGATAAACAATATCACGCCCGGTTTCGACCCTCGAAGAGGAGCCGATTGAGATACCCCAATTATTGATTGAATTCCTCCAATTAAGGATGATCATGATAAGACCTACTAATAAAATAAATAGTACTCTCGAAACCGATTCTGAAGCTTGACATTATCCTTTTTAGTAGACAGACTAAGAAGGCACCCTAAGAGAATTGCCTAGGTACACCGACATACGAAATTTCATAGAGCGAAGGGAATAGAATATCCTAAAGCCTCTCTATGCCAAGTCAATTAGATCTTACCAACAAAAGAAGTTTACACATGAGACATAGAACTAGGTTGGGAAATAGGGTTCTCACCTCCAGAATAACAAGACAAAAAAACATGTGCTTGACTTTTCCAATCACATGTCTTATTAAGCATATGAAAATGGAACCTTTGGTATCTTATTAAACAAAAATGGTGATATTGTTCCTCCATTAATAAAAAATTCAAAATGAAATATGTACCGGATTTTTAGCACATGCAACCATCAAACCAGAGACCAAACCAGAGACCAAACCAGGGCTCGACAAAATAGAAGTTCCTACACCTTGCATGGCATTTCCTAGTCCACCATGGATAGGATCCGATCCTATCCTAGCAATCAAACTCCTTCCTGACTCAGCTCACCTGCCTCTGAAGCTGGGGGGCCCTTAAGGTACATGGAAGGAGGATGCCCCTACAATAGGTACACTCGATTCCATTCTGTGTGGGGATCCCTATGGTCTTTTCAGGGGAGGGGCCATGAGCCAAGCGACCTTCAAACTAAAAGCAAGGAACTCAAAAGTGTTCAGACTAAAAGTAAGAAAGGACTCGACGGTTGTTCCTTTATTAGGTCCGAATCCTGCCACCTTTCTTGTGGACCATCCTGTAGTTACCGGATGATGGGAATAACAAAGCAGATATTTTGAAATGAGCACGAAATGTCAATATATGAATTGTTTCATTATTCGTTCTTTCTGGGAAACTGCATATCAAGGAAAGGGCTTTGGTCCCTCTGAAGCCAAGTTTGTCTTATAATAGTAGTAGTTGCCCCTTATCCTCGAGTGATTCTCTTTGGGATTTCTTTTAGCCCAAAAATGGGAAGAGCAGTTTTTGTAGTTCCTTAATACCTTTTGACTAATCTAGATCCTTAAATAACTTGTACTTAAGAACCTTAGTTATAAAGAATTAAATACGGTTTAACATAAATAAGAGTTTATATTAAACTAAGTTTGTAAAATACCCAGCCTTCACTTGATAAATTCACCAAGTCATAAAGAATAAAAGAAGAGAATTAACTCCAAAATAATCAATATTCAATAACTTTTACATAGAGATTCATACTAGCTTAGATAGGCCTTAGAAGAACCTAATTCTATAATGATAAGGCAGCAAATAACAATAAGACTAGGAGTAGAACTCAAACTAAAAGGATAACTTAAAAAAAGATTTATAATTATTAAAAGACTTCTTTAAATGAAAAAATACTCCTAAAATTCATTCAAACCTAGCCCATATAATAAACATGACATTTGAGTTTAAGTTACATATGCTAAGCAGCTCATTCTTGAGTACTAAACTCTAAATAGCTTGACTTGATTATCTTGGGCTTATCTTGACTTATTCATACCTCCATATGTTAGATTAAGTTGATATGAGTATCTTGAGGCCCATTATTTTGATTAAGTCCAATCTCACTCGGACTTTGAATCTGATTAGGACTCCTAGTTAGATTAGGATTTCTAGTAAAAATAGGATTTCTTTCGTCGCTTGAACTCCTTATGTCATCAGGACTCCTTGTTGGATTAGGATTCTTAGTGAAATTAGGATTCCTTGTTGAAGTAGAATTATTTGAGCAAGTAGAATTTCTATCATTAGGATTCCTTGTTGGAGTAGAATTTCTAGTGCTATATGGGTTCTCATCAATTGAGAAGGATGGAGATGTTGCGATCCTATAATTGTAACTCATCATGGTCGACATGAAAACATGTTTCACTTCCTCACTCTAATGAAGTAGAACAATTGCATGAAAAGTGTGAGTAGTAAGTAAAAATTCAATAAATTTTAAAGTTTGTCATGCAGTCTCAAATTCAAGAAAGGCCATGGCAGACTAGTGCGTATCATAGAATATATGATAAAGATTAATCAGCAGTTGAGATGCCAAAAGAACAACCTGCAGAACAAGCAGTATCACCAATACAGTTAAGAACAACCAAGGTGAGAAAAAAAATTCCAATTATGCAATGTTATACTGATGGGAGAAGAAAAGTAAACAACATCCTTTAAGGAGGTATCACAGAAAAATAAATGGATAAAATCCATGAAAGAAGAGATCAAAGCTCTTATTCAAAATCAAACTTGGAACTTGGTGCCAAAATCTAGAGACATGAAGCCCATTTCATGGAACTGAGTGTACAAGATCAAGACTCGTCCAGATAGTTCAGTTAAGAAATACAAAGCTCTTTTGGTGGCATGAGGATTCTCATAGTAGTATGGATTAAACTATGATAAAATATTTAGTCCACTGTCCAAGAATGCAACTGTTCGTGTTTTGCTAGCATGCATTGCAAGTAAATCTTGAAACTTATAGCAGATGGATGTCAAAGATGCCTTTCTAAATGGAGAGTTGGATTGATATATAGAGCAACCTAAAGGATTTAAGAACAAGATTAATCCCAAGTATGTTTTCTAATTGAATAAGGGACTATATGGGTTGAAGCAAGCCCCTAAGCTTGGTATGACAAGATTGTTGAGCTTCTCATCCATAATGGCTATGGAGTTGCACAAGTTGATTTGAGTTTATTTGTCAAAGCTCGAGAAAGGAGGCTAGCAATAATTCTTATTTATGTTGATGATCTCATTATCACTAGTGAAGATGTTAATGAGATTTACCATACTAAGAAAAATGTATTAGTCCGATTTTACATGAAAAAACTTAGGAAGCTAAATCACTTTTTGGATTAGAAAGAGCATAAAGAAAGGATTATTTTTGTGTCAAGAGAAATATACAAGAATTCTTCTCCAAAAGTATGGAATGCTAGACTACAAGCTTCTTGTTCTCCTAATAGAGGTGAACTTCAAATTAAGCATTACATAAGGTAAAGATTTGGAAGATTAGTGATGTATCGATAGATATAGGCAATATGATATATTTGACATTGATAAGGCTAGATATTGCATTTGCAATTGGAGTTAGCTAGTTCATGCAAACTCCAAAAAGCCTCACTTGGAAGTAATTAGGAGAATTTTAAGATATATCAAAGGAACACTTGATCTCGGGTAATTTTATAAAAGTAACATAACTTGCGAATTTGGAAGGATATTGT
The DNA here is from genome assembly GCF_019578655.1 of Ricinus communis. Taxonomy (NCBI): domain Eukaryota; kingdom Viridiplantae; phylum Streptophyta; class Magnoliopsida; order Malpighiales; family Euphorbiaceae; genus Ricinus; species Ricinus communis. Next base: position 22,291,005 of record NC_063258.1, read on the forward strand.
GATGATGATTATGCTAGTGACTATGATACACAGAGATTGACCACTAGTTATGTATTTAGTTTGGGTTCTTAAGTTGTTACTTGGTGTAGAAAAAGGCAACCAATAATGTCACTTCCAACACTAGAGGTTGAGTATCTTGCAACAATAATGGCAGCTCAAGAAAGTACATGGTTAATACAATTGTTGGAGAATTCACATCAACCAGTTGATTATCTGATATCAATATACTGTGATAATCAATTAGCTATTTGTTTAGTTGAGAACCTAATGTTTCATGCTAGAACAAAATATGTGGAGATGCAATATCATTTTATTCGTAAAAAATCCTTACAAGGGAGATCAAAGTAATTCATGTGAAGATAGAAAAACAACTGGTAGATATTGTCACTAAAAGACTTAATTGTGAAAAATTAGAAGATTTTCATAAAAGACTCGGTAATGACTCCAAGAAAAGGGATTAAGGACATTATTAATAAGAGGGAATGTTGAAATCATTACTAATAATGATCGAAATATATTTTATTTTTCTTTAAATACATTTACTATAAAAGCAATGATTTATATTTATAATGAATTATAATCATTGAAACTTTTAGTAAGAAAAATATTATAAATACTATACCTTATAATTTGTAAAATGTGTGGAAAAAAGAATACAAAATATTAATATGTAAAAGAAGAAACTTTCATTCTTCTAAGTTTTATTTGTTTAGGTTTGTATGTCTTTCTTTTGCATTTAAAGTGAGTTTGAAATTTATTTTTAACTCGCCTACATTTTTATGTGTTAATAATTATTTTATTAATAGTTTTTTAATCACAATTCGATAAAATGATTATCTTTTTAGAATGAAGAGATTATATATTATAAAGGAAAAAAAAACCTTATGGTCACATACTCATTTATTTAGAAGGTTGTGATATTTATTGTGACAAATGACTGCCTTATGTTTTATTTTTCTTGCATTTTAAAGCTCACTACTTAATATTATTATTATTTTATAATAAAATATTTGACTATTTATAAAATCATTTTATAGGTTTATAGATTTAATTTTTATCATATATAAATATAAAATTATTTTAAATATATTAAAGTAATATATCACATAATATAGATATTATTATATAAATTAAAATCATAGTTTTTAGAATTGACCCATAGAATAGAAAGGATTAAGGTTAGAGGTCCAACCGGGATTGAATTGATAACTAAAAATATATGCATAAATATTTATATATGATGTTGTATAAAAGTATGAATAGCTTAAAGATATTTTATACAATATAATTTTTAGTATTATTTAATAATTAAATCCAATAAAATATGATATTCAACAAATATTAATATACTAATTCCATAAAAAATTTCAACCACAAACTTAATTATTTGAAAGTATTCAAGTGATCACAACCTTCTTTTACTTATAATTTTAATATTTGCATAAATTATATATCAATTTTCTAAATTTGACTAAATCTTTAAAATTCTTTTCAACTTAAAGATTTGGCAAATATTTTTTTATTAAATTAATTGATTAAAGAAAAGATAATAAATCTTTTTGAAATAAGAAATTTAGGATTTGAGCCAAAAGAAAACCCAAACAAGATATAATCAAGTGTTAATTAATTGTTTTTAGAAAAATCAGACTTGTCAAACCCATGTGACTTGATCGCCAGTCTATCTAGTTGGGTCAACAGGTTCTTAGCAAGTTTATCCAAAAATGGATTTTAGGGATTCTCGGCCTAGATAAAGTGTCATTCCTAATTCAATCAGTCAGGCCGACCAGGATTTAACAACCATGATAAAAATTAATACTATGTTTATCTCTTTAGTAAATATGTCGTAAAATTTTGTTGATGATACACTCAAATTGTGTAAAGTAAATTAGTCTTTTATATGGTCAATTTTAAATTCTACAGTGATTTAGATGAGATTACCATTAATTTATTTATTTGGTTGAGTTATTTGTAATTTCATGTCTTTTTAGCAAAGGAGAAGAAATTTTAGGTTTAATTAAGCAAGTCAGAAAAATTAGAAGGCCTAGAAGCAAAAAGGAGTATGTTGGAAACGTGTCAAAAAAAATAGAGCCCATGAGAGATCGCGACTCCTCCCGCTAGGTCACACAAAGCACGAATAAGAAACTGACTATCGCGAGCGCAAGGCTGTTGCGAGCACAGGGAAGCTGATGAGAGATCTCTTTGTGGTCGCATATAGGAATGGCAATTGGTAAGTGTTGTTGGTTATCTGCAAATGCACGGGTTAAACAAGTAGTACAGAAAAATATTGTCCCACGAGGTGGTGTTAAGTACTAGCTAATAGGTGGCTTCAATTATCTAAGAGTCTAAGAGATATTGTGTGTCTAGATTAATTCAATAAAAGCAAATTGAATTAAGAGCTAATTTTAAGAAAGTTACTAACTCAAACTAACAAAGAACTAAATGAAAGATTTAAATTAAGAGACATTAATACGGTAAAGTGCTCTAGGAGGGGCTTTCCTCAATGACAAGCCAAGTCTTCAAATTACTATTCTTTTGAGTTCAGAATGATGAATGAGAAGGCGAATTATCCTTAAAATATCTATTAATGTCTCTCAAGAATTAAAAGACGTGTTAGAATGAATTCAATACATATTTTCATGTTAAAAAGTTAATAAAACCCATTAATCAAGTGGAAACTCGATTGATCCTTAAAGGAGCAAGCTTATTTCTAAGTCAAAATCCTAAGTTTAAGAACTAATGATTCTAATATCAAGTTTCACCTTTCAGTCCTTCACTTGGGTATCTAGATCAAGTAAATATAAGCACCAACACATTCACAAGTATTAAGCATAAAAGTAGTTAAATCATCATTCAAGATCTTCAACTCAAATGAGATTCATTCAAACATCATGGCAAATTGAGAGAGTACAACCCCTTCGCTAGAGAGAAAGCATTTTAGCTACACATGATTACTAAAATAACTTAAAAATAAGTTGTAGATATAGCATACATAAATTGAAAGCAAAAATATAGCGAAATAAGTAAGAGAGTGAGTTAAAAGAAAATTAATGGGTCTTCATTAATTATCTCCTTTTTCCTCTAATCTCCTCATTGATTACTCTAAATGGTTCTCTTTTCTTTAATCTTCACTGAAAATACATTAAAATCATAAAGACTAAACAAGAATCTAAGTTTTTAAAAGTGGTAAGTGGGTGGCTCTTCAAGTTCTTGTCTTGAAGATATAGTGGTTGGATGTCTCCTCCTTATTCTTTCGAATAAAATCCTAGAAGGAAGATATAGTCTCTTTAAAGAAAAGCACATGCTCATTTTTATCTAATTCTGATAAAATTGAGGGCCTCAATCTTTTAGTGCCTATGAGATAAAAGGCCTCGATTTTGGATAATAGCTTTGGTTGATTCTTCTTTAGAAACTAAGGATCTCGATTTCTTATGCCTTGCGAAATCGATGGCCTCTATTTTTAGGCGATTTGTAATCTTTTGAATAACTTTTGTTCTTTATTTTGCTTGGCGCTGTTGAGCTTTTCTAGCTCTTTTCTCCTCCATTTAGGGCGCCTATCAATAAACACAAAACACCATCGAAAGTGATTATTTATCAAAAGAATTACTAAAATGGTATGCTCTTAAGGGTAAAATCAATGTGAATATGTGTGTGGAAATTGCTCACATTAGTAGGGTATCTGTCCATTTAAGGATATCCGAACCCAAATCCGATTAAAAGACACATATCTAAACTCGTCCCAAATCCTATTTAAATCCGAATAGAAATACCAGCATACTACTCGAACCCAATTAAAATTCGGTTAATTTTAAATAGCTATTATATATTTTTTATAAATATTTAAATAGATAACATGTACCCTATCTGTTTTATATAAACATTTGGGTAATTAAATGGATATTCATTTACCGAATCCGTTTATAATAATTAACTTTTAAAATATATTAATAAAAATTAATAAAAATAAAAAAATATAGAAAAACTACTAATCAAATGTAAATATTTAATATTTAATATTCGATATGTTAATACAGCCTAAGCATAAATTTAAAAATATTTAAAATAATATTCTAAGTAACAAAAATAAAATAAAAAGTAATAATATTTAACATAATCAGGTTCGGGTAACCGGTACCCACGGATTTAAATTCGAACTTAACTCAAACTCGTTACGGACAGTAAAATCAAATCTCAAATTTGTTTATTATTACCCAAATCCATCTCATTAGGTATTTTGGTCTTTCAAGAGTTTATGGCTTTATAAACATGAGGGAGCTCAATTTTTAGAGTGGATTAGTAAGTGTTTAGAATTAGAAAAAGTTGCTAGAGGCAAGGATTGAAAAAGATTTGAGGATCATGATTCAAACGTTCTTCTTTTCTTCTTGTTTTATTTTATTATTTTTAGATTAAGTTCAATGGATTCATTTATTTTTGTTAGTTTGAATTTTATTATGAGTAGCTAAGTTTAATTGGTTGAAAAACTCATTAACCTTATTCTATAATTTGAATTAGTAATATTTCTTTGATTATTGGTTTAATTATTTTAATTTATTATCCCTGTGCTTTATATGATTGTGAATATAAATGTCTAATATTTATAATAGATCTAGGTATTAAGCAAGTAACGAAAATTGAAGTTTGATATTAGTTTAAGAAATATTAAATAATACTATTAAGACTTAGACATAAAGCTTAGGTTATTGAGATTTGCTTAAATTTACCATAAGACTTAAGGAGTTCATATTAGTATAACTGATCACTTAGTAGGCAAGTAATTAATCTGAATATGGTGGATATGATTTGAAAGAATATATTTGCTAACTTGGGGTAAATTATATTCAAGATTATTTAAGCTAGATTCAAAGAATAGTTAATCGAATTATAAAAGTATGGGAGAAACCTAATTTCAAGTTTTTATTAATTTAATTTCTTTATTTTCAAATTCAATCTAAACTATTTTTAATATAATTAGTACAAAATTATAATATATTCTAATATTAAGTACTACAAATCTTGCTTTCATATATATATATATATATAAATTTATAAATTAAATTTTTTTATTAAATTAAAGTGGAGAAAAAAATCTAAAAATTTAGAAACATAATTTAAAAAATACATACAAAATAAAAATATGCTAAAATTAGTTCACAAATTTAAAGTAAAATTAAAATATAATAATATAATATAAATTAGCACTACTGATACTAATACTGTAATTAACTCTATTAGTTTTATTATATTTTCTAATAAATAATTGTCTACTTTGTTGCTAATTAACTCACATAAAAAATCTCATAATATTTTCTTAAAAATTTCATAGTATATTTTTGTTTTTGTTTTTGCTAAAAATTAATACTACAATAACACAATGATTTTTTTTTTTATTCTCATAAGTGGCACTCTCATTTTAGCAAATTTATTATTTAAATATTGAATATATTAATTTATGTTGTATTTTGAAAGTAAAATAGTTAGTGACTTGCCTAAAGACCTCCACAATTTATAATAATTTTTAAGAATAATAATTTTATTTTAAATAAGTTATCTATTTCTATCAAATTCATAGTAATGTGTAATATCACAATTAATACTTTATATACCATATAAGTTATTATTTATATGTAACATTTTTTATAAATATTGTCAAATGAGAAAAGAAAACTTAATTAATCAATTTATTTACCAACCATACAAATTTTCATTTAAAACCCCAAATTAAAGTAATTATATTTTTAATCCTTATTTCAAAATTAATTTTCAATTTAATCCTAACAATAAATTAACTTAATTAATCAATTTACTAACTATTTTTCAATTAAAATCAACACCATTAGCTAATTGAAATTTGCTATTCCTCAATAAAAATTTTTATAAAAATATTATTTATTAATTATTTCATAACTTTTAAATATAGAATTTAATTCATATACTCATACGGGGAGAAAATTAAGTGACCAAAAATATAATTTATTCCTCAAGAAATTTACTTAATTAATTTTATAAAAATCAAACTAATTAGGTATAGAAAAATAACTCTCTTACTTTTATCTAGTATTGAAATTTCATTTTAAATCATTCCAATTAAATTAATTAAAAATAAAATAATATTAATTTGAATAAAAATTTATTATTAATTATTATTAATATATTATTAAAATAGATATTAACTCACAAAAAAAATCTCATAATATTTTCTTAAAATTTCATAAAATCTTTTTATTTTTTTTGCTAAAAATTAATATTAAAGTAGCACAATGATTTTTTTAGTTCTCACAAGTCTCACTCTCTTTTTAGCATATTTATTATTTAAATATTGAATATATTAATTTATGTTGTATTTTGAAAGTTAAAAAGTTAGTGACTTGCCTAAAAACCTCCACAACTTATAATAATTTTTAATAATAATAGTCTCGTTTTAAATAAGTTATCTATTTCTATCAAAGTTATAGTAATGTGTAATATCATAATTAATACTTTATATACCATATAAGTATTATTTATGTTTAACATTTTTTATAAATATTATCAAATGAGAAAAAAAAAAAAAAAGAACTTTCTTTATATGTACATAGGCTATAAATCATACAGCAAAAATTCCTGTTTCATTTAATTAGCTGCTCGTTTCTATGTGTTACGTGTTTCCATCAGTTTCCAAACCCAATAAGAAAAAAGAAAAAGGAAAAGAAGAGGACTAAAACGCCAACTAATTGTACTCTCCTTGCCATCTTCCACTCCCAACGCTCCCCCTTAGAGAACTCAATATTCCATTTCCGACCCCAATTATCCCAGCATCTTTTGCAGGCAGACCCTCTCTCTTCTGGTACCTTTCATAAACACACACACTTGCACTGATGCTTCAATAGTATTCTTTATGTATGTATTCTTGTATTTATTTTTCACTCGTAATATTCACGCTATTACGGCGTGTATAATATTTTTGCAGAGAGGAAAAGGGCTCTGCTTTGCCAGATCAGATCCACATTATTCTTCTGAGATCTGTTTTCCATTGTTAAAGTGAAGTAACAAAGATGGGTATTTTGTTTACTAAGATGTTCTCTTCTCTTTTTGGTAACAAAGAGGCTAGGATCCTTGTTCTGGGCCTTGATAATGCTGGCAAAACTACAATTCTCTGTATGTTTTCTTTTTCTTTTTGTTGATTTTACTGGATACCCTTTTGGTTTTTTGTGATCTTTTGTAATGGATATTTGTTGAATTTTGATGTTAATGCAGATCGGCTTCAGATGGGTGAAGTTGTGTCCACCATTCCAAGTTGGTACTCTTTCTGCAGTTTATTTTATCGAGTTATGATAATGTTTGTTTAGATGGTGAAATCACATGATTATGAATATGACATAAATTGAAGCTGATTTTTCTCTTTTAATCTTGCTTTTCTGTTTAAGAAACTGATTTTTAGATATAAAATTGCACTCTCTTTGGCAATGAAGTGGAGGTTCTTATCTTCTGATTCTGTCCAGAATTGTCAATTGATGATTTCTTTTTTTCTTTTTTGGATGCAGCAATTGGATTTAACGTTGAAACAGTGCAGTATAATAATATCAAATTCCAAGTATGGGATCTTGGTACGCCAATTAATTCTCCTTGATCTGTGTTTCCTAATGTTATATGATAAAATATTTCTTATATGAGACTAACTATTAATTGCTTATTAACATAAATGCTTAAGAACTCGTGAAGCATCTCCTTTTATAAAAAGCATAAGCTTGATTTTGTTGTTTATTAATTTGAATTTGGGTGGATGTAAAAACAGAAATTTAGCACATGAGTATGGGTCTGAGGGTGAGAAGTGATATATGTATTGAATTCTATGTCAACTTTACTGTCATTCCAATCTAAGCTTAGTAACCGTGCTTTCAATCCAAGACTGTCAAGCTGGGATTGATTCAAATTACTTTATGAACATATAGCAGACTATTCTAGACATTCAAGAACAGAAGTAAGAATGTTTAAAGTGGTTGGATCTCTGCACTGGACTTGTGCGTAGAAATATATCTGGTCAAACAATTGCATAAAAAATTTGGTTCAAGAATTACAGCGGATTATGATTGTCAGGCTGAGTTTCTAATAGCCATTGCTCATGAGATATGGACTCAAATACAAATTGATTTAGCCTCTTTCTGCTTATCTGCTGATTTTCAAAGTCATTTCTTGCTTTTGACCTTCAATTAATGTTGCATGCAGGCTCCATAGTAAAGTGCTCTAAGTTACTAAGACTAACATTACATAGCAAATAATTTTGAATCCTTTCTTTCAGTTATCCTTCTTTCATTGATTTGAAAAATCATGACAATTTGTTTCAGAAATAACAATGTTTTCCTAGTCATATAGTTGCTAATTCTAATAATTAATTTAACTTTAATTAGCATGCAACTATTCTTTCTAATTAAGTTTATCTTAAATAAGAGAAACAAAATACTGTTCAATGTAGATTCTAATAATTGAAAGTTTATCGACTGTGTTAAAGGTTGATTAGTTTGTGAGTTTTCTTCTTGCATGAAACACAATATAATATGCATGCCAATTTCTGCCAGTATATGGGACTACTAAGAGCTCTAGATATATGAGATAAAAGCTCCTTGATTTTACACCTTCTTCCCCTTAATTTCCACTTTTTCTTGTGAGATAAATCAAGAAGTATGCTTGTTGAAGAGCTCATTTTTAGGTTTTGCATCATCAAAGTCATTTTAATTTCTCATTCCTTTTTTTTTTTTTTGATATAGGTGGACAGACAAGTATCAGGTAACTTCAAATCATCTAGAAAATTCTTATAATAAACTTGCTTTATTGGGAAGGGACCTACTCCCTTGTGATATGCACTATTGGTTTATTTTAATGACTAAGCAATGTTGTTGTTTCGAAAGCTTGTGCAATTTATGGAACTACATGCCTCATATTAATTAATTTCTTGACAAATAGATATGCACTGCCTGTATCCTAGTGCCAGTTTTGGCCGTGGGTTAGGATCATGACATGAATACATCCCTTCTACCTCCTTGAAAACAATATATACAATAAATTGATAAAACAATTATTTTTTCCTTTTTGGTGCCTGAAAGGCTGAACTTAATATAGAATAACCCTAGACTGAAATTCTAAAGCCAATGCGCCTTATGGATAAGGAGGATTGTTATTGTAATTTATTTAAGTAGGATGGGGCTTATAGAAGGGACTAGGGAGGGAGCTACCTCAGTTTCATAGGCTATGCCCAATGGACTAAAACAATAAAACAACTACCTTGAAATAGCTTCCATTGATTCAGTAGTTTTATTTACTATTACTGTTTGCATGTAGAAAAAGTAAATTAAAGCTGTTGGCCTATGCTTCACTTTAAAATCTACGAAATGATTGCTTCCCATTTGCATCCTAACCGAGCATCTCTTCATTTTTACCCAATTACGTTAGCAACTTGCTAATCAATGAATAATAGGTGTTATCATCTCCTGCTTAAAAAATTGAGGATGATAGTATTATTCTTGGTTTTTTTTTTCTGTTGGATATAGGATTTTTGCTCTTTGGCCACATTACTTTTTGGTAGTTTAATCTTTCATCAATAGCACAAGCTCACAGTCTGCTTGTGCTTTATCCCACAGACCATATTGGAGATGTTATTTTCCCAACACGCAAGCCATAATCTATGTTGTTGATTCAAGTGACACTGATAGACTGGTGATTGCTAAAGATGAGTTCCATTCCATCCTTGAGGTATAGTTATTTCTGGTTTACATTCAATTAGGAGTATCTTAGAACAAATTTTTTATAACTATCATCTGCACATATACAAATTTAATCAAGTCTTGTCGCCCATAGACAACTGAGTGAAAAAATGAAACTTGTGCTGGCTTTCTTTATTGTTTGGCTGACAATATCTCAGACTCCTATAACTAATCCTAGCCTATAGTCGTCTTATGCTGCATGTTTTAGGTGGTGGTCCAAGAGATGTAATGTTTTTGGTTTGCCAAATTTATATCATGAAGCTAAGATCCCTACATGTCTTACCATTCAAGATTCAAACAACTCGTTGGATTCAAAATCATAATTTGCAGAACGAGGATCTCTTAATATTGGTTTAGGAAACATTAATGTGAATTTTACTGCAGAAATGTCATAATACAAGGTTTTGATCCAATAATTTCATTTTATCAAGAATGAGAATTGTAGATAACTTCTCCTTGTTTCCATTTGGGCTTTCAAGGACAAAAAATTTATTATCAGATGTAGTGGTTTATTTGTCACTAAAATTTGTCCGTCTAGTTATAGGAATTGGGGAATTTCTTTTTGCAAACGACTGCACAATTTTTTCAAGTCCTTTGTGTGTGTCTATGTACCCCTCAGGGAAACTCACATGCGATAATTTAGGGGTGAATCTGTTAGGCTAAACTGTACACCAATAAATAGAAGGGTGTTCCCCTCTCTGTCACACCCCTTGGTGCTGTCATATCTATTGAAGTCTTGTGTATTAGAAGTTAATTATGGTTTGCTTATGAAACTTTGTAGTGAGGATTGAATTCTTAGCTTATGATTCTTTCTGAGCTAAATTTTTTGCTCCAACTGTTTAGAATATTGTGCATCCTGTTTTTGCATTTCAACATTGCTGAAGATGACTCATTGATCATTGGGTTGTTTTCCTTTGGATAAAATTTAGTCATATTTGATATCAATGTCCATGCATTTTATTAGATCTTCTAAGATTCCAATTAACCTGTTTGAGTGTTTTGGCAGGAGGAAGAGTTAAGAGGTGCTGTTGTTCTTATCTTTGCAAACAAGCAGGTCTACTTTTGTGCCTAGTTGTTTAATTCTTTTACAATTTGTATAAAAAGGAAGAGATGAAGACTAATGCTATTGGCAAGTTTAACTGAGGATCTGGGCTATGATTACTCAAGCTTTTGTTGCTTTTATGACGCATACTTTGTGGATGCAAATTTTTTCATCAACTTTAAGTTTCTTCTTTTGTTCTCTTCCAGTTATTTTCTTTTCTGAAGACTTTCTTTGATTTATACAGGATCTTCCTGGTGCACTTGATGATGCTGCAATTACCGAGGCTCTAGAGTTGCACAAGATTAAGAATCGCCAATGGGCAATTTTTAAAACTTCTGCAATCAAAGGAGAAGGTCTTTTTGAAGGTTTGGACTGGTAAGTTCAATAAACATTAAATTGTAGATATTAGCATTGATTTTAAAGATACTAAATATAGGCTCACCATATACTTCTTCTGTGCAAAAGTATGAATATCATGGTAGGATTGTACTAGCCTTGTTTGATTACTAAGAACAAGATCAACAATTAGACTAGGAATCATGCATTGATTGCCTCTTTGAATGGTTGTAAGTATAGCATAAGAGTGAGAAATAAAGAATGTAAAAGCTTTTTGTAATCTTTAGATCGCTTATCATATAAGGCTGAAGTCTTTGAAATTAGAAATGAGAATGAAACTATGTTCCTGTTCATACACATTATTATTAACCAACCAGGGGCTTAATGTGCTTTTTTCGCAATTTAACTTTTGGGCCACATTATATGCAACTTCTGTGTTGGTTGAATTTAGCCAATTATCTGACGATCATATTCAAATGTTAACTTCATAAGTTTTATTATAGAAAATATACAATTGTGACCATGATAAGGTTATTTTATACCTTCTTTTATCGTAAAAGATATTAAGCTTTTCTTTTTCTCTCACTTCAACCTGCTTTTTCTTTAATCCTTTCATCTAAAATCCCACTCTTATCTACTGATTCCTCATTGGCTTTCATATCATCCTTAACATACTTTAGGCTCATTTCTTATTTGTTTATTTATGACAAAAGGTTGAGTTTAGTGGCTAATTTAATTCTTTGAGAGGTGGGTTTATTTAAGACAGTAACTTGATGTTGAGTCCTGTTGTGAGAAGATATATATTTAGGAAAGAAGCAGATATGCGGTATTCATGTTGGATGGATTTGAGGGGAATATCAGGAGATTAATGGGGTGATATTCAGAGTAAGAATTTTTATTCTAGCTTTCTAGAGAGAGAGAGAGAGAGAGAGAGAAAGAGCAATAACCTGTCAAGCAAATACATGAAGATAAGGAGTTTGAGTAGAAGTCAAGCTCTGTTTTAAGATGCCCGGATGGGTTTTATTGTTATGAGAAGTGACAAAACCATTACTTTGATAATCTGGGTTCAAACATAATCATTTGAAAACTATCACTTGGGGCTCTTTTATCCACTCTCTCATCTTTGTGTGCTGCTGTTGTCATCTAATTTTTATTTTGTATTTGTTTGTTATGTTCTTTCGTAATTTTGGATGCATATAAGTTTATTTTTTCTCATAAATGTTATGATTAATTAACTGTTTCTAGGTCCTTTTAAGGGCTGATTGCATTTCTCTCAAGATTTTTCTTTGATTATTGGTTTTGTTCAATTCACAGGATTAGGAATTTATTTATAAAATTATTAGTATTCATAAATCATATATAACTTAAGTTATTAGTTATATATGGCGAGAACTATGGACATTGGTGGTTTGAAGGGACATACGTCTTGAAGTTAGGAATTATGCATAACCCTATTACACGCATTATTTTTGATAGAATACATATGATTATTAATGCCTGAAAAGCTACAGAACGTGGTTATAGTATTTGATTGAGCATTCTGAGCTTCTCTTTTTATTTGAAGATAAGTTTGTAGCAAGGTGTTTGAGAGAGTTTGGCCATGTTCAATGTTGACTTGTGGTTGTATTGGTTGGGAGATTGAGCATATCCATGATATAGGAGAGTGGCCTAGGAGGTAGATTTAAGAAGGGAAACAAGGAAAGTTTAGGATTTTTAGCCATTCTATAAACATAGCCTTAAAATTGAATAACATAGGGAAAAAGTTATCTATATAGATGTCCATGCTATCCTTTACTATTTTGGCTTTTAGGAATAGATAAACTGAGTTGAGAATTACGGTCAGTTATATATGGCGAGAACTATGGACATTGGTGGTTTGAAGGGACATACGTCTTGAAGTTGGGACTTATGCATAACCCTATTACACACGCATTATTTTTTATAGAATACATATGATTATTAATGCTTGAGAAACTACAGAATGTCATTATAGTATTTGATTGAGCATTCTGAGCTTCTCTTTTTATTTGAAGATAAGTTTGTAGCAAGGTGTTTGAGAGAGTTTCGCCATGTTCAATGTTGACTTGTGGTTGTATTGGTTAGGAGATTGAGCATATCCATGATATAGGAGAGTGGCTTAGGAGGTAGATTTAAGAAGGGGAAGAAGGAAAGTTTAGGATTTTTAGCCATTCTATAAACATAGCCTTAAAACTAAATAACATAGGGAAAAAGTTATCTATATAGATGTCCATGCTATCCCTTGCTATTTTGGCTTTTAGGAATAGATAAACTGAGTTGAGAATTACGGTCAGTTATATATGGGGAGAACTATGGACATTGGTGGTTTGAAGGGACATACGTCTTGAAGTTGGGACTTATGCATAACCCTATTACACACGCATTATTTTTGATAGAATACATATGATTATTAATGCCAGAGAAGCTACAGAACGTCGTTATAGTATTTGATTGAGCATTTTGAGCTTCTCTTTTTATTTGAAGATAAGTTTATAGCATGGTGTTTGAGAGAGTTTGGCCATGTTCAATGTTGACTTGTGGTTGTATTGATTGGGAGATTGAGCATATCCATGATATAGGAGAGTGGCCTAGGAGGTAGATTTAAGGGAAGAAGGAAAGTTTAGGATTTTTAGCCATTCTATAAACATAGCCTTAAAACTGAATAACATAGGGAAAAAGTTATCTATATAGATGTCCATGCTATCCCTTGCTATTTTGGCTTTTAGGAATAGATAAACTGAATTGAGAATTACGGTCAGTTATATATGGCAAGAACTATGGACATTGGTGGTTTGAAGGGACATACGTCTTGAAGTTGGGACTTATGCATAACCCTATTACACACGCATTATTTTTGATAGAATAAATATGATTATTAATGCTTGAGAAGCTACAGAACGTCGTTATAGTATTTGATTGAGCATTCTGAGCCTCTGTTTATATTTGAAGATAAGTTTGTAGCAAGGTGTTTAAGAGAGTTTGGCCATGTTCAATATTGACTTGTGGTTGTATTGGTTGGGAGATTGAGCATATCCATGATATAGGAGAATGGCCTGGGAGGTAGATTTAAGAAGGGGAAGAAGGAAAGTTTAGGATTTTTAGCCATTCTATAAACATAGCCTTAAAACTTAATAACATAGGGAAAAAGTTATCTATATAGATGTCCATGCTATCCCTTACTATTTTGGCTTTTAGGAATAGATAAACTGAGTTTAGAATTACGGTCAGTTATATATGGTGAGAACTATGGACATTGGTGGTTTGAAGGGACATACGTCTTGAAGTTGGGACTTATGCATAACCTTATTACACGCATTATTTTTGATAGAATACATATGATTTTTAATGCCTGAGAAGCTACAAAACGTCGTTATAGTAATTGATTTAGCATTCTGAGCTTCTGTTTTTATTTGAAGATAAGTTTGTAGCAAGGTGTTTGAGAGAGTTTGGCCATGTTCAATGTTGACTTGTGGTTGTATTGGTTGGGATATTGAGCATATCCATGATATAGGAGAGTGGCCTAGGGGGTAGATTTAAGAAGGGCAAGAAGGAAAGTTTAGGATTTTTAGCCATTCTATAAACATAGCCTTAAAACTGAATAACATAGGGAAAAAGTTATCTATATAGATATCCATGCTATCCCTTGCTATTTTGGCTTTTAGGAATAGATAAACTGAGTTGAGAATTACGGCCAGTTATATATGGAGAGAACTATGGACATTGGTGGTTTGAAGGGACATACGTCTTGAAGTTGGGACTGCATAACCCTATTACACACGCATTAATTTTGATAGAATACATATGATTATTAATGCCTGAGAAGCTACAGAACGTCGTTATAGTATTTGATTGAGCATTCTGAGCTTCTCTTTTTATTTGAAGATAAGTTTGTAGCAAGGTGTTTGAGAAAGTTTGGCCACGTTCAGTGTTGACTTGTGGTTGTATTGGTTGGGAGATTGAGCATATCCATGATATAGGAGAGTGGCCTAGGAGGTAGATTTAAGAAGGGCAAGAAGAAAAGTTTAGGATTTTTTAGCCATTCTATAAACATAGCCTTAAAACTGAATAACATAGGGAAAAAGTTATCTATATAGATGTCCATGCTATCCCTTGCTATTTTGGCCTACACACGCATTATTTTTTATAGAATACATATGATTAGTAATGCCTGAGAAGCTACAGAACGTCGTTATAGTATTTGATTTAGCATTCTGAACTTCTCTTTTTATTTGAAGATAAGTTTGTAGCTAGGTGTTTGAGAAAGTTTGGCCACGTTCAGTGTTGACTTGTGGTTGTATTGGTTGGGAGATTGAGCATATCCATGATATAGGAGAGTGGCCTAGGAGGTAGATTTAAGAAGGGCAAGAAGAAAAGTTTAGGATTTTTTAGCCATTCTATAAACATAGCCTTAAAACTGAATAACATAGGGAAAAAGTTATCTATATAGATGTCCATGCTATCCCTTGCTATTTTGGCCTACACACGCATTATTTTTTATAGAATACATATGATTAGTAATGCCTGAGAAGCTACAGAACGTCGTTATAGTATTTGATTTAGCATTCTGAACTTCTCTTTTTATTTGAAGATAAGTTTGTAGCAAGGTGTTTGAGAGAGTTTGGCCATGTTCAATGTTGACTTGTGGTTGTATGGGTTGGGAGATTGAGCATATCCATGATATAGGAGAGTGTCCTAGGAGGTAGATTTAAGAAGGGCAAGAAGGAAAGTTTAGGATTTTTAGCCATTCTATAAACATAGCCTTAAAACTGAATAACATAGGGAAAAAGTTATCTATATAGATGTCCATGCTATCCCTTGCTATTTTGGCTTTTAGGAATAGATAAACTGAATTGAGAATTACGGTCAGTTATATATTGCGAGAACTTTGGACATTGGTGGTTTGAAGGGACATACGTCTTGAAGTTGGGACTTATGCATAACCCTATTACACACGCATTATTTTTGATGGAATACATATGATTATTAATGCCTTAGAGCTACAGAACGTCGTTATCGTATTTGATTGAGCATTTTGAGTTTCTCTTTTTATTTGAAGATAAGTTTATAGCAAGGTGTTTGAGAGAGTTTGGCCATGTTCGGTGTTGACTTGTGGTTGTATTGGTTGGGAGATTGAGTATATCCATGATATAGGAGAGTGGCCTAGGAGGTAGATTTAAGAAGGGGAAGAAGGAAAGTTTAGGATTTTTAGCCATTCTATAAACATAGCCTTAAAACTGAATAACATAGGGAAAAAGTTATCTATATAGATGTCCAGGCTATCCCTTACTATTTTGGCTTTTAGGAATAGATAAACTGAGTTGAGAATTACGGTCAGTTATATATGGCGAGAACTATGGACATTGGTGGTTTGAAGGGACATATGTCTTGAAGTTGGGACTTATGCATAACCCTATTACATACGCATTATTTTTGATAGAATAGATATGATTATTAATGCCTGAGAAGCTACAGAACGTCGTTATAGTATTTGATTGAGCATTCTGAGCTTCTCTTTTTATTGGATGGAAATACATATTTGGAGCAGCATAATAGTTGAAGCATTTTGCTGACAAGTTTGTAAAGCATCTGTATTCTGGTTTTGATCTCTAATTTTACTAACTGGAAGCTGATAAAACTACTGTAGGTAATGCATATACTCTATGTTCCTCTGTCTGTTTATATTTTGCAAACCCAGAACTTAGTAGAACAAATTTGTGAGCCTAATCTGCAAGCAAATTACCCTGCAATTCTTCAACCGAATTCATCATTTCATTTGTATATTTGTTGGGTATATGTCATAGTTGAAGCCCAAAAGCTCCACCATCTGCAAAAAGGGAAGAGCATAATTTTTATAAATTTCACATTCTACCTTCTTTTAACAGACTAATTTATGAAGCAATTCTGTGTCGATGTAGGTTGAGCAATACACTCAAGTCTGGAGGTGCCTAACTCTTTTGGAGAAGAATGGAAAGGTAACTGCTGTGTGCCTGAGCCAGAACTGAGAAGGGTGACAAATTGGCTTGGGCGGTGATAGAAATATTACTCTTTTACCATTATTGATATTTGATCTTCACTGATTTTTCTCACTAATATATCTGTAAAATTTTCATCCAAGACATGATGAGTTAGTTTTTTTTGTTTTTTTTTTGTTTTGTAAGGTCTCTTTTCTCTTGTTATATCTTATTAGCTCTTTCAGTCTTGTTTTCTTTTCTCTGCATACTTATGTGAAACAGACAGTGGTGGTCTCATTTTATTCATTTCATTGTTTCATACTTGCAGCAAGTTCTAGCCTTCTTTTGTAAGCTATGGAAATTGAATAAATTAACTATATTAGTGAATTTGACTAAAATATATAATATAACCTTTAGGGGTACTATTGTAATGCTAAAGATATTACTAAAATTATTACAAAATCTTTTGTATTAAAAGGTTAAACTATATGATTTAATTTTATGCGTGTCCATATATAACTACAAACAGAAAATTTGATTAAAGTTTTAATAGATTTTTGTTCTCTGTGTTTTTAGAAAATTACATAAAATACTGTTTTTTTTAAGCAAATATCATTTATACTATAGGTTTTTTTAATATTTATTTCTTTTACGGGATAACATATGAACTCCCTTTTCCTTTTTCATTTTTTAATTTTTTCTTCATCCGTCGTCCATTTTCTCTTTTCCTCTTATTTTTATGAATTTTCTCTCTTTTTAATCAATTCAAAGATCTTAAAATTGTAGAATTGTTAATTCTTTTTAAGTATACAGTCTATATGTTTGATCTAATGATAAGCTATTAAATTTCCATAGATGATTGCAATTAATATATATATATATATATATATATTAATTCACGACTTGCTGGCTAATTATTCAATTCGATTTGATTATTTTTCTTGTAATGGTCTTATATAGATAAACAATAAAATGACCATTTAAATTAACTAATAAATTTAATTAAATAAAATTATATTTTGCATTGATGATGTTTGATAATATTTGTTATAAGAAATTGACTAAACTTTTAGAAAGTGTCTAAGCTTTACACGTAGATACCAAAAGTAATATCATAAACTAAATAATAGTTTTAGATACCTTTTATATATTATATGTATACCTCATATATAATAAATATACCAAAATCTATAAAATTTACTGTAACTTTTTTTATGCTCTTCTAAAGATATAAATATAGTATATTATATATAAAGAACATATATTAAAATAATTTAAATGTATTCAACTATATTGAATGAACTTTGATATTGTATTTTTTTGCTACTGGTAAAAGAAAGTTTGAATAAAAATATGTTAAATAAATTAAAATATTTGATTAAAGTTACCTAACATATAAATGATATATATATTTTATATCCAACATATACTAAAATAAATGTAATCTATATTATTTCCTAAAATTTTATCTTTTTAATCTTTATGAATTAAAATAGTTGCAGATACTAAATATATATTTAACATATACCATATTTTATTAAATATATACTTTTTGTTCCTATTTTTTGTCTTTTTCTTTTAAAAGATGCAAATATTTTAAATATATGCAACAGATACTAAAACAAGTATAATGTATACTAATTTTTGGGAGTTTTACTTTTTTAATTTTCTACATTTGAAATATATATATATATATATATATATATATATATATATATAAATATTTCGGATATCAAATATATACTTAATGTATTTCATATTTTGTTGAATGAATTACATTTGCTTCTTTTTTTTAAATTATATTTTGTTGTAAGTGTATAAAATATTTAATAACTTCATAGAAATATAGAATATTAAAATAATTATTATAATAATATTTTCTTAGTTTATAAAAATAGTGTGTTATTATATACAAATCTTAATCAAATCAATCAATAAAAACCGATATTATATCTCTTCATACTTCTTAAAATTAAAATATGTTAATTAAAAAAATTATAATTTTGATTAGTATATATCCAACATATACCTAGCATATATTTTTTACTGTATATTTATAAAAAAAAAGGTTCTTTTTATGACGATTTTTCAAATTTCTTTAAGTAAATTTGTCTTATATAAAATAAATTATATTTCTAATAAATTCAGCATATGATATAAATTCATTTTGTAACTTAACATTAATGGTTCATAATTTTTTTTAACATATACCATCCGTATATAAAAGTATATGTTAGTTTTTTTTAAGAATATATAGTTTACATGTTTGATCTAATGATAAGCTAGACAAATCTCCATAGATTGCAATTGATATTTAAACACACATCTAAGATGTTTGATGAATTTCTTTTATTGTGGTGTTGATGGGTTTGGTACTGTAGTCAAAATAGTATACATATACTTTATATGTATGCAAAAGATATCAAAATATGTATATAGATACTATCTTTTCTATAAATTTAAAATTAGAAAAAATTTTGTATATAACTTTGTTATTTGATATGCTATAAACTCTTATATGTAGTGGTGTATATATTATTTTTTCTTTTTTATTTCTATGTTCAGAAATATATAATGAAAAAAAAAAGGAGAATGATGAATTTATAGGACGATCAAAGCAAGAGTAAGTGGATTATTATACATACAACTGACAAAGAAATTAGATGACATGGAGCATTAATTCACAACTTGTTGGCTAATTATTTAAATTTATTTTAAATATTTTAAATATATTATAAATATATTGCAACAAATACTAAAACAAGTATAATATATACCATCCTTTGAAAGTTTACCTTTTTTATTTTCTATTTTTGAAATATATAATATTTATTTATTTATTTCAGGTATCAATATATATTTAATATATTTCATATTTTGTTGAATGAACTTCATTTGTTTCTACTTTTTTTAATTATATTTTATTATAAGTGTACAAAATATTTAATGACTTCATAGAAATATAGAATAATAAAAATAATTATTATAATATTTTCTTAGTTTCTAAAAATAGTGAATGTTATTATATATAAATCTTAACTAAATCAATCAATGAAAACTGGTATTATATCCCTTGATACTTAAAAAAGTATTTTTAAAATTAAAATATGTCTATAAATAAATTAAAATTTTTATTAATATATGCTCAACATATACCTAACATATATTTTTTAATGTACATTTATAAAAAAAAAATCTTTTTATGATAATTTTTTTATTTTTTTATGAAAATTTATTCTATATAAAATAAATTATATTATTAATAAATTCAGCAATACGATATAAATTCAATTTGTAATTTAATATTAATGATTCATAATAATTTAAAAAAAAAATCTATTTTTTTAACATATACCATTTATATAAAAAAAATATTGTTTCCTGCATCTTTGCAGAAAATACAAATCATTTTTTTGGATTTTGTATTTACCTATAATTTTTAGTTCTAATCTTCAAAATTCAATGCAAAAACAATCAAATATCTATAGAGAAAACTAAATTATTAATACTTGATCTATTTTTAACAAATAAAAATAAAACTCTTAAATCTGATTTTTCTCACTTAATAATTGATTTTAGTATCGAAATTATTAGAAAAAAGTAATATGAATAACTGAATAAAAAAAAAAAAAGACGAGATTGTAGTGATTGGCTAATGTAGAAAATGAGAAATGGGGAGAATTTTTGAACAGATGTCATCTTGAGAGAGTGTTCACATATTTTAAAAATAAAACTTCCAACTTCTGATATTTTTGAAAGAAAACTTTTTTGAGAGTAATAGTGATATATTAAGCCTTTTTTAAGCTTTTAAATTTTTGGTCAAATACATGTTTAGATATATGAACTTCAATCATTTAGTAGCTTTAAACTTTAATCTTTCACATAATTAATTTAACTTTTTAATGATAATTAAATATGTTTTGACATGTAGCAATAAGTCCACGTGTGTATTGTATATAAATATTTAAAATTTATAAAAAATAAAATTTAAAATACCTTATAAATTGACTTAAAATTTAAAAATATTTAAGAAATCATAAAAATAAAATTTAGATGGTTATTAAATAAAAATAAAAATTAAAGTATTACAAGGATATACCAGCAAAGCTCAAGGATCCAAAAATGCATTCCGCAGCCTTCAGTCCACTGTATTGTATTATAGGGATCAGGTTTCAGTTTCTGACCAAGTCCACAAATTGGTGTGAACTCCGACTTCCATGTGCGGCCCATTCACTTGCTGTGGTGTGACTCTCTGCAGCTGACTTGGTTCTGTGTGAAAGAAATTAAAATGGTCCCACTCATTTTTAATAATATATTTTTTTATTTATATATTTTTAAAAACTGATATTAAAGCACCATAATTATAATTTGGATACAACCCATGTTAATTACCAAAAAAAGAAAATAAAAGTTAAATTTAAATTTTGATTTTATCATTTTAAATTAATATTTTAATTCCTGAATTGATTAACGACTTAATATTTTTAATAATATAAATTAGACGTGTAAAGTATTAAATGGACACTTTGTGTATAACAACTTGAATTGGACCATATTTCAAGTCCTTGAGATTTTAGAATTTGCTTGCACTTTAGTCCTTTGAATTGTTATCTTATAGAACTTTATATCTCCCAATCTTTTTAAAAAATTTTAAATTTATGGTGTTATGAGGACCGAAATGTTTAATTTTGAAAAGTCTATTTGAAGAAATTGAGGCCGGGAAATTAAATTTGGAAAGCAAAATCATTATCTATAAATGGAAAAAGTTAGTAAATAAAACAAAATAAACTGAATATGAGAAAAATGTGGAAATTAGATAATAGAAATAGAATACGTAACTAAGATGTGAAATGGGAATATAAATAAATAAGGGATCATTACCTTCACAAGAGTTCAATTCGAAATCTTCTACCACTTTCTAATTTATTTTATTTTATTTTGAATTTTCTATTTTTTTGTTTATGTATAATAATTAGCAGCTCTCTTGAAGCCTTTTAAAACTGATAAGGACTCGGATGTTTAAAATATAATTAAATATTTAAAATTGTATTAATTTTGTTTGAGATATGATTTTATTATTCATTTATGACTATTTAATTGGGTATAAGAATAAATTCGGATAATGATTGTTAACGGCTTATCAATTTGGTAATATTTAAGAGAGAAATCTAATTGTTTAATACTTATAATAATGGAAATAAAATAGAAAAATTAAACTAAGAAAAAAAAATGTTACAAAAACCTATCAAATAAAACAAAAAAAGTTTAGGTATCAAATAAAACGTGCAATAAATATGGATGATTTGTACCATTAACTGATTTGGGTAATAAATAGGGAAAAAAATATACAAACTCAGATATTTACATGAACTCTTCATAAATATCAAATACTATTAAATTTTTATTTTGTATAAATATAATTTTATATTTTTTAAACTATTTTATATGATTTGACCGGTTATTGTTTCCGGTCGAGAACTCTAGGGTGTGAATAAATTTTATAGTGAATTTTTTATTTTAGAAAGAAAGAAGAAAAGAAATAGAAAGAGAAATCTATTTTTTAATATTATGTTCAAGTGGGATAGAAAAAGTAAAAGAAATTATGTTCGAACTCAAACTCCGGTGAGAAAGGGGAACTTAGAGGAATGATATCTAATAATGAAAAAGTCCTCCACGTGCTTTGGGATGAAAACTCTCATCTGAATTTATAAATATTAAGTTGTATATAATCAAATATTATTTTAAAAAATTCAAATTGATTACAAGTAAAAAGGCTTTTAAAGAAACATTATATAAAAAGTAATATTATATATGCATATAAATATTAATGTTATAGAAGTGGAGATGGGAGTGGACTGAAGCAGAGGGACTCAATTCTATTTGTATGCTATTGTTAGAGACGAAATTGAATAAAAAACTCTAGAGTGTGAATAAATAATATTTACTTAACCAATTAATGCTAATACTATTTGATTTGAATATATCAACAGTATATAAAGAGTTATATTTAGATTAGTTATGCTCTTTTATAAACGTTTGAATATGCCAAATTTTGAGAAAACTCTTTTTTTTTTTTTAAATATTCACAAACAACTTAATTAAATTAAAATTATAAATAATTGGCTAAATCGTGGTAAAATTAATAATTTTTAAAAAAATTGATCAAAATAATAAAAATTTTATAAAAATTCGAATTGATTAAGCCTAAACAAAATCATCATGCGTTCATTTTATGATTAGACTAATACAGTAATTCAAATAAGAGTGTTATAACATAAGCAAGATCTCTCTCCATTCGTAGTTCAAACCAGTCACCATTAAAACTGTCTACGAGACTCAGAAATGAAAATCAAGACATTGGACTAGATTCTAAATTCATTCTTCACCACTCATTTCCACCAATGGTCTTTGGGTTGACGTCAACTCAGACACTATCATGCACAATAGTATCGTCTTAGAAAGAACCCTGAAAATGGACTTGGACTTTGGCATTTGTAACTGAAGAACTATTCTTCTCTTGACCTTCCTAATGATGGTTTTATTTTATGGACGGAGAATAATTTTAAGAGTACCAAAACTGAAGGACTTGGACATGGCGTTTCAACTCAGAAAACAATTCTTCACTTGACCATTCTAATGGAAATTTCATTCTGTTAGTAATGGTTTTACAGATGGAGAATGTGTTTAAGAACATGTTTAGGTTAAGTTTTATATTTACGAAATAATTATTTAATAGAATTTTTTATAAATGTGGAATTCATTTCAGAAAAAAAAAAGTGTATTTAGTTTAAGAAATTCTTCATATCGCAATTTAAATATTCTTTTAATGAAAAATAGTTAAAATGGGAGAGAAAAGGAGAAGAAAAAAATTTGATAAAATCCAATTTAATTGTAATTAATTTTATAGATTTAATGAGAAACACAATAAATTTTATAAAAAAATCAATGAATTTCATTTATATAAACACAATTTGAAAATATTTTAAATTAAAACGCCATAGTTAGTACGAAGCTTTTCTAGTCTAAAAACAAAAAGGGTAGAAGTTTTCATTTTTTTTTTCCCTTTCTTGGCCTTTAATTTTACGTAGTAGAATATTGACTCTCTTTTTTTTTTCTTTTTTTTTTTTTAATAAATTTGACTGTGGATAATTTATATATGCATATTCAACTTCGACAGCAATTGACTGAAGTATATAACTTATACGTGTCAATTATGGAAATATAAAAAGAAATGTTCGTGCAGCCACTCAAATTTGAAATATGAGTCCATGACATTCCATTTACTATTACAAATGAGTCCAAGAGATTAATATTAAATAAAAATGTCATTCCAATTCAAATCTTTATTTTATGTTTTTCTATTTGGAGAAATTGAGGAAATCACCATCCAACTATAAGTTCAAAGATGCAAGTTTATTGGTTTTAGTTATCCAAAACTTTTATTAATTTATGTATAACTATTCTTAAGTATATCAATTTGCTAATCATAGATTTAGCTTGGTCCTAGCCGTATATAATAATTTGAGCAAACTCTTAAGTTTAATTTTATTTTTTATTTGTCTAATAAGAAAAACGTGTCGGTTTTCTTTCAATAAATTTTAATTTATAGAGTAATAATATAAATAGTTACTGAATTTTACAAGTAATGATATAAATAGTTACTGAATTTTACACTTAATATTAATTTAGTCATATAATAATTTAGTTATATTTCAGGCATATAAAAAGTTGATTTATTTCATTTTAATCATTCAATTTTAATTAAAATTTAATTTAATTACCTTCGCAAACAAAAGATTAATACTTTACAAAAATAGTCGATAAAGAAAGTAATTAATGTTAGGTTTATATTTATTTATAATTCCCTAAGTCATGTATCTGACATATTGATCGAGTCAATCCTGTATTTCCTGTCTTTTAATTTGTTGTCATTTAGGCTAAGTTTGTCAAAGCTGTTAGCCCATTTGCAGCCGTAGTTAAGCATAGTGGACCGAGTAATTAGGAAGCAGTTTGTGTGTAATTAGATGTGGTATATATTGCTGCATCAAACTATGAATGTAAAATATGTTTTTTTTTGTGCTCGGCAATTCATTTGTTACTTTTGACAAATGGTATCAGAGCCATTATACAAACACTGACAGCAATCTGGTGATTGGGACGGGAAACACAAAGAGAGTAATCAAGGGAGGATCTCTGGGTAGGGTAAACACAGAGAGAACCGAGAGACGATTACAGAGAGTGAGTGTGTTCTAGAAGAACTGAGAATGGGTGATGTAAGTTTTGGGAAGGCTTGCATTCCGACCTATGATGGAGACTATGACCATTGAAGTCTCTTGATGGAGAACTTGCTGCATTCCAAGGAGTATTGGAAGGTAGTAGATGAGGGCTTCACAGAACCAGCCGCAGGATCAACACCAACCGCAGAACAAACTAAAGCTTTGGAGGAAATAAGGTTAAAGGATTTTAAGGCTAAGAATTATCTATTTAGTAGCATAGATAAAACTATCCTTAAGACAATTACAAAGAAGGGAACTGCCAAGGAACTTTGGAAATCCATGAAAACCAAATTCCAAGGCAGCGCCGGGGTTAAGAGAGCTCAACTTCAGGCTTTAAGGAGAGAGTTTGAGGTGTTGAAGATGAAGGAAGGAGAGACGATTAACGACTACTTTGGCAGAGTCATGATCGTTTCTAATTCCATGAGAAATTGTGGAGAACTGGTTGAAGAGGTGAAGATTGTTGAGAAAATACTTAGGACTCTAATGGACAAGTTTAATTATGTGGTGTGTTCGATAGAAGAGTCTAAGAATCTGGATGAATTGACTGTTGATGAGCTACAAAGCTCTTTACTGGTGCACGAACAGAAGTTGGTCAGGAAAACAGTTACAGATGATCAAGCTCTAAGGGTTCGAGTTGGGTATGGTAGAGGAAGAAGCAGAGGCCGTGGTAATTATCAGGAAGAGGTAGAGGATGCAGTAGTTCAAGAAGCAGGGAAATAATTGAGTGTTTCCATTGCCATAAATTAAGTCATTACAGGAACGAATGCCCTGAGTGGACTCAACAGGCGCATTATACAAGTGAATTCAATGAAGATCTATTGTTAATGGCTTTGGAGAACTCAGATGAGCAGTATGAGGGCTTGTGGTTCTTAGACTCGGGCTGTAGCAGCCATATGACGGGCAACAAACGCTGGTTTACACAGTTTGATAATGCCTTTGCTTGCAATGTCAAGTTAGGAAATGGCACGAAATTAGAGGTTCTTGGTAAAGGAATCATAAAGGTGAAGATTGATGGTACTGTTGCTATGATACAAGATGTCTATTATGTCCCTGGATTACAGAATAACCTATTGAGCATGGGACAAATGCAAGAGAAATCTCTAATTTTTCTGATCAAGCAGGGAACTTGCAAAGTGTTCCATGAAAGAAAAGGCTTGCTGTTTGAAACATCTATGAAAGCAAAGAGGATGTTTGTTCTTCAAGCTTTGTCATTAGGCAGTAAGGTGACTGAGCAAGGGCAGTGTTTGATGGTCTCAAAGGTTGAAAAGGAGAACCTCGAGCTCTGGCACAGACGCTTTGGGCACTTGAACTACCAAGGTTTAATCAAGCTCCACCAGAAATCCATGGTTCAAGGGCTGCCACAGTTAAAGGGAAGCAGTAACTCTGATGTGTGCTCTATCTATCTTCTTGGAAAGCAACATAGGAGACCATTTGCACAAAAAAACTCATGGTGAGCAACAGAGAAATTGCAATTGATCCATGCAGATTTGTGTGGGCCTATAACACCAGATTCTAATAGGGGTAAGAGATACTTGTTTACATTGACAGATGACTACAGCATGAAGTTATGGACTTACTTCCTTGTGCCGAAATCTGAGGCTTTTGCGGTATTTCAAAAATTCAAGGTGTTCATTGAAAAGGAATCAGGGAAGGAGATAGCTTGTTTAAGGACGGATAGGGGAGGCAAGTTCTTATCTACCGAATTCAAGGAGTTTTGTGACAAAGCCGGCATCAAAAGGCAATTGACGGCGGCTTTCACTCCACAGCAGAATGGAGTAGCTGAACGAAGAAACCGAACCATTATGAATATGGTTAGGTGTATGTTGAAGGAAAGTCAAGTACCAAGCAAAATGTGGCCAAAAGCAGTGGCTTGGGCTACTCACATCTTGAATAGATGTCCAACCTCGATCAATGCAGATAAAACCCCTCAAGAACTTTGGAGTGGTTCACCGCCATCTGTGGATCATCTCAAAGTTCTTGGAAGCCTATGTTATGCTCATGTAGCTAACCAACAACGCAAGAAGTTGGATGACAAAAGTACTAAGTGCATTTTCTTGGGAGTGTCACCAAAATCCAAGGCATACAGATTATATAATCTTCAAACAAAAAAGATTATGGTGAGTAGGGATGTTGTATTCGATGAATCTAAGGGGTGGCAAGACTGCAATGAAAGTGTGGGTGAGTCTACACAACTCAGATGGAATGGTAGTGAAGAGGAAATTTGGGAATCGGAGGATGAAGCAGAATCTAAAAGTACAATAATTGCAACAGATGACCAGAATACTGTAATTGCAGTTGATGATGGCAATGAATTTATTTTGTCTGAGAGTACACAAGCAGAAACAGAAGAGGAAGAGGAAGCTGAGGCTGAAAATACTCCACAAGCTGAGCTGGGGCCAAGGATCAGAAATAGACCGGCATGGCATGATGAATATGTGATGGGCAACTTTTGTGAACAGCTTGCATTATCTGTAGATGGAGCCGATCCAAGTAGTTATGAGGAGGCCAAACAAGAGGAAAAGTGGAGGAAAGCCATGAAGGTTGAGATGGAAGCAATCAACAGAAATGACACATGGGAGTTAGTGTGCTTGCCATCTCGAGTCAGCCCAATTAGAGTGAAGTGGGTTTATAAAACTAAACTCAATGAGCACGGGAAAGTAGACAAGTATAAGGCTAGACTTGTAGTGAAGGGTTATGCTAAAAAACATGGCATAGACTATAATGAAGTCTTCGCCCTGGTAGCCAAGTGGGATACGATCAGATCTTTATTGGCTCTAGCTGGGCACCATGGATGGAAAATTCATCAGCTTGATGTGAAAAGTGCTTTCCTCCATGGGGAGCTCTCAGAGGAAGTCTTTATTGTACAACCCCCAAGCTTCATGGTTCAAGGAGAAGAGCATAAAGTATATAAGCTCAAGAAGGCGCTTTATGGCTTGAAACAAGCGACGAGAGCCTGGTTTAGTAAGATAGAAAATTACTTCTTGAGTGAAGGCTTCACCAGATGTCCATATGAACACACTTTGTTCATTTATGCCCACGAATCAGATGTACTTCTTATGAGTCTGTACGTGGATGACATCATGTTTACAAGTAGTAGTGAAAGGCTTGTGAGGGAATTTAAGGCATCTATGCAATCCAAGTTTGAAATGTCTGACTTAGGCCAAATGAAGTATTTTTTGGGTGTAGAAGTCAGTCAAGGTGATCAAGGAGTTTTCATATGTTAGAGGAAGTACACGAATGAGCTCCTTGATAAATTTGGAATGCTAGACAGTAACCCGGTGAGAAATCCTATTGTGCCAGGGACAAAGCTGAGTATTGAGGGAGATGGAGTGCCTGTGGATGAAACTCAATACAAACAGTTGATAGGCAGCCTGCTATTTCTCACGGCGACCAGACCGAACATCATGTTTGTGGTGTGTCTCTTGAGTAGGTATATGGCAAAACCTACAAGGCTACACATGATGTCTGCAAAACGTGTGCTAAGGTACATAAAGGGGACCGCGGAGTTTGGCATACAGTATCACAGAAAGGGGCAGGGGCGCCTAATTGGATATACTGATAGTGACTTTGCCGGGGACAAAGATGATAGGAAGAGCACCGGGGGTTATGTGTTTTTCTTGGCGGGAGGAGCAATTTCATGGGCGTCCAAGAAATAGCCGGTTGTAACTTTGTCAACAACCGAAGCCGAGTTTGTTGCCGCTGCTTCATGTGCTGCACAGTGTATATGGCTAAAGCGAGTCCTTGAGCAAATGGGATGGGGCGAGAGTGTTGCAGGGGCAACTACTGTGTTCTGTGACAATAATTCCACCATTAAATTGTCCAAAAACCCTGTACTGCATGGACGGAGTAAGCACATCGACATTCGGTTCCATTTTCTCAGGGATTTGGTCAAAGATGGAGTTGTGGAGCTAGCCTACTGTGGTACCAAGGTGCAAATAGCTGATATTATGACCAAGGCGTTGGGGCTTGAAGTTTTTGAATAGCTCAGAACTTAGCTTGGAGTCATGAAGAATGAGAAAGCTGTGGGAGTTGCTGGTGTTTAAACTCAACTTAAATATGTTGAGTTTAGGGGAGAATTTGTTAGGTTTATATTTATTTATAATTTCCTAAGTCATGTATATGACATGTTGATCGAGTCAGTCCTGTATTTTCTGTCTTTTAATTTGCTGTCATTTAGGCTAAGTTTGTCAAAGCTGTTAGCCCATTTGCAGCCGTAGTTAAGCATAGTGGACCGAGTAATTAGGAGGCAGTTTGTGTGTAATTAGATGTGGTATATATTGCTACATCAAACTATGAATGTAAAATATATTTTTTTTGTGCTCGGCAATTCATTGGTTAATTTTGACAATTAATATATATATATATATATATCACATTAATTTTTTATTGGCAAGCAGAGTAAATTATAGTTAAAAATAAAATTGAATAATTAAAATAAAATAAATTTAAAATTTTATGACTAAAGCAAAACTAAATATATCTATATTATTATTTTCAAGTAGGCATTGCCAAATAGGAATGGGATATACATAGCTACCCAAATATGTTTTTAAGTAGAAATACAAGTGATATTGGCAATGGCATATGCATATACTTTACTACAATTATTTTAATAATGCTTATAGAATTGGGAACACTGTAGAAATCCTTCTTCAAATGCCAACATGCATGGCTGCTATATATATATATATATATATATATATATGATTGCTTTTTGATATGCATAACTTTTGAAGAAACTGCAGTTCTTGTCGACTGTATCTTCTCCAACTTCTACGAATAAAGATTCTTCTTTCTTCTCTCTTCTAAAACTGTACGCCATTGAATTTCGATTCATAATAGTGAAGTGGGAAGAAAGAAAAAAGAGAACAGTTGGGTTAGTTGAGTAGTCAAGAAATGACACCCTGCACCTCTGCTAATTTTCTTTTTCGATTTAAAAGTCCATCTCTCGTAAAATATTAATTAAAAGAAAAAAAGATTGGGTGGCTACGTGCATGAATGTTTCCTTTTCTCTCCCCATAATGTTGGACTTTATTACATACAAAATAAATAAATTTTTAGATACTCTTTCTT
Organism: Ricinus communis; assembly: GCF_019578655.1. Taxonomy (NCBI): domain Eukaryota; kingdom Viridiplantae; phylum Streptophyta; class Magnoliopsida; order Malpighiales; family Euphorbiaceae; genus Ricinus; species Ricinus communis. Next base: position 22,321,432 of record NC_063258.1, read on the forward strand.
AAAAGATTATTCGTAGATAGGATTAATAGTTATAAAAGATTTTAGTTTTAATATAAGTCACTTATAAATACAAATGAATTTTATATTATAATAAATTATATCTTAAAAAAATATTTCTCTATATAATAATATTTTTAAAATTATAAATTATATTATATTTTATTTCACTCTATTTTTATTTTATTTTTTTATTATATAATATAGCAAGATATTGACATAATTTATCTTCAATTACTATTATTTTACCAATAAATTTAAATATTAAATTTAAAAAAATTTAATAAACAAACTCCTATTAAATTATAACTTTTCCATATTTATAAATCTTATTTGATTTCAAAAAGACTTTATTATATATAAATTATTTAATTATAAGTGATTGATAAGAACTATACATTAATTATAATTGACACATACTATTATGTTTATTAATAACATGATAGCCAGAGTTTATTTACTTTCATATTAGTTTGTGCACCCAATTTGACTTTTCTTTTAACTTAATCTCGGATCATCCATCATCCCAGAAATCTAATCTCTATTATCTTATACTTATTCTAAGGTAGACAAATACTTGATGATTAGCTTCGAGCCAGCACAATATCACTGAACCCATTACTCCTTTGTACGATCATGTTCTTACATATTCAATTTTATATATCACCTTTTATTTTTAAATATGAACATATCCAAAATATATACATGAACATATTCAAAAGATATAGCAACAATCTCCAGACGATATAAGTATTTTCGCTTTCTCTGAAAAAGAAAAAGACGAACTATAATTTGGTTGGCCTCCTCACATGAGAAGCAGTGAGTTCGTTAATACTCACGCTCGTTATACTAATTATCAGTTTTTAGTAGTTGATTTAAAATAAAAATATATATTTGGTTATAGACAAAAATAGTTAAATCAGATAAACTATTCTATTTTAATATAAAAATAAAATAGGAAAGAAAAAATTTAATGTTGCTTTAGATATATAAAAGTAATAAATAATTAGAATTTTTTTTTTATTTGGAGAAAAAACAGTAAATATGAAATGAAAATAGTAACTTGTATATTTATGTTTAGAAGAACTAAGGAGGCAAAGTATTGTTAATATTGGTTAAAATAATAAACTATATATTTTTTACTAATGATTAAATTAGTGATTGAATTTTATTTTTTTCATATATAATAAAAACCTCACTATAATAGTATTTTATATAAAAATAACTTCTATATAGTGATAAAAAAATTATAGTCCTAACTCGGGTTAGTTGTAAATAGAAATTAACTCTCTATTGTAATAAGTTATAAATTTTTAAATTTTACTTTAAAAAACTATTATTCTATATATTAATATTTGTATATATGATTTTAAGAAATATACTTTATGCTAAATTTTATTTTTTATAGTTTTGTTTTATCTCATCAATCTTATTTGTATAATATGATAACATATTTATGTATTTTATTTTTGGTTTCTATGTTTTACTACTAAAATTAAATATTAAGTTAAAAAATAAAATTATAATACTCAAACCTCAGTAAATTATAACGTATTCATAGTCATAAATTTTATTTGATTTCAAATATATGATTATAAAAAAGTTTATTGTATATGTCAGTAATTAACTGGCGGAAAAATATTTATTTCTAAGAAGTATAGAGATTAATAAATAATCTTTTGAAGCAAATAATGATTGCCATGAATTATTGAACTAAGAAAGGTGGTCGTAAGTCTTGAATGTCAGCTGTATTATATTCTGTAACATTGAAAACGCCATCTTTGTAATTTTCAACAAATAATTATGCCATGGACTTCTTCTCTGCTCCATCTTTTATTGTTCTAATCAATTACACTCTCATTCTTGTGGGTTTTATTAAAAGAAAAAAAAGGAAACAATCAATGATCATCAGCTGCAATTACTAATATTTAAGTTCCTTGTATAGTTAAAATGGTAGTAATTGGTAAATATTTATTTATTGCTTATGCCATGTGACTGCTGTTGCTTTTAGATCAATATTCATTATTTAAATGATTTATCTTTTTTGAAAATAAACATACCAGTTTCAACAGAGAGGAACAAGGAGCTGTTCTTATTTGACTTTTCAGATATATGTGCGTGTGATTATTGATTTTGGATCTCTTGGGAACCCTGAAGTTTATAATTATTGTTAGGGCTGCTAATTCTGAACACTATTCAATTTAACAACAAGACACACACGCGATGCCGTATGATACGTAATTAAATGAGTTTAAATTTAAATTGGATAAATTTAAATTATAAATTAATTAATTAATTTATAATAAAAGAATAAAATAATTATATTTAAATGAGTTGATTTGTCTAATCTCTAAATAATATTTAAGCGGGTTAATAGATTAATATATAATATATTTGATGTGTCTAAATTAGTACTCACGGGTGCAGAAATCGTTCTTATAGCAAGAATAAGTTCACCACGAGGTCAATATCTGAAGCAACTATGAAGTCATTTATTATAAAGACTAATTATCAAATAAAATAATAAAAATAAATTTAAACACTCTAAATCAGTATTTTTAAAAAAAATATATTTATTAAATAAATTAAATAAATTATAAAGTTATATTTGATGGTTTGACTTAATTAATTAGATAAATTATATTTAAATTAACTACTTTTTTATTCATATATTTTAATACAATATAATTAAATATAACGCGACATGAATTACGAGCCTAAGAAACTAATAAAAGAACTCATTAGTTTCTCAACTATTTGTCCATTTTCAAACTAAAACAAATTTCACAAATAAAAGTAAAAGTGGGGGGCTATGATTTTTAAAATTGAATTAGTGCAATTAATTCCAAATTTTAATGTTAAGCATATGATTGGCCAAAAGTACGATTTGGCTCTTAAATTTTCGTTCTCTGCCATCCCATTTTCTTCCCGACAACTACACACTCAAAACTCTCCATTTTTTTATTTTTTTTGTCTAAGATAAAAGTTATTCTCTTTTATAATACAAAAGGGAAACCTCACAAATGCAATAACTATAATCAGACAGTAAAAGAATTCACGTACGCGATAACTATGATTAGACAGTAACTTTTATATCGAGATATTACAATGTTAATTATATTAAAGAGACAATAATATTATATTTGGTTAAATTCCATTAATGAATTCATTTTATTGAGAAAACGACATGAAAAATAAAGTAAAATAGAAATAATAATATTAAAAAAATATTTTAATGTTATGAGATATATTAATAAATTAATATGAAATTCATTTAGAAATTTTATTAATTTTTGTTAATATTTAATTTAGTTATATAATCAATTCTATGTAATATTTGATTATGTAAAATTTTAGATTAATTTTTTATTTTATTCAAAGTATATAAACTTTGTATTTGTAAATGAATTTTATAAATTTTATAAATTTCAACCAAAAACAATGTAAAAGTAAAGGTATAGAGAAAAAAGCACACACGTTCCTTGACTCTTTTGTGATGTTATTGAAATCTATAAGAGAATTCACCTTTTTTTTAAAAATATATATATATAAAAAAATATAAAATGAATTTGATAACATTAGAAAGAGATATTTTAGTGTTATAAAATATATTGACTTACTAATATATAATTCATTTGAAATTTTAATTATTTTGTTAGAATTTAGATTAATTATAACCAATTCCAAATAAATTTGATTATATAGAATTCTAAATTAACTTTCATTTCATTCAAAGCACATAAGTTTTAGATTTATAAATGAACTCTATAAATCTTGTAAATTTCAACCAAACACAACATTAATCAAAGGCAAACCAAGCATCAAATTATAAGAGAGAACATATATCTATATCTATCTATCTATCTATATATGAAAGCAAGGTTTTCAACTTGTTTTCTCTCTCTTCTTATCAATTTTTCTGTAAACTTTCTTACATCTTGATAAATTTAATCTATTATTAAAAAGATTTAAATAAATAAATTAGATAACTCTTCATTAATCATCACATAACTCTTCATTAACCATCATTTAATAGTATATTTCAATTCATTTATAATTAAATGCTCTACTAATTATGGAAGAAAAACTTACATTATTATTGGCTTTACTTCACCTAGCTGAATAACATTTACCGTTCGAATTTTCTAGCTATATATCAGGTTCGAACAGGTCGTCTTCAGGGCAAGTCCTGGCTCGGCCATAAGCTCAACCAAGATAGACAAACCCGTGACTGAGCGTAATAGACAGGAAGATTCTTGTTGTGCTCTTTAACATAATTCTTTCAGTAATTTGTTGTTGCTTCGTGTTCTTATTGATTCCATTGTTATTTTCTTACTATTCCCATTGGCTACCTTCAACCAAAGAGAAGCGGATTGACGAGAACATGCCTTAGCTGACAGAATATATATATCCTAAATTTATTCTAAGTGAAACAGTATATTTATTGTATTTTTAATCAAATTAAATGAAACATTATATTTTTTTTACATGCGTTTCTTTTTATTTATATTTTATTACTCGATATGTTTATGAATTTCAAACTATTTATTCATCAAAGTTTTCAAATAATGTTTAACTACATAAAATTATTTTAGTTAATAATTATATATTAATTATAATAAATTAATAGTTAGAAAAGTTAAATATCTATATATGTAGCGTATTATTTTCATTTGACGTTTTGAAATTGTGCTATAATAGTACTTTTATCATTGAATGTAGGATGTGACTTTTATATTATTAAGTCACCTATAATATGTATAAATTTGTTTTCACAAATCTTATATAGAATATGAAATTATTCAATTTTAATCATAGTAAATTTATAATTTTTAAAATAAACTACCTATAATCAACTTGCTTTCTCCCTCTTCACAAGAAATGTTTTATGATTTTTTCAAGTTATTTCTTTAAACTATATTGAGCTTAAGAATTTATATGAGAAAAAAAAAAACTACTAAAAAAATATTAATCTTATGATTATTAAAGAGGTGCATCAACTATCTAGAAAGATATTTATTAATTAGTAGGTAAAAGGTACGAATAACCCCTTAGACTTTTGGTTGAATCTCAATTAAGCTCTTAAATTTTAAGTTGAAATAATTAAGCTCTTAAACTAAATAATATGGAACAATTAAGTCTTTTTGTGCAACTCCGATATTACTACAGTTAACTATTTTGGTAAAAGGTATAGATAGCTCCTAAATTTTAGCCAAATCTCAATTAAGCCATTTAAATTTAAGTTAGAACAATTAAGCCCTTAAAATAAATAATACAAAATAATTAAATCCCTCTATGCAACTTCGTTATTACTATCGTTCAATAATTTTTATCGATAATGACCCGCATAAAATGACAACCAATAGCATAAAGACACCTAGATTATAAGTTTTATTTTTTATATTTCTAAAAAATAACGCAAAATAGAAAAATAAGGCAAAAATTAAAATAATTATTTGAAAAAAAAGGATAAAATCTAGATGTGAAAGATGAAAGGGTTAAGATAAAATCAAGGTGTGAAAATGTCGGTTTTATCTTTTTTTATTAAAATAATTATTTTGAATTTTGTATTATTTTTTTTATTTTTGTATTATTTTTGAGAAATATAAGAAAATAGATTGTATAATATAGGTATCTTTATGCTATTGGTTGTCATTTTATGTGGATCCTTATCAATAAAAATAGTTAACGGTAGTAGTAATGGAGTCACGTAGAGGGCTTAATTGTTCAGTATTATTTAGTTTAAGAGTTTAATTGTTTCAACTTAAAGTTTAAGGGCTTAATTGGTATTTAGCTAAAATTTAGAGGGCTATTCATATTTTTTATCCAATTAGTTAATGGTAATAGTAATGGAGTTCCATAGAGAGATTTAATTGTTCCGCATTATTTAGTTTAAGGGCTAAATTATTTCAACTTAAAGTTTAAGGGCTTAATTGAGATTCGGTGAAAAATTTAAGATGTTATCCATATATTTTACCTAATTAGTATTAAAAGATTTATAATTTTTACACTCAACCATTTAATTACTTTAAATCATATTCTTCATTCTATCATCATAAGAATTATTGTAAGATTTTTAATCCATTTATTAGAACATAAATTTAATCTAATTTTTGTAAAAAATTCTATAAGTTTTATTCAAAAAAAAATCTATAAGTAAGTTGAAGATCTTACTTTTATATATCTCTCTTTCAATATATATAGACTGTCTATTGATAATTAAAGTTTTAAATAATTTAATTGCAATTTAGTATATAAAAATAAAATTATTTTTCACCTTGTGCAAAGCATGGCATTTAGAGTGAAATAATATTTTTATTGTGTGTTTTATATTAAGTCAAAAAAGATATTGGATGAGGTAATATTTTTATTATATTTTTTGTATTTAATCAATTGAAATATTATAAATGTGTGCCTTTCTTTTATTATTACTTTTAGTTTTATTACTTTATATACAATTCTTTTCATTTATGCTTGCTTACTTGATATGTATATAAATTTTAAGTTTCGATTGTTTACTGATCATTATTAATTATTTTTAAAAAATTTAGTTGAACAGATTAATTGAAAGTCTAATGACTCTTCTTAGAGATTATGAAATCGCTATTTAAGATTATATAGTTCTCGATATTATTCTCATCAATTAGATTCACTAGAACTTTTTAAAAAATAAATGTAAAAGTTAATTTTTCATACTGAATCGGTTGCTTATAACTTATATCTTGGAAGCTTGATTATCAAAAAAAAGAAAAATATGCAATTTATAAGTTCTATTTAACTTTAAATTTTATTTTAGATTATTTATTACGATTTAAATATAAAAATCATCCAATCAAGAATTAAATTTCAGATTATGTTAATATTGATTCATTTAATTCTCTAATTTTGTATTCTTTCTTCATCATTTACTCTATGTAAATTAGTAGAATGATAAATTAATTAATGCGTTCTTAACCAATTAAGTGTTGTGTAACTCAAAACTTCAATTAATGTAATTTTTATTAACTTATTAAATTTATTTTAATTAATATAAAAATCATTAAAAGGACTAGATTAATAATTAGAAGAAGACATTTAGATTTCTATATATATAGCAATATTATGTTTTTTATTTTTTATTATTTTAAAAATAATTGCTATTTTCACATTATAAATTTTTAGGATTGTAATTTTTTCTTTATGTAAATAATTTCTTAGTTAAAGAAAAGGTTATGGCCTTGGCACTTTAGGTTATAGGAATAAATTCACTATTTTTTAAATTAATATGAAACTAATTAATTAAGTATTTTAACTAATTAAATATAACTTAATATTTTAATATTCATTTATTCTCATAGTATAACATATTGAATTAATGTAGGGGTGAAATTGAGAAAACGAAAAAAGTATAGAGAAACATTTATAACATTTAACTTTTTGGAAATTATGACTCTGCCACCGTCCTTAGTTAGTAGTTATTAGACATTCATAGATAAGAATTTCATTAAGTGGTTGTTGAAATTTGAAAAAAGGGTTATCATAATTTCTTTCACTCTTTTATTTTCTTTTTCATTTTATCCTATTTTGTGACAAAATTGACTTGAGACCTAATGTTGTTTTAGTAATTAATAAATTAGCTTTAAGTCAAGATATGACTATTAATGCAAGAATTTTGGAGAGTTTGAATTGAATTTGTTTTAGTTATAAATATCATAATAACATTTTCTATCGTGTCAAAAAAATTACGTGATAATATATATTACTTATGGAAAAACAAACTAATAAACATGTTCTGCCTCAATGATAAACTGGCCATTTTTGTCATTCGCAAAATATTATGGAAAAATCAATGTGACATATTTTCAGGAAATTTTTCTATATATACAATAAGATCTCTTTAAATTGATATTTTAATATTCAATAAAATTTCTTGAAACTAACTGCTATCTATGAATATAATTTAATATTTTAGAATAAAACTTAATTTGACTGCCGAATTTATCGATTGGGTTTAATTTAGCTATTTTTTAAATTTATAGATTTTTTAATTCAATTTTTTATATATTTAGTTTAAATTGGTCTTATTTTGGACAAATAAGTAAAGGTGATTCACTCTTTTCTTCACAAATAAAAAATAATTTTAAAAAACTGTAATAATTTTTAGAGATAATCTTATAATTTTAATTAATTAGCATAATTAAAATAATAATTAGTTCTTACAACCATCATTTAATCATTCTCTTCACTATTGTTATCATTAAAAAAATAGTAAGAACAACGAAAATAGTAATATTTATTATTTTGATTATTTTTTGTTTAAAATATCAAAGATTATTTTTTTAATTTAAATAATTTAATTTAAAAATTAATTTTTTTTATTGTTTCCACTATTTTCTTAGAGAGTGTGTAACTCACTTTTTTTATTTTTATTCAAAATAGAACTAATTTGAACTAAATAAGTAAAATTTTAAGCTAAAATGCCCATAAAATAAAAAAAAGAACTAAATTGAACCAAACGATAAAGTAAGTAGTTAAACTGAACTTTATTCCTAATATTTTTATTATCTAATAGTTAATAAAAAATATTAAAATATACAATATCTTTTATTAAAGATGTGTACCTCTAAATAATTATCTGTATTAGTTAATAGATTATTATGCAATGAGTAAAATTAATCTAAAGAGGTATTACTCTTTAAATCGTTCAAACCTTGAAAAGTCATGTTTCAATCATCTTATTTTTATAATATTAAACTATCAAAGTGCCTATTTCATAGTGTATAAAATAAGATTTAAAACTAAAATTCCCTTTATATTAAAAATAATCTATAAATAAAAAATCGCACATTATCCTTGAACTATAAAAAATTCATTTAGAACATCAATATACAATCTAATATAGAGAAAAAAAAAAGAATTATGATCCATTAGACTTAGATAAATATTTTTTTCAGATAATATTAGTAAAAAAAGAAAAATGTGGAGAAAAGATTCAAAAATGAGCTCAATTAGATATGTATTTGTGTCGAAGATCTACCATTAAAATAAATGAACAACTATTTATTGTGCTAGCTTCAATTCTATTATTTACCTAAAGGACATTTTAGTTGTTTTGTATAATTATTATGATTTATATCAAGAGCTATTATGAGATAATATTTAGTGAAGATAATGATATATTTATTAGATAAACTTATCTTGGTATATTTATTTTTATAGAATTTATTTTCGTAGAAGACCATTTTCAATCTATATCTCTACAAATTTAGTTTTAAAAAAGAAGAAAAGTCTCTCATATTTGCTTTCTGCTATATTTACCATCTGCATCTGTCTACCATTAGCTTTTCAAAAACACTTTAGTTTAGTTTTTCATTTTTCTTTTAAGATCTAAAATTTTTTTTTCAAGAAATGCAGAACGAGGATCAATCTTTTTCCTACTTAAAGGATTCTGGATTTTGAGGAAGCTTTTATTTTTTATTTTTTTCATGTTTTTCTATTTGATTACAATGATCATTAAATTAAATATGTCAGATAAGTTTCATAAGTATTTAGTTTAACATTTTTACTTATGTTGCAATCATTTTATTTATTTATTTGATGAATATTTTCTTACCTTCATATTTTTATTAGTTTCAATTATTATTGTTGGTTGACCATCATATTAATTTTATTATCGTAATTATTATAAAAATATTTAGATTAAATGTATTAGAGATATTATTTTTACTTCAATATATGTTGGTAGAATAAACTTTAGTTGCATTATTAATTTGAGTGACTAAAGGAAAAAGACGCATCATCATTTCATTCATTAAATCCATGTAATTTGCTATATTAAATACTATTTTTATCGTATAGTTTTTATAATCATAATTATTCTACATTTATTTTATGAATTTTACTTTCTCAAAATACTTACTTAGAATATTTATATTTATATTTAGTATTTTTATATGATAGTTAGTCTTTATAATAATAATTTTGCAATTTCTTGTGAGATTTACCTCGTGGTGAATTTACGCTTACCATATGAATGGTTTTTATATTTACAAGTACATGTTAATAGACATCAAGAATAATAAATCAAATATTAAGTCATTAACATTAATTTTATAGTTTAACTTACAAACATTTTAGCTAAATTTTATCTAACTTAGATTTTATTTGTTTTTTAAAGGAGCACAATTTGAGTAAATTTTTTTAAAGCCTTAATTATTGACTTTTTTTTTTTTAAAGAAACACTATTTGAATATAATTCTATTTTAGAATAAAATCGTGAAATATTTTAGTCATCCTTTTGAAATTGAATCGCCCAGTACTCAGTGAGTTGTTTTTGTGGTGAAAACTGCATTTTCTGGTGTATTTATGGTGTACCATACTAATATCGGTACATATAAAACAAAATATATTATTAAAAATAAATTAATATAAAAAAGATTAAAATATGTATTATAAGTAGGTATTTAAATATAATCGAAAAATTTCTAAGCATTTTTTGAATTAAATCAAAATAAAAAGATAATTAAGAAGTTATAAAATTGAATTTAAATATCTATTAAATTAAACTGGCAAACATATACCTAAATGAGATGTAGTAAGTAGCTATTTTGGCAAACTATTGTCAACGCATAAGATTTAAATATCTCTATGAGTTAATAGATTATTATGCAATGAGTCAAATTAATCTAAAGAGGTATTAATTTCTAAGCATTACACTTTAAATCGTTTCAAACCTTGAAAAGTCATGTTTCAATTTTTACAGCTTTATTATAACTTATCTTATTTTTATAATATTAAACTATCAAAGTGCCTACTTCATAGTGTGTAAAATAAGATTTTGAAACTAAAATTCCCTTTATATTACAAATAATCTATAAATAAAAAATCGCACATTATCTTTCAACTATACAAAATTCATTAGAACATCAATATACAATCTAATATAGAAAAAATAATAATTATATGATCCATTGGACTCATATAAGTAATTTTCTTTTCAGATTATATTAGCAAAAAAAGAAAAATATAGAAAAAAATATTTTAAAATGAGCTCAATTGAATATATTTGTGTTGAAGATCTACGATTAAGATACATGGACGGCTATTTGTTGTGCTAGCTTCAATTCTATTATTTACTTAAGGACATTTTAGTTATTTTATATAATTATTAGAATTTATATTAAGAGTTATTATGAGATAATATTTAGTCGAGATAATGATATATCTATTTAATAAATTTATTTTGATATATTTATTTTTATGGAGATTTATTTTCATAGAGGACCATTTTCTATTTATATCTCTGCAAATTTAGTTCTAAAAAAGAAGAAGAAAAGTCTCTCATATGTGCTCTTTTCTACATCTACCATTTACATCTGTCTACCATTAGTTCTTTAAAAATATTTTAGTTTATTATTTTTCTTTTAAAATCTAAATTTTTCTTTCAAGAAGTGCATAGTGAAGATCAATCTTTTTCCTACTTAAAGAATTCTGGATTTTGAGAAAGCTTTTATTTTCTATTTTTTTCATGTTTTTCTATTTGATTACAATCATCATTGTATTAAATATGTCAGACAAGTTTCATAAGTATTTAGTTTAGCCTTTTTACTTATGTTGTAACCATGTTATTTATTTACTTGATGAATATTTTTTTACCTTTATAATTTTATTAGTTTCAATTATTATTGTTGATTGACCATCATATCAATTTTATTATCGTAATTCTTATGAAAATATTTAGATTAAATATATTAGAGACATTATTTTCACTCCAATAATAAATTTTAGTTGCATTACTAGTTTGAGTGGCTAAAGAAAAAATGCGCATTATCATTTCATTCATTAAATCTATATAATTTGCTATATTAAATACTATTTTTATCATATAGTTTTTATGATCATAATTATTATATATTTATTTTATGAATTTTAGTTTTTTAAAATACTTAGTTAGAGTATTTAGATTTATGTTTAGTATTTTTATATGATAGTTAGTTTTTATAATAACGGTTCAGTCTTTATAATAACGGTTCTGTAGTTTCTTGTGAGATTTTTCTCGTAGTGAACTTACGATTTACTATATAAATGATTTTACACTCGCAAGTACATATTGATATACATCAAGAATAATAAATTAAATATTAAATCATTACCATTAATTTTATAGGTTAACTCACAGATATATTAGCGTGTCTCAAGCTAAATATTATCTAACTTAGATTTTATTTGTGTTTTAAAGGAGTTTAAATATATTTTTATTAAAGCCTTAATTATTGAATTTTTTTTTAAAGAAACACTATTTGAATATAATTTTATTTTAGAATAAAATCGTGAAATATTTTAGTCATCCTTTTGAAATTGAATCGCCCAGTACTCAGTGAGTTGTTTTTGTGGTGAAAACTGCATTTCCAACCCTAATCTTGTCTAGTTGTTTTATGTGGACAAAGTCAATGTCCACTTCAATTCCTTAGCAGTATGTGTTTAATGGGATTAGGTTTTTATTTTTATTTTTACCAACGTTGCTGCCATCATATTGTGCACGTGATACACGAGGAGAGAATAAAATAAAATAAAATAAAATGAGATAAAAAGAAGAAAGACCGTACAAAGATATACACGGACATATCTAGTTTATGCTTAGTTAAATTAATTTACATATGGACGTGTTCAAAACGCTGTTTTATTACATGAGTTAAAAAAACATCATCTTCTTATCTTTCATTAAATACATATTATTTTAATCACAAGGAATGGACGTGTTCAAAACGCCCCTTTTATTACACGAGTTAAAAATATTACCTTTTTATTTTTCATTAAATATCTTGAGATTTTTCAATGGAGTTCTATAGAGCTTCCCTTACTAGATTTTTGTTTAATGATTTAATCTTTTTATTGTTTTTAGCTCATTTTATAGTTCACCACGTGTATTTATGGTGCACCATACTAATGTCGGTACATATAAAACAAAATGTATATTAAAAATAAATTCATATAAAAAATATTAAAATACGTATCATATGTAGGTATTTAAATGTAATTCATTTTTTGAATTAAACTAAAATATAAAGATAATTAAAAAGTTATAAAATAGAATTTAAATATCTATTAAATTAAACTGGCAAAAATATACCTAAATGAGAAGCAGTAAATAGCTATTTTGGCAAACTATTGTAAACGCATAACATTTAAATATTAAATTTTGTATCCTTCAAAAAAAAATATGAAAACATTCTAATAATATAAAGAGAAATTATAAAACTAGAAAGTAACAAAAAAAATTTTAAGAAATTTTGGACAATATAAATAAAAATGTATTTTTAATTTAAATAAAATTTTAGATTATTAGATAATTTAATTAATTATTTAAATCAACTTCGAGTTATAATTAATTAAATTTTTTAATAATATTGCATCTGATATGAAGTGCTATTTTGATGAACACATTATTCAGAATTAGCCTTAATATCTTTAGATAATTTAATGTGAAACTAAAATAAATGATTTGGTATAAAAAAAGTCAAAGAATTGAAACTAAATAAAAATCATGTCGCAAAGTTTTGATAACAAATAGGATGATAGATAACCGTCAATCTCTCTCTGAAATACCTTTTTTGGTGCGTTAAGGATGAAAGTTGGGGAACAAACTTCCTGTGCTTATATCAGTAATTTCCTTTTATTCAAGAAATATAATTAAAAAAAAAAAAACGCAAAACACAAAAAGAGAAAAAAAAAAAGAAAAAGAAAAGGAAAAGAGAAAAAAACGTGTTCCTCACTTTTTATTTACTTATAATGGGAGGAGCACTGAAAATTATACACATGCATACTGGCTGGATCTGAATGATTACAAGGAATACAAGTTATATATTAATAGTTGGTTCCCTTTCATGTCCGCTTTATTTTAGTTATAGATTAAATTTATAACTAAATTTTAATACTTTACAATTATTTATAATATTTTCAAAATAATAATAAATTAAATATTATAAAATTTTTTTATATTTTAAAATTTTATTGATTCTAAAATATTTATTAATGTAATAATATAGTTATTATTTTAGTATATTTATTAATTAATTTTTAATATTATATAGATTACTACTATAAATAAATTTAATATTACTATATCCAAATATTATAAATTATTGTATAATTAGAAAAATAATTTATTAGTTAATAGAATATTAAAAATATAATTTAAGATATTATTTTTAAAATTAAAACTATATCAAATAAAAAAATTAATTTTTTAATTAATATAATTTTAAAATATAATTAAGATATTCTTTTTCTAGAATTAGAGTTATTATTTAATTAAAAATATAATCTATTAATTAATATATTAATAATAAATTAATAAAATTAATTATAAAATTAATTTTTTAATTATAAATAAATATATAAATTAAAATAAAATTTTATATATTAAAATATAGTCATATATGTCAGAAATTTATATATGTATATATTAGTAAAGAATGAGTTCCGTATATTCTAATTATTTCATAATTATATATTTCGTAATATTTTTATTATCATATAAATTTAATATATAAATAAGTATTTTCCAAACACAATTTTGGATAAAAATATTGCGCCCTACAGGCTAAGAGGGAATATAAAGAATTCCCTATTATACATGTATACATTTATAAAAAGTTGAGCACAATTGGCTAAGTGGGCTTTTAGTTTATATTATCCAATTTGAAATTAAATAATGTACCAAAACATTGAAAAGGGAAAGTATATTGGTAACGACAAGTAACATTATTTTAAGATCACATATTATACAAAAGAAAAACTAAAATGTGTATATATATATATATAATGGAAGTAATTTTATTAATTTATATTTACATATTACATTTTGAGATAGAATGTTATTGATATTTATAATTATTTTTGAATACATAAATTTTTTTATTTTAACTCTTGTAATAGTTTTTGATATAAAAAATTTAAATTTATATATTTATTTTTTATTTTATTAATTATTAATTAATATGTTATATTCTTAATTAGACAATAACTCTAGCATTTTAATTATATTTAAATATCATATTAACTACTAAATTAATTTTTAATCAAATAATAATTTTGATTTTATAAAATAATATCTTAAATATCTTATTAACTAATAAACTAATTTTTTAATTATACAACAAATTCTAATCATAAAAATAGTAATATTAATTGTAAATTTATATTTATAGTATTATTCTGTATATTATAAAAAATTATTAATGATTTAAAACAATTTCTACATTATTATTATTATTATTATTATTATTATTATTATTATAAAACTGGACTGTGCCCCAAATGGGCAAATAAAAGTTCTCCATTTTACTTTGTAAAACCTGCTAACCCTTGCAACATATCACACTCTTCTGAAAACAAGAAAAGTACTCGTACACTAATAGGGAATGAATTAAGCAACATTCTTAATCAACACCGTCCACTCCGTTGTACACATTAATGACTTTTTTTTTTTTTCTATCCTTGACTGCGTTTCTAAAGCCCTTCTTTAATGTGATTAAAAATCGGTCACGTCCTCCTACCAATGAGAGAAGGAATGCCTGAATATCTGCCAGTATTAAGAGGAGCCGCCATGCATGTAAAGAAGAGCCTACACATGAGATCTTACTTTCTCCACGACATAAAATAGAGTTAGAAGAAATATAAAACCTTACTTTCTCCACGCCATAAAATAGGGTTAGAAGAAAACATAAAATAGTCAAAGTGTTTTCTTTATTCATAAAAAATTTCATAAACCATAAATTCTATATTATAAATAGTTATATTTTTATATTAGTAAAAAACAGTAAAATTTCAATTAATGAGAATGTGAAAATTTAAACCTAATACTTTAATTTTTTAAAAACAATCGTTCTTATTATTTGACTTAGATTTAAGTATAATATAAAATGATATTATATTTATAGATAATTTTTACTTCCACTTTCACTTTTAACTTGGAATATACTTGAAAAATGATCCTCAAATTAATAAGGTATATTGTTTAAGATAAAGCTCAATTTCTTACTAATTAAAGTAGTTGACAACACCTTAATTTTCAGAAAATTCTACTAATACCCATCTACTGTGACGATTCTATTCGTAGACTAGTGGGAGGAATTGCCGCATTAACTCTTGGAATTATCTTTTAAAGTGTAAAATTTTTAGATTTTTATTTTATTTTTCTCTATTAATTCTATTCGTGACTATTAAAAATAATAATTCAGAACTCTTATATTATTTTATAAATTTAATTTCAATCTCTATAATAATTTCAATCATTCTTGAAATTATTTTTTAAGAACTCCTGAATTTTCATAAGTTAATTTATAAATTTTATCAATTCTCTTAGTCTTTGTTAATATTTTTATGTACTTATTTATACATTAGATAAGTGTTTGTCACAGTAAGCAATTGCATTAATCCTGCTAACCCTTACAAAATATAAGACTCTTCTGAAAAGAGAAGTAACTTTTAGAAAAATAAAATATTATTTATTTCCTTCCTTCTTATCCTCCTTGTGGAAAAAGGGCTAAATAATTACTAGTCATAAATATAAATATCATCATCATTATCATAAATTTATATATTTTTAATTCCTGTGGAACCAATAAATTAAAAATGATGGGGAAGCCGTCAGATTCAGATTCATGTTAGTGAATTATGGCGGCAGCCATAAATTTCTTTGAGAAAAAAATATTATTATAAGGTCTTTGGTCTACAATTCTCCCATTTCATTTTGTTCCAAGTATTTGAAAACAGCATTACTGGAATCAAATTTATTATTATTATTATTACTAATATAATTATTATTCATTTCTCAGTTTCTCCTTGACCGGAGTAAAAGATAAATAAGTAAGAAAAACAAAGGAAAATACTACAAGTAATGAACAAAAAGGAGTTTTCTACCCAAATATTAGTCTTTTTAGTCATCTTCTGGTCTAATATGCTCATCATTTGATTATGATGGAAATCTTTTTAGCTAGTATCAATGTATTATTATCATTATTAATAAATAGTATTATATAATAAAATAATTATAAAATTTAAAATATACGTTATTTATCTATTATTTAAATATATAATATTTAAAATATAAATTACATATTTAATGACGTGCAGTATCAAAGAAATAGAAAAATATGATTAAAATGAAAGAAAAAATAAAAATAAAAGAAGAAGTTAAGAGGAAAGAGTCTAAATTATAACTAGCGTCATATTTCAAGAAAAAAAAAACAGTTTCTTTTTTTTTTTTCTCGAGTTGTTTCTTATTGACTGACTTTTCAAAACCAACCTCCAAATTCTCCTATATAAACACCTTCACTGCTCTCTCCTTTGCTCTCAAGCTGCCAATTGCCTTCTTAATCTTCTCTTTTCTTCTCTTTTCTTGATCATCACCTGTTGAAGCAGCAGCTGATCTTTCTCTTCTTCTATATTCTTTAACATAAATTTTATTCATATATATATACACTTTAATCTTGAACTAGAAAGGAAAATGGCTGCTTCTTCTTCAGTTCTCAGATCAACTTTCCTCTCTACTACTACGATCAGCTCTCAAGATAACCATTCTTTAATGCGCAGACCCACCACCCATGTGGCTGCCGGAAAGCGAAAGGTGAATATAATTTTCTTGATAATCTATGAAAATACCAGGTTTTGAATTATGGAATGTAAGTACTAAAGGTGGGTTTATTTATTTATTTATATTTTTGGTTTCTTTGGTGGTTCTGTTTATAGTTCAATGGAGTTGTAGCTGCATTGGAGAATAATGCAAGTGATGATAAGAATGCTATGGTAATGAGAGACCAGCAAATGAAAGAGAAAAGGACACTTAACTTTTCAGGAACTAAGCCAGCTACACCAGTTCTTGATACCGTTAACTACCCAATTCACATGAACAATCTCTCCGTGCAGGTAATTTACTAGGAAACTCAGACAAATTATCAGTTTGAGTTTTGAATGTTCATTCTCATCAATCTGTATTCAAGCTAATGTTTCTTTGTCCTAAAAAATTATTAAAAAAAAAAACATTAGGATCTTGAGGTATTGGCTGATGAACTACGAGAAGAGATAGTATATGTAGTTTCAAAGACTGGAGGACACTTGAGTTCAAGCTTAGGAGTTGCAGAGCTAACTGTGGCACTTCACCATGTATTCAACACTCCTGATGATAGAATCATTTGGGATGTTGGGCATCAGGTGAGATAAAAATTATATATTTCTCCCAAATATGGTGCCATATCAGAGTTGAAATTTAAGAATTAGCTAATCTTGATTACTATGTGGATATGTGCAGGCATACCCACACAAGATTTTGACAGGAAGGAGATCAAAAATGAGTTCAATTAGACAAACATTTGGGCTAGCAGGGTTCCCCAAGAGGGATGAAAGTGAGCATGATGCATTTGGGGCTGGACATAGTTCTACTAGCATTTCAGCTGGACTTGGTATGGCAGTTGGCAGAGATTTGGTTGGGAAGAACAATCATGTAATTGCTGTTATAGGAGATGGTGCCATGACAGCAGGACAAGCATATGAAGCAATGAACAATGCAGGATATCTTGATTCAAATCTCATTATTATCTTAAATGATAATAAGCAGGTTTCTTTGCCTACTGCTACTGTGGATGGTCCTGCACCTCCTGTGGGTGCTCTAAGCAAGGCATTAACAAAGTTACAATCGAGCAGAAAGATTCGCCAGCTCCGTGAAGCTGCAAAGGTCAGTCTTAAATTCCTTCATATTCTAGCGAAATAAATTAGGTAAAAGCCATCTTTATTGACAAGCTAATGCTTTTGAATTTGATACATCAGGGTATTACAAAGCAAATTGGAGGACAAACACATGAAATTGCTGCTAAAGTTGATACCTATGTAAGAGGAATGGCAGCTGGGTCTGGTGCTTCTTTATTTGAAGAACTAGGACTCTACTATATTGGTCCAGTAGATGGTCACAGTGTGGAGGACCTTGTAACAATATTAAAGAAGGTGAAGTCATTGCCAGCACCAGGACCTGTTCTTATCCATGTTATCACTGAGAAAGGGAAAGGTTATTCTCCAGCTGAAGTTGCAGCTGATAAGATGCATGGAGTTGTGAAATTCGACCCCACTTCTGGGAAGCAGTTGAAGTCAAAATCAAATACAAAATCCTACACTCAATATTTTGCCGAGTCTTTGATTGCTGAAGCAGAACAAGATGATAAGATTGTAGCAATCCATGCAGCAATGGGAGGAGGTACAGGACTTAACCTGTTCCAAAAGCAATTCCCAGAAAAATGTTTTGATGTTGGGATTGCAGAACAGCATGCTGTTACTTTTGCTGCTGGTCTAGCTACTGAAGGCCTCAAGCCTTTTTGTGCTATCTACTCTTCTTTCCTACAAAGGGGTTATGATCAGGTAAAAATAAGAACTACCCCCCTTTTAATTTAACTCTTAACTCATATTTCTAATCTCATTTAATAAAATTTCTAATGGTGTTAATGATGGTGATCAATACAGGTGGTTCATGATGTAGACCTACAAAAGCTTCCTGTCAGATTTGCAATAGACAGGGCTGGTCTTGTTGGTGCAGATGGTCCCACTCATTGTGGAGCTTTTGATGTTACTTACATGGCTTGTTTACCTAACATGGTAGTCATGGCTCCTTCAGATGAGACTGAACTTATGCACATGGTGGCCACAGCTGCAGCCATTGATGATAGGCCCAGTTGCTTTAGGTACCCAAGAGGAAATGGCATTGGCACCATTCTTCCACCAAATAACAAAGGCACACCTTTAGAGGTACTTGATAAAAAAATGAGAAGAAAAGAAACAGAAAAAAAAAAAACCTTGTTCCTCTTTAATCCTTTTTTGCCTGCATAATTTGCTAATTGATACATTTGGATGTCACAGATTGGTAAGGGAAGAATACTAAGAGAAGGAAGCAGAGTTGCACTCCTTGGTTATGGAACAATGGTACAAAGTTGCTTAGCAGCAGCTGATCTTCTTAAGAAATTTAACATCACAGCAACAGTTGCTGATGCAAGATTCTGCAAGCCTCTTGATGGGCAATTGGTCAGGCAGCTAGCTCAAGAGCATGAGATACTCATCACTGTTGAAGAAGGATCAATTGGAGGATTTGGTTCTCATGTAGCTAATTTCTTGTGCTTAAATGGATTACTAGATGGAAACCTAAAGGTAATTTTCTCATTATACCTTTTAACATTCATAGATGTCATCCAAACAAAATTATATCAGTTTTACTAATGATTTAAATTCAACATGTTGTGTTACAGTGGAGACCCATGATGCTTCCTGATAGATACATTGACCATGGATCTCAAACAGACCAGATTGAAGAGGCAGGACTCAGTTCAAAACACATTGCAGCCACAGTTGTGTCATTGATAGGTGGACAAAAAGACAGCCTTCATCTTCTTAATTTATAAGTGGAAGTTGATTTATTTTAATTTCTTTGGACAAGAACAGATCATATAATATAAATGAACTGTCAAGAAAACACTATCAAAGTGTAAAGCTTCTACAGAATGAGGATGAAGCTGATTAGCAATGTGTCCTCTTTCTTTAATTTACTCTGTATAATTTTTTTAATGTAGCAAGGAGGAAAGGATCCTCCTCTTTGCCAAATAAATCAAGATTGTACTGCAATTTAATAGCATTATATATTAACTGGATTCTATTATTTAATCCAATTTCAAACAAGTCCAAGAATTATTTTTTTTCTATTCTTGTTCTTTTGGAATAGTTCAAATGCACTTATGTTGACCATGTCTTTTTCTGTCTCCTATATTTATATGGGTTTCTTTTCAGGATCTCATCTTTGCATTTCCATTCAAGTGTTTGAATAATTAAAGGGAGAAAGAAAAAGTATATATATATATATATATATATATATATATATGAAAACATGGGCAACTAGAAGTCATTTTTGCAGTGATCCTGTTAACGGAGTATTAATATTCTATGATTATTTTGTTTTAAAACAAAGTAACCCTACTTAATTTTAAACAACCAATAAAATTATGATATGTAATTTATTTTATATAATTAGAAAACTTAATTTAGTTACTTATAACTATAGGTTACCAATTACAATAAAGTTTGCTAAAGTAATATAAGATAACTTTAAATATTTACTTTTAAAATCTTATAAAAAATTTATATAATTTGCGAAAAGGTATGAAAAAAATTGTCTTTTTTACATAAATTAACAATAAATTTTACAATTATAAAAAAATATAGTATTTTTTTATAAATCATTAAATTTCACAAAAGTAATTATTAGTTTGTAATATTGTTCACTCTTTTTGCAAATAGTAACACTCATGAGAAGTTAGTATAATTTGTGAAAAAATATAAAGAAGATTGTCATTTTCTATAATTTAACAATAAATTTTGTGATTACGAAAAAAATTAATAAATTTTATAAATTTTTCAATTTTTTATAAATCATTATATTTAACAAAAGTAGTTATTTCTCATAATATCATTCATCTTTTTGTAACTAATAAAATTTATGAAATATTAGTATAATTTATAAAAAAATATAAAAAGATTGTCCTTTTTCACAATTTAACAATAAATTTCACGGTTATACAAAATTTAGTATTTTTCGTAAATTTGCTAATTTTTTCGTAAATCATTAAATTTTATAAAAATAATCATTTTTTTTGTAATATCATTCATTTTTCATAAATAATAAGACTTACAAAAAATTAGTATAATTTGTGAAAAGTATGAAAAATATTATAATTTTTTTAATTTAGCAATAACTTTCAAGATTATGAAAATTTAGTATTTTTTGTAAATTTGTCAAATCTTTCATAAATCAATAAATCCAAAGGAAGACAATTTATCTGTCTCATTTTATTCACAATTTTATACATATTAGAAGGTGATATAATAGCTTATTATTACCTATAGATAGGTGAATTTAGACTGAAATATATAAAAATATCAGTATTTAAATTTGACACTGAGTTGAAATCAGAAAGCAACAGAGTAAATAGACATATCATACACCATAGTCTACATTGTAACAGTAAATAAGCTTCCTCATAGGTGCTTCTGCACAAATATTCTGCCCAAATCGGGTAAATTGCCCACTTGGTATTAAATTTTTGAACTGTATATTAAATTGGTACTAAAATTTTAATTTGAATAAAAATAGTACCAAAATTACAAGAAAATATATCAATTTAGTTCAAATGTCCAACTTTCAGTAAAGAATGCTAACGTGGCAATCTGAGGAGGTGTATTCTATTTGATTCGCCCCTCAGCATGTACCACGTCAATTAAAACAGCTTACTCAGCAAGGGTCACATTTCTCCCCCAAATTAAATCCTAATTTCCCCTAATTCCCCCCAATTGAACCCCTTATTGAACCTAAAGAACCGTAGCTATAACTGTTACCCTCACTGTGATCTCAATCTCTCCTTCTCACCTCGTCTTTTCTTCGAGTAAGTGAAAATCTATCCTTGAACTTAGTTCTTATTGATCGTTATCTGTAATTTGAGTTGCACATTGTTGACAAGGTATCGCACCATGTCTCTTGAATGGAGGTGAAGGGAAGAAAGCGAAAGACAACCCGTGTACTGTAAGTCATATAACTTACATTTTATATAGTAGTTTAGCTTCGGTTAAAGTAATGGTAACTTGCATTTTCTTCTTTTGTTCTGTATATTGCATGTTGATGGTTGTATTTGATTTTTGGTAACTTGCAAAGAATGATTTTTTGTTTTGTATTTTCTTCTGGTGTTTGGTGTTTTGAAAATCTTTTTCTTAATGATTTTCTATGTATGATATAACTTACTATTTGCATTAAGTGATTGGTAAATATATTTTACAGATTCTGCAATATATAAAAAATTGATTTGTTTTATCCATTTTAACATATGCAGTGTGCCTCATATAGAGTACTTCAGTATAGAATGACATTGTTTTGGGATAGATGCTAGGGGTAGGCCAGAAATTAGGAATGTTGGGAGGATAGATTTTTTATCTATTAATATGATGTCAAGATTAGAGATAGATGCAATGGCTAGAGAATTGGGTCTGGTACCTGTATCATTTTGTATGTTTTGGAAGCATCTAAAGAAAAGTGACACAAATGGATTGCGAAATTTAGATAAGAACAGTGATAGTATTGAGATGTCTTTAAGTGTTGATGAGTCAATAGTGATTCATATTTATGCTAGGGATAAGGTAAATATGCAACAAGTTCATTTAAATACTGAGAATGTTGTGCATGATGATAATATTGATAATGTTATTGAATCATATGAGGAAGTGAGAATGCTAAGTAGTGGTGACACTAGCTTAGAAGAGGCACAAATTGAACAGGATGGTCATGGTGATGATATAGTGAGGAGTATGAAAGTGAGGTTGATGAGGAAGACAATGAATTTGTTGATTCTGATTATGACTTGCACGATAAAGATGATGATGAATTATTTAAAAAATTTATTGATATGGAGTTAGAAAGGGATAGAACAAGGGTTAATGAAGAACTTGTTGGTGGTGAGGGTTTAGACGAGAATGTTTATGCACCAAGTGATGAGCTTAGGTCATGCTCCTTATTTGATGATAGTGATATTGAATCAAGGAAGAGAAAATGACCAATTTTCAATGAGGAGATAGATATGGTCAATCCTAATTTAAAGGTAGGCATGTTGTTTAGTACTTTTAGGCAGTTTAAAGATGTAGTGAAGAACTACTCAATAAGGAGCAGAAACCAAGTTATTTTTTATCCAAATACAAAAATAAAATGTAAAGCAAAGTGCAAAAAGCGTTGTGGGTTTTTTATTTGGACTTACTTAAAGACAGATGATAAAAATACTGTGCAAATAAAGTCTATAAAGTTTGATCACAGTTGCACTAAAGAGCACTATAACAGACATGTTAATGCTAACTACATTGCCATGAAGTATATGGAGAGGTTTAAGGCTGATCCAAGTTAGGCAACTCAAGGTATTATTCAAACTGTTAAGGAGGATATGGTAATTGATGTGTCTAGGCTAAAGGCTTAGAGAGCTAGGAATATTGCTCTGAAGTTCATTGATGGTGATAAAAGAGAGCAATTGGGTAGACTGCATGATTACAAACTTGAGTTGCTAAGGAGTAATCCTAGGTCCATAATTGTGCTCCATTTAAAGGAACAAGTGTTCAAGGGTTTATATATATGCTTTGCTGCCCTAAATGATGGATTCAAGTATTACAGACCTTTAATCTCAATTGATGGTTATTGGTTGAAGGGGATTTGTGGTGGGCAGCTACTAATAGCTGTAGCAATTGATGCCAACAACTGTATATATCCAGTTGCATGGGCAGTTATTCAAAATGAGAACAAGGATAATTGGAAATGGTTCCTAGACTTACTTGCAGCTGACTTAGAACTTAACAATAGTCACCACTGGACCTTTGTGAGTAACCAGAAGGTACAAGCTTCTAATCCTTTTCTTTTAATTTAGTTTAGCATTTATGTGAACTATTCAATGTTTGAATTGTTAATTGTGGTTTATTCTTTTTTTATGCTTAATTAGGGTTTAATTCCTACAATTGAAGAGATGTTTCCCAATGCAGAATACAGATAGCCACTTGCTAAATCCTACTACTAGCTATGAATTTTGGCCGAGCCATAACACCACCTGTGTTACCTCCTGCTCCAGTTCAACCAAAACAGAAAAGCAGATCTGTTATAAAGAGGAGATTAAAAGAGGATGAGATGACATCTCTACTAAAAAAAAGACGAAGTAAGCAAAAAAGGGTCAATGATGACTTGCACCATTTGTGGAGCTAAAGTCCACAACAAGAGATACCATGGCAATAGCAAATCTAGATCAAAACAGCCTAGGAGGAAAAAATTACAAGTAAGAGCAATTTTAATGAAAGCTTATGTACATTAAGTTTCTTTAAAACATCTTCAATAATATTATGTGTGTGTTTTACTAGGTAAAAAGAAGAGCAAACCAGATAGACAGTAGCAGTAACCAAGAAGTGCCTCATGATGAGAATGGTCAACTCCCTAATGTCTAATCCTTAAAAAATGATCCAATTGAGACTTTACAGGTAATAAGTTCATGTTATATGTATATTTTTAATAAGTAAATGTATATTTGTAATGTACATTTACTTTAGCTTATGCAGGTGCAAAATGTAACTCCTAACCAATTAAGCCAAATTGAGTTTGACATACCTGGTCATCTAGTAGATCTAGATGACTTCAATCTTCATTGGGCAAATCTGTCCTAAAGTTTTGTAGGAACACAAGGACCTCATGAAAATACTAGAAGCATCAATGAGTTGCTAAGTGATATTCCAACTTAATCAAGTGGCCTGAATGGAGGCTCGCAACAGAGTAATATGAAGACAGTTAAGAAGAAGGGCAAGGGCAAGACAGGTAAGAACAAGGGCAATAAGCCATTTATGCCTCCTAGATTTACAACTCTTTCCACAGCACCAAAGAAAGCTTCTGGATCTAATCCTACTCCAAATGAAAGTTTAGGAAAGGAGAAAGATAAGGTGCAAGCAACAACTTAGAAGGCTAAGGGGAAAGGGAAGGTTGAGACTGCAACCTCAAACAATAAGAAGCCTTGGATGCCTGCAGGTCTTAGAGACAAAAGCAAACCTTAGCTTGGCCTTATTATTGTTTATGTGTAGGAACTTGTTTTGTTACTTTTAGGACCAAAGATGCTTTTGTGGTCCTATAGGATAGATTTTCATATGGTTGTTTATTGTGCTCAGTGTGAACACTGTATTTTGAATAGGACCATAAAATCATTTATTTATACTATCATGTTCTTACGTTCCACGCTTAATACAAATTACTATTTTATAATTACTTAAAGTCTAATGGTTAACACTTTTGCAACACCACTACTTAAGTATTTGTATTTGAAGAAATAATTGACATATATAAATTGAAATAGCAGTTTTTTTTTATTGATTTAATAAGAAATACATCATTGTAGTTTTACTACACTAGAACTATGAAAGAGCACTTATCACTACCCAAGTAACAAAAGGTCCTATAAAATAAAATACCATCACCAACACTAACAATTCAAATCATATACACAAACAGCTTACAAAAATATACCAACTACAACAAACAATCCAATCTTGTAAAAATCCCCCATGTCTTTAACTTTTGCTAACTCTTGTGTCATTATCTCCAACTTGGCTTTCAGTAAATACTTTCCTTCTTCAGCTACTTTGACTGAACCCTACCAACTTCAACTCCAGAATAAACAATGCAAGTTTCTCTAAGCTTGAATTCAGTCACCTCAACTCAGTCAACAACATCACAGTCCTTTCATTCTCCCACTCATCATGCTATATGAAAAAATCTCAGCTTGAACTCTACAACCACAATACTAAAGATTCATCAAACATACAGAACATAAGAAAACACAAAAGAGAAGAAAATATAAAAAAAATAGAAGAACATCCTTTGCAAGTTAACAAAAATCAAACAAAACCATCAACATGTAACATACAGAACAAAAGAACAAAATGAAAGTTACCAATACTTTAACCGAAGCTAAACTGCCACACTTGGTTAAGGCTTTTGACAAAGCTAAGCAGGTGGAGGATCGATGGAAAAAGCTTCTGAGGACACGAAAATACAGGCCACATCTTGTAATGGTTGTACTAATCCCAGCACTTCAGCAACTTACTAGAATTAATATGGTCATGTTTTACACTCCAATACTATTTCAAAGCATTAGATTTAAAGATGATGCTTCTCTTCTCTCTACAGTAGCGACGGTGCTTTAGGTTCAATAGGAAAGGGGTTCAATTAGGGGAAATTAGGATTTAATTTGGGGGAGGAATGAGACCCTTGCTGAGTAAGCTGTTTAATTGATGTGGCACACACTGAAGGGCGAATCAAACGAAATATACCTCCTCAGCTTGCCATGTCAGCATCCTTTGCCGGAAATTGGACATTTGGCTAAATTTATATACTTTCCTGTAATTTTGGTACTATTTTGATTCAAATTAAAGTCTTGGTATCAATTTGATACACAGTCCAAAGGTTTGGTACCAGCTGGAGAATTTATCTGCCTAAATCACTTATTATTGTTTTTATATAATCAGACTACATTAGAGCCTCTTATTAATCTGAGCAAATTCACTCCAGGAAGCAACCAGCAGAACATTGTCACGGACTTGATTTTGACTGCCAACGAACTGCGTATAAAATTGGAAAAATATTGAAGAAAAACATGTATACGGTTTTATGTATTTTAACTTTTAAGTATGTAATTTTTCTTCTTCTTCTTTTCTTTTTATGAAAAACATGTATGCGGTTTTATGTATTTTAAATTTTAAGTATGTAATTTTTCTTCTTCTTCTTTTCTTTTTATGACAAATCAATGTATTTGTTTATATTTATTAATAAAGAATTGTATCTCGGTATAACGCTGCGAGGTTCTGTGGACGTGGCTTTACTTGTTTGATATGGTACGTGTACTGTATTTTAAAAAAAATTAAAATTATATCTCTAATTTTATGTATTTTCAATTTTAATTATGCATTTTTAATCATGATAAATCAATGTATGTGTTTTTTATTTATTTGTAAAAAAAACAATATTTTACTTTAATTAAATTATCCTATTATATAAATTTTATGTCAAAATCAGCAGAAATTCACAGTATTATATATAATAAGATATTATTTTCTAGTAATAGATATAATTGTGTATATTTATTACATAAATTTGAAATAGACTAAATCACTTATATGTGTTTTAAACTTTCTGCTATAAAATTAATCAAGCATTTATTGATTGTTATGAACAAATGGTAATGCAAAGCTATAACTCTCAGACACTTATATATTATTAATACATAAATAAATGTAACATTTGTTTAATTGTTATTCAGAATTCTTATTAATTGAGTCTCTAAATTCAAATAGACTTAAATTTTCCTGAACAAAGTATTCACACCAATTCAAGAGTTGGCAATGCATCCAAATATAATAAGATTCATTGATACGTTCATATATATATATATATATATTAGTGTTTTAATTGTATGTTTTATATATATAATATGTAGTAATATGTACTTATTATTTCACTTTAACTTTATTATCTAATTTTAAGTGTTAATAGTCCAATAGAAAAAAATATATGAGCTAAAATACTCACAAAGGGCTTAAATTGAATTGTTGCTGCTGAGACCTAGAATTAAAGACGTGTGGTATACCAATTTTACAGGCCTGACCGAATATATCAAGGCCCAAAAGGGAATTAATTAAATTTTTTATGTAATTATGGACCATTATTAGTTATTTATTTAAGTTAAGATAGTTAAGAGTCGTAAGAGATGACTCTTAGAAGTTTTGTACTTGGAGGACTTTGAAAACTGAAATCTCTATAAGTAATGGAGATCAATTACACAATCAGGATACACACATTGAGTCTGCGTCTGTCCATTATTCTCTCTCTACAATTCTCTATAGTTTATTTTCCATAAATATTTTAGTTTAGTTTTCTTCATTATTTTCTTAAGATCTAAGGAGCTTTTCAAGAAGTGGAAAGGGAGAACCAATCATCTTCCTACTTGAAGGATTCTTGATTCAAGGGAGCTTTTACTGTGTCTTATTTTTCATGTCTTTCTATTTAATTACAATGACAATTGGATTAAATATGCTAGGCTAATAGAGATATGAAGGTAAAGAAATCATTCATCAAATAAATAAATTACAAGGTTTATACATAGTAAAAAGGTTGGAGGTGCTATGTTAGAAAAACTAATAATGAGGTTTATGATATCTTTAAGATGTTAGGAGCCAATTCACAGCAAAAGAATGTGAGAACAAAAGGAGTAAATAAAGTTGTGTTTAATAATGAGATAGCTATGCAAATAACTGAATGAACTAAACAAGTTAAATTACTTGCTTCAACTAAGAATGTACCAAGCAATGATGTTTGTGGTATATGTAGTGTTTATGGTCATGGTGCTAATATTTACTCATCTAGTGAGAATTATGCATGAAATGATTATAAAGAGGTTAATTTGATGGAATCTTATCAGCCTAGGTAATCTAGGAATAACCCATATTCCAACATATACAATCCAGGCTAGAAAAACCATCCAAATTTTTTCTTGAAAAATAATAACCAAAGTTCACCATTATTATTGAGGAATTAAAATTAGTCCTAATATCAAAATCTAGAGCCTCAATACTCAAGAAATCAAAATCCTCCATTCCAAAATCAAGAACAAGCCCCTCAAAAAAAGCCAAGCTTGAAAAAAACACTCTAATCTTTTATGATAGCTACCCATGATAGGATGGAGAGGAATGAAAAGAAAACTTACTCGATTGAAGCTTCAATGAAGAGATTGAAAACTCAAATTGGAAAAATTGCTGAAGCTGTATAAGCAAACAAGAAAGAAAAATTGCCAAGTCAAATTGAGCAAGCTAAAACCATCACCAGTCTAAAGGATGTTGAGTTATTTGATAATAATATTGAAACTTTAATTGAAAAATATTCTTATTATGCAGGTACACTAAAAAATATGGATTAGTTGATGTAGAAATAACTGAAGGATGTGTACAAAAAGAAGAAAGAGTAGAGCCCAATTTTGGACAAAAGAAGAAAGTGAATGAGGAATTTTCAGGACCTTAGTTCCATAAGGTAGCTGAGCCTTACAAGCCTTTTATTCTATTCCCTAAGAAATTGAAAAAAAAAAAAACAAACAAACAGGACAAGCAAATTTTTCTTAATAATATTTGGTTGAAAGATATGTCGTTGAAAGATACATATAAAATTTCATGGTTTTTCTTGATAATGTTTGGTTTCAGACTTGGATTCGACAAGACATAGAATTGTCAAAATGATAGAGTTTTGCTTCCCTCTATTAGGTATGTTATAAATTATTTAAGGTCTGTTTAGTCGGACTGATCAATACAAATAGTGGTCGGTAGCTGAAAGCTGATAAATTAAACCGTTTAATAAATTTTATTAATAGTTGTTGTTAGTATGTTAAATGATCATCAATGGTATAATCTATATTCTTAAATATATTTTATTTTATTTTATTATTTTTAAAGATATAAATTGACAAAAATAATTTATAATAATTAAAAATACTATAGTTAATTTTATTTAGTTTAATTGTGTTTAATAAATACCTACATATATATATATATATATATATATATATATATATATATATATATATATAAGTTATTTTTAAAATAGAAATTTAAACTTAAATTCCACTGGAAGAATTTTTTTAATTTTAAATATTATAATTATTTAACTATTAAATATAATTTTAAAATAATTATTATTTATTACAAATTATAAAAATTAGTTATATAATATCAATAAGTTATTATCAATAAATTTTAATAAAGAAAATATTTTCTAAATAAATAAATAAAATAAAATAAAAGTAATTATCAAATTATAAGAATTTTTTTTTTTTAAAATTGAACTGATATAATCAGCAGCTGATTGGAACTAAATCAGTTACCAGGTGCTGATTCTTTAGTTTTTAATAAATATTTTAATATTGTTGTTAACTACACAAAATTTCTAAATTACATACCTTCTTAAATTTTAGTAGTAGTTTAGTACAAAATAAGTAAAGAGATGAAATAGCATATCATGAGAAGTAGCTATCTTAATTTTGTTTATATTGTATAATGAAACTACTGATATTATTATTTTTTTAAATATATAATAAAATAATTAATTTTTTTTGTCTAAAAAGTCAGATCTACACACTAAATATTTTTAATTTTTAATTTCTGTAAAATAACTTTCTTAAAAATTCAACGTTTTTAGAAAACTGTGCTTCCCAAAAGAATAGACTTTATACAAAAGGATGCCTTATTTTTCTTTTATCATATACATTAAAGTTGTTATATTCTTGACTTAATGAAAGGCAGAGATAACTAAATAAAATTAAAGGGGTTAGTATTCTCCCACTAGACCATAATTTTAAATTACTAATTTAGCACCTTAACTTTTAGAATATTATGTTTGCCGTTAGAATCTTTAATTTATTATTTTTTAATAAATTGTCAAATATTTTAAAGAAGAATTCATTAAGAAAAATAAAATGATTATTTTTTAATTATTAGAAAAAGGTCTTGGACAACTACTTTTTATTCTTCTACTTAATTTATTAAACACTTAATGTTATATAAAAGTAATATATTTGAATAAAATACCGGATATTTGTATTCTATTGAGTTTAAATGAATGTAAATATATTTGATATTTTATCTAAACTTAATACTTTTGATAAAAAAATAGTTAAATTCTTATTTTTAGTAAAATTATAATATATGGTTATTTCTTTTTTTAATAAATTAAGTAAAAGATGATATAAGGTATTTTATCTAATCTTTTCATAATTGAGAAAAAGAAGAAGCAATCATATAGTCTTTTTTCTTCATTAATTTAGAACAATAATACATAGTATATCATAAGAAATAATAACAAATCAAAAACTAAAAAATAAAATAAAAAAGAGTATTTTAAAAGCTTAAATATTACACTTGTAATATGAAACTCAAGATTTTCTTTGAGTGGCCTTAACCACACACACCTCCCACTAATCCGATCAAAGAAACTAATGCAGAAGTCCCATGTGTGATACACATTGGTAGAGAAACCTTGCAAGTTGTAATGAAAATGAAAGATCAATTAATATCTCTTTCTATCATTAAGACAATAATGTATAGGTATAAAGCAAACAACTGTTCCTGGATAATCTTACACGTTGTGCATGCCTGGGAAATCCTCCTCTATATAATGATAGGATCGAGTTTCATTTCTTATTTCTTTTTCTTATGAATCTATAATCATCTAAGTGTGATTTTTAATAGTTAATAAAGTGTGATGAGATTCCTAAAGACCGTCTAGATAATTATTTCTATTGGTAACAAATAATTATGATTGTTAGTTTAAGTATTTTATCAGACAGATAATGGATAAAATATGATGTGTGTGACAATGAATTTAGTGATTTTGATTATGATCATTTTATTTTGAGAATAATTATTACTTTTAAAAAAGATAATATTTATTTTGTGTGGTAGAGATTTAAATAGATAAGGATTTGACCCTTGAATGAAAATAGATAACATTATATGCAATAATACTTGAAATAAAAATAGAAAAATATAAAATAAAATTGAATAACAGAAAAATAATAATCTGTAAAATAAATAAAAATTAATTTATAAGCTCTTTTTAAATAATTTATTTTTAAGAATCAATAATGTTTTTAAATTTTTTAATTAAATAACATTTTTTTAATATTTAGTTTAAATTCATAATTTTTTCTTTTATTAAGAGTAAGTTTCTAATAAAAGATTTTTAGGAAAGAATTGCTAGAGGAGATAAGACTCAGCTAGACTCAGCTATACTACTATCACATCCCACCTGGCCAAAATATTATTAAAGTTGAGACAAAAATAATGATTTCACCAAAACTTGTATATGTACATATTATGTATATATATTTAAAATATTTTAGTAATATACTGATATGTTGTATGTATAATATGTGAAAATATGTGCTTATTATCTCATTTTAGTTTTATTGTCTAATTTTACATATTAATAATAAATAAAAAAAGAAAATATGAGCTAAGTATTCATAAATGGGCTTAAAAAGATTCAAAATAAAGACGCGTGGCCTACTAACTCCACAGGCCTAGCCGAAAATACAAGACCCACAAGTAGAAATTAATTAGTTATTATGTAATTATAAATAATTACTTGTAAGTTATTTATTTTATTTAAGATAGTTAAGAGAATAACTATAGAGGTGTTGTGCTTAGAGAAAGACTCTGCAAAAGAAATCTCCACAAGTACTG
The DNA here is from genome assembly GCF_019578655.1 of Ricinus communis. Lineage (NCBI taxonomy): Eukaryota > Viridiplantae > Streptophyta > Magnoliopsida > Malpighiales > Euphorbiaceae > Ricinus > Ricinus communis. The sequence continues at coordinate 22,354,273 of NC_063258.1, forward strand.
GAGATCAGTTAAACAAGAAGAGCTCAGTCTGCATCTGTATATTATTCTTCTCTCTATAATTTTTATACAATCCTTCTTCTACAAACTCTTAAGCTTTAGTTTTTACATTATTTTTTAAAGATCTAAGAAGTTTTTTAAAAAGTAGAGAATAAGGATCAATCATCTTCATACTTTGAGGAATTTGTAGATTTTGAGGAAGTTTTAATTTTTTACTTTATTTTTATATCTTTCTATTTAATTACAATGACCATTAAATTAAATATTTCATGATAATTTCCATGAGCGTTTAGTTTAGCTTTTACTTATGTATAAATTTTATAAGTTTAGTGAATGATTTCTTTACCTTCATAACTTTATTAATTTCATCTATAATTGTTAGTTGAACATCACATCAATTTAATAATAATATTTGTTATAAAAATCTTTAGGTTAAATGTATTAGAAATACTATCTTTATTTTAATCTATATTAGTATAAAAAATTTAGGTTGCATCATTAGTTTGAGTGACTTAGAAAAAAAGTGCATTACCATCTCATTCATGAAATTTGGACTGAAGAAAAAATAAGAGAATTACTAAATATTGGCTAGACTAAATACTATTTTACTATATAATTTTCATTAATCATTTCATTTGCATATTTACTTTATATTTTATTTAATTTCTTTTATAAACATCAATCTATTCTCAAAACATTGGTTTAGAGTATTTCTAATACATGTTCTACAGTTCTTTATGAGAATAACCTAGTGGTGAATTTACCCGTAGCATCGTTCAGTTCGTATACTTGTAAGTATTAAGTTTAAGACATCAACTTGCCACGTAAAATAACTAAAAAATGACATCTTTCACTTTTTTTAGAAATACTAACTTATAAAAATTCATTCATTTTTTCTTAATCTATAATCTTAATAATAACAACTTTTAAATTTTAATTTTTACATGTATTTTTGTTATTATTTTAATTAATTAATTTTTATTTTATTTTCATATATATGGTATTTCTGGCTCTCTCTCTATCTATATCTCTATATATATACATATTGGATTTGATATATTTTTTAATTTTAATGTTTTTATTTATTAATTTAAGTTACATTAATGTATTTTTTTGTTCTTTTTTTTCCTATAGTTTAATCTTTTTGTTCATTTATGCTTTTACTCAATTTAAGCTTTTTATACTTTTATTCTTTTTCTCTTCTAATAATTTGATTTTTATTTATTAATCATCAAAAAAATTCCAATATTATATAATTTTATAATATTTTATGATTTCAACCTACAAACAGCTTTAAAAAATAAAATAAAAAATCTTATTTTAATAAGAAGACATTGATACTATTTAAGTTTTTCTTAAATTGCATCAATTTTTCTCTCTCTTTGTGCCTATATACTTCGATTTTATTTTTATTTTTTAATTAGTAATGAGTTAAAATTTGAGTTTGAAATTTTTATTTTTTCTTACATTTTGTAGATTCTAACATTATCTGTAATAATTTTCAACATTCAGATCAAAATTTTTAAATTAGATAAATAAAATGAGGCTGGTAAAAATAAACGGGATTCAACTTAGAACTAGGAGACTGGTTTCTCCTCAACTGAAACCAGAACTATTGAATCCAATTCCAACTTCTAAAGAGTAATTTATTTTAATTAATATTTTATTATTCAAAAATTGATTGAAATTGGTTAGAACCAAAACCGTAAACTGGAATCGGTCAGCTTTACTACCATAACATCTACTTTATAAATGCTAAGATAGTTAATATATGTATATTTGATATACAAATTAAAATCAATAGAAAATATTTAACATATATAGTAACTATTTAGTTTATGTTAGAAACTATAATAATTTGAATAAAAATTACTACTATTATTATATTATAAGGTATAATAAGTTTAGCAATAAGATATGAATATATAACTAATTCATAAATATAACATACATAATTTATTAATTAAATATTTAATTAGATTTCCACAAAGCACATGTATTAAACTAGTTAGTAATATCATTTAAAATGTAATAAATAATAATGGTATATTAAACTTTATTTCTCAAGTTATTTTATATTATTATTTATAATAATAATAATAATAATAATAATAATAAAAGTGACTACTTTATATAAATTTGGATAAAACAGGGTGTATGCAAGAAAATTCTCTTGCTGTAATTTGCATATCTCATCAGCAATATATCTCCTCGCAACTCATAGAAAACAGCTATAATTCTTCCCCTGAATCAAGAGACAGACAGAAAAACAGAAGTTGCAGTCCAAATATTGAAACTCAATAAATTTCAAAAGAAAAAAAAAGAAATTATTATCCAAATAATAATTTGGTTTATCAATTGATCCTTGTAGCAAATATGTGGCCACATTTACTTTCCCTCGGCCGGTACCAATAAAGTAGAATAGTAGTAGATGGTATCATTCAGTGATTGCAACACACAATTTAACACATGAATTTCATTGAAAATGAGCCCAACTTTGAATGCTCAATTATTTTCCATCAACATAAATCCAAACCCACTTAAACTTTATGTCGAAGTACAATTGTATTAATATATTTTCCTTTATTTACTCAATTAATATAAATGGGATCCAAATCCTTATCCAACTATGTTAAAAAATAATTGCAAGATGATGCCCGAAGGTGGTTGTCATGCTCTAAGAGTCACAGAAAAAGATTCACCTCCTCGGTATTGAAAAAAATAAAGATGGTTTGGCTGGTTTATAATTATATATGTATATATAAAAAGAGGTACGTAGTTATAAATTATTACTAAATAAAATATTTTATTATTAAAAAGTTATATTTTATTATAATTTAGTCATTTTTATTTCGATCAGTATCATTATTATATTATTCGTGTTTAATGATATGAATTTGGAGCTTAACAATTTCTAATTTTATTATTTGATTATCAAATTACAATTTAAAAAACCATTGATATGATGAAATTGACTGAACGATCAAATAATAAAATTATAAGTTGTTAAGCTCTAATATCATGCTATCAAATCATGCAATATAATAACGATGATCGATCAGAATGAAATTACTAAATTCTTACAAATCAAAACTTTTTAACAGTAAAATAACTTTTTTAATTACAACCTGTAATCATAAATTTCTTTTCATTTAAAAAATATATATACTTAAAGTTGTAAATCAAGTAAAACCACCGTATAATTAAGATAGAAGTTACTAAATTATAAGTATTAGCCATCATTTTATATTAAGTAGATTATCCTTTTTCTAATTTAATCACTAGAATCGGAATCTTAGCATCAACATTCTCAGGTTTAGTATGGTTGAAGATGTAAATTTCAGCGTTAATTTTGAATCCCCTTCCTTCACTTTTAAATAAAATAAAAAATTTTGAGACCAAATTCATTTGGAATAAAGTCTAATTTATTATTCTGATTCAATTTAACCTTTTTTAAATTTTTGAGTATTTTAGTTCCAACTTTTACATATTTAGTTCAAATTAGTCTTATTTTTATAAAAATGAGAGAGTGAGTTACACACTCCTAGAAAAAAGAATGGATAGAATGAGAAATAAATATTTAAAAAAGTTATTTTAAATTAAAATATATATTAATATTTAAATAAAACATAATAAAATTAATATTGCTACAGTGTTTTTACTGTTTTTCTTAATAATGACAGTAAAAAAATAGTTACAGTAATAGTGGTGTCGAGGGCAATAGAAGTGAGAGTAGTTTTAACGATAATAATGGTCGTAATAGCTACTTATTGCTTAATTACATTAATTGTACTAAAATTATAAAATAATTTTTAAATAATATATTAATTTTTTCATTATTTTTATTTTCAAGAGAAAATGACTCACTCTTTATTTTTTTTCTAAAATATGATTAATTTGATCCAAATACATAAAGGATAATTTGGGCCTAAAACGTCTATAAATTTAAAAAATGACTAAATCGAAGCGTATAACAAGATTAATGCCAAAATTTCGCTTTATTCCAATTATTTTCCTTGTCTCATGTCACTGTTGCATATATCATATATGACATTATGACATTATATCTAATGCCAACTATTTATTTATTTATTTATCTCTTGTTAAGAAAACTGTATTGATCTATACATATTATTTTAAATTTGTATCGTGGAGGAATTGATTAAAAAGAAATTAAACAGTATATATTATTCTATCTATATGGTAAACAAAATCAAGAAGTTGCAAGACATTAATCTCAAGGTACTTCTCATTCAGTCTTAAAAACAATTCCAGGACATGATTAAATCTATTTAGACATATTAATATGAGATAAGAAAAAGAAATTAAGCACAAGCATGTCTAAATCATGGTTAGTTAAAATCTTACAAAATGCCCCAAGAAAGATTCTTTAATAATTGGTTTAAAATATGTCTCACATAGATCATGATGAAGCTCAAATCCCTAATTTATCGAACCAGTAATGGTGTTTTGTTAGGTAAGAGTAAAAACAAAAAGGAGAGAACAAATAAGGTTATATAAGATTATAAAGAATATATACTTCTTTAAGTACAAATAAGAGGGAATGACAATTCTAATTTAAATTCTTATTCAAGTTGAGACATAATCTTACTGCCAGACTATTATGTGGGTGCAAATAAGGCAAAATTAATCATTTTTATTATGTTATGAGTGGAGAGTACACAAAAATGGATTTATTAATTAGCACATTATGTGAAAGTTAAGCCAGTGATTATAATAATGATATGTAATGTTATCTCTTTATTTGTAGCTGCAATTGGCAGCTATGCAAGTGATGATAATCAGCAACAAACAAAGCACAAAAGATCACTCAACTATCCAATTCACATGAAAATGTAAATTGGATAAGATTCTGAAAGAACTTGTGTATTTCAATTGTATGCTTGAGACATTAAGTGATGAATTAAGAGAAGAAAGAATTCTGTAGAGTGTGAAATACAGGAGGGCACCTTAAGTTCAAGGTTAGGTGTGGCACAGCTAATAGTGACACTTTATCATGTATTTAGCACCCCTGAAAAAGTTGTAATTAATTTTTTTTTTTTTTCTGAAAATGGTGCCCTATTAATTAAAGATAAAAATTATAAGATTTAACTAGTCCTGATTACTGGCTAGAATTTATGGACAACTGCAAGCATACCCACTTTAGGATTTTAACAGGAAACATTTGGGTTAGCTTGATTTCAGAAAGGGATGGGAGTGAATATGGTGGCATTTGGAGCTGGACCTACTGGTAAATGCTGGCTTAGATATGGAAATCTTTTTTTTTTCTTTCTGAAGAATAGAAATGAGACTGTTGGGAGTAAGAACTCAAAGGCCTGGAAGTACAAAAGAGAAGTGAATACAGAGAATGGTATCCACCAAATTTAAGACGAAGGGGCCTAATGCCCAAGTAATAATACAGTAAAGGGTTTGATAACATGGGCCAAAGGTCCAAAAAAATCCAAAACAGCTTAAAGCTCACTAAAACGGCTCCAAGGCATACAATAGATGACAAATTGCAAACTAATCCCTGGCTTAGCTGATCATCATCAAAACAATCCTTCCTACTCCCCTTGAGCTATGTCGACACCTGAAACCATAGACTAAAAGCCAGATCTATCTCTAGCTTTAATTTTTCGGAGTATCTCCAATCCATAAGCCACTGCAATGAAAGCATAAGGATTAAAATGAACAAGCATAACCACCGGAAGTAGACGGAAACTGTGGAGAAAACCCAATGCATCTTTGAAAGCCTAACCGCTACAAATCGTTTGTTAATGGTGGAAAGAAGCATATGAGGATACTGATCTCTAGTGTATCGATAATTAATGGTAGAGACTTTAGTATGGAAGAATAACCATGTAATTGTTGTAACAAGCAATTGTGCCATGACAACAAGACAAGTGTACAAATGAATAATGCAGGATATATTGGAGTAAAATTGCCATTTTTGGCAAGCTGGTGGGAAAATTGGTCAAAAATTAAAATCTGAGTGAATAATTGACTCCAAACTAGCGGCCAAATTGATCATTTACCCAAGGATATTATATAATACCTCGAGTCTAATCTCACTATTTTCTTCAATGACAATAAGCAAGTTTATTTGTCTACAGCAACAATGGACGGCCTAGCCTTGCACCTCCTGTTTGTGCTCTTAGGCCTAGGCCCAGGGCCTAAACAAATTAAAAGGCCTTCAAAATTTATGTTCTTGTGGGAAAAGATAAAATTAGATTTTTTGGGGGTGTAAATTGCATAGACCGTTCCTTAACTTTACTCCTAATATCACCAAAATCTCCAAATTTCAATTTATAATACTAAATCCCCTGACTTCAATTGGAGTATCACTAAGTGTTGGGTAAATTTTGCAAGTGCATGTATTGCAACAAGTAATATAGAATGAGTATGAGCATCGTTCCCACGAGGAAATTGATATCAAGTACTAGTCCTAACTATATTTTTATAATTTAACAAAATCAAATAATTGTGATTGAATAAATAATTAATAAAAAAAGAGGACTTAAAGCTAATGATAATATCTTTTGAGAATCTAATGAGTAAAACTAGAGTCTGAATTTGTTTCACTAACTGTTACTCGGATTACACGATCTTTTCACAATTTAAATCATTTAGTTAAGAGTAAATCATTTAAATTACTTAGAGTCTCTTTCGAGCTCATCTAAGAATACCAAAGTTAACTACAACCTATTTTCATGGTCACATCAATTAACTAGGGTTCATTAAGTTCCTTAGTAATTTATTATTCCTCTGAAGGATTCATTTACTTTCGTGATCGAGGTTCTTAAATTTTACAAGTCTATGAGCTGATAAATCATGCAACTTTCATTGTCTCTAATTTATCCAAAAACATATATTTAATTAGACCTAAAATTAAATACAAGAACAAGTAAAAACAACTAACAAAATTGACTGAAAATTAATTCATTGAAAGAAAATTAAGATCCAAATAAGTAATAGAATAGCTACATAAGTCCAAACTCTAAGAAGAGTTTAGCCACACATGATTGTGACAATATATAAAAATATAATTAAAGAAATCAAAGAAAAAAAATTAATTCAAACTCTTGAATCTTCGTGCAAATCTTTTTAATCTCGTTGAGTATGTCTTTAAAAGTTGATTCTTTGATCGTTGATTCTCTAATCGTTGTGTATTTCATAATAGCTAGTTTTCTCTCTTTTTAAAACAAGGCTCAAAGGAAACTCTAATTTCGCCCTTAATTTTCGAGTTTCTAATAAAAGAAACTCTCATTTAGTACAACACAGCTTCAAGCACGACAATGTGGCATCCTTCTGTTTTTGGCATGGCTTGGTATACGCCCATGTGTGATTCTATGTTGAGCTTTCAATATATCTTAAATTTGGACAGAAGCTAGCACGGTTTGCAGCATGCCCATAGGCTCCCTATACGTTATTTTCTTTAGAATTTAATGGCAGACACAGCTTTGAATCATGGGCATGTGTCAAACCATTCTTCTTAATTCTTTATCCAACGTGTAAAACGGGCACAAGCACACCCATATATGGACATGACATCTCTTCCTTGATTATCTAGGGCTCCTTTATAGACTATTCTATAAAAAAGGAAAAATTTATTAAAAATTAAATATAAATTCCTAAATAAACTAAAAATAAATAAAATACTAAAATAAAAGTATAACTTAAATAAACTCCTAATTAAATTTAAGCTTTTTCTAATTAATATAACTATTTATTCAAAAGTTATTACAATTCAAGTCAAGATATGTGTAAAATTACATACAACATTAAACCCCCTGCCATCCAATTCTACTAGACTAATGAATAGAAAACTGGCACAACATTTCACCTATTTAAAAAGAAAGTATTCTAACTCATTAAAATTGATATATGAGCTCATTAAAGTTACCCAATCAACCTAAATTTCAAACAAAATTATAGAATTGTAAATGATAAGAATAATCAAAACAAAAAAAATAAAAACTTTAGTAATAATCAAATTATACAATAACTAAAATGAAAGAAATCTTGATTCTTCCATCGTCAGTTTCCTCTATTGTATGTTGTCGTCACCACTGTTGCTGGCTAAAATGTCATCGGCGCTAATCTATGCTCGAATGTCACTATTAATCTGTTGGGCATGTTCATCCACTCATAGACAACCAATAGCAAAGAAATTTTCATTGTTTCTTTCATGTTGACAACAAAGGCATCGACGGAAAGGATTAGGAAATTTAGGTCATGTACAAGAACTATCAGAAAGGATTAGTAACTTTAGGGCATCTCTTGTTCATGGAAGAAGAAAACCTTAAATTTTGTATAAGCTCATTAAAGTATCTCAATCAACTCTTAATCCTTAAGATGTGATAAATTCATAAATAATTATTTTTAATTAATATATGAAAATAAATCATAATTAATACATCCACTTATCAATTGAAATAGATAATTAAGCAATTAAAAGAATAAAAAAAACTTATATGAAAGATCCAATTATATGGAACTTGAATTAATCTATACAAAACAAATTAGGGTTTATTAGAATCCAAATAGCAAAGAAAACTAGTTCTTACACATTTTAATAAAGAAAGAAAGAACAGGGAAAAAATGTCTCAAACTACTCATGAATGACAAATAATGAAAATCTTCTAATTTAAATCTTCAAATATTAGAAAACCAAGGTGAATTGACATTCTTTGTTGAATAATATCCAATAGACTTTAAGAACTAAAAGAAAATTGACTTTTAAAAAGTTTCTCTCTGAAAATGAAGTAAAAAAAATGAAATTTTTCTTAAAATGATCTAAAATTTTTTAAATAGTGAAATAACACAATTGACATGAAGATCACACGTGCACTTACATGGCGGTGTAATGTCTATAGACTTTCTTGGGTCACATAGGAAGGTCACTCGAGTGTGTAAGCTCCTCGTGTGGAGTCTTCTAAATTTGATCCCTTTTGGACAAGCCGCATGGCGGTGTAAGCTTCATGTGTCAAGGCATCATACACTTGTATTCCTTTATTCCCATTTATGAAGAACGTGCTTCAACCTTCTAAAAGATTCTATAACTATTTTTCACCTCTATGCTTTCTCATTTATCACATGTCAATAATTGTTAGAGTTTATTAAACCAACTCCTGGTCAGTGAACTGAGAATTTACACATAGATGAAGATTTCAGACATAGATCAAAATCCATAGATTTCAAGATTCGAATCAATATCAAATGGATTTTTTGAATGGACTTGTCTAAATCTAATGGGTTTGGCTTAAATTCTATGGACCAGACTAAATTTAATGGGTTTTACAATTCTAAATTTAGGCGTAAATATGAAAACTATTATTTTCGACTGAAGATATGTAATAAGATATTAAGTTATTTGTGGTTCACAAAAAGATGTCAAATTATTTAAAACTCTGCACATAATCTTAAATGCATATGATGGATAGTTAGATGCAAACAAGAAGACGAAATTACCCTTTCCTGTTGCCGTGAGGCCAATGCCACTGGGCAGTCCTTTTCGACTTTTCCTCACGTGACATCTCGTGCGAAACGGGGCATGCGTGACAGGGCCCCCACATAATAACAATATTTATAGTATGCAAATCAAACATTGTCTTAATTTTATTTCTATGAAATAAGCATCAACTTTTGTTCTTATTTTTTTCTTAATACAGTAATTTTCTTAATTTATTAATTTATATTTGAAAGCCCTTTCTGTTTTTCTCAAGATTTTCATTGTCTTTTTTTTTTTTTTTTGTTGAATATGGATATTCATTTTTCAAAAGGTCAATTTCTCTTCTTTGAGACTTGACTTGAACCGTCCAAGGATACATAATAATGGAGCCTCATCCTCATAAAATCTTTAAAGTTCAACTGCTTTATTTTTATTTAAAAATTATAATATATATATAATTGGAGTATAATAAATTAGATATATATAATAAACATTTAACAAAAATATATTTTGCAATTATATATGTTTTTCTTTTTTTAATTTTTTGTTGTTGATACTTTTAAGAAAATATGTCTTGCTTTTATGGATTTTTATTCATTTAATTTTGAGGTAAATTTTATTAATTATGATTAAATTTATTCCATAAAATTTGTTTCTTTATATTAATATTACTAATTAATATATTAATTTATAAAGTAAGAATATATAATTTTAATTTTAGGATCAAAATTATTCTTATTAGATTAAAAGATAACTTATTAACTAATTCATTAATTATATTTATATAAATTAATATGATAAATATAATCAGTCTCTTTTACACTTATCGAATTCTTTAATGGATTTACATAGGATGAATAATCTTCTGGTCTTATAATATTTTATTGTTAATAATAGATTTTATTATTTAAATATTTTTTGTGCAGCAAATGAGATTTTATTAAAAATTACTTATGATTATGTCTTTTAGACTGAAGTATGCAACATTCAGTATTCACAATTTTGTTTTTGTTCCCTTATAATTATAGCAATGATTTTTGTACATTTAGTAGTAAAATTGTTACTACTAATTTTAGTGTTTGTTTTATTGCTAGCTAGAGTTGAGCATTCAGACAGTTTGTTTCAAAACCATATTAAACCGCTCATGAATAAATTAAATTATTTATAAATTTATTGAGTCAAATTAAATAAGAGAATAATATAAATTATTTTATTTATAAATATGAATTAGACCGAACTTAATAAGAGATTAAATAGAATCAAACCGAACATAAAATCTACTTTACCATTAATATACTAAAATTATTTTATTAATAACAAAAATTGGTTATTTAAAGCCAAACTTAGCAGAATTAATTTTAATTTTAAAAATTAAATCAGATGTACACTAAATTTATTTTAAAAACTGAATCTTTGGTATTTTCAAAATTCTACTCACTCTTAGTAGCATTCGGTAATTATACATAGAGAAAATTGCAGCGATTTAGCAATTACGTTAAAAAATATTAGAAAGGTATACAAAGAAACATAATAAGAATTAACCTGATTAATCAAGTTATTCAGTACTTTAAACAAATGTCAAAATCTGAAATTTCCCGTTATCTAATAAAGTCCTAAAATTCTTCATAATAAATAAAAAATCCCTCCGCAATTAGTTTCAAAAGCTTTTTGACAAATATTTAATATAATAAGCAGTGTGAATCAAAATTCTATTAACAGATAAGGGCACATTTTAACTAATTCCCTAAAAAAATATAAATTTATATCAAATTAGAACTAGTAACTAAATCCCACATTGAAGTATGGAGAAAACTCGTATAAGCAAAATCAATTCTCAAATAGCCTTGATGATGAAACATAATTGTTACCATAGAAAAGAACTATAATGCCAACTGTAGTAATTAATGCTGACAAAATAAAAGTAAGTGGGTCAATCAAAGTGTCCGAGTTTGTAGGAATGCTAAACAAGGCACGATTAAGAACTAAGTCCCATTACTTCTGCCCCAGAAGTTCAAGGAGATAGAGAACTTGGCAACCTCTCTTTTTTTGGTTGTTTTGAGACCCAACTCTGATGCCACTTCTAATGGCCAAAAATAAAACTTGGCAGTTATTTGTAAAGACTAGTTGGGTAGAATTCCAGATCTTTCACTTCTCACCCTTGCTGCTCTTCTTTAGCAGTAGGAGAAGCAATCCTGCTTGCTTCCAAAATTAGACTTTTAGGCAGCCAATTAATGCTCTTCACAATAATATCAGTACCCTTGTGAGATCCTTCCTACTATTATACAAGGTTTCAGGCATTCGCCTCAAAAGCTCATAAATGTTTGAATTCTGTTGTATATATAAAAATTTTATGAGATTACTCATTGGTCGGCTAGAATGAATATTAAAAATTGTTAAATAGACTATCATATTATTATAAGCAAATTGAACTAAAAATAAAAATATAATTAGTTAAATTATTTATTATGATTAACAGTTTATGATCTAAAATCAACTAATACAATTATAATAATTGTTAAATAATTTTATTTATCATTATAGGAATTGGTTTAGTTAATATACAAAATGAGATAGTTAATAAGAACTTATGGAGAAAATTGATTCCTCTTTTATAGAATAAGCAATTTGTATCAGTCAAGTTTAGTTAGGTTGTATCGAAATATATATAATATAGAATTTAAATATTTAAATCGAATATAATTTATTTTTCTAATTGTGTCAAAAATATTAAATATAAATATAAATATATTTATTAACTAGATTATACAGGTTCATTCATATAACTCGTTTAGTAATTATTTTTAAATTTTAAAAAAATATTTATGTAAATATAAAATGACTCAAATTTTAATTGTTATTTTAAAATATAATTAAATTTTATAAAAAATAAAATTACTTATATAAATATATAAAAATAAGATAATAAATATATTTAAACATGTATATACATTATTATTTATTCTATATTAAATTATAAATATATTTATTCAGATAATTCAAAAATTAAACAGATAAACTTATTTAATCGTACTTTTTTATTATAAATATATTTATTTTCTATCAAATATATTTAACTATATGTTTTATGCCAAGTTGTTAGTTGGTCCTAATTGTCTATATTATGCAAATTCTTCATGTTTGCACCGGATAATAATAATAAAAAAATAAAACATAAGAAATGACGCTTGGCTTTTCTTGTACCTCCCACAAATGGTAAAGTTGAGAGGAGAACAGGATATTCCTTATTCTAAGAGAAATGTTAGTCCATATTTAATAATATTTCTCAAATAATCAAGTAATTATCCATTTTACCTACCCATTTCTAAAGATGAAATACCTAAACCACCCTTCAATAAAGAAACAAAAGAAGCGAGACGAAAATCAAGAAACGCAACAGGGTTTGCCGACCCATTTGTCTGCCACACCTGGCACCATGACACTGACTCTATTGATTTCTGCACCAATTTTTCTTTAATAATTGCTGGTTCCATTCCAGGGGCAACTTTGTCTAACTATTTTATTAATTTCTCTCTCTTTTTGGGGGGAAAAGAAAAGAAAAGTAAAGTAAAGGCTCACGCACCACATGACGTCTGTCATGGCAAATACCTTTTTCTTTTACCTAAATGTTACTTCAGTTCAGGTGGTCTTGTCCTAAAGTAAAACCCTATCTCACTGCTAAATCATTTCCTGGATTTACAAATTTATAAATTAAATTAATTTATTCCTTTAAAAAAAAATTAAATTAATTATCTAAAATTAGTAATAACATAGTTCCTTAATACTTAATGTTGTTCCTTATATATGTAAAAGCGTCAACTAATTAATTTTCCCTTAACTTTAATTTTTTGTTCTTTATTGAGAGATCTTATAAAGTTTTGAGTACATATAAAAAGAAAAATATTATATAAATATTATATATTTTTATAATGTAAATTGATATACATATTAACCCACCGTATAAAAAATAGAAAAATATAATAATTTCTACTATAATGTTTCTATTTTTCTTATAAGTGTATATACAATATGAATTGGTTTTCACATGCAGGTTGTCACAGCCCACAAGCTTCTCCAACACCATAGCCCGCAGGCCTAGAATCACAGCCCGTAGGGATATGCATTGGCCATGAAGGTTCACAAGGGCAAGGACGTCCATTCATACTAGATGGAAGATTCTAGACCATCTGAAACATGTATATTGTGTAGATAATTATGGGTAGGTGGTAGATCATTCTAGGCTTAATCTTATTAGATGAAATGTATCCTCACGAAGCATCAGTTGTAATCAAGCTATTCAAGCTTAATAGAGCAAGTAGTTTCTCTCTGAAATTCTCTCTAAGCTTTCTTAAGCTCTCTTTGTTCTTCTTGTCATCTTAGCTAGCATTTTGCCTAGCATTTGAAGAGTAAGGTGACTAGCTTACTTATTTCCGCGAGAAAGTAGCTAGTGCCGCAGTTCGTTGGTAGAAAACACCAAGCCCGTGATGGTTGGTATCGAGCAAGGTTAGACAATCGTTGAAATGGCAAAGACATCGGGAGCAAGTGAGGCGCTAGAGTTAGGAAGAGGTAAGGCAACTCCATAGTGAAGTTGTGAAGGACCGGTAGGAGCGTCCAAGCCACCAAGGAAGGAGAGGAAGGTCGAGGGATGTTGTGTCGACATGGAAGCCGGGCTAGCCAAGGTAGAGCTAAGCGTGGCGGGGACAAGATACGCTAAGGATTTAGAGCAACGCATCGGGAGCTCGAGAATGGAAGAGAGGAGCTTCAAGAGGGATGCAAGCCTTGAACGAGGGAAGTCCAAGTGTCGAGAACAAGCCAAGACCATGGAAAACTCTCCTTGCCGAGGTTGTGACGTTGAGGAGATGCTTGATGGAATGGTTGCTAGGTTGGTGGCAACCAAGAAGAACTTATCCTTTGTAAGAAGGCTATCCGGAGGTGGAAGTGTCATGATAGTCTCCACTTCATCGGTTAGATGTTCAAGCCTAAAGCTTATAAAGGCTCGAGGAATGCGAAGGAAATTGATAACTTCCTATGGAGCTTGGGCAATACTTCAAGGCACTTGGCTTAGTAGAAGAAGCCAAGAAAGTTGACGCCGCACTCTTCTTAGAAGATACCGCAATGTTGTGGTGGAGAAGGAGGAGTGGCGACATGGAAAGGTACATGCACCATTAGCTCGTGGGGAGAATTCAAGGAAGATTTGAAGAAGCAATTCTACCCGAGAATGCTATTCGAGATGCAAGGGCCAAGTTCATGACTGCATCGGAAGTATCAAGGAGTATGTTAAAGAATTCACCGACACACTTTGAAATTCCAACTATACCGATAAAAAGCCTTGTTTGCATTCACGGATGGGTGCAGACTTGGGCAAGGCTGGAGTTGGAGCGCCGAGGGTCCAAGATCTCAACTCCGCAATTGCCGTCACCGAATCTTTGATAGAGATGAGGAGGCAAGACAAGCCCAAGACCATCCAAGATAGAAGTGGCGAAAGAGTGGGAGACCGCCACAGAAGGAAAGCTTCCAGAGGTTTGGCAAGCCCGAGAGGAGGCAACCATGGTAACAAAATGACAAGGGTGGAGCAGACCGTGTCAGTGTTTTTGCGACGGACCGCATAAGGCGAGAGAGTGCCCTACGAAGAACAAGCTCTCCGCGTTGGTCGAAGAAAGAGAGGAACACCATCGATAGCCAGAAGGGTCGAAGGTAGGATCGCTGCAGCTCCTTAGCGCCATCAAAACTAAACTCGAGATGCCCAAGTCCGAAAACAAGGGCCGATTGTTCGTCGAGACGAAGGTTGGAAGCCACGCGGTAAAAGCATTGTTGGATACCGGCCAACAACATTTTCTCAAGTAAAGAAGCGTAAAGACTTGGCATCAAGTACCAAGGAGCAAGGGTGGCTTAAAGCTGTTAATTCGGCACCAAGTGCGACATACGGAGTTGCACGAAATGTCAACATAAGCCTAGGTGAGTGGTCTGGCCCCTTGAACTTTTCTGTTGTTACCATGGACGATTATAAGATGGTGCTTGGCATAGAGTTCTGGATAAGGTAAATGCATTCCACTTCCATTTGCCAACACCATGCATCTTAGAGCAAGGCAACACTTGCATGGTACTGATGCGAAGCCATACTAAAACCATGCAAATCTCGGCCATGCAATTATCGAAGGGGTAAAGAAGGCACAACCCACATTCCCAGCAACCCTAAAGGAGGAAGTGGAAACCCGGTCAAGGCGAAGTGCTAGAGAAATCATGGGAGTCCTAGAAGAGTTCAAGGACGAATGCCGGAATTGCCAAAGAAGCTCCCACCAGAGAGGTGGATCATAAGATTGAGCTGTGGCTACATCAAGCCATCCAAGGCACCCATGGGCACGACTCTTCAAAAGAAGCATGATGGGTCGCTCGAATGTGCATTGACTCAGGCACTCAATAAGATCACGGTAAAGAACAAGTATCCCATCCTCTTATTGCAGACTTATTTGATCGGCTTGGTGATGCAAATGGTTTACCAAGCTTGACCTACGATCGGGTACTATCAGTGAGGATAGCGGGAGATGAGCCAAAACCGCTTGTGTTACGAGGTATGGCTCTTTTGAATTTTCGCTATGCCTTTTGGACTAACGAATGCTCCCCGCCACATTTTGTACTTTGATGAACCGAGTATTCCAACCCTTCTTGGACAAGTTCGTCGTAGTGTACCTCGACGATATAGTAGTGTACAGCAAAACCCTGAAGGAGCACATCCAACACTTACGACAAGTTTTCCATATACTTAAGGAAAACGAGTTGTATGTCAAGAAGGAAAAGTGTGAGTTTGGTGGCAAGCTAGAATGGACAAGGCAAAGTGCAAGCCATCGAGATTGGGAGCCACCGAGGAAAGTGACCGAGCTACGTTCTTTCCTTGGCCTCGCCAATTACTACCGAAGGTTCATAATGGGCTATCGATTGCATCCCACTAACCGACTTGTTGAAAAAGAACAAAGTATGGGATTGGGACGCAAAGTGTCAAAAGGCATTCGAGGGACTCAAGCAAGCAGTAATGGGAGAACCTGTATTGGTCTTACCGGATCACACCAAGGCATATGAAATACACACAGATGCTTCAGATTTTGCACTTGGTGGTGTCTTAATGCAGGAGGGTCATCCGGTAGCCGCTATACACCCAAGAGAAGGAGATGACGGTAGTCCATTGTTTGCAGTGAGACATTATTTGCTCGGGACCAAGTTCGTTGTGAAAACTGATAATGTGGCGACCAGTTACTTCCTCAAGCAAAAGAAACTCACTCCGAAGCAAGTGAGATGGCAAGAATTCCTTGCAGAATTTGACTTTGTGATGGAATACAAGCCAGGAAGGGCAAACTTAGTGGCTGATGCACTAAGTAGAAAGGCAGAGTTGGCTTATCACGGCACCAACTTTCCTTTGGTGGAGCATCAAGGAGGGACTCGAGCATGACTGCAAGCCAAGAACCTAGTGGAATTGGCAAGGAAGGGAAGACTCAATTCGGATAAAGGATGGGCGCTTATCACCGTGGGAAACAGTCTATGTCGAAATGGGAAGGCTTGAGGAAGGCCATCATCAAAGAATGCCATGACTCAAAATGGGCGGGCCATCCAGACGCATCGACGCTGGCACTTGTGGAGCGTGGATATTATTGGCCCCGGATGCGGATGACATTGAGCTTTATGTCAAGACATGTTTGTGTCAACAAGATAAGGTGGAGCAGAACAAGCCCGCTGGTTTATTAGAACCACTACCGATTCCAGAGAGGCCCTGGGAAAGTATCTCCATGGATTTCATCACATGCCTACCGAAGTCCGAAGGATGTAGCAACATCATGGTAGTTGTGGATCGCTTTAGCAAATACGGTGTTCATTCCGTGCCTACAAAGTTCACGGTACGAGGATGCGACGCCTATTTCTCAAACATGTGGTGAAGTCCTGGGGCATACCGAAAACCATTGTCAGTGATCGAGATACTCGCTTCACTGGAAGGTTCTGGATAGAATTATTCAAGATGATGGGGTCCGAGCTTAACTTCTCTACAAGCTTTCATCCCAAACCGATGGACAAACGGAGGTGAATGCCTTGGAGTTATTTTGAGGCATTATGAGTGCCAACCAAAGTGATTGGGCAAAGCTACTCGACATAGCCCAATTTTCATACAACTTAAGAGTGAGTCAGGCGAGTCCATTCGAGATTGCCAGGCAACAACCATTGGCTCCACACTAGCCATGGGGTATAAGGGCCCTAGCCCCAGATTCAAATTCGCCAAAGGATGGCACGAGAAAGCCGACATGGCACGAGCTCATCCGACCAAGGCCGCCAAAAGAATGAAGAAGTGGGCGGATGGAAGAGGAGGCACACGGAATTCGAGGAAGGAGATTCGGTGATGGTAAAGCTCCTTCCCATCAAAGCCGGTTGCGAAGTGCATAAAGGACTAGTAAGGCTGAAGGCCCTTTTCTAGTAGAGCAGGTTAGGAAGCTAGCTTATCAAGCTTCCATCGCACCTAGAAATGCACCCTGTATTCCACGTGAGCTTATTGAAACCTTACCATGAGGATAAGGAAGATCCAAGTAGGGGCGAGTCAAAGAGAGCTCCAACAGCAATCACGACGGTATCCGAAAAGGAAGCCGAAGAAGTAATGGCACATCGGGTCATACCGAGAAGGGGTTCCCATCCAAGTTATGCCGGTATTTTGTAAAGTGGAAGGATTGCAGAGTGAAGCTGGGAGCACGAGCTCACTTTATGGAACTTCGAGACTTAATCAAAGCATATGAGGAAGATGCGACGAGGGCGTCGCCCGAATGAGTGGGGGAGAATGTCACAGCCCACAAGCTTCTCCAACACCATAGCCCGCAGGCCTAGAATCACAGCCCGTAGGGATATGCCAGCCCATTGGCCACATGAAGGTTCACAAGGGCAAGGACGTCCATTCATACTAGATGGAAGATTCTAGACCATCTAGAAACATGTATATTGTGTAGATAATTATGAGTGGTGGTAGATCATTCTAGAGGCTTAATCTTAGCCATTAGATGAAATGTATCCTCACCGTCCATTGAGGAGGTGGAGGCCTATAAATAGGCTAGAGAATTTCATTTGTAAGCATCAAGTTGTAATCAAGCTATTCAAGCTTAATAGAAGAGCAAGTAGTTTCTCTCTCTAGAAATTCTCTCTAAGCTTTAAGCCTTTGTTCTTCTTGTCATCTTAGCTAGCATTTTTGCCTAGCATTTGAAGAGTAAGGCTGACTAGCTTACTTATTTCCGCGAGAAAGTAGCTAGTGCCGCACGGTTCGTTGGTAGAAAACACCAAGCCCGTGACAAGGTGCACTGCATGTGATTTTTCTTTTTAATATTTATGAGAGGCACAAATATACTATTATATAATATAGAGTATTTATTTATTTATTTATATTTACTATCAAATATTTTTACTATTTGTACTGCATATATGACTTGTAATAATATGACTTGCGAATAAAACTATTATATAAGAAATTTAAATAATAATGTCACATATAATTTTATTTATTTATTTTTTTTTTATTTAACTACAAAATCTCATTGACCGTTAATACAATAATGGCTTTAGCTACCAAAGGGATCTAAAACATATACTTGTCATCTCATTAAAGAGTAAGTTGCCCCCTAGTACATACTTTGCATTATTTGGAATTGAAAGTAGCATCTGTGTTTATCTTTAGTCTTTCTTTGTTAAATTAATAGTCTCTTGGATTGATTTTGATGATCACAAAACTAGGTATCTTGTCAAGTTTGTCTTGCAGTTTAAAGAAAGATAGATGTCAATATAAAAAAAGATCAATGAGCAACTTCAATGGTTAAAAGTCATTTCACTAATCCATAGAATTAGCACTACATAATATCACTTTCCGTGATATGCATCATATATGGGCTCTAACACTCAAAAGTTAGTCATCTAAGTTTCTCAATGTTAATTTTAATATCATATTTTATCTCCTTATAAGTGCTTTCAGATTTTAATATCTTGGAATATTAGTTCTATTCTTTTCTTCTATTTCACATATTGTCTTCATAATCAATCGGTTCATTCACAATAGTAAAATTGTGTTTGCCCTCTTGAGAATAACCCAACATCAATCACACCAGGGACCTATTCATTAGTGCAAAGGTTGACTGATCTGCCATTGAAAAAAAGAAGCTCTAGTTAGTTAATTCTCATCTTCAAAATGTTTATTGTTGCTGCATTTCAGTTTGGCCTTAGATCTGTTTAAAGAAAATACTTAGACCAAATAACTAAATATATAATACAAACTGACATGATTTTCCAAGAATTTAATTTAACTGAATACTTTTCTAAACAAAATCTTAAATATCGCATCTACTAATAGTATTTAAATCGAATTGAACCATATGCTTTAATTTTAAATAAACTCAGCCTATTATGCATTAATTTAGTTCGATTCAGCCAACATGTTTCTTACTCCTATTTGGAAGAGATGCCCCAATTGACCAAAGTCCTTTTCTAGTCTTTTATGCAATTTGATTTGCCCTACGCTCACCTAACTGAGATATGCAATGGAAATGAGAATTTCGATTAGCATTTCACTAGGGTATCCAAGTCCTTTTTGAGTTGACTTTCAAATAAGCACCAAACAAAAGATGCGTAGTGCGTGATCCTGCTCCAGATATAAAGTCTACATTGCTTTCCACTTGCTTATATAAATTGATCCTTTTGTGCTAATAGAAGCTTCTTTTTCCTTCTTCATTCATCGTATTACTAGTGGCATGAAATCATAATTTTATTTACATTTCTTTTCCATATATATGAGAAATATTTTTGAAGGAAAAGTGACTATTAAAATTTAGATATTTAATTTCCTATACAGTTTCATCATTGAATTATTAGCTTATAGTAGTTACACATATTTAAAATTTAAGTTTATATAACTCTATAAGAAAATTAGTCTTATACAATTGGTCCAAAAGTGAAGGAAGTGGATATTTGATGCGGTGGTAATGGTGGGTGGTCGATGAAATGGTTTAAGAGTATTTTGGTGATTTTTATTTTCAAAGTATAATTTTTATAATAAAAAGTATTTTAAAATATTTAAATATAAAGAGTAAAGTATTTTATTTAAATTTAATGATTTTTTATATTTTATTCTTTATTTTACTTTTGATAAATATTAATGGTCTTAATTTTTTCTTTTTAATTTACCAGTAAAAAATAGAAATTACAAATATTAATTTATCAAGTGTATAGTACTTTGTAGTACATTTATAAAAAATATAAAGTAGGGAGTAAAATTTGATTCTCTATTAGAGATCCCATATTGTTAAGAAATAAGAGATACAAACAATTTATAAAGACGAAAGTTTGATTAACCAAGTGGCTAGTTCTAGTTATTCTAGTACCGGTTGGATCCAAGCACAAAAGCTAATTGTTAGGCTCTAACATTCTCTCACTCATTTATCTTTCATTTAATCAAATTAATTTAAGTCATAAATATGGTATTAGAGCAGATTTTGCCCAATTTCTTAATTTTCTGACTTTTCGTCTGGATGTCCAATCCCAGTGACCGAATCTCTGAATATGGATCTGGTGTTGATGTTATCTTTCAATAAAATCTTAAATTTTAGGAGGAGGATTTCAATCTCAAGTGACAACTGGGCGTCAAAGTCAGATACCAATTGCACTTGAGGGGTGTATTAGAGATCACACTTCCTTAAGAAATAAGAGATACAAACAAGTTATAAGGATGAAAAGTCTAACCAATCAAGTGGCTAGTTCTAGTCATTTTAGTATTGGTTGAACCTCAGACTAAAATCAATTTATTGGGCTTTAACATTCTTTCATTCATTTTACTCTCATTTAATTAAATTAATTCAAATTATAATTTATGACGTAACTTATAAAAAAAATGAATTTAACATATATAAAGAGTATATTAAAGATACTCTAAGAATTTATTTTTTAAAAAAAATAGTCCGAGTAAAAAAGAATTGGAAACCAGGAGAGTGAATATTAACTGATAAAATCATATTTGAGTAGAAGATAGGATTTTTTTTTTTTTTAAATTCACAAGAAGATACAGAGTAATTTTGTTGCATTTGTCTATAATGGAAACTCTTATTCTATATAGACAATATCTATTATTTTTAGATAAAAATATGGATAATCCCTAAAACTTTTTACTGAATTTCAATTAAGCTTTTAAATTAAATAATATGAAATAATTAAGCCTTTTTGCGTAACGCTGTTAATATTACCGTTAACTATTCTGGCAAAAGATATGGATAACTCCTTAAATTTTGAAAAAATCTCAATAAAGCCCTTAAACTTTAAGTTAGAACAATTAAGTCCTTAAACTAAATAATATGAGACAATTAAACCCCTATGTGCAATTTCAATACTACTACCGTTAATTACTTTTATGGATAATGGCCCACATAAAATGATAACCAATAGCTCAAAGACACCTATATTATAAATTTTATTTCTTATATTTCTAAATAATAATGTAAAATACAAAAATTAAAATAATTATTTGAAAAAAAAAAAAGATAAAACCTAGATGTGAAAAATGAAAGGATTAAAATAAAATCTAGGTATGAAAATATAGGTTTTATCTTTTTTTTATTGAAATGATTGTTTTAAATTTTGTATTATTTTTTAGAAATATAAGAAAATAGAACTTATAATTTAGGTATGTTTATGTTATTAGTTATCATTTTATATGGGTCATTATCAATAAAAATAGTTAATAATAGTAATAATAGAGTTGCATAGAGGGACTTAATTGTTCGGTATTATTTAGTATAAGGATTTAATTATTTTAACTTAAATTTTAAGGGCTTAATGAGATTTGGTCAAAATCTAGGGTTATCCGTATAGTTAACAATAGCAGCAATGGAGTTGCATAAAAGGGCTTAATTGTTATGTATTATTTAGTTTAAAAGCTTAATTATTTCAACTTAAAGTTTCAGAATTCAATTAAGATTTGACTAAAAATTTAAGGAGCTATCAGTACATTTTTAGCTTATTTTTAGTATTATACTATATTATGTTAAGTGAGTTAGACACGCCTCCTTCACCTAAAATTTGGATACATATATAAGGGAATTCGGCTGCAAAATTTTATTTTTACAATCCAAAATTCTTTTTTCTTTAATAACTTAAAATCTAGAAATTTTTATTTATATGATTTTCTTAGGACTGCATTATGGTATTTTATAAGTATTCTTTTGGTACTTTTTTAATATCATTTTTTTTAATAAAGTTATGATAACATAATTTTTATCCTTTATTCTTATACATATTTTTATTTTCATAAAAATTCAAATAGATGCTTTAAAGAAAAAATTACTGTCCTTCTTGGCACTTCTAAATAATTTTGTTGATTTTATTTTAATTTTATTTTCATATATTTTAACAGCATTTTAGTATTTTTTGATATATTGTGTATATTTTTTGCAACGCACTTCTTGATTGTCATTAAAACACATTAACTGCTATAAAAATTATTGTAATATCCTTCAATTCATAGATATCAAACATAAAGATACAAGATAAAATTGATGATAACTCATTTGGCTAATTTGACAATGACGAAAGTTAAATGATATTATTTTAAATTTTTTAAAATATAATTTTAGTATTTTTTTATGAAATTAAAAAGTAGAAAATCTTGTAAATAAAAAATAAAAAATCATAAACATAAAGATTTAAAAAAATCTTAAAATTATTATTATTTTTTAAAATGCGTCATAAATTTCCTCTAAAATATAAGTTGTAAGTTTATTTATTAGAAAAGTAGTAATCGGAGTTATTTGGCTCTTAATACAAGTTCAAAGGGAAAATTACCTTTTCTCTACACTTTAACTCTCTCAATCTCTTTTGAAAAAAATAAATAAATAGGTGTGTTAATCTTAATTTTAGTACAACTTAGATTTGAGTCATTTTTCCGTTATTTATGATAAAAACTAAATTAATCAACCAAGATCAGCATAAACTTAATTGACACATTTCTTTTACCAAAAAAAAAAGCATCATGAATGTGATACATTATGAAATCTTGAGTAAAACACAAATTCAATATTTATTGTTTTATTATTAAAAAAGATTTATTTTTATTTTTTATATTTAGTGTAAGACATACATTAACGCCTGATAACTCAATCAATAAGGGCGAGCTATCAAAAAAGATTTTTGAAAGCTGATCTTAATTTTCAGAATATTGGTAAGGATGGTTAGAAAGCCCCGAGCAAGGTTGTCAGGTCACTTACTCTGATAATAAAGTCAATAATTTGTAAGAAGATAGCTAAAGTGTATAAGAGTGTAAGATATCATGTACCTAAAACATGATGTCCTCATTCCTTATATAGACATTGAATAGTCTTCCTGTCCTATTAGAAGTAGAACTTCATAGATGTAGGTCGGCTTAGTTATAATAGGACTTATTTTCTTAGTTGTCCGAAGGATTCTAGGTCGGGTCGGACTCTCTAACTAGAGTCCATCCACAACATGATCTCTTAGAGTTCATATCATAGTGGGATGCAAACTTGGTTAATCCCATCTTTCTCGAGTGGGACAGGTTGGCTTATGGTACTTAGTTATCAGTAGCCCTCCCCCCTTTGTCTAAGAGTATTTATGCTCGGTATTTCTTATTTTACTAGTACTCGATAATTCTTGCCATATAACGAGCTTGGTGTTTTTATAGCATTCAACTGACACATTATGCTTAATCAGGCAGGAGGTAGAAGGTAGGAAGTAGGCTCGGCTCTATTGTTTGAATTTTAAACGTTCGTGATGTTTGACATGCCCACTAACATTTTATGTGTCGCGCCTTTCATAATGACAATTGTTTATCATTTATGCCTTGCTGAAGGACGATTACAACCCCAGTTTTAGAATGTTCTTTCATAATTCTGAGAGATATTTTGGTTTTTTGGCATTTCTTATAGGTTCCTCTAATTTTTTTTCTTATCACCTTTTCCTTCATTTCTTCTTCTGCCATCGACTTGCTAAAATCCTTTTGCAACTTTTCTTATTTTCTTGCTTTATCCTTGAGGATCTCTGCAGATACTCACCAATAAGTCCATTATATTTTATCATTTTTCTTCGTTTATTTGTGCCTTTCTTCCTCTTCTTCTTTTATTTTCTTTCTCTGATTGCCATTTTGCTTTGCTAGATGGAATCTCCAGAAAATGCTAGCACTAGGAATGCCAGAGAGGATTATGAACAAACTCTCTCTCAAAATCTTACTAGCGATTCCGCCGATAAAGAGGCGCCTTCCTCTAATTAGGGAGAGGGTGACAACTTGGAAATTTCCCCTAAGGATGGTGAGAACGATTACCACCTCTATCCTTCTATCAAGGACCTTTCACGCATCAAGACCTTAAAGCTCGATATAACATCCCTTCTGAATTCATCCTTAAGGAGTGTCCCAAGCATTTTCTCAGTAACAACACTCCTTAGGTAAACCATATAGTATTGTATGAAGAGCACTTAAAAGCCGGTCTTAGGTTACCCTAGATCCTTTTATCAAAGTTGTGATCTTAGATAATAATATCTCTATAGCTTAGCTTCATCCCAACTTTATCCTCCTTCTAGTTGCTTTTAAGCAATTGTGTATTTTAACTTTATTCCTACTCTATATTTCTTCTCCACCTTTTATTTAGTTGCTCGAGCAGTCAATTTTATTTCTCTTTGGGCCCAAGCTGGTCATAAAATCTTAGATGTTCTTGTATCTTCAATTCATAATTGGCGAGATCGATATTTTCTTGTCTCTCATCCATCAGACTTCACCAATCTTTCGAGGACATGGCATATGACGCCTACTTGAAAACAACCAAAAGTAAATCTTAAGGAAGACCTAAACAACTGTAAAGTCCTATTAAATGTTAGAAAATGAGGGACTCCTCTTACTATTTCTCCCCTCTATTTCTCATTTTTTGGCCAAACTTGAAACTTTGGAATAATACATAGCTGATCAAGATGACAGCTCTCCAGGTATACCTACTCAGCCCATTTTTGTACCAATTATGCTTCTCTAATTTGATCTTTTTATTTCCTTTTTCTTTTCCAGTGATTGATTTGAAGCAGCTAAAGAAGATCAAGCTTAACAAGGGCAAGAGGTTTGCCATCTTGTCCTTGGCTCTGCCTACTCTTCCACGTGCCCCAGTTTAAAACGACACTCTTGAGGATAGCACAGCTTTTTCAGACCTGAGCTCAAAGTTGCTGGTTGAAGAACAAGCTTTGGTGTTATGTCCTCCTTCTTCCTTTGGAAATCGCAGAAAGTGTCCTCGGCTGATAAATAAGGACGACTGCATGGAGGTCAGCGTTCCTACTACTAATCGATGTCCTGATTCTCGGACTTTCTTAGAGAGAAAATATAGGGTGGGACCGATAGCTCAGACGCCTCCTTTGGCTGAAGAGCTTGCTGGCCTGATTAACTTCAAGGCTAACCTTATCAACTTTGCTTTTATTCCTCTTCTTGTTTTAATACACACTTTTTCTCATAGGTTGTGATATTGGGTAATGCTTGAAAAAATTATGAGAACTAACTAAGTGAGCAAGCTTCTCATGATCGAATTAAAGTAGAGAACTTCGAGCATATCCTTCAAAAATAGTCTAAAGATTTTTACTGCTCGAGAGCGAAAACGGGAGAGCGAGCTTCAAGCTGCTAATGGCCCAGGTTGAGAATGCTACTACCTAGCTTAGCTCAATTGCAGGCGAGAAAAGAACTGCCAATCTATGCACTGTTGAGTTAGAATTAGAAGGTGCTTCTTTTACCACTAAGCTTATTGATCATACATCAATTAGTGAGAATCTGGAGGCTGAAAAGGACGACTTCTACTCGAAGATGTCATTTCATCTATCCAAATAATGAGGAGGTTGTTAAAGTGGCTATGAAGGTTAAGTTTCCAAATACTAACCTAACCTTCTTAAAGGAACTAGACATCGAGGAGATCGGCAACAAAGCACGGGAGAGAGCTGCTGAAGGAATTAAAGATGGAGAGCAAGTGGGAGCTGAGGTTACTAATGTAGTTCCTCCCTCAACAGATAATCTTGTTGTGGAGGGTGACCTCAATGAAGCTCAGGACATTGTAAATGAGTTCTGAGCTTCACAACTTTATAATTATTTTGATATTTATTGACTTGATTTTCTGATTCGCTCTCATTCTAAATCCGGATGTTTTGCTAAGCATGATAGCTCGATCATTTTATTATGGTCAGTAATGGTTATGAGATTAACTCAATGCACCTAAAGTGGCCTCTTTATCATAATGCACTGAGAATGTGCTAAGTGCTCTAAGATGAGCTCGGCGTGCCTAAAATGGCGTCTTGTACATAATGCATTGAGAATGTGCTAAGTGCTTTGAGATGAGCTTGGCATGCCTAAAATGGCGTCTTTAACATAATATACTAAAAATGTGCTAAGTGCATCTAAGTAGCGTCTTTATAATGCACTGATGATGTGCTCAGAATGGTGTATTTATTAATGAGTAAAAAATATAAGAAATCAAAATAGGAAATGAAATGCCAAAATATTTAAACTCAAAATATGCATTGCACAGTGCAATCATTGAAGTTTATTGATAATACTTCTTGGGTACTTGGACATTTTATGACCAAGGAAGTTCTCTGCCTACCATGTCGACTATTCTGTATGCACCTCCTTTGAGTACCTTTATGACCTTATAGGGGCCATTCCAGTTGGGCTGTACTTTGCCAACACCAGTTCCTCTTTTACTAATGTCGGCTTTCCTCATTACTAGTTCACCTAGGTAGAATGACCTAAGTCGGACTTTCTGATCATGGTATTTAGCCATTCTGTGCTTATAGGCTTCATTTTGTATGTTGGCTTCTGCTTTTCACTCTTTAGCAAAATCTAGGCACAACCTTATATGTTCTTCATTCTTCATTTTCTCATAATATTACACCGTTAAGGTTGGCATTTCCATCTCTACTAGTATCACGGGCTTTGCCCCATAGCTAATTTAAAAGGTGTCTCTTTAGTTGTCGTTCTAAATGTTATTCTATATGACCAAAGAACACTGTAAAGCTCATCGACCCATTTGCCTTTTCTTTCATATAATCTTCTTTTCAGTCTCAACTTCATAGAAAAGTGCTCTGCCAGGATGCTCGGACATAGGGGGTTACCTTTGGAGATGACCTTTTCTCTCATTATCCTTCATGCATAATATTTTTCTCAGAGCATCATTGATTCTCTTATTGATAGTATCCTTAATCCATGCAGAATCGTGGGTTGAGAACTAGAACTCTCCTCTTTTGTATCCCTAGCTCAATTGTTCGTATTTCGAGATCTATTATCCTCCGTCCGAGTATTTATCGTTCTCGAGATGTGTATGGTCAGCGGTGGACCAATGTTGACGGTATGCTCGGTTGTTGCAGGAGTTCTGCTGGTGCTTACTGCCACAGGCTGCCTTATGAGAGTTTGAGGTAGAACACTCACATAATACTTTTTCATCTCTTCCACTTGCCGATTATACATGGTGACGACGTCCTTTGGTGATGGCTGCCAAGGAATCTAAGGAAGACCTAGGGCTGGAGGTCGGCTGTGAGGCATGACAAGCGAAGTAAAGATAGGAGCCTGAGACAAAGGTGTTGGAGGTCTTTGTCCCATCTCCCTCTACTAAAGAGCCAAAAGATTTTCGACTGGAGGCGGACCTCTTCAAGTGTAGTTTCCACTGAAAATTTTCTCGAGCATGAAGTTATTGAAAAAATTTCTCCTCCAAGGCTAGGAGATGGAATGACGGGTCCAGGCGGATCTAAAGATGATTTATTATCCTACAGAGGACTTTGGGGTCCAACTGAGGGTCGTTGGTTCCCTTTGTAGTTTTTGGTGGCTGAACATCTCTAATCTGAATTTGATCCGATGAAATTTAGCTTGATGAGGTGGAAAAACAAAGCTTTTTGCACAAAGTTTCCCACAGACGGCGCCAACTGATAACTCGATCAACAAGGGCGAGCTATCAACAAAGATCTTTGAAGGTTGACCTTAATCTTTGGAATACCTACAAGGATGGTTAGAAAGCATTTGACAAGGTTGTCCCACCACTCACTCTAATTATAAAGTCAGTAATTTGTAAGAGGGTGGCTAAAGTGCATAAGGATGTAAGATAACATGTATCTGAAACGTGATGTCCCCATTTCTTATATAAACATTGAATAGTAATCTTGTCCTACTAGAAATAGAACTCCATCGATGTAGGTCAGCTTAGTTATAATAGAACTTGTTCTCTTGGTTGTCTGAAGGATTCTAAGTCAGGTCGGACTCTCTAACTAGAGTCCATCCACGACACGATCTATTAGAGTTCATATTATAGTGGGATACAAACTTGGTCAACCCTACCTTTCTCAAGTGGAACAGGTTAGCTTATGGTACTCAGTTATCATCTAAAATATTTTTATTATTATTTTAATTTTTATTATTCTTTTAAGATGTATTTTTATCTCTTATATTTGGTGAAAAATGTACATTAACACCTAAACTATTTTAAAGCTTAATTAAGGACAAAAGTGGCAATAATCTCTTATCATGCCCCTCTTATTATTAGAGATTAAATAAAATAGAGAACCGTTTTCATATGGTGGTGTCAAAAATAAATGGGTCCATATTTTCTCTCGTATATACCTATTTTATTTCACTCTCTAAATTAAACAATTTTTTCTATTCATATGCTCTATTTTTTCTTATTAATTTTGATTTTTAATTTTTATAATTAAAAAAAATCAAGTAATAACTCAATATGATCATGGTTTAGAAAAATCCAAAAGTTGGAAATTCTTTGGAATCAGATCGAATTTCAAAAGTTTTTAAAATTGGATATCTAGAACCATAGTGATAATTCTAAATTATATATAGTTATTTAGGGTATGTTAGAGCTTTAATGATATATTTTTTTATAGTGAAAATGAGTGTTTATTACCTCATTTTACTAGCCAAGAGAGAAAAATATAGAGCAAAATACTAAAAAAAAAAAAGCTTAATTAGACTTGTTTATGTTAAGACTCAAGATTAAGACGCGTGAACTGGCTAAGCACGGGCCTAGCCAAATATATCAAGACCTAATGGGAGAATTAATTAAATCTTTTATGTAATTATGGACTATTATTAGTTATTTACTTAAGTTAAAATAGTTAAGAGTTGTAGAAGATAATTTTTAGAAATCTTGTACTTAGATGAGGACTCTTCTATATATATATGTCTATAAACCTAGTTCCATGAGGAGGATGAGAGTTTTCTCATATATGCTCTCTACTATATCTCCCACCTGTATCTATCCATTATTCTTTTCTCTGCAATTCTCTACAATTCATCTTCCATAAATATTTAGTTTTAGTTTTTATTGTTCTTTTAAGAATTAAGGAGATTTCAAGAAGTGGAAAGTGTGGACTAATTATCTTCCTACTTGAAGAAATTCTAAATCTGGTGGAAGTTTTTATTTTATTATTTTATATCTTTCTATTTAATACCATGATCATTGGGTTAAACATATTAAGTTAGTTTCATAAGTGTTTAGTTTAGCCTTTTTACTTTGTACGAACCTTTTTATTTATTTATTCAATAAGTGATTTATTTACCTTCATATCTTTATTAGTTTCAATTATTATTATTAGTTGACTATCATATTAATTTAGTCATAGTAATTGTTATGAATATATTTAAGTTGAATGTATTAGAGACTATCTTTGCTTCAATCTATGTTGGTAGAAGAAACTTTAGTTGCATTATTAGCTTGAGTAATTAAAGAAAAATGCATATCACCATCTCATTCATTAGATCTTGGCTTAAAGTAAAACAGAGGGATTACTAAGTAAATGGCTAGGCTAAATACTATATTTATCATATAGTTTTAAATCATAAGCATTTACATTGCATATTTATTTATTGTTTAGTTAATTTATTTTATAAATATTGTTTTATGTTCTCAAAAATACTGATTTAAAGTGTTTAGATTTACTTTTAGAATTTTATGGTGATAATTAATCTATATAATAAGTGGCCTCATAGTTTCTTGAGAGATCGAACTCGTGGTAAATTTACCGCTTTACTATAAGAACAGTTCGTGCTCTTGCGAGTACTAACTTAGACACATCAAATAGGTAATATAAAAATCGCTAACATTTTGATTATTCGGGACGGTTCGATTCAAATAGTAACAACACAAAACACAACAATGGAGATTCAAAGATTTTTCAGATTTTGTTTGATAAAAAATTATATCTTTTCAACTTAAACTATTTTAAATTAACTTGAAAATCTATCAAAAAACTTATATTTAATACACATAAAAATAAAAATTAGTAAAATTACTTGTTACATGTTCTTTTCAAAATAAGAACTTATATAATTATATATGCATGGAAATATTATAATTTGTCCCACCATAAATTTCGAGTTAAAAACTCGAATAATACTCAATATTTTTTTGATGTGATTTTTGGCTTTACATAGATGTTGATATCTTATGGAACAAGATAATGTTCAATACATTTCATTTCTTAGTTTTTACTCTGGGTAGCATGTAGAGATCTTTTGTTGGAGATCCTTTTAGAGAATTTTTCTTAGAGATCTCTTTTAATATAGATCCTTTTTAAGGATTTTCTTGGAGATTTCTTTTGATATAGATCCATTTTTAGGCTTTTCTTGGAGATTTTTTTTTCGATGAAGATCCTATTTAAGGATTTCATTAGCAATCCTCTTTTAGGAATTTTTTTTTTTTTTTTGAAAATTGTCTCTGGGGAATTTCTTGGATATCTCTTTTGATGGATATCTTCTTTGTGGATTTTCTTGTAAATTACTTTGGAGATCTATTTTGATGGAGATCCTTTTAGGGTTTTTTCTTTAAAGATTCTCTTTGAGAATTTTTTTAAAGATCTATTGCAATGGAGTTTAAGGGTTTTTTGGAGATCCTCAATGAGAATTTTCTTAGAGATTCTTTTTTTAGGATTTTCTTAGAGATCTCATTTAATGGAGATCTTCTTCGAGGATTTTATTGCAGATTTCTTTGGAAATCTCTATTGATGGAGATCCTCAAATCTACCTCTGGTGGGCTCATCGCATATCAACATCTACTATTGGCAGACTTATCCTATCATCCGTTGGGCAATCTAGGTTCATCCTACCATTTGAATTTGGTAATCTATAAGTAATTAAACTTTTCTCAATGTTGTTTTCGACGCTCACTGTACCAAATGATATAGAGTGAACTTTTTTTATGTGTGTATGGGTGAACTTTTATTGATGGAACCTACAAAAGACAACAAGTTATGGTGCCTAGGCATTGTGCCTGAAGGACTACTCCCACGCTTTTTTGGTGAAGGTTAAAGATATAAGTGTTTAAACATGTAAAAAGACATTATTTGGTGTTACATGTTCCCCATCACTATTTATAATGGTAGCCTTAAAGAATAAGTACTTAAAAACAGGCTTCATGATAAGATAAGATAGTGAGGTGGAGGTTGTCTATCTTTTAGGAATTGATAGAGGTGGTGAGTGAACATGTCTCTCCTATTAGAGATCGATTAAGTGTTGCAGCTCTGATCTCTATGTTTTAAAAATTATAGGAGATCAACTTAAGATGTGGTAAGCTAAGACTTGTATGGGGTAATCCATTTTGGCGTGTATGCATCAATTACTAGGAGCAAGAAACAAAGTCTAGTTGCCTCATTAGAAATCCTTACCAAGAAAAACCGAGTAGGATAAAACTTAGGTAAGAAATAAAAGTGCGACCCAATACAAGGAAACACTCAATCATGACTAAGGCATTCAACTAATATAAGGTCACGAGGCCAATAAGAGCCTTCATTCTCTTTATGAAAGCTTACATATTTGTCTTCAATACCTACATAGTAAAATGATATATTACATATTCATCTATAATATAGATGAATATTATAAAAACTAAGATCTACACATACGATTTGTAATTTTAGATTTGCTATATTTAGGTCATTAAACTTATGATTTTATTAGACTAAAATTGCTTAAATTAGTAAGTTTCTTTTCTTAGAGGATATCCTTAGGTATGAGAATAACTTGGCTTATATATACTCCTTCCAATAAACTCTTTAGTTAACAATAACTCTAGCCAAACAGTTCTTATCTATTTTGTAGGAGTTTCCAATTTGACACATCCAAGTTGAATATTGACCAAAGCATCTCTATAATGATTATTAATTTTCTTGATTTGAATAGCATTTGGCATTGTCATATACTCTTCGAGAGATAAGAGGTATGCACCTTTAGAAATATGATCCATTAGTTTTCATGCATAAAAATATGGCTATTAAGAAATTATGAATCAAACTGAAAAATTATCTTTTGATTTTAGACTAAGACAGTAAACAAATGAAATACAGGAACTAAAAAGAAATTAAAAGGACTATAATGGTATTTTTATTCACTTGCTATATTACTATTCATACAAAAAAAATTAGGAATGAGCATGGCTATGGGAATTTAGAAATTGAAAAATTTCTAGAATCGTACTAAATTTAGGGATTTTAAAATTGAATCTCTAAAACTATAGTATAATATAAATTTGTTTGTCTAGAATCATACCAATTCTCAAGATATTTCAATGCAGAGATTTAGGTCTAATGAGATGGCTCACTATAAAAACAAGATAAAATAGAGATTCAAAATTTTTTTATTTCTTACATTTCTTATATATTTTAAAGTTAAAATTTTATGTATATATAAATTTTGAGTTATGATATTATAAGTGAAAATCAAACCTCATAGTATATCCATGTTTGAAGAAGTTAGCATATTTTTATAAAGAAATAACAAAGCATGAGTACTAATTTGTACTTTATTGATGTTATTTGTCTAAATAACAAAAGATTTTTTAATATTGTTTAGATTTTAGTATTATGTAAATAAAGCATTAGCAGTTTAATATTGAACGAACTAATATTCTTCATTTATGATGATTGATAACATATGTTGTTTAAATAAAAGAGGTTAATAAAAACTATATTCTATTAATAAGTTAAAAAACACATTACTAGTAAAAATTATTATATAAACATAATTAATATTATATTATCAATATTATCATAATAAGTCGATAATATTAATATGTTTGATATTAAAATAATTCTTTTCACAATTAAAGTTAAGAGAATAATTAGATTTCGTATTTTTCAATTAAATAAATCATAATGGCGGGAATTTGAAATTTTATTAAAAAATCGGAAATAAAGTTAAAGGATAATCAATATTATAATTAATTATAAACTTAGTATTTCTATTTTAAGTTTAGGCCAACAGATTTATATTTTGCTATAATAGAATTGTTAGATTTATATATGATAAGACTTTTTATATTTAATTTTAAATTTAAATTTATTTATTATAAGAAATAATTATAAATATAATAAATAAAAAGTGTTATAAATTAGTTTTAGCCTTGGCTTTTCGGTTTAGAACCATAGGAATGGTTTGGACGATTCTCAATATAGAGAATTAATAAAATCCAAAATTACACTAAAAATTATTTAATATTATTCGATTTAGATAAAAATCAAATAATCAATATATATTTTCAGTTCTACATATTGGATTTTAGATTCGGTCTAGAATTTTCAGAGTCACGCGCTCAGCCCTACTACACAGATATCATTGTCAACGAAACAAGGGCTATAGTAGTAATTTTGTTGACCCACGATAATACTAGTAAATGGAAGAAAAAAAAAGAAATAGTGAATATGGAAATCATTGTCACTTAACCATCACATGGGTCCCACGTCGGCACAGACACCATGACAATTACCTCTCACAAACATTATTAAAATACCAAAACCCAAATAAATAATAAACAATACTCCCATAATTAGAGCTAGGAAATTTATGTGGTTAATATAGCACCCACGTGTCCTTCTCTCACTCGTCATCAACCAGATTTCCTCCAATTCTGACTAGATAGATAGAACCAAAATCAATTCCTTTGCAATCAAAGGATCCAGCTCTCACTGCTTCCCTGTTGCCCCCACCCAATCCTTCTATTTCAAAGCAAACTCAGCACTCCAACAAAAAAAAAAAAAGGAAAAAGGAAATCGAAAGTTAAAAGAGAAGAAATTATGGGTATTGAAATGGAATCGTTAAAGAGCTTAACCGGCGGCTGGACAGTGGCAGCGAGACGGTGTGATTCGTGCAAAACGGCAGCAGCAGCCGTGTTCTGCAGAGCTGACTTGGCTTTTCTTTGTTTAAACTGCGACGCCAAAATTCATGCCGCTAATAAGCTTGTTTCCAGGCACGAACGCGTGTGGATGTGTGAAGTATGCGAACAAGCACCTGCTGCTGTCACTTGTAAAGCTGATGCTGCTGCTCTTTGTGTCACCTGTGATGCTGATATTCACTCTGCTAATCCTCTCGCTCGCCGACACGAACGTGTTCCTGTCGAGCCTTTCTTCGACTCTGCCGGGTCTATTGTTAAGTCCTCCCCGTTTAATTTCTTAGTCCCGACTGATCATAATGGCGCTGGCTCTGCTGCGTTTAATCATCAACAGCATGAGGATGATGACGTAGAGGGTGTTTCTTGGCTTTTACCCAATCCATCATCAACTATGATTAATTCGAAACTTGGTGGTATAGAGAATCATGAAATGAAATCAGGTCATGGTGGTGGTGGTGGCAGCGGTGATTTGTTTTTCACTGAAATGGATCCGTTTCTCGATTTGGAGTTCCATCAGAATAACAATCACAGTAGTGCTGCTAATGATAGCGTTGTGCCAGTACAGATTACTAAGCCAGCAGCTGCATCATCAATTCCAGTCATGAACAATGATATTTGTTATGATATTGATTTCTGTAGAACAAAGCTTTCATCTTTTAACTACCCAACTCAGTCTCTCAGCCAAAGCGTATGTATCTCATCTTTCCCCTGGATAACTCACCTTCCTGTACTGCATGGCTGAGTTCTCGAATTCGATACCTCATCTGAATTCAAGACTTGCATGTCAGGAAACCAAATTCAGACTTTAGTTAAGAGTCTCATTAATTAATATCAAATCTGGGTATCGTACTGATATTTCTTTCTTTTTTTTCAATTTTGATGTGCTTTCTTTCAGGTTTCTTCTTCATCGCTTGATGTTGGGGTTGTTCCAGATGGGAGTTCTACATCGGATATATCATACCCTTTCGGCCGAAACATGAATACATGTACCGATCCAAGTGGCCCAATATCGGGTAATAGCACAAATCAAGCTGCTCAGATGTGCGGGATTAATCGTGAAGCTAGAGTACTCAGATACAGAGAGAAGAGAAAGAATAGGAAATTCGAAAAGACTATACGCTATGCTTCCCGCAAAGCTTACGCCGAAACAAGGCCGAGAATCAAAGGCCGGTTCGCGAAACGAACCGAAATTGATACGGATATGGACCGCCTATACAACTCTCCTTCCTCAGTGTCTTACCTTGGAGATGCCCAATACGGCGTCGTTCCAACGTTTTGATAGACAGAGAGAAAGAGGGGTAATTTCGACAAGTGGTGAAGAAGTTACTTTTGCTAAGCATAATTAATTGTTATTATTGGAAGCAGAAAAATAGAATAATCCTCCACTAAGATGGTGTTAATTAGTGGTTGTTGGTGATTAAGATTTTCTGTGTAAATTAGTCTTTTTTAATCCTTTGGTCTATTTGCAGTAACAGCTGTTAAGAAAGCCCAGTAACTTTTTTTTTCAATCTTAGGGCTTATCATCTTATGTACTCAGATTTTTCTTTTCTAGTAAATGGTTTTGTTTCCTGCATTTAAAAAAATTAATCACAAATTCATTTTTGCTTATGCTTAAACCTCTTATTATGAATTAATTTACAGTTAAAGAAATGGAGATTGTTAATAATATATATTCCTTTTCACCTTGATGATGTTTGAATTCTAGTTTTTATTCTTAAAGTGGTTTGCTTACAATAACTAAGACATCTTAAAATTACTAAAAGTTATATTCATGTATAAGAAATTCTCTCAAATATTAGCCACGAAAATAACTTTAAGTCTATTAAACTTTTAAAGAAAATGATAAAATATGAAACTAGTAATAAAAAAGAATTTTTCAAAAAAAAAAATACATAAATAGGAAAAATTTAAATTTATGCAAAATATAGTATCTCTCGTATGTATATTGATCGTTTATCTATGCGTAATATATTACTACTATAATTATTATTATTATTATTATTAGTAGTAGTAGTAGAATTTCTAATAGTTTTATAGTTACTTGATATATTTTAAAGATAATAACAATCTAGAATATTTGCAAGCGTCTCCTTTTATAAAAAATTTAGTTTTTTAAGACTTTATTAATTAATAAATAAAAAAAATATTTTTATTTATTTATTAAGTAATATCTAACTACATATAAAATTAATACTATAAATAATATTTGATATACTATTTTTTAAAATTATTAGTCGATATGATAAAAATATAATTAGAATATCATTTTTTAGGATTTGAACCATTTTTAGTTAAAAGATAATTTATTAGCTATTATATTATATATAAACATAAAAATTAAATATTAATATCATATTTACATGCTAAAAATAAATATATATGTTTAAAAAAATTTACATTTTAATTTATTAATCATATATAATTGTTATCGACAACATAGTTAATGTGTTAGTTTTTAGAATTAAAAATCATTCTATAACTGAAAAATTAATTATTAGATAATATAATTTTAAAAATTATGATGCTATTTTTTTAAAATTAAGATTTTTGTTAGTGTTGAACGGAGTTAGAAATTAGGAATGAAAATATTTTTGGAATAGAATAAAGCGTGTTACCCAAAACATAATGAAAAGCCATTGACTAACAAATCTTTTTGCCTAATAATCTAGTGTTGATGGAACTTGATAAGATGGGGTCACCAAACCTCAAACTCAGAGACGTTTATATTTTATTTTCAAAATTAAAAGAAAAAAAAAAATAAACCCAATTCTTTAGGTTAAAACTTGGGAAAAAGGTTTGCTCTCACCTTAAAAAGGTTAAAACTTGATAAGGAATTAAGAAATGTCAGTTGTTAATTTAATAGGATTAGAAGAAGAAGGAGAAGA
This sequence comes from Ricinus communis, assembly GCF_019578655.1. Classification (NCBI taxonomy): domain Eukaryota; kingdom Viridiplantae; phylum Streptophyta; class Magnoliopsida; order Malpighiales; family Euphorbiaceae; genus Ricinus; species Ricinus communis. The sequence goes on from NC_063258.1 coordinate 22,391,784, forward strand.
AGACATGTAATAAAAGAAAATGAAATTTAAGAAGAAGAAATCCTGAAACACGAAGAGTATTAAATGTTTACTAAATAAAGAGTACAACTAACGGGATTCAGTTGGGTATTCTTACAGCGGGATTTGGAGACTTCACCTGCTCCCTTAATTAAGGTTTCATGTTTATTCCCATGGTATTGGTAATTTTAAGACTCGTTATAGATAATAACTGTTAAATTTTAAAGTAATTTAATTATATTTTTAAAATTTAAAAATAAAATAAAGTTAATTTTATCTACTTTACTGTATAATAATAGAAGATTTTCAGTTAGTTTTAGATATTAATAAAAAAATTAATATTTTCTTATTTATATATTTTTACTCGTAAAAAAATATCAGTTCTAATTTTAAGTGAATATAAATTACAAAATGATAATCTTTCTTTCCCTTTAATAAAAAGAAAATTAATAGCATTTTTGCTAATTAAGAAAGAAATTAGCCTTAAGGGTAGAATTATTTTACTTTTTAAATTTTAAAATATAACTAAACCATTTTAAAGTTTAGAAGTTTAGTTATATTTTAATCAAAAAGTTTACATGTTTATGTGTAGCTTTCGCTTTTAAAGCTTTTTCCAGTATTGTTGTTGATGTTTTCTCCATGGACTTCTTTTGGTTATTCTTCACATTCTCATGTATGAATGAAATTTCAGTTTCTCAGTTGATTAAAAAAGGTTATTGTTTTTTCTACAATTTTTTTTTTTTTGTCTCCTATGCCAAAAGGTAAATAACGAATATATTATTCAAAGGCCTAATGACTAAAAGGAATTAAGATTTTCTAATTTTTATAATTTTAATTAAAAATTTAATTTCAACAATTACATTTATATATAATTAATTTATTAAATAATAATGTATTAAAAATTCACACTAAAATATTGGATTTAATCCAAACATCGTTAGTTATGCCATTTAGTATATTTTATTTTATGTCTTTAATTTATTATTAAGTCAATTATATAGATGTACCTATTCTAAATACAGAAATGTAGTTTCATCTTTTCAAATAAATGACATTTATAATTTAAATGAACAAAAGCCCAAGTAGGAGGATATATTTCAAATCTTGATGAGATAGATTTGAATAAGAAGGTATTCGGTTCAACCGTTGGGCCTAGGTGGTAGCTGATTTACATTTAATATTTAAATAAAATTTATTTAGTAAAATTTTAATATCAATTGCTAGAGCTGCAAACGAATATAGCTTAGCCAAGTTTTTCAATGATCAGGATGAGCTCGCATAAAACTAATTGAGCTCAAATTTGATAAACTTGAGCTTGACTCGTGATTAGCTTGATATGTTATATAGACGAGCTAAATTCAAGTTTTATTTATGAATTAACTCAATACTCTATATAAATAAGTTAAACTCGAGCTCGGCTCATTTATAAAATCGTATTTAAATTCGAACTCAACTTTGGAATAAAGCTTATTAAATAAATTTGACTTATCAAATATATAATTATAAATTATTTAATTTAATATATATATATATATAGTAAAATACATATTTAAATTTTAAAATTTAATAATTAGACTAAGCATTATTAAACTCGAGCTCGGCTCATTTACTAAATATAAAAAATAAATTCAACTCGTGGAACTTAGAAACGAGTCAGGTTGCGAACTTAAACGAGCTAAGCATTACTAAGTTCGAGCCGAATAATAAATTATTTGTTGATAAATATTTCTATTTTATTAATAATATTATTGAATTTAATTTAATTTTTATATTTTTATTTATAAAATATGGAATAGTCTTAAATAAAATTTATATCCATATTGGTCTTTTAAATATTTACTATGCACTTATATGAATCGGCACTACCGGCCACCGACTAATCGACTCAACCAAACGCGTCCGAAGTTGTACATTAGAGGGCTGAACAGTGAAATTGGCTAAGATTTTGTTCCTAAAATGTCAAAAAAGACTTCAATATCTTTTTCTTTTTCTCAAGCATGAAAATTTGTCATACTTTGTTTCTTTTTATTCTTTCTATTATTATTATTATTACAAGAACTGGGTCCTTACCTAATTTTCTTGCAGACGTTTGGTATATAAAAATGAGGCAGCTTTTTTTTTTTTCTTTCCTTTAGATGATTATTTATATATATACAATGAATGAAACAGTAAGGCCAGAAGATTGTGACTTTCCCAAAAGAAAGAAGAAGAAAGAACACAAGGATTCCAGTTGTTGTGGAACTGTCAATCTTAGAGTTATCACGTTTAAGACAGCTAAGACAGGCTTTCCTAAAAAAGGCAAACTCTAACATTTTTAACACTTGCCTTTCTCCACATGGGATGCCAATGCCCATCTTTTCTTTGCTTTCAATGTTTCTAAAAAAGGAAACTGCCACTCCTTTCAAACTAAAAAATAAAAGAAAATTTAGGCAATGAGTTGAGTTCACTACTTTTGACATGATTCCATGAATGAAACCTTATCTTTTAATTGATACTCCCTTACTATTTTGGTTTCTAGACTCTTCCATTCTCTTAGTCACTTTCTGATAGTAAAACATTATCTTAAGAATTTTAATAAAATTTTATGTTTAAAATCCAAATTTAATAAATAATTTAATTCTCTTGAATGGACGATTATTTCAAGATAATTAAATTAGATAATCATTTTCTAGAAAATGATTAAAGTAATAAAAATTTAGAGAATTTACGAGTTTAATTCTCTGTATCCACCATATATTAATGCTAAAAAAAGGTTTATCACCTTTACTGAGTGATATATATTATTATTTTATATTGTATAATTTATGATACAGTTTAAATCACCAAGTGATAAAAAAATGAAAAAATTGAATTTAAATAGATTTTACTTCATTAATTCATATTTAATGAAGTCATATTTAGAGTATGAAATCACATAAAATTTAGGTGAAATCACCGTGATTTCAACAAGAATTTTTTATTTTAAAATTCTTTCTTACAATAACTTCTTCAAAATCTTTTCTACAAGATTTTTTTTTCTGAAATTCTGTCAGAATAAGATTTCAAAAGCATATTTATAAAATACTCGAAAAATATTTTTTCAAAATTCATATTATTGTGACTTTGGTTTTTATTCTATAGTTTTTTCAAAATTTTATCAAAAAAAAGAAATACTAAAAGTATAATTATAAGATGTTGAAATGATATTATTTTTAATTTGTATTATTATGAATTCAGTATTTATTTTAGATTTTTTTTTATTTTTTCATAATTTCATCAGAAAAAAATACTAAACATATTTATAAAATTTTGTGGACGTTTTCCTGTAATTAAAATTTAATATCAATGAATAGTGGCCCTTGTAAAAGAATTCTGATTCCACTTATGCTAAGGAACAATTATGTTTTATATGTAGATTACCTTTTCATTAAGATCAAAGGCCGTTTCTGCCAATCTCAGTGGATTAAAAGTTATTAAAGTATCTATGAACAATTAGCAACAGATTTGACTCCATCATTGGAGAGGATTAGTCTCCATTATTACGTTTTGAATTAGAATTTCAGTGGAATCTCTCCATAATTCAAAGAAACAAAAAGAAAAGGCCATGAACTCTTTGGTCATATATTGATATATTAACAAATTAGCTTTGTTTATATATATAAATAAGAATTATTTTATTCAAACTGCAATTATAAAATTTGAAAATAAGAAAATATATGTAACGTTAGAAAGTCTTTTCTATTAACCTATCTTTTTCATTGAGGGAAAAATAAATAAATTTACTAAAAGTGGTGTTAAATTATTAAAATATGTTCTTTAACGTGGGGTTATTTAGTCATTTATTAAATACGCATATATTAATATTAAAATTAATATATGTTAGCATGAGAAATAATTATTTAATTAGTAAATAATTCATTTTACTATTTAAAGTAAATTTGTTTGATATGCTCTATAACCAATTTATTTAATTTTTTTGAATAATTTATAAAATTAATTTCATTTACAATATACAATTATTTGCATGTAATAAGCATTATTTGTTTATTCTATTTCTTTTAAAAATCGGATTTTAATATTAAGCTATAAGAAAATTAATAATAGATAAAAGAAAAAAGCAATACTAAACTGGCCCACCCCACACAATGCAAATAGTCAAATACATATCTTTTTCGTTAAAAAGGTTTTTTAAGTTTTAATAATTTAGCACCGACCATAAAACTAATTACATATGCATTGTAGCATATTTTATTCTACAAAAATGGGCCATAATTATTATTGGTGTACATGGAATACCATAAATTACTAGAACTGGTGTCCAATTAATGAATTTCAATTTACATCCGACTAATACTAAAATAACTAGAACTAGTCTTAGTCATTTAATTGGTTAACTTTTCATCTTTATAAGTTGTTAGTATTTCTTATTTTTTAACAAATTTAGAATTTAATTAATACATTTGAGTTTAAATTCAACCAATACTAAAATAATTAAAACTAGCTATTTGGTCGGTTGAACTTTTATTTTTATAAAATATTAATATTTCTTATTTCTTAACGATTTGAGATCTCTTGGATAATATATAAGTCAAAATAATTACAACTAAACAAAATTCTTTTTCAAACTTCAGAATTAAAAAGATGTAATGTTCTTTGAACTGAAAATTATACAATTTGAATGAGCTCTGTTTTTGGCCGGTGGCAGGAAAATACCCATGAGAAGCTAAGCTTTTCAGTCATTTAAATGGCAGAATTGTTTATCATTGAACTGTGTGTACGTGTATACAAATTTTGGCAGTGGGAAGGAAATTTCTTGCCAAGTCCTTGTGCCTTGATCGTATAATTTGATTTGAATGTTTTTGAGTTTTACAAGCTGTTAATACCAAAATCAAGACTCTCAGCTTGGCCAACAGTTGGATTATAAATGCAGCTGGACGGTACTCATTTCTAAAGGCTAACTCTAAATAAATAAAAGTATGTAATTTACATATAGTAAGTTAGAATTAACATAATGCCATATTTGATTTAAATTCATAAAAAATTTATTTTATTTATAAAAAAGACATAAAAAAAAGAAGATAAAATGGGATAAATAAAAATTACTGAAATAAAATATATAGTTTTAATATTAGCTTGGTTAGTTTTCACTTTAAAGAAAATCAAACTAATTTCAATAAAAGAATGAAAACCTTAAAAAATTAATATATATCTTAAAATATTTAACAATTGAAAACATAAAAAAATAAAAATAAAAGATTTAAACTAGTGATACAATCAACTAGAATGGGTCTTAAAAGAAAAAGGATTATAAGAAAAAAAGTAAGATATCCGTCCAATAAGAATCTGAATTTGAGCCTATTTATAATTATTTAAATTTATTGCAAACAAAAATATTTTATCACATTACTTATACTCATTTCAAATTCTATTAATACTACTCGTATATTATGTAAATCTACCAAATCCGTAGTGGATATTAACTAAGTAATAGATACTGTACTTGTTAAAATCTATTTATATAAATAAATTTTGGTTAATGAAATAAATACCAACTTAATAAACTTGGTAAATATATACTAATGAAATCATAGAAATTAATTTAGATTAACAAGATAACCTATTATAATAAAATAAAAATACTAATTAGATAAAAAATAATTCTAAATTCTAAACTAATAAGATAAGAGTTTAGTATATAAATAAAAATATTAATATCAAATAAATATTTGTTATCCGTGAATATAAAGATTCTATTTAAATTATTCAAAAATTATCAAAAACTAAATTCAAATTTATCTAAATTCAACCATAAATTTTGTAAAAATAAAATAGAATTAGATACTTAAAAATATGGGTAGTGGAGGGTTTTTAAATTGGCATGAATCCATGAATACATAAATTTGCTATTCATTCTATTCTTAAGGAATTTTTCCATGTTGAGCATTTAGGAGATAGTTTCTCAATAATTAAAATCTCATAAAGCTGATGATATTATTATTATTATCCTTTTAATACAACAATGGGATCCAATGCATAGCCATTAAATTTGTTACAATTAAGTCCTGCATGTACTAACCTAGGAACATTCTATACCCATAAATTACATTTTATGTTGTTTCTATTAAGAAAAAAAAAAAAAAAGCTTTTGTAATTGTGTCTCTTCAGATGTCCAGGGATGACTAGTTAATTATGCTTCTATATACAAACTGAGTAAAATGGTTTGTCATCTTTTTTCTCTTTTCTTTTTCTTTGAAAAAAGAGCAATGAGTCATAAAAGAATTATAGTTTCAATTAATTGAAATTGATCAGTTAATTATCAGTTTTTTAATTAATAAAAAATTAAAATAATCAAATAAAAAATTATCATATATATTTTTTTTGTTTTTTTATATTACATTATTTATCCTTTAATATTTAGAAGTTATTAAAATCCTTTTTTAATAAATTTTTTATTAAACAATCATTAATTAAATTTTATTTTATACTCTTTGTCTTCTAATTTTTAGTATAATATATAAATTATTTTTTATATTTATTTATCATACTAAAATCTCTTTAGGTATTAAAAGTCAATTCAATTAAAAAAACTAAATTGATAAAAAAATCTAATTTGATACTCAAGCTTTTTATTAAAGCTATAATTCTACTTTAACAAAAAATTTATTTTGATAATTCTGAATTAAATTATATGAATTTTTAATATTTTGATAAATACTTTTAAAATATTTTAATTTTATTAGTATATAATTTTACTAGAAATTATTAAGTAATAAAAAGCACTAATTAATTTTTTTATATATATATTAAAATTAATTCTTACACAGAAATTAAATAAAAGAGTTCTAGTATTAATATATAAATTATAAGAGCCGACTTGTACATTATACTAAAAATTATAGTTAAATATTATTTAACAGAGTTTCTGATAAAAAAAGTCTTAAATATAAAAATATAAAATAAAATGATGAAAAATATAATATCTAAGTATGAAAGAGTATTCAGTATAATATAGGAGCTAAATAATAATTATTCAAAATAAAATCAGTTACCTAACTAACTTGAAAACCAGTGAAGTAGTTGTCCGAACCGGTTAACAATTGATTGATAACATAACATGTTGACCCGTTAAAAAATCTAGAAAATAATATATAATTATAAAAGCAAAAAACGTGTTGAAATATATAGAATCTTAATCGGTTAACCGAACCAGCAATTTTTATGACAAAAATCAAAAGTAATAAATGGTCAAAACAATTTTATTTTTAAAAACAAAACCAAATCAACGGATTCGATTAATTGATTATTTTTTTAATTATTTCTCGCCCTACCCATTATGTTGGATCTATAGATTGTGGGCTCTCTATAAACTAGTGGATAACATTCTTTTGGGACCTTTCTCTCTAATTTCCCAATACTAAATATAGTGGTCCTCTCATATTAAAATAGAAGGAAAAAAAAATGGCGATTTAAATGTAATATATTAATGCAAAATTAACAAGTAGAAAGCTCTTATTATCCGGTTAAAAAAAATCGATAAAAAAATTTTTAAAAAAAAAAAAAAAAGAGAAAATTGTCTTAAATTTCAGCTCAATGGATATCAAGCCTGAAAGAAGAGATTATTCTAATGGATGATCTCCTCTAAATTTAATGCTATTGAGATATATAATTTTTATATATTTACGGCTAGTTTAATTAATTTAGAGCGTATTGGATAAAAATTATAAATAATAAAATATTATTTTAAAAGTTTTAATGCAGCTGCATATTTAAAGCTCGTCAGAATTCAAATTTAAAATTTTAATTAAACTAAAATGAATGAAAATCTGAAACTGCGTTGTATTTAGTTATTAACATTTTGATTAACACAACATATGACAATTGACAAGTGTGTAATGAAGAGTTTGAGACTTATCTTTATAGGCTTGGCAAATAGAAGCCTTGTGACATACTATTCTTTTATGTTTCTAATGTATTTGGAAAATGTTTAAGCTTCATAATACTAATAGAAACAATGGTTTGGGGGTTGTCGGGACGGGAGTGGCCAAATATTGCTCAACACAGGAGAGTGTATTAATGAGGTCTGAGACACTTAGATTGCTGAATCTTATTATGCCATTCTATATGATTTATTTTTAGCTTGGGGATGCAGGGTTCTATCAACTTCTGGCTGAATCGGATTGTTTGAGTTTGATCACAGCTTCATAATAAATAATAGTAACAATAAATTAGAAATAGGCATGAGTTCGAATTCCATAAGTATTATAAAACTTAGCAGTTGAAAGGAGAAATATCTGTCCAGAATAGGAAAGGAAACGATAATTAAATTGGTGAGATAATAATATAAATGGTGACTAAATTTTTATTAAATTCTTTTTAATTCAATTTATTTTAATTATTTAATTATAATTTTTAGTTATAATTTAGTCACCTTATTAATACAAAATTAATATGTCATATATCTCTCTTTTAATTTTTTTTATTGACTATTTATGTTGCGTGTTAAATTTTTATTTGTGAAGTAATTAAATTGAAATAAATTAAAATAAAATAAATTAAAATTTTAGGACCAAAATAAAACTAACTATTTATATCATTTATCCCTCAAATTAGTAAAATAATTTATTTATATCTATGTAATGGGCTGCTTTCAACTTCTAATTTCAATTTGTGACAGGATTAATTCATTGACATCCACCCTTTGGTGGGGAGGACAGGAAGAGGAGCACTGTATTCACTTGGTGGTTTGGCCAACTATAGTTCTGAATAAAAAGAATACTGGTATGGTTTTCAAGACATTCATACTTTTAATCCAGCCCTTCTTACTAAACAATACAGAGCTTGTTGTTTGATGAAGATTTATTGCTAGCTAGGACTCTTTAGCTAGATATATATTGTCTTAAATGCTATCCTTCATACTGAATTCGGCAATAATACTATCTCTAATGCACATAAAAAAAATTTCACTTATGTTATTAAAATTAATATTTAGTAACTATTTAAAAAAAGAAGAGATACGGTATTAGAATCGATATGTATTTTTATTTTACGTTCCTATGATCCGGAACTGATATAAGTTCAAGCAATCACGCGCCTTTAGTATCAAACCTGTAAAGGACCTAATCCTTCTTGTTATTGACATAGAATCTGAATGTCAAACATGCTTCAACTCTTTGCAAATTGAGTGCCCAGTTAATATTTCTTCTTACTTGCTATGGATATAAAGACTTCTATTGAATATATTCTTTTTCAGGTTTCCTAACATGAAACTCTAGAGACATGAAAAAGAGTAGCATCTTTAGGTTTTGATTTCATAATGTTCTCTTGGAGGAGGAAATTCCTCCTAATGCTGTATTGATTGATCAACAGCTTTGCATGGCCTTTTCTCGGTGTATAATTTCCATTTAATAGAAAAAGAGTTGAATGTACATGATAAAGTAGATTGATATTATACATTTCTCTTATTATATGATTATAATATAATAGATATTTACAAATAAACAAGTAGTAAATGAACAACTCGAACTATCAATAAATAATATTAAGAAATTATAAAAACTCAGCTTTTGTAATCGGTGAGAATTGAACCTGAGGCATTTGTGTTAGGGTTTCAGCCTTAATCACTGGACTAAAAACTTATTGGTCTAATAATTACTAAGGTACGAGCTACCAAAGATTTCTTAAATGTAGAAAGTAACAAAGCTTGACATGGGTTGTTTTAATTCATGCTATGGTGACTACGTCGTAAACTATACAATACATTTGTTATAAAAATAAAAATTTATCTAATGTAAAAGAAAATATTCGAACTTAAAACGTTTCACTCTCAAAAATAAATATTTTTATCACTTGAACTTGATATTAAATTTTATTATTTTATAACTATAAACTATTAATTAATTAATATATGGTTTTATCTAGCATATAAATTGCAAAAGATTTTTATCTAGATTTAGAAAATTAATAACAAAGCTTAAAGCGGCCACAACAACAAAAATTCATTTAATCACAATAGACCGTGTTAGCATATCATTTTTAAATTTAAAGTCTTGATACAATGATGTCAATAACCATTACATACAGTAAATAATAGAAAATAGTTTCCATTAATATATAGTTCATATGATCCATTAAGCTTTCAATGAATAAAAAAGAAAAAGTTAAAAAACAATCCCCTTGTTCATAAAAGATAAAGAATCTTTTTTATAGGAAGAATCCTTTTAAAATTAAAAAAAAAAAAAAAAAAAAAAAAAAAAAAAAACCAACAAGGAAAAATAAAACATACAAAGCAAAACCACCATAAAAATTACTTTTCATGTCTCTTGATCTCTCTTCATCTTCCTTTAAGCCTAAGCCCTCTATGTTTCCTTTAGTTGTTGTCGGTTTCGCTGCATTAGTGGCAGCCCTTTTTCTCCTCTTGTTGTTTTTCACGTTTAGCTGTCTATTATATCATTTATAGCTCTTTTTTTCTTCTTTTTCTTTTCTTTCTTTTGCAATTTTATCCTCTCTTGGCATCCTTTAAGGTTTGCTTTGAGTTTTTCAATATAATTATCTATGAAAAAGATCTAATTTGTTCATATCTTATCAAGATCTGTAGCTTTTCTGATTTTTTCAAGTAAGTATAATTTTGAATTCTAAAAAATAATACTTTATTTTTTTCGATAAAATCAATTTCAAAAATTTAAAATATTGAATACATTTAGTCAGAATTTAGAAGAAGCTAATCCGAGTTAGCTTCTTCAATAATTTTTACATAAAAATTTTATATTGGGTTTTTCAACTTCTTTAAATGGCATAATAATTTCAATAATTCTCCATGTGATTTATGTTCTATAAGTTAATCTATAAATAAATCTATTCATTGTGTTGGAAGAAAGATTTGTGTGTCATTAATGTCAAATCCATAATTGTCCAAAAGAGAAAATCTGTTAATTATCCAAAATCAAAAGGGCAAAAGAAAAAAAAGAGAAGAAAAATCTTCTGATATCAGATTGAGGGGATAATGAACAAAAATAGAGGGTCAGGGTCCGCTTGCATGTGAAGTGGGAGGTGGGATCCAGAAGAAGCAGACACAATGGTGGACCCAACCACAACCCCCCCTTCACGTGCGGCCCCGGCCCATGCCAGTGTTAAGGGGTTGCATTGTAGGCTAGCCCTTGTCTGAGCAGAAGTGGTCCATGATATGCCCTTCATTACTGCTGCAGTTCTCACTTTTGTCCGCTTGCTCAATTCAGTCAACGGCTTGGATTAAAACATACTGTATCAGCCGATTCAATCGAAAATTGGTATTCAATCCGATTTAATAATTTATTATATGATTAAAATTTAGAATTGAATTAAATTGAATCGGATTAAATTAGAAAACATTATCTTAATCGATTTTTATTGTTCTAGTTTTGAAAAGACTGATTAAAACTCTATTTTTCCTATTTGAGTTTTCAATTATGAAATTATTGTTTCACTTTCTACATACAAAATAATTGAAGGTGTTGAGAGAGGGATACAATGTTTATGCCTCTAGCAAGAATTAATTTTATCAGAATATTATATGAATAAATGAGGATTTAAATTTAGAAAAGAAAATATCCAATATTAAATTAATTCATTTAACAAGTAAAGGTATTATCAAATTCTATGAAATGTCAAGGGAAATTAATTACCTTCCAATGTGTCGAATCGTAAAAATTATATTTACGATTTATATTTTATTAAGTTAAATAAACAAAAGAAAGAAAAACTTGGGAGCAAAAAATATTTTACCCTTTACAAACAGATAAATTATGATTTGTTTTTTCAAAACAGACAAATCATGGTTTTACACATGGCTAAAGACAAGAAAATGTTTAGCTATCCAATTGCAAAATATCTGTCCGTCATTATTAATATAAATTCAAAGTCACAGCCCACAGCCTTGAAAGGATTACGATAGAATTTATTTTAGAGCAATTCTTTTTTTTTTTTTATTTCACCTATTTATCGTTTTTCTTTGAGAATTGAATACATGCATCCTTAGAGAAAGAAAAGTTTAAAAAAATTTATCCTATCCATCTCTTTTCTTTTCTTTCGATTTTTTATATTTATCAAAATTGCGTCTTTTTGGTTTATTGCTGATATTTTTTTTTATATTATCGGTAATTTTTATATTTGTATTTATTAATTTTAATAGATAACTATTAGCATATTTTTTAAAAAAATTTATAGTTTTTTATTATAAAATAATTAAATTCTTTTTTTAATATGAGTTTTATGATTATCAACTGTGAAAGTGTTGTGTTATCTTTTTATGAGAGTAATAAAAAGAAAAAATAAATTTAATTTAATATTTAAATAATTAGATTCGTCAAAAATACTTATAAAGTCAATATAGCTAGTTCTACTAAGTGAAGTATTTTTTCTGTAAATTATAATTTTTTACACCATTAATACAATTAATAATTATTAAAAATAAATATTTACATATATCTCTTGACATTTAATATTTATTTTAATTTTTTATATTAAAATGCATTTGTTATTTTTTATTACTGAAATATCTATATTTTTTCTAAAAGAAATACAGAAATTCATAAGTTTGGATACCATTAATTATTACTTTTCTCTTTTAGATTATATTATTAGTTAATACTTTCAAAAGATTTAATTTATTTTTATTTTTAAACTTAATATTAAATATCTAACTAATAAAAAATAATTCTTTTATCAAACTAGATATTTTTTTTTAATTTTAAGGTATGACAATATTAAATTACACTTTTTAATTAATACTTCTTTATCCCATTAGAATAAAAGACTAAGCATTGTAAATACCAATGTAGTTTTATGCTATTCTTTTTTTTTTTCAATATATTATGAGTTAAAGATGTTTCAGTTTTTGGTTTTAAAAAAAAAGATATTTTAATCTTTGTAATTTTGATGAATATGTGAAAGATCAAATAATAACTAGTGAACTCAAGACTTTTTTTTTCTCATTGTTTTATATGTAATTTAATTTTATAAAAAGTTTAAAATAAAAAACGATGTTAATATCATTACTATTCTTAGATATTATGTTTGGATTGTGCCAAATCTCGAGCAATTAAAGATATTAATATTTTATCTTTTGTTAGAAATGAAGATTTATTATTGCTAATAATAAATGCTAAATTCTAATTTGATTTATGTAAAAAAACTCTAATTTGATAAATTTTAATTTTAAATGAGTTTAATATTATTATATAATCAAAGATATAATTAGAAATATTACTTAATTATATTTTTATAAATATTCAAATTAAAATATGCTTTAATTAAATATTTTGATACTTATATTAAATTTAAGAACCAGCTTTGTATTATTAATTAAATCTTGTACTAGATTGACTTATGTTTAAAAGCAAAAGATATAGCAGTTATTAACGGAATAAGAAAAAGAATATAAGAGTGTGTTCACTTATAGAAAATTATGTCTAATTTTTTTTAAAATTAAATAAAAATAAAAAATAAAACTTTGTATTTACTTGTGCTATTTTTCTAAAATGAAAATAGAAAACAGTTTTTATATTTTTAAAATTATAATTAAATTTTAAAAACAAGTTAAACATGTTCACTTATTTTAAATGAAAATAAGAAATTTTTACTTCATTTATTTCAAGAAGTTTTATGTAAGATAAATATATTTTATAAATTTTTTACACTTTTCTTAAAAATTAAAAAATAATTCCAAGTAAGAGAGCTGATATAGTTAATATGGTAAAATATCTGGAAGAGAAACATAATTTTCTGTACATTTTAACAATGTGTGTCTCATATTGTGCCCTTGTACAATTTCTATACAAATATTGACACTAAAATATTGTAAAAGTAGATTAAAAGCTTTTATTTGAATAAGTGAAATTTAGATTTTGACTGTTTTTAAGAAATCACTATTATTAAATTAAGATGTCAATTGTATGAATAATAAATTTTGCAGTATGTATAGTAAAATAAATATAAAATAGAAGCTCTTTTTAGAAATATATTTAATAAAATATTTTAGTTCTCAAAATTTTAATGGAAATATCAAGCTTCGTTTAATTGTAGAATTTATTATTTTTATTTCCTAATTTTAAAAAATAATACTTTTTACTTTCAAAAAAATTTATAACACATATTTATTTGTTATTATATAATTCCTTTTTTCATTTGGATAATGTTTAAAATTTAAAATATAAAATTAAATAAATAAATCAAATTATTATTTTTTTTAAATGAAAATAAGTGTATAAAAATATAAATATAAGAAATAGACATATTAAAACTCAATTTTCAAAGTCTTTTAAAGTGTAGCTAAAATTTTAAAATTATCAAAAAATATTTTTTATTTTTATTTTAGAAAAGTAAAAAAATAAACACAAAATTTTATTGTTATCTTCACTTATTTTTTTATAAAAAACTGATATAGTTATTTTATAATTAAACCTACCTCAGTTTCTCTTTTTCTTTGGGAGAAATAAGTATTCTTTGGAAAGTGTAATAAGCCCATGTTAGATTGGCAAAAGGGCCTTCAAATTGATTGGACTATTGTTGGATCTGGACCACTGAAATTTATTGGTGCATCAAAGAACTAACCATTCACCAATATGTTTTTGTTTCAGAATAATGTAATTGTTAAAGAAAAATGAGAAAATTTCACAAATACTGAAAATGGGGCACACTTTATTACAAATACGGTGTCCCATAATTTATTATAAAAATATCGGAATTTTAAAATAATATTAAACATATCTAAATTTTTAAATATAATATAAAAATTACCTAATTTTTTGAAATAAAATATAAAACCTAAAAGCAGATAATAAATCAACACAAATTCATTAAATCAAATAAAAAAAAATAGATTGATGAAATTTTACTTCCAAAATCCAGTTTAAAGCCAAAATCGATAACTATATTAAAAAAAAATATTAGTTTCGAATCTTTCAAATAAAATTATAAATCTTACATAGTTGTTTTATTTTTCTTCAAATTAAAACCAACATTGATGAGATCGACACATTTACAGAATTTTTAAAAATAATTAATCAATCCGAATTGATTTTAGAAAATTAAATCTGAAAAAAAAAAATAAAACACAAACCCAGAAATAATGTTAATCTATTATACAAAAAAAAAAACACCAAAAGTAAACCAAAAAATCAATATATTAGAAAAACATATCTAATATCATAAAAATAAATAAAAATATTGATTTGTGGTAAAAATAAACTAAAAAACAACATAATTGAAAGTAAATTATAATATAATAAAAAATAAACTATTTAAAATAAAAATGTTGATTTTTTGTAAAATAAATAAAAAATCATAAACAAAAAAAACAAAAAAACATATTAGAAGGTAAATCATAGCATGATAAAAATAAACAAAAAAATGCTAACTTATTATGAAATAAATAAAAGATATTAAATTGTGGTAAAAATAAACTAAAAGATTAATATACTTGAAGGTAAATTATAGCATAATAAAAAATAAATTAAAATTTGTATATTTTGAAACCAAATATTCTTTTGTAATAAGAATTAAAACAAATATAAATAAAAAATAGAAAAACAAGAAAAATCAAACATAACATGCATATGATATGTAATATGACATATGACACATCAAATTATTTGACCATCTAACGTGAGTGCATAATAAAAGGACACATGGCATACATGCAAAATGTCACACTAAAAACATTTAAAAAAATATCACACATAGCATGCATGTATAAATAAAGATTCTTTCTCATTTTTTTATTTTCTACCATTTTTATTTTTTGACTCCTTCAATTTTCTTGTTCTGTTTCTCTTCTTTAATTATGACTTTATTTTATTTTTATCTTCAAAAATAAAAATTCATTCTCCATTTTTGCTTGAAAGATGCCTCATTTTATCATTTTTTTCACTTATAAAATACACATAACATTTATGCAAATAAAAATAAAATTCTTTCTTTCTTTTTTTCTTTACCACATATTATCAATCATTAACAACTCCATTTTTTTTCTTATTTAATATATTTTGAAATTATTCAATTCTCTTTTCCATTTCTCTTTCATTGAGTACTTTTCTAACTATTTAATTGTAAAGCTATTTATTATAACTATTGTCAATCTCTTTAATATTATATTTAAGAAATATTTACTGATTAAAATGAAACTATTTAAATTTAATAAGAATCATTTAAATGGATTTTGTAGAAAAAATATAATTTTTTTATTAAATATGCTGAATAATTCTTTTTTAATAAAAAAAATATAATAATCAATTGTCAGTTTTTTCTAATATATTCACATTCATTTTTTTATTGTTTGAAATTCTTTAGAAAAAAATGGGAAGACAACCCATTAAAGAAAATAAGAAATAAAAAATACCGTAAAAAGAAAAAAAAAAAACGTATGAAAAAACACGGCAGCGTAACCAAGTCTCATGGCGAGTTCAGTTTTTCTTTATTCCTTTTAAAACTTTACAATATAATTTTTATTGTTTGTTAGATGAAATCAATTGGGTCAATCAGACACAACTGTACCTTACCTCATTTGCCCTAATTTATTTTGTAAACTATACCTTAGTATTTTGCTGGATACTTTTCCCCTTTTTATTCTTTTTCTTCTTTCATTTGAGTTTTATTTGAGATGTTTTTAATGAAGCTGCAATGTTTAGTTTTCCTTTTTCTATTTTTGATAATATAATATTCCTTTTTCTCAAAAAGAAAAATAAGAATTGCGATCTATCAATGCACTTTTTAAAATTTTTTTCTTTTAAATTTTAAAAATTAATTAAAAAATAGTTAAAATTGATATTTCTTTACAAGAAAATTAAGTTTGATAAAAATAATTTAGGAAAAATAAAAGAATCAAATTTCGTTTTTAACACTCGCTATGAATTGCAAATAGTATAAATAAAATTTTATCTTAATACATAATAGTAAAAAATTTTATTTGATTCAGTTGGATATTCGTATCTATACACCAAATTTATAGATGATTAATATGTTTTTTAATTATAAATATAAAATATATGTCAATTATCCAATACTAAAATATAAAATAGTTGTATGTATACATGTTAGTTTTTTTTATTTGTTATGTAATATATCCACCCCTGTAAGTAAGAATCTTCCCATATTAATATTTAGCTACAACCAAACCCATGGCTTAATTTTGTTACCTGAAAAAGGCCCTCTTATTATGAGGCAAAATTCTTGTCCTTAAAGAAAAAGAACAAAAGAAGAAATTACAGACATGAAAATAAGAAAAGCTGAAACTACAAATAATCCTCTAAAACAATATCAACGGGAACATCATATCCAAAAACCATGGAGTAATCATCCAAGTCTTCAGAGGTAAACTTAGGCATTCTCCAGGTTTTTGCAACTTCAGAGTCACTGCCAGATGTTAGAAGCTCTAACACTTCGCTCATTGATGGGCGCCATATTGATGATTGTCTCACACAATATGAAGCTGTTAGCACTACTTTGTGCATTTGATCTTCATCAAATTTTCCTTCTAGTTCCGGATCAGCCAGCTCTGTTAAGCTTCCAGATTCCATCAAAGGCTTTGCCTGCACATTTCAGTGCTGTTTAATTTTTACAGATATAATTTACATTTGGGATAAATACAAAAAGAATTACCCTGTGCTTTCATTCATTGGCAAAAACAGTTCTGCAAATTTTTTGTGATAAAGACTACCATGCGGTTTACTCTGTGAATAAATTGCTGCCAAGTATGCTAACACCATTGCATAGTATTGCACTCTATGGTTTTTGTTTGTGACATTTTCATAATGACTTATTGAATGGAAGTTAGATAAATAATTATAGCAGAAAATTCTCCATGAAGAATATTAAAATGGAAAAAAGCATATATGTGCATACCCATATAAGAAGGTTTTGCTTTGATGAGTCCACAGGTCTCCGGCCAGATATAATCTCCAAGAGCAGGACCCCGAATGCAAAAACATCAGTTTTTTCATCCACAATTCCGTGCATGAAATACTCTGGTGCCAAGTATCCAAATGTACCCTCAATTGGAATGACAGCATGGTGAGTCCACTTGTTAGGAAGCCATTTCGCCAGCCCAAAATCAGTTATCTACACAAACAGTAACAGGGGAATTAACAAAAGAAAATGAAATAAGAAATTCAAAAGTGCTATAGTTTTTCTTGCAATGCTTATTCACCTGTGGTTCATAATCAGGTCCAAGAAGAACATTGGAGGCTTTTATGTCACGGTGTATTATTCTGTGCTTGCAGCATTTATGCAGATAGTGTAAACCTTTAGCCACTCCCAGGGCAATCTTGTATCTTAATTCCCACTCCAGTGACTTGCTTGTTTTTCCTGATGATCATCCAAACATTTTCTGTTTCAATTCCCAGAAAAGTGGTATAATTCTAACATGGTGCAAAAATTCTACAAGTCAATAATGGTTTAATAATCAAAACATAGCAATTTGCCGTGTAAAATGTCTTTAATTAACGCATTCAAGATCAAATAGTCATCAGGTTTTTGTGAATAGAATATGTTGGTTTACCATGCAATGCAGAAGCCAGAGTTCCATTCTGAGAAAAATTGAAAATGAGATAAAATCCATTCTCAATGCAGCAGCCAACTAAGTTAGCAGTATTGGGATGGCAAACATGTCCAATAATGCCTAATTCTGTCAGGAAATCTTTCTCCTTGGTAGCATCCTTGTTGTCCTTAGCTAACCTCTTCACAGCAATTGTTCTTCCATCAGAAAGATCACCTCTATACACTTCTGAATAGCCGCCTCGCCCTACTATATTATCTGTTGAATATTGTTTCTACATCAGATTAGCAGCATAATACCAACATAAGCTAAAAATGTGTCATTGGGCTAGTAAGCCAGTTGTCAAGTGCTTTCCTCAAAGTCAAGTATCCTGACAGCCTATTTCTCTTTGAACATTTGAAAGAATCCAAATGAGAAAAAGAAAGAAAGAACACAAAGAAAAGCACATGAACCTGAAATTGGCATTCTTACCTGTATGGAAGTTATTTGTGGCATTGGCAATCTCTTCATAGCTGAAGCAATTGAGCAAAGGCTGTTGCTTTTCTTTATTGGAAAAGCTGCCATTTCTTTTTCTTAAAGGTGAAGTAAAGATTGAGGAGATAATTTTACAGGCAGAGATTTGCTTTCTTGATTTCGATCCGGTTCTGAACTTGGGAGGCAGCGGTGATTCTATGCTACTTGAGCCTTCAATGCTAATGGAATCATCTTCTGTGCTGTGAGATTCTCCATCAACTTCAGCTAGTACAGTTCTTGGTGATGGACTTTTCTGACTCTTTGTTTCTGATCCATTATCCTTCTCAACAAGGGAATCGGTTCTTCCACTGTTGAAACTGTTGGAAAGATTGTAATTGCATAACCACCTTGAACTCGATTGAGGAATTTCTGCAATGAGTGAAAAATTAACTAGGAGTTGGTTTTGTTGCTACCAGAGAAACTTTCTTGAAGAATTAAGTTAACATTCTATGCTACCAGAGGAGTCTGGTTGGTATTCTCATATCGTTTTAAGGGCTTACTATGCTGAAAAAAGAAAAAGAGAATAGAAAAGAAACAGAACACTCACCTTTCACCAACGTTGAAATTGAATTCTTTGGAGGTTGTTCACATTTCCCAATAGAAATCACTGTACAGCCTTCAGGGGCATGCTTGAAACAATACCTTATAACATCATGCCAAGTTCTAGTCCGCACCAGGAAAAAATAAGAAAAAGGGCAATGTCATTTATGAATGATCAAATGAAAGAACAACGAAAATCTGAAACACAAGCTTCCATTCTCACCTATTTGATCTGCTTCTCAAGCCGTGAAGAATAAGATAGTCAGCTGAAATTGATTTTACTTCCTCAATTAGACCTTTAGATATGCTAGAGCTAAATCCTACTCTAGCCTCCAAATTGATCTGAAAGATAGTGAAATAGAACACCAAACTTGGCCTTAATGACATTGGCAATTCTAATCAGAACATACATTATGCAGGATTACAAGAAAAGTGTATATATATATATATATATATATATATATATATATATATATATATTATATACCTGCTTAGATTGGCAAGTCGTTGCAAATTCTCCAAGCATAGAAATAACATGAGTTTTCGCTTGGCGAATTTGTGATTGTCTTCTCCTAATCAATTCACGCTGCTTCTTCTTCTTCTTCGTCTCACCAACTATATATTTAGCAAAAAAAAAAAATGTAACAAATACAAGAAACAAACAATCTGCACTAAAATTTAATTTTCAGAGTATAAATGGAAAGAGATGCTAACCAAGAACATGGACAGCAACAATGTGGTCATTAGGCTGAGCAAGAACAGTAATTGCCCATGACAGAAGCTCTTTGCTATCATCAGGGTCTAAAGAAAGGCCAATTAGTATTTTAGCAGGAGCTCCTGAAGGGGTCATTTTTTTGACTGTAAAACTCAATGTTTCTTGGCTTTTTTTTGCACAAGTAGTATTGCTGGAATATAATGGACACACAGGGAGAGTGAAACTGAGGAGCTTAATAATGACTAGAAGGGAGCAACAGAATGATTAAGGTTAGTAGATTAGGTTTGATTGTATAATATAGTCTTGTTTAACAAGGCATAGGAAAAGGGTAATTTACAATGGCAAAGAGATTGGAAGAAGTGATTTATTTAGAATTATAAGTCTTATGGTTGGGTGCTTTGAGGTATAAGCAAAGGTGGTAGAAAAATGGGGCTATATGTATTTGATATGTCTTGCTATTTAAGCTAAACAAAAACTTCAGGAATTGGATAGACAAGAAGTACTAGTTTGTGGGATTTGGTAGGAGAGGGTCTATTTATTTGCCACTTAAGAAAGAGAGAAGAGGCCCTTTACCTTTCATCATAAACGAAAACGTTGCAATGAAACTAACGGTTTCACTTTCCACATGGGAGAGAGAGAGAGATTCTTTATTCAATTAAGAGAACGAGACAATTGCAGTTTCGTATTGGACTGTACACTCCAACCTTACATATGGCAATATCATATTTATATACTTTTGTCTTCCTCATGTGCATCAGATGTATATATATTTGATATTATTGCAACAGAATGTGCAATTTCAAATTTAACCCACAAAAAATATCCTGGAATTCTACATGCTTTCATTTCTTTTTTCATCAAATAAGTTCTTTGATTCTGTAATTTTATATAATTTCATAAGTTTTTCTGTGAAATTCGAATTTGAAATCTCCTGGTAAAAGTCTGAAATACCTACAACCGATTAACAACAAAAAGTTATTCATTTCCGAAACATATATATAGTTTTGCAGAAAGGTGTTAATAGCAAGGAGAATTAGATGGTTGCTTTTCCATGAACATTTGACAGTTCGGCACTAGCACATTTCCTTTTAAAAGTTTTGCTTTCTTTCTCCCCTGCAGCTGAAACTTTACTTAAAAGCTCCATTGATGGCACTATTTCTAGCATTTACCTAACCTTGAGCACTCCACTGCTCTACTATATCTTCTTGTGTAAAGTGAGTGAACCCATGAACACTATTATTATTTCAAATTTTTCTTTTCCATTTTTTGTTTGTTATTTACTTTAGGGTGGCCTGGCCCCCCATTACTCTCCCTATTAAATTTGTCAGCAAAACAAATTTCAGAAAATTACAATTACACTGTTACTTCACGAACTTCATTCACAAATTCACTAGATGTTAGAGAGGCAGTCCTACTTACCATCAGGATAGCTGCAGCAGGTGGTTTTGGTCTTTATTGTGTCAGATTCCAAGGTTGTGATTGATGCTACATTAGAACAAAATCAATACACCTTGAGAGATCTGTTTAGCCATTTAGGGTATCAGGAACTCATCCCATAATGATTACGTAGGTTAATTTTTATCTAAAATCTGGAATATATTTCTATTTATATACTAAATTAATAGATAATTAACATATAATTATTAATTTTATATAATAAAATATGTATCATTCTCATAATTATTTTGATATAAATCTAAATAATAATTTCCCGTCATCTAATAACTTGGCCGATTGATCGGCGAGAGACATGGGCAATTTTTTTTTTTTTCGTGTCTAGTTCTCTAGTGATCCTGTGGCATCAGATTCAACTTCTTGTGCTCTCTCTCATTACTTAATTTTTTTTAATAGTAATGATAATGATGATGATGAATTACATAAATATGCTATACTCTTTTGTTGCCAAATTGCTTCATTAAGGGATTTTCTGAATATATTTAAGCCAACTGATTATCAATGATGAGACACTCTTAATGCATTGCTAGACATAATCTTTTAATGAGTGATGCCTAAGCCATGGCAATATAATAGTCTAATGATTGGGTGACTAACACAAAATTCCACCCTCTGCATTTTATGGGTGTATGTACAACATAAAATTCTAATCAAAGAGGATTCCCAATATTTCAAAGGGAAGGAAAAGAAATAACAAAGTGATGTATTCTGAAACATAATTGGATTGTAATCATAAAATACTCCGTTTCTTTGTAAAAGTTACAATATCAAAAAATCAAAAATTAAATCATTTGATAAAAATATATGTAATCTGTGTATAATAGCATAAAAAAGCCAGTAATATTTAGGTAAAGATCTAAATCTAGACAGTATAAAAAATGACTTATATAATATGATCATAAAAATGACTTACATAAATTATATGTATAAATTTTATAACAAGCATTTATGAATTTAGGGTATGTTTGGTTCGACTGATTAATGCAGTTGGTAATTTGTGGCTAATAGTTGGTAGCTAATAGCCGATAACTGGTAGCTAAAGACTGATAAATTGAACTGTTTCGTAAAATTTTATTAGGAGTTGCTGTTAGTATGTTAAATGACGATTGATAGTATAACTTATTATTAAATATTTTTTAATTTATTATATTATATTCAATAATATAAATTATTAAAAATAACTTATAACAATTAAAAATATTATAGTTAATTTTATTTAGCTCAATTATAAAATATTTATAAATTTGATTTTAAAAATAAAAATAAAATTTAATTTCTACTAATAAAAATTTCTAATTTTAAATATCATATTATGAATGTCATAATTATTTAACTATTAAGAATAATTTTAAAATAATAACTATTTATTGTAAAATAAAAAAAATTTAATTATATGAGATCAATTTAAAATAAATTATTATTAATAAATTTTAATAAGAATAATAATGTCCAAATAAAAAATAATCAAATATTCTATAAGCTGATAAAAAAAATACTAAAATAGAAATAATACAGTCAGCAGCTAATTGTGACTAAATCAGCCATCAATTGTTATTTTTTAAATCTTTATTAAATACTTTAATATAACTTTCAGTGAGCAAAAATTACTAGCTGCATCAAATTTCTAAATCGAATACCTTCTTAGTCGATCTTCATATGAATAAGATTTCTTACTTCACATTTTCCTTGTAATTAAAAGAAAAAAAAGTGTACATAAATAAATATTATATATAATGGATCAACAAACTTTCCGCCTGCAATAATAGAAATATTAAATTAATTATTCGTCTTCGTATTGACAAAATATGTGGAGAATAAACAAGTTGTCCTACACATATTTAGCCATTTTCATATTATCACCAAGACGCCTGTAAGGATCTTGCATTTTCTGAACCTCCATTGCACCAAAAACACCGTACTCACTTTCATCAGGGTCGCCGCCACCACCACCACCATCATCACTAGTTTGGTCAAGTGCAAGCAATTCTTCCTTATATTTAGCACTGTCAATCCTTGTTTGCATCACTCTGCCTCTGGAATCGTACCCTTTAAGCATGCTGACCACTTCCTTCATACTGGGTCGCTTTTCGGGCTCATTTTGCACACATAAGGCAGCAACATTGATAGTCTGTTTAAGCTGAGTTTCATCAAAGTTTCCTCGAAGCCTGGGATCAACAAGGTCTTTGATTCTTCCTTTAATGATCAATGGCTCTGCCCATTCAGTTATAGTCCTCTTAACACCGCCGGGAAGCTTTTCTATAGGTTTTCTTCCGGTAATAATCTCTAGCAAGAGGATTCCAAAGCTATATACATCACAACTTTCAGAGACTTTTCCCCACATTGCATATTCAGGTGCTAAGTACCCCAATGTGCCTTTAACTCTAGTTGTCATATGACTAACACCTTCTGGTATTAGCTTTGCAAATCCAAAATCTGCAACTAATGGCTCAAAGTCTGAGTCCAATAGCACATTGCTTGCCTTTATGTCTCTATGAATGATGTGGGGTGTAACTTCATGGTGTAGGTACCTAAGAACATTAGATTCAGAAGTTGTGTTAGAACTTGTTATTGTTTTAGGTTGTTCATAAAAACATATCAGGACATATTGGCTACACTGACACTCAGCACCTGCACAGTGTCTAAAAAAATTTCATTTCACCTTAATTAAAAAGCATATATGTAGATTTATCTGATGATTTTTTAATTACTTTATATGTGAAGTATTAAATAATTCTACCACGAAAGTATGGGTATAATATAATATATAAAGCACCATATTATAATATTAAATATGAGAAATGAAGCTTAGGCTATATTAGAAAAACATATTATTGTGTCTTTTCTCGTAGTTGTAAATTGACCTAAAATTGAATATCATATAGGACTTGTTGTTAAAATTATATAAGGTGAATTTGAATTTGAATTTGAAATGAGAGTGTAGATTAGTCACTAACAAGAGGCCTTCTGCTGAACCAATGACAATCTTCATCCTCCTCCTCCAATCTAATTGCACTTCACCAGCAAATTGACCATGGAGATGAGACAATAAGCTTAGGTTAGGCATGTAATCATACACTATAAGCCGTTGATCTGTCCCAACGCAGTATCCCCTTAGCCCTAGCAAATTCCTGTGCCGAACCCTTCCAAGCACTTCTACTTCCACAGCAAATTCCATTTCTGCTTTTGAGTTCATCGCTTTCAACTTTTTCACTGCAATCTACCATCAATAAACCATAAAAATACCTTCGACTTTAGACTTCATCAAATTTAACTTAAGTGTAAATTATTGAGCCCACAATCAAACTTTTTTAGTAATAAAATGGGAGGCATATATGCTATCTCATCCTTCATACTATAAACTTGCACTAAGTGAGTTTTTACCGTTACAACGAGTGTAAAAAAATGATTATTTCCTATGGTATAGTCTACTGCCTGTTAACCCTCGCATGGTTGAAAATAAAAATATTACATTGTATAAAAGTATCATAAAATATGTACCTGAAGACCGTCGGTGGTTTTACCCCAGTAGACACTGCCGAATCCACCTTCTCCAAGCTTGTTATCATCACTGAAACCATTAGTTGCAGCATGTAACTCCTTGTACGTGAAAAGCCTCCATGAAGTAGCAGTATTATTCCCTCCACCAATTAAGTTTGCCCTGCCAATACACAACCAATCAAATAATATGACTGTAGCTAGTTAACACTAATGGAGTTTAGCACTCAAGCATAGAGATGAAAGATTAATATAGTATATTATTATTGAATATTGTGCATATATATTTATACCCATCATCGATCTTCTCATTGCCACAACAACTTAAGGATGATCCCATAGTGCAAAAAGCTATGGGAGTACTTCCTCTCACAAGGTACTCAGTTTGATTTGTACCCTCAAAGGGAAAGCTTAATTGATCTGTTGTAAACAGAGAATATAAAGAAAAGGAAATAAATATGGCTATTTTCTATTGCAATTCTAGCCGACCCTGGCCGGCCTGTGTTTAGTAAGCAGCTGGTCTGAACGGATTTAACTAAGTATTATTAATGGAAGCTGTTTAATTAAATAATGAGTTGACAATAATTAGAAGTTAGGATTAGCTTAGGTCAGTCATTTTAGTAATAATTAATTAAAACGTAAACACTTTTTTGTCTACCATTAATTATTGCAGTTGCGATATACACTGAGTTAACCTTTTCATCATCTAAGTGCACCTACTAGACTTAGGCTAGCAGTCTGTCGGGAAAAGATTCAAATTTAAAATTTCCTGCCTTTATTTTAACCAGAAGAAAAACTTCCATCCAAGTAAGATCTATAATTATAAAAGACTGATATAAATATGTGTAGACGAGATGATAAGAATTTTTTCTAATTTAATTAAAATTTTAAATTCGAACTTTTGACATGCAGCTTCATTAAAATTTTTAAAACAGTGTTTTATCATCTATAAAAATTTTGCCATACATGTTCTAAATTAACTCTACATATATAATTTGATGTAATTTATTACGATTTAGTGAATCATTCACTAAACAAGTAATAAATATTAAAAAAATACATAAACAAATATTATATTATTGTAATTATAAATATTAAATTTAAAGGTAATTATTGTTTCAGAAAAAAAAAGTAATTATATTTAGTTTAACATATTGAATATATCTAAAAATCTCTTCCTTTATAACGAATAATTTATAAATAAAGAAAGCTACTATAATTCATAAATCTTGACTTATTGATTTTTTATAAATCAAAATAAATAAAAATATTATTTGAACATAAATATATAATGGAAATAATAATATGACTGGACCAAGATTTCATTGACCAACATTTTATCATTTTTCTTATATATATTTATCATCTATGCACAAAAGGAGTTCAATTTTTATAACATGTATACTTTATAGACTTAATATTGTTAAAGAAAAAGAAAAGGAAGAAAGGTGTAAAAAAAGATTGTGTCGTATCAGTGTGTCTGTCTCATGCGAGTGTCTAGGAAGCTGCCAATTGGCTTCATTTTCTTAGTCAAAGGCACCATTTTGTCAACGAGTTCCATTATTAAGTATTTCCGTTGCAGCTTAAGATTACAAACATGTCATTACACACGGACAATGAAAGCATATGCTTTTATTCCTTTATAAATCACAAGTCATTATAGCATGTGCATGCCGTATTTCACATTTATAGGTATATAACATATTACAATGAGTATTTAACCGCCAAGGGCCCGTAGATAAGATAATAACTCTCTGTTTAATCTTTAGAATTACATTTAATTCTAGACTTAATTAAACCATAAAATTATTTTATATTAAATATTATTTAGTACAAATATGTTAATTTATAGAATTAACTAATTTTAATTTTATAATTCTACGTTTATAGAATTATTTAACCAGATAAATAATTGTTATAATATTAAATTACTAAAATACTCTTTGTCCTATATATAAAACTTGTATTTCTTATTTTTTTCTTAAAAAATCTTTTAAGTTTATTCATCCAGTCTGCATCAATTTTTTGGCTTGAACTACTATTTTTTACTTTAGGATATACTGATATAAGCATAGATAATGTGAAATAAATTAAAAAATTAAGGTCATTTTAGAGAAACAAAATAAAAACTCAAGGTTATTTTAGGGATCGAAATTTTATTAATTATGCATTAGTGATCCCATTGGATATGGCTTACTAATATCATGGGGAGCTTGGTTTTAGGTAAGACTTATCTCATAAATTAGTTAAGTCTTTATGATTATTAAGCTCAACCTTTATCATATATACCAAACATAGTGTTACTTACTAATACTATGGCTTAGTTAAATAATCATCACGTACCAAACAAATTTCTTCTAGCTTAACTCGAGTTCGAATTTAGATATACAGCTGCATTACAATTCTTGAGGTAATATTTTACTACTCATAAGTATCCTATTCGACACGCTCTAAATTAATTCTAGATATATGTATATAAAAAAGAAATAACTTTAACCTCTTAGAGTAAGTTATCAGGTTTTAATGGATCTCCCTTCCTCTTCTTCTACCACTTTGTCAATGAGTTCAATTATTACGTATTCTAGTTGCCGAGTAAGATTACAGATATGTTATTACACAGTTACAACAAAAGCATATGTCTTTGTTCTTTCTATAAATTATAATTCCTTCCAGCATGCATCTAGTGTATTTTATACCTATAGATATAACATATTATATTGAGTAAACAAAAAACAAATTTTAACTTATTAGAGTAAATTATCAAGTTTTAATGGATGCTTCTCACTTCCTTTTTCATTTCTGTTACTTATTCAACAAATGGTAGATAATAGATTTTAATAATTGAAACTAAAAATTAAAAATTTAATTACTATAATTGCACTACATGCATACTAAAAAAAGCTATAAATTATAGAAAAGAGATACGTTAAAATTACAATACATGTCTTTAATATAATGAAATAGAATATAAAGCTATACAAGGGAGATTATTTTTGGACATAAAAGGGTACATAACTTGGTAATATGTAATATGTTTGGATAAAGGCGACATTCGATATTCGAACCCTATGAGGGAGCAAATTGCAGACTCGAGGAACAAAAATAAGTTTTGTAAGTTCCATAATGGTCATGGGTCATGACACCGAGGACTGCATTCATCTCAAAAGAGAGATTGAAAAGTTAATTGAGAGAATTAAAAAGTTAATTGAGAGAGGTCACCTTAAGCGGTTCATTGCTGGGGGAGAGGGTCAGTTCGGCAAAAGCAGAGGTTCTGGGGGATCCAGAGGATCAAGGGATAGAGATCAGGAGAGGTCCTCGGAAAAAAAGATAGGACATAAGTGGAGATGTGAACGTGATCTTTGGCGGAGCCATGTTTGTTGCTAAAAGCTCCAAGAGAAAAAGGGGCCAAGTTATGATGGTCGAGCATGAAAAGCTCCCAGATATAGTCTTCTAAGAAAAAGAT
Source organism: Ricinus communis (assembly GCF_019578655.1). Lineage (NCBI taxonomy): Eukaryota > Viridiplantae > Streptophyta > Magnoliopsida > Malpighiales > Euphorbiaceae > Ricinus > Ricinus communis. Next base: position 22,420,464 of record NC_063258.1, read on the forward strand.
GGAGAGGAAATTGAGATGCCTCACCAGGACGCCCTAGTAATCTCAGAATTTATTGAGAACTACTGGGTAAAGAGGCTATTCATTGATCACGGAAGCGCAGTCAACATCATGGCTCTAAAGTGCTATAAGGCCATTGGTGGTGGGGTAATGAATCTGAAACCTTGTACGACACCACTTCTAGGCTTAGGTAGCCAACCAGTGCAACCTTTAGGAATTGCAGAGTTGACTGTGGAGCTCGGACAGAAAACTAGAAAGGTGGACAAAATAAAAGGGTTAACCAATATGTGGCGAACTTCATTCATGATAGTCGATATCCTATTCGCATACGACGTAGTCTTCGGGTGACCTATGTTGATGGAAACTAAAGTAGCCATGAGCATTCACTATCTAAAGCTGAAAATACTAACTTCCATAAGGGTAATAACCGTGCTTGGCAATTAGAAGGCATCAAGAGAATGCTATCTTACTAAGTTAAAAGGGATCTTGTCAAGCACTTCCAGTAGAAGCTCCATTACATCCAACTAAAGAGGGTCTGGCAAGGCAGAATTAATAGGGGAATTAAGAATATTCAGTTTGGGTCGAGAACTAGAGAAGTTGGTCCAAATTGGCACTGAGCATTCAGAGCAAACAACTCGGAGAGTAGATCAAGTGCTTGCTGAGAAAAAACACATGTTCGCCAGCTCGCCCTCTAAGATTGTTATTGTAGATCCGAGCATCATCTCCCATCAGCTAAATGTGAGCCCGAGCTCCATGCCCGCGAAATAAAAGAAGAGAAGTCTTGCACCTGAGAGGCAGATATCCATAGCGGAGGAAGTTAATAAACTGCTAAAGGCAAGATTTATCAAGTCAGTAATGTATCTAGACTGGATAGCGAATGTGGTATTAGTAAAGAAGCCGAATGGAAGATGGCAGATGTGTGTAGAGTTCACAGATCTAAACAGGGTGTACCCAAAGGATAACTATCCTCTACCTAATATCGATCAGTTGGCAGACTCCACTAGCAGTTATGAAGTTTACACTTTTATTGACGCTGCTCAGGGGTATCATTAGATTAAAATGTTCAAGTAGAATGAGGAAAAAACTACTTTTGTGATGGATATTGGCACCTTCTGCTACACGGTTATGCCTTTCGGTCTAAAGAACGCTGGAGCAACATACTAAAGATTGGTAAACGATATGTTTAAGGACTAGATCGATAAAACTGTGGAGGTGTATGTAGATGACATGATCATCAAATCAGCAAGGGCCGAGGATCATGCTAGAGATTTGAAAGAAGCATTCAACATCCTAAAAAGTTACCAGCTTAAGCTAAATCCTGAGCCATGTGCTTTTGGTGTCAAAGCTAGGAAATTCTTTGGATTTATGATTTCGCAAAAGGGTATAAAAGCTAATCCGAAAAAGATAAAGGCGATCATAGAAATGAGGCCACCGAGTAATATCAATGAAGTGCAGAAGTTAAATGGAAGGATAATTACTCTTGGCTATTCATCTCTTGTTCGGCACGAAGATGCTTGCCGTTCTTAAAGACCTTAAAGAATGTTAAGAATTTCAAATGGACGGAGGAATGCCAAAAGGCTTTTGAGAAAATGAAAAAGTTCTTAAGCTCGCTGCCCCTACTCAGTAGATCACTGAAAGGGGAACTCTAAATTTATATCTAGTAGCAACTAAAGAAACGATAGCCTCCATATTAGTCAAAGAAGAGAATGGCGATAAAAACTGATATATTACACGAGTAGGGTTTTGAAATGGGAGAGACTAGATACCCTATGATTGAGAAGCTTGCTCTGGTGATCATCACAATGGTCATTAAGCTCAGGCAGAACTTTCAAGCACACACAGTAGTGGTCAGAACGAATCAACCGCTAAGGAAAGCATTGTAGAGGTTAACTGCAGTTTGATCAGCAAGTTTGGAGGTAAGGGACACATATTCCAGTTCTAACTCGGCAATACGGAGATTGGCATTTCTCTTTTTTGCCATGATCGAGTTGATCTGAGTGGTAGCATTCTTAGCCTGGGCATTAGTATCTTGAAGCTCACTTTCCCACTTTTGCTCCCAAGCAGTAAATTCCTTATACTATTTTTGGAGGATATGCTCGAAGTTCTCCGCTTTGACGCGGTCATAAGAGGCTTGCTCAATCAATCGTCTCTCATAATTTTTTTGAGCATTGCCCAAAGTCACAGCCTGAAAGGTCAGACATGTATTTAAAAAGGAGAAGAAAAGAAAAGAGAAGAAAGGAAAGCCACTTGATAAGAGATAAAGTTACCTGAAGGATAAAGGACATTTGAAAGGCATGAAACTCGGAAGGATGCATGTTCTTGAGCTCCTTAATATCGGCTTTGAAGTTGATAAGGCCAGCAAGTTCTTCAGCCAAAGAAGGCATTTGGACTGTAGGACCTGCCCTGTATTTTTTCTCCAAGAAATACCGAGGATTAAGACAGTGGTTGGTGGCAAGAACGCCGACCTCCACACAATCATCCTCATTTGTCAACTGAGGATGATTTCCACAATCTCTAGAAGATGGAGGTCATATTGCCAACGTCTGGTCTTCCGCTGGCAGCTCTAAGCTCAAGTTGGGAGTAGCTGGGTTATCCTCAGTTGTACCATGCTAAGCCGAGGCTGGTGGATGAGCAGGCAGAGCCGAGGATGAGGAAGCAGTTCTCCTGCCTTTAGTGAGTTTGATCTTCTTAAGCTGTTTCAAGTCAATCACTACAGAATGAAACAAGAAGTAAAAGATTATATTAGAGAAGCATAATGGGAGCCAGGAACAGTCGAACAAACAAAGGGCTGAGTAGGTATACTTGAAGAGCTATCACCTTGCTTAGCTCTCTATTGTTTGGACATTTCAAGACCGGCCAAGAATTGATTTATGAGAGGAGTGACCGCAAGGGAAGACTCTCATTTTCTAACATTCAATAAGACTTTACAGTTGTTTAGGTCCTCCCTAAGGTTTAATTTTAGTTGCTTGGCGGCACATGCCACCTTCTCGGGAGATTAGTGTAGTCTGAAAGGATGAGAAACAAGGAAGTACCGATCTCACTAATTGTGAATGGAGAAAATAAGACCATCTAAGATTTTGTGGCCAGCTCGGGCTCTAAGATAAATAAAGGCATGCTCTGCTACACAAGCAACTAAGTAAAAGGAGGAAAAGAAGTACGAAGTAGGAATAAAATTAAAAATTTTATATAATTGCTTAAAAGCGACTAGAAGATGTATGGAGTTGGGATGACGCTGACCTATAGAAATATTATTATCTAAGATAATGGTATTGATAAAAGGGTCGAGGGGTAATCTAAGATTGACTTTTAAGTTCTCTTCATACAACACTAAGTGGTTTTGCTGGAGAAGTGCTATTTCCATGGAAATGCTCACGACACTCATCTAGAGTAAAATTAGAAGGATATTATATCGAGCTCTAAGATTTTCTAAGCGAGGAAGGTCCATAGTAGATGGGTACAGGTGCTAATCGTTCTCACCATCTTTAGAGAAGATTCCTTAGTTTTCATCCTCCCTTTGATTAGAGGTAAGCGCCTCTGCACCGGCTGAATCGCTAGTGAGATTTTGAGAGAGAGTTTGGTCTAACTCTTCTCCGGCATTTCTAGGACTAGTATTTTCTAAAGATTTCATTTAGTAAGATGGAATAGGAAAAGGTAAAGAAGAAGATGAAAAGAGATGCAAAAAAAATAAAATACAAAGAAACTTACTAGTGATAATTGAGAGCTTGTTTGAAGGTACGCTGAAGAAGAAAACGGAGAAGACACAGAAAAAATACTCAAAAATGGCAAAAAGTGTTTCACAAACGGAAAATGACAAACTTCTAGTGACATTTAGTGACGAAGATACTTTTTGGGATTAGGGAAGAACATTCCAGAAACCAGAGACATAACCGTCCTTGGTTTAAAGGCAAAATAATGAGCAGTTATCATTAAAGGCGCGAGACATGAAGCGTCCAGGGCATATGTTAGACATCACAAACATTTGAAATTTAAACTATTTAACCGAGCTTACTTTCCGATTAAATAAAACATCAATTTAATGCTTTAAAAGCATTTCATGTAATAATTATCGAGCTCTAGAGAAAGAGGAATACCGAGTATAAATACTCTCAGAAAAAATAGGGGAAAACTAATGATAACCGGATATCATATGCCAGCCTGTCCCACTCTAAAAAGGTGGGATTGACCATAGATTGATATCCATAATGATTGGAATTGTGGAAGAATGTGTCTTGAGAGGACACTAGTCATAGAGTCTGATATGATCTAGAATTTTATGAGAAGTAAGAGTTTAAATCCTAATATAATTAGGACGACCTACAAATATGGAGTTCTCTCCTAAATAGACTAGAAGACCTTCAACGTCTATATAAGAAATGGGGACGTCGCACATTAGGTACAAGCAATTTTACACACTTAAACACTTTATCCACCCTCGTACAAATTACTGACTTTATCATCGGAGTAAGTGGCCGGACAACCCCATCCGTACTTTCTAATTTATTTTTACAAGTACTCCAGAGATTGAGGTGAGCCTTTAAAAACCTTGTTGATAGCTAGTCTTAATCAACTAAGTTATCAGACATAAAAGGAAGTCAAAAAAGAAGTTAAGGAACAATAACATGAATGATTTTGTTGGCCTTGAGTAATTTTCTTGCACGCATGCATGATAAGGCATATCACAAATGTAGAAGAAGTATCCATTCAGGAAATCTTATGCATTTAGCAAAGTTAGCATATCAATTAAAAGCTTAAAAGAATTTTTATAGCATTAACAATCATCAAGAAGGAGAAAAGCACAATAGTGCCAAGCAAAGCCTCATTAAATTAACTGTAGAATATGTGCAGCGGAGAGGAAGAGTTATAAAGAAGATTTCTTTGGTTTAAGGAGAAAAAAATCTTGTGCTGGAGTTTTCTTTGGTTTTCCTAACATTTATTAGTCTTTATCATCACTAATCTTATTATTAATAGTAGAGCATTGTCTATAGATAGCCAACATTAAAAGATATATATGCTTAATTTTAATATATTGAACTAGTGTGTTGTTTGCCATAACTTTTAATTGCGCCTTAGAAAAGCTTCAGAAGAATGAATGATGTACTCATGGTTGTTCTCTTTCCGTATTCCTCCCAGCTACAAAGCCTACACCTAATTTCTTCCGATCCTCGCTCTCGAAAATTAAAGCTATTTTTAAAAAAATTCTTTTAGAAAAATAGAAAAGTAGAAAATCATATTTAGTTAACATAAGTTTTTAAAATTGAAAAATAAAAAAATATTTTTCAAATTTTCATAAGTGTATACACTTGCATAAAACAAAATATTATTTTAATATTTTCTGTTCAAATAACACATAGCTATATAATATTAAATTCTATTATTTTTTATTATGTTTATTTAAAATAACACATCTGTTTTTATTTTTATTTTTTTATAGTTTCTCTTATTTTAATGTTTGAATTTTTTTAAATGAAAAATAAAAAATAAAAAGTTCTCCATAAATAAACAACCCATAATCATATTCACAGAGAGAAGGATAAAAATTTGCTCATAGGTGTTAGATGAACCGACAATAGTCATGTGGTACCTTTATATCACTTGTAATAATTTTATATAGTTTTATTTTGCAGTATCTTTTTTATAATTTTACATTATGGTACCTTTTTTCAAATTTATCATAGGAGAAGGATAAAAGGAGATTTCTTTTCCCAATACTCATTATTAATTGAACAGACATAAATTTATTATGTAGTAAATTTATGTTACCTTTAATAATGTAATTTTATTTTGCAGTATGTTTTGTAAAATGATACTAGATAAATTACCATAAAATGTAATAATTCGAGTCAATTTTATGCTTATCTTATAATTGTTTAATTAATTTAGAAAATGAAGAATTAATAAACTAACATAACAAAATTAAAAGAACTTAATCGCTTTCTAATCTTGTTTTAGCTTTTGCTAAGATTTATGAACTATTTAGACTGTCTTAAAAGTTAAATAAATGTTTTTTCCTGGAGATGTGAGTTTGATTAGGCTATTAATAGATACCTTCAGCTCTTTTTTTTTTTTTCTTTCTCTGATACGGTATTATATATTAAAATATATATTAGAATTAAAAACGCATTAAATTGCTTTATTATTTATAAAATTAAGATTAAAATTATTAATTACTTATTACTAAAAATAAATTACCGATAATTAATTATAAATATAATTATAATTTATGAGCACATATAACAAATGGAAGATAGGATATTGTAATGAAGAAAGAAAACTAAACACAAAAAATATCAAAAGTATTAATAGTGATGTTGATTTCTCAACCTCGTATGTAGTTGGAGCGTCCATACCAAACAAATCTTACAAATTGACTATCACAAACGATTGTTCCAAGAAATGGCACACATGAAAAATTTATATATCAATAATTAAATTTGTGTTACTGTTCATCATCAGTCTCACAATAAAAAATATAAGTGCTCGTCTCATAATATATATGAGAAGCCAACTATGATATTTATATTTATATTCCATCTCAAACTAGTTAGATAAGCAAAAACAATAGGATGTATTCCATTATATAAGTGTTTAATAAAAAAAATAATTTTATTAATAATAAATTTTTTGAGGAACCAATTCCATTCCTTATTGATTGACTTAATAATTTTATTAGTCAATAATTAATACATTTTGAAAAAAAATATTTATAACTGATAATTGTAGGCCAATCTATTATATTTGAGAAAGACGAAGTTGACTAAGTTCATATCCTATTACAACTAGAAGTCTTAGAGATCATGTTATGATCAAACTCTAGTTAAAGAGTCCGACCCGATATAGGACTCTATTAATAGTCAAGAAAACTAGTCCAAATATGATTATGACATCTTACATTTGCGAAGTCCTTCTTCTCGTAGGATAGGATAGGAAGACCTTCAGTCCATATATAAGGAACTACATATAATATACTAGATGAGTATTATTTTAAAATATATATATATATATATATATATATTTATTTAAGGTAAATTTGAAATTTTAAAAGTTATACAATATAAAAATATTTTAAAAAATTATCAAATATAAAGATAGTTATTTATTAAACATGCGCCTCAAAAAATAAATGAAATAAAAATTATATTTCTTTTTATTAAAAAAAATGTATTCAAAATGAAATCGTTTGAGTATGATTTTTTTCTCTTAGTAATGATTTGTCGGAGTGAATACTAAGTACTTAATTTATATTTTAAACCTAATAATAAATTAATATTTTCAATATGTGGTAATTTTATTTTAATCTACAAGTATACATATACCATAACCATTAATCAAAAAATAAATTAGCAAATCATTAATGCAAAGTAAAAACAAAGTCACCTTCAATTCCCAATATAAAAAACAATAAGATAGTCCCTATAGTTGATGCCATATGCATGTAGACAATCAAATGGTTTTAGTTTGTTAAATTTAGTCATATTATGCCTTCTTATAATTCTTAGAAACTGGAATTAAAATCTAATGTGGCGTGCGTCAAAAGCTGATACTTTTTTTTTAAAATAATTTATATTTATTAAATTTGTATTAAATATTTATTTATTTTACATAAATTAAACATGTGTTGAATATTTATTTTTTAAACGTCAAATGTTTATTATTTATTAATTTAATTATATTAAAAAATATGTGTATTATAATATAAATATTTGTAATATAATTTTAGTTTAACTTTTTTCTATTTACTAACTGTTAGGACGACTTACGCTATATCTATATTATATATATGTACGTTTAAATGAATTAATGATGAATATTCATTAATAAACTAATAAATATTATATCTATTAATGATGAATGCTTATGTTAATCACAAAAATATTTTAATATGCATTATAAGTATAATAAAATACAGATAATGAACATTACAATACCGGATAATGAATATTAATATTAACACCGATGAATAATATATGAAACTAAATAGACATAAACATATTAACTACAATAAATATTAAGTTCATAGATAATAAATATTTAAATATTAAAATTTAATTATTATAGGATATTACATCTAGTGAACATTATACATATAAACAATGAACATTTTAGTACATGTAAATGAACAAAAAATAGTAATATGTACTTGGTCTAATAAAAACTGTTTAATATGTGTTATTAATACTTTGATACATAAAGATTTTATTTTGACATGTGTACTTACTATAGACACATAGAATTTAAGTTTATGTATAATTTTATAATTTTTTTATTAATTTAATGATCATTTTATATTATTATACTATTAAAACCTTAAAATATTTATAAAAATTAATAAAGGCATTAAAATATTTAATCTATTATTATTTTTAAAAATATTAGACAGTCTATTTAATTATATATATAATTTTAAACTATATTATTATTTATAATCAAAATAATTACGATAGTCGTCACATGCGGATAAATGACTAGTTTTATAAATATATAAAAATATTTATTCGATATATTATTTTTAATATTATATAAACTTTCTAGATTTATTTTATTATAATTTAAAAAAATAAAAATTTTATGTGTTAAAATAAATATATATGTCTAAATTTTTTAAAATAGTGACACTAAAATAATTATGACAGTCGTATAAAATATAATAAACCATTAATATATAAAAATTTATTTAATATATAATTTTTAATATCATATTAATTTTTATAAATTTATTTTATTATAATTGAAAGAGTTACCCGATCAACAACCAACAGTAAAAAAAGCAAGAATGAAACATAACGAAGAACCACTTGGCTCTTGCATTGCACGTTATCTCAATTGCATCAATAATGTGTAAATTTGTACGGTGATCAAAAGTTAATGGTATCTATAAAGAATTTCATTATATGATTTTAAAAAAAAGGTAAGAAATCTAAATCAATGCATCACTTATTCCCTCAAGTCTTTAAAGATCGGATTCTTCCTTTCGAATTCCTTCACTTAAAGTATTCAATGAAAGATAAAGACTAAAAAAAAAGGCATAAAAATTGAAAAAACTACTTCATAACACACTAAATTTACACTTTAGTATTTAATGATTAACACATACTTCATTATTTAAAATAAATAAATATATATCAATCATTTATCGGTTTAATATATAAGTAAAGACATAAATCAAATCTTAACAAGAATTATTACAAAATGAAAATGCTATTACTCTATTAGTAGTATTCCTAAGATGAATAAAATAAAAATGAATTACTCGAGTACCAAAGTGGGCTCAAACTCTTGGACTAGAAGACTGGAGTTGCTCCATTCATTTTCCTGGGCCAGACAACTAATTTGGCCCAATAACTGCAGCTCTTGAAATGGGAATATGCAAACAAGTACTTTCAGCATTTTATTTCTTTCCTATTTTTCTCTTCTATCTTTTTTCTTTTTCTTTTACTTTCAACACAGCTCTAAACCAAAACCAATGGCTAAATTATACGTGTATGCATTACTCAATGATTGTATATTCCTCGATAAAATAAGTGAACTAATCATTCAAAGAACCTATTGAGTAATTCAAGAATGCAAAAAAAAAAAGAAAAAAAAAGAAATCAAGAGTAGAAAAAGAAGTTGACCATAAAGATGAGCAATTTGTATCCAGAGAAATCTAACAATCAAGAATTGTAGTTGTCAAACCTTTTTCCACAAAAGAAACTTGAGAGCACCTCATCAGTTGAAATTAGAATTCATAGGTGGAATGTTTTTGATTTGACAAGTCAAGCAAGTGATGCAATTAATTTTCAATTATTGGCACCCTCATCCTCTTTCATTTCCACAAATTTCTTCTTATTTCTTCTTTCCTTTCCTAACCAAACAAGATGGCAGCACACTCCAGTCTCAACTCAAGCCACAAGAAAATGCAAATGGGGTTTTTCAGAAATGGGTCTCTCTACTCAGTGGCAAAAGTAACTTTTTTATAATTTAGAATTTCGAAATAAATTTTAGTCCTTTTGTGTTTGTTCATTTTCTATGACAGTAAGTCGGCCAGCTAAAAGAAGCAATGAGCGTGATCAATAGTAGCATTCAACATTGCAGCAGCATTCAACATGATGAATATACAAATTTTGATGCTGACCTTAATGGATGTTGCTGTAATGGCTCTTGCCTTCACGCTTTCGCCTGTTCTTTTTGCTTTCATATACTTAGTTCATTATATCATTTATAAAAAAAATTAATTATATTGTAAAATATACCATTATTTATTAAATGTTGCATTTGAATTGATTGGTTTTTAATCCAATGGCAATAAATAAGTTAACTAATACAAATACATCATTTAATAAATAATACTACATGTCACAATGCAATTGATTTTGTTTACAAATGACGTCGTAAACTGAATCTATTTAAGAACTGCCCTATGAGCGATTTAATTTTAATGTCAATAAAAATTATAAAATTATTAATATTAAAATTGAATAATATCACACTACAAAAATTTAACAAAAATCTTAAAAATAAATAAATTATTTATATAACTAACTACACACAAATAATAGTATATTATGTTGAGTCTTTTATTAGATATACAAATATATTATATTTTTTATGAAGATAAATTAATTAACTAAAAAAAGTTTATTCTCTGCTTTTACATGATTTAATAAATTTTTATATTTTGAACTATGTAATTTTCTTTTACTATATTCATAACATTTATATGCAAATAAATAAATAGGAGTATCTCATAAAATTAAATAAAATAAATATATTAAAAATATAAATTAAACAAAATTAAATAATTATGTTATAACTTGATTTAATATTAGATTTTATTTTATTTATTTTTAGTATCTTTTTATTGATTACTATTTATATATTTTAAGTGTATAATTTAATAATATTTTCTTACTTTACATATATAAAAATAAAAGTATTATATTATTTTGCAATTTACTAAATTATAGAAAATCTAACCTACAAACTAATTTTTAATTAACTGAATTCTTTACTTGAAATTGAACTATATCTTGAAATATATTTAAGATAGAATGTAATGAGGGATGAAAGGTGTAAATAAATATAAATATTATAATTAAAAATATAATTTTTTAATTGATAAGATAATTATTCAATTACGAGAATAGAAAATCTTGAAAAATCTAATTAAAAATTAAAATTATAAAAAAGGATTCGAAGAAAAAAAAGATATTTAAATACTTAAAATTTATAATTAAAGTATTGTATTTTGTAATATAGTATTTGAAAAGAAAACTTTTTAAAGTGAAAGTTATAAATAAGAATTCAAAAGGGCATAGAAATATGAAATAACTAAATATCCTAATTAAAATGTTGGAAGTTGTAATATAATACTTTTTAAAATAGTAGAAAAATATTTTAGAATAGATTAATTCTCTAAAAGTTAAAAATTAGAAATTATATGACATGTCATGTAGGATAGAGAAAAATAATATTAAAACATTGCTCTCATATATATATATATATATATATATCTATATATATATATATTTATTAAATTTAAAAAATTTAATTTAGAAACTATTTTTAATAAATATATTAAAAAATATATTTTTTAATATAAAATTAATTCTATTAACATAATTCTTTTACTTAAAATTAAACTCTGTAAAAAATCTCAATGAAATATATGTAAAATAGAATGAAAAGAGAGATGAAGAGTATAAATGAGTATAAACGTGATGAGTAAAAGAAATTATAATTAATAAAATAATTATACATTATGAAAATAATTTTTTTAAAAAAAATAATCAAAAGTTGAAATTATAAAAATAATTTGAAAAATTATAAAATAATTAAGATTTATAATTAAATTATTTTATGTTGCAATATGATACTTAAAAAAAATACCTACAGTGGAAGTTATGGAAAAGAATTCAAAAAAAAAAAATTGAAATAATTATATTTCATAATTAAGGTGTTAAAGCTGTAATATAATACTTTATATGAAATAGTAAAAGATATTAAAATAATTAATTCTCTAATAATTAAAAGAATAGCTTATGATTCATATAATATGCTATGCGGAAGAGAGAAAACAATGTTAAAGCTTTGCTTTTACATATATATAAATTTTAAAAATATAATCAAAAGTTGAAATTATAAAAATAATTTTTAAAAAAATTATAAAATAATTAAGATTTATAATTAAGTTGTTTTATGTTGCAATACGATACTTAAAAAAAATTATCTAAGATCGAAGTTATAAAAAAATTCAAAAATATGGAGAAAAGTGAAATCTATATACCATAATTAAGGTATTAAAGTTGTAATATAATATTTTATATAAAATAAGAAAAATTAAAATAATTAATATTTTAAGAATTAAGACAAATAGTTTAGGATTCATATTATATGCCATATAAAAGAGAGAAAACAATGTCAGAATTTTATTTATATATATATATATATATATATATATTTCTTATTTAAATATAAATTTTTTTTTAATTTTTTGTGAGAAACTCAATGAACCGTAAAATACACGACATAGATAGCTATTTATAAAGATAAAAGCTTATTTAATATACAATATAAATAGCTATCCATAAAAATAAAAATTCGTCTATATAAAATAAAAGCTCTTCTCACTCTATCTAGATATAAAATTAATGACTATTTTTAGTAATTAATCCTATGAAAGCGTCACCACATGCATATGCATGCAACCCTTTTCCTCGAGGAAGATGAGGAATGTAGGAAAGTAAAATATTTAGGCAATTTCTGGCTTATCAAAGTATTACTTGCTACTATAGTATGTATAGACAACTTGTGACTATAATTTAATAATTATCTATTAATTATATCCAAATGCGCCAATTGTAGGGATGTTTAAAACCATATCCAACCTAGCATGATTAATCAACTAGTTTAATATTTGCATTTTACACAGAACTTAATTAAATTTATTATAAATTATACAATTTTATATTCATATTTTATAGATAAATTTATTATATTTTATATAATAATTATGTTAATTAATTTTATATTCAAAAGAACAATTTTCTTTTGCTTTTTGGCTGCTCTCACTTGTATGAAATTAAGAAAAATAGCTTCTAAGAAAAATCACTTAAATATGAAATTAACCACACCAAGCCTTCAATGTGGGCAAAAAGTGTCACTATAAACTTCATCAATTCATGCTTCATGTTACAAGGGTTGATCCACTATGGCCATTAAGCCAATAATTAAGTGGATTGTATTTTTGCACATCACTAACGCCATTAAGCCACCAATTAAGTGGGTTGTATATGTTGTATAAATAGGTGATTAATTGGCACCTATTTTACATTTAGACACCAAATTCTTTTTTTTAATATTAATAATAGGTAAAACAAAAAAACTTATGTCAATAAATATTTTATATCCATTTGAACATTATATGATTGAATTCATACTTAATTATTTAATATCATTATATGTAGATAACGATTCAGTATGTTTTGAATATATATAAGAATGATGCTATAGGCTGAACTTGATCCATAATAATATGGATCAAAATTGAATTTCAAAATAAATTCTTATAATTATCCTTTTCATCCGCTATAAATTATTTTTTTTACATATTGATATATATGTTAATTATTTATACTTATTATTAATGAATTGATCTAATTAATCCTTATATCATTCTTAATTTAATTCTTACCATGATATAAAATGAGTTATAATTTGATACCTACCATAAATTGTTAATTAATTTCAAAAAAAATCTATATTTGATGTTGCTTATTATATTATAATTACTATGATATTTTCCTTTTTAGACACAAATTCATAAAATCGATCTATTAATCTTCATACAAAATTATGAGATGATATGAACAATTAAATTATCTTTTCAATTCTACTTTAGTTTGATACTAATATATTTCTACTCCCTTAAAAGAATGGCATCTGCAAATATAATCAAGAAATATATCTTCAAATTTATTGTAGATTCTTTTTATCATGTTACTTTCGACTCAGTTTATTATAGAATGAGAAAAAAATTATTGAAATTGATTTCTACGAATAAAAAGATTATGAGCTGATATAAAATAATTAAATTTTTAATTAAATATTTGTTACTCTACTTTAATTTGAAATTAATACATTTTTACTCTTAATAGAAATTGTATCTACAAATATAACAAAACAAAAAAAATCAATTCAAATACTCCACAGAATCGTATAACAAAGTAAAAAGGTATTTGTTTTTGAAACATGCTATTTTGCATGTCTATAGAGTTTTGAAAAATCCAAGCATTTCATAAATAGATAGAGAGGTAGGAACCTTTCAAACGAACCGCACTCTTTGATGTATGTCAGGAATCTATTGATGAGAAGGGATTGGAAAAAACTTGAACCTAATTCCTGTAATGATGTATATAAGCGCATAGAGCGATTTATTTGATTATAGACATTTCTAGAATACTTTTAACAGAGGAATAGTCAATTTTGAAAGAACTTATTGTCAACCTCTTTTAGATATGAATTAATAAAAATTTCAAAGAAATTAGACTTATAAAATAGAGAAATAAATAGATAATTTTGAAAGAACTTATTGTCAACCTCTTTCGGATATGAATCAATAAAGATTTTAATGAAATTAAACTTACAAAATGGACATCTCATTAATTAATCAATATCAAATTTATATTACAAATAAATTTATTAGGAAATAAATACTTTATCCCATCAAAAACAATAAAAATAAAATAACCTTTTAAAAATTTCATTTGTAATTATCTTTTGTATCTTCTTCGATAAAAGAAAAATCATCACAAATTAAGAAACATCACTATGAATGATTATATAGTGAAAAGGAATATGAAGATGAACACTTTAAATATACTAAGTTAACACTTTAAATTTTCTATACAAAGAAAAATCCATAAGAATAAAAGAACATAAATAAATAGGTGGAGATTACTTACCTTATGAAAATAGAATAAGCATTAATTAGAGAAATAAAAGAAAGTTAAATTTTAATTAGAAATAAATGGTAATTATATTAAATAATAAAGAAAAAATAAAAATAGTATATTATCCTTCTTGATCCATATTTATTTAAGCATTTTCCTATATAATATATTATGTAACTCTTTTTTTTATAGAAAAAAGTCATTATCTCACAAGAAATAATTAATGCAGCATTATTTGGCATCCCTTCTTCAATTGTTAATACTGATAAGATGTTACTACCATGGATATGGTTATATATCAACATAAATTAAAGTCATGCATTAATAATGATTAAGACCAGTAAATATACACTTGGGCTATATTTGACATACAGAAATGACAAGACAGAATTAGATAAAATAAAATGAACTGCTTCAATTTAATATTTGATATATAATGAAAGATGAATACAAGTTAAAATAAAACATTAAACTAATCACAATACCCATTATTTTTATCTTAGTTAAAATAGTAATTAAAAATAAAAATATTTAATAATAGTGTCTAATTATATATTCGTAATTATTGCCTAAATTCTAGAATTTTATACATAAAAGTAATAAGTAAAATATTAATTTATACCAATTTTGATTTTTTAATAACAAAACTTATTTTAATATATTTTAGTTAATTATATTTAAATCTTAATATCTTAATATGAATTTTACAAAAAAAAAATAATACTATTATTAAGTTTAATTAAAAGCTTGAAAGAACTGGTAAGGGGAATTATGATTAAAATGCTTATAAACAGAGACCCCAAGTGTGGTAATGAAAGTATATCTAAATATAGAATTGCAGGGTCCTCGATCATCCAATTGAGGGAGTATGGAAAGATCCACTACCAGCAAAAAAGATAGAAAATTATATCAGTAGAAGCATTAAACTTTGATATGATTAGACTCCTGGAACAAATTCTAGGTGTCTCTTGGGATCTTTTTATGTTAAAAAAGAAAATATGTAAATTGATATGAGTGGAACATTACACAATCCTTATCATTTGAAGATTTTCATTTTTCTTCATAAATATATATATATATATATATATATATAGATAGAGATATACCTCCATCCCCACTCCTTTCCTTTTTCTATATCTTCCAATTAATGGTGACAATCACCATGCACCCATAATGAGAATGACAACTGTCTAATTCACATGGATTTGCTTTTCACCTCAAAATTTGAATTACAACTTTTCAGTGAAAAATATTGTTTTATATTTGTTACCGTTAAAAAATTTTACCTTGGTTTAACATAAAAAAAAATAAGATTTTATATTCCACCACTTAATAATTTAAAATTTTTAAGTTGATAAAATTATATATTTTTATATAGTATCAGAATCGGCTTTTGTATATCTATATATGTTGTTGTACATCGATAAATATATTTATTAAATATGAAAAAAAAAAAAAATAAATTTGTAAAATACTTATAGTGATGATCAAATAATTTAAGTTTTTATATCGAATAAAATAAAATAAGTGACATCAGCTAAATATGAAAAACATCAAAAAAAAATTATATTATAATTATGATCACCACCTAATAAGAAGCAAGGCTTTTAGTCACAATGCTAATAGCGGAGAATGAGGAATCTATTTAGAAATGAAAGGAGGAGAGAAAGAGGATGAAGGAAAGAGAAGGAGCATCTGCCTTATCTTTCATGGGGAGAACTGAAAGAAGGCTGTTGGAGGAATAGGGAATAGAAGGACACTTGGCAATGGCAAACATTTACTTACTTTGTTTATAAAAAGTAGAGAAGAAGAAGAAAAAATAAATAAATTGACAATAAAAAGACAATAGGCTATTATGCTATTTATATCTCTTTGTTCTAGTTTTATAGTACAATGGTTCCTTATCTTTGAGTACCTATTTTTCTTTTTATTCCATAAATCGTACAAGGGTTTAAGCAAAGCAAAAGCATTCTCTTGCTGCCGCATCTCTCTAGTTCTCTTCCACTATTGGGATTGCCTTATGAACTCATAACTCTACCCAATAAATTTTCTTTAAATGCATTGTCCAAAACCAGTGATTTCATATAAATATTAAAAAAAAAAAAATATTCTCCCTGATAAATTTAATCCTTCCAAAATTAAAAGTTCAGTTTAGAGATTTTAATTAATTAATAGTTATTTCTCATTTAAACAAGTGATTTTTATAAATTCTAAATTAACAAATGATAATTTGATTGAATTTTAGTCCCCTCAATTAATCAGCTATATATGAATAAGAAAAAGCGCACCTCAGCTAATTTAATGAAGCCTATATATTTAAATATTATTTTAAAATTTAGATATAAATAACAAACTTAGATGTAAAAATATTTAATAGGAATAATGATATAAATGGTCACAGCTAAATTACCCTCGCGCCCTGAACTATAGGGGTTATATCAAGAAAGTCCCTGGACTTTAATTTAAGTATTAAAAAATCCCTAACGTCATATGTCGTTTTACTGACTGAAAGCTGACGTGGCATCTTCATGTGAAAAATAATTCTTTTTTTTTTTTAAATGTACATATCAGTTTAATAGGACACATCAGCAACACGTGTCCCACTCATCCTCTCTCCTTCCTAAGTAAAAACGGAAACGATTCTCTCTCATCAATAAAGAAAAGAAAGAGTTCACCTTCCATTAACTGTCTATCTCACCTTCTAAACTCATTTGAATCGATTACTTTTGTTTAAATAATAAAAATGCCTATGTGTTGCTGTATTATTATGGGAGTGCTTATAGGAGTCATTGTATGTGTGCAACCGCTTTTCACAATACTGATTTCACCATTGCTTTGCATCATGGTGGTACCTTTAGAGAGTGGGGCTATTTTTATAGGGAAGTAGGTTGTAAACTGTTTGAACTTGATAGAATTTTTTGGTTGTAATAGATATTTGGGTGAAGCAATTAGGTCATAATGGGGTGATGATGTATTACTCGAAAAAGCCTAATAATGACTTTAAATCAGGATTAACAGTTTTAGAAAATGACGCTGGAGTGTTTAAATGTCATTACATGTTGCTGATGAAAAAGAAATAGATGTTTATGTCAAGCATCTATCATCATAGCAGTTAAAAGAAATGGTAAATCTTAGAAGAAAGAGTGGTATTGTGATAGAAGAGATTCTGGAAGAAAATGTAACTAGCGACAAGGATAAGGGTTCTAAAAGAGTTGAGAGAGAATGTGCTGGACATGGTAATGAAGAGTCTGTGAATAAATTATAAAGTAGAGCTTTACATTTTAGAAATGCCTTACATAGTTGTTTAAATGGAAATTTCTATATTTTATCTAATTTATATGTGTACTCTGTTTGCTAACATAGTTGTTTCAACTAAAGCAAGTAATTGTTTGGCCATATTTATTTATTTACTTTCATAACTAACAAGATATCTATTTCAAATGCAATATCTAACATTACCAACCAAAACATCAAACATTTCATGAAACTTGCCTCTTATATTAATAATAATCCTGAGTACAAGAATAATATACTAGTTAATCCTATATGGCTAAATTATAATAACTTAGGGCGATGGTGATACAAGTTACAAACTATTGGGATAATTGTTGTGAACTTTCTGCATATGCTTCTTCCACCAACGAACACTTAGCAGTACTACTCAGTACTGCTCAGTGTTATAAATCTCCAAAATGTAGCAAATAACATACCAAGCCAAATCATACATCTCTTTCATGCCTCTTCTCTTTCTGCATTCTCTTCTCTCTTTCTTTCTGTCTTTTCCATTCTATCGATTCTTCTCTATAATTCTTTGATCACAGCTTTCGTCCTTGGTTGTATAGGAGGATCCACTCACATAAAAATTTAGCATGGTTGATTCTGCATACAAAGTAACCATATGGACTAGTTAAACACAACTAAAGCAATAGTTAAACAACCAAAACCATATTGTTACCTCGAGATTTCGATATTCGAAGAATCTTCTGCCTAAATTTCCTTCAGTTCACGAAGTTTTTAAGATTGATTCAACATTGCAAAAGCGGTTTGGTGCTAGAATTTATTCGTTCATGTTATCCATTACCAAAAAAAGACTTGGATTTCAAAGGATTTTGATTTAGAGTTTATAAAGACTATGTTTCAATGAAAGATGAGGGAGAGAAGAAGGAAGCGAATCATTTCTTTTTAGGGAGGAGAGAGGATGAGTGGGACACATGTTGCTGATGTGTCCTACTAAACTGATGTGTATATTTAAAAAAAAAAAATTATTTTTCACGTGGAAATACTACGTCAGCTTTCCATCAATTAATATAACGACATATGATGTCAGGAGTTTTTTTTATACTTAAATTAAAGTTCGGACTATTTACTGCTACAAATTAAAGTTTAAGGACTCTGTTAATACAACTCTTATAATTCAGGGACGGCGCAGGTAATTTAGCCAAATGGTCACTGAATTTTGTACCTAGTTTCATTTTAGTCATAAAATTTTAATTTATTTTATTTCAGTCATCCAACTTTAGTTTTGGTTGCAATTTAGTCACTTCACATATAAAAAATTAAAATATGGCAAGAACAACTAATAAGAAAAGTGTAATTAAGTAAGAAAAATGTGACATGTCAATTTTTTTATTGGCAAAATGACTAAATTGCAACCAAAATTAAAGTTGAATAATTAAAATAAGTTAAATTAAAATTTTCTGACCAAAATTAAACTATGTGCAAAGTTTAGTAATTATTTATATTATTATCTATATTTAATATACTGACAAATTTTGTTGTTATTTTTTCATGTGATACCGAAATCTTCATGGTAATTTAAAAGGTCATTGTATTATGAGTTTATTTTAATTAGTTCCTATATATTATTTGTGTTGTATGTAGATTGTGTATCCCTTTTATTTTTATCCATCAATTTTATTTATTATTTATTAATTTTAGTTACAATTGTGAAAGTTTATATGTCGAGCAATTAAAAATGAGGCAACCAAACATGTCCAATCAGCAGATGGATACTAAACTTGAAAATGAGTTTGCAGACTGGTTTAAAAGTTATGTAAGTTATTTTTACATAGTACTTAATAATAAAACTAAGCTTTTAATCTTCGTCTAGTAACAATTGAAAATCCCCTTAAATTGTAGGCAATTGACGATGAAACAAACTAGCTAATAAATGATCTATTAAGAGGTCACTTCATATCAGCCGTTACCTATTTGGGGTATTTTGTTAATGGGTTTAGATTCCACAGTTGGGCACAGTTCAAGTAGATCAACAATGAATAACAGAGTATGCCTATAAGGTTCAAGTTACAGTATGGTAGAGAGTAATTATTATAGCCAACTATTAGAAGTTGTATAGTTGGAGTACTTGGGGTTGCCAATAAAGAAGATTGTACTATTTAAGTGCGATTGGTTTGAACTGCCACCAAATTTAGGTACAAAAGTACATACCGAGTACAAGCTTGTCAATGTAAACTATTAGTGCAAGTTTAATCAGTATAGGCAAATCAGGTATATTATTACACATATCTGAGCTTGCATATAATAAGAGTGACTGGTGAGCCATTTACAAAATAAAAGAGAGATATGATGTGGATGTTCTAGAGACTACATGTAAAAATCTACCAGTTGTAATACCACCATTTCAGGAGGATCAGTTGAACGTATACGTGTCGATACAGTCAGACGAAGACCTGAAATCTTTGAATAATATGGTGAGTTAATAGAACTAGGAGATGAAACTGGTAGTAGTGATGATGAATTGGAACTTGATTTAAAAATATACAACCAGAAAAAAGGGTCACATAATAGTGATACTTAGGCATATAAGTTTTTTTTTTTGTAATTAACTCAAATGCATTATGATTTTTATTTATTTTATGCTATTTTACATTGACTGTTTTATATATTAATTTAAGCTTTTTTATGAATGTTGTTTCAAAAAACTAATGATATTTGCAATACTGGAAAAAATAAAATAATTCAAATGACAGACAGATGTCCTTGTAAAGACCGTCGGGGATGGCCTACTCCACCATCCTTACTTCTTATCATGGAGACGTCCCAGACACATTCTTCTACATCTACCTCTACATCCAGTTCGAGGCCATCATTGCCTTTACCATTCTCCTTACACCTACAGATTCTTCAACTTCTAATATTATTCCACCATTCAAAACTAGTTCACCACCCGTTATTGCTCCACCTCCCACTACACCTGTGGCACCACCTGAGGGGACCTCACTTGTCGGATCATCATCGGAGAGTTTGGAGTCCCATATATGGATTGAGAATAATAAGTAATAAAACTTTTTATTTTGATATTGATAATTGCTATAACTATATTCAATATTCTTGTCTAAATTAACTGCATTAAATTTTTTATATACAGACTGGTACCCTCTCATTTCTACTCGATAAAGGCCACGAAGATCTTCAAGAATGCCATAGAGCGTGAGGTGTATGTGTAGTGATTTGTGCCTATGGCGATGAAGGACTTGTAATACTAACATTCAGTACTTCTTTATTTACAAGTGATTAATACTAACATTCTTTTATTTTATTTGTTTTTTTAGAAATTTTTCATTGGGACCCGAGGTATAAGGACCAGCTCTGACTTGCTTAGGATAGGCAGGCAACTGAGAGATACTACGACATGGTATTCGGCTGGAAGATGAGCGAGAAGTGGCCTCGATGTGTTGCAGAGAACGCCTGGGCCCACTAGACAGACTACTAGAAGAGGCCTGAGATGAAGGTGGCCTTTGAGACCCACAACAAGAATCGTTTCAGCAAGATTACCAGCCTGGGTACAAGCACTACTCGTCACATTACTGGATCGAGGTCGACTATCGACCACCGGTGAGCACTAGTAAAAATGAATATTATGTACTTTATTCACAAGTATTAATTAAATTTATAACAAATAATAATAATCTTTAATCTAACCATCTTATTTTATTCAGGCCAGGGAGTTGGGTCGCGAGCCTATCGCCTTTAAGCTATTCCACCGGTTGCTTAACAAAACCGATAGCTAGTTTATTGACATCAAATCCCAACATATCGCTGTAAGTTACTTATAACATATTAAAAAATCTCAAACAATATTTCTACTGTTTCAATTTAATATGATAATTAATTTTAATTTTTGTCTATTATAGGATACTGTTGAGGAATGGGTAGTTGCTACATTTCATCCTAGCGAGGGTTCTTCTAATCCTCCACTAGTTGACATGTTGCAGCTGTTTGTCGATGTCATCAATGGGGAGAAGCAACACATATATGGGCCGGGCTCAGAGGCGCCCACCTTCACCCAGCCCCTTAGCTGTCGCAGCTTCAGCAGCACTAGCTCTTATCACTCATGGGAGGCGCATAGACGCGAGATACAACCGAAGCTAAATTAGGAGTATGGCGCCCGCATAGCAGATCTCTAGCGAACGATGTAGCACATGGTTCGCATGTTTGGTGTTGGCTTCATTCCACCATATGCGCCTACTCCAGTTGATACGTCTACGACTGCCACCCCAGATCCTCCAGCTCAGGACTATGGTGACTCCTCATCCACTGCCTCCGATTAAAGACTTTTCTGTTTATACTTTGCGTTATTATTTTTTTGTATAGTATTATGACTTTGCATTTTTTGTATATCATTATTTATATTTTTTTAATTTCATTTTGTTATTTCTATTTCAATTTTTGAAATATGCTAATCAATTTAAAAATTTAAAAATACTAATTAATTTTTTTTTAAAAAAATTAATATATATATTTACCAATAGATTAGTGACGGCTTTAAATAAATATTTTTTAAAAAATATAAAAATGGCACAGATTAGCGACGAAATTTAAAAATAAATTTACGCCTTAGCAAAGGTATATCGATGGATTTTTTCTGACAATTTAAAAATGGTGTCAATCATTGGTAAAACGATTCAACAACGCCTATCTACCTACGCATTTAGCAACGCTTGACTTGGTCATTGTCGCCATCTATACCGATGGCCAATCTAGGTCTTTTTAGAGATGTAACAATGCTTTTTTTAGTGACAACCATCACCCGTTGTTATATCATCGGTAAAATATTTTACCGACAGCTTTAGCACATATATCAACGGATTTTTCCGTTACTAAATACTATTTTTTTGTAGTGACTCTTCAATATTCATCCTGGAGAGACAAACCGATCGACTCTTCCTAAGGAAGGATGTGCCGATCGATATATCATCATGTGTCGTTCAATACATGGTGGTTTGCCTTTATAATTTCCAAAAACCTATATTTTGACTTTTGGACCTAAATCTAAGGAATACATTTAAATTTTAGGTTTGAACATCATTGAGCTAAAATTAAAATTATATTAAGTCTAATCAGTAAAATAAAAGAAGCAAAATAAGATGTCATCATATGATCTATTCTTCAATGAGTAGTCATTTTTATCTTTCTTGTCAGTTTTGAATTTATCGAATGCCTCTCTTATTCATTTTTAACTCTATTAGATTCTTGAGGTTTTTCGGTCACTTTTCTTATTCTTCCCTACGCCATTTGAATTGTTTGATTAGAACTATTTAATTGAGATTGTTTAACTTGGATGTTGGTAGCTCTTACTCTTTTTGTTCTTCCAACTTGTTTAGTCACTCCTTTTGTTCAACACGGCTCTACTGTTTTTTAATGCTTGTACATCGGTTGTTCTCTTATCGAAATCTGTGTGCATTTGTTGTATTTTGTTATTAAGGAAGTTGATTGCAAACTAGAGGGTTAGATTTATATGGAAAAATATGTTGGATGGAGAAGAAGTTCGTATAGAAGCTTTTTATGGTGTGTATAAAGAGAATGATGTTTGAGTCATGTAAAAGAGTAAAAAGAGGAAAAAAAATGGGATGTATCTAAATAAGAATAAGACGTAAAATGAGAGGAATTTTTATTTTGTTATTATCATATAGGGTGCCAATGATAATATAGTAAAATTAGTTTTTTGATAAAGATAATAGATAATAAAGAGAAGAATTGAAATGAAAAATAATAAATACTCTTACCATTAATAGTCCTAATCAAATGTGATAGTCGTTTTTTACGGTAAATTGATCACATCTATTTAATAAATATATCAAATATAATAATATTTTTATGATTGATATTGTTATTTTACCTCTTGCTCTTTTTGTATATCTTATTTCATGTTTTTCTTCGGTTTGATCTTTTAAATAATCTTTTTATCAATTCTTAGAGTTATTCTCTAAAAAGATCATTACTATCCGAACTGTTCAAATCATGACAATCCAATATCACTTGCCACTACTATATTTATATAAAATAAATAAAAAGAAAAAGAAGAAGCAGAGAGAAATCAAGATTTGAGATTTAGGAAAGGAAAGAAAAGAAGAAAGAAACATTTGATGTCATACCACCAGCAGATACCTACTTCCACATAAAAACTTTCCTAAAGGCACAGTGGAACAACTCCCAATTCCTTATACACACAATGATACCTTAATAAGTGTGGCTTACTTCAGAAAGCATTAACTTATGTACCCAATCATTGTTGCTCATATAATAGTTACATACGTTTGCAAATATAATGCAGACCACCGATATAGGGACACATCGCTTAGCACAAAAAATAAAAAAATAAAAGCCCCTACTGTTTACCTGGTGATCAAAATGTACCCACTTGGTTACATATCAATCTCTATAAAATGGCAAATGCAATCTAGCACTATATAATGTTTCTGTTTTATTTTTTTCTTTAAAATAATAATAATAATAATATTTTTCAAATATTGAATATAATTTCCTTTGCTATTCGAAATATGATCTCATCTTATTATTAAACTATTTTTTAATTACAAATAAAAGGAATTATTCAAATTAAAATATATCTTTACGTCGTAATCGTGAAAAAACTGTTGGCCTTCCAATTTTTAAATATCTAATATAGAATATTTGATGAGTGATTGAATTAATGTTTTAAAATAAAATCATTGCTTTTATACAAAGCATTGCAAGCTAAAATTACACGTACCCATTTCTAGCTACTAACAGGTAGCAAATTAAAATAAATAAAATTTACAATTATTATTTTAATTTCAAGAATATATCATAAAATACAAATTTAAGAATTTCATATTATAAAAACCCTTAAAAAGCTCATAAATTTTTTCCTAAGCAAGTATTTCCTTTAAAATTTCCAAAAGAAAATGAAGGAAAAGGTGATATATAGTTTTAATAAAATTAATTTTTATAAATTTAAATAGTGCCGTATGTGTATAGTAAATTAGAATGATTTATTACTAAGAGGGTAATTTCGAGCTTCCAAATGACCTAATCAGAGGTCCACTTGAAAGAAAAATACTTTTTTTTTTTTTTCTTCAAATGGTGTGGGTGTTTATGGCCAGGTTGCCCCTCAAACTATTTTAAGATCGCATTTTCCCATTTTTGTCCGAACACATTATTTTCGAGTAGGGTCATCCTCGATTGATAAGGAAATAAAATACTTCATTTTTCAATTAGACTCATTGGAATTTTTATTTATTTATAAACATTTTAAAAGAAATTTTTCATATTTGCCTAAATATACTTGAAAAGAATGTTCTGAATTAGTTAGACTAATTTTATATTATAAAAAAAAATTCAAAATATTCTATGGTAGGATGATTGAACCTTAATTGGCAATAAAATCAACAAATATTTAGATTGATTCGGTCTATCATGTGATTTGTATGCTAAATTAATTGTACAGTAATATAATATGTGACTTTATTTATTAATTGTTATATTTTTATTAATTAATTTATTTATTACCGTTAATAATTTGATAAAATTAACTAGTTAAAATATAACAATTAATAAATAATACCACATATAAATCAATTTACGAGGTGGCATACTAAGTTCAAATGAAAATTTTTCTGAAATCAAATATCTCACAACTAACTCCATGAACTCACTACAGTTTGCAGCAGAGGGTATGAATACACTTTGACAGAACCAAAATACATATTGTATAAGAAAAAGAAAAACAGAAAATTCAGACTCTACCATCATCAAACACACAGTATCACTGGCATGGGAAAGCAGTTTCATCTCGCCGCATCAAAAAGTATGTATGTTACACTTATGTATGTCCAGTCTCTCGCATTACATGTGCCACCTTTATCTTCTTCTTTCTTTCTCTTGAGATCTGCAGTTGGGTGGCAGAGTGACATGTTTATGAAGGATTTAGAATTACATTATGGAAAATGAAGGTGATGATACTGAAAAAGGAACTGCTGATTCTTCATTAAATCTCAACGAAAAATTTACATTTTCCGGAATTGGAAAACATGAGAACAAACAACCAGAATAAAGAAAGGCAGCTGCTAAACGAAAAAAAAAAAAAGAAGAGTTACCAATTGAATGTAGCTCAATTAGTAATGGAGCCCTCGTCCTCTCCAGGACTCTAAGGTTTCGAGTTCAAGCCCCAGACAGAGCAAGCTAATAAAAGAAATATAAAGTTAAAACCAATCTAAACGTGCAAGAGCTCATTTACAGACACCCCAAATCTTCAAAACCTGTAACAGAGCTCTCTTTTCTTTCAAGATCCCAATCTGTCTAATTAACTTGTTTAAACCTAATCAAGAAAAAAAGAAAGAGGGAAAAATAATCAATGGGTTTGATCTGATATTGATTCTTGGGTAGTTGTTGTCTCCAATCTGCTACTCTGTTCTTGATCACTCTGCTTCACCGTCTCAGCAGTACAATTCTCTGTAGATTTTTCACTCTTTTCACCGCAGGAACAGCTTTTCGTATCACCAAAAGAAGAAGACCTACTAGACATTGGTGTAGCCAAGAAAGTTGGCTTAACTTCACCCGCCATAATAACCAGAAACTTCTCTTCAAAAACAACACCTTGTCGTTGTTTCTCATTGTTATCTCCTCCTTCGCCTCCACCGGCTTCCAGGTCTCTCTCGCCGCCTTCGTTCCCGTTCTCGAGGTACCCAGATAACTTCCAGTAAGAGCAAGCAAGTATCAGGAGAGCAAAAGCTATTAAACCAAGCATGGCAGCTAGCCCACCAAACAAGTACGGCACAGGCGAATGCCATGGCGAGTGTTGTGGAACCACAGGGTTTGCTGTCCTTGCTGCTGTTACGTTCATAGGGCTTCTTGCTGCTGCCATCTTCAGGTCTTTGTTGTTGTTATTGTGAGAGAGAGAGAGAGAGAGATTGAATTATGAAAGAAATTAAGAGGAGTGTGGGAGATGAAAGATGGAAGGGAAGAGAAGGGAAAGGGTACTTATAAAAGGAATTGGGGAATTGGGAAATTGGTGATTTATGTCGTCATTTTGCATGAGAAGTGGGGAACTGGAAATTATAATTATAGGGCCCATTCCTTTTTCGTTTTCTTTGTGTTTTATGCGTACAGTAAAATTGCACTCATGAGAAAGGAGAAGGGCAGGTATATGCAACAAATTATATATATATATTATATGCATAATGAATTCAATTTTTAATGTCAGCATGTAACGTGGAATAATCAACTAATGTGAATATAGACTGTTGGCTAATCGTTAGTTGGAAATTTTTAAATTTTCTTTTAATATTTATTTATTTTATTTTATTTTCCTATGTTTATTTTATAACAATTAGTTATTCCCTATCAAAAAATACTACTGGAAAATGATTTATACAAAGATTTATGGAAGCATATGCTATGAAAATATGTAAAATGTGCTATACCTAAAACAATATAAGAGAATAATAGGTATTTTACTTTAAGCTTCTCAGTGAACTAATCAGAAAAAGAAAAGAAAAATGTATTCAGTAGTAAATGTAAGTGGATAAAACATGAAAGGCGTATGTACATTAATGAATACATATATTATATTTGTATGGATGTGCATGTTCGTGTGTGTATGCGCACACAGACACTTGTTTAGCCATAATAATCTTCTTTTGGATCAGATTCCTCTGTGGCCCGATTTGTGCGTTTTCTATAGCTCGAAGCAGATATAATAGGTTTTCTTTCTTTTTCTTTTTCTTTTCTTAAATAAATAAAAAAAAACCCTATTGGAAACCTTTTATTTGATGTAATAGCTAGGGTTAGATTCTCTCATTTAGATAAAAAGAGGTTCGTTCTTTTTATTTTTTTCCTTCACATTTCTTAAATTTATAAAAAGAAAACGAAAAAAAAAGAAAGAAGTTATACTTAAAAACTTTAATAGATGTGGAGAGTTGATGATAATTGATAGGACATTGGGTCTCTCATAAAAGGGGTCTCAATATATTACAAGAATGGTAGTGTTTTGGTTAATATGTGAAGCCACTGTATATATCTTGTGTACAAGAATATCCTAGACGACAATTAGAACATAAAACAAAAGGCAAGGAGAGGGATAAGAAGAAAGCTTCTTGAGCTTCATCATTTGCCTTTGTGGTGATGTGATTTAAAAACTGGGTCTCTTAGTTTCTTATGATTAAATATTTATCTGGCTGTATGTATGTTCTTAGTTATCTTCCATTTTGTACTCATGCCACCCTGCCCAAATGAAATGATGTTAGGCCCCTATGCAACTTGCCTCATTTTCCATATTTAAGAAATCTTCTGTTCCCTGAGTGATGTTTATTAAGTCATCAACTTTTGTGTTATTCTTATTATTTTCTCCTTCAATTAAGTGGGCTGAAGAATAATTTAATGATATGGTTTGAGACTTGAACCTATATATATATATGTGCGTGTAGAGAATGTGGAGTTTTGACAGTATTTGCCTAATTAAGGTATATATTCATTTAAACATGAATTACAAGATAATTCTAATTCTTATTTATTTAGAATAAAAGTCGATATTTATATAACTCAACCTGTATTATGGTATAAAATCGTAACACGGTTGTAGATAGAGCTGCAATCAAAACGAGTTGAGCCGAGTTTAGAATAGGATTTAAATTTTTGTTATTAAATCAAATCTCAGTTAAATTAATTGAGCTTATTTGAGTTTATTAGAGCCTTAATAAATTTATCCGAATGTAAATTTCTTTTATAATAATAATAATAATAATAATAATAATAATAATAATAATAATAATAATAATAATAATAATATAAATTTCTTATCAATTCATTAACAAAATCATATACTTATTATAAAAGGTATAATATATAATAAGTTTATTAAAATTTTATGGTTTTATTCTAATAAAGAAGTTCAAATAGATACTTTTATATATCTATATAAGTCAAAATATAAAAACTCTAAATTAAATGGTAATTCATGAGATAAGAATCCAAGTTTTATCTAATTTAAGCTTGGCTCATTTATAAATGATCTATATTTAAAGAGCTTAAACAAGTTTTATTGAGCAAAGTTCTAAATAATTCATAAGAAATTTAATTGGTTTATAGTCTAGCAGTGCAGAATAAGAGAAGGAAAAATTGGCAATAACTTTATATATTTTCTAAAAACATTATTTTTATAATAAAAAATTACGATAGTTTAAAAAATTCTATAAAAAAATAGAACGAGAAGAGATTTATGAACTATATTACAAGAGTCCTTTCTCTCATAATATTATCATAGAACAAAAAAAAAATTCTATTAATTATCAGTTAATACAGCGACTCGAACCCGACACTTTCCATTTCTCATGGCACACAAGCATTGGCGTGGTTTACAATCTTCCATACTAATTTGAGATTGAACAATGAGTAAATAAGAAGCTAAAATAAAATGAGAGTTGAGAGATTTTGCCATATTTAGTAATTAAGGTAACATGGAAACGGTTTGGGGGGAAAAAGCTGAATGAAAGACATGAAGTTGGTTGCGCATAATCATCCAAACGGTTGCTTATCAAACATTTTTAATACTCGAAACGGTTTCTTCTGTAATGCGTGAGCTTTTTGGCTTACTCTTAACCTTTTTTCTTCCTCACTTTTCCTTTCCATATTTCCTTTTTTAAAACAAAAAGAAAAATAAAACAATTTTCTTTATTTTTCTTTTGCTTTTGTCGTTTATTATTGGTTTACTATATATAGGCCTTTCAAATAAAAATTTAATTATGTTTATTGGGATATATATATATATATAGTAACTTGTGTATTGGCGGGCCACTATTTTCGTCAACATCTTTTCCCTACTTTTTATTTTATGGATGTGCCTTTATTTTTAAATAGGTTCAATTGGATTAAACTCAAAAAGTTAGACGGTTAAAGGAGTAATCGAGTAGGGTCTATTTATAATATTGTCATAGTTGGAACTCGATTTGGTTCTATAACTCGAAACTTGATTCGAATTTAATTAAATATTTTTAAATTTTATTTTATTTTACTTTTTTTTATTACTATATTAAAAATAAAATATAATAAAAATAATTTATCGAAACAAATGTTATAAAGTTTGAACTAGATTCATCAAACTATTTAAACTACTTGAGCTCGAAGTACCTCATAAATGAATCTGATTTGATTATAATATACGTAAAAGACGGTTAAACATTAAAAAATAAAGTTGAATTAGCATTCAAATTGTACCACTAAATAGGAATACATATACTGCCATTACATATGCATTTTACAACAATCCCTATCTAATCTAATGGATGGAAATTCTATCCACTTCATTAACTCTATACTTCCACTCCTAATTGACAATTTAATTAGTTCCATCATTAGGTACTCAGTGAAATTAAGCATCGAAGTAGCTTCTAGGAAGAGGATAAGTACATAATTTGTTCATTAACTTTTGCAATGTCGAGCCGTGCATATGAACATGTGATCACTTTAATTTGAAAAAGACCTCAGAAATGATCAGTAATGGCTGGTCCTAACACGCAAGTGAGATAGAAAGATATTTATGGCTGAACTAAATTATTAAATGTTGCTGTTTCTTAATAGAAGAGAAGATCAAAAGTTTAAAGTTGCCTTCCTATTATCCTATAGGAACTGAGTTTCTTAAAATTCAGCAACTATGACTTTACGACCATAAATTCATTTTCTTCATATAAAAAAAATCTTGATTTTTATAAAAAAAAAATTAGCAGTTAATAACCTAAATTCGTATCAATTTTTTTTAATTTAATTAAAATTTAAAATATAAACTTTAAGTATGCAGTTATATTAAAATTTTTAAAATTATAAAAGAAAAAACTAATTGCCTAGGAATATAATTACAAAAAACGTTAGATCTCAGCATGGGAAAGAGATTGGATTTTAATAAAATCCAGAATCATAATATAACTAAGACATTATTTGTTTGTAGAGAAATTTTTTATTTTCTAATTTTTTTAAGAATAAAAATAGAAAATTTATAAAATATATTTACTTTATAAAAAAAATTATTTTCTATTTAGATAATATTTTATGTATAAAGAGTAGACTTAAAATAAATGAAGTAAAAATTATCTGTTTTTATTTAAAAATAAATTACTTTCTATATAAAAAAAATAAAAAAAAAATGTTAATCTTGTTTTATTTTTTTTTTAAATTTAAAAACATAAAAGACCGTTTTCTATTTTTATTTTAGAAAAATAGGACTAGTAAACACAAAGTTTTATTTTCTATTTTTTTTTAATTAGTTTTTTATAAAACTGCATAAAAAGGCCATTAGGATTCCAAGAGTAAACTTAATAAGGTTATTTCTGTAAAGGGCAAGTTCAATATTACAGCTAAAGATAAATTTTCTAAAAAATTTTATTAAAATCATCAAATTCAACTCTAGTGAATAAAAAGATAAGCACCATCTGCATCTTTAATCTTTAGGGTCAGTTTAGTGTTACTTATTAAGTTTTTTACTATAACATATTCGATGAGAAGTGACGATTAGTTTATATTTACGTGAAAAAAGGAGAGAATATTTATATTATATGACTCGTGCTATTATTATTTATTTGAGTATCAATTAAGCATATAAACAAGATTTAGATTTTATCCAAAAACAATAAAGAAGAGAAATAGTGACGTAAGTATATCAATTGAATTATTGGAATTGGCCTAACAGCTGGCTGGCTACACGAGGAAAAGGCAAAGTTATATTATGATAAGAAGAATCGGAAGCTCAGGTGAGGCATGGAGAATAGGACATGTTTTTGTACAGTTGATGTACGTACACATTGAGGAACATGGGTGGGTCACACTCCGCTGCATGGTCATGCATGCCATATCCCTGCCTGCCTGCATGTCTTTTTTTGCACTTCAGCAATTTCATGCCTGCAGTCTAACCTCTGCCGATGAAACCCAAGTTCTACTTTGTGTTTGTGCAGCCCCATACCCAATTTCTTTTCTTAAACGAGCGGTTATATTTTTTTCATTTCAATTAGACCTATTCAAAAGATGGGTCGGATCGGATTTAGCCGGGTTTGTAGTTTTTAAGTCTTGGCTCAAATTTGGCCTGCTTTAAAAAAAAAATATTAGACTTTTCGGGCTCATTGAGCTTGTTAGACAAGCTTCAAAGATACAATATTTCTAAATATATCTAAATAATAATCTGATTTTTCTAATTTAGGTTGTGATGGGTTTAAATTATGTACTCAAAATCAAAAGATTTTGAATAGATTTGAGCAAGCTGGTCTAGTACTCAAGTCTATAAACATATCTAATTTTATTGAAAAGTGAATTATTATCTAGCTGTAGTAAATATTGAATATGTACGTATTTTTTTATTTTAAAAAATGAACGCCGTGAACTTCATATCTTTATGGATGTAGATGAAAAGTGGAATGCTAGTAGAAAGGAATAAGAACAAGTTAGTGGATAAAAAATTAATTAGACGTGGATAATAAATTTTTAACCACTAAAGGTTTAAAAAGGACCCACTAGAAAGTTGAGGGATGTGTATGTGGGTTCCATATGTATATAATGGTCAGAATCCACCACTCAAACGTACACGTCAAGGACAAATATGGGATATCCATTCACCTTTGCCATCCGATACCATACATTACATTCCCCTCATCATCATCATGATCACCATCGTGAAGTGACACTATATAATCTCATGCATTTTGATTTATTTTTTAATATTAATTTTTTTAATATTTATTTGATAAGTTGATAATTATTGCTTAAGTATTTAACTAAAAATTAAAATTATAATATTAATTAAATTAAATTAAAAATAAGAATATTAAAAAAAGTATAAAAATAAAATCTAGATATTTTAAATTAAATTGTTAAAACAAAATTGTTAAAGTTGAAATGTGAAAATATACATTTAATTTAATAATAATAATAACTCTCTCCGCTATCATGTTAATCACTCGAATATAGAATCTTAATTAACTAAATATTGATAATTCATGAAGAATAATCATAAGAAAACCATGTTCTAACCAAACCCCACTTCTCTAATTTCTTCTCTTAATTAATTAGTCATACAATGTAGCTAACCAAACGTATCTCTCTTTCTCCTAATAGGTTAAAGCTACTTTTTACAATATTTAAAAACTTTTTGGTGTTGCATTTTATGAATATTTAATGACCTTCAAGTCGACATTAGTCTTCATTAGGTATGATATATGATAGTAATATGGTAATTAATTAAATATGTTACCCAATTATATCCGATGGATTCTATTTAACTATAGCTAGTTGAAAATTATTCATTGTGTACTTCCACAAATGTCATTATTGTTTTTGAGACTTATCGAACCATTTTGATAACCTCATCAATTCACTCCTTATCTACTTCAGATTAGATGTTTCTTTCCATTAGTCTTTTATTATTGTTATTTTTACTATTACAACATTGGATTTTCTTTTTCATAGGCGGGATCAATTTTTTGTCTGGTTTTTTAGTTTTTTTTTTTGTTTTTCGGTTTTCAAAATAAAATATATTCATAAAGTAATTTTTCTTTTTCGACTCTTTTATTTTTTTAAAAAAGAAAAATTAATTTTCATAATTCGGATAAAAAAAATAATTTTTAAAATTTTCTTTTAAATAAACATTTTGAATTTAAAAGTTAAAAAAAATAAAGTAGAAAACAAAAATGCTACTAAATAAGCTTGAAATATTTGTTTTTGAGATTCTCATGCTTGTTGAGTGCTTATTTATGATAGATTTTAAAATTCTTTATTCACTATCAAATATTAAAAATATTATCTCAAAGATCTTTAAAATTGAAAAACAAAAGGAAAAATCAACTAAGTTTGAAGGAAAATTTGGAGAAAAATTCTGTTTCCATCAACTCTTATTTTCCTCCATGATCGAGCTGAAGTGATGTACTTTCTGATTCGCTCACGTTAGCATGAAGATAAAGCCAAATATATATTCTTGGGGAACCCATTAATTATGCATCAGACATGGAACAATTTTCTTAAAAATCAAATTAATTACCTCTTATATATATGGACTGAATATGCATTAAACTTTGGTGTTAATTAAAAAGATATTATTTTATTGAAGTGGGATTGCCACTACCTTGATATATATATTTTTAATGGGCTACTAATTAGATACTTGATTTGTTTATTAAGTGGGGTTTACCACCATTATGATTGAAATTTTTGGCTGCTTTCATTTTTCAAGCAACTTCTTCATTCCCTTCATTTTATACTTTTTTCTTTTCTTGTTGGCTCAATAAGAAAATCAGAGACCTATTTCACAATCTTGACAAGAAAACATAAATATAAATTATTGGAATAGAATTTGAAATCTAATCATTTCATAATACTTTCCACATCATCTATGAGATAATAATAGATCTTCTTTTAGTTTTATTAGAGGTTCAGCATAGTTTGTGGGCTATATAGTAGGGTATTGCTCTCCTATTTATTATGAAAATTACAATTCAAATCCAAAGCTTTTCATTTTAGAAAAAAATATAATTTAAAAAAATTATGAAGAGAATCTTTAGTAATTTTATAGAAATTGATGAGGATTTAAAAGTCAGTACAATTTGTAAATGTGGATAAAGTGTAATTACTAGCTAATTATAAGATGTTCACAATATATATATATATATATCCAAATAAAACAGATAACAAGAGATATGGTGGATAAGGCACTTGAGTGGCCTAACCAAGAGGCTTAAAGAATGGGCTAGCTCATATTAATTAATTTCACTTTAATGAAAGGCTAAACCCTAATAAGAATGTACACTAAAAGCACCGGGGCCACCACCAATATTAGAGTAGAGTAGGATAATGTTGGAATCTATTGCCACAACAACATATTTGAAACCTAAGGCAATTAAAAGAAGAAAAAGAAAAAAGAAGGGTGAGCACATGTTCCCTTCTTGAATAGAAATATTATTGTGATTCTACTTATTACAATTAGGGTATTATCCTATGAATATATTAGAATACTCAAGCAAAAGCTGCTTATAAAGAAGTATGAAATGTAAAATGAAATGAATAATAAAATTTGACATGAATTGCACAAGGCTTGAACTCAAAGAATTTAATACAAGGTTACAAAATTCCTCTCCATATGCATGTGAGGAATCCTCATCCATGTCTCTTGCATGATTGAGCTCATGTAGTATATATAATATACGCTTAATTGCCAAAAGAATCCTCAAGAATATATACTTGTTATTAAATCTAGTATGTAATTTTTAAATTTTTAATTTTAATATTAAACTTTTATACTGATTCTGATAAAATTATCAGTTAAATTTTAGTGAAAATATAAAAAAATTAAGTCAATGTTAGAGTTATTAACTATTTTCACTATTAAAATATAATAATTTAAGTACATAAATTATTTTTTTTCTTTTCTTAATTTTAAAATTTTATTAATTTTTATGTGTTTAAACATAATATTTTAGTAATGAGAGTGTTAACTTAACCCTCTTTTCTTATATTGTTGCTGGAGTTCACCCCACGTCAATAAATTTAGTTGATAATTTCATTAGAGGCCAAAATCTATATTAATGTTAAAATTTGATGCTAAATTGAAAATTTAAAAACAACAAACTAAATTTGATAACAAGGGTAAAATATAGGATTGTTTTGGCAATTAAGCCTATAATATATTTAAAAAACTTGGCTAAATATATATTTATGTCTTTGAAATTGTATCGATTAGTCAATTTAACACTTTAACTTCCAATTTAACATAACAGACACTTGAGTTTTACTCTTTTTAATATCTAAACACCTATAATTTTCAATTTAATTTAATATGCACCTAAACTTTATTTTATATTAATAATTAAACACTTTTGTATAATACATGCGGACGTATTGAATGAAAACGCATGTCAAATAATATTAAAATATCACAAAAAGACAAGTTCATATATTTGTTAGGTTAATCAAAAGTTAAAGGGTTAAACTGACTAAATGACCAAAGTTTATAGACATAAATATGCATTTGACTAAAAGAGATTTAAAAATAAAATGCATATTTAGATATATAATTTCAACTATATTAAAATTTTAATTTTTTATTTAATTTAACATACACCTAAAATTTAATTTTATATAATAGGATACAAACAATATTTTTTATAATATTAAAACACCTAACATCTAATACACACACAGATATATATATATATATATATATATATATATATATATATATATATATATATATATTGAATGACATCATATTTCAAAAAAATTAAAATATTTATCGTATTACATTAAAATATTAAAATCAACAAACCACTAAAATTTAAGTATTTGAATATCCCTTTTTATACAATTGCAAATAAAAATATAAGAATAATAACAAACAAAAATAGGATCAAACTAACAGTGCCAAAAGACATAAAATAATGCCAAAGAGCAGAGAGGTCATGAAACCATCGTACACCTGTAAAGCCTTTCATGTGGGGAAATTGGGCGTCAAAAGCAACCTTTCCATGAATCAAATAGTTGCTTACATATGCAATTTCTTCCTTTCGTAATATATTAAATCAATGTATTTAAGTTATGAAAAGAAAATCGAAAAATAAAAGAATTGAATATTAATCACAAAAGAAAAATTAAGGATTTAATTGAATATTAGCAGTAAAAATATTTATTGATAACATAAAATAAATAAATTCATCAATCATATGACTAATTGTGACCTCAAGTGATAAAATTCGAATCTCATGCTTTGTTTTGAAAAGAATTTAACATATGAAGAGTTGATGTGTAAAACTATATAAGTAGTTGCATCAAAGAATTGTTCTTTCTTTTACATAGAAGATTAAATCTTTATTAACAAAACAAATTTTCTTTTTTCTTTTTTTCTCCAAGAAAAAGAAAGAAAGAAAGAAAGAAAGAAATTGAGACTGTGAATGAAAATATTTGGAACGGTAGAAATGTGTCATTCTCTTATCCTCTATGGTACGTAATTGTTGCCCACATTATCACATGTAATCTTGGTTTACCATGTTATAAATATCCACATTCACAAAATATATATATATATATAATAAATTTAAAAGATATACAGGTGATGAAAGTCAATTATATAAGTAATTAATTTTAGTTATTTTATTTAGTTATAGTTGGACTTCAATTTTATAAATTTTGATCTCTTGTGTTTTTATTTGCTTATGAACTCTACCAATTATCCGGATCATTCATTCATATTATGGGTATTTCAACTCAGTTCGGTTTTAAAAAACAATTTCAATTTCAAATGATAATTCAATGTCAAACTCAAATGCTTAAGAAAAAGCATTAAAGCATCTGATGTCTATAAAATAGAAAAATACTAAATAATAACAACCAACCATCTAAGAAACTAGTTCTTATCATTTTAGTTATAAATGAATTCACATATAATAAATTAATCTCTTCTCATATTATTAATGAATTATATATTCTATCAATTCTCACCTCTTACCTTCTTCATTTAATTTAATTTTTTAATATCATATTATTGATGAATTCTACATCCTACCAGTTCTCATTTTAATCTTATGGTAAAAATTTGTACACCTTCATTCTTCTAATGAAATTTTTTTCTCTTAAAAAACTATTATTTTCTCTTTCATACATATTTGTTTCTCTATTTTTAAAAGTATTTATCTTAATTTAAATGTATTATTCTAAAAAAATTAATTTTTATTTTATATTTTCTTTTTTTTCCTCTTAAAATGAAGTATTTAAGAACTTTATTTATTTCAGCTAATTTTATTTTTATTTTTCTTTCTTTTATTGCTCTTCCATCTAAACTTTCTAACATTATCTCTTTCATTGTTCATTATATTTTTTAACATATATAACTATTTCTTTTTCTTAATTTTGATTCTCCTATTTTCAAAAGAAAAAAAAAAGAAAAATTCTTAATCTTCATGTCTTAGTTTTTTACTTTTATCTTCTTGCCATTTATATTATTTTATTGACAAGTGGCTACAATCTTCTTCAATTCAAGTTCTTTATCATTTTTATGTTCGTTATAAATTTACTTTCCATAGACTGTCTTTATCCTCTTTCGTTTTTTGTAAGTTAGGTTTATGAATTTCAAACCCGCAGTCTCTCTCTAAAGAGTGCTTTAAGACATATTTTTTCTTTTCTAGATGCATCTTTGCATTTTATTAAAGCTATTTTTATATATCTTAGTATTTTTCTAGAAGTTTATTATCGCATATCGTAGAATAGATGGTGCTTTTTCAATTATTTGAGGCTATTTTTTTGATTTGGCATTTTTTATCTTAATAATTTAATTAAAAACATCATTGGTTCTTCCATATTAATTCTCTTCTTTTTTTAGTCATGCAAGGTTTAGATTTTTAAATTTATCTTGATTTCTTTCAAGTATTTTATTTTTAAAAAATAATATTAAAGCGGAAATTATCATGTATTGAAACTCAATAGCTACCAATTTATGAATATATAATTATTTAATATTTTAAAATTTTATTATATTTTATTAGCAATTATGTATAATATATTGTTAAAATTATTTATTAATATTTTATAATATTTAATTTTTCCGTAAAACGAGCACTCATCTAGTTATTAACAGATTCTAAATTCTACCAATTCTCACCTTATTTAGATCTTGATGTTGCTATTTTCATTTTTCTTTAAGGGAGTGGACACAACAATATAACTTTGATTTGACACTAAAATGGTCCCTGCTTTTGTCTTATTATGTTTTTGTTTCTAGTTTTTTTGTTTAAAAATTTTAGTTTAACTTTTTTTTTGTTACATAGTATACTTTCTCTCAAAACCTATTCATTCAATTATCATACATCAAAATATTACTATTTATAATATGTATAACACAATATGTTATTATTTACCTTAATAATGTGTTAGAACATTTTAAATGTAAATATCTTTAATTGAGATCATTATGTAAAACTCTAGAAATAAAATATTTTATTGTTATTTAAAATAACAAAATGACTAACAGTTATAATTTGATTAAGACTAGCTCGAAATACTAAATTTTTTTTAATTTAATTAACTAACAAAATTGAGTGAAAGGATTTTTCTTATTAAATTCGTCAATCAAAAATTACATTTATTATACATAGATAAGTCAACATATTGACTAACTGGTGCTGACATGTACCAGTGGTAAGAAAACAGGTAAAACTCATGCAACTACCATTACAACTAATTAATAGGAAAAGTTAAGTATCTCGAGCAGTACAAAGGAGCATATAAATATTGTAAGCTCAATTTGGAGATAAAATTATGGAATAAATAGGAGGTAAAGGCTTGGTGAAGCAATCAACAAGTTGGTTGACAAGAGGTAACAAACAACATGAACCACTCCTTGTTGGATCTTCTCCCTAATAATGTAACAATTAGGGCTGAGCATGGATCTCGGTGATTCCCGCCCGAACCGAATAACCGTACCGAAAAATACCAGAACTGAAAAAATCGAAAGTTTTTATAACCGAATTGAACCGATCCGAATTTTTTTACTATTACGGTATGGTACTGGTTCTTTAGTAAAAATCGTACCGTAACCGTACCAGAACCGATCCGTCTTGTACTGATCCGGACCAAACCGTAGAATCGAATTTTTTACATATATTTATAAATAATTATTTATATTATATAAATAATACATATATTAAAAAAAATAATACATATACTCTATAAAAAATTATTTTATATTTATCATTTATATAATTCAAGCAATTGTTATCGAAATATAAAAAATAATACATATTAAAAATAACTATAATATTATAATATACTTTATACTCTATAAAAAATATAAGTTATATATATTAATATGTCATATAGTATATTGATACTAGTAATCTAGTATACATACTATAATACTAGATTTAAAATTTATTTACTATCTAGAAATTTTTGACAGTTAATTAAAAAATGACTTAATTTAATAAAAAGTTATATAAATTAGTAAAAATTATAAAAAGATATTATTATATAAATATAATATTATTTACTCTATATTTATTAATAAATTAATTTTTAATTATATAATATTTTTATTTTAAGAATAATAATATTAATTATACTAAAAGTATTAATTTATATAAATATTAAAATTAAGAAATAAATATTTTAAAAATTATTTTTATATTATTATACTAATAAAGCTTAAAAAATAAATATTTAGAAATAATTAATTTATTAACTTTTAAAATATTATAAATTAATATTAAAATATAAAAAATATATTAAATTATATTTATAAATTTAATTTTTTTTTGAAAAGGATCAAACAAAACTTGAGAAAAAATTGTCAAAACATCTTTTAATAATATAGAAGTTTTTTACTTCCTACAACAGCGGAGGTCCTCATTTGTTGTCAAAATTGGCTTAGAAGTTCAAATAAATCTATCCAATTAGAAGAATCAATAGAGAATATTGAAAGCATAGAGTCAGGTAACATTTCTTTACTTCTTACATATGTTTGTTTATTATTGATGCTGTTAAGTCTTATTGACGTAATTTTTTACTTTTATTGTAGAAATTATTCAAGATCCTGAGATTGGTGAGTCCCTTATGCCAAGATTAAATGTGGAGTGCTAATTTTGAGGGGAGGTAATAACATTCCTTTGCTAATTTTGGACATGTATTTTAGTGCTACATAAAGTTTATAAATTTATTTATTTTAATGATTGCCATCTGTAAAATATTTTTATGCTAGCAGTAATATATATTTTAATGGTTTGTATTTGAATATTGAATGAATTATTATATTTGCAAGTGATTAAATTGCAAAACAGGTTGTTCAAGAATGTGATTGCAATTTTAATTCAGATTTTTATGCTACTTTTTTAGGTTGGTAATCATATTTTCTCTAAATATATTTGATTAAAGATGAGATTAAAGTTGTGTTTTTTAAATTTTTTAGAACCGAAAATAGCACCGAACCGAACTGTATTGAACCGTAAAATTGGTACAATACGGTATTGGATCCTTTTATGTTTGGTACGGTACTGGTACCTTCAATTTTAAAATAACCGAGGTTTGGTATGGTACTGGTGATTTATAAATAACCGAATTGGACCGATCCGTGCTCAGCCCTAGTAACAGTTTATCTTAATATGTTTAGTACGTTCATGATAGACTGGATTATGAGCCAATTAAATGGCAGATTGGCTATCACAATAAATAAGGTTGGCTTTGTATGATCATGTTGCAAATCATGTAAAAGATAGAGTAGCCATTGTAACTCACAAGTTAAAGCTGCTAAAATCCTATACTTTGCCTCTGAAGATCACGTGAAAATGATTGTTTACCCTTTAGACTTCTAAGATATTAAAGAGCTACCAAGAAATATACAAAAACCTAAGATAGACTTTCTAGTATTCACACAAGATCCCCAATCTAAGCCTAAGAAGCTCTTCAATTAGAACTCAAAATTGGATAGAAATAAAAGGTTGTTGGAGCTGCTTTGATGTATCTTGGTACTGTATGAACCGCAGTTAGATGGCACTTAGTAGGAGCATCAAGATACTAAGAAAATTGTTGAATAACAAAAGAAAGATCAGGTCTTATAGTACACAAATATAACAATCGACCAACCAATCTCTTGTACTCAATACTATTAGAAAGTAAAGGCTTGTTATGCTCCGATAGCTTAGAACAAGCAATCATTAGTAAGATAGCAGGCTTAGCTCCAAGAAAGCACATGTCTTTTAGAAAATCTAAAGCATACTTCTTTTGGCAAAGGTTAATGCGAGCAAAATATCTTGCCAAATGTCATATGCCCCAAAAAGTATCTTAATTGACCAAGATCTTAAATTTTGAAAGTATCATAAAGGTATGATTTAACAACTCACAATCACATTATCAACATATATCAGGAGAAAAGGTATAAAAGGAGTTACTTTGAGAAATAGTGAGGGATCAAAAGCTGCTTGTTGGAACCCTTTCTATGTTAAAGCAGTAATCAACTTAACATTCCATTACTTACTTGCCTGCTTCAATTCATAAAGAAATTTGACTAACTTGCACTCTTTGTTTGAACCAACCACCTGAAAACCTTGTGGAACTGTCACATAGACCTCTTCATTAATATCATTATGTAGAAATTCATTGTTGATATCAAGTCATTGAAGATGGCAATGTTTAATACATGCAAGAGCTAAGAGAATTTTGATAGTTGTCATTTTAACTACAGGAAAAAAAGGTATTTGTATAATCAATGATATGTTATTGAGTGTAGCCTTTAGCTACCAACCTTGCCTTACATTTGTTCAATGTGCCATCTACCTTAAATTTGTGTTTATAAACCCATTTGCAATCAATTAGTTGCTTTTTGACAAGTAAATTAACTATATTCCAAGTATGAGTAGCAATTAAGGGATCTAATTTAGCCTACATAACCTTTTTCTAACAGTAATGTCTAATGGCTTATGTATAAGATCTTGGTTCTGTAAGATTAGTGATAGACATGGAATAATACTGAAAAGTTGGGGAAAGATGGTCAAAAGTTAGGATAAAAGCTAAAGTATGTGGTGTGATAGTTGTTTTAAAAGTAGTTTTAGGTTTTGGATAATGAAAATCAGTGAGGTATAAGGGTGGTTTAGAGACTCTATGTGATCTCATCAATTCTAGAAAATATGTCTCTTGAAAGAGATTGCTAAGTGAATTGAATTGAGAAGAGACAAGAGAGGGAGGAACTATTAAATTAGATATGGAAGAGGATGATGCAAATGGTGAAAAAGAATTATTAGTTCTAGTGAAAAGGTATTATGAGAATAATTTGAAGTTGGAACAACAATATGTGAAATATGGTCAGAGAGTAGAAAAGAACGATCCAAGTATGGAATTAATGCAATAAGTAGAATAAAAAAATATGAATAAATTGTATTGAAAATTGATGCAAAAGAAAAAAGATTTTCATGAAAACAATATGTCTGGATATAAAAACTGGTTTATTATGAAAATTATACAACTTAAGACCTTTGATAGCCTTTTAATAACTAATAAAACAATACTTGATAGCTCTAGGATTAAACTTGGATTGATGAGCAATAGGGGTGAAGGCAAAA
Source organism: Ricinus communis (assembly GCF_019578655.1). NCBI lineage: Eukaryota > Viridiplantae > Streptophyta > Magnoliopsida > Malpighiales > Euphorbiaceae > Ricinus > Ricinus communis. The sequence goes on from NC_063258.1 coordinate 22,463,731, forward strand.
GTCAAACAACCAAAGATATTCAAATGAATGTATATAGGTGAAAATTTATACAATAGTTCAAAAAGGGATCTTATTATTAATGATAGGAGAAGGTGTTTTGGTTAATAAGATAAACAGAATGCAGGATATAATCTACCTAGAAAAATAAAGGTAAAGAAGCTTAAAATTTTAGAGCTCGAGCTACATTAAGGATATGTTGATATTTCCTCTCAATGACAATATTATATTGAGGGTGTACACCTAAGAAAGTTGGTAAATGTTTCGTATAGAATTAAAGAAAATTGGCATGTTGAACTCAAATCCATTGTTTGTTCTTATTGTTTTGACTTTATTGAAAAATCGAGTATCAACATAAGAAATGAAGTCTTGCATGAGCTGTCTTGTTTCAGATTTAGTTTTCATAAAAAAATCATGTAAAATGACAGAAATCATTCCATAATTTTCAAAAAATATATCTACGTCCATAATGAGAAATAGTCTTGATTGATCCACATATGTCCATATGAGGCAATTAAAAACAACAAGAAGAAACTTATGAACTTAAAGTGAAAGGCAACTTCTTCCGTTTTGCAAAATGACAAATGTCACAATTGTCAATGTGAGCACAAATGAATATTAGAATCAATATGTTATAAAATTTGCAATCTAGAAGAAGCTAAATGCACATTATATAATGTCAAAGTTTAGAAGAAAAAATATTGGTAGACAAAGCAGTATCAAAAACAGTATAATTACAAATAAAAATTCAATCTTGATTTAGATGATATAGTCCATTCTTCTTTCTATCTGATTCAATTATCTTTCAAGAATGTAGATCCTAAATAAAGCAAGAATTGTCATGAAAAAATAGAAAACGGTTAAGAGAATTTGTAAGTTTACTGGTAGAGATTAGATTGAAATGAAAGATTGGAATATAAAGAACATTCTGAAGAACTAATGCAGGATTGATCTTAACAGTACCAACATGTGTTACTTGAACTTTTTGACCATTTGGTAAATTAATATAAACAATAAAGACTTGCTTATGAGAATCAAAAGAAGAAAGAAAGTAAATAATATGGCCAATAGAACCATTATCAATAATCCATTCATGTTCCATTTCTTTAGTAAAAACCAAACAAGTATGAATACATGGATTAGTGATTTCAAGAGAAAAAGGAGGCAATTAAAGTGTTTACATGAGCAACAATAAGCTTAGAAGTGGAAACATCAGATTGAATAAATGCCAAGATTCTTGCACACTGCTTAGCTGTAAAGGACAGAGAACTAGTAGTATATCCAACATGAGGCTTAGCATGATCATCACGCTGGCGGCATGCTTAACACATGCAAGTCGGACGGATTCACATATCAAGGAAAAGTATCATGAGAGTCATCAAAAGATTGATTAGCTTCAAATTAATTAGTAAAAGACTGGCTAACATTACCTATGGATTTGAAAACAAATCCAACATCCATGCTTTCTATGACATCTATCAACAATATGTCTAAGAATACCACAATGAGAATATATAGAATTCTTTCCTTATTATAGAAATTATTTCTTTACCAAAATAGCTATGAGTGGAACCATAGGTATAACCAAATCTAAGAAAATTTTGACCACCATTATATTGAATAGAATCATTTCTTGCTAAAAAAACATTAGTCTTTACAGAACTAGTAACACCTAGTTGTATGTCATGCTGTAAAATCATAGAAAGCACCTTATTGATGGAAGGCAAAAGATCCATGAGTAAGATTTGAGACTTCATAGTTGCAAGATTATTATTCAAGCCTTTGAGAAACTTAATAACATAATCATTTGCATGATAGACTCTCATAGTATTGAGTGCACCACAATCACACTTTGGATCACACTTGCAATTAGGCAGAGGCCTTGAATTATTCCGTTTATTCCACGAAACTTTCAAATTAGTAAAGTAATATGCAACAAACAAAGCATTTTGATAAAAAAGTTGATATTTCTTATTATAAATTAAAGATACGAAAGTAATCCCTTTAAGAAAATTTATCTCTCATATCTATCCAAATATCTGCCGCATTGTCTAACTAAGAAATACTTTGTGCAATAGAAGGAGTAAGTGCAAAAAAAAGCCAGAAAATTGACATTGTGTTGCAACATTTCCACATTGGAAAAAGTGCATCATTCTTATTTGGAGGAGTAATCGAACCATCAAGTCTCAACTTGTTCTTAGAATTAAGAGCGAAATGCATTGCTCTACTCCAAATATGATAGTTAGTACCATTCATAGCATTCGATACTGAAACTAAAGACGGATTCTCATTGGGATGCAAGTAATAAGAACTGTTAGCATTATTTTCAAGCCGTACATTCACCTTTATTATAGGAAAAGAAAGAAGAACTTGAATGTGAAAACACAAGAAATCATAAAGAGAAGATGAACAAGAAACAAATATTAAGCCTATTTAGCTAGAAAAGAAGCGAAAAGAGCATAAGAAGCTATGATACTATAACAAAATTGATTGAGAATTTTTTCTCATTGAATTCATTAATCAACAGTTATATTTATTATATACATATAAGTCAACACAATAACTAATTGGTACTCATGTGGACCAATGATATAAAAGGAGGTAAAACTCATGTAACTACCGTACAATTAATTAAGAGAAAAAGTTAAGCTACATCCTAAGCTACCTCAATCAGCTTATTATTAACTGATATTGAATAGTAAATGTCTTTCAAAATAAGAATGTTGATTGAGAACTTAGATTTCAGTAATGAATTGAGAAACTGATGAATTTGTAAAGAAAAAATCATTAGGATTTCAAATAACAAACTATAATATTCCTTGAATGTGATGTTTCTTTTCATCAGCCTACTTTTTGGCTTATAAAGGATCATATATTTGGGATTGTTGTTAGCCATTGAAAATATGGATCTTAATTTTTCTATTTAATAATATTTATTCTTTTAAGTTATTTTCAAACATGTTTTTGAAAAAAAAAATTATTAATTTACCCGTTTCGTTTAAAAATAATTTTTAAAATTAAAAAGTAAAATAAAATAAAACTTCCCCATATACTCGTTAGCTCTCCAAGTAAACTTGGAAACTTGATCATATTATCTCCTTAAATTTTTGAACCAAATTATTCATTAAACGCAGTAATCTACCTCTAGAAAATTAAGAAAATGATTTTGAAAGGAATGAAGAAAAAAGAAATACAAAGGAAGGTGTCCAATCAAATCATATAGCCAATTTCCAAAAATCAACCAAGGCACCTATCCTCTGAGTGGCACCCAATAAAGTAAAATTTCATTGTATGAGGAGAGCATCATCTTAAAGGCATTTTATGTCTCCTAAATGGTACGTAAATAATGACATGAAATAATGTTCTTTCTTCACATGCTTATCCAATTTCAACCTTTTGTTGCTTGCTTAATGGAATATATTTATGGAAGGTCCATATTTTTTGTGTTTTTCCTCATCCAATGAATCCTCCTAGGTTTTGATTTTTCCTTTTTTTTCAATTCCAAAATAAAATTTAGTTGAAATCTATATATTTTGACATGTGTACTATTTTTTATACATAGAATTCAAATTTATGTATAATTTTATAGCTTTTTTAATTAATTTATTAATTAATAAGTTACATTTCTAATTAAAACACCAATTCTAATTTTAAAAATTATGAAGGATATCTAAATATAGTTAATTACTAGTATTTTTAAAATATTATAAATTAATATTAAATATTAAAAATTTATTAAATTATATTTATCAATTTAATTTTATAATCGAATAATAATGATGGTCATGCAATGCACAGACACATAACTAGTAAGAAAATAAATGTTGTGGCATTACTACAAAAACATAATAATATGATAATTGAGTTTTTTTTAATCTCTTGAAATATATTTATCTATTTCAATTGTATATCTCTATATATACAATAAAACAGTAAATAAGTGACATAAAAACAATTTGATAAATATGTCTTTTAACATCGGTATAAAATGATTGAAATATGCATTAATAATTTAATATTTAAGTTATATATATATATATATATATATATATATATATATATATATATATATATATATATATATAATCTTTTAATTATTTATTATGATGAATACCTTTAGAATCCGTAAATTTTACTCTTTCTCTTACTATAGTCATGAACTTTATTGTAGAAAGTTATTTATAGGAGATTTGCAACTTAAATGTCTAATGTTTGGTTGCAAAATCTAAAGTGAGTGACCCACCAAAGATGCTCTTTTCCGGATTATTTCCTCTTTTAAATGAGGCATGATTTAGCTATACATGGATCTCTTGTAATGTGGTGCTTCCTTCTTTTTCAAAATTTCAAACCAGTCTTGTCATTTTTGTAATAGCATACGTGTCTACTCACCGAATAATAACATAAATGATTACTAAATAAATTTTATATTTAATTTTATTTTAATTATAAAATTCTAATTTTATTTATTTTGGCTATTTAATTTAAAATTTATTTTAATCTAAAAATTTTACAAATAAAATATTGACACATAGTAAAAATAATTAATAAAAATATTTGGTTAACATTAATTTAATTATTACATCTTTAAAAAAAATATATGGTTATTATTTCATTAGTATGCATGTTATAAAATTATGCAATATGCTGCTAAATTAGATAATATCTTTAATTGCTATCCGTAAATTTTTTATTTCACAATCCCATATAGAAAAGTTACATAATTATCTTTTTTTTTTAAAGGCTAAAAATGACATAATTCTTAACTACAAAATCTATTAAAATAAAGTACCAAGTCCTGTAAATTGCTCACTAATTCATGTACAAACTTGTAAATGTTTTTGTTACGTTTGCAATAGAATAAATTACACAAATCGATAGTACATATATATATATATATATATATATATATATATATATCCAAATTACATAATCATTTTAGGGATAAATACAACATTTAAAATGAATCATATTATGCAGATCCTATATAAAATTATATAATTTTTTCATTGTCTTTTAATAATTTTTTTCATTATATGTACGATAATATATATTATGTAAATCAATAGAAAACTTACATATTAAATAAGATGGCTACATAATTATTTAGCTAAAAATTGAGATAATAATATAAATGGTCATTAAATTTTACATATAACATTTACGTTTATTTCATTTCAGTCTTTATTCTAATTTAATCACTTAATAAATAAAATATTGATAAAAACAACCAATATAAAAAAATAATTAAAAAAGTATAATATACCAATTTTTTAACGATAAAGTGATAAATTACAACTAAAATTAAAATTAAATAATTAAAATAATATAAACTTAATTTTTGTGACTAAAATAAAAATATATGTCAAATTCAATGACTATTTATACTATCATCTATTTTATAATTATTTAAAATGCAATAAAGGATGTGAGTTTTCCATTAAATAGTGATGCACAATCAGGTAGTTTTCTTTTTAAGGGAGGGAACAGTATTTGGTAATGCTGAAAGTAACCCATGAAAGTTGCCTAAGAAACTTAGCAACCTGTCATAATTACAATTTTTGTATTTATTCTTAAACTTTTTTTCTTGGTATTTATTAGAAATTCAAGGTATTGTAATAAAACTCAGGGCATTTCAAATCTAGGCATTTCAGAATTTCATTGTGAATAGAATAGGTATAAGGTGGAGCAAATAAATTAAATAATAGCTAATCCCTAGTTATTGTGATTATTTTAATTATAAATATCAACATAAAGTTAGTTCATAGAAAAGATTTAATAGATTTTTTAATTATTATTATTATTTTAAATAACAAATAATAATTTAAATATTTAAAAAGTATGAATGTTTTAATATTGTTAAGATTCTACTAATGTAATACTTTTAAATTTAAGATAGTTATTAAGTAACTTGATAATTATTTGATATTATAAATATAATTGATATGCAGTTTTTAAATTAGAAATTATTATAGAATTATAGTATTAATTAATATAATATAAAAATAAAACTAAAATAATAATCTTTAAAATCGAGATTATTTTTAATTAAGAAAAAACTTATTTATTAATATATCAATTATATGACTTATGTGTAAGAATAAAGGTATATATTGCAGAAGTTTTACATATCTTGATTTATTAATTATATAATTTATTAAAATATAATTTATATACTATTTTTATGTTAAAAGTTATTTTATTATAGAAAATTTAGTCTATTAATTAATATAAATATTAAAATATATGAAAATATTAATTTTTAGAATTAGATTCATATTAATTAAAAAATTTATTTATTACTTACTAAATTAATTATACAATAAATATAAAAGAATTATACACGATACAATATTTATATAGAGCCAAGAGCTGTTCATTCCATAATCCTTATGCTGTAAACTTAAGGCAGGAGAGATCCTCAAGCTAAGACCGTATAGAGGCACCTCGCCATGTGAGGTCTTTCTGCTCTTTTAGATCTCGGTAGCCGAGTTAGCCCTTTTGGATCATAGAAGAACAGATCGTGCAGACAATTAGTTCATTACCATGGATCAAGAAGAAGAGAATGAAGAAATTTAGAAAGCCATAAGGGAGAATATTATGCTCATAGATGAAATGAAAACTTGCTTGGTTTCATTACATCTCGACTTCTCCTCTTATAGAGGAGTGTAAATACAAAACGACAGAAAAAGATAAGGTGGGAATCTTATCTTTGACACATGTCTTCCTTAGAGGAAGAGTTGAGATTTTCCACTTACAAAAGATAAGTCTAATAATATACTGACAGCTCACCGACAACTCACATGCATATTAAGACGACAAGTCTTAATAACGCACTTATTTTACACATGTGAAAGACAGAAAATAATGCACTGAAAGATGAATTTGACACTTCATCTTTTATTACATATTATTATTGAGGAGAAGGCTTGTCTTCACGTCCAGTGCACACACCATTAATTTAGAAAACACTGTCATAGTCATCGTCATCCATAGGTTGAGAATCTTGCATGATGGCATCCTTCTGTTCATTGGTCAGATCCGGATCATCTAGTGGAGTTGGAAGTATGAAAAATGGAATGCTCAATAATGGGATGTTCAGTCTCAGTCCATAGATGTCCATTGTAAGTGCAGACTAATGGTGTAGAGATATCGGTCGTCCCTAACTCATTTCTTAGTTATAGAGCCTGCTTTAGATCTTTTGTAATTGTTGGAGGAGCAAGATGCAAAGGCACTTCAATCATCCTCCAATAATGACAGATATTTTGAGTTGCATAAGTGTCTTCTGAGAACTGAAGGTAAGGCCTGTGAAGGATGAAAATGGCATGATATCCTGAAGCTTTGGGATTATTGTCTATAAATAATTTGTTCTCATGAATAACCTTGAGAAGTTCCTTTGTCCATTGGTACGGGGTTTTGAACCAAGTAAGGTATCTCCATGGATATGTTCCATAATTTGTCTCATTATTGAAGAAGTGTAAAAGATCCATAACGGGTATTTCAATAGCATGATAACAAACTGTAGAAAGGCACCATAAGAACCACAATTCACTTTCGATCTGTGGATGGGTAGGAGAAAGGTGATAAATCAAACACCAAGGGTAATCTGGGTAAAAGAAGTTGGGTTGAATGGGCAGTGAGAAAGTTTTTTGGAAAGTTGTCAAATAATGGAACACCAAGGGTAATCTGGCAAAATCAGTGACTTGTCTGGTTGTGAGGTTGGCGGAAAGATCTGGTGGAGAGGGAGGTTGCATAGTAGGTTTTGAGGATGAAGAGGCCATGAAGATTATAGGAAGATTGAATGTTGAAGTGAGGAGGACTATAGGCTGATTTTGTGGCTTTGAGAGTCTGGATAAGAAATCTGGAATGAGATTTCTCGTCCCTTTTATATGCTGGACTTCAAAATCATACCTGCTGAACCATGATTTTAACCTCAATAATTGAGGTTCAGGTAAGGTCTTTTGGTTGGATTCAAGAATTTTTGGAAAAGAAGAATTATCCATCCAAACCAAGAAGTGTTGTCCAATCAGAAAAAACTCGAACTTCTTTATCCCATATTTGACTGCCAAGATCTCCTTGTAGGTTGTGTGGTAATGTTTTTCTGAAGAAGAAAACTGTCCTGATGCATAACCACACAGTTGTTCTCTGCCATTGAGATTTTCAAGGAGGATGGCCCCCCACGCATAATCAGACGCATCCGTCTAAAGGATAAGATCTCTTGTAGATGGGATAGTGAGAGGTGGAGGATTGTGGGCCAACTCTTTTAGTTTTTGGACAGCTGTAGTCTGCTCTGTTCCCCAAGGAGGAGGGTCCTTTTTTAGCATCTTAGAAAGATCACATGTGTAGTTGGACATGTGTGATATGGCTTCTCTGATATAATTGAGAATCCCAAGGAACTGTTGAATTTGCTTTACTGAGAGATTCTCTTCTGGGAAGTTCTCAAGCTCCTTTGTCAGATGCGGACCATACATGTATTGACCATTGTTGAAATGCATGTCAAGAAACTCTATCTCTTGCCGACCAATAAGACTCTTTTTCTCTGACAGCATGATGCCATATTTTTGAATAATAGCGAGGAACTGTTTCAAGAGTTGATGATGTTCCTCAGTTGTTTCTGAGAATAGGAGAATGTCATCAATGTAGATCAAAGAGGAGTAAAGGATAGGCCCATAGATTTCTATCACGGTCTTTTGAATTTGTGAAAGAGCCGTTTTGAGCCCAAATTGCATGACTGTCCATTGATACTGGGCATTTGGGATACAAAAGGCTGTTTTATATCTTTCTGAGGGATGGATACCCAATTGCCAAAAACCCGCTTTGAGGTCAAATTTGGAATAGAACTGGGCCTTTTGGATATGGACTTTAAGGTTCGAGATTCGAGGGAGAGGAAACTTGTTATCTTGCAAGAAATGGTTTAAAGGTTTGTAGTCTATAACAAGTCTCTTTTTTCCTCGGATCTTTTCTCCACATAGAAGGCTTGACAGGCCCATTGTGAGGTTGTGGGCTCAATGAGGCCTTGTTGTAACAGGGTTAAGCATTCTGATCTGGCAAGGGCTAGATCAGTAGGGGACATTCCTAGGTGTGTGGCCTTTGTTGGGTTGATATCTTCATTGAGCTTGAAAGGGAGGCTGATATAGAACTGTGGATTTTTCCACAAGGGAAGAGGATGTTGGAACTGTGAATGGGATTCTGGACAAAAAAGAAGGAATTTCTCTGTGTATTGTAAAAATAGTGGACCTGTATCTGCTATAGTGAACAGATTAGAGGTCTCTGTATATGGACGAAATTGCCTCTTGAATTTTATACCATTGGAAAGAATCTGGAGCTTCTGAGCCTGATGATAAACATCAAACCCTATCAGGAGGTCTCTGCCTGGAAGATCTGAACTGATGATATGCGTCCATACCACGCAATCAGGAAAAAACTGTATCCCGATTTTCTGCTTTGTAATCAGAGTAGTCTTGAAGGTTTGACCATTTGCTGCCCTAAAAAACTGATCATGAGGCTTCCAGTATTCAGATGGAAGGACTTCAGGATTCATCATGCTTCTTTGAGCTCCAATGTCAAAGAAAGCTATGACTGAAACAGGTTTTGCATATTTTGAAAGCAGAACTTGAATAGGAACATAGGGGACTGGAGGAATTTTGGTAGAAAGTTGAGATAACTCAAGAAGTGGATCTAGAGAGAAGGGATACTGCATTACATCTCTCAAGATATCTTTTTCTTTTTCTTCTCTCAAAGAGAGACTGATCATTAGGATTGGGATCTCGCTGTCATCCGTGTCTGAATAGGACTCTTTTGAGGATTCAGTGTAGTCTGAATATTCTGCCTCGATCCCAAAATGACTCTCTGGAGTAAGATTATCCTGTTCTGATAGAAGCGACTCTATATCCTCTTCAAATGAGTCTGGAAGAGACATAGACATGCTGACTTGTTGTATCATCCTTGCTGATTTTTTCGGATTCTGGGGACAATTCTTAGCATAGTGTCCCTTTTTCCTGCAGATATAACATCTGTCAGATTTGTGACCTTGATTCCTCTTCTTCCGAAAATATCTGAACCCTTTTGAGCGCGTCTTTCTTTCTCTGAATTCTTTGTTTCTGCGCGGGTATTTTTAAAAATGATGCCCGTTCTTCTTTTTATTATTGGAGCAGACGCAGTTTGAGGCCTTGCATTTAATCTTGAGATGATTTTTGTTACAGGCCTTTTGTACTATCAAATCTCGCTGAGATAACCTTTTGAACAATTCTTGCTAGTCACAGAGTCTCTTGATGGAAGAGAGAGTGAATTGCCAAATTTCTCCAAGGGTGATGGAGGTGACCGGTTTCTTTGTTGCAGCAATCATGTTGTTGACCTCTGGTTGTATCTCATATGGTAATGAGGTGATAAAAGTATACTTCAATGTATCATCACCATCATGCCCTCCAATGACATAATAAAGCTTAGACATAGCAGAATAATGTCTTTCCAGGTCTTTTATTTTCAACGAACAACATTTTCGATCAAAGTATTCTTGTTTTTGTTGTCGTATAACAAGATCATAACTTTCAAGGAACTGATTATGGAGGACTGTGACCGCCGCTGATGGAGTTGGTAGTGTCACAAATTGAAGCCTGGTATACTCAGGTTGTGACTGAAATCAATCTCGTAAGCTGCCTGTGAACCTTGTGACAAACTCAGCAAGATCCTTTTTCAGTGTGGCTCCATCAAAGGTCATTTGGAGATCAATCCACGCCAAGAATTCAGAAAGCTTATCTTTCCATTTTGATGGAGGCAGATCATTAAAGGAGAACCAAGGTCCCGTGCCAGTTATTGGTTTTGACCTTGGGTATGGAGCTTCAGTAGGAGCAAAAAATGACTATGCATCTTCCTCCTCAGGTTCCACTACTTCTGGGCTGGGTTCAGTGGTAGAGGTATTCATCAGAATTTCTGTAATATTGGCCATCTCTAAAGTGTTTGAGGAGGAGTCAAAATCATAAGGACTGATGAGTGATTGGTCTGATAATTTTTCTTTAGAAACTGGAAGGGGAGAGATTTTCTTTGATGGGTTGCGGAATCTTTTGGGTAAAGATGAGAGAAAGTGCCAAAAGGTTGGTAGAGGGTTTCTTGGTGTTCTGGCTGTGGGAGGAAAGGAAATGAATAGTAATATGAGGGGGCAATAGCAGAAGATGTAGAGGCTGCTGATGTGAAGGATGGAATTGTAGGAGGCTGATCTCTTTTAAGATCATGTTCAATCTGATCAATTTACTTTTTTAGCCTTGTAATCTCCTTTTCCTTCTGAATGAAGGCTGGAGTGATAGGCTAAGGAACTCGAAGCTCTTTATCTAGAGCCTGGTATTTGGCAGTGAGAGATGAATAAAGTTGGAGTACTTCCTGAAAGAATGTATCCAACTTATGGTCTAGCTTATGGGCCAAATGTAGAGCCCGATCCAGTTTTCCATCTATTTTCTTTAGATAGGAATTCTGGACTATAGAATTTGAGGTCTGCTAATTCAGAACCTCTTCTGGAGGAGTGAGGGGCTCTATGGATCCGGAAGGAGTAATCCTTGAAGGAAGGATTTCCGATCTCTTATTCTCAGTCTTCCCTAGAGGAGGGAAGTCTTTTGGCTGGAGCATGAAATAGCTTTGGATTGTATGGGGTGGTTGTACTGCCGGTAAATCAGACTGAGTCTCTTTTCTGCAAGTTGCAGAAGAACTTTTTTCAAATTTGACTCCTAGTTGAGCTAAAAGTGCCTTCATTTCATCAAAAGTGATGTCAAGGACAGTCTTTTCTTCTTTTGCAAGAAGGTCTAAGGCTTCATCAAACATCGGGAGAGGGGCTTTGCTTTGATTTTCTTTTTATCTCTTATGGACATGGAGTCTCTGGAGCCATATTTCTTGGAACTTTCTTAGAATGTTGAAAACATGGTTCAGCAAAATCAAGATCATCTTCACAAGTACATCCTGGTCGGCACATTCTTGGGTCAACATCCCAGATGAAGTGACCTTTTATTCTGGCAGCATAGATCTGATGTCCAGAGGACTGGAATGAGTGGATAGGGATCTTCTCCCTAGGTCTAGATACAGGCTGTATCATTGATGCTTGGAAGATAGAAGGTGCAGAAGAAGATTCTCCTGTCTTTGTAAAGATCGTCTTTACTGTACCATCTTTTTGGTTAACAAAAGAGGGTTTGGCTTGAACAGGCTTGGCCTGAGATGCCTGAAGCTTTTCATAGTTAGTCACCCATTCAGTTGGGATCAGCTTCTGTAGATCTTCCTTTTCCAACTGCCTTGGGGCCTGGACTATTGTAGGAACCTGGCCAGAGTCAGCCATAATGAATAAAGCATCAGAGGAGGCTTGAAAGCCTGGGATCTAGAGATTAAAGGCATGATCTTGTAATCTGTAAACTATCTGATGGTGCAGGGTCGCAGAGAGAGCATCAGTCAGTTGATTTGCTCCCGTTATCTGGACTTGGACCTTGAGTGCAATTGACAGATAGGGATCATTAAGAGAGAGATTAAAATTGGGGAAGAAAGTTAAAATAACACTCCCAGTGTTAAGTGTTGTGACTATCGTGCCAATTACTGCATGTTCGTACTTAAGATATCTGGTGTCTAGTAGCGACATACGGGCCGTAACCGGTAGACCCATCCTGCCATGATAGGAGAGGACTAGCCTGACAGCTCCGAGATGGAGATGCGTATATCCCTGTTTCCTCCATTGTTCTATGAAAGAAGTTGGGATCTCAAGGGTAACATACTACTCCTGAGTGGTAGCAGAGAGAGAACATTGAGAAAGAGAGGAAGATTGAACATATTCTTTTACGGATAAGGGTTGTTTATGGATGATTTGGTTGAAGGTTTTTCTGACAAAATTCTATTTTTTGAAAATATTATATGGGTTCATGATGGGTACAAGAGTGTTTTCAATTTGGACATTCTCAGGAATATGAGAAATCTCTACAAGATGATCAATCTTATTGGATATGGTTTTTCTGTAAGAAGGAGAGAGTTGTAGGGTAGAGGTGTGAGTAGTAACTTCTGAAGTCATGATAGTTGGGTTTCTCTTCTCTATCACTAAGGCTCTGATACCAAATAGAGCTGAGAGTTGTTCATTCCATAATCCTCATGCTGTAAACTTAAGGCAGGAGAGATCCTCAAGCTAAGACCGTATAGAGGCACCTCGCCATGTGATGTCTTTCTGCTCTTTTGGATCTCGGTGGTCGAGTTAGCCCTTTTGGATCATAAAAGAACAGATCGTGCAGACAATTAGTTCATTACCATGGATCAAGAAGAAGAGAAAGAAGAAATTTAGAAAGCCATAAGGGAGAATAATAAATATACATATTAAAAATAATTTTTTATACATCAAAATTAAAATAAATATATACGTTAAAATAAAATTCATGTCTCAAAATTTTTTTATTTTATGGAAAAAATAAAATAGTGGAATGCCAAAAGAAATTGTAAATTCGTTTAATAACATATGTTTCATGATGATATTTTGCAAGCTAAAAAATAAATAATGTAAAAACCCAAATTTTTACCAAAAAGACATCCTTTTTTTAATAGGGTCAAATGGGAGAAGCAAAAGGCTAAGTACATTGTCCCCTCCATTAATAGCAAAAGAGCAAATTGGTCAATTCATTGCTTTTGCGGACTTGAAGATGATGAAAGAAAAAGGAAAAAAGAAAATACCAGTCAAATTAAATTCTTTTTTAATGTAAATTACAATAATTTCTTATGAAAATCTATGTTTTTTTTTTTCACTTTTTTTAGACCAATTGGGGACCTACCTTTCCATGCATAAGATCTTATAAAATTTAAGAAAATTCCCATATTTCATTAAACAAAAAAATCTAAAGAATAGATTTACTTATATTTTCTCTCGTATTTTGTTTAATAACTTTGATTTCCATAACTAAAAGCAACATCCCAAGTGAGTCAAAAAAGTAGCTCAACTTACACAAATAAGTACAGAAAGGAAAGACAATGCGGACAGAAAAAGGAACCAAAAAGAAAAAAGACTTGAGTGGAAAATGCAGCTTAAAGGTTAAAGCCAAATGGCAAATGCTTAAAGCTTTATCAGTGAAAGTTCTTTGAATGAATTTGAGAGTTTTCTTTGAATGAGTTTGAGAGTTTTCTTTAGGTAAGTTTTTACATAATGTTACAGAGGTATTAGAACTTTGCTAATGTGTGCTTTCAGGGTATAGAAATACACATTTTATATTTGTGTACTTCTCTTTCTTTATTTTTCTTTTCTTTTTAATTTTCAATTTAGAAAGGACCAAAGGAATATATAAACATAGACAAAATGCTTAACACTAAATTTAAATTCTTTGAATAAAATAATTTATAAAGTATTATTGATAATATTATAGTATTTAGATTATATTGGATGTCTATCGTTATATCTATAGCTAAATTTTTTTGTGTAAATAGAATTCTATTTTTATAACCCTTTTACACCTAGAAATAGATATTACAATCAATGGAATGACATACATATACAAATACACACATATATATACATAAAACTTATTCTCTTCTCTCTTTATTTTCTTTGTTCTTGATCTTTATTTATTGCTTAAAACAAGATTTAAGATAGAACTATTTTTCTTTTAGTATTTAAAAAGAAACTGCATAAGACTATACTTTATCGTTATTGAATTCATTATTGAATTCACAATGACTCATTTTGGTAATCGTAATGAGTATATAGCATCTTTTTTTTATTTGTGGCTTTTAAATTTCTATTAAATTCCTTTGTTTCAACTAAATACTAGTTTATATTGCAATTATAATTGTATCTACATACTTAGTAGGATCATAGTTTTATTTTATTTATTATTATAAATATATTATCTGATATTAGTTATAGTTCCTGAAGAACTAGTGTTATATATAGTCTCTGAAGAATTTATACTATAAATTTTAGTTTCTGAAGAACTTGTATTATAAATTTTAGCTTCCCAAGAACTTGAATTATAAATTTTAGTTCATGAAGAACTAGTGTTATATATAGTCTTTGAAGAACTTATATTATAAATTTTAATTCCCGAAGAACATGTATTATAAATTTTAGTTCCTAAATAACTAATATTAGTTTTAGTTCTTGAGAACTAATTAAATAAATAACTAAAGGTATAAATTTCTGAAGAGTTTTGACCATAAATTCTTGAAGAATTGAGTATCTTGAAATCTAGTATCTCAATTTATTAAGAAATTAATATTTTATATTCCTGAAGAACTAAATATATTAGCCTTTAAAAGATTAATACTAATTGACATTGTTATTTATTTATTTTTATATAGAAAGGTAAAATATTATGAATTCTACTCAATCATTAGTAAGATTAAGGACAAATGATGCAGATTTATGTTTTGCAGACAGTACTACCACACACACCATATTAAGAGATAATAAATATATTTCTCACTTAACAATGGGAGAAACTTATATCGATACAATATATGGTAGTAAAAGAATAATCGAAGGCTTCAGAAGAGTAAATATATTACTATGTTGAAGTACATAATTTTTTACTAAAAATGCATTATTTTTTCCAAAATCTCGTAGAAATTTATTGAGCTTTAGATATTCGCCGAAATGGATATTGTATTAAAACTACAGACGTGAAAAATATTAAATATCTCTATATTATAACCCTCACATGTATTAAAAAATTACTTATTTCTCTTCTGGCTTATATTACACATATATGTGTACTATTGAAACAAATTTAGTAGTAAAACAGAAGTTTACTGACCCAAATATTTTTCTTATTTGGCATGATTGATTAGGTCATCCTGAATCAACAATGATACAAAAAATTATTGAAAGCTCTTATGGTCATCCATTGAAGAACAAGAAGATTCTTCCATCTAATGAATTCTCATTTTTAGCTTGCTCTTAAGGAAAGCTAATTATTAGGCCTTCATTGAGCAAAATTCAAAATGAATCATCTAGATTTATGGAACATATACAATATAATATTTGTGGACTAATTCATCCACCATGTGAACTATTTAAATATTTTATGATGTTAATAGATGCATCTATAAGATGGTTACATGTATGTTTATTATCAACTTGAAATCTGGCATTTGCTAGATTACTTGCTCAAATAATTCGATTAAGAGTACAAATTTTAGAATATGCTATTAAGACAATTCATCTTGATAATACCGATGAATTTATGTCTAAGGCCTTTAATAATTATTGCATGGTAATTGAAGTAACTGTTGAACATCCAATAGCTTATGATCATACATAAAATGGTCTAGCAAAATCTTTTATTAAATATCTCTAATTAATATCTAGACCATTGCTTATGAAAACAAGCCTCCTAATAATTACTTGGGGACATGTAATTTTACATGCAGCAACTATTATTCGTTTTAGGCCAACTGGTTATCATAGATTTTCACCATTATAATTGGTTTCTAGCCAGGAGCCAAATATTTTCCATTTGAGAACTTTTAGATATATTATTTATGTCCCAATTAACTCCCCATGTCTTACAAAAATGGACCTCAGAGGAGATTGGGAATATATATTGGATATGAATCTGCATCTATAATTAAATATCTTGAGCCATTAATAGGGAATGTCTTTATTGTGAGATTTAATGATTATCATTTTAATGAGGCTTTATTTCCTAAGTTGAGGGAAGAGAACAAGCAATTAGAGAAATAAATTGTTTGGAATGAGCCATCATTAAATCATTTTGATCTTTATTCAAAAAAAATGTGAATTAGAAGTTTAAAGGATCATTCATTTGCAAAGTATAGCAAACCAGTTACAGATGGATTTTGTGATCCAAAAAGAGTTACTAAATCTCATGTACCAGCTGAAAATGCTCCAGCTAGAATTGATGTCTCAGTAGAACATGTTAATATTATATTAAATGAGTCCATAACACGTCAGAAGGGTGGTAGATCACCTGGTTCTAAGGATAAAAATCTAAGAAAGAAAAGGGAACAAAATAAACCAAGCGACAGTCCCAAAATTGATGTTCCTCAAGAGTCTTTAACAAAATACATAGATGAACAAGTAACTCCAAAAGAGGTTCAAGTGCATGAAAATAATGAAAACAATAAGATATCAATCAATTATGTCACTTCAGGTAAAAGATGGAGCTGAAATGAAACTATTGTCGACAATGTATTTGTATATGCAGTGGCAATTAATATTGTAAAAGAAAGTGAGAATATTGCCTAAGTTTTTCATTGAATGACAATAAATAAATGATTGGCCTAAATGGAAAGATGCAATCCATGCAGAATTAAACTCATTAAAAACGCTAAGTCCTTAGGCCCGTTATTTTAATGCCTAAAGATATTGAGCCAGTAAGCTATAAATAGGTTTTTGTGTGTAAATACAATGACAAAAATGAAATTGTAAGATACAAAGTACAACTTGTAGTACAAGGGTTTTTGCATAAATCTGGCATTGATTATGAAGAAACTTATTTCCCAGTTGTTGATGCAATTATATTTAGATTTTTAATTAGCATGACAAATTTAGAAGGACTTCATATGCATCTTATGGATGTTGTTATAGCTTATGGATCACTTGATAATAACATTTATATGAAAGTTCCTAAATGACAAAAAATGTATGAAGCATGTAGCTCAAAACCTCGACAAATATATTCAATTAAGCTACAAAAATCCTTGTATGGGTAAAACAATCTAGACGAATGTGGTATAACTGTCTAAGTGAATACTTTTTGAAGGAATGATATACTAACAATTTAATTTGTCCATGTATTTTTATTAAGAAAATAAATTCTGGTTTTGCTATAATTGTAGTTTATGTTGATGATTTAAACATCATTGGAACTCCTAAAGAGTTGACAGAAATAATAAATTATTTAAAAAATAAATTTGAAATGAAAGATTGGGATGAACAAAATTTTGTCTCGGCCTGCAGATTGAATATTTATTTAGAGAGATTTTTATTCATGAGTCAAGTTATATTGAAAAGATATTAAAATATTTTAATATGGATGCATCTCATCTAATGAGTTCTCCTATGATTGTTAAACACCTAGATGTGAAAAAGAACCCTTTTCGTTCTCAAAAAGATGGTAAATAAATATTTGGTCCATAAGTACCATATTTTAGTGTTATTGGAGCACCAATGTATCTTACTAATTGTGCAAGACCTGATATAGCATTTTCTGTGAATTTACTTGCAAGATATAGTTCCTCACAACTCGAAGACATTGGAATAATGTGAAATAAGTTTTCGTTATCTACGTGGTACATCATATATGAGCTTATTTTATCCATAAAACTCGAAGTCATAATTAGTTGAATACGTAGATGTTGGATATTTATCTAATACACATAAAGCTCAATCACAAACGGATTACTTGTTTACATATGGTGGTATTGTTATATGTTGACGTTCTACTAAGCAAACTCTACCTGCCACATCATCTAATTATGCTGAAATATTGGTAATACATGGAGCTAGTAGAAAATGCATATGGTTGAGATCTATGATCCAACATATCAAAAAAACATATGATCTTCCATTTGATAAAGGAAGCCCAACTGTACTATATGAAAATAATGCTACTTGTATTGCACAACTCAAAAGAGAATCTATTAAATAAAATAGTACTAAGTATATTTCGTCAAAATTCTTTTTCACACATGAGCTTCAAAAGTAAGGAGTTTTAGATGTTCATCAAATTCGATCCATTGTCTGACATATTATTTATAAAAGCATTCCCTACAACAATATTTGAGAAGTTGGTGAACAAAATTGACATGTGCCGACTAAGAGATCTTTGTTAGAAGTCATGTTTTAATAAGGGGGATTGTGACGCATTGTACTCTTTTTCCCTTACCTTAAGTTTTGTCCCATTAGATTTTTCTAGCAAGGTTTTTAACGAGGCAATGTTATTGCGCAAACTTCTATATGAATAATGTACTCTTTTTCCTTCACTAAGATTTTTTTCCACAGAGTTTTTCTTAGTAAGATGTTAACGAGGCATATTCATGGTAATAGACATCCAATAGGGAGTGTTATGATAATATTATAATATTTGGGCTATATTGGATGTCTATCATTATATCTATAGATAGATTTCTTTGTGTAAATAGAATTATATCTCTGTAACCCTTTACACCTATAAATAGGTGTTACAATCAATGGAATAGCTTATATACATAAATACGAACATATACATATACAGAAAAATTATTTTCTCTCTTTCTCTTTATCTTCTGTATTCTTTATCTTTATTTTATAACACTCTTTATTCGTTTTATTCTGTATTTCACAACACAAAAATATTATTAGATAACTACTTTTTTAAAAAATATAATGTACTTCAATAACAGCTTTTAAATGAATTATTAAAATCTAATCCAAAACTAAAAGCAACAATCAAGAAACAAAAAGAAAAATACTCAAGTGCGCAACTTCTGAAAGGCTAAATCCGCAAACGCAATAATATATATGTACATAATTTTAATAGAAGTTGAAATGAAAGTACGTGATTGTAGTTTTTTGTCACTCTCGATGTATTCGCCCAGTGATTAGATGAATAATATGTATAAAATAATAATAAATTTTAAACCCATCCAACGATAAGATGAAATGCACTAAAAATAGCCAAGTCATTCTCTAATAATATAAATGTCAGTAATAACGGAGTGGCGAGGAATAATGAGAGTTCACCATCAAAGCACAGTTCAACTTTCAAAGTCACCTCTTCTTTATTGAGCTTTTGCTTAGCAAAACGCCCAAGAAGGAGAAGAATCCCTCTTGTGCTTGAATGTGGGGAATCGAGTCATCATCCTTTTGACAGGCTCAAAGGGGTACTATGGAACATAAAGGGAAACAAATATACAACAAAACAGATAAAACAAGCAAAGGCAGGCAGGGAAGCATATTTATTTAGGGTAAAGATATGATGAATGTGGAAGCTGAGTCAGTAATCAGTAAGGAGTAGTGCTCAGAAAGAGAACAAATAAAATGGGCCATAGAGAGAGTCATTGCTCCAACAAAGGTAGACAATTTATACATAGATTGCTATCAAAGACCCTTTCTCTACTTCTACTTCCTTACCCCACATCCACTCCTTTCATGTTTAATTTTTCTTTCTTCCTACACCCTTGTTGTCTTGTTCCAATCTCAATACCCACATGAAGAGTTTTCCTGTGCGTAGATGTCACTTTCTTACATCAAACATTTATACCCTTTCAATTTCTTTTTTCCTGGCTCGATGTTGAGAATCCAAGACTCAGCAAACCCATTTTCCCCTGATAGGAACGCAGCCTAGAAAAACATTTAACATGTTCAGACCCTGAAAAGATGTCAATTATCCAGCATAGATCTGAAATCAAGGAACCACAAATGCAGAATATGCAGGCAAAGAACTGCAAGATAACACAAAGTCAGAAGATTGTTATATTTTTTTGAACGGAGGGGGTGTAAAGGGAATTTGATTAGTTAATATATTTCCCCTGCTCAATATACTTGGTCTACATTGTTGACTCTTGTTTATTATCTGATCAGCCAAGCCATCAAGATGTTCATGAAAGACCTGTGCCACAGTTTTTATGCGTAGACATGAGAGCTACAAGCAGTACAAAACTATCAAGTTTCCATTCGTATTGAGCATACAGTAGTTCATAATCGTACATCCCATAAAAGATAATCCTGACAAGCATCATGATATTAATTGCACAGCAAGTGATATTGCCAGGTCAAAATAATGACCAACCTAATCTCTTAAAACATTTTACTTGATTCATATTCCGCCTACATTTATCACCTAGAGTCCAAATCAAAGCATGTTTCAATGTTAAATGTAGCAGTCGACTCTATGTAGCTCATACAGAAGTCCAAACACTTGCTAAGTTGATCATCATTTCCCCCTGCAACAGACAAAGGAAATAAAATCATTAATTAATGAAAGATAACGAGAGAGGAGTAATCAAGGGAGAGGGAAAAGGGTTGAGAAAAGAATCAATGGTGTTTTTTTTATTTTGAAAGAGGATAGATGTATGACTCACGAATTCATCATCAGAGTAATGTTGTCTCCTTTAAGAAGAATCCTTCCTGAAAAAGTAAAAGATGTAATTTAGAGGTTGCACAATTAAGCACTACGAAAGTATAACATGGTAATTTACCAAGAGTCTTTCTTGTTTTCTTCTTGACATTGACTTCCTCAGCATCATCAAGAACCAAATTCATATACTCATCAAAGCCCTGTTAAATAAAAGACCACCATGAAAATTAATTGCATAAGATGTTTATGTACAAAGCTGAATGTTGACAAATACATATTCCATATTTATAAACAAAAATCATGAAAATAACTGAAATAGCAGCAAAAGTAAAAGCAATTTCTTCCACCCTCTACAATAAATCAAAACATGTCAGCCAACAGAGCCTGTTGAATGAAGGAACATGAAAGGTACTCGTTCAACTCTAATACACAGAAACCTGGCAAAGAAAGGGAGAAATGGGTCCCACACCTGGCACATACAATCAGAAAACAAGAGTAGGGGAAGTGTGAGATAATGGACAAGAATAGGTATCTATCTCACAGTAGGGCTTCTAGATCTTGCTTGCTCTTACATGCTATGTTCCCCCTTTTATTCCCAAGTAAAGGATGACTTCCATGGGCTAAACCTATTGACAATTGAGGTGAGATTTCAGCCTCTAAATCTCGAGAAAGAAATGGCAATTTACTGCTGCTCTTAATGCTTATTTACCGTAGTATGAGTAAATTTGTTTATACTTATTAATTACATACCTTCTTGCTCGTTGGATACCATCATACTCAAACTGTAGCTCGACGAATAATCAAAAGGGCTGAAGCAGGTTGGTTGTCCCTTTCTAGCACGATGAAACAAAGGAATGCATCTTGGAAGGCCACACTAATCAGTTTCTCAATAGTGTAAAAGATTATTTGACTTTGAATGTGTTTAGAGATGAGCTAAAGAGGTGGTCAGGCAGTTGAGTCATGACTTCAAGTTTCACTGAAAATATTGGGAAGAACAAAGTTACTGTATCATGGCATAGGTCCCTCTCAGTTCTTCCCAAATCCTGAGCCTTTATTTTTTGCTGGCTGGTTGTGACAACTAGGAATGAGCAAATAAACAAAACCACAACTAGAGTTGTTTCCAAGGTTTTTTTTCAGAATGGTTTGTAAGTATATGTACAGACCTCTGCAATCGAATCAGTGTTAAAGATCCTAGGTGACTGATAGTCTTTCTCCTCTAAGCAAACTGAATCCCTGAGAATCCCTTTCTCTATCACTAAACCTCAAATTACACAAACAAATGTTTTAATTGGATCAGAAACAAAACCAGACTTGATTTATCTCACCCAACTAAAGCATGACCAGTGCTCTGGAATTTCATCCTGTACACCTCTGGTAGTTCTCTCCAATCAAAGAACTCTTTTTACACTACTTAGGCAATCAAGAAAGTCCTCCGGATGTATCTTTCCATCAGCTCAATAACCAATCTATCATGAACCTCAGTGCCTGTTTGCCCAAAAACTAAAGAGCAAGGAAAATTTGGACCAATAAAGCATGGATTGGGAGATTGTTTAGATATGGCAAGGGCCGCAAAGGGCTCATTCTATTACCATTGGAAACAGGAGATAAGAAAATGTAAAAGCTTTAAGCTGTAGGACTACATATCGCTCTCTTTTTTAGGTCACCTCATTGTCAATCCAGCAGACGAAATATTAGAATGTCTCAATCCTCTTGTTATTGCATATTCAAGCAAAAATAACTCATCCATAATGACATAACACAGGCATAATAGTTGAAACGCATTGCTTAAACCGAGTTCTTTTTGGGAACTGAGAAATGTATTCAAAAAATAATTTTCCACTTTGAACTGGCTTCACACACGTTTAGAATCTAGATGTGAAATATATAATTTTACCAATTAATTTTGGGTGAAAAAGAAATTTATGTATGACACAACTCCAAACAAAAGAAATACACCTCGCATAAAAGTGTCAAGCCAATGTAATTATACATGCATACAGTTTTTGAGATGAAAATATTAAAATGTGCTTCGAATTAAAATGAGGCAAAGCTGATTCTGCACAGGAGGCAACATAAAAAGGAAATCCAGCTGAGTAGCATCATAGGACATGTCTTTAAGGCTAGATCAAGCCAGCATAAAAATAGAGAGAAGAAATCAGAGAGGTTCAGTGACTCCTTAATCTAACCTAAAATATGCAGCTCATAATTGTTGGGCAAAAGGTGCAACTAAGCCCTTGAAATTTTTGTCAAAGTGCAATTGAACCTTTAAACTTCAAATTACACCCTTAAAGTTTGAAAAGCAGAACATTTATATCCTTGGCGCTAACTCTTCTTTTAACTACTGATAATGGGTTGTTGATTTTTTATCAAAGTGAAGGAGTAATTATAATTTTATGATTTATACCCACTAAAAAGCAGAGCTAATACTTATTCATATGCAAAAAAAATGAGTTAGAAAGAGATAAAGCGGTTTCCTTTAGTGCCTAAAACTAACCGAGTCTCATGTCTTACACGGTGAAATAGATGGAGTGAACTTCAAGGATGTAATTGTTCTATTTTTAAACTTTAGAGGTGCAATTGAGCTACTTTGAAATTTAAGAGTTTAATTGCACTTCGGCCAAAAGTTCAGAGACTTATCTGTACCTTTTGCCTAATTGTTGAAATTTAACTTTAATTTCCTGCTATAGCAATTCAAAAGAATGAATTGCTAATGTACCTGAATCCTGGCAGAATCAGGAAAATCAATAAATTAAGTTAGCATTTTCCTAATCAAACCTATATGACCAATACATTTCCATCTGAAAATTTAACTTCAATTTCATTGTGAACAGAGCCTTTATATCCTTCCACGTGTAATTTGAGTTCAGACTATTGTTAATAAAGGAAAAAACTGTTCACATACCTAAAAAGTAAAAAGAATCAAACAATTTGATATTGCCTGCATTTGTATCTTCCATTTCTTAAGACTCAAAAAGAGTATAAATTTTCAATTATTTGGGTACAGCCAGATGACATAAAATATGAGAAATACATCTTTACTATCAAATTAAAGCAGGAACAATCTTTAATGCTTGTTAAGTGATGAATGAATTTCACACTTGCAAAAATAAATTTCATATCAGCGTGAAGAAATTAGAAGAAGAACTGATCTCAGTTGGAACTCGGCCGCGCATTTCTTGCTTTGCAGGCAAGTGCATGACCAATTAGCAATAGTCCACATTAATCAACAGAATTTTATTTGTTTTACATGGATAATGCTATATCTGTTTGATTTTAATAATCTGTATCAAAAACTTACAATTTGAATGGATTACTTTACAGAAGTTTTTTATTCTTAATTTCATAACTATGATGCAGCTACTGAGTCATGTGATGCACATAATGCAATAGTCACCTTGGTCCTGAATTTTTATAATAGAGGAATATATTATCTCTAAAGTTGAGCATTAACATTTCACAGTACAATGAAGTTGGAGAAATGAGAATAATAACACGAAATCATTTCCAAAAGAAATAAAATAAAATAAGAAACGTAACTTATGGCCTATAGGGATTACAATTTCAACCCCAATCAAATCACTCTTATGATCCCCTAATAGCTAAAAACATAAAGGGAAGTAAATGATTAGTGGCATGCACTCAATCAAGAGTTGACATCTCCTATGACTTCTACTCAGTATATTTATCAATGCCGACAGCTTAATGTCCACACTCACAGGAGCATTAAGTAATGTTGTGAAATAGATGAAGTGCCCCATTTAGGTCCAAGAGGGGCACTTCAGTCAACCCTGACTAGGAAAGCCTAATCACAAAGTCCCTTATATTTATGCACTACCATAACAATTTCTTAATTGTGTCCTAAGGAATGAGCAGAAAGACAAACTGAAAAACCTACAACATTGCATTAAAATGCATACAAATATGCAAAAGAAAGAACAATATATTTAAAGTACAAAGCAAACACGAGTAAATTTTATTTCAACAATCACACAATATAAATTTTCTAGAGAAAAAAAGAATTGAGAATATATGGTACTTACAATGATTCGGCCTTCAATCCTCAGATCTTTCTGCTCAAAAAGCCAAATTTGAATTCGAGCTTTCTGTAGGAAAGCCAAAACCAATATTTCAGAACTCAAAAACCCATTAACAAAAAACTCAAACCTAAGCAAACCCAAAAGAAGAATAAACAAAATAAGCAAAATTGATAACTTACACTTTGAAGGAACCTGAAAATCAAGTTCTGGAACAGCCCATAAAAGCAAGACAAGATGAGTAGACAGAGAAAGCATTAAAGAGATACAAAAAGTGATCACAAAAAATATATAAAAAAAATTATTTTAAGAAAATAATGAGTGAAACTTACAATGGGTTGAGTCATAATCCTCTGGACCTTAGTACTCGCCATGGCTGCGATATTTGGTGTTAACGACTTCAAAGATATCTGGAGAGGTAGCTCGCCGGAGATGGAGAGCAGGTTCAACAAGCGGCAGCTAGGGTTTATTAGGTTTTCAACACAGACGTCAACTAACCTTATGGGTTTTTCTTTAAGCAAATTAGCCGGCCGTTATTTTATTGGGAGAATGTTCATTTTCACCCTCAATGTTTATTGATGGTAAGAATATATGCCCTTAAGTTTCTTTTCTTTTTTAGCCAATTGTAGCGGTTTTTCAATAAATTAATAACTAGACCAGTATCCATTTTCTGAACGGGTTAAATGTAATACCCAGATTTAAAGAAAATAAAAATAATAATAATAAGGGATTTTTCTTCCCCTTTTTCTTTCCTTCCCCTCCCCCTCCTCCTTTTCCTTCCTCCCTTCCTTCCCCTTCACTCCCCTACGTCGACTGCTTTCTCCCTTCTCCCTCTCCCCGTCGACTGCCTTCTCCCCACACCGCCTATGTGCCGCCGCCGTTCAGCAGCGCCTTCCCCTCCTCCTTCCTTTCCGCACGACACCGACGAAGGACGAAGAGGCTGCCATCGTCGATTCGGCCTCCTGCCGGCGTCCTTTCGACAATCCGACGCTGTATTCGGACTCCTCACCCCCAAAAACCCTGAAAACGACCTTTCTTGCCGTGAAATTCCCCACCGGCAGCCTCGGGAAGTTTCACCGAAGCAGTACCTTTCTGGCCCCGATCCGGTGCTTCCGGCGAGTTTTCCGGCCGAAAATCTCATGTTTTCGGACTCTCTGCAACTCGAGCTTCCCGTAGGCGCATCCGGATTCGAATTCTGACACTGTTAGCAGGACCGGCTTCCGGACCCACGTGCAAAATATTACAATTTCGACTCGGTATAAATTTATTTAGACCCTAAAAATTATGTTATAATTTTAAAAAAATATTATGGCTATTAATTATCAGTGATGGATAATTTAAAAAAATTAATTTGATTTAATTATTTGTGACTATGATGTGTTGTGGAGTCGAGAAAATTAATGCAGTTTTGGTGGCCCGACTCCCGTTAATTAATCGTAAAATATTTAAAGTATTTTTGACAGGTTCTGGATCTATTTTACAGGGGGTAAACGCGTAATTTATGAGAGATTCTGCCGAATTTTCGACAGAATTCTCGAGTCTAAAGTAATTTTAGACAATCTAATCTAGGGGTGTAGGCTTAGAAAAAATTTCAGAATGTCTATTAACTGAGTGTTTATATGAATAGATAATCCATCCTTTTCACTTGCTCCACCCGAGGTGTAGGAGCGGACTGAAGAGCGCGATAGAACTGTGAGTTAAAGTCATATAATTACTACACTATTGACAATGTCTAAATTTAATGCGATGTTTTAGTGATTTATATTTCAATATGATTTTCAGTATTGCATTATAACTAATTTCATTTAGTTAGTGATTTTCACAAATAATATTAATATTATTATTAGTAAATTTATCTCGTTATTTTTTAAATCATAATTAATGTTATCTTAATATTATTATTAATTCTATACATAAATTGCATGCTTGTTTTATCGGAGATTCTAAATCCTTAATTTCAGTATGTTGTTGAATAATGATGTTAGCATATGATTATTTTACTATGAGTATTACATATATGTTATGACTGCAACATCAGAATGAGGCTACAGTAGAACATGCCATATGATGGGTTGCATCATGACCGCGTGCTGTCACGGGCTTTGTCTTTTCTACCAACGAACCGTGCGGCACTAGCTACTTTATCGCGGAAACAAGTAAGCTAGTCAGCCTTACTCTTCAAATGCTAGGCAAAATGCTAGCTAGGATGGCAAGAAAAACAAAAGAGAGCTTAAGAAAGCTTAGAGAGAGAATTTCTAGAGAGAGAAACTACTTGCTCTTCTATTGAGCTTGAATTGCTTTATTTGCTTGATGTTTACAAATGAATTCTCTAAGCTATATATAGGTCTCCACCTCCTCAATGGACGGTGATGATACATTCGATCTAATGGCTTAGATTAAGTATCTAGAATGTTCTGCACACTTTCATACTTATCTACACATTATACATGCTTCTAGATTATTCTAGAATGCTCCAGATGTTTCTAGATGCTTCTAGATGATTCTAGAATGTTCTAGAATCCTCTCTTGCTTTGAAGCGAACTCTAGAGGCTTCTTGGGCCTTTGAACCTTCGTGCGAAAAGGGGAAATATGCGGGCTGTGACATTCTTCCCCACTCATTCTGGCGACGCCCTCATCGCATCCCCGCTGTATGCCTCGATTATGCCCTTGAAGTTCCTTGGCAAATCTTTGGCCTTAATGGGGAATGAGCTTTACCGTCACTAAGCCTCCCTCCTCAAACGCTGAATGACTTTTCTTTCCATTCGCCCACTTCTTCATTCTCTTGGCGGCCTTGGTTAGAGGAGCACATGCCCTGTCGGCTTTCTCATGCCATCCCTTGTACTTCGGTAATGGCTTTAACAATTCGGTGGGCTTGTTTGGTTCCACCTTGCCTTGATCCAACAAAGGGAAGTTAGCATTAGTGGTGGAAGCTAACTTTGCCTTGCTACTTAGCGTATCGGCCACTAAGTTTGCCTTTCCCCGCTTGTACTCCTTCGCAAAATCGGACTCCGCAAGGGATGCTTGCCATCTTACTTGCTTCGGAGTTGGCTTCTTTTGCTTAAGTACCGGTGGTTCACACGGAGCCTTGGATGGCCTAGTGTGGCTAGCATCCAACAACTCTTTTGGTTGCCTCCGCAACTCTTCAAACTCAAGGGGTTCCATGCTATAAGGGACTGCTGTAAGCGGCCTCGTACCTCCTACCAGCTCCATTTTCTGATCCGCCTCTCTCTTCGGTGGGAGCTTCTTCGGTAACTCCGCAAGCATTACATTCCCGAACTCATCTAGGACCCATGTTATCTTCTTTGGCACTTTATCTTGTGGCGAGATTGCCATTTCTTCCTTTAGTGCCGCTAGGAATGACGGCTGAGCCTTCTCTACCCGCTCAAATAGTTGCATGGCCGAGATCTTCATGGCTTTTACCTTGGCTTCTCGTTTCAACGGTACCATGCAAGTATTTCCTTGCTCTAAGATACACATGGTGTTGGCAAATGGAAGTGGGAATGCATTCACTTTATCCAAGAATTCTATGCCAAGCACCATTTTATAATCATCCATCGTAATAATGGAAAAATCCAAGAGGCCAGACCACTCACTGAGGCTTACTTTAACGTCTCGCACAAAACCACATGTTGCACTCGGTGCTGAATTGACAGCCTTGAGCCATCCTTGCTCCTTTGCATACTTGATGCCAAGTCTTTCTGCCTCTTTTACCTCGAGGAAGTTGTTGTTAGCCCCAATATCTATCAATGCTTCTACCGTACGGCTTCCAACCCTCGCTTCCATGAATAATCAGCCCTTCTTTTCGGACTTGGGCATCTCAAATTTGGTTTTGATGGCACTGAGAAGTTGTAGTGACCCCATCTTGGACTCCTCTTGCACTCGTTGGTGTTCTTCCCTTTCTTCAACCAACGCAGAAAGCTTGTTCTTCGTAGGACACTCTCTCGCCTTATGCGGTCCATCACAGAAGAAACACTTGATACGAGGCTTTTCTCCACCTTTGTCATCCTTGTTGCCATGGTTGCCTCCCTCTCTGGGCTTGTCAAATCTGTATGAGCCTTCTTTTTTGTGGTGGCGATCTCTCCCATTCTTTTCGTTGCCGTTCCTATCTTGGTCAGGCTTGTGCTTGTCTTGCCTCCTGATCTCTATAAAGGATTCGGCCACGGCAATGGCGGTGTTAAGGTCTTGGACACCACGGCGTTCCAACTCCAACCTTGCCCAAATCTGCAACCCATCTGTGAACGCAAACAAGGCTTCTTCATCGGTATAGTTGGGAATCTCAAGGAGTGTGTCGGTGAATTCTTTAATATACTCCTTGATACTTTCCGTATGTGAGAGTCATCGCAACTTGGCCCTTGCATCTCGAATAGCATTCTCGGGGTAGAACTGCTTCTTCAAATCTTCCTTGAATTCTCCCCACGAGTTAATGGTGCATGTTCCTTTTTCCATGTCGCCACTCCTCCTTCTCCACCACAACATTGCAGTATCTTCTAGGAAGAGTGCGGCAGCGTCAACCTTTTTGGCTTCTTCTACTAAGCCAAGTGCCTTGAAGTATTGCTCCAAGCTCTATAGGAAGTTATCAATTTCCTTCGCGTTTCTCTAGCCTTTATAAGCTTTAGGCTTCGGAACATCTAACTTCGATGGAGTAGAGACTATTATAGGCACCTCTCCACTTCCCTGGATAGCTGCCTTTTTGCAGAGGATAAGCTCTTCCTCGGTTGCCACCAACCTAGCAACCATCCCATCAAGCATTTCCCTCAACGTCACAACCTCGGCAAGGAGAGTTTTCTCCACGGTCTTGGCTTGCTCTTGACACTTGGACATCCCCTCATTCAAGGCAGCTTGCATCCTCTCTTGTAGCTCTTCTCTTCCATTCTCGAGCTCCCCGATGCGTTGCTCTAAATTCCAGAACGTATCTTGTCCCTCGGCCACAGTTAGCTCTATCTTGGCTAGCCTGGCATCCATGTCAGACACAACATCCCTCGACCTTCCTCTCTCCTTCCTTGGTGGCTTAGACGCTTCCGGCTGGTCCTTCACAACCTCACTCTGAAGTTGCCTTACCTCTTCCGAAACTCTAGTAGCCTCACTTGCTCCCAATGTCTTTGCCATTTCAACGATTGTCGTCTAACCTTACTCTGATACCAACTGTCACGGGCTTGGTCTTTCCTACCAACGAACCGTGCAGCACTAGCTACTTTATCACGAAAACAAGTAAGCTAGTCAGCCTTACTCTTCAAATGCTAGGCAAAATGCTAGCTAGGATGGCAAGAAGAACAAAAGAGAGCTTAAGAAAGCTTAGAGAGAGAATTTCTAGAGAGAGAAACTACTTGCTCTTCTATTGAACTTGAATTACTTTATTTGCTTGATGTTTACAAATGAATTCTCTAAGTTATATATAGGCATCCACCTCCTCAATGGACGGTGAGGATACATTCGATCTAATGGCTTAGATTAAGTATCTAGAATGTTCTACACACTTCCATACTTATCTACACATTATACATGCTTCTAGATTATTCTAGAATGCTCCAGATGCTTCCAGATGTTTCCAGATGATTCTAGAATGTTCTAGAATCCTCTCTTGCTTTGTAGCGAACTCTGAAGGCTTCTTGGGCCTTTGAACCTTCGTGCGAGAAGGAGAAATATGCGGGTTGTGATAGTGCGCACCGGTAATAATCATGGACAGCTAATAAGGTTATGTTTGGATTTTGCCCTAGTCGAGTATAACTCTCTAGGCTGTGAAAGTTTGACTGCCGAAGGAAGGTCCCTAGTCGAGCAATGCTCTCTGTGCGCCTGCTTAGTTGGGAATGAAGTGTCTAGGCTGGATGTAAGGACCTTTGAGCTTCGCTCTCTGGGCGCGAGACCTATTGGAATCAGAGAGCCAAAAGGCTTCTAACGTTTTGAGTTAGGATTCTGCTGAGCCACTCGTCCCATAAGTCTTAAAATGTATTTTATTTCTAAATTATTGTGACTCGTATTTGATATATAATGGCATGATATACTGAGTTAATTAATATTATTTTATTGAGGAGACTGCATTAGTTACTGAATTATTTAATTTTTTAACTCATTTTCGAGACTGACAGTTTCAAATTTTTTTTTCAGGTGAGAGTTAGAGTTCTTCGCCGTCCTGCATTTTGACAGCCCGACTTATTTCTTCATTAGGCTTATTGTAAGTAATCTATACTTTCATATTTTCAGTTATTTTACATTCTAAACCTTCCGCAATAATATTTTTGATTTGTCATGATTATTCTGGTCCACTATGGACGTGAAATATTATCAAAGACTAGTTAGATTGGTGACTGACATGTTCTTTCTTCTGTAACCACTGAACAGTATGTGACTTTAGAAATTCCATCCCACTTCATTCAATAATGGAAGCAACAAAAATATACCCATCTCCATTTTGGAGTCATCAGACTTGTACTTTTTTATCATGGAAGACAAGGACTTCCAGTCACTGCCAGACTTTCTTTGTTAGATACTCGTTATCTAAACTATGAACATGCTGTGATTGGTTCTATTGTCACAACCCTAAATGCAGGAAGCGTAGTACTTACGTTTTTTCCTAACTTTAATATGTCTTTAGAAGATCCTCATCTCAGTCAAGCCCTAAAGGTACAGGTGCAAATCACAGGCGCGGATCAGGTCGCTGACACTATCTCAGCTACCCTACATCATCAGCTAGTTTACAGGTTACAAGACCATGCTATTAACCTGCAGACTCCTGGCCTCTCTAACGGTGATGCAGTTTTCATCTTTGCTGATAGTGGTCTCACTACAACAATAGTTCAGACTCCCAGGCAATTGCCTCGAGAAGAATTGGAAAAGTTAATCCCTTCTGTGTGGATTACGAACTATGAAAAGCTGCACCAGAGTTCTCAGCTTGTACAAAAACAGGATCCTATCTTTATCAGACAACTTGACAAGACTATTAAAGTCTCCTATTTGTCTGCATCATCCTCTTCTACTCCTCACTCTATTTCCATGATTCAACCAGTAAAGAGGACAGACGAGAAGAAGATTCTCATTCACAGTTTCAGATCAAATGGGTGGGAAGTCTATGTGTCTAAGATTAATGGACACTTTATTTGGGATTGTAATCCTTCTATGTGTGATCCCGGATGTACTTGTCAAGAAGATTTTGATGATCTTGAAACCAAGCCAAAAAGAAACAAAACTTGGAGAAGGAAACATTCGTGTACTGGTCCATATCATCATAACAAGGATGATGACCAGCCTGATCCCTTCCATGTTCCTCCTCAACCCAAGAAAGATAGTCCTTGGATCGGACTCCCTCCAGAAAAGAACAGGAACATTAGTAAGGCTTACTACGAGAATTGGTGGTTTTAAAACTATCCATTTTCTAGTGCCGGTCACTGGCCCACAGATCTAGTCGTGACAAAAAAATTTCATAAGAATCTATTATATGATATATATATATATATGGTATTTTTGTAGGCTTGAAAATTGCTAAGCTTTTTGCAGGTTAGATTGCTAAGTAGCTCAGCATTCTTGTCTTTCAGAAGAGAAGGGTCTCCTATGAAATGGAAGGAAATCGTTAGGATTAAGGTTGACACAACATCCTCAATTGGATTTCCTAGTTCATCTAAGATGGGGGTCCCTTCTACTGTGGTTTGGATGGCACCTAGGATTTGGAGCTGTTGTGCTTGAGTGAGATAGTAATCCCACCATCCTTTAAGCCCGGCCGGAAAATCCAAATTTATAAGGAGTTCAAAGAATGGCTCTATCAGAGGTACCGCTTTGGGTTTTGTAAGCATTGGCTGCCATGGTCATCTGTTGTAAGAGACCAAGAATGTTGTATTCTGACATTCCATCTATATTCCATTCATAGACGGAGGAGGCATTAAATCTAGATTGGGTTAAGATATTATTCCTATTTTCTATTCCTAGATTTGGGGCAGTATTCCTAGGAGTATGCCAGGTCAATCTAGGGGCTTGCCATCCCAATCTGTTGATGTTGGAGGGTTTGTCATTAACACTTTCAAGCTCTGAATCATTGGATTCATCGATTTAGGCTTGATCTATTGTACTGATATTTCTGCTGCTTTGAGGAGTATCTGGCACTAGATTTTTGGAAGACTCAGAAGTTGCTAATTTGCTAAGTTGTTCTCTGACTGCTCTAGCAAACTCAGTTTGCTTTTGAAATTGATCTTGGCTAGGCTTTGAGATTTGGTAGGGTGTGAAGACTGAGTTTTTGAGCTTTTCCGATTGGCTTGTCTCTTTTGGATGTTCAGTGTTGGGGATTGGAGAGGTGAAAACTATAGGAGGTTTTTGGATCTGGCTTTCTATCCTAACAAGCTGCTTCCCTATTGTTTTAAGATAGGTATTCGAGAAATTGTTCTGCTGAACAATATTCTTGACATTCTTCTCAAGATATTTTCCTACCAATTTGTAAGGTGTAGCCTCTATCTCATTCTCTCCATAAGGAATTGTTATCTTCCTAAGGAGAGGATGTTCAGACTGGATGGTTAGGTTTTCTCCGACCTTCCATTCTAGAGCCTTATTTCTTACCGTGACAGGACTAATGATCTTTTCTTTGAAAGGATAAAGAATACTATTTTCTTTGCAATAAATTTGAAACCAATCAAAAAATTTGATTTGGACTTTGTTTTGTATGCAAAATTGATAGTATCTTTCTTGAATACTGTCTGTTTCTTGTAAAAAATTCTTAAAAAACTAAAGTTTTTTAGAATAGTTTTTCTTTGAATAGAAATCTTCATGTAAAAGCTTTTTATCAATTTGAAAATCTTTTGAAATCATGTTGATTTCTGCTTCTAGATTTTGTGTTATTGCAGATGATGATGGTGAAGAGGGGGTAGAGACGATCTCTATATCCTTATCTTCTTTCTTTGGTTCATTGTAGACTGGTCTAGGGATATTGCTTTGGTAATCAATATTCTGTAGTATATTGTTTGAGCTTGGTATATCAGATGTTGAAAATCTGGGTTGTGTTTGAGATGGAGTTGGTTCTTTGTAAGGAGCATAAATAATAGAAGGTATTTTTGATACCCTTCCAATATATATGGTCGATGTTGAAGAATCATCATCAGAAAATCTAGAAGAGGTTGATTTCCTGTTGAATGTAAGCTTTACTTTTCCATCTGGGAATTGGGTTATATTTTTGAGATTTGTATTTGGTTCTGTTTGCTTTGGGGATTCAGGTTGGGTTGCACCTTCAAGGATCCATTCTTCTGGAAGAGTGATGTCTTTCTATTGAATGGTTTTTGGAATTGTTGCGTTGGATTTGGAGAGATCTGTTTGTAGGAATAAGGTTTCTCCTTTTGGTGTATGGAGCTTGTGTTTTGAACCAAAAGCAGAAATCATGGTTTTGTAATGTATTTTGAAAATCAATGCTATCGGAATAGATCCTTCAAGCATTTTGTAGTTATGTGTCTTTATTTGAAGAACAATGCTCTTTAAAATATTTTTATCATTTAATGAAATTGTAATGTTTGGAAAACAATTGAAAGAAATTGGTCCTTTATTGAGGCTCGACTCAACAGTACCTAATAAAGAATCATAAAAAATTTTAACCTTGGCATCTCTAAGGGCTGCTAAGATGGAAGTATCTAAACCTTCTCTAGTAAGGGGCTTTATTCCTACTTGGACAAGGCCTATATGGATATACTTATAATCTTTTTCTTTATGCTTCTGAAGGGTCTTTGGATTTAAAAGATAAATTTCTTCAAAAGGCTTTGAAGTCTGAATATCTCTTTCTTCAATTTTGATAGTAAAATCAGTTTTGAAAAGAGGAAACTTTGAATACTCATAAATTTGTTTCTTTTGAACTTTGGGTATTTTCCAATCATCAATATGCTTTGTAAAATCTTTAATAGTGATCTCTTCACTATTTGCTAAACCTTTGTACCTTGAGAATTCAGAGGTAGAAGAGTTTGAAAAAGAAAAAGATCTATAGAAAAATGGTTCTAAATTTATTTTAAAATAAACCAAAATAACTTTCTAAACAAACATGAACCAAGCCACCAGTTTTACTGCCCTTACATCTTACGGGACTTACTACTGTGCATAAATGAACAGTGCTTGTTTATCAGTAATATGATGCAGATTAAAATGAGTTTAAAATCTTCTTTATGCAGATGATGCTTCTTTCCCGGAACCCAATTGGCTCTGATACCAAGATAAGAGAAAAACAGAAACAGATCAACAAGTTTCTGGTGTGCAGGATCCTCAGACGAGGCAAGCACAGAGCATACACTTGTTAAATCTTAAAATGGTAGATAAAGAAGATAAACTTTATTGATAATCACAAACTTTGAACATAAACCTTTAAACAAATATACAAACTTTGAAAGCTTTTAAAAATGAAAGTTTTAAACTAAAGAAATATAACTTACAAGAGGAAGATAAGAATATAAGAGGAAAGTGTTTCTTCTCACTATCTCTCTCACTCTATACTCTCTCTTTTCTCACTATATTTCTTCTTCTTTGTGCGACTTGAAGAATACAAGAGGTTCTACTTCGTATTTTTTCAGTCTGCCTTCTTCTAAGAGGAACTCCTCTATTTATAGAGGTCTTCAAGCTTTGGATGCTCTCATTGAAGCTTTGGATGCTCTTCTTAGTGGAATAAAGAGGGCTCCACTTGTTCTTGTAGTCTTGTGATAATGCTTGTAGTCTTGTGATAATGAAGTAAGATGCTTTACGTCTTTTGAGAAAGATGTCGGCCATGCTTTGAAAAAGAATCTTTTGCTTTTTTTTTTTGTCTTTTTTCTTTATACGACTTTCTTTTTTTCATTGGGCCTTTTGGCCCATTACAAAATATTTTTGGGCTGTCATTTCTGGTTTTCAATCCATGGGCTTTGCAGAGATATCATTTAATGGGCTTGAAAATCTCAAAACAGTCATCTTCATTTGAGTCACCATCTAGGTCTATTGCTGTCGAGCTGGTGCTGGAAGAGGAAGATGAAGCTTTTGATTTTCCTTTGGAAGAAGCGGTTTCTGACAATTGTTTGATCAACTGTAAGAAATCCTCTTCTGTCTGGGCTGCTGCTAGCTTTGAAATTATGAAGGACTTCTGTGCCAAGAAAGTGGTTTGTTCTTTTAAAGGTGGCAAGAAGCTATTTTTGGAAAGGAAATTTTGTACCAACTTTAGTGATAATTTATCTTGGTGGTTAAATTTATCCCACCATTTGACTTTGAACCGTCGGGTAAGGATGATTTCTCCATCTGTTGCTTGATTGAAATGGAAATACCAAACACATACCCAGGGGAGAAAAAAGTTTGAACAAAATAGAAGTAATGGGGGAAAACGTCTTTCTATTTTATTTGGTTTGTAGTGGGCTTTAAAAAGGTTAAACAGAGGTAGAACTTCTGGAATTATGGTCTCAGGAACATTGCCATAAAATTTCCACCATTGTTTAAACCAATAGGGGATCTTTAAAGTTTGGATTGAACTTGTATCGAAGTAGAAAAGCCAATAATGGCTTTGTCCTTCGTTTTGGAGAAAAAAGGTATTAAACCAAGCTTGTTGGTAATCCCAATAGTTGAAAGAAGTGTTTAGGCTTGATGGGTAGGTTCTTTGGAGGGAAGTTGGAAAAGAGCGTGAAGAGTGTAAATCCAATCCCCAATCTGTAGGGTGGAGGATTCTTTGTATGGTGCATATAGAATATGCAGGGTCTTTATGGTCTTTGTGTTTTTTAAAATGTTTGAACTTTGCAGAACCAGTTACCTCAAGGATAGACTGGTAATAGGATTGAGGCTTTGAAATATTCCAGGGCTTGAAATACCATCCTGGAGGAAAAATCTTTGAAATCAGTTTTGAGGAGCTTTCTGTACAGAATCCTTCCTCAATAGTTAAAATGTTTTGAAAATTTTGCTTTTCTATATATTCGATGGATTTAAAAAGTTTTGTTTGAGACAAAACTATTTCTTGAGAGTTGGGCTTTGAAATACTTTTAGAGTTCTGAGATAGGTTTTGAGAAAAAATTTCTATCTCGGGTTTTGAAAAAGGGATAGAAAGTATACATTTGCCCTTGTTGGAGGAGGAGGATGACTTTGGAGAGGCTTCAGGCTGAAATTGTATAATTTGCTTTGAATATTCCTCAACCCTTTTCAGGAATTCATGATCTTGTTGTGCAAACCATTCAAAGATTTGAAAGAAAAATAACAAAATGATTCTGTTTTGCTCCAAAGTCTGATCCTCAAACAGAATAGTGATTCTGATTCTGAAGAGGAAAATGATTTTAAAAATCTTGAAGTTTCTGAAAATGTTCCAGAAAACTTCATTAATGTTTTAAAAGAAATTACTTCATTATCACAAGACTACAAGAGCAAGTGGAGCCCTCTTTATTCCACTAAGAAGAGCATCCAAAGCTTGAAGACCTCTATAAATAGAGGAGTTCCTCTTAGAAGAAGGCAGACTGAAAAATACGAAGAAGAACCTCTTGTATTCTTCAAGTCGCACAAAGAAGAAGAAATATAGTGCAAAGAGAGAGTATAGAGTGAGAGAGATAGTGAGAGAAACACATTCCTCTTATATTCTTATCCTCCTCTTGTAAGTTATATTTCTTTAGTTTAAAGCTTTCATTTTTAAAAGCTTTCAAAGTTTGTATATTTGTTTAAAAGTTTATGTTCAAAGTTTGTGATTATCAATAAAGTTTATCTTCTTTATCTACCATTTTAAGATTTAACAAGCGTATGCTCTGTGCTTGCCTCGTCTGAGGATCCTGCACAGAAAAAACTTGTTGATTTGTTTCTGTTTTTCTCTTATCTTGGTATCAGAGCCAATTGGGTTCCGGGAAAGAAGCATCATCTGCATAAAGAAGATTTTAAACTCATTTTAATCTGCATCATATTACTGATAAACAAGCACTGTTCATTTATGCACAGTAGTAAGTCCCGTAAGGTGTAAGGGCAGTAAAGCTGGTGGCTTGGTTCATGTTTGTTTAGAAAGTTATTTTGGTTTATTTTAAAATAAATTTAGAACCATTTTTCTGTAGATCTTCTTCTTTTTCAAACTCTTCTACCTCTGAGTCCTCAAGGTACAAAGGTTTAGTAAATAGTGAAGAGACCACTATTGAAGATTTTACAAAGCATATTGATGATTGGGAAATACCCAAAGTTCAAAAGAAACAAATTTATGAGTATTCAAAGTTTCCTCTTTTCAAAACTGATTTTACTATCAAAATTGAAGAAAGAGATATTCAGATGTCAAAGCCTTTTGAAGAAATTTATCTTTTAAATCTAAAGACCCTCCATAAGCACAAAGAAAAAGATTATAAGTATATCTATATAGGCCTTGTCCAAGTAGGAATAAAGCCCCTTACCAGAGAAGGTTTAGATACTTCCATCTTAGCAGTCCTTAGAGATGCTAGGTTTACAAATTTTTATGATTCTTTATTAGGTACTGTTGAGTCGAGTCTCAATAAAGGACCAATTTCTTTCAATTATTTTCCAAACATTACAATTTCATTAAATGATAAAAATATTTTAAAGAGCATTGTTCTTCAAATAAAGACACATAACTACAAAATGTTTGAAGGATCTATTCCGATAGCATTGATTTTCAAAATACATTACAAAACCATGATTTCTGCTTTTGGTTCAAAACACAAGCTCCATACACCAAAAGGAGAAACCTTATTCCTACAAACAGATCTCTCCAAATCCAACGCAACAATTCCAAAAACCATTCAATGGAAAGACATCACTCTTCCAGAAGAATGGATCCTTGAAGGTGCAACCCAACCTGAATCCCCAAAGCAAACAGAACCAAATACAAATCTCAAAAATATAACCCAATTCTCAGATGGAAAAGTAAAGCTTACATTCAACAGGAAATCAACATCTTCTAAATTTTCTGATGATGATTCTTCAACATCGATCATAGATATTGGAAGGGTATCAAAAATACCTTCTATTATTTATGCTCCTTACAAAGAACCAACTCTATCTCAAACACAACCCAGATTTTCAACATCTGATATACCAAGCTCAAACAATATACTACAGAATGTTGATTATCAAAGCAATATCTCCAGACCAGTCTACAATGAACCAAAGAAAGAAGATGAGGATATAGAGATCGTCTCTACCCCCTCTTCACCATCACCATCTGCAATAACACAAAATCTAGAAGCAGAAATCAACATGATTTCAAAAGATTTTCAAATTGATAAAAAGCTTTTACATGAAGATTTCTATTCAAAGAAAAACCATTCTAAAAAACTTTGGTTTTTTAAGAATTTTTACAAGAAAAGAGCGATGATTCAAGAAAGATACTATCAATTTTGCATTCAAAACAAAGTCCAAATCAAATTTTTTGATTGGTTTCAAATTTATTACAAAGAAAATAGTATTCTTTATCCTTTCAAAGAAAAGATCATTAGTCCTGTCACAGTAAGAAATAAGGCTCCAGAATGGAAGGTCGGAGAAAACCAAACTATCCAGTCTGAACATCCTCCCCTTAGGAAGATAACTATTCCTTATGGAGAGAATGAAATAGAAGCTACACCTTACAAATTGGTAGGAGAAGATCTTGAGAAAAATGTCAAGAATATTGTTCAGCAGAACAATTTCTCGAATACCTATCTTAACATAATAGGGAAGCAGCTTGTTAGGATAGAAAGCCAGATCCAAAAACCTTCTATAGTCTTCACCTCTCCAATCCCCAACACTGAACATCCAAAAGAGACAAGCCAATCGGAAAAGCTCAAAAACCCAGTCTTCAAACCCTACCAAATCTCAAAGCCTAGCCAAGATCAATTTCAAAAGCAAACTGAGTTTGCTAGAGCAGTTAGAGAATAGCTTAGCAAATTAGTAACTTCTGAGTCTTCCAAAAACCTAGTGCCAGATACTCCTCAAAGTAGCAGGAATATCAGTACAATAGATCAAGCCCAAAGCGATGAATCCAATGATTCAGAGCTTGAAAGTGTCATTGAAAAACCATCAAACATCAATAGATTGGGATGGCAAGCCCCTAGATTGACTTGGCATACTCCTAGGAATACTGCCCCAGATCTAGGAATAGAAAATAGGAACAATATCCTAACTCAATCTAGATTCAATGCCTCCTCCGTCTATGAATGGAATATAGATGGCATGTCAGAATACAACATTCTTGGTCTCTTACAACAGATGACAATGGCAGCCAATGCTTACAAAACCCAAAGTGGTACCTCTGGTAGAGCCATTGCTGAGCTCCTTATAGCTGGATTTTCTGGCCACCTTAAAGGATGGTGGGATTACCATCTCACACAAGTACAACAGCTCCAAATCCTAGGTGCCATCCAAACCACAGTAGAAGGGACCCCCATCTTAGATGAACTAGGAAATCCAATTGAGGATGCTGTGTCAACCTTAATCCTAACGATTTCCCTCCATTTCATAGGAGACTCTTCTTTTCTGAAAGACAAGAATGTTGAGCTCCTTAGCAATCTAACCTGCAAAAAGCTTAGCAATTTCCAAGCCTACAAAGACACCTTCCTGACTAGAGTCATGCTTAGGGAAGATTCAAGCCAACCTTTCTGGAAAGAGAAATTCTTAGCTGGTTTACCTAAGATTCTAGGTGAAAGAGTTAGGAATACCATAAGAGAAGCCCATAATGGCCAGATCCCTTATGATTTCTACACTTATGGTGAATTAGTAAGCCTTACCCAGAAAGAAGGATTGAAGATATGCCATGACCTTAAACTCCAAAGACAACTCAAATGGGAAATGAAAAAGACTAGGCAAGAATTAGGTAGTTTTTGTAACCAGTTTGAGTATAATCCCATAGAGCCTTCCTCTACCTGCAAAGGAAAATGCAAAGAAGATTTTTCCAAATCTTTTAAGAAAAAACGATTTTTCAAAAATAGAAAGACTCCCAAAAACAAGGAGAATTTCTACAAAAAGCCATCCTCTTCTAAATTTGCAAAACAAAATTCTAAAAGAGATTTTAGCAAAATTACTTTCTATAAATGTGGCAAGAAGGGCCATACTTCAAAGTATTGCAAGTTTTCCAAAAAACTCCATGAGCTCCAAATAGAAGAAGAAGTTTTAAGCAAAATTTCAGCTCTTCTTGTTGATTCCTCTGAATCAGAATTTTCGAATAGCGAGGAAGAGTTTCAAATTGATGAAATCAAAACCTCATCCGATTATTCTGAATCAGATTCTGAAGATATTTCAAAGAATATTAATATGCTCACTAGGCAACAAGAAGCTTTTCTTAAAGCCGTTAAGCATATTAATGACCCCCAAATCCAAAAACAAATTTTGAAAGAAATTTTAAAAACTGAAACCCTTGTCATCTTCTAGTAAGAATACTTATGATCTTACTATGATATTGGATAAAGGGAAAAAGCTAAAAAATCATCTTCCTACCGTTCAAGAACTTCAAAAAGAAATCAAAGCTATTATATATATATATATATATATATATAAAAGTTTTATAAAATAAAATAAGAGTTTATTTTTATACTAATATAATTATAATTGAATTACATAATATGTAAAATAAGTCTTTAGATATAAAATAAATAGAATAATCATGCAATGATATGAGCAAACCGTTAGTAATTATATATGAAAAAAAAAATAATAAAAGAAAAAAAATTAAAAAAATTTAGATGCAAGATCAAGGAAAGAAAAAAAGTTAAAAAATTTAGATAAAATAAATTCTCTTAAATACGTCATTTTAAAAAAGAAAAAATAACTTTAAAAAAATATTATAAGAATAATTCATGTAAATTAAAAACAATATCTTAAAAAATAGAGAAAAAGCCATGTAGAAAAAAAAATATATTTAAAATCTTACTTTCATATATATAGATTTTATTAATTAATAAATTTTAAATCAATTTTGTTCCACACTGAATAATTAATAATTCTATTAATCAATAACTAATAAATTGTAATTGTAATTTTTATATTATCGATTATTAGAAGAAATATTTTAAGAAGATCTAGAATATAATCAAGTAAAATTAGTTTTATTATTAATGTAAAAAGATATTAAAAGTTCTTTTAAGAATATATGTAATTTTTTTGTAATTACTTATTGAATATAAAATCAAATACGTAGTTAGTTATAATACAAATTCATTCTTAGACAATAATTTTTTAATTTAGAACCTAAATGATATATTATGTTTTAAGAATATTGATTAATAACTATTTTTAAATATATTAATTGATAACTAATTTAAATTTTTTATCATTATAAATTTAATAAGTTAATATTTTTAATATTTAATAATTTAGTTTATTGAATATATTAATTATTAAATGATCAATTGTAATATAAAAAAAATAGTCAAAATCAATTTTTAGAGGTGTGGCATAATTAAATGGCAACCATAAAAAAACAGTGACATGATTATTTCGAAATAAAAATAAAAATAACATCAACTTCCTCTCTCTTTTTGGTTAAAATTTGTTCTTTCTCTTTTTTTTTTATTCTTTTCTTTCTCTTTCTCTAATTTATGTTTCTATATTATAATATGTGCTTGGATAAGAGAACAGTATACAAGAAAGAAGTTGTGCATGCATTGATGCATCTACAACATAATATAGTTTGTTGGAAGTTGGGGTGCCTCTCCATTATGACCTAGAAAATAAGAAGTGTTCTTTATAATATTTAAATTGAGAGAAATATTAAAATTAAAAATATAATTTATTGAAAGGTTTTAAAAATAGGAACATCCTAAAATTAATTTAATAAAAGAAAGAAGAGAGGCTAGGAACTCAAATAATGAAATCTTCATGCTAAGTGAGCTTCCTTAATAATACTTCACATGGATAATTTAGCTTTAGTACCTATAAATAAATTTAGAGGTAATTACTTTTATCCTATGTATTTGTCCATGTTATCTTCTAACATTTAAAAAATAATTTTTTTTCATCATTCTATTTTACAATTTTAGACTAAAAACTTCTTCCATTAAAAGTTATGTTAGGAAAGCGTTAATTAAGTTTGATTTTATATAATTTGCCTCCTAATTTTTTATGTAATATACAAATTGCCTCATATATTTTATTTATTATACTAAAATCTCCTTGCAATTTGAAAGTCAATATAAATAAGGATCTAAATTGATAAAAGAAATATAATTTGATTCTCAAACTTTTTATCAAAGTTATAATTTTACTATAATAAAATTAATAATAATACTATCTATTTTATTTTAACAATTTAAAGTTAAATTATATGAATTTTCAACATTTTGATTAATATAAGTACTTTTAAAATATTTAAATTTTACTAGAATTTGATTATGCTAAAATTAAAGTAATTAAATAACACTAATTAATTACTTTTATACAAACATTAAAATTAATTTTTTTTATAAAAATCAGACAATCGAGTTTTAGTATAATAAATAAACTATAAGGGACAATTTATATATTATACCAAAGATCAAGGGGCAAATAGTATAAAACCAAATATGACGGAACAGGTTTTTCGTATAAAATTACAAAATAAAAAGATAAAAAACTATATATTTTAAATGTCAGGGAGTGATTAGTATAATATGGACAAACACATATAGTAAATAGTAATTACCCTATAAACTTAAAATTAGTGCAGCAGCTATATTTCGTCCTTTTTTTTAAGAGTTTCATAATTGGATACTGAGTCCATTTCATATGATGGAAGTTGCCGAGCAGGCATCAGCCTCCATATATGGTCTAACGACTTTGCGGAGACTTGTATTTTTTGTAAACAATCGCTTCTTAGGCAAAATCTCTTATTAACTTCTTAATTTTTTCAGTCAGTCCTTAAATTTTGTTTTGTTTAATTAAGTAGTATAATTTTGCTTGGAGTAGAGATTTTCTGCACATATTTTATATTCAACCTTTAAACTTTTATTGTTGATTTGATTAAAGACTAAAAGTCCTTAATAAAGAAAAATAAAAAATAAAGGGTTAATAAAACAAAATTAAAATATTTAAAGACTTAAAAATATATTTTTCCTAAATAAAATAATTAGCATTAGTTTCAAATTTATTATCCAACACCCTCTGTAAACTTGAATTTCCCACAA
Organism: Ricinus communis; assembly: GCF_019578655.1. Lineage (NCBI taxonomy): Eukaryota > Viridiplantae > Streptophyta > Magnoliopsida > Malpighiales > Euphorbiaceae > Ricinus > Ricinus communis. The sequence goes on from NC_063258.1 coordinate 22,507,780, forward strand.
ACTTATCATATTTATGGTTGTAAAAATATTAAAAATTTAATCACCATCCTCAATACTCCTATAAGAAATTTAATCACAATTCTCAATACTCCTATCAACTTCTCTTTTAGCAATAAACTCTTCTCAAATGATCCCTTGAATCAATGTGTTTGCTTCTATTATAAAACAGAAGATTCTTTGCTAGAGTTTATGTAGACTTATTATCAATCATGATTCCAATGATTTTACTATGCACCAAATGAAGTTTTTTCAACAATCTTAGCAACCAAATAGCATGACAAGTATAAAATATAAGTGTACCATACTCGGATTTACACGTTGAAAATGTGACGATCGACTGCTTCTTTGACCACCAAAATATTACATTATTTTTCATCAAGAATGTAAACGTAGTATTCGTATTGTCATTAATATCTCTAAACAAAATCTATTACAATAACTCGAAGACTTGCAATATCATTAAATTAGTATAAAATCTATTTCTAAGATATTGGAAAACTTATTTTTGTTATTAATTTTAATAAAATAAAATAAAATAAAGGTTATAATAAATTTAACCGGTTGGACTGGCCAATTTTTTCTATTTATCATAGTAAGACCTTAAAAAATACATAAAATAATAATTCAAAAAGTTTCATCAACGTTCTAATTGGTCCGACCCAGTTGAACGATCACCAACCTATTTTATTTTATTTTTTTGTAAATAATGATCTCCAGTTTGAATCGTCTGGTCTACCATTCACGTATTTTGATTAAAATTATTATATTAATAAATTAACTAATATAGTACTTTTCTAATTAAATAAAAAATTTAAACCTAAAAATATTAATTAAATTAACATAGTTTTCTAATTTTATAAGGTATTTTATCAATTATATCTTTCATTTAACTGTTATTATACATTCAATTTAATATTAGTCAAATTTTATGCAAATATTTTTTGAACAAAAAGAAAATTTAGAATTTACAAATTAAAATATATTTGTAATCAAAATAGTATTTACTACTGTAAATATATATCTCATAAGACCCCAATTTTCTCCTCTGAGTCGAACTACTGAAGCACTATGTTTAACAAGAAGAGAAAAGAAATCAAGAATTGCCTAATCAATGAATTTGATACAACAGATGCCAGGTAGCAAGTAACCTGGCAGAAACATATAATTTACAAGCCCCATTGATCTCGGTCTGAAAAATGATCCATACCTGGCCAACAGGCAATCCAATACGTTACTCCCCATTGATCATAAAAGAACGATGAGGCACCCTCTTAATCTCCACAAATGATGAATACTCCTTGCTCATGGGTTGTTTCCAGGGTTCTCCATCCATCTGCATATACGCATCTTTCCATTCCCCGCCCCTTATTTCCAGCCGAATTGCTGCAGCCTGAAAGACACCAGCAGATCTCCATATCAGAATGTAACATAAAGATTCAACACCACCATTTTAAAACAGGACAAAGGCAAGTTTCAGAGTCTTCTTTCGCTTTTCCTCGCCTTTCATGGGACACATTGCAACCATCAGTATCTGATTATGAGAAACCTATATTCTAATGAACAGGAAAATAATTCTGGAAGGTTTTGTTACTAAATGAACAAACTGAAAACGTTGTCTACATCTACTCTGCTTTGGAGAGCGACAATGTTATGGCGAGGCGTCAAGAGGACTGTTAACAAGGTGATCAAATATACTTTACAACTATTGCTGTATGGAAGGGAGGGTCTTGGAGTTCATGATCACATGCAAAGATCTACTAAATAGATAGTTAGCACATATCAGTAACCTGGAAACACATCAGTCTCACAGCCATCATATTTAATTCAAATTTGAACATATATTTTCACAATATATAGCAAATGTGCTTCCACAAAGAAATATATAAAAAAAAAAAAAAAAAGAAAAAAAAAACCTCAGAGAAACTATAATACCTGGGCTATGTGTTTAGCAGAGATGAGTTCAACCATAACAAAAGATGCATGCCATCCTTGCTTTAATCCAAAAATTTCAAGAAGACCATCATCAGCATGGGCCTGCACAAATCCTTTCTGCGGAACAATAAATAAAATTAGATAAATGCGTTGTAATCAACAAAATCCTCAAGACTACACCATAACCAAGCCAGGCTGAACAAGTTTCATTCATTTTATGGCACAAAAATCATAGTTTCTACATGGTCAAAAGGTCATAAAGAAAGGACTAGAGAAAGATAGTTATTGTGATAATGATCATCCCATCTAACAATTAAGTAATAACTGATACCTTTCCAAATAAAATATAAGTTATAAATGATACCTTCTCCAAATATTCTGGCTTTGGAGTACCCCATGGATTTCTCCCACTTCCATAGTTGTGAAGGTTTAGAGCAACTATTGCCCTTACACTATAAGAGAATAAAATATTAATACCTAACTGAAACTGAACAGGACCAGAAAACGTAAATAACAAATTAAACAACAATTTAAAGAGAGGAGACGAAGAGTCATGGTAATAAAATATTACTAACAAACACTACAACCATAAATGGCAAAAATTGTATTAAATGTTTGATAAACTCAGTAATTAAGGTTTTGTTTTCATAAGAACAAGAGAAATATTTAACCAAAATAGTATTTAAATAGAATAACTCATATATTAAAAGGATAAAAAGAAATTAGACAGTTATTACTTTTGATCAAATTTTCTTCCAAACATACCATCAATAAGATCTTTAATCTCTAAGTATGTGAAGCAAAAATGACATCAATTGAACTCTACCTTTTAGGCACTGGAATCTGCTCCCATTCTGAGCAATTAACCTTTTTAACATGCATCCTTAGGATATTTTTGAGTCCCCTAAAACCATAAATTTATTGTCAGCACATAATTAATCAAGGACAACATTGTTATATAATAGTTTAGTGAACAAAAAAGTAGATAAATAAAAAAATCATGTAACCAATAAAAGGATAACTATAAACTTATCTACTAATGATAACAACTATAACACAAGAAAATGAGAAGCAATTTCAAACATCAAATCTTTGACAAGACTGCCATCACTAATCGAAGTGAAAATCATTTCACACCATATTTCTTAAGTAACTGCTACAAGGTGACCATAGATACTTGGATGTCAAGATTTATGTTACTCTCAGCAGGCGGTCATAAGTTCAATCTACTTGGCAAATCCCTGAACATCAAAGTAATAATAGTAGCTATCCAGTGGGTAACACAATCCTATGAGATTATATACATGGTTTAAGAGGTATTAAAAATTCATAAACATCAATTTAACACTATAAGAACGTAGAAAGAATAATGGAATAATATGGACTAGACATGCATAAGCTCATTGAAAAGAAATAGGCAGTCATGCATCCAAGGTTGCAGATGATAAGTAAAAGGTTGACGACTGGTGTGCCACAAACTTATAATTATGGATGGTTTCTCGCTCAACTGAAGAAAAATTTATATCCAACTAAAACTTTAAGAAAAGAAAAAAGAATAGAAAGAAAAATAAAATCGAATAAAAATATTATCTTAGTTATTCAGGAACGCAATTTCCAGTAAAGAGAGCAGTAACAAGCTTCATGACCCTCAGGCAGTAACAAGCTTCACCACCAACCAACACCCCACCACAACCCCAAACCCCAAAAAATAAAGGCACCATAGATATACAAAAAAGCAAATACACAATAAAAACAAGAGAACAAGGGCAAAGTAAGTGAAAAAGAATATAAAAACTTAAAAAAAGCTTCAGTCTGGGTACATATCTAACCTCAAACGTGGATCGCTTATGCAAGGTGTGAGGAACCAACCTTGAGTGCAACTGTAACCAGAGTAGATCAACTATAATAACAGATGGAAGTGTCAGGGTCTTAAAAAGAGTGGAGTAATCAGGTAATACTTTCAAGGGGATAATAATATAGTTAAGAAAGAGGAACGGAAAAGGTTTACACCAAAACCTTTCAGGTGAGGCACTTCCCAGGAAATTAGCATATATTTTTTCATAGGAGAAATGGTACCTTATTTGAAATGGGACCTTGTGCAAGATATGGCTTATCATTGCGTAAATGGTGGAAGCCATAAGCTACTTGAGCATCCATTCCTGCATGACCAAGCAACAAAATTAGAAAACAAGTATCTAGAATCAGAAGTTCTGTTTAGCACACAGAATCATAAGACAGTACTGAAGAGTTGTCGTTTAGCAGAAACATTCCCTTGCCCACCTACCTAGTTTTGGCAAATAATACATCTTCTTGCATAGTTAAGACGCGAGTTAATGGATTAATCCTAACTCAAACTAAGTAGTTATAATATAAAATTTAATGAGACATGCACCTCATATAATTATGCAGTCAAAAGGTAATACTCCATATAATGTTACCAGAAGGTTAGCTTTTTTGATAAAACATAGAATCAAGAGGGACATGCAAACAGAAATAAGCCAAAGCAACAAATTGTTTGGTGTTGAATATCCTTGTTTCGGATAATAAATTTAAAAGAAAGAAAATAATATTTAAAAAATAAAAAATCGAAACATTCAAACTGCATTAATATGCTAAATCCATAAGCGTGGCATTAAGGCCATCACTTCTGGAAGTTATTCTAACATACCTATGCTAAAGTAATTATAAAAGACTCCATCATAGCAATTCACCTTCTCAGGCAACTGCCCCTCAACTTCCAAACCCTGCAATCACAAGGAAGTTTAGACCACAATATACAGCCAAACTCTGAAAAAAAAACTGAACATCAACTAGCACTAAAGCATTTCATCTTGCAGATATTTTCTAATTTTCTATAACCACGTGCTCCAAACCTCTCAACTTTTCATTATATCTTTATTAGTATATAACTTCTGGTTTCATTTCCAAACAAGCACACAGCACCACACAAAATAAAAGCAGATATTTGGAGAAAACATGTAAGTAGATGAAAAAGGAGGTGAGAGAATGAGAGAGCTTGATTCCTCCAGGTAAGGCAGACCCAAGACAGTGTAGAAGGCATCATGACCCTTGATAAAAGTAATAACTACAGATCCCATAAAGCAGAAGCAAAGAAGAAAAAAAGAATGAAAGTAATATCCATGTTGCTTGAACTAAGGGCGCAGGTATTGGATATGGAAACATATACAGGAGTAGGACTTCTCATCCCCTAAAATCTAAGATACATGAACACCGCCAAAGAAATCCAGAGCTTGGATATGCATATGTGGATATGTCTTATATATAAAATGAAAGTAAAGTAAAACATATAGGACACAATTTTAAGCTAGCTTAAAAGACTAATTATTATAACATTTTAATTGCTGAACAAAAACAAAAATTGTATGCTTCATAAACAAAAACTGTATGCTTTATTTACACTTCAACTCAAGATAAGATATTTCAAACTAAAAGTTTGGAAGACCAGAACTACTAAAATAAATGAGTCACATACAAAGGCATCTTGCTTATGAAGGATCCATTTTCCAAATGAAGGATCCCGTACCCTTACCCCTGTCATGTCGTCTCGACACGGGGGTATCTCTTCTATAATGAAGAGCCTAAGCATCATAAAGCAATATTGCGGACTTCATAAAATCCTGAAGTTAATTATGTCATTCATTTGAATTGTAAGAGTAGAATTTTTGAAGTAGCAAGATTCAAAACCTGATCAAGAGAACATTCTTCTGTAGTTTTCAAAGAATGGGGTGGATCCACAACTTCTCCACATGGCATTGACACTAGAAGATGCCAACTGCATCATCAAAGAGTAAATTCTAATATAAGTGCCAGTTACATTCAAATTCTTACAATCAAGCTACACAGATAACAATAAACAAGGGTTTTTCATAAATACGAAATTTATTAAACAGCATAAAGTATGAAACTAATTACAAGGGATGAGCATAAAAGATGATAATCAGGAGGATAAATAAAGTCAAATAACATGAAGTATAATTCCAGAAGAAAGGTGAGCAAATTGCTAAAAAGAAAATATTATAAGTTTCGCCCATGAAAAATCAAATTAGGACTTGTGTTAGATGCGATAATTAAGTTTCTATCTGTTACAGATAAATCACCAGATTTTAGTCAGGAACATGATGGATGTCATAATACAAAAGTGCTATTTTCTAAGAGATGCATAAGTGGGACAACTGAGAGTAAGTTGCCTTCTCTAGCAGGAAAATCTGCTAGAGCATTATCAGCTGGTTGTTATGTCATATTTTTCAGAGACTGTATATAATAATATGATCTTAACAACCTTATTGAACAAAATCCAGAGAATTTCTCAGCAACACAGCAGAGAATCACCAAATAAAATCAGACTCACAGATAAAGATGCAGCCAGAATTTAATACCGTTAAGGGAGCAACAATTTTATCTCGCAATAGATGGTTTACATAGAGGTTAATAATACACTACCTCCAAAGAGAAATACAGCTGGCATTGACATTTAAGATATGTGCAAATGAAATAGAACTGTTTGAAAAAAGTGACGATTCAATCTTTCCCCAAAAAACAGAAGTTGCTTTAAGGTGAGACAACCAATTAGAAATTACTTTTCTGCTCACCAGTTCACTAATTCATTTTTGCAGGAAGTTAGCGTATACTCAATTCCCACAAAATTCCTTTCATGTTATTAGTTGGTAAACAAGTAAAACTGATGAAGAAAAATGTATTTTATTAAATGTCTGTTTCTGTGTGTTTCAACCTATCAGATCAAATGAAACCAAGTCTCTAATTACATAGCTAGAGAGTCAAAGTACTGGGAAGAGGAAACAGGGTATATCCATAACAACCAATAGAAATTCTTCAGCCCTTAACTAAAAGAACTTAGATTCATATATTCGTGAAGGAATGGTGATGTTATTAGTGAATTAATTTTCAATATAATGGCCACAATAGATGGTTAGACAGACTCTATCTTAGGATTCCTTCAGTGGCAAAAGAAAATTAGAATACTCTGATGGCAAATCTCATTCGTTAGAGAAGTTCAGATTCTAATGTCTCAGTAATTTCTCATATCTCGAAGCTGTCAACTACTGGCACCCTCAAGTACAAAAATTTGAGGAAAAAAATCGAAAAGCTGTGCGAGACATTTAGCTTCTAGACAAATTTGAGAAGAATGGAAAGTAACAAAAAATGGCAACTTTTTAATAACAGAGTAAAAATTGTTGAGTAATAAGAAAAATCTTACCTATCTAGATGGCAAACCTGACCAGTAATAGCCCTTTGAAGAGATCTTTTGACAGCCGATTTCCAAGCAAAAGGAAATGAGCCACCCTGCAGAGAAAATTCAAAACCATAGTTGTTTAAGAAATAATAAGTCAGGAGGCTAAAATTCCATGGCCAAGATTCCATACAAAAGGAAAACCTTACCCAACCAAAACTCCTGGCCAAATCATTGCCTGTACCTAGAGGAATGATTCCAACAGGAGGGATTGGTTCCCTCCCCTGTTGATTAAGTGCCGCAAGACTCCCAAGTACCCATCCAACTGTACCATCACCTCCTGCAACCTGTCCAATCAAACAAAAAGTTTTACAATGTTGAACCACAAGTACTACTGTAGCAGTCATAAGTTGCCCATATGCCATTTTGTATATACATACCACAATTCTAATCTTTTCTCGAGTTTCTCTGGCACAAGGATCGCCAAGGGCAGCCATCTTTTCTAAGCAGACTAACCCATAGTCAACAAATTCATGAGGCTTCACTACTGATAGATCAAACACCTGCATTATGAATCATCCCCAAAATTCAATACACCAACTTCCGAAGAAAACATTACTCCAACTTGAAAACAACCTATTAAAAAATTAAAATTAACCAAAAAATACAATTTTGTTTAAGAAAAAGAACTGACATCCCTAACCACCTGTATCTTATCCATTAACTAACCAAAAGAAAAAAAAAAAAAAAAACTTTTTCATGTCAAGCCATCTTAGTTTATACAAATTTCCGTAAGTCCATGTTTGGAAAAAGAAAATTAAGTCCAAGACTTCAATTGAATTCTTGCAAAATCAAAGTCATTATTTGACATCATTTCAATTCTTACGAAAAGCCTTGCTTTCCTGATTTCGAAATAATTGAATTCTAGCAATTTGACCAATCCATACACAAGAACTGACTACCTAAAATATATTTTATTTAAAATTCAATCCTTGCATTTTGTAAACTTCACAAACACACTAATATGCCAGAAAGCTTCTTTAAAACTCAATAACTCTAGTAATAACTTCATTCATTTACTCTGTTTTTCAGCTCCATTTTAAGCATACAGTAAAAGAAAAAATTTTAATGGCGATTATATTCATTAACAACATAAACAAAGAGGCATTAAACAGTAAACTTTTTACCTGTTCCTCGCCCATTAACTGTTGAAGGCGAAGTTTAAGTTCAGGACCATGACGACCACCACTTTTAGAATTAACAAAAACAACCAGAGGACCTTCAGGCGCGTCCTGTTCACGCGGAGCATAGAGTTCACCGGTTTTGTTAAAGTAACGGTCAGCTTCACCGGCCGGGTCTTTTGACTTAATAGAATCACGGATTGCATGACGCAAGTACTCTGGTATCAATAACTTCCTTTTCAACTCTTCTCTGTCTATTCGGACCCCCGATAACCCACATCCTCGGATCGACTCTATCATTGATGATCTCGCTGGTATGATCCTCGCCGTTGATCCTGACGTCGGTGAGTCCATTTTTTTCCTTTTTTGTGTCCTTACGATTCTGCCCCTCACTTCCTCCCTCCTTATTCCTCCTCTCTCTATTGATTTGGGGAAAAAAGAAAAAAGAAAGGAAGGAAAGGAAGTGAAGGTCGTGTTGCTTGTCTCCCTATTATTCTCTAATGGCAATTGGTTTTTGAGTTCATTGAAAACTGTAAATATTTTATATACAAATAAGAGAGAGACAGAAGGAAAGATGGTTGGATATTGAAATGGTGGTGGGTCCTTAGAAATTTTAAAACTTTGGGACCAGGGGGCTATTTTTTTGTTAATGCCATTGTAATACTGTTTAATTACAAAACGTGACATTTTAGGTGCACGGAGTGAGCACGGTGTTAAAAAAGAAGATCTGCTATTTTTGTTTTTTAATTAAAATGCGAACTAAATATTTGGTTCAATGTTATTAAAATTATATATATAAAGGAAAACAAAAGAATAAATTTAGTTAACTGAATTTTAGGTAATTAATGAAAATTTTAAGTTATTTATAAAGTTTACTTTTAAAAATATATATAAAAAAATGAATGTTTAAAATATTTTAAAAGACTAAATAAAAATTATATTCACCTAAAACATAAATTTAAAAATAAAAAAAAATAATAATAATAATAATCTTGTTGACTGTTGATTTTAACATTAAAAACTAAAAACTAATCGGTTAATTAAATTTTTTAGAAATAAAAATAAAATTAAACTGACAGATTTAATTAATTAATTTTTTTATTTCAATTTCATTCTATATTTTTTGTCCTTTTCATACAAAAGAAATTTTAAATAATTGATTTAATTTATATTATTGGTTTAAAAAAAATATTCTAAATCTGTAAATATTAAAAAGAATTTATCCTCTAAGATTTTTTATTTTTATAATTTTAATTATTCATTTAAGAGGTAGAAAAATTCAAAATCTATCTTTTCAAAAAAAACAATGAATTGTTATAATATTTTTTTATTCTAATATTGTTTCTAATAAAATTATCTTATTCTAAAAATATTGGTCATTTTAAATAAAATATTATTTTTATATTTAATCTAAATAATAAAATTTTATAAATTTTAAAATCTCTCAATTCAATTGATACTCAGCCCTAATTATATATATATATATATTTTATTATATTATATTATAGAGTAAGGGCCACCCACATGCATGGGCTGATGATGAGAGCTGGAATTCAATAAAGAAGATGAGATATGTCTTTCATTTTAAATTTTGATAGTTGGTTGGTGGATCTTCATTATCACTGCTTATTCTGCTTACATTGGTTCGCAATGTCATCGTATCCACTGTAGTTTTTGAGTTAATAACTAAAATCATTGGTTTATATAAAATCAAGAATCAACAGTTGACATCAGACCTTTTTAAATATTTCTTGATCTGATTTCTTAATGTTATCTAACTCAAAAGAAAGTTCTATTAAGAAATTATTAAAATTACACCTTTTGAAGCTCAAAGGAAGTAGGCTCTAATACTATTTAGACAAATTCAAGTCTTAGGCATTGAAATGGGGAATTAAAAACTCTAATTAAGAAATGTGGGATAGAGACTAATTGTATGTACACTCACCCTTAGGAAAAGTTCATACAAATCAAAATAGAATAATTATTATTTTTCTAAAAGAAATTTTGTTCCTAATTTTTTTTTTAATGTAACAGGCAAGGAGGTTCCGCTACGAAATATTCGTAGAATTTTAGCTAGTTTGAGACATAATTTAAACCCTCGCCGGCGGTATCAATTTTAAAATTAAGTAAAAAAACCCAATAAAACGTGAGTTGAATAATTTTATAAAAAATATGAATACCTCAAAGACCGTCTCCCATGGACCGAATCCAAATTCTTTTAACTTGGTGAAAGCAAATCTCATCAGGAGGCTACCACCTAAGGGATAAAATCTTGTTAGTAATGTGCATTTGTAATTGTATTCACAAGAGTACTATTGACAGTACTTGGCAATTTATTGCAGTGGGCAGCAGGTGGAGCTGGGGAGTGTTCTGCAGTTAGGTAGTGTGAGTAATGCCACTTCACTAAATGGGCAATGCACAGATTTAGAAACTTATTATTAATTAGGTGTGTGATGGATCCCCTTATCCGTGAGCTGTCTCATTCCTTATTCAGTAATTATTCTTTAGGAGAACAGTGACAATTAATTTATTTGATAAAATAGCTATATATCTATATTTATATATAAAAGTAGAGTTTTAAAAGATTCTGACACGTTTTAATAAATTTAATATAAATTTACAATATTAACACATGGACATAGTGATATTTTCTAATTTTTATATTTACTATATTTTTAATGAGAATTTATATAAATATAAGTCCTCATGTTTGGTTTAATACACATCGGTTTTTATATTTTTTATTACATTCAAATTTTATTGACTTTTAATAAAAATAACCACTACCTCTTTCCTTGTTAGTTGAATGATTAAATTAGTAGATTAATATTACAATTTGATCCTTAAACTTATTATCAAATATCATACTCATTCAGAATTAATTTTATTATTAAATTAGAGTAAAGTCTTACTTTTAGTACAAATTAGTTTTAAGGTCTAATTAAAATAATTAATTAATATTCTTGTTGTACTCTAATTTTTTTATTTTTTAATATAATCTATTTCAAGCAAATTTAAATATTTCACAATAATACTTTTAAATTATTATATAATTTAATTTTAGTTATTGATATAAAATTAACATTTCTAGTTAGAAAATATCAATCTATTGTTTTTTATTATACATTATAGTTAAGTTATATTAAAAGTAAAAATTAAATTAAATAATTATGTTTTAATCTAGAAAAATAATCTAGACGGCAATTAGTTTCACAGAAAAAATATTGAAGTCAACAAGTCTATTATCAATAAAGAAAATTATAATAATTTTGTATGTTAAAAATGAATGGAGTAATATATCTAAGAATCTCTCCAAGGAGGGAAAAAAAGTAGCTCTTGAGTGACTCTTAAAAAATATATTACTCTCTATTTTATTATAACTGTCACTTTTTCAAATAAAAAAATTCTAATTATTTATCACTTTTATATATCTAATGCAATATTATTTTTTTTTCTTATTTTAACTTTATATTAAAATAAGTATAATAAAATTTTAAATAGCTAGTTTTTTTTCCATAATTGATCCTATTAAATAATTTTTTAATCCAAATGAATTATTAAAAAATTACAATTATAACAGAATAGAGGGAGTATATTATTTCTATGTTTTTATTATTTTCATCTTTTATCTTTATAATCTATGCTATCTAAAGAAGTTTAGGGATCTATTCTAATAATTTAATTAAATAAATACTAACAATCACTTTAATTCTTATAATTAATATACATACTAGTTCATAGTGGGGAAATTGATAGGGGCACACTATTAGAAATTTCTTCTTCCATGGATCGATTAGCAAGTATGATAATGGTGAGAAATTGAAACAATCACATAAAAGGAAGAAGAATTAGATGAAGAAAAACATACTGAATAAAAGTATATTAAAATAAAATAAAAAGTGTAAATAGGCAGTAGTAAAGTGTTTATATAGAAATTTTTAAATATCATATGATTAATGAATATAGATATGTTGACAAATCTGAGATACATCCTAAAGTTAATTATTTTCTTAGTGTCTTCTTCTGAAAAGCTCTGGTTTTACCATGTCCAGAGGTTCCTTCAGTTCTATGGCCTATAACATTACTACTGTATACAGATGTTAGGAAATCTAACTGAGTGCTAACACTTGTCAATTTAGCCCCTGGTTAGAGCATTCCAACACTATTCTTTTTATATCTTTCTATTAAATTATAAATAAATAATTTTTAAAATATGTGTATATTACAATAATATTTTTTTATTTTACTTTCTAATTAACTTTTTATTAATAAAGTAAGAAAAGAGAAAAAATAAAGAAATAGAATACGACTCTTAAAAAGAAAGAGCAAAAAAGTAAGAGAGAGAAATAATATAATATACTTAAGAGCTACTTAAAAATTATGTTTTCTCTTTTTAGATTTAAGAAGAGAATGGGATTGGAGATGTATTTGATTAAAATTTTTATAGACTTTTTAAAATAAATTACTTTCAAAAAAATTTTAATTTTTTAATGACTTTTATATTACTTTAAACATTATTCAATTTGATGTTATATACAACTTAATATTTAAGTAATAGACTTTATTTTATTATCGTATTAAATGCATGTCATTTTAAAGTTTTTTTACTTCACAGCATGAAAATAATTCTTTTTCAAGAGAATAATTTTTTTAAACAAAATTACATATTACAATTTATCTCTAATTAAACCACTAAATTCATGTCATACTTATTATCTTTTGTTTATTATTTATTTAATAAATACTTAAACCAACAATAATCGCACTAACTAGTTATTTGCTAAAAGGAGAATTACAAATTTAGTGTCTTAATTTTTTTATTTTTTTCTATTTCAGTAGTTGAATTATATTTTTTTCAATTAAGAATCTGAACTTGCTAATTAATTTATATATATTATAGTGTCTTTTATAGGTTTTATATGTTAAAATAATAATTTAACTTATTTTACATATTAAATGACTTAAATATTCTTATTCATCTTTACTTATAATATTTTCTATTTCTTTCTTTTTAATTTTTTAATTTTTAATTTTTTTTTTAATTTTCTATCAAATCTTCTTTTAACACTAAAGAAGATGTTGCATTGATTAAATTATTTTAATTTTTATTCATTTAAAAAAAATTTACTCATCATCTTTTTATTTCTAAATTTATATTTTCAAAACACTTGATACTTTTCTCTTTCTTATCTTATTGTTTTGAGGTGAAAGAATATTATTTTATTTTTATATTTTAAGGTGAAAGAATATATTTTATTTTTAATTTTAAGGTGAATGCACAAAAAAAAAAAAAAAAGACATTTAATTTTTTTAGTTTTTGCTTGAATGAAAAAGATGAATAAAATAACTTTACTTTTTTTTATTTTAATCTTTTGAAAAATAAATAAAATTTAAAAATATAGTGTTGAAAATGGATAAAAATAAGAAAAAAATGATATTATTGTAAAGGAGGTATTTAGGTCAATTTACTATTCAAAATAAGTCATTTAATCTATAAAACCAGCTAGAGATACCATATTATATATTTTTAGTAGGTTCAAACAATTAATTAAAAAAGAAATTATATGCCAAAATAGAAAAAATAGAAAAATTAAAACACCAAATTTGTAATTTTTCTTTTGATAAATATCTATAGTGACAATCATGTTTACTAACAGAAAAATTATCCAAATTATTTTTCTAATAAAATCTAAAAACCTATATATGGTGGGGTTGTTTGCTCAAAATAATTCACTAAATGCTTCATTTAAATTTTATATGTTTTATGAGGGTTCTTTTAAAATTAAATTAAAAATTTTAATTAATTTTTTGTATGTGTAGTACAAGAATAAATTATTAGTATATAATTTTTAGCTTTTCTAAGTTTCATCTAATTTTTTATATTTTATTTTGAGATGGAGAATATAGTGTAAAATAAAGACAATGCAGGACAATTTAAGAAAAAGAAAGATAAGTTCTCAAAAAAAAAATATTTATTGAAATTTTGAAGAAAAATGAAAGAGAAATCTTGATTCATAACAATGCATAAAAAGTCAATAAAAAATCAATAACTTTTTGAATATTACCTTATTTTTAAAGATTTTACAAAAATTATCATTGAATACCTTCTAATTTCTATAGACTTTTTAAAAAATTTTAAAAGTCTATATTAAATATCCCAAGACTTATATAGGATTTTTTGAATTTATTATAAATACATCATAACTTGTAAACTTTATCAAAATTAAAAAAAAAATTAATTAAATAGACCCTTAGAGAATAAGGATGAATTATAAGAGTATTTTAAAAACTTAATTTTTATAATAAAAAATAAATATAATTTAATAGTTTATTGGAAATGCTCTTACGACTCTAATTGCTTAATTTATGACTCATGCTTAATACTGTATGAAAGTCCAATTTAATGGTCTATTATGTGGGAATCAGTGTCCAATTAGGAGTAGAATAAGTGTCCTTAGAACCAATTTTTCTAGAATAGGCCAGGATTAGAAAAGAGCAGTTTTATGCATATCGCAAGCAAAGAAATCAACCTTGTACAAATTTGTTTTATAAATTATCTTCAAAATGATGCCAGTCTTTCTAGAATGTTTACTAGCTGTTGCATAATTTCTCCCTTAGTCACCACTAGCTTCACCTAATAAAGGACCAATCTCATGCACTTGATTGTAGTTTTTCCAAAAAGTAGAGGAGAAATCATTTTTTATTTTATACAGTAAAAAATAAATTATTATATCTAATCGATACATTAATAATTTTCGAAATTAAATGTTTTTTTAGCTTTAGGCCCGAAACAATCCAACGAAAAATTATCTAATTTAAAAAGTATATTAAAATTAAATTGAAGTGAGCTGATTTCTCATGTTGACATCTCTTAGATGCATGTTGTAATTGTATATATTATAGAAAGGCTATCAAACATGCATTTTCATAATAATATCTTCAATTTACTTAGAATGACTATGATCATAGTCATAGGGAAAATAAAAAGAACTGTGCAAATTATAACAGATTTAGTTAATACAAACATGTAAAAGGATAACTGTAAATTAATTAATTAATTATAGTAATTTTAAATAAAGATAGAATTCTAAGAATTTGAATTGTATAGTTAGTTGTATTCAACAACACTTGATATATGAATATATTTTTAACAATTAAAAACTTTTAAAAAATTGGTCTCTTAATCTAATAATAAAAACAAAATAAAATCATATTATAAGTAAGTATCAGAATTCAAACTTTACCAATTTCAAAAGAAAAAATATTAAAGCTAAAAGAATTTGGTATTTACAAATTTTAAACTGATAATAAATTTTCATTTAACAAAAGACCAAATTAAGAATACAGTGTAAGAGTTCAGAAGGCAGACAAATATTACGAAAGAAAAACATAAATGAAAAAATAAAAAAGGGATTTTAGTAGTTTCATCGAAAAAGCAGGGATAAATTTGACAAAGTCCACAAGTAGGCTCTGAAAAGTGAAGGAATGGACACGGTTTCATGACCGTTAATGCGTTTAAAGGGCCCGCCAAAATTGGCGAATGTTCAACATTTCCTTGGAAGCTTCTGCTTTTTGCGTAGGTATAGCAGTCACACGTTGTTGAAGCTTCTCCAAATTCTAGTCTTTTCAAACATGTTTTATATTTGCTTTAGAATCATACTTTCCGGTGACCCAAAACTTAAGAAAACAGAAGAAGAGGAAGAAGAAAAAATTGAGTTGTTAAAAATGGTAGATAGAGAGGCATAAACAAGTAAATTACCTCTCATCTCATATTTCAATTTTATTTTTGATTGTTAAAGAGTGGTTATTAGTATCCTAAAGGTTTTTCATTGATAAATTTGACCCAATAACAATGTTAATATTTAAAATATTGACAATGGTTATATACTATTTTTGAAAAGAACACATAAAGAATATCAAAATTTTATGATATATATAGACAAAAATGAATAAGCAATTTAGTAATCTTAATTTGTAAAAAAATAACTATATTTTAAGAATTTTTTCAACTATTAAGTTCAGTGAGCAAGATCACCAAAGACGTGTTCAAAAGTTAAGAAAGCAAATAAAAATAGCAGGATTCTTAATGGGGTGCTTAAGAAGCCAATCTATCTTTCCAATACCACCATCTATTGCTAACTTAGGAGGGGAAAATATTAAAAAGAAATTTTATTGTGAGATTTGGATTAGTCATATGATATTAAGGTAGATTATTCTTAAGTAATTTAAAAAACTAATAGTTTAAACAGAAAGCACCAACCTAGTATGCCAAGAAAAGCTAAACTGAAGCTTTTCAAACCGGGAACTCCAATCCTCCTTCTAGTTTCCTTTTGCAGAGATCTTTCTAGGAAACCAAATGCAATACTCTCTTTTCTGGCACCATAAAAAATTAGCAACCATTTTATACATCTCTTGACAGTAGATAAAAATTACTTCTTCTAATCGATCAACTTTCTCCTAACTCTATTTCTAAGTTCAATATTAATTTTAAGACCATTGCCTCTATTGTAACCTCTGAGAATCTAAAATACCACATAAACTTGAGCAGTTGATGCACTCTCTCCACTAAGCTTGAAAGAATAAGAAATTGATATTATGCATGCCGTGATCCAAGAGATCCACTTGTTATAAAAATCAAACCAATGCATAATATGCAGTGCAGAAAAGAATATTAGATCGCATGACATACATCTCCACCTAAGATCTCCTGATACTGTGGAAAAGATCCGACCTTCCCCAATACTTTTAGAGAATGAATTATAAGCATTTCATGCTTAACTTAACTTATGTAACTAGTCAAATTAGGTTGCCATTCATAGCATCACAAAATTTACTTTTTTTATTATCAGTACCATAATTATCAAAGT
The DNA here is from genome assembly GCF_019578655.1 of Ricinus communis. Taxonomy (NCBI): domain Eukaryota; kingdom Viridiplantae; phylum Streptophyta; class Magnoliopsida; order Malpighiales; family Euphorbiaceae; genus Ricinus; species Ricinus communis. Next base: position 22,524,969 of record NC_063258.1, read on the forward strand.
TAAAAGATTGTATAGAAGAATATATTTTTGTGGAAATAACTATCTGAACCACTCTTGGTTGACCTTCACCCTAGACTTTATTTTTATCCTTTTCCTAATATATTTTTCTTCTTTTCTATGAGTTGTGGCCTCATAAAATAACACTTTAGCTCACATTAGATACTACAACAAAATGATCTCTATTTAGTTTCCCTTAGAGACTACATTGCTACTATTTGGAGACCAAATTATTTTTTTAGATTTTAACGACCAAATAGCTACCACAACAACATAGACCAAGAAAAGTGGTCACTAATGGACCTGACAGAAATTGGCGAAGAGTTTAACGACCATTTAAAAACTATAGAATGTGGTCTCTAACATAAAGACCATAAATTGTGGTCACTGACGTGGCGCCAAATTTTGGAGGATATATTAGAGACCACCTCATGTGGTCAGGTGGCCTATATTTATTACTATTTAAGAATTTTTATTTTAGTTATTTATATGTTATTTTACTATTATATATTTAATTAGTATCTTTTTATTATCTTTGATTTTTTATTATAATTATATATATAAGTATATTTATATTTATATTCAGCTATTTTTTATTTTTTATTTTAATTAAATTTATTTATATTTATATATAAAATATATATTGCAATTATATAATAAAATATTAATATATACATTTATATAAGGTTAGAGAACACATTAGATGTGGTCGCTACTTAGTATAAGTGAAACGATAGAGACTTTAGTGTTTTAGTTTAATAAAAATAATATTAGATACCACTTTAGCGACCACATAATGTAGTCGTTACTCAGTATATCTGAAACGACAGAAGATTTTATATTTTAGTTTAATGAAAGTCAAATTAGAGACATTTTAGCCACCACATGAACTAAAATAGAAATTGACACAAAGTCCATGTTCTTCCCAATTTCAAATATAAGAAGAAACCTAATTTCACAAACAAAGTCCCTTGCTTCGTTGCCTCTGGTGACTGCTCAACCATTCCGATTCCTACTTCTGTCTCTCAAGTTCATCTGTCTTTTTCTCTCTCTAAATGTAAGTTTTTGTTTGTTTCTCTCTATATATCCTCTCTTTTCTCTCTTAAGTTTATATATTACTCCAATAGCATATTCAAGCTCCATTCTCTTTCGCTCTCTCTCAACACACATTGTTATTAAACAAACGTTTCTCTCTCGGCAAGACAAGGTCAGTAACCATGAACTCTCCCTCTTACAGTTTCAGTAATTTTTTTAATTTATGGGTTGAGTTTAAATATTAGTTTTAGTTAATTTCCTTTCATATGAGTTTAAATGTTGAGCTTGAATTTATAAGTATGCAATAGTTTTTGCATGAAGAAGTATGTATGTACTGGATTTTAGTGTTTTATTGAAATGCAATTTAAAAAGTGACAGGATACTTAGTGCTTTGTTTTTGGTGTCTTGCTGCTGCCTGCAAGTTATTTTTAGTGTTAATTTGTTAGTCTAGTGATTGTATTTTGGTGTTGTTAATTTGGTGATTTGTTTATCCCAATTTTTTTTTTAAGTTTAAAATACATAGCAGAACAACGACATTATTTCTATTTGACTATTGTATGCCTAATTTCATGTAGTTTAGAGTTGACATTAATAGTGATATCAATAGATGTTTTGGTTTTAATGATTGAACTGCTTTTTCCAAATTGTTAATTTACATATCTAATTTTTTTGATAAGTATTATTTATTTGTTATTTGAAAACTAGTTTATAGAAGTAGGTCTGACAAAAGCTTTTAATAAGTTTTTTTTTTTTTAAATGTTCTATCTAATTTCTCCTTTCTGACCAGAGGATAACAAATTTCAGTTGTGACAGAGAAAGGCTACCATAGTAACTGTTTTGTTTCGTAGGAAAAAATACAATTGAATACCACTTAATTTTATTTTATTTTTTACTTTTTAGTACTTCTCAAATTTAAGCCAGCAAGATAAACTGTTAATGCAAAGTATCCTATGGCTATATCTGCCTTATAATTTTGTAGATGAAGTGGTCCAGGAAAGGGTACATGGTCACTAGATTTTAATGTCTTAAAGACACAAGTAAGTAGCACTTACCTTTTAGCAAGTGCATGCTTTGAATGTTTAGAGTCTTCAAAAGAAGAATTTAGTACAGAGAAGACAGATTCCCAAGGGCCAGACCATGCCAACCTCTTTGGTTGCGATTAATTACTGCAGTAGCATAGTATCATGGGACTATGTTTTGTTGCTTCAGAGGTTCCTCGGACTTGTCATTCAGTAAAATACAAAGAACACATAAATTAAGCTATTTTCGTTTATCACCCAACTTTAGCTAATTTTGCATGGCTTACTAGGTCCAGTTTTGCTCCTCTTTGTGATTTTTTGTAATTAGCTCATTTACTAACCTTTAATCTTCGAATAATTGCAGCCTTCACTAGATGACTTGCTCTTCTAAATTTCATTCTCGAGATAATATTTACTAGCCCAACCACCTAACTCTTTTTTGCATTGCTTTAGTGATATCTCAAACTTAGTACTTGAACCGAATGATAGTACGGATAAATTCACCACTAGGTCGATCTCACAAAGAACTGTAGAGCATATACTATTAAGATCAACTATCACACAAAGCACTAAAAATAAATCTACACATTCTAAGCTAATATTTTAAAAATAATTTTAAAGTTTATAAAAAAATTAAATAAACTAGAAAATAAATATATAAATGAAATATTTAATGTAAACTATATGATAAAATATTATTAAGTCTAGCTTATACTTAATAATCCCCTTATTTTTCTTAAGCCTAAATATAATGAATGAGATGCTGATGTGTATTTTTCCTAAATCATTCAAGCTAAGGATGCAACTTAAGTTTTTTATACACACATAGATTAAAATAAAGATGGTGTTTCTAATACCTATAACCTAAAGATTAAAGCTCATTTATGTATATTTAGCTCATATTCTCCTTCTTTGGCCCATATCATCTGAAATTAGACAATAAGGCTAAAATGAGGTAATAAGCACATATTTTCACATATTATATATATATAAACATACCAATAAGTTACTAAAATGCTTTAATTATATATACATAATATGAATCTATCAAATATCCCCATACATAAACCTCTATTTATCCTCCAGTAAATAACAATTTAAGAGTTAATTTTTGCAAAAACAATGAAACAATTCATACTCAATTTAAATGTATTATTAAAAAAAATCTCACTAATACATAAATTATACAAATCTAAGAAAACTTGAATCATAAAAAATTTTCTTAAAAAGATGTAAACTCAATAATAGTTAGTCAAAAGATTCAAGCATTCATTATCTACACATGTTTCATAACAAATAGCCTAATTCATTATCAATGAATACAATTATGATGCATAATCCAAATTATAATAATATTTTCCAAGAGATAAAACCTTCATTCATGTACAAGAGATCAATAGGCATTAACTTAGTACTCGCTTCCAAGCCTTTTGCTCTTCTTTTCTTTACTTAATTCCCCTAGGATTTTTATTTTGTACTTGGAGAATTATTTCTTTTTTGAGATATTATATCTTTTTATATAAATACAAATAGGGATAATTAGTGTACCTGGTTACTCAATAAAACATGCATCAAAATGCTTTACAAACTCATAATTTTAATTGTTTTTTTACGCGACAATCAACATTGATCATGAAAATTTCCGGTTACTCAACAACTAAAATAAGCGGAGTAAAATATAAAATAAAGAGCTTTAACTTGCCCATATCATATCTCACAACTTAGGTAAACCACAATAATAACAAAGAAATAATAACCTAAATCATACACTTCTAATTATACCCATCTCAAAGGATAGATACTTGATCATTTAAGTGCAATTAACTCATGAATTCACATTTATATATTTTAAAAATTAATCCAAGAACTCAAGGGTTAACATAATAGCATTCTTTCATTGATTATAGAATAATAACACAAGGCTGAATAGAAAAATTTAAAATTTTACAAAAATTAAGCAAAAGTTACTAATGTTATGGCATATAAAAGATAAATTACTCTAATTCTCCTTCTCCATACTGATTTTAGACATTGTCCTCAATGTATTAAGCAGAAAAATAAAGGAGAAAAAGATAGAATACTTGCTCTGAAAATTGGAGTGTCACTCGGTCTTCATTGTGCATAAGTAATATCATCCCATAGACACCTTAAATAAGCCTAAAGAATCATCATTGATAATCAACACATTAGTTAAAATAAAATATCAAAATTAAAACTTAATCATAAAGTTATGATTACAAAATAAATTCATAAAAGAAATCATAATTGGCTAGAAAGCATAGAAATCCTAGGGTAGCTAAAAATAAAATAAAAATTTCCTACGCTGGCTAGATAGCTAAGTCCTAAAAACAGAAAAATAAAAATCCTAAAAAAAACTAAAATCAATGGTGAGGTGGAGATGATGATGGTGATGGAGCATCAAAGTTAACCGATTCGAAGTAAGAATCGAGCTTGTATGCTGATAGAGAATCATAATCTAATCAATCACTTACGTGATAGTAGCTTCATATCCCTTAAATCACTCATTTAATTTGCTGTGTAAATTCCTTAATGTATTCCATGAGTTAAGAATGTAACCTTATTTAGAATAGCTATATGTGTATAAATACCTTCCTTATGTAATGTTATAAAATTACTTAATACAATTACAATCAAATACATCTCTCTTATATGGTATCAGAGCTTGTGATCTTTTTTTTTTTTTTCTCTTCCAGACTTTGCAATGGCCCTTACTAATCAATCCCTTATCCCTAACAATGCTGAACCTACCAAGCCTCATCATTGTCTCTCTTTCCCATATTCTCAAACTTACCTCCACCAACTATATTTCCTGGAAAACTCAACTTGAAGCCACCCTTCTTGGCTATAACCTCCATAAATTTATCAATGGCTCCCATCCTGCTCCTCCTCAAACCATTACCCAAAATAATACTACCATCCCTGATTCTGCCTACATTAGCTGGTTCCGTCAAGACAAGCTTATTTTTGGAGCTCTTGCCGGCACCCTTTCCAACTCACTTGTTCCTTTTATTTCACAATGTTCTACCACTCATGATGCCTGGCAGACCCTTGCCAAAACCTATGTCAATCCTTCCAAAGGCCATCTTAAGCAAATCAAAGGCCACCTTCGTAGTATTACTAAAGGTACTCGCTCGATTTCTGATTATATGCAAGATATTAAACGATGTACTGATCAGCTAGCCTCTCTTGGTCGTCGATATAGTTAACAAAGTTCTTGATCAACTTAATGATCCGAATATGATAGTGTCATCAATGCTGTTCAAAGCCGTGAAACTCCCATCACTTTTGATGAGTTACATGAAAAACTCATCAACCGAGAACTCTCCCTCAAACACAAATCTCACTCACTCACACCATTTCCTGCCACTGTTAACTATGCAGCCAAACATCAAAACCGCAATTACTCATATCATCCTACCACACCTCAAGCTGGTCTTTTTCCCACTCCTCCTCTCCTAGGCCTGCTCAACCTTTCAAAGGCAAGTGTCAATAGTGTCAGATTTAAGGACACTATGTCTCACAATGCCCCCATTTTCTCCTCTCAATTCCCAAATGCCATACCACCTACCTAACCTCATCCTATTCCGAAAGGCTCTCAATCATCTGCTCCTCGTGCTTATACTGCCACCACCACAAATTTCTCTTTCAATGGTTGGCTTCTTGATAGTGGTGGTACTCATCATGTCACTCATGATCTTGACAACCTTGCACTTCACTCCCCTTATGATGGTACTGAGGAACTCATTATTGGGGATGGCTCGGGTTTAGACATCTTAAACAATGGTTCTGCTTCTCTTCTCACTCATACTACTAAGTTTAATCTTAATCATGTTCTTCATGTGCCTTCTGTCTCTCGTAATATTATTTCTATCTCTCAATTCTGTCATGATAATAATACTTCAATCACTTTCTTACCAAATTTTTATCATGTGAAGGATCTTCGCATGGGGGCACTACTCCTGCAAGAACCAGCTAAAAAAGGCATCTATGAATGGCATCCCACTCGTCCCACTGTCTACTCTATCAAACTATCATCTAATGCCGATTGGCATCATCGTTTAGGCCATCCATCACATTTTATTTTACGTCATATGAGCAATGTCTTTAATTTAAATATTCCCAAGTCTGTCTCGTTCCATTGTCATTCGTGTGCCTGCAATAAAAGCCATAAATTGCCATTTTATCAAAATACAATTCACTCTCATGGTCCTCTTGATGTTCTTTACAGTGATGTTTGGACCTCTCCAATTCTCTCCTATGATGATTACAAATATTATCTTATCTTTGTTGATCATTTTTCCAAATATGTGTGGTTTTATCCTCTTAAACACAAAAATGATGTTACTGATGTCTTTAAAAACTTCAAACTCAAGGTTGAATTTTTTTTTAAATGCTCCATAATCATAATTTTTAGTGATAATGGTGGCGAGTATATTGGTTTAGACCCCATACTTGAGTCTCATGGAATTACTCATCTTACTTCTCCATCTCATACACCTGAACAACGACTATTCATAACGACGTCACTGTCATATTGTTGAAATTGGCCTCTCTCTTCTTACTCATTCCTCTATAACACGAAAATATTGGTCTCTTGCTTTTGCTACTAGTTGCTATTTAATTAACCGAATGCCTACTCCTACCCTTCAACTTCAATTTCCTTACTCTAAACTACATGGCCACACTAAAAATTATCTTAAACTTCGTAGCTTTGGATGTCTTTGCTACCCATGACTACACCCATATACTTCACATAAACTAGATCCTCGCTCTTCTCCTTATGTTTTTGTTGGTTATTCTGCTACTCAAAGTGCCTATTATTGTCTTGATCCTAACTCAAATAAAATATATATCTCTTCGTCAAATTGACATTAATAATGCCTTCCTCCAAGGTTCTCTAATGGAAGATGTTCTTATGATCCAACCTCCTGGTTTTGTTAATCAAAGCCAACCTACTCATGTTTGTAAACTTCGTCAAGCCCTCTATGGTCTAAAACAAGCACCACGAGCTTGGTACAATGAACTCAAATCCTATGTTCTTTCTCTTGGGTTTAAAAATTCTGTTTCTGACTCCTCTTTATTCACCCTTCGTCATCATCATAATCTCATCTACCTACTTGTGTATGTCGATGATATTATTATCACTGGATCAAATTTAACTTTACTAAATACATTCATCTCCAAACTCTCTACTCGTTTTTCCTTAAGGATCTTGGTATCCTATTTTATTTTCTTGGAGTTGAAGTGATACCTCATCCTAATGGCATTTTCCTAAGTCAACAAAAATACATCCAAGATCTTTTAACCTGTGCCCATATGTCCAATGCCAAGCCTGTTCCTACTCCCATGGCCATGCATCCACCCCTATCCAAAAATACTAGCACCCCTCTAGCCAATCCCATCGAATATAGAGCACTTGTGGGCAGCCTCCAATACTTAACTTTAACTAGACTTGACATCTCTTTTGTTGTAAATAGGTTATCTCAATACATGCACAAACCTACTGAGGATCATTAGGCAGCATTAAAACGGCTCTTACGCTATCTTGCAGGGACTATTACATCTGGTTTACTTATTCGTCGTGACTCGCCCACTACTCTTCATGCATTCACGGATACTGATTGGGCCAGTGATAAAGATGACTATATCTCTACAACTGGCTATATTGTATACTTGGGGCAGAATCCCATCTCTTGGAGCTCTCGAAAACAAAGAACTCTTGCCCGCTCCTCAACTGAAGCAGAGTACCGAGCTGTTGCTGCAACTACTGCCGAGGTTCTTTGGGTCCAAAATTTACTACAAGAGCTTGGCCATCCACTCATTACCAAACCTGTCATCTATTGTGACAATATGGGTACTACATATGTTGCTGCCAATCCAAAATGCCATTCAAGAATGAAACACCTAGCTTTTGACTACCATTTTGTTCGTGAAAATGTCCAAAGTAAAAAACTACGTGTCACATATTTTAGGAAATGATCAACTAGCTGATGTTCTTACTAAGCCTCTTGCTCGTACCAGGTTTCAAGAACTCATATCCAAGATTGGTTTCACTAACCGAACGTCCATCTTGCGGGGGCATGATAGAGAATCATAATCTAATCAATCACTTACGTGATAGTAGCTTCATATCCCTTAAATCACTCATTTAATTTGTTGTATAAATTCCTTAATGTATTCCATGAGTTAAGAATGTAACCTTATTTAGAATAGTTATATGTGTATAAATACCTTCCTTATGTAATGTTATAAAATTACTTAATACAATCACAATCAAATACATCTCTCTTATATATGCTTGTTTGCGTTGACTTCTCTCCACATTAGCTAAGCGAGGACCGAATTCGTCGAGCCTTCAGTTAAGATATTCATTGTTTATAATTGGTTTAGTACTTGGTACCAACCTTGACTATCCCATCCCTATTCTTTTCTTTCCTCATGATCAGATTCTTCCTCTTCTTGCTCCTCCCGACTTGCCTTCTCTCTTGCAACACTACTACTTCCTTCGCTAGACCTTTGCGATCGATAAAGCACATTAGGCCACCACAGATATGTACCAAATTTGATATAACCAATGCATGTATATCAAAATTCCCTAAAGAGAAAATTTCCTTATATGGTGAGTTTTTCGGATCAAATCCACATAGATGAATAGCTAAACCCATGACAATGTATCCTAGGCCTATATAACTCTTTGGTCTAGCGAGACCTTTCAATAAACTTTGCATGATAAAATAAGCCAATAAAATTAATTGACTTGCTATTATCTAAACACTATAGAAAATTAAGTTCTTGCTTCGTCACCTTACTAGTTTCTTTTCTTCCAAATATTTCACCACTCATAAACTTTGAAATTAGCAAGTAGTAATGATCAATAAAAATAGTATTTGGCATAGTATTAATATCATGGGAATTCTCTTTCGTCAATTTCTTCCAAAATTCATCTATATCAAACTTATGGTGTTGTTCACAAATTCCTCCTTTCTTTAAATTAAAAGCTTGAACTATAGTTGCACATGTAATAGTATAATCATGCCCAAATAATCTCACTTTCATTTCTTTATCATTGTATGGATTATATTGTATGGATTATATTGCAATGTAGTAAACAATTCTAAACTTAACTCACTACAGGATGGAAGAACTTTAAATGCAAAATCTGTCCATCTTAACTTAGCTAATAAATCTATCATTCTCTTAAATATACCCAATTTCATTAAGCAAGGAATATCCAAGAACCTACAAGGTATTTGTTCTTTACTTGCTAAGCTCAAAAATCTATTACATTCTTCATGGCTTCAGATATCAAATGGTGCTCCATACATGGCCAACATATCTTGTTCTTTATTGTTAGAGCTTGAAGCAGCTTCTTTTCCTTTTTCCTTCCTTGATCTTGATCTTGGGGCCATTTGTTGTGTGAGATCTCTTAGATTAGAAGACTAAAACTTACTAGATATGAAAGAAAAATTGAGTATTGTATAGAGAGAGAAAGAAAAACGAGGAGAGAGAAAGCTTAGTTGGGTGTTAATGGTGGAGGGAGGTAAGGTGGGAGAGATAAGAGAAAAGAAAGAATATATATAGAAAAATGAGTTTAGAGTTTTGTAAAAGATATTATAGGTTAATTAAAAGACAAAGTCTACTTAAAGTTGTTAAGTATATCCAAAATACCTTTAATTAAAACTTAAAGAATGAATAAAAAAATCAAAATAAAAAAAAATTCTGCAGGTGTGGTCAACGGCACCGCTGACCGTCAGTTCCTCGTGGAAGGTCTCCCTCGCCAGCCAGCTTCCGCGCCTGCCTCTGCTGCTGAGTTTTTTGCGCACTCGCTGGGCATCGCTCATGTGCCGCTGGTGTCGCACATCCTGCTGACTGCGCGCCCATCCATCGTTCCTCATCTGGGAGGCTCGCGGGCTGCTCCACGGCCATGTTGGTGGCATCGCATCGAGTGGCCAGCATCCCATTGATGCTCCGCGTCTCATTGATGCTCTCCTCAGCCAGCGCCTGTGCTCCTCGCGGGCTCGTTGTGCTCCACTGCTCACTTTCTTACGGGCCCGTGTGATGCTACAGTGACGAAGCTACTAGCTCGTGCGATTTTTGCGCTGCCATAACGTTGGCTCGTCCAAAAATTAATTTTTTTCAAAGCAGTTTTAATTGCTTCCAAATATATCTTAGGGGTTATTAATTAGTCAGAAACATATAATTAAGTTGTTATTAATATTTAAATATACTTAATTAAATATAGAGAACTTAAGAAAATTTTGAACTAAATTCTTAAATTTTATTAATAAATGAACAAATATAAAATTTTAACTAAAAATTTAAATCTAAAACTAACTAAGATGACTATAACAAAATTAAAAACTAAATTCCTAACTAAAGACAAGCAAGCTTGAGGAATTTCTAAACCCTAAACTAATTATATTTTCTTGGATGTCCTCTCTCTTTTTATAGTCGATGGTGTGCCATCCTTTCTAGGGCTCCTTGACCTCTTTTAGGCGTGTTTTGTTCGTGTATGACATACTAATACTTCCTGGGACGTCTTCTTCCTTTTTTTGAGTAGGTAGTGATGTCACACTCACTTTCATACTTACCCTCACTATGATCCTCCAAATCTTCTCCTCCTGAAAAGATTTCATCAATTAAGTACTTTTTTTGATATTTTCTTTTAGAATTTTCAATTTCTATTATTTTCTCAAGAGTGAGTGGCCTCTCCATTGACCTTGGGTAGACTCTACGATATGTATAAAAGGCGGTGATCTCTTCAGGCCTAAGGTCATACTTGTCCTAAGCCTTTTTCCTTGGGCACTAATTTTTTAAAAAAATTCAGGTGGAGGGAATAGTGTAAATGTGGACCTTCTAGCTCTTTCCTTGTGCATTAACGTTAGTCTTGAATTAGATAGGATCGCTGGTGAATGGAATGGTTTAGGTGCCCTCTTTCTAATTTTTTCAGATTTCCTAGAAGTAAGTCTTGAATTTAGTGGGTTGGACTTGGGTGTAGAGTGATTTAGTGGTGGTGGAGAGTTTACTTCTTTCTTGACGTTTCTTTGCCTAGAGTTCATTATTATTAAGAACTATGAGAAAGAAAGGAAATTGTTTAAATTAGCCCTTAATGAAGAAGAGGAAGGGTCTATATATAGTGTTTTCTTTAATTCAAGTTTGTCTAGGATTTAGTTATCTCTAATCTTTAGAAATTAAAATCTATATTTCCTCCTTAATTGTTTGTCCTAATCCTACAAGGAAACATAAATCCTAGTTCAAAATTCTTCACTACGTTTATATGCTCAATAATTAAAAATAATTTACCCTCATGTAATACACAAAATCTCATAAACATTTGAAGGACAATATTGACTAGTAAATTTATTGTTACCACATGAAGTTCCTCTTTTGTACTTGATACTCATGTAGGTGCTAGGATGCTTGAATTTCTTGCAGGTTACTAAAAATAATAAGAAAAATACTGAAAATTAAAACTTAAACCATAAAAATAAAAAGTAAAATATACAAGTGTTAAATTTATTGTCTATAACTAGACATTGTCGATTTAGGTTCAAATTAGTAGTGCATCAACGCACTCCACTTCATGTCTATAAGCCATTCCTACATAGTATGACTTTAAATGATGGCCATTTACTTGAATTGTTCTTGAGTCTTGTTGTTACGTAATGCACCGCACCATGGGGACAAACTATTACCACTTCGAAGGGGCTATTTCATCTTAATCTAAGTTTTTCTGAAAAAAGTTTAAAACGCGAGTTAAATAATAGAATTTTCATTCCAGGGATAAAAGACTTACAAAGTAAATTCTTATTATGTTGCCTCTTGGTCCTTTCTTTGTATAGTTTGACATTCTCAAATGTCGCACTATGCATTTCTTCTAGTTCGTTTAGATGCAATAGGTGCTCTTCACCTGCTTTGGTTAAGTCCATATTAAGCTCCTTAATAGTCCAATACGCTTTATGTTCTAATTCGACTGCTACATGGCAAGCCTTGCCATAAACTAGTCTATAAGGACTCATTCCTATTGGTGTTTTATAAGCCTTATGATATGTCCAAAGGGTATTGTTCAAGTGTGTAGCCCAATCTTTTCTAGATGTGCGCACTGATTTCTCAAGAACTAACTTAATTTGCCTATTACTTACCTCCGCCTGTCCTGATATTTGTGGGTGATAAGGGATTGCAAGTTACTCCATATTTCTTAAGTAAGGCGCTAAATGCCTTGTTGCAAAATAAGTTCCCCCATCACTAATGATTGCCCAAGGTGTTCCATACCTGCTAAAAATATTATCCTTTATGAATTTATATACAATATTAGCATCATTAGTTTGGGTAGCTATTGCTTATACCTATTTAGACACATAGTCAACAACAATAAATATATATTCATAACCATGAGAAGGTGAAAAGGGTCTCATAAATTAATGCCCTACATATCGAATAATTCAACCACAAGATTAAAGTTTGAGGCATTTAATTCCTTTTGCTTACATTTCTACTTCTTTGGCATCCATCACATTTGACACAAAAAACATTAGCATCCTTAAATAATAAAGGCAAAAAAAAAAAAAAAACCTATTGAAGAACCTTGTAGGCTGTTTTCTTATCACTAAAATAACCTCTACAATGCATCTCATGGCAAAAAGTAATAATGCTTTGTTGTTCATCTTCAAGAACATATCTTTTATCATATGATGCGAACAATGTTTAAGCAAATACAGGTTATCCTAATAATAATGCCTATATACAGATAAAAATATTTTCTTTTCTTACTATGTTAAATTATGTCTCATAATGCCACAAGCCAAATAATTTACAATGTCAGCATACCATGGCTCATGATTCACCACAAACAATTGTTCATCAGGAAAGATCTCATTAATTACTTTCTTAGAATATTGGTTATCAAAATCGGAAATCAACCTCGAAAAATGATCAACAACCACATTTTCACTATCCTTTTAATCTTTTATCTCTATATCAAATTCTTGCAATAAGAGCACCCACCTAATAAGTCGTGGTTTAATATTAGGCTTAGTCAAAAGATATCTCAAAGCTGTATGATCTAAATGCACAATAACTTTAGATCCGATCAAGTAAGATCTAAATTTATCAAGTAAAAACACAACAGCTAGAAATTCTTTTTCAATTGTTGAATAGTTCATTTGGGCATCATTAAAAGTTTTGCTAGCATAATATATGACATGTAAAGTTGTATCAACTTTTTGGCCTAGAATTGCTCCTATAGCATAATCATATACATTACATATTATTTCAAAGGGAATAGACCAATCAGGTGCCATAATAATAAATGCACTAGTCAATTTTTCTTTCAAAGTATTAAAAGTAGAAAGGCATGCATCATAAAAAATAAAGTTAACATCCTTAGCCAGCAACTCAATTAAAGAACGAGCAATTTTAGAAAAGTCTTTAGTAAAACGCCTATAAAATTCTACATGGTCAAGAAAACTTCTAATGTCCTTTACCAAAGCAGGAGGGGGCAATTTAGCAATTAAATCAATTTTTGCCTCTTCAACTTCAATACCTTTACTAGAAAGCACGTATCCTAGCATAATACCATGTTTAATATAAAATAACTCTTTTTCCAACTCAAAGTCAAGTTACTCTGAATGCATCTTTCAAAACACGAGTCAAATTACTTAGACATGCATCAAATAAGGAGCCAAAAACTGAAAAATCATCCATAAATACCTCGATGCAGTCTTCTAACATATCAAAGAAAATAGAAAGCATACATCTTTGAAAAATTGCAGGTGCACTGCAAAGTCCAAACGACATCCTTCTAAATGCAAAAGTTCCACATGGACAGGTGAACGTTGTCTTTTCTTGATCTTCAGGTACAATGGGTACCTGATATTAACCTAAAAGTTTATCAAGAAAATAGAAAAATCCATGACTTGCTAAATACTCTAAAATTTTATTAATAAAAGGAAAGGAAAAATGATCATTCTTTGTTGCAGTGTTTAGCTTCCTATAGTCTATACACATTCTCCACCCTGTTGTCATTCTTGTGGGAATTAACTCCCCTTTTTTATTCTTAACAACTGTAATACTTGACTTCTGAGGTACTACATGAACAGGGCTTATCCAATTACTATCAGCTATAGGGTATATAATACCCTCATTCATTAACTTTTGGACTTCCTTTTTCACCACCCTTTTCATATTAGGATTAAGCCTTCTTTGGATATCTCTAACATCTTTGATATTATCCTCTATAATAATTTTATAATACCTTTAATGTCAGAAATCTCCACCAATAGCCTTCTTAAGTCTTCTTAATTCTCTAATAGTTGCCTCTTCTTCTGAAGAAGAAAGATCAAAAGCTACAATTACTGGGTATCTATTTCCTTCTCCCAAGAAGACATATTTAAGTATGTTAGGCAACTTCTTAAGCTCAAGTTTAGGTGGTTCATTAATAATTTGTAATTCTTTTCCAATGAGAGAATCTAAAAGCTCAATAGTGTTTTCATCAAGTGACACTAGAATAGCTTCATCTAACTTATCACGAAAGTCTAAGACTTCCTCGTCTAATTTTTCTTCAATTTTTTTCAATGTTAATGCAATTTCTAACTTATCATCCATATCTTGTAAATAAGTTTCATAAACAAAATAATCCATACAATCACCATATGGACATTCATCAATTGTAATACTAGGAGATAGAGTTAGAGAATCAAACACTTTGAATTCTACAGTCTCTCCTAAAACTGTCATAGTCAGCTTCCCATTATGCACATCAATAACTATTTTGGTAGTTGTCATGAAAGATCTACCAAGGAGTATTGTTTGCTCATTATCCCTTGCTGGTGTATTTTTAATGTCAAGAACCACAAAGTCAGCAGTGATTATCAGTTTTCCTACCTGAATTAGCAAATCTTCCACTGTGCCTCTTGGATATTTTATTGACCTATCAGCAAGTTGTAGAGACATGGTAGTTGGTTTCAATTCTCCCACTCCAAGTTCTGTATATATTGAGTATGACATCAAGTTAATACTTGCTCCCACATCCAACATGACTTTAGCAACTTTCTTATCTCCCATTATAATATCAATAGTAAAGCTCCCAGGATCTTGTCGTCTTCAAGGTAATTATTGTTGGAGAACGAAACTTATTGTTTCAGATACCATAACTTTTTCATTATTCTCATATCTCATTTTTTTGGAATTTATCTCTTTGAAGAACTTGGCATAAGTTGGCATACTTCTAATAACATCCAACAAAGGCAAATTAATGTTAACGTTAGAAAGCATATCAAAAAATTCAAAGAATTGTTTATCCTGTTTGCTTTCTTTTAATCTGTTAAGGAATGGAATAGAAGCCTTATAAGGCTCAACTGCCTTATAAAACTCAAGTTCTAAAAATGCCTCATTGTCTTTCTTTTTCTGCCCAAGATTGGGTTCTACTCTTCCTTCTTTTTATAAACCACCTTCAGTTATTTCCACATCAACTAGTCTATCTTCTTTTGATGTACCTGCATAAGAAGAATTTTTTTCAATTAAATTTTTAATATTATTATCAAATAATTCACCATCATTAAGAATAATGATTGTTTTAGCTTGCTCAGGTTGACTTGGCAATTTTCCTTTCTTGTTCTCTTGTACAGCTTTAGTAATTTGCCCGATTTGATCTTCAATCGCTTCATTGAAGCTTCTATGGAGTCGGTTTTCTTTTTATTCCTCTCCATTCTATCATAGATAACTGTCATGAAAGATTTGAGTGTTTTTTCCAAACGTAGTTTTCTTTGAGGAGCTTGTCCTTAATTTGGGAATGGAGGATTTTGGTTCATCAATATTTGTGGTGGGTTGTGGTCGTTATTTCTCTAGAAATAATTTACTAGTTTTAACTAGTTTCAGTGGAGTTACTTTTGGTTTCTATTGGTTTCAATTTGAGTTTTGATTGGTTTCTGTTGAGTTTCTATTTGGTTTAAATTAAGTTTTTATTGGTTTCTATTGAAGTTTTGTTTAGTTTTGGTTGGTTTCTGATTTCTTTTTGTATGGTTTATGTTGAGTTTCTATTTAGTTTTAGTTGATTTTTTATTTGTTTCTCTTGGTTTAGTTTTCATTTAGTTTTTGTTGGTTTTGGTTGAGTTTCTGATTGGTTTCTATTTAGTTTTGGTTGAATTTTTATTTATTTTCAGTTGGTTTCTAATTTATTTCTTATATTTTTTATTAATTTATGTGAAATTTCTTATTAATTTCTATTGAGTTTATATAGGTTACTGCTAAGTTTAAACTAAGCAAGATAACACACATTTCACTAAATATAAAATAAAATTAATTAAATATAAAATAAAATGTTTAATTAAAATATTTGCTGATATTCTTAAGAAAATTAAACTAAACATCCTATAAACTATAAATTATAAATATGAACTATTATATTACTGCTAGTATTTAAAACTTAAAACGTTAAACAAACTAATTTTTAAATTATTCTTCAATATAAACAACTACTTTTTCTTCATCTGCAATATCAATTTCAAGTGTGATCAACTATTCTTTTTAATCTGCATCTCATAAATTAATAATATGAAAAGCATAAAAGTATTAAATACTTCTACTTCTTCACATTATATATAGATAACTATAAGAATCTTTGAAGTTATTAGAAAAAAAAAAAAAGATAATTTCCAGTTTGCCTTTTCTTCCTCGATTTCATTTAACAAATTAGCTTCATTGCCAGAATTTATATTATTTTTCCATGATTATATAGTACTTAAAGATTAGAAAAGATAATCTAGTGACAAAAATGAAAAAGAAAAAAGAAAAGAAAATGGACAATTGAAGAGAAAAAACTACGACCTAGTAGATGTTAACTTAAGTATTTTCAACTTAATTTAAGTCTCTAATTTTGATCTTGACACTTAAATTGAGTATCATTAATATCTTATATAATATAATTTAACAGGTGACTAAATCTATTAAGAAATAATCTTAATTACCATAGCATAAATTATTTGATCTTAAAAGTGTAGTGGCAAATCTATTTATACGACCGAAAAATTCAAATCTCAGCCAGTGGTTAAGTCAACATTCAAGAATCGTGATGCATGCCTTAAAAGCGCTATCGCGAAAAGAAATATTATGAAGCAAGAGAGATTTACCTTTCCCTGACTTAAAATCGTGATCGCAACATTCCAAAGTGCGATCACGACTTTCATACCTTTTTAAAACGATTGCAAGCTGCCAAAAGGTATTTATGAAACGCTAAATCACTAGCTAACATGTGTACTGGCCGTTGGAGGATTTTTGAGAATTGTGATCGCGAAGTAAGAAGCACGACCGGGGTTTGCACACTAACTGTGCATTTTAATGCACTGTGTAAAAGCAAAAAAGGAAGGCCTAGCTACCATTTTATGTGTAACAGCTCTTTGAGGTTTCTAAAGTATAAATACCACCTCAAATGACCTTTAATGATTAATCAATAATATTCTAGAGTGCACATTCATTGAGTTTCAATTTTTACCTTCTTGCATTCATTTCTTTACAATCTTGAGTTATTTTGGTTGTTGGGGGGCGTTTTTGCTCGTTGCATGTTGTAATGTCATCTAAAATATCTAAATTGTGTTTAAAAGTTATTATATGATCAAAACTCTTATAAGGTTGTGTATTATCCATAAAACATAAATTATGAGGTTGGGTATGAGCCTAAACATTAAGTTAGGAGTGAGTTTGTCAAAACTCCATTATAATTATATTAGTGATTAATGGAATGCTCAATTAGAAATTGGACAATGAATGTAGTTAATACTCAAACTACAATAAATTTATATGCTCTTTCTTCTCTACTATGTTTTTACTCAAAATTTTTAATTACCGGTTATTCTTCCAATCCATCAATTTAACTCCCTTTTTAGTTCATTAAGGGCAAATAATGGGGAATAAAAAAAATAGAAAAATAGAAGAAAAAACTGGAAAAAGAAATAAACCAATGTATAACTGCAACTTAGAAAAAAAAAAGAAGGAAATTTTACAAAAGTACGGAAATTTGGGAGAAAATCTTTTTTTTTTTACAGTCAATTTTTTTTTTCTTACGATTTTTTTTGTCAAAATTCGTATGAGGGTAATTTCATCAAAATTCGGAACCTGACTGTTTGTTGATATTGAATTCTTCTAATATTTTATCACAATTGCCAAGCAGACATATTAGATTCGGATCGAGCCCATATTGCAGATCTATCACGTTACCAGATGTACAAAACTGCTCAACTCTTCTCTTTGTAAAAGTAAGCACTTCTGCTTGCCTTTCTTGCTCCATAAGACCCCAATCACAAAACTAAAACCAAAGGTCTAAGATATTCTTTTCCTTTGTGCTCGGTCTCCAAAAGAAAAAGAATATCTAGGAATGGGATCGAATCATCCATCTAAGATGGTGAACTGGTAATGGGTTTCCTAGATCCTCAAGTTCATATCATATTGAACTGATAGGCCTTTTAGGTCAATCAATTAATGATGTGGGACAGTTTGGTGACCACACAATAACATACTGCTTGTAGAAAAATATATAAATTGGTGGGTTTTCATTCGTCAATCAATTAATGATGCCTTTTTTCTCTTATCTTTGGCAATTACATAGAGGAGCATAGTGTTATATAATATTGTTGTGTTGTTTTTTATTCAACCACTAGTAAAACTGATAGTGCCCAACTGGGAAATGAAAAATATGAAGGATCATCACATTGCAATCATCATAAAATTTCATTTGTCAAAGAAAAAAGCAAGAAGCAGCAGCACTGTTTCACCAACAAAATCAACGGTTAAAATGTAATATGAGTTGCCAAAATCTTCTCTACAGACCATACCTGCTGTTAGCTATTGTTGTCACCAAAACTATGATGGGAAGTTGGAAAGAAGTAATACAAGAAGATAACAGCTTAGCGACAGGACATCAAATAGATGCATCAGTTTTGATTGCCATTTGGAGTCTTTTCTGTTTCTGTTTCTGTTGATATTGTAGCTTCCTCTACAATTACATTGCCATTGTTGTTGATTCTGTATGAGACATTGATTCTTTCCAGAACTAGGTGATAGATTACATTTTCAGAATGAAACACTTGGTCATCTTCATGGCTGGAAATGTCTTCATCATGTTTGCAGGCTGAATGTAGAGAACCATGTGAAGAATTAACATTTCCATTCTTATAAAAGGGTTTATGAGGTTGGTTTCGTTGAGATACTGATCGGATATCCCATGAAAGCACTTGCCTGATCAAGCATTGCAGCTCATCAGATGATGCATACAGCGACTTCTTTTTCTATAACAAAGCAAATCTGGGTTAGAAATCATCAATAGGAGGAAATGAAATTTGGTGGAATAATAAATAATAAAAAAAAGAAAAAAGAACAGAAAAATTCAGTCACGACGTTGAATAGGGCATTTCTATCAAATGAGAAATTACACCAGCAATTTTCATTCCATAAATGATAACAAGTTATAGGTAACTGCAAGTGAGCAAGAATTTATCCCATAGCTAGAAAGTGGTTGATTACCGGCATTTACATTGTTTTCAAGCGGTATCCATACTAAAAGTGGATTGAGGGAAATTGAGGGCAAGGGAAAATGGCGTGTGGTACCCAAAAGGCAAGAAACCTCCATTTCCCCCTCTCCCAAACATACCCTTCCTTTAGCATACTTGTCCTTTTGCAGGCTAAGTTCAGAGACAAGTCCTAAGGACTGAATCTTGGAGAAATTTCACAAGAAACTAACAAGGTGGAAATGGTATTCTCTGTAGGTTGGAGACCTAAACATCTTCAAACCTAGTTTATGTTTCTCTCAATTTCTTTGCTCAAATCCAAATCTTTAAAGACAAGAAAGCTGTAATATCAAATGGGAAAGGAGTATAAATGTCCACCAGTAAGATAGGATTAACCAAGAACTAAGATGCTTAAATTCTCTTACATGTTTAACAAGGATGTACCTTCATGAAAACTGGATGTTTTGTAGGTAACGCATTCATTTTCTTTTTTAAATGGCAATTCTTGCAAAACATGGCATGTATCTACTATCTATAGAAGGAAGGTAGTTGCATAGAGAGGAGATTTGCAAATGAATTAGGAAGGGATGGATACTTTTATCTTGTATGAGAAGTTAGTGAACGTTTCTCACAGCAACGGATTGGATAGTTTTCTCTAACAGTTGAGTAATGGAGGTCCCATCCAGCAGATAGGGCATTTTACAGCTGCATAGTTCTAGAAAAAATACCAGGCACAACAACCTCCCAATTTCTTAATAGGTTCTCGTCATTGAAATGGAGATTGGCTGAATCAGGTGCAAATAGACCAAAAACGATCTAGCCCCCAAAGGAAAAGATATTGGTACAAATAGTTGGAAGTTTGACGACAATTAAATCATCTGTTGATCTCCAATACATGTGATATTCTGGTCGTCCAGTCCAAAAAAAAAAAGAGAAAGACATTGGTTCGAACCTAATAATAATAGTTAGTTTTCATTGGTAACCCATTCACATTTGTACATTATTCCTCCTAAGACTCCTTACTTTAGCATTTCTTTTTTTTATTGCTTCTGAAGTGGAGAATAGCCTTTTGATTTTCGTCTTTATTTAGAACACTTATTTTTTAAGAGAAAACTAAATTAATAGATAAGGAAATTACTATTATAAAATACAATTTGAAACTTTAGATGTAAGATTTAAATTAATACATAATTTCTCAGTTAAAAATAGGACCGTGCACCACAGAGTCATACAACTAATGGAATATTATTTACAGCAGATGTTAAAGAACTTACCACTGTTTCCCAACAATCAGCAAGTAAGGAAGAGAAGCCATCAGAAAAGCTAACAGAAGCTACTGCTAGCATATTGTCCTCCTGTACAGACACCACGTATTAATTCAGCATATTAAAGGAGTCATAGAAACGATAAACCAGCTCTAACAATAAACACATACATGTGAATATATATCCAATCTTACAGAAGTAGTCCCTCTAATATCAGCAATATTACTACTCATTCTTATACCATGGAAGTTAAATCCTTTGTTAGATTACACACTATTTATTCCTTTGATGTTATGCTCACATTTTTATAACACAAATGATAAATTTCTTAAATGCTTACATACAAACGATAGCCATACTGTCACGATATTATGACGATGTTTCTTATGAATAGCATGAACTAAAGATTTATATTGATACTTACCATCACCCACTTTGGCACTGCTGCTCCTTGAATGCTATCACAGTATGGTAGATAAGGTTTGATGTCAAGAACTGGCTACAAATAAAAATTAAACAACAAGAGAAACCAAAAGTTTCAAAACCACATGGGAGTTCAGATCAGAACAATGCTTGATAATTGCATAGAGAGCGTGTAAATCAGGGAAAAGAAACCAAAGGTAAAGAATGGAAGACTTACTGTCCCATCCACCAGATCTACACCAGAGAGAAGAACTGTATTACCTTGCACTGCCTCCACCTAAAGTAGACAGGAGAACTTAGTATGTGATAGGTGAAAGCATTTCCTATTCCTACAGAAACATTTTATTATTTTTTACTTTTACAAGTTTTTAACTTCTCAATAATATACACGGTGACAGAAACACTTCAGAAGAAGCATCTCATGTGAATCCTAGCTCATACTAATTATCAGATTAAATTATCCCGTTCCTGTACCAAATCAAACTTGATATTAGTCTAAGTTAACTAACACTACATTCATTTTTCTCCTTTCAGAATTAGCATAGAAAATAATCATAATACAAGTATGCACATAGAAGAACTTGTCCAACCTTTGCAACAGTGAGTCCGATAGGACATGGTCGATGTGGGGATCGTGTAGCAAAGACTCCCATCCTTCCACCTTTCAGTCTTGGAACTCTAACCTATCCATCCAGCAAGCTTTTGTAGAAGCGTTTACATAAGAAACAATTCTTTATAGATGCAAAACTAGAAAATATATCCAGTAGCTTCTCATACCTTTGCTTTGAACTTTGATCTAGATGGTTGCTTCCATAACTTTTCTAAATCTGTGTTTAAGTGAAATACATAAACAATCCAGCAATGAGAATATTCTACAAGACCCTCAAGAGATGCCGGAGGAACCCGAGCAGAATTGAATACTAAGCACGCCCTAGCAAGAGGTACAAGTAAAGGTTGCCTTGGGGTTCCGTTTCTGCAAATTCAGTGATACTCCATTAGGCAAATTAAACTACAGTTGATGCATGCAAGTTAACTATGTGCACATATTTCCCAAGGTACTTCCGTAATATGTACATATAAAACTGCAGAAAACATTTGGAATTTCAAAGATATGTTAGAACGTGCATAAGATAGAGCAGGTCTATCAGCATAAACATGTAATGAAACTGCATTAAGACTGCTGACAGAAGGTCTTAACTTGCAACTTGAACCATGCTTTCACATGATTAAGATCCAACATATTCAGTCCTCAGCAACAGATATGTGACTGAGACATTTGCATTGTTGCTCTTTTTTCAAGCACTACTTTGGTTTCAATGCTTTAATTTATATGATATCTCTTAATCTTAGAAACCTAGCATCCATATTCAATCTTAGAAGTCCAGTGTAAGTGCCAAGGTGGAAATAAAGAGAAATTTGGTGGATGCCTTTGTGCAAGTTAATCTTGCAGGACAAAAACCTCGTAAAAGGTTTTATAATGTGGTTAGCATTAATGAAGTAATAAACACATAAAGACTACAGATTCAGTGCATAAAACAGAAATTATTGCTGCTGCTAGTTATATAGTAATTGTAAGCACCTCTTATCTGCTTCTTGAATCCCTATTGAACGTGATTATCAATCTGGAAAGGTGTTCATTTATCAACTGAGGCTCAGGCCAGGCTGGAAATTGTGTTGATGATCATCTTTGTTCAAGGGGATGATGCATTATTATCAGAGTTCTAAATGTTGTTTTTAGTATGGGATACTGGAAAACAGTACTTGTCTGCTCAACACTTCAGAAAGGCTTATGAAGATAGACTGACTGACATGAAAATACTTGGAAAAATTTGTGAATATGAGGGTTTTGCATTATCAATTATCCTCAGACTATAGGATTCATTGATAGCTGGAATTCAATATGAGAATGCAAAGCAAACTGTCTCTGATTTAAGTACTGTATTGAAGAAAAGATGGAACTGTTGACCTAAATTTTATTGAGTAAATGAATGTTTTAGTTTCTGCAGTTCTAATGCATCATAGCTGAGAAGTTTGAAGGAATACAATATTCATACAAATGTCTCAATGCTTTCTAAACTACATTTTCCAAGAAAACCAACATCTGATTAGTTAATGTCATTGTATTCACTCAAAACGGAAAGTTGTTTCCTAAACTTTCACAATATTGTTAGAAGAGGAAAGAACCTACAAGAGAACCAATAAGCACATACCCACTTATTCACCAAATCACAGTTGATCAGTGCTGGCCATCACAAGTTGCAGTAGGCCTACCAGCAAGCACAAATTTACACTTTATATTTGTGGACCTCTATTTTGGATACAAGTACATATGCAAAATTATGAAATTATTATTGATTGAAACATTCTTATATTCCTTCTAACTGAAAAAGAATAGCTTTTTTAATATGCTACAGAATCAGAATACAAATTGCAACTTCGGTCACAATCAAATAGCAAAAACATAATTAATTTCTATTAATCCACAATTTATTACCCACAAAATAAAAAAAACCCCTTTTTTTCTTTTTTATCAATAAAAATAAAACAACCCTTGAGATAACTAAACATTAACATTTCTGTTACCTGGTAGAGAAGCAAGATTGTACAAAACCTATAGGCGCCATAGGATAAAAAGAAGTCTGCTCCAAGTTCCCGGCCTTGGGTTCTGCTGTTAATGCCTCCCTCAGAGCCTGTATGTAATATAATGTAATAATTTTATTTTTTTGAAAAAAAAAGAACATGAAGAAGTAAATAATATACCTGTTAAATGCTAAAAGACCATAAAGAAAGTTATAAAACTGTGAAAGGTAAGTTGGATAAATATAACTATACTTGTTGGGCTCTGATTCGACCTTGCCTTTCAGCAGCACATTTTTGCAAAGAAGAATTGAGAGAAATTTCAAGTTCTTTAACCTTCAAGTCCAAAATTTCTGATTTCTTCTTGCAAAAATAAACTGAAAGAAGACAATTTAGATATATAAGGTATATAAAGACCATAAATACAGGGAAAGAGAGAAAGTATGAGCATACAAGAGACGGCTGTCGAGGCAGAAAGAGCAGCAAGAGCTACTGTTATAGTGGCTGTTGCCAACCATTTTGAATAAAATCCACTTAAACCCATTGCCATAGCCTACGTTTCATGCATGTATTCAGCAATATTTCAATACCCTTTTGTTCCTTATTACAAATTAGCTTTTTTTTGTTCAAGTTACAAGGTTGTCTTTTTTGAGGCCTGAGTAAGCTTCCCAATTGGCATAATTAGGGTTTAAAGATTGGTAAAGCTCTCATCTTCGGCTACAAAGGCCACTGACATATATCATTAGTCAACAATCTGATGCCAGCGCGGCCCGATGGGTACTTTGGCCCGAAATTCATAATCTTGGCCCAGAAAGAAAATAAAAGAAATTCTTAAAGTTGCTTTCTTAGTTATTAGTATCAGTATTTAAAGCTGAGTTGCTGAGTGACATTCAGCAACTGCCCCTGCGATTCACGCTCTTTTGTCTTTCATAGTTAAGAACCTATTATTTTACTTGCACTTCCTTGTTGCCACTCTCTCTGAAAATTGCTTTCTTTAATGGCATCAGTCATTGTGTTAGGTATTGTTGCTTCTCAGTTTTCTGGCATTAGTTAATGCATATTAGGTGCTCTTTCGTTCTGTTTACTTAAGTTTCTTTTCTTCCTTTCACTGTATATAATTTGGCTGCATATGCATATGTCCATTAATTGTTCTTTTCTTGGGTCAACCTTGATTTTGTGAAGCACTATTTTCTTTTTTAGATATGTGGAAGCCAGTGAGAAGCTTTGTGTTGGTGTTCCTGTTAGTGTTTCTTTTAGTCTTGTTATTGTTTTCATTGTCCATTTCTTCTCAATTTAAAAGCCCATCTACTAGATTTAGAACCACCTTCAAATTCAGCCAATATTTTTTTAATTCCAATGTCACATTGGCTACCAACCACCAGCTACTCCATTTTCATTTTCATCTCACCACCAGGTTGTCTTTTGTCTCAAAATTTTTATTCCCTTTTACTTTTTCACTTTTTTTGTTTTTATATAAATCAAGCTTAGAATGTGTTTTGACTTGTTTATGTTTTTTTTTGAACAATGACTTGCTTATGTTGATGTTGTTCACTAATGATTTATGATGTGCCTACCAAACTTTAAATGTATCCTTGTTGACTAATCAATGATCACATTTTGCTATAATCTCTTTGAATCTACCTTTGTGCATTTCCCCTCTACTTTGCAGAACACCTTGAATACATGAGAATATTTTTGAGATCTCTACAGGAAAGTAGCTGGAAAGTACGAGACAGCTGCAACTTTGACACCTGAGTGTTCCAATATGAGGAAGGATTGCTACATTCGAGGTCCACTGAAAGAAGAGTTCACATTTCCTGAAAAGTCTGCTCCATTTGATAATTGTCATGCCTCTACCATTGTTGAGGTTATGCATTTCAGTTAAAAATGTTGTTTCAAGTGCCTTAAAGTTTTCTTCTGTCACCGGAAATTTACTTGGATTATGGTTGATATATGTGTAGTTTGTGCAGGTGGACAAGGATCACTTTTTGGTTGCCTATTTTGGGGGTACATTGGAGGGAGCACCAGATGTGAAAATTTGGTTACAGACATACAAAGTAATCTTCCATTTGTTGGAACCACTTTGAAATAATATGAAGATAGATGATTAAAACTCTTCTGATGTAAATGCCTCTAATTCTTGCAACTAAATGTTTGTTAGTTTCATACTGTCTTCTAGCCGAGTACAATACATGTTCCAGCATAGAAATGATATCAAATTAACTTTATGGGCCCTCTTATAAGTTGAAATTGAATGCTTATCTCATATCAGTTCGTATTTGTTGGATAGGATGGTTTTTGGCAATCACCCGTCATCGTTGATGAACAACCAGAAGTTCCTATGTGGAACCCTGTACTATTCAAACTATCGTCAGAGGAATTACTACTTTTCTATAAAATTGGTCAAGAAGTCCAAAAGTAAAATTTCCAATCTCCATTAATTTATGTTCAACGTTGCAGTTTTCTAGTCATGCTTTTCTGAATCAGATACAATTTTTGGGATATAGTTTTTGAAATTTATTGTGTTTCTCATCCATTATCAGGACCCAAATGTACAATATGAGACTATTCATGCATATTCTATAATTCAGAATTGTCATTCATTCTTGAAGTTTAAAGCTTGTCCCATTCTGCCAAAAGTTTTTGCACATGGAGTGATTGCAAAGTTAAGTATGCCACATGGTATACAAACCAAAGAGAAAATAGAAGAAGAGTACTTGCTCATTGAGAAAAATGTTGTTCAGCATCTGGACAATAGCTAAATATCCATGGGACCCTTGACACTTGAGGACCTCTTAGCCTACTTAAGTCAATAGCTAAAGTAGTTGGCCTAGAATTTGAGGTATGGCTAGAATTTGAGGTATGGCATTCTCAATTAGGTATGTCATTAGAAATTGTTATCTTTTGTCTTCAATATGAAATTAAACCCGGGATGAGTTATGAAAAGCCAGCTCTGATACCATGATAAATGGGCTTGGGTAGAACTCATTTCCAAAAGCTAGTTCAAAGGAAGAGGGTGTCCAATACATTTATATATACTATAACAGCCCAGTAACCAAGCGATGTGGGATAAATACAACTTCTAACAGCTATATGTTCTACTTCATTACCGGTGTCTCAGTTTTGTTCTGTAAGAAAATAGCCTCAGGTAGGAGAGGGGTATGCTTGGCCTTATAAGGCATGAGCAGCCATGGGGACCATCACTCTTAATCAATATGGAACAGTGGCAGCAAGTACTCTTTTGTTCCTTGTCCTTTTGATATACATATTGCATATTAAACTGGTGATATTTTCTTTGATTGAGAAAAATAAGATATGATATGGGAACACTGATCATTGAACTGATTATACTTGTGCAAATTTCCTGTCTTTGCCTTCTTTGCTGTGTCATGTAACTATATTTGCAATTACATGCTCTTCTGGTTCAAGTTTATCTATAGCTTCATAATTCTCAAATTACATAACATTTTATTTGATTTTTTAATAATTTTTCTGACTTCTGAAATGTCATTAATGTTGCATACACTTCACTTTCCACCCTGTGGAACTGAGAAACTTGTTTTAGTTACTGGTCTTATTCTATGGCTTAATAAATTCAGATGGAGTGGATGCATGAAGCGGTCATATGATAAAGGTGTTACTTGGACAGCAAGGGAACAACTCCCTCCTGGTATATTAGGACCATCAAAGAACAAGGTACAATTTGAAAATTGAATACATAATTGCATTTTGTTTATATTAGGAAAGGTGGAGCTTAAGGCTACCTATATGATGTCCCTGAAATATCTGATTTTCCTGCAGCCTATATTGCTAGAAAATGGGCTCTTACTTTGTGGATCATCAGTAGAGAGTTGGAATTCTTGGGGAGCGTGGATGGAGGTTTAAAAAATCCATTTGCATTAGCACCTATAATCTAATGATATTCAAAAAGAGCCATTGATGTGTTTCTATGACTCACATGGAACAGGTAACAGCAGATGCTGGTAGATCATGGAAAAAATATGGCCCAATTTACATTGAAAATACATCTCTCAGTGTGATTCAGCCGGTCCTATTCCAGACTGCAAAAGGGACATTGCGTGTTCTACTCCGATCGTTTGATGGCATTGGCAAAATTTGTATGTCAGAATCTCTTGATGGTGGCCTGAATTGGGGATATGCAAAGCTCACTGAACTTCCCAATCCAAACTCAGGTTCATCATACAGACTTGATAGTGCGTCTTAGATTATATGACAAATACTGATTTTGGGAAGTAAATGTCTCTTAGTCATATTAAATAATTTAACTTAGCTTGTCTTACTTTTTAAACTTTATCATAGCATAAATGCATACTTTTTAGACTTTATCATTGCATGAATGCATCTGCTTATAATTATCCTTTCATGCGCAACTCTCTTTTACTGATATGCAAATGCTATTTTGTAAACAATATTGAAAAAATAAATAAAGATAGAAGGAAAGAAAGAAGAAAATAATGAAATATACTGTCTGTGATTCCTCATGTTGCTGGTAGATGACATACGCTTCTTATATTAGGTATTGATGGAGTTAAGCTAAAGGATGGCCGCCTCTTACTTGCATATAACACAATCTCAAGGGGTGTGCTTAAAGTTGCTATATCTGAGGATGACGGTGATTCATGGTATGATGTTATCACACTGGAGGAAAATCTGGAAATGGAATTCTCCTATCCAGCTGTTATTCAGGCTAGTGATGGATCTGTTCACATCTCTTATACCTACAATAGGACACAGATTAAGGTACTTATTTTGCAATATAAGAAATAAATATTATTAAATGTGATTTAACCACTTCTAGACATTTTGTTTTTGCAGTATGTTGTCCTTCAACTAAATTGATACAACGCACATTACTAAGTAATTCAGATGGTATGCTTCTCTCTATCACCATACTATGGTGTGAATGAATAAACAAGTTACGTCTTCACTGTTAGGGCTACCTTTTACTTTTCCTTTTTTTCTAAAAAAAGAATCTTGTATGAAATACACACCTGCTGTATTTGATAAGAATTATGAATTTGCCCCTGGTCTGTCTTCCCTATTTATGTCTTAGTTCTCTTTTTGTCTTATGGAATCTTCTTCTTATATAGAATATGAATTGCCACTGCAAGATATTATTTTTCATTCATTTCATGGTTAACCATGGATACACACTTTCGGATTTTCTATTATTCGTTAATTTATTGAGGTTGTGGAGTCAAATCTTTTCCAATAAATGTCCATAGAACTTGCGCACTTTAGCTGTGATATATCTTAAGTCCAGTTAATATTATCAAAATACTTGTGAATTGTCACAAATTGGATGCACTATGTCCTTAAATTAATCAGCTTGCATTTATATTCATGGAGGATGAAAATATGGCCTATGCTCCACTTTTCATCGTCTGATTTTTTCGCTGTCGATCTTCTTTTATCTTCTAGAATCTCAAGTTTTTTCTATGACTTCAAATGAAGAACATAAATGACTAACACATTGTAGCTAAGACAAAACTGTCTTAAGTGGGTATAATATAATAAGTCATCGATGATCAAGAATCAAGCATTGCCTAGTAGTGATCTGCAGAATGTAAGGAAGAAGATCAGGAAAGACCATAACTAGGCATGATGTTTGGTAGGTATCCATGTTTATATATGCATTTACATATGTTGCATAAAAGGCTTTTCCACATATTCACATTCATTTAATAGGAGAAAGACATTATGACAGGCACAAATATTGGAGTGAAAATGTAAGTGAGAAGAGGTCCCTAGATTCTCAGCTTACTGGCTTTAAGTCACAACATAACAAGATATTTTCCAATGTCATTGTTCAATCATATCAAAGTGCCGAGTAATTTGTTCAGTTAGTGGAATGCTTTTCGTCTATGTAACAGAGAGAGATATATGAGCTTAAATTTTGGCATAAAGTGAAATAGGCAGCATGTTCAGAAATTTCAACCCTGAAAATTCACTTTAGTTCCTTCTTAACAATTCATGGAAATAAAACTTAAATCTCTTTTGCTGAATGGCAATAAATAGCAGAATCCATCTTTGTCATCGTGTTATTGTTACTGAAATGTTTTCAGAAGAGCATCCTAATTTATTCTGTGATAAAATTTGCAGACAGTTGTGATGACAATTTGAAGCCAGCATTTCAAAAGGAGGAAAGGACTTGTACAGCGTTCATGCAGCAATTATAGGCTTTCCAAAGATGAAAAGCTTGTGTTGTAACAAAACCACGGAATATCTGAACTGGTTTTGCCCAAAGGATAATCATCAGAGAAATTCCTGCATCCCAGGTTTGACTTAGTTCTGTAAATTGAAGACAAAGACCTTCACGAAAGAGAGTATCTTGCTGCTGTCAAATTGTCTGTTGTGTGCTCCAAAGTCCAGATATATAATTTTTTTTATAAGTAATAAATAAATAAATTTAATAATATTGGCCAAGTGAACTACATATGGTCTTATGCAAGCATTGAAAGTAAACTTCTTAAGAATCAGGGCTAATGTTTGGACAATAGGAGTCCCTTTATGTTCTCAAAGGTGATAAGATGACAGTTGATTGCATTGAGAACAACAACAAAAACAAGAACTTATGATTAAATGTACTGTTTGTACTATTGCTTGTGTTATACATATTTCTACTACCTAATAATAGTGTTTGATGAATGATCATGTGTTAGTACAAAGACAAAAGTCAGTGTCAGCAAACATACACATAGCATATGCATATGTATTGATGCTTAGGTGAACTTCTTATTGTTCTTTTATAGGTAACGATAGCATACCTGCTTGCCTTCAATTACCTTGTGCTACATATTGGTTTTAGCTTAAGATTGCTTAGTTGTCTGCTAAACTTTCTTTTGGTTCAAAAGAACTATAGTTGAACCTGCAATTTGCATCAACACCAGCTGGCTCAAAGGGCTCTTTGCTCTTCTTATGAATGAAGGGGTGCCAAAAAGCATAACCTTCTTTCCAGTGGCTTATGAGTCATCTTTTGATCTTCTTCCAAATATCAGTTCTCTTTTATGGGCAACTTGAAAGCTTGACAGGCATTTTTGTTATGCTCTTGAGAGTTGAGACATTCAAAAATAAAATTCAGTTATGCAATAATACAGCAGCATGAATTCTTTTCTTCTTGCCTTATCTTAACCCATTCATTTCTTTGGTTCTAATCTAGTTAAATAATCTAAAGTACCCCTCCTTTTATTTTATAAAAAATTTGCCACCGAAAATAATCAAATACAGACACTCAGAAATGTTTCCTTTATGCAATGACTGCTTTTTTATAATTGTTTTGACTATAATGTAGCATCAAAGTCTGCCTGAAAATCTGGATGCATTTGCTTTCTGTGTTCTGCTTTCTTGTTCTCCCAAAATTTGCATTGTCTTGAGACATCAAAGGTGAGGAGTATATGCCTAATTGCCAATAGACAATAACCCATAATAAGTCCCTAACAATCAAGATTTGGTTGAACAAATCAAAATTTGGCACTAAAAATGGCCAATCCAAATAAGTAGGCAGATGTGCTTTTAGTACAGACAACTTCCTGCACAGAGAGACTTCTGAAGAGTTCACATCTCTACTTTTAATCTTTTTTAGGCTTTATTTTGATTGAGTTATGGATTTTAAAAATCTCATCATTTGGATTAAATATAAATAATTGATTGATAGTTTATCTTTTTTATTTAAGTTTAAGGATGATTTTTGAGAAAATATAAATTTATTAAAATAAAATATTATTATAACAATATTTTTTTAAATGGGAAATTTTAGGAAGTAGAAAATTAAAATTTTTAAAAATTAAGAAATTTAGAGAGTAAATTTTTTTAAAAATTTATAAAATTTATAAAATCTAAATCAGTCTGTTTCTTTTTTCCACACAACTTGACTATTTGTGGGTTCACCAATAAACTGGCAAATGGGCTGTTCCTAAATCACAGTCCCAAGCTAACAAAAAGATAACTTATTAAATAGAATCCAACAAATCATAGCTTCCTCCTCTATGACATTCCTAAACCATTTTGCAGCAATCATAGTTCAATTTAAAGTCCTCCATCTCATCAATTAAAATTTTCCAGACATTCCACTGATATAATTTATACTCATAGTTGCCAAAAAGATTAAAATGTCTCAAGTTATGTATTATGAGACAAACATTGGACACCCATTTTAAATTATTAGGTTAATATATATATTTGGACCACCTTAACCGACCATATGCAATAAGGTGGCATATAAATACGTACACAGTACATGAAATGATTTCTCTTTTGAAATCAGATGTACAAATATTCCTAAATAATTGCATCTCACTTTAACATCCTCAAACTGTTGAGTTTTATTCTTCCATTTATACCCACAAAAAGAATGGGCAAAAAACAGAATTTAAAATGTGTAATAGTAAAAGAAGCACAATTGTTTATTATTTATTTACAAATAAAGAGAGAAAAATTCAAATTTAAAAATTAAAATTTTATTTAATTTAAAATATGCATTTACTGTTAGTTTTTTCCTACAAAACATAGGGCCAGAGTTTTTCAAAATGCAAACCAGAAAATTGCAAGTCTAACTAAATTTCGGCTTCAATTTAGGGAGTTGCATGTTACAGGACAAGCAAACTCCCCTAACTTTTTGCATTAAATGGAGCAATTTTATTTATTTATTTATTTATTGCCCTTCTTGTGTTTCCGTTGCCATTCAATGTGAAAAGGAAAAGAAAGTTTAAATAAAAATGAGACAAACAAACAACGCATTGCAAAAAAAGAAAAAGAAAAAAAAGTCAAATAAATTGTACCATCCGCCAACAATTGCTTACCCATAATTAGCTCTTACCATAATCATATTGAAAAGAACCACAAACTTAATCTACTTTAACTACTATTATCTGGATGGAATAAATATATATGTGTATATACCACAAATTTAATCTGACAATAATATTAAAAAAAATTATCTAGTTAAAATGTGTGTTTTTATTTAAATATTTAATTTTAGTCTAATTAAAGTGTATATTTATATTTATTTAGATTTGGTGTCTGTTTCTATCTATACACTAAAACGATAGATGATCGATATATATTTATTCATTTTAAATAAATGAGTATATGTTAATCATTTAATATCAAAGTGTAAAATATTATAATATATGTTACTCTTATATTAGTTGATATATACGGTAGATAGAATTTAATATATATATATATATATATTATTTTTTATTTAGTATGGATTGAGTTATTTTTTATATATTTATAAATAACAAAAAAAGAAAAAGAAAACTTTGAGTATATTTTATCTTTTCATTCAGAAAAGATGAAATTTATCAAAATGTATATTTCTATTTATATATTAAGTTTTTGTCTAGTTGAAGTGTTTATTTTTATTTATACAATAAAATGATAGATGAGTAACGTATATTTATTAGTATTATATAATATATTATATATCAATTATTCAAGATCGAATTTGAAATATATATATATATATATATATATATTAGATTTAGTGTATGTTTCTATCTATATATTAAAACAATAGATGATTGACACATATTTATTCGTTTTAAACAAATTAATATGTAAATTATTTAATATTAAAATATAAAATATCATAATTTATATCACTTTTATATTAGTTGTGACATATAGATAGAATTTATATATATATTATTATTTTTATTTGATACGGTGTGAGTTATTTTTTATATATTTATAAATAAGAAGAAAAAGGAAAAGAAGAAAACTTTGAGTATATTTTATCTTTTCATTCAGAAAAGATGAAATTTCTTGCACTCTTTTACTGTCAATGTGTCCATAATACGTAAAAGCTGTTTCAAAAGATGTTATGCAATGTTTTTGTATTGATTTTCTTGGCAGAAGTGCCCACGTTTGATGTTTTCAATTCTTTTTCTTTTTATATTTATTTATTTTAACCTGACATGATAAATAATAAATAATATATAATATATATGTTTTTCTGGATTGGCCAATGAGCAGCTTTTTGGACAGGTTTTATGACATAAATGAACATGTGTATGGGTATATATACATATATGTTTTATAATAAGCTTTTGAGTTTCAATTTTTATTTTTTTTACTGTTTTCTCTTACATCAAATCTAAAGTACTGGATTTTTGGTCACTTTGCCTTACTACTTGTCTATTTTCACTGCAAGATTTTGGTTCCTCTCTTGAGTACTGTCCACAAAGCAGCTTTTTTTTTTTGGGCATTACAATTGGGTATTGCTTACAATTAATCAAAATTTCAGGAATGTTGACATATGGTGTTTGTCTTTTTCCCTTTATACTTGAAGAGGAATCTGCCTGTTTTTATTCCATTTTTATTATTATTATTCAGAACTATTCTTTCTTTTTCTTTTTTTTTTTTTTTTTAAAAATCTGGCTAAGTGGTGTAAAGGTTATTAATTGATTAGTAATATTAGGGCATTGTCAATTTCATGACATTATCTAGTTGCTATGATCCTGTCTTTAAAGTCCATCAATTAGTTTTAGTTGTCTTTTGCAACTCACTTAACCTCAGGAAATGATTCTATTTTGATTCCCTTATAAGTCTTGTTTAGTTGCATTTGTAAAACAGTTTTCTTATTATTTCCAAAAAAATAAAAAAGGAAAATTGATATTTTCTTAAATTTAAATTATTAGTTTTTCATAAAAGAAGAGTGATGTTGCTTTCCTAAAAGCAACAATTTATAATAAAATTAAAGATTCTATTTTAGATTAAAAGAAATTATATATTAAATTCCTTAATATACTAAATAACAATCTCAAAAAGGTCCAGAATAGTAGCTGAGCAGCATTTTAATAATAATTATTATAATAGTAAGAAGAATAAGACATGTCTTCTATGTTTCTAGCTTTATTAGATCATTAAAAAAGAAGGTACAATCTCTTTAAGAATCTCAAAATGAAATAATTTATGTTTTTTATATAATCAAAAGATTACTGGTGGCGTCCTATAGATTACTAAACAACAATTAAAAACATGTACATGTTACTTCCACGATCCAGTAAGTATTTATAATATTATATACTATATTATCGATGATTAATTGTTTATTTTTATTTATAAGAAATTAGTGGATTGTGAGCTATATAATAAGAGTAGACATATATATACTCTGATCATAAACAAATAATAATCTATCTAATTAATAGAGGTAATGATTTGAATCTAAAGTTTCTGTCTTACTCGGATAGTAATTTTAAGAGTTTTAAAATAGTTGCATGCTCAAAACTCAAACTTAAAATTTTAATTAAATTATAAGAGACTTTTATCATATTTATTATATACTCTTGAATTATGTGATTTGGTTTTGATGATAAGTACATAGGTAGTAACTTTATTTTATGACTAATTTTTTAAAGCAAATAATTTTACATTTTGAGTTAGATGATAAAGAGATGTTTCTGGGAGTCATTTCACTCAGTGTAGTTGTTTAGCACTCATAATAAGCTGGACTAATAAAGAATGAATCATCCTAATATATTATTAATGTATGGTGCTATATGAATTTATAAAAATTATTTTTATTTTTATTTTAATAATTTATTAACATAATTAAATATTATTTTAGTTAGTTATATATAGCACTTATTTATTAATCAATTAAATAAGTTATTTATTTTTAAAATTTATGTATATATTTAAAATTTAATCAAGGGTACTTTATAATTATGTTATTCATTTACATAATTTTGACTTGTATAAATAATTAAAAATAATATATAAATTTATTGATAATCTAAATTAATAGAGTGTTGTATATAACTAATAAATTATTTAAAATAATATGAATTAATTATCTATAATTGAAAAATACATTTATAATGGTAGAGTACTACAATAATAGTCTAGCAAAATCATAAAGAATTAGATAGAGTAGAAAATTTGTAAAGAGGGAGATGATATCTAATTAAATTAAACTCTGAATTTTATAACAAAAGGATACTAACTTTTGGCTTTTATTTAAATAGTTACTAAATTTTAATTTTGATAATACTGGCGATATTTTTTCAACTGCTGTACAGAGTAAATTCCATAAATAGTCATTAAATTTTATACTTTCTAATAAAAATATATCAAATTTTTTATCTTTGTAATTGAATATTTACTAAATTTTAATTTAATAATAGCAGTTATTCTAAAGCAAATTGAATATAAGCGTTATTATAAATTTAAAACTAAATTACTCTCCTTTTTTCTTCTTTACTTGTTCTCAGAAAAAATTACACTTTTTTCTTACAAACTCTATACAATTAAAACAAATACAAAAACAAAAAAAATAAATTAGTTTTAGAATTTATGATAATACTTATGTATCTAATTGACAAAATTTAATAACTATTCCTGAAATCTATTTAATAATGTAGAGTTAGAGAAAGAACAATTCTTCAAATATTTATTTTCAAATACCACATCATTTAAATATGTTAATAATTTTTTTAATATTATTTAACTTATAATTTATTAACCGTTTAGTTCATATAAAAAATTTCAGATTTTTTCATTATAAAATAAAAAATTTTACGTACAGATTATATAATTTACTCTTTAAATATAAATTTACCGCTATTATTAGATCAAATGTAACAATCATTTAATTATAAATTATTTAACACCTCTTATTATAAATTATGAAATTTAATCAAATTATAGAGCTATGGATTAGGTTTACCTGCTCTACATATATAGGCACATATAAAAGTAAATAAATAAATGATACATAATTTAAATACCTCACAATTATATAATACTAACATATATTTAGTATTATTATTTATTGATTTCTTAAGATAATTAAACAATTTATTTTCTTTTATCGACGAACATAATTTACTTTATATGTTTACTCTTTGAATTTTTTCTTTTAAAAGCAAAAATAAAATAAAAAAGTTGTTCATTTGCTTGATTTTCATTATAAGTTTGTGTCGGTAGTTAGATAGAACCTGAACAGGAAAACTCCTTGCAGACATTCAAGTATGTACGTTTACATTATAGCATCTTCTCATGTCATGAAGAAAAAATATAATAATAAATTCGTTAAATTATTTTCAGGAAAAAAGAAATTAGAAAGATAATCATTACCCAAAATAATGGCCTTACCTATTTCCGACATTCCATAAAAAGATTTCCGATCGTTACCAATAGAATCCAAATTATTCAGAATGAGCTTATTATATATATTGTCATTTTTAAAAATTTATTAAAAAGGGACCAATTAACTTTTAGTATCACGGGATATCGGTGTTATTAAAATTTTATTTCTAATAACAAATAAAATTAATATTCTTTTCTTAAACATTTATAAAATCAGTAGAATAAAATATAAGTATTAATGAGTTTTTCATCTATATTGCCTTTAATTGGTAAAAGAATATTCTATTAATAAATTTTTTATTGAATAATTATAATTAAATTTAACAGATTTAATGGCTCAAAATTATCTATAATTCCGGTGTTATTTAAATTGCTTAAAATATTTAAAAGGGATTTTTCATATCCTAATCAACAAAAGTACAATATTCTTATTCTTATTCATGTGTTTATGGTATGTTTTGAAAGTTTGAGCTGCCCTTTTTGTTTAAGTAAACAAGTATATTTGCAAGCAAATCTTTATACACAATATATATTGATGATCATTAAATTAAGAAAACCATTAAGGACTTGAAGCATCAATTATTGAGGTATTAATTAATATATAGAATGGCACTTTTATAATTTAGTTATAATTAATTGCTTTCTTCAGGTAAGATAATCAGTTGATAATTGAAATTAAAAAGAAAGATTGGATTCTCTTTGGACCACAAAAGAAGAAAGGTGACAGTCCAACAAAGAGCAGAAGATAACTTTACATTATTCTCTTTGACATAAAAAAACCAACACAAGCAAACTCTGAACTTTTTCTCTGACCCTTTTTTCTTTATTCAGATCCTTCACAACAAAGGCAAGCTTTTGTCTCCCATGCATCCATTTTTTTTATTTTTATTTTTATTTTTTCACCTTTTCATGCTGCATGGCTTGGCTTGGTTACCCCTATAAGCTACTTTCTATCACATGTTAATGAAATTATATATCAAAAAATATTTATTATGCTTTTTATTTAATCTAAAGTTTAATGCATAATATTGTATTGTACCCACATGATCATGATAATGTGCATGCATTTCACACAAAACCATTTGCTAACAATTTCACTTTTTTGATTTAAAAAAAAAAAGTTTATAAAACTTCATGTAATTATCTAATGGACCCAACTTTTTGATTAGAAATCTTTAATCAAGAGATCTCTT
Organism: Ricinus communis; assembly: GCF_019578655.1. Taxonomy (NCBI): domain Eukaryota; kingdom Viridiplantae; phylum Streptophyta; class Magnoliopsida; order Malpighiales; family Euphorbiaceae; genus Ricinus; species Ricinus communis. The sequence continues at coordinate 22,563,113 of NC_063258.1, forward strand.
AGATTCTAAATTTAAATAAGAACATTGATTGATTGATATTAAATTTGCTTTCTAGTTTAATTATCACCTAATTAATATTATCTCGATTATCCCTGAATAAATAATTTATAAATGTGATAGAAATGTATATTTAATGTGAACATCACTTAGATTTATATGTCCATGTTCGTGGAATTTAATTATTTAAAATTAGATTTTTATTTTGCTTGCATGGAAGGTTAGACTCCTTTGAATTCAAAAATAGTATCAAACATATAATTGCAGATTTAATCCGAAATCTTAAATTCAAATTCCAGCAATTCAAAACATTATAAAAGAGAGCCATACACATATCTCAGCTTGAATTCGAATGTAATACATATATAATACAAACAATAGAGAAGAAGCAGGGATAGAGAAGGTTTGGCCCTTTGATTATTTAATAAGATTATGATCAAGCATTACCCAAAAAAATAAAAAGTACCATATTTGTCTTTGATGAGGTCCCCTGGCATACCTAATATTGTTTGATTTCTTGAATATTGATTATAAGTGATGATTGATGAATATGTAGATGGTGCATTTATAGTTGTATTTGAAAGTGGGTTTTGCCCTCATATATTTGATTTTACATGCATTCTTCTGTTTCTTCTAAATTTTCATGAATTGCAATGATATAATTGGTTTCACTCACTTGTCACAAAAATATCTTTCAAAAGTATATATTTGAGCTGGGATAATAATATAGATGATATTCTAGTATTTATTTGGAAAGATACAAGCTTGGTAAAAAAATAAAACTCTAGCTGTCTCTTTTTTTTTTTTTTTTATCAAAGTTTCATCTTTTAGCCCACCGCCTGGTCAATTTAGATCGACGGTAATTTTTTTCTTTTATTATTAATTAATTTTAATAAATAAATATTAATACTTTAAAAATTTTATAGTTCCATTATAGGGGTTTTAAGTTCTCCTTCTATAGGAGTTTTATGGTCATTCATTAAAAAGATATTGAGTTCTCCCTCTATAGGAATGGTGAAGAAAAAAAGAAATCAAATCCGACATTCAAGCAATCGGGCTTGCCAAAAGACATCTATAAAGTCGATATGTGGCTTAATGCTACCAAGTGGAGCGTTCTTCCTGCAGAATTGTAATTTATTGCTCCATCGATACAATTGATGATTGTTATAAGTATTTTTTTGAATGTTTGATGTTTATTTTATTTTTCATATCAAGACGTACTTATTGATGAAATATTTATATTTTTTCATAAAAAAATGTTCTCCCTATTTTCTTGAATAAAAACTTAGAAAAACAGAATTTTGTAAAAAAATTATATATTTATATTTTAAATTATTATTTACATAATTTTATCTTGCTATTATTTACATAAATGAAGGGTGCAATAATAATTAGAATCCTAAAAGAAAATTATTTTCCTTTTCTTTCACCTATCTTAAAAAATATAAGAGAAGAAATAGGTATTCACTCATTTTACCTATTTTCAGATATAAGAGGAGAAATAGATATCCACTCATTTTATATTCTTTTTTTTTCTTTTCTTTTCCTTTCCTTTCCTTTCCTTTCCTCATTCTCATTTTTTTTTTTTCAAACATAGAGTTAGTTTTATTTAACTTTTTTTTAATTATTCAATTTTAATTTTAATTGAGATTTAGTCATTTTATGAAATTAATATGTCATATTTTTCTTTCTTAATTACTCTACTTTCATTGTTAATTTACCATAAATCAATGTTTTATTTACAAAATAATTAAATTAAAGCACAATAAAAATTTAATAATTAAAATAAAATAAAACATATTAAAATTTTGTGACTAAAATAAAACTATCATTTATTTCATTATACATACACAAGCTTGCAATTGCCGCTTGCCACACAATCCATGTTATAGGCATGTAAAAGTTAACCAATATATCAAACAAACTCTACCTTATGATCTTATTTGATTAAAAAGCTACTTGATCACAGCCATTAACATAGTGTTTAGAGATCAAAGTTGACTCACGTCATCCCATCAGAATTAGGATGAGCTTTCAATAGAAATAAGGGAGCCAAAGTATAATATATATATATATATATATAAAATACTTAGAGAGCTAATAATGTTAATCTTTCACAAATTAACTTAAGAGTTCATTAATAACTTTTTATCTATTAATTTTATTAAGAGATCTTTTTGAGAGCATATGACCCCATACCATTACACTTGGCTCTGCCCTTGAAATGTTTCTTATGAATAAATTAAATTGTTCCCTTGTTAATTTGAGAATAAAATAGAAAAAGGAAAAAACAAAGAAGAAGACAACCATCTTTATCAAGTAAGAGGAAAAAAGTCATTTTTGAGTTAATCTTGACTTTGATGAAAAGTTGGGTCCATAGAAACCAAAATGAAAATAAAGTTTTAATACTTTTAGGCATAAATAACTAATTTAGTGAATTAATTTAATAATAGTACTACTACAGCATGCTTAGTAAGGGTCAGGTTTATCTAATAATAAATTAAGGTCTCCTAATTAAGCATGCTTTAAAAAAAAAGATTAATTGTAAGTAATGGTTGGCCTTTTGAAAGTTGGGTAATCTTAAAGATTTTTGTCTTAACTTTTAAAAACCAACTTTTATGGTTAATTGAGCCCATTGAACATGGTCCTGTGGATGAAAGGTTCAAGTGTCTCTCACGTAGACATATCCCCCTTTTACATGTCTTTCCAAAAGGTAAAAGTCAATTCTTAGAAACCTTTTTATTCTAATAATCTTTTTCTTTAATAATTTTCCTTTAGAAAGTTGAATGCTTGTGTGTAAAGTATATAGGAGGATTAGTGCTTGATTCCTTGTAAAAGCCAAGAATTTCCACTTCAAGAACGTATCGATATATTATATAAAAAATATATAAATTTATGTGAATAAATAAGAATTTAATTCTATAATAATAATATTATTAATTATTTTTTATTGAATAATCTATAGTTATTGAAAAAGGTAACCCTTTTTTCCCTTAGCTTTATTTGCCTCTTCTATTGGGAAATTTTCTATTGTTAGTATTTCTTAAGGATTCCAAAAATCCCTAAAAGTTACAAGTAAAGAAGATGGCATGTTTGTTTCAAATGAAGCTTTTTAGGTGGGAATTTGTCATATTCCATTTGTATGTTTCCATAACATTAAAAATATTAGATAAAGAAAATCTTTCCATAGAATTAAAAAAAGATACATATTAAATAAAGGAAGAATTCTTTGTTGGGGCGGTGCCCTCTTGTCATTGTTCACTAGTTTCACTATTATTTGCAATCAGAACTTCCTATGAACAAAATTATAATCTATTTCTCTTTTTTTTTTTTAAAAAAAAAATATAATACATTACTATATACATCATAATACTAAATGAATTTTGAGATCCTAAATTTTAATTTGTTGGACTGTTCCCATAAGATAAAGACCATAAATATTTTTTGAAATATTTATCAAGCATGATTGCATTGCAAAATCAATAGTGAAAAAGTTTACATTACCTTTTCTTTTTTCTTCTAACGCCTTTTCTAGAGGACTTTTTTCTCATAAAGTTAATAGGAGATAGAGTGGTTGATCCAAGTACAATGACAGAAAATAATTAAATCATTAAATTTAATCTTTTGGTTTATAACTAATAATGGCCTACCTATAAGGGTCTAAGCATTTAAAAGTTCCCAAATTCTATTGCATATATGTTTCCCAATGTAAATATACTTTGATATTTACTACTAACATAAGAGAATTACAATCAAACCATTTGTAGTTTTTCAATTAATTAGAAAGAACAAAATTAAAAACCTTAAGTTATGCTCTACTAATTTTGATTTTATTATTAGCATAGTTTAGTACACTTTTTCCTCTTAGATTTGCAACATTTAACATAATTAAAATTCTTTTTCATAGTTCTTTTTTTTTCTCCCTTCAGATACAACTTTTCTATTTGTGGAAAAGGGGGAACCAATATAAGGTCACCTTTTTGCTTGATTGGTGGCTCTCCTGCTGAAGAGAAAGTAAGACTACTTTCCTTTATTCTAAACAATAAAGAGAGAGGGAAAAAAAAGAAGATAGGGCATGAAAGTCTAATTGCTTTGAGTGCAAGAAGCTACCAAAACCACTTTTTATAGAGAGTTGGGTGGTTCTCAATTCTCCCCAGCTGTGAGTGATTTGTTGTTATGTGTTTGCTTAAAGTTTGACCTTTGATGACATGATTAGCGCACACACATATATATATATATGTATATGAATGTAAATATTACTATAACATGTGTAAAAGCTATGTGGGGTTATGCTTGCACTAATGAAAAGAGTTATGGGCCCTTTTGTCTCATGATATTCCATCAATTAGTCTTTATGATAGAAGAAGAAGAAGAAGCTCTAATCCAATTCATCATTCATCTATGGATCAATTACAATTTTGAACTTATTGTAGAAGAAAAGAGAGAGAGAGAGAGAGAGAGCTTATAGCTAGCTAGAGGGCCTTTTTGAGCTAATGAGTCAAATAAAATGACACTTGAGCAATTATAGCATTACATGAAGGAAATATTTAAAGATCCATACAAATGGGGTCATGGGTCAGCCTTAGCAATCCTTACTCACAGGAAAAAAATAATAATAAAATTGGTGGGTCTTTTTTGTTTTTTTTTTTAATTTTCCTTTACATTTTATTTGAATCATAGTTCCTCTATTATTGGTGGGGTGGAGAAAGAGAATTGTTAAAAAGGCATATGTATATAGTGGAGGAGAACTTTTCCCTGATTAAGGAACCAACTACAAAGCAACACTACCTTTTGGCAATGATAAAAGGTTAAATAATCTTTTAGTGAGAAAGAAAGATGAGAGGTTTTCCAATTCAAACTCAAAGAAGAAGTAAGTAATAATGAGAAAGATCCATAAGAATTATTTATCTTTATTTTTATTTTTTATGGACTATGAGGTCACATGAACTCTCTATAAAGTTGAAGGTATTATTATAGCATCATGCTTAAGATGTGGGTATGCCAAAGACAAAAGCAAGGGCCAAGGAGTTTGTTGTTCAAGAAGTTTTCCTTATTTTATTTTATTTTATTTTTATGCAATTTATCATAAATTTAGAAGTCTTGGTCCATTACTGCAAGCCATCTAATGTTGCTTATAGCATTTAAATTAAAAAAATTATAAATTTAGTGGTTTAGTTTTTTTATTTTTCTATTTTGGTGTCTGAATTAATTTTTTTAATTAAGTCTTTGATCCTACTAAAAATACATAATATAGTATTTCTATCCGCTTTTACATATTAAAGTGTTTATATGAGTTATTTTAACAGTAAATTGATTTAAATATTATCTTTTTAAAACAATATCATTTTTATTTTTATAAACTAACTTAGATACTCTCCTTTAAAATAATATCATTTTTTATTCATTTTCTCATTTTTCTAAAATTTTTTGTTTCTTGAGAAATTAAAAAACAAAAATAGTAAATTCTTTTGCTCATTCATTCTAACAAAAAAATAAAAAGAATTAAATGCTTCTTTTATTCTTTTATTTTATTGCATCACCTTAAATAAATATTCTTTCACCGCAAATAATAAGAGAAAAGAGATAAAAGTAAATGAATTTCTTTTTAAGAAAATGTTTAAAAGTTAAAAAAATTAATGCAACATACTGAGTGTTAAAAGAATATTTAATAAAAAATAGAAAAAAAGAGCAAAGAAAAAAGAACAAAAGAAAAGAAGAAATACAAGAAATTATTACTTTAGCATATGTTCAAATACTTAATTAAAGAAAAAATTAATTCAAATACTGAAATAGAAAAAATTTAAAATTTAAGATATTAAATTTATAATTATTCCTTTTAAATTTTTTATAATATTTAGAATGCGTTTGAGATTTCTGATGATGTCTGAAAACGAGATTGAAATTCTTTTGATTTAATATTTTAATTTCTTAATTTTCTATAAACTGATTTTTTAAACCTGCTTTTAAAAAAACAACATTTCATCTATTTTCTATAAAAATAATTTTTAGAATTTTTAAAAATTAAAAAAATTTAAGAAAAAAAGTAAAAGTTAAGCTTAAAAGAACACTTTTCCAACCTTAATTCCAAACACAACTTTAATCTCTTTCAACTCCATTATAACTATAGCTTAATTAAGGGTGCTTGTGAAGACTTGTCTTCTTGTGGCAAATCCTATTAACAAATTTTTTTTATTTATATTAAGTTGATTATTTTGAACTTAAGATTTACATTAACACTATTTAATGGGTAATTATTAGGGCAAACTTTCTTTTCCTTTTTCTTTTTTTATGAAAGGGTTAAAACTTTTTATTTTGCCAATTCAAGCCTCATAGGTACTTATCTTTTATCTCTATAAATAATTGTTATAGTGAGAAATATCCCCCTACCAATTCACTTACTTTCAATTAAAACCTTCAAGAAAAATCTTACATCAAGCTTAAACTATGAACAATGATTAAAACTCCAATCCTCTTTCAATAAACTGTTAATTTAATAACAGAATCTTCATGCATAAAATTGCCATTGGCTAAATTTTTTAATACACTGGAGTTCAGATATAAATAAATACCTTGGCGTACTATTTAAGGGAAGAATTTATATTTTCTTTTCGCTTTCTACATTTTGCAGTTTATTTTTTAAATTACAATTATATTAAATATAAATGATCAATTTGGCCCCAGAATTTGGAGGCCATAAACAAGTTACACATATTTTGGTTTTCTTATTAATTTATCAGAAACCTGCCAAAAAGTGGCCAATTTACACCAAAAAAATCTTTAATTTATAATAAGTATCAAATTCTAAAAATATTTTTTAACTAAGTTTAGTTTTAGTGTGTAATAAAAATTAATAATTACCAATTAAGAAAACTAAATATAATTGTACAAGTCTCATAAATAATAAATATTTCAAATAAGTTTTGTTATAGTAAATTAATTAATTTTAGAAATATTAAGTTATATACAGTGTATCAAATCAAGTTTTGAAGATTTAAACCAAGTCTGAGATTGAAATAATTATTATATTATTTTTATTAGTAATTAAGATTGAATATTACTAAAATATATCATTTTAGTATAATCTTATATGAGTTTAGTAATAATATTTAATTAAAAAACTTAATAAAAATATTATTTAAATATTTATATTAGATATTAGGATTAAGTTATGTTAATATTAAATAATTTTATTTAACTAAATAAAATTATTATATATAGTTTAATATTTAGTGTTAAGTTCAAGAACTAAATTAGATTTTTATGAATTGACCTTTCTAATTAGAGTGAATTGGTTACATTTACCAAGTTGCTGGAAAAATTGGCTAAAGATTTAAAATCTGAATTGTCCATTGGCTCTAAATTCAAGGAGCAAATTGACATTTTAGCAATTTTATAATTTCTTTATTATAGTATCTTTAATAAATAATTTACGTCATATTTTATAATTAATTAGCCTTTACCGATGGACAGTAAAAATTTATATGGTTTTCACAATTAAAAGTTGATGACCATAAAGGAACATTATTATATATAAAAAAGAACCTTCCGCTTATGGTTGGCAAATCCTAGAGCATCTATGATTTTTTTTTTTCAAGAATATGAATATTTCATTCAGTGATCATAAAAAATAAAAAAAAAAAATTAATAATAATAATAATCCAGAAATATAAATAATAAGAAATAGAATTTTTTCTATTAATTGTCAGCTTATACTGGTGACTTTATAACACCACAAATTGGTTCCATAAATGTTTTTATACGGATCAAATTGAGTAATCTCTTTCTCATTCTCACTCTCAAAAGAAGATGATCTAACCCTATAAAAGAATTTAAGACTCCACTGAATGAAGATTCATACAAGAAAGATAAAAAAAAAATCCACCATTATTGGTGATTCTATATATTAATCTTATTATTATTGAAAAATATAAATATAAAATATTAAAAAGATCGATTGAATAGAGATAAAAAATAGATGGATGAAAAAAAGATAGAAAAGGATAAAACCAAAAAAAGAAAAGAAAGAGAGAGATAAAAGGAGGGCCACCGTCAACAATGAAAATTGGTGTCAACGACCCTAAATCTTAAAAGAAGGTTTAGGATTTTTTGAGAGGTATGAGAGATCCTCAAAGATGTTAATTAATCCTCCCTCTTTTTATTTTTAATAAATTTTTTTGAACGTCTAGGATTTTAAATCTATATCGAAGCGGTCTCTTAATTATCCTTTTGAGTTAATTCCATTTAATTTGAGTATTTGTTCTTTTGTCTTGTTGCTTTATCTTTTGTCTTTTATCTTTATTCTCCCTTTTTTTTCTCATTATAGATTTATACGAACTATATAATTCAATATACAAAATTAAGTTTATAAGACTGTAATACTTCTTTTGCTATTAAACTCTACTCGAAAACTTGAGAGGCTACCATTAAACAAACAAATTGTTGTATTGTGCGTAAAATCCTCTTTGCAAAATTAGTGGATAGAGAAGTGATAAATCACCTAGCAGGTAGACGAACACCTGACATGATGATTGTCAATGAAATATTCATATAAATAAGTATATCAAAGAAATTACCAAATATGTATTTTCTGAATTCACCCCGATACTTAAGTCAGAAATTTAGAGAATAAGTAGAAGATTATATAATTGTAAGATGAACGTAAAATACTTCAATATAGGGCAAACCTTATATAATGCTATGTTGGTCTTTATTCGTGTAAAAGGAGAATTCATCGCCTTGCTTGTAGACTATAATCTTCTGATTGGATTTCATTTCTTATCATGTTTGGATTTGTCCCTACAATCTTAAATAGACTAAGATGTTAGGAGTTCCTCTACTAGTCAAGAATCATTATCTACTTATGACACGAATACTGAGTTGTCATTGATCCGAGTTGTCATTTATGATTTTATGCGTAGTATCAGGAAGCTTTTCGTCAATTTCTAAAATTCTATGTCACTACCATAAAAAAAAAAAAAAGTAGTTGAATAGCAACAGAAAAATTCCCCCTCTATTTGCCGTGGAATGAAAATGGATGAGAGACGGATTACTCAATTGTAAAACTGACAGACTAGCAGTGGATAAGAGCAACAAAGACCTAATCGTTGTAAAGCTGCTATAGAAAATTCCTCTCTATTTTGCAATGGAATGAAGAAGATGAGAGATAGATTACTCCATTGTAAAACTGACATATTGGCGGCGAATAAGAGCGACAAAGACCTAGTCATTGCAAAGTTGTAGAATTTAGTGCAATATGTTGGCGCTAGAAATAACGACCCATTAGTAACTAATTTGTGACAGAATTTAGCAACGTCACGTAGATTCATCGCAAAATAATGGCATAATTAGTGCCAAAAGTATTACAAATATAGCGATAGGCATGCTTGTCTATTGCTAAACACCTAATGGAAAAGCTATTTAATGACTAAATATCAAGTGTATTGCTAAATATAAGATCTTATATGTGTTTTATATATCACATAAAGCGACAGATAGTTCCGTCAGATAGCTAGCGACAACATATGCCTGTCGCTAATTGTATTAAAAGAAAAGTCAGTAAAGAAACTGCCATTTTGTTAATAGTTTTAACGATAGACAACAACCATCGTTGATGCGTTTAAATGAAACGGTTGCAGTATCTGCCGCCTCATACATGTTAGCAACTGACAATATCCATCGCTAATTGTAATAATGAAGCTGTTTCCTACTTCTTCAATTTTAAACCTAATTTCTCTACCACTCTCTCACCATTCCCCACTAAAGTCATTCTTCCCGTTCTAAATTTTTTAATCTTCCCCATTGCAACTTAATTTCTCTACCACCCTCTCTATCTTCTTCTCTCTTTACTTGTCTCTTAAAGCCGACCAATTGTTAAAAGCAAAAGACAAAGGTCTTTTTTTTATTTTTTCTATTAATAATTTCTATTATGGTTTTTGTGGTTCTTCGAAAACCGTTTGTTAATAAATAAAAAATAAAATAATATTACTGAAATCTAGGATATTTTTAAATAATATAGAGTTTTAAATATATAAATGAAGTTAATTATTAATATAAAAACAAAAATGAATTTTCTGAGTTTTTCATAGTAATTTCAGTTCTTGCCAATCTCAATTCATACCATTATGGAAATGGATTCACATGCCAATTAAAATTTGTCGGATACAGAGGCATAAAACTTTTGAGTACATTTATATCATAGTCACGGGTTCAAAATTTATAATAACAATTTAACAATTGTTTTATTCTATCTCTCAATTCTGTGCTTAAAAAGAATCGTATTTTAGCAACTAACCCCTAGAATTTTGATCGCAATATGGTAATTTTTTGTGGAGTTGAATAATAATGAGGTTGGCCCAAATTAATCACTTGAAGGTGGCAATTTACTCATGAACCCATATTTATTGCATCTCCTTTTTTTATTGAAGCTAAAGGACAGTACTAATAATAAAAAGGTAAATCAAGAAATGAATAAAGGTGGTGGGTTCGAAGGAACTCCTACTTCAAGCAAGGGTTATTTTCGAGCTGTAAAGAATTTTTAACTTATTATTCTTAATCTCCTTCACGGTACAGTGTTAATGAGATTTTAACTTCTCTAGTTTCTTCAGGGAGAATTCCAAAAAAGATGGAAAATGGAGAGCTAGGAATTTACCACAGAAGAAAAAGTGTTTAATGGTTCGATCTCTACTTGCAGAAATTTGTAGCAATTTGGATAATCAAGCAAGAAAGTATCCTATCAGTTAGTATCTCAGCTCTTTCATATGTGATTGATTGCAGCTGATTATCTCAAATAATTACTATAAATGTAATAAATATAAAAAATGCGACCGTCTGACTTCTAATCTAGATGATTATACAAATAATAAGGGACTTAGATTATCTTAGTTTCTTAGGTAAGCTGATACAGTTTTACTAAAATCAACACGCGGAGCTAATTAATGAGCTAAAAGTTAAGCTAATATGAGCTAAGAATATAAAAATGAGTTGTAAGCATGCAACTTTGAGCCAAGAACATATGATTAATGAGCATGAGGAATAAAGCTAAGAGCTAACCTTACAATAATCTAAGAGCGATAAGATGAAATATAAGCTAATAAACAAAATGCATTAAATATAATGTTGAAACAGTAACCGAAAAATTTCAGGAATTTAATTGCATAAAATAAATAATTTACAGATATAATTAAATGCTGAAAAACACTTGAACCCTTCGATCGTACTGTAAACTAAAGACTAAGGATTGCTTGACTATACTAATAATTGTTTAACTAATCTAAGGATAAAAGATAAATATAAAATTTATAGACTCTGAGTCTGTGATTTGATATTTGATTGATTGAGGTTTGCTTGCTAAGGGCCCTTGCAAACTTATTGACATCCATGGCTTGAAAGATGCTCAAACATATTCTCAATCCTTAACTTGGTCCTTAATTAACTATACACCTTGAGAGCATGTATTGTTTCTTTTCATATTTTGTACATGTTGACAATAATGTAACTTTTTTGCTCACTTTCTTACTCTTTTCAATTTCCGTTGCACATTTCATTTCACTTTATGCTTCTCCTCAACTTTCTTTTTCACACGATATAAACGTGTTTTTTATTTCTTGAATATACTCCACTTTCATACCACTTTCTCCTTAGCTGAAACTTGTATTTCTTTCTTTTCTTTTCACAAGAACATGCTTTAAGCTTTCAAAAAATTTTGTAACTGACTTTCTACCTTCTTGCTTCTTCATTTTTCACATGTCAATAATCTTTAAAGATTATTAAATTGACTCATAATTAGTGAATTGATGATTTATTAATGAGTCAGAAATCTGAATCGAGCCAAAATCTATAAGATCCAAGATTTTAATAAAAAATAAATTGATTTTCTTTATAGGTCTGCCCAAATTTACCAAGTTTGCTAAATGTAGTTGTAAACACAGTCCTACTAAGTCATTAGCTAGATTAAAGTCCTATAAGGTTGTGGTGCATTTTCAAATTCTAATTTGACGTCAGCAAAGGCTGCTTTGCAGCCCCATTTGAGCTGTATCTGTTGGAACGTTCGAGGGTTATTGGGTCGCACTAAGAACTCTTTTTCTGGTTTGCAAGATAATGTTGGTTTATTTCATTATATTTAGGAGTCTATTGTTAGAATTATGCAACAATAATTTTAACGATACCTTCTTATCATCTGTGTCTAGTGCTAAAATGATGTTTGTTATTTTATCTCGGGTTGAGCGGAGAGTGACGGCTTTAATGAATATATTTCTCTTTCTTCTTTTTTTACTGAGGATGTTCGTCCACCGTTATTTAATATGTTCTTCCAAGAGTTCCAAGATGTTGTGAGTCCGGAAGTCTCTACTCCCTGTCTGCATAGCTTGATTCAAGGTGATGATATTTTGCATTGGAATCATGTTCTCCTTACTCTTATTCCAGTGATTAAAAATCCTTGGGGGGTTAAGGGCTTTTGCTGTATAAGTCTATGTAATGTATGTATTATACAAGTTTATATCTCGAGTAATAATAAATAAATTCAGGATGATCTTGGGAACATGTAGCAGACGATGGTCAATGTGCATTTATCCCTGTGAGGAATATCAATGATTGCCAGGTTTTGAGGTCATTCATTGCTTACAAATCATCATAGATTATATATTTTTAAAACTTGATATATGAGTAAAGCATACTTATTTCATAGAAAAAAATCATAATTCTTGAAAAATAACTCTATGATATTAAAATTATTTAAAAGTTATTAATTTAACATTTTATGCTTTTCAACCGGTTTAAATTGAGTTTAAATGAATTTATGGAAATTGAAGTCGTTGATTGTCAAGGGATAACAATTAGCGTTATCATTAAGAACATCTAGGCCTTGTTTAGTATGTATTTTCTACTTCCGTTGAAGTACACTTCCTAGGAAGTTGGATTTCTAGAAATTAAAAAGTAAAAGTGTTTGATATATAATTTAATTTCTTAAGAAATAGAAATTTTATTGTTTTATCATAAATTTTAAAAAACAATTATACCTACATAACAAAATTAATATTAATTTTTCTTAGATATTTAAATGAGAATATATTAGTAAATTAAAATTTATTTAATTAGTAAAGTTTTACCCACTTAGTCTCCTTAATAAGTTATTTTCTCTGTATAATGGAGTTGAATTGTCTATTTTTAAGAAATTATTTTGCTCAGGCAATCTATCCATCCTCTCATTCTGCTTCTGCCCCTTCACAGTTTCCTCTCATACATGTCTTTGTTTTTCCCAAACAAAGGGTTAAAAAGAATAAATATAAACACCACCAAATTTCTTAAGCAAAAAGAGATGAGTGAGTGGTAAAAGGAAAAGAAAAAAAGACGAGTGTCATTATGACAGGAAAAAGCTGTTAGCTCTCAAGTCACTCTCTCTCTCTCTCTCTCTCTCTCTCTCCAGTGGTAAAGTCAAAACAAAAATATCTTTTTTGACCTTGAAAATGTTAGAGCCATTTAAGTCATGCTTAAATCATTGCTCTAGAAAAAAGAAAACTAAAAAAAAAAAGGGAGTTTTGAACCAACAAATAAGCTATGAATAGATTAGCACAATCAATTTCTCTATTATTGACCAAGACAAATCAATTTCCCTACTCTATTTATAAGATGCCATTTGAAAGAAAAAAGAAAAACCACTTCAAGATTCTTTTGTTAGTTTTGCTCCTTCTACTTAGTAATTAGTAATGTGAAAATTGATTCAACATGTCATGTCATCATTCATTATCTATTCATCTTTGCAAAATACATTATATTGTAATTGGAGACTAAAATCATGCACTCTTAAGAATTTCCAATTAAGGCATTCATTGTTATTAAATTTTCGAGATATGAATTTCTTTTTCTTTTTTCATTAGAGGGTATAATGCCGTAAATTATATAATAAGGATATTTATTTTCTTATATTTACCATGAATATAATAAATTCTCACTGATATCAATGAATAGAATTTCTCTAATTTTCATAAATAAACACAAATTAGATTGCTTTTTAATTGACAAATTTATTTATAATTTAGACGTAGATATGGAAAATAATTTATTGTTTAGTAAAGGTATGAGAGTAAATTCTTAAATCAATAATATTCAACCAAAATCTATATATCAGATTTAGCATTTATATAGTTGGAGTTAAGCATCCCATAGTTTGAATCTTCATGGCATATTAAACTCTTCAATTATGATGATAATCACATTATCTCTTGTTATTAATAATTTTCATTTTAATGCTAGTTGTATTCAATTATGAAACTATCAATAATGTTTGTAATATATATATATATATATATATATATATATATATATATATATATCATTATTAAGAGCTAAGAGGATTTGCAACTTATAAGATTCAATTATCATCTTTTCTTATAAGATTCTATAGTTTATAATATTTAATATTACGTCTTCCTTTTGAAGGCCATTTTCTTATAAAAAAATAAAATTATAAAAATTATTAGTCGAAAAAACAGACAATGACTGAAAAGTAGGTTGCGACTAAATCGATAGAGCAAATAATATTGCAAAACTATGAATTGGAAAAAAAGAAAAAAAAAAAAAAGGATAATACCTAAAAACATGGGTCATGACCGAATCAATAGAGCAAATATTCTCCGCTGAGAGAAAAGGTTTAATCCAATTTCATGCCATAGAAGATGTGGTACTCATGAATGTTGAAGAGGCAACTTTCAATTGAATTCATTGTTATTGTTTGACCAAATTCATATACTGTGTAAGTTTATTTAGAGATTCTTTACAATATTTGGTAGCATTTTCCTATTTTTCTAACTAACTAATTATTGTGCACAATAATTACAACTCAAAGTCTTCAAAGAAATAACTTTGAAAATTTTTAGTAATAATAACCCATCTGGCCAAAAAGTCAATTACTCCCCAAATTATGTCAAAATTGCAAATTTACCTAAAATTTTTAAGTTTTTGGTCAATTCAAAACAGTTTCTAAATGCTGACTATCAATTTATGGTCTAATATGGATGCATTCGGATTTATCAAAAAGATAATTTTAATTTGTTTGAGATTTCTTTTCTTACAGGAGATCATGAGTACTTCATTATTAGAAAACAATAGATCTTTATCAAGGATTGAGATAAAAATAAATATCACCAAGACATATAAAGAAAAGTCTTAACGAATAGAAAGTTTATACTCATGTTGTTTAATTGCATTGACAAAAATTTTCTAAGTTACGACTTCACAATCAATATACTCCACTTAGTGGCTATTTTTGCCCATAAATAGACTTTTTTTGTCTTTAAATAAGTCTCATTGGGTGAATATCAATAACTAGATTTTCTAATCCTTCATAATAGAAGAGTTAAATATTCATAAAGAATAATATTACAAATACTTAAAAAGAGTATTAAAGACTATAAAGGAATATTAAAGAAATCCTAACAAAAAAAAAGTAATAGATTAAAAATATATATTTATTGATCAAAATAGTTCAACGTAAAATAAAATAAAACAAAAAGGGAAATTATCACCAATCCAAAAATGACTAATAATAGGCTGTCGGTAAAAAATTTAGTGAAAAACTAGAGAAATGAGAGATAGAATTTTGGTAAAGTAATTTTAATTTTTATCTTATATTAATTTGTGATTTTAAAATAAAAATAAAAATTTCAGTCTCTAATAATTCTTATGTTTGGTGAATTGAAATATTATTAAATATTCAAATTATTTATTCAAATTCATAGTAAATAAAAATTTAAAGTAAATATCGATCATTCAAAATATACTAAATGTATCTAAAATAAAATAAGGAAGAAAATATGTTCTAAAAATATAAATTAAATATAATTTTTACTTCAATAAGTGAGTAAAAGAAATACGCTCTACAAAACTTCTAATAGCTGTCTAAATCAATGATAACAGAATTAGTTTTACTTGCTCATATTCGAATTCTTTTTTAATATCTTTTAATAATCAATAATATAAAATATTATTACTAGAATTTACTAATTATTAAATAATAAAAATATTAATTATTTAATAATAAGATGAAGTCATTTTTTAAAATATTTATAAATAAAGTAGATTATTAATTTATCAAATAATAAATATAAAAATATTGACTGTATTTATATACGAAGAGGAAGATATTTCAATAGCATTTTTATTGTCAATGACTTATAATAAGATGACAATAGTCTGGGATAAGAGGTTAATTTAACCCTTTGAATGTGGTTTAAGATATTTAAATATATTAATTTCCGGAATTTAAATTTTTTTTAATATATGTGTTTAGTTTTTTATACATTAAATTTTTATTTTGATATGTGTATTTATTTTGACACATGGAATTCAAGTTTATGTGTAATTTTATAATTTTTTTATTAATTTTGATTAATATATTATTTTTTAGGATTAGAATAAGTGTTTAATTAGAAATATAACTTATCAATTAATAAATTAATAGAAAAAATTTAAAATTGTAAATAAACTTGAATTCCATGTGTCAAAAATAGTACACATATTAAAATAAAAATCTTATATGTCAAAATTAAATATTATATATATATATATATATATATATATATATATATATATATATATATATATATATATATATATATATATATATATATATATATAGAGAGAGAGAGAGAGAGAGAAAGAGAAAATAATTGATGCTAAAAATGCTATTGAAATATCAATATTTTGTAAATATTTATAAAGCAAAAGAATACTAATTTTTAATGCAGCAAAACAGAAAATTATTTATAAAAAATTTCATGTCTTACAAGCGAGGGACCGGTAACTGTGGTATGGTCTTTCTTCCTTTTGTGTCCTGCCATTTCGGTTTTCATGACTCTTGTTTCTTCTGTTATTGGTCTTTGAGGGCTTTCCTTTTTCTCTTCTCCCATAGGGTAACATAACCCCTAATTCTAAGGAATTTATGTCAGGAAAAGGAAAAGGACCCATTTCTTTTATTCCCCTGGTCTTTATTGTGGTTATTTATAAAAAAATTTATATACATATTTATAATTAATTTAGAACACAACGCAACTATATATTTAAAATTTAAATTTAAAATTTTAGTTAAATTAAAAAAAAATTTACTATTTCATCTATATTTTTTGAATAATATTTTACAATATTTACTCATTCATCCGTGAAATTTAAATCTTTGCATATATTATTAGATAATTATATTTTTTAGATTAAGATATCTATTGAGATATTAATAATTTCGGTTATGGATATTTTATATACTATATGAAAATAAATATCTATCATTATGTATGATAATTTTTTTTTCAAATAAATTTAATTTATTGACAAAAAAAAGGTGAAAAAAATTCAACATAGGATCATACTTAATTGCCAATTGATTTTTGTCATTTAATTGTAAGTGTCTAAATATTTTCAGCTTCCTCTCTATTCTCAATGCTTATGCTGTAAATAAACTTAAATAGCTACCCAATGTGTTTGGTAATTTTCTTTGAATGGTTACTGATAATTTTTGGAATTCCAAACAGTCGCAATTAAATTTAGCTCCAAATCAAAGCTTTTTATGCAACTATGTTAATTTAAATTTAATGATTAAATTATTATTTTTTTACTTTAGAAATTCTAAACCAAAACAACTTAAAAATCACATTTCTTCTTATCTTGTCAGTATAAGAATTTTCAAAATAGAAAATATAAATGTAAAAAAGAAATAATTCTGAAATATTTTAAAATAACTATTGTTACATATATCATCTAATTATTTCACTGAATTATTTATTTATTTATTTATTTATTTATTATATCAATTATGTTGTTATAAAAATAATTCAAAATAATGATTTTTATCTACAATAGTAGGTTATATTATATATAAAACTCTTTAAATAAAATAACAAATGTGACTTTTTAATTAAAAGATACAACTAACTAATATTTATATTGGTAATTTAAATATGAGCAACAACAACTGTATATAACTTTTACCAAACACAATCACTAATCAAGCTACCAGCTATTAGCAATAGTTATCGGCTATTAGCTACTGGGAACTAATTTTCTTAAGTCAAGTTTTTTTTAAATATTTTTGTTTTAGTGAGTGTATATTTAATTTAAATAGAAGTCAAAAGGAAAATATAAATATAGATGAATCGCGATTTCATTTTAAGTATATATTCTTTTACAATAAATAGCAGGACATACTTTAGCTTATTAGTAATTTCCAATAATGTATCAATACTACTACTAATTTTTATATCCAATCATTGAAAAATCATTATTATGTAAACCAGTAAAGAATACATGGCATTGTTGGATTGTCTAAAACTCATTGGATTTAGCCATAATCAAAATAAATAATAATAATAAAATTGACATTCTTTCTCTTCTCCACGCCCCTAATTCTCGACCAAGTCAATCAATTAATGTGATAAAATGCGAAGTTCAAAATGTACCAAACTGAATGAAACCAATATCAACCGCTGACATCACTAAATTGAAGTGCCATATTAATATAAATAATTACATATCTTGAAAGCTTCTAATAATTTAAAATGCCAAGTACTTTTTTAAAAATATATATATTTAAACTAAAAAAATTTAATATATATATAATTTGATTAATAATTGATTGAATATATTATAATACCAACATAATAAATGACATATTTGATATCATAAAAATTAAACATTGATAAGTTAGGAACTTGATCACATCATAAAATAAATAATAAATTTTAAGAAATCTGGAAACTTCAATATGAATGACAATTGCGACATGTTATTATTTTTATATTTTATTAGTGGGGATTGATAATTTTTTATTTTGTTATATGTAATTTTTTTTCTTTAATTATGATTTTTAGGTAGTTATTTATTATATCATATAATACAAAAATATTTCCGTTCATTTTAAATTTTTATGTTGTATTTGATTGAAATTTATTAAAAAATTATCTTATTTAAAAAATATATAAAAAAAATAAAATAAAAATAAAAAAATTGAATAAATGTTTTGGTGCTATAGTATATATATTGGTAGAATTTTTAAGTAGGTAGAATTTAGTTTACCTATAACTAATTCTATTTAAATTTAAATATTAATAATTTTAAATTAATATTTTTCTTATATTTGGTTGAAATCCATTAAAAAATTAATTTCATTTAAAAAATACATTAAAAAAAAAGTAAAGTGAAATGATAAAGTTAAAAGAGATATTTTAGTGCTATAAAATACATTAACAAAAGTAATATAAAATTCGTTTGAAAATTCTTTATTTTTTTATTAAAATTTAATTTAATTATAAATAATTTTATATAAAATTCTAAATTAATTTTTATTTCGTTCAAAATATATAAACTTTAAATTTGCAAATCAACTCTATAAATTTTATGAATTTTAATAAAATAAAAAAATAATAAATTTATATATCTAATTTAAGAACATGAATTACTGGTCATAACCATATATTGCCATTGGCTAATTAACGAGTTCCCAGTTTAGAAGGTAGTTGAATAGGGAAACCCATAAAGATAACCACAAGAATAGCTTGGCTAAGTATCAAACTGGGTGTACCAATTTTACAAAGTTAGTGAAATTAATAACGACGTCTATAGAAAACTTTTAGAGATATATTACTAATAATTAGAAGCAGTTCAATAGGTGTATGGAATTTCTAATATTATAATAACAATTAAAATAAATTAATAATTATGATAAAACTAAATTAACTTATTAAATATAATATTTCAATATAACTAGTGTATATTACGTGACAAAAATTTAACCAAAATATTTTAATATATCTCAATATATCAATATATCTTATCTGTAATTACTATTATTTTATTAAAAAATTAAATATGAATACTCAATCTCCATTAACTATACCTTTTATATATATACCGAAACAAATTAGTTTGTAAAATTAAAAGGCTAAGTGCTTCAGTTTTGATAACTAAATAAGACTTAGTAACTCCTAAAACTTTGTAGGAATAAGAGACCGCATATATCTTTCGGAAGAGAATATAATAGATTGCTTAGTCATCATTTATTTATACATGTCAATAACTAAATAATCATAATAAATATCAATAATAAGAGCTTATTTAATTCAGCTGGTCAATATAGTAGGTGATTGATAGTTGCTAATTGGTAGTTGATGGTGGATAAATTAAACAGTTTGGTAGAATTTTATTAACTGTTGCTGTTAGTATGTTAAATGACTATCGAAGTTATAATTTATCATTAATTATATTTTATTTTATTATATTATATTTAATGATACAAATTAATAAAAATAACTTATAATAAGCTCAATTATATTTATTATTAAAAATATTTTAAAAATTTAAATTTAAATTTAAATTCTACTAATAAAAATTTATAATTTTAATATAATAATTATTTAACTATTAAGAATAATTTCAAAATAATTATTATTTATTTTATAATATAAGAATTTAATTATATGCTATCAATTTAAAATAAGTTATTGTTAATAAGTTTTAATAAGGATAATAATATCTAAATAAATAAATAAAAATCAAATCAGCTACCATCTGATAAGAAAAAACTCTACAATTAGTAGCTGATTGAAACTAAATCAGCCATAAGTTGTTGTTACTTAAATATTTATCAAATGTTTTAATATAACTGTTGAGTAAGAAACAGCTATCAGCCGTATCAAACCTCTAAACCAAACACCCTCTAAATTAGTTGATTACAAATAAAATTTACCTAAACTTGCAATAATTTTGTGTTTAATTTTTTATTCATGAGCGGGCCAATGAGTCAATGGATTATAGAAGTAAAAACTCATTTAATATAAAAGAAAAGATTCAAATATGATACCTCTCATTTATAGGAGTAAACATTTTTGCCATTTGAGCTAAATATTTAGTGTGATGTTGTGTTTGATTAAAATCTATTTAAAATTTTATTTTATTTATAAATAAATCCTTATATTATTATATAATTATTTTAAATAAAATGAGTATTATATATTAAAATAAATTACAACAAAAGAATCATAGAGACAATACATAATGGAATAAGTAAAATAAAATGGTTATATATTAATTGTATGAAATATATTAATTTCCTTATATCAATTCATTTAAAAAATTTATTTACTTTATTAAAATTTAGATTAGTTATCTGTAATTTTATAAATTTAATTATATAAAATTTTAGATAAATTTCTGTTTTTAGTAAATACATATATAAATAAACTTCATGAAATTTTATGATTTTCGTTTTAATAGAGCATATTGTAAGTAATTATTATTTTTAGGTTAAAAGTATGGCCGACTCAATAGCTCATATTAATGTTTTTGAATAAACTCAATCCAGAAGAAAGTTAATTGATAAGACAAGTTTCAGAAACATTATATTCTGAGTAGAGTGTTTGATAACTCAAATTAGCATTTAAAATTAAAATTAAAATTAGTAGTTTTTACTTTTAAGTTCATTTGATTATGGTACGTGACATTAGTATAACATTCGCAAATAAGTTAAAAATCATTTAAAATAAATAAATCAAAATATTTAATTTAAAACTTTTACTTAATACATTCAAGCATTGAATTTTCATATTTTCTTATTAACTGAAAATATAAACTGTGTTTTATCGTAATCTATTAACAAAAATTTTCACTTATTGGTTGATTGTAAATAGAGTTTATTGCAAATAAATTTTGATATTTAGTGTATTAAGTAATAACTACAAATTCATTTTAAATGAAATAAATAACTAACTCATAATAAATTATAATAAACGGAATAAATAGAAAACATGAAAGAGAAATATATATATATATTAAGACTTAAAATTTTTTTATATATGTCTTTTTTTCTTATATATAGAATTTTATCTCGACAACTGTTTTTATTTTTGATATATTATTTTAAATTTAAATATAATTTTATATTTTCTCTAGTAATTTATTGATTAATAAGTTACATTTCTAATTAAATTTTAATTTTAATTTTTAAAAATGACATATTAATAATAAATTAGTTTTCTAATTAAATAATAATTATTCTAAAAAATAGCATTCTAATTATATCTTAATATTTTATGAACTAATAAATTAATTTTTTAATTAAAAATAATTCTAATTTTAAAAAATAACTTTAAATATTGTACTTATTTATATAATAATTTTTAATTCTATAAAATAATAATATCAATAATATTGATATATTAATTTATATAATAGTAGAATTAATTAATTTTCAGAATAATTTTTTATATAAATATCTAATTTGATGTTATTTTTAAAATATGATGAGTAGATATTAAAAATTAAAAATTTTATTAAGTTTCATATATAAATCTAATTTTATAATTATAAACAACCATTTAATACACGTATAGACGATTTAAAAACTCTAAAGTGTGTAGATGGGATGGTAATAATTATTTTTAATTTAATTAAAATCTCAAATTTGAAGCTAAAATATATAACTATTATAAAAATTTTGAGATAATATTTTATTATCCGTAAGAATCTTACTCAACCCTCTCTAGATTTATTAGACTATTTCTAAATATAATATTAAAAAAATAATTTAGTTATAAGTAAATTTACAATTTTATTACGTACAACTCTAAATAAATTTGTGTAACTAACCACCCAAATTTCGAAATTATAAAATATATCTTCATATTTGTGTTTTAAATTTTACCAAATCAACTAATTTTAAATGAAGATTAAGATCAATTCAGCCTTATAAAAATATATTTTGAGCTAATTTCTTTCCAAAAGCTAATTAATCTATATTATATTAATTTTTAAAATCTAAAATTTATTTGATATGTGTACTATTTTTGACACATAAAATTTATGTATAATTTTATAATTTTTTATTAATTTATTAATTAATATATTCCTAATTAAATATTTATTCTAATTCTAATAAATAACATATTACTAATAAATTAATTTTCTAGACAATGATTATTCTAAAAGATAACATATTCATTATATTTTAATATTATATTTAACTAACAAATCAGTTTTTTAATTAGATAATACTTTTAATTATAAAATATTATATTTTAAAATATTATATTTACTAATAAATTAATTTTTGATTATATAATAATTTTATTTTAAAAAATAGTAATATCAATTATATTTATATTATTAATTTATATAATATTAAATTTAATAAATTATTAATGTAATAATACAAATAAAATTTTAAAATATTTTAAAATAATTAATTTATTATTATTTTTAGAATTAGTATAAATTAATATTTGGTTTTAAATAATTAATTAAATTATTATTTAAATATTAATGTTATTGTACTTCGAAGACGAGGCAGCAACGAACGAAGAGGGTAAAAAAATAAATATAATTTTTATTTGTAATAAAAAGTTGAGAGAGGCAGAAAGGAAACAAGAAAACCGGGTGCAAAGATACCTGAAAGGATTCATAAAAAGGCATAATAAATGCAGAAAGTTGAAAGTCTCTCTCAGGCAGCAGTTACCTCTAACTTTTTCTATCGGTCACCGGAAAAGGAAAGGACTAAGTTTGCACGCGTCATCTTTTTATTTCTTGTTTATTTTTATCCTCTCATATACTGACAAATTGAAAATCTCGCGCTAATTTGGTTAACGGCTATGATGATTATCACGCTTTGCAACCGTGTGGACTGTGGTACGTACCAATTTTGTTCTAACTTCTAACCATTTTATTTATTATCCTTCTTCTTTTTAGAAAGAAAAAGCTTTTTCCTTTCAAATAAAGGACCCACGAGATAATTGGAACTTCCATTTTGTCGTAAATCATAATGCTATTAATTTAATCACAATATTATAAGTATATTCGCATGGATGCTTTCTTTTTTTTCCTTTTAATTTGATAATCATGACTTCTTATAAATATATATTTCAATTTTAGAATTGCCTAATTCGTACGTAAAATAAATAAATAAAAAATATAATTACACCGACACATAAATATTTCAATATAATTATTTTATAATGTATTTAAATAGTACCTGCCGGGAAAAAATTAATAGTTTTAGGTTACATATGACGTTAATTCAGAACGTTATTTGCCTCCCGTACGTAGAATTTTCAATTTTTTATTATTACAATTATATTATATAAAATTAGTGGTTGGGAATTGGATTAGATTTTTGGATTGAAAGAGTCAAAGTCAAG
Source organism: Ricinus communis (assembly GCF_019578655.1). NCBI lineage: Eukaryota > Viridiplantae > Streptophyta > Magnoliopsida > Malpighiales > Euphorbiaceae > Ricinus > Ricinus communis. The sequence continues at coordinate 22,587,277 of NC_063258.1, forward strand.
AAGAAGGTTGGGGTAGGACGCGCGAGAAGAGAGCGTGAGGAAGGGTGAAAAAGGAGGTAGTGGTTGTAGTGTAAGAAGGGAGGGAGAGCTCGAAAAACGCGTAAAAGGGAAGGGAGGGCGTGCGTTACAAAAAGGAGAATATGATGATTATGATTTGTTTTTGGCTTCTCAAGACTTCTCCTTCCCCTCTTGCTTTTCTTGTTCACTCTAAAGTAAGTGAAAGATTTTGTAAAGTTTGGAATCCTAAAAGTTGATTTTCTCTTTAACCTAATTTTTTTTTTTTTTTTCCATCTCTAGAAGATAGTCTACTTCAATTTAATTGCTAAAATAATCTCTTTTTTAATAGACTTAGCTACATTAATCTTATATTTTATTACTTGTTATCAAATTTTAAAATGTGATTTTTATTTTTTAATTTTAAAATTATATTTAATATTGATTTTAATTTTAATTTTCATTAAAAATTATAAGTCAAATTGAAATTAATTCTAATGACAATAAAAAATAGTTAAGTCATTATTAGAATTGTTGACTTATTCTATTATTAAAATATTATCATTTAAACATATAAACTTTTTTTTAATTTTAAAATTTTATTAATTTTAAGTGTTTAAATAATAATATTTTAATTACACGAGCGCTGCTAGTCTCTTCTTCTTCTATTATCATTAGAATTCTCGCCACATTAATAAATTTAGTTGATAATTTTATAATAATTAAATTTGAAACTAATGTTCAAGTATGATATTAAAGTTAAAAATTACATACTAGGTTTAATATAAGTATAAAATTATATAATCTTTTTAATAATTAACTTTTAATTACATGTGAATTAAGAAAATTTAATTTTAGCTAGTCATTTTAATTAATATTTCTCTAAAATACTCTTATCACATTTTTGATAAAAACTACAATTTTAAACTATAGACATAAAAAAAATAGTTGTATGTTACTATATTTATGTTAATAAATAAATGATATTTTTAATTACTAGTTACTAAATTAATAATTAAAAAATAGACTATAATTTAGATAGGCCAAAATGAAAAAGTATCTAGTTTTCTCTTTTATTAAAAGGAAAAAAAACTGTTCATAGTTTTGCACCAATGAGATTTGAACCGCAAAATACTACTTTCCTCGTCTTAAATAAATAGTATACTTTAATCTACATGTAAATTAAGCCCATTTATGGAATGAAAGAAAATCTTGATTAATAAATAAATAAATAGTCTACTTTAATCTATATGTAAATTAAGAAAGTTATTAATTTTTTATTATTTTTTAAAAAGCTCATAATAAATTCCCTAAGGTACCATATTAAGGTATAAATTATGAAACTTAATTGCATGTCATAAGAACCATGATAATAAATAACATTATTTGAATAATTGCTTATTAAATTCAAATTAAAAAACTATAATTTAAAATGAAAAATATTATTTTCTGCAACAAAAGAATATGAATTTTGGAAAAAGCAAATGGTCTTTAACTGAACCGAATTGGAATTAAATCAAGCCAAATCGAATAATTTGGTTTGATTAAGATTTTCAAATTCTTAGAGCTTTTAAATGAATCTTCTTTTTATTCTTGATGTATTTATTTAAAAAAATTCATACTTTCTTAAGGAAATAATTAAATAATATAAAATATTTTAAAATACATCTTTATAATATATAAATATTTTAATAATAAAAATTAAAAATTTAGTCATTTTCTGTTTAATCAAAATTCTCGGAATATTTTTTTGATTCTAGACATTTACTCTCTCCCAAATATGATATATAAAATTGTGCATTATTCCTTTTTAATTTAATCATATTATCGAATTGCCGATTTTGGTTAATTGTAGCTGCTTCTATATATTTTTTATCAGTTCCAAAATTAATTATTTATGTTAACTTGATTTAATAAGGTCTGTTTTTATTACTTTAGTTCGATTTTAAAATTAATTTAAATTTAGAAATTTTATACTAAACGTATTAAATCTGATTTTATACTAAATATATTAAATTAGTTAAATATTAAGTTTATACCTGAACTCAAAATCTTTTAATATATATTTTTTAAAACTTTGCCAATGAATCAAGTTGGATTAGGTTCTCACTAGGTTCATCAGAATTCATTTTGATATAATTTTATATTTTTTCAAACAATTTAATTCGGTTTTGATAAAAACTATATATAGTTATATTTATTTGAAATTTTTATACATTAAAATTTTCTTATACATTTCAGAACACGAATTAATATATTTTTGAAAATAGTGAAATTCATATTGGACGACTCTTATTTATTAACTTACATCTAAGTCGGGATTTTTTTCCCATATAATTCTACTATTTGAAAATACTTATTTTAATGTATGTTTTAATAATTAAAAAACTGAATTTCTTGAATTTTTATATAAACTAAAAATAATTTATCAAAATTGGATGGAGAGAGTGATTCTTTTAAATAAAAAGTTTATTTAAATAAGTTATTAATGATAATAGAAGAGTTATTTATGAAAGGTTGTGTTTTTCTATCATTTGATAAAAGTTTAATATTTTTTATGATTAAAATTATTATTTAATTAGAAAAATAATTTATTAGTTAATATAATATTAAAATACAATTGCTATGCTATTTCTTAGAATAATCATTATCTAATTAAAAAATTAATCATTGTCTAATTAGAAAACTAATTTATTATTAATATATTATTTCTTATGATTAAAATGAGTGTTTAATTAAGAATATAACTTATTAATCAATAAATTAATTAAAAATCATAAAGTTATAGATAAACTTGAATCTCATATATCAAAAAGTAAATGCACATGTCAAGATAATAATTCTATGTGTCAATAATTAAATATACATGTCAAAAAAAATTAGCTTTAGAAATTAATGTATATAAATATAGTTCTATAATTATATATTTAATAGATTAAATATTATTAAATATTAACTTGATTTATTAAGTTTATAAAAAAACACATAAGATGATATATATATATATATATATATATTCAAGATAAATTACATACATAAATTTAAAAATAATAAATTACTATATAAAGTATTATAAAAATACAAACTAAATATTTAATTCTCAATTCAATAAGTGGTTGCATAGAAAAATCACGTGTTCTAAAATAATTTCATGACGCTTACACTTTTTCTTTAATAGATAATATAATTTTTACTTTCGATAGCGGTCGTAAAAATAATAATTTTGCAGTTTTGTAACTTTTACAAACTCTAAATTTAAGCATTAAATAATAATATTAATACTATATTTGATTAAAATTTATTTTGAAATTTATTTTATTTATAAATAAACTTTTTATATTTTATATCTGAATTAATAATGATAGTATTCACTTAAGATAAAATGAATATTATTCTTATAATAAATTACAATTCAAAATAAAATGAAATAAGGAGTACAAAGTGGCATTTTAGCTTTATAAAACTCCATTAATACTGCATATATGTAAAATTATATCTATTTTATTAAAATTTAATTTAGTTATAATTTTTTTATTAATTTAATAAATCTCAATCTTAAATAAATTTTATTTCGATTAGAAAGATAAATTTTAAATTTATAAATACATTCTATAAATTTTTATAAAATTCACTTCAGACGAGACACGTACACAGTCTAAGAAAAATGATTATCAATTTTCTTTTAAACATTTCATATAATAATTACAAAAATATTTTCTCTAAATTTTTAAGTTATTAAATACTAAAATTGTGAACTAACGAAGAATGAAGTTGATTTTGTCAAGAATTTATTAATTAATAGAATTATTTACTTATTAAATATTAAAATAAGATAATCAACTAAATGACCCAACCTTTCTAAAAATGTAGTAATGAAAGTAATAAAGCCTAAGCTTAGCTTAAACATGAAAAATTGGGGTCAAATTGTCCAAAAAAAGAAAAGAAAAGAAATTAATAACACCAATAATTGTTGTGCATAATATTTTGTTTAGTTTTCTATAAAATTGATTAAGCCTAATAGTAGAACCATAATTAAGTAACAAAAATTAATATGAAATGAGTTCTCATAGCCTCTATTGTTGACCGATCCGAGACAAGGTCGGTCCAAGTTGAGCCCCAATTTGGACATCAACAAACTAATCGAATTGATTGATATTTATTGGGCGGTTGCCTCCATTTAATTTTTAGGATTTCTATTCTATCTACCAATTTTAATTTCAATGAGACTTTCCCTATCAGAATTTATTTATTTTATTTTTATATAAAAAAAGAAAACAGAAAGAACAAGAAATTAAATAAGAAAAGGGGGAACTCCACATAAGACAAAATGGTCTTAGGTTAAAAAAGTAGACACATATAAAAACATGAAGCCATCCGTATACTTTTTCCTTTCCATTGTCGGCCTGCTTTTGCACAGTTAACTGTATATACATTACCTCTTACGTTTGGACCAAAATTAAATTTGGTCGCCACGCTACGTTTTGGGATGTGTTCTTCTGTGGGGGATCCATGCCCATGCCCCCTCTGATTATTATTATTATTATTATTATTATTATTATTATCAATTGTTTATATAAGTGTTGTATGTATATTTATTATTATTCTAATTTTTATAAAAATATAAATTTATTATTACATATATATGATATATATATTTCATGAATAATTATAATTTTATTCAGTTTTTTAAACATATGTTGCTAATTTTGTATTTTCTATTTATTAAAATAACAAAATAAAAATAATAAAATACTGAAATATCAAAACTCGCAATTTTATGAAATAAAGTGAAATTTAATTTATAATATTAAATATAATAATTTTAAAATTTTGACCTAAATATCTAATTATGTTTAATTAGAGTTTTATTTTGCTATTTATTTATTTTCTTTTCTCCTCTCAATTCTTACAAAAATAATAAATCTTGATATTTTAACTTTCTTATTATGTCATTTTTGTCTCAATATTGTTAATTAGATGTAGAAAATAACTTAAAATTAAATATAATTACAAACATATGTAAATTCATGATAAAAATAAGCTCATTATTCCATCAATTAATTGCTATTTCTTAGATGTAATGATCTTCTATTTATTATCAAATAGAATACTAATGAATTTATTTAAACTATTTAAACTTTCATTTTTGTATTAATTACTTCATCTATTTTAAAAATATAATTCACTTTGAATTCATATGTAGATTAAGAAAAGTAATTATTTTATAGTGTATAGCTTTAATTCTCACTTTTTTACTAAAACACTTTTATTAAAAATTCTAAGTGCCAACTATATATATTTGTTTTTTCCAACTTGCCAATTCATTTATTATCACCATAGAATTTATAACTATTAAGATTTATATATAAAGAATCTAGTATTACATTGAATTCAAAATTATATTTATAATTTTAAAATAAGAAAGTTAAAATTTAAGTTTAGGTGATAATATTTATATTAATAAATGAATAAAATCTTTTAATATAATGATTCAACTAACAATTAGAAAATGAAATATAATTTGGAATGGATCAAAAAATATACCCTTTTTGAAACGGAGTGAGTAAATGTATAAAATTTATGTTATTGAATTAATAACTTTTAAGTTTTATGTGTATTTAATTTACATTTTTATTAAATTTATGCCCTTTAATAATTGAGAACATAATTATCACCATCACTATTGCATATAAACAAGTGTATTTTCATTCATATCTTCTACTATCTCAATCTCTATTACCAAATAAAAGAATTTAAGAGCAAGTGAATAAACGAGGTCGTTTCAGACAGCATTCCAACAATTTGTAACCTCTTCTTTCTAATTCATTCATTCAATTAATAGTTTTGTTTCTCCCTATATTCCAAGACTCTCTTAACATGAGGTTTTATTCTGATTTTTTTATTTTTATATTTTTCTTATGATTTTTATTGTGATATAATTACATGTCAAAATATATACGTTTATTTCTATGACTAACAAATATGATAAAAGCCTATTAAATTTTTTATTTTCATATTTTTTATTATTATTAAACTAAACTAAATATATAAATTACAGTATATTATTTTCTCAATTTTAAAATAAGTGTCTTTTTCTTATTTTAAGTTAAGTGTTATTTTAAGTAATTAATGAAGTATTAATACTTCTTTTGTAATTTTATCTATACGTATTATGAGAGAAAGTATCAATAAAGTAGAAAAAAAATTCAATAAAATGAAAAAGGAAAATTTATAGAAATTTTTCTATTTTAATAAATTGATTCTTTATTCATACAAAATTATTTTTAATATATGTCTTAATATTTGCATATCAACTTTAAGAGAATTTATTTAAGAACATAAAAAGTAATTTTTATGTTGTCAAACTAAGCATTAAAATTTAAACTTTATACATTTTATTAAATAAAATATTTTTAGTTTCTATAACTAGTTTGACTTTTTCAATTTTCTTGCTCACTCTTAATTATAGATGGAATAGGCTTTTCAAAAGCTATTATAATAAAAAAATTAAAAATTTATTTAATGAGTAAAAGAATCATTGATTTAAATCATGATCAACAATGTATTGAAAAAAGAACAAAAATAAAAAAATAGCAAACATAAATGGATTTTATTTTATTAATATAAAAATGCATTTCAAAATTATGAAATTTCAAATTTAAATAATATCTAATAAAAGAAATAATAAAAACTAAATTTTAAAATTAAAAATAAAAATTATTTATTAATCAATTAAAAAATAAATAAAAAATTTAAACAATGAATCTTGAAATTGACAAAAGAAAGTATGATGATAAAAACATTAGTTTATTCATTCTCTTTCTTCTTTTTTTATTTTTTATTTTTTCATATATTCGGTTTTTACTTAAAGGACACGAATTTTAAAACTTTCGCTACTCATTTCCATCATTATTCGATGGCTATTGGCAGAGTTCGAAACTAAAGACTATTATTGCTTTCCTGTCACTTTTCGAAATAATGGACTCATTTATTTCTTTTGATTCTCACCTTTTCACTCTCCTCCTCCCAATGTCATTTAATCACATAAATTTATTTTTAAAATAATATTAAAATATATTCTTTTCAGTTTTGATAAATTATCCTTTTAACTGGTTTAAAATATATAAATACTTTTTAGTTATTAAGTTAAAATTAAATATCTAAAATATCTTTCATTACTTAATATAATTTTTATTTACTTGATTTTAAAATTTTATATTATTAAATATAATCTTAAATTTTAATATAAAATATTTTAATCTAAATTTTAAAAATATATATTGACAAATTTACTAATATTTAAATTATCATGCATTAAAAATCTATTTAAAGATCTAAATTATTTTATCTTTTTAGTTGTTAGTTTAAAATTAAATGTCTAAAATATCTTTCAGTAGTTAATATAAATATAAATACCTATAATTAACTTTTATTTATTTAATTTTACAATTATAAATTACTAAATAAAATTTTGAGTTCGTATAATTTTTTAATATAAATTTTAAAAAATTATAAATAGATTTGAAAAATCAATTAATATTTAAATTATCGTACAGTATATTAAAAAGTTCACTAAAAATATTTTAGTAAAATTTCATAATTTGTTAAAATTGAACCAAAAATAATAATAATATATATATTATATTTTAAAAATATTAATATATATTATATAATAATATCTATTATTTTAATAGAAGTTTATAGCAATCTATTATAAGAGAACAATCCATTTTATTTTGTTATTTATTTAATCTTTTGATAATAAGAATTTAATCTTCTAGAGAAATAACATATTAATTGATAAAAAATCCTAACAATATTTATAGAAATTAACTTTTAATATTATTTATTATCAATCTCATATCAATATTTACTACACTGATATTGTGGTAAAATGAGAGTTTTATAACTGTAAAAAATTATTATTAGCATATTTTTGAAAAAAATTTTATATTTATTCTTTTCATGGTAGTTTCACCACATTTTGGATTTTAATTATTAATTAATTAATTAATTTTTTTTCTTCATGATTATCTCATATTTTTATAAGTGTTTTGTTTTTTGTCTTCTCATTGTAAATATATATTTTTCTTGTTGATGAGTTTTATTTATCTCTTGGGTGAGTGTTTCTCAACTTATATGGTCATTTTTTCATATATTCCTCAATTAAGTTTAGATATTTCAAAGAAAGAAAAATAAAAATTCCAAAAAATTGTCCCTTTTTTTTTCTTTTCAATTTAGAATTAGCTGTTATCCGTTTAATAATTTTCTTTCAATAAAATAATTAAAAAAAAAAACAAACAAACTTGTACTTGGATGAATCATGCTATAGCCAATAAAGTCTTAATTTGTGTATTTAGATCCAAAAACCTTAGTTTTCAAATTGGCTTGACTTCGTCAATTGCCGTGAACTCTTTTTGTTCATATTAATACAGTACTGTATTTGATTTTTGAATGAGAAAATAAAATATTTGTAACAACATATATTTATAAAATAGTATATATTTAAAATTTATTTACTTATCATTTAATAAATTAATTAAAACAGCCATTTTAATTATTTTAAATAATTTTTATTTATCAGCTACCGGCTATTAGCTATTTAGAAATAGTTATCCTCAATTTGAAAAGAAAGGTTGGAATCAGAAAATAACATCAAAATTTTAAATTTAATTTGAGTTTTTTTCTTTCGTTGTCGGTTAATATCTATAAAAAATTTATTTTCTATATGATGAGTAAAATAATAAAAAATAAAGAATCCTATTGTGTAAAATAATATTGATAATCAAATTAGTAGTAATAGATAAAAGCGAAGAATATCACTAGTAACGAAAAATGATTAGGAAAAAGAAAAAGACGGGCGCCCGTATGGCTAAAAAATGTGTTGGAATTGAAGCAAGAATTGCATGCTAAAAATTATCAAGAGAGAGAAAAGGAAACATTGCAAAGTTAGAGAGAGAGAGAAAAAGAAAAAAGAAAAAAAAAAAAGAAAGTGTTTTAATTCGGTAAGTATGAAAAGTTGGAGGCCGTGCGGATGCTTTTGCAGCTATTGCATGTGAAAAGCAGAAAATTGGTTGAGAGGCTTCTTCTATAAAGAGAGAACAATTTTATTTTTATTTTTATAATATTTTTTTTTATTATTGAAATTTTAAATCTAATCTCTTACCTTCACTCTCCTCTTATTTGCGTCTAATTGTCACTCTCCTCATCATCTAACCCACCTTCTGTAAACCTTTGCTTTTTTTTTTTTTTTTTTTGCCCTTTTTCTAGTGAATAATTAATTTATGTACTCTTATATATTATTCCAATCGAAACTATTTTATTTAAATTAGTTATAATAATATTTTAATAAATAGTGAAAATTATATCTATTTTATAATAAAAATAAATATTTAATTATTTCTTAATATAAAATATTAATAAATATATAAATTCTTTTAAAATAGCGTCAAAATTTAATTTTTAAAAATTAAAAAAATAATAAATCTCGATATGTTATATGTATATTAATATTAGAATCATTTTAGTTGTAAATAAATATTTCTTTTATGAGTAATTTTCATGAAAAAAGAAAAGTGGAAATTCGACAAAGGATTTCTCCATAACTCGTTGAGAGGCAGCGTTGGTACAAAGGATTTCTCCATAATTTTCATTTCAAACACAAAGAAACAATTGGTAACAATTTTTTTATTCTCTTTTAAATGGTACATTTGAACCTATTGTCTATAATCTAACTTATTACTATAATTTTAATTGATTTTTAAGGTTTGTTTATATTGAGATATTGGTAGAAGATAAATAGAAAATTTGAGTATTTTATATTTGAAATATTGATTATTTATTTTTATATTTATATTTATAAAAATATATTTTTATTTTTATATTTATAAATTTAATCTGATAATAAATATATATTTTAATAAATAAATTAAAATTTCTTTTTCTTTATTTATGGTTTGAGAAGCAATATTTATATTTATAAGAGATTCAATTAATTGAAATCTACATTAGATATAATAGTTTAATTATTAAAAAAGTTTTGTACTTCATATTTGTTATTATTAAATTTAACATCTAATTTTAAAAATTTTAACTTTAACATTATATTTTAATATTTATTTTAATTTTAGATGTAATCACTAGCGATAATAAAATGATGAGAAATTAAATCAACCCTCTAATAACTAAAATATTATTTTTAAATAAATAAAATTCTAAAATTAAAAATAAAATTTAATTTTATTTATTTTTAAAATAATATTTTACTAATAAAATAAACTGATAATTCTAAAATTAACTTAATTATTTTTTATTATCTCAGGAGTTCACACTATATAACCAAACTTAATTGATAATTTTATTAAAAATAAAAAATATTAATTAATATTAAAATATAATACCAAAATCAGAAATTCAGAAATTACTTACTGATTTTAATAATAAATATAATATAAAATCACTTTGATAATAAAATTTATTATAATATATTAATATATAACGTATATAATAGCCGCTTTATCACACTCATGATAAAGATATTACTATACTAAAAACCTGTGCTTCCAAGTATTCTTAAATATTAAAATGTTTTGTCTATCTCACGCTTCATTACCATTATCTCTTCTTTCACGTATACAACAAAACAAAGAGAAAAGAAAAAAAAAAAACCTAATTAATTAAGAACAACAATAAATAAATAATAAACACTAAAAAAAAGTTACATCCAACCCTGCCCACAAAGCATTTTCCAGAAATTCTTGCAACTGAATAAATAATAATAATAATAATAATAAAAATAAGATTGATAATAATACAATTACTCACTCCTTAGTCCTTTATTACAACTTCTTCCTATTCTCCAGAAATTCTCTCTCTTTCTCTACACACATACCCACAAATATAAAACAAAAAAGTTAATCTTTTAACTAATTTTTCTGTAAATCCCACCTAAGTAATATAATAATTTGGTCAGTTTTTGAGTTGGGTCACATTAATTACAAAAATGGGTCACTTTTCTCTTGCTTATTAGGATTTTTTTATTTCTTTTCTTTTGACAGGGATAGGAAATAGAGAGGAAAGAAAGAAAGCAAGGAGGAAGGAAAGAAAGAAACAGAGAGAGGGAGGGAAGGATGGGATGGCTCTTGTGAAGGAGAGGAAGGGATCTGATCTTTCCTTTTCGCGTTGAATTCTTCCCTTTTGCCTTTTTGTGTGTTTTTCACACACAGCACAACACATTTTGCTTTGCATACATACACATACACATACATACATGCAAGATTTGAAGATATACACACACTTCTTGTTGTTGTGAGAGAGAGGGAGAGGTTGAGATAAAGGAAAGGAAAGAAAAAAAGAAAAAAAAAAAAGAAAAAGGAAAGAGAGAAAAAGAAACAAGCAACAAGAAAGAAAAGCTGGATGGATAGATCCCATAAGAGAAGAAGAACAAGGAAAAGCAAAACTAGAAGAAGAAGAAGGAAAGAAAGCTAAAAAGCTTTTAAAAGCTAAATCCACTTCCACTTTGTTGATTCTTTTGTTTGTGTTTTGTTTTGTAGACTTTTGGGTCCTATTCTTGATTGTTTTCTTTCTTCTCCTTCTCATCTTTTCACCCTGAGAAAAGAAACAAAGTCCTTTTTTTCTTTTGTTTTCACAAAACAAAATCAATCAAATTAAAACAAAATCAAAAGAAAGAGCCAATCTTTTCACACACTCTTTTCTTGATTGCCTAGCTCCATTTCATTCTTTATTTTGTTGAATTTTGATAAAGAGAAAGAAATGAGAGCTGGCCTAAGTACCATCCAGCAAACACTCACCCCAGAGGCGGCGAGCGTTTTAAACCACTCGATTGCAGAAGCAACTCGCCGGAATCATGGTCAAACGACACCGCTTCATGTTGCCGCCACTCTATTATCTTCTCCATCTGGGTTCCTGAGGCAAGCTTGTATCAAATCACATCCGAACTCTTCGCACCCACTTCAGTGCAGAGCTTTAGAGCTTTGCTTCAGTGTTGCTCTTGAGCGATTGCCGACTGCACAAAATCTTAGTCCTGGTCACGACCCACCAATCTCTAATGCATTAATGGCTGCTCTAAAGCGTGCTCAAGCTCATCAAAGAAGGGGTTGTCCCGAACAACAGCAGCAGCCTTTGTTAGCAGTGAAAGTTGAGCTTGAACAGTTAATTATATCAATTTTAGATGATCCAAGTGTTAGTAGAGTTATGAGAGAAGCTAGTTTTTCTAGTCCTGCTGTTAAGGCTACAATTGAACAGTCTTTGTCTATGAACTCATCTTCTAATTCTTCTTCTGGTGCTGGTGGTGGCGGTGGCGGTGTTGGTGGTTGCGGTGTCTCTAATTCGAGTTCTTTTGGATTTGGGTTTCGTACACCTGGTGCAGTCATGCAAGTGCCAGTACCTGGACATGCTACAGCGAATCGGAATTTGTATGTTAATCCAAGATTGCAACAAGGGAGTGTAGCGCAATCTGGGCAGCAAAGAAATGAGGAGGTTAAGAGAGTTGTTGATATTTTGTTAAAGAATAAGAAGAGGAATCCTGTTCTTGTTGGTGAATCGGAGCCGGAGATGGTTGTTAAGGAGTTGTTGAAAAGAATAGAGAATAAAGAAATAGGAGAAGGGTTGTTAAAGAACGTTCATGTGATTCATTTGGAAAAGGATTTTCTTGATAAAGCACAAATATCATCAAAGATTGTAGAATTAGGAGATTCGATTGAGACAAGGATTGGGGATTTGGACTGCGGAGGGGTAATTCTTGATTTGGGGGATTTGAAATGGTTAGTTGAGCAGGCTGTGAGTTTTCCAGCTACTGCTGGTGTCCAGCAACAGCAGCAGATTGTTTCTGACGCTGGCAAGGTGGCCGTGTCAGAGATGGGGAAACTTTTGACAAGGTTTGGAGAGAGGAGTAATGGAAGGGTTTGGCTCATTGGAACTGCTACTTGTGAGACATATTTGAGGTGCCAAGTCTATCATCCTTCCATGGAAAATGATTGGGATCTGCAAGCAGTGCCAATTGCACCTAGAGCACCTCTTCCAGGAATGTTTCCTAGGTGTGTATGTTGTTCTTGGTTTATTGCTTTATGTTTGATGCTCTTTTCTATTACTGTTGGATAATTTTCTGCTGTATCTTTTGGTGAATGATGATGGTATGGTATCAAGAATTACTGTTTAGAGATTCCATGATACCTTCCTCTTGGATAAAATTCTTGAATTCTAAATTCTGATTTGAAGTTTTATAGTTTTGTCAGATCATCAGATGCTTGCTTAATTTGGGGCTTTTCTGATAATTGATTCTTTTTGTTTGTCAATATTTATAACATTTTAACATTTGGTTTAAAAGGAAAGCACTCATTTCCAATTCCTTTGAGTTGAATGATATCTTGCTTGCTTTTTCTTCAGTCCTTGTATTGTAAGAAATTCATGTTTTTTCTAGATTTGGTGTACTTAACTGGATCTCATATTTCTTTATGTTTAGGCTTGGACCAAATGGGATTCTTAGCAGCTCAGTCGAGTCTTTATCACCTTTAAAGGGCTTTCCAACTGTTACACCTGCTCTGCTGAGACGTCCTACTGAGAACTTTGATCCTGCTCGAAGAACGAGTTGTTGTCCGCAGTGCATGCAGAGTTATGAGCAAGAGCTTGCCAAAATTACGCCAAAAGAGTCTGAGAGATCTTCTTCAGAGCTTAAATCAGAAGCTACTCAAACACTATTGCCTCAGTGGTTGAAAAATGCCAAGTCTCAAGACATTGACACTAAATCATTCGATCAGACAGCGGTAAGTTCGGCTTGAATTTAACTATGAACTTGTAAAACATTCTATTACCCTTTGTGTGTTAAACGTGTTATATTTAGCAGCAAAAATAAAACTGAATATTTGTCACTGTATAATGTACGCAGACTAAGGATCAAGAATTAATGTCGAAGCAGAAGAGTGTAGAGTTGCAGAAGAAATGGCATGATACATGCTTGCGTCTTCATCCTGGTTATCATCAGCCCAATGTTGTCTCTGAGAGAATAACACAACCAGCTCTCTCTATGACAAACTTGTACAATCCAAACTTGCATGCCCGCCAACCTTTCCAGCCCAAGTTAGGGTTGAATAGAAATCTTGGTGGAACTCCACAATTGAACTCCAAAATTTGTGGAACTCCACAATTGAACCCACAATTAAACTCCACAATTGATCGATCACCACAGTCGCCAAGTCAATCACATGGTCAGGCAGTTACTCCACCAGGAAGCCCTGTGAGGACAGACCTGGTTCTTGGGCAGGCAAAGAGCAAAGAAAACACTCCTGAGATAGGACATGGAGAGCGCACTAAAGACTTTTTGGGTCGTGTTGCTTCTGAGCCACAACCCAAGTTGACTGAATTGCAAGCCATCAAGCTCCTAAATGCATTAGATGCCGACTCATTTAAAAGGCTCCTCAGGGGTCTTCTTGAAAAGGTGTGGTGGCAGCGAGATGCAGCATCTGCAGTGGCAACAACTGTGACTCGATGCAAATTGGGCAATGGTAAACAGCGTGGTAACAGTTCAAAGGGTGACATTTGGCTATTATTCACAGGTCCAGACAGGGTTGGCAAGAAGAAGATGGCATCGGCTCTATCAGATCTAGTTTATGGGAGCAATCCTATAATGGTTTCTCTTGGTTCATGTCGTGATGATAGGGAATCTGATGTAAATTTCCGTGGTAAAACAGCAGTTGATCGAATAGTAGAGGCTGTTAGGAGGAATCCTTTTTCAGTAATCATGCTTGAGGACATTGATGAAGCAGATATGATTGTCCGTGGGAGCATCAAGCGGGCCATGGAGAGAGGACGACTTTCTGATTCCCATGGCCGTGAAATTAGTCTTGGAAATGTGATCTTCATTCTCACAGCAAATTGGTTACCAGACAATCTGAAATTCCTGTCAAACGGTACCTCACTTGATGAAACGAAGCTTGCCAGTTTGGTAAGTGGAGGGTGGCAATTAAGACTATCCCTTTGCGAGAAAACAGCAAAACGTCGAGCCAGTTGGCTGCATGACGAAGTGAGACCTGCAAAGCCAAGGAAAGACTCAGGACTATCATTCGACTTGAATGAAGCTGCTGATGCTGAGGAGGATAAAGCTGATGGTTCTCGAAACTCCAGTGATCTCACAATTGATCATGAAGATGAACAATCCCTAAATAACAGACTACTAACGCCCACAACTTCATCAGTATCTAGAGAGCTGCTCAAATCTGTAGATGATAATATAGTTTTCAAATCGGTGGATCTAGGCTCCCTTCGATCTGAGATTTCTAATTCTGTAACCAAGAAGTTCTCCACCATTATCAGTGAAGGACTCTCATTGGACATTCAAGACGATGCGCTCGAAAAGATTGCTGCTGGACTATGGTTAAGCAGAGGAAGTTTAGAAGAATGGACTGAGGAAGCATTAGTTCCAAGCATCCGCCAGCTCAAATTAAAGTTACCAACATATGGTGAAGAATCCAGGGTTATCCGGCTCGAGCCGGATGGTGACTCGGGTAGCCGGAGCGATGGGGATTGGCTGCCGAGCAGCATAAGAGTGGCGGTTGATGGGTTGTGAGGCATGTAGTAGTAGTCATTTCCTGTTGGATAGAGTTGTAAATATGGTTCAACTGTTTTTGGCGGGTGGTGAAAACTGAAAAAAGTTTGAAAGGGGTAAGGAAAGGGAAAAAAACAAAAAGAAAAAAAGAAAGAAAAGAAAAACAGTTAGTGAAAAGGGAGACGTTGATAGATTAACGGAACCTTTCGCCAACCAAAGTAAAGTCTCACCCTTTCTTTTCTTACAGTTATTATTTTATTTCTTTACCACCATAATGTCTTTTTTTTTTTTTTTTTTCCAATTATTATTTCTTTCTTCTTGTTATAGAAATATTATAGTAATTTTACCATAGATAATTTATTATTTACTTACATAGTGGACCATTAATTAAAGTGAGGCATTCCTCTTGTTCTAGTAAATGAGTATTTACTTTGCTTATTTTTACTGTTTTTTTATTTTTTATTTTAATTTTTTAGCTAGTTTTTCAATTTTCTTTATATGTACACAGGGGGTCTATGGATACACAATAGAATAGAAAGTAATTATTTTATGAAGAAAATTAATCTAATATGGGGACGTGGAGGTTAGCTTTTAGAATTCGAATTTTAAAAATGCAAGATAAATTAATTAACTTTTAGGTATTTTTAAGAGTTGATTAAAAGAATTAAAAAATTTAGAAAAGAAGATTAAAAATGACGACGTGGGACCTTCTGCATGACGTGGCAATGATTTGAGAGAACTGTGTTCGTGTATGTCCTTGGACAGTTGAGTGAAATGTTAAGACAATTAAAAATGTGACACGAGTCCCCTCGGCCCTTCTTGGTGTTGCTGTTGCTTTCAGTAAAAAGGACGAAAAAGAAAAAGAAAGAAAATAATAGTAAATTATTATAGAATAAAATTATTAAGCAGATTCTTGGAATTTGGTGAAGAAATAGGGTCCAGAGGAATTTAAACAAAGAAAATGAGACTCGGATTCTTGGAATTTTGGTAGAAAACAGTCGGTCCAAAATTGAAAATTTTGGAGGGTCATGTTGCTATCAAGATGTGGATGTTACTTTATGAGATTTTATCTCTTAATGTGTGTTAATTTGATAGCAGACATTTGTTCTTATCTTTGCCCAAAACCCAGTTCCAAGTCTTTACTGAAAATTTGGATCTGTTTCCTTTCTTTTCTTTTGATTGTTTTTTCTTCTCATCTTTTAGAGATTTATTTGATGAAAAGATTCAAACTCTTTTTCTGCAAAGGAGGCCAAAGTAGGATATGCCTGGGGATTATTGAATTAATGGTCCAACCATTTTATAAAAGGAAAAATGTTTTTCATGTATGTGAATTATGCACAGCAAAATCCAACACCAAATTTGTCAAATCATTAACAACCACATGACCCACACAAGTAGAAGATGGAAAAGGGATTTGGTTTTGATATTTTGGGAAGGAATAGGGTTCCAAATTAGGGTGCATTGACGAGAGATTATTAGTTAATTTCTGTTTAGAGAACATTAAATTAATTGAGATTGGTGATATTACCCACTTCTTCTGTAGCATTCCAAAATCTTAAATTGAACAATAAACCTTCTGTTTAGAGATCATAAGTTGACATAAGCCTTTCCCTAAACAAATTTTAAATTCAAATTTCACTGGTATTACAATGTCCTTCTATTAAAAAAAAGAAAAAAAAAAAGGTAATTGAACAATAAATTTCCAATCTGCAATTCCCATATGTGGAGGGCATAGACATTAATTGTCCTGAAGGGGCTGTCAAGAGTGGTGGACAATGTCATACAACTTTCAACAAAACATAATTAAGGCATAACCTCCTTGAAAAGGAAATTTTCTGTTCAAAATTGACAAAGGATACTTCCAATTGTACAGGTCGAATAGCATGTGTTCTCATTTAATAATCATCTTTTTATGCATGAAAAAACAACCCATTTTCACAGAGAACAAAGGGTTTGGACCCTTTCATGTAAAAATACAAAGGTCAATAATAATAATAATAATAATAATAATAATAATAATTATTATTATTATCATTATCATTATCATCATATCAATTTGAATTTTGGAACTCTTATTGCTATAAATATATAGTGCTTTAAATGTCATATTCAATTATCCATCAGTGAAAATTGCTCAAACTAATTAATTAATTATTTAAGTACTTCTTTTTTTAGTTTTCAAATTGAATATGGACAAGAGATGTGCCGGGAAGAAGTATGAAGACAAAAAATGTTGCATTCATGACCACATCATAACATGAGTTTAAAGTCCAACCATGCATGTGTTCTCATTTATTAGGGCCTATAATTTTTGTAGCCAAATTATCTTTTTCTTCTTCTTCATTGGCCCCTTCCTAAGTTGTATATCTCCTCTCATTAATTACAAATTTTAATGCTTTTTACCTATTTTGAGAAGAAAGCTATGTTTTGTTTGGTTATAAATCACCATTTTATAAGGGTCGTTGCTATTGAAACTTTTGTTTTTCTTCCTTCTTCCCATTTTTCCTTAAAAAAAAAAGTTGTCTCCCTTTAGAAAGAAAGAAAGAAAAAAACTTTTAGGAAGTCAACTATAATGTGAACCACTTTTTTTTGTTCATTAAAATAATGTTTTATCATGAACTCATAACAATTCAAAAATATGTAAGTACATTCAATAAAGAGAATTAAAAAGTATAAATCAATACATATTCACCTGAATTTAGTATTTTGAACCTCTAATTAGCTTAGAGATCAAATGGAGAAGCCATTCAATTCAAAGGATCAATTCAACAAATAACAATCCTAAAAATTATTATATTTTTATTATTAAATTATAAACACTAGTTAATATAATATATTAACTAATACTATTAAAAATATATTCTACAAAATCAAATTTAATTCTACAATCTGTTAGTTTTTTATTATATAAATTTAATTTACTATTAGTTAAACTGGATGAATTTTATAAAATAAAGAATTATAATTTTACTTTTTAAACTAAAAATATTTATAATTAAAATAATAATGTGGAGTAGCGGTTGAATTTTTAATCATTACTTTAAAAAAAAAAACCTTATGAATGGCCATTAATCTTTAGCAATGGCAATTTGGTGAATATTTTTTCTTTTCAAATTTAATTTTAAATCTTGGACGAAAGATTCATGCTGCCCCAGTATGTCACAGTTTTAATACAAATAAATGGTTGATTTTGCAATAGAGAAAGTATGGGGACTATTGAGAAAAGTTGGTTCAATATAGTAGGCTAATAATCATGTCATGTGGCATAGTCAAAGGAGATGATAGATAGCAGAAAATTATTATTATTATTTTTAAAAGCAAACCAAAATAAATATATAACTTTATAAAATTGATAATTAAAAAGTAAAGTAATAAATTTATATTATAGGATTAAATATGAAAGGGAGCAGTTGAATTTTTGTTGGCATTCTAAAAAGGTGGAAATGACATAAGCAAAGGACACAAAGTATAAAGTTGTAAAGGTATCTTTGGGTTGAGAAGAAAACGCCATCCTCCTTTTTTCACCTCCTCCAACTCCTACTTTTTCTGCATTAAGACAAAACCCAAGTGGAGCTTTCCTTTCTCTCTCTCTCTCTCTCTATCTCTTTATATTTTATATTTAAATAAAATATTATATAATAATATGTGATACTTTCTTTGAGGATGATGACCTTATCCCTTTCCCTCTTCTACACTTGATTGTTTACTTTAATTTAATCAAAACCTTTCCATTCCTTCACCTTTTATTATTATATTCTATTTCATTAATAAATATTATTATTGTTTGCATTATCATTCTTCTTTTCCAAGTGATAAAAAGAAACCCATCATGGGTCGCAGCAGCATGATTATGTGCAACCCCACACTTGGTTACCAAATGCATTAATTTATTATAAGGAAACCCATTTGATTTCAATTCATTTTTCTTTTACAAGCTTTTATTTTTTTTGTCGACACAATTTTATTTTGAGTTTTAGTTATTTTTCTCTTTAAATTTTTTAAAAAGAATTACACTGTAGTTGTTACTTTGTATTTTGATTTTCAAAGTTTAAAATAAATTTAGTAATAAATTAGCAGCTCTAATATTAGTTTAATTTTTTTATCGTCGAAATTATATCTTTTTAATTCAATTTTTTTTTAAAAAAAATTGAACTAATTTGTAAACTTATTTAAAAAAATTGAACTAATTTGTAAACTTATTTGTTTCTATCTATATGACTCTAAACCCTTTGTTTTGAGGTTTCAAGGTTGTACCATGCAGAAACAGACCATAATTGATATTTAGTCCGATTGATTTCATTTTGAATCTTCTTAGGTTGATAAAGAATCTTGTTGAGAAATTGTGCGAAGTTCTTAGGAAGGAGATGATGGAAGGGGTTCTACTAGAGATGTCCTAGACCATGTCAAAGGATATAACAACTTTTAAAAAGTGGGGTCAGGGAAATTATTTAAAGCATAAAGGTTGGCTGAATTTGAATGGATTTCTTTGACAATAGTGATGAGTTAGACGGAAAATTGGATGAGATTGATGAGGCTGAGAAGGAGCTAGTTTATTGGTGAAAGGGAGAGAGGAATGAATGGTAATAATTGGGTTCATCAATGAGCCAAAATCAAAGTTGAATTAAGAACCTCATTTTTTTTTTTTTTAATAAAAAAACTCATTACAAGTTGCAAATGGAAGATAGTTTTAAATCAATTATGAAACCAAGTAGAGGTGGGATGCTATTTTTGGTCACTTTTGGGCTCTAGTAATTTGTTAACAATAGATACAGACTTAATATTAGGTGTTGTGCTGCAGAAAGTATCAATTGGGATGAAAGATTTCGAAATGTTCCTTTCTCCAAGATGACACTGAAGAACCTTATTTAAGATGTCAACCAACAAATTCTATGGTCCTGATCGTATGTTTTTCAATCTTATTTAGGACATTAATCTCTAACATTGCTACTACTGAGCTTATTTCTTATTTTCGGCTCTTTAGCCTTTGTAATGTCATAGCTAAAATCATTGGGGAGGTTTGGGCTAATAGTCATAAGCTATATGTCTTTTTTATGTTATAATCCTCAATTAATCACATTGTTTTAAGTCATATGAAAGATGAGTAGAAGTTTAAGGTAGGGAGATCTTTTATCGCCTCTTTTTTTTTTTTTTTTTTGTGTGCAAAAGGATTGACAACCTTGTCGAACATTCCGTTATATGCCGCATATCTATTATTGAAGAAGCCCCTAGTCTTTCACCTTCTATTTGCGGATGATAGTTTAATGTTTGCTAAGGCTACTATGGAGGAGTTCTATCACTTGAGGAAGCTCTTAAATTTCAAAGAAAAAGTCTTTTTCAAATCTCTATCATCAAATAAAGTTATTTTTGAAACTCTTACGATTTCATGTTTTGGATCCTACTTAGGCTTCTTTCACATATTGGCAAAAATAAGAAGTGTTAATCCGTGATAATTTCAAAGACCAAATTACTGAAAGAACTCTCTATCTGGAAACCAAAGCTATTAATATAGGGAGGTTAGAAGATTCTCTCAAAAACACTAATTTAATCCATGCACACTTATTTTGATGTTGGTTTTTAAAACTCCAATTGGCATTTGCGATGATATTAAGAAATTTCATAATCCGTTTTAGTAGTGTCATCAGTGAAAATTAAAATTGAAATTTTATTTAAGTCCGATGAAAAAAATTTAGGTTTTTAATGGTCAAGAAGAAGAAGAAATGCATTTGGTGTGAGAAAATCTTGAAAACCGCTTATAGTCAAGAAAATTAGGGTCGAGCCGGTTTTCTGCCAAGCTAAGCCTAAGCTCTCGTCAGCTCAGTTTCACCTCATATGAGTTGAGAGAGGACTTGACCTGAGCTTGTGCGAGCTCAGGGTTTATGAGGCTTCTCATTATTATAGGTGACACTCATCCAACGGTTCCATAAGTTGAAAAATTAAGCCCGTAATCAATTCGATCGAAGACCTAATAATATCCAAATTAATAACCGCCACAACCTGATTCAAAATTCAAAATAATCCTAAATAACTTTTTGTTAAAATAAAAATAACCTTTTGGTGACATTTAATTATCATATATAACTAATTTTAATACTAATTTTCTTAATATATTTTACTTTCAATTAGAATTTTAGAAAATATTTTTTGTAATATCATTTTTAAATTTTTAATCTCTTAAATCATTGCTTTATAAATTGCTAATCAATTAAATAAAATCATTAGCTTGCATTTATATAAATAAAATCAAAAAAATTATAAACATTAAAAATTGATCTAATAAATTGAATTTAATTTAGTTTAATTTCTATTTAATTTTTTTAAAAGGTAAAATTATTTTATGTTATATTTATATGAAAAATAATATTTGAGGCTAAAAATAAAATTATAATTTGAGTAAAAAAATTAAATTAATAATATTAAGCAATTTTCTTATAAAAGCCAAAAAAAACTTAAATGACAATAAAAGATTAATTAGATAAATTTTCGATGTTGACACCATTTTGGATTTAAATTTCTTTAGTTTACACCATTTTCATAAGTAAACTAAAAATTAAGTCACTTATTTTTAAAATTAATAAAACTTGTATCTTTTTATTTTTCTTTAGTTTTTAAAGAAAAATATGAGGTAAATAAAAATGATAGTTTAACAAAATGACAATTTCTCTGGCAATGGCGAGCTACTTTGTTCCTTGCTCACGCAATCGAATCGAGGCAATGCCTTCCCTCTTACTACTAAGCTACTAAGATGAGTTGCACCTAGTCCACCAAAATACATATATTTAAACTTCAGATCTTCAACTAGAATATTTTAAAAAAACTAACATATAGAATTTTACTGGATAAAATTCATGAGATCAAAATATAAAATCAGGTAAATTAATCCAAACTCGATAAATTAATATGAAACCCGACCTGAAATTCGAGACAATCCAAACTAGATTTTATCTGAACCCGAATCGAACCGAACCCATAATGATCTTGATCTAAAAAAGGAGTAGGGCCAGAAAGACTCGAACCTAAGAAGACTTAGACCCGGAATGACCAAATCCAAAATATCTATAACCCAAAACGATCTTATCCGAACCAAACTAGTCCAATGACCATTGAACTCTTTCGATGTCGTTTTTGCCTAAATGTTAGGGTTTTCATATTTTTAGGCTTATGTGTAACTGAGCTCGTGTAAGCTAAGATCTAAAGAAATCATCAATAAACGTCATGAAATATTTAAATCCTAGTTGTTATGTGATTAGACATGAAGACATCTGAATAAACTAATTCAAAAAGAGTACTAGCTCGTTTATTGACCTTAAGACTCTAGCTAAGAGGATGGTGTGGCAAACAAACAAGAATTACAATCTAATGAGTATATAATATAGAATTGGGATAAAGTTTCTTTAATAAGGGAGAGAATGATGGCATAACTGATAATTTTCTTCATAAGGAGTTACTATTACAGAACTCATCAATAAACGTCATAAGATATTAAATTCTAGTTTGTATGTGACTGGACATGAAGAAATCTGAATAAACTAATTCAAAAGGAGTACTAGCTTATTTATTGACCCTAGGGCTAGAGCTAAGAGGATGGTATGACAAACGAACAAGACTTGCAATCTAATGAGGACAAAATATGGAATTGGGATAAAGTTTCTTTAATAGAGGGAGAGAAGAATAGCCTAACCGACAATGTGCTTCATAAGGAGTTACTATTATAGAACAAACTACATATCTTGGTACCTTTGATGTAAAGACCTCTACACTTATGTCCTTTACTAATAATTTTCTTGTCATAAATCCTGAAATAAGTATTGATTAGTGTAGAATGAGACCCAACAGTTAAGTGCTAAAGTAAGTTTATTGATAGAGATTAAATAAAAAGAAAATTGTAGTAAACTCAAAGTAGATGACAAAGGAATGGATGGAGTTAGGGTAATTGTATCAAACCTAAAAATACTAGATGTCAATCCATCTACTAAAGTAATCGTAGAGATAGGTTTATTCAGTTGAAAAGTAGAGAATATACTAGAATTACTTGTCATATGATTTGTGGCATCAAATTTTTTGACCCATTTAGACGATGAGGAAACAAGACACAAATTTGATTTACCAGATTCAATGATAGCAGTGAATAAAGATGACAATGACTTCAATGACTTTTAGTATTGTTGAAACTTAGGAGGGTGTATTCAATTAAGATTCTTAAAAATTTTGATGGAGTTTAAAAGTTAGGGTGTATTCAATAATTACTTTAAAAAACTTTGTATAAGTCATGGGGTATTCAATATAGGCTTTTAAAGACTTTTAAAAAGTTTATAAAAATTAGGAGGTATTCAATTACAACTTTTATAAAATCTTTAAAAGTAAGTTAGTATTTAAAAAGCCATTGAGTTTTATAGATATAAATTTTTATATACTTTTAATAACTTTTTATGCATTATTATGAATAAAAATTCTCAAGATTTCTCTTTCACTTTTCATCAAGATTTCAATAGACTTTCTTTTTGAAAAAACTCTTTTTTTTTTCTTTCCAAATTTTCCTGCATTATCGTATTCATTTCTCTTTATTATATTCTCCATCTTAAAAGATATAAGAAATTATATGAAACTTTAGAAATTAAAAATTATTTACTAATAATATTTTCTTGTAGTCACACATGCAAGAAATTAACTGAAAGTTTTTAATTTATTTAAAAGAGCCCTCATAAAAAATATGAATTTAAAATGAAGCATTTAATGAATTGTTTCGAGCAAATAACCCCATCATATATAGACTTCTAGATTTTATTAGAAAGATTATTTGAATAATTTTTTTTATTGGTAAATATAATTATTGGCAAACTAGAAAGATTATTAGATTTTATTATTTCTTTTATTCTCTTGATAAAAGAAATAGTATTCATGTTTTGAGAATTTAAACTGGTATGGATTTAACACAACAATGAAACGAAGTCCGTTATTTTGCACGTAACATGATGTTGAATAATATTTAAAGTAAACGTAAAAATGAAGAAAATAATAAAAATAAAATGATTAAATTTATTTTAAATAATTAAATAATAGATAAAGAATATTAACAAAAGTCTATCAATGTCTATAAAAGTATTGTTAAGTAAAATTTGTGAAAATCATTAAAAATTTAGGAACTCTTTAAAAGTAATTCATTTAAAAAAAGTCTGTGAAAGTCTTAAATAAATACACATTCCTTAATAAACTCATCTGCTGAGATTAGAATGAACTTCTCAAATATATTACAAATAAATGCAACATGATTCAACTCAGTTCTCTTATCCTTATTTTACACTCTCAGTAGTTTCTTACAATCACGTTCAACTGACCTAGTCTACGACAATAGTGACATACGATTCAAAGATACAATCGAACAATTTTACTCCAGTACAACTAATTGGAGCTTATAATCCATTATTCTTGTCATTAGAGGAACCATATCCAACATAACTCCAGACCAAAATAAACAAACAACATAAATAAATTTTTTTAGACCTGGAAAAACAAGAAACTTAAACCTATTAAAATACCAAAAAAGCACAAATATGTGTTGTAGAAAGCGAGGCAAACCAAGAATTGACCGAAAAAAATTTCTACACTAAATGTGTCCCTATGCCCTAGCGCATAAGACTGTGTAACTATCTTCAAATAGTGCGTGATGACAAATTGTCTCCAGAATATGAAGAGATGTCGATTTGGTGGTGGCACTCCTCCCTAGGTCTATGATGATGATCAATAGGCACTCTATGGGCGATTCAAATTGAAATCCTAAATCTATCTTTTTTTTCAGCAAACCTAAAGTAAGAAAATTTTCTTAACAAAACCCTAATCGCTCAATAATCGTTCTGATGCCATGTAATCCATACAAATTGAGAAGTGTGATTCCTAATGTTACATGCATTTATATAATAAAAATAAAATTTAAAATTTTATAACTAAAACGAAACTAAATCCAAAGTTGAATTACTATTATCATTATCCCTGCTCCATTCATTCTCTTTCTTCCTTAGATATTAATGCTAGTAATTGAATTAGCATATTCAATTACACTGAAATGCATATTCTAGTTTATATTCTTTTCTTTTCCATAATGTTACCAGTTCGGTGTTTATCTTTAGAAAAAAAAAGAAAAGCAAAAAGAGAAAAGATGGAATAAAACTTTAGATATTTTTGGATACTATGTATTTAAATTAAAACACAACTCAAAAGTCAGCATGAAGCATGAAGCAAGAAAGAAATAAGGAGGGAACATACCAAAAAGGAAGTAAACCCTAAAATTTTCTGTGTATTTTGTTGACTATCTATTAATAAAAAAGGTTAAGCAATAGGCACTATCTTTTTGACTCCCATTTCATGCGTTGCAAGTCTCTTTATTTCCTACATCATTGCTTTTACCTTTTGCTTCATCTACAAAAGCTTGTAAAGTTGCTTATTCTTTTAGATTCTCAGTCTTCTTTCTTGTGTGTGTATATATATATTCTTTTTCGTTCAATGAAAACATGCAATTTGAAAATATATTTATATGATCACAATTCTTATTCATACTTTTCTTTGTAGTGTTATGTTTATTAAAACAAATCAGTTGGGTACAAGTCTACATTATCTTCACAGTGATTAATAATTAAAAATTATATTTCTAAATTGCCTTTTCCTACCTACATTTAAAATGACATATATTTCAATTAAAATAATTTACAATACAAGGTGCAAAGATAGCACATGAATTAAGTGAAATATTATAGTAAACCACTAGATAATAGTCACGTCTCGGGTTTGGTTTTGAGTTTGAATCTCATTTCTTGCTTCTAATTGTCACAGTGAAAAGAAATAGTATATTTCATAATAATTTTTATCGATATATGACCTTATTGTTAGAGCTTGTAAACTTTTTTTTTACTTTGTTAAAATATTGAAGAGATTTTAATTTTTAATTTTTTATTTAATTTTTTTAAAAAATAAAAATTATGAGCTAAAATATAATCTTCTCCAATTAAAACCTTCTAGCATCATGGAAAAAAAGAATTTGGAGAAAAGATTGAGTTTCAATTCTGATTTGAAGCTAATGACACTCTATAATTTCTAATATATTATGATGGGAAATTTGAAAAATCAACTTTAAATATAATAACAAACCTCTACCAAATTGATAGAACCAAACTAACAAAAGTTGAAATAGAAGAGAAGCTATTCACGAGTCATAACTTCTTATCCCTTGAAAGGAAAATAATAAAAGTCTCAAAGTAGAAGTTATATAGGATACATAATTATTTAATGCATAGGATCCTCTTTTTTCTTTATTTATTTTCTCCTTTCATGTGGGTCCAAATATTTTGACAATAACATTTTTGTAGAACATGCAAAAAATAAAATGATTCAATTCATGCACAAAGTGCTATTAATTAAAATATAAAATAAACATAGGAATTTAATATATTGTATTTATCTTTATTTACTAGAAGAGTCAACTCGGTCAACGGCAGTAATTCATACTATGATATCAATTTTCAAAATAATTGATTATAGCCAAATGAAAAAATAAAAATTAATAAAAAAAGGTATATTAATATATAATATTTATTTATCAATTAATATTTGCAAGTATAATTATGCGGATTTTCCTATCCAACGGAATATTTTTAAAACTATAATTAGCATGAGACGTATTCAAGTTTGTCACCAGAAGATAAAGAGATTTAATCTAAACGCGATTTAACTTTCGAAAACCGTTCTTAAAAACTAAATTCAGATCCTTAAGTGATTTGGTAAAGCCGAGTAAATGACCAAATTGCCACTCTAGGTGATTATTTGTTATTGGTGAAGTCATAATCAAGAGGGCCACCAAATAGGCTAAATGTGTAATCTTGTAAGCCATAAAACCAAAGGTGGGATTAGACCGCACGCGTCGGCGGCTAATTCACGTGGAATAGGCATGGACCGTATGGTTCGCACCCTAATCGTTGTTATGATTGGACCCCCTTCAACCAATAATATTTCCTTTCCTAAAAGATCCCCCAACCGTTGCAAAGGTTCCCTAAGGCCGGTGCTAAAAATAAATAATAATTATAACTTTTTGCGAAGAAATTTGCATGCTTTTGTGTGGGAGATGCCTTTTTCAAAAGCAATGGAAGAGCCAACCATCTTTCTTTTTTTCTTCAAAGTTTTTAGATGTGTGTGTGTGTGTGTGTGTGTATTCTATAGACTTAGGAGCCCTTTCACACTATTAAGAAAAAGTTAATTTTTAGGATATGATTAGACTTCAATTATTGATTAATTAGAACCCAAGTTGCAGTTTTAAGAAAATCAATTATTTTCTTCTATTGATTAAATATGAACGACTTTTACATTTTAGATGTGAATTAAAAAACTTCCATGGATGTGCATTGAAAAGGGTATTGAGACCCTTGTTGTCATCCACCACCTAATGTCTCAATATGACTTCACCTCCCCTTTTCATTTTTTGGTTTTGTTTTCTTGTCCTTATGTTTTTCCAATCCAAATTTCTAGAATGAGTTTTTTCTTTGGGTGATAAGGAACTTGATTTGCCCCGTGTATAAGCTTTTTGTTTTTAGGAACAATCCTCTAAATTTTAACCCTAATGAGAAAAAAGAAAAGGAAAAGGTTGGCCATTGTAAAGGAAAGGTGAAAATCATATGCTCATTCTTTCAATTATTGATACGTTAAAGGCAAATTATTTTTTTCTCCCCTAAGTTTCGGACGTTATATTTTTTCATCCTTCTTGTTTGAAAATTGAATCAAAAGTTTTTAGTTTTAAAATTTTAGTTTTTGTGTTATATATAAATCTTTCTACTTTTAAAAGAACTAGCATTTTCTATGGTTTTCATTTTTTTTTTTATAAAATAATATTCTGATTCTTTATTTATTAACCATTTAGGGATTAAAAAGTCATTATTTTGTAAAATCAAGAGATAATAATATTAGTCTAAATAAATACATAGTGACTAAAACATATATTATTTCTACAGAGACTAAAGTATATCCAGAGTTAAAAAAAAAGAATATTTTAATTCAGTTTTTAAAAAAGAGATAAAAATATAATAATAGTCAAAATCCAATAGAGAAATAGTAATTTTCTCATAATTTAACTAAAGATGGTTTCCTTAACTTTGCTTTTCACAATGTTGCCACCTCAATTCATGTGATTTTTCTTATATTGGGAAACACTTTCATTGAGAAAGCATAGAACAAAAGGAGGGACGACTTCCTCCATCAAATCACATCATTAATAAAGCCTAATCCCATATGTTCCGTATATTAGAATTCAAAACGATTTTTTTTTTTTTCTTTATGTGAATAAGCAAATTCTTTCTAATGTCATATGTGCCAAAGAGTGAGAACCATAATTTTTCTCAATGAACAAAACCAACCCATGAGAGTCCTTCTCTGAAAATTGTCAGCCATCAGGCCTAATGAAGAACTTATCTAAACAGCAAGCAAACACTCAAGAAAAACATGTTTTGTGCTGCCAATTGGATTATGAAGAGCCGTTCAAACTTAAGAGCGTGTAAATGAGATAGTAATAATCTATTTTTATTTAATTAAAGTCTTAAATTCGAAACTTAAATTTGCAACTGCATTAAAATTCATAAAAAAATCTTACTTTATATGTTTTAAATTAATTATATCAACATAAAAAAGAAAATCCCTTCCGAGAAAGGGTTTTACCTTGGATGTGACTTGCAAAGTGAATACCAATGCACACACCTGTGTCACCCCACCAAAATTGGCTAATGAGTGCCTGCAAATCATCACAAAATGTAGAAGTGACTGAGAAGGAAGCAACTCAATGATTTCTTCTTTTAAAAAAAAATCACTTTCTGCATATATGGGTTATTGATTCTCCATTGGCTTTAAGAATAGCTTTGAGTTTTCGATACTCAAACGGCATTTGCCGTTGCAAAGATAAATGTAATCATGTACAAAAGAGAAGATGTGTAACTTTTGAACTATCCCTGCATATCTGAACACTATCTAGTTGCTTATCCCTTATTGCTTTCCTAATCATTACAGATAACCCTTCTCTGCATTAAGGAAAATAAATAGGGCAAACTAGGATTTTCTGGACAGAATTCTATAGTTGGTCAGAAAGAACACTTAGGGTGCCCACTTATTAGGAATGCAAAAGAGACGACAGGAAAATATATTATAATTAAACAAATAAAGTAAAAATATCTTAATCTTTCAAATAACATCAAGTCTAATTTAAAACGACCGACCCATTTTAATCTTAAACCTATGCTCCATAGAGTAAAAATATTCTAAAAATAATAATATCATTGTCCGTAATTAGAATAAAAGTAATCTGAGTAATGTTAGTTAACACATCACATACAACTTCGCACAACCCAATTTCCTAAATAGTGAATCGAGATTCTATCAATTACCAACTCAATATTTCACGTATTTAACTAATTTTTTTCCATAAGTTCAATATTTGGTTGGTTAAACTAAATTAACAATTAATCTTTTAAATCTTATTCTTAGTGACACGAATTTTAAATAATATTAAATAATAATAAGCTTATTTTTTAATTAATAACAAAAAGATGCAAGTTGTTTTATTTTAATAAATAAACATGTAGTTTTCACACCGTATCAACTATAAATTTAGTGTCCTATATTTACTCTCTATTTTAGAGTAATTGACTTTTTTTTTAGTATTTTACCTAGATTAATAGTTCACTTAATAAATTTAATTAAATTATAGAAAAAGACGGTTAAATTGGACTAAATTATTCTTCTATAAATATATTTAAAATTTATTATTTATTACTATTAAATATAAAGATAACATAAAGATGTAGATAAGATAAGATTAACATAAAGATAGAATAAGAAAAAAAATTAATATTGTATTGAATATAAAAGAAAAAACAGATAATTGTAATTTCTTTTTAAAAAAAAAAACATCAATTACGTTGTGAAATACCTTATTGTCAATTAAGGGGCTCAATAGTTTCGCCACAAGAAAATATATGTTTAGCGATGCTAAATTTTTTATAAAAATGCTTTGAAATATCACTATAATTATTACCGACACAATACTAAATATCATAAATTATGTTGTTAAATTAGCCGTCACGAATAAAATCAAAATGCAAATGTTTGTGTCAGTAAAAATAATATTTTGATATTTTATCTTACCGCGTTATTAAATTAATATGATGACGTTTATTTCTATCATTATTGCAAAAAGAATAATTCATTTTTTTAAAATTTCTTTACTGAAATATTAAGTAATCGGATCTCTAAAGTAATGATGCTTTTTAGAATAAACGTTTCTAAATTAGAGACTCAATAAAATTTGTATCGTTATATTAGCGACATTAACAACAATTTGCATCTCTAATTTAGAGACACTCAATAAAATGAACGTACTAAAATAGGCGATGCTCTTTAGATTAGCATCGCCAAATTTGGTGATGCTATTTAATATTTTGATTCTAAAATTAGTATGCTATAAAAAATTTATATCTTGAAATAACATTAATATTATATAAAAATCTCAATAATTTTACAGGTTATTCATCATTGATAATTGTGTTACACACAATATTTATAATATTACTCCAAATAAAATCCAAAAGAACCATATAGTTCTATATAATAGAATATAAATCAAAGTTGCTTACAAAATTTAAAAACATACTAATAGTAGCATACAATATAATAGTCACATCTCATAATTCAAAAGCACTATATTTAAAGGTAATACAGATGTCTTCACAACTTTCTGATATTTATTAACTTAGGAATGAGCTCTGCAAGTGATGTCGAATCATATGCTTTTAGTTTCTTCTATCAGCTTCGAAGTCTCTATTTTTGAATGAATAAGAATCAATTGATTAGCTTATCTTTTTCATTTTAAGGTATAAAAACAACCGAGATGAACGAATGACTAACAAAGATTTTAATTTATGTAAAATAATGAAGTCAAGGATGAGCAATAAAACAAAAGTACATATCTAGGATAAATTTAAAATGAAAAGAAATCCAATTTCAAATATCATAAAATAAAGTTTCAAAATATATAATATATACTTACATTTAATTCAAATTTGAGAATCTTCAAATTCTAAACTGATTCAGCAAAAACAACAATACCATAATGATAAATTAGAAACATTTAACACAAAAATTAAGATTAGGTTTGCATAATTTACAAATTAATATGAATACTTAATATGTATTATCATACCTCTGCTATAAAACTTCTAAAGCGAAACAATTCTATTAGAAAAGTGTCTGTGTCTTTTTGTGACCCAACCACTTTTCTTTCATAATCTGCTTTTATATTCGCCATTTTACCTTCATACACATCTTTCAAGTTTGCTTTCTTTGTTTCATAATATGCATGCATTTTAGAAAATTCTTTTTGCATTTTATCCATTTTAGTCTGCTTTATTTTTGTTTGCTGAAATTTTGATTCAAATAGTTATGATGGTATTACTCCTAGACCATATCCTTTAATCCTCCCATATTGATCTTGCGTTAAGATCTCAGTAAACACTTCATCTTCAATAACATTTGTATCATGTTCCTTAGATATTGTTTTACATTATGTAACTATATTGGTAGTTGTCTCCTATGAACACAAGTATTAAAGAATTCATTAATAATTAGATTCACATGTATATTAATAAAAGAAAAAAATATAAACTATATTGAAAAAATAAGAATTTATGAGAAGAACTCAAGGTTTATATCATAAAATAATATGTTCAACCCTTTGTCTAATTATTATTATATAAAAATTACCATTATTAGGGGCTATAAAATCGCCCATTAATTAACACTAACAATTGATTACATATCAACTCATAAAATATATAATATATAATAAGTAACTAAATCAACAAATTCCTAAAGTACCAAAATAATAACTCCATAATATTTTTGAAATTCTTAACTATGACAAAGAAAAGATTGAGCCACAATATGTGGCATTAGCAGTAACCATTAAAGGACCGAACTTTACATACCAATTTATCTTAAACACTTAAAAACTCATTTATAAAAAAAACAGAAACAAAGGCTTCAACACATATGCTGAGAGAGTTCTAATGCTATAAGAACAAATATAAATATCCATTAGCATAATAACAATTCTAAAGATTAATTTCCCATCATAAGAGTTAAAAGGAATGATGTAATCCTGTACATGGTGTTGAAGATTTTTGGCAAAAAAAATAATGAAATGGTAGCAACACAGTAGTGTGAAAGAAGATGGAAATGCATTAAGTCTTGAGAGCACGAAGAGAGATGTACTGAAGATAGATAAATGGAAATTGGAAAATGTAATTATCACTTAAACTTCTAAGAATTTATGATGAAACAAGAGAAAAGATTAAATTTGCATCCTAATATTAATACCATGAAAGCCATAATTAAAATTTACAAAGCTACAGCACATGAGATTTCATAGATAAATCTATATATCATTTAGAAATTGCACAAGCCACATGTATACTCTATGATTTTATATTCTATATAATTTAATTAAAAATTAAATTAAAATTAAAAATTTTAAAAAAGAATATTATTATAATCACATACTTGATGTATAATTCTTTAAATTGTCAAAAGTAGATGCCAAAAATAAAATTATAATGTTTGAGAATTTATGTGACGTGAGGGAAAAGAAAAATTGAAAACTAAAGAAGACTCCTTATTATAATGATTGAGTTAATGAGCTCTTCTAATTAAGACTCCTTTAAATATAGTTTTTATTGTAGTAGAATACTAATATGCCTAACATAATGGATTGTCAAGTTTGACAATGTATTATAGAGAGTGTCATTAAATTAATGACGCTTTATAATTTTCGTCTTTATATTCAATGTATTATTAATCTGGTGACATCTCATATTAGTGTTGCCGAAATTGATGACGCTTCTTTTTAACAGTGTTGCCATTTTAATGATGCACCAGTAAGAGCAAAAACCAGAGGTACTTTTAGTGACGTTTTAGCAAAAAACCTAGGTACTTTATATAAATAAAGACATTACAATAAACATTGTCATTAAGTTAATAATTATTTGACGCTTATTCAAATGCGTTGCTAATGTTTATAATTAGCGAATGCTTTTTTAGCAAGTGTTGTTAATTTCTAATTTTTAGCAACATTATTTAAAAGTGTTATTAAATTACCGTCATAATAGATCCCTTTCAGAACGAAAAGAATCTTTTGGAACGGAGAGAATATATTGCATCCTAGTATGCAATAGATATCTAAGGCTTAAAGCAAACATAAAATTTCAATTCTAATTACTCCTTTATAAACTCATTAAATCAATATGGAAAAAAATTTAGAGTTTTGAAATACTTATATGAAAACTCTTTGTCTAGGACAAGTTAGATTTTTCAATTCAGAGCAAATGAAACAGAACGTTAGTGTTTTCTACATAATTTTAGAACAGAGAAAGAGAAAGAAAAAAGTAAAAAAGAAGAAGTTAAAACATGCATATTATTTGTTTAAAATATAAGAGATAAAAGGTAATATGGAATACATACACTCTTTATAGCAATTATTAATAATTAAATCATAAAATCTTTTAAAATATCAAAGAAAAATAAACTTATAGAATCACGCTAAGTGAATTAATTATGAAATTAGAATTATAGATAATAGATAAAGGCCTAACG
Source organism: Ricinus communis (assembly GCF_019578655.1). Taxonomy (NCBI): domain Eukaryota; kingdom Viridiplantae; phylum Streptophyta; class Magnoliopsida; order Malpighiales; family Euphorbiaceae; genus Ricinus; species Ricinus communis. The sequence continues at coordinate 22,621,496 of NC_063258.1, forward strand.
ACATTAAGGATTTAAATATTTTTTTTTTATAAATCTAGTTAATCTTTAAAATTTTTATTTAAATATTCCTCTATTTATTATTAATATATTTTTAAGAATTATATAAAATTACGACAAGAGTGAAAAAAAATTTCACTTTTTATTTTCTTTAATTTATAATTTCACTTGTTATTTATTTTTTTATTCATTTATAATATGATCCTAATAGCTCGTGTGTGATGTGTAATTACATATGGTAATAACATATAAAGATTTAATAATAATTAATGACATGTTATTTTATTTTGATTGAGATTTTAATTTAGTTATAATTATAATCGATTAGCCAAATTGGTTTATTTAGATAAAAAGTTTAAAAATATACCAAATTTACAATTAGACATAAAGGTTGAATTTTTAGTGTCCCGGTGCTATAGATAAGTTATAAATACATTTAGAAAAAACCCAACTTCACGATGAATGCTTGGGAAATTTTAGTCACCACTCTCATTTGGTACGTTGTTATAGTTCCCAATGATATTTCTATTTCTTTGACAAGACAAAAATAATTAATTTTTGTTAAAGAAAGAGTCAACAAAAGGACCCAACTGAGTTACCAAACCCACAACTCTTTTTTTTTTTTCTGGAGAAAAATATAGAAATAGGACCATCTTGGTTTTACCTAAACCCTAAAAAAGAGAGGAAAAGAAAAGGATTATCTTTGAAGGGAACACTGAATTTCATCACCTTTCTTTCTTCCTCAACTTTGATGCAAAAGCACAGGCTGACATCTGAAGTTTTACTTTCTCTTTTTGTTTTTTTATTCTTAATTCTTTAATTACTACCAGTAGGAATAGATTAGGGTGTGGTAAGGGTTCATTAATACAATTAATTATTAGTATTATACTAATGATTAATTCAATCCTTTGCATTAGAAAAATGATAAACAGTAGTAAGTTTCTATTTGGCTTGTCCCCAAGTTCACAGTGTCACTTCAGTTGGGAATAAAATAATAGAAGGGAAATATTCAAATGAATAAACAACAATATAAAGAGAATGTAAAGAGTTAAAAAAGAGGTTTAATAACAGAAGCATAGAACAAGTAAATGACAAAGCACAATATGCCTTTTTTCCTTGCTCATCTTTTTGTAGATATGCAGGCTTTTAGACTGCCATGCTTACCTGTTCCCTCTAATTGAATTTTTTATTTTATCAACTTTCCCACCTTACTTTTTTTTCTTCCAATTAATTAGGTCAACTACACTTTAAACTAAAATTATGAATTTCATTCAGACTGTTATTTCATATTTATTATTGGAATAAAATATTTTAATATCAGAATATTTTGACATCAATTTTAGACTGTTCTAAATTATATATAAATAATTTAATTTTAAACCATCAAAATACAACACTAAAAAATCATATTTATTATCTAATTAGATAGTATATTAGAAAGTAACAAGCAAACAAATATGTAACTTTTTATTATTATAGAATTATAAAAATAAAAACTCTTCTTATAATACAATCGACTAAGGTATAAGATAGTATCTTGTAACCGTACAAAGCTATAAAAATAAAATTACATAAGTGTTGAGTTCTTATTACTAAATAATATAAATCAAATCACAAAAAAAGTTTTAATAGTGAAAAATATATAGTTGAACTGTAGAACACAGTATGAGGTGGTAAATAAAGATAAAGAAATAATTCTATGCAAAATTTTTAAATTTTTAGTTTCAAATTATAGATTTCAATTCATTTTTATTCATCAGAAAGAATTTTTTTTTTTTATTTAGTTAGAGTTAAATGTTACTAAACTAGTTAACTCAATTCAATGATATAATTTTTTTTATAAAGTTGCCTCATCTCGGTTTATCTCATTAATTTCGATCAAAATTATCATTAAGATTCAATCTCGGTTGAGAATGACCCTTTTAATAATTAATTAATTAAAAGGGTGTAATTAAGCATGGAATTTGGCATGAAATGGCAAATCTGTTGCACGTTTATTAATTGTACCCAAATAATATACATCAGTACATGTCGGGTCCATTTGGTGTAATTGAGCTGGCCTAACTTGACCTCACTCATCAACTTGTATCGCCTGCCTCAAGTTTTTTTTTTTCCCTTTTTTAATTGTTTTTTTTTTTTCTGCTGATTGCTAAGAATGTCTAAATGCCAGCCTCACTAACAGAGCCAAGACATAAACATAATTGTTAATTTGTTTTCTTTTGAATCTTTCTTCTCCAACAAGAACAACATGTATGTAAGTGAGAAGGAGAGATGATCATGATGACCCAATTTGGCCCAGAGTCACTGGCATCATCCCTATCAAGCTTTCAGTTTCTGTTTCTTCTCTTTTTCTTCAATTGATAGCCCTAGCACATGATATTATTCAGAAGATAAATACATTGTCTTCTTCTTAAACAGTAATCGGTTTATAGTTTTTTTAAAACTGTAAGTGAATATAGCAACTCTAAGTTTAAGTCCATATATTTACCGGGCGAACTAAGTTTTCACTAATCTTTTTTACTATGAATAAAAATAAACTCGAATTTAAAATGTAATTCGTCGAATATAGATATGCATGGATTGAGATTAATCACATACTAGCTAAAGTTTATATATTCATCAATTTTCGGACAACTATACAATATAATCCGAAGCCATGTTGCTCTATAATGTTCAATGAACAAGCTTTTGCATTAACTTTATGCATATCTTTCAATGAAGCAACCAAGTGGGGAGGTGCACAAAGAAAAGGAAAAAGAACAAATCAATCCTAAAATGCTGGGCCTATCTTTAAAAAACTGTCCTATTAGAGAGGGGGTTGGGCCATGTCACTACTGTGACCAACATAGCCTAATTAATTCTTAGACCAAATTTTCTTTTTTTCTTTTTCAAGTTAGGACAAGGGTAGTAATGATGTTCGGTTGCCAACAAAATATATAATATATAATATTTATATATTATATGTTTGCATGAAATAGGTGTGGTTCGGTCGATGGTCACATTGGAGGTCACTAAATGCCGCAGCCACAACTCATTTTGGAGTCTCTAGTCTTGATAAATATAATATTCAGGCCTGCTGCCTGTCTAGATTATGAGAAGCATGAGAGCATAGAAATTAGGCTGGAATAGTAGGACAAAGGACAATAATTGCAAGAATGTTTTGAAAATCAATGTTAGTTTAAAGGATAAAGGACAATAATAATTATATTATTAAATTATTGATGTTATGATAAACTAAATAATTAAAGACTATTAATTTTCAATTTTTTATTCGACCAAATAATTTATATAAATTCTCATTTCACTTTTTATTTTTTTCTATTTTAAAATTTGAACCAAAACGAATCTTAAACCATCATGTTTCAAATATGAATAGATGAATTTTAATTAAAATAAAAAAATGTAATAAAATTATCTAATATTAAAACATATTATATAAATAAAGTTTATTTCTTTAATTTGAAAGCCTGCTAATTTTATGGTTTATAAAAATGTTTGTGAATTTGAGTTTCAGTTATGTTTATTTATGAAATTGACTAATACATATTTACAAAGTCTACTCAATTATAAAATCAATGAGTAAGCTCATAAATCAATTTATTTATAAACTCAAGCTTAAATTCATTCTTTTTATAAATTTAAAATATGAATATAAATAACAAAATCATAATATTTAAATGGAGTTATTCAGCAAAATAATAAATAAAGCTAGTCGGATAACATTTAACGAAATAAGATTAAAACAAAATAAGTTACACTAGGCTACAACATTTATTTTACCTACAATTTTTCAAAATTTGTTTAAATATCTATAAGTTCAAAATATACTCTAAAATCCATTAGTACTTTAATTATACTAATCTAAAGTAATTAAATTATACTAATAAGTATAACTTTTTTTTATCAAGATATCTTATTTATATAAATAGACACACCAATAGGCACATTAGATATATACTATAGTCTATATAATCAAAATTTCTTCTTAATATAATAATTTGATAATATTCTGATTTAAACGCTAAGTGAATCTTAAAGCAGAAATTTTTGTTAGTAAGAAAAGGCAAACCTTTATATAAATAAATATGAATCCACTATTTTGAAGGAATATGTTTGATTCTTTTTCATACATTTTTTGACAACATTATATATAAACCTAACTAATATATATTTATGCTATGTTTGGTTGAAATCTATTAAGAAATTCATTTTATTTAATAAAAATATATGAGAGATGAAGTAAAATGGAAATACCAGCCCTTTTTTATGCGCCGCTTTACCCTGAAATAATTGATATAGATCTCATATAGATTAACATACATATTCATTAATAGTATAAACCATGATATATACTTAACTTATCCATCTAGATGTCTGAAGATATAGTCTTTTTAGATGCTTGAAGACTCTTGGTTCTGGAAGGCATATGAGTCCGAACGCTATGTTGAATGTGCGAAACTTGCGGGAAGCCGTTGTGCGTTAGCAATAGTTGCTGCTTCCAAACCATTGAAAGGCTATTTTGCTTACGCAAGAGCACGAGATAAAGACTTTGAAAGTTAAAGGAGATATTTTAGTGTTGTAGAATATATTGACAAACTAATGTAGAATTTATTTGTAAATTCTACCTATTTTGGTAGAATTTAATTTAGCTATAACCAATTTCAATCAAAATTGAATATGTAGAATTCTAAATTAACTTTTACTTCATTCAAAGCACATCAGCTTTAGAATTACAAATGAATTCTATAAATTTTATGGATTTCACCCAAACACAATGTCAATGTTTCTTTGGATACATAAAAAAATGAAAGTCCTTCTTGTATAGATGTTTAAACTAAAGTCTATTACATAATAAAATTTGGTTTTTAGAATTAATATTGAAATTGAAATTTCTAACCATTATTCTTTTATAAGCTATAATAAGCCAAGCTCTAGCTCAAGATTATGCTTAGTGAGTAATAGCTTGAATTTTTTAATATTTTAATAATATTATTTAATAAGTTTGAGTTTAAGTAAAGCACAGTTAGTATAATAAACGAACTATTTTTAAATTAAGCTCACAAGCTTAATTGATTCAAATCAAACTTCATTATAAAAGCAAATCAGGTTCTCATTTATTAATTCTTGACTTAGCTCAATTCAATTACAAGCTAATGAACAATTATAAAATTATATGTTTGTTTCAGTAACCCAATTGGTAAGCCCATTACAATATAGAGGGCCAGTAGGCCTTTTTGATTTTGGGCCAGTATCCATTTTCCAATAACACCATCCCTTCATCCTTTAAACCCTAATATTAGGAGAGGTGGTTTTTTCATATTATACTTTTATTTTTGTTTTTTCATAAAATAGTATGTTTATCATGAGTTTTATTTATTTATTTATTTTACTAATTTAATTTTGTGTGAAGCAATAATATTATGTAATATGTGACATATTTTGATAAAATTATAGTTTTTTTATAATCAAGAATTACTCTAATATGTTAACAATTATGAAAGGTTGTTTTTCTATGGTATCAAGTTAATTTTTTTATAATTATAAAAAGATTATTTTTTTTTTCAATTTAGCAATTTCTTTTCCAAGTTGTTGATTTAAAAAAATGAACCATATGGTTTTGTAAAATTTTAGTTTTGATAACAAGAAAGAATGATATTTTTTTTTTTCTCATGAAGTGTTACTATTCTCTTTTCAATTAACTTTATATGTTTTCTCATAAAGTAGATGTTTTTTCAAAATGAAGTTTTTCATGACATCTTAAGTTTCTTCACTAATTTAATATGTTTCTCATAAATTGGATGTTTTGCTAGTTAATGAGACAGTTGCTTCACAAAATTTAAATTTTTTACCCAAAAATTATTATTATTAATATTCCTTTTACTAAATGATACCCTTTTTATCATTAATCTTATAACTCTTTCAATAAAGGAATTTCTATACAAATATCTAAAGACCTAGGCCAACTAATTTTTATACCTGCATTTCTAAAATTTTACAAAATTACTTTAGAACTAAAAAATATTACTTTTCTATGTTCAAACTGAAAGAACATGTATTTTTTTCTTTAGCCTTTTCCTTCTTCTGTACACAGCTTCATGGACAAAGAAAACTAAAAAAGTGAAAACAAGTCATAATTACTATAATGACACTAGAAGATTAAAAAGAGAATAGAACTACAAGAAGAAAAAAAAGAAGACAAGCATGTAACTGAGAGAAGTAGGATTTAAAAGAAGATGAACATGTTTATCAATAGAAAGGAGAGTATCACCATTGTCATTTCTTGCTCTATGCCTCTCTAAGATTTTTTCTTATTAGTTGGATTATTTTGTTATATTTGAATATTTGATTTTGATATGTGGTGATGGAAAATGGATTTTTGATGGCTAAAGACTTTTTTTTTTTAAAAAATAAAAAAAATAAAAAAAAGAAGAGTAAAGAAGCTAAAGTGGCTTGAGTTTGAATTAATATGAAAGAATTGCTTGAACACTAATAAAGATTTTCTTATAAACAAAACAATATTTATGTTTCTTTTCTACGTATTCTTTAGCTTTAGTATTTATATTTTGAATTTTTATTCTATATGAAAAATTATGTGGAAATATAATTGGTTTTGTTAAATCAGATATTGCAGTTTAGATATTTAATAAAATGCCCATATGGAAAGAAATAACTTATTTATTGGCTTGTTATTATTGACTCCAATAAATACAGTAAATAGTATATAATAAATATATAACGAGTTTATTTTAGGTGTATGATACTATAAATTTTAAATATAATTATAATTGATTTTATTAAATAAGATATTACAATTTAGATATTTGATAAAATGTTGTATGGAAAGAACTAAATTTTCTTTTGGTTTGTCATCATTAACTCGAATGAATACAATGAATAGCATATAATAAGTATATAATGAGTTTGTTTCAAGCATATGATACTATAATTCTTAAATATAATTATAATTGGTTTTGTTCAATCAAATATACAGTTTAAATGTTTGATAAAATACATGTATGGAAAGAACTAAATTTCTTTTTGTGTTATTATTATTGACTCAAATGAATACAGTAAATACTATATAATAAGTATATAACGAGTTTATTTTAGGTATATGATACCATAATTCTTACTGAATCTTCTCCATTCAGATTTTAAATTATTTTTTTATATTTTTATTTAAATATATGGACATAATATTTATTTTTTTCACTACAAGGGATATTGGCAAGAAGGCATGAGGTATGTAAACCTTGATTTGTCACGACACCACCCGAGGGCCCGTGACCGGCACTAGGGAATGGGTAGGCTTAAGGCCACCGAATCCCGTAGTAAGCCTGACACTCACTAACTCAATCAAATCTCATATCAAATTAATATTATTAAAGCCACAAATTATCTTAACATTAAATGTTACACAATTAAATCGGTCTGCCCGAAGAATTAGGCGAGACCCGAAACTACAGAAAATTACCACTGATATCCCTACTATTACTACTGCGGAGAATCTAAGATTTTTACAATTTGACATACCAAATCAAACACCACCCGATGATGAAGAAGTCGGGTTACTGAGTAAGAGTCGCGGGAAGACTAACAGTCACGAATCTGAAAAATAGTAAATTGAGACTGTCAGTCTCGAGAGTGAGTTAAAATCAAATAATATAGAGACTATTGCTTTCTTCACAGAAAATATTAATCATTCAAATCAGTATATCAACCATGCACGTAAATACAACTCATATTATAATAATACCAAATAAATAAATAAATAAATAAAATATATTTTTATTTTTACGGGACGAGTGGTTCAGTAGAACCCTAACCCCAAATTCTAATAGCCTTTCGATCAGGGTCCATACCTCCAGCCTGAACACTTGAATTCCAAATAAGCCGACGCCCAGAGAGCGTTGCTCGATCAAGGACCTTAACTCCGGCAATCAACTGAACTCAGCCTAGAGAGCAATGCTCGATCAGGGCAAACAAATCCATAATAACCTTATTACCTATCTTTGATCATTACCGGTACGCACGCGGTCCTGATGCAACCCACCAGGTGGCATGTTCTACTAAAGCCACATTTCCCAAAACGCAATCATCACATTTAATAAATATCATTGTATAATGAAATCATTCAACATATATCGAAATAAAGATTAAAAATTTAGGATAAGGCAACGTGCAATTCGTGTTGAAAAATAATAATATATGTATTATTATAACGTTACTAATAATAATATTTATATTATTTTCAATAATTAATAATCAAGTGAAATTATTTATATTGCGATACTAATTATCATATTACGCATAAATTTCTAAAATAGCTTATTAAATTCAGACTTAGCAATAGTGCAACGATTAAGTTACTTTAACTCACAGGTTTTGGGCGACCTCCTAGCTCTGCTCCGGTCCCTCAGTTGGAGCGAGCCAAACAGACAGATCATCTAATCACGGAAAACAATTTATCAAAATGCTGAAACAATCGATCATTAATCCTAGGTCTAGACTCCTAGGACTGACTGTCTAAGAATCTCGACTCGGGAGAATTCTACCGAAAATCCGGCAGAACCTCCCCTACAACAGGAAATTACTCCCCATAAAAACGGGTCCAGGACCTGCTAGAAAATACTACAAATATCCAACAATCCAGACAACGGGAGTCGGGTCCCCAGACTTCACTATTTCCCGACTCCGCCACAAAGCACAAAATACGAGGCAAACAAACTGACAGACAATTATTTATGACTCACAAATATCATCAAATAATCAATATAAACCAGTAGACACACCATTAAACCAAGAATTTCTAAAATTACAGGCCAGAGAAAAATTACTGAGATGCTCGATCGCTCGGTCGATCGCCTCCAGCTGCCGGAGTCCGATTGACGATCCGAACTCACCATTGGACTCGAAACGACGCGCTGACGACGATCCCCACTTTCGATTTTCCGACCTGACACCCAATCATCCGAAAAGATTTACAGACGATCTCGGCCGTCGATTCACAAACGAAGCCCGATCGCCACGAAACCGGTGCCAATGCGAAGCTTGAGCTGAGGAGAGTCGGGATACGTCCTCCGATCGTCCATCCTCCGCCGGAGCTCGCCGGAAAAGCTGAAAAACGCCGGCTGCCACTCTAAATTTCACTTTGCCGGATCTTGCAACTCCGGCCACCCCAGGCGTCGCCACTGCTGCCAGAAGAGAGCCCTTGCCGAGAGGAGCCGATCGCCACCCGACTCGGCCGCCAACACCGCCGAAACGGCCTCCGGAAGCCGCTGCTCCTACGCGCGATTCCCGCTGCCAGACGCTGCCGTTCTCCGCCGCACGCTCGCGCCCGCCGCCTGCTGCTCCGACGGCCAGCCCGCGCACTTCCGAAGCCGCCACCGACGACGCACGCCACCGCCTTCCCCTTTTCTCTCTCTCTCTCTCTCTCTTCCCTGATCTTCTTTCTCTCTCTCTCTTCTTTTCCTTCTTGATTTTTCTTTCCCTTCAATATCGACATTTGACCCCTAAACTTTCCTTTATCCTTTCAATTAAGCCCTTAACTAATTAATTTGGGCCAAATCCGAATTATTGAAAATATATAATCACATAAATACCCCTGACCGACATATTTATTTACAAAAATACCAAACTCACAAATTTCTATTAAAACCCCATAAAAATAAAATTATACTTTCAATCCTTATTCCAAAATAAATTTCCAATTTAGTCCTAACACAAAATTAATTTAAATAGTAAATTTTCAACTTAAAACTTAATACCACTAAATAATTAAAATATCAATTTCTCAAAAATTCTTTTATAAACATCCTTTACAATTTCTTCCAAAATTTTCCAATATACATAATTTTATTTATACATATACATATACATTGGAGAAAAATCAGAATAACCAAAAAATATAATCTACCCTTCAAATAATTTACTTAATTAATTCTTAAAATTTCACACTAATTGGGTATAAAAAATAATTCATTTAATTAACTAATATTAAAATTTACATTAAATCATTTCAAATTAAACCAAATAAAAATGAAGCTAAAATTAACTTAAATAAAAACTCATTATTAAATATATAAAAATTCTGGATATTACAGATTTAATAGACATTGTCATACCAAAGGACAACAACTTCCCAAATCTAATAGTTAATGGTATATAACATACTCTGAGTATATTATAAATATTATTGTTTATACTAAAGTTATTTCGAGTATACAAATAGTATTATCAAAATATATTATAAATATATTGTGAATATATAAATAGTATTTTCATAGTAGATTCTGAGTATATTAATTTTTATTTAAACATGTTTATGTTTAAATATGCTTTGATGGCCAAAAGGACTAACACTTACACATTTACACTGAAGCATTAATTTTTTTTGCATATATATAAATCATTTATAATAAAGTCAAACAAATAAAATTTACAACTTAAAACATATCTATGAGAAAATAATACCTACTTAGTATCAAAGTCAATAATTCTATCACTAAACCTATTAATAGAACCACATAAAAATTACATAAAAATTATATCAAGTTTCTCACCCAAATCGCATAAAAAATAGAATTTGCGTAAGACAATAACATTATCGGAAACCTCTTCCAATGTTCATAAACTTGTTGATTAAAAACTATAGTCATATCTGATTTTTTTTTTCAGAGAAAAGAACCGTAATACGTAAAACTAATAAAATACAAAAAAGAAATAGAAAAGCTATAAGTTTCATTTTTTGAAAATTTAATAAAGAATTATAACAATATTTACATTTTACTTCTTCAACAATATATAGTATATGCTGAATATATTATGAGTATATAAGGAGTGTCTACTGTCATTTTTGAATTCATTAAAACCTATATATTTGATGCATAAGTACTATAGATTATAATAAATAATTTTAACTGCTCATAATAGCTACTAACTAATTATAAAAAAAAAATTAGTTACACAAGTTTTAATTTATGTAATTAAGTCATGAAATTGACTACAAAAGTTATTGTTATTAAATGTCATTTGCTATTGTCGTAAAGAAAAATAGATAGTCCATATAAATATCAAAAATTATTTTAAAAATCTGAATAGAAAAAGAAAATGAGAATCATAGTATTATATACTTAAAATAAACTTGTTACATATTTGGTTTATATTTTTCATTGTATACTTAAAAAATTATTTTATATTTTTAAGAAGAATTATTTTTCTATATAATGTACAATTATTTATTTAAATTATATATCTATATAATATAATAGTCAATATATAAAGATTTTATAAGTCATATATCAAGCACATATAATATAAACACAAAATTACTAATTTTTAAAAATATATACTTATGATATATTTATATATACTCAATATATACTATTTTTTGGATTTTTTTTTGTAAAATAGATCTAAGTACTTAGTTTTCTGTAGATCCGAATTTTGAAATTCAACATTCATCTTTTATAATTTTAAAATATTTAATAAATCACATAATTTAGTAGTTTTTAAAGAATTTTAATGAAATAAAATCTAAATGAATAAAATCAACTAAATATATATTTGAAATTGGACTTAAGTCTTATTAAATTAAAGAATTGATGAATTTCTATCTTCAAGAAGTTTCTAATCTTTAACTTTTTTGTTTGATGTTGTGAATTTGTGAATTACTAATGAGATTATTGTTAGATTTGTTGTAATTTTTTAGAGTTTGGATGGGCATTTGTTTTGGAAAAAATTTGTAATTTTTTGTTATTGTTAGATGCTTTCACTATCCATGGCAAACAATCAACCACAAAAAAGAAAATCACTTGCCTGAACAACAAACCACGGATTTTCAAAAAATAGTGGAAATATCAAAAATATAAAAGACAAAATTAAAAAGAAAAGATAAAGACTAAGAAAAAAAAATCAGAATTAGAGAGAATAAGGAAAGAAAATCGTAATCAAATATATGGTTTAGTGCAAAAAAATCGTTATAAGATAAAATAGAAAACAAAACCAACTAAATAACGTCAAAAACAAATAAATAAAAAGTATAAAAGTAAAAACAGGAAACAAAGCATATAAAAGTAAAAAAGTAAACAAAATAATATGGGAGATGTAATTTCCTCTTCAATAAATGGATGCTCTGCGAAAAATGGGTTAATATTTTGCAAACTTGCAATTTATTTTTATAAGAGTGAAAGTAATTTTCTTCTTTTTAATGAAGTCTTACTGGTGTTGCTGCTTAATGTAAGATATCTTTTATGTAGTTTTTATTATGTATGAAGATTGTTAATAGATTATATATTTCTATGTTATTATAAAAAATTGATAATAGATTATATAAAGATTACAAGTTATTTGAAAAATTAGAAATAATAAAATTGGATATAATTCTATAATCTTATGCTTACCCGAGTCCGAGAGTCAATTGTAACTCTTGGATTTAGATCTTCATATTCAAATATTATTTAATAAAAAATAAAATATTTTTATACTTCATATTTCGAGGCCTTATATCTTGATCCTCAAAAAACATTATATTGTGGTTCGGTTTAGATGCAACATTTGTATCAGAATCTTAACGTGCATCTTATATTTATGATTTAAAAAAATATTCATTAAATATGTATTAAATGTTCATTATTTAAACATTAAATATTTATTATTTTCTAACTTTATTTTGTTGAAAAAATATTTATTATATCTATGTTATATATGTTCGTTTGAATCCATTAATAAATATGATGTTCATTAATTATAAATATCCATTAACAAACTAATAGATGATATGTCTATGAATGATGAATGCTTATGTCAGTCACAAAAATATTTTAATATGCATCAGAAAAACAGTGAATCTAACTTTCATAAAAAACCAACATTATTTTTATTCGAAATAATATTTCATAGTGTATTGATAATTCTAAAACTAAAAGTGTTGCATTTTAGGATGGATATCAATATTTATTATTCGTAGACACAATATTTATTTATTTATTATAACGAGGTTTATTTTTTATTACATGAACTTTTAAATGTTGATTGTTTTATTGAAGGTTGTCCATCATTTTTTATTTATATGTTCATTAATTTATTCTTGTTAAATGAGTAGTTATAACTTTATATATGTATCTCAAAATGTACTTGAATTCCTATAGCGTTGAAATGTGGGATTATGTAGCGAAGGAATTGAAAGTTCTCACTAAAATAAAAATAGTGAAGAAAGAATTCTTCCTAGAAAAGAATGGGTGGATGCCCACAAGAAGCACAACCACAAAAATAAGCAAGCAATAACGATACTTGTGAGTTGCCTTTCTAGAGAAGAATGTGGGAGAATGCAACATTGCACTATAGCTCATTAAATCTGGACTACCTTGGAGAACTATCATAAAAATCTAGGAAAAGTTCCTATGGATGTTCTCATAAGTAAGCATCTAACTTATGAGATGTATCTTATGAAGGATGAATTTGATCGAGAATATGAAAAGAAAAAAGCCCTAGCACTTAAGGCTAGCACAAGAAGCAAATGACGTCCCAAGTGATGATGAAGATCAAGAAAAAACATTAAGTAAGAGTGATCATATAGCTCTCATCACCAAACATGTAAAAAGAATACTTGAAGCCAAAAAGAGAAGAAGCAACAAGCCTTTCACAAGTAAGAAACCCTTCTCCAAATCAAGAATAAGTAAAGACAAGAAAGAGAAAGTCACTTGCTATGAATATAGAAAACAAGGATATATATCAAGCCAAATTGTCCCAAATACTTGAAGAGGAAGAAAGTGAGAAAAAGAAAAGAAAATGGGTTTGAAAGCTACTCGGACTGATGCATTCTTATCCTCCAATAATGAAAGTAAAAGAGAAGAATATGCCAGTCTTTATTTCGTGGACAACATGGAAGACTCCCATGAGGTATACTGTTACGACCCGATCTGTGGGCCCGTGATCGGCACTAGGGAATGGGTAGGCGTAAGGCCACCGAATCCCATAGTAAGCCTGACCACTCACTAACTTAATTAAATCTCATCTAATATCACTGATGTCACAATTTCTTAATCATTAAATTCTACATATTTAATTCGGTTTGCCAGAAGAATTAGGCAAGACCTGATACTACATAAAATCACAACTAATAAGTCTATTACTTCTACTGCGGAGAATCTAAAATTTTACAAGTCAAACATGCCAAATCAAATACATCACTCGATGATGAAGGAGTCGGGTTGCTAGATAAGAGCCGTGGGAGGACTAACAATCACAGATCTGAAAAACAGTAAAATTGAGACTGTCACTCTTGAGAGTGAGTTCAAATCATATATCCAAAAACAGTTACAACCGCTTCAATAACACATTTATTTAATTGAAATAAATATTAATTCATGTAAAAAAATAAATGTGTCATGCCATGCTTAAATAAAAATAACTTTCACATACTACGGGACGAAGTACCTCAGCAGAACCCTAATCTCAACACTAACATCTCAATTCTCTCATTCTAACAGAACTGGCTCCCAGAGAGCGAAGCTTGACCAGGGTCCTTAAATCTAGTTCAGTCACTTAATTATCATTAACTCTCTTAGCCTTTCGGCTATCTTACTCCAATAAGATTGGCACCTAGAGAGCGAAGCTCGACCAGGGTCCTTAAATCCAGTCCGGTCACTTATGTTTCCAAATAAGCCTGCGCCTAGAGAGCAATGCTCGACCAGGGACCTATACTCCGGCAAACACACTCTACTTATGATATATTTATATATACTCAATATATACTATTTTTTGGATTTTTTTTTGTAAAATAGATCTAAGTACTTAGTTTTCTGTAGATCCGAATTTTGAAATTCAACATTCATCTTTTATAATTTTAAAATATTTAATAAATCACATAATTTAGTAGTTTTTAAAGAATTTTAATGAAATAAAATTTAAATGAATATAAAATCAACTAAATATATATTTAAAATTGGACTTAAGTATTATAAAATTAAAGAATTGATGAATTTCTATCTTCAATAAGTTTCTAATCTTTAACTTTTTTGTTTCATGTTGTGAATTTGTGAATTACTAATGAGATTATTGTTAGATTTGTTGTAATTTTTTAGAGTTTGGATGGGCATTTGTTTTGGAAAAAATATGTAATTTTTTGTTATTGTTAAATGCTTTCACTTTCCATGGCAAACGATACCACAAAAAAGAAGATCACTTGCATGAACAACAAACCACGGATTTTCAAAAAATAGAGAGAATAAGGAAAGGAAATCGTAATCAAATATATGGTTTAGTGCAAAAAAATCGTTATAAGATAAAATAGAAAACAAAACCAACTAAATAATGTCAAAAACAAATAAATAAAAAGCATAACAGTAAAAACAGGAAACAAAGCGTATAAAAGTAAAAAAGTAAACAAAATAATATGGGAGATGTAATTTCCTCTTCAATAAATGGATGCTCTGTAACGCCTGCTTTTTCTCATCATTCATGTTATGTGCATTTACATTTAATCATTGGGCATATGATGGTATATCAATAATATTTTTATTTTATGAGAACAGATATATATTAATTATAAGTAGAGAATAAGAAGCATGATATTAGATTATTAATTTAGATAAGTTGATTAAGTACTTGGGTTATGTGTATTAAGCCTTAAGACTTAATTGAGCCAATAGTTGAAGGTTGGGTAAATAGATTGGACTTAAAAGATACAATTAAAAGTTAGTACCTATATATGGTTAGTAAGAATTAATTTAGGATGATAAAACTAGTTTAAGTAGGTGGTAGCATTGAGAGATGAATCTTGGAAATTGGAACCATGAGCGAGCTCATTTTACCTCTTCATTTCTCTAAAATTCGTACATGGCCAAAAACACAAAATTTGGAATAAGAGAGAGGAGTGGAATATCTAGAAAAACTTAAGATTAAGATAGGATTTTACCAACTATTGAAGGAGCCAAGCTAAAGCTAAAGGATTTAAGCATATTAACAACCCAAAAGCTGAAATTGGTGAGTTGTTACTTGAGTGTTATTAATTTGTCATTAGGGTTCTTGATTACAGATTGAAAAAACTTCAATTGATGCTCTTATTCATTAATTAAAGGTCTGATTATCATGAATTGGTAGAGTATTGAATGATTTCATAGAGATTAAGCTTGATTTAAGTTTAAGTATGTCAAGATGGAAAACTGTCAAAATTCCAGCAACCTTGATGTTCTCTATTTTAGGCATAACATGGGTTATATAAGTCCAAATTAAGCTTAATTGGTGTCTATGAAAATTTTGAAGAGTCTTCTATAACTTTGTAGTTTTGTGATTTTGCTATTTTTACCGTTTTAGTTGCTTAAATTGAGCAAACAGATTTCTACTCGGGTACAACTAGCTGTATGACCCTTGCTCAGTAATTTGAAGATAATTAAATCTATAGAAGTCGGAATTGAGTAATTCTTCTTGGAGATGAAACTAGACGCATAAACGGATATGTCTATTTAATACGATATTTTTTTATTAAGCTAATTTTTCCCAGCAATAAATATACCTTGGTACTAAATTCTATCTAGAAAACAGAGATGTTGGAGATTAGTTTTATACAATTTATTTGATGTTAATTTGAGTTAAATTGGTATTTAACTAGATGGAAAATATTTTTATGATATTAAAACAATAATTGAGAGTCTTAGAGGAAGAGTTAGACCTATGAATTAGAGAGGGGATGATCTTGTAATGCATTAGAACTAGCATTTACATGAATATTTGAAATATGCATGAAATGTGAATTGATGAGTGTGTTGACAGGTACTCAAAGGCCTGGAAAGGAAGGTTCTTATATGCTGAAGGAATAAGTGTATTTTGAGTAAGTAAATAGTTAATATTTGCTATATTCATATATTTAATCAAATGTTCTGCGAATGGTTGTGTTTGCTTAATATTGTGTTATGTTTGAATGAATGAGATGGAAATGATTGGTGTTGGGTGGAACAATTGTTACTGCTTCAATATGATATAAGTGAAATGATTGAATTGTGATGTTAAATGCATATGTGCATGTGAATGGTGGATTCCCCTGTGAAAAATATATATATAAAGCCTTGGGAGGCTAAAGCCTAGAGAGGCTATAAAAGTGTATAATGTGAGGATGAGGCGGAGCAGCTTACGTGTGCGATGGGTGAGGATGAGGCGGAGCAGCACATAAAAGGGGATTCACAAGCCGTGAGAACTAACCATAATTGTTGAATTGTATTTCTTCTATGATGGTTGTAATGAATTGAGTAGAATGGTATGAATTTATACCTAAACTATGAATCATGGTAAGTTATGTGATTGGGTGGAAATTGTATGAAGTGTATGTAATATAGATTATGTTGATTATTTATTTACTGAGCTTGAGGCTCACCCCTCTCCAAAATTTTTCTTTTCAGGTTTGTAAATAGTAGTGCATCCGTTGGCTTTATCCAAAGTCTAACTTTTAGCAGTTCTGTCAGGTTGGGCCAGTTTTGTGGAGTCTCCTCCTGATGCATTTTGTATGTAGTTATGTGATGTAAATGGAAATGTGCCTTGTAAGGCATAAGAAGATGTTTTGAATACTTAATAAATGATGTCTAAGTATAATCATATGTTTATATGTTAATAACCTTGTGTCTTGATTCTTAACAACCTGCATATTGACCTATCTACATGTAGTATATATTCTACGACGCTTGTATGCTTCCTGGCTAATGTCTATTGGTTAGCATGTAATGGGGGTGTGACATTTAGTGGTATCAGAGCAGGGATTAGATTCATTGGGAGTAGATTCATGTTGCACATCATTAAGCATATGACATATGTTCTTTGAACTTGACTGAGTATTTGCATTTCATATATATAGATGGAGAGACAAGGAGAACACGCAACTGGCCCAGATAAGTCATTAGAGTCTGTGCATGGTCATGAAAATGCATCTGAACATGATCAACATGATGAGCATGAGCTACATTCTGAAAATGCTGCACAATCGAATGTACAAAATGTTATAGAACAGTTTATGGATTTTCTGATGCAACGGGTAGCTCGACAACAAGCACCGACGCCTTAGACTCAACAACAAGAGGCTGTGATAGATAATAATTATGAAAGGGTTAGGAAACAAGGTGCTAATATTTTTCAGGGTACTACTGATCCTGCTGAGGCTGAGGAATGGTTACGAAATACAAAAAGGGTGTTGGACAGATTTAATTGCACATCAGAACAAAGGCTTCTATATGCAGTGTCTTTAATAGAAAAAGATGCACTTGATTAGTGGGAAACAGTTTTAAGAAGTAAAGATCGACCAATGACTTTGACTTGGAATGATTTCTTGAGAGAATTTACTGAGAAGTATACTCCATAAATTTATAGAGACAGAAAGAAGCTTGAATTTCTTCAGTTGAAGCAGAATGATATGTCAGTTGCAGAGTACGAAGTTCAATTTGTGAGATTATCTAAGTATACACCAGAAGAAATAGCCACTAAAGAACTGAAAAGGAAGAAATTTGAGATGGGTTTGAGGCTTGACATTCGTGAGAAAATGGCAGTGAAACCTCAGAATTACAATGCCTCAATTGAAGCTACTTTGAGAGCTGAAGAAACATCATTTGAAAGGAATACTATGGAAGCTAAAAAGAAGAAGATCATTGGTACTTATAGTAATCCTCGAAGATATATTAGTATTTCTTCGTTCAGAGGCTCTAATTCACAGCGGAGTAGTTATCGTGGACGAGGGTTTGGTGGTCAGTCTAGTAGATCCTCCACAGTACCTTATAGTAGAGGTGGATACAATTCATCCAGACTTGAAGGAGGACAAGTTTCGGCTAGTAGAGGGTTTGCTCCTGTTTGTCCTATGTGCAACAGGAGACATACTGGAGAATGTTGGGGACCTAGACCAGTAGTATGTTTCACTTGTAGTAGGCCAGGACATTATTCTAGAGATTGTCCTATGAGAAGAAATAATGCTGGAGAATCTTATACAGTGGGTCAGAGTAATGTTGGTGAAAATATTCCAGTTGGTTCAGGCAGATGCAGAGGAGGTTCAACTATTTCAGCAACACCATCAGAACAGATTGGTCAACCACAAGCACAAGCTAGAGTATTTGCTACTACTAGAAATGAAGCATTTGTAGCACCTGAAATTGTTACTCGTATACTTTTTATTCATGATTCTGATGCACATGTTCTTATTGATCCTGGATCCACATGTTCATTCATATCACATGATTTTGCATCGCATGTTCATGCTAATATAGAGGCATTAGGTTATGATATATATATATATATATATATATTTATGCCTGTTGGGGATATTATCACAGTAAATACGATA
Organism: Ricinus communis; assembly: GCF_019578655.1. Taxonomy (NCBI): domain Eukaryota; kingdom Viridiplantae; phylum Streptophyta; class Magnoliopsida; order Malpighiales; family Euphorbiaceae; genus Ricinus; species Ricinus communis. The sequence goes on from NC_063258.1 coordinate 22,640,805, forward strand.
GTGAGATCATGTTCTGTAGTAGTAGATAGTGTCAAACTACATGCAGATTTGGTTGTTATTAATCTTAGAGAGTTTGATGTTATTTTAGGGATGGATTGGTTGTCAAGAAATCATGCTATTGTTGATTGTAAAACGAAGGAAGTGGCTATGGAAATACAAGGAGAAATGAAAACAGTAATGGTGGGTGAAAGGAAGACAATTCCTAATTGTTTGATTTCAGCAGTGACTGCGTGTTAGTTAGTTAAAAATGGATGTGAAGCATATCTAATTAGTTTTGTAGATACTACTAAGGTCAGTCCAGGGGTATTAGACATTCCAGTGGTCAGAGAATTTCCTAACATATTCTTAGATGATTTGCCTGGTTTGCCACCAAATCGAGAGGTTGATTTTGAGATTAACATCATCCCTAGCACGACACCTATTTCCATTGCACCATACAGAATGGCTCTATTGGAATTGAAAGAATTAAACAAGCAATTAGAAGAGTTACTTGATAAAGGTTTCATCAGGCCAAGTACTTCACTTTGGGGAGCACCAGTTCTGTTTGTGAAGAAAAAGGATGGTAGTATGCGATTATGTATTAATTATAGGCAATTGAATAGGATTACAGTGAGGAATAAATATCCATTGCCGAGAATTGATGATTTGCTTGATCAGTTAAAAGGTGCAACTGTGTTCTCTAAAATTGATTTAAGATCAGGTTATTGGCAACTTCGGGTTAAAGAGAAATCTATTGCCAAGACAGCGTTCAGAACAAGGTATGGGCATTATGAATTTATTGTGATGCCATTTGGTTTAACAAATGCTCCTGGTGCTTTTATGTCACTGATGAACAAGACTTTCTAGCCATATTTAGATCACTTTATTATTGTGTTCATTGATGATATTCTGATTTACTCTAGAAGCCTAGAAGAGCATGAACAACACTTGAGAATTGTTTTACAGATTTTGAGGGAAAAACAGTTGTATGCAAAATTCAACAAATGCGAGTTTTGGATGGAGGAAATTGCATTCTTAGGGCATATTATTTCTAAACATGGAGTGCAACCGGATTCATCAAAGATTAAAGCAATTATTGAATGGGAACCGCTTCAGAAATGTTTCCCCGAAGTTCAAGTTTTCTTAGGTTAGTACGGCTATTATAGAAGATTTGTAAAAGATTTTTCGGTTATTGCTAAGCCTCTCACAACTTTGTTAAAGAAGAATGTGCCATTCCAGTGGACGGAGTTATGTGATCAAAATTTTCAAGAGTTGAAGAAAAGGCTTACTACTACACCGATACTCGCATTGCCATCTGAAAATGGAGGTTATATTATATATACTGATGCTTCTAGGCAAGGACTTGGATGTGTCTTAATGCAGCATGGGAAGGTTATAGCTTATGCTTCCAAGACAATTCGCGACCTCATGAACTGAATTATCCTACGCATGATCTTGAATTAGCGGTATTGTACATGCATTGAAGATATGGCGACATTATTTATACAGGGAGACATTTCGGATATTCTTGATCATAAGAGTTTGAAATATATCCCTACGAAAAAGAGTTGAATCCGAGACAACGAAGATGGATTGAGCTTTGAAGGATTATGATTGCACTATTGATTATCATCCACCGGAAAACAAATGTTGTTCTTCGATGCTTTAAGTAGGAAGTCAATGGAAAATTTTTCAAGTATGATTTGTTATAATGTGGAATATTTAGTTGCACTTAGAGCTATGGATGTGAAGTTTTATGTTTATGAAGATGATCTGTTAGCCACATTACAAGTAAAGCCTTTGATTGGAGATAAAATTAAAGACGCACAGTGTGAAGATTCTTATTTGCAAAGGATGAAGGGTAGAGTACAAGAAGGAAAGAATACACAATTTGTGTTGAAAGATGATGGTGTGTTATTGAATAGAAATCGTGTATGTGTACCTGATGTAAGGGATTTGAGAAAGGAAATCATGCATGAAGCGCACTATGCACCTTATGCAATGCATCCTGGAAGTACCAAAATGTACAAAAATTTGAAGCCTTATTATTGATGGCCGACAATGAAGAAGGATGTGGCAGAATTTGTGAGTAAGTGTTTGACATGTCAGCAAGTGAAAGGAGAGCACCAGGCACCTGCAGGTAAACTTCATTATTTATCTATACTTGTGTGAAAGTGGGATAAGATTACTATGGATTTTGTTATGGATCGCCGCGTACATTTAATAAGCATGATGCTATTTGGGTAATTGTTGATCGACTTACTAAATATGCTCATTTCTTACTTGTGAAGCAAACAGATTCACTTGATAAACTTGCTGAATTGTATATTTCTGAGATTGTTAGACTGCATGGTGTGCCTATATCTATTGTATCAGATAGGGATCCCAGATTTACTTCTCGTTTTTGGGAGAGTTTACAGAAAGCATATGGTACTAAACTTCATTTTAGTACAGCTTTTCATCCTCAAACAGATGGGCAATCAGAAAGAACTATTCAGATATTAGAAGATGTGATGAAGGCTTGTACACTTGAGTTCAAGGGTAACTAGGATGATTACATACCACAGATGGAATTTGCGTATAATAACAGTTTTCATTCTAGTATCGGTATGGCTCCATATGAAGCTTTGTATAGGAGGAAATGTAGAAGTCCAGTATACTGGGATGTTGAAGGTTTAAGACAGCTTGAAGGTCCAGAATTGGTATAAGAAACAGTGGATAAAATAGAGATAGTTAAAAAGAATTTGAAAGTAGCACAGGACAGACAAAAGAGTTCTGCTGATTTGCATCGAAGGGAAATGGAATATATTTTGGGTGATAAAGTTTTCTTGCGGGTATCACCATAGAAAGGAATATTAAGGTTTGGTAAATAAGGGAAATTGAGTCTGAGGTATGTAGGACCTTATGAAATTATTGAAAGAGTTGGACCATTGGTTTATAGGTTAGCATTACCTACAGAGCTGTCTTCTATTCATAATGTTTTTCACGTTTCTATGTTGAGACGATTTAGATCAGATCCTAGTCATATCATTCTAGAGCCAGAGATAGAAAACACAGAAAAGTTGACATATGTGGAAGAACCGATAAAAATTCTTGATTGAAGGGTTAAGAAATTGAGAAATAAAGACATTCCTATGGTCAAAATTAAGTGGAGTCATCATTCACCAAGAGAAGCAACTTGGGAAGTGGAAGAGCATATGAGATAGAAGTATCCGCATCTATTCTATTGTAATGTTGGTGAGTTGTTAAAATTTCGGGGACGAAATTTCTTAAGGAAGGGAGAGTTATAACGCCTGCATTTTCTCATCATTCATGTTATGTACATTTACATTTAATCATTGGGCATATGATGGTATATCAATAATATTTTTATTTTATGAGAACATATATATATATTAATTATAAGTAGAGAATAAGAAGCATGCTATTAGATTATTAATTTAGATAAGTTGATTAAGTACTTAGGTTATGTGTATTAAGCCTTAAGACTTAATTGAACCAAAAGTTGAAGGTTGGGTAAATAGATTGGACTTGAAAGATACAATTAAAAGTTAGTACCTATATATGGTTAGTAAGAATTAATTTAGGATGATAAAACTAGTTTAAGTAGGTGGTGGCATTGCGAGATGAATCTTGGAAATTGGAACCATGAGCAAGCTCATTTTACCTCTTCATTTCTCTAAAATTCGTACATGGCCAAAAACACAAAATTTGGAATAAGAGAGAGGAGTGGAATACCTAGAAAAACTTAAGATTAAGATAGGATTTTACCAACTATTGAAGGAGCCAAGCTAAAGCTAAAGGATTTAAGCATATTAACAACCCAAAAGCTGAAATTGGTGAGTTGTTACTTGAGTGTTATTAATTTGTCATTAGGGTTCTTGATTACAGATTGGAAAAACTTCAATTAATGCTCTCATTGATTAATTAAAGGTCTGATTATCATGAATTAGTAGAGTATTGAATGATTGCATAGAGATTAAGCTTGATTTAAGTTTAAGTATGTCAAGATGGAAAACTGTCAAAATTCTAGCAACCTTGATGTTCTGTGATTTTGAAGAGTCCTCTATAACTTTGTAGTTTTGTGATTTTGCTATTTTTGCCGTTTTAGTTGCTTAAATTGAGCAAACAAATTTCTGCTCGGGTACAACTAGCTGTATGACCCTTGCTCAGTAATTTGAAGATAATTAAATCTATAGAAGTCGAAATTGAGTAATTCTTCTTGGAGATGAAACTAGACGCATAAACGGATATGTCTATTTAATACGAGATTTTTGTATTAAGCCAATTTTGCCCAGCAATAAATATACCTTGGTACTAAATTCTATCTAGAAAATAGAGATGTTGGAGATTAGTTTTATGCAATTTATTTGATGTTAATTTGAGTTAAATTGGTATTTAACTAGATGAAAAATGTCTTAGAGGAAGAGTTAGACCTATGAATTAGAGAGGGGATGATCTTGTAATGCATTAGAACTAGCATTTACATGAATATTTGGAATATGCATGAAATGTGAATTGATGAATGTGTTGACAGGTACTCAAAGGCCTGGAAAGGAAGTTGTGGAGAAAGGAGGTTCTTATATGCTGAAGGAATAAGTGTAGTTTGAGTAAGTAAATAGTTAATATTTGCTATATTCATATATTTAATCAAATATTCTGCGAATGGTTGTGTTTGCTTAATATTGTGTTATGTTTGAATGAATGAGATGGAAATGATTGGTGTTGGGTGGAACAATTGTTATTGCTTCAATATGATATAAGTGAAATGATTGAATTGTGATGTTAAGTGCATATGTGCATGTGAATGGTGGATTCCCCTGTGAAAAATATATATATAAAGCCTTGGGAGGCTAAAGTCTAGAGAGGCTATAAAAGTGTATAATGTGAGGATGAGGCGGAGCAACTTACGTGTGCGATGGGTGAGGATGAGGCGGAGCAGCACATAAAAGGGGATTCACAAGCCGTGAGAACTAACCATAATTGTTGAATTGTATTTCTTCTATGATGGTTGTAATGAATTGAGTAGAATGGTATGAATTTATACCTAAACTATGAATCATGGTAAGTTATGTGATTGGGTGGAAATTGTATGAAGTGTATGTGATATAGATTATGTTGATTATTTATTTACTGAGCTTGAGGCTCACCCCTCTCCAAAATTTTTCTTCTTGGGTTTGTAAATAGTAGTGCATCCGTTGGCTATATCCGAAGTCTAGCTTTTAGTAGTTCTGTCAGGTTGGGCCAGTTTTGTGGAGTCTCCTCCTGATGCATTTTGTATGTAGTTATGTGATGTATATGGAAGTGTGCCTTGTAAGACATAAGAAGATGTTTTGAATACTTAATAAATGATGTTTAAGTATAATCATATGTTTATATGTTAATAACCTTGTGTCTTGATTCTTAACAACCTGCATATTGACCTATCTACATGTAGTATATATTCTACGACGCTTGTATGCTTCCTGGCTAATGTCTATTGGTTAGCATGTAATGGGAGTGTGACATGCTCTGCGAAAAATGGGATAATATTTTGCAAACTTGCAATTTATTTTTATAAGAGTGAAAGTAATTTTATTCTTTTTGATGAAGTCTTACTGGTGTTGCTTAATGTAAGATATCTTTTATGTAGTTCTTATTATGTATGAAGATTGGTAATAGATTATATATTTCTGTGTTATTATTAAAAATTGATAATAGATTATTAAAGATTACAACTCTAAAAATTTTAAATAATTATTTGCTAAAAAAAACAAAGTTATTTGAAAAATTAGAAATAATTAAATTGGACATAATTCTATAACCTTATGCTTACCCGAGTCCGAGAGTCAATTGCAACTCTTGCATTTGGATCTTCATATTCAAATATTGTTTAATAAAATATAAAATATTTTATACTTCATATTTCGAGGCCTTATATCTTGGTCCTCATACCACATTATATTGTGGTTCGGTCGAGATGCAACACGTGTATCAGAATCTTGACGTGTATCTTTTTTAAATATTTTATATTTATTAGATTTGAAAAAAAATATTTATTAAACATGTATTGAATGTACATTATTTAAACATTAAATATTTATTATTTTTTAACTTTATTTTGTTGAAAAAATATTTATTATATCTATATTATATATGTCCGTTTGAATCCATTAATAAATATGATGTTCATTAATTATGAATATCCATTAACAAACTAATGGATATTATGTCTATGAATGATAAATGCTTATGTCAGTCGCAAAAATATTTTAATATGCATTAGAAAAACAGTGAATCTAACTTTCATAAAAAAATCAACGTTATTTTTATTTGAAATAATTCTTCATAGTGTATTGATAATTCTAAAACTAAAAGTGTTGCATTTTATGATGGATATCAATATTCATTATTCGTAGACACAATATTTATTTATTTATTATAATGAGGTTCATTTTTTATTACATGAACTTTTAAATGTTGATTGTTTTATTGAAGGTTCTCCATCATTTTTTATTTACATGTTCATTAATTTATTCTTATTAAATGAGTAGTTATAACTTTATATATGTATCTCAAAATGTACTTGAACTCCTATAGATGAAGTGTGGGATTATGTAGTGAATAAATTGAAAGTTCCCACCAAAATAAAAATAGTAAAGAAAGGATTCTTCCTAGAAAAGAATGGGTGGATGTCCACAAGAAGCACAACCACAAAAATAAGCAAGCAATAACGACACTTGTGAGTTGCCTTTCTAGAGAAGAATGTGGGAGAGTGCAACATTGCACTACAGCTCATTGAATCTGGACTACCTTGGAGAACTATCATAAAAATCTAGGAAAGGTTTCTACAGATGTTCTCATAGGTAAGCTTCTAACCTATGAGATGTATCTTGTGAAGGATGAATTTGATAGAGATAGTGAAAAGAAAAAATCCCTAGCACTTAAGGCTAGCACAAGAGCTCAAGAAGTAAATGACGTCCCAAGTGATGATGAAGATCAAGAAAAAACATTAAGTAAGAGTGATCATATAGCTTTCATCACCAAACATGTAAAAAAAAATACTTGAAGCCAAAAGGAGAAGCAACAAGCCTTTCACAAGTAAGAAACCCTTCTCCAAATCAAGAATAAGCAAAGACAAAAAAGAGGAAGTCACTTGCTACGAATGTAGAAAGCAATGACATATCAAGCCGAATTGTCCCAAATACTTGAAGAGGAAGAAGGGAGAAAAAGAAAAGAAAGCTAGTCTTGGAGTGATGCATTCTCATCCTCCAATAATGAAAGTAAAAGAGAAGAAGATGCCAGTCTTTATTTCATGGCCAACATGGAAGACTCCTATGAGATACGCTCTACTTCTCATTCATGCAATTCTTCTCATTCTTTTGGTGATGATGTGTTGGATAATGAGAATGAGCTTTTATAAAACATGCTTTCGAAACTAAATCTTTACAAAAACAAGTGTTCTAGTTTGGAGGAAGACCTTGAGGTCTCAAAGAAGAAAATTGCCTCCTTAAAAACTTCCAATAAGGACCTAAGGAAATCATTGGATGAAATTTCAAATGAAAAAATCTTTAAAGAAAACAATTCTTTGAAAAAGGAAATTGAAGAGTTTAGGAACTCAATTTCAAGATCTCACAAAGGGAAAACGTCTTTTGACACACTAGTTGTATCTCAAAGACCTCTCATTCTCAGACATGGACTTGGGTTCAATTGAGCTTCATCATCTACATCTCACAACACAAGCTTTGTCAAGGCAACTCTACCACAAACAATTGAGAGAAACTCAAATGGAGTTTCAAAGAACAAAACACACACTACACCTCCTATCTAAAAAAAAAAAGGGAAAGGTACACATATTCCAAAGGTTAAGCCAAAAGTAAAAAAAAAAAAAGAAGAAGCATGCATTCATGTATAAGAACTCAAAAATTAACAAATCTTGTTCATGTATATGCGAAAAAAATCATATGAGGTCCAAACCTCAAGTAAAAGTGGCTAAGAAGAACTTAAACTTCCACTATTGCATGAGAGTTTGGTATATCAATGTCAAATGCCAAATAAGGAAGATGCATCTTTTCATGATTAGGTTTTCCAATGCTAACTCCAAAGGACCTAACCTTGTTTGGGTACCTAAAATCTAGTAAATTAACTTCTTTTTATAGGTATGTCTTAAACCCACAAGCACAAATCTTTGGCATGTTGGTAGTGGATGTTCAGGTCATATGACGGATGACAAGAGTCTCTTTGTGAATGTCAAGAACTATAATGAAGGTAAAGTAACTGTAACGACCCTGCCTAAACTGGGCCTAATTATTTAATCTTCTATCTTCACTTTTCCAGACCGTGGAGTCTAGCAACCTGAAGCTCTAATTGCTCGATTTCTAACTAGATTAGACTCTTAATATCTTGCATAACACTAGTAGGAAAAATAAGGGTGGGTAAAACTCAGTGAGAGGATAAACAAATAACAAGGAGAAATAGACAAAGAGTTATACATCAAGCTAAATAATTAAAAGAAAATGCGAACGTAAATCCGGCTAGTTAAACTGTCAGAGGACAGAATCATAAAATTAAACTACTTACTATCCTTACTAGTAATAATAATAATAATAATAATAATAACAAGCACGATAGTATCAATAATTAGAAGTGTAATAAAAAGTTGTGCACAATCATAAATGTCTCATATTGATCTCTAACAGCTTTAGCCGCAACGGATGTCTAACCTGGCAGCACCAAAATGCAAATCCTTGTCATACCGCGGAGACAATACCCCCAAAAGGTAACCATCCAGTATACACCCTAAAAGCCAATGTACATTAGGCGCTGCCCCAAAGATAGTATATTTCAATTAATATCTGACATCTAAGGTGTGATCATATAGGCTACATAAATAAGTATGTACACTTATTCCAATCACAACATAATCTTTTGATAATAATAATAATAATAATAATATTATAATAATAATAATAATAATTTAAAATACCATTATCTGCTCCCAGGTGCTATAGAAAATATTTCTCATCTTTCTAATTCGACTTTTTTTTTATTTAAAGAAAATTTCATAAGATAGAGCATTTATCATATAGAATATGTGTATATATTTACATATATAATATTATTAAAGAAAACTATAATGTTATAAGTTTATCCACTTACCCGGTATGCAGGACTCGACCAATTATACCTTCACTAAGTTTCTCTTCTAATTTCATCCGAACTATTATTCGAGTGCACAAATCCTAGAATTTCATGCACAAACATAATTAGAATTAATGTTAAATTTATTTCTAATAACCTTTAACCAATGTCTACTACCGAATATCTAAAAATCTAATTCTAACTTTTAAATTTCTAAATTTATTTTAACATAATTCTATTGATTCTCTATCTATCCCATTTAGTTAAGTATACCGAAAATTCTGCAGCATTTTTCCTATAAAACAGACTAATCTTTTCCATAAAAAGGGGTCCAAAACCTGCAGAAAATATTCACACAGCACAGTCCATAAAATTCCATCTGTGACCTCAAAAATAAATTATTTTTCAATATTACTATTTATTTACTAGACATTATAATTAACCTTGAATATAAAAGAATAACTTATCTATCTCACAATTTAGGCATCAAAACAAACTACTAATTATTTCAGGCCAGCAATCTTATAATCATATAGCTAATATTAATTCCACCAATTTTCTCTAATCACTTAAATATAAATTTTACTCTCTTTGTTTATTCTAATTAAATATAATATTCTTATGTTAGTATATCCATTATCTACTAATAACATAATTAAATTTAATTATAAGCTACTCAATTAAAATCTCAATCGAAATTTATTAAATTAAATTTCTGAAAGTTCTGGGTGTTGTTATTAAGTTCAATTAACTTGTATCTTTTAATTAATTTGCTTCTCCTTATTAATATTTATAAAACAACTAATAATAGTCTTTATAAAATTATCACGTTGCTAAATTTACCCATTTTAATGACATATATTTTAAATAAAGATGTTTAAATTAATTTATTTTTCTCCAAATTCATACTGGTATATTTTTAATTAACAATTTTAAACTCATTAAGCTTAAGAAATTATCCAGACGCGTATTGAAATCAGTCGACTCGCCTCCGGCCGACAAAGTCCGATCGACGATCCGAGCGCGCCTACGGACTTAAGATAATACGCAGATGATGATTCTAGTATCTGATTCTCTGATCCAACTCCTGATCATCCTTAAATATCACAGACAGTTTCAACTGTTGATTTTCCAATGGAGTCCGATTGCCACGAAACTAGTGCCATCAGAAAGCTTGTGACAAGAGGAGTTTGAATGTGTCCTCTAAGCATTGGAAGCTTAATGGCATTAATTGAAAAATTCAAAATCAAATTGTCCTTACACTATTCACCTCATTGGATCTTCTTCCTCCGGCCACTTTCACTACTGTTGCCAACCCCCAAAGGAAGCCCATAAAATGCTGGTCATTTTAAGACCAGGTCCACCGACAATGATTGTTGAAAACACTTTAAACGATAGCAAGAATGTTGTTGCTATCCTTCTCAATTCACGGCCTACTCTGCTGTCATCGCCGAGCTCATGGGTGTCGGTGCACCTCCGGTCAAATTTCCTGTCGCTCCAACTAGCTCCTCCACCTTCTGCTATTGATGGCAGTCAAGCTCCCACCCCCCCTCCTTTTTCTTCTTCGTCCTTCCTTTCTTCTTTTCTTCTCCTTTTTTTTCACATAACAGCCTTTAGCCCCTTTATTTTTATTTGAATAACCATAACCCCCCCTGTAAATATCCGCTAAATCCTTAATGTCACGACCCCACCCGTGGGCCCGTGACCGGCACTAGGGAATGGGTAGGCTTAAGGCCACCGAAACCCGTAGTAAGCCTGACACTCACTGATTTAAACAAATCTCATCTCAAATTAATATTATTAAAACCACAAATTATCTTAATAGTTACACTTTACATAAATACTTCGGTCTGCCAGAAAAACTAGGCGAGACCTGAAACTCAGAAAATTTACAACTGATACATCTACTATTACTACTGCGGAGAATCTAAGATTTACCAATTTACATACCAAATCAAATACATCACCCGATGATGAAGGAGTCGGGTTACTGAATAAGAGTCGCGGGAGAACTAACAGTCACGAATCTGAAAAAAACATAAATGGAGACTGTCAGTCTCGAGAGTGAGTTAAAATCAAATAATCTAGGGACTATTGCTTCTTCTCAGAAAACATAGATTATTCAAATCAGTATATCAAACCATACTATAATCATACCCTACTATTTCCTTCACATAAAATATTAATCATTCGAATCAAAATATCAACCATGCACGTAAATACAATCCATATTATAATCATACCACAATAAATTAATAAATGAATAAATAAAAATATATTTTTACTTTTACGGGACGAGTGGCTCGGTAGAACCCTAAACCCCAAAATCTAGTAGCCATTCGGCTCTCTTAATCCAATAAGACTGGCGCCCCGAGAGCAATGCTCGACCAGGGACCTTACCTCACCGTCACTTAAATATCCAAATAAGAAATCTAGTAGCCATTCGGCTCTCTTAATCCAATAAGCGCCCCCGAGAGCAATGCTCGACCAGGGACCTTACCTCCACCGGTCACTTAAGTATCCAAATAAGCCGGCATACCGAGAGCAATGCTCGACCGGGGACCTTACCTCCGACAATTTACACAAATCGGCAGAGCCATGCTCGACCAAGGCAAACCCATGAAAATCTTATTACATGTCCATGATCATTGTGATGTAACCCATCAAAGTGGCATGTTCTACAAGCCACGTTTTCCAAGACACAATCATCACATATAATAAATATCATTATCCCGATGAACTCAACCAACACATATCGGAAATAAAGATTAAAGATTTAAGGTAAAACAACGTGCAATTTGTGAGGGAAAAATAATAACGTTTATCTTATTATAACATACTAATAATAATATTTATATTATTTCAAATATTAATAATCAAGTGAAATCATTTATTTTGCGATACTAATAATCATATTAAGCACAAATTCTAAATAGCATATTAAAATCGGACTAGCAAGAAAGATTAAATGACTTTAACTCACAGGGATTGGGCGACCTCCTAGCTCGCTCCGGTGCCTCGGTTGGGCGAGCAGACAGATCATCTAATCACGGAAAACAATTTATCAAAACTGAAACAATCGATCATTAATCTTAGGTCTAGACTCACAGGGTGACTGTCTAAGAATCTCGACTCGGGAGAATTCTACCGAAAATCCGTGAGAACCTCCCTTACAACACGAACATTACCCCAGTAAAAGCGGGTCCAGACTGCCGGAAGAACACTTCAAATACTTAACGATTCAAACAATAGGAGTCGGGTCCCCAAACTTCACTATTTCCCGACTCCGCCACACAGCACAAAATACGAGGCAAGCAAACTGACAGACAATTATTTTTGACTCACAAATAACATCAAATACTCAATATAACCCAATAGACACAAATTTAAATTCAAGAATTTCTAAGATCAACGGCAAGAGAAAATTACCGAGACGCTCGGTCGACTCGCCTCCGGTCGCCGGAGTCCGATCGACGATCCGAATACACCATCGGACTCACAACGACGCGCTGATGACGATCCCTGCTTTCGATTTTCCGATCTGACACCCGATCATCCGGAGAGATTTGCGGACGATCTCGACCATCGATTCGCAAACGAAGCCCGATCGCCACGAAACCGGTGCCATCGCGAAGCTTGAGCTGAGGAGAGTCGGGATACATCCTCCGATCATCCATCCTCACGGGAGCTCACGGAAAAGCCCAAAACACGGCTGCCACCACTTCGCGAACTCTCTCTTAAACCGGCCGCCGCCAAAAGGAAGCTCTCTCCAAGGGAGCTGATCGCCACCGAGATCGGTCGAAAAGCGGAAGCCGAACGAGCCGCCGCCACACGTCGCGATTCCGACGCCGCTTCCACCGCCACCATCGGCCGCTGGCGTGCCTCCTTCCGACGCCAGCCCCTCGGGCCCGTCCACCATGGACGCCGACGCCTCTCTCTCTCCTCCCTTTCTTCTTCTTCCTTCTTTCTTTTCTCTCTCCCCGATTTCCATTCCTTTCAATATCGACATTTGACCCCTGAAATTTTCCTTATTGCAATTTGGTCCCTCAACTTTCTTAATTACTTACAATTTCATCCATTAAAATTCCAATTTGACCCCCAAACTTTCCTTTAGCCTTTCAATTAAGCCCTTAACTATTTAATTTGGGCCAAATCCGAATTATTGAAAATACACAATTACAAAAATACCCCTGACCCCCTGACCGACATATTTATTTACAAAAATACCAAGCTCACAAATTTCCATTAAAACCCCATAAAAATAAAATTATACTTTTAATCCTTATTCCAAAATAATCCTCCAATTAAATCCTACACACAATTAAATTAAATAATCAATTTCCAACTTAAAATTTAATACTACTAATCAATTATAATACCAATTTTTTCAAAATTCTTTTATAAAAACATCCTTTATAATTTCTTCCAAAATTTTTCAATATATAATTTTACTTATATAAATATGCATTTGGGAAAATTTGAATAACCAAAATATAATCATTTCTCAAATAGTTTACTTGAATAAAAATAAAGCTAAAATTAACTTAAATAAAAACTCACTATTAAATATATAAAAAAAATTCCGGGTGTTACACTTAAGCTTAAAATTATTCCTTCAATTAAGCTTATAACTACTACTTTTGGGCTAAATCAAAATTATGAAAAATATGTAGTTACTTATTTACCCTTTCTTTTGATTTTGATATTACCATTATATGCTCCTACCGACATATTTACCAACCTTAAAAATTCTTATTTAAACCCCATTTCAAATTAATTCTTCTTTTAGGCCCCTCTCTCATAAATAAATATCAATTTAATCATAACATTTTATTAACTTAATTAACCAATTTAGTAACTCTTTTTCAATTAAATCCATTACTATTTTGCTAATTAAAATCTTGCCATTTTCTATGATAATTCTTCTATAAAAATATTTTTATAAATTCCAAATATAATATTTAATTCATGTACTCATATTGAGAAAAAATTTGAGTGTCACATTTACCCTTTATATAATTCACCTAATTAATTATTAATAAAAAAGAAAAGTCAAACTAATTAGATATAGTCTAATAAACCCTGTTATTTTTATCTAACATTATAATCCTATTCTAACTCACCCTAATTTAAAAATAAAATACAAATCAAATTATATTAAATAAAACTGGTTACTCTAGTCATATCCATTAAATTTATAAAACTTATAGTTTTATTATCATCATCATCACAATCCTTATTATCACTATCATTATCATTACTATTATCATTATCTTTATTATAATTTTTATTATTATTATTATTATTATTATTATTATTATTATTGTTATTATTATTATTATTATTGTACGGGTGTCATAGTAACCTTTGGAAACGATGCCAAGGGTAAGGTAACTGGCATCGGCTTCATTGGTAAGGATTGTAAATCTTTTATCGATAATGTTTTCCTAGTTGATGGATCAAAATATAATTTATTAAGTCTAATTCAATTCTGTGACAAAGGAAACAAAGTCACTTTTGACTCTATTAGATATCTTGTCAACACCCTAGTGGATGACAAAGTGATATTCAAAGGAGAAAGAAGTGGCAATACCTACACAAAATTACTCATCCATCTTTCAAGTGTTTTGTATCTATTAGTGATGAATCTTGGCTATGGCATAGAAGACTTTGGCATATAAGTATGGAGCTTTTACATAAGTTAACCAAAGAAATAGCTAGTAAATGGACTTTCCAAGGTGAAGTTCATCAAAGACAAGCCTTGTGAACCATGTCAAATGGGAAAACAACATATATCATCCTTTAAGTTTAAAACTATTGTAAGTACTTTTAAACCACTTCAATTATTATATATGGATTTGTTTGAATTTGCTAGAGTAGCTAGTTTGGGTGGAAAGTCATATGTATTTATGATTGTTGATTATTACTCTAGATTTACTTGGATTAATTTCCTTGCTCATAAGAATGAAGCGTTTATTATTTTCAAATCTTCTACAAAACGTGTTCAAAATGGTAGTGTAGTGCTAGAGGATGTTGACACAAATAAGCAACTAGCCAATATTTTCACTAAGCATCTAAACGAGAAAAGATTGAATTTCATAAAAAAAGAACTAAAAATGATAGATGGAAGTACCTTGGCATAAACGAAATTTTTGATATTGTGCTAAATCTATATGTCTTTTCATTGTGATATTTATACCATTGTAATACTTGCACATCTTTATTTTGAGCATAATTGAGTATTGAATCTCCTTGGCATAAGAAGATCACTTTAAATCTTTGTGCATTCCAATACTCACACACTAAATCATATGATCAAATTAAGTGTTTCATGTTCATCAAAAACTTTAATTGTTGCTCAAAAATTTGCAAAAAGCACGCTTGCGCTTTATAGGTTTATGTGAAAATTTGAAAATGACGTTAAAAGCATGCTCGTGATTCTACAGTGCCACCGCGGTTTCTTAAAAATATAGTTGTTGTGACTAATTTTTCAAAAAGCGTGATCGTTTCTTAGGTGCACTCGCGCTTCTCCTTAATATTTGTAAAAAAAATTAGCCGTTACAGTTTTATTCAAAATGTGATTTAATGCAAAACTAGTTATTTTTAGCCGTTTTTTCACTCCTCCCCCCTTTAAGGCTATAAAAGCCTCATTCCATATAAATGAATCACTTTTTACATACTTTTTTTTTGAAGCTTTAAAAATTTTCTTTTTCTCTACTTCAATTCTTCTAAAATTCTCTTCAAACTCTTCACGAATTAGTATTGGGCCAAGAAAAACTATTAGAAGAGGTCCTTCATCCTCTCAATCCATTCAAGAAAGAATGAAGGGTGTAGATGATGAAGCTAGAATCAAGTTTATAACATAGAGAGAAAAGAGACACAACCAAGTAGATTTTTCAATGAAAAGGCCCTCATCAAACTTGGTATTTCTCAAGAGATAAATACTCTTCTAGATAATGTTGGTCTTAGAGATTTCTTTCTACCCCAATTCGTAGACTTAAGATTTAAAAATCTTACTAAGGAGTTCCTTTCCACCCTAGTGATGAACAAAAAAGGAGATGGAGATAACTATGGAATAGAGTTTAAGCTCTTTAGAGAGAAAAAAAAACTTTCTAAAATCTAATTTTTATCAATCTTCAGTTTTCAAGAAAGAAGCCATATTTCCATCATTAAAAGCCTTATTGAAATGCCTCTTTCATCTTTTCGATTTTCTAGAGGCAAATCTCCATCAAAGAAATTCATTCCAAAGACTCTATCTCCAAAGACCACAAATCCCTGGTTAATTGGGTAGTGAATAGGATGATTGCAACAAATATCCATGCAAGGGATAATGAGGTGGAAAAAGTGCCTCAGAAAGATCTTCTCTTCCTCTATGCAATGATCAATGGTAAGCGTATTCTCACTTCAAAATTCTTCCTTGATCATCTTTTTCATCTTGGCAACACACAAAAAGGAGTCATTCTTGTCTCTTCCCACATCACCAAGATTGTCAAGCATCTTTAAATTCTTTCTCCTTTCAACAAGACCTTTCTTACCCTTTCTATTTCACCTATCTTGTTAGGTCTAGCTTTTCTTGAGCATGCCAAAGTCATAAGACTTGGGCCTAAATGAGAGATTAATGGAAAGTTCTTCTTTCTAATTGGAAAATATGTGAATGATAAGAAGAAGAGAAAAAATGACCATAGTTCGTCAAGTGAGCCTACTCCCTCTACTTTCTAAAGGCAACTCTCTCTCTTTTGAAGAAAAGTTCCTAAAACAAAGGGAGAGGACTTGGAATGATCTCTGTCACTTGCATGCAGATTTGGTAAAAATTTAAAGAATTTACAAGATCCTTCATTGCCATGTAGAGGATTAAAAGAAGAAGAAGAAGAAGAGACTCCTATTCCCCTTCCTCAAGCAAGCAGAAATGGCATAGGAAAAGATAAGGGGCCTATGCTTCAAGAAGAGAATGAAGAAGAAGATTAATTTTTTTACCTCTTTTTTTAAATTTCCTCATGCATGCATTCATTTTCTTTGATCCCATATGTAATGTGTTTAAATTAATGCAAGTACTCTTTTTTGTATCCCTTTGTGTTCTACTTCTTTGCCATTTATTTTTTATATTTTTTTTAATTTTGACAAAAGGGGAGAAGTATGCGTAAATTGATTAAAGTAATTGCTAAGAATAAAAGAAGAGAATATACAATTTAAGAATTAACTTAATACAGTTGCAAAAACAAAGGGGGAGAAAATACAAATATTAAGGGGAAGTAAATCTATCAAGTAAATTGTTCATTTGATACTTAAATGTTATCTATTAACTATTCAATTGCACTTATAAATTATCAATTTTGGATTTCTAATCAATTTGGTTGTCAAAATAAAAAAGGGAGAAATTATTGACCTTAGGGGCAATTGATCTCTATTTTGATCTTAACACTCAAATTAAATATTGCTAACCTTGTGTCTGAGTATCCATATATAGAGCATCAAAGAAACCTATCAAAGTAAAAGCATCCTTAAGCTTTCAAGGAATGACTATAAAAAGCCATGTAAAGTGCGAGGGCGCTCTGAAAGCACAAGGACGCTTTTCAGATTGGCAAAAGTAAAATAGCCATTGGGAATGCTTTTATGATGAAATCCCAAGTGAAGGAGAGACACTTGGCAGTCAACAGACAAACTACTCAAAAAGCGCGAGGGCGCTTCAATTGGAGACTAAAGTCTCAACAATGATGGATGATACCGTGCGGGCAATTCTGAGTGAGAACAAGGCAGCTGCAAGCACGCTATTATAGCACGGGGGCGATTTTCGCATTTAATGCAATGTCAGTGACCGTTGCAACTTTAGCCACCCAGTCAAAGCCACGTGTCTGGAGCTGTTGGAGTCCCAACGTCTCTTTTAAGAAAGCATAAAGGCGCTTGTCAAGCGTGGGGCGCTTTTCATGATTTCAGGAAATTTTTTGCTAAGTCATCAGACTTGCATTTAATAAGTTTTAGATCAATTATAACGTCTCTAAGAAATTAGTATAAGTATAAATACCCCTTATAAAGACTCAATAACTAAGTTTATGATTTATGTGTATCAAAACTCTTCCAAATTTATTTCTTAACTCCCTACATCTAATTCTTTTCTTTGTATTGTGTACTGAATTGAAACCCATTGTCACTCTAAAAGTATAAAGGGTTGTTGTGTGAGCCTAGGTATTAAAAATACAAATAATTGGTTGTTGAGTAACCATTAATACTCAAGGGTTAAGGGACTTAGTGAGAGATTGGTTCACTAAGGAGAGAAGTTTAGTGTTTGCCTTAGAAAACACCAAGTTGTTGTATGAACTTGTGAAACCCAAATGTTGTAATCTTAAAAATTGGAGTAGAAAATGTGATATTGAGGAGTCGATGTAGGAAAGATTATTCCCGAACCACTATAAATCTTTATGCCAACTTCTCTAACCCTAACTCTCTTTGAATCTTCATTAATCTTTCTTAGATCCTTGTGTTTATCTAAAACTACTTAATTTTGCAGTTTGAGATGACCAATTCAATCTCACTTCTTGATTCCAAGGGACTATAACCACCATATATTATCTTTTTTTTATTAATTGTATTAAATAAGTAAAATACCAAATTAGATAATCTTAACAACACTAATTATAAAATCCTTTCAATAATTTTGTCTATCTCCCGTTTTCACATTTTTATATATGTTATGATTATTAAAAATCAAATTTATTAACTTTAAATTATATTAGTTTATAGAAATGTAATTATAGTTGTTTTAAACTTCTCATTTGTTCTACTTAATATTAAACTCCTAATCAAGGCTAAAAATATTATTTGCCTCCTAAATTTGGAGTAAATAGACAATTAGGTTAGATTTTTTTGGCCAATTTGGCGAGTAACTTGATGAAAATAGCCAATTCAATCTAATTAAAGTATTTAATCTAAAAAAACTAAATTTGACCCTTAAACTTCATATTAAATATCAAATTGTATAAAAATAAATTTTTATTGAATTGGGTCAGAATAAAATTATTTAATTTAATGTCAGTTAATCCTAATATTTAACGAAAATAATTAAATAATATTAGCCCTCCTAATAACAATTAATGAATGTAAGTTGCTAAATCTATGAATATATAATTGCATTTGTGCATTTGATAATTTTTATTGCAATAAACTATATAACTAATTAAAGCTATTAAATATTTCAACTAATTTTTTCTTGAAAGAAAACAAAACTTCATTTACAGTGTATATGTGGAGATTTTAGGCATTGTTCTTTTAAAATTGAGCCATTAATCTAGTAATCTTTAGATTTCATTTTTCAGTATTCATATGGATTAATTAATTGATTATCATTAGTTATTATGTAATTTTTCTATTTTTCTTCAACAATAAAAAGATTATCATAATTTATTTATTTGAAAAAAGATTTGATTTCATTATTGCAATGTTCTACGTTTTTTTTTTCTTTTGTAATACTTTAATAGTTTAAAAATTTTGTATTATAATCAATTATGAAAATTTTAATAGAATTAGACTTCTAAAGTTAGAGATATATTATATTATCTAATTTTTTAATATTCTAGTTGTATACAAATTTTAATCCTATAGTACTACTATATTAGTTATCATGTAATTTTTTTCTTTTCTTTTTTCAATAATAAAAAATGGTCATAATTTATTTATTTGAAAATATTTTTTTTCTCACTCTTGCGATGCTCTACGTTGTTTTTCCTTTTTTAATACTTTAGAAGTTTAAAACTTTTATATTATAACTAATTATGAAATTTTAATAGAATTAGACCTCTAAAGTAGACATATATTGTGTTACCTAATTTTATCCTAGTTGTATACAACTTTTATCTTTTTTTTTTTTCTTTTTTCATACTTTAATAGTTTAAAAATTTTGTATTATAACCAATTATGAAAATTTGAATAAAATTAGACTTTTAAAGTTGGACATGTATTATATTGTCTAATTTTTTAATATTTTAGTTGTATATAAATTTTATTCCTATAATACTATTATATTAGTTATCATGCAATTTTTTTCTTTTTTCAATTATAAAAATTTTAATAAAATTAGAATTCTAAAGGTAGACATGTATTATGTTACCTAATTTTTTAATATCCTAGTTGTATTACTAATTTTATTCCTATATTACTACTATATTAGTTATCATGCAATTTTCTTTTTCTTTTTTCAATAATAAAAAATGGTCATAATTTATTTTTTTGAAAAGAACTTTTTTCTCTCTTGCAATGCTCTACTTTTCTTTTAATACTTTAATAGCTTAAGATTTTTGTATTATCACCAATTGTGAAAATTTTAATAGAATTAAACTTCACATATATCATATTATCTAATTTTATCCTTGTTGTATACAAGTTTTATCCCTATATACTATATTTTTCATTAATTATATTATATTAGTCAACGACTAAGTTAATCACTCTTAACAATACTAATTAACAAGACCTTTTTAGTAATTTTGTATGTTTTCCCTCTTCGCACTTATATATATATATGATATACATCATTATTATTAGCAATTAAATGCACTCTCATTTTATAAAATATTACTTAAATTTGAAATTTCAAAGTTTTGAAATTAGTTCTAGTGTTAATAAGACAAAATTCATTGGTGTCAGTCACTTCTTTTTCTTTCTTTTTTTTCTTTTTTTATGCTTTTATTCTTATTAAAATTTCAGTCTACTGTTGATCATTTTTTAAATTAACGATTTTTTTACTTGTTGCATAATTTTTGAAAAGAAATTTCTAGTTATAATAACTTTTGAAAAGCCTATTATATAACTAAGTGTGAATACAAAATTAAAAAAATTAAACCAATCGGAACTGAATATCAATGGCTCCAATCAATAAAAAGTAAAATTATAAAATTATTTAATTAATAGAATATATAAAGTTTAAATTTCAATACACGTGAAACTTAAGAAGTCAAAGTTTTATAGCATAAAAATTACTATTTATGTCCCTAATAGACATAAAGTTTTCTTTTTTTTTTAATTTGCTTTCCATTTTTTTATTAAATCTTCTTGTAACAATAGAAAAATAAAGATGTTGGATTAGTTTTTTCTTATTTATTTATTTTTTAAAATTTACCTATCATTTTCTAAATATAATTCTATTTTTAAAAAAAACACTAATTTTTTTCTCTTTCTACTTATTGCTTTAAGATAAAAGAATATATATTTTTTATTCTTTTGAAGTAAATGCAAGAAAGTAAAAGAAGAAGAAAATATCATTGAGAAATTTTTTATTATTTTTTATTTTAATTTTTTGAGAGATAAATAATTTTTTTTAAAAAAAATAGTGTCGAGTATGGATAAAAGAGTTAAAAAAAGAAAGAGAAAAAGATATGAGATTATTCGAAAAAGAATATTTAAGCTAATTTATTATTGAAAATAATTCATATAAGTATTTTAACCAATAAAAATTTTTCATCAAAATTTTTAGTCATATTAACAGAATTTTAAAATATGTATCCATTAGATAAGCTCCACTTGAGACGTTTCTGTCTTTGTATGAGTATAATTGAAGAAGATTTATCCAAATTATTCACACTAAAATTGAGAAAAATAATGAAATTCTTATGAAGAGAGACTTTGAAATTTTTATAAAGAAAGATAATAAAATTTCTATAAATTTAAAACTCTAATTTTGCTCCTATCAATCTCGAGAAGAAAAATTTTAATTTTTTTCAATATTTTTTTATTATGGGGTTTGCATGTTTTTTTTGATAAATTTAGTGCAATAACATGAAGCATTGAACTAATAACACATCCAGAAGTTACAAAAAGAACTGCACGTAGAAAATGTGATAGCAGTCAAATTACAGAGATAAGATTGAGATAAAAAAAATATATATTGATTAATTTATTTATAATAATAACTATGATGAAATTAAAATAATTTATCAAATTTGAGTATTATAACATCTAATAATAAATAATAATAAATTATGGTCTATAATAATAATAATATATTTAATTTTTATTTATTTATATATTTAATTTATGAAGAGTTCCAGCTCAAACAGACATATCACTAAAAGGAACAAAAATAAAAATAAATAAAAATTGAAATCGAAAGTGATAAAAAAAGAAAGCTCTGAGAGAAGCAAAGAAGAACATAATAGAGATAATGTTGATAACAGTGAGAGAAGCAGCAGCAGCTTCTCCTTTCTCTCCCATTTGTTTAAATCTTTCTTCTCTTTCTGCTAATCCGATTAAATATAAAATTCCTTCAAGGCCTTCTTCCTACAGACTCAAAACTTGTGCCTGCAGAGCCTCCTTTTCTCTCCAAAACAGACCCACTTCCAGCACTACCACTACCACCACCACCAAGCCATGGAACACTAACAGGTACTTATTTCACCTTGTTTACTTCATTAAATTGCCATGTTATCGCTTTCTCCAATATGGGTAATTGCTTCTTTTAGTCAAAGTTTATCTCGTGTTTTGAGTTTTTCGCCCTGTTAGTATACTGCGACATAACACTTTGCAAGTGCTTATTAAATGCAATCTTTTAGTAACCAAAATAATAATGAATATAATGAATGAAAAAAAAAATGCAATCAGAAACAAAATGTCTGTAAACTCTATAAAAAATTAGTGCTTTGCCAGAATTGTATTAAACAAGTTACGAAGTGGTCATTTTTAATTTCCTAGTTAAGATTTATGTTAAATAATGCAATCAATGTAATTGAAATATATTATGATTGAGTTGAATGAGAAAGAAAATGGAGACTTGGCCCAACACTTGGAGGAAAGTGATTGAAACTAAACAAGATTCTTTCAGCATAATCACTAAAATCAGTTTTTATCTTCTAATCATGTGACTCTACAGTAAAGAATACTGTTTGTTCTTTGTTAATTAGCAAGACTGCAACTTCAGCACAAGGCAGCTAGACATTGTTTAAAAGTGGCAGTTCAACTCAAAGTGCTATTATAAATATATAAGTGATTCATATGCCATGATTTGGTTATGAAACTCATTCAGTGATTCGTCTCTCATTTTGCTCTAGCTTCTAATAAGATAATGGTGAGGGTCGATTGGAAAGAGAATCAGGACGTTTTCCAATTTTAAACTTGAGGGGCATAAAATCTAATACAGTAGCTCCGGATGAGGTATCAGAACCTTATACATGAAATCCAAAAGAAAGAGAAGCCTGTTGCTAAAGAAGTGAATTATGTTATGACTTTAGTAACTTTAGCTGAATTTAACTATAATAATGCATTAATGTTACACAATATCTAGTGTATCTCCTGCTAGGAAAGTTCAATTGCTTGTTACACATAACTGAACTAATGGCAAAGGAGACCGGCATAAAATATGAGCCCTGATGATCTTTGTTTCTTCTTCATCACAATCATTTAGTTGTTTATAGAAACCACAATACTTCAGCATCCCGTCTTCCCATGCATTGAGTGTTCCACTATATTTGATACTTTGTTTTCTTCATCACAATCATTTAATAGTTTATAGAAACCACCATGCTTCAACCTCCTCTCTTCCCATGCAATGAGTGTTCCAATATTTTTGACGCTCCTATATATCTATTACTTTCATGAATCAGGTATTATTGAATTGTTAACCTTTGCAGTAAGTAGACTATCTAAACTTAAATTTTATTTTGAGTATCTATATATATCCTGAGCAATTTCTTTTTCTTCTTCACTCTAGGCTATTTGTTGTTTAGACTTCAAACTCCTCAAAAACTCAAAGGCATTACAATCTTCTTTTTCTTTTTTCTTTTAATATATAAATTCATGTTCATCTCATTTTTTTCCCACATGTGATTAAGCAATGCATATGTTTGGTTCATAATATTCATTCAATAATGAAATATGGATGAATTGTTCATTGCATGTCTGAGCTAAAACCTAAGGTGATGTGTCTTCTGTTTTATAGTTCTTCAAAAGTTAGTTAATTTGATTTCAAATACTATATTAGGGTATTGAATTTTTGAACTCTTCAGTATACTAAAAAGCTATTGATATTTGAATTCTTAAGTACTCTATTGATTCATATTGTAATAAACAAGACAAGTTCAATTCATCTTTTTCTCCATTATCTATTTCTGGTTAGTTTGTATTTCTTGTGATATTTCTCTCTTTTGCTGACTGGAACTTCTTTTCAGTTGTGAGGGCTCAGTTTTTGATCCCTTGGGTATTAATACAGATGAATATTCTGGTGTAAATGCTGCTTGGGAAAGTATACTAGCCTTGTTATCACCAATATTTGAGAGTGCCTCAAGCACAAAAAGAGATAAGCCTTCAGCTAGAGGAGTTGCTGGTCTGTTTTCCAGTTTGATGTTTAACCAGTATTCAAGTTATAAATTACATTATTAGCTCTTAGCATTTAAGCAGAATGCTTTTACATTTGCAGCTGCAATTGAGGATAGTTCCATTGATTTTGGGGATTTCTTTAAAGGCCCATTGCCAGGAAAGTTTCTTAAACTATTGGGATTCCTGGCTTTGTCCCGTCTTGGAATATACATACCTCTTGGTGGGGTAAATAGGGATGCTTTTGTTGGAAATTTAGACCAGAATAGCTTATTGAGCACTTTGGATTCATTTTCTGGGGGAGGCATTGGCAGACTTGGTATATGTTCCCTTGGTATTGTTCCCTTCATCAATGCACAGATTGTGTTTCAGCTTCTTGCCCAAGTTTACCCCAAGTTACAAGATCTTCAGAAAAGAGAAGGTGAAGCTGGAAGAAAGAAAATTCTCCAATATACTCGATATGCTTCAGTTGGGTTTGCTACAGTACAGGTATGCAACTCAGCAGTCAACAATAAAAGGTTATTTAACTCTAAACCAAGAGGCCTTGAACAACCTATTGAGTTCCATCAAGTTTTCCATTATTTGGTGTTAAACCTTTTATGCTAATGCTTAAGCATCCATTACTAGAAAGTTTTCCCCTAATTGCCACTGCTAGAAAGGCTTAATTATCCAAAGAAGTAAATTGTGTATCTGAAGGACAAGTTTTTACGAACTGAAATGATTTTGTTCTTAGATTTAATGGTTGTGTGGTTGGTATCACATGTAATACTCAAATGTTACATAGTCTATATCTTGTCTGGAATTTCTGATACTGAAATCCAAACAATGTTTTCCTGTAAAATACTTGATAGCCTACTTTACAAAGTGCCACCAGGCTTCCCTGTTGATATCCTCTCTGACATCTTTTTTATGACAGGCAATTGGCCAAGTTCTTTACTTACGTCCCTATGTCAATGACTTCAGCACACAGTGGGTTTTGTCGTCGGTTACTTTATTGACACTTGGGTCTGTCTTTACAACATACCTTGGGGAACGAACCTCTGATCTAAAACTTGGAAATGGCACATCTCTTTTAATCTTCACTAGTATCATTTCCTATTTGCCAGCATCTTTTGGTAGGACGGTTGCCCAAGCATTTCAAGATGGTAACTATGTTGGGCTTGCTACGATCATCATCTCGTTCTTCCTTTTAGTCCTTGGCATTGTGTATGTTCAGGTAACAGTTGATTACTTTTGTGATAAAAGTTGAGTTTCGAGAAGAAAAGAAACATTAGCAAATGTTGAGAATTTCAGGAAGCAGAGAGAAAGATTCCACTCAACTATGCCTCAAGATACACCAGCAGGACTGGAGGGCTTCAAAAATCTGCTTACCTACCTTTCAAGGTTTGCTTTCAACTCAAGAGATCATTTTTATAATTATTTGAGAAAAAATCCAGTTACTTTATTATCTAATGCAATGCTAGAAATAGAATATACACCAATAGGGGTTTCCCTACTTTGATTAGTTGTTTTTCTGTTAAGCATGTATACTACTTGGTTTCTCATGCTGTGGGCTTTTATCAGTTTTTATAATTTTTATAGAGATACATATTGCTCATGGAGACACTACCTTTGAAAGAACAGAAATAAATTGCTAGTCTTCCATGTACTACTTGTGTGCAAATGGTGTTGAGTATAGTTGATAGTTGTTCTTGAAAGCCAAAGGCACTGGAGATAGAAGGATTAATAAAGGACCACGAAGGCAACATGCATGTGACTTCTTAGGGACCCATACTGAGGGAAGCATAATGTGTCTATCAATATAACTTGGATGGTGACTTAATTTTCTTATATGCAACATGTTCGGTCACATATCTAGAAGCGGGCAGTAGGAGTCCAAGGGCACAATGAAGATGACTGTAGTGCACTGCACATAGTATTACTCATTTTATTGTATGTGCACCCACCTTCCTTTCACTTGCAGTGAGAATTTTTTTTGCTTTTGTATGCTTTGCATTGAAGTACAATGTTTGTTGTTTGTATTCTTATGATTTTCTTAAGCAGGTAAACAGTTCTGGAGTGATGCCAATCATATTTTCTACATCATCATTGGCTCTTCCTGGCACTCTAGCACGATTCACTGGAATATCTGCATTGAAGAAAGCTGCAGTGGCTTTGAACCCAGGAGGTAATATTTCCTGATGAAAGCAAGTGTATCTAGTATGAAGAAAGCTGTTGTTGTCTGTGATGGAACTGTTCGACTATGAAATATGATGAAGCTGTTTAATTGCTTTATGGAGACATTAAAAGTGCAATGACCAAGGTGTTGAAACTAAAGCTTTTTTTATGCTCATTTAGGGGCTGGTCATAACACATTAATTGATTTCAGTTTTTGCATCTACTTAGCTACAATATGGCTCACTGCTAATCTGATGTTTATGGTAGACCACTAGGCTAACCCTGTCTTAATGTTTGATCTGGTGTCCGTAACATCACTTCAGGGATGCTGTGAGGATGGTTGAATGATTGGTTGTGTATCATCCCCAACTTATATTTGTAGGAATTACAATTGCAGTTCAGAGATTCAACCAGAAAATTATTACATAATTTAGTTCAGAGATTCAATTTAGTACAATAATTGAAAGGAATGCCTATACCCGCATCATATTGCAAATTTTTTTTTTGATCGAAATTCTATTGCAAATTGATGATTCAATTTTCGGACTTCATTGCAATTGTCCTAAATTAACCAGATAAAAATATTTGTAGGTGCATTTTATCTCCCCACCAATATTCTATTAATAGCCTTCTTCAACTATTATTACACCTTCCTACAATTGGACCCTGATGATGTGAGTGAACAGTTGAAGCGCCAAGGTGCTTCAATTCCACAGGTCCGACCTGGTAAAAGTACAGCTGCATTTCTGAAAACGGTAAATTCCTTTCTTTCTGATGAAAAATGTCAATTATTGCGTCATTAGTCTTTGATGTTGAATCAGCAAGCGCATCTCCATTGTACATGTTTTTTTCTCTTAACAAGTCTAGACTATAAATGTTTCAGAGGGTTTATTGGTACATCAAATTAGTAGCATTATGATGTAGTACAGCTATGGAAGGACCTAATCTTCTGGCTTTTGTTATGGGTTAAGATGTAATAATAAGGAATATCAAGGGTTTCCAAATACATAATTGATTTGAATTGGTTATTGTAAGAAAATTAAGAAAAAGTAATTTAGCTGATGAATGATGCTAGGATCACTTTTGCAGCTGACATATTTTGGCTTCTTTATGTATGTGTCTTGCTTCTGGACCTTTCAAAGTCTTCTATTACAGATGTTTAAAGCTATTGGAAGGTTTTACTTCAGTTATATTTGTTCTATTTGTGTAGTGGATGGTATGTTACCCCTTATTGCAGTTGTCCTTCCTTTACTCCTATCACAAATGTTTCCTCTGCTTCCATATAGGGGGGATAGATTTTAAAAGATCATTGTTGTAAAAAGTGAGAGCAGATCTAAATTTATTTATTTCGTATCGAGGAATGGACATGGGGAGAAAAAAGGGATAATAAGAGGGGAGAGACTTTTACATTTCTCATGCCGCATCAGCATGATATGGATGATGATGCCAGCAACGCTGATTAATTTAGGCGACTCAGAAAAAATGGATCAATTGAATAAAAAAAAATTCATGGGAAATTAAAATGGAAAAAGATGAGGGTTCAATGGCATATTTCATGAAGTAGTAATGATCAAGAACTAAAGTATCAGTATTTCTCATTGATATTTATGTTATTAAAGGCGTCTTTGGATGTTTCTTGAGTGAGTAGGTTTAAGATTGATATCATGTTTTGATAGCAAAAGAACCTTCATCCCAGTTCCTCTGGCTGTTGAATTACTGTTTTAAAATCATATGCTCCCTTTTCCTTCAATATCTGAGCTACTCCCATTTTCTTTGTTTTGGACTAACTTACTGTTAAAGTAGCACCCTCCCCAGTTGTTTACCTCCATTGTAATTTAGCGTTTATATATTATGTGATATATTGCATCTATGCATTTTTATTTCTTTGACTGGTAGCTCACTATCATCTAATTTTTTGCAGAAGGCTACTATTGAATTTTAATTGCATTTTCAAGTTCTGGAATGTACGTCACGCCTTATTAGGCTCTGTTAAGATATTTTACTTGCTAATATACTCATGTGGTTTGTAGTACAGGTCCTGAGCAGGATATCAGTTCTGGGTTCAGGGTTTTTGGCTATACTGGCTGCTGGTCCTGCTGTTGTTGAACAAATAACACACTTGACCGCATTTCGAGGATTTGCAGGTACTTCAGTCCTCATTCTTGTTGGCTGTGCCACAGATACTGCAAGGAAAGTTCAAGCAGAAATAATTTCCCAGAAATACAAGAACATAGAGTTCTATGACATTGATAATAGATACGATTCCTAAAAGGCTCGTACTGAGTCCAGAGATAAATTCTTCAAACTGTACAGAGTGGATGCTGCACAAATGACAATTTCCTCAGATGACCTGGTGACACCTACTTTGCGCTGTTGTATTAAGATTCAGCGTATATATTATACAGCTGTGGCCTTGATTGATAACGGTGTGACTTATGGTATATACTGCTGCTGCAGTCAGTGTTATTAATCTAGTCTGTGAGTAGGTAGCTGGAAAATCCACTGTATCCTTCCCACTTTTGTTGTCAGGATTGTTTTAGATCCTCCAGCATAATGTCATTTCACTTGTTTGTTATGTCTTGTGTTCAACTCGCATACCTAAATGCTGAATCTGCACAGTTTATGCACCCAGCAAAACCATAAAATTAACAGAAGGTTTCATTTCAGGAAGAGTTGGACATACTCTGTAGCAATAGCATGATATCGGGCGATAATAGCAAATACCACTAAACCCTGCTGCACGATGTAACAATTTCCTCGTATGGCTGGCATTTTGTCACCAAGTGACATTTCTGGAATTTTGAGGAAGAACGTGAAACCCCTTCTGTTGTGTGCTATTCAACCAATGGACAGAAAGCAAAAAGGGATATCCATGGTTGACATTTGTGCTATACCACACTTTTTGTGTTAGATACTAAGAATTGGCATTAATTTTTATACTTGATTAATAATACTCGACAAAAGGCTATCAGTTTATCGAGTTGAGAGGCTCATCTAAAATCTCAAGTAAATAACAGTAAATTGAGAGCGAGTCTCTTTTGCTCGAATTCAATCAGTAGCCCTTTATGAGTGGCAAGACTAGTCTACAACAAATGTACAGGTACTACAGGTTACAACAGAACCACTCCCTCCACCCTTTTCCTCTCAAGTAAAAGAACAAAAGGATATTAAAAATTGTTAGCTAAGTGTACATGTAGGATACCTAATTTCAGGACCATCCTGACGGCTTTCTGACAAGCATCTGAAACAGTTTTTGAACTCTTAGGAGAAATAGCTGAAGATATTCCATGCCCCTCTCCTAATTTAAGCACTAGTCATCATCAGCAGAGAAGTCAGGCTCCTCAGGCTTTGGTAGCTTTGGCATCTCAACATCTTTCATCTTTTGTGCTCCTCTCCTTGTGTTTGCAGCAAATCTTGAAGCCAACAACGTAACCCCAAGGTTCATTTTTGCCTGAGAAGAAGTTAAACCACCTGTGTTATGGTCCTCTTCATCTTGCCCTATTTCATTAGCCTCTATTTCATCCACCGCAAAGGATTCCGAAACTGTGAGACTATTCTCAGTCATCCTTTTCTTGTGCCGACGCCAAGCAGCCTGAATGAAACAGGCTGCCCATGTTCTCCAATGATGGGAGTGGTACCTGAATGTGTGTTGCAGCTTTTTGCTATGGAGGCGTCTGAATTGGTTGGCAACAAACTTTAGATCTTCAGCTCTCAATGCAAAAGCTTCAACTTCATTTAAAGCTCTGACTGTTCTAGTTGAGGAAGGCAAGTTGAGAGAGGATTTTGGATGCAAAGCCCATGACAGTAGCTCCTCTCCACAAAAATCTCCAGGTTTCAATCTAATTGAGTTAAAGAAACCAGTGCGGCCTCCATTGGTAGTAGAACTCTCCAGTCTACCTCTGATAATAAAAAGCATTTCAGTCACAGGATCACCTTCACGAACAATATAAGTACCCTCAGTGCTCAGCGACGAAACCAGGCGCTCACATATTGCATCAAGCAACTGATCATCCATCTGTGAGAAGAAAGGGACCTGCAAATGAGAGAAGCAAGCAGGCTGTTAGTCTATCACCAAATGTATTAGTCAGAAATATTAACATGGACTTGTTAATCATCCTTCTGGATCCGATCGCAATGCGATTTCTCCTAAGGTGACTATTTTCACTCTTCTTCCTAACCACAGGATGGGATCTTCCTTCAATTTATGAAATCAAAATTAACTAGAAGGTCCCTCATATTTATTCAGCACAGCAGAATCACCTAGGCAATAGAATCAATTTGCTCAATAAATCCATAAAATACAGTAATATAAACAAGGCAGTACAATGGCCTTGACTCTATTCGTCAAGCTCAGAACCCGCTGATACAGAAGAAATCGAAGCTAACAAGGTATGAGCTTTAAATTGTCAAACTAGTGCCCCAAAGTAGTTCTTAAATGCTATTTAGAATATTTCTGCTGTTGAATGCCATATTTTTAGCCAAATATGACCAGAGAAATAAACAGATACTGTTTTTTTCTTCACTCATAAGAGATTAAATAAATTGGTAAAACATACACGTCGAACAAGATCCAAGCATAAGTGGCGCTGGATATCACGACGAAGATCAGTAGGCAAACCACGCAGGATAGATTCTTCATTGACCCCTCGTGTTGCAATCCACTTGTATTGAACAAAGCGCCGAACCCGTTGTCTTAGAACTTCAGGGAGTTGGCGATGTCTCATCCACTCCTCGGTATCTCTTCGCTTAAGTCTCCATTCCTCGAGTCTTACAGTGAGAGACTGAAGGTATGTCTGCCTCATAAAACAAATGTTTAACCATGTCAACAATGTATATAAAGTATCAAGCACAAAGACCATCACCCAAATATACCCCTACAAAACCTGGGAATAAAGGTCATTGGAGCAATACCCTTCAGCAATTTTACATGAAGGAATATACCTGAGTCCAAAAAATTTTAAAATCTTAATTGAAAGCTCCGGACTTTAAAGGGTAGTCTCATCATGCAAAACCCGATAATGAGCTAATTAGAGTGATAAGCATAGCATCGTCAACTTTGATGGCTCAATTCAAGTTATCAACTTCTTTCTTCCTTCAAATGTTTAGAAAAGATGCATCGTGAAACACTTGGACTTGAACTTATAAGTAAGGTGAAAAGAAATAGAAATTGGATAAACTGACATGGTTGCCACAGACAACATAATAAAATGAATTTATGATCTCTAAGCTTCTTGTTTTCCTTGTCATATGACGGATGAGAGAAAAAGGGAAAGAAACAGACATCATGATGCCAAGTGCCAAATGCCAAAAATAATATCTTCAATAGATGTTTAGCACAGTTTCTTAGCTATGAATAAAGCTCATAGGAGCAACAACTGCAATGAATCATTCTGGAGATGCCTCAGCATTTGCGACAAATATATTACTAAGGCTATCTTTTTTTAGCTTGCATTTTAAACAATACAACAGCAAAAGACAAATAAAGCAAGTTAACCAAAGAAATAATACAGAGCACATTTTCAACCTATTCAACTATGATCGAGAAAAATATGAAGTGCACTGTTCAGTGTGTGACATAGTGGCACACATTTCGGAAGCCGAATAAAGAAACTGGTTCTTAAAAATTCAGTTACTTCAGTAGAAATCTAAACTGCAAACACCATATAACAGATGACTCCAATCTAAAAGAGACAATGAAAGCAATCAAATGATGAAAGGCAAAGAGGAAGCATTTTTTAATACCTGCATATTGCCAATCAAATGAGCAAACAGAACAAGACCGACGATCGAAATGAGTATGGCAAATGACGTCTCCCCAATAAATGTGCTAGTTGACAAATTCTGCCCATATGAACTGAAAATAAGAAAGTGAAAGAAATGTAACTATTTTTCACCACAATTAGATAGATATAATTTCCTTTCTTTTCAAGCGCTTGTAAAGGTAATACAGATAGCAATCATTAGGTCACATATCATGCTCTAGGCACCTATAAAACCATCCTGGCATGTTCAATTAGTTGCATCATTGTGTCCATAGTTGTTACATAATACAAAATGGTAGAGCCATAATCATCTCTATCTGGACATATCAAATAAGTTGTTTCATTGACACATGTTAATGCAAAAAAATTTTGAAAACAAGTTTATGAAAATTCCTTAATCATACACCTAATCAAAGTCAAACCTGGCATGTTTTATTTGAACCTCAGTAGGAGTCTCACCTTTTACATGTCAACTTTGTTGTTAATTTTTTGTGACAAACTACAGAATTTTGAGTAGATAAATTCATTAAACTTCAGCAAACTCTGAGTGTTGATATTTTTTTTTTAATCCTCGAGGAACCCTGACCACCTACAGTTGAGGGCTCTAAATCCTTAGACAAGATAAAACAATCAAACATTTGTCAAGGCATAGTTTAATCCCACAAAAAATAGTAGATATGTGGTCACACAATGAGGGAATCTTGATCTTCAAAACCCAGCAGAATAAATATTCATCTAAAACATAAGCAATCCCCAAAAATAGTTTCAACTTTATTTGTGATGTTGTTCATCTCCCATCACAAGGCAAAACAATGTGGATCTTTATTATATAATTTTGTAGCTTAGGCTGCAAATGCATTGTGTTGGTCAAAATAACAGAATTTATTGTGGGGTCATTTGGATTGAGGGATTATAAATGAAGGAATTTATGGAATCCATGGATTTAACTCAAATTCATTGTTAGGCAAGCAATATAGTATAAGTCCATGGATTTTAAAAAATTCCCTCATCCTCCAAATTCCCTTCTTTTGAAAGTTTTAATTTCTCATCTAGGAGATAGGAAATTCCAAAATCCATCAATTTTAAAAGAATGATGGATTGTTATAATATATTTTTATTCAAATATTATTCCTAATAAAAACAGTAAAAATGAACTATCAATTCATTGTTTTTAAATTTAATCCAAATGATGGAATTCCTAAAATCTGTAGATTTTGAATCCATGGATTCCGGCTGAATCCCTCAACCCAAACAAGGCCTGTGTTCTTTTCTTTCATCCTTCCATTTCCTGCACAAGTTCTTGATGACATAATTTCTTTCTGAAACTACAGCAGCAGTGTTTGCCAACTTCAATCAGATGCAGTTTGGTTGAAGAAATTTTTTTTACTTTGTCATCTCTTATCCCTCAAATGTTCAGAGATACCAAAATGCCATAATTGAAGACAAAAAAGGTGAGAAAGCCTAAGCATATGCAACATTAGGGTTAGATATTTGACAGCTGGAGCCTTAACAATGCATGAGATGCTGAAAGTCTCTTCCAGTTTAAATTACTTCGGAATGATGTACTCTGTCTATTAACACATAAGTAAGTTTAAGGATCTTTCCCTTACGCCTCCCCAAAGTAATCCATATGAAACATCCTAACTGGAGAAACAGTGTTTGCCCAAATGTCATGGATCACCTCCAATTCATTTGATAAAAGAATTAAAATGAAAAAAAAAAATCATTTCTCCTCCGTGATTAATCCTAATAGTGGTGAAAGTTCTTCAACTACTGATACATATCTGAATACATCTTCAAAATAAATCAATTAATAAAAAACAACACATCTAAGACGCAGAATTGCATTTAACATTAATCTGGGCTGATGGTATGTGCATTGGACATTAATACTTGGTTCTATGTATTATTCTGATTGTGAATTATAGTAGATCAATTTTTACTTATCATCATAATTGAGCTCATATTGTAATAGCACAATCTTGCCTAATGTTTCTTATAAACATGTAGTTTAAAGGCCAAAACCATTAAAGACCCAAAACTACCTTTGTTTTGCTACTGATCCTTTGAAATGAAGTGGATTCTATTGACCTGAAGGGCTCATAGACCGTAAATTTAACTTCTATTCTTTCCAATATATATCCTTGCTAATCCAGTAATCACCATTGACCTTTCTTCTCCTAGATCCCTATCATGCAAGTAATGTCTTGGATACCAACTTGGAAGAAACGTAACTTTTGCAAGGTACTTATTCAATATTTCATTTTTCTTGGAGTCAATTTGGTACTCAGTAGGACCAAATTGAGGAACTGAGGGCTTAATAGAACACAACTTCATCAAAGAACTCAATTCAAGGGTCATCAATTTTTTGCCTAATTTACATCACAGGAAACTAATCACCAAAAATAAAAGGTAAGGTAAATGCATTGCTATGTTGATTCTGATGCATTGGATATAACGAAGATACCTTAGTTGCTGTAAGCCCCACCACAAGCAGTAGAAATACTTCTCAGCAAAGTTAGATGATACAACATTTTTCTTCACTGCATTTTCAAAGATACCATAAGTGAAATTGATATCATTGCTTGGATCACAGTTCCTGAACACAGTTGTAATATTTGCCCATGTCTCCCGATCACCATGGTTAAAAGTATCACAATCTAGATAACGGAGGACACATTTGATAGGCCCATTTTCCCTTCTACACTCTGATTTCCAGCAAGATTTATATCTGTCAACAGAGAGCAAGTACCATGCTGCTCCTAAAACCTAGAATTAAGAAAAAGAAAATTCATGGCACAAGAAAAACCAAGTAGCTGAGTAGCAGAAAAACAACTAGTTAAGACATATCAAACTCACATGGCTTGCCAGCATGTAAAGTAGCAAATTATATACAGCCCCTGCCCAAGCTGTTCTAGTGACTACTCCAGTTGCTTTGATAATTTCAGAACTCAAAGGAAAAATGAGATATAGTCTGGGAATATATTGTAGAAGAACAATTAATGCAAGGGCATTATTTTTGTGATCAGTTTGACGACCTCTTGCTGCCGGTATGATAAACCAGATGACTATCTGCCGAAAATTTCAATTAATGAAATATCATTTTCCTTGCTTCTAAAAATTATAGAACATAATTCAGGAACAACATCAATATCACCAACAAAACAGAAAGATCCAGAACATATTGGGGCTTAATGATTTGCGTTCTCGCGTTCTCAAATTAGGCTATTTATTTTCAGCCAAACAGTTTACAAGCCAAATCTCTTAGCAATGTCAGAAAAGAGAGGAAGAGAGGTGAAGTGACCCCTAGCCATTATGATTTCAAAAGAACTTCCATAGCCATGACACACCTACCAAAATTGCAGCCAAACATTTTCCAAGCCATAACTCTTAGAAATTGCAGAAAAGAAGGGAAGAGAGGTGAACTGCCCCCTAGCCACTATAATCTCCAAGGAACCTCCATAGCATGACACTCCTACCCCAATTCCCCTCTCCTTAGTTATTAGTGTACAAAAGTATAAATGAATTGAAATTAAACTAAAATTAACAGGAGCGGCATTTAACATGGAATGGAACCACTTGAGACTGGCTATCGTTTTTGGAGACAGCCTAGAGCTCCAAATTTATTACCTGTTTTACTTTCTCAACTAAGAAACTTGAATTAGTGAAATACTACAATATGATGCACGCATAAACTGTGAAACGTTAAAAATCGAAAATAACAGGCGTAATACCTGAGGAAGAGGCAAAGTCGCAATAAGATCAATGCAGAAATCAGATTTCATATATCTCCGTGCAATCTTCTTTGGATCCATAACGAGTTCACCCCTTCCAAAGACACGAGTATTTGGAGCAACATAAGCAGTTCTAAATTTTATAACCATGTGCAACAAATAGAAAAGATCTGCAATTGTCCGAAAAAATGTTGCAACTATCCGCAATTTAAAGTCAGTATTCACACATGAAGATGCTGCATTCCCTCCAACAGTTGGCAAGTAAAAGTAAAGTGGATCAACAAAAAGTGCCAGCAAGCATGAGACAAGGAAAATCCTGTTCCATCGCAGCACAATATCGCTTCCTGGATCAAGGATCTTATGATGCCATGGCGGATTGTCTGTTGGAATAACCTTAGACCTCCCAACTTTACAAGCTTCTACTTTTCTACTACCCATCATCCCATTGTCAGCTTTGAGCAAAGCAGATGAAAACTTGTCCATAGAAGAAGACTTCTCTGGGTGAACTGCATCATTTTTGCGCCATGATGTCTCTCTAAGTTTTTTCCCAGCAGAGTAAAATCTACAAATATTAATATTCCAGCCAGCTAGTTAGTAACTGGATACACTACCCTGTTTCACTAAAAACAAACATAAACTTCGTACAAGGGCATAAATTGTTTAATTTGCATGATTAATCTAGCATTTAACATACAAAATAAACCTCATCTTTCTGCATAAAATCCAAAAAATTCCTCAAATTTTTCAGCATATTAAGGATTGAACAGAGCATCAAAAGTACCCAATAGACATGTGCTTCAAAGAAACATCTAATTTACATTGTTTCTCTCTCCAAATAACAAACTAAATTCGTACTGACATAATCTCAGCAGAAAATTATTAATTTCACCAAATTGAAACTGACATTCACATATGAAACACAAACAAAGACCTAGTAACCCAGTAATCAAAAAGATAATCAAAAGCTAAAACAAGATTAGGGAAATAGAAATAGCGATAAGTAATAAGAAAACAAGACAAGAAAAAAGAAACTTACCTGACAAGCTTCTCCTTCTTCACCTCCATCTACCTATAACAAGAACGACAACAACAATAACAAGAAGAAGAAGAAGAAGAAGAAAGTTCAAAGCTATAAATCTGATATTTCTAGAACCATAATATTAAGCTAATTAGCTTTTTCACTTTTTCAATTTTTCTCCTGAAATCTGAGGTGAGTAAGTAGTCGATTTGGAATTGTGAGTTTGGGAGTGATAAAGAAAGAAAGAAAGCAAGCAGCTTCTTTCCTGCAAGGAACAATGTGTGTTCAAATGGAACCAGACAAGCCATCATTAGTCAAACATTTCTTTGACTATTTGACCTCTATTATCACTGTTACTAATCTTGTTTCTTTCCTGGAGAAATCGAACTGTGAGAGAAATCAATTTGCTAAAAAACAGAAAGAAAAGAAAAAAAAAAAAAAAAAAAAGGGAATTCAAACATTTGGTAGTGGGTGTGTCAGTATAAATTAAGGAAGAAGAAAAAGGGAATATGAAGAGGGAAATTACTTTCCCTTTTATTTTATTTTATATTATTTTAATAAGAAAGTTGGATTCAGGAAGATGTGTTTGTTCACATTCCACAGTTGGAGCTTGGGAATAAACAAACAAATATACCATAAGGATACAAACCCTACTCACCAGTCACCAATGGCATTTTTCATTGGTGTATTGATTAGTATTAATTAATATTTTTTTCAACTGTTAAGCTGTTTCCGAAAAAAAATAAAATTGTCCCGCCATTTACTCCTAGAATTTATAATATACTTCTGTTTTTCAGGACAAGAAAAAAAAAAAGTTAAAAGTACTACCGGAACAAATATACTTATTTTTTTCTTAAAAATAAACAAATATACTTTTTTTGACCCAATAAAAACAAAAATAGTGGAGCATTAGGTCAAGTTCCTTTTCAACTCTATCGATCATTATTTTTGCTCCATTGAGTTGTTTTATAAAAGAAATGAAATAGTAAATAATAAGGATCTAAATTCAGTTAAATATTAATTTTTAAAAGTACAAAGTGTAGTTTTATCCTTAATTTTATATCTAAAAATCAAATACTTTAAATTTATTTTTTTTTTTTAAATAGTCTCTTGAATTTATGTTCAAAAATTAAATCCATCAATTTTAATCTTTTTCAGCTAATATCTAAAAACACGCTATACATGAATGTATTTAGTAAAATTTAAAATTTAAATTTAATTGATCTAAAAATGACAAATTATAAAATTGTTTGTTAAAAAAGTTAAAATTTAATTTATTTAATACTTATTATTTTTGGTCAATTAAATCCAAGTTTTATATTCTATCTATTTATTAATATATATTTTCTTTCTTCAATCACTGGTGGCAAGGAAAGGGAAAGAACTTGATTCAATTCACACCTTCCTCTATCTTAGCCTTTGCAGCCAGAATGGAAGAACCAGGAGTTGAAGCTGAATCTTTAACTTTTTTTGCCTTTGCTTTAACTGAATTATTAAAAATTTTAAATTGAATAAATTTGATTCATAAATAAAAACTCAAATAGTAAATCCACCTTTCGTTTATTTTTAAATTCAAATTTAATTCGTTAAGCATCAATATCCAGTATGATACCTCTTTTAATCTCACTAATTCAATATTTTTGTCTGAATTGTTTTTGTATTCACTTTAATACTACATGCATTTTAATTTTTTTTTCTTTTTCTTTTTTGAACTTAAGTGTATAGTATTAGTGAGTCATTCTAATATACCATAGATATACGATACCATATAAATCTATAAATATTAATATTATTTTAATTTTAATAATTTATTAACATAATTAAGTACTAGATTAATTAATTATATATAGTATTTAATTATTATCAATTAAATAAATTATTTTTATTTATTAAATTTTTTTATTTATTCTTAGAATTTAATTAGTGGTACTTGATAACTATAAAATTTTAATTTATAAATAATTAAAAATTATAGATGAATTTATTGACGATCTATATTAGTATTAAAACATATAAAATAAATAAATTATTTAAAATAATATTAATTAATAATCTATAATTAAAAAATAGTGCCACATTAGTAATCTAGCAAAACACATGTTAGCACCATATGATAATGTTTAGTACATTTAGTTGGCTTCTGCTGTCGAACAAATTTGCAACATTGAGTGGCACACAGTTAAAAGAATCAAAAAACCATGAAGATGACCTCTTACTTCTGGATGCTAAACAATATGGCCATTTGGTTAGGTAAAAACAGTTAAAAATGTTCCTGGTGAGTAAAATCAGTTACAGTTAAATGACAGAAAATGCAGGTAAACTATATAATCTTTGTTACAGTTTTACAAGCATCAGATTCATCTTCAACCCTGTTGACAATTCTCTGCTTCAGTACAAACAAATTTATCATGTTTTCTTTGCCAGTAAAGATATTTTTACCAACAAATGGTAAATAGTATTTCTCATCATCCTGAGTAGTAACAACTCAAAAAAAGAATATGTTACTGTTTCACCTCTAAGGAAATTAAATGTTGTAATCATACTTTTGAATGCAGAGTTAAGAATCAAGAATATAAACAGAAAAACCGTATTGACAGTGTGAGATATTTGCCCCAATTTCTGGGAAGAAAGGACATCAATCTGTTAGAATTTTAGTATTGGGTTTTCCTCAAATGGACCTGTTGACTGTAAAAAGAAGAGAATGAACTATTTTTATCTTTCTGTACAAGTCTAATCTGTACCACTAAATTCTAAAACCAAAAAACTATCTCTGAAGCTGAATCTACCTTCTGCAATCTCAATTCTGATTATCTTTCCATGGAAATGAGTTTTAGACATCATCTGGTGCATACTTTGGTCCTGCTACTGATGAAGTAGCAATGCCTAGAAGCAGGCTGATCACTTCAGAGGTATCGTCAAGATAGTATTTTGCCATGCTTGGCTTCTGACCAACTGTGCATGCAAACACTTCTGCTATAGGAGGCGCTGATGGATCATCAACATGGCTTTCTATGCTCTCAAACATATCTTCATCAGACCGATCATCCCCAATACAAAGTAAAAAATCTGGCAGCTTCCCTTCACTTCTCATTGTTGATATCAGCTTTTCCACAACCATGCCTTTACTAACTCCCTGAAAATATAATTACCAGAAGCACTATAAAAACAGCTGCTATAAAGAAAATCATGTTTTGGCACAAAATTTTCAAGAAACTCCATGTACCTGTGGTTTCACTTCAACAATGTACTGGCCCCTTTTAACAACAACAGGTTCATTAGCAAGAACATTCTCAAGATGATCAAGGAGCTCTTTGGCCTGGCTTATGCCAAAATGAGAATCAGTTTCTGTATAGTGCCATACAAGTGCACTTTCTTTGTGCTCTATAAAAGAGCCATCAGTAGCCTCAGTATACAGCTTCAATACAGGTTCAGCAATCCGTTTCCAACCATAATCCATAACGATTGGGCAGGACTCCCATGGAGTATCCCTTGTCCACCTACAGGAAAAACACAGAAATTAGAGAGAAGATACACACCAGTGAAATCAAGTCAGCAAAGGCATATTATTTGTTTACCTAGTAAAGAAGCCATGTTCAGCTGCAATACCCAATCTTTCACATGGAGAGAACCAGTTGCTAAGAGAGTCTTTCCCTCTACCACTCACTATGAAAAGGACGTTCTTAGGATCACTACACAAGCAGTTCAGGACTGAAATAACATCGCTTCTGGGTGCTTTATCTATAGAACACTGGCTCTTCATAGTACCATCATAGTCAAGAAGGATCAACCTGCTACTTGTTTTGTTATAAGCTTTGACAATTGGTTCCATTGCAAGCTTCCTGAAGTTTGGTCCCAAAGCCACAATCCTGAAGTTTAAACCTAACCCAACACCCCAATATCTTTTCGAATAATGATCTCTGCAAGCTCTCTCAAGGTCTTGATCGAAACTTCTCGCCCAATAAGCAACATCATGAGAGCTAATATACTTATAATGCTTCTTATGCCTTAAATGCTTCTCTTCCTCGCTCATTTTGATAGCCTTGAACATGGCATCAGCCACATCATCCACATTCCAAGGATTAACACGAATAGCCCCGCTAAGAGAAGGCGAGCAGCCGATGAATTCGGAGACAATTAGAACACTCTTCTTTGGATTAGAT
Source organism: Ricinus communis (assembly GCF_019578655.1). Taxonomy (NCBI): domain Eukaryota; kingdom Viridiplantae; phylum Streptophyta; class Magnoliopsida; order Malpighiales; family Euphorbiaceae; genus Ricinus; species Ricinus communis. The sequence continues at coordinate 22,682,026 of NC_063258.1, forward strand.
TTCTTATCAATCTCCAACACCCTGTCTAAAAAAGGGCTCCCCTGTCTGCAAACAGTATACTTGTAAGAAACCAAGTTCATTCCATCTCTTATAGCATTAACAACACAACATTCTGATATAGCATAGTATGCTGCTTTCTCCTGAGTACTAACTGGACGATTAATGTAAACAATAGGCACATATTCTGCTGTACCATACAATTGATTTATCTGTCGAAGAATAAGTTTGGTCTCACTTTCAACTTCTTGCACGTCTTTGCCTTGACTTCTTGCAGGATTAGTAATCTGGACTAATACCAATTTCCCTCTCAAGGACTCATGTTGTTCCAAAAGCCTCCATATTGCTAAAAACTTCAGACTAATACCCTTAAACATATCTAAATCATCGACACCAACCATAACAATTTTTCCTTCATATTTCTGCTTCAATTGTTTAGCCATTTTAGCTGTTTTCTCCATATTCAGAAGATATTCAAGTTGCCCCATATGAATCCCAACAGGCAGTATTTTAATATTAACGATCCTACCAAAGTAATCTAACCCAAGATGGCCCCGTTTAGACTCGTAATTAAGACCCAGCATCCTACTACAACATGACAAGAAATGCCTTGCATAATCAAAAGTCTGAAACCCAACAAGATCACAATTCAAGAAACCTCTTAAAATCTCTTCACGCACAGGTATTGTTCTATAAATTTCAGATGATGGAAAAAGATTATGCAAAAAGAACCCAACTTTAATTCTATGGTACTTTTTCCTCAACAGAGTAGGCAACACCATAAGATGATAATCATGAATCCAGACAAAATCCTCATCTGGGTTTAACACTTCCATAACCTTACCAGCAAAAGCTATATTTGCTGATACGTAAGCCTTCCACTGTGATCTATCAAAACGTGCATTATGACTTGGTGATATAGGTAACATATAATGAAGCAAAGGCCATAGATAATGCTTACAGAAACCATGATAAAAGCTGTTATGCATGTCAAGATCCAAGAAAACAGGAACGCATTTAAACTTATCAAACAGCAACTGCGAAACCTCTTGTTGATCTTTCACTTCAATATCAGCCTTCAAAGTACCAACATAACAAACTTCCGTGTTAACAGGAAAACCATCTTTAAGCTGCAACACAAGACTATCTTTATCAAGATTAAAACACCATTTATTAGTCTCTTTGTTCAGGTTTGATATTATTGGCAGTTGGTTTGACACAACAACACGACGTCCATCGGAAAGAGACGACATCGTATCACTATCACCACCGTCTTCTTCGAAGTCTGAGATAACTCCAGGAACGTTCATAAGACGAGGTACATGCACACGGAAATCATCAACAGAAATCAAGTTTAAGCTCTCCATTCGAGACTTTGGTAACATATTGATCAAGAACAAGAATTCAAGAATCAAGAAAGCATATACGAATGATCAAGAAACAGTAGAAGAAGGGTATGTTTTCTGTAGGACGAGCAATAATGGGGTTGTTTTAAGAGCGGTAGAAGGAAAGAAAAGAATGATTAATGAGAATGAAAGCTTCCATAATAAGGAGAAACGGTTCTTGGTTTTTATGTCTAAGGAAAGAAGAAGCAGAGAAACAGAGGATAAGAACGAACAAGAAAACTCGAAGAGAAAGACCGACTCAGCATTTTATATGTTAGATTTATTGGACGGATCAGATCTTAATTATCCGCGTCATCACTGGTGGCCTTCAACTTTAACTTCAACTTCAACCTTTTCCTTTTCTTTCTTCTTTCACTAGCTTTCCTACTTACCTGTAATTGCCGGTTACTGGTTTTGACCATAAATGGGCCTATTACTATTGTCCCAAAGAATTAGCAAAAAATATTGTTTGGCTCTTGTTATCTTGAAAGAAAAAAAAAAAAAAAAAGTCGGCTCATAAATCTTTTAACCTTGCAATATACTGGATAAGATAATATTTTAATTTTCAAGTTAAACTTTTATTCATAAAAATTTTATTTATTTTCTGTTAAATAATAATATAAAAAAGATTCAGTCTTGAAATTTAATTTAAGTTAAGATATATATCTCTTTAGTTTTTAAATTGTAAGCCTTAATTTTAAAATGGTATTACAGACCTGTCCAGGTATTTAAATTATAATAATAATGTATTCGTAAAAGAGGAAATTTTCCTGATAAATGGTAAGCTCATGAAATGGGACATGATCATGAAAATAATAATTATGATGTGAGCTGATTTTTTGGGGCTTTACTAATAAGGAAAATAAAACATAATTAATTGATAATTTCTTTTTTAATATAAAATTACGCGAATCAAGCAAGGATAATTTTAAAAAATGATTTTGTCTTAATATGCAAAAAAAAAAGGATAAAGGATAAAGACACGTGTATGGGTAGCTTTACAGCTGTAACAGGCTCACTCGGTTAATGAATTGCAGGAACTATAATCAGATATTTAGATAGATGGGTACACTTTTATTTTCACTGTGTATATACAGCCGACACAAAATATATATACTTATATATAGGTATATATATTATTCTAATATTATATAATTTATAACATTAATAAATATTTAATTATTTAATAATTTAATATATAAATGAAAAATAGATGCAGTCTTTATACGTTTGGAGCGTGTAGAGATAACGGCAACTCCTCTTCTTTTATTTTTTATTTATTTATTTTTATAGAAAAGTGTTTGTTTGGAGATGATTATCTTGGTAACAGAAAATTTAAGTTGCCACCTGGCAATTTTGCAACAACGAAATGAAAACGTGGCGCATCCAGTACTCTAAAAAGCCAAATCACGGACTGGATGACGTGGCTTATACGCGCATCTAACGGTTCTTCTTCCCCACCGATCATTGCTTGCCACGTAGGCCTCCAGCTGTGACTTTTCGGTCCTGCTAACTTTTGTCAACTACCACTGCAATTCCAACTGTACAGTGATATTACATGGAGGAGTTTCCTCTTTTGAAGCATTTTGATTACTCTCTAACCACTTTAATCGCTTAAAGACATTATTTTTAATATTAAAACCAATTATTTTGCCTTATTTTTATATTCTTCCTAACAAAATCACTTATAATTTAAAAAAAAAATTCAATTATTCTTATTTTTTAAGATTTAACTGTAAAAAATTATATGTTTTATATTTATTATCAAATTTAATATAAATTTCTATTTTTAATTTTAACACTGATTTTAATATTACGTATCAAATTATTAATTAAATATATTAATGTGAAGTGAATTTTCATCGAAAGAAATATATATATTCAATATTATTACTGTTAAAGTATTTAAATATATAAAATATATAAATTATTAAATTTTATTATTAGAGTATTTATCAAGTTAGTAAAATTAATAAATAATTTATAGAATATCAAAGTTGAAATAATGTTAAAATATAATATTAAATTTGATAATTTTAAAAAATTTGAAAATAAATGTAAAATTTAAGATTTTTGTTTAATAATTAAGTCTTCTCTTAAGAAACTAGAGGGGGAAATAGTTCACTTGTGTCCACTTAATTTTCCACGTGGCAAAGATCGGACCAAGTATGGGTCCCATGTTATCTACAAAAGAAATCCCACACATTCGCTTGCCGTTTTCCTTCTCGGGAAACGTAAACGTCGGCTGTATCTTGATTTATGCGTGCCCTTCTGTATTTGGGATCCACCTCTTGATTTCTATTTCCATTCCCTTTTCTGTTTTCTCTTTCAATTTTTATTTAATTTCAGTTGTCCTTTTAAAAGTCTAAAAATTTAATTTATTTTATGAAGCTTCTTTAATGCTAAATTTCAGCTTATTTTTATTTTAAATCAACAGACTGAGATTTGTTAGAAAGTTGATTCTTTATTTTAAGAATATTAGAACTTCAAATTTAATTTTCAAAGATAAAGTAATTATTTTTCAAATACAAAAATTAACCATTTATTCTATATAAAAAAAAAAGCTTTCTGCATCATCAGCGGCGCTGTTAGAACACATTAATAAGAAAATTACAATTTTTTTATTTTCCTATTCACACACATTAAATGATACTTAATTAGATAAATACAAATTGATCATAAATTATAAATGGATTAATCTGTTTATATAGTCTAAATTAATAAAATATAATTGTTTGATTGGTTGTCTGATATTTACATAAAATATGTAAGAAAACTATGTTGGTAATAATAATGAGTAAAAACAAGGAACAAGAAGAGTTAATCATCTTCGAATTGAGTTGTTGAATTCAAGAATTTTGGAATATAATTCAAGAATCACTTCTTCTAAATGAATTAAAAATTTAGAATTAGTAATATTGTTACTATATATTATAATATTTTATTTTCTCGTTATTCTCCGAATACAGGATCAAGAGATGAAGAGATATCCTATTTATTGGAGACATCTTGTCTAGGTTGAACTTCTAATTAAGTTGAATATAAATATAATAACATATATTGGAATAAATAATTGGATGGCGATAATTCTGTATATACTGTTGTATCATGTAACTAGTAATTTACCTATACTAATGCATAATTATTAATGATGTAGCTTTATATATATATATATATATATAAAATTTTGTATGGCATATAAGTCTTTACCTTATATCACATATCCAATCTCATTTTCAACCCATTTAATAACACAGCAGTTAAATATAAATAAAATTAAAAATTAAAAATTGAAATACTATATAATAATACAGTTTAAAAATACATATATATGATTAAAAAATATTATACAATGCAAATTTATAATATTAACTTGTCTTCTCTTATATGAAATTCCAATACCAAAATAATTGTATATAAAACTAAAAAAATTTTATGTAAAATCAATGAATTATTATTAATAGATTTAAATGAAATGTATATCATATATTAATATCTACAATTTTTTTTATTTATCATCATAATTTCATAATCTTATAAAGTTACAAAAATATGTTTAGCATTTCTGGTTATGTATATTAAATAAAGACAGATATTGAAATTTCTTAATTTCTTTTTTTTTTTTTCTGAAGATTTGGAAATCAAACAAATTAATGCCAATTTACACCCTAACTTTCTTTTTTTTTCCAATTTGGCTTTGAGTTTATCCTTTTGTACATTTGGGTTGCACTTTTCGGCTTGTGGATCAACTCCACGAATTTGGCCATTTGATGTTAGTGAGAATAAGTAGATAGACATGAACTCAATTTCACCCAATTTATTAGTAAACAAATCAATAGTTTATTCTCGACCATCAAACCAACAGTTTTCTTAAGAAATATTTTCATAAATAACTTCTAAAATTAAAATATAATTAAATATTACTCAAAAATATTTTAATATATTATATGAGACGTTGACTCATGTTGTAGAGCTGTACAGCTTGTTTAGATTTATCCACCTTTTTTTATCAAGTCAAATTATTTAATCATTTTATATTAAATTATTAATATTTATGATTTTATGAAAAAAGTAACTTATTTATAAAGAGGTAAATAAATAATCAATTTAAAACTCTTAATTATTTCTAGCTTAAAATTGATTTAATAATAATATTAATATATATTATTTTTTAGAATTAGAATCAGTATTTAGTTAGAAATGTAATTTATTAATCAATAAATTGAGAGAAAAAATTATAAAATAACTCATAAGCTTAGATACCATGTATGAAAAATAACTATACAAAATAAAAATTCTATGTGTCAAAAATTAAGCACACATATCAAAAAAAATTTCAAATCAGATAATAATACTAATTTTATATTAAAAATAACATATTAATTATATTTGACTAAAAAAATAATTTTCTAATTAGATAACACTTTTAATTCTAAAAAATAATATCTTAACTTATATTGTTAACATTATATTTAATTATAAATTTCTTAATCACACAATAAATTTTATTTTAAAAAATAGTAATATCAATTATTTTAATAGTATTAATTTATATAATATTAAAATTAATTAATAAAATATTTTAAAATAATTTTTATATTATTACATTAATAAAATTTTAAAAATAATTAGTTTGCTATTATTTTTTAAAATATTATAAATTAATATTAAATATTTAAAATTTTATTTAAATTATATCTATTAATTTAATTTTATATTTGTATTAAAATAATAATAACGGTCGTATAATGTATAAATAAACTATTAGTTTTAATATAATTTTAGTTGAATAAAGAATTACAGTCTTTATCCGGCCGCCAAGGCAATAAATTTGAGAATTTTTTGAATAAAGAATAAACAAAGCATGATAAATGATCGACTTTCTTAATTCCATTTGACTTGGGCATTAGAAACAAAGGCTAAATGAGGAACCTATTGATTAGGACTAATCCTAGATACTTGCTCCTAAAAAATAAATTAATACTTTCTATTTAAGCTGCACGAGCTAATAAAATCTTCTACTGGTGTATAGACAATTTTATACTTAAAATAATAATCGAAATATTTTAGATCTAATTTTATAAACACTTAGTTTATGTATAAAAATAATATTAAGATACTATTTAAATTATATATATATATTTTTTAAATTTAAAAAAGAAAAAAGGAAAAAGAAAAACTAAATCTCAAATATGATAAATTTGAACATCAAAACCTAGAAATATCAAACCCCTTTGGCATTGAAATGGCAAAAAATTATCTAAAATGGTTCCTTTTTAATGGTAAAATCTGGTTAGACATATGAAACCATTGAATAATATTGTTGGAGGGTACCTATTAGCATATTCTGAGCTCATTGCTATTATAATATGTCTGTTTAATCCTGTTTTTGGCCAATGGTATATTACTTGGTATTTTTAGATCTTTCATCTTAAATTAAATGGGCATTACTCTAATTGTATAATGAGCACATACAAATATTCTTGTAATAATATTATTTTTCTAGTAATGTTTAATTATTATTATTATCCTTTAACTTGGGTCTTGTCTAGCATTTGTATTTCCCTTTGTAATTATTGGATCCCTTTAACTATTATTTCCAGAGAGCATATGGTCCTGCAGAATATTGCTCCAATGAGTTTTGAACTTATTACATTTAATTTTTCCACTTTGTATTGTCCAAAATATTATACAAAGATTTCCTTGATAACCCACTGAGTCAAAACAAGTACTAGCCTTTTCTTGCTAAACCTAAGTTGGGTTCTTTCAACATCCTATCTCCTTTGAATATAAGATGTTTCTTTTCATTTTCTAATTAATTAATAAATGAAAATATTTATTATAAAATAGAGATCTTTTGCATAAATTAAAGCAAATAAATCTTAAATTAAATCATAGAGTAATTATTTCTTTGTATATCTTTCGCCACAAATATGATAAATTTACAGAATTATATATTATCATTACCCAAAAAAAAAAAAGTAAATTCCTATTATATCCTAACAAGCAAACAAGTTGGGATTAGGTACAATGGATAATACAAAAATAAATAAATAAATAAAGACTTCCAACCATTTCTTTTGAAATAAATGTAAGTTGGGATGTTCTTAGTATATGGACTTAGCCTAATCCTATTTATTATTCAATACGCCTTCCTTTTGTTGTGTTCCCTTGGTGCTTTCTTTGCTTGTGACTTGGATTAATTTAAATATCATAGGATAAGGCATTCTTTCTTCTGTTAAAAAAACAAACTTAAAGAAGACTCCTAGTGGTGGGGCTATTAGGTCCAACTTATCATAAAATTATAATAGACTTGAATCAGTTTTCAACTAATTGATTCACAAGCAAAAACTATTCATCACCTAAATTTTATGCTTGTTTTCTTTATAACATAATTATAAATCATAACATGAGTTCATATATGTGTTATCCCATTGATTTAAAATTAGTAATTTGAATTTTTAAATTCTGAGATGCTTAAATTAGTAACATGAAATGCTTATTTTACAATCAATACGGATATGAGCTCAGAACATTTAATTATATATATACTAATTTTTAAAATTTTAATTTCTTTTGATATGTATACTTAATTTTTGATATATATAATTATTATTTTGACATGTGTATTTACTTTTGACACATGAATTCAAGTTTATGTGTAATTTTATAATATTTTTATTAATTAATTGATTCATAACTTATATTTCTAATTAAATATTCAATCTAATCCTAAAAAATTACATAATAATTATATGTTAATATTATATTAACTAATAAATAATTTCTTAATTATATAATAATACTAATTCTAAAAAATAATATTTTAAATATTATATTTAATAATAAATTAATTTTTAATTATATAATAAATATTTAATTTTTAAAAATAATAATATCAATTACATTGATATATTAATTTATACAATATTAAAAATTAAGTAATAAATAATTTTTAAAATAAATTTTATATTATCGAATTAAAAAATTTAGGATATTTCAAAAATAGTTAGTTTATTATTATTTTTTAAAATTTTATAAATTAATATTAATATCAAAAAATTTATTAAATTATATTTATTAACTTAATTTTATAATTAAAATAATAACAACGGTCCAATACACAAATAAACTACTAGTCTTGATTAATCTTGATTATTATTTTCCTATCAAAATAAAAATATATATTTTGTATCGTCTTTATCTTAATTATGTTCCAATCTTATATTTATTTGGCTGCATATACCATTAAAAATCTTAAATTTTCTCAACTCTCCTTTCCTCTCTCTTTTCTTATATATTATAAATAAAAAGGAGTATTTTTTTGGCTATTTGGTTCTAAAAATTACCTTTAATCTTTTTTTTTTTATCTTTTTTATATAAATAAATGTTTATCCATATAAATTTAGGATTAAAAAGAGAAAGTAATTTATATATATATAAATTTTTGAGACTTAAATCTTTTTGACATGTATATTATATTTTGATACATAAAAGTTTATTTAGATATGCGTACTTATTTTGACACATAAAATTCAAGATTACGTGTAATTTTATAAATTTTTATTTTAATTTATTTACATTGCCAAATAAATAATTTTTCTAATTTTAGAAATATTATATTAATTATATTTTAATATTATATTTGATTAATAAATTATTTTCTTAATGAAATAATGATTCTAATTTAATAATAATATATTAACTAATACCTTAATTTTTTAATTAGATGGTGATTTTAATTCTAAAAAAATAATTTTTAAATGTTATATTTACTAATAAATAATTTTTATAATATCTTATAGTAATTTTTAATTCTAAGAATAGTAATATCAGTTATATTTATAGCATTAATTTATATAATACTAAAAGTTTTAATTATTAAATCTTTCTAAAATATATTTATATTAGTACGCTAATAAAATTTTAAAATATTAAAAATTTTAAAATAAAAATTAGAAGCATCTTATTTATTTTTATCTTTTAAAGCATAATGAATAAACATTAATATGAAATTTAAAATTATAAATTTAATTTTATAATTATATAATAATGACAACCGTGCAACTCACGGATAAGCGATTATTTTTATTTTAATCATAGTGGATGTTTGATCACCGTCGTTTGTGATGCTACTATTTTCAACATCTATTTATCACTTTGCTCATAATTATCATTGATAATTTTTATTTTATTTAGACTTTAATAAAACTAGTAATTTATCTGTAAATTGTATCACTATTATTTTTATTTTAGTTACAAAATTAAATCTATAAATAAAATTTTATAATATTCAATATTTTTTATAACTTCTTAAAAATATCAGCAAATTAAATATTTTTAAATATTTTTTAACCTTCTCTAATATTTTAAAATTTATTAATGTAATAATATAAAAATTAATTTGAAAATATATATTAATTATTTTTAGTATTATATAAATTAATACTATAAATATAATTAATATTACTATTTTAAGATTAGTAATTACTATGTAATTAAAAAATAATCTATTAGTAAATATAGTATTAAGAATGTAATTTAAGAAAATTATTTTATAGAATTAAAATCATTATCTAGATAAAAAATTAATTAGTTAGTAATTATAATATTAAATTATAATTAACATTCTTCTTAAAATTAGAATTATTATTTATTTAGAAATGTCACTTGTTAATTAATAAATTAATAGAGAAAATTATAAAATTACATATAAGATTTGAATTATTTATATAAAAAATAAATACACATATCAAAATAAAAAATTTATGTGTCAAAATTTAAATACACATATCGAAAAAAATTCTATACATTAGAAAATTTTATATCTTTAAATATATTATATAGGTTTTTTATGAATATAATTGATTTTTCTTCAAGGAAGCAATAAAAAGATCGAATTCAATTTTATAGTAATTGACTATTTTAGAGATACAGACAATTTAATATAACCACCGAATATCTATTCATGAATTAGGTTGACAATTAATACAAAAAAACTTGCTTTTTTTCAAGAAATTTATATAATTTATTTTCATTGTGAATTTTTAATCAAGATTCTAATTAATATTAGTTATTAAATTATCTTTTTTAAGAATATATTGAAATATTTTATGAAAACTGACTGCCAAATAAAAGAACACTTTTATCAATCAAATATAAATCTTAGTTAGTCTCTCAATTCCATATACCTGAGAATATTATTTCTCTGGAGAAAGGCAGCTGAGGAAGACTTGGTAAGGAAGGTCAAGGTACCCATGACAACTCTTCTAATGGTGGAATTATGAAATGACTTCTCTTCCTACACATATCTAATAATCTCCAAATAAATCCAACATTATTAATTTCTTTTCTTTGAGAAGCTTATTATTATTATTAAATAGGTGCAAAATTGTCCATATATATTTCCTAAAAATCATATGTTCATATTGTTGAGAGATGGGGCTTATAAAGATAAAAATATTATATTAATATATATATTCATAATTATCTATTTTAAATTTGTAATTAGTTAATTTATAATTATTGATATCATTATTATTATTTGGTGGAAACATAAAATGACTTCCTTCCTACACATATCCAAAAAATCTCCAAATAGTCCAACTGCATGCTAATTTCTTTTTCTTATTTTTTTATTTTCTTTGATCCATATCTATTTCCTAAAAATCATATATTCATATTGTTGAGAGATGGACCTTATAAAGATAAGCATAATATATAAATTATATTATATATTTATTATTAGTTAATTTATAATTATTATTGGTTCACCATTGCGAAATTTCTTCGTCATTTATATTCCAGAAAAAAGAAAATATAGGTATACCTGTCCTCCTCTTCCTTTTGCAAGAGCGACACAAGGGCGGCTCAACAGCCTATGTCGCTCAACGCAATGTTTAATCTGTGGCCTATAATTATTCTTTTTTATATTTTAAGATGTAAAAATACTAATTATTTTTTTATATTTAAATTTATTGTTGTCTTTTGATACAACAAAAAGAAAAAGTTAAATTGGCAGATAAATGTAATAATCTAGGCTAACATTTATAAAGTAATTTTTTTTAATTATAATATAGCTATATTATTTAGTGTTTTTTGTGATATAGTTGAATATAAATAAAAAAATTATTAATTTAAATTTTAAAAATTTTATTTGCTAAAGCTATTTATACATTGAAAAAATGATTTATTTTTTTTGTAAAATCTAATATCTCAAACTGTTTTTATTTCGCGTTTATAATACTTTTATAATTATTAATTCTAAAGATAAATATAAACCATCAATTTAAATGAGGTGAGAGAAAAAAGAAGATTTAATTTTAGTGGAAAGGAAAAATAGAAATTCGATTTTGAGATTTTTCACTCAAATTTTATAAAGCTTGTTCACTAAGCTAAATACCTAAACCCCACTAGACATACTTATAATGATATTAAATATAATATATGTCTAAATTAGGAGTAGTTATAGTTTGGTTTGAGTCATAAACTAGACCAGTACACATGACAAAAAATACCGTCCCACTACTAGTGACAGGATAGATGTAGATTCAAAAAATTAATTAATTTTTTATAAAATAATATAAATCCGTTCAAATTTAAAATTATAAATTAATATAGACTAATTCTAAGACTAGAACTTTGTAAGCATTTTCATGAACTAGAACTGGAACTTAATATCGAATTAATTTAAAATAGAAATAAATAAAATTCAAAAATCTCAAATCTCTTGAATTTGAAATAATTAAATCCAAAATGCTTCCAAATTTCAAAATAATTTTATCTGCAGTTAATCTGATCTATCAGGTTGTCATCTTTAGAGTTTATTTTTTAAAAAAATCCAATAATTGTAAAGGAAAAAAAAAAAAAAGCTAAAAAGATAAAAGAGTTGATTATCCATTTGATTACAAGAGGAAATAGAGAGCTTTAATTGAAAACAATTTGCCCCTATTCTTCAATTTCTGTGTTACAAAAGTAATTGGCGTGAGAATATTTCCAATTTCTGTCATTGCTGTAAATTACGTTTCAAACATTTGCAAAATAGGAAGAAGAATTTTGCAAGTTTAGAGATTAAAAGGCATGCTTTATGGGGATGTGATGTTCTGAATTAGACAGCATAATTAATATATAATATGATATGGAGTGGCAGAAATGAATTTGAATAAGGGACCAACAAATCTTGTCTGTGAATTGCAACTTCAAAAGAGACAGCTAAAACATAAGAATAATTCCATTAAATGGACTTTCTTCAATTCCTCAACTGGTTTGGCAATGTCTATGACAAAAAAACGTTTCTTGACATCCCAATTCTAAGGACCCCATTTTCCTTCATAACATTTAGTGTATGTCCAAAATACTAATATATCTTCAAGTTCCTATCTTAAAAAAAAAAAAAAAAAAAAAAATTAATAATTAAAAAAATAGAACTATAGATAGAAAAAAGATTATATTTTTAAAACAGAGAGAGGACCATCTTCTATTCTTAATTTTTTTTAATTGAAATAAAATTGTAAAGTTTGTAAGCTATAAAATCTGATAATATTTTGAAAAAGGATACTCTATGGTTTAATAGTTTATTAAATCGGTCCATCATCTAATATATAAATAATCTTAAGGGTTGAATTGCAAATAGATAATAGATAATCCAAGTCTAATCTGAAACAAATTGGTGGTGGAACCCTTAATCCAACTCAGTCCACGTTGGCTTCTTGAATTCCCAATAATATCATCTTTTGTTTTGTTTTTGTTTTCGTTTTTGTTTTTTTTTTCCTAAGGCAAATGGGTCCTGATTTCCCAGTTGAACTTTGGAAAATTCTATCTAAAATTAAAAGCGCAGAGTCCACACGCAAAGGCAATTTAAACATCCAGAGAGATTCTTCCTTGAGCCTTCACGTATCAAAATTATAATCTAATCCATTAATGTTCAACACAAAAGTAATGAAAAAAAAAAAACAAAAAGAAAAGGAAAGGACAGGAAATTAATGGTCAAATTGTAAGCTTCAATGACTTTGATTATATATATATGAGTTGGCATAATGGTATTGGGTGATATAAGATTAGGGCATTGAGCAGTAGCCCACCATATTTTATAAATAAAAAATGACTTGTGCCCACCAAGGGATTTTCTCAAATTATGGATAAAGAGTTAAGAAAAGGAAACAGCAATTTGTACAAATTTGAAAGGATCTATTTATTTTAGCCACCAAACATTTACATTTCTTAACAGAATTCTACTTTGTTAATAAACTCTCATTAGAAATTGTCATTTTTTATCGTTTTAACTACTTTTATCACCTAAATTTTTAATTTAACGTCACAGATCCTTTAATTTTATTTTCTAACAATATTTAAATATCTATATATAAATATATTGAATGAAGTCATACTTTAAAAAATATTTAAATATCATAAAGATAAGCTGAGATATGTATTAAATTATATTGAACAATTATATTCAAATGTATATTTTATCTTAAATAAATGAAGTAATTGAAAAAGTTATGTAAGATTGACTAAGACTCCATATAATTATTTGGATAAAAAAATGAAAACCCATTTAGCTAGTATCATTAACATGATGTTTTTTTTTTTTTTTTGGGTTTTCTTGTTAGCTTATCAGAAACCATTATCAAGATATCGGCAGTAACTTTGTTGAGTTCAAATTATAAATTTTGTTGGTTAGTATGTAATAAATTGAAGTATAGATTATATTTGCAATTGAATAATAATCAAGTTTTGCTCTATATATAATCATGTAACATTTTTAATTTCCCCTCTTTTTTTTTCCCTAAGCAACATTGCTGCATTTTTTAAACAATGATTTATAGTATCATATGCCAATCCTATATATTTTACCAAATTTCACTTTTTTAATTTTATTTTTGACTTTAATTAGATTTGAATCATGACACACACTCTTAAACAACCTCACATTTTATTTTTTTCCTTGCAGTTATTAACCCTTATTGTTTTAGAACACACTAAAATGTCGATTCTAATTTATTCTAATTTTTACCTACTTGATGTAATATATATTATTTTTATAAAATTATTTCAGAACAATCTCAAAATATTAAAGATAATTTAATAAAAATATTATTAAAATTACTCTTTATAAAAAAGAAAGTGAGTAAGTAAATATTTTATTTCACTTTTTATTTTCTTTCTTTTTCTACATAGATATTCCTCACATTCAGTATTTAAGTATGGTCCCCCCTCCAGAGGAGGCCCTAGAAGTGTATTAATTGTTTGAGCTAATTAAGCCATTGAGAAACATGTGGCAATTACCAATTAAGGCATGTGATTTTATTGCATTGTCAGCTGCCTAAATTATTTTGGCCCCAATCTAATGAAATATTTACTTATAGGGAGGGACCACCAACCTGGCTTCGGCTACTTTTAAGGTGCCAATTGGGTCTCAGTTTGTAGATCCATCTTCTCCAATTGTAAGATATAATCTTCCCATTTATAAAAGAAAAGAAAAACCCTCTTTGTTTACGCTAAATGGTTACCGGTCAAAATTTTTTAAATACTGTCGGTCAATTGTATCATTCGTAAATAGAATTAATTTATATTAAAAATATAATAATAATATTAATTAATTATTATATTTATATTAATTATAAATGGTTAATAATAATAATAATAAATAATTAATAGTTTATAAATAATATCATATTATATTATATCATTGTTAATAGAATGAATTTATTTAAAAAAAAACATCATAGGAAAGCTCTTAGACTTTCTGAGACGAGCATCAACTATTTTTTCTTCATACATTATTTATCCACTCAAACAAATAAGATAAAAATACTTAAAAAATAGTAGCTGTTAATTCTCATGATTTTATGCACCTGAAACAAATGACAATGGTTCCAGTTAAAAGGGGTCAATTTGGCACTCATAATGTGGATTAGATCTTTAGTTATAGTTATTTGTGTAAACCTAGTTGGCTTTGAATTTTTTAAATATTTTTTTAATATATGTGTGTAAATCCTGTGATAATTTAAGGTTTCGTTAGTTATTCTAGATGCTTTTTTAATTTAGAAAATATGAAAAAGACAAAGATTAAGATCTAAAATCATATTTAATTCACGATACATATAAAAAATAGAATAGCTATTTCAAAAAACTAATTATTCCTTACTTAATTCGGTTCACAGTTTTAGTATACGGAATATCAATTCTACTACTTTTATGGAATATCTATTCCACAAAAAATCAAAAAATATGTATTATTTTACTTGGAGAATTAAATATTTCTACTCTTACCTTCTCAAAAATTATAAAGCTTCTCTTCCTATAAAAATGAAAAGCACTTCTTTCCACTCCTTTCGACTATCGGCTGCTACTATTTGTCGTCAATTTTTTGCTCTCTTTACTCCTTTCGACTGGCTATTGTTGATCATTAACTTTTTGATCTCCTCACTTCTCTCAACTGTCGAGTAAGTATTATTAATTGTCTACTTCACAGGCTCAACAATGATCAAAACAGCTATAAGTTAATTCAAATTTTTTGATCGTTTTTATTAGGCTGATGCGTTAATCTTCTTGTTTGATTGTTTATCGTTTTATTATGTTGATGACTTGATTTAGTTTTATTTGATTTTATTGTAGGACTTAAGGCAGTAAAATCCAGCCAAACTCAATTGAGTTTGAACTAAGCTTTTCTGGTGCTGGTTAAGTCCATACTGTACATAAATATATATTCTATATGAGTGCCACATGCCTATTACTCAAGAACACATCACTAATGGAACTTGATGCACCTTTGCTTGCACAATATTGCATAACTAAGAAAACCACATTACCTCCTGCATCACTTTAATCAAACCACATTAGTATCAGGAATTTGTGCTACAGTTGTCACTGTTACTGTTTGATGCTGCTATATAATGGAATGATTACTGTTATTATCACTTTAGTATTCATTAATTTTGTATTTACTTTAATTAGGAAAATAATCATCATAATGAAGGAGTTACTTTAGTTAGGAAGATGATTTATTTTAGTTATTTTAAGGATGTAAAATGATTTTCTTGAAATGAAAGAGTTACAGTCCAGGGCTAGAGGCCCAATTCCAAATTAGAAAGGAAAGGAGAAGGAGATATTATTATTATTATCTCAGGACTCTTAACATATAGTATTTAGTTTCAATCCATAAAATTTATATATTTTAAATAAAATAAAAATCAATTTAATATTTTATATTATTAAATTTATATAAAATTAATTATAACTAAATAAAATTTTAATTAAATAAATAAAATTTTCAAATAAATTCTACATTAATCAATTAATACAGATACTAAAATATCTATTTCAATTTTATTATTTATTTTTTTTATATTTTTTTCTAAATAAAATAACTTTTTTTTTATAAATTTTAACTAAACAGTGCATTCTATTTTTCAACCTCAATTTTCATTTTTAAATTTTTTAAAAAGTAAATGAATTTACATTTTTCTAAAAGCAAGTATAGAAAAAATTAAAAAATTAATATATGCATGAAATAAATAAAAATTCCAAACCTGTTTTTTCAACTGCGATCCAGACAGACCTAAGAGTTTAGGGTTAAAAGCTAGAAAATTTAAGTTACCAAGAGATCGCGGGCTGCAAAATGATTGATTTCAATGATTGGAGGACACAAGTTAATCCAGAAAGAGCAGATAGGGTTCACCCAATAATTTCTCCAATTTAAATCTGATAATGAAGTAGTCACCGAACAGCATTATGAACAGGTCAATTTTAATTGGATGAGAAGACGGAACAGAGAAAATGTAGCCATATTTGTGATCTGAGAAAAACAATTAACAGAAACCATTACATGGGTTGATTCTGAAAGAATATTTCAGCAAAAAGAATTTGCAACTTCACAATTTTTTGTCTGTAGCCGGACTGTATTTACCGCAGAAAAAAATGCACAATGGCAGACCAGTATCCAGCCAACTGAGATGGTCAAAAGAAAATAAAGCAATTAGTCATGTTTAGTATGTACTCAAACATCCCGCAAAGCTGAAAACAGAACAAGACCGTTAATTCTCATGCATGAAGCATTTATTAAGTACAGCACTGAAGGAATGGTTAGCTTCACCTGATCCAAAATACTTTTCCCAGTCTGACCTTCGATGACTAAGCCTGCTGTGAGACCAATCATTGCCCATGCACCATTTATCGCTTCTATTTGGCGTCGTCTCTAATATAAAGTCATTATTTCCAAGACATTATTTTAGTCAGCATTGTTGTTCATATGTACAAACTTCAGCATTGCATAATTAAATGATAATATGCTGATACTTCTTTACCACAGAAAAGAATTTCATAGGAGAGGCCTAAAAATATCATCTCAATATGGCGGACTGGATATTCAAGTTCTACAACAACTCTTGTATTTATCCTATCCTATCTCACTTTAACTTTACTAGATATCTATTCAGTACCCTTCTCCATCATTTTTCTTCTTTTGGCAGGGCTGAAAGGGGACAACGTTTGGAAATGAGCGAAAGAACATAGTGACAGTGATTTAGAAAAAAGAAAACAGAACCGATGGATTACACTTTTTTTTTGTTTTTGAGAACCAAAAGAAAAGGGGATCTAGAAGAAGAGTAGAATGTGCGAGTAGATATCCTAACAAAGGAGCCCAAATCCTAAATAACAATGCCAAGATAAAAATTCAAAGTACGAGAGGAATTTATGCGTTAGCTCTAACTTCTAATGTTGAGAAAATTTCAGCGATTAGTTATCAGCAACTTTATGATATCAAATATGCTACAATGAATATCCTAGAATTGGAATTTTGTGCACCTTGAATTTCTCTTTAGCCTGAATTTCCTTCATCTGTTTAGCAGCTAATCTCTTAGCTTCTAATGGATCAACCATGATTACCTCTTTTTGAAAATCTCTTTTCCCTGACACCTCCTGCATAACACATCCAAAAAACCAAGAAATAATAAACAGCTATTTCATCAAATGAATATGTATTGCATTAAGAATGCTCACATATGACACTTGATCACTTATACATGAAGTCCAAATAACATCATGTGAATACATAAAACATAACAATAGTAAGTGACGAGCATACAGTATGAATCTCTCAATCTTGCTGCCTAAATGAAGATTCCCAAGCTACAGGCTTAAAATTCTATTAATAATTTGACCAATGCAACTGCTAAAGAAGTGATAGCTACACCAAATGCAATATTGCATTAAAGGATGCTGGCATAACTAAATTATGGTTGCTCACTGAGGCAAAAATACAGAAATTAAAATATAAAACCCCTTCAGATCACCATTACTTATCACCTTAACTTATCCACAAAGAGAGAGGGAGAGAGAGTACAAATAACATCTATTTCCTTCAAGTGATACACTCATGTAAAAGATTATAGTCAGCAAAATGCTATTTACATACCAAAAGTACGACTGCTTTATTATATTCTCTTATAGAAATGGGCATTCTAGCCGCCACAGCATGCAAGAATCAGATGACGCCCAATATTATGGTCAATATTTAAATGACAAACTGCTTCTGATGATGGCCGAAAATATCTAGACATATGCATAATTGAATCATATAGAAGAAAAATCTTGAAACCAGGTGACCTTTCAGCTATCTGACATAAATTATAGCAGTTTTTACCATCTGTTGTTCAGTGAAAGTAATATCTACTTGTACTGAATAGAAGATAGAGGGAGAAAACAGTAACTGGGTCTTGGTTGGCAACAAGCATCCCTCAAAAAGAAAAGCTCTTAGAACCAACCACCAAATCCATCAAGAAGCACCAAGTATACAAGATTTTAGAAGAATGTCTTTGCAAATAGGTAACTAGTATAAAATTTTCTTTTCTAATATGAGAGGGAATAACATAGTATAAAATACTGGGAATGGTTACTGAAATGATTTCAGAAAACCCATAGGATTTAGCAAAGAGGGGTATTGAAGAATCAGAGAGGACAGCAGTGTGAGCTTTAAAAATGAATGGCTAAGAATATGGCTTAGAACTCCGTCCCTGAAGCCCTTAAGACATGTGTCATTACATTGAATGCTAGTTATCTATTTCTGGTCTTGGAGTCAAATTTGTTAAGAAATGTCAGATAAACAGTTGGGGTCAATTAAACACTTCTTTGCTGGTTATTCTGGTCAGAATTGGAGGAAGATTTAGAGGCATACTTTCAGTATGAGATAGTTTTTATATTACGTCCCTTAGAAATATTTCCAGTACACATTCTTGTTTTAATTATTGTTTGGTTTGGATTTGTTATTGCAACAAATGCAAAATAATGTTACAAGAACAGGAAAAAAATGTTTAATATGAGCGGAAACTTATTCTCCCTGTAACATCTACTATCAGACCATAGGTAAAATATTCTTGTTCACAAATCCTAACCCCGATAGACTAAATGGTGTTCACTCTCTGTCAGAAAATGCACCTCTCATTAATACTGCTACTCACATGCACAAACTACAGGCTGAGTTACATTTTTATAGTCGGTTAAGGCTCCAAAGTTCACAAGGTAAATATAATCTTTCTTAACTATGAAGCTTAACAAAACTCCTGGAAAAAAAATTGCTTTATCTGGACCATAATGAACATCTGCACCCTAAAATCACCTTATTCTTATGTTTGGTTGAAATGAATTCTATAAAATTTTATGGAAATTATTTGTAAATCTAACATTTATGTGTTTGGTTGAAATAAAGGTTTGTTTAGATTTCTACACAATTAAATTTGTGGAATTGGTTATAACTATAAGAAATTCTAACACAATTTCCAAATGGATTCCATATTAGTAAGTCAATATATTTCATAAGGCCAAAATACCGCTTTTAACTTTAACATTGAATTCTATTTACTCTCTCACATCCTCTCTCTTTATAAACACAATATTCATCTAGTAAAATAACGGGATTCTTTAATAACAGGGAAATTCAAAATGCTTGGGATTTTATTTGAAATGAATTCTATAGTTATTATTTAACAAATCAAATATGAAAATTCATTTGCAAATAAATTCTAAACATAATGCATTTTTAAATGAAACAGATCCTTAATAGATTTCAACCAAACATAGTGTAAGAGAAATCAAGGCACTTCAACATTATTACTTGTACTCTCATCCACTCTTGTGAAAGTCCACTACAAACATGTAATACAAACAAACAATAAGAATGCTAAAGTGAAAAGGATTAAAAACATAAAAGAAAACCAAACAAACTTTCTTGCATTATTCAAATTAAGCAATTTCAAATTTATTTCATTAACAAATTACGCATCATCATGAGCAATTCAAGCAATATCAATTGAGCAATTCAAGCTAAATCACTTGAGAGTTTAGAAAAATAAAATTATTGAGGTCTTTTGTACTACCACTAGGCACACATTTGACTAAATCACTTATCACATACCTACAAAAACCTTTGATTATAATCAAACCAAATAAATTGGCATAACACATGAAGAGGCCTTGAATTGATGCATACATTAGGATTTGCCAATATTCTGAAAGCTTGACTCTTGGTTCTACTGCTGCTATCTTTGTCCCTTCTAAACCCCCACCTGAAAATAAATATCACTTTCAGATTGTTAGACTACAAAGGCTACTTCTTTCATAAAATTTATGTTCTTTTATAAAATTTATGCTTTTGAATCATTCTAGCGATACCCAGAGGAAGAAATATGTTCAATTCCATAGTCTAATCCAAAAAGTAAAAGCAATACTCTCAAGGAAAGCCTATTTTCATTTCTCAGCAACAAAACAAAGGTACCAGGCAAATGGAGAAGTGGGTAGTGAGATTGAAAGCTGGAACTTACTTGACGACATGTGCAGAGCGCTGAAGGATGTGAGAGTGAAATGGGTATTGAGAGGAGAGAAGGAGATTTCCATTGATGGACAGTGGAGAAGTAGTGGACACCATCTACACAATTCTAGCTTATGTCAAAGTTATTGCTTTGGTACCTATCTTGATGTGTGCCAGTCGTTACTATTTTCTTTTTATTTCTTATTTCTTTTTTATTAGTGGCAACTAGTGAGATCTAAAGGTCGTTTTGGCCCCTCAACTTGATTTCAATGGTTAATTTATCTAGATTCTGACTTTTTAGCTCATTTATCTACCAACTTGAGAAAAGTAGGCAATTCACTCCAACCTCTTACAAAATAAAAAAAATTGAGTTTTACACATCATGCAAAGTAAGTGATCAAAAAATTTAATTAATAAGTAAAGTTTAATCTTATTTCTGAATTTCATATTAAATATCAAATTTAATAAATAATTTATAGAATAAAATATTTATTTTAATGACCTAATAATCATAAAATTAAACAAAAGATAATTAAATTATAGTTTGAATTGAAAATTTAATTAAGTAATAAAAATAAACTCATTCAAAATAGAATTTTTGTAAACTATAATGTTTTTTAATTTTAAAAATATTTAATCTTAATTTATACTAAAAATAATTATTGATTATTTTCTTACTAATTTTTATTTTTAGCATAATTAGTTAAGTGCATAAGAAAATTACTAATTAATTAATTTCATATAAACATCAATTTTATCTCAAATTAATAAAATATAAACTAAAATATCTAAACCATTTTTTCTTACTTAAATTTACAGTATATAATAAAATTCTTTTAGTTGAAATATTATTCAGTAATTTCATTTTACTTGAGTTTAATGCTTAATATGAAGTTTAAGGATTACATTAAACTTTTCTTACTTGTACTTTAGCTAATTTCTTTTTTTGCTTAATGGGTATGCTAGAAAAATTTCCATAGAAATTTTGAATAACTTTTTGTGATACTAACAACACCTTTCACTCCTTATTATAATCGTCATTTCTCACAGACTTAGAGAGAAAAAAAAAACAGTGTTGTTGATCATCTTACTAAATTTGCAGTAAACATATCACATGCATTATGATTGTTTGGATTTAAATTATATAATTTATTTACGCTAATGCTTTGTAAAATAATATCTTTAGTGCATGTTATTATTTAGATACTATGAAAGGTGTCATATTATCATAAATTTGCTTTGTTTATTCAAATATTAACCACAACATTAGTACAGGCTTACTTGTTTATGGGACCTTTTTATTGCTAATAGTATAGCGTACGATAATCCATGGCTTTATTAACATTATTATATTTCATGAATTTTTTTGGTTTCTTTGTCTAATATTTTACTAACATTTCATTAGTTAGTAATAATATTTTACCTGTGATCATCTCGGATTGCAAGAGGTTGGAGGGTAAAATTAATGATTTAGCAAGATGTGAAGAGATTGTGTACGCTCAAAGATCTAAAGTCTTGTGGTTAAAAGAGAGAGATCAAAATACACCATATTTTCACTAGAATGCTTCATTAAGGAGGAAGAAAAACACCACTAGAGGTATTTTAGATAAGAGAGGTATTTGGAAGTCTAAAAAGTGAAGGATATTGCAAAAGTAGCTAGCTATTTATCCTTGCTTTTGATACATCTTATCCTATAAAAATGGATGCGACTCTCATAGGTGTCCAATCTTCGATATCACAAGATCAAATTTCAATGCTGTAGAAGCCTTACATTGGAAAGGAAGTAGTTGTGACCATAAACCAAATACATCCAAATAAAGCTCCTGGTCCTGATGATATGTCTCTCTTATTTTTTAAAATTTTTTGGCATATTATTGGTGATGATATTTCGAATGTTGTGCTTAGATTCCTACATGATGAATCTTTTTCAATTTCCCTTAACCACATGAACATTGTCCTTAATCCCAAGACCAAAAATCCTGAGACTATAAAATAATTTTTTCCTATTAGTTTGTATAATGTATTGTACAAGATTGTATCTAATATATTAACTAATAGGATTAAGAAGGTCCTCCCCTCTGTGATATCTCAAACTCAAAGTGCTTCTATCAGAGGATATTAATTACATATAATATTCTTATTGCGTTTAAGTATTTTCACCATATGAAATGTAAGAGAAAAGGAAAAAGAAAAAACATATGACTTTAAAATTGGGTATAAGTAAAACATATGATAGGATAGAATAGACTTTTATGGAGAATGTGATTGAGAATGAGGTTTTCTGATAACATGATCTTATTGGTTATGCATTGTATCTCTACTGTTTCTTTTCTTATGATAATTAATAGAGTGCCTCATGGTTTCTTTAAGCCCAATAGAGGACTCAAGTAAGGGGATACCCTAACCTCTTTTCTTTTTATCATATGTGCAGAGGCTCATTTTAAATGCTTGGAGAGAAGGGCAATTACATAGAGTGAAAGTGGCAAGAACTGCTCCCATAATTTCTCACTTATTTTTTTGCAGATGGTTATATTATTTTCACCAAAGCTAGCCAACAAGAAGGAGAGGTTATTAAAGGGATCATTAAGCTATATAAAGTGCATCTGGATAAGTTATAAACTTTGAGAAGTCATCTATCGTATCTAGCAACAATGTGGTGGAGGAAAGGAGGTAAGGGATCAACAATAGTCTTAGTTTCCATCTGGTGAATAAGTTTGATAGATACTTGGGTCTACCTAGTGAGTTGGGAGATTGAGAAGGGAGGTGATCGGAATGCTATCAGATCGTGTATGGAGGAAGTTTTGCATCTGGAAGGAATTTTTTTTATCCAAAGTGGGTAAGGAAGTTCTAATAAAATCTGTAGTACAAGCAATATCTACTTATACCATATGTATATTCCTTTTACCAAGTTAATCTACAATAAAATTTAGTCCATTATAGCTAAATTTTGGTAGGGACATACGTCGAAAGGGACAAAGAGCTACACTAGCTTAGTTGGGACAAGGTGTATCGGGCAAAAAAGGTTAGAGGACTAGGGTTTAGAAAGATTGAATGTTTCAATAAAGCTTTACTCGCCAAGCAAGGGTGGAGATTAATGTAAGATGAGTCATCCTTAGTGGTAAGAATTTTAAAGACAAAATATTACCCAAGAACTGTGTCTCTCAAGGCTTCAAGGGGAGACTTTACTTGGCAAAACATTCTGATTGGGAAGGATTTAGTGCGAAGATGTCTAAGATGGAGTATTGGAAATGGGCATAACATTCATATGTTTGACGTTGGCTGGCTTCCTAGACCGGATACTTTCAAGGTAAGGTCTCAAGCAAACGGTTTGGACAAAAACATCTTTGTTCGTGATTTAATGAACGAAATGGGCATTGTTTGAAACAAACAGTTTATTAATACTCATTTTCTTCCCTATGGTTCTGCATTAATCAAGCAAATTTCTATTAGAAAATTTCACGCCCATGATCGTCTTATATGGCACTATATCAATAATAGTCATTTTTCTGTAAAATCCACTTATCACTTGGAAGTGAATCACATGAATTTTACTAGGAACTTGGGAGGCCAAGGACCTGGGTTAGGGGTTTTCAATTGGTCTTTCATCTGGAAAAAATTGATTCCAATAAGATTTAACATTTCATATGGCGAGCTCTCAAGCACATCCTTCCAATAAAAGAATCTTTGTGGAGGAGGGATGTAGTCCTAAATGGTGAATGTGATTGTTGTGGCTTAAATACTAAAACAATATGTCATGTTGTTAGAGACAGTTCCTTTTAGAAGAGGTACATTTGCTTCTTCTTTAGGTATAGATACCCGATATTTTATAGGCCTAGATTATGATTAATTGGTCCAATGTTATGAAAATCTTGGATAACGAGTTAATGGCTCTATTTTGCATTGGACTATATATGGGCTAGGATGCTTGGACAAGTAGCGGCTTCTAGCAGGCTTCTATGATGGTAGCACTCTAAGGTACGGGGCTACATGAATGAATCTAATTACATATCGAAACGAGGCGGGAACGGTTGTAACATATATGACAAGGGCGGGGGCACATGAGGCGCTTTTTGGTTATTTAGCTGTGGAGTTGTAGGAACTCCAAAGTTAAACGTGCTTGGTTCAAAAAAATTCAAAGATAGGTGATCTCCTAGGAAGTTCTCGAACCCGCCAAAGGGACAAAATTGTAAGGCTAGTGGGGATCAAAGCGGACAATATCTCATATGATCTAGTTTCGGGTTGTTACATTAATGCTCCAGCTAACCTTGTGGTAGGAGACTATTTGAGATCGGGTTCACATTGGTTTGCTCCTATTGAAGGCATAACAAAAATGAATACAAATACTTAGGACAATAATGATGGGAAATGGTACTTGGGTGTCATTCTTCAAGATGGTAATGACCTAATATTACTTGCAGCAAATAAAGTCTCTGAGAACTAGGTGGTCGTGATCCATGAAAAAGCTGAAGCAATTCTACGAGGGATTCAACTTGTGAAAGAAGCTTGTTTTCAATCTCTTGATATGGAATGTGACAATGCCTAAGTGATTGCTATGCTAAAAGGGGAGTGTGTGAACTGTTCAGAGATTGGTATCATCATTGATGATATTAAAAGTCCAGTTGTGTATTCTTAATCTGTCCATTGGATGCATGTGGGTTGAGCATGTAACAAAGTTGCCCATTTGTTAGCTTCTATTGCACTTTTTGATCTTAGATTGAGGATACTCTAAATGAGCACAGTGAACTTTTGAGATTTCTTAATAAAATTTATTGTTCTTTGTAAAGAAAAGTAATGACATTTAATTAGCTATTTCTCTAGCGAATATTTTTGAAAAATAAAAATCAATCAAAACGTCTAAAATAAATAGTTAACAATTTACAAATTAACTTAATGTTATCATCGGGATAAAATATTCATATGTAGGTGTTGTTTGAACGTGACTTAATTTATATAATCTAAACTATTAAATTAAAAGTCAATGATAAATAGTAAGAGAAATCTCAAAATTGCGTACTTCATATACAATAGAAACTACTGTATATACTAATTATATGCTAAATAAATCTAGTTAGATATCAAATATATACTAAAAATATACTAAATATTTGTGTAGCTATATGACTTTATCTTGTGAAAAGCTATAGAGAAAATCTATAGAGAATTCTTGCTTTTAAGTTATAGAGAACAACAATAAGCATTCTATATCTTGCGATTCTGGAATTAAATGAAATGCCCATTTGAATTGGCTAATAAATTAAATTAAATGAGATTATATTTTACTATAATGATGTTTGATAATATGTTTACTTTAAGAAATTGGCTTAACTTTTTGAGTAGCGAGCAAGTTCACAGATGCATAAATATGAAAAGTACAAAGCAGAAATCAAAAAGTAATTTCAGATACTATTTATATACTATATGGATACTAAATATAGATTTTTGTATCATTTCAAGTATCAGTTTTCATCCAAAAAAAAATCTAAAGGGAAAAAACAATTTAAAAAGTCTGAAACTAACACATAAATGATCTAAAAATATGGATGAATTTATTAATTTTGAGTTTAACCAACTAATTAATTTTTATTCTCATATAGAAAAATATTTCTTATTATTTGGCCGTTGTGTATTCCTGATTGTACCTATATGTATATTTTGGCTATTGCTATTTATTTAGTTTTTCAATATTATATATGAACCCTAAAATGAATTCAAGAATAAAATATATAGGCCAAATACATAAAATTATTCTCTAAATTTTACTCAAATAACTTCTCACAGCCACGAACTTTCACTTTAATATATTACATTCTATGATTTTTTTTTTATCAGTTATAATCTTGTATTTAGTCGAGCACCTCAAGATTACATTCTTTAATATCTCAAAATTTATTTCTTTTAATTCTCTTACATCAATTTTTTTGATGATACAAAAGTAGTATGTGAATTGTATTTATATTATATATAGAGAAGTTATACAATAAGATAATAAGGAAATTTGAAAATTGTGTATTTTATATACAAATAAAAATAGCTGCAAATAGTAGTTATATACTAAATATATACTAATTAAATAGACACAAAAAATACAAAATAGATAATATGATATATCAATTTCAGATAATAATATTATACCATATATATACTAAATAAAAAATATGTAAAATCGATACCAAAAATTCGAAATAGATACTAAAAAAATAAAATTAAATAATTTTTATATACCAAATATTCTAAAATAAAAGGATACAAATATTCTAACTAATTATAAGTATATATATAAAAGATGTATATTAAAGACTAAATATATATCAAATATATAAAATAAATATGAAAAAAATAATCTTAGAGATACTGATTGTATATTAGATATATACTAAATAGATATTAAAATATGTGAAAATAATACCAAATACCTAAAATATATATTAAAAATAATCTTAGATATTAGTTATATATTAAATATATACAATATATATACTGAAATATATGAAATGGATACTAGTTTTTTATACTAATTATGTGTATACCCGACTCTCTAATAGATTGACTTGCAATCAACCGGATACTAAATATATATTAGACATATATTAAACATATATCAAATTTTTAAATACTATAAAAATCATGAAAAGATATACTAAATTGCTAACAATATATACAATTTTGTAAAGAAAAATATACCTAACATATACCACTATATTTTCAAAATAATCTTTTAATTTACAGTATTTTTTTAAAGAAGAGTTCTTCACAATAAAAATAATATTGTTATTGTTTCTTAAGGTATTTGTAAAAGAATTCCACTTTAATGCCAGTGTATTTCCTATTGTTTATATATGCAATTTCCTGAAATTAGTTTTATACTTACGTATGAATACTAAAATTAATCTATTTTTTAAAAATTTATAAAAGTACAAATATAATGACGAATTAGTCATCCAAATAATACATTTAATATATTATATAATATCTGACATCCTAATTCCAAATATAAATCGAAGAACTCAAATGCTAAGTTTTAATTGTGGAAGTTTACGTGTATGACGCATCACATAAAAGAAAAGAAGAAGAAGAAAAGGAAATATGAAGATAAATGAAATGACAATTATAATTTATGACCGACTCTTGCAGGAAATGTATTTGTTTCTTAATATTAATCAATCTTTGAACAATTCCAAGTTCTTTCTCAATTGCAGAAACTGACTTCCAATATTTGCCAAGTCTTTAGGCGTCCAAAATATTTTATAAAATTATATTTATAAACTTAATTTTATAATTAAATAATAACGACGGCATTGCAACGCACGAATAAATAATTAATTTTTAAATAAATTTAGTCTACTATATTTATAGATAAAATCAATTGTATTAATTATTATATGTGCACTGATTGGTCTTAATTATGAGTGATTACTAGTATAAATAAATCAAACGAGTGGTTAATGGTAAAAAATAAATCAACTAATGTAAATATAATAATTAATAAATAATTAAATATTATTATATAATTAGATTTAGCCTAAATAGGAATTTCTCCCTATTAACAATTGTTTAACCAAATTAAAACATCATAATTTTTAGGTTCTTGAATCGTATTCAAATCTTGGAATCCTAATAAGAGAAAACACTCAATTGAAAAACACATTATTCAGAACCCATGATCTAAGAGAAAATACTCAATCTGTTCTATACATTATTCCTCATTGTTCTTGATACATAATATATATATATATATATATATATATATATATATATATCAAAAAGGAAAGAAAGAAGAAAACAGATACTGGGAGCTTGTGAAATACCTTTCACATACTTGCAAGGCTGATGATATACTAGCTCAAGCTTAATGGGTTTACAACTATAATAATTTAATATAGGCATTTGGGTTCCTGTATTTTTTAACTTTATTTTATTTAATCTCTGATAATCTATTGCATTTTAATAAATTTTAATATTTTTATTTTTATAATTTTCAAATTCTTCCATTACGAGTCTACATATAAATACCGTTAATGCGAATGAATTTAAGAAAATTATGCTATAGTATTAAAAAATAATGTTATTATTTTATATTTTAGATTAAAATATTTATTTATTTATTTAAATAAATGTTTATTTATTATAGCATTTATTATAATTTATTATATACTTATTATTCTAATTATATATATTTATTATTATAATTTTATTTTTATTATTATAATTAATATATATATATATATATAATATAATATAATATAATATATTTATTTATTACTTTCCATCTTTAGTTCATTGGATCCCTAAAATTATTATTTTTTATTCTAAAGAATTCCTAAACTTTTTAATTTTAATATATTAGGTCCCTAAATGTTTATATAATATTTTGTTATATTTCCGCATTCAAAGGATACTTAGGTCTGGATTTGCCATGTCATTAGATTTAGTATAAAATATTTTGAATTTGTGTAAGAGAATTGTCTTGCATTTTTTCTATCTCATTTTCATTATTTTTATTATTTTATCTTTTTTTATTTAATGTGAAAGATATTTTTCGTAAAATTGCAATATGAGATAATTCATTAAATTTAGATTTTCTTTTTAAATTTTTTTATCTCAATGCATCCTAAGAGATCTGTGAAATTCCAAATTCAATAATATCTAATTAATAGTGTTAATTTATTTTTATTTTGCAAGCTAATTTTTTTAATAAATGTCAATCTCAACAATTCATCAAACTGATGTACATAATCTAAAAAGAATATGTTGATAATCTTTTGAAATAAGTTATTGTATATCTGTTTAGGAGGTGATTTTTAAATTGAATATATCATATAAAGATGATACTGCACTTAGAGACAAATTACTTTTAGAAAAAAAAATTTCTTCTAAGTATTCTATTAAGTTGCTAAATTGCACTTTAATTTCTCAATTTCAATATTTTTATATTACTTTCATTTTTTTGCCTCATTCGCATTATTTTTCTATTTCATTGTTTATTCTTAAATTCTTCTCTTGAAAAAAAAAACTCTGAAAATTAATAAACGTTTATATAAGAATTTAAAAAATAAAAAATAAAAATTCAGAGATATTTCAAAATAAAATAAATTTTTAAGAACCTAATGAACCAAAATTAAATATTTTACTTGCATGTTTAAGGTCGTATGTGAGCGCGCCCTTAATGGAAAGACTTAAAAATGATTAAAAATAAAAGTACACAAATTTATTAAAATACAATCTATCTTCAGGGACTAAATAAAATAAAATAGAAAAGTACAAGGACCAAAAGATGGATTTTGCCATTTAATATACATTATGGTATATTATGGCCAATAAGTGGAGCAGCAGTGGTAGGTAATTTACTATATCCATCATCTAACCTTTCTTCCAATTCAACTCTTTCTCCATGCGTCTTCTTGCATCTATAGTAAAACACAGTATATGCTACAAACCAGTACATCCTTAGCAGACTAGCACAATTTACCACTATCAAAGCTGCACATACCTGAACTGCTACTGATTCATGGGCCTTGGCACTCACATTCATCCCTTGTACCAAAACCACACTTGATATTGAGAACAAGAGATTCATTAAGAATCCTTGTAGCTTCATGGCCTTGACAATTTCTGAAGCCTTGATAATTGCCTTCAATCCTCTGGTTTCTTCTACTGCAGAAACTACAATTGCTAAATTCCAAGTTACAGTTAAGTATATATAGTGAAGTACGGCTGAAACACCAAGCAAAATGGCAGCAACAGCTAAGATAACCGGGTTTTGGATTACTAGTATCATGCCAATAAGAATTGCCAGGAATCCGAAGAGGTAGACAAGACCAAGAAGATTTATGTATAACCAAGTCACAAGTGGTCTTGTCCATGTTCTTGCTGTCCTCAACACCAAATCTTTGAAGGACAAGTCTTCTTTCCCACCATGGATAATAGCTGCGGCGAGGACTGTGGCTGTTGATGAGAGTAAGAAGGCAATGGAATCGAGAATTAAGTAAACCAGTTCCAACTCAAATAAGATTTTGATATCTTTTCTTATATGGTTGAGAATATCGGTGAATCCTGGGGTATCAGGAGTAGCAATATGGAGGAGGTTTCTCTGCAGGAGCAAGTCAAAAATCAATGGCATGATGGAGAAGAAGTTTGCCAAATAAAGAATAGACTGGGCGAGGAAGGTGAAGAGGGCAATAGAGGCCATGATCCTGCCATTCTTGCAGAATATTTTGAGTGCTTCTCTCAGAATTCCTATAAAACCAAGAAGCAGCATAGATTCCATGTTCTGGTAGAACAGATTTGTAACTTGCTTTTGTGAGGAAAAGTGCAATAAGATTCGGCCTTTATATTGACTCCATTATCATGTTGATTTACATTTACAAAAAGTCCATATTATATTATAAATTAATTGTCTTTGACATTGTCATCCATATGGCTGTTTCCAGTGATTTTAATGCAGAAATTCATTGATCACTATCAAATAACAGAAAAATTTAAAACACTATCTTGTTGTTTGACGCCTTTTCATTCGAGGGACGGAACTTTTTTTATATTAAAAAAGTACTACTAGTCTTATTTTTCTAGTATATTTAGATATATATTTATATTATATTATTTTTATATAATTTTACATATATTTAATATATACTATTACTAAATTATGATTTTATAAACAATGTGACATTTATAATACATCAAAGAATTTATAAATATATTTAAAAGCTTTATCTTTTAAATTTAATTAAAATTAAAAATATATGTTTAATAATTTTTTATGACTATAAAATATCTAATTAGATTGTAAGTTAATTAAAAATATTTATTTTATCAAATTAAAAAATTAAAATCTTATTTTATCAAATTAAAAATATTTATTTTATCAAATTAAAAATTTATATTTATATTAATATTTATAATCTAAAAAATAAAAAAAATTATTAAATGTAATTTAAAAATTAAAAATATCAGGGCACAGGGCACAGGGCACTTCTTAATCACTGGTAGACTTCTAAATTTGTGTACACTAAATTTAATTTACATTTTAAGTTAAGATCATTAGTAGTATAAAAATTGAATGTAAGCATTTTCATGCTCTTCTATAGTTCTAACTAGCAATATATTTAAGCATTTTCATGCCCTTCTATAGTTCTAACTAGCAATATATTTTCATGCATAATAATTGATAAGTTTATGATATAAATTTCTTATTTGAAATATTTTATTTTAATAAAAATTATTATATTACAAAAAATAATTTTATTTAATTATTATATTATTTTAATTTTAAAATTTAATAAGTATAAAAAATAATTAGAAAATTCATAATAGATATATAACAAAATGTCATTATGTAATCACTAATTTTTTATTATATTTAGTTACCATTTTATTTTAGTAAGCATGTAGTACTATCATTTTATTTACTTGTGCTAATATACAATTATTGATAATTTTATAATTTAAATTTTTAGGTATCTTATTTTAGTTATAAGTATATTATATTAGAAGAAAATAATTATATTTAGCTATTATTTTACTAAATAAGTACTTAATATTACCATTTTATTTTAATAATTTTAAAATCTAATGGACATAAAAAAATAAAAAATAAAAATGTATAATAAATTAGTGGCATTATATAATCACTAATTTTTATTATATTAGCTATAATTTTATTTTAATAAACACTTAATTTTATCATTTTATTTAATTAGTATTTAATATTAGAATGTATTTAATATTATTATTTTATTTGATTAGTATTTAATGTTATAATAAAGTATTATATAACCACATTAAAGTCACATATGTTTTTTATTGAAATTCTATCTGATGTGATTTTATAAAATATTACCAAATGGATCTCATAGAAAAATGTAGTCTATATTATATATATATATGAAATGTCTTTAGTTAAAAGAAAAAAGAAATTATAAATTATCTTTTATTTCACCAATTTTATTTTTATAATTGGGAAAATAATTCTTTTTAATTAGAGGCAATTATAAATTAAATATAGAAAATGATTGTATTCAGGAGTAATATGAGAATCCTTTGAAAATTGAATAATTCTTATATAGGTTTGGTGTATACATCAAAATTAATAGAAGAGTGATACATATTATAAATATTTTATGCTTTAATATTAAATGATTGAGACACACTCATTTATTTAAAATTAATAAATATATGTCAATTATCTATCAGATTTAGTATATAAATCGAAATTCACACCAAACTTAAGGGAAAATATTTCTTTTTGTAGACCAAAAATAGACAAGTAGAAGCATTGTTGAAAGCGCGTATCCACCTCAATTTTTATTCAGTTTTTCTAAGTTGGGACTTTCCTTTCTGCTGTATAAGAAAATGAAACAAAGTCATTCAGCCAAGCATCTTCAGATTGTGGACTTGGCAAATAAATTAGTTGAGTTCTAGGCTGAATAAGCTAATTGTCTTGGACATTAATATTTTTATAAAATTTTATTTTAATATTATATGATTTATTATTTTTATAGTGAGAATTGCTCAAAGGATATAACTTAGTCTTTGAGCCTATTTTTATATTGAGAATTGTTAAAAATGTTTAGTTAACTCCCTATAGTAGCCATTGATTTTTGGTTCTCCTCTTTGAGCAATAATTTTATATATATTTTTTAACCTTAGCTGCAAATTTATAAAACTTTGAAACTCCATGCTTTAATATTTTTTACAAAGTTCAATATCTAAACCTCTCTAAGATATTTTTACCATTTTCTTCTTTACTAAATATATTTTACATATACAGTTTAATTTCTCTATAATGATATTTTTATATAGAAATAACTTTTATATATTGATAACCAATTACGGTCCCTAATTTGGATAAATTATAATAAGAATAAACTTTTTATTGTAATAAGTTATAAAATTTTAAGTTCCGCCTTAAGAAAATATTCTTCCATACATTAATATTTATATATATAACTTTAAAATATATATGTTATGCTATGTTTTTTCTTACTGTAGTATTTTTTTTTCATCGATCTTATTTATATAATATGATAAGATATTAACGTATTTTGTCTATAGTTTATATCATTTCATCTACAAGATTATATATTAAATCCAAATAAAATTTTTAGTATTTAAACCTCCATTAAGTTATAACCTCCTCACAATCATAAATTTTATTAGTCTCAAGTATATGACTACAAAGAGGTTTTACTATATTTCTTAGATTTTTGAATTTTGTAGCGAATAAGTCAGCTGCCTCCCTAGCTCTTTGTATCATCATGAATAGCTCTGCTATATACACTTCATATGCTGCTCTAAATAACCAGTTATGGAATTGGC
Source organism: Ricinus communis (assembly GCF_019578655.1). Taxonomy (NCBI): domain Eukaryota; kingdom Viridiplantae; phylum Streptophyta; class Magnoliopsida; order Malpighiales; family Euphorbiaceae; genus Ricinus; species Ricinus communis. The sequence goes on from NC_063258.1 coordinate 22,716,526, forward strand.
GCTCCATTTCTTACTATGAATGGATATAATTCCTAGACAAGTTTACATATTAAGTGAATGCAGCTCCTGTCAAAGAGTTAACGCTTTTATTCCTTAAGAAAAGTATTTGGTATATATACATATACATATATATTACAAAACCTCTCTTTACAATTATCCTTTTCAATAAACACAATACTCTCTTTTTGGGTGTGTAGATCGGGATGGTTTACATTTGTTTTAGCCACTGGAAACCCACTCCATAGTCACTTCTTTTGTTTGTCATTGATTTTGGTTTAGTTTGTCTGTCTTTATTTGAATAAATGGTGTATCTTTGCTCATCAATCCAATGCCTTTTTGGTAAGTTGTACAATATCCTTAGTAGATTGGTTAGTGGCTGCACTAGGTTACCCTCTTTTTGTACCGGTATAATCCGACGCCGTCATTATTATTAGTCTTGTGGGATCTTGTTATAAGGACATCCCTCAAAGATTTGTGTTCATAACCTGCATTCAGATCCCTTGACTATGGAAATAGCTTGAGGTGAGGGGATTTGGTTGCATACCGATCAATTCATTGTTTCGATTTCAAGTTTGGGTTTCCTAGTCCCAATTAGAACAACAACATTAATAGCATTTTTTCTGGGAGGCTTTGGTGTATCTCAGTCTTTTCTTCAGGAGTTTGATTGTAATTTCTCTAGAGTATAATTAATTAAAAAATTAAAACATGTGTTAATAATTATGTTAATTTTTAAATTTTATTTACTAATAAAATAAATTTATATAAATATATAAAGAAATTACTTAATATATATTTTTTTTAGTATAATATTAACTTTTATAATTAACTTTATTATAATTTTTTATTTAAAAAAGGCAGCCAAATAAAAAAAAAAGCGAGGACATCTCATGTACACATGTATGTGCTGGTCCCTAGACCACAAAGCATAATTATAGTTTTCCAAACTTGCACTGTATTATCTTATTTCTTTTATTGTTTTGGTTTTATAGTAATTTTAATATAGAAAGTTACATAAAATACTATTTTTTAATATTAATGTTATTTATACTGTGGGGTTTTTTTTCTTTCAAATATATATGAATTACTTTTTTAAAAATATTGTACATTTTCTTTTTTATTTCTTTTTACGGGCTACTATATGATCAAATTCTATTCTTCTTTTTTTTTTTTTTTTTTTTTTTTCCTTTTAGCTCTTCTTCATCATCATCTTCTTTCTCTTCTATACTAATTACTACTCCATTTATTTTTATGATTTTTTCTTTCTTCTTTTCTCTCCTTAATTAATTCAAGTTCATTGGTCAATGGCAAGTTTACTTATAAGAAAAGGAAAAGAGGTGATGAAGAGATAACAAGGAAAATTCAGAGTTAAAGTATAATTGGCTTATTTATAGTCTCATCTTTTTCTTTGGCTTTTATTTTGTCCATTTTAATCTTTTTCTATTGTAGCTATTGCATATCAATCGATTCTTTTGTTTTTCTTTTTCTTAAGAATTATAATTATTTTTCAAGATGGCTTTCTTTTTTGGACCTTTTTATAAATAGAAAGGATCATTTTTTATTGGTTTTGTTTCTCTTTAAGCTATAATTGATGTTATACTTGGATTGAAATTGTTAAACTTTAGCCTTTTATGTGAACTTGACAATCATTATTAGTTTTTTTAAGAATGCAATCCATGTATCTGATTTAATGGGTAAGTTAAAAAACTCTCCATCAAAATTTTAATTAACTTTTTGTGATATGAATAACACGCTTCTCTCCTTATTATAATGGTAATTTCTCACAAAGTTAGAGAAAAAATTGCGTTGTTAATCATCTTGCCAAATCTACGGTAAATAGGTCACATGCATTATGATTGTTTGGATTTAAACTATCTTATTTATTTTCACCAGTGCTTTGTACAATAATCTCTTTAGTGCATGCTGTTATTTAGATACTAATGAAAGGTGTCGCATTGATCATAAATTTATTTTTTCCTTTTTCAACTATTAATCACAACATTCCTACAGGCTTACTTGTTTATGGGACCTTTTGTTGCTAACATTAAAGTGTATGATAATCCATAGCATGATTAACATTATTATATTTCATGAATTTTTTTAGTTTCTTTGTCTAATATTTTACTGACATTTCATTAGTCAGTAATAACATGTCACTTGTGGTTATCTCAGATTGCAAGAGGTTAGAGGGTGAAATTGATGATTTAGCAAAATGTGAAGATATTATGTGGTCTCAAAGATCTAAAGTCTTGTGGTTAAAAGATGGGATCAGAATACATTGTATTTTCTCTAGAAGGCTTCATTAAGGAGGAAAAAAAATACCATCAGAGGTATTTTAGATAAGAGAGGTGTTTGGAAGTCTAAAGTAGAGAATATTCCTTGCTTTTTGATACATCTTATCATACACAAATGGATATGGCTCTCAAAGGTGTCCAATCTTCAATATCACAGGATCAAATTTCGATGTTGTAGAAGCCTTACACTAGAGAGGAAATAGTTGTGGCCATAAACCAAATGCATCCAAATAAAGCCCCTGGTTCTGATGGTATGTCTCTTTTATTTTCTCAAATATTTTGGCATATTGTTGGTGATGATATTCTAAATGTTGTGCTTAAATTGCTACATGGTGAACCTTTTCAAACTTCCCTTAACCACACGAATATTGTCCTTAATCTCAAGACCAAAAATTCTAAGTCTATAAAAGAATTTCATCCTTTTAGTTTGTGTAATGTATTGTACAAGATTGTAACTAAAATATTAATTAGAAGGATTAAGAAGATTCTTCCCCTTTGTGATCTCTCAAACTCAAAGTGCTTTTGTCCGGGGGAGATTAATTATAGATAATATTCTTATTGCCTTTGAGTGTTTTCACCATATGAAATGTAATAGTAAAGGAAAGAAGGGACATATGGCTTTAAAATTGGATATGAATAAAGCATATGATATCATTAAGTGGGCTTTTGTGGATAATGTGATGAGGAGAATGAGGTTTCCTAATAATATAATCTCATTAGTTATGCATTTTATCTCTACTCTTTCTTTTTCTGTGATGATTAATGGAGCTCCTCGTGGTTTTTTAAGTCCAATAAGGGACTTAAGCAAGGGGATCCCTTATATGCTTTTTCTTTTATCATGCGTGCAAAGGCCTTTTTAGTGCTCATTTCAAATGCTGAGAGAGAATGGTGATTACATGGAGTGAATGTGACTAGAACTTCTCTTACAATTTCTTACTTATTTTCTTGCAAATGATTCTATTATTTTTGCCAGAGCTAACTAGCAAGAAGGAAAGATTATTAAAAGGATCATTAAGCTGTATTAACGGGCGTCTAGACAAGTTATCAATTTTGAGAAATCATTTATTATATTTCGTAATAATGTGGTGGAGGAAAAGAGGTAAGGAATCAGTAATAGTCTTGGTTTTCATCTGGTAAGTTTGATAAATACTTGGGTCTGCCTACTGAGCTTTGGGAGATTGAGATGGGAGGTGATAGGAATACTATCAGATCATATATAGAGGAAGCTTTATAGTTAGAAGGAAAAGTCATTGTCTGAAGCGAGTAAGGAAGTTCTAATAAAATCTGTGGCGTGAGCAATTCCTACTTACACCATGGGTGTTTTCCTTTTATCTAAGTCAATCTGCAACAAAGTTCAGTCATTTATAACTAAATTTTGGTGGGGACATATGTCGAAAGGGACAAACAGTTACACTAGCTTAGTTGGGACAAGGTGTGTCGGGCAAAAAAGATTGGAGGACTAGGGTTTATCAATATTGAATTTTTCAACAAAAGTTTACTCGCCAAGCAATGAGGGAGATTAATGTAAAATGAGTCATCCTTAGTCGCAAGAATTTTAAAAATATCACCCAAGAACTGAGTCTTTGAAGGCTTTAAATTGGGTCCGTGACAACTTTACTTAGCAAAGCATTTTGGCTGGGAGGGATTTAGTCCGAATAGGTACAATGTGGCTGGATTGGAAATGGGCATAATATTGTGTGTTTGAGGATGGCTGGTTTCCTAGACCAGATACTTTCAAAATATGGTCTCAAGCAAAATGTTTAGACAAAAATATTTTTGTTCGTGATTTAATGAATGAGATGGGATTATTTGGAACAAACAGTTCATTAATACTCATTTTCTTGCACATGATTCTGCATTAATCAAGCAAATTCTTACTAGCAAATTTCAGGCCCATGATCCTCTTATATGACACTATACTAATAACAATCATTTTTCTATAAGATCCACTTATCATTTTGAGGTTAATTACAAGAATTCTACTAAGAACTTGGGAGGCGAAGGATCTAGGTGAAGGGTTTTTAATTGGTCTTTCATATGGAAATTACTGATTCCATCGAAAACTCAACATTTCATATTGCAAGCTCTCAAGTACATCTTTCCAACAAAAGAATCTCTCTAAGGAGGGGTGTAGTCCCAAATGGTGAATATGATCATTGTGGCTTAAATACTGAAACAATATGTCATTCTGTTAGAGACTGTTCGCTTGCAAAAGAGGTATGGTTTCTTCTTCTTTAGGTATGGATACTCGATATTTTATAGGCCTAGACATGATTAAATGGTTCAATGTTATTATGAAAATTTTGGATAGGTCTATTTTGCATTAGATTATAGGCTTTATGATATGCTCATAATCTGTTTGTTCATGAACAAAGGGTGATGCAGTGTGGTGAGGTGTTGGCTTTGATCTACAAAGTTGCATCTAAATTTTATGATGTTAATGCTCTAACTAACCTTATGGTGGAGACTGTTTTAAGACCGGGTTCACATTGGTTTGCTCTTATCAAGGGCACAATGAAAATAAATATAAATGCTGGGAAGAATAAGAATGGTAAATGGTGTTTGGTTGTCATTTTCGAGATGGTAATGGCCTAGTACTACTTGGGGATGAGAACTAGATGGTCGAGGTCCATGCTGAAGCTGAAGTAATTCTATGGGGGATGCAACTTATGAAAGAAGCTTGTTTTCAGTCTCTTGATATGAAATGTGACGATGTCTAGGTGATCACAATGCTAAAAGGAGAGTGTGTGAACTGTTCTGAGATTGGTATCATTATTGATGATATTAAAAGTCTATCTGTTGATTTTCAATCTATCTATTGGATGCATGTAGGTCGATCATATAACAAAGTTGACCGTTTGTTAGCTTCTGTTGCACTCTCTGATCTTGGCACGATTTGGATTGGGGATGCTGCAAATGAGTGTACTGAACTCTTGTTATTTAATGCTTCTAAGTTTTCTTAATGAAAGTTGTTGTTTATCATAAAAAAGAAGTAATGACATTTAATTAGCTATTTCTCTAGTGAATCACTTTTGAAAAATAAAAACCAATCAAAATGTCTAAAATAAATAGTTAAAATTTTACAAATCAACTTAATGTTATCATTGGGATAAGATATTCGTATGTAGGAACTGTTGTTTGAACGTGATTTAATTTATATAATTTAACTATTAAATTAAAACAATAATGAATAGTAAGAGAAACCTTAGAATTGTGCACTTCATATACAATAGAAACTACTACATATACTAATTATATACTAAAAAAATCTAGTTATATATCAAATATATAATAAAAATATACGAAATACTTTTGTAGCTATATGACCTTATTTTTTGAAAAGCTATAGAAACAATCTATAGAAAATTCTTACTTTCAAGCTATAGAGAATAACAAGAAGCATTCCAAGTCTTGTGATTTTGGAATTAAATGAAATGACCATTTGAATTGACTAATAAATTAGATTAAAGGAGATTATATTTTGCTATAATGATGTTTGATAATATGTTTATTTTAAGAAATCGGTTTAACTTTTTGAGTAGTGACTAAGCTTACAAATGCATAGATATGAAAGATACAAAGCATAAATCAAAAATCAATTTCAGATACCATTAATACACTACATGTATACTAAATATATACGTAACACATACCAAAATCTTGGCATTGGCTATATTCTTGTATCATATCAAGTAATTAGAATATTATATCAGTTTTCATTTGAAAGAAATCCATAAGGAAAAACAATTCAAAAAGTCTTAAACTAACATGTAAATAATAAAAAAAAATGGATGAATTTATTAATTGATTAATTTTGGATTTTAACCAACTAATTAATTTTTATTCTCATATAGAAAAATATTTTTTATTATTTGGGTGTTGCATATACCAGTTTGGACCCATAATTTGTGTATTTATAAGTATATTTTGACTATTGCTATTTATTTATTTATTGAATATTATATATGGATCCTAAAATGCATTCAAGAACAAATTATATAGGCCAAATACATAATATTATTCCTTAAATTTTACTCCAATAACTTCTCACAACTACGAACTTTCACTTTGATATATTACAAGCTTTGACTTTTATTTTTTATCAGCTGTCCTCTTATATTTAGTCGAGCACCTCAAGATTACATTCTTTGACATCTCAAATTTATTTCTTTTAATTTTCTGACATCAACTTTTTTGATGATACAAAAATTGTATGTAAATTGTATTTATATTATATATAAGGAAGTTATACAACAAAATAATAAGAAAATTTGAAAATTGTGCATTTTATGTACAAATAAAAATAGTTGCAATTAGTAGTTATATATTAAATATATAGTAATTAAATAGCCACCAAAAATATAAAATAGACACTAAAGAATTATTTGATATATCAGTTTCAGATAATAATATTATACCACATGTATATTAAATACATACTAATAAATACTAAAATATGTGAAATTGATGCCAAAAATTTAAAATAGATACTAAAGAATAATTTTAAATTATTTTTGTATACCAAATACCTTAAAATAATGTGATAAAAAATATTCTAACTAATTATAAGTATATATATATATATATAAACGATGTCTATTATATACTAAATATATATTAGAATATATAAAATAAATGTAAAAAGTATAAAATAGATATTAAATAATTTTAGATATTAGTTTCACATACTGATTATATACTAGATATATACTAAATAGATACTAAAATATGTGAAATTTGATATCAAATACTCAAAGTAGATATTAAAAGATAATTTTAAATATTAGTTATATATTACATATAAACGAATTATATACTAAAATATATGAAATGGATACCAAAAATAGTTATATATATACCTGACTCTCCAATGGATTGACCTGCAATCAAATAGATACTAAATATATGTCAGACATATACTAAAATATGTACTAAAAATTAAATACCATAAAAATTATGGAAATATATACCAAATTGCTAATAACATATACTATTTTATAAAAGACAATATACTTAATATATACCACTATATTTTTGAATAATTTTTTAATTTTATATTATATTTTTCTAAAAGTAAAAATAATATTTTTATTATTTTTTAGATTATTTCTTATATATATATAGTTACATGCACACTCTTGCAATTATTTTATACTTGCGATAAATACTAAAATTAATTTTATTATTTTTAAATTTATAAGTATGAATAAATTGATGAATTAGTCATCCAAATAATATATTTAAAACATTCTTTATATAGATTAAAATATAATACTTGAGATTCTAATTCTAAATATAAATGGAAGAATTTAAATGCTAAGTTTTGATTTGTTTTTTTATAGAAGAAATATAGATATTCCATGAATGAGAATTGATAAGTACATCTTGATATAAAAAATAAAAATAAATATCAAACATTAAAAAATACAAGTAAAGCAATTATTAATTATGTTGGTAGAGCTATAGATTACAATTCTGCAGGAAAAATGCCCCACTCAGTTTTATTAAAACATATAACGATTTTATATATATTTTTTAACGAGCTAATTATTTGAATATTAGATTTGATATCTTTTTTCTCTTCACCATTTTTATAGAGGGAGAATTCAAAACTCTCGTAATGGAGAACTATAAAACTCCTATAAAAGGAGAATTCAAAACCACCATAATAAAGGATCATAATATTCCTCAAGAAAAATATAAATTTTTATTTATAAACTAATTAAAAACGAAAAAAAGAAACCATGCCAATCTAAAAGTGATAGGCGAAGAGGTAAAAATGAATTTTTGATAAAAAAAAAAAAGAAGAAGATGCGGCTAAGGTTTTTTTGATTAGCACCAAAATTTTAATTTAGGGTTTTTGATTAGCACCAAAATTTTAATTTGTGGAAGTTTACGTGTATGACGGATCACATAATAGAAAAGAAGAGGAAAAGGAGATTTGAAGATAAATGAAATGACAAGTATAATTTATGACCAAGTCTTGCAGGAAATATATTTGTTTCTTAATATTAATTAATCTTTGAACAATTCCAAATTCTTCTCAATTGCCGAAATTGACTTCACACATTTGCCAATTCTTTACACTATAAAAATTAATATTATATAATTTATTTATATTTATAAAATTTTAATTTTTCTACGCATTGTAGGATTGTTATAATTATTTTGATTTGAATAATAATATAAATTGTATTTATAAATAAAGTTATATAGAATTTTAATATTTTATAACTATTTATAATATTTTTATAAATAATATTAAATTAAATATTTTTAATGTCTTTCTTAATATTTTTATGTCTAAATTTAAATTTTATAAGTTAAAAATAAAAACACATGTAAAAATTGTTAAAATATAATAATACATATTAAAAGGACTATATTTCAAAATTTAATGTATATATAGAAAAGAAACGTTAACATATATTTTGCAAATTTAACTATTTATAAAAGGAAGAAAAATAAATGTAATGGAAGAGAATTTTTGCACTCTTAAATGTTTATAATTGCAAGATAGAATATTGGATTTCTATCCGGTGTCTATTATATAATTAAACACTAGAATAATTAATTAATGTTTTTCTTCAATCAACAATATTAAATATATAAATGTGTCTAGTAATAAAGTGAGATCACTTTAAAAATAAACCCCAGAATTTAATCCTCACAAATTAAAAAAAAAAAAAAAAGAACACTAAGTTTATTTATAATTTCTTCAATATTTATAAGGCTGCAGCATGGGGATATAAAGCTACTGTGAATTTAATGAGGAATAATAAATAGAGATTTTAGAACAAGCATTTGATACACTTTGCAAGTCTGATATAGCTTTCGGGAAGTTTATTTTCATAGCTCAGGACTTCTGCAACTATATAGTATATACCCTATCTATGGATCATGGTATATCATCGCCAACAACTAGAGCTGTGGTGGTGGTGACGGTGGTGGTGGGTATCTTACTATATCCATCGTCTAGAATTTCTTCCAATTCAACCCTTTCTCCATGTGTTTTCTTGCATCTGTAGTAGAACACAGTAAATGCTGCAAACAAGTACATCCATAGCAGGCCATGAGAATTTATTATAACCAAAGCTACAATTCTATGAAGTGTTAGTGATGGATCCTTAAGCATCATAAGGATCCCTGACAGCAGACAGCTTGATATAATGAATAGGAGCTTCAATGAAATTCCCTGTAGGTTCATGCCTTTAGAAATCTCTGTGGCCTTGATCACTGCTTCAATTCCTCTTATTTCTTCCACAGCAGAAACAACAATTGCTAAAGTCCAAATAGCAGATAGGTATACAAAGAAAACTATGCCAGAAACAGAAAGAAAAACGGAAGCAACACCAAGAAAAAAGACAGTAACAGGTGAGATGATCAGCGTTTTGATTATTCTTGTTATGCCGAAAAGAATTGCGGCATAAAGAAAGAGATAAACCAGACCAAAAAGAGTTGTGTATATGGAAGTAACAAGTGGCCTTTTCCACGATCTTGTTGTTCTCAACAGCAAGTTCTTCAAGGATAAGTCATCCTTTCCGCCATGGATAATAGCCGCGGCGAGGATTGTTGCTGTTGCTGAAAGTAAGAAGGTGACTGCATCAAGGATAACATAAATGCATTCCAACCCATAAAAGATTTTGAAATCTTTCCTTATGTGGGCGAGAATATTGGTGAATTCTGGGGTGTTAGGAGTGGTAACATGCAGGAGGTTTCTCTCGACGAGTAAGTCTGTGATCAATGGTTTGGTGGAGAAGGTAATTGATAAGTACAGAATAGATTTGGTGAGGAGGGTGAAAAGGGCAACAGAAGCCATGATTCTTCCATTCTTGCAGAAGACTTTGAGTGCATCTCTAAGAATTCCTGCAAAACCAAGAAGCATAAGAGATTCCATTTTCTGAAAGAAACAGGTTTTGTAGCTTGTTTTTGTGAGGAGATGGAAGAAGAGCAATAAGATTTGGACTGTATATTGACTCTTATAATATCATGTCCACATCTACACTTGGAAAAATTTTCTATTTATAAATTGTTTTTGACATTGTCATTAACATTGCCGTCCCAGATGAAATCAATACAAGTAGAGGTGGCAGTCATCCGGTATTTGGGTTGGATTCGGATTTAAATCTGCAGGTAATTGTTATTCAAATTCAATTATATTAAAATTTATTATATTAGATTATATTTTTATTATTTAGAATATTATATTAAATTTTATTATATTTATATTTAAATTTGATTAGTTTATATTTTATATTTTATATTTATAATATTTTTTTTAATATATTTTAAAATTTAATTATTATAAACGGGTTCGATAAATAAATATTCATTTAATTATCTGAATGTTTATGTAAATAGATAGGGTATCCGTTATTTATTTAAATATGTATAAATATATTTAATAATTATTTAATTTAAATAGATTTTAATTGGATTTGGATAGTATATGGATATTTTTATTCGGGTTTGGAATGGATTTAAGTGATAAATTTGGATTCGGATATCCTTAAATGGACGGATACCATACCGCTATTGATTTCTAAATTGGTCCATTCTTATGATATCGGAAAGCGAAGAGTAGATGTTAAAAGAAAAACGAAAAATAAAGAAAGTTTGTGGTAGCTACTTTACTATTCATATAAACTGGTAGTAATATTTCATAGGAAAGTTCCATTACAAAATATATATTTTCTATTTTCTTTCACTTAACAACATACGCATGTAGCCAAAGAAATAATCTTTTAATGAAAAGAAATGGTATTTTATTTGTAGCAGAACAAACACTAATTGAATGATATTAAGGCCACACCAAGAATTGTTCTCCCTAGAATGTAAAATAATGCATAACCTCTGTATACATTGAGACTTTTATTGAAAATCTTATATACATATTGTAGACTAATTTAATATACACAAAAAATAAAATGTGTTGATAGCTAGGTAAATATACATAAGCATATTAAGTTGAAAGGTGAATATATCTATTCACATAATGTAAAATATCTCAAGAAAATATATTATTTGGGATAATAAATCATGTAAGTGTTATTTGCCATTGTACTTTTCCAAACTCAGTTTTCTTAAGTTTTATTTTTTTTAGTTATAGAAAATAAAAATAGATAAATTAATAGGTTTGAGAAGAATAATGTATAAAAATTAATCTATTAAATTAAAAAAATTTTAAACCTTTTTTTTTTTCAACATCCAATAACAATTCTAAATATACTCGCAGTCTAAAAACTTTTTATAGGTAATTTTTTTAAAATAAAAAATCTCATGTTTGTGTGTATATATGCACACATAAATATTTAAATACTTCAGTAATTTTCACATAAGGTCAAATAAACAATTAAATATAAACAGCAACAATTTATATAACTGATAGATAATGAAATTATTAATACTGTTAGAATGTTGTTTCTTTTCTTGTACATGTTATTTTTAGCATATCTTTTACTAATGTAATGTGGAGTTGTTAAATTAGTATATTATAAATATTTTTAGTAATAAAAGAATAATCAGTCTTTTATTAATTTTAAGAATATTAAGGAATAGATTAAGAGAAAGTCCAAGTGTTCCTTTAACTAACAATAATCATTTAATTAAAATTCATAAATTTATGAATATGCAAAGTAAATTAAATTATTGACTTCTTCCTTTGACAGCTTAATTAGTCAAAATGAATGAAGATGTAATACGCGTAGAGCAGATAATTCAAGTACCGAATTGAAGAGGTCTAATAATAATCGTATTAGAACTTTTCGGGTTATAATTATGTATTTTCACCTTATTATTTAAAATTAATACTAAAAAATAGAATTTTTTTAAATAAACTCTATCAGTTATATTATTTAAAAACATATTTAATAAAAGTAATATATATCGAATAATGATGACACATCACTAGAGGTAATTATAATATATAATAGAAAAAAATTTAAAATTAATTAATTTTATATGATCTGGAATTATTGATTTATGTAACTCATTTTTGTTAAATGTGTCTATAAATAATGTAAGAAACAAAATTTACCTAAGAATTTGCAAATCAAAATGTTTAATAATTACTAGAAAACTTGAAATTTATGGTATTTTACACTTAAAATGTATATTTTTATCTGCAAGAAACATCATATTATAAGTTTTGTAGAACACCATATCTAATCTTTGAATACTAAAATCATTTAAATTTTTATTCTTTGGATTAGGTATTAAGAAATTGTGGATCTTAATCCATAACTTTGACATCATCACAAAACAAAAGAAAACAAATGGAAAAAATGGACAAATTATTAAATGATATATAGAGAGATCTTAAATTCCTTAAGGAATATCTTGAGCAACAAATCGTGCAGTAGGTAGTTTAGTATACTCAACACTTTCTTGCAGCTGAAACTCTTCTCCATGAATCTTCTTGCACTGGAAGTAAAATAGAGTATATGCCATCAACCATACCATCCTAACAAAGCATATAGAATATGTAACAAGTAATCCAATTACCAACTGAGTTACCATAGCCTGTCCAACACCAATCAACCTTATATCTTGTACCAAAACAGAAGATAGTGCCAAGAATAGAAGATTTAGAAGAAACCCATGTATCTTCATGCCCTTCACAATTCTTGCTGCCTTCCCAAGTTCCTCCGTTCATATATATTTTCTTCAGGAATTGACAATTATCAAAAAAGCTTTTCATCCAAAAGTGATGATAATATTTTAATATTATATTATAAATTTTAAAATTATTATTTTTACTGTATGAGAGTGGGGAATGAGTGGGATCCCCACTTAGTCTTCTTTTGCATTCTTGATAAGTCTCTCCTCCCTATATAAGGGGAAGTGATTCTAAATAAAAATCAAGCAAGTTCCCATTAAACAATTTCTTACTCTTTGATATTTCTTACTCTCTCATGGCCTTCTAAACTCTTCCCCTCTCTTCTCTTCAATCCAATGGCAATGAACTAATAGTTGCTACGATTTGTTTCTGGTATGATCCAAAAGGGCTAACTCGGCTCTAGAAATCCAAAAGAGCAGAAAGACCCCCATGGCGAGGTGCCTCTTTATGGTCTTAGCTTGAGGATATTCACATGCCTTGAGTTTACAGCATGAGGATTATACCATGAACAGCTCTCGGCTATATTTGGTATTAGAGCCTGGTTGACAGAGAAGAGAAATCTAAACACCATGTCTACAGAAATTACTACCCACACTTCTGCTCTATAACTTTCTCCTTCATGTAAGAAAACCATATCTAACAAGATAGACCATCTTGTAGAAATCTCCCATATACCAGAAAATAGATCAAATTGAGCATGATCTTCGAAGAGACCAGTCTACTATGATTCCATCCTTTACTTCAGCAGCCTCCACATCATCAGCTATTGCTCCTTTGTACTATTCTTCTTTCCCTTTTCTTTCACAACCAGAACAACCACAAGAAACCCTTTATCAGCCCTTTGGCACATTCTCTCACCTTTACCCAAAAAACTCAGAAACCCAGCCAAAGAAAACCCCTCCTCCTCTAGCCTCTAAAGACAAACTTCCAAAGCAATCTCTCATCAGTCCGTATGATTCAGAATCCTCTTCAGATAATTCAGAGATGGCGGACATCACTGAGATTCTCATGAACACTTCTACTACTGATCCCAGTCCAGAAATAGTGGAACCTGAAGATGAGGATGCTCAGTCATTCTTTGCTCCCACTGGAGCTCCAAATCCAAGGTCAAAACCAGCTAGCACAGGACCTTGGTTCACTTTTGATGACCTACCACCATCAAAATGGAAGGACAAGCTTTCCGAATTCCTGACATGGATTGATCTTCAGATGTCCCTTGAAGGGGCCACACTCAAAAAAGTCCTTGCCGAATTTGTCACAAGGTTTACCGGAAGCTTAAGAGATTGGTTTCAGTCTCAGCCTGAATACACTAGGCTTCAATTTGTCACTCTGCCAACTCCATCAGCAGCAGTAACAATCCTCCATAACCAGTTCCTTGGGAGTTATGACCTTGTCATAAGACAGCAGAAACAAGAGTTCTTTGATCGAAAATGCTGTTCATTAAAAATGAAGGATCTGGAAAAGCACTACTCGGCTATGTCCAAACTCTACTATGTCATTAGAGGACATGATGGTGATGATACACTAAAGTACACCTTCATCACCTCTCTGCCGGATGAAATAAAACCTGAGGTCAACAATATGATTGCGGCAACAAAGAGACTAGTCACCTCTATTACACTTGGCGAAATTTGGCAATTCACACTCTCTTCCATTAAGAGACTGTGTGATCAACAAGAGTTATTCAAAAGGTTATCCTAGAGAGACTTGATAGTCCAAAAAGCTTGCAACAAAAACCACCTCAAGATTAAGTGCAAAGCAGCTAACTACGTCTGTTCAAATCATAAGAAGAAATCTGGACATCATTTCCAGAAATATACGCGCAGCAACAAGAAGTTCAGGGAAAAGAACCCAAAGAGATTCAAATACTTCCGTAAGAAACGGACTCAAGGGTACAAGTCTGACAGATGTTTCATCTGCAAAAAAAGGGACACTATGCAAAAAATTGTCCTAGGAATCCAGAAAAATCAGCAAAGATGATTCAACAAGTCAGCATGTCTTTATCTCTTCCAGACTCCTTTGAAGCGGAGATAGAATCTTTACTTTCGGAGCAAGATGATCTTACTCTAGAAAGCTTATTTGGGTTAGAAATGGAGTTCTCAGACTCCACAGAGTCCTCACAAGAATCTTCTTCAGACTCAGATGATAGTGAAATACCAATCTTGATGATTGGTCTGCATGAAGAAAGTCAGGAGAATATTCTAGAAGATGTAATACAATATCCTCTCTCTCCAACCCTACTGTCTTATTTCTTTGTCTCTTCTCCACCTCCTGAAACTTTTCAAATTACTACAAAACCCCTCCAGTTCCATACATTCCCATACAGATCCTATCTTCAAAATACTCCAAACCTGTTCCGGTAATAGCTTTCTTTGACACTGGAGCACAAAGAAGCATGATGAACCCAATGGTTCTCCCATCAGAGTATTGGAAGCCCCATGATCAGCTCTTCAGGGCAGCCAATGGTCAAATCTTCAAAACCACTCTGATCACAAGACAAAAGATCGGAATACAGTTCTTTCCTGATTCCGTTGTATGGACGCACATCATTGGTTCGGATCTTCCAAATAAGGATATCCTGATAGGGTTTAATGTTTATCACCAAGCTCAAAAGCTCCAAATTCTTCCAACTGGCATAAAGTTCAAGAGACAGTTTCGGCCATACACTGAAACTTCAAATGTATTTTCTGTGACAGATACTATTCCTCCATTCCTACCATACACAAAAAAATTCCTTCAGTTCTGTCCAGAATCTCATTCATATTTTCAACATCCTCTTCCTCTGTGGAAAAATCTACAATTCTATATCAGCCTCCCCTTCAAACTTAATGAGGACATTAACCCTACTAAAGCCACACACATGGGGATGTCTCCCACAGACCTAGCCCTTGCCCGATCAGAATGCCTGACACTATTACAGCAAGGCCTAATTGAGCCCACTACTTCACAATGGGCTTGCCAAGCCTTTTATGTGGAAAAAAGGTCTGAAAGGATTCGAGGAAAAAAGAGGCTTGTCATAGACTACAAGCCCTTAAACCATTTCCTTCAAGACAATAAATTTCCTCTTCCTCGGATCTCAAATCTCAAGATCCATATCCAAAAGGCCCAATACTATTCCAAATTTGACCTAAAGGCGGGCTTTTGGCAACTCGGTATCCAGCCCACAGAAAGATACAAGACTGTATTTTGTATCCCTAATGCCCAATACCAGTGGACTGTTATGCCCTTTGGGCTCAAGACGGCCCCATCTCAATTCCAGAAGACCATGATTGAGATTTTTGGGCCTATCCTTTACTCTTCTTTGATCTACATCGACGACATCCTACTATTCTCAGAAACAGCAGAAGACCATCACCAACTGTTACAACAGTTCCTTGCCATCATCCAGAAGTATGGCATTATGCTGTCAGAAAAGAAAAGCACTATTGGCCAACGAGAAATTGAATTTCTCGGAATGCATTTCAAGAATGGCCAGTACACATATGGTCCCCACCTGACAAAGGAACTTGATAATTTTCCAGAAGGAAATTTATCAGTAAAGCAAATTCAACAGTTCCTTAGTATCCTGAACTATGTTCGAGAGGCCATTCCACACCTGTCTAGTTACACGTGCCACCTCTCAAAGATGCTCAAGAAGAACCCTCCTCTATGGGGAGCGGAACAAACAACAGCTGTTAAAAGACTAAAAGAGTTGGCTCACAATCCGCCACCGCTTACAATCCCGTCAGTAGGAGTACTTATTCTCCAAACAGATGCATCTGACTATGCATGGGGGGCCATCCTCCTAAAAAAGCTCCACGACAAGGAACAATTATGTGGATGTGCATCGGGTCAGTTTTCCTCCTCAGAAAATCATTATCACACGACCTACAAGGAAATTTTGGCGGTCAAGTACGGGATAAAAAAGTTTGAATTCTTCCTGATTGGACAACACTTCCTGGTTCGGATGGACAACTCTTCCTTCCCAAAGATTCTTGAATCCAACCAGAAGACTTTGCCTGAGCCCCAACTATTGCGTTTAAAGTCATGGTTCAGCAGGTATGATTTTAAGGTTGAGCATATAAAAGGGATAAGAAATCTAATTCCAGATTTCTTATCCAGACTTTCCAAACCTCAGAATCAGCCTATAGTCCTTCTCACCTCTACCATAAATCTCCCCATAATTTTTATGGCTTCTTCATCTTCCAGAACCAACCTGCAACCTCCTTCACCATCAGATCTTCCCAACAACCTCACAACTAAACAAGTCACTCACTTTGCCCGGAACATGATGTTCCATTATTTGGCAACTTTTCAACAAACCTTCTCACTCCCAATACAACCCAACTTCTTCTTTCCAGACTGACACTAATCTAATTCCTTCCTCAATCATAGCATCATTCTATAATCTTTTCTCTAAAAACTAGAGTATAAATACTTTCTAATTTATTGCTAATTAATTAAGTCAAATTTTTGAAAAGAGAAAAAAAAAAAACTTCCTAACTTTTATTTTTCTTTTTCTCTAAAAAAAAGTAATATAATGCATAAGAACTATTTTTAAAGTACAGTAATTTATTTGATTTATTTATTTATTTATAAAAAATTAGTTTCTTTTAATAATTATAATTTAGAATAATATGTCTCTATTTTAAAAAAATTCTTAAATATGCATGAATTCTGATATTTATAGTTTTAATTTATTTTTAAATTTAAATATTTTTAAGAAGTTGCAAAAATAAAAGTTATTACTTTTATTGAAATACTTAATACAATAAAAGAGCTATGAACTTTATCCAATTATTTTATTGCATATAACATACTACTTACGATACCTGTTACAGTTGCACCTGAAAAAAAAAAAAAGAATTTTCAAAACTAAAAGATATAAAAAATTATTTACAAACAATTATGTCTAAATATAGATTTAAATACTTCATAAAAGATAAACTGTCCGATACCTGTACCGGTCACGTGATGGATATGGATTCGACACATATTTTATATGTGATCACTATCTATTTGTATCAAAATATTTAGGCAATGATATAAAACTTTTATTAAATTTATAAATATAACTTTAAAATCAGTTTAAATTTGGAGAAATTAGAGAACTGTATTCAGAATTAATTATTTTAAATCTAATTGACTCATAACATATATATCAAAGTTTTAAAAAAGATTAAGAGGAAAAATAAATATTATATTATTAATACATAAAGGATATTATTGAAATTAAACTTAATTATTTATGTGAATTATATTAACCTTTTATTAATTATTTATTTTTAAGTTTGAATAAATATATATTATATTTTATGTTTTACATAGAATATTTATTTATTTATTTATTTTAATTAATATATCTATCGTGTTTCATATCTTAATTTTTCTAAAATTAATCTTACCAACAAATCCATATTCGTTTCTATATCTTGTGATCGAGCCCCTGCTTCATAAACAAAATTTATTATATAATATTTATCTTTTGTTTCGTTTTTTCTTCTTTTTCTTTTAGGACAAGGTTTACTTAACCACACACACCCAGATGGACATTAACATTTATTTCCATTGGAAATTGTTACTACAAATGTACCAAAAGAAACACAAACTGAATGTAAGAACGCATTGGTATAACAGTCATTTGATTACCATTGGGATTCCATGCAATTGATTGTTCAGGTAACAATTAATCAATCAATTTTGAAGAATTGTCATTCACAGGAATTGAAGAGGCCCAAATTGACAGGATGCTGCTCTAGATAAATGGTTTCCAGATTACTTGTTAATGATGGAGCTCAATCTATAGCACTTATAGACAGAAAATTTGTCATACTAACTTGGATGCCCTCTAATCCAGTAGATTTTGCTGTTTATTGTGCTCAATCGCAGTGACAATTACTGTGATTAAGTGCTAGTGGCGTAGTCGGCAATGGCAATAATTGAAGGAGAGAAAAGAGTTTGTAGTGGAGATAACCGTGCCTTTGCCGGACTATATGGTCCCGCTCAGGTACACACGTGTATCGGATGTTGATGTATATTTTTTTAAAGTAATTATATTTATATTAAATTTATATTAGATGATTATTAATTTATATCTATTAAACATGTACTTAATATTTATTGTTTAAATGTTAGATGCTCATTGTTTATTAATTTTATTTTGTTGAAAAAATAATTGTATCATCTCGAAATCTCACTTATCAGATTCCATTGTGGAAGACATAATTCTTTCGAAAGAATTCCCCATGATATATCTGATCCATGCATAATGTTATGAAAAATGGATACAAATTTTTAATTGCTACTTAGTATCTGTAATAGGTTCGAAAAGATATCTAAAAATAGCAAATTTAGAAATTTGTACCCTATCGCTGTAAGGAACCATGATATATATGTTTGAAATATACTTCATTTTGAGAGAGCCGAAAAAGCACTATCTCGTTGAAAGGTTCTATACATCTGCCATTTTCAATACATTTCTTTAGACAGAGACTCCTTAGAAAGTTTTCATATGCTAAAAACTTTTATATATTAGTGAATGAAATTAATCTTTTTACATATTTGACAAATTAAAAATTTTATCAATATGTAATTTATAATTTCATAACCGAAAGTGTTACCTTTTTATGATGGACATTAATATTTATCATTCATATGTACAATATTTATTGTTAATTGTAACAAGTTCATTTTGTATTCCGTTAATTTTTAAATGCTCATTATTTTAATGAAAGATATTCATTGTTTATAATCTATGTGTTCATTAATTTATTCTTATTAATTCAGTAAAAATATTATTTCTTGAGTGAAAATGATGTGGATTCTTTATGAGAGTTAGATTCATTATTCTTGGTGATGCTTTAGTTTCATTCTATTTTGTGATGCTGAAAGTGATTAACATAAACATTTATCCTTATAGGTATAATATTTATTAGTTTGTTAATTGATATTCATTGCTAATGAATGTCATATTTATTAATTGATTCAAATAAATATATATAACATAAACATAACGTAAATTGTCCTTATAGTTAGTAAACAAAAAGAAAAATCTGACTAAAGTTATACTATAAATATATTAGGTGTTTACATAATTTTCTTCTGTCCGAAGAAATAATTCATCGAAATAATGAGCTATCATTGATATCGACACATCTAAGATCGTCAAATGTTTGGGAGTTCCTCTATTTAATCCTTTTCCTTCTTCTTTTTGCTGGATATCTCGTTCGTACACATCTTTTCTTTGTTTTCCGAGCCTATAGTGAGTTACAGACAGAGTTCTAAAAGGTCAGATCTTTGATGATTCCATCATATATGATTGAGTTGCGAAAACTTCTAGATAGGTATCCTATATCTGAACTAAATTTTTTTCTAGTTAAAGAATCTCTTTCTAGTTTCTCTGGAACAATTAAGAAATTTTCTAAAAGAAATGCGGGATTCTACTTCTGGCAGCAACATGCTATGAGGTATCCCTTTGATGTCATTGACATAAGAGATTTCATTTCTAGTCTATCTCTTTTTATTTCTATATTCTATTTCTATATTCTATTTATATATATATATATATATATATATATATATATATATATATATGGAAAGTTTAAAACTCATCATATAATAATCTAGAAATTGCAATAGAAAAGAAAAGGGAGGTTTGTGATGATTTTTAAATCTTTTATACTAGGTAATCTAGTATCCTTATGTATGAAGATAATCAATTTGGTCCCATTTATAGGATTTAATGATTCCTAAGAGCGGATTCATTCTTTTTTTTTAATTAACTCGGTCCTCTGATTTGTTTCATGTGATTCGTATAATATATATATATATATATATATATATATATATATATATAATTAAAATATATAATAATAAATATATTATATTATATATTATAAAAAATAATTTAATAAGTATTATTAAATATAAAAAATAAAATCATAATAAAATTATGTTAGCAATAATCCGACAAAAGGTGGGTTGTTTAAAGTAGGCTCAATGGACAACAGGAGATGGAATAGCTATTGGGTGATTATGACATTCTATCTTCAGGAAATAAATAAGGGCGTGAGCTTTTTGTATTTTAGTCTAATCAGAAAAGATTCTATCATTTCTCTATGCGCAATTCAATATATATATATATATATATATATATATATATATATATATATATTTATTTATTGTATATACTTCTCTTACTCTCACTGATTCTCGTGCAATTTTAAATAAGAAAGATCAATTTTTGTGTTTTCTCTTCTTTTTTTTTCTTTTTTTGCAAAAAGTACCATTTTACAAAAAGGTGAAACTCTTTTTTTTTTTCTTTCTAATGTCTAATGCTAATGAAAGGGCTTTTCTTCTAGTTTTTTTAACTCATTTACCTCTGACACTTCTTCAGAAACTATCCAATAGAAATTCAAATTTGGGATTTCTATAAGCCGGTCGAACAAATGACTATTTACGATTCCATAATTGAATCAATTACATACTATTTTAAAACTCAAAAAATGTTATGGTAAAGCTAATTCTAGCCTACTCATTTCATTTAAGACTCAAAAAAGGAATCCTTTTCATTTTGTTCTTCACCTAGGAAGAATCAATTCCAAACTTATTAAGAATTCATTATCAACTTCCTTTCGTAATACCCTACCCCAAGGGAAGTCGAATCCCCACTGCCTCTTGAAAGAGAGATGTCCTTGAACTACTAGACAATGGGAGCGCATTTACCTGACCACCAGCACGCTATGCTCATAGTATGAATAATTTTTTGAAATTGTCAATATAATGAAATGGTATGACTAGATTTGAAGAAATTTTTTGCCCTTCATGATTTGATAGAACTTTTTGATTCTTATATTCGCCATTATCCATTCTAAGAATATTAAATAAAATTAATTTAATAAATAAATATAAATAAATAATAAATAAATTGAATTAAGAATTAATAAATTAATATAAAATTAATATAATATAAAAATAAAATAGAAAAAATTAATATGTAAATATAAATAGAATGAATTTAGAATTCATAATTCTATTAATTTAAAAAAGGTATTTTACCTCTTTTTTTGCCACATTCACTTAATCTTTTTTCATAATTCTATTAATGTAAATTTTTTTTTTACAGTGGAAAAATATCACAAATAGAATTTTTAAAAAATATGATATTGGTTGTTTTTTAATTTTTCTTTGATTATTATTTGATAAAACAACTAAAAAACAATCAAAGAAAAACCAAAACACACCAGAAAAACAATTAAAAAACAACTACACCGTATTTAAAAAAAAAAACAGTATTTTTGAAAAAATAATTTATACAGTAAAAGTGATATTTTTTTATTGATTTTAAGGTATTTATGAGAAGTTTCCTTTTGTTTAATGTTCTTGGATTATTTCAGTTTTAGATTGTTATAGATTTATGTTTTTTTTTTATTATATCAGTTTCGGGTCGCTTTACTCTTAATTATCAATCCGTTTTAAATTTGGATTATGTTAATATCTAAATATCTCGGATTTTAGCACATATTAATCTATCCAATGTTATTGTCTTTAATAATATTTATTTAAAAGTTAGATTTATTGCAATTCAGTTTTGAAATATCACATATTATAATGGAAATGGAATTTACAAAATCCTATTAGGGTGGGCCAAAATAATATTTTAGACACAAACAACTTTATTCAGAATTATAGTTTTATTCTTAATTCTTAATATATCACTATTGAAAGCAGAAATTAAATTATGAACTCATGTCTATATAGCATTGTGAACCTGAATCAATTTACAGGTATGTGATGCAACACTGTTTTTTATTTGAGATTAGGACATTGTTTGATTGTTTTCTTAATTATATCTAATTTTTTTCTTTTTTAATATAGCATTTTTTATAATAAAATAGTAATACTACATACTAATTAATTATAAAATCTAAAATATGATTTTTATATTTGATATTTAATAAATTAATAATTTTATTAAGTATTAGATTTTAGAATAATTTTATTTTATTAAGTATTAATTTTTTTATTTAAAATTTTAATTACAATAAATAAATAATTAATTGAGACAATGACTCTTCTATAGATATTTTTAAAATTTATTACATCATTCTATAAAGTTATAGAATTTTGCAAAACCAATTAATATAGATAAAGTTAACACAGAGATAAAATAGAAAAAAAGAAATTAATGTTGTATTAGATATGTAAAAATGATAAGTTATTAGAAAATTTGAAAAAAATCAATTAGTATGGAATAAAGTGAGAAATAAATTAAGATATTTAATTATTGCTTATTAATAGAGATAATATTAAAAAAATATTAAATATTTATACATCATTTTTATCTTAATATTTTTAATTTTATTAATGTGTGCATTATATTATATTAAATGAACCTTAAATGTACATTTGATGAAATTATAGTTTGCAAATGATCAAATGTTATTTTTTAACCTATAAATACTGATTTGTTTTATGCATAGACAATATATTTATTTATTTTTAGTGTTAGGTTCATTAAACATGAACCTTAGATTCAACACTTATAAAATATATATTTATTTGTTATTAGTGTCAGATTTATATATATTCATTTATTATTAGTGTAAGGTTCATTAAATATAAAATGTATATCATTAATATTTACTTATGAACTTATTTTTTTACATATGAATAATATTATTTATTATCTATAGTGTATATTTATTTATTATAGTGTCAGATTCCTTAAACCTAAGCCTTAGATTCATTATTTATAAATTGTATATTTATCTATTATTAGTGTAAGATTCATTAAATATAAACAGTATATTCATTAATTATTATTGATAAACTTGTTCCTAACATATGAATATGATTTTTAATTTACAATTGTTTATGCTATAATCTATAAACCTCAAGTATACGTATGATGAACCTACAATTTACAATATATGAATTTATAAGTCATTTTATAAATTTAAATCATAATGCTGGTGTTTGGAGGATAATTATTTTTTTTATTCTTTTGGAAATATAAAATAATTTTTTTTCTTATGTTTACTCTTAATTATGTTGATTAAAATTTCTATTATTTAATATAATAAATAAATTTAGTGTTGTAGTAAAAAAATACAAAATATAGTAAATTGTAGAAATTAAACTAAGAAATATAATAACAATATAATATAAAATTAAGGGATGAGACATGATAAAAAAATATTTTATAATATATAATTTATCTATCATGTAATGGATTTAAATTTACATTGTTAGTATTTTCTCTTTATCTTTGTAGTCTATTAGTTTTTTAATGATATAAGATACGAATTGATGTCTAACCAAATAAACTCAAATTCATAATTTATCAAAATACATGTTTAATTTTATAATTTGACAATACATATTTTTTTGGTCTTGAATACATGATTCGTCATGTTTCCGGGTCCATGATATAACAATCCGTTGAAATCGCTATGAACAAAATAATTAGAGATGTTTAAGATTTATTTTTTGATATTAAAAATAATTCAAAATTATTTCTTATATATAATCTTTAGATCTTTTTAAATTATTTTCATTAAATCTTTTCTTTTTTAAGTATCAATTTACCTATGGATGAGTCTATTTCTACGATATAAAAGTACTAAACAAAAAATTATTCACATTAAAAAAAAGTTACATTCCTAAAAATTTATGTTGTGAAAATAACATTTGTCTTTACAACTTGTGCACCTTAAAAGATTAAAATTTCAAAAAAATTAAAAAAACAATTATTTAAAATAAGTGTTAACTAAAACTTATTAACAATATTTTGTAAGTAAGAACTAGAGCACCTCTGAACAAATCTTGAACTTAAGATTCTTATGGACAAAATCTCATGGCCATGGCCGAGCATTGAAGATTCCTCCCCCGCAAGCTTAAGAAAGGTCATGGAAATGTCAGGCTGACAATTTTGGATCTTAGCAAGCCAACAACCATATACACATTATTAATTGCCAATGGATATGCCTCCACTCTTAAACATTAACTCACACTATGAAAAGTCTTCTCTAATTAAGAATAAAAAGAAAACCATAATTTATTGACATGAAAAGAAAAACACATATTCTGCAATCTCCAGTTTTATTATTAATACACATTCAATCTCTATACTTTCTGTTTTTATTAATGTTACATCCTTTTTGTTTTGAATCTTTATATTTTTAATCTTAGTAATTCTATAAATATTTTTAATTAAAATAATCAATTAAATTAGACTATAAAAACTATTATTACTATTTATTTTATTAAATTTTACATAACAAATTTCAAAAAACTAATGTTACTAAAAGTAAAAATATAAAAATTCAAAAGGTATAATACAGAATACTTAAAAGTTCATTAATAAAATGTGTGATACATTTCGCTAACTTTCTATTAGAAAAAACCTAAATATTAATAAAACATAAAAATACAAAAGCTCTATGAAGGGAATTGTCAAATATAATAAAAGTGGAAGGACCAAATATGCATTTTTCCTACATAAAATTGACAGAATACAAATTTTAATTATCAATAAAGAGAAAATTATTCAAAATCGTAGAGCCACTTGGTAGCCAAAGTGGAGAAGAGAATAATAGATTTAACAGAAAATTGGGTAAGTCTGTCTTAACCCATGAAAATTTGTATCCTAAACTCCTTTTTTGCTTTCAAGAAATTTGATCTTTTACCTATCATTTCCTATTCCTACTACCACAACAACAACAACAACAAAATACCCTCAAAAAAACATTAAAAAATTGAATGCTGTGTCGTTTTGGGAACAGAATAATTTACAATGATCAGAATCAAGAGCCAAATTCAAGACTCTTGACTTTCCTCAGCCTGCATTTCCTCCTCATTCTCCAGTCTTACGACATGTCGTTTCCTACATTCACAGTAAAAAACAGTACTTACAACAAAACCGCAAACCACCACCACCGCATAAAGGGCAATCAGCGCCGCCCACTCCCATCCCTCCGCCGTACTCTCATCCACCAAACCCTCCATTCTCCACCCAATTCCACCCGTTACCACCGCGAACAACCCCGACAAAACCCACCCAGTGACCCTCCTCCCTTCCATCAACCAAAACCCAGTTCCAATTGCATCCAACCCAAAACTCTTCTCCAATACCGAGACCACCAATCCCAACCCCAAAACCGCCATTACATAAATTTCAAGACCGGAGACAAAAACCCACATCAGAAACTGCAGTTTTACATTGGAGCTCCCAATTATAACTTTCAAGACATACACTATTGTTGAATACAGCATAAGAATGACATAGACGCAGATGGAAGTGACCAACGGGCGAGTCCAATTAGCCTGGAACGCGGACAGAAGGGTACTAAAACTCGTGGTTTTTCTATTATAGCGAGATTCCGTGGCGGCAATCACAGCAACAGCGGCGAGAAGAGAAAGAATGTAAGTGGGTATGAAATATAGTAGTTTAAGGTGGAGAAGAGAGACGACAAGCTCGCGTGACTCTTTCCACACTTGACGCGCTTCAAACCGGGTCGGAGCGCGGCTGGCGAGATATTCAAGGTGGATGATTTGGGATTTTAGCGGGTCAGAGGAGAGGGAAAGATGAAAGTGAAGATACGAGAGAGGGAGAGTTATGAGGGTAAAAAGCAAGAAGTAGATGTGTTTGTTTCTCGAGAAGATATTCAAGGATTCTGTCAAAAGGGTTTTGAAAGAACACGATGAGTTTGTGGGTTTTTGATCAAGAGAATGGGAAATTAACATTTTAGTTTTTCTTTTTCTTTCTTTCTTTGGAGAAATGGTAAGATCTGATCGTTCTATACCGACTTGATGATATTTGGACATGTGCTTTGGATGGGCCGTCTGGTTCCTTATTATATGTTTTCATATTTTCTTCTTCTTTCTTCTTTTGTTTTGTTATGGTGAATTATTGTTCGATAATAAATGAATTGTGGGTTTTGTTTGTAACGAATATGAATTGATAATTGCATATGTTTTTATTTTTGAATCGAATGGTAATTTTGATTATAATTTTGGTTTTTTCTTTTCGTGACAAAGTGATAAACTCGTCAAAACGAATTGGGTTTTCGCAGCAGTTAAAGCCAGAAATAATAGTAAACATTCATTTATTCAGTTCTTCTTTCTAAATCTAGACTGTTGAGATTTTTTCTGCTCTCTTTTTTGGTGGCCCTGTTGGTTTACTTTTCTAGGAATGGCAAGGGCAGGGGTAACTATTTTATAATAATTGAAATAAAATTAAATTTCTGAGCATGATTGAAAAGATGACAAAGAACAAATTTTGAATATTTGGTGGAATAAAAATTACCAAGAATGATACAAGTAAATTTGAACATAAAAAAGCTTAAAAGCTATGTTCGCCAGAGAAAGAAAAGAAAAAGGCTATATAGACAAATCACATTACTAGAAAAATTAGGTATTTACTGATGAATAGTGAACCTTCAAGCATTCATTAATAAATCACAAACCAAATAAGATGCTATAATTGGTTCTTAAGATTGTAGAAAATCTTAACATATATGTAACTGTCTCCAAAATATACAAGAAGAAAGTCCCTTTTAACCAAGACAATTGGAATCAAAATTCCTCATTTAATTTAGTGAAATAAAGTAAGATAGATCTTATTTCAATAGTTATAGTTGGACTTCTATACAAAGAATAACATGTTTGACAAAATCAACAAACAATAGATTGATCATAAGCACAAGACGAACACCATAAAAGAAAATATTTAGGCTAAGAGACTCTGACTTATCCAGAATTTGATTCCAACAGAATTAACATTATTTCAGCTCTTGTTTAACAATCATAAAATAGCCAAGAAAAAGAATTCAAAAAGGGATTCAATTGGACAAATGGAACTTTCAAGTAATGAGTCACATTCTTCAGAGGAGCTCTCTGGCGTGTATGTTGTCATTGCATGATATGTAAGAGCATGACAGCTTTATGCAAATCCATAAAATATATGCAGATCAAGAGGAACAGTGCTTAATATGACACTTTCAGTTTGCATCTCATTTTAAGTAAGATTGTACACTAACCAACCTGTTTCATTTGGCGACAAGTTAATATTAATTGAGCATTGATGCCTATAAACAGTAGCGAAATTCCAGTCTTTATACACTTGCAGCAAAAGAAAAGAGTTGCACGGAAAGTTTGAGCAATTTCTTGTCTCTATCAGTGATATCAGCCAATTATGATCCAAAAAGACTATTCCTCGCTAGCATTTTCAGCTGTATCAAAGGAGATCATAAGCACAAGACATAAGATAGGTTATTATAAATATTTCACAAGTTTACAGTAAGAACATAAAGACATGCATAATCCTGGCACCTTATGGCTTTCAGTGAAATACCAGCTCATGTAGCTGTCTTTCCATTCATGTCACAAGGCCATATTCTTCCAGTGCTAGACATCTTCAAAGCATTTTTGTGATGTGGCATCAAAATCACATTCATCAACACTCCATTGGATGCCTCTTCCATTTCTCCTCACATTTCTAATGATCCAGGAATCCATATCATCCAAATACCATTCCCTAAAATCAATGACCTTCTGAAAGGCTGCAAAGACACCGTTCAACTTCCTTCAATTGACTTCCTTCCTTTCATCCTTGATGGATGCCACAATTCCATAATATCCTCCAGAAATGGTTGGAAATAAGTGCCCTCGTGTTCAACAATCTCAGACATCTTCTAAGGTTGAACTGCAGATTCTTGCAGCGCACTTGACATTCCTAGGCTGGTGTTCCATGGAATGGGTGCACTGTCAATTGCTATATCAAAGTAGGTCTGGAAGCATAAGCTACACCATATCATAGACTTGGACACACCCGATGAACTTGCTAGAGATTGAATTCAAGTTCTTATTGACCAATAAGACCGGCCAAAGATCTTATCTGCCCCATGGGCTCCGGTACTTGAGGAATAAAAGCTTTTCCTGCAGATAGACCTTGAGGAACCTTAAATCATATTGACATAATGTAAATTCAGTGACCATTTTGTAGCAGCACATCGATATATGGAAGATCATTGATATACCACCATATACAATGCAGTTTTACCAATAATTCCTCCCAGAAAAATGGGGAATACAATAGCAATCTCATGATTTCCATCTACGGAGGAAGAAAGCCACTTTCTGAAACACAAAAGCTGCAGACTAGAGTTTTATCCCTTCAAATCAATCCTCCAACACCCGCCCCACCACCATCACTAGCATTTCTTCCCTTCAAATCCAGCTTCAGCAAGAGCCAGTCAATAACATTGAAGTTGACTATACACAATACAAGTAAAAATAAACAAACAAAATTACATCAACATACCAAGACAGAACGCTCCTGTACTCAAAAATTTCAGCATGCCTTGCATAATTAACGCTATCACATTAAACTGACTCTATCATTATCAATTTATTTTCCTGGATCAGTAACTAGTATTTCTATATATGTATATTTGTTCAGAACATTAATATAATATTTTCTGTTATTTTCAAATTCTGAGTCTTATTTTGTATTGTTTCCCTATTAATTAAGCATATCATTATTGTCTGTTTCTTCCAAAACAAATTTCAATTTCTAACCATCAAAACCATTAACTATAAAAATCCCAATTGAGGATTCAAAACAATTGACAAAAAGACAACAAATGAGCCTCAAGCTTATAACTTTTTCATTTTATTTTGATTGGCACTAGCAATCATGAATTTAACAACCCAAAAACATTCTCAATTTCACATTTTCCATCAGAAAATATTACCCAAAAGCAAAAGAAATAAAAGCTGCAAAATTCATATTCTAAATCAAAATATTTTACAAAAATGAAAAGAAGAAATATTTAATCAAGAACTTCCAATATATCTAAATGCCCATAAGGGCCTATTCTCTATAAAAGATCCAGAACCCAGCCAAACCCTAGTTCTACAAATGGGACAAGCCGCAACCTTAACAAGCCACGTGTCGACACACTTCCGGTGAAAGGTATGGCCGCAGACGGCAAGTTTCCGGCACCACTGGCCTTGTCTCAATCCTTCCAAACAAATCACGCAATCAAAAGAAGCTTCACTTTCAGGCTTCATAATTTTTCTTGAAAAGAATCTGAATTGTGGCAGCTTCTTCAGGTCTTTTAAAGACAATCCATTTAATGAATTGGAGGAGGATGACGACGGGTGGTGGAGGGCGGCGGTGGCGAGGAGGAGAAGGATGGCGGCAACGCCTAGGAATAAGAAGAAAAGGGTTGTTATTGCGGTCATTGTTATGACTTTTAGGAATATCGAGAGGAGCTTTTGGTTTGGTTTTGGCAGTGGTGCACCACCATGATGGTGGCGGTTGTTGTGGTGGCAGTGGTGGGGGTCAGGTAGTGGCATATTCTGATTAGAGATTGTTATGGGATTCGATCGAGTCAAGGAAAATAACAAATAAACACGTTGGGTCGATTTTTGAAGGGGCACCTGTATGTGTTGAATATGGACCGTAGATATATGTATGTGCTGATGTTAAAATTACCATTTTAACACAAATGACATTTTTCATAGGCTAAAAATAGTTAGCACCTAAAAATAAATGGAACCTTTGTTTCTTCAAGGACAGTATTTTTTTTCTTAATTGTAAAACTAATAAAATAATGTTTTTTCAACATAGAAGAAAGAACTTATAACATACTTGCCTTTGCCTAACTATTATATATTACCTTTTTCAAATAAAATATCTTATCCATTTCTTTCTCCATAAATCTTATACTATATCTTATGATATAATTATTTTAGGCACGATATATTAAAAATTTTGAATTTTCACATTTTTTGACAATAAGTAGCTTTATTAGTACTAAAAATTTGTTATATATATATATTGGTTAGCTTAAGTAATAAAAGTATTTGTTCTTGGGATATAAGAACTAAATTTTTATGGTAAATATAAAAGAATGACTACTCCAATTGTATAATTTATAGTTATTTTTTATAAATTAAATATATATAGTCATTTAGTATTAAATTTTTATTTTTTTACATTATAAAATAAAGAAAAACTTTATTAAATTACCATATGGTTTAACGTATTTTTATTTTAGAGTATGTTATTTGCTTTTTTATCACTTTGGTATTATGTGAACATGACCCTAACAGTCAAATTACACAATATCGTTAGCAGGTGCTGACATTAAAATTAGAAGAATACTGATTATTGTGTGCCATACCAGAATCTATTAACGGTGTTATACAATTTAACTATTATTCACAAGGTACCAAAGTCAAAAAGCAAACTACAGATCCCTAAGTGAAAATACGTTAAATCACGAGGTAGTTTAATAAAAAAATTTCTTAAAATAAACATCAAAAATCAAGAAATACATGTAAAAGAATTTACTCATAACAATCATCAATCATGTCGAATGAGCTGTAGATTACAATTTTATGAAAAAAAACGCTCCACTAGGTAGCACTAAGCCACATATCGATTTTATACATATCTTTTAACGAATCTGATTATTTGAATGTCGAATCGAATCTCTTTTATCTCTTTTATTCTCATAAAAGAAGAACTCAATACTTATGTAATGGATAACCATAAAACTCATATAAAATGAGAATTCAACAACTTCATAATGAAAGACTATAAAATTCCTAAAAAATTACTAATATTTATTTATTAAAACTAATTAATAATAAAAAAATAGATTACTATTGATCTAAAAGTGATGGGAGATGGGCCAAAATATGAAACTTTGATGAAAAAAAAAATGAAAGAAAGAAAAGAGAGACAATAAAATAATTAATAATATAATGAATAGGTTCAAAACAGAAAACAGCTTAGAGATAGAATAGACTTTAAAAAGGAAATAGAAAAAAATAAAAATAAACATGATTCAGCCGGAAGAAAAATCCGGCGTTATATATATATATATATATATTCAAACGGAATTATATATTAAGAATATTTAAATATTATAAAAATCATAAATTAAAATATTTATTAGATTAAATTAAAAATTATAATATTAAAATAATTAAATAATTAAAATTTAAATATCTAAATATATATTTGAATCAAATTATGTCGTGGATGCATGTGCATATAGCATCATGGATCTAGGACAAAAGAAATAATAGAAAAAAGAATGTATCACGTGAGCTTTGAGAAGAGTGTTGTGGAGCTTAGCATAAAAAAAGAAAAGGGGACCATATTTTTTCAAATCACATTTTTATTTATTTATAATATTTATAATTAAAATTATATTTGTTTTATTTTATTTTTAGCATTCAAGAGATTAAAATTATATTAACTTATCTAAAACAATTACATTAATGGTTATATTTTTTTATTTAATTAATTTTTTAACTAAAATTATATAAATCTCTTTAAGAAAGAATTACATTAATAGTTCAACTTTTATATTATTTTAATTTTTCTAATCGTAATTTTAGCATTGATGAATATCAATAAAGAAATAAAGAATTAAATTTTTATTTTGCATAAAGATTTTAATCATAAGTTAATATACAAATTTACATGTGATGTTTTTAAATGGATTTTAAGAATAATTTTATATTTTTATTAAATATTATATTTATTTTTAATATAATATTAAATTTTTATTGTTATGCCTGTTCACATATGATAAGTTGTAGATTTATTAAACATAAATTATAAGTTCATTAGACATACATTGTAAGTTCATTGGTAGTATGATTTAGGTCATAAAAAATTCAATGTTAAATATAGTTATAAGTAATATATCATTAAGTATTATTTATAGGTTCATCAAATATAAGGTGTATAGCCATCACTTTGTGAACGATAAATTCATCGGCTAACATATGTATTTATTTTATAATTTATAAATTTCTAAACTATAATTAATGCATCTCAAATGTAGGTGTCTTGAACTCAGAATCTATAATGTGTCAATCTTTTATTGTTAACCTATGAGCCTTTGGTTTTTTGATGTATTTTTAAACTATAATATATGAACATGAGGTATATATGTAATGAACCTATAGTTTATAATTTATAAACTTATTTTTTTTAACTTATGAACTTGTAGTTTTATGATTGGTGTTTATAGTTTTTACTAATAAATTTGTGTTCATAACTTATGATTATTGTATTTTGTAATTTATAATTATGAATATAAGATTATTAATTATAATATCTCCTTATTAATATTATTATTATTATTATTATTATTATTATTATTATTATTATTACTAAGTTTTAAAAGCTTAAAGTATTATTTTGTAATGATAAAAATTATTAAAATTAAAATTCTGCTCTCTCTAATAAAATTATTATTTTATAATTTAAAATTTAAGTATATACTAAAATGTGATCAGATTTTTCATAGAAAAATTGAATCATTAACAAAGTTTTATGTATATTTTTAATATATAATATTTCTCTTATAAAAATACTAGTATATTATTAATAAATAAATTTAATGGTGTAATGAAAATATAAAATAACTAGAAATATAAATTAAAATAAAATGCAAACATGAATCATTAATAATAATGTAATAAGAATAAGGAGAAAAGTATTAAAATTAATAACAAAAGTAGATAAAGAATGAGAAAAGAAGGAAGAAAGTGGAAGGAAAAAGAAAAAGAAGTGGAACCACATAATTTACATATCTACATATCTCCGTATTTCTTGTTCTGTCTTGGATCAATAATGCTATATACTCATGCATCCATAATATAATAATTGTGGCATTATAGTAAAAAATAAGATAATAATAAAATTGATTGTCACTAAACTGGTCGACCAACTAACTAGGATCATTGCCCGGATAATTGGTTGGTCGATCGGTCTGCTCAAGAATTTGGCAGATAAGACCTTGTGACTGATCGATTGATCGATCGGTCGACTAGTCTGTCAATTATAATTGATTAACTGATTTTTTAAATATAAAAAAGTTGTGTATTTTGAGAAGGTTATGTCTCTAATTTGAATACCTATGAATAGATATTCAAATAATAAATTAAAAATATATAAAAAAATAATAGAGTTTAGTATCATTGAACCGGTCAACTTGATTACTGATCGAATATTTGACTAGTCGATCGGTCTACGCAAATTCTTGACAAAGCTTTTGGCAGATAAGACCAAATAACTAACCAGTTAATGATCTAGTCAACCGGCCTAACAATCTTATTATCAGTTAGTTGATTTTCTAAATTTAAAAATGTTGTCATTTAAAAAGGTTATATCCCTAATTTGGATACCTCTTGATACGATGGTAATTATTATTTCTTTACTAGGATTCTTAGTTGTAAATTATTGTTAATTTAGGTAATTCTTATTAGTTTTTATATTAATTACATGTTTTAGATGAAAGAAAGCATTAGAGCATTAAGGTAGTAAAGAGAGCACTTAAAGAGCTCAAAATTTACATTTGAAGACCTAATTCTGAACCCTAACCGGTGGCATAACCTATCATGAGGAGTTAGGGGTATCATCAGTTTAATGGCCGATTAAAAATGCAAAAGAGGCCAACTTGACAGTCTTTAACCGACTATATAATGGCCATTAGCACAAAGAAAATAATGGCTCGTTAAAACCCACAGTTAGGCATCGGGTAGACACTTTATCAAATCTAATCCTATTGGATTCCAACTTAGGGTTTGAGGGGATATAAAATTCATAGGTTTGGTTAAGAAAAAGGAGTTCTATAGGAGTTTTAGAGTCTTAAAAAGTGGCTAGAGGTAAGAATTGTAGAGGCGCCTAAGATCAAGATTATAGAAATTCCATCAAGATTCAAGAGTTCTTTTTTTCCTTCTTATTTTATTTTTTTATTTTTTAATTTAATGAATTCAATTATTTTTATTACTTCTAATTACATTATGAGTAGCTAAGTTTATTTTCTAAGATTGGGTACCCATAAACTTTATTATAATTTGATTTAATATAATCCTTTGATCTTTAGTTCAATTATCTTGATTTAATGTATTTGTGTTTCATGTTATTGTGATTGTTAGGATCTAATACTTGCAATATATCTAGGTACTAAGTGAAGTAAAGAAAGTTGAAGTTTGATATTAGTTTAAGAAATATTAAGTAAGCGCTATCAAGACTTAGACATAGAACTTAGGCTCTTGAGATTGTTTTCAATTTGCTTTAGAGCTTAAAGAATTTAGATTATAGTAGAATTGGCCATGATAGTAGGTAAGAAATTAATCTAAATATGGTGGATATGACTTGAAGAAGTATATTTGCTAGAATAGAGTTAATTATCTTTAAAATTAGTTGAGCTAGATTCAAAGAATAGTCAATTGAACTATAGAAGGGTTAGTGTGGTGGAAACTTAATTTTAGAATTTTTAATTGATTTGATTTCTTTAATACTTAATTTTAATTTTAGTTATTTTCAAACTCAACTACAATTATTTAAATCTAGTTAGTATAAAACTATAATATATTTTGCTCTTAAGTATTACAAATCCTTATGGGATGATAATCAGATTTCATTTCTATATTGCTTCTGTGATAACTGTACACTTACAGGATTTATCACAATAAGTTTTTGGCATTGTTTCTGGGAATTTATTTAGTATTTTCATCAATTATAATTATGATTTGTATTCCTAGATTGTTTCTTTTGGTTACTGAATTATTTCTAGTTCGTTTCCTATAGGTACTTTTTCTAGTGCATGTGTAGTGACAGAGCACAACCATTATTGGAGTTTGATCCTGAACTTGAGAAAACTATGAAGAAGATAAGCAAAGAGTGAAGAAAAATGGCTAGTAACAATGAGAATAATGATCCACTAGTAGTTCCTTAAATTCAAGGACAATAAACCAATCCACTAGCACAACTAACTTTGAGGCAATATGATATGCCTAATCCTAATAGAATGCAGTCAAACATTGTCCGTCCTCCTATCAACAACAACAACTTCGAGATCAAACCATCAATAATTCAAATGCTTCAGCAAAGTAATTTTAAATTAGACCCACTAAAGATCTAATCGCACACACCAATGATTTCCTAAAGAAGTACGAGACCTTCAAAATTAGTAGGGCAAGCAATAATGCATAAGATATATATTATTCTCTTTTAACAGGGGCTACTAAATCTTGGTTGACATCTAGTGCTGCCAATATCTTCACCAAATGAGATGAGTTATCTCAAGCTTTCCTTACAAGATATTTTTCTCCCCGTAAAACAACAGAAATCAAATAAAAAATTGCTAGTTGTTACCAAAAGGATTATGAGTCACTTTATGAAGCTTAGGAAATGTTTAAGGAATTGCAAAACAGGTGCCCTTATCATGGTTTTGCTGATTCAATGTTGGTTCCAAACATTTTATAATGGAGTGTTATAAACAATGAGGATTACACTAGATGCAGTTGGTTGTAGATGGTGATTTATTAACAAAAATCACCAGTGATGCCATATAATTAATTAAAATGATGACATCTTAATAATAATTCATCTAGCATAAGGAATCCTACTTCAACAAGGATTCCTAATGATGCAAATTCTACTAGCTCTAAAAATCCTACTTCAACAAGTAGTTCTACTCAAACTAAGAGTTCTATTCCAATAAGGAGTCCTACTTCAACTAGGAGTTCTAGTGATATCAAGAGTCTAAGTGACATCAAGAGTTCAAGTGACATTGAGAATCCTAATTCCATTAGGAATTCTAATCCAACTAGGATTCAAGATCCACTTTACATCTATGGAGGCCCAATTAAAAGGTCAAAGGCTAAGAAGATAAAAGAAACACTCAATAGGCTTATTCAAGACACAAGGGCTAAGGACACATCAAGGCTTGAAGAGTTGGACTCAATAAGACTCATTAATCTAATTCAGTTATTGGGCTTGAACGAATCTAATATGTGCTTAATGAGCATAAAGGAGCACATAAGGGAGTTTAGGCCTAATTAGCTCCATCAAAGAAGACTGATGTGTGTGACTTAAAAAGAAAAACTAGTGTTTTTTACTCCTAATGGGCAATTACTTTGTGTTTTAGGAGAATTAGGACTTTATTTTTAGTTATCCTTTTTAGTTATAATGTTTATCTCTATCCTATTTGAGTTGTAATTCTTTAATAGCTTAGAATTAGCTTCCAAGATTCTAACAGCCAGTTATAACAGCTATAAACAATCAGGGCTAAAACTAAGAAATGAAAATGGTAATATACAAGTTGTAAATGGTATTAGAATAATCAAAGGGATAGACAAATATATATAGCTAATACTCCCCCTCAAGCTGGAGCATGTAAGTTAAGGATGCCCAGCTTGGTATAAGTTTAAGGAATTGGTCTTTATTTGAGGCTTTTGTAAAGATATCATCGATTGATCATTAGTGGAAATAGGATGAAGTTTGAGCTATCCTTTTTGAAGCTTTTCACGAACGATATGGCAATTGATTTCAATATGTTTTGTTCATTCGTGGGAAACCGGATTTGCAGCAATATGACAAGCAGCCTGGTTATCACAATAAAGCATAGTGTTGGCTGAAAGGACAATGCCAAGATCCTGAAGTAATGTGTGAAACCATATAATTTCTCAAGTTGTTATAGCTATGGCGCGATATTCAGCTTCAGCTGAGGAGTAAGAGACAGTTGATTGTTTCTTACTTCACCATGATATGATACTAGAGCCAAGAAAGATACAAAATCGGGTAGTAAAGCGTCATGTCATGGGACAACTTGCCCAATCAGAATCACTATAAGCTGTAAGATGTAAAGAGCTGTTAGAAGGTAGAAGAATCCCTTGACCCCATGTTTTCTTGAGATATCGCAATAGGTGATGAGCAATATCTATATGAGGTTTACGAGGTTGATGCATAAATTAACTTAAAACATTGACCGTAAAGGTGATGTTCGGTCTTGTAATAGTAAGATATACGAGTCGACCAACAAGGCGTGTACAAAGTGATGGGTCTTCTAGTAGGTGCCCATCTTTGTCATTAAGTCTGAGATGTTGTTCCATAGGAGTGTCGGCAATATGGGCACCGGTGAGGCCACAATCATGAAGCAAATCAACCACATATTTTCTTTGGCTTAAATAGATGCCTATTGGTGAGCGAGCAACTTCAATTCCGAGAAAATATTTAAGGAGATCCAAATCTTTAATTCAAAACTGACTGAAGAGGAAATGCTTAAGTCAATAATTGCATTAGAATTATTTCCTGTAACAATAATGTCATCAATATAAACTAAAATTAAAAGAGATAAAGGCCCTTGTCTTAAGATAAAAAGAGAGTGATCGGCATGAGATTGAGAGAAACCAATAGAAATTAAGGCAGCGGAAAATTTGGCAAACCAGTTTCGAGGGGCTTGTTTGAGGCCATAAAGAGATCTGTTAAGTTTACAAACAATATTTTCCTCTCCCTCACGCGAATGTCCAATAGGTAATAACATGTATATATCTTCTTGTAAATCACCATGTAAAAAGGCATTTTGAACATCAAATTGATATAATGGCCATTTCTTGATCGCTGCTACTGCCAACTGTTACCAATTTAGCAAAGGGGCGAAAGTCTCATGGTAATTGATGCCTTCAGTTTGAGTATATCCTTTGGCGACGATGCGTGCTTTATAACGCTCTATACTACCATCAGAATGTCTTTTAATCTTGTAGACCCATTTACAACCAATTAGTATTTGGTTGATTGGTAAAGGAACCAAAGACCAAGTATTAGAATGCTCAATGCTTGGAGCTCAATTTTCATTGCCTTTTGCCATCCAAGTACCTGCACAACTTGAGAGAAAGTAGTGGGTTCCATAATAGAAGATAAAGAACTAAAAAAAAGTGTAATGAGATTTTGAAAATATGTTATAGGAAAGAAAATTATGTAAATAATATTTGGTGTTCGATGGAGATGATTGGGCATTATAGCAGTAATAATCATTAAATCTTTTAGGTAGTATTATAGTTCTTCGTGGGCGACCAGTTCCAGTTTGCACTATATGAGAAATAGAATCAACAGAAGAAATATTTTCGGGCTCTGTTATGGAGCTAGAATAAAAAATGATTGGTGAAGAAGATTTATTGGGTTGGGCATCTGGTGGTAATTGAATTATTAGAGAAGGATTAAAATCTTGGACTGCTACTGGTATAGTTGAAGTATTATTGGTATCAAATATTTTAGAAGGAAATACACTTTCATGAAAAAACAATATTACAACTTATATAATTTTTTTTGTGTTTGAATATCAAAAAAATTATAACCTTTTTGAACAAATGGATATCCAATAAATATGCCAGGAAGAGCTCGACTGTCAAACTTATGTTGAACATTAGTATTACGAGCATAACATAAACAACCAAAAATGCGCAAATATTTATAAGTGGGTAATTTATTAAATAACAACTCTGTGGTGTTTTTCTATAGAGCATTTGTGAAGGAGTTCAATTAATTAAATAAGCTGCAGTAAGGATGCACTCACCCCAAAAATTTAATGGTAAGTTAGCTTGATACTGAAGAGCACGTGCAACATTAAGCAAATGATGATGTTTTTGCTCCACCACCCCATTTTGTTGAGGTGTGTGAGCACAACTATGCTGATGAATAACACCAAGAGAAGCAAAAAAATTATTATTAATAGTATTAAAAAATTCAAGACCATTATCATTACGTACTTGCTTAACAGAAACACCAAATTGAGTATTAACCATTGAAAAAAAATTTTGAAGATATGAAAAGGCCTGAGATTTTTGCTGTATTAAATAAACCCATGTAGCACGAGAAAAATCATCTAAGTTAAAAAATATCGTGCACCACTAATTGTAGGTGTTGAGAAAGGTCCCCAAACATCAATA
Organism: Ricinus communis; assembly: GCF_019578655.1. Classification (NCBI taxonomy): domain Eukaryota; kingdom Viridiplantae; phylum Streptophyta; class Magnoliopsida; order Malpighiales; family Euphorbiaceae; genus Ricinus; species Ricinus communis. Next base: position 22,756,183 of record NC_063258.1, read on the forward strand.
TGAACCAAATAAAAACAAGCATTATATTTAGTATTACTATTAGAGAAAGGTAAACGACATTGTTTAGATAAAGGACATATAGTGCATGGATTTTTATTAGAAAAAGAAATATCAGAATCTAAATTTAAAAACACAAGTAAAGTACTAGAACTTGGATGACCAAGATGCCAATACCATAGATCCACATGATGAGGAACAGTAGCAAAAGAGATAACATGTGCAGGCTGAATATTGAGATAATAAAGACCATTATACTCTCTACCTATCCCAATCACTTTTTTCGTTAGAGAAAAATTGAACGACACAATTGATATCCTTGGTAATTTTCTTAACAGATAGTAAATTGAATTTAAAGGAAGGAACATATAAAACGTCTTTTAATATTATATCATTTATAATATTTCGTGAGCCAATATGTGATATTGACACTTTTTCACCATTCGATAGTGTTATAGGTAAACCCTTATGAGTTTTTATATCATTTAAGGTGTTCAAATCATAGGTCATATGATCTGTACATCCAGAATCTATAACCAATTATCATATTTGGAGGGCAAATTTAAAGCCATACCTGCGAAGTTGACAAGAGGAGTAGCAGCACTTGGCTGGATTAGAGCAAGAAGTTGTTGAATTTGGTCTTGGGTAAATGGTAGGACTGATCCACTTGTGATGGTTTCAACGGCAGCAGCAATTGGCTTATTAGCAGCATCACGTTTGTGCGATTTCCATCTTGACGAAAATTTGGATTTCCTGGTTTCTTGCGGCACCTTAATTCTGAATGGTCATTGAGTCCACAATAATCACAGTGATATTGGACTCCATCTTGATGAAAATTTAGATTCTCAGGTTTCTTGCGGCATCGTGATTCAGAATGGTCATCAGGTCCACAATAATCACAATGGTATTGCAGTTTTCCACGTGATTTATTTTGAAAGGCAGCCAAGGTTGATTGATCTTGCTGAAAAATAGGATTGATTATGAGGACTGATCTTTGTCTTTCTTCCTGCATTAAAAGAGAGTAAGCTCTAGAAACAAGAGATAGTGGATTCATGAGGAGAATTTGACTTCGAACATTATTATATGATTCATTAAGACCCATAAGAAATTGAATTAGATGGTCTCTTTGTTGGAGTTTATTAGTCTCTTGACCACTCCCACATGTACATGTAGGATAATTATTGTAGGTAGAGAGCTCATCCCACAATCCATTGAGGGTTGTGTAATTTACGGTAATTGAGTCATTCCTTTGCGTATGGTTGACAATAGTCCGTTGAATTTCAAATATGCGTGGTGCATTTTCTTAAGAAAATCTTTCATAAAGATCATTCCAAACTTCACTAACTGTCTTCATATAAATGACACTGTTGGCTATATCTCTTGTTACAACATTAAGAAGCCATGAAAGAACCACATTGTTGTAGCGATTCTAATAAGAAAAGAGATGAGAGTTTTGAGTTGGTTTGTTAATGGTTCCATTAACAAAACCAAGTTTATTCTTGGCTTCAAGAGCCATAGTAATTGCACGACTCCATGTAGGATAGTTATTACCATTCAATTGTTGGGTGATTAGTATTGTTCATGGATTATCTGAATGATGTATGAAATATGAAGATGAAAAATCAGGTTCTGTTATGGATGTAGAACTATTGGAAATAGATGAACTGATAGAATCATTTATCTCCATTGTTGGAGGCTCTGATACCATATTATAATTGGAGAGAATGGTTATATTTTCTTATTCAAATAAGGAATATAAATATATAAGATTCTAACGACTAGTTACAGCAGCTATAAACAATCAAGGCTTTTCTAAGGAATGAAAATGGTAATATACAAGCTGTAAATGGTAATAGAATAATCAAAGGGATAGACAAACATATACAGCTAATAAACATGAACAGAACCTGATACCATTTGGTGCATACTCCTTTGTGAAGCTCACTTTTATTAGTAATGATATAAGTAGTAATTTTTATTTTCTTTTTTCTTTTGATGAATGTAACAAATGGTTTAAGTAAATTAAAAAAAATTAACTAATCTATATTAGATTTTTAAACTTACTACATGTCAACTAATAAACTCGCAGGCTATTGTGCTAAAATTTAAGATTTAATTACTAAAGAAATCTTGTAATTTACACTTGTTATCAAACTTAGAATATAATTTTTAATTTTTAATTTTAATATTATATATTTTAACATTGATTTCAATTTTAGTATTTAGTAAAATTATTTATTAGAACTAGCATGAATTCGATAACAAAAAAGAGTTGAGTCAACATTAAGATTGTTGACTCATTCTATTATTAAAATTTTATTTTATTATTTGAGCACATATAATTCCTATATTTTTAACTTTTTTAATCTTTAAAATTTTATTAAATTTTGTGTTTAAATGATAATATTTTATTAAGGAAAATATTAAATCAGTCTCTCTTTTTTGTAAATAGAATTCACGTTAGATTAATAAATTTAATTAATAATTTCATAAGAAATTAAAATAAAATCAATATTAAAATATGATCCTAAAAAAATTTTAAAGTGATATTAAATTTAATAACTAATGTATAGTATAAAATTAATTAAACCCAAAACTTATTAGTAAACACTTGATTAATATTAGTGCACCTCTTTCTGACAGCCTCGGCCTGTTACGGATACCAACAAAGAGGAAATATGGTAGCAGCAGCCAGTGATGTGCTGTGGAACAACGGCGGTGCATGTGGGAAAAGGCTGCCAAGGAACTATTGGTCTTTCTCGAGAAGCTTTCTCCAATATTGCTAATCCTGATGCTGGCAAAATCAAGATTCAGTATACCCAGTAAGGCTTTCTTTATGCTAATTATGAACTCCTGATCTATTTCTGAATATTAAAAAGAAAACATGAAGAGTAAAATTGTGCAGAGTAGATAACAGGACTAGTTATTTCTGTATATTCTTTGACACCAATAGATTTCAAGTGTAAAAAAGAAAAAAATTAATTATTAGTCTAATAAACATATCAAAGACATTTAAATAGAATTAGATATGGTCTGACAGTACGTCTTTGTTTAATTTGCAGGGTGTAAGGAAGGGAAGTTGGTGATGGCTACTATATATATATATAGAGAGAGAGAGAGCCCTAGCAAGTTCCATATGATGTCAAATAAAAATAAAGTGACAGGAATATAAAGAATGAACGGTCCTATAAAGACTTTCATGTCATACATAAATGCAATATGCTTAGTAATAAAACAAAAATGTGCACCCTCCCAGATTTGTAAGGGTGCCGAGGCATGCTAAATTTGACCAATCTCAAATTTTCAAATTTCTCAAATCCAAATGCGAGATTAGTTCATAAGGTAATTTTAGCAAATAATTTGGATTATCTTTTATTCACAGTAACGTATCATTTGACATGTCGAATTAACGCCAAGAAGACAAAAAGGAAGCAAAGAAAAATATAGTGAATATGCCTAAATGATCAAAGAATATGCCTAAAACTATTGAATGAAGTATGGGCTGCTCATTGCTGACAGAAAATGATATCTACTTAATTGGCAAGCAGTGACCGACAGAAATTTGTTTGAGGGGTAAATAAAATGTCCTGTTAATTTTAAAGAATGTGAAATAATTACAAAGAAAAATCTAAATCTAATATTAAACTAATCCAGTAATTTTGATCAAGTGTAGAAATTTAAAATATTTTGAGCTCGAGTCTTTTTAATAATAATATTATTATAATATTATCAAAGGGTATACTGTTACCCGAATTTTGGACTGAATAAGAAAAATAAAAAGAAAATTATAAGAGAGAAAAGATATCAGGAAAACTGATTTGCAGTGGACAAATGAAATGCATTAGGCAACACTGGAGAAATTGGATACTGAAGAAACATCATTAATTTTAAACCTTAGCTAAAATAATAACCATAGTACACAAGGGTAAAGTAAATTAAGTGATCATTATTGTCAAAAAAATAAAATTTTAATTCTTTTCGTTTTAATTATTTTATAAATAAAAAATTGAGACCTAATAAAAATAATTAAGAAACGAAGGAGTTCCTAAGCTTTCTGATTAACATTGATTACTCTCAGTACGCTTAAGCACACACTGCCAACATCTATGAGTTGTCCATTACTATCAATTTGGCATTTGACAAATATAAGATATGTGTATTTTGTTAATGTTTGAAAATATTAAATTTTTTAAATATTGTTAATAATAATGAGTTATTCCAATTCATCATCGGTATACCATACTATATAAATTAATAAATATTGATATTATTTTTATTTTAATAATTTATTAATATAATTAAATACTAAATTAGTCAATTATATATAATATTTAATTATTCATCAATTAAATATATTATTTTTACTTATTAGAATTATTAATCTATTTTTAGAATTTAATTAGTGGTACTTGATAATTATAAAATTCAACTATAAAATTTGGATTGATATAAATAATTAAAAATTATATATAAATTCATTAACAATCTAAATTAATAGAAGAAAATATAATATAATTTATTTAAAATAATATTAGTTAATATTTATAATTAAAAAATAAACTTATAATGGTAAGATTACCACAATGGTACTCTAGCAAAATCCAATAATAATATATTAATTGCTAAAAATATCATGAGCTCTGCACTTTTTATCAAATATAGCACATATTTTTAAATTTTTAAATTTTAATATCATATTTTTATATTAATTTAAATTTTAATCTTTATTAAAATTATTTGTCAAATTTAGTGACGCAGCGTGAAATATAGTGAAAAAAGTTAATTTTCAATATTAGCATTATTGACTAATCTAGTTACAAAAATATTCTTGTTTAAACACATAAAATTTATTTTTTTAATTTTAAAATTTTATTAATTTTATATGTTTAAAGAATAATATTTTAAAAATAAAAATAATACCTCAGTTTTTTTTAGTATCATCAAATTTCATGCCATATTAATAAATTCGGTTGATAATTTTATTAAAAATTAAAATTAAAATTAATATTAAAATATAATACTAAAATTTTATATTTTAAAATTACATAATATGTTTAATAATAAATATAAAATATATAAGTTTTTGATAATTATACCCTAATAATATATGTAAAAGTATGAAAAATAGAATATTTTTAATCTGTTTGAACTTTTTCATAATAATAATAATAATAATAATAATAATAATGTAATTGGACCATTTAATCAAATGACAGAAATTCAAAAGGGTATGTGGCTAAGGGGTTGGGATGACTGACCAGTCAAGGCTGGACTTTTGTGCCGACAATCAATCAGTAATTCCTTTCTTTTTTCTTTCCTCGATCTTTTTTCCCTTCGCTATTTATCCCAACAAGGAGATACCTTTAAATTACAGGATAAAAGCTCAAAAACAAAAAATAACTATTAACTCATAAAAATGCTAAATATTTCACCGTTGTTATGACTTTTATTATTTTTATAAAATTATCTCTTAATTTTAAAAATATTTATTTATTTTTATAAAATTATTTTTAATTTTAAAATATTAAAAGATAATTTTATAATAATAATCAATATCACATCAGATCTTATATGGGCAAAAAATACGATAAAAAATTAATAAGCTATGTAATATTACTCTCACATCATTTGATATTTTTATATTTAAATAATATATATATTATTTATAAAAAAATAATATCCAGTTTATATTTTTAGTATATTTAAATATGTATCATATTTTTTATTTTATTAAATTATAATATTAATATAATATAAATTTTAATAAAATAAATATTCTTAAATAATTTAGCATCCGTCTAGATATTTTATAATTATAATAAATTATTAAAATATATATTTTTTAATTTTAATAAAATATATTTTAAAATAAAATTTTAAAATATTTATAAATTCTATGATATATTGTTAGACTTTTATTATTTATAAAGTTATAATTTAATAATGGTTGAAGTTAAATACATACTAAATTACACAAAAAAGATTATAAATAAATATTTAAAAAATACTAAAAAGATAAAACACGTGACACTCCTTAATATAAATAATATCTACGTATGTCAAGAGTAAAAGCGTCATATTATAAATAATTTCTTAAACTTTACTCTAAATTAAATAAATCGAACAAAATTAAATAAAATATAACTTAAAATGACTAAAATTACTTATAATTTACTTAAAAAATTGAAATGTAAAAAATATTGATTAACCTGGATTCTATTACTCAAAAATTCTAATACAATCAATTTAACTTTTATAAAATGAATTTATAGAAAAATTACAGATCTAACCAAACAAATTATCAGTCTTTTTTATTTTTTCTTTTAGAAATATGCTTGCTATACCAATGTACATTTAAATAAAAAAAAGGTTATTTTATACTCCTGATTCATCATGTCATTAAAAAATTAATATCATAAAATAATAATATTTAATTCTTACTTTTATATTATCAAATTTTATTTTTAGAATTAATAGAACAAATTAAAAATCAAATAAACTAATTGACTTTGAAAAATATAAAATAATATAAAATAATAAAATAAAGTATATCATTTTATTAAATGAGTTTTTAGTGGCATAATTTATCAAATTCATATAATAAGTTTGAGTAAGGTACAACATCTTGCGTAATGCGTGTGACGTGACTAAAGTGACGCAAGTGGCATTAATAATTAAAAAAAACGAGCAAACTGAAATAGTGATGGGCAGGTACAGGGAGAGAGTTTTTGTGTATGTTTGTTAGTTTAGTTATTCAGTGTGAGCAAATGGAAGTGTTAGTCTGCGAGTGATGTGCAGGTACTCTTGCACGAAATTTCCATCTTTTATAATAAAAGAGTTTGATGAGTTTCAATTTAGTCCTCCACAAAGGATATATATAATTAATTAATTGTTATTGAACCGGCTTCAAGTGACTTGATATATTAGTTTTTGGCTTACATATCTATTCGTTATAGTAAAAAATAGCTTTAATATTTTAACAATAAAAAAAATAAAAATTATGAACTAATAATTTCACGATTCATAAAAATAAATTTAAACTAAATGATTAAATATAATAATCTTTTTTGTCGTTTCAATAATGTTATTAAATTTAAGCTCAATATCTAACAAATTAAAGTTGCAAACTTTCAACACAAGGGCAAGTTGCAATGTTAGGATAGTTAGGGATGTAACTTTAGCAAAAGGTTAAAACTTTCTGAAGTAGAGAATCTTTTATTTTCTATGTACGAAGTATTGGAGAAGAATATGAGGAAGTTTCCTCACCTTATCTCGATTACTCAGGGGTTAAAACAAATTATACTTGTACAAAGACTTTATAAAGTCTGGGAAGTTACCACAACACAAATTAGAGGAAATTAATTAAAAGTGAAGAACTTCCTCTACTAAAATAAATCGATACTTAAAATAAAACAGAAAAAGCATTCTTTCCGTGGTTTTAGACAAACAATTAACTATTTAAGATATTTGGGTTGTGAACATTAAAATACAATTCCTTAGTGAATTGTCTTGGTAAACTAGTGTACATCAATATATTTGTGAGAAATCATCGAGAGATAAGTAAATTTTTTTTAATTTTCGTATAAATTACATTATAAAAATAATAAATACTACATCAAGTGAGTAAGAGACGGGACAAAAAATGGTGGGCTACGTAGCATTACTTTCTAGAATAACTATCTGTGAGGTTCTATTTTGCTTAGTTAATCATATGAATGAATTTCAATATTTTATCTTGATGACTAGATCTATTCAAAGTTCAGGCTAGATTGAGTTTAGGCCAAGCTTAGTCAGTTTTGGACTCGAGCGGCCATAAAATAAGACATACATATTCAAACCTAAAAAATCTCAAACTAGCCCGGGTGGATAACTAAATCCATGAAAAATTCAAACTCAAATTAGACATTACAACCAATTAAACCTCATTTTCATCTCATTATAGGTACATATCTGAAAATCAACATATTTAAGACTAACAAGCTCCTATACTCACATTTTCGTATGATACAAATATTAATATATCCTCATAATTCGCAAAAGCACAAGAGACCTTAAAGTCAAATTTTTTTGTTTATGTATTATCTAAACCCAATTTATACAATTTTCAATTGACAGATTCTGTTCTACGTATCCCTTGCTAAAGGGAGTAGAAAACAAGCAAATAGTCTCAATCGAGATCAGAACCTACGATACACTCAAGTGGCTGCCGTTATCCTCCTTTCCCACGTTAAAGAGTCTCAATATCTTGAATCCCTTTATGCAGCGCAAGTTACATCTCTCAGCTCCAAAGAGATTTGGAAGTATCCTAATCCGGTTTACAACAGGTGGATTAGTTGCCATAAATTTGACCTTGCTTTTATTATGTGACAGTACAAACTTGGAGTCGCTTCCTGAATGTGCGCACTCTCTCATCCCTCCCCTTGTGAACTTGAAAATAAGTTATTATCCAGAGCTTGAGCCATTTCCAACTTTCTAAATTGCATTGAGATCATTGGTTGTAATAAACCCATTGTTGGCCATTTTTAGTGGAATTTGCGTTCTCTTTGACATTTCAGTATGGCCTGGTGCAAAGACTAGGAGTACTTTCTTGAAGAAGTGATGCTACTTCCTACTCTTAAGTGTCTTAAAACTAACGATCTTCAAAATTTTAAGGCTACTTGACTATAAAGGACTTCATCACCTCACTTCTCGTAGAGAATTGGAGCTTCAGAACTATCATAATCTTTTGTCCGTGCCAGGAGAGGGACTGCCTTCTTCACTTTTTTCTGTCTATCTAGGATTCTTCTTTGCTATAAAGGAGTGTGTCAAAAGGAGAAAGTGAAAGATTGGTAAAAAATTTCTATCCCCAACATACAACTTTCAGTTAATTCCTTAAACTATCATTCGGTAGGTGAAGAAAATTTATCCAACAGTTTCTTTTTCTTAGTCTTGCTGTTCTATTGATGTCATATTTTTTATTCTTTATACATCCCTGGCACACATCTGATCCAAATTTTCTTTCCTTTGGTTTCCCTCTTTATTTCTGAAGCTACTAATATATACGATGATCAATGGCAACAGAAGAATTTGTATTGCTGGCTCAACTAAATCCCATGTGTTATCGGCAAATTTCAGACATGAAATATTAATCAAATTCCGAGTATTGTGAAAACTCTCTTGTTAGGGAACTCAGCTACTCAGCAAAGAATAGATTTGAAGGTTAAAAATGTGTTGTTATTATCTCCTATGCTATGAAAGATGTTGTAATAAGGAGAGCGCATAGAATGTAGTATTCAAGTTAGGTGATTAATTTTGCCAGAATGGTCATTACAAGAATTTTATGCAAGTTTGTTTTAGCTGCATTCTATATAAAGAATCAACGAAGGAATATTCATGTTTGTCCCAGTAAAAATTTAAATTTCCATTCAAAAGCTTCAAGTGCTCAAATAAACAAGTAAAACGCAAGAACAAGGGTTTGTTTAATGCTAACAAACTTGCATAAAATTCTTGTAACAATGATATAAGGAAGAAAAACTTTACAATTTAAAGTGAGAACAAGGGTTTGTTTAATGCTATAAACATAAAAAAAAATGTTGGAATAAAAAATAAAAAGGGGATGACAGAAGATAAATGAGCAATGTATCGTTACAGATCATGTGTAACAGGGAGACCAAACCATAGTAGAAGCCTTCGTGGCCGATCAAGAAACCTGGCTTGCCATGCAGGTTCATCATCCTCAAAGATGAAGCCACTTTTCATGTATAACTTCTTTGCTGGTTCATTGACGACAGCAACATGGACATATAGGTCAGTAATGCCTGAAAATAAGTAATAAATTTAAGTCCAAGTACATAAGTAGAAAGACAACAAACTTGGGTGGACTCATACGGAAGTAGATATATGGTTTAATTAAAAGTAGGCGAGACTGTTTAGCTCAGTCCTTAACTAAGCAATGCCTAGTTAAGATTATATATGCACCAGGACTTTGAGCTCTTATAAATATCCATTCAATACTTCAATTTGCAAACATCATTCATGAATCTCTTTCTGGAATCTCATGGACATTGACTAACAAGAGAGTACATATGAATTTAATTAATCAATGATGTAACAACGACCATGAGTGATGCTTTCTCACCCCATTCTTGAGCTACTAATTTTGACTTTGCAATAAGTTCATAACCCAAGCCTTGTCTATGTAGTTCCTTGGCGACACATACATTGCTCAGGTATGCCCTTAAAAAATCAGCTCCAATTCCCTGTAGAAGAAAACTCCTAAGATAGCTCAAATTTGTTATCATGAAATCTATAATCACACAAATTTCAATAATAGCATAACAATTTTTTTTCAATTTTTTTCCCATAAACCACATTAAATATGTAAAATATCTAAGGACTAACAATGTACAACAGTTCATTTCAAAACAACAATCAAATATAGCATGCAGCACATAAAAGCTGCACATTATAATTGGTATGAGTTTCTATCCTTGAACTAGATATAAGCTGCCAAGTGCAGAAAGATGTAAAGAAAACAAGCCGGACCTTAAGCCTAGCCCCAGGCAGGCCCAAGAACTAAGCCTAGGTCTGTAATGCCCCAGACTGTGAAGAAGATCAATGATGTCGATGTACTTCTTGTCCGCAAAGATATACAAGCAAAAATGCTCAGTGCATTCCAGGCCTGGGACAAATTCTCCATGAAGACCAACACAAGGCTGAAGCTCTTGATATAAAGTGATATTCAAAACATATTGCACATTTAATTTCTTTAAAAGCATTGGTTTCAGCAGAGAACCATCTGAGTTGGAAATAAAACGCTGAAAATAACAAACTGAGAATAACAAAAGCCTGATGGTAGATAGTAAACGCAAAGAAAGCCTGTAGACAAGCATGTTCCTGAAAATGGATTCATCTGTTCATTACGGATGCAGATGTAAATAAGCCCACATGTGCTTAAATAAGAACAGCCGAAATACATATGTGAAAAGACGGGCAAGAAGACTAAATGCTAGTTAGCATCCAGATTCAACATAAGTTTCAGTCATACATGCATCCAAAAAATGATATGCGAAAAGTAACTAACATATGTAAAATCATGTACCTCAGGTTTCTTTCCAGTAATTTCATCTGGTAATCTTAGACATTGATTGAGATCAAGAGTCCCAACCACTACTCGATCTTCACCGTTATTAGTATACTACAGATCAAAAGAATGACAATCAAATTGCTAGTCTCAGTCGTGTGATTAAATAGAAACAAAAAAGAATATGCAAATACTTCAGATCACGCGTATTAAAGAACACATCCAAACTACAATTACACCACATGAATGGGATCACAGCACAAACCAAGCAGAAGCACAGAGATAAAATACAGTCCCCCCCTCAAAAACAAAAGAATAATAGACCTTATAAATTCTTAAAACCGCTATAATTCAAGTCAATTCAATTCTATTTAGTCCATTCTCTCATGTTTGATAATGCTAACATCATAGCACAACGCCCACAAAAAAGAGAAAATTCTTGAAACTCTAGATTGAAATGTGAGAAAATAATATCACATGCAAGCTTAAAATTAATTTTGTTTTTTTTTTTTTTAAAAAAAAAAAGAAACATACCTTACATTCGGTGCATAAATCATCATAATCAGATAATTGAGATGAAGGAAGAGTGGCATTGATACAAGAAACTCTTCTAAATCCAGTTCTTTTACCAGAAATACGTTCTTTCACTGCTTCAAATTCACGCTCCGCTAAGTACTTCTTATGATCCTAATAAAACTTGACACAGTAATAATTTCAATATCATCAGTTTCAGTAAATTTTAAAAATAAAAAGTGAAATTAAATAATTTCTTTAAGGAAAAAGGGTGGGGATAGACTTGGATGCTGAAGGAGGAATCATGGAAGTTGTGGAAGGAGCGGACACGGAGACAAGAGGCGGCCCAGAGCTCATCTTCGGCTTCAGTTTCGGCGATTACGAGGGACGATTTGTTGATGTCGTGAGGGGTGCAGACGTGGGACGCTGTGATCGGTCTCAGTTGGCACCGGCGAGAGTAAGGGGGATTTGGACAAGTAATCGGCCGTGAAATGGGAAGTGGAGAAGGAGAAGGAGAAGGTGAAGAAACTATCACTGCCATTTATTCTCTTCTTTTGGTGTGTGTTTTGGATTCTAGAATTGGATTATCCGTTAGCTTTGCCACTCTCTGTCTTCACCTCTCTTCTGGTTTAAATGGGAATTTACAAGCAGCCCCCTATGATTAATAAAAAGTTTACAATGAATCCTCACTGTCTTTTTCTTCTTTCTTTTTTTCCAAAGGTAGTAGAATTTAGTCCATTTCATTTCACACTTTTTCTTTCCATTTTGAACCAATCGCAATCCTTTATTGTTGGAAAAATAAATTAGTAAGTCTATGAATTTAGCCCTTATATTGTTTCTTTTATTAAATTAATAATTTATTATACATATTCCATGAGATTTTAATTTTCTATAGTTTTATTTTTACTTAAGTTAGAACTATCGAACTCTTGCAATTCTTTTCTTATTTTGATTATGGATTCCTTAATCAAAACAAAAAATATTTAAGCTCAGTTAAGCTCAAACCGACTCGAATAAGTTTGAGTTCGTTAATTTTGTCATTCATGTTAATGAATTTTATGTTCTCATTTCTTAATTGGTTTGTAAACACATTTAAAAATATTGATATTGGATTAGAAGCAAGTATTCAACATGAGGAACTTGATTTTGATGTCTTATCATCGGGTACCTTTTAGCAATTTACTTCTTATACTTTTATCATAAGACCAAATGCATATTTATGCTCTTCAACTTTAATTATTTAGTCAGTTTAACTTTTTAGCTTTTGATTTAATTTAACATACATTTAAACTTACTTTTTTGTGATATCTTAGCACTCTTTTGTATATGTCTTTGTGGGCAGGGGTCTCGAGTATGCATCTAATTGTTTTTAGAAACTATGGCACTGTAAGGCTTTTTAACCTAATTGAGAACACACTAACTAGTCACTGAGACTACGCGGAGATAGGAGTCACCACACAAATAATCACCGGGACACTTTTACCAATGAGTGACGTTTCTCAAATTCCATAAGAAAGATTACGGTAAAAATCCAGAAATGGATCCGGAAGCCAGTTTCCTTATTTGTGTATATTATTCTTTAATTTTATTATTTAACAAATCAATTCTATAAACACAAACAGTTCATATACATGCATACTAAATAATACACATAATTTACCTAAGTCTAACATATTTTATTCAAGCTCAGCCCACATTAGAGTTATTAGGTTTAATTAATTATATATATAGCCATTTAGTCTAAGCCCATTTACAAATTATAGTTTTAATTTTCAACCTTTAAGCATAATGAACTACTTATTATGACAAAGCCCGTTTTATGTGAACCTAATTCTAATAAAGTTCAATCCTAACTAAAATATGGCAAAACTCTTAAGTCTACTTCAATTTTAGAGTTTAAGCCCAGTTAATGTCTATTGGACAACAGTTTTTATATTAAGTCCAATTTTAGCCTTAAGTTTATTTATTTATTTTTTAATTAGGCATATATCACAATTACTTATTATACATCACCATGAAATAAATGAAAAAATTAAAAGTAGAAATATAAATCTAACTATTACAATCAGGCCTACAACTAAAACTGCAAAGAAAAAGCTCCTAAAATCTAATACAGTACACCAAATCAATAAAATACATCAAAATTCATAAGAAGCTGAAAATTGAGATAATAAATGTGAGCTAATGGACTCTAGGGTGTTCAGACAGGCTTTTTCGACTTTCAGTGTATTCCTCGTGTCCTTAGAGTTGATTTTATCATTTACAAAAAGTAAAAAATAATTAGAATGTGAAAAATAAGATATAAATAAAAAAAATCAATCAATTGAATCAAAAACCCTATAACTATGCAAACCTTAAAAACTGAACATACAATAAACAGTTCGACAGTTTAATTATATAATCCTAATAAACTAATTTGATTACAAAATTTTAATGAAAATGGAAATCTAATCATGTAATCCTACGCATGTAACTGATCAGATTCAAAATCCTAATTGGTAATATTATCGTATTTAAAACTCTAATATTTTTATTATCAGATTTCATAACCCAATAAATTAATAATATGCAGACTCATAAGAAACCATAATCTAATCATACTTATCATAATAAAATTAACTCTAATCATATTTCTAAGGAAAAAAAACAGTTTAGGATAATGTTGATGATGATAGATGCATATTTGGAGGAACCCTCGGGTTATCACCGTAATTGATACAATTTGAAGGATTTTGTAGGTTCATGGTCAAGGCTTAACAGAAGAACTTTATATATTTCCAAAAATTGAAGATACAGATCAAGAAATTGAATTTCAATTATTTGTGGAAACATATCAATTAGTAGAACCATTGATAAAAGAAGATGTTGTTCTTATGTGTTTCCACACCCCCTTTAAGACCCTGAAAAATGGACAAATTCCTTTTCTTAGGAATATATACAAGATTCGTCACTACAAAAAAGGATAATGGTAACCCCACCATTAACTATTTCATTTATTAACTACTCCATCTATGAATGTCATAGTAATAGAAACAAAATACATGGTTCTATAAGTCTCAAGTGATGAAGATGCAATGAAATCGAAGACTGGTTAGGAATCCAGCACTCGATGTAATATTGAGAAAGCTTTTGTCGACTTAAAAAAGTTTCCAAAAAGAAGGTTCTTTCTTTAATGGCCTTCTTTCTCAATAATTTAAACCCTCTGCCTAATAATAAGCAATAGATTTTCTTCCCAAATCAATATTAGCTTTTGTTCTCTCTTGGTTTCTCTCTAGTTGTCTCTCTGTTGTTGTTTCTCGTTATTCCTTGTTGTTTTCCTTAACCCTAGATACCTCTTTCAATTTATAAAGGTAAGGTTTTAAAGGAAATCTTAAGAGAACTGATATTCTCATATTTTTAAAATAATAAGTTGATAAATATCTAAGATTAAATCCTTGAATTTTAATAAATATCATTAGAAATCCATAATTATTATCAAAAACCTTTTAGAACCTGTATCTAGATGTAAAATTATTTAAGAAAAATAACGTCGAAGCGAAAAAAAAAAACCCTAATCAGCACCAGCTCTACATGATTGACTCTACATATGGGAAATTTAAAAAATTTGCAATTAGATCCCTAAATTTATGAAATCTCTCGTTTTGACCCACAAATTTTATTTTTCTTGACAATTGAGTCCAAATTTATTTTAAAAAGACAATTTTAGTTGGATTAACCTTAAATCTAACCTTAGATTTGTCCGTCCTTCGTCTTTCGAGACTAGACAATAATTTTCATCACAGGGTTTTCCGTAACATCCTCGATATTTAGCCTATATCAAAATGTTTAAACCCAAAATTAACTTTGACCTAAAATCAAACCCAAGGTAAATTTTAAGCCCGAACCCATTAAAAAATAACATATTTCATATAATCTTTTGAGTTTTTAACATAGTAATATCAGTTAAAAAAAACAAATTTAAGGTAATACAATACATTTTTAAAATATAATTGTATATATCGTGAATTTTAAGTGATGATTTATTGTTGATATGATATTCGAGTGTTATTTACTTCAAATTCTATTAGGATCCAATAGAACAAACTATCATTTTGTCATTTTCATTGCAGAACAATTTGATGGAACAGTATACGAACCGGAGGTGGTATAAAACTAAAAGATTTTCACTTCATCAATCTTTGCATACTGCTTTTGGCCGGACATTGTTTTTTTTTTTTTTTTGGTTAGTGCAAAATGCAATTTTAAACTCTTTGTGGTCTTAAAAAGATTGGTATTTGTAACTTAAAATAATAAATAAAAATAAATGCATATTATTTGAGATTTAATTTTTATATTATTTACTATAATTAACATTCCTCCTAAATTTTCAGGATATTTCCAAGAATATACAATTTTGTATATATTAACAGTATTGAGTTTAATTAAGCATTTTATACCAAATTACTTGTAGAATGTGTCACCTAAGTTATAAAATTTATTAATCAATTTTGTTTAAAGAGAAAAAAGAAGAAGAATTCATTCACAAAATTAAATTATACATCTTTAATATACATCAACATTATAAATACAATTATAAGAAATATAAAAAAAAGAAATTTGTCAAACTTCTTCGTTTCTTTTACGGTTTAGATTGTATAAAACTTATAAATAAGTTTGTGTTGGACTGAAAATTTAAACACTCTACACTAATAACGAAGATTAAATACTTTTATAAAAGAAAACTTATACATTGTTAACCGGATTAATATAGAAAGATATTAAATATAAATAATTTAACACAAGAAAAATCAAATATCAACAACAAATTATATTTAAAAGTTTATCTTTAATATACAAAAATAAATAGTAAAAAACAAGAAGAAATATGAAGGTTTGGCTATCATCAGTGACAGCCAAAAAAATCAAGAAAAAGATAGTAAGATGTGAGAAAAAACTGAATAAAAAGAAAAAAGGAAAAGAAAACAGCTGAAAAGAAAGAAATAGTTTTTTTTTTTTAATTGTATTTCTAACTGAAGAAAAAAACAACTCTTGAAGTAAATCTATAATTCTTTTTAATCAAATTTCATCTATTGAATAGCTACTTTTTTTCCGATTGATAGTCCATGGAAAAACTGATGCGGGGTGCTACATGTAAAAAAATTTAATTCTTAATAGAAAAGTAAAAGCATTTGATATAATTGCTACAAATATAAATCTCATTAATAAAATAAACCAGATTTCGATCAATAAAACCCCGAAATAACGACGATTTGGCAGTGGTGGTTGACCGCGATGTTGGGTTGGCTAATGGTTTGCTGGGTTCTTTTTGTTTTGAAAAAGAAGGTTTTTTCTTTAAAAAAAAGGTTTTAAGTCATTTATTATTATTATTATCTCTAAAAAAGAAAAAAAAATAAAGAGTCACATATCATCATATTATTAGTTTATATTTTAAGTGGACCACATCACCAACATTGAATTTAACACTGTTAATAATTTGAATCTAATTACGCCAAATTGAAATTATTAAGGGTTGAATTGTGCCAAAATAGAGAATAGGAATTTAATTATCTATCCCCAATTAGGTCAAGAGTTTTTTTATACCTTCTAATTAAAATTAGAAATTAAATGTTTTACATATGATAATACAACATCAATATTCTAGTAGATTATCCGTTAAAAATGATGCAGAGGACTTTTATGATATTGAAATCAAAATTCAAATGGTCTAATGTTATAAATTAAAAATTAAAAATTTTAGTGATATCAACTCTAAAATTCAGAAATAATGAGAGTAATTCAGCCTATTGAACAATATATATTTAACTTAGTGATTACTTGCATAAGTATAATATATTCTTTTTATAATTAATGTTATTTATTTAGTATTTATTTTAAATTAAAAATATATTTAAATTTTTTATGCCAAAAGTTAATAAAATTATTCAATAATACACACCGCAAATTTACATATATCCAAATTAGTTCATTATAATAATAGGAATTATAAATTTTATATATGGCGGTGCTGAAAAAAAATGCTCTTTCTTCTAATATGCTGTATTTGGTCTAGCGTTGCTTTGTCACTTTTAGTCATGCCCACTGACTGAATCGATCCGATCCAAATTTAATCGGATTAGTTTTAAAATTAAAGTCTTAATTTCAGTGTTTCAAGTCTAAATGGAGAACCAATTTGGTTTTGGTTCCTTTTTAAGGATTCCGTTGTTCAAATTTTCAGATTTACAGCCTTACAAAATTTTAAATTTTTTTCTTAATTCTTACAAATTGGATTTAAAACCAGATTGAATTGAAACTGTTCGAGTTTCGAATTAAAAATAGACTAGTTTTTAGCGGTTTTATCAGTAATTTGGTTTTAGATCTGAACCAGTTTCGGGCCGTAACCAAACCTAAAAGACCAAGCAGCAACAATTTTATCATAAAACAAAGAAAACCAATCGAAGAAATTAAAAAGAAAAAGCATTTTAAACAAGACCTCCACTTGATTGCTTAATACATCCTAGAATCAACAATGAACTACTTTCTTTTCTGGTACATTCACAGGTCTCAAACCGTTCTCCTAATTACCCTTCAAATTTCCACATGTCAAATAACAGAAACAAAATTACAAATGGAAAGAGGTCTTTAAAGGTACAATAAATAAGCAACAGTGTAGCAGCTAGCTCATGATCATGCTCCACTGCAAACCACAATAAAAAGAGCTAATCCTGCAGCTATACATAAATGGATCCTTGCTACCACCAAACAATGAAACAGTTACTTACCCCATTTATTTACCCATGTAACCAGTAATGATAGCAAGAAAAGAAAAGAAAAAAAAAAAGAAAAAAAAAAGAAGAAGAAACCCCAATAAACAGAAAGAGAGAAAGACAGGGGGTGATAGCATTAATTTGTAAACATGGAATAAGCTAAGACCCCACTCCTCCCCTGCAAATGGGTATCAGATAGATATAGATAGCGCAGTGAAATGTTGTAAGCATTTTTTCCTGTTTCTTGGTTACAAATTATAAACATTTTTGTACCTCTGGTTGTTGTAATGGGCACTGTTTCTTGAGAGCAAGCAAGAAATCGATCAGAGGGAACATGCAAAGAGGGAAAATGGGCGTTTCCTTTATTTTATTTATTTATTTTCTTTTTAGGATTTAAAGAGATCCTGACAAATTAACAATGTGTAGTCACATCATAAAGGATGTGATGATTAGTAAGATTAAAAGGTGAGCAGTGAAAGATCCTAATCTTTACAATATACTTTTTTTTTTTTTTTTTTTGGGTTCATTCGTTAATGTTGTTAGCGGTGTATAATATTTTTAAAAAATTCTTTAGTCGGTGTTTTTAAGGTGAAAGACTTTAATTTAGTTATTGAGTTAATAAAGAGCTTAAAAAAAGTATTGAATTCACAAAAAAAAATCAATTAAAAGTCTAATTTAAATGTAAATTTCTGAATTTTCAAGTTAATTTTTTGATTAATGGGGATAATATTTTCTATTATTATTTTCTGCTGCTATTAGATTAAGAGTTATTGAAATTAATCCTAAAAACAGTGTCATTTTTAGACCCCTCAAACCCCATTTTTACTCTTTACCTAAAGTAGTTTGATTAGAACATTAGCAAAAGTAGGCAATCTTATTAGTATAAATAATGTGTCTTGACCGGCATAATTAAATTTAATTAGTCTTGATTTGATTTAAAGGCAGTCAGATTAATTATTTCTTTAATGGCTATGAATTTCATGTATGCATATATAAGAGCTCGCTTTAAATATTTTTTGATTTTTATTATATTACGTGCCATTAAAAATTATGTCAAAATCCAGTTTTTTTTTTCTTTTTAATCTCAGATTTTGGTATTCTTTTTATGTCTTTTTAGTTCTCTATTTACTAGTTTGGTTAGGTTTTAGATTTTTACTTATATCTCTTTGAAATTTTGTATATCTGTTTACGTAAGTCGAATTTGATTTGTATAATTAGTGGATGATAATTAATAAATCAATTAATAAAAATATAATAATTAATAAATAGAATTACATAATTAATTAATTTAATTAAAAAAACGTGATAGACTAAATTCATTTAATTTTTTTTATAATTACTGTTATTTGATTTGTAGAATTAATATATATGACTAGTTTTAATTTGATCTAAATTTAATTAGATTTAATTTATTTTTCTTTATTAGCTATATATTTCATGTATAAATAAGGTTTATATAACTTCACAATGAATGGTACAATGCATCCCTAAATACTTATACTTGTACAAAATAGTCAATTAGCATATTATATTTCACTATTACTTATCAGACACTTATACTTACTAAATTGATCATATATAAATATATGAGTGCTGATTTGGTAAATATATAACTCACGACAGATTTAAGAATTCAAAAACAAATTTACGCATCGTGATAAAAATTTAATTTTATTCTCAATTTTTTTTTTAAATGTCTTTTTTAATCCTTCTAAATATTTTTATTATTCCATGATTTATGTAATATTTCTTTTTAATCTCTATAATTGTTTTTAAATATTTTTATACTTTTATAAAATAACATTTTTCCTATTAAACTTCTTTAAAGTATATTTATTTAGGTGTAGAATTTTGAATAATATGTTTATTTAGAGAAAACTAAATAAGAGAACCAAATATTATTTACTTGTTTGTTTGCTCGTTTAATAACAAACATATTTTATTTAAATTTATTAGTAAATAAATATATTATTGAAAAGTTCAAAGGGTCAAAAAGATAATTTAAAAAATGTAAAATATTCAAAAAGATTATAAAAGATTAAAGAGAGATTTTACATAAATTATGAAATAATAAAAAATTTTAAAGGATTAAAAAATAATTTTATAAAACTGTGAGAATTAAATTAGATTTTTGGTATATAATAACACTCACTGCATTAATTTTTTTTTTTTCTGATATTTTAAGCTAACGTGAATTACACGCATGTTAAATCAAAATTCAAATATTTATATATTATCAATTTAATAAATAGAAGTCTCTAATAAATAAATCTTTAAAGTATAAGATGACAGGGGACTATTTCATACAGAGTTTGGTGATTTATTTTCCGGCGTAATTTCAATGATATACTCCAGTACATAGTTTTAGTCACTTGACAAGATAGGGTTCTATTGAATGTATGCTGGATTATTTGAGCACTTTCCTTGTGCTGTTGAAGTGCGAGAACAAACAAAGATCACTTTTTTATTTTTTATTTTTTGTTCTTCTTTTAGTATTTTCTGGCGTACTGGAATAATTGCTCCTTTGCTTGTATTGTATGATAGAAACTAGCTCTCTCTCTCTCTCTCTCTCTTGTATTTGTAGTCTACTCTTAATAAACAGGCATAAAAGAAAACTTTGGTTAAAACAAATATGGGAAGACAGAGAAATCAAAAGAGAGACAAAACCTAATCTGTGTTTGTAGCCAGCTTTTGCTTGCAAAGCTGTTTTATGTTTTTTATCACCCACAAAAGCATCAAAAGATATTGTTTGGCAGACTATCTAACATTGGACATTGTGTGTTGTGCTCTTGGATTTCTGCTTCAGAATATATATATATATATATATATATATATAGACAACTACAGTCAATAGCTAGCCTTGCATGCATGGAGTATGGAGCAAGGTCAAGGGCATATAGCTTCTTAGCTTTTTAATTATTTTTTTGAGAAGATTGCTTCTTAGCTTTGAGTAAATATAAAAGAAAAAAAATGTCATATGGGTTTATCACATGGATATGCAAACTGAAAAGAAGAAACAAAAAGAAAAAGAAAGAGGAGGTTTGTGAATTGGGCATGGCTAGTTCTTGTCAAGTCATAAAGAGACTGCTTGAAGAAAATAGCTAGCAGTATTGGTAACCCACCATTTAAACCTCTGAGATTTTCTTTTACTGTCTTAACAAATGTTTGTAGGGTCATCTCTTTTTTGTATTTCTATCACTGATTGTATTTTTTTGGTTGTTCATAGGTCAAGAGTTAATTTAAAATTTATTTTATATGATTTATATAAATAGTAAAATATTATCTCAAGAATTTTAACACAGATATATATTTAATATTTGAATTCAAAAATTTAATTAATCCAGAAAAAATTTTACTATCTCATTTGTATATTTTTTAAATTGTATTTTCAGAAACCATTTTACTCATTGTTCAACTATTGAGCTATTTGTGTACTTGAAATTTGAAATGTTAATAAGACAAATGAGCTCAAATTAAAGTATGCATCTCCAACAGAATAAGTATATAAATATTTAAATTAATCTTTTTCGCATTATAAATGACGAGAGGAAAATTTAAACTTAAACTAGCTCAAATTAAATTACATACCGGCAACAGAATAAGTATGTGAATATTTAACTCAATATTTCCTGTAATGAAATAATTGCATGCTTTCCAATTTGCTTAATTGACTTCCTAATCAGGATAGAGTCCCTTGTGTACATTTTAAGTAAACTAGAACAAGTTGGACAGTTTGCATGTGTATTACTGCTGTTGGACATTGAAAGGCATAGTTACTTGCAGACGCTGCAATGAGTATTATCATTCAAAGCAAAAACAAAATTTGCCAAGAACAAGACCAAGTCAAAGGGACCTGTCTATTAAATTCTTGCAACATAAATAAAATTTACAAAAACAAGCCTTGTACAAGAAAGGAAACTGAAAGAAAAGGACAGATCAATTTATCTGCATGTTACCCTTTCTCTCTTATATTGTATTGATTGCACAGCCACAACTGTTAATCTGATATCTCTTTTGTTGTTTTTTTTTTTTCTCTTTCTCAAGAACTTGAAAATTCGAGTCCCTATGCTTCTTCTTATTCTTTGTTTTGAATTTTACGTAACTGAGAAGGTAAAAGATGTGAGACAGATGAGAGAGAGATGCCTCTCAGTGATAGATGGTTGAGTCACATTACTTACACCACCCTGTACTTTCCTTCACTCAAATCAATCACAGTTTCATCTGTTGCTGATAATCCTAGACTTTCTTATGACAAACACAGGGAGGGAAAGGGAAAAAAAAAGAGGAAAAAATAGAGAAGGAAACAGGAAAAAAGATACTCGTATACCTGTTGTTCATGTTTATTGGTTCCTCTAATGCCATACTTTCTTTGAACCCCTCGCTGAACTAAACATATTTTTGGGAATGTCAGTACTTTTCTGTATTTCGCATTTATTTCCCTCTCTTTCTCTCCACTATATAAGCTCCAGCTATCTCTTTCAACTACCATCTCTTCTTCTTCTTGCCATTTTACATCACTTCGCAGCTCCTTTGATATTGATATTATAGTTTTTCTTAGTTCTTTCTTTGCTTGTCTCTGTACTTTCTTTCTCTCTCATGACTGCCTCGAGATGTTTATATCAATGGGAGAAACAGAACGATATTTCTACTTGCCTGATAAAATCTGTGAGAGGAAGTATTGCTGCCATGAGTTCAGTCCTAAACAGAGGATGAGGCAAAAATCAAAATTTTGACGGTGCTATCCTTGCTGAGCTTGATCTTTTATTTTTATTTTTATATTTTTTTCTTGATCTTGCAAGACTTTTTATGTTTTGCATTACTATATTATTTAATTTTTATTTAATTAAAATTTATAATTTATAAAATCAAAATTATGATATTATATTTTAAATTACTGCTGATAATTTAATTTTTAAGTCAGTGTTACTGTCTGACAGTTTTATTTTTTCTCCTTATTTCCCGTTAAGTCTTTTAAATTTGTTTAAAATCACATTCTTAGATCACCTATCCTACTTTTCTTCTTCTAATTTATTCCTCCTGAGCTTTGTTTACTCTGAATTTCTTATTTCTTTAGTGAACCCGGTGTAATCTGATGTTTACTTATTATTATTTCGACTTTTATTGTTATATATTTCTGGAATTTCTGTTTTTTATTTTATTTAATCAATTGTTAAGTACATATGTAAGAACGGCAGCTTGATATAAAGTATTATAGTTCATAATAATCTTCTGTGCTATTAAAGAAAGGAAATGCTTGAAATCTCCAAGGAAAATCCTCTGCATCTGAACATGGGTTCTAATGATGGAAAGCAATTTTGCAGTTTTCTTGACCATACATTATTCCTGTGAAGTTAAAAGTTCTTTTATATTAGTATGGTACTGGTCAAAACAGAATGATTAATAGGTTTAATGATCAAGGCGCATGTAGAAGTACTGGCATAAGTAATCTTTGACTTAGATGCATGTGGGGGGACTGTAATGAAAGGAAAAGAAAACAGAAGTGTCCGAACTGGGAGATGCACGATTTCCTGCAAAATGGACAGAAACTATTTAAGACTTGCATTTGGGTCAGAAGTCAGGATACTGATCAGGAGCAGCAGTGCGTTTACTTAGGATTTTAGACAATAGGAATCCTTTGGTATGCCCATGTGCACCATGCATTAAAATGAGGTTCTCATCTCAGAAATAATCTTTGAATGAAAGCAAAGTTTTATAGATGACCTTGTAAATCTTACAACCCTTTTTTACTTGTTGGGAATATTGGCACCTCGTAAGAGTCTACTCATTGTCTGCATATCAAATTAATTATGTATGATGATATGTGACATTTTTTATTAGATGTTATAATTATATTAATTAATTTTTAATTATATGTAGTTTGCATTGGGTGGTTGATGGATGATTTATTTATTAGTATTAACTATTTATGATTAAAACTAACTAATTAGAATTATAATATTTAATAAAAAAATATCATGTGTCCCTATATAATTTATTTAATTTAGAAACGATGTGGGAGACTTACCTACATAATAGTTTTTTGTTATTATGATGGAACGAAGGTTTATCCCTTTTCACCTTTTGTCAATTTGTTGTGCCAAAGCATGTATTTTCCAAGCATGACTAAAGAGATCATTGTGTTGGCGGTGAAATCTTAAATTCAAAGATAATATTTTGATTTCTGTAGAGTTTCAGGATTAAAAAGTTAATATAATCTCAAGATTTGTGTGTGGATAGGCAATTAGTTGTTCCTTAAATTAGACTTCTAATTCTAATATGATAATGTGGTTTTTCTGTGCAATCTGTTATTATTATTTTAAATATAAATATTTTTTTTCAAATGTCACTAATTATTATTTTGATAGTAAATTTATTTTTAGTTTAGAAAATTAAGATTGTACCTTTTTATCTAAAAAAATTATATATAAAAAGTATTACTAATAATTAATTAAATTTATATGATAAAATTGACAATATTAGAAACAAAACCTTATAATTTAGAGTTATTCCTAATAGAATTTTCAGTATTTCAAAGTCTTCATTTTATTTTAGATATTATTAGTTAAATTAAATAGCATCTATGAACTAATAATAAAATTTAATTAATAAATTATTTTAAAGATTAAAATTATTATTTAATTAAAAAGCCAATTCATATATTTGTATAAATTAAAATTAAAAGTACAATAAATATAAAAATTATACATCACCCTTATGCCCATGTCAAAATTATTGATGTACATCATAAATTTTCAGTTTTTATATATATTAGTTATTTATCTGGGCAATTAAGATTTAAATTTTTATCAAATCTAGTCCCTGAACATAAAATTTATCATACTTGAGACAAATTATAAATTAAAGAAATAAAAATTAAATTGTTGACTAAACAATTGAAAACAATCACATTGTTTTTGTGCCATCCTCGATCTATCTACACCTCTATTGCCCATAATTCATCACTTTTCTCATAATCTGATTAAGTTTAATTCATTGTTTTTAGTCCAATTTAAATGAAGAAAGATGAGGCTATTTGGGAGATAGAAGTGTGGGTAAGTCGGGAATATATATTTTGTTTAAATTGCTTTGTTAGTATTTTTTTTTAATATTTTAGTTTTTATTTTCCTTTAATATCAACTCAATATCTTATAATGTTTAAATTGAAATGCTGGTAACCAAAACCTAAAAATTTGAATTAAATTAGTATATGAGTAAAATAGATAAATATTGGCTAGATTTAAAAATATTTAATGTATAAGATATTTTAGTAATTAAGCCAAACTCATATATTAATTTTATAGTCAGAAAATGTCTCCTTAGTATTTTTGGGTGTAAAATTGATAGAAATATAATTCGATAAAATTTATACTATGTACTAGATTTGTTAAAAAGGGAAAGTACAAGGTCTTTTCTGGTCAATTAAGTCTTGATGGATTAGAAATTATTAAACATTAAAAGTTCTAATTTATTAGATTTATAAGGAATGACAACCATAAAATAATACAAGACCAATATATTCCAAGTAAATTATATATATATAT
This sequence comes from Ricinus communis, assembly GCF_019578655.1. NCBI lineage: Eukaryota > Viridiplantae > Streptophyta > Magnoliopsida > Malpighiales > Euphorbiaceae > Ricinus > Ricinus communis. Next base: position 22,782,039 of record NC_063258.1, read on the forward strand.
ATATATAAGTTTAAAAAAAAAAACATTTAATATAGAAAATGTAAACTAAATATTTAATCTTCAACGATTTCTAAGAAATAAATTATCAAATTAAGAGGCCTATTTAGCTCAGCTGATCAATATAGGCGATACTGGTGGTGATAAATGAAACTGTTTGATAAAATTTTATTAAGAAATAAATTATCATATTAATGACCTATTTAGCTCAACCGATCAATATAATTTGGTAACCGGTGGTACGATAAATGAAACCGTTTAATAGAATTTATTAGCGGTTGTTGTTAGTATGTTAAATGACCATTAAAAATAAAATTTATTATTATTATTTTATTATAATTTAATAATATAAATTAATAAAAATAATTTATAATAATTAATAATATTATAGTTAATTTTTTAGCTCAATTATATTTATTATTAAAAATATTCGTAAAAATCATTTTAAAAGTAAAAATTTAAATTTAGATTCTACTAATATAATTTTAAATATCATAATTTTAAATATTATAATTATTTAATTATTAAAATAATAATTATTTATTTTAAAATATTAAAATTTAATTATATGAGATCAATTTAAAGTAAGTTATTGTTAATACGTTTTAATAAAAATAATAGTGTCCAAATAAAATAAAAGAATCAAATCGGTTATCAGCTGAAAAAAAAAATTCTTAAATAGAGCTAATATAATCAGCAACTAATTGAAACTAAATCAGCTATTAACTGTTTTTTTTCAAATCTTTACCAAACACATTAATATAGCTGTCAACTGCATCAAACCTCTGAATCATTCACCCTCTTAGTTTCCATCCTCTCTAAAACTAACATCTCTTTTGAAGTACCTTTTGCTTCTCTGATTCCTGCTACAATGGATTTAGTGCTTCAAGTTCTTCATATTCCTACCATCTTGCAGGCAACAAAAGATGGGAACATGGAAGACACTATAATCAAATAAAGCTGAAGGAAAATTTGATAGTAATTATGCAAAGATTCAATACTTAAAAACATGTGTTTGGTTTAAGTGCAAAAAGGAAAGGTAAATCCCTCAGGATTTATTCTGAAGACTGTTGCAGACGCTTTTAATATTTACAAAGCATGAATTATAGACAAAACAATGGCAAAAAGATGAGGGAATGATTAAAATAGCAGTCAAATGAGGAAAGAAAAAAAAGAAAAAGAATTCTTGAAATGTCAGCTTCCAGTTCCTATAGTTGTATACTGATTGATTGCAGATAACCAAGACCTCCTGCGCTCTGTGTAATTATTAGAAGTTGATCGTCCAAGTCTTGACCTTGAACATCTGACCAAATGCTTGCCCAGGTTCCGGTCGATAGTGCTAGGAACTAAAGAAGGTGTTGTGTCTGGAGTTCCCATGCAACCTCTAGCATTGAATTTCATCGATGGGAACTTCTGGCAACTCAGCGAGCGGAAAGATGATGAAAGAGGGGAGATTCTGGTGCATCCAAAATCGGGCTTGCAAAGTGGAGTTATCATGGAAGTGGGTTCTGGCTCCTCACCTGAACATGTGCAGAATGCTAGTGACAAGCTTGTTCTGCCAATTGCCTTCATCATTGGCTTAGTTCCTGGGAGCTTCGCAAATGAAACTATGCCATGTCGACAGAGAGGACAGGTAACTGAGCCCGGGAAACCTTGAGCAGCATTTGAGGTGCAAAATGTAGAACAGAGATATAGCGCACACCATGTGCAGAATTCATGACCACAACCTGCATCATTGGACATCTTTCCTTTTAGTTTAGATATCCATAGGTTTTATCCACAATAGGATTATTCAGCAATAGCAGACAAGCAGTTAATAGTTATAACTTCAGGTTTCAACTGCTATATAATGGCTCACAAATTGCAAGCTTCATGAACTCATCAACTGAATACACCATTGCCACGTGAAGAGGAAAAAGGTTTTGGGAGATTTTTAACAGAACATGTAAATCAACGGATAGCAGCTTAAAGGTTTTCATGAATCAGGAGCCAAGCGCCAACCATGCAAATGTTCTCCCTAACTTGAGACCCTTTTGGATATATAGTCACCTGATTCAATAATAATCCTAGACTTTCGGTTGCGAACAAATTATATTACTTGCAGCTCTTTTAATGGACAACATATGTATAGTTACAGTACCAATCATTCCCTTTCTTTGTAACTTTAGTGTGTTTGAATTCAATAAGCAATCCATGATTTCTTCCCTTCTTTAGGCTGCCCTCTTGCACCCTTGTATTCTAATGCCAGTTTGGCAATTCATTACAGTCCATAATCATCCCAAATGATGAAAGACAAAGATTATTTTTGTATCCACAAAAGGTGGATAATCAATACAGTCCAAAGACAGAGCGAGCTCTTTCTTTTTCTGGGACTTGTGCGTTTGTAGGTGGGTGGGAGAAAGGCGTCAACTTTGTACTTTGATTATAACAAGTACAAAAGTAAGAATTTGGACACTTCCTAACTTATGATTGGTCCTATACTTATTCTTTTCTGGTTCTTTAAACATTATGTCTTTTACTGCTATTTTTCCAATCAAAATTAATCTGCAAGTGTATTTATATTTATAGATCCTTATGATTTAGAAGCTTAAAGTACTATGATAATAACCTGCTAGTCTTTTACTGCTATATATACATATATATATATGTAGGGGTGTGTGTGTGTGTGTGTGTGTGTGTCTGTGTCTGTGTGTTAATCATATTGCTAGGGTTGATATACAAGCACGTAAGTTCAAGTTACAAATTATAATTATAATTGTAAATTGATATTATTAATTGATCCCCACTTAAATTCACCAACCCCACCGCCAGTTGGCTGTCAAAACTTTTACTCTCTACTTCCAGAATAGCTACACAGTAAAGTAAACAAGAAAAACTTTTGAGGAAGGATTTTGCATCCCCTGCCTCCCCCTTAGCATTTATATGAATTCCGCTTGGTTTAGGAAGAATAAATATCGAGTCCCATTCTTATCTTCCCGACTTTCGAAAATATAAAAGAGCCCAAAATAAATAAAAGTACTCCAGAACTAGTCCTCTCCTTCAGCATCATTTTGCATGAAGTGGCTACTCCTAGGCCCAAAGATACAACCTATTTGTTCGCCGGTTAAGTCGTTTACCATTGCAGTAGACAATGGCCTTACTAAAACAGATGTCCCAGGACTTATGTTCAACTAAAATTTTATTCTCCTATGATGTGCTTTTATGCAGTTTGATAACATTAGTTCTCGCAAAAGTAAAGGAACATTGTATATTTAGCTATTAACAGTAACTAACCTTCTGCAGCAACTGTGCACGCCCTTTCCAAACAAACAACACATGTATCCTGGCATGTGAGTAGCGACTCCTCATTCCTCCATCCACATTCTCTGGATATGAGCCCAAAAAGGAAGTCAGTTCCACATCCCAAATCAACAGGAAAGTCAATTAAGCATAGTACATGCTACGCAAAAAGAAAACAAATCATCCACACTTCTCGAGTTCCTTTGTCTTTTAATAATGCAGCATCAAGTTCTACACAAGATTATATAGCAGATAAATTCAACTGCATATTTTTCTTGTGTTGAGCTATATTCCTATTGTTGATGAAGTTCAAAACATCAAACTAAAAAGATCTTCAAGGTTTAGGGTAACCTTCTACAACTAACTTCTGCGGAAAATAATGATTGAGGCTGAAATTTATACATAACTACAGGGATTCAGATCTGAATATGGTGAAAACACAAAGAAAAGATAGAAAGCTTCTAAGAATTACACCTAGAAGTTTTTATGACTCGCATCCAAGGGTCCAAGGCTTGACACCTAACGTTAAAATGCATCACACAGTTTTCACTTGGATGATACAAGTCCTAAGTTAAATCACCTTTTCCATGAGACTCCATGGAACAATGTTAATATGCAAAGGCTCAATTGACTCTGCACTTCTTTCGGTCATAATCCCCATGAACTAACTGAAATAATATCAAGAAGATGACAAAACAATGCACCTAGAGCAAAATCTATGTGGTTCAAGTAAGACGAGGCTAGAAAATTCAAGGTTCACAGATAGGAAATTATATAGCAAAACATAAGTTAATGCAGTTATGTATAGCCAATACAGTATGAGAAACCACACTCACCGGGCAATTTTGATAATGCTCATAAGGGGAAGAGATATATATGGTGAGGGACAGACTTGTGGCTGGTGTTCTGGCTGAGTGCTCAACATCTCCTCAAGTTGATTTCTATGCCATGAACGAGCAACCATCAAAGGTGTCCACCTGCAGTCAAAGAAAAGAAATGCCAGAAAGAGATGAGTTGATAATCTTCAATTGATAAAGAACTAGCATGAAGAAAACATGCTTAATCTCAAACAAATAAAAATAAAGCTGCTGTCTACATGATGCACAATGTAGTAATGGACCTCATGTCCAATTGTAATTGGTTTTCATTTCCAACTTCCAGGGCATAGTTCCATTCCAGAAAATACAAAGCAAAGCCAGAATAATCTTTCAAAAACCCGAAATTAGCTTCTAAAGCCAATTATGTTGCAAAAGCAATGCGATTTCTCATTTTATTTTCAGCACATGAACATGCAACTGTTCAATAGAAATGATCCAACCATTCTCATTTTAGAGGTATATCATTATCACCCTTAATTCAAACCCATATCATTGAACCACAAAGATATTGGAGTCATGAGGTGAAGCAATGAGTAAAGAAGTCTGTAAAAAAGTTTAGCCATCAACACTAAAACAAACAGTACTGGAGCTAGGATTTGCACTATGCAGGCTGCCTCCTGTTAGGGGAGTAAGTAGGTACATCTTATTCAATTATAAAATCAAAATTACAATGAAATGGATTATTTAAAGAGAACAAATTGCAATTCGTATCAAAAGCTTTAAAAAAACACCTAGTAACATCAATGAGCACAAAAAGAAGATTAATAAAGCTCAATGAAAAAGAAATCACTTAAGAAAGTTCTAGCATAACTTATCACAAATTTCAACATCTTTCACCTCCTTTCATGAACTCTCGTAAAAATTGTTTTCTAATCAATGTTGATCCACCTCTACCCCTGCCTGCCACCCCCACCATCGGAAAGAAAAGAAAAGGAAAACCAAGAAAAACAACCTGCCTTTTCACCTTGGGATCAGGCCATGTACATATATTGAGCACTAGATATACATTACCATCTTTAGTGGTGCTGATTAAATGAAAGAATCAGCAACTATCAAAGAACTGAAATTAAAATTTGAAATTTCCATAAAAATTCACAATTCAATTAGAAAAGAACTTTTTTGGTCATAATGCTCACTGCGAGATCAATTATTCTTCATGTTGAGCTGCACCTTTGCCTCTAAGACTTCAAAAGTAGAAACTTTGCTTTGGGATGGAAGGTGGAAAAGTTCAAGTGGGGAGAAAAATTGACCAATATAAATCAAACATGTATGACAAGTTTGGATTTGTTCTTTGATCAAGCAATTGCCTGAAATCATACTGACGCCCTCCATCATTGGAAGGTGCCCTTCATTTCTCCTGGTTGTATCTTTCAAACCCCTTCATATTGTTGGTGGCTCAGTGGCTAATCCTAAATAGATCCCAATGCAGTAAATTTTTATCTACAACAAGTTATGTTGATATCTTCCACTGTCACACTACATTGCCTGTAACTATCGAACATGTCTAGACGTCAAACCTGCTGCACTCATTTAAGGGAGATGTCATGTTTTCCTTTTTACCCAAGTCATTGTCTGATCCCAAGAAAATCTAAAAAACCCAGATCATGCAACTCTTCTATCAGCAAAGATATAAAAGCAAACTACCCAAAATTATTACACTAGTGAAAGCATTCCCATGCTTATATTTTTTCTATAGCATAGTTGTGCAACAGATATAAGTGCTGACAAAGAAAGTAAGGATGCAAGTTACTACAGCCTACATGAAGTTGTTACATATTTGAGTATCTGAACATATGATAGACATTTTAGATATATACGTACCCGTTCGCATTTTCAGCAATCAGACTGGCACCCCTGGCAATCAACATCTGAACCACGATAATAAAGCTTCAGCATAATGGCAAAATCATGATTATATTCAGATTTTTTTTTTTCTTCTTTAATGGAAAACATACTTGACAACATTGTTGGTTTCCACCACAGGCAGCATAATGGAGAGCTGTGCTTCCAGCACCTGAAAAGAGATCACAGACAAGCAACATTAATCTAGAATGATGGTAATTCTATAGCAGGCTTTAAGTATTAAGTTATTGGAAACAACTTCTACTTATTAGGGAGGCAGCTGTTCTATTGTTAAATAGATGTCAGCCAGACCAATATCAGGTAGCCTGTTCTGTTGTAAAGTAGGAATTAACAGTCCACAAGTACTTAAGAATAACTAGAACCAAAATTTCAATTGTTTTCTACAGATGGCAATAAAAAAGAAAAGCCCGATAAAAACCCCTACATAATTCTGTACCAAAACCTGTTTCTATAAGTCAATTAAGATAACTCTGAAGTCATGGTAATAATGAGCGTGTAACAATATAATTTAAAGTAAAGTTTCCAAGTCATATCAACTTTAAAAGCCTCTAGCTACTGAGAAACAGAGCAAGAATGCATTAACACTAATGTTATGAAGTTTTTTGTCTTACATCCAAGTAAAATAAGGGTATCAACTATCAAATAATATCAAACCAGACAAAAAAGAGGTCTACTTAAATACTACAAGAGCACCTCCGTTACCGATCAGCTCAAATCCAGTAATTTTGTAGACATGAGAGATAGATAAAGATTGTTAATTGAAAGCATAAAAGATAAGGTTTTACCTATCAGATCAATTGTAGTTCCATCTTCGACAGTGACCTCAGAAACAGAAGCTCCTAGGTCCAACAGTAATTGCACAGTTTCAAGATGCCCATTCAGTGCTGCCATATGCAGAGCGGTGATACCACCATCAGCAGGTCTGTTAATTACCTCATGGAGAGCACTGTTGAAAGCACAATAGCACAAGAAGGCAAGTTAAAACAGCACAATGACAAAGAAAGTAAAGAAAAAGATCACAGAGCTGAAGGAGAACTCGAGGTGAAAGTACCTTTCATCGAACTCTGAGATCGATTCACTGTTGTTTGATCTCTTTGCCAATATATTCCAACAATCTGAGATACTAGGTATATAATCTGCAAGGAGGAGGCGTACACAACGAGTATGACCGTTCAGAGCAGCCAAGTGGAGTGCAGTGCCCCCATTAAGATAATCTGATCTGTGAATCTAAATTGCAGAATTTGACAAATTTGTCATGATATTACACATACAATCTTTCAAACTAATTCGATGGTGATTGGTAAGGAAGATACGAATGAAAGTAGAATACTTACATTAGCTTTATAAAGTAATAGAATCAGAACAACCTCCCAGTGACCATGTTGACAAGCTTGCATCAAAGCAGTCTGTTTACACAAACAAAACACTCAACTGTTCTATTACTTGATAAGTTACTAAACTGATTTTGTATTTTCTTTGAATAACTCAAAGTAACTAAAGGCTTGTGATTGGTCACTCAAAACAAAGGAAAGAGAAGACTGAAGTAATGGTCAATAATTGTTTTAGAGAAATATGCAAATTCAGTGAGGCAGCAATACATTACCTGACCACGATAGTTCCTGAGATTAATATCAACTCCAGACTCAATCAGGAGAGAAACTATCTAACAACACGTGAGAAAAAACAGTTAAAAAAGACTTAATATAACATGCAATGTATAATGTTATCAACTCTGAATTGGCAACTCAAAAGAAACTATCAAGTACCTCATGGTGACCTTGAGCTGCAGAGTAGTGTAGTGGTGAATTTCTAACACCAAATGTTGAATATCTAGCAAGTCTTGGATTGCATTCCAACAAGGCCTTGGCTTCTTGAAGATCTCCATCTCTTGCTGCAGAAACTAAACGCTCCCCAGATGCGGAACAGCCAAAAGAATTACCCATGATACTTAGAAATTTCATGATTTTTCAAGATAACAAAGACTTGTCTAATAGCTCCAATGAATAAAACAGAATTCTTGATCTTGTAAATTGAAACACTAAATGAGAAAGAGACCCTGTCTTTTCTTTTTGGTGCTCTCTCAAGGCTCTTCTCAGGCAAAAATTATTAAGGTCACATATAATTCCATGGTATCTATCTACCAAACTAACAACTACCCAAAAGCTCACTTGCTTATCAGAAAGAATTGGTTGCAACGGTCAGAATCTCACTGACTTTTGATGATTCCTAAGATGAAACCTCAGATAGACACAGAAAAAGAAGAAAAGAAAAAGAAAAACTCCTGTTGATATCCAAAGGAAAGAACAAGAAGGAATTGTTTCTCTCTAACTGCTCATTAATTAAAATATATATATATACATATATGAGAGAGGCAGAGAGAGAAAAAAATGGCAATCTTGCATAAGACCCTTTATTACAAGTTAGTTAAGTAATCTCGTGAACCTCGAGACACCCAACAAACATTACCTTACAACAATGAAATCCAAATCAATTTTCAACAAACACCATCCCCCTTTTTACTCTTTCACCAAAATCGATACAATACAATACAAAGACACATAAACAAACTAACAATTCCTTCTAAAAAAGACTTATGATCTCCGGACTTCCCAGACACAAAATCATCAGCAACCACTCTTTTCAAATCTTAATAATCTTCTTCTCTATACTTCTTTAAAGAACCAAAATCTTTCAAATACCCATTTCCTAATTAGCTCCAAAAGACTCAAATTGTTTCTAACAGATTATCCACAAAATATACAAGGAAAGAAAATCCAAATAAAATCTCAGGTACCCATTTACAAATTAAGAATAAAGAATCAAAATTTACCAGAAATTCGACAAAAGAATCAAAACCTATTAAAACCCAGATCAATAAAACAATGACTTAATAAAAAGAATGCGAAACATAAGGTGTAACAAAAATGTATTGGCACTTTGGCTAATAATGGTGATGAGGGTTAAAATTTGCCAAACTGAAAATTGGAAACAGTTGATAAATTAAATAAGGTTAGATTGTGAGGGCATTAAAAAAAAAATAATAAGAAGTGGAGAAAGCGACCATTAACTGCAAATTCAACTAAACGAAATATATAATAGAGAAACGCTTGAGAGAGAGAGAGAGAGAGAGAGGTAGGAAGCATGGAAGGCGTGTTCATTGCGACATTTTTAGGTGTCTTTGTGGAGGGAAAGTAAAACAAAAAAAAAAAAGTAAAGTAAGAAGTCAGATCAGGCATCTCGCGGTTTACTCATGTATTCTTTCTTAGTACTCTTTCAAATTTATTTACTTTTTTTACCTTTGCTGTAAAGTTGCCATTACAAATCTCAGTTTTTCTTGTTCTTAAATTCCTTTCGTTTACAGTAAAAGTTACCCATTTTCATAACATCATCATCAATTAATTATTCTGTTTAAGCTCGTTTTTAAAGTTCCTTTAATCAATTAGACTCATGAGCCGGCGGCCTATTTATCAGCTTATAAGCAAATCGGGTAAATTTGATATATTTATAATTTAATTTTTAATATTTATTTGAGCAAATATTGATATAAATTAGTTACTTTTTAAAGTCTGTTTAGTCTTATAGATTATAAGTAAATATTGATTAGTTATTGATAATGAAAGATATATTTTATTTCTAAATTAATTTTATATATATTACTATATTATTTTGGTTTAATCTAAAAGTACTTATAAATAACATGTAATAATTAAAGAATACTAAGATAAATTTTATTTAACTTACTATAAGTTATCAGAGTTAAATTTTCATTAATATAGAATTTTCTTTTCTTAATGCGATAAATATGAAATTATTAATTAAAACTTTACAATATTGATTCAAAACTTAAAAATTGAAAAATTGAAGTTGGAAGACATTTCCAACTTTAATGCCAAACACCGAACACACATTGAGGCAAACATACTGAGATTTTTCCCACTAATATGCCTTTTTCCTTTCTGCATTGAATTTCCACAGCTGCCAATTCCTTAAAACCAACAAATTTGACAACAATATAAAATTTAAAATTACTGAGAATCAGTAGTTGAATGATTAAAAATAAAATTTGACAGAGCAGGAACAGATAACAGCTAATTGGCTAAGTAGTTTCCAATTTCTGTAATCTTAACTGGATCAAAGAATTTCGCAAAATTCTTGCATTTTCAATTAGACCCTAGAATAAACCCTAATCTAGTTGAAATATTAAACAATTGGGCTTCTTTCCAGTTTCTCTTCATAATTTTCCATCAATCAGCAAAGGATATGCCTGAAGACGCTGTCAACACTTGAACATAATAGAGAGGAAAACCAAACTTGTCTAACCATCGGACACAAAAATGAGGACGTTGATAGATCATAAATAATTATACTTATTGTGTTTAATTCTGTTATATCTTGATTGGATATTGTATTTAATTATAAAAATTATGTTTGTTCTGATCTAGATGATGAAATATAAAAAATTGAGCGGAATTCAGCTTAAATATATGTTTAAAAACATCACTTGTCAAAAACTAAGTATTTTAGAGGAAGAATAGTGAAAATTTATGCAGAAGGTCATTTTCAATAAGGGGTGACCACACCCTACAATCTGTGAGCTGCTAAAATCTGTTGAAGAGAATTTTGAATTTTTAGTTAAGTTCGTGGTGGATCCACTTTTATGTTATTTCTTTTATTTTGGAAGTGCTGGATAAGGAAAACTAACTCCCATGTTATTTAAGATTTTATTTGTTTAGATTACCCTTTATCTTATCATTCTTTATGGGATAGATTATATATAAAGTTTGTTTCTTTTTGGATAAAGATTATCTTATAGGATTTTGCTTTGACTTCCTACATAAGAAGGTTAGTCCTACAAAGAGACAGACGGCTGAGAGGTTTGAGATTTCGACAACCCGTTCAGACGTATTCAACTAACTCCATAATTTGGTAATAGTTGATATATATCACCCTTAATAATTCTTCTTCTAAACAAAATAACTACCAACAGGAATAATTTGCTTCGCAGCTTTCCAAGTGAAAGTTCTTATCTTAAGAAGAAGATTGAGCTTCCAAATTGATTCCTAGAAGGATGACTTAGGTCGTGAGGAAAGGAGATATGTTTCTATTGCTAGAAAATTGTAAATGATTATATACATGGAACTTAATAACTGGACTTAGCAAAATAACAACCTCCTTTTGTGAATTTCCAAATCAATTTATCTTGCTTATTTGAAGAGGCTACTCGACACATAATTATAGCATTCAATTAAAAAGAGGTTGTACAAGGCTTGGTATTCCATCTTTCTTCATTTATAAGGTCATAAATCTTATGAAGCTAACAATCAGCAGACTTGGGAGAGAATAGTTTAAAGCCATGAAGGTCATCAAGCCAGGGAACCCCCATATAAAAATAGTTCTCCCTTTTCAATGAGTTTAAAAACATCAATGTTAAGAACTCGTCTAACACCTAAAATGCTCCTTCAATATCAAAAAGGTCTATTGCTACTTTAGCATCCCAAAATGACAAAGAGGAAATTAAATAGCCTTGACAGGTTTAGCCTAACGAGAATCTATAAGTAAGCTCCAAGCTTGTTTAGCTAAAAGAATAATAATAGTAACAATAATGAAAATGATAATAAAGATAATGAATAATAATGATAATGATAGTGATAATAAGGATTGTGATAGTAATGATAATAAAACTATAAGTCTTATAAATTTAATGAATATAATTAAAGTAACAAGTTTTATTTAATTTAATTTGATTTGTATTTTATTTTTAAATTGGGGTGAGTTAAAATAGGATTGTAATGCTAGATAAATAATAACGGGGTTATTACTATATCTAATTAGTTTGTTTTTTTTAGATAATTAATTAGGTGAATTACATAAAGGGTAACTTACTTATTGTAAATGTCACACTCAAATATTCTCTCAATATGAGTGTATGAATTAAATATTATATTTGGAAGTTATAAAAAAAATTTGTAAAAAAATTTATCATGGGTAATGGCAATATTTTAATTAGCAAATGGTAATGGATTTAATTGAAAAGAGTTAATAAATTGACTAACTAAATTAATAAAACGTTATGATTAAATTGATATTTATTTATGAAAGAGGGGCTAAAAGAAGAATTGATTTAAAATGGGGTTTAAATGAGAATTTTCAAGATTGGTACTTTGTAATCAAATATGTAGGTAGGGGCATATAATGGTAATATCAAAATCAAAAGAAAAGGTAAATAAGTAACTACATATTTTTCATAATTTTGATTTGGCCCAAAAGTAGTAGTTAAGGGCTTAATTGAATGAATAATTTTAAGCTTAAGCATTTAGCGGATATTTCCAGGGGGTTGTGGTTATTCAAAGAAAAATAGAGGGACTAAAGGCTATTATGTGAAAAGAAAAGGGAAGAAAAGAAGAAAAAAGGATGAAGAAGAAGAAGGGGGGAGAGAGAGAGGAAGCTTAACTGCCATCAATGGCAGAAGGTGGAGGAGCTGGTTCGAGCGGCAGGAAAGTTGACCGAAGGTGCGGTTGATGTCGACAAGCTTAGTGGTGGCAACAAGGCATCTAGCAATAGTGGTGGGCGACAGAAATCGAGAAGGACAGTAGCAGCTTTCTTGTTGTTGTTCATAGCGTTTTCAGCAACCATTTTTTAATAGTGTAGGGACAATTTGATTTTTTGAATTTTTCGATTAATGTCGTTAAGCTTTCAATAATCAGAGGACACATTCAAACTCCTTTCATCACAAGCTTTTTGATTGCACCGGTTTCGTGGCGATCAGACTCCATTAGAAAATTTACAGTTGAAACTGTCTGTGATGTATTGGGATGATCATAGGCTGAATCGGAGAATCAGATGCTAGAATCATCATCTGTGCGTTATCTCGAGTGCGTAGATGTGCTCGGATCATCGATCAGACTCTATTGGCCGGAGGTGAGTCGACTGATTCCAGCACGTGTGTCGGTAATTCCTTAAACTTAATGATTTTAAAAGTTGTTAATTAAAAATATACTAGTATTAATTTGGAGAAAAATGAATTAATTTAAGTATCTTTGGAAATTAAAATATATGTCATTAAATAGTTGCCTTATAAATATTAAAAAAGAAAAGTAATTTAATTAGAATATAAAAGTTAATTGAACTTAATAACAACAACTAGAAATTCTAGAAATTTAATTTAATAAGTTTGGATTGAATTCTTAATTGAGTAGCTTATAACACTTGATGTATAACTCATTGTCTATTTCTTCTTGTTATTTGTTTATCCTCTTACTGAATTTTACTAACCCTTATTTTCGCCACCAATATTATGCAGGATGTTAAGAGTTGGATCAAAATAGAAGCAGTAGCAGTTATAGCTTCGCGTTGCTGGACTCCATGGTTTAGAAAAGTGGAGATAAAAGATTAAATAGTTAGGCCTAGTTTGGGCAGGGCCATTATAGGTAAGAATATATCTAATTACAATATCTCTCCTTCCATAAGATGATAACTTCTACCTCCATATTTGAATCTCACTCAGAAAACTTGTCCTTGAGGTATGTAAGGGTTTTCCTTTTACTTTTACTCCAAATAATAGGAGCTCCCAAGTAATTATCGACTTCTGAATTCTAACTAGCTTTAAAGATAAATATAATTTGAATTTTTTTGTTTGAAGAGGCACAAAAACTCCAATTATAACTCCTGACTTAGAGAAATTGAGAAGTTAGCATGAAGCTTATTAGTAGCAATCCATTTAAGGCTTCTCCTTACTTTCCTAAATATCAACTACATAATAAGATAGTATTATAAGCAAACATCAAGTGAATAATGTTGGCCTTCTCTTATTAATCTTAACCCCATGTAGCTTCCTCTTAGTATCAACTGTGTTAGAGAAGGTATTTGTCATAAAAAGAAAAAACATAGGGTGATAAGGGATCCTTATAAATTCCTATTTTACTCATCACCTACTTAACAAAATCCCAACTGACTCTATCATAGGCTTTAACAATATTAAGTTTAAGATACATGCAAGCATTTTTAGCTATATAAGATTTTTTGAGAAAGGATAGGGATTCATGAACCATTAAGATATTCTCTTGAATATGTCTATGGGGAATAAAGACAGCCCGAATTTTATAAATGAGTTTCCAAAAGTAACATTTCAGTATGTCGATAATTACTTTTGAGAGGACTTTATAAGTTACATTACATAGGTTTTATGGGTATGTAATGGTCTAAAGATTCAGGGTAGCTGCTTTAGGAGCAACAATGATATAAGTCTGGTTAAGAGCCTTGAATATATTCTTAAGAAAAGGTATTGATAGCTGTTACAAGATCATGTTTGATGTGGTGCCAAATTTTCTGATATAAAATCGCTAATAATCCATTAGGTCTAGGTACTTTTGATTGGCTTATTATGGACGGGGGTTTCGGGCACACATCTAAGTGTTTGTAGTGACTACGACACTGCAAGACTTTTCAATATAATCAAGAACACACTAACTAGTCACAAAGATTAGAGCGGAGATATGAGTTACCACCCGAGTAATTCACTAGAACACTTTTACTAATGATGATGTTTCTTGATTCCATAATGAAGCTTATGCCACGAATCCAGAGATGGATCCGGAAGCCAACTTTCCTATTTGTGTATCTTTGTCTTTAATTTTATTGTTTAGGGTTATTCCCTATAAATACAACAGTTATATTTCTACACATTAAGCACTACAATATGTGAGCTCCACCTAAGTCTAGCCCATTTTATTAAGCTCAGTCCATATTTAAGGTTATTAACTTAATTTACTAGTCAATTATGTATAAGGCCTACCTAGTCTAGCCCAATTACAAATTATACTTTAATTATCAAGTTTTTAACCTAAAATGACTACTTTTTATGTAAAGGCCTAATTATGTATTTTTAAAGCTAATATGACCCAATTATAATTAAAACATGGCAAAGCCGACTAGCCCAATTACCATCTCATTAACCTAATAGACTATAACTTTCATGTTTGATCTAATTTTTAACCTAAGGTCTATGTATCCAGTTTTAATTAAATAATCATATCTCATCTATTTGGTATATACCAGGCATAAAATAAAAATATAAGTGCAGAAAAGTTAAATTTAGCTATTACAACCCTTCCTATAACTAAAAATGAAAAAAAAATTGCCTAAAAAATTGCATAGAGTCTATCGACTCTGCACTAAGCTAATCAGCTCCGGGGCTTTAGGTGATCTTTCTGCGATTTTCTTTCAGTTTCTCACACTTAAAAGCCGCTTTCACATACATAGAAGATAGAAAATCAATCAAAACATGTAAAATGAAATAAGAAGCATAATTAGAAATCTAGAAAATAATACTAACCCTAAAAAATTACAACAGATAATAGGCAAACATAATATTTTAAGACAGATTATAAATTTCGATTATTTAACCCTAAAATCTAATTTAATTGCATAGAAATATAAATCAATTATGTTTACCTACTCATTAACTAATCAGATTCAAAATCCAATAAAATCATATTATCAAATTCAAAATCCTATATGTTCATATTATCATATTCAAAATCCAAGAATATAAAAGTTATCTGTTTTAAAACCTAGGAAACATGCATATCATAAAAATATGTAAACCATAAAAGAAATCTAATTCTAACACATATAACATTGAAAGAAATAACAATCATAGAAAAAAAATCATAAAATCTTAACATGTTTCTAACAAAGAAAACAAGAAAAAGAATAATAAAGAATATTAGAAAAGAAGTGAAAGGTGATAATATGGATGCTTTGAAACCCTCAGATTGTCACCGTATTATGCAAATCCTTGAGTCTCAGAAGTAGAGGAGGAAATTGATTTAATGATGGGGTAGAAATCTAGAATGTTTAATGGGTTTTATGTATACTTTTGAGAATCAGAGTACGTATGTCACAATCTTACTAATTTTTATGTATCTAGTTACTCCCTTAAGTCTAGTATTTTCTTTTCTATTTATCAAGGAAAGTTTAAAACCTAAAGACTTAAATATACATTCTAATTTATTTGATAAATCCATAATAAAATATATATAGCTTTTGGACTTATCAAAATGTCTAATGATAAATATTGAAAATATTATAAAAACCATTACAAATTTGAATAATTATCAATAAAACATTTTAGAAGATGTATTTTTATTTATTTTGTCATTTTAAAGTAAAAAATACTCAAAAACGATGTAAAAATCTGATTTTTGAACCAATCGGCACTGCACAGAGCTAACCGGCACTACACAGAGTTGATTCGGCTCTATGTACAGCCGATTCAGCTGTACACAGAGCCGATTGGCTTAGAGAGTAAGAAGTTCTGAAAATTTTTTACAGTCTAGTCCTTGAACTTGTAAAAATATCATTTCATCCCTTAAACTTGTAAAAATATCATTTCATCCCTTAAACTTGTTTTTTCTGCCAATTGGAACCAAATTAATTCTAGAATGGTTCAACTATTCTCAAACCTAACTGGGATTCTCCCACCCTTAACCTCTTGAGACTCGAGAAAGGCAATAACTTTCATCATCGAATTTTTCATAATTATCTCAATATCTAGATCTGAAAAATAGATGTTGACACTTATACTAAAAACAACCACTCTAATTTCCTCCTTCGAAACTTCTCTAAATAGATCGACACAATAACAGGAGAAATACAATCAATAATAATTTTCATTTTTCGATCACTTGGTTATAGTGAACTCCTTTAAAAAAGCTCCAAATCTTCCCCTCAATATCATTCTTTCTATCCAGCCATCTTCCTTGCCTATTTTTGAGCATTATAGATCTATTTTTGCTTCTCCTTTGCATAGCGCTGGCATGAGTTTTCCTATCTCCCTAATGATATTGGAAAATGATTTTGGATACAAAGTAAAAAGAAAAAAGAAAAAAGATTAGCAACTAAACATCTACCAAATGAAATTAAACTATATTAAATTATCATATGATTAAACTATTAAAATTCACAGAAATTATGAAGAATTGAGTAAATTAATTTAGAATATTAAATCATAATCACATTGAAATATAAAATGTTCTATAATAATAAAAGTAGTTTAACTGTAAATTCGATTCACATACAAGCGTAAATTAAAGTAAACATAATAAAAATATTAATATTTGTTTCCATTATATGGCATTGATAAAAATTTTTAATGTAAGGATATATATAATAATTAAAATCAAAGGAAAGCTCGGTATCTTTGACATTTAATCAACTTGGAATTAAGTAAAATCGAGTCAGAATTTGACTTTCCGCATTATATAATGATTCAAGGAAAGAACTACATTCTATTAGGCTCTTGGGAATACTAGTAATTCTTATAAAGTGAGACTTCTCAATTAAAAAATACCGAAGAAATTATTCTTGATCTTGTTGATCTATATTTAATTAGTCTCAATAATTATAACATAAACTTTTAATAGTTTAAAGATTTGACATTCTATATATAGGAATGAGGTAAAAAAAAGCTCTAGTTAAATGGTATACTATAAATAGGATCAAAACTCACTAATATTAATATATATTATAGAAAATTCTGAGCTATTTTAGGTGTATATCTTCTATTCTCTATTTATCCAATAGATAGATAAACGAGTATGTTACATAACCCACTATTTTTGTTTCATTTTTTGCCCACCTAATGTGGCATTTACTATTTTTACAAAATTATCTCTTAATATTTTAAAATCAATAAATATTGATGTCACATAAGGTAGGCAAGGGGTGAAATAAAAAATAATTGGATGTTTAATATCTTTCACACATTTATTAATTTTACATAATTACATACATGTTAATTATTTCAATTTTTCTTGAAACAATAACACACTCATATCAATGTGTTACATTTGTGTTCATTGCAATATATAGACCTAATGCATATAAAAATTAGCCAGTATGTTACAAAGTAAGACATTTCTTTCAAATGATAATTTTTTAATCTTTTATTTAATCTCATATTTTCCCCTTCTCTCAACTTCATTTCCTTAAATAAAAAAATCATCAATTTATGTCTTCAACAACTTTAGAACTGTGACATATTATAAATTTTTGAAACAATAAGACACAACAAAATAGCCGTCCTTCAAAAAACTTGATTTAAATAATATAATGCCAAAAGCAACACGTTATATAATTGTTTTTGGTTGGCAAGAAGCAACAAGTTAATGATAGAATGATTAGTCCGAAATTGAGTTGTGTAGAGGAGGAAATGGGACCCTATTATTTGGAATCTTTTTGCTAAAAGAGAAAAATGTCTTAATTAATTATCAATCTTTTTGAAGGTAATGTGCTCCCCACTTGCGTTGCAATTATATTGTATTCGGACAATTCAACATTTTTTTATTAGGTAAACAATTAGTCTCTTTCGTATAATTATTTCTATTTCTCTTGATGGGGACTTAACACTCATAATCTTTCTTTCTTTCTTTTTTTTTAAAAGGGTACTATTTATTTAACCTAATAATTTTGTGACAGGTTATTCATACATTGTTATTTTATTTGTCACATTTTGTTTAAAAGCATATATTAAAATTGTATAAGTTAGTAAATCATTATAAAATTATTACGGTTTTATAAAAGAATAATATATGTATATGGCTGTGTATGCGTGCGTCCACCTGTGAGGCATAGTGTCTCCTGATTATAAAAAATCAAAGAGTAGAGTAGCCCTTTAGAATTTTATATCAATTTATAAGAAACTGTGTATAAATTATCATAATTTTGTACAAGAGTATATCCTATATCAAATCCATATATATGTTTGTATAATTATTATTATAAGAAATTATGAAAAGCATCTGTTCATATTATAATACCATATCAAAAAATATAATAAGTTGATAGCAAAAAAAAATATTAAGTACAGAATTTAAATTTAAGTCTATTTTTACTTTATCAGCTGTCACGTAATTCACGGGCTATTAGATTTCTCGCAAATAAAAAAAAAAATAGCATCGTTAAATTTCTATTTCAAAATATATTCAACTATTTATTGTTCTTTTTTTTCTCACATCATTTTAAGATGTATCTTGTATTGGTCTAATATATTAAGAGAGTTTACCTCCTTGCTAATTAGACTTTGTTCTAAAAAGAATGGTCAAGTTCCGTGAAAAAGATTTTCCGTTAAGCAATTCTTCTTTCTTTGTTTTTTTTTTTTTTTTTTCTAATTGAACTAAATAAACCTCTAAATATAACTAAACTTGAATTTTTGTTCTGCAATTATAGACGAGAGGATCTTCAAGTTTACATTTTTGGTTTTGTACCTGTTTTCTAATTTTCTTTTTGGATGTAAGTTATTGCATCATTTTAAAAAAAAAAAAAAAAAAAATTGTTGAATGGTAAATGGGTTCAAAGACTAGGCAAGTCTTGCATGTTTGTTCCTTATAGCCCAGCCCAGTTAAGGATACAGCGCATACAATAGTTGTTAGGGATTGTTATTTCATGCATCCGCAAACATTAAGAATTATATATCTAATGTTAAAATACACGTGTATTGTTAGAAATAAAATTAAGTATTTACTTTAATAAATTATAAAGTTAAAAATTTATTTAATTAGATATTAATTAATATTTTATATTATTAAATGATTAATAAACTAAAAAGATGAAATTAAATTAACACTATAAATTTAAATGTATTATAACATAGATGAATCAATATAGTATCAATATTTTATTAATCATATCTCATTTCTTAATTTTATATTATATTATTACTAAAAATATTTTTTTATATTTTTTTATAATTTACTGTATTTTATTTTTTTATTATATCACGTAAAATTATTTTTTAAGAATATGTTAATACTTTTATAAGAAAAATATTATATATTAAAATAATAGAAATTTTAATCACCGTAATTAGAGTAAATATAATAAAAATAATAATTTTATGTTTCAAAAAAAATAATTTTATCATTTTTCTCCAAATATCATTATTCTGATTTAAATTTATGAAATGACTTATAGGTTAATATGTTGTAAATTATAGATTCATCAGAAGTATACCCAAGGTTCATAAGTTATAGTCTAAAAATTATAAATTAAAAAACAGATTTATATGTTAAGAATAAGTTCACTAATAAAAATTAATGAAGATACACTTCATATTCAATAAATCTCATAGATGAATATCAATTTATAAGTAATGAATATAAAATTTATGTTTAATAGACTTAGCACTAATAATATATGAATATAAAATTTATAAGTATAAATTTAAAGTTTATATTTAACGAACTCGACACTAATAATAAATGAATATATACTTTATAAATAATAAATAACATATTCACATGTTAAGTACAGGTCCATAAATAAAAGTTAATGAATATACACTTTATATTTAATGAACCTTATACATTTTATAAGTGATAGTTTAAAATTCATGTTTAAATGAACTTAACACTAATAATAAATGAATATACACTTTATAAGTAATGAATATATTGTCTGTGCATGAAATAAATCAGTATTTATAGGTTAAAAAATAATCTGTTCATTATCTATAAACTATAAGTTCATGAAATGTACACTTGAGGTTCATTTAATATAATACACACATTAATATCTATAGAAGAGTCATTTAGTCTCAATTAGCTATTTGTTCCCTATAATTAAATTTATTAAATATTTTCTTAATCTAAATGAAATACGAAAAAAATATTAATTAATATGAATATACACTTTATAAGTGATGAATCTAAAATTCATGTTTAATGAACTTAACACTAATAAGAAATAAATATACACTTTATATATAATGAATATATTATCTGCGTATAAAATAAATCAGTATTCATAGTTTAAAAAATAACATTATCTATATAAGAGTCATTTAATCTCAATTCATTATTTGTTCTTTATAATTAAGCTTATTTATACTTTCTTAATCTAAATAAAATACTAAGAAAATATTAATTAGTATGAATATACACTTTATAAATGATAAATATAAAGTTTATGTTTAATGAACCTGACACCGATACTAAATTAACGTACACTTTATAAGTAATGAATATACCATCTATACATAAAATAATCAATATTCATAAGTTAAAAAATAATAGGTTCATTATTTATAAACTACAAGTTCATCAAATATACACTTGAGGTTCATTTAATATTATACATACATTAATATCTATAATATTTAGTCACCGTTAACTATTTGTTTCCTATAATTAAACTTATTAAATACTTTTTTAATCTAAATAAAATACTAAAAAAATATTAATTAGTATGGAATGAAGGGAGCAACTATTAATAAAATTTTAAATAAGAAAATAATTAATATTTAATAAAAATAAATTTTTAAAATTTAATACTTAATAAAATTATCAATTTAATAATGTCAAATATAAATTTTATATTCTAAATTTTATAATTAATTAGTCTGTAACATAATTATTTTATTATCCAAAATAAAAGGATATATATACAATTAAAGAAACAACCAAATAAAATCTTAAAAAATAAATATTATATATGTGTAAGATGACTCAAATTCATAATATTGTGTGAGACTGGCTCATGATATAATTTACCAGTTGTTAGTTTGATGATGATTGGATTTGGTCTCAACTTATGTCCTTATTTTTTAGATGAGGGTGAAATGTAGTGGCTTATATTTTATTTTTTTAAGAATTTTTTAGAATATTTTGAAATTAATAAAAGGTATTATTTTTATTGTGTAAATTTTCTGAAAATATTACTTTTTAAACTTTTTTTCTAAAATTTTATGGTGTATTTTTTTTTTCAGTTATCTTTTGATTTTTTACATTCGTGCTTTAATTATTTTATTTATAAAAAATAATTGAAAAAATAAAATAACCAATTAAAGTCATAATATATAGAAGAGATTAAAACATTAAATTTTAATACAATAAAAATTATTTTTAAAAATAAAGTAAAAAAAAAATCATAAATTTGATAAAAGAAAGAAAAACCACAACTTTGATATGTTTCCCATGTAGAAAACATTGGGTCATATGATATACAGCAATTAGACCTCTAAACAGGCAAAAAAGACACTTATTTTTTCCTTGGAAGTATTAGTTTTATTGTTCATGGAAAAACACAACAGAGTATTTGAGAAAGAAATCCTACTCCAAATCGGAATTTGGACCGAAATGAAATGGGCCCAAAAGCGAGACTCTTACAACCGGCAATTTATGCGCTGCATCCCGCTGTATCGGGCATTGTGGTCCTAGAACGATTTTGCACGTGTGAGCTTTTATTAGAAAACAAATATTATTTTACATCTATTAGCTGAATGGTTTGGACTTTGCACGTCCGCCTCCCTTTCTTTTTCCTTTTTTTTTTTTTTTTTATTCGTTTCTTCTTTTCAGTGTTTCGATTTTATAATTGAAATTTTTTTCATTAATATTGTTAAACACTAAATTATTATTATTATTTTTTAAATCACAGTAAGAATTATATGGAAATTCATCTTTTATATATTAAAAAAGATATTCATAATAAAATAAATAGATGAAATTAATATAAAAATTAATATAATATATTATTTAAATATTAATATTATATTAACTAACAAAATAATTTTTTAATTAGATAATAATTATAATTTTATAAAATAATATATTAAATTATATTATATTAACTAATAAATTAATTTTTAATTCTAAAAAATAGCATGTTAACTATATTTATAGTACTAATTTATGTAAAACTAAAATTCAATTAACAAAATTTTTTAAAATAATTTCTATATTATTGCAATAGTAAAACTTTGAAACATTAATTTTTTTTAAAATAATTAATTTATCATTATGTTTTGAAATATTATAAATAATTATAAAATATTAAAAAATTAAATAAATTTCATCTATAAATTAAATTATATTATATTTATAATTAAAATAATAAAAATAACTGTTATAAATTTTTTTATTATCTATAATTAAAATAATAACAGCATTCGTATAATGTGCTAATTAATTATATTGGTTCGGTTGGCTGATAAATAAAATCTTTTATTCATAAGGTCGTGCTACCACTTTCTGATTAGCAAGATATATACCATTTGTCCCTAAACCTTCATCTTCAACAATAGGCTGCAAAGATAAACTTATCTGAATATCCATTTAGAAACTTAGAGTTAGCCCTGAGATTCATTCAATTTTTATGAACCACGAGAAATACATCCTTCCTTGTATGGCAATCTTTAAACACAGGAACTGTGAGTCTACTAGTGAAACAGTAGAGAATATGCACCTT
The DNA here is from genome assembly GCF_019578655.1 of Ricinus communis. NCBI lineage: Eukaryota > Viridiplantae > Streptophyta > Magnoliopsida > Malpighiales > Euphorbiaceae > Ricinus > Ricinus communis. The sequence continues at coordinate 22,805,297 of NC_063258.1, forward strand.
TTCTTTTTATCCTCAAGCTAAATGCCACCTGGTTTGTAAGCCTGAGGCAATGGGGTTTGGTGGTATAAGAGATTGATGGGCTTGGCAAATAAACGATTATTTCCTTCTTCTCATTGCCAACATCTGCTGGTATATACGTAAGAGCAAAAACACTTCCATTTTTTATTTTAAAAAGTAAAGAAATAAAGCAAGTTGACACTATTTGAATGCCTAAAGAACCCATGAATACTCTATTCTGGCATTCGAACTGTGTCCTAACTTGACTATACAACAAAGGGCTCCAAATATTCCCAGTTAACAGCAAATTGATCTTCTTCACCAATTTGGATGTCTCAAATTGAATAGTAATGCTTTCTTTGTTGGTGATGACAAGATTGCGTATATAGATGTTGTCTGCCGTGATCATATTGGATGTGCAGTGAACGGTTTGATTGTGAGAAAGGAGAAAACAAAAAAAGAAAGTTGATGTTAAAGTGGTGATATTTAGAACCATGTTGTATTTGAAATGGATTCAAATGTCTCTTTAGGTTAAATACCATTTATCTTTGTGGTTTGGTGTGTAATATATCATTCAGTCTCTATATTTTCTATATTACATTAAAATTTTTTGAGTTTTAACAAGACTAATTACTATCCATTTTCGTATTAATCAAATAACTAAACTGATAATTTAATATTACAATTTAATTCTTAAATTTATTATCAAATATCAAAATCGTTCAAAATTTATTTCATTATTAAATTAGAGTAAAATTTTATTTTTAACACAAATTAATTTTAATGTCTAGTTAAAATAATAAATTTAATATTCTTTTTCTTGCTTTAATTTTTTATTTTTAATACAATTTAAATATTTTAAAACTATTTATATTTATAATAATATTATTAAATTACTATATAATTTAATTTTAGCTAGTAATATAAAATAAACATTTCTAGTTAGAAAATATCATTTTATTATCATTTTTATTATATATTATAGTTAAACTATATAAAAAGTAAGAACTAAATTAAACGATCATGTCTTAATCTAGTGAAATAATCTAGATATTAAGTTGATAAATTCACTATCAATAAAGAAATTATGTTAATCTTGTATGTTAAAAGTAAACTTTTTTATTAACTATTCAAATAAAATTAATATGAGTAAAATTTTTATTTTTAATATAGTTTAATTTTAGTGTCTAGTAAAAATAATAACTTGTAACTATTTATTTTATTTAAAAATTTAAAAATTAAACTATATAGTAATTTAATAATATTAAAAAAATAAATATTTTAAATACGTTTAGATTTTTTTAAAATTAAATTATACTAAAAGAAAAAAATATATATAACCAAGTAAAATTTATTATTTTAATTAGACACTAAAATTAACTTATGCTAAGAATAAGATTTTACTCTAATTTGATAATGAAATTAATTTTGGAAGAGTTTGATATTTGATAATAAGTTTAAGGATCAAATTCTATTCTTAAATTATTAATTTAGTCATTCGACCAACTCCGAAAGGGATAGTAGTTAACTTTATTAGAATTCAAGGGTATTTTAATATAATAAAAAATATAAAAACTAAATCATATATTAAGCCAAATTATAGGAGATAAATAGTATTTAATCCTAACTCTTTTGCATGCGGTGTTAAATATAGATGAGGTTCCTTGTTGGATTACTAAAGTTGATATTACTTTTTTTTCAACATGTGTCTAGAGTTAATCTAGAGCGTGCTCGATAAAACTCTTAAGAAGATTTGAGTTCAAGGCCTTGGTTAAGCTAGAAAAGACTCTTACCAGCTCGTCTATGCGCCCTTGAATGATATTACTTTTATTAAATCAAAGCTTTTTTGTAATTCTTTTTAAAGACTCATGTATGTTAATACTATTCATGACAATGAAGAGAGAAGTAGAGGGGAAGTTATAATATAGGGAAAAGAAGGAAAGGAAATTGAAGATTAGGGAAAAGTAAATATTTATCCTATTGGTTTGGTATATAAAAATAACCATTAAAGGAAAATAAGGAGAATTAACTGATTTTAAATTCTTATTACTAATATATATAAAAACAATAATTAATTAGATTTTAAACTTTTTTCATGAATTGAAACATTTTATAATCTAAATTGAAGTGCAATTAATTTCAATTTCTATAAAAGTAATTATTTTTTTCAATTTTTTTCTCTTGTTAAAAGATTTTATTTGTCAAATACGATTAAAACTAATTCTTCATCTATTTGCTTTTCTTTTCTTTAGGTTATAGATGTATTAAACTTAATATTTGTGAGTGCACGAACCGTTTTTATAGTAAAAGCGGTAAAACACCTCGAAGTCGATCTCTTAAGGAACTATAAGACCATTTATTATAAAGACTAATTATCAATACAAAACAATAAAAGTAAATTTAAACACTCTAAACTAATAATTTAAGAAAAATAATAAAGTTCATGAAATAAATAATAAAATAAATATGCAAATAAGATAATTTAATAAAACTAAATTCTAGAACCTATAATTATTTAGTAATCATTTTGTTTTAACAATAAATATATATCTAATGAATGAGGTGATGATGTTTATTTTTCTTTAATTACTAGAGCTAATAATGTAATTAAAGTTCCTTATATTAACATAGATTGAAATAAAAATAGTATCTCTAATACAATCAACTTAAATATTTTCATAACAATTGCTATTACTGAATTAATATGATGGTTAAGTAATAATAATAACTAAAACTAATAAAGATGTGTTGATAAAGAAATCATCCACTAAATATAATATACAAACTAAATAGGTTAAACTAAATATTAAAAAAAATTAGTCTAATATTTTTAATCCTATAATCATAGTAATTAAACATTGATTCATCCCAAAGCCTTCTTGATCTTGAAAGAATAATAAATTCTAAAACTAAATATTTGTAATGAAGAACTATAGAGAAAACTTGCGAAGACATGAATGGTAGACAGATAATGGTAAATAAATAGTATATCTAGTTTTCAATACTTATCTAAATTTGTAGGGACACATTTTGCAGAATCATTCCTTAAGTATAACACCTCTAAGAGTTATCATTATCACAACTCTTAATTATTCTTAATTAAATAACTAATAAAATTTTCAAATAACAAAAGACTAAATTGCCCCTAAGTGACATATAATTTTTGGCTAGTCCATTAAATTATTCAATCCATACGTCTCGGTCTTGAGTATCGATACAAACACGTCTTATTATTGTCCATTTTTAAATATTTTATGCTTCATAATTCCCTTTTTAGTTAATATTATATGAAATTGGATAATTATATTTAAGTGGGAGGGAAGAATATATATTTTTATCGCATTATATATACACATTAATTTTTGTGACTTCAATTTTTTTTTACACATAAAATTTTTATTTTGATGTGTACTTCTTTTTTATATATAGGGTTCAAGCTTATGTATAATTTTATGATTTTTTTTATTAATTTATCGATTAATAAGTTACATTTCTAATTAAACACTCGTTCTAATCCTAAGAAATAACATATTACTAATAAATTAGTTTTCTAATTAGATAATGATTATTCTAAAAAATAATATATTAATTATATTTTAATAATATATTAACTAAAAAATTAATTCTTTAATTAGATAATAATTTTAATTATAAAAAATAATATTTTTAAATATTGTATTCACTAATAAATTAATTTTTAATTATACAGTAATTTATAATTTAGAAAATAGTAATATCAATTATATTGATAGTATTAATTTATATAATATTAGAGTTAATAAATAAAAATTTAAAAATAATTTTTGATAATATTAATTTAAAGATAATATTAACAAATAAATATTTTATTAATGTAATAATATAAATAAAATTTTAAAAAATAAAAATATTTAAAAATAATTAGTTTGCTATTAGTTTTAAATTATTATAAATTAATATTAAATATTAAATAATTAATTAATTTATATCTATAAACTTAATTTTATAATCGAAATAATAATAACAGTCATACAACGTATATATATGTATATAGCAGAAGAGATTAAATAATATTGTTGTAGAAGATTGATCAATCCTATTGCCTTTGGTTAATACAAATTCCTATGATGTTCTTTTAAAAAGAAATTATTAATTATTGTCTAATTTGATGAAGATTAGATCCTTGAAAACATATGGGAAGATGAGGTGATTTCTATGTTAGTTGTAGCTTTTGAAAAGGAGAAATCTCCATTGTAAGTGCAAGATATAGACGAAGAAGATGAATATAAAAATAGTGATCAGATCCGAACAAAGTGGAACTTTGTCAAATGGTTTTGGCCTCACTCAGGTTATGATTTAAAATCATTGAAATGTCCAAATTTCTTTTTTACAGATTCCAAATGCCTATTAATGTCAAACCAATTTTGCTTTAATTTCCGGCCGTTGGAAGACCTCAGTAATCACTTGTCAACAACTAATCTCTTCTTGCACGTGCACGTGCACGTGCCCCTTTTCGCTCATGTTTACTTTTGGCTACTTTCGCCTCCCCTGCCTCGTCTGTCAACTTCGACTATTCTTTTCTTTATTAAGGTATGGTTATGTAAAAGAAAATATTATATACCTGGTCGGAGAAATAAGAATTGAAATAAAAATAAGTCGAATGTTTTACATTTTTCTATATATTATATAATTTCTTTATTTAATTATATAATTATTTTTTTAATTCCATATTTGACATTGTTAATTAGATAATCAGAATTCAAATTCAGAGCTAGTGCTGGACTTTTTTATAAGAAAATTAGAAATTAATTTATAAAGAGATATTCTTTTAGCTCAATAGTACTAAATTCATTTTTGGAACCGTAAAATCTCAAATATAAATTTCATGGAATGTTAAATCTACTCAAAGGAAATATGTTCTTTTTGAAACTTATAGTTTTGGTCTCAATTAATAAATTCTAATATGATAATATTTAATTTTATACAGTAATTTGATTTTTATTTTTATTCATTTAAAGCATAAAGCATGATAAATGTCTCAAATTTGAGATTCAATATCTATAAATATTATCAGATTTGTCACTTATATAATAAGAATTACTAAAAAAATAAAATATTTTTCTATTATATAACCGAACGTCGTTACTTGACTTTTAAACGGTCTTGAATAAAATAATAAAATATAAAAAACTTTAATTGAAATTTATATATATATATATATATATATATATATATATTAGAAATTAAATTTCAAAAATTTCATTCAGAAAATTGAATTTCAAAGATTACATACATATTGTAATTTTCTTATTTTGGTGAGATTTAGGAACTAACCCTTTGACATTAAAGCACATGGAACCAAAAGTTGTTGATTATGAGAAAAGAGAGTAATGGATTAGTTGAATTAAGACCCTTGATCTCTGCATCAATCATTACCTAATTCTTTTTACCTGCTTTATAAATTTGTTGGAAGGTTCCTTAGGGTCAAAAGGAGGAATCATTATTCTTAATTAATGCATATTTCAGATTCATATAGGAGAGAAGTGATTAATTTGGATATTAAACTCTTTTTTAATCTTATTATTGAACATAGGCACGTGCTTCATGTGTAATTTGATATAAAAGATTTTTACAGTGGTTTTATATTTTTACAGAGTAATTTTAACTTTGTAAATAATCATCAATATGATATAAAAATAAATTAATTAATCATAGAAAGGGACTCAATTAAGATTTTTAATGGATCAATGATAATTTTTCTGATGAGTTCAATGATTATTTACTGTTAGAGATAAAAAAGAAACTCAAATATAGGAGCTAGTCTTTTTTAAAGTATTATTCTATTAGGAAAGCTTTTGCTTATCACTATCTGTTAGACTTGTTTGGTGTTGAATTTAGAAAATTATTTAAATTAAAATAGATAGATTGATATTCTTTAAAAATAGTTTAAAAAAATCATCAAATTAATATGTTAAATTAAAAAAAAAACTTAAATCTTTTTTTTTTTCTAACACTTAATAACAATTTCATACACACCATTAATCTAGCTAGATAAATGTCAATACATCTTGGACCATCTCTTAAAAACCCAATTAATTTATTGCTTTAAAATTAAATTCATTGATTATGATTAGTTAGAAATTAATTGGGAAGATGGTATGTCACAAGCGATTGTGACTTATGCTTGGAAGAAAAATGAAAAATGGTTTGAAAAAAAATAAAAATTGGGTTGGTTATTTAGTGATTGAACCTTCATGCACCAAAAGAAAAAAAGGGATGCCGTATCTATCAGGAATTATATGGTCCCCTGCAATTGAGGAGATGTCGTTTTGGGTCATAAATTTATAATTTTTTTGTAACGTAATATAGATAGTCACTAATCAAATATCTATTAGATATAGTTGTGAATTTATGTTAGGTCTCTCATCTTCACATGGAAAATGTCTCTGCAATTAAGTTTCATTTTCATGAAATGACATAAACTGGCATGGTCAATTATTATAGCAAGCATGCAAAGGACTTGAAAATGAATATACTTCACGTCTAGCTCGAATAATAATAACATTTATTATTGGAAATGAAATATTCAATTTTTTCTTTTACAATAGGTGATTTTTACTTTTTACAGTAAATATAAGAACATAACTATCTCTTATTTATAATTCATAGCATATTAACCTTTCTAAAAATAAAAAGAATCTTAATTAAAAAGAAAATAATTATAAGTTACATATACATAAAAATAATTTGAGAAATACAACATTTTTTAAATTATCACTCTTTTCTAAAAAATCTTATTAATTTAACAATCTCGTATTCTTTTTATCTGATTCTTATTGGAAGAACTAATTCCTATGAGAGATTATTGTTATTCATTGTTTCTTCAATTTCATATTAACTGTTTTTTTCCAGTAATTTATTTAAATTAAAATAACATTTAAAAGAGTTAATTATAAGTAAAAACTAATTAAATTAGTATTTTATTATAGATATTGTACAATTTATCATATTTATTCCAACACAAGAATAAAATAAAAAAAATTAATATTACATTAAATATTTAAAAGTAAAAAATAATTTGAATTTTTTTTATTTGAAAAAGATAAACTAAATACGGAACGGAGTGAATATTTAAGAGATCGAAGGACTAGAAAAAGACATCCAAAAAATATACGGATGATAGAAAGCATAAAGAAAATCAAATCAATATAAATTACTAAAGCTTGTGCACATACAGTAATCATTTTACTGATATGGTATCTTTAATTGATATAATTCATTTACAAAATTCGTCTTTTTAATAATTTCTCAACAGGACAGAGCTTAATTTGATAAATAACATGATTTTGGTATTTCTTGTGAGTTTTTTTTTATTATTTTTTTAAAATTTATAGTATTAGGAGATGATAAAAGAGAGATTAAGAATAACAAATTTAGTTCTTTTTATATTAGAAAACAGCTATACAGATAAAAAATAAATAAATTAAAAAACTCTACTACTGTAATTAATTCCCTGTTGATTTGATGAAAAACACTGAAATTGATATAAAATAAACAAATAATTCATATTGAGCACTGCGCCATGCCTTTATATTGGTTGACATTGACAAACAATAAGGTTTTGAAATTTCTAAACATGACAAGTGACGACACCAATATAATTAAAAATCTATGCTCTCACAAACAATAACGAAATTTGGCATTTTTAGAACAACAAAAATTTCACTCACATGCATTCCCATTCCTCATCATCAGATCATTATTATTATTATTATTATTATTTTTTGTAATACAGAATCGTGAGTTTTCATTTACTGAAAAATAAGAATCATAAAAAATAAAAATATGATTTTAATTGTTAATAAAAATAAAAATATGTATTATAAAAAAATTTAAGAAAAATATGTTTAAAAAGCAAAAGTTATATTTATATTTTTTAATTATATGAATAGAGCTCTTATGGTTTATGACTTACGACCAATTAATGCGTTTTACATGGTAATTATTTTAAAATAAAAATTGACTTTTAATTTATAAATAAATATGGTTGTAACTGCATTAATAAAAGAAATCTTAATATTAACATTTTTGATTTATTAAATTTTATGAATACATCGTTAAATTCAAAACTCAGAAAAGGGTCTCATTAAAAATTCTACAAAATATTCATTGAAAAAAAGAATTAAAGGAGTTCAATAATAAATAAAAAAGAACAATAAATATAAAAAAATAATATTTACTGAATCAAAAAATTCTAAAAGCCATTTTAAAAATAATTAATAGACTAAATATAATAAATTTTTAATAAAAAAATAATAAGAGAAGAATATATAACTTCGTTTTAAGAAATTACCCTCATCCAATTTTGAATAAAAAAGGATGACATAAGTGCTAAGCATACTCCAGTGGCAACAACTTGTAAATTCCTAGTGTCGAATATTGAAAACTTTTCTAATTACATTTTATACCAACTTGGATTGGGCAATTACATGCCGGCCATTAGCAATTAAAATCAAGAACATACCAAATATTACAATGACTATAGTTTCTGTTTAATCATATGCTATTATTAGATATAATTACAACTTAATCTCGTCTGTAATTTTGTCATTTTCTTTATGAAGAAAACATGAGCTGACTGTCCATATTATATTAACTTCTTTAAATGAACGTTGTTATTTTTCTTTTTAAAAGTTTTTAGAGAAAGAATAGAATATAAAAGAAATTATTCCCTGTCATTCTTTTTATAGTATTTAAAATTAATTATACTCTAATTTGGAGTGTATTAATTTCAATTCAAAAAAAAATTAAAATTTAATTAATTACTCTTTTTATTCAACTTATTGCAATAAAATATTCAAAATTCGGTTAATTTCTCTCTATTCTTTTAATGATTATATATATAATATAAATTATTGTCACGTATATTATTAGAGTTCTTATTTTCTATAAATTTATCGAAATTAATCTTGGAGCAATGTGTTTGTTAATTAAAATGTCCCTTCCCCTAAATATTTTAAGAAGCATTTAAAACAAAATAAAATTTGTTCAAAGTCTAATTACCAAAATTTAAAAACTTAATATCAAGCCAATCTAAATTATAAATTACAAGTAAATGTGATTTTAAGGGCTTTTTCTTTAACAAAAAAAAAAAAAAAAGAAAAATGGAAAAGAAGTACCCATTTTCTTCTCCAGTCCCATTCTTATCCCTTTCAAATAAAGTATATCAATATTTTTAGGTCAATTTATATGTGGAATTTAAGGACACATTTTCACATACAAAATATATTTGTGAATAAAATTGGATCTGACAAACAAGGAAAATGGAGATTTTATCTCTCTTCTGCATTTTATGTTACATGTTAAAATTAGGTAACCTTCCTTGAGCTAAAGAAAGGTCACTCTCACTATAATACACCACAATCAGTATTTTGTAAGCCACACATTTCAATAATTTCTACTTAAATTATTATTCTTATACTATAGTCTATTGCACCAAATCCAAAAAAATAATATCAAAGACAAAAATTGTGGGTAATCACTTAGGGGGACATAAAAGGTTAGACTCTTCTTCTATGTGGGTGTTTGGTTCCATTGCTGACTTCACTTTAGACAGCACAAAAAAGTCAAGTACCATAATCCATTAAAAAGTTGACAAAAAAACAAAGAAGAAGGAAAAGTGACTCACTTCCCTGGGCAAAGGCAAATATGGACTGGAGGCCAGTAAAATAAACCGTGTATATATAAAGTATAAAACTTTTAACAAGTAAAAAAAAAAAACATCAGCAATTCAGTATCCTATGCTTTTCCCTTTAATTCTTGCCAAAATTGTATATATGGAAGAAATGGTTTCAGCTTCAAGAGACTGAATAATTTTAGATTAGAAGGAGAATAGAATACCTGTGTTAGGAATTTGATCAGAAGAGGAGCAAACATATAAAATAGAAGGACAAGAATAAAGAGAAAGAGCCAATCCATCTGGGTTCACACATTTCTAAATCAAACTAAATGCAATATTTTTTTGTTTTCTTTTTTAATGAAGGAATTAAATAAACATTGGACTTGATGCATGAGGTGGGTTTGTTTATTTCTTTGAAGTCAAACTAGAAAAAGAACAAGAGCTTTTTGTATTTGGTGAATGGTGAAATCATAGCCAAAGTCCATCTGCTGCTTCTCTCTCTTTCTTTCTTCTTCTTTTTTTTTTTTTTTTCTTCTTTTAAATTTCCCTGAATTGATTTACTATTAATATCGTCCAGATTCACATTAAATATTTTTAGCTAATGAGATCTAATTTCATTTATTTTTGCACTGATATGGTGTAGATTTATTGCTTTACTTTTCAAACTTGAAACACCTCACTCACTTCTTCTGGGCACACTTACTGGGCTCTTGCCAATTATATCTTGCTTTCAATTTCCACATTCAATTCTCTCTTTCTCTCTCTCTCCATTTTGACCTTCAGGTTTTGCCCTGGTTGTAGGAGAAAAGAAAAAAAAGGAAAGAAAGAAACTTGAGTTAAATCTCTAGTCTCAATCCATGTTCTGTTCATATTTCAAACTTACACACGAGTCTTGAACCTTGAAATAAAATGACTTCTTGAATTTCTTGATTTGGAGCTTGTATTTGTCTTCAGTAAGCGGATGAAATTCTTGATAATACACAGTTCAAGCCTAAAGCTGCAATCTTTGGTGAGTTTTCTCATAAATCTTTAATCTTTTTTTGGCAAAAATATGGACTGGGTTTTCCTTCAAAGTAAAGAAAACACTTACTTGTCTCCTTCCCAGCAGCCATATTTTCTTTCTCAGCCACCTCCACAACAGCAAAACAACAACCTTGATGGTTCTTCTTCTGATGGTTTTAACTTGAACAGTAAAATTAGTCCTAGCGTTTTGCTTATCATTATAATTCTTGCTATTATCTTCTTTGTTTCTGGCTTGCTTCATCTCCTTGTTAGATTTCTTTTAAGACCACCTAATAGAGACCCTGATGATTTAGATAATGTGACTGCTCTTCAAGGTCAATTGCAGCAGCTGTTTCACCTTCATGATGCTGGTGTTGACCAGTCATTTATTGATACACTTCCTGTTTTTCACTATAAAGCTATTATTGGATTGAAGAACCCTTTTGATTGTGCTGTTTGTTTGTGTGAATTTGAGCCTGAAGATAAGCTGAGACTGTTACCTAAATGTAGCCATGCTTTCCATATGGAGTGTATAGACACATGGCTATTGTCTCACTCCACTTGTCCTCTTTGTAGAGGTAGTTTGCTTCCTGAGTTTTCATCAAACAGCAGTTGCTCTCCTGTTGTTCTTGTTCTTGAATCTGGTAGTGAAAGCTCAAGAGAGATTATTACTGATAGGGACAACATTGGTAGAACTAGTTCAGTTTTAACAACAAATTCCTATCTGGGTTTTCATGGAGATAACGAATTGGGATCATCAAGAATTGAAATTTCACTCAAGTCAGGTGAAATTTTAGGAAAAAATGAGTCTTTTAGCCCAAGAGTAGCTGTCGATTCAGGGGCGAAAGTTGTTCCTGTTAAGCTAGGGAAATTTAGGAATGTTGATATTGGGGAAGGGAGTAGTAATAGTAATGTGGATGAAAGAAGATGCTTCTCAATGGGTTCATTTGAGTATGTAATGGATGACAATACTTCATTACAAGTTGCTATAAGAACTCCAATGAAGAAACAGTCGAGCAAGAAGCCCTCTATACCATTAACTCCTGGCCATAGGCCAGCAATGTCCGAATGCGATTGCGAATCAAGAAGAGAATTCAATGGCTTATTTGAAGGTATCAGAAGTATGGAAGCTAATGGGAATGTTAGTGGTGTTGTTACCAAAAGCATTGGCAATTCCATTGGCAGAAGCAAAAGAGAGAGCTTTTCAATATCAAAGATTTGGCTTAGGGGGGAAAAGGAGAAGCAGAAACCACCCGGGGATTCTTCAAGAAGGGCATTTTCGTTTCGGTTTCCAGTGAACAAAAATGTTGTTCCTGGTGATGAGGATGATAATTTGAAGGTGAAGAATGGGAATGGGAGTGGTGCAAGGAGGACTAATTCTGAGATTGGAATTGGCAGATGGGAAAATAGATTCAGCTTTGATGAGGAAAATCAAATTTGTAATGCAAAAACTCCATCTTTTGCAAGGAGGACTCTGCTGTGGCTTGTGGGAAGACAAAACAAGGTTGTTCATTCATCCTTTACACCTAATGTCTAGTTTCTTTTTTCCAATTTCTTGGATTCTTTTTTCTGGGAAAATTGTCTCTTTTCCATCATTATTAATCTAAGGCAGAATTGGGTTCTCCTGTAGTTAAAAAAGAAAAAGGAAAAGAAGTAAGAAACAGATCTAAAAGCATAGAAATGATGCATTTTCTTGCACTTTTCACATCTCAACCTTGTAGCTGTGAAGGCACAGATTTTTTTCCCCCTCTTAAAATTTTTGATCTTTTTGCCTTCTATGATTGTCCACTTCTTTCTGTCCTTTCTTGGTCAACAATTTTTGCCTTATATGGTTTCAAGTAGTTGAAATGATAAGACTTTAGAAACCCCAAAGTTATCTTTGAATGTGTTCTAATGATTATGGATGATGGATCTTGCTAAACATAATGGTAATAGTCCATCCAACTTAGATTTGGAAAAAGAAAAATCATGGAATTTGTGGCTAACATTTTCCACAAGCACAGTATTGAGCCTTAAAAGACAGCAAAACTGCAAATCCTGCTTAGCATTTAAGTTTCTAATGGATTTACTCTTAAGTTAATATTACAGACTACTATTTACACACTTATAAATCTCTGTTACAGGCTAATTTTTGTACACTTGCTAACTTTTCTATGGCCATTCAAAAGAAAATGCCCCTGACTATTAGACTACATACATAATGGTTAAAAAAATAAAAATCTTAATCATATTATAATTTTCCCCACAATTAATTTAGTCCCATTACCCAACAAAAAATTAATATCTTTCATTTAATGGTATAGCTATCATAATAAATGGGTGTGTAAGAAGGGAGATTTCAAGATGAAATTGTACAGCTGGTTGTTCATAACCATAGGCTGTTGCAATGAATATAAAAGGCAAATTTGTTTTGTAAATATATTGACAGTAGTGAGAGTGTGGGACTAACACATTAATGGCTGGTGGTATTAATGATGTTACAAGAATGGTTGGCTTGGCTGCAATTTCTTTCTGCTGTTATTTGTCACACCTAACCACATACCTTAATTGATTTTGTACAGTCTATTAACACCTCAACTACATCTTTTTTTTTTTTTTGGATCATTGCTTCTCTTGCATAATTGGCACAACAAGTTTGTCTTCCATATAGTACAGATAACTGAAAGTGGATACTTTTTTAACTATTGATTTGTTACAGGTAATTAAGTTGAAACATTGATTTTCAAACAACTGGATAATTACTTTTTTGAACAATAACTGGATTATTTACTTTGCTATTTTAGGTATATATATATATATATATTAATCTCTGAACTTAAAATTTTTTTTGACACATATATTTAATTTTTAATATATAGAATTTTTATTTTGATATGTGTATTTATTTTGACACATGATATTCAAGTTTATGTGTAACTATATAAATTTTTCTATTAATTTATTGATTAATAAGTTATATTCCTAATTAAATATTTATTCTAATCCTAAGATGTAATATATTAATAATAAATTAGTTTTCTATTTAAATAAAGATTAATTTTTTAATTAGATAATGATTAGTTTAATTATATAATAATTATTCTAAAAAATAGTATATTAATTATATTTTAATATTATATTAACTAATAAATTAGTTTTCTAATTAGATAATGATTCTAATTGTAGAAAATAATATTTTTAAATATTATATTTACTAATAAATTAATTTTTAATTTCTAATTCTAAAAAAATAATAAGATCAATTATATTGATAGTATTAATTTATATAATATTAGAAATAAACAAATATTTTAAAAATAATTTTTATATCACTGCATTAATAAAAATTTAAAAATTAAAAAGACATAAAAATAGTTAGTTTACTATTTTTTAAATATTATAAATTAATATTAAATATTAAATAATTTATTAAATTATATTTATGAATTTGATTTTATAATTAAAATAATAATAATGGTCGTGCAACACATGGATAAACGATTAGTTTTGCTAAATTTTTATTTTAATTTGATTAGATTTAAACACTAGCTCTCCTTCTTCAAATATTTTAAATGATCATGAAGCTACTACATCAAATAAATTGATTAGACTTATTTAACAGGCTATAATTCAGGGTGATAAAAGATTGAAAAAATTTTAAAAAAATAGTCCGAAACTGAAAGTCTAAACCAATTGATGATCTTAGTTTTTTATTAATTTTCAATTTTCGATTTTGATTTCGATTATATATATTAAAAACCAATATACATATATAGTTTTTAGTATATATAATATTAATATGTATTTATTATATTTATTAATAATGTTAATTACGTATAATATTTATATTCATTATATATTTAGTGTTATATAAATATAATTAATATAATAATTAATAAATTACTTTTTTTAACTAAAAATAGTATTTAATTTAAAAAAATACTTTAATTATATTATTATTATTAGTTTATTGACTAATTGAAGAAAGCACAAAACGCTCTAAAATATTAAAGATTTTATTATGAAAAGAATTTAAAATTTATTATAATTAAAAATTAAAACCTAATAAATATTTAAAAATTAGAATTAATAAATTTATAAATGGAATTAGATTTTTGAAAGTGAATAACCATCGTCACCCTTGGTTACAGTGCTTTTCACTGGACTTTTAAAATAATTGGATTCAGAGGGAGTGTGTTCATTTAGGGTTGAATGAAAAAGTAAAATAAAATTCAATCTATTTACTTTTATCTTTTTATCTTTTAAAAGGAATATTAATTCTTTATTAATAGAATTTTAATAATACATCTTAAAATTAAAAATAAAAATGAAAAATTTACCGAAGAAGTAATAAATTGAAAAGTTTGATTAAAAAGAAAGAATTGCCTCTAACGTTTTCAATTATATTAATAGAGCTCAGAATTAGCCATTAAAGATTGATTGATAAGTTTAAATGAGTTTGAAAAGGCCCTGCACACAAGATAGGAGTTAACACAATTCTCATGAGATAAGATCTTCATTCAAACTAAAAAAATAAAAATAAATAGAAATAATATCTCAAACTTAGTATTCGCAAGTGTATAAACTAAATGATAATACAAATAAGTTCACCATAAAGTAGATTTCACAAAAAACTGTAGAGCATGTATTATAAAGACTAACTATTACACAAAGAATACTGAAAACAAATCTAAACACTCTTGATAATATATTAATGTTTATAAAAGAAATTAAATAAACTATAAAATAAAAATACAAATGGAAAAATTAATAAAAATTATAAAATAGTATTTAGTCTAGCCAATACTTAATAATTTCTTTATTTTTTCTTGGTAATGTGTTTTTTTTCTAAGTCACTCAAACTAATAATGTAACCTAAATTCCTTATACCAATATATATTAAAGTAAAGATAGTATCTTTAATACATTTAACATAAAAAATTTCATAAAAAATATTATTATTAAATTGATATGATGGTCAACTAACAATAATAGATGAAACTAATAGAATTATGAAGGTAAAGAAATCATTCATTAAACTCGTTAATAATTAATGTTTATACATAAGTAAAAAGCTAAACTAAACACTAATAGAAATTAGCTTGACATATTTAATTCAATGGTCATTGTAAGTAAATAGAAAGACATAAAGCAATAAAAACAGTAAATGCTCCCTCAAAATCTATAAATTCTTCAAGGTATGAAGATACTTGATCCTCACTCTCCACTTCTTGAAAAGCTTTTTAGATCTCCAAAGAGTAATGCAAAAACTAACTAAAGTGTTTTTAAAGATGAACTGTAGGGAAATTGTAGAGAGAAGAATGATAGACAAATGCAGGCTAAACTCTCCATTGTTTAACTGATCTCCACTACTTATAGAGATTCCTTTGCATAGTCTTTTTCAAGCACAATACCGCTAAAGTTATCTTCGTAACTATCCTAAATAAATTAAATAACTTAAAAATAATATAATTACATAATAACTAATAATTTTTTCCTTGTAGACCTTCATATATTCGGCTAGGCTTGACAATTAGTAGTCCACGCATAATTATTCTGAGTCTTAGCAGTGGCAGTCCAATTTAAGTCCATTTATGCATATCTAGTTTATATTTTCCCCTTTTTGCTATTAATACCTGAACACATAAGCTAAAGCGAGGTAATAAGCACATATTTTCACATATTATATATACAAAACATAACAATAAATCACTAAAATGCCTTGAATATATATACATATTATGAACCTATCAAATACCCCCACACTTAAATCATGTCCTCAAGTAAATAGCAATATAAGAATTAACCTTTGCAAAAACAATAAAGAACATCCATACTCAGCTTAAAGATATTACTCAAAAGAATCTCATTAATGCAAAGATCACGCCAACCTAAGAACAACTTGAATCTTTAAAATTTTCTTTAAAAGTGTAAACTCAATCATTGTTAGTTAAGAGATTCAAGCATCCAATCCTTCGCACCTGTTTAACAATAAATAGCCTAATTCATCTTTAAAGGATACAAGTACAATCATAATCCAAATTATCATAATCTTATTCAAAAGGCAAACTTTCATTCATAACAAGAGATCAATAGGCATTTAGTTTTTATAACTTGCTTTTCAAGCTCTTATATTTTTTTCTTTTCTCTACATCCCTTGAATTTAATCTTTGATACTTGGAGTTTATTTCTTTCTTGAGATGTTATGCCTTTTTATGGAAATACAAACATGGGTAATGAATGCACCTGGTTACTCAACAAAACATATATCAAGATGCTTCATATACTCATAATCTCAATTGCCTTTTTATGCGAAAATCAACATTGGTCATATGTAGATCTCTGATTACTAAGTAACTAAAACTAGCGGAGTAGAATTATTTAAAAAATCAATTCAAGAACTCAATGGTCAACATAATTGTAATACCCGAAATTTTTATTTTAATAATAAGAATAGTAATAACTAATAAGAGTTTTTATTTAATTTAATTTAATTTAATTTTAATTAATTGAATTGGGATGATTCAAAATAGAATTTTAATGCTAGATAGAAATAAAGGGATTTATTTATCTATATCTAATTATTTTAATTTTTTTTAAAATTAATTAAGTGAGTTCCATAGAGGACAAATTATATTTTATATATAGAGGTCACACTCAAACTTCCTCCCAATATGAATTTAATATTATGTTTGAAAGTTATGAAAGAAATAGTAAATAATATTCTTATAAAAGAATTTATTGAGGAATGGCAAAATTTTAATTAACAATAGTGTTGGATCAAATCAAAAAATAGTCCACAAACAAGTTAGTTAAGTTAATTAAGTGATAGGATTAATTTGACAATTAATTATGAAATAAGGGCTAAAAGTATAATTTCATTAATATGGGTTTAAATGAGAATTTTGAAGGTTGGTATTTTTGTAATTAAATATGTATGTAAGGGCATTTTAGTAATTTCACCATTAAAATCAAGGATAAATAAGTAACTCTCTATTTTTAATAATTTTAATTTGGCCCAAATTAAGTAGTTAGGGGCTTAATTGAAATACTAAAGAAAAGTTGGAAGGTTAAACAAGAATTTTGCTAGGGGTAATAGTTAGAATTTAGAAAGAATGAGGGTCTAAATGGTTATTAAGCAAAAATTGAGGAACCATTTTACGATAAGAAAAGAAAGAAAAGAGAAAGAGAACGAAGAAGAGGAGGAAGAAGGGAGAAGCTTTCGTCGGCATCAATGGCGAAATGGTGGAGGAGGCTCGATCGAGTGTGGTGGAGATGGCTGGAGGCAGACGAGGCACCAGCGAGTGCAGCGGCAGCAGCTGCAAGTGGTAAGTGGCGGTGAAAAATGGAGAAGAAGGTAGCCGCTCTCCGACGTTGTTCTTGACGTTTTCGGCGTCCAATGGTGGCGGTTTCGGTCTTAAAATAACCGGCGACTTGAGGGCTTTCAAATGGGGGCAGCAACATCGGCAGTTGTGACCGAAGAAGAGAGTTCTGGTAAAGTGAAGGCAGCCGAGTTTTTGAACTTTTTCAGCCATCTCCGGCGAGTTATGGCTGATCAGAGTTCATGAATGAACTCCCCTCAGCTCAAGCTTTCCAATGGCACTAATTTTGCGACCATCGGATTCCATTTGAAAATCAATGGTGGAAACTGTTTGTGATTTTCTCTCTGAACGATCATAGACTGGATCGAAGAATCAGATGCTAGAATCATCATCTGCGTGTTATTTCGAGGCCATAGGCATACTCGGATTGTCGATTGGACTTCAGCGGCTGAAGGCGAGTCGACCGATTTATCAAGTATCTCGGTATTTCTCTAGCCGTTGATTTTTAGAATTTGTTAATTAAAAATTATTTGATTAATTATAGTGTTGTATACCAGAAAAACTTATGTGTGTATTGATTGTCAAAAAAAAAAAAAATAGTGTGTCAGACCGTCTGCTAATAATTGTGATCTGTGATATGTTGTAGAGTCGGAGAAAAAATAATGTAGTTTTGGCGGCCGACTCCCATTAATTAATTGATGAATATTAGAAATGTTTCTGGCAGGTCTTAGACCCGTTATACGGGGGTAAACATCCGTATTTTAGGGGAAGGTTTTGCCGAATTTTCGATAGAATTTATCTGAGTCGAAAGTCTTAGACAGTCGGTTCTAGGAATCTAGGCCTAGGGTTATTTGTTAAATATTTTAATTTTATTGATTGAATTGTTCTCGTGGATAGATAATCCATCATTTCAACTCGCTCCATCCAAGGCATAGGAGCAGAGAAAAAGGGTTGTCAGAACTGAGTTAAAGTCATATATTTGCTATACATATGTCATGCTAAGTTATATATAACAATTCTAATTTATTGGTTTAAAGATTTAAATAATTTATTTATTTACTTTTCCAATACCATTTTCTAGATCATTGTTATTGTAATTGCATGTTGACTCGGGATAAGATGGCAGTAGAACAAGCCACCTGATGGGTTGCATCAAGATCGCGTGTGCACCAGTATAAATATGAGACAGATAGTAAAAGAATATTTTAAGACTTGCCATAGTCGATTCAACTCTCTGGGCTGTATAGAGTTTGAGTGCTGGATTAAAGGTCCCTGGTCGAGCGTTGCTCTCTGGGCGCCGGCTTTATTGAAAATTAAGTGACCATACTGGATTTAAGGACCCTGGTCGAGCTTCACTCTCTGGGCACCAGTCCTATTGGAGTGAGAGAGCCGAAAGGCTAAGGCTGTTAGTGTTGATGCTGAGGTACTTGTCCCGTAGCATGAAAAATATATTTTTATTAAATCATGACATGACAAGCGTTTTTACATGATCTAATATTTTATTTGATTAAACAAATATTTAATTGAGGTGGTTGCATTCATTTTTTTGGACATATGATTTTAACTCACTCTAGAGATTGACAGTCTCAAATTTAACTATTTTTCAGGTGTTTGTTAGTTTCCACATTCTTTTCCTCTAGTAGCCCGACTTCCTTCATCTTTAGGTTTAATGTAACTGATTTTATAGGTATGTTGATTTTTAAAATTCTAGATTCTTCGTAGTAGTAAATTTCATACTTATCATTTTGTAAAGGCATGTAAATTCAGGTATTGCCTATTTATGCTGGTAGACTTAATAAAATATGTGGTACCTAAGTGGTTAAAAGTTGGTGATGAATTAGTGTTATAATGGATAGAATTTGAATTATACTTGATAGGGTTAACAAAGGGTTAGGCTTGCTACGAGTTTCGGTGGTCTTACGCCTACCTATTCCCTAGCACCGATCACGGGCCCACAGATCGGGTCGTGACAATAATGGCATTCTTTCATCGATTCTTTATTTAGACTAGTAAAAAAAAGCTGAGTGAAAAAGTTAAAATTTTATAAAAATTAATTAAAAATTACTAAATACATGTTCATATCTAAATAAAATAAAAAAATTATTCTAATCGCTCGTGATGTTTCTGTCGCGCCTCTGGTGCGAGCCCATGCAAAATTTTCGCTGCCGCAATATGGCTTGCTCCAAAAATATTTTTTCTAAGTAATTCTTAAACGATTTTTAACTAACTTATATATTTTCAAAGATTTTAAATTAATGTTAATTATGAAATTAAGTGCCATAAATTTTAAAAATATAGATTAAAAAACTTTAACTAAAGGAATTAGACAATTGAATTAAAAATTATATTTTATTAACGACTTAAACAAAGACAATAAAATTTTAAGAAAATAAAAAAATCTAAATCCTAACTAAAATGGCTAAAAATAAAAGCTAATTCATAACTAAAGACAAGTAAACTAAAGGAAATTTCTACATCCTAAACTAATTGTATTTTCTTAGGCGTCCTCTCCCTCTTTTTATTATTGGTGGCGTGTCATCCTTCCTTGGATATTTCCAACCTTTTTTGGGTGTGATTGGCTCGAGTGTAACAATATGTATACTTTCTTGGACACCCCCGATCCGTTTGTGGGTAGATATTGAATTTATATTTACTTCCATACTCACTCTCACTATTTTTCTCTGAATCAT
Organism: Ricinus communis; assembly: GCF_019578655.1. Taxonomy (NCBI): domain Eukaryota; kingdom Viridiplantae; phylum Streptophyta; class Magnoliopsida; order Malpighiales; family Euphorbiaceae; genus Ricinus; species Ricinus communis. Next base: position 22,825,945 of record NC_063258.1, read on the forward strand.
CTCCTCCTAAAGAAATTTCATCAATTAGGTATTTCTCTTGATATTTTCTTTCAGAATTTTCAATTTCTATTATTTTCTCAAGAGTGAGTGACTTCTCCATTGATTTTGGGTAAGCTCTACGATAGACATAAAAGGCGGTGATCTCTTTGGGCCTAAGGTCGTACTTCGTTCTAAGCCTTTTTCTTAGGCAAATTTTTAAGAAATGCAGGTGGAGGAAATGGTGTAGGTATGGTCCTTCTAGTTCTTTCCTCATGTCTTAAAGTTCTTCTTGAACTAAATGGAATTGATGGTGAAGAGAATGGTGTAGGTGCCTTCCTTCTAATTTTTTCATATTTTCTAAAGGCGAGTCTTAAGATTAGTGATTTGGATTTTGGTGTAGAGTGATTTGGTCCTTGTGAAAGTGGTGGAGAATTTACCTCCTTGACATTTCCTTTCCTAGAGTTCATGATTATTAAAAGCTATGAGAGAAGAAAATAAATTTTTGAAGTAACACTTAATAAAGAGGAGAGGGTTCATTTAGAGAGTTTTCCTTAATTCTAGTTTGTTTAGGATTTGATTATTTCTAGTCTTTAGTAATTAAAATCCTTATTTCCTTCTTAATTGTTTGTCCTAATCCTATAAGGAAACATATTTCCTAGTTCTAAATAAATCTATATGATTATATGCTATAGAATTAATAATTGTTAAGCATATAGCAAAAATAAATAATACCTTTGCATTACAAAATTTAATACACATGTGAAGCACAATATTGACTAGTAAATTTAATGTTACTACTTGAAGATCCCTCTTTTGTACTTGATGATCCATTTAGGTGCTAGGATTATTGAATCTTTTGTAAGTTTCTAAAAATAAAAATAAAAATATTTTTAATTAAAATTTAAAACTAGAATAATAAAAATACTAAAGAGATAATATACAAGTGCTAAATTTATTGTATATAGCTAGACATTATCGAGTTAAGCTCAAATCAATAGTGCATCAATGCACTCTACTTCATGTCCATAACCCATTCCTTCATAATATGGCTTTAAACAAAGACCATTAACTTTGAATTGCTCTTGCATCTTATTGTTGCGTAATTCCACCGTACCATGGGGGATTACCATTACTACTTCGAAAGAGCTATTCTATCTTAACCTAAGCTTTCTTGGAAACAGTTTAAAATGCGAGTTAAATAATAGAACTTTTATACTAGAGACAAAAGACTTACGAAGTAAATTCTTGCCGTGTTGCCTCTTGATCCTGTATTTGTATAGTTTGGCATTCTTGTAACACCCGGAATTTTTTTTATATATTTAATAATGAGTTTTTTATTTAAGTTAATTTTAGCTTTATTTTTAATGGGTTTAATTTGAAATGATTTAATGAAAAATTTAATATTAATCAAATAAATGAGTTATTTTCTATACCCAATTAGTTTGAAATTTTAAGAAATTATTCAAGTAAATTATTTGAGAAATGATTATATTTTGGTTATTCAAAATTTTTCCAAATGCATATTTATATAAGTAAAATTATATATTGGAAAATTATGGTAGAATTGTAAAGGATGTGTTTATAAAAGAATTTTGGGAAAATTGATTATTTAATTTAATTGTGTGTTAGGACTAAATTGGAAATTTATTTTGGAATAAGGATTGAAAGTATAATGTTATTTTTATGGGGTTTTAATGGAAATTTGTGAGGTTGGTATTTTTGTAAATAAATATGTCGGTCAGGGGTATTTTTGTAATTGTGTATTTTTAATAATTCGGATTTGGCCCAAATTAAATAGCTAGGGACTTAATTGAAAGGCTAAAAAGAAGTTTGGGGGTCAAATTGGAATTCTGCAGGATGAAATTGTAAGTAATTAAGGAAGTTGAGGGACCAAATTGTAATAAGGAAAAGTTCAGGGGCCTAATGTCGATATTGAAAGAAATGGAATCGGGGAGAGAAAGGAGATCGGGAGAGAGAGAGGGCGATGGCCAGAAGAAGAAGGAAGGAAGGCGGCGGCGTCGGTGGCGACTCCGGGGAGCGCGCATGGCAGCAGCAGCCTCAATGATAGCGTGGGCGAGAATCGCGCGTGTGGCCCCAAGCGTGTTTCCGGCGTTGTTGGCGGCCGAGTTGGGTGGCGATCGGCTCCTACCGGCGAGCTTTCTTTAGCGGCCGGCGCTGTGGTGGCCGGGAGACGGAAGATCCAGAGAGATAATGGTGGCGGTGGCGTTTTGGGCTTTTCCGTGAGCTCCGTGAGGATGGATGATCGGAGGACATATCCCGACTCTCCTGCTCGAGCTTCGCGATGGCACTGGTTTCGTGGCGATCGGGCTTCGTTGGCAAATCGACGGTCGAGATCGTCCGCAAATCTCTCCGGATGATCGGGTGTCAGATCGGAAAATCAGAAGCGGAAATCATCGTCAGCGCGTCGTTGTGAGTTCGATGGTGTGTTCGGATCGTCGATCGGACTCCGGCGGCTGGAGGCGAGTCGACCGAGCGATCGAGTGTCTCGGTAATTATCTTTGGCCCATTAATTTTAGAAATTCTTGGTTTAATTGTGTCTATTGGATTATATTGAGTATTTGATGATTTTTGTTAGTAAAAAATAATTGTCTGTCAGTTTGCCTGCCTCGTATTTTGTGCTGTGTGGCGGAGTCGGGAAATAGTGAAGTTTGGGGACCCGACTCCTATTGTTTGAATCGTTAAGTATTTGGAGTGTTTTTCTGGCAGGTCCTGGACCCGTTTTTACGGGGGGTAATGTTCGTGTTGTAGGGGAGGTTCTGCCGAATTTTCGGTAGTTCCCGAGTCGAGATTCTTAGACAGTCAGTCCTGGGAGTCTAGACCTAGGATTAATGATGGATTGTCTCAGCGTATTGATAAATTGTTTTCCGTGATTAGATTGTCAGTTCGTTCGGCTCGCTCCTACCGAGCGAGCTAGGAGGTCTCCAATTCGGTGAGTTAAAGTCATTTAATCATTGCACTATTGCTAAGTCCGATTTTAATATGATATTTTGGAAGTTTATGTTTAACATGGTTACTAATATCTCAACGTAATTAATTTCTTGGATTACTAATTATTGAAGATAATATGAGTATTATTATAGTAATGTTATAATAATTCCAAATATCATCGATTTTCCACCGAAATTTTGATGTTTTACTCTTAATTGTTAATCATTAATTTGATATGGTTGAATGACTTCATTATACAATGATATTTATTAAATGGATGATTGTGTCTTGGGAAACGTGGCTTGTTGAACATGCCTTTGATGGGTTACATCGGACGCGTCGTGTAATGATCATGGATATAAGATTATTATGGATTTATGCATACGATCGAGCATTGCTCTCGGGCTGAGTTCGATTGATGCGGAGTTAAGATCCCCGATCGAGTGATGCTCTCTGGCCGGCTTATTTGGAATTCAAGTGTTCAGGCCGGAGGTAAGGACCGATCGAGTTTGCTTCGGGGCGCCCGGACTGTTGGATTAAGAGAGCCGAAAGGCTATTAGAATTGGGGTTAGGGTTCTCTTGAGCCACTCGTCCCGTAAAAATAAAAATATATTTTTATTTATTCATTTATTTATTTATTATGGTATGATTATAATATGGGTTGTATTTACGTGCATGGTTGATATTTTGATTCGAATGATTAATATTTTATATGAAGGAAATAGTAGGGTATGATTATAGTATGGTTTGATATACCGATTTGAATAATCTATGTTTTTGAGAAGAAGCAATAGTCCCTAGATTATTTGATTTTAACTCACTCTCGAGACCGGTCTCATTTTCTTATTTTTCGGATTCGTGACTTAGTTCTCCGCGACTCTTATTGACTCCTTCATCATCGGGTGATGTATTTGATTTGGTATGTAAATTGGTAAATCTTAGATTCTCCGCAGTAGTAATAGTAAATGTATCAGTTGTAAATTTTCTTAGCTTCGGGTCTCGCCTAGTTTTTCTGGCAGACCGAAGTATTTATGTAGAATGTAGCTATTAAGATAATTTCTGGTTTTAATAATATTAATTTGAGATGAGGTTTGTTTAAATCAGTGAGTGTCAGGCTTACTACGGGTTTCGGTGGCCTTAAGCCTACCCATTCCCTAGTGCCGGTCACGGGCCCACGGGTGGGGTCGTGACAATTCTAATATGCCTCACTACGTATTTCTTCCAGCTCGTTTAAGTGCAATAAGCGCCCTTCACCTGCTTTGGTTAAGTCCATATTGAGCTCTTTAATAACCTAGTAGGCTTTATGTTCTAATTCTACTGGAAAATGGCAAGTCTTGCCATAAACTAATCTATAAGAACTCATTTCATTCAGTGTCTTAGAAGTCGTGTGATATGTCCAAAGGGAATTGTTCAAGTGTATAGCCTAATCTTTTCTAGATGGACGCACTGATTTCTCAAGTACTGAATTAATTTTTCTATTGCTTACTTGCACCTGTCTTGATGTTTGTGGATGATAGGGAGTTGTAAATCTATGAGTTATTCCATATTTCTTAAGTAAAGCACCAAATATCTTGTTGCAAAATTAGATTTTTCCATTGATAATGATTGCTCTAGTGTTCTAAACCTGCTAAAAGAATATATTCTTTTACAAATTTGCATACTATATTAGCATCATTAGTTCGGATAGCAATTGCTTCTAGCCATTTAGATATATAATCAACAGCAACAAGTATATGCTTATAACTGTGAGAAGGTGAAAAATGTCTCATAAAATCAATGCCCCACACATCAAACAATTCAACAACAAGATTAAAAGTTTGAGGCATTTCATTTTCTTTTACTAATATTTCCACTTATTTGGCATCTATTACATTTAGCATAAAATACGTGAGCATCTTTAAATAACGAAAACTAAAAGAAACCTGATTGAAGAACCTAGTACGCTATTTTCTTACCACCAAAATAACCTCCAGAATGTATCTCATGGCAAAATGTTTAAACAAATAGAAAAATGTTTAAACAAATAGGGGTCATCTAAATAATAATGCCTACACATAGATAAAAATCTTTTCTTCTCTTGCCATGTTAATTCTGGTCTTATGATACCACAAGCTAAGTAATTTACAATGTCAGCATACCATTGCTCATGATTAACAACAAATAATTGTTCATCAGGAAGGTCTCATTAATTACTTTCTTAAAACCAAGATTATCACATTTTCACTTCCCTTATTATCTTTTATCTCTATATTAAATTCTTGCAATAGGAGCACCCACCTAATAAGCTGTAGTGTAACATTAGGTTTAGTTAAAAGATATCTCAAAACTGCATGATCTGAATGCACAATAACTTTAGATCCCACCAAGTAAGATCTAAATTTGTCTAATGAAAACACAGTAGCTAGAAGTTCTTTTTCAGTTGTTGAATTGTTCATTGGGGCATTATCAAGAATTTTGCTGACATAGTATATGACATATAAAGCTTTATCAACTCTTTGGTCTAAGACTGCTTTTATGACATAATCATACGCATCACACATTATTTCAAAGGGAAATGACCAATCAAGTGCCATAATAACAGGTGTACTAGTCAACTTTTGTTGCAAAGTATTAAAAGCAGATAAACATGCATCATCAAAAATAAAATTAACATCCTTAGCCAGTAATTCAGTTAAAGGACGAGCAATTTTAGAAAAATCTTTAATAAAATGCCTATAAAATCCTGCATGACTAAGAAAACTTCTAATGTCCTTTACTGAAGTAGACAGAGGCAATTTAACAATTAAATTAATCTTTGCCTTATCAACTTCGATACTTTTACTAGAAACCATATATCCTAGCATATTACCATGTTCAAATGTAAAATGGCTCTTTTCCCAACTCAAAGTCAAATTACACTCAATGCATCTTTTAATCACATGAGTTAAATTACTTAGACATGCATCAAATGAGGAGCCAAAGATTGAAAAGTCATCCATAAATACCTCGATACAGTCTTCTAACATATAATAAAAAATAGAGAGCATACATATCTAAAATGTTGCATGTATATTGCAAAGTCCAAATGGCATCGTTCTAAACGCAAAAGTTTTAAAAGGACATATGAGAGTTGTCTTCTCTTGATCTTTAGGTAAAATGGATACTTGATAATTGCTTGAAAGTTCATCAAAAAAATAGTAAAATCCATGTCTTGCTAAACACTCTAAAATTTGATCAATAAAAGGAAGGGGGAAATGATCCTTCTTTGTTGTAACTTTTAGCTTCCTGTAATCAATATACATTCTCCATCTTGTAGTCATTCTTGTGGGAACTAACTTATCCTTTTCATTCTTAACGACTATAATCCAGACTTCTTAGACACTATGTATATAGGACTTAACCAAATACTATTAGCTATTAGGTATATAATACCATCAAGTTTTGGACTGTCTTTTTCACCACCTCTTTCATATTAGGATTAAAACTTCTTTGGGTATCTCTAACAACCTTGACATCATCTTCTAAGATTATTTTATGCATATACATAGTTGGACTAATACTCTTAATGTCAGAAATTCCTCATCCAATAGCTTTCTTAAGTCTTCTTAACTCTCTAATAGTTGCCTCTTCTTCTGAAGGGGAAAGATGAGAAGCTACAATTACTTGGTATATATTCCATTCTCCTAAGAAAATATATTTGAGTATTTAAGGCAACTCCTTAAGCTCAAGTTTAGGTGGTTCATTAATAATTTCTATTTCATTTTCAATGTGAGAATATAAATGTTCAATGGTGTTTTCATTAAGTGATATTGGAATAGCTTCATCTAAATTATCATGAAAGTCTAAGACTTTCTCATCTAAGTTTTCTTCTATTTTTTCCATTGTTAATGCAACCTCTAACATATTATCTCGATTCTGTAAGTATATTTCATATACAAAATAATCCAAGCAATCAACATATGAACATTCATCAATTGAAGTACTAGGAGATAGAGTTAGATAATCAAACACTTTAAATTCTACAGTCTCTCCCAAGACTGTCATAGTCAACTTTCCATTGTGTATATCAATAACTGTTTTGGTAGTTGCTATAAAAGATCTACCAAAGAGTATTGTTTGCTCTCTATCCCTTGCGGTGTATTTTTCATATCAAAAATCACAAAGTGAGCAGGGATTATCACTTTACCTACCTAAATCAACAAATCCTCTACTATGCCTCTTGGATATTTAATTGATCTATCAGTTAGTTGTAGAGATATAGTAGTCAGTTTCAATTCTTCCAAGTCAAATTATGCATATATTGAATATGACATCAAGTTGATGTTTGCTCCTAAATCCAAAATAGCTTTAACAATTTTTTCTAGCTTTCATTGTAATATCAACGGTAAATCTCCTAAGATCTTTCATCTTTCGGAGTAATTGTTATTGAAGAACAATAATTTTTATTTCAGAGACCATAACTTGCTCTTTATTTCCATATTTCATTTTGTTGGAATTAAGCTCCTTGAAGAACTTGGCATAAGCTGGCATATTTCTAATAATATTCAACAAAGATAAATTACTGTTAACTTTAGAAAGCATATCAAAGATTTTAGAGAATTGCTTATCATGTTTGCTTTCTTTCAATCTGTTAAGGAATGAAATAAGAGGATTGTAAGGCTCAGCGGCCTTATGGAACTCAGGTCTTGAAAACGCCTCCTTATCTTTCTTCTTTTAGCTAAGATTGGGCTCTCTCTTTCTTCTTTTTATACAACTCCTTCAATTATTTTCACATCAACTAATCCATGTTCTTTTGATCTACTTGTATAAAAAGAATATTTCTTAATTAAGGTTTCAACATTATTATCAAATAACTCTCCATCCTTTATAATAGTGATAGTTTTGGCTTGCTCAGGTTGATTTGGCAATTTTTCTTTCTTATAATCTTGTACAACTTCAGCAATTTCTCCAATTTGAGTTTCCAATTGTTTCATTCAAACTGCAATGGAGTTCTTTTTGTTCCTCTCCATTCTATAATGGGTAGCTGTCATAAAAGATTGGAGTGTTTCCTCTAAGCTTGGTTTTCTTTGAGGAGCTTGTCCTTGATTTTGGAATTGAAGGTTTTGATTTCTTGGGTATTGAGGCTCTTGGTTTTGATATTGAGGTTGATTTTAGTTTCTCAATAACTAGATTATAGGTGTTGGAATTTGAGTTATTCATAGGTTTCCTAAACTAATAAGATTTTATCAATTTAACATGTTCATAATCATTTCCTGCATAATTCTCATAAGATAAGCACACATTAGCACCATGACCATAAACACTACATATACCACAAATCTCATTACTTCGTACATTCTTAGTTAAAGCAAGTATTTTAACTTGTTTAGTTAATTCAGTTATTATATAGTCATCTCATTATTAGACACAACTTTACTCCTACTCTTTTAATGTGAATTGGCTTCTAACATCTCAAAAATATCATAAACCTCATCAGTAATTTTTTCTAACATAGCACCCCCGTTGTATTACCAACCATACATTGATGTTATTGAGTTAAATCATTATAGAATGATTGATTAGTTACAGAAAGTGGGTATTCGCGGTGTAGGCATTACAATAAAAGTGACTTAGAGTAATCCATACTTCAGGAAAGGATTCAGTTAGAGATTTTAGTCCTTAATTTTTTGGTCTTTTGATATGAGTAAAATTTACTCATAAATTTTTAATATACTGTATCCCAAGTTCTTAGAGAATTAGGAGGCAAGGTCATTAAGCAAGCCTTTGCTTTTTTCTTTTTAATGAGTAAGGAAAACATCTTATTCTTTATTGGTTCTCATTTAGTCCAAATAATAGAAATGTATGTATATCATAGAATCTCTTAATAAATGTCAATGTATCTTTACTAGGCATACAATATAATGAAGGAAGCATATTAAAATGGATGTTCTTAAGTTCATAATTTTTAAATGCATCACCTAGAACTATGCATGAAGTAGTGTTACCAATTATAGGCCGAGCATAATCCTTTATATCATTTGTCTTTCAACAGCTACTTGTCTTTATTCGCTAGCCATTATTTCAACCTCTTCTTCAATTCATTCTCCTAGCTTTTCTTCAAATTGTTCTTCTTCTCCTAGTCTTGGAGGTACAAACTCACTCTCTACTTTTTAGTTTTCTTCTGCCTTTTTAACAGCTAATCTCAAGTTCTAGGGATTTTGAGTTGATGAATCACCTGATTTTATTTTCCTGCTAGGTATATAAAATCAAAAGAAAAATCTCAGATCTAAAAAAAAACTTTAAAATAAAATAAAAACACATAGACCACAAAAATACAAGAAACAAAACTTGACAATTAATCAATATAATACTGACACATTTCCCTGGCAACGACGCTAAAAACTTGATATCTTAAACTTAGTACTCATAAGTATACAAATCGAATGATAATACAGACAAGTTCACCACGAGGTCGATCTCACAAGGAACTGTAGAGCATATATTATAAAGACTAACTATCACAAAAAGAATACTGAAAAATAAATTTAAATACTCTAATCCAATGTTTGAGAATAGATTAATGTTTATAAAAGAAATTAAATAAACTATAAAGTAAAGATGCAAATGGAATGATTAATGAAAACTACATGATAAAATAGTATTTAGTCTAGTCAATAGTTAGTAATCCCCTTATTTTTCTTAAGCTAAAATCTAATGAATGAGATGGTGATGTGTCTGTCTCTAAGTCACTCAAGCTAATGATGTAACCTAAGTTTCTTATACCAACATAAATTAAAGTAAAGATGATGTCTCTAATATATTTAACCTAAACATTTTCATAACAAATATTATTATTAAATTGATATGATGGTCAACTAACAATAATAGATGAAACTAATAGAGTTATGAAGGTAAATAAATCATTCATTAAACTCATAAATAAATAAGGTTCATACATAAGTGAAAAACTAAACTAAACACTAATGGAAATTAGCTTGATATATTTAATCCAATGGTCATTGTAATTAAATAGAAAAACATATAAACAATAAAAATAGTAAAAACTCTCTCAAAACCTAGAAATTCTTTAAGATATAAAAATGATTGATATTCACTTTTCACTTTTTGAAAAACTTCTTAGATCTCCAAGATTAATGCAAAAACTAACTAAAGTATTTGTGAAGATAAACTATAAAGAAATTATAGAGAGAAAAATGATATAAAGGTGCAGACTAAACTCTCCCTTATTTAACTGATCTCTACTACTTGTAGAGATTCTTTTTACAAAATTCTTTTTTAAGTACAACACTTTTACAATTATCTTTTTAACTATTCTAAATAAAATAAATAACTTAAAAGAGTTATTATTATTATTACTATTATTATTATTATTATTATTATTACTATTATTATTATTATTATTATTATTTTATTTTCTAACATTTGAGAGGGATTCAGAAGAAAAAGGGAAAGAAAAAGATAATTTATGTCTTCTTTTTTCAAATTCTATAAAGAAAATCTCATCCACCCACTAACTGTTAACAAATTGAGGTACCGATTCAAATATATTAGTTAACTGAAGTTACGGACTTAATAAAAAAAAAGTTTAAACTCACGAAATAATAATGCCTAAAATGCTAATTTGCCCCTTAAATTTAGAATAAATGGACAATTAGCTTAAGTTTTAACTTTTTAGTCAATTTATCCAGCAACTTGGTAAAAATGGTCAATTCAACTCAACTAAATGATTTAATTTGGTCATTGAATTTATAGTAAATGTCAAATTATATAAAAATAGAATTTTTTGAGTTAAAGAATAATTATTAAATTTTAACATAATTTATTCATATTATTTAACAAAATAATTAGATAATATTTTTAATTAAAATTTTTAAATTAAATAATATTGTTGAGCTCATGTAAAATTATGCTTTTATAAGAAAGAATAAAATCTTACATTTTAGCAATATTTAGTTTTAATTTTCCATAAAAATAATAACTTAATTAGTATGTGACTCGATCTCGGATCTTCCCTCGATAATTATATAAACAGTTTAAAAAATTAAAGAAAATATTTCAAATAAATTTGGCAAATATGAAATTAAATAATTTTATAAATGTCCGGCATTTTTTCGGATCAATACCTAGATCAAGTTTGAGATTGAAAAATTATTAAGTTATTATTTATTTATTAGAAAATAAAAATAAATATTGCTAAAACATTATTTGATACAATAAATACAGATTTCTTTAAGATGTCCATTTGTTTTTATTATTATATTTTTTTGAATTTACTTTTGTAAAGTACTTAAATGTCTTCAGAGTCTATAGATTGTTTGATTTCTTTTGTGTAGTTAATGATATATGTGATTCTTTCTTTATGAAGTATTTGTGGAATCTAATAAATTTAAAATGATAGTAGTATTTAAAGTTTTTATTTATGTCCTTGCAATCAAATTCATATAAAAAATAAAGAATGAGGTGTGCAAATCAATAACTTATATATTAAAATAGCTATATCAACGTGTGATCGGTCCAAATTATGTATAGATATTTAAGGGTATTTTAAAGCTTTAATGATATATTTCTATATATAAAATGGTGAAAATATGTGATTTTACCTCACTTAAGCTTAATTATCTATTTTCAGAAATATTAGCAAAAAGAGGAAAATATGGAGCTAAAAGAAGCTTAATAGGACATATTCGTGTCAAGCCCCAAGATTAAGACGCATGGACCGCTAATTATGAGGCCCAATGGATATTTTAGTCATTTTGTATACTTATTAGGATTTATATTAAGAGATGTTTATGGAATAGTATTTGGTGGAGATTAAGATACTTTAAGTCTTATCTCTTAGATAGACTTATATTAGTATACTCATCTCTAGAGAAATTTATTTAGAGGAGGACTCTCCTCTATATAAATCTCTGCAAGGAACAAGGAAGAAAAAAAGAAAAAGGAGGGGAGTTTTCTCCTACCTGCTCTCTACGCCTGCAATCATTATTCTCTCCATAATTCTCTACAGTTTTTCATAAACACTTAGTTTTAGTTTTCATTGTTCTTTGAGGATCTAAGGAGCTTTTCAAGAAGTGGAGACTGAGGACCAATCTTCTTCCTACTTGAAGAAATTGTGGATCTTGAAGGAGCTTTTTATTTTATTATTTTATGTCTTTCTATTTAATAGCATGATCATTGGGTTAAATATGTTAGGCTAGTTTTCATAAGTATTTAGTTTAGTCTTTTTACTTTGTATGAACCTTGTTATTTATTTATTTAATGAATGATTTCTTTACCTTCATATCTTTATTAATTTCAGTTATTATTGTTAGTTAACCATCATATTAATTTAGCAATAGTAATTGTTATGAAAATCTTTAGGTTTAAAAGTATTAGAAACATCATCTTTACTTTAATCTATGTTGGTATAAGAAACCTAAATTGCATTATTAGCTTGAGTGATTTAGGGAAAAGGCACATCACCATCTCATTCGTTAGATCAGGCTTAAAGTAAAACAATGAGATTACTAAGTAAATGGCTAGATTAAATACTATTTTTAGCATATAGTTTTAAATCATAAGCATTTGCATTTGCATTGCATATTTATTTATTGTTTAGTTAATTTGCTTTATGACCGTTATCATCTCAAACATACGATTTAGAGTATTTAGATATACTTTTATCGTTTTGCGTTGATAAGTAGTCTTTATAATAAGTGGCCTCATAGTTCCTTGAGAGATCGACCTTGTGGTGAACTTACCCTTACTATAGGAACGGTTCGTGCACTTGCGAGTACTATAAAAGACATATCACCGTGATTGAAAAATATAAATATTAAATTTTACTGTTCAATTGGGAATTCTATTTTGTACTTTTTGATTGTGTTTTTTTTTTTATCAAATTATATTTTTATTTTCTAATGAATAAAAATTCATGATTCCTCTTTAAAAAAATAAAAATTCACGATTCCAGATAAAACAATTAGAATATTTTTATTGAATTGTCTTTCTCTTTTATGAATTTTAGTGTTTTTTTGAGAGAGAAAATATAAATCTTTATTAATAGAAATTTAAGAATACATCTTGAAATAATAATAAAAACAATAATTACATGCAAGAAGCACATAAAGTAAAATCCTACTAAAAAAGAATAATCTATCTTCAGTATTCTTCAACTGTATTGTTGAAAAAATTATTAATAGTCGTTGAAGATTGTTCCGCTCGATATAAACTCTTAAGTCTTTGTACGAGTCTGATTGTATAAATAATATTTATTATTTTCAAAGAAAAAAATTGAGAAAACCCCACATATACGATGGGATGAACAAAATTTTCATAAAGAAAGACTCATAAATATTCTCTCAAAATAATATAAAAAATAATGGAATATAAAAATAACAAGAAATATAATACATCTAAACATCACAAATAACAAGAAAACTAAAATATAAAAATATAAAAAGAGAAACACGAAGTGGCTACAACCAAATGGCGGTAGCCTGCATTAAAGTGAATAAAAAACACACTAAATTTTGAGATTTGCGAAGCATTAAAACGAAAAAGAATAAAGAAAAAGAAAAGTAGTTTTTAATTTATCTCAAATTCTATAGAGAAATTTAAACTACCTTTAATGTTAATCATCAATTTTTATACGTTTTCTAAAATAAAATTTGAAAAATCCATTGAATTGAACAGTTCAAATTTTTTCTTCAATTCCGTTCAATGAAGTGTACATATTATCTCCGTTGTATAGGATATTATTAGTTCTTGTCATTAATAATATTAAGAAAAAGAATTTCATTAAACTACCTTTTCATTTATCTTATTTTTATTTTAGAATTTGTAATTTATTTTTGTTACTTTGATATTCTGTGAATATAGTCGTTAATAAATTATAGTCAAATTATATAATATCATTAAGAGATTTTGACATAACATGCAATAACTATTTTTTTTTTAATTGCCACGTCAACATTGGCTAACGATGTTGTGCAATTTAACTATTATTTGCTAATGATCATATTCACAAGGTACCAGAGTAACAAAAAATAAACTACAGATTCTAAAGTGAAATACGTTAAACCTCATGCTCGTTCACTAGAGTTTACTCTAATATTAATTAGAAAAAAATACTAAAATTGATAATGTGGTTTAACCTTTTGACACAAGAGATTTTATAATTTTTTTTATGACACTTTAGTACCCTAAGAATTATATTATTAGCAATTTGTATCCAAATTCATTAATACTTTTAATAGTTTTAGAAATTGAATTTCAAATAAAATCTGATCACTGTAAAATCAATTTTGTCGGAAAAATGACGAAATATAGAGTTATCTAGTTTTATCAGATTATTTAAAATTTATCCGAATTAACTAGAATAAAAAAAATTGAAATATTTTTCTTTTTTTTGATTTTTTTTCTCTCCAAACACTATAAAAATTGACACAACTAATTCTGGATGAAAGCTAAGTTAGTAAGTGATGGAATAATGGTGGAATCACAATTAATTAATACTAAATGAATGAATGAATTAAAACTATTGAATCAACAGTATTAGTGAATTGATGCAAATTGTTAACATTTTAATTTTCAGGATATTAAAGTGTTACAAAAAAATCATAAAAATTTTATATCAAAAGATTAAAATTACAAAGTCAAATTTTATACTTTTTTTCTATTAATTATCTATATGCGTATTATCTAGACGGGTGATATCATTTTAAGTATAAATAAAATATATAATTATATTAAATTTATGAAAATAAAAAATCTAATAAATAATATCAAATTTTATATTTCAGAATTCTAATCTAATAAATTTTAATATTTTAAAATTCTTCTTTTCTTTTCTTAGTTGAAATATTACTTAGAATTTTAAGTTAATTAACATTGTTATTTTCATGATCAGAATCATTATTTAATCAATAAAATAATTTATTAGTTATACATTAATTATATTTATATACATGAATATAAGCATACATATGTAGAAATTGCATATTATCATATATCTATGTACTAAAATTACTTCTATATATTAAAATTCTTGAAAAATGTCAAAAAAGAATCTAGAACTCAGTTATATGTATAACAATGTTTTAATTAAAAAAGTGGCTTGTTAGTTAATATGTTAATTATATCTACATACATTAGTATCGAAATTATAATAAATATAAAAACTACATAATATTACCATACCTTATAATTAATATTAAAATATGATGTTGAAATATTAAAAATATAAAAATTGTGTATTAGATTTGATTATGAGTCGAATTTGCTAACATGACATAAACTCTAATAGTGATAAAAGAAAGCTTAGTCAATATAAGAGTTGTTTACTCACTTCATTACTAAAATTTTATCATTTAAGCACATAACGTTTTTTAAAATAAAAATTTTAGAGTCTTATTAATCTTATGTGTTTAAATAATAATATTTTAATAATAGAAGTGTTAATTCAATGCCCCAAATTTTTCTCGTCATTAAAGCTCACGCTACATCAACAAGAATTAATAATTTTATTAGATGCTAAAATTGAAATTAATGATAAAGTATGAGGCTAAAATTTAAAAGCTATGTGCTAAATTTGATAACAAATGCAAAATATATGATTTATTTAGTAATTAAATCTAAGTTAAATCTAATATAAATTAATGGTAAACTAATTGAAAATCACACGAGAAACCAAGAGAAAATCAACAAAAGCTCAATTTAGAAAGCAATCCATTATCATATAATGTTATAATCAATTTAATTTTAAGTCTAAAATAACAGAAAAAATGGAGAATTGTTTTAATAGAAAATTTCTTGTATCACTTTTTTTGATTGATTTATGTAAGTTGTTTTTTTATATATAGATTTTATTCATTTATTGATTTTTTTTTTAATTTTAGTATTTTGAATTATATTCTCTTAAAAATTAGATTTAAACCTAATAGAAATTAAATAGAAAAAACAATGAGAAACCGACCAAAATTAAATATAAACCTAATAAAAATTAAATAAAAACTAACTAGATACTAATAGAAATCAACTCAAAACTAAACATAAACTAGATAAACCAAACATAAACTCAGCATAAACTACCAGAAACTAAATTATATGTATAGTTAATAGAAAGTTTAGTTTAGTTATTTATTTTTATTTATTTTTTATGATTTTAAAAACTGTGTCCTTTTAGAAATTAAACTTAAACCTAATATTAACTAAATATAAATGGAAAATAATCAAGCCTAAATATAAACCTAATACAAATCAAATATAAATCTAATAGAAACCAAATAGAAAACAAGCACAAACGAATTAAAACTAATCATAAATCTATTAGGAACCAAAAAGAAATATATATTGTTGAAAACTCGGAATTGGCAGCATATTCTTATATTTATTATGTCTTTTATGTTGAAAGCAGTTTAAATGTCATTAAGAATACGAACAATTATTATTAGGGGAGAGGCCCGAATGAAATGGGTAAATTATAACATGTTGATGAAGTAATATGTTCTAATTCACATATATACATGTGAGTCAGATGCTGATCTGACTTTTTTTTTTATAAATATTTTATATTTATTAAATTTATATTAAATATTATTAACTTATATTTATTGAATATGTGTTAAATGTTTATTATTTAAATATTAAATATTAATTATTTGTTAATTTATTTTTTTGTTTACCAACTAATGATTTATGTTATGTTTATATTATATATGTTTATTTGCATGGATTAGTGAATAAGATTTTCATTAATGACGAATATCTATTAAAAAACTAATAAATATTATGTCTATAAATTATAAATATTTATATCAATCATAAAAAAATTTCAATATGTATCACAAAAATAATAAAGATTTTCATAAATAATCAATATTTTCATTTAAATTTTTTGATAAATATTATATATACAGTCAATGAACATTGCAGTACTAGATAATAAATATGAATATTAACACTGATGAATAGTGCATGAAACAAAATAAAAAATGAATATTAACTGTAAGAAATATTAAGTTCACAGATAATAAATATTTAAATATAAAAATTAATTATTATAGAGTATTACATCTAATGGAGATTATACATGTAGAAAATGAATATTTTAGTACATTTAAATGAAAAAATATTAATATGTGTATGGTCTAATAAAAATTTTGACATGTGTTACTGTATTCTACACATATGATTTTCATTTTGACACGTGTACTTATATTAACACATAGAATTTAAGTATATATATAATTTTATATTTTTTCTATTAATTATTGATAATTTTTATATCATTATATTAATAAAATCTTAAAATATAAAAAAACTAACAAAGATGTAAAAAATATTTAAATTATTATTTTAAAGAATTATTAAAAATTTAAAAATTTATTTAATTTTATATATAAATTCATTAATATTATTTAGAATCAAAATAATTACGACGGCCAGTATAATAGACGGGTAAGCTACTAGCTTTCATAAATATATAAGAATTTATTTAAAATATTATTTTTAATGTAATATTAATTTTAGATTCATTTTATAATAATTTAAAAAATAAAAATTTTATGTGTCAAAAATAAATATATATATCAAAATAAATTTTTTTAAAATAGTAATAATAAAATAATTACAACAGTTGTATAATACGTAAATAAATGATTAATTTATACAAATATATAAAAATATATTTAATATATAGTTTTAATATAATATTAATTTTATCAATTTATTTTATTATAATTTTAAAAATTAAAAAATAAATAAAGAAGCGGAGACAAGAATTCCTTTATTTTACAATTTTAAAAAAAAACTATATATTTTACTTTTTCCTATCACATGTGTTTTATGAATTTCGATCTATGTAGAATGATGGAATGAAATGCCCAGTCAACAACAAATGGTTAGATCCATCATTATTATTTTACAGGACAAATTAACACATAAACAGGAGTTCATAAGTAGTGACTCTTGTGCAAATTTTTCTGTCCCTTCATACTTATATATTATAGATTATAAATGAACATGATAAGAACTTCATAGTAAGAAAAAAAAAAAAAAGAAATAGAGATAATAATTAGATAAATCAAATTCCCTAGTCGGACTCCTATTAATCCAAATTGAGGCCAGTAAATATGACATCTACTCGAAAATCGACCCTCTTCATCATCCATTTCCAAATTCACACACTCGTGAGTGGGAAAATTTTATTGGTAGTTTTCAGATTTTGCGCTATACATAATTTTGATTCTAAAAACTTTTAATTGTAACCAATTAATTTCAAAAACTTAATTTGAGTGTTACTGGAAAGTTTACTGATGAAGGAGTATGACATGACAATTAGATAAACAACATTATAACCTTAAACTTTGAGATTACTAATTTATTGATAAAAATAAAACTACTAATTCATCACCAAACTTTACACTTTATTTAAAATATTTACTTTTTAAATTTAATATTAGCTTATTTAACAAATAAATATTAAATATTATATTTATATTCTTATATGTTATTATTATTATATAATATATTTTAGGAGTAAAGAAAGTGCAAAGCCACTTATTCACCAAGCATAAGAGCACACCAATTACCAATGTAATCAACATAAATAGGAGTCTTTTGTCAGAGTACTTAGATTAGTAAAGTCCTCAGCTTTTAATTTACAAACCACAACATGGGCATGATGTCAGAGTAAAAGAAGACCTCTAAATGTTATAATTTTATTGGAATTGATATTATTCAAATTCTTAAAATGTTTGCGGGAAACAGAGACCTATAAGATTATTTTATAGTTAATACAAATGCCAATAATCTTATTTATTCTTTTGAAGAAATTAGACATATTTGTGGACTAATTGTCGGCTGCTATGGCTGGCCTTGTTCCAAGAGATACATGAATGTATTTACAGATTGCCTGCTTCTCTGCTTGCCTAATTTTCACACATTTAAGCAACCTCAAAATTTCCCATAAATAAAGACTGAAGAGACATGGAACAGATCTAACTTTGGAACTACTCAAAAATTCAATCTTTATTTGTGTAAAGTCTAATCAGCCAGACAACTACATACGATTTTTTCAGGAGCAGTGTAACCCCATCATTTCAATTGTCGTTCTTGATACACAGTGAATTGTTAGCAGGCTAAACTGGCCTGCAACTTGACTGATCAATAGCCACATTCCTTGAATCTCCACAACTTTGACATAACTTCACTTGCACTTGGCCCATAATAAACATCTTCTTAGCTTATCTATTATTATATCCATACTGGAATTTGCCAGCGCTTGGAAAGATATATTTATATAGCTTCTGAGAAAGACGAAACAGCCTGAAAAACTGACATCAAATCTTGTTGGTGGTTGGGATAATTGAAAGGAAACACACTTTACCACTAATTAGAACTATACACACAACATGCTCTCACCGACCATTGTACTATGTGGTTCTTTCATTATATAGCCCATACGTATATAATGTACTTTTGTATATCTTACAGTAATATTTCTAACATACCCTAATAGAATGTATGTAGCTTTCCCACTATATATACACAAATCCTGCAAAGGAGCAATCTTATTTATGTGTAACCTGTGTTTAAGACTGTCGTTTGGTTTTAACTTATTTTATATAATATAAATTTTTTAAATTTTTTTTTATAGACAGCTTTTTCATAGTATTTTTTTTAAAAAATATCAGTCTATATGGAATCAATTTTCAAAATTTAATAAAATAAAATACCCATGATAGTATCTAAAAGGAAAAAAGAAAAAGAAAAAGAAAAAGAAAAGAACAAGAGATCATAACACGACAAAAGATCACGACAACCTTTGCTCCATACCTTCCCCATATTGCTTTACAATCTACTTCAAAGTGAGGGAAGTTCCCATCTATATAAGGGTTTCTTTATCTCTCCATGAGTCTCAAGAAATTGAGATTCTCTTGACCTTCCAATAATTTTCCTCATAATTTATTGATTGCTAGCCCTAGTAAGTACTTTCTTGTTATATATAATATATTATCCATGAGCAGAAAGAGAAACCTCAGGAGCTGGAGGAGCTGTCTGGTAGCGAGAAAGAAGGTGAAGTTAGCTTCATTTCAAGTGAAAAGAAATCTTTATGTCCTGAGAAGGATGATTCCAGGTGGTAAAGAGGTGGACGAAGAAACTCTGTTTCAGAAATCGATTAACCATATTCTCATACTAAAACTGCAACTTCATGTTCTTAGGAGTCTCTTGAAGTTTTATGGGACTTGAGGACTTGATTATTGCTTGCAAGTGCTCCATTTTCAACTGTATAAAAAGAAAATGTATGTTCTAATTGTGTGTGCAACTCCAAGTTTTCTTTTAATTAAGTTTTCTTTTCTTCTTCTTTTCTTATCGGTCAATTTTCTTGTAATATATCGATCCAGTTTGGTCTCACGATTTAAATCTTGAATGGTATATATTTTATCAATAATATACTAATTATTTCATGCAGTTTCTGCTAATTATGTCGGGCCTATTAGCAGAAGCCTACTCTTAATTTTTAGTAATTTTTGTGACTTAATTGTTGAGTTTTTAATTTTAGTAATGTTTTGCACAATTTTTTTATTTTATTTTTATAATTCTAATGCACATCTGAATATTCGACTAAATTTTATTACCAGAATAACGGGATATTTATTTCACATAAATGGTAAGTCACTTGCTTTATTGAAATTCTCTATTTTGTTATATAGCAAAAATAATTCAGCTTTTGAGCGTTTTTATATTTTAATAATAATTTTTTAATTGGCATATTTATATATGATATATATGAAATTCTTTTTAATTCTTTTTAATCCTTTTTAGCTTGATAGGTTTTTACAATGATATATATATATATATATATTTTCTTTTGTTATAAAAAATTGAGTGGTTTTGTAAATGAGAAAAAGTACAATTATTTATTATTTTAAACATTTTCTATTATTTAATTATTCCATTAAATATTTTATCCAATGATAATACAATGAAGTACAAAGTTATCATTTTCGCTGTAAGATAAACATGATCACACTTTTCTTCTTGTTGAAAATGAAAAATAACCTTGATTCCTAGAGCTCAGAATGCTCAACACTAAAATCAGCAAAGAACAAAAGGCATTCAGTTGAGGTGGAAAATCCTCAGGAGGTAACCCGAAAATAGCCATTAATTACTAAGAGCCCATAATACTAAATTAAGGGCAACTTATTTCAAGATCGATTAATATAAAAGCAAGAAAATTGGAAAGAAGTTGCAGAAACCCAGTTGGATAGGTCCTAACTCGGACTTCTATGACTTCAGGGCCATTCACTATGTTCAAAACCCACAATCCCCATCCTATGTATAAGCCAAAAATAATAGCCATTGCCTCAGCAAGATTACACTAAAATAAAAGACTTATTCTGTTTCTTTATGTGTTTATTAATTTATAAAGTTAAATAGTTAGTATACCAATATTAATAAGTCATAATTAAATTATAAATTTACTAAAATTTATAAATCTTTTTACTGCCATAGCGATCGAGAGTTTAACATAGCAAATCTTATTTATTTTACAGATCAGTTTAGCTCAAGTTTAATTGTCACATTAGCAAGATTTAGCCTTCTAAATTAGTTCATCAAATTATAAGAATAGAAAACAGTTTATGCATGATATCGCAAAAACCAATAACAACTATGATTAAATTACAGAAACACAAAAATTAGGCCTATTGGATTGCAATGCTAGTTGTAAAGCAGCCATAATAATGCCCCTTGAAAAAGATTGATATTATTTTATTGAACATAAATTATGATGTGAAATGGATAATAATTACATAACTGAAGTACAAAATATGCATTAAATTAAAAAGGGGCACATCACATAGAAGAGCAGGTTCAATTTTTGTAGAACTGAAGTTCATATTTTGCAAAAGAAGAAGTAGAGAGCATGAGCATATGATGAATGGCTGTAGCCCATGTTTTATATCGATGGCAATCATCGCCCATGTCAAGCTTTATTATCCCTTCATTTGTGGTTAGCACGATAAGGTAACATGTAGTATCAGTTTCTTGATCACCTTCTGAATCTTTGTACAATTCAGTATGCAGGTCCAGTACAATACCTATAACAATTCCACAATGATCATTATAATTAAAAATTTAATAAATCTAGAGGTTATAAAAGAAAAGGGATAATACAAAAAAAAAAAAAATAATTAGAGAACATGGGAAGGAAGAACATACTTTCCTTCTTGCTTTTCAACAAATTGAGCTTTCTGATTTTCAGAATAACCTGCAAAATTCATGTGTTTAGTTTGGTTGCTGAAATGGTAAGCACGATTTTACATTTTATGGTTATTTAGTTATTTATTTAGGTCGGTAAAGTCTGAATTTTAGCGTTCATTTTTAAAGCGGTATCATTTTAACACTAGACTAAGATACCGAATCTTCCATAATTGAATGAAATTTTTATTTTGTGTTTTAAGAAAAACAAACCTTGGCTTGGCTATTCAGGACAATAGACACTGATCTCACACCAAAATTTCCTGTTTAGACAAAATAAGTTAACAATCAAAAATTTCTTATTATTGAAACAATAGCTAGGATGTGCAATATGATGATGATGTTATGACAATACCATCTGGTGTTTCAACATGAAGTTCTATGCCATTGGCAAGAACGAATCTGCATTTTTCGAAGTCGAAATCGATGTCGGAATTGTCTTCAATGGGGAGCACCGGTGCACTTCCATTGAATCTGTTATTGCATCCTGTTCTTGCTTTGAGGGTTGCTGCACCTCTTAATGCTGAATCCAAGTTGAACCAAAGATGCAGATTAATGGTCACATATTTTTATGGGCTTTAACAAAATATAAATGCCTATAAGTTGACATATATAGAACTTTCTGAGCCTAGTTCTGACCTGGCCCAGAAGCAAGTCCATCATCTCTTTTCACACCTTCACAAAGTAAAGTTCGGATTCGGGTATTTATTTAGGAGAAATGTCAAAGATACTTATTTCTTAATTGTTTAATCTAATTTATGATTTTTTTAACAGTGTTAAAATATAGAAAATATATTTTTTAATTCTTATTTTTAAAATTACCGTTTTGATTGTTTTTTAATTTTTCTTTGGTTGTTTTTGGATAAAACAACTCAAAAATAATTTAAGAACGATAAAATAATGGATAAATAACCAAAAAATAACTAAAAAATAAACGCACCGTAAATTTAAAAAAATATAAAAATAGTATTTTTATAAAAAATTACACAGCGAAAATAATATTTTTTATTTATTTCAACATATTTTTAAAATTTTCTATTTATTTATTGAACAAATATTTTATCTGCTGCCATTTATTATTATGATTCTGACTGGACTGTTATACTAAACATTATGTGAATTGTTTATTTATTATATTAAATTTTTCTTGAACTTTTATAGAACTAACTACCAATTTCTTTGATTAAAATTAATGCAACAAAAACTAAATTAGCATAAAATTATTATTTAATACTAAATTAATTAAATATCAAATTTATCTAAAATTAATTTTTTTAAACTAAAAATATTTACTGTTAATACTGTTTAATCCTAATTTCGGTAACAAAGACATTAGTAATATAGTTTGATTAAGATATTTATTTTATTGAATAATTTAAAATTAAATTATATAGTTATTCAATAATATTGTTTATGAGGTTTTTTTTTTGGAAGTATTGATATTTACTTAAGAGTAATTATGGTGAAAAAAAAAAATTAGAACAAGTAAAAGAATATTAATTAATATTCTTAAATTTTTAAAGTAAATTTTTTGTTAAAGGTTTAAATTTATTTTTATTGATAGAAGTTACTTATCAATTTAATCTCTTACTTGCGTTGAGTTAAATTCAAGAAGGAAGCAATTATATATGTAAGTACTAAGGATATAGGCTAATTAACTCAATAATTTGTTTTGCAAGAAAAACAACATAAAAACAACATATATAATGCCCAACTTTAAGCGACAGAAGAGTTTAAAGATCATATGTTCATATATTTGAACTGATTGGCTTTCCTTTTATTATTTGTTTTGGAAGATGGTATCCTTTAATTATTAAATCAAATAAAAATAGCCAAAATATCATTATGATAATAATTATTATTATTAGTATTATTATTATTATGGTAATAGAAAAACGAGTGAAGAAATTATACATGTAGCGGCAGCAGCAGTTAGTGTTAGGATGTCACTGGCACTTGTTCCACTCATTGCAGATCCTATCATACTGCTGAGTTGCTCCCTCTTCGCCCCCATAGCTTCAGCCACCTGTGCGCATTGTGCAGCTACCAGAGCCGCCGCAGATGCCACAGCTTCCTCCTTAGTGGTACTAGAATCGTCTCTTTTTGTGTTCTCTGCAGCAATTGCAGCTAAGGCAGCAGCTACACCTGCCACTGATATGGCTGCATGCACTTGAGCTCTTTCTAACCTATCTTCTTCTTTTCTCTTTTGCTTTATCTCTTTCAGCCATTTCTTGATTGAAATGGTTTTAAACGGTCCAATCTTCCATGGTAACTGCATCAAGAATTAATTACATTAAATTTTGCTGCATGTTTCTACACTGGATGTAAACATGACAAGGTTGCATACCCATTTCTTTCGAAAGCAGCTGTTGTAATTTAATTCAGGATGCATTGCTTGTTGCATCCATATCCATGACTGCAAGTGGAAAAAGAATCTTAGAAAGGAAAATGATATTCAATAAGTAATGGTTCTTGGATTATGCAACTAGATGAAGATGTTGACAAGTTAATAATGTATTATTACCTTCACATCATTGGATTTCCAAGGTGGTAGAGCCTTAAAGTCATCTTCCATTTTCACACTCTTTTCCATCTTCTGAAAGAAAGCAATTCTTATTTGTCATCTCTTATTTCTTTCCTCAATCAATTACAAGAAAAGAATAAAAGAATATACATAAACAAAAGCAAGAATTGCAACTGCTAAACTTACTGGAAAAGGACCTTTCATTTCGCAATCAAAGTTCTTCAATTGGTTGTCAAGAAGAATGATTGATTTATCTGCAGGCAACTCTGGCTGGAGAGTTTTAACAGCAAAGTTGCACCAAGTACGCGAAAGGTAATCCATTGTCTCAGGATGTGCCTCAGATGGCGTTACCATGGTCATTGAATCCAGAAAATTTAGGAACTGAAGACTTGTCTCAGGAATCAGAATGTGTCACAATTCGAGACAAAAACTTATAAAACAAGTGAGGAATGCTACTACAATTTCAGATATAAATAACACTTTATACACGTATGTATATAAATAAACAAATATGTCTAAATCACCATCATGTCACTGTCTTAATGTGGGTTCTAAACATGATCTGGTCCGAACACATAGGAATTCAATTGGTTAGACTGTAGCTGTATACATGCCACTTAGGTTGCTAGGAAGGGAACCAAAATGCCCCTGCTTGCATCATTACCATAGGTGGGATTGACCCATATATAAGAGATCAAAATTTTCAAATATAGAACTCATTTAAGGAAAAAAATGATCATAAAGGGTTGAAGTGCTGGTAGGTACAGCTTGTTTCTGTCCTCTAGACCAGACCCAAAAATTGTATAGGAAAAAGAAAATAATAAACGAGCTCAAAAAGGTTATTGACAGATGAGATATCGCACAGTTGGAAAGGGTTAATAAGGTGTTTATCAATAAACAAACATGGAATTGGACCTACAAGATATTATAAGAGATTATAGATAAGCAGATATTGATTGGAAGCGGGTTCCTTCAAGATTTGATTTAGAGGGGAACACATGCCAACCATTATAGAAGCATGGATACTCGTGGGATAAAATCATAAAAACTTTCCCTTTTGCATCTTTAAATGAAAACCATATGTTCAAGCTAAGTATGAAGAACTTAGATGAAATAATTATTAGTATTACTTCCTAGAGCTGTCTTGGGCCACCACATGCATTAGTCTCTAACTAAAATTGGCCAGAGTAGGATACAAGAATGGTGCAGCATTATAACCAAGCATGCAACTAGGACCAGCATCTGCTAAAAGGGACTAGACATGAATGATTGATGCTATAAACCATGATAAAAGGGAAAGAAGATGGAAGGCACATATACATCATTAATTTTTTTTCTTTTTTCTTTTCGTTATTAAAAGCCAAAGAGTAATACAAATATATCAGTATTTTATATTTTAATATTAAATATTCGATATATATTTAATTATTTTAAAATTAATAAATATATATCAATTTTTCATCGATTTAATATATAAATCAGAATATACATACACATGGTACACGTAAAGATTTAGCCTTTTAAATTAAATATATAGACATGCTATAAAGTCATGACAAGCTTTTAGTGAGTTGATACTTTCTTTTTATCTTACAGAATTTATAAAGGGGTTATCTGATTGTTATTATTATTATTATGGTGTATTGATGGTCTTTTGAAGATTCGATTACTAGCGTGCTCATTAAACGCATGTGAGAAGCGAATAATCTATGATTGCTTGGATGCCTAATTGTATTTGTTAATAATAGTTGGTGTCCATCAACTAAGACTAACATCACTACATTCTTTCTTATTTTATTAGGAAGCCCAGAAAAAAATACTTTAAACAAGTGGAGAGGTTAAATATTGTGAAAGAAATTGTTTCACAAAAGTAGACAATAAGCTATTAATTTATAATAACAAATATTTTATATCTGAGCTAAAAATGTTATCATATGTGACTCTATAAGCAACGAATTGGTGAATATTTTTATTTGTAAGAGATAGCTTTTTTATGAACGAAATTTCCTTCAATATCTGATTTATTTGTAAGTTTTATGGGGTAAATGCCTTTTATATTATTTTTAGGCAACTCTCTCTATAGCTAAGAGATCCATTGGAGGAAAGTTGAAGCAAAAAGCCTCCCACTATTCAATATCTTATTACAGCAAGGGGGCGGTTGGGGGCTGCTAGGGTTTTGGCTCTCAAAAAAAATTATATAATATTGGACCCTTTCCAACCCTCTCAACCTTCCTTCCTCATACCCCTCTAAATGAAGCTTTCTGACTCACACTGTTTTAGAGTCAGTTATTAAAAAAATATTTAGCAAAGTCACCTACTGATTTATTTAAGGTCTCCAATATGATCAGATGGAAACTATAATGATGAGGATAATTACTGATCATCAAAATGACATGCCAATTTTCTTGATGATGGAAATTTAAAGAAAAATCATGTTTTCTTGGTTCAAAAACATTTTAAGTCTAAAGTTTTTCTATTAGCTTTAGCCATGTCTGATGTATTTATCTAGGATCAATGTCAAAATATTATAGACATACTCTCTTATAGAAAAAATATGTTGCTCTGAATTTGAAGGCTTTCGTCTAGTATTGTACATAACAGTTTCATGACAAATATGAGCTTTTCATCCTCACTAAATCTTTATTAGTAATTTTAAAATAATTTCTCAAATAAACTGAATTTTACCGATTTTTAAAAATAAAATTTGAATAATAAATTTTAAAAAGTTAAGTTGATACGGATAAATTATATTATGGATCTAGATATATCTGGTGTCTAAAACGCAATCGTTTCATTTAAATGAGGGAGCTGAATTTTAAAATAAAGGCAACACCCATTATTAAGCCCTTAAACTTTTCTGTTTTATTTTATTACCCTTAAAATTTTAATCTATGAGCCCTTGCACTTTTTATTTTATTTTATTAAGCACTTATACATATTTTATGAGACTTTTGTTTATTCTATCGAGCTCTTGTATATTTAATTTTTGCTTTGATTAAGAACCATTAAATCCTCAATACAAGTAAAAATAAAAGTACAAGGACTTAATCAAATAAAATAAAAACTAAAAGACTCAATAAAATAAAATTAAAAAATTTAAGGACTTAAAAATGCATTTTGCCTAAAATAAACGTGCGAGAGAGTTTCATTTCAAATATAACACCCAACTTATTATTGCCGATTGTCCTTTCCATTCTTGATTCTCTATTTTTTAGAGCTTCAAATCAAATTCTACAAGCTGTTGTTCTTTTAACTTTTTTTCTTTTTTTTTTTGTTCTCTACTATAAAATATTATTGTCCTTCATTTTCTTTTCTTTCCTTTTTGTTTGATTATGCATATTAACAGATTTTGTAAACTTATTTTTTGACGAGCTGAAATTCTTCATTCTTTCTCCATTCTTCAAACCTTTAAATTAGATTCTACAAGCTTAATAATTTCTCTTAAAGTATGATAACAATTTCATTACTATAAAATAATAGGTTCATTATGTAGAATATTAAGGTTTATTAGTATGAATTACGATTCATCATTTTATTTATAATCTTAATAACATTATTTTTAAAATTGAATAGGTTTATTTTATAGCACATTGAGATTCACAATATATGACCTAAAGATTCATTATTTTTTTCATAATTTTGGTAACAATTTTATTTTTAAAATAGAATAGGTTCATTTTATATATATATGAACTACAGGTTTATCATATTGTTTATAATTTTGATAACAAATTTATTTTTAAAATAAAATAGATACATTTTATAGTAGAATGAACCTTATATTATTAACAGACAAATATAAAAGTTTTAAATAATCAACAGGACATGCATACATAAAAATAAATCAATATTTATGAATTATAATGAACGAATTCATTATCTACAAACAATAGATTTTTTAAATTATCACTTGAGATTCAGTAAATATATAACATTATTGTATAATTTATAGATTCATTATTTATAGGTTCTAATCAACAAGTTCATAATCTACTAGCAACAGGTTTATCAATGTATTATTTGATATTCATAAAATATATAATAAAAATTCATTAATTATAAGTTATAATAAAAAAATTCATCATACATACATAAGATGTTCTAAATAAATATTTTTATATAAAATAATTAATTAATTCATCAATAACAAAATTTAGATAAAACATTGATTTTTCAGTTATAGATTTTAGTTTCATAAGATTTAAACTCTAAGTTTTTTAATATTTTTATTTTTGTTTTTACAAGTAATTTATGTAATTGTATTGAAATCTCATTTTAAATGAATATGGACATGTTTATAAAATAATGACATTTTTATAAATTTTAGACCTTGAAAGATTAGAATCGAAAGCAGGATTGTAATTTTAGAAATGTAAAAATGTATGTAAAATGAAAATGAAGAAAAAAATAAAGAAAGTTGATTCTTTTTAAGATTGGAGAAAATAATTATATATGCAAAAATATTGTACATTTAATTATAGATAAAAATATTCAATTAAACTTACTTTTTTAAAACTCTGTGAATCACACGTATTAACGGTCCCAAATATTAAATGTTGCCGGAATGCAGGATATAACAAGTAGCTAATACAGGGCTATGCATTACGGCTCGGTAAGCTCAATGCAATATTTGACCCAAATGCAGTAACTGTGGCCCGATGCGCTGCTGCCTGTGTATTGTCGCATGAAAAACATGCTGTGTCAAAATATCAGCCCAAACCTAAAGTGGGCTTCAGGCAGTAATAATAATAATAATAAGATCGAATGTCACTAAAAAGACCATTCAGACATTATCATTACCAATTAGTTTTGATAAAGAAAAAATGGAACATATGTATTTGGCGTCTGAGATGAACTTAAATTTGGTAGGGACTTGAATTGTCTGAAAAAGGGGTCTGTTATAGGGTCTGAAATTAGTCTTGCAGTGGGACTCTGTTGCCAGTGAAAGATGACCAACTTGGCATGGATTTTGGCTCTATCTTATTGTCTTGTTTAACCAGAATACAAATAAATATGTACAAATTTTCATCAACTTCTTTCTTGATATGACACAAGATATATCATACATTTTACCATTACTATTAGAGGAATACTCTAACATTAATATTTTCCACCTTGGTCGAAATCTTGAAGCAGAATTCATACCAACATCAAATCAGAAATCTACTTGAAGAAAGTTCTATATATATAATATATTATTTTGTTCATAATGTTCTTTTTCTCAAGTGGAATTATATATTGCCAATGGCTTTATGTATTTTAGCTCCTAGTGGATGGTTTTGCTTCTTAGCCAGGACAATATCACATGCATATACTAGGATACACATAAATGTGCATACGTGGGCTGTCTGAAGATCATTAATCGGGACTGAGTCTATTAGACTATTACATTTACATGCAGTTATGCGCAGAATTGTTACTGAAAATATAATATCTGAAAATATTGTCAGCAAGAAAAACGGTTCCCTAAAAATTGTATTTATCTTTATTAATGGGATAGAAACATGAGGTAAAATAATGCCCAAATCTAATCAGATGGGACTTTTCCAGTCCGTGTCCAAGATTTAGATAAAATATAATACAATCTTGTGCTTTTCTTTAATTTTATCAAAACCTTATCTAATCATTTTCATCAAGCAATTGTTCAGGAGACGAAGATGAATAGAGAACACATTGTACTTTATTTTGATTTAACCGAAACCTTATCTAAAATCTTGGTAAGATTTTGTCTCATAATGAAAGTTTTAGAAGACCAAGATGAAGATCCAAAACATAAAAAGGGGTTTGTCAAGAATTCAACTCATGATAGTGGTAGTCTCATTTCCCTTTTAAAGATTTTACAAGTATCAAAAGAAAAAGGGCTAATCATACTTGATTAACTTGATTTGTTTCATACTTTATAAGGGTATAAATCAGATCTTTTGTTATATATGTTACATATAGAGAAAAAGAAAAAAGAAAAAGGAAGACTAATACGAGTACAATTATGTGGTGAAACTAACATTTAGAAAATTGAAATGAACTTTTTATCAGTAATTTAATTCTAACTAGCAAGCTTGACCACAAACTGACAGTTGCATTTATATAAATTAAAAGCTGATGATGCAAAGGTGAAGCATATGAATATATAGCTCTTGTCAACATCATATGAATATACCCAGTGCTGCAGGAGGTGTGTGTGCACGGGTGCAGTTTGGCCATGGATTGTTATGATCTTTATATATGTCAACTCCATCTTCTCTCCTTGCACATGCATCAATAATACATAAAACCAACTCAGTTTCTTAACCCAAAACAAGTAATACTTCAAATGGTAGGATACTATACTTTCAAGGCGAATTCATCTCTCTCTTTCTGCCTCTCAAGAGTACACACAATATAATCAAATTAATTAATCAAATAATTATTAATGCATTTTCAACAGGAGAAAAAAATAATAATAAGATTCAAGAGTCTAAGAAAGATGTATAAATTTCATAATCTTTTTGGAAGACCAGACATTGAAACCGACCAAAATAAAGGAAAAGCAATAAAATAAAATTAAGCAAAGGCAATAGCTCCTGATTAATCATTAAGTTCCAAGACTATATAGCAAATACTTGAGAAAATTGATTTCGGGTTGTGCTTGAAAACTTAATGCAAGCACATATAGACAAGGAGAAGACAGAAAAATAAAGAGCCTTGATTGGCTTACATATGCTTCAACTGTACATGCTTAAGCTAAAGCTAGCTAGAGAAGCTTCTCATCTTCCCTTCATCCTTCTAGTCTTGATTAAAAGAAAAGAAGATATATAATTAAGAGTATATATATATATATATATATATATATATATATATATATATATATATATTATATAGTTTATATAATATCTAATAAAAGGCACTTCTCCATTGATGTCTATTTACCATTGAGTAGCTCTGCAGCTTTAGCAAGAGTTCGCATTACATCAACCTGAGCTCGAAGAGACACTAAGTAGTCTAGGGTTTCTTCAATCAAAGAACTGTCATCCATAAATTCTCCTCCAGGCACAAGACTCTTCAACACTTGTGTTCTTTTCTTTACCATCCTTTTAGCTAGAGATTTAGCAATCACCATTTGAGGTACACATCTTCTTATTCTTTTCAAGAAGCGACTTTTCTTCAAGATTTTCTTGCTTCGAACCCTCTTACTTCCTGTAATTATTCCACTTGGTGAAACTTGCATTACCCTCTCAGATTCAGAAGCTAATATGCGCTCAACAATTACTTTATTATCAGCATCCCTTGAAGCTTTCGCCACGAGTGCACGACTCCAACAAGTCAAACCACTTCTTGTTGAAGCCATTGCAATGTCTGCTGATAGCTTTATTGCCTTCTTTCTCTCCAAGATTGTCATGTTCTGCCTTGTAGAATTGCATATCTTTAGACCCAGTACCCATTTCTTAAGGAATTCATGCTTAAGTGACTGAGGAGGACGCATTCTACAAAAAAAAAAAAAAAAGAATTAAGATAAAAGAGCACAAGGAATGTGTATTAATCTTAAAGATCTTTTTAGAAATGTATAAATACAAAGAAAAAAAAAATGCAAAAGGATCTACTCTATCTACTTTGCCTAATTATGTGGTTGGTCTTCTTTGCGTACTTTATAATCTTGCTTCACCAGTAAAGAGAATATATTTCCAGAACCCCAAATATAAATTTTTTTTAGAAAGAAATTTGGAATGGTGAACACACAAGATTGAAGGGAAAGTTAGCGTTAAGTTATATCATGAATTATACTAACTGCATTTTAAGTGTGTGTCCATTAGTGGAAAGTAATAGTTTAAACAATAGACTAAAACCACACACAGACACATATACATAGACATACGTACCTTTTACTAAGATATCTAGTAGTGATCAACAAAAGAAAATCATGAGAAATTAATGTATGGGACAAAGTTGCAGGAGAGTGACAGATCCAAGAGAGTATGTATAAGAATCCTAGAATGAAGTTTTTTTTTTTTTTTTTTTTTTGCAGAGGGAGGGGAAATTGAGAAGGAGAAGAATGTGGAGGAAAGTCCCATTTATTTGCTCGAAGGAAAGCAAGTGGTGGGCCTTTCAGAGAAAGACATGGCACATGCAGGCACATGGTGTGAATGGCCCACCATATATGCAAAACCCTAGAGGATATAAAAATTAGTTTCTTTCTTTCTTTGATTTTAGTTTTATAGAATCGCATTAAAGGTACCACTTAGTATAATGCATACCAAACTTATGTAACTTCCTTATAAATACAAACAAACTTCATTGAATGGATGCCTATTGGCCATGGTTTGAGCAAGAAAAAAGAAAGGAAGAAAATTGCATAAACTAGCAGCAGAGTGTCATTAAAACATGGGTTTTCCCTTTCTTTTACATAATTTGCAGATCATTAGGAAGAACTGTATTCTTTTTATGGCCAAACAACTGTGGCTTAGGTATTGAAATTAGTTCTCGTTTTTACGACTAGGGTTATGCTATATATTTAGTGTAGGATTACATATAAGGGGGAGCATTGATAATAGAATGCTAGAAAGAGTAGCTCTAGGAGAAATTTGTTTTAGCATATTTATAGATGCAATAAGTATTTTATATAGTATATTACCCATAAGCCACATGCAATGAATTTCACTTCATTAAATCTTAACTAACAATATTATTAATAGAACTAATCAAGGCATGTACAGCAGGCTAATTCATATATAATTTGTACTTCAATTTCAGAAAGAATTCATGTTTTATCATGGGAAAAAGTGTACTTCTATAATAAATAATATGAAAAACATATTCAGATAAACCATTAGTTTAGTAATAAGTATTTCTCTGTGAGATTGGTAAGTATTTTATTAGATCATTGAGTGAGATAATTACAAAATAACTAATTTGTTACCATATACACATAATTATTACCAGACTAAATCATCAAACACACATCTTATAACGTAAAGATCAAAACTGAATATTTGACAGAAAAGTTTCTGATGTACGAAAAGAAAGAAAAAAGAAAATAACATTCACCATAAAAAAGAAAAACATAAACTCGAGTGATATGGAATCAATATGAACTAAGATTTTTCATCATAGGACCATAAATTCTTGTCATTATATTATGTGTAAAAGAAAAGAAAGAAAAAAGAAATTAACATAAGCTAAGAACTGGGTTTAAGTTTCGAGTGTCGTGCCACCACATTAAGGATGTTGATTTGGAGAGAGAGGGAGGAATTGGCAGGATCCGGAAAACATGGTGATGATGAGAGGGCTAAGGTGACCCACAAAGAAGAGAAAGTCTATGGCCAGAGAATTAAGAGAAATTTACAAGTCCCCACATGGTCTCCACATGGGGGTTTTATAACTATGCCCCTGTGTTGGTTCCCTCTCTCTAACTCACCACTCCAAATGTATATCCTAAACCAAAAAAAATTACAATAATTTTAGGACCCTATGCCCCCTCAACTCTACTTCATTTTATTGTACTTTCACAAATTTATCTCCAAACAGACACCCATACAATGCTAATCACTTGGCATCCACAAGAAATTATTGCAGAACAATTATTAAATATATATATATATATATATATATATATATATATATATATATATATATATATATATATATATATATATATATATATATATACAGAGTTTTGTCATCATGATAAATGAGGTTCTCAGGCAATATGTGAGAGGGTAAAACATATTATCCATTTTTATTATTTTTAAGATTTTTCATTATCAGAACACCAATATATGTAAGAGTATAAAGAGCCCGTATGAAAATGCACGACTTGGAAATGGGTTAAGAGCAAGGAAGATTCGCGTTGAATTTTCACGAGTAATACAATTAGTAGTTTATGGCTGATAGCTGGCAAGTAATGGCTGATAAATTAAATTATTTAGTAGAAATTTATTAAAAATTAATGTTACTATATTAAATTACTATTTAGAATAAAATTTATTATTAAATATATTTTATTTTATTATATTATACTTTAATAATATAAATTAATAAAAATAATTTATAATAATTAACAATATTATAGTTAATTTTTTAGTTTAATTATATTTATTGTTAAAAATATCTATAAAAATTATTTTAAAAGTCAAAAACTTAAATTTAAATTCTACTAATAAATTTTTTTAATTTTAAATACTATAATTATAAATATTTAATTATTTAACTATTAAGAATAATTTTAAAATAACAATTATTTATTATGAAATATAATAAATTAATTTTATGGGATCAATTTAAAATAAGTTATTATTAATAAATTTTAATAATGATAATAGTATTCAAAAAAATAAAATCAAACGCTTTAATATAACTATTCAGCGAGAAACAACTATTAAATCTCTAAACTAAATACCTCCTTAATTTATTTGATAATCTAATTTTCAATGTGTTGAATCTTTTTAAACTGAAATTTGCAAGTCAGATTCTTTTGATAATAATATTAATTTTATAAACAGAATAAAGAAAAATATAAAGTTAAGCCCATAGCTAGAAGGCTATTCCGTGACTCAATGGAGGGGGATTTGCATGTCAGATTATATTAAAACAAGTGGGTTTTGCATATACAACGGATTAATTGAATAATTTGAAAAGTGAAACGAAAGGGAGAAGTATGCAAATTATTGCCTGTAAAATTTATGTCCTTTGCGTATTAGCACTCTTCCAAGTCCTAGAAAATCTCTATATTAACATCAATAATCTTCTAAAACTGCCAACAACACCTAGCAAAGACTCTGAAACACGACAGACCCTACATCTAAACTTATATTATCTTAAAACACAGAGCATTATAAAAAAAAAAAGTTAGTCTAATAATGACAGATTTTAGAGATAAATAATTTTTATTGCTATTTATTAATGAAATAGTGATGGAATAAGCATTATTAAAGTTATTGTATATTAAATTGTGCTTTTTATATCAAAATAATATTAAATATTTAATTTTAACTAAATGGTTACTAAATTTTAATTTTAATAAAATTTAAAATTTTTAAATATATTTAGAGAATAAATTTATGTAAGAGTTGTCAGAATATGTAATATTTAGTGGTAAATCTATGTTGAAATATTTTGCATCCCGTAAACTATTTTTCATAAAGTCTTACAATCTTTGATATTTAAAATCATGTTGAAAATATTTGTCAAATCATGATCTAGTTTTGAACCTATTTTCTTAAATGTTCAAATTCAAATCATATAAGTAGAGTTACAAACATATTTTCTTTATCTTTTATAAAAATTAAAGTAGTGCCTCTTTCAAATTCATAATCGCACATTACCTATAATAGTAGACTCTAGCCAAAACTTTAGGGACTATCTCTTCCACATGAAACCGAGCCTTGTACAAAATAGAATATAATAAAAAATCATAGTAAATAAAAATCAAAGGATGAACACCGGAGGAGAGTGACATGTATGAATGTTTTACACTTTGTTATTGAATGATTGATACACCAAGCATAAATAAGAATGTTTCATTAGGATAAGTGTCTTTTAACTCATAAATAAAAAATACTATTGATAGACTTAAAAATTCTGATAGGATTTATTGAGATAAGGAATAGGAAGTTGTTAATGTTACTTTGAATTGGTTATTGAGAATTTCCCAAAGCCAAAACCAATTGGTAGTAGTAATTCATTAAGAACTTTGTGCTAATGAATAATGGATATTGTGAGCTGGAAATGAAACCGGATATTATTACCCCCAATCATCCTAACGAGATAATTATTGGTTTATATTAGCATGTCCAATGTTATCTCTACAAGCTAATGGTACTAGAAGAGAAGGCATAGTGAGATCCATCTATTGAGTCCTTTGAAACAATCATTTGGAAAGCATGATAACTTAGGAGGGTGTATTTAATTAAAATTTTTAAAAAAAATTGATGGAGTTTAAAAGTAAGATTGTATTTAATAATAACTTTAAAAGATTTTATTTAAGTTATGGAGTATTTAATATAAACCTTTAAATATTTTTAAAAAGTCTATAAAAATTAGACATGTACTTAATACGCTAGTATTCAAAAAATTAACTTTTATAGACATAGATTTTTATATATTTTTAATGACTTTTTACGCATTGTTATGAATAAAAATTTTTTAAATTTTTTTTACATTTCTTTTTCAAGATTTTAATAGACTTTTTTTTAAAAAAAAACTCATCTTTATTTTTTTCAAATTCTCATACATTTTCATTTTCATTTCTCTTTACTATATTCTTAATCTTAAAAAATATAAGATCAAACTTTAGAAATTAAAAATTATTTACTAATAATATTTTCTTATACTCACACATACAAAAAATTAATTAAAAGTTGTTAAATTAATTTTAAAAAGCCCTCATAAAAAATATAAATTTTCAAATAAAGAATTCGTTTTGAGACTTTTCATTATTTCTAAGTCTACTACATTATTCATAGATAAATTGAATTAAATAATGACATGTAGCATTATTTATTAAGTGTTACATTTGCATTGATTGTTTTATTTATCACCATTAACCACTCATGAATAAAAATCAATTTATATAAATACAAAAACTAATAAATAATATTATATATTATTATATAATTAATTTTATCTAAGAATGACGTGATAAATTAGTCTATTTATAAAAGCTTCTCCATATTATAAAGTAAGGTTTTATTATCCAAATTATGAGAAAGATGAGACTTTCTCAGTGTTTTATTACTTGAAATATTTCAGCCCCTCATATGCAAAAGCTTTTCATCTCTTTTCCTAAAAAAAACAAATTAGAGAGTAAGTTTTCATCTTTAATCATGGGACGGTAATTTGCATTAATCATGGAATTATAATGAAGAGAAGAAAAATGAAACCTAGAAAGTCCGATCACATCTTTCTTGAGAATATCTTTTAATAATTAATACAATAGTTCAATTTTTTCTCTAATTATCTCACTTTTGGAAGTCTAAATTTTGATTTGCTCAGGTTGAAGTATTTGATTTTAAATTGTACAAAGGCATTCACACAATCATTAGACGACTACTCTAAAGGCACTAAGAGACTAAAATAAATTACCTAACATTTTTCAGGTAATAAATTATATCCATTACATAATATCATACAGATTTATATAAATTAATATTATTATAGTTTTAATTATTCGTTAATCTAATTTAACACTAAACTAAATTGGTCAATTACATATATTACTTAGTTATCTATTAATTTAATATATTATATTTATTTTTAAAAGTTAATCAGTGATATTTTACATTTTTAAGATTTTTTCATATAATTTTAATTTTTATGAATAATTATAAGTTATATATAAATTCATCAACAATTTACATTATAGAAATGATGTCAATTAATTGTCTATAGTTCAAAAATAGATATAATGGCAAAGTGCCATAATAGTAATTCTAGTCTAGTATAAATGTATAAATATTTATTTATTTTAATTTTAATAATTAGTTAACATAATTAAATAATAGTCTAGTCAGTATTATATATTTAAATATTGATGAACTAAATATATTATTTTTATTTATTAAATTTTTTTATTTCTATTTAAAATTTAATCAATAATATTTAAAATTATGATATTCACTTATATAATTTTGATTTATATAAATAACTAGAATTATATATAAATTTATTAATAATTTATATATATATCTATTTATAATTAAAAAATAAATTTATAATAATAAATTTTCACAATAGTGTCCGCCAAAATTTCATAATTTTTCTTTAGGGGGTTAAAAAGATAATTATTTAAATTATCGTATGTATTAACGACTGGTATTATTTTTTCCATTTCTTTTTTTTATTCATTATATATAGTGTTGGGAATTCGTGTGGAATGATTGTATGTCGTGAATTCATTATCCATATAAAATAATATTTTTGAGAATAATCCATATAAAATAATTGAACCCGTGTGTAATCAATAAACTTCAATATATCATTTCCGATGATCTGGCTTTAAAGAATTTCCCATTTATGATCACAAGAACGACAACAGTTAAATTACTCTGCACAATATTATTATCACCTATTATTTTTAAATTCTTAATTTTTCAAATTAAACATATACATAATAAAATTATAATAGTTTTGGGTTTTTCTAATAATAATAGCAATAGTTTTTTTAGAATAATAATTAATAATAACAAGAGTAAAAGAGATATCTCTAATTCGGTACCCCAGATTCAAATAGTGGGTAGTTTAGCATTTAGGTTGGAAGAACTTAATTTTTATTTTATAATATTTTTTAAAATTTGAATTTTTTTTTTTTTTTTTGAGAAAATAGGTAAATTGATGTTTTCTCTAATACTCATTAAAACATATAAGAAAGGTGGTCTGCATGGAGGAAGAGGGACCATGCAAATTATAACCAATGATTTTTATTTATTTATTTTATCGTTTGTGTCTTTGATTTATGAATTTCTGGAAATAAAAAATGTTAGAAGTGGTGAAGAATGAAGGAAAGACAGGAAGTGGTCCAAGCAGAGGTCAATTCGCCAAACATACATTTCTACGAAATAGTGTAGGGGTCTGCACTCCCGTGATTCACGGCTATCCTTGCAATTCAATTGCCACCTCCTCTGATTTATCATTGGAAAAGGTGTTTGATATACACGTTAGAGTATCCAACTGTGATTTTCGTTTTTTATTTTTTATAATATATATTAATTTTAAATATTAAAAATAAAATACTTTATATAAATTCAATTTTATATCTTATCTTTTTTATAAATATTAATGATTTTAGTTTTTTATTAATTTTTACTAATAAAAATATAAATTATAAAATTTAGCATAAATTTATTAAATATAGAGCAGATAATAAAATTTAGCGCTCCATATGTAGAAAGTTAAATTGACTTTATACTTTATATTTAAAAGATAAAGAGTTCATGATAATATCATTTTATAATAAAATTTTATAGAATAAAAAATTTAACATATATAAAGAGAATATTGAAAATATATTTAGAGAGCAGTTCAAAATTTTTTAATTTTAAGAGATTTATTTTATTAAATTAATTTATTTGAAAAATAACTAATAGTTGTGATGAATAATTTTAGTTTACAATAATTTAAATTTAATTTTTTTTATTAGTGGTCTTTATTTATTTTTAATGAATAAATTAAATTAATTATTTTATCATTCTTTTAATTTTTATTATTGTCTCTTTAACTTTAACTTAAAGTCACCTAATTTAGACCTTTTTAAAGAATGACAAATTAAATTTATTTTCATATCTCCGAAAAATGTTAATTAAAAATCCCTTAAACAATTAAATAAAATTAATCCTTCACATTTTCATAGCTTAATAAAATAGATCGTAAAACCATCGGTGATTGGATAAGCTTGAAGAATAGAAATGTTCTTTTTACTATTATATTTTCATTTTTAGTGCCAAAATAAGTTAAATTAATTCTTTTATTTAATATTTTACACGTTTTAATATTAGTATTTAAATTAATTCTTTTATTTAATCTTTACATGTTTTAATATTAGTATTTAAATATTATGTAAAATATTGTATCGAACAATTTATTGAAGTCTATAAAATATATTAAGATTTTCTTCAAATAATTATTTTAAATTTTAATAAAAAATAAAAAAAATGTACATTCTAATAATTTATTATGATAATAAAATGTTGAGTTGAATATTACAATTAAAATATTTATTTTATAAAAATAATATTCTATTTTAATTTTTATAAGTTTATAATATCTATTGATCCACTTTAAACTATTTGGAAGACGAAGTCTAATGTATTTTGATATTGTTTCATATATAATAAAAAGGAATCTAATATGGTAGTGATTTGAAATTTATACTTTAGAGTTTTAAACATAAAATTTAAAAAATATAATGCCGTTGACGCATTTACATTTAAGGAATAAAAATCCTTTTATACCAAAACAGCATCATGTGCTTTATTTTTTAACATCTTTTAAATATTTATTTTTATTTTTATTTTTTTTATTTTTTTATAAGTATTTAATTTGAATCACTAGATTAGAATCTTATAATTAACATGACCTCTAATGTATGTAAGAAATAACAAATATATTAAAAATTATATTTAAAAAAGTATATGATTTAATAATTTATATGATCATAAAATATTTAGATAGATGCTAAATTATTTAAAAATACTTATTTTATAAAAGATTATAGCTCTATAATATTTATAATCTAAAAAATAAAAAAAAATTATACGCTTTAAAGAATGTTAAAAAAATAAAACACATTTTACTCATTTAATAAAAAAATTATATATGTCTTTCAAATATAAAAGGTTTAAATCATAAAATAATTTTTAATTTCTTATTCAAATTTTTAATTAAAATAATTAATAAAAATGAGTGATTAAAGCTTAAATTTTAAACTTTTAAATTATATATACTTTGATACGAGGTCAAATCATTCAAAATCTAAACTATTAAATGGAACTATAAGAATAATATTATATGTCCATCAAGTGGCATTCATCAAATTTTATTAAATGGTATAATTATTTTGATAGAGAATAAAATATAATTTTATTAAATGGTCAAATTATATAATACTATTAAGAGATTCTGACGTGGCACGCAATAATTATTATTTTTCTAATTGTCATATTAACACTTACTAACGGGTATTATGTAATTTAGTTATCATTTACTAACAGTTATATTCACAAAGTATCAAAGTGAAAAAAAAAAAAATTATAGACTCTATAATGAAAATATGTTTTATCATATTATAGTTTACCGAAATTTTTTCTATATTATGTTATATTTTATCTTTTTGATTTTTTTTATATAATATAATAAGATATCAACATATTTTATTTTTGATTGTCATTATTTAATTAATATAATTAAATATTAAAATTATTAAAATTTAATTTTTAAATTTTTATTAAATTATAATATTCTTATAGCCTATATTACTGTAGAAAATCTTTTACTATAATTGGCTGTCTATAAAAATTTATCTAAACATTATGTTAAGTTTGTGAAATTTGGCTCAATTTTCCATGTAATTTGCTTTCTCTTGGATTAGCTATCTACGCACTTTAAGGAACTTGCTTTACGATAGATTCACTTTTGTGCCCTATACTTTCCACGTCAGAGATCTTAGTGATTCGGACGCGTTTATGAGCTGTGAAGCTACTCAAATGTTACTAAAAGAAAATCAATTAAATGATTTCCTATATGATTTTATAAAATTACTAAATGATTTCTATATTAGTAAAACAATTCATGTATTTGTCTAAAATTTGTTGGGGTCAATTTGAAAATACCCTACCAATCAAAGAAGATGGTCAGCAAGCCATAAGGGTTGAAGACTCTAATGGCACTCCGAGAGTTTCTGAGAGTCAAGTTAAGATTCTTAAGTGATTTTAGTAACAATAAAGAATTGTCCAAATTGAATTATTATGCACGAGAGATGAGTTTTTATTTCTGACCGTTCGACACGGTGACTTAGAAAAGAAAAAAAAGAAATTTCTAGTTCAGCAATTTTGTTATAACCACATATTGAATACGGACACATAGCTAGTTTAACTTTTTATGATATTATGGTAGAGTTTTACGTTACTTAATTAAATAAATAATTATATAAATTTTTATAATAATTATTCAAATATCTAATTTTTTATGAATTATTTATTTTTATTTTTTTAATTTTAGTTAATATATTTATTTGGTCCGTCTATATATTATATATTAATTATGAGATAAGATTGGAAGAAAAAAACCAGTTAACTTAAAGAGTGTGTAAAAAGATTCTTCTATTTGTCTAGCTAAAATCTAAGACAGTGAACCTATCAATGCAGACTAGCACAAATAGTGAGTATTAAGGTCGTATTCTCGGGAAATGGTGATCCTAGACCTACTGCAGCGTCTTATATTATCTAACCTTAATAAAATTGATGAAGTTATTATGCTATGATTAAATATGAACAAACGATTAACTAAGTGTCAAATAATCTGAAAGGATTTAAGAAAACAATCGAAGGAAAAAGCATACCCTAGGGGACCTAAGCTAGTTAGATTTTAGTGAAGATAGAGATTCTATTGGTTACCAATTGCAATTACCCATGGGCGAATTCTTAACTGAATTCGGTCTCCCTATCGAGATAAACAAATTCCTAAATCTAATAACCTAAAGTTGGAATCTCTTCCTAATGATCGATTATTCGATTAGCATTAAGGTTTAACCCGCCTCTATTAAGCTTTGTAAATTCTTAATCCGACTAGTCAATTACCCTTATCTCTAAGTGATCATTAACCGGTTCTTGCTATTCAAATTTCCAATTACTAAATGAATTCTCAATTACATAAAGCAATCTGAA
This sequence comes from Ricinus communis, assembly GCF_019578655.1. Lineage (NCBI taxonomy): Eukaryota > Viridiplantae > Streptophyta > Magnoliopsida > Malpighiales > Euphorbiaceae > Ricinus > Ricinus communis. The sequence goes on from NC_063258.1 coordinate 22,868,968, forward strand.
TACCACAGCTCACAACGTCTCATGAATAAAGTGATTTCTCATTAATAATGAAAGTAAAAAGAGACAAGCATTGATAATCAAAATCTAATAAGCATTAAAATTAATCCAACAACATAGGAACCCCAATAGGTTTGACAGATTTAGTTACTCATACTAATAAGCAACACAAAGTAAAGAATAGATTCAGAAAAGTAAATTGAAGGCATGTACACCATTCTTCTTCAAGTTGGATGAAAAACGCTAAGTTCCCAATTCAGAATAGTAAACCCTAATTTGCCTCTTGAATGCTCCTAAATCTTGTCTTGATCTTCAATTTGATGTTAAAACAATTGTAATCCTTACTTCAATCGATGAACTGATCTTCTAAGGTCGAGTATTGAAGTATGAAAGAAGATGGCTTAAACTTGTATATGTGAAATCAAGTCAGAAAATCGAGCCCCAATTCAGCAAATCGTTTTCGCCTATATAAATCTTTCAGCACGACCGTGGTCAAGCCCGTGCTGGAGTCCAGACCGTGCTAGACCTCCGCGTTCTGCAACTCGTGACTTCTTCCACGCCGTGCCCTAGCCGGTGCTAAGGCACCGCAGACCGTGGTGGCTTCGAAAATCGTGCCAAAATGGCACTCTTGAAGGGCAACTATTTGATGGTTGAGCACGGCCAGAGTCCAAGCCGTAGTCAACCTTAGAATGCTAGTTCTTGCTCAATTTGATGGATTCTGGTCCGTAATTGCGCGTATTTCCCTCGATTACTGATAATGACCTAAAATGTGAAAGGAACCAAAATACAGGTGATTCTAGCATAAAACAAGATAATTATGCATACAAATGTAAACAATTGGGCATGTAAATATGTATAAAATGATGCATATCAGCGTACCTAATCACACTTGAACTCAATTTACTTCATTATATGCTTCACAAATATCAAGACGCATGTATGGACATGAGCAATAAGTCTATGCTCGCTAGCGCAAATGTTAATAAGTCCATAAAGCTCTTAAAGAAACCATAACATAAATTCCCGTAAGATAGAAAATTGAAATATTATGCTTACTAACCTCAAGTATTCGGTTGCATACGGTGTTTATAGTGCAAAAGCCCTCATTCTATAAAAAGAAGAAACTAGAACCTAAATGTGAATAAATAAATAAATAAAGATGAATAAACTAAACTCAAATCAAGAAATGGAGAGGAGTTAACTGGTCAATAACTCTCGCGGTTCTAAATTTTAAAAGCCAGCATAACAAAAAATAACCCATAACTTAATTCTCTACAAGGTAAAACTAAAATAATATGCTCACTAGCCTTAAATATTTGGTTGCATATGGTTTTCATAGTGCGCAAGCCCTCAGTCCATAAGAAGAAGAAACTATAAGCAAAATATGAATAATTAAATAAATTAAGATAAATAAATTAAAGTCAAATCAAGAACCAGAGAGGAGTTGATTGGCAAACAACTCTCGTAGTCCCAAATTTTATGAGCCAGCTTAAAGAAAGAAGAAGAGAAATTCACGTGGGTCTACCTAATAACACTCCGCCCAAATTATTTCATCGTATGTGTTCCAAATATAAAAATATATGCATTTCTGCTTGGATTAATTGAAAGCAAGATGATTTCTCCATCACGCACGTGGATTTGCCTCTCATCCTGCTTGATCAACAAGTTATGCTCCATTGCCACTAATGAAGTTTATTAATTACATCTCCATTATAATTAAATATTACAATTATTAAATATCACTAATTAGATTTTAAAAATATAAAAAAATAAATAATAATAACATATAATTAATCAATAATTAAATATTATAATATTTAATTATATTAATAAATATTATTAAAACTAAAATAATGTTAATATTTATGAATTTATATCTTACCTAAATCTATAATAAATTAGAATGACTCATCACTGGAACTATCAATTTCAAATAGGAATTGGCCGAAATCAAACCTATCAGAAGGAAACGAATGAGAGAAAGAAAAAGGGCGTAAATCACGGCTGTATGAAAATTGAAAAAAAGGAAAAAGGAAGAAGAGAAGAATAGCATTAAAGTGGGTGGGGGGGGGGGGGGGAGGGGGAAATCGTGGACGCACGCACACAAAGTAACAGGGAGCATGTGCACACATGGATGGGTCCCATGCCTGTCCCGACAAAGGTTTAAAGAACCTTTCTCTAGTCTCTGCTGCTTTCAATCATGCCTCCGTATTACCACTTCTTCTTCTCCGAGCCTTTGCCGTCTGCCTCGGCTCCTCTAATTCTGCTCCATTTCCATGTCCTTTTCCCTTCTATTTCTTTCTTTTCTTTTTTAATTTATTGTTTTAGGAAATCTTTATTTTGCTTTATATTTTTCCTTTTTTCCTTTTGAAAACAATAATGTGTTGATCCTTTCTTTTCTAATTAAATTTTGTATATTAAATAATTAAAATATACAGAATTACTTTGCTTTATTCTTAATACTATAACATTAAAGAAAAAGTTATATTTCGCAATAATATTAACAGGATACGTGTAAACATTATAAATTCACTCATTATTTTATATTTTATTCTATTAAAGGAAATATAATTCTGTTAACTAATACATGTTTAAACAACCAATTTAGTTGTTATTAGATAATTGATAATTTTATGATTCAATTAATAATATTTTTTTTATTATCAATTATCAAAGAGAATTTTTTTTAGAAGCTAATTATCTATATTTTCTTATATTATTTTTTGTTGGAATAAATAATTTTATACAATTTATTTTTAAATACAATATTTTTATTTTTAGTTGAAATAATAATTTATTTAAAATTTTAACTCGCTAGATTCATAAAATTTATTAATAATTAAAATAAATTGTAATATATTTTATAAAACTAATTTTTATTTGATCATCATTTTCAATTTTCTGTTACATTTTCAATTTTTATAATTTTTTAATTTATTATTAATTATTCAAGATATAATATTAGTCTCATTCATTGTAAAATCTATAGTTATTATTTAACACATAAAATAAATGAAATTTATTCTAATGAAATGAATACTCAATGAATGTTTAGCTTAATGTATATATCTAGGTTTTAAGATTTAATAAAAATAGAAAATCTTAAAATTATTAAATATAAAGAAATTCTTTCTATATATATATATATATATTTATTTATATTTATATTAAAAAATTAAATAAAAATTATATTTTCTTTTAAGAGAAAGTACATTCATTATAAAACTATTTTAGTGCATAATAATTTTACAACAGTCATTATTTAATTGAAAATTAGGTAATTAGCTTGCAATTTTATAATGAACTTCTTGTTTTATTAATATTAAGTTTATATATATAATTTACTCTTGAATGTATTAATTTTATAATATCTTATAGTTTTTTTCTATAAATTTAATAAATTAATACTTTTAATTTTTGAGAATATTTTAATCCACAAAATATATTATTTATAAGAAGCTGCTCCATGAAGTGTATATCAGCCATTTTGTTCTTGAAGATTCAAAAAAATTTCATCATGAAGATTGTTAGATAAAGCCACTATAATATTAAATTAGTGAAATGAATACCTATTTAGTTTTATTAAAAACTAAGCTAAATTATTACTAAAATGATCAAAATTAGCTCCTTAATATATTTTTTTTAATTCTTTAATCTCTTACTATTTTAGTTGTTAGGAAACTCTTAGCACTTTCATTCAAAAATTAATTATCCCTTAAAACACAGTGAATAATCTGTCGCCACTGAACATTCAGGTTGTTTTCTTTTCTTTTTTCTTTTTAAATCTGTTTTCTTTTTCGTTTGATTATATTATCTCAAGCATATCTATTGGTGATTTATGAATGGAACCATTCACACATTATTTACTTATCATCATTTTTAGGTAAAGCATTTATAATTGTTAAGTTAGGACAATGATATTTCAATGATATAATTGCAAAGCAAATTATGTTTTAATTAAAATGTTGAAATTATAAGGCAATAATTTTTCATCCTTTACAATTTTTGCATTAAATTTAAAATGGATGTGATTGGGGATTGAGAGACAAAGTGGAAATAGTAAGTCCACATGAAAAACCGGCTGCTTGGTACAATATGGACCATTGTTAAACATTGAGGGAATTAACTGGCAGGAGTGTCTTAGTCAAAATTTATTGATATGAATTGAGAAAAAAAGTTGAATTAGTATTAGAGTTGGTAATTCGATCCATAACTGAATGTGAGTAAACCAATGATCTATCAATAAATGTATTTCTATAATATTTTATTTATCTTTATTGGAATTTAAAAGAAGATTCAACAATCTAATCTCTTATTATTATTTTTTTATAATAATGTTAATTCTTATTAGTATAATTTTAACTAAAAATAGAAAAAATATAACACTATAGATTTGGGTTAGTAAGGGTTAGTAAGGATTCTTGTCTTTGGAGGTGGAAGTCTTGAGTTCAGTACTCTCCTCCATTTTTTGTGGGGTTAATTCTCCATACACTAAAAAACTAGAAAAAAGTGTAGGATATAGTGGCCCCCTAAAAAATTTCCTATCCTTATCTCAAACCTCAATGTTACAGTTGAAAAGAAAAAAAATACAAGAATTGAATTAGAAGATATAAATATAAAATTTAGAAATAAAGTACAATTTGGCTATTGACCTTATCTCTCGGGTACGCATTCTCTAAAAAGAGTGTATATAATAAAAAAATATTAATTTTTATTTTAAATCAAATTACTAAATTAAAAAACATATATTGAGAGTTAAAACACAATAAAAATATTTTTATTTGTCAATATTTTTACTATTTCATTTTCTAGTAATGACGATGAAAGAGACAATTATGGTGAATAGGTGGTGCTGAAGGCTACGATTGCACGGTGGAGAAAATATAGGTTTCAATGGGAATAAAGATAGTAATAAATATTTATTACGTAATTATATAAATTGTCTCAAAATTAAAAATAATTTTTAAATATTTTAATAATTTTTTTTTTATTTTTAAGACAAAGTGACTCTTAATTTCTCATTCTTTTCTAAAATAAGATTATTTTGAGCAAAATTTATAAATATTTGGGTAAAATGATTCCATAAATTTTAAAATTAACTAAATTTAGCCAGAATGATAAATTAAATTTTATTCTTAAAATTTAATTAGAAATACGCAAGCTAAAAGGTTCAAACAGCCTTGGCACACAGGACAGATTTATATGTGATTATACGTCTCTCACTTTGCACATCAGGAAATGGATGATCAAAGGACCTTACAGAATAGCATGACAAAGAAAACAGCAGCTCAGGGGAACAAAAAGCATTTGAAAACGCAGCTAAGAATCTCATGAAATTTATGTACTACGTAAAAGTGACTGAAATAATATTATTTTGGTTAGAAAAGTACAAGAAACTGTAATAACTTTTGCAGGTAAGACTCATTTAGCTAGGTTCAAACAAGATAATCCTGAACTTATTACTTTAATTTTAAAAATCTTATGTATTTAACGCTTAATATATTTAATTATCTATAAATTTTTCATAAATAGAAAAACTTTAATTTACCTACAAAGGTATAGAATTAAAATAAAGATCAAAATAACATAATTTTATCTTCACCAAATTAAGTGTAACGATTATTCAAATTAAGGCCATTTAGCAAGTGAGACAACTAACGTCAAGAATAGCCTCGGTAATTGCTTAGTGAAAAACTTACTTTGACGAGAACTTATAAGAATAAGGATTAAAATATGGTTTTGTAAGACTTTTTATAAAAGTCATTTCATAATCAAAGCTTATTGCAGATAAGTTTGCAAAGGGGATTGTGGATTGGTGTTTAAGATCCTTATTCTTAAAGTTAAATTATTTTATTAAGAGTGGTACCAATTAGTAATTTCTTTCCGATGATGTTTGATAATGACTATTGCTATTCTAAAAATCTTATAAAAAAATTGTAATTGTAATGTACAAGAAACCCTAATGTTGGCCTAGGGGTTGAATCTTCTAAAATAGGTAAGAAATATCATGCAACTCTATACTTTAAAAAAGAGGATTCAATTTTGAAATATATGGGGATCTACTAAGAACACAGGGAACTGTTTATTGGTCTAATAGGGATTGTACAGTCTTTCTCCATTTGACTTTCTTTAACACTTTTAAGCTTGTAAAATACCTTATTCGGGTTGGTTTGATGTTATAAGTCTAAAGATTCATCAATTAGGCTAAAAAATATTCAATCAAGAAGTGGATTTAAAATGGAAAATTAGAGGTTTAAAAATAATGCTTACAGTTGCCTCTTTTTTAAGGTTGACACTTTCCATGATTACATTACTAGTTTTTCTCGCGTCTTCCATCAAGGAACCAAAGGTGGAGTCCATAAGATTTTTCTTTTTAGATAGTCTTGCCTCTCAGAATATGCCTTGAGTCAAGTCTTGATAGCTTCTTTCTTATGATACCCACTTTGGATGTGCAAGGTATGCTTTCCAAAGTGCTTAATATACTTCATCACTACTTCCTTGTTTATTTGTTTGACCCTATTAAGATTATTTGTTGTCATTTGTTCTTAAACGGAGACAAGCTTCTTTAGTAAGGAGTTTGCACATCATTTCCTGTGATTATGCTAATTCTAATATAAGGTTGACGCATGCTTTAAATGGTAGAGTTGGAGAACTTTTTAAGTTTGAAATTTTCATCTAATCCAAAATATACTTATGATTTCTGTGTTGGTCTAACCTGAAGAAATACTCCAATGAGGGCGTGAAGTGAATACCGGGACATAAATAGGATGTTTGGACAATAAGCGACTTCTAGCAGGCTTCTTGAATGATAACACTTTAGAGTACATGACTGCATGAATGAATAAAATTGTATATTGACATAGGGTAGGGAATGCTTATAGCATATATGTAAAGAATTGGAACTAATTACATGAGACACCTTTTGATTTTTGGTCGTGGAATTATAAGAACTCTAAAGTTAAACGTACTGGATTTACATTTCAAGATGGGTGAATACCTAGAAAGTTTTCAAATCTGCCAAAAGGATAAAACCTGAGGCTAGTAGGCACCAAAGCGGATAATATCTAATGTGCTTTGGTTTCAAATCATCATAAATAGTATGAGAGCATGACTCTTCTAGTAGATAGTGGTTCGAGGACGGACCAGGTAGCGAAAGCTGCAAGCATGTGACATCCTAGCTTGGAAAAAGGGTATAGTGAGGGCGAAAAGTGGACGTAGAGATAAAGATAGGATGCCTAGATAAGGTGCAGCTATAAACTGCTAGGATTGCTACACTCTAGAGTACAAAGGTGTATCAATGAATCAAATTGCACATATAATGATAGAAAATGGCTGATATCATATATGTAAATAGTTAGAACTAATCCTATAAAATGCTTTGTGGTTGTTTAACAGTAGAGTTATAAGAAATCCAAAATTAAATGTGATGGATGTAGAAAAATTTTAGGATGGGTGACCATCTGAAAAGTTCTCAAATCTAATAAGGGAACAAAATCATGAGGTCAGTGGGGCATAAAAAGGACAATATCTCATGTGATATAGTCCCTAGTTGTTACAGTCCTACAAACTTTATGACATGCTTATTGCATTTCCACTATTCCATTTGGATAAAGTGAAGTAGAAACTTTTTTTTAGAAGAACAAAAAAAGGAAGATGTATTAATTAGAAATAGAAGAAAGTCTTACATCTTGATCAACTAATAAAGCAATGGAAGGCGAGACTTTCTTAATCCAGATAAAGACACTATCTAAATGGCTTACATAGTGAGCTAAAACATCTGTTATTGAGTTAGCAGATCTCCTACTAAAGCGAAAGCACCCCACTGAAACCAAATTAGCCAAGATCCTTATATCCTCAATGAGAAGCTCCATAAAGATGTCTCCATTATTCTAGCCTTGCAACAATTCAATCAACCCCTTACTGTTTTATTCCACTTCTTGAACCAATACACTACAGTCCTTGCAACATTCTAATGCCCATAACATCACTACCCCCTCTACATCAGTACTATTTTCTACCAAATGTTTCTTTTTTGCACCAGCTAACAATACCTCACCCTGACTATTTCGGACAACAAAGCCGATACCCACATTCCCATCTTTGTAGACTGCGGCATCACAATTCGTTTTGTAATTTCAACCCAATAGAGACTGCCAGCATTGTATAGCTCGAGTTGAGCTATCTATAGGACCCTAAGTAGTTTGATGGGATTGATACTCAAAGAGGAGATTTTACGTTGTTTCTATAATCTGCTATATTCTTGGGATTTTCTGCTAAAAATGTAAGGAGTTTCTAGTTGACCAAATTGCCCAAGCTATCATGCAAAAAAGTTCAACGAAAGGTTTTGCTTTAGACTAAAAAAACTCACCCACTTGGTCGCGGAATATCTCTGGGGTAGTAAGTCTCCTCTGTAGGCGAAGCGAACTACAATACCATACTTCAACTACTATTGGGCACCTATAGAAAATATGTTGAGAAGATTCTTGTTCCTCCCCACATAATTCATATGTAACATTAATATGATCCCCACGATGATTGATATTCACCTTAGTAGGTAGAGATTCCTTACATGCACACCAAATAAAATGCTTAATCTTAGGTGGGATCGCTAAGTGCCACAAACTTTCTAGAAAGGGTTAGGACTGCTAGGCCTAACTCTTGCATGCCCATAAGATTGGATAGTCGTATTAGTCAGATGGTAGTCTAATTTGACTGAGAATTTTTCGGTAGGAATCTGCGGCTAAGGGATATACCAAGAATTGCATCTACTTCACAAGGTATAAAACTTGCTCTAACTCTATCCTCACACCATCCTCCCTTATCCACATCATTCAGTTTACTAACCTGAGCCACAGCCGGCAAAGCGTTCTCAATAAAAGCGGATTTTTCCACCGGATTGTTGCCAATCCATCTGTTGTTCCAAATCGAGATAAACCGGTCATCCCCAATTCGCCATGTGAAGCCTTCAATTACTAGGAATTTTAAAGCCATAAACTTCACCATAAGAAGCTACGCTGATATCCAACAGAAGCCTCATCAATATCTACACGTGGAAAATATTTTGCCTTTAAAATCCTTCCGACCAATGAATTTAGATTATCTCTAATCCTCCACACTTGCTTAACCAACATGACTAGGTTAAAACAGTGGATATTTCTAAGGCCCAGCCCTCCACTTTCTTTTGAAGTGGTCATCCTCTCCCATCCAACCCAGTGTATCTTTCTCTTTCCATTTTTTGATTCCTACCAAAATCGTGAGATAACACTATCGATTTCCTTACATATACAAATTGGGAAAAGTAAATAACTCATAGTATATGTGGGAACTGCTTGAACCACCGCCTTCAATAATACCTCTTTCCTAGCTTTTGATAGTGTATGTTCCTTCCATGCCTTGAGCTTACTAACCATCTTATCCTGAATAAGCTGAAACACGTGTTTTCTTAGATCTACCAATACAAGTAGGCAGACCTAGGTACTTGTCATGTTTTTCCACCACCCTCATACCCAGCCTAATACGAAGAATCTCCTGCATGGCTACTACATAATAATTCAAACTTCTATAAATTGATCTTTTGGCCCGATGCACGATGATAATCGCTCAAAATTTCTAAGATTTTATCACACTCTACTATACTGGCTTGTGCAAATAAGATACTGTCATCCGCAAAGAATAAATGGGAAATAGGTGGCGCTCTCCTTGCTACTTGAATACCATATAATTCACCTTTCTTTTCTGCCATTGCAATGAAAGACCTTCTGCACATATGAGAAAAATTGTAAGAGGAGAGAGGGTCGCCTTGGTGAAGTCCCCTTTTCGAATAGAATTTATCACTAATATGGTCCAAGAGATTTTGAGGGATGCATTTGCTTTAGTTCTTTGTAAAATTCCTTTGCTATATAAGTTCCTGTTAAAAGAGAATTCCTGTCTTCGGTGACTCTAGATTCAACAATGTTCAATACCTTACTAATATTACTAGACCTATTGAACTTAAACAGATCCATAAAAAAAATGTCATCACTCGAGCTACATTTGTATTCTCAAAACACCAGGACCCACTATGATCTCAGATTCTCTCTACTCTATTACTCATAAATCTCTGCCTTGCTTTCTGATGAAAAAATGATGTGATTTTATCACCATCTTTCAACCATATTACTCTGGAACGGTGCACATGAACTCTTCCTTCTTTAACATATCACTTATTTTTACTTAGATATATTTTCCCTCTTTTATATTGCCATCAGTTTGGCCTGTCATCTGAACCCCTTCTAGCTTACATTTTAGCTCTTTTAACTGCTATCTCACATTTCCAAAAACTTCATTGTCCCATTTCTACAGAACCATGCTACAATGGTGTACTTTCTCCGCTAAGTTTAAGTTATTTCATATCCCCTACCATCCCTATATAATAACCTTTTCACACCGTTTATGACCAATCCACATCTTCTCAAACAAAAAGATTTTACTTTTTTGTACTGAGCCAGTTGTAGAACCTCTATCATTCCTTGTTGAGAACATGAGCTAAAGTAGGTTATGATCAGACTATAACTTAGGTAAGTGTCTCACAATTGCATTCGAGAATTTTTGATTCCATAAGTCATTTATCATAAACTTCTCTAGCCTTTCCTGAAGATTATCACTATTGCATTGGCCATTAGTCCATGTAAAGCACCCCCCCATACCCCAAGTCAAATAACGCACAAAATTTCACTGCATCTCTAAACTATTACATAGCTATCACCGGCCTCATATTACCTTCTTGCTTTTCATGCGTCCATATTATCTCGTTAAAATCTCCTATACATAATGAAGGATCCCTTATGCCACCAGCAATTTATCCCATTAGAGACCAAGTTCTCCACTTATGCTCTCCCTCTGGCTAGCCATATAACCCTATAAACACCCAAGATTGTCCATTATTTCCCCACACCATGTTAAAATAAACATGATGTTGTGAATAAGAGATTAGAGCTAAATCCACTATGTTATCCCATAAAACACATAAACCTCCCCTACGAGAACTCCCCTCTCCCTCAAAATTGACTGAAAAATATCCTTTAAATCCAAGCTTTCTACTATTTAAACTTTCCATTTGTGAATGTTTATTTTAGTGTCCATTAGAAAAACTATACATGGGTCTTTAATACGTAACATGTTGCGTAATACTTGAACTGTCGCAGAGCCCCCTAATTTGCGACATTTCCAACTGAAGGTGTCATAATGCTTGGCAAGCTGGTGTCCAGCATCCATCGTTGAAAATTGTGATTGAAAAATTGCAGCCAAGAAATTCTCTCTTGCTCTCTTTGAAACTGACTCCACCTCTCCTTCAGCCTCCTCGTCCCCTTTCCTTTTAGCTCCACTCTCACAACCATTATTCTTTGAGGCTAATACGTTCATAACTGCTCGAGGGATAATTATGATTTGGCATCCCTTTCTTGTGGTCATTGAACTTGGTTCATTAATGGTTTGGGTGTATTCAGGGAGGGTGTGTTGGGTAACAAAAGTTTCTACTATGTCTTTTTGGGGTTCAGCTGGGTTAGACTCGTTGAGTGGGTTAAAGGTAGGGACAACTGTAGTTTGAGTGACTTGGGAGGTGATTGGTTGATTTTGTGAAGGTTAATTCAATGAAAGGGTAAAAGGATTTATCGCACTTTGATAATATGTTTGGTTGTTTGAGTTTTTGAGGGTTTTGTTTTATACTCAGAAGGTACTGTATGGACACATGGCTTCGGGTGAGATTATAGATATTTTCCAGTTGGTTGTCCGTGTGCTCACATATTTTCTAGTGAGGAATTTGACATATGGGGTCCACAAGCACAAGATGTGTGTGAGCTGCCTTTAATGCATTAATCTGCTCACTTTTCCTTAGACTTGAAGGTTCACCCACTATGTTTACTTTAATGGCCTTCATTTTTGTCATAGTCTCCACGAGATGACCATCGGTATCAGGTAAAGAAACTTGGCCCACCTTATTTTCTTTATCATTATCATGGACTTCTTGAGCTTTTCCTATCTCATGGAAAAGTAGTCTTCTAGCTGGATGAGCTCCTTCCTCTACACCCCTTGTTAAGAACCTCCAAGGATTAGAACCACGAACCCTAATGATTATGAACCCGTGAATTACTATCTTAGAAACCCAAGAACAAATTGAGTTTCAAAACCCAAGAACCGCTTAAATCAGATTGCAAGGTATGGTTGATCAAGATCAGAACCTAAAGAAAACTAAGTTCTTTAAACCCTAACCCTTAACACGCCACAAGGATAGATCAATTCCTTGATAAGTGGTTTATGCATTCAACAAGAATTCAAGAATTCAAGCAAATATGCAAAGGAAACAACTACTATAATTTTATCAAAATTCGAATCCCTCAAAACACAACTTAAGGGGCGTTTTTATAGCCACCTAACATAAGAAACCCTAGTAAAACTATTAACCCTAGCTGCCACATAAGAAAAATAGGCAATAACATTGTTCTGAACTTAAATAAGAGATTTCAGCCTAAATATTAGCCTACATTGGTCTTCATGTATTTGGACTTGCAAAACATTGAATAAAGCCCATTCAGATGTGTCTTTACTTGGGCCTATCCTAGCATGACCAATTGAGCTTCCTTGACTAGCCCAATCTTGCATATAGCCAATTAAGGCTTCTTGTAGCTTCTTGGACCTTGACCTTGTAATTGGGCCTTGTAGCATGCTCAATAGATCCTTAGCTTTATCTTTGGTTTTCTTGTTGTCTTCTCCATCGAGTCCATCTTTAAGCTTGGCCATGTCCATATCACCCCTACTCAATATTCAAACAGCTTTCCCTAGCAAAGCTCGAAGCCACTCCCCATAAGCCAATTGTGACATGTCAATATCAACTACATCGAGATTCATGAATTTTTCATAGTCTTTCATAACATGTCCTAAGCAATCGCACATATAACAAAAGGATGGTAACCTCTCATATTTAAAATATAACCACAAGCCTACTGATGGGCTCTTTATGCAACCTACACCTAAGGCAGTGAACCTACCGATGCAGCCTAGCACTAGTGAGTATCAAGGTCGTATCCCTGGAGATCGGGTGAACCTAGAGTTACTACTGTTTGCTATGTTATCTAGTTTGAAATAGGGTGTGAAAGTTCTAACGTACTAGCTAATGGTTATGAGTGTAAATAAGTAAATGAAGAACAATGGATAATCAAAAGACAATTGCAAAGAGAGAAACAAACCCAAAAGGGAGCCTAAGTGATGGAATTCTAAAGATGGATTTTATGGATTGCCGATCTTGCTTACCCGTGCCTAAATCCTGAATTGAATCCCGGTTCCTCTCTCGAGCTTACCGGATTCCTAAACCTGCACTAAACTAATGGAATCTCTTCCTATCGGATTACTACAGATTAACATTAAGTATGATTTAAAACTATTAAGAGTTATTAGTTCTTAATTCGGCGAGTAAATCAACCTTATCTCTAAGTTTATCTACCAGTCCTTACTATTCAATGTCCAGTTGTAACAGGCATTTCTCAATGTCAAGAAACAACCTAATAAACAATTAATCCAACGTCTCAAATTAACTGAATCAAACTTTTATTACTGAATAGCAAGAAGATTGCAAGAATGACAATTATAAAAACTAACAATTAAGCATAATCCATCAACAAAGGTGAACCCTAATGGATTCAAAAGATCTAGCTACTCATGTTCATGGTTAAAGCAATTAGGGAACAAAATAAGGAAAAACAAATTAAAGGCATGTACACCCTTCTCTTTCAAGTACGAATGAGAAACCCTAAAATTGAAATCTCGAACCCTAGTTGCCTCTTGAATGCTCCCAAAGTTTGTCTTGATCTTCAATTCAATGTTGGAACAAGTGAAATCCCCCCTTCAATTGATGAATTTTTATCTCTCAAGGTCTACAATTGAGGTATAGGAAATAATTGATTAAGTGTGTGTCTTGGAATTGAGTCTAAAAATCGTCCCCCTTCAGAAAGAGTTCAAAATCGCCTATATAGTTGATTCAAGCATGGCCGACGCCGAGTCCAGCTTGAATCTGTGGAGTCTGTTGTGCTGACTCCTTCCAGGCCGTGCCCAAGCCTGTGGTGGATATGGAAGTCGTGCTGAAATGGCACAATTGGGGATAGCCTCTTGGTAATTCAGCACGGCCGGAGTCCAGGCCGTGCTCAACCCTCTAGGTGCTACTCCTCGCCCAATCTGATGGATTTTGGTCCGTAATTACACGTATGTCCCTCGATTACTGATGATGTCCTTCGAAAATGACCTGAAATAAGAAAGAAAACAAAAGACAGGTGATTCTAGCATAAAACGGGATAATCATGCATAAAAAATGTAAACAATCGGGCATGAAAACATGTGTATTATGATGCTTATCAAATTACCCCATACTTAAACTTGTGCTTGTCCTCAAGCAATTTACAACTCAGTCCTCAAACAGATACCAAATAACTCAATCAAATGCATTGCAGGAGGTTAGCTCAAAACAAATTTCAAAACTCCGTAATGATTTTTCCCATAATCCCCAAATCACTAAATCCTTAAGAGAGAGAACAAACTTAATAAAGTTGCTAAAGTTAAAATGATAAACCATCTAAATTGAGAAATTAAGAACCATGCCTTACAAGATGTCACTCAAAACACACAAGTGTATATAGGTGAAAGAAGATCGCCAAGCTCTCAACGCAAAAATACAGAAAAAGTGCTTACCATAGGCTTGCTTATGGATTCAATCTCCATTACTACGAAATAATCAATAATCATGATCAAAGGGTCTTGAGCCAGGTTGTAATGGGGTTAAGGTAAGGTACATATAAATATGGAAAGTAGGCTACAAGTTGCTGGAAGTTAAGCAAGTAATGCAAGAAAGTAACGAAGGATCAAGTGCTGTACTAAAATGAACACTAAGTTGCTCTAAAAATAAGATGCTCGAAATGAACTAAATTAATACTTTCTTCTTTTTTTTTTATTTTTTTTATATAATTATATATATACTATGTATATATATTACAACAGCTTATGTAGGAGTTTGTTGGTTATTGACACATACAATAATTGAAGGGAGCATCTATGAAAAATCTAGCAACTTAGTGAAATATATGAATGCAGATTGATCCAAAGTAAAATGCAGCATAACTTATATAATTTCCAGCAACAATGGTAGAAAGAATGGTCAAATGAATAGAAGTGATACAATGAGTGTCACTGTTATTATTGTCACGAAAGGAATGGCTAAGGCTCAAAATTGGTTCACTAAGGGAAAAACAAGGTTAGGCTTTTTGGCCAAATTGTGTAAATCCTAAGTGCCCAAATCATCTCACGATTATTGACAATTCATGTAATCTCAAAAGATATCATAAAGCAAGTTCTAGAAACAGAGATTCTGTACAATGCTCACTAATGAAAGAAAAGGGAGCATAATAGTGATGCACCAATTGGCTCAAAATCTCACCATTTGAGTGGGTTAAAATTGCATGAATTCTCAAACCAAAGTTTAAACAATTAATCACAATAATAAGCAACAATATTAACAGTGTTCTATATCTAAGATAAAGTAAAATGGAAGAATTTAAGGAAAAATACCAGTTTTACCTCGCTGGATTGTAATTAAGAGATTCGTTCATTGCCTTCTTCCAACAAGGTTCGATAAAAGCTATAAGGGAATCCATTCAAAGGAGAAAATCATTAACTACTCGATTAAAACAAAACTCAAGATAAGGACAGTAATAATGAATGGACTCAATCAATAAGGGATATTAAAACAAGATAAAAACAACAAAGATAAAATTGGTACTTGCACAAATCTACGGTACCTACCCCATACTTGTGAAAAACACTGTCCTCAGTGTGAACAAGGTAGGCACTCCAAAATAAAAGGAATAAAATACGTAAAATGAAGCTAATTATGGGAGTCCATAAAAGAAATTAGAAAACTAAGAGAAAAACAAGACGACAAAAGAGATAAAAACTAGAAAGTCTACTAGATCGCCCTTGATGTGTACTTTAACACTTCAAAATATGTTAGTCCTCAAAATTACGTACGAGCATCAAGTAAGCTAACTCCTGCAAAATTCAAGAATAAACACATTCCAAGCAACATCTAGTAAAAGGTTCAATAAGATAGCATCTCCTCAAAAATCAAACTTACTAAAAACAGACTGAAATATCTAACTGCAAATGACTACTTAAAATAAAATTAAAAAAAGTCCAAAAATTCGGAAAGCAAAATAGATTCGGAATGCCTCCGAAGGCGCTTCTTTTGTTCGAGTCGCCTACTGGACTCGGATCAAGCATTCCGCATCACGGCAAATTAAGAAGGTAGGCTCGATGTAAGTTGGGGCTCGAGGCATATAAAGCGCAATAAAAGGTCCGATGTGTGCAGATGACCAAGGAGGTGCTCTGGACCGATTTGGGATGTCCATTCATCCACTCCGAATTCCGGCTAAGTGACTGTCAAAACAAACTTGCAACTACCCTTCTCAGGTCTATCACGACAAAGTCTCATATTGATACAAGTTATTTTTTCGGACGAATAACACATACTAGTAGGGGAAGAAACATGTATAGCATCATCCATTTGTACATCTTGTGGTTGTGTATTACATGCAAGATCAATTCCATCAATACAAAAATGGCATGAACATGGTCGGTGGAAGAACTATCAAATGAAGGTAAACTAAAAGTGACACGGTCGTCCCCTACATTAAGTTCTAACTTCCCTCAAATACGTCCTATTTTAGCTCTACCGTGGCATGGAAAGGTCTCCCAAAATTAATGGTACACCATGCTCATTGTCCATATCCAAAACCACAAAGTCCACAGGAAATATGAACTTATCTACCTTAACTAGCACATTTTCCACAATTCCCTAGGAAGCTTAACGAATGGTCGACTAATTGAATGCACATCCTAGTGGATTTTGCCTCCCCAAACCTAGCTTATTGAACAAACTAGTGGGCATGACATTTATGCTAGCCCCCAAATCGAGCTAATGCATCATCAACACATAAATTACCTAAAGTCGCAGGGAATAGTGAAACTCCCTGGATCGTGACGTTCTCTGGCAACTTGCTTTGAAACACCGAGCACTCCTCATTAAGAAATTTGAACATAGGGCGACCTCCTCCAACTTCCTTTTTCCGCTAAGTATGTCCTTTAAGAACTTAGCATACTTGACATCTGCTCCGATGCATCAATAAAAGGCAAGTTAATATGCGATTGTCTAAAAATATCTAAAAACTTACCGAATCGCTCTTTCGCCTCTGCTTGTTTAGCTCTAGCAGGGATAAGGAATCTTAGGTTGATATTCCCTGATTGGAATTGATTTCACCTTTTGTCCCTCGGGTTCCCTAACCTTACCGCTTGCCTTAACACCGCACATCAATAGTGGCCATCAAAACAGGGCTTAGAAGGAGGCCGAAACTAACTTACCTGAGCGCAAAGTAATGGCGTTCACGTGCTCCCTCGGGTTAGACTCGGTAGTGCTCGGAGCTCTCACGCCTTCGGACAACATCTTAGAGATTTGGCCAATCTGGGTCTCCAAGTTCTGAATCGAGGCCTGCTTGGTTCCTAAGTGCACTATCGGTTCTTTGGAACCTCATCTCCGTAGACGTCACAAACTTCATCATAAGCTCCTCTAAATTTGACTTCTTTTCCGGTAGAGGAGGAGCTTGTCCAAGCCCGGTGAATATTCTGCGGTGATGAAGTCTCCGAAAACCAGGTGAACCACGAAGCGTTATTGTTCCTCCAACCGAAGTTGGGATGATTGCGCCACCTAGGGTTGTATGTATTACTGTAAGGATCGTTCTGCTGCCTTGGGATTCCCCATATAATCAACCTGTTCAACATCAGAAGACATATTAGAAATGGAAAAGTAGTAGAGGATGAAGCAAACATGCCTCCCGTGATGCAGACCGTAATGCGGGCCACCACAAAACTTCGCGACCAACGTTCAACTGCATGAACCGACATCCCGGAGTTGGTCGATCTTCTTGGCTAGAAGCTCCACTTGAGCTGCCAAGGTTGCTGTAGAGTCCACTTGGTTGACCACTCCCTGTCTTCCTGGTCGGCTCCTAGAGGATTGCCATTGATAGTTGTTCATGGCCATTTCCTCTATCAGGTTCTAAGCCCTCGCGCCCATCGCTTAGCGCCCACCGCAGCATCCACCATCTGCCTCGTTGCAAGGTTCAACCCGCTGTAGAAGGTCTGAACCTGTATCCACACTCGCAATCCGTGATGTGGGCAGCATCTCAAAAGATCTTTAAATCTCTCCCATGCATCGTACATGCTTTCATCATCAAACTGCACAAAAGAAGATATGTCATTTCTAAGGTAGTGATCGTCTGTTATGGAAGAGATTGCAGCCATCTCTTTGCTCTGTCCCTCAAGGAAAATGAAACAATCTCAGCCGAATGGCATCATCGGTTGTTCCATTTATTTTGAATGTGTCACAAATCTCCAAAAAGTTGGAGATATGTGCATTGGGATCCTCGCTGGGCAATCCTCCAAACTGCACGCTTTGTTGTATCATCTGGATAACATTGGCCTTTATCTCAAAATTGTTAGCCGCTATAGCAGGTCTGACTATACTCGTTTTTGTCCCATCTAAAGAGGGTCGAGCAAACTCGTACATAGTCCTTTGATCATCATCGGCCTGGGGGTTGAGGTTCTCCATCGCGTCAGTTCCGTGAACCTGAACCGTAACTCTATCCTCCTCCTCAACTGCCTGCAAACGTCGTCTCAATAATCTGAAAGAGCG
Organism: Ricinus communis; assembly: GCF_019578655.1. Taxonomy (NCBI): domain Eukaryota; kingdom Viridiplantae; phylum Streptophyta; class Magnoliopsida; order Malpighiales; family Euphorbiaceae; genus Ricinus; species Ricinus communis. Next base: position 22,887,725 of record NC_063258.1, read on the forward strand.
CTCCGGGTCAGATAAGGGTGCTATTGGATCAGGGTTAGAGCTCTTGGTCATATACTACCTGAAACCGACAACCAAACAACCACCAATCAATCAAAAAAAATATAACAATAAATGATAATAAAAATAAAGAATAAATGAATAAACAAATAATGACTAAATTAACACAAAAACAATTCACTCTAGTTCACCGTTACTATTCCCCGGCAACGGCGCCAAAAACTTGATGGGCTCTTTATGCAACCTACACCTAAGGCAGTGAACCTACCAATGCAGCCTAGCATTAGTGAGTATCAAGGTCGTATCCCTGGAGATCGGGTGAACCTAGAGTTACTACTGTTTGCTATGTTATCTAGTCTGAAATAGGGTGTGAAAGTTCTAACGTACCAGCTAATGGTTATAAGTGCAAATAAGTAAATGAAGAACAATGGATAATCAAAAGACAATTGCAAAGAGAGAAACAAACCTAAAAAGGAGCCTAAGTGATGGAATTCTAAAGATGGATTTTATGGATTGCCGATCTTGCTTACCCGTGCCTAAATCCTGAATTGAATCCCGGTTCCTCTCTCTCGAGCTTATCGGATTCCTAAACCTGCACTAACCTAATGGAATCTCTTCCTATCGGATTACTACAGATTAGCATTAAGTATGATTTAAAACTATTGAGTTATTAGTTCTTAATCCGGCGAGTAAATCAACCTTATCTCTAAGTTCAACTACCAGTCCTTACTATTCAATGTCCAGTTGTAACAAGCATTTCTCAATGTCAAGAAACAACCTAATAAACAATTAATCCAAGGTCTCAAATTAACTGAATCAAACTTTTATTACTGAATAGCAAGAAGATTGCAAGAATGACAATTATAAAAACTAACAATTAAGCATAATCCATCAACAAAGGTGAACCCTAATGGATTCAAAAGATTTAGCTACTCATGTTCATGGTTAAAGCAATTAGGGAACAAAATAAGGAAAAACAAATTAAAGGCATGTACACCCTTCTCTTTCAAGCTGAATGAGAAACCCTAAAATTGCAAATTCGAAATCTCAAACCCTAGTTGCCTCTTGAATGCTCCCAAAGTTTGTCTTGATCTTCAATTCGATGTTGGAACAAGTGAAATCCCCCCTTCAATTGATGAATTTTTATCTCTCAAGGTCTACAATTGAGGTATAGGAAATAATTGATTAAGTGTGTGTCTTGGAATTGAGTCCAAAAATCATCCCCCTTCAAAAAGAGTTCAAAATCGCCTATATAGTTGATTCAAGCATGGCTGACGGCCGAGTCCAGCTTGAATCTGTGGAGTCTGTTGTCGACTCCTTCCGTGCCATGCCCAAGCCTATCTTGATCCACCACAGCCGGAGGCCGTGGTGGCTACGGAAGTCGTGCTGAAATGGCACAATTGGGGATAGCCTCTTGGTAATTCAGCACGGTCGGAGTCCAGGCCGTGCTCAATCCTCTGGGTGCTACTCCTCGCCCAATCTGATGGATTTTGGTCCGTAATCACACGTATGTCCCTCGATTACTGATGATGTCCTTCGAAAATGACCTGAAATGAGAAAGGAAACAAAAGACAGGTGATTCTAGCATAAAACGGGATAATCATGCATAAAAAATGTAAACAATCGGGCATGAAAACATGTGTATTATGATGCTTATCACCTACTCCTCTCTTTCCCACTACTTTAACCCCTCTTCTCAAAGGCTTTTTTAAGTGAACAAGGACTCCCAGCTTGACATACCTTGCAAAACCCTTCAAAGACTCCTCATCAATATCTAAAACCTCACTATTACGATTACCCAGAGCTCTCACCGACTCTCATTCTTCCCTCTAGAGGTAGATCATAAATTCTATCCCAGAAAGGTGTCATGTGGAATTCCATCTAAGAAGGTTGTAAGAACCTATCTACCTATTTTAGCACCAACAGGTGTTTATCAAAATGCCATCATTCCGTTGAGAAAACCTCTTCTTATCTCTCCTATAATTAAATTGGAAAGAAAAAAGATTAGACTTAATCTCCTTTGCTTCCATCCCTTCAAAGGTCGTCATAATTTCTTCATAGTATCAAGTAAACCAAAAGCATTGAAATTTCGTGTAGTCCATATTTTGCTCACAAGCATAATGATGAGGATTGATGCACTCCATTAGTCTCCTGATTAATCACAAAAGGGATTTCTTCTTGTTCCTTGTTAATTAGACTCCTAAAAGGAGTCTCCATCCTGACCTTGAACCCTATTAAAACACTATTATAAAAAGAGCCACCAAAGAAAGAAAACCTAAAAAATAAGAGCCTACTGCACAAGGAAAAGGACAAGACAGATTTGCAAAAAATGCCAAACTAATAAAAAAGAACTAAGAAAACAAAAGACAAAACCTAATTAAGAATTTTGAAATGATAAGACCTACTAACAAAACAACCAAACTCTAATCATAGATTAGGGACGAGTTTTCCTAGAGAGGAAACGAGAACCCTAAGACCTAGGGACGCGAAGAGACTTTTTGGGGGTGCAAGACTTACATAATACTCCCTAGGAAATAACTTCAATGCCACATGGGCGAGATAGAAAATTTGCAAGTCATATATCGAGTTGCTGCTTTGCTCATACAACATAAGCAAAAAACTTTTCATATCCTTTTTACTAATATAGAGGATTGAAGGGGTTGTTGCCGTGTATTCAGGGGTGGTTACCTTTGTGCTTAATGATATTGACATTGTCACACTGGGTAAGGTATAGTTTCCTAGTATGTGTCCTAGTTTTTATAATAGTAGAGGAAGTAGCTTATTTGATGAAAGGCTTAAAGGTATACATACCATAACTAGTGATGGTTTTCACCTTTTAACGAGTAGTTGTATTATTAAATGTTAGTACTAATTGCATTATATTGGAAAATGAAAAGCCTAACTTATTTAGAGTTATCAAAATCTCAATTACGAGTTTGATTGCTCATGTATAATGTCAAACATCTTATCTTGAAAGGCTCTGATACTCTTTATATTCTAGTATGTGCTTTGTTATAATTAGGAACGGTAATGGGTAGAGTATCTGTCCATTTAAAAATACCTGAATCCGATTAAATCACATGTATTTGAATTCGTCTTAAACCCATTTAAGAAATTGTCTTGGTTACCCAAACTCGTCCTAAATTCGAATAGAAATATCTGTATAATACTCGAACTCGATTAAAATCTATTTAAATTAAATCATTATTAAATATATTTATAGATATTTAAATGGGTAGCAGGTATTCTACTCGTTTATATAAACATTCGAATTATTAAATGGGTATCTATTTACAATAATTAAATCATAAAATATATTAACAAAAATTAATGTAAACAAAAAAATAAAATATAAACTAATCAAATTTAAATATTCAACATTAAATATTCAACATATAAATACAATCCATACATAAATTTAGTAAAATTTAAAATAATGTTCTAAATAATAAAAATATAATATAGTAAATTTTAATATAATTGGGTTTCGATAACGGATACCCATAGACTCAAATCCGAATCCGACCTGAATCCGATGGGATATTAAAGTTAAATTTCAAACTCGTCTGAAATCCATTTATTATTATTTAAATATTGTCATATTAGAGTTCGGTCGAATCGAAATCCGAAAATACGTGCCTGACTACCATCCTTAATTGTAATTATGGAAGATAAACTGGATAGTAGGAGAGACATCTTAAACTTCAGAAATATCACCCAAAGTAGGCAGGCAAGATGATTTGAGAGCTACCTATTTGAAAGTCTTGAACATATGAAATATCTTAATATTTGAAAATCTTACTTTTTGACATTATATATAGTCCTTTCTTATGCATTCACCGAATTTAAGGTATTTAGATTAGTGTCTTAGTAACCATAAGTAATAGTTAGTATATGTAACCCAATACTTTGAGAGAGATAGAGTGAGATATAAAGAATGAACAAGTAAGAGAAGAGGTAAGTAATGATTAGGATATGTATACATACATGAAAATCCTTTGATAGGGATTGCCCAAGTGCTTGAGTGGAAGTGTCCAAGTGTTTAAAAGTACTCCTTTAGAAGGAGGCATGATCTATTCATAGGAGGGAGAGAGGATTATAATTGAGAAAATCTTTAAAGAATTGAGAGAATTATAGAGTATTGAATTACTTTATTTTTCTTATTAATGAACTAGTTAACCTTTGTTCTTGAGATTTAGATGACTATTAATAAAGAAATTGATTTACCATATTTATTTGTAGCTAAAACTAATTATATATTGATATATAGAATTATTAGGTCTGCCATTTATATTAATTGGATAATTTATTATTATTAATCACCTATGATAAATAATCAATCGATATAAATCAATTATTCTAGATGTCAATTATAATTGATTTTGTATATTGATGATGTGATAAATTAAATTTATCTAAGAATTTTTTTTAAAAAAAAGAATGAGACCTATTAATCATGGTGCCACATGACATGATTTTAAAGGAGATGAGATTATGGGTTAGGTTAGGATTATCCATTTAAACCAATATTTGGTAGGAATTTTTTCATAAGTATCCTAAAAAGTGGCCAAATATATTATTTTTATTTTTAAATATTTTTAAAAAATATTGAAATTTAATATTTTTTAAAAATATGTACAAAAACTATGGACGCCACAACAATCCCATCTCTTCCAATATCGCTATCTCTATCTTCTCAAAAAGCCTTTCCATCTTTCCCTTTCCATGTTAGCCAACCACTATAATTTCATTATTCTTATTCGGTTCGGCTACCTATATTATTTTCTGTAATGATTTCGAAACTAAAATCAATCATTAAGTGAAAAAAATCAGATCTAAGAGTTTAGTTTTCATTTATTTAAAGATATATAAAGTATAAACAATTTCAATTTTTTAAAATAAATATTTGATTATTTTGGTTGAAATTAAGTTATAATTGATAAATCCTCCTTGCAGTATATTGATAGTAGTTTAAAGGGTTTTGAGTTGAATTTGGAAAGTCAAAATTGAAAATTACAGGTAAACATAAAATCCAAGAAAATAGTATATGTATTTTGCAAAAATGCAAAAAATAATATACTTTATACAAAAAAGGTATATGTTAACAAAAATTAAAATATCTTTTTGAAAATTACTATGAATCATTAATATTAAGTTACAAATTGAATTTATATCATATTGAGTTTATTAAGAATATAATTTATTTTATATATATCACATTTGTTTAAAAGAATTTAAAAATCATCATAAAGAGAACTTTTTTTATAAATCTACAGTAAAAAGTATCTGTTAGATATATATTGGATAGATATTAATCAAAATTTAAATTTATTTAATTTAAATATTTTAATTTTAAAATTATTTTTTTAATAGCAATAATATCAATTTTAATTGGTTGATTTAGTTAAGATTTATATATAATAAGTCTTGTGATTATTAGAGATTAAGAAAATAGTATTATGTTAATTATTTTATTATTCTATATTTCTACAAAAAATTATTAAATATTATGTACACTTGTATAATAATATAATAAAAAAGATAAAAACAAATGAAGTCTATTCAATAAAATATGAAATACATTAAGTATAAATCTAATATCTGAAATATATATATATATATTATTTATTTATTTCTAATGTAGAAAACTAAAAAAGTAAACTCTAAAAATTGATATACATTATATTTATTTTTACTATCTGTTGCATATAATTATAATATATTTTAAATACTTCTAACTTTAAAAAAAAAAAACTAAAAGTAGCAGCAAATGGTATATGCACAAGAAAATATACTATACATTAAATATATATTTGACATTTGTAACTATCTTAATTTATATAGATCGCATTTTATAAAAATAAAAAGGTAAACTCTTAGGAAATACTATATATTACACTTATTTTATTATATATTGGGTATAAAATATATATGTTAGCTATATGTTAGGTAACTTTTAATCAAAATTTTAATTTATTTAATAGTTCTTTATTCTTAAATTTAATTTTTTCTAATCGCAAAGATATAATAATAAGTGTTATTTAATATAATAAAATATATTCAATTCATTTTAATATATATTCCTTATATATAATATACTCACTATGTTTATATCTTTAACAAGATACAAGAAAAAGTTATAGTAAATGGTATACATTTTACAGATTTTAGTATATGTTTAAGGGTTAGGATACCTATGGTATCTATGCAGGTGCTTGGCACTATCCCAAAAAGTTTAGCTAATTTCTTAGGATAAACATATTATCAAACATCATCAGTGTAAAATATAATTCTACTTAATCTAATTTATTAACCAACTTAAATGATAATTTCATTGTTTGTCCATACATGGGTAGCACCATTACAAAGAACAAAATCAAATTAAATTGATTAACTAGCCATACAATTTTTAATTAACATTCCATGTCATTTTATTTCTTTGCTAGTTGTATAATAATCTAATTACTCTTTCTTTGATCGGTCTATAATTCAGTTCTCCTTTCCATTCTTCACTAAATATTTATGAACATAAAAATAAAAAAGAAACAATAATGTTTGTATCATTGTATAAAAATGTTTCTAGCATATCAAAATAAAAAAAGTTGCAAATAAAATTTTAATCTTCTTAAAATCGTATGAAAAGTAATATTTATATATATTCTTTGGCATATATTCTTATATATGTAGTATATCTTTAATATTTTGAATACAATATCAAACCTATCAGTATCACACCCATTAAAACCATCACTAAAAGCCCAAAAAAAAAATATTCAGAAAATTCATCAAATACCTTAAGTGCATGTTCAAATATTAGTTGCAATTATCTAGTTCTCTGTATTTTCCAACATTAAAAGCTAAATCACACGCCTCTTATCAAATTATGAAACTCTAACATTCTAAAAATGAAATCAATAATAAATCAAAAGGATTCAATATATTTTTTCTACCATTAATCAACAAATCAAAAACTCATAAATTTATTCTAGATTAGTACATGCAACAAAGAGCAAAAATAATTAACATCTTAATGGTAATAAGCATATTTATAAAGAGCATCTTCGCATAGTCTCCATAGATATCCTTGGCAATGGTACGGTCCAAAAAAATAATATGGCTCATCCCATTTCGTTCGTTTTAATTTTATTAAAAATCTATAAATCCATCTTCTACGTCAAACATTACCTGTCATCTTTGTTGCACAAAGAACTAACATTAGTTAATCATCTTTGTTTCACAAAGAGATTGACAATAGGTATTTCATCAATTTTTACATCCATTAACTCATATTGTTTAGATATTTTATTCTATCAACATATCTTTTTTTCACCATTCAATTTCTCCACTAATTTATAGTAGATGAAACAAAAATGAAGGTGAAAGATAAATTCATTAAGTAGAGAATAGAGAGAATTGAAGGGAGAAAGAGTAGAATTAATAAAATTATTAGGGAGAAAATCATAGACTTTGTGACTAGACCAAGATCAACTATTTTATAATAAAGTGATTATCATTTATAATGGCATCCTCGAACATAGATTCATTCAAATCTATAAAGGATTTTTTCTCAAATAATTAAGACTAGAAATTTTCAACGCGATGCCGCAAATATATATAATAATTTAAAATACATAAATAGTTAATGGTATATTTTTTTCACGCGGTGCCACAGATATATATTATGATTTAATAATGCATAAATAGTCAATATATATTGAAATTTACAATACTGGTAAATTTATAGAATTAAATAAAGTACGAAATGTAAATTTTTTGCACAGAGTCTCGCACAATAAAATATAATTATGACACGAATATAATAATATAACTCAAAGATAAGAGTGCTATGTTATCCAGTAATTTGCTAATAGCAGCGAGGCACACTCTAAAAACAGGTTGAATATTAATAAAAAAACATAATACATCGATATATAACAAATCATTATTTATACTTATTGGTTGGTATTTGCAGTAATTCCACTAAGAGCGATCATCCTTAGGAGATGTTGAAGATCCTGACCTGTATTAAATATATTTAAAGATATTAAGCGAGTAGAAACATATATATTAAGTCAATTATAATCTTAAATAAGTTATAATATTTACTTGGTGCATAATTTTTTGACAGTCATTTCATCTATAAAAAGATCACGTTGTGACTCTTCAATAGAAAGAATCACAGATGCAGATTCATCTTTTTGATCGGATTTTTAAATTTCTTTTGAAGAACTGTCGCCTACAAATAAAAAATCAAGTGTTGTTTTTACTTTTTGTCTAATATTAATTCCAATTGATTTCCTAATGAGCGTGGATTGAGAAGGAGTGTTTTTTTCGATATTTGCATGCATTACCCGCGATTGCTTACTATTTTTGAAAATATGCGTAACTTTAAATGATAAATTATAAGGGTCATCTGATCTAATATTTAACACAATTTGAAAAATCTTTTCGACTCCAAATATTTTTGTCATTAGAGGAGGAATCGTGAATTTGTCTTTACAGCCTTGAGTAAGATTTATTGCGGGTAATTCAATAAGTTGGCTCCTATACATCAAAAAATAAGAAATATTATTGATCCAGTATCATCTTCCACAATAGTAATTAATTTATACCTATTAGAAATGTTAAATTATAATTTATAATTTAGTATATATATTAGACATGTAAAGGAAAATAACATGTAACTTAAATATATATATATATACCAATAGATCATATAATCTTTCAATTCGCCGCAATTATTGCATCAAACTTGTAAATTGTAATTTTGGACACTAGTTTTGTATAGCAGACAAGCTCGGTACCACCATCCTGATGTTACATCAATATCTTTTATAATAGCCTCACAGGTGAATTTTATATCCCTTTAAACACGTAAAAAATAGAATTTATAATTATCATATTTTCTTAGTAGCTGTTAAGGGTAAAACAAATATATAAATTATTATTGAATCAATATCTTATCTATATGAATGTCTAAAGCTAGTAGCTCATTAATTATTTTTGTGTTGATATTTTTTCAGTCAATCTGTATAAGAAGAATATTATCATTTATTTAAAATTGATAATGTATAAAAAATTTGCACTCACCTTATTTTGAAATCATAAATTTCAGGAATATCAAGATTAATAAAAAAATTTATGGTAGAAGAACTATTGACCGAAATTATATTTGCACGGTATATATAAATCAACTTATGATTGGTTATTGCACATGTAAAATAATAATATAATGATTTTAAAAATATTTACCATTAAATTTATTTATTATCATTGATAAGAAAGTAACAACAACAAGGCCGTTTGATTTTTGTGCAAGAACTTTATGTTCACGAAAATTAACCACCCACTTATCCTAAAGAGTAACATCTAATTTTTCACCGCTGTAAAATTTATAAGTCAATAAATAATGGATTAAAATGTAGCATATTAGTAAATAAACAAAGAAATTTATATTAAAAGTATTTACGTTAAATTTTTTTTCTGGATCCAATGCCTTTTCGCAATTCTGTCTGTGATATTTATTTCTTCAATTCCTCCAATAAAAATTATTTTTAAAAATATATCTATAAATAAGAATAAGATAATGTCATATAATCTAATATATTTAAAAGCAATTTTCAATATCAAACACCAAATTACTCATGACCAATGTCCTATCGAAAAAGTCGAAATCAAAAAAGTCAAATCGATCAAATGGAATAAGTGAATCATCATTATTTATAGCTTTACAAATGTGTCTTGGGCAATCTGATGTGAAATGTGTGGCTGTTGATTTTATAGTTCAACTGTGAAGGTATCACCATAATATTAGAGATATGGTAAACATTGCCTTCATTTAGCAGCACACGAAAATGATCAACAAATTGTTTTGATATTGTTCTTTGCATTGTATCACCCAAAAAAAAGAAACATTTCATAAGACTTTATATTATTGGCAAGACATTAATAAATACCAATCAAATGGATTACCATAAGGGAATACATATTTGAAATTTCTTCTCATCTATCATTAAAAATTTGATACTAAATGTGACAGCCTGACCTAGAAAAATGATTCGATGAGGGTAGGAAGTGGATGCCGGAGCAAGGACAAAATACATGGATAAGAAGCGGCTTCTAGCAGGCTTCTAAGATGACAGCACTCTAAGGTATGAGGGTACATGAATGAATCGAATTACACATCAAAATGTGATCGGAAATGGTTGATAACATATATATAAAGAGTTGGAACTAATCACATGAGACGCTCTTTTAGTTGTTTGGCTGTGGAGTTATAGGAACTCGAAAGTTGAACGTGCTTAGTTCGTGAGGACAAAACCATTAGGTCAGTAGGGACCAAACAGACAATATCTCATGTGATATAGTTCTGGTTCGTTACACTAAATAAATCATCAAGGTTCAAAATATTCACAAACTCTCATATTCTTGAAACACAAATTTTTAGTCGAACATGTTATTCACTTCGGATAAGGTGTGTATAACATATTTCTGAGAAAAATAGGTAACAAAATTTTTTAAAAAAGGAAGCAAAATGAATCAAATTATATATATATAAAACTTATATATCACATAATAAGTCGTCAAAAATTTTAGAATATATAATATTTTTAGTACAATTAATAAATTCACTACCATTATTTTTTTATTGTTGTTTATTAATATACATAAATTTTTATAAAAAGTAACTCTTAATAATGTAACATACAACTAATCATGACAGAAAACATGATCATTTAAATATAAAGCAATTCGTTTTAATGTTTGTCCTTAATTTTTATTTATCATTATATAATAATAAATTTTTATTAGAAACTATCTTCTTTTGAATATAAATGAGAACTTATTTTTAGTATAAAAAAGAACAACTCGAGATATATATCAACAAGTGGGATATGAAGTATATTAATTAACCTAATTTGTTTCATAGACTTATAGTTCTAAGTAGACACATATTATCCAATCAGTAAGTCCAAAAATAAAAAACAAAGCACATAACATTTTCATCAAGACATAGCAGCCAAAATTACTCAGACCATGAAAGGAGAAGTTTGTAGGTTTGAAGAGAGTTAGGGAAGTATAAAGATCAGTGGGTGGATGTGTTTTCTTTTTTTCTTTTAATCTTATTTACGTGTAAAAACGGCGGCGTGTTATGCGTTATGGGTAGGCGATGAGTTTTCACTAGTGATGTGGTGACGTTTTCGCTTGGGTTTCTAAAATCTCACAGAACGGCATCGTTTTGCTTGGCGAGAGACTGGTGAGGTGTGCGACCACGCAGGGCACGTGTTATTTTGGTGCTGGAAGTACTGATTTCCCTCCGATTGCAATTTAGTGCACTGTGCAGTGTACTGTTCACTGTTTTCTTTCTTTATTATATTACTATTGATTTAACTACAAGAAATTTTGCATTTGGAGGTGATTTTTAGGGACGAATTATATCCATCGGTAATTACCAACAGTATAATAATATTGTCGCTATATGGAAAATTAAAATTTATATTTAAATTTAAAAATAAAATAATAGTAGAAAAAAATGATATTTAATAACGTCCTAATCGGTCGTTAAATTGTTTGACACCTAATTTTTAGATTCAGCTTTAGTAATGTTTTTCAGTGCCATATTTGAAGTCAATGGCTAAGATATGGCCGCGTAACTTTTTAGCCATATTTTTAGCGACATATTTAAATTCTTTTTTCACTTATTTTCTTTTTCTGCTCACTTCTGTTGACTTGACCGGAGGATTTTTAATATATATATTATTTTTATATCTCATACCTTTTCTTTTCCTGTTCAGGGCCAGATTTTTTTCATTTTTTATTTTATTTTCCGTACTTCTTTCACTCACTTCTTTTTGACCTTAACGTTGCATTTTATATATATATATTTTTTATTATATTTATAGATTTTTTATTTTTCAATTTTTTTACTCCAATAAAAATTGATGCCAGATTATTTCCGTTTATGATTTTAATATATTATAAATTCTTTTATTTTTTATTTATATTCATTAGTTTATTAATAAATATTAATTATTAATAACATCATATTTATTAATTAATTCAAACGATCATATAACATATAAATAAAATAAATCATATTTATAATTAGTAAAATAAAAATTAAATTTATTAAAATTATATTATCAATATCTATATTATAATAAAAATAGTTTTTCAATAAAGTAAATTTAACCAATAATAAATATTTAATATATATATAAATTAATAAACATTCAGTATTTAATAAATATAAATTATTTAAAAAAATACACTTCTGACAGAGAGGTAATATTTGGACAAAAACTAGAACATAACGACCGTGCAAATCTTCTCTTTGGATCCCATTCATTTGATAATCATTCTTATCATAGTCTAAATTCAATCGAAAATCTGCAATAAAAATACAAAAATAAATAGATGTATGATGACATAAATATGATATAAATTAAATGTGGGTGCTCCCACATAATTGGTTAAGTGTTTATAGGTATGAATATAGAAACAGGAACTCATAAATTTCAAATACTTGCTGAAAATAATGTTATTACTATAAATTCAACTGAAACAAATTTATGTGTCAATTACATTCATGACTCTTAACAGAATGGGTAAACTAAAATCATATCTCGAATATTTGAATCCAACCATAGCATTACAACTTTCTAATACTGCAATAAATTAATTGATCAATGTGGGTAGGTTAGTGAATAGTTAAAAGTGTCTTTGAGCTATAACAATAAGGCCAAATAAAACTTTAGAGTTGTCAACTTCACACCAAACTTCTATGATGTATCAAATTATTGGAGAGCCAATCTTAGCAACATGCAACAATTGTCTTCTAAGTCCTTGTTTGTGTATATTTATGAAAAGCTATTTAATTTCATTTTACCATGCTTGGGTCAAAGACTGATCCAATCATGCACCATTCAAACTATTTTTCGTGCATTGAATCTGTCATTGATTGATTACAATTGGAAAAGAAAAGTTCCCAACTAATTTAACCTTTCAATTTATTAAGAGGGTTGCTAGCTGGGACTATAAGAGAATAAAGTTTATTTTTAGAAACTTCACAACAAATTAGTTTGTGTATTATAGCAATTGCATGGATTTTTATAGAGAAGCCAAGCGTATGACCTAGTTCTTTTGGTAGCCCAAATCACTCGTGAGTAGTAGAAGAGAAGATCTAAATCCAAGTTTTAATTTCAAACAACTCTTCTATCCAGAAGTGTTAAATGAGATTTTTAAAATGATTTTACATTTTTAATTTTTCAAAATCATCATTACATTAGAATAATTGATATTTTTAAATATTTCATTTAAATAAAAAATATTTAATAAAATTAATTATAAAAAATAACAAAATTAGATTATTTAAAAAAATTAATATTTTATTAAATATAAAAGAGAACAAGATAAGTGAGATTTTTTAATTTAGAAAAACGTGGAAGGGAGGAATTATTAAATAAGTTATATATACAACTATACATGCATATGGTCAGAAAAAGCAATCCAACCCACTAAAAGGGTCGATTGAAAGAGGTCATTTTCTTGAACAAGGATAATTAATGCCACACACGGGCATGCAATTGATAAGGGTCAGCTGCTACAGCCTTCTTTTTCTTTTTTCTATTCTGTTTTTTAAGAAGGAAAAGAAAAAAGATTTGTACAGTAGCATTTAATATTTGTCAATATTTGAATAATAGCATTTAATATTGGTTCACATTCTCAGTAATCTAATAATTGTGTTTAATATTCCTTTTATTGATTTGATTTAGTTAATTATTTCTTTTCTCACAATATTTCTTTTAATTTATTATATTTAATAAAAAACTAATAGTTTATTCGTGTGTTGGATGACTATTGATTATAATATTAAATTTAAATAAAATATATAAAATCTTATTTATTTATAATATTCTACATGTTTACAATAAATTCAAATATTTTTATGTTTTATATGTTAGAAATTTATTAGTAGAATAATATAAAAGATTATTTATTTAATTAATTTTAATATTATATAAATTAATAAAATTAATACAAATATTTTTTTAGAATTAAAATTTTATTATTTAGTTAAATCAATAATTTTTTAGTGAAAATAATATTAAAAATATTATTTTAAAATTATAATTAATTATTTTTAGAAAACTAATTTTTTAGTTAGTATAGCATTAAAATGTAATTTATATATTATTTTTTATAATGAAATTAGAATCATTATCTAATGAAAGAATTAATTAATTAGTTAATAAAATATCAAAATACAATTATTATATTATTTTTAAGATAGAATTAGAATTATTATCTAATTAAAAAATTAATTTATTAATTAATATAATTCTAAAATATAATTAATGTATCATATTTTATAATTAGAATTAATGTTTAAGTAAGAATGTAGATTATTAATCAATAAATAAAAAATAATTATAAAATTATATATAAATTTAAAATAAAAATTTTATATATCAAAAAATAGATACAAATATTAAAAAAATTAAATCTCAAAAATTAATATATATATATATATATATATAATTTAAACTTAAATCTTTTTGCCAACAATATATTTTAATAATTTCAAAACACTTGACTACTACTATGAAGCAAACACAAATTTAGAGGCTATAATTATTGTATTATCACATTGTTAGTATCTTTTTAAATAAAGATTCTTCGTTCATCATACTAGGAGGCATAGGCAAATTATAGAATAATTTTATAATTTTGATAAGAAAATGAAAAGTGCTAAAAAAGAATTATTGGAATTAAATTACTTACTACTAAATAGAAATAGTAAATATTTCATATTAATTTTATTGGATACGGATTGATTTTACATGTGACTTAATCTTTGTACTATTAGAATACAAGTCCAACAAAAATTAATACCCAAACACGAGATTGCGTTTGGGTATTTAAGAAGTTTAGAGGTTTTTTACTCTATTTATAAATTATTTTTTTAAATATATTTTCAGAGAAAAACATATATTCATATGCTTTTTGAAAAAATGATTTCCAAATTCAAAAATAATTGAAATAGTAAAAATATTTTTCCAAATTTAATATCAAATTCATCATAAAAAATATGTAAATTTAGTCTAAATGGTAAGAATATTTATTTTTATTTGGTCAAATATATATTTATATTTTTAAATTTTTATTAATTAGTCAGTTAAACACTTTAACCTACTAAAAATATATATTTTATTTTATTTTAATATCTAAATATTTTTAGCTTTTATTTTAATCTAATATACATATGAATTTATTTTTTATTATATTTATATAATTTTATACAATATATATAAACATATTAAATAAAAACATGAGTTAAAAAGTGTTAAAATATTTTAAAAGAATAAATTTAAATACTTATTAAATTATATCTAAAATTAAAGTATTGAAACGATAAAAACACCAAAGTTAGAGAAATATAAACACGCATTTAGCATTTTTATTTTTTTAGAATAAGTGACGTTTTGCTTTATTTAAAACATAAATGAATGATATATGAATTAAGGAAAAAAAGAAAAAGAAAATCCCTTGCATGTGATTGGCAACAAAGACAGCCAGCAAGCATTGACTTAAGGTAAGCAATAGGCAACATCAAAATGCTTCTAACTTTCCCATCTATCTCACCGTCACGTGTAATCTTGCTTTACTTTTTTGGTATAAAAATAGACTGCATAAGCGACAGTTTTTAAACCATACATCATTTTCTGCTTTTCTCCCTGTCTCTTTAAATCCTATCTATCAATTTACTAAACTTTCAATATATTATATATATATATATATAAATACATAAATATATATTTGGTTTCTATCTTTTAGATTCAAATCTTTATTTCTATATTAGATGAATTAATGGTATAGTCAATTTATAAGAGCAAATCAAATTGATAAATTAGAAATTATTCAAAATACATTCAAACTAAGTAATAGTAAAATTTATTCGAGCTATATTCATTTAATTTCGACCTGGATACTAGATTTAATCGGTTTATATTATTTATCGAATTTAATATAATATTAATTTTAAAAAATTAAAATTGTATATAATCGTATGTATATAAATAAATTTATATTTCATAAAAGTTAAACTATCTATAATTACGTGTGAAAAAATACATAATTTTTAATTTATCAAATTAAATATATTTTCTAATTTTATAAGAATAATGTCATTTAAACTACCAATTCTGAAGAAAACATAAATATAGAATGAAATTAGCATCTCATCCATTTTATACAATGAATTTTAAACTTTATAATATCTGATGAAAGGATTTATTTTTATACTAACTTTATATACTTAAAATGAAAATATTAAAGAATTAATTGATCACCATTTTAGTTTTTCATCAACGTACCTCTAGTAAATACATATCTTTCAGGTTTGTTTGTTATTTTCTTTATTATTATTATTAGGATGTTTTTATTTCTCATTTTATAGAGTTTTTTTTATTCATTTTGTAGAAATTTTGATTACCTTTGTGAAGATTTTAATTATACCCTCTATAGAATTTGAATCTTCCTTTATAGATGTGTTCATGGAATTTCATGATGCTGTAATATTTATAATAAAAATATTTTTTGTTAATATTCTCCCAATACTCATTTAAAGACCAAAAAGTCAATTTATAATTTAAAATAATCACCGAGTTAAATATACAGATCGGCAAATTTCAAATTAAAAAAGTTTTATCAAAGCGATTGAAGGATATGAATGAACAAATTATATTTTTTATTTTTGATTAAGTTACTTTTTTTATTTTCAAATGAATTAAAGATTCATAATTTTTATATAAAAAAAATAAAGAATTATTTTACTTAATATTCGGTTGGATTAGGTTTTTACCCAAACCCAAATTTCAGATTTGACTTGGAAAGCAAAACCATTTTAAAATACTTTAGGTTTTCTCATTTTACAGTTTTGGA
The DNA here is from genome assembly GCF_019578655.1 of Ricinus communis. NCBI lineage: Eukaryota > Viridiplantae > Streptophyta > Magnoliopsida > Malpighiales > Euphorbiaceae > Ricinus > Ricinus communis. The sequence continues at coordinate 22,904,666 of NC_063258.1, forward strand.
TTGATTTAATTTGGTAAATTATATTATGCAGTCCTAAGCTGAATTATCATTTTATCATGAGTATAAGGAGATAGTTATGTAGTACGTCTTATAATTATTTGGATTGATTTAATTTGGTAAATTATATATATATATATATATATATATATATATATATATATATATATATATATATACATGGGAATCCTACACACCAGAAATTTATTAATTTATCTTTTGTTTCTCTATCTTGGTATCAGAGCCAATTGGATTTCGGGAAAGAAACATGATCTGCATAAAGAAGATTTTAAACTCATTTTAATCTGCATCATATCACTGATAAACAAGCACTGTTCATTTATGCACAGTAGTAAGTCCCGTCAGGTGTAAGGGCAGTAAAACTGGTGGCTTGGTTCATGTTTGTTTAGAAAGTTATCTTGGTTTATTTTAAAATGAATTTAGAACTTTTCTTCTGTAGATCTTCTTCTTTCTCAAATGCTTCTACCTCTGAATCTTCAAGGTACAAAGGTTTAGTAAATAGTGAAGAAATCACTATTGAAGATTTTACAAAGCATATTGATGATTGGGAAATACCCAAAGTTCAAAAGAAACAAATTTATGAGTATTCAAAGTTTCCTCTCTTCAAAACTGATTTTATTATCAAAACTGAAGAAAGAGATATTCAGATTTCAAAGCCTTTTGAAGAAATTTATCTTTTAAATCCAAAGACCCTCCAGAAGCATAAAGAAAAAGACTATAAGTATATCCATATAGGCCTTGTCCAGGTAGGAATAAAGCCCCTTATCAGAGAAGGTTTAGATACTTCAATCTTAGCAGTCCTTAGAGATGCTAGGTTTATAAATTTTTATGATTCTTTATTAGGTACTGTCGAGTCGAGCCTCAATAAAGGACCAATTTCTTTCAATTGTTTTCCAAACATTACAATTTCATTAAATGATAAAAATATTTTAAAAAGCACTGTTCTTCAAATAAAGACACATAATTACAAAATGCTTGAAAGATCTATTTCGATAGCATTGATTTTCAAAATACATTACAAAGCCATGATTTCTGCTTTTGGTTCAAAACACAAGCTCCATTCACCAAAAGGAGAAACCTTATTCCTAAAAACAGATCTCTCCAAATCCAATGCAATAATTCCAAAAACCATTCAATGGAAAGACATCACTCTTCCAGAAGAATGGATCCTTAAAGGTGCAACCCAACCTGAATCACCAAAGCAAACAGAACCAAATACAAATCTCAAAAATATAACCCAGTTTCCAGATGAAAAAGTAAAGCTCACGTTCAACAGGAAATCAACCTCTTTTAGATTTTCTGATGATGATTCTTCAACATCGACCATAGATATTGGAAGGGTATCAAAAATACCTTCTATTATTTATGCTCCTTACAAAGAACCAACTCCATCTCAAACATAACCCAGATTTCCAACATCTGATATACCAAGCTCAAACAATATACTACAAAATGTTGATTACCAAAGCAATATCCCCAGACCAGTTTACAATGAACCAAAGAAAGAAGATAAGGATATAAAGATAGTCTCTACCCCCTCTTCACCATCACCATCTGCAATAACATAAAATCTAGAAGCAGAGATCAACATGATTTCAAAAGATTTTCAAATTGATAAAAAGCTTTTACATGAAGATTTCTATTCAAAGAAAAATCATTCTAAAAAACTTTAGTTTTTTAAGAATTTTTTACAAGAAAAGAGCGATTCAAGAAAGATACTATCAATTTTGCATTCAAAACAAAGTCCAAATCAAATTTTTTGATTGGTTTCAAATTTATTGCAAAGAAAATAGTATTCTTTATCCTTTCAAAGAAAAGCTTATTAGTCCTGTCATTGTAAGAAACAAGGCTCTAGAGTGGAAGGTCGGAGAAAACCAAACCATCCAGTCTAAACATCCTCCCCTTAGGAAGATAACCATTCCTTATGGAGAGAATGAAATAGAGGCTACACCTTACAAACTGATAGGAGAAGAACTAGAGAAGAATGTCAAGAATATTATTCAGCAGAATAATTTCTCGAATACCTATCTTAACACAATAGGGATGCAGCTTGTTAGGATAGAAAGCCAGATCTAGAAACCTCCTATAGTCTTCACCTCTCCAATCCTCAACACTGAACATCCAAAAGAGACAAGCTAATCAGAAAATCTCGAAAATCCAGTCTTCAAACCCTACCAAATCTCAAAGCCTAGCCAAGATCAATTTCAAAAGTAAACTGAGTTTGCTAGAGCAGTCAGAGAACAGCTTAGTAAATTAGCAACTTCTGAGTCTTCCAAAAATCTAGTGCCAGATACTCCTCAAAGCAGTAGGAATATCAGTGCTATAGATCAAGCCCATTGCAATGAATCCAATGATTCAGAGCTTGAAAGTGTCATTGACAAACCCTCCAACATCAACAGATTGGGATGGCAAGCCCCTAGATTGACCTGGCATACTCCTAGGAATACTGCCCCAGATCTAGGAATAGAAAATAGGAACAATATCCTAACCCAATCTAGATTCAATGCCTCCTCCGTCTATGAATGGAATATAGATGGAATGTCAGAATACAATATTCTTGGTCTCTTATAACAGATGACCATGGCAGCCAATGCTTACAAAATCCAAAGTGGTACCTCTGATAGAGCCATTGCCGAACTCCTCATAGCTGGATTTTCTGGCCAGCTTAAAGGACGGTGTGATTACCATCTCACACAAGCACAACAACTCCAAATCCTAGGTGTCATCCAAACCACAATAGAAGGGACCCCCATCTTAGATGAACTAGGAAATCTAATTGAGGATGCTGTGTCAACCTTAATCCTAACGATTTCCCTCCACTTTATAGGAGACCTTTCTCTTCTGAAAGATAAGAATGCTGAGCACCTTAACAATCTAACCTGTAAAAAGCTTAGCAATTTCCAAGCCTACAAAGACACCTTCCTGACCAGAGTCATGCTTAGGGAAGATTCAAACCAACCTTTCTGGAAAGAGAAATTCTTAGCTGGTTTACCTAAGATACTAGGTGAAAGAGTTAGGAATACCATAAGAGAAGCCCATAATGGCCAGATCCCTTATGATTTCTACATTTATGGTGAATTAGTGAGCCTTACCCAGAAAGAAGGATTGAAGATATGCCATAACCTTAAACTTCAAAGGCAACTCAAATGGGAAATGAAGAAGACTAGGCAAGAACTAGGTAGTTTTTGTAACCAGTTTGAGTATAATCCCATAGAGCCTCCCCTTACCTGCAAAGGAAAATACAAAGAAGATTTTTCCAAATCTTTTAAGAAAAAATATTTTTTAAAAAATAGAAGGACTCCCAAAAACAAAGACAATTTCTACAAAAAGTCATCCTCTTCAAAATTTTCAAAACAAAATTTCAAAAAAGATTTTAGTAAAATTACTTGCTATAAATGTGGCAAGAAGGGCCATACTTCAAAGTATTGCAAGTTTTCTAAAATACTCCATGAGCTCCAAATAGAAGATGAAGTTTTAAGCAAAATTTCAGCTTTTCTTGTTGATTCCTTTGAATCAGAGTTTTCGAATAGTGAGGAAGAGTTTTAAATTGATGAAATCAAAACCTCATCCGATTATTTTGAATCAGATTCTGAAGGTATTTCAAAGAATATTAATATGCTCATTAGGCAACAAGAAGCTCTTCTTGAAGCCGTCAAGCATATTAATGACCTCCAAATCCAAAAACAAGTTTTGAAAGAAATCCTAAAAACTGAAACCCTTGTCCCCTCTTCTAGTAAGAACACTTATGATCTTACTATGATCTTGGATAAAGGAAAAAAGCTAAAAAATCCTCTTCCTACCATCCAAGAACTTCAGATAGAGATCAAAGCCATCAAAACAGAGCTCAAAGATTTGAAAGAAAAACAACAAAATGATTCTGTTTTACTCCAAAGCCTAATTCTCAAACAGAATAGTGATTCTGATTCTGAAGAACAAAATGATTTTCAAAATCTTGAGGTTTCTGAAAGTGTTCTAGAAAACTTCATTAATGTTTTAAAGAAAATTACCTCAAGACAATATTTGATTCAAATAAAACTCATTTTCCTTGGTGATTTTCAAATATAAACCATCGCTTTATTTGATACAGGAGCAGACCTCAACTGTATCAATTATGAGCTGGTTCCTAAAAGGTATCATTAAGAGACTAAAGAGAGGCTTACTTCAGCCAATAGTTCAAAGATTAGGATTGCGGGAAAAACTGAAGCTGCAATTCTAAATAATAATATTGCTTTAAAAAATATTTTTATTCTTACAAAAGATCTTCAGCAAACAGTTATTTTGGGAACTCCTTTTATCAATTTAATTACTCCTTTCAAAGTAACTACTGCTGGTATTATTTTTAAAGCTAAAGATTCAAAGATTGTTTTTCCTTTTATAGAAAACCCAAAAAGAGAAATCTCAATCTTATTAAAGCCCACTCAATTTATAATTTTGAGATAAATGCTTTTAATCAAAGGAAAACAAACCCAGCTTTTCCACTTGAAACAAGATATGGGTTTGAAAATGATCCAAAATCAAATGCAAAATGATTTTGTCCAAAGAAAAATCTCTGATTTGCAAAAGAAGATTGAAAATGAAGTTTGTTATGATCTTTCTAATGCTTTTTGGAGACGAAAACAACATATAGTAGATTTACCATATGAAAAAGATTTTTCTGATAAACAAATCCCTACCAAAGCAAGACCCATCCAAATGAATGAAACCCTAGAAAACCATTGTAGAATAGAAATAAAAGATTTAGAGCAAAAAGGTTTGATTACCAAATCTAGATCCCCCTGGTCATGTACAACTTTCTATGTCAACAAAAATAGTGAGATAAAAAGAGGAATACCTAGGTTGGTGATTAATTATAAACCTTTGAATAATGCCCTAAAGTGGATCAGATACCCAATTCCAAACAAAAAAGATCTTCTTCAAAAGCTTCATTGTGCTTTTATTTTTTCAAAGTTTGATATGAAATCAGGATTTTGGAAAATCCAGATTCATCCAAAAGACAGGTACAAAATAACTTTTACAGTTCCATTTGGCCAATACGAATGGAATGTAATGCCCTTCGGATTAAAAAATGCTTCTTCTGAATTTCAAAAAATCATGAATGACATTTTCAATCCTTATTCAAAATTTTGCATTGTCTACATTGATGATGTGTTGATATTTTCAAATTCTTTAGAACAACATTTCAAACACTTGGAGACATTTTTCTATGTTGTTAAGAAAAATGGTTTAGTGGTTTCAAAATCCAAGATATCTTTATTCCAAACAAAAATTAGATTTCTTGGTCACTATATCTCCCGGGGAACTATCACCCCAATTGAAAGGAGCGAAAATGCCAAGAAAATCAAAAGCAAAAGAAGAAAAGTCGACAGCAAGTTCAAAGCCTGTCCAAAGTCCAAAGAAGAAAAATTTGCCTTCCTTTTCAAAGCCCATCAGAACCTGGACCGAAATCATCCATGAAGAAATTGACCAAAGCAAGGCCGATCCAGCCCAACAACAATTGCAAATTCAGGAGTGGCTTGCACAACAAGATCCTGAATTCCTGAAAAGGGTCGAAGAATATTAAAAGCAAGTGATACAACTTCAACCCGAAGCCTTTCCAAAGTCATCATCCTCCTCCAACAAGGATAAAGGTATACTTTCTATCCCTTTTTCAAAACCTGAGATAGAAATTTTTCTTCAAAACCTATCTCAGAGCTCTAAAAGTATTTCAAAGCCCAACTCTCAAAAAATAGTTTTGTCACAAACAAAACTTTTTAAATCCAACGAATATATAGAAAAGTAAAATTTTCAAAACATTTTGACTATTGAGGAAGGATTCTGTACAGAAAGCCCCTCAAAACTGATTTCAAAGATTTTCCCTCCAGGATGGTAATTCAAGTCCTGGAATATTTCAAAGCCTCAATCCTACTACCAGTCTATCCTTGAGGTAACTGGTTCTGCAAAGTTCAAACACTTCCAAAAACACAAAGATCATAAAGACCTCGTATATTCCACATGCACCATACAAAGAATCCTCCACCTTACAGATTGGGGAATGGATTTACACTCTTCAAGATCTTTCCCAACTTCCCTCCAAAGAACCTACCCATCAAGCCTAAACACTTCTTTCAACTATTGGGATTACCAACAAGCTTGGTTTAATACATTTCTTCTTCAAAACGAAGGACAAAGCCATTCTTGGCTTTTCTACTTCGATACAAGCTCAATCCAAACTTCAAAGATCCCCTATTGGTTTAAACAATGGTGAAATTTTTATGGCAATGTTCCTGAGACCATAATTCCAGAAGTTCTACCTCTGTTTAACCTTTTCAAAGCCCACTATAAACCAAACAAAATAGAAAGACGTTTTTTCCCGTTATTTCTATTTTGTTCAAACTTCTTTCTTCCCTGGGTATGTGAGATGGAGAAATCATTCTTACTCGAAGGTTCAAAGTCAAATGGTGGGATAAATTTAACCACAAAAAAAATTATCACTAAAGTTGGTACAAAATTTCCTTTCAAAAAATAGCTTCTTGCCACCTCCGAAAGAACATACCACTTTCTTGGCACAGAAGTCCTTCATAATTCCAAAGCTAGCGGCGGCTCAGACAGAAGAAGATTTCTTACAGTTGATCAAACAATTGTCGGAAACCGCCTCTTCCAAAGGAAAATCAAAAGCTTCATCTTCCTCTTCTAGCACCAGCTCGACAGCAATAGACCAAGATGGTGACTCAAACGAAGATGACTGTTTTGGGATATTCAAACCTATCAAATAATACCTCTGTAAAGCCCTTGGGTTGAAAACCAGAAATGGCAGCCCGAGATATTTATGTAATGGGCCAAAAGCCCAATGTAAAAAAAAAAGTCATTTAAAAAGAAAAAAGAAAGAAGACAAAAGACTCTTTAAAAAAGTAAAAGATTCTTTTTCAAAACATGGCCGACAACTTCCACAAAAGGAGTGAAGCATCTTACTCCATTATCACAAGACTACAAAAAGAAGTGGAGCCCCCTTTATTCCACTAAGAAGAGCATCCAAAGCTTCAAGAAGAGCATCCAAAGCTTCAAGGCCTCTATAAATAGAGGAGTTTCTCTTAGAAGAAGACAGACTGAAAAATACGAAGAACCTCTTGTATTATTCAAGTCATACAAAGAGAAATATAGTGAGAAAAGAGAGAGTATAGTGTGAGAGTGATAGTGAGAAGAAACACTTTCCTCTTATATTCAATTTCTCCTCTTGTAAGTTATATTTCTTTAGTTTAAAACTTTCATTTTAAAGCTTTTTTCAAAGTTTGTATATTTGTTCAAAGTTTGTATTTAAAGTTTGTACCTATCAATAAAATTTTTATCTTCTTATCTACAATCTTTTAGATTTAACAAGCGTATGCTCTATGCTTGCCTCATTTGAGGATCCTGCACACCAGAAACTTGTTGATCTATCTTTTGTTTCTCTATCTTGGTATAATATCTATATATATATATATATATATATATATATATATATATATATATATATATATATATATATTAGTATTGCTCATCATAAATATATATTATTATAATAAAAATTATATATAAAAATGTTGGATAAATTAGTATGCACTATAATATTTATTAAGAATATTTAACTATTTTATAAGTATTTTTCTTTATCATATAGTAGAAACTCATAAAAATACATAAAATATATTAACTACATAAAGTAATCAATTTACAATAATTCTAGTAATAAAGTATCATAATAATAATGAATATATAAATTAATATATCAATAAAACTAAATTAAGAGTATCATATCTTTTTATTTTTTTTAATTTCTTGTCTGTAATTTTTATAAAAATTTACATTAGGCTATTTGAATTCCATAATAGGTATATATGAAATTATGACAAGATGATAATTAGATTAGATTAATCACTTAACTAATTCTATTAAAATTAGAAAAAATTTCTTTTAATTCGTGCTTATATATATATATAAAATCATTTTTCTAATTGAAGTTGTTAAATTGTGATTTAATCATTAATACACATCAACTTTTAATCTTATTATAATCACATCAGCTACTATTAGATAGATATAAGCAAAAATCAAAGTCACAGTAAGTAAACTTTGCATTTGGTAACAATTGTATATTAAATTTATAATTAGACAATTACTAAATTTTAATTTTGATAATACCGATACTTAGGCTCATCCTCCAACAACTAAAACCTAACCCAGAAACCCTATCAATTCCCATGCTCTAATGACATAACATTATTGAGAATATATTGCCTATGAAGCTAGACGTTGTAGGTGTAAATGGAGTTGGATATTGGGATCTATCCTCTCACACAGTGGAAGAGAGAAGTGGTGACCACAACATTGAATAGAAAATGAATTCTTGTTCCCTCAACAGTCTCATCGTTTATGAAGAAGGAACTCTTTGAATCATATAACCTATCCCTGTTTTCACCATAGAAAGCAAGTTTAAATTTCCACCCTCAACTAGCTTCAAACTCTACTTCAGTTTTTGAGACAATTTCAGCAACCGATATCGGAGGTTAAAGCCTCAGCTTATCAATGAAAGAATGAGATAGACGCACATACCGCACCTAGGATACACATGCGATCTCTTTTTGAGATAAATATGCACATGTAATAGATGTTTACAAATATACAATATATATATATATATATATATATGATACATAAATTCTTTTGATATTCTTTTTATATATAGGATATTTATTTTGATATATATATTTATTTTTATTTTAACATGTATACTTATTTTTATTTTTAATATCATATTAAACTTCATAATTAAATAACAATTCTAATTCTAAAAAATAATATTTTAAATATTATGCTTACTAATAAATTATCTTTTTAAGTATACAATAATTTCTAATTCTAAAAGATAGTAATATTAATTATATTGATAGTATTAATCTATATAATATTAGAATTAATTAATAAATATTTCTAGAATATTTTTATATTAATACACTCATAAAATTTTAAAATATTAAAATTTTTTAAGAAAAATTAAAAATATCTAATTTATTCTTATTTTTAAAACATGACGAATACATATTAAATATTAAAAAATTTATTAATTTTATTTATAAATTTGATATTATAATCAGATAATCATAACGGTCGTGCAATGCACAAGTAAACTATTATATGTTAAAGCTAAAATAAAAAGAATGGTTTAACCACAACTTGCTATGTAAGATTACTAAAATATATTTGTCAATTATTTTATAAATATTAATTCATAAAATTAATCTCTTTAAATCTATAATGTATAATAAAATTTTAAAATTAAATTTTAAAATTTACTTCTTTTTTATTATTTTAATTCATCAATTAATTTTATTTTATTTGTATATGGTATTTTTTGTTATATTACAAGATCTTGCTTTAAACTTAATTATTCATTTGAAATATTTAACTTTATTTTTAGTTTTCTTTATTACTAATTTGAATTCTTATTTTTTCTTTTTAAATTGTTTTTATATATTAATTTTAGAAAAAATTCTAAACATTATATAGTCTTATAATATTTTATGATTTACACCTATAGAAACATAAAGAAGAAAAGGAAAAAAAATTATTTTAATAAAAATATATTAAAGTCATTTAAGTTTTTCTTAATCACATCAATTTTTTTCTCTCTATGCTTCTATCTTTTATCTTATTTATATTATTAAAATCTAATTAGTAATGAATAATTAACTATATTTGTTCATGCATATTCTATATTGGCAACAAAATAGATCTTAAGTATGATCTTCTTGATTTCTTTTTACATTTCATAGATTCTCACATTATTTATTTTAATTTTTAATGTTCAAGTTAATAATTTATATATTAAGTAAATAAAACTAGGTTGGTTAAAATGGGTTAGAATTAGTCAGAACCAAGAGACTAGTACAAAATTAGTTTTTCGTCAACTGAAATCGAAACTGTAGATTTTAATTCTAACTTATAAATTAAAATAATTTATTTCAATTAATATTTTTATTTATTAAAAAGGTGATTGGACCTGCTGGATCGAGAACTATGAACCGGAACCAGCCGATTTCACTGCCATAATGTTTACATTTATTTATACTATGTTAGTTATCATATTTATGTTTGACATACAAACCAATATCAATACAAAATATTTGATATATACATGCTCCATTTATTATATAGAAATTATAATATTTAAATAAAGAATTAACTGATATAATTACTATACAAGATATTATAAATTTAGTTATAAAATATGAATATAAAATTAATTCATAAATAGAACATATATAATTTACCGATATAACATTTAATCAAATTCTATGCAAAGCGCGTATATTAAACTAGTTACTAGATGTTTACGAATACATAATCCTATTTCAAGTATATTATTTATCAGATGATTATTTTATAAAATAAATAAGCCTAATTATTATTTAGATAATGAATTTTTCACTTTTTAATAATTTTATCAAATTATTTTAAAATTTTAAAATAAATATTCATGTTTTTAATTTATTTTCGAAAATATTTTTCAATGAAAGTTTTTGAAATCTCACGGTAAGAAAGATAATGTGGAAAATTGACTATGTTTATGACGTGTCTAAATTAGTACTCGCAAGTGTACATACCGAATGTTAGTTCGAGCAAGCTCAACACGAAGTCGATCTTAAAAGGAATTGTAGAGCATATATTATAAAGACCAACTATCACATAAAATATTGAAGGTAAATGTAAACACTCTATGCCAATGTTTTGAAAATTATCTTAAATTTAATAAAAGAAATTAAATAACTAAAAAATAAATATGCAACTAGAATGATTAATATGAACTATATGATAAAATAACATTTAGTTTAACTTATACTTAGTAATTTCCTTATTTTTCTTAAGTCCAAATCTAACGAATGAGATGGTGACGTGCCTTTTTCCTAAGTCACTCAAGCTAATGACGCAACTTAGGTTTTTTATACTAACATAGATTAAAGTAAAGATGATGTTTCTAATACTTTTAACCTAAAAAATTTTATAACAAATATTACTATTAAATTTATATGATAGTCAACCAATAATAATAGTTAAAACTAATATAAATATGAAGGTACATAAATTATTCATTAAACTCAATATATATAAGGTTCATACATAAATAAAATGCTAAACTAAACACTTATAGAACTTAGCCTAACATACTTAATCCAATGGTCATTGTAATTAAATAGAAAGACCTAAGATACATAAAACATAAAACTAAAATTTCCTCAAAGTTTAAAGGCCCTTCAAGGAATGAAGAAGATTGATCCTCTCTCTCTACGTCTTCAAAAAGCTTCTTTGATTCTTGGAAAAATGATGCAACAAAAACTAGTTAGATGTAGAAGATGATGAACTGTAGAGAATAGTAAAAACCTTCTCCATAGAGAATCATAATAGAAGAAGAACTCTCGGTTTTAATTAACCTCTACTCCTTATAGAGATCCCTTTGTTACAGTTCTTTCTCAGCACATAACTACTATAATTATCATTTACTGTCCTAAATAAAGTAAATAACTTAAAAGATAATTATCCATTAATTATATCATAATTAATTAAATCCCTTTCTTGAACCTTAATAAATTCGGTTAGGTCCAAGCTATTGGTAGCCCACATATATGATTCCCAAGCCTTTCCAATTAAAATCATTAATGTGTTTTTAACTCAAATTCTTCCCTTTGTGATTATTTTCTGAATTTAGACAAGAAAATTAAAGTGAGATAAAAATACATATTTTCACCATATTATATATAGATATATATCATTAAAACTCTAAAATACCCTTAAATATCTATTTATAATTTGAATCGATCAATTTATTAAATAAAAATAATTATGAATCAGTAAAAATAATAAACTTAATAATATGATCACTAAAGAGTCTCATATATGTATATTTCTCTTATATTTCACATTGACTCACTAATAACTTATGTTAGTAAACAAAATTAACACATTATTTTTCTCATTATAAAATCTTAAATATTATTTCCAAAATGTATTTTTAAAAATAAATTAAAGCATAAATATTTGTTTTTCTAAAATTTGAAAGTAATTGTATATATAAAATTATTAAAAGTATAAAATTCAAGATTTAATTATTAACTAAGTTAAATACACACAAACACACACACACATGTATATATGGATTAGAGGCTTAATTGCAAAAAAAGTTCTATACTTTGCACTTATTATTAAATCTAGCATGTACTGTTCAAATTTTTAATTTTGGAATCAAATTTTGACATTGATTTCAATTTTAACCTCCAGTGAAATTACTAAAAAACTTTTATTAGCATGCTATGAAATCCGACAACAATAAAAATGTGAAATTTAACACTTTCACTATTAAAATATTATCGTTTAAGCAAATAAGATTAATGAAACTCTAAATTTAAAAAGAGAAAAAATATTAATTATGTACTTGAATGATAATATTTTAGTAATGAAATGAATCAATAACCCTAATATTGACTCAATTCTTTTTTAATTATTGCCGAAATTCACACCAAGTTAGTAGATCTGTTGAATAATTTTATTAAATGCTAAAATTAAAGTCAATGTTTAAATTTAATGTTGAAATTAAAAGTTCAAAACTATATGCTATATTTGATAACAAGTGCAAAGCAAATTGAATATTGACATGAAATAAAAATCTAATAAAATTCTAATATATAAAAATATAATATCAAGAAATTGTGAAATAATAAATAATTAGTAGGCAGTTAATCTTTTGTTATAAATAAATAATTTATTAAGTAAATCTCTTAATTATATTTCTCCTTAATTTTTCTTTTTGTTGTTTTGTATCGCTATTTCAAATTACACTCCTTAACTCTCTCAATCTTAAATTTAACCATTATAAACCAATTTATCTATAACCGATTTTTTATCTAGATTTAATATATATATATATTTCACTTATATACTAAATGGATAAATAATTAAAATACATATTAATTAATTTTCTAAAAAATAAAATATTTATACATATATTATTTTTTATTAATTATTAATATATCTAAATAAAATTTTACTTTTAATCTAAACCTAGCTTTCTTTCCTTCTTATACAAACAAATTCGAGCCAAATAATATCAACCCCATATTAAAGCCACACGATTCTCGAGGAGGGAAAAGGAAGCAAAATATTTTCAATGCATGAAAGAAATGGACGTGACACATCCAAAAATCATGCACCACCTCATTGCATAACACTTTCACAAAGGACTTGTAATGTGGACATGGGGCGAACCAATTATGCAATATTCTTGCACATACATTGCCCTTGTGATGCTTCTGCAAAAGTGTCGGGGTCCCCTACTGATATAAGTGCACCATAAATATCATTGATCCTGAAGAACTACGGGCTGTGGACTTAGTGCAGCTAGTTTGAATCAAATACTTGCCCCTTTTCCGCACCATCCCCCAGCAGCATGTTTCAGAACGATGATATTCCCACCAGAAGAATATGTGACATGTTAAACTCATTTTCGGACAATGACAAGGCAAGCTTTATGTACCCATCTTATTTATGTCTCGCCTAACACGACACTGATCTTCCTAAACGATTACATGATGTCTTATCCTCCATTTTATTGGAAAAAGTTGAAAGATTCAGACAATACATAATAAGAAAAATAAGAACAGTGTCTGAAGATCAATCATCGAGATGTTCAAAATAGAATCCACGAGATCACCTCTCGTACCACTTCCAGCTAAATCCTGAAATCTAGCTCATTTTGCACAAGGCAAGTAAGCAGCCAGCAATTATCTTCAAGTAAAAAGTTATATTCTGAAAAGGCAGCAGCATATCTCCCGGGGGCATGTTTAGTCTAATCATCATCTAATAATGATTTGGATGCTTCGTTTAGTCCAATCATGGAGGATATGATTTTGATGCCAGTTCGCAAGGTGCATTTTTTGCGAGCTTGTCAACCAAAAGAGCCACCCTAAATCTACAATGACGAAGATCAATCAATCAACTCTCCACACCAATTTTTACTGTTACTTGGAACTGTTTATGAGCTACCGGATGCTACTTATTTAGAGTGACAGGATTTATTTAGCCACCCGTCAATGAATTTGAGCTGTGCCACCAGATGAGAAATATGCATATCCAACGCCAAATTCATTTACAGCTACCACTCCCAAGTAAAACATATATGAAACCATAAACATGTGCACACAACAACAGAAATGGAAAATACAACCAGTAAAAATTTATCACTCTCTCCAAGCATAAGGATGCTTCTGTCTACTTGCCCAACTTCTTCATTGTCTACTCAATGAGAGAATCTTTCTTAGCTGTGAATCAAGCATTCCTTTCCCTGTATATCATAATAAACCAAAGAAGTGTAAATTCTCATATCAGTTTGATATAGGAAAAATAATGAGCCAGGAGTAGAGATAAATAACATGACTCGGTTCATTACACTATAAATAAATTAGGAAAGTAATTAAAATCAAACTCGTTTATAAAAGAAATAAAAAAGTATAACCAAACCTTAAAAAAGAATTAAGGAAAGAAACCAATGCAACTTAAATTACAATTATAATAGCAGTAAACACTTCGTCAAAACAGTTTTACTCAAAATTTTATAGCAAAGTTCCACCAGCGAAACTGAATTCAAATTTACAAAAGTCAAAAAAAAATTTCGGTAGCAAGAAATTAAATGCGACACAAAATATTAATTTCAGAATAAGAAGAATGCTGGATTATAAAACTTTTCAGCTTTTTTCCCAACCTTCATAAAAGATTGATCAATTAAAATTGCTCCTATTACTATAATAAGAAGGGATGCATGCATCTTACTGAAGAGTTCTACATATGAATCACACCTCTAATAATTAATACTGTCCTACATACTTTTCCAATAAGGTTTGCACACCAAATGTTAATTATGGTATCCTGTTGAAACCAGAAAAAAGTGAATGAAACCAAAAAGAAAGAAAAAAAAATTGTCCAGTCAAATCAGGGTAAGATCAAAAGTGGATCCAAACGCATCCAAATAGCCAGCAAGATTAAGGAAAAACTCGGGAGTAGTAGACAATGACAATCAAGTGATAACGAATGTGACCTGACACAGAAGATGAGCGACAACTTTGGTACACCATGTGCTTCACTGTTTCCCTGTGCACCAACTTTTGTTGACCTGGAATGCTACTTTCAGGGAGATCGCCCTGGGTAAATCGGTCCTCCTCTACTGTTACATTTGACGTCTTAACAGTGGATCGATTCTCCCCGTTAATTAATTTCCTCATAGAGCCCGCATTAACCCGTGTACTGTACTTGCCAACACCTTAAGCCATAGAAGAAAAGAAAGCGATGGTGAAATACTAGCAAAAGATCCTGAATAACAGTAGAATCGCAGAAAGTAATTCTTGCATTAGTCCAACAGAAAGCAACTCGAAAAGAGAAGAAAGTTTCTTTAATGGCCCAGAAGAAAGTAATCGTTGAAAACTAAATGCAACGAGAGCACAATATGATCAATGTTATAACAAAGAAGAATCAGAGTGATATTGCTTCTTCATGTCAGCCTGTAGACGGCCTAATTCAGCTAAAATTGCTTGCGTGCGTCTAGGCGACAGCGCGTGGTTTGAATTGAGCAATGAAATTCAATTTCTCCAGTCACTGTAATCCTTTTATTGAGGTATGCAGAGTGTCCAGACACATAATTCAATAATTTATGATATTCGACTCTCAAACTGGTCGTCTTTTGGCTCAGTCACCCAAACAAACTTTGTAACTATGCTAGTATCACTACCTTATCTAGATGATTGTTCTGAGCAATTCCCCTAATTCAATTAGTTTATTTCTTATTTCTGGAAGATTTACACTTGCTTTTTTGTTTTTTTAATAACATACTATTTTTATTCATTTTTATTTTTTTTCACATTAGACTATATATGGATTTCGACAGTGCCCTTGGAACACAGGTTCTAACCCCACAAAAATTTGTTATTTAACAATCCCTGGCAGCCACATATGATGCCGACCATCTTATTTAGAGTCATACAAACCAGTTACAAACAAAGACAACAAAACCAATTATCAAACAGCTTGTAAGAAAGTTGTGCTAGTGGTAAAGCCTTGAGGAAAACCATAGCACTTTCACTAAAGCGCTTTCCCTTAGCAAACAGCATAAGCCCTAGAAAACTAATTTCTTGGGTGTGAGTTGGGAAGCCTGACTTTGCAACAATCAGGACTTTCTAGGGATGGGGCCCTAAACACTCAAGTTTGATCATTATCTCTTGGTCCTTTGGTAGGCCTAATGGACTTGAGTTCTATGATTGGATAATCTTGATGGGCTTGACCTTTAATCAGCTTTTACCTAAATTCTTTTTGTGGGTAGCCTTAGTTTGTATTCGACATTGTAGATCTACTATTGGCTAACATGTGTGGATAACACAATCTGAAGCTTATAGAAGAGTGAGCATATGTTTAGAACTGCCCAACACAAGTCCAAAACAAAGAGGTTTACTCTCAGCAGTGATTAGACATCTATGAATAATGAAGCCAAGTCCTCAAGTATGTAAAGAGTGGTAGAAATGTAATCCACATCAATATCTGACCAGGCAGTAACCATGGATTGCTCAAGTATGGTCTTAGCTTGTCCAATTCTTACCGCCCAATGTATTGAAAACCTTGTGAATGAGACATTACCTTTAGGGAAAATTACTAATTTAGGAGCAAACACAGGAGCATATAAATAACCATCTGATTTCAGATAATCCCCAACTTTCTCTGCAAACCTCTTCTTCTTCCCTTTCATATTCTCCTTCATTTCCACTGCACCTAACACCAAAATGAAGACCAGAAATATATTAAATAAAACACTTAAAACCCATAAACATAAACATGAAAAACCAAACAAATTCCTGAAGAGCAGTTATTACTTGTAGTAGTAGACGAAGAAGTAGAAGAGACAATCTTTGATGCTAGAAACTGATCAGTTCGTGGAGATGATGATATCAAAGGAGCAAACAAGTAAGAATCAGATTTTAGATAATCCACAACTTTCTTTAGCAATGTTTTCCTGTTTGTTTTGATGGGTTTCTTTCTCTTTTTTACTCCTAAAGCCGCTCGCTTCTCCATTTTCATGCTCAACGAAAAGAAACAGTGAGAAACAGAGAACACATACAACAACTGCTTAAAGGAAAAGCAATTGCCCCTCAAATGGGGCGGTTGGGATCATTATGGATACATGGCAGTCTAGAAGAGTGGCAACTGTCACTTTAGTTTTATGTTCCGGAACAGACGACGACATGTGGCAACAGCAGTCCACGGAAAGACATGCAGGTAGCTGCCTGAAGCGACAGCAGCGGTTCACGGAAAGACATGCTGTTTATCTAAAGCACGTCTTTGCTGCATTTCTCCCGAGTCATGAATTATGAGGAAATTGATTGCCCGTCCAAATACATATGTAAAGAAACTTAAAAAGCCCAATAAGCCCGCTCGAGGGACAAAAATAAACTCTGAATCAAGATTTCTGAATATCATTAAACTATATTAGCAAATTTTTATAGTATTAATTCTAATATTTTAATTTTGTTAAATTATTATATTATCAGATTAAAAATAGACGTTAAATGAAAATACACATCTATTGATTAAATGTTTTAATATTTATAAATTATTACTAAAATTATACTAATAGATCTTTCTCTATATTCATCTCATTTTATTATATTATACTATCGTATTATATCAGTTTATTAAAGAAAATTAAAATATTAATTTATACTTATTAATATAATAAATTATTATATTAGTATTACATGTGATAGTCAATTTCAAACTTTCTGTATTTAATTATTTTAGAATTTATTTATATATTAAAAGAATATAAATAAAGTATAATATTTTTAACTTAATTTAATACTAACTAACTTGATTAATTATAAAAGATATTATTTTATAAAAATATTTCTATAGAAAGTATTTTCTTTAATTAAAGTGTTAGTCTAATAAAAAAAACAGAAAAACTTATTAGTAAAATTTAATAAAATTTAGGAATGTTAGATCTTTCTACTTATAAGACTAAAGCTAGTATTCTTACATAAAAATAATAGTTAATGAATGGGAAAATCTACCAAGAGAATATAATATTTAATTTTATTAAATGATAAAAATATTAAAATTAATTATTAAAAGAAGAGTTACTTATTATTATAATATAACAAAACTGAAATATATATATGAAAATTTGAATACATAAAAGCAACATTCTTATAAATTGAGTTATATATCACTAAATTTATTCATTTATATTTTTTAAGTCGCTAAGTTTCTAACTTTCACATTTACTCGACTTTCTTTTTGTTTTTCTTTTCGAACTTTTTTATCCAAAGCTATATGGAGCAATCCAAAATTAATAATTATTTTATTTGTGCAAGAAGATATATATTATCAAAATTTTCATTGTCCATGAAAATACAATTTTATAGAAATTTTTTTAATTCTTTTATTCATTAGAAATTTCAATGATATGTGTCTTATGCAATAGGGAGTACCAATGTCCTTATATTTATCTCATATTTTTACATATATATTTTGTCTCTTTACTAAATTAACTAAAATTTCAATTAATATAAATTGTTACGATAAAATTGGTAATTTTAAAAAGAAAAGATAAAATTGAAAAAGCATGCAAAGCTTTGATTTCCTTTTATCAATAAACTTTACAAGACCTTAGTCAAAAACTTTATTAGTTAGTGAAATTTATAAACTTAGAGATCTAAACTGTTACAGATATGAGAATAAATAACAAATGAAGTTTGCATATGCACATGTGCTTTGCTTCATCTTTAACAATCATAAAACAACAGAATATCATTTTATTTAAGAGAAGTATGATATTTGAAATAGCAATTTGATGGGTTAAGTTTAGTTGGCGTGGGATGCAAGTGCCTTGTTGAACAGCTGCAAATTTTGACCTCTAATCCCATTTATATAATAAGTCGACTAAAAATAAGTTAAATTTTCGTAACCAGTTCAAGGAAACTTCTTGTTTCATCATTATATTATTGGTATCATTATCTTTTGGTTGTCAAGATTAAGCAAAAGGTTTCCTTTTGGTTTTATTCTTTTTATGGAAGAATTGGAGGCCAATTTCATGCAAGTTCCTTTGATTCATGGAAGTGAAACAAAAGTCCATTGCACAGGTGACAATGCTGATTCAGCATCCAAATTTAGAATTGAAGAGGCTGAAAAGCTTATCAGAAGTATCAATCAAGAACGCTATAAGATTCTCTATAAAATAGAGGAAAGATAGGTTTGAATTAATCTTGCATGATTAATGTTGTTCTCAATACTACATGTATATACTGAACAACTAACTACTTCTGTGCCAAAAAATCTGAGACTCTCGGTTTAATCTGTCAACAGTTTGATAAGAGCAAAGAAATATCACAACTGAATGGCCTAATCAGGAGAGAACGTGTGTTCAAACAGCAAGTAGTTTGGCAGAATCGAATAAAAGATGTCTTGGTACAAGCTTTACAGAAGCCAAATTTTACAGACAAAGAACATCAAGAAATTGCTATTAAGTCACTCTTATTGGAGGAAGGAACTAATTCTCATGTAAGAATGAATCCTAGTTGTATTCGCATTGAGAACAGGATAATGATGTTTCTGTTTTCTTCTCATTTTTACAATTGTTGGCACTATCAGGATTTGCATTTCCGGATGCTACATGGAACCAACAATCTGGCTAAAGAGAAACAACTCTTGAGAGAATCCTGTAGAAGTCAACAACAAAGAGTTGTTGGGGATTCATGTTTATCAGCGGATGATCTTTAGAAATTTGTGTGTAAAATCAATACTTGGAATCTGAACTGTTAATCTTACCATGAAATCATTCATGATTATGCATTTCTTTTTCTTATTGGTTTTGTGTTGGCTTTGGGAACAGATTTCATGGCTGCATTACTGTAGACAATGCTACAAAGACGAAGTTTGGCTGAGGGACATCCTGTTGCTAATCCATGACTTTCAGTGCACAAGGAAGAAAGCTGCTGCTAAGGTTGCCCTAAAGGGAATGATTTGGAACTGCTGGGGATCTAAAAACGCAATACAAGAGAAATATATGTAAGAATCAGCCATGAGTTATGGCAGCTTGTAGAAAAGGAACAAGAGGAAACTAAGAAGGATCTCTTGGCATTGAAGACTAAAATCAAGCATGTTGAGAGATGCGTGAAAGCTACAGAAGGAGATATAGCTGCTTTACATAAGAAAGTGGCAGCAGCAAACCAGAGAAAGGGTAAAACTTATGAATGCATTATGTACTAAGGAAACAACATAATGAAATAATATATTCAAAGTTCTCTATATATTCATGAGTTGATCTCAATTGTGCACTTCCATTTCATGTGGCAAGTGATATAACTTTAATTTGAATAGCATATTGGCTATCTTCGCTACTGTCTAGCATTTGAATGTATCACAATGCTCACTGTAACACCTGAATTTTCTTTTTTACCTACTCACTTAGCTTAACAAGTATTATTTAATTTTGCACTTATATCAGTAGTAATATTTCCGTTGCTCATGATCATACCGACTTTTTTCCGCTGGGAAATATTTATAGTCATAACTAATTTGGACCGGATTTAAATATGCTATTGCAACACATATCTTGGAACCAGACAAAAAATCCAACCAAAGTGAAGCCCAAAGCGCTCTTTAAACCGCTTGATGAATATCATTTCCACTGTGTTAGCTTTGATTAGATTAGAAAAGATAAATAAATAGATCTTTTGCAACTTGTCATATTCATTAAGCTGAGTAGGAAAATAATTTACTTGGGCAGCCGAGATGCTGAGAGGTCACTAGCTCCATTGTTCATAATAAAATATTTTCATTAATTTTATCACCATTGAATAAAAAATATATAAAATTTAATTGCACATGCTATTATTCTTTGCCAAGGCAATAAATAGTGTTGACTTTAATTGGCGTGGGGTGTAAGGGTGTTTCTCGACTTGCTGAGTATGTTTAACTTGTCCGCATATACCTTCATAACTGGCGAACAAATTTAGTTATTAACAATAATTTTTTGATTAACTTTTTGATGAGAATCCATGTAGCATAATGAATCATACTTCAATAAAAAATCCTAATTCCACTAAAGATCCTAATCCAGCAAGGAGTCCTGATGGCATCAAGAATTCAAGCAACAAAAGGAATCATATTTCCACTAGAAATTCTAATCTAATTAGGAGTTTTACCGAGATTCAACTTTGATTAATTGTATTTCATTTATGGATTAAAGCCCAACGTGAAGACATGAAGGTCAGATCTGATTTATGTTGAATTCAAGCCCAACCGTAAGGCTCAAGTCCAAGGTTGAATATTCAAAGTCAAAATCCAAGTCAAAATAGGAGTATTCTTTAACAAGTCCAAGTCAAAATAGGAGTTTGCAACTCTTTTACTTCAAGTTTTCTTTATTTAGGAGTCTTGGCAGCATATCCTAGTCATTCTAGGATTATGATTATTTTATTTTAAAACAATACAAATAGAGCTATATAATTCAAAAAAAGTATATATAAAATCTTTGATTGAATAGGATTATGATTATTTTATTTTAAAACTCTACAAATAGAGCTATGTAATTCAACAAAAGTATATATAAAATCTTTGATTGAATAGAAAACCTTGTTTTTGCTTAAAGAGTTTCTTTGAGTGTTCTTGAGATTAAAGCTTATTGTTTAGGTTTTGATTTCACTTCTATCTTAATTTAATTCTATTAACTTGTTAGTTTCTAGGATTAATTAAGTTCATCTCATTATAGCTATTGATCTTATTTCTTTATAAATAAGGGTGATAGTTCCACAAATAACTTTTGGCAAACTTTATAAGTATTGATCTTGGCGAGTAATCTTCTCATCCAAAGAAGGTTTACATCATTTGGTATCAAAGCTAGCTTACAAGGTTTGGTTACGTATCCTATTTGTTATCTTCATTGTTCTTCTACTCACATACTCTTTTGTTTTCAAATTTCTTTTCATCTTCTTCTCTTCGTCAATTTGTTTGGTTAAAGTCTTCGAGACGTTCTAGATAAATTGGTCTGTGATATCTTTATTTTATTATTTCGTTTCCTTTAATTTGCTTGATCAAAGTCTTCGAGACGTTTCAATCAAATTAAGCTCTATGTGTTTTGTTCTTGTTTTGTTTTTTAAAAAAAAATATCAATCCATTAGTTTCTTCTTCTTTGTGATTCGTTTTCTTGTCTAGAGTATTTTCTTTTATTCAATTCATCTTCTTTGCTATTCTTAGAGTCCAATTCATTTGTTCCTTTTGTTTCTTAAGTGTTAAATACATTCTTTATTCTAGTAAATCAAATCTGTCCTTTTTGTTTAATTTGTTTATCAAAATTAGTTCGTTATTAGTTCATCTTTAGCTTAATTAATTTTTATACTAGCTTGTTAATTGTGTTTTGTTAAGTTGCTTGTGATTTTAACTTTTACAATTTGAGTTAATTTTGAAGGGCACAAAGACAAACTCTTTCTTTGATTGAGTGAAACACGAGAATAAATGTCTTTACTTTGAGTGTTAAACACGTGCGATTGTGTGTAAGATATGTTTTGTCAGGAGGAGTTTGCTAGAGGACGTCGAGATCTTCTTTATCAATCTTATGATAGATTGTGGGGACAAAAGAATGATGATTATTATGGAAAGTGTTTGCAAAATTTTTATAATCCTAAACCTAAGCCAAAAAAAGATAGAAAGACAATCACGTCAAGATTTCATTGATGAACTTTCAAAGGATATAAAATCTTTAAGGAGTAGCCTTAAAAATAGTTTTGAAGATTTAAAGGGATTGGAGCATCTTGAAGATAAAGCTGAGTCTAAACCATCTTTGAAAACTAATATTGATGATATAGAAAAGGTAAATTACTCTACTAAAGTCAATGAAGATACAAAAAGGCATAATGAATGAAGATGGTGAAAAAGATAAACTTTTGAGTGAAATCCAAAATAAAGATATCATTATTGAAGATGAAGCAAATGTTGAGCTGGTGAAGGATGAAAATATTTTACTTGATGCCATTGAGCCAATTGAACATGTTGATTTTATTGGCATTGAAAGTATTTTTTGTTCTAAAGTTCCTCTAACAACTTTTGTGAAAGATCTGCAGGTTGATAATGAGTTTGTATTGTTCTTTGAGATTATATGTTTGCTTTTTTTTACAATATTCGAGTAAGATTCGAGGACGAATCTTTTCAAAGAAAGGGGGAATGATGAGAACCCATGTAGCACAAGGAATCTTACTTCAATAAAGATCTTAATCCAGCAAGGAGTCCTGATGGCATCAAGAGTTCAAGCGATAAAAGGAATCCTATTTCCATTAGGAATCTTAATCCAATTAGGAGTCCTACCGGAATTCAACTTTGATTAATCGTATTTCATTCATGGATTAAAGCCCAACGTAAAGACATGAAGATCAGATATGATTTATGTCGAATTCAAGCCCAAACGTAAGGCCCAAGTCCAAAGTTGAATATTCAAAGTCAAAATCTAAGTCAAAATAAGAGTCTTCTTTTAACAAGTCCAAGTCAAAATAAGAGTTTGCAACTCTTTTACTTCAAGTTTTCTTTATTTAGGAGTCTTGGCAGCATATCCTAGTCATTCTAGGATTAGGATTATTTTGTTTTAAAACTCTACAAATAGAGCTATGTAATTCAGCAAAAGTATATATAAAATCTTTGATTGAATAGAAAACCTTGTTTTTGCTTAAAGAGTTTCTTTGAGTGTTCTTAAGATTAAAGCTTATTGTTTAGGTTTTGATTTCACTTCTACCTTAATTTAATTCTATTAAATTGTTAGTTTTTAGGATTAATTAAGTTCATCTCATTATAGCTATTGATCTTATTTCTTTATAAATAAGGGTGATAGTTCCGCAAA
Organism: Ricinus communis; assembly: GCF_019578655.1. Taxonomy (NCBI): domain Eukaryota; kingdom Viridiplantae; phylum Streptophyta; class Magnoliopsida; order Malpighiales; family Euphorbiaceae; genus Ricinus; species Ricinus communis. Next base: position 22,928,607 of record NC_063258.1, read on the forward strand.
TAACTTTTGGCAAACCTTATAAGTATTGATCTTGGCGAGTAATCTTCTCATCCAAAGAAGGTTTACATCACTTCTATAGGAATCTTTCATTCTTTTTGGATTGCGAGTCCATATTACTTTTTTCATCTTATACTAACTGTCACTTTTTAGTAGTCTATTTGAATTAGAAAAACATTTAATAGACATAATTATAAAAAGCTAGAGTTAAATAAGACAAAAATTCTTCCTTTATAGGTATTGTAAAAATTATTACACCTATTCCAACACAGAAATGGAATAGAAAAAAATTAAAATTGCATCAGATATATAAAAATGACAGATAATTAAAAAAAGTTATTTAAAAAAGAAATACTTAGTATAAAATGGAAAAAATATATCATTCTTTAAGATATTTACTATTCTTAATAAAATATTTAGTTCTAATAGAATTATGATTAATCAATTTACTTAGTATTTTGTATTAGGATACATGAATGCTCTATTATTATAACCGCTTTAAGGTTATATTTTTTATTACTATTTTTAATTTTTTTTATAAAATATTGATATTAGCAACTTATTTATATTTCTAAATAGCTGCCAAGACCATGTAGAAACTTGAGGAGGCATGAAGGACTTGAATGCTAATTTTGCCTAGTCATATTGATACATGTTCAACGTAAATGACCTTTGCATGAATCCAGCTAAATCATGAAAGTATAAGAGATAAAATAGTTATTGAAATCAAGGATCTAAGATTGTTCATCACTCTGATCTGAAATAATTTTACTAACGAATGTATGATTGGTTAGAAGGTTATTGAGAGTATAAAGCATAAAAGACTTAAAATCTTTCTACAAATAGAAGAAAAAAAAGTTTTCAATTATCGGGATTTAGCTTATAGTAGTAAAGGTAGATAGTATGATTGAAAAATAAAGAATATAATCTCATTAGTTTTTATCTATAACTTGATCGAGATAGTGTATAATGTTCACATGCATTATGTACACGTATGAGGTACTCAAGCATGGTGGAGCTTATTAGAAGGAGAAATTTGGAATGTGCACAACTAGTTGTGAACCGAGTTTCACAAATCATTGTTAAACTAAATGACTCTAACTGTTGTTACAAATGGTTTGAATAAGTCAAACATTAGTTGGACTATGACTTGTTAATAATACAATTTTATAGGAAGATAGTTTATGCTTGATTGTAGTAGATCTTCCGCAAGTTAGTTATTCCTTCATCTGTATAAATAAATGGATTTGATGATTAATAATATATATCCATTTCATCTCATATATCATATTCATAATTATTACCTACAAATTGGTATAAGAGCATTAATCTAAAGGGATCTGTGAGATTCACAAAATAAAAATATAAAACTCTTAAACACATAAAACCACCAAATAACCTACACACAAGCATAATAGAATCAAACACTTCTTTCACTGCTATTCCACCACTTGTATTAGATGGAATAAATTATTAGATGTGGGTTGTTAAAATGGAAACATATCTTGATACTCATGATTTATGGGAAGCCGTCGAAGAAGATTATAAAATTTTTCTTTTGCCAAACAATCCAATGATTGCTCAAATGAAAAACCATAAAAATAAGAAGCTAAGAAGATCCAAAGCCAGATCAATTTTATTTACAGTTGTTTCATCTGTTATTTCAACAGAATAATAAAAATGAAAAAAACTAAAGAAATCTGGGATTTCTTGAAGCAAGAATATGAGGAAAGTGAGAAGATCAAAGGAATACAAGTGTTGAATTTGGTGCAAGAATTTGAGATGCAAAGGATGAAAGAGTTGGAAACTATAAAAGATTATGCAAATAAGCTTCTAACTATAGCCAATAAAGTAAGACTTCTTGGTATTGTTTTTTTCGATTATATAATTATTCATAAAATTCTTGTAACAATTCTTGAAAAGTTTGAGGCTATAATCACTTCCCTAGAAAACATAAGAGACTTGTCAAGCATCACCTTGGCAAAATTATTGAGTGCACTGCAGGCTTAGGAACAAAGAAGGCTCATAAGACTAGACAGTTCTGTTGAAGGAACTTTATTAGCAAAATCTCATAACAATGATAGTGGTAAGAACAAGAAAAAGAATAATAACAACAACAACAATAACAAAACCTCTAAGAACTTTCCATCATGTCCTTACTGTAAGAAAATTAATTATTCACAAACAAAGTGTTGTGGAGGTCCAATGTAAAATGCAACAAGTTTGGACAATTAGGACATGTGAAGAAGATTTATAAATCTTGACAACAGCAAGGGAAAGCAAAAGCTGCTATTGAATAGGTCGATGAAGAACAACTTTTTATAGTATCTTGCTTTGCTACTTCAATCTCAATAGAAAATTGGCTAATTAATACTGGTTGTACATACCACATGACTTATGATCAAGAATTATTCAAAAATCTTGATACAACCTACATCACCAAAGTCAAACTTGGAAATGGAGCAAAAAGTAGCTGTAAAAAGTAGAGGAGTTATGGCAATTGAATGTTGCACAAGTTTGAAACTAATTTCTAATGTTCTATATGTTCCTGAAATTGATCAAAATCTGTTGAGTGTTGGTCAGTTACTGGAGAAAGGCTACAAAGTTCTCTTTAAAGACAAAAGTTACATGATTAAATATTTAGATGGTAAAGAAATGTTTAGAATTCAAAATGAAGGAAAAAGCTTTGCTTTGAATTTGATAGAGGAGGAGCAAGTTGCTATGCACAAGGGTGAAAATAATACAATATTTTGGCATAAGAGGATGGGGTATTTTCATCATATGATGCCTTGCTTCACATAAAAAGATGATATCGTGCAAAGGCTACCTGAATTAGAAAAAGAATTAGGGTTTAATGTGCCACTTATCAATACGATAAACAAACAAGGCTACCCTTTCCAAAAGGTAAATCCTGGAAAGCAATACAAAAGCTGCAATTGGTGCATACAAATATAAGAGGACCTCAGAGAATACCATCTTTGGATGGCAATAATACTATATTTCTTTCATTGATGATTATACGAGAATGTGTTGGATTTATTTCATGAAAAACAAAGCTGAGGTTGCTGGCATCTTTTATAAGCTTAAAACTTGGGTGGAAACTCAAAGTGGAAGAAAAATATAGATGATAAGGTCAGATAATGCAACTGAATATACATCTAAAAAATTCAGCAAATCTTATGAAGATGCATGCATTGAACACTAATTGACAGCACCTTACGCCTTATAATAAAATGGGGTTGTGGAGCGCAAAAATAGAACACTAATGGAGATGATGAGATATTTGCTTCATGGCAAAGATCTTCCAAAAAACTTTTAGGCAGAGGTAGCAAAAACAACAGTCTTTTTGCTAAACAGATTGCCATCAAAATCTCTTTCAAAAAAGACTCCATTTAAAATATGGTATTGTTGTAAATCAAAATTGTTGTATTTGAGAACTTTTGGTTGCTTATGTTTCTCTTACATTCCTCAGGTCAAAAGAGACAAACTTGATAAAAAGGTAGAACTGGGAATCTTTGTATGCTCCAGCTCAACATCAAAAGCTTACAGGATTTACTTGCCATAAAGCAATAAAGTCATTGTTAATAGAGATTTGCTATTTCTTAAGACAGAAAATTAGAGCTGGAAAAGTAAGAAGCAACCTGATTTTCAAGAGGAGAATGAAGATAATGTGGATGATCAACCTATTAGAGGAACCAGATCACTTTCTGACATCTATCAAAGATGTAATGTTGCTTTAATGGAACCCACAAGTTATGAAGAAGTTGCAATTGATTATAAGTGAATAGTTGTAATGAAGGAGGAATTCAAGATTAATAAAAAAATTCAAACATCGGAGTTGGTGAACAAACCTTAACATAAGAAGGTTATAGGCATCGAGTGGGTTTACATAACTAAACTTAATCCTAATTGTTCTATAAACAATTATAAATTGAGGCTCATCATGAAAGGATAAGCGCAGATGTCTGGGGTAGATTTCTCATTAACTTTTGCTCATGTTGCTAGATTGGATACCATAAGGAGGTTATTGGCTCTTGTTGCATAAAAAGGCTGGGTTATACATCAAATGGATGTTAAGTCAGCTTTTTTAGATGGATACTTAGAGGAAAAAATTCATTGTAGAGCAACCTGAAGGGTTCGTGGTTCAAGGACAAGATGAGAAAGTGTATCGATTGAAAAAGGCCTTGTACAGTTTAAAACAGGCCCTAAGATCATGGTACAACAGATTTGATGCACATTTAATAAACTTAAGCTTTAAAAAGAGTCTAAGTAAATTTACTCTATATATCAAGACGTTGATAAAGAAACACTTGTAATATCCTTGTATGTTGATGATTTACTTGTCATATCACTTAAAGTTTAAAGAAGGTATGAAAGATGCTTTTGAGATGACTGATCTTGGAAGAATGTCATTTTTTCTTGGCATGCAGGTACAACAGAGTCAAAGTGAAATCTTTGTAAGTCAAACCAAATATGCAAAGGAGATTCTCAAAAAATTAAAAATAGAGGATTGTATGCTAAGAACAAATCTAATGAATTAAAAGAAAAAATTTAACAAAGAAGATGAGCTGAAAAAGTCAATGAAGGGTTGTACAAAAGCTTAATAGGTTGCATAATGTACTTAACTACAACTAAGCCAGGCATTGCACGCTTTAAGTTTGTTGACAATGTACATGCATTGTGTAAGTGAAATTCACTTTTAAAGAGCAGAAAGAATCCTCAGATATGTCAAGGGCACGGTTGATTATGGAGTGAGGTTCCAACAAGTCAAGAACTTCAGTCTTCATGGCTATTCTGAAAGCGATTGGGCTGGAAGTGCTAACGAGATGAGAAACATTTTAGGTTATCATTTCACTTTTAGTTTTGGAGTAAAAAACCGCCGCCTTGCTTAAAATATCATGAAGAGTTCCCGTAGGTTGAGCGCCTTTTTCAAGGAAATATAGAATAGTAGGAACATTTAAATAGGTTTGATTTTTTAAAGGATCATAACAACCCACTTTCCAAAGATCTCTTCCTTCTCTACAGGATCGAACATCAATTGTAATGATTCGATAAACGGCTCATTGGGGTAGAGGTAGAAAAAAAAGACCCTCCGTGGAAACGTATAAGAAGTTTTCTCCTCGTACGGCTCGAGAAATAATAAAGAATAAAGAAGGAGAGTTTTAAATGCGAGATCTAAAAACATATCTATCTGTGGCACCGGTAATAAGTACTCTATGGTTTGCGTCTTTAGCAGGTCTATTGATTGAGATCAATCATTTTTCCCGGATGCGTTGACATTCCCCTTTTTTTCATTCTAGTTATCAACGTGCGCGTGCAAGGGGTGAAGAAAATTAGAGATATAATTAAATATTTATGACTACTGCCCCCCTCCTCTTTTTTATTTAATTAGAATAAGTTAGAAAAGAAAAAAGAATAAAAGTGGATTCAACCGCAGCAAAATAAAATTCGGAACTTGGGGCCCAGCTTCAAGTAAAGTAAACTAACTTCAATTAAATTATTAAATTAAGATAAGAGAAGGGAAGTAGAAATTTGGTATAAAAGATATTTTAGAGGCTCATAAAGGCCCATTTACAGGTCAGGGCCATAAAGGCCTATATGAGATCCTAACAACGTCGTGGCATGCTCAATTATCTCTTAACCTAGCTATGTTGGGTTCTTTAACCATTGTTGTAGCTCACCATATATATTCCATGCCTCCTTATCCATATCTAGCTACTGACTATGGTACACAACTGTCATTGTTCACACATCACATGTGGATTGGTGGATTTCTCATAGTTGGTGCTGCTGCGCATGCAGCCATTTTTATGGCAAGATAGTGTTCAAAGAAGTAAGAAATTATAGCATAGTTAACAGCATCAGCTGAGTATGTAGCAGTTGTATCAGCTGCAAATCAGGCTCTTTGGCTTAGAAAACTCATGGTTGATTATGCATGGAGCAAATGAGAGTATACATATTTTTGTGGATAACCAAGCTGTGGTTTTCGATTGCAAATAATCTAGTGTTTCATGAAAAAAAAAACACTTCAAGATAAAGTTTTACTTTCTAAAAGAAGTACAAAAGCAAGGAGAGGTGAAGTTGATTCATTGCAACAAAGAAGATTAAAGTGTTGATGTTCCAACGAAAGCACTTCCTAAAGCAAGGTTTGAATTTCTCAAACAAAGACTTGGAGTATGCATCTTCTGAATCAAGGAGGAAATTGTTAAACTAAATGACTCTAGCTGCTATAAGTGGTTTAAATAAGTCAAGCATTAGCTGGACTATGACCTTTTCATAATGTAATTTTATAGAAAGATAGTTTATGCTTTATTATAGCAGATTTTTTGCAAGTTAGTTGTTCCTTCGTCTGTATAAATAAATGAATTTGATGATTAATGATATATATCCTTTTTATCTCATATATCATATTCACAGTTATTACTTACAATCATGCATACTATCATAGACCTATGAAATCATTCCTATTTGAAGATGAAATTCATTGTGATGTAAGACCTAACGAACGTGAGTTTCAGCTTTTATATCATGCTTAATCGAGGGGCAAAAGGATCATCTTTCAAAAATTTTCATTAGATTTTATATTTTTTGATGCTACATGGAAGCAATAATTTAGCTAAAGAGCAACGAATCTTAAGAGAAGCCAAGAAATGCCAGCAGAATGAAGCAATAGGTTCATGTTCGACGCTGAAAGATCTTAATCATTCTGTAATATCAATAATTGCCAATCAGTTGATGAATTGTTTTTATTACGCAAGGCATTAAAGATTTTTAAATAATATTCGTGGAGTTTCTAGAACAGATTTTCTGGAAGTCTTACCAAAGTCTTGACTACTGCATCAGCTGAAATTTGGTGTAGTGGACTCCTTAAAAGATGTCAAGCAATTAAAGCACATAAAGGAGAAAGCTATTGCCAATGCTGTTATATAGGATAGGATTTGGAGCTCCTCGAAATCAAAAAAAAAATACAATGGAAAATTAAAGTGAATACTGATACCTGAAGCTATGTTGAACTTTTCAATATTGACCCTTTTTTTTCTCATATATATGCTATTGATATTTTCAACTTACTACAACATGCTAGCAAGCAATTAGAGGAATTAAGGAAGAAAAGTCTGGCAGTCAGGGCTACAATTGTTTATATAGAGAAAAAACTTATGGGCTATAGAAAAGGATATAGTTTCCTTGCAGAAACCATTGAAAGCAGCAAACCGAAGAAAGAGTGGAACATACAAATTCATACTTATACTAAAGAAACAACATCATGATATGATGCAATCAGTTCCTTCAAATCTGTAGATGAGAATTAAATGCAATCATAAGATTCCCTTTTCTTGTTTGTTAGAACACAAGGTAATCGATGTTGAGTTTTATCAGGCTAGTACGTGATAATTTTTTTGAATTTATTGTTGTTGTTTTAGACTTCGATAATGCGAGTCATATGATATTTCTTGGATCTTTGTTTGAAATTCTGCTCAATATATAATTTGCTGGATCATTAGTTATTAATCTTTTAGAATAAAGTATATTTCACAGTAGTTACTCCTTCACTAATATATATGGTTTTGTCCTTCTTTTTCCTGAAGGCAGAAATTGTCAAAAAATAAGTTTACAAATGATGCTACCAATATTGACAAAGTCCAACATAAATGAAAAATGTCACATTGGGATGGGCTACTGGTTTATAGTGATTCTGTCTAAAGGAAAAGCTAAGAGGATCATCATAAAATTTGTTTAAATATGCAAGGTCTAGAACTTAAGAAAAAATGGAATCAGAGGAGTATAATAACCACTAGAATAAGAACTTTTCAAGCTAATGATAGTCTAAGCTACCCAACTTAAATTTGAACTCGGTACACTTTGATAAGGTAATAATGAGATGGATTGATTGACTTCCATTAATTGGAGTGAGGTGCAAGACGTCCCTTTGACATACTTCGTGAAAAACCAATAAACTATCTACCTGAACCTTTTCTTGTATTGATATTTTACTGTTCCATTTCAATTGTTATCAGGTTTAAGCAAAATTAGGGGCTATGGAAAACTTGGAAGCTAATTCCATCCGAACTCCGTTGTACCATAATATTAAAGAAGAACCCACTTACATAAGCAATAACGAGAATTTATATGCAGAACATGATCAAAAGAGAGTTGATAAATTCTATTTTGCAAGTAAAGACACAACTTTCATAAGTGAAATTGGACAGGCAAAGAAGATTATTCAAAGTGTGGATCAAAAATAAGCTGGGCTTTATAAGAAGATAAAGGAAAGAAAGGTTTGCAGCTATCTTTATTTCTGTATGGTTGTACTAATTCTATTCTTTAATATGATGCAAGGATAAATAATATGTGATAAATGTGAAACATCAAGAATTAAATTCATGTTATGATAGCTTTCATTGACAGTTTGATCGAGATAGTGTAAGCTTAAGGTTGAAATGTTTATTGGACAAGGATAGGCTCATCAAGAACGATGTGGCTTGGCAGAAGGAGAAACTAGAACCTCTGGAACTAGCTGTAGACGAGTTAAGTTTTGCAAATAATACTTACAAAGAGAAAGCTAAATGCTTATTAGAAGATTAAAAGGAAGTTGATTTTCATGTAAGAATAATTAAATATATGAGTTGAATTTAGTGTACCATGTATCCTGATAATATATTGAAGCTAGTTGATTACTTTTGTTCTTGCAACTAAAACCAGAGTTTGCATTTTTGGATACTACATGGAAAGAATAGTATGGCTGCAGAGAAAAGACTTTTAAAGAAGATCAAAAGAAGCCAAGGAATAGAAGTCATTAGTACTTCAAGCTCTTCCTTAAAAAACCCTAACAAGCAGATTGCATGTTTGTTTTTCTTGAGACATAATCACAAACTCAATGAAGATTGGCATAGAAAAAACTTTGAAAATATCAAGCAGTTGAAACTGAAAAGAGAGAGAAAACAATTAGTATTGCTGCTGTAAATGGAAAGAATCTATACAAGAAAATTAATGTAAAGTAGTGCTCAAATCTGAATCCGCATAATCATATAAATAATTTTGTTAATTTACTAATACTTTCAATTTATTGCAACTCCTATACAAGGAACCAGAGGAATTAAGAAAGGAGCATTTGGCAAACAGAGCTAACATAAAGAATATTGAGAAAAAACTTCAAGGCATTGAAAAAGATATAATTTCTTTACAAATGCAAATGGCAGCATGAAACAGACTAAAGGATGATGCTTACAAGCGGATATGTTACTAAAGAAACAAGAAGCAGGGATAGTATAATTTACTTTGTACTAAGAAAAGAAGGTACATATTGATCATATAATCTACCCATATATAAAAATTTATGAACCCTAAAATTTTTTTGACATGTATGTTTAATTTTTGACACATAAAATTTTTATTTTAACATATGTACTTATTTTGACACATAGGATTCAAGCTTATGTGTAATTTTGTGGTCTTTTCTATTAATTTATTGATTAATAAGTTATATTCCTAATAAAATACTAATTCTAATCCTAATAAATAATACATTAATAATTAATTAGATTCCTAATTAGATAATGATTAATTTTTTAATTAGATAATAATTATAATTATAGAAAATAATATCTTTAAAGATTATATTCACTAATAAATTAATATTTTTAATTATATAATAATTTCTAATTTTAAAGATAGTAATATCAATTACATTGATAGTATTAATTTATATAATATTAAAATTAAATTAATAAATATTTTTAAGATAATTTTTATATTATTACGTTAATAAAATTTTAAAATTTTAAAAATTAAAAATATTTAAAAATAGTTAAATTTGTTGTTATTTTTTAAAATATTATAAATTATATTAAATATCAAAAATATTATTAAATTATATCTATAAACTTGATTTTATAATTAAAATAATAATAGCGGCCGTGCTAATAATTTTATAATCTCTTGCAATAATTCTTCTTGTTTAGGTAACTTTTCTTTTATAATTTTGCACTATTTACTAGGACCTTCATACAATATTCATAGTAACTTTTTTTTTTTAATTTGCATGATCTTTTGGCTTAATTATCAATTAAATGCTGAATTTTATATTTTCTTAATAATTTTATTTATTAATTTAATAACAAATATTTAATATTCTTAAAAATATTTTTCATATAATAATTTTTAAAATTTTATGGTAAAAAGATGAGGTAACAAGTTGACCATACTTATTAAAAAAATAATAGTTATGAATTAGTAAAAAAACGTTGGTGATAGATTTAATAACATGATCATTACAAATTTTACATACGTATATTTTTCACACATTATTATATAAACACAATAATTTTTTTACTGAATTACTATTTTCTCTTTTAATAAGCAAAATTAATTTATCATGTCGTTCTTTTCACTATAAAATTTAAAAATTATTTTTGAAAATATTTTTTAAAAAAGATTAAAAAAATATATTTATATTTTAAAATTTTAAATAATTAAATATTATTATCAAAAGATATAAAATTCAGAATTTAATGGATAATTAGACTATTACCTTTTCATAATAATTTTACCAAAAAAATAAAAAAGAGCGAAAGAGTAAAAGAATAAAAATAGAATGGTAACTTTTCTTCATTAATGTATAAATCAAATCAAGAAAGTACATATGATAGCCATGTTTGAATTGCAACTTAATTCACCCCATTTACTCTTTTTGTTCCATTTTACATAAAAGAACAAAACAAAGATAGGGCTTCTTCTTTTCTTTGTTACAACTAATAAATTTCTTTCTTCGTTCATTTCACATTTAGTTTTTGGTTGATAACATTTGATACAGGCTTTAATCCATGCTTCAATGCAGCATTCCAGACCAGGTCAATCCGGTCAACATCAATTGCTCCAACTTCATGGTGGCTCCATCCTTCTAGCAAGTGTACCACTCCACCTGCATGACAGGCATGAACTACTCCTCTGTCCATTGTATACTGCAATAAGATGTCAATCAATTAACAACATGCATGTATAGTTACTTATCAAAGAAGCAACATGCTAAACCACTAGCCAACTTTATTAATGTAATGAAAATACTTGAAGAAGATGCTAACCTCACAACTTCCAAGCCCTTGAACATCATCAGGCAGTCTCATGGCAGCAAGATCACCATAAGTGCAGTCTCTTCTGAATGACAATATCGGTGGGACAACAAATTGATGGAAATGGGCTCCTTTTGGAGCCCAACTTTGCTCTCTTGGTGTTATCCACTTGCCAACGATCCATGTCTACCATTGGGACCAACGTAAACCATCATAATCAAATTCATATACATTCTAAACCTCATTAAATTATGTGACCAAATGCTGCTATTATAGGCGTAGAATATTATTACGGATTCATTTACTGATTTAAATATTGAAACTAACTGTCTTTTAAACATAGCATTAAGAGCTTCTCTAATCAAATTTTTAAAAGTCTTAATGCTATCTAATTCTTAGAAAAATTTCCTAAGGATCATAATCAGTTAAAATGAATCTTATAAAGTCAGGAGGATTCTACCCATAATATGATTCTATAAAATCCAATTTAAGCAAGAACTTTATTTTTTAAAAGAAAGCTCTCGGCACCCATATATTTTTAGTACAAAATTTTAATGGGTATATGCTTTTCTATATTTTCTATTATCATATGATTAAAATATCCTCCAATTTGTTTTTGTGTAATGGCTAAATGTATAGTTTTAACCCAAATTTTGTTTTTGTATAAGATGACTTGATACCTTGCAGTTTTGGGCTGCCTGGTACTTGGTGACTTGGACAAGGTAGCTTTGACAATCCAAAGGAGCTTCCTTCTGAATTTTCTGGAATCTCTCAGTTGATAAAGTCAACATCTGCAAGGTACCCTCAAACAATCAATGTCTAAATAATAATATATACACAACAGTTAACCATAGCCTACTCAATATCGAATTATGAGTAATGACTATGGTTAATATTGTCAGCATGTGCCACCTATATTAGGAACAACCAGTGCACTAAGGGCCACCTATCCAACATTTTATCTCCAAACTAGTTACAGAAAAGACGCGTATATATAAAGAAATACGGAAGATAGGTCAACAGTACTTCAGGAGAAAGAAAAACAAACAGAGAAGGAAAAATGAATTGCTAGCCATTAGAATATAGTAGTACATTTATGAGTGCAGAGGCGGATGCAGCAAAATTTGTTTGGAGGAGGGTGGGTCAGACAGTACAAGATTCTTTTAGGACATGGAAAAGATGCTAAAATGGAACATTTTTATATGTGCTGAGAAAAAAAAACAGAAGGGGAAAAAACAATCATGTTTTATGAACTAATAAAGGGAAGTGGATAGAACTTACAAGGACTCTAACTTTCCTTCGGCAAAGATAAAGGGCAATGGCTCTACCAAGTTTTGAAGTAGCTCCTGTTAGAAATACTTCTGTTACCTCCTTGGAAATTTCATTTAGAATAACTGCAGCAGTTAAGGTATTTCCATGGACCACTCGAACTCTAAGGTCTGGGTGCTTGTTCACAAACAGTGTTCCACCCCCATTCAGAGCTTCATTCTGCAAAATTCAAATAACGGATCAGATTTTATGTTTTTTCACTTTTCCATTGCCTAATTACTAATGCAACATATGCAACATAGTAATAGATTGAGAGATAGAATTAAAAGAAAGGAGACAGGAAAAATATATATTTATCTATAGTGAGAGAGAGCTTGGAACCAATATTTGTTATTGAATTAGTCCAATAGGTGTAGATGGAGAAGTGGTTTTGGTGTCTTATTTTTATTAATCATACTAATATAAAATTTAATTTATCACTAAATTTATATTTAATTTTATTTTAATTATAAAATTTATAAATTTAAATTTATTTCGTTTCAATCATTCAAATTTAATTATACTTTAATTTAGTTATTTTCACAAATAAAAGATTAACACATCACTAAAATAGCCAATAAAAATACAATGATTTAAAAAGAGATATAAAATATGTCAATAGCTGATTAGTAAAATGACCGAAATTATAAATAAAATTAAAATTAAATAATTGATATATATAAATAAAATTGAATTAAATGTCAATAGCTATTGATAGATGTTATTTTTAGTTTCTTTTTAAATATTCGCAACTTATTATGTATTTTTTAGCCATAAAATTTTCAAAATGAAAATCGTCTATTCTTTTTATCATTATCATTTGTTTACTTTTAGGAAAACTATACATGATTTTGTAGAAAGCTTTCGTATGATAATATCTTAAATGCAGTAGCGGTGATGAGGTCAATAGTATTGATTCCTCAACTACCATGATCAGAAATCACCAGAAATTCAATTAAATGAATTTAGTTTGGCCTTTCATTTTTCTTTTTTCTTCTTAAAAAAAAAAATAAAATCAGAGTACGAACAAGAAACTATAAATAAACAAAGTACCACATTGCTGACCTTGTTCAGTGCAGCAAGGCTAATGACTTTGACCCCTTCTCTATCAGCCCTCAGGATGGCATCTTCTATATGGTTATTAATACCCTCTTGAGCAAATGGCAGGAAATACTGCGAAAACAATAAAATCGACTCAAAATTTGGCTAAAAACATTGTAAAGATCTGATAATGTTTTCAGAGAAGAGAGTGTGTGCGCACTGCACTGAATGCATCGCTCTCTCATCACACAAAATAAGAGCTGACCTGAAACCCGAACCTAGGCACAGCCCATGTGGCGTGCAGTCTGCCTCTCAAATTGTAGAAGGAGACAAGGAAGATCTTAGCCTTAGCCCACATGATTAGCATAACAAGGAAAGCCACAGGCCAGCCAGGCAACATAATGTTCCAGGGCGTGAATGCGTTCGAGGCCACCGCTCTGTTAACAAATGGTGCATGCATTGCAGAAGAAATATCTACTACATGAGCTAAGAACACGAAATCCGGTACCCTGCCCTTGTCTGCTACATGAAAGTGAAATATCACAAGTCAATGTTAACATCTTGTATCATAATTGGTACTGAGTATATATTGGATCATTTTGCTAATAGCATCTTATATCTTTTGTCAAGCTAAAATATCTGAATTTTATCTTAAATATGTTGGTCCGTATATAGATCCTGACATCTTACATTGACATGCAAACATCTAACATCCTATACTATTTACATAAGTAAACGTTGATTTACTATATAAAAAACACAGGAAAATAGGTGATTATTACTTATTGCTTGTCAACGTTAATACATACAGGAAAATAGGTGGTGGAAGAGACAGAGAAATCGGGTCACTGTCAGTGTAGCCTACTGTAGAGAGCACTTTGAGTTGTACTTGGTTGGTTTCCGATTATGAATATTATTGGAAGATATTGATCAAAGTTGATGGTTCCTAGCTGGCTAGTTGAATTTACACCATCATGTGGGTGCAGTGTAATAGTCATCATATTTATTGTTAAGATAATAAATGGAGATAGATAAAATAATTCAACACACTACCAATGCTTTGAAAGAATTCATTTTTTTTACCTGCATTGGTACTCATTTCTCTGTGCAGTTCCCAAGATTTGCGATTAAGAGTGTTCCATATCGCATCAAACAAGGGCATGAAGAGGCAGAAGTTGGTGCCCATCTCTGTGTGATGCAGGCTATGATACCTGTATACACCCCATGAAAAATATAGACCAGTCAATTTATGCATATTTCTTGTAGATACTTAAAATACAGCACATAGACAGCAGAAACAGTTCCTCTTTTCAATTTTATGAAACTTTGACAAGTACTAGAGTTGGCGTGAACAGTTGGACAATGCATTTACTCCCCCAACCACCATCCCTCCCATCCTTTTGCTCAGTCCAAAAGTTAGCAACCTTACCAGTCAATAAATTGTATAGCTGTAGAATGGACCTCTCCAATATGATTAGCATTGTCTTAAAACAAAATTGGATCCCCTAGAAACTGGACTATGCCCCTTAATTTTATTTTTATGTGATATTGAAATATGTTATTTAGTAAGTATATAATATAGCATATAACAAGATGTCCATATTGTGTAGTTTGTAATAAATAAAATGTCCATAGCAACTGAAAGGAAATTTTGGAGAGAAGGGTTGAATTCGAAAGGGAGAGAAGAGAATATAATCACTCACGATGGTGTGTAGAAAAGATATCTGAGAAATGGAAGACTATGGAACAATTGATGAGGGACAATTTCAACATTGGAATGTCCCAAGCATCTGAGGAAATCAAATGCCCAAACATAAGCATAAATCATGACGATTGATCCATATCCCATGATTAGAGATCCAATTATTGGAATTCCAATAACTGTGGCTAGTATAAGATGCTCCAAGAATGATGCATGGGCACCTACAAATCAAACAAATAAATAAATATGTTGTGTATAATTATAAATTGGGTGGGAATTACTATATCAAAATAGGTAGTTGGCTATTTATTATGAGTATTACCTGTAAAGGGATGGAGTACAGGAGATGAATGGTGGATTGAATGATAATGTGGAAAGAGATAACTTCCATGGAAGTATCTGTGTACCCAGTAGTACACAGGCTCTGAGATTAGAACATGGAGCATTAGCATGGCGATTAACCCTTTTGTGTTCCAAAGAGGGACATTTTCAATCAAGGATGGGAACATGTAACATGCCATGGATCCAATTAGAGCTTGAAGAAGTACGAAATTATCCCTGAAAATAACCCAAAATGAAAAAAAGAACATCTTAAATTTACAAATTAAAAAGAAGAAGAAAATAACAGGATGCTTAATTAATTAAAGAAGTTGATCATTCAAGAACATGTTAGCTAAATTACCAATTCCATTCTCTGTCAATCTGCTTAAAATCATAGCCTTGTTTGTTTATGCGACGATTATATGTCAAGAAAAGCATGCTAACGAAACAACTCCACAACAAATAAACCAATGATCGAAGAAAAGAGATGATCAGAATATGAAGAAACCAATCATCCTTCAACCTCAACTCCTGAGTTTGTGTGTGTATCACTTTTGCAAGGAGGGGTCCATATAGCAGATACTTCATAACAAAAGCATGAAAAAAAAAAAAAGATACACCAAATCAGCCCCTAAAAACTAAACAAAATACTAAAGAACAAGAATGATCATTAAAAAGAAAAACATAAATATGCAGAGATTTATGTACCTTGAATAAGCCGAAGTTCTCCCAGGCCCAACTTGAGAAGGGAGCAACCGTCTTCCCCATAGTAAAAATGACAAATTCTCAAGAATTGTTTCCTTTACTTTTCAGTTTGCTTTGCCTTGTTGGGTTTCTTAACTAGTATAACTCTTTTGGTATTGTAATGTTTCTCTTGTAATTAAACAAAAACAAAGGGAGAAATGCACTGATTTCAGTGACCCAATAGAGTATGCTAAACCTGAAAAGAATCTAAAGGGCAAAAGCAAGAAGCCTAAAATATCAAAACTAGACTTGAAGGAGCAAACGCAACGGCCAAGGGGGAAAGACAGTTTTTGAAAAGAAAAACACCGAGTACGCAAAGCAAGTGAGGTTTCCTTTCTTTCTTTCTTTCTTTCTTTCTCTCTCTCTCTCCTAAAGTATTTGCTCTTCAAGACTCAACTAGAAACAGACCACAAGACACCTACTTATATAGTTAACAGAAAAGAGAAAAGACAATATAATATATATATACAAAATAATATCGAAGACTTTTAGCTTCAAAGTAGAGCACTGTAGTTGATATTCTTAAATCAATCTTTATCTTACAACTACAAATTTCCATATTTGTCAAAATGAAAGATCTAAACCACGCAATAGCAAATTGGGTATAGTAATTAAACGTGTTCTCATTTGTTTTTTTCTTTTCTTTTTTCTTTTTGAATGTATGTACAAAAAAGTTTATCTAGGCAGGCTATTAGGCACACCAGCTGTACGTAGTGAGTGATGGCCAAAAGATACAAGTGGGATGCGAATTTAATGAATTGGATGGTTGGGGAAGTGGAAGATGTGCAGTGTGGAGGTGTCACAGTTAGGGGTGATATAGTGTTTAGACCAAGTCCTTATATGGTCGGGTATGTATTTATCGTAGAAAGATAAAGAAAAAGAAGAAAGAAATTGGCTTCAATCTCCATTATGAAGGCTGTAAGGAAGTTTTTGAGTTTTAGAGTGGGAAGGGCAGTAATGGTCTGCCAAAAAAGAAGTACGATTCCAAGGGGAATGCGAAAGGTGTGAATTGTTTCAGCCAAATAATGTGAATAAAGCAGCCATATAATTTTGACTTTAGAGAACTAATAATCTTTCATGTATCTTATAAACATATACTTACAACAACTACTTAAAATTGTATACGCCCAGAACTTGGAGATTTGTAATAATAATAATAATAATAATAATAATAATTCATAAATAGAATATGCATGCGAGTATGATTTGTGCCTTATTGGAATCCTCCAGAAAGATGGGTTAATTGAATTGCGCTTAAAATTGGCTTATTGCGACCTAACAAATAAATCTTTTTACTTGTAAAATAATATGGATATGTTGAGGATAGGGGGATTATGCTGCCACTTCGATATTTATAATTCGGACACTTGGCCAGGAGCTCGTGGATCATTACCATAAAAGGATGCCCGTTGCTGAATTGGTTGTAGCCCATCATATATTATCCCAACCGCGATACACTCTGAGTCGGACAGTCAAAGTTGGAGAATAGTAGTATACAAAAGATTGTTAAATTTATTATAATGATTACTTAATTATATATTTAGTTTCAATTTTGTCATTTAATTTTAATTGTTTTCATAATAATTATTTAATTTTAATTTTAATTGCATAAATGATCGTTTTAGTTTGGTTTCAATTTATTTCATATTTTCAATAGCATCAAATTCAAGATGATCGTATTTATCTTTTTACTCATAATTTTTCTTTTATTAGGTTTTTCACTTTGCTCAACACTCTCACTAAAAATTAATTTGTTTTACTGATACAATCTAGAATATCTCTCTCAATACCTATATCAATAAATCTCTCAAAAAGTAAATTACCCTCGTTAATTGATAGTGACTATGATGTGTTAGCTGGGGGTAATTCACTTTTTAGAAAGTCTGTTTACATAAATATTGAGAGAGACATTCTAAATAGCAACAGTAAAAACAAAGCATCTTTAAACGAGGATGGTGAGCAAAAGTGAAGAACATAATAAAAATGAAGAAAATTGTATGAGTAGAAAAGTAAAGATCAGATACTCTGAATTTGATAGTAATAGGAATATAAAACTTAAGTGACTTTCATGAAACAAAATTGAAATTAAATGATCACTATGCAACCCAAATTAAAGTTAAATGACTTTTAGAAAGTAAACTAAAATTAAGTAACTAAATTTAAACTGAGTGCATAGTTAGGTGACCACTGGTATAAATATCCCATTTATTGAATACCTCAAGATCTTTATATCATGCTCATAGGGCTTTTCTACTCTTCTTAAGATAGTTGGAATGTACTTATATATAGACATGATTCAAATTATATTGAACAACATATATGATCATCAATGCAAGAGTTGAAAGCCTCCATACTAGAATTTTGTGAACTACCACCCCTAATTTCTCAACATTATTTCAGATCGCATTAAAATCATGCAGGATCACTAAGCTATTAAACAATAGAAATTCGCTTGCAAAGATCACTCCATAAAAGTTTTATGTCTGCCTTAAAGTTAGAACCATGAGAAATGGCTAGAATGAATGAACAATGACATGTATTAGCAAAATAATGCATAATTTAGCTAGATACAAAATTGAGAGAATTAGTGGCACAATTTGGATTGTAGAGTAACCAAATTCTCCCTAACTTTGCAGCATTATGATTACTAAGAAAAAGTTAAGAATATAGGTTAGTACTAGGGTTGTCAAAATGGGTCACCACATGCGAATCTAATTCGCTTAACATGTAAAATTAGTGTATTAAGGTTAAACCTTACTGGCTCGTATCAGAAACAGGTTGACTATTTATGGGACGGCTTGAACATATTGTATAGCGGATTGATATGCAAATATGTTATAACTCATTTAATTACTATTTAAATAAACGTGTTATATATGTTATGTCATGTTACATGAGCTACTGCAACAATTAATTAATTTAGTTACTATTTTAATTAAATGTATTATACGTTGTGTCGTGTTATATATATCAAGTCGTGTTACATGTGTTACTATACAACCAATTAAGTAATTGTGTAATACATTGTCCTATTCGTACAACCTATATAAATTTTGTGGCATATAAGAATTGAGATACGTTGATATAATTAATAAATGGATCGTGTTTGTGTTAATCTTAATCGTATCATCAGAGTAAGTCGACACGATATAAACACAACCCACTAGCCTATTTTGACATCCCTATTAATACCCCTCCAAAACTTGTCAATGTTAACTTGGCGAGCTATAGATTCCATAATACTTCGAATATTTAGTAAAATTTTATGCATAATTTGATCTATTTAATGAAAATTAGCTCAATTAAATTTAATTGTCACTTTTCAAGTAATTTGGATAAAATTAATTTTAAGGGTCACAATAACAAAAAATGATGAGTTTGGGGAAAAATAAAATTTGTCAAGCCAAGTCGCACCATGGAGCAGCGTTTGCGCCACCTAATGTTGTGATAATTCCTGCAAGTGTACAATTGTCACAATAGTAAATATAGAAATGAATCCAGATTATCGTCCTATAGTGATTTGTAGTACTTAATACTAAAATATTTTATAATTTTTTACTAACTAGATTAAAATAGTTTAGGTTGAAAATAATTAAAATTAAAGTTAAAAATTGTAATAAAGAAATCAAATTAATAAAAATTTAGAATTAAGTCTTCACCACACTTACCCTTCCATAATTTGATTAACTATCCCTTAGATTTAGTTTAATTGATCTTGAAGATTATTTACCTCAAATAAGTAAATATATCCTTTCAAATCATATCCATCATATTTAAATTAATTTCTCGCCTACTATCGTGGTCAATTCTATTAATCTGAATTCTTTAAGTTGTATGGAAAATTAAAATAAATCTCAAGAATCTAAACTTTATGTCTAAGTTGTAATAGTCCTTACTTAATATTTCTTAAACTAATTTCAAGCTTCTACTATCATTACTTCGCTTAATACCTAGATCAATTTTGAGTCAAAACAATTAAACCAAGAATCAAGAAATATTACTGAATCAAATTATAGAATAAGGTTAATGGTTTCCACCCAATTCTAGAAAATAAACTTAGCTACTCATAATATAATTAGAACTAATAAAGATAACTGAATTCATTGAATATAAGAACAACAAAGTAAAATAAGAGGGAAAGAAAGAACTATTGAATCTTGATGGAATTCCTTCAATCTTGATATTTGAGTCTTCTCCAATCTTTGCCTCTAACTACTTTACTAACTCTAAGAACTTGTTTCCTAATCCTAGAATATCTAAGAAATACTTCTATTAATGTTTATATGTCTCTAAGTTAATAAAAAGACCTAAAAACCTAAAAACACATAGTAAGACCTAAAAGCACTAAAATTCATAATGCTAAAATCGACGCCCCCACGCTCGCAATAGTAAGTTTCTTCTTCGTGCAACCTAACGAGGAGAGCCACGATCTCGCGGAAACTCTATCCTTGTTGATGTGTTTACAATATGCACTTTTTTTGCTTCTAGACCCTCCAATCTTCTTTAACTTGCTTAATTGAACCCAAAACTTCTCTCGTTTATTAAAATTACCTGAAATTATAAATAAATCAATTAAGTGACTGAATTCATGATAATCTCACCCACATCACCATAAAATTATCATAATTAGTCATATAAAATACTACATTACTATGTAGATTTCAATCGAAGGAAGTTATTTTCATGTTTTTGATCTTTTGTTCAATGCATTTATTTATTTTTTATATTTATTATCATGGGCTTGAGATGGATATGAGAAGCTAACTGTATTGTGTATATTTTGTAAACTCTTTATGGTTATATAATTCTAGATTTAGTAATTCTTTATGGATTTTGAGATTATTTTCATTCATTGTGTTGTATATCTTTAATTGAATATGATTCGCTATCTACATTTCATGCTTAATTAATCTCAATATATGAGAATTAGTTGTTAGAAAGCATCCACTACTTTGCACCATACTCAAACATAAGGCATGTTTGGCTCAGCTAATCAATGCAGCTGGTAGCTGATGGCTGATAAATTAAACTATTCGGTAGAATTTTATTAGCAGTTGCTGTTAGTATGTTAAATGACTATTGAATATATAATATATTTTATTACATTATATTGGATGATACAAATTCATAAGAATAACTTATAATAATTAAAAAATTCATAGTTAATTTTTTTAGCTTAATTATATTTATTATTAAAAATATTTATAAAAGTTATTTTAAAAGTAGAAATTTAAATTTAAATTCTACTATTAAAATTTTCTAATTTCAAATACCATAATTTTAAATATTTTAATTATTTAACTATTAAGAATAACTTTAAAATAATAATTATTTATTTTAAAATATAAAAATTTAGTTATATGAGATCAATTTAAAGTCAATTATTATCAATAAATTTTAATAAGGATAATAGTGTCCAAATAATAAGAAATTAAATCAGCTATCAGTTGATAAGAAAAAATTCTAGAATAGAGCTGATACAATCTACGGCTAATTAGGACTAAATCAACTATCAGCTATTGTTTTTTAAATTTTTACCAAACGCTTTAATATAATTGTTCAGTAAGAAATAGTTATCAGCTGCATCAAACTTCTGAACCAAACGTCCTGATAATAGATATAAAAAGAAAAAAACCTATCATCCTACAAATAATAAGTGAAAGATACTATGAGTACTTCTGCAATTTTTACACCCAAGTAAATCACCTCTCCTTTCAGCCTACTTAATCTCTATTTTTAATTATAAAATAAATATTAGAAATATCAAAATACATCTTTTAATTTTTTTAAATTTATAATTTTGATTATTTTTAAATAAAATAACTGAAAAAACAAACACATCATAAATATAAAAATTAAAAGAATAATATATTTTTAAAAATTTCACAGTAAAAATAATTTCTTTTATTTATTTTAAAATATATTTTTATTAATTTTAAAATATTTTAAAATTTTCCTTTAGACTGAGTTAGCTATGATTACGGAGGCCTAATATTTATGGGCTCAACCTTAATTGTTTCAATAACATTTAAATAATTTGAAATTATATCTATATATTAAAATTTATTTTAGTGCTTAAAGATTTATAAGTAAACATGTATTATTAGAATCATAGAGCTATTAAATCATGTCCATATTTCTATTATAAGAAATATTTAAAAAAAAATTAAAATTTTAAGAGAGTTTCTAATTCTCCATCGTCCTTTTTCTAGTACCATAACCAAAATGAACTCCTGTTTTTATCATCTCTTCCAAATTAATGTTCTAATATCTTCTTATCATTTCCCACACTTCCTCTCTCTCTCTTTTTTTTTCTTTTTCCCACACTTCCTCTCCTCTTTTTTTCTTTGCTCTCAGGGTACCTTGAAATAAATAATTATTCCGATGGAGCCTTTTTCTTTTCCGAAGATTAGACGTTAATATATAATCCAAGCGATTAATTTCTTTCTATTCATTAATTTCTTTATTTCTTTATTATTTTACTATTAACGAGAGAAAATAACTTTTAAATTGCATTCTCTCCTTATTAATTTTCTATTTTTCTTATTTTTTATTAATAAAAAATTAATTAAAGAGTAAAATAAAAAATATTGTTGAAACACACATATTTTAAAATAAATTAAATTAAAATATTCATTTTTTATAATTTAATAAGAAAATTATATAAAAAAATTACTGAAATACTTTTAAATCATATGAGATTTAAATTTATTATAAAAATTATATAACAGGATCACCTTTTTTTTTTTGTACAAATCACAATTAATTAGAAAAGTTGGATTCTAGAAAAGTTTAGCAGTGTATAATTTGAAATCTGTAAATCCTACGATCAATCCTATTCAAAACATAAGAGATAAACTAAATTAAAAAGAAACAAGATGGAATTGTTATTTTTAACACTTGTTTTTTGTACGATCATTATTAAAACAGTTCTGGATGAGGAAATTCAATGCTGTAAAAAGAGAAAAAAGGAGGAAATAATTGAATTCATGTGTACATTGAACAATCATAAATGAGAAGCTTCATCTGCTGAATCACATGGTGTTAAACTGATATTGCAGGGTGAATTTATTGTCTCAATTCACTCCCATTTATATGCAAAACTCCCACTGTCCTGTTGAAGGTAAGCAAAATCACCACTTTTTTTCCAAAGCCAAACGGTTCCTGCTGAAGCATAGGGATTTGTTCTTCTCATGCCCTTCTTAAATGGAAATATTTTTTTTATTATGATTTGGTGAAACAAAAGTGAAATCATTTTGATGTCTCATCAAGGGGGATTTGAACTTGATTGACTGTTTAGCTTTATTTTATTTAATAGAGAAATTACATTTTAATCCTTAAACTTTAAAGTAAAACCATATTTTACTACTGGTAAAGGCTACTTGACTAATTTCAATGTTAAAACACAAAGAGAGGGGACTGAATAAAACAACAAAAAAAAGCTTAAAAACTCGAAACTTAAAATAGAGCATGAAACTTAAATGACATGAAAAGCAAAAGGGCATTAAAGTAAAAGATTGGAACAATTCTTAATAATAGAACCTGACGTAAAAAGCATAACTGAAATGAAAATAAAAGACAAAACAGAAAGCATGTAATAAAAGCTGAACACAAATTTGCATGATGGAGATGACAATAGGCAGATCTGCTCCCGCGTGTTAGACCTGTTTATTCTAGTTGTTTGAAACAATTTAATGTTTGCAAACACTTAACTAATTCTAACATTTTATTTTTTAATGTTATAATAGGGAACTTACCCAAAAAAAAAAAGAGAAATAAGTACGATTAATTAATATATGATTGGGTTATATACTATTTATTCTCTTGTATTTTTTGGTCTAATATATGAGTTGGTATGCTTTTCTTTATTATATTAAAAACTTTTTGAGTTAAATATTAAAATTAACTTATACTAAAAATTAAATTTTATTCTAATTTAATAACAAAATTAATTTTGGATGAGTTTGATACTTAATAATAAGTTTAAGAATTAAATTATAATATTAAATTATCAGTTTAGTCCTTCGACTGACAAATAAGAGATAGTAGTTAATTTTATTAAAACTCAAGGAAATTCTAACAATAAAAAAAATATAGAAATTGAGTCATATGTTAAACCAAATCTCAAAGGTAAATAGCATTTAACCTTACATAATTTCACTAATTTTTAGGATATATATATATATACTTTCTCCGTTCTACTTTGATAGTCCATTTTCATTTTACATATAAATTAAAATAATTAGTTATTTTTCAGTTAACATTGTTAGATTTTGATATCTTTTTCTATAATAGCTTTGTTAGTTCTTTTAATGTAAACACAATAATCTAAATATTACTAATACATTTATCAACTCATCGATTATTTCATTTGACTTTAATAAAATTTAAAAATCTATCTATCTAATTCATCTATTAACTATGTGTGGTGATATATATTTTAATTAATAAATAATATATTGATCATTACTTATTAAAATAATAATTGAAAAAAGATAATAGATGATATTTTGAGACGGATAAAAAAGAAAAACTATTATTATTCATTACTTATTAAAATAATAATTAAAAAAGGATAATACACTATATTTTGAGACGGACAGAAGAAGAAGAAAAAAACTATCAAAATGAGGTGGACAGAATATTTTTTTCTTTCTTCACTTCAATCCCTTGTGAATTTTTTATAAATTTTTAACAGTAAAAAAGTGTGTCAATATCTCTATTAGCAAAGTGCAGTCAGATGCACCGACACTGTCAATATCTCTATTTTACTCTCTTATTAATAATATTTATTAAAAATAATCTAAGTTTTTTCTGAAATGGACACATATTAAATTAAAATGAGATGCATAAAACAATAAAATGACGAGTTCTTTTGTTCTTTTTCATTTTTCTTGGAGGGGTCTATATTGTTCCAAATCATAATTTCTTTCTTAATTCATCATTTCTAATTTTATAATGCTCAAAAAGAATCTCGATAACAAGAATAATAGAGCCATCTCATTGTCGCTATTGTTGTGGCTGTTGACGATTCGCTGAACGTACTCAGGCAAAGCCAGAACTTCAAAATATGAGGGCCAATTCTTTTCTTTTAAAGTTAAGAAGGACTAAAATGATTAAGATCTGAATATACAGATTGAATTTTTGAAAATAATGAAAGTGGGAGGCCAAAGATTTTAATTTAAAATTTTAAAAGTTGAAGGGAGAATAAAATGAAAAAAAGAAATTAAAATATTGAAAGCTGAGGAGGCCAAGGCAGCACCACCTGCGTCCTCCCTCCGCCCCTGAAGGTACTGAAGATATGCCTCGTTCTGGTGGTCTTGTTTTAGGCGTTGATGGACTGAGATTTCTTTCCTTATGATTGAATTGAAAGGTAAAATATTAATGGGCTTTTATTTTCAATGTCCTTCTCCACGTTGTATTATTGGTGGAAAATCGTTCCCAAGTGGTCCATAGTGAGGCAAGTAAGAGAGAGAGCATAAGGTGAAACCTTGAAAACTTATAATGAACATAGAACTTTTAGGTATAAGAACAGTTGCTCGTTACTTGGAGATTTTAGGTCTTCACTGTAAAGAACTAAAGCTAAAGGATTGATTCTAGTTTGATTGGCTAGAAATGATCATATTGTGTTTTAGATTGAACCCATTCGAATGAGGAAACAAAATAGAAAAAAAAATCTTTAAGAAAAAAAAAATGTAAGAAAGAGAAGAGTAGAGAAGATTTTTCTTTTTAAAAAAAAAAAAATAACATTTAGCATTTACAGATTCGAGTCATTCTAATGTATCATAGATATATGGTACCATATAAACCTACAAATATTGATATTATTTTAATTTTAATGATTTGTTAACATAATTAAATACTAGATTAGTCAATTATATATAGTACTTAATTATTAATCAATTAAATATATTATTCTTATTTATTAAATATTTTTATCTATTTTTCTAATTTAATTAGTGGTACTCAATAATTATGAGATTCAACTATGAAATTTTGACTCGTCTAAATAATTAAACATAATATATAAATTCATTGACAATCTATATTAATAAAATACATATAAAATAAATAAATTGTTTAAAATAATATTAATTAATAGTTTATAATTAAAAATAACTTGTTAGTAGGGTACCACAACGGTACTCTAGCAAAATCCTACATATTCATTTAAAATTAAAAACAATACATATAAATTTTATTATCTTATGTGGATTACATTGGTATGTTATAACGGTGGTGTTAGGTCATTTGATACAATTTGCTAAGAAGAATGTTCATATGACAGCAAACATGGCACAAAAGAAACCATAATCCTAAAGTGAAAATCAGTGACACTGAATGATAATTTACTGTACCTTTCTCTGAAAATCAATTGCAAAAGTCAAATATTAAATGATAAAGAAAAATCAAGACATAGTTGTATATCCAATGTCAAGGTCGTATTTTTTGTTCGAAGACCTTTTTCAACGACAAGGTTGTATTTACCATATGTGTTGGATATATGACTATGCTTATCGAAGAGATTTCAGACGATAATAGCTAGTGGAAGGAAATTATGAGCTATATTTATTGCTAATTAAACTCTTCAACCTCACTTCTCTAAAAAATTTCTCTTACTGTTAATAAATGTTCAAGGTAATTAAATCATAATGTCGGTTGTTGAGAATTTACTGTTGTTCGTTTTAAACCCTTGTTGGAGATATTGAGTGAGCTTAGAAAATATACATAGGTCGTTTTGTACTAAGATTCTAACCTTAAGGTTTGTTCAATAAAGAAAGGATGGTAACTTTAAGGTTTAATTTTGAGTATGAAAAAGTGTTCCAGTTAATTTGTAACTCTATCAACTGATAGTAAGAAATTCCAAGACAAACTTAGAAAGTGGATGTAGGCACAGCTAGTGCCGGACCACTTTAAAGTCTTAGTTTGTCTTAATTCTTCCACTTATCCATAATATCCTCATTAATTTCTAAATCGCTAATTTATCCCTTTCCCTGCTTTGGTACTTATGAAATTAAATTAGTATTTACAGGTTTATTCCTTTCTTGTGAATTGTACAAAACACAAACTATCTTTATATACAGCTCTAGCAAGAATCAAAGAGGAAAAACATGCAATCAGTTACTATTACTCCTGCTATCATCAAGGGATTTGGTCAATGGTCATCTCTACAAATCTTCTAATTTAGGAATATACAAGATTCTAGCACACAACAACAAGTTACTATGAACATAAGGTGACAAGTAACTATTTTGGTATTTATCTTGTTGTACTTGTAGTATTCTCTC
This sequence comes from Ricinus communis, assembly GCF_019578655.1. NCBI lineage: Eukaryota > Viridiplantae > Streptophyta > Magnoliopsida > Malpighiales > Euphorbiaceae > Ricinus > Ricinus communis. Next base: position 22,956,074 of record NC_063258.1, read on the forward strand.
TCTCTCTCTCTCTCTCTCTCTCTCTCTGCGTCGTGGCAAGTGGCTTTTGTTAGCTAGATGCAATATTCCTCTTTTATCTTCTTGTCACTCTGCTCTTTAATTTGTATTTCTCGTCTTCCCAATTGTTAATGAATGAAGATGATGTTATATACTTATGTTTCTAAAATATGTCGGATCATTGCTTTACCAGTTTCCTTATTATTTTTACCGCGATGGAGAGCTTTCGAGGTTATTATACGGTCATGCTTCACCATATCATTAAAAGACTTATCCAATATAAAATAATAACATTAAGTCCGAATTTTTGTATATTGGTTTTATCTCTAAGATTAATAAAATAGTTCAAAATTCAGTATATCAGCTAACTTTTAGAAATAAGATTAATGTAGAAAAAATAAAATGAGATGTGAACCAGTGGTTTGACGAAATAATAAATCAAATTCATATAACAATCCTTTCCGGAATGGTCATTGTTTAGCGGGCGAGGAGTAAACAAATGGGCGGCTGCGCATAATGCATGTGCATGGGCAGTCCGACTCTAAAGGGTGAGGGCAACGCATATGCCGCCATCACTCGTTCATGCTTTGAAGCCGCGGTGCTGAGTTTTTATGGGTCCGTATATATATATATATATATATATATATAGAGAGAGAGAGAGAGAGAAAGAGAAATATCCAAATGCCCATATGTTATTAAAGTTGAGGTGATAAGCAGGTATAAATCAAGTATGGGCCTTCATGCATTGAACTGTCTTTGCATTAATGTAACCCAGAAAGTAAGAAAGAGACTGAACTATTATATATATATATATAATCGAATATGCTATAACATCGGAAGAGTGATACAGCTGTATGTATGGGGAAGTCAGGATTTTGTTTTCAACATTAGAAGTCAGGATTTATTCTTAAAACAATAACAGCTTCATAAATTCCCATAATTTTCGATCATCCAATATTATCCATTAGATTTCAAGACTAAACTAAATACCTATTTAGTTTAGTTTCTGGTAGCAGGTTATAGTTGTTGAATGGTAAACCTAAACTCTTTATTAAGATTTTATTAGTTGTTACACAATGTAAAAGGAGACGGCTACTCGTTGTTAAAAATTAAACAATGAACCTTTTGTGCAATATGTTAAAAGAATGGCTAATTGTAAATTAAATTCTAAATTTTATGTTTTTTAATAAATTTTATCTAATTATTTTAAAATTTTAAAATAAATATATATACTTTTAATTTATTTTATAAATATTCTTTGATAATAATTTTTAGAATTTTAGAATAAGAAAAATGATGTTATAATTCAATTATGCTTACTAAAAATAAAAATGACTAAATTAGTAAAAAATTTATTATATCTAAATGTACAAGGTTTGAAAGGAGACACATATATGAGACTAGTCTGAAATAACTTTTCTCTATTAATTCACAATTATTATTTTTTTAGTAAATATAATGAGTTTACCATGTCATTTTTGTTATTGTAAAATTTTAAAAATCATTATCGAAAAGTGTTTTTTAAAACAAGTATGAGTAATTATTTTATAATTTTGAAACAATTGGATAAAATTATTAAAATAGTGTAAAGTTTATAATTTAATTAATAATTAGGCTTTGAAAGAATTATGCGACTCAAAATTTAGACTATAAGATACGATAAATTATTAAATAGACTCAGTTTACCACGTGTCGTCCATAGACCAAATTAATTGTACAATAATATGTGGTATTTTTTATTAGGTGTTGTATGTGCATTGATTGGTTTATTTATTCTCATTTACCACTTACGATTAAAAACAATCAATGCTCGTTAACGGATGACGTGGTAAACTAACAATTTCTTGTAAGACAAGCTAAAAATAATTTTGATATTTCGAACATGTTAAAGCTTGATCGAGGGAAAGCTAAACACACCAAGGAATTCAATAACAAAACCAAAACTTATATGTGACAGAAGTTGAAAACCAGATGAACAAACTAAAACAGGAAGAGATAACCTGTCAATATTTATTAACAGAATGACAACAATACTAATCAGAAGCTAATTAACGACTGTGATACTTTTCCTACTACCTGTTTCCAAATACCTGCCCTGACAAGACTTCAAGTATTGTATAAATCATTCAACTACATTCATGACCTGATTTTTCTTTCTTCTTGTCATTGTTTCGTTTTCCTTGTCAAGAAGGTGAAACAAATTCATATATAAAAGACTTCTCAGGAAACATCAACAATTTTTAGTTCTAAGACAATTAATTCGTACATTGTATGCAAGCAAACTTTCATGCAAAGTTATACAGAGGCTAGAAAGAAAATGATGGAAGCTAGAATGCAGGTTTTAAACATGAAAAGGGACTGCTGACTGGAGGTCCTTCCATTAATCATAAGACGATGGATTTATCAATGCTTGAGATGATTTGTTGTAGTACTGCATGTTTGATTATTTGCAACGTTAGAAACCAAGGACAATTGTCCATTTGTTTCATTCTGAATCATGCAAAATGAAATAAGTTTTTTTTTTTTGTTCATATTTCACAGGTTTTTCAGGCCCAGATAGACAAGGATATATAACTCCCCTCTTTTCTACTAACTCATTTACGAATGAAAAATAATTATCAAGTGTTTAATTCTTGAATAAACTAGATGTCTACCAGAATCAGAAGTTTCAGTATTTCTGATGCATGGTTGATATATTTGCTTTCTGAATTAAATATAATGGAATTCATGAATTGTTTTCTAGGCATCTTTGTAATTTATTCAGTTCTTTTAATAGACAAGAAAGAAAGAAAAAAAAAAAAAGAAACACCAGTTCATGTAGTTAGAAGTCTTATCATGGCCGGTATTTAAAGGATGGAGTACAAAAAAAGTCCCACCATATTAATTAGGGCTGATTACTCTTGTTTTATCGGTCTGTTCAGATTTTATTTTTTTAGTTGAAAGGCATCATCATATCTTTTCAATTAAAGTTAATAATGAACACTTAAGCCCTTGAAAAAAATAGCATTCCTTCTGTTTTATTCTATCTGTTGTTTAAGGCAGTTGAATAAGAATTAAAAGTCTATTAAATAGTCTTAATTATAAAAACAAAAAGTGATTAAACCATTTTTTTATTAAATATTAAATATCAGTATAATTTTCTTTCTCTTACTCTATTAATATTTTTTCACACGAGAAATAAAAAGAATTGGAAAAAGATGATTAATGCTATATTGATTATCTAAATCCACAGTAAAATTGAAATAAGAAATGATATTGTTCAAAATTATAGATAAAAGGAAAGGACAGGGATAGTATAATCCAACCGCAAGGTTAGGTTTGAAAATCAGCTGACAAAATCTAAATACGTCATTGTTAAAATTTGATTGATTGAAGTTATATATATATGTGATTGAGATCAACTCGACTCTAAGATATCTTGAACGAGCTTAAACAAATTAAAAAGTGAGTCAAGCAGTTAAAAATATAATCTTTTTTAATTTCTTACTTATTGTATTATATAAATCAAAACAAATAAAAGTAAATAATATTTATTAGTATTGAAAATAATTGGAAAATATAAAAAATAATAAATCAAAGTGATAAAAAAACCTGTAAACAACTAGATAAGAACACCTTCTTTTATTGAAAATAAAATAAGAAAGATTTTTTTTAATGCAAAACTTAAAAAATATATATTATCATATTAAGCATAAAAAATTTTAAAAAAGTTATTTTACTTTATATTTATTATCAATAAATAAGATATTTTTGTAAATATATATTTTATTTTATTATATATATATATTGAGCCTAAAAGGTTATAAATAACTAATGCAGTATTTATTTTTTTAAGCTCAATTTAAATTTTTAATAAATTTAAAAATAAGATTAAGTTCAAATTGTTGTACTTTTTGAATGATTTTGAACTAGATTCAAATCAAACTCAAATCGTTACACCCTTATGTAAGATAAACTTTTTATTACAATATTCTAAATTTAGAGCCATATTCCACAAGAAAAACTTTTGTTAACATAGTTGGTATTTTAAAGATGGATATAGAGGAATAATGATATAAATAGTCAGTAAACTTTATATTTAATTTTATTTTAATTATAAGATTTTAATTTGTTTAGTTATTTTGCAAATGAAAGAGTGATATTTGTCAAAAATAATCAATAAGAAAAGAGTAATTAAGAAATAAAAATGTGATATGTCAATTTTTTATTGGTAAGATGACTAAGTTATAACTAAAACTAAATTTGAATGATTAGATGAAACAAATTAAAATTTTGTGACTAAAATGAAATTAAATATAAAATTTAGCGATTATTTATATTATTATAGAAAAAAGTAGGAACACAGTATTCGACACAAGAAAAGGAATTTTCCACACCCTTTTTTTGTGTCAAAATAATAAGGATTCTTGATCCCATTCCTTAAATATTACTATCCTTAGCTTCTGTTTTTTCTAAGTTTATCATAACTTCCTTTCAATTTTATACGTCAGAAAACAAGTAGCAGACAAAAAAAAAAAAAAAAGGAATTAGTTAGGGCTAATTAATTTTATTTTAATAGCCTGTTCATTTCTTTTTCTTTTTAAGTTGAAAGGCATCTCCTTTCCTATATTATACACTAACGCTGTATTTGGTTGAAATTCATTAGAAAATTTATTTCATTTAAAAAAAAAAGATGAAAGAAAATAAAAATAATAAAATTAAAAGAAATATTTTTTTATTATGAAATATATTAATATATTGACTTGAATTTATTTTAAAATTTTACTTATTCTTTTAGAATTTAATTTAAAAATAATTAACTTTATATAAATTTAATTATATAGAATTTAAATTAACTCTCACTTTATTCAAAATATATAAAATTTAATTTATAAATAAATTCTTTTATAAATTTTTACTAAACACAATATAATTCTTAAAAGCAAAGATGAAATAAGCAGAGAAAAAAGGATTATAACTTTTGGCAGTTGCCCTAAGTTAAAATGCTCATCGACACTTGACAACTCGTTAAGCCTCTGAGAAAAGATATTGCTTCCTCAGTTTCAATTTATTTATTGTTTAAAAGAATTGTAAAATAACTTTGAAATTTCTTAAATAAATTTAATTATAAAAAAGAATAACTGAAAATGATCGAATCACTTTTTTATTAAAATATCTCATTTGCCACAAAAAGATAGTTTCTTCAAAAAAACTTCAGCCAATATAAAATTATAAGAATAAATTACTATCACCTATTTTAGATTTTTTATAATTTATAAGTCAAATTATATATTTTTAAAAGTAAATTAATATTTTTTATGTTTATTTCAATTAACTGTTACTCCTCTCAGTCAAAGCACTTAAATAAAAAAACATAATTCAGTTCTTAAATTTATTATTATGCATCAAATTTTGTCCAATTCAAATTTTTATTCTCATTTGTAAAATTTAATTTATTTTTAGATTAAATCAATAATTTTAACTATGATCTCTCAATATAAATCAAATCTTAATTTTGAAAAATTTTCAGTATAATTTAATCCATCAATCTATTAATTTTTTTTCTATATCAATATCAAATACATGTGTCCATATATATTGACTTTCACTATAATTAATCGTAGTTATAACACAGTGATTTATTAAAATAATTAATTAACAAAACTTTATATTATCAGCCATGTTTTACTATCCAAATACATTTGGCGACACATTGGCTTAGTTTAACAAGTCGAATAATCTACTTTAAAGCATCTGTTTAGGGTTGCTCAAATCCGATGGCAGAAAAAATTCAACGAAAATGAAAATAAAATCTGAAGGCACCGATATGTAGATCATAAGGAGTCTGAAAACATATATATCACTGTTTGAATGTCATTAAAAATTGGCATATCAAGAGATTTTTGGGTCACCGCCACTGAAGATGTTCTTCTTCTATTCACAGCTCAAATGACTTCTTCAACAGCTAATCAGCTCCAGGTAGGGGTTTTCAAGACTGGCGATTCTAATTCTAGCATCAAATCAATGAAATAATAGCGACCAAACGATGAAATAGTGATGCAACATATCTCACATCTTTCATACTCTATATTTTGCTTTTTCCAACAATTATTTGGTGTTTTTGAGGTTATTAGAGGGCTGAGGGTGTCAAGATCATAGATCAGCCGGAGTTTAGCGGCCGTATGTGGTTGAGAAAACAATGGTCGGTGTTGACAGTAGGTGTGAATATATAGAGAGGAGAGAGAAAAAATTATAAGAACTATAATAGCTATTTGGATATATTCACAATTACTTCCTTAAACTTATAAAATTTAAATTTAGATGAGTTTGATATATAATTAATAATTTAAATATTAAATTGAACTTTTTTATTAATTAAATCCTCTGACCTAAGAAGAGAAAACAAAGGCTCAATAACCTATTTAAACATGAACTTTCAGCCTTTTTTTTCAATTTTATCTAATTCTTTTAAAATTTTTAATTCTAATTATAAACAATAATTTTTCTTTTAAAAATAGCTTTTGGTAATAAAATTTTGAAGGCCAAAGGGACAACTTTGCCCCTTGTACTTAGACCTGTTCATGGGTCGAGCCTGGCTTGACCGGGCCTGACTTAATTTTGGAGAAGCCCGAGCCCGTCCAGGCCCGAAAAATTTTTAATATCTTAGAGCCCGAGCCCGAAATTTTATGAAAAACCCGGCCCGGTCCGGTCGGCCCGACTAGGCATTAAACAGAGGTCGGATCGGGCCTGGGCGGGTTTGGGTCGGGCTTGGCTTGACCAAACCGACAATTCAATACAAATATTCAAAATTTAAACCTAATTTCAACACAAATATTCAAATTTTAAATCCAATATATTATTAATAACAATAAAATTATAAATAAAAATAATAGGTAGTTAAGTGGTATATAACACTTAATTATAAGTGAAGGGTCATGAGTTCGAGTCTCAGGTATGACATTTTTGTTTCTAACTAAATTATATATCGGGCCGGGCCGGGCGGGTACCCAGCCCCTTGAACAGGTCTACTTGTACTTAGATCCTATTTTCAATTAGTCCATATTTTTAAATTTTGGCTCGTTAGCATAGCTACTTGGCAAATTTAGCTAAATAACACATATTTTCATCTTAGATGTTTGCGTGAGACTCAAATGCTAAGTAAAGAATAAAACTAATATAATAAATATAAATAAATTTCTTAAAATATATTAAGGAAAGAGGGGTTATCATTAATTTGTTAGTTTTACAAAATCTCTAACTTCTACAAAAACTCCAAATTAGAAACCTAGTTTCTTAACCTGAAATTGTTAGTTTAAATTACTCAAAGGAATACCATAGTCAAGTGCATCCTGATCCAATGCATAATGTAGGTAGAGAAAGAATGAGTTTTTATTTGTTCAAGACAATGATGAACTTTGTAATGTGTAGATGTTCTGAAAGAATGCAAAAGAGGACATCATGGACGGTTGAGAGTCCTAGCAGGAAAATATATCAAAGTTTGAAACTAAAATTGAAAAAAATAGAAGAATTAGCCAAAATAAAAAGAGTTCAAAGTTCGGGGTTGAATAGATAATTAAACCAAAAAAAAAATAGAGAGGAGTAATATTTAATGAAAATAAATGTCAAGATGGGAATCTTAGTCTAAAAAATGCAATATTGGATTTGTAAATTATGACAAAATCTTAAGAAGATAATAGTAATTTTTTCAATTATAACTCACTTTTTTTTAGTTCAGTAAGTAATCAAATATAACATTTATTGATTAACATATATATGATTGCATGCAATTAATTTTCTTTCTTTTATCATTTTTTGTCTCGATGTAGTTATTATTGACTTTCTCTAAGGGTTTCTTTTGTTTATCCATTTCTGCTTCTCTCTTAGTGAAGAAAGTCCAATCTTTTCTTAGATTTGTTACCCTTGATGGCTTGAGTGGTTAACATATTCTTTGATATACTTTTGAAGACAAAAATCAACGAAGACGACAATCTTAAGGCTTAGAAGATGACGACCTCTAATGTTCAAAAGACAAAGAACATACCAAAGAGCATCCATGATTATATGATATAGAATCTAAAAGTTGATAATGGTTGGAAATAGTGGCGGCGATGGCTGACGGCACTGAACAAAGTCCTTTGAGAATATTGTATGAGAAATTAGCATTTCTTAGTTAGGTCTATGAATAGATTTTATTGTCTTTTGGTCTATATATAAAATTTTTGGGCCTTTAATTTTATCTTTAGAAAGACGCTTTGTCTAGTTTGTTTCTTTATTCTTGATTGGAATATGTTTGGGTGACAAGTTAGTAGGCCTATGAACTCACTTGAAAGTTTATCTTTTGTTAGTTAGTTTGATAAAAGTGATCTACCAAACCCTTATATCTCTATATAGTTTTGGTTGTTTTAACATTTATGAAAATTAGAATCTATATTAAATTTTTTTAGAGAAATAATGATAAAAATTATTAGAATCAAACTGTAGGGAGAGGCACTGTGAATAACCTAATAGCATAAGGTAAAATTATTATGACTATATTCTAGAGTTAGTTCGTGGCTTTCGTGCGGCGTTGGGCAAACCCAGTGGCTCTTTGTTTTGCTAGAGCTAGTGGTTCTATGTCAGATACTACGTCTTAATTGATCCTCCAAGCTTTATTTCTGATGCAATGCCTGCTGATTTACTATATTTTAATGAAATTCTATTTGATTTCAAAAAAATTAGTTCCTGCCATAGATCATAAAATAAAGAAAAGAAATATATGCAAATATGAAACGAAGCCACCCAACTTGAGCAACTTCAAATTAGGCTGGTGCCCTTCCTACTACTGTAAGTGAGCATCAACTTTCAGATTTCATCAACTCATACACATTGTCATTTATTGATGAATAGCAGCAAATACTTACTAGTGGGTGTACCGAGAATATTGGAGGTGTTCTTTGGGCAAACATACAGGAGATGAAGTAATTTAATCTTGACACCGGATCAAAAGAGGGAGATAAGCTCAAAAAGGTCTAAAGCTGATACAAGACAGAATTCGAGTTTGGCAGGTATGTCTTTGAGGAAAATAAACTTATTACCTAAAGAAAAATAGACATAATTATTAAGGATTATCATAATAATGTTAGACTTTGCTTTAGATTGATTTTCCTTCTCTACTATGATTCGGTTTCTTCTTTTTTATTTTCTTATAATAAAGGAGTGAGAATATGCATTATTATTCAGAAAATGAATATAATTATATTTTCCTCAATCAAAGGTTCCTGTAAGTAACAATTTCTGTGATTAGAAATCCCTGTGGTTGCTAACTAGATTTTGCTATAAAGTCGAAGGCTCTTTTCGATTCAGTTCTCTTGAATTGCTGAACTAATTTATTTCTAAATTCTTAATCCATCCGCCGAATCAGTTTTGATAGTTTGCTTATAACTTGACGTTTGGATTTTGAGATATGTCAGCTGCCTTAAGAATCTATTCAAATAATCTAATAATACTGTGGATTGAGATCCATTTAGATTCAGCCCTGAACAAAAAGCAAAAGAATTGGCAAATGATGAGACCTGCTGATACTGACCTAGAAACAAGAAAACCTAAAAAGGATAGTTACTTTTTACTTAATTTAATAACAAGAAGAATTTAACTATTCATTTATTGAAAATATTAAGTTTAGATAAATACTAAATATATTTATTTTTATTTAAATTCGATATATTATAAATACTCTAGCTATTTTATCCATATATATATATATATATATATATATAAAATATAATATAATATAATAATTTCAAGTGCTTAATAAATTAAGTAGAAAAATACAAGATAGTTCCAAGACCTTCTTCTAATTTTTAAGAACTTAAGAAAATAAAAAATTAAAGATTATAAGATGCAAACATAACATTTAAAAAGCTTAGGAGCCAAACTAATAATTTAAAATCCTAGCATTAACAATTTTCTAGCTTAGTGATACCCTAAACTTTATGTTAGTTGCTAATTTTTTTTTAAAAAAGGTATTTTGTATTATTGATTATGAAATTAAAGCAAGATATTTTTATTTATTTATTTTATAAAAATTTTCAGCTAAACATATATGATGTTCACTACTGATATTAAAAGGATAAAATTAATATACGGTGTGTGAAGCAAAAGTTCAAGAAAAGGTTTAATGCCTCAAATGATGAAACGAAATGCTTTGTGCAGGGCAGTTGTATAATGGTCGCAGTCCAAGCCTCTGTTCACAAAAAGGTTTAGTCCCAAGTCCAAAGCCTGATTAATTTCTTAGCCCTCGTTTGTTAATGTGTTGATTTCTCCCCTTGAGGACATGAACTAGTTTTTCTTTTTTGAATTCTTTTTTAGGGTTTAATTACAGAGAATCTTTTTAAGGTATTTACTCTTCTAAAATTTTAAAATTTGTACTTGAGTGTCTTAAATATTATTATATTGTGGGATATGTTATTTATATCTCAGAATTTCATGCTTTTTTCTTAGGAAAAATGTTAGAAAAACACCTATGCTTTTTTTTTAAAATCTTTTAATTAACTTTATGGTTTTTTAATGTTTTTAATTTTATTATGTTAAAATATAAAATATATGGACTTTTTACTTTTTTTTCTTAATTTTACAGTTTTAGTTGATTTTTTATTTTTTTCAATTATTGTTAGAAAAATAACCGGTAAACAATTTTAAACAACTGAAAAACAACCAAAAATAGTTAAAAAACAGCTAAAAAGAAAATTTACACATTAAAAGTTCCATTTGTTGATTTTAGTAATACTTTTTAAAAGTTCCGTTTCTCTAATGGTAATATAAGAAGGATTAAAATGGTGATTCTGAAATTATATTTGAAGTTTGGTGTAATTTAAAATTGGAACCATAATCTTAGAATTTCCAAAAAAATGTATAAATCATGAAAGTTAAAGAGTTTATTAAAGCCTATGAAGATGCAAATCGGGAGATTGCACGAGAATTTCGGGGAGGTCTTCATTGTTGAGATTTCTTATAGTATTGCAAGCGAACTACTCTATAATGATTTAACTTAAGACTTCGATAATTCCCCAAAAATTGCAGATATTATTTATGGAAATGTGTTCGTGCAATACTTTTTAAACGGGCAGCAATTCTTTGTCACAAACTAATATAAGGAGTTAAATAGATTATAAAATAGTAGGAAGCATAGTTGGCCAATGTTTCAAGGGATTTTGACATGTGATATTATTTGTTAAATATTACATTTTCGATAGTTGACTTATTATAATTAAAAACTGATTAATATAAATATAATAATTAATAAATAACATTAAATATCACTATACAATTGATTTTATTTATAAATAACTTCATCGACAGAGTCTATCTAAAATTTTTAGTATTGAAAATTTAATTTTTTATTGTCTTTCTTTTAAAATATTAACACCCGATAATTGTCTGGAGACCATCTTAGGAGTACATTCCACATCAGTCTAGTACATTTAAAAATAAATTTCTATAAGGCTCCTTTAAGACAATTTTATCCTAATTACCAGGCAGTGGAAGCTACCAATCCAATCCTTGGCATTACAATTCATAGGTTAATTTTATATTGGTAACTTTTCAGAAATTTTAATTAATTAACTTCTTTTGTAATTTTTTTAAAAAATACTATTATCTAACTTTTCTTAAATAATGTGGTTTTCTTTCAGTTTTTTCTGTGTGTTGTTTTATCTAAAAACAAACAAAAAAATAGAAACTCGAATTTTGAAAAAAAAAGTTAAAAAATAATATTTTTTTATATTTTAATATAATAAAAACGAAAATATAAAAAAGAATACGGTAAATTTAATAAAAATATATAAAAGAAACATTGGTATTTTTATTATTTTTCTTTTTATATTTTAGGGCCAAATGACACACCAAAACTGTACTCTCACGAACAAATCTGCAATGTATGGTATAATATAATAGCATATCACAATATATTGTTTTGACAAATTAAACTATGCCCTAGATTCTTCGTAATAGTGCATTATGTCATGGGTCAAGTGGCAGGCGTATCATGAGTCATATGCGAATCCTCTTTGGCAATCCCCAGTTTAGCAACGTCTTAGGAAGACCCTTTAAAAATTGTTCGATTTATATAGATCTCATGATGTATATTGTATTAGTATTAAAACAAAAACAATAAACAATAAAGAAGAAGAAGTCTTGTATAATCATTAGTGAAGAAAGCTTTAAAATCTAAGGTTCCTCCTTAGTGAGCAAAGCTCCAAAAAATGACTAGTCATTGCCAACAAAGTTCCACGTAAAAAGATTCCTTCTTTTATTTTCAAGGTGATGTGAAGAGGTATAATATATGAAATACATATGAAATTAAGAAGAAGAGAAAGCAATTTTTACAACCTTATAAATTAAATACTAAAAGATACCAATCTAATGTTGATTTAATAATACACTAACTAGATCTCAAGGCTTCTTTAGTCAAAAATAAAGAATTTCCAGATTTTTCTAATTGTATTTATTGGAGGGATTATCATTAAGAAAGGCCCCATTAGTACACATACAATACCGTGGAGAAACTCTTTATATGAAGGAAAAAAAGATAGGTTAAAAGATATAAAGGTTGTATACATATAACTTATGCTTATGATTTGACCGCACCTATTCTATTAATTATAGTTACGAAATCATATATTTGTCTCAATTATTTGTCCTTTTCGTCTTTCTCAAACTAGTATAATTGGCTTTTACTTTATTTAAAGTGTATACACTTAAGATGGAAATATAAACTGAAAGGCAATGGAACAAAAAGTAACTTCACAAATTGATAAACAAAATTTGGACAAGCTACCTTGCTATGTTGTATACTGCCCGAGTTTCAGAAGTTAATTTTGTGTTCGATGTATACATTGCAATGTGATAAAAGACTGACAATTATATATGAGTATTTTACACTTTAATTTTAGATAATTAATACATATTCAATTAAATAATATCCACTAATAAATATATATCAATCATCTATTGATTTGATGTACATATAGAAACATGTACTAGACTAGATAAAAAATTTCCACTAACTTATTAGCATAATTAGCGTAATATCATAAGTATCAAGATTATGAGGTAGGTATGAATAAATAAATTTATCAGAATTAACTTTAATATTATATTAGATTACCTTGGGTTTGGTTTAACCAATCTTAAAATTACCAAAATTAGCCTTTTGGTTGGTTGAACCTTAATTTTTTAAAATTATTTTATATTTCTTTTTTTTTTAATGATATAAAATTTCTAACACTATCCTGAAATGCAATTAAGAAACTAGGGTCTCTATTTGGAGTTTTGAGCCTTGAATAAAAAAATGTGTTAATAGAATATGGACTTGTCTTGGACTGCATCAAAACTCGTGAGCTTTGTCCGAAAAAAGTCTTTCAAATAATAATAATTTCTATTTTTATGCTTTCACATTCTTATTTGTTGGATTTAAATTTGCGCAATTTAATTTTTGTTAATCCTTTCATATAAACACTAAGATGAATGTTGGAATTAATTAAACTTTGGAAACCTTCAAAAGGAAATTGTAGACACTCAAAGTTCAACACATGCTAACATCATAGTTCCAATAATTATGCTAATCAGACTAATAAATGAGATTATGGTGTTAGCATGATTGATGTACTTAATTATGGAGATTGTGGTCATCTCTAATTAAGTTCTGAAGAGTAAGATAGTAAGGGTTGATAGCCTAGTTTGTTATTAATTATAGACGTAAGCAAAGTTTGTTATATCTGTAGAGGACGTAAGCAAAATTTGTTATGGTCAAACCTTCTACGAGCTAAGTGTGAACTCAAGATATATATATATAAATAGTGAATTTAATGAAAACTTCTCCCTTCTTCTTTATTTATGTTCTTCTCTTTACATAGATTTTCATGATATCAGAGCTCTCATACATGAAAGTCATAATGGATCCTGCTAATAATTCAAAAGAAGTTTTATATGCTTTGTTGAATCAAGAAACTCAGATGTTGAATCTAGCAAGCTTCTCTTCAACTCATTTTCTGATAAATTCTCCATTTACTTCAACTCTTTTTATAGCAATTTCAGTGAAGTTAGATCATGAAAATTATATCATATGGAAGTCTCAAGTTGTTCCTGCATTAAAAGGATATAGCCTTGCTAAATATGTTTTCGGATCTGAGAAATGTCCACCGTAATATGTTAAAACAAAAGATACTTCTGGAACTATAATTATGAGACCTATTCCTCTCTACAAAAATTGGATTTTTAATTAACAATTGTTGCTCGATTTTCATCTCTCATCTTTAACTCCATAAATCCTTATAAGTGTTGCTAGGTTCAAAACCTTTTATAAACTTTGGAGTGCTTTAGAGCATTTATTTGGTGTAAGATCTAAATTGAGAATTTAACCACTTAAGATCCAGTTTCAAAATACAAAGAAAGGAGCTCTAAGTTTTGCTGATTATTTTTCTAAAATAGAAGCTACAAGAGATGCTATTGCAGTTGCTGATTGTGAGATCTTTGAAGAAGATTTCATTCTTCAATTTCTAACTGGTTTACTAGCGGAATACGATCCAGTAGTTGCCGTAACAACAAATAGTGCATAAACAACTCCAATTATCACTCTCCAAGAAGTCCAGGCAATGGTTTTAACCCAAGAAACTCGGATTGATTAATTCCATATTGTAACACTGTAAGTAACAAGTAATGCAATGGCTAATCTTGCTGAAACTAGTAATGTTGGTACACAAAGAGGTGGAGGTTCTGCTGGTAGATACTTGAATTATAATTCTCGTGGTGGTTTTAATGCTAGTAGAAACAAATGACGTGAAGACTTTTATAGAAATATGATGCAAGGAAGAGGAAGGCCAATTAATTAGATTTGTAACAAGGTTGGTCATGTTATATAATGATTGATGGTTTCCTTTATATGAAAACTTTCAAGGTTTTCAGAATAAATTTGTCGCTTAGGGCTTATATCAAGGAAATTCTACTCAGTCTTCTAATTGGACAAAGCTTACTTTGCAGTACAGTCCTCTATTACTACTCTAGAGACTGTAATTGATCCAAGCTGGTACATTGACAGTGAAGCAACCAATCATGTCATATATGAATTGGCTAACCTTCTTGTCGGAACTGAATATAATGGGCATGAGAAATTTATGGTTGGCAATGGTAAGTGTTTATATATTCCCACATTAGTTCCTTAATTTTACAAAATCTTAATGTATAATCACCACTTAAACTGTCAAACATTCTAAGGATCCTTCCAATCCAGAGAAATATAATTAGTATTTCAAAATTAACTGTTGATAATCATATTGTTGTTTTATTTTACACAAACTGTTGTTTTGTGAAGGACATCACAATCGGGAGAACTTTGCTGCAAGGGAAGCTAAAAAATGGATTATACTTGTTCAATGATGCCAAAAATATTCTTTTAATACTATTTCTGGTCACTCATATCCTTAGTAATGTCAATGCTTCTTTTGCTTTTGTTGTACCTATAAATAGTTTACCTCTTGTAGGCTTCATTGTTGAAGTTGGAACTTTGCTCGATGCTTGGCATATGCGTTTAGGCCATCTTTGTAGCCGAAATTTATCTAGTATATTGAAGTCTTGTAAAATCTTACTTTAAAAAATTTGATTTCAATTTTCTGTGATGCTTGCCAGCTTGGGAAAAGTCATACTTGCCCCTCTTACAGTTTGAAACAAAAAGTAGTGCTCCATTAGAACTTGTCCAAACAGACGTATAGGGTCCAATATCGGTGTTAGGTACTGGAGGATGCATGTATTATACTCACTTTCTTGATGAGTACCAATCTTTCCTCGTTGTTCCCTATGCAATAAAAATAACGCTCTCTTTATTTTTGTTAATTTTCAAAAACAAGTAGAGAGACAATTTGGTGTGCCAATTAAATGTGTGCAAAGTGGCTGGGGAGAGGAGTATCGTTATTTTACTAAACATTTGGAGTCAAATGATGTTTGTTTCTTCATCCCTGTCCTTGTACTCTAATAACATGGTAAAGCTGAGAGAAAACACTATTATGCAGTTGAGTTAGGCTTAACTTTGCGACTTAAGCTCACTTACCTCTTACATACTTGAAGTATGTGAAACTGGTTGTTACTTACTCAATCGTTTACCTACTACCGTTCTTATTCTTATAAGTCCTTTTGAAAAATTAATGAGTTATCCTCCTTATTATAATTTTCTTAGAGTCTTTGGTTCTTCTTGTTTTCCTCGTCTTAAGCCTTATAACAATTATAACCTTCAGTTTAGAATTTCTAAGTGTATTTTCTTAGGTTATCGCTCATTACATAAAGTGTAATACCCGAAATCTTTCCTTTTTAATAATATTAATATTAGTAATAATTAATAACGAGTTTTTATTTAAATTAATATTACTTTATTTTTAATTAGTTTAATTGGGATGATTTAAAGTACAATTTCAATACTAGATAAAAATAAGAGAGTTATTTTTCTATATCAAATTAGTTTGATTTTTAAAAAATTAATTAAGTACGTTCCTTGAATAATAAATTATATTTTTGGTCATTTAATTTTCTTCCAAATATAATTATATGAATTAAAATTTTATATATGAGAGTTATGAAAGAATTAATAAATAATATTTTATAAAAGAATATATTTAACAGTGATGAATTTTAATTAGCTAATGGTGTTGATTTAATTGGAAAATAGTTAGTAAATTGATTAATTAAGTCAATTAAGTGTTAGGATTAAATTGGCACTAAATTATGGAATAAGGATTGAGAATATAATTGTTTTAATTTGGGGTTTTAAATGAAAATTTGTATAGTTGGTATTTTTGTAATTAAATGTGTCGGTAAGGGCATTTTGGTAATTTTACATTTAAAAGCAAGGGTAGATAGATAATTCTATATTTTCAATAATTCTATAGTTAGAAAAAGTTCAAGGATTAATCAGATATTTTGCAGGGCGAAATTGTTGTGATTTAATAAGTTGAGGACTAGATGGTAAAGAAGAAAAGTTCAAGGACCAAAAGTCGATATAGAGAGGAAAAGGAAAGAAAAGAAAGAAGAAAGAAGGGAAATCGAGAAAGGAGGAGAAGAAGAAGGAGAGGGAGGAACGGCGTCCGCGGCTGGTCGTCTGGGGAGGCGGAGTTGGCCGACGAAGCAGCTGGCGTCGGCGAGCAAGGCGACAGCGAATGGTGGCGACAATGGTAGGGGAAAAAAAGAGAGAGAGGCGTCGACTGTCAATGCCATGCGTGATGTTTCTGGGCGAGTCGGTTGGCGATCGACTCCCCTCGGCCTGAGCTTCATTTTGGCGGTAGTGGTGTCGCAAATGGTGGCCGGAGTTGGAAGTTCGCGGTGGAAAGAGAAAATAGGGGGCAACCAGAGTTTTTGGCTTTTTCGGCGAGTTTCGGCAAGGGATGACTGGTCAGAGGACATATCCGGACTCTCCTCAGCTTAAGCTTTCCAATGGCACCGGTTTCGTGGCCATCGGACTCCGTTTGAAAATCGACGACCGAGATCGTCCGTAATTTTCTCTAGATGATCGGGGGTTGAATCGAAAGATCGGAAGCTAGGATTGTCATCAATGCGTTGTTTCGAGTCCGTAGGCGTGTTTGGATTGTCGATCGGACTCTGGCGGCTGGAGGCGAGTCGACCGAGCAATCAAGCGTCTCGGTAATTCTTTGGCCTGTTGATTTAGAATTCATTGATAAAATTATGGGTTTAATTTTTGTTGAATATTAGAAAAGTTATGTGAGGTTTATTAGTTAAAATAAATAGCTTGTCGGACTGTCTGCCAATAATTGTGTTTTGTGTTGTGTGGCGGAGTCGGAAAAAATAATGTAGTGTGGTGACCTGACTCCCGTTAAATAAATTGTTGGAATATTTGAAGTATTTTATGGCAGGTCCTAGACCCGTAAGACGGGGGGTAGACATCTGTATTTAGAGGAGGTTCTTCTAGATTTTTGATAGAATTTACTAGAGTCGAAAATTTCTAGACAGTCAGTCCTAGGAGTCGAGGCCTAGGTTTAATTGTCAAATGTTTTACTTTTTTGATTAAATTATTCCCGTGATTAGATAAATCCGTCAGTTCGGCTCGCTCCACCCAAGGCATCGGAGCAGAGCTAGGAGGTCGTCAGAACTATGAGTTAAAATCATATATATGTTTACGTGTGTCATGCTAAGATTTTACATAATAGCTCCGATTAAATAATTAATATTTTAATTATTTATTTATTTACTGTTTATATATGTTTCATTTCTGCATTATGGCTATTATGATTGCATGTTGATTCGAGATGAGACGACAGTAGAATATGCCACCTCATAGGTTGTATCAGGACCGCATGCGCACCGATATGAATTTTGAATCAAGTAATATAAGAATATGTTATTGAAGTGTTTGTAATTATTTTTGGATATATGATTTTAACTCACTCCCGAGACTAACAGTTTCAATTTAACTGTTTTTCAGGTGTGGTTAGTTTTTCCGCAGTGCTTTTCATCTAGCAGCCCGATTCCTTCATCTTCGGGTTAATGTAATTGATATTTTATTGGTATCTTGACTTTTATAATTCTAGAATCTCCGCAGTAGGAATTTTAGATTTATCCTTTTGTAATTTCATGTAAATTCCGATCTTGCTTATTCATGCTGGCAGTCCACATTCTAAATATGTAGAACCTGATAGTTAAGGTTAATTGTAGTTTAGTGCTATTGGATTGAGATTTGATTAAGTTAGTGAATGGTCAGGCTTACTAGGGGATTCAGTGGCCTTATACCTACCCATTCCCTAGTGCCGGTCACAGACCCACAGATCAAGTCATGACATAAAGGATATAACTGTCTACACCCTTCTAGTCGACTCTATATTTCTAGGAATGTTATTTTCGATCAGTTCGAGTTTTCTTACAAAGAGTTTTTCTTGTCTTGTACTTCTAAATTGTAATCGGATAATTCTTTGATTTGTCTACACCTACTTCTAGTTCTTATGAAATTCAATCTCTATTTGATTCTCAATTTGTTTAATCTTAGCCTCTCTCTAATACTCAATTTTTCCAACCTTAATATGTTATTCAAACAAATAAATCTTTAGATAATATTTCTTCTCATCTTCTGATCATACGTTCTAAAAATAGGATTGGAAAACCTAAAGCTCTTATTACCTCAAAACACCCTTTAAATATAAACATTGGACCATTAGAGCTAACTATTATTTCTCAAGCCTTGAAGTATTCCGAATGGAGAAATGCTATGCAAGATCAGTATGATGCATTAATGAGGAATAATACATGAGAGTTGGTTCCTTCTTCTAAGGATTTCAATCTAATTGGGCATAAATGGGTGTTTAGGGTCAAGTTTAATGTTGATGGAAGTGTTCAAAGGCATAAGGCCAAACTTGTGGGTAAAAGAATTCATCAAACTCCTAAAGTGGATTACTTTGAGACATTTGGTCCTACTATCAAAGCACCTATTGTAATAGTGGTTCTAACTCTAGCTATTCAATTTATGTGCTTCAAGAAACGATATACATGAGTTAGCTTAAAGGATTTTAAGATCCAAGGTTTCCTAATCATGGTTATAGATTGAAGAAGGCTCTCTATAGTTTAGAGCAGGCCCCTCATGCTTGGAATGACAAACTCATACATGCATTATTGCACTAGGGGTTCGTTGCATCAAAATCAGATACCTCACTTTTCACCTATACTTTTGGAAGTAAGCTTTTTTATCTACTAGTTTACATAGATGATGTTCTAGTAATTGGCAATTGTAATGAGTTGTTGAAGCAAGTAGTTAAAGACTTGAACACAATATTTATGTTGGAAGATCTTAACTATCTTCACTATTTTCTAGGTTTGGGGCTTATAGAGACTGAACAAGTCTTTATCTATTTTAAACACAACATATTTTTTGTTTATTAAAAGTGAAGATCGATGGTGCCAAACCATGCTTGACACTAGCAACCAAAATATACTTTCGATCAATATGGTGAAGTGTTGGTGAATCCTACTAAATATGGAAGCATTATAGGGGCTTTACAAAACTTAACATTAACTAGACCTGACATAGCTTACATAGTCAATAAACTTAGTCAATTTCTGAAGGAACCTATGGATTTACATTGACAGGCAGCCAAACGACTTCTTCAGTATCTTAAGGGCACAATTAATCAAGGTCTTTTCTTTACTTCTAGAATGAGTTTACAACTTATGTGATGAAATCAAGGCTGATCCTTTACCACCAAGCAAGCCACGAATGGATCCATTGAAGTATGAGGGTCCAATCACACGAGCTAGAAGCAAGAGATTCAAGGCTGCCTTGTGTTCTTTCATGGTCAACGTGATAGATAAGATGCATTCAAGAAGCAAGGATAGCGAGTTGGACTTAGAAGATCAAGATTCAACTTTGATTAATTGTATTTCATTCATGGATTAAAGCCCAATGTAAAGACATGAAAATCAACTCTGATTTATGTTGAATTCAAGCCCAAACGTAAAGCCCAAGTCCAAGGTTGAATATTCAAAATCAAAATCCAAGTCAAACTAGGAGTTTTCTTTTAACAAGTCCAAGTTAAAATATGAGTTTTCTTTACTTTTAATTCAAAGTTTTATTTATTTAGGAATCTTGGCCACATATCCTAGTCATTCTAGGATTAGGATTAATATGTTTTAAACTCTATAAGTAGAGTTATGTAATTCGGCAAACACATATCTTTGATTGAATAGAAAACTTTGTTTTTGCTTAAAGAGTTTCTTTAAGTGTTCTTGAGATTAAAACTTATTGTTTAGGTTTTGATTTCACTTCTACCTTAATTTAATTCTATTAACTTGTTAGTTTCTAGGATTATTAAGTTCATCCCATTATAGCTATTGATCTTATTTCTTTATAAATAAGGGTGATAGTTCCGCAAATATCTTTTGGCAAACCTTATAAGTATCGATCTTGGCGTGTATCCTTCTTTTCCTTGGAAGGTTTACATCATTTGGTATTAGAGTTAGCTTACAAGATTTGGTTACGGATCCTATTTGTTATCTTCGTTGTTCTTCTACTCACATACTCTTTTGTTTGGTTAAAGTCTTCGAGACGTTCTAGATAAATTGGTTTGTGATATCTTTATCTTGTTATTTCGTTTCCTTTAATTTGCTTGATCAAAGTCTTCGAGATGTTTCAATCAAATTAAGCTCTATGTGTTTTCTTCTTGTTTAGTTATAAAAAAAATTATATGTGGATCTGGATTATTGATCCAAAGTGAGGCTTAAAAAAAGAAAAAGAAAAGAAAAGAAAGAGTATAGAAAGCAAGATTTGAAGCTGATTCAAAAAAAAGATTGACTTGGTCAAGGTCAAAATCCAAAGAAAATCAGGTTTGAAGATATCACATAACCTTCTCTTTTCAATTCCTTTTCCTATTCTACTTTTCCTTAATTGTTTTCAATTCGATTTCTTATATTCCTCTTTATCATTCTGTTATTCTATATTTCTTCTACTTCCATCCTTATTCTTAGTTCGTTATTTTATTCTCCTTTTCCTCTAATTCATCTTTAGCTTAATTAATTTATGTTCTAGCTTGTTAATTGTGTTTTATTAAGTTGGTTGTGATTTTAACTTTTACAATTTGAGTTAATTTTGAAGGGCACAAAGACAAACTCTTTCTTTGATTGAGTGCAAACACGTGAGGGAGAAACCAATCTTCTTAAAACCATGTCTAATCAATCTTCTTCCAAAGATTCCAATCACGAAATTCTAGATATGAGAGCATTCATGGAGGCTATAAACTCCAAACTTGAACGATAATGGCTTGATAATGAAAATAGGTATGCTGAAATGATGGATGAACTAATAAAAATCAAATCTGAATCGAGAGGTAGGAGCTTTCGAGATGAGGAAAGTATGTCTAGAGTGAGGAGAGGAACATGGAGAGATGAAGAAGAATGGGGAGATAGGACCGAAACTCACCATGGGAGAAATAAGGTAGATTCAAACTTGGGTAGTATTAAGCTTACAATTCCTTCCTTCCAAGGTAAGGGTGATCCCGAGTTGTATCTAGAGTGGGAAAAGAAGGTTGAGAAAGTATTTGAATGCCATAACTATAGTGAGGAGAAGAAAGTAAAATTGGCCGTAGTTGAATTCCCCCATTATGCCGCAATTTGGTGGGATCAACTAGTGAGTAATAGGCGTAGGAATGGGGATGGGGAAATCCAAACATGGGCTGAAGTGAAATGAATAATGAGAAAACGCTTTGTTCTTTCTCATTACTATAGAGAGTTGTACAATAAGTTACAAAGTTTGGTACAAGGGGGAAAGAATGTAGAGGAATATTATCAAGAGATGGAGATTGCGTTGATTAGGGCCAACATAGAAGAGGATAGGGAGGCTACTATGACTCGATTTTTGCATGGTCTTAACAAAGATATTGCTAATCTTGTTGAATTGCAGCATTATGTAGAGATGGAGGACATGCTACACATGGCAATCAAGATAGAGCAGCAATTGAAGCAAAAGAGCAAGAACTCATCTTCAACAAATTCTAATTGGAAATCCAATTGGAAAGGTCCAAATTCTGCCCAAAACAAAGGAAAGGAAGTGTCTAAAGATAATAAAGCCGAAACAAATGGGGATTAAAGTAATAAAGGCCGAACTCAAGAAGGCAAGCCCAAAAAGATCCAATGCTTCAAATGCTTAGGCTATGGACATATCTCTTCTCAATGTCCAAACAAGCGCACTTTAGCATTAAAAGGAGGCGAATTGGTGTATGCTAGTGAAGAAGATAGTGGATCTGAAAGTGATGAAGATTCAATGACCGAATTGGAAGATTGCTATTTCGATGATGGAGCTAAGCAAGAGGGGCATTTAGGTGAGCTATGTGGAGTCACCATTAGATCCTTGAACGTGCAACAAGGGGCTGATGATGAAAGCCAAAGAGAGAACATCTTCCATACACGCTGTTTGGTAAGAAAAACTCCTTCTGTTTTAATTATTGATAGTGGTAGTTGCATTAACGTTGCTAGCACAATGATGGTGGATCGATTAAAACTTCCAACAACCAAACATCCAAAACCATATACTCTTCAATGGTTGAATAATTCGGGAAGTATCAAGGTTACAAAGCAAGTTAGGGTGGCGTCTGGTGTACAAAAGTTTCAAGATGAAGTATTGTGTGATGTGATCCCAATGCAAGCTTGTCATCTACTTTTGGGAAGGCCATGGCTGTTTGATAGAGATGTCATCTACAAGGGGCGTTCAAATTGCTATTGTCTTATACTTCACAACAAACTTTATACTCTTACACCTTTAAGTCCAAAGATTTTTAATGAAGACCAACGTATAATGAAACTTAAAGTTGCTGCCTATGAAAAAGAAAAAGAAAGAGAGAGAGAGAGTGCACGTGAAAAAGAAAAGGTGCATAAGCAAAAGGAGAGCTGTGTGGAAAACCATGAGGGGTGTGAGAAAAGAGAGGAAAAAGTAGAGAAAGATAGTTTGCGTAAAAAGAAAACATTGAGTTGTGAGGCGCAAGAAAAAGGTTAGTTGAGTGCAAAAGAGAGAAAAGTGAGCTTTGTGGCAAGAGAGAGAGATGTGAGAAAAGCTTTAATGTCACAAAAACAAATACTTGTGCTTGTTTACAAAGAAAGTTTTCTAACCACTAACGATCTTAATGTTTCTTTGCCTTAAAGTTTTAAGTCTCTTTTGCAGGAGTTTGAGGACGTGTTTCCCGACGAAATTCCAAATGGGTTACCACCCATTCGTAGAATTGAGCACCAAATTGACTTTGTACCCGATTTTACCATATCCAATAGGCTGGTATATAGAGCAAATCCCGAGAAAACCAAAGAATTACAACGGCAAGTGGAAGAACTTCTTAATAAAGATTATGTTAGGGAAAGTTTAAGTCCATGTGTTGTTCCTATTATACTTATCCCTAAGAAAGATGGTTCTTGGCGTATGTGTGTGGATTGCCGTGCAATTAATAAAATAACTATTAAATATCATCATCCTATACCTAGGTTAGATGATATGCTTGATGAGTTGCATGGGGCTGTTGTGTTCACTAAGATTGATCTAAAAAGTGGTTATCATCAAATTGAAATGAAAGAGAGTGATGAATGGAAAACAACATTCAAAACTAAATTTGGTTTATATGAGTGGTTAGTCATGCCGTTTGATTTAACTAATGCACCTTGTACATTCATGAGATTAATGAATCATGTTTTGCGTGCTTATATAGGCAGGTTTGTGGTTGTCTATTTTGATGATATACTTATTTATAGCAGGTCTTATGATGAACATGTAAAGCACATGCGTTTAGTTCTTGAAACATTACGCAAAGAAGTTTTGTTTGCTAACCTCAAGAAGTGCGATTTTTGCACAAACAAACTTATTTTTCTTAGTTTTGTTGTTAGTGCAAAAGGAATTGAGGTTGATGAAGAAAAGGTGAAGGTAATCAAAGAGTGGCCGATTCCCACAAATGCAAGTGAATTTCGAAGTTTTCATGGACTAGCAAGCTTCTATAGGTGTTTTGTGAAAGATTTCAATACCATTGCTGCACCACTGAATGAATTAGTGAAGAAAGTTGTGAAGTTTAATTGGGGAGAAGCATAACAATCGGCATTTGACTTGCTGAAATAAAAACTTACTTCTTATCGTATTCTATCTCTTCCTAATTTTGATAAAACTTTTGAGATTGATTGTGATGCTTCCGGTATAAGTATTGGAGCTGTTCTAATGCAAGATGGAAAGCCAATAGCCTATTTTAGCGAAAAATTGAATGGAGCAAGCCTGAAGTATCCAACTTATGACAAGGAACTCTATGCACTTAATAAAGCTTTAGAAGTATGGCAACATTACTTGCTGCCAAAGAGTTCGTGATCTACACCGATCATGAATCCTTGAAGTACTTAAAGGGTCAAAACAAGCTGAATAGAAGACATGCTAAATGGAGTGAGTTTATTGAATCATTTCCTTTTATCATCAAGTACAAGCAAGGTAAAGATAACATAGTGGCCGATGCTTTATCTAGAAGGTATGCTTTACTTGTTGTTTTAGATGCCAAATTACTAGGTTTTGAACAAATAAAAGACTTATATCATGATGATAGTAATTTCGGCCAAGTTATAAGGCATGTGAACAAGGTGAGTTTGATAAGTATTATAGGCATGATGGTTTTCTTTTCTTTGAAAAACATTTATGCATTCCTTCTTGTTCTATGCGTGATTTACTTGTGAAAGAAGCACATGAGGGTGGCTTGATGGGACACTTTGGTGTTCAAAAGACTTTAGATGTATTGCATGATCACTTTTATTGGTCTTGCATGAAAAAGGATGTTATGCGATTTTGTGCAAATTGTATTGTGTGCAAACATGCTAAGTCTAAGCTTCAACCACATGGTTTGTATATGCCTCTCCCTATACCTAGTTCACCTTGGGTTGATATTTCTATGGATTTTGTACTTGGATTACCTAGAACTAGGCATGGGCATGATAGCATATTTGTTGTTGTTGATAGATTTTCAAAGATGGCACATTTTATAACTTGTAAGAAAACTAATGATGCACAACATATTGCTGACCTATTCTTTAGAGAGGTAGTGTGTTTACATGGTATGCCACGCACCATAGTTAGTGATAGGGATACTAAGTTTTTGAGCTATTTTTGGAAGACTTTATGGGGTAAGTTAGGTACACCCTTGTTAATTTCAACAACTTGTCACCCACAAACTGATGGTCAAACTGAAGTAGTAAATAGAACAATATCACAACTACTACGCAACATGGTAAAACGCAAAATTAAGAGTTGGGAAGATTGCTTGCCGCATGTAGAATTTGCTTATAATAAAACCATGCATTCTTCAACTAAATTTTGCCGTTTTGAGATTGTCTATGGGTTTGTACCTTTGACTCCTTTAGATCTGATTACTTTACCTTTAAAGAAACAAACTAACCTTGATGGCAAGAAAAAGGCCGAATATATGCTTAAATTGCATGAACAGGTTCGAACTAATCTAGAGCGCAAGAATGAAGCAAATGCTAAACATGCCAACAAAGGAAGAAAAGAGGTGATCTTTGAACCCGGAGATTGGGTGTGGATATACATGCGCAAAGAAAGATTTCCAAACCAAAGAAAAAGCAAGTTGATGCCAATGGGAGATGGACCTTTTCAACTGCTGGAACGCATCAATAATAATGCTTACAAGATTGATTTGCCCGGTGAGTATGGAGTTAGTGCTACATTTAATGTTGCTGATTTATCTCCATATTCTTTTGATGAAGGTCTTGATTCGAGGACAAATCCTTTCGAGGAGGGAGGGGATGATGAAATCAAAGCTGATCCTTTACCACCAAGCAAGCCACAAATGGATCCATTGAAGTATGAGTGTCCAATTACATGAGCTAGAAGAAAGAGATTCAAGGCTGCCTTGTGTACTTTCATGGTCCACGTGATAGATAAGATGCATTCAAGAAGCAAGGATAGCGAGTTGGACTTAGAAGATCAAGATTCAACTTTGATTAATTGTATTTCATTCATGGATTAAAGCCCAACGTAAAGACATGAAGATCAACTATGATTTATGTTGAATTTAAGCCCAAACGTAAAGCCCAAGTCCAAGGTTGAATATTCAAAATCAAAATCTAAGTCAAACTAGGAATTTTCTTTTAACAAGTCTAAGTTAAAATAGGAGTTTTCTTTTCTTTTAATTCAAAGTTTTATTTATTTAGGAATCTTGGCCACATATCCTAGTCATTCTAGGATTAGGATTAATATTTTTAAACTCTATAAATAGAGCTATGTAATTCGGCAAATACATATCTTTGATTGAATAGAAAAACTTGTTTTTGCTTAAAGAGTTTCTTTAAGTGTTCTTGAGATTAAAACTTATTGTTTAGGTTTTGATTTCACTTCTACCTTAATTTAATTCTATTAACTTGTTAGTTTCTAGGATTAATTAAGTTCATCCCATTATAGCTATTGATCTTATTTCTTTATAAATAAGGGTGATAGTTCCACAAATATCTTTTGGCAAACCTTATAAGTATCGATCTTGGCGTGTATCCTTCTCTTCCTTAGAAGGTTTACATCATTATGCCTTCACTAATACTGATTGGTCCAGCTGCCGTGATAATCGTCGATCTATTGGAGCCTATTGTGTTTATATTGGCTCTTGTCAAGTTTCCTGGAGTTCCAAAAAGTAAGTTGTCATTTCTTGATCAAGCACAGAGAGTGAGTATTTAGCTCTTGCTCATGTCGCTACTGAATTACTATGGCTTCAGTCTTTATTGCGTGATGCATATCCTCATTCCTTGTGTTTCTATTATTTGGTGTCTAAGGGCACATTCTTTTTTTGTTAGCCGTGTGTGTCATTCTCGTACCAAGCATATCAAGATTGATAAGCACTTTGTTGGGGACATAGTTCTATAATGAAAAGTTATATCCTTACGACTGATCCACTTGTCAATGTGTAACCAAAGGGGTTTCTGTTAATCGGTCTCTCAATATAAAAGACAAACTCAAAGTTTGTTATAACTGGAGAGGACGCAAACAAAGTTTGTTATGGTCAATCTTCCACAAGCCAAGTGTGAACTCAAGATGTCTATAAATAGTGAATTTTTAGGATTGTTATCTTATCAATTCAATGAAAACTTCTCTATTTTTATCTTTGTTCTTCTCTTTACATAGATTTTCAAGTTCAATATAAATTCTATATGAATTTAGTTATATTAATTACTATAATAATACTAATACAATAATCTTATCAATTATGCTAATTGTAATAATATATATATATATATAATTTTAAAATTTATTTTAAGTGAAAAATATTTTGTTTATAATAAAAGGCCAAATGCATTTTTTATGCCCTTGAATTTTGGTGTTTTAGTCATTTCAACGCTCTAATTTTCTATGTAACTTAACATACAAATGAACTTATTTTTTGCGATATTTTAATACTTTTTGACATGTGCTCATTCAATACGCCTGCATACATGAAGTTGTTTAAAATTACTAAAAAATAAATTTAGGTGCATGCTAGGTTAAATTGAAAGCTAAAATTGCTTAGATATTAAAACAAAATAAAGTGCAGGTGCTTGGTAGGTTAATCAAAAGTTAAAGTATTAATAATCAATAAAAGTGCAGGGGGCATAAATATTTATTTGGACTAAAAAAATTTTGAGCTCAAATACTTTTCTCTCAAATGGATGTATTATTATATTTATAATAAACACTAAGAAATAATTATTTCACATTATGTAACCGGAGCCCTACAATTTT
Source organism: Ricinus communis (assembly GCF_019578655.1). Classification (NCBI taxonomy): domain Eukaryota; kingdom Viridiplantae; phylum Streptophyta; class Magnoliopsida; order Malpighiales; family Euphorbiaceae; genus Ricinus; species Ricinus communis. The sequence continues at coordinate 22,984,290 of NC_063258.1, forward strand.
CATGAAAAATATAGAAAGGTAAAAAAAGAAAATAAACTTTGGACTCGTAGACAAAGCACAATCCTTCAAGAAGTCTATCTAATGCCTTTTCTGCTTGTTATGCAAAGAATATCAGGACATGGATGTTTTTTAATAATCTTGAAACCTATAAGCTCCCACTTTTTAATTTATAATATAAGGTTTGTTTTTGTGCATGTATTCTTATGGGCTAAAACACACAGTAAATTATATTAAGGAGTGTGTTTGGCAATAAAAATTATTTTCTAATTTTTTAAATCCCTTTGAGCTTCAAAACTAAGAAAATGGTAGTTAATAGAACTAAGGTTCTTTAAGGAGAACTTAGCATTGAGATCTTGAATAACCTGATTAATCAACTCAGAATCCTTACCAGTAACTAGTATATCGTCAACATAAACTAGTAAAAAGTCACCAATTTCTCATTTTCTCTACAATGAACAAAGAAGAATAAGATGTGGAATTATGAAAACCCCAATCAAATAAAGCTTGTTTGAATTATTAAACCATGTCCTTGGTACCTGCTTAAATCCATAAAAGGCTTTTTGAAGCTTACAAGAGGAATCAACAAAACCCTCAAGCTGAGCCATGAATACAGTTTCTTCTAATTTCTCGTTCATGAAGGCATGATTAATATTTATTTATTGAATCTACTAATTGAAAGTAACAGCTAAGGAGAAAACAACTCTATTAGAAGGCTTAATAACAGAACTAAAAGTCTCAAAATAATCAACTGCAGCAAATTGTTGAAAACCTCTAACTACTAATCTAGCTTTATGTCTTTTAATAGTCCTATTAAACTTATATTTAGTTCGAAACAATTTACTAGTCACAATATTCATATTAAAGGTAGTAGGAAATATTTCCATGTATTATTTTTTATTAAGGCACCACACTCAGCCTCCATAGCTAGTTTTTCCTCAAGTATAAAAAGAGCTTTGTGAGGAAGTAGTGGGTTCAGAATAAGTAATATTACAAGTAGATAATGTAACATACTTATGATTAGGTTTATAGATTTTAGATTTTGATTTAGTTTTTGCATACCATGTTGTAAGGAATTATGGAAGAAAAAGAAATTAAGGGTGAAAATTGGAATAACAGATGAAGAAGAATGTGAATGGGTTGATGAGGAAGCAGAAAAATTATGCAATGAAGCTAGAGACTGATGATTATATTTGCCGATAAAGCTTGATAAATTAGAGCTGAATGAAAAGATAACTATTGGGGGGACTGAAAAATTAGGCATAGAAGTAAAAGAAAAATAAATTGGAATAATAGAAGATAGATGATGATGAAGAATTAGAAAGTAAAGTGACATAAGGAAAAGATGACTCATTGAAACTAACAGAACTAGCAATATCGATTCTACTAGAGGAGTGAAGACATTTGTAACCTTTATGCTTAGGACTGTATAACCTAAGAAAACACATTCAGAAGTTCTTATCGAAACTTATAAGAGTTAAAAAAAGATTAAAGATAAGGGTGACAAGAGCAGCCAAAAAACTTAAGAAAGTGACAATCAAGAGATTGTTTTGAAAGAAGTTGATAGGGTGAAGAATTGTTTAAAGTAGGAGAAGGTAGCTTGTTAATTGTATAAGCTTCATACAGAAAAGCATCCCATTAAAAAGAAAAAGGTAATTTGGCATGAGCTAAGAGGAAAGATGATGCTTAACTATATAAAGATGCTTTCTATTTGCCTTGCCATTCTCTAGATGTTGATAGGATAAGGACGTTTATGAATAATTCCAAAGTTGGTAAGATAAGGAGTAAAGACTCTATATTCACCATCCTAATCAGTTTGTAAGCACCTGAGTTTATAATCAAATTGTCTTTCAACAAACAAATGAAAATTAGTAGTAGTGAAGTCTTGAGACTTAGTTTACAAAGGAAAAATCCATGTAAATTTGGTATAATCACCTACAAAATGGATATAATACTTGAAACCATTAGTAAATGGATAAGGTGAGGATCACTAAATATCACTATGAATAAGTTCAAAAGATTGTGTAGTTTTGGGAGTAGACAAAGAAAAATGAAATTGATGTAACTTTTTCCAATTGACAAGATGTTTAAAAATCTAAATGAGATTATTGAAATGGCATTCTCTTAAGAACAAAATGTAAAACAGAAGATGATGAATGACCTAATTTGTGATAACATAACATAATATTACTATGACATTTATTTATATCATTATGAGAATTACAAGAAGACATAGCAGCAACATCTTTAGCTATTTGAGATACATTTGACTTGGTCATAGTAGAACTATTATTAGACTTAGAAACAGATTATAACATGTCCACAAGAAGAAATAGAATCATAACATGGACTATTAATAGTTGTAGAGACATAAAAAGCATGAGAAAAATTATAATATATAGATGCCAAAGTGTTTGATTTATATGAAGAATTAAACTTGGAAAGTTGTAACTCGTACAAGCCCTTTTTTAAGCATCCCTCCAACAGTACTCTTAGAGTATTCTTGTCCTTTACTAAGCATTTATCAGAATAGAATTCAATTAGAACATTATTATCTTTAGTGATTTGAGAAATACCTGCAAGATTTTTAGTGATATATGGAACATGTAACATATGTTCAAGAAATAAAGGATGTTTAGGAAAATTAAAAGCATATACTGCATTACTAATATATAAAATTACAAGTTTAGATCCATTACCTACTACAAGCTTATCTTTTTTCTTTGTAACCAATAGATTAAAGTGAAAGATTATGAAAATCAGCAGTGACATGGTTAGTAGCTCCATTATCAAGACACGAATCATCATCTTGTGTTGGAGGAGGAATAAGTGTTGGAGATGACTAAGAATGTGTTAATAATTGAGACTAAGCAATATTGGCTTGAGGTGCAGAGTACCCAACACCATTAAAACTAACATCAAAAGGCTTGAAACATTTTGCAACATGTCCTGCCTTGCCATATAATTGACAAATGATGGCCCGACCAAAACGGCTACCTCTATTAATACAATTACCAATATTAGCGTATCTACGGCTGAGCGCGAATTGGTCCAATTCAGTTATTTATAAAGTACTAGTACCGTACCAAACTTCGGTTCTCTTAAAATTTAAAGTACTAGTACCGTACTAAACATAAATGGCACCATATTGAATTGCACTAATTTTTTCAGTTCAATACAATTCGGTTCAGTACTATTTTTGATTCTAACATTTAGAGAAAATACAACTTTAAAACTTACAATTAGTCAAATACATTAAAAAAATACGGTTATTCGATTTAGGCGGGAATCATCGAAATACATACTCAGCCCTAAGCTTATCCTCCTTTATTAGATTAATAATTGCCTCGATTAGAATAATCTCATCTTCTATAAGCAGCGCTAACCCTTAGAGCTGTAAAGAAATCAACACAGAGATAGAATGTTAATGTTGTTCAAGATGTATCTCATGTGTTTAAAGGGAGAATTGAACTTCTTGCAAATTTAGGGTTTCAACACATGATGTTAAATTGTTAAACAACTGATTCATTCATATTCAAAACTAAGACCACTAAAATATACGAGATTGGATCTTCATCAGTGACTAATTGTCCAACAAAAGACAAATTATTTACAATATGATGCATCATCATAAGAACATAATTCAACAGAAAGAGATAATTTCTTAGTGCTTTGTAAAATTGACCTCAATTGCAAAACCCTAGCTCTGCTCATAATCTAAATATTGCATTCAAGAATAAACCATAAATCAGTAGTTTTAGCATAATGATTAACATGTCCTAACATGGACTCAGAAATTAAGATAAAAGCCAACTTAGAAGGAATTGATCATAACACATCTAAAGAATGTAGGGATTGAAGATCCAAGAACAAATTGTGGTGGTGAGGCAACTGTACCAAGAAGATACCCATCTAGAAAATGCGCTCTAGTAGTAGAAAGAACAAGAGCCCTTCAATAGGAGTAATTACCATGATCAAGATGAAGAATAAGAGGATGCAAATTGACCTGAAAAGCTTAAAAAGAAGCAACTGAATTAGTCATAGCTTAAGCTAGATATGTCATCAGAGTGTGAACAAAGGAAAGAGAAGAAGTAGAAGATGAAGCCATTGAAAGAAAATTTAGTTTTTTAAATGGTCGAAGAGTTTGAGCTCTCTTATCATAAAGAGAGAGATAAAAGAAAAAAGTTTAGGAAAGTAATATCTGCCTCCAATCTTATTACTGTACGCAAGTGTGTATATATACAAAAGAGTGATAGGCTGTAGAAATGACAGTTGTATAATTAGTTATAAAGACACTGACTAATAATGAAGATTAGTTACTCAATATTATAAACTACATGTTTAGATGTTTTTTCCCCGCCATGCTTCATAAATGGGTCAAGCTTGAACTATTAGAAATAAAAGCTTATAATAAAATAAATGAATAAATACAAATTCACTGTCTTAATTTTTTATTATTTTCTATTTCAGTGTTTGAGTTATTGCTTTGTTCAATCAAGTATCTGAACCTGCTAATTTAAGTAAATTATAGTGTCTCTTACAGGTTTTACAAGTTAAAATAATAATTTAACTTGTTTTATACATAAAATGATATAAATGAACCTGCTATTTCTTCTTCTTCTTCTTCTTCTTCTTCTTCTTTATACTTTTTATTAAACTATTTTTAACACTAGAAAGTAAAAATGTTGGATAAATGAACTTTATTTTATTATTTTCTTTCTTTTAATTTTTTGAGTAACAAACAAGATTTTAAAAAAAAAATTCCAAAAAATAATAGAAAAAAGAAAAGAAAGAAGAAAAAAGAAAAGATAATATGAGATATCTTAAAGGAGGGTATTTAAGTCAGTTTACTAAAAACAAATCATATAAGCACTTTAATCTATAATATCGGATAAAGACACTATATTAAATATTTTTAATAGGTTTAAACATTTAATTGAATAAAAAAATAGTTAAACACTAAAACTGAAAAATTGAAAAGTTAAAAGTCGAAGTTATATTTTTTTCCAAAAATAAATAAATAAAAATAAATAATTTATTAGCAAGAAACACTAAAAATGATAACTGGATTATCTATTCGTACAAAGTTGTACAAGGAAGTCCTCAAATTGAATTATCATTCATTGAGTAAAAAGCATAAATGATACCTTAACTATGTCACTTGTATCCATTTGGTACCTCAACTCAATAATTACAAAAAATAGTGCTCTAAGTCACCATCAATGAATCAAGCAAGAGTACTTTTATACTTTCCGACCATTCTGTATTGATGTGGCAACTAGATTCTTTCTCTAGCTTCCATATTATCACTAACCTATACATGATTAATCCTAGTAGGTCTAAAATTCTAATGCCCCAAACACAAATACAAGATATGAGTTCAAGGTAGAGAAGTTGAGAGAATGTTCAACATCTAACTAGGATTAGTTGTATCCAAATAAGAGCTGATGTGGTAGCCATATCGCTACATAATGATAAAAAAGTATAACCTTAATTATTGTTGATCAGTTGGGGTACCATTTTTTATGATTATTGAGTTGAGGCATCAAATGGATATAATAGTCATAGTTATAGAACCATTTATGTATTTTACCCACTGATCGGTCCAAATTATGTATAGATATTTAAAGGTATTTTAAAGCTTTAATGATATATTTCTATATATAAAATGGTGAAAATATGTGCTTTTGCCTCACTTAAACTTAATTGTCTATTTTCAGGAATATTAGCAAAAAGAGGAAAATATGGAGCTAAAAGAAGCTTAATGGGACATATTCGTGCCAAGGCCCAAGATTAAGATGCATGGACTGCTAATTATAAGGCCCAAGGGATATTTTAGTCATTTTATATAATTATTAGGATTTATATTAAGAGTTATTTATGGAATAGTATTTGGTGGAGATTAAGATACTTTAAGTCTTATCTCTTAGATAGACTTATATTAGTATACTCATCTCTAGAGAGATTTATTTAGAGGAGGACTCTCCTCTATATAAATCTCTGTAAGGAAGAAGGAAGAAGGAGGGGAGTTTTCTCCTACCTGCTCTCTACACCTGCCACTATTATTCTCTCCATAATTCTTTACAGTTTTTCATAAACACTTTAGTTTTAGTTTTCATTGTTCTTTTAGGATCTAAGGAGCTTTTTAAGAAGTGGAGACTGAGGACCAATCTTCTTCCTACTTGAAAAAATTCTGGATCTTGAGGGAGCTTTTTATTTTATTGTTTTATGTCTTTCTATTTAATACCATGATCATTGGGTTAAATATGTTAGGCTAGTTTTCATAAGTGTTTAGTTTAGTCTTTTTACTTTTTATGAACCTTGTTATTTATTTATTTAATGAATGATTTCTTTACCTTCATATCTTTATTAATTTCAGTTATTATTGTTAGTTAACCATCATATTAATTTAGCAATAGTAATTGTTATGAAAATCTTTAGGTTTAAAAGTATTAGAAACATCATCTTTACTTTAATCTATGTTGGTATAAGAAACCTAAATTGCATCATTAGTTTGAGTGATTTAGGGAAAAGGCACATTACCATCTCATTCATTAGATCAGGCTTAAAGTAAAACAAGGAGATTACTAAGTAAATGGCTAGATTAAATACTATTTTTAGCATATAATTTTAGATCATAAGCATTTGCATTTGCATTGCATATTTATTTATTGTTTAGTTACTTTACTTTATGACCATTATCCTCTCAAATATATGATTTAGATTGTTTAGATTTACTTTTATTGTTTTGTGTTGATAAGTAGTCTTTATAATAAGTGGCCTCATAGTTCCTTGAGAGATCGACCTCGTGGTGAACTTACCCTTACTGTAGGAACGGTTCGTGCACTTGCGAATACTAAAAAAGGCACATCAAGTTTTGGCGCCGTTGCCGGGGAATTGTGTCCAAATTTATTATATTGATTGATTATCAAAAGTGTTTTGTGTTTGTTAGTTTGTTTTGTGTTTTGTGATTTTTTGTTTATGTGTTTTTATTTTTTTTTTTTTGTAAATTTTATTTTTAAGTTTTTTCTTTTAATCTGAAATTTTCTTTTGTTTTGTATGCTTAGCAGGAAACAATTAGAAGAAGAATCAACAGAAGAAGTTGATATCATGGCAAACCCACCAAGAGAAGTAGGAGCTAAAAGGCGAATGACTATGAAAGATTATGTACTGCCTACAATTGGTAACACTACTTCATGCATAGTTCTAGGTGATACATCTAGGAATTATGAACTTAAGAGCATTCATTTTAATATGCTTCCTTCATTTTATGGTATGCCTAGTGAGGATGCATTAACATTCATTAGAGAATTTTATACCATAATTCATTCTTTCCTATTATCTGGACTTAATAAGGATCAACTAAGAATGAGGTGTTTCCTTTATTCATTGAAAGAAAGAGCAAAGGCTTGGTTAATGACCTTGCCTCCTAATTCTTTGAGAAATTGGAATGAGATTTATCAAAAGTTTATGAGTAGATTTTACTCACAGCAAAAGACCAAAGAATTAAGAGGTGAAATTTCTAGTTTTTATCAAGAGAATGCTGAATATTTTCATGAAGCATGGGATCGCTTCAAATCACTTTTATTACAATGCCCGCACCATGGATTCCCACTTCCAATAATCAACTAATTATTTTATGATGGGTTAATATAATAATATCAATGTATGGTTGATAATGCAGCTGGGGGTGTTATGTTAGAAAGGGCACCTGATGAGGTTTATGACATCTTTGAGATGTTATGAGCCAATTCTCAATAAAAGAGTGTGAGGACAAATCGAGTAGAAGTAAATGAAGTAGTAGCTAATAGTGAGATGGCTATGCAATTGGCTGAATTGACTAAGCAAGTTAATATGCTTACTTCAATAAAAAAACTCACTAAATAATAAGGTATGTGGTATTTATAGTCATAGTGTTAATGTTTGTTCATCTTTTGATAATTACAGAGAAAATATGTATGACCAAACAAATTTGATGGATTCTTACCAACCTATGCATCCTATGAATGACCCTTATTCCAACACATATAATATAGGTTGGAGAAACCATCCAAATTTTTCTTGGAAATACAATGACCAAAACCCACCACAATTATTGAGAAATCAAAATCAACCTCATTACCAAGACCAATATTCTCAATTTCAAAGGGACTCCAATCCTTTCTTTCAAGATCAAGAACAAACTCTTCGGTCTAATGAATAAAGGAAGTCAAGTTTAGAAGAAACACTTCAATCATTTATGATGGCTTCTCATGATAGGATGGAGAGGAATGAGAAAAAGACAGATTCTATTGAGGCTTTACTAAAATGTTTAGAAGCTCAAATGGAACAAATTGTTGAAGAGCTCAATAAAGAGGAACTATCAAATCAACCTAAACAAGTCAATTCCATTACTACTATTAGAAGAGGTGAGGTTGTCGATAATATTACTATGGAAACTGAAAGGAATTTTTCTTCTTATACAGGTACACCTAAAAATGATGGATTAGTGCAAAGCAATGAGAAAAGTATACAAAATGAAGAAAAAGTAGAGCCTAATCTTAGGCTGGAGAAGAAAGAAAAGAAAACATTTTCTGGACCTGAATTTCATAAGGCAGCTCAGCCTTGTAGACCCCCTATTCCTTTTCTAAACCAACCCAAAGAGAGCAAAAATGATGAATTTTTTTTGAAAGTATTGAGATGCTCTCTAAAGTTAATACTAACTTACCTTTGTTGGATGTTATCAGGAATAAACCAGCTTATGTAAAATTCTTTGAAGAGTTGAACACCAACAAAAGGCGATATACGAACAACGAAAAAGTACAAGTAGCAAGTGTAATGCTTCAACATCAATTGCCCCCTTAAGATGAAGGATCCTAGTAGCTTCGCCATTACTATTACAATAAGTGACAAAAAGGATACAAAAGTCATGTTAGATTTGGGAGCAAGCATCAACTTGATGCCGTATTCGATGTATGAACTACTTGGCTTGGGAGAGTTGAAGCCTACCACTATGTCTCTATAATTTGCAGACAGATCGATAAAATATCCTAGAGGTATAGTGGAAGACTTACTAGTACAAGTAGGTAAGTTAATAATTCCAGTTGATTTCGTAGTACTTGACATGGAAAACACACCAGCAAGAGATAAAGAGCAAACCATACTCCTTGGTAGACTTTTCATGGCAACTACTAGAACTGTGATTGATGTGCATGATGGAAAACTTACCATAACAGTTTTAGGAGAAACTGTGGAATTTAAAGTGTTTGATTCTCTAACTTTATCTCCTAAATCTACTATTGATAAGTGTTCATATAATTATTTAGATTCTCTTGTTTATGAACAATTATATGATGATATTTCATTCTTAATTGACAAGAGTTTTCGTGACACTTTAGATGTTCGCATTAAAAGTATAAAGCCATACTTAAAAGGAATGGCTTATGACCAAGAGGTGAAGTGCGCGGATGAACGCCCACCATGAACATAATCAGGAATGTCTAGTTATAGACAATAAACTTAGCAATTGTATTTTTATTCTTATGCATTTAAGTTATTTTTTTTATTATTTTTATTATTTTTTTATTATTTATTTATTTTATGTTTATCTTGTAGGCTTGTATTTGATCCCCAAAAGGCAATATGTCTCTATGAGAAGCAATTAAAGGTAAAAAAAAAAATTGAGCGAGCCATGTGCGGCAGCAAATTTTCACACGGGCCTGTGAAGCAGAGGACGACACGGCCCGCAGCAGCTGGGGTCGCGGGCAATCTGCCGCGAGCCGCGGAAGGGCTGCCAGTCGCGGGGCAATCTGCCGCGAGGAGGCCGATCGGCAACAAGAACCGCTGACCTCGCGGGGTAGCCATGAGCCACATGCCCGCATGCAGGCAGTGCGACACGGCCCGCAGCGAGGCGGCAAAGACGCACACGGGCCCGCAAAGACGGTGAGGCCACGAGCGGGCTTGCGGATAGGCACAGCGAGCAGGCGGGCTCGCAGTGTGAGCAGCGGCTTAACAACGCGATCCATGGCTGTAAAAACAATTGAGCAAAAATTAAAATAATTAAATCCAAGAAATTGGGATTAATTATGAATTATTTTTAGTTAAAATACTCTCTTTTAAAATTAAATATATATCTATCTCCTCCACATAAATAGTGATATCATTGATCTAGGACTTTATTTTAAATTTTATTCTAGAATTTATATTTATTTATTAGGACCTAACTTTTAATTATCTTAGGATTTAATCTTTTTAGTATGTTTAGGATAATTAATTATTTTTAATTCTTTATTATTATTTTTTATTTTTTATTTTTTTACTTTTTTTATAATTATCAATGATGTGTGTTCAAGTGTGCTTCTAAGGTTTGGATGGTGGAGATTGGAATTCAAGTTCATGGCTTATTATGCATTGCAAAATTCCAGGGGGGTATTCTATCTTTTTCCTCTCTTTTTGTTCTTTATTTTTCTAACTGTAATGACATTGAGGACAATGTCAAATTTAAGTGTGGGAGAGGGAAATAGAATATTTCTTCGATTAAACGTTATACGTCATATGCCATGAGAATTAGCAACTTTGGTTAATCTTTTGCAAAATTTTAAATTTTTCCACTCAGCTTTTTCTTATTGTTATATATAAGAGTCGATGAAAGAATGCTATTATGTTAAGATTTTTGAACTCTTGAGTTAGTTTTTAACATGTATAAATATGAATGCATGAGTTATTTGCACTTAAATGATCAAGTGTTCATCTTTGTATATGGACATAATGAATAGTTTAGCAACATTCGACATGAGTATGATTAGAAGTGTATGATTTAGATTATGATTTCCTTGTTATTAAATTGGCTTGCCTAAGTTTGTGAGATTTGATACGGGCACTTTAAAGCTCTAAGTTTAATAACTCTACTCCGCTAATTTTAGTTGCTTAGTAACCAGGGATCTTCATGACCAATGTCGATTTTCGTGTAAAAAGGCAATTAAGATTATGAGTATGCAAAGCATCTTGTTGTATGTTTTGTTGAGTAACCAGGTGCATTCATTACCCATGTTTGTATTTGCGTAAAAAGGCATAACATCTTAAGAAAGAAAGAAGTACCCCAAGTATCAAAAAGTAAAATCCAAGGGGTATAAAGAAAAGAAAAGAAAAAGTATAAGAGCTTCAAAAGCAAGTAATAAATGCCTATTGATCTCTTGTTTTTGAATGAAGGTTTTGCCTTTTTGAATAGGGTTATGATAATTTGGATTATGCACCATAGTTGTATCCTTTGAAGATGAGTTAGACTATTTGTTGTGAAACAGGTGTGAAGGATTGGATGCTTGAGTCTTTTGATTAACAATGATTGAGTTTATATTTTTAAAGAAAATTATTATGACTCAAATGTTCTTGGGTTGACATGATCTTTGCATTAGTGAGATTCTTTTGAATAATATCTTTAAGCTGAGTAGGGATGTTTTTCATGATTTTTGCAAAAGTTAATCCTCAGTTGCTATTTACTTGAGGACAAGTAAAAGTTTAAATGTGGGGGTATTTGATCGGTATATTTAAGGGTATTTTAAAGCTTTAATGATATATTTTTATATATAAAATGGTGAAAATATGTGTTTTTGCCTCACTTAAGCTTAATTGTCTATTTTCAGGAATATTAGCAAAAGGAGGAAAATATGAAGCTAAAAGAAGCTTAATGGGACATATTCGTACCAAGGCCCAAGATTAAGATGCATGGACTGCTAATTATAAGGCCCAAGGGATATTTTAGTCATTTTATATAATTATTAGGATTTATATTAAGAGTTATTTATGGAATAGTATTTGGTGGAGATTAAGATACTTTAAGTCTTATCTCTTAGATAGACTTATATTAGTATACTCATCTCTAGAGAGATTTATTTAGAGGATGACTCTCCTCTATATAAATCTCTGTAAGAAAGAAGGAAGAAGGAGGGGAGTTTTCTCCTACCTGCTCTCTACACCTGCCACTATTATTCTCTCCATAATTCTCTACAGTTTTTCATAAACACTTTAGTTTTAGTTTTCATTGTTCTTTGAGGATCTAAGGAGCTTTTTAAGAAGTGGAGACTGAGGACCAATCTTCTTCCTACTTGAAAAAATTCTGGATCTTGAGGGAGCTTTTTATTTTATTATTTTATGTCTTTCTATTTAATACCATGATCATTGGGTTAAATATGTTAGGCTAGTTTTCATAAGTGTTTAATTTAGTCTTTTTACTTTTGTATGAACCTTGTTATTTATTTATTTAATGAATGATTTTTTTACCTTCATATCTTTATTAATTTCAGTTATTATTGTTAGTTAACCATCATATTAATTTAGCAATAGTAATTGTTATGAAAATCTTTAGGTTTTGAACGGGTTGTCGAAGCCCTTCAAAATAAATTACTGATTTTCCTAAACTAACTTGTAGAAATAGTGAAACCAGGTCGAATCCCAAGGGAACCAATGTGGATAGCTTCTCAAAGTAAAATAAAAGGGGGGTTTTTGAATGTTTGAATCAAAATTATAAATAAGCAGAAAATAATGAAGGCTGAATAGTAAATAAAAATCAATCTTAACAAATTTCTAATTCAAGAGTGCTAATTCCATCCAATTGTAATCATGATCATAGGCTAAAATATTAATTCTTCTATTCAAGTACTTAGTCTACTTATTCGAAAAAGCCGCAACAAGTGTAATTCTCCTAATATAATTGACTCGAACCCAACATCCAAATTAAAACTTACCATTAGTCAACTGGGCATGATAGCGTTCCATATCAACTTAATGATAGCATTAAGAATAATGAGAATGACTAAACCAACATTAATTTAATTGAGATAACTGCAATTGAAATAACCTTATTCCTTTATTTCCCTAGAGCCTATCATGCAAGCTATGTAATTCGAATAAGCCGTAATCACACACACATGAGCCAGCTCCTTACTACTTGTGTCAATCGTTCATGACAATTACGGATCACAAACTCAAAGTTTAGCAATAGAAAAATTAATATCAAAGTTGAGTCGTCAGTTCAATCAATATCAATAATTCATAAATAATAAGAACAAGAAATAAAGAATACTTGAATTAAAGAAGAATTCTGTTAAGCTCAAAGCCTCACAAAATCACAATTGGAATTTATTCACTCTTGAATTAGAAACTAAAAACTTAGCCACTCATGGTGGAGTAAGAATTCACAAGAATTGTAGAGAGTAGAAGAAGAATAAGAATATGAATCTGAATCTGAATATGAATCTGAATCTAGCCGTCCTTATATAAGAAGTAAAACCCTAAACCCTAATAGAATCCTTATAAAAAAGAAATAAGCTTCCTATTTAATCTTATCCCTACAAGAAAGGATAAGATTAAAAGTGATCTAAATAAATTAAAACCCTAAATACATGGAAGAAAGTTCTATTAATCCAACACTTCCAAAAATAGAGGAGATTAACTAGGGATAGGTCCACCACAATGAAAAATCTGAAAATTTTGAAGCTCTCCTTAGCATCTTTTAGCAGCTCATGGGGTGCAAGGCGTGGTCACGCCTTGCTGACAGTAGTCTTCTGCACAGATTTCTGTGGAGCTTATGGGCTGTAAGGCGTGGTCACGCCTTGTCGACAGTGATCTTCTGTGTAGATTTCTGCGCTTCCTCCAAAAGACTTGGTTTCTGATAAATTATGACTTAAAATATGTCTTTAGGCTGGATTTTGCTCCATTCTTGATATTGCATCACCTAAGTCAGAATAAACATAATTTTCATAATTAAGTACATTATTCAACCAAATTGTAAGGAAATTCAACACGATAAATATAACTATTTGTGACTTATCAGGTTTAAAAGTATTAGAAACATCATCTTTACTTTAATCTATGTCGGTATAAGAAATCTAAATTGCATCATTAGCTTGAGTGATTTAGGGAAAAGGCACATCACCATCTCATTCATTAGATCAGGCTTAAAGTAAAACAAGGAGATTACTAAGTAAATGGCTAGATTAAATACTATTTTTAGCATATAATTTTATATCATAAGCATTTGCATTTGCATTTGCATTGCATATTTATTTATTGTTTAGTTACTTTACTTTATGACCATTATCCTCTCAAACATATGATTTAGAGTGTTTAGATTTACTTTTATTGTTTTGTGTTGATAAGTAGTCTTTATAATAAGTGGCCTCATAATTCCTTGAGAGATCGACCTCGTGGTGAACTTACCCTTACTGTAGGAACGGTTCGTGCACTTGCGAGTACTAACAAAGACACATCACCTACCATTCATCTTGGACAGTTATTGGACAATGCTTACATTTACATGGAGAACACTTTTCCTTTAGTATTATTTGTTATAAAAGATATCATAACTTAATATGTTCATGAAATTCTTACCAATATTGTATAATAAATTATTCATTTTATATTTATGAATATTACTTAAATACTTACCAATTTTGTATAATAAATAATTCATTTTATATTTATAAAAATTACTTAAATTTCGAATAACAAATATAAATACATGAATCTACATTATAAACCAAAATAATTTATGATTCACTGAACAATACTTACCATATATGATATGACTATATTAAAGAAAAAAAGACACAATGAGCATGTAGATATCAAATGATTACCATTTCTAACAATACTGATCTTAGAGGAGGCCATATATTTTATGGCAATTATTTGAGCCAATAAAGAAATTTAATGGAAATGAGTGATTCTCATTGTTAATGTTTGGCTCATCAAAAATCATTTTAGAATCAGAATGGAATTACTCCATCAATGGGAATCACCCATTCCTTCTTTTCCCTTAAGGAAAGTCATTTCCATGAGAATCAAATTAAATAAATTATAAATGGTGAAATAAGTAAAATAATAACTTGTCATTTATATAAATATTATTCTTATATATTTATTACATATAATAATTATAAATTAAACATTATTATTTTTTAAACTATAATTAAGACTATTATTGTGTCAATAGTAAATGAATTTAATTCATATTCTATACTGAACCAAACCATATGTAAAATATAATTATTCTCATTCCCATTCCTTTCCTTATTTTCATTCCCCATCTTGAACCAAACGGGTCCTTAAAATCAAAGGAGATGGCAAACCATATAAATAAAAACCACATGTTAGAGGCATTTCTAAAGGTAAGCAAGGTCTCATTTTCAATTTAATGTTTATGTTTAACCGACATTGCTCGGTTGGAGCAGAAATCATTTTGCACTATTTTAGCTTTTCTTCCTTTAAAGCTCAAAATAAATTACCAACTTGCTATAATCTCGCATCCCACACTTGTAGCGGGGCATATATATCTCTTGATGTATAGACAATTCTGCACTTCATAGGTATATGGATCCCTTTGGAACTTCCTCAACAATACTTTTTATTTTAAAAAACATAATTTTTATAATAAATATCATCTAAAGAAAAATTCGAATATAAAGAATAGAGCTTTTATTTTAGTCCAATTGACTCTTTATATTTTATATTTTATTTTGCTTTTGTTTTCATTAGATTTTAATTTATCTTTCTTTTATCTTTTACTTTTCACTAATAGGAAATAAGAATTATAGACATCAATTAGTCAAATGCTCAAAAGCTTGTAGTGCATTTATTAAATATAAAATAGAAAGTGAAGTTTGACTTTCCATATGTAGAGAGCCAAATCAACTATCTACTTTATATTTAAAAAATAGAAAGCATATTGATAGTGTTATTTTATTATACGACTCATAAAATAAAGAGTTTGATATATATATAAAGTGTATATTAAAAATGCTCTTATTCTCTAAACCTTTTATTACTTATAAAATATAATTATTTCTGTTCTCGTATCTCCCCTCATTCTCATTCCTGATTTTAAACCAAACAGGTCTTTAATTCAAAACATATGACAAACTATAGAAATAAAAACCACATGTTGAAGGCATTTTTGAAGATAAGCAAGGTCTCATGTTCAATGTCATGTTCATGTTCCACCAACATTGCTTAGTTGGGGAAGAAAGTCATTTTATATTATTTTAGCTTTTCTTCCATTACCAACTTTCTATAATCTCGCGTCTCACACTTGTAAAAGGACGATGTGGCCCAAAGTGGCATATATGTCTCTTGATGTATAGACAATTATGTACTTGATCAGTGTATGGATCTCCTTAGAACATCGTTCGGTTTGGTGGTACTTTTTATTTTAAAGAATACAATTTTTATAATAAAAAAAATTTTAAGGAATGTCCAAATATAAAGAGTAAAACTTTTATTTAAATTCAATTGAATCTTTATATTTTATTCCTTATTTTGTTGTTGTTTTCATTATGTTTAATTTATTTTTATTTTTTACTAAAAAAAATAAAAATTATAAATATCAATTAACAAAATATATAGAAATTTATAGTGTATTTATTAAATATAAATAGAAAGTAAAGTTTGGTTCTCAATCTGTAGAAAGTCAAATCAACTATCTACTTTATATTTAAAAAATAAAGAATATATTGGTTGTGTTATTTTATTACATGATTCGTTAAAATAAAAAATTTAACATATATAAAAAGTGTATTAGATATGTTATTATTTTCTAAACTTTTTATTGCTTCTCTACTCTTAAACAATAACAAAAACAGTACTGTTTTAAGACTTCTCTCACCAAGACAAATACTGCACAATTCAAATTTTAAAAAACTTTTACATTGATTGGTTTAAATCTATAAAATTTATGAAATTCATTTACAAATTTAAAATTTTTATACTTTAAATAAATTAAAATTTAATTTAGAATTCTATATTTTGAATATGTAAAATTAATTATAACTAAACTAAATTCTACTAAAATAGATATAATTTTCAGATAAATTTCATATTAATTTATTAATATATTCTATAATATCAAAATAACACCTTCAACTTTATTATTTATTTTTTATTTTTTATATATATATTCTTTTAAAATAAAATAAATTTTTTAATAAATTTCAATCAAATATAGCATTATTCTCTGTCTCTATAAAATATAGCGCTTCATATTTCATTGTATTCTATCATGTACCCAATGCAGTGTCTCACCCACCTCAAACCTTTTAACTATTATTGATTAATTTTAATATATATGTGCTATTACCTAAAGACCCTCCACTAACCTTTGCAAAAATTACTTTTATTTTTCTTTATAATAGAAAATATAAATAAAAACAAAATCATTTATTAGCCAAAAACACAAACAATGATGATTGAATTATCATTACGTACAAAGCCCCACAAGGAAGTCATCAAATTGAATTATCATTCATCTTTGACAATGCCTACATCTACATTGACAACCCTTTCCACTTTAATATTAATTCTCGAGTATATGATAACTTACTATGAACATGAAATATTTATCGAATGTTATTTTATATTTTATAAAAATTACTTAAATTTTAGATAACACATATAAACACTTGAATCTATAATATAAACAAAAAGAAAAACCTAAAAAGAAAAAGAAAAACAATTTATGGTTCAATTAACAATACTTACCCAAGATAATATTACTATATTCAAAAAAAGCTTCATAAGCACGTAGACATCAATAATTACCATTGCTAACAAGGAACATATAACAATATCAAGGTAAAAAAAGGTTTTGTGTTCACTCTTTTCTCTCCACTTGCTTCCTAGGTTAGAGTCTTTTGACAGACAAATTATTATATGAACTTAATTAATTATGTCATCAAAAGACTTATTTATGTAAATTGATGATATTTTTTTTCATGTCATCTATATCTCTAAAAATTAACTATTTTTCTTAATTTTTTAAATTTTTTTATTAATTTTAGAAATAAAACTGACATATAAAAATAAAATAAAATAAAATATCATTATTCTATTTGATGAATCTTTTAATTACATCATGACCATATAATGACTTCTCCCTTTGACATGCCGCTTTTAAACGAGGAATTCTGATCATTAATTATTAGGCTAATTTCTCTAAAACCTAACTTACATGACCAGATTTAAAAGGCCGGCTAGAAAAGAAAAACACACAAATACATGGCAAGTGTTCAAGGTTAAGAAATTACTTTTAACATCCATTACTATTACTTTATTATTTAAATAGATAATTATTATTTATCTCCTATATTTTTATATTATATTAATTACTTTTAATATTTAAAAAATATAATTTATCATCCTTTTATTTTATAATTTTGTATTAATAAAATATAGAATAATATAAAAGACAAATAATAATTACCTCTTATTTAAATTTACATTTACATTTAATTAATGAGTCTTAGAGTACATAACACGAGGATATTCTTCAATCTCCATTTTCTTAATCTTAAGAGTTCTTTCAAATCTACTAGTAATTAATTAATAAAGAGATTCGAATTTGAGAAAATTTCTTTTGCAAGATCTTTTAAAATCCATTTATAACATTTATTTTTTACACCTCGAAAAGTATGAAAAGACTGTAATCATCAAATAAGTACTTAATTAATTAAGTTCAAATACAAAGTTACTTAGTGGGGTCTAAATCACCATGATTAATCAAATCTAATTTTAATTATAGATATGCATTCAGTCCTGCCACTGTAGAGAGACCAGGCACCTTCCAAGAAGTGCCATCTAACTATTTAATTTCTTATGACGAAAAACCTAGTTCGCCTGTCGTTTTGTATGCTGAGTACATATTTTGCTGTTATCATGTGCTAGTTTGCCTATTCACATGCATACATACGTACAAATAATAATAAATATATATAAGAGTGCGAATGAAGGAAAGACATAAATTTATTGATAGTCTTACTAATTCATTAGTTACTTAGATTAATTTAGTTTGCTATTAATCTAATTTAATAATATATAATATAATTTATTTAGTACAAATCTAATTCTAAAAGCTATATTCTATTAAAATTTTAAATCAATAATAACTCTATTTAATTATATTTTAAATATTATATTAAATAATAATTTAATTTTTATTATATAATAATTTATAATTCTAAAAATGGCATATTAATTGTGTATTCGATCTAATATCAGCGTAATAAGTAGAGATTTATTATAATATATTAAAATAATAGCAACAATAAATAGAAAAAAATAACATGCACTCTTATAATATTAAATTTAAAATATATATTAATTTAATTTTTAAGTTATAGCAGACGAAATAGTTAAAATTTTATTTCAGTGGGAGGGACATAAATAAAAATATATAAATATGTGTCCGCCCCTTTGTCATGTTAATTTGTATCTCAACTTTTCCACTATCAAAAAGAATGGGTGGACTATTGGATGAATACATGCCTGAAATAGCTATGTTTGGGCTGCAATTCTCTTTTGCAGGTGCTACTCTTATTACCAGAGCTGCTCTTGTACAAGGAATGAGTCCCAGGGTCTTTGTAGTGTACCGACAAGCCATTGCAACATTGATCGTTGCACCTCTTGCTTATTTTTCAAGGTATACCCATTTGTAAATTAGTTCATAATCCCTCTCTGTTTTGAATGTGCATGAACACTGTTGCTGCTTTCTCCAACTTTAATTGGATTTCTCTGTTGGCAGGAGAAAATCAGCTGGGACTTGTATTTGCTTGAAGAGCTTTTCTTTGATATTTTTGGCATCACTTATTGGGTAATATGTGAATTTTAATTTATCATACTTTTGTTTCCCTTCGGTCAGAAAGTTATACATAAACTTGCTATGCATATAAATAACTTTCATGAACTTGCAACAGTGTTACAATCAATCAAAATATCTTCTTTGAAGGTGTATACTTAGTCTCATCGTCCATGGCAAGTGCAATGGGTAATCTAGTACCTGCGATCACATTTATCATGGCGGCCATTATGGGGTAAGTGCACAAATCTTAACTGCAAACACATTCCTATAATAACTTATATCCTTGCTGCAAGCACATCACCATCTAATTCAATTAAAGGTAATAACCGATTGATAATTTATTTATAATATACCAAAACTTGATATTGGTTTTTCTCTTTCTGAATAGTATAGAGAAAATTAATATTAGAAGCCTCAGGAGTATAGCAAAAATTGTAGGAACTGTACTATGCGTCACTGGAGCTATTTCAATGGCACTTCTTAGAGGAACAAAGCTACTCAATACATCTATTTTGGGCGGTGAGAATTGGTTAGTGGGATGTCTATTTCTCTTCGGAAGCGCTTGTTGCTGGTCATTTTGGCTTATTTTGCAGGTAATCATGCATGCAGATCTAAAAGGTTCCTCTCTTGAGGTATATCAGCAAAATTTTATAATAAGTATCGGCTACTTTTCCTTCAGGTTCCAGTTACATCTAGCTACCCTGACCACCTATCTTTATCAGCCTGGATGTGTTTCTTGGCAACAATACAGTCTGCAGTTGCTACAATATTCTTAGAGCGAGACCTGAACCAGTGGAAGCTGCATTCATATCTAGAACTCATTTGCTGCTTATTTGCAGTATGTAGTATTTACTTATTAGTTCTTTGATTTATAACTTGGTTTTGCTTACATGATACTTTTAATTCTGTGGACAGGGAATTGTAAGTTCTGGACTTTCCTTCTTTCTTCAAGCTTGGTGTATTTCACAAAGAGGTCCACTCTTTACTGCTATGTTCAATCCTTTAGGCACTGTTATTGTCACCGTATGTGCTGCTATGTTTCTTCATGAAGAGATTTATATGGGAAGGTACTTAATAATTTACCAATCTTCTTTTTTTTCTCTCCCTTTTCTAATTTTGCCTCATTTTAATTTCTTGCAAATAAAATGGAGCTACATTGCGTTTCAGCTTGATAGGTGCAGTTGGCGTGATCATTGGTTTATATGTTGTGCTGTGGAGCAAAGCCAAGGATGTTGTCAGGAATGAAGAAGACAAAGATCCGAAGCTGAAAACTGATCAAATGCATATCTCCAATATCTTGATAGATGAATCTATGGAAGAAGGAAAATGCAGAGCTGATTTGCAAGAACCTCTTTTACCTGATAAGTCAAATTATGTTGGTGAAAATAATTTGCATCAATCACACATTTGATAGAAGTGGCAATGACCAGGAAAATATGGTTTATAGGTGTGCATCTCGGATCGTATAATATTGATATTGATATTGAGCGTTATTCATTGAATTAATATTATATATAGACCTACAGTAGATAAGTCTTTTCTTAAACTCGATTTATATAAACCTTTGAATAAACTGAAACGTGTTTTTCTTTTCAAGTGCTATATGTAATCTGAAGCTTTTGCACTTCGATATTTTCGTGTAATTTCTTTTTTCATGAAACTCTAGTGTTATGCTTTTAGCATTTTATCGGAATTAATTTTATATTTGATGATTTAATTTATAATTTAGTTTCAATATGGTTACGTAATTTCTATCTTTTGCAATTAGATGCCATTTGTTTTAGGAATTAAGCCATGTAATTTTCAGTTTATCAAATACCAATATAGTACTTTGGCCTAATTCTTTTCGATTAAGAACCATATTGGTATTTTCGATTAAATACCAAAATTTATACCAATAGTAATGAAAAACTAAATTGAAACTAATTCTTTTAGATTAAGAACCATGTCTCACAATAAATCACTAAGAAGATGTTCTCTTGAATTGAAGTAAAAAAATTAGCCACACAGAGTGACTAGAAAATAACTAAAAGAAAAAAAGAAAATAGTTTAGTTATTGCCTTAAATATAAAAGTTGCTGCCAAGGATACCAAACCCTAAGTTATAATGATCTATTATAGGGCAAAACAAAAAAAAAACCTAAAATATAACTCATTAATGTGTCTCTTTCCGTCATTTACTTTGCAGGCTGTTTCAGAAACTCGTAGAAATCAAATTTGGGCTTATGTTCTTCATGTTCATTTTAAGCTTTTGAATCACCTGAATTGGATATCTGTAGCTCTAGATAAAACCCAAATACTGAGACTGACCCAAACAGAAATGGACTGCACAACATCTGAATTCGATCCAAGTTCTGTCCTCCTTAGTAATTTGATATGGAGTTGAGTTCTTCATAAGAATTATAGCTTCTGAAATCCTTTACAAAGATGATAAAGACTACTTTTTAATTCTGGACCTTTAAGATTACAAAAAATCTCACTAAAACTAATGCGATCAAATCTGCATAATGTTGAAATTCGTGATTTTCTTCCAATTAAGCACAAACTCCTTTAAATCATTTTTACATACATAAAACAACCTAATAAGCTTTTTTAAACTTAAAATCAATAACAAAATCTAAATATAAAGCAAATAAATATATTGACTTCTTATCAGTACCCATTCTTCACCTTTTTCATCTTTCCTGTTTTCTCAAAAATTAGCTTCGGATACTTTACAGATATCTAATGTATATCATATTTTAGTAAAAATATATCGTTATTATTGAATATTTCAGTTGAATTCTGTTTCAGTTTAAAAAGTTTTCAGATACTCAAAGTATACTATTATTTGAAAAACGTAAAGCTTTTGCCATTCAACTTTTTTTGAGTTTGCATTTTTGAGTTTTCATTTGGAAAATGTTGAGATACCTAAGGTTACTTAATGTATACTTTTTTTGTTAAATATACCTTTTGTTGTTATTTACTTTGTTTTATTAATGTTTTACATTCTTTTTAGCTCTTTAAAATACTTGCAAATATTATAAATATCGATTAAATTATTTTTTAATATTGCAAGAAATTGATATTTCATAAGATTAGTATTTAAATATAAATATAATTAAAAATCAACTTATACTTTACTTAGTTTATGTCAAAAGTATATACTAAACATATACTTTTTTTCTTTAATATATACTCAACGTATACTTTCTTTTACCTTGCAGCAATTTACCTCATTTTTCTAATATGATATTTTCAACACGTCACCAAATCTTTAAATAAGTAAAATACCTTTTAGATTTATTTATTTATTCATTCATTCATCATTAATATCACAAAATCAAATAAAATGTAGAGAAAAATTAATGTGTTTTAGATTTATTATCTGTCAAAAGTATACTGAACATATACATTTTTTCTTTAAAATATATCCAACATATACATTTTCAACTAAAAAAACCAAATCGAGTATCTTTATATATAAAATTTTATTTTAGGATATATTTAGAAATAAAATTTTATTTTTATGTATTTTTATTGTCAATAATTTTTGCAGATATTTTTATAATTATTTTATATTTTTGTGACATTTATAAAAGAAATCTGAAAATAATTGTATAAAGAGAACCCAAACCAAGCCGAATCAAAATGAATCTTTGGAAGAAAAAAAAACTTATTATTTGGTTTGGGCTTCTTTTTCCATAAGCCATTTCAGTTTCAATTCTTTCTTTCCATAGCTTATTTAAAATAAAAAGAAATTGAACTGATCCATCTTTCTTCTTTTTGGACCGTAAAATTTAACAATTTAAAAAGCTTTATCTAAACAGAATGATGGCGAGATCTTTGTTATGTAAACAGAATGATGGCTAGAAGACTGAATATAAATTCGGGGAGGGTATAAATAAATAATATATATAATTAAATAATAAATTAGATAAATGAAATAAAATCACATTATAAAGCATCAAACCTGCATATCTATTTTTAAAAAAAAATTACCCAAGATAAATTAAAAAAATTATAATTAAGAATTTAATATAGACTCATAAAATACTTCCAACTGAATCTGGCTACTTTGGATGCAATGAATGTGTAACTCAAAAGTATCAATGTGTAAATTTCTATCCTACCAGAGACTAAAAGATCCTCCAAAAAGTATACACTCAGTATATGGTTCAAAAAATATTTGTAGGAGGGTATTTGTTGCAAAGGGATACTGCCGAGTTGGAATTGCTCTACCCAGAATCAACAAATTATGGTCAATCAAACCTTGTTACTTGTACAAAGGCCCAAGTGACTCACAATCCTTAAGCACATTACATTGTGTACAAACTTACCTAGGAAGCAGGTGTCTCTGCCAGGAAATTCATCAAACAATTTGTGGATGGGGGAATAAGAGTTACAGCGTTATTATTCGGATAAATTACTCACCTGTTACTAATACTATGGTCATATTTTAATTTGATATTAATATTTTAATTTTAATTTAATTAATATCTAAACTACACGAAAGTATATCATTTTAGAGCAACTTTTCAATTTTCGGCCAATTGATCATGATTTGATAATCTGAGAAGATATATTTTATTTGGTTCTTCACCTCAACATGTGCCATGTCATTAGGGGAAGTTAGGAAGTAGAATCCGCTGACTGATTGGATTGACTTTTATAACATGACACATGCTGAGGTGGAGAATCAAATGGAATAAACCTCATCAGATTGCCAAATCAGCATCAATTGACCAGAAATTGAAGAGTTGTCCTAAATTGATATACATTCATGTAGTTTGAGTACCAATTAGATTCAAATTAAAGTATTAGTATCAATTTTTAAAATATGGTCGAAATGATTGGTACCAATTAGGCAATTTACCCTTATTATTCGCTATAGCTCATGTGATAGTTTGGACTAGCCGATGAGGGTAGAAATAAACGTTGAATAAAGATAGGATGCCTAAATAAGAAGCAGCTTCTAAGATGACAAAACTTTAGATAGGAGCACGTGAATAAATCAGATTACAAATCTAAATAGGACAATTAATAATATATATATATATATATATATAAAATTGAAACTAATTACATGATATGCTTTTTAGTTGTTTGGCCATAGTATTATAATAACTCTAAAATTAAACGTGCTAAGTTTAGAGAAATTTTAGGATGGGTGACCTTCTAGAAAATTCATCTGATAAAGTTTCGAGTCATTACAGCTTTTGAGATCCAAGTATATTTTCATAAAAAATTCAAGAAACAAGGTTTAATTTCATTTCCGAACTTTATGGTTAGGCTAAATTCGATTTCTTTTAAAAGCTTTTAAATAAATTTAGTCCAAAATCTTATCATTTTAACTCAAAATAACCTATATATTAGAAAGTGAAAATCCTCTCCCTTGATAAATTATAAAGTTACTTCTATTGAAATAAAATAAAAAACAATTTACTAATTCCTAAAACTATTTCATAATTGAAAAATAAACAAATACATAAATAGAAATAACTAAAATATTTTTATTCAACTTAATAACTAAGTTTTGTTTTACATAAATGTTAAATTTTTATTTCTTATAAATATTATCTATAAAGTTATTAATTTTACGGTCCACTGTCTTTTATGAATTCCATCAAAAGTAGAAAATGTGTCAATTTGCTAAAAACATTGATCATAAAAAATGTCAAAATTATACCTTTCCAAACCATGGAAATTATAGATAGAAAAAGATTTTTTTTTTTTTAAAAAAAAGAATACAGAAATTAGGAGTGAGCTAAAGGATATAAAATGCAAATCGTTGTTGGTTTGCATTGTGACTGAAAAAATGAAAGATATTATAAACAATAGATTTAATACATTTATAGTCTCACATTAGCATATGCAAAAAGCCAAAAAGATGAAAGCCATCCTGATGTCAAATCCCTTCCTTATATAAAAATTATGAATATGTATTAATTTATAATTATTTTGAGATAAACTCGTCTGTTATTCAATAATTCTAAACTAAAATATCAATTCCCTTTTGGATGTAAAAAGTGAAGCAATCATTCAAAAATATTAGTTTTATTTTATTGTAGATTTAATTGTATTATCTTCATAATAAAAAAAGTGCTTGTTGCTCGTTCAGTCCACGTTATTGATACAAAAGAAGCTATTAATATTCTAATTATATTGCAATCTTAGGTGACTGAATTAACTACCAATTTAACTAAGGGATATGCCATTTATTTTCCATGTATATATAGTTTTTATGTTATCGACACATTAAATATATATATTAATTTTATTATTTAAATACAAAACTTTTAACTATATTATTCTAGAGTTTATATGCATATATTGAATGTATGATTTTAAGGGCTTTATTTAGTATGGATCTATGAAATTTTCATCTATTAAATTATTATATTTGAAAGTTTGTCCATTTTTTAATTATTCATTATCTTTTTATTGTCAAAAGAAGGCCTTGGCAATACATTGGCTTTTTAGGCAGCTGTTTGTCCTTGTGGAACGGATAATATTTGGATGCTAAGTAAGAAATGACAACCTAATCATGACAAAAACATGTATTAGGAAAAAACCAAATCTGCCATATCTCATCATAACAGGATAACGCCATAGACCAAAGTGCCAACCTTTTCTTTTTAAACAACTGAAAAAGAGATTGCTAAGATTGATGATGACAGTTCAAAACTCAAAATCAGTACCAACACTGACAAAATTAACTCTATTTTAAGACACTGCGTTAACCACTCAACTAAAATCAGAAATAATAGAAGAGTTTAGATGAAAAAAGAAAATATATAATCCATTAAATTTATAAAATTTAATATTATTGTCAAATTCATAACGATAACAAAAATAAAGAGTATTATAAACTAAAAAAAAAAGAGAAGAGTAATTTTTCTGTGTATATTTGTGTATGTATATGGATTTATTTGTGTTATTCCATTGATTGTAACACTTATTTATAAGTGTAAAAAATTATAAAGATAAAATTTTATTTATATAAAAAGATCTATACATAGGCATAATGATAGATATCAAATATAATACAAATACTATAATATTATCATATAACATATATACATTAATTTCTGAAACTTAAAATTTTTTTGACATATGTACTTAATTTTTAATATATAAAATTTTTATTTTAATATGTGTACTTACTTTTGGCACATGAATTTTTAAGTTTATGTGTAATTTTATAGATTTTTTCTATTAATTTATTGATCGTAAGTTACATTTCTAATTAAACACTGATTTTAATCATAAGAAAGAACCTATTAACTATATTTTAATATTATTTTAACTAATAAATAGTTTTCTAATCAGTTAATAATACTAATTTTATTCTAAATAATATCATATTAATTATGTTTTAATATTATATTAACTAATAAATTAATTTTATAATTAGATAATAACTCTAATTCTAAGAAATATTATTTTAAATTATATTTAATAATAAATTAATTTTTTAATTATCTTAACTTTAAAAAATAGTAATATCAATTATATTGATATATTAATTTATATAACACTAAAATTAATCAATTAGTAATATTTTTATATTATTGTATTAATAGAATTTTAAAATTTTAAAAAATTAATGATATTTAAAAATAGTTAGTTTACTATTATTTTTTAAAATTTTATAAATTAATATTAAATATTAAATTTTTTATTAAATTATATCTATCAACTTAATTTTATAATCAAAATAATAATAATAGTAATGCAAACGACTAGTTAGACTTAAAATTTAAAACAAGTCCGTTCATTCTATAGACCTACAACATCAATAAAATTACTAAAATATTTCTGCAAAAATAATATCTTTTTTTCTCCATCGGCACTCCCTATAAAAAGAAGCAGAGACATCAACCATGCCCATTAGAAGCAACAATGAATATCCAAACTGTTGGATCAAAGATCAACTCCTTTGATTTGCAAGATTATTAATAATAAAGCTCAGAATTCTATCTTCTTAGGGTGTTCTAATTTGATTCAACTAATATCAAACAATTTATAAATAAAATAAAAATGGACTATATTGTTATTATTCATATTCCTATCGAGATACTTATGTTTATTTTTTAATAACGCAATTATATTAATATATTTAAATATAACTTTTCAAATAAGATTTTTAATATAGTTATTAGAGCTAAGCATAGATTTCGGTTTTTATGAATCAAACTAAAGAACTGTTCCAAAAATACAAAAAATGTAATAACCGAAATTATTTTACTATTATGATAGAATATTGGTTCTTTAGTGATAATTGAATCAGAACCATATAAAGATTGAACCGTATTGTACCAATCAAAGACCGAACCATATAACTCATTTTAATATATTTTTATTGAATATATATATAATTTCCAACATATATGAAAAATCTTTTACTCTAAATATGTTTTAATTATTAATTATTAATTATTATTAAGTGTAAGAGTTAATAATTAATTATTGTAAATTTTAGTTTGAACAACTTACACTTTTTTGTAAATGTTTTAATTTGTTGTTGAACAAGCTGTTTTTGATGATATTATTTTACAGCTTTTTATGCTGATTATTTTATTTAAACATACTGTAACTTTGTCTGAACAACTTAAATTTTATTGAAAATACTGCAACTTTTTGTTGAACAAGCTGCTTTTGGTGGTATTATTTTGTAGCTTTTTGTACTGATTATTTTGTTTGAATAAACTGTAATTTTATTTGATCAGATTGTAAATCTTATTCTGTAATATCCGAAATTTTCATTTAATAATGTTAATATTAATAATTATTAATAAATTAGTTTTTATTTAACTTATTTTAACTCTATTTCTATTTGGTTTAATTTAAACGATTTAAACGTAATTTTAAAATTTAATATTAGACAAATAAAGAAGTTATTTTTATACCCAATTAGTTTGATTTTTAAGGAGTTAATTATGTAAATTATTTGAGAAATAAATTATATTTTTGGTCATTCCAAATTTTCCCCAAATGTATATGTATATATAAGTAAAATTATATATTGGAAGAATTTGTAAATGATGTTTTTATAAAAGAAATTTCTTGAAAAAATTGGTATTTTAGTTAGCTAGTGGTATTTAATTTTAAGTTGGAAAATATTTAGCAAATTGATTATTTAATTAAATTGTGTGTTAAGACTAAATTAAAAATTTATTTTGGGATGAGGATTAAAAGTAAAATTTTATTATTATGGGGGTTTAATGAAAATTTGTATTTTTGGTATTTTTGTAAATAAATCTGTCGGCAAGGGTATATATGTAATTTTATATATCCAATGATTCTAATTTGGCCTAAATTAATTAACTAGAGGCTTAATTGAAAGGATAAAGAAAAGTTTAGGAGTTAATTGGAAATTTTGCTGGATAAAATTTTAAGTAATCAAAAACGTTGAGGGACCAAATGGTAAGAAAGGAAAGTTTGGGGGCCAAATGTCGATATTGGAAGGAAAGAAAGAAGAAAAGGAGAGGGAGGCGTCGGGGGAAGGAGAGAGAGAGAGGGAATCGATGTGTCGTCCGGTATGTACCAAGACCCAGTGGCGTGGCGAGGCGACGCGAGGAGGAAGGCAAATGGACCTTCCTTGCCGTACGATTATGGTGGTGATCGACTCCTCTCGGCGAGAGCTTCCTTTTGGCGGTAGTGGCGACGTGAATGGTGGCCGGATATGGAAGTTCGCGGTGGAGAGAGAAAGTGGATGGCAGCCACGTTCTCGGGCTTTTCCGACGAACTCCGACGAGCTATGGATGATCAGAAGACGAATCCCGACTCTCCTCAGCTCAAGCTTCGCAATGGCACCGGTTTCGTGGCGATCGAGCTCCGTTTGCTCGCCAGCCGAGATCGTCCATAAATCGCTCCAGATGATTAGGAGTCGGACCGAAAAATCAGAAGCAGGGATCGTCATCAGCGCTTCGTTTCGAGTCCGACGGTGTTCGGATCGTCGATCGGACTTCGGTTGCTGGAGGCAAATCGACCGAGCGATCAAGCGTCTCGGTAATTTTCTCTGGCCCGTTGATTTAAGAATTATTTGATTTAATTTATGCTTATTGATTTCTGTTGAGTATTAGATTATATTTGTGAGTCAAAAATAATTTGTCGGACTGCCTGCCGTAGTCGTGATTTTTGTGTTGTGTGGGGGAGTCGGGAAAAATATTAAAGTCTTGGGGACCCGACTCCTATTGTGTTAAATTGCTAGATATTTGTGGCATTTTTCTGGCAGGTCCTGGACCCATTTTATGTGGGGTAAACTTCCGTGTTTTAGGGGAAGTGTTCTGCCGAATTTTCGGTAGAATTTACCCGAGTTGAGATTTTAGACAGTCGGTCCTAGGAATTTAGACTTAGGATTAATGGTTAATTGTTTCAGCGTTTTAACAAATTATTTCCCGTGATTAGATAACCTGTCTGTTCGGCTCGCTCCAACCGAGGCACTGGGGCAGAGCTAGGAGGTCGCCAATACTGTGAGTTAAAATTATATATCGGTTATGCACGTGTCATTCATAAATTTTGATTTGCTATCGTGATTATTTTATTACAAGTTTAATTATTAATTTAATTATTATTCATATATATATAATGCTTTTTAATTACTATTCATGTATGTTCTTCCTTTATTATTGATTTTATTGCATGATGACACGGGATGAGACGATAGTAGAATATATTTAGTTTGATGAGTGTACCGGTGTAAATCTGAGAGTGATGGAAAAAGGGTAAATGGGTAAATTTAAAAAAGAAAATTTAGGACTTGCCCTGGTCGAGCATTGCTCTCTAGGCTTAGTAGAGTGTGTTTACCGGAGGTAAGGTCTCTGATCGAGCTTGCTCTCTGGGCCCCAGACCTGTTGGATTAAGAGAGTCGAGATGTTAGAGTTGAGGTTAGTCGAGATGTCAGTATTGAGATTGATTAAATGTTAGTGTTGGGATTAGGGTTCTACTGAAGTACTCCATCGTGTTGTCTGTGAAAATTATTTTATTTAAGTATATGGCATGACACGTATGTTTTTACATGACCTAATATTTATTTCAAATTAAATAAATGTATGATCGAAGTATTTGCAACTGTTTTAGATATATGATTTTAACTCACTCTATTTTCAGATCCGTGACTGTTAGTCTTCCCGCAACTCTTATCTAGTAAACCCAACTCCTTCATCATCGGGTGGTGTATTTGATTTGGTATGTTAAGTTGTAAGAATCTTAGATTCTCCACAGTAGTAATAGTAGATGTATCAGTTATAATTTCTGTAGTTTTGGGTCTCGCCTAATTTTGTTTGGCAGACCGAATTAATTATGTAAAATTTGACTGTTAAGATAATTTGTGGCATCAATAATATGATATGAGATATAATTGAGTTAGTGAGTGTCAGGCTTACTACGAGATTCGGTCGTCTTACGCCTACACATTCCCTAGTGCCGGTCACGAGCCCACAGATGGGGTCGTGACATATTTTTTAAAACTTTTTTTACTGTTGTTATTTATGGGATATTATAAATTTTTTTATTAATCTCGTGTTAAATAATTAAGATCATCAAAAAACACAAGATTAAATTTATACATATACAACTATTAATGTGTAAGTACCAAACTGGCACCGAATAACTGACTCGTACCAAACCAAAAAAATTCATTCAATGCAGTCTGTGTCATTTATATTTGGTACGATTCTGGTTCCTTTCATTTTAGAAGAACTAAAGTTTCGTACAGTATTGATTTTTTTTTTTTAAATAACCGTTCCAGGCTCAACCTTAATAGTTATTACCACTCTAGATTATATAATCTAAGAGCATTTCCAACAATACTTTCTATGTCTCCTTATTAAATTAACTCTCTATTTTAACTTATCTTAAAATATGGTATTCCAATAATATTTTTTATTAATAAAGTAAAATGAGTAAGGAGAGAGAATGAGACTCTTAAAGAAAAAAGATAAAAAAAAGTAAGAAAGAAAATTAATAAAATATACCTAAAAGTCATTTTCTCCATTCTTAAATTTAAGAAAAGAAAGTGGCTCTTAAATCATTTTAGAGAAGAAAGATGAATTACGAAATCTCTTCGAAGCCTATTTTTGTATATGCTCCCTATAATAGAAAAAAAAAAGCATGATTTAAAGGCTTGTTGAGATGCTCTAACTTTGTTTTATATATAAGTAGAATGTAAATCATGTTATATAAAAGGATAACTTTTATATATAGTTAAACCTCTTTATAGTCATATACTTAGGACCAAATAAAATTATAATTATGAGGATATTATAACTTAATGGAGATTTAAGTCCTAAAATATTTTTAAAACTTAATACTTAATATTGTAGATGAAATGATAAAAATCAGATATAAAATATGTTAATAATATTGTCATATTACACAAATAAAATTGATAACATAAAACAATACTAAAATAAGACAAAATATAGCATAATATATATTTTCTAAAGTTATATATACAAATATTACTATATAGAGGAATATTTTTTAAAGACAGATTTAAAAATTTATAAGTCATTACAATAGAGGAGTTTATTCCTATTTATAATTGACCCAAATTGAAACACTATAATTTTGTATCATTATATAAAGGTATTCTTATATACAATATTATTCTAGAGAGACTTTACTGTATTTTTTTTATAATTAAAAATAAAAATAATATACATATTAAATAGGCCTAATTACTAATTAAATTTTGAACTTTATATTTTTAATAGTTTTATCCAATTATTTCAAGACTCTAAAATAAATATTTATTCTTTTAATTTATTTTTAAAAGTATTTTTCGGTAAATTTTTTTAAAATTTTACAATAAAAAAAATAATATAAGAAGTCAATTGTGTTTACTAAAAGAATAATAATTATGAATCAGCAAAAATAATTTATTCTAGACCTAATAATATGGCCATTAAAAATATCATGTACATATATTCTTTTATATATTTTATATCTAAATATAATAATTATTTTATTAATTAGATAATTTTTATGTTAGTAAATAGAATTGACTTATCGCGTCATTTTTCTCATTATAAATTTAAAAAAAAATTATTACTAAAAAATTTTAAAAAATAAATTTAAAATATAAATATTTATTTTAAAATTTTAAAATAATTAACTAAAATTATTAAAACATAAAATTTAAAATTTAATTAATAATTAAAGTTATATATCAAATAAACATTCAATCCAAATTCGAACTCAGATCCAATTTATCTCCATGTGAGTTGAGAAGGATAGAGTCCGAAAATACTAAAGCTAGACCCATAACAAACCAGTTGCCAGCCGAGTCAGCAACACGTAAGCAAGGCCATTCATTATTGAAATCCTTTTGTCCACGTTCATGCGCCGCATCACAGGGCATTTTATTATTGATATACAGATAACCCTTAGTACAAAATCAATCTTTATTGCCAAAAGGGCTTTCCATATCTAGCTTCAAATTATTATATCTCCACCCTCCCATCGTCAATTCACTTGCTATTTCACCATTATTATTATGTTAAGAGTTTTATCAACATACTCAAATCTTGACGTACTCATATTGTTTTCCTTTTATTCTCAAGAATTTCCAAAAATAAAGATAGAAGCATATGAAAAAATCTCATTTTTCGTCATTAATTTTTGAAACCTAAATTTTTCTTGATATATATGTTTAACTTTTAATACATAATATTCTTATTTTGATATGTATATTTACTTTTGACACAAGTAATTTAAATTTTTGTGTGATTTTATAATCTTTTTCTATTAATTTATTGGTTCATAAATTACATTCCTAATTAAATACTAACTTTAATTCTAAAGAATAACATATTAATTATATTCTAACATTATATTAATTAATAAACTAATTTTATAATTAGATAATAATTCTAGTTTTAGAAAATAACATTTTAAATTATATTTTTAATATAATATTCAATATTAAATTAATTTTTTAATTATATAATAAATTTTTTATTTTAAAAAATAGTAATATCGATTATATTGATATATTAATTTCTATAATATTAAAATTAATTAATAAATAATTTTTAAAATAATTTTTATATTATTATATTAATAAGACTTTAGAATTTTAAAAAATTAAAAAGAATTAAAAATATTTAAAAATAGTTAGGTTGCTATTATTATTAAAAAATTTATAAATCAAATACTAAATATTAAAAATTTTATTAAATTTTATCTATCAACTTAATTTTATAATTAAAATAATAAAATAATCGTGTGACATATTAATAATCGATTAGTATATATATAAATTATTATAGATATATATCTTGCAATAAATAAAAGTACGATACATATTTATCAATATGTTATATTTTTATATTAAAAGATAAATATATAATTATTTATAATTAATAATATATATTAATTATTTATTAATTTAATATATAGATGCCAATCCTTAAAAAGAAAATGGTAATTGCTAATGACCAATTTAGTTATTCTTTTTGTATATATCCAACAAATTTCAATCTCTCGATCTAAAAGGAAGCTGCCATTTTGCGATGAGTTGTCTTCCTTTCAGTTTTTATTAATATATTTTTTTGTACTCCGTCTTTAGTAGATAACTCAAAAGACCGACCTGGTTCTATCATTTCACTTGTCCCTTAATCTGTCTCCACATGCTCAAAATTCACAGACGTGCGCCTCCTTCATTTCATAATTCACAGTAATGATTCTGGAACATATATCCTGACTTGCTCATTCATTTTCTCCAGGGTGCCAAGTTCTTTTTGCAGCTGTGCAGTGACCTGAACTTGGGGGAAGGCATTGAGAAATGGGTAGATTTTATGACTGTAAACCAGTGATAGCAATGGTCGGATTGCAATTCATTTATGCAGGAGTTTCTCTCTTCACAAGAGCCGCTCTGGTGCAAGGAATGAATACAAGGGTCTTCGTGGTCTACAGACAAGGAATAGCAACTCTAATCATGGCACCTCTTGCTTATCTTTCAGTCAGGTATAGGGTTACACCAGACCTCTCTTTTTTGTCTGTCTGTGATATAATCTTTCTGAGACTTGCTTCTAGTGCAGGAGAAAACCTCGTATGTCTTCTCTGGGGCTAAAGTTCTTTGCTTGGATATCCCTTGCCTCTCTTATCGGGTATGTGTTATCAGTCTATATCTCATAATTTATGCCTTCTTTTCTGTTCAATAGATTCGCACATATGCTGATTTGTTGCACTAGCAATGATATAAAGAGAAATTCTTATGCAGATTTAATTTATATTCTTTAATGAATTTTTTCTTTTAAAAAATATTTAATTCTTATGTATAGCACTCAATTCTTTTTCCTTTAAACATTTTTAAGTGCTTTTTTTGAAAATTATTTTAATCATAAAATGTGTTATTTATTCTAATGTAAGAAAGATATAATAATGCACAAATTAAATTTCTCTCTGTTTCTGTTAAAAATCAAAAGACAAATGGCAGACCCTCTCTCTATGTACATATAAAACAGCCTTAAGGTGCCAAAAATTATCGTGTTTTCCTAAATGGACGAATGTGTAATGGAAAAAGAATGGTCATTATTGCATGTTTGAAGCTCCAAATGGTTTGTGATTAAAGGAAAAGTTTAAACATTTTTTAAGAATAATTAAAGTGATAATGTTTTGCTCCAAATGGTTTGTGATTAAAGGAAAAGTTTAAACATTTTTAAGGAATAATTAAAGTGATAATGTTTCTTGAATTTACATCAACTCCTTTTTCATTTTATTTTTGTACTATTAATATATATATATATAACAAAAATGAATAATTCATTAATGAGAATTTATAAATATATCTTAATAAAAGAAATAAAGATAAAAGGTAGGATTATATCCTTAAACTTTTGATCAAATCTCAATTAAATTTTTAAATTTTAAGTTGGAATAATTAAGCTCTTAAACTACATAATACGGAACAATTAGATTTTTCTATGCAATTCCGTTACTACTGTCATTAACTATTTTGACAAAAGGTACATATAACACTCTAACTTTTTAAATAAATATCAATTAAGTCTTTAAACTAAATAATACGATACAATGCAACTCCATTACTACTATAGATTATTATTTTTATTGATAATAGCCCATATAAAATGACAAGCAATAGCATAAAGACATTAAAATTATAAATTCTTCTTTTTATATTTTCAAAAAATAATATGAAAATTAAAATAATTATTTTAACAAAAAAAAAAGAAGATAAAACTTAGGTGTGAAAAATATAAGAGTTAATATAAAGCCTAAGTGTGAAAAATGAGAGGGTTTTATCTTGTTTTTTTTATTAAAATAATAATTTTTTAGTTTAAAAGCTTAATTGTTCCATCTTATAGTCTAAGGACTTAATTGAAATTTTATCAAAAATTTAGAGAGTTATTCATACCTTTTGCCAAAATAGTTAACTCCAAAAATAACAAAGTTGCATAAAAATACTTAATTATTCGGTATTTTTTAGTTTAATTAAAATTTAAAAATTTAATTAAAATTCGACTAAAAATTTAAAAATTATACATACTTTTTACCAAAAATAAATATAAAACACTAAAAAATATATATATAAAAATTTATCTCTAATAATTATTAATCATATTAATTAAACAATAAATTTCACTATTTAGTGATACTAAGTTATATATAAATTTTATAACGAAACTAATTATCTGAAGGTCAAATTTATTTTCCATTTTATGCACTACTATCATAAATTGAGAATTAAATATTCACATAATTTATTTATATTTAGAACTCAACACCACACAGTAGAAGATACATACAACTGCCTAACAACACACTAAATAATTCTAATTTTAATAATTCTAAACTGATGTGAGAAGTTAATTTCGATTTTTTGTCAAGTAATTAATCAAAATAAAAATAAAAACAAATACTTTATCAACACTGAATCACTTCTCCTTCCTTCCTTCTTCTTTATCCTTTTCCTTCCTTCCTCTTCCCATAGTCATCGTTACAACAAGAAGTCGCTGCGTGCTTCCCAGATTTCTCCAAGCCATAGATCAAAATTCAAATCCCTTTACTTCTCCTTTGGGAATGTCCCTTTACTTTACCTTCGTTTCTTTCCCACGTTTCTAGCAAACCTGTCAGCTTTCAAAGCACTTACATTTGGAAATGGGTAACTTACTTTAGCTAACGATCTCAACGTACAAGAGATTTGGATGCTATAGTATTTTATTGATGCTCAGTGCATAAAGCAGAACTCAATAGTTTCTTGTTAAGTGGTTAATTTTATTATTTAATGGATAATTATTGTCATTTGATCACTTGCAGAATAACTGCCAACCAAAATGCTTATTTTGAGGGCCTCTTCTTAACCTCTTCAACTGCAACAACTGCAATGACTAATCTGATTCCGGCTATCACCTTCGTAATGGCGGCCATTTTTGGGTATATATACTAAACTAAGTATTAGATCAATTAAACTTGTGTTTCAATTTTAATTTCTATTACAACCCTTTTCAAAATATCCGAATAGAATGGAGAAAGTGAATATCCGAAACTTGAGAAGTATTGCTAAGATTATTGGCACGGTCATCTGCGTAACTGGAGCCATTTCTATGGCATTACTCAAAGGCCCTAAGCTATTAAACTCAAAATTGTTACCTCCAATGTCTACCTTAAGCTCTGAAGGTGACAATTGGTTGTTGGGATGCATATTTCTCTTTGGATCCAGCTGTTTCTGGTCGTTTTGGATGATTTTGCAGGTTTTTCACCCTTCCAGAATACTCTTGAGCTAGGCATGTAATTAATGGTATTCTGATTAAAAAGATTTGTGTTTTCAAATTTTTAACAGGTCCCAATTTCAGAAAGTTGTCCTGACCACTTATATTCATCTGCCTGGATGGGTTTCTTGGCTACAATAGAATCAGCAATCATTGCTCTTTCTTTAGAAAAAAATGGTGCAGCTTGGAAGTTGAATTCATATCTTGAAATGGGTTGTTGTTTATATGCGGTAAGCATTTATTTTCCTGGTTTTAAATAGAAAATTTAAGTTGGAATCGATTGATAACTGTGAACAAGTTTAAGGGGAAAATTAAAATCGTATTATTTTCAGAATATTTTCTGAATTAGTTATTGGATCAGGGAGTTGGACTGGCTGTATCCTTCTTTCTTCAAGCATGGTGCATTTCTCAAAGAGGTCCTCTCTTCTCTGCAATGTTCAATCCTTTATGCACTGTTATAACAGCCATTATTGCTGCTATATTTCTGCATGAGGAAACATATCTTGGGAGGTACGTCATTTTAACTCTACTTAGCATTGATTTTACTTGAACTTCATTACTAAGCTCTACTTGAATTTTAATTTGCAGCTTCTAATAATTTTGTTTTGCTATTTATACAGTTTGATTGGTGCCTTAGCTGTGATAATTGGTCTATATGTTGTGCTGTGGGGTAAAGCCAAAGACCTTGAAGAAGTTAACAAGGGTACACACTTGAAGCTACAAAATGATGGTTCAGGAATTGTACAAGTGATAGTAGATGATGAATCTTTTGAGAAGAAGAACTGTAGAGCTGATTTAGAAGAGCCATTTATTTCTCACAAATCTGCTAATATTGATGAAAATAGTGTCTTTCCTTGAATCCTAGACTCTGCTAATTATGCACATCAGCACCCATTTAAGTCCTGGAACAGATAGTTTAAGCTTCAATTTTTATGATAGCTTTGTGCTCCCAAGGATTTTGAGAAGGAATAAAGAAGAGTTAAATTGAAAGCTATTTTAAAATGAAATACAAATATGATATGGAGGAATCTCATTTAGCCCATTTAAAAATATGAGAAATCTTGAGATTGGGTTCTCTCCTCGGGCACTAGATATGAATTTTTATTTTTACTATTACTCATTATGTGATTAATCTAATTAATTTGATCATATTTATTAATTAAATTAATTAATAAATAGCATTACTAATGCATTAAGTCTACGTCTAACTCTATTAAGCTTTTCAATATTAATTATAAATGAAAATTTTATTAAATAAATAATATTATATATTTAATAATAACAGTCGCACAATATATGAATTGATAGTTATTTATTTATTCTCATTTTTATCTTTCACATTTATATAGGTTTATTCAAATTTCTTCACTTTGTAATCACTTGAGTAGAGTTGCATACCGATTCCAACAAAATTGGTTCTCTTTAAATAAATTTTTGAAATTTTCGTAAATCTTCTTAATCCCTTATATTATAAGTCAAGCATTCGAAACAATTTAGAATTTTAAATTATAATTGCTGAACCAGCAAGCTTATTCCCTACATGACGTGCTATAGTTAGCCATAGTCACAAGTAATGAATAATAATAATGTTCATTTTCGCCCTTGCCAGGCTCAATTTGATCCTTATTCACATTTACAGCGAATTTAATCCTTAAATTTTTCAAATAGTTCCAATTGATGGGTGAACGTAAAGAGTGGATGGTAATAAAAAGAGTTCGATGGTTATATTGGATTATTCTCACTCTTACAAGCAATATAATTCTTAAATTTTTCAAATAGATCCTGTAAATAATAGTGTTGATGTTAATTAAAAAAGGCGACAGTAACGGTGTTGGATTGTGAATCTATATCTGATCTACGGTCTTGGTCGATATATATATTATATATATATATATATATATATGATCATCATGTTTCAGAGATTAATCAAGGAAAATGAAATTGATTATCCTCATTAATTAATATCGACAGATTTATGAGAAATAAGTGGCACTTCCAAATCAGCTGTACAATTCCTCTTCTCTAAAGATTCATCTGCTGTCACTTGTAAAATGCTTGAATTATCATTTTGTAGCTCCAAGTGCATATCTTTCTTAATTTCTTCATGGTCTTTGGCTTTACCCCATAGCACAATATACAGACCAATTATCACAGCTAATGCACCGATCAAGCTGTCAAGGAGAACATAAAAATTAAGTTGCAGCTATCAGAAAAGATTGGATTACTAACATGCTAATGTGATGAAATAATTTGATCGTCATCAAGATTTTGGTTAAGATATAGAGTCGAATTAAATTACCTCCCAACATATGTCTCTTCATGTAGAAATACAGCAGCTATAATAGTCACTATAACTGTGGATAAAGGATTGAACATTGCAGCAAAGAGGGGACCTCTTTGAGAAATGCACCATGCTTGAATGAAGAAGATCAAAGACTGTACAATTCCCTGCTTCAAAAGTAATTTCAAGAAAAGAAATGGTACAGATCACACATTTATAACAGCAATTTTTATGACTATGCATCTAAAAAAGAACCCATAAATACCAGCATTATGTCAAATTCAGGTATTGTCTATTTGAAAAGCTGGTACATGGAAATGTATTATTGTTAAAAGAAAATAAGTATCTGCTTACCGCATATAAACAAGAACTGATTTCAAGATATGAGTTCAAATTCCAAGCTGCACTATCTTTAGTTACAAGAAGTGTAACCGCTGCCGATTCTATCATAACCAAGAAACCCATCCAAGCAGATGAATACAAGTGATCAGGACAACTTGCTGAAATGGGGACCTGTTAGAAAATTGAAACAGAGATAAAAGTTTATTGATCAGAATATCATAAGCTTAAGACTACTTAGAAGTGGGAACACAATTACCTGCAAAATCATCCAAAGTGAATAGAAACAACTGCTTCCGAAAAGAAGTAGACATCCCAATAACCAATAATTGTCAATTTCAATGCCGGATGAAGATTTTGGTGGTTGCAATTCTGTGTTTAACAGTTTAGGACCTTTGAGAAACGCCATGGAAATGGCTCCACTCACACAGAAGATTGTACCTATAATCTTGGCCATACTTCTCAAGCTTACCACTTTTACTTTCTCCATCCTAGTCAATTCAGACACTTTTAGTTTTAGCTTTTAACCTTATTGGTTCAACCTTTTGCTTCTTTTCTGTTTGATTTCCTCAACTAAGAAGTACTTTTCATGCATATTGATTTTGCAGAAACAAAAAACATTTTTTACCAAAAGAAATATACCTCACTAACCCAATTTAGTTCATCGTTATAAGAACATTGGAACTGATACATCATTAAAATTGAAAAGCATCACTCCTATATAAGAAAACAATGTGAAGCTCATTCCTATTAAGGTGAAATTTGGGTTTTACATCACTAAGATTGAAACACCCAATGACTACAGCAAGGTTTAATTGTTGAAAATCAGTGACATCAACTAAGAAAGTGATAGATATTAGCTCAATTTGATCATGTAACATATACATAACCTAGTTCAGTGCTTGTACCCCAGAATGGTTGCCATAACAAAAGTGATTGCAGGGATCAGATTATTCGTTGCACTTCCTACAGTTGAAGAGGCTAAGTGTAGTCCTTCAAAGTAGAGAAATTGATTTGCAGTTAGCCTGCAAGTCAAATGAAAATTTTAATTTTTTTTTTTAAAAAAGAAGTATGAGAAAAAGCAAAAAGAATCAATGGATGTTTCAGATAGAGAGTACCCAAGAGAGGCAAGAAAAATCCAGGCAAAGCTCCTTAATCTCAAAGGAGTCTTGTAAGAAATCCTCCTGCAAACCCAATAGCAGAAAAAGTATTGGGAAAGAAAAAAGACGGAGAGTATGTATAAACATATACGTGTATGTATTACCTTGTTGAAACATAAGATAGAGGAGCTATGATCAGAGTTGCTATGGCATGCCTGTAGACAACAAAGGCCATAGAATTCAATCCCTGCAAAAGGGCAGCTCTAATGAAGAGAGCAATCCCTGCATTCATCAATTGTAACCCAATTAGGGCCATAACAGGCCTGCAGTTACTGCCACCATACCCACCCATTCTTTTCTTCTACTCACATCTATGCTATGACTCGTGAGTATTAATTTGAAGACAGAATTGTGACTCTGAAGGTTACTCCAACAAGTAATTTGGGTGAGCAATTTTCAGAGAGAAGATACATAAAGATTATTAGGTTAGCACCCAACAAAAAGTTATATTTATATATTAGGTGCAATGACTTCATCTTTTGACAAATTATTAATTTGCGAGACCCACCCGTCTGTCTGGGAAAGCTTTCTTCTTTCAGCAATGTTGGCTAGAAAAGAAAAATCACAAGAGGCCAAAGACAAAATAAAATGAAAATCACGTGAAGGAGATGGAACAATCCAAATCAAGAAAATGAATAAAAATAAAGAATTGTACTGAGAGCCGCATGATCTTATTAGTGTCAACCAGCTATTCTTTTTCAATTTGCTCCCTATACAGTCAACTTCCTAAATTTATATCCAATGCCCCAATACATCCAATTTAGACTTCTTTAGTAAAGTAGCTTCTTTGTACTAGTGTACAAGTGTCAAATATATCTAATTGAATTTTTTTTAAATAAAATAATATTAAATTTTAATTTAATTATAAAAACTAAAAATAATATTTATTTTATTAATTTACTAATATAATATATAGCGATGCATTATACAATAGTGTATTTGATAAATTTTTTAAAAAGTTTAATTTTTTTCAATTTTGATTTATTTAATTATTAGAAAGTTAAATTTTTTTAAATTTCTTCAAACACAGTCTTGTATAATGCGTCATTAGATATTATATTTATAAATTAATGAAATAATATTATTTTTAATTTTTTAATTTAATTAAAACTTAAAAAATTAATATTGTTTTACTTTTTAAAAAAATTTAAATTGGATGTATTTGACTCTTAAATACAAGCTCATATGGTTATTTGTTTAAAAAATTAAAACTGAATGTATTTGACCATTAAACATAACTTTAAGATATTATTTGATGAAAAATTTAAATTAGTATATTTGACCGTTCAATGGAAGTTCATTGTCCATTCTTTTCTGTTGATGTAATTAAATTCGATGGATTAAAAAATTTAAAATTTATTTTTAAATTTCTAAATTAAGTGAAATTTATTTTATGAATAGGCTCGATAGTGTACTCATAAATAATAATAATAGTAATAATTAAGGTATAATTTTTTTTAATTTATTGAAATATTTATTGAAACTTATTTATTACAATAAGATTATAAATTGTAGTAAGTACATAGTATAATTTATGTAGTAAAACGAATCATTAAAAAGTTTAATGTATAATCTTTATTTATTAAATTCGTTTAGATTTGAATAATTTGGTTAAATCCTTACTTTACATTTCAGCCTGGGCACTTTATTTAGTACATAAGCCAAAATTACATGGCGTTTCTTAATTTTTTCGAAGTCAAAGCAAAACTTGGTTCACTTCATGGGCTAGTGCCAGGTTAACACATACAAGTTGTAAATTTTTGGAAGATGTTCCAGGTTTAAAGTGACAGGGAAACTCAGAAGCTCATGATCCTCTGTTTATCTCAAAAGTATGCTAAAAAATGTAATTTTCTTTTTAAAAAAAAAAAAAAAAACCCTTACTGGACCATATGAGTGCTGTCCCAAGAATATTAGTTGTGAGAATTGCAGATTGAAGCATTGTTGCCAAGAGACAGGCTGATAAAGATAGGTGGTCTGGTCAGGATAGGTAGCTGTAACTGAAATCTCTTAATTAAAATTTTGGACTAACTACATGCTTGAAATAGGCCCTGCCGGAATCTGGCATCAAGAAGCAAGGCCAGGCTTATATATAAACTTGGAATCTACGGAATCTATAGCATGTCACAGCCTAACTACTAGTTTGTTACATAGAAGAAATAGTGGGAAGATATTAACATCCGAGGTGGGTGAACGACCGGCTGTTAAGGGGTTTTCTTTTCTTTCTTTTAATAACAGAAAAAAGAGAGTGAACATAGATAATAGTAATTTATAATAGATGGTGACTATACAAATTGTTTTGCATTATAAAATATTTATAAAAGAAAAAATAATTATATCTAGTTTGATTCAAACTCATCACCGCAGCACCAATCTCGAAATTAGATAAAAATATCTAACCAAAACGAGAATTTCAGTGCTTTTAAAATAAAATATTCTTAAGAACCGTCCTCCAAAATTTGAACATAAATCCTTGGGCCGTTTAATGAAAGTCATCCAACCATCAGGCTACCATCAGTAGTGGTGGTTGAGGGGGTCTCAGTCTAATTGAGATGTACATGTGTAGTGGTTATGATATGATGATAGAGCTCTAGCTTGACTCTAATCACGTACGTTTGATGTATTT
Organism: Ricinus communis; assembly: GCF_019578655.1. Classification (NCBI taxonomy): domain Eukaryota; kingdom Viridiplantae; phylum Streptophyta; class Magnoliopsida; order Malpighiales; family Euphorbiaceae; genus Ricinus; species Ricinus communis. The sequence continues at coordinate 23,028,012 of NC_063258.1, forward strand.
TTGTATGCCAGCTTGGGCACTGTTGAAGGAGAAGTTGCAGGATGTAAAGACTTGGCATAGCAATCTGCAGCCTGATTAGGAGAGAGGAAGTGGCAACCAATGGATGGTACTCCTTCAAGCATCTTGTGCTTGGCCAAATGACAATCAATTCCAATGTGCATATTTACATTTATGAAACACCGGCCAGATTGTTTACAATATGCATTTCACAAGTTAATCCTGCAATGGCGTTATATTTTGCTTCAGAAGAGGATCTGGAGATGGTAGGTTGCAATTGAAATTTCTGGAAACATTTGAAGAACCAAGAAACACACAAAACCCTGTAATACATCTCTTTGTATTAGGACATGAAGCCCTGTCAGAACTAGAGAATCCTTTTGAGTTGAGAAAATGTGCATTTGTTAAGAACAATCTCGACTTGGAGTAGCGTTAGTGCATCTCAGAATTCGATGTGCAACAGCCAAATGAAGGTAAGTAGGATTATTTAAGAAGTGCAATAATTATTTAACTGTAAAAGACAGGTCAAGTCCGGGTGCTAGGAAGCATGATCCTCCTAAGAGAGGGCCATTACTTGAAGACAATCTACTAGTAGAGATCACTAGGGAAGTGGGGTGAGTTTGTAGCCAAGAAAGCATGCGCCATTAGAAAGATCAAGTGCATATTTTCACGGAAAAAGTGCAAGTTGATTTATATTTCTAGTCTGAAAACTTCAAGACCAAAGAGAAAACTAAGGTTTTCTTTGTCTTTTATGAAACTAGTAAAAATCCATTAAGAAACTGATTATAACAGTTGTGCAAGTGTTAGAAGTTACTGCAGATGTGAGAATTAACAAATTCAAAAGATATAAAGTTGGGAGATAGTGGAAGCAAGAAATCAACAAACTTGGAGAAACTTTAAAGAAAGAGGAATCATGATTCAAAACTTACTAGTGTTAAATCTTTTCCTATTTTTTTTAAATACAATTATGTAAGAGAAAAATAAAGATGAAATCGGGACAAGGACCTTTTTTCTTTTAAATAACTCTAAAAATATATTTTATTTTATTTTATTACATTTTTACACTTTTAACTTTCTGTTTTTGCAGGTAAATCTAATAAGTACAAGTTACCGGTGGCTATTACAATCGTAAAGGTGTAGAATAAAAAGACAAACTCTTTTTTCTAACTTTTCAATCACTCTCATCTCGGACTATACTTTTATTTAATGCTTTTTTCTATTCTTTTGTTCTTTTTTTTCTTTCTTTTGTTCCTCAAAATGTCTAGAAATTGCATATATATGACAAGTGTTAAAGAAAATTATAAATTTTTTATTTCTATAAAAAAATAACAATATGAGTGTAATTTAACCAATTCTAAAAAAAAATTCTAATTAGTTTTACAAGATAAACATAAAAAATAATTTTATTTTTTTTATTTTTTTCTAATTTTCAGTTTGTTTTTTAAATAAAATTTTAAACTAAAAAATAAAAACTAAAAATAAAAATAGATAACAAAAATATCAACAAACATTATAACTTTATTCAATTTGGTTTCAAATTTTATATTTTTTTCTTAAAGTGAATAAAATAATTTAAATCTTCTAACCATTTTAGATTCATTTTTTTTGATTTATACTTGATTCTTTTATTATTAATTTCTAACTTATAAAAATGGAATATTACTATATGATTTTTTTCATGTAAATAAAAATCATAAAGTAGTAAGAAAAGTATTTTAGGCTTTTAATATATATATATATATATATATTATTTTATTTAATTTTTAATATATATTTATTAAGATTACTATATATAGTATTCCATGGATTTATATATTTTTTAATTTTTTTATTTCTAAAAAATTTAAATTACAGTACCCACAAATAAAAAGTTAAGTGAACAAAATATTATGAAATAAAATAATTAATTTATTACGAATGATATACTATGTCGTGCCTATTCGATGTGATTGTTATTTTTTATTACTCTTTAATTATTTTAAATATTTTTTCTATTTACTTAAATATTTTCTCGTTGATTTCTATTTAAATTTTTCTATAACTGAATGATTTCTATTGATGTTTGATTGACTTTTAGTTGATTTTAAAATGGATATGGTTGATGTCTGGTTGATTTTCAGATCTATGATGATTTGTTTTTTTCAATTTGTAATAATTTTAACTTTTTTTCAAATTTTATATTAAAAGAATATTATATATATATATATACACACACATTTGAAGTCCTCTAATTTTTTAGTTATATTTATAGTTCCATCATGATTCTTTTATGCCAGTTTATGCTTTTCTATTTATTTTTTTATTAATTTTTAAATATATAAAGAAGTATCTTTAATTTCTTTTCCTCAACTGTTATTTACCTATTTAATAAGTTCCAAACTCTTATAAATTAACTTTTTTGTTAAACAATTATATTTCAATGTTTAGATTTATCTTATTTTATGCTTAATTATGATTTTATTTATTTGTTTGTTGACGTAGAAAATGATTAAAAAAGAAAAAAATAAAAAAAATGAAAATTTTTAAAAATATTTTAAAATTAATAAAAAAATACCATCTTTACTGTATATATTTTTTTAGAAAAATACTATCTTTTTAGTATTTTTTTAGAATAAACCATTAAAAAATTAAAGAAATAATCAAAATACGATTTTACAGAAAATTATTAAAACCCATATTTTTGATAATTTTAGTAAAAATGGAAAAAAAATTATACGATATTTTTAGTAAAATAATAAAGAAGAATAATTTTCCACCGTCAATTTCATTTTCATCCACGTCACTGCCATTTGCAAGTTGGTTTAATTTCACTCATATCGCTACCAATACCATTTACAGCGTAGGATTCAGGGTTCTTCCAGCTTTTAATTTTCTTTTTTTTTTTTTCAGAAAAGGCGTTCATCGTTAGATTAAGCATGTAGAGTTATTTGCACTAATTTAAATAAAAAAAAGTAAACATCCATTTCTTTTCATAAATAAACATTTATTTTTTCAATTGATAATATTTTCATTCATAGAAAAATAAATGCATAATTACAAATTTAGTGTCTTAATTTTTAAGTTTTTTCTATTCAGTATATGAATTATTCTTTTCAATCAAGTGTTTGAACCTACTACTTTATATATATTAGGCTTAATTGCAAAAGAATACTCGATTTTTCACGTTTTTTTCAATTTAATCATGTGTTTTTAATTGTAACAATGTCATGCGCGACCTTATCAATTTTTTCAAATCGATACATAAATGAGATTTCCGGTAAAGTTTATCCCACGTGGCTACCGGAGCTCTAGTAAGTTAAACATGCAGAAACGGTGCGTCTTAAAGCTAAATCAGAAACGTGCATTTTTGACATCTTAATCAGAAATGAAAAAAATAAAAAATAAAACGGTGGCAAATATGGTGTAAGAAAATCCTAAATCTCCAAAATTGAAATAGCCGTTATTTGTTACTGAAATCATTTTTTTGAAGAGAGTGAAAGTAAAAGAGAGTGAAAGTGAAAGAGGAAATCATTTGTTACTGAATCCATTTGTTTGAAGAAGCTAAGACATTGTATTGCTTTGAAGGATCAAAGACATTGTGGTCCCTTGAATAAGTAAAGACGTTGAAGAAGATCAGACATTATGGTCTCTTAAAGTACCGACCACTGAAAAAGGACAAGTAAGTTATTATATTGTTAATGGCTTTTCTAAAAAGCTTTTACATTAACGAAATGAGTTTGATATGTGTGGGGTAGGGCATTTATCAATTTTTTATTACTGCACTTTCAGGTTTGTCAAAATTTATTTGAGTTTATCATTCTAGGGTACTGTGATTTTGGTATTAATTTATTTGAGTTTGTCATGGTCTGTAGGGTCTTATTCATGTAATGGTTTTGTTTGTCTTGTTGAAATATTAACATTCATGCACTCTATGAAAAGAATGTCTGACATGTTTTATGTGTGTATAAATTATGGTGGGTGTTTTGCATCTGTTTGTGGGAATGTAGTTTATGTAGGTGGAGATATTATGCCTAAACATGGATTAGACCCAGATAGGATAGGATTTTTGGACATACCCAATGAAGTAGAAAAATTAGGGTATTATGGGGCAAAGATTTCTTATAAGATTCCAAGATTGGGTTTGAATGATGGGTTAAGGGAAATGGTGGATGATAGAATTTTTAATGGATATGATTAAGTATATAGATGATGTCAATGTTGTATTACAAGTCTATGTCGAAGGAGAGAAAGGACAAGTAGCATTGTCTGGTGGCATAAGCCAATCTATTTATGGAAAAGATGCTGGTGTTATCTATATTAGTAAAAATCCAAAAGGTGTGGATAATTTAGATGAGATTGAGTATGATGAGTTGAAGTCAGTGTTGAACATAGTGAGCAAATACAGCAGCAAGTAGAATCAGAAGAGGATCCTGAATACTTACCAGTTGATGAGAGCGACACAGACGATGGACTAAATGATAATAAACTGTCAAATGATGATGAGTATGTGAAAGCAAGGAAAAGTATAACAAAGTATAAGAATTATTTGCTTATTGATGAGATTGTTGACAGACTACCTAGCAACACTGGTTTGCAGTTCAAAATATCATCTACTGATAGCACTACTGGGGTAGAAAATGTTGGACAGGAAACATCTGGCTTTGTAAGTGAATACAAAGACTCTGATGGGGATATGAATTCAGACTGTACTGATAAGGATGGCATTGAAAAGAGTTCAAGAAAGAGGATTGTATATGATCCTAAATATGATCATAAGTATTTACAGCTGGTTCTTGGAATGTGATTGGAAGATGCACATCAATGCAAAGCTGCAGTTTGTACATATGCAATTATTAATGGTCACAATGTGCAGATGATGAGAAGCAACAAGTACCAACTTCAAATGAGATATGACAAGGGATGCCCATGGAGACTGTATGGAAGCATGATTAAAAGAAAGCATATCTTTGCTATTAAGACATATGTTGGTGAGCATAGATACCATAGGGAGATGAAAAATAGGCAAGCTACCTCTGAATGGATAGCTAAGGAATATAAAAATAGATTAAAAAGGAATGCTAATTGGAGTGTGAAGGACTTGGAGGATTACGTACTTGATAAGTTCTGTGTTCAAGTGTCAAGAACAAAGTGTTATAGGGCAAAATGGAAAGCAATTCATATGCTAAGAGGGTCTGTACATAAACATTATGCTAAATTAAGAGGCTATAAAGTTGAATTGCTAAGGGTGGATAAGGAAGATATATTTGATTTCTTCCTTGATGAAGATTGTACTTTTAAAGGGTTCTTTATAGGCTTTAGTTCCTTCAGAAAAGAGTTTTTGAAGTATTGCAGGCCCATTATTGGATTTGATAAGAGAATACTAAAGATTCGAGCCAAAAAATTTCTCAATTCTGACACAAGGTACTTATTAGATCGAAAAAGTACCATTATTGGATTTGATAGGTGTTTTCTGAAAACTTTTTTAGGTGGGGCATTATTATGTGCAGTTGCTAAAGATGGGAATAATCAAATGTTTCCCGTCTTTTGGGCTGTAGTTGAATGCGAAAATGAGTACTTTTAGACTTGGTTTTTAACCATTATTTTAGAGGAGCTGCAAATTACAATTATATGAGACTAACAAAAGGTAATTTTTCTTGACTGTTTTAATTGTTGTTTTATTTTATATTAGTTATTGGTACTTGTTGAATATTTATATTTGGGTTTATTGTACAGGATCTCATTAATGCTAAAAAGAACCTAGCATATTTTGTAAATATAGAAAATGTGCTAGGCATGTTCATTGTAATTGGAAGAAAAAATTTAAGGGGCAAGTATTAAAAAACATGTTTTGGAGTGCAACTAGAAGTATTTATGAAGCTGCTTATAAGGAAGCTATTGATCAGATTAAAGCGGAGAATGAAGCTGCTTATAACAATTTTTTACAGAGGAAACCATCCAAATTATGTAAGTCATTTATGTGTGAACTTCCTAAGTGCGATATGATTGATAATAATGTCAGTGAAATTTTCAATGGTTACATTGTGAAATTTAGAAGTATGGCCATTATAGATATGTTAGAAGAGATTAAATGTGCATTAATGGAGAGAATGTACAGTAAGTTGATGCATGCTAGTGGTTTAACTGACTCAATCACACCTAGAATTAGAACTAAGCTTGAAGAAATCAAGTACAATAGCATATTATGTACTTGCAAACTTGTTGTTGGTGGCAAGTTCCAACTGAACATAGGAGATGATCAGTTTGTGGTTGATATAATATGCACACCTGTACTTGTAGAGCATGCAGATAACATGCATTCCTTGTATCCATGCATGTTCTAGCATTCATTGGACGAACCAGGATAGTGCAACCTTTATGGGACAAGTATTATACTTGTAGAAATTTATATTGAAACCTACAAAAATATTCTTGAGCCACTGAATGGCAAAAAAATATGGTCATAAGCTGATGAGCTTCCAATCAAGGAACCCAATTTTAAAAAATGCTTGGCAAACCTAAGAAGAACAGAAAGAAAAATATCACTGAAGATCCAAAGAATCTTAATAAGCCGTCCAGACAAAAAATTCAAATGACTTGTGCAGTTTATGGAAGAGTTAGGCATAACAAAGGAATTCTAAAATAAATAAAAAATGATTCATATTTCAAGAGGCCCCATAAATTACCAGTCAATCGTGGTAGGCCACGAAAAATAACTTTTGAACTTAGATTTACTGCAACTTCCCCAATAACTCAGTCTGATTCATTTATCTAATTTTTTTAACTTAATAACTTATTACGTGCTTAAAAAATTAAATTAATTTTATTTTTTTCTTAACAAATAAATTTATTTCCTAACAAAATAGTAAACTTCGTTCACATGCACTATAAGTTTTACCTTAAAATTTACTACTTTAATTTCAATTTTTTTAAGTATTTTATCCGTGAATAACAATATTTTTATTTTTAATAATTTTATAATTATATATAGAAAAATAAAATTTATTTAAAAATAAAAATTTTATTTACTTAATAAAATATCTAAAATTAATAGTTAGTAAATAAATTTATTTTATTTTTATTTATTAAAAGAAAAATATAAAATTCGTTTATTTAGTTAAACAAGTAGCAAATTATTATATTAAGAAAATTGAATAAAATAAACTAATATAAAAATAATCATTTATAAAAATATCTAAAAAATGTCGCTAATATTTCCCAACGACAAATTTAAATTAAATTTAAATTTTCATTAAAAATTTTTCAATTTAAAGGAGATATAATTTTCTTTGTTAAAATTAAATAAAATAAACTAATAAAAAATAATTATTTAAAAAAGTGTTTTAAAAAAAAGAGTATCGCTAATATCTTTTAATGATAAATTTAAACTAAATTTAAAATATCACATCTAAAACTTTCCGATCCAAACGCTCGTAATTTTGAATGTAAAAAAGAAAGCAATGTCTGGTGTTGCTCATGAAGTGTGGGACCATTCATCTGATGGGGAGAAATGGATTAGAAATGAATGAGCAAAAGGCGCAATAATATTGAATGGATAAAATTGACATCAAAATTAATATGGTCCATTAAGTTTATATTAACTTTTGAGGTACAATGATTAATACCTCAATTATCTAAGACAACAAAATATGTCCCCACGGCCATGAAAAGAAGCTTATCATATATTTCTTCCAGATAATGATAACCCCGCACATATTTTCTTTTACTTTCTAGACTAATTTTTTAAGAAAACTTTGGTTTATTTTCTTGCAAAAATCAAGATTTTAAAATTAATTATAAAATCAAAACTAAAATATTTAAGAATAAGCAATCTGAAATTAGCCTTATATATGATTTTATTTTCTAATATAACAGGTTTTTATTATGATATATTTTTATCTAGTTTTAATAGTCATTTTTCTTTTTTTATCTGGGTTAGAGTATAAATTATTTTTTTAAATTGTTAGTTTGATAATTAAATATCTAGAATATATTTATTAATTAACATAGATAGCAATACATAATTAATTTTTATTTATTTGATTTTGAAATTACAAATTACTAAATTAATTTTTTACAATTTTAATGCAAGATTCTTTTTATTTAATTCTAAAATTTTGTAAATAGATCGAAAAATCTACTAATATTTAATTACTAAAGTCTATTTAAGAATATTTTAATAGAAAAATATTTAAAAATAATAGTGTTAATTGGAAAAGGAAACTGAATTTTTTAATTCTAGTACAATTTGAAAATGATATATCAAAATTAGAAGGATGAATATTATTTACTTGAGTGAATCAAGTTTTTTCTTTCCTATGAAGTAAAGCTTCATCCAGGTTTTACAAGGTTAAAACTAGAAATTTTATTGGAAGATGAGTGCTGTTTTATTATCCTAAAACTCATAATTAATATCCCCTTTTAAAAATCTCCCCTTTTAAAAATCTCCAATTAATATCCCAACCAACCCATTTGAACTTAAGATTTGTTGATCTCAAGAGACCTTCCTTGTGATTTAGTTGCTGTGCATAACAAATCCCTGATCCCAATAGAACTTGAACCTGCCATCTCCATTTAGAAATGTGCTTTTGCAGGCATCATACTTCAACTGATACAGTACAGACATTACTGCTAGAAATTCTTTCCAAATCCAGTGGGGTTCAGACATGAGATCACCCTTAACATAACCCTGATGTCATTTGAGAACTTATGCAAGATAACCTTTTTTTTTCTTTTTGTTTTTTTGCAAGTCGAGTCTCCTTGTTTCCCTATCCTCTCATCTACCATAATCAACCACTTGTCTGCACTTAGATTCCACTTTCAGCAATGGCCAGCCCCATTCATTGTATTTTCACTTTCACATCACACCTAACACATAATATGTAAGTGAAAAATGAGGAAATGGGGCCAAAGGCTTGTCCTTTGTCATTACTATCATCTGAAAGCAGGCAGCATATGTAACTCATTTATGCTATACCAGTACACGCGAACAGTGAATCATCCTCCTGTAGATTTTACCATGTCAGCATTCAGTTCATTAGAACCCCAACATGCCCATCTGGAAATAGAGGAAGAACCCATTCGTCTTCCCTGCATAACTCCATGGGCACTGAATAATAACACCACTGATGCTTTAGACTACCAAAGCTAAAATATTTTAAGAAAGGGCAACATCAGAACAACAAATAAAATTTAAAGCATAAAGGAATATAGAATTAATATATATCCAATGTGTTCTAATAAAAACATAACAAAAAAAAAAAAATTAAACAAATAAAATTCAAGCATATAAAATGCTATACAAGAGAGAAAGAACCCAAAGGAGCAGATATCTAACATGATAACAAACACAGCAGCAAATAAAGAGGTGGCTGCCTAAAACTACTAATCCTACTGCAGACATTAATATACCAGTTCATGCTCTAGTTAAACTAATCTGTGTCTCTCAAGGGTTATGCTTCCATCCAGAAAAGTGATTATCCCTTCTGTTATTCCGGAAAGCACAGCATCCAACAGAGTAGACAATGATTAGGAAGATCAAGAATATGATGTTCACCACAGCAACCTTCTTCCAATCACTCTTGAGGTTGTCAAGCAGTCCAGCCTTGCATGAATTGCAGTTGAAGCAAAGAATATTCTGATCATTGCTCCATGCAGCACAGTCAGGATTTGTGGAATTTGTAGCTCCGGGTGTCCAATTGGTTGGGCTTACATACTGGTAAGCGCATTCATCTGCTGGCTTGCAGCAACCAGACTGCAATTCAAAAAAGAGAAATATATATCACAATCCAGTATCACTGAAGATTTTCATCTGAAAAGGCATTTATTCAATTCCATGGCAAAATCTAAGAGCACCCATCTGCCCACTTCAGTCCGTATAAACAATTTCAGTGTGTATGGAAAGTCTACAACTATTAAATTTAGTCAATTATCATGTCATAGCTGCTAGTATATAATTTCTTTTCAACTTGAAAAAGATAATTAAAAGAAATGTCATTTTAAATGGATTTCCGTCAGCCCACTTCAGTTCATCAACATTCATTGGGCACCAACAGGAAAAAAATATTCAGATGTTCTCTAAAAGGTGGTGTATCTTTCTTTTAACCCATCAAAAGTGCAAGAATATTAAAAGAAAACTGAAGTTCAAAAAGAAAACATAATATAAAAAGTAAACTGTATGAGGGGAAAAAAGGTAGACTTTAAGATGCTTTTTCGAGAGGAAATGCCTAAAAAATTTAAAAAGAAAAGTTAGTTGATTCAGTGGGCACATCCATACTTTGATTCTTACTGTTTATTTTTCCAATAGCTTTTAATTATTTCCCATAAAAATAATTCTAAATTTACAGAAAGAATCAGATTCCATACTATACAATCATTAACAAGAAAAAGTTATATTCCTTTTTCAAAATTTCAAACCAAAACAAACCATCTCACAACTTCCTTTTCGTAATTTGAATTCAAATCTGACACCATAATAAACCAAATTCCAAGAAGCAAAAGAGAACAAACAACAATTCAGATCTCAAATAACACTTAACAAAATCAAATCACCATAAAAACAAAAACCCATTCATGAATTTCCCGAGAAAAAAAGTTTAAATTCTTCATTATAAAAAAAAACAAAAAACATTCTTCAATTTTCAAAGAAAAAACCATAAACAGAAAAATTAACTTTCTTGATCATAAAGAAAAAAAAGAAAAACACCCATTTCTCCGATTTCCCAAGAAATAACCCTAAACAATAAAAGATTCTTGATTTAAGAACAAAAAAAGAAAAGAAAGAATCGCATACCTGAACAGCAGATAAGTGCCTGGTATACAAGATGGTAAGAGTATCATTCAAATACTTCTGATTAAAATCAGAACAAACTTTACTATCAGCCAAACAACTCTTAATCTTGTTCCAATTCTTAGTATTATTAACTCTCTTTTGTAACCAATTAGAATAATCACCCAATCTATACTCTTTATATCCTCTTCCAGACAGGACTTGACCAGCACCTTTATTAGTGACAACAAAAGCGAAGATCGTGAAACAAAAGAGCAACACAATCAAGATGAACATAACCAATAGATAAAGCCAGAGTAACCATGACACGCGGCAACACGCTCCGACAAGACCGGCCAACGATACCAACATCAAGAAAACGCCCAACACGATTACAGGCGTGTCAAGAAACCTCTCGCATTCGGAGGTTCCATGGTTCCGCAGCCAGATCCCTGCGCCCAGGATTGGGATCGAGAGAAGAAATGTTATGAAGTTGAGGAATCCTACTAAATTGTTGCTTAGACGAAACATTGTGCAGTGTTTGGGTGCAGAGAAACTGAAAGAAAGGGGAAAAGAAATTAAAACTGAATTGTGATGGGCAAAGGAATGGGTTATATATAGTAGCAGTAGGAATAGGTGTAGAGGGAGATTTTTGACGCGTGACAAATAAAAGGGCAGAGATATTATGTGATACTTAAGGGGTAATCACTGGGTGGGTTATATATATACTAATAGGAGTCCGAGTGGGTGGTGTTATACTAGAATATAAACTCATTTTTATATAATAATTACTAATTCTAAACCTAAATAATGCATTATCCTTTGAATAAATTGATTAATAATTATTTTAAATTTCAATCGTTATGAATTTAATAAGTTCATATTTCTAATATTTAATAACTTTTAACCCACGAAGTACATTAACTATATAGAGTTACCTTAATGAAATTTTTTAATTATTTTGTGAACAAAGTTGAATTATTGTGCTATTTTCATACTTTGAGGATAAATTTGTTAGTTTGCGATATAGTGAGGATTAGAATGTAAATTGAGATCAATAGTAGAGAAAATTTAATAATTTACCCTTGCTATGACGAAGTTGCCAGGAAGGTTATAAATGCACGCGCTCGAGAACGCGTATTTGGTAAAGGATGGTTGGATATGTATGTGTGGGGTTTTTCTTAAGTACGGCAAACGGATAGTAACAGTCAACACGAACGTGTGAAAGTGTAGTTATTTCAATTTCAAATACTGTGTTTCCCCTCTGTTATTTTTTTAAAGAATAGTTAATGGATTTAAATTAATTAATATGAAAAGAATTTAATTAATACTATTGGTAAATTAACTTTTTATTTTTATTAGTTGAGTTTTAAATAAAATAAGTTTTTTTTTATTTTGTTACAAATTGTATATCTTTAGATTTATTTTTATTAGTAGGAGAATTCTTAGGAAATTAAAAAATAACAATAAATATATTTCAAATGAATAATAAAAATTTATTTAGTAGATCTAATTTATTACTTTAATCAAATATCAAGCAAATAAAAATTGATAATGTAGCTAATTAAACCGTCTCCATCATATTTCTTTCTTTTTTTTTTTTAAACATCTCATCAGATTTATTAAGCAAGAAAAGAATTGACACCATATATTAAACTTAGAACTATACGCAACTAAGTGAAAATCAATTTTAATCAATTCTTAAGAATTATGGATTTTTGGAGAGATTTTAATGATATAAATGTAATTTGAAAATAAAAATTACAATATAATTTTAAGAAATTAATAATAATAAGTTTAAAAAGATCAATTTTGCTTAAGGTGATATTGCTTTAAATACTTTTATTTTTTGATATTTGATACTTATTTAGCAAAATGTATTTAATATTTTTTTGAGAGATAATAACTTTAATTATGAATACTTTTAGTTAACTGTTGTCGATAGTTGATAACTAGTAGCTCTTATAAATACATCTAAATTCTTTCTATCCAATCTGATAAAAGATTTTTAGTTTATATAAAAAATAAAATTTCAGTTTTCTTTAATTAATATCACTATTTTTAAATTTTTTTGACTAAGATATTCTTGATAAACTTATTAATGCAAAGCAAGGTGATCCAAATATTGGTGTATTTATCAATTTATTTATAATTTTTAAGATTTAAATAAATATATATATTAGAACTCTAAATTTTTTGTTTAGTAATTTGTAATCTCAAAATCAAACAAGTAAAAATTAATTATAAGTATTCATATTTATGTTAATTAATGAAATGTATTTTAGATATCTAAATATAAATTAATAACTAAGAAAAAGTTGTCTATTTTGATGACCACCATACAAAGCAACTGGATTGAAAGAGGCATCGATGTTGAACAAGGAGTGACGGAGTATAGCGGTGAACAGAAACACGAGACGAAGCAGCTCAATAGGCAAATAGAAGTCCTTTGGCCCAATTGACATGAATATTAGCACCATACAGAACCTGATTATGAGCATACCAGTTGGACCATAATAGAATGACAAACTCCTTGGCTTTTGCTGTTCCATATTGCACTCTTACCAAATCCAATAATGCGCAGATTGAAGCAACATTTATAGTAACAAAAAGAGAACCGAAGTCAGTAAGTTGCCAAAAGGTAGAAGCAACTGGGTAATGACACAACACATGCAACGTTATTTCATCAGAATTACCACACACTTGACATGTGACGTTATCAACCGATACATGGTGCTTTTGAAGGTTCACTCGAATGAGTAAAATATTATAAAGAGTTCGCCATAAGAATATCATCACTTTCAGAGGGATATTCAAGTACCAAAGCCACTGCCATCATGAATGCTGCTCATGGTCAGCCACATGTGGTACCCGACATTCCTTTGCTAAATGGTGGATACTTCTGATCGTAAAGTTGCGATTCTTTTAAGTTTTCTAATTTAAATTTTTTTTAAAAAATTAAGTTGAAAATTATATCTAAATTAATAAATTTATTCACAAAAAGCTTTAGTTTAAAATTGATGAAAATGATAATTGATAGAAATTATACAACTATTGGCTCCTCTTCAATAACTTCTTCAAATACTCATGTATATATTTCACTATTTTTTTTTTCTTTATTGCTTGAAAGAAAATGAGTTAGTAATTAATTATGTCATATTATTTAGTTAGTATCCGGCCTTTTACATTCGGTGGATTATCGAACATGCCAAAGATTGATTAATTTAAATAATTGCTATGCAATAAATGTAAAACGCACAATCGTTAGACTTCTAATCTAGATGATTGTATAAGTAACAAAAAAGATCTAACTTATCTTGGATTTTTAGTTAAGCTGATGCAGTTTCACCATATCAACATGCAGAGCTTATTAACGAGCTAAAAATTAAGCTAATGGCGAGCTAAGAATGTAAATATGAGTTGTTAGTATGCAATTATAAGTTATGAATATATAATTAATGAGATGGGAATATAAAAATAAGCTTAAGGAATAAAACTAAAAGCTAAATTACTGTAAGTTAAAAACAACAATGTAAAATGTAAGCTGAGAAAGAACATGCTTCAAGCTTCCAAAAGATTATGTAACTACTTTTCACCTTCTTTCTCATTTTTTAAAATTACTAAACCAACTCTTGATTAGCGGAGTAAGGATTTACACGTGAATCAAAAATTTAGAAATGAGCTAAGAAAATCTATGAGTTTTATAATTTTGATAACATCAAATAAACTTTTTTATTGATTTGGCTAAATTTAATAGGCTTGAGCCGATATTAAATTTAAATATAGACACATATGAGGTGCTACTAAGTTATTTATCTCATAAAAAATATTATATAAATGTTGTTTACCATCTAAAAATAGTATCTCAATTTATATTTAGGAATCAAAAGAGGCGAAAAAAGAAATTAGTATAGAATTCGACTATCTTTATTTTAAGGTATTATAAGTGGACAATAACCATAAGGAGATTTACTACTGCAATTCCTCCCTCTTGGTTTATGCTTTTGCTCACCATAAAAACGTAATTTGTAACTTAAATTTATATTTTTCAAACAATAAAATAATAAATAATAACTTTAAATTCATACGATGATGTTCTCTGTTTAAGAACATGTTAATATTTTCGACTAAATTTAAAGTATAGTTTATATTTTTAACTGTTATTATTTTTTTATTATAAATGATAATAAAAATCAATTTATAAAAAAAATATAGTACAATCTAAAAATATATTTAATGTAATTTTTGATATTTTAAGATTTTATTTAATTAATAAGTATAAAAATTATATAACAGCAACTAGAAACAAACACACATATCAAAAAATATTATAAAAAAATCAAATACATAAAATTCAAAACTATGTTCTTATTATTAATTATATATATAATTACTATACTATCATTCAAGATTGAAAACTACTATATAATTAAAAAATTTATTTATTAGTCAAATATAATATTTAAAATGTAATTAAAATTTATTTTTAGATTAGAATTATTATTTATAATAAATATCTTAATGTAAAATAAAATTAAGTATATAATTTTTTTTGCTTAAACTCCAATCAATATTTAGTTTTAATAATAATATTAAAAATATAAATTATTTTTAAATGAGCTTAGAGGAGTCGAATTGCCCAGTCTATACCATATTCGATGCAAGAGACTTCTCTCGTCATTATAGAGCCGGCACAGAGGACAATGCAATGATGAAATTTCCAACTATATCGTAAGAGAGGGGAGATAATAATATTAAAAATATAAATTATTTTTAAAACTTTCACTAATAATTTATAGGAATATTTCTTTTTCACACATAAAGATAACCTTAGTATTAGCATTTTATATGTACTGGTTTTTTTTTCAGAAATTCGATACTTAAAAAGGAAAGAAAGAAGAAGCCAATAAAAAATATTAAGAAAAAAACTGTAAGGAGAGAAGCCGTTACGCTTACCCCAACTCCGTTTCCATCCCATCTTTCGCTGCTCTATAAACGCACCCAAAAAAACGTATAAGAACCACGTGTCAGAAATGCTGACTAGGGGATAGAGTGAAATAGGTCACCCGCGTGACGTACACGCTTTGTTCAAAATTGACAACTTCCTTAATATTTCTTTTTTCCAGCCTTTTCTTTAAAAATATTTATCTTCATTTATCATATTTTATTTATTACTCGAATATGTTCATATATTACTCTAAATAGACAAATATCCACCTTATCTTAAACAAATATTATACATGCTTAGCTCTTGTAGTACGAAAATGTGACATTTAATTAATACATTTAAAAAATTAAATTTTATTTATATTATCTTTAACACGTACAATAGTTTATATTTGTTAATAATAAAACAAATTTAAGAATGTATAGAATATTAAAATAATATTTTATTGGATAGAAGAAATAAAGCCATTTAAAATTATATACAAATACACAAACTAAGGGCGGAGGTACTGTCAACTTCACACATTAAAAAAATAAAATAAAAAAGGAGTGAGTCATTAGTCATCAGTCAATTTGAGAAGGCCAAATAACAGTAGAATACAAATGTCGGCGCATTTGCGTATAACAAAGAAAAGCAAAAATGAAAAAAAGAAAAAAGAAAAAGAATAAAAGGAAATCACCTTTTAAATATATTTTCACTTTGAATTTTGGGTTTCTAATATGAATGCTGTGTGGGTCATGGAAGCAGGAGGGAAGGTTCAATGGGAAAATGTAATACACCAGTTGAGTATCCTTGTCCTTTTTCTTTTTCTTCTTCTTTTTGTTTTCTTTTAAGTTATAAAACCAATTAAATATTTTTATGTTTAAATTCCAACTCTATAAAATTCTGTTTAAACTTATTTATGAGATTTGTTTAATAAATTAATTAAATTGAAATTTTTAAAAAATCAACTTATCACTTGTTTAGCTCGGTTGGCAAATATAGTTGACAGCTCATGAATAACAGATGATAATTGGTAGTAGATAGCTAATAAATTAAATTGTATGGTAAAATTTTATTAGATGTTTTTAATATACTATATAAGTATAGAAATATAATTTATTTTTATATGTACTTTTTTGGTGCTTAATCTACCATCTTTCTCCTACCCATTCACAAATCAAAAGTGAACTATGGTTTCTATAGAGCCTTTCTACAGTATGTTATCATGCTATAGAAGTTCCAGTCATAGACCTTATATACTTCTTCAATATTGATACAAATGTGGAAACTTATCCATGGAAATATCTCACCTGGTTCAAAACCCCATATTAATGGAAAAAATAATTTCCTCAAAATCATTCATGAAAATAAACTATTCACAGACAATAACTCCAAAGCTTCAGGGTACCATGCCATCTATATTCTTCACAGACCTTATTTTAAGTTCTTAGTGGACACATATGCCACCCAATACATCTATCAATACTAGAGGACAATCGAAATGCCCTTACATCTTGCTCATCCACCAATAACAAGGGAATTAAAGCTTACTCTACAATTAAGAAATTATCTAGGAAAGATCGACGTCTCTACACCACTTGTCTGCACTTACAATGGACCTGATAACCAATGGACTGAACACTCTATTACTGAACAGTCCACTATACCTTTGCTCCCATCACCTCCGGATGATCCAAGTTTGACCACAGAACAGCAAAATGCCATTATGCAACATTCCCAGCCACTAGAGAATGACACTAGTCCATGGTATCCAACTTTTTACGATGGTAATCCAAGCACATGGTAGACAACCCAATACCCAATCTCTATCCTCCATATTTCATGTAATAATTGAAAGAGTGTGAGAGGATAATATTCCTTATCTTATCCTTACTGTCTTTATATAAAAATGTGTAACATTTATCTTGTTTACTTTATGCGTGTGTAAGAGGATAAGATTTCTTATCTTATCATTACTGTCTTTATGTAAAAGTGTGCAACCCTTATCTTGTTTTCTTTATGCGTGTGTAAGAGGATAAGATCCTTATCGTATCCTTATTGTCTTTATGTAATGCTCCTCTATAAAATGGGAGTCCCGTGTAGTGTAAAGGCAAGTTGCCTTCTCTCCTTAATCATAAATAAAAGATTTTCTTTATGGCTTTCTAAGTCTCGATCTCTCTTCTCTTGATCCTTTGACTATGATTTTTATGAGTTCTTAGTTTGCACGATCTTTTCTTTTATAATTCAAAAGGACTAGCTCAGCCACATAGATCCAATAGAGCATAAAAATTATTCATGGCCGAGTTGCCTTCTGTTGGTCTTAGCTTGAGGATTTATCCTGCCTTCAACATATAGCATGAAAATTATTAAAATGAATAGCTCTCGACTTCCTCATGGTATCAGAGCCTTTGGTGAAAAAGAAGAGAATTAACCAATATGGCTGTAAGTTCTGAATTCACTACCCAAACTGCTACTCTTCAACTTTCCCCATCTTGTAGAAAAACCTTAGCCAATAAAATAGACAACCTTGTAGAAATATTTCATATTCCTGAAACTGTCCAAATTGATAAAATCTTTGTCCCTATAATCAACCCGTACAACATTTTCAAAAAACAGACCTTAGCGAGAAGAACCTTTAACCAATTATTAGACAAACTTCCTCTCACGGTCAAGGAATACATCTAGTCTTCTGCATTATCTCAATGTTCTTTAATTGCTACTACCCAAAAATAATATGTCACCTTAGAAATCCCTGAGTCTTTTATCCAGTAATGGAAGAGACAAGGATACACTCATCTCCACCTCAGAGCTATTAGATTGGTGTTGTCCTACCATGGCAGAATGAGTTTACCTGTCACTGCCCGAATGTCACTTTTAGACACCAGATATCTTAAATATGAGCATGCTGTTATTGGAACAATTGTCACAACCTTCAATACAGAAAGTTTAGTACTCACTTTTTTTCCTAATTTTAATATGTCACTCAATGACCCGTATCTCTCTACGGCAGTGAAGGTATATATCCAGATCACTGGAGTTGACCAGGTGGTTGATTCTCTTGCAGCAACATTGCATCACCAATTAGTATATCGACTGCAGGATCATGCGATAAACTTACAACTACCAGGTTTTCAATCTTCATCAGATGTCCTATTTATCATGGCTGATGCAGGTCAAGTTCTCACAATTGTCCAAGCACCGCGACAATTAGAAAAAAAGATCTAGAAAAGCTTATCCCTCTTAAATGAGTAACAAACTATGAAAAACTTTACTAGTCTCAGGATAAGCAGATTCAAGCTACAGATCCCCTTTTTATCAAAGAAAAAGATGGCACTGTAAAGACTATATTCAGAAAAACTGAAGAATCCTCATCCTCTTCTCCATCCATCTTCCAATCATCAATGATACAACCAGTCCCATCTCTAAAACCTGACAAAAGCCTCCCGGTACATGCCTTTTTGCCTTCATGACATTATGTTTATCCAGCCAAGATCAATGGCCATTTTATTTGGGATATAGATCCTTCAAAGTGTGACCTAGGATGCAACTGTGCAGAAAAAATAGGAGAACCATATTTTCAGAGACCCAAACCTGAAAAGCCTAAATTGATTCGAAAGGCATTCTATAGTTCTCCATGTTCGCAAAAAAAAATCCAAACGCGATGATCAGGACCCAGATGATGCATCAAAAGTAAGGACTTTGTTGCCTATCTATGAAGAGGCTCTAGAAATCCTACAAAAAGAGAGACCTCTTCCTAGTAAAGTCTCTCATTCATCTTATCACTCGAGAGTACAACCTCTTGTATCTACAGCCTTTACCTGTCCAAAGTTGTTTCATGTTTCAAGACCATGATTTTCCTCCTTTAGGAAAGTCAGAAAATATGAGATTAGAGGTCACTCCGTCAAAAGTAGCTCCTTTTGGGCAAATTGAAAAGCTGACTCAAGCAGAAGAAGTTTTAAACTGGCAAACATCCAATGCTCTAGCCCAGAGCACGTACCTAAAAAAGATCGATGGAAAGCTAGACCAAGCCTTACATCTCATACAGAAGCTAGATAAGAAGTTGGATACCTTCTCTCAAGAGGTACTCCAGCTGTATTCCTCCTTAATCTCCAAATACCAAGCCCCTGGATAAAGAGCTTCGAATACCCCAACTAATTACACCAGCCTTTCCCCAAAAGAAAAAGAAAATTACGAGACTTAAAAAGCATATAGATTAATTGAAAATGACCTTAGAAAAAATAAGTCTTCTATGGTCCCTTCATTCACATCTGCAGCCTCCACATCTTCTGTTATAGCCTCCTCATATTACTCTGTATTTCCTTTCCTCCCACAGCCAGAACAAGAAGAAACTATTTACCCACCTTTTGGTACTTTTTCACACCTTTGTCCAAAAAAATTCACACCCCAACAAAAGAAGGCATTGCATTCTACAGTCTTAAAAGGCAAATTGCTGGACCAATCTCTAATCAGCTCCTATGATTCTGATTCTGATTCTTCTTCTAATACCTCAGGAATGGCTGATATAACAGAAATACTTATGAATACCTCTACTACTGAACCTTCTCTAGAAGTAGTAGAGCCTGAAAATTGTACAGATGATGCACAATCGTATTTTATTCTTACTAGAATCCCACACCCAAGGTCAAAGTCTACTGCTAGAACAGGACCTTAGTTTACTTTTGATGATTTTCCTCCGTTAAAATGGAGAGATAAACTTTCTGAATTCCTAGTATGGATTGATCTCCAGATGACCTTCGAAGGCGCTACACTCAAAAAGGTTCTTGCTGAATTTATGACAAGATTCATAGGCAGTTTCAGGGATTGGTTTCAGTCTCAGCCTGAATACACTAGGCTCCAATTTGTAACCTTATCAACTCCATCAGCAGCGGTCACAGTCCTCCATAATCAGTTCCTTAGATGCTTTGATCTCATTATACGACAACAGAAACAAGAATATTTTGATTGAAAATATTGTTCGTTAAAAATCAAGGATCTTGAAAGACATAACTCTGCAATATCCAAATTATATTATGTCATTGGTGGACATGATGGTGATGATACCCTGAAATATACTTTCATTACCTTATTACGAGATGAAATTCAACCAGAAGTTAATAATATGATCGCCGCAATAAAAAAGCTAGTCACCTCAATTACTCTTGGAGAAATCTGGCAGTTTACACTCTCGTCTATTAAGAGACTGTGTGACCAGCAAGAACTATTTAGAAGACTGTCTCAATGGGACTTGATTTTTCAAAAGGCCTGCAACAAAAGTCACTTAAAGATTAAATTCAAGTCCAACTGTGTTTGCTCCACAAGAAGAAATCGAGACATCATTTCTAAAAATTCAGAAGGAAAAGGTCATACACTAAGAAGTTTAAATATTTTCGCAAAAAGAAAAATCGGGAAAACAAATAAGATAGATGCTACATCTGCCGGAAAAATGGCCATTATGTAAAAGATTGTCCTCAAAATCCAGAAAAGGCAGTAAGAATGATCCAACAAGTTAGTATGTCCATGTCTCTACCAGATTCATTTGAGGAAGACATAGAATCCCTATTATCAGAACAAGATGATCTCATTCTAGAAAATCTCTTTGGAATGGAAGAAGAGTATTCAAACTCTACTGATTCGTCAGAAGAATCCTCTTCAAACTATGATGCTGATACGATTCTGATCTTAATGATCAACCTCCCTACAAAAGGTGAAAAGGACATACTAGCAAATGTGGTGCAATATCCTTTCTCTTCATCACCAATTCCCAAATTGTCCCAACTTGCTACTAAGGTACCTCTATTACCTTATGTTCTTGTACAAGTGTTGCCTTCAAAATATCTGAAACCTATCTCAGTCATAGCTTTCTTTGACACTGGAGCTCAAAGAAGCATGATAATTCCTGATGTCCTTCCATCCGAGCACTGGAATTCTCACATCCAAATTTTTAGAGCAGCAAATGGCTAGACTTTCAAGACTACCCTAGTCAAGAAATAAAATATCAGGATACAATTCTTCCCTAACTGTGTGGTATGGACACACATTATTAGTTCAGACCTCTCAAATAAAGACCTCTTGGTAGTTTTGATTTATCACCAAGCTCAAAGGCTTCAAATTCTTCCTACAAGAATAAAGTTCAAGAGACAATTTTGTCCATACACAGATACTTCTAATCTGTTTGCTATATCAGACACAAAATCAACATTTCTGCAATACAAGGAGAAATCCCTCTCTTTCTGTCTTGAGTCCTATTCACATTTCCAACATCCACTACCTTTATGGAGAAATCCTCAGTTTTACATCAAGCTCCCTTTCAAGCTTAACGAGGATGCCAATCCCATTAAAGCCACTCATCTAGGATGTCTCCTACAGACCTGGCTCTTGCCAAATCCGAGTGCCTGACCCTTCTACAACAAGGTCTAATTGAGCCTACGACCTCACAATGGGCCTGCCAAGCCTTTTATGTAGAAAAAAGAATTAAAAAACTAAAAGGGAAAAAAAGACTTGTTATTGATTACAAGCCTTTGAATCACTTCCTGCAAGATAACAAGTTCCCTCTTCCTCGCATCTCGAACCTAAAAGTCCATATCCAAAAGGCGCAATACTATTCGAAATTTGATCTTAAAGCTGGATTTTGGCAATTGGGTATCCATCCTTCAGAAAGGTACAAAACAACCTTTTGTATTCTAAACGCCCAATACCAATGGACGGTCATGTCTTTTGGATTCAAAGCGGTCCCTTTCCCTATTCCAAAAAACAATGATAGAAATCTTTAAACCCATCCTCTATTCTTCCTTAATCTACATTGATGATATTCTCTTATTCTCAGAAACGGTTGAAAATCACCATCAGCTTTTGAAACAATTTCTTGCTATCATCCAGAAGTACGAAATAATGATTTCAGAAAAGAAGAGTATTATTATGTTTATTATTAAAACTACTTGTGAAAGTTAATTTGTAAATAGAAATTAAGATTTATAATTTTAAATACTATAATTATAAATAATATAATTATTTAATATTTAAATATAATTTTAAAACTGCAGTTTTCTACCATGAAAAATTAATTATATGAAATCAATTTAAAATAAGTTATTATTGATAATTTTAATCATGATAGTATATAAATAAAAATATTTATCACTTATGAATTGATAAAAAATATTTTAAAATAGAACATATACAATAAGAAGTTGATTTTTAAATTTTATTGAACGGGTTAAATGTGTAGCTGTCAAATGAGAAATAATTATCAGCTGTATAAAACTTTCCAACCAAACACCCATTTACTAAATTCGTAAATTAGATCATCGCTAAATTTATGAGCTAGTTTATAAGATATTATATTAATAACTTGATGCTTAGGTATAATTTTATATAATTTTTATAAATAAAAATATATCTATTTAATTTTATTTGTTATAATAAAATATTAAATTTTGATGAATGTGTGTTGTACTTTTATAATAAATATTCTTTTAATTAATTGATAAATAGTTTAAGTTATACTTTAAATTTATTAAATTTATGTAGACTTGATTAAGCTCGTAAATCATAAAGAAAGTAATTCTTAATTTAAATTGAGCTTGTAATAAACAAATCAAATTCAAAATAGTTAAAACTTAGATTGGCACAGTTGATTATGACTTATTCGTAGGATTAATTGGGTTGTTAATACTCCCTCCTTTAGGAAATGTAAATCTTTTCTCATTAATATCAATAATTTTATTATTATTTCTTTAAAATACTGTGAATGTTATAGTTTTAAAATACAAAATACATAAATTAATTATATGTAATATTTATGTTAATTAACGAAATCAACATTTGAAAGAAAAAATTAAACGAATATCTTTTTAAATCGAGAAAGTATTGAGTTACTAATTGCAAAATTAAAGAGGTTGCATTTAGTTTATTTTTTGAAATACTATAAAATGCCTGCAGAGTTGTATAGAAACCGACAACTTTTGCAAGATAACAAAATAATCCTAAAAGTATTCAAACTGAAATAATAAAAATTAAAATCGGACAAAACCAGGTGCTATTATCCTTACAAAAATAATAAAATTTTGTCTTTAGTATCTAAAATATACGAATGTGATATGTGTGAGTGAGTCATACGTATTTGTTAGTCAACGGTTTCTCTTTCGAAGGGCCAAATTATAATAATACATTCCAAAAGCTTTAGCCATTAAGGAAGATTCATTCGATATAACCAAGAACGAAGAATTTGATTTTCAACTGACTCGGTATCTCCATCTGTTGAATCAATGAATGTTTTTTCTTTCCTTGTTTGAAATGGAATAATTAATTTAATCAACAAATTAATTAATAAACTGAGTACACTTAAATCTTTTTCAGAATCTAATTTTGGGGCCCACTATACGTTTTTTGCTTTGAAAAGAAATTGTCAAACATGGGAAGCATCGCACTACTTGAAGAAAACAAAACGGAAAGACCAGTGCATAAGAAACGCGAAAGCAAAAATAAAAATAAAAAATTATTAATTATTATTTCTCCCTCCAAGGTTTTATTATGGGTCTCCTTTCATCGGTCCTCTTGGAAAAACCTCTGCAGAAGTAAATTTTACGGGGGATTATGCTTTAAAGACCTCCATGGTTTTAACATGTCATTATTAACTGTGGAAAATTATTTTTAACCCTGACTCCCTTCATTTCAAAAATCCTTAAAAATACTGAGATATCTAATAAGTTAGTAGCTACGTCTCTACTATTTGGAAATGAAGGCAAGAGAAGCCAAGCTACGCATGGGGCGATCTCTTCAGACAAATATACATCCATAAGTATTTTCCTATTTCAGATGCTCTAACTGCTCCAAGTTTCCAACCCTTGAGAGGATAACGAGATGCTCGTCAACTGAGTCTGAACATGGCAGAAACGGACATGAGAAGATCATCTCTTTTTTCTTTTCTTTGTTTATTTATTATTTTCAGTTAATTTTTGTAAGAGATGGGATTTCAAATAACTCCAATCCAAATTAATTTTGTCTGCTTCCACTGCTTCATCATGCAAGTTTTGCACAATAGTCTCATCAATCCAACGGCAATAGGCTCTAGCGACTTCAAATCTTTCACCCCCCAGTTTGTTCTAATAATAATAAAAATTTGCCGGACATAATTGCAGGCCAAACTCGGAGATAATATCAAGACAAACAAAAACATAGATCAATTTATCCAGAATATTTACTGTCAGGTCCAAAAGCTCAAGGAAATTCCTGGAGGTATATTATTATTAATTCATGCTCAGCTGACAACCAAAATAGGAGCTAAACAAAGATAAACACAGAACAATGTGCATAAAAACGTTCACCCGGGTGCCAATGCGAGATCAAAGAGGACCTGGAAATGAGCCATTCTCCCTCTGCTCATTCCACCTCTCAACCTGCACCAATTTAATCGTAATGGTAACATATTATTAACTACAATAGCAGAAACCATCGATTTACTTTATTTTGCTTAGTACCTAACTAGTACCAATTCAAGAACAAAGGACAATAAGAACATGACATTCCATGAAACAGCTGGAATGGTTGGAACAGAACTGAGATGGTAATATGCTCTGATGATTAAACTTTGAAAAACAAATATATTGAGATGGCACTAGATATTGTTTTTTTTCTTTAAGAAAAAATAAGAAAAGAAAAAGGCAAAAGCCCCAATACTCCTAGAACTCAACTCATGAGAGCCTGCCTTGCTTCCACATTCTATTCAATAAAATACAAAATTAAACTCCACAAATATCCAGCTTATAAATATTTTTAAGGTTAATTTGATTACGAAACAATGAATGCAAGGAAAACATCATGCAACATTATTCTCACTATTCCAAAGTTCTATCTGCAAAACAGATACTGGAAAAGCCTGAAGTTGCTCCGATAATAGACAATGCAAGTCAACTAACCTTAGTACAAATCTTAAATTAAGAAGGCTTATGTGGATACTCCCGGACCAGAATTATTTACGGACTGATGAATTATGGAGAAAGAGGTCAATGAAAGAACTGATCTCTCCAACTATAGGACTGTGTGATTAAGCATCATCTAGTACCAACATATGGGGGACATATTCTCAGCATATGCGCAGAGGTTCTTGATATCTAAAGCAAATGTTGCTAAATGATTGCAAGCTGACTATGCTAAAGGAGAGTTTTCTACATCCAAAGAAAAAAAAATTGATACAGGTATTTAGACACCCATGATTTTCTGGAAAGATAACATACAAGATGTGACTGATATTTCCTACCACTTTAAGACTTTCTTAAATCTTATTTATAGAGATCAATGGGGAACATCATAAGCCAATCTCAGAAAATCAAGATATTGTGGCAAAGAATCAAATTAAACCTTAACCTATACAAAATGAGTAGTTGGCTAGGAAATAAGGAAATTTTTTTCACTTCAAGAGAAGACAACCCAAAAAATTGCCCTTTTACTGCTTTTAGAATTGAACACCTAAACAAGGCTGTTTGCCTTCATCTTCATTTGTAAGACATTCTACTGTTAAACAATACTTGAAATCTTGAACTGTGGGATAATGAATTACAACTTGTTAATGATTTAGAGAAAACATCAACAATTAGAAGTGATCTTCAAGAGATCATAAATTGCAACAGAGTGCACTCAAAGTTCACAACCAAGTAGTCACATAAAAGGCATGGTAAACTTACCCATTCACCAGGGCAAAGGGCACGGTAGTATTTGGCAAATCGATCACATTCTTTAGGTTCTTCACCCTTTGCTGCCAAGCACCTGGAAATAATAGTTCACACTCAGCTTGGTGTTCCTGCTTTAATTATTTTCTTTGCATGAGGGTGAAAGGGATATGTATTTCAGCATAAAACAAGTGCTTTACCTGTGAAACTCAATGTAGCGGGTAAAACAGTGTCGTGTTTGATTTGTTGTGGGAAATCGAAAATCAGCAGGGGCAGTTTTCAGCTCAATCTATTAGATAATACCAGTAAAATAATAATCACATTTAAAAGACCAAGAAAGCAATAATTAACTTAATATACACTTGTTTACAGGTCAAGCCTCTTCAGATATTATCCTTGGTTATTTTGCAAGCTCTCACATGGATTTTATATTTGCCAATCAACATAATTTCACTATGCAGATCCTCAAGGTTAATCCCTTAAGAAATGAAATGTGACAGATGACTAATATACATTGTACCCTATGATTATATGTAGAATGGCCTCTTTGTCCAGTTTGCAAGGACAAGATGCAACACAAGACCTTACTTATGAAAAATGATTCTAACATGATTAAAATTCCATGGACAAGCAAAATAAAAGTAAATAAATTCAGGTTAAATTCTCAATATCCTGAACCTTGGTAAAGAGATAAAGTTGCCGGTAGCTTTAAAAATCATTGTGAGAGACTGAAATTGAAATCCAACAAGCAGACTAGCCAAGGAAAATCCTATTCCAATTTCACAAAAATAAAAGACAGTGCAGTCAAAGGCAACCTTGGCTCAGAAAGGGAAGGTGCAATTACGTGGCTCACCTGGCCCCAAGCATGGCAATTTTCCCCAGCCACTTGCCTAATCTATTTACTGCTTCTTTGGTTAACTCATTTTTTCACAATATTTAGAACCACTTCTACATCATGAACTTGAATGGCCAATGTGGTAACGCATGAGATATCAATTAATAAAAGTTCAAAACAGCATGCATCCCTTAGCTTTGGAAAGAGCAAAAGGCTTATAAGTGCAAGATAAAATAAGACCACAGAAGTGAAGATAAGGAAGATAATTATCAAGTGGGGTTGAATAGGACACAGGAGTGAATCTCGCAGTTCTTTTTTTTTTGGATACCTTCAGATTTTGGAAATAATATTGATAACAATGAGAACAAGTGCAAAGACTTGCCAATTAAATTGGAAATTTAGTGTGCTATAAATATGATTATGAAAAGAATTTGGAAACCAGAGCATCCAAGTATATCTCATGGTAAAATATTTACTAGATTCAATATATAATTCTGTGTTTGATTCAATTATAATGCGTAAATGACAATAAAGAATTTATTTGTTCAAGCAAACTCTTGATTTCAACATAATAAATTATGTAATCAATTTTTAGAGTAGTGCTAATTGTAATAAGGAGAATTC
Organism: Ricinus communis; assembly: GCF_019578655.1. NCBI lineage: Eukaryota > Viridiplantae > Streptophyta > Magnoliopsida > Malpighiales > Euphorbiaceae > Ricinus > Ricinus communis. Next base: position 23,055,806 of record NC_063258.1, read on the forward strand.
AACTCTGCACCTAGGTCCTAGAGTGACAAGTCTAGCCCAGTATCAAAATACATTATGTCACAGAACCTTAAGTCATCGATTCAGGACTTTGAAATTGCAATTATTACTGTTGTCCGGATACAAGCATGAATCCCCGTCATAAAACAACTGTAACATCTGCCATTCATATAATCAGCCAAAGATCAGAATTCTTTTCTTCTGCTGACAACATTAACCATAACACTTGTTCTCCTCCTTTATTTCATTCCACTCTCCAAAATCTAGTTTTATATCCTTAAAAATACTATTATTTTGACATCAAAACACTTGATTAGCTCAACTAAAGGGATACTTCAGAAGCTCTATCCAAGTGAAGGCATCATTTTGGTCTTCTCTGGTTGATAAGCTATTAGTCTATTACATGCTTTTAATGACACATTGAACTGTTAGATCTACAAGATTTGCGCTTTGTATCTTTTTAAGGGGTTCAGTTTTTGTTCTAATATTGATTTGAGTCATTTTTTGAATTTTCTAAAGAGATAAAAAATTTCCAAGAAGTTTGGTATTTAAGCGCAAAATATTTTTACTACCAAATCAACTTTTCCACACACAAACATTCATAAAGATCCTTTTTTCTGTACCAATTTTTTTACTGATTGCTCTCTAAAAATTAAAGCCTTCCAATAAAAATTGAAGGTTTTGATATTCTAATACTAATCAACAAAAGAACAAACAATATAATAAAAAAAAAAGGATAAATCTGTAACATTTGATCTCAAGCAGCAATCAAAAACAGATAGATTCAGTCAAAATGAACATTAGAGATCCCTAAAATTCATTACCTCGTCTGCCATTTTTGTAGCCAGCGATGGAGACCAATGGAGAAAGCGAAACACGAAATTCTCTAATATGAAAAAGAGGGTAAAAGAGAGAGAGCCAACAAATAATAAGCAGCCACGTCACTATAGGTGACAGAAGCGGAATGAGAGAGACGCCGATAGACAAGTAATAGCCCAAACGAATTGATGTGAATATTAGTTTTGGATCAGGTAATTAAGCAAAGGCAAAGCCCATTTTAATTTTACCAGTTTTTTCTTTTCTTCTATCTTTCCATTTAAAATTTTATTTTTTTCCTTTCTATTTATATAATTTATAAACTTTTTGGTTCTTTTGTTTTTATCAACACTTTTTTTTTTAATTGTAATTTAGTAAGGAATTATTAGAATATAATTTATCAACTACTATAAATATTATCATATTTGATTAATTTTCACATTTTGTATTTTAAAATTATAGCTTTTATAAAAATTTTAATGAAACATTGAAAAGATATTATTAATTAAAAAATAAATATTTTTTATTATGTATAAATTAAAAATAGATGATTTTTTTAGATGGAAATAATATTTTATTACTAATAAGGGTCCCCTTAACGAGTGTCCTAAGGACACTAGTTAAGTCATAAATTAGTGAAACTAACAATGAGTTTATAGATGAACCTGAAACACTTGTATCCGAAAATACAAATGAGAATAACTATAGTGGTGAAACTGAGAAAATACTTGCTTCTAGAAGTGATGATGAAGACTATATACTTGGGGATAAAGGTGCATATATTAGTGATGAGGACAGTCTGTTAGATGGTGTTCTTAACTCAGATATAGATAAGGAATACATAATTGCAAACCAGAATTTGAAGACTTTTAGGAAGACTTTAGTGGATAATAGATTAGGACTAAGGTTAGATAGAGATTCTGTTAGGAATAAGATTGGTCATATGGGTGCTGATAGACCTACTAGAAAAGACGGCAATGACGGTGATAGCAATAGGTAGCATTCTAAGTACTCAGACATTGATGATGAAATAGAAACACCAATTTCAAGTGATAAAGATAACATAGAGGTTAGGATAAAGAAGAAGGAGAAAAAACATTAATAATCCAAAATATAATCATACAGAACTGAAGTGGGTGGTAGGTTTGAGGTTTATAAATTTAGAGCAATTTTGAACAACAATACATAACTATGCATCTCATAAACCAACTACAAAGACAAGTTTGTATACAAATTTACACCTCTGTGAAGGACAACATGTTCTGCCTAAGCCAAACTAAAAGTATAAAAAGTTGCCTTAAAGGGTTTTGGCTGTGATATCTTTTGTTATTTTGTTTGTAATGGTAATTGTTATATCAAGGCAGTCCCACTTGTTCTTTTTTTTGTTGAGTTGCAACTACTAAGTGTCTTGCCAGTATCATTGTACTTTTAGGAATTAGAAAATTGAGACATTATGGTTTTGCTTGTAATGACTATATATGCAAAATAGTTCAACTTTTATAGTGATATATATATATATATATATATATATATGGTATGATTCCTTGTTAGGTACTGTTGAGTCGAGCCTCAATAAAGGACCTATTTCTTTCAACTGTTTTTCAAATATCACGATTTCTTTAAACGATAAAAATGTTTTAAAGAGCATCGTTCTTCAAATAAAGACACATAATTACGAAATGCTTGAAGGATCTATTCCGATAGCATTAATTTTTAAAATTCATTACAAAGCTATGATTTCTGCCTTTGGTTCCAAACACAAGCTTCACTCACCAAAAGGAGAAACCCTGTTCCTACAAACAGATCTATCCAAATCCAACGCAACCATTCCAAAAACCATTCAATGGAAAGACATCACTCTTCCAGAAGAATGGATCCTTGAAGGTGCAACCCAACCTATATCTCCAAAGCAAACAGAACCAAACACAAACCTCAAACACATAGCCCAATTCCCAGATGGAAAGGTAAAGATCACATTCAATAGAAAATCATCTTCCTCTAGATTTTCTGATGATGGTTCTTCAACATCGACCATAGATATTGGAAGGGTATCCAAAATACCTTCTGTTATTTATGCTCCTTACAAAAAACCAATTCCATCTCAAACACAACCCCGATTTTCAACATCTGATGTTCCAAACAATATACTTCAAAATGTTGATTACCAAAGCAATATCCCCAGACCAATTTATAATGATCCAAAGAAAGATGACGAAGATAATTTTTTGCAAGAAAAAGATAGTATTCAAGAAAGATACTATCAATTTTGCATTCAAAACAAAGCCCAAATCAAATTTTTTGATTGGTTTCAAATCTATTGCAAAGAAAATGGTATCCTTTATCCTTTCAAAGAAAAGCTCATTAGTCCTGTCACAGTAAGGAAGAAAGCCCCTAAGTGGAAGGTAGGAGAAACAGTTGAGGAAGGATTCTGTACAGAAAGCCCCTCTAAACTGGTTTCAAAGATTTTTCCTCCAGGATGGTATTTCAATCCCTGGAATATTTCAAAGCCTCAGTCTTACTACCAGTCTATCCTTGAGATAACTGGTTCCGCCAAATTCAAACATTTCAAAAAGAACAAAACCCATAAAGATCCTGCATACTCCACATGCACCATTCAAAGAATCCTTCACCCTTCTGATTGGGGAATGGATTTACACTCTCCCAGATCTTTTCCAACATCCCTTCAAAGAACCTACCCTTCAAACCTAAACACCTCCTTCAACTATTGGGATTACCAGCAAGCCTGGTTTAATACCTTTCTCCTCCAAAACGAAGGACAAAGCCACTCTTGGCTATATGATTTCTATACTTATGGTGAGCTAGTTAGCCTTACCCAGAAAGAAGGTTTAAAGATATGTCATGACCTTAAGCTCTAAAGACAGCTCAAATGGGAGATGAAAAAGACTAGGCAGGAACTAGGTAGTTTCTGTAACCAGTTTGAGTATAACCCCATAGAGCCCTCTTCTTCCTGCAAAGGGAAATGCAAAGAAATTTTTTCAAAAATAGAAAGACTCCTAGAAGCAAGGAGAATTTCTACAAAAGACCATCTTCTTCCAAATTTCCAAAAAAGGATTCCAAAAAAGATTTTTCCAAAATTACATGCTTTAAATGTGGTAAGAAAGGCCATACTTCAAAGTATTGTAGATTTTCCAAAAAACTCCTTGAGCTCCAAATAGAAGAAGAAGTTTTAGCAAAAATTTCTGCTCTTCTAGTCGATTCTTCTGAATCAGAATTCTCAAATAGTGAGGAAAAATTTTAAATTGATGAAATCAAAACCTCATCTGAGTCTTCTGAAACAGATTCTGAAAGTTTTTCAAAGAATATTAATATGCTCACTAGGCAACAAGAAGCTCTTCTTGAAGCTGTTAAGCATATTAATGATCCTCAAATCCAAAAACAAGTTTTGAAAGAGATTTTAAAAACTGAATCCCTTGTTCCCTCTTCTAGTAAAAACACTTATGATCTTACTATGATTTTGGACAAAGGGAAGAAGTTGAAAAACCCTCTTCCTACTGTTCAAGAACTTCAAAAAGAGATTAAAGCCATCAAAACAGAACTCAAAGAGTTGAAAGAAAAACAACAAAATAATTATGTTTTGCTTCAAAGCCTGATCCTCAAGCAGAATAGTGATTCCGATTCTGATGAGGAAAATGATTTTCAAAATCTTGAAGTTTCTGAAAATGTTCCTGAAAACTTCATCAATGTTTTAAAGAAAATTACTTCAAGAAAGTATTTGATTCAGATAAAGCTTGTTTTTCCTGGTGATTTTCAAATAAAAACCATCGCCTTGTTTGATACAGGAGCAGATCTCAATTGTATCAACTGCGAGTTGGTTCCTGAAAGGTATCATCAAGAAACCAAAGAGAGGCTGACTTCAACCAATTCTTCAAAGATTAAGATTGCTAGTAAAACTGAAGCCGCAATTCTTAATAACAACATTGCTTTAAAGAATGTTTTTATTCTTACAAAATATCTTCAGCAAACGGTTATTTTGGGGACTCCTTTTACTAATTTCATAACTCCCTTCAAAGTGACTACTGCTGGAATTATTTTCAAAGCTAAAGATTCAAAGATTGTTTTTCCTTTCTTAGTCCAGGTCTATTGCACTAGAGGAGGAAGATGATGCTTTTAATTTGCCTTTAGAAGAAGCAGTCTCTGACAATTGTTTAATTAATTACAAGAAATCTTCTTCTGTTTGGGCTGCAGCAAGCTTTGGAATTAAAAAAGACTTCTGTGCTAGGAACGTGGTTTGTTCTTTTGGAGGTGGCAAGAAGCTATTTTTGGTAAGGAAGTTTTGGACAGATTTGAGGGATAATTTATCTTGGTGGTTAAATTTATCCCACCATTTTACTTTGAATCTCCGGGTAAGGATGGTTTCACCGTCTGGAGATTGGTTGAAATGAAAATACTAGACACATACCCAGGGGAGAAAGAAATTTGAACAAAATAGGAGTAGCGGGGGAAAACGCCTTTCTATTTTATTAGGTTTGTAATTGGCTTTGAAGAGGTTAAACAAGGGCAAGACTTCTGGAATTATGGTTTCAGGGACATTACCATAATAATTCCACCATTGTTTGAACCAGTAGGGGATCTTTGAAGTTTGAATGAGGCTTGTATCGAAGTAGAAAAGCCAGGAGTGGCTTTGTCCTTCGTTTTGGAGGAGAAAGGTATTAAACCAGGCTTGCTGGTAATCCCAATAGTTGAAGGAGGTGTTTAGGTTTGAAGGGTAGGTTCTTTGAAGGGATGTTAGAAAAGATCTGGGAGAGTGTAAATCCATTCCCCAATCAGAAGAGTGAAGGATTCTTTGAATGGTGCATGTGGAGTATGCAGGATCTTTATGGGTTTTGTTCTTTTTGAAATGTTTGAATTTGGCGGAACCAGTTATCTCAAGGATAGACTGGTAGTAAGACTGAGGCTTTGAAACATTCCAGGGTTTGAAATACCATCCTGGAGGGAAAATCTTTGAAACCAGTTTAGAGGGCTTTCATGTAATCCTTCCTCAATCAAGTAAAATATTTTGAAAACTTTGTTTTTCCAAATACTCATTGGATTTAAAACGTTTTGATTGAGACAAAACAATTTCTTGAGAATTTGGCTTTGAAATACTATTTGAATTTTGAGATAGACTTTGAGGGAAGATTTCTATCTCGGTTTTTTAAAAAGGGATAGAGAGTATACCTTTACCCTTGATGGAGGAGGAGAACGACTTTGGAGTTACTTCTGGCTTTGGAATTATTTGCTTTGAAGATGGTTCGGATAGGGATTGAACCATCTGCCTTTTATATTCTTCAACTCTTTGAAGGAATTCAGGGTCTTGCTGAGCAAGCCATTCCTGAATTTGTTAGGCTTGATCAGCTTTGGAACGATCCATTTGTTGTTGAACTGGATCTGGTTGATCAATTTCCTCCTGGATAATTTCAGTCCAGGTCCTGATAGGCTTTGAAGATGAAGGGAGAATTTCCTTCATTGGGCTTTGAGCCGGCTTTGAACTTGCCGTTGATTTTTCTTCTTTAAATTTGGATTTTCGCGGCATTTTTCACTCCTGTTTTTGAAGAAACTCTCTGGTTAGAAAGTCTGGGATAGAATTCGAATCTCCTCTAATAAATTCGATTTCAAAATCAAAAACAGAAAGAATAGCTTGCCATCTAGCAAAAATGTGTTTGGAAGCTATATTTTGAACATCTTTTTGTAAAACTTCTTTAGTAGATTTGCAATCAATCCTTAAAAGAAATTTTTGATTTAAAAGATCACTTTGAAATTTGGAAATACACAAAACTATCCAAATAATTTCCTTTTTGATAGTTGAGTAATTCTTTTGCGTATCATTCCAGTGTGCAGAAGTAAACTGGACAATACATTCTTTGGAATTTTGGATTTGTTTAAAAATCCCACCATAACCTAATTTTGATGCATCAGTTTCAACAATTTTGAATGCAGATGGATCAGCTAAATGCAGGCATGGAATTTCTAAAACTTGCTTTTTTATGCTTTGAACAATTTTTGTGTGCTGATCGGTCCAAGGAGGGGGATTTTTCCTTAGCCTATCATGAAGGGGCTTTGCAAGACAGTTTAAATTTGGATAAAAATCCATGACATAATTTAAACTACCAAGAAATCTTTGTAATTGGATTTTTTCCAAAATTCTATCTGGAAACTTTGAAGTGAATGCAAGAGATCTTTCAATTGGGGTGATGGTGCCCCGAGAGATATAATGTCCAAGAAATCTTATTTTTGTTTGAAAAAGAGATATCTTGATTTTTGAAACCACTAAACCACTCCTTTTAACAACATAAAAAAATATTTCTAAGTGTTTGAAATGTTGTTCAATGGAATTTGAAAAGATTAACACATCATCAATGTAGACAATGCAAAACTTTGAATAAGGATTAAAAATGTCGTTCATGATTTTTTAAAATTCAGAAGGAGCATTTTTCAATCCGAAAGGCATTACATTCCATTCATACTGGCCAAATGGAACTGTAAAAGCCGTTTTGTAACGATCTTTTGGATCAATCTGGATTTGCCAAAATCCTAATTTCATATCAAACTTTGAAAAGATGAATGCAGAATGAAGTTTTTGAAGAAGATCTTTTTTGTTTGGAATAGAACACCTAATCCACTTTAGAGCTTTATTCAAAGGTTTGTAATTGATCACTAGCCTAGGAGTTCCTCTTTCTATCTCGCTATTCTTATTGACATAGAAAGCTGCACAAGACCAGGGTGATCTAGACTTTGAAATCAAACCTTTTTACTCAAGATCTCTAATCTCGATTCTACAATGGCTTTCTAAAGACTCATTCATCTGAATGGGTCTGGCTTTAGTAGGGATTTGCTTATCAGAAAAGAGTGAGTTTAGAGAGAGAGTTTTTCCTCTTACATTCTTGTACTCCTCTTGTACGTTTATATTTTCTTCTGTTCAAAGCTTTCAAAGTTTATTTCAGAGATTGTATATTTGTTTCTTGTTTATGTTCAAAGTCTGTTATTATCAATAAAAGTTCAAAGTTTATTTCTATCTATCATCTTCATTATCATCGCCGTATGCCTGTGCTTGCCTCGCCCTAATCCCGAACCCAATAGGCTCCGATACCAAATTAGAACAAAAATCGGAAATGATCGGGAAGATCAACAAGTTTCGATGTGCGGATCCTCGACGAGGCAAGCAGCATACGATGATAATGAAGATGATAGATAGGGAAATAAACTTTGAACTTTTATTGATAATAACAGACTTTGAACATAAACAAGAAACAAATATACAATCTTTGAAATTTTTAGCTTTGAAAATAATTCCAGCAGTAGTCACTTTAAAGGGAGTTATCAAATTGATAAAAGGAGTCCCCAAAATAACCGTTTGCTGAAGATCTTTTGTAAGAATAACAACATTCTTTAAAGCAATGTTGTTATTAAGAATTGCGGCTTCAGTTTTCTAGCAATCTTAATCTTTGAAGAATTGGCTGAATTCAGCCTCTCTTTGATTTCTTAATGATACCTTTTAGGAACCAACTCGCAGTTGATACAATTGAGATCTGCTCCTGTATCAAACAAGACGATGGTTTCTATTTGGAAATCACCAGGGAAAACAAGATTTATCTGAATCAAATACTTTTTTAAAGTAATTTCCTTTAAAACATTGATGAAGTCTTCAGGAACATTTTCAGAAACTTCAAGATTTTGAAAATCATTTTCCTCATCAGAATCGGAATCACTATTCTCCTTGAGGATCAGGCTTTGAAGCAAAACAGAATCATTTTGTTGTTTTTCTTTCAACTCTTTGAGTTCTGTTTTGATGGCTTTAATCTCTTTTTGAAGTTCTTGAACAGTAGGAAGAGGGTTTTTCAACTTCTTCCCTTTGTCTAAAATCATAGTAAAATCATAAGTGTTCTTACTAGAAGAGGGAACAAGGGATTCAGTTTTTAAAATCTCTTTCAAAACTTATTTTTGGATTTGAGGATCATTAATATGCTTAACAGCTTCAAGAAGAGCTTCTTGTTGCCTAGTGAGCATATTAATATTCTTTGAAAAACTTTCGGAATCTGTTTCAGAAGACTCAGATGAGGTTTTGATTTCATCAATTTGAAATTCTTTCTCACTGTTTGAGAATTCTGATTCAGAAGAATCGACTAGAAGAGCAGAAATTTTTGCTAAAACTTCTTCTTCTATTTGGAGCTCAAGGAGTTTTTTGGAAAATCTACAATACTTTGAAGTATGGCCTTTCTTACCACATTTAAAGCATGTAATTTTGAAAAAATCTTTTTTGCAATCCTTTTTTGGAAATTTGGAAGAAGATGGTCTTTTGTAGAAATTCTCCTTGCTTCTAGGAGTCTTTCTATTTTTGAAAAATCGCTTTTTCTTAAAAGATTTTGAAAAATTTTCTTTGCATTTCCCTTTGCAGGAAGAAGAGGGCTCTATGGGTTATACTCAAACTGGTTACAGAAACTACCTAGTTCCTGCCTAGTCTTTTTCATCTCCCATTTGAGCTGTCTTTGGAGCTTAAGGTCATGACATATCTTTAAACCTTCTTTCTGGGTAAGGCTAACTAGCTCACCATAAGTATAGAAATCATAAGGGATCTGACCATTATGTGCTTCTCTTATGGTATTCCTAACTCTTTCACCTAGAATCTTAGGTAAACCGGCTAAGAATTTCTCTTTCCAGAAAGGTTGGCTAGAATCTTCTCTAAGCATGACTCTGGTTAGGAAGGTGTCTTTGTAGGTTTGGAAATTGCTAAGCTTTTTGCAGGTTAGGTTGCTAAGGAGCTCAGCATTTTTGTCTTTTAAAAGAGAAGGGTCTCCTATGAAATGAAGGAAAATTGTGAGGATTAAAGTTGATACTGCATCCTCAATTGGATTTCCTAATTCATCTAATATGGGAGTTCCTTCCACTGTGGTTTGGATAGCACCTAGGATTTGGAGCTGTTGTGCTTGAGTGAGATGGTAATCCCACCATCCTTTAAGCTGGCTAGAAAATCCAGCTATCAGGAACTCAGCAGTGGCTCTATCAGAGGTACCGCTTTGGGTTTTGTAGGCATTGGCTGCCATGGTCATCTGCTGTAAGAGACCAAGGATATTATATTCAGACATTCCATCTATATTCCATTCATAGACGGAGGAGGCATTGAATCTAGACTGGGTTAGGATGTTGTTCCTATTTTCAATTCCTAGATCTGGAGCAGTACTCCTAGGAGTATGCCAGGACAATCTAGGGGCTTGTAATCCCAATCTGTTAATATTGAAGGGTTTTTGAATAGGGCTTTCAAGGTCTAAATCATTGGATTCATCGCTTTGGGCTTGATCTAAAGCACTGATATTCCTACTGCTTTGAGGAGTATCTGGTACTAGATTTTTGGAAGACTCAGAGGTTGCTAATTTGCTTAGCTGATCTCTGACTGCTTTAGCAAACTCAGTTTGCTTTTGGAAATGGTCTTGGCTAGGCTTTGTAATCTGGTATGGTTTGAAGACTGGGTTTTTGAGCTTTTCTGACTGGTTTGACTCTTTTGGATGACCAGTACTGGGGATTGGAGAGGTTAAGACTATAGGAGGTTTTTGGATCTGGTTTTCTATTATAACCAGCTGTTTTCCTATAGTGTTAAGACAGGTGTTTGAGAAATTGTTCTGCTGAACAATATTCTTGACATTCTTGTCTAGGTCTTCTCCTACCAATTTGTAAGGAGTAGCTTCTATCTCACTCTCTCCATAGGGAATAGTTATTTTCCTAAGGGGAGGATGATCAGACTAGACGGTTAGGTTTTCTCCTACCTTCCATTCAGGGGCTTTATTCCTTACTGTGACAGGACTAATGAGCTTTTCTTTGAAAGGATAAAGGATACCATTTTCTTTGCAATAGATTTGAAACCAATCAAAAAATTTGATTTGGGCTTTGTTTTGAATGCAAAATTGATAGTATCTTTCTTGAATACTATCTTTTTCTTGCAAAAAATTCTTAAAAAACCAGAGTTTTTTAGAATGATTTTTCTTTGAATAGAAATCTTCATGCAATAGTTTTTTATTTATTTGAAAATCTTTTGAAATCATGTTGATCTCTGCTTCAAGGTTTTGGGTTATAGCTGATGGTGATGGTGAAGATGGGGTAGAGGTAATCTCGATATCTTCGTCATCTTTCTTTGGATCATTGTAAATTGGTCTGGGGATATTGCTTTGGTAATCAACATTCTGAAGTATATTGTTTGGAACATCAGATGTTGAAAATCGGGGTTGTGTTTGAGATGGAATTGGTTCTTTGTAAGGAGCATAAATAACAGAAGGTATTTTGGATACCCTTCCAATATCTATGGTCGATGTTGAAGAACCATCATCAGAAAATCTAGAGGAAGATGATTTTCTGTTGAATGTGATCTTTACCTTTCCATCTGGGAATTGGGCTATGTGTTTGAGGTTTGTGTTCGGTTCTGTTTGCTTTGGAGATGTAGGTTGGGTTGCACCTTCAAGGATCCATTCTTCTGGAAGAGTGATGTCTTTCCATTGAATGGTTTTTGGAATGGTTGTGTTGGATTTGGATAGATCTGTTTGTAGGAACAGGGTTTCTCCTTTTGGTGAGTGAAGCTTGTGTTTGGAACCAAAGGCAGAAATCATAGCTTTGTAATGAATTTTGAAAATTAATGCTATCGGAATAGATCCTTCAAGCATTTTGTAATTGTGTGTCTTTATTTGAAGAACGATGCTCTTTAAAATATTTTTATTGTTTAAAGAAATCGTGATATTTGGAAAACAGTTGAAAGAAATAGGTCCTTTATTGAGGCTCGACTCAACAGTACCTAACAAGGAATCATAAAAATTTGTAAACCTAGCATCCCTAAGGACTGCTAAAATGGAAGTATCTAAACCTTCTCTGGTAAGGGGCTTTATTCCTACCTGGACAAGGCCTATGTGGATATACTTATAATCCTTTTCCATATGATTTTGGAGGGTCTTTGGATTTAAGAGATAAATCTCTTCAAAGGGCTTTGAAATCTGAATGTCTCTTTCTTCAGTTTTGATTGTAAAATCAGTTTTGAAGAGAGGAAACTTTGAAAACTCATAAATTTGTTTCTTTTGAACTTTGGGTATTTCCCAATCATCTATATGCTTGAAAAATCTTCAATAGTGATTTCTTCACTATTTACTAGACCTTTGTACCTCGATGATTCAGAGGCAGAAGAGTTTGAGAAAGAAGAAGATCTACAGAAAAATGGTTCTAAATTCATTTTAAAATAAGCCAAAATAACTTTCTAAACAAACATGAACCACAGCTCTCAGATTTACTGCCCTATACCCGTCGGGACTTACTACTGCGCATAAAATGAACAATGCTTGTTTATCAGAAATATGATGCAGTTTAAAATGAGTTTAAAATCTTTTTTATGTAGATATGCTTCTAATCCCGGAACCCAATAGGCTCTGATACCAAATTAGAACAAAAATCAGAAATATGATGCAGTTTAAAATGAGTTTAAAATCTTTTTTACGTAGATATGCTTCTAATCCCGGAACCCAATTGGCTCTGATACTAAATTAGAACAAAAATTAGAAATAGATCAGAAGATCAACAAGTTTCTGATGTGCAGGATCCTCAGACGAGGCAAGCACAGAGCATACGCTTGATGATAATGAAGATGATAGATAGGGAAATAAACTTTGAACTTTTATTGATAATAACAGACTTTGAACATAAATAAGAAATAAATATACAATCTTTGAAATAAACTTTGAAAGCTTTGAACATAAGAAAATATAAACTTACAAGGGGAGTACAAGAATGTAAGAGGAAAACTCTCTCTCTCTAAACTCACTATTTTCACTCTATATTTCTTCTCTTTGTAGTGAGACTTGTATAATAGAAGAGGCTCTTCTTCGTATTATGCATTCTGAGATCTTCTAAGGAGGACTCCTCTTTTTATAGAGGTCTTCGAGCTTTGGATACCTTCATCAGGGCTTTGGATTCTTCTTGTTAGTGGAGTAGAAATGATTCCACTTTTCTTTGGAGTTTTTCAATAATGCTTCACGCCTTTGGAGAAAGATGTCGGCCATATCTTTGAAAGAATCATTTGCTTTTTCTTTGAAAGAATCTTTTGCTTTTTCTTTTTGACTTTTTCTTTTTGTCTTTTTTCTTTTTCTTTTCTTTTCTTTTCTTTTTCTTTTTCTTTTCTTTTTGGACTCGGGCTTTTGGCCCAACACAAGGAACCTTGGGCTGCCATTTCTGGTTTTCAACCCATGGACTTTTCACGGAGATCATTTTATGGGCTTGAAAATCCCAAAACAATCATCCTCGTTGGAATCACCGTCCAGGTCTATTGCCACTGTACTGGCACTAGAGGAGGAAGATGATGCTTTTGATTTGCCTTTAGAAGAAGCAGTCTCTGACAATTGTTTAATTAATTTCAAGAAATCTTCTTCTGTTTGGGCTGCAGCAAGCTTTGGAATTAAAAAAGACTTCTGTGCTAGGAACGTAGTTTGTTCTTTTGGAGGTGGCAAGAAGCTATTTTTGGTAAGGAAGTTTTGGACAGATTTGAGGGATAATTTATCTTGGTGGTTAAATTTATCCCACCATTTTACTTTGAATCTCCGGGTAAGGATGGTTTCACCGTCTGGAGATTGGTTGAAATGAAAATACCAGACACATACCCAGGGGAGAAAGAAATTTGAACAAAATAGGAGTAGCGGGGGAAAACGCCTTTCTATTTTGTTAGGTTTGTAATTAGCTTTGAAGAGGTTAAACAAGGGCAAGACTTTTGGAATTATGGTTTCAGGGACATTACCATAATAATTCCACCATTGTTTGAACCAGTAGGGGATCTTTGAAGTTTGAATGAGGCTTGTATCGAAGTAGAAAAGCCAGGAGTGGCTTTGTCCTTCGTTTTGGAGGAGAAAGGTATTAAACCAGGCTTGCTGGTAATCCCAATAGTTGAAGGAGGTGTTTAGGTTTGAAGGGTAGGTTCTTTGAAGGGATGTTAGAAAAGATCTGGGAGAGTGTAAATCCATTCCCCAATCAGAAGGGTGAAGGATTCTTTGAATGGTGCATGTGGAGTATGCAGGATCTTTATGGGTTTTGTTCTTTTTGAAATGTTTGAATTTGGCGGAACCAGTTATCTCAAGGATAGACTGGTTGTAAGACTGAGGCTTTGAAACATTCCAGGGTTTGAAATACCATCCTGGAGGGAAAATATTTGAAACCAGTTTAGAGGGGCTTTCTGTACAGAATCCTTCCTCAACTGTTAAAATATTTTGAAAACTTTGTTTTTCCAAATACTCATTGGATTTAAAACGTTTTGATTGAGACAAAATAATTTCTTGAGAATTTGGCTTTGAAATACTATTTGAACTTTGAGATAGACTTTGAGAGAAGATTTCTATCTCGGTTTTTTGAAAAGGGATAGAGAGTATACCTTTACCCTTGATGGAGGAGGAGGACGACTTTGGAGTTGCTTCTGGCTTTGGAATTATTTGCTTTGAAGATAGTTCGGATAGGGATTGAACCATCTGCCTTTTATATTCTTCAACTCTTTGAAGGAATTCAGGGTCTTGCTGAGCAAGCCATTCCTGAATTTATTGGGCTTGATCAGCTTTGGAACGATCCATTTGTTGTTGAACTGGATCTGGTTGATCAGTTTTCTCCTGGATAATTTCAGTCCAGGTCCTGATAGGCTTTGAAGATGATGGGAGAAATTCCCTCATTGGGCTTTGAGCCGGCTTTGAACTTACCGTTGATTTTTCTTCTTTGGATTTGGATTTTCGCGACATTTTTCACTCCTGTTTTTGAAGAAACTCTCTGTTTAGAAAGTCTGGGATAGAATTCGAATCTCCTCTAATAAATTCGATTTCAAAATCAAAAACAGAAAGAATAGCTTGCCATCTAGCAAAAATGTGTTTGGAAGCTATATTTTGAACATCTTTTTGTAAAACTTCTTTAGCAGATTTGCAATCAATCCTTAAAAGAAATTTTTGATTTAAAAGATCACTTTGAAATTTGGAAATACACAAAACTATCGAAAGAATTTCCTTTTTGATAGTTGAGTAATTCTTTTGCGTATCATTCCAGTGTGCAGAAGTAAACTGGATAATACATTCTTTGGAATTTTGGATTTGTTTAAAAATCCCACCATAACCTAATTCTGATGCATCAGTTTCAACAATTTTGAATGCAGATGGATCAGTAAATGCGAGCATGGAATTTCTAAAACTTGCTTTTTTATGCTTTGAACAATTTTGTGTCGATCGGTCCGAGGAGGGAATTTTTCCTTAGCCTATCATGAAGGGCTTTGCAAGACAGTTTAAATTTGGATAAAAATTCATGACATAATTTAAACTACCAAGAAATCTTTGTAATTGGGTTTTTTCCAAAATTCTATCTGAAAACTTTGAAGTGAATGCAAGAGATCTTTCAATTGGGGTAATGGTGCCCCGAGAGATATAATGTCCAAGAAATCTTATTTTTGTTTGAAAAAGAGATATCTTGATTTTTGAAACCACTAAACCACTCTTTTTAACAACATAGAAAAATGTTTCTAAGTGTTTGAAATGTTGTTCAATGGAATTTGAAAAGATTAACACATCATCAATGTAGACAATGCAAAACTTTGAATAAGGATTAAAAATGTCGTTCATGATTTTTTAAAATTCAGAAGGAGCATTTTTCAATCCGAAAAGCATTACATATATACATACATATATATATATATATATATACATATATACATACATATATATATATATACATATATACATACATATATATATATATATATATATATATATATATATATATATATATTAAACAAGTATGATCGCCCTCTGTTGGGTTATACTATTAAACCTAAATTGGGGCTATCCGCTAAGAATTACGGTAGAGCAATTTATGAATGTCTACGGGGTGGACTTGATTTTACCAAAGATGATGAGAACGTGAACTCCCAACCATTTATGCGTTGGAGAGACTGTTTCTTATTTTGTGCAGAAGCAATTTATAAAGGCCAGGTTGAAACAGGTGAAATCAAAGGACATTATTTGAATGCTACTACAGGTACATGCAAAGAAATGATCAAAAGGGTTGTATTTGCCAGAGAATTAGGAGTTCCTATCGTAATGCATGACTACTTAACAGGGGGATTCACTGCAAATACTACATTGGCTCATTATTACCGAGATAATGATTTACTTCTTCACATTCACCGTACAATGCATGCAGTTATTGATAGACAGAAGAATCATGGTATGCATTTTCGTGTACTAGCTAAGGTGTTACGTATGCCTGGTGGAGATCATATTCATGCTGGTACCGTAGTAGGTAAACTTGAAGGGGAAAGAGACATCACTCTGAGCTTTGTTGATTTATTGCGTGATGATTTTATTAAAAAAGATCAAAGCCACGGTATTTATTTCACTCAAGATTGGGTCTCTCTACCCGGTGTTCTGCCTGTAGCTTCAAGGGGTATTAACGTTTGGCATATGCCTGCTCTTACCGAGATCTTTGAAGATGATTCCGTACTACAATTCGGTGGAGGAACTTTAGGGCACCCTTGGGGAAATGCACCCGGTGCCGTAGCTAATCGAGTAGTTTTAGAAGCATATGTATAAGCTCGTAATGAGGGACGTGATCTTGCTCGTGAGGGTAATGAAATTATCCGCGAAGCATGTGTACAATATATATATTGTAATACCCAGAATTTTTCTTTAATAATTGATAATATTAATAATAATTAATAAATGAGTTTTTATTTAAATTAATTTTACTTTATTTTTCTTTGGTTTAATTGGAATGATATAAATGGAATTTTAATGCTAGGCAAATAAGAGAGTTATTTTCTATATCCAATTAGTTTGATTTTTAAGAAATTAATTAAGTAAATTCTTTGAAAAATGGATCATATTCTTGGTCATTCAATTTTTTTCCAATATGAATATATAAATTAATTTATATATTGAAAGTTATGAAAAGATTAGTAAAGGATATTTTATAAAAGAATTATTGGGAAAAAGGGCATTTTAATTAGCCAATGGTGTTAAATTTTAATTGAAAAATATTTAGCAAATTGATTAATTAAATTAATTGTGTTAAGATTAAATTAAAAATTTATTTTGGAATAAGGACTAAAAATATAATTTTATTAATATGGGGCTTTAATGAAAATTTGTACATTTGGTATTTTTATAATTAAATATATCGGCAAGGGCTTTTTGATAATTTTATATTTAAAAGCAAGGGTAAATAAGTAATTCTCTATTTTCAATAATTGTAATTTGACCCAAATTAAATAATTAGGGACTTAATTGAAAAGCTAAAGAAAAGTTTAAGCGTCAATCAGAAATTTTTGCAGGACGAAATTATTGTAATTAAAAAAGTTAAGGGACTAAATGGTAAAGAATAAAAGTTTAGGGACTAAATGCTGACAAGGAAAGAAAGAAGAAAAGAAAGGAAGAAGGAGGGGATCAGGGAAAAACAAGAAGGAAGAGAAGGGGGCATCCGTGGCGAGGTCAGAGTGCGACGGAAGAAGAATGCGAGGAAGCGGCAGCGGCTTTCTTGCCGCCGTTTTGGGCATTTCCGGCGTCCAATGGCGGCAGGGTCAGTCTTGTTTTGACTAGTCAGTTGAGGGCTTCCTTTTGGGAGTAGTGGCGTCAGCTTTGGTGGCCGAAGGAAGGAGTTTCGGCAAGATGTTGGCAGCCGCATTTTTTGACTTTTCCGGCGAGTTCTGGCGAGCTATGGCCGACCAGAGGGCATATCTGGACTCTCATTAGCTCAAGCTTTACAATGGCGCTGGTTTCGTGGCAATCAGACTCCGTTTGAAAATCGACGGCCGAGATCGTCCATAAATCTCTCCAGATGATTGGAGGTCGGGTCGGAAGATCGGAAGCTGGGATCGTCATCAGTGCGTCATTTGAGTCCGTTGGTGTGCTCGGATCGTCGATCGGACTCCAGCGACTGGAGGCGAGTCGACCGAGCGATCAAGCGTCTCAGTAATTCATTGGTTATATGTTTATTTGTGGTGTTGATTATTAGAAAAAATTATGTGAAGTTTATTAGTTAAAATAAATATTTTGTCGGACTGTCTGCCATTAGTCGTGATTTGTGATGTGTGGTGTATTTAGGAAAAATAATGAAGTCTTAGGGACCTGACTCCCGCTAAAATAAATCATTGAAATATTTGAAGCGTGTTCTGGTAGGTCCTGGACCCATTTTACGTAGGGTAAACGTCCGTGTGTTAGGAGAGGTTGTGCCGAATTTTCGGTAGAATTTACCCGAGTCGAATTTTTAGACAGTCAGTCCTAGGAGTCTAGACCTAGGGTTAATTGTCAAATATTTCAATGTTATTGATTAAATTATTTTCCGTGATTAAATAATCTGTCAGTTCAACTCGTTCCATCCGAGGCATCGGAGCAAAGCTAGGAGGTCGTCAGAACTGTGAGTTAAAGTCATATATCTGTTCACCTGTCATGCTAAGATTTTTACGTGATAGTTCTGATTAAATAATTTAAAATTTTAATTATTTATTTAATCATTATTCATATATGTTTCATTTACTGCATTACGGTTAGTGTTTTCGTGTTAACTCGGGATGGGGCGGCTGTAGAACATGCTATTTGATGAGTTGCACCGGTATGAATCAGAGATAGAAAATAAAAGGGTAAAGGTTTATAAATTTTTAAAAGTTAAATTTAGGACTTGCCCTGGTCGAGCATTGCTCTCTGGACTGAGTAGAGTGAGTTTACCGGAGTAAAGGTCCCTGGTCGATCATTGCTCTCTGGGCAGCGGCTTATTTGAAAACCTAAGTGACCAGATTGGAGTTAAGGAACCTGATCGAGCTTTGCTCTCTGGGCGCCAATCTTATTGGAGTAAGAGAGCCTAAAGACTAAGACTGATAGTGATAATTAAGTGACCGGATTGGAGTTAAGGACCCTGGTCGAGCTTTGTTCTCTAGGCGCCAGTTCTGTTGGAATGAGAGAGTCTAGATGTTAGTGTTGGGATTAGGGTTCTACTGAAGTACTCCATCCCGTAGTATGTGAAAGTTATTTTTTATTTGAGCATGGCATGACACGTATATTCTTACATGACTTAATGTTTATTTCAAATTAAATAAATGTGTTATTGAAGTGTTTAAAATTATTTTTAGATATATGATTTTAACTCACTCTCGAGACTGACAGTCTCAATTTCACTGTTTTTCAGGTGATTGTTAGTCTTCCTGCAGTTGTTATCTAGCAACCCGACTCATTCATCATCAGGTTGATGTAATTGATTTTAGTATGTTTGACTTGTAAAATTTTAGATTCTCCACAGTAGAAATTTGTAGACTTATCAGTTCTTAATTTTATATTAATTCAAGTCTAGCCTAATTATGCTGGAGGACCGAATTTAATTTATGGTACCGGTTGATTTAAGATTAATTATGGAAATAGTGCTCTAGATTGAGTTCAGATTTTAATTTGATTGAGTTAGTGATTAGTTAGGCTTACTACGGGATTCAGTAGCCTTAAACCTACCCATTCTCTAGTACCGGTCACTGGCCCACAAATCGGGTCATAATGACATATATAATATGAATTAGGACGACTTTGTAACTTATTAATTATGGAGGTTGGTTCCACATGTTCTCTGTTGAGTCATTATTTGCAAAACTTGAAAATGACATACAAACTTCAATTTGAATGCATGATAAAATATAGTTTATGGGAATGAACCAATACAAGAGTCATTCCATAACAAATAAAGCACACTACTACCGAATACAACTGTTTAAACCTCATCGCCTAAAACTAAAAGAAACATAAACACTACAAACCTACAAACCTCTGCATGCAGCTCCTATAAATTTCACAATTGGAGCACAAAATTCGAGCTTATCCTAAACCCTAAAATCAACACACCAACTGCACTATAAAATCCCACCTTATAAAAACTCACACTAGCCTTCTTATTTTTGAGTTCCTCAGTAATTTCCCCCTTCAACTTTTCCAAGTTCTCATTCTTCTTGGCCTTTGTCTTTGCAGTGGTGTACGTCTAACATCTTTTGAATCTTTGCTTTCAGTTTGCCATTTCCTTTCCAAGCACTCTTTTTCAATCATTGGTACATCAGTGGTGACTTTTCTATTAACCATCTCCAAATTGTGGTTTAGTTGCCTTAGTTTATTGAGGACCAAGAGTGTCTTTTCATTCATCCAATCTTCCTAAGCAGGCGATTTCCAGTGCCAGGTTTTTTTATAGTTATGGTACCCTTGATTGTTATATTTACAATGGGACTCGTACTTGTGGGAGATTACAAGATGGAGAGTAGAAGAATAATGGCTACACCAATGTGGTTCAAAGAAAAAGTTCGTGATGAAAGCTACTGGACAAATATCAAATCTTGTATCTCTAGCAAAGGCCTTTGCGATGACATGGCATATAGATCAACGTCACAAAGCATTTGATTTCAGTACAAGAAAATTATCATCATTGAGGTAGCTATTTTTATTCCTTTTCTTGTTGTTTCATTTTCTTTTTCTATAAACAGATATTATATTTAATTTACTCAACATGTAGTGGAAAATTGATTAAATTTCTGAATTAGTTATCCGGCGGGGGAGAATGAAATTTCAAATGAAAATAATTCATGTTATTACAATCTAAATTTCTAATTTAAGAAAAACTTAGAGAGCGAGTTAATCTAATATGCCATCTGTAGACAAAATCAATTGTACAGTAACATATAAAATTATTTAATGATTGTTGTATTTATATTGGTTAATGGTGGTAAAGAAAAACCAGCCAATATAAGTGCAATATTTAATATATAATCTCAAATGTTAATATTTAGTCCAATTTGTTTACAAATGATGTGGTATACTGAACCTATCTATAATTTCAATATGTCTAAATCTCACCATATGAGTTTCATATGTACAATATTTATAAATAATGGCATGAAGAACCGAGCTTAGGTGCTATAACTTATAAATGCAGATTCTGAAATTCTTAATCATCTTTGTTAACTAACAATTTAAAATTCTTGTTTGTTGGATGAAGTCTGGATGCTGCAAACCACCAAATTCATGTCAAATGGAGTATGTAAATGCAACATATTGGACGAAGGCCGACAAGATTGGGGACATGGAGGAAAAAGCTCAAGTATATTATAGGGACTGTGATTTATGGAATAATAGCAGAACCACCCTATGTTATGACTGTGAATCTTGCAAAGGAGGGTTTGTTGAAATGCTTGAAAGCAAATGGTGGAGATTAGGTGTCTTCCTCATTTTAATGGCCTTGCTTCTCATCCTTACTCATATGCTATTATTCATTGCTGTAATGTGGGGGCACTACAATGGATCATAGAAAAAGAAATACACTTTAGACCTTAAAGAGCATAAATAGGTTGATTAACTTTGTTAGGAGAAGGTGTATTTGTACCCCTAATATCTACTCTGTAGAATACATTTGCCCTTAAGTACATTATCATGTAAAATGTCTTTTTCTTGTTATTTTGGCCCCCATATTCATTTGTGTTGCGTTATTTTACTTTACTTCTTATTTTTGTTTTCTCTTTCCATTTAAATTTTACAAGCTTAAAAATATTCAATTTATAATTTTTTTCTTACAACTTTCTTCTAATTATGGACAAATTCACACACACACACACACACACACACACACACACACACATATATATATATATATATATATATATATATATATATATACCTAACCTCTCTAAATTCTTGCTTTTCAAATGCGGCAGTTTAAATCCTCTATTCTCCATTGCAATAGAAATGGGATAAATTGCCCTCTTAGTACTAAATTTTTGGATCTAATTATCCAATTGGTACCAATATTTTTTTTTCTTTTCAATTACCAATACTTCTATTTCTACTTCAATTTAGGGTATCTATCAACTTTTTCAGCATATTTTTAATGATGTGTCTATTAGAAATAAATTATTCTTAATTGATACGCTATATGTCAATTCAATAATAACTAATCTCACTAAGTATGTGGGTCCATTTTTTAATTTTTTTCAAACTATACATATTTGAGGATGGACCCAATATGCATAGTAAGATAAGTTATTAGAGAGGTAGTATTTTGATCTAGCGAATAACTAAGAATATTCGATCTCTGATGGCCACATTAGCAAAATTAGACCGAAAAAATTATAAAGATTTATAATGGTATGATACTGGTATTAGTAAAGATAATTAGGATTAACATTTTATTATTTTCTTTCGGGGGCATTAACACTTGATTATTTCTTTCCAAACAATCTTAAAAACACTATCTCTTATCAATTTTGAGATCAAGTCCCTATTGATAAAAGAATTTATTGCCAACTGAAATAACCTTTTCTTAAGTATGAAATGATGAATTTTTAATGCAAAGACCAAGCATGCTATGGATTACTAAAATTGGAACGAAACTCGTGGGTAACTCAATCTAAACTAAATTACTTTTAAGACATTCAAGATTTATGAATATTCCACCACTTAATTACATGGTAAGAATCTTATGTAGTAATTTGCTAGTTCTTCCTTGTATCTCTCAAGCAATTTTGACTCTTTTAACTCTCTATCCCATTGTACTTTTTCTTCCCACTCATTCCTAAGTTCACTTAAACAGAATTTGACTAAGTAAAGTAAACACGTGTCACTAATTATATTACTTAACACTAATCATTTTTAACCCATATCACTCCTTTCTTCTAAGCACATAATTTTTCCACTCCTTCCTTCCTTGTATAAGCACACAAATCCTTTCATTCACATGGAAGACAACACTAACCCTAATCCTAACCCTAACCCTAATCCCATGGAAACAGTAGCTGTAACAGTCACCGAAGAAGAAGCTAAACCTAATAGAGAAGTTCCAGAGAAAAAGATGACAGATAAAGCAATCCAAGTGAAAAACATTGCTGGCTTGATCTCAATAATAACCTTCATTCTTTCTCTTCCAATCCTAGCTTCAGTTATATGGCTACTCTACATGAAAGATTATGATTGTGAGAAGCTCTTGACCTTACCAAAATTACAGATTGGGCTAGGAGTCGGCCTGGTCTTTGTTTTCTTGATTAGTAATGCTGCTGTCTTCCTAAGCAGGCGATTTCCAGTGCCAGGTTTTTTTATAGTTATGGTACCCTTGATTGTTATATTTACAATGGGACTCGCACTTGTGGGAGGTTACAAGATGGAGAGTAGAAGAATAATGGCTACACCAATGTGGTTCAAAGAAAAAGTTCGTGATGAAAGCTACTGGACAAATATCAAATCTTGTATCTATAGCAAAGGCCTTTGCGATGACTTGGCATATAGATCACTGGCTGTCAAAGCATTTGATTTCAGTACAAGAAAATTATCATCTGTTGAGGTAGCTATTTTTATTCCTTTTCTTGTTGTTTCATTTTCTTTTTCTATAAACAGATATTATATTTAATTTACTCAACATGTAGTGGAAAATTGATTAAATTTCTGAATTAGTTATCCGGCGGGGGAGAATGAAATTTCAAATGAAAATAATTCATGTTATTACAATCTAAATTTCTAATTTAAGAAAAACTTAGAGAGCGAGTTAATCTAATATGCCATCTGTAGACAAAATCAATTGTACAGTAACATATAAAATTATTTAATGATTGTTGTATTTATATTGGTTAATGGTGGTAAAAAAAAATCAGCCAATATAAGTGCAATATTTAATATATAATCTCAAATGTTAATATTTAATCCAATTTGTTTACAAATGATGTGGTATACTGAACCTATCTATAATTTCAATATGTCTAAATCTCACCATATGAGTTTCATATGTACAATATTTATAAAGAATGGCATGAAGAACCGAGCTTAGGTGCTATAACTTATAAATGCAGATTCTGAAATTCTTAATCATCTTTGTTAACTAACAATTTAAAATTCTTGTTTGTTGGATGAAGTCTGGATGCTGCAAACCACCAAATTCATGTCAAATGGAGTATGTAAATGCAACATATTGGACGAAGGCCGACAAGATTGGGGACATGGAGGAAAAAGCTCAAGTATATAATAGGGATTGTGATTTATGGAATAATAGCAGAACCGCCCTATGTTATGACTGTGAATCTTGCAAAGGAGGGTTTGTTGAAATGCTTGAAAGCAAATGGTGGAGATTAGGTGTCTTCCTCATTTTAATGGCATTGCTTCTCATCCTTGCTCATATGCTATTATTCATTGCTGTAATGTGGGGGCACTACAATGGATCATAGAAAAAGAAACACACTTTAGACCTTAAAGAGCATAAATAGGTTAGACCTGAGACAGCGGAACTAGCTACCACCCTTTTTTTTTCCTTTATATAAGTATTTTTTGTAGTTCTTCCTTTTCTTTTAGATAGTTTGCTTTTTCTTCTCTGCAATAAAGATCATAGGATCTTCTTTTGTTCCTTATTTGTCTTTTTTTTTTTTTTTGTTCTTTCTGTTTGTATAGTTTAGTTTGTCTGGATTTTCCATGTATTTTTCCCCAAATACTTGAATTCAGTTGAAATTCAAGTATACAATACGCCAAGAGGCTATAGTTTTCCAAGTTCTTTGGTGTTCATCATTTGGTAACTCTGCCTCTACATATCTGAATGGAAACTGGACCTGATTCTGTTACTTAATGTACCCTTTTAATCTTCATGGGTTTAGCTTCAATAAACAATTAAAAATAAAAATGAACAGACCAAAAAAAAGCAGACAATAATAATACCCATCATAAGAACTGATTCTGATCATTGGATATCACTTTAAAATGGGGGCATACCCAGCTTGTACAAAATAGTTCTGACATAATTTGCAAGCGACACCATGGGGAATACAATGTGAATTTGCTTGAACAGAAAACTAACTCATCCCTTCATTTGTGCCACTAGACTGATTTTCAAGTATGATATGATAAGGACTGTCCAAGAATAAAAGAAGTTGGACTACGAACTTCAGAATTTCATAACGTAGCTTAGCTATTTAGAACAAGTCAAGCAGCAATAAGACAAAGACTGTGAGAAAAGGCAGAGAATTATTATTGCACTCCATTTTCATAACCTCTTCTCTTTTCCTTTTCATATTGTTTTTCCCATCTCACGAATTTCGTTCCACCTAGCAGGTAACTCTCTTCTATAATTCAAGTAGAGATCAATAAGCAAAGATGCTGATGGAGCTGGAAGGCAGAGCAGAACACGCATCACATATGCCATGCATAGATACTCTCAGAAACCAAGTCATTCTCGACTAATGCAACTCTAGTGATAGTCAAAGCAAAGGGTTCCACTCCAATTTCTTAATAACCTGTTGATATACTATGGGATACAAATGTGAGCCAAAACATTTCACTGATAACATTTCTTCAGTGTATGTCACTAGCACTAATGAAAAGAAAGCAACTAACCTTTCATTTACACAAAACTATTAACCTCGACCAAATGCATCTTAGAAATGAGAGCATTGGACAAAGTCAAAAAAGTATTAAAACAGCATCTAATGAAGCTTCATCCAATTCACCTCCTAGCAAGTTATGGAGAAACAAGGACTGCAATTAATAAGCCCATGATGCTAGGTACAAAACCTGTTAACAGCCTTTAATGGGAAACATATCCAGTTCATTTCTCAGCAAGTGATGGATCACAAGAACCTCCCAAGGGAGCGACACCACCAGCACTAGACACAGCTGAACCGCCAATCCCACAAATGATTGCTGCATTATTACCATTATCATATGGTATTGTCCCATTTACTGCTGGTCCAACTCTTGTATGAACAAGATGCCTTCCATATGAATCAACAGAGGCAGCACCGCGTTGTATAGGGAATGAGCATGAAGGATTACGAGTCACATAGCCACCACCATATAGGTTTGGTGCTAGAAAGCCACGGGATAAGCATAAGTACTAGAAAAGAATAAAATATTAGCAAGTTTCATAAATTTAAATAGCAGCATTTGCAGACAAAGGAAGTTACCATGGGCTTTTTTTTCAGCATTCAAAACCCCAGCATGCAACTTCTCCAGTTCTCTGGCCATCCTGATTAGATTTTGTTCCATTGCTTGCAGCCGCTCCACCTTCTCTATGTTTAAACCTTTCTCATACTCAAACATTGCTCTTTTGTCCAAACAACATATTGAACAAAATATTTTTAAAAAATTAGACCTTTTGAATAAACAACCTCCTTTTCATAATGTAAAAGTCAGACAAAGAAAATATGAGTTCTCACCGCAGTCTCTTATATTCATGCCTCAGATTTTCAAGCTCAGCTTGCAAATCTGGTATAATACTAACATCAGTACGAACCTTCTGTAACTCCTTAGAGGCTTCTTGGATTTGGGTAGTCAGGTCTTGTCCGGCTTTGACCAAGCTCTGTGCCTCCATATGTGCTTGTCTCAGCTCCTTCTTCACATTATCACCAAGCCTAATTTCTGCTTCCATTTTTGCAATCTTATCTAGTAACATTCTCATCTGGATATCACTTTCAGTCTGTATGCTTCTAATGTGGGCCTTGCGTCGTTTCACCTCCTGTTGTGCATCAACAAGGTCCTGCCTCAAGGCCATATGTATAGCAGCCAATCTATGATTATCCCCTGCTAGTTGTTCAATTTCAGCTGCCTGTGCAGCAATCTTATTCTCCAAGAGATCTGAAGGAGGAAGTCGGTCCAATTGTCGATGGCTGGGAGGAAATAGACCATGTCGTATCGATTCAGGTCTCCGGAGATAACGTCCCTCTAAACCTGGTGGATTATGCCCTTTTCCAGCCATCAAGTTGATTTCTCAATGAAGTGAGAACAAAGATTACGCTTTGATTTGCACAATCAGAACCTAGATGTTTAGAATCTTGTTGTAAGCAAGACAAGAACCATAAGGCAATGAACTAGCTAATCAATAAAAGTAGGAAATATATTTGATATATCCACTTAAACCACTTGATTTAAGCAACCCTCACGAACGTTCTAAAAGAACCTCTTCCAAAATTAGGCATTTCCTAATTCCTATTGCCATAACAAAAGAATTCAAAAATACAGCCAATTTAAAACAAATTGTAAAGTAGACAGATTAACAGAATTACCACAAACAAATTTAGCTGCTAATGTAATATAACAATTTACAAGGGCCACTATCAGACTACTAAATATCAGTAAGAACAGTCAATAATACTGACCCATTGAAGAACAAAGCAACCTCATTACTGCTCCCCTTGGCTATGTCATTCAATCATGCATACAAGATCAAATATACATACTCTTTGACAACCAATTTTCAATATTTTTTGAGTTTCCCATTCAGTTATTTATATATTTTGGTAGAGAATTCATCATCCTTTCATGGTTTTAATTTCAATAGTTAAAAAACTGACAGATAAAAATCAAAAAACACTATCAAATCCTTGCTCACTAGCATACACAACATTTCGATAAAACTCAAAGAAAATCCTAAAATTCCAATAAAAAAATGGGTAGCATTCATAATTGATTACTAACATTCAATTTGGTTACTAAATATAAAATACCCAACTCCAGTCGAGCAAAATCTCGAAGTCAAGCTTGGTACACGATGAAGGAAAACAGCCAAACTTAATTTTAAATCGGGGTGTTAATAGCCACATCCGCGTGAAACTCAAAGGATGAATCTTTTAGCCCAAATTCAAATGCCAAAACAATGTATAGATATTAGATTAAGGAGAAGAAGGTTACCGGTGGCGGAGGAAGCGACAAGTTGAGGTGGAGCGTCTGGGCAGAGGTGGCTACGGTGAGACTATTTATAAATTACTGGTTGTCTACGAATTTGTTATTGCATTAAGTATATATATTTTCTTAATCTTTTTTGTTTGAAAATAAAAAATTATTCAATGAGTTTTTATGAATTGAGTTTTTATAGGCTAATATGTTCTAGAAAATAATAATAATTTAAAATATATTAATTATTGAGAGTTCAGAAACTGAACCACAAACATGTATTAAAAACTAGTTGTCTATTTTTAAATTGCAAGACTCTCGTTATTATTAGTATTTTAATTATAAAATTAATTTAATAGAATATAATTTAATAAAAAATTTAATATTTAATATTAATTTATAATATTTTAAAAATAATAGCAAATTAACTGTTTTTATATGTTATTAAATTTTTAAATTTTTATAATTTTATTTATGTAATAATATAGAAATTATTTTAAAACTAAAAATTAATTAATTTAATATAACATTAGAAATTTCAACAAAAATAAAATCTTTTGTAAATAAATTTTTATTTACTTTCGTATTTATTCAAATAATGTGATATATAATATTTTTGTTAAATTATTTTTTAATATTTTAAAATTAAATAGTAACTTTATAAAGATATTATATATTAATAGACTAAAATTTAATAAAGTAATACTATATGAACTAAAAGATGTGAATTTTTCTTTTTGGAGAAACAAGTAATAACGATATTTAGAAAGTAAGTATAGACTAATATAGTATCGAATAAGATCTTTTCATTTAATAGAATTTTAAATTAAATTTTGAAATTTTCTATTAAAATAAATTAATTATAGATTCTCTTTTGATTTAAAAATTAGGGCAATGTTTTTAATTTGAATTTTTATTATACTTGATTATTATTTATTTTTCCAAACCTTTTTTAACTTGACTTGCTATATTTTAAATTTTAATTCTTTTTTATGTGTCTTTTTTAGTACTTGCAAGTACACGAACCATTACTATAGTAATGGTAAGTTCACCACGAGGTCGATCTCTCAAGGAACTATGAGGCCACTTATTATAAAAACTAATTATCAACACAAAACAATAGAAGTAAATTTAAACACTATAAATCAATATGTTGATAGAGAAATATTCATAAAGTAAAGTAACTAAACAATAAATAAATATGCAATGCAAATGCAAATACTTATGATCTAAAACTATATATTAAAGATAGTATTTAATCTAGTCATTTACTTAGTAATCTCATTGTTTTACTTTAAGCCTAGATCTAATGAATGAAATGGTGATGTGCCTTTTTTCCTAAGTCACTCACGCTAATGATGCGACCTAGATTTTTTATACCAACATAGATTAAAGTAAAAATGATGTTTCTAATACTTTTAAATCTAAAGATTTTTATAATAATTACTATTGCTAAATTAATATGATAGTTAACTAATAATAATAACTGAAATTAATAAAGATATGAAGGTAAAGAAATCATTCATTAAATAAATAAATAACAAGGTTCATACAAAAATAAAAAAACTAAACAAAACACTTATAAAAACTAGTCTAACATATTTAACCCAATGATCATGGTATTAAATAAAAAGACATAAAAAGTAAATACTCCCTCTAGATCAAGAATTTCTTCAAGTAGGAAGAAGATTGTTCTTCACTCTCCACTTCTTAAAAAGCTCTTTGGATTCTAAAAAGAGTAATGAAAGCTAAAACTATATATTTATGGAAAATTGTAGAGAATTATGGAGAGAATAATAGTGACACGTAGAGAGCATGTAGGAGAAAACTCCCCTCCTTCTTTTTCTTATTCTTTTTCTACAATTAGGTTTTGTAGAGATTTATATAGAAAAAAGTCATCCTCTAAATAAATCGCTCTAGAGATAAATATACTAATATAAGTCTATCTAATATATAAGACTTTAAGTATCTTAATCTCCACTAAATACTATCACATAAATAACTCTTAATATAAATCCTAATAATTATACAAAATGACTAAAATGTCCATTGGGCCTTATAATTAGCAGTCCATGCTTCTTAATCTTGGGCCTTAGCACAAACATGTCCAATTAAGCTTATTTTAGCTCTATATTTTTCTCTTTTTACTAATATTTCTGAAAATAGACAGTTAAGCTTAAGTGAGATAAAAACATATATTTTCACCATTTTACATATAGAAATATATCATTAAATCTCTAAAATACCTTTAAATATCTATACGTAATTTGGACCGATTATTTTTTAGGAGAAAATAAAATTTTATTCTTCTTATCTATAAAAAGCCTTATAGCCATGAGCTACACAATTAGGATAGTCATCTTTTTACACTCATCATAAAAACGAAATCTCATCTAGTACAGAATTAGAAATTTAAATTCAAATCAAGAGAAATCTAAAATGAAATTTTATTGATTGATAAAAGACAAATGTCTTACATACTAAAAAACTAAGAATTTCAATACTAGGAGGTTCTTCTACAATGTAAATTCTTTCATCATTAATCTATTTAATGAAATGAGTCAAGAATGCGCTACTATATTAGCACCTCTCTTTATAAAATGAAAAAAGACTCTTATCGAGTTTTGGTGTATACACCATAATTAATAAGAGAATAACACATACATATTAATATTTTATACTTTGATATTTAATTATTAATACATATTTTATTATTTAAAATTAATAAATATATATTAATTATTTATCAATTTAGTATATAAATGGAAATATATATCAATGCTCTGTGAGACTTTTCCAAAATGAAAGCTAGATACCTGAACCACATCAAGCAGGGCATTAATATCATAGAGAAGAATTATATGCGATTAATATTTTTTTTATTTTTAAATTCAACATTTAAATATTAACTGTGATAAAAAATTTGAGATAATAATATTCATATAAATTTTATGAAATTAAAAAGAAAAGATCATACTCCACTGAGGTTAGTGGAATCAAAATAGGTTATATTTGGACAAGGGTCAAAAGTATCCTCCAAAACCTCCTAATACATTGTCAAAACTAAGTTGCACTTCTGGCTTCCATTTAATAATCAATCATACCACTAGATGCAAATTCCACTGCTTCTCAACTATAAATCGCTCAGTTGCCTGCTTTCTTTCTCGCATAAATCCTGAGGCTAATTCTTATAACTTGCACTAAAATCTATAGCTACAATTTTACGTTCTTCTTGCAACATCACCAAAAGAAATGGATGCATTAATTCCCTAGCTATTATTGCTTTGCTTCTTGCGATTTCAATAACAGTATCTGAGAGCAGAGTGCAAAAGAAGGACCTGAGTCTAGACCCTGGTGGCATAGGACTTCGTGTTGGAGCATATTTGGGCCTTGGTTTAGGTGGTGGTGGCGGCGGTTAAAGAGCTAATGCTGGTGGTATCTATCAATATGTACTCGCAAGTGTACGAATTATTCTTATAGTAATAAAAAGTTCATTACAATATCGATCTCACAAAAAATTATAGAGCGGCATTAGTATAAAAACTAACTATCATACAGAGAACACTGAAAATAAATTTAAACACTTAAAATCAATATTTTAAAGAAATAAAATATAAAATAAATATAATAAACTATAAAATAAATATGCAATAATTATGATGTATTAAAATTATATAATAAAATTAATATTTAGCTTAGTTATTTACTAAGTAATTCCTTTATTTTCTTTAAGCCTAGATCCAATGAATGAGATGGTGATGTATTTTTTTTCTTTAGCCACTCAAACTAATGATGCAACTAAAGTTTCTTATGCCAACATAGATTGAAGTAAATATGGTATCTCTAATACATATTAGGGCTGAGAGCGGATCGGTCCAATTCGGTTATCTATAAATCACTAGTACCATACCAAACCTCGGTTCTTTTAAAGTTGAAGGTACCAGTACCATACCAAACATAAAAGGATCCGTACCGTATTGTACAAATTTTTACGATTAAATACAGTTCGGTTCAATGCTATTTTCGGTTCTAAAAAATTTTAAAAATATAACTTTAATCTCATCTTTAATCAAATATATTTATAGAAAATATGATCACCAACCTAAAGAAAGTAGCATGAAAATCTAAATTAGAATTGTAATCACATTCTTGAACAACATATTTTGCAATTCAGTCACTTGTAAATATAATAATTCTTTCAATGTTCAAATATAAACCATTAAAATATATGTTACTGCTAGCATAAAAATATTTTGCAGATGGCAATCCTTAAAACAAAATATTTTTCGCAGTTGCAGTCAACAATCTACCCAATAAAAATAAAAGTAAAGAAGTAAAAAAGAAAAGAAAAATATCTGAGACTGAGCAATAGTGGCACAGTTATGGGAAGAGAGAGCGCTAAAGAGGAAGACGTTTACGCGAGCCAATCTTGTTTCTGCCTTTCTGCGAGCCAATTATGTGTGGTGCTAAAGAGGAAGACGTCTAGGCGAGCCAATTTCTTTCTTCTTCCTTTTGATTTTATGTCCAAAAATTTGCCTTAGGGATTTTGTCTTTCTGAATTGAAATTGAGAGGTGCGGCGGTGTGTTCTAAATAGGAAGACGTCTATGCGAGCTAGTTTTTTCCTTCTTTCTTTTGATTTTCTATCCAGAGATTTGCTTTAGGGATTTTATCTTTCTGAATTGCAAAATGGGAGGTGCGGCGATGTGTTCTAAAGAAGAAGACACTGTGTTCAAATTGTTAGGTATAGGCTTATAGTATGTGGTAAGAAAATGTATTAGGGTTAAGTTAGTAGATAGTGAATTATAAATTTAGTATTAGAGTAATGTATATTAGTATCAGTATACTATATGAT
The DNA here is from genome assembly GCF_019578655.1 of Ricinus communis. Classification (NCBI taxonomy): domain Eukaryota; kingdom Viridiplantae; phylum Streptophyta; class Magnoliopsida; order Malpighiales; family Euphorbiaceae; genus Ricinus; species Ricinus communis. The sequence continues at coordinate 23,088,096 of NC_063258.1, forward strand.
ATACTAATATTTAACTTATATTTTTTTTATAGAGTATAAAGTACATTATAATATTATAGTTACTTTTAATATGTAGTATTTTTTCTTATTTCGATAATAATTGCTTGAATTATATAAAATGATAAATATAAAATAATTTTTTTATAGTGTATAAAGTATTTTATAATATTATAATTATTTTTAATAGGTATTATTTATATAATATAAAAAATTATTAATAAATATATGTAAAAAATTCGGTTATACGGTTTGGTCCGGATCAGTACAAGACGGATCGGTTTTGGTACGATTATGGTACGCTTTTTACTAAAGAACCAGTACCATACCGTAATAGTAAAAAAATTCGGATCAGTTCAATTCGGTTATAAAAAAATTTTGGTTATTTCGGTTCTGGTATTTTTTGGTACGGTTATTCGGTTCGGGCGGGAATCACCGAGATCCATGCTCAGCCCTAATACATATAACCTAAATATTTTCATACCAATTACTATTGTTAAATTAATATAATAACAATAATAACTGAAACTAATAAAGATATGAATGTAAAGATATCACTCATTAAATAAATAAATAACAAGGTGCATTCATAGTAAAAAAATTAAATATTTATAAAACTAACTTTACATATTTGATCCAATGGTCATTGTAATTAAATAGGAAGATGATTGGTCATCACTCTCCACTTCTTGAAAAGCTCCTTATATCTTAAAAGAATAATGAAAACTCAAACTAAAATATTTGTGCAAGATGAGCTATAGAGAGAGGAATTATGGATAGATGCATATTAAATGTGTATATCCCTGTTGTGTAATTAGGCTCCACTACTTGTGAAAATTTCTTTTGCAAAGTCCTCATCTAAATACAAAAATTCTAGGAGTTGTCTCTACAACTCTTAACAATCCTAACTTAAGTAAATAACTGATAATGATCTATAGTTACATAAATACTTAATTAATCCCTCCCTTGGATCTTGTTATATTCGGTTAGGCCTGTAAAATTAGTTGTCCACGCGCCTTCAATTCTGGGTCTTGGCAGCAACATCTATATTTAAGCCTATTTCTGAATATTTAGCACATATTTTCTCTTTTTGGCTATTAATACCTGAAATTAGATAATAAAACTAAACTGAGATAATAAACATATATTTTTTATATATTATACTTGTAAAATATATAATTCAAGTACTAAAATACTCTAAATATATATACATAATATGAACCTATAAGCTGGTTTAGATTTAAGTTCTCGATCAAGTTCAAGCTCGAGCTCAGCTTCATCCTCCTCCTATTCAAGTTCTGGGTCAGATGCAGGATCATATGCTGGGTCTTCTGTAGAATCACGGGCAAGGTCAGGTTCTGGTGGAGGCCAAGGACGTGGGTCGGGAAAAAGCCAGGGCCGTGGCTATGGTGGTGGTCCTGGAGGTGGTGGGGAATCAGGTGGAGGAAATGGGTCAGGGCAAGGTGAAGGGTATGGTGAAGGTTATGGCAGCTACCAAATTTAATTGATATGCTTGTGTGTTCCTACTAATCAAATGATCATATAATTAATTAATGTGTCATCTGGGGTTGCTTTACCTTAGCCATATAAATTCAAATGATCATGTAATATTTCCCTTTTTTTTAAGCTGTATTATAGTAGTGTATACACATTTATATCTATAATATACATATATAAAGAAGGCAAAATTTTTCATGAAACTTCATATGGTAAAATTGTATAAAGCCATATCATATTATTTTTTTGATGAGAAAATGACACATGGCACATTCATAAAAATATTAGTTATGAATATTTATAAAAGAATTAAATGTGATCTTCTAATAATGAATATGGTATTTATGACTTATTTAAATATAAAATTGTTATATAGTATAATAATTATTATAGCTACTATAAATGAATAATAGATTTTATTATCTTTCTATAATATATATATATATATATGAATTAATATAATAGTAAAAGAGTAGGAATTTAAAAATTGGATCATAAAAATAGTTAAAGAAACTTGTGACATATTAAAGAACTTATTAATCCAATATAATATATAGGAAAAAGTATTAATCTATTTATATATATGATATCAAAAAATAATAATAATAAATAGATAGTAAAAATTCTAAAAGTTCTATTTGTTAGTAATTATTATTTAGATGTATGAAAATTTATTAGTGCAATAAAATAGATAAAAAGTAAAATTGATAAATATATATACTTCTCATGTTTATTTACCTTAGCATATAAAACACAAAAATTTCATAAGAATGTATACATGATTTTTATAAAGACTAATATAAAAATAAACTAAAATATCATAAAATAAAAATAAAATTTATTTTTATACTGATAATATTATAAAAAATATCTCCACAAATAGTGAAAACCAGTTAAACAAAATGAATTCAGCTTTTATAAATTTATGCAATCACTTTTCTTTTCTATTTTAGATGTTCTAATTATAAATTTATCTCCTTCTCTATTCTTCCTCTCATGCATTTGTTTTTGTACAAATCAGTTCAAATTTATCTCCATAATATAACGAAGGAAAAATTATAGCTTTAGTAGCTTAATTTTTCTATTTTAGGGTTTCAATTAGTTTTTTTTTTTTCATTTAATTAGTGTTTAAATCAATTAAATTATATTTATTATAACGCCACTTGCAGATTTTATAAATTAGCATAATAACTAATTTATTTTATATATAAAATGACTTGAGTATCTTTATTTTTATTATTTTTAATTTTTAATTTTTAATTTTATTTATTTATTGAGAAATAAATAAAATATAAAAATGGAGCTAAAAAATGGATAAACTCCCTGTGCTATTCCACCGAGACAATAGTCAAGTCAGTCATTTCCGCTGCTCAATCTGTCTTTTGAGCCCTAACACCAAAAGAAGAATTGAAGAATAAAAAAGTACGAAAATTATCTAAAAAAAATAATATGAAATAAGTTAAATTACATATTAAAATAAATCATGTGCATACTTTAATCTATAAAATCAATTAAAAATACCATATTAAATAATTTTAATCAGTTTAAACACTTAGCTAAATAACATAATAATTTAAACATCAAAATAGTATAAATAGCACTAGAAAGTAGTAGCAGTATAAGGTAGAGAAAGTAAAGAAATGAAACAGAAGAGTTTGATGTATGCTTATAATGCTTTAAGAGAAGAAAACATTAGTACTATATACATTATACAAGAATATTGTATTTTCCCTAATTTTCTCAAAGATATATCCAAAATTTGCGAAAACCTTTTATTTTAATTATGGACAGACCTAATGCAAATTCTTTTCTTCAAATTATTGATTTGTTAGGTTTTTCTTTTATACTTAAAAGTATCGAGAGATTTTAAGGCCGCACTATAATTTGTTAAGACTAGACAATAACAGTTTAAGTTACAAGATAATTATATCTATTTTTTAAAATCACATTAATTTTTTATTAAAACATATGCTTTTATTTTCAAATTTTTAGATTTTTTTTTTTATCTGCAACAGGCATAGATAAAAATTCTTTTTGTCAATACTTATAACTCGGGTCTTAAGCTTTCATAGGCCCTCGGGACTTCTCAAAGAAGAAAGTGCCTCTCCCTCAGGATTTTCAAACCTCTCCCAGGAAAAGCTCAGGGGAAGTCGCAAAGGGAAGACTTTCTCCTTAACTTTTCTTTTTAAATTATATTTCCATTCTAGGACTTTTTTAATTATAAATTTAAAATTTAAAACTAAGTTATATTTTCTTTCATTTTTGGTTACTCGATACAAAAATTATTAAAAATACATATTTAGAAAGATAAATAGTAGCCTCTTATTTTTAAAAAAATATGTAATTCCTAATACTTAATAATTATATTAATATTATTATCTATAAAACTTATCCTAATACGAATAGTTAGTATTATTCTATTATCTATTAATTTTTTAAAGTGCTAAAAATTAATTTTGAATTAAAATATCTATTGTGTTATTATATTAACCTCAAATTGTCTATGTTCAATTATTAATTATTTAATATTTTATATCAAATAAATATTTTTTAAATATTAAAATTTTAATTTTAGTTTAATAGTGTTATGATATTAGGTTGTCTTCGTATACTAATAATTTTATAACTACACATCTTGAATAATTTGTATAGAATAATAATAAGTTTTAAAATAGTAAATTTTTTGAGAAAAAAGATAAATAAAGGACTAAATTCTTTTTCTTTTGCTTTAACCACGTGGTATATAGCCCGTAGAATGTGAAAATATTGAAACGTAATTATAAAAAGGCCTAATTACCAAATAATTTTTGAACTTTATAATTTTTAACAATTTTAACCAATTGTTGCAAAATCATAGATTCAATTTTTTTCCAAATATACTTTTTGGTGAGTTTTTTAAAAAAAATTTACGGTGACGTGGCAAATCAACTAAAAAAAATTAAGTCAGCAAATAAATGCTGACTCACCCGCTCCATCAAAACGCCCCGTTTCATTAAAAAAAAGGGAGGAACTTTAAATCTATCTTCCTCCTTCCACTCTTCTTCATTCTTGAAAACTGAATTTCTAGGAGTTTCAGAAATTTAAGAATTAATATAGATCGAACATTGAAAGGAAGCAGTATCGTGTCAAGAGGAAGTAATACAAACCGTAGCTTTTCTTTCGTGTCGTCATTACCTAGAACTCTCTGCAAATATGGTCCTTGTGTTTTGCTTACCTCTTGGAAAATAGAAAACCCAAGTCGCAGGTTCCTTCGATGTCCAAGATGGTCCTTGTGTTTGCTACATTATTATTAAATTGAAATGAGTTGAAAATATTTTGTTATCATTTTCTAGTTATGAATGACATTTTTTCTAATATTGCTAGGCTAGAGACTGTAACTTCTTTGAATGGGTTGAAGACAATTGCATTGGTAGGGCAAGAGAAGCATTAGTGGAGCTCGTGAGTAAGAAGCTTGTTTTAGATGAAACATTAAAGGTTGAAGAAGCTAAGAATCTTGTATTAGAATAGGAACTGAAGAATATTGAGGTTGAAAATGAAAGAAAACTGTTTGAAATCTACACTGCAAATGAAGCAAAAGGTGCGATAGAGATTGGTCATTGAAAACATGGACCTAATGTATAATCTGGAGAAAATAAGGAGGATTTCAGTTCTAGCTAAAATAATAATTGTTGGGTTAGCAATAATTTTTTTTGGTTTTTTAGTTGGTAGGCCAGAAAGAGCAAATCATAATGTATTATTTATGCTATGAGCAAATAAAAGTTGTTTTTGAAACCTATGTTTATAGTATGTTATTGAATGAGTTAAAAGACAGATTCACAAAATAAATTTACTTATATAAATTGGCCAAAATAATGTATCAAAGTGACAAAAGAAGGCAAAGATGCCCTGAAGTTACTTCATGTAGTAGTCACAATCCCACTCTAATTATTTTGACTAATACATAAATAAAAGTAGGCAAGCATGCCTCAAAATAATCGTACAACTAAACACAAAAAAAACCTAGCAACCAGAGTTCATATATTTGCACAAATCATTTAGCATTAGTAGGTCCAGATTCTCCCTCCTTAGTCAACACAGATCGTTGACTGCTAATAAAGTTATTAACTGTAATATGCTAATTTGACGATGCTCCATCATTTTCCTAAGCTGGAAATAATTGTCTAGCCAGTTATGTTGGTGGTCGGAAGGTTGATTGCCCTCTACCACCTTGCTATTGAGCTAGTGGGACAGATGTGGATGCTGCAACAATAGCTATTGCTCAAGCACCACTAACAGTATTGACCCTAGTTTGACCAGATATCTACAAGCCAATGTAAAACAGGAAAAATAATTAACCTACTCATGCTATTTGAAAAGCTCATTTGTACAAACAAAAAATAGCATTACTCTCATGTATACATTGCCAGAATAAGCAAAAATCCTCATTCCATATCCTTCTCTAGTCTGCATTCTTTCCTTGAACTCTACTACAACTTCTGGATCAACTGCGCTCCCTGGTTTTCTTTCGTGGTTGTGCATTTCTTGAAGCTGCTCTTTTGGACTTCTTTACATTGGTGGTGCCTTACTTTCTTGGCCTCTCTGTTGCCCTACATAAGATTTAAAAAATAAAAAAAATCACCATTAGTAGCATAATCTCCACAAAGATAAAGCTTACCAATGATCTTAAAGTTCACCTTAGGTTTTTCTGGAGCAATAGCTTCTTTTGAAATAACAGCCTCGTACAATCTCTTCTTATGCATAAATATAAAACATCTTTGACACTTCATTTTAATCTTATTCCTTGGCATCTTGTGTGCGTTTTTTCTTTCCTCTTTTGGACCCTTCCTCCTATTTCTCCTTAGCCTGCCAGGTTGTTTTACAAACACTAGTGGGAGAATAGGAGCTTCAAGGACTTCATGCCACTTTCTTGAACCATTAAGTGGGGCTAAGGCATCTTGATAAGACTGCAAATATGGCTCTTTAAAATAAAACCCATCCACATACTTTGTTATATCCTCTCTCTTATAATGTATACATATGATTGCATGGCAACAAAGGAGACCTGTTAACTCCCAAGCCCTACAAGTACAAGACTGACCAACAAGATCCAAAATATAGCTTTTCTTAAAAAACTTCACCTCATACTTATTACCCACAACAAGCTTCAAAGTATAAGATTTAACAAGCTTTTTAGTCTTTTCCAACTTTTCCCTGATATGTGGGTTTATGTCATCCTTGTTAGTACTTATCTCTTTGTAACCGTCATGCATTCTAATAATTAGATGTTGTCTAATATCCTCTAGCATATCAATTATAAGCTTTGTTCTAAACTTAACTATGTAACTATTGAAAGTCTCACATATGTTATTGGTAATACAGTCAGACTTGATAAAGCTAGAGATAAGTGACTTATATAATACATTAGGGTTCTCACTTAGGAAATGTTCATAAGCATCTATAGACTCATCTTTCAAATCCTTTAATCTACTATGGAATTGACTTTCACAGGTACTTTTTGTTGCATCCTAGAATAACTTCTTGTATTTTGGTCCACTATACAGCTTCTTCCAATTAGCACAAATATGCCTGGCACAGTTTCTGTGTTCTGCATTAAGGGGCAATTTCTTTACAGCATTTAGTAGACCCTATAAAGCACTACTAAAGTATTTCAAAGAAGGGTTATCCTGACATAAGTCTGCTTTTGGCTTAGATTAACCTAAGTTAAATGGAATCTCCATCGCCTCGTTTCTGCTTAAAGAATCAAATATGAAACTTTATACGCTTTAAAGTTCATAGGATGGGACGAAAAGAGAATTCTTTGAAGTCATTATACTCATTATGTCTAGCATTGAATAGACTGGGTATTCACCTTGTCAAGGTCTTAAATCAATAATGGGTTCTATTGGGTGTCTGCAAATGCACCTAAATTGGACTGAACCTTTTGTGTTAGGTTATTGTTCTCATGTTCCCTAAAAGTCATGGAGTAAGACATCGACTTCTCAATAAGTATTTTGATTACATGATCGACTCTCTTAAAAAAATAAAAGCATTCAACATTATCAGTATTTAATAACACTATATACCTAAAATAAAAATTCATTAAATAACATAAATAGAAAGAAGACAATTTACCTTTTGTTGATCACTTATGAATGACTAACCAAATCCACTTCCAATAATTAGCTCTTCAAACAAGATTTCTAGAAACCATGTCCATGTCTCCTCGTTCTCACGTTCAACAACAGCCCAGGCCATTGGGTATATCTTGTTATTAGCATCTTTGGCAACTGCTGCAACCAAAGCTCCACCTAAAAATATTTTTAAGAAACATGCATCAAGCCCCATGATAGTTCTACAACCAGATAAAAATCCCCTAACTAAGGCACTAAAGTCAATGTACAACCTCTAGAACACTAGCCTTCCTTCACTATCAAGATCAGTCTTCAGCTCAAACCTGCCTTCTTTGTCCATCTTCTTCATCTCTGCTTGGTAGGACCTTAACTTGGCATAATGTTCTTCAAAAGACCCCCTCAAATTATTTAATACTTTCCACTTTGCCCTGTAATATGTCATTAAGTTGACATTCACATCATATGTCAACTTCACATCTTCTTGCACTGTTTTAGTACTGTAGTTTGGGTTTCTTTTGAAAAAGCTCAAAAACTCTTTTGCCAGCCACTCAGAATTAACTTGCTTATTTCTTGGTTCTATTTTGTGCTCACCAATATAGGTTATGATTTTAAATGTGTCTTCATCTTGTAACTTGCTTGTATACATTTTCCATGGGCAGCCTTTTACACATAGCATCTAACTTTCCACTACCACTTCTCTTCCAACCTATTTACTATAACCCATCTTTGGGTCGCATTTTTGCATTCAGAAGCATTCTTGAATCTTAATCCAAGGTGCAACACTAACTCCTTGTGGTTACAGTTGGGTGCATAAGATTTTGGTATCACCCTCTTCCTCCTATGGGGTGAAAATCTCCCTCATCATTTGACAATGGTGTCATGACAGAATCGTCTAAGCTGGGGTACTCAGTCTTATAACCTGAATCATCTTTTTAAGGGAGATCTTCAAGAACAATATTTAGTCTATCTCTGCAAGTCCCTCAGTCTTCTTATTTTCTTCAGTTTCATTTTTCTTTTCCTTTTCTGTTGTCTTCTTCCCTTTTCTAGCTAATAGCACTCTCTTCCAAATACTTATTGCTTCATTATCATCATCAATTGACTCCACTTCATGAACCTTAGCCCATCTCAAGTTCTTTCTTGCTTCAATATATTGTTTATCATCAAAGCTAAAGTCTCCAACCTCCATCCCATCATCTATGTCACTAACTTGAACAAGACTATAATTAAGATCCTCAATATCACTTTCATTTTCACATTCACTACCAGCACTAAATTTTCATTATCTAGCATGTGACCACCAACTGCAGAAACATCATCACCATTTTCACTAGCATTTTCCATGTAATTCTATATATTATTACCAACCCCATCACCTGAAACATCATTATCTCTAATAAATCCAACAATAAGCTCATTCACAATACACAAATACACTACTATTTCTTACTGTCACGACCCCACCCGAGGGCCCGTGACCAACACTAGGAATGGGTAGGCTTAAGACCACCGAATCCCGTAGTAAGCCTGACACTCACTAACTCAATCAAATCTCAACTCAAATTTTACTATTATTAATATCACAATTTACAGTACATTAAATTTTACACAATTAAATCAGTGTGCCCGAAGAATTAGGCGAGACCCGAAACTACAGAAAATTACCACTGATATCCCTACTATTACTACTGCGGAGAATCTAAGATTTTTACAATTTGACATACCAAATCAAAAACCACCCGATGATGAAGAAGTCGGGTTACTGAATAAGAGTCGCGGGAAGACTAACAGTCACGAATCTGAAAAACAGTAAATAGAGACTGTCAGTCTCAAGAGTGAACTAAAATCATAAATCTAAAACAGTTTCAAACATCTCAATATTTAATTTTTAAAATAATTAATAAATCATACTAACCATACGTGTCATGTCAAAACATATGTGTCATGCCATGCTTGAACAAAAATTATTCCACACGCAACGGAACGGAGTACTTCAGTAGAACCCTAATCCCAACTCAACATCTCGATCAATTTCAAAACTTACGTCTCGACTAAGCTCAACTCTAATATCTCAACTCTCTCATTTCAACAGGACTGGCGCCCAGAGAGCAAAGCTTGATCAGGGACCTTACCTCTAACCTGGTCATTTATATCTCAACTCTCTCATTCCAACAGGATTGACGCCTAGAGAGCAAAGCTCGATCAGGGACCTTACCTCCAGCCTGGTCACTTAACTCTCAGCATTAACCTTTCGGCTCTCTTATCCAATAAGACTGGCGCCCAGAGAGCAAGCTCAATCAGGGACCTTACCTCCAGTCTAGTCACTTAAATTTTCAAATAAGCCGGCGCCCAGAGAGCATTGCTCAATTAGGGACCTTTACTACGGCAACCACACTCAACTAAGCCTAGAGAGCGATGCTCGACCAGGGCAGGTCCTAATCTTTCTTTCTTAAAATTTTACCTATTTATCCTTTCCCTATCTCTCTCAGATTTATATTGGAACACTCATCCAACTCCTATGTTCTACTGCCGTCCCATCCCGAGTCATCATGCAATATTAAAATTGGTGATAAAGGAAAAACATATTTAAATGGTAATTAAAAACATCATGCAAATAATAATAATAATTAAATGAAAGATTGAAATTGCAAATGAATAATCACAGTAACAAATCAAATTTTATGCATGACACGTGCATAAGCGATATATGACTTTAACTCACAGATTTGGCGACCTCCTAACTCTGCTCCGGTGTCTCGGTTGGAGCGAGCCGAACAAACGGACTATCTAGTCACGGAAAACAATTTATCAAAACGCTAAAACAATCGATCATTAATCCTAGGTCTAGACTTCTAGGACTGACTGTCTAAGAATCGCGACTCGGGAGAGTTCTACCGAAAATCCGGCAGAACCTCCTCTACAACACGGACATTACCCCCCGTAAAAACGGGTCTAGGACCTACCAGAAAAACACTTCAAATATCCAACAATCCAGACAACGGGAGTCGGGTCCCCAGACTTCACTATTTCCCGACTCCGCCACACAGCACAAAATACGAGGCAGGCAAACTGACAGACAATTATTTTTGACTCACAAATATTAAATACTCAACACAAAACAATAAGCACAATTCTAAATCAAAGGATTTCCAAGATCAACGGGCCAGAGAAAATTACCAAGACGCTCGATCGCTCGGTCAACTCGCCTCCGCCCGCCGGAGAGATTTACAGACGATCTCGGCCGTCGATTTGTAAATGAAGTCTGATCGCCACGAAACCGGTACCATTACGAAGCTTGAGCTGAGAAGAGTCGGGATACGTTCTCCGATCGTCAATCCTCCGCCGGAGCTCGCCGAAAAAGCCTGAAAATGCGGCTGCCTCCACTTCGCCGAAAATCTCTCCTCCAGCCACCAAAACCGACGCCGCCACCGCCAAAATGAAGCTCTCTTCGAGGGGAACCGATAGCCACCAAGATCGGATGGAAATGGCCGGAACGACGCTCGGAAGCCGCTGCCTCTCTCTTTGCGATTCTTGGCCGACGCCGGCGCCAAAGATCGCGCCACCACGGACGACGTAGCACCCGCTCCTCCTTCATCTCTCTCTCTCTCTCTCTTCTTCCTCAATTTTCTTTCCTTTCAATATCGACATTAAGCCCCCAAACTTTTTCTTATTACACTTTGGTCCCTTAACCTTCTTAATTACTTACAATTTCATCCTGCAGAATTCCAATTTAACCCCTAAACTTTTCTTTAGCCTTTCAATTAAGCTCCTAACTATTTAATTTGGGCCAAATTAGAATTATTGAAAACACATAATTACAAAAATACCCCTGACCAACATATTTAATTTACAAAAATACCAAACTCACAAATTTCCATTAAAACCCCATAAAAATAAAATTATACTTTCAATCCTTATTCTCAAATAAATTTTCCAATTTAGTCCTAACACAAAATTAATTTAAATAATAAATTTTCAACTTAAAATTTAATACCACTAATCAATTAAAATACCAATTTTCTCAAAATTCTTTTATAAAAACATCCCTTACAATTTCTACCAAAATTTTCTAATATATATAATTTTATTTATACATATATATATATATATATATATATATATATATACATTTGGGAAAAATTTGAATAACTAAAAATATAATTTATTTCTCAAATAATTTACTTGAATAATTTCTTAAAATTTCAAACTAATTGGGTATAGAAAAATAATTTATTTAATTGACTAATATTAAAATTTTCATTAAATCATTTCAAATTAAACCAAATAAAAATAAAATTAATTTAATTTAAATAAAAACTCATTTATTAATCATTATTAATATTATCTTTATTAAAGAAAAATTTTGGGTATTACACTTACATACTGCATCGTACCCATGACCCACATCAAAAAAACAAACATAGAATATTGGCTTTAGGTTGCATGTATACAACCTTCAATATCTTACCATACCCAACCCTCTTTATCATGTCAACAATGTCAAAATATCCTAACCTATATGGGTCAAAGTTGTCAAAAAACTCTACATGCCCTCCTTCATATGCATTACCCATTTCTCTCTCAATAAATACTCCTCCATGATGTAGTCCAATAGTAAACCAATCCATATTGCATATTTAATACAAAATAAAATCAGTTTCTTAAATTTTAAAACTTTTTTTTCTTATTTAAGTTATTTAACTGCTGTTTTAAAATAATATGCTTTCACCCAAATGTCAAATCTCTATATTTTAAAACACTAGCTACTTTATATTGTATGTGAACGAAATAGAAGCATGTGCTTCACGATACCTATCCAAAGTAGTCAAACAATGTGCTTCCAATGTACAGAGATTCACTTGTCCTGCAATGAACGGTAGTGATGCACTCTTCTTCTAATCCAACAATTAGCTTTGAAAGAAGTCAAGGGACCGCAAACCCTAGCTTTCAAAGAAGTGGACTCCACCTTCATTAAACAACTCCTTTCTCTTGTCTTCTTGTCTGTTAAAAAGCTTAAGTTAAGGCTACAATCGATTTCTTTAAGATTTAGGGATAAGAGGCAAGAAGTTAAGAATCAACTCGAAGAAAGTTCCTCCATTTTTTTTAATAAAATGGGGCGTTTTAATGGAGTGGGTGAGTCAACATCAATTTGCTGACTCAAAATTATTATTTTTTAGTCGATCTGTCACGTCAGCCATATCACCGTAAAAATTTAAAAGAATTCACTGGAAAATATATTTGAAAAAAATTAAAACCATGTGTATTTATTTTATAATTTTGTAACAATTGGTTAAAATTGTTAAAAGTTGTAAAGTTTAGAAATTATTTAGTAATTAGACCTTTTAAAATTGAAGGTGATAAGAAGAAATAAGTATAATTAGAAATCCTAATCCAACTAGGAGTCATACTGAGATTTAAAGTCCAATGACAATTGGGTTTAAGTAACATGTGAGAAGCGGTCCATTCTTTAAGTATTGGACTCCAAATAGTTTGATTTGATTATCTTGGGCTTATCTTGTCTTTAACCATGCTTCCATATGTTGGATTAAGTTGATAAGAATATCTTGAGGCCCATTGTTTTAATTAAGTTCAATCTCACTTAGACTTTGAATCTCAGTAGGACTTCTAGTTGGATTAGGATTTCCAGTGAAAATATGATTCATTTTGTCACTTGAACTTCTAATGTCATCAGGACTCCTTGCTGGATTAGAATATTTAGTGGAATTAGAATTCCTTATTGAAATAAAATTCCTTATGCTACATATCTCATCATTTGTCTTTTAAATCTGAAAGATTTTAATTCTTTGCGGACTTATCAATTGATTACTTTGTAAATTTAGTACCATCATGCAATAAATTATCAAGGGATAACTTAAACTAATAAGACATTTCTCAAAGTTAACGAAAGGATAGCATACGTCAAACACATATTTATATTTTTAAACTTTGATCATTTAGTCAGTTTAACATTTTAATTTTTGATATAATTTAATAAATATCTAAATTTTTTTTGTCATTTCAACAGTTTTTGATATATGTCCTCATTCAATATATTCACATGTATTGTGTGGAGATATTTAAATATTATTAAAAAATAAAATTTAAGTATATATCAAATTAAAAAGTAAAAATATTTAAATATTAAAAAATAGAAATTAAATATCAATTAGATCACACCAAAAATTAAATTATTAAATTGGCTAATCAATATAAATTTTAGAGTATAAATTATATGCCCCATTATATATAGGAAGAGGAAATGCTAATTTGATACAACATTATATCCTAATTAATGTGAAAGTATTTTATTTATCATAATTTAATTTTTAGAGTAATTCATTTTGCTGGCAAAAACTATTTTAAATTGGAACGGAATTTTATCACAAGTCTGGATCATTCATCTTCCCTCTCTTTTAAGGAATAAATTTCTTATTTCTATAAAATTAAATTAAATTAATTATAAATTAATAAATGAGTAAAATAATATCTTATTGTTTATATTTATTTTATTTTTACTACAATATTTTAATCTTACTCTTACGACTAATGATAATTTGATTTTCAGTTTATATTAAATCAAATAATAAATAAAAATAGTTATTTTTATTCCCATTTATCTCTATTTCTATGTTCTAAACCCAATGAATTTATGTTCCAAACCAGAATTTATATTAAGAAAAGAAAAAAATAAGAGAGAGAGAGAAAGAAAGAAAAAGGCAATGTTACAATTGAGCACATTAGAGAGAAAGGGCAGGAGACACAATAAAAATGGCTTTAAAAAAAAATTAAATTAAAGATGTTGGCTCAGAAGTTTCTGGAGAAGAATGTGATATGATGATAAAAGAAAAAATATGAGAATTATTTTTTTGAAGTGGACAGGGGGAATGCAAAGTGCCCATTTCCGCTGGAGAGGCCAAACAGGGAATTAATCATTATTATCCCACTATAATTTTTGGTGGTGGGTGCAGTCCCACTATGTCCGAGACCACAGTTAGTCCCATGAATGAAGCCATCTCTACCACATAATTGCTGTCCAGGAATATCCCACACTTTCCACGTCTCCATCTCCACTTCAGTCCGACAGGCTTTAACACAAATAAAATAAAAGAATTTATAAAGTAAAATTTTTTGAAAAATAAAATCAATTTATTTAGAGTAATATATAGTACATAAGGATTTTATAAAATAATATTAATATTTTATTAAATTATATTTTCTTTTTAGAAGAAAATATAGATCTCTTATTTATAAAGAATTTATGTTCTACATCTTTAGTATGTGTAAATATTTTAGATACAATTATAAAAATAAAGGAACAAAATTTATTGGATTTTTTCAAGTTTATTGATAGGGACGACATTCATATAATACATCTGCTCAATTAATTTTTATGAGCCGAATTAGACATACTGAAAGACTGAAAATATCTTACAATCATAATAAAAACTATAAGTACTTTTATAAAAAAAAAAAGGATTATTAATTTCAACCCAAATTATAATATAAAAATACTAAACTTACAGTTTAACAAAAAAAATACTAAATATCAACAATAAAAGATGTCTAAAAATCTATTTTAAGCATAAGATAAATTATAAAAATATAAAAAAAATTGAACACGAAAGATGACTATTTTTAGCATAAAATAAATTATAAAAATATAGAAAAATTGAACACGAAAGATGACTGTCATCAATATTCACCGATGGCAGTTAAAAATATTTTGAAAAAATTAAATACAAAAAAGAAAGAAACAAAGAAAAAAAAATGAAGAAAAAGGAGACTATTTTATATATATATATATATATTATTTATAATTAGAATATTTAAATTTAGATATTTTTATTAGTAGAATTTTAATTTTAATTTTAATTTTAAAGTAATTTTTATAAATATTTTTGGTAATAAATATGATTGAGCTAAAAAAAATCAACTCATATATTTTTAATTATTATAAATTATTTTTATTGATTTGTATTGTTGAATATAATATATTAAAATATACTTTCAAATGTCATTTAAAATATTAACAATAATCGTTAATAAAATTTTATTAAATAATTTAATTTATTAGCCATCAACTACCAACTATTAGTCCAACTAAATAGGCCCTTTATGTATTAAGGCTGAACTTTGTAACGATTGTTAAAAGTTGAATAAGTATAGGTTACCCAGCATAAACAATTACTCTTTTATTAATCATTTATTTGAAAGCTCTACGATTTTTATTATTTTATAAACAATAGTATAAAATAAATTTATAAAAAATATAATATAATTCTCAATATATTAGTTATAATTACTTTGCACATTTAGAAAATAATAAAAAAATTTAATAAAAATTATAATATTTTTAGATTTATTAATACAATAAATATAAAAATTAATTTAAAATATTTATTAACTGATATGATTATATATAAAACTAATGCTATAAATATTATTAATTACTATTTATCTAGAATTAGAAGTCATTCATTCACTAATTAATACAATAAAAATTAGAATTACTGTTTAGTTAAACAAGCAGTCCATTAATTAATAGATTAATTATAAAAAATATAAAAAGTATACATCAATATAATATTTATGAATAAAATATATATATATATATATATATATATATATATTAAATAAATTTTATACGTATATATTCAGAAATAAATACACATATTAAAAATATTATTATATACTGTTTATAAATATATTGAAATATTATGTATTGTGTTTTTTATGAGATTTCTTTATTATTTTAGTTATAATATTAGGCTTGGCCCTATAAAAATAATCTTTTATCACTTGCCGAAGACTCAATTCTCACTACTAACCAGCCATTTTTATTGGCATTAAAATTTCTCTTCTTAGAATGTCCTTTCTTCACTTAACTAAAGCAGAAAAATACCTTTAGTAACACCTACAAATATAATGGTACCAGATTTTCACAAAACTGCAATCATTTTCCTAGAATAATATATATTTCTCCACTTTGTTCAACAGTCACACGTTTTCTACAACCCTCAGAATCAACAAGTATAAATAGCTCATATCTCCCTACAATCTCTCCTCATAATTAAGAGAACAACAGTCCCCATTTACATTCTCCTTCTCTCTATAAGTGTCCTTCATTCCTGCAGAAACATGACTCCATTCAAGTCTCTAGCATTTATAACTTTGCTTGTTGCCATATCAGCTATAGAATCCGAGAGCAGAGTCGCAAGAAAGGATTTGGGACTGGATCTTGGTGGTGTAGGAGTTGGGGTTGGTGCAGGAGTAGGCCTAGGTTTAGGCGGTAGTGGCAGCGGCTCTGGGGCTGGAGCTGGATCCGGTTCAGGTTCAGCAGGTTCTGGTTCCAGTTCGGAATCAAGTTCCTCATCATCATCTAGGTCAGGTTCCTCAGGTTCTGGAGGCTCCGACGCAGGTTCATACGCTGGCTCCTATGCTGGGTCTCGAGCTGGGTCAGGCTCAGGTTCAGGTTCAGGTTCAGAAGCAGGTTCATCCGCTGGCTCCCGTGCTGGGTCTCGAGCTGGGTCAGGTTCAGGCAGCGGGCAAGGGTCAGGCTATGGCAGTGGTGGTGGCGGTGGAAATTAAGTTGAGAATTTACGAGTCTTAATTAGTTAAAGTAAGAGAATGAGAAGACAGTCACCATTTTGTGTAAAAATAATGAAGTAGTTAAATGTGAGTGTTTGTAGACTATGGAAAAAAGGGTTGTTTGTGGTCACCAATCCTCTGCGTGTTCTCCATTATTATTGTGTTCACGCTGGTCTTTCTTTTTATCAGAATGTGTCTGGGTTTATGGCAATGCTAGCTTCCTTTATCATGTATGATTGTTAGAAATAGCAATAAAAATGTTGTTTTTATATAACAAATAATCCATTTATGCCTGCTTAAGTTGATAGTTTGCAGATACCTTCAAAACTTTGGCAAAAGAGACCGTGTTTTCCATAGACTTGAAGCTGGAGGAAAAGATTATCAACCTACATATTTACCCGCTGGATATCCCTGCATATATATCAAAGGATAAATGTAATTTTCTATGCTAATTTCCTTTAGCTTTACTTTAAATTAAATATTATTAAATTTTACTTTATCCGGTGAATATCTCTTTATATATATTAAATAATAAATAATTAATATATGTTTATGTATCAATCATTTAATTTTAAAATATAAAATATTTATATACATGCGTTATTTTTTTATTCATTGCGATTTATATATTCAGTTCAGATAAGAATTACCAACATATCTTTGTTTGATATATGAGATGTAACTTCATTTCGTAATTTAATTACTTCACCTTATTCGGGTATGTATTGGACTATATGCAAAAGCTGGATTGATTTCTCTCATCTAAATAGCGTATATATTTATGTAATGAACTCCTATAGGATTAAGCTTAAATCATAATAACGTAATAATTAAAATTTTAAATTATCATTTTCAGAAGACAAAAAAATGTCAGTATAACTTATGTATTTTGAGTCAGAAAATGTTCATACATAAAAAAATGTGGTACCCAAACTATAGAATTTGTATAAAAAGGATATCAAATATAAGAAATTTATTCTCAATTACTAAATTGGAAAATTGCTTTTAAATTTTACTAATGTGACTGCCGGAGATTTAATATTTTTATATTTTTTTTTAACATATAGGATCTGTATTAAAAGTAGTACTAAACTAAAAAGTAATAATTCTTTAATTTTTCTTCTTTTAATTGTTCTTGTTCAGGTTGGAGCTGTAAACGGTAAGCCCTCCTCATAAGTGACACTTCAAAGATTCAAATTTATCAGTTTTGGCTAGAAAACGCCTTAGAATCTAATCATAGTGTCACTAGACCAACATCAAATTCGTTAAACCATTAAATTTCATTACATAAGAAAGTGATAATACCTTTATCTTGTTAACATTAATGTTTGAAAATGGAATATTTCAACACATCGAGATCATATCTCAATGCCAAATTATTTAAAAATAAAAAAAATAAAATAAAATTCACAAGTATGTAAATGAAATAACAAAAATTTCTTTTAATTTAATTAAAATCTCGAGTTCTAGCCTTAAATATGCAGATATATTAAAACTCTTAAGATAATGTTTTGTCACTCATAAAGATTCTACTCAACATGCTTCAAATTATATTACCTCTAGATATACATGCGTCAAAAAAAAAATCTTAGTTATCGCTCTAGTAAGATGTGGGTGACTTACTAAGTAAACCCTAATATTAACACTTGCCTCATTAAACTTTACCATAAAAACCAAATCTGGCATTGTAAGAACTTCACAAGTGTGAACAATTTCTTTGACATAATATATAAATACCTAATGTATTACATAATTTCTCCATTTCAAGACATAATGCAATCCAAGTGGTAGTTCCAGAATCATTCATTTGTACTTCAATATTCGTGGTTGGAATTGATAGAACAAATTCAATCATATAAAAGAATTGCGGCATGCAAAAGTAAACAGTACTATTGCTTACGATTCAAGACTCTTATCACATTTGAGTGCATTTTTCACAGTCCAGAATCACCGGTGAAGTTGACAGAAGGAGAATGATTATACTGTTAGTGCATGGGTAGTTATCTTAACTATAACGATTAGATTTTGTATCCCACACAAGTGGGTTGGTTTGACATATAATATATAATTTGGGAGAAAAGAATTTGGTCACTATCTATTAAATATATATAATTTCATTTAATATTTTGAATTTTTGAATGCAATGATTATTTAGCATAATATGAGAAAAAAAGATTTTTGGATTCTAAAAATAGTTTTATATCTCTAACAATTTTGATGTACTAAACATAAAATTATTGGATGAGCAAGTCCTTTGTATTTTATACTTCAACAATAAATATCAACAAATATTTATCATTTGTTGATTATTTCCCATCTCATCTATCTATCTAAACTTGATAATCTTGTGCTTTTTACGATCAAAAAACTAAAACTTAAATTAAATTTACCAAGTTGAGACATTTACTTGCATTCGTTATCGGCTAAACTTATATGCATCCAATCCTTAAATGATAACATTTCCATTCAAATACTCCAGTAGATCTAACTAGCTAATTTATGTACATTTGGCTTCAAAATATGATTGTAAACCCATTCAAGCCTTCTAAAGTTGATGCCAATATTATATGTTTTGCCAAATAAAATATATTCCTCTTGATATAGTAACTCAGTCTTAAACAAATACTTTCAACTGATAGGAGTCTTAAGTCTTTTGTACATTCATAACCATTATCCTTAAATTGTTCTGCTGGTTCCAAGTCCTGAACGTTCCAGTACCTTCCTCTTAGTACAATTTTAGCTTAATTATTCTCCCATTATAAAGCACCATTAATATGTTTACATGAGTAAGCAAATGAAAGATTTAAATTTTTCCCCATTACGAGCATATGATCAATTAAATAAATAATATATACTAATCATACTCCACTATCTATAGTTAGTGCGAATTCGTGGGTCGGCAATCGCAACCTTCCATCAATAATGTAGTGTCCAACGTTAGCGACTGCAAAATGATTATCACTATCATCATCATCTCAGCCTGCAATTTCTTTAGCCTTTCCAACCACAAACTTTGGCAATAACCCAGTTCACATTTCCCAACATAAAGCAAACCAGACCACATGTACCCCCACTACTTCTCGCTACAGTCTACACGCCTGCAACTTTTTGTAGGCACTACTATATCTGTTACACCAAACCTCACTATCTACTAGTATAAATATAGGTATATCTTTCAATTACCCATCTCACCAGAAACCTCTAAGATTTTCATAGTCTTTGTTATATTTGGAGCTTTTGTTTTGTTCACTTCAAAAAATGGCCAGTTTCAAGTGTTTAGCTATTCTTGGTTTACTTGTTTCAGCCTTAGCAGTGAGTGAAAGTAGGGTTGAAAGGAAGGACCTAGGGATTGACCTTGGGGGAGTTGGGGTTGGGTTAGGTGTTGGACTGGGGCTTGGACTTGGTGGTAGTGGGTCAGGCTCAGGTGCAGGAGCTGGGTCTGGCTCTGGATCTGGGTCAAGTTCTAGTTCTAGCTCAAGCTCTAGTTCTTCCTCTACATCACGGTCTAATGGTGGTGGGTCTGCAGGTTCAGAAGCTGGCTCATCTGCTGGATCCTACGCTGGTTCCAGGGCTGGGTCAGGCTCAAACGGGCATGGAAAATAAGCTCTATAATTGAAAAAAGAAATTAAGTGTCATCTACAAGCATAACTAGCATAAGTAGATGGTGATTAGTGGTATCCTATGAAGTTCTATTTTTATGTCATATATCTCCTATGTATTGTGCTTTGTTAACATTTGGATTGCATTGAATAATATATAAGTTGTGGTTTTAATATGATTTTAGTTTTTAGTTATTACTATTTCTGAAATTACCTGACTCATAATTGTCCCATTCCATCTCAAATTCATTTTTGAGTCCGTTTGGAAAATGAGTTTTACTATAACTTCTTGTACTGTACCAAAAGCATAGGATGTATTTACCATTGTGGTATTTTACTATAATACAATCTATCTTTCAATATTATAGATATTTAACCGGTATTATTTTAATTAATTTATTAATTTTATATGTCATCCTATTAATTTTAATTGTCAGCAATCTATATATGATATTTAATTATTTATATGAATCTAAATTATGTAAATAAGTTTTATAGCTGTTAAATACTATTTTATTAATTTACAAAAAGTTTGCAACAAATAAAAAATTCTATTTTATTGATTGGTATCTAATTATTATATATAATAAATTAATTTAGTATTCAATTACTTTGCCAGATAGTATCTAATTTGATTAATAAATTATTATAATTTATTACTAATAGGAACTATTACTGATTCTTAAAAGAATGCTTTCATAAAGATTCTATTGGATACATTTTAAATTAGCTGCATAAAGAAATATTAAATCTAAAATAATATTAATTGTTATAAATTTATAAAGTATCATACCTTCATAATGTATACTAAAATAACCCGTAAATCTGGATATCTAATTGGCATGCAAATTCATTTCACATATATAATGTAGTGTCAAGGTATTCGTTTAAAATCTAAAGTAATAATAGATATATGATCTCCTGCTTGTGCAACTAATTACATCTTTCATACATAGTTAGTAAAAATATTCCATAGTATTAAAATTCATAAATTTAAAATATAATTAAAGTTTACAATTAAGTGTATAAAATGTATAATTAATTTTAAAATTAAAATATTAAAGTATGATATAAATTCTAAAAGTTATTTAAAGAACTGAGCTATTGCATACTGTCTATAACAATTAAATTAGTGAAAACGGTTCGAGTATCACTATAGATGGCAAATAGATGGATTTGGGTGAGTGTGGTTGGATATAAATAGATTGAATTTTAAGTTACTCATTTACCCATTTAGAATTTATATGATATCTAAACTCATATAACTTTATAAATTTTTATCCAATTATTATTAATTTAATTATTTTTAATATTTTTAAGAAAATTACTTTTAATAAATATATTTTTATCATAGAACTTATTTTTATTTAATAATTTATTTTGTAATTCAATCATTTTTTAGGCTCACTCATTATATATGAATTAATATTTTCTTTTCAATTGCTACCAATACTAACAAAATAAGCCTCCATATCCTTCTATTATAAAAAACAAAATTAAAAAAATAAAAGAAATATCTTTGATAATCTTGAATGAGCTTTTACTTTATTGTTTATGTCTTTCTATTTAATACCATGATCATTAAGTTAAACATGTTAGACTAGTTTTTATAAGTGTTTAATTTAGCCTTTTTACTTTTGTATGTACCTTGTTATTTATTTATTTGATGAATGATTTATTTACCTTCATATCTTTATTAGTTCGAATTATTATTGTTAGTTAACCATCATATTAATTTAGCAATAGTAATTGTTATGAACATATTTAGGTTGAATGTATTAAAGATACCAACTTTGCTTCAATCTATGTAGGTATAAGAAACTTTAATTGCATCATTAGCTTGAATAATTAAAGAAAAAGGCACATCACCATCTCATTCATTAGATCCAGGTTTAAAGTAAAAGAAAGAGATTACTAAGTAATTGGCTAAGCTAAATACTATCTTTAGCATAGAGTTTTCATACATCATATCATTGCATATTTACTTTATAGTTCATTATACTTTACTGTATGAATATTATTCTATTTTCTCAAAAATACTAGTTTAGAGTATTTAGATTTACTTTTGTTGTTTTGTGTTGATAATTAGTCTTTATAATAAGTGGCATCATAGTTCTTTAAGAGATCGACCTCGTGGTGAACTTACCCTTATTATAGAAACGGTTCGTGCACTTGCGAGTACTAATTTACAAACATCAAGTTTCTGGCACTGTTGTCGGAGAACTATGTCCAAATTTCATTATATTAATTGATTATCAAAAGTGTCTTGTGTTTGCTTGTTTGTTTGTTTGTGTTTTGTGTTTTGTTTATGTATTTTTATTTTATGTTTAAGTTTTTAAATCTGAAATTTTCTTTTATTTTGTATGCGAAGAAGGAAAATTAAATCAAGTTATTCATCAACTCAAAAGATTGAAGATGAATCAAAAGAAGAAGTTGAAATTATGGGAAGCCCACCAAAAGAACTAGGACTTGAAAGGCGAATGGCTATAATTAGTAATACTAGTTCATGTATAGTTCTAGGTGATGCATCTAGAAATTATAAACTTATGAACATACATTTTAATATGCTCTCTTCATTTATGGTATGCCTAGTGAGAATGCATTAACATTCATTAGAGAGTTTTATGATATAGTTCATATTTTTTCATCATTTGGACTTAATGTGAATCAACTAAGAATGAGGTGTTTCTCTTATTCATTCACTGAAAAAGTAAAGGCTTGGTCAATGACCTTGCCTCCAAATTCTTTGAGAACTTAGAATGAAGTTTATCAATAGTTTATAAGTAGATTTTACTCACATCAAAAGACCAAATAATTAAGAGCTGAAATTTCTAATTTTTATCTAAAGGATACTAAAACTTTTCATAAAACATGGGATCACTTTAAATAACTTCTATTGCAATACCCATTACCATGAATACCCACTTTCAATAACCAATTAATTATTCAATGATGGGTTGATACAACAATATTAATATATGGTTGATAATACAGGTGGGGGTGCTATGCTAGAAAAGACAGTTGATGAGATTTATGACATATTTGAGATGTTATGAGCTAATTCTGAACAATAGAGTGTGAGGATAAAAAGAGTAGTAGTAAATAAAGTAGTGATTAGTAGTGCGATGGCCATGAAATTGGTTGAATTGATAAAGCAAGTTAAGATGTTTACTTCACCAAAAAAATGCACCAAGCAATGAGATATGTGGTATTTATGGTCTTTATGGTGTTATGGTGCTAATGTTTGTTTATCTTTTGATAATTATTGAGGAAATATGTATGACCAAGTAGATTTGATGGATTTTTACCAACCCATACATCTTGTGAATGACCCTTATTCCAACACATATAACCCAAATAGGAGAAACCATCCAAATTTTTTTTAGAGATACAATGATTAAAAACCACCATAAATATTAAAAAATCTAAATCAACACCAAGACCAGTATTCTCAATTCCAAAGGAACTCTAATCCTTCCTTTCAAGATTAAGAACAAATTTTTCAATCTAATAAGTAAAGAAAGTCAGGTTTGGAAGAAACACTTCAATAATTTATGAGGGCTTCTCACGATAGGATGGATAGGAATGAGAAAAAGACAGATTCCATTGAGGCTTAAATGAAACGTGTAAAAGCTCAAATTGACCAAATTGTTGAAGCTGTTCAAAAGCTCAAGAAAAGAGAAACTATTAAGTCAACCTGAACAAGTTAATTCTATTACCATTATTAAAAAAGGGTGACATTATTGATAATAAGTTTGATACGAAAACTGAAAAAGATTCTTCTTCTTATGTAGGTATACTTAAAGATGATAGATTAGTGGAAGTAAGATTCAATGAGGAGAGCATGCAAAAGGAAAAAAAGGTAGAGCCTAATCTTAGACTTGAGAATAAAGAAAAGAAAGCATTTTTTGGACCTAAATTCTGTAAGACAGCTCAGCCTTATAGGCCACCTATTCCTTTTCCAACCGACTAAAAGAGAGCAAGTAATTTTTTAGAAATATTGAGATGCTCTCTAAAATCAACACTAATTGACCTTTGCTGGATGTTATAAGAAATAAGCCATCATATGCAAAATTGTTTAAAGAGTTGAACTCCAACAAAAAGCGATATACGAATAATAAAAAAGTACAAGTAGCAAGTGCAATGCTTCAACATCAGTTGTCTCTTAAAATGAAGGATCATATTAGCTTCACCATTGATATTACAATGGGTGATAAAAAGGTTATAAAATTCATGTTAGATTTGGGAGCAAGCATCAACTTGATGCCTTATTCGGTTTATGAATAACTTGGCTTGGGAGAGTTGGAGCCAACCACTATATCTCTTCAATTGGCTGATAGATCAATAAAATATCCTAGAGGTGTAGTGGAAAACTTGCTAATTCAAGTAGGTGAGTTAATAATTCTTGTTGATTTTTTAGTACTTGTTATAGAAGACACACCGATAAGGGACAAAGAGCAAATTATACTCCTTGATAGACCTTTCATGGAAACTACTAGAACTGTGATTGACGTGCATATGAAAAACTTACCATGACAGTTTTAGGAAAAAGTGTGGAATTTAAAGTGTTTGATTCTTTAACTTTATCTTCTAAATCTACTATTGATAAGTGTTCATATAATTATTTAAATTATCTTGTTTATAAATAATTATATGATGATATTCCATTCTTAATTTATAAAAGTTTTCGTGATATTTTAGATGTTCACATTAAAAGTATAAAGCCATACTTGAAATGAATGGTTTATGATCAAGAGGTGGAGTGCGTGGATAAATGCCTACTATAAGCACAATCAGGAATATCTAGCTATAGACAATAAACTTAGCAATTATATTTTATTTTTCTACATTTAAGTTATTTTTTATTTTCTTTTTTATCTTTTAGTGTTTTATGTTTACTTTTGTAGGCCTATAAAGGAAAAGAGAGTATTTCTATCTTCTTTGATTCTCAAAGAGCAATATTCTCTATGTGGTAACATATCAATTGATTTATTTAATATTATACTTTCATGTCTAATTGATCTTATGTTATTATGTGGAGATTGTGTGCTTAGTATGAAAATATTAAGTTAAGAGTTATTTAGCTTTAGGCATGTTTCATTTCCATGTAGGACTAAGAATTAGTTAATTCTTTTAATATTAATTATTTTTAGTTTTAGTCATAATTTTAAATTTTTGTTTTGTTCAAATTTTAGTTTAAATTGTTAATTTTTTTATTTTTAAAATTTATATTTATATTTAAATTTATATTTTTCATTAACTATTTATTATAAAAGTTAATTACAAGTGTGAAATTGAGAAAAAAAATTTGAAAAAATCTTTAAAAGAAATTGCGCGAGCCAAGTTGCAGCAAAGCAAAGTAACACGGGCCCGTAGTAGAATCAGTGGCAGTAGCCACGGCCCGAGAGGAGGATCAACGACAGCACAAACGGTCCTGCAAGCAGCAGAGTCACGGAGGCCGCAGGCGGACGGGCCCGTGGCATGGCGAAATGACTTGACAAGATAGTCCGCAGGAACGTTGAAAAACGCAAAAGTTTTGGGTTCTTGACTATTTTCCTATGAAAATTAAAATAATTAAATCCAAAAAGATAAAGATTAATTATAATGAAAAATAGAGTTATTTTTAAGCTAAAATACTCTCTTTAAATATTAAATACATATTAATTTCCTCCATATAGATAGTCATATCATTGATTTAGAACTTTATTTTAGATTTTATTCTTGGATATATATTTATTTATTTTCTAGCTTTTAATTATCTTAAGAATTAATCTTTAGAATATATATAGGATAGTTTATTATTTATTATTTATTATTTTTTTATTTTTTTATAATTATCAATAATGTGTGTTCAAGTGCGCTTCTAAGATATGGATGATGGAGATTGGAATTCAAGTTCATAGCTTTCTATGCATCGATATAATCCAGGAGAGTGTCTTATATTTTCTCGCTCCTTCTTGTTCTTTATTTTTATATATTCAATGATATTGAGAACAATGTCAAATTTAAGTGTGGGGGGAGGAAAATAGAATATCTCTTCATTTATACTTTATATGCCATGATGATTAGCAACTTTGTTTAATTTTTTTAATATTTTATTTTTCTACTCAACTATTTGTTATTATTCTTTATAAGAGTCAATGAAAGAATATTATTATGTCAAATTTCTTGAACTCTTGAGTTAGTTTTTGACAAGTATATATGAACTCATGAGTTTATTTACACTTAAATGATCAAGTATCCATTCTTTGCATATGGACATGATGAGTGGTTTGGCAAATTTGAGTTGGGTATCCTTAGAAGTGTATGATTTAGATTATGATTTCTTTGTTATTAAATTGGCTTGCCTAAGTTTTTGAGATATGATATAGGTAAGTAAAAGCTCTAAGTTTAACAATTCTACTCCGCTAAGTTTAGTTGCTTAGTACCGAAAATCTTCATGACCAATGTCAAAAAAGGCAATTGAGATTATAAGTATGCAAAGCATCTTGATAAATATTTTGTTGAGTAACCAGGTGCATTCATTACCCATGTTTGTATTTGCATTAAAAGACATAACATCTCAAGAAAGAAAGATATATCCCAAGTATCAAAGATTAAGGGTTGTGCAGAAAAGAAGAACAAAATATAAGAGCTTGAAAAGCAAGTGATATAAAAAATGTATAAATGCTTATTGATCTCTTATTATAAATGAAGGTTTAACCTTTTTTAGTAGGGCTATAATAATTTGGATTATGCATTACAGTTGTATCCTTTGAATATGAGTTAGGTTATTTATAATGAAAGGTACGAAGGGATGCTTGAGTCTTTTGATTAACAATGATTGAGTTTATATTCTTAAAGAAAATTATTATGATTCAAGTGTTCTTGGGTTGACATGATCTTTGTATTAGTGAGATTCTTTTGAGTAATACCTTGAAATTGAGTATGAATGTTCTTCATTGTTTTTGCAAAGATTAATTCCTAAGTTGTTATTTACTTGAGGACAAGTAAAGGTTAAATGTGAGACTATTTGATAGGTCCAAATTATATATAGATATTTATGATATTATAGAGTTTTAATAATATATTTTATATATATATAATATGGTGAAACTAAGCATTTATGTCTCACTTAAGCTTAATTGTCTATTTTCAAATAATATTAGCCATGAGAGAAATGTGGAGAAAAATACTCAAAAAATGAGATTAATTGGACATGTTCGTGTCAAGACTCAAGATTAAGATGCATGGATTGAGATTTGCAAGGCCTAGTAGAAAATTAGAAGGCCCAATGGGGCATTTTAGTCATTTTATATTATTATTAGGATTTATATTAAGAACTATTTATGAGATAATATTTTGTGGATATAAGGATACCTATAGTCTTATCTATCATATAGACTTATATTGATATACTTATCTATAAGGAGACTTGCATAGAGGAGGACTCTTTTCTATATATATATATTTACAAACCTAATTTTTAAAGGAGGAGGAGAAGTTTCTCACATCGGCTTTTTGTATCTGTCCACCATTATTTCTCTACAGTTCTTCCATAAACACTTCAGCTTTAGTTTTCATTACTCTTTTCAAGATCTAATGAGTTTTTCAAGAAATGGAGAGTGATGACCAATCATCTTTCTATTTAAAGAAATTCTGGATCTAGATGAAGCTTTTATTTTATTATTTTATGTCTTTCTATTTAATATCATTTGATCATTGGGTTAACATGTTAGACTAGTTTTCATAAGTGTTTAGTTTAGCCTTTTTACTTTTGTATGAACCTTGTTATTTATTTATTTGATGAATGGTTTCTTTACCTTCATATCTTTATTAGTTTCAGTTATTATTGTTAGTTAACCATTATATTAATTTAGCAATAGTAATTTTTATGAACATATTTAGGTTGAATTTACTAAATACACCGACTTTGCTTCAATCTATGTAGGTATAAGAAACTTTAGTTGCATCATTAGCTTGAGTAATTAAAGGAAAAAGCACATCATCATCTCATTCATTAGATCTAGGCTTAAAGTAAAAGAAGGAGATTACTAAGAATAATTGGCTAGATTACATACTATCTTTAATATATAGTTTTCATACATCATATTATTGCATATTTACTTTATAGTTCATTATACTTTTTTTTATGAATAGTATTCTATTTTCTCAAAAATACTAGTTTATAGTGTTTAGATTTACTTTTATTGTTTTGTATTGATAATTAGTTTTTATAATAAGTGGCATCATAATTCCTTAAGAGATCGACCTCTTGTGAGTATAAATTTACAAACATCAATAATGACGGGGCATTTCACAGTTAAAAGTATTATTAACGACGACTATTACATTATTTAAAATGGTATTTAATGATGGTAAACATATTTGTTGCTCCGACATATAATGACAGGAAGTCATTTCTGTCACTAATTACTTTTAACCGGAAAGAAAATGACAACAGGCTATAATGAGCATTTTACCACCATTAAAATATTTTAATGCTGGTAGTTAATCATTTAATGATAGAAATTTCTCTCGTCGTAGATTAATTTTCTTGTAGTGAATTATGGATGATAATGTTGCTCCCTGAAGAACCGAATTCGAAGAGGACTTATTTGCCACTCCGCTCTACTCCAATAACAATCATGCAAGGCCTGTTCCATTGTCTTTCTAGCCATTCTATACCGTATGACATACTGTGTCCATATAAGTCTATCTCCTTACAAGAGCCACAAGTGATTAGAACAATCCCATAAAATATTTCTAAAAAAGAAACTTAACTTTCGGCAAGATAGAAAGATTCTAAATCCATTCCCACGTATGGTTATTGGATCTTGAACTAGATGAAACATTCTTAGCACCATCACTTATGGTTTTAATAATTATATATCATGTGCGAACATAATGCATACCGTTGTCATATGATGCCAAACTGTGCGATATATTTCACTCGCTGAACTAGAATTGAGAGAACTTGCTTGGCTGCAACACTATTAAACATGGGGATAACTTTGTTTCTATCCTATCCACTTTGGTCACTATTAAACAAGTCATTTACCTTTAAATTTGTCGAATCTTTGAGCCTTGGACATCTAACAAGCAGGCAATCATTTTTTCTTGCCAGAACTGAAGGCTATTTCAATCTCCTATACACCATCTCAACCTGTTTAAGAGAACTTCTTTTCCAACAATTATACTTCGCCAAGAATAACTTACATTATAACTTATAGTTATTTTGACTATAATACTTAAGCCAAAAGAGAATATAAATCCTGACAAAGCCTCTAATCTTGCTTTACGAGCATAGCTTTACTGAAACAAACAATGTCTCAAAAACTAAGACCATTATTCATCTTGGATTTGCATCCTCTGCTCATCGTCTTTCTGACCTCACAAAAAATTGGAGTAACAGAATTAATTAATTATATGACAAATATGATGAGGAAATAAAAACAACTCATCATATATATATATATATATATATATATATATATGTATATCGAATAGTCTGAGCTACTGATTTAATGAGAATCATTTTATCTACAACTAAAAGAAAATGTCTCTTCCAAGCTTCAAGGTTTTTCTCCACCCGAACCTTAATAAGCTTGAAAAGTTCTTTCTTAGATTAGCCAGTAACTGTTGAAAGGCTTGATATGTAGCATGCATGTTCACCCTTTTAACACCGATAAGACTAATAAGATTCGAACTATATGAGTCTCTCACCCCTGCATTGAAAGCTATTTCTAATTTGTTAATGCTCATGAATTATCCTGATACTTTTTTCATAAACCTTGAGAATGTCTTGAACCACTTGCACCTTTTCATATTAGCTCTATTAAAAATTATGTTGTGATCGCAAAGTAAAGCTGTTTAATAACCGAAGCTCTTCTACAAACTTCGGTCCCATGGATGCAACCTACAATTTCAACTTTTCTAATAAAAATTGAAAAATCCTAGGTACAAAAAAGAAAATTACAAGGAGATAATTGATCACCTTGACGAAGTCCTCTGCCATGCTGCCCATTAATCAGATTAGAATATGACAGAAAAAATAGTATATCTTATAATCAAATCCACCCAAGACTCACATAAGCCAATTTGAGCATCACCTATTAAAGAAACATATGGTATGCACGATAGGCTTTATTCATTGCGAAGAGACTCATTCCTATTAGATTTATTATTTTTCATAGTATGAGAGATTCCAAAAGCTATCAGGGCATTATCAGTAATAAGTCTACCTAGAATAAAAGTTGATTGAGGAAGCACTTCTTTCAATCTATTAGCTATAGTTTTTGTAATTCACAGGTTAATGACTCAAAAACTTTAGTAATTTCAGGATTCTAAACTTCAAGGATAAAGACAATAAATTTACTATTAAGAACTTGAAGAGACATACCCTAATTAAGAACATCATAATACAAAATATACTAGAACTTTTAATAAAAAACAAATAACAGTTATACCATCGGGGCCAAGAGCTTTCGAGGAATGCAATTGAGAAAGAGCTTCCATAATATCTTCATTTGTATAAGGTCCACACAAGTTATCATTCATTAGTGAATCAATCTTTATTTCAACGGCATCAATAGCTTCCACCGTCTCTAAATTTTTTTAAGAAGTGAATAGATCTTGAAAGTAGGGAAAATAAGCCCTAGTTCTTTAGGATCATCCACCCACATGCCCAAACCATCCTTAATTCTCTTAATTATGTTCATAGTCTTCTTGCTATCAACCCTGCCATGAAAATACCTAGTGTTTTTATCTCCATCTCTCAACCAATTTATCAGACCTCTGGTACCACATTCTCAAATTATGCTTCACTTTGTCGAAATTTGTAGATCTCCATAACTTTAAATTCCGCCCAAATTTGGCAATCTTTCCTTTCAACACATTTGGATTAGAAATACCCAAATTACATCTCCAAGCATTGTCAACAACAGATGTACAAGATTCGTCTTGAAGCCGTATGGTTTCATATCTGACATTCTCCTTTTGTGATTCTCTCTTTTCCTTGCCAATCCAGTTGATGATTAGAGGAGAATGATATGATGTCTGACAAACCAAGTTATTATTAATACAATAATTAGAAAAATTTTGCAGACCCATTTCACATTCGTCAAGTGATCAATCTCTAGTTTTATTTTCACCATTAATATTAGAAAAGGATCAATTTTAAATTTGCATTAAAAGTCATACACATGTTAAAGCCAATCCTGGTGAGTTACCCAATTTCTCTGTTAACTGCTTTTGTTATGTGAATGAAAGAAATTTTGATTCTAGAGTAAAAGTTAGCAAGGAGAAGTTATAAATCAATTGCTTAATCTGAACATGATGAACTACTCAATTTTAGAGAACAAATTTAGAAATAATTGCAGCTCATTAGAATAGATGAATTCCATAAAATGTAGTGGAATTTATTTGTGATTCAATGAATGAATGTCCCTTTAAAAATCTAAAAAAATTCAATTCAACGAAATTGGTTATAACTAAAATAGGTGAAATTTGCAAATTACTTCCACAAATTAACAAAATAGAATAATTCTATTATCAAAATTATCCTGATTTTTGCTCTTTCTTTCTCCTTTCCATTTTTATTTTTACAAACTTTCTATTGCTTCTTTATTTTTATTATTTTTTCTGTTTCCTTCCTTTGATTTTCTTTTTCTCTTCACTTTTCAAGAGCAATTAATTAACTCCAATAAGTCCACATAACTAAGAAATCCAACTTCACTTTCTTCTTCTTATCAGGATATTATCAGGGTTATTGTGTATATCTTTCTTTAAAAGTTCATCATAATCTAGCAGAAGAGTGAGATGGAATTAATTGAATTCTCTACTTAAAATTATATCTTTCTAAACACAATTGAATTCATTTGTAATTAAATTCCATAACTTAGATTGATTTGTCAAAACATATATTAACGTCTAATTGTAATTCTATTTTAAGTAAATCACTATCAGAAGTCTTCCCATATGTTAATATATATATATATATATATATATATAGAGAGAGAGAGAGAGAGAGACATGATAGGATGACGAATAGACATTTTAGATGATCAGATGTCATAACTCATAAGTGAAAACAACAACAGAATAAGTATTATTACTTTTCCAGAGGACTAAAACAAAGTAAAATAGACATTTGGGACCATTAAAAATTAGACATAGTCAACTTATGAACGATGTCATAATTAATTAATTAATGTTCCTTAAACATGGTTACTTGCTTAAGAGGATGATGAAACCTTCTTGTAGCTTGTAGGAATTAACTACATTAATGATCATCAGAAAAAAAATAGAAGAAAATTTTTCAAAGTTAACCAACCAAATATGGAGATAAGAACTTGACAACTTCCAATAACTTTTTTAATAATCACACAGTGTATATACATATATTAGTTTAGTTCCACCTAAATCTCTTTTACTCTAAAAATATGAGGTTTTTTATACAATATAGTTTGAAATATTATTTTTTTGGAAATTAAAAGGATATTTAGTTCAAAAGTCTGATACAACTAATAGTTGTTTGTAACTGAACAATTATATTGAATCATTTGGTAAAGACTTAACAAACAACAAGTAATAGTTGATCTAGTCCAACTGAACTGCTGATTATATTAGCTTTATTTTAAAAATTTTTTCTTTTTAATTCATAGTTGATTTGGTTATTTTATTTATTTGAATAATATTATCCTTATTAAAAAATTATTAATAATAATTAACATATAATTAAATATGTATAATTTATAAAATAATTATTATTTTAAAATTATTTTTAACGGTTAAATAATTATAACATTTAAAATTATAATATTTAAAATTTTATATTGATATAATATAAATTTTTATTTTTATTTTCAATTAATTTTTATAAATATTTTAAATAATAAATATAACTGAACTAAAAAAGATTAACTATAACGTAGATGTTCGATTCTCTTAAAAGTAAAATCTCTAATGAATAATAAGAAAAACTTAAATATAAATTCCACATTTCATTTAATTTTTAGATTATTATCACAAAGTCCCTCTATCCTTCAGTACCGTATTTTTAGTTTTCAATGCCAACCCATTACATATTTATCTTTCTCGGGAAAGCCGCCCAATCTTGATCCTCAATCCTAAAGAGCAAATGGCAATGCCCATTTTCTAACAATATTTACATATTTATCTGAATATTTTAATCATTAATTCCTCTTATCAGTTTAGTCATTAATATTTTAAATCTAAAATAGCAATCTTTTTTTTTCTTTTCCCATCCAAATATATTAATTGATATATATATATAAGGATAGTTGGTTATTCATCGCACATGTATGACACCGACATGCTTATTTCAAGGCTTCTCTTAAGAGATTTAATTGCGTTGATTCTGTAAAATCTAATCTGATTAAGAGAAATAATATTATATTATACATTGGCAATTTCAAACAAACTGAATAGACATTAATGGAACTGAATAATGAAATAAGAAACTTGTCTTATGAATTACTCTCATAGTTTCAAAAAACATTAAAAAAATATATAACTCTTGAAAACAAATTTGTAAAAAAAGAAAAACCAAATAAAAATAAAAAAACTAATTAATTTTTTATTAATATTCATTGCATGGAAATATTAACTATTTGACTTATTAATTTTTTAGTTATTCAATAATTTATAATTTAATATTAATTGTATATCTAACTAATATCAATATGATAAGCAAATAATAAAAATAATTTAGAAACTGATTTATTATTAATATGTTATTTTTTAGGATTAGAATGAGTGTTTAATTAGGAATATAACTTATTAATTAATAAACTAATAAAAGATTCTATAAAATTCACATAAATTTGAGTTCTATGTGTAAAATGTAAATACATGTCAAGATAATAATTTTATGTGTCAAAAAATATATATATTAATTATATTTTAATATTATATTAATAAATAAATTAGTTTTATAATTTGATAATAATTTTAGTTATACAAAATAATATTTTTAGATATTATGTTCACTAATAAATTAATTTTTAATATTATAATAATTTTTAATTTTAAAAAATAATAATATCAATAATTGATAGCATTAATTTATATGATATTAGAATTAAGCCAAAAAGCTAGTACCTCTAATTACCTTTTGCTATTTATTTATTACCTTAAGGCAACATAATATAAATGTTTTGATATGTAAATTACCTTTTTTTTTTCTTAAAGTCACCTTGCTTTGAAAGGTCAAATTTATTATACGTAATTAATACAAAAGGTTGGTCTTATATTAAGCCAAGTTCGCCTACAACTTCCAAGCACTAGTAAATGAAGTATAGTTAGTCTTACTAATGACCAATTCAATATGGTCCACTTTTTTTTCTAAAAAAAAAAAAAAAAGATTTTTTACTAAAACTTTGTTTTCTTAAGAAAAATAAATTCAGTATGTAATGGTTGAAAAATAGACTGATTTTTCCTCTATTTTATTAAATGCATCTCATTAATAATATTAAAACTAGCAATATCACATCTTTAATTTTCAATGGCTTTTTTATATAAAATAAAAAATCATATATTCATGGAGTTTTAAGAGTATGTCATATTTAACTCTCTTTTTTGTTGACTAATAAAAAATAAAATTCCAAAGCTATAAGTTAATGAAGTGGAGAAAAAGGGATAATGGTCTATTTATTATTTTGGTAAGAAATATAAAAATTATTAAATTATATTTATAATTTTAATTTTATAAAATAATAATAACAGTTAATACACAATAATAAATAGTTAGTTCCTTTAATTCATTTTTTATAGTATATTTATTTTTTAATATATGTCTTTTTAATACTTTCACGCTATTGCTATATATATATATATATATATATATATATATATATATATATATATATATATATTAAAGAATAATATATTAAATTAAATTAAATATTTAAATACTAAAAACTAAAATTTTAAATATATTTAATTAAATTAAAAATTAAAGTGACTAATAAATGTATTAAAAACATAACCATACATTTGCCTAAAATATACATATCAATTATTAATTCAATAGCTAGTTGGTAAAGATATTTTTTATTAACTAATATAAAAAATTTCATTTAGAAAATAAGAGACATTAATAGCATTAACATAAAAAAATATATAAGTTTTTAATTTTTATATCAATTAAAAGTGGATTATTAGAATAGGACAAAGGAAATATTCAATTCAATAATTTAACATTAAAAAGGAAAGAAAACCACCTCCACGTAAATAAAAAGTTTCAAGAGTTATAGTCTCGCGAAATATGTTCAACCTATAAAGAGAACTCTTCTTTTAAAAAAAATTAGAATAATCATTATCATTTTGTATATCCTATAATTAATATTATACTATAATTAATAAAAAAATAAGAGATATATTTTTATATTTTAGTATTAGATAATTTATATATATTTTTTATTTAAAATTATATATATTAATCGTCTAATTTAGTATATAGATGAAAACATACTATTATAAACAATGATTTTCCTAACAATTAACCTGCTAGCATGCTTAGAATTAGTAGACTATTAATATATATATATATATATATATATATATATATATATATATATATATATATATATAAGCTTAAATAAATCAAAAATAATTTAACTACAACTTGCCATATAAGATTGTTAAAACATAACATTTGTCACTTCTTTTTGTAAATATTAATTTATAAAATATAATTCTTTTATCTTTTAATCTATAATTGTAAGGATAATAATTTTAAAAAAATTAATTCTTATTTTAATTAAATAATTATATTTGTATATAGTATCTTTTGCTATATTACAAAATCTTACTTTAAACTTAATTATTCATTTGATACATTTTTTTTATTTACTAATTTGAATTTATTAATGAATTTTATATATTTTTTAGTTTAATTACTTTTATCTTTTGAGTTTACTCATTTGAATTTAAAATTTACATTCATCTATGTTTTTTTCTTCATCAATAATTTTTATTTATTAATTATAAAAAGTCTAAATATTGTATTATTTTATAATATTTTATAATTTTTATCTATAAACACCTTAAAAAAGAAAAAAATAAAATTTTATTTTAATAAAATGATATTAAACCCATTTAAGTCTTTTCTTAAATCACATCAACTTTTCTTTTTCTCTTTATGCTCTTATACATCAATTTTATTTTTATTATTTTATTTTATTTTATATTAGTAAAATATAACTAGTGACGAATAATTAATTGTATTTCCATGCATATTTTATATTGTCAACAATATTAGAATTTAAGTATTAATTTCTTTGTTTCTTTTTTATATTTCATAGATTCTCATATATTGATTTTAGTTTTCAATATTCAAGTCAATAATTTATAAATTTGATAAATATAATTAATTTGGTTAAAACGGAATCGACTCAAGACTAGGATACCAATCTAAGATCGGTTTCCTCTCAGCTGGAATCAAAACTATCATTTCCAATTCAAACTCAAAAATAAAATAATTCATTTTAATTAAATTTTTTATTAAATTAGTTGGAACCATCTAAAACCAGAACTATGAACCGAAACTAGCCAGCTCATTTCCACAACTTCCACTTTTATATATGTTGGATAGTTAGTATATTTATATTAAACTAATATTAATACAAAATACTTGACATATATGCTATGTTAACTATGTAGTTTATGTTAGAAATTATAATAATTTTTACAAGAATACTAATATAATTATTATATAAAATATACTAAATTTAGCTTTAAGATATGACTATAAAATTAATGCATAAATATATATAATTTATTAATAAAATATTTAATTAAATAGCGCACAAAGTTAGGGTACTAAACTAGTAAGAACCCTAAATGAGAAGAAGAAGATGATGAAATAATGAAGAAAAAAGTGATATTTATTAAAAAATTACAATCAACCGGTTTTATTGCCATGTAAGATTATAAAAGCCAACCTCAATCGCAGTGTTACAGTTTGATATAAGGTGATATGCAATATAAAACGATTTTTGACTAAATAATTTAGGTTAAATGCATATTTATATTTAAATTTTGATTATTTAATCAGTTTAATATTTTAATTTTTAATTTAATTCAGTTTACATCTAAATTTTCTCTTTTGCAATATTTTAACACATTTTGATATATGTATTCATTTAATACATCCACATGTATTAGACAAAAGTGTTAAAATATTACTAAGAAAATAAAATTCAAGTGCATATTAGATTAAATTAAAAATTTATTAAAAAAGTCAAATTTAGACGTTTGTTAGATTAAATTAAAAATTAAAATATTAAATTGATTAATCGATATAAACTCATAGCTATATATATATTTTGAAACTGAAACAAAAAGAATAGTTTAGCCACATCTTGCTACATAGAATTTTTAAGAAATGACATTACTAATTTATAAAAATTATAAAAATTATTCTTTTCTCTTTTAATCTATAATTGTAATAATAATAAATTTTAAAAATTTTAGTTTTTTACAATATATATATATATATATATATATATATATATATATATATATTAGATTTGATATATTCTCTAATTTTATTTTTTATTTATAATTTAACTTACATTAGTGATTTTAATATTCTCTTTTTTATATAGTTTAGTTATCTTTTCTTTTATGCTTTTACTCATTTAATCTATTTATATGTTTTAGTTTTATTTTTAAATATAAAAAAATCTAAACATTATATAATTTTATAATATTTTATAATTTCTACCTACAACCAACCTTTAAAAGTACAAATAAAAATAAAATTTATAAGATATTGAAACCATTTAAATTTTCTTAAACTACATCAACTTTACTCTCTTTGTGCTTCAATACTTTAATTTTATTTTATATTATTATTTTATTTTATATTATTAAGATTTAGTTAGTAATAGAATAATTGATTGTATTTGTTTATATATATTTTATATTGTCAATAAATCTAGAATTTAAGCATGATCTTTTTATTTCTTTTTATATTTTATAGATTCTAATACTATTTATATTAGTTTTCAATATTCAAGTCAATGATTTATAAATTAGATAAATAGAATCGAACTAATTAAAATGAGCTGGAACTGGCTCAAAACTAAGAGACTGAAATAATTTATTTTAATTAATTTTAATTTTTTTAAGAAATTAGTTAGAATCTGCTAAAGCCAAAACTGTGAATCAAAACTGGCCGACTCTACTGTGATAAAGTCTACTTTTTATATATGCTATGATAGTTATTATATTTATATTTGATATACACAGTAAAATCAATAGTAACATTTAACATATATGCTCTATTAGCTATTTAATTTATGTTAGAGATTATCCCCACTTAGCCTCCTTTTGTATTCTTGTTGTGGTTCTCCTCCCTATATAAGGAGAAGTCATTTTTGAATAAAATCAAGCAAGTTTCCTCTAAGCAAGCTTCCTTCTCATCTATACTCTCTCTCTCTCTTATGGCATTCTAAACTTCTCACTTCTCTTCTCCTCGATCCAATGGCAATGAACTAATTGTTACTACGATCTGTTTCTTCTATGATCCAAAAGGGCTAACTCGGCTATCGAGGTCCAAAAGAGCAGAAAAACCCCCCATGGCGAGGTGCCTCTTTGTGGTCTTAGCTTGAGGATACTCATCTGCCTTGAGTTTACAGCATGAGGATTATAGAATGAACAGCTCTCGGCTCCTTTTTGGTATCAGAGCCTGTTAGTGACAGAGAAGAGAAACCCAACCAAAATGAATTCAGAAATTACAACCCACACTTCAACCCTGCAACTCTCTCCTTCATGTAAGAAAACCGTATCCAACAGGATAGACCATCTTGTAGAAATTTCTCATATACCTGAGAATGTTCAAATAGAAAACACCCTTGTACCTATTATGAACCCATATAATATCTTTAAAAAATAAAACTTTGTCAGAAAAACCTTTAACCAGATTATCCATAAACAACCCCTTTCTGTAAAAGAATATGTCCAATCTTCTTCCCTTTCTCAATGTTCTCTCACTGCTACCACACAAGAGCAGTACGTTACTCTCGAAATCCCAACCTCCTTCATAGAACAATGGAGAAAACAGGGCTATACACACCTCCATCTTGGAGCAGTTAGACTAGTCCTATCCTATCATGGAAGGATGGGTCTACCGGTCACAGCCCGTATGTCGCTACTGGACACAAGATACTTCAAGTATGAGCATGCAGTGATCGAAACGATCGTCACAACACTCAACACAGGAAGTGTTGTCTTGACCTTCTTTCCTAATTTCAACCTATCCCTCAATGATCCTTATCTTTCCACTGCACTAAAAGTTCAAGTCCAGATAACATGAGTGAATCAAGTCGATAACGCTCTTTCTGCAACCCTACACCATCAGATAGTCTATAGGCTACAGGATCTTGCATTGAATCTGCAGATCCCAGACTTTCAAGCCTCCTCTGATGCGTTGTTCAATATGGCCGACTCTGGCCAGATCCCTACTATTGTCCAGGCTCCCAAGCAACTAGAAAAAGAAGATCTACAAAAGCTGATCCCAACAGAATGGGTCACTAACTATGAGAAGCTTCAGGCATCCCAAACTAAGCCTGTTCAAGCTACAGACCCTCTTTTTATCCAACAAAGAGACGGTACTGTTAAAACGATCTTCACAAAGACTGGAGAAACTTCTTCAGCTCCATCCATCTTTCAGGCATCCATGATACAACCAATATCAAGGCCAAAGGAAAAGATCCCTATTCATTCATTCCAGTCCTCTAGACACCAGATCTACCCCGCCCAGGTCAAAGGACACTTCGTCTGGGATGTTGCCCCACAGATGTGCCGCCCGGGATGCACTTGTGATGATGACTTAGACTATGTTGAACCTTGCTTTCGGCATCCAAAGAAGAATCCTCGAAATATGTCACCAGACACTCCATGTTCAGAAATAAGATCGAAGCCGGATGACTGGGATCCAGATGGTTCCCAGAAGCAACAGAAGAGCAAAACACCACTCCCAATATTTGATGAGGCTATCGAACTCCTTGCAAAAGAAGGAAAAATAATCCTTGATATCTCTTTCGA
The DNA here is from genome assembly GCF_019578655.1 of Ricinus communis. Classification (NCBI taxonomy): domain Eukaryota; kingdom Viridiplantae; phylum Streptophyta; class Magnoliopsida; order Malpighiales; family Euphorbiaceae; genus Ricinus; species Ricinus communis. The sequence continues at coordinate 23,128,939 of NC_063258.1, forward strand.
TGAGTTGAAGGTACTATTGGCCCAACTCGGACTTGAATTTGGGAAAGCCCCTTCTGCAACCTGTAGAAAGGAGATCCAGCCAAATCTACCAGTGGTACAACCATCAATTCAAGGGTGCTACATGTTTCAGCCAGAGGATTTCCCTCCTTTAGGGAAAACGGAGAACAAGAGATCAGAAATTCTTCCTTCAAGGATTTCTCCCTTTAGATCTATAGAACCCCTGACACCTCCAGAAGAGGTGCTAAACTGGCAAACCTCCAACTCGATCGTCCAGAATACTTATCTAAAGAAGATAGATGAGAAATTGGACCAAGCTTTACACCTGGCTCAAAAACTGGATCATAAGTTGGATACTTTCTCACAAGAAGTACTCCAGCTCCATTCATCGCTCACTGCAAAGTATCAGGCTCTGGATAGAGAGCTTCGGATACCTCAGCCCATTACTCATGCCTTCATGCAAAAGGAAAAGGAGATCACACGGCTGAAGAAATAAATAGATCAAATTGAGCATGATCTTCGGAGAGACCAGTCTGTCATAATTCCATCCTTTACTTCAGCAGCCTCCACATCATTTGCTATTGCTTTTTCGTACTATTCTTCATTCCCTTTTCTTTCACAACCAGAACAACCATAAGAAACCCTTTATCAGCCCTTTGGCACCTTCTCTCACCTTTATCCGAAAAACTCATAAACCCAATAAAAGAAAACCTATCCTCCTCTAGCCTCTAAAGACAAACTTCCAGAGCAATCTCTCATCAGTCCGTATGATTCAGAATCCTCTTCAAATACTTCAGAGATGGAGGACATCACTGAGATTCTCATGAACACTTCTGCCTACTGATCCCAGTCCAGAAATAGTGGAACTTGAGGATGAGGATGCACAGTCATTCTTTACTCCCACTGGAGCTCCAAACCCAAGGTCAAAACCAGCTGGCATGGGACCTTAGTGCACTTTTGATGACCTACCCCCATCGAGATGGAAGGACAAGCTTTCCGAGTTCTTGGCATGGATTGATCTTCAGATGACCCTTGAAGGGGGCCACACTCAAAAAGGTCCTTGCCGAATTTGTCACAAGATTTACCGGAAGCTTAAGAGATTGGTTTCAGTCTCAACCTGAGTACACCAGGCTTCAATTTGTCGCACTGCCAACTCCATCAGCAGCAGTAACAATCCTCCATAACCAGTTCCTTGAGAGTTATGACCTTGTCATAAGACAGCAGAAACAAGAGTTTTTTGATCGAAAATGTTGTTCATTAAAAATGAAGGATATGGAAAAGCACTATTCGGCTATGTCCAAACTCTATTATGTCATTGGAGGACATGATGGTGACGATACACTAAAGTATACCTTCATCACCTCTCTGCCAGATGAAATACAACCTGAGGTCAACAATATGATTGTGGCAACAAAGAAACCAGTCACCTCCATCACACTCGGCGAAATCTAGCAATTCACTCTCTCTTCCATCAAGAGACTGTGTGATCAACAAGAGTTATTCAAAAGGTTATCTCAAAGGGACTTAATAGTCCAAAAGGCGTGCAACAAGAACCACCTCAAGATTAAGTGCAAGGCCGCCAACTGCGTCTGTTCAAATCATAAGAAGAAGTCTGGACATCATTTCCAGAAATACACGCGCAGCAACAAGGAGTTCAGGAAAAGGAACCCAAAGAGATTCAAATACTTCCATAAGAAACGGAATCAGGGGTACAAGTCTGACAGATGTTTCATCTGCAAAAGAAAGGGACACTATGCAAAAAATTATCCTAAGAATCCAGAAAAGTCAGCAAAGATGATCCAACAAGTCAGCATGTCTTTATCTTTTTCAGACTCTTTTGAAGCAGAAATAGAATCTTTCCTTTCAGAGCAAGAGGATCTTACCCCAGAAAGCTTATTTGGGTTAGAAATCGAGTTCTCAGACTCCACAGAGTCCTCACAAGAAACTTCTTCAGACTCAGACGATAGTGAGATACCAATCTTAATGATTGGTCTGCACGAAGAAAGTCAGGAGAATATTCTAAAAGATGTAATGCAATATCCTCTTTCACCAACCCTATTGTCTTCCTTCTTTGCTTCTTCTCCATCTCCTGAAACTTTTCAATTTACTACAAAACCCCTTCCAGTTCTATATGTTCCTATATAGATTCTACCTTCAAAATACTCAAAGTCTGTACCAGTAATAGCTTTCTATGACACTGGAGCACAAAGAAGCATGATGAACCCAATGGTTCTCCCATCAGAGTATTGGAAGCCCCATGATCAGTTCTTTAGGGCAGCCAATGGTCAAACCTTCAAAACCACTTTGATCACAAGACAGAAGATCGGAATACAGTTCTTTCCTGATTGCATTGTATGGACGCATATCATTGGTTCGGATCTTCCAAATAAGGATATCCTGATAGGTTTTGATGTTTATCATCAAGCTCAAAAGCTCCAAATTCTTCCAACTGGCATAAAGTTCAAGAGACAGTTCCGGCCATACACTAAAACTTCAAATCTGTTTTCTGTGACAAATACAATTTCACCATTCCTACCATACACAAAAAAATTCCTTCAGTTTTGTCCAGAATCTCATTCACATTTTCAACACCCTCTTCCTCTGTGGAAAAATCCACAATTCTATATCAGCCTCCCCTTCAAACTTAATGAAGACATTAACCCTACTAAAGCCACACACATGGGAATGTCACCTACAGACCTAGCCCTTACCCGATCAGAATGCTTGACATCACATAAAGAAGGCCTAATTGAACCCACTACTTCACAATGGGCTTGCCAAGCCTTTTATGTGGAAAAAAGGTCTGAAAGGATTCGAGGAAAAAAGAGGCTTGTCATAGACTACAAGCCCTTAAACCATTTCCTTCAAGATAACAAATTTCCTCTTCCTCGGATCTCAAATCTCAAAGTCCATATCCAAAAGGCCCAATACTATTCCAAATTTGACCTAAAGGCGGGCTTTTGGCAACTCGGTATCCGTGAGAGATACAAGACTGCATTTTGTATCCCTAATGCCCAATACCAGTGGACTGTTATGCCCTTTGGGCTCAAGACGGCCCCATCTCAATTCCAGAAGACTATGAATGAGATTTTTGGGCCTATCCTTTACTCTTCTTTGATCTACATCGATGACATCCTACTATTCTCAGAAACAGTAGAAGACCACCATTAACTGTTACAACAGTTCCTTGCCATTATCTAGAAATATGGCATTATGCTGTCAGAAAAGAAGAGCACTATTGGCCGACGAGAAATTGAATTTCTCGATATGCATTTCAAGAATGGCCAGTACACATATGGTCCCCACTTGATGAAGGAACTTGATAATTTTTCAGAAGAGAATTTATCAGTGAAACAAATTCAACAGTTCCTTGGAATCCTAAACTATGTTCGAGAGGCCATTCCACACATGTCTAGTTACACGTGCCACCTCTCAAAAATGCTCAAGAAGAACCCTCCTCCATGGGGAGCGGAACAAACAACAGCTGTCAAAAAGCTAAAAGAGCTGGCTCACAATCCGCCACCTCTCACAATCCCGTCAACAGGAGAACTTATTCTTCAAACAGATGTATCTGACTATGCATGAGGGGGCCATCCTCCTAGAAAAGCTCCACGACAAGGAACAATTATGTGGATATGCATCGAGTCAGTTTTCCTCTTCAGAAAAACATTATCACACGACCTATAAGGAAATTTTGGCGGTCAAGTACGGGATAAAAAAGTTTGAATTCTTCTTGATTGGACAGCACTTCCTGGTTCGGATGGACAACTCCTCATTCCCAAAGATTCTTGAATCCAACCAGAAGACTTTGCCTGAGCCCCAACTGCTGCGATTAAAGTCATGGTTCAACAGATATGATTTTAAGGTTGAGCATATAAAAGGGATAAGAAACCTAATCCCGAATTTCTTATCCAAACTTTCCAAACCTCAGAATCAGCCTATAGTCCTTCTCACCTCTACCATAAATCTTCCCATAATTTTTATGGCTTCTTCATCTTCCAGAACCAACCTGCAACCTCCTTCACCACCAGATCTTCCCAACAACCTCACAACCAAACAAGTCACTGACTTTGCCCGGAACATGATGTTCCATTTTTGGCAACTTTTCAACAAACCTTCTCACTCCCAATACAACCCAACTTCTTCTTTCCAGACTACCCTTGGTGTCTGATTTATCACTTATCTCTTGAACATCCAAAGCATGAAAGTGAGTTATGGTTCCTATGGTGCCTATCTACAGTCTGTCATCATGCTATAGAAGTGCCCATTATGAATCTTTTACACTTCTTCAATAATGAAGCAAACTCAAGGTCATATCCATGGAGATTCCTTACCTGGTTCAAAACTCCATATCAATGGACAGAAGATCTCCTTAAACTTATCCATGAGCATCGGTTATTCTCAGATAACAATTCCAAAGCATCGGAATACCATGCTATTTTCATATTACAGAGGCCCTATCTCCGACTAACAGAAAACACATATGCAACCCAGAATATCTGTTACCATTGGAGAACAATTAATAGTCCTCTACATCTTGCTTCGCCAGCAATCACGGAAGATTTAAAGCAGGCCTTGCAATACAGAAATCAATCAAGGATGGCTAATGTCTCAACACCATTAGTATGCACATTCAATGGACACCTGTCAACTGGACAATCCATTGAACATTTCTCATTCTCTGATCTTTCGACCCCACTGGATGATCCTACCTTAACCAGAGCACAGCAAGAAGCTCTCATGCAAGATTCCCAGCCAATGGATGATGATCAATATGACGATATTTTCTAAGCATGTGAAGCTGTCAACCACTCCTATTACTTTAAGTGAATTATTGTATATTGTCCTATTAGGCATGTGAGTGGATGATGAGTCGTCCTTATTGTCTTGTAAGTGGAGTGTATTATTGTATGTGAGTGGAGTGAATTATTGTATATTGTCCTATTAGGCATGTGAGTGAATGATAAGTCGTCCTTATTGTCTTGTAAGTGGAGAATGAGTGGGATCCCCACTTAGCCTCCTTTTGTATTCTTGTTATGGTTCTCCTCCCTACATAAGGAGAAGTCATTTTTGAATAAAATCAAGCAAGTTTCCTCTAAGCAAGCTTCCCTCTCATCTATACTCTTTCTCTCTCTCTTATGGCATTCTAAACTTCTCATTTCTCTTCTCCTCGATCCAATGGCAATGAACTAATTGTTGCTACGATCTGTTTTTTCTATGATCCAAAAGGGCTAACTCGGCTATCGAGGTCCAAAAGAGCAGAAAGACCCCCCATGGCGAGGTGCCTCTTTATGGTTTTAGCTTGAGGATACTCATCTGCCTTGAGTTTACAACATGAGGATTAAGTTATGCAGAAAGCACATATATTAAACTACTTGGTAATATAAAAAATAAAATTTATTTTCTTTCAATAAAAAAGCTAAAATTTATTTTATATTAAATTTTATCATAATCTAGTATTTTAGTCGAGTTATAAGATAAAATTATGTCGGTTAAGCCTTATTAGCTTAAGAACTGCATATTTAAATTTATTGGCATTTTTTAAACAACTTATCAAAAACTTTCTAGAAATGAAAATAGAACAAAACTAAGATGACTCTTGATCATGGGGCTTTAGACCAAATCCAACATAGAATAAATAAATAAATATTATATAATATTGCTAAAATATCCGAAAAAGTCAAATAAAAAGAATTGACATTTGAAATTAATATGCAAACTAAAATTCTGCCAATTGTCTTAAATTTCTACCAGAAGGGAACCAATTAGAAGTGCAAGAATATGGAGTAGTCAATTGAGGTGACATCTACTCCGTATCACTCTTTTGGCATGTGACAGACAGAACCCATAAGAACTTTAAACTAATAATAAACGAAGAGGTAATTAAGGAATAATATAAGTTAGGAAATTAGACTGAGAAATAGTTTCTTTTTTTCTTTTTCCATTTTCTGTTAAAACTTGCAGAAGTAACTGTCCTGGAAATTTCCAGGAGACAGGATCGAAGGAGACAAGACAGCTACGACATCGTAACTGGGTCAGATGCGGATTATAGTAGTAAAGCTAGTAGCTGTCAAAAGGGTTTCACTTCTGGTGGGCCCATCACCGCATTTGTCCAGCTGGCATATTAAGAAACTTAAAGGCAGAGTCCTCCACCGAGAGACACAGTCTTTTCTCTGTTTTTTTTAATATATTTCTTTTTCTCTTTACGTACATTTTGTTTTAAGAAGAGAATTAAAAAAATAGAAAAGTGAAAACAAAAGAGTGATTAACTCATACACAAAATCTGTTTTATATTATTTTATTTAGGGAATATTACCCAGTCTTGCACTATCAATTATGTCTCCAAAATGCCTACCACTTCCACTCTATCACCTCCATATTATAAATAATAAAAGATATTTTAATTCATGCGAAATTTAGTGTATTGTAAATTATAATAATTTAATATTTATTCATTTATATAAATTTAGAAAATTTAAATGGGATTTTCAGAAAATATAGTGACATGTATTTTATATGAAATTTTATAAATTTACATTTAATATAAATGTCTCAAAAAATATTCCTTTTATATAAATTTGATCTATATATCTTATTAATTCTTATCGAATAAATATAAATAATAAAAAAAATTAAATCACTATAATAATAAATTTTTTATTTAATATAGAAAAAAAATACGATTAAAATGTTTTAATTTAATAAAACAAATAAAGGAAACAGTGCACCCAGTCATTTGGGTTGTTATATAGATTGTAGAATTATTGTCCTTTGATTTCATTGAAGAAATTAATTTGCCAATTAAAACGAGTAAAGAAATAAAACAAACTAAAGTCAATATAAGTTCGCCTCAGATCAACGCGGCAAGAGCCGAATTTACTTGCTACGCGGGCTGCACCCGGTTCTTTTCTTTTGCTTTTCCTCTCTCAGTTTCAGTCACTCACTCGCTCCTTTCGCGTCAACCATTTAGTCGTGACCGGTTCTTCCGGTGGCAAATTCTGCTAAATTGTTTTTTTCTTAATTTTTTTTAATATTCTGAAAACAAATATTATATAGCCATATTTACAATGGCATGGTTCCCATGTTCTTATTTCAGGACTAAATCATATACACCTCACCTTATAAAAGAGGGAAAAAAATAAAATCAACACCCAATTACGATGATTTTATAAATAATCATGTTATGAATGATTGACTAAAATAAATAATTCAGAACTTAGAAAAATTTTAGACTCAAAAAATACCCTCAATTTAGTTAGTGGGCTCTTCATGTTATGAATCGGATCTTAAAAAATATACATATAAAATCATTTTCATTTAACAACTAAATTTAAAATTTATTTGATAAAATTTAAAAATCAATGATGAATAGTTATTTAATTATTTAATTTATCTATGGTTTCAAATTTTTAATATAGTGCAATTGACAAATTCTAATCTATTTAATGGTATGTGAAATTATTTTAAAAGCGAGACAATTTCAACTATTACTCTTTTAATATTACAAAACAAAAATACTTTTATTTGTATATTTCAAAGAATTTTACAGACTTAGTCCAATAGTATTAAAATTCATAGTATGTATTAACAATTGATTAGAAAGATGCAATATTTTATGTGAAATTCTGATTGCCACTTATTCTAACGAAAATTAAGCAATTGACATTTTAACACAAAAAGATGCAAAACTTAAATTAATCCCCAATATGACTTGTTCAATACAAAAGCAAATAATTAACTTCAGCATGATTAATACTTTACAATATAATAATGCAAAACATATTATATCACATTCATCATGCTTACTTATTCTAATTAACTTAATGTTAACAATTTTAGACGTGATCTTTTTAAAAAGTATGTCTCATACATAATTATAGAGTATAATACTTTTTTATAATTTTAAGTATATTATTTTAAATAAAGAGATATATATGAATATAAATTATGATAATTTTGATTTATAAAATTATAATTATATTTTTATTTTACTCAAAAAGCCAAGCATTTATCCAATTCAATGTGTTTGCCATTTTCAAGGCAGAAGTGTTGATTGAGCGTAAGTCCACTCCCCTTGGCCAAGAATATGAAACAATTGAATTTAAAAATTAGTAATAAAGAGGAACTAATTTTTAAAAAGGAAAATAAAGATAAAATAGAAAAAACAAATTCCCACTAATCACTCTCTCTCTCTCTCTCTAAATTAAGAAGTCCAAAACCACGATTCCGTTTTATCTTTGTAGAAAAACATATTAACTGTTTGTTATTTAGTTAATTTCTCTTTCTCTTCCAATCTGGCCGTCCTTTAACGCGTTCACGCGTATGCTTTGTCGCTTCTCTGTGGGTTACCACTATATATAACCCTTCTTTTCTCCCTCTTTATTTGGCAGGTGCAGGAAAATCATTTTCTCTCGTATTTTCTCTGCATCTGTACACCACTTTCTTATTTGATAATATTCAGTCTCTCTTTTGTTATCTTCAAGAAAAACAAAAAAACTTTCTTTCTTTCTTTTTCTTTCATTCTCTTTTTTCAAGAAACGATTCAAGAAAATGCCCTCATTGGAGGAAGAGTTATTCCCGTCCACACCAGGAAAGTTCAAGATCGACCGCGGAGGCCACGCAATGAACAGACAATTCTACCGTTGTTTTACCTCCACAAGCACCATGTTCTTATGGGCACTTTTCTTGATTGCTTTGACGGCGTCATATTTGAGTTTTCAAAGTTTCATCGATTCCGGTAGCAAGTATTTCTCCGCTTCTTGGGGCGGCCTTCAATGGGAAAAACAAGTGCGTAACTCCGCTCAGATCCACCGTCCGTCCGGCGGCGTATCGGTTCTTGTTACCGGAGCAGCCGGTTTTGTCGGTACTCATGTTTCTTTAGCTTTGAAAAAGAGAGGGGACGGCGTCGTTGGACTTGACAATTTTAATAATTATTACGATCCGTCTTTGAAGAAAGCACGCAAGTCTCTTTTAAACAGTCACGGTGTTTTTATCGTGGAAGGCGATGTTAACGACGCGCGGCTCTTGGCTAAGCTATTTGATGTGGTGGCTTTTAGTCATGTTATGCATTTAGCGGCTCAAGCCGGTGTCAGGTACGCTATGGAGAATCCTCACTCTTATGTTCATTCTAATATAGCCGGCTTAGTCACTCTTTTAGAGGCTTGTAAATCGGCCAATCCTCAGCCGGCTATTGTTTGGGCTTCGTCAAGTTCTGTCTATGGCTTAAATGATAAAGTTCCCTTTTCTGAATCTGATCGGACGGACCAGCCCGCGAGTTTGTATGCGGCTACGAAAAAGGCAGGTGAGGAAATCACTCATACTTATAATCATATTTACGGTCTGTCAATTACTGGGTTGAGATTTTTTACTGTCTACGGTCCATGGGGTAGACCCGATATGGCTTATTTCTCTTTCACGAGAAATATTTTACAAGGGAAACCGATCACTGTTTATCGGGGCAAGAATCGGGTTGACTTGGCCCGCGACTTCACCTACATTGATGATATAGTGAAAGGATGTGTTGGGTCTTTGGATACTGCGGGTAAGAGTACGGGTTCAGGTGGGAAGAAACGGGGACCCGCTCCGTATCGGATTTTTAATCTTGGTAATACGTCACCTGTTACTGTACCGACACTCGTTAGTATACTGGAGAAGCATTTGAAAATGAAAGCTAAGAGGAACGTTGTTGATATGCCTGGAAACGGTGACGTTCCGTTTACTCATGCTAATATTAGTTTGGCCAGAAGAGAACTTGGGTATAAACCGACAACCGATTTGCAAACCGGGTTGAAGAAGTTTGTTAGGTGGTATTTATCATATTATGGCTACAATCACGGAAAAGCTGTAAATTAAGTTGTTTTTTTTTTTTTTTTATCCATTAATCTCTTTTTGTTTTTTTTAGGAATTTTCTATTTCCCAAGTTTAAAAAGAAAAAGAAAAGGAAAAAGAAAATGGGAAATGGAAATTTGTTAAGACTGAAAAGAAAAAGAAAGTAAAAAAAAAAAAAAAAAAGGAAAGCCACAATATTCTTTACTTGGGAGGGCAATCCTCTTTTCCTTTTGTTGTTTCTCTTTTGTAATTAATGGGAAAAGAACAAAAAAAAGGTATATTTCAGATGGTACATATGCTAATTTCTAGTTTATCGACTCCGAAAATTTTTCAATTTTAAAATTATATAATTTTCAAAATCTTTTTATTATTTTTTAAAATTAGTAATTTAAAAATTTATAATATATTTGTGTATATAAAATTTAAAATTAGGTTTTAAAAGCGACTCCTATATCAATTATTCATTTAATAGCTGTAATGTTAGTAGCTACATTTTCAAATTGAAAGCTTCTTTTTTATTTAGTTTTTAATTAATTATATATATAATGATTGATTGAGGGGACACATTTTAAAGCCCAAATAGAAAGAAAGACAAAAAGAAAAAAGGATGGGTAACTTAAACTTACAGCTAAGATAGAAAAGGACAGGCGGCACAATGGTGATATACGGTTGGAGGAGGGTCCCATATTTGTCAAATTACAAAAAAAGTAATGTCAAAATTGTACGGCAATCCAAAACTCGAGCCTAAATCGAAGGGCTAATATCACATCTTGCCAATCCAGCTGTACGCATCGCGCGTTTGGTCACTGTTGCATGAGATTATTATTTATAGAGATGGATTGCTTGCCGACAATTATGTGTAATTCTTAGAATATTTATTTGTTTTCGGAAGGATTTTGTCAATCATGGGCCCATGGCCTTTTTAGTGGACCCATTTGTACTATTCTCTGTACCGTTTGTAACCTTTTTTGTGGGCTCTATCAGTTTGTCTGATATAAGCTTTCTAGTTTCATCCTTCTTTCTTTCTAGTCTCCTTGTCAATATATTATTTTATCCAAGAAGTTTCAAGTCACATAGTTTATGTTTAACTTGTATTGTTACAAAACTAGTATGATGAAATAGATTTTTTATTTTTATTTTATATTTTTATGTTTGATATTTAGTAATTAAATAGTATTATATTTATCTTTTTAGTAATTAGTGAGTTTTGATGATATGAAGTTTTGTGGTTCAAAAAATATACCATAATTTAAAGAAAAATCAAAATACACTTAAAAATATATAAGGATATAATCAAAATAAAATAAAAAAGTCTTTGAAGTGTGCTAAAATGGATAATAATTTTGTGTTTACAACAACTATTTGAATGTTTGTGACAATAAAAAAGTGGATAGAGATGAATGATGTTTTTATAATTTTATTAAAAAAAAATAATACTAATAAAATATCAAAAGAATATTATAACTCAATCCCAAAGAAAATATTTATTAGTAAAAAATCTTAGGTCTTAGGTCGTAAAAATAAAATAGAAATTTTAGCCTAATTTATATATATATATATATATATATATATAGCAAAAAATTCTTATTCAAGGAGACTTAAGAAATTATGGAAAATATAATAAAAAATAGTGATTTTTTTTTTATATTTATTGCAAAATTGAAAATTTTTAATGCATAGGAGAGAACTTGAACTCACAATTTCTCTCAATAATAAAATATTTTACCACTTGACTTAAGTTCACGTCAAAATTTTATTATATTATTATATGCACACAAAATTCAGCAAATGAAATGAAAAAATGATTAGGTATTAGAGAACGGCCACCGACAGTTTTGGTTGGTTAACATGCGGAGTTATGGTATTAGCCAATAATAGTGGAAAAAGAAATTGAAAAACAAAACATAGATTGGAATATAAGAATCGAAGTGGGGATTTTGTTTAATTATAAAGAGCCAAGTCATTTTCAAAACTATGATAAAGTATATTTCTATAAAGACATTTTATCCACCGACAGATCGTGGCCATTAACGACAAGGACCATTCATTAAAATATTTGTTTCAAATAATTATAATAAAATTTAATCTACTTGATTCGATTAGTTAAATGTCTAACAATTGTTTTAAGACTTTTGATTTGATGTTAAATGGATAATGTGTATATTTGATTCATTAATTCTTTCTTAACAAGTTCAAATTTGTTGACGACAAATTTAACTGCCTTTTCTTTATTATTAATTTAGAATAACTTAACAAACTAAATCAATATGGACTTGAATGGCATAAATAATTAAGCATTTATATAGAGCACATATAATGATCCAATAATAATAAATTTATCAGTTTGTTTATTCGTTTCTTAGATCTTATTAAATTTACTTTCATACCCTTCTTGGAAAATGAATTTATTATTTTAAAGAGTTTACTTAATATACTATATTAAAGCATTTTTAATGGTGCCTTTTATTTTAAAGAGTATATTTTTCTATAATAAAATTTATTTTAAAAAATATTCACATATAAAGAGTAAAATATTTTATTAAGTCCCATAAACTCTTTATATTTTATATTTTATTTTATTTTTATTTTTATAACATTAATAGTTTTAATTTCTCTTTCTTTTTTTAATTTTTATCAATAAAAAATAAAAATACCAAATATTAATTAAATCAAATGCATAGAAATTTGTAATACATTTATTAAATATAGAGTAAAGAGTGAAGTTTGAATCTCCATATGTAGAAAGATAAACTGACTTACTACTTTATATTTAAAGAATAAAGAATATATTTGAGTGACATTTTATACTATAACTTTTTAAAATAAATAGTTTAACATATATAAAGAGTGTATTGGATATGCTCTTAGAACATTTCTAAATAACTGTTTATATATAAACTAAACTCTTTATTATAAAAATTATTTAATAAAATAAGACTTCAACACACTCTCTCGTCTACATCACCGCTTATAATAACTCGAGAAGGCCAGCAAAAGGTAGACTGATTGGATTTGAATCTCTATATTAGAAAGCTAAATTTACCGTTTATTCTTTATTGTAATTAATATATTACAAGATCCTATACATTTTATTAATTAATATCTACTATTTTAAATTATTTTCTTTAAAATACTTTTTTCTTTTCCTATCTAAAACAAATAATTTTTTTTAAAAAAACATTAGTAGTTGTTGGATAAAATAAAATAAAATAAAAATAAAGAGAGTATTGGACTTAATTTCTTTTTCTATTCTTTATAAGTAAAGATATTCTTTATTAAATAAAATATACTCTTTAAAATAAAGAGCACTATTTGAGATACTCTTAGAATTTTTATCTCTAATGCGCTCTTTATATATATCAAACTCTTTATTTTAAAGAGCTATATCATAATTCAATACAATTTTTATTCTTAAATGTAAAATAAAGAGTCAATTTAGCTCTCTGTATATACAGAGCTAAACTTCACTCTCTATTATATCTTTAATAAATGTACTATAACTTTCTATGCATTGGTTTTAAATTGACATTCATAATTTTTATTTTCTATTAGCAAAAGTTAAAAAAGAAAAAAAATTAAAATTATTAATGTTTATGGAACTAAAAATAAAATATTAAAAGTCTATTGAATTTAAATAAAATATATTCTATATATTTGAGTATTTTTTAAGATGCTTTTTATTTATAAAAATCATATTTTTTAATATTAAATTTTTTTTTTATGAAATTTAGTAAAAATGAGATGTCAATAATGTTAATTTGTTTTATTGATATTCATACAATAAGGAGTCAATCCAAAATTAAATATAGACACTAAATAAAGTATAATTGAAATATATAAGTATCTTTTATTATTTAAATTAATTTTACTTTGTTATATTTATAATTTAATCATTGCCAAAATATATTTTTATTATTTAATAAAAGAAATATGTTAGTTATTAATAGCTACTAGTCGTTTACCCATACGTGACAATAACCGTTATTATCACATGGTTATCAAGTTTATAAATAAAATTTAATAAAATCTTTAATATTTAATAATATATTCATCATTTTTCAAAAACAATAGCAAATTAGATATTTTTAATTTCTTTTACTTAAATTTTAATAATATTAAAATTTTATTAATGTACTAATATAAAAATTTCTCTCAACATATTTATCAATTAATTCTAATATTATATAAATTAATATTATTATATAATTAAAAATTAATTTATTAGTAAATTTACTATTTAAAATATTATTTTTAGAAAATTAATTTATTAGTTAATATAATATCAAAATATAATTAAAATGCTATTTTTTAAGATAATCATTATCTAATTAAGAAACTAATTATTATTCAATTAAGAAATTAAGTATTATTAATAGACTATTTTTTAGAATTAAAATCAGTATTTAATTAAAATCTAACTTATCGATTAATAAATTAATAAAAAAACTATAGAATTACACATAAACTTCAATCTCATATATTAAAAATAAATATATTTATCAAATAAAACTATAAAAGAGATTTTATATATTAAGTTCCAAGTGTATAATTATAAATTTTTTTGATTAATACAATTATAAAATTAAATAAACATCATATAAAAAACTAAGTATATAATTAATTAAGAATTCATTATATTTATTAAATTTAGAAAATCTTATAATAAAAAATTTATAACATAATTATTAAATATAAAACAACCATTTCATCTAAAACGGAAGCAAGAAAGCCCAAACATACTGATTTAGACCACAAAATTTGCTCATAGAAAAGCCATTATATTATTAGGCACAAAATTTTCAACTAACCCAAACTTTGCATTATCAACTAAACTTGAAAAAAAATAAAGTTTTAAAGTTTTTTTAAATTTTTATTTTTAAAGGGTATTTGGCTTTCATTTTAAGAATTGTTCAAACTGTAAGTTCAAAAAAGGAAGCCAGAAGAAAAATCCAATTTATTTATTTACAGAACGATTTGATATCATATACATATTCCCCAATTAATTTGAGGGAATTAATGATTTTGGAGGTTACCAAAAACTGGTTTCAGTTCACTGCACATGCCCTAACGTACGCCTGCCCTGTAAAAACTGAATCCAAATATTAACCATTAATGTTTTATTTTTGTTTGACTTCTTTTTTTTTTTTTCTTTTCTTTATCAAAGATTATTTATTTTCATTTTACAAAGAAAGGAAATGAAAATTATTAATCAAGCCATGTGCAGCACATGTGGCGATAATAACATCCACGCCTATTTTTAGGACATATGCGTCACGTGGGTTACAATTTAACGGGCATCCCTATCTAGAAATTTGGCCTACCAAAATTAAAGCTAAATTTCCCTTTCAAAGAAAAATAAAAATTAAAGGTAAATTCATATTTACAAAATCTTTCATCATTAAAATCCACTTTCATTTAAGAGATTTTTAAATAATCTTCAATTTAGTCTAGCAGATATCTACATTCCATTTAAATATTATAAAATATATAAATTGAAATATTTATTAAAAATTAAATATATTTAAAATAATTAAATAACTAAAATTTAAATTAAAATATTTAAAATGATCAGATGAATATAAAATTTATATGTCAAATATAGATTCAACTAAAATTAAATCTTTTATTATTTATTTAAAATTCGACCAAAACTAAATCTCTTATCATTTATTTAAAACTCGAAATTCGATTTCAACAAACACTTGTTGAAGCTAATTATGAACTTAATTAATAAAGTGAGTTGGATAAATATTATTTACTTTTTAAATTTTTTGTTCAATACCCAAGTTTTCTTTTATATTTTATTTATTATATCAGAATTTTTTTCTTTTAATCAATTAACTATTAGTTTCTTTTATCTATATAAAAATAATTAATTAATTTTATTTTATTTGTTTTATTTTTTAATATAATTTAATTTTAATAAAAATTCAAAAATTTTAAAAAAGTTTGTATCGTATATTATCAAAAATTCATATAATTTGATTTTAAATTTTATAATAAAATAAATAAAATTATTAATATTAATTTTGTTATATTAAAAAGTAACTTCTGATAAAAAATTAAAAATCAAATTAATTTCTTTTTATCAACTTAATTTTTAGTTGCATTGACTTTCATGCAAAAAAATTTTAAGTAATAAATAAAATATAAGGAACAACTTATATCTTAGATAGAAAATAAAAAAATAAATAGTATAAAATTAAATATAAGTAATGATTACTTAACAAAAATACCGATGAAAGAATTTTTTAATATAAAATCACAAAATAAAAAATATAATTTTTAAATAATATTTAATAGTTAGAACTGTAATATAGAAAAATAAGAGGTATAAAGTAATTACCCCAAATAAAAATAGGCTTAGTACGTGATTTCACTTATGTACTTTACACTTTCGTTTATTTTATATTAATAATTAAAATTAAATTATATAGTAATTTAATAATATTAGTGTAAATATAAGTAGTTATAAAATTTTTAAAATTTCTTGAACTAAATTGTATTAAAAATAAAAATTAGAATAAGAAAATAAATAGTAAATTTTTAATTTTATTAGACACTAAAATTAACTAATGTTAAAAATAAAATTTTATTCTAATTTGATAATAAAATTAATTTTGGATAAATTTGATACTTAATAACAAATTTAAGGATCAAATTATAATTTTAAATTACTAATTTAGTCATTTGACAAACGTGGAAGGGGGTTATAATTAGTTTTATTAAAACTTAATTGAGTTTTAATATAATAAAAATAATGTAGAGACCGACTCATATATTAGATCAAACCATAAATGATAAACAATATTTAACATATTTAATAAAAGAATGGACAAATTTCCAAAAAAAAAAAAAGCAGTTCGGTTTAGTTATTTTTTTTTGTAAATTCGATTATTTTGTTTGTAAGTTAGATTTATTTGGTTTAGCTTTCTTAAAAGCCAAAATTATATCTGTTCGGTTCGGTTTTATACTAAAAATCTAAATTAACTAAAATGATCAATTTTTTATTTTTATTAATTTTATTTTAGTTTAAAATTATTTTAGATTCGATTTGATTATTGTGATTTACATACTATTTAACTTAATTCAGTTTGTATTTATATATAATTTGATTATTTTAAATTATTTAAAAATTTAATTTGATTTAATTTATTTTAAAAAATAGTTTGATTTATTTGATAGATCTAATTAAATTTGATTTTAAACTCAACTGATTGAATGCAGATCCTTACTTGTGAGAACAAAAGTTATTAAAATTTTGAATCTTAGGTTTTGGGCCACTTGGTTTAGCTGTATTTTAAAAAATAAGATATTAATTATATTTTAATATTATATTAACTAATTAATTAATCTTATAATTAGATAATAATTTTAATTTAAAAATAATATTTTAAAATTTTTCAATATCATATATTCACTAATAAATTAATCTGTTGATATTATAATAATTTTAAAGTAAAAAATAGTGATATCAATTATATTGACATTATTAATTTATATAATACTAAAATCAATTAATAAATATTATCAAGATAATTTTTATATAATTATACTAATAAAATTTCAAAATATTAAAAATTATAAAAATATTTAAAATATTTAATTTACTGTTATTTTTAAAATACTATAAATAAATATTGAATATTAAAATTTATATTACATTTACTTATAAATTTGATTTTATAATTAAAATAATAATAGAGGCCGTGTTACGTACTGATCCAGGACTAGTATAATATTATTTAGAACATCAACCTACTTCCAATATTTTTGTGATTGTGTATAAATACACTCAGTTGTTCTTTTGTAGCATGTATTGGATTTTAACAAGGCTTAATTGCCAAATAAATATAGTACTTGCATTATTTTATTAAATCTAGCATCTATTTTTAATTTTTTTTATTTTAATATCATATTTTAATATTGATTTCAATTTGAATTTTCATTATCAGCCTTATTGATATACGCGTGAGCCTTGTTGATTAAAGAAAAAAAAGAGATTGAGCCAATACTTTTATTACTAAAATATTAATATAAACACATAAGATTAACGAAAATCTAAAGTTAAGAAGAAATAAATAATTTTACATGCGCAAGCTATAATATATTAGTACTGGGATGAATTAACAACTATAATATTGGACAACTCTTTTTTGTTACCATTTTAGAGTTCGGATTATGTAGTAAATTTGACGGATAATTTTACTGAAAATTAAGATTAAAATTATATTAAAATATGATACTAAAATAAAAAATCTAAAAACTACATATTATATAAATACAGAATATAAAATTTTCTTTGACAACTAAACCTTTTAAAAACAAAATCTCCGTGTTGAAAGCAAAATATGTCAAAAATAGTAGTTAAGATGTATATGATATATTAAATAAAAATTGAGCGGCATCGGAGGTTAATAAGGTTTATTCTTTTAATAGAAAATAATCATAGAATTAAAATTTATAAAGAATTTATAAAATTTTACTGTTTTTTAGATATTAAAGACTTGACTTTAAATTCACAAGAATTTAAATTTGAAAAAGATAATTTCACCTAAATAAAAAAGATAATTCCTGAAAACTGTGTAGCCTGACACTTTAAACTCAAAAAATTTATGTATTAATTTAAATTTAAATTTTTAGTTGATTAAATTTCTACTAATAAAATATTTTTATTTAAAAAATTATTTTTATTTAAAAAAATATTTTTCTATATTAAATTCTTAACTCGTACTTCAATTGTAATTTTGAATATTTTTTAAAGAAATATAATTTAATAATTAAAAATTAAGATTGTATTAACAAATCATTTTAATTTATTATAGAATTTTTATGTAATTTCTAATATAAAAATAACAATGGAATTTCAAATATAAAAAACAGAGTTTCAAATTCATCTATTAAAAGTAATAAATTTTAATTTTTTTTTAAGAATTATACATTTTAAGAATTGCGAGTCTCAAAATTTTAAATTCTTAAAATTTAAATTTTTAGAAAAAGAACAGATCTTAGGAAAACTTCAGAGTGCCAATAAAAATATGATAAAATTGGTGTGGGATCAACTTGATGATAAATAAATTAAGTTAAAGCTAGAGACAATTAAGTTCAAACTCAGTTTAATTGCACTCATAAAAAAATAATTAAAGTAAATAACTTTCTGTCTCTCTCTATTTATATTATATAGTGACAGACATATCAATTAAACTAGTCGTTTATTATTATATTTTCAGACAATTACTATTATTTTAAAAATAAATATTCTTTTTACTGTTAAAATGAAATTGAAGCTAATAATTTCTCCCATTCTATTTTAATTAAAAAAAGATATTTTCTTAAAATTATTTATTAAATTAATAATTATAAAAGAAAATAGAGTATAATTTGGGACGGATCAAAATGAAAATAAAAAAGAAAAAAAGAAGAAACTAGAGTAACTGTTTATTAATTAGTCATTCTAAAACTAAATGTGCAATTAAAACAAAGTGAATATAAAGAAATTAAACGGATAGGCCATTAAGAAGCTTTTCATTTAATGTTAGAATTGCTTTCTCTAATATTATATAGATGTAACCCAAGTGACAGAAGTCACAAGACATATACCTAAAGCCAAAAACTTGCAACTGCCTCATCAATGGACATGGCTAAAGCAGTGAGAATTGACATTATCACAAAACAAACCATCAGACCATCTTCTCCGACTCCTCAACACCTTAGATATATCAAGCTCTCCCTTCTTGATCAATTAAATTTTGCTATGTCCACGCCCATCCTTCTCTTTTACCCTTCAAAAGGTGACACTAGTAATATTCATGATCACATCAAAGAGCAATCTCAACGACTGAAATCATCCTTGTCGAAAGCTCTTACTCTTTTCTACCCACTAGCTGGTAAAATTACAGACAATTCTTTCGTGGAGTGCACTGATTGTGGGATTCAGTATACTGAAGCTCAAGTTAATTGCGCTATTTCAGACGTGTTTGAACGACCCGATAATGATTTTCTTGAAAAATTGATGCCTATTGATCTAAGTTCAACATTGACAGGTGCTATAGTTCAATGTAACTTCTTCGCCTGTGGTGGATTAGTAATTGGAGTTAGTCTCTCCCACAAGATTACAGATGCCGCCTCTTTGGGCACTTTCTTGGGGGCTTGGGCCACAATGTCTCTTGGATCCCCACCACCACATGTGGTGCTTCCACATTTTGTCTCTGACACTATAATTCCTTCAATGAAAGAACCGTCACTCCTGCCACCACCACCACCATTGATCCTGGAGTTGACAAAATGTAAAACAAGGAGGTATGTTCTTGATGCCTCTAAGGTCTCCATTCTAAAGGCCAAAGCTGCAAGCAAATGCGTGCAACAGCCGACTCGAGTTGAAGCTGTGACTGCATTCTTTTGGAAATGCTTGATGACCATATCAAGATCAAAGCAATCAGGCTGTGCAAAATCTTCTGTTCTTACTCAGGCTCTTAACTTCCGCAGAAGGTTGGTGCCGCCCTTGCCTCAGAACTATATTGGAAACCTTTCCGGCAAATTTATTGTCGAAACAAAGGTCACGACGAGTAATCTAGAGTTGGCAGACTTGGTTTCCCTTTTAAGAGAAGGGCTAGAAAGGATGTCTAATGATGTAGCAAAAGGAGGTCAAACGATAGACATGGCAGGATTGCTAGAGTTTGCCAAGGAGTTCGGAGAACTGCACAACAGAGATGATACAGACTTGTATAGCTTCACAAGTTTATGTGGGTTCCCATTATATGAGATTGATTTTGGGTGGGGAAAGCCAACATGGGCAATTGTCACCAATTTGGTGCTAAAGAATTATGTCCTGATGATCGATGCGACGGATGGCAAAGGAGTTGAAGTTTGGATGTCTTTGAGTGAAGAAGATGCAACCTTGTTCGACAGAAATCAAGAGTTGCTTGCATTTGCTTCTATAAATCCTAGTGTCAAGTGTGGAGATGGCAAGGGTGATCCTGCATTGACATCCTGTTTGTAGTATATATCCTGCCTGCGAAAATGGCATGCACTTGGATTAAAATGAATATCAAAATTGTGCAGGAACTAGCTAGATCAAAGACATAACTGTAACCAGGAAACACAATGAGAAAGTCATAGGTGGCACAGTCACAAGCTTTATTTAATTTATATTGTGTACGCTAGGAAGCAGATGCATAATACATTTGTAAAGAAAGAAAATTATATGCTTCTTGCAATTAAGGAACCACAACTATGGGCCTTGTTTACAGTCAACCGCATGCAGAGCTTAGGAAAGTAAAATTCTCCAGCAACTGATCACTAATATATTATATGAATGAAGGATTTATCCATGGAAACAAAGTAGTCACCTGAAAAGTCTCCCAAGAGAGATGCTGGACACTATAGAATGACCATGTAAACAAAACTCTCCGAACAAATGGGAGAATTGCTTGAGATCTTTCAAATTCTATCATATGCTGTTTTGACAGGAAAATTGGTTACCAGATTTTACAAGAGCCCTGCAAATCCCGTCATTTGCTCCAGCCTCCTTTTCAAAATAAAAGCTGGCAGTCTTTTCAATTTCATTCCTCTCCCCAATCTAAGATGGAATTCTAGAGTGAACGAAATTATAATGAGTTCATTTTTCCTTTACTTCTATATGTTATCAAGAAAAAAATGTAAAATTTAGATTAGATTTACATAATTTTTTTTTAAAATTTTTTAAATAAAAGAATATTAGTTTGTAACATTTATAAAATCTTACATAAAAGTTATGTATTAAGATTTTTTTATGTAAATTTAATTTAAATTTATGAAGTTTCACTAACTGAAAGAATTATGTTATTATATACTACAACACAAAAAAACCTCCTCAATTCAAGTATTTAACTATGCCTTCATTTCACTTGGGCCTAAATGATAAAAAGTATTGAGAAAATGACAAAAGTATCTATGCTTTTTTTATTTCTTATTATTTTTGCAGTATTAATTTTTTTATATAAAAATACGATTTATTTTATTTTTTTTTAAAATTACAGTTTTAATTATTTTTCACTTTTTTAAACAACTAAAAAAATCAAAAAATAATAAAAAATAACCATACTTTTGGAAAAAAAATTAAAAAACAGTATTTTTTTTTAAAAATTATACAGTAAATGATATTTTTTATTGATTTTAGTATTATTTCTAATTTTTTAAAAAATATTCCGTTTGAAATCAAAATTCAAAATAAAAAAAAATCCATCTTATACCCCTTAAAATCTCAGCCATTTGATCTATTTCCAGTCTCATCAAAATGAACTCTTTCGTATTTCTTATATTTATAATTTAATTAAGTTTTAACTGATAAAAATAACAAAAATATGTAAATGAAGATGTCTATATTAATAATAATAAGAATAATAATAATGTTTATATATATATATATATGTTTTAATTATTGTATATTTGAATTTATTTATTTTTATCAAATACACAAAACAAATATGCCATTTCAATGAGAATTTATTAAACACCCATACCACAAAACAATGATTTTGGATGAATTGATGCTCCGCATATATCTATACCGTCCGTGCCCAAGACTCGGTGGACGTGGACAATCCAGATGCATCTACAGAAATCCAAAAGCCATTAACTGAAACCCATATTTAAAATTCTGATCTGAATATTAGAAAAATAACTTTGCAAAAAAAAAAAAAAAAAAGAAGCCGTAAAACACAAAATGGGAAGTGGAAGCAGAGTTGTGCTGTGTAAAACATCATCTTCCCTAAACTTGTTTGCACCTGCAGCTTTCACAGCCTCTCACCTCTCTTTCAAATCCTTCCTCCTTTCTTCGCCGGCGACCAACTCTAGACTTCACCATAATCATCGCATGGCCACGGAAGCTTCATCATCTGCTTCATCCGTCAATGACGGTGACAATGTCATCCCCTCTTTGGCAAATGACGCTGCTCCTTCTTCTTCTTCCTCTGCTATTGACTTCCTCTCTTTATGCCACAGCCTCAAGGTATGCTAATGTTATATTATATTAATACTCTCTCAGTAATTAATTAATAAAATGAAACAAAAGCAATTAATGTCTGTGCTTTTTTTTTTTTTGGGTTAAATTGGAATTAGAAAACGAAAAGAGCAGGATGGATAAAAAGAGATGTGAAGAATCCAGAATCAATAGCTGATCATATGTATAGAATGGGATTGATGGCTCTTATTGCTCCCGATATTCCCGGCATTGATCGTGACAAGTTAGGGTTTTTCTTTTCTTTTCTTTTTTCTTTTTTCTTTTTGAAGTTTCCTGGAATTTGATCGAAGTGTTGTTATTTTTCTTTTCTTTCAGGTGCGTAAAAATGGCAATTGTTCATGATATTGCAGAAGGTAGACTCATTTCATCATCAGAACTGTTTTATTCATGGTAATTTTTTTTAAGTTTTTTTTGTGGTTTATCATGTAAGTATATATTTGGTTAAAACAAAACAGCCATTGTTGGTGATATAACCCCATCGGATGGGATACCTAAGGAAGAAAAAAGTCGAAAAGAGCGGGAAGCATTAGACCACATGTGCAAATTACTTGGAGGAGGACTCAGGGGTTAGAAAATCGAATTTAAAAAAACTAAATGTGGTTCTTGATTTGTCTTATTTAATTCTAACTGCATTGATTTTTGAATCGCAGCCAAGGAAATAAGCCAGTTGTGGATGGAGTATGAGGAGAATTCATCACCTGAAGCTAAAATTGTGAAGGACTTCGATAAGGTATTTATTTTTGCAACTATTTTGAACGTTTGTTGTAATATTGATTAACCTCTATAATAGTTAATGTGAGTTCCAGTTTCATGTTTTTCTATGAAATCCTCCTATTTACACTCTCTCTTTGTTCGACTTGTTGCTTTGAAAGTATGACTTTAGAAGGGCTGTGAACTAATGCATACAATAGTGATTGAAAATAGTATTTGAAGATGGATCTTACAATTCCTAAAACACAACGATTTCACTCTAAAATATATGGTTGAGTTGTTTTTCTTGACCTTGTTTATTTGTCAATAGCAATAATGCTTAAAACTTATTTGATTAAAATTAAGATTCTATGATTATGATATAAGCTTTGCTTGATTCTCCAATGAATTAGTTAGGCTATTAGGACAATATGGTTTAAGTTGACAATAGATGGCATATTAATCATTGCAGGTATTTTGGATGTGAACATTTCCCTCGTGCTCTTTTTTCCCCTTTTTGTAGTGTGCTATTCTGAAATTTAACTAAAAGTAAATGGCAGATGAGCAATTGGTACTGATAGCATATAGCTGCAAATTTAATTTGGGCATAGCTTAATATTGGCTGCAAGTGGCTGTACAAGATATGCTGCTGACTTTGCAGTAATAAAAAATACTTCACATTTGTTTGGTTATTTCAAGTACACTGGATAATCTGATTTTTTTTTTCCTTCCTTTTTTGTATCTAGGTGGAGATGATCCTTCAAGCCTTAGAATATGAAAATGGTGAGGCCTCTTCCTGATCTCATTGTTCCCTGCACTGTATGTTTAAGTGAACGCTTGCCTGAATATGAGCTAGTTATTTATGAGAACTGAATCTTAGTTGTTCCTAAAATTTGAGTGTTTATGGATTGTCACATTTTCATTGCAAAGAGAAAAAGGGGAAAAGAAAAGGAATCTGTGCTATTCGAGACTCGCTTCTTATACTCTGGATGTTTTTGACTAGGGGATGTGCCTCATTCATCAAAACTTTGAATCCCATTGGGTTGGGATGATGGAGGGATAAATGAAATAATATATCCTTATTTTAATCTTCATCTTACTTTCGTTTCTAAGAAATCTCAGTGGATAAGAAATAATGGCAACTGAAGTTGTTTCTGGCATCCTGCAGAACAAGACAGGGATTTGGACGAGTTTTTCCAGTCAACTGCTGGTAAGATTTCAATTTCAGTCTCTGTTATATTTCCTGTTTGACCTTTGCGGCTAATTCAATTTATATGGAAGCACTAGATTCAAATACATTTCTCTCATATTTCCAGTATAACCTTAACGGCTACTGAAACAAGCTTCTAATGCGAACTTATAAGTAGCACTCTATCTACTGTAAATTAAAGTCCCTTTTGATACCTCATATAATATACTCTTGGCTCCTTGATTTCCTCAAAGTGAACTCTTCACTTGCTTTAAAATGGAATGGTTATATATTCCTTGAGCTGTTGTGGATTGAACATATTAGGTTTGTGTACATATGAAAACTTACTAGCCTGGGGATTAAGAAGAAATATTTTATTACTACTTGTAGACAAATGCTTTTTCATTTAAAACTTATGGAGTAGAATTGCTATAGGATTAAAATATAAGGTGTTCTAAAGATTATGTAATTCATTATGAAAATTGAGGATTCAAGTTCCCAGGTGTATGTTGTACCTAGTGTCGTGGACCTTCTGAATTTACCATTTCACTGTTCCATAGGAGACTCTTAGATCCTATACTACTTTTAAGGAAGAGGGAAGTGTATTTTGCTGGGCAATATTTCCTAATTTTATCTGGACCACCTCAATTTTTTGATCCAGCTAAATAATGTTTTGGACTTCATTCAAGGAAAACAAATAGTAAAAGTAATAGTTGAATTGAGGACCCTTGAAATACGATGCTTCAATTGGAAAAGAAGAGGCAAAAGGGAGGGGGAAGGAAAATGCAGAGAAAAATATTTAAGCAGAGATTTTTTTGCTCCTCCTTTTATTTAGATATAGAGGAGAAAAGGATATACAAGTGAATTGCAAGCTGTTTTTCATAGGTGAAATAACATGTTTCCTTCTCTTATTCTTGAAATCTGTCACTATAGTGACAAATAAATAATTTGGAACAGGTTGGCCTCCCTTTCTCACCAATTCAGAGAACTTTTTGTGAGCCCTAGGGCACTTCTTCTACAATGAGTTTTTGTACTCCTTTTCTTTTCCCTCCTTTCTCTTTCCTTGCTTGGTAAAAGTTTCCCCATTTTCGGTACCTCTTTTCTTTTTGCCCCATTGTCTACCCTTTGCAAACTTGATGTGTGAGAGAAAAACAAATAAAGTCCAGGCACTGATGCATTAGCCTTTGGTTGTTCTCAAAAGGTGATTAGCAAGTTAGTTTCTGTCTCATTGGATTGGACAAAGGTTCACACATTCTACTAGAACTTGTGATATTGATATTAGTCACTAGTAGATTAAAGGATGTGAGAGCCTTCTTTATTTCATTGTGTTTCTCTATGTTTTTTGTTATTCTTAATCTATGTACTCAAGAAATAGTCATTTAATGAGAGTATGTGCTTTTAAGCCATTCATAGTTGGGTTAGGTGCTGCAAATATTTAGTTTGGTATAGATGAAGGTGAGCATACTCAGTCATCAAGGTGCTACTGAAAATGTAGAAGTATGCAGAAACGCTATTCTCTTAGTGTAATGCAATAGTACTAGTTTTAGAAAGATGGAGCAACCCAAAATTGTCTCATCTAACATAGTGGGGTAAGATGGCTCATGAGGCATAATTGGATTCTAATGAGAATCTTCTTTATGAGTGAAAGTATGGCCCTCTGATTAAAAATTAAATTGCAATCAATTTCAAAGCTAATAGAGACATATTTGTGATAAAATCGTAAGAAATGACCTCCAAGTTTCACTTCTGCAAACTTCCTAAGTAGCTTCTCATGTATAGTTGGGACTGATGGTATTGCCAAGCATTCGAGGTCTGTACCTTGCAACTTGAGAATTGCACACGAAAATTTCAGATATTACTCTTTGTAAATTACCAAGGGTAATGTGATAATTCCTTTGTTCTTCATATGGATTCTAAATAAACCTGAATGACAATGTCTCAAGGAAGGATAAGTGGGATTACATGTAGTGTTGGAGAGGAAAAAATATTGTCATAAATACGTGGGAACTAATCTTTTTGTCATGGCCTCATAGCACTTTGCGGGTATGGCATCTCTGCGGTTCAATAGATGTTTGAGAGTTGGAGGCATGGGGAAATTCCTGGCGAAGACTAATCTATTTTTGTGCTCAGGAGTGGGAAGATGTAATGAAAACATTCTTTTTCAAAGTTTAGAGACTTTGGTTATCTAATGTGTGCATGTGTTGCTGCTTTCTGTGTTCGGATAATGGTTAGAGACTATTGCTTACCTTTGAATCACTTGGTGAATTAAGGATGGAAAGTTCTTGATAAATGCTGTGCACATAGGAGCGCAGGTTCTGAATATAGACACACCGAACAGCAGTTTATTTCTCTTCATTTTATATCATTTTTCTTTCTTTGAAAACTTTTTTGCATAGCCTGCTAAGCATTATTGTTATATTAGACAGTAACTGTCTCATGCCAGAAGAAAGAGAAGGAAATAAAGGTTTTAGATGTGTTTAGAGAGATTAGCTAAAACAGGATTGACTGCTAATAAGGAGTACTAAAACTTAAAACAAGATGTTGGATATTAATATTGTGTTTGAAGATTGAAAATGCTTGCCTATAGACAGCTGATGAATGTTTCAACTCAAATCTGTTTTTATGTATTAGCATGATTGAAACATTAATAGTGAGATGTATCACAGCTTGCATTTAAATTCTGTGGTAGGAGGGATAGCCTTATTGCCCTCTTTATTAAATTTTGTTCAAAATCCATGCAGGAAAGTTTCAGACTGAAGTGGGCAAAGCTTGGGCCTTAGAAATAGCATCAAGAAGAAAGAAGAGCCACTAGTTCAACTTTCTCGGGTATCTTTTAAATGTCTGTTCTCGTTTCTTGGATTATATAGATTGTCTAACTTGGATACTTTCAATATTGAAACCAAAACTCATCTCCACATGTGTTCCGACTAACAATTACCTAATGAATCCTAAATATCCATAGAGCCTGATTGACATTGTTGTTGAGAAGAGTATCATCTTGAATATATTGATTATTAGCAATTAAAAGAAAATTGTTTTTAGGCATATTTGATATGTTTGGTCTAAAGCCTCCAAGAAAAAAAAAAGGGAAATGCAACCTTACTGCTGCTCACAAATGTAATGTTCTCCCAAGCTAGCTGACCAGGCGAGCCTGCTACTTGTATATTAGTAGTAAGTAGCACTCCATTTTCTGATTTTTGTGTATATATAGGAGAAAATTATTTTTCCATTTGAAAAATTATTTTTCCATTTTGGCTTTTGGATACCATAATACAAGGTATAGAGACAGCTTAGATGGCTTTGAACATATGGCACGGTGAGGTGTATTATGAAAATAGCAAGCAGCCTATGCTAAGGCAGGTGAAGTTAGGGATAAAAAGTTAAACTGAGAGTGAGTCTATAAACCCAAGACAAACACCGGGCAAGTATCAACTTGCTACTTTTGCTGATTTAAGAATTATGGAGTGATTGGTTCCCAGAGAACTGCCTTTGCATCATTAGCCATCTTAGTTTTTGGATTCGAGTACCCATCATTGTCCATGTAAAAGTAGTGCAGTAAATTGCAGAACCTCCAAAAGAAATCCCTGAAAGGTTTTGGAAGTGAACTTTCTTTCTTTTGCACCACAAGCCGTAGCATTTCTTTCCTATACTTTTCGATGTCTTTTTTTGTCTCATCAATGGCTTCTTCTTCTGTCATGGTCCCTTGACTATGGAGTACACGTAGATGTATGCTGTTGTATTTACCTTCTTCACACTCTCTCTAAAAATTTACATTAAGTTTAGTCTATAAATATTGGATTACTAAAGGGAAAGAGTAAGTTCATTCACAGGCAACAGGAAGGCACTATTTTCTAGGTATGAGTCCTACCTTGAAAGATCTCAGATCATTGAGAAGTCGTCCAACCAAGCCGACATGCTTAAGGAGATTACAGATTTCTGGCCCAGCCATCACTTTCTCAGGTAATGTTGTCCCCAGAAAGTAGGTCGTTATGTGACAAATAGGTCCTAAGGCAGACGAAATGTATGCAGCTTCCATGTATTCATCTAGTGGTGGTATCACATTTCCTCGAGCCCATTCAGCCTCTTTCATCATAGACTTGATCAAATTATTCCACTGCAAGAAGAAGACGAAGAAGGAAGACATCGATGCTCAATGTTAGATTCTATACATTGAAATATGTATTGGCTAGTCGTTAGGAATATGTTTCAAAACTCACGATTTGGACTAAGTGGCGTTCGACACTTCTTCCATGATGTTTGAATGCAATGGCATCAAGCTCTTTAATCATGTTTTCTAATGCTGAAAAAATTATCTCAACATGTTCAGAATAGAAGCCAATAGATGAAGTTTCTCCCCACCTGTGAGCATTACATAATTAGTGGAAATGTAAACATCATGAAAATGTGGAGGCCGGGCAAAATATATATAGGAAGCTAGGACCGCAAATCCTGAATTTTTTCTTTAGCAAATGAAAAAAGTCAGCGGACCTCTCAACCAACTGAATTAGGTTTTGCAATTCTTCCTGAGAACCACCAACATCAAATAGGTCATCAATAACAGTAGCCAGGACACTGTTTTTAGCAATGGAGATTCGAGCCTCTGCCAGTTCAGGCGCAGCGAGGATTGCAGTGTTGGCGTAGTAGCAATTGAGTAAAAGAAGCCTAGCGAATTTCAGTTCATCGAATCGGCAATCCTTGACCCATCTGCGTATTTGCAAAAATGAATTATCGTCTTCCGTCTTACTTATTTCCAAAAACAATCATGAGCCTGGAGATGAAGTTTCTACCTCTCAAGATCCTTGTATTCTTCTTGATATAAAGATTGACACATGTTGTAATCTTGGATTGCCAGTGCCAATATATTTTTATTGTCGTCATTGAGACTCCTGAGATGGCCAAAATAACTGTTAGATTATTCCTCAAGATGAGATGAGAAAGTCATAAAAGTCTTGAGAAATTTTACCTATAAGATGTTTTCAGAAGCTGAACGCTATCTGTTTTCTGTTGCTCTATTATCCACCTCCTCTCAAGAAAATCTAAACTGTGGTAATGATATTTTAGAACATGATCCACCTGAAATGTCATTTATCAAACAGAAAAAATGTGAAGTAGTTTGGTAATGTATATTGCTTTCCTTCACTCCCATTGTAGATCTATTGCCTTACCTCTTCACGTAGTCTCTGATCTTGAATAGCGCCTGTAAGCATTTGCTGTTTCAAGAAAGAACCTGTCCATGCTTCTAACTTCTCAAGAACAGGTTCTTTTTGGTATATCATTATCTTTGAGGCCTTGAATAACTCCAAGATTGTGTTTGTATTTTTGAATTGTGGACTCACTGAACTGAAGTAATGTTCTTCTTCTGAGTATTGTGACAATGCCTCTGCACCAAAGATTTGCAGGAAAAAGCTGTTAGAAATATAATTCCTGCTGATATGGTAAGATGTTAGAAATATATCCGTGTGTTAAGAGGAATAATCTTTATGAAGTCGGAAATAAATCACTGCATTTAAAGACTAAATATTAAAGTGACTTTTTACCGGAAGAAATATCATATCCATGCATTCGCAGTAAACGAAATCCTAAGGCACAACAGTTAATGTCTGAATAAATTTCTTCATCTCTCAACAGCCAATATCTTCCAAAACAAAAAAAGGATAAAATCTTGTCAAATGACAGTAGCCAGAAACCCGATAACAGAGCTAAAAAAAGAGTTGAATTCCTTTTATGAAAGGTGTTTCGTAAACACCTGTATATGTTATCCAAAGCATTTTCAATTTCATTTCTGCAATATCTATCAACTCCCAACTTCTGAAAATTGTCAATTGTACGAAGCTGGCTGTATATCTCTAATGGATGGACCGTGGGAACTGAAAACCATTGGAAAATAACCAATTTGTTTAGCCCAAATGGGTAAACATATTTTATAGGATTTCTAGTGATAACTCAGTTCGCATGTTAGAATTTTAATTTTTTTTAATATTATATTGACCATAATTAATATCCTGATCTAATGGTAAGACAAAATAACTTTAAGTGCAAGAGTTCAATAATAGTTTTCAATATTAATATTAATATTAGAAATTAACTTAATTTAATAAGATGAGAGTTGAATGAGCAAGCCAAGTGTAGAGTCCACTATTATAATTGAATTTGAATCTATTTAATACGAAAATAACTAGAATAAAATATTTGGTTGGTTTGACTTATATATATATTATCTTATAATGTGACATCTCTAGTAAATAATTATAAAAATTACCTGCATTATCATATTGCATCAAAAGGGAGCTGAGATAATTGTAACATGGTTGGCTATGGTTGTGGAAGAGAGCAGCTGCAGTTGCTGACGGTGAATTGGAAAAGGACCCATTACTTCTTCTTCCATGTTTGATTATCTCTTCCCACTCAAAATTCCCTCCCATTCCTTCTAGCAGATAGGCTTTTGTTGCTTTCAGATCACATCTATATACGATTTTATTTTATTTTATTCATCAATTTCCCAGTATATTTGGGTTCAAATTAATTAATAATTCCATTAGTAGAATGAGTTTATTGTATAAATAATTTCTCTCTCTTTTTTTTCTTTTGGATACATACTTACATCATTATATTATGTAATTACAAATCATATATTTATTTTCCATAAAAATTAATATTCAATGAATCTGACTCTCTATGAAAAGTTTAAGTGCCGAATTGGCTTTTATTCCTAGAAAATATAGGAGTTAAAAAGAAGACCTTGTAACTTCAGTGTCTCGCTTTAGCTGCAATCCATCAAGCAAAGATGAGTCCAAAGGAAGCTCTAATCCATTTTGCAATGCAAGTTCGATCATGGCAGGAAATATAATATCAAACCCAATTGGTGTGAGTTGTTTCTCATCGATAGCAGCCCAGCAATTGGCCTCAATATATTCTAGTCCTACATCATCATGGGAAGAAAAATTACGAGTATGCAATAGATTGAGTCGCTCACAATATTAATTAAGTCATGTTTTAGGCTAATCTCTTTGAAAGATTATGATTTAGGTCTAATGTAGCTATGGTCAAATGACTGAGATAATTGTGGAAGTGATTACCTCTTTGGACAAGTGAATCCCCGAGTTGCCATTTATGAAGGGCAAGCACACAAGCCAAAGTAGAAGAGAGAGAGTCCTTTACAAGCAGGGGATGCCCTGGGTAATTAGAGCACCATGATCCATCAGGATGCTGATTCTTCATAACCCATTCCAAGCATTCTGGAAACATTGGCTTCTCTCTTGATTCTTTAGAAGGAACCATAGCCACCCATGCAGTATCATAGGAAGAAACTGATAGCCTAGCTTTCTCAAGAAGCTTGCTTCTTGTTATAAATTTCTTTTCTTCATTCTGTAAGTTTCACTCCGATTATACATATATATATATATATATATATAATTTTTTTTACTTATAGAAATATAATTAATTTTTATCAATGAAATCTGAATTTAGCTTTATTTTCACTGTATAGACTAAGGTTAGTTATTCATTCTGGAAAGATCTTCCTACTATGAATATACTTGATTGATACCTATTATGAGTATTAACACCTTCGACTACGACTGAGTTATGGATATAACCAAATGTTTAATTTTATGATAATATCTATTTGAACTAAATGTTAAGTTCGATTTTTCTGCACATATTTATAAGGCTTAATTATCAAAAGAATTCTGAAATTAAATCTAACATATAGTTTTTAAATTTTCAATTTTAACATCATTACCTTAACAATGATTTCAATTTTAGTATTTAATAAAATTATCTGTCAAATTTGCTAGCTTGGAGTGAACTCCGACAATGATAAAAAAGAACCAAGTTAATATTAGAATTGTTTATTCGTTCCATTATTAAAATATTATTATTTAAGTACATAATTTTTATTCTTTTTTTTAATTTTGGAGTTTCATGAATTTTATGTGCTTAAACAATAATATTTTAATAGTGAGAGTATTGACTGAATTACTCTTTTTTATTGCTATTACTAGATTTTATGGCATATCAACAAATTTTGTTGATAATTTCACCGGAAGTTAAAATTGAAATCAATGTTAAAATTTGATGCTAAAATTAAAAATTTGAACAGTCCATACTAAATTTGATAACAAGTGCAAAGTATAGATTTTTTTTTTGCAATTAAACCTATTTGTAATATAAAAAAATTAATTATTAATTATTGATAAAAAAAAAAGCATTATTGACAGTGAGAAACTTACGAGAGAAACTTTATCAACACTTGAACATGGTAGCAATTTTGAACGAGTGCCTGCTTTGAAAGGAAATCACACGGATACAATTTTTCAATCAAAGAGAGAAAAAGAAAATAGAAGTTATAATTTAGTTATACTGATGTTTAACACAAAGAATGGCTGCTTGAGAAGAAAATACAGAAAATTCTTTTAAGACCAGGAAAAAGAATTACTTGTGGTTCAAAATAACCTAAATTACACCGAAAAGAAGCTATTTGGGTACATTATTAGCTATAGAAAGTGAAAATTGTGAGAAATTTTTGTAATGTTGCTTGCACAGTGGAAAGGTTTATCTCTCTATCAAATCAAAAGACTATTTTTTCTCTTAATGGGCGAAAATTGATCACTAATGCCTACTTCTAAATTGAAGACATTTTACCATTAGCCTAAGAAACCAGTAGGACGAAAAACAGTGTGCATCTGTGTGGAAAAATATGCATGCATGCACACTTGGTGAGAGATATAAAGGTACACTCACTGACGAAAAATAGACTTAATTTAGTCTTAAAACAAACCAAATTCTAACCTGAATATGGGATTTTGGTTTGCATGTTTTGGCTGTAATAGGGAAGTCTAACAGTGTTTGTGGCGATGAGTAACATGACTGAATATTTGTTTCTACAGACTGCTTAATTATGTGAAGTTGCAGAGAACTGAAAAGAGATATAAAAGAACCAAGGAAGATAGATACATGTATATATACATATATATATATATACACACACAGAGATGCCACTGCTACATTTGATTAATTTGATTGCCTGTCTACTCAGGATATTTGGCACTTGTGAGCAGTCAAACTTATAAAATAAGATTGGTAGGTGGCAAAATTGATTTGAATCTTCTATTATCAATGTAAGGACTGGTCACATGGCAGCTTTTTAAATGAAAGAATTCCATCGTCAAATTATAATGTATATATATATATATATATATTGCAAAAAGTCAGTCAGTAGAGTGTGAAAGATGTTATTGAATCTGATTTTAGCAACCTTAGGTGAATAGAAGAAATTTTGGGATATGTTATGCATAAGAATGGCTCCTGATATCATGCCTATTCTTATTCTCAATAATAATAATACGAACAACTCTGATTGAAGTTCAAACTTAGCAAGTCGATAGTTAATTGGATAACTTCAAGACTAATTTTAAAAATTGAAAAATTAATTTGGTCAACTGAATTTAGTCTTAGAACTCACGAGCATCAGAATTAAAAAAGCCTGAAATATTAATTATAGATTAGAGAAAAATAGCTTTTGCTATTTTTAATATATGTAGGGTATATATTTAATACATATAATAATTAGTAAATTTCAATAGAATATTTGTTTTATAAGCTGAAATATTGCAAAATTGATTAATGAACTCCACTGTGATTGAGCAACGACCGCAATTCGACGAATTCAAAAGATCAACTTATTTATTACAAAAGATTCATTAGCCATTAAAAAAAATAAAATAATAATAATATAGTTTTAAAAGAGAGAAATGAACAAATTAATTAAATATTTAATGAAGGGAATCCTAATGTCTCTTCTGTGTGTGTATATATATATAAATATAGATATATAAACCCCAGAAACGAAATGATAAAAATTTAATAGAAAGAAAGTGAAAGCAAAGAGCACCACCCATAAGGGAGGAAATAGGTAACTTTTCTTTTTTACATGTAACACAAGCAAATCAATAGAACACTAGAGATGAGATATCTGAATCTACTCTGATGGTTAAGTTAGAGATTTGATGAACAAGTAGAAGAAATATAGAAGAGTGAGTTGAATGTAAGTTACCAATAAGATAGGTCGAGCTTCCTTTACACAGTGATTGGATGGTCCTTATTCGTGTTAGAATAGAACTTATCTCTTTGCTTATAAGTAACTTTTAGGAAAAGAATTTACTATACTCATTATTTTTCATGCAAATGAGAATGGATTAATAGCACCACATGGAATATATATCAAAAATCTTAGTTAATGATAAAGAAAAGAGAGAGTAGATTCTATGGAAAGTAGCAGAGAACAGAAGAAATTTTGCGATTGTATAGCAATAAAGACAAAAGAAAGAGATAAAACTCTTTCCTGCCTACTTTATTTTCCTCTTAAAGAAAAAAGAAAACTATTTGAAGTTTTAAAAGAAGAGTCAAGGATCACTACAAATAGAAAGACCGTGCAAAAACATTAAAGTTTTTCCTTTTTTACAAGCAATCAGATCTCCAAAACAGGCTACACAATTGCTGCAATTTTTTATGAAAATTCTTGGTTCCTTTGAAAAATCGTTAAGAAACTTAGGAAATGTTAGTAAAAAATATTTGAGTAATGAAATAAACGCGAAAAATATTAAAAAACAATGACGATAAAAGACAAATAAGAGAAAGCAAATGAAATTTAAAAGTAGGAGTGAGGATCTAGATTTTCTATAAGGTTGGCAGTTTGAGAGTAAAAATAGGCGTAGAGAATGTAGAAGGTTCTAAATTTTAGGAATGCGAGAGAGCACGTTGTGGGTGGAAGAGAGATGGGAGAGAAAGCGAAATAGCGAAGCAGCAGTGAGGCGTAGATTTTCTATAAGCGTGGCGGGGTGAGAAAAATGGGTACAAAGAATGCAAATGGTATAGATTTTAAAAAGGTGAGAGAAACGGTAAGTGAGAGGATTGTAATTTTTTTTTTTTTTATCAACGCCTAAACGATATCATTTTTAGGGTATTTATATTAAGAGGAGGGTCATTGAGTTACTATTTTTTTTCAATGCTTGAGGTTAAAAGGAGGGTTATTAACCCAACATCAAGTTCCCAAGATCTTGGATCTCCTACCCAACCCTGACCCTTGTTTGTAGGATAACCATATTCACCCCAAGCAGGATGAGGAAGAATTTGCCATATCTCTTGCGGTTGAGGATTGCTATATGCATCACATGCATTATATGGCTGTTCAAGGAACATGGCATTGCCTGGTGCACACCACAGGGTTTATGATCATCTCACTATATCTAGTAACATCTGTTGTCACATCCCCATGGCAAGGTTTTCCATTGTTTTTAGGGTCATTGAGTTACTATTTTTTTTCAATGCTTGAGGTTAAAAGGAGGGTTATTAACCCAACAATACCATGTCATTTTGCTTAGCGTGCTGCAAGTGAGATTGGGCATGCTGGAGAAACGGCTCCACATCCAATTCATCGTTCAATCTATTTTTCTATTTTATTCTTGTACTATTAATTCTATAATTCAGATTATATTTATTAAAATTAGAAAAATAATAAGCCTCTAAACAACAAAAAATTGAATAATTTTATCTTCGATGATAACATTTTCAAATATATAATGCAACTTGGTGAAGGAAAACTTAAAATTTTAGAATGACCGTTTACAATGTACATATTTATTATTATATTTAGAAAAATTATCGTATATTTATGACTATTCCTTGTTTTATTTGTCAAAGTGATTGATAATCTGATAGATGTAGGGCATTCAAATAGCTTATAGTCAACTTGATCTAAAATAAAAAATAATGATGTTTATCTTTGACTTGATGATTATTATTTGTTTTATTCATCTAATTATCTTTTTATTTTTTGGTGGAAATTTAATTTTGTAATTGAAGATATTTAGTATAATAAGACAAATTAGTTGTTTATCCATGCGTTACATGACCGTTGTTATTATTTTAATTATAAAATTAAGTTCATAAATACGATTTAATAACATTTTAATATTTAATATTAATTTATAATATTTTAAAAATAATAGCTAATTAGCTATTTTTAAATATCTTTTAATTTTTTAAAATTTTAAAATTTTTATTAGTGTAATAATATAAATGTTATTTTAAAAATATCTATTAGTTAATTTTAATATTATATAACTTAATATTATAACTGATATTACTATTTTTAGGGTTAAAAATTTATTATATAATTAAAAAATTAATTATTAAATATAATATTAAAATATTATTTAAGATATAATTTTTTAAAATTAAAATTGTTATCTAATTTAAAATAATTTAGTAGTTAATATATTATTAAAATTTAATTAATATGCTATTTTTTATTATTAGAGTTAGTGTTTAATTAGAAATGTAACTTATTAATCAATAAATTAATAGAAAAAAATTATAAAATTACACATAAGTTTGAATTTCATATGTCAAAAATAATACACGTTAAAAATAAAAATTTTATGTGTTAAAAATTAAGTATATGTATAAAAAAAAATTTAAATCTCAAAAATTTATATATATATAACATAATGCAACATTCAACTTGATGCCTATTCCTAGATTTACTTATCAAATTAATGTATTTAAGGGTAAGTTTAGACAGTAAACCTACAAAGTTATCAAGTAGCAAGCCAAATCTTGTTGTATATTCCAGTTTACTTTTAGTTATTTTTTTATATATTTCTCAATTATTAAAATTAATTTGATTAGTTATTATGATTAGTAATTTTTACATATGCACATTATTTAGTTGTTGAAATTAGATAGAACTTTTATATTATATAAATTTATTTTCTATTGATGAAAAAATACACGATTGATATAAAATCAACACTTTTAATAAAATTGAATTTATAAGTGACAATTTGATTTTACGTTGGAATATGAATTTGCAAAAATAGTTTAAAAAAAATTTGTGTGTGTAGTTAAAATGTATTAAGGTTGTAGAGATCTTTGAATCTCTTTGGAAATCTGAGGTTTTTGCATTTCTTAAGTTTGACAAATGGCTGGTCAATCATAAGTAATAATAATGATATATATATATATGTGTTAGTTGTTCATTTGTTACATGCCTTTTTATTCTTTTTGTTTTGACTTCTCATGCTACAGCACTCACTCGATCAAAATAGAAAGTGAGAAATGACCAATGAACGTATTCCTTGTGGACAAATTTATTATATAAATATTAAGTTCTAAACTTAAATTTTTTTATATGTATATTTAAATTTTTTATATAATATTTTTAATATATTTAATAATAAATTAATTTTTAACTGTATAATAGATTTTTAATTCTAAAATAGTAATATCAATTGTATGAATATAATACTAATTTTGTTAACTTTTTAGTTTAAAACTCTATGTACCACTTGAAATCCAAAAATATTAGATTCTTTTCTATTAGTATTGAGTATAGAAGAGAAAAAGAAAGCATTGAAATTGAAAAAGAAGAATGATAAAGTCAAATTTGTCACTTTATAGAAAAATGAGGTTCACATAAACACTCCGAAGGGCAATACTTACATTTAATGTCAATCATAATAATGTTAATCATAATTTAAATGGACCAAAGTCAACATCGCGCAAAAGTTTGATTTTTTATTATTGGATTTTCTTTTATCAATTTATTGCTTTAATCCTTGCCTTTTATTTTTCTACTTTTACTAATTCTTATAAATATTAATTTAAATCAGTTTTATGCTTTTCTTTTAAATAAAAAACGTGTTCTTTTTTTAACCTAGAATTTTATACCAAAGCCAAAGTTGACAATAATTAAAATCCTTATAAAATTATCTATATCATATAATAATCAGTGGCATATTGTCTATGAGATATGTTTTTTAAATCTTAAATTCTTAGTTGATACAAATATTAAATAGTATGATATTAAACTTATCCCAAGTAAAAATAGATAACATATCAAGAAAATATTCATCAAATAAACAAAACCTAAAATATAAAGTAAATTGCCGGATTTTAACATTTTCATTACTCTTTCTTCCACAGAAAAAAACCATCTTCATTGCTTTACTACAATAATATCTCAAATTAAATTTTAATAATAGAAAAAGTCTACTTAGATTTGGTGTATACACAATAATTAATAGAAGGATGACACGTATATGTTTAATATTAGATGATTGATAAATACTTAACTATTTAAAACTAATGAATATATGTCAATAATCTATCATTTTAGTGTATAGATTTACTGCACCAAGACTTTTCTATTCATACAATTGACACGTTAAATCAAAATTATTAAAGTCAATAAATTTCATTTGAGAAATGGAAACAAAATAAAGAAATATAGATTTTGAAACTCGAAATGCTCAACAAACTGGAAAAAGGAAAAAGAAAAAAGAAAAGAGACAAAAGAACAACCATAAAGATGTAGAAGGAGGGTAGTATTGAAGATGAATGGGAAGTCTAGCTCGGCTGCAAGTACCATTGATTGTTGAAATCGTCTTCTTCTTGAATAGAAGAGGTACTGAATTTTATTGCTTTCCTATTGATCGGTCGCTTCTTTCGATTTTAAAAGAAAGAGAAGATAGAAACTTATATTTAAAGACAAAAACAAAGACAGGAAGAAATAATTTAATTTGCAACAACTTGAGATTTTATTATCATAATTTAGAAAAGGAAAGAAAAAGAAGAAGAAGAAGCAGACATTGAAACAATGAGATTTTGTAGTTCAAGATTATTTAGTGGACTAATGTAGTTTAATTATAATAAAGCAACATTTGAGGATTTAAAGAGGTATACATGTTATTTCTTTTTAATTTGACAATTGATTAACTAAAAAAATTAATAAAGAGAAGAAATAGTATATTATTATAAGTTAAAAAAAAAGTAAAATAATCAGATAATGATACTGATTCTACATTAAAAAATAGCATATTAATTATATTTAATATTATATTAATTAATAAATTAATTTTATAATTAAATAATAATTTTAATTCTAAAAATAATATTTTAACTTATATTTTTAATATTATATTAAAAATAAATTAATATTTAATTGTATAATAAATTTTTAATTTAAAAATTATAATATCAATTGTATTGATATATTCATTTATATGATATTAAAATTATATTATATTTTTATATTTTTACATTAATTTTTAAAATTTTAAAAAGTAAATATATTTAAGAATAGTTAGTTTGCTATTATTTTTTAAAATTTTATATTAATTATATTTTGATATTATATTAATTAATAAATAATTTTTTAATTAAGTAATGATACTAATTCTATTTTAAAAATTAGCATATTAATTATATTTTAATATATATTAAGTAACAAATTAATTTTATAATTAACTAATAATTCTAATTCTAGATTAAATTGTATTTTTACTATTATATTCAACGATGAAGATAATAAAATATTAATTTTAAAATAATAATATCAATTATATTTATATGTTAATTTATATAATATTAAAATAAATTAATAAAATAATTTTTATATTATTATATCTATAAATAATTTTATAATTAAAATAATAATAACAGCAACGTACGGATAATAATAATAATAATAATAATAATAATAATAATAATAATAATAAAGTAATAATATCGTACGAAGAAAGAAAAGAAAGTTATAGATTCTAAATAAAGTTGTCATAAATTTCTGGCGCTGCCATCACTTCCTCAGGTAATGTTATCCCAAGAAAGTAGGTTGTAATGTGACAGATAGGTCATAGGGCAAACGAAATGTATGCAGCTTCCATGTATTCATCTAGTAGTGGTGTTGCATTCTCTTGAGCCCATTCAGCCTCTTTCATCATAGACTTGAGCAAATTATTCCACTGCACGAAGAAGAAGACGAAGAAGAAAGACATTGATGCTCAATGTTAGGCTCTATACACTGAAATATATATTGGCTAGTCGTTAGAAATATGTTTCAAAACTCACGATTTGGACTAAGTGGCGTTCGACACTTTTTCCATGATGTTTGAATGCAATGGCATCAAGCTCTTTAATCATGTCTTTGAATGCGGAAAAATGATCTCAAATTGTTCAGAACAGTAGCCAACAGATGAAGTTTCTCCCCACCTGTGAGCATTACATAATTAGTGGAAATGTAACATCATGAAAATGTGGAAAGGCAAAGAATGCAAACCCTGAATTAAGAAAATAATAAGAAGAAGAAATAAGAAAAGATACAAGTTAGCGGACCTCTCAATCAACTGAATTAGGTTTTCCAATTCTTCCTGAGAACCATCAACATCAAAGAAGTCATCAATAACAGTAGCTAGAACAAAATTTTTAGCAAGGGAGAGGCGAGCATCTGCCAATTCAGGCGCAACGAGGAGTGCAGTGTTGGGGTAGTAGCAGTAGAGTAGTAGAACTCTGGCAAATTTCAGTTCATCAAATCTACAGTCCTTAACCCATCTGCATATTTGTCGAAGATTCAATTATCAGCTTCCACTTTCCTTTTTTCTTAAAATATTGGTTAGCCTGGAGATGATTATGTACCTCTCGAGATCTTTATATTCTTTTTGATATAAAGATTGACACATGTTATAATCTTGGATTGCCAGTGCCAATATATCACTACTATTGTCATTGAGACTCTTGCAATGGCAAGAAAAGGAAGTGTGTTAAATTTTCGCCAGTATGGGATGTGAAAGTCATTAAAATCAAGAAAATATTACCTGTAAGATGTTTTAAGAAGTTCAACGGAGTCTGTTTTCTATTGCTCAATAGTCCACCTGCTCTCGAGAAAATCTAAACTGTCGTAACGATATTTTAGAGCATGGTTAACCTGTAATGCCATTGACAAATTAAGATTGTATTAAAATGGGTTGGCAATTTACAATGCTCCTATTACCTCCATGAAGAAAAGAAGCATTAGCAGTCAGTTCTTGATGGATTCTATTACCTCTTGACGCAGTCTCTGATCTTGAATAGCACCTGTAAGCATTTGCTGTTTCAAGAAAGAACCTGTCCATGCCTCTAACTTCTCAAGAACAGGTTGTTTTTGGTATATCATTAGCTTTGAGGCCTTGAATAACTCCAAAAGGGGTCTATTATAATGGTAATTTAACAACACTTTTAAATAATGGCGCTAAAAATTAGAAACTAATAACACTTGTTAAAAAACTGTTCGCCAACCGTTTGCCAATTATAAACATTAGCAACGACAATGTTTACTATAACATCATTATTTATATAATAATACCTACGGTTTTGCTAAAACGTCACTAAAAATATTTGTGCTCTTACTGGTACGTCATTAAAATGGTAACACTGTTAAATAGAAGTGTCATCAATATATAAGGACGAAAACTATAAAGCGTAATTAAATTAATGACGTTCTCTATAATAAGTTGTTAAAATTGACAATCCATTATATTATGCGTGTTATTGTTCTACTACAATAAGGACTATGTTTAAAGATGTCTTTATTAAAAGAGCTTATTAACTCAATCAATACAATAAGGAGTCTTCTTTGATTCTCAATTTTTCTTTTTCTCCATGTCATATAAATTCTCGACACATTATAATTTTATTTTTGGCATCTACTTTTGGTAATTTGAAAAACTATACATCAAGTATGTGATTATAATAATATTTTTTTCAATTTTTTATTTTAATTTAATCTTCAATTAAATTATATGGAATATGGAATCATAGAGTTTACATGTGGCTTGTGCAATTTCTAAATGATATATGGAATCATCCATGAACTCTCATATGTGCGTAGCTTTGTAAATTTTAATTATGGTTTTCATGGCATTAATATTAGGATGCAAATTTAAATCATTTTCTCTTGGTTCGTCGTAAATTCTTAGAAGTTTAAGTGATAATAACACTTTTCACTTTCCACTTATCTCTCTTCAATGCACGTCTCTTCGTGCTCTCAAGACTTTGCCTTCCCATCTTCTTTTATACTACTGCGTTGTTACTGTTTCACTATTCCTTTTAACTCTTATGATGGAAAATTAATCTTCAGAATTGTTATTATACTAATGGACTTTTATATTTATTCTTAGAGCATGTGTTGAAACCTGTGTTGTGTTTTTTTAAATGGATTTTTAAGTGTCTAAGATAAATTGGTATATAAAGTTTGCTCCTTTAATAGTGATTTTTACTGCTAATGGTCACAGATTGTGGCTCAATATTTTTCTTTGTCATAGTTAAGAATTCCAGAAATATTATGGAGTAATTATTTTGGTATTTTAGGGATTTAGTAATTTAGTTACTTATTATATATTATATATTTTATAAGTTGATATGAAATCAATTATTAGTGTTAATTAGTGGGTGATTTTATAGGCCCTGCTAATGGTAAGTTTTGTATAATATTAATTAGATAAAAGGTTTAACATATTACTTAATGGTATAAACCTTTAGTTCTTGTCATAAGTTTTTATTTTTTTTAATATAGTTATTTTTTCTTCTCTTATATTAGTGTACATGTGAATATAATTATCAATAAATCCTTTAATACTTGTGTTAATAGGAGACAATTACCAATATAATTATAGATCGTACAACAATATCTGAGAAACATGATACAAATGTTATTGAAGATGAAGTGTTTACTGAGCTCTTAGGGCAAGATCAATATGGGAGGGTTAAAGGATATGGTCTAGGAGTAACACATCACAACTAAGACAGACTGAAATTGATAAGGGGTAATTACTGTTTACCCCTTTTATTTGCCCATATTATACTAGTTATCCTCTCACATTTAAAAAAAATTCTTTATCATCCTTCTATTTTTTAATTTTAAACTAAAAAT
Source organism: Ricinus communis (assembly GCF_019578655.1). NCBI lineage: Eukaryota > Viridiplantae > Streptophyta > Magnoliopsida > Malpighiales > Euphorbiaceae > Ricinus > Ricinus communis. The sequence continues at coordinate 23,172,388 of NC_063258.1, forward strand.
CTTTTCCATCAGAATTTCCGTTAAACAACTGTTAACTAGGTTTGATTTTATATATTTACCCCTTTATCTTTAGTGTAATATACAAATTGCCCATAATAGTTTATTTATTATACTAAAACCCCATTATCCAATTTTTATACAAAAATTAATTTTAGTGTTTGTACAAAAATAATTAATTAGTGTTCTTTAATTACTCTAATATTTAGCATAATCAAATTCTAATAAAATTTAAATATTTTAAAAGTACTTATATTAATCAAAATATTAAAAATTTATATAATTTAATTTTATATTGTTAAAATAAAATAGATAGTATTATCATTATTAATTTTATTACAGCAGAATTGTAACTATAATAAGAAGTTTGAAGATCAAAACGCAAGGGGATTTTAATACAATAAATAAAATATAGGGGGCAATTTGTATATTACATAAAAAATTAGGGAGTAAATAGTATAAAATCAAACCTAATTAACGTTTTCCTAACAAAAGTTTTAACGGAAAGAGTTTTTTAGTATACAATTGAAAATAGAAGGATAAAAAAATATATTTTATAAATGTCAAGGAGTAACTAGTATAATATTGAAAAAATACGTGAGGCAAATAGTAATTATATCAATTGATAATATGTAAAAAGAACTTTGTGAAATACATGCACATTATGAAACAACAAACTTGAGAGATGAGTATGAAGATAAAATGGCGAATATGAAAGCATATTATAATATTTCGAATGAATTTTTTTTTTCTTTAGAAGTTTTATATCAGATATATGATAATACATATTATAAGCATTCATATTAAATTATAAATTATGCAAAACTAATCTTGATTTTTATGTTAATAGTTCTAATTTATCATTATGGTATTGTTGTTTTTGCAAAATCAACTAAATTCTTTAGAATTTTGAGATTCTTAAACTTGAATTAAATATAAGTATATTATACATTTTAAATCTTTATTTTATGATATTTGAAATTTGATTTCTTTTCATTTTAAATTTACCCTGGACATATACTTTTATTTTACTGCTCATCCTTGATTTTATTATTTTATATAATTAATATCTTTGTTAGTTATTTTTTCATCTCAGTTGTTATTTTTTATACCCTAAAATAGAAAAGATAAGCTAATCAATTTATTTTTATTCATTCAAAAATAGGGACTTCGAAGCTAATAGAAGAAACTAAAAGCATATGATTTGACATCACTTGCAGAGTTTATTCCTAAGTTAATAAATATCAGAAAGTTGTGAAGACATTTTTATTGCTTTTAGATACAGTGCTTTTGAATTATGAGATATGGATATTATATTATACGCTATTATTAGTATGCTTTTTAATTTTGTAATCAATTTTGATTATATTCTATCATATAGAACTATATAGTCCTTTTAGATTTTATTTAGAGTAATATTATGAATATTGCGTGTAACACAATTATCAATGATGAATAACCTGTAAAATTATTGAGATTTATATAATATTAATATTATTTCTAGACATAAATTTTGCAGAGCATACCTAACTTTAGAATCAAAATATTAAATAGCATCACCAAATTTGGCGACACTAATCTAAAGAGCATCGCCTATTTTAGCACGCTTATCAGAGAGTTTCATTAGTTTTAGGTTCGCTCATTTTACTGAGCGTCTCAAAATTAGAGATTCAAATCGTAGTCAATGTCGCTAATATAACGACACAAATTTTATTCTGAGTCTCTAATCTAAAAACGTTTATTCTAAAAAGCACCATTACTTTAGAGATCCAATTACTTAATAGTATCAGTAAAGTTTTAGTAAAAAATGAATTACTCCTTTTGCAATAGTGACAGAAACAAGCGTTGTCATATTAATTTAATGACACGGTAAGAAAAAATATCATAATATCATTTTTACTGATACAAACATTTATATTACGATATTATCGTAACGGCTAACTTAGCAATACAATTTATGACGCTTAGTACTGCGTCAGTAATAATTATAGTGACATTTTAAAGCGTTCTCAAATAAAATTTTCAGCGTCGCTAACATATATTTTCTTTTAGTGTAAAATTGTGCTTGTAATTTTGAATTGTGAACTCACTGAATTGAAGTAATGTTCTTCTTATGAGCATTGTGATAATGCTCTGCACCAAATATTTGCAGCACAAAGCTATTAGAAGTGCATAGATGAGATGGTAAAAATCTTTTCTAGTTTAACCAAGATTTTGAGTTTGAACTTTGGGTATACAGCTGCGTTAAAACTTTTGAAGGAGGTTTTGCCACCCATAAGAATCCTACTGGGCATGTTCTAGATTAATTCTAGATATATGTATACCAAAAGAAATACCATATACTTATAAGGGCAGATAAATGTTAAGTAATAATTAAGCACGTGCCGGAAGCAACATCAACATCAACCTAAAGCGGGGGTGGAAAAGTAAGGTAAACAAATTTAGTAGTAATTAAAATGGATAAAAATAAAAATAAAAGAAGAAAAAAAGAAATATAGTATTATTTTAAGAGAATGTTACTATTCAAAATAAGTTAAAAACACTTTAACATATAAAACCGGCTAGAGATAATATATTGAACCTTTTAGCAGGTTTAAACACTTAATTGAAAAAAATAAAATAATTGGGATACCAAATTAGAAAAAAACAAAAAAACACCAAATTTCTAATTTCTTCTTTAATTAAATTGGTCAGTAGACCAACTTAAATAGCGGCCGCAAATATTATCAACGTTTTGCATGCGAATCTCTTATTTAAAGTCATGGTTCGGCCTAAACATGATATTTTCAGTACTGGTAAATGACTGACATATGTTATCAACAATGTACCTTTGGTATAGTTTCCAACTTGATATGAACTGGGGAATGTGGCATAACAGGCATAAAAATGGAAATTCAGTTGTTCCTTTAGTTTTCTTCATACGATGATGAGCTATAGGGTTGGATATGCAGGTGAACCACAAGTTTCCTCCAGACGAGCTAGTGAATGTTTCAACTCAATCTGTTTTTATGTATTAGCATCAGTAATGAGAAATACCAACAGCTCGCGTTTAAATTCTGTGGAAGGAAGGGTAGCCTTACTGCCCTCTTTATTAAATTTTGTTCAAATCCGTGCAGGAAAGTTTCAGACTGAAGTGGGCAAAGCATGGTCCTTATAAATAGCATCAAGAAGAAAAAAGAGCCTAAAATAAGGCCTTGAAAATTTTGTTCAACTTTCTTGGGTATCTTTCAAATGTTGGTTCTCATTTCCTGGATTATATAGATTGTCTAACTTAGATACTTTCAATATTGAAATCAAAATTGATTCGAATTTCTATATGTACTTTCCAATTACTTAATGAATCCTAAATATCCATAGGTTCTGATTGGCATTGCTGATGAGAAGAGTATTCCTCTTGAATATATTGATTATAAGAAATTAAAAGAAAATTGTTTTTAGTCATATTTGATGTTTCAAAATATATATATAAAAAAAAAAAAGGTAATTGCAATCTTACTGCTGCTCACAAAAAAAAATTATTTTTCCTGCTTTGAACATAAGGCAGGTGAAGTGCAGGGATAAAAAGTTAAACTGAGAGTGAGTCTATAAACCCAAGACAAACACCGGACAAGTATCAACTTGCTACTTTTGCTGATTTAAGAATTATGGAGTGATTGGTTCCCAGAGAACTGCCTTTGCATCATTAGCCATCTTAGTTTTTGGATTCGAGTATCCATCATTGTCCATGTAAAAGTAGTGCAGTAAATTGCAGAACCTCCAAAAAAAATCCCTGAAAGGTTTTGGAAGTGAAATTTCTTTCTTTTGCACCACAAGCCGTAGCATTTCTTTCCTATACTTTTCAATTTCTTTTTTTGTCTCTTCAATGGCTTCTTCTTCTGTCACGGTCCCTTGACTATGAAGTACACGTAGATGTACGCTGTTGTATTTACCTTGTTCACGCTCTATCTACAAATTTACACTAGTTTAGTTTGTATAAATATTGGATTACTAAAGGGAAAGGACAAGTTCATTCACAGGCAATAGGAAGGAACTATTTTCTAGGTATGAGAATCCTACCTTGAGAGATATCAGATCATTGAGAAGTCGTCCAACCAAGCTGACATGCTTAAAGAGATTATAGATTTCTGGCCCGGCCATCACTTTCTCAGGCAGTGTTGTCCCAAGAAAGTAGGTCGTTATGTGACAGATAGGTCCCAAGGCAAACGAAATGTAAGCATTTTCCATGTATTCATCTAGTGGTGGTATCACATTTCCTCGAGCCCATTCAGCCTCTTTCATCATAGACTTCAGTAAATCATGCCACTACAATTAACATTAACACTCATTGTTAGGTTCTGGACGTTGAAATATATGTGGTAAGTTAGTTGTCAGCAATTTGTTTCAAAACTCACGATTTGGACTAAGTGGCGTTCGACACTTCTTCCATGATATTTGAATGCAATGGCATCAAGCTCTTTAATCATGTCTTCCAATGCTGAAAAAATGATCTCAACATGTTTAGAATAGAAGCCGACAGATGAAGTTTCTCCCCACCTGTGAGCATTACATAGTGGAAAATGTAGCATCATGAAAATGGGGAAGCTAGGAACGCAAATCCTGAATTTTTTTCTTTAGCAAATGAAAAAAGTCAGAGGACCTCTCAACCAACTGAATTAGGTTTCCCAATTCTTCCTGAGAACCGGCAATATCAAAAAAGTCATCAAAAACAGTAGCCATGACACAATTTTTAGCAATGGAGATGCGAGCTTCTGCCAGTTCAGGCGCGACGAGGATTGCAGTGTTGGCGTAGCAGCAATTGAGTAAACGAATCCTAGCGAATTTCAGCTCATCGAATCGGCAATCCTTGATCCATCTGCGTATTTGCAAAGATGATTATCATCTTTCGTTTTTATTTATTTTCAAGAATATTCATGAGCCTGGAGATGAAGTTTCTACCTCTCAAGATCTTTGTATTCTTCTTGATATAAAGATTGACACATGTTGTAATCTTGGATTGCCAGTGCCAATATATTTTTATTGTCGTCATTGAGACTCCTGAGATGGCCAAAAGAACTATTAGATTATTCCTCAAGATGAGATGAGAAAGTCATAAAAGTTTGAGAAATTTTACCTATAAGACGTTTTCAGAAGCTGAACGGTGTCTGTTTTCTGTTGCTCGATTGTCCACCTGCTCTCAAGAAAATCTAAACTGTCGTAACGATATTTTAGAACATGATCCACCTGAAATGTCATTTATCAAACAGAAAAATGTAAAGTAGTTTGGTAATGTATATTGCTTTGCTTCACTCCCATTGTAGATCTATTGCCTTACCTCTTCACGTAGTCTCTGATCTTGAATAGCGCCTGTAAGCATTTGCTGTTTCAAGAAAGAACCTGTCCATGCTTCTAACTTCTCAAGAACAGGTTCTTTTTGGTATATCATTATCTTTGAGGCCTTGAATAACTCCAAGATTGTGTTTGTATTTTTGAATTGTGGACTCACTGAACTGAAGTAATGTTTTTCTTCTGAGAATTGTGACAATGCCTCTGCACCAAAGATTTGCGGGGAAAAGCTATTAGAAATGTAATACCTGTTGTATTTTTGAATTGTATATTTATCTCAGTGTTAGAGAGATTGAGGAATATTTTCTACAAAATGGGAAATAAATCACTATATTTGAAGTGGAGAAATCTCTTAATTTTCGACATTAAGCGTCAGGTTTTTACCGGAAGAAATATCATATCCGTTCATTCGCAATAAACGAAATCCCAGTGCACAACAGTTAATGTCTAAACAAATCTCTTCATCTCTCAGCATCCAATATCTGCCAATGAAAAAGATAAAATTCTGCTCAAATTGCAGTAGCTAGAGACCCAATAACAGTGGTGAAAGAAAAAACAGTCGAATTCCTTTATGAAAGATACTGTAAGTACCTGTATATGTTATCCAAAGCATTTTCAATTTCATTTCTACAATATCTATCAAGTCCAAACTTCTGGAAATTGTCAATTGTACGAAGCTGATTGTATATCTCTAATGGATGGACCGTGGGAACTGGAAACCATTGAAAATAACCAATTAGTTTAGCTAAACATATTTTACAAATTTCTACTAATAACTCAGTTGTATGTTAGTAAATTTTTGTTACTTTTAAACACTTTCAGTTTAGTCAGCAAAATGTATCGCTGTAAATATTCCAGAGACGAGTATTAGTGAAAAGATTCTCGATAGACCTGTTCACTATGAAATTAACTTTGCCTATGATCACATGATAGACTATCTAATTAAAAAAAAAATTGTGTTAGTGAATTAGCAATGTAATAATTAAATTATATTTGACTCGGTATTTATTTTTATATTTTTAAAATAATTATATAACCACGTGGTGACTCTAAAAAATTTATTTAAATTTTTTTCTTTCCAACAATTGTAGGATACGAATAGTAATTTATGGACACCCACTGGAGCATTGGTAATCCATATTTGAAAAAATCATATTAGGTATGAATAGGGTACAAATACTATATTGTCCCACCTATACTCATATTCATATCTGTATCTATATCCTACCCATATTATTTCTTTTTAAATTGGATACATAATATTAAAAATTTTATAATTAAACTTACTAATTTTAATTATCTATACCATATTTAGAAAATTAAATAAATTATATAATTATTTACCATTTTATTAATTTTTTTTTATTTTGATATAACTTATCTGAATATATTATATATAGTTTTAGTTAAATGAATTTATAAGTTAAGAAATAATTTTTTTAATGTTTTAGTTTACTTAGATTTTTATTATATATATTGAAATCTTGATAAATAAATCCTCAGTTAAATAATAAATTTTTTTGATTCCGACTCTACCAATATATTAAATAAATAACCTTACTTAATGCATAAAATAATAAATTTATTTATCCTATATTTGTATAATCTGTGCTATTTATGTATATAAATATTAACTTTTAAATTCTATGTATATGCACACTAACTAACTGTTGACTATATTATTATTTTTATTTATAACTTATATATAAATTATAATAAAAATGTATAAACAAATAGTTAAATAATAAAAATCAACAACGTGCCCCACTATTCTGCTAATTTCTATATCCAAACACCAGAAGCCACCAAAAAAAGTCCTTGGCCCCATTTGAATCAGTTTATTACCCTCTCCCAAATGACTGTGGCACGTAAAGATAAGAACATCATTCTTTAATTGGATAAAATTCGAATATAAAATGTGTTGAAGTTTGTTGCTAGTGTTGAAAAGTATGTTTAACTTTCTTATTTAATATATTTATTTAAAGAAAATTATAAATTATTTTTCTCAAACCTATTTACAAAAATATCATCAATCTATCATATATATATTTTTTAAAATAATTTTTAAAATTCAAAAGATAATACTCACTAATAGAATCGTGTTCGAATCCAACTACAATCAAAATAACTATAATAAAAACTTGATTGATTGAATTTTAATTCTTATAATTTGTTTATATTATCTTTTTTTTCTGAAGTGGAATCTCTAAGAATAATAATAACAATTACCTGCATTATCATATTGCATCAAAAGGGAGCTGAGATAATTGTAACATGGTTGGTTGTGGTTGTGGAAGAGAGCAGCTGCAGTTGCTGACGGTGAATTGGAAAAGGACCCATTACTTCTTCTTCCATGTTTGATTATCTCTTCCCACTCAAAGTTCCCTCCCATTCCTTCTAGCAGATAGGCTTTTGTTGCTTTCAGATCACATCTATATACGATTTTATTTATCAATTTCCCAATATATTTGGGTTCAAATTAATTAATAATTCCACTAGTAGAATGAGTTTATTGTATAAATAATTTCTCTCTCTCTTTTTTTCTTTTGGATACATACTTACATCATTATATTATGTAATTACAAATCATATATTTATTTTCCATAAAAATTAATATTCAATGAATCTGACTCTCTATGAAAAGTTTAAGTGCCGAATTGGCTTTTATTCCTAGAAAATATAGGAGTTAAAAAGAAGACCTTGTAACTTCAGTGTCTCGCTTTAGCTGCAATCCATCAAGCAAAGATGAGTCCAAAGGAAGCTCTAATCCATTTTGCAATGCAAGTTCGATCATGGCAGGAAATATAATATCAAACCCAATTGGTGTGAGTTGTTTTTCATCGGTAGCAGCCCAGCAATTGGCCTCAATATATTCTAGTCCTACATCATCATGGGAAGAAAAATTACGAGTATGTAATAGATTGAGTCGCTCACAATATTAATTAAGTCATGTTTTAGGCTAATCTGTTTGAAAAATTATGATTTAGGTCTAATGTAGCTATGGTCAAATGACTGAGATAATTGTGGAAGTGATTACCTCTTTGGACAAGTGAATCCCCGAGTTGCCATTTATGAAGGGCAAGCACACAAGCCAAAGTAGAAGAGAGAGAGTCCTTTACAAGCAGGGGATGCCCTGGGTAATTAGAGCACCATGATCCATCAGGATGTTGATTCTTCATAACCCATTCCAAGCATTCTGGAAACATTGGCTTCTCTCTTGATTCTTTAGAAGGAACCATAGCCACCCATGCAGTATCATAGGAAGAAACTGATAGCCTAGCTTTCTCAAGAAGCTTGCTTCTTGTTATAAATTTCTTTTCTTCATTCTGTAAGGTTCACTCCGATTATACATATATATATCATTTTTTTTCTTATAGAAATATAATTAATTTTTATCAACGAAATCTAAATTTAGCTTTATTTTCACTGTATAGACTAAGGTTAGTTATTCATTTTGAAAAAGTTCTTCCTAATGTGAATATACTTGATTGGTACCTATTATGAGTATTAACACCTTCGACTAACCGCATGTTTAATTTTATAATAATATCTATTTGAACTAAATCTTAAGTTCGATTTTTCTGCACATATTTATAAGGCTTAATTGTCAAAAAATTCTGATATTAAATCTAATATGTAGTTTTTAAATTTTCAATTTTAACATCATTACTTTAACATTGATTTCAATTTTAGTATTTATTAAAATTATCTGTCAAATTTACTAGCTTGGAGTGAACTCCGACAATGATAAAAAAGAACCTAGTCAATATTAGAATTGTTGATTTATTCCATTATTAAAATATAATTATTTAAGTACATAAATATTTTTTTTTTTAATTTTAGAGTTTCATTAATCTTATGTGTTTAAACAATAATATTTTAATAGTGAGGGTATTGACTGAATTCCTCTTTTTTATTGCTGTTGCCAGACTTTATGCCATGTCAATAAATTTTATTGATAATTTCACCGGAGGTTAAAATTGAAATCAATGTCAAAATTTGATAGTAAAATTAAAAATTTGAACAGTCCATGCTAAATTTGATAACAGTGCAAAGTATAGAACTTTTTTGGCAATTAAATCTATTTGTAATAATTATTGATAAAAAAAAAAAAAAAAAGCATTCTTGACAGTGAGAAACTTACGAGAGAAACTTTATCAACACTTGGACGTGGTAGCAATTTTGAACGAATGCCTGCTTTGAGAGGAAATCACACGGATACAATTTTGTCAATCAAAGAGAGAAAAAGAAAATAGAAGTTATAGTTTAGTTATACTGATGTTTAACACAAAGAATGGCTGCTTGAGAAGAAAATACAGAAAACTCATTTAAGACCAGGAAAAAGAATTACTTGCAGTTCAAATTAACATTAGGACGAAAGATATTCAATGCATGCACACTTGGTGAGAGATACAAAGGTACAATCACTGACGAAAATAAACTTAATTTAGTTTTAAGACAAACCAAAATCTAACCTGAATATGGAATTTTGGTTTGCATGTTTTGGCTGTAACAGGGAAGTCTAACAGTGTTTATGGCGATGAGTAACATGACTGAATGATTATGTGAAGTTGTAGACAACTGAAAAGAGAGATAAAAGAACAAGGAAGATAGATAGATATATAGATATAGAAATATACACACACACAGAGACATTTGGCACTTGTGAGCGGTCAAAATTATAAAATAAAATTGGTCGTGGCCGCCATCCTTCAGTTTATTATTTAACACAATTAATTTGAATCTTCTGCTGTTAATGTAGAAGATTCAAATTAAAGAATTCCATCATCAAATTATAATGTATATATATAGCAAAAAATCAGTCAGTAGACTGTGAAAGATGTTATGGACAAGAATGGCTCCTGAAATCATGCTTCTTCTTATTCTTTATAATAATAATAATTACTCTGATTGAAGTTCAATACTTTTTAACTGGGATAATTTCAAGACTCATTCTAAGAATTAAAAAAGTAATTTGGTCAATTGTGTTTAGTTTTGAAATTCGTGACCGTCAGAATTAAAAAAAGCTGAAATAGTAAATGAATTAAATAATAATAAAAAAATAAAAAGTATTATAAACAAAAAAAATAAAAAGAGAGAAAATAAAAAGAAGAGAGAGAGTAATTTTTTTATATTATTCCATTAATTGTAACATCTATTTATAGGTGTAAAGGATTACAGAAATTGACTTCTATTTACATAAGGAAATCTATCTATAGACATTAATGATAGACATCCAATATAACTCAAACACTTTAATATTATCATAACATTTCCTTTTGAATGTCCATTGCAATGAATAAGCCTCGATAAATCTTACTAAAAAAAATCCCATGAAAAAAAATCTTAGTAAAGAAAAAAAAAATACATTATTTATGTAGAAGTTTGCACTATAATATTGCTTCGTTAAAAACCTTGCTAGGAAAATCTAATGGGATAAAACTTAAGCTAAGGAAAAAAGAGTACAGTGCATCAAATCTTCCTCTCATGAAAACATGACTTCTCTTAGTCGGCGCATGCCAATTTTGTTCACCAATTTCTCAAATGTTGTTGTAAGGAGCGCTTTTGTAAACAAATCTGCCAAACTATCAATAGATTGAATTTGATGAACATCTAAAACACCTTTCTTTTGAAGCTCATGAGTGAAAGAGAATTTTGGCGAAATCTGCTTGGTTCTATCTCCTTTAATATATCATCCTTTGAGTTTAGCAATACAAGCAACATTATCTTCATATTGCACTGTTGAGCTTTCCTTATCAAATGGGAGATTACATATTTCTTTGATATGTTGGATTATAGATCTCAACCATATGTATTATCTACTAGCCTCGTACATTACCAATATTTCAGCATGATTAGATGATCTGGCAGTTAGAGTTTGCTTAGTAGAATGCTAAGATATAGTAGTACCACCATATGTAAACAAGTAACCCATTTGTAATCGAGCTTTATGTGGATCAGATAATTATCCAACATCTGCATACCCAATTAATTCTGACTTAGAGTCTTGTGGATAAGATAAGCCCATATATGATTTACCATGTAAATAACGGAAAACTTATTTCACACAATTCCAATGTCTTCGAGTTGGTGAGGAACTATATCTTACTAGCAAATTCATAGAAAATGCTATATCAGGTCTTGTACAATTAGTAAGATATATTAATGCTCCAATAGCACTAAAATATGGTACTTTTTGATCAAATATTTCTTCACCATCTTCTCAAAGACGAAAGTTGTCCTTTTTCATATCCAAGTGTCTAACAATTATAGGAGAACTTATTAAATGTGATTTATCTATATTTAAATGTTTCAATATCTCTTCAATATAAGTTGACTGATGAATAAAAATCCTTCCAAATAAGTGTCTGATATGCAGGCCGAGATAAAATTTTGTTCATCCTAACTCTTTCATTTTAAATTTATTTCTTAAAATAATTTATTGTTTCTATCAACTCTTCAGGAGTCCCAATGATGTTTAAACCATCAACATATACTGCAATTATAATAAAACTAGAATTTATTTTCTTAATAAAAACACGTGGACAAATTGAATTGTTAGTATATCATTCATTCAAAAGATATTCACTTAGGCGATTATACCACATTCGTCCAGATTATTTCAATCCATACAAGAATTTTTGTAGCTTAATTGAATACATTTCTCATGGTTTTGAGCTACATGCTTCAAGCTTTTCTCGTCCCTCAGGAACTATCATATAAATATCATTATCAAATGATCCATATAAATAAGCTATAATAAGATGCATTTGAAATTGTTCTAAACTTGCCAAGCTAATTAAAAAACTAAAATTTAATTGCATCCACCACTAGGAAATAAGTTTCTTCATAATCAATGTTAAGTCTTTGTGAGAATCCTTATGCTACAAGTCGTATTTTGTATCTCACAATCTCATTTTCTCATTGCGTTTATGCATAAAAATCCATTTATAGCCTCCTAGCTTAATATCATCAAGTGTTAAAACAATGGGCCCAAAGATTTTGTGTTTTTTAATGTGTTTGATTCTGCCTGGATTGCATCTTTCCATTTAGGCAAATCATTTCTTTGTCGACATTCAATGATAGACTTAGGTTCAATTTCCTCACTTTCTTTTGCAATATCAATTGCTACTGCATATGCAAATATATTATCGACAACAGTTTCACTTTGATTTCATCTCTTACCTAAAGTGACATAGTCGATTGCTATCTCATTGTTTTCATCATCTTCAGGCACTTGAACGTCTTCTGGGGTTATTTGTTCTACTATATGTTTTGTTATAGACTCTTCAGGAACATCAATTTTAGGATTATCACTTAGTTTCTTTTCTTTTCTATTCTTTCTTGGATTTTTATCCTTGTAATCGGGTGGCGTACCATGTTTCTGGCGTGTCATGGACTCATTTGCTATAATATTAACTTGTTGTCCTACTGGGACATTAATTTTAGCTGGAGTATTTTCAGCTTGTATATGAAATTTAGTAACTTTTTTTGGATCACAAAATGTATCTGGCAATTGGTTTACTATACTTTGCAAATCAATGATCCTTTAAACTTCTACTTCACATTATCAAGATGATTTAATTATGGCTCATTCCAAAAAAATTATTTCTCTAATTGCTTGTTCTCTCCCCCCAACTTAGGAAACAAGCCTCGTTAGAATGACAATCATTAAATCTCGCAGTAAAGGCATCCCCCATTAATGACTAAAGATATTTAACTATAGATGGAGATTTATATCCAATATATATTTCCAATCTCCTATAAGGTCTCATTTTTGTGCGATGTGGGGGTCAATTGGAACATAAACAACACATCCAATAATTTTCAAATGGAAAATATTTGGCTCATGGCCAGAAACTAACTGTAATGGCGAAAATTTATGATCACTACTTGGCTTAATGTGAATAATAGTTGTTGCATATCCATAAACAATCTTGTAAAGCAATAAAGACAAAAAAAAGAAGAGATTAAACTCTTTCATGCCTCCTCTATTTCCCTTTTAAAAGAGAAGAAAACTATTTGAAGTTTTGAAAACATAGTCACGGATTACTACAAATAGAAAGATTGTGCATCCAAATCACTCAAAAATATTAAAAGTTTTTCCTTTTTCTACAAGCAATCATATCTTCAAAACAGACTACATAATCATTGCAATTCTCTATGGAAATTCTTGGTTCCTTTAAAAAATCATTAAGAATAAAAAATGTTGGTAAAAGAAATCCCTAGGTAACGAAATAGATGCAAGAAATATTAGAACGACATCGATAGAAGACAGGTAAGAGAAAGCAAACGAAATGCAAAATCAACAGTGAGGATCTAGGGCTTCTATAATGTTGGTGATTTGAGATTAAAAATAGACATAGAGGATATAAAAGGTTCTAGATTTTAGGAGTGCGAGAAAACATATTTTAGATAGAAGAGAGAACGAAATGGCAAAGTAGTAGTGAGGCATAGGTTTTCTATAAGAATGGCAGGATGAGAAGAAAATGGATATAAAAAAGGCAAACGATTCTAAATCTTAGGAGGGTAAGAGAAGCAAAATGTTCTGAGGTAGGTGAGAGGATTTTTTTATTATTATTATCAACGCCTAAACGACATCGTCTTTTAGAATATTTATATTAAAAGGAGGGTCATTTCGCCCATCCATAATTTTTTTTTCTACGCCTAATGTTAAAACATCGACTTTATGTTAAGAGGAGTGTCATTAGATAATTTCACGTTTTATATTAAAAGACCTTGCTAACCTAACAATACGGTGCCGTTTTGCTTAGCGTGCTGCAAGCGAGGTTGAGCATGTTGGAGAAACGGTTGGACATATGAAAAAGAAAAAAAGAACTATGAAATCGCATTTCAGTTCAGTTCAATTTACTGTTCATATATTTTTCTATTTTATTTTTATCCTATTAAATTTATAATTCAGATTATTTTTATTAAAAAATTAAAAAAAATTAAATTTAAATATTCTTGACCATTAACCCCTGTGAACAACAAAGAATTGAATAATTTTAGCTTTGACAATAACATTTTCAAATATATAACTTAAAAGTTTGGAATGAGCGTTTATAAGGTACATTTTTCATTATTATATTCAGAAAAATTAACTTATATTTGTGACTATTCCTGGATTTATTTATCAAAGTGTTTGGTTACTTGGGGTGAATAATCTGATAGATTTTGGGCATTCAAATAGCTTATAATCAACTTGCTCTAAAATAAAAGTAATGATGTTGATCTTACTTTTACTTGATGATTATTATTGATTTTATTCATCTAATTATCTTATTATTTTTTGGTGGAAATTTAATTATTTAGTTGTGGAAATTAAGACGAATAACATATAGAACCATTCAACTTGATTACTGTTCCTACATTTATTTATCAAATTAATTTATCTTTTAAGGGTGAAAATTTGATACAAACTTTAGAGATAAGGCGTGGGACGGCTAAAAGAAATGTGTGGAGTATATAAAGTATGTTTACACAGTAGACCTGCAAAGTTATTAAATTCTTGTTGTATATTTCATTTTACCTTTAGTTATTTTTTTATATATTCCTTAATTATTAAAATCAGTTTCTTTTTTGATAATCGTGATAAATTTTCCTTGCATATATATATAATTTAGTTGTTGGAATTAGATAAAACTCGTCTTTTTTAGTACTCGCAAATGCACGAACCGTTCTTATAATAAGGGTAAGTTCACAACGAGGTCGATCTCTCAATAAACTATGAGGCCACTTATTATAAAGATTAATTATCAACAAAAAATAATAAAAATAAATCTAAACACTCTAAATCAGTATGTTAAGATGATTATATTTGTAAAGTAAAGTAACTAAAAAATAAATATGCAATGCAAATGCAAATGCTTATGATTTAAAACTATATGCTAAAAATAGTATTTAGTCTAGCCATTTACTTAGTAATCTCCTTGTTTTACTTTAAGCCTAGATCTAATGAATGAGATGGTGATGTGCCTTTTTTCCTAAATACTCAAGCTAATGATGCAACCTAGGTTTCTTATACCCACATAGATTAAAGTAAAGATGATGTTTCTAATACTTTTAACTTAAAGATTTTCATAACAATTACTATTGCTAAATTAATATGATGGTTAACTAACAATAATAATTGAAACTAATAAAGATGTGAAGATAAAGAACTCATTCATTAAATAAATAAATAACAAGGTTCATACAAAAGTAAAAAGACTAACTAAACACTTATGAAAACTAGTCTAATATATTTAACCCAATGATCATATGGTATTAAATAGAAAAATAACTCTCTCTAGATCAAGAATTTCTTCAAGTAGGAAGAAAAATGGTCTTCACTCTCCACTTCTTGAAAAGTTTCTTAGATCCTAAAAAGAGTAATGAAAACTAAAACTAAATGTTTATGAAGAACTGTAGAGAATTATGAAGATAGTAATGGTGGACATGTGTAGAGAGCAGGTAGGAGAAAACTCTCCTCCTCCTTAATTAGATTTTGCAGGGATTTATATAAGTATACTAATATAAGTCTATCTAATAGATAAGACTTTAAGTATTTTAATCTCCACCAAATACTATCCCATAAATAACTTTTAATATAAATCCTAATAATTATACAAAATGATTAAAATATCCTTTGAGCCTTGTAATTAACAGTTCATGCGTCTTAATCTTGGGCCTTGACACGAACATGTCCCAACAAGTTTCTTTTAGCTCCATATGTTCTTCTTTTTGCTAATATTTCTGAAAATAGACAATTAAACTTAAGTGAGGTAAAAACACATATTTTTACTATTTTTTATATAGAAATATATCATTAAAGCTTTATAATACCTCTAAATATCTATACATAATTTGGACCGATAAGATATAAATTTATTTTCCATGAATGAGAAAATACACGATTGTTAATACTCTTAACGAAATTGAATTGATCTGTGACCATTTGATTTTATGTTGGAATATGAACGTGCAAAAATAGCTTCAAAAGATTATTCTGGGCAATGACTTCTAGATTTTGTGTGTCTAGTTAAAATATGTTAAGGTTGTAGAGATCTTTGAATCTCTTTGGGAACCTGAGCTTTTTGCGATGTTTATGGGGCCTAAGAACTGTAAAATGAAAACTTTAGCCTACTTTTATTACAAAATATCAATGTTAACTCTAACCAAAATTTATACATGCCTGAAGTTGTTGCATTTCTTAACTTTAACCAATGGCTTCCACTCCTATTGTTCCATTGCTCGAAAGTCAGTGTCATTTTTCTTTTAATTAAATTGGCCAGTAGGCCAACTTACATAGCCGCTACAAATATTGTCAATGTTTTGTATGTGACTCTCTCATTGAAAGTCACGGTTTGGCATAAACATGATATTCTCAGTAGTGGTAAATGACCGACATATGTTGTGAACAATGTTCTTCTATTGTACCTTTGGTATAGTTTCCAACTTGATATGAACTGGGGGATGTGGCATAACAGTCATGTTTTCCAATTCTTCCTGAGAACCAGCAACATCAAAGAAGCCATCAATAACAGTAGCTAGAACACAATTCTTAGTAATGGAGAGGCGAGCATCTACCGATTCAGGCGCAACGAGGACTGCAGTGTTGGGGAAGTAGCAGTAGAGTAGTAGAACTCTGGGAAATTTCAGTTCATCGAATCTACAGGCCTTAACCCATCTGCATATTTGTCCAAGGTTCAATTATCAGCTTCCACTTTCCTTTTTTCCTAAAATAACGGTTAGCCTGGAGATGAGTATGTACCTCTCGAGATCTTTATATTCTTTTTGATATAAAGATTGACACATGTTATAATCTCGGATTGCCAGTGCCAATATATCACTACTATTGTCATTGAGACTCCTGGAATGGCAAGAAAAGGAAGTGTGTTAAATTTTCGCCAGTATGAGATGTGAAAGTCATTAAAATCAAGAAAATATTACCTGTAAGATGTTTTAAGAAGTTCAACGGAGTCTGTTTTCTCTTGCTCAATAGTCCACCTGCTCTCGAGAAAATCCAAACTGTCGTAACGATATTTTAGAGCATGGTTAACCTGTAATGCCATTGACAAATTAAGATTGTATTAAAATGGGTTGGCAATTTACAATGCTCCTATTACCTCCATGAAGAAAAGAAGCATTAGCAATCAGTTCTTGATGGATTCTATTACCTCTTGACGCAGTCTCTAATCTTGAATAGCACCTGTAATCATTTGCTGTTTCAAGAAAGAACCTGTCCATGCCTCTAACTTCTCAAGAACATGTTCTTTCTGGTATATCATTAGCTTTGAGGCCTTGAATAACTCCAAATAACTCCAAAAGGGTCTATTATTAGAGTGATTTAACAACGCTTTTAAATAATATTACTAAAAATTAAAAATTAATAACACTTGCTATATTTGACTAAGAGTCAATATAATTATCAATTTAATGACGATGTTTATATTTTTAATATTATAACACAATATAAATAAAAAAATAAAAAATATCATATATTTAATAAAAATAATAAATAGATATAATTATAAATAACCTGTGAAATGAAAATGTTTATAAATCTTCCACTTACATTGTGAAATTCTATGGATACTAAAATTACAATTACTCTAAATGAATAAATTTTTTATTGGCTACTCAAAGTTTTACTTAATAAAACTCACTTAAATTCGTATTATTTAATAAATAAATTGAGTTTAAATTAGATAAATTTTATCTTTTTGAATTCATGAATTAGTTCATTAATATATTTAAAAATTAGTCTGTAAAACATTATTTATATTTAATATGAATATAGAAATATCCATTTAGACTTAATGTTAGAGATCAATATTGTTCTCAACAACAAAAAATTGCTAGATATGAATTTACATCAGCTTGATTAATTAATTAATTATTTATTTATTTTTATGACTTAAAATCTAAATTTTTTTTATTATGTGATTTTTTTAGAACTGCATTATAGTATTCTTTTGGTATTTTATTAATATTTATTTTCTTTTAGTATAATTTCTCTTAATAAAATTATAACATCATCATATTCATCCTTCATTCCTATCCACTTTTTCAATATTATAAAAGTTCAAATAGCTACTATAGATATAAAATTATTATTCTTCTTGATACTTTTAAATAATTTTTTTGATTTTATTTTAATTATATATTTATATATTTTTAATTATATTTTGATATATTTTTTAAAATATTTTCATGCCTTCAAAACACACAAGCTGCTATTAGAAACGTGTAATATTTTTCAATTTATGGATACCAAACATAAAGATTGAAAAAAAATAAAAATGATAAATCTACTTCATTTAATTGGTTTCACAGTAATGCAAGTTAAATGTTATTTTTTCGGTATTTTTTTATCTATACTTTTAGTATTTTTTTATCAAGCTTGTTTAAAAAAATAAAAAGAACTTTATAAAGAAGTTTTTTTTAAAGAAATCATAAAATTATTTTTGAAAAGAGAGTGGTAAATTTTTTTAAAAAAAATCATCTTTTCCAATGAAATTTCCTCATTAAAGTTTCACTATTTGAACGTATACTGTACTTTAATTTTTGACTTATATAATGGCTATTCCTAGGTCTACTATCAAAAACATCTCTTATTTGTACTTTCCATGCGGGGTACCCTTTCGTTTTACACTAAATACAGTGTGTTTTTCAAATATGGGGTAGGTAAACTGTATGTTTTTTTCTTTTTCTTGTGAATTTTGGATATGTCTTAAATGATTATCGCTGATGATGTATATTATTAGGATGTTAGGATACCATGTTTTTATGCACTTGAGTTATGCTATTTTTGAGCTAATTGACGATTTGACTTATAGAATTCCAGTTACTTTTCTTTGTTGTTCATTATTGTTGGAAAATAATTAATGGTATTTAATACATCAACTCTGCTAAATTAAACCGGCGTGACGTAGTTTTAAAAAAAAATTGCCTCATAGCTTACTTTCAAGTAAAGTTTGACTTGAAAATGGACATTTTTCTTTGAAACCTTAACATATATTGATATAAATTAAGAAATAAAATAAAAATATTATGTTTTAATAATTATTTTATTAAATTGAGATTAATTTCATAATATTTCAATACAGTTTTTTAACTGTCAACAAAATAAGTGAAACATATACATTTGATTTGTAAACATGGAAAATATTTTTCAATTGATTTTTTGTCAGCAAACACTTATCTTTTCACATATAATGCAACAAACTGCAGCCTAAGTAAGGGTTATATTAGTTTCTTCTTATTTTAAAAGTATTTCAAAATTTTATCAGTATGATATGTACACTAAATTAGAGAGAAACTTGTGAAACTAAAAATTCATTAAGATCTGAATTTTCTAATTTCATTAATTTTCAGAAAATGTATCAATTCTAGAGACTTTTAATGTTGCTTTAGAGAGTCAAACTTATTTTTTATATAGAGTTTAATTTACATACTAAAGGTTTTACAAATTAAAAACAATGGATTATTCGACATTGGAGTACTACATTTTCAATTGTCCAAAAACTTATAATTGATGCTTTTTAAAATAAGGACTTCATTGTTGGATAAATGAAATGTATTATAAGTGTTTATATTTAAAAAATGAGAGAATAACATGTATTTTAAAATTTAAAATTATTATGCAATGATACTACAAAAATCCCAATTAGAAACCTTTTTAATGACTAGAAATGCTGTGGGTGATAGGTAAAGATAACAATACCTGAAAAAACTGTTTTGGGTATATGATTAAGGTGCGAATAGTATACTCTGTCTGAAATGTTTTTTTTCTTTAAGTTTGATGCATGATATTTTAAAAAATTTATAATTAAACTTATTATTTTTTAATATCTAAAATATTTTTTATTTAAGGAATTAAATAAATTATTTAATTATTCAAAATCTTAATATCCTAGTATTTTATTTTATTATTTTAATATAATCTATTTGAATATATTATATATTATTTTAGCTAAATAAAATTATAATGAATGTTTTAGTTTACTCAGGTTTCTATATACACATTAAAATCTTGTTAAATAAATGATCAATATATTAATAATCTCATTACGTAATAAAATCTTTTAATCCCGATTCGGATTAATGCACTAAATTAATAGTCTCGCTAAATACATAAGATAATAAATTTTTTTAGCATATATATATATAACTTCTATTATTTTTCTATATATAAACAATGATTTTTAAATTTTATGTAAACACTAAATTCTGACGATTTGTTTTATTTATAATCCGTACATAAATCTTGATAAAAATACATAAATAAATAATTCAAAATTAATAAATTTATAAAATACTCAATGGTAAATAAATAACCACTATAACAAAATAATACTTTTTATGCATAATAATACTTTTTAGGCACAATAATATTAATTTATAGAAATTTTATTGTGTTTTAATAATTATTTGGTAATTGATTATTTGTGGGTAATCCGAAATCCTATGGTATTGGGAATAAGATTTAGTATTTATTATGGATAGACATATATATTTTTGGATATGAGTAGCATCTCTAACAATACTTTTTACATGATTTCTTGTTAAATTATAAATAATTAACTCTCTATTTTAATTTATCTTGAAATACGTGAGTAATATTTCTATAATGTTTTTATTTTATTCCATAATCAATTTTTATTAATAGAATAAGAAGGGAGAAAAATGAGTAAGAAGAAAAGATGCACTCTCTAACAAAATTAACGAAAGTAGGAAGCAAAATAATAAAATATATTTAAATTATTTTATTTTTTCTTAATATTAAAAAAGTGTGGCTTTTAAATCATTTTATAAAAAAAGAATTAATGAATCTCTTAAAAGCCTAATTTTCTTATATACTCTTTAAAGACCATGATTAAGAGCTTGTTAGAAATACTCTAAAAAAGTATAATATTATTCTACCCATAGCTTACCTATTGTCATTCCTACTAGTGACCCATTAGTTTAATTTGGAGTGATTTTTAATATCTTATATTTCTATTCACATGACTTATAAAAAAGAAAATTTATAATTCTCATTTTTCATGTAATAAGAGCATCCACTAATAAAATCAATCTCAATTTTCTATGCAGTCCCAAAAATTAAACCTAAATACCTAAGGAGATTTAATTGCGTTCTTGATCCTTATGATTAATGTTAGATTTGAAAATTCTTCTCAACACACACACACACACACAATATATATTCTTAGATTACATATATCAGCTTGATTAATGAATTAAAATTTTGCTATTTTTTCTCTTTGATATTTATGGATATTCAAAAAGAACAAAGAAAAATTCATTAACATATTATATTTGTGAGATTATTTCATTCCAAAAAGGAAGGATAAGTACCCTTAACTGACATGCTTCAGAAGAAAACCAGACATTCCGAACCAAAAGGATAAATATTTACATCCAATTATATTCATAAGTAAAAGCCAAAAGCCAAATACTAAATCAGATTAAGTGTCTGGTTCTACAAATAGGCAGTTCCTTCGACCAGCTTGTTTAGCTTCTTGGTCCTTAACCTATCAGCATGGACCTCCCTTCCTTGGTGTTCATATCTGCATTTTATTTAATTAATCATAATCCATAATATAAAATAACCGATGTGGATTCACTTCTGTATTATGAAATTATATATTCAAAATAATATAAATTTAATTAATGAAATAAAATTATGAAAAGTTCCTCAAATTTTTTAATTACTATATGTTATATGCGGTAATTACTTCATGTGATAATTTATATCTATATATATATACTAATTTCTAAAATCTAATTTCTTTTTGACACGTATACTTAATTTTTGGCACATAAAATTTTTATTTTAACATGTTTATTATTTTTGACACATGGGATTCAAGCTTATGTATAATTTTATAATTTTTTTATTAATTTATTAATTAATAAGTTACATTCCTAATTAAACACTCATTCTAATATTTAAAAATAACATATTAATAATAAATTAGCTTCCTAATTAGATAATGATTACTTTTCTAAATAGGTAATGATTATTCTAAAAGATATCATATTATTTTAACTGATAAATTAGTTTTCTAATTAGATAATGACTCTAATTATAAAAAATAATAATTTTACATGTTATATTCACTAATAAATTAATTTTTAATTATATAATAATTTCTAATTCTAAAAGAATAGTAATATCAATTATATTGATGATTTATATAATATTAGAATTAATCAATAAATATTTTAAAAATAATTTTTATATGATTTCACTAATAAATTTAAAAAAAAAATTATATTATATGAGAACTTGAGAATAAATTTATTCTGAAATCCGTTTACTTTGTATATTGTATATTACTAGTCTAGAATGATGAGCTTAAATTATCCTTTGAACTAACTCGGTCTATGTAATATATTGAATACGAGATGTACTTAAAGATGAGTGAAGAAAGATTTCATATTGAGTGTATAAAATAAAATAATATAAAAGAGTTTATAATAACATACAAATCTATTAACTTGATTTAAATTATGCTAATTCTTAAGCTTAAAGTAAAATTTATTTGTTAACGATCCATTCAGATTCCTCTCATTTTTAAATCTTTCGATACATTATAGGCTCAAAATGAATAAGAAAAACAGAAAAAAGTTCAAATTATTTTACCTTGGTGGCAAAGATATTAAAGGGCTCAAGCTTTGTGCAAGTTTGAGAGCTTCTTGCTCAGTATTCACGATCTGGTTGAAGCAAAAGTATCGACCGCATGTAGACCGGTCCTCAAAAGCTCGAATATGAACATCAACTAGAAAATTCACATCTACAAATGCTAGCACTCCATTTTCATACATTTGAGCTGCTCCTGTTTCACAGTTTCATACATTTCTGAGCACAAAAGTGTCTGAAAATCAACTTTATGTTTGGAATTTGTTGAAAATTAGTTTTTTATTTAATGTTTTAAAAAATAAAACGCCCCATTAGTCTAAAATCAATGCTCCAAACTTTTTACTACCCACATTATGGTATGGTCCAATACCTTTGAGATAAGAGATAGTGGTTCTAGGGTTTTGTTGAGTGACGGAAGGGCCCAAAACTAGTCCGGCATTAATGGAAACCATGTTAACCATTCTGTCCATGGCTAAAGCCCAAGCTGCCTGCTCAGACTGTGTCTTTGCCAGGGCGTACCACAACTGCAAATTCATAATTCATCAACACCCATTAACAGTAACATTTATTATATGCTACAAGAATGAGAGAGATTATCTGTTACATAGCTTAATATTTTTTAATTGAGAAACATTTACATCTTTTTCCTGTTATAAGTGAAAGGAGAATTAGTCAAGCTTAAGATTTTACTCAAATATATAAAACTTTACTCAAATATATAAGACTTTCCTCAAATACATTGACACTTGTATTAGTTTCTATTAAGGTGGCTGCGGACAGCATAAGCAATAACTTGAATAGGAACAACCCAATATTAAATAGAAAAAAGATATCAATCTGATTAAATTCGAAAAAGATTGTATATTATAAAAAAATATATATATTACCACTAAAAGAAATATAAGATATAATAATAACAATAATAATTGATTCTGCAATGAACCCGGTCACTATTTCATCCGTATGTCGACAAACAATATATTAATTACCACTCAAAGACACCTTTTGACTATCTCAATATTATATTTAATATATTTCCATTTATTAAGCCACTATAACATGGTGATAGCAAGAAATAAAAAATTAATTATTATTATTTTTTCTGGGTGGGAAAATTCAAAATTATTGACAATGTATACCCCTCTGTGTTAAGGTTCTATTCAAAATATATATATATATATTATATGTACAATTAAAAGGATGTATTTGCTAACAAAGATAATAATTGCCATTTGAAAAATTGTGTTGCATACGTGTGCTTTAAATTTTCTTTTTTTCTTTATCTCTCAAAAATAAAAGTTTTATTTTTCTTTTGACAAAGACAGTTTAATTTATCTTATACATATCGTCAGATCAATGCATATTTTAGAAAGAATTTCTCATTATAGAAGTGCTGATGCTTTATGGACTCTAAATTTATGCCAAAAAGAAAAAAAAGAAACTAGATTACTGAATGTATTCAGTTAATTGAGACTAAAAAAAATTATAATTACTATTTAGTCCTGTATTTGTCCATATTATACTAATTATCCTTTAATATTTAAAATATATATTTTTTATAATTCTATACTAAGAATTTCATCATCGTAATTTACGTTGAACAATGTTAATCGAATTTGATTTTATATTATTTGTCTCTTAATTTTTGATGTAATATATAAATTGTACTTTATAGTATATTTATTACATTAAAATTAATTATAAAATAAAAACATAAAATTTTTAAATATCAGAGAAACACATAGTATAGAATGGAAAAATAAATAATAATTACCAAAAAAAATCAAGAAACTACCCTTTCCCCATAAACCTTATAAAATGAAAACAGAAAGTTTAAGGAAAAGAAAAAGAATTAAGGTTGAATAAATCAAATTACCTTCAGTTTTCTGCAGAATTCTTGATTACTCCAAGACCTCTCATCTACATCTGCTTCTAAACAGATATTCTCTTTCCAAATTGCTGCCGTTATAGAAGAAGTGAACACAATCTTTTCTATACTATCAGTCTGTGCACATGCCTCCACTACATTAATTGCTCCTCTAACTTCCAAATCTACCATTAAATCCTGCAAAAACCATGAACCCAAATGATTGATTAGAAACCCAATAATTACAGGTGATATCATATCATATATAATCAACCAATTATCTTAATTAGTTACATCATATCCATCTGCACTATCTAAACAGCAGAACGAAGCAGAGCAACCCTTCAAAGCAAAAAGAACGCTTTGGTAGTCCAAAACATCTACACTGAACACAACTAATCTCTCCTCTTCTTTCTCCATATCATTTATTTCCTTCTCTATCTCTGTCTCCCCTGCAAGAAAACCCAGATCAGGAAAACTGATTAATAACACAAGATTTATATAGCAACACATACAGAAGAGATATTTTATAAAGACGGCAACAAACTTACCATTGTTTTTCTGAACAGCTGCATGCACTGTGTATCCTCTGCTCAATAGTCCTTTGAGAATCCAAAAGCCCACATAAGTTGATGCATC
Source organism: Ricinus communis (assembly GCF_019578655.1). Taxonomy (NCBI): domain Eukaryota; kingdom Viridiplantae; phylum Streptophyta; class Magnoliopsida; order Malpighiales; family Euphorbiaceae; genus Ricinus; species Ricinus communis. The sequence goes on from NC_063258.1 coordinate 23,197,845, forward strand.
AAGAACACAGACTGAAGGCAGGGATTCATCATCCATTCTCGAACCTTTTTCTATTGACTATCTTCTTTTGTTGGTTTCTTGGTACTATTAGCTACTTCTCTTGCAAATGATAGTCTAATGAGCTTTCTGTATATAGTAGCAGAGAGAAAATTTTGTAGGTGAGATAGATGGGTGGTAGCAGAAAGAAGAGTTGGTGAACTATTTTGATTAACGTTCCCATCTACTCACTCACTCACCATCTTTGGGTTGAAAAGGGGATTTTGGGTTCTTGAAATAATATTTTATCAAATAAATTAACTATGTATGTACATAGAAGTAAAAGAAAAAATAAATGAAGATAAGTTAGCCAAAAATTCAGCATGCATGTGTCAAGAGTGTGTGGCAATTCTACACGTAATTAATATACTTTTCCATTAACCAAAACGAGTCGCCTTTAATTTCTTTCAGGTTTTTCTTTTTTGTCCAAAGACTCTTTGCCCATCTCAAAATTTATTACTTGCTTTCCATTATTTGTGTTTTGACTTGTGAATTTTATTTGTATCATTTCTGTACATTACATTTTGCTAAGTAGGTAATGCCTGATAAATTAATCTCTTAATGAATGGGTGAATTTAGTTGTAAGAGGAGACTATTTTGAAAGTGCTTTAATAAAAATAAAATTTGATTTATAAAATTTTGTTGTAGGAGCCACATTTTGTATATATAAAAATGTCATTGAAAAGATAAACAATAAATTTTTTTTTTTATTTGAGAAAAAAATGGATAGTTATGATATGTAATTAAATTTTTAGAGTGTTGTTAGAGTATAATATTAGTATTATTTTGATTAGTTTAATAATTTTATGTCTTTTTATTAATTTTATATTATCGGTAAATTTATATATAATTTTTAATTATTTTTATGAATTAAGATTAAATAGATAAATTTCACCGTAGCTAAATATCAATGATTAAATTACAACAATAGATAAAAACTGGTAACACACAAAATAATATATTATTTATTTATTAATTAATAGCTAAGTATTATATCTAATTGGGCTAATTTAGAAAAGTATTATTAAAAGATTTCAATATTAATTTATAACATTAGAATAACTCTTTTTTAATCAAATATTTTTATTTCAACATACTAACCAAATGAACTCTACTGTGCCATAATAATAATAATAATAATTAGAGAAACTTGAAGGAAAGGGAGAAGAGAGTGGGGTTTGGTCAATAATTATGGAAGGGTAATAATTGGGGACAAAACTCATGCCGAAAACATTGTGAAATGAGTTCTTGTCTATGGGGCAACAGCAACTCCTTCAATCATCCGCCAACCTCAGTTTCCTTTTTCAGTATTTTGTTTGTCGTTATGAAAGGTTGGGTCCCTGCTTATTTTGTGCAGCAGAAAACAAACAAACAATAAAAGAAGAAAGAGACATTTGTGCCCACTTCCTGATTTCAATATCTTGTAGGCCAATTACTTGCCAATTTGTTACATGACAATTTCCTCTAATCAGCCGCCTAGTTTTCCTCAGGGTTTAGCAGTTGTTTGTTGCAGCCAGAACACCAATGAAACTTTCTTTTGGAATTTCTATTACAAATTTTTCTTTTTCTGTTAACGGACTTAATTAGAACAACATGATTAAATTAGTCATGATTAGTTTAATAATCGAATATCTATCTTATACTGAATTTATAATCATAACACTTCAATTTCTTTTTAAAAATTCTCAAGGCATGAGAGACCATTTGGGTTGCATCCCAATTACCTGATACTTAACTTGCCTTTTTGTTGCATGAGTTAGGAAATGTCCAAGGCATTCTTAGGAAAATTTGGATTGAAGGGCAAGCAACGTATATAATTAAAAAAAAACAAAAGAAAAAAGAATAAGAAAAACATGCATGGAAGAAAAGAAAGCACTAATTAGCATTGACATGGAATCATTCCTAATCCAGCTTTAGAACATAATGTTAATGAGATGATAAACGCTAAGCAAGAAATATAAAACAGATTTACAAGAAAGAAAAAGGACTGCGTAAGGGAATAAACAGGTAACAAGTTTCCTAGAGAAGAAAGAGAAGCTTTTGCTGCTTTAGTTTACCAACAAGTAACTATAAGAATAGGACTTAGGGGAGCTTTGTGTGGCTGTTATTTATTAATTCGTCTAGTTAAGGTAGGCAATCCAACAACTATGTGCTCTTATTTTATTGTAGGACAAAAGCTCATTTTGGCCTTTTAAGTTTTAGAAACCTTTTTGACTAATCTAGATATATATCTTCACCTATATATTAAACGGATAGAGAGTTGCCATATATTCAATAGTTCGAATCCTGAGTGTGTAGCTCATTAAAACTCTTGAAGTAATATACGCTTTATATATATATATATATATATATATATATTACTTTCATATTCATTGTTATGTATTCATATAGTACAAATAAGAATTTCTTTTAAATCTTAAGCTCAAGTCATAAGAGGTGGAAAATAAATTATATATTAAAAAGATTACAAATTTAGTATTTTAACTTTTTTATTTTTTTCTATTTTGTTTGAATATTGCTAATAATATAGCATCTCTAACCGGTTTTATAAATTAAAATGCTTATGTATCTTATTTTAAATAGTAAATTAACTTAAATATTTTTTAAAAGATTTAAATAATGAAGAATAATGATATTTAGATCATTTCATGTGTGAAATAAGTTAAATTATTATTTTAATCTTTAAACCGGCAAGCGATACTAGAATATATATAAATTAGCAGATTTAAACACTTAATATATATATATATATATATATATATATATATTACTTCAAATCCATCGCAACTAGCCAAAGATGAAGTATTAAGTGGAAAATGAATTTTTCGTTTTAAGCAGTACATAAATATAAGCTACTTGACGATAAATTATAGCAAATGAATAAATTCAAGAACTTGGGATTTAGAGTTTTTTCAAAGAATTACTTGGATGACAAACATTGCTCAATTTGTGAAATCAGATTTTCCACTAGCTCAGATGATGGAAGCATTTCTTACCTGATTTGCCTGATCTTCAATCCATCAAATTACTATCACTTCTCAGTGTCTGCAAATTATTATTTGGTTTCTTTAAATTTCTTAGTTGTTTGTTGTTAGTGGTGGCTCTTTTTGTTAATTAAGTTCATTTGGCTCGTCTCTAACTTTGTTTGTGCATTACAACCATATATTTAGTAATTCATGTTTAAAACAGAACTTAAAAACTTTATATTAAATCCATATAGTCGAATTTGGATAATAGTTGAGTATTTCTATTCGAATTTAAAATGAATTTAGAAAATAAAAAAAAATTATTTAAATGGATTTGAGACGTATGTATATTTTAATTTAAATTTTAAATATATTTTAATTGCAGATATCCTAACCGCCCTCATTCTTAAATGGTTCTCGTCAAAATCATTTACGAAATTCAAGTATATAGAATAATATAAACGATTGAGGTCTAAGTTGTAATTAGACTAAAACTTAGGTACTTACATTACATTAAATTTGAAATTTTCCTAACAGGTGAAAGGGAAAGTAGTACAAATAAGGGAGAAAGTGCAATTTTTGCCCTTAATGTTTGACCCTAGGCGCATATTTGTCCCTAAACTAATTCTGGGCAAATAACTTGCAAATCACACAAATTATGCCATTTAGACCCCTCCTTATATCTGTATCCTTAATAACGTCATATATTGCTGATGTGGCAATTTTGATGGGTCTCACACCTTCTTCAACCTTAGATTCTCTCTCTAAACATAACTAGTCTTAGTAATGTCTACCATCCTTAATCTATTGCCACCACCATCGTATCTTAACCATCCACCACAAATGATGTTTCCGTCACTGTCAACTGCTGGCTCTCTATCGCTATCCACTATTCAAAAAAATTCAAAATCATTTTAAAATCTTGTAAACAATGTGGAAAAGAAATATGGGTGGAGTTGGCGTTGCTATTGATGAATGGTGGAGAAATAGAATTTATATTGTCATCCTTCCTTTTATCTGATAATGATGAAGCTGCAGTTGCCATATCCTGTAGAGCACTAGCCATCCCCTTCTTTTTGGCCCATGCCATTTTAAAGTGACCAGAACTTGACTGGTTTTGGACATACATTTTTTCTTCTTATTAAGCGCGGGAGTTTTTGGACCTGTATCTACATATTCTACCATATCGACAATTTTCTCTTTAGTTGAAACTAACATAGTTGGAGACTGAGAACCCTGTGAAGCTCTAGGAAACTTAACATCTTGGAAATCATTTTGCAGCTCCAAGCATTAAGCAGAGCAGCAGTCACTTTCGTCAAAGTTTTGATCACTGCATATCATGCACAAATCCTTGTAGTAATGGACAAGTCGTGCATTTGTATGTTTTTGCATGTCAGCACATCAAAACTTTTATAATGCTTCTAATTCACTTTCATACAAGTCTTTATGGTAGAAGATTTGAGGACAAAAGAATGATATCTATTTCTATTTTATGATCAAGTGGGAAGATGCAATAGTTTCAAACTTCCAAGTATTATCCCAAAATTAGAGTCGAACTTATGCAGATAAGTCATGTGTTGATTACTATATAAGTACGGGTGATAAAGAAAACTTATCAAACTGAAAAATCAGTCCAAAATTGAAAAATTAAACTGATAAAATAGCTTAACCGAACCGACAGTTTCGGTTTTATTTTTTCTAAAAACTCAAAAAAAAAACAAAAATTTCTAAAACAACAAAACCGAAAACCAAAAAATTCTAAAAAGAATTATGAAAAAAATATCTAATTTCTTTTTTTTTAGTTTTTTGTATAAAATAATCGACGGTTCGGTTAACCGTTCGAATATATATATATATATATATATATATATATATAACTTTTAACATATATAATATAAATATGTATAATTATTATATTTACTCTAATTGTTATATATGTGTAATGTTTATATTCATTATATATTTAGTATTAACTTATATAAATATAATTAAAATATTGATTAATAAATTACTTTAGCATTAATTTATATAAATATATTTAATATATTAATTAATAAAAAAATTCTTATTAAGAAATAAGTCTAATTTAAAAAATAATTATCATTATTATTATTAATTTACTGACTAATTGAAAAAAGGAAAAATATACTAAAATATTAAAAATTCTTTTAAAAAAATTTATAAAATTTAATATGGTTAAATTTAAAAAATTCGGTTAATCGTACTGTAAACGCCGGTTAACCGATACTAACGATTTATATTTAGGGTTAATGAACTTAAAATTTGATATATATGATTAGGTTTCTAAAAATGGCTAATAGTTCAGTTAACCAAACTATGATCATCCCTATATATAAGTAATAAATTTTTGAATCGGTCTAGTATCTAATTGTCTATATTTACAGATCACAAAGCTTGACCTCGTATCTACCAAAAGGATGGCATTATTTTCTAAATCATCATGCTTGTTAAGGGATAAATAGCATCTCATCTTATTATTATTTTTGTAACAAATATCATCATTAATCAATAGTAATTATCAATTCTTATATTTATTTTTTAGATGTATTTATCAGTCAGGATTAGTTCAATTATTTGTCATTATCTTATAAACAACTCCTGTTTTTATCTATAAATACTTCTGATGTACCATTGATTTTACAATACAAAAAGAATAATCTCATTCTCTATTCTTTACATGGGATCACATCCTTCAACGCACCATGAATACCTAAATTGTTCTAGCAGCAAATACTTCATCTGTTTCCTCTTCAGCTCATCAAACCTTTTCTATCAAACTTACTCCCAAAAATTACCTTGCTTGGAAAGCTCAATTCCTTCCCCTTCTAAATTATCAAAGTCTTCTCAATTTCATAGATGGTAACTCTACGCACCATCAAAAACAATTCCTTCAACAAATCTAGAACTAAAAATTGCAAACCCTGCATTTAAAACTTGGTTCAAGAAAGACCAAATGCTACTTTATTGGATATTGTCTTCTTTAATTGAAGAAATATTTCCTTACATCATTGGATTAAAATTCTCTTTTAAAGTTTGGCAAGCTCTAACCACAACATCTGGTTTTGCTTCCCAAAACCGACAACTTCATATTCACACTGAATTTGTAAGAGCCAAAGAATAATGATCTCATTACCTCGCAGTATCTACAACGTGCAAAAAGCCTAGCTGATGAACTAGATGCAACAGGTAGAAGTCTCTCCTCAGCTGAATTTAATGCAATAATCTATTGAAATATCAATAGCAATTTTCATAATATCATTACTGCTCTCAACTTTCGCCCCTATCTTGTGTCATTTCATGAGCTACATAGCCAGCTTGTCGCATATGAAATTCTTCTTAAGAGCACGCAAGATCTACCCATTGCTAATATGGTCATAAAGCAACCAAATCAAGTCCTTTTGCTGTCGACGCCTCCTACTCCTTCAGTAAATAACTTCTATCGAAGCAATTACAACAACAATGTGAATAGACGAACTAAAGGACCTTGTCAAATCTATGGTCTAAGGAACCATACTTTACAATGTTTATAGTTAGTTAGAATGTTATTAACAACTTTCTACTGCTAACAAATTACATGATGCTTCTCTCCCAATCACTTGAGCTCTTTTCATTCAACATGAGTAACTTTCTAAATAAGAGAAATACTTAATTAGGTTTGGTATAATCACCACAGCTAATAAAAGAGTGATATATATGTATGAGTGTTTTACATTTTGATATTAGATAATTGACACATATATTATTATTTAAAATTAATAAATTTGTGTCAATCATCTATTAAACCAAGTCTAGGCAAATAGCAAATAATGGTTATCTAAAATCATCCATGGTGTCTTCAAGGTTGAACAAGAGATGTAAAAGAATAGGAACCCAGCAAAATTGCCACTTGAGCAATATATGACGCTGTTAAGTTCAAAGTTATATGGAGGGGCCAAAATGACAGATTTCATGTGATTTACAAGTTATTTGCGCTAGAAATTAGTTTAAGGGCAAATTTGTACCTTAGACTGAACATTAGGTGCAAAAATGCATCTTCTCCCTACAAATAAAAACCTATAGAAGAGAACAGATGATTCTGGAACTCGTATAAACAAAAAAAGTTTTATTTTATTGGTTCCAATTTAGTCCTCTGATCTTTCTAGCTATTGAACTCTGAAAAGACATAACAGCACAATCAAGCGGTGAACAAAAATGGTGGTGATAGAGGCTGAAGAAGTATCGTCATCATCGTCAAAAACGACGACGCATTCAACCAAAGAAACTGAAACTATAAAACCAGCAGCAGAAACGAATATGAACGGAAACGACTCCGATGGATTCGAAACGGCAAGCGAACGCGAAGTTAGCGACAACGAAGATCAACAAGTAAAAGAGAATCCGGACTCTAATCAAAACGACGACGAATTAAAACAGGTTTTTGTAAATGATCTATCTTTCTCTCTGTTCTGTTTGCCCTAATTTCTTTTTCAATTCTTTTTGTAATGCATTTCTTATTTATTGTCTTATATTTCAAAGCATAGAAAATGCAAGTCCGATTTTAACCTAATTGTTCATGTTAGAAAAGTATTGAGATTTTGATAATGAAACAGAAAGAGGCATTAGAAGAAGCGAATGAAGCGAAATTGGAAGGAAATAAAGTGTTTGGAGAAGGGAAATATGAGGAAGCATTGTTAAAATATGAAGTTGCCTTACAAGTAGCACCTGAGATTCCTTCTTCCGTGGAGTTACGATCCATATGCCATTCGAATCGCGGTGTATGCTTCTTGAAATTGGTATGATTTTAATGGGTTTTGTATTATGTCTCTTTTTCTTTTTGTAAAATATTTATATATGATGAAGTCATGATGAAGTATATGGGTTCTATGCTAGGGAAAATATGAGGATACAATCAAGGAATGTACTAAAGCCCTAGAGCTTAATTCTTCCTATATCAAAGCTTTGCTTAGAAGAGGAGAGGCTCATGAAAAACTTGAACACTTTGAGGAGGCTATAGCTGGTATTTGATGTGTGTTCATCTCTTGTATTGTTATATAAATGCTTTACTTTGAGCTGATTTTATTACTTCTTTTATTTTTTTGGCTACATACAGATATGAAAAAAATCTTGGAATTGGATCCTTCAAATGACCAAGCTAAGAAAGCCATCTATCTCTTGGAGCCGTTGGCTGCAATAAAGCGAGAAAAAATGAAAGAAGAGATGATTGGTAAGTTTATATGCAGATATTTTTTTCATGGAAAATAGAATTTTATATTTGTATTAGACTGTGGTCGTTGTATATGCTTGTGTTAAATATTGGAGATAAGCTGTTTAAGTTTGAAGAGGAAATTGAGAAAAAGTATAGAATATATAAACACCTATAATCTTCTCATTCAACAATGAATAGAGCAACAACTATAATCCATAGTTCTTATGTCAATTATCTGGTAAATAATCCTTCTGTGTTATACCCAACATGCTTCCTCAATGCCATTTTTGTTTTTCTGTTGATCATATTAATTATGGCTGCCTACTTATTCGACATACATTTCATGGAGTTGGTCCATCTTGTCGGATGACCTTCACTATGCTTCCCTGTCATAGGCTGTTTGATGCCATGGCTTTAGAAACTCAAGTAGTCTGATACTTCAGTTTTAGTTGCTTAAAATATTTGTTCAGTGTTCACCTTTGTTAATCATTTTAGGTTTAGCTCTTGTTCTGATTTGAGGTGAGTGTTTATTATTATGCAGTAATTTCATTGAAACCTTATTTAAATATTGCTGCAACTCATGCGGCAATGCAGCCATTCAAACATCAGGTTTGGTGCCTTGCAATGAGGTGAAATTATGGCAGAATACAGTTTGGTTCCGGTTGCATAATTCACTAATTCTCCTTCAACATCTTGTCTTTTTCTAATTTTGTGTAAAAGTCTCAACTGATCTTTCGAGTTCATTTGATCAGGGAAGCTGAAAGAACTGGGTAACAATGTTCTGGGTCGATTTGGGATGAGTGTGGACAATTTCAAAGCTGTTAAAGATCCAAATACTGGTTCTTATTCTGTTTCTTTCCAACGGTAGTCTTGTGGTATGAGACCAAACAAACAATGTGAGAAGAATGAAGGCTGTCCACTAGAATGATATAGAATCAGTGGGTGGGAAGTAACATATGGAATGCGTGCATAATTTGACAAGATTTTTGTTTCTCTTCATGATGGAGCGTATGTTGTGCAGTTTGTAAAACCTTAAATTGAAGAACTTGAACTGTAATGCTTGGATTAATAGCTTAAACAGTCTCTTTTCGGTTTTCACAAGTTTCCTTGATGCACGACTTAATGTTTTGTCATTGTAATGCCTGGCTACCGTTTAATTCCATTCATGTTCTCTGATTATTCATTGTTATTTGATAGACTCGTATATTAATAAAAACCATGGCCTACTGCTTTTTACAATTTCAACCTTCGATCCTTTAATTAAGAGTGGATCAATTGAGACTGGTAGGTCTATCTGTAACCTGACTATAGCATTCCAATGCATGTAGCGAAAGACTACCCAGTGAGGGGGTGAAACTGAAAGAATGGTCGCTCCCGCAATTAATGTAGCTGTTGCTCCTCTGCCAATTCCTTTGTTTCTGCTTTATTGTATACAACTGATAAGTGAAATTTCAGAATTGATGAATGAAATTTCAGAATCTAATTCCAGAGGCCATTAAATTAAGCTAGAGTTAGAACTTTGAGGCAAATGTAATGGCACATTTTCACCAACAAAGGAATTTGGCATATTTTCATCAACAAAAGGATTTCCAAAAGGATTACTCGAGTCAACACCAATCATGGTTTGCTGCTGTTGCTGCATCATTAGCAAAGCTTGTTCTCGACTTAAAGTTACCTTTTGAAAATTCGTTGCCAGTGGTATGTTACTGGAAGCAGGAGATGAATCCTGGTTATCATGAAAAGACTCGAAAGGATTAGATGCCATCTGTCCCGTATGGTTTGTGCCATTCTTCGTTTCCATAACCATGACATTATCATATAGACTGTCCAGTGTTAACTTATCCATTCCACCGGCCTGCACTTGAAGAAACAAACCCAATTTAGTACGACATGTTTGCAAGATGTAGAAGCATGTTTTTGAAATATAAAGCATGCTAGTACGACATGAAGACTAACCAATTTACTCGCTGCAACTGCAGCGCCATTAGAGCTTGGAGCTGTGACAAGTGCAAGCTCCCAACTTGTAGTTTGAGATGTCGAATTGATGCTAGTTTCACTACATAATGAATTATCTGCCATATATCATAGAACATGAGAATCAATGTATGTTAATATGTAAATATGCATATATGTTTTACAGAAACTTTATCAATGGATCTCTTGGAAGAAATGATAAAAGCCATTCAGAAACCAAATACCAGATGGGACTATGGCAAGTGCTAGAGGATTTTGCTCATCTAACTCTGGTTCTTCCTGGGTTAACTCATTCAAGCCCTGACAGCATTACAAGAATGACAAAGTAAGAAGTAAAGAGAATTCAAGCACAATGTATTTATTGATCATTCAGAGTTTGTCAGGTCAAACGAATCCTAACCAAAAGATCAGCAACGAAATTCCTCACTGCAGCCTCATTCTGGTTGCTGTTTGATGCGTCTGATGCTGTGTCACATTGATCAGAATTTTCCTGATCGTTGTCTTGTTTATATTCAATTAACAAAACAGCTTGTGGAGCAGGAACTTCTCTGGGAGTACCACACTCATCATCATGTATCTTAGAATGTGCGAGGATGGTAAAGTATTAGATACAAGAGTACGAGTAAAGAAAAAAAAAAAAAAAAGTAGCCCTGCATTAGAATTTCTATCCACAAACTGTCTGTGTCAACCTCTTATCCGAAGGATCCCTGGCAAGACTGCTAGTATTCAGTCGGCTTCAGAATCCAATTGCTTATTAGCTAATCTCAGGACATATAATTCATATGATTTGAACTTCGTGCAATTTTATGCAGTATGGTACAATGTGTGTGCTAAGAAATGGAAAAGACCAAACAAGAGTTCAAAAAGATCATACCTGTATCCATTCAAGTGCTAAAACATGTGGTGCCTCTGCCACGTATTCTTCCATGGAAGTTAGAAATGATGCAGGGGGCTGCACTTGTTCATGTCAGGCAAGTTAATCAGGTACACAAGCAAGCAATCCAAGGGCACAAGCAAAACACAGGACACACCAAAAGATTTTTCTACCTGTTCAATTTTGATATACTTTTGTCGCCGTCCAAAATCAAGGCTACTGCACATCTCAAAGAACTCTGACAGTTTTTCCCCCTACATTAGAGAAAAAAGAAAAGAGAATTCATGTGCTGAATGTTTATTGATATCAAAAGTCTTTGGCATCAGCAATGCCATATAGTTATTCACATACAACATACCTGACTCGCCGCCTTCTTATAAATTTCTAATGCCCTAATAGCATCATGCCGCTCCATCTCAAAGTACTATAGCACAGAGTAATTAGTCCATTTTCTATCATGGCAGATTGTAAGAACATAAACTACCAATGCAAAAGCAGAGTCAGAGCTCAGCACCTTGTCAACCATGTTGAGAATTCCATCAGTAATTGCAACATATAGCTTAACACTTTCACCTGCAACCTAAAAGAAAACTTCATAAAGATGGTAAGTTAAAACAACCCCAGAAGACAAGTGGTGGAACATAGCCCAGTTTGAGAAAGATACGTACAATTGAAAGGGCATAATGGACCAAGCCATTGTGTACAGCCAATCCCTCTGGCTGCAGAAACAGGAGATACTGAAAGTTGCTTCAAACTGTTGTAGATAAAAATGATGGAAAAGATGATTATAGTTTATACCTTGCAAGCAAGAAGGCGGAAAAGTAGTTGCTGCATGGCAGGTAACTGCTCAAGCAATTCTGGGGTGTCGAGCTCTTTTGTTTTCTGTTGAGGATTTATTTGAGGAAAAAACAAAGTCCATAACTTCATCAAAAGTTGAGAAATGCAATAAGAGGCAACCTCTAAAGTAGCATACAAACTGAGCTCGTACAAATAATACATACTGAATGGTTTTTCTGTAGATCATATTTCAACATGTGGAAACATTCAAGGCGTTCTTCAAGATATAAAGCATATGTACGAACCCAAGCAGAGCAATCCCATGCTTAATATCACAACAGGAGAAAGGAAAAAGAAAAAAAAAAAAAAAAAAACCTTTTCATGGTTAGTTCCTAACCTTGCAAACTTTAAGCACAAAAGACAAAGGAGCAGACATAAATTACCACTTGGACTTGAATCATCCCTGAAATGAGACAAGTTGAACATAATACGTGCACCCCGAGTATGATTAACTAGCTCTTCATGGAATGTATGATCAACTTCTCTTACTGCACGATGTATCACTACCAGTGTTTTTAATGCAACCTGAACATAAATCAAAAAATGACACAGGCTAAAAGTGGAAAAATTTAGTATGAAGAATTATTTGTCCCAGGAAAATAGCTGCAAATGAACTTGAAACAGTAATTATGAAACAAAATCAAAATGGAATAAAATCTCTATCCTCCTATCAGGTAGCTGAAATTTTCAGTGATAGAATTGGAACAAAATCATGCTTGATGACCAAGATGAATCCAGCACAAAGTTTAGTGTCCAAAGACCATAGTTTCAGGAAAAAACTATTCAATAGAAATTAATTGCATATAGTGAAGGTACAATTTTCAGTCAGTAAGATATTACAAACACTATCAAGAGAATCCTCCTATATAATAATGCTGGATTGAATTTGCATAATATGTCATTCTGTCCAACTAATTTCGACAAGGTGTTCAGAAGCTTACAGTCCAACTATGTGTTTTAGCAAGACGCTTGGTAAGGCCACTTATGCAGTATGTAACATCTGTACGAGTTGTTGTTGCTGAAAGTGCATTGAAGATAGCTGACAAAACGAGAACAGGTTCAACCATTAAAAAAAAGGGGAAACATTGACAGGAATTTAGCATATTAATGCTAAACTGGAATGTGAAACTAATTATGCTTCTCTTGATCAAGACATCAATAAAGGAAACTGCTAATGCTTTCATCAGCCCCAAACTTTCAGGAAATCGAAGTCAATGAAAGCTCACAAGCTAGAGCTGCAATTTTATTCTACAAAATCAAGATCGTTTGCAAGAAAGAAGAAATTTTCACTCACACGAGACATGTTTCTCCTTTGGCAATGCTTCATCGTGGTTTGTGGCCTTGATAATGGCCACATCAAGCCCCTGGAGCATATGACCTTTTAGCTTTGAGTACAGAGAAAAAGAGAGGATGACTTATGAAACTTAACTTTCCAGCTGCAAATTCACCTTGTTTTCACTATTTACTTTTACCAATCCAACTGTAGTGGAATCCTTTAAAACTCCAAGGGCTCTTCTCAACGCGTGCTGAGTGCTACCGCCAGCTGCCATTCTGTTTCAGGGAAATTATCATTCCTTTACAGTTTCAGAATTCAAATCAATAAACCTGAAACATATGTTCTTTTGTCATAGAAAAGTAAGATTGTAAACAGTTCAGAAAAGTTTCTAATTGCCAAACATATTTATGATGTAGTAGGCACATATGCTCTATTATTTCACATCCCCTGGTATACAGCACTAGCATACAAATTCTTTTGTGTAATCTGTCCTTGAAAATGTGTTTTGTGTTTCAGAACAATATTAAAGCATGTGATTGGATTAAACCAGTTCTGAATAATTATCTTCATATCCAACTTATTCCATACTGATCCAGCAAAACTAAACTAGCAAAACATCAATCCAAAACATTGAGCTTTTTTTTTTCCTCATCTTCAGGTCACAAATTATTGAGTTTGTGATGAGAAACATGTAACAGTAGACCAGTTTGGAAATGTTTTCTTGCACTTAAATTTAATTTAAATAAAATGGCCCTTGTAATTGACTCTTATAAGCTAGATACCCATAATTAGCGACTAACCATTAAATAATTAGAGAATTGACATAATAATGGCATGACAAATTAATTCATCCATTTAGAAGAACCTTGAACATTGTAGACAATAAGAAATGAAAAGAAACAAGAAAAACAATGTTCAAATCCTACACCCTAAACAAAACAAAACAGAAAAAAAAAACACCTCTTTTTGAAATTGCTGAAATATAGAACATGTAAAAGACATAAACCATGATGATCAATCCAAATAATTCTCCATTTATATTCAAACATGTAATTATACGTCCACGTCCAGAAAGACATGAAAATACATTTATTTACAGGACATGTAATGTAATCCATATATATCTCGAAGAAATATTGTAGGTGTGTATGTGTTATATGTCAATGTATTGAAAGAACAAAAAAGTGAAATGCACGTGAATACCTGATGTGGCATGTACATAAATCGCCGGCCGGCCAGAGCTGCTGCGGAGAACGGAGAAAAGGCCCAAGAATGTACGGAAAGCAACCCCTTTTGTCGCGACATTTTGGAGACCGTTTCAGGATTTTATACGCTGTTGGTTAACTGTAATACGGGCTCCGAGATAGCACAGTGTTCCTATCCACTTGGCGGTGAATTTAGCATTTGTTTTTCTAATAAGTGGATATTTCCCTTTGCTAATATTTCCAAAATATATTAAGTACTAATGCAAAAAAAAGAAAAAAAGAATATTGAGTCTATTAATCATCTTCTAAAGTTATAAGTGCATATTAAGTCCACTAATTGTTTTTTTATTATTAAAAGTCATACATATTAACTATGTTATTATATATTATATACAAAGTTATACATGTTATATATAAATAATATATATTTTATAAATTTATCGGTTCAGCTGAGCCACCAATGTCCAAACTTATGAACAGGTCTAGTATAAATGTATTTAATATAATTTCAGATTAATTACTAAATATCTTATGAGATTTAGCATATTATCCAAGTAAATCTCTTAGTTTTTGTTATTAAAGTTAAATACTCTTGAGATTCAAATTATTAAACTAATACCCTATATTACTTTTTATTGTTAATAAAAATTAATTCCATCCTTAAACATGATATTAAGTATTAAACTTGACCAAAATTGGAGAAAATTTAATTTTTTAGCAATATTTAACCTCAGAGCTACCAAAAATAATAACTAATTAATATTTATTATTTATTCTAATTTTTGTATTACAATTTATTTCTAGTTAATATGCCATTATGATTTGAATGTAACAGAAACCGTATATCTCTTTTTATTAGATTTAATAAACTGTATTTTCGGCCAATTTACATTAAAAAATTGATTCTTAGGTCATAATTTGGTTGACGAATAATTTAGTTGTAAGTATGAATGTTTTCTTTTCAAAAAGAATTAATCTCTGATAAAATTTAAATAAATGGATGGTGGACGAATTTGAATGGTAATGTGTATGATGATAAGTTTGAGGAAGGACCAATGTTACAGATAAAGGTGGAATCTTAAGGCCGAGACAACCAAGTGAGAATGCGTACCTTAGAAGAACTAAGGATTCAAATGCATTGGACGAGGTGGGAAAGCATTTGTAATGCTAATAGTGGTGGGGGATTGGATTCTGTATCTTACGGACTTTAATCTCGCTCTTCTCACAAAACAAGCTTGGAGAATGCTTCAAAACCCTGATTCTTTGTGTTCACAGGTATAAACAGCCAAATATTTTCCTAGAAAACATTTTTTGAAGGCGGACTTAGGGTATCAACCTAACTATGTTTAGCGTAGCATCTGTTTAGCTAAAGGCATGCTACAGGATGAGCTTTGTTGGAGGGTCGGGAATGGTCTATCTATTCGTCTATGGTATCCCAATGGATTAATTGGTGAAAATTCTAAGAAACCCCTTGTCGAGGGTGGGCTGCCTGATGGTGCGCGAGTAGGTGATCTTATTGATCCGGTGAGCGGCTCATGGAATAGAGAATTGATAATGTCCAATTTCTTACCATTTGAAGCTGACGCAATTCTTCGGCTTCCTCTTAGTCTGCGTCAACCTCTGGATATTCTGTTTTGGCCTCATTCAGAGGATGGCTCTTATTATGTGAAGTCTGGGTATCATCATGTTCTTTTCAATAAAAGGCTCAATGCTGATAAGTCTAGCTCGGGTCAGAATCCTTTTGGGAAAATGTGGAGCAAGGATTGGTTCCTTAATATTCCATCGAAAGTTAAACATTTCTACTGGCGTTTGCTGAACAATATCCTCCTTTGTCAAACTGCACTTTTTAACAGAGGAGTTAATGTTGATCTAAATTGTCATGTGTGCCTGAATAGTGAAGAATCACTCATTCATCTTTTTAAAGAGTCTCATTGGGCGAGAGGGATTTGGTTGGTGTCTGAGCTAGGCTTGTGTATTTATCGAATCGTTGCCCACTTAATGTCGGAACTATTCATTTGGATCTTTGAGAATGGGGGAAGGAGGCACTAGAGATTGTTGTAGTCATTATGTGGTGGATGTGGTATGAAAGGAATCAATTGGTTCATGATACGAATCTGAATAATATTGTGTGCTTCCTTGATAGGAAATTCCTGCCCAGGAGGCTTGGTTCATCCTTACTTATACACTGCACCCATAAATGATTGACACATATTATTAGTTTTAAATGATGAATAATATGCCAATCATCCAATATCAAAGTGTAAAAAACTAGTAAATACGTAATATTCTCTTATTAATTGCAGTGTATATCCTAAACTTAGTTAAGAATCTCCTTCTTGATAAAGTAAATAGGATGCTCAAGGATTTTTTGAATTGTAAAAAGGGTGGAAGAGCGTGTATCTCTGTTGAAGCACCAAGAACAGACCACAGCAGCATTACTCAGCAGTCATAAACCAGCAGTAGGGACCAACAGTGCCTCAGATGTCTAAATCATCACAGGCCTAGGCTAGGGAAAAGGAGCGACACCTCTCCCCTAAGGGAAAGGGCTACTTCTACTCTTCCCTAGCTTAGGAAGTTAACGTTAGAATATCATCAATAGGACCGTTGCAAACAGAAAATTGTATATAACAGAAAGCTAATCATCCTTGTAATCTCAGAATTGTATACACTTAACAAAATCATCATTGATCACCAATTTTCCACATGGTATCAGAGCAGGATTAATCCTGTCATCATCTACCCAGCAAAATCAAAAATTTCCCTTTCTTCATCATGTCTCACAATGATCTCACTAAGCTCACAAACATTGTTCTAAAGGGAAGTCAGAATTATTTTGAATGGTCAAGAGCCGTCTACATTGGCCTCAGTGGCCGAAAAAAGCTAGGGTTCATAACAGGAACCCTAAGCAGGCCAGAATCAAAGAATCTGAATCAGCCAACAAAGGAAGAACTCGAGGCCATCGAAGAATGGCAGGTCACTGACCACTTGGTCATGTCCTTACTAACACACACAATGGAGCCTCAGATTGCCAGATTGTGTATGCTTCTGGCATCATCACAGGTAGTATGGAGCAAAGTTAAAAGTTTATACGGCCAGGAACAAAATTACGCCCACATATTTAATCTAAAACAAGAATTAGCTCATCTCAATCAAGGAACCAGATCCTGCACTAGCTATGCAACTGAGGTGCTGACTCGGTGGGAGGAACTTCAAAGTTACCTCCCACCCACAGTCGACCCCAAAGAATCACGCAAGAGGGAAGAACAGGACCTGGTCTATACGTACCTAGGCGGCCTCGACTCCACCTACGAAGCCCTCCGATCCCAAATCCTTCCGTCCAATAGTCTCCCTCGGCTTGACGCCGTCATTGCTCTCGTCCAACAAGAAGAAACAAGACAGGTCACTATGGGAATGAAACAAAACCAAGAAACAGAAGCGAAGGCCTTCGCTTCGCAATCGCGCGACATAGCTCGAGGGAGGGGGACACCTACCAGCGTCGAGCGGTGTGACCACTGCAAAAAGCAGGGTCACACCCACGAACGTTGCTGGCATCTCCACCCTCGCTTCAGGCCGACGCACAACAAGGGCGAGAGGGGGAGAAATGGCAGCAGGCGTGACAAGAAAGAGAGAAGAGGAGAGCCTCTTCGGTTTGGCGGCGTGGGGGTAAACACATCGAGCCCTAGACATATCGATGTGTTTACCAGGTCGGATCTTGCGAGCGGGTCGGACTTCTTTAGTTCAACCCGACCCGGTGCCACACCTTATAACCGACCCAATAGCCCAGACCAGCCTAGCAACGGCCCATGGGCTCACTCGGCCTCATTCAGTCACAACAGCCCATGGACCAATCCGGCCCAAACCAGTAGCAGCAAATGGGTCAACCCGGATCCGGCCCGACCTGAAGTCAGCCAAATTGACAACTCCCAAATTTCATAAATTATCACTCAGCTTCAATCCCTTTTGAAGTCTCAGAATTTTCAAAGGTCAGGTTTGGTATCTCAACAACCCACAGGTTCTCTAAATAAAACCTCTACTTGGATTATTGATTCTGGTGCAACATATCACATGACTTGGGATTCAACAAAATTACACAATTTTGTTCCTATCAATTCCCAACATGTGATCGTTGCCAATGGAGATCGAGCAGAAATCTCTGGTTTTGGCTCATCTAACTTGTTTAATAAAATAATACCTAATATTCTTCTATTGCCTGCTTTTAAATCTAATTTACTTTCCGTTGGTAAAATAACCAGGACTTTAAATTGTAATGTTATTTTCTCACCATCTACTGTGATTTTTCAAGATCGAATCACCGGGAAGACGATTGGTGAGGGATATCTCCAAAATGACCTATACTACCTCACCACCCCTAGCCAGTGTCTAACCACAACCAGTCCCTCCAACTACGGCTTGTTGATGCATAGGTGGCTTGGGCATCCGTCCGACAGAATTTTAAACCAACTTTTTTGTCTTAAAACAGATTCAAGTTGTTGTGATGTCTGCAAATTTTTAAAGCATACAATATTACCTTTTCCTTTATCGACCACTAAATCAGAAAAATTATTTAAATTAATCCATTTTGATGTTTGGGGACCTGCTCCCGTCACCTCATACAATCACTTCCGCTATTTTGTTACTTTTATCGACGATTACTCCCGAGTCACTTGGGTTTATTTACTAAAAGGGAAAAATGATGTTTTCTCCTGCTTTCTCAACTTTTTTCACTTTATTCAAAACCAGTACAACACCACAATTAAAACCTTCTGCTCAGATAATGGTACTGAATATGTCAATAAAAACTTTTCAGAATTCTTCTCTCAAAAAGGAATTTTGCATCAAACCACCTGCATTTATACCCCTGAACAAAATGGGGTTTCAAAAAGAAAAAATCGTCATCTTCTTGAGGTTACTCGCACTCTTCTTTTTTAAAATAATGTTCCTCACATTTTTTGGTCGGATGCTCTCCTCACCGCAGCCTATCTCATCAACCGGCTCCCCAGTCCCGTTCTCCAAAATCTCAGCCCTCTAGAACTTCTCAAACAAAGGAAAATTGAATTAAATCATCTTCGAGTATTTGGTTGCACAGCCTTTGTCCACATCAGACGTCAACATAAACTAGCCAAAAGTTGTGCTCGAACTATCCTCCTTGGGTACTCCTCTGAAAAAAAGGGGTACAAATATTATGATCCCACCACCTATAAATCCTATATTTCCCGAGATGTCATATTCGATGAATCTACCCCTTACTTTCCTCATGACACTACGTCTCCCACAGAATTTTTTCCTTTTAACTCTTCCTTTTTTGACAGCACTCTTCAGGATCCTCTCTCTGGACAAGAGCAACCTCCCGTGCCTACCTCTAGCTCCCACCCTTCAGGGGGAGAGTCTTCCCCTCCTGCAGCAATTTCCTCAGGGGGAGATCATGAGCATGAATCATCTACAGAAGAAATTGCTCTGCGAATATCTGCTAGACCAACCAGACCTCCTACTCGGTTAAAGGACTATGTGTCCAACTCGGTATCGTACCCTATTCATCGCTTTATTAATTATAACTTTGTATCATCTTCATATAGGACTTATTTAAATACTCTCACATCACACACTGAGCCTACCTCTTTCTATGATGCCAACACCGATCCTAATTGGTGTAAGGCTATGAAAGAAGAGCTTCAAGCTCTGAAGAAAAATAAAACATGGGACCTTGTTACTCTGCCACCAAATAAAAAATCGGTCGGCTGTAAATGGGTGTATAAGGTCAAGTACAAGCATGATGGTACCATTGAAAGGTACAAAGCCAAACTGGCAGCAAAAGGCTTCACCCAAACATATGGTGTGGATTACAAGGAGACCTTTGCTCCGGTGGCTAAAATGAGCACAGTTCGTATTCTGTTATCTGTTGCTACTAACTCAGGGTGGAGCCTATCTCAAATGGATGTCAAGAATGCATTTCTTCAAGGATCTCTAGTAGAAGAAGTGTACATGAACCTTCCACCAGGTCACAAATCAACCTCTGATCTTTCCCTGGTATGTAAGTTAAGAAAGGCAATCTACGGATTGAAACAGTCTCCAAGAGCATGGTATGCCAAGCTTAGTCAGTTTCTCTTAAAAATTAATTTCAGCAAGTGTATATCTGATTCTTCTATGTTCGTTAAGCACACTCACACTTACACAATAATTATTCTAGTACATGTGGATGATATTATTATAACAGGAAACAATAATGAAGAAATTGAGAAAGTAAAACAAAATCTAAAGGAGGAATTTGACATTAAGGACCTTGGTCAGCTAACTTACTTTCTTGGGATAGAAATAGCCAAATCTCATAAAGGGCTATTCCTATCTCAAAGAAAGTATGTCCTTGATCTCCTAAAAAAAACAGGAAAGATGGGAGCCAAGCCCATAGATACCCCAATGGAAATAAAAACCCGGCTCAATCTAGAGGACGACGACCCCTTAAGTGACATAGGTCACTACCAACGCCTGGTAGGAAAATTAATCTACCTGACTGTTACCAGACCTGATATTAGCTATGCTGTTAGCATGATTAGCCAATTCATGCATGCTCCTCGTACCCCTCACTTAGATGCAGTTGATAGGATCTTAAGATACCTCAAAGGTTCTCCAGGTCAAGGTATTTGGATGAAAAATAATAATAATACTAACACTGTTATAGGTTTTTCCGATGCAGATTGGGCAGGTAGCTGTGACAGAAAGTCAACCTCTGGGTTCTGCATATTTGTAGGGGGAAATTTGGTTACTTGGAAAAGCAAAAAATAATCAGTAACAGCAAGATCCAGTGCCGAGGCTGAGTACAGAGCTATGGCATCAACAGCCAGTGAGCTTGTTTGGATTAAGCATGTGCTTACTGACATGGGAATAAAGTGCAAAGATCCGATGGAGATGCACTGTGACAACCAAGCAGCAAGGCACATAGCATCAAATCCAGTCTTCCACGAAAGGACTAAACATATTGAAGTTGACTGTCACTTCATAAGGGAAAAAGTTCAGTCGGGAGAAATTGTAACTCCATTTGTCAGAAGCCACGAACAACTAGCAGACATCTTCACAAAGGCCCTCGACAAAGCAAGTCACCAAAGACTTCTGAGCAAGATGGGTACTATGAATCTATTCGAACCCATCTTGAGGGGGAGTGTTGAAGCACCAAGAACATACCACAACAGCATTACTCAGCAGTCATAAACCAGCAGTAGGGACCAACAGTCTTTGACTGTTGGTCATTGCCTCAGATGTCTAAATCATCACAGGCCTAGGCTAGGGAAAAGGAGCAACACCTCTCCCCTAAGGGAAAGGGCTACTTCTACTCTTCCCTAGCTTGGGAAGTTAACGTTAGAATATCATCAATAGGACCGTTGCAAACAGAAAATTGTATATAACAGAAAGCTAATCATCCTTGTAATATCAGAATTGTATACACCTAACAAAATCACCATTGATCACCAATTTTCCACAATCTCCCAACAACAATCAAGCTCGAAGCCCCCTAATTTTAATCAAGTTAAAATTGACATTGATGCTGCGATTGGGGAGGGGTCTAAAACCACCGGTTTGGGGGTTGTGATTGGAGACTCCATAGATCAGGTGATGTTAGCTGCAGGGAAACGTATTCAGGAATGTTGGGATGTGGAAATTGCAGGTCTAAGGCTGCATTGTTTGGTCTCTGTGGCTCGCGATGTTAGAGTCTGATTCATTGAATATGATCAATGCAATAAACGCTGTTGGGGTTGGTTGTGCTTTGCATGGTTTGGAGCATGAAGATTTACGTTACCAAGCTAAATTTTTGTATGGAGGATATTATATAAAATATCTTTTTCTAAACATAATATCATTTATACTTACAGTTTTTTCTTTCAAATATATATATATGAATCACTTTTTCTTTTACGGTCTACTGTATCACCGAGCTCAACTCTCTTTTTTCTTTTAACTATTCTTGATTGTCATCTTCTTCCTCTTCCATTATTAATCACCACTCTTATTTTTCTTCTCTCTCTCTCTCGTGATATGCTGACGATAGCGAGAGATTTGGTTGCGAATTATGCAAGAACTGATGAGGAGACAAATTGTAGAGATTTCTCTATTCCTATTTCAAGATCTGCATATAAGCATAACAAAGGGCTTGGTTTGGGTCTTGGGATTGTTGGTCCTGCCTCTTTTTATGCATGCTTGGTGGCTTTTGGCTATTTCTATATCAAGAAATGGCAGACAATCAATTTCAGTTGATACTTCAATTTTTTGTACTTTTTCTTTCTTTTTCGGCACACTCCTTATCAAAAGACAGGAGCGAGAATGATGCCTGAATTCTGAATTCGCTGGCCGCCTGCACCACCCATTCAGCAATTGCATCTGTATACAGGCTTGCACAATTATTTGTCAATTTCGAGTAACCAATTGTGCTTTACGCAGAGCACTAAAGAAAGATCATGTCTTTGAACCGTGTTTTTCTAAGAAAATGTTCATAATGCCGTGTTTTTCTTTTTCATTTATTGGGAGACAGGCAGAGATAATTGTACTGCTATTTACAAGTACACAATCAGGGTTTATTCTTCAGAATCTGCACTTTGAGTGCATGCATGGTGAAGTTACAGCAAAATGCACCTGATAGTTAAGTAATTGATTTTTTCAATTTTTCAATGCAGACTAAGTTCTGCAGAAGCTGAAAAACTGTTTTAGACTCTCGTCATCCATCTCGGATTTGTTTAAAGATACCAAAAATGGGTACCAGTGTACAGTCAGTTTTCACTGGTGAAGACTGTCTACATCGGCTGTACTAAATATATATGTACCATATACCAAAATCTTTAACATTGACTATATTTTTATATCATATCAAGTAATTTATATCTTGTATATATCAGTTTTTATCCCAAAGAAATATAAAAAGAAAAAAATAATTCAAAAAGTCTTAAACTAACAACATAAAAAAAAAATCCAAAAAAAAAAGGATGAATTTTATTAACTGATTAAATTTGAGTTTTGACCAACTCATTAATTTTTATTTTCATATAGAAAAACATGTCTTAATATTTGGCAGGTTCTGCATATGCCAGACTGGACCATAATTTGAACACTTATGTGTATATTTTGACATTGTTATTTATTTATTTTTCCAATATCGTATAATATGGTCCCTAAGATGCATTGAAAAACAAATCATATTGGCCAAATACATAAAATCATTCCTAAATTTTACTCAAATAATTTCTCGCAGCCAT
Source organism: Ricinus communis (assembly GCF_019578655.1). Classification (NCBI taxonomy): domain Eukaryota; kingdom Viridiplantae; phylum Streptophyta; class Magnoliopsida; order Malpighiales; family Euphorbiaceae; genus Ricinus; species Ricinus communis. The sequence goes on from NC_063258.1 coordinate 23,221,452, forward strand.
AGACTTTCACTTTAATATGTCACATTCTTTTATTTTTATTTTTTATTAGTTATACTGTTGTATTTAGTTGAGCATCTCAAGGTTACATTCTTTGACGCCTCAAGATTTATTTTTATTTTATTTTTTTACATTGTCTTTTTATGATACAAAAATTGTTCGTGAATTATATTATATTATATTATATTTTATATATATACAACAAAATAATAAGGAAATTTGATAATTGTTCATTTTATGTACAAAAGAAATTATTATAAATTTTAGTTATATATCAAATATATATTAAATAAATATTAAAAATATAAAATAAATATTAAGAAATAATTTAATATCTCAGTTTTAGATAATAGTATTATACTAAATATATATTAAATATATACTAAATAAATATTGAAATATATAAGTGATACAAAAAATTTGAAATAGATGCTGAAAGATAATTTCAAATAATATTTATGTGCCACATATAGGGCTGAGCACGGATCGGTCCAATTCGGTTATTTATAAATTATCAGTACCATACCAAACTTTGGTTCTTTTAAAGTTGAAGGTACCAGTACCATGCCAAACATAAAAAGATCTGTACTGTATTGTACTAATTTTTACGGTTAAATATAGTTCGATTCGGTGCTATTTTCGGTTCTAAAAAATTTTAAAAATACAAATTTAATCTCATCTTTAATCAAATATATTTAGAGAAAATATGATTACCAAAGTAGCATGAAAATCTGAATTATAATTGTAATCACATTCTTGAACAATATGTGTTGCAATTCAGTCACTTGTAAATATAATAATTCATTCAATATTCAAATATAAACTATTAAAATATATGTTACTGCTAGCATAAAAATATTTTGCAGATGGCAATCCTTAAAATAAAATATTTTTCGCAGTTGCAGCCAACAATCTACCCAGCAAAAATAAAAATAAAGAAGTAAAAAAGAAAAGAAAAATACCCGAGACTAAGCAATGGTGATACAGTTATGGGAAGAGAGAGCGCTAAAGAGGAAAACGTCTACGCGAGCCAATTCTTGCTTCTGCCTTTCTACGAGCCAATTATGTGTGGCGCTAAAGAGGAAGACATCTAGGCGAGCCAATTTCTTCCTTCTTCCTTTTGATTTTCTATTCAGAAATTTACCTTAGGAATTTTGTCTTTCTAAATTGAAAATTGAGAGGTGTGGCAGTGTGTTCTAAATAGGAAGACATCTATGCGAGCCAATTTTTTCTTTCTTCCTTTTGATTTTCTGTCCAGAGAATTGACTTAGGGATTTTATCTTTCTGAATTGCAAAATGGGAGGTGCGGCGGTGTGTTCTAAAGAGGAAGACGGTGTGTTCAAATTGTTAGGTATAGGCTTGTAGTATGTGGTAAGAAAATGTATTAGAGTTAAGTTAGTAGATAGTAAATTATAAATTTAGTATTAGAGTAATGTATATTAGTATCAGTATACTATATGATATACTAATATGTAACTTATATTTTTTTATAGAGTATAAAGTACATTATAATATTGTAGTTACATTTAATATGTAGTATTCTTTTCTTATTTTGATAATAATTGCTTGAATTATATAAAATGATAAATATAAAATAATTTTCTTATAGAGTATAAAGTATTTTATAATATTATAGTTATTTTAATTATTTATATAATATAAATAATTATTAATAAATATATATAAAAAATTCGGTTCTACGGTTTGGTCTGGATCAGTACAAGACGGATCGGTTCTGTTACGGTTTTTACTAAAGAACCAGTACTATACCGTAATAGTAAAAAAATTCGGATCAGTTCAATTCGGTTATAAAAAATTTCGATTATTTCAATTTTGGTATTTTTCGGTACGGTTATTCGGTTCGGGCAAGAATCACCGAGATCCATGCTCAGCCCTAACCACATATCTTAAAATAATATGATATAAAACTTTCTAACTAATTGTATATATATAAATATAAAGATGTATATTATATATTAAATGTATACTTAAAAGACATACAAAAAAAAAATGAAAATAATAGCCCAAGTGGTACCAAAATTTTAGCCTATGTTTGTAATTGATACCAATGCTTTAAATTTTTTTCTTTTTAATTGTCGTTATAGGCGACGGTACTCATTGGGAATCCGTTCAATATTTTATGATGCGAAGGGCAGAGCTCCACATCAGCATTTCACTCACCATCCACGTCACATTTGATTTTTTGATAAATTGCCCGTTGGTACCAAAACTTTGCTACTTCTATTCAAATGTGACCAATTCTTTAATTTATTACTTTTTAGTAACATATCCATTATTCTTATTTCAATCTATGGTAGCTAATGGAGACTCGTATAAAGGCGAATCTCATGCGAGTTAAGAACTCGCCCATACTTGATAATCCACCTAGACCACTAATATACTCAATAGGCAAACCACCATTCCATACACCCACAAAGTACTACTCCTGAAAAACTAGAACCAACGTTCCTCCTAATCTTTAGGACCATATTAAACATGAAAATAACTAACATTTCTCTTATAAACACCCACCTAAAATATTAATGAAAGACTAATGCTAATACAATCCTCCAACACTATTTCTTAAACCCTTGAAATGAAACTCTTGAAATGAATTATATTGTTATTACCTTACACTTTTGGTGATATTGGTAGTATCCATTGGGATTTCAGTATTTTTTGTTGACGTGGCAGCCAGAAGTTTATCCAAGCATGACATTAATTAACACATCAATAAAAAATATCGGTCTCAATAGGTACTATTAATTGAAACATAAATAATAAATATGTACTAAAAATAAACAAATTAAAGAACTGGTACTACTTGGATATAAGGGAAAAGATTCGGTACTAATGAGACAATTTACCCAAAGTCAAGTACGACGTGAATAGTGAGTGAAATATTAATGTGGAGCTCCGCCCTCCACGTCATCAAAAATTGAATGAATTTCCAATGGGTACCATCGTTGTAACAAAAATTAAAATTTTAGTATTAATTAAAAAAATTAAAATATTGGTACCAATTAAAAACATAAATTATAATTTTAGTACCAACGAAGCTATTTACCTCATAAAAAATATAAAATAAATATAAAAGATAATTTCAAATAATATTTATATATCAAATATCTTAAAATAATATGATAATAAACTTTCAAACTAATTATAAGTAATATATGTATATATATATATAATATTAAATTTATATCAAAATATATAAAAAAATATAAAGTAGATACTAAAAGATAAATTTAAATATCAGTTTCAAATACTGATTATACACCAAATGTATAATAAATAGATACAAAAATACGTAAAATATGTAAATATGAGTTTCCATTTTATGATTATTTAATATTTTTTGTTTTAGTTAGTAGATAATATATTATAAAATTCAACATTTCTATTTTAGAAAAATATCACTAAATTTTTAGCTATAATTAAAAAAAATTATATCTTTGATAATAATGATATTTATCTCTATTTTACTTTTGTTTTACTTGTTATATTAGAATTTCTTATTGGCTAAATAAGGCAAACTTATCATATGAAAAGATGTCTCATATTAATAAATAACTACAATAAATAACTAGTGTATTGCACGGTCATTATTATTATTTTGATTATAAAATCATATTTATAGATAAAATTTAATAAAGATTTTATTTTTAATATTATTAATAATATTTTAAAATAACAGTAAATTAAATATTTTAAATATTCTTTTTAAATATTTTAAAATTCTAATATTGTAATAATATAATTATATTAAAAATATTAATTAATTAATTTTAATATTGTAAATTAATATTATCAACATAATTAATATTACTATTTTATATTACAAATTATCATATAATTAAAAATAATAATTTATCAGTTAATATGATATTAAAATTAAAATTTAAAATGTTATTTCTTAGAATTAGAATCATTATCAAATTAAGATTAATTCATTACTTAATATAATATTAAAATATAACTAATATGTTAACTTAGAATCATTATCTAATTAGAAAACTAATTTATTAGTTAATAAAATATTAATATATTATTAATATATTATTTTTAGAATATTTAATTAGGAATTTAACTTATTAATCAATAAATTAATAAAAAAATATAAAATTACACATAAGCTTAAATTATATATATAGAAAAAGTAAGTACACATATCAAAACAAAAATCTTTACGTATCAAAATGTAAGTATATATATCAAAAACAATTAAATTTCATCTCTATCCCTTTTTTTCTACCAAATTTATATGAATATTTGATTCATGCTATCACCCTACGGTCCAACATTGCAACTTAATTTTGTGATATCAAAGCTGTCACGACTCAATATGTGGGTCCGTAATCGGCACTAGGGAATTGATAGGCTTAAGGCCACCGAATTCCGTAGTAAGCCTTACAGACCAATAATTCAGATAGAAAGCTAATAAAATATCATTAATTATGACTGATATGCCACAAATAATTCTAACTGGTCTTTATAACATCCTACGTCCATCATGGACCATAATAATCACAACAAATTTAAAAGTACACTACTGCGGAAGGTCTAGAGTATAAAATAGCTTAAAATATAAAAGTATAGATTTTTTACAAAAAAAGCCCGATGAAGAAGAAGTCGAACTGTCACAATGCAGGACGGTGAAGAACTCTAACTGTCACCTGAAAAATAAAACTGAGACTGTTAGTCTCGGGAGTGAGTTAAAATCAAATAATCTTGTGACTATTGCACTTTTCTCAAAAAATAATAATTATTACATCAATATAACATGCCATGTACATCAATTATGAGTCATACTATAATCATACCATAATCTTAAAAATAAAATACATTTTAACATTTGTGGGACGAGTGGCTCAGTAGAACCCTAACCTCAATTACTAGTAGCCTTTAGGCTCTCTTAATTCCAACAGATCTGACGCCCAGAGAGCGAAGCTCGACTAGGGTCCTTACATCCAGCCTGAATACTTGATTCCTAACTAAGCCGGCACCCAGAGAGCATTGCTCGACCAGGGGCCTTTCTTCGGTAGTCAACTTTCATAGCCCAAAGAGTTATACTCGACCAGGGCAAAAATCCATAATAATCTTGTTACCTGTCTTTAATCATTACCGTTGGGCACGCGGTCCTTATGTAACGTATCAGGTGGCAATGTACTATTAAAGCCTCATCCCAATATCACAATCAACACATATATAATAATCATAATCTAACATAATCATTCAACATATACCGAAATAAAGATTTAGAAATTCAGAGAAAGCAAACATACAATTTGTGTATAGAAATAATAATAATGATTATATTAATATAACATTAAGTATTAAAATAACGATATAATATAATTAATAATAATATTAAAATTATTCTCAGTCATTAATAATTAAATGAAACTATTTATATTGCGATACTAATAATCATATTAAACATAATTTCTAAAGTATCATATTAGATTTAGACTTGACAATAGTGCAAAGATTATAGGACTTTAACTCACAGTTTTGACGCGCTCCGCAGTCCGCTCCTATGCCTCGGGTGGAGCTGGCGAGAAGGATTGATTATCTATTCACAAAAATATTTAATTAATAGACATTCTTAAATTTTTTTCTAGGCCTAGGCCCTTAGATTAGACTGCCTAAAATTAATTTAGACTCGAGAAATCTGTCGAAAATTCGGCAGAACTTCTCCTAAATTACGGACATTTACCCCCCGTAAAAAGGGTCCAGAACCTGCCAAAGACACAACAAATATACTACAATTAAATAACAAGATTCGGGCCACAAGAACTGCATTATTTTTTCCGACTCCGCAACACATCACAACAAAATTAATTAAATTCAATAAATTTTTAAATTATCCATCACATGAAATTAATAGCCACAATATTTTTCTAAAATTACAACATAATTTTTAGAGTCTAAATAAAATTATACCGAGTCAAAATTGTAATATTTCGTGCGTCCGAAAAACACCGGAGTCCGGAAGCCGGTCCTGCCAACAGTGTCGGAATTCGAATCTGGAAGCGCTACACGAAGCTCGAGTTGTGGGGCTCCGGAAGTACAAGAATTCCGACCAGAAAGTGGCTGGAAGGCGCCGAATCGAGGCCGAAAAGATGTTGCACCGGTGACGCTTCTTGAGGCTGTTGGCGGAGATTTTTGCGGCAAGGGAGGTCGTTCCTGGGGTTTTTGGGAGTGGGGAGTCCGTTTCCGGTATCGGATCGCCGAAAACATTGCCGGCAAGAGGCCAACTCGACGATGGTAGCCTCCTCACCCTTAACTATTAAAATCTCAATTTTGAATATTATAGAAAACTTTAATTTTTTTGTCATAAAAGAAAAAGAATACTAGGAGAAATACTAAATTAATAAATATTTAATTTATTCCAACATCTTATACTTACTAAAATAGTTTCAAAGTCAATCTAGCCGAAAATAAAAGCTAATAAATTTATTGTTCTTTCTCTTAAAATGTCATCCATAAGTCCACGCATATTTTAAAAATATAAATTCATATAGTTTATGGGCTTCAAAAACTAAATGTTTTCTTTTTTTCATATGACTTACATGATTTTGAAGAATCTTATTTGCAATGCATGAATTTTGTTTAAGGTAAGTTTTTCACATGTTATGCACGCACCTTGTTATAATTTTAAATTCATAAATAAAATTATTAAAATTTAGAAACATTTAATTAAAATTTAATGGTATACTATAACTTACTTTTGAATACTTATTCTTCAAAAGTAATTATGTTCGGTATAATAAATGGAAAATTAGATAATATTTTGATTCCTTTGGTTTTTACTTAAAAATTATTAATTATAACTTAACTGAATGAAATGTACATAAATACTTAGCTTTTAATATATTTATTTATTTAAAGAAAAATAGTTTACTTAATCCTAAAAATATATTTATTTAAATATTTAAATATTTATTTTATCATTTATTGAATGAATATTTTTTATGTATTATTTATATATAAAACCTTTATAGTTAAATTGTTAAAAAGAACAAACAATTAAAGGCTCAAACCAATCAACCGAATCAACCTGAACTAAATTTTTCAATTTAGGTCGGTTCAGCTATCCATATTAGTTCAATCAATTCAGTGAACAAAATCAAAGGGTTAATTGTTTAATTTTTAGTCAAAATCAAGGAATTGGTTAGTCAAAATTTAACTCAAACTGATTGTTGCTCGCCTCTACTTTAAAAGATAAAGTGACAGTTGTTTTAAGAATATGAAGGATGGAACATTCATCTTCTTCAGGAGTAATCATGGTTCAATTGACCAACCGTTGGTCATTTTAAGAGATTATTTTAATTAATTTATATAAATTTAATTAACTTATTAATTAATAAATTATTAAAATGCGTATATTATCCAACATTACTACTGAGAATTTAATATGATTTTTTAAATAAATATTTCCGTTTCTGTCTTTTATATTTTTATATTTTAGTTTTTAATCTACAGATGTTACATATGAATTTAATATTAATTAAATAATAAAATATAAATCAATTATGAAATAATGACTGCAAATTCCTCCATTTCTCTCTTCTGAATCCCCAACAATAGAAGCCTTTCTTTGCTTCACAAAACCAATTCCAACTTAGAAAATTGTTCGAGCTTGTTTCAAGAATCATTGAGGCAGGGATACACAGACCAAGTAAACTTTATTTTTACTTATACTTGAAATACAAGTAAATTTTGTACATACATATAAATAATTATTAAGAACATTAACTTTTATTATTTTAACATTTATTTACATGGTCTCATGCAATGCAAGTGTTATAATAAAGTAAAAGGATCACACAAATTAGAAGTTCACAAAAACTCTTAAAAGACAAGCAATATTATTTTAATATATATATATATATATATATATATATATATATATATATATATATTTCATTTGTGGAACTTATCAATTAGCAAGCTTTGTGCCTCAGAAAACAAAAAAGCCTCTGTTGCGAATCTAACTCAAAGTCATCCAATAGCTAGACGGTATAGAATCATTAGATTCGTTATCACCCTTATCCAGTCCAATTGGGCTTAGGAACTGGATGGCTATCTTATTTACCCAAAATCTACTCACTTATACTAACGAGTGTTGAGACTAACTTTTAAAAACACTCGTATCAAGGATGAGAAAGTACGGACTTGATAGTACAAAGTCTTTTTCTTCCTTGCATTAGCCCTACAGCTGGAAAGGCTGTGGAAAGATGAAAACCATTAATAAACTAATAAATATTATATGTATAAATAATGAATGCTTATATTAATCATAAAAATAAATTAAAATATAAAAATAATAAATCTAATTTTTATAAAAAATTAATATTTTATTTTAAAATATTAATAAATATTATATATATAGATAATGAATGTTACAGTACGGATAATGAAAATTACTATTAATACTGATGACATTATCATAGAATATTACAACTAATGAATATTATGCATATAGAAAATGAACATTTTAGTATATATAAATAAAAATAAAAATTATTACATGCATGGTCCAATAAAAACTTCTTGACATGTGTTATTATATTTCGACACGTAGAATTTTTATTTTGACACGTATACTTAGTATTGATACATAGAATTTAAGTTTATATATAATTTTATAATTTTTCTATTAATTTATTAATAATTTTTATATTATTCTACTATTAAGATGTTAATTTTATTATTTTTTTAAATTATTATAAATAATTATAGAATATTAAAAATTCTATTTAATTTTATATATAAATTTAATTTATATTATTATTTATAATCAAAATAATTATGATTATCGTACAACACACAGGTAAACGACTAGGTTCTATAAATATATAAAAATATTTATTAATATATAATTTTTAAATATAATACTAAATTCATTTTATCATAATTTAAAAAATAAAAATTTCATGTATCAAGAATAAATAGACATATCTAAATTAAAAATTTTAAAATAATGATACATTTCAAAATAATTATCTCAGAATTTAATATATACATACATATATATATATATATATAATAAAAAAATAATTATAGAATTAGAATGAGTCAAATTAAATTGAATTAGAATGAAAATGACAATGATAAGATAATTATTTTAATTATTATTTATAATTAAAATAATTATGACAGTCGAACAATAAATGAGTAAAATGACTAATTTTTATAAATATATAAAATATTTATTTAATTTATAATTTATAATATAATATTAATTTTTATAAATTTATTTATCATAATGTAAAAAATTAAAGGTAAATTTATTAAAATAACCATTAAAGGATCGGAGCAAGAGTCCCTGCCTGCCTGTATAATTAAAAAAAAAAAAGAATTAGAAGAGCAGAGACTTTTTTTCTGCACATATTTTCATAGCCCGCAAGTTTTCCTTCTCGTATGAAGGTTCAAAGGCCCAAAAAGCCTTCAGAATTCTCTAGAAAGCAATAAAGGATTTTAGAATATTTTAAAATCATCTAAAATCATCTGGAAGCATCTGGAAACAATGCGTGAAGAAAGTAGCTAATACCGCACGCTTCGTTGGTAGAAAGACCAAGCCCATGACAATATGTGTGGATCCCTGGTCCATGATATAATTTATCATAACAATATAGGAGTTAATTGATTTTTTGATATTATAATTTCAATATAATTCTTTTTCATTGTTTGATAGATTTAGTTCAAGAATATATATAGTCTTAGGCTCATCAATTTATTGTTTTATCATATAAAATTTATCATCATATTGAAAGGTAATAAAGAGTATGTAACTTATTATAGGATGGCAGACTATTTATAATTCGTTCTAAATTAAATGAGAATCCTGTTTTTATAGGGAAATAGGTTAGTTTTTTAGGATTACATGATGGGTTTTCGGAAGTTGAATTTTAAGAAAACAAATTGATTTATTAAATTAAATATTATTTTAAATTAAAAATGTATACAAGTGTAATATTCCAATTATTCTCTTTAATTACAGTAGAGATGGTGAACCAATTTGCGGAAAGTGTTGATTAGAGTTAGGCAAATGAGAGTAAGGGTTTCATAAGAATTTAATTTGGTTAAGTTTGTCATAATTACTTAAATTTCATAATTACATATGTTTTATTGTGAGATTCTTCTGTGTGAGAATCTGTTGTATTATTATGTTGTTTACTTTAATTAGGTCAATCTGATTTGAAGCATAAACCAATGGATTCCTTTAAAAGAGAAGTAAAGTTTTAAGTGGACTGCCTGTAATATAAGAATTTTGACCTCTTTTAAACAATGGAGTATCTATGCTTTTTAATTAAATAAAGTGAATATTCTCAAAACAATAATAATAAATTGAGTTTAACCCATTCTTTTTGTTCTTATTTCATGCACTTAATTAATTATATTACTGAGAATACATGGCTAAATGAATGAGATTATCTTTATTCTGAGTTTAACCCATTCTTTCTGCTTGGCTAAATACATGGCTAATTAATTATGTTCACTGCCTGGCACCTTCTCTTTCACTGTTGGCCTGTAGCACAGCCTCTGAAGTTTTGGTCTTTATATACCCCAAGTGATGTAATTGTTGTATAAGGGTAAAGTTTTGTTCTCTAAAAATTTTCTGAATTTTCAATTCAGTAGTATTATTATTGAGCAAAAGGAGCACACCCCTGATGGCAATATCATTTTTGTTACAATCAACCCTCTAGAAATATATTTTACAGACAATAAATTACATTTTATTCAACTAACGACTGACTAAACTTGTAACCCAAAAAGACAGCCATCATGTTAGAGAACTTCAAAGAGTATAACCTATTTGAATTTACCACCAGCAGTGGTTTATTTCATTTAGATAATAATATCGGATCCCTGCCGTCTCATACTTGTGCAGCACTGGCATTGACAGCTTCCCCTAAATGCTGCTTCTCGGCTAGCGCGGTGGCATGCTGCTCTAAGTATTCTCTGCTGTTCATTTCTGTTAATCTGTATCGAGTGGTACATTTCACACCACTATTGTTAGCATAGGAACAGGCATCTGCTCTCATAGAACAGAAAATGGAAAACTATAAAGCTGCTAAGAAATGACTCTCTTGCAAAGGAAGATACGAGGATAAGGGAGGGTTTTAAGAAAGAAAGAAAATTCTCAACAAACAGAAAAAAGAGGGGAAAAAAGATAGCTGAAAACATCAAAAAAAAAAATTGTAAAGTCATTCAAAGTCAAAAACATGTTATTTTCGAGAAAATCTAAACAAGAAAGGATGACCTAACTCGCATTATTTTTTATCACAGGAAAAGCATTTCCTGCTTCCCAACCCCAAAAACAAGTAAATAAATTGAACTAAGATGCATTTTAACTAACGGAACCTATTCTACGAAAAAAGAACTGCTGCCTCTTGTCACAGATAAATAAGCAGGCATAATTCAACCATGACAAAACCAGTAGAGAAAAGGAAAGGAGTTTAAACCATGAACACTCGGATATAAAGTGCATACCTGCTCACGGTGCGGTCCTTTGCAAATCCCAGTTCGTTGTCTACACATAGATCAGCTTCATCATTTCTCCTTGATCTTGTGGCCGTTCTAGGTGCCCTTTGCTGGGCATCAGAAACTGTAATTACCTTTGCGAAAAGTTCTAGGGGACTCCCTTCAGCTGTGCACAGTAGTCTGGCCCGGTTTTCATACATCACCTGTAAAAATAACATCAAAACTCTTTAGGGGTTATAAAAGACACAAGAATAGAGAAAGGCATTTGTACATATATTATGAGAAGCACAAAGTATATAATAAGAGTTATAAGTTAATGGCACGTTATGCTTTCAAGTGCTAGATAGTATACAGTTCTCTATGGCGTTTCAGGAAAATTCGATTCCATTGTCCCTGTGTGGCAATGGCATGCAGAAAATCGTCAGGATACCGATGGTGAAGATCTATGTCATTCCTAATTTCTTATGAGAGATCATTACACAGCAACCAACAAATTAAACACACAGAAAATAAAATACTCTTCTACATATGTTATATACAAATTTAATGTTAAAATCCAAATAGACCATTATCGATATGCTGTTACAAACCTTAATCTCTTTTAATTTGTTATGCATGGAATAGTCGGACCATGCGATCATATTCAAAAAAGAAAAGTAAAGAAAAATGCAATCATAAAATCCTCTGAACCAACTCATAGTGAAATGATTTTTTTATCTTAACAATAAAGAAGAAGGTACAGAGAAGCAGTGCTCCAGTTTGTGATTGAAAAAAGACTGTTTACCAGAGAAGACGGACAATCACATGAAATTTGTATTCAGTTTAACGATGTGATGCCAAAACCTAAAGTAATTTTAAATTTAAAACTGAAACAAACTACAAATTGAGGCATACTCTGCATAAAGTCATAAAAGACCATGACATATCAACTTTATGATCACTAAAGAGACAGTATAGTTGCCTGGCACCTAAAGAAAAGAAGATTATTAATTGAATCCAGTGGCAATAAGGAGCCACTTTGTGTACTAAATGTCAAAGATCACAGTGATATTCAACGAGAACAAACCAAACAGTAGCTTAAGGAGGATGACCACACAAATAAAAAATAGTTTGGTTCAAAATATGAAACCTGCTCTTAAAACTTTTAGATTCAAGGCAGTCAACAAATTAGGAAAGGATGGACGTACATCAACTAAAGTCACAAAGCGATATGCTGCTGTCCTATTGTGCTGTCCAAAGATCGGGATACCTTCCAATGCGAGGGTATGAAAGTTCTCTGTACCATAAAAGAATAAAGAAGATTCCTGTAAGGATTATTTCTAAAAAAGCAGCACAACAAACTTGGTAAATGTACCATAGGAAACCTTTAGATATGTGCCACACACTAATTATAAGGGTTCCAAGAAAAAAAAATTCTACAAAGGGGAAACAGATTAATGTGCATCCGAAAATAACAAAGAGTTTTGCTACACAACATGACAAGTCTAAATGAAATACTTCATGATTGAATTGGATGAGAAAGAAAATGGATTTTGACCTAAGACTTGAGTAATTGAAACTAAACAAAGTTCTTATATGAACCGTTTTTGTCTTCTCATCATGTAATTATTTCATATGTCATGGAGTTCTCCAAAAAGAAAGAATGTTTTTTCCAAAAAGAAAGAATGTTTTTTATTTTTTTCAGAAACGTATTTTAGCCGTATATCCAAATCATTTCTAGTCACTCAATCGATCCAATTTGACATAGGCATGCTCCATTTAACTATTGCCTGCAAAAATGAATAATTTGCATGCCAAAATCGATTCAGCTGGGTATGAATAATACTCACTGAACAATCCAAAATAGTCTGCGGCTCCAAGAGGTTTGTCACAAAGTTCCTCGAAGTCAAAATATGCACATCCATTAGCACCCAGTGGAACCTGACCAGATTTAAAAATAACCATTTAAAATGAAATTAGACTGTGCCTTGTGTGCTTTTACCAGAATGCAAACCAGCACACACCTGTAATGTCCTTCCCATTACTACTTCCACCTCTTGGGGGCCAGCTGTTTGCTCCACAATTAATTCTTGAAACTTTTCCTTAAGAAGGTCTGACAAATTCTCACCAATAAAGTAGAAACCTTGTTGAGCCTGCAAGCAAATTGTATTAATTGAAGTCAAGGAAATTGTATAAATGTGAGAGATTAATAGCTGAAAATGCAGAAATGAACTTTTAAATAATTGACAAAGATTAACAGAACTTACTGAAGTCATTTTTCGATAGTCTACTGATGAACCAATTTCATGAACCACACATCTCTCCTGCAAAGATAAAACCAATCCTGTTATTAACTTCTTTGCCTATTTTATGAGAAAAGCATACCAACTCTTATAAAAACTAATCCTGTTTAACAACCAAATAAGCCTGTACCTATGTACATACCTTCAGCGTTGCAATAAAGGGCAGAAAAAGATCCCTCTGCAATCCACCTTCATACAAATTATCTGGAGCCCGATTTGAGGTGGCAACAAGAATCTACACTTGCCTCCATTATGCATAAGCACATGAGTTCTTAGTACAAGATTAATTTTCTTCTGAGGACAATATATATGCAATCATATTGTAAAGATTTACACAGAATTCAAAATAGACTTACAACACCATTGCTGAAAAGATGTCTAAATAGACGGTTCAGTATCAATGCATCAGCAACATCAGTCACCTATGAAAGGCCATTGAGAGTATATAAGCATATTGCCACAAAAGTATATACCAACATATTCAATCAATAACCATAAGGACCCTGTTGTTTTACCATAAATTCATCTAGACATAATAATATTGACTCATCAGATATTTCTCCAGCAACAACTTCAAGTGGATCTGCCACACCCTTATGCTTCTGCAAGAATTTAATATTTAAATAAACTCTCTTTTGCTATATGCAAATAGCCAAGTTCCAATTAGAAAAGCACTGTTGACAGGGTAATATGAAAAGCCTGTCAATACTAATACTGATAATTTAGTGAACAAACTGCAATGGAAAATATTTAACGCTGCCAAAATAAAAGTTAACTCAGAAACCCTTACTTCCAACAATAACTTTGAAAATTACAAAAGCAATCTAGATTCTTACTTGCAAGCGGCTATGTACATTCAACATAAAGTCATGAAAATGGATCCTTTTTTTCCTCCAATTGTAGGGCCTGAGGAAAGAAAATTCAGTAGATAGAACCAGCATCGCATGATATTTCAAGCTAAAACTTTTGTCTACTAATTTTGTCTCTCAATAATGCCAGAGTAATGTAATAAAGAAACCAAATTATAACAAATTAAAACCGCACAAGAGCTTACAATTGATCAAAGAATAAATCCATCAACATAGTCTTCCCAGTACCCACTCCGCCATAAAGATATAATCCTTTAACTGGTGCAAATGAAGACTGTGGCATGAAACGTGACCACAACCATCTACTCCTGAAGCAGAACAAAAATGGTGGCTGATAAAGCATAACAGGCAAAATAGCATGTGAAAATGAAGAGATCATTCAACATTTAAATGACAGACAATAAAATATCATAAAGTAAATAAGAGAATGATCTTCCATATAATAACTACCTTCCAGACTTGTCAGAAGCAGAATACCGATCCAACTTGCAAGCATCAGCTGACTCAACAATCTCATCATAAAGTCTTTGAAGCTCTCTTAAGGTGCCTACCTGCAAACATCAAGCTTAGCATACCTTCAGCAACTAAATTGCCTGAAACTTAAGTATAGAAAACCTCTTAAATAAGACAAAAGTTTCCAAATATTTATAATCAAAATAATAGGCAACTTCCCATTTAAGCCACAAGAAAATATACTCTTAGTGCATATAACGTCAAGTTGAATACAAACATATAAAGGCTTGTCACGTTATTTAGCAACATCAAAGATTGTAAAGCCACTGTATTTCACTACTCTGTAATTTCTCAATCCCCTCCACCCATATAAGGAAAAGGAAAAACAGTATCTTCCAATTTAAGCATACACAAAACTGCCAAAACCACTTTACATCTAAAGCACAAAACCTGGCAGCTATCACCATCTACAAGTTCACCAGCAGCAATTCTTCTTTCATACTCTACAAGCGGCCCTCCTCTGCTTGCATCTGCAAATAAAACCAATAAAAGAAGCCTAATTAGAAATACTTTAAAAGTTCTTAACTTTCCTTTGCAATCTGAAAATCCAAAAAAAAAAAAAGTGAGTGCAACCTCCATTAGAAAGCTTAGCGGCGTCTGTAGATAGAGTTCTTGAAATGACAAGTTTGGGGTAAAGAAATCTATCAGTATCAGCACAATATGTAAATCTTGAAACACGAGTGCTATAGTTGGTATGTATAGAATGGTTTTCTCGTCTTTTCACCACCAAACTAAAAGAGTAACTGTAATCTTGGTCTTGAAAAGCTGATAGAAGTTGGCGTGCGCATCGAACACTTCTTCTCATTCTTAAAGTCAAAAGCTTACCACTTTCTCAGGCTATGAACAATAACAGAGTCCTTCAAATTCACCAAAAAAAAAAATTCAAAACGAAGACATCAATACTTTATTCAATCCAAAGGTCAATATCCAAAATTCTAAACAAACTCCTTCACTAAAAGGATCAGAATTTTTCAAATATTAACAGTGAAAAAAACATCACTTAATAAAGAAAAAGAGTATAAAACTTTAAATTCAAATTAATGAAACCATTAATTACGCCAAAATTACATAAATCCAATCCTACTTACAAAAAGAAATTATAAAACAAGGTAATTACATGCAAAAGAAAAAAAAAGAGAGGTGAAGTGATGGAAGAGGTTTGGGTACCTGAGGAGTTGAGAGAGGTTTGTGAAAGAAAAACCGTCTCTTCTCTTCTCTTTGTTTTACAGAGGACGATGATGATTATGAGAATTGTAGTAAAATTAATTAACTTTTTAGAAAAAGAAAAAGAAAATATTATTATTTTTATTGAAGCGAGGTTGCTGCTGGTGTTGTTCTTTTGAGGAGATGGAAGTTGTTATGGGGCGGAGAGAAAAGGAAGAGATTCTGGTCTGAAGCTCCAATTTATTTTGAGGTTTGATGTTCCTTCCTCCCACGTAAGATGAGATGCTGTCTGTCTCCTGTTTGAACTTATTTCAATAATAATAATTTTAGCTCGTGTAATTTGCTCTAATATATGATTTAGTAATTTTTTTATTATATTAATTTTTTATTTAATTTTAATAAAATTAATTACTAGTTACTATATAATAAAAACAAAAATAAATACTATATTTTAATTATAATTTTTTATATTAATAACTACTAGTAATTTAATAATATTTTATAAATATAAATAATTATAGAATATTTAAATTGTTTGAATTAAATTATATTAAAATTAAAAAATATTAAATTTATTATTTTAATTAGACACTAAAAATAATTTATATTAAAAATAAAAATTTATTTAAATTTAATAATAAAATTAAATTTAAAATAATTTAATATTTAATTATAACTTTAAAAATTTATAATTTTAAATTATCAGCTTTAGATCTTTTACTAATATAAAATTTAATATAATAAAAAAATATATAAACTGACTTATATAATAAATTAAATTAAATAAATAAATAATATATAACCCTAATAATAATGATGAATAAGAATAACCCCCCTAGCAGCTGCTTTACTTTTTTACTAATCACCACATTAGGCTGGACTCTCGGAGTCTGCGCTGCGGTTACAAAAAATAATATATAATATATTATTAAACTAACTTAACTTAATAGTGAAAAAACCACAAATTATTATTTGATGTCAGGCATGTGGGACTCGCTGCCAAAAAAGTAATTTCACTTTTTTATATACTACTTCTTCTTCTTCTTTATCATCTAATATTTGTTGATCATTTAAATTTATAAATAAACTATCCATTCCGTCCTGATTTTACAGTTTATTTTTATTTTATATTTAATTATTAATTTTATTTTATATTTTATATTATTTATTTATAATTATTTAAAATTAATATAATTATAAATATATTATATATCATTTTCTCGTTGACATGATTTTATAAAATTCTGTAAATAAAATCTCATGAAAAAATTTAACTTTTTTCTATATATGTATATTATAGATTATAGATTGTATGTCACGTGCAGCATTGCTGCAAACTATTATTATAGAAATTATGATATAAAATATTTAATAAATTAATATATAGTATAATATTTATTAAATATATTTAACTATTTTATGAGTATTTTTATCATACAATAAAATTCATGTGTTATTATACATTTTATAAATTTTATAAATAATTAGACTTTAAATAATTTATATAAAATATACAATATTCAATTTTTTTATTTTTAAACACTTATTTCAATATTAAAATTTATATATTTTATATTATTTAATTATTACTTATCAAATATAACTATTTTAATTTAATAATCTTTTTTACTTATCTTTTAAAAATAGTTTAATTATATTATTGTAAAAATTATTTAATAAAAATATTATAGTAAAATGTCTATGTTGTTGTATTCTAATCCTAATAGTTTTTAAAATTTTACAATATAATATTGTTAATAGTAATATTATATAAACACATTTTATAATTGTTTAAAATTAATATATTTGTAAATATATCATATATTATTTTCTCATTAAAAATATTATACGTAAATTACCATTATAAAATTATTATTTTCTCATAGATATTATATATAAATTATCATTATAAAAATCGTAATATAAACACATATAGCTTGCTATATTATATATTAGTTGTATAAATTATTTGTTAAGTTTTTATATATTATGACTTAAAAATGTTAAATGTCATTTAATAATTATTCACAGTTCTTTTTGAGTTATTTGCAATGTTTATAAATTTTATTATTTATTTATTTACTTATTATTATATTAGTCTTTTATTTATTATCATTTTGCATTCATTAAATATTTATTATTTATTTTATTATTATATATATTATTAATATCTAAAGAAAATTAATTTTATTTTAAATGTTACTAAGAATAAAAATATAAAATTTTCAATGTTAGGAAATAAAAATATTTATAAAAATTTAATAAGAAACATAAAAATTTATTTACACTCTCAATAACTAAATTTTTATTAAAAAATAATGTAATATCAATAAAAATAAAAATAAAATAAGAAAAATCAATCTGAATAAATAGAAATGGTTGAAGGAGTTCTAAAAAATAATAATCTTTTTTCCTATTTTGAGTCCACGAGTGGGTCCGCAAGATGCATGGGGCACATTTGGCCGTTTCGTGATTTGGTCCACAACAAACAGTATTTAAGAGTTTTGTTGCGCCTGTGACAACCTCTATTTGCTGAAATTAATTTGTTATATATATATATATATATATATATATTTAAAAAATTAATTTTGTGATTAAATTTTTAAAATTATTTTAGAAAAAGAATAAATTGATTTTTTAAAAACGGCATGACAAATGTTGCAATCTGATGAGACAATCCAATAGTGTTGCTTTGCTTTCCCACAAAGAGCAAGTGGTCCACATGGACCACATAATCACTGCCTCAAATTTGGGACCATTGCATGTAAATAGTGGATAAATGGATATAGATTTATTGTATGATCGCATCCAGGATAATTAGTCTAATACTGAAAAATTCTCATACAATGGGTTTTTAATATTAGAATAAAAAATCAAAAAAATATAAGTTTTAAATATTATAGAATATCAAGTATAATATAAAAGAAATCCTGAGAGTAAATAGTCCTTTTTGTAAACTATTCCGGATGAAGCAAACCTAAAAGAACTATAAACACATGAGGAGGGCCAAGCAGGCAAAGGTAATCCATTAGGATTCCTTTTACATTTTGTTAACCTATCTGTGTTATCACCACAAACAATTGCTGAAGAGTTGAAGTGAAGTTTGAAATATGAGATGAGTCAATCTTAAGAGATTGAACAAAGGTGTACAAGGTTGAAAAATTCATGGGTTATCACCTTGGTGGCTGGGGCAAGCCTCCTGCTGATGGATAATAATACGGGTACTCATTGTATATGGGGACCAATCCTTATGGGTACCCTCTTTCTAGAGTTCATAAACAAGAACAACCCAATTATGAGCATGGGTGGTCCTTAGGTTAGGCAGTTGAGGCATTGGCCTAGTACCCCATGAAATAAAATTGGCTCATAATTTTGAAAGTGTTTATTATAGATCTATCTTGTTGTACTTTAATTGTACTGTTTTTAATGGATTTATATATATTTTAATATTAACAACCTACGATAGTATATGTTTAAATATTAACTAGTCAAAATATAACTTTATGAGAAACTTTTAGATAGACTTAGTCTATCATATCATCTATAGATAAAATTAATTATATAGTGACATGTAACATTATTCATTAGTTGTTGCATTTATATTGAAAGATTTTTTTTATATCATGGATGGATAATAGTAATAAATAAACTAGTCAAGGTAAATGTAACACTTAAAAAATTGATACCACATGTCAAAACTTAATTCAATTTGTCTATAAATGACATAGTAGACGGAGTACATGAAATTTCTTTTCAATTTTAATATTAAAAAGATAATATGCATTGAATCATTATACTTTTATTTTTATTTTTATTGAGAATCTAGTGGTCCTTAATTAAAGTAAAAATAAAAATATAAGAGTTCAATAAAATAAATAACAATTTCATAAAATATGTATAAAAAGTTTTTAATAAAACTAAAAATAAAAATACAAAAAAAGTTAATAAAATATAAAAAAAAAACTTTAATAGCTCAATAGAATAAAATTTAAAAAAAAAATAAGATTTACCTATTAATAATAAAGCCACAGCAGCCAACTCAAATTTACAAACCGTAAATCTTTATATTTCCACTATGTAATTCTATTATTTTAATAAAGTTGGACATTTCAATAAATTTAAATTGAACTGAGTAGATGCCATTATTGTGAGTGAGTGGGTGCTGATGATGCTAAAATGTCTAATATGAGCCAAAACAAGAATTCTTTTTAATCATCCAACAAACTGCCAAATACAAACAATTTTTTTGAACAATTCCAAATACAAGCAATTACAGAATTACTTAATATAATAACAATAAATGCTTATTCTATTGCGTAGCAAGTAACCCCGTTTCACTTCCTCAAAAGCAAATAACACGCTGGATTTAGAATAATGTTAAAATCCAATCTCACCAAGTTCTAAAAAAAAAAAAAAAAGAAATTATCCGTACATATATCAATTTCTGAAATTTAAATTATTTTTAATATATATTTTTTTAATATATAAAATTTTATTTTGATAAATAGAGATATTTATTTTTTATATATAAAATTCGAGTTTGTGTATAATTTTATAAATTTTTTCTATTAATTTATTGATTAATAAGTTATATTTCTAATTAATTTTAAACAATAGTATATTAATAATAAATTAATTTTTTAATTAAATAATGATTAATTTTTTAAATTAGCTAATAATTATTTTAAAAACTAAAGAAGAATACTCCGAAGCCCGAGCAACCAGATAAAAACTGAAGAAGAAATAAGGAGTCGGTACTATATTAGAATTTTTACAGAGTTGTTTAAAGGTAATAAAGAGACAGACAGAGTTCGGGTACAGCTGGGCTATAGATACATTCATATCGAGAATGACCGACTTAATAAAAGGATCTAAAGAAAACCTCAAACCGGTCTTAAAGTGCTATTCATATACAACTATATGACCGGCATCAGGAACGCTATTTCCTAAAGAGTCTTTTAGGACCTTTTTTTAAGTAAAAAAGGTAAGAATTTTGTACCGACTTTGGATATACTCAAGTTGGGTCAAATCTATTTTCGAAGGATACAAATGGTGATCATTTTCACCATCCTCTGAAGAAGATTCAGGGCCTTTTACCTCTTCTTGAGAGGTAGGTCAGTGGTCAGGCACATCCTCAGAGCGAGTCGATACAAACTCGTCTTAGATTCTGGGTAAAGAGAAGAAAGGAGGGATGGATCCATGACGATGAAAATGCACAAAAGCCTAAATCTAAAGAAAAAAAGAAGAAAAACCAAAAGAGGTTAAAGAAACTTACGGGTGACAATTGAGACTTGTGAGGGAGAAAACTTGTTCAAAGGCACGATGAAGGAGAAAACGGATAAGAAATAGAAAGGAACTCAAAAGTGGCAAAAAGTGTTTCATAAAGAAAAATGCCAAACTTATAGTGATTTTTAGTGACAAAGATACTCCTTAGGATTAGGAAGGAATATTCCATAAACCAGGAACATAACCGTCCTTGGTTTAAAAGCAAAAAAATAAATGGTTATCATTAAAAGTGCGATAAACGACGCGTCCCGAGAATAATGTCAGATGTCACAAATGTTTGAAGTTCAAACGCTATAGCCGAGCTTACCTCCTGATTTAACAAACACGCCAGTTTAATGCTTTAAAAGTGCCAAAACTCGCCACTATGTAGGAATTATCGAGCTCTGGAGAATAAGAAATACTGAGCATAAATACTCTCAGACAAAGAGGGATGATTAATGATAACCGGATATCATAATCCAGCTTGTCCTACCCTAGAAAGGAGAGGTTGACCAAAGCTTGATATCTATTATGATTGGGACTCTAAGAGAACATGTCTTGAGAGGACTCTAGTCATAGAGTCTGATCTGACCTAGAATTCTAAAGAGAAGCAAGAGTATAAATCCTAATATGATTAGAACGACCTATAAATATAAAGTTCTCTCTTAAATAGACTAGAAGATCTTCAAACATCTATAAAAGGAATGGGGATATCACATCGCTAGGTACATACAATCTTACATATTTATACACTTTAGCCACCCTTACACAAATTATTAACTTTATTATCAGAGTGAGTGGCCGGACAACTCCGTCTGGCACTTTCTAACCTTTCCTTGCAGGTACTCTGTAGATTAAAGTTAGTCTTTAAAGACCCTTGTTAATAGCTTGTCTCAGCCGGCCGAGTTATCAAATATGAATAGATTTATTCATATATAACAATGATGAGTTAATAAGAATGGTCGATCTTGGTGATATGTAATTTTATCTAGTTAGAGAAACTTATTGATTTGGATCCTTTTCTTGTCATTTAGATCTATATTACATGTTTCTCCAACAAAGGTTAATAAGATCCTAGTCCATTTCATTAATGAGTCTTGTATCAAATTTGCGAGGTTAGACCTCTTTTGAATATTTCGATTGAATGATAATGAACACTATCAACAGATTAATATCCTTCAACAAATGCAAATGATAAATTTTTAAAATAATATTTAATTATGATTTAAATAATGATATAGTAACACGATTAAATATTAATGCATATGAGATAGTTGATTAATATAATAAAATATTTTCTCCATTTAAAAATAAATACGAATTAAAGTATAAGTTTTCTTAATTAGTATTACTCTTTCTATTTCATATTACCTACCGTTTTTTAATAGTTAACTTAGATTAAATTTTTTTTATAGGCTTTTATAGGAAGGAAATAGTTAAATACTTTTATATATATATATATATTGTAAAATTTATTACACATATTCCAATACAAGAATAAAAGAAAAAAAATATTAATATTGCACTGGACATATTAAAAGTGACAGATAATTAAAAAAAATTAATTTCTTAAAAAAAGATTAGTATTGAATGACAAAGATATTAAGTTTTATTATTTCTCTAAAGTACTCTTATTATACTTTTTATATAAGCTGTAATTTTAAAACATAAAATATAAAATATAAAAAATTAATTATATATATTGATATTTATACTAATTTAAATTTTATAATTACCTACTAAACTAATAATAATAATAAAAAATAGATTATGAGTAAAAAAAAAGTAACTATCTTACTTACCACCGATAAAATATATGAAATTTCGATTTTTAATGTATAGTTAGATAGCATTCCCAATTTCCCATTAACGAGGTTCTTGGTCTTTTTGAAAAAAAAGAAAAAAAAGGGAAAAGAAAAGAAAGAAAGGAAAATTGGGCCAAGTTGGGCCTGACTGTTTGAAGATGCAAAGATTAGCCCATGTCACTACCAACAGACGAACCAAGTTACTAATTGAAAAATTTTGTAGAATGTGCTCGTTTACGAAATCAATTTCTAAATAAAAATTAATATGGTGTTATTTAGAAAAACGGTATAGTTTATTAATTTTTTCTTTCTTTTTTATAATGATGTTTTGAAAATTAATGACTTTGGCATTTAAAAGACTTTCATAATTTATTTCAAAGCCAATCCTGGACCCTAGTAAGGAAGCTGGTGGACCTTGAATAATCTAAAAAAATGCAAACTAGTATTTAAAGAATAAAAATAAGAAAACTTTTCAAAATATTCTAGAATTAATAAAAAACATCATTTTTTTCTGAATATTATTTTAAAAAAATTTAATTTTTTTTTCAAATTTAAGATATGGTTGTTTTTTAATTGTTTTGCAGTTGTTGTATCAGTGTTTTATCTAAAATGAAAAAATAAAAATGTAATTTTAAGAAAAAACTAAAAAACTGTATTTTTAATATTTTAATACAGTAAAGGAAAAAATAAAAATAATAAAAATAAAAAGATGGGTACTTTTGATTTTTTTTTAAATAACCCTTTCTTTTTAGTACCGAAAATAGATGGAGATGGTGCAATAAATATTTTCAAGATTTGAGAAATTAAGTTTGCCTATAGTTTAATTTCACATCGTATTTACTCTTAATTGACCTTCACTCTACAATTAAACCTAACTATTTTGAATTAGTTTTTTCCAATAGTTTCATGCACTTTATGCAAACACAGGCTTAGTTTGAATTATTTAACGTCGAAAGTAACAAATTATGTGTTAAAACGGCCCAAAAAGTTTAAAAGCGCGGATTTGATATTTATTAGTAAGTTCAGGGACCAAATCGAACATTATTCCTTTATTTTATCTTCGCTACTTAATAATTATTTTTATTTTCCATCTGCCAGACACGGTGTAAAAGAGCAGGCAAGAGCTTGATATACAGATAGCTAAGCTCAGCTTTGACCCAGATCAAAAATTGTTTTCAAGAGTAAGATAGAAACAAAGAAATGGCAAATCAAGGAGCTAAGAAACGCAAAGAAGAGAACGCACGCCACATGGCAAAGCTCCGCCACCTCATCATCGCCTGCAATGTAATCAACTTGCCCAATTCAATAGGTTTTAAATTGTTGGGATTTGAATTTGTTTTGTGTTAGAATTGGTGTATGTGAAATGTGTTGTTCTCAATTTATCAAGAAGTTTATTGCTTTTGTTGTTGTTTAAGTTAGTGATTATGGTGTTGATATATCTGTGTTCATTTAGGTTATATATTTCTTGGTGAGGATACTGATTTTTCACTCCACTTTTACTTGGAAACATTGGATGGGCCTAGTTTTGACCTCTGTTGCTTATTTTATTCCTTATCAACAACTTGATGCTATGGCAAGACCTGCTTATGCTGATGATGGTGAGCTTATTGATGGTGGTTTTGATATGAGCACTGGTGGTATATGTGGGTATGTTTTCCTTATGTTCCCTTCTTTTCTTTTCTTTTTCTCCTTTCCTACAAATTACATCGTAATATGAAGGTAGTTTAGTCGTTGAGTATATGGGAGAACAATAAATTGTGAGTGAAGTAAAAAGAGTGGGAAGTGTTTCTCCTATTCTCTTATATCATCTATATGATTTATTGATTTGGATTCTCTCGTGTTTGGTTGAACAGGATTATGATAGGTCACGTTCATAAGATCTTAACCATTCGATTTGAAATGAAGGGTTAAGATTAATTTTAAGTTCGTTTACACTTCCAAGGGGTGGGTGATTACATATTGTTAGATAATAACATCTCAAGATCTTAATTTGAATTAGTGGTCATGAACACCAAATAGTTTGAGAATCTTACCAATCATAGTCCAAAATGGGAAAATCTTCCTTGTAAACTTTATCCCAAAGAGGCAACTAGCAATTAGACAATACATAGCCTGTGCTTACGGTAGGAGCTTCCATTACAATAAGATGATCCAACATATTAGATTCTTTTTCACGTAATTTTGGGGTTTTGAACTTTGCTGCTACATTGATGGTAACATGTGGATTTTCTAGGTCTGGTTTATTTCAGTCTATAACTCCATTTATTTGATGAAAGATTTGTATCATTGCTATCTCACAGTTGGTCTGGTAATTTCTTGCAGCTATCTGCATGACATTATTTACATTACAAGTTTTGTGCAGCTGATGTCCATTATCTCTGAAAAGTTTTGGTACACTTACCTGGTGGTAAGATCCCACTTCATCTTTCTATCAAATTGCTTCTAGATGTGAAGGAACATACATGTAATATGCTTAGGAATGAAGGGCACCTTCATAATTTTGCAATTAATGCTTGGACGTAAAGTTGGAAATGGATTTTTTCTTTTTTGCACACACACAGAGACAGTCACAGATATAAATAAAGCATGTATACTTCTATACAGGATCTGCATCTTTTGTGTTCATATTGGATAACCAACCGTTTTCTATGTGCTTCTAGTATATCTAATCAAGTCTGAAAATCATCTTTGGCACTTCTTAAATACTCTTATACATATTCTATTTGTCTTCTAGATGCTAGTACCAACTCTATGGGCTATGGACTGGTGGAGTAAGAGTATGGAAAGGCTTAAATTTAGTCTTTGCCATATGCTTATGCATGTGAAGTTTAGTGTGACAATATATAGTTTAGTCAAAATCACAAGTATATGATATGTGTTAATCTCTTTTATGTCGTGAGAAATGATTGTGTGCAATGACAAAATACATTATCTTGAAGCTGTGCTAAGCAATTTTCAAAGAGGGAAATGGCTTTGTACATGGCTTTCAGTTTTTGAGTAGAGATAACCTGTTAGGTTGTTAGTCCTCAATTAGTGAAATTATCAACCCATATTTTTTGCAAGGCTTTGGATGGCTTCAGTTCCTGAAGAAAATATAGATGAAATTAGGCCCTGAAATGCTGGAAATCAATGACCTATTCTATAACTAATTTTTTTTCCCTGGGTTATTGTTTAGAAAAACACATCCTTAGTTTAGCAAGATAATTAGGATATTTTGATGGTTTTTTTTGTTGTTTAGAATTGCTGTAAGGTAATGAGGTAAAATCTGCTGCTATGTGTATTCAAGTCAACCCAATCATCATGGGGCCACAACATGATTTGTTGAGGGAATTGTGCTGAATATCTTGTCTTGGGTTATCAGATGTGTATTATTAGATGTCAATCTCAGTACAAACAACTCCGTTACGTCACACCTTTAATTTTTTATTTATAGTGTAACCGGTTGACTGATGTTTCGGACCTTCTTTAAATAGTCTATGAAAATGATAAACATTGTTATGGACTTTAGGAAAAAGTAAAGAATCATTAGGGATATACAAATTAATGGGCCGTAGCATACTGCTGAAGGAAGAAATGGAAGCAATCAACTTCTCTTTTTGGAGTGAAATTAAAGTTTTTTCTCAATATTGGAAGAGCGATGATAGATAGGTGTGTCATGTGTGTCTTTTTAAGCACAAATATTAGGACTATATTAAACATATATATTGTTGCTAGGTAGAAGGTACATGCTTTATTGAAGTATTCAAATTGACAATATCTAATGCTGAGCTTTGTGCATTCGTGGGATTGGCTATACCGGATCTTTTAAGCCAAAATGCATTTTTAAGCCCTTGAACTTTTCAGTTTTATTTATTGAGTCTTCTAATTTTTGCTTTATTTCATTGAGCTCTTGTACTTTTATTTTTGCATTGATTGAGGACCTAATAGTCTTTAATCAAAGCAAAAATAAAAGCACAAGGACTCAATTGCATAAACAAAAGTCTCATGAAATATGTGTAAGAAGTCCTTAATCAACTAAAAGTAAAAGTATAAGGGCTCAATAGAACAAAATAAAAATTCAAGGGCTCAATAGAATAAAACTGAAAAGCTCAGGGGTTTTAGAATGGATTTTGCCATCTTTAATACATGTGAAGAATATAATTAACATATGCCATGAAAGAACCTAGTTGGAAAAATTAAACTGCATAATTTCTACCTGAAATTTCATATTTACCACCAGCGGATTTCTTGATTGCTACTTACCTTGGTTGATTCTTTCTAGTATACTAGGACCACAGGAAAAAAGTTTATGATTTACACGTTACAAGCATTAAAAGTATATGCAGAGACATCTGTAGGGTGTAATATTGCTAACACATACTTAATTCAGACATATTTTGTATTTAAAAATTCCTTGAATCATGTATCAAACTTGAGACACCACAGCATGGTAGTTGACATCCAACATGTGACCAAGTTACTCTTCCTCACTGCTTTTCAGATACCAGCATTTGGAGCTTACCAATCATTTGGCTTTATTAGAGGATTTTTATCACAGGGGTCAGAGGTACATTTTCTTCCCTAGTTTTACCAATCCTTAAATGCATTTAAAGCATTCAAATACTGGATATAATCAGTTGTATAATTTGTGTTAATTAGGGAACTGAAGAGGATGAGAAGACCCGCAAGAAGAGGGAAAAGATGGAGAAGAGAGCTTCGCGTGCAAAGTTTGTGAAGACAAGAAATAGATAAGTCATCCTCTTGAAACGAGTAAACCAGCTGGTAGGAGTAGCTCCATTCTAAACGACACAGGCTCATGCCAATAATCAACAGTTATGGTTAGAAGTTGGACAATCTGGTGTAAGGACATTCATAGAAGTACATGAATAATTTCTCTCCTTCACTTTGCTTTTCTTTTCTTCTCTTTTCTCTTTACTTTTGTATTATTGATTATATGTGTTGTTATCATACACCAGGAGTTAAAGCTAGAGCTGGCGCAATTTTTGAGGCAATATGTTGAATGTATCTTTAAGATTAAAAGGTGCGTCATCTCAAGATTTGCAAATCATTGTTCTTTCATAGGCTGTTGATTTATGATCCTTGTGATCACATAATTCAGTCAACAAGAAGTTGACAATCAATCCTCTGGAAGAATAACTTATTACTGTTGAGATCATAAGCCATATTGTAGTACTGCTGAGCCATTAGCCCAATCACAGAGAAACTTTTGAAATCATTACCATAAGCACTGGCTTGCCTCACGGCTATGCAAAGTATATCTGGTGTGGCTTGATAAAACATGCTCTCAGTGTCCAAATCCAAATCTGCACCCCCAGAAAAGTGAAATGTTACTACTGGAAACCCAATAAGGTCTTGGCTCACTGTTCCCTTGTAACAAGCAAATGACCCCCTCCAAAATGGCATTAGAACTCCATCCAAGAGCTGACGAACTTCATTATCTAGTGCTCTAAATGCACTTTCGGCCAGCCAAGTTAGCGCAGTTCCAGAGTCGATTAATGCGGATTTTTCATTTCCCTTCATGCTAAATGCAGTAGAATCAATGTCGAGTCTTTTCTCTCCTACACTAATGCCTTCCAGTGTGACGTAGTAGTGGCCATTTACTACTTTTAAAGGTGTTGAGTAGCCTTCAAAATTCGCTTTTTCACCAAAGACCAACTGGTTATAGCCATAGTGAGGGTCAGCTATATTACCAAGACAGTAAGAAAATTTAGAACCCATTCGAGTTACAAAGGACGTGATTCCTTTTCCCAGTCCAAAAACGCCTGTGAAACGCCTGTCTTTGTAGTCTCCATTCTCATGGCTGCACCCAAAGACTACACTAGGAACAGCATTGACGCCTTCATCTGAACTGTGGAAGATGAATTGTTCAGTGGCAAGCACTCCTGCTGATGATAGACCCGTTGCATAACTTAGGTTGTATCCACACTGATTTAACCTGTTACAGTAGGCACTAGGGGCGTAGTGGCACATGGTGTTCGTGCATGGCAAACTAGCATATGTGGAGGACTTGGAGGGGTCTAATAATGGACCATTCTGCTGGGTACATCGTTTACATGGGGCACATCGTACCCATAAGATATTGCTGCCTGTGTCCATTATTGCAAGTTGTGGAGTAGCAGGTTGTCCCATGGAGAAATTCACCAAGAACAAGGGTTCATAGGTACTGGGAAGAAGATTGAGCTCAAAATCATTCATGTGAATATCTCCTTTAATCTGTGCATACAAGTAGGCAATGCGGGTGGCCGAGGTTTTAACTATGCGCTCGGCGCGTTCTGCAACCGATGCATTAGGATTGAAATATGGAGAGAGAATAGAACCCCAGTGAATCAATTTTGTAACCAACTGTTTTGGTTGGGCATTATAGGCTTCAACAATATTTCCAGTCACTAAGGTAGTAAAAATTAAGAGGCCTAATGAAACTAATGTGCAAAAAGTAGCCATTTTTGCCAAAGAAATGAGGTACCTCTCTGCCAATCTTTATGCTCTGGATCATATCAATATATGGTACCTAGAGATGGTGGCAAATATGCCAAAAGAAAGAAACAGGGAAAGAATGATCATAAATGTCTTTAAATTACTATAACTAGACTGCATATATTGGCAGTTAGAAGGGTGAAAAACCTGTTCTTATTATGCTTCATATTCTAAAGGCTGTAAAAAATGAATCTGGGATAGGAAAATAGCTAATGTCAAATGACAATGCTGGCATTCTTCTCTGATGAGCCATTTTCAATATACGAACAGAAAGATTGTGACAATTCCTGAAAGTTGGAGGAAGGGAAGAAAGGGAATGAGTTCTAATATAATATTATACAACTCTAGTAATTCAAGTTCACTGAGATTGGCAACTGAAAATATTCAATGTGGTCGCATGCACTCATGTTTCCATTTCCTACCTTATTCAACTAATTATTTCTCAAGTTAAAGAACTTGTAAAAAGAATAAACTCACAACTTATTACAGCAGAGCAAAACTCAACTAGCAACCACTGTTTAAATCTAATATATGACTTAATACAACAAATTTAAGACACATAAGCTTGCCATCTCAGTAATTCTAGTTGAAAACTGACTGTCTTCACATTGGCTTACTATTGCTGATTTCAGATTGCTGACTATCACTCTTCTTGATCACAACATTACCTTACCCACTAAGAATATCCTTGTCCTCAAAGACCAAGTCTGAAAACTGAGATTGTAAACAATGTACATCTTTCCAAGTTGCATCAGTTGGATACAGATTGATCCATTCAACCAGAACTTGTTAAAGTTCTGGTCCTGTCTTAAAAATCCAATGGTGCTGCAAATATGAGCTCAGGTGCAATTTTGAATTGACCACCAGGTCCAAGAGTAGGCAAAGTGGGCCGAGCCGTGACATTAACCTCAAGTGTCTTCTTAAGCAAAGAAGCATGAATCGCAGGATGTATAGCAGAATTAGCAGAAAGCTGCAAGCCACTTCACCAATCTTCTCAATCATTGGAAATGGACCAGGTAGACTTGGCTGGTAACTTCAGGTTGTTCCTCGAAGCCTGTAAGGTTGTAATTTGAGATAGACCAAATCACCAAACTAAAACTGTCTATCAGTCCTGCGAGCATTAGCATTCTGCTACATTCTGTTATGTCTGTCGAACCATATGCTGCTGTTGATTAAGCCAAATATCTACTCTAGCTGTGGGAAGAATTTCATAAGATGGAGGCAGTGATGGAGGGTCAAAATCAGAAAAAGACATGCACCTCAGGTAATTTTCCAAACACGTATTCAGTCTCTATTTCTGGATTCAAGCTAATTAAAATAACACGATAGTACAAGAAAAAGAAAAAAAAGTCTATTTCCGGCCATCACTTTGACAGTGACAGGCTGCACTGTAGTTAGTGTTGAGAAATAACTGTAAATAAAGAAAAATAAAGAAAACATCATGGTTCGTCGCTATGCTCCTACATCTGTCCACTTACTAATATATATGTCACACACAGCAGTTAGTCTGGTTCTTATAAGCTTAGACAATTCCTTCCAAAAGATACTTATGAAAATTTACTAGTAAATTACTGTCGAGATTTACAAATAGAATTATTTCTCACCATTAAACTCTATCAATTACTAAGACTATGCTGGGAGAAATGGAAGATCACAACTGTTTCTAACTTCAGGGAAGGTGTGGGGTTAATGGACCTTCACGGCTTCACCTATTTAATATTGTTTTATTGGTATTTAAACCCAAATTTAACACTACCCTAATACCAATAACTTAGGCAGGCCTAACTCAAAAAGCCAATTTAATGTTAGTCTAAATTCTATAAATTCATAAGATTTTAGTCCATGATTTTGTTGATTCATATTTATTTCTTGACTCATGGGGAGGAATTATTTGAATAGTCATTAATAATAATTATTGACATGTAATTATTAAGAATTTAAGGATGCGAAAGTGGTATAGGAAGAAGTGAAAGAAGCTTCTGGATCATTTGCTGTTGTAAGAAAATTGAGGAATCGACCAAATTAAGAACAGAGAGTGGAAGTGGTGTAAACTAGTTGAAGAGTTTCAAAGAGTGTCACCAAGCCATGGAAGCTTTGTAAGTAGAGAAAGACTCCATAGAGAGAAAAACCCAATCAATCAATCAACACCTTTTATCAATTTTTAGCATTTATTTTTACAACAATTATCAGACTTTTAATTTTTAATGCTCAAACAAACATTCATTTTCATATAAGCATTTACTTTTATGCAATCAAATTCTTAAATTTTTCATTATTGCTTTTGATATTTACATTTAATGCTTTTAAAACTCGTTTAGCTTTCAAATATCATATCTCTTAGCTTATGGTTATTTAATCTTTTACTCAATTTTCAAAACTCTTTTCAATGTTTTAGCTCATTAAACACTCTTTTCAAGCTCATTTCATTTTTTAAACTCAATTTTTGGCTCATTATCTACTATTTATTTGACGTAATTGGTCTATAACGAAACAAACATGTTGGGTTCTGAGTAATCCCAACTCTATGCATGGTTATATCTTGAAGGGCTTATACTTTCTTGATGGAGGCTTTTGAAATGCTGGGATAAGAGTCCCAACATCCTCAAGGTAGAAGGGTTTGGTGAAAGGTGGAATATAGCTCATGGGGAATCAGTTAGAATCTGGAATGATGCTTGGGTATCTAGTTTGCCAGGTTTCAAAGTCTTGTCTAAGCAACCTAAAGAATCCCAGGTTATTTATAAGTCAATCTATTGATCAAAGTTCCAAATCGTGGAAATTAAATGATCTCCAAGCTTTATTCTTGCTAGTAGAGGTAGAGGCTGTAATAAAGATCTCTACAGGATCAAGGGATGCTCATGACAAAATTATATGGCATAATGATAAAGTTGGGCGATTTGAGTATTAAATCATGATAAAGGGATGCTCAAATGCTCACGCCGAATATTTCAATTCACTCGAAAGTTAAATATGGCGGGAAAAAGGTGCATTTTTCTGCTATTAAAAGGTATAAATAACTTCTTAAACTGTTTAAACCCCTCAACATAACAGAGTAATTAATACCGTTACTTCAAAATTGATGTGGCTAAAATGAGTCCGCTAAAATGATATATTCATTATTTATTATTTTTAATTAATTAAAAATATTTTAATATTAGAAAAACAAAGACCCCTTCTCTCTTCTCCTTATCCTCCCTGTTTCATCTTCTTCTTCTTCTTCTTCTTCTTTCTTTCTTTCCCCATCCCATCTAAAATTCACAAATCATTATAAACTGTGCTGCTTAAATTTTTATCATTTCAATCGGAAATGATCGTGTTATCTTAATGGAGATGGGATTTTCAGTACATAAAAGAAAAAGAATATATATATATTTCTATTGAATTCGGAAACCCATGAAACCAGTAGGCCAATATCAAACACGTTATCATTGGAAACATAAATCTCATAAGCAAAAAAGTACATTCTTAAGAATTAGTTAGTCACCAATGGAGATTGGCCCACTACTTTTATTTAACATACAAACATCATTCTTCATAGGGAAGCAAGCCTTCAAAGACACAGAGTGCGCAGAAGGGTATACAAATCAACTATCATAAGTTTAAAAATTATTAAGAAAAGTTGTGATGTTTCTGTGAAAATTTACAGCACAAATAGCCAAAATTGCTTGTGATCATCAGACACAAGACGCCATTAGATTCCACACCAGTAGAAGAAAATTGCAAGATTTCCCCTTTTCTGGTGCAAATAAAAGTAGAAAACAGATCTAGTTTAAACTGCGGTGGAATTTCACAAGGAAAACCTATCAACAAAAACAAGAACATGTCTTGTATTGGTTTATGCGGGTTTATTCTGTTGTCGGCGATGGTAGTGGTGGGTGGTAGTGGTAGTAGGAGTGGCGCCGGTGATGGTGGATGGTTGGTAAAAAATAGTAATTATAACTTTTTTTATTTTAATGAATATTATTTCTTTATGTATTAGTGCACATTATTTTTATTTTCTTTGTAATGAAATTATTTATGTTATGTTTTAGTGTATTAATGGACATTGTTATCCAATTGTTTATCGACACATCAATTATATTGGTTTATCTTTTTATTTTGATAAATAAAATTGCCATGTGAGCAGGATTTAGTGGTGTTACTTTTCTAATCAGACTTTGATTTAACTTACCAATAAAATGATGCCAACTGATTTTTATTTATATACTCTTTTTAAAAAAAATTAGTAATATGTAATTGGTTTTAAAGTTCCATACACCTTTTAAAACTGTATGAAAAATTAATTTAATTTATAAGAAATACGAAGATAATTGTTATTTTTATAATTTAATAATAAATTTCGTGATTATAAAAAAATTAGTATTTTTTGTAAATTTATGAATGTTTTTATAAATTATTAAATTTTATAAAAGTTATCATTTTTTTTCTCTATAATATCATTTATTCCTCCGCAGCTAGTTTCACCTATGAAAAATTAGTGTAATTTATGAAAAAATATGAAAAGAATTGTTATTTTTATAGTTTAGCAATATACTTTGCGCTTATAAAAAAATTGATATTTTTTATAAGTTTGTCGGTCTTTTTACAATTAAAAAGAAAAAGCTTGCGATAATATTCCTATTTGATAATATTTATATTTGAAGATGGAATAGAAATATTGTTGATATTTGCCATAAAAAAAGTAAAAAACTATAGAATTTAAATTAATTTTAAAATTAACATTATACATTATAAGTTCTTCATTACTTATGTGAATAAGGCTTATATTATAGAGTATATAACTTCGATCATAAGGATCAATTTCAAGCCGCATAGCTTCATAATAATTCTGTAAACCTTTTGCATAATTTTCTTCGGATTGATTTGCAAAAGTAATCATTTTTTCATAATATCATAATTTTTTTAGAAGTATAAATACTTATGAAAATTAGTATAATTTAAAATTTATAAAGAGGATTATCATTTTTCGTAATTTAATAATATATTTTGCGATTACATAAAAATTTAGTATTTTTTATAAGTTTGTCAGTTTTTTTATAAATTATTAAATTTCATAAATCATTTCTTCATAATATCATTCATTTTTCTGCAACTAATAAAATTTATGAAAAATTAGTATAATTTGTGAAAAATATGAAGAGAATTGTCATTTTTCGTAATTTAGCAATATATTTTGCGATTGCAAAAATATTTAGTAATTTTTGTATATTTCTCAACTTTTTTATAAAACATTAAATTTTACAAAAGTAATAATTTTTTTAATATTTATTTTTTCACAATTAGTAACCTTAAGTATAGTAAAAATAAGATATAGAAAGTTCAACATATGGCCAGTAATTTTTATTTATAAAATTTAATAGATCAAATTTAGACAAATTAAAAATGAACGGTATTTAAAATAAAATAAAATAACTTTATCTTAACAAAGTCATAGAAAATACCTTTTTGTTAATAGAAGAACTTAAACTACAAGTTTTTAACAATTAAAAGGTTATTTGTGCCTAAAAATAATTTAAAGGCTAATCCATTCCCCACACCAAACTTTAGAGGCAGAAATACACCTTTTCCCTATTATGGCTAGCTACTGACAGCTAAGAGAGAGGGGTCACACTACATAATACCTTTCTAAATAAATTTGATCAACAGTATAATAATTTATCAATTAGTAGAGACTATCAATTTATAGAATACATGTTTTTTAGAAAATGTTTCATATATGTAATAGCATGTCTAATATGCTTTTTATATATATTAAACTTTTATTTAAAAAATATTATTTCATAAAATAAAATTTTACTAAATTTTTTATTTTTCAAATATAAAATAAAAACTTAATTTGATATTTCATATTTTGAGAGGTAAATTTTATTATTATTTTAAATTAAATAAATATATTACAAATTTTCATACATTTATTAATTAATATTTTTATTTTTTTACTCTTTACAATAATTATAAAAAAAAGAAATTCAAACCATTAATACTTATAAAAAATAAATATAAATAATTATATATATAATTTAAATAAAATTTATTTATTATTTAAATTGAAATATTTCTTTAAATACTCTTAATTATATAAATTATACTCTAATAAAAAGCACTACCAGAAATGGTTAATAATATCACTCTATACGTTTAGACAATTACATATTTTTTCCATATTAATTTTATTTTATATTTTATTATTTATATGTTATCAATATATTCTAATAAAAAAATTATATAAAGAGATACATAAATCGTAAAAAATAAGAGAAATTATTAATTATTAGAGTAGTGCCTCTTTGATTAAAATTTTTTATATATTTGATATTTTTATTAGATTTTAAAAAATTAAATTATGCATATAAAATGCTATTAACTTTTAAAGAAATTATTAAATATCAACAATTATTTATAATTAATAAGATATATTAGTGTTACTATAATTTTCAATTGTCATCTTTGGCACTTCTTTCTCACTTAAATAACTGTTAAATTAATAGAGTAAAACCTATAATTTGTGTTTGTCACATGTCCGTATATATTTTCGCTGCAGCTTTCAAGGATTTCACCTTAACTCAGCCAAAAAGTTATATGGTTTTGCATATGACTTTTCACCGCTAAATGCTGAATTTTATGGAGTCCACTAATAGATTAGAGAGGGTTGGGTCGGTCCATTTCCTTATGAGACAAAACTGACTCATCTTCAGTACATTCAACAATGGCGGACTAAATTTCTCGAAAAGAAAAAAAAACAATGGCGGACTAAACTCCACTCCACTTCCAGCCAAATTTAAGTGTCAAGCAATATCCCACTAAAAACTCCCACTTTGAAAACACTGTTTTCCCCCCTTCTACGTTTCTCTTTTTTTAAGGAATTTGGCAGATCAACGAATATAAAGTATTCCTCATCTCCAGAAATTAACTCCTAGTTGTTTACTTTTAGTTGGCAAGTGTTAATTGTTTTTGGTGTTTTTAGAAAATCGTATGGGGCTCTCTTACAAGAGCTTGTTGCTGTTTCTCTCATCTCTTTTCATCCCTTCTGGTGTTCTTATATTGTGCTTTAGCTCAACAACTAGCTCTGCCATTTCTGGCAATGAGACTGATCTCCAAGCCTTGCTTGAATTCAAGTCGAAAATCACTCATGACCCTTTTCAGGTTTTGAGATCATGGAATGAAACCATCCATTTTTGTCAGTGGCAAGGCGTCACCTGTGGTCTTCTCCACCGGAGAGTTACAGTTCTGGACCTGCACTCCTTGAAAATATCAGGCTCTATATCACCCTACATTGGCAACTTGAGCTTCCTAAGGGCATTAAATATCCAAAACAACAGCTTTGGTCATGAAATTCCGCAACAGATTGGCTATTTGCGTAGGCTGGAAGAACTCAGATTGAACAACAATTCAGTAGGAGGGAAGATTCCTACAAATATATCAAGATGCTCAAACCTTGTTTTTATTTCCTTGGGGAAAAACAAGCTAGAAGGAAATGTTCCTGAAGAGCTGGGTGTCCTGTCAAACCTTCAAGTTCTTTCGATCTTTGGAAACAAGCTAACCGGAAGCATTCCTCATTCGCTTGGGAATTTGTCGCAACTTCAGAGACTATCTTTAGCTGAAAATAGAATGGTCGGTGAAGTTCCTAATTCACTAGGCTGGCTGAGAAATCTTACATTTTTGAGTCTTCGTTCAAATAGGCTGTCAGGTACCATCCCTTCGTCACTTTTTAATTTATCTTCTATCAGGAATTTAGACATAGGAGAAAATAATTTCCATGGAAACCTTCATTCAGATATAGGCTTCTTACTTCCAAACATCCGATGGTTTGCTATTAGCTCTAACGAGTTCACTGGGAAAATCCCTGTTTCGTTGTCTAATGCTACAAACCTGGAATCACTACTTCTGCTTCAAAACAATCTTACTGGAGAGGTTCCTTCTCTAGCAAAGTTAGATAGGCTTCGGGTTTTCTCTCTTACTTCAAACAATTTAGGAACAGGAAAGGCTGATGACTTGAGCTTTCTTCATTCTTTGACCAATACCACAGCATTAGAAGAACTGGGCGTCAATGGAAATAACTTCGGAGGGATGCTACCTGATAGCATTGCCAATCTTTCTACTACTCTTAGGATATTACTTCTCGATAACAACCGAATAATTGGAAGCATCCCATCTGGGATAGAAAATCTTGTCAGCTTGGAAGATTTTGAGGTTTGGAATAATCAACTCTCAGGTTTCATTCCGGATAGTATTGGAAAGCTTCAAAATCTAGTGGTATTGGCTTTGAACAGTAATATGCTTTCAGGGCATATTCCATCTTCTCTAGGGAACTTGACCAATTTAATTCAACTTCTAGTAGAAGATAACAATCTTTCAGGGAGGATACCGTCAGATCTTGGCAGATGCCAAAATATGCTTGGATTGTCTCTTTCTCAAAACAATTTTAGCGGTTCCATACCCCCTGAAGTTATAAGTATTTCTTCATTGTCAATTTATCTTGATCTGTCCCAAAACAATTTGACTGGAACCTTACCCATGGAAGTTGGAAATCTGAAAAGCCTGAGCGAATTTGATGTTTCTGGAAACAAATTATCAGGTGAGATTCCAAGAACTCTTGGCAGTTGTATAAGCCTAGAGATACTAAATATGGCTGGCAACAATTTTCAAGGGCTCATACCTTCATCTTTGAGTTCATTGAGGGCTCTACAAATTTTAGACTTATCTAATAATCATCTGTCAGGTGAAATTCCAGGATTCCTGTCAACACCTGGTGCCTTGCAGTATTTAAATCTCTCTTATAATAATTTTAAAGGCATGGTGCCCAGTAAAGGCATCTTTAAGAATGCAAGTGCTACTTCAGTTGAGGGAAACAATATGCTTTGTGGAGGAATTCCTGAGTTCCAACTGCCTGTATGCAATTCTGCAAGGCATAAGAAGAATAGATTGACTCCTGTACTGAAGACAGTCATTGCTGCTATATCAGCGATTTCAGGAATGGCATTCCTTATTTTAATGCTGTATCTTTTCTGGTTCAGGCAGAAGAAAGTAAATGAAACTACTGCAGACTTTTCAGAGAAGAAAATTATGGAACTTTCATATCAAAACCTGCATAAAGCTACTGATGGATTTTCTTCAGCTAATATCATTGGCATGGGTAGTTTTGGGTCAGTCTATAAAGGAAGACTTGATAGGGAAGGAACTTTAATTGCTGTAAAGGTATTTAACCTTATGCGAAGAGGGGGATTCAAGAGTTTCCTAGCTGAGTGTGAAGCCTTAAGAAACATCAGACACCGGAATCTTCTAAAGGTACTAACTGCATGCTCGAGTCTAGATTATCATGGAAATGATTTTAAGGCTCTTGTTTATGAGTTCATGGTTAATGGAAGCTTAGAGGAGTGGTTGCATCCACCTGTTGCCACAAATGAAGCAGAATTGGAAACAAGGAAGTTGAATTTTCTGCAGAGACTAAACATTGCTATTGATGTTGCTTCTGCGCTTTATTATCTCCACCACCACTGCGAACCACAAATTGTTCATTGCGATCTGAAACCAAGCAATATTCTTCTGGATGAAGAACTGACAGGACATGTCGGTGACTTTGGGTTAGCTAGATTCCTTCTAGACGCAACCCAGAACCATTATACTCAATCAAGCTCTATTGGAGTAAGAGGGACAGTGGGTTACGCTCCACCTGGTAATCATGAATTTTTATGTTTCTGTTCATTCCTTAAGCTGCTGATTGCATCTTTATTTTCTATTCATGTCAATAATTGAACAAGATGCATCTAACAGTATAATCTTGTTTGGATGGCAGAGTATGGAATGAGCAGTGAGGTTTCGACATATGGCGATGTATACAGTTATGGGATACTCTTGCTAGAAATGTTTACAGGGAAGAGGCCTATGGATGACATGTTTAAAGATGGTTTTAACCTTCATAACTTTGTGAAGGCAGCTTTGCCCAATCAAGTGGTGGAGATTGTGGATCCAAATCTTCTTCCTGAAATAGAAGAAGGCGAGACAAGCACAGACAGTGCTGACACCGGAAGATGCAAAACAAGCAGCAACAGACTGATGGAGTGCTTGAATGTAATATTTCAAGTTGGAGTTGATTGTTCTGTTGAGTTTCCTAGAGAACGAATGCCCATTGTTGATGTTGGCAGGCAGTTAGCCTCAATCAAGGACAAACTTGTCGGAACTGGATTTCCTAGCAAGAGACAAATTAGTATTCTATAAGGAAAAGAGATGTTATTGATATGGTCAGAACCAAACGTTGCCAAATAGAACATGTAAATCCCATATTATGGGATGGCACAGATTCAATGGAAATTCCCGAATGGGAGCCTTTTCTGTGCAGAGAGATGAGCTTATGAAGTTCTGTGTTATTGTTATGACTTGGAAATGTATTCTCTCTGAACATCCCTAACCAAATACATTTTACCTTTATTGATGCAATGTGATTTATTATAAATTAAACAATAATTTTATAAGAGAGACATATATCAAAAATAGATTTTAAAAAAATCCGGATTGGTTATACTTTTCTTTGTAATTGATTTCTTTCATCATTTTTCAATTATATAAAAAGATTATAACTTTAAAATTTTACCACAAGTTCTATTTAACCATAATTTAATATTGGTAAATGATCATATTACTATATCGTTATTTCCTTTAAATAGATTATTAGAGAGACTCAAACCCATAAAACAAGCTATTTTCTCTATGGACAAAGGATAAACTCCCTCTGAACTTATAGCACAGAGTCAAATGAGTCTAATTTCTACTATTTTAATAAATAAACCTATAACTAATTTAACTAATTTACATAATGAATATTATAGACATATTCATAAGTTTTTCAAAATTTAGATCTATTTAGGGTTTAAATAGAAATTATATACCTATTAATTAAAATTAATTTTTTATTCACATACACTGCACGTGAATATTAATAGTTGGACCTGTTATTATTAATTTACTATATATGTTCTTTCTCATATAATTTTTATATGAATTAATTTAAAATAAAATATTCTTTATAAATTAATTTAAAAATTATTATAAAACATTTTAGAACAGTTTCAATCAATAATAAATATTATATAAAAATAAAATAATTAATGATAAAAATATATTAAATGTTTGTTTCAGTTGAAATATTCATCAATTGAATTAATAATTCTAAAAGTTAAATAGACAAATATAATAAAAACATAAAAAATAATATATTTTCATGGTCTATTCTATTTAATTAAATTAATTTAAATAGTACCTTGTATTTAATTACCTACTCAAAATTATGTTTAGTAACTTTATATTATTTTAATTGTCTCCTTTTATATTATCTAGTTTTTAATTTTAAACAATAAATTAAGACATTAGGCATATAATTCAAATAAAAATTTATATAGTATTTATCTAAATTTTTTTTAATTAATTGCATTCTATGTCCCGAGGATGTAATTAATTGCATCATTTGATACACTATAAATCAAGTCGATATTTAATTGCTTGAATAAGCCAACATCAATCATATGATACAATTATGATAGAAATATCATCAAATGTTAAAGCAAACTCTAACAATGGACTATGTTCTTTTTTTGTTTGATAGTTTGTATAAGTTAACTTTAATTAAACCTTAGTAGAATTAGAACTTTAACTAAAAGTTTTCCATATAGAATTATATTTTAAATATATAATTTTTAAAAATTAATAAAAAATAATCATATTAGAGAAGATAAATAATTTATTAATAAGGCCTTATTAACTACTCAATTAATTATGTTAATTTAGTTATTTATTAAATTTTAATTTAATACTATATAATATTAATTATTTGACTCATTATAAGTTAAGAATAAAATAATATATATATATTTTAAATTTATTATCATAAATATTTCTACTATTAAGATAATGATAAAACTCTTCTATGGTAAATTTATTTTTAAATAAATTTATTTATGAATTATAAAATTTATACTGATTATTTGTATAGCTATCAGTAAATAGATTTAATATTTTCTCAAAAAATTATAATCCACATATGTTGTAAATACATATTAATATAATTAAATAATTATACAATAATAGAAATATTTTATTTTAATAAAATAGAATATAGCAAACACTTACCATTTATGTCAAAAAATTATAAAATTAAATCTTGTAATTATAATATTATATATAATCTTAATCTATTCTAATTAAAATTAGTTATAAAATAATTTTTATTTTTTGTTTGTATTTTATAATTATTTTTGATAATTAGATTTTATATTTATATAGAACATCATAGTAAAAACTAATCATTAAATTTTATTTAATTAGCTAGACTTCTAGCTCTATTATACATGATACTTCTAATCCAGTAAAAAGTGTCATACTCTAATGCCACTTTTTTATAAGTTTTTTTTTAAAATTTAGATTTATTCTTTATTTAAAATTCTACTTTATGACCAATATTAAAATTCTAATAGAATTAGACTTTTAAAATTAGATATTTAATTAATAAATTATTAATATTATCTATTAATTTTAATAAATTTAATTAACTTAGTAAAATTATCTATTTTTATTCTTTTTAACTTATATATATATATATATATATATATATATATATATATATATATATATATGATAGTTGAAATTAAAGTTAAATAATTCTCAGCTAAGGGGAATTTGACGCCCTTATACTTTTCTATACTGTAATACTAACTGAATAGGCTGATTCAATTGATGGGTGGACTCGGGTGAAGTCACTTCCGCACTTTGTAGGCTGCTAGAAGGATGTTAGCCATGGTTGGCTGAAAGTGGATGACTAATTATTAGGCTCAGTGACGTTTTCAAATTTCTTGCCAGTAACCCACTATCACTTCCTAATTGCTTCTTTACTGTCATCTTGACTTCCAGCCTTGCTACAATTGCCCACTATTTTTAAAAGAAAAAAAAAATTCACGGGGGAATTTAATGGGTTATAAATTATATAATAAATTAATTAAATTATTATTTTATATTTATCATTAAAATTTAAAATATTTTAAATCTAAAAATAACCACTATTACCCCTTAAATTCTCTTTTTAGAATTTGCTCTCAAAGTAATTTTAGAATTTTGATAGTTGTTGGGTGAGGAATACCTCAGCACAAGTCAGCGGTCACCGTCGATGGCTGAGTCTGGTAAAACACCATTGATCTCTTGACAAGCATTACAAACACACATAGAAATTTAATGTACCTATGCTACTTCCATCATTTTTTTATGTTAATTAAATAGAAATAAAATCAATTCTGACTTTTGAATTAATTATTCGGTCAAAAAATAAAATTAATAGATATAAATTATTTATAAATTCACTGTGATTTCTTTTATCTAATAGAGAGAGTCATAGATATGTTTTAAGTAATTTATGTATTTATTTAATTTTCCTTACAGAAAAAATATGTTAATTGAAAAAGAAAATTAGTCATTTTAATCTCTGGTTACTTTATTTTAAAATAACGTAGCCATAGTTTTTTTAATATAGTCTATAAGACTTTGTAAAGTAATTTATTCTATATAATTAAAAAAATTAATTTTAGCTATATGTATTACAGATTATAATAGGTTTGCTAAAGTACATAAAATACTTTTAAAATTTATAAAAATTATTATAATTTATGAAAGAATATAAAAATCATTGTTATTTTTCATAAATTAACAATAAACTTCATGATTACAAATAATTTAGTATTTTTTGGAAATTTGTAAATTTTTTCATAAAATATTAAATTTCGTAAAAGTAATCATATTATTTATATTATCATTCATTTTTTGCAAGTAAAAAGACATAAAAAAAATTATTATTAGAATTTATGAAAAAATATGAAAAAGATTGTCATTTTTTATAATTTAATAATAAATTTTGTGATCACGAAAAGCATTAATATTTTTCATAAGTCTGTCAATTTTTTCGTAAATTATTAAATTTTGCAAGCTAAGTTAGAACTGGAGAAGTTAAAGCAGGACGTCTGGTGTGACGTCGTCCCTATGGATGTATTACATATCCTACTCGTATTACCTTGGTCTTCCGACTAGGGCATTACCTGCATAGAAGAACATCTGTTTACTTTTAATGGTAAATGCGATTATTAGTAATTATATTTTTGTAATATTACTCATTTCTTTTGCGCGTAGTAAGACTTGTAAAATATTATTATAATTTGTGAAAAAATT
Source organism: Ricinus communis (assembly GCF_019578655.1). Classification (NCBI taxonomy): domain Eukaryota; kingdom Viridiplantae; phylum Streptophyta; class Magnoliopsida; order Malpighiales; family Euphorbiaceae; genus Ricinus; species Ricinus communis. Next base: position 23,265,513 of record NC_063258.1, read on the forward strand.
AAAAAAATTGTCATTGTTCATAATTTAGCAATAAATTTCGCGATTACGAAAAAACTTAATATCTTTCATAAATTTACTAATTTTTTTATAAATTATAAAAATTTTCGTAAAAATATCATATTATTGTAATATCATTCATTTTTTTCGCGAGGAGTTTAGTGAAAATAAAATTGAAGGAAGGTTCAATAGGTTATTAGTCACATTTACATATAAATTTTAATGTATAAGATTTAATATAAGAGTAAAGTTTAAAATACTACCATGTGGTCTGTTGGTTTAGTGACAAAGGTAATTTTTGGATTAAAAGAGTAACATGTGTTTTATCTTTAGCACTTGTTAGATATATACCATATTATTATCATTTTTTAAATTGTAGATATTAATAGAAACATACTTCTTTTATAAAATAAGTAACTTTAAGTAATTTAATATCGGACTATATATTTTATGATATAATAAATTATTAAAATATATATTTCTTAATTTTTTATATAAGATTTTAATATATTTATAAATTCTATGATGCATAGTTAGATGCCATATCAATTATAAAATTACAATTTAATGATAATTGAAGTTAAATATATGCAAAACTATATAAAAAATATAAATATAAATATATAACTAGAAAATACTAAAAAAATAAAATATGTGATACTCCATTAATACAAAAGATATCTTCGAGTATAAAAGTATGAAACCTGACAAAGTAACTATAGAAGTCATTTTATTTATTGAAGAAAATAACTTTTTCTTTGAAATGAAAATTAATTCCCCTTAGTGGATACTTATATTGATAGTAAATAATTCTTATTAATTAAGTATTGATGGACCATATTTACTCACCTTATAGATGGCTCTGTTCCAACTCCAACAATTATATTATTTAATTTCTATAAAATATTTCGATAAGACATCTTCCACTGCATAAAAAGTAAGATATATCTTTCACTATATAAGATATTTTTTTGTGCATGCATTTTAGAATGGTGGAGTATTTAATGTTCGTTTCTTTTTGGATAATTTATGAATGAATGCTTCTCGAGTTCTTCTACATCATTGTGCCTTAAAGGCTTCGGCAAAATATCAAGCCTTTTGGCTTAGAATTTTTCTGAGCCAATTTGAAGTAACTTCCTCTACAATATTAATCATTGTTAGACTAAATTGTCATCATAGGTCCTCAATTGCTTTCTTTTGACTTATCATAATCTTTTTCATATGTTTGCAGACCAATTCTGCTTGAATCTTGAAAGTATCAGCCAAAGAAGGATATATCAGAAATATTCTATGGAGATAAAAATTCATTGTGCCCTCCTACAATTGGTTATGTTAGAGTAGATAGGAACTTTATGATGATGATTCTCTTCATGAGAAATAAAATTCCATTCTTCATGTGTATCATATAATATGGATCATAGTATGGTGTAAAACCCCATTCATAAGGAACATTCAAATTATGCCCTCTTGTTATAGGCGTATATTCCAAGTCTTGAGACCTAGCAATATAATTTTTTTTTGTATAAATATTTCTTGATGTTGATGGTATTCTTTAAGATGCGTCCCACTAAGTGCGCCAAATATATGTTTGGAGAAAAATAAATTTCGAGCGTGTGTGTAGATATACAAACTGTTATAATTAATACGCCTTAAATTGACTTTATAATCATAAAGCTCCCTTGACAGTTTGCTTAAATCCTAAAACGACACCACAAGAATTAATTATAAATAACAATGAATAAATGAGAATGAATACGCTGTAGAAAAACTTGTATTAAATTTGCATAAACAACTGAAGTTTGCAATAAACATAAGTATCAGGAAATGATTGAATGAAAATAATTTGCTAGAAAAAAAGAAAAGTAATTGCAGAGTGTTTGTAATTTAACAAGGCTTGATTTTTGCAATGTTGGTGTTGTTTGTCGATTTTGATGTTAGATCCCCCATCTTCAATTTGCTTCTGCCTTTTACAGAGCTTCCCAAGTTTCAATTTTCTTAGAAAAACTCTCATGATTTATGCATGTAGAGCCCCATTATCTCCTTTACTTAGGGAGTTAAAGTACAAAGTAGAGATAATTGTGCATAACTTTTTCCACCATTTCTTTCACTTGCTAGATTTCTCAACCATTTACCTTAATTATTAATTAATTAACTAATTAATTAATTAATTATCATGGACACACAGTCTTGAACTTCTATTTTATTCCTATTAGGCCTAAAAATTTTCCCCTTATATATATATATATATATATATATATAATTAAAGTAGGAATTTGTATATGTGTCTGGCACAACGACCAAGGCTATATATATATATATGAAAAATTTCATAACTTTAATTCAATATCCATTTTTTAATGCATAGAAATCTTTGGCCAAATACCTCATAAAAAATTCAAATTCCTACTTTTCATCTTTTTTCTTTCTGTTAGACTCTCAAATCTCTTTTTTATAATTTTTTCCTGAATAAATCTAGCTCTTTATTTGATTAAACTGATATAACCCATTTACAATTACTAACCAACTCTAAAATCAATTTTTCAAAATCATATATTTTCCAAATTTACTTTATGTACTAGCTACGTATCATTGTCACTTTGTGCCAACTTTGGTAATATCCCCTTCATGTCATTGTTTGTTGCGTCGCCATCCTCATTCTCGACCAACAATAGTGTTTCACCGCATTGTCTCCTCCTTGAACCTCATCGCCAACCACCCTTAGCGACATAACTAATTCTCCAAATTCTCTCTCTCTCTCTCTCTCTCTCTCTCTCTCTCTCTCTCTCTCTCTCTCTCTCAGCTTTTGTTGGTCTTTCTAGATCGGACGAATATTGGCTTGGTTCTATTCATACCAAACCTTTAACTCTTTTTCTTGGTATTATTTTTCATAAAGTTTAAATCTTGGTACCATGAAGTATATCTTCTTACAAAAAAAAATTCTTTTCAAATTTATTAGAGAAAACGAATAAAAAAAGGTATTTTTTTTACCCAAATTTTTTATTTTCTGTGTTTATTTGCTAGGTAATTATATATAATTATATTTAAATTGTTAGAAAAATTTTAAGATATAGCCTGATATGTATGAGAATTATTTGCATTTGAGGCATTGAGAAATTATGTGTAAAAGATTGATTTTTTTTTTTTACTTCGGGAGCTATAATAATTTCATTTTAGAACTCAAGGTAATAATCTATTTTTGGGATCTTAAAACTTAAAATTTGGATCCCAAGGATATATTTATTGTGAGATTTGACAAAAAATGTTATCAATTTGTTAAGAACATTTTTAATTTCGGAACTAGATCCCAAGAACATTTCAACTTAGGACTCTCGCATTATAATATACTTGGATCCCCAGGAATATTTCCAAATTGGAGATCTGAATTACCAAGAACTCAATTTACTTAGGGCTCCTGAATTAAAATAATTAAAATATTACTTGATTTTAATAATATTTTCAACTTGGAGATTTAGATCCCCAAGAACTCAATTTACTTAGAGCTCCTAAATTAAAATATTATTGGTTAACTTGAAGAACACAATAGACAAAATTACAATGCCAAGAACTAGTTTTACTTGAGGATCACATTTTAAAATATTATCACTTAACTTGGAAAATCCGATAGACAAAATTAGAGCGCGAAGAACTAGTTTTACTTGGAGATCTCATATTAAAATATTACTAGTTTCCCAAGAATATTTTTGACTTGGAAAACTACTTGGGGCTCTCGACTTAAAATATTTTAAAGTATTACTGGATTCCCACTAACATTTCTAACTTAGGTACTACTCGGGGTTCTACAATTAAAATATTTTAAAATATTACTGGATCCCCAAAAATATTTTGATCCCCAATAATATTTTTAACTTGGTGAACTACTTAGGGCTCCATCTTAAATATTTTATTGGTCTTCCATAGATTTTTTTTTTTCTTGAGGAATATATATTTCTAGGACTAATAAAATATTTAAATCCTAACATGCTTAGTTTCCATATACCCACACAATCGAACTTTTATTCTTAAAATCTTTAACAATTCAAATAAGTAAAATATGTGCACCTGTTTAGTTTTGCAGTTATGGATCAAAAATATATTTAGAGAAAAATAAATGTCAAGCGTGCCACATGAGCAGGTACATAAAACGTTCTAAATAATGCGCCTTAAATTGATTTTTTAATCAATTTTTTGTCAATTTGCTTAGATCTTTAAATGACACCACACAAATTAACTATAAATAGCATTGAATAAATGAGAATGAAAAAATTTATAGAATAAATTGAATTAAATTTGCTAGAGATTCCCATAAATAACTGATGTTTTGCAATAAAGATAATAACTGATGTACAAGAAATGATTAAACAAAAATAATTTGTTGGAATTGCATAATGTTTGTATTTGAATAAGGTTTGATTTTTGCAATGTTGTTGTTATCAATGTTGATGATGTTGGATCTCTCGTCTTCAGTTTACTTCTGCTTTTTATAGAGATTCTCAAGTTTCACTTTTTTAGGGATATGCTCCCATGGTTTGTGATCGTAGAGACCCATTACCTCATTTACTTGGAGAATTAAGGTATAAAGTGGAGATAACTATGCATAAGTTTTTCCATTATTGTTTTCATGTACTAGATTACTCAACTGTTTGCCTTAATTATTAACTAATTAATTAATTAATTAAGTAAATTAAATTAATTATCATGGACTTACGTCCTAGGCTTCTATTTTATTCCTATTAGGCTAAAAAATTATCTATAGGCCTAACGCACCCGAAGCATCATAGAGAATCTAGTCAACAGTGGGATTAATCAGTAATAAGAACACAAGATTAAGGACTTCAAAAGCAATATGGTAATCTAAAGAGGGTGATATTAGACAAACCAGAAGAAAATATCACCTCTATAGAGGAGCATACGTCAATACGTACTAAGGAGGTAACTAAAATTTACAGGTCTCACATGTTGAAATCACAATTAGAATTAAATTTTTTACTTGCTTTTTAAATTTTATTACTGATTATTGTGTCTTGTTGAAAAATATGTACCTTTATGTAAATTATTGTATATTACCTAGCTTGTTTAGTCTTTTTGTTTGTGTGGAAAGAAAAATTCCTATTATCTAGTAAGATTATAAAAAGAACTACACAAAAGGTATAACAGACTTGGAAAAGAAATTCACTACGTGAAAAATAATGAAAAACAAGTAGATAATGAGGCATAAGACCGATCTACGGCAAAAAAAAAAAAAAATCTTGGAATAATATTTTTCTATTACTCTTAGAATGTATGTATGGCCAAAATAAATTATCAATTTTTTCTTTTAGTTATTTTCTATTATTCTATTATAAGTTAGTTTTAAAGCCACCATTCAGAAATTAATAAAAGTAGGCCTCATGATCACTTTTATTTTTAGTGTTTTATTACTCTTAGGATGTATGTACGGTCAATTTTTTTCTTTTAGTTATTTTCTATTACTCTTAGACGCGTACCAAAGTGTCTTTAGTGACTACGGCACTATAAGGCTTTTCAACCTAATCGGGAACATGCTAACTAGTCACTGAGACTAGTGCGGAGATGGGAGTCGCCACCTGGGTAATCACCGAGACACTTTTACTAAAAAGTGGCTTTTCTTAGATTCCGTAAGGAAATTTAAGCCACAAAGTCCATAGATGGATCCATAAGCTAAGTTCCTTATTTGTATATATTAGTCTTTAAATTTATTGTTAATAAAATTTTCACTATAAATGCAAGCATTTTATATATATGCATGTTAAAACAACATAAAATACACTTAAGTCTATCCCATTTTATTCAAGCCCATCATTTAATGTTATTAATCTAATTTACTAACAAATTATGCATGAGGCCCACTTATTCTAGTCTAATTATATATTATACTTTTTAGCTTCCAGCCTTTTAAGCCTATTAGACTACTGCTTATAAGAAGGTCCATTCATTGTGATTTCAACCCTCACTAAGTTCAAACCCTAACTAAACATGCCAAAGTTCACTAGTCTAATTGAATTTTAGTGTTTAGGCCTAATTAAGATAGATTAGCCTATTAGACTACCAGATTCATGTTGGATCAGTTTTTTAACCCTAAGTCTATATTACCCATTTTAATTAATCAATCATGAAATCATGTATTGGGTTAACATGCAATAAACAACAAAACAATAATAAAGAAAATAAAGCAGAAAATGAAACCCTAGCTATTACAACCCACCTACAACTATGATTACAGAATCGGAAAGGCCTAAAATTGAACGCGGGCAAAAAATACATAAAAATGCCAAAGAAAGTAAAAAAAAAATGGGGCCAGCATGGTTAGCCGATTGGCTGTGCATGAAGAGCTTATCGGCTGAGTATAGAGCTAATTGGCTCTATATTCAACCAATTTGCTCTAGAGTCTAGGGATGCATTCCAATTAGTTTTCCTTCGATCCTCCCTGATTTGCCAATCCAATCCCACACTCTGGAGGCGACTTTCACATGCATAGATGTTTAAACAAAATTAAAATGAGACAAAGTAGCTAAAATAATTAATAAAGTAAAAGTATAGCAGATAAAAAAACCTAGATTGCCAAAAACCCTAAAATCCTATAAACTGATAGTAGGTTATTAAAACAGAGAATCATATTTTAATTTAGACCTAATTACCAAATTAGATGAAGAAAGCTAAATATTAATCCTATGATTATGTTTTTAAGTAAATCTAAAACTCTAATCGGTAAAATATCAGATCTAAGAAAAAAATCCTAGTTCTTATTATCAAATTCAAAATCTAATTAACATGCATATTTTAAAACCCTAATCTAATCATACTGATCAAAGATAAAAATTCTAATAATGTTTCTAAGAGAAAATAATATTAAAACAAATAAAAAGATAAAGAAAGAACAAAAGAACCAGTTTTTATAATTGATGCAGATGTATGGTGGTAGAAACCCTCAAGTCATCACCATGTATGTTGGATCTGAATATCTCGAGTGATGAGGAAGCAATTGAATCAAAAAATGGGTAGAAATCCAAAGCTGGATCTAGCTTAAAGAAACCTTTTATTGATTAGAAAAAGTTTTCAAAAATGATATTTCTTCGGTGACTTGTTTCCTAAATCCTCTCTCTTAAGTGGCTTGAGTCTTCAAATATGAACTATGATCGTTAGCGCAATTTCTCTTTCTTTCGATTTTCTCTCTTTTTTTCTTTCTAGTGTTTCTTTTCTCTTAATCTCACTTACGATTGAATTTCAATTCTTGCCTCTCCTTTGAAACTCTAGACACCTCTTACTATTTATAGAGGTAGGGTTTCCAAGAAAATCCTAGAGAAAGAGATAAATCTTACAAATTTATTGATAAACATCCCAATTAATTATTTAAAATTACAGTAATTATCGATAAAATAATGATTATCCTTAAGAAAACCTTCTAGAAACTGTATTTGGATGTAAAATCATCCGAAAAAATGATGTTGGGGGAGTCAAGAGACAATTGGCACTATATAAGCTGATTGGCTTTAGAGAAAATTTATTGTTTTTGCGATTTAGTCCCTAATTTTTTACAAATTGCCATTTTGACCCTTAAATTTAATTTTTTTTCTGACAACTAGGTCCAAATTGATTTCAAAAAAGCTAATTCTAGCCAAATTAACCTCGACCTCAGCTTTAGATTTTTCAGTCCTTCATCTATCGAGACCCGAGAAAGTAGTAACTCTCATCACAGAATTTTCTATTTTTCCCTCAATATTTGTATATAGAAAAGGGATGCTGATGGTGTGATGCCTGAATAAGAAATTGACAAAGATGAGATAACACATAGTGCAGAAGACACATGTAAAAGGAGAAACCTAGTGAAAGTAGGTCCTGCACAAAAATATAATAGGAATGAAGTTCAATTTGGCCACTAACCTTGTCACCTAGGTTCAATTTAGTTCTTTTTTAAATTTATGGACTTTTTAGCCCAAACCTTTGTAACCTAATTTTAGAGAAAAATGAGAAAATACTCACTCTCTCTTGAAATTAAAAAAAAAGAAATTTATAATAATATTTAGAAACTATTTTATATTTTTAGTATAATTAATATAATTAAGGAATAATTAATTATTATTATCATTATTCTCGCTAAAACCGCTCTCACTCCCAACGCTCATGGCACCACCACCACCGTGAATCGCTCTCTTTCACCGTCATTATTAAGAAATACATATATATATATATATATATATATATATATATAACTATGTTATGGATCTCTTCTTTTAAGTAGATTATCTCGGAGAAAGAATTAATATTTTTTCTATTCTTTTTCTTTTTTATTTTAGATATACATACATATATATATATATATATATATATATATATATATATATATATATATATATATATGTCTTTTAATTTAAATAATTTAATTCAATATAAAAATTATTAATTTTTTATTTTTTATTATATCCATTTCCATTCTAGAGAGTGAATAGTAACTCACTTTCTCATTTTTTTAAAGAATATAGCTAACTTAAGCTAAATATGTAAAGGTTTGGACTAAAAAGTCCATAAATTTAAAAAATGGCTAAAATTGAACCCGACAATAAGGTTAGCGGCCAAACTAGACTTTATTCTAATATAATATTAAGAAGTAGTAGGTACATATCAAAACTCAAGTTATAAGCCATACAAAAATAACTTTATGGTAGCAGCATCAGAAAGAAACCTATCTCGAGAAGAGGAATGATAATGAGCTGAGCCATTATTCATAACTACAAAACAAATAAACAAGTGCACATATTCTAATTACTTTAATTGTTAGAATTTTAAGAATAAAAGCCTAATTGTATGGATATATGGGAATTAGGCATGTTTGTATCTAAGTATTTTATTGATCCTAGAAATATATAGTTCCTCAAGGAAAAATCTGTGTAAAACCAATAAAACATTTAAGGTGGAGTCCCAAGTAGTTCTAGAGTTAGAAATGTTCTTAGAGATCCAGTAATATTGTAAAATATTTTAAGTTGGGAGGCCCAAGTAGTTCTCCAAGTTAGAGATGTTCTTAGGGAAACAATAATACAAGTCCCAAGTAGTTCCCGAGTTAGAAATGTTCTTGGAGATCCAATAATATTTTAAGTTGGGAGTCCCAAGTAGTTCTCCAAGTTAGAGATGTTCTTGGAGAAACACTAATACTTTAAAATATTTTGAAGTCGAGAGCAGCAAATAGTTTTCCAAGTTAAAAATCTTCTTGAGTCCCAAATAGATTCCAAGTTAAAAAACTTCTTGGAGAACTAATAGTATTTTAATATGAGATCTCTAAGTAAAACTAGTTCTTGGCGCTCTAGTTTTATCTATTGGGTTCCCCAAGTTAATCGATAATATTTTAATATGAGATCCGCAAGTAAAATTAGTGTAATACCCAGTATCTTTTCTTAAAAAATAATAATAATAATAATAATAATATAAAAAAAGAATTCTTTTTCCCTCTTTGTCTTTTCCCCTCCCCTTTCCTTATTTCTTCTCACTTTCATTCCCCTCCTCTCCCTCCTCCTTTCCTTTCTGCCTTCCCTCCCCCTCGCCGGCTGTCTCTCCTTTCTCCCCGCCTGCACCGCCCAGCTCGCCGTCGTCTAGCAGCCCTCCTCTTCCTCCCTCCCTTCCGCCGACGCCGATAAGAGAAGAAGAGGCTACCATCATTGTTCGGCCTCTTGCCAGCGTCCTTTCGGCAAACCGACTCCCCACCCCTGAAAACCCTGGAAGCGACCTTCCTTGCCGCGAAAATCCCCGCTGGCAGCCTCGAGAAGCGTCATCCGAGTAGCACCTTTTTGGCCCCGATTCGGCACCTTCCGGTCACTTTCCGGCTGGAATTCTTATATTTTTGGACTCCCCGCAACTCGAACTTTGCGTAGGCGCTTCCGAATTCGAATTCCGACACTATTGGCAGGACCGGCTTCCGAACCCCGATGCTTTCTGGATGTGCAAAATATTACAATTTTTTACTTGGTATAATTTTATTTAGACCTTAAAAATTATGTTATAATTTTAGAAAAATATTGTGGCTATTAATTACATGTGATGGATAATTTAAAAATTAATTGAATTTAATTAATTTTGTTGTAATGTGTTGCGGAGTCAGAAAAAATAATACAGTTCTGGTGGCCCAACTCCTGTTATTTAATCCCGCAGTATATTTGATGTGTCTTTGGCAGGTTCTAGACCCATTTTACGGAGGATAAATGTCCGTAATTTAGGAGAAGTTCTGCCGAATTTTCGATAGATTTCTCGAGTCTAAATTAATTTTAGGCAGTCTAATCCAAGGGTCTAGACCTAGAAAAAGTTTAAGAATGTCTATTAATTGAGTGTTTTCATGAATAGATAATCCATCCTTTCTGCCAGCTCCACCCAAGGCATAGGAGCGGACTGCGAAGCGCGTCAGAACTGTGAGTTAAAGTCACATAATCACTGCACTATTGTCATGTCTAAATTTAATACGATGCTTTAGTAATTTATGTTTAATATGATTATCAGTATCACATTATAAATAATTTCATTTAATTATTAATTACTAAGAATAATTCTAATATTATTATTAGTGAAATTATATCGTTATTTTGATATCATAATTAATTTCATTTTAATACAATTATTATTATTTCTATACACAAATTGCATGTTTGCTTTTTCTGAATTTCTAAATCTTTATTTCAGTATGTGTTGAATGATTATATTAGACAATGATTAATATATATGACGTGCTACCTAATGGGTTACATCAGCACTGCGTGCACACTGGTAATAATCAGAGACAGGTAACAAGGTTATTTTAAATTTTTGCCCTGGTTAAGTATAACTCTCTGGGCTGTGAAAGTTGACTGCCAGAGAAAGGTCCCTAGTCGAGCAATACTCTCTAGACGCCAGCTTAGTTGGGAATCAAGTGTTCAGACTAGATGTAAGGACCCTGGTCTAGCTTTGCTCTATGGGCGCCAGACCTATTGAAATAAGAGAGTCGAAAGGCTGCTAGTAATTGGGGCTTATTGTAAAAAATCTATACTTTCATATTTTTAGTTATTTTATACTCTAGACCTTCTGCAATAGAGTACTTTTAATTTGTTATAATTATTCTGGTCCATGATGGACGTAGGATGTTATAAAGATCAGTTAGAATTATTTATGGCATGTCACTTAGGATTAATATAATATATAAGCTTTTTATTGAATTATTGGTTAGTAAGGCTTACTAAGGGACTCAGTGGCCTTAACCTATTCATCCCCTAGTGCCGGTCACGGACCCATAAATCTGATCGTGACAACTAGTTCTTGGTGCTATAATTTTTTCTATCGGGTTTCCTAAATTAACCAATAATATTTTAATTCAGGAGCTCCAATTAAATTGAGTTCTTGGAGATCGAGATGCTTACATTAGAAATATTCTTGGGGATCCAGTAATACTTTAAAATATTTTGGTTTGGGAGCCCCAAGTAAATTGGGTACTTGGGGGATCCAGAGCCCCAAGTTGAAAATATTCTTGGGGATCTAAGTAATATTTTAAAATATTTCAATTCGAAATCTCCAAGTAAATTGGATACTTGGAGTGCTAGAATTCCAAGTTGGAAATGTTCTTAGGAATTCAAGTATTTAAAAAAAAAAAATATTTAGTTCAAGAGCACTAAGTAAATTGGATATTCGGGATCTGCAGCCCCAAATTGAAAATACTCTTAGGGATCTAAATAATAGTTTAAAGGATAAGTATAAAAAATTACCACATGATTTCACTGTTTTATAACTTAAAGTATATGGTCAGTTTTTAGACAAAAAGAGATATGTGGTTATAGATCGTGACAAATAAAGGTATCTCATCGTTAAAAAATTTATATTTATAAGGATTTAGCCACCTTCACTTCGATCAACCATCATTACTAAGTTTTCCGTGTTTGATAATATAAGTTTGGAGCTTGACAACTTCTAATTTCATTATTTGACTATTACATCACAGTTTAAGAAGTTATTGATCCAATAAGATTGATTTGACGGTCAAATAATGACGTTTTGAGTTATTAAGCTCTTAATTCATATTATCAAACATGAAAAATATGATAATAACGACTGATCGAAATGATATGGCTAAATTCTTAATAATCAATACTTTTTAATGATAAAATACTTATTTTTATTATATTTTTTAAGCACATATTCTAAGTTGTCAAATGGTGAAACTATAAAGTACTTTTATTATATTTATCTCTATTTTAAAATATATCAATTTGAGATTTTTAAGTAAACTTCATATTTGGGGATCTATGGAATCCATAGTTCGAAGTTGGAAATGCTCTTAGGGATCTAACAAAAAAAAATTATCAAATTATAAAATTTATTTTTTCATACACATCAGGCTACATCCTAAATTTTCTTAATAATTTTAATCTAATTATGTCCAATTACTCAGCAAATAAACACATAAAAGAATAAAAAAATTTGAATAAAAGAAATACCTTATGAATCTTTTTTGATAAACTTGGAGAGGTTTGTTTTTGCAGATAGTAGTTTCTAGTATCAAGGTCCAAACTTTACGTCACAGAGAAAGAGAATTTTATTTGGCGAGAAGCGAACAAGCTGTCAAGTCCAACAGCGTGCGACAAATAGTATGAAGCGACGACGAGCTGTTGCTGACATAGAGTGGCTGAGATGGAATGATATCACTGGTAAAAAAAGATAGTATAATCTTATGAAACTGGTGAAGAAGAAAATAGATTTTAAGATGTATTTAAAATTGTAAAGGGTTCCGTTATCTTTTTAGGGAAAAAATAAAAGTTAAAAAAAAAAGGATTTGAAAGTGAAAATGAAAAATGAGAATTTAAATTTACTACAGATACTTAGCCTAAAAACTCTATACATCGATAATAGATTTACAATTGAAATCATACAATTTTTTATATATATAAAATAGAGACTAATTATAATAATTAATTTATCTAATTAATTAATTAGTTTAAAATTAAAATAAACAGTTGAAGAATTTATATTAAAGGATTTAGTCCGTGGAAAAAGTGGTGAAAGAAATTATTTGCACTTCTTACATAAACCCCAAGCAAAAGGAACTTAGGGATACCTATAAATACAGGAACAAACTGAATGCCTGGTGTAGAAATTTCTTGCCAATGACCCACATGCTTGTCACTATCACTTGCTAAGTGCTTGTAAATTGTCATATTGACTTGGAGGATTATGATTTAAGAAGAAATTTCCATTGCTTGGTTGCAGTCCTTTCATTGTCAGCTTTGAAGCAGGATTGGCTCTTTTGTCAAAGTCATTTTAGAATTTTGGTAAGCTGCTGGGGGAGAGAGATACCTCAACACAAGTCAGCAGTCAGCAGTCCGCGTCCGGTTTCTTTCTTCTTTTTTTTTTTTTTTAATCAATTATACTTTAAATAGTGGAGACAGGTGAGTCTCGGACACGATGCCCATCGGAATACAAACGACTCCTAAAGTCTTGTAAAGAAAGTAATATAATTCTATCCTTAAAAAATAATATTTTAATTATTTTTAATATTATATTAATTAATAAATTAATTTTCTAATTATATAATAATTTTAATTCTGTTTTAAAAAATAATATATTAATTATATTTTAATATTATATTAATTAATAAATTAATTAGATAATAATTTTAATTTTATAAAATTATATTTTAAATTATATTCACTAATAAATTAATATTAATTATACAATAATTTTAAATTTTAAAAGTAGTAATATTAATTATATTGATAGGATTAACTTATATATATTAAAATTAATTAATAAATATATTTTAAATAATTTTTATATTATTAAATTAATAGAATTTTAAAATATTTATTTTTTTATTTTTTTAAATATTATAAATATTTAATATTTAAAATATATTAAATTTTATTCATAAATTTAATTGTATAATTAAAGAAATAACAATAGATGTACATTATAAGGATAGATGATTAGTATATATTAATTATTGAGATTTAAAATTTTTTAATATATATATTTATATTTTAATATATAGAATTTAATTTTTAACATGTGTATTTATTTTTGGCACGTAAAATTTAAGTTTATGTATAATTATATAATTTTTTATATTAATTTATTAATTAATAAATTATATTTCTAATTAAATATAAATTTTAATTCTAAAAAATAATATTTTAATTATATGTTTATAATATATTAACTAATAAATTAATTTTTCAGTTAAAAATAATTCTAATTCTATCATTAAAAATAAATATATTATTATATTTTAATATTATATTAATTAATAACTTAATTTCATATAACTAATTCTAGATTACTATATTTTAAATTATACTTTTAATATCATATTTATTAATGAATTAGTGTTTTAATTATATAATTATTTTCAGTTTTAAAAAATAGTATTATTAATTATATTGATAGTATTAATTATATAATATTAAAATCAATTAATGAATATTGTAAAGATAATTTTATATTATTCTACTAATAAAATTTTTAATTTAAAAAATTTCAATATTTACTGTTATTTTTTAAAATAAGTATGAAATACTAAATACTTTATTAAATATTATCTATAAATTTGTTATAATAAAAATAATAATGGTGTTGTACATATTTATAAATATTTTTTGTTTTGCATTCATTTTCTTTCTCTTCCTGTCAAAGGAAATCAACTGGTTGAACGTAAAGAATCCGTCTATGTTGCAGAAATCTTTTGCCAGAGACATGTGTATAAACGCCATAAACTTTAAGTTTAAAGCCACAGTCTTTCCTCTACCATAACCTAAAACGAAATGGGGCTTTTCTGCAAGAATTTGTGGCTTTCTGTACGCACTTTTGCTCTTGTTAGCCTTGGCTACTTTATCTCAACTAGCTGTGCCATGGTTACTAGCAACGAAACTGACCTCCATGCCTTGCTTGAATTCAAAGCCAAAATAACTCATGATCCTTTTGGTGTCCTAAGCTCATGGAATAATACCATCAACTTCTGTCAATGGCATGGTGTCACATGCGGTCGTCGTCATCAGAGGGTGACTAAGTTAGACCTGCGATCCCTGAAGCTTGCAGGCTCTATATCACCATCCGTTGGCAATTTGAGCTTTCTGAGGGAATTGAATCTTCGAAACAATAGCTTCAGCCATGAATTCCCTCAAGAGATTAACCATTTGGGTAGATTGGAGATACTCGACTTGAGCAACAATTCAATTAGCGGGCACATGCCAGCCAATATATCAAGTTGCTCTAACCTTATTTCCGTCCGGCTTGGTCGCAACCAGATAGAAGGAAACATTCCTGCACAATTTGGCCACTTGTTTAATCTCCAAATTCTTTATGTTCACAATAACAATCTAACAGGAAGTATCCCTCATTCTCTTGGGAACTTATCTTATCTTTTAGCTCTTTCTCTTTGTGACAACAATTTGGTTGGGACGATTCCTTATACTATAGGACAACTGATGAATCTTACTTTCTTAAGTTGTTGTTCGAATAGGTTGTCAGGTGTCATCCCTTCCTCGGTTTTCAATCTCTCTTCTATAGGGACTTTAGACATATCTGGGAACTATTTTCATGGAAGTCTTCCTTCAGATTTAGGCATCTTTCTTTCCAGTATCCAACGTTTTAATGCATTTAGTAACTTGTTCACTGGTCGCATTCCTTCATCAATTTCCAATGCTTCAAATCTAGAGATCCTCGCGTTGGATATAAACAAATTCATTGGAGATGTGCCATCTCTGGAAAGGTTACCTAGGCTTCAGTGGCTACTTCTTACTAGCAACTATCTAGGAAACGGGAAAGTTGACGACTTGAGCTTTCTCTACTCCTTAACCAATAGCAGTGAATTAGAAATTCTGGGTATAAATGGGAATTACTTTGGAGGGAGTATTCCTAGCGTTATTTGCAATTTTTCAACTAGTCTGATATATTTGTTTATGGATAACAATCACCTGACGGGAAGCATCCCATCCGGGATTGGAAATCTTGTCAGCTTGCAGGATTTTGAGGTGTGGAATAACCAACTCTCTGGTTTCATTCCGCCTACTATTGGAAAGCTTCAAAATCTACGAGTACTGGATTTCAGTTCAAACAAGTTCTCTGGCCAGCTTCCAACCTCTTTGGGGAACTTGACAAATTTAATTCAGCTCATTGCAAGTGAAAATAATCTTGGGGGTAACATGCCCTCAAATCTTGGCACATGCGAAAACTTGCTTCTATTGAATCTCTCTCATAATCATCTAAGTGATGCCATACCCCCACAACTTCTAAATCTCACATCATTATCCCTATACCTAGATCTGTCTGATAACCAATTGACAGGAACTGTACCTGTGGAAGTTGGAAATTTGAAAAGCCTAGGACAGTTAGATGTTTCCAATAACAAGTTATCAGGATGGATTCCAAGCACTCTTGGCAGTTGTAAAAGTTTAGAATCACTCCACATGAAAGGAAACAATTTCCAAGGGCTCATTCCTTCATCTTTGGGATCACTTAAGGCTCTTCAGGTTTTAGATTTATCACATAACAATTTGTCAGGTCAAATTCCAGAATTTTTGTCACAAATAGTCCTGCTGCAGTTGAACTTGTCTCACAACAATTTTGAAGGTCCAGTACCTGCTAAAGGTGTCTTTAGAAATGTGAGTGCTACTTCACTTGAAGGAAACAATAAACTTTGTGGGGGAATTCCTGAATTCCACTTGGCTCCATGTATTTCCACAAGGCATAAGAAAAGTGGATTGACTCATAATTTGAGAATAGTTGTTGCCACTGTATGTGTCCTGGTAGGCGTTACATTGTTGTTGTGGGTTATAGTAGTTTTCTTTTTGAAGAAGAAGCGAAGGAAGGAATCTTCTTCAAGCTTTTCAGAGAAGAAAGCTTTGGAACTATCCTACCATACTCTTTATAAAGCTACTGATGGATTTTCTTCAGCTAATACGCTCGGTGCGGGAAGTTTTGGAACTGTTTTTAAGGGAGAACTTGGCGGGGGAGAAACTTCTATTGCTGTCAAGGTGTTCAACCTTATGCGTCATGGAGCTTTCAAGAGTTTCATAGCTGAATGTGAAGCCTTGAGAAACATCAGACATCGGAATCTTGTAAAGGTGCTGACCGCGTGCTCAAGTGTGGATTATCAGGGAAATGAATTTAAGGCTCTGGTTTATGAGTTCATGGTTAATGGAAGCCTGGAGGAGTGGCTGCATCCACCTGATGAAGCAAAAGCCATACCGAGGAATAACTTGAATATTCTACAAAGACTGAATATTGCGGTTGATGTAGCTTGTGCACTTGATTATCTCCATAATCATTGTGAAACACCAATCATTCATTGTGATCTCAAACCGAGCAATATTCTTCTTGATAACGAAATGACAGGGCACGTAGGAGACTTTGGGTTGGCTAAATTCTATCGGGAACGAAGTCATCAATCAAGTTCCATTGGAATAAGAGGAAGTCTTGGTTATGCTCCTGCTGGTAAAAATAGTACATATGTACTAAATAATACGTGTATTTTTATTATATTTCCTTTACTGAGTCTTTTATTTAAAATTAGTCTTCTGTTTAAAGTCCTGATACATGTTTCTTACAAATTAAGCTCGTCTGTTTGGAAGCAGAGTACGGTACGGGCAATGAGGTGTCAACAAGTGGTGATGTCTATAGTTATGGCATTCTGTTACTGGAAATTTTCACTGGAAAGAGGCCTATGGATGACTGGTTCAATGAAGATGTTAGCCTTCATAATTATGTCAAGAATGCATTGCCTGAACAAGTGGTAGAGATTTTGGATCCCACTCTTTTTCAGGAAGGAGAAGGAGGGATAAGCTTGATCAGAAGAAGCAACGCAAGCATTAACAGAACAATGGAATGTCTGATTTCGATATGTGAAATTGGAGTAGCTTGTTCTGCTGAAACGCCAGGAGAAAGAATGAACATTTGTGACGTTGCAGGTCAGCTGGTTTCAATCAGAAACAAACTTCTCAGAAACTAGAATTAATATCCGGTAATTTCATTTTAAATTCTTTTTTACCATTGCGGATAATCAGGGTCCTAGATTCTCACAAATATGTCTTTTAGGCTTTATGTTCTGAGCATTCATTTTTATTATATAGATTTAGCATGGATATCCAATGCCAAACAAATATTGATTATGAGAAATGAGTTGGGCAACAACTTTTTTGCATACAAATTTATATTATAATCTGGAGCTTGAAATGACAATGCACAAGTTTTTCCAAAACAGGTACACGGGTTAAGGATATGGATGTTGAAAAGGTTTCCAAGTGTTCCTGCTACTTCTATCAGTTTGTCTTTCTTTGCCTTTTGCAATTTTTCCAAGAGTATTATTGTGCCATGTATCATTTATCATTTTGTTCAATTCAGTGTTTGTGTATTATATCAAATTACTGCCAAAACTTACGAATTTATGGACAATGTCTAATTAACATTCCCGAATGCAAGTGATTGAATTTGCAGAATGCTAAATTTCTTTTCTTTTTAATGAAAAAAAAAAAAAACCCTTTCCATTTTGAGATTGGAATTTTTAACTTGTGGTTACACATTGGTAAATGCATTGCTTAATTTGTGTACTCATGAGCAACAGAGAATAATTATAGTTAAAAGAAATTACTAAATTTGCTTCATTTTTCCAGTCCAGATTATATTATTCTTGAAGCTAATTAGGTTATCATAGAAAGAAAATGTAGCAAAAAGAAAGCCTTATCACCTCCTTGTTAATGGTTGAGGCAATGTGCACCCAAAATCAACTGCAGAACAGCATAAATCTACTTGGCAGAATTTGAGTCAAAAATCGAAGCCCAAACCAAATAAACCAATTTCTTGTACACTTAAACCCAACCAAACTCAAAAAATTAAAGTTGTAATCAAATATGGACTAAACTTAATGGAACAGGAGGCTAAACTGAATGCAACCAAGTACAAACTTATCTGGAAAATAAAAATTATATTTTATTATAAAAAGTTTCATGAAAATATGGTTAATTCAGTTAAAATGAATTTTATTAACTTAAAACTGAATGGAATCAAATTATCAATCCTATTTAATTTTTTTATTTTATTTTATTTTATTTTATTTTACTCATCAGTACCAATAGCTATACTAAATAGCCATGAAGATGAGCAGAAAAAACATCAAAGCCAGCATCAGTGAAAATGGCACACACTCATAGTTTTTAACTTAAAGACTAATGTAAACTAAGAACTTTGGATATATTTTTCTTCCCAGGAGGCTGAAGCCTTAGCACTGTAGGAATTCATTTCCTGAAAGTAGTTATGCCAGACAATTCTTTGGACAAAACAGAACAAAACTAATACACTTTGGAAAAACCTTAAGAAGGATATTGTAAAAGGTAGAAATTCCTTGCTTTGTAATTTGGTAAATTTATGAAATATCTCAACCATCCACCGAGTTTTATGGAAGTCTAGTTGATAACTTAAAAAGCTTTTGTGATAAAATTTCAAAACAGAATTGTAAATGCAGCACAAGTGCATTAGTTCATACATCCACAACTTTATAGTAATTTATAAGACTACAAAAATTATATCACATAAATTGAGATATCTGAAAATTGCAGAAAGTACATAAAGCGTATAGAAAGAGCATGAAATTTTTTGAATCAGAGTCTGAAATTAGCTGAGTTGCAATGAAGCTTGTTTCTAATTGAAATCAGTTGAGCTGCAGCATTACTAATGCTCATTCTTTCTCCTGGCGACTCAACAGAACAAGCTACTCCAATTCCAAATATGGAAATCAAACATTCCATAGTCCTGTTAATGCTTGTTCTACTCCTGTTGTTAATGACCGTCTCTTCTGCTCCTGCTTGAAGAAGAACGGGATCGAAAATAGCTACCACTTGTTCAGGAATTGCAGCCTTGACATAATTATGAAGGTTAAGACCTTCGATAAACCTGTCATCCGTTGGCCTATTTCCGGTGAATGTTTCCAATAACAGAATATCATTACTATCAACTTCGCCACTTGTTGACACCTGGTTGCCTTTTTTCATACTCTGCTTTCCAAATAAAGAAGTTTTGTAAGAAACACAGGTCAGGCAATGCTCAAGATTGTATAACGATTGTTATTATCAGGAGGAATATACCCGAGGGTTCCTATTATTCCTATGGAACTTGATTGATTGAAAGGATCAGTATGGCTTGATTCAAGGTAGAATTTAGCCAACCCAAAATCTCCTACATGCCCTGTCATTTCCTTATCAAGAAGAATATTGCTTGGTTTTAGATCATAATGGACGATTGGTGTTTCGCAATGATGATGGACATAAACAAGTGCACAAGCTACATCAACAACAATATTTAGTCTTTGTAGAACATTCAAGTTCCTTGGTGCCACATTTGCTTCGTTTATGCCAACAGGTGGATGCAGCCATTCCTCTAGGCTTCCAATAACCATAAACTTGTAAACTAGAGCCTTAAAATCATTGTCATGATAATCAACACTTAAGCATGCAGTTAGCACCTTCACAAGATTCGATGTCTGATGTTTCTCAGGGCTTCACACTCAGCTAAAAAGCTCTTGAATGCTCCACGTCGCATAAGGTTAAAAACTTTGACAGCAATTAAATTTCTTCCCACGTCAAGTGTACCCTTGAAGACGGATCCAAAACTTCCTACATAAATTATAATGGTGGAAGAGAGTCCGTCAGTAGCTTTATACAGAGTGTGGTACGATAGTTCTAGAGTTCTCTTCTCTAAGAAGTTTGGAGTACGTTCCTTTCTTTTCTTCTTCCTGAAACAGACAAGCAATAGAACAACCAACCCCGATGCAACTCCTAGTAGGCTAGATACAATGGCAATTACTAATCTCAAAGTATGAGTCATTCTACTCTGCTTAGACCTTGTTGAAAGACATGGTGGCAAGTGGAGTTCAGGGATTCCCCCACAAAGTGTATAGTTTTCTTCAAGTGAAGTAGTACTCAGGTTCTTAAAGATACCTTCACTAGGCACCAAGCCTTCAAAATTATTGTAACAGATATTCAAGTATTGCAACAAGACAAAGTGGGACAAAAACTGTGGAATTTCACCTGACAAGTTGTGAGATATGCTTTTAATTGATTCAAAGATGAAGGTATGGACCCTCTGAACATATTGTCTGCTAAGTCTAATTTTTCTAGACTTGTACAACTGCCAATACTGCTTGGAATTTCTCCAATTAACTTATTACCAGAAACATCAAATTTGCCAAGGCTTTTCAGGATTCCAACTTCTATGGGTAGGGTTCCAGTCAAATGATTATCAGATAGATCAAGATAAATTGCAATGATGAGAGAGTTAGAACTTGTGGGGGTATGGCGTCACTGAAATTATTGTAGAAAGATCCAACTGAAGCAAGCTTTTGCATGTTCCAAGATTTGAAGGTATGCTACCCCCAAGATTATTTGCATGAGCATCAAATATTATTAAATTTATCAAGTTCCCCAAAGGAGGAAGATGTCCAAAAAATTCGTTCACTCTGAGATTTAATACAGCTAAATTTTGAAGCTTCCCAGTGCTATATGGAATGAGACCTGAGAATAGGTTGTGCTGAATTTGAAAATCCTGCTAAGCCCTGTGTGTTTCTACCAAAAAATAAAAAAAGAATCCTGCAGGCCAACAAGATTTTCTATCCCGGGTGGGATGCTTCTAGCTAGATGATTGTTATCTATATACAATGTTGTCAGACTATTTGAAAAATTGCAGATATTTTCAGGTAATATACCCCCAAAGTTATTGTCATCTATGGCTAGTATTTCTAATGCAGTTAGATGGGGCATAGAGGAGAGAAAGCTCAAGTCATCAACTCTATCATTTCCTAGGTTGTTGGTCGTAAGGGACAATGACTCAAGCAACTACAATTTTTCTAGAGAAGGCACATCTCCAGTAAGTTTGTTTAGAAGCAATTCAAGTTGCACTAGGTTCGAGGCATTGGACACAGAAGCAGGAATATGGCCAGTGAAATTGTTGCTGGCGGCAACAAAATATTAGATACTGGAAAGGGAATGCCTAAATCTGAAGAAAGGCTACCTTGGAAATTGTTCCCTCCTATGTCTAAAACATTAAGAAACTAGAGATCGAAGACTGAGGGAGGGATGATACCTGATAGCCTATTTGAATCCAAACTTAAGAAAGCAAGACCTCTTAGTTTCCCTAGAGCGTCAGGTATTGTACCAACTAAATTATTTACATCCAGAGAGAGCGTATCAAGATATGATAAGTTCCCAATAGAATGAGGGATACTTCCCGTTAGATTCGTGATACTAATGGAAATAAGTTGGAGCTTCAGTAAGTCGCCAATCTCCGCGGGAATTTCTCCTTCCAGCTTGTTGCCACTAAAGAGAATAGAAATAAGGTTAGTGCAACTTGATATACTGGTTGGAATCTTTCCACCATTGGAATTATAAGTCAATATCAGATGCTTCAGCCTATGTAAGTATCCGATTTCTCTAGGGATCTCATGGCTGAAGCTGTTGTTCATCAGATTTAATTCCTTCAAAAAGCTCAAATTACCAATGGATGGCGATATTGAGCCTATAAGCTTCAGAGACTGGCGGTCCAGCATAGTGACCCTGCTACGACGATGATTGCATGTGACACCATGCCATTGACAGAAATGGCTGGAATCATTCCATGAGTTCAGAACCCCAAAAGGGTCATTAGTTATTTTGGCTTTGAATCCAATCAATGCATGGAAGTCAGTTTCGTTACCAGCGGTAGCAATGGCAGAGCTACCTGAGCCAAAGTAGATGACAATAACAAAGGCATAAAAATAGCAGAAAGAAAGTGATGAATTCATGTAGGAAATCCCCATCTGATGTTAGGCTATCCTATGCTATTACATTACATCAATTGTACATTTTTCTATAAGATGTTGCTTGACAATTACTAGTGGTGTTGTTGAGGGCTGACTATTGCCTTCTCCATCATCAACCAATTATCCAAATTCTAAACACTGGAATGACAAAAGTGAAGCGTGCTTCAAATCTGAAAAAATGAAAGGACTCAACTAGCAATTAAAAATAAAAGCTTCCCTTATTAGGTTATACTCAGGTGAAAATCCTTACTAAAAAACAGACAGTTTAGTTCGATTAACTATATTTCTTTAAAGTAAAATTAAATCCAACCGATTAATATAATTAATTTTTTTATTTAATTTTGATGTATTTTTCAATGAATTACATATATATCACTTTTTTTCTCACTTCTAATTTGTATAAAATGCCATAAGATAGAGGGTATTGTATGCCATTGATCAGAATTTTCTATACCAATTGAGCAAGTAATCATTGCCTAGTTATTTTCCACACAAGTAATCATTGAAATTTGGATCATTTTAATTGCCTATGTTTTCCAGGAATCACTATACTTTAATTGATCATTTTCCTATTAATTTTGTACTATTTTTCTATTTCTTAGTTTAGTGTTATATTTGTTTCTACACATCATATGGTTGCAATTCTGTAAGGCCTGCAGCAAAGTCTAGTCATGCTTGCGTTTATTTTTAAAAAGTAATTTATTGGTTGCACAAGCCTGCTTGAGTATTGCCTAATTGTGCAGAAAACAACAGTTGTGGCATTCGGATATTGAAAAGTGAACAGGAAAGAGTCCCATGCTACTTCTGTATGTTTCTTCTGTGTACTATCTGCAAAATTGTTTATCCCTGTCTGGTACCAATGTTTCTGAACTATGTTACCATATTACATTATGGACATTCCCAAATACAGGCTGCGGGTCTGCATATTTTGTAGAAGAAATTTCATGACGTACTATTTTATCTTTTAAAAAAAAAAAATTCAAATGAAGAAGACTTATTGTTTCTATTTTATATCTTTTTTCATATTTTCAAAATTTTGTTAAAAAAATTAAAAATATAATTAAAAAATACTGAAAATATTATTTTAATTTATTATTATAAAATCAGCCAAATGAGATAAATTTACTGTTTTTATTCTATATCCTTATGTTTAATATGCATGAATTAAACAATATTACATATTTTTTATAGTAACTAATGCGTTTTTATAATACGAAGATGTGCGTTTTAAAAAAATATACCAAAATATAGTTAAAAATATACAAAGACATAATGAAAATCAAGTTAAAAAGTCATTTAAGTATATTAAAAATATACTAAAAAAATACCAATAAAATATAAAAAAGATATCATGGCATTATTCCCAAAAAAAAAAAAACCTTATAAATAAAATCTTTTCAAATCTTAAGTTGTAAAACAATAATTTTTTTTTTACCCTAAAAATAAATGCATCTCATTTCCCGCAAATTTGTAAAAGCCCCTATTTTGTAAGATTAGCCCATAATTCTTCATCTTGTTTTAGACAGTTTTTGCTGTTTGATAATACAAAAAGAAGAACACGAACAATTATAATCGTCTATAAGAATCGAAAATTTTACAATTTCTATATACTTGCTGATCACTCACTGCAGGTCAGAAATAAAAATAAAATTGATTGGAGAACTTCACTTTCATAGACCAATAACCAAAACTGATGTTATCCAACTAAAGAATGTGAGACATATATTCAATAACTTAAAAGTTTTAAGTACCTATATAAACCAATCAATATATTATCAAAAGCTGAGGCAGGACCGAAGTTGGCTCAATTCCAATATTTTGCAGATTTCAGGTTATATATATGCATTTACACACCTAAAAGATTCTAGCTTGCTTACATGTTATTAACACTTTGCAAGTCCTGGTCATCTGTCCTGGCTGATAACTGCTACCTTTGGCAAC
Organism: Ricinus communis; assembly: GCF_019578655.1. Lineage (NCBI taxonomy): Eukaryota > Viridiplantae > Streptophyta > Magnoliopsida > Malpighiales > Euphorbiaceae > Ricinus > Ricinus communis. The sequence continues at coordinate 23,290,246 of NC_063258.1, forward strand.
AGTTTAGCTTTGTCAGCAACAGCAAAACCATATCAGACCAGCTGAAAATGTTGTTCTTCTCCTGAGATTAGCTGGAAATGTTAAAAGGGGAAACAAAGAAAAAGGTGCTTCTTACATTGGAAAAGAAAAAGAATTCAATGCAACAATTCAATTATGAGCATTCAGCATTACCTGATAGCACCGTCAAAAGATTAAATTCGTGCTCCAAACTCCACTTAGACTCATTTTGATTGTTAATATCTATAACGTACTCCTGGAAGTACCCATTAAAGGTTATTATCGATAGGGTAGCTCTGGAAAGTCCAAAATAAGAAGATAATAAGCCAATAGAAACAAAAACAGCAAACATCCTTAATAAGATATACATGGCTATATGTATGCTAAACTCATTTCTTATACTGATAAGAATTAATAAAAGAAAATAAAGATTAAGATAAATTATAATATTATAAAATGGTTAGAAAATACTTATTGACAATCACAGCCACCATATGGACAATGAGAAAACAATTTAAAAAGATAAAAGAAATGAAGAGTTCGTAAAAGAATAAGGAATAAAAAAGTATAAATATTAGGTTACCATAAAATACTCTTACATTAAAGGCATATTGCTATGTGTCACCTAATTGAGAAAAGGAGAGAGAGAGAGAGAGAGAGAGAGAAATAATTACATTAAATTATTTAAATTTCTCGAAGATACATAAATTTTCATACTTTCATTGCTTTGTCTAGTATGGACTTGGTGTAATTTACACCTATTAAATTATCGCCTTTAGATCTCCAACTTTTTGTCTTGGCCATTAAAAATCTATTATCTACTACTTGCTAAATAGGTAACAAGAATGAGAGAGGTTAATTTTTATCCTTCTCAAATGGTAACTTCGGATTATTATTAACTTACTACAGCAGGTTAGAGATTATCTTTAGTGCACCCATTATATCAAATTACACTTACATGTGTAAAATACACTAGGTGCATGCAAGTACTATATTTTCATATATCCCTGTGTTCAAAGAAATCAAATTACCACAAAGGCAATATACTTTACATGTCGAACAAAATACTTCGTAGCTAAAGTGACCTTTCCTTTCAATTCCTATGGCAATTTGAAAGCCCAAACCAAACAACGCTTTTATGTAAAATATTTAAAGCCCTTTGCAGGAGTGCCTAATTGATTTTCCAAACGCTAAGATTAAGTAGGGGAAAAGAATATCAAGCTTCTGGAAGCTGAAAATCAGGACAGAAAAAAGAAGGCAATAGAAGAGACAAGAGGACAAAACACAATTCTGAAGTCTGGATTATACAAAATACTTACCGAAAAACAAGAAATTCAGTTGATGATGTGTCAGTAACCTCATCCACTTTGCGCACTACCACATAACTGTACCAGATGACCTGATTATTAAACCAGAGGACTTAAAGGAACAAGAAATGCTGTTGGGAATTTTAAGTAACAAGAGCTGTAAAATTATGTTCATGCCTTCAAACCATAATTGTAACATCATAATTATCCATCTAGATCCACCATTTTAATATTGTCATTAGAAGATATCTCATTCCACTAAACCAGCTAAAACTCGCACAACTAGACTAAACTGTGAACGGCTAGTTAGGATACACAAGTTGTATGGGCACTTAATTATTCTGAACGAAGTCAACACCATATTTGCGCTACTCTCTATCTTTACTTTTTCATTTTCTTCAGGTTTTCCGAAACCTATTGCCACATTGAGATGTAACACAAATCCTCATCCCACAACCCCTTGATGATTGAGCATTCAATATATAGATGGGGGAGTTGAAATCAGAACAAAAAGAACTAGTTAACATAAGATCGTTGTGGGAATTACAAGATTAGACACATTAAGATTTACCTTAGATATCCTAGGAACATTAATACAAATGTGTTCCCTTTTGCTGCCAAAATAGCACAATTAAGATTCCAAGAGAAGGTTTCAGACAGTTGGATAAATGGGTACAGTGTAATGCTGTTAATGAAAAAAGCATCTACCAAATGCCTTCATGAGTAAAAATTGTCAGATACAAATAGTTTCACCTTTTTACTCCAGCTGGAACAGCATTATGAAGCACGTGATGATGAGCTGGATCCAGAGCATCATTTACAGAATCAGGTAATATTGACCCAAGGAAGCTACTTGATCTTCTACTTCTGCAAATAAAATACAACTAAATTTTGTCAACTTTGAAAAGAACTGGTGTAACTGTGTCTTGAGGAAGTAAACACAGTGTTACTGCATGCCAATAAAAAATCAAAACGTTACAAATATATATGTTATTTAACAAATGCAGTAAACCTATAATTGGTTATCATTTTCAGCTAGATATTCCCATCTAATTCTTTTGTCCGCACAACCCACCTCTGATTAATGGTAAACCCCAGTGAAAAGACATGAACAGATCCTGAAGAACTTGAAGCTACAAGAATATCTGGAAGCTGCTTTGAAGGTCCAAATGACAAGGAAAATATTGTAGATGGGTATGTCCCCCTACGGAAACTGTATGACTGCTCAAGGAGATAGGATCCATAAGTATAGTTAAAGACAACTCATGAGTAGCACGACCATAATGCATGTCGGCATCTACTTAATAAAAACAAAATGATTGCTTCATAGATGAAAATCTCTATAAAGATCTGCAAAATGCTTGCCATAACTATTAGGCAGTCCTACTTATGACATCTACCAAAGAGGTACTAAGACTTACTCCAGACTGGATAAAAAGAACGACAACTACAAATAGCAATTACATCAACATCTTAAACGAATTTATCTTTTATAATCTTCAAAGACACTAGTAGTAGTGGTTTATTTGTGTAAAGCGTGCAATGAATGCATACAAAGAAAAAAACAAAAGAACAAGCAACAGTTTGTGTCAATCTAATAGTTCCTATTCCATTACAGTTCTCTCTAGTTTATTTGTATTTTCTTCACAAAAAGTCAAAAACACATGGCTAGAAAGCAAATTTATCTAGGAAATTTTATAATACGACAGCCAAAACAAGTGAAAGTTCTATTCCAATTTATCTATGCACCACATCAGTACACTAACATACCCAGGCTGCCATAAGTTAACATTCAAATATTAGACGCATTATTATTCACCTTAGTTGCTTCTTGAACTAGATGAACTCTGATAATGGTTCCCTGTTCAGATGCTGTCGCAATATACATTCCATTCGAAGAAAGTGCCACTGCAGCCAATGGTGCACGATGAGCATCTATCTGCAATCGTATTCAGCATATACATAATACTAAATGCCAGGTGACCAAGAAAAGTAAAAGTAAAATCAAATAGATAACATGTAAGTTTCAATCATTGTGCAAGGGAGCAATAAAAATCCCAGTAACAAGAAGGATACTTCAAGGTAAATAATATACAACCAAATCTGTTACCAACCAGGTCCTGTATGATTATTTACTCATAGAGGAAGTCTTAAATGATAGCAATTGAATAATAACTGACAACTATTGATTGAAATAAAACACACAGAAGTGTGATTTTGAAAACATCTACTTTAAAAGTAATGATTCTTCATGACAGAGAAATGAACGCAAGGAGCTGAGTAACAAGTTTGGGAAGAAAGTAAAATATTTCTTAAGATATAATTGCAGGCAGTTGAACAAAATACTATATGGTGCAGTTAGAGTATATATTTGGTTTTGGAAATTTATACTTGAAAAATAAATTCATAATGACAGGAAATGACAAGCAAAGTGCTCAGTAACACATTCAGAGAAGAAAGTAGCATTATTTGAAGACAAAACTGCAGGTGCTTGAGAAGATTCTGCACTGTGCTATTCAATTATACTTTTATGTGGCAATTGAAAAGTTGAAAATCATTGTCTTGAATAATAACTCATTTACAAGCAGCATTACCTACTCATCTTTCATTGTTTCATATGCAACTTGTCATAGGTGGCCGTAATTAGACTAAGAACTATGAAATCAAAACAAACAGTAAATCATCAGTGAGCATCCTGGCAAGAATGAAATGAGTGTGCTGGTATCATGAAACTTGCACACTGTAACTAAATAAATTCATCACAAAAACAGGAAGCCAGATTTTAACATCTCACTGAGTGCTGGAACTCCCACAAACTTTACAGCATTAAAAAAGATAGATAAAAATTGCCGCATTGATGAAGTTTATAATAACTGGAACAAAGTCAGGTGAGTTTTGACTCTTCGTCAAAAATTAATCATTCTTAAAAATAAAAATAGATAAATAAATTCCCACCTCACAATGTGACTGAAGTTCCATGACATTGTACACCAAAACTGATCCTTTGGTTGTACTTGCAGGAAGAGCCAAAAAGCAACCATCCAAACTAGGGGAAAATGCACAAAGCCCTGCGGAATTTCAAAAATAAAAATAATATATATATATATATATATATCATAATATAAATAAAAGTGCGAAGAGAAGGGAGGGATAGATAAATTTACTAATACAACCTTACTAATTTATTAGTTAATTAGGTTAATTTGGTCTTTTATTAATTTAATTTAATAATATGTAATATAATTCATTTATTATAAATCTAATTCTAGGAGTCCAACTCCATTAAGATTTTAAATCAATAATGATTATAATCCCAAAAAATAGCATTTTAATTATAGTTTTAATATTATATCAACTAATAAATTAATTTTTTGATTATACAATAATTTATAATCCTAAGAATAGCATATTAATTACATCTTTAATCTAATATAAATGTAATAAGCAAAGAATTAAAATAACATACTAAAATGACAACAATAATAAATACAAAAGAATTAACCTGCACAGTTATAATGCTAAATTCAGAAATATATATATTTATTTTATTTTTTAGGTGATAATAAGTCAAATAGTTAATATTAATATGTAGCGCACGTGAGTAGAAAAGAACTAGTGTATACACACACACACACACACACACACATACATATATATTAGGACATTTAATAGTAAAAATGATCTGGTTCTGCACAAGTCAAAAATGGAAAACAAAACAATGAAATACAATTAGAAAAACAATCAGAGAAAGAGAGTTGAAAGAAAGAATACGCATTCAAGGCAAAGCAATATATCAAACTCTTAGTAGAACCTACAGTTCGGAAGATGAACAAAGGGTCTTTTATATACACTGACAAGCTTGGACAAAGCTACTGATGAAAGGGTATTGTTATTCCCAGCTCATCGGAAACCAGGCTATATATGCTCTTAAATGTTATCTCGAATGGATCCAAAACTATCATTTCATAGACAACATTAAAGTCATTCATTACTGTTTTCATTTTAAGAAAAAAGGACATAACTTTTGCAAAATTAAATCAAACCAGAAATTAAACCGTTCAATATATTCTAAATAAGTACCAGGGCATAACTCCAAATATAACTCATGAAAAAACATTCTCGTTACTAGGTCACTGGTAAATATTGTTTAAGTATATAACCCATGTTACATAAAATAACATCATGCAACTAGATGCACCAAAATCTTTTAAATAAGAAGTTTGATATCCAATCTAGGGTAAATATTGATTAACTGAACATAATGCATTCATTCATTTTCTGTTAGCAAAAACTCAGTAACTCTTATCTGGTCTGGAATAGATAGAATAGTATTATTACACCAGGTCCATGGGAAACAACTGGAAATAAAATATGATATATCAATTCGCTATAGAAATGCCAAAATCTAATAGGAAATAGATAGAATATGTCATGAATGTTATTATAAAGACAAAACCAAGATATTCTGACCTCACCTTTTACATTCGGAACTGTATCAATAGTATCCAATATTGCAAGCGTATTTGAGTCATAAATGAAAGTTTTTTCTTGCAAAAGAACCACAAGCCTGCAACAATTAAGAGACAAAAGAAATCAAAATCAAGTATGAATTTATCAAAACATGCTTATCCTTCATAAAAGAAGGATCTTCATATTTGGTATGTACCTACCATTAGATCAAACTGAAGAAAAATTATAATAACTCTGTCTAATTACCTTTTTCTATTCAAACGAACAGCAAGAATGGAAGTCAAAAAATTCAATTCACGCAGAGCAGTTCCAGTGCTAGTATTGAACAAACAAAGACGCCTCGGCGATAAAGAAGGCTGCTTTGCATTTCAATTTAGCAACAATCAGTAAGTAAATAATATACTTTACTTAAAAAAATATAAAAAGAGAAAAAAAAAAAACAAAAAAAAATTGAAGCACCTGTTCACCAGCACCAACAATCGCAAGAAGACTAGAACTGTAAAGCATTTCAACTATAATAAAAGCTCCTACACCTAATCAAAACCACACCACTATTTCATTAATTTAAAACCCGAGAAAAGAAAAGCGAAATCATGAACTAGAAAGACTGCTAGTGATTAAGAACACGCCTCTTTCATAACAGAGCCGGCCCGTATTAGGATCGAGTATTTTGAAGCCATCTCGCGTGCTAACTGCAAAACCACTGCATATACAAAAACAAAAACAGAAACAATTAGAAAGAAATTAAACCCAATAATCATCATTGATCAATTAAATTAATTAATCAAAGATCTGTTAATGTATGTATATACGTGTTCTCTTGATTGAAAGAAGCAGAGAGGATGGGGTAATTAGAGGAGTGGCTACTCATTAAACTGAAATGAAATTTCTCTTTCTTTCTTTTCTTTTTTCTTTGGAATTAAATTGATAGCTTTGTATTTGCTCTTCTCTTCTGGCAGTCTTGTTTGGGTTGAAGTCGAAAGTAGTATTTTAATTTGGTTCCGAAGAAAACAGAAAACGGAATTTATATTTACATCAGAGTGGGACTGTTGTTGAGCTGAGAGGTGGGTCCTCCTTAATTTATGTACTAAAGTTTACTTTTATCTCAACCGTCAATCTAACTGATATATGTCTAATAAGGTTGGTTGATTGATGGACGGCTGTGATAATACCAGGATTATGTTTGCGTATGGCAAAGGTTGATATGGTGGTGAGTGTGTACTTGCCCAACAATGGGATGAATAGGACTGTAAATGAAAATGTGTCACGAGCTATTCGGAGTTCGGATGGATAAAATACTTGTTCGAGGTCGTTCATTAATTTAAATGAGTAGAGCTCAAGTTTGATAGAATTTGGTTGGTTAGCTCGCGAACCTGCTCGTTTACAAGTTCGCGAACAGGCTCGTGAGCTCGAGCTCGAGCCCGATTCGTTTATAAAGCTCGCAAATATGTTCATAATTTTGTTTGTTTGTAAAGTTCATGAACATGCTCGTCTATAAATTTGACAAGCAAGCTCATGAGCTAGCTTTTTAATAGGCTCGAGATCGAATTCAAAATAATAATAATAATAATACAATATGTAAATGTAGTTATTAATATTAGTAAGAATTACAGTAAAAATAATAAATAATAAATAATAAATAAATACTTTCTATAATAATTTAATAAAATGAGTGTTTTTCATATTATATAAAATAAAGTTGACTAATTAATACAATTTTTATTTACTTATAACTTATTATGTATTATAAATTTAATTATATTTTTATGACAATAAAAATATTCTAAATGCATCTTCTAATTTTACTAATTTAATAAAAAAAATTATTTATTATTAAAACCTTAATTAGTATATAATAGGTCATAACTAATTAGGCACTAGAGTAGAAAAGAAAAAATTAAACATTGTGTCTAAATGAATATAGTCAGTGTATTGTCATTATTGCGAAACCTTATATATCTTAACATTAAGACAAAATATTTTATTTTCAATCTCATGCTCTTCGCTTCTTACATATCTCATATTTGTCTAACTCAAATCTTGGAGTCAATAGAGTGGAGTGTCGGTGTTGGATGATACAGTTTCTTTGAAAAAATTTTAATTTAATTAAAATTTTAAATTGAATTTATATTTATATTTATAAATAGTAATCAAATTAAAAATTAAGCTAAAATAAATCAAGACAGTAATTTATATAAGTTAATATATTATCATGAAAAACTTTTAGCTACTTTATTATATCACATTTCGACTATTTTATATTTTAAAACTTATTTTAAATTTTATAAATATTATTCATTAAAAGGTGAATGCCACTAAAAAATAAAATACTGGGACTGATTTATATTTTTTTTTAAGTTAACACAGCCTTGTGATATGTTTAGTATGGTCTTCTTGCAATTTTTATGCACCTATGATCTTTACGCACCTATGAAGGTTACTTTCTCCTGAGCTTACAATGTCGTCTAATTGGCGAAAGAGAGAGGATGAACCGCCAACATATTGTAAGTGTCTACAAAGAACCCTTCTTAATCTTCAATATGTTTATAGTTTTACACTTCATATTGGAGTGATTGGTTGATAATATGACATGCACTATAGTCCTTTGTTGTATGAATAGGAAGGTTCTGTTTGTTTGTAGTACATTTATTTTTTTTTGAAAATTTGTATGTTGGCATTGTGCATTTTACTTGTCAGTATTTTTAATACAGTGGCATACTCTAGATGATACCAATAAGTGTGTGATGTTGGGTGGATAGACTTTTGTTCTTCTGAAAAAATCTCTATATTGGAAATTGATAAGATGGCTAGTGAACTTGGTTTAAGGCCTGAAGATTTCAAAATAATATGGAAAAATCCTAAAAAGACATTATTTGGAGGTTGTAGAAATTTAGACACTAACGATGATGCAATTGAGATGTCCTTATTTTGTAGATGAGACCAAATAATGCATGTTTATTATAGGAAAAAGGAAAAAGTACTAATTGCAGGTAATGTAGGAGATAAAAATGGTAATAATTCTAGTGAGGTTAATAAAGAGCATGAGGGGTATAGTACATGAGAAAATAGTGATAACGAGAGAGAAAACTTAAATAAGAGTGATTATGTTGCTTCTGATTATGACTTAAGGGAATCTGATGTAGATAATGATAATGAGCTTTCTTTTAGCAGTATGTGGACAAGGAAATAGAAAGGAATGGGACATTTGGAGGTGGTACTGGTCAAGGGAGGGATTGAGGAGATGATTCTGACCAAACTATATATGCTCCTTTTGATAAGCTGAGATCCTGCTCATCAAGTGATGATGAGAGTGATGAGGGTTCAAAGAAGCCTAGGTGGGAAGTGTTTAATAAAGAAACTGACATGTTAATCCAAAAATCAAATTAGGAATGCTTTTTACTTCTTTTAGACAGTTCAATGAGGCTGTAAAGAACTCTGCCATTAGAACTAGGGATCAGGTTATTTTTAGACCTAACACAAAGACAAAATGCAAGGCAAAATGCAAGAAGGGGTGTGGTTTCTATATCTGGACATACCTAACCATACCAAATAAAAGTGTTGTTCATATTAAGAGTGCCAATTTTAATCATACCTGTAGGAAAGAGAACTACAACAGACTTGTGAATGCCAAGTTTGTTGTTGAATACTATCTTAAGAGTTTTAGAACAGATCCAACTTGGTCCATTGAAGGTATAATTGCTATTTTCATGAGGGATTTTAATGCACAGGTTTCAAGACTTCTAACATGGAGAGCTAGGGAAAAAGCTATGAGATTCATTGATGGTGATGAGAAAAAGCAACTATCAAAGCTCCATGATTACAAACTTGCGCTGTTAAGGAGTAACCTAGGTTATACCATTGTTTTTGACTTAGATGTTGGAATTTTTAAGTTAATGTATGTTTGTCTGGCAGCTTTAAGAGAGGGGTTCAAGAAGCGCCAGCCCACTCATTTTAATTAATGGGACTTGGTTAAAGGGCATTTTTTTATGGACAACTGTTAATAGCAGTTGGAATAGATGCTAATGATTGTATCTATCCAATTGCTTGGGCAGTGGTGTAGAAGGAAAATAAGGACAATTGGAAGTGGTTCCTTGAACTTCTATCTGAAGATATTGGCATCATTGGACATTCATGTATGACAGACAGAAGATTAGTACTTCAATGATTGTTCTTTTTCTTTCCTTAACTATATCATTGCTTATTATGATTATATTGCATTTACACCTTAGTTTAGGGTTTGATTCTAGCAATAGAAGAACTCTTCCCTGATGTAGAACACAGATTTTGTATTAGACATATTTACACAAAATTTAGGAGGAGATTTCATAATCTAGGAATGAAACACTAGTTTTGGCAACTGCACAGTCAAGCAATGTACCTATGTTTGAGAGAGTAATAAAGGCAATTAAAAAAGAATCTAGGGGGCTCATGATTATTTGAGTAACATAGCTTACTATCACTAGAGTAGATCATATTTTAGAACAACCCTTAAGTTTGATAAGCTATTAAATAGTCTGTGAGTGTTTCAATAGCTTTATATTAGAAGCTAGGACTAAAGGGATGATAAGAATGAATGAGATTATAAGGACTAAACTGATGAAAAGAATACACAAAAAGAGAGATGCAACTATTTTTTGCCCTAAGATTTACAAGAAACTTGATAAGTCAATAGAGGAAAGTACTAAGTATTACCACTGAGTGGTCAGGGGGTAACAAATATCAAGTTGTAGGACCTTGTGGGCAATATGTAGTGGATAAAAAAGATAGGAGTTGTACCTTTAGAAGATGGAATTTAACTAGAATTTCTTGTGCACATGTTGTTAGTGCCATCTATTACCATAATGACAATCCTGAAAATTTTTTAGATGACTGCTACAAGGTGACAACATCCCTAGATATTTATAGTCATATCATAAATCCAACTACTTCAAGTGACTATTGGCCTAAGGCCACTGCACCATCTGTCATACTGCATGATGTTGTGCATCTTATAAAGCCTAAAAGAGGCAGACTACCTCTGAAGAGAAGATTTGAAAAAGAGGAGATTAAAGCCCTTATCAAGAATGGAAATGTGAGAAAGAAAGGATGTGTCATGCATTATTCTGTGTGTCAAAGCACAGAGCATAACAAGATCTTCCATAAGAAGGACAAGAGTGTTGCCCCTACAAGAACAAGAAAGAAATTGACTGTGAGTATCACATTTGTTCTCTCAATGTACAATTAATTTAAATGATAATTTTATTTATGTGAGAATATATTACATGCACTCAAGTGAAGAGAAAGAAAGTTGAAAATATTGAATCCACAGCCCTTGAACCTGATAATCCTAGTTATGACTATAGTAATGTTCTTGTGTGGGATGACGAAGTACCAATTGCAAGTATTCTTATTAATATTTTTTTCTGGTTCATTTTGTTACTACTATCAATGTTGATACTAATTAAGAATGTTAAATGGATGAGTGTAGATGAGAATGTTGGTATACATGATGATGTTGGTGTAGAAGAACATGATGATAATGAGTTTGGTGGTCCCATAGGAACTGCATCAACCTTTGAAGGACTATCTTCAATTATACCAAGTTCACAGGTATGTTTCCATGTGCTGCTCTAATACTGTGTATAATCAACTTGGATGAGATGAGAGTTTGAGTATTTTCTTTCCTATGCTTCTTAAACAGATGCAGAAACTGACTTCATCTATTAACATACCAAGCAACATGGTGCCTGTTGATGAAGTTTTCAGTAGTTGGTTAGGGAGACATTCATCCTCTATTGCATCACCAGAAACACATCTTGTTGCTTCCTTAAATTCACAAAGATGCAGAAGTATATATGACTTACTTGGTGATCTACCTCTTTTTGGAAGTCAAGTTAGGAGATTCTCTAAGGAGAAGACAATTGGAACTAAAGAGAAGAATTCTGCATAAAAAGAAAAAGAGAAAAAAAAAAACCCTCTCAAGCTACTGCTAGATCTATAAAGAAATTGTAGAAAAAGCCAAGTCAAGTTGTTGAATCCCTTAGCCAACAGAAGAAAGACAAGAATCACAATTTGTCCAAGAAAGATAAATCTGCTCAAGCTCCATCCAAGAATCCTAAACCAACTTTTGTTGATAAGGAAAAGAAGTTAGATGAACCAGCTGCGAAGAAAAAACCATGGTTGCCTTCATACAATAATGGTATTAGGTTTAAGAAAATCCAGTTTAGGATATCTATATCTGGATCATATTGGTCCTGTTTTTATCCGTTATTGACTGTGTTGGTCTGTTGTTTTTTTTGGTATTATAATACTTTTAAGCACAAGAATCAATTACTCTTCTTTATGTTTGTTTTTTGCTATTAAAATACTTTTAAGCAGAGGAATCAATTACTCTTTTTGATATTTCAATGCAATTTTATTATTTAAGCAGATATTTTATTTTCTTGTCAAGTTAATTTTCATGTATTTATCAAATAAGACAAGGTAATAAAAGCATTGAATACTTCATATATTAAATTTGAGATAACTGCCATACATATATTGTGTTTACAATACAATAATGCAAACTACTCAAACAACACAAGGCAGAGCGGAACACAACCAATACTACTTAGGACTACATAAATAACTAAAACAAAAAAACCATCTTACAACAGCTAAAACAACTACTCAAACAACAGTTGCTTTTAAATAGCTTACAAGCGATATCCCATAACAAAACCTTCAATTCCAGATCCAGACTCCCATGGCCAAAATACAAACTCCAAAAATTTCAGCCACAAATGCAATCTTAGTTTTTTATGCTTTCCCAACATCAGAAAATTATTTTCTTCTTTCTTTAAATTCACCTTTACTGTTTCGTATGCCTCCTTGAAATGCTCAAACTCTCCCTCAACATATTGAAGCTGAAATTCCTGCCCTTCGATTTTCCCTTCCAATTCTTCCATTCTCAGCTTGTACTCTTTGAGCTACTCCAACTTAAACTCGTACTTTGCAAAGGCTTCACCGGCTTGAACTAAAGTATTGTTCCCTTCGTCTCTTAGGTCATCCAGAAGATTCAAGACATCCTAAACCCATACCATTTGTCTTTCATTGAATCCCATTGAAGCTATATGTCTTCAATATTTGTAGCTTGAATCCTCAACATGCATTGCCCTTACTTCTCCCATTTCGTGTTTGGCTGGATGATGGAGAATAAGAAAGAGGATGAAGAAGAGAGAAGAGAATAGGCAGAAGAGAGTTGAGAGAATTGAAATTAGGTTCACATTGGGAGAAAAGTAGGGGAATTAAGGATTTAAATGCTGACTAGGAGGGCTTCTAGACATGTCATCATTGACATGTATTCTGGTCTAAAATTTCGGCTGCCACATCAGCTGAAGATTGCTAGAAAGTGTAACGGTACTGAGGTCTGAATTATTACTGTATATGTTGGGTACTAATAGTTGTCATTATGGACATGTAGTAGCAAATGGAAACAATGGTCATAGTTTAGGTACCATTCATTGAATTTTACCCTCTTTCTGCTCTCGTATTTTAAAGTTCCAATATTTTTCAAGAATTGATTTTTTGCAGGCTAACAAGAGGTTCATGCCATCTTATTTTTGGAGTGGTGTTCTGGAGGCTAGATGGGTCTTTGAGAGGGAGTTGCGATGGAAGGTTGGATCAGGTGAAACGGTGCAGATTTGTAAGGATGCTTGGGTTCCTGGATTTATCACAGGCAAAGTTGCTGGATGGTATCTAATAATTTTTTGAATAATTGCATGATCAACTCTCTTAATGATGAAGCGACCCATTCTTGGAATCCAATCTTCTTAACCAATGCTTTCAATATACGAAGTGGCTGCCATTGGCTGCAATATATAATATTCGATTGAGTATACGGTCTCTATTGGACCCATTCAGATCATGGGTTTTATATGGTGAAGTCGTCTTATTATATTGCTCGTGACCTTGCTTTGGTTTCAAGCTCCATCCTCCTAGAATGGTTTCCCTACTACGATTAAAAGATGTTAGCAACTTAATCTTCCACATTTGGGTCAAACAATTCTTATGGCGTATCGATCTTAATTCCCTTCCATGCTTGGCAAATCTAGCTCGACGTGGAATATCTGTGGATGTGATGTGTAGTTGGTGTGGACATGAATTTGAGGATCAACTTTATTCTCTTAATGACTACCCTATTAGCCGTAGTTATTGGTTAGCCTCACCTTTGGGGATTCAATCTGATCAAGTGCCTGCTACAGATGTTCGAATGTGGCTGGATAGTGTTGCTAGCCTGAAGGATGACCAATTACTTGAGACTTTTTCAGTTCTACTTTGGAATTGTTGGGCATTAAAAAATCAGCAGGTTTCTTTATGGTAGAAGTGATGACATTGTTTCTTTGGTTTAAGAGCTGTGAACTTGTTGCTTGATTATCAGAATGGGCGCTCTAGTGGTGTCTCATTACCAGCCTAATGGTTGGTGCCCTTTCCCCCTTTTGTCAAACTAAATATAGATGCAGCTTTGTCTTCTACAGGTTTCCTGGGAGTTGGAGCTGTTGTTCGCAATCAGAGTGGACTTTCCTTTGTGCATGCAATTTGAAGGCCGGTATAAGGCTGAGGAGGCGGAAAAGGTAGCTTTACTAGAAGCTCTGAGACATTTGCAAACTCTCCAATGATGGCACTTAACGGTTGAAAGCAATTTTTTACTGCTCATTAACAAATTGAGGGGTGAATCTCCTCCTCTCCTTTTCATTCATCAACTTATGGAGGATATTAAGCTATTTGCCTTTCCTTTGATTTTGTTGTTTTCTCTTTTGTCAAATGCTCGGGCAATTGTACAGCCCACCAGTTACCAAAATTAGTTCTGTTAGATAGTAACGAGTGTGTTCTTTTTGGAGGTGTTCCTACCTGTGGAATCCTTTGTTTTGGTTCATCTTTCTGTTTAATAAAATATTTCTCATTCTCAACAAAAAAATTGAAAAACAATTTCATTTAAATTGCTTTGCAGTAGTTAGACTTTTACATTATCTTATATTTTAATTTAATATATTTTATCATATAAATAATAATTATGACAAAAAAATTTCTAAAATAATTTAAGCATAATAAATTTTATCATTTTATTAAGTATATAATAACAGGTTAAATTATTAAAATTCATGTGCAGCGTGGATAAAAAAACTAGTAAATATAAAGGTAAGAAATGGAATTTTTTTTTTTTAAATGCCCTTAGAATTAATTGGTAGCTAATCTATTTCCAACTTAAACCTATCATAATCCCATATTCTACTTACTTCAATTTAATATATTTCTAATTTTATTAGAATTAATAAGTAATTAACTTAATTCCATCATATTTATCATAATTTTATATATAATAAAATCTTTCTATAGTGATACTCTGTATAGAAATAACATTTACATCGTGATAAAATATTACAGTTCCAATTTAGTAAGTTATAAATAGGAATAAACTCTTTATTATAATAAGTTATACATTTTTTAAGTCATGCTTTAAGAAAATATTCTTTTATATAGTAATGTTTATATGTATAATTTAAAAAATGTATATTATGCTATATATTTATTTCAATCTATTATTATTTTATCTCATTAATTTTATTTATATAGTATGACAAGATATTTATATTTCTTATCTCTGATTTTTGTTGTTTTACTAACAATATTAAATTTGAAGTTCAAAGAAAAATTTTAATATTCAAACCTCCACTAAGTTATAACTTTCTCATAATCATAAATTTTATTTAGTTTCAAGTGTATGACTATATAGAGAGGTTCTACTGTATATTTCTAATCATTTAACTAGTTGATGAATTATTATATCGTACTATATATATATATATATATAACTCAATATAAATTTTTATAAATATAAGAATTAATAGAACAACAAAATATCTTTAATTTTATTCTACTGAATTATTAATTTTGAATTCATTAGTATAATATTTTCATCAAAAAAATTATTGCAAATGAATTACTTTAAGTGCTTAATATTTTTTTTATATGCTACACTAAATATTACATTAAAGATCTACATCTGAAGTTGAGTTGTATTGTTATATCTTATTGTAAATTTAAGTTATGTATTATGTAACTAAAAATTTTGAGATAATTTAAATTCAAGGAATTCATTCTTATTTTATTATTTTCAGTAAATTTGAAACAATATCTTAAGCAACATTGAAAGAAAATATTATTTAAATTTTTAATATTTATTTACCATTTACTATTTAATATTAATGTTTTTTTTCTTTTTCTCATGAATGTTTAAAATACATCTCTTTTTACATTCTCCTCTTTACCATCTTCTCTTGAAAAAAATAAATTCTTTTATTGTAATTAGATTATCTATAAAAGTATTATATTATAAGATTTTAAATGTTTTAATAAAAATTATTAAACAGGCGAACTTTTATTTATTAATCAATACAGAGATTTTATTTTAATATTTTTATTAAATAATTATTAAACTAGTGAAACTAAATAATTTTAAAAATATAAAAGACAAATAAAATAAAAATATAATTAGATGAAATATACATATAAAACTTAATAGTGGCAATGGGTAATTGAATCAAAGAAAGAACTAATATTTAATAATTTTATAAGATATAATTCTTAAACTTATTTGAGACCAAATTGTCCGTTAAGCTTATAGAGTACATGATAATACATGAGCTCCTAATATAAGGTAAAAAAAATTATGAAATAGTTAAATATATTTAATATAAATTATAATATAAACTAATTTTAAATATGATTTTTATATTATAACTTCTATAATAATAATTTACATTTATAATACATGCAACTATCAAAATTAATAATAATAATAATACGGATATATTTTTATGTTTCAGACTTAGCTGGATTACTAAAGTCCTTTTGGAGTTTGAAGTTTTATTTTGAGACCTTCTATTCGTGTTGAGTTAGTTTTATGTATAGTAAAAACTGAATAAGTGTAAAAGTCATGTATCACACTTCACTAATACTAACAATTAACATCTAATACATATTAAAGAAAAATAATTAATAAGTACTAATTATGTCTGCTAAAAGAAATTCTATGCGAATCAAATAGTTAAGCAAGATATAGTTATAATAATAAAAATAATAAAAGTATAATTATAATAGTAATAATTATAAATATAAATTAAGCATAACCATGATGAAGCTATCTAAAAATAATTCAAAAATTATTGAAGATCGAGTTGATACTACTTCAATAGTTTGACGACCTAAATTCTAACTGCATAATACTCGATTCATCAAGCTTATAAGTATAATAGAGTTGAATTCAAGTATAATATCAAGTCGAGCTTAAACATGAAATTCAGTAGAGATTGTATTTTTATTATTTGATAATTTTATCTTATTTGAAAGATTTGAGTTAAATTTAAATATAATAAATATATAATCGAACTGACTCCAAATTTAAATATTAAATTAAATTAAAGTTCGAGTCTTTAGATTTCAATTTGAAACCTCCCACTATTTTTTCTATGATCAGATGTAGCTTGAAAGTATTATGGAAGTTGCTAAAACTTAGATACCAGAATCATCTGTACTTTTGAGCTATTTTTTGGCGAAATCCATATTTGAGTTCTTGTATATTCAATTTTTCAATATTAATTCAATCAACTTTTGTTATAAATCTTAAGTTTAGGTATTTATACAATGAAAAATATTGTCAGAATATAAACCCCTTTTATTGTCTAAATTTATTTGTGAAGTACTTGCATTTTAATTTATAACCAATTAATCCTTTATTGTCTCTGTAAGCATTTACAATATTACCCGAGTAAAATGAATAAAAAGTAAATTGAATCACATTTTAAGAAATTCATTCAATTATGTAGTTTTTTTAAAATAGGTAAAAGTAATCCAAAGTAGAGATTTGACAATGTTATCTAATAAACAAAATCTAATAAATAAATTTAGATTTAATAATTAAGTTATTAAAAGGGTCCTAACCACCTGCCTTATGCCCTATTCTACTGAGCTTTTCTCTCTCTCTCTCCCTCTCTCCCTCTCTCTCTCTCTCTATATATATATATATATATATTTATTTCTTTCTATATTATGAATCTTGACGAGATCAAATAAAATAAATATATTTTAATTAGTCGCTTACTCGTTACATAACCATTGTTATTATTTTAATTATAAAATAGGTAAGATTTAATAAAAAAATTAATATTTAATATTTCATTTAAATATTTTATAAAATTTAAATATTTTTAAATGTCGTTAAGTTTTTAATACTTTATTATTTTATTAGTATAATAATATAGAAATTATTTTAAGAATATTTATTAATAGATTTTAATATTTGTCAGCACCTATTTTCCGGATCTAGATATCGAGGAAATTATGAAAAATCCTATGACCAAAGTTACGGCCTTCTCATATCTCAAGAGATGAAGGACGGGCGAATCCGAGATTAAGATTGAGGTCAATTGAGCCGAAATTATCTTTTTAAAATCAATTTAGAGTTAATTGTCAAGAAAATAAAGTTTGGGGGTCAAAACGATGAATTTTGTAAGATCATGGACTTAATTGTAAATTTTTGTCAAATACACAATGCCAATTAGGATTCTTTTTCCTTCCACGTTGTTTTTTTCTTAATGTTTTCACGTCCAGATACAGATTTTAAAAGGCAATTGACGATAATCATGGATTTTATTTAAATTTTAAGGGATTAATATTGAATATTTATCAACTTATTTTTTAAAAAAATGAGATTATCAGTTCCCTTACCCTATCTCTATAAATAAAAAGTGATATCTAGGGTTAACAATAATAGAGAGAAAGAGAAAAAATCAAAAGACAACAAGAGAGAACAAAAGCTAGATCGATTGAAAGAAAGGAAAAAACTTATGTTCATTATTAGACAAAAGGGTTTAAGTCACTAAGAAAGAAGGCCACTCAAGAAAAAAACCTTTTTTTGGAAACCTTTTTTAATCGACAGAAGATTTCAGCCTCACATCTAGCACTAGATTCTCAGCTAGTCTTTGATTCAACTACATTCTCATCACCTTAGACTTGCAGAACCATCAACTATAATGATAACCTGAGGATTCCTCCAAACATGCATCCATCATCATCCTAAACTGGTTTCTTTATTCTTTTTTATTTATCTTTTTTTCTGTTTCTACGAACATGATTAGGGTTATTATTGTTAGTTATTTATGATTAATATGCTTAGATTATGGTTTTCTTGTGGAACTACGTGTTAATCGAGTTTTGAAATTTGATAACAAGAATATTAAGATTTTGAATATGATAATTTTACCAATTAGCGTTTTGAATCTTATTAGACACATGCAATAGGATTAATGATTAGATTTATATTATTTATCATGATTTAGTAATTAACTTTGTTTAATAGGATTATAAGATTAGTTTATCATTTTTTGTTTATTGTACTTTTAGTTTCTAGGGTTTTTCATCAGTTCTTAAGGTTTTGAATAATTGATGGGTTTTTGTTGTTTTTGCTCCTTTTTTATTTTATTTCTTTCATATTTAATTAATTTATACTTTTTATGCATGTGAAATTCGACTCTAGGGACGCGAGGAATACACTAACAAATCAAAAAACCTGCCTGGAACCCCTAAAGCCGATCGTCTCAATATAGAGCTAATTGGCTCTGCACCGATCAACTCTATGATTAGTGTCCATCGACTATGCAACATTTTGTCCCAAATTTTTGGCTTTTGTCAAGTTTTAATGTACTTTGTACTGTATTAGATTTTTTTTTCTTATAGTTCTAGTTGTAGGTCGGGTTGTAATAGCTAGGTTTATTTCCTACATTTTGTTTTGTTTATATTTGCTTACTATATGATTAAATATGTGTAATGTGATTGATTAATTAAAACAGGCCACATAGACTTAGGGTTAAAGTAATGTGATTGATTAATTAAAACAGGCCACATAGACTTAGGGTTAAAAACTTGATTCAACATGAACATTGAAATAGGCTAACTAATATTAATTGGGCTTAAATTTTAAAATTTAAGTAGACTTAGTGAGCTTTGCCAAGTTTTAATTAAGATTGACCTTTATTAGAATTAGGTTCACACTGAAGAAGTCTTGTCATAATAAGTAGTCCATTAGGTCTAAAGGTTGGAAATTAAAAGCATAATGAGTAATTGGGCTAGACTAAGTGGGCTACATACATAATCAATTAGTAAATTAGCCTAACAACTCCAATATGGGCTGGACATAAATAAAATAGACTAAACCTAAGTGAATTATGCGTGTTATTTGCTATGCCTCTGTATAAATTCTTTGTGTTTATAGGAAATAATTTGTTAAACAATAAAATTAAAGACTAATATACACAAATAAAGAAGTTGGCTTCCAAATTCATCTCTGAATTTTGTGGCATATGCTTGCTTATGGAATTTGAGAAATGTCACTCATTAGTAAAAGTATTCCGGTGATTATCTGGGTGGCGACTCCCATCTCCACGCTAGTCTTAGTGACTAGTTAGCCTGTTCCCAATTAAATTGAAAAGCCTTAAAATTTTGTAGTCGCTAAAGACACTTGGGTGTGCGCAAAAAACCGCCACCCCAAAGTATTATATAAATTAATACTATTAATGTAATTAATATTATTATGTTTTAAGATTATAATTATTATATAATTAAAAATTTAATTTATTAGTAAGTATAATATAAAGAATATAATTAATATATTATTTCTTAGGATAGAATTAGAATAATTATCTAATTAGAAATTATTAATTTTTCTTGATTCATTGGAGGGCCAACGGGTTATGAACCATAAAATAGGGGATAGTCATCCTCTTACAATCACCATAAAAGCAAGAACATACCTAGTATAAAAAAAAAGACTCGAAAATGAGATCTCTCACCCTCAAGAATAAATACTATTACTACTTGGGCTAGGCCTCAAGTGTAAAATACTTTATTAGTTAATAGAATATTAAAATGTAACTAATATATTATTTCTTAAGATTAGAATTAATATTTAATTAAGAATGTAACTTATTAATTAATAAATATATAAAAAATTATAAAATTACATATAAGCTTAAATTTAATATATCAAAAATTAGGATACATCGATCGTATCAAAATATAAGCATATATATTAAAAAAAAATAGATTTCATAAATTATATATATAAGCAAACAAATCAATTTTGAAAAGTCCCAAAGCAAATCATTGAAGTCCAAATTATTTTCTAAATTGAATGTTGAGCTCTTTCTTGTGAAATGATTATTTTAGTGATGACTATGGTGGTGGCTAATGAAGTAAAGCTATGTTTGATAGAATGTAATGGAATGTAACATAATCAACTAAATAATAAAATCAAAGAAGTAATGAAACGTAAACTCATCATTCCATTATCATATTTGGTTATCAAAAAAAAAAATATATACATATATATATATAACATAATGCAATTATAATTTTTATTTTATCATTTAATTTATATATAATAGTTAGTATAGAAATAAAATATTAAAATAAATTATTTAAGAATAATATTAAAATTATTTGTAAAAAAAAATTATCAGTCATTAGAATTTGGTCGTTGAAATCTAGTAGTTGAAAGTATTTAAATATATTAATAAAAATAAATTTAAATATATTGTAAGTAATTATAAATTTTATGTGTATTAAACATTACATCAAATTAAATATAATTGATTACATTGTGTAATTGTCATCACATTACATTAAAAAAAATTTAATAATCAAATAAAATAATAAAATATATAATGTTCGGTGATTCCATTACATGCTTCGTTGTACCATACTATACATACCCTAAAATTATCAATTTGGTTTCGCAATCCCTAAAGAAAAGTTGAGTGAAAAGAAGATGATGAAGATCTAGCACGTACCTGATGAAAATGACAGCAACGGTACTCAGTACAAATAGTAATTGGAAGCTACCTGTCATTACATAAAGTGGAGGTTCTTTATAATGATACTCTTTTAAATTTTATTATAGGATTTAACAACTTTCTAATAATATACTTTATGAGAATTTTGAAGACAACGTGTATTTGATCTGGACACTGCAGATATGAATTTATTTTAAGAAATAATAATATAAATAGTCACTAAATTTTATTTTTATTTTTATTTTAGTTGCAAAATTTTAATTTGTTTCATTTTAGTTATTTAATTTTAATTTTAATTACAATTTAGTCATTTTGTCAATAAAAAAATTGACATCATAATTTTCTTTTTTAATTATTCTTTTCTTATTAATTATTTTTGCCACGTGTCAGTTTTTTATTTGCAAAGTGACTAAATTGAAACAAAATTTAAATTGGATAATTGAAATAAAATAAATTAAAATTTTATGACTAAAATAAAACTAAGTGTAAAATTCAGTGACTATTTTTATTATTATCCATATTTTTTATAAGGAAAATATTTTTAATTTGAGTATTGTAAATATGCATATAATCTTGTTGTGGGTTCTTACGTAAGTGGATATAAACATGGATAATTTAAATTAGAAATTATATAATATAAAAAGTTTATCTAATTCCAACAATTGAGATATATATATATATATATATATATATATATATATATATATATATATATATATATATATATAAGGAATACTAATTTTAATAACTAAGAGAATATAACTATTCCCAATAATTAAGGGATATATAAAGAAAAATATCAAACGTAAAGATAAAATACATATTAAGAACTGGCATATGCTTACATCTTTAACTCTGTAGATCTACTAACTAAACTTATTTTATCTGCTCTATATAACTCTCTTAGGCGTTCCCACGTCTTATCTCTACAAATTTGTTGACCTTAGTTTTCAATATGCTCCCTCAAGTTGGAGTATGGAGACTTGGAATGTCCAACTTGTCAACTAAGAATTGAAATGATTGTTTTTCTAAGAAAACTTTTCTATAAGTGAAACTTGAGATTTCTTTTTCAATATCGTACTAAAAAATATATAACAAATTTGAGCAATTTTTAGACATGCAAGGTCCTCTCAAATTTCAATTTATGAACATTGATAATCCCTTTAAATTTCTTCGCAGTTCTGAGGCTTGCAGGTCTCTTCCAATATCTTTGTGTTTTTAAGATTTGTTAAAGACTTGCTTAGGTCCTTAATAAATTTTCAGTTTAAAGACATGAAGGTCTTCTTATCATCAAATCTTTAGTTTAAAGACACAATGGTATTTTTCTAATTTTTAGTTTAGATACTTGTGATTCTACAGTTTAAAGACTTGTTTCAGTTTTTTTGTACAATATTTTAGTTTATAGACATGTTGATCTCATTAAGTTCTAATTTATAGATTTGTTAGTCTTTATCAAATTCCAATTTATGGACTTATTAGTTTCATCAAATTCCAGTTTATAAACTTGTTGATCTTATTAAATTCTAGTTTATAGACTTATTAATCTTAACAAATTTCAGTTTATAGACTTGTTGGTTTTATCAAATTCTAATTTATAGACTTGTTGGTCTTTTACAAATCATCGTTTTAATAAATATTCATAAACTTAAAACATAAATTTAGAGATATAGCACAATAAAGACTTTACAAAAAATTTCTTTGTTTTTTTTCTTTCTCATATGCAAGGAAATTTTACCTTTTTCTTTTTCACTCACAGTTCGTAAAATTAAGTTGCTCTGATATTATGTTAAATTTTGTATCAATTGTATGTATTTTCATTAATGGAAAATGAGTTTATACAATACAAGAATTTTATTTAATCCTAACAATTAAAGAATATACATATTCAAGGAATACTAATCCCAATAATTGAGAGATGTAACTAGTTCCAACAATTAAGGGATATAAGAAAAGTATCAAACAGAAAAAAAGTATATACAGTAAGAATTGGCGTGCCCACGTCTCAATTCTACAAGTCTATTGATCCAACTTATTCTATCTACTCCCCTCAACTCTCTTAAGCCTGTCAACGCCTTATCTCTGCAGGTCTGCGGACTTTAGTTTTCAATAAATAGAAGTAGAAGCTATTTTTAACTGTTACTCTAAATTTTTTTGGATTAGGTAGTTCTCTTGAAGAGATTGATGAAGAAATTGCAAAGAGGTTGATAAAGAGATGATGGAAAAGAACAGAGATTATTCTGACGGTGTTAATGTAATATACTTATTGAAAATGAAAAACCCATTACCAAATGGTTCAAAAATAATAAAACTCAATATTACCCAATTTAACCAAGTTCTTCATAGGCTTAAGTTTCGTAGAACTTTTTTATTTTATCTGATATAATCTTATGGCTTTGTTTGGGACTTGGCCTAACTAAAACTTTTAGTCCCAATTGTCTTAAGAGTGATCCATCACTTTCCAGTCTTTGGTCTTTTCTACCTCTCAGGTCTCTTTTTTCTTTTACAATTGACACATGATTATTATCTCACATGAATCTAATGATCAGTAAGGATACGTGCCTTCAGTTTGACATTTCTTACGTATGGTCAAAAACATCCTTTGTCAAGCAGGAAATCTGTCAGCTTGGGTTGTGTCTTGTGCTCTAAATCAGTTGGCACCAAGTACAAACTGGTCATAAAAGATAAACAACAAAGCACCAAACCAAAGAACCGCGTGACCCTGCAAAGTATCCTCAGAGAACGACCCTTAACAGCTCTTTTGCTTTGACAAATTGACAATACCTCCTGTAAGACATGCGGTAGGACACTGTCTCCTTCAGGACCTTCACTCTCCCTCCACTTCAAAATAGCCAATAATATGTAGGACACTGCCTCACGCTTGGAGGGCACTGTAGCTTATGATATTCTCTGCCCACTCTCTTCCACAAACAAAACATTGGGAGATTCCCATTTATATTCTTTTTAACTTCTCTAGTTGGCAAGGAAATGAAGATGGGTTCTTTAGTATTTTAGTATTTACATTACACTTTCCA
This sequence comes from Ricinus communis, assembly GCF_019578655.1. Classification (NCBI taxonomy): domain Eukaryota; kingdom Viridiplantae; phylum Streptophyta; class Magnoliopsida; order Malpighiales; family Euphorbiaceae; genus Ricinus; species Ricinus communis. The sequence goes on from NC_063258.1 coordinate 23,314,918, forward strand.
AAAGGATAGAAGAGAAACTTACAAACAAACTAAATAACCTATATATACTTTCTTGAACGAAGTTTAAATCTTTGCATTTGCAAAGAAATAACAAGGGGGACAGGAAAAGAATGACATTCCTCTATAAAACTGCTTTGCTTTCTTTTCTTTTTTTCTTTTAGTTTTCTTTTAAATTTATCTTGGACCAGAGAGTTCCATGGCATAGGAATCCAAAGAATGTTCATCATCATCATCATCCATTCCGAGGCCGAACGTGTTGTTGCTCGATCGGTCATTGCTATTTTCATCCTGTTTAGTCGCAGTAGTGGTGGTACTGGTAGGTCGAATAGTGCTTTTATTGGTGTTGTTCTTGTAAGAGAGGATCATGACAGGATTGATATGATTGTGTGATTTTGCCCATTTCTCAGCGAGGCCATCGCCTTCAAGCATCCGGACCACTTCCGACATTTTGGGACGATGGGCTGGGAGGTATTGAGTGCACAAAAGAGCTACTTGCAGCATCTCTCCTACCTCAATCCGATCGTACATGCCATCTAGCTCTTTGTCCACCAACTCTTCCACTTTCTTTTCTTGTTGTATCTTTTTCACCTGTGGCATGCGTATGTTAAGAAATTTGGACAAATTACTATCGCATGTAAGCATAACTCCAATCTCTTGGGTCACAGCATCATGATAACATAATATCAACAAACATAACCAAAACAAATTGTCTTGTCTACTGATAGAGCTAGCAAGGTGTTGTTGATTAGACTTACCCACTCGAGCATTGCTCCTTTTTGATTAACAGTTTTTCCAAACTCAAGAGCTCTCATTCCAGTTATGAGCTCGATCAAGAGAATGCCAAATCCAAAAACATCAGTTTTCTCAGAAGATTGTCCAGTGGAGAGGTATTCCGGCGCAATGTGCCCAACAGTGCCACGGACAGCAGTGGTGACATGAGAAGCAGCAGGGTCAAGTTGCTTTGCAAGTCCAAAATCACCAACTACAGCCTCACAAAAGTCATCAAGGAGCACATTAGCAGCCTTCACATCTCTATGGATTATCTTAGGATCACATTGTTCGTGCAGGTATAGAAGACCCCTTGCAGCTCCAATTGCTATCCTCTTCCTCGTGTTCCAATCTAATGGTGGTTTTCCTGTTGCGGTCATTACATAGTATAGAAGATTCATTAAAATGTAACGAGGATAAAGACAAGTATCAACAGAGAAGAACTCAATTTTGTAACCTTAACAAAATGTTTGAAAATGATCTTTAGAAATAAATTTGAGGCAGATGTGAACCTCTGACTGAAATTTGAAAATATACCAAAGTCTAATGTTCATCGAAACCATTTTCAATAAATAGGCATGGACAGGATCTCAACAATTGCCAACATAGCTTACAAAAAATTACACTTTGAATTCACTTATTTGCAAGCTTTTGACCCACGAAGTGGGTGGTGGCAGCAAAATATTTCCCTGCGAATCTCCTAAAAGTAATGTGAGAACATTTGTTCTGCTAATAAAATCAGCAATTTCAGGAAAACATGTGAATATCAAATCTGAAGTGCTCTAACATAGCCATTTCTGTAGAGAATCTTTAAAGGAGTTCAAGCACCAACTTTTTAGTCCATAACACAGGAATAGAAAAAGAATTAAGATTGAAGCGCAAAGAAGGAACAGAAACTAACTAATGTGACATGCTTGAACCTACAAGGTCTGGAAGTTGGAACTACATACAGACTGGTTCTCAGAGACACCATACATAGTTCAATAACCATTAAATGGAGATAGAGCAACAGTTCAACAGAAACACAAGTACTTTTTATGTGAGAAGTTGTTGTATCATTATAGCGATAAAGGTAAAGCAAGAACCAACCTCTAAGCCTGGAGGCCACACTACCATTGGACATGTATGGATAGACCAAAAGCCTCTCATTAGGAGTGGCACAATATCCTATCAATCTGAGCAAATTCCGGTGAACAGCAAGGCTGATCATTTCCAGTTCTGTCCTAAATTGTGAATTCCCAGAATTTCCAGTCACATCCTTCAGCCGCTTCACTGCTACCATTGTCCCATCTCCTAGCTTCCCCTTGTACACATTGCCAAAGCCTCCAGCACCAAGAATATTCTTTGAGCTGAAGTTGTCTGTGGCAAGTTGGAGCTGTCTGAAGGTGAAATTCCTGAGATTACCTAGGCCAAGTAGCTTTTCGTCTTGTTTGTCTGTATCAAAATTCAAGAACATAATTGAGGTCATTGAAAGGCCATGCTATCTTGCCTGATATTTAGTGACATGATGTTGTTGTGTTATTACTGACCATTAATGTTGGCTATCATTTGGCTTCTCTGCTTCTTCCTCAGCCAAAGTAGTGCAAGTGCTAAGAGCAAGAGGAAGACAAAGCTGAGGCTAACCCCAAGTGCAATTGCTAATTTTTTGGTCTTGTGTTTGCCTAAACTAAGATTAAGTAGAAAGTTATTCAACAGAAATTGATAGGTCAACCAGAGAAAAGAAAGTGGTATAGCTAGTTTACCAGATGATGCATTCAGAGAAAAGGAAAGAGGACCATTACTGGCTGATCCAAAGCAACCCTCATTGGCACCACTTCCACAAATCAATGGATTGCCCACGACACTGCATCAATCAAAGCAAAACAAAAGCTGATGTAACAGTAAACAATTAGGTAAAGTTGAAAGTGGATTGCTACAGAGGAAACATACTTAAATGTTCTTGCAGGGAACTTGGGCACTGGTCCACTCAGATTGTTATAAGACAAGTCTCTGAAACACCAGCGTAATCAAATATTGAAAACCCATATATCAGAAATGAGATATAAACCTTCAGTAAATCAGAAGGATAATTTTTACGAGTTTCAAGATACCCATACGTGAAAAAACAAAACAAAAACTGACAGAAGGAAAAAAAAAACAATACTCACAAGAAAGCAAGCTGTGGGATTTTGGCTAAAGCGGCAGGAAATGGCCCAGACAAGCTATTATTGTTCAGCCTCCTACTCCCATTAGAGGACAAAAATCAACCACATTAGAAAATAAAATAACAATGATAATAATAAAAATAAATAAATTTAATTGCAAAGGAATTCTCATGAAAATTATAAAATAAAGTAGCAAACCATGAAGTTGGCATTTTTGAAAATAAAAAACTATGAGAACGAAAATAGCCTATAACGACCAACACTAGTATTATTTTCCTTTAGCTTTCCATTTTCTGAAAGCAAACAAGGACCGATAACAACATAAGACAGGCAATTGTTTTCTTTCAATTGTCATGCTGCTCCACTTTCTTGGCAACCAAATAGATTATGAAGGCTAAACATGGAAAAAGAAGTACTTACAAGTATTGCAGGCTATTTAGCTGGCCAAGAGAATCTGGTACCAAACCGGAGAACCTGTTGTTGGAGAGATCCAAGGTCTGAAGTTTTGGAAGTGTACCAAGTTCCGGTGGGATTTCACCTGTGATGTTATTATTCTGCAGCAACCTTCACATACAAATCATAACATTAAAACATGAACACTTATTATCCAACACTAATTATAAATCATGGGAATTATCATCTTAGCTACATATGTAAACACAGATATATTATTAGTCTCTGTATGGTTGCAAGGAAAAGTGTTCTGCATCTTGATACTCCACTTGAGTTTAGATTTTGAGACAAAGAAACTATTATAATGAAAATCAAAACAAACGAAAAACTTACTTTCCTTCACTTAACTTTATCTAAGCAACCGAACAGAAAATAAAGACACAAAAAAAATTTATTCCAAGATAAAAGTTCTTACACTTGACGAAGATTAGTGAGGTTTCCAATGGTCCCAGACAGAGTTCCAGAGAGAGATTGGCTTGGAGCACCCCTGAATAACCAAAAAAAATGCACATTACATATATTCTGAAGTTCTTCTCTATCAAAGACCAAAAACTATGGCTTTGAAAGAAACCAAGAACTAGAAATAAATTCAAAGAAAAATAAAAACTCACAAGCCAATAACAAGATTATCAGGTGAGCAAGTGATCATAGCCCAACTGCAAGGGTCTACAGAGTCCTCATCCCAGTTGTTTAAAACACCATGTGGATCATTTAATGCTTCTCGTATAGTTATCAAAGCCTCCACTGCAAAACCCACAATAAATAAATAAATAAAAATCAGAACTTGCATTGTTAGAAATAAATATTCAAATAACACTGAAGCTTTTGGGCTTGAGTTGGGGAGGCCATATACCTTCATGGTTTCGAGGCTCGTATGAAGCAGAAAGTTTTGCCAAAGAGAGAAAGACTATGAAAGAAACAAGAAAGAGCTTGAAAGCCATAGCTACCTAATGATAGACTCTACTAAAGAACATGTTTTGTAAAGCAAAAAAGAAAAGAAAAAAAACCATCAAATTGTGAAATGAACAAAGAAACAAAAGAATTATTAAGTTATTGTTAGACTCTTCTTCTTTGGGAAGCCCAAAAGAAACAAATTTATGTTATATGTATCTCTCTCTGTCTCTGTTTCTCTGTTAGCTGTCTCTTACTCTCTTCTTTTTAAGTCACTTTCTATAGCCAACACAAGAGTTTAGCACATAAAAACACAATCTTTTTTTCTTTTTCTCTCTCTTGGGAGAGAAAGAAAAAGGGAAAAGAAAAATAAAAACAAAGGCAAATAAATGTGTTATCTTTCCCTTTTTATTTTATTTTCTTTTAACTTTTTTCTTTTCTCCTCTTTGTTAAGTTGGGTCTCACTTTTTCAGTCCACCATTGTTTTTACTTTGCTTTTCTCTGTGTGAATGTGTTGTTTAGCATTTGGGTTCTTTTTCTTTCTTTTTATATTTTATTTTTAACACAGAGAGAAAGAAAGTAAAGAGAATCAGAAGACTGATACGGTTGTGTCAGGTGATAGTGGTGGTGGAGAGAGTATAGTGCAGAAATTGAGAGAGAGACGTGAATAATGGATATGGGCAAGAAGAGTGAACGCTGTAGTACTAGTTGATGATCTGGACTGAAACTCTCTCTCTCTCTCTCTCTCTCTCTCTCTCTCTCTCTCTCTGTCCTTTTATTTTTTTTCCTTTTGTTTTACAAGTTACTTGTTGCAGACCAAGAATGGAGACTGCTTAAAACAAGAGAATCAAGAACCATTTATGGATTTTTTTTAATTTTTTGTTGATTTGAGAGGTCACTACTTACTACTCAAGATCATGAATACCCAATTGACAAAATATTTCTGTCAAAAAGAAATTGACAAAATATTTGTATATTATATATATATTATATATATGTATATATATTTATTCTTTCTCTTCTCTTTCTTTCTTTCTTTCCTGTGGTGCTATACTGCTATGTGTTATCTATGTCCTTTTGATGGTCTGCTATTTCTGTGGTAGATGGAGAGGGTGAGCAACTGTTGTTTGCTTGATTTGATTCTGTTATGATCAAAAATTGAATAATTGAATTTTGTGCTTTTCTAAATCGAATTCAAACGAAATATAAAATGTAATCACATTGAATTGAAATAATCCAGTTTGATTTGGTTTATAAATCAGTTTAGGATCTTTTATTTTTGTTTTTCTGTGACATAAACTATATTTATATTTAAATATATATATATATATATATATATATATAATATATATTCAACATCAATAATGATAAATAATATATTCATATCTATAAATAAATATATCTTTATAATTAAATATATTAATTTTCTAAACAAATAAAAATATAATACTTAAATTTTTATCAGTTTAATTATAATTACAAAAAATTTAGTAAAAATCAAGCCAATCAAAATATTATTTAATTTAATTAAATTAAATTTTAAAATTAATATAACCGAATTAATCAGTTCAGTTTAACTTTCTAATTTCGATTGGTTTAATTTTGCTCACCCTAGCTATTTATATAGTTATTCGCTTTCGCTTCATTATAAACTCTAAAAAATATTTCTCTAAAAAGTATTAATATCTTTGAATAAATAATAAAATATTTTATTACTATTACATTTAGGCATTATGAGCAATTAAAACACGTTTAAAGCATAATTATAATAATCCTAAAATAAGACAAGATAATTTTGAAAATTTTAAAAATCAAACTGAATAGAGATTTAACTTTTTAAATTTTTTTTTTTAAAAAAGAACAATTAGATTAAAAATTAAATTTTTTAATCTAAATAGTCTATATTTTTATAAATATAATAATTTTGTATAAAAATAACTGTAAATACATATAATGATATTATTAAAAATTAATTAAACTCTTTTGATTTAAAATATATTAATTTTTATTATTATATTATTTAACAATTATATACTTTATATCTCGGTATAATAACTATGTGTTATTTGATATGTCCTTTCCCCGTCATGTTTTACATTTTTATCAAAAAGTAAAAATGACTTCTCATTTATTTTCTAGTTTCCATTTTTCCTTCTTTCCCAATTTCCCATTTCTTCTTGCCCGAAATTGCATGTTCATTTGAGTAGCTATTTCTTTCTCCTTTAATTTGAATTTCCATACTTTCTAGGTATGTAAAAGCAACTCTATCAATTTGCCCTGCTTTATTTTTAACAAAGTAGGTGTTTGTGTGATGGAACTTTTGTTAGCTGATTTAATTTTTTTATTTATTTAAATAATATTAGTTATATCAAGAATTATTTTAATAATTTATTTTAAATTAATTTTATATAATTAATTTTATAATTTATAATAAATAATTATTATTTTAAAATTATATATAATAATTAAATAATTATAATATTTGAAATTAAAAAAATTTATTAGTGAAATTCAAGTTTTAACTCTTATTTTTAAATGAATATAATTGAGTAAATAAAATTAATTAATAATATTTTTAAATTTTATAAACTATTTTTATTAATTTATATTATTAAAAATAATATTATAAAATAAAATATATCTAAAAATAAAGTATACTTTTAATGGTTATTTAATATAAGTAACAATAATAAAGTTTTGATCTATTAAACGAATTTGATAGAGCTATTAGATGAAAAATAATTACCAGTTGCATAAAATATCTAAATTAAATAATCCCTATAAAATTTAATTTATCAGCTATTGGCTATTAACTATCGGCTATTAATTTTAGTTACTGACTATCAATTGCATTAATTAGTAAACTATATGAGCACGAAATTGTACCTCTAGCTAACTAGCAATATGAAGAGAGGTCTACTGAAATTAAACAAAATAGGAAATTACAAAAGAAGAAAAAGAGACATATGCCCATAAAAATTAGAATAACTATTTATCTGTTAAAATAAATTCAGAAACTCACTATTATATACTCTGAATATAATCATATTGTATTGTCCAACAAATAGCAACTTTTTATTATAATTTTGTTAAATTCTCATCATCTTATAAGTGGATACCTAATCTGCTTCAAACTATTGTTGAGTTTTAAAAATTAGGTTTAGATTTTTTCTTTTGGTAGGATAGGTTGAGATTTTTTTAATTAATAGATTAATGTTAAAAAATTTCATAAACTATCTTTTGCTAAACCTTTTTTTAATAAAAATACTACTTTATCTATCCAAAAACATACATTTCAAAATCTAAAAGAGTTTAATTTTGTTTTAAATCAAAAGACCAGGAAAAGATTAAATATTTTATCTTTATTTATTCCAATTCTAATCTATTTGACGTGACATATAATATTCTGATATAATTATAAAATTAGTATGTGAACTTATTAAAATTTGATAATTAAGTATTTAAATTTTTAAAAATTATAATTTGGTGTACGAACTTAATTAATATTTATAAATAAGTATTTATAGCAAGTTACAGATTATCCACATCAATTTTTTTAAAGAAAATTATAAAATGGTGTATGAAATTATTGAAATTTAATAATTAAATATTTAAATTTTTAAAAATTACAACTTAATATAAAAATTAAAAATTATTAATATTTAAGTATATAAAATCAGTCATTATATAAAAAAAGATATAATGTAGACAAATTAAATCCTATTATATTTTCATAGTGAAAAATAATATCTACATTTAGAAGGATATTTTTTTTAAAAATAAAAATTCTAAAGATAAATAAAAATATATAAATAAGTATCATACATATATATTATAATTCAATATTATAATTTTGTTTTAGATATTTGTAGTGATGAGTCGAAGACGACAAAGTATTTGTTCAAATGAGGGCAATATATTACTCTATTAAAAGTATATATTTTTTAAAAATTCTTGTTAGTTTATTTTTTAATATATTAATATGATAATATGTGTCTTTAAGTCTCAAGCTCGTAATTGCTATTAACATATTATATACACTAAATTATAAATATTTACTAGATTCACACAATAAATTATAATTTTAAAAATTTTAAATACTTAATTGTCAAATTTTAGTAAAGTGATATACAATTTATAATTATCCAGCTTTTTTTGTATAAGTGATCAATTTCATATATCTAAATATTAATAATTTCTAATTTTACATATAAAAATTATAATTTTTAAAAATTTAAAAATTTAATTATTAAAAATATTATTAAGTTTATACATCAATTTTGTAATTATCTCAATATTTTTATAAAATGATCTCTTAGTTAAGAAATAATCCTATTAAGACATTATATCATACAATAAACGTGTGAAGCATTGGCGAAAAGGAAAGAATAAGCATGCAGATAGAAATGGGGAATTGAGGGATTAGAAAAAGAAAGCATAGATCTTGACTGAAAGGTGCAGTGGATAAGCAGAAATGAAGTGCAGATGATCCAATTGTTTGTTAGTTAATAATTTCTGCATGACTTGCAATTATCGACATGACTTCTGTCCGAGGGAAGGCAGTGAAGTCTTACGTGAGAGCAAAGTAACCCACTCCTTTGTCTCTTTTCCTTTTTGCAAATCTTAGGAATAATATACGTTCATTTAATCTTAATTTAATTTAAGTGCTGTGTTGTTTATTAGGAAAAACAAAAAAGATATTATCAAATTCATACCTGAACTTTTATTTATCAGTCAATCTAATCCCAGACTTGACAATAATTAATTAATAAAAGAATTAAATTAATAAACTGGATATTATTATTATGAAAGCTAAATTCATTTAAAATAATAAGTCATATTTCTTCTTGAAAGTACTTTAGGTTATCAATAAATTAATTTTGCGACATGCAGAGGATCTTTATTAATTCTCTCGAGGACCACAAATTTAATTTACCCTAAACCATGTGTTTCTTTCAATTATAAGAGAACCTTAAACCAAGTTTACAAATTCATTATTGCTATAATTTATTTTAGCAATTCTCTAATGACAAACCCAAAAGTAAAATTGCAATGATTAAGAAGGCATCCCTGTACTTAGTTATAACCAAAAAGTAAGACATCAAAAGAGGTTGTCGGGTTGGCTTCTTCTGGCCATGTTCTCAAACACAAGGAACTGCGCTGCGGCGTCCTGAATGATGGTGATATTTTGATGGAATAACTATAGAAACCGTGTCTAAATTTATTAAGATTTAATAATTAACTGTTTAGATTTTTAAAAATTATAATTTAATGTGTGAAATCAAAAATTATTAATATTTAAATGAACGAAACCGATAGTTTATATAAAAGAAGCTAGATAATTATAAAATTGGTACGTGAACTTATTGAAATTTGATAATTAAATATTTATAGTTTTAAAAGTTATAATTTAGTGTGTGAATCTAGTAAATACTTATAATTGAATATATATAGTAGATCAATAGCAATCACAGATTTGTAATATTAAACTACATATTATCCACTTAGTAAATTAAAAAGAATAAAATATCAAAAAAATCTTTAAAAAGTATTTATTTTTAATATATTAGTACACAATTCTTACTACCATTATAAATATATTGTTCTCACTATATTTGCATCAATTCTTTTAAAGAAATTTCTATCCAATTTTGAGCAATATTTTATCTTTTTCAACCTGTCACTGTAAACATCTAAAACAAAATCGACCATTATTGAAGATGATAATTTTAATTATAATGTTAATTACTAATACATCTCCTTGTGACATGTATAGTTTTTAATTATATATTTTTATTTATTTTTATAATTTTTATTGTTTATATAAAAACTTGACCCTCTTTTATGTAAATATTTTCTTTCACTATAAAAATGTAATAGAGTTTTATTTGTTTATAAATCAATAAATTTTAATTTTACACACTAAGTTGTAACTTTGAAAAATTTAAACAATTGATCATTAAATTTTAACAAGTTGCATACTGTTTTGTAATAAGTTGATATAGATAACTTGTAATCCGTTGCTGACTTGCTATATGTATTTAATTGTAAATATTTTAAAATAAAAAAAATTATATTTAAAGAATCACCTTTCAAGTTAAGAGTTTACACACATGTAAAATGAAAGATGTACAAAAACAGGTAAAGAGGAGATTAGCAACACAAATTAAGGAAAATATTGCAAAAGAAAAGATGTTTAGCTAAAAGATTATTAACTACCACTTCTTAATGTTTCTCTTATATGGAGTGCTTAGGGCGTTAACAAAAATTAAATGCCATTTAATTTTAAACATAATTAATATATATAATGAATATTTTAACTATTACTTGTCACACGCATAAATTATTATTATAAAAAAGTATAATATAAAGAATATTTGAAATATTAATTTATAATATTATATGTATTAAATATAATTAACTATTATATATATAGTTATTTATTTACTACATAATATGAACTCATTTGTTATTATATATTTTTTAAAATTTAATAAATAATTATACTTCAAATAAATATATATAAAATTATAAAATATCTAATTTTTCTTCTTTGCTTTGGTTTAGTAATCTATTATAATACTGAGCTTTTTATATTTGTTTTATCTAATTATATCTTTATTAAAAATTATTATTTATAAAAAATAATTTATTTTATTTTAATATTTACTTTTATTTTCTAAAATAATTTAAATGTATTATTTAAATATATTTAATAATAGATATTGAAATAAATTCTCCATAATGTTAACGAAAGAATGTGAAAAAGGTTCAATATTTTTGTTTTAGTAATTTTTTAAATTTTTTTAAATTTTATAATATAATACTTCTAATAGCTGTATAATTATAATTAAATAAAAATAAAGTTTTTACTTTTCAAATAAAAATTAATAAAGAGGAAAGAAATTAACATAAAATATTAAATAGTAAATAAATATTAAAAAAATTCAAATGATATTTGCTTTTGTATTGCTTGATTTGTTGTATTAGATTCACTAATAATAAAGTAAATTGAGTTTTTTAATTCAAAATATTTAAAAAATAATTATTTAAACCATATACAACTTAAATTTATAATAAAGCAAAAGACCAAAACTCAATTTCACACATATATAAACACTTCATATATAATTAGTTTAGTACATAAAAGATATATTAATAAACATTTTATTTATAATAATTCTACTAATAAAATAATATGATAACGCTAAACACATAAATTAATATTTCAATAAAATTAAATCCAAAACATGTTATCTATTTTTCTTTTAATCTCTTATCTTAAATTTTTCACTGAGCTATTTCAACTCCATCATATTTGCTGGTAAAGAATTGCTCATAAAGAATTAACAAAAGAATGATTTGTAAATTTAAGAAAAGGTTTGTAATGGGGAATAATTAGTGGCATTAGTACTCCTTCCCTCCAATAATGCCACCCCACTAGACATCATGAGATAAAAAAGAAAATCCATGATTCCCTGTCCTCTGGAATTAATGCAGTTTGAGGGGAATTATTCTGATCCCAACTTCCATGCACTTGCAGTAATCTTTGCAACTCCACTTCTAATTTATCAAATTCCTACTTTACTTGTGCTTTTCCTTTCCTTTGCCCCTTCCACTCCACCCCACATCTTTCAATCAAACCATATGCATGGCAGCTTACTTGTCAGCCCCTTTACTTCTTTAATTTTTGGAAAAGATATAAAAGATATTTAATTAATTTCATATAAAAAGTTTTGCTACAGAATCACCTGCATGCATGAACTAACACAATAAAACTAACCTAAGAAGAGACAATCACCACTTCCAAACAAGCCTTCTACTTCTGAGGGTATCAACTTAAATATAAATAATTGTTGATGTACTGAAGAGATTGCTAGAGCCAATAATGATATTTGGGTGTATAAACTCCTAAAATTTATGGTAACATATTAAGGAGGTTTCTTCATAATGATATTTTCACCATCTACTGATATTTGTGGAAATTTATCATTTTTATGATAAGAGATATGGGGGAATAATTATTCTATTAAATATCTTTTTATTTGAGGGGAATTAGAGAACATTATTGTTAGAGAAAAGGGCTTTAATTCTAAGAAGACAACAAATCTCTATCATTTCCTTTTTAGATCTTCTTCTGAAACACTCAGTCTCTCAAGTTAATTACTATCAGTAGTCAATCTTTTTATCAAGTGAGGAAATGGAAATTAGGAATCCAGGACAAACAGAAAGCCAGAATTGAAAAAAGAAAAGAAAAAAAAATGTATAAAATAAGTGAACATACAATAGCATCAAATGAGCAAACAATTGATAAAAAATGATATATTTTCAAAAAATAAAAAAGTAATACACTTTAAATGTAGTTGAGATTCCCAGTTCGAAATTTTATTTTTTAAATATCATAATTTATTTTTTATTTTTAAAAAATATTTTCGTCTTTTTAACTAACATATTCACATACTACCCTACCAATTATATATATATATATATATATATATATATATATATATATATATATTAAAGAGGAGACAATTAAAATTAGGAGCTATTTCGTTGTAAAAGAAATATAATTAATTTTATTTAAGCTTGATATATTTTCTAAGTCCCACCTTAAATCTTATTAATTGCATTTCTTCAGAGAAAGTGTTGGATTATATAGTTTTGTGATAAAGCCACAGACAGAAGAGCATGCTTTTATTTGACCAAAAACAGAATATGGATAATATGTCAACATCTACACAGTTGACACTTCACTTCCCACCCAAATCTTGACCAACCTTTGCTAAGTTTGTACGATGGAGTTTGATTTAGGCAGAAGCCACCAATACCAATGGACAGTGGCCCAACTCATCTCTTCGAGAGCTAAAATAGTGAAAATCATACTGATCATGTTTATTTCATTTGAAAGATTTGTTTCTTTTAAATGATTGATTAAACTCGAATGAACTATGGACTGTACATCATCTTATATATTTATATATATATAAATAAATTCTCATTAATATTATTAAAAATAAATTAAAAAACCCAAATGTAAAATCTTCCTACCTTTTACAAATAAAAATAATAAATAGATTACTCGTTATTTATTCAAAATAGTAAAACAAAAAAATTATATTCCCACAAATGAAAATAAAATATAGATTGTTGAATGATGAACAAAATATTAAAAAAAAAAACAATAACCAGTCGAAAGATAAAAAAATTGAATTTGTATATTTTACTATAAATTCTAATAGTCGAATTTTGGGAGCATAAAAGGAAACTCTAATATACTCCTGTGAGAATTTGCTTCTTTGCCTGGAGTATCTAACTTTCTCTATTGTGAGAAGAGAAATGGTGATTTATAATATAGAGAAAAGGGTAGAAGAAACAAGGTTGGTCCTTGGAAATAATACATATGAAAAAGAATATTATGTATATATTATAAAAGGAAAAGGCAAATGTATAGGGAAATGGAGAAGCAAATGAAATCAATCTTTGTTGGGGTGCGTTTTATTCTTCCATGCGATAGAATTTGATTCTTCCAGGATGCTGATGCTCTGCTCTTATTGGGTCTTTCAGTGCTCAAAACGTACACATTCTCTATATTTTTATATTATATCAAAAGCTTTTCCAATGGTGAAAAGAGAAAGCAAAAGGTGACAACACCCGTGCCTTACCTTCTTTCAGCTTTTGCCCTAACCACAGATATGCAAATGAGATGCCCTGCTTTTGCCCTTGTGCATGAAATCAATACTTGCATGATGCACTTCTTTTTCGGACTAACTTTCGTTTTGGCCCCTTAACCTGTCACTATTTTAAATGGGCCGAATTGTAACTTTTTCAGCAAATAAAATTCTGAACTTTCGTTTTTAGGCCGACTTAAACTCAAAATTTGCACTAGTTTAGGTGCTTGCTTCTCAACTTCTCTTTTAAATTAATTAATTAAATTAAAAATGTAATATTAAAAGATGATCCAAATTTGTATAGGCTAATCTATCACGAACACAACTCCATTACCGTCATCGAATATGACTTCATTACCACCACCAGTATTAGTCTTTATAGCAATGTCATCATTAAAAATCTCAACATCTGACATCCAATTTGTAATATTGTCACGAACTCACTCTTCCATAGCACCTTCTTGATGCTCACAGGCGTACATTCAAGATTCAAAGTAGCAGATTTATTTTTCTAATTTTAATTTATTTTTAACAAAAATAGAGAAAAAGAAATGATTATTGATGATATAAAACACTACTAATGATGGTGATGAAGGTTAAAATTTTACTGTTTAAAATCTTTAAAAAAAAGGACAAAAGAAGAATAAGAAGAAGAAACGATTTTAATTTTTTACTTCATCAATTACACGCTATATGATGGCGTATATTGCTAAATTTTTGATTTGGATTTAATAAAAGTTTTGATGGGTCAGAATGACCCTTTGTCCCTTCTTTTTCTAAGCAATGAAATTGATTTGTCCAACTATGCACGGTCCCGGTGAAGAAATAAATTTCAAAGATTTAATATCAAAACTTACTATATAATCAGTAAAAGGAGAGCGAATACACTTGAACCCTATGTCAAGTGACAAGAACAATTGCTTTTGAAAGGTAGCGGTATTGAGTTCAAGCTCTCATCTTTATACTAGATGAGATTTACCTTTATGGCAAGTGTAAGAGAATAGTTACCCTATGTTGTATAACTCAAAGCTCATTAGACTTCCTATGAATTAAAACAAAAAAAGAGTGAATTTATTTATCAATTCAAATTTACCCTTCTTAATTTATGCAAACAGAAATCAAACTCAAAAATTTACTTATTTCGACTAAAAAGGAGGAAATGATAAAGCTTATTTTAAAAAAAGATTAATATAAGATATTAGTTATTTATTAGATTTATCTATTATGAGATGTAAAAGATACATATATACTTAATATTTAGAAGTTAATAGTAACTAATTAGATATTATAAGCCTATTTATTGATAAAGTAAAGTTGAAATCAATACTTTATTTCTTTTACCGCAATACTTTCAAGAAAATTAATATTCACATGACATCGAATTGGATGGACCTCTTTCATCTCATAAAAATGTCTGCTCATTACTGGAATCATACCATATCCTCTCAATTATTACTATTATTATTATTATTATTATTATTATTATTATTATTATTATTATTAGAGTGTTGCTAAACATATTAGTTTGATCCGAATCGGTTTGAAAAATAAAAAGCAAAATCACCAACATTCTTAATAATTTTAGACGCTAGAACAGAATAAAAGAAACCGCCATAAAAGGTATACAGGTTGCCACCAAAAATCTTGTCAAAATCTTCCTCTCTTTTTTCACTATAATATCCAGCTAGCGGTACCAAAATCTCTATCTTTTTTTTATATTAATCTAAGTTTAATAAAAAAATCATTGAAAATTAAAGAAATTTAATTTCAATAGCTAGATAGTTAATGCAATTTAATTTCTGAGTTTCTTTAAAACTAGAATAAGTTGAAAGGTTTTTAGGTTTGGTAAACAAAACCAAGATTTGTAAACTAATTTTAGTTTCTCTTCTAGTTTTAACAACAAAAATTTCTTCTTCAATAGATGATATGTATAATAATCGACAGAGAAACCAATTAATGGAGGGAATATTTGGACTTAATGAAAATAACAGTTTGATGGGAGGTTTGGAAGCCATAATAACCTAGATGTAATATACAACGAAGGAAGAGAAGAATATAGAAGTACTGGTTGTGCAGAAAAGATACACAGACTGTTGATTCTGAAGAAGATGAAAATAGAAAATGATTTCGTCGAATATTCAAATGACTCAATAAGCTAATTGTCATTTCACAAATAAATAAGAAAAATATAGACACAAAAAAGAATCAGAAAAAAATCATATATATTGAAGAACAGAAAAACCCAATAATAGAGAGGAAGAGAGAGTGGATAAGAAAGAGAAAATTCAAGAGAAAAAAATATAGAGAAAAAGAAAAAATTAAAGCATGAGGAGAAGAGAGAGAGAGAATTGTGATGGTGAGTGAATGAGAGAGTTTGAGTGATTCAAAGCCTCCTAACAGTAGCATTAACTAAGAGAGACTATTTCTTATTTTCAAATTTCAAATTCTACAACAAAACTCTAATTCTAAACTCAAATATCATTAAAAACAGCCAATATGTTAGCACTATTATATATGATTCAACAAAATATCCCTTCTGATCCGGATCAAATTGATCCGTATAGATTTACCTTTATTATTATTATTATTATTATTATTATTATTATTATTATTATTAGAAATTGCATCCCAAATTCTTTAGCATGAAATTCCACAAGTTATCTTGTTCATCTAATGATTTGGACATAAAGAGCTTCACTTTCCTAGCTAGCAACGGGGACTACCAAAGAATATGCCTAATCAATTTGGTCTGGCTGGTGGGAAATGGGACTCCTTACACCCCACCTTTCATTTATTCATGAGGCTTACTTGCAAAAACATTTTTAATTTTATATTTATTCTTAAATCAAGTACATAGTTTTTAATTTTTTTAATTTTAATACTATACTTTAACATTGATTTCAAATTTACTCTTTAGTAAAATTTTCCATTAAATCTACTAACATGAACTCCAGCAACAATAAAAGAAGTTGAGTTTATATTAGAATTATTGACTCATCTCATTACTAAAATATTATTGTATAAACATATAAAATTAATTTTTTTCTATTTTGATTTTGAAATTTCATTAATATTATGTGCTTAAACATCAATATTTTAGTAATGAAAGTGCTGACTCCATCCTTTTCTTTTTGTTGTTGTCACTAGAGTTCAAACCACGTCAATAGATCTGATTGATAATTTCATCGAAAACTAAAATTAATATTAAAATATAATATTAAAATTGAAAATTTAGAAATTACATACTAAATTCGATAACAAATGTAAATTACATAATTTTGTTACAATTAAACCTATATGTGATCATCATCTATGAGTTTCTCAACTTAGTTCATTAGAAAAGCATGCATTAGTCTGTCTGTTCAGTATAAAATATGTCAAAATTATATATTGTAAAATTGAATTCAATTGGCTCTATGTAATCAAAGTATTTTAAAAGATATGTTACCTAGGCTGTAACAACAATCTCAAAAATATCTAAATTATTGAATTTTCCAAAAAATAATTAAATAAATAAGAAGATTCTTATTTTT
This sequence comes from Ricinus communis, assembly GCF_019578655.1. Lineage (NCBI taxonomy): Eukaryota > Viridiplantae > Streptophyta > Magnoliopsida > Malpighiales > Euphorbiaceae > Ricinus > Ricinus communis. Next base: position 23,332,375 of record NC_063258.1, read on the forward strand.
CTGATAGTTGGCAAAGTTAAATGGTATATTTTTAGGAATATTCTAAAAATATTTAAAATATCATTTTTACTTTTAAATTTTTTTTTTCAAAAATACTGTAAGCTAAAATTTGATTTTAAAATATGGTAGTATATATTGGATATGTTTTTTCTATAAAATAGTATATTGTTATTAGCAAATTAGTATATGTTTTCATAAATTTTGTGGGATTGAATTGTTTGATATATGTTTAATATATGCTTGATATTTATTTGGTAACTATTCAATAATAGTTACTATATATAACTAGTATCAAAAATTAGTATTTAAAAATATTTTTTGATATCTTTTTTGATATTTTTAGTATCAATTTTACATATTTTAATATATATTTGGTATATATTTAATATATAATTAGTATATAAAATTAGCATATAAAATTATTTTTTCGGTATGTATTTCATAATTTTAATATCTATTTTACATGTCTCTTTTGGTATAAAAGTACCTAAACTAGCATATAGCTAACATAATAATAGACAATACAACAAATAAAGAGATGACTGCCAAACACTACCAATCTTACAACATACATTAAAATACCAGTTCATGCTTTAGTATACTAATCTCTGTCTCTCAAGGGTTATGCTTCTATCCAGCAAAGTAAGCATTATCTCTTCTGTTATTCCTGAAAGCACAACATCCAACAGAGTAGACAATGATGAGGACGATCAAGAATATATGATGTTCACAAAAACAACCTTCTTCCCATCACTCTTGAAGTTGTCAAGGAGTCCACCCTTACATAAGTTGTAGTTAAAGCAAAGAATATTCTGATCCTTGCTACATGCAACACAGTTAAAATTCTCGTAATGTGATTAGACTTATTGGCTTATAACAACTTGAATATTTTGAATATAATATCAAATCAATTAGCATCGTACACATTAAAATCATCACCAAAAATAAAAAAGGTATTATTGATGAGATTCATCAAACACCTTAGATACATATTTAAATATCAGTTACAATCATCTATTTTTCTAAATTTTTCAACACTAGAAAGTAAATCACTACACCTCCTATCAAATTACTAAAACCCAAAATTCTAAAAATACAATCAACAATAAATCAAAATGATACAATATATTTTTTTTCTACCATTAATAAATAAAAGATTTACAAATACTTTTGCTTCTTTTTCAAACTCTTGGTTACTGATTTATGAACTATTTTTTCAAAGTAAAAGAACAAATTAAAACCATGCCTTAAATAAAATGAGTTACAAAATTCTATATATATATTGTTATTTTTGGCTCCTTTATACCACATTGAAAAGCTAAGAAAAGGAAGAAGTAGTCCCAAGACTATAAATAGTGAGCCTTCTCTCCTTTTCCAAGTGTCAAAGAAAAACAATGGGCCTTAAATTTCTATGGGCTAAATTGTATTTCTCTTCTTTCTCTTCTTATTAGTATTTCTTTGTAATTCTATTGAATTAAGAAATATTATTTTGGCAGTGCCCGAGGAAGTAAGCGTAATTTTTATCAAACTTTATTAAAGTTCCGGTGTTTCTTTTCTTATTGTTTATTTAATAGCTTATTTGTCGGTGAAAACTAACCCGATTTCCACAACAATTGGTATCAGAGCCAGATTGTTGAGTGGTTGCAATTTAAATTGATCTTCCATATCAGAAAAGAATCTAGGTCATTCCGCATTGTATTTGAAAGCTATTAAATATAGATCAAAGCAAAAATGGCTGATGGTGAAAGTACCTCTACACCAACCACAATAGTAGCACCAAATTCGTCAATTTCAGTGAGAAATGCAGTGGCGAATTCCAGAATTGTGGTGGAAATATTTGATGGTACTGGTTATTTTAGTACGTGGCAAGGTGAAGTTCTAGATGCCTTATTCCAATAAGGTCTAGATATTGCGATTGAAGATGAGAAATCAGACTGTGTGGAGAATGAGTGGAAAATAATTAATCGATTGACATGTGGTACAATTCGATCGTGCTTATCCAAAGAGCAGATATATGCATTATGTAAAGAAACTTCTGCTAGTAAATTGTGGAAAGTATTGGAGGAAAAATTTCTGAAAAAGAGTAGTCAAAATAAACTCCATATGAAAAAAAAGATTGTTTAGATTCACATATGTTCCTGGTACCACAATGAATGATCACATAACAAACTTCAACCAGCTTGTTGCTGACTTGATGAATTTAGATGTGACATTTGAAGATGAAGATTTGGTCTTAATATTGTTGCGATCTCTTCCAGAAGAATTTGAATTCCTTGAGACTCCTTTACTCTATGGGAAGACTGAAGTGTCTCTCAGTGAGGTTTATGTTGTTTTATACTGTTATGAATTACGAAGAAAAGATAAAAAAAAAGGTAGCTCCAGTGGTGCAACGAAAGCTTTGATAGTGAGAGGCTGTTCGGAGAAAAGAAGTAAAGGGAAGATTGAAGTCCAAAGTTGGCAAAGACCAATGTGCCTTTTTCCGGAAAAAGAGGCACTGGGAGAAAAACTGTCCGAAGCTAAAATAAAAAGGCCAAAGGGAAAGCTGTTACAGATTCAAATGTAGCTGAATGTGATTCTGATCTTTCATTAGTAATGATGCCATCAACCAGTAATTTGGAAGCTTGGATTCTTGATTCAGGTTGTAGCCACCATATATGTCCCAACCGGGAGTGGTTTTCTGATTTCAAAAAAACAGAGGGTGGAGTTGTCTACACAACAAATGACAACACGTGCAAAACTGCTGGAATTGGTTCAGTTTGATTGAAGAATCATAATGGATCAATTAGAATTATGACTGATGTCAGATATGTGCCGAGTTTGACAAGAAACCTTATTTCTTTGGGAGTTCTGGCAAGAAAAGGCTTCACTATTGCCATTAAAAATGAAATTTTAAAAGTTATCTCTCGGGCACTTATTGTCATGAAAGGTGCTCAGCAAAGCAATAACTTGTATTACTATCTTGGTAATCCAGTTATTGGTACAACAATAGTAGTTTCTAGTTATAATCAGGAACTAGAAGCACCAGTTTGTGGCATATGCGTTTAGGACATGTAGACGAAAAATTCTTGAAATTTCTGGTAAATCAAGGATTATTGCAGGGAGTGAAAGTCTGCAAATTGAATTTCTGTAAACATTGTGTCAAGGGGAAACAAACAAGAGTGAAGTTTGGTACTGCAATTCATGATATTAAGAGTATTTTGGATTATGTTCACTCAGATGTATGGAGACCCTCCAAGACAGCTTCAATGGGAGGCAAACATTATTATGTTTCCTTCGTTGATGATTTTTCCCGGAGAGTGTGGGTGAAGACAAAGGATGAATTGTTAGGAGTTTTTCTCACTTGGTAAAAGTTGGTAGAAACTCAAACGGGCAGAAAGATCAAACGTCTCCGAACAGATAATGAAGGAGAGTATACAAGTGATCCTTTTACGAAAGTCTGCAAAGATGAAGGTATTGTGAGACACTTCACTATCAGAAATACATCACAACAGAATGAGGTAGTAGAAAAGATGAACTGGGCTCTACTGGAGAAAGTTCGGTGTATGTTGTCCAATGCAGGGTTGGGCAGACAGTTCTAGGCTGAGGTTGTAACATACGCGTGTCATCTCATTAATCGTTTGCCATCAACTGCTATCAATGGTAAAACACCTTTAGAGATATGGTATGGAAAACCTGCTACAGATTATGATTTCTTACATGTTTTTGGTTCCACTGCATATTATCATGTTAAGGAATTAAAGTTAGATATGAGGGCAAGAAAAGCAATTTTCATGGGGATATCATCAGGTGTAAAAGGATATCGCCTTTGGTGCCCAGATTTAAAGAAGATAATCTTCAGCAGAGATGTTACCTTTGAAGAATCTACTATAGTGAAAAAGGTAGAAGAGCAGGAGACAAATGGAGCTTCACAGCAGGTGGAGCATTCTCCCAAACAGGTGCAGTTTGATGGTAGTAGAAATACTGAACCAACAGTAGATTAGTCTGATAAATCTACTCCTCTAGAAGAAGGGGAGTTAGAAGATGAATGAGGTGATGAAGTAGAGGTTCCAGCACAAGAACCTCCACGTTAATATGAGTCAATTGCATTGAGTAAGCCAAAAAGGAATACTAGAAAACCTGCTCATTTTAAAGATTTTGTAATCTTTGTATCTTCAAATATTGATGTTCCGGCCACATATATTGAAGTTGTACAGAGCTCTGAGGCAAATAAGTAAAAAATGGCTATGGAGGAAGAAATGCAATCCTTTGAGAAAAACCAGACGTGGAAGCTAGCTAGTCTGTCTAAAGGAAAGAAGGCAATTGATTGCAAATGGGTATTCGCAAAGAAGGATGGATTTTCTAACAAGAATGATGTTCGCTACAAGGCAAGATTGGTAGCTAAGAGCTATGCTCAAAAGGAAGGAATTGACTACAATGAAGTTTTTTCTCTAGTGGTGAAGCATTCCTCCATTAGAATATTGTTAGCCTTGGTAGCACAATTGAATTTGAAACTATTTCAAATGGATGTAAAAACTGCATTCTTACATGGTAATCTGGAAGATAAAATCTATATGGATCAGCGTGAAGAATTTAAGGTTGCCGAAAAAGAAATTTTGGTGTGCAAATTGAATAGACCGTTGTATGGTTTGAAACAGTCACCGAGGCAGTGGTACAAATGATTTGATAAGTTTATGATGAGGCAAAGATACACAAGAAGCAAATATGATCATTGTGTATGCTTGAAAAGGCTACAGGATAGATCCTTTATCTATCTTCTCCTTTATGTTGATGATATACTTATTGCATTAAAGAGTAGAGGAGAAATTGAACAGTTAAAGGCTCAATTAAATCAAGAGCTTGAAATGAAGGATTTAGGTGAAGCTAGAAAGATTCTTGGTATGGAGATAAGCAAAGACAGAAAATCGGGGAGACTTTGTTTAACTCAAAAGAAATATCTCAGAAAGGTACTGAAGTGGTTTGGAATTGATGAAACGACAAAGCCTGTCAGTACCCACTTGCTCCTCATTTTAAATTCAGTGCTTCTCAATCTTCAAAGAATGATGAAGATTGAGAATATATGTTGAAGGTTCCATATGCAAATGTAATTCGTAGCTTGATGTATGCTATGGTGTGCACAAGGCCTGACATTTCACAAGCAGTTGGAGTTGTGAGTAGGTATATGCATGATCTTGAAAAAAGACATTGGCAAGCTGTGAAATGGATCCTAAGGTATATTCAGAATATTGTGGATATTAGACTAATGTTTGAGCATGATGAGAAGTTTGGTCTGAGTGTAGTTGGATATTGTGATTCTGACTACGCAGGTGATTTGGAAAAAAGTCGGTCAACTCCTGGTTATGTATTTACACTTGCAAAAGTACCAATTAGTTGAAAGTCTACTTTGCAGTCAACGGTTGCTTTGTCTACAACAGAGGCAAAGTATATGGCAGTTACAGAAGCTGTAAAGGAGGCAATTTGGCTTCAGGGGTTGGTAAAGACTTCAGAATTGATTAGAAGCACGTCAAAGTGCATTGTGATAGTCAGGGTGCTATCTGTTTAGCTAAAAACCAAGTCTATCATTGAAGGACAAAACATACCGATGTTTATTATCACTACGTGAGAGAAATTCTTGAAGAATGTGAGATACTTCTTCAGAAGATCCCAACTGCTGAAAATCCTGCAGATATGATTATGAAAGTAGTAACTGGTGTCAAGTTCCAACATTGTTTGAACTTGATAAATGTTTTGAAAATTTGAAGATGGGCGCTTCAAACGCATTTGAAGGCATTGCTAAATTTGTGATGAGAGAAAAAAATAGAATGTTTGATTGGGCTTAGGAAGTCGCCAAGATGGAGATTTGTTATTTTTGGCTCCTTTATCCCACATTGAAAAGCTAAGAAAAGGAATGCCTTCTCTCCTTTTCCAAGTGTAAAAAAAACGGGCCTTATATTTCTATGGACTAAATTGTATTTCATTTCTTTTTCTTCTTATTAATATTTCTTTGTAATTTTATTGAATTAAGAAATATTATTTTGGTAGTACTTGCCCAAACTCGTTAAAGTTCTGGTGTTTTCTTTTATTGTTTATTTAATAGCTTATTTGTCGGTGAAAACTAATCCGATTTCCACAACATATATTCATTACTAAAAAAACTGCAATACAAGAAAATAAGAATGCCTAAAAAAAAGAAGAAAGAAATAAAAATTTAAAAATCAAAATGAAAAAAAAGAGTTAAAAGATAGAAAAAGAAAGAAGAGAGAAGAATAGAAAAACTGAAAAAAATGATAAAACTAAAGTCAAAGTAAAAATAAATATAAATATAAATATAAATAATTTTTTTTTAAGAAAAACAGTATTTTATATGATTTTCTTAAAAATAAAACCATGTAATTTCCTCGAGTTAAGATTGAGCTTTGGGCCTTTTGAGGGGAGGAACTGGTTTGCTAATAGAAATCAGACAACATTTAACAGCCCAAAAAGAATTTATTTTTTAAATGGGCCTATCAATATTTGCTCCTTTGAGCAGGAAAAAGGACAAGTGTTTCCATATGTAGATTTAGCATTTTATTTTGGGCTCAATACTGTTTTCTTAGTTTTGATCTCATATATAAATGGTTTATCTATTATTTATTATATTAAAAGATTATTTAAATTTTTATAAAAACCATCTAATATTCTGTCTAACATTAACATAATTAACAAATAAAATTTAATAATTTAAAATTATAATTTAATTACGGAAATTTTATTAAATATCAAAGACATTCAAAAGTATTTTTTATTAAATTAAAATAAAATCTTATTTCTAGCAACAAAGTTAATTATAACATCTATGTACTTATATTGTTCTTGTCACGACCCCACCCGTGGGCCCGTGACCGGCACTAGGGAATGGGTAGGCTTAAGGCCACCGAAACCCGTAGTAAGCCTGACACTCACTGATTTAAACAAATCTCAACTCAAATTTATATTATTAAAACCATAAATTATCTTAATAGTTACACTTTACAAAATTACTTCGGTCTACCAGAAAATACTAGGCGAGACCCGAAGCTCAGAAAATTTACAACTGATACATATACTAATTACTACTGCGGAGAATCTAAGATTTACCATTTTACATACCAAATCAAATACTTCACCCGATGATGAAGGAGTCGGGTTACTGAATAAGAGTCGCGAGAGAACTAACAGTCACGAATCTGAAAAACAATAAATGGAGACTCGGTCTAGAGTGAGTTAAAATCATACATCTAAAACAGTTTCAAATATCTCAATGTCACATTCATTTAATTTTAAAATAATTAATAAATCACGCGAACCATACGTGTCATGTTAAAACATATGTGTCATGCCATGCTTAAACAAAATTTATTCCACATGCAACGGGATGATTACTTGAGTAGAACTCTAATCCCAACTCTAAAATCTCGATTATTTCAACACTTATGTCTCAACTAACCTCAACTCTATCATCTCAAACCTCTCATTCCAATAGGACTGGCGCCCAGAGAGCAAAGCTCGACCAGGGACCTTACCTCCAGTCCGGTCACTTAACTCTCAGCCTTAGCCTTTTGGCTCTCTTATCCAATAAGATCGCCCCCGAGAGCAAAGCTCGACCAGGGACCTTACCTCCAGTCTGGTCACTTAAGTATCCAAATAAGAAATCTAATAGCCATTCGACTCTCTTAATCTAATAAGACTGGCGCCCCGAGAGCAAAGCTCGACCAGGGACCTTACCTCCAGTCTGGTCACTTAAATATCCAAATAAGCCGGCGCCCCGAGAGCAATGCTCGACCAGGGACCTTTACTCCGGCAACCACACTCTACTAAGCCCAGAGAGCGATGCTCGACCAGGGCAGGTCCTAATCTTTCTTTCTCAAAATTTTTACCTCTTTACCTTTTTCTTATCTCTCTCATATTATATTGGACACTCATCCAACTCCTATGTTCTACTGCCGTCCCATCCTGAGTCATCATGCAATATTAAAATTGGTAATAAAGGAAAAACATATTTAAATAGTAACTAAAAGCATCATGCAAATGATAATAATAATAATTGAATGAAAAATTGAAATTGCAAATAAATATTCTCAGTAGCAAATCAAATTTTATGCATGACACGTGCGTAAACGATATATGACTTTAACTCACAGAATTAGGCGACCTCCTAGCTCAGCTTAGGTGTCTCGGTAGGAGCGAGCCGAACAGACAGATCATCTAATCACGGAAAACAATTTATCAAAACGATGAAACAATTACAATAGATCCTAGGTCTAGATTCCTGGTGATCGCTCTAAGAATCTCGACTGCGGGAACTACCGAAAATTCAGGCGAACCTCCCCTACAACACGAACATTACCCCCGTAAAAACGGGTCCAGGACTGCCAGGAAAAACACTCCAAATACTTACAATTAAAACAACGGGAGTCGGGTCCCCAAACTTCACTATTTCCGACTCCGCCACACAAAGACAAAACACAAGGCGGCAGACAATTATTTTGACCCACAAATACCATCAAATACACAATATAAACCAAAAGACACAATTAAACTAAGAATTTCTAAAAATGACGGGCTAAAGAAAATTACCAAGACGCTTTCGGTCGGTCGACTCGCCTCCAGCCGGAGTCCGATCGACGATCCGAACACACCATCGGACTCACAACGACGCTGATGACGATCCCCGCTTTCGATTTTCCGATCTGACACCCGACCATCCGGAGAAATTTGCGGACGATCTCGACCGTCGATTCACAAACGAAGCCCGATCGCCACGAAACCGGTGCCATCGCGAAGCTTGAGCTGAGGAGAGTCGGGATACATCCTCCGATCGTCCCTCCTCCGCCGGATCTCGCCGGAAAAGCTGAAAAACGCCGGCTGCCACCATTTTCTCTCTCCACCGGATCTTCCGTTTTCGGCCACCACTGGCGTCGCCGCTGCTACCAAAAGAAAGCTCTCGTCGAGAGGAGCCGATCGCCACCCAACTCGGCCGCCAACAACGCCGGAAACACGCCTGGAAGCTGCTGCCACACGCGCGATTCCCGCCGCCGCTGGAGCTGCTGCTGCCATCGCCGCTGCGCTCGCCAGCGCACGCCGCTCCGTCGGCCAACGCTCCACGCCTTCGACGGTCGCCGCCGACGCCTGCAACTTCCCCTTCTCTCTCTTCCCGACGCCGCACTCTCTCTCTCTCTCCTCCTTTCTTCTTCCCCGACTTCTTTTTCTTTCAATATCGACATTAGGCCCCCGAACTTTTCCTTATTACAATTTGGTCCCTCAACTTCCTTAATTACTTACAATTTCATCCTGCAGAATTTAAATTTGACCCCCAAACTTCTTTTTAGCCTATCAATTAAGCCCTTAACTATTTAATTTGGGCCAAATTAGAATTACTGAAAATACACAATTACAAAAATACCCCTGACCGACATATTTATTTACGAAAATACCAAACTCACAAATTTCCATTAAAACCCCATAAAAATAAAATTATACTTTCAATCCTTATTCCAAAATAAATTTCCAATTTAGTCCTAACACACAATTAAATTAAATAATCAATTTTTCCAAAATTCTTTTATAAACACATCCTTTACAATTCTACCATAATTTTCCAATATATAATTTTACTTATATAAATATGCATTTGGAAAAATTTGAATAACCAAAATATAATCATTTTAAATTAAACCCAATAATAATGAGGCTAAAATTAACTTAAATAAAAACTCATTATTAAATATATAAAAATTCCGGGTGTTACAGTTCTAGTCGCTCTAATTCTTTTAGTACAACTTAATTGGAGCAAAACTTAAATATTTCAAAATTATTTATATTTATAATATTAAATATATTTAATTTTAAATTATTAATATACAATCAGTTTTAAAAGTAAAAGTTCTTTACAATTTGATTAAGAATTTAAAAGTTATGTTTAAATGTTTAAATCTATTTAAGTAATTTGGATATTGATTAGTTTTATAAGAAAATACTCAAGTTGAAATTTTTTTTATCAGATAATTGAATATGAGTAAAGAAATTTCCCTTCCGTATAGTTTAATGTTAAAATTTCACTATTTATCTATTTTTTAAAAATAATTACATAAATATTTTTATTTTTTATTTTTAAAAAAAATATTTACTGTTGTTTTCAAAAATATACATTCTTTATCTTTTTCATCTTCTCTGTTGGATTTTCAGTTAAACAGTGATGTCAAATGCTATTATGACTCACCCTAAGAATTTTTGGGATAAGAAATTCATTTCTGGCATCAGATTTGGCAAAGTAGATCGATAGGTAGCTGAACCGACAATGACAATGAGAGAGGAATAAGACTTGAATCTTTGCATCATTGATTTGCCGAATTTAACTTATTTCCGGCGAAATAAAAGATGAAAAGGAGTTGCCGAAGCTGGAAATATCTTATGGCCAGAGCTTGGGAGGCTAAGGTGGCCGGAGGAGGGAGAAAAGAAGAGAGTGAAATGGCTAAAGGAGAAAAAAAATTGAAGAGAGAGAAAGAGAATTGTATATAAAAGTCATAATTGATTTTTCTGCATAAAATAAAAATTAGTTTCAAATATTTTACAGATACCTAATGTATATCATATTTTAGTAAACATATACTTTGCTGTTGAATATTTGTTGAGTTATATTATGTTTTATTTTAAAAAAAATTCAGATATCTAAAATATACAATTATTTGGCAAATGTATACCTTTTACTGTTTGCCCCCTTTTTTTTTTTTTAAGTTTGTATTTTATTTCATTTAGAAAAGGTTGAGATACCTAACATATACTTAACATATATTTAATGTATACTATTTTTTGTTAAACATATGCCTTTTATTGTAACTTTTTTATCTTATAAATGTTTCACATTATTTTGAGCTATTAAAATACTTGCAAATACTATAAATTTTGACTAAATTATTCATTTAAATTTTAATATTGAAAGAAATGAGTATTTTATATAATTATTATTAAAACTCAACATATGCTTTATTTGGTGTTTGTCAAAAGTATACGAGATATATACTTTTTCCTTCAGTACATATTCAATATATTTTTTTTCACTTTGTAGCAATTTGTTTCCTTTTTCAGATATATTCTCAATATATCTCTAAATTCTTAAATCAACAAAATACCTTTTTAATTTATTTATTCATCACTAATATCACAAAATCAAACAAAATGCAACAATATTTCACAAAAATTAATATGTTTCAGATTTTGTATCTGTCAAAAATATCCCGACCATATACATTTTTCTTCAAAGTATATCCAACATATATTATATTTTTCATCTTGTCAGAATTTTTCTTTTATATCTGATTTTGAAAACACAACTCTAAATTCCTAAATTAGTAAGATAATTCTTAGATTTATATTTATTCACCTCTGTTATCTCAAAATCGACTAGAATGCAAAAATATTTTATAAAAATTAATTTCACATTGTTGAATCTAGGGATTTTTTTGAAAATCTAAAATTTATCTTTTTTTATATATTTATTTACTGTCAGTGACATTTTTGATATTGAATCACTTCTGTAATCAATCTTATTGGTCGGTTTCTTATGTTAATTGATATATACAAATTGTTTTTGGTATTTAATATCAGAATTTTAGATTTTTTTACTTAATTTTTAAAGTTTAAAAAATGAGATATTTTGGTAAATACAATTACGTGTTAGAATATTTTTGTTATTAAAATTTTTTACAGATACTTTAATAAATATTTATGGCATTTATGAAAAATCCCTAGTTTAATTTAGAATCTAAAAGAGGTGCTAAAAAGGCAGGGGAAGTGTCCCCTTAGGGCTTTCCAATAAAACTTATACTGATGAACCAAGAGCCACTCACCTACTCAATTGAATTTGATTAATGCAATGAGTTCAATATTGAACAAGAAAACTTAAGAAAAGAAGAACCCGAAAAATAAAAATAAAATAAAAAAAGTTCTCCAGGTGGCAGGATCAATGTCAATCAAGCAAGAGATCATAACAAAACAAAGATTTAACAATGGCAAGCTATCTATTAATTGAGTAATCTAATGGAAAAACTTGCCAATTTTTACAGGGTTGAAACTTGACAGTCAGTTTCTGAGTGGGCGTGTGGCTTGCAGCTGGATGAAAAGACATTTCGCATTTTCAATTAGGCCTACATTGATACAAATCATATGTAATTAAAAATTAAAATAGTGCAAATAATTAATGATTCAAAGGTCTCCAATCCGACTTTTCAAACAGAAATATCATTTAATCCGTTCAACCTCTATTGAATAGTGATTATTTTTAAATAAAAGAACCAAAAAAAATCTTAATTGTTTTATTTTGTTTTGTCTTTTTTTTTTCTTCCTGAAGTTGATTATGGATTGCAACAAAATTGCCATTAAGGCACTTGTCTCTTAATCATGTAATTTGCCATCACAATCCACTAAGCATAATAAAATCAGCACAGCAATCCAAAGTTTACGTCTAATATTTATGTTATATGTAAGTAAATATATATCTTATGAATATTAATGGAATCTGTGAGAACTTTTAAAGTGATGAATTTTTATTTTATTTTATTATAGAAACAAAGAAATCTTATATGATTTCTTTTATACTATAATCTAAAATCAACCTATAGTTTTGAATTATTTAGCTATTCTATCAATATGACCACTCCATTTTCTTGTTGGGTTGCCTCACTATGTAGCTAGCATCCACAATAGTTTTTGTTTGCAAACTATCAACTTATTTATCTTATAATAGTGATACAAATGAAAAACCCTTTCTATTTCATTCGAGAAACCCATTTGATTCAGGCATGCGCTAATAAATTATGTCTCAAATCCCATTATTTTAGTTTCCCTCTTTTTAATTTTTGGCATCAAGTTGTGAAAAGGGAAGAATTTTTTTATTAAATTATGAAGAAGCTTTTTGAATTCCTAATTGGAACCCAATTTGCATGGCTATGTTCAAGAACCTACCACTTGGTGGCAAGCATATATTATCCATTCTTATGAAATATCTATCCTTGTTTTATAATTTTTGTTTATATAAAATATGTGATTATTAGTGGAGTGGGTGTTGGGTTGTGCACCCATATCGAATTTAGATTAGATTATAAAGTTTGGGATTATTTAATTTATAATTTTCTAGGAGGACCACATTAGCCATTCACTTGAAAATACAGCAAGTTCTTCTTTAATTATCATAACATATGGAAGAATTATAGAGCAAATTATGTTAGTGCACATCAAATAAAATAAGCGACAGAGAGAATAAGCTGTGAGAAACATGACTATGCTAATTAGGTTTAATTTCATTGGACTTTCTCAATGATTGTAATTGTTTCATGGGTGAAATTAATTATTTTTGGAGGGAGAAAATTTCTTTTTCTTATTTTCAATTTATGGGAGCTTCATTACACAATATAAGACACTCATTTACTATTAAAAAAAAGAGATAATGTACTTATTGAGCAAAGTTATTGCCACTCCCTATTTTATTATGGTCAAATTAGAAAACTTTGTTTTTAATATAGAAAAATAATCTTATCCATCAATAAAATAATAAAAATATTATTGGGCCTATAAATCTCATTACCATAACTAAATTGCGATATTTTTAATTCTTCTAATAAAGATTATTTATTTAAATTATTTATTTGATACTAAAAATATATAAAAATTATATTTATTTTATCTAGTAAGATATCTATATGCATAGATCTTATATTGTTTTTTTTTTTACTTTTATTATAATTCTTTTTTTAATTGTTCAATATGATTCATGAAATAATACTTTTAGAATCTTCAATTCACTCTATCTGTGTATTATTTTTTCTTTATTTTTTAATTAAAAATATTTTAGAAATTTATTTTTACTTTTCATAATGACTTTTTTCAAATACATTTATGAACTAAGAAAACAATAATATAACGGTAAAAAAATAAAGTAAAAGATTTAATATAACAAATATAAAATTAAGTAATTGTTGGTTAATTTTTCTTTTACTTGTTGACTTGATCTTACTGTGGCTAAAATAGTTTTTAAATTAAATAAGAATTCTTGAATTTAATTTTAACAAAATAACGTAAGGCAATTTATTGCAGAAAAGAGAATTAAGTTCTCTTCTATAAGAAATAAAATATTATTACTTAAATTAGTCTGGACCGGATTGTATGCACTCTCAAATATGAATCATAAATTCTAAATAGAAGTTTCTTTTTAAAAGAAAAAATTTATTTTATAACTTCTGCTTGTTGATTTCAGACAGATAATGAGAAAGCAACATTTGAATCCACAATTGTTTGTATTACTAGATAGAGGCAGGATCATAATAAGCTTATCACCCAAGAATTGCTTATTTGTTCATGAAATTTCTTTACAACTATATCTATTGTTTCTGTCTACTAAAGCAGAAATGCATGTGGCATGCATTTGGGAGCAACTTAATTAAAAATTAACCACCAGTTATGTAATTGTTTTGAAAAAAAAAAAAATTGATTAAGAAATGACTTATGTGAAAGTCATGAATATGAACCATAAAGGAGAACAATTGATCTAAAATCCTTCTTAAAGAAGAATCAGACATGTCAATGTGCACCAGAAATAACAGTTTCCTTGGGTCTTTATGAAACGACCTTCCGTTTTCGCAATGTTAAAATGGGCTACTGGCTTGCAGCTGGAAGAAATTGACTTTATAGAATTCCAGGCTCACAACAAACCTAAACCCTGGAAAGAGCACATATATATTTATTAATACATATTTTTAAAAAATGTCCACAAATAAAAATTTCAATAAATAAAAATTTCAATCAATTTACTTCGTCCGTACTAAACTTCTTTTGCATCTAAGCATGCCCAGATATAGTGAATGCCTCAAATCCATTACATCCTTTCCAATTCATTTGTGCATCAAGTTTAAATGGGAAGAATATTATATTATTGAATTATTATTAGAGCTTTATTTTATTGAATTATTAACAACACATTGAATTGATATGATTTGCATGCCCATTTCCACTTTATGAAATTTAAATTAAATTGAACCCTATTTATTATATGGGATTAGTGGGAGCTGCCTATATGCCCAAGGGGCAATAGGATAATAGTGCAGCCAAAATAGGATAAAGTACAAAAACTCTGGCATTCTTAATTGGATCATTAAGGTATTATTTAAGCATTTATCTTTTATGAAGCTTTGGATTTTCTTTAGGGGCCTCATGCACTAGCTATTACCCATTTGACTATGCATACATAAACAAAGCAATCTTAATTAATTAATTAATTATAATGGTCACAAGATATGGTACCACTAGTATACCAATTGTTTTGTGCACATCAATCCAAATCCTTGTGTATATATTATACACAAATAATAAGGGCACAAAATTAACCTAACCCCTTTTTGCTATTATACTAATACCTATAATTGTCAATGTTAAATTAATTATATTTATAAAAACTTTTCTGTTTCATTAGGATTAGGAGATGCAAGTGGTATCCATAATTTTAGAGTCTATCATATGGATTTCTTGTGATTTGGTCGTTGAAAACTACACCAAGAAATCAAAACCCTTGTTCATGAACTCTCTAGTCAGCCAAAGAGAAAAAGTATTTTTCTTTTCTATACTTTCTGACAACCAGAGAAAATTGAAATACACAACCATGAAATATTTGTATGTGATAAAATATCAAAATAATTTTTATTAGTAATATTAATAAAAAAACTAAATATATATAAAAAAACTCTTTAACAATTTAAATATTTACATATTTTAAATAAAAATATATAATTATAAATTATAATTAAAATAAATATCTCATTATTAAAAAATTTTGATTCGTAAAGCCTCACCCATTTTCACTCCAGTCAATTAATATTATCATATATCCATATATGATAATATAAATTAGAGCTTAATAACGCCTAGTTTTGTTGTTTAATTATTAGATCAATATTATGAGATCATTGATTTTTTTATAATAATATAGCGATTAAATAATAAAATTAGAAATTATTAAACTCTAAAGTTCTCTTTTATTCTTCTTCATCGATATCTTTTTTTTTTTGCTACCGCTTCTCATTTTTTAGATTAGAGGTGGTCCCTCTTTTAATTGTATTATTCTATTTTGATCAGTAAATATAAATATTTCAGATTTGTTATTTATTTATTATTATTTTTAATATCTCTTTTTATGGAGTATTTTATTCTTTTTATAGAGGCTTTGATACCCTTTGTGGAGCTTTTGATTATACTTTTTATGACATTTGAATCTTCCTTTATGGATGAATTCATGAAATTTCATGGAGCTACAATGGTGATAATAAGAATTTTTTTATTGATATTCTCGCAATCAAACTCATTTAAGGACCAATGAGTCATTTTGTAGTTTAAATAACCACTGAATTGGAGTATTTCGTTATAAACTAAAAGAGCTATGTCAAGGGGATTTAAAAATATGAACACAAACTTTTGCTATTCAAATGAGATTTTTCTTTTATATTTCTTGATTGTAGCGACTTTTATTTTTATTATTGATCAAGTTGTACTTTTTTTTCAATGAATAAAAGAGTCATAATTTCTATTAAAAGAAAAAGAAGAAAACCCCTAAATTTAAATTTTTAAATATAAACAACATTGATAATAATGGTTGGTCAGAATGGAAACAATTGATTAAATTAGAATCTTTTAATAATAAAAATTTATTTTTATTACAATTTGTAACCATATACCTTTTTACTTAAAGTAAAACTAAATATTTTCAAATTTTAAAAAGAAAAAAAAAACTACATAATACTTTTCTTGTCCTTTTTTTTTTCTATTAATAAATTTTATAAAATCTTAAGATGCTTGGAATATACGAACTTATCTAAAATATAAATGGCACAAATCCTTCAAACAAATACAAATAATGTTCATAGTGGAGAAATCAAGATGCTTGCATGATGGATGGATAAACATTGTTATATATATAGGCACCGTCCTTAGAATTGGTCAATTATTTGGTGATTTGTGAATATGCTCATTAGATTTGGGCTATGAAATAGAGATAACATCTAAAAATACTTTAGGGCATAGTAAAGGTGAATTATTAATAAAGATTGCAGTATGTGATTGTGAATTCTGGGGAAGCAGAGGTAGGGATCTTTGGTTATCCCCCACAATTTACAATATTATATAATATTATGGTTTTCTGTTTTTCTTTTTTTATAATTTTTATTTTTTATTTTGTAGGCTTATTAGGCATCACATGAACCCTTTACGGGTGCCTTTAGATTGTTAGGTGTTAATTGTTTAGTTTGTTTTACCAAATTTATAAGTTATCACATTTTAGGCTTTGTGAAATATAAAGGCCTACCTGCCTACAATTCTAAATTCTACATAATATAGCCAATCGGTGGAAAAGAAAAGAGATTTACAATTATATTACTTAATTGTAATAAATGCTAATACAAATATATATATTTTTACTTGAAAATTACGTACTGTTTACTTGCAAATTTCGCAAACTGATCCTCTAAAAAATCTCATTAGGTCTATTTTGGTTTACAATACATGAAATAATTTGAAAGAAGCAATAAAGTTCAAATAGATTCCTGAATTTTGTGAGCCTGACCAAATAGGCTTTTTTGTCTTTTTTGGGCTATTTTAATTCAAGATTTGATATTTTAGTTTAATTCACTCCTATATGAGAGAGTGCAAGCCACTCTCCTTTAAAAAAAAAGTTAAAATAAAATAATAATAATTAATAGTTATTAAATATTTATAATTGTTAATATTATTATTAGTAGCTAATTACTTGTTCGTTATATTTTTTATTGAATTTAAAAATTGATTATTATTTTTTTTATTGAATTCACCCTCTAATTAGAGCAAATGTAATTTAATTTAAATTGAATTAAAAATAATAAATTTTAGATTAAAATGGTCTAAAAAAATTAAAATAGTGCATTTAATTATGACCTCAAAGTCTATGGGCCTATTTGAATCTTATTTCTTAAAAGAAACATTACTGCATAAAATTAATTTTTCTTTACTCGTAGTAAAGCAGTGAGTTTCCAATGTGCATACATGTAACGCCCACATTGATCAGAGTGAATAATAGTCTATTATAAACTGTGAAGCTGGAAGCTTTCAGGCATGGTTGCATGCACATATATATCCCGTTTGCTTTTTTTTTTTTAGTATATATATATCTAGAATTAATTTAAAGCAATGCTGGATAGAATCTGTCTCGGTGTCAAAGCACTATTTTAAGAATTTTGACACAGCTACATACCTAAAATTTAAATTCGATGTGGAAAATACCTATCTTATTTATGCACTCTTGAATTATCTCACTCGCATATAAAACACCATCCGGATTTGTCTTTTGTTTTTATTATTGTTGAAAGAGCTAGAGGTACTAAATGTAAAAGCAAAAGTCACCATTCAAAAGAAGGCAACTTGATAGGAGGGGCTACAATTCAACCATTATAAAAGGAAATCGAGTATCTATGGTGTATGGACGAGATGATAATATTTTTCTAATTTAACTAATGTTTC
Organism: Ricinus communis; assembly: GCF_019578655.1. NCBI lineage: Eukaryota > Viridiplantae > Streptophyta > Magnoliopsida > Malpighiales > Euphorbiaceae > Ricinus > Ricinus communis. Next base: position 23,350,897 of record NC_063258.1, read on the forward strand.
GAACTCAAGCTTTTATGTTAAAATTTTTAAAATAGTATTTTATCACATGTAAATCGGAAATTCTAAATTAATTATAGATACACATAGATAAAAAAAAATTGAGTTACTACTCTTACTAACACAAGAGCAATGCCTCAATGTGCCAAGAACAGTTATGTCTGTATTTTATGATAATCTATAGAAAATTGTTAGTTTTTACAAAACCAATTACACTACGACTTCGCACTGAAGAACCGAACTATAGTATAAGGAATTAAGAAAACCATCAATAACTTTTCCAATACTGTTCCTGACTATAGCAGCCCCACGAGCTTTATGCTGACCATTTACCCATATAACATCATAGTTGATCTTCAAAAAATCCCTGGGCGGGGAGACTACCCAGCTTGAGTAACTCTATCTTCACCATAATAAGTAGCTTGCTGATCAGCAGGGTTGTCCAAGGATTTGCACAGTGATTCAAACTCCCATATGCTGTGATGCACTGTTATGTGGGGATTAGGAGTGGCTGAAAACCCCATTTGTTCCTTGACTTCTGAATGTTCAAGTAATAAAAAACAATTTTCTCTATAGTAATTAGCTCCTTGTTAGTGCATGAGAAACTTTCCCAGACAAAACTCCACCAAATTTCAAAAGCAGGGAAGGCAATATCTGATGGTCTGTACCCAAGATAAGTAAGACACGAAACGGCTTTGGCATGTGGCCAGATAAAAAGCAGGTGTTCCATCAATATTATCACATATAGAGCAGGGAGGAGATGGCCCACATTTTTTAGAAAACAAATTGTACATGGTCGCTAAGGCTTTAGAGCTTGCTCGCCAAAGGAAATACTTAATATGGAAAAGTTAAAACAGCAATGTAATTGTCGTTGTTTCTGTTACTGTTTGAAGTGCTCAACCTTGGTGCCAAGTCTTCAGCCGAAAGTCTTGCTTGTTTACTTAGTGATATATACGTTAGTTGTTCCTATTTCATTGCCTAAGAATCCTTCGTGTATTTCCTTTAATTTCTATCAAGTAGTTTGTATCTTCTTATATAAATACAAGAATGAAATATCAGTGAAATATAAAGTTGCATTATTCAATTACTTCTGCTATTATATCTTTATTTTTTAGCTATTACTTCTGTTGTTCTATCTTTTCTTTTTAGCTTAGTATTAGAACCTTTACCTGGGCAAATTTCTCCAATCAAACACCAATCATGACCACTCCTCCAGGAACTCTAAGCTCAAGTGAACCACATATTTTATCCAGTTTACAAAATAGAAGTTTACCCACTCAATACAACGCAATCAAATTTGATCGCACAAATTATCTTCTATGGGAAACCATGATTATGCCAATCATCAGAGGCCATATATTAGATGGCTATATTCTTGGCACCAAGTTATGTCCTCTAGAATTCTACCAAGAATCACACCGAGGAGTATAATTAAAATACCAGATCCTGAGTATATATAATGGCTTTCAAATGATCAATTACTCTTAGGATGACTTTACAACACCATGAGTTCAGACATAGCCTCTCAACTAATGCGAAAATCAACATTGAAAGAGTTTTGGGATGCAGCAAAAGAATTGTCAGGTGTACATACAAGAGCAACAGTTATCTACTACAAAGCTGAATTACAGAAAATAAGGAAAGGAGGAATGAAGATGGAGGAATATCTGACAACCATGAAAGCCGTTGCTGACAACCTTGCCCTGGCAGGTAATCTAATACTTTTATCTGAACTAATTGTTCAAATTTTGAGTGGTTTTGACACAGAATACACTCCAATTGTGACTCTTCTTACTGACAAAGAGTCAGTATCCTAGATTGAATTGCAAACTACTCTGTTGACATATGAAAGTAGATTATAGCAACTAAATAACTATCAAACATAGGGTATTAATTTGAATCACGCCACTGCTCACTTTACAATGGACAACACCAGCAACAGGCCATTTAATTCCAACAATAGCAGAGGGGCAAAATCGATCAAACTACAGCAACAAAGGTGCTAGAGGCAGATTTCGCGGAAGAGGAGGCAGAAGAAATGGAAACAAACTCATGTGCCAACTTTGTGCTACACTGCCTCTATTTGTTGGAATAGATTTGATCGTAATTTTATAGGAAGCTCATCAAATCAAGATCCAAATCCCTCATGGCAACTCCTGAGACGATTGAAGATGATAAAATCAAGGCTGATCTTTCACCACCAAGCAAGACACGAATGGATCCATTGAAGTATGAGGGTCCAATCACACAAGCTAGAAGCAAGAGATTCAAGGGATCCTTGTGTTCTTTCATGGTCCACGTGATAGAAAAGATGCATTCAAGAAGCAAGGTTAGCGAATTGGACTTAGAAGATCAAGATTCAACTTTGATTAATTGTATTTCATTCATGGATTAAAGCCCAACGTGAAGACATAAAGATTAGATCTTATTTATGTTAAATTTAAGTCCAAACATAAAGCCCAAGTTCAAGGTTGAATATTCAAAGTCAAAATCCAAATCAAAATAGGAGTCTTCTTTTAACAAGTCCAAGTCAAAATAGGAGTTTGCTACTCTTTTACTTCAAGTTTTGTTTATTTAGGAGTCTTGGCCGCATATCCTAGTCATTATAGGATTATGATTATTTAAACTCTATAAATAGAACTATGTAATTCTGTAAAAATATTTATATCTTTGATTGAATATAAAACTTTATTTTTGCTTAAAGAGTCTCTTTAAGTGTTGTTGAGATTAAAGCTTATTGTTTAGGTTTTGATTTCACTTCTACCTTAATTTAATTCTATTAACTTGTTAGTTTCTAGGATTAATTAAGTTCATCTCATTATAGCTATTGATCTTATTTCTTTATAAATAAGGGTGATAGTTCCGCAAATAACTTTTGGCAAACCTTATAAGTATTGATCTTGGCGTGTAATCTTCTCTTCCATAGAAGGTTTACATCATTTGGTATCAGAGCTAGCTTACAAGGTTTGGTTACGTATCCTATTTGTTATCTTCATTGTTCTTCTACTCACATACTCTTTTGTTTTCAGATTTCTCTTCGTCAATTTGTTTAGTTAAATTCTTCGAGACGTTCTAGATAAATTGGTCTGTGATATCTTTATTTTGTTATTTCATTTTCTTTAGTTTGCTTGATCAAAGTCTTCGAGACGTTTCAATTAAATTAAGCTTTTTGTGTTTTGTTCTTGTTTGGTTATAAAAAAAAATTGTGTGTGGATCTGAATTATTGATCCAAAGTGAGGTTTAAAAAAAAGAAAGAAAGAGTATAGAAAGCAAGATTTGGGGCCGATTCAAAAAAAAAAAGATTGACTTGGTCAAGTTCAAAATCCAAAGAAAATCAAGTTTGAAGATATCACATAACCTTGTCTTTTCAATTCCTTTTCCTATTCTACTTTCCTTAATTGTTTTCTATTCGGTTTCTTATATTCTTCTTTATCTTCCCGTTATTCTTTATTTCTTCTACTTCCATCCTTATTCTTAATTCGTTATTTTATTCTCCTTTTCCTCTAATTCATCTTTAGCTTAATTAATTTTTATTCTAGCTTGTTAATTGTGTTTTATTAAGTTGGTTGTGATTTTAACTTTTACAATTTGAGTTAATTTTGAAGGGCACAAAGACAAACTCTTTCTTTGATCGAGTGCAAACACATGAGGGAGAAATCAATCTTCTTGAAACCATGTCTAATCAGTCTTCTTCCAAAGATTCCGATCACGGAATTCCAGATGTGAGAGCATTCATGGAGGCTGTAAACTCTAAACTTGAATGACAAAGGCTTGATAAAGAAAATAGGTATGCTGAAATGATGGATGAACAAATAAAAATCAAATCTGAATCGAGAAGTAGGAGCTTTCGAGATGAGAAAAGTATGTCTAGAGCAAGGAGAGGAACGTGGAGAGATGGAGAAGAATGGGGAGATAGAACCGAAACTCACCATGGGAGAAATTAGGTAGATTCAAACTTGGATAGTATTAAGCTTACAATTCCTTCTTTCTAAGGTAAGAATGATCCCGAGTTGTATCTAGAGTGGGAAAAGAAGGTTGAGAGAGTATTTGAATGCCATAACTATAGTGAGGAGAAGAAAGTAAAATTGGTCGTAGTTGAATTCACCCATTATTCCGCAATTTGGTGGGATCAAATAGTGAGTAATAGGCGTAGGAATGGTGAGGGGGAGATCCAAACATGGGCCTAAGTGAAATGAATAATGAGGAAATGCTTTGTTCCTTCTCATTACTATAGAGAGTTGTACAATAAGCTACAAAGTTTGGTACAAGGGGGAAAGAGCGTAGAGGAGTATTATCAAGAGATGGAGATTGCTTTGATTAGGGCCAATATAGAAGAGGATAGGGAGGCTACTATAGCTCGATTTTTGCATGGTCTTAACAAAGATATTGCTAATCTTGTTGAATTGCAACATTATGTAGAGATGGAGGACATGCTACACATGGCAATCAAGATAGAGTGGCAATTGAAGCAAAAGAGCAAGAACTCCTCTTCAACAAATTCTAATTAGAAATCCAGTTGGAAAGGCACAAATTCTGCCCAAAATAAAGGAAAGGAAGTGTCTAAAGATAATAAAGCCAAAACAAAGGGGGATCAAAGCAATAAAAGCCAAACTCAAGAAGGCAAGCCCAAAAAGGTCTAATGCTTCAAATGCCTAGGCTATGGACATATCTCTTCTCAATGTCCAAACAAACACACTTTAGCATTAAAAGGAGGCGAATTGGTGTATGCTAGTGAAGAAGAAAGTGGAGTTGAAAGTGATGAAGATTCAATGCCCGAATTAGAAGATTGCTATTCCGATGATGAAGCTAAGCAAGAGGGGCATTCAGGTGAGCTATATGGAGTCACCATTAGATCCTTGAACGTGCAACAAGGGGTTGATGATGAAAGCCAAAGAGAGAACATCTTCCATACACGCTGTTTGGTAAGAAAAACTCCTTGTGTTTTAATTATTAATAGTGGTAGTTGCACTAACATTGCTAGTACAATGATGGTGGATCGATTGAAACTTCCAATAACCAAACAACCAAAATCATATACTCTTCAATGGTTGAATGATTCGGGAGGTATCAAGGTTACAAAGCAAGTTAGACTGGCATTTGGTGTGCAAAAGTTCCAAGATGAAGTATTGTGTGATATCATCGCAATGCAAACTTGTCATCTACAAGGGACGTTCAAATTGCTATTGTCTTACACTTCACAACAAACTTTATACTTTTACACCTTTAAGTCCAAAGATTGTTAATGAAGACCAACGTATAATGAGACTTAAAATTGCTGCCTATGAAAAAGAAAAGGTGCACAAGCAAAAGGAGAGCTGTGTGGAAAACCATGAGGGGTGTGAGAAAAGAGAGGAAAAAGGAGAGAAAGAGAGTTTGCGCAAAAAGAAAACATTGAGTTGTGAGGCGCAAGAAAAAGGTGAGTTGAGTGCAAAAGAAAGAAAAGTGAGCTTTGTGGCAAGAGAAAAAGATGTGAGAAAAGCTTTAATGTCACAAAAACAAATACTTGTGCTTGTTTTCAAAGAAAGTTTTCTGACCACTAACGATCTTAATGTTTCTTTGCCTTCAAGTTTCAAGTCTCTTTTGCAGGAGTTTGAGGACGTATTTCCCGACGAAATTCCAAGTGGGTTACCACCCATTCGTTGAATTGAGCACCAAATTGACTTTGTACCCGGTTCTACCATACCCAATAGGCCGGCATATAGAGTAAATCCCGAGGAAACCAAAGAACTACAATGCCAAGTGGAAGAACTTCTTAAAAAAGGTTATGTTAGGGAAAGTTTAAGTCCATGTGCTGGTCCTGTTATACTTGTCCCTAAGAAAGATGGTTCTTAGTGTATGTGTGTGGATTGCCGTGCAATTAATAAAATAACTATTAAATATCATCATCCTATACCTAGATTAGATGATATGCTTGATGAGTTGCATGGGGCTGTTGTGTTCACTAAGATTGATCTAAAAAGTGGTTATCGTCAAATTAAAATGAAAGAGGGTGATGAATGGAAAACGACATTCAAAACTAAATTTGGTTTATATGAGTGGTTAGTCATGCCGTTTGGTTTAACTAATGCACCTAGTATATTCATGAGATTAATGAATCATGTTTTGCGTGCTTATATAGGCAGGTTTGTGGTTGTCTATTTTGATGATATACTTATTTATAGCAGGTCTTATGATGAACATGTAAAGCACGTGCATTTAGTTCTTGAAACTTTACGCAAAGAAGTTCTGTTTGCTAACCTCAAGAAGTGCGATTTTTGCACAAACAAACTTATTTTTCTTGGTATTGTTGTTAGCGCAAAAGGAATTGAGGTTGATGAAGAAAAGGTGAAGGCAATCAAAGAGTGGCCGATTCCCACAAATGCAAGTAAAGTTCGAAGTTTTCATGGACTAGCAAGCTTCTATAGGCATTTTGTGAAAGACTTCAGTACCATTGCCGCACCATTGAATGAATTAGTGAAGAAAGATGTGAAATTTAATTGGGGAAAAGCACAACAATCAACATTTGACTTGCTCAAACAAAAACTTACTTCTTCTCATATTCTGTCTCTTCCTAATTTTAATAAAACTTTTGAGATTGATTGTGATGCTTTCGGTATAGGTATTGGAGCTGTTCTAATGCAAGGTGGAAAGCCAATAGCCTATTTTAGCAAAAAGTTGAATGGAGCAAGCCTGAAGTATCCAACTTATGATAAGGAACTTTATGCACTTGTTAGAGCTTTAGAAGTATGGCGACATTACTTGTTGCCCAAGGAGTTCGTGATCCACACCGATCATGAATCCTTGAAGTACTTAAAGGGTCAAAACAAGCTGAATAGAAGACATGCTAAATGGAGTGAGTTTATTGAAGCATTCCCTTATGTCATCAAGTACAAGCAAGGTAAAGATAACATAGTGGCCGATGCTTTATCTAGAAGGTATGCTTTAATTACTATTTTAGATGCCAAATTACTAGGTTTTGAACAAATAAAAGACTTATATCATAATGATAGTAATTTCGGCCAAGTATATAAGGCATGTGAACAAGGTGCGTTTGATAAGTATTATAGGCACGATGGTTTTCTTTTCTTTGAAAAACGTTTATGCATTCCTTCTTGTTCTATGCGTGATTTACTTATGAAAGAAGCACATGAGGGTGGTTTGATGGGACACTTTGGTGTTTAAAAGACTTTAGATGTATTGCATGATCACTTTTATTGGCCTTGCATGAAAAAGGATGTTATGCGATTTTGTGCAAATTGTATTGTGTGCAAACATACTAAGTCTAAGCTTCAACCACATGGTTTGTATATGCCTCTCCCTATACCTAGTTCACCTTGGGTTGATATTTCTATGGATTTTGTACTTGGATTACCTAGAACTAAGCATGGGCATGATAACATATTTGTTGTTGTTGATAGGTTTTCAAAGATGGCACATTTTATAGCTTGTAAGAAAACTAATGATGCACAACATATTGCTGACCTATTCTTTAGAGAGGTAGTGCGTTTACATGGTATGCCACGCACCATAGTTAGTGATAGGGATGCTAAGTTTTTGAGCTACTTTTGGAAGACTTTATGGGGTAAGTTAGGTACACGATTGTTATTTTCAACAACTTGTCACCCACAAACCGATGGTCAAACTGAAGTAGTAAATAGAACCTATCACAACTACTATGCACCATGGTAAAATGCAACATTAAGAGTTGGGAAGATTGCTTGCCGCATATAGAATTTGCTTATAATAGAACCATGCATTCTTCAACTAAATTCTGCCCTTTTGAGATTTTCTATGGGTTTGTACCTTTGAGTCCTTTAAATTTGATTGCTTTACCTTTAAAGGAACAAACTAACCTTGATGGCAAGAAAAAGGCCGAATATGTGCTTAAATTGCATGAACATGTTTGAGCTAATCTAGAGCGCAAGAATGAAGCAAATGCTAAACACGCTAACAAAGGAAGAAAAGAGGTAATCTTTGAACCCGGAGATTAGGTGTGGATATACATGCGCAAAGAAAGATTCCCAAACCAAAGAAAAAACAAGTTGATGTCAAGGGGAGATGGACCTTTTTAAGTGTTGGAATGCATCAACAATAATGCTTACAAGATTGACTTGCCCGGTGAGTATGGAGTTAGTGCTACATTCAATGTTGTTGATTTATCTCCATTTTCTTTTGATGAAGGTCTGGATTCGAGGACGAATCCTTTTGAGGAGGGAGTGGATGATAAAATCAAGGCTGATCCTTCACTACCAAGCAAGCCACGAATGGATCCATTGAAGTATGAGGGTCCAATCACACGAGCTAGAAGCAAGAGATTCAAGGCTGCCTTGTGTTCTTTCGTGGTCCACGTGATAGACAAGATGCATTCAAGAAGCAAGGTTAGCGAGTTGGACTTAGAAGATCAAGATTCAACTTTGATTAATTGTATTTCATTCATGGATTAAAGCCCAATGTGAAGACATAAAGATTATATCTTATTTATGTTAAATTTAAGCCCAAACGTAAAGCCCAAGTTCAAGGTTGAATATTCAAAGTCAAAATCCAAATCAAAATAGGAGTCTTCTTTTAACAAGTCCAAGTCAAAATAGGAGTTTGCTACTCTTTTACTTTAAGTTTTGTTTATTTAGGAGTCTTGGCCGCATATCCTAGTCATTCTAGGATTAGGATTATTTAGACTCTATAAATAGAACTATGTAATTCTGTAAAAATATATATATCTTTAATTGAATAGAAAACCTTGTTTTTGCTTAAAGAGTTTCTTTAAGTGTTGTTGAGATTAAAGCTTATTATTTAGGTTTTGATTTCACTTCTACCTTAATTTAATTCTATTAACTTGTTAGTTTCTAGGATTAATTAAGTTCATCTCATTATAGCTATTGATCTTATTTCTTTATAACTAAGGGTGATAGTTCCGCAAATAACTTTTGGCAAACCTTATAAGTATTGATCTTGGCGTGTAATCTTCTTTTCCATAGAAGGTTTACATCAGAAGATCCCTAATGGTATGCCGATACTGGAGCCAGTCATTATGTGACCAACAATCCTCAGAACCTGCAACACAAGTAAGACTATAATGGTAAGAATTCTCTTATTGTTGCCAACGGAAGCAAGCTTGGTATCAGTCACATAGGTAACAAAAAATTTGCAACGAAATGGAAAGATTTGTCTCTTAATCATGTGTTGTATTCTTAAAATTATAAAGAATCTGCTAAGTGTATCTCAATTGGTGACTGATAACAAAGTGAATACTATATTTAACTCTTCTAATTGTTTTGTGAAGGACAAGCAGACAGGACTGGTGATGCGTGATGCTCAAAGGGAAGCTTGAAGATGGCCTATACAAGCTTGAAGCAGTGCCCTCCTCAAAGAAGTCCAGTTTTTCAAAATTAAATTCTAGAGTCGTTTCCTTTTCATCTAATTTATCAAAATTAGAGTCATGTTTGAATTCGTTGAGTCCTTCAAATGTGAATGCGTGGCATAGGAGGTTAGGCCATCCATCTAAAATAGTATTGTTTCAAGTTTTAAAAGAGTGTAATTTTGATTCTGCAATTAATAACATTAATTTCTGAGATGCCTGTCAATTTGAAAAATCACATGCCTTACCTTTTAAAAATTCTCTTTCTCAAGTAAAAAATGTTCTTGATTTAATCCATACTAACTTTTGGGGACCTACACCATTACTTTTGTCATCTGGATATCGGTTTTACATTCATTTTATTGATAACTTCAGTAGATTTACTTGGATTTATCCTCTTAAAGTGAAAAGTGATGTTGTTCAAGCTTTTAACCATTTCAAAAATCTTGTTGAAAATCAGTTTGGAACTAAGATAAAACAATTTTATTCAGATTGTGGAATAGAATACTTACCTTTCTCACAAATAGTTCAAAAATCAGAAATTATTTTCAAACACACTTGTCCATACACCTCAGTTCAAAATGGTAGAGTAGAAAGAAAACATCGCCACATCGTTGAAATGGGTTTAACTCTCTTGGCTCAAGCTAAAATGCCATTAAATTATTGGTGGCAAGCTTGCGAAAGTGTTGTTTATCTAATTAATAGATTACCAACTCTTGTTCTTCATAATATTTCACCAATGCAAAAGTTGTTTGATAAAATTTCAGATTATTCATTTTTAAAAGTTTTTTGATGTAGCTGTTTTTCGTGCCTTCGACTATATCAAAGTCATAAATTTCAATTTCATTCCACTAAATGTGTGTTTTTAGGATACAGTGAACTTTTCAAAGGATACAAATGTCTTAGTTCTACAGGAAAAATCTATACTTCAAGGCATGTGGTGTTTAATGAAAAATAATTTCCTTTTGCTAATGGTTTTCTGAAAATCAAAACTATTTTCGAATCCAATTCTCGCATCTTCACCTTTTTCATGGCACATGATGTCAAATAATTTGAGTAACAATGTAGCTTCTCCTCGTATAGATCATTAACAAGCTTCTCCAGTAGCTTCACCAAATCCTAAAAGTTCTACTTTACATTCACCAAGAGAGTCAAGTCAAGTTGAAGCTGTATCAGATTCTAGCATTGCTAAACTAGATTAATACACGTGTCGTTGGAAATGAAATGCTGGAAGAGAGTGGAGAAATTCGGTTGAATGATCACCCTATGGCAATGCAAGCTGGAAAAGGCCAATACAAGTTGAGTATCAAGCTCTAGTTCATAATAAAACATGGCACTTAGTCCCTCTGTCTTCAAAACATTCTTTGGTTGGAAGCAAGTGGGTTTTCAAGCTCAAATACAGTCCAAATGGAAGCATTAATCGCTACAAAGCGAGATTGGTTGCCAAGGGATTTCACCAAACTCCTGGAGTTGATTTCTTTGAGACATTTATCTTGTCATCAAGCCCATTGCAATAAGGATTGTGTTGACTCTTGCTATCTCAAAAGGATGGGAGGTTCAACAACTGGATATTAATAATGCATTTCTGAATGGATTGCTCGGTGAAGATGTGCATATGGTGCAACCACAGGGGTTCGTTGATCTTGAAAAATGAGATTTTATGTGCAAACTTGACAATGCCATCTATGGACTTAAATAAGCTCCTCGTGCTTGGTTTGACAGTTTGAAGAACACATTAGTTGATTGGGGGTTCAGTCATTCCAAGTGTGATCATTCTCTCTTCTTTTTCAAGTTTCACAGTAAAGTCTTATTTATACTCGTTTATGTTGACGATATTTTGATCACAGGCAATGACAAATAACTTGATATGAATCCAAGTTCAAAGCTTAAAGAGATCCAAGATCCATTAATAGTACAAGAAGGCCCAATCACAAGGTCCAAATCCAAGAAGCTTCAACAAGCCATATTGGATTTAATTAGGGACATTTGGAAAGCCCAAGAACTTCAACCCAATAAGGCATCCATGGAGGCCCAAGGAATAATATTTAACTTGTTTTTATGTTAATAAAAATTAGGGTTACATGTAGCCACCATACAAGTTAATGTGGTAATTAATACCAAGTAATGGCTATCAATGTGGGTAGTGGTTATTAAGAGCCACCATATACAAGTTAATGGGGTAATTAATACCAAGTAATGGCTATTAGTGTGGATAGTGGTTACTAAGGCCATTTAAGAGTAAAAGTAATCCTATGTGTGTGAGTCTATTTTAGTAGTGTGTGCATGGACTTGTACTCTATATAAACAAGTCCTTTTCTCTTTCTTTTAGAGCATGATTGAATTTGATATATGAAATTTTGTTTGAGTTTTATTGTGAGTAATTTTGTTTTTAATTTCTTGCTTGAACTTTGCGACTTATCAAGCTTTATTCTAGCTTGTGGTGTCAAAATCTAAATCTTTGTTTTCTTGTTATTTATCAAACTTTTTTGTTTGTGGCATAAGAGGAAATTCAAAGTCTATCTTAGTATCTTTATCCTTGTTGGTAAAGGGGTTAAGTAGCATCCATCTTCTTACTTCAATCTTTGAACGATCCGAATTTGTGAATTAAATTGGTAATTTCTAGTTTTCTTCTAATTCAACTTATCATAGTATTTTTGCTATTGGGGAGTTAATTGATGAAACCTACAATTCCCATCATAAGTGGTATCAGAGCATTGACTCAAGATTGAGGTTTGCGTATCCAAAACTATCTTTTAATTCTCAATATCTTGTGTTCATCTTATATTTTGCACCTTTTGCCATCTATTGTTCTTGTTATTATTTTTTTTATCTTTATTCTTTTTATCTCAAGATTTTGTTTGCATATATAAAAAAAAAAAGAAATTTGTCCATAAAAAAAATATCTTTGATATTCATAAAAAAAAATTGACTCTTCATATTCCATTGAGATCTATCTTTATAATTCTGTCTCTTTGTGTTCTTGGTGATCTATCTTTGTTATTCATTTCTATTAGCCTATTTGTTACAAATTGTTCATTTCTTTAAGCCTACCTTATTATTTTCTTGTTAGCCTACCTTTTTTTTTTATCATTGATTACTACATTCTTGAAATTTTGTTTGATTGAGAAACTTAGTTCATCTAAGAAATCAAAAGGCAAATTTGAGAGGTAAAAGGCAAGAGTGTGAGATCATTAGAAAAAAAAAAGCCAAAATTAAGTGTAAACATGAGTGGTATACATCAATTTTGAGTGAAATACGTGAGAGTGTTGTGAGATTGTTTCTTTCTATTTTCTTTTGTTAAAATTTTAGGTTTTACAATCATATCAAAAGACATAAGTTCTTCTTATACAAATGATCATGTGATTCAAGCTATGCAACAACAATTCGAAAGAATGTTTAATATCTTGGCGGGAGTCAATGAAAAATTAGAGAAGCATGATGACATCCTTAACCAATTACATGGAGAGCCTAGACAAAGGAGACGTCCACCAATTGACCAAGAGGACTATGAAGGAGAGGATGATTTGGATGATGATCAAGTCACCTTGTTGGGACAACGAATCAATCCTAGGAGACAAGCTAGGAGAAGACATCCAAATGATGATGTTGATTGCAACCTTGGAAGCATCAAAATGAAGATTCCTTCATTCCAAGGAAGAAATGATCCAGATGTGTACCTTGAATGGGAGAGGAAAGTGGAATTCATCTTCGAATGTCATAATTATTCGGAGGAGAAAAAGGTAAAACTTGCCGCTGTTGAGTTTAGTGATTATGCAATTGTTTGGTGGGATCAATTTTGCAAGGAAAGACGTAGATATGGAGAAAGACCCGTGGAGTCTTGGAGAGAAATGAAGCAAATCATGAGAAATAGGTTTGTTCCAAGCCACTACTATAGAGAGCTTCATCAAAAATTTCAAACTCTAATTCAAGGATCCATGAGTGTGGAGGAGTATCACAAAGAAATGGAGAAGGCTATGATTCGAGCAAATGTGATAGAAAATCGTGAAGCTACCATGGCAAGGTTCTTCAGAGGGCTAAACAAAGACATTGCTGATGTTGTTGATTTGCAACATTATGTGGAGATTGAAGATATGGTGAATTTGGCCATGAAAGTGGAAAGGCAATTGAAAAGAAAGAGGTATGATTCTAAACCAAATATGGGTTCTTCTTCTTCTTGAAAAAATTCTTGGGGGAAAAAGGATGATAAACCTTTTACTAAGTCAAAAGTGGAAGAAACTAAACCTAAAATTAACTTGGGTAATAAGGGAAAGGGCGAGAATCAACCAACCCAAACTAGGGGAATCAAATGTTTTAAGTGTTTGGATCATGGGCACTTTGCTAGGGAATGTCCAAATAAGAAAGTTATGATTCTAAGGGACGGTGATATTGAGTCGGAGAGTGAGGGGGATAGTGATGATGATATGCCTTCTTTAGAAGATTGTAGTGATGTTGAATGTGCTAAGGGAGATAATCTTGTTGTTCAAAGAACATTGAGTTTGCAAAATAAACATGATGTCCATAGGGAGCAAAGGGAAAATTTGTTTCATACTCATTGTTTGATTTCTAACAAGTTGTGCAACATAATTGTGGATAGTGGAAGTTGTACCAATGTAGCAAGCACTTTGCTAGTGGAGAAATTGAAGTTGCCTACTACCAAGCACCCAAGACTATACAAGTTACAATTAATAGACATTCGAAATTTTTTTCTAAACTTAGACCCTAAGGTCGACTGCCTAGAATTAAATTGGACTCGAGGATTCTGCCGAAAATTTGACAGAACCTCCCCTAAATTACGGATATTTAAGTGACCAGACTGGAGGTAAGGTCCCTGGTCGAGCATTGCTCTCGGGGCGCCAGTCTTATTGGATTAAGAGAGCCGAATGGCTACTAGATTTCTTATTTGGATATTTAAGTGACTGACCGAGGTAAGGTCCCCGGTCGAGCATTGCTCTCGGCCATGATTATTGGATTAAGAGAGCCAAAGTGGCTGTTAGAATTTGGGGTTAGGGTTCTACTTAGCCACACGTCCCGTGAAAGTAAAAATGTCTTTATTTATTTACACTCTCCTTTTATCATTTTATTATTATGGTGTATGATTTTATATTATGACTGCAATTATATTCAGAAATTGGTATATTGTTTTGAATAATTAATATATCATGTGAAGGTTGCAAAAGCCCTTAGATTATTTGATTTTGACTCACTCTAGACCCATACCCCGCTTGTAATTTTTTCGGTGTGAGTTAAAGACTTTCGCCATTCGGCGATTCGACTTCTTCTTTTTCGGACTTTTGTAATTATCTTGTACTTGTATACTTGTCATTTTTACTCTAGAGTATCCGCAGTAGGAAATTTTAAAATTTGTATAACTATTCTGACTCTTGTTGGTAGTTTGATGATGTATTATGCAAGACAATTATGACTATTTTATATTTGGTTAATTGTATATTTGGATTTGCGGGTTGGTAAGGCTTACTACGGGTTTCAGTGGCCTTAAGCCTACCCATTCCCTAGTGCCGGTCACGGGCCCCCAGAGTGGGTCGTGACAAAGTTGGTATCAGAGCTTAGGTTTAGTTTTTCCTTCGACCTAGGTTAGCTTTCTAAACTACTGCGGAAACTAGGATAAATTGAGTATGTCCTTGCATGTTTCGTTGATTCTAGTATCTGCGCTATCGTTAGAGAGTCTGTTGGGTTAATAGCTTGTTGTTCATTTTCAGCTCTTACCAATGCCGAGAACCCGAGCGACTGCAGCATCGGCCCAGGAAGGCGAAGATGAGTTTTCTGCTCAGACGGCTCCTCCGGACCCGTACCCATAGTACCGGTGAGGTAGGCCTCGGCGACGCCCAACCAGATCAGGGCGAGGCTCAGGAGGTACATGGTGCTGGTGAAATCCCAGTGGAGGCTTTTGTGTCTAGTATGACTGGGATGCAGAGGGCCCTAGAGCAGTTGCTAGCCTTTCAGCAGCAGTCGCCAGGTGAAGCCGTGCTAGTGGGTCCTAGATAGGAATCCGGACGATGTCCCTATGTCCGAGTATACCAAGTTAAGACTTGTGGAGTTTGATGGGACAGTCGGAGGCCCTCCTGGACTTTTGGATGAGGTTGAAAAGAGGGCGTCCGATTTGCAACGTTCGACAGGAGGACCATCGAGATGGCCGGGTTTTCCTTGAAGGGAATAGCATCCCGTTGGTTCGGAGATTATATCCGCCTTTCCCGGATGGGTTGTCGTGGAGGCAATTCAGAGACAGATTCGAAGAGTACTTCATCCCTTTCAGTGTAAGGCAGGAGTATAGAGAGAGGTTTGAAAGGTTAGTTAAGGGAGAATCATCTGTGGCTGAATACACCAGGCAATTTGTTCAGCTGAGTAGGTATGCACCTTATCATGGGGACTGAGGAGCGGAAGAACAAAGAATACATTTCGTGGCTCGGCCCGAGTTTGTTTCCTTGGTTCAATCTAGGAGGAGTAGCTTCCTAGAAGTTACTGACATGGCGAGGCAGATGGAGATGACGCTACGAGGGTTTAGTCAAGGGACTGACGATTGTAGGAAGAAGAAAACCAGGGTTGTGGGTCAGTCCAGTGCGCAGCCTGTCGTGCCGTACTATGGTAGTGGAAGTTACTCTGGAGGTACCGACCAGCAGGCCGTGCAGAGAAGTCACCGCATCCACAGAAAGGGTAGGCGTAATCGGAGGAGTAGCCGAGGATTCAGACCTGGTCAGGGCTTCAGTGGTAGTGGGCAGAGTTCGGGTTTCAAAGAAGACTAGTTCGGGGCCGACATGTCGGATGTGTGGCGGGTGTCACATCGGGGACCGTGCCTAACGCCTAGTGGAGCCCTGTTTTAGGTGTGGTGAGATGGGACATATGGCTCGAGAGTGTCCTTGCTATTTTGGTCGACCGACTTTTCCATGAGGCTCATCCGCATTAGTGCGACCCGACCGGCTTTTCCCTGCAACCCCGAACATTTTCAAGATGGATCTCAGTTTGTTGGCGGGGCCGTAGTTTTGGAGGGAGATCTTCGGAGGCCGGTCTGGGGCAGGGTTCAAGGTCGAGCTCTGTGGTCTCAACAGTCAGGGGCAAGCTAGAGTGTTTACCCTTACTCCTCAAGATGCGCGAGCCTCAAATGCCGTGGTGTCAGGTACTATTCTTGTTTGTCATTCCGAGGCTAGAGTTTTGTTAGACCCTGGGCTACCCATTCTTCAGACGCCCTAGTTTTGCCATAAGATTGGATGTCCGGCCCGTTAGGCTCCCGCTAAGTGAGGCCTTAGAGACCGATGTCGGTATCCGTTGTGTCCGGTGTCTGTTGAGGGTCGAGATTTGGTTGCTGACCTAATTCTTTTAGATGTGATGGATTTTGATGTGATTTTGGGAATGGATTGGTTAGCTTTGCATTTCGCCATGTTGGACTCACGGGAGAAACAAGTGACTTTCCGAATTCTTGGAGACTCAGAGTTCTATTTTAAAGGTGAGCAGATACCTTCTCCCACGAATCTCGTGTCGGCGATTACAGCTAGGCGGATGCTTCGCCGCGGATGTCAGGGATATTTGGCTTTGGTTAGGGATACCTCTGCAAGGAAAGGTTGCGTCGAAGACGTTCCGGTGGTTTGCGAGTTTCCTGATGTATTTCCAGAAGAACTACCTGGATTGCCGCCCCAATAGAGATAGAATTCTGACGACGTGATACCGGCACAACACCTATCTCTTTCGCCGCCCTACCGAATGGCACCGTACCGAGTTAAGAGAGCTAAAGGAGGCGATTGCAAGACCTCCTAGATAAGGGTTTCATTAGACCTAGTACGTCTCTTTGGGGTGCTCCTGTTCGCTCAGAAGAAGAAGGATGGCACCTTGCGTCTTTGCATCGACACGCAGAACTAAATAAGGCGACGATTCAGAATCGCAGATCCGCTTCCTCGCATCGATGACCTATTTGATCAGCTTCAGGGAGCGGTGTATTTCTCCAAGATTGATCTACGATCAGGGTATCACCAGTTAAGGATCCGTGGTGAAGATGTGCCAAAGACGGCGTTCAGGACGCGTTATGGGCATTATGAGTTTCTGGTGATGTCGTTTGGACTCACTAATGCCCCTGCGGCTTTTATGGATTTGATGAATCGAGTGTTCAAGGAATTTCTGGATCGTTTTGTCATCGTATTCATTGATGATATCTTGGTTTATTCCAAAAGCGAAGAGGAGCACGCGTGGCACTTGAGGATAGTACTTCAGACTTTGAGGGAGCATCAATTGTACGCTAAGTTCTCCAAGTGCGAGTTCTGGTTGGAAAGCGTTGCTTTTCTGGGGCACATAGTGTCTAAAGAGGGTATTCAAGTGGACCCTAAGAAAGTGGAGGCAGTAACTGATTGGCAGAGGCCAACTTCAGTGACTGAAGTGCGTAGCTTTCTAGGTCGCGCTACCACGATTTGTGCAAGACTTTTCGAGGATAGCAGCCTTTGACTAAGTTGACTCGGAAAAATGTCAGGTTTCAGTGGACTGACGTGTGAGAGAAGCTTTCAAAAGTTGAAGCACTGTTTGACTTGACTCGGTGTTGACCTTACCTTCCGGACTGGTGGATTCACGGTGTATTCGCGACGCCTTCTAGAGTGGGTTTGGGTTGTGTTCGATGCAAAATGGAAAGGTAATAGCTTATGCGTCTAGGCAATTGAAGAAGCATGAACAAAATTACCCGACCCATGATTTGGAGATGGCAGCAGTAATCTTTGCATTAAAGATTTGGAGGCACTATCTCTATGGAGAGACGTGCGAGATTTATACGGATCATAAAAGCTTAAAGTATATTTTCCAACAGAAGGATTTGAACCTGAGGCAGAGAAGGTGGTTAGAGCTTCTGAAGGACTATGATTGTAATATTCTCTACCACCCGGGTAATGCGAATGTTGTGGCTGATGCTTTGAGCAGGAAGTCGGTAGGTAGTCTTGCTCATGTCAGTGTAGAGAAGAGACCGTTGGCTGAAGGGTTGCATGAACTGTATGATCAA
Source organism: Ricinus communis (assembly GCF_019578655.1). NCBI lineage: Eukaryota > Viridiplantae > Streptophyta > Magnoliopsida > Malpighiales > Euphorbiaceae > Ricinus > Ricinus communis. The sequence continues at coordinate 23,369,211 of NC_063258.1, forward strand.
GGGTTTCAGGTGGAAATATTAGAATCGGGTGTGATGTTAGCACATTTCAGGGTTAGGTCTGTGCTTGTCGACAGAATCAGGATGGCTCAGAATCGGGACCCACAGTTGCAGAAAATCTTGGAAGATGTGCAGCAGGGTCGTGACAGTTATGATTCTAAGGGACGGTGATATTGAGTCGGAGAGTGAGGGGGATAGTGATGATGATATGCCTTCTTTAGAAGACTGTAGTGATGTTGAATGTGCTAAGGGAGATAATCTTGTTGTTCAAAGAACATTGAGTTTGCAAAATAAACATGATGTCCATAGGGAGCAAAGGGAAAATTTGTTTCATACTCATTGTTTGATTTCTAACAAGTTGTGCAACATAATTGTGGATAGTGGAAGTTGTACCAATGTAGCAAGCACTTTGCTAGTGGAGAAATTGAAGTTGCCTACTACCAAGCACCCAAGACTATACAAGTTGCAATGGCTTAATGAAAGTGGAGTTGTGAAGGTAATAAGCAAGTTTTAGTTTCTTTTCAAATTGGTAGATATAAGGATGAGGTGTTGTGTGATGTGTTGCCAATGTTGGCCGGACATATATTGTTGGGGAGACCTTGGCAATATGATAGAAGGGCTAGTCATGATGGATTCAAAAATATGTGTACTTTGACTATGGATGGAAAAAGGTTTAACCTTGGACCATTAACTCCAAAACAGATTTTTGAAGACCAAATGCGCATCAAGCAACAATATGAAGAAATGGGTTCTTCATTGGGAAACTCTTTGGGAAGGGAAACCTTTGAGAGTAAAGAAAAAGGTGAGATGAGTGAACCTAAAAATTCCAATTCTCTTGACCAAAATGGGAAACACAAGGTGAGAGAAAACAAGGAAGGTTCAAATGAAAGAAAAATGAGTGTTTATGCAAAAATGAGTGATGTGAAGGAAGCTATGCTTTTGAGGCAACACATGCTTGTACTTATGTACAAGGAGATTTTGCATATTTCTAACGAAATAACCAATTGTTTGCCTAGTGTTGTTGTTGATCTTTTGCAGGTTTATGAAGATTTATTTCCGGAAGAAATTCCAAATGGTTTGCCACCTAAAAGAGGCATTGAGCACCAAATTGATTTCATACCCAGAGCAAGCATTCTAAATAGACCAGCATATAGATGTAATCCGGAGGAGGCAAAGGAAATCGAAAAGCAAGTGAGTGAGCTTATGGAGAAGGGTTATGTTCGTGAAAGCATGAGTCCATGTGTCGTACCCGTCTTGTTAGTGCCTAAGAAAGATGGAACTTGGAGGATGTGTGTTGATTGCCGTGCCATCAACAAAATCACAGTGAAGTATAGACATCCCATTCCTAGGCTAGATGACATGTTGGATGAATTGCATGGTTCATGTTTGTTTTCAAAAATTGATTTGAAATCTGGTTATCATCAAATTAGAATGAGAGAAGGTGATGAATGGAAAACAAGTTTTAAAACTAAACATGGTTTATATGAGTGGTTAGTAATGCCTTTTGGTTTAACTAATGCACCAAGCACTTTCATGAGATTGATGAATCATGTTTTAAGAGCATTCATAGGCAAATTTGTTGTTGTCTATTTTGATGATATCTTGGTTTATAGCAAAAATTTAGATGAGCATGTACAACATTTGACTTGTATTTTTTATGTGCTTAGAGAAGAGAAGTTGTATGCTAATCTAAAGAAATGTTGTTTTTGCACTAATGAAATTACTTTTCTTGGATATATTGTCAATGACAAGGGTATTCATGTTGATCAAGAAAAGGTAAAAGTAATTAGAGAATGGCCAATACCCACAAGTGTAAGTGATGTAAGAAGCTTTCATGGTTTAGCTAGCTTTTATAGAAGGTTGATTAAGAATTTTTCTACCATAGTTGCACCTTTAACTGAATGCATAAAAAAGAATGTTGGTTTTAAGTGGGGAATTGAACAAGATGAGGCTTTTAACTTGCTAAAAGACAAATTAAGTTCTGCACCCTTGTTATCTTTTCCAAATTTTACTAAACCTTTTGAGATTGAGTGTGATGCAAGTGGCATAGGTATTGGAGGAGTTTTGATGCAAGAAGGCAAGCCCACAGCATTCTTTAGCGAAAAGCTAAGTGGAGCAAGTCTAAACTACCCTACATATGACAAGGAGTTCTATGCATTAGTGAGGGTTCTAAAGATATGGCAGCATTACCTTGGCTACAAAGAATTCATAATTCACACTGACCATGAGTCCTTGAAGTATCTCAAAGGACAAGGAAAGCTCAACAAGAGACATGCAAAATGGGTGGAATTCATTGAATCCTTTCCATACATCATTAAGTACAAGCAAGGGAAAGAAAATGTGGTGGCCGATGCATTGTCAAGAAGGTATGCCTTGATCTCTAAACTTGATGCAAAATTATTAGGATTTGAATACATAAAAGATCCGTATTCTAATGATCCTGATTTTGCTAATGTTTATGGGGTATGTGAGAAAGGGGTTTTGATAAGTTCTATAAGTTTGATGGTTTTCTTTTTCGGGAAAACAAATTGTGTGTGCCACAAAGTTCTTTGAGAGAGTTACTTGTGAGAGAGGCACATAGTGGAGGTTTAATGGGACAATTTGGGATTAAGAAAACTTTGGATATGTTGGGTGACCATTTCTTTTGGCCACACATGAAAAGGGATGTTGAGAGAATTTGTGAGAAATGCATTACTTGCAAACAAGCCAAATCCAAAGCAATGCCTCATGGTTTGTATACACCTCTTCCCATACCAAATGAACCTTGGGTAGACATTTCTATGGACTTTGTTTTAGGATTACCTAGGTCCAAGGGAGGGAGAGATTCTATTTTTGTTGTTGTGGACAGGTTTAGCAAAATGGCACATTTCATTCCATGTCACAAGACAGATGATGCAACCCATATTGCGAATCTATTCTTCAAGGAGATTGTAAGGCTGCATGGAGTGCTAAGGACCATTGTGAGTGATAGGGATGTCAAATTCCTAAGTCACTTTTGGAAGACTCTTTGGGGAAAGATGGGGACAAAGCTTTTGTATTCTACAACTTGTCATCCATGAAACGGATGGACAAACAGAGGTGGTCAATAGGACACTTGCAACACTTTTGAGGGCTCTCATCCAAAGAAATCTGAAGAATTGGGAAGAATGTTTGCCACATGTGGAATTTGCTTACAATAGGAGTGTGCATGGTTCAACAAATTGCTCACCCTTTGAAGTTGTGTATGGATTCAATCCATTGACTCCATTAGATTTGCTACCATTGCCATTGGACAAAGCTAATTTAGAGGGGAAACAAAAAGCTGAATTCATCAAGACTTTGCATGAGAAGGTGCATGCAAACATTGAGAAGAAAACACTCCAATATGAAAAGCAACACAACAAAGGGAGGAAGCAAGTCATTTTTGAGCCTCGAGATTGGGTGTGGGTGCACTTGAGGAAGGAAAGATTTCCTAACCAAAGGAAATCAAAGCTTATGCCAAGAGGAGATGGTCCTTTTAGAGTGCTTCAACGCATCAACAACAATGCCTACAAGCTAGAACTTCCAAGTGAGTATGGCAATGTTAGTGCTAACTTCAATGTTAGTGACTTGTCTTTGTTTGATGTAGGTGATGAAGATGATGGAGCTGATTTGTGGACAAATCCTTTTGAAGAAAGGGGGAATGATGTGAATCCAAGTTTAAAGCTTAAAGAGATCCAAGATCCATTAATAGTACAAGAAGGCCCAATCACAAGGTCCAAATCCAAAAAGCTTCAACAAGCCATATTGGGTTTAATTAGGGACATTTGGAAAGTCCAAGAACTTCAACCCAATAAGGCATCCATGGAGGCCCAAGGAATAATATTTAACTTGTTTTTATGTTAATAAAAATTAGGGTTACATGTAGCCACCATACAAGTTAATGTGGTAATTAATAAAAAGTAATGGCTATCAATGTAGGTAATGGTTATTAAGAGCCACCATATACAAGTTAATGGGGTAATTAATACCAAGTAATGGCTATTAGTGTGGATAGTGGTTACTAAGGCCATTTAAGAGTAAAAGTAATCCTATGTGTGTGAGTCTATTTTAGTAGTGTGTGCATGGACTTGTACTCTATATAAACAAGTCCTTTTCTCTTTCTTTTAGAGCATAATTGAATTTGATATATGAAATTTTGTTTGAGTTTTATTGTGAGGAATTTTGTCTTTAATTTCTTGCTTGAACTTTGCGACTTATCAAGCTTTATTCTAGCTTGTGGTGTCAAAATCTAAATCTTTATTTTCTTGTTATTTATCAAACTTTCTTGTTTGTGGCATAAGAGGAAATTCAAAGTCTATCTTAGTATCTTTATCCTTGTTGGTAAAGGGGTTAAGTAGCATCCATCTTCTTACTTCAATCTTTGAACGATCCGAATTTGTGGATTAAATTGGTAATTTCTAGTTTTCTTCTAATTCAACTTATCATAGTATTTTTGCTATTGGGGAGTTAATTGATGAAACCTACAATTCCCATTAGAACTTGTACAAGCTTTCATTCACAAGTTAAATAAGATTTTTTTCTCTAAAAGACATGGGGTCTCTACATTATTTTCTTAGCATTGAAGTTCACAAAGATGAGACTCTCATGTTTCTTACGCAATCCAGATATATTAAAAATTTGCTATAAAAAGTTGAATAGGAAATGTTAAGGCCTGTTCAACGCCTCTTACTACTGGGAAAAATATATCTAAAGAAGAAGGAGAAGTCATAAGGAATCCAACTTCTTATAGACAAATTATAGGAGCTCTTCAGTATCTCACACACACTCGGCCAGATATAGCATAATGCTATCAACAAGTTTAGTCAGTTTCTTCAACAACCAACTTTGGTTCATTGGCAAGCAATCAAAAGGGTTCTTTGTTACTTGAGTGGAATTGTTTCAGTTGGGTTGTATATCAAATACAATGACAGGCTTTATTTAAATGGATTTTCTGATGCTGATTGGGCGAGTTGCCCAGATGATCGTTGATCAGTTGCAGGGTATTGTGTTTACTTTGGTGATACTTTGATTTCTTGGTCTTCTAAGAAACAACATGTTGTAGCAAGATCGAGCACTGAGTCTGAGTACAGGGCTTTAGCAAATCTTGCTGCAGAGATGTCACGGATTACTTCACTTCTCAAATAATTTTCATTATTTCTATCTTCCAGACCCATAGTGTGGGTTGATAACTTAAGTGCAGCTGCTCTCGCTTCTAATCTTGTGCACCATGCTCGAACGAAGCATATTGAAATAGATGTTCACTTTGTTAGAGATATGGTTTTAAGGAAAAATCTGGAAATTCGATATATTTCATCACATGATCAGATAGTAGGCTGTCTTACAAAGACGCTAATAAATTCTCAGTTTCAGTTCTTGCATGGCAAACTCAGTGTGGTTGAATCACCCTTTCGTTTGAGGGGGAGAGTTAAAACAGCAACGTGATTGTTGTTGTTTCTGTTACTACTTGAAGTGCTCAACCTTGGTGCCAAGTCTTCAACCGAATTTCTTGCTTGTTTACTTAGTCATATATACGTTAGTTGTTCCTATTTCATTGCCTAAGAATCCTTCATGTATTCCTTTTAATTTCTATCAAGTAGTTTGTATCTTCTTATATAAATACAGGAATGAAATATCAGTGAAATATAGAGCTGCATTATTCAATTACTTCTATTGTTCTATCTTTATTTTCTAGCTATTATTTCTGATGTTCTATCTTTTTTTTTAGTTGGAAAGGTGCTATTAAATTCCAAATATATCTCCATAACTTTTGATTGCCCACTAATACTGATTTGAGAGGACTTAGCAATGAAATACAACCTAGATTTAACCGAGTAATGGCCATTAGTGGTAGTGCTAGGCGAATCGGTCTTTGGCATTCCTTTTGAGAAGGGAATGTCCATGATAGCTTAAGTTTCTTCAGTTACACAATGCTCTGATTTTTTAAACGGTCCCAGCCCTTAATCAAATCAGCCGCAAGCACTGTATTACTGTTTATAGAAGAGAGAGTTTGCAGCCTAAATCAGGCAAAGATGGTGTCCATGGGTTGCTCCATATGCATTTGATGCGCCTAGTGCTGTAAATGAACTAAATATCTCGCGAGCTATTCAATACTCAAATCGATAAAAAAAACTCGTTCGAGGTTATTCATTAATTTAAACTAGCTGAGCTCGAGCTTGACAGAGTTTAGTTCGTTAGCTCAAAAACAGATTGTCAATCTCGCTCGTTTGTAAAGTTCGACAAGCAGGTTCATGAGCAAGCTTCTTTATAGATTCGAGTTCGAATTTAAAATAATAATAATAATAATATAACTACAACATTTAAATATAGCTATTACTATTAGTAAGAATTACAATAAAAATAATAAATAATAAACAAATATATTCTTTAATAATTTAATAAAATGGATATTTTTCAAATTAGATAAAATAAAATTGATTCATTAATATAATTTTTATTTTACTTATGAGTTATTGTGTATTATAAAATTTAATTATATTTTTACCTTCTAAATGCATCCTCTATTATACTAATTTAATAAAAAATTACTTATTATTAAAACTTTAATTAGTATACAATAGGTCATGACTAACCAGGCACTAGCATAGAAAGAAAAAGATTAAATATTGTATCTAAATGAATATACCATTGGTATTGTCATTGTTGCAAGATCTTATATATTTTTTAACCTTAACACAAAGTATTTATTTTCAATCTCATACTCTTTAATTCTTAGATATTTCATATTTGTCCAACTCGAATCTTTGAGTCAATAGCAAGAGTCTCGGTGTTGGATTATACGATTTTTTTGAGAAATCTTAATTTAATTGAAATTTTAGTTTGAATTTATATTTATATTTGTAAATGGTATTAAAATTGAAAACTAAGTTAAAATAAATCAAAACTGTAATTTATATAAGTTAATATATTATTATGAAATTTTTTTAACTAACTTTATTATATTACATTTTAACTATTTTATATTTTAAAATTTATTTTAAATTTTATAAATATTATTCATTAGAATATGAGTGCCACAAGAAAATGAAATAGTGGGATTTATTTATATGCTTTTTTAAGTTAACATAGACTTATGATATGTTTAGTATAGTTTCTTGTAACTTTTATGCACCGATGGTCTTTACTTTCATTATTCATGTTGTTTTAATAATACTTTTTTTTTATGTTTTGCTACATTTTTAGAAGTTAATTTTGATAATTTTTATTGTAATTTTTATTTTTATTTTTTACTAAAATTGATATTTTTATCATTCTTTGCTATATTTTTAGATGTTGTTATTGATTAACTTAATTAAAAGGAATGCTTAACGAGCTCGAATTCGAATTTTTCTCATTATGCAACTACTTAATGAATCAAATTCAAACCGAGCTCAAGCTATTCCTCGAACCAAGCTAGTTACGAACTGAGCACAAGCTATTCGTGAGCCTAATTATTTTCAAATGAGCCGAGCTCAAGCTCCATTATAAAGCTCGAATCGAGCTTGAGCCTCTGTCAGAATTAAACAAACCAAGCCTGAACTTGTTGATAATCAGCTCCACTAAGTTCGATTATAGCCCAATGTACCACTAATTTCAACTTAGAAGTAATATAAAAAAACATATACCACTTATTTTAGTTACTATAATATAATAAATTATCTTATTTATTCTAAGGAAATGCATGTTTACTATATATGTATATGTATATATATGTATATGTATACATATATATACATATATATATATATATATATATATATATATATATATATATATATATATATATATATATATATATATATATATATAATGTGTATATATAATTGTGTAAAGATATCGAAAATAATAAAAATAAAAATTAAAAGTTTAATAGCCTAAACAATTCAAACATTTACGGAATTTTGCTATTTTAGTCAATTTTTTAAAATTATCAACTTAGCCATGATTTAGTAAATTGAGCGCAATTTTAGTTTAATTGAGTTATTTGTTAAAATTAAGTAACGTGACAATAATATGGATGCCAGTTAGAAAATAAAAAATCCAAATTAATGGGTTCTAATGCCATATTATTTATATAAATTATTTAATTTTAAATTTTTATTTCTTAAATTGCGTCCATGTTACTATCCACGTTGCTTAATTTTGACCAACTTCTTAATTTGGTAAAAACTATACTCAATTGAATAAATTCATGGCCAAATTGATAATTTTAAAAGAGTTAACCAAAATAATAAATTACCGCAGATGTTTAGATCTTTTAAACTATTAAATCAAATTAAAATTCTAAAGATTTAAATCATTAATATGAAAGAAATTGAAAATAATATGTGATGCATGAACAACTTATTGATTTAATGGAAAAAGTAATAAAAAAATTAAATCCATATATGTGTGTAAAAGTTAAGATTAGGGATAATTATTATTTGCTTCTTATATTATTTCATATTATACTAGTTACTCCATAATATTTAAAAATTATAAGTTTTTATTCTTTCATTTCGTAATTTTATACTAGTTCTTTCGTCAGAATTTTTATTAACTTTTAATTAGGTTTGATTTTATACTATTTACTCTACTGATCTTTGGTGTAATATTTAAATTTCTCCTTATAGTTTATTTAAATTATACTAGAGTCCTTTTGTCTAATTTCTTTATAAAAATTAATTTTAGTATCTGTACAAAATTAATTAACTAGTGTTCTTTAATTACTCTAATTTTTAATACAATTAAATTCTAGTAAAATTTAAACATTATAGAAGTACTTATATTTATCAAAATATTAGAAATTCATATAATTTAACTTTATATTATTAAATTAAAATAAATATCATCCTTATTATTAATTTTTTTACACTAGAACTGTAAGAAGCTTGAGGATCAAATTATATATTTTTTTTCAATTTAGTTCTTAATTTGCATTGACTTTCAGAATGCAAAAGAATTTTAGTGCAATAAATAAAATATAAGGTACAAGTTGTATATTACACAAAAAAAATGAGGAGTTAAATAGTATAAAACCAAATCTAATTAACCATTTTTTTAGTGAAATTCTAATGAAATAGATTTTTAATATAAAATCATAAAATAGAAAAATATAAATATAAATATTAAGGAGTAAGTAGGATAATATGAAAAATACATGAGAAAAATAGTAATTATCCTAAAAATTAAAATAATGAAAAATTAGATAAAAAAAATCTTTACATGAAAGAATATATAAAAAATTTATTCATCTAATAGAATAAATAGAATAGACGAATAAATTCTTTATTAAAAATGTGTTATGAGTATATATTAGAAAATTTGTTTCTATAAAAGGCTAATAGAGATAGAAATTAATGTATAGAAATGGAAAATAAAAAATACTTTTTATAATAAAATGTAATTAGAGTTAATATAAAATATAAGGATATATTAAATTATAAATTTATCTTAATGATCATACATTGAAGTCTATTTTGTAATTTTTTTCATCCTTTTATTTTTTATAATTTTATACTAAAAATCTATTTCATTATAATTTCATTAAACAATGGTTAGTTATGTTTGATTTTATACTATTTGCCTTATTAGTTTTTGTGCAATATATAAATTACTTTTTATATTTTATTAATTGTACTAAATTTTCCTTGCATTTTAAAAGTTAATGCAATTAAAGAACTAAATTGCTAAAATAATATAATTTGATCATCAACCTTCTTATTAAAGTTATAATTCTACTATAACAAAATTAATAATAAGAATAATCTCTTTTATTTTAACAATTTAAAGTAAAACTCTATGGACTTTCAATATTTTGATTAATATAAGGATTTTTAAGATATTTAAATATTACTAGAATTTAATTATGCTAAAATTTAAAGTAATTAAAGAACACTAGTTAATTATTTTTGTACAGAAATTAAAATTGATTTTACATAAAAATTAAACAAAGAAGTTTTAGTATAATAAATAAACTATAAAGGGCAATTTGTATATTACATTAAATATCATAAGTAAATAGTATACAATCAAACCTAGTTAATGGTTGTTTAACGAAAATTATCATGGAAGGGGTTTTTAGTATAAATATATAAAATAAAATAATGAAAATAATATATGTTTTAGATATTAAAAAGTAACTAGTATAATATAGAAAAACACATAAAATAAATAGTAATTATCTTTTTATTTTTTAATTAAAATTAAGATTTAAATATTAAAAAAGTAGCATCTATTATATTATAGTATTAATAAAATTATCATTCATTTTCTTTTTAGGTGCGTGTCTTATAAATATTTGACTTGATCAAATTTTGGATTAATTTAACTTGAAATTAAAAACTTTTAGGCCTATTTGATGAAAAGGTTAAAATCTGATCTATTTGACAACTTGACACAAGTTGAGGGACAAAAACTGACCCTTTGTCCTTAAGATTTGTCGCAGTTTAGAATACGACCACGTAACACGCGCGCTTAAACTCGCGTGAGAGAAAATCAGTACGGAGGCCCAGTGAATTTGGGCCAGATAATAGCCCAACGTGCCTATCTTTCAGCAAATCTCGCCGCCGCGTGGACTGGATATGCATTCGGGCGACACAAAATCAAAAACAAAAAAAGATCTAGAAATTGCGAAGAAAACTCCAACTAGTTTTTACTAAGAGCACACTTTGCCAGGCCCTTTTGAGTCTCTATAAATACATAGCTTACTCCTCTATTCTCTCTCGCACAAATAATTCGGACCATCTTAAAGTATTATCTGTTGTTTGCCCCTCAGATTTCTCTCTGTCTTTGGCTTTTACGATATCTCCTTTTTCTTGTTTCCAAGTTGAAGTTGCTGTGCTAAAGAAAATACTCATTGATTATAATCTAAGGTTTCTAGGTGTTTTAAGGTTCTCCATGTGTTGTTTTTTCAGGTTTGATTATGTTATATTGGAACTGATTGGAAATTAATTTTCATTGATTTGGGTTGCAGAGAAGAAGTGTGAATGTTGTAATGGAGACGAAAGGTGGCAAAAAGAAGTCAAGTAGTAGTAATTCCATTCAGTACGAAACTCCTCTTGGTTACAGCATTGAAGACGTTCGTCCAAACGGTGGCATCGAGAAGTTCAGATCTGCTGCTTACTCCAACGTAAGTGAATGTCGAAAGAAAACTCATCTTTATAAGAAGTTATTGATGTTTGTTTTGATTTTTTATCTTTTTGTTTGTTGCAGTGCGTCAGGAAGCCATCCTGATACCTTCTCACAATAACAAGTTCAGCAAAAAATGCATTCTTCCGTAGACTAGTAGTTTTTCCATTTTCAATCAAATTCCAAACGGAAAACATCAGTCAAAAGAATCAGTCTTTTAGCATTTTAGCTGTTAATCTTCCTTTCGATACTCCGCTATGGCCATCGACTCACCGCCTCCTTCTCCAATTGGCTTCGAAGGCTTTGAGAAGCGTCTCGAAATAACCTTCCAAGAACCACCCATTTTCAAAGACCCAACAGGGCGTGGCCTACGGGCCTTAAGTCGTTCCCAGCTTGACTCAATCCTCGAACCAGCTTGCTGCACCATTGTATCACAACTCTCCAACACTCAGTTTGACTCATACGTGCTCTCCGAGTCAAGTCTTTTCGTTTACCCTTTCAAAATAGTCCTCAAAACTTGTGGTACTACGAAGCTTCTTTTATCCATCAAACCGATTCTCTCACTGGCCGACTCGCTCTCAGTGGCTGTAACTCATGTTCAATACTCACGTGGCACTTTCATTTTCCCAAATTACCAGCCTGCCCCTCACCGTAGCTTCTCTGAAGAAGTTACCACCTTGAATGAGTTCTTTAGTCACTTAAACCCCTTGGCCTACGTAATCGGGGATTGGCATATTTACTCGGCATCACAATCTGAACCGTTGATGAGGGGTAATCGGACGGATATGGCTACTGTCGAGATATGCATGACGGGCTTGGAAAAAAAGAAAGCGGCCGTGTTCTTCAAAAGCTCGGGTAATACAGCAAGTGAAATGACTAAAATATCCGGGATACGTGATATAATACCAAGTCACGTGATATGTGATTTTGACTTTGACCCATGTGGGTACTCGATGAATGGGATCGACGGCTCAGGTTACTCTACAGTGCACGTGACCCCGGAGGACGGGTTTAGTTACGCGAGCTATGAGGCTCTAGGGCTTGATTACGGCGAGATTAAGTTAAACCCGCTAATTAAGAGGGTGCTTAAATGCTTTGGACCCAAACAGTTTTCTGTTGCTGTCACGTGCCGTGGTGGCGGGGCAGAGTGGTGGGCCGTGGAGTGTAGTGACGTGGATGGGTACACGTGTAAGAATGCGGTGAAGCAAGAGTTGCAAAATGGTGCATGTGTTGTGTACACAAGTTATGAAATGAAAGAAGGTCATGTCAGGATGGTCACGCAGTGCTGGAAAGAGGTGACGGAAGTGGATGAGGAGGCGGTGAATGACGGCGGAGGCCGAGGCAGCTTGGTGGTTTGTCTTTGAGATTTTACAACAGTGGTTGGTGTTATCAGTATTGTAGGGTTTGTTTTTTATGGACTGACTATATTATATATTTTTATAGCCTTTGTTGTTTTATGGGAATTTGGAATAAAGAGAGGTGTTTTTATGTCATTATCTGGTGTACTTTGCGTCGATTTGAAGTTGATATAGTTAAATTAGTTTTATGAGTTCTGAAGCAGATAATCCAATGCAATGATATGTTGTGTCAAATATTTTGAGGTGTGTATGTGTTTCTTCTTTCTTCTTCATTTTGTATTCCTTGTGTTTTATTATATAATACTTTGAAAAGTTATCTTTAAAAAGTCGCATTTGAATTATGTTAAGATTTTTGATATGCTTTTTCATCTATAAGAACAAGGGTAAGTTTAATCATGTTGTATACACTTGCGTGGCGTAAAATTTTGAAATTAAGAATAAGAGAGTTCATAGTCTGTAAAATTGGTTTATGATCTCTATTTTAATAAGAGATGCAGATGATATAATCATAATCATCCTAAAAGTGCACAGGTATAGCCTTCAGAGTATGAGAATTTTGCGCCTGAATTTTGGTTGTAATGATCAGTTTGACATTGGTTTGTGAATTTGGTTTTGTATATCAGTTATAAGATTATACAAAGAAAGAAGGGCTTGTAATCAAATTGGTATACGAACTTCCTTGAAAGATCTCTGAAACAATTTTAGTCTTCTTGCGAGGAAAAGAAAAAATATGAAGTTAATATTACTTTTATTGTTTATAATTAAAATAAATTTGAATTTTAGATTATTAAATATATATAATTTCTCTTTACAGAAAGAAAGTAAAGTGAAGTTATAGTATCTATTAAAATTTTAATTATTATGCAACTCTTTTAAAATATAATTTGTGTAATAGCGATCGCTTATTTAGATAAAAATTAAGTTTATATTAGCTGTTTTTCCATGCATTTTTTATTATAAAATAAAGTTTACAAAAAATATTAAATAAAATTTCTAGTAATGTTAAAAAATAACAAAAAAATATCTATAGATATTTTTAAATCTTTTTTAACTTTTTAATTTTTTAAAATCTTATTAGTGTAGTAATATAAAAATTATTTTATAAATATTTGATAATTAATTTTAATATTATTTAATTAATAATATAATTAAAAATTTATTTCTAGTTAATATAATATTTAATATAAATTGTTATTTTTAGAGTTGAAATCTAATAAGAAAATTAATTTATTAGTTAATATAACATTAAAAAATAATTAATATACTATTATTAGAATAGAATTATAATTTATTATTTAATTAGAAATTAATTTACTAATACTATAATATTAAAATATATTTTTAGAATCAAAATTATTGTTTAATTAGAATTTTAATTAATAATTTAATTAAAAAATTATAACATAAACCCGAATTTCATACGTTAAAACTAAGTACATATACCAGAATAAAGATTTTATGTCTCATATATATATATATATATATATATATATATATATATATATAAAACTAGCTGTAATGCATATAAATTAATAATAAAATTTAATATACATGCAGCAATTATTTAAATGTAAATATGTCTAACAATTGTGGAAATATAAAACAGTACTATTTGTCATCAAAATTAATGTATTAAATGTTTTAGGACAATGTCTCTGATGATTAAAATAAAATATCAAATGGACCACCATTAACAAATCAAAACCAGAAGCAGAATCTACAATTTGGGCCATATAATTGATAAGCTGATGATGCCAAGGCTCAGAAACAACTGACAAGAGGATTACTCTGTGATTTTGTTTGTGGAGAAGAGACAACTTAAGCGAGCACTCACTTCCCCATGAGAAATTTGCGCCAGTGCCAGGATTCTTCATTTGTCTACTTCTTTTTCTTTGCCATTTTTGCCTTTATTAAGACCAACGTTTTCAGAAGACACGGCCCTCTTTGCCCTGTAGTTAATTATGATGTTCATTGCCATCATTGATATATGTTTGGCCTTGGCCCATGTGCTTCCTTTTACAGAAAACTGCGGCTTAATTTCATGTCCCTTTTGTTAAATGGAAAATATATTCTCTTTCTTTTTGATACAATAGGGAATAGTATTAGAAGGAGCAGTATCCTCTCTTAAAATTTGATGCATTGGGTTCCATGACATTCTGCCTACATACAGCAAACCATTAACTACGGATGAAGTGTCACTCTCATGGATGATAACCTGTCATCTGCTACGATCAATAACTCTTAGGCCTTCACAAATAGCAGCAGTTTTAGCTCAGACAGATGAGCATTTGAACTGAATTTTTAATATATTCTTTTTCTGCATGGCAAGTACAACCTGATCTGCATGATCATGTAAAACAACTTGCCTTAAAAAATGGATGCATCTATTTTTAGCTTAACTGCATGCACCGGTAAAGGAGTAGACATAGTTCTAAGAGTTCTCATTGAGTAATATATGGTGTATTACTAAGACCGAGTATCACCAGATTGCCTTAGGCTTAGGCGAATGTTCAATATTGCCTGGAATTCTGCTGCAGAAAAGAAAAATCTACCCATTACTTCCCTCCTTCAAGAACACATGTATTTGGATTAATTAGGAAAATTAACTGTAACCTTTCCCAGGTTTACATTTCTAGCATTTTGGAGGACTCTGCCCGTGCGTAGATTTGGAATCTATCAATAATACAAGACATTGATACTTTCACCATTCCCAACTCGCCAAAAGATTCCATCCTCTAGCAGCCTTTTCGGTTCCGTTAAGCTTGACTGAAAATATGATGGGTCACATAATTTAATTAGTAGAACGGAAGAAATCTTTCTGGGGAAGTATTTTCTTTGGAACAGGAAAATAAAGAGAATTATAATACTAAATATTGTTGCCACACACTTGTTTAACAAGAAATACGTAATTCAAAGCCACCTTCCTTAGCTCCTCATCCCCACAACGCCATACCTTCCTCATCATTTTTTTCTTCATTGCCTGTGAAATGCTTTCTTATGAAAGAAAGAGGTCCTCTTGTCCCCTCCTTCCATCATTTTCTCTTTATTTTCCAATTCACCAATCTTCAATTAAATATGCCAAGCCTTTTGAGTTTCTCTATATTTTTTAAAATCCTGTCACAGACAGTCCGAGCCTCCCACCGTGCTAATTTTGAAGAGATCGACGTTCCACCTAGTTTGGATAGAAAGAGAAATTGAAAATGCAACAGGACACCGCACAGGAATACATAATTTTCTAAAAACTTAGGAAATAAAACATTCGCAAACGCTTATATATATATATATATATATATATATATATATATAATTATTATTTATAAATCAGATACTTATAAATCATGCTAATATTTTAAATAAAATTTAAATTAGCAATAATTATTTATAAAAAAAAATAAAATATAAAATTAATAAATGACTATTTTAAATTTTCTATTACGTAATCAAAGAATCAATTAATATAATTGGTTATGTTGGTATATATATATTGTAGGATTTATTCACTAAAATATTAGTTGATATTTATTGAATTTTAAAAACTACCAATTTACTATAGAAGAATAATATATGAAAAATAATGTGTTAATAGAGACTTTCAAACATAAAACGAATAAAAACTCAGAATGTTAATATAACAAAGAAAATTATATAATTGAAAAAGTTAAAAGTTATCTACAAATAAAAAGTAAATTAAACATGAAAACAATTATAAATCCTTTTCAAAGTAAGAAATTTAATTAAATTGAAAAAAACTCTTAAAAAAGTTTTTTAAAATTTTTAAAAATAAATAAAAAGATAAAAAAGATAATAGAACATGTATTTTAAGTTTTTAAAACATGTCCAATGAGTTTTTGGCGATATCTAAAATATGTCCGACACGGAAATATATCCATTTTAGAGTTCTCGTTGAACCTAGCTTTCCAGATAATCCGATTTTCAGTGAAAAGGCTGCTTACATCCTATATTACTAAACTTGCCAGGAACTTATGGATCGTCTCCTAGCACTCTTCATTTCCCACCTACATAAGCTTAAATTTACCTTCCTTCCACAACTTAAACTAACTGTCAAGAAAGAAAGATAGGATAATTAATGCAAATTCTCCATCCTACTCTAACAAAAAATGTTAATTTCATTTCCTAATTCAATAAGGAGTTTTAATGATATTAGAAATCTTCAAGACATAAAGAGTTCAAACAACAAGAGAAATCCTAATCCAGTTGATTGTGTATGAGTCACTCAAATATGATAGACTAATGTCTAGAGTTTGCATGAAGAAGTTATCAAATATAATACTTTATGAGTGTTAGTGAAGCAAGAGATCAAGCTTAGGTTGGAGATTTAAAGTTCAAATGAGATTGGTGTTAATCAAGACAATCAGTCTCAACTTCATTTTATCAACTTAATTCAATATATGGAGCTATAATCAAGTCAAGATAGGTCCTAGTAATCAGGTTAAGCTATTTGGAGCTCAATATTCAAGAATAGACCGCATATTAATTACTTAAGAATGAGCTAAGGTTGAATGAATTAGGAGGGATTTTTATATTTTAATTAAGTCAAACTCTTTTCTAATAAAGAAGGGTGATGCATGTAATTGTTAGAAAAAATCCAATTAATAATTAATAATAGCGAAACATAATAAAAATTACTTAAAATCAATTTAAGGTTTAACATCTTAAACACATAGTATATTACAACTCTTGGATATACTAAATCAGACTGTATTTCACATAATTAAATATCTATATCTATTTTTAAAAAATATTAGAATTATCTGTTATAGCATAGAAATCCAATGAAACTGATATTTTGACTTTCTAGCTTTTTAACTATAGAGTCTCTAGTGTATCCACAAAGAAGTAGAAGCAACAACATAGAGATATGATATTATTATTTGTCAAACTTTCTTGCTAAAGCCAAAGAAACAAAATCCTAGATTTATTTTCTTCTGCAGCCATTAAAATCTCTACAATATTATTTTTTTAGAAATATTGTGTAGTTTAATCTGCAAAGATAATGACTTCATATTATTCTATATAAATGTATTCAGAAGATTATACCCTAATATTGATTATTATATAATATTTCTATTATTTATTTAATTTATATGTGTAAAATGTAAATGTAATATTTCTTTTAATTTTTACTTTTAAACTCCTTTTTAGTAAATAATTACTAATTATTTATTTAATTCATTAATTAAAATATAATTAATTTTATGACATATTACTAACGATAGTCTTTATTAGTTATAGTGTTGTTTTAAGTTATTTTTTTTTTAAATTTAAGAGTTTTATTACTAGTCTTTTTATTATTTGTTTCTACAGCCCATCGGAAAAAGTATTTATGAATTCTAGTCTAACCATTTGCAAATAAATCATATTCATCATAAAAGTATACTAAATAAAAATTCATCAATATTCAGTTAAATATATCTAATATATGCATAGTAGATTAGTAGTTGAATTTAGTTGTAATTTGATTTCTTTTTTACTACACAGTCATTTGTTATTGTAATTTGTTTAAATTTGTTCCTTTTCGTACTACATAGTCATTATTATTATTATAGTTATTGATTCAAACTCTAATTGTTTTGTTATTTATTTTAGGATATTTTAATATTTTATATTTTGAAAATAATTATATATATTTAGAAGTTATTGATTCTTAAAAAAAAAATTTCTAGAAGAGTATTTATTTTAAGTGGCAAGCTATTTAACTTCATGTGTGTATAATTATATTATTTAATATTTTTAAAAATAATTTTTTTAATATGGACTTATAAGGGATTGTTATATTCTGGACTGAAATACATTTAGCATTATGTAACTAGGTCTATTAACATATACAGTTTTGCATTATTTGAAAAATGTGTTTTTATTCTACGATTTTTATCCACAATTAAAATAAAAGAATCTTGAGCTGAAAAAATGATTTTTTGTTAAAACACGATATTTTACTTCAATAAAATGTAAAACTATTTTCTCCATTGCCAAAAAAATAATTATTCTGAATAAATCTCTTGAGAACACCAAAAGACCAATGGTTTATATATTATGTTACTAATAAATATATTTATATAAAGAATATGCTTTTAAAATATTTATGTATGATTTATATTTAAAGATGTACGAGATTTATTATTAAAATTAAAATGTAACTTTTTTCTTTTGTATTTTGTTCTTTAGTTTATATTAGATTAAAATGTATAATTTCTTTTTAAAGTGTCTATTATGTAAGCATGAACCTGTGTTATATATTTGATGAATCTCAAGTGATACTTTGATGAATTTATTAATTATAATCGATGATTAATGAATTTATATTATATATTTGATGAACTTCAAGTGATACTTTGATAAATCTGTTGCTAGTAGATGATGAAACTTATATGAATAATGAATATATAAATTATGAACTGTATTATATGTTTGATAAATCTCAAATAATATATTGATAAACCTATTATTTGTAGATGATGAATATGTTGATTATAACCTGTAAATACTAATTTGTTTCTCTGCATATATGGATAGAAAATCTAGTTATTATTTTTTCATTTCTTATAATTATAATTTTGTATGATATATGGGTAGAGAATCTAAGCAAGGAAAAAGAATCTACAAAGGCAGAGAGAAATGTCTAGAACTAATGACTCTGATAATAATAATATAGATTGAGATGTTCTTTTAAGTAATGTAAGGAAGAAGAAGAAAGAAAATAATAATAAATCTTTAGTTTTTACATAACGAACCTTCAATTTAGACTTGATGAAACTTGATCTTCTATATAATAAATCTATTTATTTTCAATAATAAAATTATTATCAAAATTACAAAAATAATGATAAATTTGTATTTCATACATAATAAAACTCAAGTATAATGAATTTATTTATTTTTTACAATAAAATATTATTCAAAATTATGAAAAATAATGAAAAATATGTGATTCAAATATAATAAAATTGTTATCAAAATTATGAATATAATGATGAAAATGTTGTTTATACATAATAAACATATTATTTTTTAATAAAGGAAATAAGAATAAAAAACTTCAGGCTTGTCAAATATGTTTTCAAAATCTGCATTTCATTCATAAATTATTCTATAAACGAATTTTTTTAAAATATAATTTAAGAGAAAAAGAAAGAATCATGCAAATAGAAGAAAAAGAAAACAAATAAAACACAAAAAAGAAAAAAAGAAAGAGTAAAGCTTATATAATCTAATATGAAGGTCCGAAGAATTGAGAATAATAAGGTAAGATGTTATATTAGGATTAAAGCCTTCACATGTATATTTTAATTATAATTTATTCATTTAATTAAAATGTTGACGTCGTAGACACGTATATTAGGAACATTATAAGAAAGTATTAATGCAACCCAGAGTTTGGACTGAAGTCTAAATTGAGTTGTTTGGGCCATAAATGACAGTATATATGGGCTCATATAAGAAAGTGGGCTCGTTTATTCAAATTTATCTATTTCTCTTTTTTTTTTTTAATCAAAATTTAACTATTTCTAACAATCATAAAGAAATAAAAATAAATTAAATTACTCAGGTGGTAGTTACAAATATTTCGGATCAGAACAATATAACATTATAGTTATATTTTGTGGTAAATATATACTGATACAAAGAGGAAATAAAGTCTAATTCAGCTTTTGAGTTATTCATTAAAGTTTAATTTTCCGAAATCCGGACTACATTATAATATATGATCAGGCTAGCTACAATACATACGTCAGAGTTTTAACACGTTTTCTTTTTTAAATTTATATTCATTAATTTAGTATTAAATATTCATTAACTTATGTTCACTAAATATGTACTAAATATTTATTATTTATAAATTTTAATTTATTAAAAATATATTTGTACTATAATATAAATATTTGTAAGATAACTTTAGTTTAATATTTTTTTATTTACTAATTGTAAGGCTATTTATATTATATCTATGTTATATATATTTGTTTGAATAAATTTATAAATATGATGTTCATTAATAATGAATATCTATTAACAAACTAATAAATATTATATTTATAAATGATGAATGCTTATATGAATCACAAAAATAATGAATATAACTTTCATAAAAAATCAACATCATTTTCATCTAAAAATAAGTATTTCATAATGATTTGAGAAACATATATAAAGTTATAACTATAAGTTTGCTTATGGAATTATCAAATACATATTGTTGAAATTCTTAATTTGTTAAATGTGCAAAAAATTCATTTCATTCACTAATAATATAAATTCTTAATGTATAAAGAGTTCCTGAAAATTATATCATATTAGTTTTAATAGATAATTTATTTTATTATTTTCTGAAAGTATATCGATTTTTAATTTTTCAGAGTATGATTAATTGAAAAAATAATTTGTTTCCAATTATGTTAATTTTTAAATTTTATATACAAATAATATAATATATAAATATATTAAATTTTGAGATATAAATTCTTTTAATATGTGTTATTATATTTTGACACATGTACTTATTTTTAACACATAGATTCTAAATTTACATATAAAAGAATTAAGAAAGACACTAAAAATATTTAATTTATTATTATCTATAAAAATTATAAATAATTATTATATATTGAAAATTTTATTTAATTTTATCTATAAATTCAATTTATATTATTATTTAAAATTAAAATAATTATGACAATCATGTAATATGTAGATAAAAATTTAATTTTTATAAATATAAAAATATTTGCTTAATATATAATCCTAAATTATATAATAATTATAATCTATTTTATTATAATTTTAAATTTTAAAAAAATAACCGGAAAGAGTGGGACACAATTCCACATGTATGGCCCTACCTCCGGATTACACTGGAAAGTGGATTAGGGTGCAAATATAAATTGCTCTAGTTGAAGTGGCGTATCTTTTTTGAAGTGAAGTGAGAAGTTTTGAGTTACAGTTCTCTCTTCCGCGTCGTTACAATAAATGTAAGGAATGATTATCCTATTGTGTAGTCATGGCTTGTTGAACATCTAATGAATAAAAAAAAAGAAATTTAATTTGACTTAGAGTCACACATCATCTGATTAAATTAATACATTATTATATATTCATGGTTGATATAATTTAATTGGTTGATAAAATTAATAGAGCGTTAAAAATAAGAATTTCTTCATAACAAGTCTATAAAATTTCATTTTTATGGCATATAATTTTTTTATTTATTTATACAATTCAAAATCTGAAATTTTATTTTTGTTTGTATGATTTTCTTAAAACTGCATTATTTTGATATCATTATAGTATTAATTTTTAAAAGAAATTTATAACAACATTATTTTCGTCATTCATCTCTATCCACCTTTTTATTATTTTAATATTCAAAATTGCTACTATAAATACACTTAGATGACTTCTTTTGATTTTATTTTTAATTTTTTCTTTAACAAATTTATAACAACATTATTTTTATCCTATAATTCACATCTTCATTGTCACTAAAACGTACCAGTTACTATAACCACATGTATATCCTTCAATTCATGGATACTAAATAAAAAGAATAAAAATAAAATAATAAATTAATTTAAATTAGTTGATTTGACAATGATACATTATCACAAAAGTTAAATGAAATTTTTTTAGATATATTTTATGTATATTTTTAGTATTATTTTTTTAATAAATTTATCAAAAATAAAAAATAATATAAATATTTAAAAAAAAATTATATTAATAAAATTTTATAAAAAAAAACATTGTCATGAAATTTCTTCTTAAAAATATATACATTAATTGATATTGAATAGTGGGTCTCCAAATAAGTGGAGCTGCTCGCTAACTACTCAAAATTTGGCTCAATAAAACTCATTCAAATTTGTTTGTTAAGCTAAATGAGTTCAGAGCTTGACTTACTAGCTCGATTGGTAAACAAGTCGAGTTTGAGCTTACTAGTCTTTTACTTGTTTAAGCTCGCAAGTTAGCTTATTTATAAGCTCTCAAGCAGGCTTGTGAACTAGCTCATTTAAAAGTTCGAAAATTGACTCATAACTGGCTCATGAGCGCAAGAATCAGCTTGTTATTAACTCGACATTAACCTCTTTTATAGCTTGATAATATTTTAAATACTTTTTGGGGTTTTATTTTTGTCTTTACTTAAAAGAAACTATTCTTATAATAAATAAATATAATTTAATAAATAACACATAATAAAAAAAATTTGCTAGAACACATACATCAATAATTATTATTAATGTGAAATATTTAATTTAAAACAAGTGAATATATAATAAATGAATTGGTACAAAAAAATTTATTATTATTACAGATATTCTAATCTTAATAAAACAAAAATTATAGAAAATTATAGAATTTATTGTATTCTAAAATACGATTGTTATTATTTCTGAGTTAATTTTACATATTTTTAATTAATATTTACTTCAAAAGAATTTTGATTGTTATTGATTTTACTATTTTAGGTTTAAATGCACATTTTAGTTTAGCATGTTATTTATAATTAATTAAAAAATTCATCACTACAAGCTTGAATTTGAATTAAGTTTTAGTTTGAATTTAAATTTAAATTTAAAAATAATTTGAATTAAAATTTATAAATGAGCTAATTACGAGTTAATCTCGATCCAAGTTCAAATTTAAAATAATTAAAACGATTTAAGTTTGAATTCAGAACATGCAAAAAAAAAATACTTAATAAAACTTAAGCTCAATTTCGTTTCGATGAGCTAAACTTGAACATTAAAAAGCTCGATTCAGCTAGATTTTACCTCACTAGGTATAATAGTTTTATACTTCTTGGTAAATAAAAGCCTATATAATAGTTTTATATTTTTAACAAAATCAATTTTTAGATAAGTTTTATTCCACATATGCCACTCAATAAATATTTCTGAAAAAAAAAGAAAGTTATATCAATTAATGATATCATATCATTTAAAACTATTATTTTAAAACCAAAATTATAGATATTTATTAAAAATATATACTGAATCAATTATTTTAAGTGATGCGGCTATTTTTATTCAACGAGTCTACTAATGACATAATAGAAAAAAGTTTATTTAAAAATATTTAAAACTCACAATAAATTATTTTAACTTAAAACATAAATAAGTATATCTCGAGTCATGATCTTACATTAACAAAATTTGAGAGAGACGGTCCAACTCTAAAAATGTCGATGATAGGAAAGACAATAAACTATTTACAAGTACTTGGGCTATTTCATTGATATCTAGTCACTATTTTTATATCCCAGCAGGTAAAAGTTCTAACTTCAAATTGTCTACAAAGACTATCATAAAAACCCTTTTCATGAGTTCCCATTTTCAGGTTTCCAAGCCATGAAAAGGAAACTATGAGTAAAGGTAATAATTTCAATTTCTACTGAAATGTGGCATTGATCAAATATGTAAACCATATTTGCATTTGATGTATATATTAAAATTAATAGAAAAATAATATATATATATATATATATATATATATATATATATAATATTTATATTTTGAGATTAGATGGTGACATATATTTTATTATTTAAAATTAATATTTATATTAATTATTTATTAATTTAGTATAAAAATGAAAAACACATAAAAAAATAGGCAAAAAAATTTCATAAAACAAAGTATGGTGAGGGGTAGATAAACAAAAAATGTTCTTGATATTTGCATAAAGAGGAAGACAACAACAGGATTACTGAAAAGTTGGTGAAAAAGAAAGCCTAAAATAAAATATACACACTAAGCATCATCCACTCTCCACCCAAAACCCCTCCTTCCAGGAACCTACTTTTTTTATATTTTTCATTTCCCTATTATTATTATTATTATTCAAGGCCCCACTCATCATATTTTTATTTTATATTATATATATATATATATATATAATGAAGTTAAACCCCATGTAAGAAAATAAACAAATAAAAAAATAAAACTTATTATAACAGTTGGAATTTAATTATAAAGAAGAGACCAAGTCACGTGCATAGCAAAAAACCAAATGGAGGAAAACCCAAACTGCAGTGTTTAAAAATGAAAGGACATTTCCATAAACCTTGAGAAACTTTTCGTCATTCACACCTCAACTTTCTTGTCTTTCCTTTTGTTTTTCTTTCTCTTCCTCACCCTTTTTCAATCAATAACTGTACATATAGATAGATTATAAGTGTTTCTGTTTGAAATAGTCTTCTAACTTGATCTGAGGTCGAATTTTGAAGATGCAACTGCCATGAAATCCTTTCTAACAATAATAATAATTGATTATTATACACACTATGGGTTAAGAGTTGCACTATTTGAAGGGATGGTGTAAAGATAGTAAACTATTAGGTGAGCGAGTTACTTATTTGTTGGCTCAGTGTAGAACTGTAGAGTACACGACAGTCAATTATTCATCGGAAGCAATACATCCAAAATATTTGCTGATAGGGGGCCCTTACTATTCACACTTCATAGATCGCAATCCAACAATGAATGATATATTTAAGAGTTCGATAATACAGTAAAATTCTTTTTAGAATAAAATAAAATTCATTATTATACCAAAGTTATAAATTAATAGGGGTTATTAAATTTTTCTTTTGAATTAAAGATAGATTTAGAAATTTGTCAATATTTTATTATATTATATAAATAAAACTAATGAAATAAAATAATAAAATAATAAGATAAAATATAAAAAAATTAAGATCAGAATTTTTTAAGACGAAATTTATATTTATCTTTATTTTCAACTGATTTAAATCGAAAATGAACTTTTTTAATAATTTTATAGAGTTGTTTTTATATAAAATATCATTTTAAGAAAAAGTCTTAGTGTGTAGATATATTAGAAGAATAAAATAAAATAAGAAAGTATATAATAATAATAATAATAATAAGAGTGAATTAATTTAAACGTAACATGTACATTGTACATGGGGATAATGAAGATAGCATAACAGTTACAGGAGGATTTGAACATGGATATATAACATAACATCATCAAGACACCCACATTTCCCAAGAAATCAAACAATACAGTAATCAATAAATTAAAACAGACAGCTGAAGCAAAAGACTGACAGTGATTTTGAATCGATGATGATGATGATGAAACGGTTTTGAAACTTTGAAGTCTGCATTTTCTTTTCTTCTTTAATTTAAAAAAGAAAAAAGAAAGAAAGAAAGAAAAAGGGACCCACTCAAACAAAATCAAGGAAAAAGAAAAGAAAATTAAAAGCTTTTCTTTACCTTTGTTTCTTTTTAGATGGGTTAGGTGGTGGCTCTCATCTTCAATATCATTTACTAGTTATCTCTACTTTTTTCTTTCAAAAATGACTCATGGACATGGAGATGGAGCTGAACTTGTTTTGTTTTAGCTTTGCTTCAGGATGCAGCAATGTACAAAACCGTAACCAAAATCAAAGAGAAGCTCTGAGTTAGTATCCAACTTTAAAAAGGAAAAGATCAAAAGATGCAATTGCCTAACCCTGTTCTTGTAATTCTTGTTTTTATGTTTGCTTTCCTTTTGTGGCATATATATAAATGGATCACATATGAAGATTGTAAGAACTAATAATATAAATGGCCAAGAGAGAAAGTAAAATGATTTTACTCCTGTATCATTGTTAAAATAAAGAGAGATTGAGCCGTCCAGCCAATATCACCACCAACCGAACCCAACAACAACGTAACAGCATTATTACCAGAATCCGACAACTAGGAAGAAGAAGAAGAAAATGTAGAAAGCTTTTTGAAATATTTGGACAACAGAAATGGAGTTTCTTGAATATCCAATATCCCATTTCTCAAGTAAGCACAATATACCCATTTGCTTTAACACTATTCTCATCATGACAAAGACCAAACATAACGCTTCAATTTTCCACGTGATATCAGCCACAGCTCCCACCATCTTCTACCACCACCTCCACCTCCACAACCCTATCATTATATGAAGAAAGGAATCAGATAATAATAATGACAACAACAACAACGGTAATAATAATAAAGCAAGAAAGTAATTTGTGGGAGTGGTGCAGATGGTCAAATTGAAAATGGAAGAAAACAAAAGAAAAAGAGCAATATTTAAATGGAGGATAAAAGAAAAGATGGTTACTTTGTTCTTTCCTCTGAGTTGGGTTTTCTTTGTCCTATCTTAGAAAGATAGAAGAAGAAGAAGAAGAAGAAGAAGAAGACGATGGAATAGCAGTAATAAAGAGTGGCTACTAGCTAGCTAGCGAAAGAAGCTGATAACATGGAGTTGTTTATTTTCTGTTTTTGAGGCTATAGGGCAAATGCAGTGAGTGTCTGCCTAAAACATAACGAGGCCAAAGTAAAATGCGTGAGATGGGAGATTGGTGTGTTTTTGTCCGGTTTCTTTTTTCTTTTTTTTAATTCTTTGGCTTAAAACAAAGCCCCATATCTCCTCCTCTTTCTCTACTTTACTTGCAAAGAAGGAAGCCCCAGATTAGCTAGATTTGCGCAAGCAACCTCTGTCCTCTTCTCACCTTTTACTTTCTACTCCTTTATCTATTTCAAAATCCCTCAGCTACCCTTTTTCCCATGTTGGGACCCATGAATTGGGTTGTTTTTAAAATGCTATAAATTTGTTTCATTTCCTCACTTGAAATTACGAGACTTAACCAGAGCTATAGAAAGAGAAAGACAGAGAGACAGATAGGGGGCCCTGACTTCTGCTCCTGACCCCATAGGCAGGCAGCAGAGTCGAGGCTAAATTTCTCGAGACAGCCACCGGCACCCTATACACAGCAGTGCTTCTTGGCCTAACATTCGTTTGTGGATTCTAGGGTGCTAAACAAGCAGCTTCTCTAGATAGAATCTAGTGCCATTTAACAAGATCTATCAAGCATTAAATACTGCTTCAACCCTGAAACTCTCTTTTTTTTTTCTTTTAAACGGAGGCTACTCGATTTGACCCTTTGGTCAAATATTACTACTGCTTGAATTTGTGGGGTCCATTTTAAATATTAAACCAAGAAAAATAAATTACCTTAAAAAATATATTCACATGGGGACATTTTGGTAATTCGACTAGAGAGGGTAAGAGTACCCCGGATTTTACGTATCCAAGTTCACAGAAAAGTGTCACCATGTGATGGTAAATTTGCCCTTAAAGGGCACCTGCAGTCTTCTTGTAGGGGTGATCAAAATGTGCATTTACCCCTTTGTTATCTACTATATATATTTACACAAGGGCATAACTGTAAAACAGGAACTATTAAAGCCCCATTTTAGTGCAATGCAGCATAGTTATAGTGCATGTTTGACCATAGTTATAGGGACAACATTACCCTTAAACCCTTGAAGGGTTCAATTCCTTTTGGTATAATGCACATATTAGGATCCAATTGGTTTAACCCTGTGAGGGAATCGCAAGACAGAAGACATGCAAAGGCAGTACAACATGGGAAACTGGGTTGTCGGGGATTAAGCAAAAGATGTTGTGGGTGTTGGACAGGTGTATGGTGATGAGAATAGGGTGCATAATCTTAATATTGCACCTTAGGAGTACATGAACAGGGTGTATATATAAGGATTGGTGGTGGTGGTAGTGATGTCCTAATCCAAATGCAAAGAGAAGACTATCATAATAGAGAAGAACAGCAAGAGACAGAATGTCTGAGGTTAAGTCAGAAATCAGAGAAAGAGCAATGGGTTTCATTTTCAAAAGGGAAAATATAGAGAGAAAAGAGTAGAGAGATTAGTACCTGAAGAGAAAGTAAAAGGCAGCTCTTGTACCAAGACTAGCTTATGCAATCAAGAATCTCTCTTTCTCCTTACTTAAAACTGATCACACAAAAAGAAAAATCATCTCAATGCTGCTTGAGTTTCTTAATTTTCGCTATTTTAATATTTAAAACAATTTTTTTCTTTCGTTTAATCAACTATCTGAATCGAAAATTTACATTTAAATATAATGTCTTTTAACCTTTTCTCAGATGTATGGCTTCTTTTCTTCAACATTACCATCAATAGGAGTTAAATTATCTTCTCTTTTCTCCTTTTCTATTCTTCTTTTCACTCCTCATGCTCATGCAAAGAAAGAAATTAATCTAACATCTCTTCTTTTTTAATTAAAAATATATTAGCCAACACTAATTATCTCTTTCAGAACTCAAATTCCCACCTATGCCATCGGAGCAACTGTTGCAGATTATTTGAATCTAAATAATCCATTTTATGATAGATTCAAGAAGGAATAAGCAATTTGAGATAGAGATAGAATTTTGTTTAGTGTTTGTGTTATTCTATGAAAATAAAGAGTGCTATTTTATGAAAATAAAAAAATGAAAAAGAAAAAAGGATTATCAGTTTTGTTAGTCTAGAAATGAAAGGAATTAATAGCAGTTGAATGAGACAATACTTGAGCTCTTATTTTTCTTTTAGTTTCTTGGGAAATAAACATGAAATAAATAAAATGAAAAAGAAATTAGATAAGCATATCAAGTAAATGAAGATGGAGGAAAAATAAAAGTTCATACATAGATTAATATGTGCTTAATATTTTATGATACATATATTATCCCATTAAAAACTTTTTCCCTGTAAAATGAGTTTGGATTAAGTCTCTCTTTAAAGAAAATGGTTTTGAAGCTTTTCTCTGTGCTATATATACTCTACTATTCTTTTACAAGAAAGAAGCTCTAGAAAACATAAAGCTTAAACAAATCACAGAATTAGAATTGTTTCAGTTCTGATCTGCTGAAGCTTAAAAAGAGAGAAGAACCAAAAGAAAAAGGAAAAAGGAGAAAGAGATATCAATCATTTTCAACCCAGATCTTCAAATATCATAACAAATAACAATGATACTTCTTTTATGCGCATGACCTGAAACCTTGACAGATACAAAGCAAAAAAAAAAAAAAGGTACTCTTCAGCATTAACTGTTTCATTATCAGCCTAATCATTCATTACTTACTGTTAACTGGTGGATGCATGCAAGAAAATTGTATTCAAGAACACAAAATTCTTGACTGTGAAGACTTTGTAGTTTGTACAAGAGAAAGAGAGAGAGAGAGAGAGAGAGAGAGAGAGGGAGTTGTGGAGAGAGCCAATAAGAACTAATGATATATATTGAAATAATAAATTATATAATATTATATTAAATTAGAAAAGTGAAAGCTGTGATATCTTTATCCAGTTGCAATCCAAATTGCATAACATTTTCAGATGTTCAGCAGAGAAGCTTTTTAATGATAAGGAGTATTGTATTAGTAATTTTTCTGTGTCTGGAAAGTGAGCCACTTGAGTGACAGATGATATTAAATCACAAAGAAGGTAAGGTCTTTATACCTCTGTGTCATTTTTTATTTTTTTATTTTTCATTTATTTCTGAATGAGATCAAAAGTAAAATGTGTTATTGCCCTGCCAGCTTTGTATCATTTATTTATGATGCTAATTAAGTTATAATATTCGAAAACCTTGATTAAATTGCAATTATTTGACCCTTTTCTTGGGTTTAACTATCAAATGCGCCGTGATTAAAGGGCAAAAATAAATAAATAAAAGAAGGGTTTTGGGGGAGGAAAGATACTGCAACAGTCAGTCTATGGCCATGTGCAGCTGTGGGTTAAGCCACTGCCTTCGCCTTTGGGATGACACATTGAAAGCCCAACTTCTTTAATTTACAAGAAAACTGGGCTACTTTACCAATTGTAAATCATAGGTTATATATATGTCCATAAATGATTATTGTTATTATTAATTCTCTAATTCGAATTTAAATATTTTACGGTTTTAAAAAAGACTTCAGTCCAATTGAGCTGCATCCAATTGTTAATGTTAATCTTGGCCTTGCAATGGAGAGAGAATCATCAATTCGAACTCAGTTTTGTGGTGGAAGATGAAGGTTAAGGTTGAGGTTAACATGGTAACTCATTCTTTCTAATATTAATATAAAAATTTTATAGTTTGGTGAATTGGGTAATAAGAGGAATCCATAAGTTTGTGGAATAAAGTTGAGTTTGAACACTCACTTTTTCGTTCCAACAGCTCTTCTTTTTCTTTTTCTTTTTAACTTATAAAATGTATATTTATTTCAAGTTAACTGTATTTTGAACAAAATAACTCTCTTAATAAATAAAATTTTTTTAAGGAATTATAATAGTTTTTAAAAAATTATTTTATAATTTTTAAATAATTGATATAATTAAAATAAAATTTAATTATTAATTAAATTATGTACTTTAAATTTTTTAATAATTTTATTCAATTATTTTAAAGCACATACCTATATTTTCAATTTATTTTTTAAATTATTTTTCAGCAATAATTTTTAGAAATAATAAGAAAAATAATATGACAAGTCTATTCTACTTATTAACATAAAAATTAGTGAGTCAACAAAAAATTTATTATATTTTAATTAAAATGTATAAAAAATGTACATATATAAGACTTTTAATGGTCATATTGTGTTGAGTTTATAACAAATTACTTTTGCTAGTTTATAATTATTATTCTTTTAGTAAGTACAATTAATTTCTCACATCATCTTTCTTACTATAAAATTTTAAAAATTATCATTGGAAAGTATTTTTAAAAATAAATTAAAAGTATTTGTGTATATTTTAAAATTTTAAAATTATTAAATAAAATTATTAAAAAGTGTTAAGTTCAAAATTTAATTGGTAATTAAAGCTTAAAATAATAAGTAGCTCTTTCTACCATAATTGTGCTTACTTCCACCATGCTCGTTGCCCTCACAACCATCGCCATTTTCACTATCATTATCAGAAAAAAGAAACATTAGAATTATTGATAAAAGCAATATTTATTATTTTAATTCGAAATTTTAATATTTATTTAAATAATTTAATTTAATTTGATTTTAGAAAATTAATTTTTTATTTTTTATTTTATCTACTATTCTTTTAGAGATTTTGTAACTTATTTATTTTCTTTTTATTTAATTTAAACTAAATATATAAAATATTTAAATTAAAATATTCGTAAATTTGAAATGGAGCTAAATTAAATCCAATCGATAGCTTAAATTCGTAATATTACACTGACTTAGTTTTTTTCAATTAATTAATGATTTGAGCTTGAAATTTTGCCAATCAAACTATACTCCATTAGATTGTTAGTGATGAATGTATATTTATATGAATATTAATGTACAGTCAAATACTGACTTAAAGATATAAGTCAGAAGAAAAAGATTTTTCAAAAAGAAAATTAGAAAAAAGAAGTATACAAAATAAAAAAATAAGTAAAAGGAAAGAAAGGAAAAGCATGGGAGGAAAGGAAAGGAAATGGTTAAAAGGGCTTTATGGATAGGGACCAAATGCAGAGGCAAATTTTATGAAATAAACTTTATAAAAGAGGAAGCTGCATTTCTCTGACGAGAGAAAGAGAGAGGAAATAAAGAACATAAAGGAAAAATAAAAGGGTCCAATTTATAAAGATGATTTTTTTCATCATGAGACCACGTTTTGTATGGAATTACGAATTGGCTTCCCCTTTTTCTTTATTCTTATATTATTATAACTAGTTTTAAACTTGCAATTTTCATCATTATTATATATTAAAAATTTTGAGTGAATATTTATGATAATAATATATTTATATTCTTATATAAAAATAATTGCATGAAATAATATTCATATTAATTAATTAATTAATGGTATAACTAAAAAAGTAATGTGAACTGTAGTCTTAATTGGACCAGAAATGGAAAGAGAATGTCTTTTAAAGAAGAATGGAATAATATTATATAATAAATTATTATTTTTAATTAAATTTTATAATGGAATATATTAAGGATTTATTCAGATAAATTTTTAAATATGTATAGAAATTTACTATTTCTTAATGCACGATTATTGATAATTTTATATTTTTATTTATTGTAATTATAGTTGTATTATATTAAAAAATAATTTTATACTTTTTTGAATAATTTATTTATCCATCTAAATTATTCTTTTATAATTTTTTTTTATAAATTTTAATCTTTATTTTTATTATATGCTTGAGCATATGTGCATATAGATAAAATTAATTGCTAGTAATATTAATATCATATTATATTGCGCTTTAGGGATTTAATACTTTAAAAGTTGTGACTATTTCATATTAATTTTACAATTGTAATTTAATATTATTTTTGTTTTTTTATATAATGCCTCAAAGTAGTTTTGTTTTGTATTTTTGTTATTTTAATTTTTCATTTTGATATTTTATCGTTTCCATTTCTCTTTTAGTTAAGATATATGGAGTACCGTTCATGTATAACTTCCATACTAAAGTTAGCACATTTAATGATATCAATTCAGGTATCAATTACAGGACCTTGACCATCAATTACAAATTGGTTGGAATTAAAACCATTTAGATTGAATGTCATGGTGCTAATGCCTAAACATGAAATAACAGGTTGCAGATGTAAGGAATTTAAACAATAGAGGGGTTAGAGTCTTCACTGACGGCGTTGAGGACTTATCCCCTATATTCACAGGCGGTAGAAGAAATTCTCTCTTCCACCCTTTTATTGCATAGCCCGATTGAAAGAAATTATTATTCGCCGCCTCTTAGGTGTTGATTGATATACCCAGTTGATATATGTTCTTGAAAGATTGGTAATGGCATTAGGATTTTGACAGTGGTGATGCAAATTGGTAAAAGAAAAGAAGAAGAATATTCCAAATATTGGACCCAAACTTAATTGTATTTAATTTTTAGGATTCTATTGTTGGGTATTTAGGTTTATTATATTAGAAAAATTTATACAAATGTCTAAAAACTGACTTAACTAACTTTAATATCACTATATATATAGTATTATAAAAATATGTTCAAAACCAAACAAATTTATTTTTATACAAATAAATGAAAACTTGTGTCCTCTAAGCTATAACAACGGACCCATAAGCTAAGAAAATCATTAATCATGAAACACTAGATCCCAAAGAAATGAACTAGAAATCTAAAAAATGATCTGTAATACACAACAGAAACAAAATAACAAAGAAAAATAGGTAATCCAATCTCATATATCTATTTTTTTTATTTCTTGTTGTTTTCAAATAATTGCATAATTAAAAAACAAATACATTATATTAATTTTTTAAGCAATTAATTGTTGAATAAGATGATTATAGAATTTAAAATATCAGATCTAAATAAAAGTTAATATTCAACACTATTCAACAGAAAATCCAGGAAAATATATGTAAGGAATATGCAAAAGTATACTGTAAGTATATCTTTTGAAATTTTAGAAAAAAAAGATTCAAACTAATGTGTTATTAATATATAATACTATAAAGTATTTGTATATTGACTATTACATTATATTATATTAATATAAATATATATAAAAAACTTATTCAATAAAAAATGGAAAAAGTAGATAAAATATGAAATAGGTTTAAAAGTAAAGAGTAAAAAGTATATGATGAATATATAACTAATATATTTTAAGTATATTACAATGTGTTAGTTAATGATTTTGAAATATATTCTATATTTTTTTCTTCATCACAATAGATATTGAGAAGAAAATATCATATATATATATATATAAACTTTGATGTAAATGGCATTCTATTATCAAAGTACAATCACAATGGATATTGAGAAGAAATATATATATATATAAACTTTAATGTAAATGACATTCTATTATCTAAGTACAAGAACTTTGTAAGTTTCATGCAAATAATATCATAAAAAATCAAAATCAACCGAAGCAAACAAGAGTGGAGATTGGTATAAAGCAAAATAAAGTTATTCACTACTACAAATATAAGACAATGCAAGCCTTTTATTCTATCTAGAGTTAAAAAAAATAGATAGTGACTTCACAAAATACCCTTTGTATATAACTACCGTAGAGATTCAACTACTATATTATGATTAAATGTAATTAATAGCTTATACTCTAAGTATATTATGAAATGAGACAGAAAATAAAAGACAATAAGAATATTGTTTATTTTTTCTTGAGTGAATTTTATTAGAAAGATGGAAATTGATTAGCTCAAAATTTTTATAGATCATTTCTATTTAAGGAAAATATTAAAAGAATTATCAAATTAAGAACAAAAAAGTATTTACAGTTTTTTCTTATATTTATGAGTCATATGCTACCTTTTAGATTGTACTACCGATTTGAAATTTTAAGATATACAATAGACAACATATATTACATATACAACAAGTATATTTCAGATACATGATACTTGATTCTTATTAAATTTTTCTCATTATATTTCATGATCTCAAAATAATAAATCAAACTTAAAATTATCAAATTATGAAAATGTAACTGTTTTTGTTGAACTAGATATTGGAATTTAGAATTTTGACAAATGGCATATATGGGAAGAACCAAATAATTTATTTGCTATTGTTATTATTAACATAAATGAATAAAGTAAACAATATATAGTAGTATATAACGAGTTTATTTTAAGTATATGATACTCTAATTCTTATTGAATTTTCTTCATTTAAAATTAAATATGCTCATAATTCATATTTTTCTTTACCACTATGGATATTGGCAAGAAAACATGAGGCATGTAACTTTAATGTAACGAACATTCGCATATACTGAAAGACAAGAACTTTCTAAACTTCATGGTTAACAGTACATATTATACTCCGAGTATATTATAAAGTATATAGTTTATACCAAGTTTATTTCGAGCATACAAAAGGTATTATCAAAATATATTATAAGTATACTTTGAGTATACAAAAGGTATCTTCATAATATATTATAAATATATCCAACTTACATTTAACATATTTATATCTAAAAATGTCTTTGATGGACAAAAAGACTAATATTATACATTTAAATTGCAGCAATAATAAGTCAATCATACAAATTCAAAATAAATAAAATTTATAGCTTAAAATATATCTATGAGAAAATAATATCTATTTAGTATCGAAATCAATAGTCCTATCATTAAACTTGTTAACAATAAAACTACTTGTTATCATATACAATGCGCCAACCGAAAAATCACACAACAATTACATCAAGTTTCTCCTCCAAATCTTGTTTTCCCTATCCATCTCCTTAAGCTTGTCACATAATTCAATCTCACTATCAAGAATTCATCTTTCTTAAATTTTACATAAGAGAATAATATGATCGCAAGCCTCTTCTGATGTTCGTAAGCTTGTTGTTTAAAAGTCATAGTTATGCTGTATCATTTTCCATAAAGAAGAATCATACATATGTAAACTGGTAAAATAAAATAAAAAGAAAAGCTACAAGTTTTAATTTTTTAAAAAATTTAATAAAAATAATCTAACAACATTTATATTTTACTTCTTTAAAATCCAAAATTTTAGTTGTATTAATATGATCTAACAAGATCATATCACACGAATAGAAGAAAAAAAACTAAACCTTTAGCCCTAATTTTTAAATAATTTTCAAATAAATACGAGAGAAAGACTAGAATTACAATAAAAATGCAGTTATTAGTATATAATATACTCTAAGTATATTAAGAGTAAATAATGAGTATCTACAAGCATTATCATTATAATAATTAAAATCAAAACAACAACAATAAAATAAAAGAAAAAAAATAGAGAGCATGACAGGAAGTTCAGGTCTTAGTGACCATAAGAAACTACTAAAATTTCTTTTAGTCTCTTTCTATCATTCTTCTATTTTATATTCTTTTTACCTTCTCGGTTTTTACTCTCAAACCACTCATACACTTCTTTCTTTTTATCACAATTGTTTTGTAATTCATCAAATACTTAGAGTGCATTCATCCGATGATTTTTTTTTAAAGATTTAACATCATATTTCTTTTTTGAAGAAGAATCACAATACTCTTCTTCTTACCATCAAAGTAAATCGGCAAAAGGAATAAAACTTTAATATAATTACAATGAATGAAAAATTTTAGTTGATAATAAAAAAAAAAAAAAGAGTTTTGAGATATAAAAAATTAACTTAATCTAGTATCATGAATTCAAGATATAACTAATCGTCACCATAAAGAATCTCCACATATTGATAAACTACAATCTAAAACACGTCATATTAATGTTAATTTTCTCCTATTATTTATCTGTAAAGTTAGGCAATGGATTAGGTAACTATAATAACAATCTTCATAGTAGATGGATGGATGATGATTAATTGCTAAATACATATGATATTTTCATTTAGAAAGAATAAAAAAATAAAGAAATTTAAAAATAATATAGTGTATGTATAAAATAATTATTTTATTTCTTATAAAGATTTAATTTAATGGTAGATGTATATTTAATTTTAGAAATATTTTCAAAATCTATATTTTTCCATTTTTTTGGTCCACTTAAAAGGAAAAAGAAAGAGAGAAACATAACCTTAACGAATTTAAAAATAACTTGAGATGCACGATACAAGTTTCCCTTATACCTTTTATGCTGAAAATGTTCAAAGGTATTAGGTTCCGATTTCTGGATTCATATTTTTATAATGGGAAATGCATCTTTTTGGACCAGCCACTGTACCATTGATATAAGGATTATTCTTTCAGCAACTTGTGTTCCCATTTCCTGTCACCTTGTATCCTCAGATTCCAATATGCAGAAATATTCTCCAGCTTGAATACATCTATATACTAAACATTAATTGGAAAGAGTCTTGTCATGGAAGTACACATTGCATGATCGTTTCAATATTACTGTTCAAAAAACTATATCCACCAAGTTATTTTCAGATGTTTTCTTGACGAAGACGATAAAGAAAGAAAAGAATGCCTTAGGCTTGGGTTGGAAATCTATATTATATCATATATAACATAAAAATGACTATGCTAAATATAACATTTTAAAGATGACATTTTAATTAGTCATTTCAAAGTGTTAAACTTATAAGTTATACAGATCAACTCATTTAATAAATTAAAATTTTTTAAAGATATATCTTTCAATAAAGATTAATTATTTTAATTTTAAAAAATATATTTTAAAGTATAAATTAAATCTAATTTGACATGTTTATTCTAATTTCTTTTCCATATTATAAGAATTTACTTACTTATAACCCAAAATTATTCGTTGAAATACAAATCATTTTTGTCGTTTAATCCGGTGGTGTCTTATGCTAACATCAATCCAAGATTCCATCTAAATTGATCTCCAAGGTGTGCCCAAGAAGTCATGATTCTAGCCTACAATATTGATCCATGCTAAATCTACAAAAGCAGAATTTGGACAAATTAATATACGAGATTCGCGAATGAAGTCTTATTATATTTTACTTCTATTCATTTCATAATCTGGCTAATATAATATTAAGACAATATATATTACTTCTTTTTTCTGACAAAGCTGTTCAATTTTTATACGATTGTTCTTAATAATTTGAAGTTTCTGTTTTGATTAATATTATAAATTTATGAAAATATTATATATGTTATATCAACTGAGCTAGATTCGGACAAATAAATATATATATATATATATAAAAGATAGAAATTGAAAGCCATATGGCTGCTATCTAAGATCTTGGACGGCAAGATACTGGAATAGAATTTCAGTGAGATTGGGTACAGAATTTGAACAAATTGCGTAAGGAAATGACATCAAAAATGACCCAAACAAGATGAAGAAGATTCTATCAACTGAATTTGAAGTACCTTCCTGGGCATGTTCATTGGAGACATTTATGTACAATATGATATGGAAAACAACTTTCTAATTGAGCATCTTTAGGCTTGAGATCTGAATTCAGATCATATACGAATTTTAAAAATTGGGTTTCTTTGGATTTCTTTTTAAATTTCATTCAGAGATGTTCTAGATGTGCATTTCCTTTTATAAGGTTCATTCTATTACTTGAGAATTACAATTGGTATTAGTATATGGTCCAGTAATTTCAAATAAAAATACAAAGCTATATATATATATATATATATATATATATATACTTTTACACTCATTAGAATTTGAAGTAGGATTCTAATGTACTATAATTGTATGATATTTTATAAACCTATACTAATTGACATTATTTTAATTTTTAATAATTTATTAATATTATTAATTATTAAATTAGCTATTTATATGTAATACTTAGATATCAACTAATAAATGTATTATTTTTATTTTTTTCAAGTTTCTATCTATTTTATAAATTTCATCTACATAATTTTAACTTATAAATAATTAAAAAAATCATATGTAATGACTCCTTTAAGAGGTTAATGGATCATATGTCGGATTTTCTGGCTAATTCTGCAAAAATAAAGTATTAGAGCGAATATTAGACCGTTCACTCTGACGATCAAGTTAGGTAGCTGCTTTGGTAATATGAGGTAAAGTAAATTATCGGTGAATAATTTAATTTCTCTCCCTTACCTCTTGAGATTATTATATATGTGCCTTGCTCTCCTACTCCTACTCGTACTTGGACTTCTCTAGACTTTAGGCGAATCGAATCCTAATACAACCATATTTACTTTGTAAGATAGGCAGGATCGTATCGTAATAAAACTCTCTTTCTCTTTGCAAGATAGGCGCGACAATATTGTGATAAGACCTTTTTTTGCAAGATGGTGGGATCAATATCGTAATAAGACACTCCTTCTAGATATGCCTTGGTCATTATTAATGCTGTCACGACCCCATCTATGGGCCCGTGACCGGCACTAGGAAATGGGTAGGCGTAAGGCCACCAAATCCCGTAGTAAGTCTGACACTCACTAACTCAAATAAATCTCATCTCATTTTACTGATGCCATAATTTATCTTAACTGTTAAATCCTACATAATTAATTTGGTCTGCCAGAAGAATTAGGGGAGACCGAAAACTATAGAAAATTACAACTGATACACCTACTATTTCCACTGCGGAGAATCTAAGATTTTACAAATTAACATACCAAATCAAATACACCACTCGATGATAAAGGAGTCGGGTTACTAGATAAGAGTCGTG
The DNA here is from genome assembly GCF_019578655.1 of Ricinus communis. Lineage (NCBI taxonomy): Eukaryota > Viridiplantae > Streptophyta > Magnoliopsida > Malpighiales > Euphorbiaceae > Ricinus > Ricinus communis. The sequence goes on from NC_063258.1 coordinate 23,408,617, forward strand.
GGAAGACTAACAGTCACGGATCTGAAAAACAGTAAAATTGAGACTGCCAGTCTTAAAATCATATATCCAAAAGCATTTGCATATACTTCGATCATATATTTATTTAATTTGAAATAAACATAAGTCATGTAAGAACAAACGTGTCATGCCATGCTTAAATAAAATAATTTTCACACACAACAGGATAGAGTACTTCAGTAGAACCCTAATCCTAACATAACATCTCGATCAATCTCATTACTGACATCTCGACTAATCCCAACTAATCTCATTCCAACAAGACTGGCACCCAGAGAGCGAAGCTCGATTAGGGACCTTACCTCCAGTCTGGTCACTTGTCTTAGCCTTTCGACTCTCTTAATCCAACAGGTTTGGCGCCCAGAGAGCAAGCTCGATCAGGGTCCTTACCTCCAGCCTGAACACTTGATTTCCAACTAAGCCGGCGCCTAGAGAGCAAGCTCGATTAGGGACCTTACCACCGACAAACACACTCTACTAAGCCCAGAGATCCTCGACTAGGGCAAGTCCTAAACTTTCCTTTTAAATTTACCATTTTACCATTTTTCATCACTCACAGATTTATACCGGTACAATCATCAAACCAATATGTTCTACTGTCGTCCCATCCCGTGTCATCATGCAATAATAAAATCAATGATAATTATATATAAATGAATAGTAATCAAAAGCATGATACAAATGAGTAATAATTAAATGAATAATTTGAACTTGCAATAAAATAATCATATGATAGCAAATCAAAAATTTATGCATGACACGTGTATAATCGATATATGACTTTAACTCACAGCTTTGGTGACCTCCTAGCTCTGCTTCGGTGCCTCGGTTGGAGCGAGCCGAACAGGCAGATTATCTAATCACGAAAAATAATTTATCAATAAAGCTGAACAATTGACAATTAATCCTAGGTCTAGATTCCTAGGACTAACTGTCTAAGAATCTCGACTCGAGTAAACTCTATAGAAAATTCGACAGAACCTCCCCTAAAACACGAACGTTTACCCCTCGTAAAACGGGTCCAGGACCTGCTAGAGAAACACTTCAAATATCCAACAATTTAATACAACGGGAGTCGAGTCCCTAAGACTTCATTAATTTTCCGACTCCGCCACACAACACAAAAATCACGACTACGGCAGGCTGTCTGACAAACTATTATTTTTGATTCACAAATATCATCTAATACTCAACACAAATCAATAAGCATAAATTAAATCAAAGAATTCTTAAATCAACGGCCAGAGAAAATTACCGAGACGCTTGATTGCTCGGTCGACTCGCCTCCCACCGCTGGAGTCCGATCGATGATCCGAACACACCATTGTACTCGAAACGACGCACTAATGACGATCCTCGCTTCTGATTTTCCGATCCGACCTCCGATCATTCGGAGCAATTTGCAGACGATCTCGACCGTCGATTTACAAACGAAGTTCGATCGCCACGAAACCGGTGCCATTGCGAAGCTTGAACTGAGGAGAGTTAGGATACATCCTCTAATTGTCCATAGCTTGCCGGAAAAGCCCAAAAACGCCGATGCCTCCTACTTTTCACTTCGTCGGATCTTGCAATTCCGGCAGCCTCAAGGGGCGGCGAAGGCCGGAAAAGAAAGCCTCGGAGCTGCTGATCATTTTAAGTTCAGGATTTAACCACGACGGCAGAAGAATTAAACAAGCTTTGTCCGACGCCGCTTGCCATGCCACTCTGGCCAAGACCCTTCCGGCCACGGACGGACTCATTTCGCCTTCCCCTCTCTCTCTCTTTTCCCGGTGATCCCGACGCCCCTTCTCTCTCATTCCCTTCTTCCCCGATTTCTTTTCTTCTTTCTCCTTCTCCATATCGACTTTTAGTCCCTTAAGTTTCCTTTCTTAACTTTTGGTCCCATAACTTTTTTTAATTACTGCAATTTCGTGCTGCAAAAATTCCAATTAACCTCCAAACTTTTTTTTAGCCTTTCAATTAAGCCCCTAACTATTTAATTTGGGCCAAATTAGAATTATTGAAAATATAAAATTACATATATATCCTTACTTTTAAATATAAAATTATCAAAAAGCCCTTACCGACATATTTAATTACAAAAATACAAAATATACAAATTTCCATTAAAATCCCATAATAATAAAATTATACTTTTAATCCTCATCCCAGAATAAATTTCCAATTTAGTCCTAACACACAATTAAATTAAATAATCAATTTGCTAAATATTTTTCAACTTAAAATTTAATTCCACTAGCTAATTAAAATACCAATTTCTCCAAAATTCTTTTATAAACACCCTTTACAAATTCTTCCATAATTCTCCAATATATATATTATTTATATAAATATGCATTTGGAAAAAATTTCAAATAACCAAAAATATAATTTATTTCTCAAAGGATTTACTTAATTAATTTCTTAAAATCAAACTAGTTTGATATAGAAAATAACTCATTTATTTGTCTAACATTAAAATTCCCATTAATCATTCCAAATTAAACCAAATAAAAATAAAGTAAAACTAATTTAAATAAAAACTCATTTATTAATTATTATTAATAAAATCATTATTAAAGAAATTTTTTGGGTATTACAAGCGCCCCACTCCTTCGTGGTTCGGCTCAGTCATGATATTTATGTCCTTTTTTGAGAAAAACAGTTGTGGTGCCAATTGCCTCATCGATGACTAAACCCATTTCATTTCAGGCCGAACCGAACCGTGAGGACATAACAATAGTGCACGTACATTGCTTTTGAAAGAGAGAGAAGTCCGTCAATCTTGGAATTCTATGACATCCCCTTTTGGTTTGTGAATCGATCCACAACTCACATTGTCATTCCTTGTTTTCCTTTGATTGAACTGGATCATCACTAAGGTCAAGTTTTCATTGTTTGAGTGGCCTCTTAGTAGTGCTTGTATGCTCGTAGTTGTTAAAGTAATCATGGAGTCTTTCATTCACTAAGTTTCTTCTAGTAGAACTGTTTCGTCCCGTCAATTTCATTTGTGAAGTGGTTTTGTTGGAACCATCCTATCATGGAGGCTCTTTGTTCACTAGATCCTTCTAATAGAGTCGTCTCATCGTGGAGTTTTTAATCGTTGGGTTCCTTTAGTGGAACCGTCTCATCATGAAGACCTTATGGTTAGGTTCCTCTGGTGGAACTATCTCATAATGGAGACTTTATTCGTTGAGTTCCTTTAGCAAAACCGTCTCATCGTGGAGGCCTTATTCGCTGGATTTCTCTAGCAGAACTGTCTCATCATGGGTTCCTCTAGTGGAACCATCCTATCATGGAGACATTATTCGTTGGGCTCCTCTGATGGAACCATCTTATCATGGAGTCTTTATTTGCTAGTTTCCTCTGGCGGAACTGTCTCATCGTGGAGACCTTATTCACTGGGTGTCTCTAGCAGAACCGTTTTATCATGGATACTTTATTCGCTTGGTTCCTCTGGTGGGACTGTCTGATCGTGAAGACCTTATTTGTTGGTTTCCTCCGGTGAAACTATTTCATCATGGGAATTTTATTCTCTAGGTTTATCTAGTGGAACCAAATTAATTTAATTCACATAAAAGCAACTGTAAAAATAGAATGATATGATTGCTTAATTATTTTCAAATAAAATATGAGAACCACATTCAAATGACGTAGAAAGTAAAAAGAAAAGAAACATTAATGGAAATTTGACATGTGTTCTAGTTAAATTTGAAGTCAACTTTAATATAATGACATAGATTGATAAATAATTGATTTTGTCTTTTTTCTATAAAGTCCAAAAATTTAATTATATATTATACAAAATAATAAACAATACAATGCATCAAAGCTCAAGCGATAGAAAATATATGTTCTTAAAAATAAAAAGTTCGAGTTCATTCTTCAATCATAAATATAAAAGAAATAATCTGTCTTAAAAGAAAAAAAAAATAAAATTATATATTCAACCTCATAATCTTAACCAAAAAAATTCAATTTGAGAAAATGTCATTCAAATGAGTAAGTTTAAAGCAATTTCTCTAATGAAATTTAATTTTCCTAATTTACAATGTCCTTAATATATATAATTAATTTTTTTTTAATACAAGTTATAATCCTTGCAATATTTAAAAGTTTAATATTTACTATTTTTAAATTTTTATTTATTTATTTTACTATATTTTATTTTTTTATTAAGTCGTCATTTTCTTACTGTATAAAATAACCGACCGCAGTACAAACAAATACGTTATCTATATTTAAAGGGTTGGTGTCCACGTCATTGAATGAGTGGGGCCCAAACATATTTATGTTAACTTCGCAACTAAAACATGCTCTAATACGTACTTATAATTTTATTTTATTATATTTTGTTTTTAAAATGATTGACAAAATCTTTGGCTCATATAACATATGTGATTTCTCTGTTATTTTATTTTTGTTTTCTGAAAAGGGTATATGATAATCATGCATATATCCAGCTAGAAGACACTTACATTAACTACTGGCAAAACTCCATATTTACACATCTAAACTTTTGTCATTTCAATCTTCTAAACATATGTTATTCTTTAGAATTTAATTAGAATTAATTAATATTAAAATATAATTAATATGTTATTTTTTAAAATTAATATTAGTTATTTAATTAGAAATATAAGCTTTTAATTAATAAATTAGGAAAATAAATTATAAGCATCAGAGTGACTTATGAAGATCCACCTTTGGTTTTTTATTGATTTACGTATATACATGTATCTTATCTTTGGGGATCATCTTATTAGGTGATCACCATCTTGTTAGATAATTTATCAGTCATCGAATTTTACACTTTTATTGAGAAAGGTATTAAATATTTGAATTATTATAAAAAAATTACCGCCAATATATATTTCAAAATCAAAACTTCAGTATTTTCTTTTAGTACAAAATATAAAGTTTAATGACTGCTCATATAAATTATCCTTATACTTGTCGAGAAAACTAACCGGTGTTATTAAAATTAAAGTTTAATTATTATTTAATTACAAAATAAAAATTTAATATATTTTTATTATAACGTACATAGTTTTGTGACCACCAATGCAACTTGTTCTGTGTCACTGTTATTTTATAAAAATTATTAATTTTTCAATCTACTAATTCTTTATTTTATGATACAATAAACCAATTTTACTGCAATCATGATCAAATGCAATTAATCATTATTAGACTTGTGGTGTAACTTCTAAATTAGAAAAAAAAAATCTAAAAAAAAAAAGAGTACAAAATTATTGCTACTAAAATTGATAAAAGTACACCATCCAAAGGTATGTATAATAAGATTTTTGAAAAAAGAAGGACCAGAATGTTATTGAGGGTAAATCAAAGGATGTGGTTGTAATTTGCCTAGATGTTATTAAGATTCAAAGCATGCAATGCAAGTGCTACTGTAGGGAGTAGTGATGGGTGATGCTGCAGAATTTAGCCGCATGTTTACAGTAGACACCACCAAATATATATATATATATATATATATATATATTCTCTTCAATGCAAAAGGCATGTTGTTTCATATTCACTCAAATGTCAAAAACTCTCTCTTTCATAATCATAATATTATAAACTTCCAAAAAGACTCTCTGTTTCCTGTTGGATATGCATCCTTCTTGAAGAAAAATAAATTCCAGATTTAATTCTCTCTATTTCAAATAGGCAATTTGGCCCACCACATTGAAATTTCTAAAAATATTCTTGTAATGGCTAAATGACCTGACTGATTCGAACCGCGTTTTGATTCCAATTTCCCTTTCTATATAAACCCATTTCTTCCTCCAAACTTCTCATATCCAGAAACCATCTACTTCCATTCTATCATTAAGCATTTCTTCTTTCTTGTATAATCTTCTTCAGCCTCTTGAAGGGTTTCTATTTCTCCGTCCATTTAAGTTCATCTTCCATTTCTTCTGTTGAAAATTATGGATGTTACATCAGAGAAAAGATATGCTCTTTTGCTAGCAGCAAGGGACTCTGACTACGTTAAGAAAGTTTATGGAGGATATTTCAACGTGTTTGTTGCAGCTTTCGGGGAAGAAGGAGAAAGGTGGGACTCATTTAGGGTTGTTGAAGGAGAGTTTCCCGACATGAATGAGCTTCACAATTATGATGGGTTTGTAGTTAGCGGTAGCCCTTATGATGCCTATGGTAATGACTGTTGGATTATCAGGCTTTGCTTCCTCTTGCAAACTTTAGATTCCATGGAAAAGAAGGTTCTTGGAATTTGCTTTGGCCATCAGGTACTTGTCAATTTCTGGTAATTTGAAAATTTTGTCAATTATTTCTTTTGTTGAGAGTCTCAAGTGTTTCTAAGTTGGACCACAAAAGTCTTGGTTCTAAAATTAAAGAAATTTTTTTGGAAACTTCTGAGTAATTGCGAGTCCTGAAGATGACTCTAGGACCACTGAGCTGAGCCAAAGTTGATGTGCTGCTTTTATTGTGGCAGTATGATATTAGGGTTCATGCAATGAAACCAATTTATAAGCAGATACAAGTATATGTAATTCTTGAAAGTAATGAAACATTATTTTTGGTTCCAGGTTTTGTGCAGGGCATTGGGAGGAAAGGTAGGAAAAGCATCAACAGGATGGGATATTGGGCTGAGGAAAGTGAGAATAGTGAAGGATTTGCCACCCTGTAGCTTCCTTAGTGACTTAAGTGAAATCCCATCTTCTCTATCAATTATAAAATGCCATCAGGATGAGGTTTGGGAAGTTCCATTAGAAGCTGAAGTAATTGCTTTCTCAGATAAAACAGGTGTGGAAATGTTTTCCATTGGAGACCACATTTTGGGTATTCAAGGCCATCCTGAGTACACCAAAGACATTCTTTATAGCCTCATTGATAGACTTCTCGACAGCAACTGTATAGAGGTATTTACACTACTTAAATTTACAATTTACAGATTCTATAACTTTTTCCTGATTCTAAATCTATATTTAACATCAGTCTTTGATATAGTCACTAAAATTTTTTTGGGTGGTAACAATTAAATAATATTAACAATTTTTCTAATTTTGATTTGATAATTTGTACAGAAGGATTTTGCTGAGAATGCCAAGTTTGGATTGGAAATAGCTGAACCAGATAGGAAATGCTGGGAGAGCATTTGCAGGAATTTTCTGAAGGGAAGACCAATTAATTAACTTTGGTTACTGTGTAATAATTTGGACTGACCCTTCTTTTTTTTTTTTTTTTAAATTGTTGTTCATGAAAATATAATATGTTGGCGAGGAGCAAAATCTATGGTATAATATAAGAGAAAGGGAAATAAGTGACCGGGTTAAATGAGCCCAAAACCTTGTAATGTATTCCTTAATAAGTTGATATTGTAATGAACAGTAACTTCCTATACATCGCATTCAAAATGATATTTATAAATAAATATTTTATATTTTAACATTAAATAATTGACATATATTTTAAATATTTAAAATAAATAAATAAATATTATTGACTATAAATTAGTGCAAGTAGATATATATATTCAAATAAGAATTTTTCTATAATCAATTTAATATCAATATCATACTCATTTAATATTTAATGATTTATATTATTTTCCTAATATATATATTTTTTATCATCCTAGGAAAAAAATAAAAAGAAAAATAAGAGGAAAAAGAAAAAAGGTCGACTACCAATTAGGTCAAAGTATCTCACTTCAGCAGCCACAGCATATAAAAAAGTCCCCAAGCCACATTTGAAAACCTTTTTAAATGACTTTTAGAGGGGCACAATGATGTATAAACTCAACTGATTTAGAAGAGCTAAAGTGCCAATTTTTCCTCAGAAATTGAAGCCAATTTACAATTAGCTCATATCTTAATTTTTATGGATAATTTACGCAGTAACTTGATAAAAATGTCAATTCATCCCAATCAAATTACTTAGTCAATGCAAAAAGATTAAATCTAATTCTTGAACTTCATATTAAATATCAAATTTTATAAAAGTAATTTTGTTATCGAATTAGAATAAAATTATTTAATTTTAATATAATTTATTTTAATTATCTAATAGAACAATTCAATAACATTTTTTAATTAAAATTACATTTATTATTAACGGTGATTCAGATTTTGAAATTAAATAAACTCATATATGAATAATATAGATAAAATTAATGTATATACGAATAATATAAATAAAGTAAAAAAAGGCAACAATTGTCGACCGTTTTAATTTTAGTAATTAATAAAGTACTTAAGGGAAGGAAGTTCATAAAATGCAAAAAAGAAAAATTGAGACAAACAAATATAGATAAAATTACTTTAATTTTATTCGATCCAAAGTGAGCCATATTTTGGATTTAATTGAATTATTTTACATATTCAAGTGAAGCCAACTTTATTATATTTTAGAGTAAATAAGGAACGATTCATATGAACTCTTTGCTTTTATGTAACACAGCAAAGGAAACATAAATATTATATATCATTGCTTTTATGTAACTCTTTGCCTTGTTCAGGTGTTTATGGAACTGAACGAACTATAAAAGTATTTCTATACATATATCAAACATTAGACAACAAAAGAATTTATCTTGTCATGTCCCCTTCCTTTCTACTTTTGTCCTAAATACCAAACACAACCATGCAAATTATTTATATACAAAAGCAATTCAATTAACAATTTAGAAATTAAGATTAAATTTAACATAAAGAAGTTAAAGTTTTAATGTTCAAAAAAATAAAATAATACAAATATTAGCTACTCAATATGAATAAAATTTCATGTTTGAGAATAACAAAGAAAAATAGCATCAGAAATGAAAGGAGGATTCTATTTTTTTTCCCCCTTTAGTTAGAAGAGAACATTAAAGTGCCTTAAACTGAACACAAAGCTCTGACTTCTTAGTTCTTACATCATATACAAGTTGCAATATATTCTCACAAACTTAAAGTGAATAGGAACATTGCAAATTTCAGAATGTTCTTCTCTCTTCATATCGAATATAAATGTAACCAAGCGACGACTTCTAATAAAGATGAATGAAGAATACATGGCATAAAAAGGCTTTGAAACAAGATGTAGTTATCAACCATTAACAGTGTAGGAGATTTTGCTAATTTCTAATTGGTTTCAATTTTTCAGCACTAACGGCACATGATTATAAGTCTTATACACAATCAACCATTATCGAGTGGAAAAAAGAAAATGAAATTATAAGTGATTCTCTGGAATCCTTATATCATCGATTACAGGGTTTTATTAGTTCACTTTGTACAATAGTTTTAATGGTTAAATAGATAGGATGAATTTAGATAGTGGAGTTGCATGAGATCATATAAGATGACTCAACCAAAATGCCGACAAAGCAAAATATCATCATATTTCACAAGCTCGTAACAGTATAGTATTTTCCAAAAGAAAGTTCTGCAGGGTGTAAAAAGAAGTGAACATTCTCGAGTTATGTCTTACAAGGGTGATTACCCTGGCCTATAAACCAGAAAATAAGATAAAATAATATCAAAGCTTGCAGGGCTCCAGGGTTTTTGGAATCAAAGGTTACGCTGTCTCAAGGAGAATATTAACATATATAAAGCAGGACTAGTGGTTACAAAATAGGAAACGTGAAATATGATTTGTAGCCCATCGGCCAGAAATAAGAAACTGATGTTCCTCAAGAAATTCCTGAAATGGGAGTACACTATTCTCTAGGAAATTCACCATTATTGCTTTACAGGTAATATATACGTTTGTCAGCATCAAAAAAGAAATCCATACTTTTACAAGTGGTTGAATTGCAATAGCAAGGCATGGCAACATACATACGCATAAACAGAATGTCCCAGTAGCAGCATTCCAGATTTTAAATCTAGAGAGCATCAAGAATCGCATATTCCCTGTAGATTTCCGAGATAGGGTATCAAGTACAGTTCACATCCTACAAGAAAATATAAATTACAAAGTTTGAAATTGATCGCGTGCACATTTCATTTCTTGAGATAAAACATAACCTTTGTTATAGATCAGAGATAAGGCCCCAAATACATACAATAAAATGAAAAGAAAAAATAGAAATATGAACAAAAGATTTTATCAACCAAAGGGAACTTAATTGAGTTTCAAGGCTCTCAAACCAACTTTTAAATCTTCCAATTATCGTAATACCCGTAGAGAGGATCTCAGAGTTACAACTTGGTAACACCCTACTTGGGGATATCAATTACAATCACTATTGCAATGTTACACAGCCTATTTTGAAGGAAATTCTAGGAAAACTTGATGTGGCAAAACTTGGAAATGACAAGAAAATTACGTTTCTTTTTAATGAATGTTGACACTTCAATGCTGGTATGACAGTGACTCGAGCGAGACTTGCATAGTTCTACTTCCACTTCGCCCATATTCCGTTATAGCAAAATGTACAACATGACTGACAAGAAATGGATTCCGGTTACGAATCATAGGTTACAATAGCTAAGCAAGCTGTTGATGATCTCCTGCGTTTTGCACCCCAGCAAATATTCAACTTACAAATCTTCCTTTTGGTCCCGAGATAACCATGACAGTTTGGAGCTCCGCAATGACACCTTACCTCTGGTCCAAATTGCACAAATCTGCAAAGCCAAATACATTGCAATTTAAAGCCCCAGCTTGAGCTATAACTTTTACTTCTATCAAGGATTATGATAAAAGTTAAAATACAATTTCCAACATTGCATTGTTGGTCCCAAAAGTAGATGCATGTTATTTGTGCAACATAAATCCAGACCACCAGTACCATGTGACACCAATGCAATGGCAATTGGCACAATGTAATGCCACTTTTGGCAGGAATGATTCTCGCCTCAAACTGCTACTCAACCTACCAAATATATTGCTACTCCAAGTACTGATAGGAAACACCTTAAAGAAACTAGATTGCTCCCATATGCAAAGATGCTTCATTTAGAGATGAAGGGACACAATTTGGAAGTTTTAAATGTAGCATCGTGACCAACTGAAACGCTCAATTTGATTTTGTAAGTGGGCATTTCTTCAGAACCTGGGAAGGTATAAAGTGAAATAAACAAAAGAAAAAGCACACTGAGTTTGCAAATATGATGGAGTTCCACTAATGAATTATTATCAAAGGAACCCAACACCCTGAAAGACCCGGACAGATGACTTTTAATGGAAACAATTCTAAGCCATCTTGAAAAATTGAAATATTATCGTTTGATAATAAGCTCTGAAGATAACCTTCAGGTTTCCCAAAGTACAAATAGAAAATATGTATGTTATACATGCATCATATTTCATAATAGACGCAAGAAAAGCATCCCTTGATACAAAGGCCCAATGGTCATAGACCTAGAGATTAAATTCAGATGTTTAAAGCTGTTAAAATGGTAGTGGGATATTTGTAAGACGGCAAAAGAGAATTTCATATTATGTGCTCAACCATTGGAGAGAGAGAGAGAGAGACAGAGAGAGAGAGGAATATTTTGAGATTCAGATCTTTTATCCTTTTTTTTTCTGTAACTTTTTTTTAAACGAAAGAAAAATCATTATTATCTAAGCATCTATTTAGCAAATATATCACAAAATGGTTCATTGGGCCAAAGAAAAGATAATCTGTTCAAAGGCATAAAAATAAGTACAACTTGCATACTAAACTAGCATTTAGTTCCATACTAATTAAAGTGGAGAAGATGGATCCTCTTATTGTACTATTATGTTCAGGGCCAAACTTTCTGTGAGTAGCAGTGATACTAAATCAAAATAACATAGAGCATGAAATCAGAAAATGTATACCAGACCATGCCAGATATAGGGTAAGAAGGCAAAGAGCTACATGCGTCTTAATGTTCAAAAGATCAGTTACTTGCTTTCTCCAGATACTAGACTAAATAATACACTAAAGAGTTTATGATGGATAAATTGTATTGGAAACCGATCCCTCTAAAGAGCAGTGATAGTAAATAACTAATTGCTGCACTCTAAAGTGATGCCTTATAGATAACCATTGACTTTAATGATTTCAACTACGAAAAAAGATAACATCACAGACTGTATAAATACATAATGTTGTGTACCTGTAATCGTATGTCAATGGTTCCCCAACTTTAATTGACCGAGCAGCAAACACACCTACTCGTGTCTCTCCCTCTACCTGCCTAAAGAAAACCAGAACCAAATGGTTAAAAGTTGAAACCATTGGCTGAGTGAAAGAGTTTCATTAACTGGTGAATCCTTGGGAGTCAAAGGAACCACACCCATTCAAAAAGAAAAGCTGGTTAGTTCACAATACTTAAGGATGGGGGTATTAACAACAATCTCCATTCAAATAGAATGTATAAGGTATTTTTAATATATTCAACCGGTAACATAATATATTCCAAATATCAAGGAAAAAGGGGATTTCCTTATAATTTCTAGATGATTGATTGGATAAGAAAAAAGCAGCAATATCAGGGTACTAACCACTTTTCCAGGATGCAGTTTGGATCACAACTATGATTTAGAAAACGAGATGAATTTCCCTTAAAAGTTGCATCAATTGTAAAGTCTTTTCGAATTTCACACATGTAAAAGTTCTGTACACCTTTATATTTCATGTCCCAAAGCCTTTGTTCACAGACTGCATCGTCAATGACTGAAACAGGAAGACAACAGTTGAATCAATACTTAATTCTGAAAAAGAAAAATTATAGTAGCTTTTAATCCAATTAGTAAAGGAAAAAATAATCACAATGAGGAAGAAGACAAAAAACAGACCGTTCCTTATATGTGCATTAAACGAAAACAAATGCAGTGTAAAGATAGTTGGCTGAAAAAGAAAAAAAATAAAAAAAAAAATGATAAAGAGTACTTACATTCTGAGTATAAAGCAATGATTAATGTCATAATTTGGCATACAGGAGTTTGTTGGGTAGGGAGTCACGAGGGCTTTAGCATGTAAGAATTTAGATACAACCACCATAATCTTTATAATATATAAAACAAGTCCTGTTCCACGCATTATATTAGTAACGTGATAATCAGACTACAAATAGCAACCAGATTATAACATCTTTATCAATATTGTCTGCATGGTTGTCTGATAATAACTTCTAAAGTAGATACCTATATTAAATCTTTATACATGTTGGAATTTTAATTATTAGTGCTTCAAATGATTCATCTAACTTGATCTTTATCCTTTTAGCAAAAAGAAATTAATTTTTATCCAAAGGATGAAGAGATGTAAGTAATATATTAGCATTGTTTTTAATTTAAATTAAGAATATGCTGCCTAAATCATATTGTTAATGAGAACAACGAAAGAAAAATAAAAAGCATGGATAAGCATAAATTTTGATTTGCTTGATTGTTTCCCAGATGGAAGATAATAATAATAATCCACAGCGACAATAAAGAATGGATGAATTAAATATTTTTAAAGGATATTGAATACATGAATAAACAGTCAAAATTATAGTTTAAGTATCTGTTGCAACCTATCATGCATTACAAAACAGCTACAACTTTACAGTTGCAGCCATAGTGATGCAAAACATTTTAGGAATAGCAAACTATGCTGAATGCAATGGTTTGATCAAATTTTCATTGCCTCTAATAACAGATACTACCACTTGACCATAAATTGCACAAACTAAAGATGCAATAATCATTATTTTGAAATGAAGTTCAACATAAAACCAAGTAAAGTGGCATTGAAAATCTAACTTTCTCATGTCACTACAAAAAGTGAGTTTGCAAGACTCCAGTAACCAGTTAAAGGGAATGAAGTCTGCATTAATTTAGAACTTAAATTTTGTGGAGAAAATCTGGAAAAAACACTTGAATATACAAAGCATAACCTAGCTTTGAATATAGAAAGCACAATCAAGTTAGGTTCTTAGAGTTGTAATATGTCCAAGTTTTATATTTTAACGTGAAAAATAGGAGAACTAAAGACTTCTCTTTCTTTTGGGTGTGTATGAGTTGTGGCTGGGACAAGATACGTGTGCCGAAAGAGAGGGAATCTTTTTCTAAGTGAGGGTAAGTAGGACTTTATCTATCAGCCATTTCATCTCTAATGGCTCTGTATGGTCATTACATCCGTGCTTAGAACTACTAGTAAAAACAGGATAACGATAACAAGATAGCAGAAACCTATAAAGTAACAGCTGTTGCCATTGATATCTATTAACAATTCCTTGGTCAAAATAGCACAAGGAACCTAGAAGATGCATTTGAGGCATTATATAACAACAGTAGGCAACTCTGACAAGAGAAATAATAATAGAGATGCGGTTCAATACTTAAAATTATGGAAGAGGTAACAGATACAACTACCTTCTCCAATATACTCGATTATGAAGTCGCCTTTGTTTATAGGTTCAACTGTCTCTACTCCCCAACCACAAAATTCAGTCTGAAAAAAGGAAAATAAGCTGTCATGCTGTATGATCAGAAAACCAATCCCCACTTATAATTTTCAAGGTAATTATTGAACTAACAAATTTGGCCAAGGTCATGTAATCTCCTAGCACAAGTTGATTTGAAGTGAAAGTACCAAGTAACTTTATAAGTGAAAGTTCTCACCTTGACAATGTTGATCTTTTTCTCCTTGCGAAATGGCCTATTGGTGCAATTTTCAGAGCAATGGCAAGCCCTTGAGCAGCTTATGCATTGAACCCTAGTAGATGACACATTCAGGGTACAACCCCATCACATAATGAGCCAACCGCTATAAACCTTACGTAAACATAATTTGCAAAGCAATAATAATGACAATTGACGCAAACAATAATTTGAGTATAGGATGTAGATCTTAATCAAAAATTGCAAAGAAACAAGCATGACAAATTGTCAAAAATAACAACATTTTAAGCACAGCCAAAAGGCAAAGGTGGGGACTGATCTCTATATAAGAGACAAGTAAAAATACAGCAGAACCCAGTTCTGTAATTTGAGCAATGGCCTTAATCATACTAGAATTATTCACAAACAAAATTAAATAAAAGGGAGATGGCCCTCTAGTTTTTTGTCTAAGATAATACTAGCTAGCAGTTCAAGAAGAAATTCCATTGGGCGAGAGAACTGCAGCACGAGCTGTAATAAATATTAGCTCTTTATAAAAATTAGTATAGCATTTCCATTTCTCAATTGTCTAATTACAAAGAAAAATCAAACACCAATTGGATGAGCAAGAGCCTCATCCTTGCATTAACCAAGATAACATACAGTTTCAAAGAGATCTCATTTAAACTTCAAAAGAGGACAGAAACTGAAAACTAGTATATTAAAATTGAAAACAAGAGTGAGAAATTGCCATATATCTGACTAAATAAGTGATTGTATTGAATCAAAACTTGGAATCACTAGCATTACCTGCACACACAATCCTCACAACATGAAGAACTACAACTTGTGCATCCAACATCATTATCAACATCATCACGCTTCTTTTTGACTAGATAAACATCTTATTTCAATTAAGGAAAGTTCCACTCCAGAAAAAAAAGATATTTTTTCACAACCATGGTAACATGAAATGTAAAGGGGATTGACAAAATGCCAAGTGAGTTATCTCATCAAGCCAGATTTACAAACTATTGCCTGTATATGAATTTAAATCAGTATGATAGCATCTATATACATATCCACACACAGAGAGGATACTGCGCCTGATATGCACATATGGAGGTGGCTCTAGTTTATTCTCCATCAGACCTTTCCATGTTGCGTCAATTTTGAACTCCTCCTCAACATAAGGTAGAGGCAAGCGCGAGAATACTTCCTAAAATAAGAAATAGAAAGGGTTAGTTAGTGGAATATAGGAATATGAAAACAGCATATTACTCAAAAGATAAACCATATTCACCAGTTAGCAATATGTAGAACTTATTCATCTGAAATGGTGCGCAAATATAGTAGAACACTAAATTCTTATAGTAATGTGCCAGATGAGATGATATATATGAAATCAGCATTGCAAATTAAAAAAAAAAAGAAAGAAAGAAAGAGAGAGAAAGAAAGAAAGAAAAGAAAGGGTGATTCAAGGTTACTTCACTTGATCTAATTGGTATCTAAATCTAGTAGAAGAGTTCTTGTGCGATACATTGCTCAGCATGAATGCTTCAGTTCTTCAAAATTTACTGATACAAATTAGTGACTAGGACGCGACATCAGACTCTAAAGGCATAAAAGTAGCCCTGTGAATATAATATTTATAGAAAAACTGAGGTGTCACCCATCTATGCTAAGTTAGGTGAGGGTTGCTGAAAATGATTTGCCCATATGCCAATATAGATCATTAATGCACCAATACAGAAGGATGAGTAGATACAAGCTGTAGAAGCAAAGAAAAAAGGTGCAGGATAGACTAGACATAGTGCACGACTAAATGGTAAAAGTAATTTAGTATCAGAACAACTCAGAGAATACTAGGCCCTGAAAAGAATATAATAGAAAAAAATCAATCACGTAACTGAATTCAAATAGACTAGGATAAGGTTAGTAAAATGTAGCTGAGTTGAAAATGTTATGCCACAAGGCATTTACATTTACATGTTGGGATCAGCTTAATCCAACCGTCAAGTTTAAAGATACAAGGATATAAGTCAAAAACAATGGAAGTGACATGGTATCACTATTATAAACTTATGGTAAGGGTATTCTAATAATAGAGCATCTAACTTAGTTATCACAAGTAGTAGTAGATCCTTCTGCAAAATGCTTAACACAGTTTTCTTCCTTTATCAGGCTATTGTAAAACACACTACTTGTGCTTATTCCCCAAAATCCCAGACCCTGTTGTCTGTTTTAATTTAAGACAAATGAAGAACAGCCATGTATATATCTATATATGTAACAAATAATTTCAAGATTCTACATATTTATCTAGAAAGAAAATCTAACCTCTATATCACTTGTTGGAACCATATGCTGCTCATTCAACAAATATATCAATCCTGTCAGCCAGCCTAATCAATAAAAAATAAAAATGAAGAGATAAAACCTCAATCAAAAACAGAAATGTTAAAACATGGTGAAATAAAGCCATGCCAAATTGTTGGTACTGCCAGACTTCAGAAGCACTTAAGTTATCCTTCATAACTTAAAACCATATACACACATTATTATTTCAGTTCATTCAATTTATAATTTTACAAATTTAAAATGATAATGAAAGTCAAACTACAGAGATAAGAACCTCATAAGTTGAAAGATGGTGATGAAACAACCATCAACCTCATAGGAACTTGCAACATTAACTTATGCAGTATCACTTAAAGAAACAACAGAAATGGAAAAGCAGAATTATACATGGAAACACTTCCTGTGATCAACATAATTGACATGTGAGGTGAGGAAAAAGGGAACTAAGAAGTTGTGAAAACTAAATGATTAACATTGACAATCAATCATACCAAATAAACCAGTCTTGAGCAAAACTCAAATAGTGTCATCTTTGAACCTGACATGGGACTGAGCATTTAAGTTTTGATTGATAGATTACACAATGGAACAAATCAAAGGAAAAACATTGCAAATGATTGAACACCATTCTCTGTATATTACTTTAAATACTTAGCCAAATAATGTTGTAAAAGAGTTCAATACTATAACCTCCCCATTGAGAGAGATAGCAGAGAGCCAAAGATTATTAGAAGATATTGATCTTAATAACTCGCTTTTTCAAATAGTTGGTTTGGGTAGTTTGGGCTGCTAAGCCCCCATTTGCAACCAAGGAAAATACTATGTAAGTTGGGAATTTAAGTTCTGATATATTAAAATATGCCAAAAATTATACTGTGCAACAGTTTCCTGAATATATTTCTTATTGACCAGAACCTAATTCCTTTCGCATAAAGATTACAAAAAGTGTGTATTTATATATAAGGGCACCTCAGCTAGTTGCAACAAAGTTAACCTTCTGTAGCTAGAGTTGGACCTCACAAATTCCATCTTTCACAATTCATAGCTGAGTTCAAGAATTTAAATTTCCACAACAAAATGAATAAGATATATAAAAAAGATTCCATTATCAACTCAGTAGGTAAAGAAGATGTAAGATTGAGCATCAAGATTAATTCAATTATTAAACTAAATTAGAGCAAGCAATTTTAGCAGTGGTGTCAATAAGTGGCCATCACCAAACTGATTACAATAATGGTTCTAGCAAGTGCACCTCATTACACGAAATACCCATGTGGGTCTTACAGCCATAGTTACTTTCTCCTAAAAGTATGAGGTTGCACAATATATGGGTCAACATTATCACAACTTTTTCCAAATACTGAACAGGGACAGCAATGATTGGAATCAAAAGACTTTGAAGCAAAAAGGAAATTTAAAAAATGAAATTGAATCGAATAAGGAAAGAAGAGATTGACCTTCTTATCTAGCAGCCAATTAGTTGGATGCCTCCAACACACTGCTCGTCGGGGTGGGTCTATCAAATGAATTACTTTATCTGGCCATGGGCCACATCTATCATGGGATGCCATTAAGCATCGCACACAACGCCAATCAAATTTCTGTTTGCAAACGAAGCACGCCTGTCGAGAACAATATGTAACATACGCGAAAAAGGGCTAGCAGATAAAAGGCACACACACACACACGTATATATCAACTGGACTGAGGAATTATATTTGTTATCAGCAGAATTTCAAATCAAACTTAGGGAAAGACACCAAAAGGCAAATTAGAGCAGACAGAAAGACGGGACTATTCAACAGTAACAGGCAAAACAGAACTTTACTTAAAATTCACGCAAAGAAAATAATTAGATACATATGCACATTTTGTTGGTTTGGAATAAGCACAACGCTGCTATGTGGAAGCAAACTAACATGGGATTAAGGAAAAAAAAAAAGAGCAAGAAATCTTAAACATGAAAAAGAAAACTAATAGCATAAATAATTAGATCTTACATGCTGTGGGCACTTAAATTTTTTGGGGTTAGAGACGTGAAATGTTTCTTTGACACATATAAAGTGAAAAACTCCTCCACAATTACGGACCGAGCATAACACCTCTTCCCCGGGGTAAATAAGGCGATGGCAAACAAGACACTCAGCCTGAAATGCATTAAAGAAAAAAAGAAATAAAAGCCATAAGAGTCAAGCTTTTCACTTTCAAAAAGAAAAGAAAAGAAAAGCAAAGAAAGTAAATACGATTTTCTTAGAGGAAACAAGGAAAGGAAGGAAGCAACGGGAGTTGGAGACGCCAGAGTCCATCTTCTTCTGAGCCCAAACCCTGACGTAATCATCCAAGCATTTACCATTAGCTCCTCCTCCTCCTTTCTTACGCTTCTTCCTCAAAACCCTAATTGACCTGTCATTACACCTTTCCTCAATTGGGATCGGGGTTGGGATCGGAATTGGAAGTAGAAGGTTCTGGTCCCAATTGCAGTCTTTGACTAGGGTTTTCACCGAGTCAGAACAGAGAGAATGAATTGTTGTTGAATCAGATTGAGCATCAAGATTCAGAGGAGGGGGAGGAGAGAGAGGTTTGAGAGAAGAACAGCGCGTGAGAGTGATGGAGATATTTCCTAGGTCCGGCATTTTAATTCTGCGATCTTTTTCTACTCAAAAAGGAAAAAAGAATTGAAAAACTTGAGGAGGTGTGTGAAATATATTGCAGAAGAGAGAGAAATGAGAGCACAGTTCTTTTAGAGAGAGAGGGTTTTGGATTTAGGCGGGAAAGTTCAGGCCTTTTGATAAATTTTTGAGTGGGAAAATTGGGTATGAATGACTATAAAGGGTCTAGAATTTTAAAGAATTTACGAAGTTACCAGACTGGATCGTGGGAATGGGATCGGGAAACCAGCCGTTGAAGCGTATGGGAACGTGGGAACTTTTCTGTCGGTGGATCCAACTCCAAGCTCCATTTGTTTTATGTCGGGCGGGCTTTGGGTCGAGTCGGATGTGTTTGTCCCGTACAGTAACTGTTACAAAATCTTTATTGTGAAGAAAGTTTTTATTTTTTCATACAAAAATAAAACTATATCTTTATCCTTCTTTAAAGGGAAAGAAATGTATAGTTGCTTGCAAATACTTAGGCTTTAACTACTATTATTATTTCATGGTATCAGTTTCGACTAGTAGCAAACCGAGTTAACAATACTATAAAAGGAGCTCAGCTTCTTAAATGTGATCATAGAAAGTGCATGAAAATAAATTGTGTCGTGTAGTGGGTATATGTAAGTGAGCGAGTCAAGAATGGTCCGAAAATTGGTATGTTTATAAGTTGTAATATATATTATTTATACTAAAATTCTATTTAATGAAATGCGTGCAATCAAGTCCTAACAATTTCTCAAGATACGTACAGTATATTTTATGAAGGAAAAATTAAAAGCCTTAAACAAGTTTAAGGAGTTCAAAAAGACAGTTGAAAGAAAAAGTTGATGAAAGAATTATGTGTATATGGATCAATAATGGAGATAAATATACTCTATATGAGTTCTCAAAGTATCTATAAGATTGTAAAATATGATGATAACTAGTGTGCTTTAACACTCTGCAACAAAATGAAGTAGCAAAAAGGAAGAATAGACACCTTGCGAAAATATATAGAAGTATGCCTCGATTTTGAGTAGAATTCATGAAAATAGTTATGCACGTGATCAACATGCTACTACAACAAGCACTGCTTGGATCAATTTCATCTTTTGAAAAGTTGTGGAACATAAAACACAATATAAGTCACTTTCAAGTTTTTGGTTGTGTATGTTACATTTTTCCTACTTGATCACTTTCGAAGCCAAGTTCGGTAAGAAAAGCAATAAGGTGCATTTTCATGGATTATGATGATCAAAGAAAAGGGTGGAACAGTTATGATTGTACAACTGGAAGATGACATACTTCAAGAAATGTGATATTTTAATGAGGCTTCATCTCGGTAGTCTCCTTAAGCAGTGACTCTATTAGCCTCAAAAGAAAATGGAAAAGAAATACATGAGAGGTTTGAACAAGATGAAGTAGTTGAAGGAAATACTCAAAAGACAAAACTAAATAAAGAAATAGGCAATAATGAGTCACCTGAGATGAACAAGTCTCAATGGCATACGAGAGTGCACCACCAAACACTAAAACAACATGACCAAATCAGTTCGAAGAAATCCAAATATTCAAGATGACAATAAAATTTGGGCCACATCTACAAAGATCGTAAAGAAAACACAAATAAAATCCTAAGTATTACCAATACAACACTTATTGTAGATAAAATTATAAAACAATTATGTGGGCATGAAGAAAGAGTAGTTGGTGAGAGGCGGTATTGAATATTTCATCGTCTTTATCTTCTCTCTCAGTTTTCTCTATTTGTCTAGAGAATTCTTTCTTTATAATTTATATATTTATCCATTTAATTAAAAAAGTGGAAGCAAAGTTAGTAATAAATGGAATTAATAGTACTATAAAAGGAGCTCAACTCCTTAAATGTGTATATAAAGATTACATGAAAATAAAATTGTGTAATATAGTGGGCGAGTATAAGTGAGCAAGTCAAGAGTAGTCCCAAATTTGATGTGTAAATTGTAGTACATATTATTCATACTAAAATTCTATTTAATATAAAGAAATTTTTTGTGTGCAATCAAATCCCTTACATATATATATATATATATATATATATATATATATATATATATATCATCTCAATCTTTTAAAAGAATTTCATATAAACAAGATATATACACCACAATAAATAAGAATTATTTTAATACTTTGATATTAAGAAATTACTTAGTCTAGAATTTTCCAATTTTAGAATAAACTAGTCAGATTCTTGCCTTTTGCAACAGTGATTCTTGAAGAATCACTAAAGCTTCACTTGTAGCTAACATATAATATTGGTCGTATGTGCAACTATAATAAATCACAATCCTTTTATTATTTCTATACAAAACGAGTATCTTTTCATGATTTGCATGCTCATAACAAAATACATCTCATAGTTCATGTTCCATTATGAGGAAATAGGAGGCACCCATTTCTTGCTGAAATTCAGGTTTGTGCACAAACAAAAGGGTAATTGCTAACTTTTCCTATATAACAATATTTACAAACCAAGATTGAGTACTATCAAAGCCATATTCCGTGTGTATTTTTATATTTTATTTTTTATATATATTACATTTATTTTTCTGGCGAAAAGATTGTGCATTTTTACGATGAAAATATCAAAGTCTCCATGATGAGACGATTCCGCCAGAGGAACCCAATGAATAAAGTCTCCAAGATGAGATAGTTCTGCTAGAGGAACCCATCAAATAAGGTCTCATGATGAGATGGTTCCACTAGAGGAGCCTATCAAATGAAGTCTCCACGATGAGACGGTTCTGCCATAGGAATCCAATGAATGAAGTCTGTATGATGATACGGTTCCGCTAGAATAACCTATGGAATAAGGTCTCCATGATAAAACAGTTATGCTAGAGGAACCCGACGAATGAGTTCTCCATGATAATACGATTTCGCCAGAGGAATCCATCAAATAAGGTCTCCACGACGAGACGGTTCCACTAGAGGAACCCAATGAATAAAGTCTCTATGATAAGAAGATTCCACCAAATGAACCCATCGAACAAAATCTCCATCTTGAGACGATTCTGCCAGAGAAACCCAATGAATAAAGTCTTCAAGATGAGATGGTTCCGCCAAAGGAACCCATCGAATAAGATCTCCATGATAAGACGGTTCCGCTAGAGGAACCCATCGAATGAAGACTCCACGATGAGACGGTTCCACCAGAGGAACCCATTAAATAAGGTCTCCACGATGAGACGGTTCCACCAGAGGAACAAATCGAATAAAGTCTCAACAATGAGCCGGTTCCACCAGAGGAACCTAATGAATAAAACGATGAGACGGTTTCGCCAAAGGAATCTAGCGAATAAAGTCCCCACAATGAGACGGTTCCGCTATAGGAACCCAGGGAATAAAGTTTCCACGATGAGATGGTTCTGCCAACGGAATCTAGCAAATTAAGTCTCCATAATGAGACTGTTCCAACAAATAAAATCCTTTATTGCCGAGACGGTTCCGTTAAAAAGATCTAGTGAACAAAGAGCATCCATAATAGGATGGTTCCACCAAAATAACTTCACAAATAAAATTGCAAGGACGAAATGGTTCTATTAGAAGAAACTTAGTGAATGAAAGACTCCAACATGAGTCGATTATACTTTAACAACCACACGCATAAAAGTACGGCTAGGAGGCCACTCAAACAATGAGAACTTGAAATCCACAGTGATTTGCTTTAACCAAAGGAAAATAAGAAATGACAATGCAAGTTGTGGATCAATTCATAAATCAAAAGGGGATGTCACAAAACTTCAAGATCGAGGGACTTCTCTCTTTTTCAAAGGCAACGTACATGGGCTATTGTTGCATCCTCATGGTTTGGTTCGACTTGAAATGAAAAGAGTTCAGTCGTTGATGAGGCAATTGGCACCCCAATTGATTTTTCCAAAAAAAGACAAATATCCTAATAGAGCCAAACCACGAAAAGAGGAAGAGGCTAATGATGACTAAGGCATATCTAGAAGGAGAGTCATATTATAATATAGTTCTCCCTATCTTGCAAAGGGAATGAGAGTCCTATCATGATACGGTTTCACCTATCTCGCAAAAAGAAAAAGAGTCTTATCATGATGCGGTTCTCCCTATCTTACAAAGTATATATGGTTATATTAAGATTCAGCTCATCAAAATTCTAGAGAAGTCCATGTACGGGTAGGAGTAAGAGACCAAGGTAAATATACAAGAGACCATAGAGGTAAGACAGAGGAATGAGATCATTGACTAGTAATTGTCCTCAACTTATATCACTAAAGCAACTGTCTAACTTGATCGTCAGAATAAATATCGAATTACTAATCCGACATTCCTTCTAACCCATATTTTTGCAGAATCAAGCCAGAAAGCCCGGTGGAAGATCCATTGATTTCTTGGAGGAGTCATCGCAAATGGACTCATCATAGGATACAAGCAAGAGAGGGCTAATTTTCTTCAAAAGGATTTTGATATATACAAGTCATAGAATTGTTCCATTTCCATATAAGGGTGTGTATGAGGGCTAATGTTTTAAAGCAACTGTCTATCTAACCAACATTTATAAATCATCTCATTTCCATTGATGAAGGCTTACAATATTTCATATCACATTGGTAATACTCAAGAATATCTGGCTCCTAATATTTATGATACAACAACTCCACATAATTTGGGCTCTCCAAATAAAGATTTTAATTTTTTTTTTTACCATTTACACTTGTGATGTGATTATTGATGTGTCTAAATTAGTACTTGCAAGTGTACGAACCATTCCTATAGTAAGGGTAAGTTCACCACGAGGTCGATCTCTCAATGAACTATGAGGCCCCTTATTATAAAGACTAATTATCAACACAAAACAATAAAAGTAAATATAAACACTCTAAATCAGTATTTTTGAGAGAATAATATTCATAAAGTAAAGTAACCAAATAATAAATAAATATGCAATGCAAATGCAAATGCTTATGATTTAAAACTATATGCTAAAGACAATATTTAGTCTAGCTATTTACTTAGTAATCTCATTGTTTTACTTTAAGCCTAGATCTAATGAATGAGATAGTGATGTGCCTTTTTCTTTAGTCACTCAAACTAATGATGCAACTAAAGTTTCTTCTACCAATATAGATTGAAGCAAAGTTGGTGTTTCTAATACATTCAACCTAAATATGTTCATAACAATTACTATTGCTAAATTAATATGATGGTTAACTAACAATAATAACTGAAACTAATAAAAATATGAAGGTAAAAATATCATTCATTAAATAAATAAATAACAATATTCATACAAAAGTAAGACTAAACTAAACACTTATAGAAACTAGCCTAACATATTTAACCCAATGATCATAGTATTAAATAGAAAGACATAAAATAATAAAGTAAAAGCTCCCTCTAGATCCAAAATTTCTTCAAGAAGAAAGATGATTGGTCCTCACTTTCCACTTCTTGAAGAGCTCCTTAAATCTTCGAAAGAGTAATAAAAGCTAAACTAAAGTGTTTATGGAAGAACTGTAGAGAGAATAATGGTGAATAGATGTAGAGAGCAGATAAGAGAAAACTCTCATCCTCCTTCTTCCTTCTTCTAAAATTAGGTTTGCAAAGATATATATAGAAAAGAGTCATCATCTAAATAAGTCTCTCTAAAGATGTATACCTAATATAAGTCTATCTAATAGATAAGACTTTAAGTATCTTTATCCCCACCAAATACTATCTTATAAATAACTCTTAATATAAATCTTAATAATTGTATAAAATGACTAAAATGTCCATTGGGCCTCGTAATCTTTGGTCAGGCCTTGCAAATAGCAGTCTATGCGTTTTAACCTTGGGCCTTGACACGAACATGTCCAATTAAACTTCCTTTTTAGTATTTAACTCCATATTTTTCTCCACTGATCAATATTACCTGAAAATAGACAATTAAGCTTAAGTGAGGTAAAAACATATATTTTCACCATATTATATATAGAAATCATATTATTAGAACTCTAAACTATTCTAAATATCTATATATCATTTGGACTTATCAATTAATTATTTTAATATGTTACTTTTAAATAATTCCACACATACTTTGATTATATTTATATAATTTAGATTGGATAAAAGATTCTCATTTGTATTTTGTAATACTCTTAGTCATATTTCATATCTTCTAATTATTTAAAGCAACATATAATTGATTTCTAAGTTAATTAATCACAAAAGATTGAATAATTCTTATCTAAACCATGTATAAATACCGATAAATAGTTGAATCACACATACATATAAATTTTTTTACTTTAAAATTAGACAATTTACATATTTAATTTATTTAAAATTAATAAAAATATATTACTCATCTTTTTTTTTATATATATATATAGGCATACACCTAGTTATGGGAGAGTTTTCCTAAATTGAAAACTAAATTTACATGTATTACTTCGTATGATATTAGATTATATGCCCTTTTTTTTTCCTCTCTTTTGCCTCGGATCCTGAATCAAATTTTCTTATATATACATACAATTTATGGATCAATTAATTCGATTATTTTGGATTAAATGCTAAATTGATATTCAAAATATTTATAATTAAAAATAAGGCGTAATAAGATTTGAAATGGTTTATATATATATATATATATATAGAGAGAGAGAGAGAGAGAGAGAGAGAGGGAGAGAGAAGAGAGAGAGAGTCTAGACTTATTATTCATGGATAAAAGTGAAAATTACAACTTATTCATACAAAAAAATGATGAGAAATTAACTTGAATCTTGATCTACAAAGAAATTAACCAAATAATTCAATATGTCAAGGCCAACAATCAGGATCATCAAAGTTCCAGACATTCTATATCTATTTATATATTATCTCTCTCCTTGTTCCTTCCTTTTCTTGTGTCCTTTAAATGCTCAAAGAATCTGAAACCTAATCAGAGATCTACTCTAACCCTTCACCACCTGAGGAGGGCCAGAGACCATTTTTGGTCTCATATCATCCTATTCACAAAAGAACCTATAAAAGCTCTTTGATCCATATATAATAAGCACCTTATATTGATGATGGATAATCAGAAATCGCACTGGAACATCTGTGGCACGAACGAGTTGAGATCGCCAAAAATCATATCATCCCCTTCTCCATAACTGCTCGGGTCTGGGCACTCGAAAAATGTTTGAATGTCTTCAGGGAATCTGGATTGTGGTTGTTCTAACTCGGCCGGAGTCGAGGGGCAATCCACCATTGATGTCATCTCCATCATCTCCTTGAATTTTGATGATTGAAGTAGTAACCCTAGGGCTGACGTGGCATTTGCTGGATGCCTCGATGGCTCTACCATTACTGCAGTAGTGTCACCTTCAGCTGGCTGATAGGTGTTCTGGGTTTGAAGGTAGCTAAGTCCAAGTTCTTGGTTAGGGCCAGGGTAAGGAGTAGTTGAAGAATTGGTGCCTATGTTAGGTTTAGGGTTAGGGTTAGGATGGTGGTGTTGATCATTAAAATTTTTGATGTTATCATTTGGGTTAGGTTTAAGCCATTTGATGTAACGGCTGAGGTCGAAATTGGTGACGGCATTTAATCCACGGTACTCAATGGCTGCCATATCATATGCGGTGGCAGCTTCCTCTTGAGTAGCTGGGGAAGAAATGGAAAATGAAGAGATAATTAAGCAGTGGTAACTTTGTATTTAACTGTCATTACAGGACATAAATTAGGATTGAAGTTCAAAAAAGAATTGGGCATGCAAGAATTTTATTAAATTTTAAGGTTGGTGAAGCAAGATCCCAACTAATTGACTGTTTCTGAGAGTTTTCTGGAAAGCTGAAATAGATTATAGTTTGGAGTTGTCCTACTGGCCCAATTAACTGTATTCTCTTGTCCTTATTTATGATCACTAGGTTCCTGAGGAATTGGCTTGGAGTAAGACAGATGGAAACAGGTTTATCTTTTGACAATAGGAGAGTGGATTTACAAGAACTACTGTATCAATTAACTTCTTTGTCCTCAGGAAGCTAACACAGTTGACCAATAAAATTCCAAAAGAAAAAAGAAAAGGTTGGCCAGATTTCATAAAGCAGGAGCTGAAACGAAGATTCTATTAATTTCATCAACTCATTTTGTACATTTGCATTTATCTCAAATGAGGTTTGCAATTTGTTTAACATTCGGGTTTTTGCTGTTTTTAATTTGACTACTAAAATCGTATTCAAAATTATATGATTTTAAGTCGAAATTTCATACCATAATAATAATAAACTTTAACTCAAAGCTTACTATGACATTATGGATTATCAAGTTTCTTAATGGTTCTAGGCTTCTAGCTAGTACTGCCTTATAGAAATATTGGATTAGGTAAATAAAGGAGGAATTGATTTACCATAAGTTCCAAGATAAAGGTACTTGTTGCCAAACACTCTTCCAATCCGAGCCTCCCACCTTCCATTGTGATGATGCCTGTTTGTTCATTTGAAATTAAAATGAACGATTAAAACAACTGGGAATTAATTTTGATGGATGATCAGAAAGTTGCACATAGAATATAAAAAAAGAAAAAAAGAAGAAGGAGCTTAGCATGGGGACTTCTTGACAATAAGTACCTTGCCACACCTCTATATTTTGATACTCCACGAGAAAAGCCACTGCTTTTCCTATAATATGGAATGCCAAAATCAGACCATTCAAATATTCCATGAACTAATTAAAATTCCTATAATATATATATAAGAGCTTCAGTTACCTTCTCAAAGACCCAATATATTCTTCTCTGGACTGACCCTCCATTTCTCTCAATTCATTTTCATATGTTGATAACTGCAATCAAGATCATCAGACAGTTGTAAATCAATTTCTATACGTTCAAAACATCATTTCTTCTTTCCTTTTTTTTTTTTTTGCTATAAAGCATGTAGAAAATAGAGATAGGTTATATGTAATTACCGGAAAGTTAAGAATTGTTTCTCGACCCCAGTATTTGAGTGCTGCTAAGTCATAAGCATGTGCTGCTGCTTCTTCTTCATCATATGCACCTGAACATACATCTCATAAATAAAAAAACTTGCTACTCATTTATCTAAACTTTTCATTTCCTTAATTAGTTACATGTGTGTGTATGTATATATATAGTAGTTCAAATACTTACCAAGGTAGACTGCATTAACATTCGACACGAACCCGCCAATGCGACCACGAAAAGGAAAAACAAAGAAAATAAAGAGTGCACATCAATAACATTGCTCCATATAATCTTGAGAATGAAAATAATGATCTAGAAGACGATAATAAGAGTATAATTAACCTTGACGTCCTTTCTTGTTTTGTGATTCATTCCAGCAATTCTTATCCCATAAATGAGCTTCGTATCGGCCAGTCCATCGATGTCTAAATTCATCATACAAAAAATCATTATCTATTTTTTTTGAAAAAAGAAAAAAGAACAGAAATTATTAATCAAGAGATAATTAGATTGATGATCGACCTAGTTACTCCTCGATAAATTGAGCTGCGCTGAGGTGGAGAATCTCTTGGAACACTTCTTCTAGTACGTTTCACCTTCGTAGCCCCACTGTTATTTGTAATATTAGTATTAGTAATATTGTGTTTATTTGTTACACTTTTCTGGTTTTGCTTCCCCATCAAATTACCCCAACTATATGACAGGAAGAAGAAGAAGAAGAAGAAGAAAATATGAGAAAATCTTAAAGAAAGATTATGACTGAGTCCTCCAAAGCTAAAGGATTATAAAGGAAAGGCAAGGAAGAATGAAATAAAAGAGTATAGGCTGGCAAAAGAAATAAAATAAAAATATTAAATAATAATAATAATAATAATAATAATAATAATAATAATAATAATAATAATAATAATAATAACAATTAGAGAAAATGGCCGGCTATAATAGGGAGAGAAATCAAAACTGTTAGTAGCCGTCTAACCGGCTTAATTATATGATCTTTTAGTATCTTGTCTTTACCTTATAACTTTGTGTTTATGTGCTGTTCCAATCAAATTTGACATCATTTTAAATTAACCCTTCTGATTAATTGATCTCTCTGCTAATTAATTGGCCACCTCATCACTTTTTCATTTTCTTTTTCCTTTATTTTTTTTTTTGAATATATAGTTTCTTATTTTTATATTATTAGATTATGTTGCTGTATTGACATTGTTGTTTTAAATATTATTATAATGCCTGTGGTTATTAATTAATATTCAACAATTACAGATATGGTTTACCTGGAGATAAAAAATAAATTCAGAGCTTAGTTGAATTAAATTATATTATATAATCATGAGTTGGTACCTTTCCATCTCTTTCAAGCTAGTTTAGATTGAGATGATGATGACGACTTCTGTAAGTATAGATACTACTACTATTTGATGATGAAGATTCAAACACTAAATCAACTAGCACCTTTGACAAGGTTCTTCTTCTCCAGTGCTTGTTACCTTAACTAGGTAACATTACAATATATATATATAAGGAAATACCCATTGCTAAATACAGAAAATTCATCTTTAAAAAACAATAGTAATAGATATTCATGGAAGCAATTCATCGTTAAAATTCTTGCTGTTATTTAAATAATGACTGTCAGTCGTGTTCACTAAATTTAGTGATGCAGGCGGTAGTCTTTAAATGAAAAAATTACCATTGTTAAAATTATAGCTTTTGTCGTCTATCTTTTATTTAGTAGCAACAATTTATCGTAAAATAGTCATTAAAATAGATCGTATTTAGCAATGGCTATTCATCATTAAAATCTGTCGATAAATAATTTTTATTATTTAAAATTAATTAAAAAATCTGTCAGTATTCCATTCTCTGTAATGTAAATTTTTAGAATTTTGATATTTTTTTCTGCCTGATAAATTTCATTACCTTTTCTACAGCCCTTCTTGGTAAACAAAAATGTCTACAATTGTACATCCTTCAGTCTAGACATGACAAAAAATGTAATACATACATATGAATAATATAACGGCAGCCCATCAAAAAGAAGCAAATTGCTAATGTAAATTATGTTTCTTACCAAGAAGACTCCATTTTAATTTGGCCTTAACTATAGTTTAGTTCCAGTAAAAAGGGCAATATTACAGAAACCAGTTTACCTGTGGCATTTACAAATTGGTGATAAGTGTAAGTGATAGGTGTATGTGGGCGGGCGTTTTGGACGCATATCCAAATATTTCTAGCAATTATATAGTATTATAAAACTTTTCAACCTAATTTAGAATAAATTTATTAGTCAGAGAGACTAGTTTAGAGATGGAGTCGCCATCCGAATAATTCTCCGGGACACTTTTATTAATTTGAGTGGCGTACTAGATTTTATAGAGAAATTTCGCCACATCCAGAGATGGATCCGAAAGCCAACTTATTTGTTTATGTATCTTAGTCTTTAATTTTATTATTTAACGAGATATTCTCTAATAATTAATTACAGAATGTGAAGTCCTCTTAAGCTTAGTCAATTTTATTTAAGCCAAACCCATAATTAATTTGTTAATCTATTTTACTAATTAATTATGTACAAGACTTTATTTAATTTGGCCTAATTACAAATTATGCTTTGATTCCAACCTTTAAACCCAAATGGACTACTTTTTATGCTCAGATCCAATTAAGTAATTTTAAATCGAATATGGCCCAGTTAATTTATTTAATGTAAGGTAAAGCCCACTAGGTCTATATTAATTTTAAATTTAACTCAATTACTATATGATTATCCTAATGGACTACAATTTTCATGTTGGTTTCAATTCTTAGTTAGGCAATCACATTACAGCTATTTGACATATATTAAGCATAAAATTAAAATAAAAGTGCAGAAAACTAAATCTCCCTATTATAATTCTTCCTAGAAATAATTCAAAAATTAGGGCTAAGATGTGCAAAGCCGATTGACTCAGGGCATAGTGCCGATTGGCTCTAGGGCTTCAAATTGTTTGTCTGCATTTTTTCCTTCTATTTGTTACACTCAAAAACCGATTTCACATGCACAAAAAATAGAGGATGAATTAAAATGTGTAAAATATAATAAGAAACGTGAAAAATATTAAAACAATGAAATTTAACCAAGAATAATTAAAAACATGCAAACCCTAGAAATCAAAATTAACAGTAGGTAAATATAATATTTTAAGATAAATTATAAATTTCAATCATGTAACCCTAAGAATCTAATTCAATTGCATAGAAATACAAATTAATTATGTTTTGTTAATTATTTAACTAATCAAATTCAAAATTCAATAAAAAATTTATTATCAGATTCAAAATCCTACATGTTCATATTATCATATTCAAAACCTAGCACGTTATAATATGTTAGTTCACAAGAAAAATCTATTATAATCACATAAAATATATGAAATAATAATAAAATATCCTAATCATGTTTCTATAATTATAAAACAAAGAACTAGTTAAGAGAGAAAAATGATGTTTGATGATGTCTATGTGGGGGGACCCTCAGGTTTTCACTATAGATTGCTATTCTTCGAGTCTCATGAGACGATAAACCAAGTGAATTGAGGTTGGTTGAAGATCTAGTTCTGCATGAGATCTATAAAAAAATTATTGTTTTTTTAAAAAAAGTTTCCTAATCTAGAGTTCTTTCTTAGTGACTTACTAAAAAAAAAACTCTTTATGTTTTAAACGTAAGGTTTTCTCTCTAACTCAAGATCTCTCTTAATTGCTAAAAATAGATGATAGTCGGTCCCATAAAACTAGGTTATAATGATGCTTATATAGAGTTAGGGTTTTGAAACCCTAAAGGAGTAAAACGATAAGCTTCAATCATTTTCTTTTTGATTTTTAAAAGAATTCTTTTATCAATCAATAATATCAAATAAAAATATTTTAAGAATCTCAATAATTATTATACAAACCAATTTTTATTTATATATTTTTAGGCATTTTAAGTAAAAAAATACGTGTAAAATAGCATCAAATCTCAAAAAATAGCCAATCAACATTATGTAGAACCGACCAGCTCTGCACAGAGCCGATTCGATTATATGCTAAGCTAATCAGCTCAATATAGAGCCGATTCAGTTGTACAAAAAGTCGATTGGCTTTGTGGGTAACGGGTTTAGAAAATTTTGACAATTTGGTCCCTGAACTTGTGGAAACTGCGATTTTATCCTTCAAAGTTAATTTTTTCTGACAATTGAGTCCAAATTGATTCTAGAAAAGTGATTTTGATTCAATTATTCTAAATCTAAACTTGGATTCACTAGTCTTCAATCTCCCAAGACTCGAGAAATGCAGAAACTTTCACCATAGGATTTTTCATAATTCTCTCGATATTTGAATCCATAAAATGGATGCTGACAGTTGTATCTGGTTTGTTGAAATTTATAAGCACTC
Organism: Ricinus communis; assembly: GCF_019578655.1. Classification (NCBI taxonomy): domain Eukaryota; kingdom Viridiplantae; phylum Streptophyta; class Magnoliopsida; order Malpighiales; family Euphorbiaceae; genus Ricinus; species Ricinus communis. The sequence goes on from NC_063258.1 coordinate 23,441,500, forward strand.
ATGCGATTGAATAAATTGAGACAAATCATAATATCAAGGATATCTTGATGAGCTTAGAAGCCACGCCCTGTAAGCTCGAATTGATGTAGAAATTTTGATTTGATGTGAAGACCAAGCCCACATGAATTTTAAGGACTTCGCTTTCTTGAATATTAAGGACTCCGCTTGTGATTTAGGTATCATGCCTAATGATTTAGGGATCACGCCCGTTAATTTGGAAATCATGTCCGCTGATTTAAAAACCATGCTTGTTGATTTTATATTTGTAGAAACTTTTTTCTAGCTACATTTCACTTCAAAATGCATTATGTTTGTAATTGCTGCTTTGGTTGATTTAGTAAATTTTTCCACTTCCAGATACTAAATTTGCACTTCGGGGTGCATTTTAATTCAATAAATGTCTTTTGGAGGTTATATTGGTAATTGGTCCATTTAGGGACTAAAATTATGGCCAGGGACCAAAATGGCATTTTTTTCAAAATTTCCACTTGGGATGCAAATTGACTTGTTAGATGTCTTCTGAAGACTTATATTAGTAAATGACCCATCTAGATACTAAAGTGTAATTTTGATAGGTTGGAGACCAAAATGACATTTTTTTACCTTCTTTAGGGTATATATATATCCTTTTATCCATTTATAACTCACTTTATCCATTTCTTATTTACTTTTCTCTCAAATCCTCTTTACTCTTTCATTGATTTCTCACTTATTTCTCAACCAAATTCCGCGAAGTCAGTTATGAAATGGTTGCTTCTTCATCGAGATTCTCTTGACCACCAAATTGGGAGTTCTCACTACCGATTTCTTGCTAGAATGACCTTGGGCTTGTCAAAGGGGAGGAAATCCCTCTTTTGGCAAAATAAAAAAACTCACCTAGCATTTTCGGCCATCGAAGATATATTTTCTTGTATTAAATCTTATTTCTTGTGATTCATACACCAGATATATGCGCTATTTGCTTAAAACACATGAAATTTTGCGAAAAAATTTAAGAAAATCCATAGAGCTTATTGGCTCTATGCTGAGCCGATTGACTATACATAGTTGAAACGACCGTGCATAGGCTAAAAACATTCTTTTAGGATTTTTAACATAAATAGAAATAAATAAACAATGTACTTACTTGTTTCGGGTCTTTATGTTGTGCATTATGTTTATACATTGTACTTGTGCCTTTTTCAAAGTGATGTCGTATTGATCCACTTCACTGGAAATTTCTATAGTGCTCGCGAGTGGTTTGATGAGTTACCGAACTCTATACAGGCTAGGATTGGCGACATCGGATTCCATCGATTCATTATTGCACTTTTGTCGGTCACCGAGAGAACATACCATACTTCAATCTAAGCACTACTTGAGAGATGGATGGACACTATCCACACCTCTCATACTCCGATTAGTGAGCTGACCCTTACCCATACACTTTCCTTTGCTGCTATTATGGGGATTGACTTCACATGCACGCCTATACCATTTGATGATGTGATTCATGATCAATGCTCCGATGTGTGGGAGCATTATATCACATACTTACTTGGGTTCTTGCCGGTGTGCAAGAACACTCGGTGCTTAGCTTATCATAGCATTCCTCTTCATTATAGGGGCTTTGTGTCTAGAAATGCTCGGGAGGTGGATCAGATGGCTCGGGCTTTCTTGGTGTACCTTTTTGGGGCTACTTTGTTCAGTGACTCGGGGAACTCACTGAACTTTCATTACTTGGTCCCTTTACAAGATTTGGATCGAGTCTCCTATTTGAATTGGGGATTTATAACTCTTGCTTACCTGTACCATCATATGGACATTAGGGTTTGTGAGAGCAAGAGGATTTGCGGCTTTGGGCACGCAGTTCACATAAGTTTTATCCACTCTGACTTCTTCATTTTATTATTTTTAATATTTGCATAGTAGTTATTGACTCTTAATTTATAGGTTTGGGCCTTGGAGCTTGGCCTTTTAGTGGGCTCACAGCCCATCAACACTTCTCAAGCCTTCCCACATTTAAGCTGTTGGAGCTCCAACAGGAGTGTCCTTCTGAAGTGGGTGCAAGTCCATGTACATCGCATGCAGATCAACTCTTTGACCTAAGATAAGGTAAAAAAGAAAATTTATTAGTCATATCTGTGTTTTAGAAATCTTAGTTACTTACCTTTACAATTTGTACATCCGTAGTGATTGGTTAGGTGAGCATCATCATTGGGACCCCTACATGCTCTATGTTGCGGACCTCGATCATAAGGGAGTTCTCTTGGTTAGCCCCGCTTATCGAGCCTAGTTCTTAGGTGAGAGGATCCATGGCTGGGAGAGGGGACCTAATAGCCGTCTAGTTCCTTATCTCCCCCTCTCTCCATGTTTTGGACCTGACCTTGTTGGCGAGGAGCTGGCAAGAAGTTTGGAAGGATACGAGGACAAACTATACCTCCTTCATCCCTCAGCTACTAGGGCTCGTGCCTCTCGGTGATGACATCATGGCTCAGGTTCGTTCTTGACTTTGCTTGATTTTTCATTTTCTTTTCCCTTTACTTGGTTACTCATTTAGTTGTCTTGCCATAGTTTATCCGCCGCCACATGCCCTCATCTCCTGAGCCAACAGAAGGACGGTCTACTTGCCACTCCAAGCCTTCATATATCTAGGGCTCCTCCATGGGTGCTGCATTTGAGGCACCTCCTACAACGATGTCAGATGTGGTGCCTGGTAGCATCATGTTTCTCCCAAATGTGATGGTTTCATATTGGATTCCAACTAGTGCCATAGAGCATTGCCTCTCTTCGGAGTTCACTCTGAGTACTAATACGCACGTAAGTTGCATTCCATTTTGATACTTTGTAACTTTTCTTTTCTTGAAATGTTAGTAATATATAGATAATTACATAGGTTTAGAGAGATAAGTTCGAGCACGTACATTGGCTGGTCGGAGTCACGAGGAGACAATTTTTCGTACTCGGCGAAAACTGACGGGTAATAATCAAAATAAATTATAAAATGCAAAATGTATATGTATGCATGTATGAAATATAATAACTCATCTCCTTTTGGGTTTTCTTCAGAGGGATCACGAGAGTATGCAAGGGCAAGTAGATGTTCGACAACGTCAAATCGAGGCCCAACAACACAGGATCGACAATTTGATGCTCTAGCTGTCTACTCTGCGAACCTAAGGGATGGACATCGATTATGATGAGGAGAGAAGAGACTCGAGAGAGAGCCCCAACTTTTGATTTTACTACTATTCTTTGATTTTGTGCTTTTTTGCTACTCTTTTTTATAAGTCTTTACTTTTTTCAGATATAAAATTTCATAATTTGATGTTTAAATCCATACATTAACATTATTTCCCTCCTAATCTTGTATATTTTGAATTTACATATGACCAGGGGCCGAGAAAATATTGAAAAAACCTTCGAAAAGCTATAAAATTGCCTAATAACATCACATAGCCAATCGGTTGTATGCTCAACCGATTTTGCTTTGTAGTTGCATAGTCCAAATTTAACTTTTATTTTAGGCCTTTATATGTGCATGCACCCCTCACATTTCCCCATACACGATTCATACTTCAAAAGTCGAAGAACCATGACCTAGAAAAAGCCCTCCAAACCCTGACTTGTGATGAATGGATCAAACTTGGAAAATTTCACCTTTTCTTCTTCAAAGTTGTACAACACAAGAAGCTTGATTATGGGTGTCTTCATTTTACCGTTAACTTTTGGTGCCTAAAAGACCATTTTTTCTGATTCAATGGGCAGGAGCTATATTTCGTGGTTAAAGAGTTCTTTGTCATTTTTGGAAGCTCCATGGATTCTACTTATCTGATTTCTTTGCGAGGGCTTGATGATCCTTTTTCTAGTAAATTGGCAGAGCTATTCAAGATGCCCCCACTGAGGTACTTTTCCATTTTGTTGGTGAATACATTACTCTCACTTCCTTGATCTTTTGTTGTGAGAAGAAAGAAAGGGGTACACCTGCTTGGGTTAGGATGTTGGACTTTTGCCTCTATGTCCAATTTTTGATGATTTCTCCTCAAGAAATAGGGAGATATCAGAATCACTAGCATTATTGACTAGGTGGAGCACATAGCAGATCCAGTTCCAGTCATCTTAGCTGCAACTATCATTGGGCTAGACATATGTATACAATCCATCAATAGTTTAGTGGCAACCTTGTTCTCTTGCAGGAATGCAACCAAATCTCTTTTCTCTTTTATTATTTTTGCCTTAATTTTTTCATAGGCCGCCTTTTCAAGTTTTCAACTTAACTTTTTATTTTTTGTTTTTGTAGATTTGGTTGCGCGAGAAACTTCAGATACTGACCATCCATAAAACATCAACAAGTATAAGCTGAAGCATGTACAAGTTCGATAAATTGCTACCCCACAAGACCACGATGGCTGGATTTTCTTGATAAATGGCATTCTAGACACACTTATTCGTTGGATTTGCCCCATAGTGGAGAATCAAGTATGTCTCACTCATGGTGTATGGCGACTTTACCTAGATTGCGGGTATCCACCTTCTATACACCTGCAAGACTTTATTGTTAGTACGGGCAAAATCAATAAATTCTAGAATCTCCTCCTAAATTTGAAGGCTTCCTACTAAGACAAGACTTTGTGGCCCTATCGAGATATAGAGCACAACCTTGATTTCGAAGGAGACCCGATCTTAGACAACAACTTCAAATCTTGGGTCGAGCTTCAGATTACCATCTCTCCTAGATTTGCAATTTTCAAGAGGACTCGAGAACTAGCTGCTAAATCTATAGATGTATATGTAGATGCAAAAAGAAGAAGAAAAATGAAAATATGCTTCTTTTTTAAATCTTATTTATTTCACTTAGGACTTTAGCTTAGTTTTCTGTTTTAGTTAGTGCGTAGAGTAATAACAGACATTTGTACGCTTGATAAAAATTCTAAATAATTTATTCATTTATTAAAGGTCCATATGGATACTGTAATATCCGTAAATTTTAAAATTTAATTTCATCATTTTTTAGGGGGCATTTTAGTAAATTAATATTTTCCATGTGAATTGAGCTATTGACTAAATATTTTAATAACTTGATAGTATGAGTATCATTCCATTTAATATTATTCAATACTATAGTGTATTGAATTTTTGGTGAATTTGAATATTGTTTTGTACTATTGAGCAAGTTAAATTTTATTTTATTTTATTTTAATTGGCCTTGATACGAATGTTTATTTTATTTTATTTATTTTATTTTTACTTTTATTATTTTATTTTAAACGGACCTAAATTTTGTAACTAATGGTATTCGTGATTTTATTAAGTATTAGACTAAGGTTGAATTATTGATATAACCCTAAGTGTATAAATATATATAGATAATGTATTTATTTTTTTAAAGCAGGGGTGTTTTTGTAGCTACTTTTGCAAGAATATATCTTTTTCAGCTTTGAGGAATTGCACAAAGAACCTTGTGCTCACCTCTCCTTCAGTCCTCTTCATTACTCTCTCTCCCTTATCGTTTTCCTCTATTTTTGCCGCTTGCACCTCCATCAGACCACTGAAACTCCCTTCCCTTCCCTCCTTTTTGCCGCCGCAGTCGTCAGTTCCCTATTCTCACTGAAAAACCGAAGGAACAAAGAGGAGAAGTTGCTATTCTTGCTGCCATCATCGGACCGTTGCCTTGCCAGTGTTCTTTGGGCAAACCGACACCGAAATCTCACTCCCCACCATCGAAAACCCCTTGGTCAACTATTCCTCGCCACTTTCCCTTGCTGAAAGCTGGAAGTGACACCTCATCGGAGCAACACCATGTTTGCCTCGATCTAGCAGTTTTTGGCAAAGGCAAGCTACGATTTTGGTGTCTTTAGTTTCAGCGCATTTTAAGCTTCACGTAGGCGCCCCCGGATTTGAACTCCGACACCATTGACGGTATTGGCTTTCGAATTTCGGTATTTTCTGGACGCACAGATTTTAAATTTTCGGGCTTGGTAAAATTTCTTAATTGGTACATAATACTTTATAATACTTTCAAATTTGCGTATCATTTTAATATATTATAGGTATATATATTAAAAATATTTATTTTGTAAATTCTAAAATTAATATTTTTATTAAAATTTCAACCATTTAATTTTAAATTAATTGAATATATAAATTACAAACGTAATCTTTGAATTCACGTGCCAAGCTTTTTAGGACTGTCCTATGTTAACCTTCAATCTTTATTTATTTATTTATTTTTCCTCCTATGCTTAAACTCATATTTATGACATGATTTTGGAGTAATGCCCATGAGTTTTTATTTAATAGTATTTTCATTATTTATGGGTATATATTAATTCTTATTCTTTCTAAATACTTGATGGTTAGAGAATGTGAATTCTAAACCTTCAAAACAAAAACTATGGCACTCCAATCATCAAGAATTTGCAGAAGAGGCCATTATTCCTGGGAGCAAAACAGCTCACCTTTTGCGTAGTCTATATACAACCTCAACAGTAAAGGATGATAACATTGCTTAGCCATAACTCTAGCTACCTTTTTCAGAATATTCCCATCTATGTTTTGTCAATATCCATAGCTTTACCCCCCAAAACAACTAATTTATGTGACCATTGCCCATTTTGGAATCTGTAAGCACTTAACTTGTCATGTTTGATGGGCAATAACATTTAGAATAAACATATAAAAGAATTAACAAAATGAAAAGAATTTAGTAGTCGATGAATCAGAATATACAAAATGATTATAAAATGTTAATATGGTTTAGAACATAATATCATAGATTAAGGAAATTTCTTTGGGTTATTGAAAATGACCCTTAATTCACTTCTCAACAAATTCACAATAATGATAAGAAATAGTGTAAAAAAGCTTTCAACTCTTAATTATATTATTAGGTATTTTCTAATTCTTTGTTTATGCTTATTTGGCTATCTAATTAAGTAGCTTTTTCTATTTAGCAAGTTCCTGCTGCAGGTGAACACCCCAACCATCCTCATCTTAATTTTCAAAAGTCAATTTAAGATGATCCAATTTAGAAAAGATGCGTACAAGCATTTTAGTCCTCATTTTTTCAAATTTATTTACAGAGAAGAAACACCTCTTTTAGGGATCAAAATTTCTGCAGAATTGATGCATTGATGTTTTGGGTATTTAATTAGTTTATTAGTACTAGTTATCCAAAGTTTTTAACTTTCTGCTATATATATTTATTCATATATCTAGAGTTAATTTATAGCGCGTCAGACAAGATTTTTATGAATGACAAAATATAGACTAAGCGTTTTAATAGTTTTACTACAGTTTTATTTTAATTTTTAAAATCAAATTCGAAACTTTAATTAAATTAAAAAAAAAACCCATATAATTTTACTGCAACTTTATTCTAATTTGTAAAAGTTTAGCATAAAAAAAGAAAAGAGATTCAAATCGGCTCATGCATTTCTCATTGATTCATTAGTACATATACATTCAACTAATCATTTCCAAACAATTTTTATATGTTTATTTCTTGCATGAAATACTGAATTATCGGAAAATAAAGATTATCAAAACATGACACAAAAAATATAAGTTACTGCAATCATAATAAATTTCTGCTGAATTTTTCTGATATTGCTTTGTGCTTATCAGGAATTTCAGAGAAAAGTAAACATTATGAGGCCAGGGAATCCAATCTAATTCAATCCGATCCAGCCCCCTGGAGAACCTCAAAACATTATGAGGAGTGTTGACAGGTTTTTCCATGAAATTGTAATTGTCCACTAATTGTCTGTAAATACTAGGATTTCTTTATCAGTAGGTGAGACCTTATGATTCAGTTTTTAAAAGACCATTAAAAAGGAAAAACTGCAAAAAGAAAGAAATAAAAGGGTGAATTAGAAAGTGCCCAAAAATAACATTTATAGAAGCAATCAAATAACTTTAATTTCAAGTTGGGATTCTTTTGTTCCCCCAAAATTTAAGATTTTTGGATTATGTTTCTGAAAATGAATTGATAGTTGTTGGAGGTGGCTGGCTACTTTTTCCTTTCACAAAAAGGCAAATTGGTATGGTAAGCAAACAAATCTCCACAAGCAACACAACTTTCTTTTCTCATATCTAATGATGGATAACTTTTGCCATGGCCATCAATCATGGAACCCAATTATATATAATATATTTAGAATATTTTAATCATTAAACTTTTTAATATTTTCTAAAATTTGTAGAATTATATTTAAATTTCATTCAATTTGCTTAAATAATATTTTGGTAACAAATTCTGACTAAAATAACGAGACATGTTATAAACACTATAAAATCAAAACTTTTAATATGAGACCATATATTTTTTACAAATTTAAAGTATTATTTTTATTTTTATTGTGTTAAGATATTAAAAATATGATTTTCTATAATTTTTTTAATTGTTCTGGTTATATTAAAAAAAAGACAGTTAAAAAAACAAACACGCCACAAATTTTAAGAAAAATAGTATTTCTTTCACAGTAAAAATGATATTTTTTTAATTAATTTTAGAAATTTTTTATATTATTTTAAAAATAATTATGAGTCCATACATCGAAATAATTATGATATATAAATCTTTATTTTATAGGATTTCTTTTAAAATGAATTTATTTGTGTGCACATCTTATCTTACAATTATTTATTCTTCTTTTTCCTGTTAACTATAATAATATTTCTTCTTTCTAATTCATGATCCTGTAGTGAATATATATGTGATATTATTTAAAGAAAAATTGTTATAAATATTTTATAATAATATTTGTAATAGATGCACTATTTATTTATTCTCTAATAAATAAATAAATAAGTTTAATTTAATAATATTTTATTGAATTTAATTTATTTTCTAGTACACACTACTAGAAAATGGTATTGTTAGCTTTCTACAGGTCACATAATTTACATTTCCCACCTTCCGCTTCGTACAGTTAAAAGCAACAATCTCACACGCACATCTCCACAGAGGATAAGCCAACGTGTCAAAATCATAGAGGCGAATCCTATCATCATAAACCACGTGTCAGGATACTGTACAATTCAACGCACTTGATTTTCAAACTTATCACGCGCTTCTTCTGGTTAAAACGCCAATCACAAGGCACAACCCACACTTATATAAACCCAAAAAGAAAACAGAAAGACAGAGAGAGAGATTGATAACAGATCCGCCGGAGAGTGGCCGGAGACAGAATTCCGACTAATTTTCCGGTGATATTTGTATTGTTTTCTTTTTCTTTCTTGCTTTCTTCATTTAAAGAAAGAAAGAGAGAGATGAGAAATCCTGATAAAGCGAAAAGAGACAAGAAAAGGGAAAGGAGAAGATTGGTGAAGTACAAAGAGTTGCCAGAGTATCTGCAAGATAATGAGTATATATTGGATTACTACAGATGCGAGTGGCCGTTGAAAGATGCTTTCTTCAGTATCTTTACGTTGCATAACGAATCGCTCAATATCTGGACGTAAGTGTTGTTAGATTAGACATTTTATTTTTTGATATACGCTATTGGGTTTTTAAGGAATTTGAATGATTCTGTGCAGGCATTTAGTGGGTTTCTTGATATTCTTGGGACTAATGGTGATGAGCTGTATGGATAATACACAGCTTGGAGGCCTCATTACCACTTTCTCTTTCAGGTTTCGTTTCCTTTCATTCATTTCCATTATAGGACTTTCTTGTAATGATTTTCATGATTAAATAAATGTACGACTTTTTTTTTTCTTTTTTACAACAGAAGCCAACCGTTGATGATGATGAACAAGGGTTTTGAAGATTTTAACGTCTCTGATAACAATCACATGTTTCCCGTAAGTCTTTCTTGGTTTTCTTTTTGTCAATTTATTATTGCTATTAGTGTCTTGAGGTGAGAAAAGATGATTATAGGAAAACGAAATATGTCACTGGGCTCTTTGTTTGTCGTTGTTGTATAGGTGTGGTACTGATACTGTGTCTATTACAGTACCACTCCATGTGATAATGTCACTTTGATTCTTGGGACTTGGGCAGCCGTTTTTAACTTTTTACTTTAATGCATTGATCCACAAATACTATTGGCTTCTTTCAATCCATGATTTTACCTTATTCATAATTCATTTAATAACTAATGATATATAGTTTTTGTTAATATAGTTATGGCATTGATGAGAGTATTTAATAATACTAAAAAAAAAATGCATTAGTTATTGTTATTAAATGAGGAGGACGATAGGGGATTTTGTGCATTTATCAGAAAAATTCTTGTTGGAATCTGTTATGAGGAAAGCCTTAACAACATATTATTGATTGCTTTGCAGGACTCACATTTGAGACACATTTCACAGCAGTCACTTTTCCAAATGCATAATCAAGATGGGTCTGAAGCTATTCCTAGATGGCCATGGTTTGTTTTCCTGTCAGGAGCAATGGGATGCTTGATTTGCAGCTCCATTTCCCACCTCCTTGCTTGCCATTCCAAGCGTTTCAACCTTTTCTTTTGGCGACTAGATTATGCCGGCATTTCCCTTATGATTGTTTGCTCATTCTTTGCTCCACTCTATTATGCCTTCTACTGCAACCCCTTCCCACGAATCTTTTATATTACCTCCATAACTGTTGCTGGTATCCTTGCCATCATCACCCTCCTCGCACCTGCTCTTTCGACCCCACGATACAGACCTTTCAGGGCCACTCTGTTCCTTTTCATGGGGTTATCAGGTCTGATCCCAGCAGCACATGCAGTTGTTCTCCACTGGGGCCATCCACATATATTTGTGTCCCTCAGTTACGAGCTTCTTATGGGCGTTTTATATGCTGCAGGAGTTGGGTTCTATGTTAGTAGAATACCAGAACGTTGGAAGCCTGGGGCTTTTGACATTACAGGACACAGCCATCAGATCTTTCACGTGTTTGTTGTTCTAGCTGCACTTTCTCACACCGCTGCTACACTGGTAATTCTGGATTTTCGCCGGAAATCACCTGCCTGTACATTGTAGGCATACCATAATTAGCCTGACACTGACTGTGGTGTAGGAATTATTTTCGTCTCTAGTCTGCCTTTCTCCCTTGTAAAACTTTGTACTAGTGCAAAGAAATTTTCTGCTATTCTACCAAAAATTAGGGCCCACGATATTCTGGTTTTCATAAAAGTCAGAACTGTGTATGAACTTGCACATTAAACTAATCGCAAGTACAACCTGCCTTTGGTCAGGCATCTCTTATTTGCAGATCAAAAATCAAGTATAGAAGATTACAGCTGATTTTGTGGACACAGATCCTATTACCTTGTAAAAGAGCCCTGGCATTTCACTTGAAAATGTATTAAGTAGATATCATAATACCACAGACAATGAAAAATCAACTGACACTACAAATATTTATTTGTCATACATGCAGGATGGTTTAAACTGTATTGCTGCAGACTTTCAAAAAGGTTATTAATTGTTAAAGAGTACAAGCCGGAACATATAGATCCTCCAAGGTTATTTTGTTTTGATTTGACAACCACCAAAAAGTATAGCAGGAGAGTGACACCAAATAAAATAAATAATGACAGACTCACTAATATACTAATCAATGTGCTGCCTGCAGATGGTTTTCAGGGTCATGATAGTTTTCTTTCAGAAATTAGTCCATCACATTTTTCGTCACCCACTGGAGCAAAGCCAAACTATCTGAAAATATTCACATATTCAAGGCCTATGATCGACTGGCAAACTATGCAACAGTTTTCCCAGTCATTACTGGGCTGCCATACTATATCCGCTTATCATTTCTCTTCTCATGGCCATAGGACCTGGACTGTAAGCAAATGACTTTATATCAGAAAATAAATTCCATTACCTTCTTTCAACTTGTAACCTCAACAACCTCAGCTTCACCGTCGCTGTAATCTGCCCAGCACTTGCTTGGTTTCTCCTCAACCACTATGCTATTGCATGAATCTTTAGCGGCGGGTGTATCAATATCACTGGTTAATGGGACTATATTCGTAGGTTTTTCTTCAGTTTCAGGACTTGCTTTTTCATCTGGTTGTTCCTGACATTTTTGCTCGCTTGGCTGGTTTTCTGCTCCTACTTCTGTTGAGGAATTTTCAGTACAATCCCCTGTTACAGCTTCAGTTTTGTTTTCAGAATCTAAGTCAACAGATGTTGATGTGGGTGTTTCTACTGAACTGATTGGAGATGCTGGAAACCCATTTTGAGTGACTGGAATAGCATTGAGCGATGCTGGATATCCATTTGATGACACTGGAAGACCAGGTGGAGACATAGGAAAACCATTTGGAGACACTGGCATACCATTTGGGTTAGCCAAATAACCGTTTGCTGATACAGGATAGCCATTAGGAACCCAAGGTTGGCCAGGTACAAATTCGGCAGCATGAGGATTCATTATTCTAGGGGGGCTGAAGTGATTCCCATCCCCGTTATGTTCACCATTATGGAAACTAGGTTTGTTCCGTGGAACCCGATTCCCAGATCTATTAAAGCTAGCAGATAGCCTAGGACCATAAGGCACCCTAGCTGTTGCTGATTGGTGAGGTGATCTGCGGACAGGATTAACAGCAAGCATTGGAGGAATATTAACTGGTGGCGGAAGAATTCCTCCATGATCTTTGTATCCTGGAACTGTTATTGAGCCAAAAACTGGAACTGTGGACGGGTTAAATGGTGGTGCAGCTGCGGAAAGTTTCTTAGTTGTCTCCTTTCCAATTTCTGCTTCATCTTGCTTTTCTCCGTCAGTTGGAAATGACTTATCAATTGTGGAGCCATCTGATACATCTTTAGAGTCCTCACCTGGTAGCTTTCCTCCTGTAACCAAAGCATCTTTGTCCAGCAACAAAGCTCCATTTTCCAGATCAGGGGAAGCTGTGCCATCGTTTAACTCCCTTGTTTTCAACACTTCAATTTTGGAAGAAGTGGTATTTGAATGTTTGGAGTCCAAATTCTCATGTTCTAGAACTGCAGAATTTCCAGCATTTTCATTTGTAACTTCAACAGAAGCAGTTTTACTTTCAACTACTCCAGCTTTTTCTTCTACATGATCAGTATGAGCATATTTTGTTTCTTCCCGAGGCTCATTCACCTCTAAATTCCCTGATTCTGCTTCATGTTTCACATCGCTGTGACTTTTCCTTTCCTTGGAACCATGAAGTTGACTCTCTCCTTCAAGTTTTTGAACTTTTTCTTCCTCTGCATCTCTCAGTGCTGTCACCCCACCAACAATGACCTCTGACACAGCTGTATCATAGTTCACCTGAGTAGTTGGTTCTGCAGGAAGATTTCCTTTTGGCAACTGTTCTGTCACGGCCTTCACAATGGTCCCAGGAGGAGCTAAAGCAACTTCTTTGTAGGAGAAAAGTTTTCCAGCTGCCTGAACACTAATTGGACTTGCCACCAAAGCTGATTTAGCAACTTGATCAGTTGAAGCAGGGGTAGCAGGGGCTGATTTGGAATTAATTGATTTCTCTGTTCCACCAGCCGTGGCACCTGAATTATTTTGTTTTGGACTGAAGCTTGAACTCTTAGAAAACTTTTTAGGCGCCGGAAGACTGGGTCCAGGGGAAGCAACAGAGTCACTGGGGGATGTCCTTGGGGATGTAAAATTGGCTGCCTTTGCTCGGAATCTTGATGACTGGGATAGATTCATAAAGTTAGTGTTTAGTTTAGCCAGGCTTGGCCTCCTAGAACCAGAAGCTTTGCGACTTGTAGGTGAACGACCTTTAGGTACAGCTTCTTGCCATCCTTCATCTGAGTCGTCCTCCTGTATCACATCATCATTTCTATTCATTAATAACTGATCTGTGAGACTTGAATCAGTCTTCTCATTCCTAGTTTCTGCAAATTGAGCTTCAGACTTGTTTTCTTTATCGCTCGAATTCTCTGCAACAGTTAAAGTTGGGGAGAGAGTTTCATCCTTCTGAGCTTCATCTGAGACTGTTTCCCAGTTTTGGCCTGGCTTGCCTTTAACCTGTGATGAAAAGAGAACATTATCAAGTTATTCTAGAGAAGAGAAAAACCCTAGCATGAGCAGACTATATAAGGGAATATATCCAGTCCAGGAAGTTTATGACCTTTGCACGAGCTTTCTTTTGAGCCTCTCTTGCTTTCATATCTGCATCTGGTGTTATATAATCCAAAAGGTCTGATACACTGATTCAGAATGAAAAAATACTGAAATTAGTCGTTGATATACAGTTTAAAGTTCAACTTCCCACTCTAATCAGGTAAGAGGTTCGGGCATCAGTGGCTTTGATTCCACATATAAATTACTATTAACCCTCTAGAAAATAATATACTTGATGGATTAAAAAATTATTAAATATTAGAAGTTTAACATATTAAGTTTATAATGATGGAAAAACTTAAAATAGTTATTGATTAAATAATCAAAGCAAAATGCATTACATAGGTTTAAAATTAATAAGTTACTATATAAAAAGATATATTATTACTAAATATTTTCAATTCAACAAGTGATTACAAAAAAAGTACATATATATTCTAAGAAAATGTTTAATATCTTTCTACATCAATAATAGAACTATTTTTACTTGCTCATATTCTATTCTCCTTGAAATACCTCCTCTAATAACTCCTCTAATAATTAATGATTACAAATGATTGTATCACAAATTATTAATTATTGAATAACATAATTATTAATTATCCAATGCAGAATGAAGTTGGTTTCTCCAAAATTTATTAGTTAATAGAATTATTTACTAATATTTCTAATAAAGATTCATATATTTGTAGATTTATAGTTTTTACCTCAAATGGCCTTTACTAGAGATTGAGGCATCTGGCTTCGGAGTACCATTGCGAGCAGCTTCTTGCTGCTCAAGAGCCTTGGACTCAAAATACTCTAGCCATGCAGCTGCATCCTGCACAAGTTCATACATAGATTTGAGGAACATTAATCACCAGAGATGGTCACATCTGATATTGGATTTTAAACTTTACACTACCTGCGTTCGCAGATCCTCAGATCCGAGTTTGGCTTGCAATATTTGCAGTGTAGTTTGCTCATGCTGAACACTTAGGGAGTAAGCTTCCATCAAAGAGAGAGCAATGGCTATTGCATGATAGCTGGCAGCAGTCTGAAGAATCCAGAACAAATTATTACCCACTGACGCAGTTTATGTTCCTAACCCTAAGATTTTCCTAGTCCAACTCATGATCCAAGCCCATCTCTGAGAGAAGGAACTCTTCACAACTGTAATTTTTCTTTTAGCAGGAACTTGACAAGTAGAATTTATATTTTGTAGGAGCATTTGGCATTATTCCTGATTTTCTTCCAAATCAGGATGTAGCCTCTACAGGCATGTTTAGTTGAACCAAAGTATTTTGGATGTGAGAATCTAGGTTCTACATCATCTACATAATGAACATACAACTAATTTATCAGTTTTTCTTCAGGAAGCAGAAATACTATCTTCAATTTATAACTAATCATGCCTGTCAAAACATAGTAATTTTCTTAAAGAATATGCATGTTTTGCAGGTGGATCATCATTTGTGCATCAGTAAATGGAAAACATATATCTACTAGGCCAAATCATGAAACTCTATCAAACCCAAGAAGCAAGAAGTCAAACTACAAGATGACCTGCCAGCAGTGCTTAGCCTGCACGGCATGCCCCTCGCACACTGGAGAATGGAGAATAGAGAGATGGAGAGCCTGCCTGTATATGATCAGCTCCAAGTAGTCTCTGGTTACACTTCAGAGCCTCATGGAGGTACCTAAGAGCAACATGGACATTCCCCAAACCTTCTTCCATCATAGCTACGTTGATATAGGTGGCAGCCGTATTTGGATGAGATGGCCCACATGTTAAATGCAAAAGGTACAATGCACGATTGACATACCTAGAATAGCAAAAAGAATTATCAAACAGTCACTCACTTGATGCAGGTAAAAAAAATAAATCCACTCCTGAGTGAGATAATAATTTATTTATTCTAACACTAAATACAATCAGCATTTCAGTTTTCACACATCAATGTCAATTTCTCTAGCACTGCCCACCAAGAAACCCTTCGAAATAAGAATACTGCAACCTGAAACTTTTAGTTTTTCATCTGAATATTTGATCTTGTGTCTTACTGAGATAGTGTTTCCATGAACTATCTATTAAATATAATTTTCCATAAACTAAGATAGCTAAGGTCTAGCTCTCTCCATTCAGATTTGGTTTCAACTTTTTCCTTGCTAGCCTGACACACACAATTCTCCAAGCTAGCACATCGTATTGTCAGCCTACTAGTAAGCTCACTCCTCAACTACAAAGCAATTATTCTAGTAGACGGAATGATCGCCCTGCACCGAGTAGACCAATAAAAACAATCCTAGTAATTGGAAAATATTTGATACTGTTCTAGCACCAAATATAAAATAAATAAATAACTGAACTAAAATAAAATAATTCAATACAAATTAAAAACTCAACATCAAGTAACAGCTAAAGAGAATACTGTGCACAGCAAATCATTTTCTCCTCCATTTTCTTTAAGAAGAAAAAGAAAACAAATCAATCCCACATTTATGAACCTCAAAAATACCAAATGCCCAATCATTTCCCACCCTCTCCTGCTAAAGTTTTTACAAAAAAATTCTCACTCTCGAAAGCTTCTAATCTAAGGAGCTTAGAAGTATTTTTGATATGGCCTTCATTTTGAGTATGGACTGGACACCAATAAATAAAGAGAAATTTGACTTCATATGCAAACAGAAGAATTACATAAGCCTTAGAGCTAGAAAAGATTAATGGGGAAAACCATCATGTATCAAAACAATCAGAAAAACCTTTTGTTCTTTTAGAAAAATAAAGCATACTTCAAGGCTAACTCTGTATGTTGGAGACGATAATAGAAGACAGCCAGGTCCCCATAACTTTTCATAGTATCAGGATGATCAAGTCCAAGCTCCCTCTCATTAATATCCAATGCTTTTTGCTGATAAATTGTTGCCTAAATAAAGTGAAAGAAGTTAGTGCATTGAAGAAAAATGTAAATTCATGTAAAACATCACATGGAAACATCTGGCTAATGTGTTTGGCTCTCAAATCAAATTTTAAAATAAAGTCATTTTAATGCCTTTGATTCCTAAAACTTATACTTCATTTGAAGCTGCGTCTTTTCTTTAATTGCCGCATGTCAGAATTTTAAGATAAAGTAAATTAAATGCCTTGAATTTATATACTTATATTTCATATTGAAGCTGCTTCTTTCCTTTAATTTCTGCACGTTTCTTTTTTCGTAGGTGCCTGTGGCTTTATTTTCTTTTCTTTTATACAAAGTGAAAAGAGAAATGCAAGAACTCTTCAGGCATTTTAGAGGAAAAAAAATAAAAAAGAAACTGAAGCAAAAGCCATCATGACATATATGATGCCCTAGCATAAAAGCACAAAGTGTACTACCAAAATCTCTGTTGTAAAATGGAATTTAGTTCTTGTACTGTAAACCATAAGCCATTTCATATTCAAGCACATTAGAATTCAGAGTTGCTCTCACATCTTCCAAAGTAAAACTCAGAGGATATACATGAAACCAGGCATCAGTGAAAGGAAGCTGTGATAATAAACCATGTGTAATAATCCTTCTTTATTTATTTGATAATCATCTCAAATCTAATTTCATGCAATTCAGTAAATATTCTTGCTATCCACAGTATATCATAACCTTCTTCGACATATTAGAAATTTAGCAAAATCTGAGTCATTGTTAAAAATTTGCCATCTTTAAAGCTAAATGAAGGGCCAAACTATTATTCTAATGAACAAAAATGCACTGTATGAATTGTCATGAACATGGCCATAATTTTTGATCTGCAAATATAAATTCTATGAGCTAGATTTTCTGTGGACAACAAGGTAAATAACAGCATATTCGAGACCATCTAACGCATATATAAAGAAATGCCAGTATACCAAAGGAAACACCTGATTGAAATCTCCCGTATGGTAGAGCACCACAGCCAGTAAACTGTAAGCTCCTGCAGTCATACGATGATAAGGACCACAGACTGCCACAAGTTTTGAAAGTGCCTTCAAAATTCAATGTGGAACTCATTAGAATTACTGGTCTTTATTAATTAGTAAAGGACAAAATCAAATGACAGCATAATAGAGAGGCATAGCCCATACCTTAGTTCCATAATTAACAGCATCTTCCAATTTTCCTTTGTCCAGAGATGTTTTAGATGATTCCAACAATGTACGTCCATCTGCAGATGAACATGCAACATGCTGCAGGAAAGAAGCCACTGTTAAGGCAACTTCTATATTACAATACCAAAATCCTATTTCTGGCATGATTAGTCAGTATCTCACCTTATATACAGGAACCATACTTATAATATCTGACTTCCTAAATGGATATGCTGTGTCCATATCATAGTCCCTAGGAAGAAGCTCGAGGCCAACCTAGCAAAGGATACTTGTAAAGTTATAATGGAGAGTACTCCTCTAAGGAATATTGACGGAAGGGATATTATTCAAACCTTGTGGGACAGCCCACGAAGAATTGCAAACTTCCTTAGATCCTGGCAGCTTTTATGCTTCCACCACCACCCAAACCTTTTCAAAAGGAAAGTTTCCACCCACTTCCACTTCAGTTGGTCATCTTTTAAAATATCTACATCCTCATTTTCGGCTGAAGGTGTTCCTAACAATATATTTAGACATGATGCAATTGATGCAGCCAAGTCATCAGCATTATTAACTGCAGCTACAACAGCTTGTAATATGTGTTTGTAGGCTCGAACAATCATTTCATGAATACAGAGGGATTGCACATGGGGGAGCTTGTCGGCAAGTTCAACCTAAAATGGAAGAAGGGAAAATATTAAGCTTCTGAATCCTAAGTCCAGATACTGCAGGAGCATTTCAAGAGTCATACAGGTTTAGTTTGTGACAGTAACGAGCAAGGGGTATAAAAAGCAATCATATATGAGAAAATTGCAAGAAAAGAACAGATTCAAATTGATTTGCAATAGCTTCTATGGAGGGTAAAATTGAAAAGAATATGACTGAAAAATTCAGCTGCAAAGAGGTTTCACCAACCCCAAACCCCTAGTTAAGAGATAACAATATCTGAATTGGATTTTAAAGAACTTTGCCAACTGAAAGTTCCACTTTTATTTCATTTTGAATTCCTTTATCTGAGAGAAGCAGTTTCGATGTTACAAATTGGACAAAATTCTCCCATCAGCCTGCTTAAATAATTGTAATGCCCTATCCACTCTTACATGATTTTTCATTCATATCTAAAAAGCTTTCATTGTTCAAATAGATTTCAAGTAATAATAGCAACAGAAGAAACCAATAAAAAGAAAATTCAACAACTTATGTCATCTATAGCCACACATACAGTATTTTAGCAACTGTGACTTTTTAGCCAATTGACTTTCCCATAAAATTAAACTTTTTCTAAACATCTGCAAGTGCATTTGGATCTTTGTTGTCTGCATTACCTTTCCTTCCCCTTCATTTTACTTCAAAGCCCCAAGAAAGATTATGATCAATAAAAGATTTTAGGGTATATTGTCTTTTATGCAACCCCGCTAATAACCAGAAAATTCAAAGTAAGATGACAAAAGAAAAGGAACAATTGCAAAATTACCACAAGCCCTAAAGAACACATCTGCAAACCCCTCGTATGCATAAAATCTGTTAAAGTTCTTCCATCAACTGGTGAAAGTTCAAGGGAGCCAAAATCGGCCACCTAAAATTGAAATCACAGAAGAAACATGTTAATTTAAATCATCTTAATTGTCCAAAATTTGTTGAATACAGTAGCTACCAGTTTGGGAAGAGCGGTATCAGCATAGTATCTATGTGCCATTTCAATCAATTCACCAGGACGCTGCAAAATAGACACAACCAAACAAATATAAATCAGAAAATGGCACATGGTATGTGTGCATGTGTGTATGAAACATGAAATGGAACTGCTCAAGAGTCCAGAATTTTGAAGCTCAACTTTTAATGAACTGAACTAAGTGCATGTATGTTAAGTGTCTATCATAGATGTCCATGAAAGCAGCAGATATACCTTGAGGTGTAGTCCAGTTTCTGATTCTTTAAGACGCAAATATGCAGCTTCATTAAGCAGCTCTTTCCACATGATTTCCATTTCCTCTTCTTTCTTCTCCAATTCTTTCTGGTTAACAGCGTCCAATTTCTTGTTCATGTCAAGGTTACCAACAGAAACATCTTTACCCTCTTCAGTTTTGCTGCCTCTGACATCTATTTTCTTCTTTATCTCCTTCAGCAATGCACCTTGCTTTCCAAGTCCCTTGACAGCAGGCTCAGGCTTAGTTTCTTCAGCTTTCTTCGACTCCGTTTTCCCTGAAGCCTGATTTTGCAAATGCTGAACCCAACATGCTCCCAACTCCCATCTGATAGACTTGGTTTGCTTAGTGGATTCTTCCTGCAACTTCAGCAGGCTATCTTCTAGTACTTTCCTCACCAAAGACCTTGCAGAACTTAAACTTTCAGAATCTCCAGTCTGCACTCGCTGAATGGTACTAGATGATTGAGGTGTAGATGACTTGTGCAATAGCATTCTCAAGCTGAAATTATTTGAAGAAAAAGGATAATTAAAAACTCACGAAGATTCCATGGTGATACATTATAAGCCATTATGCCCAGTAATTTCATAAATTAGTTTCTGTATAGCTCGTGCATATATGCAAGCATATGCATGTATCAAGGAACAGTGTAAGAATAAATTTTCCTGGAATCGATGCATAATTTGAAAAGAATAAAACCAAGAAGGAGCTGACTAGCTAGTAGCATATCATGATCCCTGTTTACTTACTTGATAACCATAAGCCTAGAACAGGACTGACCTATTAACGTTCAAGGCATTGGCACCTTCTTCAGGCTGGTCCTCAATGTCAATATCCTGGGGAATAGGATTCCCATCCCAATTAACTTCAGCTGAAACTTTGACAACAGCTGTGTACCCACAATGTCGAACAACCACAACGCCTAAAGTAGAAGTATCCTGCAAGGTCAAAAAGCAAACTCAGCAACTAAAACAACCTAGTTCAGTCAAAATAGTAAGTACAAAAATAATAACCGCACTGACATGAACTGTTGCACTTTCATCAGCAGTTATGCCCTTAAGTAAATTTCTCTGAGCAAGATCTTCCTGTGACATACCAAGAACTCGACTCCCATCATTTTTACAATCCAACTTGGTGCTTGCATCAGGAACATCTCTTGTCACCTTAATAATTAAATCTCCCACTTTTTCCTCATGCAAAATTGATGGGGTGGAATCATTTAAAGAGTACTGATTTTTTTCAACTATTTGTTTGATCAATGCAACAGCTTTAAAAACAGAGACGTCGACAAATAAACTATGAAGTAGAAAGGCTTTCCTATCTCGGATTTGCCTTTCTTCTGCTGTTTTACAGGGCATTGCTGCAAGAATTGCAAACTCCTTTGCCCATGGCCTATAATCATGTTTTCCATCTCTTCCTTGTCCACCGCCATTCCCTCCCCAATTCTCATCCTCCACAGGGAGTGGAGGGAAAACAGATGGGTTATCAGCAACTACTGGAGGAACAACCCATGTGTTTGCCCGGAAACCATAAGGAAGATTCCCAAACTGAAATAAAATCAACATTAAAAAAGCATAAACATTTCGCGAATTAATTAGTATTTAAGAAAATAATTAAAAAATAGAGGTGAGATAAGACCAACTTTATTATGTTCTGTGAAAGATTTCATGAGCGCCTTGTATGCCTGTAAGAAAAATTGTAAGTCAATAAACTCCAAGATAATTTCCTTGAAGAAATATAAGCACAAAAGCCTTATTTGGGAAATAAAAAAAGATCATGTGCAAGAACTTGCAATGTCTATTGTGCCATGATTCATTTCTTTCAAAAAGTCTTTTTTTTTTTTTAAATTGAAAGAATTGAATTCTAGCAAAAGTAACTGTATCTTTTAAATTTAAACTTACTAAACACTATAAAAAAGAAAGGAAAGTTGTAACTGGATTAAATTATAACTTACAGCATCGAAGACTCTACTAATCTGCTGGAGCAAACTAACCAAAGAGTGATATAAAAGAGTACGCTTTCCAGCTGGATAAAACCCTTTCTTTGAAGCCACAATGGTCATTGGTTTCCCACTGCAAACCCTAACCTGCAATTTATTACATTTTTATTTTTGGGCTTTAAACCAACCAATTACCAAATTTCATTCATAAAAAATCATATTGAAATAATAATATATCTCACATCTATCTGGAAATAATCATCTTCCGTTTTATCTTCAAGAAACGGACGCGTCGATCTTCTAATATCTGCAGAACATTTAACACAAATCACAAAATTAGCATAATATAACAGAATCATTATGATTATATCACCTTTAAAACAATGAGATTATATATATAAGTAAAACTAACAATGAACCGGTGGCGTGAGATGCGAAAACGAGAAGAAGTCGTAGAACTGCCCTAGCCTCGGCGGCGGACACATCGAAACCGCCGCCATATCCACCTTCTCCGAAAATTCCTTACCAAATTCTTTCGCGTTCTTGAAATTGGCAGTGCCAATCTTCTTATCTCCGCTTCCGCCTCCTTTCGGCTTTGGATTGGCGCCAGGTCCATTGTCGCTCTGACTCAATTCGGTTTCGGTCAAACCGCTTTCTTTCGTGCTGGACTCTCTCGAGTTGGCTCGCCCAGACGGTTTGGAAGATGACGAACCGAAGGAGGTTGTGCAAGCTACGATATCCAGGAGTCGCCGGATGTGAGTAACGGCTTGCTCTTCTGTGTAGTCCTCTGTAACCGAAATTTTGAATTCTCGTTAATTTTCAAGACTTCAGGGGAAAAGAAAAAAGAGAAGGGGATAGTAATCCGGTGGTTGTAGTGTGTAGTTTGTGTAGTGTAAAAAATGGAATAATAACCGTTGGATTCATGAGGTTACCTTCAAGGATGGTGAGGTGGCAGGGTTTAAGCGAGACTATGTCCACTGTATCCTTGAGTCTGGGCCCTCTTAACTATGGATGTTTATGAGTTTCAAGTTACATGAGTAAAACTGAAATTTTTTTATTATTATTTATAGAAGAAAAATGAAATAAATAATTGGAACAGGTTAATTACAATTTATCCAATTAAATGACCCTTAAATTATTTTTATAGACCATTTTAGATGTTTAAAATTAAATTATTTTATTAATATTAGTAAGTAATGAATTAAAAATTATCCAAGTAAATCAAATTGAAGGAGGGATAAAACTCAAAGATAAAATAAGATGTAGACTGGAATTGACTGTCCATATCAATAGTAATTAGTGATAAAGCTTCCTTTGTTTTATAAATTATGATTAAAGAAAAGCTACTAACAATCCTTGCTTTTACAATGCTAAAAACATATGCATATTTTCATGATTTTAATTGACGGATTTGTTTTTGAATTCATATATGATGATTGTACTAGTTTATTGTAAAACAAATTTATTATTTCCTTTAATTTATATCAACTATTTTTTAAATTAAAAATATTTCAATTATATATTGCCTTTATATATTTAATAAGTTTACAAATCTAAAAATTCATTTCGGACAATTAAATCTTTTCAAATTATTTTTTAAAAAAAGTTAAAAAGATTTATGCCAAAATAACCGATGCAAAAAAAAAAAAAAAACCTTGGGCACGTAATGGGTCTTGAAATACTATTTATAAATCCCCCAATACAATATTATTTTCTTTTTTCTTAATTTTATATTTAATAGGTGCAATAAATTTTATAATCTTTAGAGAATAATAATTTAATTTAATTTAACTATATTTTTATAATTAAATTTATTAAATATTTTTAATTCAAATAAATTATTAAAAAATACTAGCTAATGTGAAATTGATGAAATAATATATAATAGTATAATTTTAAAATTCCATTGAATTTAAACGTTTTTGTTTCTATTAGTCCTACTTTCTATGACATTTTGCATATTATGAATTTTTTAGATATATAAATTTTATTAAATATAAAAATATAATTTTGACTTTTTAGAAATTATTCTGTAATTAATAAAAATATAAATAAGGAACTAGTTAATTTTTATTTTAAAATATTGAATAAAAATAATCATCTTTTAAACCTTCTCAATCTTATACTATATATCAAGATTTGTATAAAAGTTTAACATCCTATTTTTCATTTTCTTTTATAAAAACAAGTTGTAATCAGAAATAATTAGGTAGGCTTACATCATAAATAACATTTAATTATAGTAATATAAATTAATTTTTAATTATAATAATAATTAATTAATTAATTAATATAATATAAAATTAAATCGACGACAAATAGCTAATTATATTAAAATAATAAAACTATATAATATAAATATTGAAACTTATGATTTGTAAATTTAATTTAGTTGCGAATCTCTTAATATCAAAATTTATAATAATATAAAAAATATAAAAAATAATATAATTTATAAAAATTATTGTTAAAATAATAGAATTTTTGTTTTTACTTTATAGAATGATGCTTTGTTTAAATTAAGTGTCGGAATATAGGAGGGGTCTTTGCTACCCCTAGTGGTGCCTAGGGTCCCCACTAATGCTTGCATCAGGGGGTAATCTTGTGGTAGATCTCAAAAGACGAAAACCCATATAAAAGATTATCATGATTAGTGGGACCACACACCTGCCTAAAATCGGTATAATTCCCAAATTAGAAAAGCGGAACTCGTCAATCAACCGTTAAGGCAACTCTTTATTGCCACGACGGTGACGTTCCAAGAAAGTAACTGTCTGGGTTGCGTTGCAGTGGATAAAAAAATCCCAATGGTGCACTCTACTGTTTTGGTTTGACAAATTGAAGAATGTGTTACTTATTTCTGCCAAAACCAATTTTTATATTCCTCCTTTAAGAAAATAATTCATTTCTTCTTCGTTGGTTCCAAATTACAATGTATGTTTTAGATTATTAGCTGAATATTTTTATCTTAAAGTGAATTAAATATTTTTCTTTTTGAAATTATATATATATTATTTTTTTATTGAATATATCTTTCAATTTTAGTGTACTCTTTTTACTTGAAATTTAAAAATTTTAAATTATATGTTAATAATATATGAATTACTAAGTCAAAAGAATTAATATAAATGGTCGACGCTCAAAATGTATGACATATTTTTTAAAAAAAGTAAAAATTTAATAGTAACAATTAATTTTTTTTTAAATAACTTTCTTAATCTATAAATAAAACAAAAGTAGAATATCTTTTTTAGAATGAGGAAACATTTATTGATAATTATATAACTTGAAAGCCGGACACAAAATAATTATAATTCTTCATTGTGTAAATATAATTATAAAAAGAATTGATTATATAATAAAAAAGTACGTTCTCGGTTGAGATATATATATATATATATATATATATATATATATATATATATATATATATATATATAATATTTTTAAAAGATTTGAAGAGATTAATTAGATTAAATATAATTATCATTTAACAATTTATTTGGTTACACTTTTATTTACTTAGATAATAGAAAGAAAGCACATAGCAAAACCATAGAGGGGGTTAAAAGATTAATTAAAGAAAAGGCGGAAAATAAATTAAATTAAAAAAAAAAAAAATTACCTCGTGAGATAGAGAGAAGTTGGTCAAATGGCATGTCTCCACATGGACACCTAAAAGCTTTCTTACATCTAAGATCCTGTCCGTTGAGATACCCTTCAATAAAAAAAATTTTAAGAATTTATACACTGTGAAAAAATAGTAATCCCATCTCCATTATATTCGTAAAAAATAATAAATATTGTACGAGGATCAATAAATTGAGAACTGCATAAAAAAATTATTTTTTCATATTTATTTCTTTAAAATTTATTTTTTATAAAAGTTTATTTCTTTAAAAATTTATAAATGCAGATAAGTCGATTTAAATCTAATATTATATTAATATATATAGTGAATATAAAAAAATAAAAAAGAGAAGGCTAATATAATAAGGATACCTTGAGAGTTACTTGTGAGTCGTCTGGTGTTTCCATGGAAATTTCAATAACAGCAGGCAAAACTGTACATTGCATAAAATTTAAACACAAAGAACAATTCAGCAAATGGAATTAGTTTTAGAAATGCAAGATAAATAAAAAAGAATTCCCAATTGGACATTACAGATAATGGATAAGAATATATATATATATATATATAATGAAGCTGGAGGTGAAATCTTTTGAACCATACAATTCTAATAGATAAATACAAAGCTACATATATATGACTATATTATCATTCCTGCTTTCAACATTGAATGCGTTTATAGAAGAATCAAGAAGAAGAAGATGATGAAATAAATGAATGGTGAGGACCTTTCTCTTCCTTCTTCTTTTTCTCTCCCTTGGCCTTATGGGGTTTTGCCTTTCCAGTTTTTGGAGCCATTTTTTGCCTCAGCTATTGGTAATAACAGGTATTAATTATAACAAGTATTTGAACCGAGTTGAGAGCTTGCCAACTGACTTTTCCTCTGTCATGCAAAATCTTTACAGATTGTTCTCCTTCAGGTACTCACTGTTCAATTTTGACTATTATGAACTAATTAAAGAAGAAACCAACTCAATCCCAGAAACAGAACTAATTGAAAACGTCATTCAAATACAAGAAACAACAGAAAGCAAAGAAAAGTAGATTCAAGAACTGACACAATGCAAGTTCAACTGTTCAGGAACTCAAACTTATATATATTAAGAAACCCAAAGAAAAAGAAGAAGAAAGAAAAGAGATAAAAAGAAAATAGGAGAGAGAGACAGAGAGAGAGATAGAGAGAGAGAGAAGGAGTGTGTGTGTCTAAAGAGGCAAGAAAGTGCTTTTACATGGCAAGAAAATAGACAGGGACAGAGAGCAAGGGAACTGAATTGAAGTGTGTATTGATATGGTTGAAGCACAATAAAAAAGTGCAAGTGAAAGAAAACTGGGGACAGAATTCAAAACAATTATAAGAGAAATAAAAGAAGAGAGAGTAGGACTGAAATTCCTTAGAAGAAGATATAGAAAGAGAGAGAGAGAGAGAGAGTATGTGAGAAGGGGTGGATAGGATAAGGTAAGCCAAGTTCTTTTCTTATGCACAAGAACATAGAGAATGTAAGGTTAGCAATTTCAGGCCTCTCATTTTTTTATTTTTCCCTTTCCTTCTCTCTATACCTTATAACAACACACCTCATCCCTTCTCTTTCTCTCTCTCTTTTATCCTTCAAAAATTAAATTAATTGTCTTTTCTCTCTTTCTTTTACAACCCATCTTTCTAAGACTTTGAAATTGGAAGTTCTGCCTTTGAAAATTGATTATATTGTTTTGCTAAGGCTTTACCATCAGCTGGCATCTATCTCTACTAGATTTTACTTTGTTGGGTGATATTTTCTTTTGGCCTATGAGCTTTATGTGTGTGCTTGTATTTTTTGTGTTGGTCTCTATTGGTATATCTAGCCTATGCTACTTCCAATGTGTCCTGATTTGTTATCAAATTTTGATATATTAATATAAATTGTGTTGTGCAATTTTTATATATCAATATAGGTATTAATGAGGTTGGTTGGAGTAATGGAAGATTGGCACTAGCTAGGAGTTTGTCTATTTGGCAAACTATTTGAACTACCCCCAACCCTAAAACTTCCATATAAGTCTAACCATTTTTTGTTATAAATTCTTTCTTTTAAATCTATTTATATAAGATGTTAATGATTATAAAAAATAAGAAAAAAATTGAAGTAAATAAACAAATAAATAAATGTACCGTTAATGGTGAAAAAAGGAATAGAACTATTATATGTTCTTCTGTGCAATATGTAACTATTGTACACATTTTTGTATATACAAATAAACAGTACAAGTGAAGAGGCCAACCAAAAATCCAGGGAGCCACTAAGGTGTCTTCTTGGATAGGGTCATCATCTCACCCACCACCATAATCAACCAATCTTATTAGAATGCTCAGACAGTTGGTTTCTTTTTTCCTTTTTTTCTTTTTATTATAAAAAATAAAAATTAGAGGTTGAAACCTACATCCGAATTCTTCTATTAAATTAAAAATCTTGCGTTTGGAGATATGGTTATTTAATATACAAGGTTAGGCCTATAAAAAAAATTAAAATAAAAAAAACTCAAAAATACTGTTTAATACTAATTGTGTACGACTGTTATTATTATTTTAATTATAAAATTAAATTAATAAATATCATTTAATAAAATTTTTGATATTTAATATTAATTTATAAAATTTTAAAGGATAATAATAAATTAATTATTTTTAAATATTTTTAATTTTTTAAAAAAATTTAAAATTTTATTAATATATAATATAAAGATTATTTTAAAAATTATTTACTAACTAATTTTAATATTATATAAATTAATATATTAATATAACTAATAATACTATTTTTATAATTAAAAATCTATTATATAATTAAAAAAATTAATTTATTACTGAATATAGTATTAAAAATATAATTTAAGATATTATTTTCTAGAACTAAAATTATTATTCAATTATAAAATTAATTTATTAGTTAATATAATATTAAAAAATAATTAATATGCTATTTCTTAGGATAGAGGTAGTATCATTATTTGATTAGATAATTATTTATTAGTTAATATAATATTAAAAATAATTAATATACTATTTCTTAGAATTATAGTGAGTGTTTAATTTGAATACAACTTATGAATCAATAAACTAATAGAAAAAACTATAAAATTACAAATAAACTTGAATCATATGTGTCAACAGTAAGTACACATGTTAAAACAAAAATTTTAAGTGTCAAGAATTAAGCATATATGTTAAAAATTTAAGTCCCATAAATTAATATATACTAGTTGTTTACTCGTGCATTGCATGACCATTATTATTATTTTAATTATAAAATTAAGTTTATAGATATAATTTAATAAATTTTTAAATATTTAATATTAATTTATAATATTTTTAAAAAATAACAAACTAACTATTTTTATATCATTAATTCTTTTTAAAATTCTATTAGTGAAATAATATAAATTTTTTTAAGATATTTATTTATTTATTAATTCTAATATTACATTATTTTTTAGAATTAAAAATTATTATATAATTAAAAATTAATTTATCAGTAAATATAATATTTAAAAATATTACTTTTTATAATTAGAATTATTATCTAATTAAAAATTTAATTTATTAATTAATATAATATTAAAGTATAACTAGTATAATATTTTTTTAAATAACCATTATCTAATTAAAAAATTAATCTTTATTTACTTAGAAAACTAATTTATTATTAATATATTATTTTTTAAGATTAGAATGAATTAATTAGGAATATAATTTATTAATCAATAAAGTAATAGAAAAACTACAAAATTACACATAAGTTTGAATCTTATGTGTAAAAAATAATACACATATTAAAATAAAAATTTTATGTGTCAAAAATTAAACACACGTATTAAATAAAATTTAAGTTTCAGAAATTAATATATATATATATATATATATATATATATATATATATATATATATATATATATATATAAGTGTTTGATAGGGTTTGGTTATTAGTTTGAGGGTCTTCCATTGACCAAAGATTACTGGAGAAGCAATTTGCTTTACTTCAAATGTTGTTGTTGCAAAATCATTTTGTTTTAAGGCTTTTTGGAGTATAGATATTGAAATTTTAATTTTGGCATTTATTAAATAAGTAACAAAAATTATAAATGGTTATTTTATCTTCTTCCTCTATACTTGTTAATCTACTATAATAATTAGAGATGACTTTTGATTTACCCACCTATAAAAGGACTTTTGTAAATAAATAAAGTGTAAAAAAGAAAGTACAATAATTTAATAAAACTTTTACTGATCCATAATTAAATTAAATTGTTTTGGTCATCTAATAATTATTAATTATTAATATTGATAATGATAATAACTATAATTTAGATAATAATAAAATAGAGTTATATTACAGATGAATGTTCTTTTATTTTAGTAGTAGATTTTATTTCAAGCTGTTATTTTTTAAGTAATATTTTTTAAAACTTTCTAAACTAATAAAAACAATAACAAGGGCAACTTTTAGTTAACAAACAATTACAAGAAATTTAAAAGAAAAAGTGAAATGTACATTTTTTTTCTAAATTATTTAATGAATTGCAAAATAAAAAAAAAAAAGGAGCTTGGGGCCAAAGTGCTTAATTATTATCTATTTTCAACATCATAGTAGCTTAGAGTTTAAATATAATACTAAATTTACTTATTTGATAAATTAAAAATAAATTACATGAAGTTGGAAATGAGACTATAGATAGAAATGGGAATAAAAAGGAATGGAATGAGAATGATTATTTTTTATATATTATTTGGTCCAATATGGAATGAGAATCAAATTCATTTATTATTGGTACTAATAAATAATATTTGATTATACTAAATTTAATATGTAATATAATTCAGATATATAAAAATAATATTTATATAAATAATAAGTTATTGTTGCATTTATTTAATTATTTATAATTAATTTAATTTATATGGAAATAAATTTTTTATTTCTTAAAAAGATTGGAAAGTAAATGATTTTTATTGACATAATATTCTTATTTTGATTTCAAATAAATTTTTATGAATCAAACATTAATAATGGAAATTCATTTCCATTTTTACGTTATCCATTTTAGTACCAAATGATGTTATTGGAATTATAAGATTTTGGAATAAAATATTAAAATATTTTTTCTACCTATACCAAAAATCATGTATGTAAAATTATCATCAAATTTTAAATTTTTGCATATTCTCTGGGTGTTCTTACGTAACAAGGAACGAAAATTATAATAGAGAAAAGTCTTTAATTATATATAATAAAACTTTTCTATAATCATTCTTCATATAAGCACAACCTCTATATAGTGATAGGAAAATTACATTTCGAACTTGAGCCAGTTATAAATAAAAATAAACTCTATATTGCAAGAAGTTATAAATTTTTGAAATAAAAAAATACTTTTTTATATAATAATATTTATAATATGTAACTTTAAAAAATATATGTATATTATGTATTGTATTATTGTAGTATCATTTTGTCTCATCAATCTTATTTGTATTATATGATAAGATATTTATGTATTTTTATCTCTGATTTTTATCATTTCACTGACAAAATTAAGTATTATGTCTAAAGAAAAATTTTAATACTTAAAATCTCTATTAAGTTATTATCATAAATTTTATTTAGTCATAAATATGTGACTATCAAGAAATTTTGCTATATATTGCTTTCCCTGGATGCATTGCTCAAAAAAAGACACTAAATATGCCGAATTTAGATTTAAAGAAATAAGCAAAAGTGTATCAACATAAAAAGAAATAACTGAAACTAAAATACATGCAAGTAAAATTCAAAGAGTTAAAAAAATAAAAGTACAATATTTCCAAACAGGAAAATTGACAAATAAAATTCAACTGATCTAAACTTTCCAAAACATTAGGAAACTAATAAAATAAATTAAGGCATAAGAAAAACTCCTAAAATTAATGGCATAACAAGATGAAATCCCTGCAAATTGGAACACTATATTATCAGCAAAATTCCTTTCCAACATTGCAACAGAGGAAAGAAGAAATATGTAGCAGAGGCAATGATAGGAGTGCAAGATTTGCAAAACCTCAGGCTATTGATTCCCTATCAAATCATCAACCTCTGTTTTAATTTCCCTTAAGAGGTCTTCCTTGTTAGTCCTCAAACGAGCCATACAATTTCCCCAGTGTCCCATTTTCTACTATCCAAATCTCACTCTTCTCTTCATTGTCACAAACACGAGCTATGAGTCTAGAATCATGGCTCACCAACACAATTCCACCAGTGAATTCATCCAGTTCATCGGCCAATGCATCAATGCTCTACATGTCTAGATGATTTGTTGGCTCATCCAACATCAAAATGTGCGGTCTAGACACGGAAATTGATGTAAATACAACCCGTGCTTTCTGCCCTCCTGATAGTTGTGCAATTGCAGTACGATGGTTACTTTTATCAAGTCCAAATTTCCCAAGCTTGGCACGAACAGCCTCCTCTTTGCTAGGACCCTGTTGATCTGGATGGAGTCGAAGAAGATAGTCAACTGGTGATTCCTGCATTGTCAATTGGTTAACAAAGTGCTGTGAGTACCTCCCAGTGCGCAGCTTCTGATTTGTTCTAACTTCACCTTCAGTTGTGATCAAATCACCAGCAAGGAGATTAAAGAGAGTAGATTTTCCTGCTCCATTGGATCCAACAATGGCAACCCTAGTACCCATATCAATGCCAAGGTTGACATCCGAAAGCCTGAAAATCCTCCCGTTTGGGATAGCTGAAGCTCACATCAATCAGCTGTAAAAGTGGTGGTGTCAATTCTGTGGGTTTAGGGAAGTGGAACTCCACTCTATAATCTTTCCACTTCTTGGGAGCATCTGGCAGGGGTTCTTTGATGCTTCCTTGGCAGCAAATTTTCCACGAACCTTTTCCTGCTAGAAAGGGTTTCCTGTTCTTTTAGCAGCTTTCATCAGCTGCTCATAGATCTCAAACTTCTTGTTCATCTCCTTGCGACGTTGCCCATAACCACTTTGAAAATCATCAAAATTTCCTCGGTAAACATAAAGCTTCAAGTCATGAAGATGAATAATTTCACCACACACCGTGTTAAGGAAATCCCTATCATGAGAAACAACAAGAAGAGTCTTTCTCCACCTGCAAAGGTACTCCTCTAACCAAAAGACAGCCCTGAGGTCAAGATGGTTAGTGGGTTCATCCAACAGTAGAAGGGAAGGCTGCACAAAAAGTGCCCAGAGCCAATGAGATTCTCATCCTCCAGCCGACGCTAAATGACACGGTAGCACGGCATTGCATTTCTTTGGTGAAACCCAACCCAGCCAAATTTTCGAAGCGCAAGCCTCAGCAGTACCAGACCCCAAAATCTGCAGTTTCTCATACAGCTCACCAAGCTTCTCTCCAGCATCATTTCCATACAAGTCGTCTCCATCATCAGAAATTGAATCGTGCAAATATGCAACTTCTTGCCGAACCTTGAGCAACTCTTCATTAGCTGCAACAACAGCTGCGAGAGCAGTTTTATCATCACCGACCACTTCTTGTTCCACAAGAAGCACATCAATATTTTTTGGTACAGGAATCTTCCTCCAAGCGAGGAGCTTCAGCAATGTAGACTTCCCCATCCCATTGGAACCAACCAAGCCATATCTCTTTCCATGAGAGATCTTCAAGGAAGCATTCTTTAAGAGTTCCCTTCCAGGTGCTGCGACAGAAAAATGATCAATAGTTATATCTTTCACATTAGCACCTGCTTCATCTAGGCCTTCTAAAACTAAAACACGGCCATCGATAGCTACAGCAAAAGCGTCACGATCATCCTCAAGGGCCTCCTTTTTAACAGGCTCTACACAGTATGACAACTACGCATGTCCCTCTTCTCTCGCTTCTTGAGTTGTTTGGAGGTTACAGATGATTCAAGTGGCTTCACTGCTTGATCATTCCTTTGCCGATGTTGGTCCTCTTCAGATTCAGAATCTTCATTCCAATTGGAGGGAGATCAATCCCATCAACATAAGAAGAAGAAACTCTGGGAGCTTTAGCTTTGGAACTGGCAGTGCTTGAGGAAGAGATTAATCCCTTTTCAGGTTTAACATGTTTATATTCCGAGATGAAAAGCATGGCCGAAACACGAATATTATCTTTCTTTCCATCTTTACAACTTGGCTTCTTAGATTTAGTAAAGGGGTGACCAGCTGTGGTCCCTTCCACTTTATCTCGCTGCTTGATAGCTTGGTCCACCTCATCTTTTCTATTTGCTCCCATTTAATAGTGGAAAAGCAAAGAATGAATGAAAACTAACAATCTTACAAAAAACCTAATCAGTTTTGTCGTGCTAACAGGTAGAATAGGAAATATTTATGCTGTAAACTAAACCCTAAACCAAAACTGGAGTCAATCAAACAATAAATAATTAGGAATAGTTTCCTCCTAAATCGGAATCCAAACCCTAATCCCCCAAATCAATTGCTAAAATTGAAAAAAAAAAACCAAAATCAAGCAATAATAGTAATGAATTTGAGACGCTGTGAATCCAATTTTTTATTTTCGTCTCGAACTCAAAACAGAAGAATATATATATATATTTTTTTCAAAACTGTGTTTCCACTAAATTCAATTAGCAGTCTCCAAGTGTCTATATAAAACAATATAAAGAGAGAAAGTTTTGAAATAACAAAAATATTATTTATAACAGTAATTAGTTAACAAGTAAATCTATGACTTTCAATAAGAAATATAGTCATATTAATATATATATTATATATATATGTGACTAATTTAGTTTTTGATCCTAATAAATTGTCTAATAATTAATCTAATCAAATCCTAATTCTATCATAATTTTATATACATTTCTAATCTTATAAATATTCACTCTATGTTTACACTTAAATTAGATTAATCTAATTAAAATATCAAATAAGTAATTAAATAGATTAGAATTAGATTAGGATACAATTGAATTATAAATGCTCAAGTTATTTTACATCAATTTAAGGCACTAATACCGTTTATTTTTATTTTAAATTTAGCAGTTATTTTATATTTTATTACCTGGATAATAATGAGTTTAAATATTTATGGACATTAATATATGAGTAAAAATTTGTATACCTAAAAGAATGAAAGAAAGGGAAATTTTTATCCAACTAAAACAGCTTTATAATTAAAAAAATAACTAATACAATTACAACTCAATTCTATTATAATTTCATATGTAACTAATTCAATTTAATATGTACATAATCCTATAAAAATTAATCAATAACTAATCTAGTTCCACATCAATGCTATCGTAAATTTGATATATAATTAGTTTAATTTAATATATTTCTAATTTTATAAATAATAGAAATTCTATTCGAAATAAACTCAAAAAATACTTAAAATTGACTTAAACTACTAGAATAGCTCAATGAGCCGAGCTCCAACTCCATATATAATAAATTAGTAACTAGATAAATACTTGCTATTTGAGCCGCTTATTTTAATAAAATAAAAATTATAAGATTATAAATCGAATAGTTTTATCAAAAATATATAAAAGGTCTAATTACTATGAAGTATACATTTTAGCAATTTTATATAATTGTTTCAAGATTTTAAAATAAATATCTATGTTTTAAATTTATTTTTAAAGATAATTTTAGTAATAAGTCTTGAAATTTACAATTAGAAAAATGATGTAGCAAATTAATTTTGCTTACTAAAAGAAAATTTAGTGAGTCAGAAAAAAAAATATTGCATTTAAATATAAAATGTGTAAAATAATGCAGATATATGAGACATTTAATAGTTATATTGTTAAGTCCATTACTTTTTTTCGCTGATTGATAATTATTATTCTTTTAATAAGCATAGCCGATTTGCTACGTCATCTTCCTTATAGTGAAATTTCAAAAAATGTCTTCGAAAAGTGTTTTAGAAATAAATTAAAAACATAAATATTTATTTTAAAATATTTAAAATAATTAGATAAAATTGTTAAAAAGTGTAAAGTTTAGGTCTTAAAATTAATTTTTGTATATTGTAAGTGACTTGATAATATAAATTGACTTCCCACGTTCAATGATAAAATATATAATATAATTTTAAGATATCAAATAAAAATAATATACTACATATAGAGATGTAAATTCTTTTTGCTAATTATTAGTTTTATTAATTTGAATATAATTAATAAATATCTATTAACTAAAATAATTTTAATTAGTTAACATTATTTGAATTCTTTCAACAATAAGTAGTTTAAAATTCATATACATATCGAATAAGTATTAGCATAAGCAATCATATGTAAAAGTAACTTAATTAAATTAATAATAATAATAATAACTCATATACATATTGAGTCCTCTCCTTCTACAGAAAATGAATTTTCGCCTTTATAGCTAGTGTAAGAAAATAATTACTTTCTGCTGTGTAGTCCATGACCTGTTAACTTCTAATGAATAAAAAAAATAGAATAAATGTGAATATGTGTCTATATATATAAAGTTTTTATAAGTATTGAGAAGAATATAAAGAAAAAGATTTATTTATCTTATAGAAAAGAAAAAACTTCAAATAAAAAGTTATATATAGTTAACAATGTAAGTAATTTTTTCATTATTATTGGAGTATTTAGTAATAAAATAAATTTAAAATGACTAGAAATGATATTTATTAATTGATGATTAATAAAAAATAATTTTATTTATTTATTTAAATATTTATAGTAATAGATTAAATTCATCAAAATATAAAAAATTTATAGAGAATTAAATTAAAAACATAGTAAGAAAAAAAAGGAGACTTTTATGAGTATTAACAAAAATATATATATATAAATATCATTCATCTTTCATATATATATATATATATATATAGTTAATAAAGAGTTATGTAATTTTCTTATTTAAATATTGTTAGTAATAGATTAATTTACCAAATATAAGAAAATTTGAAACAAAAATTCAAGAAAAAAGAGAAAAGTAAATTGAAAACCTTACTTTTATATATATACTAGCTCAATACCCGTCCTTTGGACGGAAGTCATTTTGCATAATAAAATATTAACATAAATCAAAATTAATATAACATTTGCCGTATTATTAAAGATATATATTTAGATATAATTATAAATTTATATAAAAATATGAAATTTTCAATCAGATTAAATAAATAATTATGAATTATTTTATAAACTAAAAGTTTCATTATTTAAGAATTATAAATTTTCTAATACAATTTTAGAATTTTTTTTTAACTTTCTTACTTGTACTTTAATTATATTTGAAGATGAAAGTAGAATATATAAATAAAAAATAGTCATTAATAAATTGATTACATAAATAAAATAGTCTAGTACCTATTTTTTGGGTAGAAGGAATTTGATACAAATAAAATATGGCTAAATACATAAATGGATCTTTAAACTTGTCCCATTTTTACAATTAGTCTCACGATCTCAACTTTATGCCCGTACATTTTACGCCATCTAAATATATGTAAATTTGAATAAAAAAATAGTATATTTAAAATATAAAATAACTGTTAAATATATAAATGACCCTCTGAACTTGTCTTATTTTTACAATTGGCTCATAGAACTCAACTTTAATTTAATTGGACCTCTCAACTTTATGGTTGTTACTTTTTAGATCCTTCAACCACAGACATTAAGGGCGTGTATTTTACGCCATCTAAAAAAAGCATAAATTCAAATAAAATAATATATATTTTATTTTATTTTATAAATTAATGAAATAATTTTAATGTATAATAAACAATATATTAAAATTAATGGAACACACTTTTCACAAGAGATTAATCCAAAGCACTTAACTTCCATATGTGAAGGATTTAAATATAACAATTCGTGAAGTTCATATGAGTAATTGAATCAAAATTGAGTTTATGTTGCCAATTACGAAAATAAGACAAGTTCAATAGTTTAATTATATATTTTACTATTATAAGTAATATCATTAGTGATAGTATTAATTTTTTATTATTATCGTTAGTGAAGGGGTTAAAAATAATAACCCGTAAAATTGAAAAATTTAATTGAATTAAAATTGAGTTCAAAAAGCCAATTGCAAAAATAGAATAAGTACAAAAATCCATTTATGTATTTAGTTATATAATATTTATTAGAATTCAAATTATTATTTTTGCAGTATGCTATGTTACACAGTTCATTGAGTTTCCCAATGAATAAAATGAATAAAAAAAATAGTAAACATATTTTAATACTAAAGTGCAATTAATCACCGTTGAATTTCATGGTAAACAAACATTCCATCTCAACAATGAATCTAAGTTTCTTGTTCTCTTGAGATGGAAAATATAAGGAAAATACACAAAGGAATAACAGCAAAAGCTGCAAGTTTTAGCAAGTCTTCACTCTCCTTTGAGATCACTCCAATCCTTGACCAATCTCCACTATACCTAAAATAAACAAGCTGTAATCATATAACCAGAGATACAAAAACAAATAAACAAACAAACAAACAAAGAAGAAAGAAAAAGGCTTACCCAGCATCAATGAACCCTAATCCAAACACTGCAATGGCAGACTTAGCAAGAGCTCTGTATGAAATCTTT
Source organism: Ricinus communis (assembly GCF_019578655.1). Classification (NCBI taxonomy): domain Eukaryota; kingdom Viridiplantae; phylum Streptophyta; class Magnoliopsida; order Malpighiales; family Euphorbiaceae; genus Ricinus; species Ricinus communis. The sequence goes on from NC_063258.1 coordinate 23,479,680, forward strand.
AGAGGAAGGATGGAGTTTTGTTGTTGGGTTCTTGAATTCTCAGGAGAATCTTTCTTCTTAGCTACTGTAATAATAATATACTTCTGGCCATTTTTCTTTGTAGGATGATAAGGAAGAGAAGAAGAAGAAGAAGAAGAAGAAAGGCTGTTGTTGAAGAAAAGGGTTGTTTTCGTGGCTGCCATTACATGAACATTTGAGTTTGACTTATCTTATCCTGAACATCTGGAAGAGAATTTGTCACTGCCACTGCCATTTTGGAGGGTTACCTCAAAGGCACACATAAGAAGTCGAATGGGCCGTGAACTATATAACTAAACCTTATTATAGTTTATACATTTCTAATTAAAGTTGTCTTCGGAAGACAACTAAAAGTTTTCTAAGTTAATTCGATGCTATATAACCGTTTTTATATTTAATTATAAATTTATATTATAAAAATTTTGATAAAATTAAAAAGATGTTTAGTTCAGAAATTTTATAAAATTATTAGTTATTTCTCACTGAATAATTATACGAAGCTATTTGTTAAGATTTAAAAATTAATAATTGATGGTTGATTTAGTCGCAATCAGCGGCTAATTATATCGATTTTATTTTAATTTTTTTTATAAGTTTCAAATTTATTTAAAAATATATTTTTAATTTAAATTTATTAATAATAATTTATTTTAAATTCATATAGTATAATTAATTTTATATTTATAATAAATAATTATTATTTTAAATTCATATTTGTAGTTAAATAATTACGACATCTATAGCTAAGACACCAAAAATTATAAACCTTCAATTAGTGAAATTTAAAACGTAATTCTTTTTTTAAATTAATTTTTATAAATATTTTTAAAAATAAATATAATTGAGCTAAATAAATTAATATTTTTATTATAAATTATTTAAATTAATTTATATTATTAAAAATAATATAATAAAATAAATATATTTTTAAAAATAAATTATGACTTCGATGATCATTTAATCTATTAGCAATAACAGTCAATAAAATTTTACCAAATAATTTAACTTATCAATTATTAATTATTAACTGCATTTATTGACCAAACCAAATAAATTCTAATATTTAAATAAATCATTAAATTTTAGTATACTTCAAATAGGAGAAGCATAATTTTCAAGTACCTTTCTATAATAAAGATGAAAAATAATTCTTAATCTAAATCTTTTCAAAGAGGTGCATCTCATGATTTTAAATTACTCTTTTACAAATCAAACATAGAACTGATCTATTCATATTAAAATATATCGATAACTAAAATCTTCATGTTATATAAAAGTATTAGGTAAGAACAAACTGAGAGGATTTCCTGCCATAGGATTAAAGTCATTGCACTCTTTTTGTAAGAATATCTTTTACAAATAATTATTTTCTTTAAGTGTTACGAATTGTTTTTCACAAAAACAAATAAATTGCTATGGGTTTAAAAACAAATTTGATAAAAATAATTCTTAATTTACTAAATTAAAAAGATTTTAGACCTGAAAGAGAAGACCGACAGTCACCGCCAGACTTAACCTTGCGCATTTTGAAACAGAGAAAACCCTCCAAAAACCCTAACAATGGCAAAATCAGTAGAAATCCAGAGACTCCCACAATTCAAATACGTAGACTCAATCCGATGGCTCCCATCACTCTCTCCATTCCAAAGATCCATAATCATCGCTTTCTTCGATTCTGACACCGACGCTCCCTCTCTCGAAACCCACTCTTTATCATCCACATCCTCGGAAACCCTAACTTTAACTCCACTCTCCTCATGGACCCCGCCTTCTCGAATCTCCTCCCTCAAATCAACCTCATCCCTCATTGCTGCCGCCACATTCTCCGGTTCCCTCCACATCTTCCCCACCGCACAGGAATCCACGTTGGAACCTCCGAGAATGTCGGAGCTACTGGGCGGCAGGGAGTTTCATGTGGGGCCTATTAGGGGAGTGGATGTGATGGAGGGAGGAGGGAGTGAAGTTGTGAGCGTTGGGGAAGATGGGAGAGTTAATTTGGTTAGGGTTTTAGGTGAAGGCAAAACAGGAATTAATAATTGTCAAAGGGTTTTTGATGGGAATGGGTTGGTTTCTTATAGTGCTGTTAAATGGGCTTCTAATACTGAATTTGTGACTGGTGGGTGTGGGTTTGGTCTTCAATGGTGGGATTTGAGACGCCCTAATTCTGCTGTTGCTCAATTTAAGGGTATTTGGTGCGTGTGTATTTCGTTCTTAATTCATTTTAATAATTCATTCTAATTTTAAGCGCAATCTTGATTTTAAATAATTCATTTTAAATTGCAGGGATCAAGGAATGTCTTCTGGGATCATACATTCCATTGATATTCATCAATCAAGAAAGTACACGTGTTTAGTAAGATAGCTGCTCTATTAATATCTTAATCCTCTTTAAACCTTTGATACATAAATAGTATGAATGATCTCTCTATTGGGTTTTTGTGGCAGATACTTTCTGTTTTATGTACCTCCTGTTATTGTTAATATTATTAGTTGCTAAAATTTGTTATAACTGGTGGTGATTAATTTGGCTGTCTGAAGCAATAGATAGTACATGTGCTTATGATTTAGTGATTGTAGGTGGCTGTGCTTTATTTAACTAGAAAGCATGATACTGGATGTATGCTTTTACTTGAGAGTTTTTATGGTTCAGTACTGTAATTATACTTCAGCATTATAAGTATGTCATTACTTGCCTTGTTTAGAAATTTATCATCATGCCCATCTATGTGTTACTTGTAGACAACTTAGCTTGCTCAAGTCAACATGTTTATATTTTTAAGTTTGTGAGATGGAGCATTATTCAGTGAAAGTTTAATTGGGCTGTATGATTACTTGCACAAAGGCATCCTGTTTTGATAACTAAACATTTCCCTTTTAATATCTAATAGATTTGCATTAACCTCAACAGAACAGTTCAAATCTCCAACCACACTTATGCATTGCGGTCTGAGAATTGTACTAGCTATACTGTTATTTTGTGATGAGATGGTTCTGTTGAGGTTGAAGATTATGCTGATAATCTAGTAATTTTTAGGCAGGAGGTTCATCAGGTACTGTATTTGCCTGGGATCTGCGCTGGAAAGACCAACCAATTGTTCTTTCTGGGGTCGAGTTAAATGACACTGCAACCCATTCATTGTCTGAAAGTGATGTTTGGGAGGTTCAGTATGACTGCTATACTAAATCTTTAAGCAGTAATAGCTCGTCCTCACGCATCTTACCTGCGATGATCTGCTCAGAAGATGGAATCCTTGCTGTCATTGAACAAGGTAGGGAGTTCCTGCCGTGACTGTTGTTTAGCTATGTCCTATTGTTGTTTCTTCTAGTTAAAGATGTTTCAGTTATAGTTTTAACATCAATATCTTGCTTTTACAACTGTGTTGCTTATTCATGGAATGAGTATTTTGTTCTTTGGAAATCAAAAGTGCTCAGTCACTTAAGCCAAGACTGACGATATATGTTTTATATATAACTGCTGCATCAGGTGAGGAACCTATTGAGCTTTTGGCTGAACCATGTGCAATCAATAGCTTTGACATTGATTGTCAAAACCCTTCGGTATGTAACCTGAATGGTTTGAATGCTGTGGAATCTTGGAATGTGATGATGTATTTTTGATGTTCTACATAATATTGTGCAGGATGTGATATGTAGTTTGGAGTGGGAATCGATTGCCATAATATCAAGACCTTGATTGGACTTGGAGAAATCAAGCTCTAGTCGGGACTTGTTGAACTTAACATTTCTGAGAGTAATGGTGTAGAGCTTGGTGCAACCATCTGGTGTTGAAGCACTGCATCATGCCTGTGGTAGGCAGATAAATAGAGTAAGGTTTTGTTTATTCTCTTATGAGGCATGCTGGTGCACTTCTTAGTGTATCACCATATTGTAATCCCCAAGTCCATCACAAATGATGCAATTGTTGCTCATGGAAATTACTAGGTTGAGCTGTATTTTATCACTAAACATCAGCATTACCCCATAGAATTAGTACAATAGATAGCAGTACATGAAAAGCACTTACTGAATCAATCATGTATCCAGTTGACATAACCTTGAGTTGCTGACCATTTCATTGCGCCTGCTGAAGTTGGTTTGCTGTTTATATTGATACTACCAGATGCAATCGGATTTTTGCAGCATCTGTTTCTGTCAACAAAAAGTTACTGCATTTGCTCATGAGATCACTCAAAGCCTTGTCAAGTTTTTACATTTAAGTGGTTTACATATAGCAAGAAATTCTTTTACCAACGCTGATTCCATGGGTTCTCTTCTCAAATTAAGTTTTTAGGTTCTGAACTTGGCCTTATTACAGAGTATTGTTATGTCAGAGGCGATTCTGGCTTAAAACTCTCTTGTGAGATTGCTACTAATGCTTCTTATGATTGCACCACCTTTAATATTAATATTAACAATTTGGAGGCTATTGTGACTTGTATCAATGGCATTATTGCTAATTAGTGTGTGTTTTATTTGAACAGAGGAAAGGGGGGCTCAGATTTGGACTTTACAGAACTAATGTATAGCATATTATACAATTTAATATTTTAATTCTTTTAAGAACTAAGTGAATGAGAAAGAGGAAAAAAAAGAACTTGTCTGCAGTTCAATTTATGCCCTGCAAATGCAATTATCTGGTTTTTTTTTCAAAGGTTTTAATTTGTTATTATGTAGGACAATGAGTATTAAAGTCCCTCAGCCATGGTTTTTAATCTATAAATGTTGTATAAAACTAATAAAATAAAATTTAGAAAATAAAGTATTTATATATAAATATATATAAGACAATATTCAGAAACTTACCTTTTAAATTATGAAATTATAAATATCAATAATTAAACAACTAATAAAATTAGTTATATTAAATAATAAATTAAACTTAATTTTAAATATTTATCTTATTAAAATTTATATATATAAACCTAAGAAGCACAAATAAAGACACAGGACATCAACACGTTAATATGGTTATTTTTAAAGAGAAATATGTGAAATAATAGAATTAATCACTAATTAAATTTTAAATTTTATATTTTTTAATAATTTTATTTATTTATTTTAAATTTTAAAATAAACATAAGCATCTTTTAATTTATTTTTAAAAAACTATCTTTTTAATAATAATATTTAAAATTTTATAACGAGAAAAATGACATAACAAGTTAATTTTGCTAACTAAAAATTACTAAGTTAAATAAATTATTATATTTAGATATAAAATATGTGAAAAAATGATAAATATATTTAATATTTTTAATGATAATATTATTAAGTATAGAATAAATTATTTTTACTAATTTATAATTATTATTCTTATAGTGAAGATAATTGACGTTACATGTTATCTTTTTATTGTAAAACTTAAAAAGATATATTGTTGGAAAATATTTTAAAAATAAATTAAAAAATTAATATTTATTTTAAAATTTTAAAATAATTGAAAAAATATAAAATATAAAATTTTATTAGTAATTAGACCGCAGTAATATATATTTATATATTATATATTTAAACTATAAAATATATAATTATTCATGTTTAAACATTATAATGTACTTTTACTAATATCCTTTGCATATTTTTAAATTAACTTTTTATGTCCTTGCAACTAATATTTTTAATATTTAATCTTATGGACTTATTACTTTAAAATAATTAATATTTTAAATATTAATATATCTAATTTTTTCTGACAATAGTTTGTACAACTAGAAACAAATTGAAAATTAACTTTCTTTTAAACAGATACTTTTGCTAAATGCAATTTCAAAAACATACTTAGGAGTGCTAAATAAAAATGGGTAAAATTCAGATATCTGCAAATGCCTTAAACTGGGAAATTACAGTACCTACCTGATCTTAAGAAAGAGAGAAGATGGAGACAAACCATAAAAGATCGTAAATAACAAAAAAATACACAACGTAATTGAGCGGACTCCAATTCACTGCTCCTTTTATCCACACCATAGCTCACCACGTCACACCCTTATTTTTCTTTCTTTCAATCGCATTTCCTTTAACATCACCAAAGCAACAATCTAGCTTTAAACAATGGCTTCCTTGACCATGTTGTCTTTCAGTTTGAAGTTATGCCCTCTGCAATCTCCTCCAACAGCTCGACTCTCTTATGGGTCTGCTCAGCTTTCGCCTTTTAACAATTTGAACAACTCCTTAAGACTCGGTTCAAGTCATAACATTTCTGGGTCTCATTCAATTTTCTATCAAAAATCATCTTCTATCGCTACTCTCACTCAAAAGTTTCAATCTCTTACTGTTTTTGCTGCTAAGGGCTACAAAATGAAGACCCATAAGGTCAATTTCTATCTTTTTCTCTCCCTCTCTCATTTCTTTATTTGGGTTTGGTTTTTGTTGCTTCAATTCTTTGCTGTAGATTTCACTGAGGCATGTTTGTGTGTGTGTGTGTGTTTCTTTTTTTCTTAAATTTTTAAATTTTGGTTTTGAGTTTTATGAGGTTTTGTTAATAGGCATCGGCAAAAAGATTCAGGGTCACAGGTAAAGGGAAAATAATGAGGAGGAGAGCTGGGAAGCAGCATTTACTGGCCAAGAAAAACACCAAGAGGAAATTGAGACTTTCCAAAATGGTGGGTTCTCTTCCTACATTCCTCTGATCCATTTGCCAGTCTAGAATGAAAATTTCAGTTTTTTTTGTTTTAGTACTGTATTGTGATATTAATTCCTTTAGTAATTGTCTTGTCTTTACATGATTGCACTGCATCTGTCCTATGTATTTTGCCTCCTTATCCTATAGGATTATAGACATCAGCTGTATGTAATATCAAATTGCTCTTGAAATATTTGCAGTTTCTTTCTCAACGACTTCTTGTTTTTTTTTTAAATCGTGACAGCTTGTTTGTTAATTTTGTTAAATGACGAGAGGAGAGGCTTGTGTGACCAATGAAGCAGATGTCGGGTAAAATCACTTTGATGATACCACATAAAGGAAGTATATTTGGGGGATAGGAGCATGCACAAATTACTGAATGTGTGCATATATCAATAAGGGAAGTTTTTTTTTTTTTTTTGTGGGTAATTATTCGCCAGGAGGTCCTGCACACCTCAATATTGCTGGTTGATAATTAATTCAATAACAGAATGGCATTTGGTATTAATTTGATCAAGTGAGCATGAAGGAAGTGAGTTTCATCATCTAGAGACATTGGATTAGTTGATAATAATGCCGATGTTATGTCAAATGTACAGGAAGAAGATAAGCATATGCTTAAACTGGAACTTCTTGTGGTCTTATATCATTTCTGTTATAACCATTAGAGATTAGACCATATGTGCATCAAGTAAGAAATGCGGATTGAAGATTATGGGGTTCTCAGAAAAGCAGAATGATGTAACAATAGACGTCATATTTCCAGATAGCTAATAGAGATTTCTCTTTCGTACCTTTTTGGATATTTAAATTGTTGCACTTTCAGGGTTGTTGATGTTCTGTTAGAGTGCAATGTCTATCAGTGAAATATGATGAAAAAGTTATAATGGTATATTGATATTATAATCATGAGAAAATAATTGGATTTGTTTGGCTCTTTACATAGGAAGAAATTGAATTCCAGGTTACAGTAGTATGCATGGGACTATCTCTTTCCCTCTTTTGCAAGATATCAAGGTTTTGCTTACTTATTATCATCCTGAGAGCTGGACTCTTTATCCCCCTAAGTCTATGGTTTAGAGAAATTTCAGAAAAATTAGAGTTATAGATGCTTCTGATCTTTCTGATACTTCCCCTCCTTTAATTTTAACGAGGAGGCTGAAACTTAATAAGTTACAGGTTCAGGAAGTAAGTTGCTAAAGTTGATAGCATGTTGCGCACAGGATAGTAGTTTGCAGTTTTACCAATTTTCTGCTTGATGAAACTACCCTACCTCTGTTATGCAACATCTTGGGTGTTTCCAGGTTTCCCTGAGTTATGCCTGCGATAATTTTAAAGGCAGAAGCTAAGTAAGACTTCTAGAGAAATTGAAGTGGTTTTGCATGTCAAACTGTTCAAGGAAGATTGTTTGGAAGAGTGCCACTTAAGAAAATGGATATGTTGAGGGGATTTTATATTTGCTTGATTTTTTGGGGATTTTGATAGGTGCTGCTTCTTTTCAATTTTCTTTAATTGGGATAGGCTTTCATAACAGGTTAATGGTTCCTCGTGCTTCAAACTTTCGAGTTTTAAACTAAGAATCTGGCAGCTGTTGGAACAGTACAACTGCTAAGGGCATGTAATGAACTTGAGAGCATACATATATGTACAGACTCATGTATATGCGTTTGTTTGTTATCTGCATGCATTGTCAATGCATCTCGTCTCCATGGAGATGTTGCATATCTGATTTGCAACTAACAAATGGATAAGTGCATGATGTCTTTTATCATATATATTACAATGCAACGCTTCATAAATTATAGAAGAGTCCCTTTGAATTCCTTTCTAAACTATCTTGCTGCGTGCAATGAATTGATGACAATGTTGCAAAGGACTTGAGCTAAACTTAGAGCTGTTTACTGATTAGCAGCAAACAAATAGGCGTTTGCAGGTCTAGTTTACTTTTGCACAAAAGTCTCCAATTGTACCGATAAAGGGAATTTTGTATCGAAACTCTCTTGTTGTCATCAATGCTATAGAATTTAGATCAGTTTGATTATGCTTCTATTTTTTGGTTTTACAATTTTTACATTCTTAATTCTAACTTTTGAGGTTCTGTAGTTCACCTATATGACTAAGCATATTTCTTCTATGTTTAAGTATCATTGTGGATTTCATAGATTTTGGATCAGTATATTGGCCTCCATGTAGAAGTGTGTTTTCATAATTTAACATATTTATTATTATGTGTAGCACCCAGTCAGCCGGAGCGACTATGACAATGTGATCGGTGCCTTGCCATATTTAAAAGTAAATAGAAAAGCAAAGTAGTGGTGATATTTATGTTCGCGGGCAGACTCACAAGTGGATTTTTTGATTTCTTGTATGCAAAAGACAAGTGCTCTTGATAACCTTATTCTTCAAATGTACAATCTTGTCAAGTTCCTTTGAAATTCTTATATTTCTTTATCATGTTAGGCAGCCTATTCTCCTCTTCGTTTCTATGGCTCACAATCTTTTGAAACTGAAATGTACGCTAACAGGCTTCCTGATATTATATCTATGAAGAATTTAGAAGATAAGAGATGAAAATGAGAAAAAACAGTACGGAGAAAAGATGATCTGAATTCATTCACAAGTACGATTTTACATTCTCAGCAACTGAGCTATATAGTTACAAAGGGAAGTGACTGGAATGGGTATCATGCATTAGAACAAGGGGCAGTTTTCATAAGCTTTGATCCATTTTGAGCATATAGATTAACTTGGTTCTTTTGACAAATTTTGTCAATAGCGTGTATGGTATATTGTCATTGCAGGGAAAAGCCATCATTCAATCAAAGAAAATCCTCCATATTGGGGTTGGAAAATTTACAGAGAAGAAATATACTCTTTTTATGCCTGTGACTTCTAAAATTAGAAGGTCTTGTCATCTAGGTGAATGACTGATTGGAATCAAGTTAGCTTGCTTTTCATGCTACCCATTTATATATTCTTTTCAGTTTGGATGGAAGAAGGTGTTGAACCCTTAGTTTCATGTACCATAAGGCACACTTGATTTGTTAGGCTACTGATCTTTATGCCCTTTCATGATCTAGCATGAACGCCATTCCATATTACTTTGAGAAGACCAAAGTAGCTACATGTATACTAATGTTGTCTGCAGAGTAATCTACCTATCATATACTAATATTGGTTAGACTCATCAACGGGTATCGTTGGTACCAAAATTTTGAGACATGTTTCCAATTGATACCAAACTTTCAATTTGATTGAAATTGATACTAAAACTTCAAAAAAGTATATCAACTGAGTGTAACACCATATTTCGGACATCTAAAGCTGATTTGGCACCTGAGAAGAAATATTTTCTTTGATGCTTCACATCACCATTTGACATGTCATTTAATCTCTACAAAATTAGCAAATATGACCCATTCCATTTATTATCCTAAATAAATTCCAAATTTCTCCAAATTCAATTAATAACTTGTATCCATTTCTTCATTTTCTCATCCAAACTTTTCCAATCAGTCTTCTGAACTTCTTCAATACTCAGTTTCTCAACACCCAAAATCAGCAAACACTCATCTAAAGCATCTGCTTTAACATTACAATAAACTTGATCACATTCTTTTTCATACTTGGATCGAATCATTCGTTTTTCAATCACTTTTAAATCCTCAACAGCTTCACTATTAATCAAATCAACACAGAAATGATCATCACCACACAAACTCCTACCGCGCTTGTGAAAACACCTACCAGTACTTTAACCTTTGCTATCAACAACCTCACTGAAACTAGTGTTGAATTCCTCGTCAATATCATCGGTTGAATATACAAAGGAAAGTGAAACTCCTCTCCTAATAAATATATGACGAAACTCGTCTTCTAACCTCGATATAGCAACTTGAACAGCGCTTTCAGCATAGTTAATGACCTCGTTATCAGACCGCAGGGATAAATCATTTAAAAGATCAAGAATTTCAACACAGTTCACGATCTGTTGCGCTGTTGCCATAACTCGATTGTCGACGCCGACACCATGGCTGTTGTCGCCATTTCTTATTGGTTCGCAATTTTGTTTAGTTAGGGCTTTGAGAGGGAAAAGAATATTGAGGAGGAAACTGAGATTATTATACTTAGTGGATGATTTTTGGTGATTGTAATAACTTACACATTTCTCTCTCTCTTTTTTTTTTCTATATCTTTATGATATGTAATGTTCTTTTTGGCAAAGATGAGATAAATAAAAGAAGTTTTTAGCTTTAATGGCATTTTAGGCTCGTAAGGAAAAGATTGCAGAAGAAGAAGAAAAAGAAGAAGAAGAAGAAGAAGATGAAGAGTTTTTTTAAGATTTATTTGAATTAATTTGAGATTCATTTTGGAGAATAATTAGAGTGGGCCATATTTTACTTATTTGGCACAAATTAAATGACATGTCAAGTGGTGACGTGAAGCGTCAAAGGGAATATTTTTTCCGGCTGCCACATTAACATCAGACGACCGCAATATGTATGCTATATATACTTTTTTAAAGTTTAGATATCAATTTAAATCAAATTGAAGGTTTGATATCGATTAGAAATATGTATCAATGATTTGATAACAGAGGAGCTATTTATCCCTCATCGACTCTATATCAAGATTTAATAATAAAGCCCTATAATAATCAAAATATATCGAAACATAAAGTTAATTAATAGAACACTCCCAAAAGAAATAAAATACTTTTTATAAATTTAACTTAAATATATGTTATTACACTTAAATTGAACTGACTAGTTAAACCATAAAAATTATGGATTGTGCCAATATTACTAATTCAATCGATATACTTAAATTGAAATTTAGTTTCACTCATGTGAACTAGCCGATTAAACTTTAAATTGGTCAACCTAGTCATGGTTTATATAGTTTATTTGGCTGAGGTTAAAACTACGTCAACCTTAACTAAAAATTTGAAATTCTACTGAAGTTAGAGTTTAACTTAGGGTTTGAAAGTATTATCACGAGCATCCTAAACTAGAGGTATAAACGATTTAAGCCCACATTGAGCTACTTAGATATTGGTTCAATAAAGAGAAAATTATACTATATATACTTTTTAAAAAAATATTTATAAAAATACCTTAATTTTTAATTTATTATATTTTTACTCTTTCTCTTTACTTAAAAAAAAAAAAAAAAGACTATAATCCTTCATTTGGTAATACTCAGACAGGAACAAGATTGACAATCTTTTTGCAAAAGTTGCAAATGTGTTAAAATTAGAAATATTTGTTGGATTAGCATCTTCCAAAGAGGCATGTCATTCGTGCTTCCCTTGTCTGCAGGTGGTGGTTCCGACGTTGACAGCAAAAAGCAGAGAAAAAATTAAAATTTCAAGTATTTAGTTCATCAGTTTAAAGTCGCTTCCAGTGAAACATATGGTGGAACTGAGCTGGCAACATCAAGAAGCCGCTGTGGTAGAAGTTTCATGGCCGATGGTTGCCAAACAACAAGGAAACAATGATAGAGAGGAGCCGCGATGGGTGTATCAGGAGAGAAATTGTGTGAGAGGGCGGGGAACCAAAATGTAATTTTCATCCCCTTAAATTTCTGTTAGGTCCTCCCCTTATAAAACATGTGCTACAATACCCGTATATATATATATATATATAATTTGTTAATTGGGGTTAAAATGGTCAATTCACATTTCAGTGGTCTAATTGAAAAATAAATCATTAATTTCAATACTTGGGTTCTTCAAAATATATCTTATAAATTTAAAAAAATCACCCTAAAATAATAAATAAGATATATTCATCAATTAAATTGAATTAAATCAAGATAAAATTTAAAATAGTAACAAAAATAATATTGTGCATACATGCACTAGTGAAACTAATTATGAAATTAAGAGAAAATTAAAATATTAACTTAAATGATTTATATAAAATAAAAAAATCTTAATTAAAATAATAATAAAAATTTACGAGTGTTACAAAAATAATTATAATATATTAAAATAATTAACCAATCAAAGATGTTTAAGGATTAAAATATTTATCAACATTCGAATAAACTCTTAATAAACAAATATTAAATTACTAAAACACTCATGAGAGATTATCATTAAATAAATTAAAAATTTAAGGTATTTTATTAGTTGAATGACTTTTGTTAAAGTTTGGTTGGTCTTTGGTTTATGTAAGAAGGGTATGGTTTATGTCTCATTGTTATTTGGTTGATTTTTATTTATTGTCTAATCTATATTTGTTTAAATTTAATTTTATTCATCGGTTATTATTTATTTAATTCTTTTGTAACTGAATAATTTTATTAATTTTTATTTGATTTTCGTTAATGTGTGAATTTCTTTTAATTTTTTTTTGGTAAATTTGATACTTAGGATATTCGACTTGAGTGTATTTTTTTACAAATATATTTTCGAGAAAGAATATTTTACAATTTTTTTTTAAGGTAAAAATGCAATTGTTCTTATAAGAATGAATATTTTTGTAAAGAACATTTCAATAAAAACTCATTTGTGCTCGTTTAATAAATGGGCTAAACCAAACTAGAGGAAGCTTAACTTACTATTCGCGAGACATCTTGATTAATACACCCGTGAGCTAGCTTGAAAGAAAAATCACTAATAATTTGACATTTAAATATTATTTTTATACTTTCACTCATTTCAAATATAAAAATATCTATTTAAATTTATTCATTTATTAAAAATCATAAATTTTTAGTAAATGCATTAAAATTCTGTAATAGATATTATATATATATATATATATATATATAGAGTAAAGACTCTTTATAATCATATTTTATATGAATAATAATCTCTATATAATGATAAAAAAATTATAAACTCAATTTGAGTAAATTATAAATAAGAATAAACTTTTTATTATAATAAATTATATATTTTTTAAGTCCCGTTTCAAAAAGATATCCCTATATATATAATTTTAAAAAATATATATTATATTATGTTTTGTTTTATTATAATATTATTTTATCTCAACAATTTTATTTATATAATATAGTAAGATATTTACATTTTTTATCTTTTATTTATATCATTCCACCGATAATACTAAATATAAAATTCAAAAGAAAAATTTAATATTTAAATTTTTATTAAATTACAACTTATTTATAGTCATAAATTTTATGTACTGCAGTCTCCATCCGTTAGATATTTTCTGATCTGACTGGACCACAGACCAATCGGTTTCTAAATCATAGATGAAACAATCTGAGCACAACATTGAAACTTCTGAGACATGTCACGAATGAGCAATCTTGCCATGTAAAGATAGGCTTTTTCCGTGGGATGTATGCCGTCCCAGCTGATGCGTTCTTGGGGTTTAGGACAAACTGCTACACCAGCGACTCCGCACATTCTACCAAAACTGAAGTCATAATCACCCCCGCTCCCGCAGCATGCTTTCTGCAGCGATTGCAGATCAAATCCTAGCCAAGCCGCTTTAAGCAAAACCCACTTGTAAGCATTGTAGTAATCTCCATACAGCAGTACAGCCGCATTCTGATGCTCCTGCTGCAGTTCTTCAATGGCTTGTTGCAATTTCTCATTGTGATACACTGAGAGGCTGTTCAGTCCCTTCAAGCAATGAAGTTCATCATAGGCAGCTGAATCATTGGTGTTGAATCCCGTCAGGTATATTGGCAAACAACCTATTGGAAAATTTCCAGGGACGACCACTCGAGTAGCACCATAACCAATGACCTTGTTAACAGCAGTCTTGATGGCTTGGACGACTTCTGGGACCATGGATTTGACCTCACCAACAGTCTTTCCTTGGAACAGCGCATAGTTATAGTCATTGCCTCCGATCTCCCCAACCATGAAGAGGGACTTGTTATGCTGACATTTATCTCTGTCGCAGGTTGTATTGAAGTGGGCAGACATCCAGTTGAGCTGTATGGTAAGAGAACTGTTAGTTACAGGAGCTAACACTCTCTTTCGTGCTAGAACATCAGCAGGCAAGGCAGTGGAACCAGCAACCGCAAAATTCACACCACGATTATGATCAGATGCATTAGGGTTGATCAAGTAGGGATTAAGCAAGGGAACACCAGCTGATAGTGCGATATAGTCAATCATGAGCAAGCCATTAGAGCATCTACCAGTAGGCTTGTTGTTGAAGAAATTCTGGCCGTAAGGGAGCCTACCACAGAAAGAAGAAGGGTCTTCTTGGACTAAGTTACCAGTATCTGATATTGAATCACCAAGTTGATAAATAGCATCAAAATTACAAGCCTGGAGAAGATTTGCAGTAGATGCATGAGGAACAACAAGAAGAAGAAAGACAGAGCAAAGAAGCAAAAATGAAAGTAATTTGCAGTTAGCCATTGCAATGGAGAGTTGAAGAGTAGAGATTGGATAGTTGTAAAACTACTTTAAGTTGGCATTAAAAACTTGAATAAAAGTTTAATGGGTGCATGGCCTTATCTCTAATTCCTTCAGGGATAGAGATATTTGCACTCCAAAAGTTTATATTTGCAAATCATATTAATTAAGGAGTAAAAAGGTCATTAATAAAATTAGGATTAGCAACAACAAAAAATCACCCAATGAAAACTCTTTAATTTCTTTTTTTTTTTTTCTTTTGTATTTTTTTTCTATTAAGAACAATTAAGAAGTGCATTTCCTCAATTCATATTTTACAGAAGCAACAGAACATTTTATTATTTAGTTAAGAATTATTATATCGTTTACTGTACCTTTTTTTTTTTGTTTTTTGAGAAAGATCGTTTACTGTACTTAATTGCTTAAATTACTTTACGAATGCATATAATGTTTTAATTTCAGAATTTCTCAAGTTGTGTGCATAAATAAAATGATCCTATCAATAATTAAAAATGCAATATTATATAATGTGTGTGAAATGAATTTATTCTTTTTTCTTAAAAAAAATAGAAATGAATTTATTCTTGAATACTACATCATACCATACAAAGTGAAATTTGATTGGGATATGACTTATTGGGTTACTAGGTTAACTTTGCAAATGATATTTTTTTTAAGTATTAATTATAATAATAATAAAAAAAGAACACTTTACACAGTTTAATTAGATTAAATAAACTTGTATTCAAGATTAAGGGCAATTAATACTATTAAAAACAATTAATATGAATACTAATTATACTAATTACTCGAAATAAAACTTGGATTTTTGTTATAACCCTTTCCTATTTTGGGATTTAGAATTTTAAATTCTAGTTGGATATTAAATCCGAATCCTATTATTACAGTGAAGATTGAATGCAACTAAGTTCGAAACTTCCTATTCTGTCAAGGAATTATTTCCAAGGATGGCCTATTGCTTTTTCTTTCCCTTTGTAATTAATGCACATGGATATTTTTATATTAATTAATATATTTAACTCAATTGCAATTTATCTCTAACTTGAGATTTTTTAAAATTAATTTAATTTATTATGTTATATATAGATAAAATTAATTATATACTAATATAAAATAATAATTATTAGACGTAATATTTACATTGATGAAATTATAGATTACCACTAGCTAACATGATTAAACAACAACCAATTTAAAACTTATATCAAACAAACTATGTAAGATCTCTATTTTTCAATTATTATTTTAATTTTTTTTTCTATATTCCTATACCAAAATTCTAGCATTATATGTATCTTATTATATATATATATATAATAAGTAAATAAAAAGTAAATAATAGTTAATATATGTATACTATATTTTTGAGGACCAGAAGGGTTGCTTTCCAAAAACCATTTACAACCCCTCCCCACTTCTTTTCTCACCCTCTCACTATCACAACTCCGGTCACCCTCCCTCACCATCGTTCCGTCCAAAACCACCCTTACTCGTCGTCTTTTGCCCCTAGACCTACTGCAGACCAGTGTTGCAGCACAAGCTCGTCGGAAAACTGGGATTTTGAGGAGAAAGGAGTGACACGTGCGGCTACCACCTCCATTCCGGGCAAATGGCTGTGACTCTGGCCAAGGCATCGCCATCCTTGGGTTTCCCAACCTCAAAAATGTCTATATGGAGCTAGATAGTAGGTGAAGCAATTTCTGAGGCCTGTTTCACACAATCCATGATGAGTTAGGTTGAGATATTTATATTGTTGGACTCCTCCCATTATAAGCTTCGCGTAGGTGGTGTCATATTTAAATTTTCGGTAGGCCACCATGGGCGATGACGCTCAGATTTGCATGGCAAGGGGCAGAATATTCCCAAATTAATTTTAGAATTTTTTTCCGGTATTAATTTGCTCAAATTTGAATAAGATAATTAATTATTAATCTTATTATGAATTATGGAATTAAATTGAAATTATTTAATTGGGTTGATTTTTGATAATTGTTGTTTTATCTGTGTAATTATAAGTTCGTCGAATTATTTAAATATTCGAAAATGAAAATCATTTAGATATTAAGAATTAAATTACTAGGTATTTACGGAGTGGTATTAATTATTTTAAGTGCGAACTATTTTAATATTAATATTGGTGCTAAAGCCCAGTGGAGTATATAAACTGTGTTGTATAGTAAAATTAGTTTATTTGGAAGCCCAAGTAAATTTTAAATGGATATAAAAGTGTTTTTAACAAGTTTTGGACTCATCTTTCAAAGTAATTAATCTGCTTTTAGAGGAAATAATGTCAAATCTAAATTTATTTGCATTTACATATCATTTTCTCTGATTCTTTGAATCGTTTATAATTCAATATGAATCTTTATTTTTAAATATTATCTTATTATAGATAAAGATTTAGAGTCTACTGCAGATTCTAGTGGTCCTCGAGTTTGCTAAACATTACATTTCAAGTGAATGGATAAACTAATGTAAAATTTAAAAAAACTAGTGAAATATTGATTGGGTTCCAAGTATAAATGTAAAGTAACTTTGCAAACAATGTTTTCTTGAGTATTAATATAATAAAAGAAAGAACACTTTACACAGTTTAATTATGTTAAATAAACTTGTAATCAAGATTAAGACAATTAGTATTATTGAAAACAATTAACATGAAACCCAATTATAAGTAGTTTTATTTTAAATTTGGAGTCTTACTCAAAAAAGAAATTTGGATTGCTTTGATAAATCTTTCCTATTTTGGAATTAAAATTTTAATTTTTAGTTGGATATCAAATCCGAATGCTATTATTATGATGAAGATTGAATGCAACTAATTTCCAAAGAAAAAGTTTGATACTCCTATTGTGTAATGGAACTATTTTCAAGGATGGCCTATTGCTTTTTCTAGCCCCATGCATATGAATTTTTATGTAATTATATATTAACTATATCAACTATAATTAGAGAAATTGGTGAGTAGATTTAGTTCACCGCGTCAACCTAGATAATATTAATTATATGTTGACAGAAGCATTAATTATTAGATGTAGCATTTACATTAGTGACTATCATAATTAAAAAATAATTAATTTAAATACTATACTTAAAAAATACTGATATAATTTAAGATTTTTAAAATAAATAAATTTTTATTTTAGAATAAATTTTAAAAAAATCTCCAATTTTAAAGTAATTTTAGAATAGTCAAAGTGATTTAAAAGAGAAGAAGAAAGGTGTCCGATTCAGGTTGTTCGCCCAAAGGAATGCCGGACGGGGCTATGATATTAAAGAAATTTTTATTGTTGAATGAGTAAAGTTAGCTGCAATGCCCTATAGCACCCGTAAATGACATCTATATATAACCTCTCTTTTTTCTTCTTTCTTTCATTTTCTCATCCCTTTTCTTTTCTCTTATTTCTTTTTACTATAACAAATCATTGTTCTCGCAGAGAATATCTCTCTCTAAAACTTTCTATCTCAAAAATTCTCTGAAATTTTCAGTACCCACACTTGGGGTTGGCACTTAGGGAGTGGCTTTCGATGGCTTTAGCCACTACAAGTTAACCCCTCATCGATTTCCCTTTATTTTTGCTGCTGTGTTTTGTGTGTTGTTTAGTTATTTTTCTTATATTTTTGTTTCGTAAGTTTTTCTAGTCTTTTTATTGATCTTATTTGGTGATTGCCTTAGGCTCGTCTTGGTGGTTTTCCGTCTCCGTTGGAACCTTGTTCTGCGTATTTCCTGTGGGATGCTGCCTAAGGGCGATTGTAGGAGGGGGGAGGAAAGACAGTTGGGTCTTTGGCATCTATGGTTGCATCACTAGTTTGCTCTTCACCCATGGATGAAGGGCTTTACGCTGCTGGAGTGAGCTGTATGCTTGTGTTGAGCGGTGTACAAGTTCTTCTGATGTATTGGTTTTCAGATCGGAAAATATTCAACTGTGGATGAAGGGGAGTTATCCTTTATCTTTCTAGTCTGATTAGCTTGTCCCTCATCGGATTACTGGTGGTGGCGGTAAAACCAGTATAGATGGAAGAGGGCTCCAGTGCTCAGCTATCACCATCTCAAGGACTATTAGATTCTTTTCTTCCTCATATAGGCCTTTGAGCCGTGTTATTTCAGGGCTTTTGGCCCATCTGTTTAATGGGTTTCTTCCTATTTATTTACCCATCTAGAGATTTCAGGCTGTAGGCCCTTTAGTGCGTATGATATTCAATTTAGAGCTCTGTGTGTATCAGTTGAACTCTGTATTTTATGGGGCCTTTTGGCCAAATTAATGCTAATGTTTTTTTTCTTTTGGCCAAGAAAAAAAAAAAGAAATTATTCTCTTCAATAATTTAGAGAAAAAAAGACAATATTTATCAGTTTATTGTGAAATAAATAACAATAAGAAGAATAAAGAATATTATAGACTTAAGAACAAGAACAAATAAAATAAAGAGATAAAGAAAATAATTTTTTAGTCTCGTTCTATTGAAATTTTTCAGTTTCATTCCATTAATTATAACACCAATTTATAAGTGTAAAGGGTTACAAAAATTGAGTTCTATTTACATAAGAAAATCTATATATATAGACATAATGATAGATATCCAATATAACTTAAACACTTTAATATTATCATAACATTTCCCCTTAAATGTCTATTACAATGAATATATCTCGTTAAAACCTTACTAAGAAAACCCCGTGGGAAAAAGTCTTAGTGAAGGAAAAATAATATATTATTTATGTAGAAGTTTGCACCATAATATTGACTCGTTAAAACCTTTGGTAGGAAAACCAAATGGGACAAAACCTAAGGTAAGAAAAAAAAAGAGTACAGTGCATTAAAATCCCCCCCTCATGAAAACATGACTTCTAACAAATATCTCTTAGTCGGCGAATGCCACTTTTGTTCACCAACTTCTCAAATGTTGTTGCAAGGAGCGCTTTTGTAAACAAATCTGCCAAATTATCAATAGATCGAATTTGATGAACATCTAAAACACCTTACTTTTGAAGCTCGTGAGTGAAAAAGAACTTTGATGAAATTTGCTTAGTTCTATCTCCTTTAATATATCCTCCTTTGAGTTGGGCAATACAAGCATCATTATTTTCATATAGCACTGTTGGGCTTTCTTTATTAAATGGGAGATCACATGTTTCTTTGATAAGAGGATCATAGATCTCAACTATATGCATTCTCTACTAGCCTCGTGCATTAACGATATTTCAGCAAGATTAGATGATGTGGCAGTTAGAGTTTACTTAGTAGAACACCAAGATATAGTAGTGCCACCATATGTAAACAAGTAACCTGTTTGTGATTGAGCTTTATGTGGATCAGATAAATATCCAGCATCTGCATATCCAATTAATTCTAATTTCGAGTCTTATGTATAAAATAAGTCCATATCTGATGTACTACGTAAATAATGGAAAACTTGTTTCACACTATTCCAATATCTTCGAGTTTGTGAAGAAGTATATCTTGCTAGCAAATTCACAAGAAAGGCCACATCAGGCCTTGTACAATTATCAAGATACATTAGTGCTCCAATAACACTAAGATATGACACTTCTGGACTAAGTATTTCTTCACCACCTTCCCGAGAACGAAAATGATGAGAACTCATTGGATGAGATTTATCTATATTAAAACGTTTCAATATCTTTTCAATATAAGTTGACTGATGAATAAAAATTCCTCCAAATAAGTGTTCGATCTACAAGCCTAGATAAAATTTTGTTAATTCCAAATCTTTCATTTCAAATTTATTTTTTAAATAATTTATCATTTCTGTCAACTCTTCAGGAGTCCTAATGATGTTTAAATCATCAATATAAACTGCAATTATAGCAAAACCAAAATTTATTTTCTTAAATATATGGACAAATTGAATTATTAGTATATCATTCATTCAAAAGATATTCACTTAGACGATTATATCACATTTCTTCAGATTGTTTCAATCAATACAAGGATTTTTTGTAACTTAATTAAATATATTTCTCGTGATTTTAAGCTACATGTCAGGCATTTTTAGTCATTTAGGAACTTTTATATAAATGTCATTATCAAGTGATCCATATAAATAAGCTATATCAACATCCATAAGATACATATGAAGTTGTTCTCAACTTGCGAGGCTTATTAAAAATCTAAATGTAATTGCATCCACTACTGGGGGATAAGTTTCTTCATAAATCAATACCAGGTCTTTGCAAGAATCCTTGTGCTACAAGTCGTGCTTTGTATCTCATAATCTCATTTTTCTCATTGCGTTTATACAGAGAAACCCATTTATAGCCTACTAGCTTAATATCATCATGTATTAAAATAATGGGTCCAAAGACTTAACATTTTTCTAATGAGTTTAATTCTGCCTAGATTGCATCTTTCCATTTAGGCCAATCACTTCTTTGTCGATGTTCAATGATGGACTTAGGTTCAATGTCTTCACTTTCTTTTGCAAAATCAATTGTAACTTCATATGTAAATATATTGTCGACGACAATTTCACTTCAGTTCCATCTTTTACCTGAAGTGACATAGTTTATTGATATCTCATTGTTTTCATCATCTTCAGGCACTTGAACCTCTTCTGGGATTATTTATTCTTCTATGTATTTTGTTATAGACTCTTCAGGAACATCAATTTTATGACTGTCAGTTGGTTTATTCTTTTCCATTTTATTTTTTGGATTTTTATCCTTGGAACCAGGTGACTTACCATGCTTCTGGCATGTTATGAACTCATTTTCTATAATATTAACTTGTTGTCCTACTGGGACATCAATTCTAGCTGGAGCATCTGGTATATGAGATTTAGTAACTCTTTTTGGATCACAAAATGCATTTGGCAATTAGTCTGCTATACTTTGCAAATGAATGATCCTTTGAAATTATAGTTCACATTATTTTGAATAAGGATCATGATGATTTAATGATGGCTCATTTCAAATAATTTGTTTCTCTAATTGCTTGTTCTCTCCCTCCAACTTAGGAAACAAAACCTCATTAAAATGACAATCATTAAATCTCGCAGTAAAGACATTTTCCATTAATGGCCCAAAATATTTAATTATAGATGGAGATTCATATCAAATATATATTCTCAATCTCCTCTAAGGTCCCATTTTTGTGCGATGTAGGGGTCAATTGCATAAACAACACATTTAAAAATTTTCAAATGGGAAATATTTAGCTCATGGCCAGAGATCAACTGTATTGGTGAAAATTTATGATAACTAGTTGGCCTAATGCGAATAATAGTTGCTACATGGAAATTTGCATGTCCCTAAGCAATTATTAGGAGATTTGTTTTCATAAAGTGGTCTAGCTATTAATTAGAGATATTTAATAAAAGATTATGCTAGACCATTTTGAGTATGAACATGAACTACTGGATGTTCAACAGTTATTCCAATTAACATGCAATAATCATTAAAGGCCTTAGATGTAAATTCACCGACATTATCAAGACAAATTGTCTTAATAGTATATTTTAGAAACTATGCTCTTAGTCGAATTATTTGAGCAAGTAATCTAACAAATGCCAGATTTCGAGTTGATAATAAACATACATGTGACCATCTTATTGATGCATCTATTAACATCATAAAATATTTAAATGGTCCATATGATGGATAAGTTGGTCCACAAATATCACCTTGTATAGGTTCTAGAAATCTAGGTGATTCATTTTGAATTTTTCTCAGTGAAGGCCTAATAATCAGCTTTCCTTGAGAGCAAGCTGAACATGAGAATTCATTAAATTGAAGAATCTTCTAGTTCTTTAATGGATGGCCATAAGAGCTTTCAGTGATTTTTTGCTGCATTGTTGATCCATAATAACCTAATCGATTATGCCAAATAAAAAAATATTTGGATTAGTAAACTTCTAATTTACTACTATATTTGTTTCAATAGTACACTTATATGTGTAATATAAGCCAAAAGAGAAAACAAGTAATTTCTCCAATACACATTACTTTCACATTGTGAGGATTGTAATATAAAGATATTCTATATTTTTCATATTTGTAGTTTCAATATGATATCTATTTTGGCGAATATCTTTAAATCTCAATAAATTTCTACGAGATTTTAAAGAAAATAATACATTTTTAATAAAGAAATATATACCTCCATATAGTGATATATTTGCTCTTCCGAAGTCTTCAATTATTCTTTTACTACCAGATATTGTATTGACCTAAGTTTATTGCATTGTTAAATGAGAAAAATATTTTTTTAACTTTTAATATGGTTTGCGTGGTAGTACTTACATCATTTGTTCTTAATTCTACTAATGATTAAGTAGGATCCATAATATCTTGAGTTATTGAATTTTGTTTAAACAATCCTACTGATAACGTATTGTGAAATAAATAACAATAAAAAGAATAAAGAATATTATAAACTAAAAAACAAGAAAAAAAAAATAAAAAAGAGAAAAAATAGTAATTTTTTTTGTCTCATTCTATTTATTGTAACACCTATTTATAGATGTAAAGGATTTTAGAAATTGAGTTCTATTTACATAAAGAAATCTATTTGTAGACATAATTATAGATATCCAATATAACTCAAACATTTTAATATTATCATAACAAATTTGAATTTTTGTGTTAATAATTCTTTTATCGAATAATCCACCTTCCAATGTCTTTAATATATATGAATACTATTATATATGTATTATGTCATTAAATAATGTCTAAATAAATTATTTTATTAATTTAAAATAATTTTACTTATCTAATTTAATTTTATACTATTTAATTTAACCACTTATATTAATAATTAGAGAAGATATAATATACAATTAAACATATCACTTAA
Organism: Ricinus communis; assembly: GCF_019578655.1. NCBI lineage: Eukaryota > Viridiplantae > Streptophyta > Magnoliopsida > Malpighiales > Euphorbiaceae > Ricinus > Ricinus communis. The sequence goes on from NC_063258.1 coordinate 23,503,513, forward strand.
AAATTTTATAATACTTAGAATTATTAATTATATAAAGAAAAGACTCTAAATAAATTTAACAATAAACTCTTAAAATACCCAATATGGAATTCTAAAAAATTCATTCCAAGAAATTTATCAATATGTTACATAATTCCTTAAAAATATAGCCTTTGTCTACTGGTGGTCTAGTGGACAGAACCATTTGTGCGCTAATCTAACCGGTGAAGAGAGAGTTCCATCCTTTCAAAAATCACTTTAAATAGAGAATTTTTTTCACACTACCCTAAAAAAGGAATTTTATGAAAATAAAATAATAAATATTTTTTAAAATCCTAACTAGAGAAATAACCCCAGCATTTTTCCTTTTGTCTGTAGATAAGGCGGTGTCACTAAATCTAGTTAAGAATTTCTCCCTCTAACGTTAACACATTGCATTTTACCAGGTTGACTGCTTGGTCGAGACAAGGACAAGAACAAATCAACAATCAGTCGGCAGCTTTGAAATTGAACTTACCATTAAACCAAAGGGCTAATGAGAGAATGAAGAATATCACATACCCATATTTTCTTATTTTGCAATTCAATGCATGTATGTTGATTTTGTTCTATCTGGAACTTGTCAGTGGCCTAATAACCGATGCCAAACCAGCTATGCTTTATACTACCATTGATGTATTAAACTAGAAGCATTTTCCAAGGATCTCATTGAAGATTAGTAGTTTTGGTGGCAAGATTAGAGTAGAACTTGCATAATTATTAGATAAGAATAGAATGGAACTGCTGGCCAGTAGCGATTCAAGAGTTGGGCAATTTTTCTTCGGTAGAATATACAAAAGATGAGGAAGGAGATAGATAGTGTGTGGGCGGAAGAGCAGCGTTCGTCACTGCCCCAAGCTCAACACCAACAAATTCTGGCAATCAGGAAATTTCTCCAGGACATGCACTCTGGATTTCTCCTCTCTCAGGTGGTTTGAAGTATAACATATATACCTCATGTTGTAGGGAATCCAGGCAGCCAATGCAGCAGTGTGATAATAAGAGGTTAAAGGGAAAAGGGGCCGATGGTGGGGATGGCAGAAGGACAACATACTCTCCTCTAGTGGGGGAAGTTATGTTGCTTCTTTGTTTCAAATTGTAATAATAAAAAAGGTTAAGAATTAGTTTCAAATAATCTACAGAGATGACTCAAAGGAGGTTTCGGAACCAAGAGGACTCCCACTCTTCACAAAAATTACTCGCGCTCATATTCTCGTCCTGGGGAAAAGGTCCATTTTTGTCCCCAATTTTGCTGTAAAAAGGGAATTTGCTCTTAAACTAATTTTGAGTGCAATTAAGTCCTTAAATTATTAAAAGGTAAATATTTTAAGCTCTCTATATAACAGATAGTTAACACCGTTACTTAAAAGCCCTTATTCGCCTCTTTTCTCTCTATTCTTTTTATGTTTCTCTTCTCTTTTTACTCTTCTTCTTCTTTTTGTTTTTCTCTCCACAAAATATACGACGACCATTATAATTTGAAATAATAACTAGTAACAGGTTGTTCTCCATTAAATATTATTGCTCGTCACATAAATTACGTGCATAAATTATTACTATAAATTTCATAATATAAAGGTACTTGATAAATTAATATATAATATAATATTTATTAAAAAAATTTAAATATTTTATGAATTTCTTTGTCATATAGTAAGAGCTAATGTGTTATTTTATATTTTACAAATTTAATATAGACTTCACATAAATTTATATATAAACAAAAAATATTGACCACTTAAAATAATTCACTTGTGTTAATTCTACTAATAAAATATTATAATAATAATAAACACATAAATTAATATATCAATAAAATTAAAAAATTATAGGATATAAAATAAAAAGACATGTAAAAGAGATTAACTTCAATAAGAATGTGTATGAGAATATTAATGTCATTAAATTACTTCCAACCACAAAAACTTTTTGCATATGTATGTTGTTCATATTATGCTTATCTATCAGCTATAGAACAAGATCTAATTAAGGAAAAGCAGATGCAATCTTAGATAATTTAGATTATCTTGCAAATTTTAGATGAATAAATTTTGATAGAATCACATAAGTAATTCACTTACAATAATTCTACTAATGAAGTCTTATAATAATAATATTGAACACATGAATTAATATATTAATAAAATAAAATTAAAAATATTATACTTTTTTTTAAATATTTTATCTTTATTTTTTATGAAAATTTATATTAAATTATTTAAATTTCATTATAGTAATTCATTAATTTCTTATAGAATTATAAATTATGATAGGATTAGAATTTGATCATTATTATTAATTAATTAATTCTATTAAAATTAGAAATGAAATTAATTATATATAGAACTAAAATAAAATAAATTATTAGTGATTAATTCTAAAGTATTTAAATCTTTATACTTTTTATATATATATTATATAGATTTTTTTTTTTTTTTTTTTTTGCAAAAACATCATTTCACAATTGACCTTTTGTATAGTAGTATGATTTGGCTAGGTTCATGTACATTGCCAAGTTGGGAAATTCCCAATTCATTACATGTCAGAGAGAAGACTCTTCTTTTTTGTTGACATTTAGATTCATGCATGCACATTAGAAATAACAAATTTCTTTTACATAACATTTCATTAATTGAAAAATCTTTGTTTATGAACTCAAATTCATAGCTCATTTAAAAAGCCCATTCTAAGAAATTAGAGGGCGAACTTAAATATAAGGAGAGGAAGAGCCAACTCCATTAACTCAAACACATCCAAATACTTGCCATATGATCGGGCAACTTAATTTGTAGACTTGGCCTACTGAAGATTATGGTCCACAATTCAAAACATGTTAACCAATTCCAATCAAAATTCCCATTCTAAGGATAGATATATAAAAAACAAACATTCAATTATTAAAGTTTTATTTTCTTTTGCTTATTATTGATCACTTTTAGATCGACAGTGATTTTTTTCTTTTTCTTTATTATTAATTTATTTTATAAATAAATATTAGTGGTTTTTCATTCTGAGAGTTTTGAGTTCTACTTTATAGAAGTTTTATGATCTTTCATTACGCGCGTGTTGAGTTCTCTCTCTATAAGAGTGGTGGAGAGAAAAAAGAGATCAAATCTGACATTCAAACAATCAGGTTCATTAAAATACATTTGTAAAGTTGATATATAGTTTAGTGCCACCAAATGGAACATTTTTCCAGCAGAATCGTCAACACGACTGATGATTGTTAAAAGTGAAATTTCTTATATATATTTTTTATGTTTGATGTATTTCTTAATCTTTATTAATGAAATATTCATATTTCTTCTAAAAATGATGAATATATACATTCCTTACATTCTCATTTAAATGAAAGCTATTTTCTTAAGAGTTATTCGAAACTCAACTAAGATAAAATATTATTTCAACTTATTATTTTATCTCAACTCATTTAGCAAAATTCGTTTAAATAACTAAAGCTTGACTTGTAAAATATAATATTAATAATATAATATATTTTTATATTATTTACATATTATAGATATAAAATATGTAAACATATTTATTATAATAAAATTATAAATATTAACAAATAAGCACTATTTTATTAGTAAATATTTTATTTTCAATAAAAGGCTTATTTATACTTTCATTTATTAAATCAGATAAACTCATTTAATTCTGATTAAATTAAAATCAGTTTAACAAATTCAATTTAAACTGGCCTTAACAATAATTATAAAAAATAACATTATGTTTATTAATAAATAAATTTTTAATTATATGATAATTTCTAATTTTAAAAAATAATAATTATTATTATATTGAGTATTAATTTATATCATATTAGAGTTAATAAGTAAATATTTTGAAAAATAATTTATTGATATTATTAATTTAAAGATAATATTAATAAATAAATATTCTATTAATACAATTATATAAATAAAATATAAAAATATTAAAAATATCTAAAAATATTAATTTTATTATTATTTTTAAGATTATTATAAATCAAATATTAAATAAATAATTAAATTATATTTATAATTTTAATTTTATAATCAAAATAATAATTATTATCTTTCCATTAGCAAACTAAATTTTTTTAAAAAAAAAAGAGAAAATATCGAGAGGCTGCCAAGTGTGAATACAACAAAGACTGGCCTCCAATCCAATCAACATCCCTAATCATTTTGTGTGCTTTTAGTGAGTGGTGCCACTTTATCCACAAAGAAAATGAAATTTGGTGTAAATAAGAAAAATAAAATAGCGACACTTATTAATATCCATCCAATTTAATTTTGCTTTCTGAATTTGTAACTAGCTTCTCTTTTTTTCTTTTGATCTACTAAAATTTAACTACATTTGTTTTTGTATTAAATTTTTAATTATTTCTTTTGTTAAGGAAATAAGGTTTCCAATTCTGTATTTTATATATACACAAATGTATATTATTCATGAATGGTATTAATATATAATTGAGATTCTTTATATATAAAACTTAATAAATTAATAATTATATTAATTAATAAGATTTAATAATTTTTTATATGACTAACATATTATTCAATAAATAATAATTTCTTATAATTTTTAATAATTAGAGTAAATTATAGATTTTTTAATTAATAGATTGAAATACATATGTATTTTTTCATTTATTACTTGTTAATAGACCTCTTGATAGATTTGAATATCCATTCGGTTCATTTAAGTCTGTTCGAAAATTTTTGAACCTGTTTTTTTATGTTAAATCTGTTAAAATTCAAACTTCTAAAAATCTGCTTATTTTTGAACGATTTTAAAAATATTATTTCTTTTGAAATCTACTCAATAAATTCAGTTTGTGAAAATTATAAAAGATTATACATTTCTCATGATAGGTCAGACTTAGGTAAAAATTTAGATTCGCATAGCTGGATGAGAGTACACTCAAACCTAAATTTAAAAATTTTAAATTTAATCAACATTACCTCAATTTTGATTCAGTTTGAAATTTCAATATGTTCACTTGTTGAATTAAAATTAAAACATAAAATTTATTTTTATATATACTTTATTTAATTTTATATTTAATGCAACATCATATCTTGAATATATTAGTTAATAGTTATTTTAAATATATTATATTATTATTATTATAGATATATAAGTTAATATCAATAATGTTTTTTAAAATTATTTATTCAGCCAAAGATGCTTTACTAGATCATCCAATTCACAAAGTCTACGTGTCAACTCAAGGAAACCATACTTGTCAAGCAACCTCCGGATCGTACGGCACGTGTCGCTGTAAACCAGCTACCGCCGTCATTTTAAAGAGTCGATGGACCCCGCAATTTATCCACTTACTTCTTACGTGTCGGCCGTCACGTGCTCCTTTTTTACATCAATTGTAAATGACGATACCACCCTTTCGTTTCGACTTCCAAACTAATAACATTTCCGTAATTTCAACCAATACAGCCAAAACAAGCACGTGCCGGTCCCTCATCGACGCTTGATTTCACACGTGCACGCCGTCAAAACACACCGTTAAAATCTCTCATCCCCTCTTTTCTAGGGTTTTCACATACAATCATCTAATAACACCCGATATTTCCTCGATCTCCAAATAAAGAAAATAATAATAATAATAATAATAATAATAATAATAAATCGGTTTTGTGTCGTTCCGTTTCGTTTCTGAATCTTCTCGTGAAAAGAATCTCTGTTTTTTCCTCTTTTCGATCCGGTATTATCGAAATAGTGTCTAGTTAATCGATGGTGCAGTTAATGATATCAGGGAATAATCCGGTAGAAACGGAAACGACGTCGTCGAAGGGAGCGCCGGTGAAAGTAGAGATCGTGGAGGATCCTTTAGAGGAAGAACACGGTCCTCTCAACAAGCGATCCAAGCAATCGCAAACTGTTCAACAGGTAAACTCGATTCCGCGCAATTCAATTAATCAGATCAAGCTCTGTCAAAATTTTAAATTATTAAAACTTAAATAGCTGTGGGCTTTTTCTTGTCTAAAAATTTCTTTTGTTGGCTGCAAAATATTGGTTTATGCTATGGTGAAGGTTGCTTTGGGATTTCTTATTTGTTGGTTCATAAATTGTGTTATAAATTAGGGTTAATTATAAATCCCCACCTTTGTGGTTCGCCATAATGTACGATTTAATCCCTTCTGTTAACGGAATTTGCATTTTTAGGTTCGTAGTATTATTTTTGATAAAAATATGTATGATTTTGAGGGACTAAAATGTTGTACAACATAAAGAGTTGAGGACTAAGTTGCAATTATTTTTATCATTTTCAGGGACTAAAAGTATAGTCAACTTCCAAGTGATAAGGACTAAAGTTTGATGAAATTTTATTTAGGTCTTTATAAGCAAGGACTAAAGTGTAGAGTTGCTATCAATATTAGGGACTAAATCTGCTTATTTTGAAACAGCAGGGAGTGAAATATGTGTTATGGAAAACCTGAGGGGTGTCTTAGTAATTGATGCCAGTTGCTTAGAATTTTGATTAATTGTTTGTGTTGATAATTTTCTTAGCAGTGGGGTGCGGGTGCTAATGCATATCCTGTTCCGCCGGTGCAATATAATCCGCTGGATGAGCCTAGTCCCTTAGGATTGCGGCTAAGAAAAAGCCCGTCGCTTTTGGACTTGATTCAAATGAGGCTTTCTCAAGGTGGTGCTTCAGCACCAGGAACAATACAAGGGACTGATAATACTAATAACAACTCAGTAATTAAGAAGGAGAGTAGTAATAAAACCACTACCGCTTCGAGTTCTACTGACAAACTCAAAGCTTCAAACTTTCCTGCGTCTATTCTAAGGATTGGCAGCTGGGAGGTATGTGATTTTATATGTTTTGATGTATTATTTTTGTTTCTAGTGGTGATTTTGATGTTATATTCTTGGTGGGATTCTTACTATTGTTGGCAGTATAAGTCAAGATATGAAGGTGAGTTGGTGGCAAAGTGTTACTTTGCGAAACATAAGCTGGTTTGGGAAGTTCTTGAAGGTGGTCTTAAGAGTAAGATAGAAATTCAGTGGTCCGATATTATGGCATTGAAAGCTAATTGCCCTGATAATGAACCTGGGACATTGACTGTTGTGGTAATGCCTCTAGCCCTCTACTTTTACTCTCTCTGTATGCATGTGTACGTGTGTTTTGTGCAGGTTTGTTTGTGGGTCACTAAAAACACTAGTCTATTGTGAAATGCAGTTGGCTAGACAGCCTCTTTTCTTTAGGGAAACTAATCCACAGCCCAGAAAACATACCTTATGGCAGGCAACAGCAGATTTTACCAATGGACAGGCTAGCATACACAGGTCCAATTACTTTATTTTCTTCTCTGGTATGATAGGAACTTTATCTGGATGGAGCTATTGTTAAATGTATCCTACGTTTGAAATGCTGTTCTGATGAACTTCATTGTCAAAATTTTGTGCTGCTTATGTCTGTTTTTAACTGAAGAAAAAATTGTAATAGTTACTCCTTTCCTACTTAATTTTCATTTACCTGGTATTCATATACGTCATTTATTTAGTCAAGTTTGGGATACATTGAATTTAAAATTTATTGTATGGGACGTTCTTCAAGATTCAGTCCTTGTTGCAGAAATAGGCTATTTTCTAGCCGTAAGGCAGTGATACTTACATAGAGTGTACTACTATGCTTCTGTAGGCAACATTTTCTGCAATGCCCACAAGGGCTGTTGAATAAACATTTTGAAAAGCTGATCCAGTGTGACATGCGTTTGAACTTTTTAAGTCGTCAGCCAGAGATAATTTTGGATTCACCGTATTTTGAACAGCGGACATCTGTTTTTGAGGATCCAGATGACCCAAAAAGTCAAGATTTTAATAAAGTAGAGATGGGTATAGCATCATCATCTGCTTCTGGTTTCCAAGATCTAGTAGCATCACCATCTGCCGCTCACTCATCTTCCTTAGAGATAGGAGATCATGCCGGTACAACATCAGAGCAAATGTCCCGAGAAGCTCCTTCCCCCAGCTCAGGTACGATTAGCTTTGTTTTAGCTATATTTTCTTTATGAATCTATATGTCCAGATTTAGTTTGAATGTCATAATATTGCATGGGAGAGAAAATGTTTTATATTATTTGGGTCTAGCTGGAGAGACATTGGGCCTCGGGTAAAAGTAGCAGCCTTCCCTGAGATGATTTTCTGTCCAAAACTAATCAGTTATGATCTGTTCTCCCGACACCCCACCCCCCAAATATGTGGAAAAATAGTTCTACACAAAAATCTGTGGAAATATTTTTAGTTCCAAGCAGTATAATATTTTTATCTTTATGTATTTTCCTTTTTTCTTGTGAGGAAACTCCTGGGAGATATTTGGGAGTGTCTAAATGAAGAAATGTGTGATACCATCAATCAAGTAATATAGTGTAAATTATATGTACATCTAATGCTCTAGGGTTTATTGTGATTTGCTTTATTGGTACTCTATTAAAGAACTGTCTGGTCGTGTCCCAGAGTAAACTGTGTCAAAGGAGCATTTAAAAGGAAAAACATTGGCTTTATGTTGAGCGTGCCTTATTTCTGTTTGGTTTACTCTTTACTCGTCTTTTCCTTGGGGTTTTGAGTGTTGATGTTATCCATGTTGTGAAAGTTCTGTAGTAGCTTGTATAAATTGAATCGATATTGTGACTGCAAGTATGCTTATAGTCCAAAGTGATCATCGATTTATCCTCTCAACTAGTGATGGATACTCGTGCAATTGAAGGGAATGGAAATTGTGAAGCTGTTGATTCAAAGGGACTGAGAAACTGGGACCAGATCAAAGTGCCTGGCCTGCACCCGTCTATGTCAATGAGTGATCTTATGAATCATATTGAGAACTGTATTTCAGAGCAAATCACCTCTGGTAATCCATCGCTATCGGCAGATGGATCAGAAGGCCAGAACATACTAGAGGACATCGCCCAATACCTCCTCAGCGACAACCAACTAACGACATCCTCGGATGAGAAAAGGCTCATGGCTAGGGTCAATTCTCTGTGTTGTCTCTTGCAGAAGGACCCTGCCTCATCCCAGAACTCACAGGCTAATGAGGAAATTTACGTTGGAGAATCTGATAATGGAAAAGGGGTTCAACTAAACAACACTTATGAATCACTGAATGAGAACAAAAATAAAGGTGGTATCAAGGACCCTGAATTGAATACGAAGGATGTATCTGGCAGCAAGCAAGTGCCAGGCATGTCACGAAAAGACTCCTTTGGGGATCTGCTGCTTCATCTCCCGCGTATTGCATCTCTTCCGAAGTTCTTGTTTAACATTTCTGAAGAAGACGGCGAGAGTCAAGCCAGATAAGGTTGTCGCCTATTTGGCAAAAATGAAGCTATGTAGTGAATTTCTTTCACTCCCTCTCTTCCTCTCCCTTTTGTTAAATGCAGATTTGCTGGCTGTTTAATATTATCTTATGTTTCTGAGAAGATGCTTGCATTACTTTGAAACTTGGGGAAGAAGTGGGATTCAGAAATTTGTTTTGATGAAGAATCCCTGTAAATATCCTGTGTAAAAATCTCAAGTAGTGATGTTAGGTTTATTCATTTCTGCATGAAATGCATGTTACCCTTATAACTCTACAAACATGTCCTCAATTAGTGATGTTAGGTTTATTCTTGTGCTGTTTGTTTGGACTGCTAAAGTTCTGATCCTATTCCTATTTGGAGCTGATGCTCTTGGGATGAATGTTGAGCGGTTGTGGAAGTTTACAGCCGGATCCTGGAAAGTTTGTGACCATTTCCCTGTTTTTCATTGCCGGACGTCAAGTAATCTTATGGCCAGTATGACTGGACAAATTCTCAATCTCAAGCAATTGAAAATTTTAACAAATAAGAACATAAATTCATAGTGGTGGTGCTGGGGGCATTATTAACCGACATCAAAATAATTTTCCATTGATTGGCTGGAATTCCAAGTAACTTGAGAAAATTAGACAGTTGCAAAAATCAAAGTGGAGCTCTATTGGATTGCCAGTTTTTATTTAGGTTCTATTTGATTAAACTGTTATAATTAAGTATAGTATTTGGTAGGTTATTATTAGCTGTTTGATGAAAAATATAAATTATGGATATAGACATTAGATTAAAATATTATTTGATTTTATAATATAATATTATAATTTTAATAAGATATGTTAATTATATATTAAATATAAAATAAATGCACTTGGTTGAGCCGCATAAAGCCAGGTTCAGAGTTTATGATCATTAATTCACATGTATTACCGATTAAGCACAGAAATTTATTTAATGAACAAGATAATTAATTTCAATTGAAAATTTCCATAAAAATATTTAATTAGCTCCTATTACATCATCCTTCTGTTTTGTCTTGTTGTATTTCCTAAGAGACTCAGTATTTTGTTCAATGTTTATATTTAGATTTATCTGTGACAAAATAATAATAATAATGAGAGACTCCAGAAGATTCTCCAAGTTCTTCACTCTTCAGGCAGACATATAAAGCATGTAGGATCTTTCAACTCCTCTTCATGCACAGCCAGCTCCAAGCACTGCAAATGGAATGTATGGCCACATGGAAGAATGGCTGCATCTGGAAATCTTTGGAACTCCAACTCTATCTCTGGTGGCATTGGTGGATATGCAAGATCCTTCTCACAAAGGCAGCAAATGTATCCAACTCTGTTATCAACTTCTGCAAAAAAAAATTGAATAGTTTATGATTGTTATGAGCTGTGAACCTCTCCATTAATACACATATATTTGAAGTTAATACACATACTTGAAGAAGAGTTCTTGACATTAGAACATACTGATATGATGTGTAATATTATCCCTTTCTGGATGATGCCTGGATAGATGATACTTGAATAACCTTTCTCTTCTTGAAGATGAAGATGAAGATGAAGATGAATTAGATGAATTTTCTGAAGGCTGCTGTGTCTTTTCCTTTGCCCGCCAAATCTTTGAAGACAAGGTAGTAGGTGAAATATTTGAAGGTTCTGCCTTTTTCTTTTCCTGATAACCCTTTGAAGATGATATGGATGGATCGTTTGAAGCTCGAGGTGCGGCCTGTGCAGCTGATTCAGTTTGCAAGGTCCTGCTTGTCTGGCTATTTTCATGCTGTAAACCGGAAGACTTGTGTCCATCGGCGGCTCTTCTTACGTTGGCTTGTTTTTTGTCATGCTTTCCATTTGGCACAGCAGCACCAGTGGCATGAGAGAATTCTGAAGGATGTTCAGGATTTTGAGGATACTTTTGGAAATCTCCAGTTACATGTATTGCTTCTCCAAGAGCATCTGCTCCTGATACTTTCTCATTTGACACATGAGAGTCATGCTGTGAACTGACTTGAGGATTCAAGGAAGCCTCGCCTGCCTGCAATTCGGACTCGGTATCTATTACATCTTCAGAACCCAAAAGGTTGCCAGGGTCATCCAGGCGTAGAAAACTAGAAGGATTAGGTGAACATAAGGAAGCATAATTATCAGGATTACTAGGACTCTCGGTTACGTGTGAACTTTTTGCATCGTCAGATGATGAACAATCCACTAGAGATTCATTCTCTAAGAAGAAGAGTCTTGAGTCTTTACTGTCACTAAACGAGGAGGGAGACCCAGATGCCATTCTAGTAAAAGGAACCTAATTACCTTCAATATTGCAAAAAAATCCTCCTGCATGTATTTAGATTGTCCAATTGAGTAACACAAAGCACTAAAAGACCTCTTTCCAATGCTGCTTATCACAGCATTGATTAATAAAGATATAATAAAGTTGTAATGGAATTGCAATAATCAATTATCCTTCTCTAACATCAGTCAGGACAGAAAAGCAATAAATAAATATATACATATAGACATGAGTATCATCCAGATAACACAAAAATCTGGGTTAAAATAATTAGATATTTGCTAGGAAATTACTATTGTTATTACAATAAAAGACACAATTTCCGAACAAGGGTTTTTACCATCAATCAAGATTTCGAAAACCTACATTCAGAGAAGGGAAAAAAAAATCCAAAATTCGTACACTTAGAATTCTTTGGGCGATATGGGTTTTCACAGATTAATTTATTACTCATTATAAAGTTTACTAGAAACAAAGTTTTAAAACAACCCAGAAAAGAATTATAAGAGAAGATCAATTAGCAGCTAAAAAAGAAAAATAAACAGTGCGATTAATTTAGCAGGTGACTTGGCAAACAAGGAAACGTTAATCACAACTAACAAAAAGAAAAAAAACACAAGAAGGGTAGAATATAGTACCAGTTAAAGCTGAATTTTAGACTTCCTTTTTGGACAGGAAAGAAGAAGAAGAAGAAGAAGAAGAAGAAGAAGAAGAAGATGATGATGATGATGAGAGGGTAGGGTTCTTCTTACTTTTCTCTTTTTTTTTTTTTTTTTTCTCACGTAGCAAGTAGTTTCTTCAAAAGATCAGTGTATAACTGTGAACGCATATATATATATATATATATATATAGGGGCTCTGCTATTGCACACTTGACTCATATTTAGCCGATAATTTACTTTAGTTTTCTCCTAATGTATTTAGGATCTGCAATTCTAGAGGATCCATACTAAAATCACATGAAGATAACACAATTTATCAATGTGCAAAGTGCTTTTAAATAGGAAAATCCAGGCAGTTAATATATATATAATTTTGAAACATATAAAATATTTTTTACATATGTTATTATATTTTTTCATATATAAATTTTTATTAATTTATTATTTAGTAAATAAATTTTTAATTAGATAATAATTTTAATCCTAAAAAGTAAATTTTTAATCATAATTTTAATATTATATTAAAAAAATAAATTAATTTTTAATTAGACAAGAAATCTAGTTTAGAGAATAAACTTTAAATTATTTTTAATATTATATTATTCAATAAACTAAATTTTTAATTGTACGATAATTTTTAATCTCAAAAATAGTAATACTAATTATATTTATAGTTTAAATTATATAATACTAATAATTAATTAATAAATACTTTTAAATATTTTATATTATATTACTAAGATTTTAAAATAGTAAAAGTTAAAGAAAAATGTTTAAAAATCTTTGATTTTTTTATTAATTTTAAAATATTAAAAATACTTATAAGATATTAAAAATTCTATTAAGTTTTATCTATAATTCAATTTACATTATTATTCATAATCAAAGTAATTACAATAATATAGTTTAAATTTTATTTTCTAAAATAATTTATAATTTACAGTTCTTATCAAATTTATCAAACATATTTGTCAATTTTAATATTCCATGACTTTAACTTTTAAATATATAAACATATTAGATATATCAGTAAAATTGCCATATGTTAGCATTGATAAAATTTAAATTCCTATTAATTCTTCTAAAATGATGGGGTTACTTCGATAATTTATTAATAAATATATCAAATAGATTTATATTAAAAATATAACGAATATTATTTTATATTTTATAATTAAATATTATATTTATTAGAAAAATAACTTATTAATTAACATATTAATAATATTAATAAATTAATATTGAAAATATAAACATGAGGTTATATTTTTAATTTATTTATTGATATATTAACTATAAATAAACCATAAATTAGAATTATAAATTATATTTTATCAAAATTAATTATTTAATTAAAAATAATAATTAATGTATTATTTTTAGTACTAAAATATGAACATTATATGTCATCATTATATTTACGTGTCAAAACTGTGCTTATATATTAAAATTATTTCATCATTATACTTGTGTGTCCAAACGATGCTTATTTTTTAAGATTATTGATAATTATTAGAAATTTTGTATACCTCAAAATTTATATATGTTCTATTCATCCAATATAGCCAAGAAAAACTTTTATAGAGTTTCTACTACATCTATAATAGGGATTATTTTTAATAAAATAATGTGAGGCTGATTTATGTAATTATGAAGTAATTAATAATTTTTAATTATATATTTTGAAATCAATGGTATGAGAATATATAATTATCTGTTGATAATTTTTTAAATATATTTTAATAATTATTTATAAGAGATGAAAGTCTTGAATTCAAATCCCTGTATCTATCTATATCAAACGAGATTTTGTTTTTATGATGAGTATAAAGAGATCATTATTATTGTTGTATAGTTTATGGTCCATTGGACCTTTCATAAATAAAAAATTATCTTTGTTGTATGGCCATGGCTATTTGAACTTTCTATAAATACAAAATAATATTTTTAATATATTTAGTGAAAGATGTGCCGTATTATATATGTGTATAATAAAAAAAGTTTACAATGAAAATACAAATCTATTATAATAATATGTTATGTGATATGAGGATTTGTTTACAATGGAAATACAAATCCATTATAATAATATGTAATAATAAATTAATTTGTTTCTTTATATTCCCCTTTATTGAATTTAATAATAACAAATTATAATATGTGATTTCATTTGTTCATCTAAAGAGATAATTGCAGAAAAATAGTTTTTTTTTTCCTAGAATTATTTATTTTCTAAAGAGATAATTATTTGGGAGAATAGATAAAATCAGAATTGACTTTGGGGAGGAGAGTGACAGCACTTTCTTAAGATAACGCTTTATCTCTATTATTACTGGGTTTGGAGTCTACACAAATACAGGAGATTTTTCCTCTTAGAACTTAATCAAATATGTGAAGAAAAGATTATCACCTTTGATTTGATCAAATTGAAGCCTTTAGCATCACCTTTTCAAATATAAGTAATGAAAAGTTCTAATTTTATGGATTAAAAACCATCCACAATTCTGTTTCACATTCCATTGGGATCCTGATTTTTACTAAGTTGAATATAAATTACAAGCAACCTTATACTTATTTTTAATTCCTTTTAATGTTAATTGTAATTGTGCTTTCATTTAATCACACCCCTAATTGAAACATAGAAGTCCTCTTTTTCATGTCAAACTCTCAAATAAAAATCAACAAGTAAAAAGAATAAACTTCAAAGAGCAAAGTGAAACTAAAATTGAAATCAAATAACTCAAACTAGTTCTGGAATCAAAGGAAACAAGTATCCCACATCATCAATTTTCTTTTCTTTTCCTTCTGCAATCTATAAGGAAAGAAGCTATTACATTTCTTTTTTCAGAAAATATAAATATCTATTGTCTAAAAATCTCCAATGTATATACGATTTGTCCTTCAACTCTGTGCGTATCACCTGCAGCTCTATAAAGTACTTGGCGATCGGTAATCTTCCTCTTCGATCTCGTCAGAGGGATTTTTGCCCTACCCACCACTGTAAGGCCAACAGAGCTTGAACTTGCAGGGTCAGGTGAGGATCCTGGATAGCCATACCTGAGCACTTCCACGTACAAGAACTGTGTGTCCAGTGACCTGTTCAACTCTATGCAACGTTGGCTGTTCCAAACTGGGTGTGGTTTTCCCAGTACACATTGCGTCTCGTATTCTTCGTTAGGATGAACCCAAAACACAACTTTGTAATATCTTGATGATACGTCAGGATACCTTCTTGGATTGTCAAGCCCTTCTGCGTGGTGAATGGTAACAACCAGGTCATTTTCTTTGTATGTTGGCTTCTTCTTTGGCACTGTTTCTTCTGAACCTTTCTTGATGCATATGAACCGGTTTCTTCTTATTTTATAGACCTGTTTACACACAAAAAGAAGAAGAAAAAGAAAAATCCAATCATTTCTGGTGGTGAAAGAAAAGTATAAGGATAAAAGAAATATTCAAAAGAAAAAAGAAGAAGAAGAAGAAGAAAAAGTTGAAGTCTTACTTCGTCTCCCTTAGCAGCCATCCTGAGAATGTGTTGGGTAGGAGAAAAGAAAATGAGAAAACCTGAAATGGAGGAGTACTTATTATTAAAGAGTTTCAGTTTGTGTTCTTATCTCTTTTGAATTCCTGAGAAATAGGAGGTTAAAGAACAAATAAACCCAAACTAGGGCTTAAAGAAAAAGGCTACATTTTTGCCAGAAGTTTTTTTTATTTCCCTTCTCATGAGTATATTATACCCGACAATGGATGAGTAATATATAGGATAACTATAAAATTTCAAATATATATTATTTTTCTATTACAATTTAAATCACTAATAACTAAATTATTCTCAAAAAATTATATATATATATTTAACTTGTGTTTTCATTTTAATGATACATAGGGATTATTATTTTAATATATATATATTTATTATTGATATATGTGATTCAAATTTATATATATTTATTGGTGTATTTGTGCATTATACTATTTTATTATAAAACTAAATCTATAAATAAAATATTTAATATTTATTTAATATCTTATAAAATAACAGCATATTAAATATTTTAAATATTTTTATTTTTAAATATTTTAAAATTTTATTATAATAATGTAAAAGTATTTTAAAATTATTTATTAATTAATTTTAATATTATCAATATAATTGATATTACTATTTTTAAAATTAAAAATTATTGTATAATTTAAGAATTAATTATTAATAAATATAATAATAAAAATATTATTTTTTAGAATTAGAATTATTATCTAATTAAAAACTTTACATATTAGTTAATATAAAATTAGAATATAAATAATATGCTATTTCTTAAGATAGAATTTGAATCACCATTTTATTAGAAAACTAATTTATTAATTAATATATATTAAAAATTTATTTAAAATATTATTTCTTAAAATTAAAATTATTATTTAATTAGAAAACTAATTATTAGTTAATATAATATTAGAATATAAATATTATACTAATATGGATAGAATTAGAATCACTATCTAATTAAAAAACTAATTTATTAATTAATATATTATTAAAATATAATTAATATGTTATTTCTTAGAATTAAAATCAGTGTTGATTAGGAATGTGACTTATTAATTATAAATTAATAGAAAAACTATAAAATTATACATAAGTTTGAATCCTGTATATAAAAAATAAGTACACATGTCAAAACAAAAATCTTAGATGTCAATATATAAGTATACATGTCAAAAGAATTTTAGGTCTTAGAAATTAAAATATATATATATATATATATATAATATTTTTTATTAATTTAGTAATCAATTATATTTCTAATTAGATAATGATTCTAATCCTACAAAATAGCTTTTTAATTTATATTTTTAGTATTATATTACTTAAAAAATTAATTACTAATTAGACAATGATTCTAACTCTAGACAATAGTATTTTGAATTATATTTTTGATATTATATTTACTAATAAGTTAATTTTATAATTATATAATAAATTTTAATTCGAAAAAAATAGTAATACCAATAATATTTAATAGTACTAATTTATATAATGTTAAATATTAATAAATATTTTAAGATAATTTTTTATTATTATCTTGAATTTTATAAATAAATATAAAATATTAAATTTTATTAAACTTTATCTATAAATTTAATTTATATTATTTTTTACAATGAAGATAATAACTATACATGCAATATGCGAATCTATATATTAATTTTTGAAATCTAAATTTTTTTAATATGTGTGCTTGATTTTTAATACCATAGGATTTTTGTCTTGACATATGTATTATTTTTGACACATGAGATTTAAGCTTATTATAATTTTATAATTTATTCTATTAATTTATTGATTAATAAATTACATTCCTAATTAAATACCAACTCTAATCTTAAGATATAGGATATTAATAAATAGTTTCCTAAGATAATAATACTAATGCTATCCTAGAAAATAGTAGTGCATTAATTATATTCTAATATTATATCAACTAATAAATAATTTTCTATTCAGATAATGATATTAATTCTATCCTAAGAAGTAGCATATTAATTATATTTTAATATATATTAACTAATAAATTATTTTTATAATTAAATAATAAGACTAATATTATATTTTTAATATTATATTTAATCATAAATAAATTTTTAATTATAATAAATGTTTAATCCTAAAAAATAGTAATATCAATTATATTGATATGTTAATTTACAATATTAAGATTAATTAATAAATAATTTTTATACTATTACATTAATAAAATTTTATAAAATAATATTAAATATTAAAAGTTTTATTAAATTATATCTATCAACTTGATTTTATAATCAAAATAATAATAATATTAATAATGCAAAATAAAAGTAAATAATTAATAATGATTAGTTTTCATAATTTTAAGAAGAGTTACTTTTTAGTTTTCATAATTAACATATTTCACTATTTAATTAGCAAGTACATTGGTGAGGGTTATGTAAAAAAAAGAAGAAGAAAATACACACTCAACAAGAAGAGATAGTTGGGCAATGTGTTCCTAAGTTATCTATCTGTTACTCGGATTTAGGGGGGAAAAAAAAAGAATTTATAAGAAAAAAAACACTAGAAAAGACCTAAAACAACATAGAAATCTATTCGAAGCCAACATGAAGTGTTTGGCTTTCAAGTTATGCTGTGGGGCGACAAATTTTAAGTTGATAAGATCTTAGGTACCCAACTGTAAATTACGTATTAATCAATTAACATTGTTTCTTTATGTAACATATTACTTAAAAAGAGTTTTTTCTTAAACATAAAAGATTATCATTAACACAAGATACTTATCATTGTTTTAAAATTGAACAGATTGACTATTAGCCTAGTTTAATAAAAATTAGATAGAAAATTTTCAATTTTTAATGATATTCAATAAAATTCAATCATTAAAAAATCTTATTAATTAAATACTATATTTAAATCATATTAATAGAATTATATTCTATAATTAAATAATAAAATATATATAAGTTGTAAGAAGATAAATTATAAACATTAAATTTTAAAAAGAACTATTACTTTTCTTTTAAAGTTCTAATAGTTTTAAACACAAATTAGTTTAATTTTTGATATTATAATCTATTTTTTCTTTATCTTTTTAATAACTTTTTATAAATATATATAAAAAAGAAATTGATTAAACCGGTTTAGATGAATTAACCTGACTCACTCCATTATAAATCGGTTAATCACAATCTAGCTTTTTAATTGGACCAGACTGATCGCTATTTTTAGGTTGAACCGTCTGGCCCGGTTCGATTTTTAAAACAGTGATACTGATATTAGTATTAGTATATAACAACCTCAACGAAGGAGGAGAAATAATAAGCCAATTACTTTGATAGGACCGCAAACTAACAGCTATTATTAAGAAGTCAGCCACAACATTAGTTGTACGCTTGTATGCCTAAAAAATAAAGAAAGGTTTTTCTACAATTAAGTTAACTAGCTGAAGCAAAATGGCTACCATTTTCCAAGGAAATGGTTGAAAGTACCTAAGAGTCTGACTAAAAGTGAACAAACAACGCACATGCACTTTGCAATTTGGACAGGTTTCAATAAGCAACTTTGTCTATTCATATCAAACTATAATTGTAATACTTGCTATTCACTCGAGCTCTTTGAAAGAGGCTTCCATGTTGCATTTTTAAATAATTTGGCAGAAAGGGGACGAAGTCTGAGGGGAACAAGAAATCATTGATTTCATAAACTGTGCCTGCTTTCCTATTGCTGGAATATAATTCACCTTATAGCATGATCTGCCAATGCATGTCCAAATATACAAGCATTTCGGTTTTTCCATATTCTTCAACATAAGAACATGATTTGATCTAAAACTTGTTGCCAAAATAGTGCAAGCCTTTTCCCAGAATTTAAATACTGAAGGAAAATCCTTCTCGGATGGGCGGTAGTTTAGAGATTTTTGCTGACCTAAGAGCAGAAAAAGAGTATATGCTCGATGGCTACAGATACTGCCCAAAGGGAATCATGACACTTTCTTATGGATAAATTTGCTTGGACACTCGGGTTATTTCCAAGCAATCTCTAGAAAAGATTTTGAGATTCGACTGTCAGACTAATTTTCAAACACTTGCACCCACTTATCTCTTAGACGAGCTAGCTTTCCCATTGGTATCCTCATGCTTTTCCTCACATAACAGCTTATAACTCGATCTCATTGAAAACTTTTCCCTTTTGTCATGATGTCAAATTAGCCTATCCACCTTGTGTCTGACAGGCTAGTAATAAGAATTCTCTGAATAGCCTCTCTTTCTTTCTTAGCTAACAATTGGTGGAGAAAGCTATGATTCCACTTCTCGACTACCTATTAATATTTCGAGTGCTTGGCTTCAATAAGTTAGGTTTTGAAACTCTTTTAAGCTAGGGATTCCGCACTAAATTCCTTACACTGCTCCTAATATTCCATCCCATGCCTTTTAAAATCAACTTCCTATGATTTAGCAAGTTAGATTATACCTATGACGCCATTTTACACTTACCCGTTGATAATCACTGAGAAAAGTACCATAATGAGTTGGGATTTTTGATAGCTCTCTAGGCTTGACGTGCAAGCATAACTCGTTTGAAGAACTTAAAATCCTTAAAACTTGTCCTCCTCTAAATTTGGATATTGTTAAATTCCTCTTTCTTTTCCAGTGCATTCCCTTCTATCTCCTCTGAAGTTTTCCATATAGAATTTGATCACTTGGTTGTTTAGCTTGTCATGCACCTTTTTGGGTAATCTGAAGACTGCTGTAGTGCAGAATGACTTAATAATAATCTCAAGACATTACTTGAGATAGCACTTGGGATTTCTTTTCGATTTTCTCCAACAAGAAACCAATGTTTTTGTCACTTGCCATTAGCCAGTTCACCCGGAAACATTGGTCTTGATATATCTCTTTGTTGCTTCTAGAAAACCTTCATCCCCCCAACTAAATCATGTTCCCAATCATGTTTCCACTTTCTCTTTTAGCTCCTTCATTCTATTTCTGCTTTTCCCATTATCTCTTTGCCCGGCTTTTCAAGTTTGCCCTAAAATATCCAAGCTTATTTTCCCACATATTGCCAAATACTGCTTGCTTAACTACTTCCCCACATCCTTCCGATATTTTCCACATTTAAACGAGTTCCTTCCCGGCGGTCCAGTCCCGCTGGAATCACCAATGCATAACCATGGCTGGTTTCTCATAGCCCGAGCTCAAACATCACACACCCAAGTGTGGCACATATTGCCCAATTGTAATCCATCCAATGGTTTGTAATTCGACACTTAAATGTTGATTACACGAATGTGAAACAGATTACCCAACTGTCATTCATTCAGTGTTCTTTTAGTATAGCTAAAGAACCCAATTAATAATATAAGTCTAACGGTTTGTACTGTAACTTTATACACTAAATTTCAGATTTAAGGATGTTTAATTGAGGGGAGATTCTATGCATGAATAATTTTAACCATTTTCTTTTTCATTAAAATTAATTTATAAGGGAGAAAGAAATGCAGTTTTTTGCTATGTTAATCAAATAATAAGTCTGGAGATTGAAGACTCAAACTCGTGTTTATTCTCCATTTTATGAAAAGTTTCCATAAAAAAACAAATCAAATAATTCTTTTTTAATTCAAAAAAATCAAATAATTAGGAACAATCCAAAATCTTTCATATTAACAAATGGTTACATGTCTTCTTATGATATAAAGATCCAATAGTTAATAATTGGACGTAAACAAAATACAACTGAATGAGCAAGAAAAATCCATAAATAATCTGAATCAATGGTTACATGCATCCCATCTGTTGCTTTTGCAGGATGAGTCACATTCCACAAAATCTTTTAAAATTTTAAAATTTAAAATAAAAGTTCTTACCCAGACTTGATGTGGGTAAGAATTCCTGAAGAAAAACGTACACTATAAAAGAACTTGTAACCAATTAAATATCTATCTAAAGGATCGATGTGGAGGAATGACCAGCTTGTTCATCTCCAATGTGAGTCCAATGTGTCCATCAGCTCTGCATCCGTCGCCTTCAGGCCTAACAAGTCCATGGCGACCGCTTTTCTTATGCGATAGTTTCGGCAAAGGAATTCGAGCCCTACCCACCACTGTAACGCCACTGGAGCTGCAGGTTGCAGGGAAAAATCCTGGAATGTTATACCTGAGCACTTCAACATGCAAGAACCTGATATCCAATGACTTATCTAACTCCATGCGACGTTTCGTTTCCCAGACTGGATTCGGCAACCCTTGTGCCAAATGCGTTTCGTACTGATCATCAGGATGAACCCAGCAAATGACTTTATAATATCTCGATCTGACACCAGGGTATGTATTTGGGTTGTCAAGTCCTTCGGCGTAGTGAATGGAAACATCTAGATCAATCTCAAAATCTTCTTCCCTCACTACTTGCTTGTTCTTTTGCGTTAAAGCGGCCATGTTACTGCGTCTATAGCTTTTGTTTTTCTTTTTATAAACCTGTGCCTGTGTAGAGAAAGAAAAATTTGGCAATCGCCAGGACTCCAGAGCTGTGAGATTTTGAGATCAATAAATAAATTATTCAAAAGAAGAAAAAAAAAAAAAAGAAAGCCGGAGAACAAGCGGGAAGAAAAAGAGTGAAACCTTACTTTGTGAATGCTAGTATCCACCATGAGAATGTGGAAGAATTAATGACAAGATGTATTGTGGAAGACTACATGTAGTTTTAATATTGTAGAGTTTTGGTTTCATCAGAACAGCAGTTCCTAAAGGTTGGACGACAAAAGAAAACCATAACGAAAAGGACTTCTTTGTCAATTCGTATTATGTATTCATGTAACTATTAGGGTTTCAAAGATTTAAACAAAAAAAAAATATATATATATATATATATATATATATATATATATATTGTGGTACTGCATGGAAAAAGTATAAAATTAAAATATATTCACTCAATAAACAAATAAAAGAGCACTAAATTATTTAACTAAAATTCATTTTTCCTTACAGAAAAAATCAATTTCTAATATTGTGTTTGGGAGTATCGATTTTTTAAATTTTTTTCTAAATTATTTTTTTTAAATCTGTTTATTGTAGAAAAATGAATTCACATTTTCTATAAAATAATTGAAATGATTTTCAAGATTCTAAAGTTAATATAAAATAAAAATTGAGATTGAGTCTCTCGTACACAGTATATGATGTTAATACAGAGAAGAAACCAACTTTGGGGAAAATAGATGACGGGAAATATCAACTCTGGGCCATCCTCAATGGTGGCCATGATATATCAGAAACACATGGAAGAAAGGAAGTTAAATAGACGAGCAAAATCAATTAAAAATTGAAGAGATTGATAAAAGAAATATTCACAATTTTGTTTACATGTTTAAATAGAATAACTTTATATACAGAGAGAAAAATGTTAAACTTAAAATTTGGATTACCAGCTGTACAGAGAGGAAGAAGTTCAATTTCCCATAATTTTAGGAAAATGTTTATATATATGCCATATGATTATATATATATATATACACTTTAAGTTTCTTTCTTCCATCATGTCTTATCTGCCTGAAGCAGGGATCAGGAAGCTGGCGATGAACGAATGGTGGTATCAGGTAACATGGCTACTGTCACTACGAAGTATTCACAACCAATAGGAAGATTGTATGGGTTTGAACTTGATCCCAAATTCTTCAGGGTTAATAGGTCTGTCCCTGTGTCAGATGTCAGATGATCCACTGGATTTCCCCTACCATGCTCAGGCCTGGCAGGCAATGGTTTTGCCGTCTGCCTTTCAATATGCACAATCTGCCCAACGATGTACCTGGGTCGGCTTGGGAGATGGTCAGTAAACAAGGCCACAGATTCAGCAGACAGATAGTAGTTAGAACTACTCCGATTGATCGCTTCATAATGCCCTGCTGTGTTGATAACAAATGCAGCAATCTCGTGGATTTCCAACCGGCCAAATGATATTCTTTCCTTGTTCGCCTGCAGGATGAATTGAATTCCATTTATAACTGTCAGGTTTAAAGACGAGCTAAGAAGAAGCATAACTTTGGGGCAGTTGAAACAATGTTTAACCCAAAACAAAAGGGCCACAAAGGCTAGCATCAAACCAGGTCTTCCTGGAAAAGGAAATCAGCTAGAGAAATAATTAGTCATTCCAGGCACATGAGCCAGCAAACTTGCATGTAGAAGTGCCCAACAATGTGGGACATGCAAGGGTTCGGCACACGCCCTGACATAATAATATCTCATGCATCAAATGAAGCCTTAGTAACTGATTGACTCTACCATTAATAAGTCAAAAAGAATAAGCCATTAGAAACCTAAAAGTACCTGCTTCTCAAGTTGATGTTTTTTATATAAAGTAGTAACCAACTCCTTCTTTTCTTCCAATTCTTTCCTAAGCTGTTCGTTTGCAGCTTCTAGTTTTGGGTACTTGTCAAGCAGCTCTTCACGATGCCTAGACAAGAAACTGACTTTTTCTGAAAGAGCACGAATACATTTCCGGAACTCAGCAGTACTATCATCTTCATTGTCATTATTGGAGCTGTAAAATTCGAAAATAAAGCAATTTAACTGTAAGCTAAACCGAGAATTTGAAGGACGCCAGAAAATCCTCACATATATCTAGAACAACATAACCTGCTAGGGTTTAAAATTAGCAAGCAACCAACATCTCAACCTACAAATAGGAAGCCAATACTTATTGGCTAGCACCATATTGTCTATTTCTGCTGCAGCCACGTACAGCCCAATGTAGGACTTTGGCAATGGCCATAATGACCATTGCTTGTATAAATTGACCTAGAAAATTTGATTCTCCTTTTTGTTTGAAAATTTTGAATATCACAATTGGGAGAGCAATTGATACTGTGTTTCACCTTGACATCTCCATACCACAGCAATAACTGCAATTTAAACTGATGTCGCCCATGCCCATCCTCATAAAGAATTACTAAGATTTTAAGACAGATGGAGGAAACTTCTTTATTTATTGTTATCTTACTCTCTTTGTTTCCAAGCTATACAACAGGATTTATGTGCTAAACTTACAAATCAACATTTTAAATGAGGTGCCTAACCTAATTGTTAAAACAAGTGTGATATTTCTCACTTCAAGATGGAAAATTTCGGAACAGATCAAGAAAGTAAAAAGATGCTTCTAGTCCTGCAACAAGATTATGAAAAACAATGATCCCTGAAGTAAAATATAAGGAATTCTAGCAAATGTCTTACTTTCCCAGAGATTGAGCTAAAGCACGCAAGGAATCAGCAAAACCAGCAACTCCAACCGGTGCACATACACAGCTCTTAAGTCTTTCAAAAAGGCTGCGCATCTTCACAGCAGATGCACGCAAGGCATTATATTCAGAGGCCCTCCGATCAGCTGCACAAAGATGAGTTTGGGCTTCCTCTCTTGCTTCATGTAAACAATTCTCCAAATGAGCACAATTCATCTGTTGCATAGGGAAAAAGAAAAACATTATAAAAATATATGGAATTTAAAGCATCTATGACATTCAAAAATAGATGAAGCCAAGTATAATTCAACAAGGGGAGTGAATCAGTCATATCCAATCAGAATAAGACTATATCTGATCAAAATTAAGATGTGACAACCAAATTTGGGAAACTGCCACAGGCAATGATGGTATAGTGATAGAGAACCAAAATGGTTGAACAAACACACAAAATCCTAAAGCACAAAGCTAAAGGAAAGAAACAAAGCACAAAGCCAAGTTATTTTTTGAAATCATAACATGACCTATAAGTCCTTTCATAATCCTCAAAGAAACAAAAATGCAAAAGCCTACTTTTTGTTTTAAGTGACACAGGTATGAGTAAAACAAAATACTTAAACTAACAACTAATACAAGAAACTATAATCACAAGACTGAAATCCTACCAATGTCTGACATAGCAGAAACATAAAACAACCAGTTCTTATCCACTGCAATAAGGATCTAAGTTTTCAGAAAATAAGAGTATATGTAAAAATCACAAGCAATGACATATGAAGGATCAAAATGATAAAAAAGAATAATAGCAACCATACAGATTAATGCAAGAGCAAAAGAAGAATATGCGAAAATGAAACAATAGTGGGAAAAAGGTGGTCCATCTTCTAATACCTGAGATTCATCGAGGAGCTTTCGACTCATTTCCAATTCCCTGGTAAGAACTGTAACATCCTCCATAGCAGCTTTAAGCTTGTTTTCAATCTCACCCAACTGATCTGATTTTTCATCAAGAGCTCTTTGTAATTCCAACACAACATCACTAGTTTTAGCCTCAACTGTAGCATCAGAAGGTAAGACATTCTGAGCTTCAGGCATACTCTCAGCTGTGGAACTGTTTGCCAATGACATGCCTAGTTGGGCCACTAGCTTATCTTTCCCATCTTTGTCACTAACTTGCAGTTCTTCACGCTGTGGTTCTGTCATTAGTGAATCCAGCTGAGTATTTAGCATTCCAGAGGAATCCATCATATTTTCATCAACTCCTTCCCGACCTTTGCTTGGTTGCCTAGTGAGAAGTCCTAACTTTGAATCTAAAGAATTAGAAATACAAGAGACCTCATCCATGGGTTCTGAAGTTCCACCACCTGTAACTTCGGGTTTGCTGCCATCAGCTTTCGCAGCTGGAATGTCAAAATCAGATACAAGATTACTGATTGAAAGCTTTTGCCCCTGCAGATACTGATCAGACAATCTCTGTTCTAATTCTTGAATGCGCTTCTCATAAGACAAACACTGCATTTGTTTTGCCTTAAGCATAGATTGGAGATGCTTCCCATACTCATCTTTCAGCTGCAAGGCTTCAGCTGTTCTCTCGGCAGCATTCTTCAGCAAACTATCCACTTTACTATCATCGAGCGACTCATATTCAAGTTCAAGGCCAAGGGAACATATCAGTGCTTGTGCAGAAGCAAGTTCAGCTTTCAATTTTGCATTCTCAACTTCCATCTTGCTAGTTCCAGCTATCTCTACCAACTCACAGCCTTCAAGGAGCTCATGATCGTCTTTGTCATGTGTATCCGCAGAAATCTCCTCTGCCTCAGCCGAATGAGAACTTTCAGTAGACATGGAGAATGAACTTCTCAAGCTTGCAAGCTTCTCACTCTTTAAAGGCAACCCCGCCAAATGTTCAGGAGCATACCGATCCAGGTCTGACATGTCAATATCAAGCAAATTTGTGTCAAAAGGAGCTATATTGACATCGCACTGACTAGGAGTATCGTATAACCCCATGGCTGCTAATACATCCCTGGGTATATATGAACTATGTGCTTTCAGAAACTCTTCCCGTCTCCTAACCTCAACCTCCCTCTTGGTAGCAAGCCTCTCGGCCAATTGTCCAGCCATGCCCATGTAAAGCTTCATGGAAGCTTTCCTCCTCACCACTTCTGCAAGACAAGCTCTATAAGCAGGACCGATCCCACGAACTAGCTTCAGATCAGTAAATAGATCATCCTGGCGCACCATTGCCTCTCTAAAAACTGGAAACTGTAACTTCGCATCTTTAATTATGTAAGAAACATATGTTATCTTTTGCATATAGTTGTGTACAAAGATGTTCATCTCATTCTTCTTATCCTTGCAAAACTCAAGCAGCTTGGTAATTGAACGACCGCAAGCCTCCATCTTAGGCAAATGATTCTTGTCATGGACATCATACATGGGACCCAGGGCTGAAACTGCATCATGAGGACGAAGTGAGGAGGACAATTGGCAGGACAGACAATCATCGACAAGCTTCTTTACTGTATTTACGTCTTTGCTGCATGATACAGAACAGAGTCTCAAATGTCAACTGAACTTGCACTATTTCTTTACAGCAAAAATATGAGAGCAATTAAAAGCAATGTAATACTAAATGAAGGACAAACCCTAAAGTGCAATAGTAGATAAATGGAAACAATGATGTTTCACAATCTTCCACCTTTAAATGGTTTTAAAGACTTAGAATCTTGTGTAATACTTTACATGTGGATCCATTTTAAAAATAAAAATTAACAAAAATCAAAAAATTTGAACTTCCCCACAATAAACAAACCCAGGAGCATCTAAGTTCTCATCATACATTCAACATGTTCCATGCACAAAAGTTAAGGAAGAAATATAAATTCAGAGCCATTTAATGTATAAAGAAATAAAAAAAAAAGGGGGCAAGAATAACCTTAGTCTAGAAAATGGCATACATTTTCCATGGAAAAGACTAGTAAGTGACTTTACAAAATGATTAAAAGAAAACAAAAATTTTAAACTCACTGTGAAGGTACCTTATACTTTTGAAACAGAAACACCAACAGCCTCAGGTGCTTAATAATTCAATCAG
This sequence comes from Ricinus communis, assembly GCF_019578655.1. Lineage (NCBI taxonomy): Eukaryota > Viridiplantae > Streptophyta > Magnoliopsida > Malpighiales > Euphorbiaceae > Ricinus > Ricinus communis. The sequence continues at coordinate 23,531,650 of NC_063258.1, forward strand.
GTTAAGGCCATTAGTAAGAATGGTTAAAATTTATAAGAGCTACAAATTTTTCCCAGCTAATAAGGATATGCAGCAATCCCCACTCCATATCCGACTAAAACTAACAAAAAAGGGCATTAGGACCAAGCAGATGTGGACCAGAGACCCAAAAGTACACTAACAGGCCAAACTTCCTTGCAAAACCCAATGCCCTTCTTACATTTAGAACCTCAGTACAGAAACTTATTATGGGGCTGTGTATAACAGTCTAAGTGAAAATTAATTATCTAACAAGTATCTAATAAAGCAGAGGCCACAGAATTCACAACATTTGGTAGTTTACCTGTTGTTTTGATAACACCATAGATCCAAGATATTTCATCGAATCGCTGATGAAAAGATTCTATTTGTCCCCTCAACCAAATTCTTAAAATCAAATTGGATAACTTGTTGATGCCTATCCCTCTTCCCAGATTTCTCATTTGTTAAATTACTGGTTTAGTGTGAGAGAGAGATATGCCTATTTTTGTTTGGTAAGTCAAAGTGAGAAGCATCTAAATCTTAAATTCACATCAGAAGTAAGAAAGCAAGAGAAGTCAGAACCAGTTCATAGATTATACATGCTCAAAATATGTTCATCATATGAAAAGCATAAAACAAATGTAAGACTACCATAATGGAATACAGAAACTATAGCAAAACTTCAAAACTAATTCTTGGCAATCCAATAATGCATAACCACAACAATGTTCTCAAAGGATCAAATTATAGCATTATTCAAGAAAAAAAAAACTAAAACATGAAAATCTTCTGGAAGACTTGAGAAAGGTCAAAAAAAATTTAAGAAATATAAAATTTCTAGGTTAGATCAAATGATGAGGAAGCAAGTCAACCAACCTTAATGATTGCATTATACTCTTTTGTTCATTGATGAATTTTTGATGCTCCTTGATGGTTAGCTCTAAATTCTTAAGAGGAAAGGAAGCCCTGCAAGCAAATAAGTCCTCAACCTTGCGCTTCACTTCACCAAACATCTGCTTAAATTCAGAAACCTTCTTTTCAAATTGCCTATGGGAGTTGCTACAGTTCTCCACAGCCTTTCTCAAGTTCTCTTCCTTCACAAAATCTACTAAACACGTGCGTGTGGTGGCCTGCAAAGCAGGATGAAGTTTGATAGACCTCAATTTTTCTAAATCCCTCCTGTAATTCACTAAGAGTTCAGAATGCATCCTGTGCTGCTGTGTGTAGCGTTTCATGAACTCTGAGTAATTCTGACTTATCATCCTATAGTATTGGTCAAGATTACCCCTAGCTACATCAATTGCTCTCTCCTGCACCTTCTGCTCTCCAAAAAACCTCTCACAATGTGCATACTTTGCATGGGTTCTACCATATATTGCATGACCCCTATGGTAATGGTACCTAAATTGCCTTTCGTAGGAAGGCAAAGCCTTCAGAGCTGGGTCCAAGGCGTCATCTAAGGGGTGGGGGTCATGCGTACATCCTGGTGATGGAGGATCTGCAACTTCAAGAATATCAATTTGCTCAGGTGCAGGGGAAGGAGAGTTGTTCTGGAGCCTAGTTCTATTAAAGATAAACACTTCTCGGTCACTGGATGGAAGCTTATAAGCTGAAAGAGGCCGCTGGGGCTCAAGTTTCATATCCAAACACAAAACAAGTTGCTCATTGAAATTAATCTCAGAGACAGATTCAATATACCTCATAACGGCCTCCACTAGGGTTGTTTCATCACAATCAAGCTCAAAGGAGTGACCATTTTCAGCTACATAAACCAGAAGCTTACCCTCATGAACTGAACCCTCAGTGATGCTTGAATTCATCTTATCTTAGATGCAGAATTACCCACCACAGAATACAAGCAAACAATAAATTGCGAATATTACAGAAAAATTTTGAGCTGAAAACCCGCAAATAATGGTCCAATCTAGCCCAGAGATATAGTTGAAACAATTCAACTTAATTTGTATCCAAATCAATGGAAATATAGCTTTTTTAGAGCTTTAACCCTTGATTTTCACGACCCACTACTGTAATCTGCCAAAACAGCCAACTTTCCCAAAACCCACCGAGAATGGAATCAACAAAGCACCATTTGCTACAGATTCACCATCCGAATCAACAAAAAGAAAAGGCCAAGATTTATCCAAGGAGCTCCTAACTTTACACACAAAACCCCAATTTAGTAAGAAAAACCACCATTCAATCCCTCTAAGAAAACACTAATTCGCAACAAACCCGCCAATAATTAAGTCAATAAAACACTAAAGCAACACCGTCCCGTCATCAAATCACCAAGATAAAGCCAACTCCCCAAAGTACCCACCAAGTATTACACCAGAAAATAAAAAACCCTTACGACGCCCCACGATTCTCAAAGATACCTAAACCTAAACCAAGACCAGAAGAAAAAGAAAATTGAACAACAAACAGAAAAACAGAATGTGAACCGACAAGAAGGCAATTTTTCTGTGGAGAAACTTGAACGGGGAGATTAAAGCAATCGAAAGCAATTACGTGAAGACACGATGGGAATCTAGCTCAACGGGTAGAGAGAAATTAAGGGTAAGGTTATCTCCACGAAACCTCTTTCGATTTTTTTTTTTTTTCTCTTTAAATAATGTTCTTTGTAATCTGAGATTTTTCTCTGTTTTTTTCTAATATATATATATAAACTAATTGTTTATAATTAATAATAAAAAAGAAATATAGAAAAATCAGAAAGAAGCTTCCGAGAGAAGCAAACACCTGCGGGTAGCAGAATAGGTCTGTGTGTGCATCAATCTGTGTGAGTTATAGCAGTTGGGACGAAGAGAAAAAACAGGGAAGCAGCTTTTTATTTTATAATTAATAACCAATTATTATTAATTAATTATATTATTAATAATAAGATATTTATTTTTAGGAGTTTTCTAATCTCTTTAGTTTTTCTTCTTGTTGTTCTCGGACTCTTTGCAATGGAAGTAATTGTTTTATATTATCACTTTACTCCTCAATGCTTTTTAGTATATACATCTACAAGTTATATATTTCAACTCATAATTTGTAAATGATAATTTTTGTTTTATAAATTAATGACTTATTATTATTTTATGTTTTACTCATATAAATACAATGATGTATTTTCTTAAAAAATAAATTAAAATTAAAATTTTATTTATGAATGAGGGAAAATATGGTTTATTTCAATATTTTCTTATTTTGTTATTATAATTATATTGTATATAATAACTACATTATATTAAATTATAATAATTTTTATTATTAATTTATTATATCTACTTTTTTAATAAATAAGAATTTTATTCTAAAAGATCATATATGATTTATTTTTTAACTAAAAGATAATATATAAATTTTTATCCAACAAAGTTTGTACTTTAAAATTTTTTACATATTTACCATGAATTTTAGGATTATATTTCAATTACTAATTTTAGTTTTATTTTTTAGTAAAACTATTAGTAATTTATTAATATGACTATAATTTTAACAATAGCAATAAAAGAAATTAAGTTGGTAATAGAGTTTTGGTTGTTTCCTAATAAAAACATAAGTAAATAAATAAATGGGCTGATAAAACATTCTTTTCTATTAGTTTACTCATTTATATTAAGGTTAAAAGAACCTAAAAATCTAACTCTTCTAATATCTCTTTCTCTTTTTCTTTTCTTTTAACAATTGCAAATATTTCGTTTTGACCAGTAAAGAAAATTTCTATAATATATTTAAAAAATAAGTTAGCAATTTTATGTTGACTTATTCTTTTATTACTGAAATTCATATCAATAAATTTATTAAAAACTAAAATTATAATTAATATTAAAATATTTAATTAACAGTAAAAGATAAAATATACATTCTAAATCTTTAAAAAATCAAAATATAGAATTTATTTGGCAGTAAAGCTTTTTTATTTTAAAAAATAGAAGATATTATCCTCACTAAACAAATGATTATTATACATTATTTTATTTTGTAATCAAATTTCAGAAGCATAATTTTCCCATTAAACAATAAAAACTGTGTATATATTAGATTTCTAGTATTTAAACAAACTACAAAGGCATATAATATTGACAGAAATATTATTTTTTAGATTGAAAATAATTTGATTTTTTTACATAATAAATGATTATCTAATTGTAAGATTAGTCATTTTCAAAAAAATATATATATATAATAACTAAATAATGAAGATAAGTTATCTTAATTTTTAGCGTAAACTATATAATACTAACAAGATTATATTAAGATTATTAAGAATGTTTGATATATAATATAATTAAATAAAAAATATTGATATTAATTTGCCCCATTATATATGACATTTTATTTTTAAAATAATATATAATAATGATCACTATATGATGATATTTATATTAGTAAAGTGGATAATTCTTCATTATTATGTTGATTTGTGATTTTTAATTATAATTAAACAATAATATATTTTTTGATTATTGACATTATGATATATAAACAAATTTATATAACATATAAGTCACGTATAAAATATATTAATAAAAAACATATTCAACTTGAATTATTTTTAGATTTATAAACGTAGTTAAAAGGTATTTAGCATGTGGTGTAATTATTGTTAAGAATATTATTTTAAGTATTTGAATAAAAATTTAATAAAATTACATTTAAAACTGAAAATCACATTTAAAATATAAAGGTTAAAAATAATAAAATAACAATTTCAAATTACGTTTTATATTTCTAAAAGGCAACAAAAAAAAAAGGTATTTTTCGAGAAAACAATTATCATAATCTAAGTTAAATAATTGTTCAATTGTTTCAACTTTTACATACAATAATAAGATTACCTTTCATTTAATTACATTAATTTATATTGCTTTCTTTGTATTGATAGATACATTCAAACATAAATAGAAGTTCGATTCTCTTAAATAATTAAGACATTGATATTGAAAAAGTATTTTTTTCAATCTCAATTTTATTTTAATATGGATTCTTAAGTTTTAAAAATCGCATTTATAAAAAGTATTTTATTAATTTTTATTTTTATTTTTATTTTTAAGGGGAAAAAACACCTATTAATAAATTGCAAATTTTATTATGATTATTTAAGTTAGATTGTGTTTTTTGTTTTTTAATGATATAAATGTTGGCACAATTCATATTGGAATTAACAATAATAATCACTTCGCTAATTGTCACGTTATATGTGAAAATAAATTAACAAACAAACAAGGTGATATTTACATAATAAACTTAATTATCACGTTAAACAATGTTTAAAATTAAGTTTGTTGACCGCAAATGAATTTGATTTCAATTTTTCCAACTGTAGTATTTTAGCAAACTTCATTTTCCGTCGTCGTTTTAACAAACTTTGGGCCAATAGAGTTGACTGTATTCTTGTTTTTCTATGAAAATTATGATATCATATTTGCTGCATTTAGCACGTTTAATAAACGACTAATGATAGCTACTTTTGTTGGGTATAATTATACAAATTTTTGTTTACTGTGAAATATTTGTTTTTTTTTATACCTTGATTCAGCTTTTTTTTTATTTGTCATCTAAATTTTATAATTATATTATTAATTTTACTTCAAGCTAAAATCGAAATCAGTGTGAAAATATATTTTTAAAAAATAAAATAAAATAAATGTTAAATTTAAAATAAATACAAAATTCAGTATCTATTTACGATTTAAGATTTTTAAATATTATATTAACTTAAATTAGTTTTATAATTATAAAATAATTTTTAATTCTAAGAATATATATATAATTATGTATACTTTGTAAGTTTACTGTAGACCATAGTTTAACTTTTTCTAATTAACCAAAATAATCAGTTTTTTGTTCCACCTATTTGATTCTTTCTTTACTTTAATTAACAAAATATATTTAAAACATATGGTTTTTTTCTTAGAAATGAATGTTTTCCCATCCAAAGGGGTATAAAGGAGTTCAAACTTTTCCTTCATTTCAACCAAACAAAGTGTCTAATTAAGGTGCAAATATATTCAGAAAACTAACATAAAGAAGTATATATATATATATATATATATATAATTCCCCAATAGTAAGATTGCAAAGAAACCTCTTAAACCACATGTCTTCATCGAACCTTTTTAAGCAAACAAAACCCATTGCTTAAAAAATGGAAAATCTCTATTATTCACTACATTTTGCAACCACTTGAACTCCATAGTTAATCTCTGTGCAGAAAAAGGGAGAAAGGCCATGTTTATTCAAGCAGTGCAGTAATAATAACTACAGAACTGGCATACAAAGTAAATGGTACTTTGAGAAACTGTAGGGTCTTGTTTGGCAGGAGTGATAGAGACCATCTGACATTTCATTACCATGAAAGCCAAAATGAAAAAGATAAGATATTCTTCCCAGCACCTTCTTGGTAAGTGCAAAATGCTGCTTGCACAAAGTCATTTGTTGCCTTGAAATAGTTGCTATTATAGAAAGTATAGTAGAATATTTTTTTTTTTTTTAAAAACAGTGAAAATATTTAATCATATTAATTAAAAAAATATTTTTGAATTTACATATAGTTTGAAATTGAACTATTTTTTAGAATGGAGAAATTAAATCTGTGGAATAAAAAAAATCTTCTAACTATTTCTTATTATAAGTTGCAATTTTATTAAATATGAAAAAATGTTAATTTTTATGTTTTTATGAGTAGAAATCCAAAATTTAAATACTTTTTTATTGGCAGTCTTTGCATACATTAACTTTATAAGGATTTGAAAGTTTATTAGCATAAAAGTTGGATGGTTATGCATTAGTTCAAATACATAACCATCCAACTTTTATTATTAAAAGCATGATGACTAATGGAACATGGAGGTTAATTATTCCACTTTTGTGGTTTAATTATTAAAATGAGAGTAATAGTAATGATTATATTAATTGTATCATAAAATCATAGGAGTTTATTGGTTTGGATTAAAGAATTAAAATGTAAAGATTTACTATAAATATAGTAAGTTTTATAAATTTTGATTTCTTAACTACCAAAAATAAAATTATTTTTTAAATTTTATTTCGTGCATAATGATATATATTGAATTGAAAAGTTTAAAAAATTTGATTTAGACTACATTTAATAAATATAGTTTACTTATTTTTGTTCAAGCTCTTGTCCGTTTAAAAAAATTATAAAATTATATATAAATTTAAATTTTATATGTAGAAAATAATACACATGTCAAAATAAAAATTTAATGTATCAAAAATTAAACACACGTGTTAAAAAAATTTAGATCTCAAATATATATATATATATATCGAGTCTCTATCAATATATTTTAAGAAAGAAAAAAGAAAAACTCAGTAAGTTTCTTTTTTGTATTTTTTATAATTATATTCAATATTTAAATATTAAAAATATACAAACTTAAATTTCATGAATAAAATATGTATATTTTCTTTCTCAAAAAGATAAGAAGAAGAAAATGAAAAAGAAAAAAACTTTTTTTATCTAATAATTAATTATCATTGGATTGCACGTATCTTTTCTTTAAGGAAAAAACAAAATTTTGTATGTATTTCGTGTGGAGAATGGAAGTTATTAAAACTTAACCATATGGCCTTTATTCAAAGTATCAAGGCATAAACCTTTATGCAAAATATTACCCCTTTAATTATTAATTTAAAATAAGCCATCGAGAAGAGCCTGGATTTTTTATTCTTTCAATATTTTTATTTCTACTTTAAATTTATTACTGATAAATTCTATAAATAGTTAAATTTAATTTCTAAATTTGATATTAAATATCAAACTCAATAAAAATTATTCTTTTCATAGATTAGAGAACAATTTAGATAATTAAGTAAATTCTTTTTCTATCTTAGTGCAAATTTAATTATAGTGTTTAATATCGATGATTAGTTAATTATTTGTTAACAGAAAATTTATTTTAAACTAATAAAATAAATATTAAATAATAATTAATTTAAACATTTAAGGTTTTCTTTGATAAAAAGTAAAATATATAATAAATTAATAAATACAAAAACCTCTAACTCGTAATTAATTTAATATTTTACAAAAAATTTAATAAAATAATAGAAAATTAGGTACACTAAAATCCTGAATTATCTTACTATAGTATTAATCAAAATAATTTAAATATTTTTAGAATGTCTAAATTATTTTATTTAAATGAGATACGATTATATTTTTCTAGACATTGGATTAAATTAAGTTAATTTAAAAAAATCATTTGGAAAAGAATATTTATTAAGTCTTATAGTTAATATTAAATCCAAGAACCAAATTAAATTTTTTTGATGATTAAATCCCATTTAACTATAAAGAGAAAAAAATGTTGATAGAATTAAAATTAAGTGACCTTTTAATTCAATTTTTAACATGAATTTGTGTGCTCATGTGATCAAAATTCAGGAGGAGCCAGATTAATTTACTCAATATCTTTTCTTTTAAAAGAAACAACATTTTTATTATTATAACTAATTATTTTTTCTGTTTACTTTTGATAAGTCATTTTTTATCAGTCTAGAAATATATGTACTTTTTTTCTATTTTTTAATTTAATAATTAAACATCTAAACTATCTTTCATTAATTACTATAATATCAATATATAATTAAATTTTATTATTTTAATCTTAAAATTATAAATTACTGTCTAAATCTTTTTAGAGTCCATAAATCTTTTTATTTATATCTCAAGATCTTCATCCTTTTTTCTAAATTTTACTCTTTTCTTGAAGTTACAAATGAGTTCGCAAATTTAATATTTTAAGTATCGTGCATTATATTAAAGAGTCTACTAAAAGTCTTTTAATAAAATTAATCAAGAAAAATTAAATTTCTTAATCATTATTGATGTCTCAAACTTAGTACTCGCAAGTATACGAACCGAATGATAGTACGAGCAAGTTCATCACAAGGTAGATTTTCATAAAAAATTGTAGAGCGTGTATTATAAATACCAACTATCATACAAAATACTAAAAATAAATCTAAACACTCTAACCTAATATTTTGAGAATGATTTTAAGATTTAAGAAAAAACTTAAATAACTAGAAAATAAATATATAAGTAGAATGATTAATGTAAACTATGTGATAAAATAGCATTTAATCTAGCTTATACTTAGTAATTCTTTATTTCATTTAAGTCCAAATCTAATGAATAATATGGTGATGTGTCTTCCCTAAGTCAGTCAAACTAATAATGCAATCTAGATTTCTTATACCAACATAGATTAAAGTAAATATGATGTTTTTAATACTTTTAACCTAAAGATTTTCATAACAAATATTACTATTAAATTGATATGATGGTCAACCAATAGTAATATATGAAACTAATATATATATGAAGATAAAGAAATTATTCATTAAATTTATGATATATAAGATTCATACATAAATAAAAAGCCAAATTAAACACTTATGGAACTTAGCCTATTTAATACAATGGTTATTGTAATTAAATAGAAAGACATAACATATATAAAACATAAGATTAAAACTCTCTTAAAATCTAAAAGTTTTTCAAGAAATAAAGAAGATTAATCCTCACTCTCTACATTTTGAGAAACTTCTCTGATTCGTAAAAGAACAATGCAAAAACTAACTAAATGTTGCAGAAAATGAACTGTATGGAATTCATAGAGAAAATAATTGAACGATATGTAGAGAATTTGCAGAGAGAGTGATAGTAGATCATTCCTTGTTTAATTGACGTCTACTTCTTATAGAAATTCTTTTCTGGAGTCATTCTCTCAGCATAACACTACTATAGTTATCATATTCACTGTCGTAAACAAAATAGATAATTTAAAAGATAACTATCTTTAATTACACCATAACTACTTAATTTTCCCTTCATGGGCCTTGATGAATTCGGCTGGGCCTGCGATATTAGTAGTTCATATGTCTTTATTCCGAGCCTTTAACAACCACTGCCCAATTAAAACTCATTTATGCAATTTTGGCTTATATTTTTTTTTTTTACTATTATCACTTGAAATTAGATAAAAAAGGCTAAATTGAGGTAAAAAAACACGTATTTCTACATATTATGTTTATAAAATATATCAACAAACTATTAAAATATCTTAATTATATATACATAATATTAACCTATCAATTATACAAATTAAAATTAGATTTGAGAAAAACAAGTATAAACAGAAAAAGTAAATATAAGTGGGCTTGGGTGTCAAAGTAGGAATCAAGAAGAATACTCGTGGAAAACATCATGGAACAAGAGTAATTAATTTTAAATTAATTAACTTAAGTAACATTATCATGGAAGAGTAGTTGATTGACTTCATTTACCATTTTCCATGTGTTTAATTTTTTTTTGTTTACTACTACAAAACCCAATTCAAACACATTAAACTACAGAATAACTTTTCCAAATTTTTAATATTATTTTTAATTCTCAAAAGGAATTACTATTAAGGTCAAGCTAATTAAGCTTAGCTGGGAGATACGTGTGCTAATTGTCTTCTAAAATTTATTAAGCATGCATGCATTTCACAAGGAAGCTTATGTTTTTTAGCCAATGACAAAAGCAAGAGATGGTGACTTAAAATAGTTGCAATTGCAGCCACATTATGTACTTCCTAATAGAGTTCAAACTTTAACTACCAATTATTTAGATTTCCTTTTATTCTTCAATTTTGTCCTTTTTCCCCCTTTTCTTCCCAGAATCCCTAACCTCAGCTTATGTCACAAAATCATACCAAACCCACCTATAGGCTACTCTATTACATTATTTGGTCCTTTTTATTTTCAAAAATAAAAAAAGAATTATTATTAGATTTAATGGTTGAAAATATCCAAATCCATTAGCTTTTTGTTCAAATTGAATAAATTAAATAGTTACGTGAATATTTATGATATGCCACTTCGTATGCCACATCATTCAATTCCGATCAAAGTTGAAAATTAACTAAAGTCATCAATGATTTTATAATTCAAACCAATTTTATTAAGATAAAATATTAATTAGAATTAGCAAAAGTCATAAAATTTTAGATTTATTTTACCATCAAACCAAATTATAAATATTTCACATCCAGTCTCTTTTCGTCAAATTTTAACCTAAAACATTTAATTGGAACGAAGAAAAATTTGCGCTTAAGTATGCTATTAATAGTAGTTGATATCATAGGCCTCCTTGTTTTTTTTTATAGAAAAAAAAAGTCCTTTTAAAATGAAAAAAGAAATTAAAGGAACCAGTTGAGATCTTTATTCCACATCCGAATATCTCAAAGAGAACCAAATTGAATATGAAAGATTTATATTCGATTTAAAATTAAAATAAAAAATTATATACAACGTTGCAATAAAATCATAACTGTTAAAAACCGAAATCAACCAATTTGGTTCCCTTTAAAAAAACCGGAACAGTAATGAGATCTTGATACCATAATATTTTTGACCTGTAATATCATTTTAGTGCCAACAAAATTTAAAATACTATTGAAATTTAATTTTCTTTGGACCAATATAAAAACATATTCCTTTCTTATTTAATCTTAATGAGAAATATCCATTTAAAAATTATAAAACTATCTTCAAATGCTCAATTTGAGAGAGATATATAAATTTATAGAAAGCAAATTGAACAAGCAAAACTAGTGACTTGAAGAATTCTCCACTGCCCAGTACAGATTAGGGACATTGGTTTCACAACCTACAAAGCCACACTTTCTTTCTTGTAAAATCCTAAAGTAGAAAAGAGCCTGGAGAGTAACCTTTGTACCTGAAAGCACAGAATAGAATAAGGTCTTTAGGGTTCCAAAATGCAGGGGCGAGTTGCTGTATTAGGCAAAGTGAATCAATGGTGTTTTTTGTGCTAAAGGACATCCATGGCATAAAGCCTAATGTTAGGAAAGTTTTTGGTGGGGTTACATATATCCTGAGTCTTGGAGAGTCACATGATATGATGGTGATATTTTTATCTCATGTGACAAGGAAAGTCCATCAGGGATATATAGGACCACCACATGTTTTTTGAGTTTGTTGTTTGAATATAGATAATTCATGAATACATAAATCCAAGAATTGAGGATGTTACTTATATATATATATATACACACACACCATTAACTACCCATGATTAAGAATTATTGTTTCATATCATTGTATATATTCATAGGTGGCATATCACTAAATTATTTAGATACTAAATTCTTTAGAAATAGTTATGCCGAACTGTATATTTGCTTAGACTTTTTGATGAAAGTCTTCGGAGATTCTTTTTTATAATGAGAGTGATTGCAATAATTTTAAGGTTGAACTTAAACTCGGATTAGTAAGAATTCTTGCTCTTAAGATAGAGATTTCGAGTTCGAGACATCTATCCAACTTTTGTGGATTATTTCTTCCTAGAATGAAAATTATTAAAAATGTGAAATCTACAGTGGTCTATCTAAAAATCTTCCATCTCTCTAACACTATCAACAACCAATACTAATCATATCTCTAGAATTTCCTAAAAAAAGAACTGGAACTCACAGGTCTGGCCTATACTTTCCATTGTGTATGGTTGCATCTTAATTTATTTCACTCAGTGTTGCTGTTAAGGAGTATTAAGGTGGTTCTTTAAGCAAACACTTTTAACTGTGCTATGCAATAACAATATGAATTTGCAGATGGACAGGCTTTTGGAAAAACTCTTGTTCAATGTAAGGAAACCTACTTCTTCATTATTTAACCATAATCAGCCCATGCAACAAGGCCCAGCCCAACCCATTTAGGCCACAAACCACAACAACCACTACCCCCTTAATTCTTTTTGCAACCTTTTCTTGTTATTTAAAAGAAAAAGAAAAAAACAAAGGAAAAAGGAAAGAGCAAAAGTCAGTATGCTATCCAGGCTAACATAGTAATATTACATATTAAATTACAAAAATACTGAAATTATAGATGTCAACAGTATCTAATTTTAATGTATTAGTTAGATTTTTTATATATTATTAATTTTTGAATAAATAAAGATATGATTTTAACTTTAAAAAATTATTTATATTAAAGATAATAATAATTTGTACAAATAAAGTGTGGGATAAACAAGTAGTTTTTAGTTAGCATAGAAAATAATGATAATTAAAGGCTTGAGAACATCGTCAAAAATAGAAGTACAAACTACGACGTATTAAGGGAAGATACAGCCCTATTTCTGAGACATCACTACCCTCACTATTCTCTCTATCTCTCTCTCTCTCAGAAGCAATCGCGCAGTTCTGCTAACCTCTACTTTCACCGGAGATCACTATTTCAGCAATTACGTTTCTGGGTACCTTTTTCTGGTACAAAAGGTTTCCATATTTCTAATCTATTTTGCAATTGCTAATTTTATACCAGTAAATTTTCTACTGTTTCTTTCTTTCGACACCTCACCACTTCCGTCCCTGAAAAACTTGGATTCCATTATCAAGAACCAAACTCTAGAAATTATCCAGATGAGAAATTCATTTATGGGTTCTGTTGTATGATATTTTGGGTATCGGTTATATGTATTTCCATTGTTAATTATAATTTGTTCTTATCTTTTGAATTGGATACATAGGTTCTATGCATAAGTTGTGTCTTACACTATAAGTTTATAAATTCCTAAAAAGTTTGGTTAGTTAGATAGGAAGATACTTAAATTTTAAATCTCTATTATCATAATTCCTTAACAAGAACAAGAAATTAAAGTTTGTTCTGAATTTTTAATGGAAGAGAAATTGAAATACATAGTATTTGATGCTTTCTTTCAGTTTTTTTTTTTCTATTAAATTTTTCAATCTCTTATTGCTATTTCTTTTTCCTCTTATGCATGTAATTATTTGGTGAGAAGCCAAGAAGTAACCTGACTGCTCCTGCTTCAACTACTTTACAGCTCCAAAGAACTCCTAATTACGCCTTTCAACTTCTTACTTTGGTCTATATGATTGGACGTTTAGAGCAAGCTATTTCACTGTTCTAAATCCAGAGCTGTCTATTCGCTTATAGCTTAATTGGCCAGCTAGAGCAAGCTGTTGCACTTTTCAAAGAACTGTAGCAGCTTCTTTAGTTTAAGCGCATTTGTTGATAGGCAACAAATAAAGCTGCAAATTCTCACCCAAAAAGTCTTTTGGTTCCTTGTAGCTTTGGTGGTCGCATGCCCCCAAAAGTACAAACCTTAAAAACATAAGCACCCTTCTTATAGTTTATCTGTTTCTTTCTTTTCTTTTTTTATTATATTGATCATGAAACGAGGATACTCAGAGTCACCATCAACCTCTGGTGATGGCCCACCTAAGTCCAGAATTAGATATACGCCCCAAGGTAATTTTTGTAGCATGTCTTTAAATAAGCTAGTGTCAGTTGCTAGTTATTGGTTTGTTTCTGGTTTATTTAGTTTGCTTTTGGTGGGGTTTTGTGTTTTAGGGTCTAGATATGGGTTCCTTTTTTTGTTTAATCAGCTTATTCTTTATTTAAAAATTGATTATAATTCTATACTGCTATATTTCCCAGAAATAAGAGAAATAAAAATAGAATTGCATAAGCTTATACTTGTAATGATTATCATTTCTGGTTGTATGATATATTTTCTATCTACATTCATAGAAACAATTTTGATCGATTACTTTACAATTTCACTTAATTTATTGATTTAGCCCCTAGGATTGTAAATGCTGTGTCCGTATCCTTTAGTTTTTTAAGATATTAAACAGAAGAAGTTATTGTAATAAACCAAGGAATTTCAATTGAGTACTTAGTTTTATCAGGTCTAACTGATGAAGAATTTAAAACTGAATGTTTAAACCTATTTATTTTCTTGCATCCATTCAAAATACCATTTGGGGACTGTCTAGTTTTTGTTTTTCAAAGCTGAGGATTTAAATTTTCTTTGTCTAGGTGAAGCACATTTTTCTGAGGATTTTGTTCAAAAAGTCGCTGACCATTATAGTGCAAGGACAAATCAGACTCTAGAAGAAAGAGAAGCAAGTCCAATAATCCATTTAAAGAAACTTAATAATTGGGTATGTTGTGTAAACATGTATCTGATAAACATCTTAAATTTCAGTTACATGATTAATTCATTAATCAAACAAATCTATTATTGTATAGATAAAAAGTGTTTTAGTTCAACTTTATGCTCGTCGAGGGGATGCAGTTCTTGATCTTGCTTGTGGGAAGGTAAAACATTATTTTCCTGGTATCATTTCATTTTTTCCCTTTCTGATTTAGCCCTTCTGATCCTTTTGTTTTCTCTTGCCAGGGTGGAGATCTTATTAAATGGGATAAAGCAAAAATTGGATATTACGTTGGCATTGATATAGCTGAAGGCTCGGTAAATCCTCTACTCATTTATCGTTTGAATATGAAGAGACAAAAACAGTTCTTGCAAAGTGTGCTTCTTTGTCTCATTTTCTTCTTGCAATTTGTGGCTAGTTTTATGGTTACAGGATGCATTAGAATGTATCTTATACAATAGTGCAATGCCATTACTTTATTATTCACAGTGTATAATTCTGCTGTGTTTATCATTTAATTCTTAAACCTTCAATTTTGCGATTTGAGAGTCTTATCCCATTTCTTGTTTTTGTTAACTCTTCTACTTTTACATTTTGAAAGCTAAATTCTTAATCCTTAACTTATTAATCTTTTTATTTCTTAACTGTTTGTGTTCAATATTTATGTTACAGATAGAAGATTGCCGCACACGTTATAATGGTGATGCTGATCATCATCAGCGGCGTAAAAAGTTCTCGTTTCCTGCTCGCCTCATATGTGGGGATTGTTATGAGGTAATTTTAGTTATTACGCTTAGCATATAGTAGCAAAATGCAGCACGTGAAGTGCCACTGTTTGATCTTAATTCCATGAATTCTGTTACTATGTCTGTGGTTTTAACTATCTGGTTGTATACGCCTAATAACAGTCTGTTGATTCAACACCTTTCAAAAATTAACTAAATAACAACATTTTGAATTATCAGCATAAGCACCTTATGGATGCATAAGTGAGATTTGTTATCTGTCATTTTATTCAGGTTCGCTTGGACAAAGTACTGGCAGATGATGCTCCTTTTGATATCTGCAGTTGTCAGGTGAATGATATTTACTTTTATGATTTCCAATCAACTTTCTATAATTTTCAAAAAGTAGTGCTTCATAAGTAGTCACCCAGGTTTTGATTTTGTCACTGAATTGATAGTTGTAGCATTCCACTACATACAGAATTTGTACTCATGTTAAAGGGATCTTGACCAGACTTTGCATAATTTAGAATCCTTATTTTCCCTCATATATGGAATTCAAGATGTGGCTTGTGATTGTCAATCCATATGTTTCTATTTTTATTTTTGGTACATGTTTCTTACTACAAGGTGCAAAATGTTCTTCCTAGCTTTTGTGTCTGTTTGTTCTGAAATGTTGACTTAAAATTTTTCAGTTTGCTTTGCATTATTCATGGTCTACTGAAGCACGTGCTAGGAGAGCCTTGGCCAATGTATCAGCCTTGCTCCGCCCAGGAGGCACCTTCATTGGAACAATGCCGGATGCCAATGTGATCGTCAAAAAACTTAGAGAAGGTTTCTTTTTTTTTTTTTTTCCTTGTGCTAAAATTTGCTGTTTGTCTGAATAATATCTGAAATATTAAAAAATAGGCTAGCTGTAGTTTCTGTCAAGACAGTCATGTGGAAAAGGGTGTTTAAGATGCAATGTCAAGGTTCCATTTGCTAATTATTTCCAATATTCCGAGTTCCCATATACTAAGCATACTAAATTTTTTCTCAGGTGCAACTCTTATAAACGAAAACTGGAGAAGATGGAGTCCACAGTTTAATTTAGGCCAAATACGTAGTTTCATCCTTAAACTTTAACAATTTAACCTTAACACTCCTCAGCTTGTATTTTCATATTTTTATTCATTTATATTGTGATAAATTGAATAAAAATATAAACGTACAAAAGTGAAAATGATCAAAAGCAGAAGTTAAAAATTGTCATGGATTAGAAAATAGTTGAGGGATCTCCAGAGGTTAAATTGGTAAAATGTAGGGGGTGAAACTATGGATTAAGGCATGTAATTTATGTGGCTGACCTCAAATGTAATTGAATGAAACTTTTGTGTAGTGAATTTGAAATCCATATGTTTCATGAAACTTAGGAACAAGACATCTTTAATAGAATTTGCAATTTTGCATTTTGTTACAGAAATGTCTTGAAAATGGGTTGTAATGCATGCCAAATTCTTCTCAACAGTCAACATGCTATATATGCTGCATAAAGATGATGTATTTTCCAATCATAACAACCATCTACTGTAGTCAGAGTTACCAGGATTCTCTAGACAAGCAAAGAAGCTCTAATAGGTTCAGTGCTTTGTTAGTGTTCCTATTAATTCTTGAAGATGTATTTTTCATTTCTATAGATAAACAAAACTGTTTTTGTCTACTATATAAAGTCCATAATGACTTGTTTGTAGTTAATTTGTTATTTTGAGGCTTCACTTGTAATCTTTATGTTCTATGCAGTCCACCTAGCTCAAAGTAAGAGCTTCAAGGATATTTGTGACACCGAGGGATAAGTGAGAAATAAGAATAAAAATGACTAATTATCCTCGAAGAGAAAAGAAAAAGTAACGAAGTGAAAAGTGAATATGGAATGGACTTATCCTCATTTTGTAGAAGCTGAATCATAATTTAAACTTCCGGAGAATTTGTTATGAATAATTTTCTGGTTTACCTCTTCTATATCTAATCTCAGTGAAGTGTTTTTTTTTATGTTTACTTTATTGTTTTGACCGAATAAGAATTAAAGAAGCATGGCAGACCGCTTTTCTCATAATTGACGGAAAATATATTTTCATTTTAATGTGCAGCTAAAGGACCGGTCTTTGGTAATAGTGTTTATTGGATACGCTTTGATGAAGAGTACTCTGAAAAGGTGAGTTCTTCTCCGTTGTCATGATTATATGCCTCCTAATAGTCTTAAATCTGACGAGTTTTTTATTCTTGGGATCAGAAATTTAAATATTCTGCCCCTTATGGTATCAAATACAAGTTCCACTTGGAGGTATTCATCTGCTAATTTCTCTTCTAGCTTGTAGTTTTCTGATTTCAGACATACAAGTGCTGTTACTCATATTTCATATCAAGTACAATGTATCAAATGTATCTTTACAAATTGGTATCCAATTAGATGATGGAAGTCCCTCATTTTCTTTTACCACCAATTTTCTTGTGAGCAATTGCAGGATGCTGTTGACTGCCCCGAATGGATCGTCCCTTTCAACATCTTCAAATCGTTGGCGGAAGAGGTATAATGTTTTGTATGGTGCGTCAAATGAAGTCTGTGATCTTAACTCCTTTTAAATGATTTTTGATTTTCACAAGTTAATAATTCTTGAACTGGAAACTTTTGGAGCAATAGACTTTAGAACTCAGTTTTGAAAATTTCGGCAGTATGATTTGGAGCTGGTTTTTGTGAAGAATGCACATGAATTTGTCCATGAGTATATGAAAAAACCAGAATTCATTGATTTAATGCGAAGGCTGGGTGCTCTGGGTGATGGTAACCAAGACCAAAGTGAGTTTTTTGCACTATAATTCTGGTTCTGTTCATTAATTCTTTTTTTTTCTTAAATTTTTTTTTTTAGTGAACATACATCTATTTCTCGAACTTTTATTTATACGAGTTTTTTCCTTCATGCACATGAAGTATAATATTTTGACTCATGATTCATATACTAATAAATTAAAGTAATTTTAAATAAAATTAATTTGATAATTTATTTCATAAATTAATATTATTATTTTGAAAATATCATTTTTAACTAAAATTTTTCTTATTCTAATTATTATAATCAAATTGTATGTTAATTAGTTACATATAAATAATTAATGAATTTAACTCAATTTCATTGACATCACTATATTTTATTAATTGTACATTTATTTTCTTATAGATTTTAATTAGATTTCTTTTATTGCGTCACATAACTATAGTTATAAATAACCAGACCTGCTATTATTCATCTAATAAAAATTAAATTATTTACTTAATATAAAATAATATGCATTTTGAGTATTTCATATTTGTAATATTATAAACTTCTGAACATATAATTTAAGATGTAAAAAAATTGATATATGTAAATACTGTATTTTTACATCTAAATTAAATCTATTAATGGTTAAATAGAATATATGTGGCCATAAATGCTAACTAAATTATGGTTGAATAAGAATTAAAAATAGAATATGAAGTCAAAATTTAGTAATTTATATACTGCAAATCTGCAAATAACTTGTTATAATAATTCATTATTAGCGTCTTAAAATGATAATATTTCCTTAATAATGATTAATTCTTTATAGAAAAAATATTATAAAAATTATTAATAGTTAAATGTTTCTAAATCATGATTTTTATTTCTGCAATTTTTGGATTTTTATTTTCATATAATATTTTAAGATCTGTAGTTTAATGTACTACTATTTATTAAACCTCCAATCATTCCATGAAATTAACATTTTATATATTAATTTGTTAATAACCATTCAATCATAATTAATATTAACTAATATTCATTTCAACTCATAGTTAGTTATCATATGAATATTTTATTATGATGA
Source organism: Ricinus communis (assembly GCF_019578655.1). Classification (NCBI taxonomy): domain Eukaryota; kingdom Viridiplantae; phylum Streptophyta; class Magnoliopsida; order Malpighiales; family Euphorbiaceae; genus Ricinus; species Ricinus communis. The sequence continues at coordinate 23,551,250 of NC_063258.1, forward strand.
AATATTTTCAAAATTATAGATTTTATTGTTACTAAATTAAAATAGGAGTTTTATGATGGAAACTATATAATATTCAAGGCCTAAAGAAAAATAGACATAAAATCATTGGCACCTTTTTTTAAAAAGAAATTATTAGTCATAAAGAAATTATTCATATATTTATATACATGGAATTATTTTTATTTAGTAAATTAATATTAACTATTTGACTCGTTATCACTTAAAAAATAAAAAGTATACATTTTTATATGTAAATTCACCTATTTATGATTCATAAAGTTTACATAGTTATTATTATACCTAACAATGAATAAATTTAATATATTGTTAAAAAAATAAAAATTCATATATCATAAAAAATATATTAATTTCAATAATAGAAATCAAGCAAAAATGAAGCCTTTGCCATGGGAGAATTCAACTCAATTGTAAATTAAATTTGTTGAGAAAAAAATATGAATAGTGAGATATTGTACCAGGTACAAAACAAGATTATCAACTTCAGGTAGCAGTAAAAGGTGACGGGAAACATAATCCGACTTGTATTTCACTACTATTTAGTTTAATCTTTTTTAGAATTTTTATATTCTTATAATCTTTTAGAGTCCTATGTTTATAACAATTTTATCCATATACTACTATTGTTTATTATCTTTCATATTAAATTATATTTAATTAGTAAAAGACCAAAATAATCAATCAATCTTAACAATACTAATTATAAGGCCCTTTCGGAAAATTTCCCATTCCCCCTCTATTCGCACTTTTATATATGTTATGATTAATGATGATATGTATTTTGTTATTTTAATATGTTCTTATTATGCCATTGCATATCTAGGCACACTATCGCCAGATGAATGGGAAGTGGCTTACTTATACTTGGCATTTGTATTGAAGAAGGTAAGCGAATGCCAGATTAACTGTATTCTGTCAGTTTGGACATTTATGATGGTGAGAGCATGCCAATGGTTTCTCATTTTAACCTGGTTCATAAGATTTTGAGTTAAATTTGTGTGTTTTTCAGCGTGGCCAACCAGATCGGACACAAACAAACAGTAAACGGGACAAAGGAAAGATGCATATATCAAAGGAGGACATCATGTACATTAACAATGTGTAATCTAATGGGAAAATCAATAAGTAGGATTCAAATAAGACGTCAAAATTTATATGGGGGTTTAGGAGCAGCCCCTGATAGCCAAATGATAAAAGAGTCATTTGCTGGGCTTGTTTTGGGGAGCCCCCCCACCCCAGAATTGTTATGTTACTCAATTTTGTAGGTTCAAGTAACCATACTGATATAGGTTTCCTCTGCTTGATGCTGTCAGCTCAAGGAAACATATATCTATAGTTGAGGAAGTATGGTTGAGCTGATGGCAGTGTTCGATGCATAATTAGCATCACAAATGTCGCCTGTAATTTGCTTCCTCGTGTAACGGGAGTCTCTGAATGATAGCATGGCCAAGAGGCACCTTCTTTGTTGCCGCTGCGCCTAATTTTTTTCTTTTACCTATTCATGAAGTTATAACAAAAAAGAAAAGAAAAGTATTAGATTATGTGAAAAGGGTGGCAAGTGAGTACAGGAATGCTTGTTTTGGATCAGAATACTTGCATGATATTTTGTGCATTTTTGCTAATATATCTGTTTATGAATTTCGAATAGCACCACCAGAATTTCATATCAGATGCATTTCTGGGTTCAGGTGTCGACAGAGTTATATATCTGCAATCTGTTATATACATGAAACTAAAGCAGGGAGGGATCCTGAACTCTCTGGAAAAAATTCTTATGAAATGATTCTTGTTCCTATAAGAACTCAACCTTAAAGGACTTGTATTGATATATATATATATATATATATATATATATATATATATATATATATATATATATATAATAAATATAGACAAGCACAGATAATATAGAAGATAAATTTACTAAAATGTGTTAAGTTATTACTAAATAAATGAGTTTACTAAAATCGGGTTATTTTATGATTTAATATAATAGTTAGATTTATTTAAATTAATAAAAAATATATTATTTAAAGCAATCTCCTATTGCTTAAAATAGGATATGTTCACTTTTAGAATGGAAATTATTGTTGAACTAATCGTTTATCCGTTTATTATTATTTTAATTAAAAAATTAAGTTATTATTATTTTAATTATAAAATTAAGTTGATGGATATAATTTAATAAAATTATTAATATTTAATGTTACTTTATAGGATTTTAAAAAATAATGATAAACTAACTATTTTTAAATATTTTTGAATTTTTATATTTTTAAATTTTATCAATGTAGTAATATAAGTATTATTTATTAATTAATTTTAATATTATAAATTAACATATCAATATAATTAATATTTACTATTTTTTAGACTTAAAAGATTTACTATATAATTAAAAATTTAATTTATTATTAAATATAATATTATAAATATAATTTAAGATGTTATTTTCTATATTAAAATTATTATCTAATTACAAAACTAATTTATTAGTTAATATAATATTAAAATATAATCAATATGTTTTTTTAGAATAAATCTAATATTATTATCTAATTAGGAAATTATGTATTTATTAATATAATATTAAAATATAACTAATGTGCTACTATTTTTTAGGATAAAATTAATATCATTATCTGATTAGAAAATTATTTATTTATTAATATAATATTGAAATATAATTAATGTGCTACTATTTCTTAGGATAGAATTAATATTATTATCTCATTAGAAAATTATTTATTTATTAATATAATGTTAAAATATAATTAATGTGCTACTATTTCTTAGGATAGAATTAATATCATTATTTGATTATAAAATTATTTATTATATAATTAATATCTTATTTCTTAGGATTAGAGTATATATTTAATTAAAAATATATTTATTAATCAATAAATTAATAGAAAATTATAAAATTATACATAAACTTGAATTTTATTTAGAGATCACTAATTTATTATGTTAGGGTAAATATACAGTAAAATTTAAATGTTTTATAATATATTTCAATAGAATAAATGTAATTGTCTAATTGAAAATTAGTTAGTTGCTATCAGAAAAAGTGTATATTTATATTAATCAACAAGAAAAATATTTTAATTTAATGTAGACTATATATTTCATTTTAATTGAGAATATGTAATATATATATATATATATATATATTTTTTTTTTTCTCATCATAATAGGCATTTTGATTTTTTTTTCTTTATAAGATATCAATCATTATTGTAGTATCAGTATTGATGTTTTATTAATACTTTATTTCCTTTATCTATACATCCGAGGGATTCCCATTTTCTTTTTATATTTTCTATTGCGGATAGGATACTATATATATAAACTTTATTTAGGGTTAGGAGCATGAGAGACTGAAAAAGAGAGTTGCAGCAAGATAAATAACATTTGTAATTCACATTCAAAGACTTCAGAAACCTGGGAGCTGGTCTGGTCTCAAATCTCAAGTGAAGTGCGTCTGAACATTATCCTGGCAACAGCTATTATTACATAAACTTAAACTTGGGTTTAAAGCAACTGTTGCTTGTTTTGAGTAAGGATCCCGCCTCAGCTAACCACGCAGCCGCCCTATTATTTATGTTTTCCCCCCGCCCATGCATACATACATACATAATAAGCACCCAAACCCTAACTTGTATTGCCTCTTTCCCGATTTCAGATCTATAAAATTTATTTATAAATTTAAAGTTTATATATTTTAATAAAGTAAAAATTAATTTATAATCCTACATAATTAAATTTATAAAATTAGCTATAATTAATATAATTTCTAATAAAATATATAAAATTTTCAAAAAAATTCTTCATTACCAAATCAATATATTTTATAACATTAAAATCTGTCAATTTTATTATTTTTACTTTATTTTCACTCACATATATTTTTAAATATAATAAATTATTTTATAAATTTTAACTAAATATAGCATTAAATATCTTTAAAAATTTAAACAAAAAATTCATTCTGGTTCTCTTTTAATTTTTAATTCTCCTTCAACTCAAACAGTAAAAGGGAAAGTAAGAAAAATTTCGTATTGTCTGACTCTCAATTTTATATTCTTAAATTATTGGCTAACATTTGTAATTGGTTATTTCATTATTAATAATTAGAACACACTTTTGCTTTTTAGTTGTTCCAAAAGATGCCCTCTATTTTTGCCAAAAGAAATGCAGAAAGAGCTGTTAGATGACAACAACCCATCATAATTCATGGGAAAAGAGATTCAGTGCTTCTGTCACCCCTTGACCCACCAACCTAATACTGTGTGATTCTTGATCATAGCAACCTTCCCTCTGTGTCTCTTTATATAAGTAATCCAATAATATCCACCCTTCAGAATATTTCAATAGCAAAGCAAAGCCTGTCTAGAAAATGGTCAGTCCCAAGTGGGAAATGGGTCTTCTTCAACTTTTCATAACCATCTTCTTATTATTCTCAGTCAATCTTTATGTGGGTGCTAGTGTTTTTGAATCAACTTTGACTGACCCAGTTGCCCAACAAGGACTAGACAGGGTTCTTGAGCTTCCAGGTCAAACCTTCAACATTAGCTTTGCACACTACTCAGGGTACGTCACTGTTAATCAAGAATCTGGAAGGAATCTCTTTTATTGGTTCATGGAGGCTGTTGAGGATCCTGATTCTAAGCCCCTCATTCTTTGGCTCAATGGAGGTCAATCTTTCATATCTTTATTATTATATGTTAATACTTTTTATTATTCTAATCAGTGTTCCTTTTTTGTATTAGATGTTAAAGTTTCACTGGTTTATGTGTAAATTTGACTTTTTAGTAGTTTTAATTGTTTGAAATAAAGTCATTACTTTTCACCACTAAGTGAGGGTTATTTGCTTGTGTAGTTCATTTCTGGTTATCCTATGTTTAAGTGGAAAAATCTTGGTGGTTATTGCTATATTTTCTCCTTCATTGAGGCTGTTGATGACCCACATTCAAATCTTTTCATTTTTTGGGTTTCTTTTCTTTCTTTAATTGGATATCCGAGTTAATCACTGTCAAGTACTGTTCCATTGAATGCTGCTGTCTTCTGTGTTAACTGGACTCAGAAAGATAACTTTGTGATCATACGATATGACATATAGCTAGTTTTGATTTCTGAATTTTTGAGTGTTTGTTTCTTTTTGTTATTCACGTCCTTAGCTGGTTAAAATGAGCAAGTCAATTATACTGGAAATGTCCTCAACTTGCTCATTTTTTATTTACTGTGTTGAAACTATTCAGTATTTATACTCTGTTATATACTTTATAATACAAAAGTTTCCTGAATTAATTTCTGACGCAAGAAAGTTCCTTTTAGGACCTGGATGTTCCTCCATTGCTTATGGAGAGGCAGAGGAGATAGGTCCATTTCATATCCAGAGAGATGGGAAGACCCTTTATTTGAATCCATATTCTTGGAATCAAGGTAAAATAGTAGGTTCATTCTTTTCTTTTTTTTTCTTCTTTGTGGTTTTATGGAACCTTGCTTTAGCCAATCAAATGTTTGTACTTCCCCAAACACATCCATGCTCAAACAACTTGTAAAAGAAGTATATGTGGAATTATATGAAGGGCCAGCACATCCTTTTTGTTTTTGGAAATATTGATGTGTTTCCTTCTGTTCTTTACAGTTCAGCGTCTTGCCCATTTTTCCATTTTCTAAATGTAATTCCTGGCATATGAAATCATGCTTAAATAAGTTCTCTTTTTAAATTGATGTCTCTTCTGTTCAGGTGGCTACTTTAGGTGCATTAGCTGTGAAATTTGGGTTTTGGATTTTTCAAAGTGAAAATACCACTACAAAGTCCTTGGAAATATAATCAAGCCATCATGTCTAAGCACCTTCACTCTTTTGCAGTTGCAAACCTACTGTTTGTTGACTCCCCTGTTGGAGTTGGGTTTTCATACTCAAATACTTCATCTGATTTGCTGAACAATGGCGATAAAAGGACTGGTACTACTTCATCACTTTGTAATTCATATCTTAACATTGTACTTTTGTCTTTATTGCCAACTTGTCCACTTATTCCTTCCTATCCTGCTTGCAGCTGCAGACTCACTTGCGTTTTTGCTAAAGTGGTTTGAGCGCTTCCCGCAATTTAAAGGAAGGGACTTCTATATCACAGGGGAGAGCTATGCAGGTAGGTGATCACTTTCTTTATAGGTGATCACATCCTTTCTCTCGTCTCTTTTATTTTTATTTGAAAACTTATGTGGCTGTATAACGACTAAATTTTGTTTCTAAATTATTTGTAATGGCTATAATAATGATATAGATGAAAATAATGATTTTCTGTAGTCCTATCTTTGTAGGCAGAGGATTCATGCGCTTCTTTTTATGGTTTACTCATTCATTCATTTTCAGTTAAAAATTGTTTGTGACTTTAATCAACGAAAGTGTGAAAAACCAAGAAGCTATAGTGCAAAGAGAAACAGAGAGATGGATATATTTTCTTCTTCATTTTCTGAGTTGTTTTGAGATTGTAGGAATGTAAGAGAGAGAGAACTGTTACTATTTCCATAACCTTGTAAGTTATGTGCTTCCATTTGTCTGCTGCACTTCTGTTTTGTTATTATTATTTTATTTTTGAAGAATGTTGCACTTCTATTTGATCCATCTAATTTTAAAAATCCTATTTGCCTTCAAAAGCCAATTTGTATAAAGTGGTACTTTTGCCTTTTTTAACTGCATGAATAACAGATTGAAACATTGAAGACACTTCTCAGTCCTTGCAAGTTAAACAAGTTTTCAACTTATCAAGTATTGATGTTTCTGATACATTCTCATTGCAATCACAAATGGATTCTACAAGGCTCAGAGTCTATTTTGGACTGAGTCTAAATTTATTTGCGCTGGGCTTGCTATTAGATTAAATGTGAAGCCCAGCCATGAAGGATAGAATTGAGTGTCTTGATTCAAATCACTCAGATATTTTGAATGCTGCAGAATGTGCCAATGGTGCAAGTCAAAATGACTTTCAAGTTTAATAAGTTCAGTTTTCTTTTTTCTTTCTAATTTTTTGAGGCCATGATCGTATTGTGATTCTAAACATTGAAATGTGTTTTCCAGGACATTATGTTCCTCAGCTAAGCCAAGCCATTGTAAGGTATAACAAAGCAACAAAAGGGAAGGCAATTAATCTGAAGGGTTACATGGTATGGACTGTGGATATTCTTGCAAGTAGTATTGCTTAGCTGAAATCTGCAGCATTTGGAAAAAATAAAAATTTATAAATCATATAAATATTAAGTGCAGGTGGGAAATGCTCTTACCGATGATTACCATGACCACTTGGGGATTTTTGAGTTTATGTGGGCAGCTGGTTTGATTTCTGATCAAACATACAAGAAACTTAATCTTTTCTGCGATTTCCAATCCTTTATCCACTCTTCAGATTCTTGTGATAAGATTTTAGACATTGCCAGCGAAGAACTTGGAAACATTGACCCATATAGCATATACACTCCTCCCTGCACTGCCAATGTAAGCGGGTCAAATCGGTTGCTCAAAAAGATGCATGTAAGTGCGCACTTCATCAATTGCCTACTCAGCTTTTCCTTTGTTCTCTATATGTGGAGACATGATTTGTCACACAAAAAGTATTGTATATAACAGAATATGTGAAACAAGAAAGTTAGTAAATGGACTTGTTTCTCAAGCCATTTTACATACTTTGTTTTTGATTCCCTGGCTTTTCACCTCATTGACTATCACTTTATTTCTGCTGTACCATATTCTGGTGGTCCTTTTCCTTTAAATGTAGCAGATGTATAAGAACTTCACCCTTGAAGGAAGCTTCGATTTTACTGTTTCCCCTGTTAATAGAAGTAACCCCGGTCTGCACTAAGTCAATTGTCCTATATGATTTAGCATCTTCTCAAACAGGCATCTGTAAACCCATCCAATTTAAGTCTTAACCCAATGCCTTAATTTACTACCCGTCTCATGATAAAGGACTCCATAAATCTCCACCTATGTAGTCTATATTTTAAATGAATCTAGAATTCATGTTTCATTCTTGTTCCTTCTCATTGCCTAATTAATTGGCCAAATTAATGGTTAAAGTGTAGTTTCACAATGCACTGAACCATAGGATTATGATTGTATTGTAACTAATCATAAATCCTTTTGTTACATGATAAAATTTCCTTTTTGAAGATTGTTTATGCATCATAACATTAGTGCAATGTGTCATCATTTTACAGAAGGTTGGTCGTGTCTATGAAAAGTACGATCCATGCACTGAAGCACACTCAACCGTCTACTTCAATCTGCCAGAGGTTCAGAAGGCTCTACATGTTTCAAAAGAATTTGCACCATCTAAGTGGGAAACTTGCAGGTAACATCTGTTAAAATAAGTGAAAAATATGCAATAGTTTTCTTGTTACGTTTATCTGGTAACTAGATTTTGGCAAATATACATGATCTTTAGTTACTTGCATGCTGTTTACATGGATGGAAATCATGAGACTGATTCCGCAGTGGAACCAACATATCTGCATCTTTCAACTATGGAGTTCATTATTCATAGGTTTCTGATCAGCATGCGACCTATGTGTGTTTTCTACTACAAATATACACTAATAGAGAGTGTACAGTTTGAATCTGATAAGATTATTCCGGTACAGGTGTAGAGCAATGGAAGCACAAAACTGAACGGTGTCTAACTGTGATTTGATGTCTGATCATAAGGGAAATTTCAGTGTCCTAACCAAGATGGTAGGGAGAAATTTCTTATTGATTAGATAATATAGAAGACAAGTTTAGTGATAGTAGGAGTAGTGGAAGTGGTGGAGTTACCTTGGATGGGGTGACAGTGCCTCCTAGTACCCACTTTAAATATCTGGGCTCAATCCTCTAAAGAGATGGTAGGTGTGAAGAGGATGTTAATAAGAGAATTAAAACAAGATGGTGCAGTGGACGAGCGCACAGGAGTTTATGTGATTGCAAAATTCCGAATAAGTTGAAACACAAGTTCTATTGCACTATAATATGGCTTTATATGATGCATGGTAGTGAGTGTTGGGTGATGAAGCAGCAACATGTCTCTAAGAAAAGCATTGTCGAGATGAGAATGCTAAGATAGATGCATGGGCATACAGGAATGACTGAAGTTCGTAATGAGCATAATAGGGATATGGTGAGGGTGGTTTTTATTGAGGATAAATTAAATGAATGTAGATTGAGATGCTCTAGCCATGCGAGCCTGTACCTATTGATGCCCTGTTTAAAAAGATCAACCATATTAAGGTAGATAAAGTGAAGAGAGAAAGACCTAAACTAACATTGAAAAAGATGGTACAGATGCTCTAGTGGCTTTGCATCTTTCCAAAGTATGTGCCACAAAATTATTTGGAGTGGAAAAGGAGAATTCATATAATTGATCCCAATTAAGTTAGGATTAAGGTTTATTTGAGTCGAGTAGAGATGCTGTAGAAATTTGGACTTTAAAATGAATAAACAGCTTCAATTCATATATCCTTATGTTACACCTTTCTTGTATGCTTTAATTTTCTAGAATGAAATATCAAGTATGATAAATGCATGTCCCTATAATATTTCTCTTTGCTTCCTATTTTACAGTGATCTTGTAAATAATAACTGGAAGGATTCACCTAGGACAGTGCTGGACATTTATCACGAGCTCATACATTCTGGAATCCGTATATGGGTATTCAGGTATCCACTGCAAACAAGTTGCTTTTGACTTATAATTAGAACTATCATTTCTAGTTTCTATGCCTCTTATGTCATGGTTTAGCATGGGAATTATCGCATTTTGTATGAAGTTTTCGTACTCAAAAGTTCTCACTAGTCTTCTTTTGTAGATTATATGAAATATCAAATTATGTCATAGGAAATTCAATAGCCATAGGCTTAGCTCTAGCTTTCATTTGATACATTCTGCTAAAGTACGTGGCTGCTTTGTTCTGCATTTGAACATGACCACGTTTCTTTTTCATGTGCTAAAGGAAAGCATAAGCATATTCCACCAGCATGAATTAGTGATGCCTCGATCTAGTGGAGGCTTAAATGTGAAGGGCTTGGGGTATAAGCAAGAGCATATCCAAGTCCCATATTCAGTTAAATCAGATCTAGTAACGCTCACTACTTGGCAGTGATAAAAGGTGCATGGAACTGTAGACTGGATATTTGAGAAATGAATATAGGATCAGACAATGAGATTCCAAATTGTGGACCGGGATAAGAGAGGGTTCTTTGAGTGGTATTCTCTAGACACTTTCTCTTCATTTTTTCTGTCCTCTTTTGCCTTTCCAACTCCAATTACTTGCATTCTTTTTAAGCAATTAATGGTACTTGTGACAATGGTTTGGAGTTGGATGTTTTCAGTTCTATTTTCATTTGGTATTGTATTTCTCCACCTTGTTACATACTTAGTTGCAAGAATCTCTTGTTTTCAGTTTCTTTTAATAATTAATTATTATGTTCAATTGATGAGGAGGAATGGGGGGAGAGGGGGATCTCTTGCACTTTGGGCTGGCCAACGACTATTTTGCTATTGGGCCAATGGTTCTTTGGGTATATATATGTTGAAGATTACCTTGGCTGAAAGAAAAAGTTTATGCCATTCTGTGTTGACATAACTGACATTGTGATTTTTATTTGTTGTCACTTGAGAACCTTCATAATGAAGCATCAAATTTCCGTCAAATTATTATGAACATTTGCTGTTGGTGCATGTCTACAGAATTAAGAAGCATTCAACAATGACAATGAGATGACTATTTTTTTTTTCTTTTTTTACTCTTTTCCACCTTGTATGACAGTGGTGATACGGATGCTGTTATCCCAGTAACATCCACTCGGTACAGTATAGATGCTCTCAAACTTCGAACAACAAAGCCTTGGCATGCTTGGTATGATGATCGACAGGTAACTTATTTTAGAAAAATGCACATCACCCTTCACTCTTCATCTATATGGACATTCTAACTTCAACTTCGATTTAGTTACCATTGCATTTAAACCGAAAAAAATTACTGGGAATTTCTTCTTCCAAGTTATGGCAGTAACCTGTAGGAACTAATGTGATATGTATGAAACAGGTGGGTGGATGGACCCAAGAGTATGCTGGACTTGCATTTGTCGTGGTGAGGGGAGCAGGGCATGAAGTCCCTCTTCATAGACCTAAACTTGCTCTTACACTCATCAAAGCTTTCTTATCAGGAACATCAATGCCAACCCTTGAGCCAGTCAGTTCCTCTTGATTGTCTCAATATTAGGGTTTAATTTTCAGAACCTGATGGATGTGCTAAAAGGAAGTTGTAATGCTTGCAATTTCTGGAATTTCTTTTCTTTGTTTTCCAAACAATAGATGTGCTTTTCATTCCATTTCTTCAAATGGCTGCACTAGACTAAAATACCTTTGCCGGAAGAGATAATCAGAATTGTAGCTCTGAAGATTAAATGCATCTCCAATCTATAGCATGATTATGGAAAGAGAGAGGCTGCTCCAGTAAGCCTAGAAATTGGGAAAAGAAGGAGCAATATCTCCTCCAAGCTCCATTGTTCCAAGCTAACTCTCCGTTGAACCCACTTCCTAGAGCAAGATCAGAGAACCAAAACACCATTTTACTTTCTTGCACTGCAAATTCTGAATCCCCCCTTGCAAAATCTAAAGGTTCCATCATAGGGAGAGAAGGCTAATACAAAAGCTCCATGTAAAACCTTGACTTGTGTGTTTCAGGACGTATGTTCCTCAGCTAAGCAAAGCCATTGTAAGATACAACCAAAGCCAGAAAAGGAAAGACAATTAATCTGATGGGTTATATGGTAGGTACTGATCTGAGTACTTTTCCTAAATTATAATTTTATTATTAATATTAATTACATTACATAATTATTAAATATTAATTACATATACATAATTATTACATTAGTTATTAATATTAATTTAATTACATAATTACAAGTTTTTATGTACATAGTGAAAAGATAAAGTATTCTAACAATTATAAAAAAAGGTAGTATTTTTTATCTTGATAGAAATAAAAAAAGAAAGATGATTTTATCGGATCTTTACTGGATCAAAATAATTATTTTTTTTAATTTTTATTTTTATTCAGAATTATTAACTAGTGGATTTTGGAACTTATTTATTGTCTTTCATTATGTTTATAGAAAAGACTATCATATTCGAAACTTTTCTTTTACATAACACAGCTTACCTGTAATTGTGTATCATCTGAAGAAAAAAAAAATATTTAGGTAATTGATTCGATGTAAATACTCATGTCATATGCATTTTAAGTTATTAGATTTATTAAATTTAATGATAACCGTTGCTAATAGAATAATAGATTGCTTTCATTACTGATACAAATAATATTGGTAAGAAGTTCAACAATACTGATTATATAACTTGCTAATAAAATAATAGGTTGCTTTCTTTACCGTTACAAACTATATTGGTAAAATGACAACATTGATTGTACAAAAGCGATAAAAGAATATTTTTCTTATCATTTTTTTTTTAAAATAAAAGATAAAATTTAAACAATCATGCGGTTTGGTGCTTTTACACCTAAGAGACAGATGTTTTTTTTGTATTAAATGATTAATATGTATTTCATTTTTTTAGCCTTTCTTTAGGTACATTCAATGTTTTTTTTTTCAGATTTTAAATATTAATTGAAATAATAAATATTTTTTTATCATTTAAACATCTAATTAGATATTTTGTGATTATAAAGAATTATTAAAATATATATATTTTCAATTTTAATCAAATTTAAGAAATAAGTTTTTAAAATAAAATTTTAATATGTTTATGAATTATTTGATGCATTATTAGATGTCATATTACTTATAGAATCATAGTTCATATTAAATACATGCAAAATTATATAAAAAAATAATAAAAATATAGTATGTACCTAAAAAATATTAAGAAAATAAAACACGTGGTATTCTTTGATACAAAAAATACCTTTGTCCCTCTCTCAAGTGAAAAAATTTAAATTATAAAATGATTTTTTGAAATTTTACCCTAAAATAAAAGTTCATTGAATTAATACATTTTTTTATTAAATATTTTATTCCAAATTATTATATATTTTTCAATAACAAAAAAATATTGATTTTACCTTCACTAATTTTGTGATACATTGTCATGTGATACCAATTTATGGGTAAATTGCTAAAACCGCCTTGGAGTTAATGGAAATTCATTAATCGGCCCCCTTAATTTTAAAAACAAACACATGATTTTAAAAGTGGTATTATTAAACAGCAAACAGCAAAGGCTGTGTAACTTGCAAAGTGAACCAATTCCTTAATATTTTATGTCTGTACTCAAAAGCCTACACCGGCTTTAGATTTTAATTTATTAACTAAAAAAATTCTTTCCTTAGAAAATTAAGAAAATTGGTTCAAAAAAAAGAAAATTAAGAAAATATTTAAAAAGTATCCTTAAAATATTATACTATTTCCCCCTCAAATATAATGTTAATATAGTCATAGGTTCTTATAATTCTAAATTGAGACTAAATATATATGTGCGCGCGCGAAAATAAAAATACCTACTCATAAGTTATATTATTTTATTTTTTTAGTTGTAATTCCGGACAGCTAGTTATCTAAAAATTTATATTTTTTTTGAGTTTATTTTAATTTATCACAAATTACTTTGATAGAGATTAATTAATTAATTTTTATTTGACATGATAAATTAAGTTTTTTTTTTTATCCTTAAAAAATTTTGATAAATAAGGATTTTAAATAAAGAACTTCCTAATTTCTTATAAACTCTCCAACCTACCTAAATATACAAGAAAAAATTAAACTATACCTAATATATAACCTATAAATCTAGGGACTAAAATGCATTTTCTTCTCAAAATTAATAAAACCTCATACTCTCCTCCCTCTAACTCACGCCATCTTCCTCCTCTCCTGTTGTCCCACTTCTTTCTCCCCTCCCTCTGTAATACCTATTTTTTTTTTCAAAAGAAAATAAAAAAAATAAATAATAATAATAATAATAATAAAACATTCTTCTTCTTTCTTCCTTTTCCCTCCCCTCTCTCTCTCTTTCCTCTCCTCCTCTTTCTTTTCCTTCCTCCCTCTCCTCTCTTGCTCCCCCCTTTTTTCTCCTTCTCGCCGGCTGCCCCACCTTCCCCGCCGCCTGCATGCCGCCGCCAACGCTCTCCTCCCCTCCCGCTGCTCAGCAGCTCCCCCTTCTCTTTCCTTTCTTTCCGCCAGCGTCGACAAGGGTGAGGAGGCTGCCATCGTCGGTTCGGCCTCCTGCTGACGTGCTTACGGCGATCCGACGCCGGAAATGGACTCCCCACCCCCAAAAACCCCGGAAACGACTCTCCCCCGTCGGAAAACCCCCGCCGGCAGCCTCGGGAAGCGTCACCGGTGCAGCCTCTTTCCGGCCCTGATCCGGGGCCTTCCGGCCGAAATTCTTGTACTTCCGGATTCCCTACAACTCGAACTTTACGTAGGCGCTTCCGGATTCGAATTCCGATACCGTTGGTAGGATTGGCTTCCGGACCCCGATACGCGCGAAATATTACAATTTCGACTCGATAGTCCAACCTTCCGCCAGCTCCACCTGAGGCGTAGGAGTGGACTGCGGAATGCGTTAGAACTGTGAGTTAAAGTCATATAATCTCTGCACAATTGATAAGTCTAAATTTAATATGCTATTTTATAAATTATGTTTAACATGATTATTAGTATCGCAATATAAATAATTTTATTTAATTATTAATTACTGAAAATAATTTTAATATTATTTATCAGTAATATTATATCATTATTTTGATAGTTAATATTATATTAATACAATCATTATTATTATTTCCACACACAAAATGCATGTTTGCTTTTTCCGAGTTTCTAAATCTTTATTTCGATATGTGTTGAATGATTTTGTTAGACTATGATTATTATTATATGTGTTGATTGTGATGTTGGGATGAGGCTTCAATAGAACATGCCACCTGATGGGTTACATCAGGAACGCGTACGCACTGGTAATGATTAAAGATAGGTAACAAGGTTATTATGGATTTTTGCCCTGGTCGAGTATAACTCTCTGTGCGATGAAAGTTGACTGCCAGAAAAAAGTCCTTGGTCGAGCAATGCTCTCTAGGCGCCGGCTTAGTTGGGAATCAAGTGTTCAGGCTGGATGTAAGGGCCCTGGTCGAGCTTCACTCTCTGGGCGCTAGACCTGTTAAAATTAAGAGAGTCTAAAGGCTGCTACTAATTGGAGTTAGGATTCTACTGAGCCACTTGTCCCATAAATATGAAAATGTATTTTATTTTTAAGATTATGGTATGATTATAGTATGACTCGTATTTGAAAAAAGGGCATCTGATTCGCACTCTTCTGACAGGAGAACCATCGAGATGGCTGGATTTTCCTTGAAGGGGATAGCATCTCAGTGGTTCAGAAATTATATCCGCTCCTTTCTAGAGGGATTGTTGTGGAGGCAGTTCAGAGACAGGTTTGAGGAGTACTTCATTCCTTTTAGTGTAAGGCAGGAGTACAGAGAGAGATTTGAAAGGCTAATTAAGGGAGACCTATCGAGTGAATACACCGTGCAATTTGTTCACCGAGGTGTATGCGCCTACGTGGGAATCATGAGCGAAGAACAACAAGTACATTTCAAGACTCGGTCCAGAGTTTGTCTCCTTGGTTAAGTCTAGGAGGAGCAGCTTCCTAGAAGTGACTAACATGGCGAGACAGATGGAGATGATCCTGCGAGGATTTGGTCAGGGGACTGACGATGGTAGGAAGAAGAAGACCAGGGTTGAGGGACGGTGGAGGCTACTCCGAGGTTACCGATCAGCAGACTGGACAGAGAAGCCACCGTATCCGTAAAAGGGATAGGCACAATCAGAAGGGTAGCCAAGGATTCAGACCTGGTCAGGGCTTCAGTAGTAGTGGGCATTATGAGTTTCTGGTGATGTCGTTTGGACTCACTAATGCCCTGCGGCTTTCATGAATTTGATGAATCGAGTGTTCAAGCAGTTTCTGGATCGTTTTGTAATCGTATTCATTGACGACATTATGTTTTAATTTCTAGTAGTTTAGAGGCTTACTTGCTAAATAAATCTTATTTTTTGTACTTATTTTCAAATTGATCATATAGTTTTTATCTTTGTAACATTAGCCATATATTTTAATATTAATTTTAATTTTAATCCCTCGTAGACTTATCAACTAAAATGTACCCATTAAACCACAGATTTGGTGATAAAAAATTTGAGTTAGCATTAAAAAAATTTTCTTTTACTATTGTTGCTTGAAATCCTAAGAATCTAAGGTTTGAATGCTCTTTGTCGTTGTAATAAACTGATAAAGAGAAAGAAAAAGCTGGAAAAGGATAAAATGTGAGATTATTACATTTTCTTCTAAATTCAAATAAAAATAGGTAAAATATTTAAAAAAGATATTTGTTATTAAATCATCTATTTATTTACTTAAATCTAATTACATAAGGTCTTTTTTATTATGGAATGAGTCAATAAAACTCTTCCTTTATATTATTTTCAAAACTATAGCTACATCAATGAATTTTAATTAATAATTCTACCAAAGACTAAAATCAAAATTATTTTTAAGATTTTAATGTTATTTAATTATAAAGTTACTATATTATGCATTTTAAAACAATAAAAATAACTGAAATTATATATTATACTATAAAAATATAAAATAAAATACCTTATGAAAAATTTCAACATACTTCAACTCCACCAAAAGAATAGATAAGTGTTACCTTTCTGAGTAGTAAAAAGAAATAATTTATCATTTTTTGTAAAAATAGAAAGAAAAGAAAAAGGAGAAAGAAAAGGTAGATTGTTATATATGTATGTATATAATATATAAATAGAAAAGGAATAATCCATATTTGCACCTTGTACTCTTTTTTTTTTCAGATTAGGTTCTTACACTTTTATTTGATGACATTAAATCCTTATACTTTTATTTTCATAAAATTTAAATTATTTACTAACAGAAAGTATATAGTATGTTAACTCAATGTGCACAATATGCTATTTTGTCCTTATATTTTTTAATCTTACTTATCAAATCCTTATATCTTAATATTTAACAAATCCTTATAAATTTAATCTTACTTATCAAATTCTTATATTTTAATATTAAACAAATCCTTAGAAATTTTAACCAATTAAATCCTTAATTATTTTATTAAAGAATTTTTACTGAACACTAAAATATTTAAAATTAATCTAAAGTTAGTTCTATAATTTAGGAATTTGACTAAATTATGTATTTTATTTGAAAATAAAAAATAAAAAGTTCATTTTTGAGATTTTGTAATAATGCAAAATTCTAAATATTTATTTTATCATAAAAATTCAAATTCAAATATGAAAATTTATAGAAATCTATTTTATAATAAATATTTAAAAATTTTGTCTTAGTTCCTTTTATTATTTGTTAAAAATTAGAATTATTTTATATTTATCTCTTTATAAATAGTTTATGTTTTTATTTCTATTAATTTATATTTTATTTTTATTAATTAAAAATCATATTTTAATTGATATAATTTATTTAATACAGTAAATTAAAATTTTAATTTAAATAAATTAAGATCAAAGTAGTATCATTTCAATTAAATTAATAACTTATTATTAAAATAAGAACAAATTAAATTTAAATTACAATAAATTCTTATCATTCTTATAACTTCAAATTTAAATAATAATTCTCAAAAGTTAATATTAATAAAATAAAAGTACATAGGTCTAATGTTATGCCTTTTATTTAGATTCACTCTCATAAAATCAAAATACAAAAATTTCTTCTAACATCTGTGCCTTTTAACTGTCGTGACAAATGGTGCAAGAAGAGTCAAAAGGCTCTAAAGATATTCTCTTAATTTTGCTCCACTGCTTCAACTTCCGTTATCTCTCTCTTTCTATCACAAAGGTATGCCACTCCTCATACTCTTAACTCTTTCTTGAATTTCTTTTATCTCATCTTTGTTCCTATTAAATACAAGAAACTTGAGAGAACAATGGCTTCACTTAGATTAACCATTTCTTTAGATACATTTGATTCAAAGAAACCTAATTTCTCTAGAAACCCACTTCAATTATCCACTCATACTTCACCTTTTTCAATTTCTAGTTCTACTCCTTCACCTGGAGCATGTATAATCACTACTTTGACCACATTTAGTCCTGTTAAAGTCTCCAGAATAGAAACCGAGTTGTTTGAGGATGATGTTGTTTTATCCACAAGTAATGATTTGCCTCATGAGTGCATAAATGAGGGTTTGATTGACCGAAACCCGAATTCTAAACGTGAAATTAGGAAGAAGTATAGAGGTGGTGCAAAGAAAAGGGGGAAAAGAAAAGTGGGTTTTAAGTTTAATTACAAAAGAAATGGTATTGAACAAGAAATTGAGGACCTTTTCGTGGAGGGTGGTGAACTGGATGTTAATTACTCTGTTATTCATTGTAATTTGAGCTTAGAACATTGTAATTTAATTTTGAAACGGCTTGAAAGGTGTAGTAGTGATGACAAATCTTTGAGGTTCTTTGAATGGATGAGGAATAATGGGAAGCTAGAAAAGAATTTGAACGCTTATAATGTGATTCTTAGAGTGTTGGGTAGGAGAGAGGATTGGGGGACTGCTGAGAGGATGATTGGGGAAGTGAGTGATAGTTTTGGTAGTGAGATTGATTTTCGGGTTTTCAACACTCTCATTTATGCTTGTTCTAGACGTGGGAATATGCTGTTGGGTGGGAAATGGTTTCGAATGATGTTGGAACTTGGTGTTCAGCCCAATATTGCCACCTTTGGCATGCTTATGGGGCTTTACCAAAAGGGTTGGAATGTTGAAGAGGCAGAGTTTGTGTTTTCAAAAATGAGGAGTTTTGGAATTATTTGTCAATCTGCATACTCTGCAATGATTACTATTTATACGCGTTTAAGTTTGTACAACAAAGCGGAAGAGATTATTGGCTTAATGGGAGAAGATAAAGTGGCAATGAATGTTGAGAATTGGTTGGTCTTGCTCAATGCTTATAGTCAGCAAGGCCGGTTAGAAGAGGCTGAGCAGGTCTTGGTTGAAATGCAGGAGGCCAGCTTTTCCCCCAATATTGTTGCATTTAATACTCTAATAACTGGGTATGGAAAGTTATCAAACATGGCTGCTGCTCAACGCCTCTTCCTGGACATCCAGAATGCGGGACTAGAGCCTGATGAAACAACTTATCGTTCCATGATTGAAGGTTGGGGTCGAACTGGCAATTATAAGGAGGCAGAATGGTACTATAAAGAGCTCAAGCGGTTGGGATACATGCCTAACTCATCTAACTTATATACACTAATAAACTTACAAGCAAAACATGATGATGACGAGGGTGCTATCGGAACACTTGATGATATGCTGAAGATAGGATGCCAGCACTCCTCAATCCTTGGAACTCTACTGAAAGCATATGAGAAGGCCGGAAGGATAAATAAGGTCCCTCTTCTTTTGAAAGATTCTTTTTATCAACACGTTCTTGTAAACCAAACTTCTTGCTCCATTCTGGTCATGACTTATGTGAAGAACTGCTTGGTTGATGAGGCTCTGAAAGTATTGGGGGATAAAAAGTGGAAGGATCAAACTTTTGAGGACAATTTGTATCATTTGCTAATTTGCAGTTGCAAGGAGTTAGGTAACCTTGAGAGCGCTGTTAGGATATACACTCAAATGCCCAAGTCTGAAGATAAGCCAAACTTGCACATTTCATGTACTGTGATTGATATTTACAGTGTTCTTGGTTGCTTTGCTGAGGCAGAGAAGCTATATCAGCAACTAAAATGTTCGGGGATTGCCTTAGATATGATTGCCTTTAGCATTGTTGTAAGAATGTATGTCAAAGCTGGATCACTGAAAGATGCTTGCTCTGTTCTAGCAACAATGGAGAAGCAAGAGAACATAATTCCAGACATTTATCTCTACCGTGACATGCTCCGTATTTATCAACAATGTGGAATGATGAGCAAATTAAAAGATCTGTATCATAAAATCTTGAAAAGTGAAGTTGATTGGGACCAAGAACTGTATAATTGTATCATAAACTGCTGTGCTCGTGCTCTACCAGTTGGTGAACTTTCCAGACTTTTCAGTGAGATGCTTCAGCGTGGTTTTTCTCCTAATACTATCACCTTTAATGTCATGCTCGATGTTTATGGAAAAGCTAAGCTTTTCAACAAGGCTAAGGAATTGTTCTGGATGGCCAGAAAGCGAGGCTTGGTTGATGTAATTTCTTATAACACTGTCATAGCTGCTTATGGACACAATAAAGACTTCAAGAATATGGCTTCAGCCGTACGGAATATGCAATTTGATGGTTTTTCAGTATCCCTTGAAGCCTACAATTGCATGCTGGATGGCTATGGAAAAGAAGGTCAAATGGAATGTTTTAGAAATGTATTGCAGAGAATGAAGCAATCGAGTTATACTTCTGACCATTACACATACAACATTATGATCAATATCTATGGAGAGCAGGGATGGATTGATGAAGTTGCTGGTGTGCTGACAGAACTGAGAGAATGTGGATTAAGACCTGATTTGTGCAGCTATAACACATTAATAAAGGCCTATGGAGTTGCTGGAATGGTTGAAGATGCTATTGATTTGGTCAAGGAAATGAGAGAGAATGGGATAGAACCTGATAAGATAACATACAGCAATTTGATTACTGCTTTGCAAAAGAATGATAAATACTTAGAGGCTGTTAAATGGTCCTTGTGGATGAAGCAATTGGGATTGTAAAACACACACAACTGGTATAAATACAATTTTTCTTTTTGGATGTTCTCTTCATCAATGCCTCTCCATACCCTGAAGAAGGCTGCCTTTAGATACTTGAGATTTCTCAACATTTTACTGCCTTAGGTGAGGTCTTATATTTACGCATCCTATACATCTCTCTCTCTCTCTCTCTCTCTAAGTATGAAATTATCATAATAAAGTGACTTTATTTCTGTGCTTTTGATTCTAATATTAAGTACATCCTCATTTCATCTAATAATTGCGTTTTTGTACTTGCATATCTGCTGTAATGGAGAGATCTATACTGTTGGCTCAGGGTTTTAAAATGTGCCTTTGGTAAACCTCAAATTTGAAATCATGTTGCTTCATGCTTGCAATTCTACAAGCTCCTTGTACTGGATTCTTTCTGATAGAAATCTGGATATTACTTTTCGACAAAGTTGCTAGTCTTCATGGTATGCATATTGAAATATGTGAAGAATATTTTTCTGATAAAATTTGTTGGAATCTAGTGTTTCTTCCTTGGAAACCATCAGCATAAACTTGAAAAATTCTTGACACTTCTCTTAAAATTGTTATTTCTGCAAATTACATGGCTGGCATCAGATTTCTTTATCAACCTTCTTTTGATATCCCTGTTTGTATGGCTAAAATAAAGCCCTCTCATCCCAGAAAGAAGATTGACTTTACTGATTCATACAAACTCCGGATTGTTTGTTTTATTCTTATTCAGAGGTCTAATTCTAGCTGATACTTTAATATTCTGAAACAGATTAGAGAGATTCTGGAGGATCCTTGCCTGCCTTACATGGAAGTGAAAAGGCGCGTATCTGCAGTCTGCTGAAGTAAAAATTGTCACATTCAGCACATACAAGAATCAAGGACGTGCAGCAGCATCAGGCATTTCAACTTTGAAAGCATGCTTTGTTGTATAGTAGTAGTGTGAATAGTCCAACATAGGTGTTTGCACTTATCAGATTCATGCACATATAATGCCGAAATTTCCTTTCACCTTTTTATCTTTTGGCAAAATATATACGCAGAGAATCTTACTATCCCCTCCCTCAAATCCTGTTGTAAATGGAAAAAAAGAAAAATTCCAGTGAACAATAATATTAAAGCTAAAATGTATATATTCTTAAATTTTTATTTCATAATTCTCATATATAAAATAATATTTTAATTAATAAATACTTTATAAATTGTACAAAACATGATAAAGTTGGGACCCCTCCTGCCACTAGAACAAAACAAATCCAGCTCTTGGGAAAATCCTTGATTACTTCCTGGAGCGATTACAAGGGAGAAATGAAATCCAACAACACGGTCCAATGAATCCCAAAAACAAGAGAGAACAAAATGATGAGATCAAAACTCAATACACTTTTTTGTTATTGCATTAGTATCAAAACTGTTCCGGGTTTGCATTTTTCCACATAAGTATTACATTTAGCATCCTGTTGGTAAAGAGAGGATCTGTCTCTTCCTACGCTGATCAAATATCTACAGAGGATGATACAAAAATTGAAAAAGATAGCATCATCTTATTGTGACGAGCTTCGAGAAAAGGATAATGGCTGCTGCAAATACTATGCATGTATTATATAC
This sequence comes from Ricinus communis, assembly GCF_019578655.1. NCBI lineage: Eukaryota > Viridiplantae > Streptophyta > Magnoliopsida > Malpighiales > Euphorbiaceae > Ricinus > Ricinus communis. The sequence continues at coordinate 23,573,683 of NC_063258.1, forward strand.
GTCATCTTCATAATAAGGAATCTATGATCATATTTCTGCAGCCGATGCAGTGGCAATGATCAACGATCTTGTTTTAGGGGAGATTCCTTCAGTATATATACTTGAGTGGATCAGTTGGGACTTTGTCCTCCCGGGTAGGATCAGTCCTCAAATTTCCTGTCTTTGGGAAAACCTTCAAGATTGTAGGTTTATCAGAACCCTTCTGGGTCTTGGGAGAAGCAATGTTAGGCTTCCAATCCCCGCTTCTATTTTCAGCTCACCTCTGGACAGATATCCTGTAGAACTCTCGTGGTGTTTCTGGAGCTGAAAGTAGAAAATCTAATGCTTCTGATCAAGGTATACCAGGCTGCTGGTTGGTGGAGACTCAGTTGAAAAAGTACGGAGATCTGAGAACTTCTTCCAAGTCAAAGTTGCCTCTCTCTGGAAGAGGAGGAAAGTTCAGTGTTGGATATGATGTCTGGAAGTCCTCAAGCAACTGGGGACGATCAAGTCATTGTAAGTTTAAAGAAATCAAATAAGTAGAACAGTAGAAGCACTTAAATAAAGTTAGTGAACTTGTATCTGAAGGATACAAAAGAGCAAAAATAATTAAGAGATTAGATTTTTGGGAACTACATGTTTGAGCCCATCTTTTAGGTTCAATTTACTATTTTTACTTTTAGCAGGCCGCAAGAAAGCAGATCCAGAAGTCAATTTACTATTTCCTTCAAAGACCCCCGAAAATGTTTCTCTTTGAACCATATGTTTAATCAATAGAGAGAAAGGTAAAAACAAACTCACATTTTCAAGTATTGACATGCTATAAAGCTCCACAAATTTTTCCCTAAGAATTCGATTCATCAAATCCACATCACAGGCATGTGTCCAGAAGGAGTCATGCACACCTGCAAAGTGACTCATTTGATAAGGATGTCAGATTCATGAAATATCTGAGAACAAACCCAAGATGCAGAGATGCCAAACAAATGATGATAACAGTATTCCATTGTAACAAAGATTTGTTTCTCAAGCGTGTCACATAGGTTTTATGCAAGACAAACCTGATGCAGCATAATGGCATATTATTGTCCAAGTCAAACATCATGCAAAAAAAATGGCATTTTAACGGACATCATTATGAGACAATGGACATATGCAACAAGTTCAAATGAATAATTGTGAAGATAAATAGGCTGACTAGCAAGAGAACTGAAGAAGCTACCGTGCCATGGTACCATCCTTTTCCAACATTATCAAAGTCATCAGTATACCAGGCATTGTCATGAAACTCTGACGGTATTCATGGCAACATATAGCAAGTTCAAGGGCATCAAGCCTAGAGGTAAACAGGATAACCAGGCGTTTCAAAAGAAGAAAAAAAAGGATAACCAGCACCAAATTGAAAAATTCATCATCATCCTTTGGTTGTTCAGAAAAGGCAGGAGAAAGTATTGCACTGATGTAAATTATTAAGGAACAATATGAATTTTCCATGGAAACCAATTTAAAAAAGCCAGGGAAAAAATAAAAGTGGCACTGATCCAACATCAGAACCTTCAATAGCTTCTTGGGAAACAAAATCAATGGGATAAATTTCTTGTTGAGCTCAAACAGGTTGTATATTCAGATATGATGGACTCAACAAAGCTTTGATAACTCCAGAACAGAGATATACTTATTCCTTACTCGATGCATTTGCAACAACGCAACAAAAATAACAAACATGAACAAAAGGTTCAGAACTAATGTCAATAGATATGCTGCAGTCTATCTGATAGATTTGACATCTACAGCAGACCATAAGACAAACCTGCAAATCGCAAATCAGCATCCCGGCATGCCACAGCAGTCATCATCATGTGTGAACCATCAAGGGAGTGCACAAAATTTGGAGGGAATGCAGTTCTCTGTTTTCTAACCTCTACCTGGTGCATGAAATTTCTTGATATGGTAAATGCTTAAAATAACAGGAAGGAAAGAGAGCAGAAATAACAAAGCAACTTACCGAGCTACCCTCCCGCTGCAGGGCCAAAACCTGAAGGGAAGTTCTTATCTGCAAAATTGAATTTAATTACAAAGTGCCACTAGATGAAGTCGAATGAGAATTCTGAAAGTTTTCATAGATTAAATGTGGTTTTGGTACGAGTAATCAGTTTCCATTACAGCAAATGTAGAAATTACATATATCCTCTGGAAAAGGGTGCTCTCTCTCATAGAGTAACAATGAGTGTCGCTCTCCTAACTCCGACACACCCCAAAATATCCCACCCACCCCTCTCTCCCTCAAAATAAAATTCCTGGCTCTGCCCAACAGTATGTAAGAAAAAGTTAAGGTGGCTTCACTGTTCAGGTCATGTGGAGGAGAAAACATAATCATGTAGCATAATGTTTAATCTTTTGATGGTAGCTAACTCCCCAGCCACATGGCATGACTTCAGAGCCAGCCTATATTCATTGGAATTATTACTAAGAAATCTTTCCTTAGAGCAGCAAGATGGGATCCCGATGAATTTCCTATTAAAGAATTCTTTTCACGACCAAAACTTCCTCTCTACTGCAAAATCCTCAATACCAAATTCATGTTTCTCTGCATCTGATAATTGAAGCAACAAGAAATACTGCCCCATGCATGAGTATCAGATTTTGATCAACAAAAGCACAGACACCATGCATGTAAGGAATATGACATAATTGCCTGTTAAAGGTGCAGATTCTCAACATCATATTGAGATCAGACATAAGGATGACACTCACAAGATGTCTTTCGCTCTTATAGTAGGGTTGCACAACAGGAAGACCTAAAGGCGTTGTCCACTGTACGGGTTGATCTTCTGAAGCAATAACCTGCAACATTTTCATAATTGAAGAACATAAGCCATCTCGAGCAAATGATTAGGTCACCAAGTTGATTCAATTGGTTTGATTTTCACATGTGAAACCCATACCTTTGCACAATCACCTAGCCAACCCATTATGTCACGTGCAGCTTGGAATAACTCTCCCAGGGCAGTCAATGTTACCTAAAGAAGATTTGATATAAACTCATGAGTAATCCACCCAACAGAAGCATTATTTATATTTTAGGTGGATGCACCATATTAACATAAATTAGACAGCTGCATATGCACCTGTGACAGCCCAAGCCCACGTAGCCTGAGTAAACTTGGGAAACTAGGTCCAAACAACTTGAGCTAAATGGCTAGCCAAATTGAACCTAGTAGTTGGGCTTAGGTAATATAAATCACATACATTCCCCCCACCACCCAAAATTGTGGGACTCTTTGAGCTGGTGGGGTTGATGATATCAGATGACTAAATAAATTAAGAATAAGATCTATCAAATATATTGACCTTGAATCACCTGATTAACTTTCTAATGAAAGCCAAGTTAATTTACTAATTAAATATCACAAGCATAACCTAAGATAGACACTATGCTCTGGAATTTCAACCACCTAATTCTGTTATATTAAGAAAATGGTCACTTACTTTAGCAGTATAACATGATGCACTGAACAGCAGTCTGTCGTCTGTGATTTGGCCCTTCTCCTCTAATCTTCTTTTTATTTGTTCACGTGCCCCAACATAAGTGACACCATATACTGAAGTCATCACTGTTTGTTTGACCAGTTTCCGATCCACCTAAAAGCTCCAAAAATGTCAGATCTGGTCAAAACATTTATGCCACATTCATTTATTAGGAAAAACAATAATCCAAAACCCAGAGTAACAGAAATAATACCAACCTGATCAATTAAGAGCTTGGCTAATAAAGCATTTGGATTTGTAGCAGGGTCCTTGTTGCTGTCTCTTTCTATTAATTCATGGACCCTGCCAGAAAAATCACTCTTATTATTTCCAGAAAGAAATACTAAATGCACATCCAGATATAAATCAAAAAACACTTGCATAGAGAATATATGACTGTAATTTTCATGCTCACAGAATATATTATAATACCTGGCAGCAATTTCCGTATAAACATCAGCAGGCTTCTCTCCAGCAACTAAGTTAACTGCTGCTGCTTCCGGCTGCAAAACACATTCACCAGAAGGACATCAATCAGTTTGTATCAACCATCAAAAGAAAGGGATTGGATGCTAAAACTCTAATAGTGAATTGAATATTGGAATTATGATGACGCAGCAGGTTCATCATCACATCAATAAGGTCTTCTGATAGTAGGAGGAGAGCTTTCAGGGGATGAACTTTTGTCCTTATTACCCAGTTCTATATAAGAAGCAAGGAACATAATTTATTGCCCAATAAAAGAAGCCGTGATTGGCAAGACCCATTTATAACAACACCCCCTCCTAATATATAATTATATCATGTGCTGCAAGCAAAGTTATTTGAAAGGAGTTTCAGGCGGTTCAAACTTAAATATCCTGTTTGAGTAGTTTAAGAATTTAAAAATCAGGTATGGTGATTTTCTGAAAGGAAAACCAGTTCCTTCTCCTTGATGAGAAAAATCATCAGCACATAAGCATGCCGTCATGACATAGGCTACAAATTGACAAATAAATAGGAATTTGGCATGACACAATCTTTAAGGCCCTAACATTTTATTACGAAAAAAATGAGTAATATGAGAAAAGCACAAAAGGTATTTAAAAAAAGAGTGCCCAAGTTTGATCAACAAATTCCCCTTTATGTCATGCCACAAGAACAGACTACTATCAGGATGATTCATGCACCACAAGATCAAACAAGACTATAAGGGATAGGTGAGCCTTCACTGAGGTTAAGAAGAATTTTGAACAATAAGAATGAATCATGATGATTTGACCAACTAGGTTTTCTAAGAATGATGCAACATGAAAAATAAACAAAGACATCCAGAGAAAAACTCAGTGATTAAAAGAACATTAAGCAGAAAGAGAAACAAATGCTGGTGAAAGAGCAGACATACACTGTTTCTTCCCAAGGCTGCATAATGCTGTAAGCCATTGCATGAACCATCCTATTTGAGATAGAGAGAGAGAGAGAGAATTAGTGCTCCATTAGAATCATAACACACAACAAAGGTAAAGCAAGTAGTAAATGGAATAAGATTCAGATATGTGCAGGCAAAATCAATCCATAATCCCTAATGCAATGGGAGAAGTCCTTGCCTAATGTACTATAATCATGCATTTCATAAGAAATTACGATCGTGAGTTTAGCATAGATTCTTCACACGGCACTATAGAGGAGAATTATTATAAATGACCAATACTGAACTTCATGAGAGGTGTGTGTGGGAAAGCTACAGAACTATCAAGTGAATATATAATTCAAATGGGTGAGCAAATATCTATCTAATGTGAAGATATAAACATATATCTGTTTCCTTGCACAAATCAGGTGAAAAGGATGTTGACTTTGACATTGAGTGTTAAAACTTGGCAGGCCTGGGAGTGTTGGGCTCAACTCACAAGCATGGCCATTCAAGATGCCGTTGGAACCTCTCTGCACAACAACAATTGGCTTGTGCCAAGGCCCAATCTTCTCCACTTAGATGCCACTCTACTTTTTTGTATTCATTCCATGTGGCATTATTTTCACTTCCTATCTTCAATATTCTCCAACCTTAAGCATCTTACGCTTATAAGGGACATGATATTCTCATCACATGCAGCCAGTATATGGTGTTTATAATAGGGTCATCACTCTATTTAGATGAGAATTAAGAAAACCAATACTAAAGCAGTGAGGCCTTTGGTGCAGTTGGGAATGATATTCCAAGAAAATATCTTGAATATACACCATATAATGCCTACATATGGATGCTTCCAGCAATTTTTCATTTTTCTTTCAAAGTTTGATGAACTCCATCACTAGAAAAGCTCAATAAGATAACTTAGTTTCTTTACTCAGCAAGTAGAAATAATGCAAGGATGTCTTCCAGAAATGGTATCACATGCTAGTTCAAACTTATTCCCATTAATTCAGGCATACTTAAGTGAACTAGCCAAATCAGAATTGCATAAGGATTTGAATCATCCAAAAGTTTTATGCCCTTGAACAAGAAATTTAAGATACAAATCTGATGGATTTTTCCTACATGATTGAGCTCTCCATCAAGTTCTTATAAGTACAATATCAACACGATTGGAATAGTTTGGTTGAAAGGTAAGGGGAAAAAAATGATGCCTACTACACAAAGGGAAGAACAGGTACCTTGGACTTATAGTATGGAGTCAGAAGATTAAATCCCTTTCAAATTATATTTCCTACATGCTAAAGGATGTCAACAAGTCCAAATGATATTTATGACATCTTTTACTCTACTTTAGAGAAGAACTCTATTAAAAGCATCCTCTTAGCTAGTTAAATGAGGCTGAGTTCAGTTGAACAGAGTTGATTTTGACTGAATGAAGACCATATATAAAGTTTCTAAAAGCTGCAAGTTTCTTTGTGCTGCTAAACAATGTTTCTGATTAACTGTTTACCTGATGGATTGGCAAGTGGGAGATGACAGTATGTGGTGATGAGCTCTTTAAGGCTTCTGAAAGATTAATACAAGCAGCTAAACACTGGAAGGGATCCTCTGCTGTTAACCACCAGTGGTTGCCATTGACAGGGTTTTCTGCTGAATCAAATATGTCAGCCAAATGATCTTCCACAAATGCAAGGCGCCCATCATGAGACAGTTTTTCAACCCCTCCTGAATACAGGTTTGCCAAATGTATCTTCAGCCAACGTAACCCAGACTTTCCTAATGGTCGTCCTTCTGCAAATTCAAGAATTCCTCGACAAAGATCAGAACTTAGATGAGTCAAATGTGGATGCATTGGGTATGCACGTCCGCGAAAATCAAGATTGTGAGGATAATAAAAGCCTTCCTCATCTTTCAGTTTTCGAGCCACCTGTTTCACAAATACGTTTGTTTCAGAACACATGGTCATGCTATGACATGTAAGCATATGCATGAAAATTACTAGGCAAGCCTAACTCAATCAGTGATTACATGGTCAATTTCCATGGGTTATTAAGTGAATTTGTAGTTACAGATTGATCCCTAGAAATAGACCTGTGAATGTTGGAAATATGATGACCTAACTATGCTCATACATATGCTCTCATCGTCTCATTTCTACCTGGTCATTCCATTCAACAATTTACTCAATGCTGCTTATCATCCTGAAAAAAATAGTATAGAAAAAGATCTTACAGAAAGCTTAAGTTCAGTGTCACATCGTTGAGAATGCCGCTCACGGTTTGTCTTCTTTGCCTTCCTTGCACTCCATCTCCACTTCTGAAGTTCTATTAAATCCTCAGAGAGTGGTTTCTCTGGTATCGGAATCTGAAACCCAATTGCAACAAGAAAAATCAGGGAACATAAACCTAGTATATAGGGAGATACTATCAGTCTATATTAATAGCTTTAACAAAGTTATTAAAAGAAAACAAAAAAAACTACTGAAATCTACATTTGTAAGTAGCCAACCAACAACACTCAAACTGACAGGCTGGATAAATTTATCAAGGGAATTGACTAGATGGCAATTAGCTTGCAGCATTATATTCATCAAGCTTGACACATGAAAGTTATTTCAGAAGAAATCATATTCCATATGGTACCGATCGGTTTTCATAAAGAGCATAAGAACTGGTAAAAGAGCTGACTGGTGGCAGCCTGCCTGTCCCAAAAACTCAAAAATTGCTGTTGAAGGTCAAACAAATAATTCACGATATTTAATTTCTAAAGATATGAAACTTCAAGAAATACTAACATCTTTACGGTCAACCAAGCCTGCAATGTTGCCACCCCTTGCCCATATGCTCTCCACCACATCAAGGACTCTTCTGTTCACCCTCCATTTAGTGTTTCCAAGTGTATCCAAGGCCTGTCCACATGCCATTTTAGAACCACATAAATTCATACTGCAATTTGTCATGCACCAAAAATTAATATCATACTTGAATTGAATATTGCAATAAGATTCCAGCTATGGTCAGAGGATATGAACACCAAAATGTCTAAAACTGCATACCTCAATCCTGGTGTAAATTTACAAAACTCAAAATGTCTATATTTATGCACCTCTGATAGAAAGAGTTATGTTCAATCAATAACCCATGAAAACTCAAAACCAACGCTAATCAAGGAAGAAACTATATCAACATTCAACCCCAAAATAAAATAGTGACATGTGCTTACCGTAAGATCCCTAAGAGAATTGAAAGTTATTAGTAAATTATAAGACTTTTGATGACTTGATTGATTTGAGCAGAGGAAGGGGGAATGGAGCAGAGTTAGAGAGAGAGTTAAGAACTGATTAGTACCTCCTAAGATTAGAGAACTAATTCAAGTCAATTTTCTCTCAATGTTAAACAATTCTGACAAGTGTCATCATCAAAACATACAAAAAAGTTAATAATAATTGCATAAACTCCAAATTTACTTGAATGCTGTGTATGCTCTCTTGCCAATAATGCTCTAATAGAGATTTCCATATAAAGTTGTGCCAATATTAGGATTAAGAACACTACTACTGATTAAAGTACTGCTTTTGCACATATGCTTACAATAACTCAAAGCTAACACTCTTGCATGCCCCAGAAAATGTACGATATATATATCTTTAAGGAATTTTACTTATTCCTATAGTTGGGTTTCAACTGGCTAATGATAAACAGTAGCAGGAACTGGGTGGTAAAGGAACACCATAACCATAAAATTAGCATCAGAAATAAGGATGCTAAGATGGCCGCATAGAAAGACAAGGACCGGATAGATAAAAAGCTGGAAGAGGCCAATTCAAACTACTTGCGGTAAGGTGATTTAAGCATGCCCATCATAGACTAATGGTGTGGAAGATAGAGTATACTGAAATTGTAGAGGGGAAAAAGATGAGGAGGCATAAGATGACTTGAGGCAATGTAGTGAAGAAGGATGTTATAGTACTACACTTTAGACCTTTCTATTGATGTTCTCACAAATTAAGATTCAAGAGAAATATCAATACAACTGACCCCAACTAAACTGGGAATAAGGCTTAACAGAGTTGAGTTTGAGTTATTACTTAATTACTAAGCAGAGTTGATTTTTTCCTTCTTAAGTAACATTATTGAAGGGGAGACTTCAATTCGAAACAACCTCTTTAACTTACTAAATAGACTCTATTCCTTGTTTTAACTTTCCACCAATCAACAAGCGAGAGATGTCCCCTTGTGATGCATTCACCAAGAATCCATAAATTTTAGCTCAAAAGCTAGCCAAATTTATGACCAGCACCAATAACCACATGGGTGAAAGGTAAAAGAAAAAAAAAAAGGGAAATAAGTAAAGAAAGAAGCCAATATTTTGTCACCTCAAATACTTTCTGCATATGATTCCTTGGAACATTCTTAAGTGCATCTTGTTGCTTCCTAGATCCATGAGTACGCATAATATACGAAGGCAAGAAGAAGTGCCCACCCTTGTTGTACCTGCCAGGAGTTTTAAACCACTATAAATAAATCTCCAAACTGCATCAAAGATACATGTTGCTCAGCATGGCCAAGTATAGTCCACATTCTACCTCTTGTTTTTCCAGTAAGAAACAATGTGGAAAGTTTTGAAGAAATAGGGACTAGTGTTGAGGTTATGACTCACATTCAGTCAAACCATGAGAGTTACACTATTAAAACTGTGAACTTTTCTTTTTTAATACGATAAAAAAATTACTTGAATATAGGTTAACCAGAATATTAATTAAGCATGCAACTTTTTGATGCATCTGTCAGACCAAGTAAGTTTCCTCTCTCTCTCTCTCTCTCTTTCTCTCATTATTATATCGTTACTGTTATCGTGCAATACACATGCTCTGTTTCAACCCTTCAAGAACTAGCCTCTACTGTGACAACAGTGTATTCCTTAATACATAGGAGACATATTTAAAAACAGATAATTAGGTATTTCCTGTAATCCGCAAAGTTATTATGTTTATTTCCTTTACTGCTCCAATTTCTGCTTCAGCCCAATGCAGGTGTTACGCAAGTCAAGGAAACTTAAGATATACAGCAGTACATGAGTACGCTCCTCCAAAGATAGGGCAGACTTAATAAAATATTCAACATACCCATGTCATATTCATATGTGATACCTATATTGAACCCAGGCACCATAGGCTATTTGATCCCCTTTCTTCTCCCGCCCCTTCTTTTTCTTCTCTATAATTTCAACTATCATGGTCATGCTCATGTAATCAGCTTGTTGACCTTTAAAGCCATTAATAGTAAGGGTAACAGCAGTCTGTGAAAGAACATGCAGTATCTACAACTCTACATCACCTATACACTGTATTTTCATACATACCCTTTCCATTTTTTCGGAGGTACCAGCATGGGAAAGTAAGGAATCAACATATGCTTAGCCTGCATTAGGTAAAAGGAATTATATTAGTCGATTAGCAGAGAGTCAAGAGATAGAATACGTATCAATCCCCTATACTTGTGCTATACCAACGAAATTTACAAGCAATAATAAATGCACAATGACTTTGACAATCAGAAACGAAGATCTGAGAACTGTCAGACCACTTATATGCACCCAAGAAAAGTCACTCTGCTCGAAATATTTTTTTCCCATGCAGTAGGAAACATAAAAACTCATGATGACATATGGTTAATTATTTCGGATGCACAAAATTAAAGTGAGATAACAATAAGAACCATGAAGATTATAACAAGGAAATAACAGATATGTTTGCTCAAAAACATTTAAAGTAAATTGAACATGCAGGCTTCGAATTAAAAAATGCAGTTAAGAATTACATGGCAGTGTAAAAATCAATTTTAAAAGGACCAAATGAACAAGTTCAAAATGAAAGAGATGTCTTAACTCACAGATCCATCAAGCCCCTTAAGGACGAGGGGATTACATTCTATAACTCCGTACTTCTTCACGATTTTCTGCCTACAGCACAAAATGAAACTAATCATGATAACAGTTTTAAGAAAAAAGAAGTACAGAAAATTGCATCATTCAGATCCCACATAAACGCAGGGGTATGACAAATAGCTAAGAGTATGGGCAATTTCTTGAATGAGACAATGCTCAAAAGGAAATCAATTGAAGGGACCTAAGAATCAGATACTGGAAAAGGTTCATTTCCCAAGTAATTCTCCAATTGAAAAGAGAAACAAAAAATCATACCAAACACTAGGATAAAAATAACTTTCTGGAAGAGATGGGAAAAGAAATCTGTTACCCTGGATTATTTTTTACAATTCTAAATCTGTGTCTAAATGCTGGTCGAACATCTGGTGGAACATCTGCTGACTGGTTAACTGGAGGTTGTACAAAAGCTGTTTCAGTTAACAATTCTATCAGGCGACTTCCCAGCTGCAGAGTTGCATTTTGCATCAAAAAGGAAAAACAAGGAAAGGAGAAAAAAATTAACAATCCAGTATATGATCAAGTCCAAACAAAAATAAAAGCATGGGTCAATTAGATATTTCAAAAAGACAAATAGAAAAGGCCACAAACCTTAGCCTGTGTATCTCGACCCCAAGGTTTCATTTCTTCATTTTTCACTAGCTTCTGCACCTCAATGAGCTTTTTCCTTCTAATCAAGCTATTAACACGTTTTCTGAGTATCTCCTTCTCCTTACCCAGAGACTCTTGTGCACCAGATATTGTCTTCTTCCTCTGATAATTCTTGGTTTTTTCCAAGAAATTATGAATCCTAACCTGAGGCATACAAAAAAGATGATGCTTAATACTAGGATAAAATTTAATAAATTCAGAACATTAAGTTCAACTTCTACGATACACGAGAGGAGTTCAAGCTAGCTTGTAATATATTAAACCTGCAGTGGGGAGTTGTCATTTAAGTCTAAGAGACACATGACACTCTCAATAGCACATAACTGAAATGGCTTATGTTTAGATAGGATGATGACACATAAACAACCAGTGGCCAATTTCTGGAGCTTATTCAGGGTCCATGCAAAGGCTTAAAGATCATTTGTTGCTGGGCGACATCAGACATCTGATTTTATTTTATTTTTTAAAAAGGGCAGGCTGCTGCCCCAGTTACACAATGTTATGTCCAACAAAGAAAAAGGACTATATTGGATTTTGACAAGACATGAATGCGTCTTTGAACGGAACCATAGTATTATTTCAGAAGTCTTAACTCTTAAAGTGTGAACTACCTAAAAGAATTGAATCAAACTGACAAGAAAATAATTATCAAACTGGCAAACTTCCATTACAGAAACTGAGGAAGTCAAAGGTCGCTTACACAAGGTTATTTTATTAAATTAGCATGCATGCTTCATATGCATCAATAACATAAGAGCCAATTAAGCATCACATAGTCAATTTGATAAATTAAATTGAGAGGTCATGAATGTACATCAAATGTAAACCAAGAAGACTTCAAATTTCATAACTCACTTTTCAAAGAATCAAATTTCAGATTCATACTGTGCACAACCGAAATGCTATGTATTCTACAAGGCTCAATTACAAGAGTCCAGCAGACCATATTGATTAGATAAGTAAGCCCCTTTCAGGTTAGCTATGCCATTACCAGGAGGGTTCTAGCTACAGTGATCCATTACGCAGATATTGATTGAGGCTCTAGCAAATCTGGCTACGGCAGCTATCAGAACCATGAGGTATTTCTAATAAAAATTTAAACTGAGCATTCAAAGTGCAACATAAATTAAGCAATGAATATGACTGATGGACAACAAGTTTCCTTGAAACGACTCTCCTCCTATTACGGCTAAATTTAAGTTACCCTCTCTCTTTTTTTCTCCCTAATGAACAGGTTGGCATGCTCCTAGGCACATGCTACAAGTCAATCTCACTAATCTGTATAACTCCCTATATGGCGTTGTTAAACGATCACTTTCAACAGATCTAACCACAAATTATAGCCATCTCAACCAACTGAACAGGAACAAAACAGAACCACGTTCATGCTAATTATAGTTTTATTACAAATTCCTAAGATCTAAGTATTTCATTTTATTCACTATCTAACTATGAATTTATAGCATTGTTCACTCGCCGGGTGCACTACATACTCATAACTGTTCACATACTAACCACTCAGCCTTGAGTAAATATTTCTCAAACCTCCAGCATAAAGTCACTTATATATAAAGTCAACTCATTCAAAAACCCTATGTACCTCTACAAAACAATTGAGAAACCAATTTCAGAATATCAAACCTATTACTCAATAACACTCACCTCCTGCTCTATAGCCATGCCAATTTGAACTGCAGCCTGGACTAAAGGCACACACCCATCTTCATGGCCAACCATCAACAGTCCAACCATCTTGTGCATAACAATCACAGCCATTTTATCAGCTGGCAACAACTCAATATGGGGAGCGAATGCTGCCTTATTCTTCTTTGATCTCTGCAAATTCTGCTCCGATTTTATACCTTCTTTCAATGGCTCAAACCATCCTAGAAACAATCCCTTTACATACGGCAAATTTGGAGCCAATTTCCTCTCACACATTTCCTTCACTAAAGCCTTATATTCCTCCACCATTCTCTCCCATGCTTCAGTTTCTTCTCTAATTTGCCTCCTCCTTAATAAATTATACTTCCTTTTCTCAATATCTTTAAACTCCAGTTTCACTTCTTTATTAGGTATTTTATAAAGACCCTTTAAAAAAAGAGCTGAAATCCAAGGTGGGTCTTGGATAAAAACTCTTCTAGATGATTCTTCGGGCAAAACTTGATGATTATGGTTAGTGGGTAAATCTAATTTAATCAAAGTTTCAAGCTTTTGGTGGTTTCCAATTGCGTTTTCTACTAGGTCTTCAAGAAGATGTTCTTCAACAGCATCGTGTAAGGGGTGAAAAGGAAGTAAATTTCTAGGGAATTTGGTGATTAGAGGGAAAGAAGAGGAAGATAGTGAATTGGTGAAGAGAGAGTGAGAAGTTGGCACAGAGAGAAAGTGGAGATTTTTATGATTTTTTTGAGTTTTAGTGATTTTTGGAGGTTTTGTAGGCCAATTTTGGTACTGGAATTGAGCTCTGTGGCTCATGGGTACTGAAGCTGTGGAAGCCAGTTTCTCTTCTGCTTTTGTTTTTGTTGTTCAAGAAGATAAGGGTATGAACAGAGAAGAGAGTGAAGATGGAGAAAGAGATGAAGTGAGGGAGAAAGAAGGGGAAACCTCTCTTAAACCTCCCCCAAAGGAGTTTGTGGTGGCTATTCTTTTTTTTTTAATAGGTGGTGGCTAATTTTGTCCCTTTTTCTGTATAAAAATCACATTATATATCAAAAAAATAAAAAGAACAAATTGACAGATAGATATAAGATATTTATGTTGTTCAGTTTTTTTAATTAACTGTTTTTTAAAATTTATATTTGAAAAGAAAATTAATTTATATGTTTTTAAAAGAGTAAATCTAAATATTTAAAAATAAAATTTAAACTTGAAAAAGTATTCTTCCAATTTCAATACCCAACACATTCTTAAATGCCACATATTTTATGTATTTAAATAAAATTGTATTTCTATTTATTTTTATAAGTATTATTGTGTGAATTTTGAGTTTGCAAGTGTACCACTGATGGAAACTACAAGAAATGTTGTAAAAGTGTGCTTGTTTAACTTCTAAATTCTTAAAATCATCTTATTACAATTTATTTGAATTCTAACTATTGCAATATAAATTTAAATGCAAACAATAAATGAAAAGTATATGAAATATTGTAAGAATGTGCCTCCTTTTAGCTCTTAAAATCAAATTAATTTTGAATCCTAAATTCTTTTACCTCAAGTTTGTTTGAATTCTAACTGCTGCAATATGAAAAAGAAAATGAATGCTATATGCATGGTGGAGAAACTGAAAGCTAAGGAATTAACAAATATGCAATATGTGTTTTGCCTTTGGTTTTGTCTATGTCTATTTGGAGCTCCAATAATAATAGTTGCCACTTTCCATGATGGCACATCCAAACAAATTCCCCAAAATATGATATCCCCATTTTCATCTGTGACTGTAACTACTCTTAACTTGCTGCAATTTCCCTCTGTTCCATTTCTTTTAACCACCCTGAAACCAAATAATTTCCATTTAATTTATAATTTAATGGCCAATATATTATATATTTATCATTTATTTTTAAATCTAGTACGTAGTTTTTATTTTCACTATTAGCTATGTATTTTGATATCAATTTTTAAATTTTAATTTCAGCCTCCGAGAAAGTTATCAGCCAAAATTTATTAATAACTCATAATATATTATCTCGTATCAAAGCCAAAGTAACTTTTTATTAATATTACATAGTTACATTTGATTAAAAAAAATAAAACTTTGAATGCTGAAATTGTTAACACATTCCTAGATATTCTTTTAAAATTTTTTATTGTCATTCCTGTTTGAAATCCTAGCAATCTAAAGCTTAAAATGCATTCAACTCTTTCAACAAATGACAAAAAAGAAAAAAAAAATGTTGGATTGTTAGACTTTTTTTTGAATTTTAATAAAAATAAGTAAAATATTAGAGAATAATTAGTATTGGTAGTCATTTATTTATTTTTACTTAAATAACATTATTTTCTAGTTATGGGATGAGTAAACAACTTTAATACTAACTCAATCTCTTTTCTTTTATTATTATTATTATTAAAAAATATAGTCAAGACAGCAATTTTAATTTTTTTAGGGTCTTTTACATAAATATGTGTTTTAACCATTTTAATAATAAAAATACCTCAAAAAGAAATTGCTTATAAAAATACTCTTTCCAAAGTAACTTGTTTGCAAAAGAATACACTAATTTATTTGTTTGCTTAAATAACATTATTCTCTTGTCCCTAAACTGTGAGATTTTATTTGTTTTTATCAACTTCCAAGTTACTATGGAGACACTAATTTATCTGATTACTATATTATTATAGTAGTATATATTTTATCTTAATTAATATTAGAGAACTAGTCTTAATTATTTATTATTATTCTCTTTGACAATTCTTTTTGTACATATAAATCTTGATAATAATCAAGAATCAATTTTCTCTTATTTGTTCATGTATTTTTCTTTCTCTAATTTTTGAGATTTCATTCAATTATTATTTTATTTTTAGATTTATTAAGCTATATCAATAAACAGTTGTTGCAATAAGTTGGATCTTTGTGATGTAAAAGCTAGTGCGTGTAACCAAAAAATTTAAAATCTGGAAGATGCTTCTCTTGCTTTAAAAAATTAAAATAAAAAATTGGTACTAATGAATTTATATATGTTTAAATAAGAAAAATGATATTTAAAAAGATTAAGAAATACACCTATTGGATTTTTTTCTCGATTTTAAGAGTGATGGCGTTTAGGTAATTAGATGGATTATGAGGGTTAAAGATCATGTTATTATTGTTGCTGTTTCTTTTTTTTTTTTTCGTTTTCTGAATTTAATGATGATTCGACCATAAAAATTTAATAAGTAATTCATTAGTGTAATTCAATAAGTAATTGATGATGATTTCATAAAAATCAACAAGTAAACCATCAGTGCAATTCTACAAGTAAATAATAATTTAAAAAAAAAATTGAAGACAATTCCTCATAAATCTAAAAATAAATCAAACATTGAGAAAATTGAGAAATTATTAAAAAATTTATTATATATATAATAAAAGATTATTATTGGCTAAAACTGTTTGCTAATTTCATGGCAAGACAACTCCTAGAATATCTAGAATTAGTACGTGACTTCACTATTTTCTTTTATTCTTTAATCGTTATCGGTATTAATAAAATAATACATAAAAATCCAAATAATCTTATCTCAAAATGTTCCCTACCTTTTTTTTAATTTTTACCTTTGAATTATACCGGAATAGAATAAAAAATGCATAAGAAGCCAAATATTAATAATTTAATATTTTTAATCTTTTCCAATAGGTAAACGACAATTCAAGAAAAATAAATTAAAAATAAATCTTTATATATCTAAAAAAACCAACCGAATATTAACTAAATATCAAGCAGATCTAGGTTAAAATCAACAAAACATCAACCAAATATCAAGAAAATCGTTTAATTACAAAAAAAAAAAAAAAAAAAAAAAACTAAACTTTTTACTGAGAGTGATATCAACAAAATTTAAGAAAGTTTGTTAAGAACAATATTACATAAAAAAATTTGAAATAAGAGACATCAAAATAATGAAGAAAAAAAAAGTTGGGACGCACAAAAAAAAAATATAAGAAAAAGAATTAAAGATAACTTTTTATAGATTATAAAATCAACCAAACATCAATTAAATATAAATTATACCATCTTAACATCAACTAAACATCAAACAAACATAAATTATACTATTTTAACATCAACTAAACATCAATCAAACATAAAAAAAAATATATTCAAAATAACTGTGTAATATTCTAAATTTTTTCAACTCATTATATATACAGGACTTGATTTCCAAATCAAATAATAATATATTCGTGGTGAAATATTTTAGTAATTACATTATTCCCAATTTTATAACTTCTGTATATAATTAAATTAAACAATTAATATATAATTTAGTAACATTAATGAAAATGAAATATATAATTTTATATTATTAAAAAAAATTTAAGTATGATTAATATTAAATTATGATAATAATTCATATAATTAATTTATTGGATCTTTTGATCAAATTAAAGCAATAACTGCATTAAAGTAATATTTAAGATTTGAGTAGTATAAACTTAATTTTATGATTGGCTTGGTGCCTTCATAGTTGTAGACCAGTTAATTAGTTGATATAACTCTTTAAATCATGTGTTAGAGATTTCATATCATTAAAGAAAAGAAAGAGATTCAACTAATTTACCAATGTTAAATTTTAATTAAATGATAGCTTTAGTTATTTTCATATTACTTGGAATTAATTCCAATTCCGTTAGTAAACTCTGTATTTACCTGATTTATTGATTTTCTAATTTTCTATAGGGATGGATATGTAATTCCTTAATTTCTTGACTTTCTTTTTTGAATGGTTATCCAGTCTCAGTAGTTTAGTACATTGGTATATTTATGTTTCAAATTAATTTAATATTTTAGAGGAAAAATTATAACTTAAATGACAACTGAATAGTAAAGTTAAATTTGCACTTGATGCGTAAATGTGGAACTCTCATATGACTAATAGATAAATAGTAAAATTAATTTATAAATGCTAAAGTCTAATATACCAAATGACTAGTTTTAATCATTTTGGTATTAATTGGACTAAAATGGACTTATTTTAATATGCTACACTCATCCACTTAACTCCTCCATTAATTGATTATTCAAATTCTGATATTATAAATGTCCTGTCTAATAATACTAATTAAAAATTCTCTTCAAATTAAATTAATAATTTAATTAATATCTCTATTTTTATTTATAAAAAATTGCAAATAAGTTTTAAATCAAAAAATAAATAAAAATATTTTTTTAATTTTTTTATAAAATAATATTCTTTAAAGGATTTGCTCCTTTAGACTATAACAAATATTAATAAACATATTCTATTGCCTTTCCTCTCGTACTGTTCCATTGCTCTTTTCCTTATACATATGACTTGCCCTGTAAAAGGAGAAAGCATAAAAGAGTAAGATAACAGAGTAAAAATATAATGAAGTAAAACAATGAGTATTTTTATAATTACTTTCAAAAAAAGCATATGGAGTACAATGTTTTTTTTTTTTTTATTCATAAAAAGTCCAATGGATTATAGGATACACAATAAGAAGCAGCCATCTATTTAAACTCTCGATAAGGACGTGATCTCGTTTAGTATAAAGGTGGAGGTTTGAACTCAAGACTTTCAACCCCAAAACAATCATTTTTATCCCTTAAAGCTATATCTTAAATGTCAAAGTCAATAAATTTTAGTTAACCCTCTTGAAAGAAAAAAAAAAATAAATCTTAATTGATAATTTCGTCAGAGACTAAAATTAAAATCAACATAAAGTATTGACTAAAAATTTTAAAAAATTAAAAACTACATGCGAGATTTAAAAATAAATGCAATTTACAATATTTATTTGACCATTAGGCCTTAATAAATTAACAAAAATTTCCTAATTTTATAAGATTCATTGTCAATTATATCTTCATTAAATTGTTACAGTATATATTCAATTTAGTATTAGTGATCATATAAATATTTTTAAATAAAAAATCAATTTACTTTATGGACTAAAATATTTATGCCAAAATAATTGCAACCACCTTGCAATCGGATATGCTTAATGTAATTTGGTGGTATTGGCTAATAAGCGAATATTGTATATTGTCATAGTTACATGGCCAATTACTAAACAATTTCATTTACTTATTTAAGGTTAGAGAATAGAGGGACTTTATGAAGAGGGACTTTATGAAGTTGGTTAATCATGTTCGACACATCACTTTCAGCAGTTACTTCACCATAATTCACACTCCTATGCAATGGATAAACCATAAAAGGATGGCTTAGTCTGACCAAATATCAAATGCCTCACTGACCCGAAGCTAGGTCTGGTTGTGGGTTCGTTCATACTTTGAGTCGGATTGCTAAAGAATGACCAAAATCGGTTAAAATTCAATTCGAGCTCATACCGACTTTGAATCAGTTTAGAACTGATTACCCTCAATTGAAACCAAACCCATTGGGTCCATTTCATGAACTGATAGTTTCGGTTCTAAATTATTAGAAATTTAATCATTTCATTATTTTTTTAAAATTAATTAAAACCAATCAAAATTAGAACTGTGAATCAAAACCGGCCAATTTTACATGCCTGAAACTAGTGAACTAACAGTTCCTAAGCCAAAATTGTCGATTCACGAACTGTGACAGACTTGCTTCTGTTGACGAACTGTGGCTGCCTACTTGAAGCATTATATATTATGATACATAAACCTAAAAAAACCGATGGTTCTATTCACAATTGGCCAAATTATATCCAGCACCTCGGTCCACCTTGTAGTGTGGGCCGAGTGCAGGGATGTGCATGGGACATCAGTCCCGCTTCTTCAATTTTTTGTTTTACATTTAAATTTATAATAAAATTAATTATAAAAAATTAATATTACATATTTTAAAATATACAATAAATAAATATTTTTATATTTATATTCATATATTGTATAATTGCCATAATTATTTTAGTTTTAAATAATAATATAAATTGAGTTTATAAATAAAATCAAAATAGAATTTTTAACACTATAAATATTTATAATTTTTTTACAAATAATAATAAATTAAATTTCTTAATTTTTTATTTCTTTTATACATAAATTTAAATTCTATATGTTAAAAATAAGTACATATGTCAAAAGGTGTCAAAATATAATAATACATATTAAAGAAATTTTAAATCTCAAAATTATATATATATATATATATATTACAGGTAAATGAAATTTAAAATTTAATATAATCAGTGACACATTTTTTTTTTCATGTAGTCATACTCTAGAGAATTAAAAATCGATATACTTTTGATAAATAATAAAATAAATTATCTATTAAAAATTAATATAATATAATTTTTTAAAATTTTCATATACTAAAATTTTTATATTATTAGTGAATAAAACTAATTTTTTTGAAAATTTTAAAATTTTAAAATTTTTATCTATATGTAAATAATAATTTCATAACTAAAAGTGTTATATTTTTATAATGGATATCAATATTCATCATTTATAAAATAAAATTTATTGTTTACTATAACGATATTCATTTGGTATTCCATCAATTTTTAAATACTTATTATTTTAGTGAAAAATATTCATCATTTATGATCTGCATGTTCATTAATTTATATTGTCAATTCAATAGTTATAACTTTATATATATTTCTCAAATCATTATAAAATATTTATTTTCAGATGAAAATGATATTGATTCTTTACGAAATTCAGATTTATTATTTTTATGATGTATATTAAAATATTTTTATAATTGATATAATTTTTAATCATTTATGGGTATAATATTTATATTTTATTAATAAATATTTATTATTAATGAATATCATATTTATTAATTTATTGAAACATACATATATAACATATACATAATATAAATCGTATTTACAGTTAGTAAATAAAAAAAAGGTCAAGCTAAAATTATCTTACAAATATTTATATTGTAATACAAATATCTTTGTAATAAAATAAAATAAATAAAAAAATACACATTCAATGTTTAAATGATAAATGTTTAGTATATGTTTAATGAACATAAATTGATGGATATTCAGTACTGAATTAATGAATATAAATTTAAAAAAAAAGTATGAATCGTAATTATGACACATACACATCAAAATTTTAATGTACGTCCCGGATCTAACCGGACCATTATTATATGGTCGGAAAGCATGATATAAGGCCCCAAAATTGAGCTTTACAAAGTCACCCGTTGGGGTGACCAGTCCACTTTTAATTGGGTTACATATCTATAAATGTATTCAGACTTTGCGTTGAACTCTGCTAGAAAACGTAAAGCTAACTAGAAGCGAGCAAACCAAGGAAAAATTAAACTGCTTCAGTTTTGTTCATTTCTTTTTTCTTATAAATGAGATATGTATTTAGTTTCTTTAGAAATCAAAACTATTTCAATGTTCATTTGAGAAAAAATCAATTTAATAAATTGAAATAACCATTATTTAATTTATTACTTAAAGCATTAAACATATTAGAAAATTTAATTTTTTAAATAAATTTTTGTAATTCGATTTATTTAGTTCATTTTTTTTATTTAGCCTCGTAATTAGTCTAATTCAAATTTATATTTCTATAAAAATTCAGTTAACTCGATTTGTTTTGATTCACTTAAAAAAACTCAATTTATTCGGCAAGTCTGATATAGTTCGATTCAATCAAATACTGAAGCTGACTACAAAGTAGTTTGGATTATTTGGAATTTTTTTTAAATCTATTTATTCAAACTCAATAATTAATTAGTTTTTGAATAGTATATTTGAAATCTAATTCAAGTGGTAAGAGGTTTTACTTTTGAGAATAAAAGCTATTTTGTTCGAATTATTTTCTCTATATTAAGTGAATTTTCGTCTATATAACATAACGAGCGTAAAAGGATGATTATTTATATGAACTATTAGTCCTCTTTTTTTTTTTTTTTTTTTTTAAGTATTCTTCCTGGCAAATTATACCCTACACCTCAAATCACTTTGTAGTGTGGTATGGAGGTAGGGCCATACGTGCGGGACAACAACCCTGCTCATTTAGTTTTTTCTTTTTTAATTTAAAATTATAATAAAATAAATTATGAAAATTAATATTATCTTAGAAAATTTGTATATTATGTAAATATCTTTATATTTCTAAAAATTAATTTTTACCTACATGTTGTACAATTATTATAATTATTTTAATTTTAAATAACAATATAAATTGAGTTTATAGATAAAATTAAATAATTTTTTAATATTTTATAAGTATTTATAGCATTTTTATACATAATAATAAATTAAATATCTTTAATATCTTTTTTAGTTTTTTTACATAAACTTAAAATATATATATATATATATATATATATATATATATATATATATATATATATATATATATATATATATATTAAAGATATGTGCATATATCCAATGTGTCAAAATATAGTAACACATATCAAATTTTTTTTATATCTCAACATATATATGACAGAATAAAAAAAAAAGAATAGGTGCAGAGACTCAATGGAAGCTGTTCTAACAAACGGAGTTGACTGCGTTGCATTAGTAAAATAAAGAAATTTTTCGGTCAAAATTCCAGATTTCAGAAAGGATAAAGTAAAAGATAACCATATATCCATACAAATACGTACTGAAATAATATCTCAGATGATTAATAGGGGGCTGAATCCGTATTTTTTATCTTTATATGAAAAAAAAATATTTTGATTTGAATTGATTCTAAGTTGAAGAAAGGACTGAATATTAATTGATCATATCATTATCTCCATAGTCTGATAGATAACTGATAGATCATACGAGAATAAAGATAGAGTTCCATTCTATATGTCAATATCGACAACAAGAAAATTTATAGTAAGAGGAAAATCTGTCGACTTTAGAAATCGTGAGGGTTCAAGTCCCTCTATCCCCAAAACAGGCCCGCTCGACTCCCTTATTATTTTTATCCTATTCTCTCTTTTTGTTAATGGTTCAAATTTCATTATCTTTCTCATTTATTCGATTCTTTCACAAACATATCCGGGCTGGATTTCTTTTCACAAGTCTTGGGATAGATATAATATACATTTTTAATATATATATATATATATAGGTAAATAAAATTTGAAAACTATCACTCTTAGTAACACTTTTTCTATTTTTTTTAATTAGTCATACTCCAAAGAAAAATAGTTTAAAAAATAAATTATCCATTAAAACTAATATAATATAATTTCTAACAACTCTTCATATACTAAATTTTATATTATTAGTGAATGAAATTAATTTTTTGCATGTTTGACAATTTAATAATTTTATTAATCTATAATTGATAATTCCATAACTAAATGTGTTACAATTTTATAATAGACACTAATATTTATTATTTATAGAATAATATTTATTATTTACTGTAACGATGTTTATTTGTATTCCATCAATTTTCAAATGCTTATTATGTTATTGAATGATGTTGCACGCGCAAGAAGACTGCTTGTGACTCCCACTGGCACATATTGACAGATCAGTTACACTCTACTATTAAAAAAATGACTGATCAAGCAGACCCCGCTTCGCTGCTCTTGTCTCTGTCACTAGCTTTTCAGATCTATATTGCCATGAAGGAACATCTCTACAGCACGAGAGTAGCATATATTTTGGGTCAAAAACATCTAGTCCCTGTCCGTTAAAGGAAAAGAGAAAGGAAGATTAGGCTTGTGAAAGGATTGCTGTCATGTTCATCATTTATGATTTTATTAATTTGTTATTGTTAACTCAGTAGTTATAACTTTATATATTTCTCAAATTACCATAAAATATTTTTTTTAGATGAATTTGATATCGATTTTTTAAGAAAATTAGACTTATTATTTTAATGGCGCATATTGAAATATTTTTGTGATTGATATAAAAATTCATAATTTATAGGTATAATATTTAGTAGTTTGTTAATGGATATTTATTATTAATGAACATCATAATTATTAATTTATTTAACGGACATATATAATATAGACATGATATAAATTGTTTTTACAGTTAGTAAAAGAAAATGTCAAACTAAAGTTATAGTATAAATATTTATTTTATGATACAAATATCTTTTAATAAAATAAAATTAATAAACAATTAATATTGAACGTTTAAACAATAAACATTTAATAATATATTTAATAAATATAAGTTAAGGACATAAATTAACCGGACCATATTCCAATATGGTTGGGAGTGCATGATATAAGGTCTCTCCTTCCTTGGTGTAAATATATATATATATATATGTTTTTGAATGATTTCTTGTTTGGGCCTCACACTTAGGCTCATACGCCATGATTTTCTTAGTGTCTAACATACCTATAAAATTAAAAGATTTGGGCCTCGGCTAGATTCTTTCAACAAAAAATGCAAAAGAAGTGAAGAATGGACCAATTCGTCCTTTTCTTTTGTTGGGAATATCTCATTTTCAAAAACTTTTCCTTATGTTTTAGTAGTGAAGCAATTAAAAAGAATTATGATATATTTTGATCTGGATAAAGAAAATTAAACCCAAATCTTAAGGAAATGTTTCATGAAAATTTCAAATAAGCTATTTGATAGACTATTAATTTGATCTTAATTTTTTAAATATTACGTCTTTAAAGAAATTGCATATGAAAATTATTTCCTACAGACACTTATAAATGCAGTCTTACTTCTATTTTTTAAAAAATAATAGTCCTATTACTACTTGGATTATCCATCTTTGCTATTATTTTAAAGTTAAGTAATTTTAACTTACATCCATAATTCTCTATTTAAATCATAATCTTTTCATATATGATTGACTTGATTATCAGAGTACAAGTTAGACGTTTATGTTTAATTATTTTTATTTATTTATTACGCATCTTATTATAAGGACAATTATAAAATTTTCGCCTTAAAATAACAAATTTTTATGCTTTTCTATTAATAAAATTAACTGTATTTGATCAATCATTGCTAACAAAATTTTAACATATATACACATGGGTATTAACTATTATAGCACATATATAATTAATCTTGTTGATGGAAGGAATTTCTTAACATTTAAGCACTGAGAGTTTATTGTATTGGCAGGAGCCAGACCAAAGCTTCCTTTTCATTTACCATTATGAAGAATTCCAACATTCATTACATTTGCAGGCATGTGTTCTTTCCCAAACAAGAATGGACCTTACACAAACTTATGTAATTTATTTTAATTTATTTTTTTCTAACAATATTGTATATTTATATCGAAAAATAAGTAATTTAAGAGACGATTTGGAAGAGTCTAATAGATATATGTTTTTTTTTGTCTTAGTGTTTCTTGTTAGTACCATATGATATTCCACTACTTAATCATAAATAAGACATCTCTTTTTTCTTTTCTTCATTCATAAAATGAACTTTTCAAAGATTTCAATGGCCAATTTTGGCATGACATACTAATATTCTCAGGTGTTTTGAAAAATAATGAATAATATGATTTATATATATTTTTTTTTCAATTATTCAGTGTAGCGGGTATATTAAAAACTTATTATGATGTCGGTATTGATATCGCACCAAATAATGATTCATATATTATATTAACAACATTTTGACTCGAAACACTTTGTCAACACTTTAAGATTCATCATAGGATGACGACTTATTATACATCTTATCTTATTACATAATGAAATTTTGACAAAAATAATGAAAAAGAATTAAAAAGAATTGGTCGACATGGAAGTCAAGAAATACGAGTTGATGAGGTAAAGATGGTGGAGCAACTCTCTTTGGTGGAGCAACTCAAAGAGAGTGTGCACACAACATGACGGTGTCAAGCTTTTTAGGGTTTCGAATAATATATAAATGAACTCGTGGATCACACACACAATTCACATTTTATATATCTATATGAAAATAAATAAAATAAAATAAAATAAAAAAGCATACCTTAGTTTTCCAAACAAATTAATATATAAAAATTTGTGCAACTTGGCTTGGTTACATAAGCACTATACAACCCTATTTGATGTGCTTTTTTGTTAGTATTTTTTTTCTAGAGATATAGTTCATATATGTTATCAGCGAATAGAATTTTACAAATACTAATTTATTATTGGTCCTATATATATATATATATAGGATCTGAATCCTACATCTATCTAAGAGCATTTTTAACGGTATTTTTTATTTTAAAAAACATAATTTCTATAATAAGCAATATTTTAAAAAATATTCACGTATAAATAGTGAAGTTTGACTCTCTATATATAGAGAGCTAAACTGATTCTCTACTTTATATTTAATAAATAAAGCGTGTAATACAGTGTCATTTTATAATATAACTCCTTAAAACAAAATAAAAAATATATTAAAAATACTCTAACACTTTAAGAAAATTCCTAAAAAATGGTAGGATTTAAATTAATGACCTTTAAATCATGGGTGCCTATCTTTAAGCACTAGACTAAGGGTTCATTGGCTTTTTCTTTTTTTTTTTTTTTTCCTTTTCAAGTGTGAATCTTCCTTTTTAAAGCATTTGAATATCCTAAGCACTAGTTCCCATATCTTTATAACAATTTTATGAGTATCTATGAGTGGTCATTTTTGGCTCCTGTAGTGGTGTTGTTAATTTATAGTTCTCCCTTCCCTTTTATGCAACTTGATCATAATTAATAAGAGACTAAAAATGGTGATTGTAATTAAAAACAAAAAAGTCCTAATTAATTTATTAATGCTAGCAGCATTATACCATGTATCTGACTAGCCATATATTATTAGGCCTCAAAGCACTGTATTATTATTTTACAATGTCACTAAAAAGCATTAAATTCCCATCTAAGAAATTCACAGTTCAATGATGATGATGATTATGTTTTGCTGAGATTAGCAATTAAATTAATTATGGGAGGATTAATTAAGATGCAGCATATCCCGGCAATAGCTACGAAGTTATTCTGAAGAAATGCATATTTTCTTGTGTTCAAATATAGCGGCAATATATATAATTAAGTTTTTAATTACATTATTTCAATTTGCAAGTTGCAAAGCAAAATCGCTGGATAAACAGAGATGGCTTTATTGCTTATTTCTGAAAATTAAAAATGTCTTATATTTTTATTTTTCATCCACTGTCCATTAATAAAATAATAATAAAATATTTATATATTTATAATTAAATATATAATAATAAATTAAGTGATTAGAGCGTTTAATTTTGAGAGTGAACAGTTTTAGATCAGTTTTCACGCGCATCATCTGTTGGCCATCTTCTTTTAAGGTATTCCGTTTTTTATATATAAAAAATATAATAAACTAATGATTAATCTTTTTATCTTATAGTTCATAACTAATCAGAACTCCAATGAAATAAAAAGGGAAAAAGGTAGGGATCATAAAGTGGTAGGGCTAACTAAGCACATGTCATTTTATGGCCCCTAGAGTGCAATTTATCACTTGAAAATAGCTATCAATTGGGTATTGCTCTAATATGATTATATGATTAAAATTTATGTTATTGATTTTATAATTAGGACGACTTAATTTCTATTTTGTCGTTCTAAATAATAACAAATACATCATTCACTAAAAAGAATCCTTTGAAAATAGAGTTTTCGAAATTAGAAACAAAAGTATGTTTTTAATTTATAAAAGCATTGTTTTTAGAAAAAAAAACAAGCCTTTTAATCCAAACTTTTTATCTATATATTTCCTAAATCTCGTTCCAATTTAGAGTTTTGTTCATAGTAGTAATTGTTTATTTATTGGAAAGTGAACAGATAAAAAGTAAAAATAGTCGAGTTGGAGAAAAATAACATAAATTATAAAATTAATAAACTAATAATAAAATCTCATTTTATATATTTATAAATGTAAAATATTTTTTTAAATATAATTTGAGATCATTCGTTTGGTTGGAGCAACTCAATTCATACTAAACTCAAAATTTAGTTATTATTAAGTCACAAATAGAACTATAAAAGAGATAATATATACTTCAACATTGTATATAAGGATGAGTATATCATTTAATCAAAGCACAGAAGGATTCAAAACCTGTGTTGCATTTCTCTATTCAAGTAAAGCATGGTTAATCACCTGGCATTTAGTTTGGCAGGTAGGGCTCTTACATTTCGAGACCCACTTATCTCCCTCTCCAATTGTAACGATGATGGACTAACCACAAACTAGGTCATGATATGCTCTTGAGGTATTGTCTTGATCCTTTATAAAAGAAAGAGCACTCGGAGAAAGAAATAGTATTAAACTTTATAAGGCTCAAATCCTTCAAACTCTTAGTCGATATGAAATATGATGTCATCAATAATATTAAAAAAAAGCTAAAACAAATTTGAATTTATAATATTAGTAAGAATTGTAATAAAAAATGAGATAATTAGAACAATGGCTGAAATTCGAGTTCTTTCTCTTTTATTTATAACTAAAAAAAATACATTGTGAAAAAACTATTATTTTTCTACAATATTAGTGACGTTATCCATAAGTTCTTCATTGAATTCAGGCTTTGAAACATTATCTTTTTCTTGGAAGGGTAAAGCCTTTATAAACTTAATTTCCTACTATTTTACTTTCTAATTGCATCATTAGTTGTAATTAAGTTCACCTAAAATATGATTAAAAGTAGTAATTAGTGAAGTGGTAGAGTTAATTAGTTCTACGCTTTGCTGACTTTCTTGTGGGTAGCTGAACCATCATATCAAGAACAAAGTCAATTAAAATGTTGAGAAATTCTTCCAACTAAAAAAGTGAGTATATGGTGAATTAATCATACTTTTAGTCATGAATAGTATAGACAATAATTTCATTTGATACCCTCATCCTCTACTAATTAATCATTATTTAACAATTATAAAAAAATTAATAATAGTGTCCCATATAAATATTTTTGATATATGTAATGCTAATAAGTAGGTCCAAATTAACCAACCTCATCATTATTACTTTCAAAGAAAAAAAAAACATAATATTATTTCATTTTAAAAGTTTTGATAATTTTTACTACTAATACATATTTAAATACTAAGAGCTGGTGCAAATTAAGTAACATTATCATAGTTAAGTACCTAAATCTTATATATTAGTCGAGTCTGGATTAAGAATTTCTTATGTTCAAGTCGAAGATGACTATTATGTTCATAATCTTTATTTCTTTTTTATTTTAAATTAAATAATTGAGATTTTATTAGAAATTTTTGAATTTAAATTTCTAAAACTAAATAGTTATTTCTTTGAATTAAGAAATATTAACTATTGATTATTGGTTAAGATTATATAAAAAAATCGTAAATCAAATCACTAAAAATTCCCAGCCGCCTCTCTATTCTTTTATCTCTTATTGTTGTTCACCAAAATCTTTTTATTTTTGGCAACTCGCTGATCATCATTTAGATTGGCGGTGAGCTTTTTTTATTTTTATATTCTTCTATTTTGATCAATAAATACATATCTTTTATATATGTTTATTTTTTTCTTTATTATTATTAGGATTTCCTGATTTCTTCTTTTATAGAGTTCTTTATTTTTTGTGTGGAGATTTTGATATCTATTATGGAAATTTTGATAACATCCTTTTTGTTTAAGATTTGAATCTTCCTTTATGAATGCATTCATGAAATTTTATGAGCTGCAATGTTAATAGTAAAAACTTCTTTTATTGATGTTCTCGCAATTGAACTCGTTTAAAGGCTAAGGAGTCGGTTCTTGGTGTAAAATAATCACTGTGTGGAGTGCATAGATTGCTGAGTCACAAATTAAAAGAGCTCTGTGAACGTGATTGAAGGATATGTTACTATTGAAATGAGATTTTGCTTTTATATTTCTTGATTGTAGTATTTTTATTTTTATTATTGATTAAGTTGTACTTTTTTTTTTAATAGATGAAACATTCGTGATTTTTATATAAAAATAAAATAATATAAATAAGATCTATCATATTAACAATAGCATAAGATAATTGTAATATTTTTTTATATAAAATCATCAATTTTTCATTCAATTCCTTGGTCGACTTAATAAGATACTAGCATTATATTTGTAGTTATTTTAAACCACAAACCGACTCTTTGATCTTTTAATGAGTTCGATTGCAAGAATATTAATAAAAAAATTTAATTATCAATATTGCAGCTCCATAAAATTTCATGAGTGCATCCAATAAAAGAAGATTTAGATCCCATAATAAGTATAATCAAAATCTTCATAAAGGGAATCAAAATTTCCACAAAGGGAATAAAAAACTCCATAAAAAGAGATTAAAAAATCTTAAATATAAAAATAAATATATTTGAAAGATCTGTATTTATTGATTAAAATAAAAAAATATAAACAAAAAAAAAACAACCGTCATTCTAAAAGATGATCTTTGGTGGTAAAGGTCTTTTTAATAGAGAACAATAAAAAGGAAGAAAGTAGAGAAATAACCAAGACAATTCTCATATAGTCTAAAGTAATGAGCCTATTTAAGAATAATAAAAACTATAGGCTTTTTGCTTATCTAATTTATTAACCAGAGTGATGCTATTATATCAACTTATTGTATCACCTAATATAATATTATAATATTGATAGATATTTTTCTACAATAAACTAATAAATTTAACACTTTTAAAAAGAGATTTTGACAATAACATGATATCAAAATTGAATATCGGTCGAATCAATATTTTATTTATTTTTATTATTTAAAGTACTCTAAAATTGAAATAAATACTATAAAATATTATACACAAATCTTGACAAACAGTGCAAAATTGAAAAAATAAATATATAAAAATAAAAAATTATTTTCAAATAATATAAAATTACTATATAACCGAACTCCGATTATATCCGTCGTATGCCATACTTAAATAATAATATTTTCCAACTAGGGTCAAAACATATACATGGTTGTACTTTCTTCCACAAACACACCAAATTAGACATAAAAGAGTTGAAAATGAAGCTTCCACTAGTCATTAATTTCTTTGAGGTGTTCCTAAGTTGGACACTAATATTATTGCAAGCTTCACCCCTTTAATTTAGATGTGTTTTTCTTTTAGAACATACAAAATTCCAGTTAAAATTCTATGCTTCAAAAGTTTACCTAACGTATTTATAAATATGATCTCTCTTCCATTAGTTTACATGCAACACGTAAAAACCTCTCCCCCAAAAATGATGTGTTTTTCTTTTTTTCTGGTTCTAGGGTTAAGTTGCATGGTGGAGTGCTATATATGTATATCCTTGAAAACCTAATTTAAGTGCTATATTACCCAATAAGGCTTACATTTGTATTGACATATCATTTCTCTTTTCTTTTTTCTTTTTTCTTTCCAAAAAGAAATTATATTATGGGCCCATATTTTAGTGCATCAAGACATCATCTAGTAGACAAGTATGCCAAAATCCCTCAACACCTCATTGCCAATTTCACTTTAATAATTATAAATTTTAGTCTCAATTTACAATGTTATCTATACATAAAAATTATTTATGTAATAATATATGGATATTATTTGTTAATTATTTATATTTATAATTAATTATTAAATTAATTATTTTTAACTATTGATAAGAGAAATTTTATTTAAATTTGATATATATATTAATAATAATATATATGTATATATAAATTTTTATATTTTAATATTAATAGTTAATATATATTTTATTATTTAAAATTAATAAATATATATAAATAATTATCGATTTAATATATAAATAAAAATATATAAATAAATTTTTTTAATAAACAATACCAACGTACCACTATATTATTTATTTAGCCTAGAGATAATGCTGAACTAAATTTATTCAAAATTCTCTATCTTTTCAATTCAAAATAATAACTCATCATCCACTACAAACACCATCATCTCTTAAATATCTTACATTATATGGACAAAGCAAATTAAATCAGCAAGAAGATGCCAAAAAGTTGTAACATGTTAGGCCTAGTAATAGTGCTGACATGTCCACCACTATAGGCATACATGTGCTGTATTTTTTGCTTACGTGTCATTTAACACGTGTAGACACATGTTAGCCAACCATTCGCCGCGTTTCATAGTCAAACATCAGCTGCCAAACGTATATTTCACATCCTAAATGGTAGTTAGGCACCAGAATGGAAATATATTTGAAAACTTGTTTAATCCCAAGTATTAGTCTTCTTTCTTCACACACATATATATATATATATTGAGCACTGTGTTGAAGCTGTTTATCTTCTTTAAGGCCATGCTAGACTGGTGCCTGCACATTCTCAGCCTCTTTCTTTAACCATTTTTATTATTCAAAATGGGTTCTTGTAAATTTTCCATGTTTAGTTTTCTTTGCTTATTGGTCATTTGCTTGTTGGTTGTCTCTGCCAAAGAAAATTCTGAGAAGATTTCTTTGCTTGCTTTCAAGACAGGAATCGTATCAGACCCTCAAGGTGCTCTTGAGAGCTGGAAATCTTCAGGTATTCATGTCTGCAACTGGACAGGAGTTAAGTGCAGCAATGTAAGCCACCACGTAGTAAAGCTTGACCTTAGTGGACTGTCACTTAGAGGCAGGATTTCTCCTGCTCTTGCCAATCTTTCTTCTCTGGCAATTCTTGATTTGTCAAGGAACTTGTTTGAAGGTTATATTCCAGCAGAGTTAGGAAATCTTTTCCAACTTCAGGAAATCAGTTTGTCATGGAATCATCTTGAAGGAAAGATCCCATTTGAGTTGGGTTTTCTTGGCAAATTAGTATACCTTGATTTGGCAAGTAATAAGCTTACTGGTGATATTCCTGCGCCACTTTTTTGTAATGGGACCTCCTCTTCTTTAGAGTATATAGATCTTTCCAACAATTCTTTAACTGGTTCAATCCCTTTAAAGAATGAATGTGAGCTTAAAGATTTGAGATTTCTTTTGCTTTGGTCAAATAAATTAGTGGGTCAGATTCCTCGAGCTCTTTCGAACTCTAAAAAACTTCAATGGCTTGACTTGGAATCAAATATGCTAAGTGGGGAATTGCCATCAGAGATTGTCAATAAAATGCCAGAATTGCAGTTCCTTTATTTGTCTTATAATGACTTTGTTAGTCATGAAGGTAACACCAACCTTGAACCTTTTTTGTCTTCTTTAGTTAACTCCTCTAACTTTCAAGAACTTGAATTAGCAGGAAATAACCTTGGTGGAAAGATACCTCCTATTATTGGTGATCTTTCTCACCTTGTACAAATTCATCTTGATGAGAATCTTCTTTTTGGCTCTATACCTCCTCAGATTTCAAATTTAGTTAATCTCACCCTCCTAAACTTGTCTAGCAACCTTTTAAATGGTTCTATCCCACCAGAACTATGTCGTATGGGAAAGCTGGAGAGAGTTTATTTGTCAAATAATTCACTCTCTGGTGAAATTCCTGCAGCTCTTGGTGACACACCCCATCTTGGTCTTCTTGATTTATCCAAAAACAAGCTTTCTGGTTCAATTCCAGATACTTTTGCTAATCTTTCCCAGTTGCGAAGACTCTTGCTCTATGATAATCAGCTTTCAGGAACCATACCACCAAGCCTTGGAAAATGCATCAATTTGGAGATCCTAGACCTTTCTCACAATCAAATTTCTGGCCTAATTCCTAGTCCAGTTGCAGCATTGAGGAGCTTGAAGTTGTACTTGAATTTGTCTAGCAATCACTTGCAAGGACCTCTGCCATTGGAGCTAAGTAAAATGGACATGGTTCTAGCAATTGATTTATCTTCAAACAATCTTTCTAGCACCATTCCACCGCAACTTGGAAGTTGCATTGCCTTAGAGTACCTCAACCTTTCAGGAAATATCTTGGATGGTCCTCTTCCTGATTCAATTGGGAAGTTGCCTTATCTTAAGCAACTTGATGTGTCTTTAAATCAGTTGCATGGCAAAATACCAGAATCACTGCAGGCATCGCCAACCCTCAAGCATCTGAATTTCTCTTTCAACAACTTCTCTGGGAATGTATCAAAAACTGGCGCATTTTCATCGTTGACGATGGACTCATTCCTAGGAAATGACGGTCTTTGTGGCACAATAAATGGCATGAAAAGATGTCGGAAGAAGCATGCTTATCATTCCTTCATTTTGCCTGCACTCCTGTCGCTATTTGCCACTCCCTTCTTGTGTGTGTTCTTCGTACTCAGGTACAAATACAGGAAGCAGTTGGCAATATTCAATCAAGGAAACATGGAGGATGAGGAGAAAGAAACAAAAGAACTGAAGTACCCAAGAATTTCATACCAGCAACTCGTTGATGCGACCGGTGGGTTTAGTGCTTCAAGCCTGATCGGTTCCGGCCGATTCGGTCATGTCTACAAGGGAGTCCTTCAGGACAATACAAGAATAGCAGTGAAGGTATTGGATTCAAAGACAGCTGGTGCAATTTCAGGAAGCTTCAAAAGAGAATGCCAAGTCCTAAAAAGGGCTAGGCATAGAAACTTGATAAGAATCATAACAATATGCAGCAAGCCAGACTTTAAGGCTCTTGTCCTTCCTCTAATGTCAAATGGGAGCTTGGAAAGGTACCTATACCCAAGCCACGGATTAAATTCTGGCTTGGATTTGGTTCAGTTGGTAAGCATATGTAGTGATGTAGCTGAGGGAGTGGCCTATCTGCACCACTATTCTCCTGTTAGAGTTGTCCACTGCGACCTTAAGCCTAGCAACATTGTTCTTGATGATGACATGACTGCTTTGGTAACTGATTTCGGAATTGCAAGACTAATTAAAGGCATTGATTATGAGAATAATAATAGTAATAATACTCCAGCAAATGATTCAGTGTCCTTTAGCTCAACAGATTGCCTGGTGTGCGGATCACTTGGCTACATAGCTCCTGGTATGTAAATATTTCATTTTTTTCTTTCTACAATATCATATATATGTAACATAATCTATACACATATTCTGATAACTAAAATTTTAATCTTCAGAATATGGGATGGGAAAGCGAGCTTCGACACAGGGAGACGTGTACAGCTTTGGAGTACTTCTGCTGGAAATCATAGCAGGAAAACGCCCGACAGATCTCCTTTTCCATGAAGGCTCAAGCTTGCATGAATGGGTAAAGAGTCATTACCCTCATAAGCTAGAGAACATTGTCAAACAAGCAATTCTTAGGTGTGCTCCTTCTGCCATGCCATCTTACTGTAACAAAATATGGGGTGATGTTATTCTTGAACTGATTGAGCTTGGTCTTATGTGCACCCAAAACAATCCTTCAACAAGACCAAGCATGTTAGATGTAGCCCAAGAAATGGGTAGGCTAAAGCAATTTCTTTCTAACCCTCCATCTCTGCTCACTGAAGAAGCATTCTCCTAAACTTGGTGTGTGTGCCTCATGAAAATGCAACAAATAGACATGTCAGAATTTTTGTGACCATTTTGTTTATTTGTTTCATTGATTTTCAGATGGTACATCAACTTGTGATCAGCATCGGGGGCTTCAATGTAATAATATTGCAATTCTTTTAACAATTTTGTTCCTCATTCAGCTTTTTTTTTTTTTTTTTTTAAAAAACTCTTATCTTTAATATGTTTATTATGATTGCTGCATAATTTAGATTATTGATGGGAAATTCAAAACCCTCAACATAATAGAATCTGAAAATCCATACAGATGGTGGGTTTTTAATGAACTCCTTATTCTAGTGACTTAAAATATTGTTTCAACTTTTTATTTTTTCTATAAATACCTTTTAAATTCATTGTTTTGATACAACTACAAGAAAATTTGCCTACAAGAAAATACCTTATATTTAAATTTTCCTACAAGAAAATACCTTTAGATTTCATATATGCATGCCAAATAAGAAATATAAACAAATTCATGGAATTATTAATTATGAAATTTAGATTCTTACAGTTTATTAATTTTGATAAAAACTTTAAACTCATTTCAAACAAGACCCTAATTTCTTTCTATAAAATTTTATTATATTATTATTAATTTAAAAATTATATAAACAGATGTTTCTTCTATGACCATTTTGTTCTTTTTAAAAGCATATGG
This sequence comes from Ricinus communis, assembly GCF_019578655.1. NCBI lineage: Eukaryota > Viridiplantae > Streptophyta > Magnoliopsida > Malpighiales > Euphorbiaceae > Ricinus > Ricinus communis. Next base: position 23,609,809 of record NC_063258.1, read on the forward strand.
AGAAAAATAATGTCAAACTGGTATTTACAGAAACAATATAAATGAAGTAATCATAGAATTCTTGACAAGGATACATATATATTACCAACCATATCCAATGAGTTAGCTTTGTAATAAATTATTGATTACATTTTCTAAAATCAACCAACAGAATGCTGCCTAGGGTTGGTTAATGTATATTTTAATATATTTCACAAGATTTGTGAGCTATGAATCATAGTTCAACTATGAACAATACATTGATTCTTAAGCCTATCTTGGTGTTAGTATTAGTCTATTTCATTCTTAAAATATCAGCATTTTCTTTTGTGGTAAGAAGCAAAGTGATCTCAATAACCATAATAATTTAAAAAAAAAATGCACTGAAAAGTCTTCTTTTAGCCTACCCTTCTGATAATAATTACTAAAAAAAAAAAAAAAAAGAAAGAAAGAAGTAAGTGGTAGCTAGGTGATAACAATAATCAACCTATTTTTACATACAAAGCACTTGAAGCAATACAATTCCTGTCACTTACATTAGAATAAGGGAGAAAGTCCCCCAGACCACAATGTTTGCTGCAGTAGGTCAATTTGTCCCTGGAAATAGAATAAAAAACTCAGAAAGAAGTTCAAACCAGAAAAGAGTTCACAATTTGACATTCAAATTTGTCAAATTCTGAGGCCCCTTGATTGTACACACCTGATGGGACTGTGGTATCCTGGAGACAGATATTTCCTGGCAATATATGCTGTTCAGATTAGGTTATTTCCTGATAAACTAAAATAGTGCTTGCTTGCCTGGAAATTCACATACTACCAATCTCCTCTTATGGTTATCCCTAATTGGTAAATTAAATATTACTTAAATTTATCATGTGCACCTACCATCATCACCTTATGTCAGTCTATCCTTTTCCTCTCCAGTTCCAAATTTATTATTTATTATTATATATGATGAGATTCAGAGAAATTGATTTACAAGTAGGCATAAAAAGTTTCCTCCCCATATTCATTCTCATTACAAAAGCAACAAAAACAATTGAAAAGATGCATTAATTAGTTGGCACATGTACCATACACCACTACCACAATAATATGCTTTCTTGTTATTCAGTTTATGGTTTAAACCTCTAACGTACTGGATTAATATGAGATACAAACTCGATCACATAATTTAGCTATCTCTTACTATCAGTGAAACATATACTTTTACCACTTCCACATACTAAGAAATTCTCCACTGTCGTCATTAACCAAAGAGAAAAATTCTTACCTTTTTCTTTTTGAAATTTGAATGGTGGGTCGATGGGACAAAAACTGTGTGATCCTTCGAGTTATTATGAATAATCAGAGCGACGAACGGAGTCCGCATGAACATTTATTGAATGAATAGGTTCTTTTCGGAACTTAAGAGTTATTGCAGTATTAACTTTAAAATTATTACAATTATTCGAATAGTAAATTCTATCAAATAAATTATAACTAATTTAATGACCTATTCGCAATTTTGTGTTCTAAATTAGTTCATACTTATGCATGTATGAATTAGTCTCATCCAACTAGCATTTTTTGTGACATCAGCGCCTGCATACTAAACTAATAAATAACCGAGACATATTTATTAACTTTAAATAACTGAGTATGTGTCAATCATTATATATCATTTATCTATTTGTTGTGGTGTATGCACTTAATGTAGGCAGAGATTATTCAGAGATACAATAATATTGATATTGGATGATTAATCAAACTGCTATCAAGAAGAACAAGTCAATAGAAAACTCTCGTTGGATTTAGAGATAATCAGGCTTGAACTAATGACACCAAGTCAAGATGACACACTATAGCTGAGTTATATCCTTCCCTTCGCTTTCAGATATAGGGCAAATATAGCTTTGAACCCAAATGCATTACCCACTAGAAGTAAACATGTCAGTAAAATAATTTTGCCATTGAGTTTACCTATTGTAAACAAAACGCTTACAAAACACGATTAGGCCAAGGTGCTAGTTAATTAGCTTCTAATAATTGTACGTAATGGATAAATCATTTAAAGAAAAAGGCTAAAATACAATTGTTTTAATGAATATTATGCATATAGATCATCCCACCGCCCGGGGGATGAGGATGAGTGGCCATCCTTTACATTGTACTACTATGTAAAGATTAGTAGAATTAGATCATGTGTAGACAAATTTTGTCTTACCATGAAGAGAATAGGAAATCCCTTTCTTTTTCTTATGCTTTTATTTTAATGAGTAACATCATGTGCCAACTTTTACATATTATGTATGACTGAGTGTTTCAGAATTCATATTGTTTGATATTATTATAAATATATACATTTATATTTTTACATAAAAAAGAAAGTATATGACCTCTTTGAAGTTCACCAATTAACCTTTTAAATATTTAATTTTATATTCGATTATATTTTTATTTATTTATGGGAGGGTCAACTGGCTGTGGACTAAACAAAAAGGAGTAGTCATCTCTTTACACTCGTTGTAAAAACAACTCACTTAATGCAAAAAAGAAGACTCGAACTCAAAATATTCGATTATTCTTTTTTATTCATGTGAGGGTCAACTCGTCATAAACTAAATAAAATAGAGTAGTCATTTCCTTACACTCAATATAAAAACAACTTACCTAATACAAAAAAAAGACTCAAACTCAAAATATTCGATTATATTTAAATAACCAACTTATTATTTTCAAAAATTCTATCCAGTGCTTATATTTGTTGTATCATAATTTTTCTTAATCTAGTTGACCCCTAATAAACCGACCAGATGTGGTTAAAAGTTTCACAAACAAGGGAGTTGTTGCACGGATCAACAATTATCAAATCACTATCTCCAAAAATGGTAAAAAGATATCAGAATAATTATTTGCAGAAGCAAAAAGAGAAAAGAAATTCTATCAATTTTATGGCATCATTTACTTAGAAATTGGGTCCTGATCAACACAACTTACCTGAGAATCAATCTAATCTTAATGCTCATTTTGTTTTAAGAAATTTTGAAAGCGTACCTAACTTCCTGAAATTTGATTGATAAATTTGATTAATGTTTAATTAATGTTATGTTTGGTTGAAACCCATTAATGAATATATTTCATTTGAAGAAAAATATAAGAGAGGAACTACAATAGAAATAATAAAATGGAAGATGGTATTTTAATGTTATAGAATATATTGATATGCTAATGTGTAATTCATTTAGAAATTCTACCTATTTTGGTAGAATTTAGTTTAGTTATAATCAATTTTATATAAATTTGAATATTTATTTTATCCAAAGCACATAAATTTTGAATTTGTAAATAAATTTTATAAATTTTATAGATTTCAACCAAATACAATATAAATATCCAACATTTCGACTATACATGGTTAACTTCTTTTATAGAAATTATTCGATAAATACTTAAACGGAAAGTGTTGAACTATTAAGTTTTTTCACTTCACAAACCAAATATGAATAGAGAGACTTAAACGAAAAAGAGTTAAAATATTTAAGTTATTTTCACCCCGCAAACCAAACTCGAAAAATGGTATATTTGAATCAGCTTAGCTCATTTTCAATCCTAATTAATACAGAAAATTTTGTTACTACTCTCTTACTATAAAACAGGTTAAGATTTCTGTATCAAATTGAGGACGGAGATGGACCATCTCTATTTTAATTCAAAAGGACCAAATGAAGTTGTATTTTAAGTTTAATTGTTTTTCAACAGCAGTCCAACTCTAAATCTTATGGCAATGAAGACAAATCTGATTCTTTTTGAGCTAAAGTGATAGCTTTAGCTCCGATCTAAGTTATAATATTTTCTAGTTGGTCCTTGGAACATATATATAGTGTTTAACCCACTTGCTAAAAGGGCACGTAAATTATTACTCCATGCGCATGGAAGAGCTGGAAGGCCAAATTTGGACATGGTGCTCCTCCATGATAGCGACCACCATAACCCAACATTCTATTTTCCTCTAATTAATTAAGTTTTCCTATACGCACCCTGACATGAGCTTGAAGTTTTCTTCGTAACTTCCCGAACTTCTTAGTAGTTTTTTTGTTTCATGTCTCATTTTATAGGGTCCGAGGATAATTCAATAATTAAATTTTTAATTATTACAATTAAGTATGTGAATTTATAAATTAGTAATATTTGATTCTATTTAATGGGCGATTCTTAGATTTTTCTGAACAAAAGAATTCACGTGAATAAGAAAATTAAAAAAGAAACCCAAAGGATCTTAATAATAAGAAGAATAAAGAGTTTGATCCAATTTGATTCAATTTCTTTCTTTACTCCTTCAATCATAACCACTGCCACCAAACTCACTGCCACTATAACTGCTGTCACCTTACTCTCCGCGGCCATCGGCGCCATACTCTTTGCTACTGTTACCATACTCAATGCGGTGAATACATCCAATTACTCCACCAACATGTTTTAATTTATGAATAAGTTGTCACGATGCAAATCCCAACTTACGAACATTACTTTTCCACTGAAAAACTCAGATCATTATACCAAAGTTCTCGTGCATAAGCTCGAACAATAGAATTTTAGAGGGAGATGCTTCATTCTGAACTTTTATCGAACATCTTACATGCAAAGACTATTAATTTACCAATAATTTCATTATTTCTTTGTTTGAATTTCTCAACAACCAGATATTCCATAACGCACAAAATTAAAGAAACTTGATTCAAAAAGGAAAACAATAAAAGCAAGAGAGAAAGATGTTAAAAGCTGCATCAAGACATTTTAAGAAAAAAAATTTCCACATGCTTTATCAAACTTATTATAATTTGAATTGATTTAATTAAATGAGAGTTAAATGAATAAAAGAATGTTAGAGTCTACCAAATAAAATTTGTTGAATCCAACCAATACTAAAATGACTAGACTAGCCACTTATAGAGCTGTAAATGAACTAAACATCTCGTGAGTTATTCGGAGCTTGGACCAATAAAAAGTTCATTCGTTAATTTAAACAAACCGAGTTTGAGCTCGATTTCGAGCTCAATAATTTTATTGAGCTGAGCTCGAACTTGACAGAGTTTGATTCGTTAGCTTACGAACCTACTCATTAATTGGCTTGCGAACAGGCTCATGAGCTCGAGCTCGAGCTCGATTCGTTTATAAAATTCACAAACAAGTTCACAATCTTGCTTCTTTACAAAGTTCGTAAACATACTCTTTATAAGCTCAACAAGCAAGCTTGAGCTCAAATCCATAATAATAATAATAATAATATAACTATAACATTTAAGTAAAGCTATTATTATTAGTAAGAACTGCAATAAAAATAATAAATATATTTTATAGCAATTTAATAAAATGAGTATTTTTCAAATTAGATAAAATAAAGTTTACTCATTATTATAGTTTTTATTTTACTTATAAATTAATGTATATTATAAAATTTAATTACATTTTTATGACAAATATTCTAAATACATAATCTAATTATACTAATTTAATAAAAAATTATTTATTACTAAAAATCTTAATTAGTCTATAATAGATCATGACTAATCATGCACTAGCGTAGAAATAAAAAAAATTAAACATTATGTTTAAATGAATATAGTCAGTAGTATTGTTATTATTGTGAAACCTTATATATATTTTAACTTTAACACAAAATATTTGCTTTTCAATCTCATACTCTTCAGTTTTTAGATATCTTATATTTGTCCAACTCGAATCTTGGAGTTAATGAAGTGGAGTACTGGTGTTGGATCAAATGGTTTTTAAAAGAAAATCTTAATTTAATTAAACTTTTAATTTGAATTTACATTGAGGTAATCAAATTGAAAACTAAATTAAAATAAATCAAAACTGTAATTTATCTAAGTTAATATAGTATTTTAAAATTTTTTTGCTACTTTATTATATTACACTTCGACTAAATTTAAATATTATTCACAAAAATGTGAGTGCCACTAAAAATAAAAATTGTGAGGCAGATTTATATGCTTTTTAAATTAAAACAGATTTGTGATATGTGTTAGTATGGTCCTTTTGTAATTTTTATACATTGTTCATCTTTACTTTTATCATTTATATTGTTTTAGTAATATTTTTTTGCTTATTTTGATATATTTTAGACGCTAATGTCGATAGTTTTTGCTGCAATTTTTTTTTGTTAAACTTGATAAATTTATATTTCCTTACTATATATTTAGATGTTGCTATTGATTAATTTAATTATTGAAAAATGCTTAACGAACTCGAGCTCGAACTGAGATCGAGCTATTTGCGAGTCTAATTATTTTCAAATGAGTCGATCTCAAGCTCCATTATAAAAGCTCAAATCAAGCTTAAGCTATTGCCAAAATTAAACAAACCAAGTCCGAACTTATTAATATTCGGCTCGGTTCGGTTCGATTAGAGCCTTAGCCACTTGGTTGGTTAGACTTTCACTCTCATAAATTGTTAGTATCTCTTATTTCTTAACAAAGTAGAATCTCTAACAAAACTTTCAACTATCTCGATGATCTAAAGCATTAAGATACTTGTAATTGTTGTTTTTATTTATTTATGCTGTTATTGTTGCTATTTGTGGTGGTGGTGGTGGTGGTCTCAAACTATGATTCTTGTTGGCAAAAGTGTAATAGTAGTAGTGGTGTTGCCTATTTGAGAGAAAAGGGATATTTTAGTAACTTTAGCAATTAGGAACACTGTTGTAATTTTAGTTGCTAAAAAACCATGATTTTTTTGATAAAAAAACTATCCATGTTAGCTTTTTTATTTGGTAATCTTCTGCATATGCACAAATGTCACTAATTTACAAGTTCATACATTTAATTGTCAAAAATGAAAATTTAAACACTTCACATCATCAAATTTATAATTCATGAGGTTCCCTATGAAAATAAATATTCTAAAAATATTCCTTCACTAATTCCACGTTGTGAGTGACACGTATAAGAAATAGTTTATAATATTAAATTAGTTAGCAATTAGACACATAAGCATTGTTGAAAACTCTAAAACTAATTTATTCTATTCTTTGTGTATTTATAGAATCAATGAGACATGTAAAAAATAGTTTATATAACAAAATGTAGTCAACAATAAAACAAAATTTCCCTTCTTCTTGTTTTTGTTTAATTGTGTTGAATTGTAAAAGAAACAGGTTCTGACTGAAAATAAGTGAAAAAGAGAAGAAAAAAGTAAATTAGTTTTAAAAACTACAATTATAGTTATGCGTCTAATTTGCTCGAGAATAGCATGCATTGTTAAAATTAAATTTTAGTAATTATTTAGTTACAAATCAAAAATTTAGTATTCTTTTTATAAAGTATAAAATTTGGTAGTTATTCATATAATTTATGCATACACTAATGTTTATTAAAATTAAAGTTTATTAGTGATTTAGTTACAAATAAGAGATTAAGTATTTTTTTTGTTACAAAGTATAAAATTTAGTAACCGCTCGTATACTTTACCCATCAAAATTATCCTAACAGGAAAAAAGAAATTGCCGACTTTCTTTTAACGAGAAATATGATTAGTATAAGAAGAAATTTTTAACCAGACAAAGTCTATCACAGCAGTCAGACAAATCCAATAAAAATATGCCACGTCAATTATTGAAGTCATCTAAAGTAACTAGATTGAATTTTACCTAGATAATTTATCAAAAAATAAATCCTTCTTCTTCAAATCTCTAGTTCCTACTCTATCAATCTTAGAACGAAAATCACCTTTTAGGTAACCTTAATATTATTTTTGCTTCTTCTTCTTTATACTTTCATGTGAATTGTTTTTTCTTTTTCTTTTTTTGTGTTTTGGCTTATTTATATGATCTTCCTGTTATCTCAAAGAACTTAGCAATATTAAGAAGCCATATATATAAAATTAAGCTCTGAATTTAAGAGGGAAATGAAAAGAAAAGAAATAATTTGTAGGAGAATTGCTTTTTTTGTTAATTATAATATTTCTGTAATTCCATGTTTACCATGTAGATTCGATGTCATTCATTTTGTTGAGCTTAATTTCTTTTCTGAGACAGGAATTATATGCAGCATTATTAACTTCATCTATAAAGCTGTAAGAGATAAATCAAATTGGGATATTAAGAGTTTATCCAGCTCATAGTAATTACTAAAGCTTTGACCATTATTTCAGACAGAAACATTTTAGTGCCATTAGAATGTACATGTGGTTGCTAGGTTCAAGGTCTTTGGTAAGAGTGTGAAGAATCCATTGCTCTTTGAAGTAACACCTATTAAATGATGCAATAAGGTAACTTTTGCTAGATATTTTTACATATCATAGTCTCTGTTATGGTGAACATATTTATCAATTGAAATTGATATATAGTGGTGAAGATGCAGACTAAGTTTGCACTTCTATTTTTCTGAAGTTTCTATCAGCTAGTGTTTATATCGTTAGTTATTGTATGTGGTTGGCCAAAGGAGGTTCCTTGTGCAGAGGAATTTCCTTTATCTAGAGCAAACCCATATGGAGAAACGAAGGCCTATAACATATTACTTAGGCTTATGCTATTGCGATTTGAAATATTTTCCTGTGCACTTCATATTCCTCTAGCATGTGTCGCTCCTTACAGGACCAAATTTAGCATTAATGAGATGTGCAAGGATTAAAGAAAAGCAAGAACCCTTATGGCTATGGACTTGTTGATAATGTGAAATAAAAAATGAGATATTATTTGTTTAGACTATGATTTAATCTTTCTTAATGAGTAAATTAATCTTGCTAAATTATTTATAGATTTCATCTGATCAAAAAAATCATATGATCAATTTTAGATTGACTATCTCGCTATTGTTCCTTCACCATCAAGTTGCATAGCCTAATAAAACAATTCTCCCTCTTCACTTGCCTTTCTTCTGGAATGATTAACCAGACTCTAAGAATCTCCAACTTCAATCACTTTATTCTTTTGGATATGAATGTAATTATAACAATATTGTTTTGTGAATCCAAGATTTTCAACACCATCACCTTCTTCTGTCATATATGCAAAGGCATTTGTTTTTCTTATACTAGTATTTACCATAGAGTTTATTAAAGGTCACCACCTTCTTCTATCTCTAAAGTTTTAGAGAATTCTCTCTCTAGAATTTTCAATAATTAAAAAAAAAAAAGAGAAAGAACCGACTTTTAAAGGAAGGAGCTGGCAACAAGGGGGAGCTCACCACAACCATCAGTTAGAAGACAAAACCAGTTGTCGCAAGAATGGTCAGTGCTACAACTGTGGCAAACAAGGTTACTATGCTCGAGATTGTCGATTTAAAAGAGCACAAGGGAATGTAGCAACATCCACTCAACCTTAAGTTGAAAGTGAAGATGAATGGAATTTCCAAGCTTCATGTGCCATTGCGAAGTGGTAACTGGCGACTTTGATGAGTTTACACTCTCCATCACGACTAAACTAAAATAGAAGCAAGCGCTTATCACGGTGAGTGCTAAATCTATCAATTATAATGATGATTGGATATTAGACTCTAGATGTTATAATCACATGACAGGAGATAAAGAAAAATTATCAAGCATGAGTATGGAGGGGGATGAGTTGTTGTCATTCCAAACAACTCAAGGTTACCTATTACTCACATTGTCAAAACGATAATAATAACTAGATATAATTCCAGGCAAGTACCATTGAAGAGTGTATTTCATGTACCTGGAATGAAGAAGAACTTGATATCAGTGTCACAACTCACATCCTTGGGGAACTATGTGGTGTTTAGGCCAAAAGATGTGAAAGTATATCGAAGTCTAAAGCCAACAAGTGTGCCACTTAAGGAGGGACGAAAGCTAGAGTCTGTCTACATGATGTCAGCACAAACAACTGACGCGGATAAGACCAGAAGAAGTGAGATAGATGATTTATAGCAAGCATGGCTAGGACACATGAACTATCAGAAGTTGAAATAAGTCCATGCTCAAGGGACTTCCTTAGCTTTGTTTTTCAAAAGGATATATGGTATGTGTTGGATGTTAATATAGGAAAGCACATCAGTTACCTTATGATGATTCTAAGTACAAAGCTAAGGAGCCTCTAGAGCTGGTCAATCATACGTGTTTGGACCTGTGAAACAACCATCTATCAGTGGTTTTCAGTATATGATAACCTTCATCAACGACTTCTCAAGGTACGTATGGCTATACTTTATGAAGGAAAAATCAGAAGCCTTAAGCAAGTTTAAGGAGTTCAAGGAGACAGCTAAAAAAGAAGTTGGTCAGAGAGTTTTATGTCTATGTACCGATAATAAAGGTGAATATACCTCATATGAATTCTTAAAGTACTTACAAGATTATAAGATATGACGATAATTTACGTGTCTTAACACCCCATAATAAAATGGTAGCAGAAAGAAAGAATAGGCACCTTGCAGAGATATGTAGAAGTATGCTTCATGCGCAGAACGCTCCACGGTGAATATACCTCAATAGGTTGCCATAGACGCAGCTTGGATCGATTTCACCTTTTGAGAAGTTGTGGAACATAAGACCCATTTTAAGTCACTTTCAAGTTTTTAGTTGCGTATGTTATGTTTTCGTACCTAATCATTTACGCACCAAGTTTGATAAGAAAGCAATAAGGTGCATTTTTGTGGGTTATGATCATCAAAGAAAACAGTGGAAGTGTTGTGACCTTACAACAGGAAGATGTGATACTTTAAGAAATGTGATATTTGATGAAGCGTCATGTCGGTAGTCTCTTTAAGCAGTGATTTTATCAGAATCAAAAGAAATAGAGGAGAAAATACAAGAAAGATTTGAACAAGAGGAAGCAGTCGAAGGAAGCACTTCAGAGGTAGAACCAGAAATAGAAATAGCCAGTGATAAGTCACCTAAAAAGGCTAAGTCACCCGAGAAGGCCATATCTCTATGGCGTATGGGAGTGCATCAAACACCAGAAAAAGCATGACCAAGTCAATTTAAAGAAATTCAAGATGATGAAAGTATAGATTAAATTGGGCTACAGTTAAGAAGGACAAGAAGGCAATACAAACAAAATTCCAAGTATGCTAATGCAACACTGTTGAGGATGGCAAAGCAAATGAGCTTACAACATACGATGAAGCATTCTTAAACAAAGAGTGGAGGAAAGCTATAGAAGAGGAAATAAAAGCCTTGAAGCAGACCGAGACTTAAAAATTAGTTCTAAAGCCCAAAGAAGTGAAACTGATATCCTGTAAATGGTATATAAAGTAAAGAGTCGTCCTCACAGATCAATTGATAAATATAAAGCTCGGTTAGTGGCTCGTGGATTCTCACAGATTTATGTGTTGGACTATGACGAGACATTTAGTCCAATAGCAAAGATTACAATGGTACATGTTCTATTAGCCTTAGCTGCTTGCAAGGATTGGAAACTCTGGCAGATGGATGTAAAGAATGCATTTCTGCATGGAGAATTGTATCAAGAAATATACATAGAGCAACCTCAAGGGTTTTGAGAGCAAGACTCATTTAAGTTATGTATGCAAGTTAAAGAAGGTACTTTATAGATTGAAGCAACACCAAGAGCTTAGTACGAGAAGATAGCGGAGTTTCTGATTTAAAGTGATTATATAATGGCACCAGCAGACTTCAATTTATTTGTAAGAGCTCAAGGTGGTAAGTTGGCCATAATACTAGTCTATATAGATGACCTTATCATTACAAGAGACGACGAGATGGAGATATGTCAAATCAAAGCCAATTTATTGGTACGCTTTCAAATGAAAGCCTCGAAAGAGTTGAAGCATTTTCTTTGTCTTGAAGTGAAGCAAACTAAGGCTAGATTCTTCTTGTGCCAAAAAAAGTATACTAAGAATCTCCTCGAGAAGTATGGGATGCTAGAATGCAAGATTATTTCAACTCCAGTGGAGGTACATATAAACTTATCCTCAATCGAGGGAAAGGATTTAGAGGATGCTATAATGTATAGACAACTAGTTAGCAGTTAAGTATAGTGAGCCGATTTATGCAAAAGCCGAAAAAGCCTTACTTATAAGCTGTAAGGAGAATTTTACGATATGTCCGAGGTACTATTGATTATGGTATACTGTACAAAAAGGAAGGAAAAAATAAGGTAGTTGGGTACTGCGATGCACACTATATTAGAGATTGCGATACAAGACATTCAACGATAGGATATATGTTTTGCCTAGGATCGGGGCATGTTTCTTGGTGCAGCAAAAGACAAACTACAATATCGTTGTCAAGTACTGAAGCAGAGTATTGGGCAGCAGCTATGGCAGCTTAAGAGTGTACATGAATGATGCAGCTTATAAGGGATTTTCATCAAACTATTAATCACTCGGTGCAATTGTATTGTGATAATCAGTCAGCTATTCACCTGATTGAAAATTCAGTGTTCCACGCAAGAACCAAACACGTGGAAGTACATTATCACTTTGTACGAGAAAAATTCTTGCATGGAGAAATAGAGATGAAGTATATAAAGACTAAAGACCAAGTTATAGATATATTTACTAGATGAATCAGTGGTACAAAGTTCGAGGACTTTAAACAACAACTTGATATGATGAATAGACAAATGTTAAGAGAGACTAGTTGGTGAGGGGGAGTATTGAAGGTCACCGCCTCCCTTTCTCTTTAAAGTTCCAGAATTTTCAATAATTAAAAAAAAAAAAGAAGAGAAAGAACCAACTTTTACAAAGTCGGTAATAACTGACTTCACAAACTATAAAAGGAGCTTGGCTCCTTAACATGGGTACATAGGTACTAAAAAAAAAAACCAAAATTAAATGAAATGTGCAAGAGCGTACCAAAAAGAGTCCAAAGTTAAAGTGAGGGGTGTGTGTTTGTGAGTGAGTGAGTGAGGTGTGCTATAATGTGATGTAGTACAAATACTTTGTACTATAATTTTATTTAATATAAAGTAGTTTTTTTTCTCTACAATTAAGTCCTCCTCTCCTCCCTTTATTCTACAGAGTTCAATACAACTCCCTTACAAAGGGAAATTGGTTGTATATATCTTGTTAGTAAGCTAGAACTGAAAGTATTTTTAAGAACTTGTAGCAATCATATGATTCATTGAATAGCCAAGCCAACTATTTATACAACAAGATTTTGAAATTAAAATGCAGAAAAATCTGCTACAAATCAAGATAATCTAAACTGATTATTGACTACCTTATTTGCCTAAAAACAAGGACTAATATTTTATTTGCCTAAAGAATAGGACAAAATATAACTAATGCAGCTTCAAAATCATAAAGTTAATACTCCTTCTTGATGTTGGAGCTGCAAACTCCAAGCTTTTGCCTTAAGAACTCAAATCTGGCTTTAGGCAATGCCTTTATAAAAATGTCAGCATATTGGTATTCTATATGTAATAAACCAGCTGCACTTCTCCTTCCTTTTGAACATCACGAAGAAAATAGAATTCTAGTTTGAAGTGTTTTGTTCTGCCATGGAACATCGGATTGTTAGCTATTGATATTGCAGCTTGGTTGTCCATAAATATTTGTATGCTTTCCTCTTGCTCCATATGCAAATTTGTCAAAAGTTTTCTGATCCAGAGTGCTTGATTTGCAGCAGCAGTAGCTGCCACATATTCTGCTTCTACTGTGGATTGTGCAATGATTTCTTATTTTTTCGAACACTAGAAAAAAAATTCCAGAACCAAGACTAAAACAGTAACTTGAGGTACTATGCATATCATCAGCACATCCAGCCCAATCACTATTCGAATAACCATGGAAACTGAAATTTTCAACTTGACTGAACTTTATGCCATAATCAACCGTTTAGATATCTCATAATTCTTTTTGCTACTTGTAAATGAATTTCACTAGCATAGTTCATGTATCTTGATAACAAACTCACAATATGCATGATGTCTGGCCTAGTTGCTGTCAAGTACATCAAATAGCCAATTAAACTTTTATATAGTTTATCATCAACTTTTTTAGCTCCATCTTCTTTCGAAAACTTTTCCTTTTGATTCATTAGAGTTGCAGTCAGCTTTCATGCTTCCATGTTAAATTTGTTGAGGACTTCTTTTGCATATTTTTGCTGGCTCACAAAAATTTCATTTTGCTTTTATGGTACCTACATACTAAGAAAAAATGTCATTTCTCTAAGATCTGTCATTTCAAAGACCTCTTTCCTCTTTGAACTTGCCAATCAGTTTTAGTATACTTACCGTTACAAGTAGGTCATCAACATAAAGAGACATCGCAAGTATTTCATAACAACTCTTCTTGATATACAAAGTAAATTCACTTAGGCATTTTTCAAAACCTAAGTCCAGCAAGTATGCATCAATTCTTCTATACCAAGACCTTGGCGCCTGTTTTAAGCCATACAGGGCCTTTTTCAGCCGATACACCTTCTCTTCTTCTCCTTGAATAGCAAAACCTTGTGGTTGTTCAATAACTATTTCTTGCTCTAGATGCCCATTTAAAAATGCTGATTTGACATCCATTTGATGTACAAGTCAACCTTTTTATGTAGCAAGGGCCAATAACATCCGTACAATATCCATCCTGGCAACCTGAGCAAGAGTCTCTGAAAAATCTACCCCAAACATTTGAGCAAACCCCTTGACGACCAGCCAGGCCTTGTACTTGTTTATAGAACCATCATGATTGAGTTTGGTTCTATAAACCCATTTCACTCCTATAGCTTTCTTGTGATTTGGTCTGTCCACTAGTTCCTATGTTTGATTCTTTTCAATCATGCTAACCTCCTCTTTCATTGTAGCCATCCATTTTTTATCAGCTGCTGCTTTTTCATACCCTGCAGGCTCCATCACAGTAACATTACACCTTTGATAGATATCAGAAAGTGATTGGGTTCCTCTAACAGGTTCATGATCTATGTCATAATCTTCCTCATGAAGCTCAATCTTTTTTTCAGCATCCCAGCTCCAGCTATCTAACTCATGAAATGGTACATTTGTGCTTATGACTTTATTGTGGTATGGAAAATAGATTCTGTAGGCCTTTGAGGATGAGCTGTAGCCTACAAAAATTCCAGGTTCTGCTTTTTTGTCCAATTTGTCTCTCTTAACCTGATGAATGTAAGATAAACACAAGCAACCAAAAGCTTTCAGATTAACAAATTCTGTTTTGTAGCCATACCACGCTTCAAATGGGATTCTTTTATGCAAAGCTTTAGTTGGAAGTCTATTCAACAGATAAACCGTTGTGTTTGCTGCCTCTGCCCAAAATTTCTTCAGTAGCCCTTTGTCATGAATTAAGCACCTTGCCATCTCCATAATTATTCTATTTTTTCTCTCCACCACGCCATTTCGTTGCGGAGTGTAAGGTGCTGTCAACTGATGCTCGATGCCTGCATCTTGACAAAATTTGTTAAATTTTTTGAAAGTATATTCAGCTCCATTATCAGATCTAATCACCTGCATCTTGTAATCACTTTGAGTTTCCACGAAAGCTTTAAACTTCTAAAAAATGTCAGCAACTTCAGATTCCAATTTCATGAAATAAATCCAGTAAATTCTTGTATGATCATCAATGAAAGCAATATAGTACTAATTGCCACTCAATGATGTTGTTCTGATGGGCCCTCATACGTCAGTGTGTACTAATTGTAATTTCTGAATAGCCCTCCAAGCCTTATTTTGTGAAAAAGGGAGCCTTGTTTGTTTCCCGTATCGGCAACTTTCACATGCAGGTAGCTTCTTTTCCAATTAAGGCAAGCCCTTTGCAAGATTATTTTTCTTCAATAAAAGTATAGCGACATGGTGGAGATGCCCCAACCTTTTGTGCCAAAGCAAAGTATTGTTATCTTCTTTGTGTACAACAGCTTGCTCTTCTTACATTAAGTCTAAGGCAAAGCTTTTGTCTTTCATATGGACTTTGAACGCGTCTCTCCTTTCTGCATCTTTGATTATGCAGTTTTTGTCTTCAAACAACACCTCATATCCTTTTTCCAACAGCTCAGCAACACTCAAAAGGTTCTGATTAATTTTAGGCACATATAAGACATCAGAAATAAATTTCAAACCTGTGACCTTCAATTGCCACTGTTCCTTTGCCTTTTACATCGATATGTGCCCTATTTCCAATTATGACTTTAGAGATAGCAGTCGGATGAAGCTCTTTGAAGATTTCACGATCATAAGACATGTGGTTTGTACAACCACTATCTATAAGCATCTTTCGGTTGAGCTGCTGTTGGTGAAGCAGGATGCCATAAACATTTGCTCGCCATCTTGTGGATTTTGAGCAGCATTAGCTTCTCCTTCTTGTTATGGAGACCTGCATATCTTTTCCATATGTCCTAACTGTCCACACTTATTACATTTCACATCTGGTCTCCACCAACACTTTTTTTGTGGTTGATTGGTCTTTTTACAGTAAAACTTGAGAATTGTTATTTTTTTGTTGTCATTTGTAGAACCTCCAGGCTGTTTGTTTTTATTCTGCATCTTTTTCTTGCTCTTGCCACCATTTCAGCTTTGTGATTTGGCTTGAAGAGCACCCTTTATTATTCCTCCTTGTCTCATGCATCTCCTTTTTTCCTACGCCTGCAAAGCATTCAAGAATTCTGCCAAGGTGATGGTTGACGGGTCCTTCATATTTTTCAAAGATGAGATTGTAGTCTTAAATCTTTTAGGAATTGTGACGAGGAGTTTTTGCACAATCCTAGAATTAGAGAAATCAGTGCTAAGGAGTCTTACGTTGTTGACAATGCCAAGCAGTCTATCAGAATATTCCTTGATCGTCTCTGATTCTTTCATCTTTTCCAACTCAAATTCTCTGCATAAATTCAATTCTTTCACACCTCTGACCTTTTCGTCTCCTTCATACTCCTACTTCAAGAAATTCCATATCTCTTTGGCAGTTCTCATGATCATTATTCTATTAAAAATAAAAGTTAAGACTACTGAAAACAAGCTAGCTCTAGCTTTGGATTTTTGCTGCTTCCGATCTTTGTGATTTTTGATCTGAGCCATAGTTGGATTGTTTGGTAAGGGAGGAATTTCATATTCCTGTTCTACAGCTTTCCACACATCAATAGCATCAAGATAGGCTTCCATTCTAATAGCCCATCCTTGATAATTTGGAGGAGTAATTGCATTGAACGAAGCTTCTGTATTCATGTTTTTAATGGTTGTGGTTTTGTGTTTATATAGGTGGATAAAGATGTTTATAGTCTTTTTTTAGATGTTTGATTTCACAGGTCCTTTAAGATATTGCTCTTATACCAATTTGTTGGTAAGCTAGAACTGAAAGTATTTTTAAGAACTTGCAGAAATCATATGATTCATTGACTAGCCAAGCCAACTATTTATACAACAAGATTTTAAAATTAAAATGCAGAAAAATCTGCTATAAATCAAGATAATCTAAACTGATTATTGACTACCTTATTTGCCTAAAAATAAGGACTGATATTTTATTTGTAAAGATTTGAAAGAAAAGAACTCTCTCCTCCTTCTCTTGAAGATCTGAAGCAAATATATAGACTAACTAGCTTAAAGAGCAAGTAGTCTTTTGGCTATCCTATATTTAATGCTAATTCAAAGTGTAACCTATAACTTTTAAACTTCTTATACTTCACACATAAGTTATAATTAATTACAAACTAACTACAATAAATATAGATACATAAGTTACAATTAATTACAAACTAACTACAATAAATATGAATAAAACTTTTGGATTTCCTAATATCCCCCCTCAAGTTGGAGCGTGAAGATCTCGAACACCCAACTTACGCAACAATAATTCGAATTGTGATCGATCCAAAACTTTAGTAAAAACATCCACCAATTGCTGCTTTATAAGCACAAATGAAGGAACAATTAAGCCATCTGTAATCGCATCTCGTACGAAATGATAGTCTGCCTCAATGTGTTTCGTTTATTCATGAAAAACAGGATTTGTGCTATATATAACACAGACTGACTATCACAATAGAGTCTCATTCCTTTCTCGTGGTGTACACCCAAATCCCCAAGCAACTATTTGAGCCATTTTAATTCACAGGTAATAGATGCCATTGATCTATATTCCGCCTCTACTGATGAATGAGAAACGGCTGGTTGCTTCTTTGTTTTTTAGAAAACAGGAGAATAACCAAGTAAAATGAACTAATCGCTTAATGATCACCTCGTTAATAGACAACTTGCCCAATCAGAATCACACCAACCTTCCAAGTTTAATTTGCTATCAGCACGCAACATTATTCCTTGGCCATGACTCTTTTTCAAATAGCGAACAACTCGTAATGCAGCTTCCCAATGCTCTTCTTCGGGCTGTTGCATAAACTGGGAGAGAATATGAACGAGAGTAAGCCAAATCCGGACGTGTGACACCCAGATAAATCAACTGCCCAACTAGTCGACGATATTGCTCCGGATCATTAAGTAATCGACTAGCGGCTAATGCCAAATGATGATTTGCTCCATAGGAAATTCTGAAGGTTTAGGACCTAGTAAACCTATCTCATAAATAATGTCCAAAGCATATTTCCTTTGACAAATAAAAATGCCTTCCAAACTGCAAGCAACTTATAGTCCAAGAAAATATTTATATACCCCAGATCTTTCATTTTGAAGCATTTTCCAAGATAGTCTTTAAATATTGTCAAGGCCATAGTATCATTGCTGGCAATAATCATATCATCCACATATACAAGAATATTAATCTGAATTGTTCCCCTTGTCAAAGTGAATAAAGAACAATCTGAATATGATTGTTGAAAACTATGATTCTGCAATGCCGTTGCAAGTTTGGCAAACCAACACCGATGAGCTTGTTCTAAACCATATAAGGACTTCTTCATTATGCACACCAAGTTAGTATGATTTTTCTCAAATCTTGGAAGAATTTTCATGTAGACCTCTTCAGCTAAATCACCATGCAAGAAAGTATTATGAACATTCATCTGATGAACTTTCCATTTCTTCACTACCGCTAATGCAAGAAAAGTATGAACAGTCACCATTGTTGCAACAGGAGCAAAAGTCTCGTTGTAGTCAATACCTTCTACCTGATGATGACTAAATATAACAAGCCTTGCTTTCAATCTCTGCAAATTTCCTCTTTCATCATGCTTTTCAGTATACACCCATTTACTTCCTAAAGCTTTCTTTCCAATAGGTAATTTTTGTAGGACTTAAGTGCCTTGATCTTCCAAAGCACGTATCTCCTCAGCCATAGCCTTTCTCCAACCTTCATGTTTTATAGCTTCTTTAAGAGTTTTAAGGGGATTGCCTATAGTTACTGTTGCTATATATTTTCTATGGCTATCGGAAAATTTATCACAAGACATAAAATGAGAAGTAGGATAAGGAGTACCTGAGGAAGATAGTGAAGAAGATGAGTTGGCGGAAGAACTTTTCTTTTTCACAATGGTATGAGTCACAAAGTCACGGTAGTGAGAATTAGGTAATCTTGAACGTTTGCATCGTCCCAGTTCTGTTGTTATGGCTTCAGGTTCCTCATTTTCAGCAGCCACTAACACAACACTCTCTTCACTTTCCTGCCCATCATCACCCTCTATCTTCACATTATTACCCTATATTACCCTCTATCTTCGCATTATCACCTTCTATCTCCTTATTATCACCCTCTATCTTCGCATTACTCCCCTCATAATCCGATCCACACTGTTCTCCATGGGAGCACGTAAAGTATCATAACAACCTACTCCTTTGCATAATGGAAACACATTTTCAAAAAATTTAACATCCCTAGACACAAATATCTCTTTTGTATCTAAATCATACAACTTCCATCCCTTTTTAGCAAATGTGTACCCTAAGAAAACGCATTTACGACTTCTACTAGCAAATTTATCACCTTGATGTTTTTGATTACGAGCATAACATAAACAACCCAAAATCTGAATGGCTTGTAAGTTAGGAATTTTACCAAACAAACATTCATATGGTGTTTGATAATTAAGAACACAAGAAGGAGTACGATTTATTAAGTAACATGATGCCATCACACACTCTCCCCAAAACTGAATAGGCAAATGCCTTTGGAAACGCAAAGCACGCACCATATTTAAAATGTGTCGATGTTTACGCTCAACATGACCATTTTGTTGCGGAGTCCCAATACAAGATGTTTCAAAAATAATACCATGTTTCTTAAAATATTCAGTTAAGCATGTAAACTCAATTCCATTATCACTTCTAACTCATTTAATAGTCTGATTAAATTGCCTGTTAACCAATGCAACAAAATTCAAAAACATGATGCCAACTTCTAATTTATTATAAAGCAAGTAAACCCAAACTGTTCAAGAGAAATCATCCACAATCGTCAAAAAATAAGAAGCCCCACAGGAGGAACGAGTCTGATAGGGTCCCCACAAATCACAATGAATAAGTTCAAAAATCCTACTAGCACAACTCCTACTAATAGGAAAACTGTCTTGTGGTTGCTTTGCACACAAGCACACATCAAAACCATTTTTATTCAAATCACTAGATTTACTCACAAATGAAAACTTCTGAATAACTTTCCCCGAAGGATGCCCCAGATGCTTGTGCCATAACTCCATGGACTCACCACCATTAATAGCTAGGACCTTGTTATGAGGAATACCACAAAAAAAGAAAAGTCCATCCTTGCGCTCACCCACTCCAATCAACCTCCTCGTCACTCGGTCCTGTATAACACACAAAGCATCAGTGATTTGAATGGTATATTTGTGTTCATCTAATAGTTGAGTCACAGAAATTAAATTACAATCCAAATTGGGAACAAATAACACATTATTAATCCTCAAATTGCCCGAAAATACCACGCTTCCCTCATGTGTGCCGGTAGTAGTCCGACCATCTCGTAATCTCACTGGATAATGGCTAATTGTATTCAAATTGATTAATAATTTTAATGTACCTGTGACATGATGAGTAGCCCTGGTATCAATTATCCATAAACACTTACCCGTTAACCGATCTTTGGAATTTGGCAAATTAAGAAGATCAAGAATGGTCTGCCATTTTGCAGGCATAATGCCAGAAAAGCCTACTGCCTCTGAAGTGGTTGGCACTGCCTGAGAAGTACTCACCTGTCTCAAAGAATTAACGGTAGTTTTGTATGCGCGAACCAACGGGGCACCATTACTGCCTCTCCCTCTACTACTTCGTCCACTAGTCGTACCACTACGGGTACCACCTCTCCCACCACGACCACCACGAGGTCGATCCCCCCACTAATCCGGGAAACCATGAAGTTGAAAATATGAACTTTGATCATGGCCTTCACGATTGCAGTACGCACAAAACTGGTCAGAATTATCAACAGAACGAGATCTACTTTGAAGATTCGTTTGAACCTTAAAAGCCATAATATTGTCTTGGTTGCCCTTCTCAGGATGTAAATCGCCTCCACACAAATGCTTCTCTTGTATCAAAGTTTGGTACGCCTTCTCTAGCAAAGGCAGCAGGTCTTGAGTTAAAAGTTGCAAGCAGACAGATATAGGCGTTGTCCAGACCAATGAGAAACCACATAAGTCGTTCTTCCTACAATAATTGCGTATATTGTGCTGCAAAATTGCATTTACAGGCGTCACAAAAACACGTTGGTAAAGTGATAAAATTTGCTATTTCATCTAAAATCTTACTAAGACGTCCAAAGAACGAAGAGATGGATTCCGTTTTCCCTTGCTTGCACTCGGCAAGAGATGCTTTGAGTTGATAGATCCGTGTTCTATTCACTACACAGAAATGTCCCTTCAAGACAGTCCACAGTTCTCGCGCATCCTCATAGTATGAGAGAGTAGAATGTAGTGAAGGATCAATAGTATTCACCAACCATGCAACCAACATGGAATGCACAATATACCAATCCTCAAGTTTCTCGTCATCAATGGGAATCAAGGTTGTCCCTTCCAGAAACCTAAATTTTCTCTTCGCCTTTAAAGCTATACGAATAGCTCTCGCCCATTCATCATAATTATCTCCTTTCAGTTGCACCGGTGTGATCAGATTTTCTGGGTTGTCATTGGAGCCAAGAAAAAAAACATCAATCTTTTTCACACTGCTAGAACTTGGAGTTCTGGCATCGTCATCACTAGCCATGATGAAATAAATAACTCTTGGTAAAAAAACGTCTCCTCTCCTCAGCCTTATGGCTCTGATACCATGTAAAGATTTAAAAGATAAGAACTCTCTCCTCCTTCTCTTGAAGATTTGAAACAAATATATAGACTGACTAGCTTAAAGAGCAAGTAGTCTTTTGGCTATTCTATATTTAATGTTAATTCAAAGTGTAACCTATAACTCTTAAACTTCCTATACTTCACACATAAGTTATAATTAATTACAAACTAACTATAATAAATATGGATAAGTTACAATTAATTACAAAGTGAATATAATAAATATGGATAAAACTTTTGGATTTCCTAATAACCTTTCTCAATGACCGCTCATCGGTAATTTCCTAGTTAGGGATGACAACATCAATTCATTTCCTGGTTAGGGATGACAACATCAATTCTAACTGATTCATTGTTATCCCCAACTCTTTCCTTCTCACTTTGCATTCCTTTTAATGAATAAAAAATATTATAAAATATAGAAAATAATCAACAGTATAAGACAATGAACAAGTAAAATCTAATGAGCTTGTAAACAGACAAACGATTCTAATGCGATATAAGAAATTGCATGGAAAGAAAGGATAGAGCTTTATCTTTGCTATGAACTGGAACAATTTGGGCATATATTCTTGACAGTTTGAGAGTGTTTATTCAAAGCGTTAATTTTATATATATATATATATATATATATATATAGCTTCTTGATATTGTTATGTTATTTGAGATATCGAAAAGATCATATAAATCGTGTCAAATAATAATATAAAAATTCATATAAATAGTATAAAAAGAAGTAAAATAAAATTAATAAGTTATTTGAAAAGTGTTTGTCGGTTTAAGATAATAAAATATTAAGATTAGTAAAGTAGGAACTATACATTTAAAGATGAAGAAGAAAAAGAGTCGATCCAATTCTTTTCTTTAAAAACAACAGTTGTGGTTTTTTTAACACAAAAAATATAGAAATTTTTTGAATAATTATTTATGATAAAACTTAACCTAGTTACTTTAGCTGACATGGTATCATTAATTGACGGACATGATTTTTACTGGATTTATCGAAATGATAGACTCTATTTATCTAAGAATTTGTCTAATATATGTTAGTTGTTAGTGTTAAAAAGAAGAAAATTTCTTTTTAAGTGGGTCATTATAAATCTCATATTTTTTTCTAGTTTTTCACTTTACGATGGAATTAACTCTATAAGAAGTGAAGGGAGGTCTCGACTCGAGCGCCAAATGACTATGACTAAAATTGAAGTATAAAACTTTCGGTAAAATGAAATAATTTCACAAGGAGCCAATAAGTCTCTAGTATTATGAACCCCATGGATGACCTATGAAAGCCACGGGCCTACGGGTTCAACCTAAAACCTTCCAACTGGAAAGATAATTCCGAAACCTTTTATTTCTTTTCTTTACCCCGCAGGTCATTACATTGTTGATTATACCAGGTTCAGTCAGCCTCGCTGTTATACTGTTAATGGTATTTTCCTTTTCTTCTTTTTTCTTTTTTCATATGAAAGAAGAGATGAAGATAGGAGTGTTGGGCGGCAATGTTTATTCAGTTGAAACTTATTTTCACTGTGCCATTGTATAACATGAGATGGTTCACAATGATCGAGCGTTTGTCATGTATTAGAGAATGTTGGATCTAAATTCTGACGATCCCTTTCCTCCTGGAAATTTTTGATGTGCCCAAAAACAAAAATAACGCCAGATGACTTTATTTGAATATGGAACACAGAAACACCATGTAGATTTCAAACTAGAGCACAATCCCAAGTATATGGTATGTTACAGGCATTACACCTTATTGAACATAGAAACATAAGTTCCTGCCATGATGTTTCATCACTCCGGATACCCACAATTTGGCAAGTACTCGATGATCTGAGTGCCTGTATTGTATTGGAGAAAGTCAGGTATAAACTCTGTGAACTCATGAAAAAGTTTTCTGATGCACCAATAAACAGAAAAAATCTCACTAGGTAACTGTATTTGTGAACTTGGAAAAAAGAACCATCGTGCAGACTTCGAACCCAAGTATGATGAGGTACGTATGTTACTTTACAGTCACAATCCATATAATTCTCCAGTATAAGCATACTGATAGCATGCCTGAAACAATTTAAAGATAACAAGCTTCTGTGACTAATTACAGTATGAAATCTCTACAACAAATGCATTTTCATATGGCAAATCAGAACTCAACCAAAGTATATTTTTCTGTTATGTTCCGACCATTCCATTTCTTACAGAGTCCTTTCTTTTGCTGGCAGCGGATATCAGAACCTGACGGTATATGAATGATCAATGTTAGCAGCAGCTGTGTACGAGGATATGATCAATTACATCCAGAAGTATACCATCGCCTGCCCGAAACATAAAGTCGTGTCATTTTGCATAAATTGAAAACAGACATGCAGAAATCAACATTAAGAAGTATATAAATTGCAAATTCATGGAAAGAATGACTTGTTGAGTGAGTCTGTACAATTGTGTAACAGAGAACCAGAGAGATCGTACCTCTTGGAGAGGATCTAGAGACGGTTCAAGTGGGAAAAGGGGCTTATTAGCTCTCCAGGTTTTCATCTCTGACTCTATGGATTTGAGCTGTTCACGTATTTCCTTCAATAAATTCAACTCCTCTTCTCCTACAGTGACAATTTCATGTCTCGCACTGTTCCTGGCTCTCTCAAGCCTCTCAATTCTACGACTCAGCTGGTTCAATTCAGGTGGAGAAGTTCCTACGTTAACTGATTGGAAAACTGGCGAAACACAGCGTTCAATAACTCTTAAGTTCGGTGAGTTCTTCTCAAGGCTTGCTGACAGCAACATTGCCTTTACTCGGTCTGTTTCATGCATATTCAGTGATTCGAGTGTGTCCTCAGTGACCAAATCTGGCTTTCCAGGCCTCTTATCACATTTCAAAGTCAATTTACTGTAATCCTTCTTAGCTTTGCGACTCTCTGTAGTTTGTGGGACTTCAAAGATATCCTGAACATTTGATGAACACCCAGAATTAAGACTGTCCTCCACTTTATGTGAACTGTCATGGTGCTTAACTTGATCTGGAATAACATCATTTACTTCTGTAGTAGCAGCATCAATTGATGTGCCTATGCTCACTTGTGAAAATAACGAAGGAGACCAAGTACCACCACCCTTCCAGATTGATTGTTTGTTTCGTCTAGAGTCTTTAGTATCCGAAAACTCTTTCATCCGCTCATCCAACATCTTTATCTGCTCCCAACATGAATTAAGGTCTACACTCACACAGCTGCCAAGTTTCTTCTCTGAATCATCGGTTTCCGGAATAGTATTTTCTTCAACAGGGCTTGGCAATGAATCTGCCTTAGGAGTCGCAGATCTTTTCCTTTCGGTAGCACTCTTCTTCTGATTGGCCTCTTTGACTGCAACTTGAGGCAGAGAGTTGACTCTCCTGGCATTGCTGTTAACACCCTTTTCCATAAACAAAGTATCATTTCTTTGCATTAATAGATTCTCAGGAAATCTATTTTCATAAACACCCAAATCATTAAAACCCATGCTCAGGAGTCTGTACCTATAAGCCTGAACTTGGAATTCGAGAGATGCAATCTCCATTTCTCTCTGATATATCAGATCCTCAAAAACTGCTAGAGCCTCTTCAGCATGACACATCTTTTCCTCTGCCATCCTCTTATATTGACTCGCTTCCATCTTTAGCGAAGCCTTTTCTCCTTGTAAACGCAATATCATTGATAAAGCTTCACTAGCTGCGGAACCTGCCGCTTCTCTTTCCACATCCAATTCGGCATTAAGCTTCTGCAGAAGCTGTTGCTGTGCATAAATTGCTTCTTCTAGTTCAGAAATATCAGGTTCGGGCACCATTGATATACTGCTTTCTGCCATAGCAGAACTAATCAAATATTGATACAACTATACTTCTTCCTGTGAAGACAAAACAAAACCAACTACAGTCACAAATTGAAAATGAATTCTCACATAAGTATCTTGAAAAAGAAAAGAAAAAAACAGTTTAGACATGCTGAACAAGAATATAAGCACGAAAGGAAGTTTTAGCAAGCCGATAGTTGTGCACATAGGGTAATATCTATATCCTTGCCAGCATGTAGATGAAGTTTGCTCAGGCAAATATATAATTTTGATTTTGCTTGCGCAATAACATCTAAAAGGATGCATTTCTGAAGAAAAATTTTTCAACTGCAATATCAAACAGACACTTATTATTATTATTGCCTAGCTCTCCCTTCAAAATCCTCCTTCCACATTTATCCTACCCAGAAACTGCAGGGAATCCTGTGATTTTAGGATTTGATTCCACAAGATTGGTGTGAACTAAGATAACAATAACCAAGAGAGCCATAACTACAGGAAGCAGCAATGAAAATATGGGCTTATTACCTTGTGGTGAAATTAACCCTTGGAGAAAAGCTAATATGATTGGAAAAATAAACTGAACTCTCTTCAAGAAACCCAGATGTCACACTGGAACAAATAAAACAATCAGATTTGAAATAAAATCTCTGAAAGAAAGTTTAAACAAGCACATCAGAACAAATGGATATACATGAAAAAGATACATAGATATACAGATTTCAGATATAAATAAATAAAACAAATAGAACTCATTTCAAATATCTAAGACAAAGACACCACCTTTATGATAACTCACCATTAAAGAAGAGAAGAAAGACAGCCAAATGATCTCTAGATTCTCTTTTTTTCTTTCTTTTGGTACAAACAGACTAAGGAAAATAAAGGAAAAAGGGAATGTAGTAACGGGTATATATGGATTTGCTTTTCTGTAAAGGAGATAAAAAGAAAGAATCAGATTTGAAATAAAATCCACAGTGGTGCTGCTTTCCTTGCAAGTGAATCTGGAGGAGATAATGACAGTTTAAAAAACCATAATTAGACAGTTAAGATATAGGCCATATTATACTTGGCAATACATAAGTGCTTATTGTTTGTACCTGATCTAAATCTAGTAACCTTGTTGGACATTTGACCTGTATATTTAATTCGTTTGGCATGGCAACATTACTTTTTTGTTATTATTATTATTATTTTTTATGAATTAAACCCAACCTTCTAACTTTATTGACATAATCATCCTATATCTATGGGAACTAACTCAACTCGCCACCCATTTACTAACTCAGTTGGTCAGTAAATTTATTCATTTTTTGATAATTAGCTTTGGTGATTAATTCTCAAATCTCACTATTCTAGAAACGATTTCAGTAATTAACTGGATTATATTTAATTAATGATTATTGTGTCATAAAATTAAAAAATAAAATAAAATCTTAATCTTTTATGAGATAAATGTATCTATGCTTAATATAATTTGAAATTATTAAGAATTTTTTAAAAGTGAATAACTACAAACTTTAGGTATCTTTTAATTAAATAAATAAAAGTTTCATATCTATTTAATATATATATATATATAATATTATTATAAAATAGTATTTTAATTAAATAACTGACATTTAAAATCATAAATCTAATCATTAAAATTAAATGACACTAAATAATAACCCTAATGATTTTACTTTATAAGGGAATTATATCTTTTAAAAAAAAAATTATGTGGCTATACCGGGGTCCTTGTTTTCTTTTCTTTTTATCAAACTATCATTTAAATAAAAATAAGAAAAGAAAAGCGGTAATCAAGGATCAGTTTAATTTTAAAAGGCGGTTAAAAGCGTTTCCAACGGCTATAGCAAAGGGTCCCATGTACCCACCGGAAGGTCCACGTGTCGCCGACATCAGCATCACATAAAAAGGCGGGGACTGAAACCCGTGCCAATAAGACAAAGACACGTAACATTATAGAATTAAAATAATTTATAGAATAAATAAATAAATTATTTATCAACTCTTGAAAAATTCATCTTTCTTTTTATTTTTGGGACTCATATTATTATGTTTGCTTGTAATTTGTAAAATCATACCCGTATCCAAAGTCAAATAATTTAAAATTTAACACTACTCTTTTCAAAGTTTTGGTAACCTGCTTTTATATTAATTCTTTTGCTTAATAAAAAATTAATTAAATTGTTACTCTCGTAAAAAAATTACGAATTCGAATCTCTCATCTGTTATTTAATATTTTAATAGATATTATCATTTTTTCTACTGAGAAATTAAAAATAATTATTATTATTATGTAGTCTATGATCTAATAAATCTCCTTTGAATAAAAAATAGAATAAAATAAAAATTAGATCAAAAAGAAAAAATAGCTTTTGGAATGTCAAAAAGAAATAAGTATATTTAAATTATTTACAGTCTTTTTAAAGAATGAAGTGGTATTAAAAGTTTATCTAGTAAAAAAGAATATTAAAAAGATTTTTTTTTTTTTTTTTTTTACGTTTTAGGGGAAAAAGATACCTTTTCAAAAAAAAATGCAAAATAATGATGATAAAAATAAAAATAAAAATAAAAATAAAAAGAAAGATCAGTCAAATAATTATCATATAAAATAAAGTGAGAGGGAAAGAATCTGAAATCCTGATGCAGCAATGAGATGGACAGGCATGCCGCGGAGGCGAGGGGACAAGTTCAAAACTTGAAGTCACGCCACAACATTATCCTGAAAATGTCTTGTTGGGTTGAGTTTCAGCAATAATCATAGTAATAAAAAAATAATTCTGGAAGAACTTTGATATTTTAATATGTCAATGGCTCTATATGCTATTGAGGAAACACTTCCATTTCTGATAACTGATTCAACAGAGCGAATGTTGGCTGGCTCTTGCCCTTTTGCCCCAGCTCATGGATCAGCCTGCAAAAGATGGCTTCATGGCATTTCAGAACAGGCATGGTACTGGAACCACAACTTCGATAGAAGTTTTGGTGGTTGAAAATAAGCCTGTAGTTCTAGTGGTGTTTCCTCGGGGAAAGGAAGGGTGAGAGAAAAAATTTATTCAGCATTAAAAATTAAGAAACATCATCGCATCGCGAAATCGTGCATCGCTGATAACACTGTAACTTGAAGGGAACACAAAACATGAAATTTGATATGCTTTATGTTTTGATACCTTAAACACGGACTTGGACATTGATTTACACATAGAAGGAGACTAGGATGACCACTCTTCAGATCTTCAATGCAAATAGAACTCGACGTGTGTTATCCACACTTTCCCTGAACTTGCAGTAACTGATGACTTCTCCTCATCTTAGTCCACAGGAACCTCTACTTCCATCTTCAAACCAGAATTTCCGAGAATCTGTATGCAATGTACGGGAGAAGTAAGCTATTCAATTTAACATAAAAGCCAGTTACAGGGAAAAAACTACTAAATAATTGTTAAGAGAAGCCAGACATTTATAAAGCAACTTGAATAGAGTTGCAAAAGTTGAAAAGGCACTAGAAAGACGCAATCAAATTTATGAAGAAAAAAAAAAAAAAAGAATTAGAAGAATTTGCGATCTGCATGGGAGATCAGAATCAGATACATATATATTTAGTTATGAATCTATGGTGAGAATTAAATGAGTTATAGGCACAGATGATGAGGGGAAGGACAAATGTGGACATATTCATGGTATTTGAACATAAGACTTCTGTTTGATAGAATTAAAAATTCCTGAAGTAAACAAATGGACGGCATCTCCCAGCATAGGCAACTACAGTATTTATAAGCTGTACAACACAGCAGAAAAGTTTAAGAACCCGACAGTTAATGGCATTAACAATTGAAGCTTGGAATCGCGCAAATTGTCAACTATGAATAATAAAGGAATAGTCCAATTAGAAAGCCACTAGAGTAGTTAACAAGGAGAGTTTGACAATCAAAGATATCAGGAACCATAACTCCCCAAAGGTTAACCATCTTTTATGTTAGAGTTACAGTGACCAAGACATAAAAGTGAAACTCTTTAGACAAGGTAACTCTTTCTCTCTCTTTACAGAAGCAGGCATGGAGCAAAGAGGCCAAGAATTCTTAGTTTCTCTGCAGCATCATCAGTCTCTTCCCTTCAGTTAACTTCTGCAATTATAACCTGGACATCAACCTTTTATCTGGTGTTAGCCCACAAATTTCACTTTTGAACCCATCGGACAACTCAAGAATTCAAATGAATCTAAATTACCAGCCAGGCTCCGTGATCTAAAATTTTAATTCCTTGTCCCGCAATTTGCTGCTATGAATCAGAAAACTTTTTACAGGATCAACCCACAATAGATTTGGTACTACAAAATCACCCAGTTATAGTTTCCCCAAAAGGCTACTTCCTTCAAATCAGCAATATCATGACTGAAAACCTTTTAATTTAATTAACTAGTCCCTCTTCATCTAGACAAGAAACATCGGGTTCTATTCCTTGTACAACATTTATAGTATTCTTTGCTAGCACCGCATAGAAAGTTTGTCAAGTATTTTCTACTGAACCCAAAAATAAGCTACTACAACTAGGCTAACATGGATAATTTCCAAGAAGGCATAGATGTAATGGCCCAGGGATTGCTTCTAATAATAAGAGGTGTTATTTGCACCCTTCTAGTAAGAGATTTGTTTTATTTTCATCTTTCAGAGCCAAAGACATTTTGTAATAATTTTCTTTCAGACTTCAACCCAAGACAGGAAGGCAGAAGGCTACCTACTTCACGACTTGATGTAGAAGTCAGGTGGGAAGGAAGATGAATGTCCCACTTCAACTACCAGGACCAATACCATTACCTTTTAGTCTATTTCAAGGCCAAGCCACCTCAAAATAATGGACATAGCTGAAAGGATATTGAAAGATATATGGTCCTACAGAATGCAAGATGATTATTGAAGATTCCATTTTCACTACCAATATTCTATGAAGAGCAATCAAGGTTTTCAACAATAGAAGTTTAATTTACTTAATGCAGCATTTAACTCTTCAAGACGCAATGTAAGAGCTACCTCGTTGAAAATTTTTATATTAATGAAAGACATGTTTACATTTGTTACCAATTACATCACTCATCAAGATATACATACACAAGTACTTTCTCCACATCTCTTTTATATAGCCCACTCTTTTAACATGATTTGAGGAATAATGGTACTCTTTTCCAGGAGAGATTAATAAAGAAGCGATAGAAGATCATAGAAGAGGTGTTCAGTAGGTGTAGTACATCATATGGCTTTGATATATAACAGATACTCACGACCATTCATTGTAAACTTCAATAATGGAACTTTATTGTGCAGTAACCATCTATGGTAATCATAATTATCAGGGTACCTTAACGAAGTCTGAAAAAACTAACAAAGAATCTTTTGTATAGCCTGCTTCTTCAAGGACGTGGATAAGCACTTGCTGCACCAAACAAAAGCATATAATTTATCCACAATAAAGCACATCTCAAGCTGCTTGTCAATATTATGTTAGCAAAAAGAGTTATATCACATGTTATACACCTGTTACTATGATGCTAGCCAAAAGACAGTTTGAAATGTTGGCATCAAATATGGTATTGCAAATCACTAAAATAATATGCACAGAAATAACCTGCATTCTCCACTATCTTGATTAGCAAATCAGGCAATACATCTCTGCAAATTCAAGCCAGACCTTTCCTAGAAATGACTTTTGTTAAATACTTTTGACCATGATTGTTAACATTATACAAAGTCTTCTATACAATTTCTGAGTATGTTCAACAAATACTACCATACCAAGTCAGAGAGCATTCAATTAAGAAATGAATGCACTAGCAAAAATACATTATTAGTCCATTAATCTGGAAAACTTCTTCATAAAACCTCAGGCCTGATACAGACCCTGGCTGAAAGATATCATAATTAGTCTAGGATATGAAGTTATTAAATCGAGGATTGCCCATAATATGAGATGAGAAAAGCTTCCATCGGACAACATTTCAAACAACTTTACTTCTTCATAAAGCTCAAAACTTTCCTCTTTTCTTTTCTACTTTTTTTTTCCCTTATCAAACTAATGCAACATGGCATATACACACAGTACATTAAGAATAAACAGAAAATAAAAGAACACTAGATTGGCAGAATAATGAACTAAATCTAACCTCCCTTTGCTGTTCAGAGATAAAATGTCCAGTCAAATCATGCAACACATCCAACATATCATTGAATGCGACTTTCCCATTGCCATCAGAATCATACACCTTGAAAATAACTACACAATTACAAGTTGAAGATAGAGTAAACAAGCTAAATTAAAATTTAACATAGAACAATTAGAAGAAAGAATATAAAAAGTACTATTACATTCAATTTTCTGGTGCAAAGTAGCACGAGGACTGAATACAGATAAGAAAGCCACAAATTCTTTAAAATTCAATCCATCTATCATCCTGAACAATCTCTACACAAAAAATCAAAACAACCCAAAAAAGAAAGGGATTAAAGAAAACCCACAGGTAAAAAAGCTAAATGAACACACCATCACAAACACATTTCCACAAAAGAACCTGAGCGAGTGGGTTGACAGCAAACTCAGGTACTGAGAGAAACTCCTCAGCTGATATAAAACCGCCGCCGCATCGATCCAGTTGACAAAATCTTTGGTATAGTGACACTATTTCTTGCTGGGAAACTGTCAATGTGAAAGTAAGAATGATTAACAACTTAAGAATCCTAATTATCAATGCTATAAATTAAGAATATGTACAGGTGTGATTGCAGTGCTCCTGAACTTCTTCGATGTCGTATTGGGTGAGCATTGAAGATGTGTTGCCCATTATTTGTTGATGGGCAATGTTTATGCGATGCGAATCGGAATGCACAAGTGATCTTGAAAAGTTTTGCTCTTTTTTATTTTATTTTTATTCTTGTTCAAGAAAATGTGTTAATTTGCAACTCCTTCGAAAGTCTCACCGGGCTGGATGTAGTGGTTGGTTGTTGGTTGTAGTATAACAGACAAACAAATTGCCACGCCCTATTTTATTAAGGCTAAATTAAAAAAATAATGAAAATATAAATAAAAAAATCATTAGATATTTAAATCTTATTTACGGTAACTAAATTGTAATGTATTTTATTTTTTTTAATAAAGAATATAACGTTTTAGTTTGTTTTTGAAAATTTTTATTTACTTGAATTATTTATTTGATAATAAAAATTATATAATTATATTTATTTTATTATATTTTTAAAATATAATTCATGATACAAAATAATAGTTTTAATATATTTTTTATTTTTCAATTTAATTCATAATATGAAATAATATTTTTTAAGTCTTTAATCTATTATAAATTTATGTATTTTAATTAGAATAAAGTAATTATTTTTATCTTAAGAAAAGTATTTTATAAACTTAATTTTATTTTTTAATAATGGTTAATTTTAAATACGTTTATGACTTAATAAGAAAATTAACAAATAATAACTCTGAAAATAATAATCATAAGAGGAAAAGAAATAAAGTGAGAAGTTATCATAATAAATATAAAATTAAAAGTGAAATATATTTATATCATTGTTCATTTGTTGATTTGATTTTATTATGGCTAAAATAGTTTTTTAAATTAAAAAGAGTTTTTGGTTCGAGTTTTAACAAATAAGGTATAATCCACCGTCATATTAATGGTTGTAATAAATTTAAAGCAAAAGATACAAAAACACTTATGTATTTTCGATGAAAGCACAATTACACTCTTATACTTTAATATAGTTCAATTAAACTTTTAAAATTTTGAATATTGAAACAATTACATCTTAATTATAACTCTATCTAATTAAAATTTGTTGCAATTGGGCTAGGTGTATATATTGACGAGAGCACCGGACCAAATAGTATTTCATGTGAGTGTTTTTGTAATCAATATGAATAATTGTGTCTCCTATTATAATTTCTATAAATAAATATGAGTTAAGAATAAATATAATAAAAATTCAACTCGATAATAAATGAGTCAAATATAAATTAGTTAAATTTCAGTTGAGTTTGGCTTGATAAATGTAATAATTTCTATTAATGACGATGGCAAGATTCAAACTTGAGATCTAGACTTTTTCAATTCTTACAAATGAGAATGTCAATCAAGTTATTAATTTTGTCATTTCTAATCAACTTATATTTTTTATTATTAATAAAAATTTTGATATTTTTAATTCTTAATAAAATATATTTCCTATTTTTCTAATCTTTTAGGTTTGGTGGTCTATTTTTACCTAGATTTTGCATACTATATATGAGATAATATTTTTCTCTTTCTTATTAGGAATGATAGCTAAATTGACTAGATATGTAAATGAGTCAAGTTGGTCGAGTTTTGAAGAACTCGAGTTTGAGCCAAATTAAAGAGTTTGAGATTATTCGAATCAAGTTCAAACTTCATTGAATTTAAAGAATAAATTTATCTCTTTTATTTTTAAATTTAAATTATTTAATTATTAAAATTTAGTTTAATTAAATAACTCTATAATTGTCAATGTATACATTATTATTAATATTAAGCATTTAAGTCTTTTAGAACATTTTCATAGGAGAAAAAAGAACTAACACTCTGTGTCATTCTATTTTCATCTCAAGTTATTATCATTCCACTCTCCAGTCTCTAACTTCACAAAGCTACAATTCTCCTAACCTCACACAATTGCCATTCACATACTCTCAACTCAAGCCTTCACTCACGTTCATCATCTTTTTAGATTGAGAACGAGTTTACTAGGTAGTCATTATCTTCCTCGTCAGGTTCAAATAGGTTTACTCGTTGGGTTCATCATTTTCCTATACTCTCAAGCCTTTACTCACGGTCATCTCAAGAAGTTCTTGAGTTTGAAGGACTAGTAATACCTCTTAAAGGATTTGTAAATGTAGAATTATATTTATAAGAAGAAAAATGATACTTAATACAAAGCAAAAGAATTCCAACTCGCTACTTGTATCTACAAGCACAACAACTGATAAAGAGAAAATAAGACTTTGTTGACTCGGCAAGTTAGTCACAAACTAACAATCAATGAAAAGGAAGAACAAATATATTATATTTAATTGCACATGTAATAAACATTAATTATGTTAGCCCCCTTCAAGCTAGAGCATGAATGTTGAGCATGCCCAGCTTAGATAGTGAAGAAAGAAATATTATAGTGACAAAAGGTTTGGTAAGAAAATCTACCAATTGATTAATAAAAGTAATAAGGAGGAGAAGAACAACATCTGATTTAAGAAAACTTGCCAAGCTCTATATGTTTGGTACGTTCGTGAAAAATTAGGTTTTCAACAATCTAGACAACAAAACAATTGTCGCGATACAATAGAGCTGGGTGAGAACGAGGAATGCCAAGATGTCGAAGCAAATATAATAGCCATTAGGCTTCACAAATAACAAAGGCTAAAGTCTTGTTCTCAACTTTAGAGGAGGAACTTAACACCATATATTGTTTCTTAGATTTCTAGGAGATAAAGGCATCACCAATAAAGGTGCAAAAAAATATGATCGAACGTCAGCCATCAAGGTAGGAGGCCTAGTCTAAGTCACTAAAAGCTTTAAGGGCGAGCTCAGTTGCAGAGGAAAAAAATATACCCTTCCCTAGAGTAGATTTAATATAACGCAAGATCCTATGAGCAGCAGTGAGATGTTCCTCGGTTGGATTATCAATGAATTAAGACAGTTGATGCATAGAAAAGCTTAGTTCAGGTCTTATTATAGTGAGTTACAACAAATGCCCTATCAATCCCTCATAAGAAGAATTTTCTAGAATAAGGAACTAGTAGTAGTTAACTTAGTACCATGCACTATTGGAAAAGAGGTAGGCTTGCTACTTAGAAAACTAATATCAGTAAGAATGTCAAGGGCATATTTACATTGGCATAAGCTGATGCCCTTACTAGTTTAAGCTACTTCTAACCAAAGGAAGTATTTCAAAACACCAAGATCCTTTATCTTGAAATGATTATGAAGGTAAGACTTGACTAAAGAGAATTGAACCCATAAAAATAATACTATAAGAAAGAAAGAAGAAAAACAAACTTAGTCAAATACACAAGACTTGTTTTTGGAATGAATTATTAACAAGGTGAAGCCTCCATTATATATACATGGAGGAGCCTTGCATTCTACTACATTTCCAATGTGGTAAAAAATAACAAAAAAAATCTCTAATCTCTAATTTTCCAATGTGGGATTTGAGTAAAAAAACAACAATACATTAAATCCTATTAATTAATAATGATTCTTAACACTCCCCCTTATTATTAATTTCCTCTTTGATATGCTTCCTTGAAATCATGCCAAGTAGTTTTCTAAACTTTTCTAACTTCATATTATTGAGTCCTTTAGTGAAAATATCAATTGATCTTCTGTCTTTACCTGTAACACTTTGATTCCTCTAACCAATACTTTTTCTCTAATAAAATGATACTGCACCTCCACATGCTTTGTCCTTGCATGAAATACTGGATTTTTAACCAAACTGATAACTGATTGATTATCGCAATATATTGGTACTGCATAATCTACTGGCTGATGTAGATTCTCCATCAACAACACTAACCAAGTGCTTTCTTGTGCTGCCATTATCACTGCATGATACTCAGCTTCTATTGTTGATAGTGACACTGTTGGTTGCCTTTTACTGCACCAAGTAATAACTCCCGATCCCAGACTAAACACATACCCAGTAGTTGATCTTCGGGTATCATAATCTCCTATATAATTAGCATCGCAGTATCCTTCCAATTTGCATGGTACTCCATTTTTATAGAATATATCAAGATCAAGTGTACCTCGGATATATCTTAGAATTCTCTGAACTACTTCCAAATGAGGCTTCTTCGGATTTTGCATGAATCTACTCACTACTCCAACTACAAAAGCAATATCTGGTCTCGTGAGAGTCAAATACATCAGACTGCCAACAATCTGTCGATATATAACAAAATCCTCCAAATCTTTGTCTTCTGACATGCTCAATTTTGAGTTCACCTCTATCAGAATAAAAAAGGGTTTGCAGTCAAACATCTCATATTTCTAAAGAAGATTCACTGCATACTTCTGCTGACACAAGAACAATCCTTTTGATGTTCTCTCCACCTCTAAACCAAGAAAGTGATTCAACTTTCCAAGTTCCTTCATCTGAAATCGAACTGATAAATTCTCCTTTGTCTGGTGGATCTCTGTTACATCATCTCTAGTGATAATAAGACCATCCACATAAACAAGAATAATTGCTAGTTTCCCTTCTCTAGCATTCACAAATAAATTGGAATCTGCTGATGCAATTGCATATCCACTGTGAATGAGAAACTCAACAATTTTTCCATACCAAGCTCTAGGAGCTTATTTCAATGCATAGAGCGCTTTCTTCAACCTGCAAACATATTCAAAATTTAGCTGGTTCTCAAATCCTTTTGGTTGCTCCATGTACACATCTCGATCAAGCTCTCCATTCAGAAAAGCATTTTTTACGTCCATCTACCATAAGCTCCAGTACTTACTTGCAGCTAGAGCTAACAAAACACAAACTGTTGCAATCTTTACTATAGGACTGAACGTCTCATCATAATCCAATCCATACTGCTGTGAAAAATCTCGTGCTACTAGTCGAGCTTTGTACCTCTAAACTGAACCATTTGTACCTCTCAACTTGATCTTG
Organism: Ricinus communis; assembly: GCF_019578655.1. Classification (NCBI taxonomy): domain Eukaryota; kingdom Viridiplantae; phylum Streptophyta; class Magnoliopsida; order Malpighiales; family Euphorbiaceae; genus Ricinus; species Ricinus communis. The sequence continues at coordinate 23,647,416 of NC_063258.1, forward strand.
TACACCAATTTGCATGATATGGGCTTTACATCTTTTGGCTTTGGGACTAAATCCCAAGTCTGATTTTGAACAAGAGCTTCCATCTCTTCCTGCATCGCCTTTCTCCATTTTGTCTTCTAGAAAGCCTCATCAAAGGACTCTGGTTCTGTTTCTTCTTCTACCAGTGCAACATTAGCATATCTAGGATTTTCTTTTCTAACCCTCTCAGATCTTCTGAGTTTTAGTGGTGATGGTGTCTCCTTAACTGATTCATTCTCCAACAGCTCTTTAATTGGATGATTCTCCACCTCTGCTTTTTTATAAATACCAGTCTTCCATGATCTTTCTTATGATGAAGACTTTGCACTACTCTGTGGAATTTACTGAACATTTCCTTTCAACTTTTCTTGTAATTGTTCTTCTATTGAATAAGGAAGTGTAACATATTCTAGTGTCCATCATGATGATGCTTCATCAAATACAACATTTCTAGAAACATGAAATTTGTCTATGGTAGGATCGCAACATCGCTAGCCTTTTCCGCTTTCATCATACCCCACAAAGATACACCTGATTGCTTTCTTGTCAAACTTGCTACGTAAATGATCAGGCACAAATACATAGCACACACAGCCAAATACCTTGAAATGACTCACTGTCGGTTTCATGTTCCACAGCTTTTCAAAAGGAGACATAAAATCCATTTTCGGTTGAGGAAGTTTATTAATGATATGAGCTGCTGTTCTCATGCATTCAGCCTAAAATCTCCCAAGGACATTCTTAGCATGCATCATACTCCGGCATACTTCTGCCAAATGCTTGTTCTTTCTCTCTGCAACACCATTCTGCTATGGTGTGTTTGGACAAGTCAGTTGCCGTCGGATCTTGCTCTCAAGTAAATATTTGGAGAACTTATCAGAAGTGTGTTCTCCCCCATTATCACTACGAAGGCACCGAATCTTCTTTCCAATCTCAGCTTCAACCATCAACTTGAATTCTTTGAATTTCTCCTGCACCTCAGATTTTTCTTTCATGAAGTACACCCAAACATATCTTGAATAATCATCTATGAAGTCACCATATAGTGCATACCATTGATTGAAGGTTGTTTCACCTTTCTAAAACACATCTGAATGAATCAACTCAAGTGGCTCTTTAGTTCTGAAAGATGAATCCTCAAATGGTAACTGATGCGCCTTTCTATATTGACAACCAGCACAAATTATATCAGTACGAACTTCAAGATTCGGAATTCCATTCACTGAAGACTTAGTCATCATCATCTTCAGCTTGTGATAGTTTACATGTCTCAGCCGTGCATGCCACAAATCAGTTGTTTCATTATTCTTTATCTTTTCCACATATGCCTCCTCTATCAGTATAACATACATAGAATCTATCTTATGTCCCTCTATAATTGGTGTGTCAACTATTTTGACTTGTTGACAAACCTTGACATCTCTAGGGCCAAACACAACAAACTTCCCTCTATCAGTTAATTGTGAGACTAATAAAAGATTCTTCTTCATCCTAGTAACTCGATAAACATCTTCCAGCTGCACTTGCTTCTGATTTAGATAGGAATCAATCACCGTATCACCAATATGAGTGATTGGTAGCCGCGAGTCATTTGCAGTCACCACAACTCGCCTGCTTTTGTATTCTGAAATATTACGGAGTTTATCCATATCTCCTGTCATATGATCGAAACACCCAGAATCAAAGATCCAGTTTCTCTCATAATCAATTCTATGAGAACTCAAAGAACTAGAGGCTTGCTCCTCTTTTTCTTCTACTGTGGTAGCCATGAGGCTATGCACAACCATAAATTCTGAACTAGAAGATTCCTTAAACTGCATTGTCTTAAAATTCACAAACAATGCCTTAGCATCCCATTCAGGTTCTGTCTGGTTATAGTTGCTCATTGTTGCTGCATTACTTTCTACTGTCTTCTTCTTCGATCAATAATCTCTTGTGTAATGTCTCTTTTTGCCACAATTGAAACACTCGTCATTCAAACGTCTGAAATTTCTAGACTGACTGTTGTTCTGTTGCTGCTTCTGTTGACTTCCCCTATATTGAGTATTCCCTCGAGTCTTTCCTTTATTCTGACCATAAAATTGACTTCTCATTTTGTTAGTGTAGAGTGCCACCTCCTCAGAATTTAAGGATACTCCAGCCATTTGTTTTGCTAGATTTTCTTGTCATACTAACAAATTTTCCAACTCCTCAATAGAAGGTTGTATGGGCCAACCTTGAACTGCAGCCATAAATCCTCCTTACTCTGGTCGCAATCCATGTGTGATAATCCATCTCATCCTGTTACTGACAATTTTGGATGCCTCATCTAACTTAACAATCTCTCTACAGATGGATTGTGAGACTGACATTGATTCATTTTCCAACAACTGTAGCCTTACATCATTCTTTTTTGCAAATTGTGAAGCAAGACAATCCCAAGCTTCCTTTGGTGTAAAAGCTTCTCTGATATGCTCCATCATTTCTTCTTCAATAGTGGTTTTAATGGCAAACATAGCTTTGCCAACTTTAATTTTTCACTTTATGATATTACCATTTTCATCTTCTAGTGGTGATGTAGTCTCGATCCCGGCAACAATCTCCCAGAGGTCTTGACCTTGCAAGTATAACTCCATGCAGGTCTTTCACATGCTATAATTATTATTATTCAATTTTCTAATAACACCAATATTACTTGAATCTGCCATCGTGACTTGGTTTCAGCAGCCCCACATCTCACCAAATAATTCAGGTTCCAAACCGATGAACTTATAGTTTCAAAATGTGCACGAGCATAATCTCCCCTGTACAACTGCTTTGTACGTTAATAAACAGGACTCTTGACAAACTAGTTCCAGTACCAAAATTCTTTTCTAATCTGGAAGCTTAGACTAAGCTGCAACCACATAGCATACTAAGAAATTTTTGGCTCTGATACCAATGGAAGAGAATTGAGCCCATAAAAATTAATACTATAAGAAAGAAAGAAGAAAAACAAACTTAGTCAAATACATAAGACTTGTTTTTGGAATGAATTATTAACAAGGTGAAGCCTCCATTATATATACATGGTGGAGCCTTGCATTCTACTACATTTCCAATATGGTAAAAAATAACAAAAAAAATCTCAAATCTCCAATTTTCCAATGTGGGATTTAATTAAAAATAACAACAATAGATTAAATTCTATAATTAATAATGATTCTTAACATTGACAAGTTGGATATGAGACACGTTGTTGCTAGCCAAATTTATATCATCAACATAAAATCAGAAGGGCTATAAAGGAATCACCAGCACATTTAATAAATAACGAGTGGTCAACCATAGCATGAGAAAAACTAAGTTGAAGCAAGGCCTGAATAAGCTTAGCATGCCACTGATGACTAGCTTGTTTAAGCCCATATAACAATTTTCTTAACCTGCAAACAGGATTGGGAACTGAAGTAGCAAAGCCTGGTAAGATTGTCATGTAAACCTCCTCCTTTAAATCACCATGTAAGAACATGTTGTTAATCTCAAGCTGATGTAGATACCAGCCTTTAGCAGAAGCAAGAGCTAATTATGTTTGAACTGTTGTCATTTTGGCTATAGAGGAAAAAGTTCCAAAAAGTCAACTCTAAACTATTATGTGTAACCTTTAGCAACAAGCGTGCTTTATGCCTTTTAATCGTCCATCTAATTTAAACTTCAACTTATAAATCCATTTACAACCAATCAGTTGTTTGCCATTAGGTAAAGAAACAATGTCCTAAGTATGGTTTTGTTGTAAAATTGCAATCTCAGAGTTATTGCTTGTTCCCAACTATCATGCTTAATAACATCACTGTAACTTTTAGGTTATGAAAAGGTGGTAAGGTTGAAGGAAAAAGTTTGATAGGAAGGGGAAGTTTGAGAATAAGAAAGAATAACAAAAATAGAATGAGGTGTGGATCGATTTGGTGAGGTAATTAGTATCTATAGTCTTGTAAATACAAAAGGGTAGTTGTAATTATGGTTGACTTTCAAAGTGGTGACTAAGATGTAGTCAAAGAAGTTAAACTTGGATTTAAAGTTGGAGCATCAATGTCATCTGATGAATTTGAAATAGATGGCAAAAGAGAGAGAATTATATCATTGTAAGGAGAATAAAAAAAATGAAAAGAATCACATAGAGGAAAAACGATAGGAGAAGAAGTAGAAAGGAAATTAGTAAAAGGAAACACAGACTCAGAAAAAACAACATTTTGAGAAATAGAAATTTGATGAGAAGTAAGATTATAGACACGATAATCCTTAATACCAAGAAAGAAACCAACAAGAACACATTTTTATGCCTTTGGATCAAACTTGGTTCGAGAATTATCAAAAGTAGCAACAAGACACTAGCAACTAAAGACCCTTAAATGGTTAAGAACATGAGGCTTATGAAATAATAGCACAAAAGGTGTTTTATTATCAACAAGAAGAGAAGGAGTTCGGTTGTAAGATAAACAACATGAGTAATGCAACATAACCAAAATTTAATAGATAAATAAGCTTGAAATCTCAAGGCTCGATAGCATATATTGATGCTTTTGCTCAATAATACTATTTTATTGAGGTGTGCAGATGCAAGATTTCTGATGCATAATTCCATTAGAGAAAAAGAAAGAATTCATATTAAAACTTAACAACATTTTCTGTTTTAACAGCTTTGATGTTAATGGAAAATTGAACCTGGCAAAAATATAAAAATTCTCAATCAAGGAACGTGTGTCAAATTTAAACTTCGTGAGGAAAATCCATGTATACCTACTATGATAATTAACAATGGTAAAAAAAACAATGACGACCATACAGGGAGAGAGAAAAAAGGGACCCCAAACATTAATGTGAATCAAATCAAAACAAGTTTAGAAACTAAAGAACTAAAAAAAAAAAAGATAATTTTCTTTGTTTTGCACTTTGATAAAATGTCAAAATCACTAAGTAAGTTCACTAGGATTTAAGTTTGGTAACATTTTTATTCTATTAACAGAAGTATGCCCAAACCTGTAGTGCTAAAAATTACTAGATTTATTAGTACTAGTAACATAATTTACAGAAAAAGAATTTATAAAAATAAAAAATATAATATAAAAAATAATAAAAAATAAAAACTAATACTTTTTTTACTAAAAAATATTTTAAAAGTTTTAAGTAATATATTAGTAAATTGAAATTTTGTCAAGATATTGGTTTATAACACTTTTTTTAGTAATTATTTTTGGAATTTTGTTTATTGCCACTCGACTGCTTTCTGCTAGCCCATCACTGAGGCCCATGCATCCAGTTAGTGCCCATATATAAATTTCTAAAATTTAATGTTCTATTTTTCAATTCTGCTTCTGTTGATAATTCTATTTTAAATAAGAAGGATTTATGATTTAGTTGTATTAATACATTGAAATTTTAATTTTGGATTTTATTAGTTTAAATTTTTAATTTTTTTTTAAAATTTTATTAGTTTAATTTTTAATTTTTAATTTTATTAATATTTTTAAATTAAAGCTTAATTATTGTAAATGAGTATTCGTGCAATTATCTAAATATTTATATAAATACATATTTAACAGTTATATTATTTATTACTCAATTAAATATGTGTCTTGAATTATATATAAGTATTTCTATTCGATTTGGAAAAAATGTAGAGAGTATAAGTAATTTTTTAAATGAATTTGTTACGGATTCGATTATGGGTATTTTACTTGATTTTGAGTGAATGCTTACACCAATGCCATTTATGGACCTATTTGTTAAAAAAAGTTGAAATCAGACCTATTTGATCCCTTGATCGAGGTTTAGGGGTGGTATCTGACCTACTCGCTTGATAATCAAGAAGAACCCTCTAATTATCCTTCTTCTTCCTCATCGTACCAACGGCCCAGATTACTTCTGTGCATTGCCCGTCCGTTTGGGAGAGTAGCCGACAAAATGGTGGTCGTGTCAAATTCTAGCTCTCATAAGGAGATCTCTATTAGGCGAAGAATTTCTAACATGTAAGTTACTTCTCTTGCATTTCGATTTTTTTCACTAAAAATTTTATTAGCAATGTAATTACTTTCCCTACTGTTATAGATTCAATAAAAGAGAAGATGATTTTCCATCTTTGAAGGAATATAATGATTACTTGGAAGAAGTGGAGGATATGAGTAAGTATCTTCTTTTTTCCCCTTAGTATTTGCTGTTTATTTAAATGTAATTCTTTTTATTAACAAAGGAACTACCTGTTAACAGTATTCAATTTAGTTGCTGGAGTGGATGTAGCTGCTATTGAAGAAAAAATTGCAGAGTATCAGAAAGAAAATGCTGAACAGATAATGATCAATCAAGCGCGGAAGGTACTTTAAACTTGTGTGTTCTTAATGTAGTCTAATTTAAAGGGTCTTAGGTTGCATTTTTAGGGATGAAAAAGCTTGCATTTATTGGTTCAGTCTTTGTCATGGTATTAAACAGAATGCTTGAATTAGTTTCAAAGTTGATAAGTTATTATAACGAGTTACTGACTATCTTCTACGGAAAATATTAATCTGACAGGCTGAAGAACTAGCTGCAGCTGTGGCGGCAAGTAAAGGACATTTGGCACCGACTGATACTGATATGGTGAGAATGAAACAATTCATGCCATTTTTCTTGGCTTTTTTTTGTTCATAGCTTTCTTAGGCTTGTTATTTGGTATTGATACTTTGTTTTAAGCGTTCTAAAGGTCATCAATTCTTCGCATGATCTCTATTAGTTTCACGTGTCCCCTTTTTAAACTGCATTTTGGATTTCTATTTCAGTGATTGAGTGTGAGGCAACTCTGCTTCTGTTTACCTCTCGCATTACACTTTTATTCTTTTCTCATTTGTACACTCTCAGCTGTCCACTTGCTCAAACACGCTGTAGAGGCCATGACAATGGTCTATTTATAGCACTTGAGAGAATGCTGCCCAAGTTGCCCAAATTGCCAAAAACATTAATTGAACAATACATAATCCTAGCATGTGGACTTGAAGGCTTTGGGTGGACAGCATATTTTGTACCTTCAAGAAGCCTAATGGTTTAAGTTAATGATTAATTTAAAGCTCTCTTGAAGCACTTTCACTTTCGAATTCAAAAAGCATTAGATCAAAGAGAAAGTTAGTTTATAACTTATGAGGAGGAGTATTGAAATAATCAATGACATCAGTGATGAAGCTTCCAGGAAGCTCGCTTGATGTGGTATCCACTCTAGGTGTCTCGAAGTTCACGTGCTTGATTTTTTTTCAAGCGACGTGTAACCCTGATATAACTTGAGCAATTTGGGCACCTTGGGCAGCACTACTAGGAGTTGTATGAACTGTGCCATTGCATGTGATGTGTGCCAGAGATGAGTTAGCACTCTGTGAATGAGAAAATAGAAGAGAGAAGTAATAATCAGCAATCCAAGAGTTAGAAATCCGAGAAGAATAATGTGCAACTGTTAAGTGAATGAGTTAAAATGAGTTGTAATTGTTATTTCATTGGTGGGTTGTAATGGTGGAATTGTAGAAGTTATTTTTATAGTCACAGTATTGCTTTGACTTTCCAGCTCCAGTAGCTTTCTCATCCTTAATTGATTGTTAGTATCTTTCATGATCTGAAAGTATAGGATTTGGTGAGTGGTCTTTTGGGATTATTCCCGTATCTTTGTTTGTTTAGATGTGCCTTTGACAGGTGAAGTTCTGAATGAGATGATACTGCATGTGTGTGTGCACACCTACTTGTCATCATGTGGAGTGATCCATTTCCATTCCCATTCTATCTGCATCCATACTTCTATCACAATGGAACATTTAACGGCAATGTTGTCTGGTTAGATTAGATCCGTCTAATTAGTTTTCTTCTTAAGCTTCAGATGAGTAAGATTAAGATCTAAGTTTGTGCCTGGTTGTTCAAACATTATCACGTGTCTTGATGTAGAAAGGATTTGTGCTGAAAAGTTAGTTGCACTGAATAAAAAAGCACCCCTTATTTTAGATTTGGAAAGCAGTCCGTAAAAGGTTGTTTATAGACAAACTTGATTGTATGTTTTAGATCATGTGTTTGTTACTCCTAGGACCCCCAAACTCTTTTCCGTCAAATTGATGGTAGCTTATTTGACTCCATGTTGTCATCATTTAAATTCTTCGTTTTTTTTTTTTTTAACTAACAAGAATATTCTCTTAAACCATGTTGTGCTTATTTGTTGAGACAGAACCCTCAAGCTGGCATTGCGATTGAACCAGGGCAATATGCACCGTCAGTTGCTGGAGGGCAACCGCGACCAACAGGCATGGCTCCACAACCAGTGCCTCTTGGAGGACTAGATATGCAGGGTTATCCTTTTGATGATGAGGAGATGATGAGGCTCCGAGCAGAGAGAGGGAGCAGGGCTGGCGGGTGGAGCGCAGAACTAAGCAGGAAGAGATCACTTGAGGAAGCCTTTTCAAGCATTTGGATCTAGTTTTGTATCAAATATCAAGCTCTAGTTGTATCTAATATCGGTTAGTTTGCATCCATGTCCTCTAGAGAAGAGATGTGTTTCATATGTTCTGATACTCTGGAGGTGAATGTAAAATATGTCTATAATTAGCCGAACTCAGAGTTCCAAATTATGCAGATCTTCAGGCATTGAATCTTTCCTGCCTCAAGCACTAGTCATTGATGATCAAAGCTGGAAAAGAAAAATATCAGCTAAAGAATCATCTATTCTTCTATCATATATAATTTCAGAGAAAGTATATGCAGCAATAACATAAACATGAACACAAACATCTAATAACAAGAAATGCTCCCATATTTTCGTAGATATATAATGTCAAAAGATTTTGGAGAAAAATCCAAAATTATATATATATATATATATCCTACTTAGCGTGCTTTATATTTTTTATACCTAATGATATAAGTGGTCACTAAATTTTGCATTTAGTTTCATTTTAGTCATAAAATTTTAATCTGTTTCGTTTCAGTCATTCAACTTCAATTTTATTTTAACTTAGTCTCTTTTTGTAAATAAAATATTGACACGTGGCAAGAACAACTAATAAGAAAAGTATAATTAAATAAGAGAAATGTGACATGTTAATTTTTTGCCATATTTTATTAGCTTATAAATTGCAACCAAAATTAAAATTAAATAATTAAAATAAAATAAAGTTAAAATTTTATGATAAAAATGAAACTAAATAAAAAGCTTGGTAAATATTTATATTATTATCCCTTCTATCCTCTCCATATTCCTCTTAGTTGGTAATAAATCAGTGCAAGCACCCCGAAAAAATTGTCCTACTCTGGGAGGGACATTAATATCCCAAAGTCTTTTCCACAATAACACTGGATGATATGAATGTTTAGTACACTAGTGGCTTTTGTTTTCTGTAGAAACGTATCCATTTCCAAAATGTTTGACAAGGGAAATACATTTATGCATTTGTTGATATGCAAAATCTAGTTTTATCTTAAAACATGAAATATAATTTTTCAAAAATCCTTCAAATAAGAAAATAAAAATAGCCCTCTAAAAACACCTAAGCAAATTCTAAAGCAACAAACAACAATATTTTACTATTTGTCCCAAAATTTCAAGCCACCATGTTCACCAATAAGTATAACAATTGCACCATCTTCATCGCTAAAATTTTTCAAAATGTACTTTGAACAAAATTTGACGGTCCATTACTTTTTCTTGAAAAGAATTATTTTTACGGTCAAAAAAAAATTTTTATATTTTTTTTAGAGTTTTATTAGCAAAAGATTATTAATAGTATACTTAAAAGATATCAAAAAGATATTATTTTTATTTTATATATTTTTTATTTTCTCAGAATCTCGTAAAAAAAAAAGATATTAAAAATATACTTAAAAGATATTCAAAATATATTTATTTTAACATGCATTATTATGAATTTTCTTTTAAGAATTTTATCGAAAGAAGACACTAAAAATATATTTAAAAAGTACTAAAAGAATATAATTTTTAATCTATATTATTGTAAATTCAGTTTTTTTATTTTTTATTTTATATTTTTTCAGAATTTGATTAGAAAAAATATACTAAAAGTATATCTAAAAAATACAAAAAAAAACTATTATTTTATTATAAATTTTATTTCAAATAAAAAAAATAAAACGTATATCTATAAAACACTGAAAAAATATTATTTTAACTTATATTACTGTAAAATAAGTCAGATGAGGTAAATTTATCATTTTTATTTTAAATCTTTATATTTGGTATTCGTGAATTAAATGATTTTATATATTTTTTATAGCAACTGGTGTGTTTTAATGATGAGAAGATGTGTGTTTCAAAAAATATACCATAATATATAAAAAGTATATCAAATGCGGTTTAAAATATATAAAAATAAAAATAAAAACTAAAAACGTCATTTAGCGGTAATAAAAGTATACTAAAAAAATGCTAATAGAATATCAAAAAAATAAAGCATACAACATTAGATAGATTTTAGTGGTAATTTCACTAATGAATTTATTATAAAATAACATATTATTTTTAGTTTATTACAATTCGACCATTTATTATCCACTGGGGTCATTTTCAGTCATAAATTAAGAAAATTATTGATGTGGCGATTAGACATACGGTTTGTGAAATAAAATTAAGATTAAATGCCTTAATTGCAATAATTAAAACAATGGTGAATCTTAGGGTACAATGATCATAAATAAGATTCGAATCAAATTTATATAAAAATCTAATATGTAAAATCTTATAAATTTACATACTAAAACTTTCCTATGTAAATTCCTTAAAGAGATTTTCTTTACGTAAATTTAATTTAAATACCATAAATTTTTATTAAATAAATAACATAAAAATATTGAGAAAAGGATTAAGTCACTAAATACTCACATAAAATAATATGAGCATGAGATCATTTACTTTAACGTAGCAACATGCTAATCTTGGTAATTTAATACTAATTAATATAAATAATATTATTAACTATACATGTCAGATAATTAATACTAATTAATATAAATAATTTATGATTCGTTCATGTCGGAGTTGAGATCCTTATAAACATGTTAGAAGTCTAAATAATTTATAATTCGGACAGTAGTATTAATATAAAGAAATAAAAGAGAAGCGTGATAAGGTAGGAGTTTGAGTAAACCAACTGAGTGAAATACAGGAAACCGAACATCAACAGGATTTAACTAATTTCCTTGCTATAAATACACCCTCTCCCAGTATCTCTTCCCACTTCGCTTCTCACTTTTTCTTCTCTTTCATTCTTTGATTGTTGACAGGGAGAGTATTTGTATCGCTTTTGCTTTCCGTAGTCAAAACCTGGTGATTCTTTTATGTCTTCTTGTCTGAGTTTTGTTATCTGATCGGAGGTTAGACATATATATATATATATATATATAATTAGCAGTATCAGTAATTTTACCTTAGATTTTATATCTGCTTTTATTGCTACCAGGGTTTTAACGTTTCTGAGAATGGAGAAGTACAAGTTAATTGAAAAACTTGGCCGTGGTTCGTATGGGTGTGTTTGTAAAGCGATCAATAGGGTATCTGGTGAAACTGTTGCGATCAAGATTTTTAAAAAGACCTATTCTTCGTGGGATGAGTGTCTTAACTTGCGTGAGGTGAAGTCGTTGAGAAGAATGAGCAATCATCCCTATGTTGTTCAACTCAAGGAGGTAGCCCTACAAAATAAGGTACTCTTCTTAGTTTTTGAGTGCATGGAATGCAATCTCCACCAAGTTATGAAAGCCCGTGGAAATCGGGTTTTCTCTGAATCTGAAGTCAAGAACTGGTGTTTCCAAATCTTTCAAGGTCTTGCTGACATGCACGGGCAAGGATATTTTCATCGTGATTTGAAGCCAGAGAACTTGTTGGTAAGACATAGCACAGTCAAGATTGGTGATTTGGGTCTTGCTCGAGAGATCAATTCAGAACCATACACCGAGTGTGTCGGGACACGTTGGTATCAGGCGCCGGAATTACTTCTCCATTCAAGCATGTATAGTTCTAAGGTTGATATGTGGTCATTGGGTGTTATCATGGCCGAGTTATTCACTTCTACTCCTCTTTTTCCCGGTACAAGTGAAGCTGATCAGATGTACAAGATTTGCAAGGTAATTGGCAGTCCAACAAAGGAGTGTTGGTCTGATGGACTTGATCTTGCAAGGAAAACCCGCTATCAATTTCCAGAACTTGGCGGTATGGACCTGTCTCTGATCATAGCAACAGCAAGTAAAGATGCACTTAGTCTTATCAAATCACTCTGTTCTTGGGATCCATGCAAGAGGCCTACTGCTGCAGAAGCACTTCAACATCCATTCTTCCATAGTTGCTACTTTATTCCACCAACTATTCCTTATGAAGCACCTGGAATAATTGGAAAGCCTCCAGTAAGTTCCATCCGACAGAACAAAGAGCTCCTTAAAGCTTTAGCAAGCTATTATCTACAATTCTGTTAGAGTTTTAGTCAGAGTTAGTTTCATCCTTTCCTGTCAGTTGTAACTGTTTTTAACTTCTTGAAATTGTAACAAAACTCGAGTACATATAACCCAGTTCTTAGCTAGATTCATTATCTTGTATCTTTGTTAATTCATCAAGTTAATGAAATCTCTTTCATTTCTTCGTTTCTTGAAAGTTATATCTTCAGAGTATAATGTAAATTCTTCAAATTTTCATAAGTATAGTGAATATTTTTCAATAAAATACTTCGTTAAATATATTATCTTCACTACATTTAATAATTTAATTGAATTATTTAAATTCATAGAAATAACTAAGTAATAATTATATTAATATGTATAAAAATAGAAATTTTAAAAATAGCTGCTAAAGTCACATATATTTGAACCTATAATTCTACTTATCTCAAATAATCTCCAAACCCAAATAGAACATCAAAATAAGTTACAATTATAAATTTAAAGAACCGACGTTACAGTTTACAATAAATATTAAAATTTAGAAAATGTTTTGAACAAATTAGACCAAATCTAACAGAATAGAGAATTAAAAAAATTATTAGTTATTTATTCGTGCCTTGCACAACTGTTATTATTATTTTATTTTTATAATTTAAGTTATTATTTAATTAAAAAACTAATTTATTATTAATATATTATTTCTTAAATTTAGAATCAGTTTTTAAATGTGAATGTAATTTATTAATTAATAAAAAAAATTATAAAATTACATATAAACTTGAATCTCATGTGTCAAAATAAATATACATGTCAAATTAAAAATTTTATCTATCAAAAATTAAGTACACATATCAAAAAAAATTTAAGTCTCAAAAATTAATATAATATATATATAGATAACAAATTACATGAGAATTTTTTTTTTTTGAAACAATTGCATGGGAATTACTATATACTAAAAAATAAGGGACGAAATAGTCCAATATGGTAAACCTCCTTGGAGAAATAGTAATAACCCCTTCATAATTTATTTTAGCGAATAAAAGGACATGTTTTTATTTTCATTTTAATTTAACCGAAAAATTAGCAGAAAAAATTAATATATTATAAATTATACAAAGAGTTCAATATAATATTAAAAAATAAGAATTAACTTAGGAAAATAATTATTATTAAACTTAAAGTTAAAGATGCTAAATTTTGTCAAAGATTGATGCTTGACCAACAATTAATTCATTTTTCTATAAAATTGTTCCATCATTAATACCATTGAGGTCAAAGAAATACAGATTTGATTTCTGGTTCTGATAATTCAGATGTTTCCTGTGTTCGTTTTCTCATCACTTATAGGAGTATCATAACTTCAAAGTTTATTTTCCTTATGAATTGTTGCCTATATATTTTAAAAGGGTTAATAATTTTAACGTTTCTGAGTTATATTAAATTATATTAATAATTCTTTATGTTTTTAATAATTACTTCAGTATTTATAATTTTTTTGACTCTGTCAAATTATTACATTTTTAAGTTAAAAATAGATGTTAGATGTAAATAAAATGTCCCATATATCTCTAATAGATTAAATATTTAAACATTTTTTAGTTTTGTTAAATTATACTAGTAGATTTCTCTATTTTTATAACTAATTTTAATATTCCTTTCGTTAAACTGTTACATCATTCTGTTAAAAATAAATATTAAATAAATTAAAATATCAATTATTTAATATTAGTATCACCCGTAATAGTCAACTTCAAATTATATATATATATATATATATATATATATATATATATATATATATATATATAATTCTTCTACAATTTACTTATATAGTAAAAAATAGGATTAAATTATGAATTTTTTGGCTTAAGTTAATATTAATTAACTTTATTAATTATAAAACTACATTATCTTATAAAATCCTTTTGTATAATTTTATATCAAGTGTATTTTCTTTAGTGCAAATCTTAGTTTCTTTAAATTCCTATGATAATTTATAATTTTTAACTTTTAAATATTAGAGTATCTAAATTTTAAATATAAATTTAGATTAATTATTTTAATATTTCTAAAAAAAGATGTTAGATTTAATCATTGAAAACAGAGAAATCCATTAGTATAATTTATAAAATTAAAAAATGTTAGAACATCTCTATTATAAGAGTAGAACATAAAAATAATGGTTAATTAACTGAAAAATTTGACAGAATGATGTAATAGTTAATTTCATTAAATGAGATGAATATTATATTAAAATATTAATCTGCACTATGCGCTGTCATCAAAGCTAGTATATATATGAAAATAATATTTTAAATATACTTTCTCTTTCCTATTTGATATTTTATATTATTTCTCTAAATTGTGAGAATTTTAATTTTTAGAATATAAGAAGAGTATTACATACACTAATTACGTTTAAATTATAACTTCTCATCTACTAATAGATTAATCTAAGGTTTACTATTAATTCTCTTTTTTTAATAATTAATATTCACAATTTTCCACTTTTATACTTATAATTTTTTTTTTTTTGAAATTTGTTTAGAATTAGCAACAATATGAAGCTATAAATCTTTAACTGATTTTTCTCTATTTGTTGGGATTGAAAGTATAACTTTTGTTTATTTTTTATTTTTTAGATTCTCTAATATTTTTATTTATTTGTCACATTCTTATACGATTTTTATTATTATATATATGGTCCAATAAAATCTAAAAATTTAATTTTGTAGTTTAAATTTTAATATATCTTGTTAACTTTCAATACATATTTCTATATTGTGATTCTTTCCATCCATTTGATAATTCAAATAGTAAGTATAATTGGTTTCATGCTAAAATTTCATTATTTTTTAACCATGCAATTTGATAAATAAACTATTTTTTATGATTTTTTAACTTATAATTGTCTAGATTTTGAAAATTATTTTAATTTACCGGTAAGAACTAACATTTATTATATATATTTTAGTATACGAAACTATTATTTATTAAACATACATTAAAAAAATAATTACATAAATAAATTTATTAAAATGATAAACTACAATAAATTAAAATCTGAAAGAGAAAACTTTTTTATTTTTTTTATTTTCCTTTCTTTTATTTTTCAATTTGTTTAAGATTAACAAATTTTTAACTTATTTTTCTCTATTTGTTGAAATTAAAGATATATTTCTTGTTCATTTTCTATTTTTAGGGTCTCCAATGTTTTTATTTATATGTTATTGTACAATTTTTATTATCATAAGAGTTTCGGTTTAATTCTTACTAATGTTACAGTGTAATAAAATTTAAAAATTTAATTTTGTAGTTTATTTCTATATTGTAATTTTTTCATGCACTTTATAATTTAGAAAATAAGAACCGTTGATTTTATGCTAAAATATAATTATTTTTTATAATAAAATTTGGTCAAGTACTTTTTGGACTTATATTTGGCTGGATTTTTGAACTTATTTTAATCCATTGAAAACATTTAATATTTTTATATTGTTTAGTCAAATAAAGCTATTTATTCTAATTTTTAAATACTTATTATTTTATACTTTTTTACAAAACTATTCTTTATCAAACATTATGAAAAATAATTATCTAAACATTGAAAAATTCATTATAAAATATAATAATTTTTTAAATAAAAAACACTGTTAATACAGTTTTTCCAACGTAATAAGATTAAAAGTCGACATCTACAATTATATAGTAACTTAAAAATATTGTATATATAGCAGCAATAAATTTTAGCTATAAATTCTTAAATATTATTAAGCAACTAAAAAAATATATATAAAGTGGCTAAATTTTATTTGAAAAGTTTAAAATATAAAGAATACCATAATACAATTTAAAGTAATCTAATTAAAATTTAATTATTCTTTTCATTCTATTATAAGAAATGAATTTTTTAAAGCTATTTTCATTTCATATAATTAAAATTATATAAATTTTAACAATTTTATTAGAAAATCTTAAGAGACTAAATATAATATAATTTGATTTAAAACTTAATTTCATTATTATTTTGTTTTATATTATTTTATTGTGACAAATAAATATTTTAAAATTATCTTTTAATTATATAAAATTAAAATTAAAAAAATTAATTACTAATATTTTTATCAATTTAGATTAGATTTATTTTATTAATCCACACATCCTGTGGATTAATTTTTAGTTCTAATATATAACATTAAAGTGAAATGATAGGATGTTAAAAATTATGTAGATTTTAGAGTGTCATAGTTGCAGTAACTTTTCAATATTTTTATATATTTATTTAAAAATATTTATAAATTTTTAGTTACACTTACATAAAATATTTTAATATGTAACTTTTATATATAATTATATACTGAAATATTTTACGTAAATATTTAAAAAAAATTATATAAATTAATCTAAAATTTTATAATTTTTATTCAATGAGTCCATAAAAGTATTGAAAAATCGCTATGGCACTCTGGAATTCACCGTAAAAATTAATCATTTTCTAAAAAGAATTGGACTTTGTTTCTGTTACAGAAAGAAATTGGATTTAAGTGTACATGTTATCTAAATTCTATGAGGTATACTAAAAATCTAAAGAAAAAAGAATAGAAAGAAATAGACAATTCAATTTCCGAATTTCAGTAGCGGTTATTCTGTTATAGTGCAAGTTGATTCACATATCACGGTTCCCTAGCTCTTTGCAACACTTTTATCTATCTATATATACTCTAAACGCATACCCATTTTCTTGTTTGGTTTCCAAGAAACTTATCGCAATTCTCTCTTTCTTTACATTTTCTATTTCAAGATTAAAGAAAAGCAGCGAAACCCTTGTCCCTTGACCTGAAGAAAGCCCTAAAGATAATCCCCCCTTTCTCATTCTTGAAACCTCTTTGATTATTTTTCACATTTCTTCTTTATCAAGGTGCGGTCTTTCCTTCTCTGTCACCATTTTTCTCTGGTCTTTTATACCATCCAGTGTTTTTATTGAATGGGTTCGGTTTTCATCATGATTTAGCTTTTCCATTGTAGGTCTCTTGGTTTGAAGCTGAGTTCTTTTTTGCCAACGGTTGCTTGGATTCTGTTATCTCTTTGTCTGTTTCAGTGGAAAAGAAAATGTCGGTTGTCATTCATGATGTATGGGAATATAATCTTGGAGATGAGATTGAAAAGATTAGCCAAATTGATGTAGGTAAATCTCCTTATGTTGGTCTGCAAACTTGGTACCCTACTGTCTTTAAGCAACCGATAATCAGGAATAAACAGGACAAATACAATGAAATAAAGGAAAATGTTGAGGTAATGAAGTTAATTCAGTTGGGTCTTTGTTTCTGTGATGAAGAAGGAAATTTGGCTTCTCTTGGAAGGGATAATAATCATGCCGTTTGGCAATTTAATTTCCGTGAGTTTGACAGGATTTATGATCTACAAGATAGTGTCACTATGAACCTGATGACCCTAAGAGACATTGATTTTGCAAAGAACAGGGAAATGGGTATTGATGCCAAGAAGTTCGGTGAGCTGGTAGTGTCTTCAGGAGTTGTCAGGAATGATGATGTTAAATGGGTCACGTTTGATGGTGGATATAATTATGGCCATTTTTTAAAGCTGCTTACTGGCAAGGAACTACCTGAAGAACAAGCAGAATTCTTTAATCTGATGAAGGATTATTTCCCTGTTGCTTATGATGTAAAACATATGATAAAGTTGTGTGATGGGCTCAATGTTCATACTAATTGGTTGAGCTCTGTGGCAGAATTAATGGGAGTCAAGAGGCCGGTTGGCATGGTTAAACAGTCTGGTTCAGACAGTGTGCTTAGTTGCAGAATATTCAAGATACTGAAACAGAATTACTTTAATGGGCCAGATGCTGAGAATATTAATGGTTCTTTGTGTGATCTTGGTGTAGAAACCTGACAGAATTCTCATTTGAAAGAAAGATTTGTTATGTTAGTATATACATATATAGAGTACGTAATTGCATGTGTTCTGCTTTGTTTTCTTTCTTCTCCTTGTCTAGTTTTCTTTTTTCTTTTTGCCTATTTTAGTTCCAAGAAAGTTGTTCTGGAATTGGAGAACAATCCTTGTAATTTTTATTGGTGCTAGTCCCTGTCTCTGTCCCTCTTCATCCAGGAAATCTGCACTGATGTTCGTGTATTCCTTGGCTTCTGATTTGGTAAACTTCTGCTGTTTTAAGTTGAAAGACAGAATCAGATTCTTTAAACAAAATTACTGAAACTGTTTTCTTTCTACTAACCAATGCAACAGCAGATATATCTATAAATAATCTGCTGAAAGTCTTATAAAAAGAACTCTCCCTCTCTCTGAATATAAAGGAGCGGTTCTTAATTAACTTCTGATAGAATCAGAAAATATTGCTCCCTCGCTGCCGATGCAATAAAAAGGTTTAAAAAAATAAAAAGAATAAAAAGAGTTATAGTACTTCCATCGCCCATTTTCATATATATATTAAATTTATAGATAATTAATTTAATTCTAAATAATAAAATATATATTAATCATATAATATTATTGTAAAAACACTCGAATATGTATCATTGTTTTATTAATTTTAATGGATACATTAGGCCTAATTAACTATCAAAATTTAATCCTTCCATATAAATGTATAAAATTTTCACTATCTCTTATACTTATCCTAGAAAATATTTTTTCAGAGAAAGATCATTACTTATTTCCCCTGAATTTTGATTTTAATTACACTTCCATCCTATTTATTTGAAAATTAAACAGAGTCATTCTTAAGTTGTAAAAATGTATGCATTCTAGTTCTTAATTTAATCATTACTTTGAAATCAAACTCAAATTGTAATTCCTCACAATAAAACAAAATTGTAGTCCCAATTTATCAACTTTATAAGGACTAAATAATTGTCATTTTAATAAAGGTTAAGGACTAAAATATTATCTAGAATAAAAATTATTAGACACACACACATATATATATATATATATATATATATATATATATATATATAAGGAGATAAAAAGTTTTTGAAATGACTTAAATATTTTAAAATTAATTAATAATCAACAAAATATTTTGGAGAGTTGAAAATACGCGTAAATCTAAAAATTTCTGAATATGTTAACTTTTAAAACTGCTACTAAATAAGTAAGCAGGCAAAAGACGATCTAGCGCACCAAAACATCTTAATAACCAGAGAAAAAGAAAGCAAAAGTGTCGCAGTAGCGACGAGCGAAATGGAGCATCCTAAATTGTGAAAACAGGGTTGTGAAAGAGTAATACAAGTGTCATGTTGCTAGGCGAAGCGGTGGAGTGCTATACCTAAATAGCGAGAGTCCAGTAATTGAAAGCATCACTAGCTTACGCTCTTATCCTAGTAGTATAGGGTACATAGAATTCTATGTAAATTAGCAAGAACCATCTTGCAAAGCTAAATACTTATGGTTACCGGTAGCGAAATAGTAATATGAGGAAATGGTAAAAAGAATCCCGTTGAGGAGTGAAATAGAATATGAGGCCGTAAGCCACCATAAAATTCATCTCTTTTTATAATTTTTATTGAGAAAATAATATTTTTATTTTTATTTAATTATATATTGCACATCACCGCTTAAACTAGTATATATAATTTGACAAAAAGAATAACATGTATTAAAAATAAAAAATGAAGTGTGATTTTCATTCAGTTCTTTATTTCAAAAGGATGAAAATATAATTATTTTTAAAACATAGGAGGAAAATAATAATTTGCTTATTTTCTTATTAACTAAATAAAAGGATTAGAATGCTAATTCTGGAAAAGCATCAAATTACGGTAAATTGTAGGGATGTCATAGTAATTACATAAAACGCTTATTTCTGCGTGCTGCTCATTGCTGGTGCGAGTCAAGACGGCAAATTAAAGCAGAGAGAGGGAGATCGTAAGCAAGTAAAAGTTGATTTTCAATCTGTGGGCTGAACTGGGTACGTTTTGAATTGCGATTCTTTGTTCTGAAACAGTTAATACTTTAGATTTGCGGCAATTTCTTGATGGCAGTTCCTCAATTTTTGCAGGACCACCTCAGCCATTCTCTCCCTTTCATTTTCTCACTAAAAGATGGCGACTGAACCTGTAATACCCTTTGACTGTTTCTTTTCATTTCGATGTTCTTAATGCATTTTCAATTTTCTTCTTTCTTTTTTGTTATTGTATTATTAATTTTAGATTTTGGTGTTGATTTGTGATTAGCCACAAAGTAAACCAGGTTGATGAGCTTATGAGCATAATGATATGCAAATTCTAGATCAAAATTTGTGTTTTTATATGGCATGTTGGACTATTTGAACATTGGGCTGTTTATCACATACTGTGCCTACTGTTGAGCTCAATTCTGAACTCTATTTGTTTGCTGTTACTTCCTGTCTAACTTCTCTACCAATGTTTGGTCGATATCCAATGCTTGCTGAAGGTTAAATTAACTGAATTAGAAAACTTGTTATGTATGTTATCCTTTTATTTTGAAGCCACCCATTAAATTTTTCTGTTCTTTCTTTTTTCTTTTGGTCTTTCTACTCTCGGAGTGATTAATATAGTACTTTTTGTATAGGCTATGTATATCCGGGTTAAGCGTAACAAGACAACTTACTTTATCCAATGCGGTCCAGCTGAGAAAATTCTGGATGTTAAGCAGAAATTGCATGTCCTGATTGACAAGCCAGTTAGTGATCAGCGACTGACCTTAATGCCGAATGGGGAAGTGTTGGAGGATTCGAAGTCATTGGCAGACCATAATGTACAATTGCTAGTAATCACATTTATTTTGTATTGGTTAGAAAGAAAAAAAAACGAAAATATTCATCTGTATATATGCATTATTGGAAAAATGCCTATTCTAGTTGCATTTGAGAAATTCTTTAAACTCCTTTTCACATTTCCAATGAATTTACCATTTCTTTTCAGGTTGAAAATGATGCTGTTGTTGCATTAACCTTGAGAAAAGGTTGGCTCCCTTATCCTTGCCTTTCAGTATATATGTTTGTTTCATGCATGTTCCTAACATTGTAGTTGGCTTTTATGTGTGCCACGATTTTCTAATGCGTTTTATGAGTCAATTGATATGACTGAGAAATAAAGGAGCATGAGTTGGTATTAGTAATACCCCCATGAGCTGTTCTGAGCATGTCTTAAGGTTTAGATAAGATATAAATGTTAAGAATAATTTACATTATTCTTTGGTATTGTAGAAGCTGTTTATACAGACTGCTTCATGAATTTTAACAATGTGTGTTCTTTTTCTGTTCTTTTTATATTAATCTGGTGATGCTATGAATTTTGGTCAAACCAGCAGTTTAACTTTTTTTGTCTGCCTCATCTCATTTGCACTTTATCTTTTTGTAACTGGTAGCCTGTTAGGAACTTGAATCCATTGAATTTCTTAGAATTAGAAACGAGAGTCTTCCTGAATGTTTTTGCATGATTTGTTGATATGTATTTTGTTTGGGATAACGTTTTAGGATTTTGTAATTGGTTTCCACGAACTGCAATGCTCTCTCCCATTCTCCACCCCCTCTTGCGCTCGAACAATTTTTGGTTTTTATTGTTTTACTTTTCAGTTTGCTTTTTTAATGATTCAGCATGTCAATGATATATTAGACCTCTTTACGATTGAGCCTTTATCTTGTTCCACTTACACTAGTTCCTCTCTAGTAAAAGTAGTAATTCTTATCTGTATGATAATAATAGCCAGTATTTCTTAATTTTCACATATGAATAAGCAGTTCTTTTCTGAGTGCAATAGGAGATGCTGTGGTAAGAAGTTGTTCCAAATTTGTCTTTGTGACAGTGAATGGTTCTGATTTAGTTGCATTTATTATTTGCTTCAGTAGAAGATTATGAAAAGGCAAACCTGATTAAAATGCATGCTCTTTCCGTTCTGACCTTTTTGTGTGATTCAGAATCAAGGTGCCCATTTGATTGATATATCTTGAACCTTCTTTGGTATGAATGGGTTAAAGCTTTTTATTAAATAGAAATCTGAAAACTAAAGTGGTTGAATATTTTTTGTGTCCCCACTAATGACATTCGGTTTCAATTCCAGATGATAATGAGTTCGAGGATATCAATATTGTCCGGCCAAATGATTTCTACCAGAATCGTGATGCAGATGGGGGCAATTGGTGAGCCATGAAAATGCTTAGCTGCAGCATGATAGTTTTAGGTACAGCTATATACACATGCTATAGTCATATGAGGTGTGAACTATTGGATTTTTTGCTATCACAAAAACATGTTCAGTTATAATATCTAGTAGAGTTTCTCTTGTAAGCTGAAATTATCAAGCCCAGTAGGCCAAGCTACTACCTTTTCGTCAAAAGAAAAAAAAAACGATATGGGAAATTTGAGGTGCTTACACTAGGATGCATAGTGAGTTACATGGTTGATGAGCATGTTATATGACTAGCTTTCATATTATCTGATGGTTCTCTCTTGAACATAATATCAAAGAGAGCCATGAATTGGGTCCGAGAATGATGTGAATACAGGCAATAACTACTTAATACTTGAAGCTATCATCAACTATACTTCAGTTTGTTGCTCTGGATGGGTGTGTCATGTGGCTGTGTTGTGCTTGTGATTATCTTATTGATGGTTCTGAGTTAAAAGCACGCCAGTTTGATGCTACTTACCAACAAATCTTATATACCAAGTGGATGGCGATTGTTTTTTTTTTTTTTTCTTTTTGGTGAAATAGAAATGAGAACTAGCAGTAAGAGGGGCTCTAAGGCCAAAAAAAAAGTACAAAAGAGATACAACATGGACTTATCAATCAAACAGAGGGATATTTTCAAAAATATTCTAAAATCAACAAAAAAAATATTATTTTTATTGTGTAAATTTTTTTTCTAAAATTATATTTTTCTAATTCCTTTTCAAATTTAAGGCACCCTTGTTTGTTTTTTGGTTGTTCTTGAGTTGCCTAGGAAACCACAATATTGAATCATGAACGAAGAAAGACATGAGAGAAAAGCATATTGGCTAGTGATTATGAGGTTCTAATTCTTGACTGGTGGGAAGCTATTGATTTAGAAAGTCAAAAAAGTATCAAGGATTATGTAAAAAAAAAATACAAAAATATCTTCTTGTGTTGAGGGAATTGCATGTGTAGAGATTTAAAAAATAATTGATTAGGAAGATTACAAGTCCGAGATATCAAACTCTTTTGTGATGCGGTCACTATTACACGCCACTGCTGTTTTCCGTAGGAGTTCAGGCCGTGTATCAGTCCCAGTGTGGCTGATTGTGCAATGTCTTAATGAAATGCCTAGTGGCATGATCAAAACCGATGATCGTAAGCTATGTCCTCCATCAAGATTAGCCCTAATCAATAAGTTGGAACAACTTCATTGGCTTATCTTATTATTATCAAAGAGAAAGGGCTTAAGATTTTATTAAAATTATTTGTTTGGAAATTTCCCGACAAGCTAATCATAGGTTCTTCTCCCTATTGGAATAACAGGGTGATCAACATTTTTTCGAGTATTTCTTGAATAAATTTTTTTCTATGGAAAAATAGAACATTTTGAAGTCTTCTACACCTATGTTGAGCTCTAAAACATGGGCTTACTGCCCAGAATAACCACGGCCTACAGCCGTACAAAGATCAAGGGGAACAATCACCATAATAGCCAATTGCAAAATCGAAAGTGTATACCTCTGAACCTTGATTTGAGCTTGCAAAAGTAAGAAAGTATCGCATTGATGACAAAGAAACAAATAAAATATCGCATTAACTAACTAGGAATGTTTTGCATCAATAAGAGGAAAAAGAACAAGGATATTTAAATTGCAAAAATTAATGATGTTCATCACATTGTACTGAACAACAAAAAACAAAAAACAAAAAAGAAATAGTTCTTATAACTAATTTGTAGATTATAAAAGTTTTTTAGTTGATTACTAATTAATATAAATAAAACCACACAATTATTCATTCGTCCATGATACAAGTAGAACCCAAACTAATATCTCCACAACCATGACTTTGCTTTCTGGTTTCTATGTTCACCCATCAAATCGGTGAATAGCCTTCCCATAGTTGGTCCAATTATCGGGCCCATGCGGAGGCCACTATGCTGATTTTGGTGCCATTACCGTCTCTTGGCTGCTTCCTCTGCTGCTGCTGCTGCTTTTTGTGCTTGATATTATTGTACTCAAGTGATGGTTCATATTTAGGCAACATCCTGGGGTTGCAAGGCAAAGGGTCAGTCCAAAAATACTTCGCATTAAGTGCATCCCTAGCAGATATTCTCTTTGACGGATCAAACATCAGCATTCTCTCTAACAAACCTATAGCATATCTATCAGCACCCCTGAAGACGTCCCTAATCCGCCTCCTCGCAGGGCCATTCGGCCTGAATTTGTCATACAGAGGAAGCTCGGAAGCACCAGGCCAATCATCCTGATCAGGAGCTCCACAGAGCTCGATTATTTTCTTCAACTGATCAGCCTCGCTTGTTCCACATAGTACTGCACGTCCTATCAAGAGCTCAGCAAAAACACAGCCAACAGACCACATATCCACACCAGTATCGTAGCTTGTCGCTCCGAGCAGTAACTCTGGCGGTCTATACCACAACGTGACAACTTTATTAGTGAGACGTGGACTGAGGTGGTCGCGGTCACAATTCTTGAAAACGAACCAGCGAGCTAGTCCAAAGTCTGCTATCTTCAAATCGCCCTCATGATTAATCAAGACATTAGCACACTTGATGTCTCTGTGAATCACATTATTTGCATGGCAATAACTGAGCCCTGAAAGCAGCTGCCTCATGTAGCACTTGATCTGGGTTGCAGTAAATTGAGTAGCAAATTTCAAGTTATTATTATAGCGATGAGAAAGGCTTGCAAGATCGTGCTCCATGTACTCGAAAACCAAGTAGGTGTTGCCCTTGTAGTTCTTATAATCTGTTACGATTTCCTTGAGCCCCAGAACGTTATCATGGTGAAGATTGGTCAGAATCTTGATTTCTCTAATGGCTGTTATAGGAAAACCTTCTTTTTCTTCATGGTCTGTTATTAGCAGCTTCTTGACTGCTACTGTTTTTCCTGTTCCGATTTCTCTTGCCTTGAATACTTGGCCATAGCTTCCTTCCCCGAGTATGTCTAGTCTTCGGTAGGAGTCTATGCCGCGGCACCACCATTGCTGCGGGGGCTCTTGGATGTTGAGTTGGCCTAGGGCTGCTATTACCATGTCTGCTCCTTCCAATTTATGAACACACGCATATTATATAATGCAGGTATAAATAAATAGTTTTTGAGTAATTTTAGTGTTGTAATTGTGGTTGGATTTGGGTTACAATTAAAAACCATCATATCCTGTATTGTAAATGATAGATGGAGAAGTAATGCAAATTAAGTAATTAACAACTTAATTGGGAGAAAGATATGGGAATGGGAAGTTGGAAACAAATTCTGTACCTCTTTTCAATTCCTTCTCCAATCTTCTTCGGTGAAACAATACAAACACTTTAGTTTAAAATTGCTTTTAAAGATTTTTTTTATTAAAAAAGGCGAGATTTGTAAAAATCTCTTCTTTACATTCACGTATATCTATTAATTTTATATAATTAAATATAATGACAAAGAATAAAGTATATATATATATAATAAACTAACTATTTTTAAATATTTTTTATTTTTTTAAAATTTTAAAATTTTATAAATATAACAATATATAAATTATTTTAAAAATATCTATTAATTAATTTTAGTATCATATAAATTAATACCATCAATATAATTAATATTATTATCTTTTTAGGATTACAAATTTATTATATAATTAAAATTAATTTATTATTAATATAATATTAAAAATATAATTTAATTTATTATTTTCTATACTTATAATTATTATTTAACTAAAAAATTAATTTATTATTTAATATAATATTAAAATTTAATTAATATATATTTTTATGATAAAATTAATATTATTATTTAATTAAAAATTATTTATTAGTTAATATAATATTAAAATATAATTAACATACTATTTCTTATGATTATAGTTATTATTTAATTTGAAATATAATTTAATAACTAATAAATTAATAAAATAATTATAAATAAATTTAATCCTACGTATTAAAAATGAATATACATATTAAAATAAAAAATTTATATGTCAAAAATTAAAAATATATATAAAACAATTAAATCTTAAAACTATATTATTATATAGAGTAAAACTTTTATAGTGATACTCTATATAATAATAAAAATTATGGTGCTAATTTGGACCAGTTAAATTATAAATTTTTAAATCTCATTTTAAGAAAATATTTTTATATAGTAATATTTATATATATTATTTTAAAAATATATATATTATACTATATTTTATTTTATTATAGTATTGTTTTACTTTATCAATCTTATTTGTATAATAAAATAAAATATTTATATATTATATTTCTAATTTCTATCATTTTACCAATAAAATTAGATATTAAGTTCAAAGAAAAATCTTATTATTCAATCTTCTATTAAATCAATAATAATAAGTTTATTTAGTTTAAATATATAAATATAATTTTTTTTTATTTAATATCATACAATTATAGCGCATCGCAAATATCTAAATCTTTTGTACGGTTGGGCGCTAATAGTAACATCAAAATCAGCAAATGCTATTTCTAAAATAATAATAATAATAATAATAATATATAATAATTTAAACAAAAAAGAAAACATTTCTTAGGTGTCTCCCTTTAAATAATAAATTATAAAATTATAAGTTATATTGTTTTTTTTTTATATTTAAATATAAAATACTAAAATATTTTTTTGATAAATAGCCAAGGATTTCAAAAAGAAAAAGAGAAAAGTAACTTGTTTTAATTATTTGAGAACAAACAGTTTATCTCTATGGAAATATTCCTTATCCCTCCAACACTCACTACCTCACTCACTGAAACAATGTCTCTTCTCCATTGCAAGCACCTTCCTTTCTCTCTAACCCCTCTAAACAATAATCCCAATTTCCCCTATTCAACTACAAGTTTCCACTATCCCTCTCCTCGAACACTCCAAGTCCTCTGCGCCGCAAAGAGAACCGGGAAGCAGAGGTACCCATCAGAGAAGAAGAAGCTTAAATTAAAGCATAAAGAAAGACTTGTCGATGTCAAGAACAAGTTTGAAGGTATGTGGCGGCTCTCTAAGCTCTCTGTTTCGGTGCAAAACGACCCTGGTAAAGACTTTCTTGGTATCTCTGATGGGCTGCTTCAAGCAATTGCTAAAGCTATTGAATTCCCGGTAATCGGTTTTTCTTAAAGATATTTTGAGTAAAAGAAATGAAAGAATTGATTGTCACTGTTTTCAATTATATTTATTTACAGGTTGCTTCTATGCTTCCAGCAGAAGCATTTACCGTGGTTAGGAAATCTTTTGATGCCAGGAAGGTTAGTTTTGATTGGAGATAATAACAGTTTACTTATCTATTTATACTTTTAAATATAGTTGATAAATTTGGATTCTCTTTATTTTAAGTGTGTTTGGAAAGTCTAAAAATATAAGTTAATTCTTATGTTTGGAAAACCTATATATGAAACGTTTTAAAGAATGAACTCATGCCAAAATGACATTATCTTTCAAGAATTCAGTTCAATTGGACTCTTGTCCCAAACAAGGCCTTATTAGCTAATTAGTTGGGGAATAAACTTTAGCTGGCAAGAATTGGAAATGCAATATGGATTTATTTCTTATTTTATTGGTGTAATGTGAATTTTTGCAATAATTAGCTGCTGCTAGGGAAAAAATAAGCATCATTTTTTATATTTGGATTCTCTGACCTAATGATTTTGTTTGACATATGTTTTCTTTTTCAGATATTGAAGGAACCCAAATTTGTTTATACCGTGGATATGGATGCTAGTAAACTTATTAATCTAGAGCCTCGTACTCGGGAATTCGTTTCTGATTTAAAACCTAAAGTTGGATTTGTAGAATATACACCCCAAGAAAGAGTTTCAGGTGATTTGCGCAGTATAATAAATGCTTGTGAAAAGGTCGAGGATCAAAAGCCACCAAGGGAATGTCGACATAGTGTTTCCTCTGACTCTGCGGACATGCACAGGTACCGAGCAATCAGAAAGCCAAAGATTGCTGTTGTAGGGAGTGGTCCATCTGGGTTGTTTGCTTCTCTTGTTCTTGCAGAATTGGGTGCAGATGTTACCTTAATAGAAAGAGGTCAACCAGTTGAACAAAGAGGGCGCGACATTGGCGCTTTAATGGTTCGGCGGATCTTAGAACTGGAAAGCAATTTTTGCTTTGGGGAGGTTATATCTTGATTCATTTAGTATTTTATTGAAGATTCCTTTAATATATCACATGTGAATTCTGACTTTTCTTTTCTTGATATAAACTGTCTTCTGAACCATTAGCTGATTTATTTAAAGTATATCACTTTCACTAGAGCTTATTTCCATAAAAAATTTTGTTCTTTTTCTTTTTGCTTGAATATAGTTTTTCTTTGTCTTGATGTTTGATTTCTTGCATCGATGAACTAGCAAGAATCTTGAGTATAATAGTTGAATCTTAATTTTTATTCAAAACTTTGTGTAGCCTATTTATTTTAGAATTTAAAATGCAGCACAATCTTGTCCCCAGCTTCTCATAAAGAGTATATTCTGTACAGTAGACATCTACCTGCAAGATGACTTGTTAAAAGGCCTTGTTCCACTCCAATGTCCATGGGGTGGTTGAATAATGACACATGCCACTGGGTTCACTGAAAGCCCAGTAATTAGGAAGAATGATATTGCCCTATTCCTGAATCACGTTTTAATATAAGCTTTGGTTCCTGGCCCTAGTCCACAGTGGCAAATGAGGCTATCATATCAACCTACAAGTTGAGATACTACCTTTAACACCATTCACCTGTTCCTCTATTTTCACATTTTTTTGTATAATTTGGATCTGGGGACCTTTACAACAGTCAATTAATAGGTTTTATATACTTTTGGATGCTCCTTAGTATGTGCTCTTTAGCATACTCCTAGGTATGATATAATAAGAGAAAGATATTAGACAATTTACTGATTTTTGGTCTTAAATTTTAATATATTAATTTGCAATTATTTATCTAATTTTGGTTTGTTTTCCTTATTTCGTTCACTGCCAAGTTTTATTAAGGACTTATGCATTGCAGGGCGGTGCAGGTACTTGGAGTGATGGAAAGCTAGTAACTAGAATTGGAAGGAACAGCAACAGTGTTATGGCTGTGAGGACTATTCCCCCTAACTGTTGGATTCTCTCTTCTTTTCTGTTTTGGTTTTCCATTAATATATGTCCCAACTTTCCTCCTCGTGCTAGCTTTTTTGCTACATTCTCCTTTTTCTGATTAGCAGTAATCCTTAGTAGAGCTTATTTATAATTTCATTGAGACGAGTAAATGAACAAATAGGTGGCCTTTCTGGAAATGTTTCTCTGGTGTTCTGATCACTTTTGCTTCATTGTTTTTTGTTATCCCTAGGGTATGATACCTTATAGCTTCCCAGTTTCAAATCATTTTCCATTAAGTTAGGTCTCACATGAACTAATTTTATTGGCACTGTATATGGATTTCGAAAGGAGAGGCTTCATCCTAGTTAGCCAGTCATGAAATTTTTGCATTTAACGCAAATGTTAAGTTTTTCCTCATATCTGAAGCTCATTTATCATTTCAAGTATTAGTTTCTCTATTATAAGGAAATCCTACTGTAAGAATAAGTGAGTTGTATTTAAGTTATCGTATTAAATTTTCTATGCTTCTTTTTTCTCAGGTTATGAAAACTTTAGTTCACTTTGGAGCCCCAGAAAATATTTTGATTAATGGAAAGCCTCATCTGGGAACAGATAAGTTAATTCCATTGCTTCAAAACTTTAGGCGACATCTAGAAAGGTTGGGTGTAAGTTGCAATCAAATTCTCCTTTCGGCAACTAGTTATTGATTGTGCTTCTTCATTACAATTTGCTTTGTCACCCATTTGAACTTCATTTTACTGGTGTCTCATTTTGCTTCTGACTTTTGTTTTCCTAACATGATTAGGTTTCAATTAAGTTTGGCACAAGACTAGATGATTTAATGATAGAGAATGGGCATGTTGTGGGGATTAAAGTTTCTGATTCAAAAGACAGATTGCAGCATGATGTCCTGATGTTGGGTTTTGATGCAGTAGTTCTGGCAGTGGGGCATTCTGCACGTGACATTTATCAAATGCTTCTTTCTCATAATATTCACATCGTCCCAAAAGATTTCGCTGTGAGTATGGAATATTTTCTCTTACCATCATGTCTTCTATAGGAAAGCTGCATTGTAACCGGAGACATGCATGTTAATACCTGTTCGCATGGATTTCAACAGAACACATAAATTTGCTTAGTTTAAATCCACACAAGAAAAGTTTCTAAATCTGCAGGTAAGGAAAAATTGCATTTCCTTAGGTTTTGCAATTTCTACAAGATGTAGTGCTGTTAGCTGTTGCAACTTCAGTTGAAGAGAAGAAGTGTCAGTTTAGGTTTATTTTAATAGTCGAGTAATAGCTAACACAAATAGGAAAAGGACAAATCGGAAGGCAGGGTTTGTTGGTGAACAAGATGGAATTTATTATGGAATTTCTAATGTAATTGTTATGCAAGTAGTGGCTGCTTTGATGATTGTCTTGGAACTTGGGAAGTGGGAGCTGGTGATTTGTTATTGTTATTGTATTATAAATTTTCACTGAATGATCTTTTTGGCTTTGTTGTTGGTATCCATCATGTGTTGTAGTTGTCTAGTTTATAATGTGATGATCGATGTTCAGTTCTAAAATAATGCTTAGATTTGGCTATCCTCATGCTTCCATTTTTTTCTTTACACTTTTTTATCATCTTCTTTTAACTTGATTGGTTAAACAGGTTGGTTTGCGCATTGAACACCCCCAAGAACTAATAAACAGCATACAGGTTGAATTTGCATTTCTACTCTTTCTTTGCTTTGGTCAAAGATATATTCTGCTCATAAAATTAATTTTATTTTATTGTTATTATTATGTTTTAAATTCTCTTGTAAGATTGAGTGCAGTGACATGCTTCTCTTTCTGCAGTATTCTGGTTTAGCCTCTGAGGTTTGTAGGGGGCGGGGTAAAGTGCCTGTAGCAGATTACAAGATTGCTAGTTATGTTGGTGGAGAACATATGGACATGTCTTTGAACTCAGGGCCTGAAAGTCGTAGTTGCTATTCGTTCTGCATGTGTCCTGGGGGACAGGTATGCTTGTTCTTGTGGCTTTTTCTGCATACTGTACATTTTCTAGGTGTTATTATTGGTTGAATGAATACTTTGAATGATATTGATTCAAGATCTTGTCACAGCAAATACAATTTTTTTTATCCTACTATTCAAAGCTAATCTGATTTAGCTAAAAGAATTTTAATTTCATGTTGAGTTGAGTTTTTAGTTTGATTGTTGTTACTATTATTTGGGCTTATCAGTGTCGAGATTGTCATGGGGTACTTTGTAATGCTGTCTGGAACTGCTATCGTACAATTGCCTTGTACAATGGTTGTATGGATCCCATTTCATATAATTGTGGTAGTTGAATCAGGTGATCTTACCTGATATTTCTGCCAGAACGTATATGTTGAGGAAGCTTAAATTTGTGGCCACAGGTTGTTCTTACTAGCACAAATCCATTGGAACTCTGCATCAACGGTATGTCATTTTCTCGCCGTGCTTCTAAGTGGGCAAATGCTGCACTTGTTGTCACTGTCTCGGCACAGGATTTTGAGGCATTAAATTTGCATGGGCCTCTTGCAGGGATTGAATTCCAGGTAGGCTTTCCTTGTGGTGCTCTACCTTGGTGCCCATTATTCATTTTTAATTTTGTATTTAATTTATTTTTCACCCAACTTTACGTCCATAAAAATTGTAGAGACCTTTTTCCACTTTTGCAATAATGATATTTCGTTTGAACTGCTGAAAAAGGTTTCTTTTTTTCTGTTTTTCTTTTTGAGATCTGACTTATTCCATTATTCTTTTTGAAGATATCATTATTCCATAGATGACATATCAAATGACCACATTAATTCTGTCGCTTACTTCAGCTTTTCTCATTGTTTAGAAGGAATTTGAGCAGAGAGCAGCTGTAATGGGAGGTGGAGATTTTGTGGTGCCTGCACAGACAGTTACTGATTTTCTGGAAAACAAGTTATCAGGTAGAATTATTGTTTCCTCTCCGTAAGTGATTAACCAAAAGAATTTTCAGCTAGCTTGACTTGCCTTGTTTTTCTAGTTACATCTTTGCCACCATCGAGCTATCGGTTGGGAGTAACAGCAGCCAATCTCCATGAATTGTTTCCTGTTCACATTACAGATGCTCTGCAGCGTTCAATCCTGATGTTTGAGAAAGAGGTCTCAGTTTCTCTTTCTTAATTCTTCTTCAATTGTGGAAGATTTCCTCATTCTTACTAAATAAACTTGTTTTCTTTGAATATTTTCAGTTACCAGGATTTTTGTCCGAGAAGGCCCTTCTTCATGGGGTAGAGGTATCTCTAACTTTTCCCCTACTTCTTTCTGCAGCATTTGCTGCACTCGTGTTAATCTATTAACCATTGTAATTGCAGTTTCTTTTATTAATTACTCTTAGAACTTTGCTTTTGATTTTTCATTCCTGCTTCTAGACTAGAACCAGCTCTCCTGTTCAAATTCCTCGGAACAGTGACACTTATGAGAGTATGTCCTTGAGAGGGCTCTATCCAATTGGTGAAGGAGCAGGTTACGCTGGCGGCATTGTGAGTGCAGCAGTTGATGGCATGCAGGCAGGATTTGCTGTGGCAAAGAACTTCGATCTCATCCAGAACATGGAGTTGGTTTTGGGGAAGGCTCAGGGTGTTGGATCTGTGAAGTACTAAAACAGTTTGGTTAATTACTGTCATGCGTGGATACATAGCTTGACTGCACAATTTCTGAACCTAAGTGATGAGGACCAAATGACATGAGCTTGAAATTCTTGTCCATACTGCAAAACATGGTCAGTATACAACACCTATGCTTGCTAGAAAATTCAACATGTCCATACTGATGGTTGATATCTAATATCATTTTCCTATGGGCAAGTTGATACTTATTGCTAACTGCTGACCGTGGAAGGGCAACTGCATGGCTGTTTAACGCAATGCAGATTTTGTATTTACCAGAGGCATATAGAAGCTTGAGGGCAGCTTTTCGATGTCTGCCAGCTCAAAGATGCCGCTCTCTGTTTTACTAGTCATTGGAATTGGTGAACTTGTTTCTGCCATCATCCCTCAAGTGGGTCTTAGGAATAACCACTATATAACAGATAGAAGTTGTTCAGAAGGTTGTTTATTCAACTCAGATTCAGAACAACAGTCCAGTTGACTTCAAGGTGAAGCTCTTGTAATTCAGGAAGTAGTGGCAGATTTGGACCTTACTTGAAGACCATTAAATCTTGTCTAAAATAAATTAATTTTATCACCTGGATATTCTGTTCCTTGAAAGGTTTGTTTCAGAAGGGTGTCTAGCAATCTAACATTTTTCTTTCTGTACAGTAGGTCTATTCTGGTTGGACTGAAAACAGACCGAATAGTTTTTCTCTCAGAAGACACTGAAGTAAAAATAGAAATAGGCTTGCTTCTGTAAATGGCAGCATAGCCTTCTTAGTGATTCATGTCAAGCCGGATGGCCTCTTAGTGAACAGTGTTGCACTTGCACCATCTTCAGGCCACAGAAAAAGCCTAGTGGATGACTCTTCCCGGGCTGCATGACAATGATCCAAGTGTTTTTTTTTTTTTTTTTTTAAGGCATAAGGTAAAAACAAAAAGCCTAAACTAATCAATTATAGTAACTGGTTTTAAACAACTAATAAAATTCGGTTAAATAATTAATTTATAATTTATAATTAAAAAATTTGATTACCTATAATTATAGGTTCCCAACTAGAGCGAAGGATTGTTAAAATAACATAAGATAGTATTATAAATCATATAATAATATATATTTTGCTTATAAAAAAATTTATTATTTTTGTAGATTTATGAATTTCTTATAAATCATTTAAATTTTACAATCATAAAAGCAATCATATTTTATAAATAATAAGATTTATGAAAAATTATTTAATTTATAAGAATGTAAGAATAATTGTCAATTTTCATAATAAATTTTACGATCATAAAAATAATTATATTTTCATATTATTATATGTTTTCATAAGTAGTAAAACTATAAAAGTTATTTTGATTTGTAAATAAAATATAAAAAGAATTGTTATTTTTTGTAAGTTAATAATATATTTTATATTTATAAAAAATTAATTGTTTTAGTAAATTTATTATTATTTATAAAATATTAAATTTTGTAGAAGTAATTATATTTTTATAATATTATATATTGTTTAAATAGTAATCTGTCATTTTTAGATTTAAAATAATATAAATAAAATTTAATAAATTTATAAATTAATAATTTTTAAATTAATATATATATATATATATATATATATATATATATATATATAAATTTGATACTTAAATTTTTTTGACATGTGTGCTTAATTTTTGACACATGTGATTCAAGCTTATGTGTAATTTTATAGTTTTTTTATTAATTTATTGATTAATAAGTTACATTCTTAGTTAAATATTTTTTTAACCATACGAAATAACATATTAATAATAAATTAGCTCCTAATTAAACACTAATTATTTTACAAAATAGCATATTAACTATATTTTAATACCATATTAACTAATAAATTACTTTTTCGAATTATAAAAAAATAATATTTTTAAATATATTCACTAATAAATTAATTTTTTAATTGTACAACTCAGATATTAATTTTAAAAAATAGTAATATTAGCTATATTAATAGTATTAATTTATATAATATTATAGTTAATAATATATATTTTTAAAATAATTTTTATATTATTATATTAATAAAAATTTAAAAATATTAGAAATATTCAAAAATAGTTAATTTTTTAGTTTTTGTAAATATTATAAATATATTAAATATATATATTTTTTAAATTGTATCAATGAATTTAATTTTTATAATAAAAATAATAATAGCAAAATAACAATACAAACGACTTTACAATTATATAGCAAATAAAATTTACAGCAAATAGAATTATGATAATCTTCTAACTATTATAATAAGTAACATAAATTGGTTTAAAAAAAAATATAAATAATTAAATAAACTAAAAGTCCAAAAATATTTGTTAATTAAATAAAAGATATTTGCACCCGATGGCAACAGCCAACAGGTAATACAACCATCCCACGTTGTGTCTTTTAAAAAAGTAAAATCTCACCGCCTGGCTGCATCACCGCTACTGGACCGTACCCCGTCACCACCTCTACTGCCTTCATCAAACCCGTCAATAACCCACAGCTCGGCTTTGTCCCTTTAACTGCACCACCACCACCACTTTTCGGCTGCAGTGATAGCGTCGTCCCTGTCCGCCGTTTAGAGGGCCCTCTCTCAGTTCGGACTATCTGTCTTGGAACTGTCGTCGTTGGGTCTTCTTCAACTTCTTTAACGCCAGTCATCAATGGTATATGCACTATCTATTATCGCTTCCGTCTCTTTAAAATTGAGCTTCTTCTTTATTTTCTTTCCTCCTTAAAAAATTATCAAATATACGGTCGATCATAAAATTATTGCTTTTCGTGAAAAAGGAATTGAATTGTATAAAAATGCCAATGAGTAGTTGCGTTTTAACTGAGACTAAAAATGCCCTTATTATTCAATGCAGATATTGCATTCAAATGCCATAATAATAAATTAAGGGCAAGTTTAAATTTCAATTTCAGGTGTCGGATTACGAAAAATCAATCTACTAATTAGCAAAAGGAACCAGATTGAGTACGTCTCTAAAGCTACAAACGCTCCAATAACTTTTTTGTTCTTCTTTGACGTCTGTTTTCACCCCTCCGCTGTGCTCTCCACTGCCATTCGCTGCCGTACCGAAATCAATTCCGTTCAACGTCTCCGGCCTTTAGTACCTAAATTCCCCTCTGCCGTTGTTGCTCTATCTTCGGAGGTAAGTTCTCCTCTTTGGCTTTATGTTTATTTGATATCTGTATAATTGATTTCTATTTATATGTTTACGGTGTCTGTGTGTGTTTTTTTTTTTTCTTGAATTTAAACCCTAATGTGATTGCTCATAAGATGCCAATTTGATTACTGAAACCTAAAAGAGACCTTGAGTTGGGTTTTTTTTTAACAGTGAGTTGGACATCTGAATGAAACTGAAATATGTTGTAATTAAAATTGGAGGCATAGTTGATTTTCGGAACAATGTTTGGTGTTTAACCTTTACTAACTAAAATACTTGGCAAGTTAATTTCTAATTTCTTATTATTATTATTATTGAGATGTCATATGTTTGCATTTTCTTTAGCTATGTTCACTGTTGATTGCTGCTTTTGTTTATCCTGTTTGTCTTTTTCTGCTCATGGTCTCTTTCATTTTTGATCCATCTTTACTGATGGTCACTTTTTATTGCAATATTATCTCTTTATAATTACCAATGGTTGTTGCTTATGTTTATGAAATGTGCGGCTTTTTTTATCTCTTTCTGCAATTTTCTTATTTTGTGGACCTTTCAGAAAGGAGCCTCTAAGCCTGGAACAATTTCCTCCATTTCCCAATTTTGTTCCTGCAGGTCATCAATCTTGTTTGGGTTAAGAAGGTGACTTCAACTCCTTTCTTTTGTTGCCTCTATGCTTCTGTATCATGTATTATTCTAGCTAGTTATCCATACCGCAGATATCATGCATTTATCCACCAAAATAATAAAGTAGACTTCTATCTATGTACTAATTTTTTTTTTTTTAATTGAAATTTGATAAACAAAATCATGGTACTTGTGCTCGAGACATTGGTTTATTACTTCATTACAATTTGAGTGATCAATATTTTTTTTTTTATTATTTGTATGTTTATTTCTATTGTCTTCAAGTTAAAACAGTACTAGAATCTGCCATTAGGTTTGATACAGTGGCTAGAGCAAGATAAATTTTATTTTTGTGTTGCATGTATTAGTAATGGTTACTAACATATTACATGCAATTTTGTAGAATGGATAAACCAGAAAAATATTTAGGAAATAATCGGTTTGAAGACGTGCATTGGCTCTGTTCCTTGACTGAGTCTGAGCTTGTAAGTGAACTCTTTATCTCCTGTACAAGTAAAATACAATTATTTGTTTTGATTGAATGAATGTTTGAGCTCATGACTTGGAAGTTAATGCATGTCAGGATTTGTTGATTAGCTTGAAAACGCTGGTCATTCAACGAGCAAAAGTAATTGGTCATGAGGAACTAGCTGCGAAATTTGATTTGAAGATGCTTAGAGCTCTTGGTATGTGTTCTCTTACAATAATTCTAAATGCCCCCCGATGTTTTTCCTATTATGCACTTTCATCCTTGCTTTTTCAAAATATATTACTTTTGATCCCTCTACATTTATATACCATCCTACAAATTAGTCCTTTTGTTAGTCATCTATTACATCAAAGTACAGAGTTAATCAAAGAGTTGATGTGTCATTTCAATAAGAGAATATAGTGTTGTACAATACAAAGATTAAGGACCAATTTGATAAATAAAAAAAGAAAATCAGGGATCAAACTGTAAGATAGTATGTTGATTATTGAGCTAATACTTAAGTTGCCTTTCTTTTTTGGTTATTTCATACTACTCTAGAAAGTGCATAATAGGTTAGACCCTAGGAGGATATTTTTAATTCCTTTTTTTTTATTCTACCTATTATGTATCCATATGGCCAAAAGTGGAACTTAAGGTTTATAACATGAACATAAAATTAAAGAAGAATCAGATCTAAGTGTCCTTCGAGTTTTTAGACTGAGCATGGAAGATTTTTTTTGGTGTTTGTTATATCCTTCTTTGGGAATTCAATGGGGTCTAGACATTTAGAAAAGGAGAATTTCCCTTTTTGGAGTTAGGATGGAGGTAATGTGGTGGAGTACCATATTCTTTCCAATTTGTTGGAGATCCATTGATGTATCATTTGAGAGCTTCTGCTACAGAGCAGTGGATGCAAGCGATTTATCTTTGCTGGTTAATAGGCTTCTACTGTTCATAGTGTGGTTTGTAAATCTTCGGACAGTAATTTTATTGGGATATTGCATCCTTTGGATATTTTTACTAATAAATACTGTCTATTTGTCAGTTTTTGGGAATGCTAGCTATGTTGAAGTTAGTTTCTCTAACTATGGAAAACAAATTTAAAAATTTTAGATGTGTAAAAGTCATGTATTTTTTTCCCTTGGCTTCTACACTTTAGGATCATTCGCAGCATTTACTCTCTTGCTTAGCTGATTTAATTTGGGGTCCATGGACAATGTTGCATGCAGTTGCTTTAATATGGAGTCCTTGGACAGTGTTTCTTCTCTGATTACTTGACTCATCAGTTACTTGTTTAAGTGAGGTACTGAGTTATTTGATCCCTGAATTCTAGGTTTCAAATCAGTTACCATATATACATGCTAGGTTTGAACATCTGTTATGTCTCTTCTATTTTCTTGAATCAGCTGAATTTTGTGATCCTTTGTTCAAATAAAAAAAAAGGAAGAGAATCTTGTGATTCACCATTCAATTTATTTTCAGGATCAAGAAGGTACTAGCTAAGTCATGATTTGAATTTCAGTTTACAATCATGACTTTTTAGCCAATAAATTCGTTTTCTTTGTTTTTTTTTATGGTGGTAAAGGTAATTGAAGTGAGAACTTATATTGGGTCTTAAATGGATAATCATCATTTTGTTGCTGCTTCCGCCTTTATTTGCTCACTTTCTCCTAGCTAAAATCAGCTCTTTTGACCTTTTGTAGCCAATTTAATACTGAACTTGCCCTTTTTTATCTCAAATAACCCCCAAAATTCAGATTTGAGAATGCATGACATAAACTCTGTTTTGAGGAATAAAAAACAACTTATTTGTAATAATTATTAATTTTCTTAATTCTTTTATTGAATTTATTTGTTAATTTTTTGTTATACATTTAGATCTTTAGTTAGTTAAGAAGAAGAAGAGTTAATCCCCAAATCGTAAAACCCCGGTTCCAAAAATTTTCAATAAAAGATCGTTTCTTCTTCAATTGTGGGTTAGTGTATCTTATACATGAACGGAGGCCATCTATGCTTGATTCAAAGTTTCCATAGATCTAAATCAACGGCACCTTAGTGAAGATTGGCCATTTCTGCTGGCTAAATCAACTGTGAATAGCTCAGTGATTTAAATCAACTGCGGAAGTTCTCCAAGTTCCAGAGAGGTACACATGCTTTTGAAGGTTGAAACATCCTGTGAAAATTTGTTCTATCAATTTATAATTTGGTGTGACAATCCTGGTTCAAAGGCCTTGATAACTGTTATTGGAAGTGTTGTACCGTGTCTTTACAATATCTCCTAACAAACCTTATTCAAAGCAGCCACAAATGGCAGCACCACCGCCATTAACATTACTCCAGCAGCACCAAATCCACCACTTTCCGCCTCTAATAAATATCATCTCTACAAACATACTGCCCAGCCACCTTGCCATCCTCAACCACACCCCGTTGTGCACATATTGGTAGAAGCACTTGCTGCTGCTGCTTCTGGAGCTTGCTCATTGTCTTTCTACTCATCTTGTGGACTCTGCTCTTTACATCTTGTACTGCACTCACCATTCTGCTTTCATTTTCAAACCTCCATTGCTTATGTCTTATGTCTTGTTGATGATGGAGACCTTAACTGATGCAAACTCAGTGGACACACTTATTTCATTACGGCGATGTCAATTTCTTTTCCACTTCTCTAATTTTTCCTTTCAAATACCCTACTTTTTCTTCTCCCTTTTCTAATATTATTAGCACCTTTTTCTAATTAAAATACACGCACTATAGCTTGACAGTGTACCTCAATTATTCGCCTAAGGGGTTATTTGAGTCAAAAGTAAAAAGTTTTATGCTAAATTGGTCTAAAAAGGTCAAAAGGGGTAATTTGGCCTTCAGCAAAAAGTTCAGGGGCCAAATTGGATCTTATTCCTTCTAACTAAAAGCCATAATCTTACAAATATTTGTTGCATTTAAATGTACCCAAAACTGTATGCTTACTTTTTCTGTGCCCAATGCTGCCTTTCAGATAGCTATTCTGGTCTGAAACATGTTTTCTTGAACTGTGGTCTGAAACACCTTGGTAATTTCTTGTAAGTAGTTTGAAGAATAATGTTATTGTGGGTACCTAATAGGTCCAATTCTTTTTGCTTTTTTCGGAAGTTTGGATAAGTAGGGAAAGGAAAATTGTTACTTGCGTGGTGCTTTAAAGTAGCCTTTTTGTCTCCATTGGTGTACTTTTATTATAAATTGCCATATTCTTTCTTTAACTTCTCTACATTTCTTTGAAGCACAAATATGATGTTTTTTCAGATCATGGTGTCAACTTACATGTCGTTTGACTCATTAAACTCTACAATGGATTATTTTTCTTTTATTGTGTTTTTGTGAATCCATCATAAATTCAATTATCAAAAATTTTATTTAAAAGGAGAAATAGAAAATGGGTATGGAAGACTTAGTTTTGTCACTTGAACATTCTGCTTCATTTGGGCCCTTGATTTGCTTAAAGCTTAATAATATGTTTATAAATGACCATTTTATGGTGTCACTTATGCCATCTCGTACAAATGTCAAAGGTTTACAACTGTATCTTGATCACATGTTCTGGGATCGTGGTTTTTCTGGTTGTAACTAGTACTAATTGTGATTCTTATAGTAACGGCATGTCTACAGTTTTTTTTTTTTTTTAACAGGTGTCTAGGGCATGCTTTAACAAAGGATTGAATTAATTTTTTTAATTTTTCAGTTCTACCTGTGGAGTTACCACATAGTCTTGTGTTTGCCAAAATGATTTATCAACTTGATTGATTGTTGAACTTGTTTTCTTTTTTTTTTTTTTCTCCTGATTATTCTGCAGCACTTGTTTTAA
The DNA here is from genome assembly GCF_019578655.1 of Ricinus communis. Lineage (NCBI taxonomy): Eukaryota > Viridiplantae > Streptophyta > Magnoliopsida > Malpighiales > Euphorbiaceae > Ricinus > Ricinus communis. The sequence goes on from NC_063258.1 coordinate 23,688,827, forward strand.
TGGAATATACGAAAGGAAACATTAAAAGTTCAACTCATATTTCCGGATTGGTCGAGTCTACTGCTTTCATGGATGGTTGCAGTTTAATCCAATGTAAACTTGGGGATATATTGAGCATTAGGGAGCTAAAGGCATGTATTGGTATGGATGAAAAGCGGAAACCAGCTGCTAAAAGGTATGTTGAATCTTAAGAAGCACTCGGTCATCATTTCTCATTTGTGGTTTAGTATTCTATTATATTTGGATCTTAGTGGTTCCAAAGACTTTAATTGACTGATTTGGAAATAATTTATTAGTGAGAAGTGTAGATCGGCAATTTGTGGTTCAATGCGGCATATTTCATATTGAGTAGAGTCCTATAATTGGTAGCATTATTCTGCTAGCACTAAATGTTCTTTTGCAGCTATATCTTTAGTTCTTGAAGATTGCTGTCTATTTATATTTATTTTTTCACTTCCATTAGAAAAGATTACCTCTGAAGTGCATCAAATGACTTATTCACTGTTTAATCTGGTATTCACTAAAGATGGACAGTGTGCCATTAAGTTTTGTAGAGGTAATGCTCAAGGACCAAAGACTATTGCTTTTTGCTCCAAGCTAATCACTGACTGCGGAATTCTTATTTGTGAATTGTGATAAATATCTGAATGGCTAACCTGAATTGGTATTATCACTATCTTTAACAAGTAAAAAGTAATATTCATGATTCATATTGGATTGTTCAGCTGCCTTTTGCTTTCTTTCAGTGTTGTCCACTACATCCTTGGGACCGTCACAAGCTTAAGAATAAAGCCAGGCTTCGCAGTGACACTAATGCTCATTAGAATGCAACATTCTTCCTAGAAAAAGAATGAGCTGTTTGTCAATTGAAACGTTTCGAAATAATGAAGATTAGTTGACATCCTATAATAGTCGCATAAATTTTATTCCTCGCAGTGTTTTACTTAATTCCTTGCTAGAACTTGTTGCTATTGGAATCTATGCTATGAATGAATTTTTCTCCTCGTGCTTTTGTTTTCTACTCTTTTTTATATGCTATATTACTTAAATTCTTAGGATGCGTGAAGACGGTGCAGTGGAAGAGGAATTAGATTATTGAAAACAACAAAAATAGTATGCAAGCCTATCAAAGGTATGATAATTTCAGGTAGTGCTGTTGAATGGTGCTTCTTGTGTCATTGACGACTGCTGTTTGAGATTTCTGCATTGGCTATGGTTTTGTTATTGAATTGATTTATTCTTTCTTTTCTAAAGAAGTTATTACTGAAAAATGACATATTATCCTATAGGTACTTTAAAAGGTTGGATATGATATCGTCGTAGACACGCACGTGTCAACAACATTTTTGACAAAGCAACTACCTGATAATGATGTACATTTTTAATTCTTTTAAAGTCGGTGAAGGTACCTTCCAACTGCTTTGACTTGCATAGATCTTCAGAAGTTAATTACAACCTCATCTAGTTGTTAGCACTCATATGTAGAACTCTAGGGGGCATAGTTATTTAAGGCATGCCTCAGGCGCAAGGCGCACCAGGCTCCTGCCCTTGCGCCTTAGTCAGCCAAAGGTGGATGATGTCACAAAGGCGTGCGTGGTGGTATGCCATGACTTGCAGGCGAGGTGCTCTCAAGGCACGCATTTGAAACATTTTTAATATACATCTTATTTTTAATTTTTTCTTAAAAATAAAGTAGGCTTTTATTTTAAGTTTTAAAAAGAGCTTATAATAGGCCTTACCACACCAAATTCTTTTAATTAAAAGAAAAAGATCAAAAGAAAAGGAAAAGAGAAGAGAAGATAAAATATAAACTTAGGGCAGCCGTTCAAAACAAAGAGTTCTACGTCTACCAACTGCTCAAGACAAGTTGATTTCTCCCAATTTCTAACTTTTCAAGAGTGAAGACAAAGAAGCCTATCTTAATTGCTGAAGACAAATAACCGATCTTTTCCAAAATCTGAGGTATGGAGAATATGAAGAATACGAGGAAATTGGAAGTGATCAACTTGAATTTGATGATAATATGGAAGAAAATATTGATGTCGATGAGAATTAATTGCGTTTTTATAAGTGTTTTAAGAACTTTTTAGTATTACCGGGATTATGGAACTTGTGTGTTTTTTATCTAGTAACTTCTATTGTCAAGTTCTATGTGTGTTTTTCTCATCACTATGTGTTTTGGGTACTACTACTTTTTTTTTAATTTATTAATATCTTTTTAATTTTTGCCTTGTGTGTGTCAGGGGCGTGCCTAGGCTCTAGGGCCCCTTTGCGCCTTAATTCATTAGAAAAGACCGGTTGGATGTTTCGCCTCGGGATTGGGGATTGGTTCCACTGCTCACTCATCAATTGTTCTTGCTTTAAGCTAACCATAAGGCAAGCCGAAGATTGCGAAAAGATAATGGAGCCCACTCTTAGGCTCGGGCCTATATGACATGACCGATCAATAGAAATACTCCAACATTGCACCTTTGTCATATATTCCATACATCACACTAGATAGATATCATATTCATGGAATACGATTCACTTTCAAGATGCTTTGGTGGTGAAATGGTAGACACGCTAGACTCAAAATCTCGTGCTAAAGAGCGTGGAGGTTCGAGGGCATCAAAAAGTTGGAGAGATGAAAAGGACCAAAAGCTGGAACCTCAAGTAATATTTGAATACACCAAATACGTGTTGCTCTGTTTCTAAAGCAACTGTGATGTCTGTCTCTCATTTTAAATGTCCTTGATAAGCTTTAGAGTCGACTATCATCACTGGGAGCATTTTTATGTGATGTTAGGAAATGTTATCTGAATCCGGGGCAATTAATCTTGTGTTATCTCGAGGTCATTACATAGGATAGATTTTAACCCACCTTGTGTTACCTCTGTTCTTACATGAAATATTGTTTCCAAGTTTGGGGGCAAAGCTTGTTAGTTATGTATTAGATGCAATATATAGATGAGTGCTTTGTATAATTTGAGCAGTTAATTTGTATGAGTTGCAAATGTCTTGAATTAAAAGAAAATGCGCTGAACTGAAGTGTCTGCTAGTGTTTAAGCAGCTTGATTGTCCTTTATTTACTACATATTGCCAGACTTGGGGCCAGAATGAGGCTCCTAAATCTTGATGGCCAATTTTCTTAGTGCTCGGCGTGTTCTGCTGTCCCAGTAACAATCTTCACCAGGGATGTTCCTAATTACCAATGTGGGCAAGTCCATCAGATTTCTATTGAATTTTAGTTGTATTTAGGGATCTGACAAACTAGTCAATTAGCACACCCATTTTGAGGATAATAACTTGATTTCCTTTGTAAATTTTTTGGTCGTGTTATGGATTGTACTAATATATTTTTATAAATTTAATTTCTACAGTAAAATAATTATAAAATATAAATAAAATGTATTCACATTAAATAAATTTAAACTTTATTTCTTCAATTATACTTAATAATAGTTAAGATATTAAATAATTATATTTAAAAAGTGGTAATAAAAATATATTTTTAATATAAAAATATATAGAAGTCCATCATACAGCAGCCAAAGCTTTGATTCGTTGATTGTCATTCTTAACCGCCTCTAAAAGTCCATTATACATTAGTCAAACTCGTCCCGATTCGCTCATTGTCATTTCTAACCGCCTCTAAAAGTCTATTATACATTAGTCATATTTGTTCCGATTCACTCATTGTCATTCTTAGCCGCCTTTAAAGTTCATTATACATTAGCCAAATTTATCTCGATTCGCTCATTGTCATTCCTAACCGCCTCTAAAAGTCCATTATACATTAGCTAAACTTACCTCGATTTGCTCATTGCCATTCCTAATCGCCTCTAAAAGCTCATTATACATTAGCCAAACACGCACGCACAGAAGCCTGAGACTTGAAGATCTGAGAAAGATTCAAATGAAAAAAAAAAATTTTAAAATGGTGACATAATAATAGTCTTTTAGTCAAAATCTCTCTCTATTACTTCTCCAACAACCATTACCACCACTACTACCACTAGATTCGCGATCTGTTTAATTGGGCTTTAATAAAAGTGCAAGCAAATAATTAACTCAAATGAAATGGAAGCATATCTTTTCATCCAAATGCAAATTAAGTATTCAATGAACTAAAGTGCCGCCTATGATAATATAAGTTTTAATAAAATTAAACTTGAATGTGATCATATTTGTGCAATTAAGCATATATTTAGTTTAGATTTTAATAATAAATGTGATGTTCATATAAAGTCTTTACTTTGTACTCCATTGTAAACAATGATACTCAGGGTGGAGTACTTAGGATATGTTTGGCAAGCAAAAGTTGGAAAAGTATTTTTTTTTAACTTCAATTTTTATTTTATATTATTTTTTGATTTTAAAAAATTATTTTCTTAGGATATGTTTGGCAAGCACAAATTGGAAAAGTACTTTTTCAACTTCAATTTTTATTTTATATTATTTTTTAAGTTTTAAAAATTATTTAAGTAAAAAGGCAGGTAAATTGATGCTTTTTCCAAAAGCAAGTTTGAAAAGAAAACAGCTTATAAAAAATTAAAAGAGTTAATACAATTTATTAGATCAAAAAAATTTATAACCTGTCTTTTTACACCTTTAACAGAATTAAAGCCAAAAAGTACATTTTCAATAAGAAAATGAACCTTCATATTTGTATAAATATGAATAAATGGAATTCAAGAGTTCTCATAACTCTTGAATATTTGTAACTGTTGAGTTTCAAAATCTGCATACAGTGAATATATTGTTGGAGATGTGAATAGAATTCTATATCCATTGTATATAAAGGATGAAGCTTTAGCACATTTTAATTAATTTTAATTTTGTATAAGGAAGGTTCTAATTATATTTATAAAATTACTGATATAATTTCGATCAGCACTCTCAAAGTTTCTGAAATTTCTATAATTATTAAAATTAATAGACATAATTTTTATGCTACCACTTGTTACCAATTCAACCTACAATTCTAACCGTTAAACAAAACAAAAAAAAAAAAGCCACATCTAAATATTTCTTGAAACCTACTTTGAGAGCCCTTTTATTTATACCAGTCACATTTCTTCAAAAGCAATTGATAATTGTAAATTTTTATGATTGTTTGTGGGGGTAATTATTTACCCTCCGTATCTTTCCATATTATATTAGTTATTTCTTGATATTTAAAAAATATATTGTTTCATTTTTCTATTTTATAACTTTATACTAAAAACCCTTTCTGTTATAATTTATGTTAGGAAATCGTTAATTAAATTTGGTTTTATACCATTTGCCTCCTGATTTTTTGGATCCCGATATTACTGCAGAAATTCGTTCTATGTATTGCCTCCTGTATTTTATTTATTGCACTAAAATCCTCTTGCGTTTTGAAAGTCAATGTAAATAAGAGTTTAAATTGATAAAATAAATATAATTTGATCCTCAAACTTCTTATCAAAGTTACAATTCTACTATAATAAAATTAATAATAATGATACTATCTATTTTATTTTAATAATTTAAGGTTAAATTATATGAATTTTTAATATCTTGATTAATATAAGTACTTTTAAGATATTTAAATTTTACTAGAATTTGATTATTTTTGTACAGACACTAAAATTGATTTTTGTATAACAATTAGACAATGTAGTTTTAGTATAATAAATAAACTATAAAGGGGCGATTTGTATATTGCACCAAATATCAAGGGGCAAATAGTATAAAATCATACCTAGTTAACGATTGTTTAATAGAAATTCTAATGGAAGGGGATTATAGTATAAAATAAAATAAAAATATATATATTTTTTAAATATCAGAGAGTAACTAATATAATATAGACAAATACATCAGGTAAATAGTAAGGGTAAATTACTACGATCCCGCTGAAGTTATGTATATATAGATCGACCCCTCATTTTTCAATAATACATTATGATCTCTTTAAAATTTACTTTAATATACTTTTTCACCCTTCCGTCAAAATTTTAAAAAATATTTCACTAGTCAAAACATAATAATTTTTAATATTTCAAAACTGTCCTTAAAATATATTACTATTTCCTCTCTTAGTTATGATATAATACACTAGTATGCCCTTAAATTTTGAATGAAATGAATTTTTTTATTTTTTATCATCTAGTGAATGTATTAACATAACAAAATAAACTATGATAAAAATTTATTAAAAAGTTTAAGTTTCTTGTAAATAACTATAATAAGAACTTCAATAAAATAGATTATTATCATAATTCTTTTGATAATTAATTTTTAATTATAAAAATTAAGGTGAGGTGATAAGTTTGTTATGATATATTTTTAAAATTAAATTAAATGATTTTATATAAATGTTTTGTAATTTACTAAGTTACTAAAAAATTAGTACAGTTAGTTTCATAATTACAATATAATCAATAAAGTCACAAATTTCTGTTTATAAATTATATATACAATATACAATATTATAAATATATATATTTTTAGTGAAATAAAATTTGAATGATAAAAATATAATCATAGATGCTTTGTTAAGTTTTATAAACAATATTAAGTATAATTACGTTTAAAATTTATAATTAAATTATCATAATTATAATTTATCTTGTACATATAATAAAAAAATTTAAAATTATTTTTACAAATTTTAAATTTGATATATAGTAATTTTAATATGATAAAGAGGTCAAGTAATTTTAATATAGCATAGGGATCATAGTAATTTATCCTATAACATTTTAAGTATAAATTCGTACTTTTATATTATATTAATGGATTATTTAACGAAATAAAAAAAATATTAAACTAAATTTTAAAAAAAGTTGTAATATATTATTAGAAAATGAGAGATCGTATTTCACATAACTTCAGGGTTCGTAGTAATTTACCCAAATAGTAAGGATCCCTTGTTAGGGCTAACAAATTGATATGCCATGTGGCTTGTAACTTCAATTGGGCCCATAGTTGGAGCTACAGCAATCCTTGTCACTCTGGGAAGCTAACAAAAATGTAAAAGCAGGATAAAAATTGACAATCTGAATTGCTGCTATTGTGCATTTACAATCTTAGTTGGCCAATAATGCAGAATGGGTTGGAACCTGCACATATGTGGAGTCTTCACAGAATTAAAAAGGAGCTTTATTTTATTGAAGTTTTTAAAATATCTTAAAATTAATAAAATAATATCTTTTTTATTATATAAATTTTTAGAAAAAAATACTGTTTTTTAAAAATATTTTTAAAATTCGCGGTGTGATTATTTTTTAATTATTCTCCAATTATTTTAATTGAAAACAAATAAAACCGTATTTTTAATATTTTATCACGGTAAAAATTAAAAAAAATGGTAAATGTGATCGAAAAAATAAAAATAAAAATGGGTATCGTTGATGTTTTTTCTTTATTTTGTATGTTAGATACTGTCCGATGGAGCAGATTAAGCTGCTGTTCAACATTCCCAAGCTTATATGGACGAGCTTGTGATGAGCAGCAGCAGCAATGGCAGGAACTGATATTTCTACACATCCATTATGATGAGTTAGACAATGTGCTGCACCCACTATAATGAACCCACTCCTGACAGTGCTGCAAGTGCAACCTCCTGTAATGAACCACTCCCCTGAAGCATGGGGCCATATGCAGTTCAAAGATGTTATAGTTAAAGTTCCAGGTGCTGAACCCTGCTCTTACTTGTAAGAACATCCTGGATTAAGATGCACCCTTTCATTGTGCCTTCAAGTTCGAGTCAATGTTAATAATAATTAATTGGTATTAGTGAGTGTTTACTGCTTTTATAGTAAAAGTTCTCTGGGTGATTACCAAAAGATTCTAACTACTTTTTTATGTATCAGATTTGCTCAAAGATATGTTGTATACGCTTCCCCGCAGGAGAGACTGTAGCACTGGATTATATATCAATTTTAAATGTATTTTTTGACGAGTCTGGTTATTTGAATGTTGAATTGAATTTTTTTTCTTTTCTTTGCTGCTCCTGTAAAGAAAAATTCAATACTCTCACAATAGAAGACCATAAAACTCTTGCAGAAAAAAAACTCAGTACCACATAATAAAAGACTACAAAACTTCTCAAAAAACACTAATAACTATTTATTAAAACTAATTAATAATATTAAAAAAAATAAAAATAAACTACTCCGGATTTAAAAATGATCAGCAGTGGATCAAAAAATAAAATTTTTATAAAAAAATATAGAACATTTTACAGACAACGACACTAATTGATTCTGATTAACAACGTAATTAAGCCTGTCATACTCATGCATAAATCAAATACATATAGTGTAAAAAAGTATTAGAAAACAATTGGTTCAGGCATGAATACCTTCCTTTGTGCTGTTGCCATAGTATCCAATGCAAAACTTCAAGCAAAAACAAAATAACAATCGGTGAGATTTTTTAATTTTAGATGCTTGTCTATAAATAATGTCATGCATTCATTCATATATTATTATTATTATTGTTGTTTCATTTTGGATTCTGTGCAATTTCTCAGGATTTACAGGCATATTATGACATGTCTCAGCTCCTGCTAGCAAAATGGAACGGCACTGCCATATCCTTATTCTTTTTCTCTATTAGGAAAAATATAAATAAATAAATAAATATACAAAATAAAAAATCTCTGTCGCAAAAGGAAAAGGGTTAAAGGGGAAACCTGAGATCTTTTCATAAATGAAATAAAATACAAAGAGAAGGGACATGCATGTAGGGGGCAGGAAAGGAGCATGGCATGTGCATGGGCTTGACCATAATGATTGTGCCCCACATGATTGCTCATCGTTTTGGGGACCAATTGGGCTTTTGGCCATTTCTTCTTCTTTTACTGTATTTTTTCTTTTTCAATAATAAACCATCAAAGAAATTCAAATTTGGGGAAAAGATATAATGTGGTTTTATTATTTATATAGTTTTTTATCAGATAAAAGAAATATATATAGTTGTGAGACAGTAAATGATATTTAAGTATTAAAAAGTCTTGATTTATAAAAATTTAATTATTTTTATATTAATCGGTCATTATTATCATGTTGTCTATATTTGATAATATGAATTTAAACAATTTTTAATTTTTAATTTTTAAATATTTAATCGTTAAATCACAATTTAAAAAGTCATTGATTCAATAAATATCGATTTAACAGTTAAATAATAACATCTTGAATTGTTAAATTCTAAATTCATATTATTAAATGTGAGAAATATGATAACATTAGCTGATCGGAGTGAAGATGATTAATTTTTTACAAATTGAAACTTTTTAACAATAAAATATTCTTTTTGTCATGATTTATTATCACATATTTTTTTTATCTAAAAAAATTACATACCGAAAATTATCAAACGATGAAACCATATTATATTTTTATGTATTTATTCCTTTAAAATTTCTTAAATCCTTAAAAGGAAAAAATTGAAATTATATGTGATAATGGCATAGCTAATAGATAATAGAAAAATATGATACTCAGAAGGCGGAGGCCTCCCAAAGGGTAACGAAGGACAATCTTAGCAGTAGAGGGAAAGAAAATAGAAGTGATTTCAGCAGTAGCAGCCACTGAAATAAAGAGCAACCTGGTCTCATTTATTTCTAGACTTAATTTGAGTGTTCAATTAAAATGGAATAATTATAATTATCATTTAAAAAGGTTTATTTAATATCTAAAAAAGTGGTGCAAAGTAAAATATTAGAAACCATTTTAAAAATGAAAGCTGGATTCGAACTTTATTTAACCCAAAAATAATATAGTATTAAGAGGAAGTTCAAAAGAAATTGATAAAGTAATCAATTTTATTACTTGCTTCTGTATAAACCACATGCTGATCAAACATGAAAACTGAAATTGATACTTCTATTATATATGAATATGTGCCATTACTAATGCTTTTAATATACATATATAATTAAGGATTTTTATTTTAAGAGAAAGAAAATAAAATAAAATAAAATAAGAAAGAAATTAAAAAAAACTAAATAAATTAATTAATATGGAATAACAATAGAAGAAAAGACAAAGGAAAAGCAAGTAGGCCCCAAAGAATGGGACAAAGGCACCAAAGTTGAGCTAAGATCAGAAAAGTTATAAAACATACATACATGTCTTAATCACCTTAAAAAGTATAATCTAGAGAGAAAACTGAATCAAGGCAATTTCTTGCCTCAATATCTTAATGGAAATCAAAAGGTCAAAATATGGAAATGATAGTGATGTGAGGTCTCATTGCATTTAATTAAAAATGGGTCCTCTATTGTGCCTTTTGCAGTTCAAGAAAACTATTGTTTATAAAATAGATGACAAACTCCCTTCATTCATTGCCTGCCTTTCATGGGCATTACAAAAGGGGTTTTTCTGCCTTTTCTTCTTTACCAAAAGGGAATGTGTAATCACTTTTCCTTTTTCTTTTCTTTTTTAATTGAGTCCATGCCAATTCAACTCTTTCCCTCTTGAATAATTTCATAATGCATCAAGGATAAGCATTTTAATATGTTAATGTAGGAGTTCTAACACTTTGCATTTCGAAATTTCTATTTTTTCATTTAAATTGAGGTTATTTTATTTTTTTTTAGTTTACTTTCAGAGCAAAAAGATCTTACCCCAGAAAGCTTATTTGGGTTAGAAATGGAATTCTCAGACTCCACAGAGTCCTCACAAGAATATTTTTATGAATTGTAAAACACTATCTCAAATGTTTTAACGTAGCTGCATATTCAAAATTTAGATTTAAAATATTTTTATTTACATATGCTATTGGGTATTTTATTTAAATAATTTTATGTTTTATTTTATATTTTAAAATAAAAATGAGTAGAATGCTCATACAAAATTATGCAATAATAAAATCTAGTCACAAAGACATAAATATAATAAATGTTTTGTGTTACTATTACCTTTTTCTTTCACTTATGAATTGAGGCCCATTTGGATAGATGTAAAACCTGAGATCTTGAGTTGGGGTTTGACCTTTTTGGATGCTTTTCATCCCCACTGATTTAGTTTCCAATTCCAATCATTATTTTGTAACCCAAACTTGAGTTTTCCTCATAAACTAAACCTGTTTTTGGTGGGGTGGTGAAGTGGTCAATTGAAAGATTTGTGAAATTCCTCATTTCTTTTTCCTTTTTGAACTTACAGATTCCTCCATGAACTAAAGTTGAATAGTGGGTCCGATAAACACTTTCTTTTAAAATTTTATTTAAGAATATAAATATCTCAATAATTTTAACCAATTAAAAGATCGACTAAAATTTAATTGATATGTAAGGTGGTATAAAATATACCTAAGAATAATATTTATAATTATTATCTTTAATCATCATTAAATACATATTTAAATTTATACATTAAACATTATTAAAATCAAAATTTATCTTTTCATAATCTATTTGCAAAAAGTAATTTTAAATTAAGTGATTTATTGTATCAATACAATCATTTTATTTAAATTTAAAAAAATCTAACTCAATTTGGTTAGACTTTATTGATGTAGTAAATAAGGTATCATACATGTCCTACATATTTTAGACACTAACATTAAAACATAAACATGTTTTATGTCACATTACATAAAACACTTCAGTAAACTGATCAACTATCGGTCCAGTTAATCGGCTAAAATTGTAAAAATATTTATAATTTTAAATAAAATTACTAAAATTAGAAGGGTTGATTAAAATAATTAAAACCCTATAAATTTTTTTTTTTTTTTTTACCAATAGACGTTGGACTAAATATGTACCCTTATTACTATTCATAAGTATATGCACTATATAGTATTCGTCCCGATGCACTATTGCGAATCCACCTTTATCACTATCATTCACCATATTACATTATGAATGTAAATATGTGTATATTTTAATTTAATACAAAAAAATAAATTAACAGAAAAAGAATACATAAAGCTTGCTTGAATATTATTTTACAATTTATTCCTTGAAAGTCTATTAATTTTAGCTTGAATAATCTAGACTTGAATGCATAGAATAAATTCAAATTACACTCTACCTTAATAAATTCACTCTTTTGTAAGGTCATGGAAACATTTTCCAACCAACAAGCGTGGTCTACCCTTTTCTTCTCTTTTTTTTTTTTTCTTTTTTTTCTTATTAAAATTATATCTTTTGGCTCTGCCGATCATTTTTAAATCGATGGTGGTTTCTTTTTATTTTTTTATTTTTAATTAATTTTAATAAATAAATATTAATATTTTTGAAGGATTTTATAGTCCTCCATTATGAAAATTTTAAGCTCTCCTTTTGTACGAGTTTTATAGGAGTAGCGAAGAAAAAAAAATTAAATTCGACATTCAAACAATCGGGCTCGTTAAAAAATATTTATAAAATTGATATGTGGCTTAGTGTCACCGAGTGAAACGTTCTTCCCACAGGATTGCAATTTATTGCTCCGTTAGCACGATTGATAATTGTTATGAGTAGATTTCTTAACTTGTATTTCTAAATATTTAATGTTTATTTTTATCTTTTATATCAAGTTGTACTTATTAATTTTCATTAATAGAATATTTATATTATTATTTAAAAAAAAAATATTTTCAAACTATCATCATTTTAATATATAATAGTATTTGCGAATTCACCCAATTTCAGACAAGCAAAGGGTTAAGCGGCCATTTTCTTTTATTTTTATACATAAAAGTTTGAGTTTGGTCAGCTAAGCAAAGGGCACTAATTAGGTATGTGAAAAGGATAAGAGCCATCTCAATTCAAAGTCATGACCAAGTATTCTATTAGGTTAGGTCAGGTCAGGCGTGCAAATCAGTTGGTCTTTGAACAAGTAAATGCAGTTGACATTTTTGAATCTTTCTTTTATAATATCCTTTTTCTTATATTCGTCTAATTAACTATAAATTATACAATAATAATTATTTTTTATTCACGGGAGATCAATTGGTTCTAGATTTCACAATAAGAGGCGATCATCTTTTATGCTTGTCATAAAAACGAAACCTCGTCTAGTGCAGAAAAAATAATTTGAGACTTCTTACTAGTCATCTTTTTATACTCATTATACAAATAAAATCTCATTTAATATATATAAAAAAATTTGAATCCAAAGCTTCTTATTTTCAAAATAAATACCTTACGCTTAAATCTTATGCGAAATGTTCATTTTTATATAACATTAATATTATTTCTATAGTTTATTGCTATTTCATGGGTTTCATTTTATATTTAATTTCTAGATTTGTATTGGTCCATGTAATCAATTAAGTGGTCACTCACTCACTTCTAACACTTTGCATAAAATTCTAAACAGAAATATGGAAAAGTTCTTGGATAGGAATCACATTGCACGCCTTCTAAAGACGTCCGGTGGAGGCTTCAATAGAACTTTCTTTAATTTATTTTAAATTATTTATATCCTTTTCTTTTACATTAGTATCAGTCATACGCTTTATTAATGATAAATTAAATTATTATAAAACTATAATACAATCAAATCCGAACATATAAAATAATTAATTAAATCGTATTAGCCTCTACTGAAGTTACTACTCATTTTTGCATTTGCTATTTTAAATTATTTCTCAATTAATAAAAATGGTAAAATAATAAATAAACTAGGAATCCTGTTATTCTATTAGAAGTTGACTTTTAAATAATTAATAAATTAATAAAATAATTTAGATATTCAAAATATTAATTTATTAAAGTTATGACCGTCGAAAACTATAAAATTAATTAAGCAATTTATATATGTAATTTTATTGTGATAAGTTGTTATATAAAAAATTATGCTCTAAAGAATTGAAGTTAAATAATTAACTGTTTAATTCAATGATTGATCATAAAAAAAAAAAGTATATATACAGATTCTGAAAATACCTTCTATTATCTTTTGCTTTACTTGTTTATATTTTAGTTTTTCTTTAAATATTTTTTTGATAATTACAAATAATATATTAATTAATATTAATTTTAAAAAATTAATAAATTACTAATTGATTATATACTTAAATAACCAACCTTCAGGCATGCAACTAAAACTCACACTTTCTCATAAATAATATCTGAGTCGGCATAATTGAAAAGGTTATCTTCAATTTGTATCTCTATAATTTAATCATAAAATAAAAAGGAAACTTAATTATTAATTGTTAATGGACTTAACTATTTGGACTTAGTAATTGATCATGATTATTTAGATGTTTAAGTATGAAAACATTAATTTAGTTACATATTTTGTAGTGCCCTTTCTTTGTGTGTTAATTAGGAGTCTAAATTAATTAATAATTAATCTAAAATTTTATTTTTTTATTTATTTTTCATGTTGTTGATTCAGCATGTGAACATTTTGATTATAGATGGAATCATATGACATCCCTTGTATACTACTTTTCAAGTGATTCTTCTTTTTCTTAATGACAATGAAATGATATTATTAAGTAGAATAATCTAAGATTAATTAAAGCTTATAATTATTATGATTAACAACTTATGATGAAAGTTAGCTGCTGTTAATTATAAGGACAAACAAGAATGGACAAAGGCAAAGACAGGGATAATTCCTGCAAAACCAATTTCATTCCTTCTAGAACCATAAAGTATTAATTAATTTGTGTTTATTCACAATAATTAGACCATAATATGCATCCAAATTAAGCTGAGGCCTTAATTAATTCTTTTTTTCTTTTTCTCTTAATGTCTATTTTTCATTTTGTTTTATTTCACCCATGTAACAAAAGGTTCTAAATAGTATGAATTTCAATTAAAAATAAGGCTTTAATATTATATATATATATATACAGTGTCCTCTTTAGGGCATATCATCATCATCATCCTAATTGGTAGAATAATATTGGATTATACATGATTATTTATATATACATGTCAAATTAATATTTTAATAAGAAAAGTATTTCTTAAATTATTCTTCTTTATTAGATTTTAAATATTACTTTTAAAGAAAAATAAGTAAATTGATATATAAAAAAAAAATGTCAAAAGTAGCTTGATGTTGATGATTCTAATCAATGTATTAAACCAGAAGAAGAATCTAACCATATATTCTTAAATGCTTACTAATAATCTCAAAATAGACCCAATATATAATTCCATATCTAAGGATTGATTTCCACACTTAATTAATTAATAATTCCACTTGTTTTCCTTGTTCTTTTGCTCTTAGATTTTAAAGTTGATATTGTTTTGAATTCCATGTTTAAAAGTGAACATAGCAAGTCAATCCCATCAGCTACTGCAAGGGAAAAAAAAAAAGAAATTAAATGCACAAGTTATTTAATTTAATTTTACTCCATTTACAAGTCTTTATGCAAAAAGAAAAAATAAAAATCTTTAGAAAGAGGGAAAAAAAGAAAAAAAAAAAAAAACAAGAAGAAAGCTTAATTAAATTAAGCATAATTAATTATAAACATTTTAAAAAATAGAAATGACTCTATTTGCTTATTAGTCATAATATCAAGTAAAATTTATGAATTATCATATTTCTAGCTCAATCATTGTGCAAATCTATTGGTTACTAATGCTGGTAAGATTGTATGATTAGTTCAATTGTTTTTAAAAATCTGTTTATTTTAATAAGGAATAATATTTTGGTTTGTTCTTTTTTTTTTTTTAAATTTCGACTATAATCAAACCGACCGAAATGTTTATAAACATCTAAAATATTATTTATTTATATAAAAAATTAATTTTAACTCTAAATAAATATTTATTTATATATTTAAATATTTCATTATTGATGTTGAATAAGATTTTATATATGTATATTCAATTCAGTATAAATATTTGTAGTTTTAATTATAAAAAATGAAATAATTCAAAAGGTTCAAATCGAAAATTAGATTATATATAATAATTCGGTTAGATTAATAAATCAAGAATTCTAGTTATTCAATTTCTAGTAAAGACCGAACCAACCTTTATATATGGAGATATAAAGTCCATTTTAAATTAAAATTTTTACTGTATATATAGTAATAGGTATAACTAGCAAGTAGAGTAGGTGAGGAGATATATCAATAGGGTATATATTTGCACCCATAGGGTTATTTTGATATTTCAATTTGAGTTAGAGCATTTTCAATAATAATTTTTATACTATTAAATTATAAATAATTATTTATTTATTTTAATTTGTCTTGAAATGGATATATTTTAATTGTATTTTTTATTTTTTTAATTAATTTTTTAATAATAAAATAAAAAGAGAGATTCTAACTCTTAAAAAATAATTAAAGAAAAAAATATAATAAAAAATCATTTAAGAGTCATTTTCTCTCTTTTTCAATTGAGGAGGAACGAATATGACCCTTTAAGTCATTCTAAGAAAAAATGATGAATTAGAGAGTCTTTTGAAAGCTTAGTTTTTGCATATATTTTTTGTAGCTAATGAGTATGACTTAAAAGCTTATAAGTTTGTTAGAGATGCTCTAACGTCTAAAGTTTGAACCCTCACTCGTTATTTGTAACTAAAAAATAAATAAATATATATTAGTTAGTACATGCGTAGATAATTGCAAACAAAAATCATATATTTATGAAGTAGGTGGAGATATATCAATAAAATATATATTTACATATATAGATTTAATATAATATTTAAATTTGAGTAAGATTTTAAGTTTGGATTTTTCTCTTTTCTATTTATAACCCAAGAAAAAAAAAAGGGATATTATGTATATATACTAACACATATGTACATAATTGCAAGTGGAAATCATATATTTAACATCTAAATCTTTCAAAAATTGTTTATGACAAAAAGAAAAAATTAGAGTTGGTAGAGATATGATATGATATTTGGTGTGGTAGGAGAGAATTTAGTACCATTGATAGGTATATTTACCAACAAATGAAATGCCTTCTCATATCAAGTTTCAAGAATAAGAATTGCTAACGAACTTATTCAACATTTATGATCTTAGGGGAAAAAATATAATTTATATCCTTTGTTCTTAGTTTTAACTTCAAGTACTACTTTTGCCATTCTAAAGGCATTGTACTTTGTATAATCTACATAAAATAATATTCAATTATTTAGTAACTACTTTTAAATAATAATTTTAGCTAATTTTGGTTTAGAGCTAACATGTTAAATTAATATTTTTTAAAAGGGTCACTTAATTTATAAATTAATTAATTAATACATTAGTAGCTTAATATTAATTTTTTTTTTATTGAAATTGATGTGGATTTGGGTCATAATTCTAACTTTATATTTCTAAAGATACTATTCGAAAGAAATTTATAGTTGTTTTAAATTTTGATGATTGATTCTAGAGAAAATCAAGTAAGTCTATATTCTTCTAAAAAATATATTTAATTAAAAATTATTTAAAAAATTTAAAAGTTATCATGTTAAATCTAAAAATATTTTAATATATTTTTTAACCCTCAACGACAATTTTTAGTAAATTATAAAGTAAGAAGTTATTATTGTATGATAGATTTCATTATTTATTTATGATAATTATTACTTAGTTAAATATGTATAAAGAAAAGTAACATAATTTATTAAAATTTGTATTACGAAATAATAAATACATTCATTAACTTTATTTACTTGAGATATATGGACCTAGCTAAAACAATGTATTGTGCAGAGAATTTAATTATTTTTATTAATTTTATTAATTAATGATTAATTAATTAATTAATATCTTGCTTAATTAATCATTCTTGTTGATCTACTCATCCCTAGTCATATTAGTGGTTATATTTTCTATTCAATTTTATTATTTGATCTTGATTGGAATTTCATGGTTATGTTACTTGCTCCCATACACTCACTTACAGGGGATCAAATTTTTTTATGCAGAGTTTAAAAAAACTATAATATAATTTCACCCTTTTATATTTGAAGAATTAATATATTTTTATATCATGATATTTTCTTAATATTTAGGTATATTTTCGTTATTTTATATATTTTGCATCAATTGACTTAAATTAAAATATAATTCTATATCTAAAAAATTATTATGAAATTTATAAATATATTAAATTTATTAAAAAATATTTTATGAATTTTGATTAAAATTTAAAAGAAATATTACCTTTTTAATCTATTAGAATCATACAATATTTTAATTAAATGTTATATAATCTTAAAAAATATTTATATTGTTGAAAAGTTATCTTTTATTAATATCTATCATACAAAAAAGATAAACATTATTATATACTAAAAGATTAACACACTTTAAAAGATATTTTAATTTTTAAATATAAACGTGTCAAACAATATAATAATACTTTAAAAATTATTTAAATCTTTTTACAGTTTAAATCAAAATTAAGATATAAAGCTGCCTAAAATACCATTATATGGTTGATTGTTGAGGTTTTGCACACAATCTTATATATCAAATTTTAATATTCATAAATTTAATAAAAATAAATACTCTATATTTTAATTTAAATATATTTTTATATTATAAATTCTAGTAAAATTTATCAAGAAAAAGAAAAAGAGAGTGGCTGAAAAAGAGGAGCACTTGGGTCAGAAAAGAAAACAGATTTAAGTTTAACAGTCAAAAACATAAAAGAAAAAGAAAACGATTGCACAAGTAGGTGGCGCGAAAACAACGTCCTTCTCAACGGAAAAACCGTTTCCCTCAAATTTTTTATTCAAATAAAAATTATTTATTTTTCTCTGTTTTATTTCTCTCTCTCTCTCTCTCTCTCCCTCTCTCCTTCTCCACAAAACTCTAATTACTTTGCCGCCCCTCTTCGCCGGAATATTCTTACTTCCGATCACCGCCATCTCCCCGGCTAACCCTTGCAGCCTCCTCCTCCTGCACCTTCTCTTTTTCAGTTCAGAGTTTTATTAAGATTTGTATTTTTATTTTCTTGACAGTTTAAAACAGAGTCGTTGCTACAAAATTTTAGGGTTTTATTGATCCAAGAGCAGTTTGTATTTGAGCCTTTATTCAAGGTCAGATTTTTTTTTTCTTTTGAATTAACTTTTAAATTTTATTTCATCAAGATTTAATTCTTTTTTTTGAAAAAAATCTGTGATTTTAATTTTATGAACGTTGTATTTTTCTGCAATTTCTGAAATGGACAGAGAGATTAAGCCACTGTTTGTGTTGTGTCCTCAAAACTAGAGACATAGAATCCTGTCTAACAATGATAAGTATTATTATTATTATTATTACGTTTATAAATCCTCTGTTAATTTTCTTTTTCAACTGAACTTCCGTGGGGTTCTTTATCATGTCAATCGGTTTTCGTTCTAAATACCCATTTAGTCAAAACATAAATTATAGTTTATATCACATGCTAATGGGGATTCAATTACTTTTTTATTACTAACTTTGGTATTTTTACAGTTAATAATATGAGTTTTTACTGGTTTTAATTTTTCTTTTTCATGGGGATGGACAATGATCTTGATTGCACGTGGTCCTCCATGTTTCTTTCTCATATCCCTAAGAACATCAGCACCTGCAACTTCAATCTTTCTATTTATTTATTAGAACTAAATACATACATGCATACAAATAAAGCATTTTATTTATTTACAGATGTCCTTTTATTTATAGATATATGTATAAATTAAGTAGGTGACAAAACAAGAAAAAACCTGGGTAAAAGACAGTTGAAGTTTTATTGTTATGGTCTCAAGGAAGCTCTCTCTTTGTTTCATTAATTGCATTTGCAGTTTGTTTATCCTTGAGTAACTGTGATTTCTTTATTTATCTGTTTGTTCACTTTGTTTTACTGACAGTATTCTTGTCTAATAATTAATAAATAAAAACTGAAGTTGTTTTATTAATGGGAATCTACAGTTTATCCTGAGATAATTATTTGTGAGATTGAGAATTTACAGTTATTTTAGGGAGAGATTTTCTGAATCTGGTAGTGAGCTTTGAAATAAAGTCGAATTAAATTGTGTATGTATCATGAAAATAGAGAGGAAGAAGGAAACAGTGACGAGTGGGGTAATGTTATACTTGTGTTTGTTTGAGTGAACCTCAATTGCCAGCCCAGCCGACCACGGCAGTCCCGTGAGAGGGACAAAAGGGAAAATTAGTATAAGGCAAAAGAAAAAAAAAAAAAAAAGGTGAAAGAAGAAAAAGAACCAACCCTTCTTATCCTACACACCCTTCTCTCTCTCCGTCTCTCTCTTCACAGTAGTCTAGTCTCTGGTCTTCCCAGTTTCTTCTGGGGGACCCCTAACTCGGCATTTTATTGATACCAGAAAAGAAAAAATTATATAAAAATAAATAAAACAACCTTTAGTGATGACCGTTAGTGCACTTTGTGGCTTCCCCTGGAGTTATCTATGATCCTATCTGCACCTAATGTTGGTTTATCATCCTCATCATTACTATTGCCCAACTTCTGTGTCATGGTCTGATCTGCTTGGACTTGGGGTTTTCTTGATGAAAATTCAGAACCCATTTGCATTTATTTGTTGTGATTCTCAAGTTCATCATCTCTCAGATCTGGGTCTTTGGAAAGATGTACTCTTTTTTCATTTTTCTGTTTCCCTTTTCTTTTCTATTGATTTATTCTTTGCTTTTTCCTTGCCATTCTGTAGTATCTTACTTTTTCTGGTTATGTGCATTTGTGGCAGATTTATTGCTGGGAAAAGTATCTTCTTTTTGAGCAGCTGGTTTGATTCCCTTCAATGTTAGATAAATGAAAGCCTAAGCTGTCAAATGTGGTTCAGTTATGTCGAAAAATCCATCAATGTGGTCTAATTTGGACATTGTTTGATGGATGTATGTGAATCAGAGAAGCACACAGCTGTGGATACCCCAAGACTTCCCTTGGTTCCAGCTCAAAGGAACAGTAATGCACGGTCCACGACCCGCCGCCCTCAGACGAGGGAAATTGGTTCTAGATATAAATCACCAACACCATCTGCTCCTAGGCGTTGTCCATCACCAAACCAATCAAGAACAGTGCCTACTACCTCCCAAGTGGTTCCCAAGAGAGCCAAATCAGCTGAGAGGAGGCGTCCTTCAACTCCACCTTCACCCCCAAGCCCCTCTACACCCGTTTGGGATTCATCTGTTGATATACAGTTGCAATCTAGAAGGCTAAGTTCTGGCAGCCGTTTACCAGAGAGTTTATGGCCTTCTACAATGAGAAGTCTTAGTGTTTCATTTCAGTCGGATGCCATTTCAATTCCAGTCAGCAAGAAGGAAAAACCAGTTAGTAGCATCTCTTCTGATCGCACCTTGCGACCATCTTCAAATGTGGCTCATAAGCAGACCGAAACACCTGCTGGTTCAAGAAAGCCCACACCAGAGAGAAAGAGGAGTCCTCTTAAAGGGAAGAATGTGCAGGATCAATCAGAGAATGCTAAACCTGTGGATGGTTTGCGTACTAGATTGATTGATCAGCATAGATGGCCTAGTAGGACAGGTGGGAAGGTATCTTCCACTTCATTAAATAAAAGTGTGGATCACACTGATAAAACTGTGAAAGCTACATCAACACCAATTGGAATTGGTTTGTCTTCGCTCAGGAGATTGTCTGTTCCTGGTGGTAGCATTAAACCTTTACAGAAATCGGCTAGTGATGCTGCTAGACTATCATATATAGAAGATATAGGCAGGAGAAGGTCTGAAGCAAGTCCTGCAGATGATAGTTTACTGCTGGTATCTGGATCTCAGAAGTTTGTTGCAACAAGTTTATCAGACAGAAGGTCTTTAATAATTCCTGCAGTTAGAACTCAGTCCTTGCCTAGCCCTGGATTGCGCCCTCCATCACCAAGTAGGACCTCCGTTAGAGGTGTCAGTCCATCTCATGCAAGACCATCCACTCCTCCTTCTAGAGGGGTCAGCCCTTCTCGGACAAGGCCGTCAACTGTCTCAAGCCAATCGAGTAGTTCTACTTCGGTTCTTAGTTTTATAGTGGATTTTAAGAAAGGGAAAAAGGGTGGAAACTATATTGAAGACGCTCATCAGATACGGCTATTATACAATAGATATTTGCAGTGGCGATTTGCTAATGCCAGGGCAGAGGCTGTTCTTTACATTCAGAAAAAAACTGCAGAGGTAGGACATAATGCATGTTAATCTGGCTAAATTTTTAAACTTACAGGCCTCCTAAGCTTTTGTTACTAGCATGATTCTCTTGATGACAATTTTCATGTGGGCCTAAACTATCACCGTTTCTTTTATTACGCACTGTAGAACAATCACCTTGCACATAGTAATGAAAGAAAAATCAATTAAAATAGAAAAGATACAGGAGAGACATTTTTGCTATAGAAAAGGATATGTTGAGTTGTTAGAGTATACCTCTTTTCTGGTATGAATAAATTATTTCTCACTTATTCTACACTTGCTATAAACTTTGCTGATGTTTCTTTTGTTAGTGCAGAACTTCAAATTTAGTTATTAATGTAGGTATCCTTCTTATAATATTTTAAATTTCATCGAAATTTTATTGCTTGTGCAGAAAAATCTGTACAATGTCTGGAACAGTACTTTAGCTTTGTGGGATTCAGTAATCAGGAAGAGGATCAGTCTTGAACGGCTGAAACTAGAGCTTAAACTGAGTGCTCTTTTAAATCATCAAGTAACGTTTCTTCTGAATCACAGCAAAATATTTCTGCAAGTTTATCTTTGATCGTCATTAATATAATATGCATTTGTTGAGATGTTTTTGATAGCTTTTAAGATGATATTTTTATTATGTAATCATGTGCCAATTCTTGGTCTTTTTCTTCTTAATGTACAGTTCACTAAAACTATTTAAACTTGGGCTACCTTATCTTCTTCACAGTTGTTTACTCTTTCCTATTTTAGCTGGCGAATGGGGCAAGAAATTTGGAGGGGTGGGGTGTGGTGAGGCAGAGGAGTAGAACATAACCTGAAGCATAGTATACAAGCATTTTGTATGGGCTGGATGTTGTGCACTATGCTTGCTTGCCTAAATAGATATCTATGCATGTATATCTGTGCAGAAATTCTGAAATAGATTCTATACCTAGCAAAGTTAGCATTCCTCATCATTTCTCCAGCTGTTATTGCAAAAAGCTTAGCAACTTCGCAAGACTCCAGAGATTGATAAGTAAGGAGCCATGAGAACAAGAGCTGCCAGTTGTATTGGCGGACTAGTATAGCTAAATCTGGTTGATGTACTAAATAATTTGTATCTTAGGTCCTAGTTTACAGCAAATGAAGGGGTTAGATTCCCAATCTGCGATGGATTCCGAACAAATATTTGCGACTGGTCTCATTTTGGAGAAATCAGCAGAAGTGGTTGGATATTGTTCTTCTCACCAACTACTCAATTCTGTTCATGTTCTATCCTGGTCAACTTGATTTAGGCACGTCAAAAGTATCAGTAGGGCTTTCCTCTGTCACATATCAACAGTATATATACCTTTGACATGGTTGCAATGTCGTAAAAACCATCTGCTCCACTCCTTTTCCTGAGCAGTGTCCACTTATGCTGAAGTTGGGAAATTATGCTGGTAAATTTTAGGGGCACAAATTAGTGCAAATTGTGTTTTAAGGTTTTAAGTACAAGTTCATGTGATTTAGGAGCCATCACATGCAAAGAAGTTCCACCATACACGATGAAAAGATAAAGAAAGAAAATGAACAGAAGTTTGTGAAAGAGAAATTAAGGGTCAAGTAGAAAGTCATTGTTTCAATTAGCATCAGTTAGATTGATGAGTAATCGATCAATATGTGGTAAAGACACTTGAGATGCCTTAACTGTGTGACGGAGAGTTTCTGGAGAATAATGACAGCACTAATTGGGAAGTGAGACTAGGCGGCAAGAGAACAACCAAAGAGCAAAATGAAATGAGATGGGCTGAGGCAGGAAGAAGGTGTATACTAATTATGATTTTATTATGGATGTAGGCCTACATAGGGCTAAATTGCTTAAAAGGAAAAGTCAACGAAGTTAATGCCAGATATGCGGGAAGTTAGGGGAAATTAAATTTTATCTGTTGCATAGGTTTTTTCTTTTCTGCAACAGTTGGAACAAGTGAATTTGTTCCTTAGTTACAGAGAAATTTAGCAGTAATTTTTACTTCTGTGGAATGCTGCACCATCCTTCACTTTCTGCATCTTGTTCCTAGATGAAAATGTATCTCTGAGTATCATGCAGAAGTCTCATTTCACATTCCTGTGGTATAGTTTTATGATAGATGCAAACAAGTGTATTTAAGCAATTGTGTTGGTCATGGCAAAAGGCAAAGTGTTCATATGATATCATTATTCGCTGAAATCATGTTGTATGGTTGAGCCGGGTCCTAAGCTGTTCTTAGATCCAAGAAATATGATTGTCAATCTTAGCTTTCCAAATTATAGGATGAAATTGATGACGACATTCTTAATGCTGTCCAAATAGAAAAGAAATCTTTACATAAGAAATTTTTTGTGACAAACTTTAATCCTAGATCACTCTTTGGAGAGTTAACTTTCAACTTTCTGTTCTGTTCCAAACTTCCGTTGTTTGTTTTAAACCATGAACTTTGCCATTTGTTTTATCAGTTCATAGTTATGCTATTATTAATTGCCTCAGTGATTGATTCAGATGGCCTACCTAGATGAATGGGCTTTTCTCGAAAGGGATCATGTAAGCTCTTTATCCGGGGCTGTGGAAGATTTGGAGGCAACCACTCTTCGTATTCCTGTGACTGGAGGGGCAAAGGTATGTTTTGCTGTAGAAGATCACTAGAGTTGATTTCTGAAGAGACCAAATTTTGTCATCTTATTCATTTTTACATTTTTCAGGCAGATATAGACTCTTTGAAGGTTGCCACTTGCTCAGCTGTTGATGTCATGCAGGCAATAGGGTCATCCATATGTTCTTTACTCTCAAAGGTGAGATACATGTCTTAGCACTCTCTCTCTCCCATACATACACTGTTTAATTCATGTGTAAAGTGTAATGGCATAGTCGTCCACAATTTGCTTGGGACGAAGGCTTTGTTGAGTTGAGTTGTAAAGCATAATGCTGAATTTGGCTTCGCTTAATTCTCTTTTGAGCTATTTGTTTGTTTTATCATTATCTGTACCACGCTGCTCATCATAATGCAATTAATTCTGTGGCGGTTCTAGAATTATTTATTATCACTATTACTAATAAATTATAAGAAATATCTCAAAGATTCTGATGTGTAAATCATCTGCTTGTTTGTGGAGCCAAGCCTACATCTTGTTGAAATCAGTAGAACAGGATTTGAAGGATTAATGTCTCGATATTATAGGTCTTAAGAGATATTCACTGTCTGTGGTTCACATCACATCTCACTACTGCTTCAGTAGAATACTTTAGCAGATAAGCTTATATCCCAAATTCAAGTGGTTATAAGATTTTTGTGCAGGTGTTTTGAAGACTTAATCAAAGTCGTAGGATCTTCAAAGATGTGTAGCTCCTCAGTTTGGAAAGATCCCTGGTTTTAACTTTGAAAGTGATATCTATATAGAAACTCTGTTTGAAACACCAAATTGGATGATGGATAGTCACTTATAGCTACTTGGAAGCGTTAATTTCATGGCCTTTGACCTTGATACGAAACTTTTGAGGTGCTAGTTCATCTAGTTTGTCGTTCATGCAACCAGCAACATATAAATGCTGCATTCAATATTTTGCTCCAGTTGTCATATCAACTATATACCAAAATAAGTTAAATGTTATTCAAGAACAAGTTTGAAAAAGCCAAAACTTGAGGCATACATATGATGCTGGAAATCTGGTCAGAATGGTCTTGTATTCGTCTGAAACATTCAGTAAACCAATAATATTTGGTTTATTTAACCATGTTTTGATGATTTATGGAGACTGGTGTTTAGGACTTCCATTTCTACTGTTCATTCTGAAATTTCTATCGTTTGTGTACAGAGAAGCAAAACTTAGAACCTACATACTAAGTGAAACTCATAGTTATAAAGCACAAATTATTTATGACTTTTTGTGCATGCTATGCCGCATTTAGAGTACCGAGGTTCACCTTTTTTCTCTTTTCAGTCTTTTTATTTGAAGCAATGGCATATGCTTGTTTGTGATTTACAATTCTTATTACAGCCTGAATTCTTACATAAGCTTCAGATTTAAAGTTCTCAATCATATTTGTATATCAATTCTCAACTCTTGTTCCTAACAATGTGGTATAGGTGGAGGGGGTGAATGTGTTGGTTTCTGAGCTTGCTATTGTAGCAGCAGAAGAGAAAGCTATGCTTGATGAGTGTGAAGCGCTATTGGCTTCAACAGCAGCTTTGCAGGTGAGAGTAGTGATATATGGTTCTAGAACTTTATGCTTATGGTTACAGTAAAGAAAAAAAATAGTTACAAAGTTGAGCACTATAAACGTACATCGGTTGTGAGATAATCAATTCTGAAAGTCACATATACTAGTCCATCAAAGTAATGCAATAAAGAAGAATTTCTACAGTTAACCATTAAAGTTACTGCAAAATTAATTCTCAGCTGAGTCGCTACATATGTCCTTCTATGCGTTCTTTCTGGTTTTGCTTCATTATAAAACACTCTCCATTGGATCTGTTGGCTTCTCGATGCCGACCACTACATAGGAGCGATAGCGAAGCACTCCAACTAGATAGCCTTAGAACTATCAAGGAAAGAATGATTATAAGCTATTATACTTCCAGGGAGCACTTTATTAGCTATAAACCTATTGTTAATTATCTTGGATGTTTTTGAAGCTATCTTTTACCAGTTATTGGTATTATCGTTTGGTTCTTGTTGTGTGAGGACTAAAATTGCTAAATCTTAATAGCAGGTACAAAGTATATGTGTTGGCAAAGTTGAGGGGTTTTTTTGTGATTAATCTTTTTTGTGTTACTTTTTGAGTCTGAGCTTGTGTTGCTTTTGAGAAGGAGAAATAAGTTTGTTAGCTGATCCATACAGTAAATCTCCTGTTTATAAGAAAATTGAAACATCAAATTCTCTTTCCTTGGATTTACCAAAAGTTAACGTGAGTTGCAAGTATTTCTTGGTTATGATTGAAAACTGGTTTGAGCAACTCCCACAGGCCACAATTACACTGTTCAAATAAAACAAAAGAATTGATATTCAGTGAGATGGAAGACAAGTTCACTGTCTTTACATGGATTTGGAAAATTTCTCTCATCTGTTACTGATGATATGGCAGTTTGACATGCTTTAATATGTTTGCTATTTCCCTGGCAGTCATGTCTGTTTGTTCTAGAATTGATCTTGCACTCATTTTCAAGTGCAAGGATGAAGTTGCTCAGCGAATTAACCAGTCTGTAATAAAGCCAGTTCTTTTGGATTATGTTAGTGAAATAACGTGGCTTCGGAGGATCATTACAGTAGGCGTTAAATGGTTGAGGTTGACTGGTTTCGATTATTCAGTATGGTTCAGGCATGGCATTGCTAACTTGGTATGGCTGGATAATAAAAGTAGATGTGGGCTGAACCATTACAGGCTGTCCTGTTTCATTCTGTAGTTATGCATCCACTAGTCTCTTTCTTTTGTGTTGTCGCAATTCCATTGTTTGTGCATGTGGCTAATCTGGAATGTCCTCTATCAGGCTTTGCTGGCCTATATTTCTCATCATTACTTACATTCATTGCTTAAAGGGAGATTCATCTTGCTAGAAAATATTTATTCTAGAATATGAAATCAATCAAATTAGCTTTTTATCTATCTTGGTACACTCTTATAAAGCATTTATATATGATTGCCTTCTTTGCCATCAAGCAGGTTGAAGAATTCAGCATTTGCACCCATCTCATTCAAACGAAACATGTGCTTGAGAATCAACCCATCTTGGCGGCGAAAGGCTCTCAATGGCTGCCAACTTAACCTTAAAATGAAGTTTCAGCAGAGATAAATCAGTCTTCAGTGATCTCATTAAAATGTAAATTGATTTTTTTTTTTTTTACTTTTTCACTTTTTTTATTAAATCTTTTAACTTATTGGGGTTAATTCTTTTTCTTTTATTATTTTTTTTTCTTTCTTTTCTTTTTTAAAAATTGAGCTGCTGGCTCCACTTTTTCCACGTGTAATTTTTTTGTACTATGCATATGAAAAGTAAAATGGATAAAAGAAGAAAAAGAAGAATGCAGTATTCAAGTTTCTTTTGTAGATGCATGGCAACAACTGCGGGTTTCTAACCCACTACTTGTGTTGATATCTCAATGCTATTGCAACTGAAATCAATATAATCACAATCTCTAAAGAAAATGGACTCCTCTCATAGAAATTGATCAAGTCTTTAATTGCGTTTAGAGAAAAGAAAAGAAAAAAAGAAAGAAAGAGAAAGAGAAAGGAGACAGAATGACAGCCTGGGAGTCTAGGAAAACAGGTCCAAGATGCCAAACCTCTTCTTACATTTGAAATTGGACAATGTCATAGAGCAGAGATGAGTAATCTGTCTCAAGCCCAGCTGGTTCCAGCCTCGAGCACAGGTCTAATAACACCAAAGTTTCAGGGCCTGATAAAGCGCACCCAAGCCTGCATTTCTGATCAGGTTTGCGTACTCGATAAATTTCCCACTGTACACACTTTTCTGAGGAATTGGGGGATAGATGTTAGGATGACGTATTGTGTTTCCCGCCCCTTTCTCAAACTATGAAGAACTATTGTAACTAAAAATACCGGTAACTAATGTCTTTGAAAAGCATAATATCAACAACTTGTGCTCCTCATACTCGCCATTTCTTCCTCAATCTCCTCAATAAATCCACTACTCTTTCGCACTTAACCCAACTCCACGCCCACCTCCTCCTTCACGGTCTCCAAAACGACATCGCAGTTGCCACAAAACTCACCCATAAACTCTTTAATTTTAACGCCACCAGCCACGCTTCTGCCCTATTCTTCACCATTCCAAAACCAGACCTTTTCCTCTTCAATGTCCTCATAAAAGGCTTCTCCAACAATAACTCTCCTTTATCTGCGATTTCCCTGTTTACCCATTTGAGAAAAAGCACTGATCTTTACCCCGATAACTTTACTTATGCTTTTGTTGTATCTGCCGCTAGGAATTTTGGGGATGCAAAGATTGGGTTTTCACTGCACGGGAGGGTTATTGTTGATGGGCTTAGTTCAGATTTATTTGTTGGATCTGCTCTTGTTGATATGTATTTTAAACTTTCTCGCGAGGATATTGCACTTAAAGTGTTTGATAAGTTGCCTGAGAGAGATACTATTTTATATAACACAATGATTTCCGGGTTGGTGAGAGTTTGTTGTTATGAGGACTCTATTAGACTTTTTAAGTATATGATTTCCGGTAATGGACCTCAGTTTGATTCAACTACAGTTATTGCTGTATTGCCTGCTTTAGCTGAATTACAGGAGTTGAGATTAGGGACGGAGATTCAATGTTTGGCTATCAAGCTTGGTTTTCTTTCTCATATTTCTGTGGTTACGGGTTTGATTTCATTGTATTCAAAATGTGGGGATGTCGATACTGCCAGTATATTGTTTACGGATATCGGTAGAAAAGATTTGATATCTTATAATGCTATGATATCTGGGCTTACTTTCAATGGTGAGACAGAGTCTTCAGTGAGATTGTTTGAAGAATGGCTTGATTCTGGAGAGAAGGTTAATTCCAGCTCAATTGTTGGGTTGATTCCTGTATATTGCCCTTTTGGTTATTTACCTCTTACTAACTGCATTCATGGTTTTGGTGTCAAATCTGGTATTGTTTCCCATTCTTCTGTTGCAACTGCATTGACTACAGTATATAGTAGGTTAAATGAAATGGAAGCAGCACGTCAGTTATTTGATGAATCTTCAGAGAAAACTTTAGCTTCTTGGAATGCCATGATAGCAGGTTATACACAAAATGGTGCAACAGAAAAGGCAATTTCTCTTTTCCAGGAAATGCAGATGTATAATATCAGTCCAAATCCTGTCACAGTTACAAGTATTCTTTCAGCTTGTGCTCAACTTGGAGCCTTGACTCTAGGAAAATGGATTCATGGTTTAGTTAAGTTTAAGAGCTTTGAGTACAATGTATATGTTTCAACTGCTTTAATTGATATGTATGCAAAGTGTGGAAGCATTTTGGAGGCTCGTCGGTTATTTGACTCTATGCCAGAGAAGAATGAGGTAACTTGGAATGCCATAATATCTGGATATGGTCTTCATGGGCTTGGACAGGAAGCTCTAAAACTCTTCTATGAGATGCTGAATTGCGGTATTCAACCAACTAGAGTCACTTTTCTTTCTGTATTATATGCATGCAGTCATGCTGGTTTAGTAAGAGAAGGAGATGAAATCTTCCATAGCATGGTCCGTGACTATGGTTTTGTACCCTTAGCTGAGCATTATGCATGCATGGTTGACATCCTTGGTCGAGCTGGACAATTGAAACGTGCTTTGGAATTTATCAAGGGAATGCCAGTTGATCCAGGTCCTCCTGTATGGGGCGCATTGCTTGGTGCATGCATGATTCACAAGGACACTAACCTAGCCCGTGTGGCTTCTGAAAGGCTATTTGAATTGGACCCACAAAACATGGGTTACTACGTCTTGATGTCAAATGTTTACTCTGCTGAAAGGAACTATCGACGCGCTGCTTTGGTGAGACAAACAGCTAAAAATAGAAAGCTGACGAAGACTCCTGGCTGCACCTTAATCGAGGTTGGCCAGGTTCCACATGTCTTCACATCTGGTGACTGGTCTCATACACAATCAACAGCAATCTATGCAGAGCTAGAGAGATTAACTGGAAAGATGAAGGAGGCTGGATTTCAGCCAGAGACTGACACTGCTTTGCATGATGTAGAGGAGGAAGAGAAAGAACTAATGATGAAAGTTCACAGTGAGAAGTTAGCCATTGCTTTTGGCCTTATTTCCACTGCACCTGGAACCGAAATTAGGATTATAAAGAATTTACGTGTTTGTTTAGACTGTCATACTGCAACCAAGTTTATATCTAAGATCACAGAGAGGGTTATAGTGGTCAGGGATGCTAATAGGTTCCATCATTTCAAGGATGGCGTGTGTTCTTGTGGAGATTATTGGTGATAAAATTGGACTAAAGTTTGTGAGTTTAGAACAATCAACATTTATGAGGTTAGAACCATCACTTAATGCAGTTCCATCTTCATTTCTTCTGATTTTGTAGCACTAAAAACAGGGTAGTGACAATGTCATTTTCAGATGCATGTCACTAAACTCCTAATTATTGATGAAGATATCATGAAGATATTGTGTAAATGTTATGGACTACCAGTACTATTTTATGCTTACATTCTGTGTTAATTGCTTGATGGAAGAATAAAAATCACTTAGAACATGCCAAAGCACTTAATAGGATCTAACAGTATTTTCTGTTTTGTTGCTTTACCTTTATATTCAGATTCCATTGGCCGGAAATGAGGAAGTTCGAAGCCCATTCAATCATTGGTTCTGTTCAGATGCTTATCAAGTAATGTTTAAGGCATTTTGATCCATCATCTTGTTGAAGAACATTGTGAGTCTTCTTTATCAAGAATGGTTTCGCCAAAATCGTTCACCATGCATTTTATAAGCTATTGCACATTATAGGAAATTCTGTCCGAGTAATCCATGTATCATTTCTTAAAATTGAACTATAATATCCTTCGGAAAAGAAGCTGTCTGTTTTGGTGTTCCTTTCATAGTGTGTACATGTACCAATGTGGAAAATTATATTTAAAGAATAATTGAGCAATAGGTGTATCGATAATTAGTTATGGGAAGGCGCTAGCAATTGTTTAGAGGTTGGGCAAGTATGAAACTCGGAATTATTCTGCAATACTTGGGGTAGTTGGTCAGAACAAAAATGTGAGAATCAAATCTTTCACTTCAATTACAAAACTTGGTTCATTACAAATTGCTACACAAAGAATTTCACTCTAGCTTTATTCCTTCTGCATCTCCAATTTTTCGATTCATGCATCATATATGATACTTGTATAAGCAAGACTGTACATGCTTTTCCCAGAGATGCACATATCAAAGAAGAAAAGGTATACAAACTTCTCAGCAGTTGATTCCACATTGCTTGGTGTCAGGTCCCTTGGTTTTCATGACAAATGGGTCTATTCGAACCCAAAGCAAGGAGAAGATCGAAGCCAAGAGGACTGACCAGATAACAACAATGGTTGGTGTTCTGTTTTGCCGCCCCATTAGACCTTTCAGGAATGGGTAAAGATGGACAATCACCCAGAAGGCAAAGAAGAGCTTCCCAAATAGAGGGCCCCATGATTGGTATCCATTGTTTATAGCGTCTGAGACTCCAGCAACAACTCCTACAAGGTTGATGATTAAGATGGTAGTCGGTGGTATCAGGAGGGTTGTCCATTTAAATGCATATAGTTCAGCAAAATCCTCATCATCAGTTGCCTTTGAAGTGACTGTGAAGTTTGTGTCAATACCAGCTAAAACCTTCAGAAGACCTTGCACAACAGCAAAGAGGTGAGCTGATATACCACCAATGACCCAGAATTGCTCATTTCTCCACCATTCTTCAATGCTCACTCCACTCCATCTTAATTCGAGAATACCCGTGCCAAAAATTGATAGGAACAGAGCAATGAAGAATAGACTTGCAAAGGTGCTTATCTGGATTGTAAACAAATCAGAAACAGGTTAACTAACAAAGTTACTAACATTTGAGAATTCATTATGAATCTCATGTGTTAAGCTAATGCTGAAGATTAATTTCAACTGATGGATAAAATTTATTGTATCTTCTGGAGCTCTGCATGTTGTATATAGTAATTTTTTGCTTAAGATTCAGTAGACAAAAGCAGTTTTCATTTACCTCTGGCATGATAAATTTGTCAGTCAGCAAGCAAATGGCAGGAAGGGTACAATAGGCAAGAAGTGGCAAGGAGGTGAAAGGATAGACAGTTGTATTCACATATGCAAATCTCTCAAGCCACTTGAGCTTTCCTTCTTTGTAGCCATACCAGCAAGGGCTGTGACGACTAAAGAATATCTCAACGGAACCAAGAGCCCATCGAAGCACTTGATTGAGCCGATCTGACAAGTTGATGGGAGCTGAACCCTTAAATGCAGGTAACTTTGGCATGCAGTAGATGGACCTCCATCCACGGCAATGCATCTTGAAACCCGTAAGGATATCCTCTGTAATTGATCCATAAATCCAGCCCAGCTGCAGAGGTAAAAGTAACATTATTCAAGTGATTAGAAGTTTTACCTGAAATAGCTATGAGAGGATCGTGACTAATGATACCTCAAGTCCCCAGTCGGTCTTGTCCTCATAGCCACAACTGATGACGTGGATGGCTTCTTTAAGCAGAGCTGCAGGACTGGAGGAAGGAGGAACACCACCTTCTTCCATTAAAGTTGAAGTCACAAAAATTGCCGACTTCCCGAATTTCTTCTCAAAATTCATCTGTGACATTAAGAGCTGCTTGTCATCCTCTCCTGAAGAAGAAGAAGATGAACAGGTCAGGATTTTTGGGGGAAGGAAAATTTGAGAAGCAAGTGACAAGTAGAAGAGTTATTAGTGAGCTATTGCTTTTGACCACCTTCAAGATTTGCAACTTCTCCATTTGCACCTTGCTTAGCATTCTTCTTTTTGCGGCGTCCAAGACATGGACAGCAGTCACACATTACCATCTTTGGGCGCTTGGGGCCCTTTGGAGGTAAATAACCATACAAAGCTTGCCTTCTGAAAACACATCCTGTCCCGACATATACTGGACCCTGAATTCCATCTAGACCTTTCATGTTAATCTGCAGGAACAGAAAGAACAACAAATATTAGTTGATTTCCTTCTCTGCACAATTTTTACGGGATAAAAGGAGAATTTATATACAAAGAAAGGACTTACATCAAAGAAAACAGTGTTTCTGTTTGCATATCGATCGTGTCTATCAATACCATCAAATCTTTGAGGAAACTGTACATAGCAAACTTTCTTTCCAATCTGAGGATCCATCAAGAAACACATGGCTTCTCGGACGGCCTTGCTGTTATTTATATAATGATCACAATCCAAGTTCAGCATGAAAGGTGCATTGGTGAGTACGGCGGAGACTCGAATCTGAGAAATTCCAAACAAGTTATATTAGTTATTGCTACTTGCTAGGGTGAGTGAATATAAAAAGTTTAAGGTTGTTTTGACAGTTTATTTAGTTTACCAGGGCATTCATGGCACCGGCTTTCTTGTGATGTGCAAATCCAGGCCTTTTCTCACGAGAGACATAAACAAGGCGAGGAAGCTCATTCCCTTCAACATCATGGCCTCCACTATGACCAAGAAACACTTGAATCATACCAGGATGATCCTTGGTATTGTTTCCAGGCCATGGAGTTCCATCTTGCATAATCCACCCCTCTGGAGGAACCTTCTGTGCTTTTGCTACAATAGCATTGATCCGAACCTTGAATTCTTCATATTCTCTCTGTCAAAGGCAAGAACATCATGATACATTAACCAAAACAGCTCCAAGTCTTACAATGCTGTCAAAATAATCCTAATTATTTGGGTAGGCTATATCGCAAACCTTCATAGCTCTACGTTCTTTAACAAATGTAGGCTGCACTTTGTCCTTGAGATAATCCACCTTCAAAGTGAAGTACATCTCAGGTGCTCGAGGCTCGATGTTGAACTTCTTGCAGAATGGAACCCATTTCCGAGCAAATTCAGCAGTTTCAGACATGGCTTCAAAGGTGCACATGGAAGCACCGTCATCAGAGAGGTAGCATGAGATCTTCTCTACTGGGTAGTCCACAGATAAGATTGAGAGAAGTGTATTTGCAGTCACAAGAGGGGGCTCCTTCATTGGATCCACAGTACTGACGAAGAAATCCACAGGAGCTAGCATATTGGGCTCACCTTCCCGCTCATATCTGCATTACACAACTTATCAGTGCTAAATCTAGACACAGAAGGTTAGGTCATGCCATATATTAGCTTCTGTGTGTATCTCTGACATTATACATTTCTCGACTAAGGTATCTTTTCGGTGTGATTAGGCTTAATTACTATGAATCTCTTCATAGTTCGATTCGGTTCAACGGGACGAAGGTCCATTTCTAAAGTGGGTTGCACTTGGAAAATACTCCTTTAGAAGCTCGTGTATTCTTTTATTTCGGAAAAAAGAAAAAAACATAAATATCTTTTTTTTAATTAAATTTACGGTTTGATTTATTTGTTTTTTTATTTTTACTGACTTAAAATATTATAAATATGGATTTTTAACTTTTTTTTCCCAAATTTATAATTGTCTTTTTTTCCATTTTTTTTTAATAAAACAACTAAAACGACTGAAAAACAATTAAAAATAATTAGAAAAATAATTTAAAAATAACAAAATAATAATTACACTGTAAATTTAAAAAGAAAAATAATATTTTTAAAAATAAATCTTTTGTTGATTTTAATATATTTTTAACAATTTTCTATTTTTATATATTTTTATTTTTGAATAAGTTAGGCTTATGATTTAAATATGGGCAATAAAATTTCAGGCTCAATTTAGTCTGGGTTTATGATAATGAATAGAAAAATAATATATACTGTAAGTGATTTATATTTTAATATTAAATAATTTACATATATGATTAATTAATTAAAATTAATAATATATGTTAATCTTAGACACAACCTTATTCCATACGCAATCATAGCCACAACACTTCAATAGTGTATTCTCTATGCCAATCAGTTTCTTTTTTTTTTTTTTTTTTTTTTTTTTCAATGACATAAAACTTTGATCCTAATAATGTTAATCATAAGTTAACTAAAGAAACTTCGGTAGGTATTAAGTCAATATAGAGAGAGGTGTACCTGAGAGAAAGGCGATCGAGATAGGTCTCCCGATCAATTGGTAGCCACTTGGGGAACTGATCAAGAATCCATGAAATCGCAAACCAAATTTCACAGGTGACAGAAGTTAGCCAGAGACCAATAGCATCATGTACAGGGTTCATAAGTCTATAACGAAGAAAGAACGCCAATATCACAAGGCGAGCTACAATAATCATTCTGTAAGGGTTGATCTTGCTTGATGCAATTGGTACTTTTCTTGACAGTGGCTGCCTTGTCTCATCCAACCTGCAACGCACAGTTTTTCCATTATGAAACTTGAGAAAATGCAAACAGAAATGTTATTTCTTGTAATTATAGTTGTCAACAGCAATACCAAACACAATCATAAGAAGGTGGCAAGAAACTTACGTGGCTGCATCAGGGTCATCATCTTCAGGTCCCAGACTGCCCTGCTGCAGTTTCCAGTCATCCATCCTTTCCTTCCACCCTCCTTCTTTCTTTTCATCCCATCTTGCACTTCCTGTTTCATGCAAAAATACTCAGATATTAGAAAATGATAAAGTTTTCATATATATATATTTGCCAAGAAATATATGCTTATATACCAGGCTCAGAAACTGGATATGGGTGCACCCTTTTATGAAGTGAAGAAGCCAACATCTGATCTCCATAAGATCCGACAGGGAACTCTCCACTCACCTGCATGTGCATGTTTACATATTCATGTCTTTAAAGCTGTAGAAAGATCGATCCATTGAATCGAAATAAAAGCGAAACAAACAATCTGATCTGAACTATTTTTCTTATTTTTTTATCTTATTTTTTTTTCTGTTGTTGTTGCTTACAGGTCTTGATCTGCCACCAGCTATAACAGGTGGGATTTGGGTATTTATTTCTTCATCGTCACGACCTCTTCCATAAGTCATCTTCCCATGAAGCATTGCTTCTGTAAGATGCTTGTTCTTGTCCTGCTCATTTTCAATGTTGAACTCATGCTCAATATCATCTGTATCCTCTTCGTCGTCATCTCCTGCCACCCTGGGACTCCCTGTGCAACATTTTCTCCAACAGAATTAATCGGAGAAATTAAATAGGTTGGAACGACATCCAAGAAAAAATATATATATCATTAATATTTTGTATGCATATATGTATGTAGTACCCTTAAGACGCTTGTATCTAGTTTTGCACTGAGGGCAAACTTGGGTCCCTTCTCTCCTTTCATACTCATAACAAGGCCTACAAGCAGGAAAACCACACTCATTGCAAGCTACGAACAAATCTCCATCAACTGTTAATCCAATTTCATCACCACATATCTCACAAACTTGACCATCCAAGTTCTTTAATGGCTTATGCTGCACAATCACAAGAAACCCACCAAAAAAGAAAAGAAGAAAAAGTAAATTAATATGCCAAACGGAGAGTTAATTAAGCACCAAACATGAAGGGCTTTTCTTTGCTGTACCTCTTCATGTCCATGAATGACAACAAGCTCGTTCCGGTTATGAGAGCCGGCAACAAGTCCAGCGCCTGCTTCCATGGCGAATGGAGAGAAGGGAAAGAGAGAAGTGAGTTTAGGAATGGGT
This sequence comes from Ricinus communis, assembly GCF_019578655.1. Taxonomy (NCBI): domain Eukaryota; kingdom Viridiplantae; phylum Streptophyta; class Magnoliopsida; order Malpighiales; family Euphorbiaceae; genus Ricinus; species Ricinus communis. Next base: position 23,726,096 of record NC_063258.1, read on the forward strand.
GGTGAAAGAGTGTTTCTTTTTATTTAATGAAAGAAAAAGGGTAGTAGGGTAAAGAAGGTGGAAAACCTCTCACCTAATGCGTCCGGGTAAGGAAAGGGGGTGGTGGTGTGGGCAGTTAGTTGCAGAGTCGCCATTGCCCTAAAGCTAAGCTTCGTTCTAATATCTTTTCAACTAACCTAATACATTTCTTCTTCCTCTTCTTTTATGGTGGTTCTTAATTTGTCTTTTCTTTTTCTTTTTCTTTTTTTTGTTCAACGCCCATCTTGTCAATTTTTGTATATAGTTACTTGCGTTTCTAAGAAAATATTTACCAAAGGTATATCCCTTTATAAATTAACACCAATTACTATTTGACATTTTAAAATGGTGAAATTTGGTGTTAGATTGAACACACAACGTTCTTTTTTATATTTTAGTACACTCTTAGATTTTTTGCTAAATTAAGCTTTTAAACTTAAAATCGGAATAACTAAACTCTTAAATTAAATAATGTAAAATAATTAAACCCCTCTATACAACTCCGTTATTATTATCGTTAATTCTTTTGGTAAAAAATACAATAATCGCTTAAATTTTGGTTATAACTAAATTAAGCTCTTAAATTTTAAGTTAGAATAATTAAGCTCTTAAACTAAATAATATTGAACAATTAAGCCTCTCTATGCAACTTCGTTACTATTATCATTAATTATTTTTATTGATAATGACCTACATCAAATGACAACCAATAGTATAAAGACACCTTGTTTACAAATTCTATTTGATATTTCTTAAAAATAAAAGAAAATAAAAAGATAATACAAAAATTAAAATAATTATTTCAATAAAAAATAGAAAAAAAAAACCTACATTTTCACACCTAGGTTTTATCTTAACTCTTTCATTTTCATGCCTAGGTTCTATCTTCTTTTCTGTTCAAATAATTATTTTAATTTTTGTATTATTGTTTATTTTGTATTATTTTTTCAGAAATATAAAAAATAGAATTTATAATTTAGGTGTTTTTATGCTATTAATTGCCATTTTATGTAGGTCATCATCAATAAAACTAATTAACGGTAGCAGTAACAAAGTTGTATAGAGGAGTTTAATTGTTGTATATTATTTAATTTAAGGACTAATTGTTCTAACTTAAAAGTTTAAGGGTTTAATTGATATTTGGACAAAATTTAGTGGGTTATTTGTATCTTTTACAAAAATAGTTAATGATAATAGTAACAAAGTTGCGTATAGAAGTTTAATTGTTTTGTATTATTTAGTTTAAAGACTTAATTGCTTAAACTTAAAGTTTAAGAGCTTAATTGAGATTTGATAAAAAATTTAAAGGATTATTTATACTTTTTACCTATATTTTATGAATAAATATTAAATAATTAAAAAAGTACTCCAAAATATTACGAGTCTTAATACTGTAAGTAATATAAAATTATTATTTAATCGATATCGATTCAACCAGAACGTATAAGTTCATATAATATTTTAGATAGTGATTAGTTTTGGTATATAAAGTTGACATATACTAAACTAAGCAAATGCATATTTTCTGCATTAAACAACTTGTATTAATATATACTACAATAAATAAATGATACACTCACATATTAATCTGATATATAAATAGAAATATATATATGGAGACTTCTGATTATTTATAAAAAAAAGTATATGAATTATTTTTCTCTTTCTTATTCCCATTAGTAGCATGCACCTTGAAATAATACTGGGGTATATATTTATTAATTGATAAATACTTGAAAACTTGAGTTATTGATATATATATATTGATATTACACACTTGAGTTAGTAAGATGGTGAAATAGATAAGGAAAGACATGTTTGATTGACCCATAATTTAAGTAATAGGGGGAGAAAATGTTTCAATTTGCAAAACATTTTGTGTTATTGAATGAAAGGGAAAAATGCTTATGAAATTAAAATTATATACGGCATAATTTCTGTTTTTTCTTTAAAATAGTGATCGGTTCAAATTATATATAGAAATTTAAAGGTATTTAGAGCTTTAATGATATATTTCTATATATAATATAGTGAAAATATGTGTTTTTACTTCACTTAAGTTTAATTATCTATTTTCAGATAATATTAATCAAAAGAGGAAAATATGGAGCTAAGTACTCAAAAAGAAGTTTAATTAGACATGTTTGTGTCAAACCCCAAGTTTAAAACGCATAGACTGCTAATTACAAGGCTGAAGGAACATTTTAGTCATTTTATATAATTATTAGAATTTATATTAACAGTTATTCATATGATAGTATTTGGTGGAAATAAGGATACTTATAGTCTTATCTATTAGATAGATTTATATTAGGTATATACTTATCTCTAGGGAGACTTATTTAAAGGATGATTATTCTCTATGTATATCTCTCTGCAAAACCTAATTCCTGGAGGAGGGAGTTTTCTCCTATCTGTTCTTTACACATGCCCACCATTATTCTCTATATAGTTCTCTAAAGTTCTTCATGCACAATTTAGTTTAGTTTTCATTACTATTTTTAAGATCTAAGGACCTTTTAAAGAAATTGAGAGTAAGGACCAATCATCTTGCTACTTAAAGAAATTTTGAATCTAGAAAGAGTTTCTACTTATTTATTTTATATCTTTTTATTTAATACCATGATTATTGGTTTAAAAATATTAGACTAATTTTTATAAGTGTTTAGTTTAGCCTTTTTATTTTTGTATGAATATTGTTATTTATTTAGTTAATGAATGATCTTTTTACCTTCATATATGTATTAGTTTCATCTATTATTATTGTTTGACCATCATATCAATTTAGTAGTAATATTTGTTATGAAAATTTTTAGGTTAAAAATATTAGAAACATTATTTTTACTTTAATCTATATTGGTATAAGAAATTTAGGTTGTATCACTAGCTTAAGTGACTCAAGGAAAAGGCATATCACCATCTCATTCATTAGATCTAGGCTTAAAGTGAAACAAAGAGATTACTAAGTAAGTGGCTAAATTAAATACTATTTTCAGCATATAGTTTTAGATTATAAGCATTTGCATTACATATTTAATTATTGTTTAGTTACTTTACTTTATAAATATTACTTTCTTAAAAATACTGATTTAGAGTGTTTAGATTTATTTTTATTATTTTGTGTTAATAATTAATCTTTATAATAAATAGCATCATAGTTCCTTAAGATATTGATCTCGTGGTAAACTTACCCTTACTATATAAACAGTAAATTTATAAAGATAATTTCATTGTTTTATATCGGATATTTAGATCCCAATCATTAATTAACAACCTGCAACAAACAAAATTGTCAACCAGGCCAACCCTTTGTTATATAGTTTTTTTTTTTCATATGTTTGGAAAATAAATAATGCTTGTGATTACTTTTTAAATAAAAATGACATTATTAATCTATTTTTGCTTTCTTTTTCAATTTAGATTTTTTATATCTTTTATCCTTTTTAATCTTGGAGAGTATGTATTATATATTTGCTTACATTTTTTTTTATTTTTTTTTTTGGTGGACAGTCTTGAGCTATGTTGTATATTACAGCCCTTTTCCCCCTTCAAGTTTTTTTTTTTTTAATTAGAGAAAACCTCAATTTGGAAATCCTTGTACTGATTAGATATAATCATATGATAAATAACCTGCAATTGCATTTTTCCTTTATTTTTTATTTTAGTTGCAATTAGTGCTCCACAAAGTCAATTAAATAAAATGTAGTGGCACTACCTTGGTCAACTTTTATTTATAAATAAATTTTAGTTTATCAATTTCAAATATTATTATATTGAGATTCAGAAATGAATTCCACAGAAAACTTATATATGAACTTTGTTTTATTCATTTATACAAACAACATGACTATTTTATCCTATTGGTCTGGCAACAAAGGCTTAATAATTCAAAAAAAATAAATCAGTAATTCACAAATCAAACTATTCATATAAGCATTGTTTGGATTAAGGGATTAATAATTCGTAAAAAAAAAAATTAGTAATTCGTATAAATATTTAGAAATAATATTTAACTAAAATTCATAAATTTAAAATTATGAATCTTACAAATTTTATTAATTGGATTAAACATAAAAATAATAAATTTTTATTTAAAATTAAAAATAATTAGTCATTTATCCATGTGTTGCACGGCCGTTATTATTATTTCAATTATAAAATTAAGTACATGTAATTTAATACTATCAATATAATTGATATTACTATATTTTATTTTTAAAAATTATTAAATAATTAAAAATATAATTTAAGATGTTATTTATATTAAAATATAATTAATATACTATTTTTTATGATAAAATTAGTGTCATTATCTGATTATAAAATTTTTTATTAGTTAATATAATATTAAAATTTTAGAAATGTAACTTATTAATTAATAAATTAATAAAAATTTAAAATTACACATAAACTTAAATCATATGTCAATTAAGTATATATATATATATATATATATATATATATATATATATATATATATATATATTAAGGATGATATAAATTTATTAGAAATAATATTAGAATAAAGAAGTATTATAACAATTATTTGAAAATGGTGGATTTTGAAATTTTCCACCGCCTAAGTGGGAAATTAAAATCCTAAGAGATGAGAAATTTTGGAAGGTGAGATGAATTTAGGGGTTGTTTAATTGTGAATAATTTTTTTCATTTTCAGTTTTTAGTTTTTTTCTTAATTTTCTTCATTTCTAAATATTTCTAATCTTTTATTTTTTATTTTTCAGTTTTTAAATATGAAACTCTGTTTTTCTATTTTCTTAAAAGAATTTTCTAGGAAATAGGCCATGCATGTATCTCATATGGTAAGCTTTTTATCTAAGAAAACAATTGACATGCATGTATTTGCTATTTGTTTCATATATATATATACACATACACACATAGAAAAGCTAAAAATTGCAACAAGAGAACAAAACAAAACAAAAGAAACAGAGGGCCTACTAAATGTGGCACTGGCAGTACCAAATTGAGTTAAAAATGCATCATTTTGAAAAACTTGAAGTGTCCGTTAACAGGTTATGAAAAGCTGAAGAAAAACATGTGAAGCAGCAATGCTTGAGATGCAAGAACTTAGCACCTAAGCCAACTTCAATTCGTTAGTTGGGTAAGTTGAGGTCTCTCTATCTAACACAGACACTTACACTTCCTACTTTGTAATACATTACTATAAAAATATTTAAATTCATCTTTCCCATTTTGGGGTTGGCAATGGCATCAGCAGTTGGGGGATTCTTTCTTCCTCTCTTTTTCATTTTTGGTAGTAAGTTACTTATTATTAAAATCAAGGATACGGCTCATAGCCTGCTTACCAGAAGCTTTTCCTTGTCAGGATCCATGGAAGAGGTGACCTATTATTATTATTATTACTTCAGCCAACTAATATACGATGCTACTATATATATATATACAACTAATAGACTCTTCTTTCCTTTTTCGGGCTTTTTGATATGGGCTTACTGGTCATCAATAGGTAAAGAACTTTAGCTATTTTTATAATTTAGTTTGTGTATTTTGATTGAGAGAGAATGGAGAAACAGAGAAGGAAAGTGCCAAAAGAAGAAAAAAAAAAGAAAAAAGGTGGAAGGCGGATGGAAGAAAAGGGAGGTAATAGAAAGGAATATTCGAGCAGTGGAAGAGTGATTACTGAGTCCAAATTATCCTTAGTTTATTATAGATTTTTCAAACTTTCTTGGGGTATGTTTGGAATTGTTATTGAATGGTTTAAAATTTTTTAAATTTAATTTTTTTATAAACTGCTTTTCTCAAATCTGTTTTATAGAAAAACATACATTCACCTGCTTTTCTCAAGCTAACTCTATGGTTTAATTTAATATAATTTAGCTAATTTGGACGTAATTATTACTTTTCAAATAACACTATAAAGAAATTGAATTTAGCAATGGGAATATTTACTGCTGAAACGAGAAAATATGTTACTATTTAATATTAGCGATTAAAAAAATCAGTTATTAAACATATTGTCATTAATTATTTAACGATTGAAAACCAATATTTTAATATGGGCATGATGATGTGTTAAATAAAATTAAATTAAGAAAAAAAAAAGGTAAGAACCCATCATTTTAGCTTAGACAAAACCCAAGCAAAATCACTAAATAAATACAAAGTTCATATTTCAAACCAAGCAAATTTGATAAATCAAGTAAAGACAGGTAGATTTGCTCATTATCTCGGATGATTATAATTAAATAATTATTTAGTTATTCTAATTGAGTTGTACTTTAAGTAACTAAAATACTTCAATTCGTTAACCAATTTGTCAAAATTAAAAAATCGCGATAAAATTATAAAATAGCTAAAGTTCAAAATGTATTTTATAATTAGACAAAGATGAGACTATTGAGGTGACGCTCGTATTTATACTACATCAGTAAGATTATATCAATTAATGACTGACATTACAAAAATCAAAAGTCATGTTAGATTCACAAAAATCATTAAAGATCATAATCTATTTTGAAATTAACCCACTAACAAAATCGGATAAGTTATAATTAAAAAAAAATAACCATAACTCGATAAATTAGTATGATAAATGCTGCATGAACCCTAATGATTTGTATCCGAAGAAGATATGTTCCAAAAAGACCCGAATCCAAAATAACTTGAGCACGAAATATTTCAAAACCTGAAGTGATCAATACCAAGCCCTTCCTTGATCAGCCAGTTTGCCATCTCTAAATCTAAGAGGGAAAGCCCTTCTCTTTCGTTTACAACACAGGTGCAACTTCTTTGAACAAACCACCACTATTTAATTGTCTATCCAATTTGTTTCCCCATTTTCATTGCTGACCAAATTATTGAAGGCACAATTATTAGGATTTTGCTCTATGGATAGCTGTTATACATAAAGATTAGTAATTCTTTCAAGCGTATTTTAATTCCCTCTTAGTTGGACTATCTCCCCAATAGTAATTAGTAACATTATATATATGAAAGAATGAACCCATTTGTAATATAATCTCAGCTTTCAAGCATATCAATTAATAAACTACTTTTCGAAAATTTTTATTTTCATTTAATAATGATAAGAAAAGACCTACATCTTGAAATGTAATTACTAAAAACAGAGCTTGTATAAAACTACTTGCAATATCTTATATTTATTAACTTTAATTAGTCCAAAATTTGATTAGTAGATAACTAAATGTTTATACATTGATGCACTAATAGTTGGACAAAAATTAGAAATGGTTGATCTCTTAGGGAATATAAGAGGCAAACATGGAAACGTCTACGATGAGACTCAAAAAAAGAATGAAAAGTTTAGACCTTGGTTTTAAAATATGCATGAAAAGATGATCAACGAATTATGAACAAATTAATATTAATGAAGTTAGAGGAAATGACTTATGAGATAAGCAAGTGCCGGGCTAATAGTACAACGACTGAAAGAAAAATATAAAAGTATTGATGCAGAATCTAAGAAATCAATGTGTTAATGTAATGGAAAGCTATCAAAAAAATATCGGATGCCCTAAAATGCATTCAAGATGAAGTTAAGGCTATAAACCTTATAGATTTATCAAGGAAAATTGACAAACAAAACTCTCATTCGGTTGACAATGTTTTGTTATTAAAGGCTCGGAATCAAGCAAAGCCCTGACACCAAATGCAAGCGGAAAGTGGAGAAGAGCTGAGCTGCTATCTAAATATTAAACTATTGCTACAGAAACTCCAAAGGGGAATGAATAAAAGAAAAAAGCGAGCCCGTGATCGGCGTGTCAACTGATGCAAATACCTCACCTAAAAAGATAATTTTACGAGTTCATTCTTGAATAAGTGAAGAAATTTTATTTATTTCATTGTAGATTGTTTTGAAAGTCTTGCGTTCTAATGTGATGGAATGCTATCTAAATAGCAATCAACTTTACGCATGTTCGATATAAGGAGTTTAAACCGTAAAAGGAGAAATCTATGTTGGCAGCTATTTCCAAACTACAAGGAAGAATTCATTCTTTTTTCTTCTCATGACAATAAATAGTAAAGCGAGTGTTAGAGATGTAACAACAGTAAAATATACTTTGCATATCAACAATGATGAAATTTTATAATGCCAACATTGATTTTAGAAGTATCGACTCATTCTTCTCAACTATTTACAAGACTCTATGAATGAAACTCTGCCTAACTTAATATTCGAGTCACAAAATTGAAATTTTACCTTTCTTTATTTCTGTCGATATACATAGCATATTTCACCATTTTTGCATCTTCAGCACTCATTTTATTACTCATTGCCATTGAAAAGGGGAATAAATAGGATTTATCAATAGGGGTTTTGGATTTCTTTTTCCTTATAATCTAAAAATAGTTAATGTAATTTCTCCTTGTATGGTTTAGACTCCTTATATGGAACGTGCATAAACCCAATTAATTTACTACCTAGATAGCATTCCATCGCATTAGAAAGTCTTTAAAAACAATTTGTAATAAAATAAACGAGATTTCTTCATTTATTTAATGATGAACCCGTACTAAACATATTATACAGTGTTTGCTTAATTTTTTTTCTATTGAGTTCATTCTCCTCTGGAGTTTCCATAGCCAAAATCTCATCTTTAGATAGATGTCGAGCTCTCTTTTATTTTTCACTTGCACTTGACGCTGAGAGTTTTGCTTGACTCTAACTCTTCAACCATGAAACATTATCGACTAAATGAGTCTTTCTTATCAACATTTCTTGATAACCCTGTAAGGCTCATAGCCCTAACATCATCTTGGATGTATTTCAGAGCATCCAATATCTTATAATAACTTCCGTTACACTAACATACTTATTTCTTATATCCTGCATTCCTACATTTCTCTTAATCGTTGTATATCAGTCCAGAGCTTGCCTATTTCGTAAGTCAGCTCCTCTAACTTCACTAATATCAATTTGTTTTTAATCCATCGATTATCTTTTTTACTTTTTCTAGTTAAACCCTGAACTCTCAATTTTTTCTTCAATCTAATTATAAACAATCTCTCTGTGTACTTTTATATTTCATATCAAATGCTAAGAGACATCAGTGACCTCACTTCAAAAATTATTCATCTATGCTTGTTACTTGTCATCCATTGGATGAAAAACTACTCAAGAAGTAACCACTAAAAAAAAGTAAACATTTATTTAGAATCAACAATCAATTAGTATGAAAATCTCATCCGTTACAAGAGGTTCCACCGTATCATCCAATGGTTATAATCTATGAAATAACATATAGTCTTTCTCATGAATGATTCCTAACTACATTATTAATATTTGCTTTCTACAATATATATATATCCTTAACAGCGCTGTTATTAACGTCTGAGGCATTGTGTTCCATGAGTTTGTACGAAAAACAAAAGTTCAAAAGCCTAAATGAGATTAGCTATCTCTAATTCATGACTAATTACTATTGCATCATTGTCCAAACATTCAGAGTATCTATTAAAAATATTATGAAACTGATTAAGTTTTGTATCCACTATATAAACAATAGCTTGTGAACTCAAGAGGATAAGAGTTAAACACAAAGTTAAACGGATATAAAATATTGTCAAATAAAGTTTTACATGCTTGGCTTTTAGTAATTACATCTCAAAGTTACTTGGAAAAAATGAAACCAAAAATATATTAAATTGTAATTTATTAATTCATTTACTTAAAATTTGAAATTATATTCTCAGTAACAATTTATAGATGAAAAAAGTGCTGAAATTTTAAAACAGGGTTTAAAGGACTTGTGGATTTGTTTTTTATCGAATAGGTTCAAGCTTCAAACTAAATGTTACTAATTTTCTAATATGAAAATATAATTATTCATGCAATTTAATTGAATAAAGTAACTACCGTAATATCTCTCTATAGTGATACTCTATATAGTAATAAAAGATTACGGTCCCAATTTAGGCCAATACTCTCTACTGTAATAAGTTATTAAATTTTGAAGTCCCGCCTTAAGAAAATATTCCTCCATATAGTAATATTTGTATATATAAGATTAAAAAATATTATATTATGCTATGTTTTATCTTACTGTAATATTATTTTATTTCATCAATCTTATTTCTATAATATGAAGATATTTACTTATCCTATCTCTAGTTTCTAGTATTTCACTAACAAGATTAAGTATTAAGTCCAAAGAAAAACTTTAGTATTCAAACCTCCATTAAGTTATAACCTCGTCATTGTCATAAATTTTATTTGGTCCTAAGTGTATGACTGTAGAGAGGTTTTACTGTATAAGCCCCAACACTACTTCAGACTTGAAACATACAAAAAGTAAATAAACAAATGATGTAAAGTCCTAGCTAATCTCACAATTATTAAGACTACAAAAGGTTGTTTCTGCTGTAAAATTTGGTGTGTTATAATACATGTCGTATTACACTAAACTATACATACACGGATCCTAAGCCTGTTTAATAAATCAAAAGGGGTGATACCTGCCATCTATCCTTTGTTGAAACTCTTCATGGAACTTCCAAATGCAATCACACACCAGCTGACACTTCGTTTACAGCTGATTTGTCCCTTTTCTTTGGTGGCTCCTGTGATTTCTGTAGAATGGCTTTATTGGGTGCCAAAGTAATAAATATATTTCTATCTCTGAAGTTTTTAGTCTCCTCAGTCGCAAGCTACAAATTGCAGCATCAAATGCAAGTTAGAGAATTAATAAAGAATTTATTAGCAGAAAAATTCATAGCCAATTTAATCAAGAATGACAGGTGAGGTGATAAGGAAAAAGTCTAGAGAGTTGATACTGAGTGGTGTTCAGATGTATGGGGTTTTAATCTATTTGAAAGTACAAGCCCATTAGGATAACCAATTTTGAACTGGATTCTGCTTGAAGCAGGGTAGTATGCAATGAACAGATGCAACCCAGCCCAGTTAGAAGCCTACGAAATAAGTTTTTTTTTTTTTTCTTTTCCGATTTCTTTCTATTTTTTTGGTTTGATCTTGCAACGAGTATCATGAACTTCAACATTCCAAGACATGTTGTATATCATTCATTCTTCCTTAAATATGGCATTTAACCATACACAAACTTAATAGAAGTCATGACACATGAGAACTACCTCCCCAACATCATTCTGGAAACGTCTGATGAGCTCAATAGCAATATTTCTGAATTCATTTTCACGGCCTTTCAAGTTCACTATGACCTTAACCTGAAAGAAATGAACACAATAACTCACTCAGAACTGACATCCTACATATGAAATTAGAGTCTGCAGAGGTAAGGTAACACTAGAAAGAAAATTAAAACAACCTTGTCACCATCTTTTAAAAACTTCCGAGCAGCTCTCAAACGCACATCATAATCATGTTGATCAATGTTGTAACTGTAGATAAAAATAAAGTAAGAAAGAAAAACAGGCATATTTCAATTAAGAACAGAAACACAACAGTATAGCCAGTCTGATACTTTTACACCACAGCTTTTAAACCACATAATGACAAAATCAATAAAACATACACGAGTTCTGAATTCAAGATACCAATCATGTTTCCAACATTAGCAATCGCATCAACAGCACAAGCAGAAACCATGAATACAAGAGTTCAAAATTTTCACAGATACTAGCTAGCTAGTTGCTTTATCCCCAGGAATCAGTGTTAGAGAAAGGGAAAGGAAAAGAGAGAGAGAGAGAGAGGGATGTTTATATTTAGAGACAGAGCACCACCAGCCTTGTGACCAAGTGGTATCCAGTAGCCTAAGCGCAGAAGCAAGAACCAAATACTCTAGCAAGCTAACTACTTCATGAAATTTTACCAAAACTGAGGTTCCTTATCACCCCAGAAATGAATGTGGATATGTATAAGAAGGGAATTACAAATGTTTATATCTACCACATTATTTCTTTCAGCTTACCATAGGGATAAATTACTTCAGAGACAAAGGAAATATTGAATATCAACTCCAACTGCCCTAAAACTTAACAAAGATATCAGCTTTCTACTGATTATCATAAAGTTCCAGATTTTCACTAAGTTGATACATCAGTTTTCAGATGGATATTTAACAGCATGCAATCAATGTGAAAACATCCACTTGAAAAGATTACAAAAGATAAGGACATCGTGTTTTGCAGGTAAGGACAGCAGGTTGCAATTCATGAGATTAAAAGGTTAGAATTTTACAGAAAGATACAAGCTGGTAATAATACACAAGATTGTGGATAAGATAATCATGTGATAAGACTGTGCAACTTACCCCATCTTAAGTTCCTTCAGATCCATGCGAGTTGCTGACATTTAATAGCATACTTTAGTCAGTTTGTGCTCTCATAATAGAGACTTTACACATACCAGAAATGCATCAAGCTCTACAAAAGATTAAACATTCACCAGCACTTTTCTTCTGCTGTCCTTTCTTTTTCTTTTGCAGTTCATATCTATACTTGCTGACAAACAAGTAAAGAAAGTATTAATGCAAATTCCAATTGGAAAAGCTAAAGCGATCACTGTTAGATAGTATAAGAATTTAGTATGATTATGAAACTAGACATGACATTTATAAATGGGTCAGCATCAGCCCCCTCCTGCAGCATGTGATTTTTATCCCTTCTCACTTTGCTTTTGGACATTAACTTTAGGTTTCTCAAAGCGCTTAATTTACAAGCGCACAAATCAATAGCCTCACAATAGGTAGATAAGCATAAGTGGCTAGTCCAATTTTATTTGATATTCAAACAGAAAAAGAAATCCAGATAATAGTGTGTTAAGGCTAGTACAAAAGATAATCTAGTCACTTGTCCAAAAAAAAATGCAACAGTGGAAAAGGCAAATGAAATTTGGTAGATGATAAAGTCGAGAAATTACAGAAAAGAGAAAATACCAATATTAATAAAAGAGCTATATTGGATAATAACCTAGTAAACCACAATTCAAAGGCAAGCCAAGCCCTCATTCTATACTTATGAAAACACTTCTGTCACAATTGCTAAATGATGCCATGTATAGCATTACCTGATATGCAAGCAAGAAAAAACTGTGGAATGCAACAGTGACATATTCTGGAATTTTAAAATGATTGTGGAAAAACACAAAATATGTGAAATATTTGAATATTAAAACATGCAGAAACTTGATTCTTAATTAATTATATATTTTAAAAAGAAGTGCAAAAGTTATCATACTTGTAATCCATTATTCTGACAACTGGTGGATCAGCATCAGGGGATAATATCACCTGCAAAAATAACAGAATAAAATGTGCACACATCAGAAGCTCAAAAATTTTAAAATAAGAATAGTATAAAACTTCTGTCTTCTGTCAAATGCAGTACTAACCACAGCTGCGCCAGCTAACATGGGGAAACTAATTTTTTGAAACATCAAAAGAGTATCAATTATCGAGGGTCATAAACTAGAACATTAGTTCTGACATGCAAATAAGCTCTAGAAAAAGAATCATTAATCAGACCTAAACAAGCATGTCTATGAGACAATGCCTTGTGCACAAATGAAAGAAAAAAAAACATCTTTATAATTCATATAATGCAATATTATCATGTAAAGAAACAATAAAACTAAAGAAAACTATTAATAGTAAGAAACTCGGTGGTTTTATGTAAGTGAGAATGAGTAAATATATTGCATACCAAATCAAGTGCAGCATTCTCAGCCATTTGAATTGCCTCACTTTTAGGTACCACTCCAACCTACAGACAGTCCACTGAGCATAATTACGTAATCTTTTTAAAAATAAACTTTAACCAAAAAAGAAACAATTATCTTTAAATATTATTCCAGTTCCCATAGTTACACTAACCATATTTTGCTGCTCATCAATAAGCCTCACAGTAGCTGACCTGAAACACATCCACAAAATTCAAATTCAGTTAATCTCACCAAAAAAAAAAACTAAACAAAAAATAAATAAACACCTAATGGTAGATATATCAAGAGCGTGGTCATCTTCAGAATCACTCTGCCTGGACCGCCGGTCGCCGGAAGAACGGAACCCACCACCGAAGCGAGCGGAGGTGACAACGGAAGCGCGGGAGAGAGAAATGAGAGAGTCGGGTTTAGAGCAGTGAAAACGGAGTCCAAAGAGCTTGGATTCAAGAGATGAAAGAATAAACTGAGTCGTTTTGGTTGCCGTTGTTAATTGGGTAAGGAGAGGGTTAAAAGGGAAGCTGGTGGTGATCCCAGCCATGGCTTGGTGATGGAGCAGACACTGCAGGGTAGCAGCTTTAACTTTAGATTTAAAAGTTCTTATCCAGAAATTTTATTTTTTTCGTTTAGAACGAAAGTTGGTTCCTTTCGGGTTTGGGCTGGACTGGTTGCTCAATTTTTAGGTCCACTTTTTAACTATACATGGATGTTTAGCCCATTAAGAATAAATTAATGGGATAAGTAATATATATATATATATATATATATATATATTTTGATGATTTTACTCTTTTACAATTTTTAGCTTATATTCTTTTAGCCCAAAAGATATATGTAGTTATAAATCGTTATAAAAAGAAGGTATATTACTGTCAAAAAGTTTTGGTTTATAAAAATTCGGTCATTTTTACTATGATCAATCATCATTATTAACATGATTTGTTCGGGTTTGATAACATGATTTTAAAGCTTAATAATTGTTAATACTTTTATCTAACCGTTAAATTTAGGGCTGAGCACGGATCGGTCCAATTCGGTTATTTATAAATCACCAGTACCATACCAAACTTCGGTTATTTTAAAATTGAAGGTACCAGTACCGTACCAAACATAAAAAGATCCAATACCGTATTGTACCAATTTTACGGTTCAATACAGTTCGGTTCGGTGCTATTTTCGGTTCCAAAAATTTTTAAAAATACAACTTTAATCTCATCTTTAATCAAATACATTTAGAGCAAATATGATTACCAACCTAAAAAAAGTAGCATGAAAATCTGAATTAAAATTGCAATCACATTTTTGAATAACCTGTTTCGTAATTCAGTCACTTGCAAATACAATAATTCATTCAATATTCAAATAGAAACCATTAAAATATATGTTACTGGTAGCATAAAAATATTTTACAGATGTCAATCATTAAAATAAATAAATTTACAAACTTTATGTAGCACTAAAATACATGTCCAAAATTAGCAAAGGAATGTTATTACCTCCCCTTAAAATTAGCACTCCACATTTAATCTTGGCATAAGTGACTCATCAATCTCAGGATCTTGAATAATTTCTACAATAAAAGTAAAAAATTACGTCAATAAGACTTAACAGCATAAAAAATAAACAAACATATGTAAGTAAAGAAATGTTACATGACTCTATGCTTTTAATATCCTCTATTGATTCTTCTAATTGGATAGGTTTATTTGAACTTCTAAGCCAATCTTGACAACAAATGAGGACCTCCGCTGTTGTAGGAAGTAAAGAATTTCTATATTGATCTAGAGTTCGTCCTCCAGTACTAAATGCAGATTCAGAGGCTACTGTTGAAGCTTGGATAGCCAATACATCGCGTGCAACCTTGGACAAGATAGGATACCTTACTGAATTCACCTTCCACCATGCTAAGATATCGAAATCAATGGTGAATTTTTCTGCAAATTCTTCGAAGTATCTATCTAACTCAGATATCTTAGACAGATTCTGTTGCGCTTCTTCCTCTAAAAAGAACTCATCAATTTCTTCTTCTATTTCCATATCACTTGGCCCACTATCATATGCAAATTTCTCTAAGCTTCCTACAACCTCACCCATATGTAATTGATCCTCAATTATCTTGTATTCATCCACCATCAACTCTAAAGCTGTTTTCACCATTTTTTTCAAATTTTTTGCCTCATCTTCACCATAATAAATGGTATACTTAGCTTTCAAGTACTTTAATTTGCACCTAGGATCCAAGACAACAGCCACAAATAACATAACATTCATTTTATCTAAAGAACCCCAATATTTGTCAAATTTAGCTCGCATTTCAATGGTCATTTGACTTAGCTCACTATCCTTAATAATTTTAGAAGCATCTAGTTCTTTTAAAATCTTTATGACCTCCGGAAAATAAAGATTTGAAGTAGAGTACAATGTGCCAGATAGCTTGCAAGTAGCATCGTAGAATTTCTTAAGAAACTTTATTAGCACCTTAGCTTTAGTCCAATCTACTTCACTAGGTAAATCATCACCAAAATCAGCCAGGAATTTGGAGTCTATGTCTTCCAATATATCAAAAGCCTTTTGATAGCCCAAAGCACAATCTAACATCAAATAAGTTGAATTCCACCTAGTTAGGCAATCTAACTGTAAAGAGGACTTATTCTTTAAATTTGCTAACTCGCAAGCCTTCTTAAATAGATCCATTCTTTGAGGACTACTTCTAATGTACTTCACAACATCTCTAATTTTTTTAATGGAAACTTGAGATATTTGAAGTCCATCTTTCACAATTAATTGAAGGATATGGGCAAAACACCTCATATGAAATGCATCTCCACCCAAAATAAATGCATTTTTCTTTAATAATCTTTTCTTCAACTGTTGAATAGCAGTGTCATTATTAGATGCATTATCAACAGTTATGCACATGACTTTTTTATACCCCACTCCTCCATACAAGTATCTACTGCATTACCTATATTTATACCTCTATGACTCTTAACAACACAAAAATTCAATAATCCTCTTATGCATATTCCAATCAGCATCTATAAAATGAGCAGTCAAACAAAGATAGCTTAAATTTTGCACACTTGTCCAAGTATCAGTGGTCAAAGAGACTTTTTGACATTGTGTTGCAATAATGGCTTTCAATTTTTTTTCTCTTCAGCAAATAAACTGAAACAATCCCTCACAATGGTGAATCTAGAAGGAATAATAAAATTAGGTACAACAACTTGAATAAATTCTTTAAACCCTTCCCTTTCCACAAATCTAAAAGGTAATTCATCTTTAATTATCATTCGAACTAATGCTTTCCTACAAACTTCTTGATCAAAACACCAAGTTCCAATCTTAGGACTTTCTGTATTTATGGACTTTAAGAACGTTAGGGTCTTTTGCGATTTGTCCTTCTTAATCTCTGCATTAATCAACTGTTGTTTATGAGGAATTTTTTACAGGTTACTCGCAAGTGTTTCCTAAGACCCGAAGTTCCCATGGCACTACCACCTTGGTAATTCTTACCACACCATAAACACCTAACTCTACTCGTCTCTTTACCATCAGAGTTCTTAATTTTTTCAAAATGCAACCAAACAAATGACCTAGTTTTACTAGGAGAGGAAGAAGGTGGATCAGCGGTGTTAGTACCTTCATTAGTGTCAACAGTTTTTTTTTCTTTTTCTGTTGCTGGACATGGATGTTTACTTGAACAGGCAGCGATACTGTTATTGCCAGCAGATGAAGCATTATTTTTCGATGGAGGTGGAATTGAAGCTAACCACAAGCCATTGCTGTTTGAAGAAGTAGAATCAGTTGTTTTTCTCTTCTTAGTGTTGGATAGTTGGCTAACTCCATGTTTTACCATCTTTACTGCAACATATAAGATAAAATTAAGTTAAAGCTTAATTGCTATAGATAAGTTATAAATTTAATATAACCAAATATGCATCTTTTAATTTGTGCACTTTCATTTTCAACTATTATTTTTACTAATTCAATGGCAGTCGTCCTTAAACATGTCCTAGTTAAGTTATACGAATCATTATCAAGAGTAAAGCATGCGAATCATTATCAAGAGTAAAGCTTAAGTTTTACTCTGCACAAACAGTTCAATAATGCAACAGAACAAAGAATAAAATGGCGACTAAAACAGATTTCATCGTTAAAACAAGAAACAAAGATACCAACCATACGATTTCATCGTTAAAAATGGCAAAGAATAATACCCGACGGAACAAAGAAAGAACGATGGGCGACGGAAGACCAACGATGGGCGACGGGAAGCGATGGGAACAGCGGCAACGATGGGTGACGAGAAGCAATGGGAAGGGCGACGGAATGGCGAATGATGGGCGACTGGGAACGCAAAGAATGAAAAACCCTAACTTTGTTATGTTTTGACAATTTTTTGTAAGTTTTGTTTCATCCTTTTCGAAAAAAATTAAACTGTGAATATAATTTAATATATTTTTTTATATTTTAATTAATTCCCCCTGTGGACGACAACACGGCCGTGTTGATGCCTGTGTTCCCAACACGGGCTGGTGTTTATGCACGTGTTACTCTCTGTGGTCGTGCTCCCTAAAAGCTTCTTTTTCTTTGATGTTTGATGCATCCAACACGGCCGTGTTTGTGACCGTGTTGGGAATACGGCCAGTGTTGAAACTAACACGGCCATGTTCAACTTCATCATGCCCATACTTAGCTCGTTTCGGCAGCTTTGACTTCCAATTATGCTCCAATTCTTCCCTTTATCATTCTTTAACTTCTTTTGGACCTAATGCACACAAACAGACACATAGGGTGAGTGTTGGGACCAATTCACATCCAAATGTCCATAGAATCAATCTTAAAAACCTCATTTAGATGTGTGTATTTTACGCACATCAAATAACCCCACACTAGCTCATTGGTTGTCCTCAAGCAATTAAAAGTAAAATAAGGAAAAATAGTATGTATACTAGATTACTAGTATCAATATACTATGTGACATATTAATATATATAACTTATATTTTTTATAGAGTATAAAGTATATTATAATATTATAGTTAAATATAAATAGTTTTTTACAGAGTATATGTATTATTTTTTTAATATGTATTATTTATATAATATAAATAATTATTTATAAATATATGTAAAAAATTCTGTTCTACGGTTTGGTCCGGATCAAGACAAGACGGATCGGTACATGATTTGCTTTTTACTAAAGAACCGACCATACCGTAATAGTAAAAAAAAATCGGATCTAGTACAATTCGGTTATAAAAACTTTCAGTTATTTTCGGTTCTGGTACTTTTCGGTACGGTTATTCGGTTCGGGCGGGAATCACCGAGATCCATACTCAGCCCTAGTTAAATTGCAGTTTAAGAAGTTATTGATATGATGATATTAATTCAGCGGTTAAATAATAACATTTAAGTTACTAAGCTCTGAACTCATATTATCAAACAAAGAAAATATAATAATGATAATTCATCAAATTCAAGATGGCTAAATCATTACCCATAAATAATTTTTAAGGGTAGAATATTGTTTTATCACGATTTTAACCACATACTTTTATTTTGTCAAAAAAACTACATACTGAAAATTATCAAATGGTAAAACCACAAAGTACTTTATTTTATTTATTTTAAATTTAATTTATTTTATAAAAAAAAATCCAAAATCCTCATATTTTTAATTTTTTATTAAATTTACTTTTTTACATTTTTACTATAATAAAATATTAAAAATAAGGTTTTTCAAAAAAAATTAAATTTATTGTTTTGGTTGATTTTTGGTTTCTTTCAACCAAATCGTAAATTAAAAATTAAAAGTAAAAAAAACATATTTATGAAAAAAATAATTTTCCTAATGAAGTTGATATTTTTTTGTTCATCTTATTAGATATTTTAAAAGTTTTTATTATTTTATAGACATACTTTTATTTATTTCAAATATAAATTCTTATACCGACTATTTCTATGTCATTCTTAAATAAAGTTAATGTATATTTTGACTTGTGTCTTTTTAAACCGCACTAAGTAACTTTGTGTGTGAATAATTTGCCTACTACATTATTCATAAATGAAATTAATTTTATATAGTGGTATATTAATTAATTATATTCAATTAAGATTTTTATAGAATTTTTTTAAATAAATTACTTTTAAAGAGTTTCTAAATTTTTAATGACTTTTACAGAGTTCAGGATTTTATGAATGATTTTTACAAACTTTACTTAAAAATTATTTTATAGACTTTTATTGAATTTTACATACTATTATTTATCTATTATTTATTTATTTAAAAATAAATTTAATCATTTTTTATTATTTTCTTCATTTTTTTATATTTTCTTTAAACATTATTCCACATAATGTTATATACAACTCCATACACAAGTAACGGACTTCATTTCATTATTGTATAAAATTCATACCATTTATAAATTTTTTATCTCACAACATGAACACTATATTTTTTGTCAAGAGAATAATTCTTTTTAAAAAGAAATTATCATATTATAATTTGTCTCCAATTAAACCACAAAGTTCATGTCATACTAGTTATATTTTATTTATTACTTATTTCATAAATACTTAAATCAACGATAATCACGTTTACTAATTATTTGATAAATACTTAAACCGATAATTACTCTTACCAATAGAAAAAATTATCCAAATAATTTTTCTAATAAAACCTAAAAGTCTATATATGTTGGAGTTGTTTGTTCAAATCAATTCATTAAGTGTTTTATTTAAAATTCATATTTTTATGAGGCCCCTTTTAATTAATTTTTTGTATGTGCGAGTATAAGAGAATATTATTAGTAAATAATTTTTAGCTTATAAAGTTTCATCTAATTTCTTATATCTTTTAAGATGGAGAATATAGTAAAGAAAAATGAAGACGATAATACACGAGAATTTGAAAAGAAAAAATATGAGTTTTTATAAAAAAGTCTATTGAAATCTTGAAGAAAGTAAAAGAGAAATCTTAAAAAAATTTATTCATAACAATGCATAAGAAAGTAATTAAAAGTATATAAAAATTTGTGTCTGTAAAAATTAATGATTTTTTAAATACTAGCTTACTTTAAAGATTTCATAAAAATTATAATTGAATACTCCCTAATTTTTATAAACTTTTTAAAAGTTTTTAAAAATCTATATTGAATACCTCATATGAATTTTAAAATTACTATTGAATATACTCTGACTTTTAAACTCCATCAAAATCTTTAAAAGTCTTAATTGAATACAACCTTCTTAGTCACGTGAGCTGAAGCTAAAAGTACTAGTTATAAATGAATGCTCTTTAATTTTTATAGACTTTTTTGAAGTCCTTAAAAGTTTATATTGAATACTTCATATGACTTATACAGAGTTTTTTAAAAGTTATTATTGAATACACGTTAACTTTTAAACTTCATCCAATTCTTTAAAAGTCTTAATTGAATACACCCTCCTTAGTCATGTAAACCGAAACTAACAGTACTTTTGAAGACTTTATAAAAATTGTAATTAAATATCCCCTAAGTTTTATAGTCTTTTTAAAACTCTTTAAAAGTCTATATTGAATATCCCTTGACTTGTATATAATTTTTCAAAATTATTATTTATTCTAACTTTTAAACTCCATCAAAGTCTTTAAACATTTTAATTGAATACACACTCATGTGAGCTGAAGCTAATGTTTCTTAACTTATCTTTTAAATAAGAGTTTAAGTTTTCAAGTTTAGGTGTTTTTAAAAATTATTATTAGACACTAAAAAGATATATTTAGAATATTTTGACTAAATATATTAGTTTTTTAATTTTCTATAAACTAATTTCTTTCAAATGTATTTCTAAGAAAATCTCTCTTCTTTCTTTTTGATTTTGACTTGGTTGGCAGGGTCAGGGCCTTTCTCGCTGGGCGAGTGCATCCGATTCTAAAGTCCTTTCCTAAACCACTTCCTGTTCAGTTGCTGAAAGATAGAGATAAGCTTTCTAAATGAGATTGAGTTCCACGAATATGCAGACTAGAAAGATGTTATTTGCTGCTATTCTATCTATTTGTGCATTAAGTTCGAAGAAGATCTCAATCTATAATGAAGAAATGATAGTAGCTCGTTGTTTTATAGGCTTTATCATATTCAGTCGGAAGAGTTTAGGTAATACTTTCAAAGTGACTCTCGACGGGAGAATCCAGGCTATTCAGGAAGAATTAGAATATAAAATAGAAAAAAAAAACTAAAATTTGAAAAAAAAATTTCCAAACTCAACACTAATTATCGTTTGAGTTGCTCAGTCTAGACACCGAAAAATATTTATTTTTATGAAAGAGATAACAAACTAAAAATTCAAATCTCTCATAAATGGAATTGGATAAGAAAATGTTTAGTATGCCGAAACCTAAATGTTAAGTCAGCAACACTTGTAAGATATCACTTCTCCCGTCACAAGATTTTACTTTTCAATGAGTGAAAGATTTTTCTCCGGCCGTACGGTGAAGGCTTCTACAGGGCTTGGCCGTCTTAAAAATGGTTCAAATGAGAGGGATCTAAGATTCAAAGACTAGGACTCGAGCCCAAACCCAACATCACCATGAGACGTTGTTAGAAATTATTCTTTCATTGATTCATTCTACAATAAGTCTCTTTCCAAAGACAAACCAATAAAATTTAAGGATTATGTTCACTCATAAATTATTTTGGAAACCAATAAAATTTAAGGATTATGTTCACTCATAAATTATTCAAGTTCTAAATATACGACCTTACTATTACTTTAATTATAAATTTAAATTAATAGATACGATTTAAATATTAATATTAATAAAATTTTAAATATTTAATATTAATTTATAATATTTTGAAACTAATAATAAATTAATTATTTTTAAATATTTTTAGTTTATTGAATTTTAAAATCTTATTAGTACAAAGAATATCTATTAATTAATTTTATATTATATAATTAATATTATTACTTTTAAAACTAAAAATTTATTTTATTTATATAAAAAATTAATCTATTAATTAATTTTATATTATATAATTAATATTATTACTTTTAAAACTAAAAATTTATTTTATTTATATAAAAAATTAATTTATTATTAAATACAATACTAAAATATTATTATTTCTAAAATAAAAATTATTATTTAACTAAAAAATTAATTTATTAATTAATATAATATTAAAAAATAAAATTATATTTAAAATAGAATTTAGCATTATTATACAATTCTAAAAATTATTTATCATATACTATTAAAATGATAATTAATATATTATTTATTAAAGTTAAAATCAATATTTAATTTGATACTAAAATATAATTAATATATAATTTTTTTAAAATTAGGATCAATATTTATTAAAAAAATTAATAAATAAAAAATTTATAATATCCAATAATATGTTTAAATAAAAAATAAAACACAAATCAATTTTACATAGAGATTTCAACCAAGTGTAAACAAAATTAAATTTTTTGCATAGATTCCAACAAATGTAAAGAAAAGAAACTTAAGAATTTAAATCTCTCTTTACTTGGAAGAGTGGAAGATGCCTTTCGTCAAAAGCGGCCAAAATCACTCGAATATAACATTCCTCATTTAATTTGCATGTATAAATTTATTTCTAACAATAAATAATCATTAAAATAAATAATTCAATCAAATATATAAATTCAATTTAATAAAATAAAATAAAATACTAGTATATGCTATTAATTTTATTTATAGCTGAAACTATCTACCATTCAAAGAAACATTACCTAGTCATTTGCATAATTTTGCAATATAATATTATACTTGCATTCATAATCTCATTCCTCATCCCACTCCCAAACAAAAAGACAAAGACTTCTGCTCAACAAACTAAAACAAAAGGCGGCTACACTAACACTAGTAACACAAAGCTTAAACCAGAATCGGAAGAAACAGAGCTGCCCAACTTGGTTCCATTTCTTCAGTCAACTTCTTCAATCTTTGGCCCAGCTCCACCACCTCCATAACTAGAGCCTCCACTACCAGGCATGTCACCACCCATATCGGTATCACCACCGCCCTGATACATCTTCGAAATTATAGGATTACAGAGTGCTTCAAGCTCCTTCATCTTGTCTTCAAGCTCATCCACTTCAGCCAGTTGGTTCCTATCCAACCACTCTAAAGTCTCCTCCACTCCCTTCTCAATCTTCTCCTTGTCGTTCGGGTCCAACTTCCCAGCAAACTTCTCGTCTTTAATTGTATTTCTCATGTTATAAGCGTAATTCTCCAGTGCATTCTTTGCTTCTACTTTCTTCTTCACCTCCTCGTCCTCTGACTTGTACTTCTCTGCATCTTGCACCATCTTTTCAATGTCTTCCTTGCTCAGCCTTCCTTTGTCGTTGGTGATTGTAATCTTGTTCTTGACTCCTGCCGTCTTGTCCTCCGCAGTGACATTCAATATCCCATTCGCATCAATATCGAAAGTTACGTTTATCTGAGGCACACCCCTTGGAGCCGGAGGGATACCAGTAAGCTCGAACTTTCCAAGAAGATTATTATCTCTGGTTCGAGCTCGCTCTCCTTCATAAACTTGGATCAAAACTCCTGGTTGATTATCAGAATAAGTAGAGAAAATCTGCTCTTTCTTTGTCGGAATTGTGGTGTTTCTTGGGATTAAAGTGGTCATCACACCACCAGCAGTCTCGAGACCGAGACTCAGAGGTGTAACATCAAGCAGCAGCAAATCTTGCACCTTTTCGCTTCCTTCACCAGAGAGGATAGCAGCCTGAACAGCAGCACCGTAGGCGACAGCTTCATCAGGATTAATACTCTTACAAAGCTCTTTCCCATTGAAAAAATCTGATAACATTTGCTGCACTTTAGGAATCCTTGTCGACCCACCAACAAGAACTATCTCATCGACTTGTCTTTTATCAATCTTGGCATCAAGAAGACACTTCTCAACCGTCTCCATGCATTTTCTAAATAAATCCATGTTCAGCTCTTCAAATCTTGCTCTCGTTATAGTAGCATAGAAATCAGTACCTTCATATAAAGAATCAATCTCTATCGTAGTCTGGGTAGTCGAAGATAACGTTCTTTTCGCTCTTTCACAAGCAGTTCTTAATCGTCTCAGAGCTCTAGCACTGCCACTAATATCTTTCTTGTGCTTTCTTCTAAATTCAGAAACAAAATGATTAACTAACCTATTATCAAAATCTTCACCACCGAGATGAGTATCACCAGCAGTAGCTTTAACTTCAAAAATACCTTCTTCTATAGTCAATAGAGAAACATCAAAAGTACCACCACCAAGATCAAAGATTAAAACATTTTGCTCACCTTTTCTTGATGCTTTCTTATCAAGTCCATAAGCGATGGCAGCTGCTGTTGGCTCATTTATAATCCTCAAAACGTTCAGCGCTGCTATAGCACCAGCATCCTTCGTTGCTTGCCTCTGCGAGTCATTAAAATAAGCAGGAACTGTAACAACAGCATTCTTTATAGTCTGCCCCAAGAACGCTTCTGCTATTTCCTTCATCTTCGTCAGCACCATCGACGATATCTCCTCAGGAGAGAACTGCTTCTCTTCCCCTTTATATTTCACAACAATCATTGGTTTATCTCCAGCTCCAGGGATCACCTTGAAAGGCCACAACTTCATGTCGTTCTGCACAGAAGGGTCCGTGAAACGACGACCAATGAGACGTTTGGCGTCGAAAACAGTGTTTTCTGGGTTCATAGCGACTTGGTTCTTGGCTGCATCACCGATTAAACGCTCTGTATCGGTGAAGGCAACGTAAGAAGGAGTAGTACGGTTGCCTTGATCATTAGGAATGATCTCTACACGGTCGTTTAACCATACACCTACACAACTGTAAGTGGTGCCCAGGTCAATCCCTATAGCCTTATCAGTTTTTGTTGCCATCGTTGAAAAACTGCTTTTGGAATAAAACTTGGTGTTCTGAAAGGGGTTGTGATTGTGTTTGGTGAAAGATAGAGAAGCTTCAGGTGAGACTTATCTAAATAGTGGAGGGTTACATAAAGGAGAGAGTGTCCAGAAGGATACAAGAAACTAAGAGAGTTGCCTAGACTATTCCGGAGAGCTTGCTTTTTGTTTTTGGTTTCTAGTGGCGGGTAAAAGTGATTTCGGACTTCAGAGGCGGTGAATTGTGGGGGCTGGGTAAGTTTTGCGGGCGGTGATTATGGACGGTGCCGGTGGAAGTGCTGTGGAGGGATTCGTGATGTGGCGGGAGATTACAGTCAAGGTGAGTCGAAACAGAGGTGTGAGGTGTCAGTGAAGGAGGGAAAGGAGTACATGTGGCTGCGTTGGAGGTCAAATGCTACCGCTTCCCAAACGTCATATTCACTTTAATATTTTTAAAAATCAATTTGGTACGAATTGTTTCTATTATTTTAATCATAAACTTTTAAATTTTAATTTTTAAAAGATCTATAAAATTAACAAATAATTTAATTGATTTTTATTTTATAAAATTAATATTAAATATAATTAATATTTCTAAGCATTAAGAAATATTGTTTTAGTTGATATATTAATATAATAACACAAACAGAAAAATATTAACTCAAAAATATATAACAAAAATTACAAATTAACATAATGTTCGTCAACATTAAAAGAATACCCATTACAAAAATCTCAATTTCATGTCAGATATTTTATTTTTGGCACATATTCAAATATCCTGATTTGATGGTATTTTATTATTAATATATAATTTAGATAATAAAAAAATTATGTAATATAAGTTTTAATATTTTGTAATGAAATATATATTCTATTTTAAAAATAACATTCAAAAATTTGCAAGAATTTTTAATAATGCTTTTGATATTTTAATAATTAGTATAAAAATATTTATCAATTAATTTATAAACTGTAAATAAATTAATACTATAACTATAATAATATTTAATTTTCTAAAATTAGAGATTTGTATAGTTAGACAAACTAACTTACTGTTTTCTATAGTAGAATTTTAATATTTGAAAATCTGATTAGATAAGGATAAAAATATATGAAAATATTAAATAGTTCCTTTATTTATATATATATATATATATATAATATACTTATATAAGAAAAGATGAAGATTTTATGAGGCATAATCTTATGAAATTATGTGAAGTTTTTTTAAATGAGAAAATAATATGTGTTAATATTTATAAAAATATTAATTACAAATTTATATAGAAAATTTAAATATAATTTTAGATACTAATAATAAATATATAAAAAATTATATGATTATTTATATAAAAAATTATTATCTTTTAAAATGGTTGTAATTAATATAACAATTATTATAGTTACTACTTATTAATAATTAATTTTATTTTTTAATAAAATATATTTATATTATATTTGTGAAATGAAAAAATAATAAAATAGTAAAGATAACATATTTAATTTTGAACCAAAAAAATATATGTTGAAAAATTTATTGATCCAATATAATAAATAAATCAATTTATATATATATTATCAAAAAATACTAATAAAAAAAATAGAAAGAACCCTAACGAACTGGTTTATTAAAACTAATAATTATATAGATGTATAATTTATTGGTGTAACGAAATAAATAAATAAAATATAAATTAGTAAATATATATACTATTCATGTTAATTTAGAGTGTTTGGGTAGAACCGTCACGAGGAGCAAAACATTATCTTAAAAGTTTTAATACAGCTGCATACATAAAGTTTAAATTCGAGACTTTATTTAAGTTATAAAACATCATTACTAACTTATTTACATACTTTTGGATAAATATTATTTTTTTATTAATAAATTGAAACATCATTCGAAAACCAAACATTTACATATAATTAAATTATTATAAAAAAAGTCTTAAATAAAATATATTCAAATAATTAAATATAAATTTATCATAATTTGTTTTAAGAAAATATTAACGTCGCATTAAATAATTAAAATTAAATATGATATTAAAGGTAGAATAATTCAAACCAATTAATAAGAAAACGTAAAAAAGAAAATATCATGCAATAATTACTTTCAAAGGTTAATCAAAGATTAAATTTATCAATACTGTAGTTGATATGCATTGATTCATTGTGCGCCACAGTTGCTATGCATTGATTCAACACAATCCCAAAAAGAAAATCTAAAAATATATAAAATAATATTAATTTTAAAATTTTAAAATTTTTATATGCGTGTTTAATTTTTGACATATAAAATTTTTATTTTGATATGTCTATTTATTTATTTTGATATATGTATATTTATTTTTCACATATAAGATTTAAACTTATATATAATTTTATAATTTGTTTATTAATTTATTGATTAATAAGTTACATTTCTAATTAAATATTGATTCTAATTCTAAAAAATTACATATTAATTATATTTTAATATTATATTAACTAACAAATACTCTCCTAATCAAATAATATTACTAATTCTATCTTAAAAAATATAACATATTAATCATATTATAATATTATATTAACTAATCAATTAATTTTTTAATTATATAACAATTCTAATTCTAAAAAATAACATATTAACTTATATTTTTAATATTATATTTGATTATAAATTAATTTTTTAATTATATAATAAATTTTTACTTAAAAAAATAATATATCAATTATTTTGATAGTTTAATTTATATAATATTAAAATTAGTTAATTAAAATTTTAAGATAATTTTTATATTATTACATTAATAAAGTTTTAAAATCTTAAAAAATTAAGAAAAATATTTAAAAAATAGTTAGTTTGCTATTATTTATTGAAATATTATAAATTAATATCTAATATTAATTTTTTTATTAAATTATGTCTATCAATTTAATTTTATAATCAAAACAGCCGTGCAACGCATAAGTGAGCAATGAGTATAATGTCAATGTAAAATAAGATTCCACAGACACAAAACATGCTTATTATTTTATAAATGATAAAAAAGTACCATCATATTTTTTATTGTCTGATAAGCTTTAAATGTATTTACAAATATAATTATTGACAATAATGGATAAAAATTGTCTATGGCGTTTTGCATCTATATAATGTTGAAGTCCCTCACATTATGTATTTTAGGTTTTTAATTTTTTTTATTCAAAGCGGAATGATAAGAAGAAAAAGGAAGACTTTGATGGAATTTGGAAAGATTTAGAAATGTAAGGTATTTATGAACTTATTAGAAACTTGAGATTTAAAAAAAGATATATAGGAAAATTTTAATTTTTTAATAATAATTGGAGTGCTTATTATTTTAAAGGGAGTGTCAGTAACACATATATATATATTATAGTAAAATATCTCTTTAGTTATCCATATAACATCAGATAAAATTTATGACTATAAAAAGTTTATAACTTAATAAAAGTTTGAGTACTAAATTTTTTTTTAGATTTAATATTTAATTTTATTGGTGAAATAATAGAACCAAAAATAAAATAAGTAAATATTTTGTTATATTATATAAATAAATAAAATAATATTATAGTGAGACAAAATATAGCATAATATATACTTTTTAAAATTATATATTCAAATATTGCTATATAAAAAAATATTTTTTTAAGGTGAGATTTAAAAAATTTATAATTTATTATAATATAGAGTTTATTCCGATTTAAAACTGGTCTAAATTTAGATCGTAATTTTTATTATTATGTAAAAGGTTATTCTTATATATGGTATCGCTATAAAGTGTTTTTAGTGATTATGACACTGTAAGGCTTTTCACCCTAATCAGAAACACGCTAACTAGTCATTGAGACTTGCGAGGAGATGGGAGTCAACACCCGAATAATCACCATGATACTTTTACTAATGAGTGACATTTCTTAGATTTCATAAGAAAGCATGCGCTATAAAATTAAAAAATGGATTCGGAAGCCAACTTTTTATTTGTGTATATTAATCTTTAATTTTATTGTTTAATAAATTATTTTCTATAAACACAAGCACTTTATACACACGTATATCAAATAATACACATAATTTACCTAGGTCTACCCCATTTTATTTATGTCCGTCCATATTGGAGTTGTTAGTCTAATTTACTAATTAATTATATAGCTACTCATTATGCTTTTGATTTGCAATCTTTAGACCCAATGGACTACTTATTATGACAAGGCTCATTCATTTGAACTTAATTTTAATAAAGTCCAATCCTAACTAAAACATGCCAAGACCCATTAAGCCTACTTAAATTTTAGAATTTAAGCCCAGTTAATATTGGTTAGCTTATTAGACTACAATGTTCATATTGAATCCAGTTTTAACCTTAAATCAACATGACCTATTTTAATTAATCAATTACATAACACATATTTAATTATACAGTAAGCAAAAATAAACAAAGTAAGATGCAGAAAATAAACTTAACTATTATAACCTGGCCTACAACTAAAACTGTAAGAAAGAAGACCTAAAAACCTAATACAATATACAAAGTACATCAAAACTCGATAAAAGCTAAAAATTTGGGACAAAATGTTGCACAACCGATCAACTCTAGGGGTTCCAGGCAGGTCTTTGATCCGTCAATGTATTTCTCGCATCTCCAGAGCCGAATTTCACATGCACAAAGAGTAAAAATCAATTAGATACGAAAGAAATGAAATAAAAAAATAACAGAAATCCATCGATTGATCAAAACCCTAAAAACTGATAAAAGACCTTAGAAGCTAAAAGTACAATAAATAAAAACAGTAAATTAATCATGTAATTATATTAAACATATTTAATTACTAAATCATGATGAAAATATAAATCTAATCATTAATTCCATTGTATATGTCTAATCAGATTCAAAATCCTAATTGGCAAAATTATCATATTCAAAACCCTAGTGTTTTTATTATCAGAATTCTAAACCCAATTAATATGCAGATCCATAAGAAAATCCCAATCTAATCATATTAATCATAAAAGACTAACATTAATAACCTTAATTATGTTTCTAAAAACACCAAAAAGACAATGAAAAAAAAAGAATAAAGAAACTGGTTTAGAATGATGATAGATGCATGTTTATAGGAACTCTCATGTTGTCACCGTAGTTGATGGCTCTGCGAGTCTTAGATGATGAGGATGCTTGCAGTTGAAATAAAAACTGGCTGAGAATCCAGTGCTAGATGTAAGGTTGAAAATTTTTTGTGAATTAAAAAAAAGGGTTTCTAAAAAAAATTATTTTTTGAGTCCTGCCTAATAAAAGACCATAATAATTTTCTCTCTTTTTATCTCTTGCCTTTTTTCTTTGAGTATCTTTTGAAAAATATCCCTTAAAACTCCTTATGCCTCTTTCTATTTATAGCTGCGATTTCAAACAAAACCCTAAAAGAAATAATAATCCTTATTGTTTTTAAAAAATAAGTTAATAATATCAAATTTAATTCTTTAAATTTAAATAATGATCATTAAAAAATTTATGATTGTCGCCAAAGATCTTCTAGAATCTGTATTTAGACGTGAAATTATCGAAAAAAATGATGTCGAAATGAAAAAGCCCCAATTGAGGAAAAATTTATAATTAGGTCCTTAAAATTTATGAAATCTCTTGTTTTGACCCTTAAACTTTTTTTTTTTTACAATTGAATCCAAATTGATTTTAAAAAGGTAATTCCAGCTAGAATAACCTCAGTCCTATCTCAGATTCGCATGTCCTTTATCTTCCGAGACCTAGGAAGGTAATAACTCTTATTATAAAATTTTCTATATTTCTCTCCATATCTAATTCCAAAAAAAGGTACTTACACTACTCATATGTATTTATATCCAACGTTATTATTTCAAATGGAAATATTAAACAAACACTTCCAATTATTCTGATTCTTTATTAACATATATATATATAAAATATTTTCAACGTAGAGTCGGCTTCAAGAGCAACCTGCATAGACAGTTGCTTAAGGCCTTTCAAATAATAGAAGTCTCATATTTTTTTAATTGGTTTAATATAGAGTTGATTCTTTTGACTTTTGAATATATTATATAGGCCTACAATAACTTTTTATAATATTTAAACACATAGCATTCAATATATTTATATTTTTTTATTCGAAAACTACCTTCGATCAACTATCTCACGAGAGATTGAACGATTTGGCGATATTATCTATTTCAAATAGTAAAATTTGATTCCAACAAGTTAATTAATAAAAGTTTTGCACATAAAAATGTGAGAATACTGTTTCTTCTTATATTTAGTTATACATTAATTAGTTTCATTTATTGCATTGAGTATGGTTTATAATAATGGATTAAAGCTGGTGTTATATTGAAATTTTTGAGTTCTTTTTCATAGTATTGAGACGCTTAGATTTTTATCTAGCATACTTGGAATAGTCTATTAACTTAGATATGTTGCATATGTAATATTTTTCTCTATTTTTTTATTATTAATAATTTTACATTTGAAACTTATTGAGTTAACAAGTTGCTATGTTTATTGAAACAAATATTTATATAGATAAATGAAAAATTCAAGTTTTATTTTTTTAGAACATTTCAAAATATACTAAAACCAATAAAAGTTATTATTAATAAGATTATCTTTTTAGAAATATTGCTTTTTAACAATATTTTTTAAATTTATATTGCTGTTGTTTTTCAGTTGCTTTTCAATTACTTTCGGTTCTTTTTAATCATTTTTCAATTATTTTTCAATTGCTTTATTAAAAAATAATTAAAAAATAAAAATATACTGTAAATTTGGAAAAAAATTAAAAAATATATTTTTGATGTTTTAATATAGTAAAATAAAAAAAATTATGAACTTATGTTTCTGATTAATTTTCTTACCTTTTAAATTGTCTAGGGCCACCAAAATACTAGAACCAGTCCTAATTCTATGTATATTATTTTAAAAATAATTATATATAGTTAATTAAATATTATCAAGATGTTTTTATTAAAAAATATGAAATTCATGTTATTCAATTATTAATTTAATAAATTAATTTATGATATGAAATGTAATTATTACTCCAATATCAATTCCGCCCATAGGGCGAGTACTTTCCTTGTTTGTTATTAGTAGTTATACAGAAATTAGAGTACTATTATCATACATTGTTATTATAAGTTTACTTATTAATTATAGAGGCCGATCAATATTTTTTAAATAATTTATTAATTATATATATATATATATATTTTTTACTAATTTAAATTATCAATGAATGAATTTATATAAAACTTTTTAATAATTTATACAATTCAATAATTTATAAATGAAATTAATAATTGTCAAATACTGCTTATTAAATCTAAAAATAAATAAATTATTGTAATAAATAAAAATAATATATTTAATCAATCAATAACTAAATATTTTATATAATTAACTAATTTATATATTTAATTATATTAATAAATTATTAAAATTAAAATAATATAATTTTTTATAGATTTATATATATATATATATATGTACATTCATAGTATACACACGCATATATATATATATATATATATATAATTTATTTTACATTATAAATGTATCCAAAAATAATATATATCAAAAAATTATTTTTTAATTTATTAATTATATGCATATTAATATCAAAAATATAATTAATATGAATAAAGATTAAAATTATTATATAATTAGAAAATAATTTATTAATTAAGTTTAAATTTATATTTAAAACAAACAGTCTAAATAATAAAGTAGCCTGCCCTACACGTGTGAGTTAGGTCCATGCTCTATTAGCTGTTGCTTTGACATCAGCCCACAAGATAATTCTTCGTACCTCACTAATAGCTATTACTGGCTATCCCCTGTAGTAGAAAAGAAAGAAAAGAAAAAGGTAGTAACTAAACGTTGTCGTTTTGTTTGACTTATAGGCAGATCTTAATTTTTAGAAAAGATAGATTTTGATGAAAAGATAAAACTGATGTTGATTTTATTCATTTGGGAAATTATTTTCTCTTTTTAGTTAAAATACCGATATTGTCCTTGAATATCCTCTGTATTCGGATTGCAAACGTGATAAGTTGGAGTTGAAAGTACTTGGCTGCCCTTGTCTCTTATTGAAAAAGAATATATTTGTTAATCATAAAGTTTCTCATCTTAATTAAATTGTACATCTAAAGTTAATAGAGTTTTTTTTTTTGAATCATGATTGCAATCTTACTACTAGAAATATAAAAAAATAAAAAGTTAATAAAAACATAATGCATTATATATATATATATAACATTTTTAAAAATCAACTAACATGCATATTTTTTTTATTTCTCAATTAATATAAATATTATATAATATTTATTCATTTAATAAAATCTATTAGCAAATTAAAAAATACACAAATAAAAAACTAATTTAATAATCATATATTGAATAAAAGAATGACAGTGAGATTTAAATATCATCAAAAAAAATTAGAATATTAGACATAGACAATGGAAAGATAAGTATTGTTATGAATAATTCTAACGGTGATAGTTATTTTATAGTAAAAAAATAGAGATTTTTAATAATATAAATTGAGCACGTTGAATTTAAGATAATAATAACAATATGTATAATCTATTATCTAAGCTTTTAATTTTGATTTTCTTTTCATATTTTTCTAATTTTTCTTGTATTTCCTAATTTAAGTGTTTCTTAGCGATATAAGTCATCTTTTTCGTAAAAAAAGAAAAGATTTCCATCCTTAGAATGTAATTCAAACATAAATTAGATAATATAACTACTAATCAAAATTATTTTTAATTAATTATTTATTTATATATTGCACAGTTATTATTATTATTGTAATTATAAAATCAAGTTTATAGATATAATTTGATAAATTTTTTAATATTTAATATTTAATTTATAATATTTAAAAAAAAATAGTAAACTGACTATTTTTAAATGTTCTAATTTTTAAATTTTATTACTAAAATAATATAAAAATTAATTTTAAAATAATTATTTTAATTCTAATATTATATAAATTATCAATATAATTGATATTACTATTTTTAAAATTATAAATTATTATATAATTAAAAATTAATTTATCAGTGAATATCTTATTATTTTTTATAGTTAGAATCATTATTTAATAAAAAATTAATTTATTAGTTAATATAATATCAAAATATAATTAATATGATATTTTTTAAAATAATTATTGTCTATTTAGAAAACTAATCATTATCTAATTAGGAAACTAATTTACTATTAATATGTAATTTTTTAGAATTAAAATGATTATTTAATTAGGAATCTAATTTATTAATCAATAAATTAATAGAAAAAACCATAAAATTACACATAAATTTAAATTTTATGTGTCAAAAATAATTTATATGTCAAAATAAAAATTTTAAATGTCAAAAATTAAACGTGTCAAAAAAATTTTAGATTTTAGAAATTAATATATTTTTATATAGATTATTAAAATATAAAATCAGAATACATATAGCTTATAAAACACACATATAAAACGAGAAATATAATTTGGCCAACATACATTTTTGAACAGCAAGAATTTTCTGAGGACAATATCGTAATTACAGCTACAAGCCGTCCAACCCCGAAAGGGAAACGGGAAATCTCCATCGAAGAAAATAATTTTATATTTTATAAGAAAAACAAATGAATTAATCAATTATAAAAAAAAAGAAAAAGAAAAGAGAAAAAAGCAAAGAAACACTAACCTAAAGTAGGGTTTGTATTTCTCTGCCCCCACCGGCCTCCCATACTCTTCTTCTTTCTCTTCTCTTCTCTTCTCTGTTTCTCAAACAGAAGAGAGAGAAACGCAAACCAATCTCTCTCTCTTTCTCTCTCTAAAAACTATCCTTTCTATCACTACCCATCTATCTATCTATATATATATATATATATATATACAAACATTGAAACTATCCTATATCTTGATTCAGCTTTTGTTATTGTAAGCTGAATCTTTGTTTTGTTTTTTTCTTTCTTCTCGTTCTCGTGCGTTTTTTGATTGGACGGCGGAGATTAAATCTTCTTAGAGTGAAAGATCGAGGTATGCAGCAAGGTGATCAGACGGTGTTGAGCTTGAGACCTGGTGGTGGTCGAGGAGGAAGCAGCAGACTCTTTAATCCACGCTTAGAGTCTAATTCTTCTTCTTCATCTTCTTCTTCTATTGCTTTTGGTGATCTCCCTCTTCTGCGCCCTCATGCCGGTGCTCCTCTAAAGGTTGCTTTTTTTTTTTTTTATCATTATTATTATTGGAAAAAAAACTGGATCTGAACTTATTTGAATATAGGGATTTGCTTATTTGGATTTGCATACTAATAGATTTTGTTATTGGATAAGTTGCCTGTTTGTTTTTTAAAATAATTGGATCTGGTAATCGATTGCTATGGTGATTCTTGATTTTTTGGTATTAAAAAAGGGCACAGGTTGAACTATGCTTTAAGAAAGTACCGATTTTGCACAGAATTGGATGGATGATGCAAGTGACTTGCTATGTGTATATTGATTAATTGAGAAAGGGTCCTAATTCTTGGCTGGCCACTTAGTATGTGTACCTGCTGTAAATATGGACCAATAGCAATATGTAGGCTTTAGGTGGGTATCTAATGAGTTTCAGCTTGCCCATAAAGGACCTACTAATAGTTAATACTTTTTATGCCAAGAGTAGTGTTAAAATCTTGATGAAATAAGAGAAGTGTGTCTTTGCTGGGCGGTAGCTTATTGTTGAGTTCTGTGTGACAATGTTGTGATCAACAAATGTTAACAAGGAACAAACTTCTTTCCAAAAAGTTTCACAGAGTGGTGGTGTTAAAGAAGCATATCTAGCAGCTCTGCTAGCACCATTGTTTTTGCTCTAATCTCAACTCCCAGAATTATCAAGATGATGTCCATCGTGTAGTACATGTTGAATTAATACGATGTTACTGCATAATATCTTCTAGATTTATTGAAGAAATGCAAATGGGTTAAAGCCTTTTTTTTTTGACAATTAAGGTGGTAAAGATGAGCATAAATATGTAATCTAATGAATCTTAGTTTTTTGCAAGCTAGGTCACATGTCTTTGGTACTTGGCTAGTACCAGAGTGTTCGTTATGCTTATGTGTCTTGTAATTCACTTGTTTGTTTATTACTGAAATATATCTGCTTTTGTTATCTCTATTTTCTTGGTAGACTGGAGACTCAAGGTTTGAGGTCCGTGATAGAGTGCGGTACACGAGAGACCAGCTGTTGCAGCTTAGAGAGGTAATATTTGTATTTGTATGCCTGAAATTTTTAAGCTTGATGATAATAACTTCTCAGGTACTAATTATTGTTCGAAGCTCGTCAAAACCACCAGGGGTGAATCACTCACCATTTTGTTCGTTGTTCAGATTATCTCTTTTTGCGAAAAAAAGTCTATTTCTTCAGACAGTATGCTTATTGGATTATTTCTCCTTTTCCTTTCTTTATTCCAGTAGAAGGTTTAGATGCATAAATGATGTCATCTGATTCTTATAACAACAATGGAATATAGTAGTATCTTTTCTGGAGCCTCTTGTCAGTGCTGTCATAGTTTTTGTGTTACCTTGCCATCTGATCATGTCCATTATTGTTGCCTAGGCTGTTGTCATCTCTGATGAGATTTTAAAAATCAAACGAGAAATTGAAGCTGAGCTTTTTGGTGAAGATCAAAGCTGGAGTCGTGGAGAAAGCAATGTGAGTTCCTGTTCTATATTTGATTTGTCTTCTTGTTCATATGTCTCTTGTTTGTCTGAAAGAGTTGTCTAGAAAAAAAAATTGGTATCATAGTAGCTAATTATCTTTCAAAAGTCATTATCTATGTTATGGTTAATTGACTGCTGATAATCATAAGTGTCAATATGATTGTTTGATGAACTCTATGCCTGCATAGGAGTTTCAAGCTGTTAGAATAATGGTTTCTCTTTCTTTCAACCAGCCACCAAATCAGCCCCCGAGTCGCTACTCAGAGCCAGATAATCGTGACTGGCGTGGTCGTTCTGCACAATTTTCTACCTCTGGAGAGGAGAGGTCTTGGGATTCTCTTAGAGAAAACAGAGAGACTGGCGGGCGATATGACTCCAGACAGACAGAAGCAAATCAATTTAATCGTCAAGACCAACTTAACTCCCAATTTGCAAGAGCCCAAATCTTTTCCAATCAATCGGTAACCTCAATAGTCTACTTAATTTTGATACATTTGTGCTCTTTTAATTGTTCATGTTGGACTTTGTGAAACAATTCCGTATGCACCTAGGAGTTGTGTTATTGCTTTTATTGTAGATGTTCTTTTAATATATATATATTGTGATGTGAAAAAGACAAGAAATTGAGTAGTTCAGTTCCTCTGTTAAAGCTATCTAATGTTTGTTGTCCCTTCTATTATTATTCAGGTTTTATAGTGTAAGAAAGACATTGTCTGAATAAGTTGCGTTGCATAGTGAAGCAGAAGAAGTTTAATTGAGTGTACATTCTCAGTATATTGCTGCGGCATTGCTTACATGATTTTATGAAGCATGAGCAATTAAATTTAGATGTTCTGAAAAATCACTTTTCTAGAAGTAGTTTTCTGATTTAAATTTATCTGGTTTGTCAGCTTCTACTTCAAGAAACACTTAAAAATTATGTAAATAAGCACAGCATTTTCTCTTCATCTGGAACTATTGAGATGTTGTGGTGTGATTGACATAAAAATATATGAATGTTTGCTTGTAGGCATAACATGTGATAGTTTTTTTGATTTTAAGATTCATCAGAATTTCTAATAATACAAGGTCGAAAACTTAACTGATTACTATATTTAAGATAATTTGTGCTCTTCTGTAGTATATATTTGTTCATTTATTTGTTGGCTATTTAGTTGTTAATTGCTAATCTTGCTGCTGTCGTTGCTGTATTCTCATCATTTTGTTGCAAACTTCTGCTTTGGTGCCATAGTTTCAACTGTCCTTTTGCTATTGATAACCAGGGCGGCCCTGCTCCAGCTTTAGTCAAGGCTGAGGCTCCATGGTCAGCTAGAAGAGGGAATCTTTCTGAGAAGGAGCGTATCTTGAAGACTGTAAAAGGGTAATTTATTACAAGGATGTATAAACTGTGATTTTCTGCCTTCTGTAATTCACAGAAAAAAATTCCACTGTCATTTGTTGCTTCTGTGATGGTTATAGTATTATTATAATTACTTTAGTAAGATACAAGTTCTTGGCTAACAGTTTGGTTTTAACTTTTATGTTTTGGAAAATCCACGTTTCATACCTTTGTCCTGCTCAATAATATTAATTAGGTTATACGGTTTATCCTTTATTAATAGACTTTCTAGAATACAACCTCTATTTCTGTAAATTTTATTGTTTAATTAGTGCCCGGTGTAGGTTTACCTGATTCGATCATTCTTTGAAATATTTACTTGAGTACAAGGCCTGGTATGAGACTTGAGTTCTCCAGATTAGTAACATGCTGAACATTACTTTCTGTTTCTTTTACAGTATACTGAACAAGCTTACTCCTGAGAAATATGATCTTCTCAAGGGTCAGCTTATCGACTCTGGCATTACATCTGCCGACGTCTTAAAGGTTAATTTATCTGTTTCTATATGTTCTTTTAGATTTCTTACGAAATGTCAGTTGAACTCGGTGAGTAACTTGTCATGCAGGATGTGATAAAGCTTATATTTGAGAAGGCTGTTCTGGAGCCCACTTTTTGTCCCATGTATGCTCAGCTATGTTCTGATCTTAATGGAAGGCTTCCCTCATTCCCATCAGAGGAACCAGGTGGGAAAGAGATAACATTCAAGCGAGCTCTTCTGAATATCTGCCAGGAGGCATTTGATGGTGCTGATAAACTGAGGGAGGAACTTAGGCAGATGACATCTCCAGATCAGGAGCTTGAACGCAGGGACAAGGAAAGATTGGTCAAGCTTCGTACCCTTGGAAACATCCGTTTGATTGGAGAGCTTCTGAAGCAGAAGATGGTTCCTGAGAAGATTGTTCATCATATTGTCATGGTTAAAATTTAAAGCTAATTTTTTGCATTACACTGCTAATGCACGAAGCTTGCTTCTCCTATATTTCCTTTATATTATTCTTATCTTGCTTACCATAAGTTACTATGCAAAACAGGAACTTTTGGGATCTGATAACAAAGTTTGTCCTGCTGAAGAAAATGTTGAGGCCATATGCCAGTTCTTCAACACTATAGGAAAGCAGCTTGATGAAAGTCTGAAGTCACAGCGCATAAATGATATGTACTTTAATCGATTGAAGGAACTGGCATCAAACCCTCAACTTGCACCACGTCTAAGGTTCATGGTTCGTGATGTTCTTGATCTGCGGTCAAATAATTGGGTTCCTAGACGTGAAGAGGTTAGCTTTTTTTCTGCCTATCTTATTATGCCACAAGATTTCACATATTGGAGATATTCATATCTTCATAATTGCAGGTTAAAGCTAAAACCATCACTGAGATACATTCTGAGGCAGAAAAAAATCTTGGATTGCGTCCCGGTGCTACTTCAAGTATTAGAAATAGTCGTGGTGTTATTTCTGCCGCTCCAGGAGCTGCTGGTCCTGGGGGCTTTCTCATCAACCGACCTGGCACTGGGGGTATGATGCCTGGCATGCCAGGTACTAGGAGGATGCCTGGGGTGCCCGGAATTGATAATGATAATTGGGAAGTACCCAGGACCCGTTCAATGCCAAGGGGTGATGGATCAACTATGCAGCCTACGGGGCGTGTCCCATCACCAATGTTTAACAAGTCATCCTCTGTGAATACAAGGCTGTTACCTCAGGGTAGTGGTGGTTTTATGAGTGGAAAAAGTAGTGCCCTGTTGCAGGGAAGTGGTGGCCCTTCTCCCCGCCCATGCAACATCAGTTTGGGTACAGAGCCTCCTGCACAGGCTCCTGCGCCTAGAAAAATTGTGCCCACTCCTCATATGCCACCAGCTGTGGAGAAACCAGTGGCTTCAGCTGCAAGCTTCAATCCCAATGAACTTAGGAGAAAAACAATTTCGCTGTTGAAGGAATATTTCAGTGTTCGGCTTCTAGATGAAGCATTGCAGTGTGTGGAAGAACTGAACTCTCCAGTCTACCATCCTGAAATTGTTAAGGAAGTCATCTGTCTTGGCTTGGAGGAGAATCCACCATGTGTTGAACCAGTTGCCAAGCTTTTGGAGTATTTGTTTTCCAAGAAGGTTCTCACAGCTAAAGACATAGGGACTGGGTGCTTGCTCTATGGTTCTATGTTGGATGATATTGGTATTGATCTGCCCAAAGCACCTAATAATTTTGGTGAAATCATTGGGCTACTAGTTTTGGCTGGAGGAATGGACTTTAAAGTGGTGAGAGAGGTCCTTAAGAAGATGGAGGATGATAGATATCAGAAAGCTATAGTTGATGCAGCAATGAGGACTATTAGTTATAGTCCAGATGGCCAAGTTGTATTAGATTCACAGGCATCTGATATCGAGGCTTGCCAAACTTTGCTGTAGTAAGCATAGCATTGCCCAAGTACCTCAGTGTCTGTATCCACATGAACCTTTGTGCTTTTTTTCGTTTTCGCATTATAATGCCCTGTCCAAAACCTTATGAGGTGAGCAACTTGTACTATGTGATAAGGTGGAGCTGCCAAGAACAGGTCATTTTTCTTTTTTCTTTGTCAGAGTCATATTTTTCTCCTGAGGTCATAGCTGTGTGTTATTGAGCAAAGAAATCAAACCATAATGCCATGGATTTTGTTCTCGAGCGTGGCTAATTATGTGCCTAAGTGCTTGGGAAGGCCCTTTAAGGGATCCAGTTGTTTTGTATTTGATTAGTTTTGATCATCTTCATTTTCTTGACCTCGATTAATTTAGTTTATTGTTTGAACTACCCAAGTCATAAATCGTAAAATGGAGAGATCATTGCGTTTGTGGTTGATTCTGTTATTATTATCTTGATGCTTCCTTTGATACAAGAACCAAGTCATCTGAGCTTTGCATCCATAAGAGATGGCCTGCATGCAAAAGAGAATCTGTCCAACAGTATCAAAAGTTCCCACCCTTTGTTGCTTGTGCGTTGGTATTGATTTTTGACAGCCCTCTAGCTGGAGGATTCTAACTAGTAACCAGCTCCTTGCATTAGCTTCTCAACAAAATATGGCCTCATTTTTGAAATCCTTCGCATCTTCTACTGCTACAGCTATCGGTTTATCTACTCCCTCCATAATACGGAGGTTGTGTCTAGTTTTTTAAAGGCTCCATAGGGTTCCATTTGTATTCAGTTGCTGTTCAAATCCAACCATTTAGGCATAGCAGTCTCTCCATTAACCTTGTCCGATTATAGACCAATGTGCTGCAAGTATAGCCAGGCAGCTCTTGAGCAATGTTTGAGGTATGAATCTGAAAAGCAGGGTATATGACGTCCCGAAGACAATATTGACAAATTATGGCGTGCTTGACCCTTATTTCTAATGTGCGAGTGCCTAAAATGCATGACAGCTAGGATTAGCAGACTCTCATTGACTGAGGAGATAGGATATGAAGTGAAAGGAAATAGGCTAACTACAAGAAAGTATGTGATTTCGTTGTTCATTTTAAGATTCTTTTTGGTTAGAAAACCGAAATAAGTGAATTCGGAATTTATTTTTTTTAACGTTACAAACTACTCCGATCACTATTAATATTTCCGAGATATTTTTTCTTAATCCTTGTGATTCCAGAAAAAGATTGAAGAAAACCAAATAAATAGAAAAGTTCTTGCAACCAAAATAGAAAGAATTTTCTCCCCACATATTTTATTTGTTCATATATAAAAAAATTTCAGTGCCCAGTTTGAGTGAAACAGATTATTTCAAATTCAAATTTATAATTGCGATTATATAAGATCTGAGCAAAAAAAAAAAAAAAGACTTTTCAGATTAAAAGAATTCTATCAAAATAATTAAATTTATTTTGTATTGTACATATAAATAAATAAAATCTTTTGTGTATGGTTCACCCAAAAATATATGATACTCAATTCGATTTCATAATATAGGTCGGGAGTAATTAAAAAATCCAATTATATTTACCCTTGAAAAACAGTTTTCTTTATCTTCCATCTAAACTGCGTGGAAAGGTCCAAACTAATTGTAAAACTAATTATGAAAGATAAAATACATTTATGATTATAATTTAAAATCAACAATTTAACATTCACATGTTTAATCTAAGGGTAGGTGTATATATCAATTTAAATAAAATTTTAAGTACGAATTTTTATTCTTTTAAAATAAATATACTAATACTACA
Source organism: Ricinus communis (assembly GCF_019578655.1). Lineage (NCBI taxonomy): Eukaryota > Viridiplantae > Streptophyta > Magnoliopsida > Malpighiales > Euphorbiaceae > Ricinus > Ricinus communis. Next base: position 23,768,946 of record NC_063258.1, read on the forward strand.
AAGAGAAAAGTAAAGAAAATAATAAAATTAAAAAAATAATTTAATATTATAAAATATAATAATAAACTAATATAAAATTTATTTAGAAATTTTAATTATATCTTTTAAAATCTAATTTAATTATATAATTAATTTTTATATAAATTTAATTATACGGTATTTTAAATTTACTTTCACTCGCGTAAATTTTACTATAAATTTTATTGATTTCCATCGAATAAAAAGTAAATAGCAAATAAAGCAGATATGTATAACGCGAGCGCCTAAAATATTTTTGAAAAATAAAACTATCAAAAAAGAACTTCCACACCAGTCACGTCGCGCGCTCTTCAGCAGAATGGCGTCAAGCGAGCAAACAGCGACAAACACCAAAAATACTACAGTAGCCATAACTAACGATCAGTCATTAAAGCTGGCAGTAGCCATTTCTCTTCTCCGATCAAAGCTACTCCAAAAACAGAAGCCTCCTTTGTCCGGCGATCCTCCTCCAGAGTCCGACGTTACTCGTTGGAAGCGAAAGGTATTCTCTCTGCACTTAAACATGTCATTGTACGTGTTTTAGTGTTCGTTTCTAATAGTTGCAGTTTTTTGTTTGTGGAATTCTTTTTTAGGCTAAGGAACGGAAACAACAACTCTTTCGGCTCAGAGAAGATCTTAAAGAAGCTGAAGGTTTTTCATTTAAAGCACTCTACACTACTTCTTTTCGTTTGGAACTTATTTATTTATTTACTTGTATTTGTTTTTCTTTTAGATGCTTCTCGTTGCGATTTGTCTTCACAAGGTGCTTCGTGTAAATGTTTTTTTTATGACAATTTGGGGAAATTAAACTCCGATGGCTCTGATCAGAGGTTCAACGACGTTCTCCGTCGCCGATTTCTCAGACAAGGTCTTATTCTCAAATTTCTATTTCATTCTGGCTGTTTATCCTAATTTTTTACTATTAACGCTCTTTTAGTTTGAGTTATCAGTGCGGTTAAAGGGACGGAAGAGAACAGATGGTTCAAATCAGAGGCAGCGGTTTCCAGGTGTAATAAAAAAAAAAAATGTCATTGGCTCCATTTTAATATATGTTACCGTATTGTTGAAAGTCAAATTAATTCTTTTTTTTTTTACTTTCTGCTGATAATGCGTCTATAGATTTTAGTAGTGAAGATGAAGCGGAGCAACTCAGGGCTTCTATTGATTTTCTTGTGGACCTGTGTGACACTGCTTCTCCTGTAAGAGTTTCATACTTACCATTGTTATTTTTGCAGTTTAGGTAATAAAGGTTTCTTAATTGTGCATTCTTAACTGTGTAAGTTCTTTTGCAGGTGCAAGAGGCGAATTTTGCAAACTGGTCACATCAAGCTGTGGATTTCATTTTGGGTAATAGCAATGCAGTTTATTTTTCAGAAAGTATCAGCGATTAAATAGACTAGTATAAGTTGTGAGGATGTGAATGTCGTTTTATTAAGTTGAAATTAAGATGGCAAATGATAGTTTTTGTCATATCTCCTTTTCTATTTCATGAATGCATGTGTTTCGTTCTTCAACCAGCTGATTTTCAAAAGGGTGATGTCTGATAACATTCATGACTTAGTTAAATGCTTTATAGTTACAGATTGGATTATTATTGTATCTGCTCTTATACGTTTATTCTCATTGTTCATAATTTAGTTGAACTTCCTTCATCAAATTGTAAGCATGTCATGCCAGATAATATATTATAAGTTATGTGGACTCTTGCAATACATGTGACTGAAAGAGGTCGAGCACGGAAGCAGTAGGAAGAGGTTGATAATGGATAATGATAGGTTGTTTCAGGATGTATAACTTCCAAAATAGATAGTGGTAGGTTGTCCTAGGATGTATAAAATCAGGAGTAATTGCCTAACATCTTCAGGATTATGTAACTGCGAACTATGAACTTCATAGACAGGTCAAAATTAGAATGCATGCAAGATTTTCAGTAACTCGATGATATTAATAGGTTGATTGTGAGGAAGCTATTTTTGTTTGAAAGAGTACTCTTTAAGTTTATGCTGTCCTATTTACCTGCTTTGATGAGACTTTTGCATCATTGGTGCTTCATCCGTGAAGTTCTCATCTTGTTCATATGTTGGTTTAGGGAACCTTAGCTTTGGTGCTTACCTTCTATAGTAATTTTTCTCATTTTTTACTCTCCTTATGTTTCTTGCAGCAACATTGAGGAACCTCTTATCAACAGGAAAGAACATGGACTTCATTGAAGGAATTGTCAGCAGCCTAATTATGCGATTGATTAGAAGGATGTGTTCCCCTTCGCAACAAGATGGTAAGCATTGGTTAGAAATTGTGATGTACTTAGATCTTCTTTTAAATCTATGGTACTAATAGTGGAGGAACTTTGTTCCATTTTTCAATTAGTGAAGCAACCTTGATTGGTACAGTTAAGAATAATTTCTTTTCATCATTCTCCTGCAATAATACTATCATGAGTTTCTCTCAACAAGTTCCTTCATTGAGGAGTTGATATGCTGTTTTAGGGCCATCCATTGACACTGATGCCCAGTTCTATATTCAACACTTGATCCGCAAGCTTGGAAGTGAAGCCTACATTGGGCAACGCTCATTATTTTCAGTTTCTCAAAGAATTTCTGTGGTGGCAGAGACTTTGCTCTTCATGGATCCATTTGATGATTCGTTTCCATACATTCATAGGTGTTTGTATATTATGTAAGTATTTTATATTAACATTCATTGTCTTGATCAATTGTCCTATCCCTAATCCTAAATTCCTTTTTAAAATTATTTTCTTAAAGGCTGAAGCCTATTATTTTTCAGCTTAGGAATAATATTATACAATCATGAGATGCTAATTTCTGCTCTTATTTTCTTCCACTGATTAATGAGGCCTTACCATGTGAATCTCTCATTGGCTATATGCCATCTGTTAAAAAGTTGAATGTTATGACAATGGAATTGTCATTTGTTTCTGTCAAGTGTTCTAGGTTCCTCAAGTTTCGCATCAGTTCATTTACCAAGCTTCTATCACTTCTCGTATTGTTCCCATTAACTGATCGTTTAAAGCCTCCTGGCTTGTTCATTTTATCTTCAGACCTGCTTGGCAGTTTCATTTTAACCTCTTTATCAATGGGACATATTTCTTTATATCCAACTACTTCTAAGTTAATTACCAAGTCCATAGTGAGACCCCCTAGTGTAGTCTAATGACTTTCCAGATGGCTGAATTGCTCTCTTATCTTAGAATAAAGTTTGTGAGCCTGTGTATGTTTTCTGCAGGTGAGCCCCAATGGAAAAACTTTGTTTTATTGAGTTTAATAAAGTTAAGATCTAAATATATGTCCTTTGGTTCTTTACAGAGTACTGACCTGATTTTATTTTTCTATTATCTTCTTAATGTGGTTGACAGGATCCAGCTTATTGAGTTTCTGGTATCAGATTACTTGATGACTTGGTTAAAAGATGAAGGTTTTGACAATGGTATTTCTCTTGACCACATTCTATCCATGTTGGTTGTGCTCTTACATTAATTTATGCATTCTGCTCTTGGTAACTGCCTTCTGTTCTTTGTGTTGTCAAATTTTAGCAATCAAAATATTTTTACAACCAAGTTTTCATTCGCTTTTCACTAGCTATATTTAAATCTAATGCCTATCAGCATCTTGCACTCTGAAAATGTTGTTATTAAAACTTTTAATAGTCTAAAACCATACTTGTAAGCATTCATTGGGAATCAGAAAAATGATTATGCAACGTTGACCCTGCAGTACTGTTTGAAGAGTGGGTGATATCCCTACTTCATGCTCGGAAAGGATTAGGACTTCTGGAAAGCAGAAATGGACTTTATGTATTATACATGGATCGAGTCATGGGCCAACTGGCTAAACAAGTCTGCCAGGCTTCATCACTCCAGAAGCTCAACCGAGACATTCTGGACAGCCTATTCGGCTGACTACAAAGTGAGTGTGAGCTACATGCTTATAGGTATGTCCTGTATATTGTTTCTAAAGCTCTATTTGCATTGCCTCGTGGAAAGTACAAGTATAGAAAGATCAAAAGAATACTTGAGAAAGCCTTTATGTTTTAGCAATACATGAAGCCCGAAATAGCTGGAAATTTTGAAATTCCTGCTGTTTTTGAATAGTAACCATTGAACTGAAGATGACTATTATGAAGATTTGATGCAATTAGAATCAAGCATATCTCCTTTTTTTTGGTTCCTTTTGACATGAGTTGTCTCAATGTCGAAATGTGATTTTGGTATAAAAAATCATCCTTTATTGACTCTTAGGTTTTCTTTTTCTTTTTTTTCTAACTTTATACCTCTAGTTTTGTTTAGACATCTTATTGATGTTATTCTGTTAGGTGAAGTATTATGTACAAATCCTGAGGTGAGGACAATGGTCCCACCTAACAGAGATGTTTTCTCACTCCACATTTCTGATTTAGGACTCTTTTTGCTTTTCGGTAGCATAGGAATGACTAGTGACATTCTTTTCTTTATAAACGTAGCATCCTCTTTTATTCACCGAAAGACATGGCTGGTCGAATCCTTCTTTTTGTTTTTTTACTGCCCATGCACTTGGCCAGGCTGTTGCCGTCACCTTGTTTATTTTTCAATAAAATTTCTGTCCTTAAGGAGCTTTTGTTCGTGCTCAATACCTAAATCCGTTGCTTATTTAGATTCTCGAGTCTTAAGGTTCCACTACCCTGACCCACCTCAACTACTGCTTATTAATATCTTTACTCCTTATGGTCCAAGTCGCTATTGTCCATTAGAACATTACATTACATATCCTTTTCTCTAACCTCATTCCACTTTCCATTCATAAAAGGAAAAATTTCAACTCCAGTTTCGCTTACGAGACATGGCTCACGGTAGATATTTATTGCCTTTCCTTCTCATTATCCTATTCTTCCTGTCTCAATCTCTTCCAAGTTCAGCTGATGTGGGCATTCTCAATAAATTTGAGAATGCTATTGCCTCGTCCATGCTTAGAGAGAGACGATTAGCAGAAAATAAACTCATTTCATTCCACACAAGAAAGCTTGGGGTTCACATCAAAAGGAGGGGTCGCTTTACTCCTCGCTCCCGCCCCAAATCATCTGCTATCAGAACCCACATATCTTCCTTCCATGTAATTGGCTCTGTTCTTATTTATTCTCTTTTACTTGGTTCCTTCCTGCTCTAGTTTGTTCAAGATGGTTCTTTAAACATTTGAGGGCGATCGTGAAGCATCGATATTCAAATTCCATGAGCTAGTTATTGTACTTTGATTTATGGTTTGTGTTTGTGAAGAATTTTAATAAATGATTGTAATACTTTCATGATTATAAAGACTGTTGCAGGGGTGGTATCCAATTGATGTTAATATTTGCTATAGAAGAACCATATTACAATTAATTATCTGAGAATTACTGGTCATGATATTGATGTAATCGTCATCTCCATGTGCCAAGTGATGAAGCCACCGTGTCATAATGATGGATAATATATATAGTTTTCTCTTTATTAGAAGGCGACTCGGCTGTGTTTGATAAAGTTGGTATATCTATTCATTTTTATCTTTTCATTTTGCTGATGTAGGACTGACGTAGCACATATCTTGTTGGATTTTTTTACTAGGATAAGCAACGCAGCATAGAATTATTATTATATTCATATTTTACATTTCATGTATTATTAATTTTTTTAAAAATATATTATATTAATTATCTAATATTATATATATATATATATATATATATATATATATATATATATATATATATGAATTACTGTATTACATAATACTAAATTTCGGTAAGAAAATTCTAAAATTTTCTCCTAATGTTTGTAATAGAAATTTGTGCTTTAAATCCGGTGAATGGAATGCCAACTTTCAAGTTCTCTCATGGATGCGCAGTGCAGTGTAGGTAGCCGTATGGTCAATCTAATCTCGCACATTTGGGCATGAGGAACCAATCTAAATATCTCATCCATGTAGCTTAAGCTAATTACCAGGAAAAGCTGTATTATGAGACGAATTTTTATTTCGTAAACTGATAAAAGAAAAAAAAAAAAATTCCTTGGGAAGAAAAGGCTTCTAATTTAATTCAAGAAGAAATGTTTCTTTTCTTTCCTTTTCATTTTCTAGCCTAAACAAACATGATTTCATTATCCAAAATCTATGATGCTTTGACCTTAAAAGCAGTTAACTAGCACTTTTGTATTTAGATGAATGAGAGACCATCAAGGTAGGTCCTCTAGGAAAGTATTAAGCAGCCATGCATGGAATCCTTCCCCCATTAAAAAGAAAGATTTTATGCCAGCATCAAGCAAAAGGGTAGTGCTAGTGGTAGTGCTAGTAGACCTCAAATTCATTGGGTGAATTGAGGTTCAGCATTTTAAACAAACTTGAATGGGGACAAAAACTAGCACCTTTTTTTTTATAATAATTCCACATGTTTTACAGCTAAAGTATTGGCCCATAGATAGATATTCTGAAGCATTATGCCATGAATTCGCATAAAACACGGGGAACATATTCTTTCTGGGCTAGATTTTTCATACGACACCTTTAGCTGCCCGGTCATCAGCTGCAAACTTGGGAGACATAAATGTTATTATTAAATTTAAATTTTATTAAATTTTTAAATTTAAAGTGACTCAGTTATATTAATAAAGTTTAAAAATTATAGAAGTTAAAATTGTAACATGAGACTCAATTAGTTTTAAGTGATAAAAAAAATTAGTTCAATTTTTCTAATTCAGCTTTTTGTATATAAAAACCTATTAGCTTTGCCTTTAGTAGGTAAAACCTTGTCCTTCCTTTTAATTAAAAAAAAAAAAAGAATAAATAGAATTAATTTTAAAAATATAATTATTTGTTTTTTAAATCTTAGAAATATAATTAACTTTAAAGTTTAATCTTATTTTACCTGAAATTTCATGAACTTATTTATACTTTTTGACGAAAAAATAAATAAAACAAAACGATCTTTTTGTGGGTTATTTATTTCCAAAAGAAGACTCTTACCAACAGAGGTCCGCCATTCATGTGCAACTATCCTATATATAAGGAGAATTTAACACTATATAAAATTATTTAATAAAAAAATCTAATAAAATTTTGAGTATTTTATATGTATTGTAATATTTGGAATGATTTTTATTTATAACTCAGTTGGTATATAAGTTTGAGTTTTGGATCTACATAGCTTCAGTTAAGAAAAACAAGAAATGACACTTGAATTTTGATTGCTTTTCTCTTATGGTTTTGTTTCTCTCTCTATTGTCTTTTTAAATTAGTATTTTGTTTTGGGTGGCTGGTGGTGGTTCTTCCACCGCTGGCCTTTGATTTACTTTTTACTATTCCTTCTCTTTAGTTTAATCTTTATTTGTTGTTTTAGTGCCCTTTGTTGGCTTTTTTGCTCTGCCTAATAGCACGACATCGTCCGCTGCTCGTGTTTGTTGTCATCCTCTGGAACTCCGTCCATGGATTGATGCGGACAAGGGCGAGGGCTAGCTGTTGGTGCTCCTATAGGGTGGGGGTATTAGTCTTTCCTTGCCAGATCGACTACTAATATCATCTCTTTCCATCATTAATAACTGGTATAATGTGGTCTTGTCTTCGATCGACTTCTATTGTCGTCTGGTGGTTGTACATCACCGTTTTCATCCTGGTTTTTTCTTTTGTTGTGGCTTGAGGCCTGGAGGTAGTCAAGGGTTTTGATGCTAGGAAAGGATTGAAGTCTTTGTCTCTGCCCACCGGTGCAAATAGAAAAGAGGAAGGATCAGAGCGGCAATTAGTATATATTCTAGGGACCAAATTCTAGGCCTTGGTGTCGATTGCTTATTGGGCTATAAACCTAGTTTGGGTTTGTTTTTAGAGAATTACACCGTATACGTTAATTCCTTTCTGCTTTACTTTTATACGATTTGTTTTTATTTTTATACATTTTCAGCTTCTTTTATTTTCTTTTATGTTTTTAACCATTTTGTTGCACTAAATCCATTTCTCTTTTACAATTTTCTTCATTGAAATTCTTTTGTTGCACGATTTTTTTTTCTATTTCTTTTGTTTTTGTCTTTCTAACTTTCCTCTATTTCTTATTTTTTAAAATTTTTTATATAAATAATTTTAAGTATAATGGATAAGAAATTATTAAAAATTTAGACAATAGTTCTTTTTCTACTAGTAAAGATTTACGTGTAATAGGTAAGAAAAATGATTCTCGTTTTACAACAAACGGACCTGAAGTTTTGGAGAAAAAAAAAGTTTAAAATCTCCTACCAAGCATAATAGAGATTTTATTCTTAAGAAGAAAAAGGTTGTTGATAATTCTTCTTCAAAAAAGAACGGTGATATTAAAGCTTCAAAAAAATAAAAAGAAAATATTGATATTGGCGGCAAGGCTGCCATTTGTGTTATAAATGAATGCATTCTAAGTTTTTAATGAAATGCAAAACAATTTCAATGAAAAAAATAAAAATATATATAGTTTGAGAGTTTATAAATTGAGAAGGTAAATAAAATATAAAATAGAAAAATGAGAAAAGAAGACTAAGAAAAAATTTTGGTCATTTCTTCTAGACACTAAAATCTGAACTCCATATAATGCTTTTTATTTTTCTTTTACTTTATTGATGTTGTTTTGAATTTAATTATTATAATAATAATATTAGTTGATATTTATTATCTACTCATAATATACTGAGAGTATACTATATATTGTTAACTGCATCTTTATTGAAATTTTAGTTTCTCTAGTGTTTTGCTGGAAAATTATTATTTAGTCAATACTAATTATTTGTTAAAAATTATGGCAAAAATTCTAATTTTTTTTCTATTCGTGTGATGTGGTATTGTTGGATCATATTAATTCATGCATAGGACAATTAGAATTTTAAATTTTAAAGAAGTAAAATATAAATTTTGCTCGTTACTTTTGGGTACAAATACAAAAGAGATAAAAATAACTGGGTATATTATGTGATTTGTCGGTATCTAAAATATATAATTTAAATTGAAAATATACAATTTTAGTAGGCAAGTCAAAAAAAAAAAAGATGGTTGAATCAAAATAATCCCTTTTAAAGTTTTCTTTTTTTCAGACCCAAACTCCATTCATGCTATTTATTTTTCTTCTTTATTGTTGTTGTTTTAATTTTAATTATGATAATGATAAGATAGTAGATACTCATTATCTACTCATAATATACTCGTAGTATACTATATATTGTTAACTATATTTTTTTATGTTTAAAAGCTATTGCTTAGTCAATTCTAAATATTGGTTAAAAATTTAGGCAAAAAAAGTTCAGTTTTTTTTTTTCTTCTGTTCATGTGATATGATCTTATTAGATCATATTAATTCATGCATAGGACAACTAAAATCTTTTAGATTTTAAAAAATCAAAATGTAAATCTTGTTAGTTCTTTTTAATTAGATCTTTAAAAATTAAACCTATAGCTTTTCTAAGTTCTTTTTACATTTTACTAATTTTACTAATGTACTATCTTTTTATAAAGAAAGACTTAATGTATTTATGGTTTCTAAATAATAAACTTATAAATATCGAAGAGATTTGTGATTGTGTTGTCTTCTTATATAAAATTTAAGAAAGATGAATGTTTTAATAGTTTGTAAATCATGTGGGAAAGTTAAGGAGTTCGATAAGCCAAAAAAGATTCAAAGAAGAAATTTAATGTAATTCTCATATAATTAGTCAGTCAATAATTTATACATGATGGATAAGTAGTTTTATAATAATATTAATAGGTTTAGTAATAGGATTATTAACTTTAATACTAAGTATGTATCATTTCTCTTAGATGTATTTTAAGAATTAATTATTTTATTTGTTTGAATTTATTATAAACAATTTTAACTCAATTTTATTATTGTATTCATTATGGTGAAGAAAAATAAATAATTTGACTATATTTATAAACTAAAAAATATAAAAAATGATTTCAAAATCTGAAGGAAGAAAACTATATTAGAATCATAGTATCATATACTTGAAAAAAAAAACTTATTATATACTTAGTTTTTACTTTTCACTATATCTTTTAAAAATTATTTTATATATTTTAGAAGATAGTTTTTCTATATAATGTATAATTGATATATTTCTTTTATATATCTACATCATATAATAGTCAATATACAAAAATTTTACTAAATATATATCAAACACACACAATATAAACACAAATTTACTAATATCTATATATATTTATTATATACTCATAATATACTCATGATATATTTTATATAATTATAATATATTTATCTATTTTCTTAATATTTTGAATTTTATTTTTAAAATTAATTTAAGAATTTCTTCAAATATTTAAATTCATTCACTATAATGTGGTAACATTGATGCAACAATTTTATAAATTTTAATTAATTACGAAATTGTTATAGATATTTGTTATATGCTCGTATTATACTTAGAATATATTATATACTGCTACATTTTCTTTATTTTTCTATACATATTTTTAATATTTTCTTTTTATATAATTTTTAATTTGTGCATGAATCATATTCTTATAATAATTAATTTTTATTATTATTTAAGTACTTTTTATTTACATTTTATTATACTTAAGGAATAGTTATAGCTTTTTTTTTATTTTTAATTCGATTTTTAATATCATTTTATACTTTTATTTTATATTTAGTTGGAACTTAATTAGAGATTTAGAGAGAATTTTGGTTGTTAATTATAGGCACTAAGACTTGAACTTCATGCCATTCTCTCTATATTTTTTCTTACTTTAATGGTAGTAAATATGCATTATATACTCATAATATACTCAGCGTATACTATATACTGTTAATTATATATTTTTTTAATAATTTTTGGTCTTATTTTTGTGTTTGCTTGAAAAACCATTGATTAGAAACTTGGGAGAAAAGTCCATTTTTTTCTATTCATATAATATGATCTTGTTAGATCATGTTAATTCATGCATAAGACAACTGCAATTTTGGATTTTAAAGAACCAAAATATAAATCTTGTTAGATTCTTTCTAATTAGATCTTCAAAAAAAGAAAATTGTAATTTTTTTAATTCTTTTTTACATTTTATTAGTTTTACAAATGTATGGTCTTTTTATGAAGAAAGATCATGTGTAATTATGATTTTTAAACAAGCCGATGAACATCAGAAAAGACTTGTAATTGTATTGTTTTCTTTATATATTCGAAATAAGATTAGTATAAAATATATACTTATAATAAACTCAGAGTATACTATATCATTAACTATTTATTATCCTTCGATATGAGAATGCATGTTATATCAAAGTTTACATATCTTATGTTTTCTTCTCAGTATTCATTATGGTGAAAAGAATAGGTATTGTATCCATATTTAAATAAAAGAATATAAAATATGATTTTATAATTTGAGTGGAGAAGTTTCATCAAGAATCAGAGTCTCATATACATGAAATAAATTCATTATATATCCAATATATACTATTTATCATATTTATTTGGGTCAATAATAACAATACCACTTTATACAGATATTTTATCAGACATCTAAACTGCAATATCTAAATTCAACAAAATCAATTTCTAAACTGCAATATCTGGTTAAAAAAAAAAACCAATTGCACTTCAATATGATTTTTCATTTTAAAAATATCAAAACACAAAAATTAAAGTTAAAGAATAATAGGAAAAGAATAGATAAATCATGTTTCCTTGTTTACAAGAAAATCTCTATCAGTGCCTCAAGCAATTCCCAACAACAATAAAAATAATAGTCTAATTTAGATTCTTTCAAATTAATCCAAACTCAAGTTACTTACTCTTCTCTTCTTTTATTTTTTTTCTAAAAAAAAATCTTTAGCTATCAAAATCCATCTCCCATCACTATAAATCAAAATAAAATATTTAAATATAACAAAATAATACAACAAACAAGAAAAAGCTTAAAAAGGCAAATAATAAGAAATGACAATGATAATGGTGCTTTGTAAACTCTTCTTCCATTCACATGACTATTCGTTCTTTCTATTTGCAGATTGTTTATTATAGATTGTTGCAAATTTTTTAAAATTTTGGTATGACGATTTTATTTGAATTAGTTGCTACAATATTTTACTTTTGAATATATTATTTTTGAGTAAAACACGCGTGTTTTTACATGGATTGTATAAAAATAAATTTATTGATTTCGAAATGCACTTTTATAAAATTTTAGAGATTATAGTATAAAAATTATACAACTCTTATATTTACGCATTCATGTAAATTTATTTATTTTTTAGCTCATTAGTCGAAGTTTTTAAATCCATTGTTTGATGTTTTTACTAGGAACTTGTACACTTACGTTGTTACTTGGTGGGGATTCTTTCCTTATAATGATACTTCTTATGTTCTTATGCCGCTTTTGGCCAAGTAATCCAGAGATATCATTTAATTGTTCAAAAATAAAAAATTTGGACTTACATTACTAAAGTAACAAGTTGGAAAGATTTATTTACTAAGAACGAGGCAAAACCTGTCCAAGGGGATATCTTAATCCTAAACCTAGGGTGAGAAAAGCCCTAATTACAACATGCATCAACCATATATATATTTATCCAAAACCAGCAGGATGGACTTCCCAAAACGACGACACTTCGTGGGTTAGGCAGCCGGGAAATATCTTGCCCAGTTAGCTTTGCTGTTGAGCTTTTGTCCAGAAGAGTCTTGATATTCTGCATCATTGGTGTCACGACCCCACCCGTGGGCCCGTGACCGGCACTAGGGAATGGGTAGGCTTAAGGCCACCGAAACCCGTAGTAAGTCTGACACTCACTGATTTAAACAAATCTCATCTCAAATTAATATTATTAAAACCACAAATTATCTTAATAGTTACACTTTACAAAATTTAATCGGTCTGCCAGAAGAACTAGGCGAGACCCGAAGCTCAGAAAATTTACAACTGATACGTCTACTAATTACTACTGCGGAGAATCTAAGATTTACCAATTTACATACCAAATCAAATACATCACCCGATGATGAAGGGGTCGGGTTACTGAATAAGAGTCATGGAGAACTAACAGATACGAATCAGAAAAAAACATAAATGGAGACTCGGTCTAGAGTGAGTTAAAATCAAATAATCTGGGGACTATTGCATTCTTCTCAGAAAACATAGATTATTCAAATCAGTATATCAAACCATGCTTGTAAATACAAATCATACTATAATCATACCCTATTACTTTCTTCACAAAAAATATTAATCATTCGAATCAATATATCAACTATGCACGTAAATACAATCCATATTATAATTCAAATACCATAATAAATAAATAAATAAAAATATATATTTACTTTTACGAGACGAGTGGCTCGGTAGAACCCTAAACCCCAAAATCTAGTAGCCATTCGGCTCTCTTAATCCAATAATACTGGCGCCCCGAGAGCAATGCTCGACCAGGGACCTTACCTCCACCGGTCACTTAAGTATCCAAATAAGAAATCTAGTAGCCATTCGGCTCTCTTAATCCAATAAGATCGGGCGCCCCCGAGAGCAATGCTCGATCGGGGACCTTACCTCCGGTCACTTAAGTATCCAAATAAACCGGCTACCTGAGAGCAATGCTCGACCAGGGACCTTACCTCCCAGAATCAATCGAACTCGGCCAGAGCAATGCTCGATCGGGGCAAACAAATCCATAATAACCTTATGTCCATAATCATTACCGGTGCACACGCGGTCCTGATGTAACCCATCAGGCGGCATGTTCTACAAGCCACGTTTCCCAAGACACAATCATCCATTTAATAAATATCATTGTATAATGAAGTCATTCAACCATATCAAATTAATGATTAACAATTAAGAGTAAAACATCAGTGACTCGGTGGAAAATCGATGATATTTGGAATTATTATAACATTACTATAATAATACTCATATTATCTTCAATAATTAATAATCCAAAGAAATTAATTACGTTGAGATATTAGTAACCATGTTAAACATAAACTTCCAAAATAGCATATTAAAATCAGACTTAGCAATAGTGCAATGATTAAATGACTTTAACTCACAGGATTGGGCGACCTCCTAGCTCTGCTCCGGTGCCTCGGTTGGAGCGAGCCGAATGTATGATCATCTAATCACGGAAAACAATTTATCAATACCGAGACAATCCATCATTAATCCTAGGTCTAGACTCCTAGATCGACTGTCTAAGAATCTCGACTCAGGAGAATTCTACCGAAAATCCGGCAGAACCTCCCCTACAACACGAACATTACCCCCCGTAAAAACGGGTCCAGGACCTGCCAGAAGAACACTTCAAATACTTAACGATTCAAACAATAGGAGTCGGGTCCCCAAACTTCACTATTTCCCGACTCCGCCACACAGCACAAAATACGAGGCAGGCAAACTGACAGACAATTATTTTTGACTCACAAAAATCATCAAATACTCAATATAATCCAATAGACACAATTAAACCAAGAATTTCTAAAATTAACGGGCCAAAGAAAATTACCGAGACGCCGGCCGACTACCAGTCACGGGAGTCCGATCGACGATCCGAACACACCATCGGACTCACAACGACGCTACCGATGACGATCCCGCTCCGATTTTTCGATCTAACACCCGATCATCTGGAAAATTTACGGACGATCTCGACCGTCGATTTGCAAACGAAGCCCGATCGCCACGAAACTGCCATCGCGAAGCTTGAGCCGAGAGTCGGGATACATCCTCCGATCGTTCATCCTCCTCACGGAGCTCACGGAAAAGCCCAAAACTGCCACCATTTTCTCTCTCCACCGGATCTTCCGCTTCCGCCACCACCGACACCGCACCGCCAAAACAAAGCCGAGGGCCGAGAGGGAGTCGATCGGCACCAAGATCGGCCGACCACCGAAGCGGCAAGGAAGCTTCGCCATCTCCTCCTCCCGGGCCACTGCCGACCGACCCGCCCGGATAGACGGCCCCAGCCTCCTTCCTCCTCCTCTCTCCCCCGACATCTCTCTTCCTCCCTTCTTCTTCCCCGACTTCCATTCCTTTCAATATCGACATTTGACCCCTGAACTTTTTCTTATTGCAATTTGGTCCCTCAACTTTCTTGATTACTTACATTTCATCCTGCAGAATTCCAATTTGACCCCCAAACTTCTTTTAGCCTTTCAATTAAGCCCCTAACTATTTAATTTGGGCCAAATCCGAATTATTGAAAATACACAATTACAAAAATACCCCTGACCAACATATTTATTTACAAAAATACCAAGCTCACAAATTTCCATTAAAACCCCATAAAAATAACATTATACTTTCAATCCTTATACCAAAATAAGTTTCCAATTTAGTCCTAACACACAATTAAATTAAATAATCAATTTCCAACTTAAAATTTAATACTACTAATCAATTATAATACCAATTTTCCCAAAATTCTTTTATAAAAAATCCTTTATAATTTCTTCCAAAATTTTTCAATATATAATTTTACTTATATAAATATGCATTTGGAAAAATTTGAATAACCAAAATATAATCATTTCTCAAATAGTTTACTTGAATAATTTCTTAAAATTTCAAACTAATTGGGTATAGAAAATAACTCATTTATTTGATTAATATTAAATTTTTCATTAAATCATTTCAAATTAAACCCAATAATAATGAAGCTAAAATTAACTTAAATAAAAACTCATTATTAAATATATAAAAATTCCGGGTGTTACAATTGGCACATTTCTAAATGGCAACAGATATAAATAAATATGTATTAATCTCACTAGTATAAGTTTCTCATTTGAAATTGTATTGATAATATTAGTTGCTTCCTCCATGGAATAATCATTTTTAGGTGCTCTAAAAAGACCTAACGTTGTGACTAATTTTTATATTTAATGATTCCTCGTGCTATATAAATAACTCTTTTTACAAGTACTAAAATATTATTTTAAAAATTTTATTACTTTTTTTAATACGATCATTTTGCCTGGTTCTTGTGAGTAACTCTTTTTTTTTTTTTTTGCTTCATTCAATTTGAGTTTTTAAAATATAATAAAGGTAGCATAAGTAAGGGTTTTAAGTTTGAATTTAATTTACATATTATTTAGTATTACACTATGGTTTTTTTATATTATATAAAATTTAGATGAATATTTACCGAAATTTAAACAAAATATTAATAAAATTAAAATTTAGCAATTATATTGTTTACAAAATAAAATTCTGTGTTATTGAAAAATTCAATAACAATTTAAGTGATTATTAGTATGAATAATGCCATTTTTTTCTCTCTTTTTTAGTAAAGAAAAAAAAAATGCTAATAAGATTTGTTTAGACTTGACCCTTTTGTCATCACAAGCATTAGATGATGTGATGCATATAATTATTGTAATATGTTTATTCAAATGATCTTTCTCATCTTTAGATTTTCATCCTTTATGACTTTAGCCCAACCAAATCCAACCCCTAAAACGATCTTAATTATTCCTATCCATCATATGGCAGATTGCATAAATCAGTCACATGTTTGGGAAGATACACACATATTTTGGAAAATAACTTTTGTTGCAACAATTATTATAGGTCACATGATTCTAACTATGTAACTTCCTTTTCTTTTATGCCCATCAAAGAGTGATTAATTTTTAAAAATTTAAAAATTCAAATTTTGTAATTTGACATCATCCAATAATAAACAGAAAATGACTAACTCATGATGGGTAGTTCAATAGAGAAAGTATTGTCCAAAAAGGATTTTGGAGGCAATATTCTTTGATGAGAGACAAGTATCATATTCGTTGATATCTTCCTTTTAGTGGATGGGAAAATTGCTTGGATAAAAACATATGCTTAATGACTTTGAAGGAAAAAAAAAAAAAGTCTTTTTGCAATTTACCTAAACTACTTTTTTTGACATATCACTGCCCAACTTCACATCCTCACTTTTCATACCCATTTGCATAATTAAATATTTGGGCCATCTAGAAAGAATAGGGGCAAAAGAAAAACATTGAATTGAGTAAACAATGTACAAACAGAATATAAACTTTTTCTTTTCTCTTTTTAATCTTTCATTTTAAAATCAATAGAACATATTCACTATATGATGTGAATTTTGAGCCACTAACTTTTCTTTATTGCTTCACCTGAAGAAATCTTATTATAAAACCACTAAGGCTTACTTAAAATTTGCCAAGTGTTAATCACCATCCTACAACATACCCAAATTGTCTACTACACCACATTATTTCCTCTTTCTCTTCTCCCTTATCATTCTTCTGCATCAAAGACTAATTAACATGCAGAGAAAATTACTGCTAACATGGCTGTTCCTCCTAATTTGCTGCAAGACCCTTTCTTACTTTTCATGTGAAAGTGCTCTTACTCCTCAGCACAAGCCACTAAACACTAAGGCAAGACAACTTAAGAGTAAGTGTCCTTATCGTCTTTCACTTATAATTTGTGTGCTCCATTACTGTTATGTAAGAAACTTTATGTTTCCTGTGTAATGTTTTGCAGATGTGTATGAATCAATGGTTGAAATGAAAAGGAAAGGTGACAGAAAAACACTAGAGGGGATGCATGAAGGTAAAATGAAAATTATTGGAAGGGCTGGGAAAGGAGTTTATGGGGGTGGAGATATGCTTCGTCCACGCTCTAAATCCAAAAATGGAGCAGCCTCCTTGTTCTTGAAATCCTCTACTCTCCTCTTATCAACACTCATACATGTGTTATACAACTTGGGTTGATTTACTTTTGTTATCTTAAAAGTGACTGGTCTGGAATTTGGATTAAGAATGTAAAGAACTTGCTTTATATATATGGTTCTGATCAACATCCAATTAGATATCTTCTTCTTGTTTTCAGTTTTTTTTTTTTTTGTTTTCCTTCAATCAACAAAAGAAAAATGGTTTTTACCGATTATAACTTCAAAGAATACAGCCTATTCTGAAAAATCTGTATTAAGTACTAACCATAAATCCTGATATGAGAAATCCTTTCCACAGCTAATTTGCTGCTTATTAGAACCTGCAAACTTGAGCAACATGAATTTCTAATCTGAAACTAGAGATATTGTTTAAACCAAATTCAATCAAGCCCAATTTACCAACTCAACCCAGCCCAAACTGCAAATTTAGATATTTGAATAATTTGATTGAGTTTTTGTTTGATTTTATTATTTTAAACCTATAACTACTTAAGTATTGAATTACTTATTGAATGAATTTGAAAACAAAAGTCCTAAAATCCTAACTCCAGTTTCTTTTAAACAATGTAACCTAATACCTCCAATCACTGTCTTCATTATTACCCACCAAATCTCAATAACGACTGACTAAACTTTGGCAATCAACTGCCGAGTTTCGGTCATAGCCATCAAATTATGGCATCTATTGATTGGATATCATCAATCGGTCTCTAGATTCTAGTCATCATCGATCACAAAATCCTAGGGGATCATTTACCGGATTCTAGTCTTCAATTGTCAGATTACAGTCATTAATTGTTAAGTTTCGGTTGATTAAATTTCAGTGACCGATAATCTGACTTGAGTTATCGATCATCAACCATCCAATTCTGACAATCAGTCACTAAATTCCACTATCCACATATAATTAAAAACATTTGTAGATAATTTTAAAGAAAAATTCAAATAAATAAAAATATTGCTAAAAAAATCTTACCAAAGTTGCAAGAAAGAGCTCCAAACATACCTGTTCGCAAAAGAAAAAGAACTCTTTTAAAATAAACAGAAGATTGCCATGCATGCACCCAAAACCACCAAAAGATAAACAACTCCTTTCACCCATATAATAAACACCAAAATGATTATAGAACTTAAAGGGTTATATAAGAAAATGGAAAACGTAGTTTGTGATATGCAACTAGGAAGAGAAGACACCGACTTTAGCCTTAATTAAGATAGACTGTTGCATGACCCATTAATTGCTAAAAGAATTCAAGCTCTCCAACCTCAATTCTTTGATCCATATAGCCATGTATTTAATATATATACCACTTAAGAATAAGTCCTGGCTCTAAAGAATCTTTCTCTTAATTGGCCAAACTGTTCAAAACCAGATTCCTGAGGAGTACACCCATCACTATAGTATCTGTTGATCTTCAAAAGCTTTATTAGAAAATTAATGAAGTATTAATAGAATGCATTAACAAAGGGGCACTGCAAATGGATGACTTGAACCCAGTATGGCCACAAAATCACTCACTATAGGCATTACATCGAAGTTGTCTCTAAATTTACGCAAAAAGCATTAGTAACGAATTTTATCAATGGATTTAAGATTTTTGACTAAAATATAATTTTTAAATTTTTAGCAAAATTTAGGGATCAATTTTAAATTCTCGTCTCTTTAGTAACGACTCAGGGACGGATTATCAATGTATTTTATTTTTAATACATTCTTTCGCTTGCCCTTTTTTTTTTACTTTATCGATAAATTTCAATTTTTTTTAAAACTTTTTTGCACTTTTCTATTTTCCGCTCACTTTTTTTAATTTTAAAAATAAATTAATAATGGACTTTTGAAATTTTTTAATTCCCTCATTTTTTGCAATCTTCACCAACTTAGTTGAGTTTTGCGACGGACTTTTTGCCATTAAATTTAATCTATTATAAATTATTTTTCTTTCTTCATTCATTTATTTTTACCTCTATCATATTTTTTTATTTTTTTATCTCTCATTATTTTTTATCATTATCATTTTTTCTTACTTTCTCTCTACATTTCTTCTCATTATCTTTCTTTTCTTCAACTTTTTAATTTTTTCTTATATCTTTTTTCTCCTTTCATTTTCTCTTTTTTTTTTCATATCTTTCCTTTAATTTTCTTTATTCTCCTTTTTTTTATTTATAATTAATTTTATTTTGCCATCTTTTTTATCTCTTTATTGTTTTTTTATGTATTGTATATTAATTTTTCTCTTCATTCATTTCTTCATTTTGGTTTTTGTTCATCATTCTTTTGATTTTACTCCTATTTAATTATTCTTCTCAGCCCATTTATTGCTTCTCTTTTTCTATTCTATTTTTCTTCTTTGATATGATTATTATTATTAAAGATTAATTGAAAATTAAAATTTAAAAAAGAAATAAAAAATTAATTTATAAAAACAAAAAAAAATAATTTTTCTAAAGTACATATTAAATTTTACCAAGGGATTAGCAATGAATTTTAAAAATATCACTAATTTAGTGATAGGTGAGTGTTCTTCACTAAATTTAGTTATGGATGATAAAATCTATCACTAATCCATCACTATTTTGATTTACCGACGGAATATTTATGAATTTTTCTGTCTCTAAATATACATTTTTTCTTTTAATAGTAAAGGAGAGATAATTTTCACGACTCGATATGTTGGTCTATGACCAGTGGTAGAGAATGAGTAAATGTAAGACCACTAAAATTCTTAGCGAGCCTAACTAATCAATAATTTAAATAAAATATATTTTTATTCAACATGTCAATATTTCACTTTAATCTATCAGCCACAACTACTCCATATATCCCAAAAGTTATATATGTTCATCAAGATATTTAATTATTACAATGTTAAATAATTTAACATGCCAAATCGAAATAATAAATTTTAGAATAAATATTGTAGAGTATCTAAAAATAAAAATAGTCATAAATCAAATGAAAAAGAGCCCAACGAAGGAGGATATTAGGCTCACAAAAGAAAGCAGCTGCAGGAAGTCATAATTGTTACCTAAAAAATTAAATTTGAAACTGTCAGTCACGAGAGTGAGTTAAAATCATATAATTCAAAAATAGATGCAACTATCATGATAGAATAATTATTTAATTATATAAATAACTAATTACAAAAATAAATAAATAACATGTCGTGTGATTAATTTTTAAAATTTAATTTTTAATAGAAGCAGGACGAGAACATTAGTAAAACCCTAGACTCCAATTTTAGTAGCCAACAGGCTCTCTTATACCCAATAAGACTGGCGCCAGAAAGCAAAGCTCGATCAGGGTCTTTAAATCCAGTTAAGTCAATTAATTTTGAAATCAATCAGCATCCAGAGAGCTATGCTTGGCCAGGAACTTTTCCTTTAGTAATTTTGAATTCCATAAGCCCATATAGTTGTGCTATGTATATATCTTCGTTATATGTCTCTTATTTATAGCGGAGTGTACATAGTCCTTATACAACCTATCATGTAGTATGTTATATTTTCATCCCCATCCTAAATTATATTAGAATTATAGCAATAATAATAAATAAGATAACATGAATCACGAAGGTAATTATAATGTTATTCAATTTAATAATAAGTGTTAAACTAAATTGCATCGGTTAAAAAAAACAGTGAAATAAAAAAAATGCAGTATTGACAATATTAGTATTAATATTAATAAAATAACGTTAAATAAGATAATAATAATGCTGGTGATAATAATGAAA
The DNA here is from genome assembly GCF_019578655.1 of Ricinus communis. NCBI lineage: Eukaryota > Viridiplantae > Streptophyta > Magnoliopsida > Malpighiales > Euphorbiaceae > Ricinus > Ricinus communis. The sequence continues at coordinate 23,790,374 of NC_063258.1, forward strand.
ATAATAATAATAATCGTATTAAAAGTGATAGTATCAATAATATTACTAATTAAAAATAATATCAAATTTAAAAAATAACATATGATATAAGCATAATTGATTATATAACTTTAACTCACAGTTCTGTCGAAACTTCTAGCTACTTCTATACCTCTGGCGAAGCTGACTGAATCATTGAATTATTTATTCAAGGAAATAATTTAATTCATAAAATAGTCAATAATTAATCCTAGACTTAAACTTATAGAATTAGACCGTCTAGACATCTTGACTATATTCAATTTAAAAAATTTATAAAAAATTTAGCAAAACTTTTACTAAATTATGAACATTTACCTCATATAGATGAATCCATAACCTACTAAAGATATTTCTAATAATTATTAAAACTTTTTAACGAAATTCAAGTCACCCACGACTATATTATTTTTGTGATTCGACAACTTATCACAACTCCAAAAATAATAATAATTTAACCAACTTAATTATCTCAATCCACAATTAGCTAATAAATAACTTTCCAATATTTAATTAAATTATTTATAACTAATTATCTATCACAATATCAAATAATAATTAATTTATAAAAATTAATCCACAATAATATACAATTAACTATTAATTAGTAAAATTAATTATTTGTCAATAATTAATAATTAATAGATTAAATATTTGCCAATAATTAATAATTAATAGATAAAAAATTTGCAATAATATTAAGTGAACTTTCTGGTCCAAATAATTTTATACCGAGACGAATTGCCCGCTAACACACGTCGTCCTGAAAAATGTCAAAAATCAAATTCAAAGATACCCATGCATAGCTTGGGAAGCGTGGAGTTTGGAAATGGTGTTATTTTTGCCTAAGCTTGTCGAAATCCACCAAATCATGGCTCAAAGTTTCGGCTCTGGTAAGGTATGCATACTACTGACGGCGTGGAAGAATAAAAAGAAAGGGTTGCCTTTGGAGTTTTCAGGGTCCAGAAACCCATTTCCGACGTTAGATTGCAAAAAAGACATCGGCATGAGGTTGCACTAGCAACGGCAAAGAGGGAAAGTAGCTTCTCCCTCTTGCTTGTCGATTTTCCGGTGAGAGGAAAGGGAATGGGTGGTGCCGGCAAGAGGTAGAGGTGGGGATGAAGACTTGGCGGTTGGGTGGTGCTATGGAGAATGAAAATGGAAGAATGGTGGAGGTAGGGGCTGTTATGCGGGTGGAGAGCGGAGGGACTTGAAAGGTAATTTCTTAATTGGTAAAGTTTCTCTTAGGTCCCTCCCTTAGGAACTTCGGATCATAACACCCCCTTTTTGTTAATTATATTATATTTACCCACATACATATACACATTTAATTATTATTTCAAATAAATAAACACCAGCTTTAGACTTACTAAAAAATAATAGTAATAATAATAATCATATAAAAAATAATAATTAATATACATTAAATCCAAACTTAATCGAAGAATAAACATTTCAAATAAGACTAAATTGAATAGTATTGAATCTATCCTTTTTAAGGTCACCAAAATTTAAAACACAAAGTTATTGTAAATATAAAAAAATAAGCAATGGTTATGATATTTCATTAATGAAAAAAATTAATTAATTGTTCAATTTTCATACTAAAAGTAATTATTTATTAAAATACCTCCAAGATTAAATAAATTTAAATAATAATTTCGGATTATTACAATAATGATTAAAAGTGACCGTAAAACCAACCTGCGTAACATTAGGCTTATGATGGCTTTATAAGGGCTAATTTCTAACATAAGTCAAAATAGTTTAGAATAATCTCCAAAAAAAAATATAAAATTATGAACCTGAACCAGTATTTCTTTTGTTTGTTCATTGTGATTTAATATTATATTTCAGTTTTCTATGTCGTTATAATGTATCGATATTGTATTATGAATTTAGATGTTTATTAATATATCGCTAATTCTATTCAATGATACTAATTATCTGTATATTCATTCGTTTATGTTTATTCATTTATTTATAGAGAAAGGTAATCCTAAGAGTTTAATTCTTCATAGTTTTAGCACAACTAATTTAATTATAACAGAATGAAATATATATATATATCCTATATAATTAATGCTCCAAATTCAACATATAAAATCAAAAGTTTTTTTTTTTCTTTGAAGGATGAAAGGGAATGTGAAGTATATGAAAAAAGAGCCAAAAAAATAAGATTACAGATTGTTTTCCTTTTCCAAAGTTCAAAACCCTGAACCATCAGATAAGTGGCAAACACGGCATAAAGATGTGAGTGGATAGCTTTTAAAAGTAAGACTGTTTCATGTCATGTGAAACTTCAGGTAATTATGCATAGGATAACTTTTAAACCTCTCATTTTCCCATGATAATTAGAAGTAGCATCTGGTTCTGTTTTTGACAGGATTAAGAATAAAAATATATTCCATGCTATATGATCTAAATAAAAAATGCATAATATTATTTATTTATCGTAATTAATAATAAAATAATATATATATTTTATATTTTAATATTAAATAATTAATATATATTTTATTATTTAAAGTTAATAAATATATATATATAGTTAATGTATAATTAGAAACATTCCTAGGAATAGTAAAAATAAATACAAACAACATATTTCTAATCAACTTATGTTTCAGACAAGAAACTCTAAACCCTAGCTAAAGGAAAGAACAATAATATACTAGTTGCCGACAGCACATTGTCATTTGGCATTACCCAATATTCTAAAAATCATCATCTTTTCACTGTTACTCCCATTGAAGAACTGCTTACTTAAAAAAGAGCTCGTTCCAGCACATCTCAATTTGCAGCAGAAGAGAAAAAAAGAAAAAAAAAAAAAAAAGGAAACACAATAGATGAGGAGGGCAGTAATTATATTATTCGCAGTGCTTCTCTTCATTATTTTCTTCACGTCTCCTTCATGCTATGTCTGTGCATTTGAAGGTGGTCCGTTCACTCCTCAATACAGGCCGCCATCATCAGCTCTAAAGAGTTTCCGAAAGCATGGGAAGGGTACCTATGGAGGTGGAGATCTCCTTCGTCCCCGCCGCCCCCGCCGAAATGGAGCTGCCTCCTTTGTACTGAAATCGTCTTCCTTCTTCACAAAATCAGTACATGTTGTAGTGGGATTGGTTATATTTGGCTCTGCCTTCTTTTGATTGCTTCGGAATGTGAAAAAGGCTTCTTATGCAAATCTTGGAAAATCCTTACTGCTCTCTCTTTTCTTTTGTTCTTCATTGAGATTAACACAAGAAAATTGAACTAGTGTGTTATTGAATTTGTGTGTGTTTTGAATACAAGAACATAAGAGTATATATATACACATAAACATGAGAATTCATTACATGATTTTTACTATCAATATAATTGTGCCATCAATATCTGTAATCAAACCAATCAAGATCAATCCCATCCACCTAAATCCAATTAATGAATTGATGTTCTAAAAGCTAATTTCTGGTGATATATTGTCTCAGGGAACAAATGTACATAAAAACACAGAAACTAGTACCATACCGCAACATGAAGATAAAAATAGTAAATTATCCTGAATTCTTCAAGTAGCCAGAAAGGTGGCAGCAGATTAGTTAGTGGTAAACAACAACAGGCGGGAGGGCGATTCATGTTATTAGTTTTTACGAAATTGCTGGACAGTCTATACACGAGAGAAGAATTAATGCACATTGTGAAAAACGACTCATAGAAACTAAAGATTGAGTCCAAAAGCTGCAAACCATATAATATCTCAAAATCTGATAATAACCCAAGATTTTCTTAGCTAGCTTTAATACACGCAATTATTGATTCTATGAAAAATAAAGTATATATTTACCGGTTTTCTATTGCTTGAATGTAAAATATATATATATGTATCAATCATTTTACGGTATAATCCTCTTCACCAAAACTAAGATCACACAAACATTCCAACCCAGGAAATGATACCTTGAAAAACTTATGTAGCAGCATTTTATTTATTTTTATTCTGTGGTACGTGTTTCTTAGTTCTGCAAACAGTATTTCAGCTAATTATTAGCATATTTTAAATTATGGTTCATCTTACTTACACCTACACTATAATGAATAAAAGTGTGAGTTATATATATAAATATTTTATACTTTAACGTTAAATGATTGACAAGTAATTAATTATTTAAAACTAGTTGGTATGTGAATATCACAAACACCTAGACTTGCCAACAAGTTTGCTTAAATTATTAACTCCAGAGTCATTAGCTAAATCAAAGTTCATATTGGTTCTCATGGTTTTGCTACTTCCACTCTGCTTGCTTCCAGCCTTTGAGAGCCGATAAAGAAACAAGTATCAAGTTGAGAGACAAAGAAGAGTAAGGGATACTAAGCTCCAAAGCTGTCATGCTATACTAAAACCATCATTGCCTTTTTGCAGGGTGATCTCAGTATACCTGTATTCCCTAAATTTTCAATCCAAATTAACAGAATGCATAACTAAGTAAATGTTTGTTACCAGAGCATGGAACTTAGATTAGTTGAGTCTTAGGAATATGTTTATTTGTCAAGTAGTTTAATAAGCACATAACAAAATTTGGACTTTTTTATTTTTTATTTTTTAACGTCCTGAGAATACGGTTATGCCTCTAACTAATTATGTGAGAGTTCTGCATCATATTTTTTAATTTTCTAAAAAAAATTATTTAGTTTTTTTTATTCATAAGAGGCACAGTACGTTATGAGCTACTCTTAGAGTATGATGAAATTTTGCTAGTTGTTATCTTAGTTGTCTTTATTTAATGTTTATCTTGACTTTGTATTAATCAAGATCAAGGTTTGTGCTAATCAAGGTTCATGCGTAAGGTTGAAGTTTATATATGCTAAATTTTAGTGAAAGATTAAGAGAGCAAAATTTACTCTTCCATTTTCTTTTCTTCTTCACTCTTCTCTCTTAAGCCTCTGCCTCAACAGCTAGTCAACGTGGAATAGCCATCTTTTTACACTAGTCATAAAGGTAAAATTTCACCTAGTGCAGAGGTGGAGGCTTGAACTCAAAATCGCCATATTCCAAGAGATAGTTATTTATTAATTGATGTTGTTGGATCTAAATCTAACAACGTCTTTAGAGAATCCAAGTGTTCGGAAAGCTAAAATGAAGTTATGGAGATCTATACGATAGAGCTAACGATGGAGATCTATATTACGAAAATATTTGGAAAAGATCTATACTGGAGAGGTCTATACAAAGAACTATTGATGAGTACATGCAAGATGAACATTTTAAGAATGGTTCAGGCACTTTATTTGAAGAACCATTTTGATGCTTAAGTTAGCAATATATTTAGACTTTAGATAATAAAGTTTAATTAAAAGTCTAAAAATATGTTCTTTCTTTACATATGAGGTGGCTTCTTGTATTTATATATGATTTATTAGAGGTTAAACCAATTAGAAAATAGGAAGAAGTGCCTTGAAAGGTGGAGATACAATCTTCAATTATTTAGTAAGTATAGCCCTTCGGGCGATCTCATAGTTCACTGGCCGATCTCATATCTCTTTGACTAATGACATATATCTTTTGGCGATTTTATAACTTTTTAGATGATCTTTTAGTCTTTTGAGTAATCTTATAGATTTTTCACCGATCTCATAGTTCTTATGGGCTATCTCTTTTAGGTGAATATGCATCACATGTCCATCCATGAGTTTTGAGTTAAAAAATCAGATAATACTCAACATTATTTTCTTTCTTTTTTCGTTCTCCTTGTTACATAATGTTGATATCTTATGGAACGAGGTAATGGCATATTCTGTATGTTTCCTTTTCAAGTTTTTACTGTAGATAGCATGTGGAAATCTTTTGTTAGAGATTGTCTTTGAAGATTTTTTTTTTAAGATATATATTTAGACATCTCTTTTGACAGAGATCATTTTTAAGGATTTTTTTAAAGATTTGCTTTGATGGAGACTTAGACTCACTCCACCAAATGATACAATTGACTGAATTCAATTTTCGTGTAAATAACAATAAAAGAGTGGCCAAGTGATGTACCCCAAAAATAGTAGTATTTTAAAGGGTTGTATTTGTATACCTTGCCTCAAATATATCTTCAGTATATATAGTGAAAATCTTAGGAGTGTAATCTCCTTAAAATCTGGGATATTAGAGAGTTAAAAGTGGTGGAGAGGTGGTTGCGTGTACTGAAGTTGTGGCAATAATACGCGCTTTTGACTATCGAATTGCTCACTTAAGTCTCTTGATGATGTTGTACTGTGATTTGAGACTTTTTCACTAAAGGAATCAAAATATGACATCAGCAAAAGCATGCCATAATTTTTTTAATATTTTTTAGATTATATATTATATTTTTATTATATTTAATTTAAATTATCACTAAATTATAATTTTTATAAATAATATATTAAAATTTTATTTAAAAAATTATATTATAAATTTAATTAAAAATAAAAATATATATATTTTAATAATTTCTTATAATCACAAAAATTTAATCAGATGTTAAATTATTAAATAATATTTATTCTATTAAAAATTTATGCTTCAATTAATATTTATAATTTAAAAAAAAAATATTGAATGCATCGAAAAGATACTAAAAGAATTAATCACATTTTATTTTTTTAATATAAAAAATATACTCGTCTGTTAAATATAAAAACATTAAATCATATAGAAATTTTTTAATTTTATTCTTTTAAATATTAATAATTAAATAGAATAAGTATAAAAAGAATACCCCTTAATCTAAATATTTGATAATTCTTAGTATATATTATTTTTTTAAAATAAAAAAAGACATTTAGTTAAAAATTATGATAGAAAAAGTATTTTAACAAAAAGTCGATTGATAAAGATTTAATTATTTTAACTCTAATTAATTATTGTTATTATATTTTTTATATTTAATAACATAAATTTAGAATTTAATAATTTAAAATACTATTATTTGACCGTATAATTAGTCTCATCACATCAGTAATTTTTTATAGCATGTTTAATCATCAAATAATGAAATTAAAATTTATTAAGCTCCAAATTCATATTATCAAACATAGATAACATAATAATAATAATTAATAAAAATAAAAATAGTTAAATTTTTATAAATTAAAATTTTTAATAATAAAATATTTTTTATTAATAATTTATAACTATATTTTTTTTATATTTCTATATATATCCTTAGTTAAATTATAAATAGTGAAACCTATCATGTCAGAAACACCAAATAATTTTAATCCACTGAAATATCAATCTAAGACAGCTGTAGCCGTAGAAGCAAGCCAGCTGTTCCTGGTGTTAAGTCGTGGTCTGTGCTGCCTGTCGTGTTTGATGGTCCATCATGTATACATAATGGGCTACAAGACATGCACATTAAATTGGCGGTCCGTCTCATTTTTAATAATCTCTCGGTTCACAAAAAATAATTCTTTTCTTTATCCTGTTTTAATTTTATAATTCATTTTATTTATTATTAATCTAATAAATAATTATGAAATTAATTTATGTTAATTATTGTAGATATTACTAAATATAATTAATTTTATATTTTATGGCTTTAAACTTATAATTTTTATACAAATTTTGTTAAAATATTTTAAAGAAACAATAATAATAATCAATAATATTAATTAAAAAATTTATATCTTAATCTAAATATAAATTAAAAGTAGATTATCTTATTAGAAGGAATCAATATGGATAGATGTGGGTTGAACATGGAAAGTGTGGGTATCTAAATTTATATGGGTATCCAAACTCGTATAACTATATAAATTCTTATTTATCTATTTATTGAATTAGTATCAATTTAATTATTTTTAATTAAATATTATTATTACTATAGATTTTAATTTTTTATTATTATTAATATTCAAATTTAGTAAATTATTTTAATTTTATCATTATTATTATTATTATCTATAATTTTAGTAACATCACTTTTTCTCTAGTAAAGTTCTATTTTATGATTTTTTCATATAATTATCAATTCAATACTTTAATTTCATATTATTACATTAAATTTATTTAAAAAAAGCATGCGGACTCATAAGAATTTTTTTATAAAAATATTTTATATTTTTATATTTCATATTATTTTTATAGTGATATAATTATGTACGAAAATATACCCGTTTACTTCTAGATTTTATTCTTTTTATAATATTTAAAAAGTATACAAATATCATTAAAAAAGAGGTAAAATATTTGTTAAGTTATAACTAAAATTAAAATGTTAATCGACCGACTAAAATTTAGGTATCCAAATATGCATTAGATAATTAAAATATAATTTTACTTTTAAAAATTAGAGAATAAATTATAAAATAAAAATTCTAGTGAATTCTTTCTTTTCAAAGAAACTAAAAATTTAAATTTTAATGCACCCATATGCCTAGCGATAAGTGCATATTTTAATTTTTAAGTCCGATTTTTCCTTCCTATATTTGTAATAAAAAAAGTAAAATTTAAAATAAAAAATAAATACAATACATTTAAAAATTTAGCTTCGGACTGAATCTTTTATTCGGAAATATATACCATTTTAATTTACATTTAATTAATATCTTTAAAATAATATGACAGTCTATGAAGATTTAGATTTTAAATTCCATCTAAAAATTATAAATTTCAAAAATAAATTACCACCCTTAAGATTTATTTATTTTCTTTCTTTTTTCTTTTTTATGTTTTTCTTCTTCTCCAAATTAAATACAGTGCAAGATTGGGGTTTCATGTGCTAAATATTAAATTTAGACATGACTAAGCTTCAAGTCAAATTATTAAATTTGGGAGTTTTATTTATACGACTCTTCGTTCAATTCTTTTAATTGAATTTTTTTACTCGTTTGAAAAGTTTTTTTTTTGTTTATTTCGTTTTGAAGAATAATAAAAGATAATTCAATATTTTTTTTAATTATTTTTAGAAGAGAAAAATTCTTCTTTTCATCTAACGTATGCAAATTCATCTATAATCTTATAATAATAATAATAATAATAATAATAATAATAATAAGAGATTATTTCAATCACAATCAAAACCAAGTTAACTACAAAAATGAAAAGAAAGAAAATACATTCAAGTTGGTTGATAAAAGGACAAAGAAATAATGTCTAGGGCACCTTTTTCCTCTATGCTTGATATGAATACATAAATATTAATATTATAAAAATATTTTATTATTATTTATATAAATTTATTTAATATTATATAATTATAATCTATAAAATTATAAACTTTATGTAATATATGTATATAGTATTTACGATTGCTGAATCCTTCTGCCATATTGTTATGTGATTCAACCACTTTCAATAATGTGGGTCAAGTTAGCTTTGAAATGCTAAAACCATTATGTGTATAGAAATAAGATTTAACTCGGCCCTTAAACTCATTTCTCAAACTTTGATTCTGCATTTTCTTTTATCCATACTCAACCCTTTTTACCTCAAAATTTAGTATTTTTAGATCAATTTAACCAGTATTTATTAAGAAGAGAAGGATGAGTTGCATTTCGTAAGATAAGTGTGTGACAATCTGGTTTGGAGAAGCGGTCCGACAAGGCCGAAAAATGGACGATAGTACATGAATGAATCGAATTACACATCGAAATGAAATGAGAATGGTTGATAACATATATGTAAAGAGTTTGAACTAATAATATAAAACGCTTTTTGGTTGTTTTGGCTGTAGAGTTGTAGGAACTCCAGAGTTAAACGTGTATAGTTTAGAAAAATTTTAGGATGGGAGACCTCCTGAAAAGTTCTTGAATCCACCAAAGAGATAAAATTGTGAGGCCGGTGGAGGCCAAAACGGACAATATCTCGTATGATATAATTCAATTGTTAGAAAGTGTGTAAATTAAACTATAAAATAAAAATTATTTTATATTAAATTTATTGAATGAATAATTAACTTTATGATAAATAAATTAATAAATAAAGAAATGTCTAAAACATTAAATGCTATAAATACAACACCAGTACCATCAACAGCACCACTGCTGCAGCGGCAGTGGAAGACAAGAGTATGAATTTGGTTAACCTACCTGAACTAAATTGAATTTTATTAGTAATCAGAATCTCTAGAATCTTTTTAAATATTAATCCAACCGAATCCGATTACCTGAAAAAATCAAATATATAATCGAGCCGAAATAAACAAATGAGAAGATAGATTCAATAGTGTTTTTATTTCTTTTCAATTTGGAATATATATATATTTTGTTTTTAATTTAGCTAAGAATGTATTTAAATAGTAAAAAGAGAGAAATGTATTTATGATTAAAATAATTAAATCGGTTCAATTATTTTATCGAATATAAAAAATTAAATATGTTGTGTATAATTCATGCAAGCTAAGTTAAAAAGGGTAAGACTCAACTTAAAGGATGAGTTTATGAGCTAAATCGAACGTTATTTTTTAACTTATTATTTTTTTCCTTAATATATTATTGAGATTTAAATAGTTAATTACATATTTTATTATTAAAAAGAAAACACATAGGATAATACATGCATAAATTCCACGATAGCCACACAAGTCAAACTCAAATATACAATCAAATTATTATACATAGCATCAACCGTATAAAGGGGGTGATAGATAAATTTACTGAAAGAATCTTGTAATTAATGTTATTAAAATTGATTAATTTAATTTTTTATTAATTTAATATAATTTTAATAAGAAATATAATAAATAAAAGTATATAATAACAAAATTATATAGAAATATAACACTAAAAGATTATAAAACATTTATATTAAAGATATTGAACTCTTAGTTAAAGAAAAAGATGTAGTAGGGGCTACATCAATAGTAACATTTAATATCTTCTCAATCTTTAATTTTATTATTTTTTTCATTTTGGTCTGAAATTGAAAAATATTTTTAATTTGATATAATATCTCTTATAAATGTAGTATTTACAAATTCATGGATGAACTGCATTTTATACTTTGTATTATGGGACAACCGTAAAAAACAAATGAATGAAAAAAAATAATAATATTTGATTAAATAATTATATTTTTATATAATGATTAAAATAATTATTAGATAAATAAATAAAGAAAATGTTTAATGTAAACCATACAAATTAAGGTAAAACAAAGAAAAACGAAAACTAGAAAAAATAGTAGATGCAGAATAAATAGAGGAGCAAAATAGTAATAACAATATGTTAATTTATATAAATAAATAGTAATAGTATAAAAGATAAATTTATCCACAAAATATTTCATTATATTAAACTAGCAATAAAATTTACGTGTATGATTGGGGTACATGAAAATTTAGACTTTCTTATATATTAAACTTATATTAAATTAATATGATTTTATTAATGTACTAAATTAAAATTTTTAATTTTCTTCAATATACAAGTAATTAAATTTATTTTTATAACCTTTTAATAAATTTAATTGTGACAAATCAAAATAGTTGTAATTATACGATTATATTCATATAAATAAAAATTCAGTAAATACAAGATAAATATATGGATGTAAATATATTAATACAAAAAGTAAAATATATTTTAATCTATTACAATACTTTTTGAGATAAAGACATACTTTTATAAAAATAATTAGTACTAAATATTGTTTTCTAAACATTATTCTTTTTGGTTAGTTGATTATAATGTCTTTTGTGTGATTATGGTTCTTAGTTGAATCCATAGTAGATTCTTGATGAGATGATTAATTTTGCATATATCTATACATATATATTAGTTTTTGAACTAAGATTTTTTTAATATATTAAATTTTTATTTTTATATGTGTAATTATCTTAGACATATAGAATTTGAGCTTATGTGTAATTTTATAATTTTATCTATTAATTTATTAACTAATAAATTATATTTCTAATTAAACACTGACTTTAATTTTAAAAAATAACATATTAATTATATTTAATATTATATTAATTAATAAATAATCTCTTAATCAGATAATAATCTAGTTCTATGCTAAGAAATAATATATTAATTATATTTTAATATTATATTAACTAATAAATTAATTTTTAATTAAATAATTATTTTAATTTAAAAAATAATATTTTAAATTATATTTTAATATTTTATTCAATAATAAATTAATTCTTTAACTATATAATAAATTATTAATCTTAAAAAATCGTAATATTAATTATTATTGATAGTATTATTTTATATAATACTAAAATTAATTAATAAATATTTTTAATATAATTTTATATTGTTGCACTAATAAAATTTTAAATTTAATTAAAAATTAATGACATTTAAAAGTAGTTAATTTGCGATTATTTTCTAAAATATTATAAATCAGTATTAAGTATTAAATTTTTTAAATTTTATTTATAAAGTTTATTTTATAATCAAACTAATTATAATTGTCCTGCAACGCACGGATATACAACTAGTTAATATTAAATTTTACAACATTTCTTTTCTAATGTTTTTCTCTATAGAATCTCAAAAAGAAAATCTCACTTTTGAAAATATGACCCGTGATTTAATTTGATTTTAGCTATTAGATCAGTTATTGAATTAAGATGCTGAAGAAAATTATAGGGAAAAAAAAAAAAGAAAAAAATAAAGAAGAAGAAGAAAAAGACAAATCACTTACAAGAAAAGTAATTTATAAAAATGAAAATGGAGGGAAGGCGGAATACTTTTTCCAGATTTCTCTTTATGTTTTTAGAAAGTTTATCTTATTTATAAAAAGTTTTCTAATAATAATTTTAATTGCAAATTTATTTTATTAGTTTTTACTAATCATAATTGACTTTTCTAATAATTTTTGTAATTGTGAATTTATGAATATTCTCAGTCATAGTCTAATGATAAATATATTTTTTAACTTTATATAGTTTGAGATATATATTTATTATTAAATTTACAAATAAAAAATGTTAGACTGACAACAAAAAATAAAATGAGATGTTATTTTATTTATTTTTTTCAAATATGACGCAGTGGTAGAATTTGACAGGCTGGTGCACAACTTTCACTCATTTAATTCGATACAGATTGCATATACTTTCCTTATCTATAAATTTAATAGTTCTTATCTATACAGGCTATATATGATGCAATAAATATGAAAAATAATTTAAATATATAAATATTTTATATTTTAATAAATAAATAAATAAAAATATTTATATAATTATTTAAAAATAATTAATATATATAAGACAAGAAATCAAATTGCACCTCCAATTTTTTCTGTCAGTATCGTTTTCACCTTCTCGCCCAGCTTTCAAGTAACTATTTTTCCCACAAACATTTCCTAGTTCATCTGTCTTGGTGCTCCCAAAGGGTCTGTCTCAGATTTCCCTTTTTCCTTTTTGGCATCTTGAATTCTACCATACAAATTACACTTTTGTTTTATATCATATTACACTAGTTTAGATCATCTCCATTTGCATCATTTCGTATATATGTAAGTTAAAATGGCCTTTCATCAACATTTACATATGTGCATACAAAAATAACAAGTTCATTATCATGTAGTGCATCTAGCTGTTCATCATTCTTACAAGAATTTTGATTGTCTTGAACACATGTATATATATAGGTGATAATAAAGCAGGAAGATGAAGATTAAGACGAAGGAATCAACTATGGTGTACCCAATGGAAGATACTCCAAGTGAGCATATATGGCTCTCAAATTTAGACCTTCTGCAATCAAGAAGCCACCTTCCTTCAGCATACCTTTACAAGCCAAATGGTTCTTCAGGTTTCTTTGAAACTAAAGTGCTTAAAGAAGCATTAAGCAAAGTTCTTGTTCCATTCTACCCTGTTGCTGGAAGGCTGGGGAAAGATGAAAAGGGTAGGCTTGAAATACACTGCAGTAGTGACAAAGGAGTTCTTTTTACAGAAGCTGAAGCAGATTCAGCCATGGATGAGCTTGGAGACTTCTTGCGTGATGATGTTCTTCGTTTTCTTGTTCCAAAAGTTGATTATTCTAATGCCATAGATTCTTACCCGCTACTTGTTTTACAGGTACAACTGTTTATTTATTACTCTTAACTTTATTGTCATTAAGTATTATTAGGTCCTTTTTCTCACAAAAATACGGCCGGAATTATTTTTACTTCTGTCACTCAAAAATTGGACATTTGACCCATTATTACTCCTAAACTTTTTTTTAATTGCCTCAGGTGACAACATTCACTTGTGGTGGAGTTTCTCTTGGAGTTGGGTGGCATCATACCCTAGCAGATGGTTACTCTGCCCTCCATTTCACAATGTCATGGTCCAGCATTGCCCGAGGCCTCCCCATCAGTATCCCACCGTTCCATGACCGGACTGTTCTCCGCTGCCGTGACCCACCAGCCCCTGTATTCCCCCACATTGAATACGATGAGCCGCCTGCTTTATACATTTCTCCGCAAGATCAGAAAGAAAACCAACTGGGCTCTAGTAATTATTTGGAAACTCTTAAGATCACAGCCGATCAACTCGAGACCCTCAAAGCTAAAGTTAAAAGCAAGGACGACAAAACTAAATATAGCACCTATGAGATCCTGACCGCACACATATGGCGATGTGCTTGCAAAGCTCGAGGTTTGTCAGATGATCAAGAAACCAAATTATATATATCAGTTGATGGTCGGACCAGATTCAGTCCTCCACTACCATCCGGGTTCTTTGGCAATGTAGTTTTCCATGCAACGCCAATTGCTTTATGCGGAGAAGTGGCGTCAGAGCCATTAGTAGACACTGCGGGAAGAGTTAACAAGACGATAAAGAGGATGGATGATGAGTATTTAAGATCGGCTATTGATTACTTGGAAGAAATTGGTGACCCTACGAGAGTGTCAGAAAGAGTTATGAAGACCGGCGGCAAGTGCCCAAATCTCAAGATTGTAAGTTGGGCGCGGATGCCATTTCTTGAAGCTCATGATTTTGGGTGGGGGAAGCCAATATCCATGAGAGCTGCAAACCCTTCGGAAGGGAAAGGACACATAATTTCATGTCCAAGTGGTGATGAAAATTTAGTATTGGCAATATGCTTAGGAACCCATCAAATGCCAGCCTTCAAAAAGTTGTTTTATGAATTCTGATAATTTTTATGAATTCTGATAATTTCTATTAGTCTTTTCTATTTTTTGGCAGCATCTTGAACTGAGATTGTGCTACAAGGCATTTCTACTTATTTTTATCAATACTCTCCTTTTCTTTATACATTTTGGCCCTATATGAGTAGGATATAATGGAATCGTTGTTGCATTATATATTATTGGGACAAGTAAAAATAAATAAAATCGTGATAAAAAAAATATTTTCTATTAAAAGTTTTGATTTATAAGAATTTAATTAAATTTACTTCGATCAGCTATCATTATCAAGTTATTGATCCGATAAAATCGATTAAACGGTTAAATAATAAAATTTTAAATTATTAAGGTCTAAATTTATATTATTAAATATAAAAAATAAAATAATAATGACCGATTAAAATGAAAGTGGCTAAATTCTTATAACTATACTTTTCAATAATGAAATATATATTTTTATCATAATTTTTAAGTATGTATATATTTTTATTGAAAAAAACTATACAGTAAATTATTAACTTGTAACTCGACCTAAACGGGGCAAGGGATATTCACCGCGCTACTAGTGATGGGACAGAAATAGATTTAAGTCACTGTATCTGTCTCTGCCCCACATGATTCGTCTCGAACTATAGTCAAAATATTTATATTTATTTATATATTTTATTTAAAAAATATAATTTTTTTAAATATAATAAAATATTATTTAAATCTAGATTTTATTAAAATATTAAATAAATATATTTAATAAATTAATAAAAATACTTTTTTAATATAAAAATATATAAAATAAATATAACAGCTATTACTCCGAACATAACCCGACTCCGCTTTAAATTATTATTTTTTCCATACCTACCCAAATCTTTGATGGAGCGGAAGGCCAAACCCGCTCTAAATCCGCCGAATTGCAATACCTAATTTACATCCTTCAAGATGTTGAGGACCAGAGGGAGAGATTTGCTCAATTGTTGATTGGACAGCTATATTTCTCTTTCTTCCTACGATGCTGCTGACTGTATACAAGCAAGAATCTGTACTCTAGATTTTCCCAATAGATACGAAAGAGACCTAATAATCTAGAACACTCCGAATAGACTTTTAATGTTCTTACCTAAATTTTTAAAATTTGTGAAATTATATTTAAATTTAAGTTTCTTTTTATAAAATCACTCTAATAATAATTTTTAAGTTAAAATATTATTACTATACAGTAAAATAATAAAATTTTAATTATTTATCATTGCATTGTACATAAATTTAATTATAAAATTAAATTTACAAATAAAATATAATAAAATTTTCAATATTTATACTTATTCATAGCGCTATATAAATTAAAATTATAAATATAATTTAATATTACTATTTTTTGAAATTATAAATTATTATATAATTAAAAAATTAATTTATTATTGAATATAATATTAAAATATAATTAAAAATATAAAATTATTAGAATTAGAATCATTATCTAATTAGAAAATTAATTTATTAGTTAATATAATATTAAAATATAATTAATATATTATTTTTTATGATTAGAATTATTATTTAATTAAAAATATAATTTAATATTTAATAAATTAATAGAAAATAACCAGAGACATAAATTTGAATTTTATATGTTAAAATAAAAATACTTGTCAAAATAAAAATTTATATCAAAATATAGACACACAAATCTAAAAGTCTACATGTATTACAAATTAATATATACATTCAATTGAATCACAAACTGAATTGGTTCTCATAAAAACATAATTTCAGTCTTTTTCGAATCCATTATAATTAAATAAAGAAAGAATTTATTTACTCTTAGTATTTGGTTAGTATTTAATCCTTTCATGTCTGAGGGATTATTAAGCATGCCAAAAGCTGATGACCCAAATAAGTACAATAAATATAAAATGTACGACCATTTGATTTTTAATTTAGATGATTGTGCCGGTAATAAATGGATCTAAATTATCTTGGATTCTTCTTTAAGTTGATGCAGTTTTACCAAATCGAACATCCAGAGCTTACTAATGAGCTAAGAATGTAAAATTGACCTGTGGACATGCAAATATGAGCTGTAAATATGTAATTAATGAGTTGGAAATATAAAATGAAATTTAAAGAATAAAGCTAAGAGATAAATTACCGTAAGCTAAAATCGATGATGTGATATGTAAGCTAAGGAACTTAATTGCTATAGATAAATATTAAAATAGTAACCGAAAACTTTCAGAAATTTAATTATATAAAGTAATTGATTTGCAGAATGTAATTGAATGCTGAAAAACACTTGAAAGCTTTGAACATTCTGTAAACTAAAACTGAGAATTACTTAACTAGATTAAGAAATGCTTTTCTAATCTAAAAATTATTGTCTAATTTACTGATAACTTTCTAATTTAAGGGTAAAAATAAAATATTTTTAAATGATAATATAACATTAGGGTTAAATAGTAAAGTTTGGTCTAATATATTAACTTAGTACCTATATTTTATTATATTAAAACTTCATTGAGTTTTAATAAAATAAATAACTACCACTTCCGTATTAGTTGAATGACTAAACTGATAATTTAACTTTATAATTTGATCCTTAAATTTATCATCAAGTATCAAACTTGTCCAAAATTAATTTTATTATCAAATTAGAATAAATATTTTCTTTAGCATAAATTAATTTTAGTGTCTAACTAAAATAATAAATTTAATATTCTTTTATTTATTTTATATCATTTTTTAGCATAATTTAATTTTTTAAAAATAAATTAAAACACTTATTTTTTATTTAATATTATTAAATTACTATGTAGTTTAACTTTAATTTTTTTAAATAAAATAAATAATTAAAATTTGTAATTTTTATTAAATATTAAAATTAAATTAAATTAAAAATAAAAATTGTACTCTAATCACATGCATCTTTCGTAATGTTTAAGCACTTTTAAATATTATTCCACCCGAACCGAGACCGAATCTAAGTCGGGGCAGGTTGCTCTCACTAATTCCTTATAATTAATATGAATATTTTGGTGGATGGCTGTGCCTTTGATTCAGCATTTACGCAGCATCCTTCAAGCCATGATTTAGGACCACAGGCTTTCCTTTCATTTGTCCTACATTTCATTTTCCTTTAAGAAAAAAAAGAAAACATGAGAACCAAAATCCATGTTGTCAAATATAGTATACGCACACTGTTGTATGTCAATTATTATTGACCAATGGAATTTTGATCTTCCAAAAAGCAGCCACGTAGACTGCATCACCACCATATGCACCACCAACTCTCAAACAATAATCATTATTAAATAATATAGTTGGTGATGTAATTAGTTAATTTTTTTTTCCTATATTGTAATACATATTATAAATTAATTAATTTTTGAGATTATATTATAAATTCCCCTTTATTTTCTAATTATAATGGTGATTTTCCTTTTTGTATATTTCTCAGAAATTAAATTACATAAATCTAACAAAATATAATAATTAATAAAAATTGTCAAAATAAATAAATAATAATAAGCTACCACCTTCAAACTGTCCCAGTTCAATAAATAAATATAAAAGAACTGTCCCCTTTTATCATAAGTATTTTTGTCCCCATGTCAATAAATATTTTCTTATCTATTTTATCTTTTTAAACTTTCCTAGCTTTATAAATATCCAAACAGCTCCTCAACATTCAATCGTACATATTTGCAAAAAAGGGAAATACCCAGAGACTTCCATTCTGAATCTTATCAATTTTAGTAGCCATCCATTTCTGATCTCCCCAGTTCGTTAGGTACCTACTAATGACTTCTTCTTTTTTTTTTTTTTTTTGTCAAATTTTATTTTGATAAACATGTTTTGTTATTTCACTAACGACCATAATAATTCTATACTAATAAAGGGTTCCGAGTAATTTAAATAAGATTTTATTATATTTTTTGTGCATGAATTTCTAGACAGGAATATTGGCAGGATGAAGATCATCGTAAAGGAGTCTACTGTGATACGCCCAGCTGAAGATTTGCCAAGCCAATGCCTATGGCTTTCTAACTTAGACCTATTGCACGAAAGGAACAATGTGCCTACTGTGTACCTCTACAGGTCGAATGATTCTTGCAATTCTTTTGATGCCAATGTGCTCAAGGTGGCAATGAGGAAAGTTCTTGTAGAGTTTTACCCTGTGGCAGGGAGATTGGGAAAGGATGACAATGGAAGACTCCAAATAAACTGTAACAATGAAGGAGTGTTGTTTATAGAGGCTGAAACTGACTCTTCCATGGATGATCTTGGTGATGTAATGGTTAATTTGAAGATTCCACAGCTCATTCCAACCCTTGATTTTTCAAATGGCATCTCTTCTTTCCCACTTTTTGTTGTGCAGGTACAAGCATATTATTTATAGAGCGACAATATGAATCAATTGGATAATAACATATGATTTTATTTATTAATTATTGCATTTCTATTAGTTGAATTATTTATTTCCATTAACAAATTCTGATTAAATTTAATAAATAAAATACAATAATTAATAAATAATGTCACATATTATTATGCAATTATTTCAGTCTGCGAATGACGTGGTAGATTGTCTATTTAAAATTTCTCATTATTTATATAGTATTTTACATTTATTCTAATGAATTAATACTTTCAAAAAAATCTCATACCAATACCTATTCGATAAGTTCTTTTCGTCTTTCTAAAATGTTAAAGTTAAGACAATTTGAAAATAAAAATAGTATATTACATTCATTATTTTGAAAAGCAAATTAATAATCGAATCGTTAAAAATTCATTAACTGATTCAGCAGGTCGAATCAGTTAGACCGATAGTCCGATTAATTCAATTAGTAAATTTGGTCAAATTAGTTTAAATCCTTAAAATCTATTAGACTAGATTGGCTACTAAATTTCAATTTAACTGATTGAATGGACATGTCTTGATTTTTATAACATTATGCCTAGGTTAATTTTAGATTGGTTACAATGACTTTTTAATATTTTTATGTATTTATTGAATAAGAATTATAAAATATTATATTAATTTACATAAAATGCTTTTTTTTTTTTGAAAAAATATTTTTAAATAAATATAAATATTAAAAGGTAATCGTAACTAGTAGACTTTAAAATTCACCTAATTACTGTAATAATGTCATTGTAAAAAACAGCTCCGTTAATTCTTGCAGGCAACCACATTTACATGTGGTGGAGTGTCCCTAGGAATTCGATTTCATCACGTACTAGCAGATGGTTCGGCTGCCCTCTATTTCATCAACACATGGTGTGACGTAGCTCGAGGGCTCTCCATTAACGTTTCACCAATGATTGATCGAACCATTCTTCGTAGCCAAGACCCACCGAACCCTAAATTCCAACATCTGGAATTTGGTAAACCACTTACTCTTAATACCAATTCCACCAAAAACCAAACAAATTCTATTGAAATCCTTAAGTTCACGCCTGATCAACTTAACACCTTAAAGACTAAAGTGAACAGCAACAGCAAAGATGGCAGGACCAAGTACAGCAGCTATGAAATCCTGACTGCACATATATGGCGCTGCACATGCAGAGCTCGTAACTTAGCTGATGATCAAGCAACAAAGTTATACATATCAGTCGATGGTAGGTCAAGATTACAGCCTCAACTTCCGCATAGCTACTTTGGCAATGTAACGTTCCCTACTACATCAATCGCATTATGTGGTGACCTATTGTCAGAGCCACTAATGGCTACCGCAGAAAGGATCAGAAAGGCAATAAGAAGGATGGACGATGAGTATTTAAGGTCGGCTGTTGATTACTTGCAAGTACTAGACGACTTGACACCAGTTATGAGAGGGCCTGACGCCTGTAGGTGCCCCAACCTGCATATTATTAGCTGGATGTGGCTGCCCTTTTATGAGGCTGATTTTGGGATGGGAAAACCAATATATGTAAGGCCTGCGAACCCACTTGAAGGCAAGGGATACGTCATACCAACTCCAGGTGATGATAGGAACTGGGCATTGTCCATATGCCTGGAGACAGATCACATGCACTCCTTTCAAAAGCTGTTTTATGATTTCTGATACCAGGGAACAGCCCTAGCTAGCTAAGCTATCTTCTTTTATCTTTTTCCTTTTCATGGCCTTATTGCTCCTTGGAAGCCATGTTGTTTTTGTTTTGTTTTGTTTTGTTTCTAGTTTATTTTTTCAGCTTATGTCTTGGTCGCTGTTGGCATATTTTATTTATATAACCTTGTCATGGGTGGTGAAGACCACAATGTCATTTGCTTTTGGTGTTAATAGTCTTGTTTCTGATCCTTCTGATTCACTTGCAAATGCATGCCTAGCTAGCACAATTGATGAGAATATAAGGAGCCAAGAACAAAATAACAATTGATGAACCCAACCCTTTGGAAGATAGATCCAAAATTCAAAACTTTCCCTTAGGCAGCTCCAAAGTTAGTTTCAAAGCAAGCTTAAGTAATTTTTTAATTAATGAGACTGATTGAAATATAACTTCAAGTCTCACAATCCTCAATACCACTAAGCTAAAAACCAAAGGTGTATATATATATATATAGTATATATATATATATATATATATTAATTGTATTAACATGCTGAGCTTTATGGTAAAGTTGGTTTTTCCCGTCAGTTTATCATTGTTAATAATATTGAAATTTGTGAACAATTTTATGGCCTTTGTAATGGATAATTAACTATGCCAATCATATATATGATCCATAATAAATCCAATATTAGTGCTATTAATTAATAACGTTAATAACGAAAGTAATTATGTCTTCAAGAACTTAACACTATAATTCAAGATATATATAAATGGTCTATAAAAATAAATAAAAGTCGCATGACATTTATGTTATCTATCATATAATATTAAATTAAGAGGTAGGAATATGATTCATCACATCTAATAAGAGAATGACATGTATGTATAAATGTTTTATACTTTAATATTGGATAATTAACAAATATTTCATCATTTAAGACTACTGAATATGTGTTAATTTAGTGTATAGGTAGAAACATGCACCAAGTCTGCACAAAAATTTTCTTATAAAAAATGAGTATTTCTATATGAAACTATGGCAAAATGAATTAATTTTACATGCTTTATTAACGGTTACTCCTATCAAATCTTTATGTAATTGACTCTCCTCGGCAGAACCTTTTTTTCTTTTCCAATTCATTCTGTTCATTTGGCTGCGCAACATAGATACCCAAGTTAATCAAATAGTTCATAATTAGCATGCTTCAAATTTTGATGATAGATTAGTTCAGATGCTACAAATAACACCCAATATAGTTAGCCCTAAAATAAACATATCTTTGGGGTAAAAGGGAAATGCCATAGCTGGAGAAAAAAAGAAAAAGAAAAAGGAATGATAATATCTTTCTTTTAAATGTCTGTAAATAAAATAGAAACCTCGGGCCTAAGAAATGAAAATGTCCAGACGTTTTAAAGGCAATGAGCCCATTTCAATAAACCCAACAGAATCTCTATATAAATTTTTCCCTGCCAGCAGGCCTGGTTCTCCTTGGGCTCCGGCGGGGTTCGGGACAGGCCCACCGGGCTTACTCCTAAGAAACCTCCCCACTCAGGCCTGGCCCGGCTTGGCGCAGTCCGCCTTAAATAAAAAGAAATAATATATTTGTCTATATTTAATTTAAATACATAAAACCCTCTCGTTTTGAGAGATATGGAAATTCTCCGGTCTTGCTGATAGAGATTGATTAGCAGTGGTGGCAATAGGCATCAATAATCTCCATTTATAGGGGTTTGCCGTTAAAGTATGATCTGGTTTTCATCGAAATGAAGGGATTTCTTTATTTATTTGTTGTTTTCCTTATTTTTCTCTGCTTCCAAACAGTCTTTTCCTGGAAAAAAGACGAGTTCAGAAACTGCAACCAAACCCCATTCTGCAAACGAGCTCGCTCCCGTAAACCCGGGGAGTCTTCCCTAATCGCCCATGATGTCACCATCTCCGATGGTGACGTCACTGCCAAACTCCTCCCCAAACAACAATCAGATCAAGATCAAGATCATGATCAAATTAAGGCGTTGAGTCTCACTCTCTCGATCTATCAAGATGGCATCATGCGTCTCAAAATTGATGAGGCGGACCCTCAGAAGAAAAGACGCTTCCAAGTTCCCGACGTGATCGTCTCAGAATTTGAGGAAAAGAAGCTCTGGCTCCAGAGGGTTTCAACTGAAACATTCCACGGTGGTGATGCTTCAGTGGTATACTTATCAGATGGCTATGAGGTCGTTCTTGTTCATGATCCGTTTGAGGTATTTGTTCGCGAGAAAAACTCTAAAGATGCCCGTGTGGTCTCTTTGAATTCTCATCAGTTGTTTGATTTTGAGCAATTGAGAGATAAAAAGGAAGGCGATGATTGGGAGGAGAGATTTAGGAGTCACACAGATACTAGACCATACGGTCCACAATCCATTAGCTTTGATGTGTCGTTTTACGGCGCTGATTTCGTGTCAGGGATACCGGAGCATGCCACAAGCCTCGCCTTGAAGCCTACCAGAGGCCCTGGAGTTGAATTCTCTGAGCCTTACAGATTGTTTAATTTGGATGTTTTTGAGTACTTACATGAGTCTCCCTTCGGCCTGTATGGGTCAATTCCATTTATGATTGGACATGGTAAGAGTGGAAGAAGCTCAGGATTCTTCTGGTTGAATGCTGCCGAAATGCAGATTGATGTCTTAGGAGATGGATGGGATGCTGAGTCTGGGATTTCTCTGCCTTCTAAGCAGAGCAGAATTGATACATTTTGGATGAGTGAGGCTGGCATTGTGGATGCCTTCTTCTTTGTGGGTCCTGGTGGGCCTAAGGATGTTGTGAATCAATACACTAGTGTCACTGGAAAGCCTTCGATGCCGCAGCTTTTCTCCACTGCTTATCATCAGTGTAGATGGAATTACAGGGATGAGGAGGATGTTGAGAATGTGGATTCCAAATTCGATGAGCATGATATTCCTTATGATGTTTTGTGGCTTGATATTGAGCACACTGATGGTAAGAAGTACTTCACTTGGGATTCAGTATTGTTTCCTCATCCGGAGGATATGCAAAGGAAGTTGGCTGCTAAGGGGAGGCATATGGTAACTATTGTCGACCCTCATGTTAAGCGGGATGATTCTTTCTTTTTGCACAAGCAAGCTACAGAGAAGGGATACTATGTGAAGGATGCAAATGGAAATGATTATGATGGGTGGTGCTGGCCTGGTTCATCTTCCTACTTAGATATGTTGAATCCAGAGATAAGGTCATGGTGGGGTGACAAGTTCTCCTACAACGAGTATGTGGGTTCAACCTCTTCGTTGTATATTTGGAATGATATGAATGAGCCTTCTGTGTTCAATGGTCCAGAGGTATGCTCCTTGGTTATTATTATCATTATTATGAATTTTATTTCTTTCTTCTCTAGAATAGTTTGTGATAAAAAATTCTTAGAGATGCCTTTTGCTTACTTGGGAAATTCATGATTATATGATTACAAGTATCCATGTAGTCTTTCCTTTGATTATTAGCTTAACATCGGTAGCCTTCTGTGTGAATAATTCTTAATTTCTATCGGAACGCCCTTTCACTTCTTTTAATACGATAATGCTTAATGACTTCTTAGAACATTGATCTTCCAGGAGCTTTCATTGCCGAACATGTCATTTTTATTAAAACAATATCACATACCTTCAATGTGAAGCTGTTGCATCGTTTTAGAGATCTCCATGATGTGGTTATCACTAGGGTTGCAGGTTATAATTGCACATCAAAATGGTAATGAATTAAAAGTATGAATATATAGAAAATAAAGAAACAAGTGCCGAGAGATAAAATTTACACCAGGATTAATTCTTTACACCAAGTCCTTGACAACCACCTAATAGCTTACCAAGGTTTGATTATGTAGGCAGGATTTAGATCCTCTCATGTTGATACTGAACATGACCTATCATGTTTTACAATCTCCACTCTTAAATTTCAATCAAATGGTTGAAATTTTATCAAAAATAGAATTTAAAATTCGTGCAATAGGTAGTTATTTATCTTAACCATTGATTTTGAACTTAATAGTTAAAACTATACCAACATGGTATGTCATGTTATCTGTAATATAAGAGGATCTCAATCCATGTTGGGATCACTATTAGGACCCCCAGCTATATACTTATAATAGCTTACAGAAACAAGTTATTACAGTGTTTAGAGGGCTGAACAACTAGCAGCTACTTGAATAGCTGAACTAAATGCTTCCTAAGATCCCATTCCGAGATTATATGTATTGCTATGGACTTAGCTGGCTACTACAAGCTCAACTTGTTGGGGAGACATTATGCTTGCTTGCCAGAATATAAAAGCATCAGAATATCTGGAGTTTAAATAGTCCAGCAGCAGCACTTTTCATTGTATCTTCTGGAGCTAAAATATGCAGGATTAATTCTCTTAATGCCTGGTTAGCTAAGTTTGACCACTTAATAGGCCCTTCACCTCAATAGTTGCACATGATTTTTGTATGTAATCTTGGTAGTGGCTATAACTATATTGTTTTGGTGGCGCAATTGATGCAATACGAAGTGATTCGAGTTATCATTTAGAATAATGAGTCTGATGTTTGCTTCATCGAGTTATAGGTAGTCCATATAAAGGTGGGGGCCTAAAGATCTATCTCATAAATATGTTATTTCTTGACTAATGGAAGGATTGAAGGTAATTGGTTTTAAATTTTGGGGGACTTCATGATGCAAGTTAAGCAACGGGTAGGACTTGACTGCAAAATATGTCTGTCCTTAAGGTTGCTTTTCTGTTTATTCTTAACTTTCACTATAGAATTTCTAATTGTACAAGGGGAAACAAAGGGTCAAAAGGAACTGAACTAACTACTTTGATCAGGTAACAATGCCACGAGATGCTTTGCATTATGGAGGCATTGAACACCGGGAGTTGCATAATTCCTATGGGTATTATTTCCACATGGCAACATCTGATGGGCTTCTAAAGCGTGGAGATGGCAAGAACAGGCCCTTTGTTTTGTCAAGAGCATTCTTTGCTGGAAGTCAAAGGTATGGAGCTGTTTGGACTGGAGACAACACTGCTGAATGGGATCACTTAAGGGTCTCCGTTCCAATGATTCTGACACTTGGTATCTCTGGAATGTCATTCTCTGGTAAGTATAATATCTTTGTTTTGATACTGATCTCCAGCACCACTTTTCTTAGACGGTCATAGCTGACCATTTTTATTCCCTTACTCTTCCTCTTTAGGTGCGGATGTTGGTGGATTTTTTGGGAATCCAGAGCCTGAGTTACTAGTTCGCTGGTATCAACTTGGTGCTTACTATCCTTTCTTTCGAGCTCATGCACATCAAGACACTAAGAGAAGAGAACCGTGGCTGTTTGGGTACATATTGTCTATCTCTCAAGTAATCACTACATAGTTATAGATTGTTCTTTATGCTTGTGAGTGCACGCACACTAGATCTCCTTTCTGAGTTTCACTGCCTTATGTAATGCATATGTAGCCTTCTTATTCAGTTGGTTTTGATTAATCTTTATTTCACATATAAACCTATTAGGGAGTAGAATTTGCTGTTTTGCACTATAGAAGTTGTTATGTGAATGAATATGACAAAGTAAAAGAAGTGATTGGTTAACATCTGAAATGGTGATTTGCGTTACATGTGAGGCCAGGCATGGTCGCCCTTCAATGACTTAGAGGCAGCATCCCTAATGAGGTGGGTGCCTTATTCTCAAAGAGCAAGGCAAGCGCCTGGGTGTACCTAGTCTGTAGCTGTTTCTTTTCCCTTTTTTACTTTTAAGTTTTATGTCATCTGCAAATCTCCAATACTGGTCCAACTGTGCAAATGAGCTTACTGGAATCTCTTTCAAATTTGATTGTTGGATCTTCCATATTAAATTACTGATACTGCTATGATTATCAGGCCAAGTTAATTTGTTACTTATGCCATGTTGTCTCTTAGGATTGCATTTTTTGCACTTGGTTTAGTAAAAGAGTTGTGACAAATATGGAGTTATTACTATTACTCATTGGTGATAAAATTCTAAATATTTTATGTTATTAACATGAGTAGCTCTATCATATAAGACTAGTTATCTTATTTTCATTTCTTTTGTGCCTAACCTCTCTTATGTGCATTTAAGCCTCCGCTAGCACCCTTTTGCGCCTTTAAATCATTCAAGCCCCTATACTTTTCATATATTGTCTATTGATCCCTTAGACCTTCATTTATATACATTAAGGACTCTTTTAACGCCAGTTCTATTTGTGTTACAAAATTATTTTTCTTTTATAAAGGAAAAGAAAAGTTTAGGGCTCTGTGTCACCAAACCAGAGTTCAGGGGCTCAGTAACCAAAATTTAAAAAATTCAGGCGCTCAAAAATGGGTTTTGCCAATTATTAAGCGTAATACTATGTTTTCTTTTTTTTTTTTTGGTGGAATGTTGAGCCCATCTGATATTCTCTAAGGTCTTGAGCCCTTGGAATGCGATACTCTGTAAAAAGAAGCACTAATATCTATACACGCATTAGGTAGAGGAGCAACTTAGAGATATGTTGAATATTTGTATGGTGTTGATGAGTTACTAATGAAGTTTAATTATACTTGTAACAATCTCTTATGCTTCAAAAGTCTCGTCTAGTTTTGCTGTTTTGACTATATATAATCAGTCCTGGCATCAAATGTTCTTAAATGTTTGCAGGGAGCGAAACACAGAGCTTATCAGAGAGGCCATACATGTTCGTTACATGTTGCTCCCTTATTTCTACACATTATTCAGAGAAGCAAATGCAAGTGGTATTCCTGTTATGCGTCCTTTGTGGATGGAGTTCCCTTCTGATGAAGCTACTTTCAACAATGATGAAGCTTTCATGGTGGGAAGCAGTCTTCTAGTGCAAGGAATCTACACTGAGGTGCTACTAGAACCATATGCTTTTATTTGTTCTATATCAATTTTGAGCACTTCTCTCTTTGCTTTTTTTCCTCTTAATTTTAACATTCATAATTTATTTCTACCAGCGAGCTAAGCATGCAACTGTCTACTTGCCTGGGAAAGAATCTTGGTATGATTTTAAAACTGGAACTGCATTTAAGGGAGGTAAAACTCACAAGCTGGAGGTTTCAGAAGAGAGTGTTCCTGCTTTCCAAAGGGCTGGAACTATTTTACCACGGAAAGACCGGTACCGTAGAAGCTCCACGCAGATGGTCAATGATCCTTATACTCTGGTATGTAATTGACATCTGATAACTTTAGGAAATGCTCATCTCAGTGCCGTACAACCTAGAGTCAGGCTTTCATAAATGTTAATATCTTACCCTAGTAATTATTTCAGCTCTTGGGCTTGGAGGTATAATGTCAATTACTTAACATGGTCATAACATGTTTTCAACAGTTAATTTTGTGATCCCTGTTTCGTTTCTCGTGATTTGTCTAATAGTTATAGCCTTAGCTGCCTATCTACAATTGTTAAACCCAAGTGCTGCTAATATTAGAAACTTAGATCCTTTGGTTAACCGTTTCCGACTCTTTAAATATCTATTTATTTTACTTCTTTTGTTCTTGGTGCCACACCAATTAACTTGGGATTAAGGCTTAGCTGAATTGAGCTGCCATTGATTCACACCTCTATCTGTCTCTGTAGGTAATAGCTCTAAACAGTTCTCAAGCAGCTGAAGGTGAACTCTATGTTGATGATGGTGAAAGTTTCGAATTTCTGCAAGGGGCCTTCATCCACCGCCGCTTTGTGTTCTCAAAAGGAAAGCTTACATCTATAAACTTAGCTCCCTCTAGCAACGTTAAGTCCCGGTTTTCTTCAAAGTGTGTCATTGAAAGAATTATACTGCTAGGATACTCTCCTGGGGCAAAAGACGCACTAATTGAACCAGCAAATCACAAGGTTGAAATTGCACCGGGGCCGCTTAGGCTTCATGGCAGTGCCGGGGGAGCTGCGGTTGTAACCATCCGGAAACCAATGGTTCACATTGCAGATGATTGGACAATAAAAATTTTGTAAGAAAACCATTCATTTAAGGTCATAAAATTTTCATTATAGGAGAGAGACTTTCCTAGTCAATTAGTAGGATGTTGTAGTCAACTGGAAGATTGAAGTTGTACTTGTATAATTTCAAGGGTAATGCTGGAACCTAAACGCTTAACTAACTTTTCATATTCAGAGCTCTTGGGTCCTGTTAGTTATGATGAATCTTCAAGTAATAGCAGCTACAGTTAAACCTTTAATTTTTCTGGGTTGGTTGAGTCGCCATGAAGAGTGTTCATTGGCCGACTGGGCTACGCATCTAAGTTTGTTCTCATGTTTGGTCATTGGAAAATATTATTTAAAGTTCAGATAACTGAACATTTTTCATATATTGGTTCCATTACCTCAAAATAGGTGCAACCACCGACAGGCCAGACGGTTCATCAGCAATGCTGTGCCATTAGAAGTCAAATATTAGTGTAGTTGGCTGGAAGAATCACAGAATTGTCTTTTCCCTTCATTTTTTTATCTTTTCCAGGCCAATTTTGCCCTTTGGAATTGTTTATCCAAAATGAGCATAAAATTTAATATAGAATTTGCAACTTTAAGATTTTTTAAAATAATTAAATATTTCATTTTTATTCTTCATTATTATCATCAGATTATATATAAATTTAAGTTATATTATATTAAATTAAATTAGAGAATTATAATTCCTATCAAAATATTAAGAAGTGAATAAGAATTTATATTATCTAAATTAAAAATATTCAAAGATGTTATCCATAAGGATAAAATTTGTAATTTAAAAAAAAATATTGCCGGGTTATATCAACTGAAAATATTAATTTTTAAAAAACTAGGATTAAATTATTTTAAGAAAAATTCATAATTCATTAAAATTTAATAAAAAATTTAATATTCAATTTAATTTTAATATTAGACGAGTTTAATATTTAATAATAAATTTAAAAATCAAATTAAATATTATAAAATTGATAAAAAAAATAATAATTAAAAACAAACTTGAAGAGAATGCTAATTCATAATAATAATAATAATAATAATAATTTCCCATTCACAAAACTTTTTCTTATTCTTTCTCCTTTTTCTAATCTTATCCTTTGTGCACTTTGTACAAATTCTTTTCCCTTATCTTTTATTTTAAATTATTGAGAATTGTGATTATCTTTGTAATATTAAGTTAAAGTCTTTTTCCATCAGAAAAAAAAAGGCAAAGATATTTTTTCATTTATTTATTAAAGAATTTCTATTTTATAAATCCCGTAGCTATTTCATTTAAAAAATTTACATAATATTTTATTGTAATCCATAAAATTTATAAAATTCATTTATATATTTAAAAGTTATATACTTTAAATGAAGTGAAAATTAACTTAGTATTCTATATAATTAAATTTTTATAATTATGGTTAAATTAAATTTTAACAATTGACTACACTAAAGTATTTTTTATTATTTTTCTCATATTTTTTTTAAGTGAAATAAATTCTTTTATGAATTTCAATCAAACATAACATTAATAAAAATTGATTAAGTTGAATTTTAAATAATATCTTCACAATAATAACGTAATTCTTATATTTTAAATTTAATTTAAAAATAAAAATAAGTAATATTCTAAATATGATTGGAGTATTTTCAGACCTTTCATCTTAAAAATAAAGAAAAAACTGATTTAAAAAATATAAGAAATAATAAGTGATAAATAAGTTTCAGTTTCCTAGCCCTGATATTAAGTATTAGCTGTCCTTGAGGTCCCCAACAATCTAGAATGATTCTAGATAATGATTGAAGCCTTTTATAATTGGAGAAAGGTTATTTGTTTTACAGGGAAATCAGAAAATGAATACAATTCCTACTGCTATTTCCCTCTTCTTCTTCTTCTATTTCCATTCTATTTTCCCCACTCTTCCTTCTTTCTTTTTCTAAGTCTAATGTCTAGTCATTGAAATCTATTCTAAATCCATCCGCTGCTTCATCCGTTGCCCAAGTAAATATAGTTTAGGTGATGAACTTGGTGCCTGACAAGGACCAAATCAATCAGATTTTGAAGTCGATTCTATTAAATTCCTTCAGATCACACCTAATCACCTTAAAACTTTGAAGACTAAGATCAACAACAATGACAGCACCACAAAGCACACTAGATATGAGATCCTACAAGCAACCAAGTTATCCGTCGCCTCTGAGGTTAAATCCAGATCACATCCTCCACTTCCACCTGTCTACTTTCGTAACACAATGAATTCCTGCCAGTGCAATTGCTTTATCTACAGACCTACTAGAGCCGTTAATGAAAAGCATTAACAAGGCAATAAAGCAGAAAGACAACGAGTATTTGAGATCAGCTATTGATTACTAGGAAGTACTAGGTGACTTAAAGCCTATAATGCAAAGCGCTCACTACCGGCGGCGCCCAAACCTCAACCCGTCAGGTGGAAGCTACCTTTATATGATGCTGAATTTGTGGATAGGCAAAGCAATATATGCAAGACCAGCAAACCCACTTGAAGGCAAAAGCATACATACTACCAACTCCAAGTGATTATGGTAGTTGGGCATTGGCCACTTGCCTAGAGGCACATCACATGCAATCATTCCAAAAGCTGTTTTATGAGTTCTAATTCCTAATACAAGTGCCCTGCTATCAACTGCTATTGCAGGTTTCCAAAGTTTCATGTCTAGTTTTAGGAAAAGGATATTCAGGTGGGTAACATACCTGGTATAATTTCTGCTCTTATTTGTCTGTTCACAAGCACTTCAATGTTCTGCTTCTTCTCCTCCCCCTGATCGGACTGGACAATGCTATGTCGTCATTTTTTTTTTCACTTCCACCAAGTTCAAAATCTTGTTATTTTGTTCCAAGAATGAGAATTCTCATGTCCTGAATTTACTTTACCTATTCGTAGGAGTAGAGCACATGATCTAGTATTTCTTCTCTCTTTATACATGAGGACATGATAACAATTAGATTATAGCAAGCCAACCCCTTCTTTACAGCTTCAACTCTCACCTCCTAACAGAAATCCACTGCCCAGCTGACCCTCAAGTTTCTTAATTAATCTATATAACATTTTTACACTCTCTCCTCCACATTTTTAGGTAATATAACAAAATCAAGCAACCATAACCCTAGAAGAAGAATACGTACAACGAAAAAATCCTGTTAATCCAAATAGTAAAAAAAAAAAAAAACACAAAATCGTGGTTTCTCCTAGAAACTTCAATTTGAAGGTCATCAGTTCTCAACCAACTAGGGTGCATGAGTGGGGATATTTACTGGCATCAAAACTACTACATGTTAGGATTCTTAACAGTTACACCCCCACTTTAATTTGATCAAACTTTGTTCCCTTTATATCGCTTCAATGCAACAATAGAAACTCAGAATGATGCCTTATGATAATCAAGTCCATGATATCATCCCAATCAAGCCCCGACACCATTTGAGGGCTCATTAGATATTCATTCATTTCTAAAAACTGTGCTAAACGAGACAGCCCCATTAAGAGATGAACTAAAGTTTGCAAGATAATACAGTAATAGTTTGTTGAAAGCATACAGCTCCAATACCCAAATTGTGCCTGCTTCAAACGCTTCTCCAACTATTATGAGATCTATGAGAAACATCAAAGAGCCAGGTCCAATACCAAGGTTTGCTCACAGCTAGAAACCACCCCTCTAATCCCCAAAGCCATAATAAGTATATATAAAAAGAATTCCCAGCACAAATCCATCAGGGTAACTAATGAGAAAAAAAAAAAAAGAACAAAGACAAAGTTTCACATATAAAACACAATTGTTAGCATGTTTGAAGAATATGGAGAAATATTTTTTCATTACAGTTATTCAAAAGAAGACTTAAAAAATGCATAATCGATCTACATTGTTGGGGCACAAGAGACTTAGATAATTATTCCATGGCAGTTTACAAGAATGCTTCAAGTGAACACAAGTCCATCAAGTAGGCAAACATGAAGGGATAATTATATTGTGCAAGATATAAGACACAAGCCACACTCCCAACAGCAACAAACATGCTACCACTTATAATTACAGGAGATATGATTAATATAGTTGCAGAACCCAAAATCAAAGGCTCCACCAACCAGCATAAGGCAATGATCTGATAAAGATCACCTGATCAAAAACGGAAAGCATCTGTCTGGAATCGCTCGTCGTACAACCTCCAATGACCATATCTTTCTGTATGAAAGTCAGATCTGGGCACATAGAAATTAGACTTTTTAATCTCCTTTAAATTCCTCAAACTTGCCTTCATATTAACAATATCCCAACTTGTCAGATTCGCACACCCAGATATATCCAAGTACTCAAGATTCAAACACCCTTCACAAATCGACACAAGTCCTTTTGATGATAATTTTGAAAACCTAACTTCAAGATGCTCCAAATGAGGCATAAATTTGGCAATAGCATTTGCCTCTGAATCTCCATCCAGAGGACATGCATTTAAATAGTCAGTAGGAACAGTTCCACCATGTTGCGAAGGATCTAACCAATTCATCAAGTTCCGCTTTAAAACCTTAAGATTAGGGCAATTCCTCCCTAACATTACAAGAGATTCATGAGAAATTCCGTAGCAATAACTAATATCAAGCTCGCGAAGTTTAGTGCATTTAAATGCTATTTGAACCATTGATGCATCAGTAAGACTTGGACAGCTCTTGATCCAAAGAACCTCAAGATTTGGACACCTAGAAATGTAACAAAATTTTAAAACATAAGAATAAAAATAAAATAAAATCCCAGTCTTTAATTAAGACGTAAATTAAAACAATTAAGTCAAAAACAATCCATTGTCGCTAACTGTAGATAAGCCCTAAATTAAAATGAATGAACCACCTAACGTCAAAATTGATTTAATTCTATCGCTAATTGTATGTGTATGTATACATATTCTCTTCAATTAAGCTCTAAAATAAAACGGTTCAATAACTAAATTCAAAACTGAACTAATAATTAAGCCTTAAATGATTCAATAACGAAAAGTCAAAATTGAAATAATTTCGTCGCTAAATTGCACCTTTCTGCAACAAAATTGATGGAGAAATCGGAGCAGTGTCGAGTACGGATCTCGGTAAGATTGCCATAGCTGTAAACGACGATGGAACGGAGCATAGAATCTATTTGTCTCTCGAAATTTGGGGTCCACCAGCGAGATGATTCAGTGGTCGAGTTGAATTGGGTTTCGAGATTAAAAATCTTGTAGAGTGAAGGATCTTTGCAGGCGTTGAGCCATGACTTGCAAACGAGCATAGGTCCCAGACATCGGTGCTCCAAGGTCAGTCGCGAGAGGATATTGATCAAGCACTCGTAGGTCAGGTCAGACCAGGATGAGCCGCTCATCGTTTCGGTGTTTCCACCATAGGTATCGCCCTCGTTACCGGTCATTTTCTCCTTGAATCAATTGCTGGTGAGAGCTTCTGTCATTGCTGTTAAGGTTTTGCCGTATATATAGAAAACGCAAAATATTGTATTGAATTCCTGAAATTTTCTGTTTTATCTATTCAACCCTTAAATCATTTTATTTTGTTTAACCAAATCCTTATGTTTCTGTTTTTATTTTAAAAATTATATAAAAATTACTCCAATAAATAAGAGTCTAATTTTAAAAAAAATTAATGAAATGATAAATAAAAAAATTAAAAATTCATAAAATAAAATTAAAAAATTTAAGATTTATAAAGATGAAATTATCATTTTAATTTTCTAAGGAAAGGTAAAAAGAATATTTATTCTTCATTGAGATGTTGCCTTACTAATTTATTCAATATTGATTTTTTTAAAACATAGTTAATTGGATAATTAAAATTTAAAGGGATTTAATATTTTTTACTTTATACAATATGAGATAGTTATTTAAATTCGTTGTAAAGATAAAAACTCATTTAATATGAAAAAATAATTTAAATTTGACATTTTTCGCTGTCAAAATCAATTGTGCTTCTTAAGTAATGATTGGGATTGCAGTTGGGTGTTCAAAAAATATATTTAAAAAATAATTTTTTTTAAATTTATTTATAAACAATTATTCTCAAAAAAAAATTAGGAAAAGCATTTATTCATCTATTTTTTTGGAAATTTTTTTTTTTAAATTCAAAAAATCATTCAAAATAGAAGTTAAAGTTAGAAAAAGCACTTTCCTATATTCATTACCAAACTTACCCTTACAAAATTCTCAATTCTCCACATTGACAAAGGACCTACCAAATGAGTCCCTAATAAAAGTTCTGAGTAGGCAATAATGAATTCTATGTATTAAATGAGAACCATTTTCATCTGTATAAAAACAAAAGTAGTATTCATCATACTCAAACAAGGTATCACTTAAGAGCCATAAATTTCTGGACACTAGATTTTGCAACCGTATGTTTGATATGGTCGTATTTATGGTTCAATGCTGTGATCCATATGTGTTTTCCAAATTGTTGTTGGATATTATAAAAATAAGTTTAGATTTTTTGGTTAATATATTAATTTCTATAAATTACTTTTTACAAATCTACTTGCTTTTTGCAACTCTTAAAATAAAAATGTAAAATAAAATGAAAATTCAGTTCAAACCTCATTCCCAAACAAACCCTGTATGACATTCATGCTGCAGTTGATCGACTAAAAATAATAATAATAATAATAACAATAAATACATGCATTTTTACCTAGATGCACAAGCATGGGTTATACATTGAGCAGAAACCAGCACCAACTATAAGAAGCACTTGTCATCTCTTGGGAGATGGCAAATGTTACAAGTGGCGTCTGACCGTGTCATAAAGTGCACCCCTCTGCTCGACAAATGCAATGACTATTATCAGGTGACAGGTGTTGAGTGTCTCTTAAACTAAGCAGGAAGTAAACCAGTGGGATAGGAATTGTCAGATTAACCTTCGTTTGTTGCTGCTTTCGAGCCTTGATCAGTTTGCCTTAAAATCTTCAACGTTCTGTTCTCCCTGCTGTTTATGGCTGATTTTACCCACCGCTTAACGTCTCAAAAAATTCTTCCTCGCCAAGGGCTGTACGCAGCCCTGATTACCATTGCCAAAAATAACAAACATTATTTACGAGGAACTGGTAACGAGGAGTTTCTTAGTATTTCCCCAGCAACCAAAAATCAGGTTTACATAGGAAAACACAACTTCAATCAAGATAGTCAATTTAGCAAGGAATCAATCCAAATGGAGATGAACGGCAAAAAGAGAACTAATCCCAACTTCCAGCACGACTTAAGAGAGACTGGTCCTCTCCTTTAATAGCAAAAAGGATGGGCTGCAGAGCAACAATAACATATGGCTACACCATTTTTCAGATTTATTACTCGTCTACGCCCCCCTCCTGACCTCCTCAGTAACCCCAAAATCCCCTATTTCACCATCACACGAAATAGCAGCATCCATCTCCCATCGGTGGTACACACTTCCATCATGCTAA
Organism: Ricinus communis; assembly: GCF_019578655.1. NCBI lineage: Eukaryota > Viridiplantae > Streptophyta > Magnoliopsida > Malpighiales > Euphorbiaceae > Ricinus > Ricinus communis. The sequence goes on from NC_063258.1 coordinate 23,826,928, forward strand.
ATGCGAACCCTTCTCAGCCATAAAATTGGCCATACATAAAAATAACCCAGAAAGTTAGCCTTGCATTTTGTAATATATATTAACGGAAATGACAAGAATGAATGCTTGTCTTGAGACTTCAGCCTCTGCAGAACTTTAAAAGAATTGTCTACGGACAGTGAAAACTTTCATCGAGCTCCAGATATACTAGGGCCGAGAAACCTAGTGCGATTGTGGTTTTCTTATATCAACAATGGAATGACAAGCTTAAAAGCCTCTCAACATGGGGATCTGCCCAGACACACAGATGCGCACAACCATTTCCATGTGCACACAGACAGATTACGGTAACTATAGATCCTTATCTGACCCTTTACCAATCAGGATAGATAATAATTAGGCAATAACCAACCAGATTTATTCAAGGACCACAAAAGATTCAGTCCCTATATTCATGCCCTTTTTTACAGGCCAATTGCCACGCTTAAAAAGGTGCTTTCTTTCTGAGCTTCAAGGTTTCTCCTGATAGTAAAAATGGCAACATCTCCAGTAATCTAGACCGTCCCAAACACCTCAAGGTTGGCTTCAATTAGTAATCCACAACTACTTGAATACATTCTGATACAAACTATGAAGCAACATGATCAATCACCGGGACCTTTATATTTGGTTTCACAAATTAACAATACTAGGGAACATGTTCAACAGGCAAAAATAAAAAGAAAAAAGGCAGCGGAAAACAATGTCAAGAATTTCAAAAAGACAACTGCAACAGCACATTCAATAGCTTCAACTAAAAATCATAATCATTCATGACAGCGAAACATTATTCTTTTATTAATTTAGAGTACAAGCAGCTACAAACTCCAAATCGCTCATCAAAATGGAACACACACACAGACACAGATCTCTGAATGCTAATGAAATTTAAATTTATTAACATTAGTTTAAACAAGATCTGCAATTTAAATACAAGACGGAGAGACAGCACAGAGAATTAAAAACGAGACAGTTTGGTAATACAAGCTCACTAGTACGCAGCATAAAGAGGACGTCTATACTCATCAAAGAACTCATCACGGTTGACGAAAACGATGGCGTATAGCGCATAAATTATTCCAGGTACATAACCTAGAATCGTCAGTAGCAAACAAATCCAAAACTCAACCTGTAAAAATTAAACAAGTTTAGACCAAAAAAAAAAAAATCAGATCTGCGAGGCAGAACTGAAAAGATATGAACATGTATTAAAATTAAAATAAATCTGAATTAGAAAGAGAAAGAGACGTACGCTGCAACATCCATGCCTGAGGCAAACGCCTAGAGGAGGAAGCAAAATCGCGATAAGGATTTCACATAGGATCTCACACTTGCTTGGCATTTTTTTTCCTTTTGGAGTGAGACTTTAATCAAACAATTAATCAAATAAGTTTGAGAGTTCGTAATTTATATTAATGTACAGCGACGACTCTTAATGGAGAAGAAAACAAGGAATAAAATTACAGAGGAGGAACCTAATCTTCAAGGGATTATTTGTTTGTTTGACGGACAGAAGAAGGAGAGTGAGAGTTGCTGTCAAGATCGTAATCGGCTGGGATAATTTTTATTTCACGATGACGAACTTGAAAAAGAAAAAAAAAAGAGTTTTTTAATCGGTGGGTTATTGTCGTAGACCGTTGATATTATTAGGGGTTATGTAGTAATGAGTGGTCATGATCGGGAAGCAGCTAAAACACGTCATCATAAAAAAATAAAAAATAAAGGAGTTTTTTCTTTTTTTAACCATTAAAAGATTAGAAACGAAGGAGTCGGTACGGATGCAGGTTGCCGTAAGATGGGCCTACTCACGGCAGAAAAATGTAATTATATAATCATGTGCCTTGACATAGGCTGAGAACCAGCCAAGTCAAGTTTAATTCCGATTAAAAAATAAAAAGACCTCAAATTCTCTCCACAATTTTTGAGTCCAGCTTGAATTTAGCTATTTAAACATGAATTTTCTTGCTAAATTATGCTGGCAATTTTCTAAGGAGCCTTATAGTCTTTTTGGCTCGAGTTATTCGTAACAAGCACCTTAAAGGAGGTATGAATAGTACCCGGCACCATTTCAGAGCAAGTCTTTCTGCTGTTTGGAGGAGTATTAAGGGAGGGAGTGAATTAGTGCAGCAAGGTTAGAGAATCGAAGTTAGGAATGGGAGAGCAACTTCTTTTTGGTTGGATAGCTGGTTATTTGATGGTCAAATTTTGTATGAATGTTAATGAGTTACATTGTGTTGTTAATGATTATTGGACTTCGGGCCTTGATTGGGATTGGAACAAATTTTATAGCTAGCTACTGACTCGGTTCACGAAAAGTTTGTCGCTTTCATTCTTCGTGAGGATAATCAAGCATATGAAGTATATGATGTAGATTAAAGGTGATATTCTACCCTCCTCCAGAACTTGGAAAATTGTTTGGAAGGTTCTGGTTCTTCAAAGAGTTTGGGTCTTCTTGTGGCAAGTGGTTCGTGGCAATTTATGGGCAATGAGAGCTAAGAGAGGTTTCTCTTCCTCCCCTTTCTGTTCTTCACTTCTAAACGAAGTTGAATCTCCTATTTATATTCTGAAGGACTCCCTTTCTGCCTTACAAGTTTTGAGGGTCTTGCTTCCTAGACTGAAGCTGTCAAAGAATCTCTACACTTGGCTTGTGGATAATTAAATTCTAGCTATCAGGATAATTACAATAGTGCGTTGGTGTTCTCTGTTTGCTTTTGTGTTATGGTGGATATGGAGATGGAGGAATGATAGGGTGTTCAATAATGTTAATATACAATGGTTTGTTCATTTTTATGCAAAATTTAAAAAAAAAATAAAAGAAAATAAGAACTAGCCTTCAAGTAACTCTTATATGACTAAATTAGTTGTCTGGTCTCCTCGCTCTGATCATTGGATCAAGCTCAATACAGATGGCTGTGCAAAAGTCTTGGTCAAGCAAATGGAGGGGTCTTCTGCAGAATAGGCACGGTGAGTGGGTGGCTAGGTTTATGGTTAATATTGGTACCTATATTGCCATTAAGGCAGAGTTTTGGGCGGTGATTAAAGGTCTGAGGTTGGCTCATGGGTAAGGGCATTCAACATTTGGTTCTTGAAGTTGATTCTCAGGTGATGGATTTATGGCTAACTTTGAGAGATGCTCGAGTTGGACGGTGTTCCAGTCTTGTTCAGCTCTGCCGGTCTCTAATCAAGAATTTCCATGGGCTGCGTATTCAGCATGTATATTATGGAGGTAACAGGTCAGCTATTTAGCTTGCAATTGAGTCTTTGAGATGATCGTGGTGCTATTGAACTCAGGAGTCCTTCCTCTGGTGTTGTCCAGCTGTTGCACGAAGATGCCTCAAGTATCTCTTTTTCTAGCCTTGTTTCTGGTTAATTTACTTTTCTGGGTATCCCCCTCCCTCGTAACAAAAGAAAAAAAAGAAACACTTTGGTTCATGTCTTTTAAAAAATTAACTTTTGGTCCCCAAACGTTTAAATACTGTTAGACAATTTAATTCATAGGATTAATTCTTATATTTATCGTAAAATAAATTTGTTAATCCCTATAATCATATTTTCTTCATTTCATACTTTATGTTTATCATTATTTGTCCTTTACAAAAAGGAATAAGGGTGATTTGGCCACTCAACTTTATGTGTGGGGTCAAGTAAGCTTTTTTAACCTTTTTTTCTTGTCATTTAAGCTTAACTCCTTTTCTATTAAAAATTAAAAAGTGAGCGAATGGAAGAACTTCCTATGTAAAAGAGCGTGAATTGAAAAAGAAATTATATTTTAAATTAAATATAATAATTAATTAATTAATTATCTTTATATTAAATTAACAAATAATACATATTAGTAGCAAAAATTATCAACTGCAACACTGCCCACTATCAACTACGTTATACCACTGCCGCCATCAGTACGTTGCTTGCACTACCGTCAACAACCGCCGCCTGAAATAGCAACAATAACAATCCTCTGCAGCACCGTTAATAGCCACTCCCTGCAATAACGTCGACAATAACACTGACCACGACAGTGATGATTGATTCAATAGCGAACGAGTTAATATTATTTTATTTTTTTAAAAAATTAATATTAAATATTTTTAATCATTCAACACAATTCAAAAAATTATTTACTGAAAAATTTAAATTAGAAATATTTACCCTTAAATATAAAATTGAGACATTAAATTACCCTTTGTTGGTTGATCAATTATTGCACATAGCCAAGGTTCATACATTTGTTTTAATTTTATTCTTATATAAAATTAGATAAATTTATTAACGCCTTTAGTTATGATAATTTCACAGATGATATCAATTTCATTCTCTCTAATTATATCTTTGCTTTATATTTATTTTCATCCCAATAAAAAATTATTTATTCATCTTCCTCTGCTCTGATTTGTGATATTATTTTTATTTATTATTTTGATAAAATATTAATTTCATTCTCTTTACTTTGTATTATCTTATCAAGTTTGAAACTAATATATTCATTTTATAGTTGATTGGACTTTTAATGGATATTAATATATAATTTAACTTCTTTAAAATAGTATAACTCAATAATTTAAGTGATTCATATTCCTCTGGTTTACTCCCACTCTTCTCCCAAACAAGAGAAAGATAACTATAAACACTTCCTTCGTCTTTCTCCACCCTTTCGCTTTCCTATTTCTCCTTACCTTCCATTGATTACTCTTTTTTCTTTTATTAAGATTCTGCTTTTAATTTTCATTTTTCTTTTTTGTCTTTTACAGTCGAGTTCAATGGAGGAGTAGCAGTACAGTAATTAATGCATAATTTATGTAATCCTTGATTCTTTTATACACATATATTCCAATGGAAAAGTGGGAAAAAGAAAAAAAAAGTTAACCCTTTTTCTCGTTTTATCTTCTTCTTTCCCCCCGACTTTTCTTTCCCATCCAAACTTTCTTCCCAAGCAAACTGTAACTCAAACTACTAATCAATGAGTTTATCGTTGCCGTTGAAATAAAAACGTCTTGGACAAGAAAACGCACTCCCCAATACTCAACAGTCACAGACCCTCCTCCTGTAACTGCAGCGCCAGTCCTCATCGCATCACATCATCCATCACTGGCGAAAAACACTTTCTTTTTTTTCTTTGTTTGGACCCAAAGCCAACTCTCACGCGCACTTGTCCGTGACCCCCCATCTTCTCTCTTCCAGTGACACTTTCTCTCATCATTTTCCATAAAGCATTTCTCCCTCACTCTCTCAATTCTCTCCTATTTCTCTCTATGGAATTCAGATTCCGAGCTGCTGACAGTAGACCGCCGGAGTACTTCTTCCATCCCTCGTCCTCCGGTACCGCTTACTTTTCTGAACATGCATTTCGAGGTCCGTACGAATAATATAATTCTTGTTTGGCTAATGAGAAGAAAACAGTGCTTGTTTTGTTTAATTAATTATAAAGTGTTTATTGTTTCCAGCAAACTATCATGTAATAGATTCTACACAAGATTCGGACCTAATGCGCAACGAAATGCTGCATCGCGAGATGGAGAAAGACAGAATAAGAGAACAGATAATCATGGAGGAAATGACGATGCGGCGTCGTATACTGGAAGCTGAGGTGAGGAGAGAGATGATGATTGAGAGAGAAATCGCAATGCGAGCAGTAGGAGGATACAATGACGACTCGTATGAGGAAACACTAGAACCTACTATATTAGCACCACAGTTCCATTTTATGAACCAGCTTAACAATCGCAGGGTCGAGGATCGCCCAGCATTTCCTGGTCGTGGCTTTCTCGATCACTCGCCACGGCGGTTATCGGAAGCTTGGGCAGGGCCTGATGTTAACGCTGCTAAAGAAAATAGCAAGGGTAAAGTAGTAGTACTGGTAAGTATTCTCTATATACTGTTTTAGAGTTGATTATACGTAATGAAATTAGGTATCTGAAGATTAATGAACAGAAGTGGACAATTTGTGTCGAATGGAAGCTTGACATTTTCGTTAATGTTTGCATTAAACTTGTGTTTGTTCTCTGAATGTTGCTATTGAGTTTTGACCTGCAAAAAATGTTTCACGCTTGTTAGCTCTTCTACTTGCAGTTGCAGACCAATAGATTTGATAAGTCCATACTAAAAGGCCAAGGCATAATCACATTGTTGATTACTGAGATCTCTTTCCCAGATAACTGCACTACTACTAGTAATTGCTAAATGCCCATACTCCCTTTACAGTTTTGCTCCGTTCTAACTCATAGTCCTTTTCTTTTTAATTGTTAGTTTAATAAGTAATTATAATAGATACTCTTCATTAGTTAACAACTTAACATAGATATTAATATACAAATAATTTTTATATTTTATACTTTGAAATTATAGCTTTATAGAAAGCTTAACAAGGGTATTTTAGTGAAATAATGATAGAATTAATGACTAACTAAAAGAACCTACATTTCTTAATCCATGTGTGAAAGTGAACTATCTTTCTAGGACGAATGGAGTAATTCTTTTTTTATTTTATTTATTGAAAAATGAGATAACTATGCTGGTGTTACATTTTACATAAGCTTTATTCTGAAGCGTCACTAAAATTTCTAGTTGTTATTAATTGTTCTGCTGTTCTAGGCTATGTGGAGCCATTTGTCCTAACAAACAAATACCTTTTGTGAAATTCTCACATGTTAATTCTAGTTGCTAAATTTTCTTGAGAATCGACTCCTCTGGAATTACAATTGAAGTGGCACCCTAATCAAATAACTTTAATAACTTAGATTTTTCCTATTAAGAGAATTATTAATATAGATTGATCATGCAATAGTTTTCTGTTCCTCATTTTTGCTAATTTTGCACTTCTTTTCAAGGATTGCTCAAGTTTTAGAAGTTACTCCATATACTGTAATTTCTTTCAAAAAGTGATGTTCCCTTTATCGCAACTTTTGGAAATTGACTTCATAGTAGCTATAAGTTGAAATCTATATGTAAGTTAGCAAATGAAAAGATCTGATGTTAACATCATCTTCTTTCCAAGTCATGGCTGTGTATAATAACAAAACTTTGGATTCTACATTGACCTCGATAAGGCGCAGTAGCACACCATAGGTACTATCTATTTGGCTTTCCAGTATAGATACATATAGTAGTCTCTAAAACTGTGCATTCAAAAACTGTGAGTAATACCATCGAGAATTCCACTGCTTTTGCCCTTTGGAGCTTGATTAGAAAAGATTTCCATGATGGATTGTATGTGTAGATAATTGTCATATTTATCTTCGAGGTTCAGCTTTGTTCGCCATGTTGTTTCCTTGGAGAAGTACGTCAAACCCCTTTGTCCATTTTAATATTGCAATACAAACAATTTGGAGATACTTGGGTTAGGTTAGAGTTTTTTATTAAGTGCATCAGTATTTTGTAATAGTCTGTATAATAGCTGTACCAATTATAACTATATCTACTAATTGTGGTAGTATATATACTGAATGTAATAGTATAAAGTATGATGAATACAGAAGTAACTAAGTACAAACTACTTTATTCCAAAAAACTACAACTACTATTCTACCTAATAAATATCCCTGAGCTAACTCAAGTCTCTCAACAAACAAACAAAATAAAAAGAGAAAAGAAAAGAAAAGAAAAACAAAAGGAATTAAACCTGGAGTTAGTTGTTTGACTGAAGTTTTTACTAAATTATATGGATAAGAAACTAGATAATTGAGATGGGCCGGTCAAAGAACATCTTCTTTTCAAAAGAATTTATTTTTATCAAATAACTTATAATTATTGTCTTGGAATCAAGTTCTTTCGAGAAGCTTTAGGTCTGATGGATTTATTGATTAGTTTTATGGTGGAAGCTTCAGCAAATTGGAAGGTTTGATCTTGTCAAGAAAATGCACTTGTCCTGGAACAGTTTAAATATCTCCTTTTTATTTTATTAAATTACACAAATATCAAGTTTCTTAACTGAGTATTGATCGGTATTTTATCAAATGTGATTCTGGATTTACTTATGGTTTTTAGTACCACCCTTGTTGATTTGTTCAAAACTAAAAATAGGCATAAAAGAATAATGTAAATTTCTTGCTTATACGATATTTGCTTTGCTGTGAGTATTTTGTTGCAGGCTAAGCCTGATCCAAATCTTTTTGGAGTAAAGCGGAAGGCTGCAACACCACCTGTAGGAGGTGCTCATGAGCTTCCTTGTACTGTATTAAAGAAGAAGCCTAAGGAAGAGTGGAGTTGTGCCCTTTGTCGTGTTAGTGCTACAAGCGAACAAGGTTTGAACAACCACCTTCGAGGCAAGAAGCATAAAGCTAAAGAAGCAAGATTGAGAGCAAATAAGATGGCTAAAACCCCCTGTTCTCGACCATTGCCGAAAAAAAGTCTAAGGCAAACTAAGCTTACTGTTAGTACTGCAGACTTAGAATTAGAGCCAGAAGCTGAAGCAGAATCTGTTCAGGTTGATAAGAATGATGATGACACGGACAAGAAAATGGGGAATAAAGTTGCAGAAAACAACAATGATAAATTACAAGTGCAGAAAAATGGAAGTGTGAAGAGTAAGAAGAAAAATGTGGTGAAGAAAGTCCTGAAAGAGGAGAGAACAGCAGAATTCAGGATGAAGAAGAAATTTAAGTTCTGGTGTGAAATGTGCAGGATAGGTGCTTACTCTGCAGTGGTGATGGAGGCTCATGAAAAGGGAAAGAAGCATCTAGCTCAGCTGCAGGAACTTGGTGAAAATGGTGAAGTTGCTGTGGTGGCATCATCATCAGAAGCTAGCATGAAGGCGAAGGATGCGGAAGCTGTGGCTGAAAACGCAGAAGAGCAGATGATAGAAAATGCCATAAACAATGGGAAAAACAAAGGAAACTTGTGCAGATAATGAGCAGAAAACAGAAAATTCTGTTACAGAATCTTCAGTGGTAATTATAAAGGGAAGATGAAGAGCCGTGATGCGTACTGAAGGTATCCTTTCTAGACAGACTTACTAGAGTTCTAAGTTAGCTTTTCGGTTGTTGATATATTATGTTAACATCTAACCAGACAGACCCTTGTATTTTATTTGAGTCATGGATGAGATGGTATGGCAGCAGAAGGAATTGCCCCATAATGGAACTGGATGTATCGTCACTATGAAAATTACAACCAAGAGCATGGACTCATTCAAGGGAAAATGTGCCTTAAACAGTTTGTCAATTCACAGTGGAAATTTAGCATTGACTGGTCTGTCTTTAGAATTGGCCAAGATAAAAGCTGCAAATATCATGGAGGTAACTGTTAAGAGAGGGTGGGAAAATATCCTCCCATCTCTCCATGAGACCCACAAAGAATATATATATATATATATATATAATTGGCAGCAAACAATTGATTAACATTTCAATTGCTATGTTACCCTCATGGCTTTTAGTAACAAATTGTCTTTTACTGGTCTATCCGTCAACACCATAAAAACTACATAATCTATATTTCTCTTCCTAATATCCCATCCCTATCATTCTTCGTTACTTTTTTCTTTTTTTTTATCTCCATCCTTAATCTCTTGTCTGCAACATGCTGCCAGACCCCAAAAAACATCTGATGGCTAGGGCTTGAAATTTTTGTAAGCTACTTGCTTGTACCTAAGTTCAGCTCCAGAACCCACGAATTATGAACTTCCCTATTGTCCAATTTATATCAAGAGCACAGAGAACCCAACAAGACTGCTCCAAACCAGGAATTGCTCTTTAGAAATGTTACAACATTGAACCTTGTTTCCACTCAGCGTCAATAGACAAAGAAGTTCTCCACTTCACAAAACACGTCAAGTAGTGGCCATTGTTCTTCCACCGAAAGCAACAATAATTATGTCAATTGATTCCAATGGCTGAGGCCCCTCCCTCAGCCATCAAGAAAAGGGTAGCTAGGTATTTCACGTATGACTCGGTCTTCTTCTTGCTCTTCCCACAACAGACAAAAACATAGACCTCATCTCTGAAGTCATTTTACTCAAGGTACACAGCAGTAAAAGATGTAATCCAAATGCTAAAAGTAGTCTTTCTTTAGTGTTTTCTGTTCACAAACCACTGGCACGCCAAGATTGAAGATCAAGATTCCTGCCGACCTGAGAGAGCATAATGATGAACCACAGTTTCCCTTTAGGTTTGCTCACCTAACAGAATATGGCCACCACCCAAAACTAAACTAAACTTTGAAAACAGAGGCGTTTAGGAAAAGTAAACAAAAGATATAATGAGCACAAATCTAGCAACTCCTTCATTTTATCTATGATTAATAATATATGGAACTATTCTTTTTCCTTTACAAAGAGAAAAATAAAAATTGAGGAGTTAACCATAACAAAATAAGGCAAAGGGAAACTATTCCAACCTCACTAAAATATGACCTCCAATTGCAATTGAAATAAGAAATAAACCTAAACCCTTAAAGCCACCTGATCCTGCCATGATATCTTCCTCTTCCCTGAGCGATTTGCTCCGTTCCCAACACTTCTACATGCTGATAACTTCATATCAGTATGTTGCTCATCACTTCCACCTCTTATCAAACATATCTTCGGTTCCTCCATTCTCATCATCTCACCATTAGCTTGTAGTTCTTCCTCCTCTCTCTGCAATGCATACCAATCACCATATTAGTCCATGACAAAAGAAAATACATGAATTTATTGCTCATGCAGTTGACGATAGTGACTAATTGATTACCGAGATCTGGTTTAAGTCGAAAACTGGAGTATTGTTTCTAACTGTGGCTTCTTTTCCACTATAAATCCTTTCCTTCTGATTTAAGTCTGGAAGTGCTGCTGAATTACGCAGTGCAGCCTCCTTCCGAATATACATCTTCTGCTTCTGGTTTATATCAAAATTCAGAGGAGCGCTTTGCAAAGTAGGTTCCCTCTCACTATAAATCTTTCCCTTTCTGTTTAAATCACATCTTGCAGCTGGGTGCTGCAAAGCAGCATCATTCCCACTGTAATGTTTTTCTTTCCTTACATTTCTAATTCCATTTACTAACTTCTGCTTTTGTACATATTTTGGCTCAGGAGCAGGAGTGTGAGATTGGTCTAGCATCAGGTACTTGAATCGTTGCCTCAGAAATCTACAATTCAAAAGACAAGCATAGCCCATTTAACTCAACAGTGATATTTTATTCAATGTCCATGTAATGCACAAAATATAGGCATTCCTTATAAAATTTAAGAAAAAAGGTTTTACCTGACTTCAGCCAATAGGGTCAATTTCTTATGTTTCATCATCTGCAATTTCTTTTTCTGATCTTCTGTTTCCTGGAAAAGTAATTAAAACATCAATTCATCAGAATAACTGAAATTAATGAATTTGAAACTTTAATTAACTATAAACCAATTAAAAACCTTACAAATATGCCTTGTAGCAAAACAGAAGCAGCTAAAAGTTTTAAACTACTCAACCGAAAAACTAAATGTTATAACATGTCAACAAGGTTTTTCTGCTCAGTTATAAAGACAGGATAAAAGCAATAGTATTGAAATTTCATCAAACATACAGGAGATAAATTAAAACCAATAACAATCAACAATCAACATGAATTTAAAAGTGAATATTGCAGAAAACCAATAAAATCAAAGAGATCATCAAGAACTAAAGAATCAAACAGTAAAGCCATGAAAAGCTACTAAATTACAAGAAAGCTATTATCAAGCAGGATTAAAAAGATTTCTAGGTCAAAATCTAAAATCTGAAGGCAGGGAACTAGCAAATGAACAATTCACAACTAGATACACAGAAGATAAATAAATAAACCACATGAATCGACATATTAATATAAACACAAACAGGCATAAAATAAAATTACAGATCACAAAGCAGAAGTTGTATGTAAACCCATGAAAGCTTAATAATAAGAAGAGAACATATATTTGGATGTTGAGCAAACAAAAGAAATAACTCTAAGCAATCAAACACCACAAAAGCCCCCACCCAAAATTTCCCTCAGGTGAATCACACGTGAACCCAATATCCTCTGCAACCAAACTAATCAACGAACATAAAGAGGATAATAATCATTTTCAACTTATTGAAAGGCAAAATTAGCACATTTTTTTGAAAAATAGCCAAATCAGAACCAAATAAACGAACTTTTCTCCCTTTTTTTATTTTTCCAAAATCCAAACAAGAATATGAAGGAAACCCACAAAAACAAATATAGCAAAACATCAGATCTAACAAAAAGAAGCCTTCAAAAGAAACCACAATCTATAAAAAAAAAAAAAACCAAAAGAGAAAGAAGCTTTCTTTACCTTATACAACTCCTCAAAGTCCTGCATAAGAGTCTGATGTTTGAGCCTAGCCCTTGGATCCTCATATAAAGTTGCATATATAGAAGGAGAAGAAGACTCCATAGCAGCAGCAGCAGCAGCCCCTTTCATTCTCTTCATGATCAGATCCAATCAGATGAAACACAAATATCCAGATTGCAAAAACAATAAAGACCAATATGGAAATAAGAAAAATAGGGAGAGAAGAGAGAAATAAAGAGAGGAAATAAAGAAAATAGTGAAACGAGAAAGAAGAAAGAGAAAGAGATGTGAAAGAAAGAAATAAGAAGTAAAGTAAAGAAGAGGGTAAAGAGAGAGACAGATAAGAGAAACAGGAAAGAGAGAGAAGATGGGAAGGTTCTCACTTTCCTGTTTTCTCTGTGAAAAACTCTGACCAAGACAAAGAAAGAAAACCCAAAGAAGCCCACATAACTCGGTGAAAAAATAAATATATGTTTCTTTTTTGAGGGTGTCTTGAGACAGTGATGAAGATGGGATTTGTTTTTGGGGGGTTGCAGAAGGGTATTTCTGGCATGGCATATTGTTCAAGTTATAAATCTTTTTCATTTTTGTTGTTGGTGTTTTTGTGTAAGAGAGTGAAAGAATGTTGTTTTTTTTTTTCTTGTGAGGTGGGTTTGGTTGGAGGACAACATTTGAAGACATCTACTATCTCCTCTTTCTTTCTTTCTTTTTGTGTTTTTCTTCTAGACATAAATTTTGGTCCAGCTGGGCCATTGTAGAGAGAGAGAGTTGGGCAGTGGACTCTTCCTTGTTTTCTTGAAAGAGAAAGAGAGTTGGGTGGGTGCGTGGAGTTTCCATGTTTTCTTCTCTCTTTGTTATTTGGTATTTTGGTATTTGTTTCTTTTCTTTTCTTTTTTGTTTTTTAATTTTAGCCTCTCCGTGTGTTAGACAGAGAGACAAAGAAAGACAGAAGGAAAGAAAAGAAATGAAAGTATGTATGCCCTTTATAGAGAGAGAAAGTATGACCTTTCTAGAGAGAGAAAGCAAAGGTGTGAGATCAAACGATAATGGGTTTGTGTGGGTGGGTGCTGGCTGAAAGAGCAAAGCCAAAGAGATAAATGAGATGATGCTGTTTTCTGATGTGGTGTTGTTGTTGCTGCAGTTGTTGCTAGTACCTTATTTTAAGGCTTTGGATTGAAAGAGAAAGAGAAAGAGAAAGAGAAAGAAAGAGATGGATGCTTTTCATTTTTTCCATTATTATACACCTATGTCTACTCCTCATACTTTTACTCTTTTACCCCTCCTAGCTTCCTTTGCCACAAAGGATTCTCCTTTCCCCCTCTCTCTTATTTTCTTTCTTCCCACTTTAGCCTGTGCCAGAATCTGGCTGTTAAAAAAGTAAAGAATAAAACCCAATTTTAGCTTGCAGACACAAACAAATTTTGCAACAGCCAACCTTTATCTATTTCTTTTTCATGAATCTTCAAATCCATAGATAAGGCAAGTATTCTGAGCAGTTTCCATTTCCCATGGCTATCAGAACTTTACTTTTAGGGGGACAAACTAGTAATTCTGCAATAACCCAATTCTTCATTCATTTCCTGCATACATCATCTAAAAACCACACCTACCTTATGGGACTTGCCTATCCACCATAATTGACAGAATAACTTCACAGCCATTATAACTAATGGTTCATACTCATGGAGAGTGCCTGAGAAAGGAAGCTGAAACTCCACCAAATTTTCAATTATTGGACTTCCTTACTTAAATCATGTATTATAATTTTTTTTTTTAAATAATTCGGTAAGGACTAAATCATAATTTACATATACTACCCAACGTGTTATAGTATTACAAAATTAAATAGAAACCCTATTCAAGTATAAGAATGGAGCCCCTAGATCTATAGTCTGGTGGTCAGAAACACTTGTGCTCCACGATGGATCTCGAGTTCGAGATCGAGACCAAGACCCACGACTTCTTTTTGCCAAAAATTGTAATAGTTCAAAAGTACTCGGACTGAGGATTTAAAAAAGGGTTGAAGAAATAAAAAGAAAAAAGAGAAAGCAAAATGCTTTGGTTTCTTACCATGAAGTTGGGTTGCAACTGTGCTGCAATTTTGTCGGCGAGCAAAGTATTTGCTTTTGTTGATTTGTATATGTTCTCTTCTGGGAATTGATTTATACGGAGAAAGACAGAGGCCTAGTTTTTCTGTATTTTGAATATATGATTAGAGATAATAATATATAATAGGCCGTCTCTTGTCTTTCCATTTATCTTTGGTTTTTCCCATTGCTCCGATTCAACTGGTTCTATGGCACTGTCGTGAAGGAGTTGCTTGACATAGACAACTGAGAGTAATATATTCTTTCTTTAAGATTGTCACTTTTGTAAATCAACTCACTTACAAGACTCGGTAGAATCGAGTGACCACTTAGTTAATCAACGGGAACCCGAATTTAGTTGGGTAGCTCGCGGCGGCCGGAGATTGAGATTTCAAATTTGAGAGTTTTGTTTTTTTAAATTTAATGGTTTATTTCACATTCTATACAAAAAAAAAAAAAAGAAAGGAAAATTCATTCTATTACTGTTAATCATATCATTAACTACGTTTGCTGATTATAATTGCGATGGTGAAGATTGGACACAAAGATTGCAGCATGTGACAGTGGGTTTTGGTCCTCTTGGAGCTAATATTTTCTTTTATGGAAAGTCTTATGGGGCAAAGTAGACTTGCTCCTTCCTGGGCACCCGTCGGATCCCTCTTTATCCGCTCGAAAAGGTTTTGAATTTGGACATCTTCTTTTATTGGATTTACGATTTAAACGTCAATTTCTCACAAATCAACTCATATTTTAATTTTCCTTTTAATCTATTTTAGCCACAAATTTTGTAAAAGCGATCAATTCAATACAAACTTTTAAAATATTGCCATGCAAAGTAAATAAAGACTTAGTTAAAACATTAAATAGTAGTAATTAAAATTAATAAGAAAAATTCAATTTAATTTTTGAAATTTTATATTATACATTAAAATTAATTAAAATAAAATTACTCAATAATTTAAATTAAATAGTAGTAATTAATTAGTAATTTTTTATCCATTTGGCTAAATTATGCTAAAAATAAAAAACTAAAGCAAAAAAATTATCAATTACTTGTTTTTATTGGAATTAAGATTAGTTATTTTAAAATATCAAAATTTTATTATAATTTAATTTGTATGAATTTAATTTTATTATTTAACTTAATTTTTTATTAAAAATTATAATTTAATTATTTTTCATTAGATATTATTATTAGATTATATTAAAATAAAAAAATTATAATACAAATTATTTTACTAAGTTTAATTAATAATATAAAGTTAAGGACTAAAATGAACTTTATTTATTAAATAGGTTTTTCATTTACTTGTTTTGCACAGTGTATATCTAATCTCTTAAATTTTAGGAGTTTAGATTGAACTTTATCAAATTAGTGAATAAAATTGGCCAAAAAATTACAATCTCAATAAATTGGTCATGGACTTCAATTTGAGAGGACAAATTGACCTTTAAACCGGCTCATTTACTCCTAAATTTAAAAAATATTTATTTTTTTATTTTTTGAGATTTTAGTTTTGAGATTTTTTGATAAATTTTATTTTTCAGAAGTTACATATAAAAAATTACATATTTTTAATTAGAAAACAATCCGTTAAAATATTATATTCGAATAGTTCGACTAGATCATATTTAAATTCAATAATAAATTAAGGTATAAATGGGCAAAGTTGGAAAGGGTATCACTGGCTTAGTAGAAGGGTTGGACTCAGTAATAAGGACTTCACTGGCTTGCCTTTTGGATACTCAATCTCCTTCTCCATTCAAGTGTTATTTGAAATATAATTAAAGTTCAGCTTCACCCGAGTTTTATAAATAGGTTCAATTTAAAGTCACAGTTAAATGTATTATTATTTTTAATGTAATTTTTTGTTGGGAATTTCATACTTTGAAAAATGAGGTTTATTAAACATACGTATCCTTAAAGATATTTTATTTTGAAAAAACTTATCTTTTAGTATCTGTATTCTAACTTTATTTTACTTAGTTTCTCATAATCTATTGCATTTTAATAAATTTTTGTATTTTTATTTTTGAAATTTTTAAGTCATTTCGTTAGAGCGTGCATACAAACGCCGATAATGTGAGTGAGTATATGAAAATTATGTCAACAAGATAATGAAATTTTCTACTTTGATTCACTGGATCCCTAAAACTTTTTTTTTTTGTAATTTTAAAGAATTCTTGAACTTTTTATTTTTGATTCATTAGGTCCTTAAAAGTTTATATAATATTTTGTTATATTTTCTATATTTAAATGTTATTTAGGTCTTGATTGGCTATGTGCCATAGATTTAATATAAAAAAATCTTGAATTTGTATAAAAGAATTGTCATGCACTTATGTCTCATTTTCATTACTTTGTCTATTTCTTTTATTTAATGTGAAAAATAATTTTTCGTAAAATTGTAATACAAGATGATTCGTTAAATTTAAATATTTTTTAAAAAAATTCTCTTCATCTGAATGCATCCTAAAAAATTTGTGAGATATCAAATCCAATAATATCTAATCCATATTGTTATTTTATTTATGTTTTGTAAGCTAATTTTTCTTAATAAATGTCAATTTAGCAATTCATTATAATGATGTACATCATCCAAAAGAATACACTGATGATCTTTTGAGATAAGTTGTTATGTATCAATTTAGGAAGTGATCTTTTGAATTGCATATATCATATAAAGATGAAGTTGTATTTAAGAAAAAAATTAATATTCTATTAAGTTACTAAATTGCTCTTTAGTTTAAAAACTTTAATATTTTCATATTACTTCCATATTTCACATTGTTCGCATTATTTTTCTATTTTATTGTTTATTTCTAAATTTTTCTTTCAAAAAAAAGTTTTCAAAAATAACAAGCTTTTATGTACACTTAAAAATAAAAAGAAAATTTCAGGAATATCTCAAAACAAAATAAATCTTTAGAGACCTAATGAACCAAAATTAAGTATTTTATTGGTATTGTTTAACGACGTCTGTAAGCATCCTTTGATGAAGGGATTTAAGGGATTTTGTCTTTTGTTTTCTTATTCTTTTAATAAGTAAATAAGACATAAAAATTAAGGAGAAATTTTATAATTATATAATATAAATTATATGAACTAACTATTTCAAGAATTAATGATGCAAAAAGGATTAGTAGATAACTTAAGGACTTTGTAATAATTATCCAAAACATAAAGAAGAAAGCTCGAGGAGGCTATCAAATTTTAGTTTTTATTCACTTTTATAGCTAATTTAATCCTATGATTTTTAAATAATTTTAATTTAGTCCTCTTACGTAACTTGAGGTTAGGGCCAATTGAACTCAAATGACAAATTAATGTTAAACACTGTAATTAAATGTTTATTGTAAGGGTAGTATAGTCATTTCCATGTTAGAGTATAAATAGTCATCTTTCCTTTGTTTTTAGGTTAGACTTTCTTTGATGATGTACATTATATTCTTCCTTCATTTGTAACATGGTATCAGAGCCTAAATTGCTAGGTATTGCTGCTGCATCTGCTGGAAACGATGTCGTGTTGTTGTGTCTTGCTTCCGTCTAAAAGGGGACGTCTTGCTGCTGGAAATGACGTCGTGCTATTGTGTCTTGCTGCAACGTTGTTGCTGCATCGATGTCCTGCTATTGCAGTTGGTGTTGGTGGAGATCATTTGTTTGAGAGGTTAAAATTGTTGGCTTTAAAATATGTTGTTATTGCTTGGGATTTTGGTGGTATGAACTTTGCTCTTGTTCGCCGTGTATTTACTATTTTTCCCATATGAATTTATTGTTTTCGTTGTGTTGTATTAAATTTAACACCAACTGAATGGAGAATTTTGGATGGTCTACTGTGATTGTTGTGTATCACTAGTTAGATGGTCTACCATGATTGTTGCATTTCTCTGAACTTCTGTACTTGTTGATTTGGTTGGAATTTCTATTTCTTTTCCGTTCTGGCCGATCCAAGGGATGACTCGCTCCAAGTAGTTAGTGTCCAATTAGATAGTAAAAATTATGCATATTGGAGTTATGTGATGAAAAACTTTCTGAAAGGTAAACAAAAGTGAGGATATATTTCGGTTACTTCTGTTAAGCCTCAAGATGGCACGGTGATGGACTATGTGGCATTATTGGATAAGTGGGAGGTCGACAATTCAAAAATTATTACTTAGATCAATAATTCTGTTAAGCATTCTATAGACACCTAATTAGCAAAATATGAGACGGCTAATGAGGTTTGGGATCATCTAGCTAGACTGTATATACAGTCTAATTTTGCAAAGCAATACCAGTTGGAGTCTGACATTCGTGCTCTTCAGCAGAAAAATATGAGTATTCATGAATTCTATGACACTATGAATTACGAGCCTTTGGGCCTTATATTGTACGAAGAGAGGAGCAGAGGTTGGTACAGTTTTTAATGGCCCTTCGTGATGAGTTTGAGGGACTTCGCGGGTCTATTCTGCATCGTCATCCACTGCCTTTTGTTGACTCTGTTGTTAGTGAGCTTTTGGCTGAAGAAATTCGTCTGAAGTCCTCGGTTGTAAAAGAGGTTTCTTCAGCTTCTACTCCATCTGTTTTTGCCATGCCTCCTCGATCAAACTCTAAATCTCAGTTTAGGCCATATGGATCTGTTGCTCGTGATAAATGCGGGTTCTGCAAGCAAAAAGGTCATTGAAATCTCGATGTCCAAACTGGCGGTCTCAAATCTCATCAACATCAACAGTCATCGGTGATCGTACGCCTCTCCATAATGGACCTCCTCTTCTACCCCGTCCTCACAATGCTTTATCAACCTCCTTCTTAGACCCATCACTGATTGAGCAGTTTCAGCAGTTCCTTGCTTCTCAGCCTCATGCCATGTCTGCTTCCTCTCAAGTAGGTCTGTCATCTAGTCCTTCAGGTATATCCCATTCCTCCTGGATTTTAGATTCTGGTGCTTCAAACCATATGTCACCTAATTTATCATCATTTACTTCTTTAACCCCTAAAGTTTTAGTTCTTGTTATGAGTGCTAGTGGTACACCTATGCCATTGCAAGGTGTTGGTTCGGTTATTACGCCTTCTCTATCTTTGTCTAATGTCTATCATATTCCTAGTTTTGCTTTGAATCTTGCTTTTGTTGGTCAGATTTATGATACTGGATGCTCAATCTCATTTTCTTCTTTTGCTTGTTTTGTTCAGGATCCACAGTCTCAGAAAGTGATTGGGATCGGCTATAGAGAAGGAGGACTTTATGTATTGGATCAGCTCAAAACCCCTCACACTGCGGCTGTTGTTCCTGGTATGAATATGTCATCCTTTCGTTTGAATCCCTCTTCGTCTGTGTTTTATTTATGGCACTCTTGCCTTGGTCATGTTTCTGTGTCTCATTTAAAATTTTTAGTTTCTACAGGAGCTTTAGGAAATTTGAAATCTCATGATATTTCTGATTGTAGTGGTTGTAAACTAGCCAAGTTTACTGCATTGCCTTTTCCTAAAAGCACTACTATATTTGTTGCTCATTTTGATCTTATTCATTCTATTGTATGGGGACCCTCTCCTGTTTCTACAAAAGGGGGTTCTCGCTATTATGTATCTTTTATTGATGATTGCACTCGTTATTGTTGGGTTTATCTTATGAAACGTCGTTCATACTTTTTTAGCATTTATAATGAGTTCGATCTTTTGTGAAAACCTAACATTTAGTTGTTATCAAATGTTTTATATGTGATTTGGGGGGAGAGTATACTTCTCATGCTTTTAAGGATCTACTTGCTTTAGATGGTACAATTTACCAAACTTCTTGCACTGATACTCTTGAACAAAATAGAGTTGTTGAAAGAAAACATAGGCACATTCTAGAGATTGCACGATCACTCTTGTTGTCTGCTAGTGTTCCTAGTGAATTTTGGGGGGAAGGAGTTCTTACTTATGTTCATTTAATCAATAGAATTCCTATTTCTCATAATTCCGGCTTGTCTCCCTATGAAAGACTGTATGGTCGTCTGCCAGATTATTCTTCTCTTCGTGTTTTTGGTTCTACATGTTTTGTTCTTCTTTTTCATGTTGAACGTAGTAAGCTAACATCTCGATCTACTATATGTGTCTTTCTTGGTTATGGTGCACGATAAAAAGGGTATCGTTGTTTTGGTCCAGTCAGTCATAAATTATATGTTTCTTGTCATGTTATTTTTCTTGAACATATTCCTTATTTTGCAATTCCTGACCGTCCTCACCATATATTTATATATGATCTTATCCACATTGACTCTTTTGCTACTGATGTTGATGAGCTATCCTCTACTGGCATTCCTGACACCTCTATTGGCTCCTCTACTACACACTCCGCCCAATCACCTTTTGAGACTGCGGATACTATCGAACCTCGCTATCTTGTATGCAATCGTAAGTCCACTAAACAACCTAATTTTAATTATTATTATTATTCGAGTTCATTTGTTTCTTTTCTCGCTTCTATTCATCGTCTTTCTGAACCTTCATCTTTCAAAGAAGCCATTCTTGATCTTATTTGGCAGCGTGCCATGGCTGAGGAGTTAACCGCTCTTCACCAAACCCATACTTGGGATTTAATGTCCTTTCCTGCAGGTAAATATGCTATTGGTTCTCGTTGGGTCTATAAGATTAAAACTAAGTCTGATGGGTCTATTGAAAGGTATAAAGCTCGTTTAATAGCTAAGGGTTATTCTCAGGAATATGGCATGGATTATGAAGAATTTTTTTCTCCCGTTACTAAAATGACTACAATTCGAACTCTTATTGCTGTTGCTTCCGTTCGCAGTTGGGATATAACTCAAATGGATGTCAAAAATGCCTTTTTGAATGGCGATCTTCACGAAGAAGTTTATATGGTTCCTTCTCTTAGTCTTGATCATCATCTTAGTGAAGTTTGCAAACTTAGGAAGGCTCTTTATGGTCTCAAACAGGCTCATCGTGCTTGGTTTGAGAAGTTTTCGAGGGTGATTACTTCACTTGGTTTTCATCCTAGCAACCATGACTCTGCACTGTTTGTCAAATGTACTTTGGCTGGTTGAGTTTTGCTTTCTCTATATGTTGATTATATGATTATTACAGGTGATGATGTTGTCGGGATTAGTTTGTTAAAGTCCTAACTGACTCGTTGTTTTACTATGAAGGACTTGGGTTCCCTTCGTTACTTCTTGGGTATTGAAGTTGCTTCTTTTCTAAAAGGGTATCTTCTTTCTCAGTCTAAGTATATTTCTGATATTTTTGAGCGTGCTCTCCTTTTTTATAATAAGACTGTTGATACTCTGATTGAGCTCAACGCTCGTTATTCTGCTTCTGATGGTTCTCTACTACTGGATCTGAGTCTGTATCAGACTGTTGTTGGAATACTATGACTCGTCCTGATATCGCATATGCTGTTCATATAGTCAGTCAGTTTGTTACTTCTCCTACTACAGTTCATTGGGCTACTGTTCTTTGCATTTTGAGATACCTTTGCGGCACTCAGTTTCAGACTCTTCTATTTTCATCTGCTTCATCTTTAGAGTTATGTGCTTACTCTGATGCTGATTGGGCCGGTGATCTCACTGACAACAAATCAGCTACTAGATTTTGTATTTTTCTAGGTGATTCCCTTATCTCTTAGAAAAGTAAGAAGCAGGACGTTATTTCTTGATCTTCAACGGAGGCTGAATATCGCGCTATGGCTCCCACTACTTGTGAAATAGTTTGGTTGCGATGGTTGCTTGCTGATATGGGTGTCTTTCTGCGGCAACCGACTCCTTTACATTATGATAATAAGAGCGCTATTCAGATTGTACACAATTCGGTCTTTCCTGAACGGACCAAGCATATCAAAATCGACCATCATATTACCCGTCATCACCTTTAGAATGGCACCTTGACATTGCCTTTTGTTTCTTCTTCCTTACAGCTTGCGGACTTGTTTACAAAATGTTTAACTACTTCACGTTTTCATTTTCTATCTGACAAACTCTTGATGCTTGTTGCAATCGCATCGTGAGTTTGAGGGGGAATGTTAAACACTGTAATTAAATGTTTATTGTAAGGGTAGTATAGTCATTTCCATGTTAGAGTATAAATAGTCATATTTCCTTTGTTTTTAGGTTAGACTTTCTTTGATGATGTACATTATATTCTTCCTTCATTTGTAACAATTAAAAAGTTAAATTAAATTTTATTTTATTTCAAAATTAAAATTAAAATTAAAAGTAGTGAATAGATTTTTAAAATTACCACACAAACTGATAAACCCATCATAACCAACTTGAGATATAATATACCTTTTTTTTATTGTTGCCACCAACACCTTTAAAATAAAAATCACTTACATTATAACTAACAAAAAGCATATATAAGAAGTCATAATTCAATACTATCATCATCGTTTTTAATTAGTCTCTACATTATTACTTTTATCCATCAATTAAGAATAAATATACACCGTTATCGCCAACTCTCGTAAACGATTTAATCCATCATTACCAAAAAATATGCAGTATAAGAAACTAAAATTATTGCCACTATCAATACCAAACCGAACCATTATTAGCTTATTTATTTGCTCAACCAACTAATTTTAAAAATCTAAAATGCATATAAAAAACTTAACACATAAATTTAATTAGATAACTCAATTACAATTAAATTACTTTAAGAAAAGGATCAAACTGAGCCTTTATAAAAGTTTGAGTAGTCATATTGAGCACACATTAAGTGCCGGGTGGTTATTAGACTTTACAATGCATGCAAGTCACTTTCTTAAATAAGGATCAAATTGCATCTTCTCAAAAAGTTTAGGAGCTAAGCAGGTACAGAGGTAAAAATTACAACTAGTAAAGCTTGAGGGCTGAATTGAAACTTATTCCATTAAAGGAAAAGAATAACACAAAGAGAGCTGATCGGCTGAATAATATAAAAAGAGGGAAAAAAAAGAAGTGAAAATCTCACTTTATCCTCTTAAAAGCACCATCTCTCGGTCCCAATTCGCAAAAAATGGCATCAACAAGTGCAGTTGCTGCCCGAGTTTCTAACCTAAATGGACTTGCTGATTGGAAAAAACCGAACCATTCTTCGTTTCCTATAGGTAATCTTCTTCTCTATCTTTATCTTCCGTTTGGTTGACATAATGGAGCAAAAATAAAGTGAACTTCTTAACGATTTCTTGCTTACCCATCATTGTTATTTTTTTAATTGATTTCTTTGGCTGGTACTATGATTATTTGACAGTTTTCAACATTAGTTTTTGGAAAAAAAATGTTAAATGTAGCTTTGTTGCTTTCAGTTGAGTGATTTGTATACAAAAAGAAATGTGGTATTTCAGCAGGTGCAATTTTCTTTTTTGGTTTTGATGTATGGTTTGTTGTGCTGTTCTTTTAAAAAGAGATATAATGAAAAGATTAGAACTTGATAAGAAAATAAACTTTACAGAATGGTTGTTCTATAATTAACCAAAATTCAGGTATTTTTTATTTGGAGATGAATTTGCTGTCAAACATGAAAATACAGTAATGTAGAACCTTTCTATAGTTATGTTTTATACAGGAATAACATCTATAGTCATAAAAAATTTTGGTCCAACTTGGTCCAATTATAAATTAAAATAAACTCTACATTGCAATAAAGGTATAATTCTATTAGGTCCTATCTTAAGAAAATTTGCCTCCACATAATAAAAATGGTTATATGTATGTATATTTCAAATATGCTATATTAAAGGTTTAAGATGAAATAAAATATTTATGTAAAATTGTTTGGCACAAAGATCCATTTTTTAGAGTGGTTACCGCATCTTAGATCTTGTAGACAAGCTTTATGCATTTCTGATTATGTCTATCTCTTTTTTCTATGTATATATATATATACTTTTTTCAATGTATATTTCTTGGTTTTTATGTATTCTATTAATTAATCATATTAAAGTAGTTTGTATTTGTACATTAAAAACCAAGTAGTGTAGTGTTGCTAGAAGTAATGGCATGTCATGATCAATGACTAATTGTTCTTGCATAGTTGTTGGTAAAAGTAAGAACTGATATACATACAGCTAGATATGTTTTTGGTTCACAATTATTTGACTTTGCCATGCTTTCTACTATGTGTCTTGCTTTCTACTATGTGTTATGAATCTTTTTTCTTTGGCTGTCAGATTTAATCGGTAGAAAATATAATTGCTAGTAATTAAGTATCTGCCGTTGAGTTTTCCTCCATATGTATGTAATGATGTTTGTATAATGGGATGCTGAGAGTTCTATTCTCAGTTTTGGATGTCAAAAGGGTGGTAACTTTATTGTGTACCTTGCTTTCAGGTAACCTAAGCCTAAATGCAAATCTAGTAGGTCAGCAGCTTGTATCTTGGCCTGGTCACCAGAAATCTCGGCGTTGCAGTAGATCTCTCCGTGTACATGGTTTATTTGGAGGAAAAAAGGATAATAATGAAAAAAGTGACGAACAATCAAAGGCAACCATGCTTCCTTTATTAAACTTCATAAACAGAATTTCAATTTTAAGTTTCTTTTACCTTAGTAATTGATAAATTTGCATCACACTTACATTAGGCAATCTGTTCTGTTGTGATAAATGCATGTTCTAGCATTTCCCATATTGTTTCATCTCAGTTTAATTCCCTAGGATAGGGTTCTCTTTTGGATAGGGCTAGGTGTATATGGAGGCTCCATAATTTGTTGCTTCTCAAGAATGTATATAAATATAAACAGATTATATGCATAAGAATGTACATAAACAGATGAATTGGTTCGAGTGCTCGAGAATATGAGCATTTTGGCTCGACTACTCTACTAAAAACTTAAAACTTTATCCTTGGATTGGCTGAAACATCTTCTAGAAGTGCTAAATCTGAGACTTCTTTGACAATCTTGCAGTTGTCATCCATACATGTGCCTATGTTCTGATGATGAATTTAAATGAAGAGGCTATAGAAGTTTGTGACATTGTCTTCCTTTTTGTAGAAAATTGTTCATAACATGTAAAAGTTTGGAAATTTGAATGTCGATAATTGATCTGCGTTATTTTTGTCAGTGAAAAAAAAAAAAAAGAGTCATCTGTTCAAGGCTAAGACCAATTAGAAAGGTCAAACAGAAATGAACCCTGTTTATTCAATTCACTTTTTCATATGGAAATGACTTTGCATCTTCAATTATTTCTTTCACTTAGAACCCATAGTTATCATCTGCAATTATAGTAATAGTCGCTCTCTTTTTCTCTGTAATAGAAGAGGTTGTTATTCTTATCACATCATTGGAGACTAATATTGCTTCCACTAATTGATTTTAGGCAGGAATTCTTGGAAACATGCAAAATTTGTATGAGACTGTGAAGAAGGCGCAGATGGTTGTCCAAGTTGAGGCAGTTAAAGTGCAAAAGGAACTTGCCTTGTACGGCTTATAGATTAGTCCAATCTTACCGAATTTGGAGTTTTGCTATTTATGCGAATTCTTAATCTGGTGCATCTTGATTTGATGTAATTTATTTTTAATTTGTTGGTCTTGCAGAGCAGAGTTTGATGGTTATTGTGAAGGTGAGCTAATTAAGGTATGATTTTGCCTATTGTTTTTATGTTCACTTGCGTGATATCATATATGTAGTTAGTGCATGTTTATGTATAGGCAAACGCATTCATGGTTGCATTGCACGTATGTTTTATCTGTTGCCTTGTATGTGTGTACATTCTCTATGCAAATCTCCATGCGTTTATCTTCAGTAGTTGCCTATTCAGAATGTGCTACTTTGTTTGCTGGCAAAATGGTCATTGACAGGCAGAAATTGGTTAAACTGATGCTAAAAATATGCTTTTAGCCTTAAATTTGTGTTGGCTTAGATTGAACTGGACTGCAACACTTGTTCGTTTGACCTATTAGTTTGTTTATGGTGGATGATGGCTTTACCTGGTTCTTTTTTAGCTCAGCCATTCTGGAATAGTTGTGAAATCATCATCGGAATGAATCATTGTGGCCTTGTGATGCGAGATCAAGGTTATCAGTTTCTGAATGAAGAAAACTTTATTGTTAGAAGTTGATATGAAGCTTAGATTAACAAAAGAATGCTATATAAAGTGAAGGCAAGCGGGCAGACTGGGGTGGATATCTCCAAATTTTTTTTCCTAGAAATGTAACTTATTAGATTACTATTTTTAAAAATGTTATCATTAAATGATGGTTAATATTTGAGGAAGAGGAAGAAACAGTTATATCAAGTTGTAAAGGAAATGTCTTGAAAGCTAATGGACCTAGGGTAGGCTACTCCCGTAGCCAGACCTTCTATATTGATTTTTCCTCTGGGGTGCTTTCATGTTAAGATTTCAAAATATCGTGTGTTTTGTGGGAAGAAGTAAATCTATGTGGTCATCAATATTGCAAACATTAGTTGCATCTCTTCATATCAATATTGCGAACAATATTGGACATAACTGAAGTTTGACTTTGATGTTGCTTTTCAGGTAACATTATCTGGAAACCAACAACCTGTACGCACAGAGATCACTGAGGCTGCAATGGAATTAGGTGCAGAAGTAAGTAGCCATAGTTTAGCTGATATTTTGCATTTTATCTTTTTATTTTTTGTTTACATGTGATCATGTGAGAGATATTGGCCTAATGATATCATCAATTTTTTAATGCAACTTGTGTGTTCCACTTACTCTTGATACACATTGGACATGGAAGTTTGCAGGCAGGAGTAATTCTTTTCTCCCCTTCCTTGCCATGTTTTCTGTTCTTTCCCCTATCTCAAATTTCAATATTATGTGTTATGAAAGAAATAGAAAAGAACACAGTATTATGTAGTCCCATTGGTTCTGTTTTGGCCAACCAATTTCATGGATGGCTGATCATTTGGGACAAGAATGGGTGCTGCTGTCTGAGATATCTCAATTCAGTCTTCTATTTCACATGTCAAGAAACTAAAGATCTGTCTCTTGTCAAATGCAGAAACTCTCCCTTTTAGTTAACGAGGCATACAAGGATGCACACCAAAAAAGTGTCCAGGTAGGATATCTTATTCTTGCGAAATCAAAGCACTGTATATTCTGTTATTCTTATATTAAATTCTGGCTGTATTGTCTTTTAGGCCATGAAAGAAAGAATGAGCGATCTTGCTCAAAGCCTGGGAATGCCACCGGGCATGAGCGATGGATTAAAGTAAAGGCATATTTCTCTGACTGGTGTCTGAAGCAAGCTTAAAGTTTTGTGATTGAGCCGGTTAGAAGCGCTTGTTTGTTCTGTGATTGGGAATTAATTTTACCGTGTTTCTTATTCCAACGCTAGTTAATGTTTATAGAATAACAAAGCTTGGCACTTATGATCTCCATTGTTGTTCTGCAACCAGCAGATTGCATCCTTTAAAATGTTACCTCATTTTATACAAATAGGAAAAAGAGATGTTGGCAAGTAAGTTAGAAGTAGAACTGGGTAGCTCATCAGGCTAGTTTAAGAAATGATGGGGAAGAAAAGCTAAACAAGCACATTTGGTGCCTTAAATGAAAGAGTTTCGTGAGAATGGGAGCTCTGGAAAGTGATGTCAAAATGTTTTTTTTCTTTTAAATTTTCATTTTGTTGGAAACCTCAGGTCTCTATTGTTTTTGCATTAGAGATTGTAAGAACATTTTGACCTCAGTACCCATGTCCTCCATCTGAAATAGCAGTTGCTGCTGTCTATAAATTAAACTACCAACAAATTGTCTTAGAAACTCTGAATTACACTTTTGAATGAATGATATTATTGCTAAACCCTAGTTGCTTCTTCACCCGTCATCATTTGTTTTGAGGGGTTTAAAATAAGGTTATGTGGATTGCTCCACTAAACCTTCTTGAAGCAAAAACCAATTGCTCTCAAATCTTTTTTTTTTTTTTTTGTTATTTTTGTTCTGTTGGAGGAATAGGCAAAATGACAAGAATCAAGATTTGGGCAGTTCTTTTCCTGCCAAGAATGATCTGAAAAGAATGAATGCTCGCCTTGGTTGAAACAGTGGAACTTCATGTCCAGCTCCTCTAACTGTTACAAAGGTTAGCCCATTGTACACTTCCGTCCATCCTCCGACCTGTTCAATCCAAAGATGCGATGAAGAATTGGTGAAAATATAATTTGATAATTACCAACCAAAAATAAAATATTTATGTTCTAAAATAATTTTATAATGATTGTACTTCTTTCATAGGGGAATGTATTTTTCACTTTATTTCTTTCTTTGATGGGACGTATAAAAAAAAATTTATTCTTTTTATATATAATAATGTCTAACTTTTTTTTGTATTTAGTAATTTTTAAAATTTATTAATAAAAATTTATAAAATAATCTAATGAAAAATGAAGTTGGTCTTTTTAGAAATTTATTAATCAATAATATTATTAATTTGTTAAATATTAAATATATGACAAAATATAAAAAAAATTATCAGAATAATGATTAAAAGAATCATGAGTTTAGAATTATATATGTGTAATTTGTGCACTGAATCAATATAAGAAAGTTATGCTATAACGTACCTGGTTGCCGGAGTACCAAGGGTACCACCGCGTTTTAACGGTGAGATTGAGGTGGCTGAGAGAAAACCTAGTTGCAGTTACAGGAACTACAGAATCTGTGTCACCACTGCATCATAGAAGAAGAAGAAGCACTATCATCAATATTTCCTGCTTTTTTTTTTTTTTCTTTTCTTTCTTTTTCAAATTTCACTTCAAGAACCACTTAACTTCAAACTTCAACTACTAAAATGGTTGAGAACAATAAATGCAGTAATGATGATGATCAACAATGTTATTTCACAATTCTGATCAAAAGCCATTTGATGGTCAAACATTGTCAAACTATTTTCCTAGTCATGGCCATTAATATAACTCTGGACTTGGACAGGTTCCCAAAACAATGTGACAAGACAGCTGTTTTATCATCATTAAAGAATGAACAAAAGCTTGGTACTGTAACAAGTCTGTCTGGAAATTTAATTTACCTGAAAACCCATATTCTCAAACCAGCTGCAATGAGCTCCTTGTATATAGGTAACACAGAATACTCAGAATCCTTCCAGTTCTTAATAAGAACATCACTGCACATAAGAAGATCAAATCTTTAAAAATCTCTTAACTACTTTTGGCCAAAACTGTATGTACACAAGAAGATCATCAACATGCACCTGCAAGCAGTCCATTTATAAGGAATTCCTGTAATATTTGCATGCATTGCCTTCTGCACTTGAGGTCTGTTAAAGTATTTCTCTGCATAATTCTCAGTGCAAGGATCATAACCAGAAACCCTTCTCCGCAAAAGCGTGTTTTTAAGCCTTAATGATCTTACACTGGTTTTATTAGGCAACTGTATGCAAGCTGGTGTATAAATGCTGTACTGATCGATATCTCCAAATTCATGGTTCATAGCATAAGTCACAGCATCATCACATTTTTCAGATGTTTTATTATCTTCTTTGAAGTTGCAGTTATCAATAATTGATCGGTACGTCCTGTCTGATATCATTGAATGGCTCCACCAGAATGTAACAGTCCCAATGCTATCATAGAAGTTATCTGTGACAGCATTTCCAACCTGCATATATATATATGCATCATCTCAATTTCTGAAAAAAATAAAATAAAATAAAAAGTTTTGCAGCAAAATGTATGATTTTAGATTTTGTGACCATGTTTTTTACTCACAATGAATCCTTTGAGATTGATGATGGGATGCGAATGACCCTTATTATAATCATGAATTTTCTTGGCCAATTGGGGAACATAATGCCCTAAGTACAAAAGATTAAGATTAATATCAAGTTTAAGAAAAAAAAAAAGAGGTTGGACCAAAACATATAATAAATAACTTAAAGTAGTCAATCAAGGAGTGGGCTGGTTTAAATTTTCAATTTCAGTTTATCATTTTTATAAAAAGCTGCAAGTAGGAGTTTATCACATAATAAATAAAAGTACCTGCATAACTTTCCCCAGCAATGAAGAAATCTCTATATTTATATTGGGGAAACCTTGAAAACCATCTGAGAAGAAAAACTAGAGCATCCTGAGCTGTGTCACAGAATTAATAACTTGTGTTATTGCATGAAGCTGCTGAAGTAAAAAGAGACAATTATACTGGTAATGCCATACCTGTTCTTTTGTCACCAGAATCTTTAAGATCAGAGCTTGTATTTGTGTATGAGAATCCTACACCAGCAGGTGACTCCAAGAAGAGAATATTTGCTTCTGTAAGCATTCAAGTTTCCAAAGCAAAGCTATATATGATTAATATCTCTTCACATCTTATCATTTCATTTATTTGTTATTATTCTAAGAGCAGCAGTAGCTCCTGAATTCCAGTTCTCAAAACCTGAAAACAATTAACTTTTATGTTTATGTATTTTTTTTTTTTTTTTTTATCAGTTACCTGTGTTCCATGAATACTTATTTAGATAAAGAGATGAGCCTGTTCTGTTAATCCGAAATGGTCCAATTTCCTCTGATGCTCCATATGCCACAGATGAGCAGCCTGGTCCTGCATTTATTTTACATGGAAAATTATCAGACCACTATTTCTTTTTGGAGAATGTGGGGCATTTTTCTATTTTCACACTGTGGGTCTTCTTGCATTTTTACACTAAAAGTTCTGAGGTAAATTAACTTTGATTTCTTTTACTTTTATCAATGATCAATCCAGACTAATGGCTTACGCTACAACATTAAATATGTTTCCAGATAACATGCTTCAAATAAAGAGAAAAAAAAAAAATCAGAAGTGACTACAGCAGGCATAATGTCTAATTAGAAATTGAAAAAGGAGAAAAAAGAAAAAGAAAAACTAAAACTGCCGTCAAGTTTCAGTTGCACTAATAGACACAATAGTCCTGCATCAGAAGGTGAAGTGGGGGCATGACATGTGTAGTGGAGGAGCAGATTGCAGTGGTATGTGTGTGTGGCTAGTCAAGGAAGTCATCAGGATTGCTACAGTGGTTATACTTCTGCCTAATTAGTCTACTATCAGTAATGTTAATCTCAAATTTAGCAGAGATTTATATCTTAGTCTCCTTGCAAAATTTAAATTTTTAACTAGAATGGTTCTGATATAGTATTAGAATTTTTATAATCGAAAAAATTGAAAATTCGATAAATATTTCTGTATAAAAAGAAGATAAATTTATGCCGATTTATGCTTCAAGTTTATTTAATTTTAGAACGGAAAATATATTAAAGATATAAAATTATTTTGAAATTTTATTAAAAAATTTTAATTTATAAATAAATAAAATATAATTTTATAATTTTATTTAAATTAAAAAATATATATATATTTACTGTCAGACTTGACAAACTGTGGGTCAAGATTGAAGTTGAATGGTTAAAGGGTTCTGTGACAAATACTAGTAGCCAAAACAACTTGACCACTGTACTATTCTAGCCATAGAAGTGTAGGAATCTCAGCACAAAATTCACATTCTATTCCATTATTTTCACAAACACACTAATGATACCTTTGAAATAAACCACCAAAAACTATCCCTTTTTTTTTCTTTTGTTTTATGAAAAGAAAAAGTAGTTAAATCAACTTTATGAAGATTTCAATTACTTTATTTTTAGTCAGAACATCTTCAATTTTGTGGTTCTGAATTTCAACCAATTATTTCTTTTATTATTTGATAAATGTCAGCATTTCATTTCCATATTAAGATCAGTTCTATTATTGGTTTTAGTCTAATGATTAAAGAAAAGAAAGAAAAGAACTTCCTCAATTTCTGGTGACATAAAAGAAAGAAAGAAAGAAAGAAAGAAAATCAGGGTCGTCATCATCATCATCATGACCATATTCTTTTTCTTCAGAATGCGCATGCTTGAAAGCAAAAGAAGAACGCAGAAAGAGCTGCAAATGAATGGAAAGGTCATTTTCTTTTTTCAAAAAATAAACAAACCCTCTTCTTTGTTCCTCCTTATCTAAAAGTCAGCTGAAAAAGAAGCCAGGAAAACACTAGAGCCAAAAGAAAAAAGAATTTCTAATGGGTCATCACTACTGTAGACTGTAGTGTTGAAATTTGAGGGCAGTATTTCTTTTTTCTTTTGTTTTGTTTTGTCTTTCTTGTTTTGGACTCATCAAACAGTGAGTGCACTTTCTGGTGGCCTTTTTGGTATCATCTTTCTGAACAAAACTCTATATAATTTATATATGTGCAGACACAAATGAAACTGTTTAGGTGACAAAAACAAAAGAAAGTTCCTCTTTGTAAATAAATAAATTACAGCAATATATATATATATATATATATATGCTCATTACGTGTTCTTTTTGAGGTATAGAAGGGAATAAACATCTGATATAGAAGGAATAAAACCCTAAAAAGATACAGACAGAAAGAGATCACGAGGTCTCATTTGGGTGTTTTTCTTTGGAAAAAAATAAATAAATAAAAAAGGTTACCCCTACATATTTATTTTCTTTGGCTTTATTTGAAGATTACTGTGGGATATGTATGGTTTACGTTAATGTGCATTAACTGATAAATGGGGGATAAAAGGATTAAATCCCCACTACAAGGTTAAATAAATTTAATTTTAACTATTTTAATAAATAGATCTATAATTTTTATTTAAAAACTAAATAAATTTAGATTTTGATTAAAATTAATAAAATTAATAATAATGGTGTTAATGATGGTTTGACAAAGTAGAAACGATAATAATGAAATAAACATAATAATTTAATTTTGATTTTTAATAAAATATATAAAATTTAATATATAAAATTAATATTTATTTAAATTTTATTTTATTTAACTAATTTTTAAATAATGAGTGTAATACATGTATTAATTTTATTATATGATTAAAATACGTAAAAATTTAAACAAATATATATATATAATGGGTGTCTCTCGGATCAGATGGCAGTGACACCTAAGGCTAAGGCAGTGTTTGTTTAAGTGTGAATATTAGGAGGAGTGGAGTGGGGCACATGCAAGGGGCGAAGGTGACAAAGGATAGGACTACTAGCCTTGCATGTTTCCGTCCATATCTAGAAGGCAGTATGGATATTTTTGGCTCATCATATAGGCATCAATACCATTTCCAATCAAAGTTAATAACATAAAATAGTACCAACTACAATTTCTAATCCACTGCCCCAAACACAAATTAATAGAAGATCAAGTATTACTAACCACTTGGGTACTTGAAAATTTTTCTTCTTTGATGGTGAATTATTTTGTGGTACGTATTCAAAAGATTAAGTTTCATAAAATGAAGATTAAATTCAAAACTATATATATGTATATTCCCATTCTGAGACATTGTAATGCAAAAGGTTTCCTATATGCATATCAAATCTCTCATAATTATTGAAAACAATTGAAGACAAGAAAGTGTATATATATATATATATATATAACAAAGAGTAATTCAAGGAGGAGGAACTGACCTCCATTTAGCCAAAGAACAAGAGGTTTGTGGTGAGGACTGGAAGTTGCTTCTGTCAACCAGTAGAAGAGTGCACGACCGTGTTTCTCATTGACAGTAACATACCCAGAGAACTGAGAAAAAGTAACTGGTGGCTGACCAGGAAGAGCTGAGATTCGATCTAGCTCTTGCTCTTTATTGGCCAAAGCATCAACAATGGTGGTGGTGTCCATTCCAGAGAAGACAACCAGTATTAAAGACAAAAAGAAGACATGAGTTTTTCTTTGAACTGCCATTGCACTCTCCTCCAAAAGGAGAAATTTTAAGGGTGTCTCCACTATATAGGGAAGAAGTGAAGTGAGTGCTGGTATATATGATGGTATTGAATGTGCAGTCAATTTTTCTTTTGTTTTTTTTTTTTACAGGTTTATAGGGATGAGGGTTTGGAGTTAAATCTTTTGCTGCATTACTACACTACTTTGGTGCAGCTAGGTAGCAGCTGGTTGGGCAACTGTATCTGGAGTGGACCACCTCTTATTTTTTATTTTTTTCCTGAGATTCTTGAGGAAGAGAGAAATGGGTGCATAGAAAGCTAGAAAGACAGAGGGACCTTAGGTCAGAACTTGGTTATGAATCATGCACCAGAAAATGGGCATCATAAATGCATCTCTCACAAGTCCTTCTCCTTGTATGAGCTGTACTATTAATAATACCTATTAACTAAACCTCACTACAATATATATATATATATATATATATATATATATATATATATATATATATATTGTCTTATGTAAATACATTAGAATTAGGATAAGGGTTGTAAACTAGTTTGTACTTAACCTTAAATTTAGACAAAAAATAAGTATAAATCAATCACACGCTATTTTGATACATAAGTAATGAAAAGTAAATAAAATATTACATATAAAATTCATGTATCGAGTCAGCTGTGGACATTTTATATCTTATCATAATCATGATATTCTACTCCAACACTACAGTAGAAATGTGTTGAATCACAAAAATAAAAGATTTGAAACAATTTCTCATTTATGAAAATGGGATTTTCATTCATAAAAATCCGCCTCCTATCCCATGTGGGCTCTTAAAAACCCTCACTTGAAGGGTTTTTAATGAATAAAAGAAATTAAGAAATCCATAAATTTCGTTCCAGTTTTCTTTCTTCAACTAAATAGTAGATTTTGATAAAATTTATTGATTAAACAAGGCCTAGATGTTGGACATTATAACAAATAGCTTGGCATGCATGATGTGAACGAAATAGTACTCAAACCCTAAAAACCTCTCATCCCTTTTGAAAATAACTACAAGAAAAAGAAAAAGGGTAAATTTTGGAGGTAAACCACCAGTATGAGAAGTCTTATACATATCCTGCATGAATATATATATATCTTTTGACCCTTCAATAATAATTTAAATTTCACTGTTTGATTCTGAACATTTATTCCTAACTCCGCGACAGCCGCAGGGCAATCAATATGTTAAATAACTCTTAGGAAAACAGCTTCTGAATTACAATAGAGGGAAAACAAAGAACTGTATCGGCTGAGCTTTCACCACCAGCATAAGTAAGTGGCTATGGCTGTGTGTGTATGGTCCTTAATAAATAGAGTTGGAAGGACAGAAAGAAGTCCTGGAAAAGGGTTCTTAAATGGAAGTGGGGTTTGCGACTCTTGTGACCTCTAACGGCCTGTAAGTAATTGGACACATCATATCAAAAGTTTTAGGTAGCTATCGCCTCTTTCTTCTCATGCTCAAACTCCATATATATATATATATATATATGCCTCACCTAAACAACTATAGATAGTCCAATTTTACTAATCACACTTTAACAAAAACAAAAAGACTTGAATTGTGATTTTACAGAGCATCTATTTATTAGGTAAATGTAGTTCAGTTTGTTGCATATGCCTCCCGTTTAGTCAACCAGAGACCGCAAATATGACAGCTAATTGAGATTGTTTATTGTTCAATTATAAAATACTGAAAATTCATAATGTTTGTTGAAATTAGCCGTTTATCCGTGCATTATACAAATGTTATTATTATTATTATTATTATTATTATTATTATTATTATTATAAAATGAAGTTGTAGACAAATATAATAAAATTCTCAAATATTATTCCTAAAAAAATTCTCAATGTTAAAATTAAAAATTATTATATAATTGAAAATTAACTTATCAGTTAATATAATATTAAAAATATATTCTAAAATGCTATTTTTAAAAATCTGAATGATTGTCTAATTAAAACTAATTTATAAATTAAGATAATATTAAAAACTATTTTTTATGTGTTAGAATTTATATATATATATAAGTTAAACCTAGTTTCTTGGAGTTTCCTTGGAGGAGCATGATCCATGTGGGATGATTAGGTGTTAAATGGGTGCATTATTAGTTATTAATTACATTTGAAATTGAGTATTTGATAAGGTTTGGAAGAGGAATTGGCCAACCTTCTGATTGTGTTTACAGTTTTTAATGTCAATTAGAATGGTTAAAACTTGTTCACCAAATCGCCTTCCAAATTAATTAATATGCAGGAACGGATAAATGGAGCAGTTGAATTTAATTTGGAAATTTCTTGAAGATGCCATTTTGATATGATTGTTTAACTAATTCAGCTTTTGAAATGAACATGGAGGCGCAGTCCTAACTTTTCAATTACTTTTTAGCAAAGAATTTCTAAAACTCAAATTCTATATATAAATAGATCTTTTTGTTTTCAGGTCATAACTTACATAGGAAAAATCTATGGGAAAGAGAGAGAGTCATCTTCTGTGCATTCAAAAAGAGATGAACAAAAATAAAGGGATTTGGAAACCTAATTCTTTTCAATAAGAATTGACATAGCTAATACATGATCTCATTCCTGAAATTAATTAGTAAGTAATGACCCATGTGCAAGTAAATTGTGGGTAAATAAGCAAATGCTTATTTCTAATTATTTTTGAAAATAAAAAAATTAAGATCCTTTTATATCAAATTGAACACGACAAATCATGTTTGTATAATTTTAACTATTAATTCAAAAACAGTAGTTAAATTTGTTATCCGATAAAATAAATGAAATTTTTTCTAAAATTTAAATTCAAAATTTAAATAAATCTCAATCGTTCAATTTTAAAATTACCTATTATATTCACTCGAATATAAAAAAATAAAATCCTAAAAACTCCACATGCTTTGAGAAACAAAAGGGTAACCTTCGGAACATTCAATGAACAAATTGACTAATAATGAAATAAATTGAAAAATCAAGATGCGTAGTTAGATTAAAGTCAAAGGGTTCAGAGGTAACAAATAATTGTACAGTTAGGAAGTTAAGGTTGCTTGTTTCTTAAAATAAAAACTCATGTTTCAGATGAGATCTGCCCATGATTTCCGAGATGTGCTTCCTTGCTCGTTTTCTATTCTCATCACGTGCATGCATTCCCACAACCAGGAGCCTGCAACCTAATTTTTTTTTTTTTAATTTAATTTAATTTTATCATAAATATAACAATGTGACTTTTGTTCTCTTTCACGTGCATTTGTACACCGAGACAGATAGTTTTGATAAATTTACAGCTTAAATCTACCATTAAGCAAATAAATGTTTCCTCTTAGATAATCCCTTTCTTTTTTTCTTGTTGCTGTAGAACTGTGGGGTAAAATAAAAATTCAACGGGTTACAATAATAATTTATGGAGGAGATTATCATATTTCGCAATTCATTTAGATGTGAATAAATGTGAAATCAAAAACTTTTGTAGTTATAGAATAGTTTTTTGTTAGAATCCATGAACCTCCTTGAGGTTTTTATTCACTCAACTCTTCTATTTTTCGATCCGAAGTGAAGAAGAAAGGAACAACCAATTCCGACATAGATTTGGAATACAACCTTTTGTCTCCTCCTCCTTTTTGCTGACGAAACCAAATACGACGAGTAATGGGGTCTTGAGCTAAGCCTTGGCTAAACCTTGGAAATCTTAATGCCATAATGCCTTTCAAATCCTCTTAGCCATTATCCTACTGTGATAATTCTTGCTAAGAAGAACACCCATGTTGTGGCAATTCCACAGCTAAAGAGATTACTCCGAATAGTCCTGACAAATGATGATTGAGACGAGATTCAGCATTTTTGAACCACGACATGCTCGGTTTCTTGCCAAGCTGTAGAGGGTATCGCAAGACAACCTGAGGCGGAGGAAAAAATACAAGGTACTTTATTGCTTAGTCTGGCTTTTATGAAAGCTTTAACAATTTATTGTCTATAATCTATAATGATAATGATTGATAAATAAAAATAAATAAAAAGTGCTCAATTGAATTGGGGCTATAGGAGTTGAACCCATTTTTCCATCCACAACCCCCCAAGAATCACGAGCAAGAACAAGACTACAAAAAAACTGAATTTCTTTAAAAGAAAATTTCGCCTCACTCGACTCTATCTAGCCAAAGGAAAGAGTTGAAGGAGTAGGTATTGTTGTTGCAGAGGAAGTAATAAATTGGGGTTTATCCGGACTAATGCTACGAGCTTCCGGAGTACAATGAGATCTTCGTCAAGTTGATTATTATGAGTGTTACCACGAATTTGATTGGGAAGTCCAGTGGCAAAAAGGAGATTCATTAGCTTGTTATTTAGTCTAAATCGGTGAAATAATGGAATCTATAAAAATTATTCAACAGGCTCTGGAAGAAATACTGGGATGCGCTATGAGAATTTAGAAACCCGACGTTTTGAAAGGGATCCAGAATGGAACGATTGTGAATATCAGTTCATTAGTAAAAAACTTCTCCTACTTTTGAATTACCGAAACAAGAACTTTATGTGAGAGTTGAAACCCTAAATGAAGAATTGGGGATTTTTCTGATAGGGGATCAGAGTGGTTTTCCTTGGAGATGGAAAATTCGCCCGCTGGATTTTATCAATTTGCTTGTCAGTAAACCAAAAATCAAATGCATTCAAGTGGATTTTTCTGAAGCGATTTGCTTAGATTTACACCTATCCCAAGGTATCATTTCTAATACATCTGTGGGGCAGGCTCAGACACATTGAGTCCTGAATATGAAACCAAAAATACTGATATCTTGGCAGCATTCTGAGTAACTCCTCAACCTGGAGTTTCGCCTGAGGAAGCAGGAGCTGCAGTAGCTGTTGAATCTTCTACTGGTACATGGACAACTGTGTGGATCGATGGGCTTACTAGTCTTGATCATTATAAAGGACGATGCTACCACATTGAGCCCGTTGCCGGAGAAGAAAATTAATTTATTGCTTATGTAGCTTACCCCTATGGGTAGGAGAAGACCCCGGCTCGGTATTCTTAAGAAAATAGAGAAATCAGAACCTAGTCAAGATGATACAAATCAACACCTTCTTCTTGCGTCAAAGATCTTACCATTTTTAAAGGAACTAGAGTTACATCTCTTTTCCATTTCCATTTAAGAGTTCTTATGTGATTGTATTTCCACACCTCCTTGAGACCCAGAAAAATGGACAAATTCCTTTTTTTTCCGAGAGATGATTTCAAATAAATAGGTATGGAAGCTATAATTGTAAACCATGATTGAATTTATGGAAGCATTGGTTTATACATTCCTTTTAGTCTCAACTTTAGGAATCATTTTTTTCGCTATTTTTTTTTCACGAACCACCTAAAGTTCCAACTAAAAAGATAAAATGATTTTTCGTTATCTTAATAAAAGTAAAGAACCTCCCAATATTGGGAGGCTCTTTACTTCAACTAGTCCCCGTGTTCCTGGAATGGATCTCTTACTTGTTGAGAGGATTTCCTAAAAGCAGTATATAAGACATACCCAGTAAAACTTACAAGTAAACCGCGTGCAATAAAATACTCCAAATTCGGGAGTCCAAGAGTTTTATAAAACGTTCTTGATGGAAAAAAATGTGAATGAAAGATCCCACATAATTGAATTAGGTTCATGAATCTCGACGGGAAGGTTTGGCACCTTGATGTCGGCTCTTCGCACCTAGGGCTGTAGTATGTTCCAAGGGTTGGGATATTCGCCCATTAAAGCGGTACGTGAGCTGGGTTCAGAACGTCGTTAGACAGTTTGGTCCATATCCGGTGTGGGCAAGAAATGGACAAATTCCTTTGCTTAGGAACACATACAAGATTCATCATTATAAAAAGGATAATGGTAACCCCACCATTAACTATTTCATTTATTAACTACTTCATTTATGAATTTCATAGTAATAGAAATAAAATATATGTATATCCTACCGACATAGAATTTGTAACTTGCTATCTCTTGTCCTCCTTCTTTCTCTTTCATCGAATATTCTCTACTATTGGTACTTGTTAATTTAATAGATGACCGACCAATTCCTCAAAATGAAAATCAGTAATTTTAGTTTCAATCTAAAAGAAAATAAAATAAAATGACAAAATTGATTTCGAGCTGATTTTAAAAATTAAGGACTTGCCAATTTATTAATCTTTCTCGAGATGAATATAGATGAGTAGGAATCAAAATTCTATCTAATACTGTAACAATCATATTCAAATATTTTATTTAAAAGTGATTTGAATATGCTTTGTAAGAATATTTATATATATAACTATAACAACACAATTGTACTATAAATATAAGCAAGTATTCAAAATTAAATTTAGGTTGATTATGCATTAATCTACCTCGATTCATTTATAAATGGGTGGAGTATTACCGGCCATTAGAATTGGATTAATGAGTAAAATACATCTTCCCAAGACTATAATTATCAGGAAGAATGAAAAGGTATAGAAACTTGAACTGAGAATAATATAATATAATATAATATATTATTTTCATATTTTATACATAAATTACACTATTTCAAAACTTAAATAAATAAATAAATGAATAACCAAAAAAATGAATGAAAAGAACTGATAAAAACAATTAACTAATTTCCTAGTCAATGGTCTCCTGGAGGAAGCAATTGACATATAATATAGGGGTTGATAGCTTTCAAAAACAGCAAGAAAAGATACTCCGACGTTGATTGAATATTAACCTTTAGCTAATAACAAGTACTAAATTTTCAAAAGTCAGTTTTGTCTTAAATGGGTCGGCAGGATTACTGTCTCAAGAGTTTTAACACGATTGTGTATTCAAAGTTCTTACAAATTTAATCTTGATTTTTATATATTTTAACAATTTTATTCAATTATTTTAAAATTTTAAAATTAATATCTATATTTTTAATTTATTTTTAAAAGCACTTTGCAATAATAATATTGGAATTTTAAAATAAAAAAATTAATGTAAAAAGTTGATTATGAATCATAAAAATAAGTTACCATAGATTTAATAATATAT
This sequence comes from Ricinus communis, assembly GCF_019578655.1. Lineage (NCBI taxonomy): Eukaryota > Viridiplantae > Streptophyta > Magnoliopsida > Malpighiales > Euphorbiaceae > Ricinus > Ricinus communis. The sequence goes on from NC_063258.1 coordinate 23,867,970, forward strand.
TATTAAAAATCTCACATATGTACATTCTTTTATATATTTTATATCTAAATATAAAAAAAAATTTATTCACTCACCAATTTTTATGTTTGTAAGCATAATTGACTTACCATATCATTTTTCTCATTATAAAATCTTAAAAATTATTATCAAAAAGTGTTTTTAAAAATAAATTAAATATATAAATATTTATTCTAAAATTCTGAAACAATTAAATAAAAATTATTAAATAGTATAAAATTTAGAATTTAATTAGTATTAGGCCGATTGAATATTAACCTCTAGCTAATAACTAGTAATTTTCGAAAGTCAACTTCTTTTTGGTATATATATACGTGTCAAGTAATGATCTTGGTAAATTACTATTTCAAAAGTTTTAACTTAACTGCTTGATACTTTAATTAAACTATATATGATTTAATTTTTTCATGTATAAGTTTTCAAATTCAAAAAACCTTAACCAAAGAAAAAGAAGTTAAAGATCCTTTTTCTTTTTCTTAGTTAGCTTTGACTGAAATTTGATCGCGGTTCTAAAGACAATTTCAGTATTAATTAAACTACAACAATTTAAATCTTTAATTTGTAAACCTCAAGAAAATGACACAATTACAAGTATTTTATAGTTTAAAAATACATATTTTTAGGTAAATTATTAAATTTAAAATATAAAATGGTTAACAATTAAATTTTAGATTTTTCAATCTAACTATTGATATAAGTCAAACACTATTCCACCTAAAATTAAATATGGAATACATATTTCAATTTTTTTTTAAAAAAGGGGGAAGAGAAATACTATTAAGTATTTTCAACTTTTCTTTAAATGCAATCAAGAGTTGGAGAAAATCCTGGCAGCATTTGGCATCCACCAAGGAAGATGTGGCCCTTAGGTGCCATGCTGATGTATCCTCCCATGGCCTAATTGTTGTTTTATTTGTTGGAATTTGGTTTTCTCATCAGAAACTTTTGGATGGAATTTTCAGAATACTTCCTATACACTTCTGTATAAATTATGCTCTTCGTAATTTCAATAAAATTGGTTTATATATTATATATATTTTAGAATTTCATTGATATGAAAACTGAGTAATTTTTCTCATTTTTTTGTTTTTATATTAAAAAAAAAAGATCAATTATGATAATTTACTTTTATAATCAAAACTGGGTAGTAAAAATATTTTGACTAAGACGAAATAGAATAATAGATAATAAAAATGGTAATAGATAACTATTTTGGATAATTTTAATTTTAATTTTTTAATTTATAAAATTAAACTAATTATTTTTAAATCAAAATATAATTATAAATATTATATATAAATTAATATGGAAATAGTAGCGGTGGTTGATGGAAATAGTAACAGTGGTGAATAATAAAAGATCTAAGAAAATTTGATATTTCTTAAGTTATGGAATAATTATTTTTCAACTATAAAATAAGTATTTGTATCAAAATTGAAGAATTATAATTTTATAAAATAATATTTTTTTACTCAAATTCAAACAAAATGTTCAGATAGTTATTTTAGATGAAACTTAGAATAACTATTTTCTATCCCTTCACTATTTCCCTTGAATACAACATTAATTGATAAGAAATATAAAGAAATGAAAAAGAAAATAAAATTTCAAATTTTAAAATTTTAATTTAAAATATATAAGGCTCATACAAGCTCTGCGTATCTTTGCGTTTTAAAATTTTTTTTAAAATATTTTAAAATTAATAGAAAATATATTTATACTGCGTAAATGTTTTTCTTAAAAAATTTATTTTTTAACTATTTTTTAAATTTATAGTATGATTATTTTTCAGTTATTCTTTTAATTGTTTTTAATTATTTTTTAATTGTTTTATCTTAAAACAACTAAAGGACAATTAAAACTATAATTTAAAGAAATTAAACAAAATTGTAGTTTTGATATTTCAACACTGTAAAAATGAAAAAATAAAAAATATTATAAATTTAATAAAAAAATAAAAATTATGGATATTTTTAATATTTTTTCATCGTTTTTAGTATGGGAGGCCTCTTGCCACGAAATTAAACATTTGAAGGCCCAAAAATATTATTTATGCATTAAGCTGACATTATGGAAGCACTTGGATTTAAATTGGACTATTTAAATATATTGACATGAGCTTCTTCTTCTTTTTTTTTTTAAAAAAAAAGAAATTAAATTCTATATGAAATCTTTTGATGAAGAGAATTAAGTAGAAAAAAAAATTGAAGATAAAGAAAAAAGGAAAAAGAAAAAAAAAAAGAAATTAGTAAAGGAAACTATAATCTGTAATATTGGGAAGTGGGAACATGTTTGTGTCATTCCTCATCCCTGCAATCCTTGTGATAGAAATTGACTTAACATTACTACATTGTTGTCACTGCCATAACATTTACAACCTCTCATCATATTTTTACCAATTTATATTTTTCTTTTTTCACAACAAATTCCCCAATTATCATTGGGTTTCGGACCATCAAATCCCTATGTTATCTTTTTCTTTCTTTTCCCTTTTTCTTGGGGTTCATTTAAATAAAACAAAGAAAAAAAGAAAGACAGACAGAAATAAAAAATGGGCGAAATATACAGTATAAAGTGTAGGACCAAAGTATTTTAGGTATAGCAAAGAAGTAACATTTGTTGTTAAATCATACTATATAAGCTCTTGATCATATATTATTTATATGGCAATTGCATAGCTCAGTTAGTGATATGATAATGGTTGCAGCCATGTATGGGAATAAGGGAAGCCATGCACAAGTATTCATGTCACCATCATCGTCATTGAAGGAAGCAGATTCATTTGGAGAAGCTGCAATTATATATCAAGCTGGCTCAGATATCATCAGAAGTGAATTAGGTGCTTTTGGGGAGAAGCTTTTAGGGCCAAGCACAGCTTATGTTCAAAGCAATTTTGTAAGTCGATGAACAAACAGACCATAATTATTACCAAGCTAAATTCATGTGTGTTTGTGTTTGTGTTTTTTTGTTTTAATGGTGACCAGTTCTTGCTTGCTGCAGATTAGAAAATATTTGTCCAACCCACAGTATTATTTCCAAGTGAATGATGAGTATGTGAAGAACAAATTGAAGATTATCTTGTTCCCATTTCTACACAGGGTAATGCAATTCTCATCTTTCTGTGTTTGTCCTTCTGTATGCTTGCTCGACAGTGTATTAATTAATGAGCCCTGTTTCTTGATTCTTAAATTATATATATATAACTTGATGCAGGGATATTGGGTGAGAAGCATTGAGAAAGTTGGTGGCCAAGTCTCCTATAAGCCTCCAATTTATGATATTAATGCTCCTGATTTGTACATTCCATTTATGGCTTTCGGTACCTACTTGGTTCTTGCTGGCATCCTCTTGGGCATCAATGGCAAGTGAGTCCTTGTAATTAGTTGCACTCTTTCAGAAAGAATTTTGATTTCATTCTCTAAATAATACTGTTTGTCTCATAACATAACAATAGAAAAGGTTTAGATTTCAGATTCTAACATCAATATATCATTTATAGCACACAATACCAGTTATTCATTAATTATATTTACCACTCATGCTTCATCCCTCTTCAGTTTTATTTTATTTTACCATGTAATTTCTATTTATTTCGATTTAAGTTATTTTTTATTTTGCCATGTATTATTTATCTATTTATTTAATTATAAATTAATGTTAGTAAAATTGTTTAATTTAAATATGTTTTTTCATGAAAATATTATAATTAAGGGTTGCATGTAAGTATTAATAAATATAAAAATTATTATAATAAAGGTGTGAGTTCCACCGTTAACGTTCTAAATATTATATAAATATAATTTAATACCTATGCAAATCAGAATGCGACCACATGCCAGATTCTGACATTATGACATCTCATTCAACTCTTCATAGGTTTAGCCCGGAAGCCCTAAGCGTGCAATCGACAAACGGCCTGCTATGCTGGTTCTTCCAAGTCCTCCTCCTTGAAGCGACACTGCACACGTTAGGGGACGGAGACGTGCCTTTACTTGATTTTGTGGCCTATACTGGATACACTTTCGCGGCGGGGTCGGCGGCGGTGCTGGCGAGGATGGCCTGTAGGCACTGTTTTTACACGGTGACGTTATGGGAAAGCTTCTGTATGGGGATGTTCTTTGTGAAGGTAATGAAGAGGATTCTAATTTCGGAGATGAGAAGCTGTGAGAAGCATTCTAGCAAGCGCCACTATCTCTTGCTTCTGGTCGCCATTGCTCAAGCTCCATTGCTCTTCTGGCTTGGAAACGTTGGTGTTTGAAATTCGTATTATATTAGCTTTAGCAGACCTTTTTTAATTCTTTTTTTCTTTTTCTGTTTCAATTATTCTATCAAACTCATGGTTTCAAAAAAATCAAATTGACATTATTATTGATGTAGCATCTTATATATGTTCATTTGACAATAAGTTTCACATGTTAAATAATTATTTATTTTCTGAGAAAATAAAAGAATCAATTCTGATCCCAAATAAAACCTATATTTGTTTTACTTGTTAAATCTACATTCTATTTGGAAAAATTAATGCAAGAATCTAATACAAGAATCTTATATTTATATTATATTATTTCACATTTTTTATTTCTCTTTTCATTCTATCTCACGTATATTATAAAATTTAAATTTAAAGAGTTTGATTTTAATTAAAATCTTCTCAAGGTAGCAAGCCCGTTCTAAACCCATACTGAATAGGACATTGTTTAAATCCTAATCGGAAACTAATTTGTCAAGAACAGAATGAATAAGCAATTCTCCCTCTATTCAATATAAAATTTCTGCTGCTGCTACTACTTCTGCAAACCACAAGAGGAACTACTGATTTCTACTAGTTCAACAATCCCTAGAAGACCCAATCGTTGGTTACCTGTCGGCAAAGACATAGTCCAGGGCCTGAATATCGCCCAGATGCTGTTCTTAAATATGCCAGTAGTAAAAAAGGGCATCGAGATTCTGTCCTTCTTGCTGTCAGGAAACATCTCTCGCACCTGAATTGGAAAATTGAGTACGTGAAAGACCCTAATATTAGACTACGCTACATTTCACCTAATGATGGGAAGCAGTACTATTCTCTTCGTGATGTATGTTCTGTCTTGATTCAACCCGTTGATATGCTTCTTCCCTCAATGCAACAGTATGATCAACCTCAAGTAGATACAAGTTTCTTTAGTACTTGTCCTGATAATAATTCGCTAGAGGTTCAGGATTCTTTGGTTCCTTTTCCTGCTAATAATGATGATGTGGTTTTCATTGAACCTGAATAATGCCCTGAAGCAATTGTCGAATGGTATAGATTTGGATTATTTGAGGACAGAGTCAAGATCAAGAATAGAAAAGGTTTTGTTAGTCAAATGACTCTGAGAGCAAAGAAACATCTTGCAGCTTGGGGATGGAGTTTTCGGTACGTAATCCACTGTGGCAGGCGTGAATTGCGATACATATCACCGAAGGGGAAACAACATAATTCACTTCGGGTTGCCTGTAGATATTCTATTAATGGAAGTGCATATCAAGAAAAGAAAACTCTGAAAAAAACTTCGAGAAGGATAGTTGAGGAACGATCAGATTTAAGTAAAATGGAGTCACTAATGCTTAAAAGTTTCTCTGCTCAGGATTCTTGGATTCCAAAGATGAGTAGAAAGCCTTCTTGCTTTGTGGAACAAAAACCCAGATCAGTTTCTGAAGAGTTCCAGTCAAATATGGGAAACAGAAGGAGAAGTAGAAGTTTTAACAATAGAGTGCAGCAGGTTGTGGTTGCTAATCCTTCAGCCCTGACGATCCTGACTTGGTTGATAGACAATAATGCGGTGTTTCCAAGGGAGAAAGTATATAACTGTAGTAAAAAGGGCAGCCCCCCAGTGGCACAAGGGTGTATACATCGCGGTGGAATCAAGTGTAATTGTTGCGGGAAGGTGTATACTCTTTCTGGGTTTGAATTTCATGTCAGTGGAAAATGTAGCAGATCAGCTGCTAAAATCTTTCTGGAAGATGGAAGGTCTCTGCTAGATTGCCAAATACAAATACTATATAATCAGATGAAGGGTTTTGCAGCAGGGACACCTGAAAGATTGAAGGGTAACAGATATCAAGGGGAGAATGATGACATATGTTCCGTTTGTCACTAGGGTGGTGAACTAATTTTATGTGATCAGTGTCCATCCTCTTTCCACAGGGGCTGCTTAGGTTTGATGGTAAGTCATTTATTTACTCTTGTTTTCATACTTGAAAAAAGAAAAAAAGATTCTATGTTTTACTAATTTTCTTTACCTTGGATTATAATTCGTTTTTCTTTTTCCCTTTGATTTGCATAAAGTGTTCCTGATGGAGATTGGTTCTGCTCATCATGCTGTTGTAGGATCTGCAGCCAAAACAATCTAAAAAGAGACACTCAACATTCCATGGATGATGATGATGATGTTCTGAGTTGTACTAGCTAAAAGAAAGATAGAACAGGAGAAGTAATAGCTAAAAAATAACGATATAACAGCAGAAGTAATTGAATAATGCAGTTCCATATTTTACTGATATTTCATTCCTGAATTTAAACAGGAAGATACAAGCTACTTGACAGAAATTAAAGGAATACATGAAGGATTACATGAAGGATTCTTAGGCAATGAAATAGGAACAACTAATGTATATATGACTAAGTAAACAAGCAAGAATTTCGGCTGACGACTTGGCAGCAAGGTTGAGCACTTCAAATAGTAATAGAAACAACAACAATCATGTTGCTGTTTTAACTCTCCCCCTCAAACGAAAGGGTGATTCAACCACACCGAGTTTGTCATGCAAGAACTGAAACTGAGAATTTGTTAGTGCCTTTGTAAGACAATATATTATTTGATCATGTGATGGAACATATCAAATTTCCAGATCTTTCCTTAAAACCATATCTCTAACAAAGTGAACATCTATTTCATATACTTCGTTCGAGCATGGTGCACAGGGTTGGAAGCGAGAGCAGCTGCACTTAAGTTATCAACCCACACTATGGGTCTGGAAGGTAGAGAGAATGAAAATTCTTTGAGAAGTGAAGTAATCCACGACATCTCTGCAGCAAGATTTGCTAAAGCCCCGTACTCAGACTTAGTGCTCGATCTTGCTACAACATGTTGTTTCTTAGAAGACCAAGAAATCAAAATGTCACTAAAGTAAACACAATATCCTGCAACTGATTGACGATCATCTAGGCAACTCGCCCAATCAGCATTAGAAAATCCACTTAAACAAAGCCTGTCATTGTATTTGATATACAACCCAACTGAAACAGTTCCACTCAAGTAACAAAGAACCCTTTTGACTGCTTGCCAATGAACCAAAGTTGGTTGTCGAAGAAACTGACTCAACTTATTGACAGTATATGCTATATCTGGCCGAGTGTGTGTGAGATACTGAAGAGCTCCTATTATCTGTCTATAAGAAGTTGGATTCCTCATGACTTCTCCTTCTTCTTTAGATAGATTTTTCCCTGTCGCAAGAGGCGTTGAAAAAACCTTAGCATTTCCCATTTCAGCTTTTTGTAGCAAATCTTTAATATATCTGGATTGCGTAAGAAACATGCCAATCTCATCTCTACGAACTTCAATGCAGAGAAAATGATGTAAAGACCCCATGTCTTTTAGAGTAAAAATCTTAGTTAACTTGTGAATGAAAACTTGTACAAGTTCTTTGTCATTGTCTGTGATCAAATATCGTCAACATAAACAAGTATAAATAAAACTTTGTTGTGAGACTTGAAATAGAAGAGAGATGTATCACACTTGAAATGACTGAACCCTCAATCAACTAACGTGTTCTTCAACCTGTCAAACCAAGCATGAGGAGCTTGTTTGAGTCCATATATGGCCTTGTCAAGTTTGCACATAAAATCTGGTTTTTCAGGATCAACGAACCCCTCTGATTGCACCATATACACATCTTCAGCCAGCAATCCATTCAGAAATGCATTATTAATATCCAGTTGTCGAACCTCCCATCCTTTTAAGACAACAAGAGTCAATACAATCCTTATTGTAGTGGGCTTGATGACAGGACTGAATGTCTCAAAGAAATAAACTCCAGGAGTTTGGTGAAATCCCTTGGCAACCAATCTCGCTTTGTACCGATCAATGCTTCCATTTGGACTATATTTGAGCTTGAAAACCCAATTGCTTCCAACTAAAAAATACCTTGAAGACGGAGGGACTAAGTGCCATATTTTATTCTGAACTAGAGCTTGATACTCAGCTCGCATTGCCTTTTTCCAGTTATCATTTTTTAAAGTTGCTGAAATAGATAGAGGCTCCGTTGCGTCTAGGTTATCAGCAACTTCAACAACTTTGACGACATCAGTAAATGGCACTTTTGGCTTGAAGATACCACTCTTTCCCCTTGTGACCATAGGATGATCATTCAACTGAATTTCTCCACTCTCTTCCAGCCTTTCATTTCCAATGACACTTGTGGATTGATCTGGTTCAGTAATGCCAGAATCTGATGCAGCTTCAACTTGACTTGAATCTCTTGGTGAATGTGAAGTAGAACTTTCAGGATTTGGTGAAGCTACTAGAGAAGCTTGTTGATGATCTATACGAGGAGAAGCTGCACTGTTACTTAAATTATTTGATATCATGTGCCATGAAAAAGGTGAAGAAATGAGATTTGGAGTCAAAATAGTTTTGGTTTTGAGAAAACCATTAGCAAAAGGAAATTCTTTTTTATTAAACACCACATGCCTTGAAATATAGATTTTTCCTGTAGAACTAAGACATTTGTATCCTTTGAAAAATTCACTGTATCCTAAAAACATATATTTAGTGGAATGAAATTGAAATTTATGAATTTGATATGGTCGAAGGCATGAAAAACAGCTACATCCAAAAACTTTTAAAAATGACTAATCTGGAATTTTGTCAAACAATTTTTGCATTAGTGAAATATTATGAAGAAGAGAAGTTGGTAATCTATTGATTAGATAAACAACACTTTCACAAGCTTACCACCAGTATTTTAATGGCATTTTAGCTTGAGCCAAGAGAGTTAAACCCATTTCAACGATGTGGCGATATTTTCTTTCTGCTCTACCATTTTGAACTGAGGTGTACAGACAAGAGTGTTTGAAAATAATTCCTGATTTTTGAGCTATTTGTGAGAAAGGTAAGTATTATGTTCCACAATATGAATAAAGTTGTTTATCTTAGTTCCAAACTGATTTTTAATAAGATTTTTGAAATGGTTAAAAGCTTGAACAATATCACTTTTCATTTTAAGAGAATAAATCCAAGTAAATCTACTGAAGTCATCAATAAAATGAATGTAAAACTGATATCCAGATGACGAAAGTAATAGTGCAGGTCCCCAAAGGTCAGTGTGGATTAAATCAAGAACATTTTTTGGTTGAGAAAGAAAAGTTTTAAAAGGTAAGGCATGTGATTTTCCAAACTGACAGGCATCACATAAATTAATGTTATTAATTGCAGAATCAAAATTACACTCTTTTAAAACTTGAAACAAGACTCTTTTAGATGGATGGCTTAACCTCCTATGCCACGCATTCACATTTGGAAGACTCAATGAATTCAAACGTAACTCTGATTTTGATAAATTAGACGAAAAGGAAACGACTCTGGAATTTAATTTTGAATAACTAGACTTCTTTGAGGAGGGCGCAGCTTCAAACTTGTATAGGCCATCTTCAAGCTTCCCTTTGAGCATCACCAGTCCTGTCTGCTTGTCCTTCACAAAACAACTAGAAGAGTTAAATACAGTATTCACTTTGTTATCAGTCACTAATTGAGATACACTTAGCAGATTCTTTGTAATTTTAGGAACACATAACACATGATTAAAAGATAAATCTTTCCATTTCGTTGAAAATTTTATGTTACCTATGTGACTGATACCAAGCTTGCTTCCGTTGGCAATAATAAGAGAATTCTTACCATTATAGTCTTGCTTGTGTTGCAGGATCTGAGGATTATTAGTCACATGATGACTGGCTCTAGTATCGGCATACCATGAGGGATCTTCAATCGTCTCAGGAGTTACCATGAGGGCATTTGGATTTTGATTTGATGAGCTTCCCATAAAATTATGATCAAATCTGTTCCAGCAAATAGAGGCAGTATGGCTTCCTTTATCACAAAGTTGGCACATGAGTTTGTTTCCATTGCTTCTGCCTCCTCTTTTGCGAAATTTGCCTCTAGCACCTTTGTTGCTATAGTTTGATCGATTTTGCCCTCTGCTGTTGTTGGAATTAAATGGCCTGTTGCTAATGTGGTTTTGTAAAGTTAGCAGTGGCATGATTCAAATTAGTACCCTATGTTTGATAGGTATTGAGCTACTCTAATCTACTTTCATATGTCAACAGAGTCGTCTGCAATTCAATCCAGGATACTGACTCTTTGTCAGTAAGAAGAGTGACAATTAGAGTGCATTATGTGTTAAGACCACTCAAAATTTGAACAATTAGTTCAGATAAAGGTATTGGATTACCTGCCAGGGCAAGGTTGTCAGCAATGGCTTTCATGGTTGTCAGATATTCCTCCATCTTCATTCCTCCTTTTCTTGTTTTTTGTAATTCAGCTTTATAGTAGATAACTCTTGCTCTTGTATGTGCACCTGAAAATTCTTTTGCTGTATCCCAAAGCTCTTTCGATGTTGATTTCTGCATTAGTTGAGAGGCTATGTCTGAACTCATGGTACTGCAGCCATCCCAAAAAAGTAATTGATCATTTGAAATTCATTCTTGATACTTAGGATTTGGTATTTAACTGTACTTCCTGGTGTGGTTCTTGGCATGAATTCTGGAGGACAGAACTTGGTACCAAGAACATAGCCATCTAATCTGTGGCCTCTGATGATTGGCATAATCATGGTTTCCCATAGAAGATAATTTGTGCGATCAAGTTTGATTGCATTGTATTGAGTGGGTAAACTTCTGTTTTGTAAACTGGATAAAATATGCGGTTCACTTGAGCTTGGAGTTCCTGGAGGAGTGGTCATCATTGGTGTTTGATTGGAGAAATTTGCTTAGGTAAAGGTTCTGATACCAAGCTAAAAAAAAGATAGAATAGTAGAAGTAATAGCTAAAAAATAAAGATAGAACAATAGAAGTAATTGAATAATGCAGCTCCATATTTTACTAATATTTCATTCCTGTATTTATATAAGAAGATACAAACTACTTGACAGAAATTAAAAGGAATACATGAAGGATTCTTTGGCAATGAAATAGGAACAACTAACATATACATGACTAAGTAAACAAGCAAGAATTTCGGCTGAAGACTTGGCACCAAGGTTTAGCTCTTTAAACAGTAACAGAAACAGCAATGATCATCGTTGCTGTTTTAACTGTACTCAATGCGAACACAAATATTAGTCAAATTTATCTCTCTAGTTTGAGTTTATAAATTATGATCAGCAAATTCATATACTTTCAGACAATGTCCGGGCTGACTCTTATGTGCCTTTTGTCTATTTGGTGTAGATCATGTTGGATGCCTAAGGACTAGAAGAGAAGATAGGTTGGAGTACTCCGGAGAAAATTGGTTTTGCAGCAAAAAATGTGAAGAGGTACTAATATCCACATTTCCTTGGTTTATCTAAGTCTCATTGTGCATGGAATTTTGGTTTTCAATTTTTGCTTACAGAAGAGAAATCAGGAGCATTTTCTTATCCATTTGCTCATCCAAATATAACATTACAGGATTGTCATGTTGCAACTAGAAATTTCCAATCTAATTCTGTGTTTAACATTTGAAGGTAAAAATGAGTCGTTTTCAATTGATTTAGAGAAATATATTGCCTGGTATTGATGCTACACTACTCACAAAAGATGAATCCTCCTGCCCTTTGAACCAAGTTAATTAATGATACGAAAATCTGAAATATAAGGTTATACTGCTTCTGCTTCTTTGTTAATGCAGTCAGGCTAGGTAATTTGTGTTGGAACATGTGAGCTTGTCTTGGAAACAAGCACATGGTTTCCAGCAGTTTTCCATAGCTTGTAAGTCCCCATGTAGTATTTAATTTCTTATTTGACTTTGTACAAGTTCCTATATTAGTGGCATTGGGAACTACAACTTTTGTTATCTCCTTCTCTATTTAAATCAAATGTTAAAGGCTGAAAATATAAGAAAAAAAAACATATTTTTCCTCTCAATTTCTCTTCATCATTTCCATATTTCTTAAGAACTTGAGCTCAGATTTAGCTCAGTTTATAAGAACTTTAGCTCAAACACAGCTAAGTTCTATTTCATTTCCGCATTTACAGTGGTATCAGAGCTCCTGTCCTACGGGCTGTGAGGCTAAAAACAGAAAATCTAGAGAGTCAAACACGTGAGGGAGAGAAATACCGAGTGTTTGAAAGATTTGTGAGATTTTTTGAAAAAGAAAAAGAAGAACAAGAATAAGAACAAAACCAGAAAAATGGCTTCAAGTAGCTCATCAGCTCCTACCTTCAACGGATCACTTTATCATTTGTGGTCGGTGAAGATGAAAACTTACCTCAAATCTCAAGGTCTATGGAAAGTGGTTGAGACAGATGAAGATCCTCCCGCTCTCAGGCCAAATCCAACAATAGCTCAGCTCAGAGACCATGAAGAACAGCTCCTCAAGAAAGATAAAGCCTTGACTTGCATCCACTCAAGTTTGGCAGATCATGTTTTCACCAGCATCATAGACCTGGAAACACCCAAAGCTGTTTGGGATTACCTCAAAGAGAGCTTTGAAGGCACAGACCGAGTGAAAGCTGTGAAGCTCTTGACGCTCAAGATAGAATTTGAGCTGCTCAAGATGAAGGATGACGAGCTAGTGAAAGATTATTCATCAAGAATGATGGATCTTGTAAACCAAATTAGGCTGTATGGTGAAGCTCTACCTGATCAGAGAGTGGTGGAGAAGATTATGGTCAGCGTACCAAGAAAATTTGAAGCTAAAATTTCAGCTATTGAAGAGTCATGTGATTTGCAGAGGCTAACAGTAGCTGAGCTCACTAGCAAATTAGTAGCTCAAGAACAAAGAAGCTCAATGAGAGATGAAGAGACATCTGAAGGTGCTTTCTTTGTTTCTCATAAAGGAAAGAAGCCAAACAGCAGAAATAGAAGAGGTACTAGCTACAAAAATCGAGCTTCAGAAAATTCAAGCTCAAAACAAGGCAAGCTTCCTCCTTGCTCCATTTGCAAGAAAATAAACCATGCTGAAAAAGATTGTTGGTACAAAGATGGTGAAAAACCAAAGTACAAATGCAACTTTTGCAACAAGATTGGCCACACCGAGAAGTTTTGCAGAGCTAAGAAAGCTCAACAAGCTCAGACGCAAGCTCAAGAGCAGGTCCTTGCAGCTGAGAAGGAGAAATCACATCCAAGTGAGCATTTATTCATGGCTTCTCAAGCTAACAAAACAGCTCAGAATTACACTTGGCTCATAGACAGTGGATGTACTAGCCACATGACACCAGATGCTACAAGTTTTACTAGCCTTGACGAGTCAATAACAACCAGAGTGAAGCTCGGAGATGGCTCAACGGTTCAAGCTAGAGGAAGAGGCTCAATTTCTATCAACACTAAGAAAGGTACCAAAGTTATCTCAGATGTTCTTTACATACCTGAGCTCAATCAAAATTTGCTTAGTGTGCCTTAAATGATTAGAAAAGGTTATGGTGTCTATTTCAAAAATGCATGCTGCTATATTTTAGATACCTGTGGTGTTGAGATAGCTAAAGTCAAGATGATTGGTAATAGCTTTTATTTGAAGCTAGATGTTATTCAGACATGTGCATTTAGTGTAAAAGAGGATGATAGCTTGAAATGGCATAAGAGGCTAGGCCACTACAATTTTAAAACTTTAAAAGAGATGCATAATTTAGAGCTAGTTTTGAGTCTGCCTGAAATTGTAGCTCCAGAAGTAGAGTGTGAGGGCTGTAAGCTCGGAAAGTCACAAAGAACTCCTTTTCCAAAAGGCGGAGTCACTAGAGCTACTGAAAAGCTAGAAATTGTGCATTCAGATATTTGTGGTCCTATGGCAACACCTTCTTTGAGTGAAAACAGGTACTTTATGCTCTTTATTGACGATTTTTCAAGGATGACTTGGGTGCACTTCCTCAAAACCAAGTCCTCAGTTTTTTCAATTTTTAAAAATTTCAAGAAGCTAGTGGAAACTCAAAGTAGCTGCAAGCTTAAGGTGTTGAGAACTGACAATGGTGGAGAGTACACTTCACAAGAATTCAGCTCCTTTTGCCAAGAAGAAGGCATCCTACACCAGTTCACGGTTTCATATTCTCCACAACAAAATGGAGTCTCAGAAAGAAAGAATAGAACTGTGATGAACATGGCTAGAAGCATGCTGTTTGAGAAGAAGCTACCAAAGACTTTTTGGGCTGAAGCTGTAGCTACTTCAGTATATTTATTGAATAAAATTGCAACGAAGGCAGTGGAAGGCAAGACCCCACATGAAGCTTGGAATGGTGTCAAGCCTTCAGTTGAGCATCTCAGAATTTTTGGCTCAATATGCTATTTTCACATTCCTTCAGTCAAAAGAACGAAGCTAGATCAGAGAGCTATAAAGGGTATATTTGTGGGCTATTCAACAGAGTCCAAAGGCTACAGAATTTTTGAGCTCAACAATAAAAGAATTGAGCTCAGTAAAGATGTGAGCTTTGATGAGAGCTCTTTTTAGAATTGGGATTCACATGAAGTCGAGAAGCATGAGCTTCCTTCCTTATTAGCTCCTACTTTTGAAGTGGAAGAAGAAGAGAACGTCAATGACGAGCTATTTGATGTGCACAACACTAGTGACACTCAAGTGCTCAGAACAAGACCGTTAGCTGAGGTGTATGAAAGATGCAATTTTGTCTTCGCTGAGCCAGCTAACTTTGATGAAGCTTCCAAGCATCCAGAATGGATTGAAGCTATGAAAGCTGAAATTCAAATGATAGAAAAGAACAACACTTGGCTGCTCATTGAGCTACCATAAAACAAGCAAGCTATAGGAGTCAAATGGGTGTTCAGAACCAAGTACAATCCTGATGGCTCAATCAACAAGCTCAAGGCCAGATTAGTTGTGAAGGGCTATGCTCAAGTTGCGGGTAGTGACTATGGAGATACCTTTGCTCTAGTAGCTAGACATGATACTATCAAGTTGCTGTTGTCTTTTGCAAATGGGGGCTCGGAAAGTTTTCCATCTCGATGTGAAATCAGCATTCTTGAATGGTGAGCTCAAGGAGGAGCTCTACATAGAGCAACCAGAAGGTTTCCAAATGAGAGGAAGAGAAGATGAGGTGTACAAGCTAAGAAAGGCTTTGTACGGGCTGAAGCAAGCTCCAAGAGCTTGGTACCAGAAAATTGATGCTCACTTGATGCAACAAGGGTTCAAGAGAAGTGATAATGAAGCCACTCTTTATTTGAAGCAAGAAGATGGAGAGCTCAAGATAGTGGTTTCATTATATGTTGATGACCTTCTTGTTACTGGTAGCCAAGAAGAAGCTGTTTCAGAACTCAAGAAGCAAATGGAAAGTGTTTTTTAGATGTCCGATTTGGGCTTAATGAACTATTTTCTTGGGATGGAAATTCATCAATGCTCCTCAGGAATTTTCATATCTCAAAGAAAGTATGCTCTTGATGTTTTGAAGAAGTTTAAGCTAGAAGCTTGTAAAGAAGTTGCAGCTCCAATAGCTCAAAATGAAAAGCTTTCGAAGAATGATGGAGAAAAGCTAGAAAGCCCAACTGTGTACAAAAGCATTGTTGGCAGTTTGTTGTATCTTTCAGCTACAAGACCTGACCTAATGTATCCAGCTAGCCTTCTTTCAAGATTCATGAGCTATCCTACGAGTGTGCATCTAGGAGTAGCTAAAAGAGTTCTCAAGTTCTTAAAGGGTACCGTGAAGGATGGTATTTGGTATCACAGGCTTGACCAAATTGAGCTACAAGGTTATGCTGATAGTGATTGGGCTGGAAGTGTGGATGACATGAAGAGCACCTCAGGCTATGTGTTCTCGCTAGGCTCAGGTGCAATTTGCTGGAACTCAAAGAAACAAGAAGTTGTAGCTCAATCAACGGTCGAGTATGTGTCGATTGTGCATCAAATCAAGCTATATGGCTTAGGAAGCTCTTGTCGGTTGTGTGTTGAGCTAGACAAACCAACTACAATCTATTGTGACAATAAGTCAGCAATTGCTATAGCTGAAAATCCAGTTCAACATGGACGAACCAAGCACATCAATGTGAAGTTTCACTCCATTAGAGAAGCTGAGAAGAATTTGGAGATCAAGCTCCAGCATTGCTCTTCAGAAGAGCAGCTTGCTGATCTCTTTACCAAACCATTATCAAGACCAAGAATTGATTTTTTGAAGAATCAGCTAGGAGCTTCCAAGACCAACCTCAAGGAGGAGTGTTGGAACATGTGAGCTTGTCTTGGAAACAAGCACATGGTTTCCAGCAATTTTTCATAGCTTGTAAGTCCCCATGTAGTATTTAATTTCTTATTTCATTTTGTACAAGTTCCTATGTTAGTGGCATTGGGAACTACAACTTTTGTAATCTCCTTCTCTATTTAAATCAAATGTTAAAGGCTGAAAATATAAGAAAAAAAAAACATATTTTTTCTCTCAATTTCTCTTCATCATTTCCATATTTCTTAAGAACTTGAGCTCAGATTTAACTCAGTTTATAAGAACTTTAGCTCAAACCCAGCTAAGTTCTATTTCATTTCCGCATTTACAATTTGGGGCTAGATGCAATTAACACTTACTAAGCTCCCTAGTCATCCATTCGGAATATAGTATTTTTATACTAAAAGTTATATAAGGAATCGAGAAATCAAGATATTATCATTGCTCTTTCCAGTTAGGCTATGACCTCTTTCAGTCTGTGATAGATGGACACCATAAATACACGCTACTTTATGTTTTAGCCTTAGAGGAGGGTGGTGTGTGTTAACAAGCACTTACTGGAGATCTTGAATCTTTCTCAGTTAGATGGACAGGACTCAATTCAATTTTTAGACTCTTTTTGATGTGATTGATATGAACTGAATGAAAGCATACTTTCTTCTGGTAGGACATGTGTATAAAAAATTCTGTTCTTTGAGGTTGCTTGGTAACATTCGCAGTTATTCTTGCCTCCTGCCTGCAGCCTGATGGACAATATCAATTAGCAGGTTGCTGTATTGTGTCCTAGCTAATTCTTACAGAAAAATTATTATGCAGAATCTGATATATAGATTGCCTGTTGTAGTGTACATTGTCCAATCTTCAATTTGCTACAAATAATTGCGCAGTTTTTGCAGATTTTCTTGGGCCTCCATGAGCTTCTAGGAAAACAAATTCCAGTAGGTTTAAACAATCTTACTTGGACACTGTTAAAATCCAACCACTCCAGTGATCACAAACCTGATGCTTCTGATATTGAGAACTACAGCAAGCTCAGTATTGCACTTCATGTGATGCATGAGTGTTTTCAGCCTGTTGAAGAACCCCGCACCAAGGGAGATTTTCTTAAAGATGTTATTTTCAGAAAAAGGTAAGAAACTCTTATTAAACAAAATCTGAATGGCTAAATTCCTTTTCTGGTTGGAAAATAATGGCATGCAGAGCTTAAAATTTTCCTTCTTTTGAAGTTCAAATGTCAAATGATTGAGCTTGGCAGGTCTTGATTCTCTATTATGCTATATATTTAACTAATACTTGTATACATTTAGGTACTTTGTTTATCAGTTTCTCCATAAGAACTAGAGAACGGGTACTGAACCTTTCAGTTGTCATTTTGGCTTTTGCAGGTCAGAACTCAACCGTCTGAATTTTCGAGGATTCTATACAGTTCTTCTGCAGAAGGATGATGAATTTATTACAGTGGCTACAGTTAGGTATATTTTTGTTAATTAGAT
The DNA here is from genome assembly GCF_019578655.1 of Ricinus communis. Taxonomy (NCBI): domain Eukaryota; kingdom Viridiplantae; phylum Streptophyta; class Magnoliopsida; order Malpighiales; family Euphorbiaceae; genus Ricinus; species Ricinus communis. The sequence continues at coordinate 23,885,847 of NC_063258.1, forward strand.
ATTATTATACATGTCCTACTTTAGACAATATGGGGATCTGAAAATCTTTTTTCTTGTTCAAGGGTCTATGGAGAGAAGGTGGCAGAAATACCACTTGTTGGCACTAGAGTTCAGTACCGTCGACTTGGAATGTGTGGCATACTAATGAATGTGCTTGAAAAGGTAACCTGTAGATTCTACTCTTATCTCAGGGAGAATGAAGAAGATATTCTCATGGGCTGAAATTTTTTCTCATCACTATATGTTCTTTTCAATTGTTTTTCTTCTTTCAGAAGCTGAAGAAATTAGGAGTCCAGAGACTGATTTTAGCTGCTGTTCCTAGCGTTTTAAACACATGGACGGGTTCATTTGGATTTTCAAAACTGACAGAATCTGAAAGATTACAGTTTCTTGGATTTCCAGGATACTGTAATGTGCCACAAGCTGTTAATGAAGACCCCTTCTGCAGATTCAAGTCCATTAACAGGTTAGTTTTAATTACTTCAGTTACAGTTATTTGACGAGAAGCAAAATATTGGCACTATTGTACTCACTGTCGGACATGTTCTTGATTCTATTTTGCAGAAGTTCAGCCCATGGTTCAGGAAGATGCCTGTGGAAATCGTGATAACATTGATCTGAAGGGACCCAGTCCCGTCTCTGAAGTACTTCAAGCACATACAACTGGGGCTGAAATTGTGGAACATGGAAATTCAGGGTAGGTATTTCGGTTCCTTTATCTAGAAGTTAGGACTAATATACAAAATGACTATTGTTACTACTGGTCTTAGTATTTCCAGATCAGAATATCTATGTCCTGGAAATGCTTTCTGACACCTGAGGAGTGACCATTTCTTTTTCCACCAGGATTTCTGCAAGCAATAGCACTAGCAATAGTATAGTGCCAGTGGTGAAGGGCTTATTAATCCTGTGATGAACCCAGGAAGTGATCCAGGTGAAGTCAATCTGGAGTGCTTCCCTCTTAACGTGGAAAGCAAATTCAAATGCTATTACAAGCGAAGAAAAAGAAGAGAGTTTTCAGCCTGTGGGAGCTGAGTTTTTTTTTGCTTGCATCAACTAACAGAATTGAATAACCAAAAACAATTGAAGATGGACCCAGTTCATATATGTAGAAGCATCAACAGAATTGAAGAAAATGGTAATGAAAATACAGAAACTCATGAGCCCTTAGATTAACCCATCTATTTTTTATAGAATTTATTAGCACGTTAATACCGAATTTTGCCGGTTCTCGTTTGTCACAATGTAATTTGTTATATTTAACTATCAGACTCGTATAAAATTATTTATATCAATCAAAATAAATATGTATTTTTACAATATCTAACTTTAGCATTTATATAAAAATAATTAATTAATATTTTTTACTTATTTTAATTCTTAGCATAATTTAATTTTAATAAAGTTTAAATATTTTAAAAGTATTTTTATTTAGTAAAATATAAAAATTTATATAATTTGACTTTAAATTATTAAAATAAAATAAACATTTTTCTTATTATTTATTTTGTACATTAATTATAACTTTAATAAGAAAGTTCAAGGACCAACTTATCCTTTTTCTATTATTTTAATTTTATAATTATATTGACTTTAAAAATATAAAATATTTAGTATAATAAACAAAATTTAAGAAGTAATTTATATAAGAAATAATATAAAACCACCTAGTTAACATTGTTTTATGAAATTTAGAGTGGAATTACTATTTAATATAAAATTATAAAATAAATTTTTTTAATATAAAATTAAAATATAGAAAGATAAAAAAATATAAATTTAAAATATTAAGAGATAAATAACGCCAATATAAAAAAATATAAAAAAACATATAATATCATGTTATCGGTAGATAATATCACATATCACTATATAGTTGGTATCATATATCACTACATAATTAGTATTATATGTTACTATATAATTGGTATTGTCTATAAGTTATATAAAAGAAAAAAAAAAATCTTATATAGTAATTACCTCGTACTATAATTGATAAGACGTGTTTGTGCAATGAGCATTGATTAGGATTTAGAAATTACAGGGGAATGGGAAGGAAAAAGAGTAGAGGAAAGTAATAGAGAAAGAGAAAAAAAAAGAAAAAAAAACTAGTAAAAGTGGGATGGAAAATTCTCTTGAGGAAAACCTTCCTCTCCTGTCTAACGAAGACCGCCCTACTATGAAAGTCAAGTTTCACAGTAATATCAATATGGAGAATTCATGTATGGATTCAGATCAAAACATTGAGCATCAGCAAGATATGGATATGGAGGATAATGCCCTGAAGACTTATAAAGAAAGCCTTCTAGTGAACCCGGATGAGATGTATTTTGATAGAATTTTTTATATTGAATTTAAGGAAGGTGATATTATAGTCCATTTGGAGCCTTCTGGTCCTAGTATCATGTTATCAAATGAGTTTCGCAACCGGGTTAAACAGCCTTGGGAGAACTTCATTGTAGTTAAATTATGGGGTAGACCTTTGGGTTATAAAATTTATGCAATGGAATCATGACTATCTGGAAGCTGCGAGGTCATTACAAAGTTATTGATCTTGACAATGGATTTTTCTTGATTAAACTAGACCTTAAGGAGGATTTGGAACACATAATTTTGGATGGTCCTTGGACTATTCTTGGCCATTACTTAACTGTACAAGAATGGATTCTGAAATTTTGGGCAACCAATGCAGTGGTTTCCTCAATGATGTCTTGGGTCAGACTTCCAAAGATGTCAATGCAGTACTAGTATGAGCAAATTTTAGAGACAATTGGCAACGTTGTTAGGAAAACAATTACAGTTGATATGAATACTCAACTAGCAAATAGAGAGCAGTTTGAATGATTCATGCAAAAAGTTGAATACGAACCTCAAGTGTGTTTTGAATGTGGAATTGTTGGACATAGTCAAGTCATGTGCCCTAACAAAAGGAGTATGGAGGAAAATATGGCTAACCGCCATGGAGAGACATTGGAGGTCTCGCTTGCAACTGACTGGTCGGGTCAATATGGTCCCTGGATCCATGCCCAACATAGACCTCGCAGAAATCAAAAGAAGGAAAGTCCTACAGAATCGCCATCAACGTCTAGAAAATCCGGCTCAAGATTTAAGGCCCTAATTGGGCAAGAAGGGGAATCACATAACATGTCTACTGGTCAACAAGGTGTGCAAAGGAATATTCTATCAAAGGAAAGTGTTGATTCTCTGCAAAGGAAAGGAAAGAAAAAGATCGTAGAATGTGGATTACCTATCCATAAGCAGACTTTTGACTGTTTGCATGGGAATACAATTCATGACACTGATTCAGATAAGGCTCCTACAAGGGATGTGGCTCACTTGAATGGGCCTCATTTAGTTACTATTGTGCTCCAAATCAATTTTGCTAGTGGGCCTATGGATAATAGAATTATTCAAAATGGCATGGTCTCGGCCCCATTAAATCTTTCCAATCCGTTTGGAAATGCTCCAGTGACTCTGAGTGAATTTGCTTCATCTAACAAGCCTTTAGTTCTCTTTTCATCCAAGAAACCACCGGATCTTAGGAAGAAGAGAAATAGAGGCACTACAGGTAATAAAAAATTAAAATTGTTTATTGTGGATAGTGTCCCAAATCAAAAGCCAAAACGAGAAATGGTAAGGACATGCATGGCGAGGGCAGTAGTTCCTCATTGGCCCTCACGCAGCATACTTCATGTTGTCCAAGTTTTGCTTTGTTAACTTTTCCTCTTCTATTTATTTTATGTCAATTTTTACCTGGAATTGCCAAGGAGCTGGCAGAAAAAAGTTTAAAGTTACTTTCAATGATTATATGCGGAGGCATAATCTTACTATTTGTATTATTTTGGAGCCTCAAATTAGCGATACTAAAGCTTACTTTTTAATTCACTCGTTAGGCTTCCTAATCATTTTAGAGAAGAGGCTAGAGGTTTCTCAAGTGGTATTTGGATTTTATAGAATAATAATGTTGTGAATGTGCAGATTATCGACTCAGGTTCTCAGCATATCCACTTTCATTAGAGCTTGGACTCTGATATGGGTGTCTATACTGCCATTTACGATTCCACTAGGCCTAGCGTCAGAAAAATTCTCTGGAACACTATTCAGAGTATCTGAAACACGGTGACTGATCCTTGGATTTTAACAAGCGACTTTAATTCATACCTTAGCATTAATGATAAAGCTGGAGGGCGTCCAGCCTCTCTATCCAAATGCAGGGACTTCAGGGAGTGTATGAATGACTGTAATCTCGAGGACTTGAGCTTTACGGGCCCAAAGTACACTTGGGAGCGGAGTGGTGTCAGAGAGACTTGATCGTGTAGTTTGTTTTTTAGCCTGGAGATTAAGATTTCCAAAAGATTGTTAAACATCTACTAAAAATTAATTCTGACCATTGCCCTTTGCTGATTATCTTACAGGGAGCTTCCTTGCCCCAAACGAACGAAAGAACTTTCTGTTTCTAGGCAGCCTGGCTAACTCATAAAGGGTTTAAGGAGTTTGTAAAGAATAATTAGCATTATAATGGTGACTTCACTAATAGCACTAATGTTTAGGTGTAGTAGGTCTAGAAGTGGAACAAGGAGATCTTTGGTAATGTGTTTGCTCGTACGAAAAATCAGCTTAAGCAAATTATTGGTGTTGAGAGAGCTTTGGAGAATAGAGTTTCTATTCGGCTTCAGCAACTTCGCAATGTTCTTACGCATGAGTATAAAGAGACTGTTACAAGAGGAAATAATTTGGTACCAAAAATCTCGTCATAAGTGGTTGCAGATAGGGGATCGTAACACTAAGTATTTTCATGCATCTTCTATTGCGAGACATCGTCGCAATCATATTAAAAACTTAAAAATGATTTGTGAGTTTGGATTAGGGATACTAAGCAAATTAAGCAAATGGTAATCTTCTTTTATAAGAGTTTATATTCGGATGAAGGGAACTAGATTGCCAGCGTTGATATCCTGAATGGTTTTCCTGTCCTTTCGGATGAACGTTTCTCTAAGTTACTTGATCTTATTAGTTTGGAGAAAACTAAATTCACTCGTTTTGATATGGGTCCTTATAAGGCCCCTAGCCTTGATCTGCTCCAGCCTGTTTTTTTATCAAAGTCAATGGTCTACTATGAGTGAGTCAATCTTTCATATGATTACAGAATTTTTCCAGCTAGGGAATCTTGATCCAAATTTGAATGAAACCCTTATTTTAAATGAGACCCATTAGCCTCTGTAATGTGGCTTATAAGATCATTACCAAGATCATTGCCAATCGTATTAAGCCTCTTTTGTCTTTTCTGGTGCCACAAACCCAAAGTAGTTTTGTGCTTGGGTGCCAAATTACTAAGAATGTGATTATTATGCAGGAAACCGTCACTTTCTGAGGAATTGGAGATCAAAGAAATGTTGCATGCTTATAAAGGCAGACCTTGAAAAGACATATGATCGATTGAGATGGAGCTTTATTCGTGATACCTTACTTTTTGCAGGTTTTTCGATCGATTTAGTGGAGAGAATTATGATAGGCATCACCTCTTCTAGCATGGGAGTGCTTTGGAATGGTGAATTGACTGATATCTTTCATCCTTCTAGAGGAATTAGACAAGGAGATTCCCTTTCCCTTTACATTTTTGTTATGTGTATGGAATGTTTATCTCATATAATTTCTCATGCAGTTGACTGATCAAGTAATCTTGCTGATGAATTTGATTAATTGTGTTAGGATTATGTGTTTATCTGAGTTATTGATTAGTTAGCCTTGCTACGGGATTCGGTGGCCTTAAGCCTACCTATCCCTGAGCGTCGGTCACAAGCCCATAGATCAGGTCGTGACAAAGTTGGTACCTAATGTGCGTAAAATACACACATCTAAATGGGGTTTTTAAGATCGATTTTATGGATATTTGGATGTAAATTGGTACCAACACTCACCCTATGCGTATATTTGTGTGCATTAGGTCTAAAAGAAGTCAAAGAATGAAAAAGGAAAGAATTGGAGCATAATTGAACTTCAAATCTGCCGAAACAAGCTAAGTACGAGCATGAGGAAGCTGAACATGGCCGTGTTGGTCTCAACACTGGCCGTGTTCCCAACACGGTCACAAACACAGGACGTGTTACCAACACGGGAACCAACACGGCCGTGTTGCACATCAAAGAAGAAGTAGATCTTATGGAGCACGGCCACAGAGAGTAACACGGCCAGGAACACCAGCCAGTGTCCTTAACACGGCCAGAGACACGACCGTGTTGGAGGCGACAAGGGGTATTAATTAAAAGAACGAAGAGAGAAAAAAGAAAAAAATGAGGCTAGGCTTAGAACGTCCCAAAACCCTAATTTTTCTCCCTAAGGGTTTTCTGAGCTGAAACCAAGGGAAAAGGAGACTTGGATCAAGGTTTCAATCAGATTTTCTTGAAGGATCGAAGATTGAGCAAGGTTCGTTGATTGATTTTCAAATCGAGCAAGAGGAACAAGAATCGATTCAATTGGAGCAAAAGGATTTGGGGCTGTTTACTCTCATCCAAGAGTGTAATCGGGTTTTCTCTACCTTTGCTTATTGTTGTAATTGAATTCTTGTATATTTTGAGAATGAACATGATTAGCTAGATTGATTAAATCCATTGGGATTTCTTTACTATGTTGGCTTGATATTATATTGTTGGATTGTTTGAGTTGGTTTTGTATTCTTCTTGTTTTCAGTATTAATAAGATTATGCATTATTCATGAGACGTTGTGAATTGTGATGTTTAGATTGCTTTATGAGATTGAGAAATCTGTTTGGCAATTGGAATTTTAAATAGCAAGAACTGGTTAATAATCGCTTAGAGATAAGGATAATTAACTAGCCGGATTAAGAATTAACAAAGCTTAATAGAGGCGGATTAAAGCTTAATGCTAATTTAAGAATCAATCGTTAGGAAGAGATTCCAACTTTATGTTATTAGGTTTAGGAATTCGATTATCTCGAGAGAGAAACCGAATTCGGTTAAGAATTCGTCCACGGGTAGCATAATTAGACTCACCGATCCTTTATCTTTTGTTCGGTTGCCAACTAGTTTAGATTCCCTTTGGGTTTTTCTTCTTGTCTTGATTATTTCGTTTATCAATCACTCTTGCATCTCCCTTAGGACTTAGCTTGTAGCTATTAGTTAGTTTAGAAATTATTTATCGCTAATTTTAGGTTAATATAACAAAGAACAAAGGAGTAACTCTGGGCTTTCACTTTCCCGAGAAATACGACCTTGATACTCGCCATTAGTGCTATACTGCATCGATAGGTACACTGCCTTATATTGTAGCTATTACGAGTACCAGAGCCTAAGTTTAGCTTTCCTAGGTTAGCTTGCTTAGCTACTGCGCAGTTAAGGTCGAGTCTCTCCTTGTATGTTTTGTTGATTCTAGTAACTACGCTACATATTAGAGAGTCTGTTGTCATTTTGATATCTTGTTTATTTATTTTCAATTTTTGCTATACTGAGGACTTGAGTAGCAGCAGTGGCCCAAGAGGCCTAAAATGAGTTTTCTACCTAGTTAGCCCTACTAGCACCAGCCCGTAATACCAGGAAGCAAGGTCAGCCTCGAGTGGCAGCGCAGTCAAATCAAGGCGAGGCTCAAGAGGCACTTAGTGTTGGTGGAGTTCCAATTGAAGCATTTGTAGCCGGTATGAGAGCAATTGTTGGTTCTTCAACAGTTGCAAGTTGCTCAGGATTCGAGGAGCAACAGTAGTAGGTCCGGTATCGGGAATCTGGACGAGGTTCCCATATCTGAGTATACTAAGCTAAGACCTATGGAGTTTGATGGGGTATCAAAGGACCCTTTGGACTTTTTGGACAAGGTTGAGAAGAGAGCATTGGTTTTGTGCTGTTTAGATAAGAGGACTATCGAGATGGTAGGTTTTCTCTAAAGGGGATAGTATCTCAGTGGTTTAGGGATTACATTCATCCCTTTTTGGATGGTATGACATGGAAACAATTCAGAGATAGGTCGAAGAGTACTTCATTCCTTTTAGTGTGAGACATGAGTATAGAGAGAGGTTCGAGAGGCTGGTTAAAGGAGACCTGTCTGTGGCAGACTACACTAGACAGTTTGTACAACTGAGCAGGTATGCACCCTATGCTGTGAGGATCGAGGAGTAGAAGGAAAACAAGTATATTTCAGGACTTGGTTCAGAGTTTGTCTCATTGGTTCAGTCTATAAGGAGTAGCTTCATAGAGATGATTAATATGGCTAGGCAGATGGAGATGACCCTGCGGGGGTTTGGTTAGGGGGCTGATGAAGGCAAGAAGAAAAAGACCAAGACTGAGGGTCAGAATAGTGTGCCAGCCAGTAGTGTCATTTTACGGCAGTGGTGGATACTCAAGGGTTCCTACCAGCAGGCCGGCAGAAAGGCTACCGTACTCACAAAAAAAGGTAGGCACAATCAGAAGGATGGCCGAAGATTCAAGCCAAGACAAGGCTTCAATGGCAGTGGGCAAATTTTTTATTATAGCAGTTATAGTTCTAGAGCCAGCACTATTAGATGTGCGGTAGGTCACATTAAGAACCGTGCCTAGTTTCTAGCAGAGCCTGTTTCAGGTGTGGCGAGATAAGGCCTATAGCTCAAGCATGTCCTCGCTATTTCAATCACCCAACTTTCTCTCAAGGCTCATATACTAGTATAGCCCGACCAACTTTTTCTGCAGCTCCTGGTTATTCTCAATGTGGATCTTAGTTTATCGGCCAGTAGGGCTGTGGTCTCGGAGGCAGGCCTATGAGAGGTCAGGGGGCAGAGTTCAGAGTTAGGCTTGGAGCTCTCAACAGTCAGGTCGTGGCCAAGTAAGAGTGTTCGACACTAAGGCTACCCATTCCTTTATATCTCCTAGTTTTACTTTAAGGTTGAGCGTTCATCTGATTAGACTTTAGGTTCTTATATCGGTTATTACGTCATGGAGTAACGCCTCAGAGACTGATGTTGTATTTCAGTTATGTCCGGTGTCAGTTGAGGGTCGAGATTTGATTGCTAATTTGATTTTGTTGGACGTCATGGACTTTGATGAAATTTTAGGAATGGACTAGTTGGCTATGCATTATGCCACGTTGGACTGTCGAGAAAAGCAGGTGACTTTTTGAATCTCGAGAGACTCAAAGTTTCATTTCAAAAGAGAGTAGATACTCCATCATCGAATCCCATGTCAGCCATTACGGCTAGGCAGATGCTTCGTCGTGGGTGTCAAGGACATGTGGCTTTAGTGAGGGATACCTTGACAAAAAAAAGGTAGAGTTAAGGATGTTCTTATAGTCTACAAGTTTCCCGATGTATTTTCGGAAGAGCTACTAGGATTGTCACATGACAAAGAAATAGAGTTCTCCATCGATGTAGTACCGAGTACAACTCCCATTTCTATACCACCCTATCGAATGGCACCAGCAAAGTTAAAGGAGCAATTGCATGACCTTCTGAATAAGTTTTTTATTAGACCCAATACGTCTTTCTAAGGCGCTCCTATACTGTTCGTGAAAAAGAAGGATGGTACCTTACGCCTCTGTATTGACTACCAGCAGTTAAATAAGACGACGATTCGTAATAAATCCGCTTTCTCATATCGATAATCTATTCGATCAGCTTCCAGGAGTCGCATGTTTTTCCAAGATTGATTGTGATTAGGGTATCACCAAATGAAAATTTGTGAGGAGGACATTTCGAAGACGATGTTTAAGACGCGTTATGGGCATTATGAGTTCTTAGTAATGTTGTTTGGACTTACTAATGCTCCTGCAACCTTTATGGATCTGATGAATTGGGTGTTTAAGCCATTCCTGGATCACTTTGTCATCGTGTGATGATATCTTGATATATTCCAGAAGCAAAGATGAGCATGTGTGGCAGTTGAGGATGATACTTCAGATGTTGAGGGACCATCAGTTGTATGCTAAGTTCTCCAAGTACGAGTTTTAGTTAAACAACGTAGCTTTTCTAGGTTACGTGGTGTCTAGAGAGGGTACTCAAGTGGACCCCAAGAAAGTGGAGGCGGTGACGGATTGACAGAGACTAACCACGGTGATAAAGATTCACAGCTTTCTAGGTTTGGCAGTCTATTATCGCCGATTTGTGCAAGACTTTTTAAGGATAACAACGCCTTTGACTAGGCTGACTCAAAAGAATATTAGATTCCAATGGACTGATGCGTGTGAAAGAAGCTTTCAGAGGCTGAAAGATTGTTTGATTTCAGCTCCAGTGTTGACCTTACCCTCCAGAACTGGTGGTTTTACGGTGTATTGTGACGCTTCTAGAGTGGGTTTGGATTGTATTTTGATGTAGCATGGTAAGGTAATGGCTTATGCATCTAGGCAGTTGAAGAGGCATGAATGGAATTACTCTACTCATGACTTGGAGATGACAACAGTAATTTTTACCCTTAAGATCTTGAGTCACTATCTCTACAAGGAGACATGCGAGATATATATAGATCACAATAGCTTGAAGTATATTTTTCAACAAAAGGAGTTGAATCTGAGGCAGAGAAGATGGTTGGAGCTTCTGAAGGATTATGATTGTACTATTCTCTACCATCCAGGTAAAGCAAATGTTATGGCAGATGCCTTAAGTAGGAAGTCGGTAGGTAGCCTTGCTCACATTAGTGCGGAAAAGAAATCTCCAACCAAAGAGTTGTATGAGTTGTACAACTAAAGGTTGCAAATGGAGGTAATGAAATTGGGAGCATTGTTGGTGCATTTCAAGGTTAGGTCTGTGCTTGATGACATAATTAAGTTAGCTCAGAGTTAGAACCCACAGTTAAGAAAAATCTGCAAAGAAGTGCAGTAGGGTCAAGCTAACAATTTTATTATAGATGATGATAGTACTTTCAGGATGGGCACTAAACTGCGTGTTCCTAACGTGGATAATCTCAGAAAGAAGATTTCAGAAGAGGCGCACTGCACAGCTTACAATGTCCATCCAGGTTCTACCAAGATGTATCATGATTTGGAAGGCATTTATTGGTAGAATGGGATAAAAAAGGATATGGCAGAATTTATTTCCAACTGTTTGACGTGTCAGCAAGTTAAGTTGGAGCACCAGAAGCTGTCAGTGTTGTTGCAGCCGCTTCCTATACTAGAGTAGAAATGAAAAAGAATTATTATAGATTTCATGTCGGGTTTGCCTAAGACTTTGGCTGGTTAATGACTCTATCTGGGTAATTGTGGACTGATTGACTAAGTCAGCACACTTCCTTTCCGTGAAGACTACCTATTCTGTGGCTAAGTATGCAATGGTGTATCTAGAGAGAATTATTAGTCTTCACGACATTCCTGTCTCAATAGTGTCTAATAGGGGACCCCAATTTACTTCGAGATTTTGGAAGAAGCCACAAGACGAGCTTGGTATTATATTGGACTTCAGCACAGCTTTTCACGCCCAGACTCACGGACAGTCAGAAAGGACAATTCAGACCGTGGAAGATATGCTTCAGATGTTTGTAATAGATTTTGATGGTTAGTGAGAATGGTACCTGCCATTGATTGAGTTCGCTTATAATAACTGCTACGATGCGAGCATCGAGATCCTTACAAGGCACTGTACGGCAGGAAGTGCAGATCTCTTGTATGTTGGGAAGAAGTTGGTGAATGGAAGTTAGCAGGACCAGAGTTGGTTCAAATTATTTCAGAGAAGATTCCTATTATCCACGAGTGACTGAAGACAGCTTTTAGTAGGCAGAAGAGTTATGTGGATCCGAAGCGAAAACACTTGGAGTTCAATATTAGGGAGTTTGTTTTCCTAAAGGTGTCCCCTATGTATGGTGTGATGCGGTTTGGCAAGAAAGAAAAGTTAACCTCTCGTTATATGGGACCTTTTGAGATTATTGACAGGATTGGAGAGGTAGCATACAAGTTGGACTTGCCGCTGAATTTCTCGCATGTGCATCCGATATTTCATATATCCATATTGAGAAAGTACATTTCAGATCCTTCTCACGTGTTGCAACCTCAATATGTGGAAGTGAGCTAAGACTTGACTTACAAAGAGCAACTAGTTATGATTGTGGATACTCAAGTTCGCCAACTACGATCTAAGGTTATACCGGTGGTTAAGGTGTTGTGGTGAAATCATTCGACTAAGGAATGTACTTGGGAAATCGAGCAGGAGATGAGAGATTCCTACTCTCATTTGTTTCAGTCTTGAAGTAAGCGTTGTTCCATCTAAAATTTGATGACAAATTTTCTTAAAGGGAGAGAATGTAATATTCGTGTTTTTTAAATTTTAATTTTTTTATTTTTCAAGGGTAATTTGGTAAATTAATAATTTCCATGCATAAGCGAGTATCATATAATTTAATTCAATATAACACAATACTTTAAATATATTTATTCTGATAAATTTTAAATTTAGATTTGTGATTTTAAAAGAATTGTCAAATTTATTTATATTTATATTAGTTTTATTTAAAATATTTTTCTATTTAACTTAGATTTAATATTACAGTAAATATTAATAACTTATTTTTTATATATAATCATCATCACTGTTACGAGTCTAACTAGAGTAAATTTATTGGAATAGGAATTACCAGTGTATAAATGCATATAATATATATATATATATATATATATATATATATATATATATATATATATATATATATATATATAGACATAGGTATTACTGTAGCAATGTTTTTATAGGGAGGCTAATAGGAAATTTTGGTTGTTGGAAAATATCACCAAGCCCCACCCCTTTCTCCCTCTCCTTCTTTCTCCATGCTGGTCTCTCTCCCTCCCCGGCTTCTTCCATTTTTGCCACCTACACCTCCCTCAACCCATCGAAACTCCTTCCTCCCCCTTCCTTCACCGTCACCGCCCTTATTCCCCCATTTTCGCTGAAAAATCGAAATGAGCAGAAGGAGGAGCTGTCACCCTTGCTACCAGAACAAACTTCTGCCACCCCTTTCTCGTAAATTCGATGATGGATTCGTGCGCCCTACCATTTAAAACCCCCAGGTCAAGCTTCCCCGCCGTTTTCCCTTGGTGGCAGTGGTGTGTAAGTCTCGCCGGAGCCGAAACTTTCCAGCCTAGATCCGGTGGTTCTCGGCGAGTTTTTGGCGGAAGAAATTGCATATTCAGACTCCTAGAAAGTCAAGCTTCGTGTAGGTGTCTCCGGATCCGAACGTATAGACTTTCAGACTCTAGTGTTTTCTGAACGCTCAAAATTTTAAATTTTTAACTCGGTATAATTTATTTTGGACCCGATAAATTATTTAGAAATTTTTATAAAATATTTGGCGCATTAGTTGTTAGTTATTAATAATTAATTAAATAATTTAATTAATTAATAGCTTATTCATAAAAATACTATAGATTAATTATAGTGGTAATTATTATTTGATTTTATAAATTGAGGTGGTGAGTAATTAAATTAAGATGCAAGAAAAATATTTGCGTGTTGCATTATGAAATAATATTTATTGCTGGACTGGTAATTATTGTATGTGAACCAGGTTGTGTTGCAGAGTCGAAGAAAATATAATGCTATTAAATAGTTGAAGTGTTTTTACCAGTTCTGGACTTGTTATATCGAGATAAACGTCCGTAATTTATGGGAGGTTCTGTAGAATATATGGTAGAATTTCCGAGTAGGAATCAGTCAAAATTTTTTTAAGCAGTCTAATCTAGGAGTCTAGGTATAAGATAAATTATGAAATATTTTAGTAACTTAATTATCTTAATTACTTTCGTGAATAGATAATCCACTGGTTCAGCTAGCTCCACTCGAGGCGTAGGAGGAGTTAGTAGAGATTCGACAGAACTGTGAGTTAGAGTCATATATCCTACTGTCTGTGTCATATCTCCATTTAAGTAAAATTCTTAAATGAATAATTATTATGGTTATATTAGTAGTATAAGTATTATTAAATTTATTTTCACTACTATTAATAATATTATTATTATTCATGCATTACATTTATTATTATCATAATTATTATTATTATTTTTATTATTATTATTATTATTATTATTATTATCATTGTGGTTGTTCAATTATTATTAATTTTATAAAAATTGCATATAATATTATTGATGCTAATATTTTTTGGCTCGGGATGAGGCAACATTAGAACACATTACCTGATGGCTACATCAGGATCGCATCCACACCGATGAAATCAGAGTCAGGTAATAGAGGAATATTCGGTGATGTACCTTGGTCGAGCATAGCTCTCTGGGCCTATGGAAGTCTGATTTTTCGGAGAAAGGTCCTTGGTCGAGCGGTACTCTCTGGGTGCCAGCTGTATTAGTGTTTAAGTGGCCAAACTGGACTTAAGGACCATGTTCGAGCTTTGCTCTCTGGGCGCCAATCTTATTGGAATAAGAGAGCTAAAAGGCTGCTAGAATTGGAGGTTCAGGATTCTGCTGAAGTACTTATCCCGTATGTGTTAAAAATTACATTTTAAAAAAATTACGATATGACACGCATTTGTTATTTTGTGATATTCTATACTATTTAATAATTATTTTATATTTATGACTGCTTAAACTTAGAGTATATGATTTTAACTCACTCTCGAAACTGACAGTCTCAATTTTAATTTTTCAGGTAACAACTAGGTTCTACACTGTCTTTTGCCGAACAACCCGAATATATATATATATATTATGTTTGTTATTTGAGTTATTGATTAGTTAGACTTGCTATGGGATATGGTGACTTTAAGTTTATCCATCTCTTAGTACCGATTACGAACCCACGGATCAGGTCGTGACACTCAGAAACACTGTAGGTAAATGGATCTTAGGCTTGTCGATGAAGATGGTTATCTGCTCCCCTTTAGAAGCGGAGCTTTGGGGCCTTTTGCATGGCTTAAGAATCGCATGGAACATGCAAATTAAAAAGATTAAAGTTTGAGGTTGGCTCAAGCGTTATTGTGTGTGCTCTCTCCCACAACTATAATTTTGTTGGCAGACTGAAAAATGTTTCTCTTTAGTTTTGTTTTGTTTGGGCTGTTTTAGTCCTCCTCTTTTAACCCAAAAAAAAAAAAAAGAAAGAAAGAAAGAAAGAGAGCGAAGAAGTAGAAAAGTTCACGTGGATGTTATACATGCCATTTTAAATGTGTTGAAGGGCCAAATATAGAAAACAAATTCAAACTATTGATTAGATTAATTGGATTTTTTTGGATCGGTTAATGGGCTTTCAATAGATTGAGATGCTATACAATCCACTTATTTTTATTTTAGCTGTTACCTACTTGATGAAGCAAATAATATTTTCATAAAATTATTTTAAAATTTTAAAATATTAAAAATAATTTAATAAAGATATTGTATGGACAAAAATTAAAATTAAGATATATAAAATATTATATGTCACAATACACAGAAAAAATTAAAATTAAAATTAAAATGTATAAAATATTTAACAATTTTTTGTTTTGTAATTATCATAATTACATCTAGATACTGGTAGTGCATTGCTAACTATATTTTTAAATTCACTCAATGTGGCTGGTTCAATCGGCAAAATAAACAAATGGCCTAATGACACTAAAAATTTAAATTTTTACATTAAATTGCACATTTAGTTTATTTTTTTAATCTTTATTTGGGCTTATTTAAAAAGTAAATTTTGAGAAACTTACATTTTTTAATAATTTTATCCAATTATTTCAAAAAATTTTAAAAAATATCAATTATTTTTAAAATATTAGAATAAAAAAGATGTTGTAAGAAGTTGATTATGCTTACTAGAAGAATAATATTATGAATAAATAAAAATAGTTTATCCTATACTTAATAATATGATTATTAAAAATCTCATATATTGGTATTCTTGCACATATTTTACATCTGAATGTAATAATTCTCTTATTAAATCACTAACTTTTATACTAGTAAGTATAATTGACTTGCTACATCATTTCTTCTAATTGTAAAATTTCAAAATTGTTAATGAAAAGTATTTCTGAAATTAAATTAAAAACATATGTATTTATTTTAAAATTTTGAAATAATTGGATAAAATTGTTAAAAAAATATAAAGTTTAGAATTTAACTAGTAATTAGGCCTTTTACTTAAATGACCTGATTTGGCTAATTGATAGCAATTATAGCCAAATTAAAATTTTGGTCAAAATAAGGTGACGTGGTAAATAAAATAGCGTTATTAATTATAAACAACTTACATATCATTGCCATATATATTTACATATCACATACGAGTTAATAAGATCAGGTTACAGATAAACAAAAAAGTAAATGATAATTAAAATTTATAAATCAAGAAAAAAATAAATGGTAAAGCATTCTCGTCGTAATTTTATGTATTTTTTTTAAGAGAAAATGATATTAGCAAAGTAAAAAGAAGGTAATATCCAATTTTGATCGAAATTTTAATTTGACTATAACTGTAATCAATTAGCAAAATCGAGCCATTTAAATAAAAATTTAAAGTTTAGGCTAATTTAAAAAAAAAATAGACTTTTAAATTTTTAACATTATTAGACTTAAAACAATAATATCTTAATAAATTCAAGTGATTTTAAGTTGAATTTTGGTCAAGGTCACTTACGATAAAGGTCCTAAAATACAAGCGTGTACGGTCAAAATCAGGAATATAAATTAAAAATTGATTTTTTATTTTTGATGAAAATTTAGTAATGTTTAGATTGTGACACTCACTCCTACAATAATCTCATCTTATAACTAAGTTAAATCAAGAGTTCGGAATCTTTAATTTTCAAGTTATAGTAAATTAATTAATACGTATTTATTGTTTTATTCTCATGAGTTTAATGCAAAATATATTATATTGCTCCATTATTTTTTCATTTATTAGCATCAATAAATTCATTGGGAGCTCTAAATTTTTCCTTTCTTAAAAAGAATATTCTAAATCTAAAAATTTTAGTTAGATTCTAAGAATTATATCTATTAAATATTTACTAAATAAATTATAATTTAAATTGATCGAAACTAATAAAATTTGATTTAGTTACTCTTTGTATTATAAAACTATTGATTTATATATTATATATAATATATCTAATATATTTAAATTTATTTTACTATAAATTGAATTTTCACACTTTATCTTCTAATTTAGTGTACAAACTAAAAAGCATCATATTAGTTTTGGATGGTCGGATTGCACAATAATCCACCTTTTAATAAACTTTTTCTTACATTTTTCTAATTTCAAAATATTGATTTTCTAAAAAGAATATTTATTTTTTAAAAAGATAAAAATCTACATCATCATATTTTAAATGAAAAAAAATACAAATAAATCTTTTAAATTTCTAAATTTTAAAATAATTTAATTAAATTATAATAATTATATTTTTAAAACTAACTCTTTATATAATTAATTACAGTGTTGATTTTTTCTATTAAAGTCAAATATATATTGGTATTTTTATTTTTTATTCATTAAGAAGTAGAGGTGATACTCCTTTAGATAAAAAAAATAAATTAAAAAAATTAAAGTGTTTCCTTTTAACATTTAAAACTAATAAAATTTCATACCATTATATTATAAAATAGACAGAATTAGTTTTAAGGATATATTTATTATAATTTAAATATTAAAAATATAATTGAATTAGTTTAAATTTATGAATTTAATTATACTTTGACCAAAAGATTGAAGGATTTATATGTACCTTAAAGCAACTCCAAGAAAAAAAATTAACTTAGACCGGTAATACGCCTTGGATTATTATTACCAAATTGATTAAAAAAGAAAAAGAAAATACTCCTTTTAACAGTGAAAGTTGAATAAATAAAAATACGAACCAGAGATGAATTTTCGGGTCTCAAAGTTAGGTCAGCGGCAGGCTACAGAATCCAGTCAAATATGAACATCCTATAATTACTTTAAAAACATTCCTATTTTCGTATATTTTCTTTTCTTTCTTTTTTTTTTTTTGGGGGGGGTCTCCGAAATTTCAATTAACAAAGAAAAAAGAGACAAAACGAAAAGGTATGCTCTTTTATTCTATCGATTCTTAGAATCAAAGATCGACTTCTGGTTTGATTTGTGTTTTTTTTTTTGGATGAATTAGTGATCTCTTAACTTCTTTTGCGATTTCCAATTCTAACCTTTCCGCGATTTTTCATATGTATCTTTTCTGAATTAAAGATCTGTTTGATTTGGCTATTTTTGGGATCTGTTATGTTGATTGATTCTTGATATATTAAAGCTAAGCTTGTGATATGTTTTGAATATGGAATTCTAACTCTGTAGGTTCTTTTTTTTTTTTTTTTTTTGATTTGGAAGTTGAGTGGATTGAATTGATTGCAGGTAGTTGGTTAGTGTAAATCAAGGATGCTAGAGCAGTTGCTTATATTTACAAGAGGAGGGTTAATCCTCTGGACATGCAAAGAGCTTGGAAATGCTTTAAAAGGGTCACCAATTGACACTTTGATTCGATCCTGCCTTTTGGAGGAACGATCTGGTGCTGCATCATATAATTATGATGCCCCTGGTGCAGCTTATACCCTTAAATGGACTTTCCATAATGAGCTTGGCCTTGTGTTTGTTGCTGTGTATCAGAGGATCCTCCACCTGTTGTATGTGGATGAGTTGCTTGCAATGGTTAAGCGTGAGTTTTCGGAGATTTACGATCATAAGCGGTTGGAGTATAACGATTTTGATGAAACTTTTAGGCAGCTTAGGAAAGAGGCAGAAGCTCGAGCTGAGGAATTGAAGAAATCGAAGCAGGTAGGTAAGCCTGTCAATGACGGAAAGAAGCAAGGGCTTGTGAGAAAAGGTGGGTTTCAAGGAGGGAATAAGAAAAAGATTGATGGAAATGATGGTGGTGATGATGATAATGGAAAAGGGTACAAGTTGGAGAATGGTCACTCCAATGGTAATCTTGTCGATATTGAAGGGTCTAGGTCAGGTGTTGCTAATGCTAACGGTAAAGAAAATGCAAGTTCTAACATTGCAGCTTTTGATGTAACTAAGCTTCAAAAGCGGGGTAAAGGTGCAAAAAAAATTGATACTGTCGTTGTTAGTAAGGGTCCCAATGTGGACCCAAAGAAAAAGATAACAAAGAAGAATAGAGTTTGGGATGATTCGCCTTCAGAGTCAAAATTGGACTTTACAGATCCTGTGGAGAACGGGAATGAGAATATAGAAGTTGTGGCAACTGATCATGGTGAAAGCATGATGGACAAAGAAGATATTATCAGTAGTGACAGTGAGTCCGAAGATGAGGAAGTGGGAAAAGAAAGCAAGCCTGGTGCCAAGAAGAAAGGATGGTTTTCATCTATGTTTCAGAGGTAAATTCTTGCTTCTATTAACTTAAAATTGTTTATTGCTTTGATTATGAAGTGATTGAACAAATTTTAGGGATCAAATATAAAGCATATTCGAGAATTTGAATACATTTTCAACCATGTCCGACATCTGATTATCCTTTTTAACATCTTTGGGACTATTGATGCTGATATGTTAATCCCTTTGTTGCTTGTAGAACTACAAAAGTTGGAGGCATATATTTGGGCTTTGTGCCAGAGTTCTTTCTATTGTTAAAGAACCCTGAAACTTCTGACCATGAAGATTTTGGAACTTACAGTGTGGTCTTATCAACTGATTAGATTTTATTACCTAACTGCTACAATATCAACTTCTGTTGAGTTTCTTGCTATACTCATCCATATCTAGAACATTCACATGTTCAACCTTATTCAATGCCTTGATCAATTAGGGAATCTAACATGCTTTCTGATTACTGGACTACATTATTGATATTCATGTTGCTAGTCCGTTCTGTTCGTCAACTTATTTTTCACTGTGAGACTGAAATGCCATGTGTAACTTTGAGTTCGAAATTATGGTATATCTGGCTGTTAGAAACATGTCATCATTGTGGGTTCATGCTTCTAAAGCTGTTACTGTTTCTCTTCTGGGTTATGAGAAGCAGAACAATCTTGATGCGTCAGGTATGAGAAAAAAATAATTGGAGGCTAGTAGACATGCATATTTAGGTTTATTGGTTTATCAGTCGGCATAACTATCCTGCATTAAGAAAGTATGTCCAATTAGAAGATCTTGTTTCTTGAATCCTCCTTATGAGTGTTTATTGCTGGTTGTTTGAGCTTTTCTATTACAGAATCATTGTTGTGGTGGCTCTTATGCAAACCTAATAAGATTTTTCTATTAGTGATCCCTGTCTGGAAAAACTTATCTGTACATCTAGTACTGCCAATGTTTTGACTTATTCCTTTCACTCTGAAATTATGCATTTGTACTAGTTTAATTTTCTACTAAACTAGTAGAACATTAGTTTGGAGAAGTCACCTGATTTTATGTGCTCTCCTCGATTCAGTATTGCAGGAAAGGCAAATTTAGAGAAGTCAGACCTGGAACCAGCTCTGAAAGCTCTCAAGGATAGGTTGATGACCAAGAATGTGGTATGTTGCTCTGTCCACTAGATTCTGTGTGTGATATCTTTATGAGTTTATCATTTATCAGTTACAATGCACATGCTAATGAAGTTCTATTCATGTGCATATCCCAGGCCGAGGAGATAGCTGAGAAGCTTTGTGAGTCAGTTGCAGCTAGTCTTGAAGGTAAAAAGCTGGCATCTTTCACGAGGATATCTTCAACAGTGCAGGTTAGTTGCATCTTAATATTGAGTTTCTTCTTTTTGCCCTACCATTTCGGCGTAGCAATGAATTCACATCATGCCATGGAATCATGTGTACAGGCTGCAATGGAAGAAGCTCTTGTTCGCATTTTAACTCCTAAGCGTTCTATTGACATACTGAGGGATGTGCATGCTGCCAAGGAACAGAAGAAACCATACGTTGTTGTTTTTGTTGGTGTCAATGGAGTTGGGAAGTCCACTAATCTTGCTAAGGTTCAGCTGATGTCAAACACTCTCTCTCTATATATCTGTCTGTCTGTCTATCTGAGGTTTACTATCAAGGCCTGTTTTCTGATCAACCGGTTATTTTTGCTATCGCAGGTAGCATACTGGCTTCTGCAGCATAAAGTTAGTGTTATGATGGCTGCTTGTGATACATTTCGGTCTGGAGCTGTTGAGCAACTGCGCACTCATGCGCGTAGACTTCAGGTACAAATTTAATGTCTTATGTCTTATCTTGGCTCTTTATTGCAGTAGGTTGTTTGTGTATATATTGTGTTTTACAGAAGCTGTAAATTAAACTTGTAATCTTTACATGGTAGATCCCAATATTTGAAAAGGGCTATGAAAAAGATCCCGCAATTGTAGCAAAGGAAGCTATTCAGGAGGCTGCACGCTATGGTTCTGATGTGGTTCTTGTTGATACTGCTGGTCGAATGCAGGTATGTTGTGAGATGAAATCTAAGCTGAGTGATTTCAGTTGGATAAATTTGGTTGATGTTTGATTTACACTTCTCAGTTCTTACATTTCCTCGGTGTAAAGAAGATTTTCTGTAAGCCTCTTTTGGATTGAGGGATTCTAGAATCCATGGATTTAGCCAAAGTCCATGGATTTGAAATCTATGGATTTTAAGAGTTCCTTCGTTTGGATTAAACATAAAAACTATGGGATTTTGTTTAAAATTGAGGATAATTTTGAGATAATATAAATTTATGAGGGACAATATTAGAATAAAAAAAATATTATAACAATCTGTCATTCTTTTAAAATGGTGAATTTTGGAATTCCACCTTCTTGGTGGGAAATTAAGACCTTAAAAATGAGGGATTTTGGAGGATGAGGGATTTCTTAAAATCCCTAGATTCTAGAATCCATGAATTTTATAAGATCCCTCATTTACAATCCCTCAATCTAAACTACTCCTACATCTTTTCCTTCAAAACGATCAAATTCAATCCCAAAATATGAACTCAAGCAGAATTCGGTAGTGTTACTGTATGTTAATGGTAATATTGTGATCATATAATACTTTCAAGAATCCATCCTCATAGAAACCTAGTTGAGATTCAGAGTAAGACTTACTGAGTTGAGTTTAATGTAGGCGAAGAATTGACCTCGCATTCTCATATGCTAGCTTCTTTATTTTGTGATTGTTGTTATTTTTATGATGATGACGTTGCACGTGTTATGTGTTTCAGGATAATGAACCATTAATGAGAGCTCTCTCAAAGCTTATTTATCTCAACAATCCAGATTTGGTCTTGTTTGTTGGAGAGGCATTGGTTGGAAATGATGCTGTCGATCAACTATCAAAGTTCAATCAGGTTCAGTCTTTAGTTCGCAACATTTCATTTTCTTACAGTTCTATGCTCCAGATTGATTTATCAAGTAAAGTTCCTTGTTTGTCTGCAGAAATTAGCTGACCTCTCTACTTCACCCAATCCAAGGTTGATAGATGGGATTTTGCTTACCAAGTTTGATACAATTGATGATAAGGTAGAGAATGGCTCGAGTAACAGTCCGTACCCCCTCCCATCCTTTTTCATCCGATCTTTCTTTTTTGTGTTAGCCTTCCTTTTTTCATCATGTTTTATACAATGTTATTTGTTGACTGAATCTGGTCCTTAATGTTTTGGTGAATGTAGGTTGGAGCTGCACTGTCAATGGTTTACATCTCCGGTGCACCAGTCATGTTTGTAGGCTGTGGGCAATCTTATACGGATCTCAAAAAGTTGAATGTGAAATCTATTGTCAAGACACTCCTCAAATGAATAGGGTCTCCTCTCTAATTAACATTTGTCGGGTTTATTATGTTATTTCCTTTGTCATGCCCTCCGTCCTGTTATGAACAGATCAAAGTCTGCCAAACTTCTATGTTTGCCCCTTTTTTTTCCCGGTATGTTATCGGAGGTGAATCAGTCCCTTGTTGCTGTAAGATATGGTAGTTAATTAAATATTTATTTTTCAATTTCTTCTAGTTATTTCTAGATAGTCTTCTATTTCTCTAGAAATTATTTATAAGCCTGATCTAGTAGTCGATAGGTACTGTGTATGTGTATGATGGCACCATAGTAAGTTAGCGCGCACGTGCTCTAGAGATGTGAGCCTATAGTAGGCCTCTGTCTAGATTTATCATGGAACTGGGGAGAAAAGTTGTTGACTTGCAGAATATGTGAAAAATACTGAACTTCACATTCAGATTGCAGGTTCTCTGTGGATGAGTAAGGTAAAATATTACCTTTATAATGGCATCAGAGTGAGGAAGATTGTTTTGGAAAATATTTCAGTTTATGGTTATAGGTCTTATGAGAATATTCACACAGAGTACAAATCATCTATTCTCAAAAGAGCAGAAAAGATCAACTGCGCCGGGGCTGATCAACAATTTTTACAAACTTTGTCTTGATCTTCTTGATAGCAGCAAGGACTTCTTTCATGTCTTTCCTTTCCTCTGGAGTATCTGCCGAACATCTTAAGGCTAACTCCAGAATTGCTGCTACAGAGTCTTCCTTGGCTGTAAAATATTATTCCTTCTCGCTTAACAATTTGACATGGATAGCTTGTGCTACTGCACATGGTTAAGATTGTTTGATCCAATGTTTCAAGCTCATTTCTCCTGCATACATTTCATCTGTAGGCTTCTTTGCTGTAAAAGTTTCCATCAATAGAATACCATAGCTGTATATACATCACCTTTTGCAGACACAATCCCTTCTGAACCATACTCTACATTAGCATATCTATGTTCTAGTAGAAAACTAACTGTGAAAAGGGCGTGTAAAATGAGATTTTTTTTAAGAACAGAACAGAAGCAGCACCCGGTGCCATATAACCAATAGTGGCTAGTGTCATGGTCTGTATGGCCGAATCCCCTTCGCCCAAGTCGTGCAAGGCTGAAATAACATGTGCAACCATACCTTCATTGGGCAGAATATTGCTAGGCTTTAAGTCACAATGAACAACACTTGTAGTGTAGCCATGATGGAGATATTCTAGTGCTGATGCAACATCTATCATAATGTTCAATCTTTGAATCATATCCAAGCAATCCTTGGTAGAATGTAACCACTTCTCAAGGCTCCACTTAGGCATAACTCGAGCACCAATGCTTTAAAATCAAGGTTACAGCATACAGTAATGATCTTAACAAGATTTCAATGGCGAAGATTGCGCAAAACTTCACACTCAACATCAAAACTACTGAATGCTCCTTCTAGTTGCATATTGAAAACCTTAACTTCAACAGTCATCCCATCAGATAAAGTCCCTTTGTACACTGAGTCAAAACTCCCACTCCCCAGTAAGTTGCTGTCCTGAAATCCATATGCCGCGACCTTCAGTTCATGGCGAGAAATTCTTCTCCACGTAGCTAAAGGCTGCAAATCTCCTAGAGATGGAAGCTTAGCATTATGTTTATGGTGTCTTATGGGGATGATAACAAAGGCAACGATCAATATTATAGATGCAGTTGTTGCCAAAATGTATCTGAGCACAATCATACGAGACTTCTTGGAAGGTTGAGGATTACTTCTTTGGCATTGTGGCACTAGCATTCGAGTTGAGCCACACAGTGCTTCATTTCCCATGAAAGATCGAGCTGAGAAATTCACAAATGGTCCTCCATTAAGATTTTCTCCTTGCAGTCGATTAAATGACACATTAAAATTTTTGAAAAGCAAGAGTTTCTCCAAGGACTTGGGAATCATTCCCGTGAGATTATTACTTGAAAGATCCAGCCTTTCCAGGCTAACCAAGTCACCCACTGATTGAGGAATGTGGCCTTGTAATCTATTGCTAGATATGCTGAGAGTACTCAGATGCTGGAGGCCACCAATGCTTGTTGGGATATCACTAGATAGTTGATTGCTTGACAAATCTATCACTTCCACAACCTTCAAATTTGCCATTTCTGATGGAAAAGAACCATTTAACGAATTGGAAGATTGATTTACTTTCAAGATGTCTCTTAACTCCCACAAAGTTGAGGGTATGGCAGCAATGGATCTGTTGGAGGCCAAGTCAAGTTCTCTTAGAGATGTTATATTACTTAAGCAAGAAGGCAATGATCCAAAAAGCTAATTTCCTGAAAAATATAAGAAGGCCATACTCTCTAAATGACACAGCTCATAAGGGATGGTTCCTTGTGATTTATTGCCGTTAAGAGACAAACGTTGAAGATGTTTTTATTCTTCCAACTGTAGTTGGAATTCTTCCAACCAAAGCATTATTTCCAAGTTTAGTTCTATCAAGTCACTTAAATTGCCAATTTCTTTTGGAATGATACCTTTTATGTTGCAGTCAATGCAAGAAAAGTGCTCCAGATTGGTAGATAATTTGCCTATTGACCTTGGAAGATTGCCATTCAAAGGATTACCATCCACCCATAAGCCTAATAATTGTTTGAAACTCACTAAAGATGAAAGGAATTCCATTCCTGTGGATGAGGACTTGGTGGTTAAAGATTGTAACCGAGGTTGAGTAGTTGGAGATTGGTCAAATTTCCAATGGAATCAGGAATGAATGAAGAGAAAGAACTGTATGACAAGTATAGGACAACAAGCTTAGAAGCATTGTTGTTGGATATAGAGTTAGGGATTGATCCAGTAAGTTGATTCAGAGCTAGGTAAACCCTCAAGATTTGGAAGCCAAAAGCCAATGTTAGATGGAAGATGGCCTGAGATGCTATTGGCAGTAAGGTCTATCAGCTCCACCTTTGAGAGATTGAGGATTGCTGATGGCAATGAGCCACTAATGCTGTTTAATCCCACATGAAATATCTTAAGATTATGCAGGTTGCCAATCTCATGAGGTATTATACCTGGAAAATGTTAAGATAATGACAATGATAATACTGATGTTGAATAAGGTCAATGGTTTTGAATAATAGGTTTCGAAAAATTGATGCATTTAGATAGAATAACATTAATGGGCTATAGATTTTTCAAAATTCTATTCACATAAATTATGAAAATAATGTATCATCATTGTATGTCTAACGCTTTAGTCTAATATTAAAATAAAAGTACGTTTAGAATGATCGCCCGTCCTAGATCTTACCAATCTCGAAAAATGAATATTTATCATCACCCCTTTGAGAAAAAGATATAGTAACTTTGATATCTCATCATAATCATACCTGAAAAGTCATTGTCCACCGTGTACAAATACTCAAGGAAATTACAGTTTCCAAGCTCCCCTGGTATGCTGCCTAATCAGTCATTATCAATAAAAAAATCAGATAAAATAATGATTATGAGTATAGCTTAATTTAACATTCCCCCACCTAAAATGAAGGAAAAGAAAACTACATAATATATATATTTGCCCGTGAACATGTTTCGACCCATGTATATGCCCAGGAGTGAAGTACAGTTTCCAACATTTCGTGGTATGCTTCCTGTGAAATCAATCATTCTTCATTCAATAAATAGGGTTAAATGTCCCGCTGGTACCAAATTTTTGCACTTTTTTCCAATTAGTACCAAACCTTCAATTTGTTTCTTTTTTTTACCACTCCTATTATTTTTGTATCTTCCGCCAGTACTAATGAGGAATTCGGCACTTATTTGCTGATGTGGCTGCCGAATTTATGAAGGATAACACACCACTTGCCACATCTGTTGCTGACTCCTTCACTTTATCCTAGTCAGCAATTAACTAAAAACCTTTAATTTGAGCTACAAAATTGAGAGACATTGATTAAATTATTTTCTTCCTCTAAGCTAACCCAAAAGTAACCGTTGGTACCAAACCTCAAAAATCAACGTAAACCGCTCGAATTCCACCTCTATTGTCAACGCTCTGTGAATCTCTCGTTTCTCATCTCTGACCTTCTGCTTCGTACTTGCACATTGCGAGATTGTGGAATAATGACACTTGACTGGCGAGTAAGGGAGAAAGCCGAAGACCCACCACTATATTGTAAGTACAAGCGTGCCGCTAGTTATTCTGTTGTTATTGAAAGCTATTTTACATCTTTGAATGCGTAATGCATGCTGCATTTCTTTGGAAGTTAACAATACAGGGGGCTAGGTTTTCCGTAATTCCTTTTTAATAGTTGAACGTTGATGATGTTTGTTTATTAATACTATTTGTGTATGGTTGTTTCATATTTGTTTAATTAATTTATTTTGCAGTGCCTAATTCCGACTACTTCAGTTTGTATTGGCATGACTATGGAGTTGATGGTAGAGGTAAATCTAAGCTATGGGATATAGGAACTGTGAATTTTTGTAGTTCAGATAAGAAATAGATTCAATGGCTAGAGAGCTAGGATTGAATCCTGAAAGAAAGCTTATTATGTGGAAGGATCCTACAAAGAGTATGAGTGATGGGTTGAGAAGCCTTGAAACTAATAGGGATGTTTTAGAAATGGCAATGGCTGTGGAGGGTTCTAAATTAATGCATATATTTAGTAAGGATAAGTTTGAAGCTGAGGAAGAAGCTGGGGATGAGGCTGTGAAAAATATGGATGATGACAGCTGTAAGGATAGTGAGAATAGTGATGGAGATTCAGAGGACAGTGAGTTTGTGGACTCTGATTATGACGTGAGGGGTGAAGATGATGATGATGCCATGTTTGATGAGTTTGTTGATAAGGAGCTTGAGAAGGACAGACCTTCTGGTTCTAGAAGTGCTAGGCAACCTGCTGAGGAGTTGTTTGAAGAAATAGATGGCATAGTATATGGTCCATTAGATGAGCTATTGTCATGCTCCTCATCTGAAGACAGTGATGCAGACTCAAGGAAGCAAAGATGGCATGTGTTTAATGAGGAGACAGACATGGCAAATCCCAGCTTCAAGATTGGAATGCTCTTCAGTTCCTTCAAACAATTCAAGGATACTGCTCATCAATAGAAAGTAGAAACCAGGTTATATTTGGGTCAAATACAAGGTAGAAATGCAAGGCCAAATGCAAGAAAAGATGCAAGTTTTTCATTTGGGCTTACTTGCTGAACTCAGACAAACAAACAGTGCAAATCAAGTCAGCCAATTTCGCTCACACATGTTCAAGAGAGGCATACAATAGGCATATTAATGCCAATTGGATAGCTCAACATTATGTTGAAAGGTTCATAGCTTATTCCAGTTGGGCAATGCAAGGGATCATACAAGCTGTAAAAGAAGATTGTGGTGTTGAAGTGTCCAGACTGAAAGCATGGAGAGCAAGAAATGATGCTTTGAGATTTATCAACGGTGATGAGACAAAACAACTTTCTAGCCTTCATGATTACAAGCTAGAACTCTTGAGAAGTAATCCAGGAAGCACAATAGTTTTTAGTTTGAATGAAGGTGTTTTTAACAGTATGTATGTGTGCTTTGCTGCATTGAGGGAAGGATTCAAGTCTTGTAGGACTTTCATATCTTTTTGGATGGGTGTTGGCTGAAAGGAGTATTTGGAGGACAGCTTCTCACAGCTGTTGGTTTAGATGCAAATGGCGGCATCTATCCAGTGGCATGGTGTGTTGTGCAAAAAGAAAACAAGGAGAACTGGAAATGGTTTTTGGAGCTGCTGGCTGAAGATTTTGGGATAACAAACAGTTATCATTAGGTGTTTATGACTGACAGGCAGAAGGTAAAGACTCTTCACAAATTCCTTTTCTATTCCTTCATATATTTTGGCATAATGGTATCAATTGTGTGTTGTTCTTTTGGAATAGGGTCTTATTCTTGCCAGTGAAGTACTATTCCCTAATTCTGAATATAGATTTTGTGTTAGACATATGCATAATAATTTTAGAAAGAAATTTAATAGTCTAGGATTAAAAGAACTTGTGTGGGGTGCTGCTATGGCAAGTTATGTCCAGATATTTCAAAGGATAATGGAGAAGTTTGCATTAGCATCACATCAAGGACATAACTACATGAGTAGCATCCCCCATCATCACTGGTCTAGATCTCATTTTAGGACTGATGCTAAGTGTGACATGTTGTTAAACAACTTATGTGAGTGTTTTAACAATTTTATTTTAGATGCTAGAAGCAAGGGTGTGATAACTATAAATGAGTTAATAAGAACAAAATTAATGAAGAGTATACATAAGAACATGGATGCTATGAAAAGAGTGGCATCTGCTTACTGCCCTAAGATCTTGAAAAAACTAGAAAAGTCCAAAGAATTTTGCTGGATGTTTACAACAGAGTGGTCTGGAGGTGAGAGATTTCAAGTGGTTGACCCAGGGGGACAGTTCATATTTGACAAATAAGAAATGACATGCATATGTAGGAGGTGGGATCTAACTGGAATACCTTGTTGTCATGCTGTATGTGCAATTTGGTATAACAATGAGAACCCTGAATATTATATACATGACTTCTATAAGGTTGAAACATATCTAAAATGCTATAGCCATTTGATTAACCCAACCACCAGTAAAGAATTTTGGCCCAAAACAACTGCCCCACTAGTCTTACCCTCCAAACCAATCAAACCTAGAAAAGGCAGACCTACTAGAAAGAGAAGGTTAGAGGAAGAAGAGATGGAGGGTCTGATAAGAAATGACAAGGCAACCAAGAAGGGCTCTGTGATAATATGCATAGTTTGTGGTGGTAAGGGCCACAACAAGAGGTTTTATGGTGTTGGTGTTGCTCCTTCTACAAGGCAACAGAGGAGGGAAAAACTGCCTATAAGTATGCCATTTCTCTCTTTTAATTATGCCTTAACTTATATCCAATTGGTATTAACCCTTTAATTTCTTTTTTTCTTATACTAGGTGACGAGGAAGACAAAGAAATAATAAAAGGAAAAGGAATCAAATGCTGAAAATACTGCATAGAATATTCAAACACATGAAGATGACCAACCTGATAATGTAGCTCCTACAGGCATAGCTTCAACATTTGATAATTTGTCACCATTAATACCATTGTCACAGGTAACTAATATGTCACCTCTAATATTTATTCAGTAATGTCAACTGTATGCTAACTTGAGACTTTATTATATAGTTATTCAATGTAACACCATCAGCAAAAAAAACAGAAAAACCTGCAGTTCAGCTTGGCATACCAGCTCATTTAGTTGATTGTAGTGATTATACTTCATAATGGAAAACACATTTACACTCTACTACATCACATTCAAAAGCTACCAACAAGAAGACTAAAAGCATTAATGATTTGTTGAGTTAGCTGCCACCAGATCTGGGCATTGGAAGACTTTCACAAACACATAAAGGAGGAACTAAAGCTAAGGTAAAAAAGAAGACTTTCAAACCCCCAGGGTTGTTGAGCAAAGATGTTGGGGCTGAAGGAGTTAGCACAGTAACAAAACCAGACAAAGGAAAACAAAAGATTAATGGAAGTGTTTCAACAAAGAAGAGAGCTTGGGTGCCTTCAGGAAATGCAAAGAATAAAGGAATTATAATTGGAAACCCTAAAAAATAATGTTTATTTTGGTTGTTGTGTTGTTAATATGTTAATATATGTGTGGACCTAACATGTGGTCCTTTGATAGAATTTCCACATCCATGTTTTTTATAATGGCTTTTGACAGCCTTGGGTATAGGGTTCATGTGGACAGAATTTTCACATCCACTCACTTTTTGTTTAAAGATTTCATTATTTAAAGTAATCTACAGTCTCACTTATTTATTACATTATCACTCAATTTTTCTGTTACCAGGGTTGCTCTATATGACATGTCTATGCATATTTATCATAATAGTAACATTCAAATGAAGCAATAGTAATCAATTACTGTAAAAACTAAATACTCATTTATCATTTCATTCATTCATCATTAAATTACATAAGTAACAGTAGTTGTAAATACTACTGTATCCAAAGTACATCTTTAAGTTAAGCTAACAAAAGTATATCTTCTAAATAACAATCCTAGCCGCACCATAACAACCAAGCTTAGACAGGTCCATTCTGCACTTCATGCTCCTTCTTTCTTCTTTCATTTTCTGCAGCTTTAAATTTAGCAAACTAATCCATTCGTGTACTCATTCAGCAGCTCAGTTGTAAGGTCAGATTCACCAATGTCCATTCTTAACTTAATAAAATGACAGATGAAGAACCTGTATAAGAACTTCATGCTTCTTCTTTCTTCTTTCATTTTCTGTAGCTTTGAATTTAGCAAACTAATCCATTCTTGTAATCATTCAGCAGCTCAGTTGTAAGGTCAGATTCACCAATGTCCATTCTTAACTTGATAAAATGACAGATGAAGAACTTGTACAAGAACTTCATGCTTTTTCTTTCTTCTTTCATTTTCTGCAGCTTTGAATTTAGCAAACTAATCCATTCTTGTACTTATTTAGCAGTTCAGTTGTAAGGTCAAATTCACCAATGTACATTCTTAACTTAATAAAATGACAGATGAAGAACCTGTACAAGAACTTCATGCTCCTTCTTGCGCCCGGGTTTCCCCAAAACTTACGTCCGGGTTTCCTTCC
The DNA here is from genome assembly GCF_019578655.1 of Ricinus communis. Classification (NCBI taxonomy): domain Eukaryota; kingdom Viridiplantae; phylum Streptophyta; class Magnoliopsida; order Malpighiales; family Euphorbiaceae; genus Ricinus; species Ricinus communis. Next base: position 23,917,080 of record NC_063258.1, read on the forward strand.
ATTTCAAGAGACGAAGCTTCATTTTCAGTTATTTTTGGCAAAGCTTCACTTGCCATTCCACATGCACATATAGATCAGTGGCTCAACTCCAGCACTAAACACACTTTCAGTTATTTCTTGCTCCATTTATTCGACAAGATAAAGAACAACGAAGCTACATAATTGATTATTAGAGAAAGTAAATCGATCGAAATAATTAAAACTAGGTTTCATAAATTGGAAATTTTCCTAATTTAGGGTTATTTATTTGGGGTTGAGATGTTGTTAATTGCTGACTAGGATAACTGTTTGTTGAGTCAGTAACAGATGTGGCAAGTTGTGTGTTATCCTTCATAAATCCAGCAGCCACATCAGCAAATAAGTGTCGGATTCCTCATTGGTACTGGCGGAAGATATAAAAATAATAAGAGTGATACCAAAAAGAAACAAATTAAAGGTTTGGTACCAATTGGATATAAGTGACAATGTTTGGTATCAGCGGGGCATTAAACCCCAATAAATGACTTCTGAAAGTTGGAAGACTGAACCAAGAACATGAAATGATTCTTTTATTTTTTCTCTCATTAGTACCCTTTAAATTGTTGGCGTCCAAGCTCAAATATTGCATCTTGAGGGACTTCGCCTGCCAAATTTCCACATCCTTTTAAATAGTAAATGATTTTTTTTCCATAACTTTTTATGTAAAAATTAATAAATAAACATTCAAGCACCAAAAATATAAATTTTATGTTTAAAGAAAAGAGTCTCGGAACGTACCATCCAAAGAGTTGCTTCCAAGAATTAACGCCTGCAGCCTGGTAAGGTTGCCACTTTCTCTAGGAATGACACCAGAAATCATGTTTTCTCCCAAGCCTAAATTCTGCAGGTTAGAGAGACTATCAATCTTGTCTGAAATATTTCCTTGCAATGAATTGTTGAAGTTTATATAACAAACCGACATTTGAAGGAATTCCACCACCAAGATTATTGTATGCCCATGTTCAGGAACTTGAGGCGGCGCAAGTTAGACAATTCGACAGGTAAATGACCATAAAAACTGTTGTTACTGAGATTGATCCATGTCAGGAACGAGAGATTACCCAACTAAGGAAGGATGCTGCAGTTGAGATTCATGTCCGAGAGATCCAAAGCAGTAACTCTGTTGTGATGGATAGCACTGCATGTGACACCAAACCAGTGGCAGAAAGAAGAGGAAGTGGACCAATTACTTGCTATGAAAGGATTAGATATAAGGTGCGATTTTAAAGCTAAAAGTGCAGCTTCATCAGTTATGCTGCTCTTTGATATTGCTAAAGAAGCCGTTGATGATTGCACAGTTAGCAGTACCAAGGTAGCAAAATAGATAACCAAACACTTCTCCATGATAATGATACTGGTTTCTTAACTCAAGTGAGTTTAAAATTGAGATTATAGTGATTAGTGGGAGACCTTGACTGTTACCTCCCTTCGAATCTTCAATGCATCTTTTATATTTGAATATAGTTTTTATTATAAAAATCATGTTCTTTAAAATAAAAAATACCAATAAAAATGCTTTAAAGTGAAGTGATTAGTAGGCTACTATGGCTTAATAGTCAGGCATAACGTGTGGCATGAGTATATGTCCTATGTTCGACATATGCATTATAGAACTGTTATTTATCTAGCTATCTATGTTTACGAAAAATTTAAAAATTACGTTTGGTTGAAATTTATTTTATTTGGAAAAAAAAAAGTATAAAATAAATAAAAATAATAAGTTTGAAAAAAATATTTTCATATTATTGAATATATTAAAAAGTTAATGTGAAATTCATTTAGAAATTGTACCTGTTTTGTTAGAATTATTTTAACTATAACTAATTTTTTTACAAATTTGATTATATAGAATTCTAAATTAATTTTCAGCTCACTCAAAATATCTAAATTGTAGATTTGTAAATAAATTTCATAAATTTTATAGATCTCAATCAAACATAATGCAAAAAATAGAAAAATAAAAAGGAAAAAACCAGTATTATAAATTCACATGGTAGATATAGTTGCAAATGCAATGTCCAATTTTTTTTACACTTTATTACCCATTGAGTAACATCTTTAATATTTTGATACCAAAGCTTAATCTATAATGATGTGGCGCTGATATTATTAATATAATTTAATAAAAGGATTATTAATCGTAAAAGGGTCTCGTCAAATTTGTCATTAAATTAGAAGATACATTATTAATAAAAAAAATTTAAATGATAATATATATAGCATTATATCATCATAAGTTAATAATATTAATAAAATTAGTGTCAATTATGGTGATATACAAAACCCTAAAGTGTTTTTAAAAAAAAATGAGAATCTCTCTTTTCACAAAAGGCAAACAAGAAGGGGATTATTTCTTTTTTCCTTTTTGGTATTTTCCAAGTAGATATTATATACTAAAATTATGTATTCTAAAGATTGTTCACTATAAATGACTAAATGAGTCGGTTACAAGTGAAGATTTGCCAATTAATTACAATGCTTTTCTGCTTGTGATGCTCATCCATTTGACAATAAGTTCTTAAGTAGAATCTCTTAAATATTTAAAGAAACATTAACAAAAACAAACAAAATCCTCTTAATTGATGCACTCAATCTACCGTAATTATTATTACATACCAAATTTCGCATTTCATCTTTTTGTGGTATTTGGATGCTCCGTTGCAAATTTCAAACCTAATTCGTTTTTAAAAGGAAAAGCTTCCTTAAATAATTTTATGGTTTAACGTATATTTTTATTTTAAGGCTCGTAGTGTGCTTTTTATTATTTTCGTAGCATGTGAATATAACTGTTAGCAAATAATAATCAAATTGCATAACATTGTTAGCAGCGTAGTATGCCACGTTAAAATCTCTTAATAGTGTTGTGCAATTTGACCATTATTTGCTAACGATCATATTTACAGAATACTAAAGTGACAAAAAACAAACCACATTACTCTAAAATAAAAATACATTAAACTACAGAGTAGTTTAATGTATTTTCTCTTTTTAAAAACCCATTAGCTATCTCTATTTAAGAAGAATTCTATAGGCTATATTGCCAAATACTCTACAACTATCATCTTTTTGTCTTTGATGTTCAAGTAAAAGTCATGGGTGGATTAAGAATTGTAGTAGCATTTTTGCCTCTCATGCTTGTGCTATTTTCTCCCTCGGGAGCCAACAGAGAAATCCTTGTTGGAGGGAAACAAAATGCATGGACAATCCCACCATCTTCAAATGACACTCTCAACCGTTGGGCAGAGAAAACCCGGTTCAAAGTTGGAGATATTCTTGGTGATTTTCTCTTCTTAGTACTTCTTTTATACTATTTTACATTCATGTCTTTTCTTTTAATCCATTTGAGGTTCAATGAGATGGATTACACTCTTCTTACTCCAGTTAGACCTTCAACAACCTGCTCTTTAATTTATTTTATTTTTTTTAAATTTTCCAACATGAACCATTTCTTGTATTTAATAATGAGTTCAAGTCTTTCCCTAAATGCATATTCTCTAACTCCTGAGCATAATTTTCTTTCCAATATTGTTTTCCAGTGGGGAAATTCAATCCCAAAACAGACTCAGTGCTACAAGTGAGAAAGGAGGATTATGATGGCTGCAAAACATCAAACCCAATGAAAGAACACAAAAATGGGTATGCAATGATTGAGTTGGACCATTCAGGACCATTCTATTTCATTAGTGGAGCTCAAGGAAATTGTGAGAAAGGAGAGAAGCTTATAGTAGTTGTTCTCTCTGAAGATCACTGGCCCAAACAAAATACTTCAGCAACAACTACACCAGCACCAGGGCCTAGAGGTGAAGCTCATGGATTGAGAAGTGGAGTCTTTTTGGGTGCTTTATTGGTAATTGGTTTAGGGACAATATTAGTTTTTTAAGTTGCTTTTCATATGAGAGAAACAAAGTGATGGAAGGAGGGATGTTTGGGGAATTGTGTTTTTGCATATACATTTTGTATTTGTTGTTTGGAATTTAGTTTCCTTATTTTCTATAAGGATTTATTATCTGGAGGAATTTGCTTCCCACTTTTAAGGTAAAGCCATGAGCACAGTGATATATATGATTATATAGAGGAAACAGAATGCTTTTTTATTTTTATTTTTTGTTAGGAAGAATTGAATTAATCTCATATGCATAATTAATAACATTTTAATAATGAGATAACTCAATAAATCTAATGTAGACTCAGCTTTTATTTTTGTTGCAATTAAAATCACATTAATAAATTTGAATAATAATTTAATTGAAGGTTAAAACTGAAATTAGTATTAAAATATAGTATTAAAAATTATAAATTACATGTTAAATTTAATAAATAGATCTAAATTACATGCTTCTTTTAGCATAGATAAAATGGGTTTTTCTATATATTTATTTTTAATATATAGTATTAAAAAATTTAAATATTACATGTTAGATTTGATAAATAGTTTTTTTGGTATAAATAAGATGGATTTTTTATATATTTATTTTTAATAAATTTAAACCTAAATTGTAGATTATTTAGTGATGATAACTAATGATAACTAATATAAAAAAGATTGATTAGTACGAATATGAAGTCGGTTTTTTTATTAAATATATTCGTATTTTATTTGAATTAAATTTATTTTTATTTATTATGATTAAATTATATAATAAATAATTAAGTATTTTAATTTTAAACTTGGAGCTCTTAAGTACATTTCTTTCATTTTCTATCTGTATTACAAATATAAATTCGAGACTGTAGAATGGCGTGTAATAATTATTTTATCCAATTTATTAATTTAAAAAAAAATGAATCCAATTCCCAAAATTGGCCCTGTACAAGGGCGGATACCCGACATGATTACCCATACCCAACCAAAGAAACCGAACCGCCCCACGTACTCCCTGTAAGAAATTATCTTTAATTCTTATTCCAATTTTGTAGTATCTGCTAAAAATCTAATCTTTCTTTTTTCCATTCTTCACTGCAGTCTTGCCACCAATGGCTAAAAGAACTCACCTTTCTCTCTTTTTCTTCGTAAGAGATTGTTAAGTTACTCTTCAGTTGCTCACTGTAACTACTTCTGCAGTTTTCTCTTCGCTTCCTGTTCTGCAAAATGGCTTTGTTTGATGGTAAATTAACTGTTTTCCCTCCAAGAATAGAGGCTCTCATGGTCTCTTACAAACCAAGATCACAATTTCTCAAAATTAATCTCTACCCAGGTCTCAGTTCCCTTGATTCTTTGCAGGTAATTCATATTTTATTTCAGTTCAGATGGTTTTTTTTTTTTTTCTCTACCTACTAGAATTGGAATATTTGGAAGTTGCATTTGATAATTGTTACATTTATTGGTTAATCTATATGCAAATGTTGAGTTTAAATCATATGCAACAATTTATTAATAATATACAAGCAATTCGAAAGCTACATGGCCAATGCATTTCAGCTCTCTATTTATTGGAATTCATTTGCTGTTACTTTTATTCATTTTAGACTGCTTTAGCTCATAGGCATTACTCCCTACTTACTGACGACGATATTTTAGTTTGTCTGAATTGAAATTGTGTTTTGGACAGGGGTAGAGGGTAGGGGTGTTGTTGTTGGTTATGATCTTGACCCTTTTAAGAATTATCACTATGAGTTGTTGGCATTGTTTTATTTTGCATAGTTGTTAATTGTGAGAGTCGGAGTAATTAACCATATTGGAGTTTGAGAATGTGAACACCTATTAGGGCATCTAACTTGTTTTCATTTGTGCTTTGCTCTATATCACTTGCATTCGATGCTAATTACTGTTTAGATGGAGTCCATCTTCTGCAGCTGAGGAGCGCATTAGTTATACATTACATGTTGAGATGAGTGTTGTCCTTTGTCGTGGAACAAATATGTTGTATTTACACAAGCTCTGTTGAATACTATGATCTTACAGTATAATTGATCATATTGGAATTTGAGAATGTGAAACCTATTAGGGCATCTAACTTGTTTTCATTTGTGCTTTGCTCTATATCACTTGCATTCATTGCTAATTACTGTTTAGATGGAGTCCATCTTCTGCAGCTGAGGAGCGCATTAGTTATACATCACATGTTGTCCTTTATCGTCGAACAAATATGTATCTACACAGCTTCTGTTGAATACTATGATCTTACAGAATAATTTAGAATCAATTTACTCTCAGCTAGATTGCAGTTAGTATAGACGCATCAGGTTATAAATAGGTTCACATGGTTTTCTAGATCCTCATGCCATTGGCTATTTTCTTGTGTTTTCCACGATATCACTCTAAAAATCCCGAATCTCATTTGAGTTTCATGGTTGCTTTCACTGATTGAAAGGCTTAATAGCTCTTCTTTTGAGTGCTCTAATCTACTAACCTTTTGTTTTCTCTGACACTTATTTTTTGTAGGAAATAAACAGAGATGTGCAGAGTAGAGAATTGGCATAGACACAGTCATTGTCTCTCTGTTTTCTTTTGCTCAGAAATGCAAACTCATGCATAGACTTTAATACTAGATTTTTCCATAGCGAGAGAAGGATTGTTAAAAAGAGCCTAGTGGAAAATGTTTCCAACCTACCTTCCCTTTTTGAGCATCCAGGATAGGAACTTCTTTGATAACTTTTTCTTCAATAACTGACCATCCCTTTAAGGCTCTACCTACCTAGGTAGCTGGATATATATATATATATATATATATATATAGAGAGAGAGAGAGAGATGTGAAAGTTTATTAAGTAGGGCCTTTCCATTTTTTATTCATTACAATGACCAGAACATTATAATTGTTTTTAAGGGTGCCTCATCTTTGTATTGGTGTAGAAGTAATTATCTTGTTGACAAACATAAAAATGGCTTCTATTTGTCCTTACAACAGTGGTTAAAGTCTAAAGCTTTTCATTCTACAGCAGTATCTAGGTGTGAGTGATTGAGCAATGACGAGATGAAGACATTATTATGGCAGTAGCTTAAACAATAAATTCATTTATTAACTATTATGGTGGTTAAATCATCTGGACATAAATATTGTTGCCATATATGTGAAAGTTCTACCCTTGCAATTCATCAAGCACCCTTATGCCTTAGGTTTAGAGAAACAAGGCCATCAAAGTTCTTATGGTTATTTAGCAGATTGGAAAATAGCTCAGAGCAACTTGAACCTTATCACTGTAAATTCCATTATGCTTTCTGGTAGGCACTGTTGAGATTAAGACAATGTATATCATAGTTCCAACTTGAAAGTAGTTGTAATCAAGTTTGAGCTTTTTGGTTGAGAATGCTGATCATTAATTTTTCTTAAGTCTGCGGTATGTATGTTTCCTGTATACTTCTGCTCTTTAACTCTTAATCCATACCTTGCAGCACGGAAGCAGTAGACTTAGACATGAACTGAAGTCTATAATTACCTCAAGAAAGTTTTGGCAACCACATGCATTGGTCATCACAAGTGAATATCATCCCCAAAATTCTGATTTTCCTCGAAATTATACAAGGAAGGAGAAGAAGCCTTTTCCAGTACCCATTGTGGAATTAAGACGAGCTGCAAGGCAGAGACTAAAGCAGAGGCTCAAGAACAGCAAAGGCCAACCTAAAGGGCGAAGCAGTCCTCCAAAGAACGGCATGGTTGTTAAAAGTCTTATACCACTTGCTTATGATGTATACAATGCAAGGATTACACTAATTAACAATCTCAAGAAATTGTTGAAAGTGGTGCCTGTGCATGCTTGTGGGTAATTTTCATCCCCCTCTTCCATCCCATCTTGATCAACCATAACTACAAGCAATATTCAACTCAACAGTCTCCTCTAAACTTGTCATTATTGGCTGTTGGCTTTAGCTGAACTTCCTATGATCCTGCTCTGGTTTTCCCTAAAATATTATAAACATATTCACTAAAGCAATGCTTAGTCTAATATGTTCTGGTTCCCCCGATAGTTCCAGTAAAACTTCTCCTCTACCATCGTAATGGAACAAAATATGCCAGTATGATGTCTGTGCTTATGATATGTTATTGCTTAGCAATATTTGCTTTGCACCAAATATGACCAGGTGCAATGACAACTGTTCTCAGTCACTGTCTATCATTTGCAGGTGGTGTAATGAAATCCATGTGGGAGCTGTGGGACATCCGTTCAAGTCATGTAAAGGAAAATATGCTACCCTCCGCAAGGGCCATCATGAGTGGACAAATGCAGCTATTGAAGATGTACTTTTGCCTATAGAAGCCTACCACCTCTTTGACCGCCTAGGGAAGCGTATCCCTCATGAGGAGAGATTTTCAATCCCCCGAATTCCTGCTGTTGTTGAGCTCTGCATCCAAGCTGGTGTCAATATTCCTGAATATCCCACAAAGAGGAGAAGAAAGCCAATTATTCGCATTAGTAAAAGCGAATTTGTTGATGCGGATGAAAGTGACTTGCCAGACCCTATTCCAGAAGAGTATGACAAGCCACTACTAACTGAAATATCCAACTCAGAAATAGTAGCCCCATCTGATGAAGAAGATATAAAACTTCTTGCTGATGAAACGTTACGAGCATGGGAGAAGATGAGGAAAGGAGCCAAGAAGCTAATGAAGGTATACTATGTGAGGGTTTGTGGATATTGTCCAGAGGTGCACGTAGGACCCAGTGGGCACAAAGCACAGAACTGTGGGGCCCACAAGCACCAACAACGAAATGGGCAACATGGTTGGCAAGCAGCAGTGCTTGATGACTTGATACCACCAAGATATGTGTGGCATGTTCCTAATATAAATGAGCCATTGCATCGGGAGCTCAGGAACTTCTACGGACAAGCCCCTGCTGTCGTGGAAATTTGCATTCAGGTTGGTGCAATTGTGCCGGAAGAGTACAAATCAACCATGAGGTTGGATATTGGGATACCCTCCAGTGTTAGAGAAGCTGAAATGGTTGTTTGAGGTATTGTTCTTCACCTCTTCCTACAGTAATTGTAAAGCGCATGTTGAGAGTAAAGACAATGTAGATTCTTTCAAAATATAGTTGCAACTTTACCGTCTTAGGGCTCTTCCAGAATATGGTTTATCCAACCTGATTCGGTTGTATTGTATCTTTCACACATTTTCCCCTGTTACTAAATGAGAATGAAAATATAACATTGTAAAAGGAGGAGCATTCATGTGTACATGCTTATCGACACTCGTATTTTTTATCCCTGATATTGTGAAAGCATGGATGAAGCATGAGTTAATTAAGCCTTTTGTTTCATGTTTACATCTTGAGAATCCATAAGCTTACATGTAACAAGTGGTACTGCTGTCTTTACTGTATAAGAATTTGGAAACCTGTCTTCAAATGATGTTATTATGTCAATCTCACTGTTCTGTTGCAAACTTTAACAATCTTATCTGGTTTCCAACCTGCAAAGACAAACAAAGATGACAAACAAAGACGAAACTTCCATATGATTCGCAAATAGAGACGGAGGAAACGAGCCAGAAAGTATATGAAGGTCCAATTTGCCTAGTATTAATCTACCATGATCCTGTCCTGTTTTTTAGAAAAATTCACCTTGGTGCTGTTAGCAAAGACAAGATGGTACAGGTATATATAATATAAGTTGTAATAGCTCCTTGTTTCCTGTTCCCTGTTCCCTGTTGGATAGATGCATATGAATATTGAGTTGATAGACATTTTTTGAAATGCCAATTATTTCAAACTCTACAGTATCATATTATAGACTATGAAGAAGCTATTAATTTAGAGACTCAAATTATTATTAATATACATATATTTATTCTGGAATTAAATTTACTAGAAATTCAAATGTTTCATTGGAATGAAGAAAAAGATTAAGTCTTCAATGAATTAAACCAACATTTGCTTGAGCTTAAACTGATTTATAAAAAAAAAATAAAAATAGGCCGAAGACCCAAAAAAAAGAAAAAAGCTTGAACTTTTTAGAAAAATCAATTAAACGCTTGTTATAGCAGAATTAAATTATAAACCTTCTCAACTAAACAATAACATTTTGGATCGGACCAAATATAAAGTTGTTACTAATATATATTAAATAACAAATAAAAAGAATATGAAAATACAAATTCGAACATCACTAAAATATCTCTGTTGCCTTCTCTTCCATTCACGCCATTTGACAGTAAGTTAGCATGCATTCTCAATTTTTTCAAGTCACTGGAGAATCGCTCGTCCTGTCTTGAAGTAAGGTGGAGGCTTGGGGTGGTTATAAATGGGTAAGGTGAGAAGAAAAATGATTTAGGACTTGACTGTGTCAAATCAACGTTGGTTGCTTAACTAATTTTTCTTTTCAAAATATTCAAAGGTTTTAGACCCAAAAATTAGAGACTCACTAAAATAACATGTGAAGGAAGAACTTATTTTATATAGTTATCTATAGTTTCTTTTATTTTTCTTCTTTTTAATGGGGTTATAGATTTTAATAGATTTGTGGAATTAAAGCTCCCATGGTATGAAATACTATTTCTCTGGAAGCAGAAAGCATTTTTATTAGAGTTGCAGGATATAACATATTAATATTCTTCTTTTCAAAGAAAATGAAAAAAGTGGGTCATTAATGGTAATAATTCTCGCTAAACGTGACTATAGGAATTCTTTTTCATCACGAAATTTTTGTAAAGCCATAGTTAGCTTAGGCGGAACCAGACAGACCCAGGCAGAGAGACTCAACCAAAATGTACCATCCTAATTAGTACATTTGTTAACTTACTGCATTTTTATTACATATGGAATTAATGTCAATTCTAAAGAAGGCACTAAAAAGAAAAAGAAAAAGAAAAAAGCCTTCAAGACAGGCAATAATCATATGTGGTTGAAAACCATTATAAATAGTCAACCCTGACATTTTCAACCTCTTCCATTTTCACCTCCTATTTCTTCTGCTAGCCTTATATGTCTTCACTTAATCTTATTTCTTTGCTCAAAGTTTCATTCATAACCTCTTCTCTGAACACAGGAATACCCATTTAACTAAAACATACTTAAAAAATTTAAGTGACTAAGTATTAGTGGAAAGAAAGAAAAAGAAATGGCAGGACCAGATCAAGCAGCACAACATACTACAGAGGTGCTTCATCAGCGCAAGAATTTATCAAAATGCCCAGCAAAAATGGCTGTTGGAGGTGTTATCTGTGTTGCTACCATCGGTTATTTTGTTTTGTACTCCAACAAGAAACCTGAGGCTTCTGCATTAGATGTTGCCAAGGTTGCTACTGGCGTCTCTCGCCCTGAAAACACCCGTCCTCACAAGTAGAAGAAGAACAAGAAGACCTCATATTTTTCCTTCAACATTTTTTGGTTTTCTATATTTGAAACTTTTGATCATTTATGTTGTGCTTTTTGTTACATGGTATCGTTGTCTTGTCTTACCATTAATTCTCAATATGTAATTTACTTCTTATGATTCTTCTTCTTTTCTTTTTGTTAAGTTTTTTTCTGGATCTCTTAAAATTTTAGAACAAATAGGGGGATGAATTTTAGCGAGTTATATATATATATATATTAATAATTAATACATATTTAATTATTTAATATTATTTAATATATATTTTTCATCTGTTAAAATAATATATTTACACATATAGCTTTCTTAATTATAATATAGTTGTCCATCTAATAATTAATATATTTAATAAAATAAAAATTATAAAATATATAAAATATTAGCTTCATAATTTTGTGACGGTTAAACATCAATAAGATAGTCAAGATCAACTTATTCAAAATACAAATTTAGTACTAACTAATCATTTACTCTTATGTTATATGACTGTTATTATTATTTTAATTATAAAATTAAATTGATGTATATTATTTAATAAAATTTTAATATTTAATATTAAGTTTTGAAATTTTAAATAATAGTAAACTAACTATTCTAAATTTTTTATTTTTTTAAGATTTTAAAATTCTATTAATGTAATACTATAGAATTATTTTGAAATTATTTATTTATTAATTTTATATAAATTATATATCAATATAATTGATATTATTATTTTTAAAATTAAAATTTATTATATTTAGAAATTATTTTATTATTGAATTTAATATTTAAAATATTATTTTTTAAAATTAGAATTATTATCTAATTATAAAATTAATTTATTAACATATAATTAATATGTTATTTCTTAGAATAGAATTATTATATTATATAATTAAAAAGTATTTACTAATTAATAATAATATTAAAGTATAATTAATATGTTATTTCTTAGAAATACAGTTAATATTTAATTAGAAATATAACTTATGAATTAATAAATTAATAAAATTTTTATAAAATTATATATAAATTTAAATCGTATGTGTCAAAATAAATATATATTTTAAAATAAAAATTTTACGTGACTCAGCATACATGTTAAATAAAATTTAAATTTCAGAAATAAATATATATAGATTTGTTAAAAAAATGTAAGTTAGATGCTTATTACTTAATTTAATATGTAATTTCAAAAGGAGAAAAAAAATATACAGTTTTAAAAATGGTATTCTTCTTTGTTAATAATAGTAAAATTAATTTTACTTGTTCATACTTTAATTTTTTGTATTATTATCTCTAAAAACTTTTAATTATAAAAGATTTTATTAAGATTGACTAATTGATAAATAATAAAATTATTAATTATTTGATAAGAATAAAAATAGTTTCTCGAATTATTTTATCAAATATTAAATATATAATAATTAGTATATCTTTTTCTTTTTATTGTTAAAAGGGAGAGCAAAAATTCTTTATAAAAATGCAAAGTAAATTACTATATAAAATAATTTAAATTTAAAACTTTACCATAAACATTAAATATCTGTTCGCGGTGCCAAAGCTCGGGAAACATGCTTAGTACCTTACTCCATTAATTAATAAACTTTACTTTAACCCTTATATAATGTTACATTAATTACATCTGAACCCTTATATTTTTATATTATATGAAATTATTATATAATGCACGCACTATAATATATATTATATTTTATATATTATCAAGACCGTTAATTTTGAAGCAATAAGGACTAAAGTGTATATTAGCATCGAAAATTTGTAAGAAAGAATAAAACAAAGAAGACGACACCGTAATCCAGAGCCGCAACAAAAAGTTATGGCATTTCGTAGACTCTGAAAAAGGGGAAACGAATACCTCGAAATTAGCAATTATTTAGCCATTTATTAGATTCAATTTAAATCGAACCAGGCCCTCTCTCTTCTAATACCAATTTCTCTCAGTTTTCAGTTGCATTGAAATGGAACTCGCTTTCCACCCGACTCATAGTAATCCTCTGCGTCTCTGTAATCTCTCTCTCTTTTGATGTGTGCACGAATTCTATAGTTTCTTGATTAGTTTCTTTACTGTTTATCCCAATTTCTTTTTTCAGGTTATAAAAGATCGAGTGTTCATGCTTTATCTTCTTCTTCGCTGCTGGTATTTCTCTCTACTCACAGTTTTTTTCTTTCTTTTGTGGTACCTAGTAGTTTCATTATATAGGAATACTTTTTCTTTTTACTTTTCTTGATTGGTTAGTGGGTATCAGGTCTATTGTATGTGATTCTACATGGTGACTGATTAATTAATGACAATTGCCTTATATGATCAATTTATTGTCGTAATAAGTACCCTGGTATAAAGAAAATAACACAACTTTATTCATTTCCGAGAGCAACTGCATCATGATTCAAAATCTTTTGTCTATTAATTTGTTGGGAGAAGAAGATGAGAGAGAAGATTTTTAAGGAATTAGAAGAGATTTGGTATTAGTGGGTGGATCGCTATAATTAGGCTTATTTTTATAATATGTTTTTGGCCTAGCTGCTTGCATAGTGACAGTGTGTAAGGTTTCTCACGCCAGTTCTTCTTTTTTCTCCAGTATTTTTCGCTTCTACATGGCGACATTTTCTTCTTCCTTTTCTGGTGTGGGGTGAGTGGAGGGATATGTCCGTATCGTGATGCCTTGTTTAATGAATTCGAAGAGATTGTTTATTTTTGCATCAGTATGGAGGGCATCATGATTATTGGTTGGTATTTATATTCTTGCAAGTCAAAATGATTAAGATGGTTCTTTGTGAATGGAGATTTTAGTGAAATTGTTTATGCACAATTCTTTTGTCAAATGACCTTCTCTTTTCCGGTTGCTGTTCTTTTTAGTGAATTTATAGGCTTACATTTTCATTAGTTTCTCCCTTTTGGGTGATGATGGGGTGAAGTTGTGCTTAAGAGGATTGAGAGGTGGGTTTATAATGGAAGAGCATCACATGTCTTCTTACACCTAATTAACCTTCTGGCCAGCTTAACCCTATGTTTTTATTTCTTCTTGTTAGATTCTTATTGTTGGGCATTGTTTTAAGAGATCAACCTTATACCATTTGAAGTTGGGAATTAGGAAGTCATGATGGGTTCTTCTTCTTGTTCTCTCTCTTGCCCGCTCCCTCTCTCTCTTAATACTATTATATCCATCTTTTTGCTTTTGCTTTTTTTTGGTCTATCTAATGTCTTGGATTAGTGATTCTCTCTCTTAATACTATTATATCCATATTTATGGTTTTGCTTTTTTATCTATCTAATGTCTTGGATTACTGATATCTTATAACTTAGAAAACCTTTGACTTTTCTACACCCTTGAAGCTTGCTTTTTAATTTAGTTGTTTACATTTTCCTAATCGCAGTCCTCTGTGCATAAAGGGCTGCATGTTGGATCCTCTCCAGTTAAGCGAGCAATTATGAGAAGTACAAATAATTGTAAGTGATTATAGTCCTAGTTGCATGAACTGTTTATCCTATGTAATGCTGTAATCTAAAACGGTATATTTAGTCTCAAAGCATATAAATTTTTTGAAATTATGCAACTTTGTGGCTCATACCAACTTTAGCATCTTTATGTTGGTTTCTTTCTATCTGTTGTTTAGTTATTGCTTGGTAATAAAATGGTTTCTGATTTTTTTGTTACCTTCTGCACTTTCAGTCCTCTAGTTGCTTGATTATATCAGTTTACAGCTTTTAAAGTGCTTCATATTATGTTTTTTCCAGCTGCTTTTAGTGGCTCTTTATGCATTCCAAGGAAGCTTGTGGCAGTACCATGGGCAGAGGAGCTCAACTGGCCACATTTTGACTCTAAACTGCATAAAAGAAATAAGCTGCCAAGAAAAACAGTTGTAAGATCTGAACTTGTGGGGAATGCAAATCCTGAATCTGCCCACCCCTTATCAGGTCTCTCTCGAGAGTCTTTTTCAGACATTTGCCTTCATTCAGTTTCAAATTTCAATCCTATGCTAATCTGTCTTCTGAAAAACTTTTCTAAAGTGCAGATATAAAATTAGGGGCAAAAGTTAGGGGAATATGCTTTTATGCTGTCACTGCAATTGCTGCGATTTTTCTGTTTGTGCTGATGTTGGTACAACACCCTTTTGTGCTCTTGTTGGATCGATATCGAAGAAAAACCCAATTTTTCATTGCCAAGATTTGGGCCATGATAACTGTTGCTCCATTTTTTAAAATTGAGTTTGAAGGACTGGAGAATCTACCTTCTCCAGATGCTCCTGCTGTGTATGTCTCAAACCACCAGAGTTTTCTAGATATATATACGCTTCTCACTCTTGGTAGAAGCTTTAAGTTCATCAGCAAGACCGGGATATTTCTATTTCCCATTATCGGGTGGGCCATGTTTATGCTGGGTGTCATTCCTTTGAAGCGCATGGATAGCAGAAGCCAGTTGGTAAGCCGCATTTCTATCATTGTTTTAGTTGAATTCCTTGGTTCCTTCTCTTTTCTTCTTAGTGAATTCTGATTGTGTTATTGGACTTTGGATTTGAAATTCTGACGACTCTGTTATGTGTAGGAATGTCTTAAACGATGCATAGAACTAGTAAAGAAGGGGACCTCTGTATTTTTCTTCCCAGAGGGAACACGGAGTAAAGATGGGAAATTAGGTATTTTCAAGGTATGGTCATGCTAGAATCTGATTATTATCGTTCCATGATAATGTATTTTATAGATAAAGGTTGGCTAATTCTCTTAATCCAGAAAAAAGAAGGGGGGGGGGGGGGGGGGGGGGGGGGGTGTTGGTTGGGGGCAAGGGGGGAAATCCAAGAAGATAAAGGGAATATGCACCCTCTTCTTCACAACCAATGGGACATGGATTTATTAATATAAATTGGATGCTCTTGGACAAAGCATTAGAAGATTTTGGTGCTGTATATTTTAATGATATTGCCGAGTATTTAAAGACTCATTATATTGAAATTCTTCTATTTTGTTTTGGGTGGTTTCTGGTGATGTGTAGAAAGGTGCATTCTCAGTTGCAGCAAAAACTAAGGTGCCTGTAGTCCCAATTACTCTCATGGGGACTGGAAAAATCATGCCTGCCGGAATGGAGAGCATCTTGAATTTAGGGTCTGTTAAAGTTGTTATTCATAAGCCGGTAGAAGGAAGCAATCCTGAAGTTCTGTGCAATGAAGTTAGAAATACAATTGCAAGTGTGCTTAATCAACAAAGTTGAGAAATCGTGTACTATACACTTCAGTTAATTAAATTGATGTTATGAAGTGCTCGGGCTTCCTTGAATGCGAAAAATTATACAAGGTCGCTGAAGCTTTTCTGAAGGTTGGAAACTTTTGCTGCTTGTGCATTTCGGTTCTGAGGCAGCTGTTATTGAATGAAATGCAAGACATTTTTGATATCTTCCGTCATGCTGGCCCTGGCTCTTCCTGGAATTGGTCATGATTTGCAGAACATAGAATCAATCCCAAGCCACTTTCTGGCTTTCCCAGATTATGTCATGCGGGTGAATCCGATCACTAATGACACATCAGTCCGTGGTGGGTAATGGAATTATATGCATGAGCTGGATTGTGCATTTTTATCACATTACCAAATGTCCATCTGAGTTGACTATGGAATTTTGATGTCTACAATGTCTTTAACCTGTTGAGTTTCTTTCTTCTTTGTTTTCCCCTTATATACCAGAGAAGTCATTCTTTTCCTTTTTTTTTTTTTTTTCTTTTATCAATTCAGAGTGGCCATTGAAAAGGAAATGTTTTGAACATTTGAATGCAGAGTTATTTTGAATCAGATGGGAATTTGAAAGAGGATTAAAATACACGTTATATATATAGAGAGATGTGAGACTATTTATGAAAGGGATGTATTGATTTTGTTGAAGGAAATGGAGCTCTCAGCAATGATAGGATCATCAGAACATACATAATAACTATTCATTTGGAGAGGCAGTGGTGATAATTTTGTTTAATCTTTAGATATGATATTTGGAGAGGCAGTGGTGATATTTCCTTGCTTTCTTATATGCTTCCAAGAGAAGCTCACAAAATCAAAGCTTTTACCTTTTTCAGGTTGTCCTGGCCCTTAGATAGAGTTGGAACTTCTCCACCCTTCCCTAAGAAATCAGCACATTTCACCAAGTGATCATTTTTTGAGTTTGTCTATGAGAATTTGATGTTCATAATGTCTTTAATAATCACTGCAGCAAAATGCATGTGTGTTCTTAGTGACCGGTCTGTCTTTTTTGCCAAGTTCTTTAGTTTTCTCATTAATAAAATTCTTCTAATCGGCTTCAATATGGAATATGAAAAGAATTTCTAGTTATAAGATGTGAAAGAGAAAAAGAAATGATCACTTAGCATTGATTATTTGTGAGATTGTAGAGAAAAATGGAGCCCCCAGTAATGGTAGGATCAGATCATCAAGTATTGGTTTAGGGAGGCAGATTGTGATCATTTTGTTTAATCATTATCTATAATAGACAATTAATTTCTTTTGCCTAAAGCCGGCTTGGCTCTAAGTAGCAATAAAGCCATAAAGTCGTCCTAAGCAAAGGAGGTAGAGCAGCAGCGATGGTGAGTCTGATTTGTATGATAGTAATAGAGATTGTGGTGATTAGTGAATGATGATCGGAGTTGTTGGCGATAACAAAATAAAGTAAAAGAGAGAAGAAAAAAAAGATTAAATAATGGCTTTCTAAAAACTTTAAAAGGATAAAAGAAAAAAAAGAAAATGCCATATGAGAAAAAATCAAAGTATAGATATTTAATTATTTTTATCACTTGTACTTGAATTTTGTGAAAAATATAGGCTAATTGGATAAGTTATGGAATAAATAAATTAAAAAAAGTTAATTTCTAGATTAATTGTCCATTAATTTTAAATTTATGAGGTAACAATTTACTATTTTATTATTTTATATATATCACGTTTTAGTTAAATTGTAAAACATCGGTACTAAGTGCTAATATAGCAATTGAAAAATAACAATTATTTCGTACTATATTAAAATTTTTTAATAATATTATTATCATTATTTACTAATTTTTGTATTTAAGAAATATTAAAATTATAAAAATTATAAATTTAAAATAAAATTATTTATATAATGCATTACTATAGATATTATATTTATAAATTAATAAAATAAATTATTATCTTTAATTTTTATAATTTGAGAAATTAATATTATTTTATTTTTTAAAGTTTTAAATTAAATGTTTTTGATTTATGAACACAAATTTAGAAGTTGTTGTTTAAAAATTTAAATTAAATTAAATATGTTTACTTTATAGATATGAAATTAGAAAACTTGACAAAATAAAATTAAATGAAATATTTTTAATTTATTAAATTTAAAAAATTATTTATTACAAAATTTAAATATGATGTATTTTGCACTTTAAACGGAGGATCAGACCCAATAAAAAATCTGATAAGTTTTCAGACAATATTTGACTCCAGTTTTATTAATTTAGTGTACTGGTTGCTCGTATATATCTGGTAAAAAGATATTTCCTTTAACTTCATTTTTCGGTTTCTGTTGTCTTTCTGTTTTATACGGTGTTTTGTGGTGCCTTTTTCCAAATCTCTTCTCTTTATGTATATTCCTTAAATCTCTCTCTCTCTCTCTCTCTCTCTCTCTGTCTCAATCTTTTACTTGATTACACTTCCTTTGTTGATTTAGTTTTCCTCTATACATAATATCATGAAGTAGTTTGTTAAATCCCCCACAAAAACTATTCACTGTGAGTTTCCTTTTTCCTATTTTCCTTTCTTTATCTTATTTGCTGAAGATCATTCAATAATCTATCGACATGTCTATATATTTTTGTATTTCTCATCTGGGGTTTGTGTTTATTTGCTTATTCTTACTTTAAATTAGTATTATATGTTAACTGTATGTAGTGATTACGGTCTATGAATGCTAAAAGTTCTGAACTTCTATTGTCTTCACTTTTTCCTTTTTCTGAAATTCGACGTTTTTGGATTAGATGGTTATAATTCATGAGGAAAGAGAAAATCTTGTTTCCTTTTTGTTGTTTGGTGGTGTTTATTATTTGGTATGGAGATGATGTCTGGGAAGCTCCATGGTCAACGGTAGAGAATCTAAATTGGTTTAGTTTTTGAAGATCTAGTGCTGTAGAGGTTTTTCTCATTTTAATCTAGTGAGTTTTTCTTCTTCTTATTCTTTAATTGTGTTAATATCAGCAGCTTATCTACATCTGTGCTGTATCGACATTTTCAACCCAAGTGAAAGATAAATTCTTGGCATTTTGATGTTTAAGCTTCTTTTTTTTAATGGGAGATGAACTGTAACTTTTGAGTGGGAAGATGATGAACCTACATACTAGTCGATACTGTTTTTTCTAAGTAGTTGCAAGAGAGAAACATTGTGGTTTAACATGGCAAACTATCAATAGTTTAATCTCTTACAAATAGTTAAGCGATTTTGATTGTTGGGGCATTTGGAATAAAGGTTTGTGACGATCTTAGTATGTGCTCCAATCTTGGGAAGTTTCTGAATCTCAAGTTGATTTTCTTGAAGAATGTTGCGTATTTTTGGTATTGATGTTGCTCAAAATTTGAAATAAAATTGGAGGGTTTCTTTATTTTGGATTGGTGTTATAGTTATTGCCTAATGGCTAAAATGGTCATCCTGTGTGCTTTAGAGTCATATGTTATGATATATTTATGACTGGTGCATAAATTGGTTGGAATAGAATGAGGAGGACATGATAACACCTTTGCACATACATACACTTGTTTGAATGGTCATGTGTTCTATGAGTTTTGATGGCATAGGTAGATTGGAGTAATTTTTTTGTTTGTTAGGGTCAACAATTGTCCAATCTAGTGTGGCCTAGATATTTATGTTTCAGATCTGTGTGCTTTTTTTCTGTTTTTTTTTTTTTTTCTAATAATCTTTACGTTTGTTGAATGCTTTCGTTGAGAAGTCTTGTGAATTTTGGCATCTTAGTACTATGGTTATTTGCTGTTCAAGTGCCCGGGCCTGACTGTTATTAGCCAGTAGCCCTAGTAGCTGGCACTAAGGCTGAACTAGATGATATTGTTGCCAATTGTGGTGTAATTCTTTTTAAACTCTTCTTTGTTAGCTGCAGGTGATGTTCATACATTCAGCTGCAAAAAATGTTTGATTGTAATTACAAATCCCAATACCTGGGTGGTCAGAGGGAGAAGTTTGTCAGGTAATTGGAGCACCTTTCATTTTGTTTCTGCATTTTAGTAACAAAGGGCAGAAAGCTGGATTACTATAGATAATTAATTTTGATCACATTTCATTCATCATGTCTTATGTGTTAAGAAATTGTTGTCTTCTTCTTTTTCTTCTTCAGTGAAGTGCAAATGTTAAGTTATCATGGTTGACAAGTCATCTCTACAGACTCTACTGTCATATTGTCCACCACAAATTTGTTAGTCACTTTTTTAAGCAAAAGGCAGCCAGAAAAATCATGGGTTGGAAGGTATCGTGGGCATTATGCACACTGTAGGCTATTAGAAGGTTGCACATTCAGCATTTTTTTCCCAGCTAAATTTAGAGTGCACATAATTGGTATTATATAACCAGATATGATCAGGGATATTCCTATCCAATTAGAGTCAAAATCTATAGAACATGGAAACATAATTCGGGAAACAACAAAACCTAGAAATGGGTATGGTGAAACTACATCTTTCAAAAATAAAGAAAATGGAAATGCAGGGGAACACGTAAATATTAAAAATATAGGGGAAATATTTAAACAGTTGTTTTGTATATAATTTTTGTAGATATCATTTGTTCAAATATGATTTACCTTTCATAAATATTAAAAATAACAATATTAAGGAAAATAATAAATCAAGTCTTATAGAACAAAGAAAATTAAGTGTCTACAAGTTCCTAGTTTCAAAAGAAAAAGTGTCTATGAATTCCTTAATAATAATTTATACAAAAAATAAAAAAATAGTGTACTCATGTCACATTTTTTAATATTGTTGTTTTGTGTAGGAATTTTGATGATTGTCTGAATCCTAATTGGTTTAGGAATTCCACGTTCCTTTTTTTCCCTTTTTTTCTTCTCATTGAGGAAACACATTTCCAATATGGAAACGGGTTTTTGATATTAACATATTATGGAAATGTGCCTGGAATTTTATGTAGAAGTTTTTTGGAAGTGTCGCTTCCGAAATGTTTCTGTAGGTCTGGTGAAGTTCTCATGCATCATAGGCTAAAATTGTCTGAGAGAGTTGGTATTTTTACATTTATTGAGAATCATGAATTGGATGCATAAGGTTGAGAATTTTCTCTCAAAAGTATTCCAAGTTGGAGCTCAATATGATGTTAATTCATTGTTCTTATTTTACAGTTGTTTTTACATCATTGGGCTAGGTTTTTGCTTGTCCATTTATCTCAAGAAGTAACTGTATGCAGTTCATGTGAGGAAGTGAGTTGTGCACAAAATAACCAATGTTTCATTCTTTAAACAGGATACATGAGTGAGCTACTTTATGGTTCATGGGAAAGGTTTAGGCTTAGAAGTTGTAAAACCTTGAAATGGCATTTTTAAGTTCATACTTCTGCACTCTTTACCCTTTGAAGTGTCAACTAAATACAGTTTTAGTTTATGTTTTTCCTTGAATAACACAACTTCCTAATATGAAATTCTAATATATCCATTTATTTTTTTATTTATATGAAAAAGAGAATCAGAAAGCAGGATTTAGGGCTCTAGGAACAGGTAGTATGTTACTTATGCCTAGTAGTAGAAGAGGAGCAAAGCATTGAACAATTGTGGCAAGAAAGCAAAGAAATTATTGTTTTAGTTTTTTAGAAGTCTTATGGACAATGCAAGGGACGTATGAACAATCGACCAAGAAAATTGCTTTATGTACCTATTTTCTCAATTTGATTGTTTCTAATAATTAATAAGACTCAGGTGCTAAACATATTTTACAGATGATGAATTTTAACTAATTTTAATAAGGGGCTGCCTGCTTTTCTGTGATTAGATCGCGAGGCTCATGTTAGGAAGTGCATTTTATCATCTTTGTGTGCTTTAGAGTGTCAAAATGTCTTGACTTTTGACTTGTTGATATTGATGATGCTTAATACTTTCTTATATTTTAGGTTGGACGACTTGGACTCTAGGTTATCATCATCTTCTGATACTGGAGGAAAAAAATGTGGATTTGGCATAGAAGGATTTGGTCGTGCTGGTCAGGGAACCAATACAACGACAACATCCAGATCTTTCAAGAAAGGAATCAGAAAGGGATCTGAAGGACTTAAGTCTATTGGTCGGTCACTTAGATTTGGGGTGTCTAGGGCAGTATTTCCAGAAGATCTTAAAGTTTCTGAAAAGAAGATATTTGATCCTCAAGACAAATTTCTCCTTTTGTGCAACAGATTGTTTGTCATATCATGTATTTTGGGCGTGTCTGTGGACCCTCTGTTTTTTTATCTTCCAGTTTTTAATGATCCAGCACACTGTCTTGGAATAGATAGAAAATTAGCAATTATAGCAACTACTTTGAGGACTGTTATTGATGCTTTCTATCTTATTCGTATGGCTCTTCAGTTCCGGACAGCTTATATAGCTCCATCTTCTCGTGTATTCGGGCGAGGTGAACTTGTGATAGATCCAGCACAAATAGCCAAGAGATACTTGCGTCAGTATTTCATCATCGATTTTCTTTCTGTCCTCCCCCTACCACAGGTTTAAAAGTTGGACAAACTGTTAATTCTTTGTGCATAGCATGCATGCTTTATTATATGCGCTTCTCCATGATTTGTGTGTGCGATGTATAGATGATATTGACTTTTGAGTTATGAGTTGCTTTGAAGTAAAATTTTTTTATTTTATTTTGTTGAAGATAGTCAATGGTTAAAATATACAGTTGAAAATGTTTATGGTTGATTTAGTTGCAAATAGCAGTACTTTCCTAGGAACTATTAAATATATGGAAGCCATTTGATTCTTATATATTTTTCGTGTCTGAAAGAAAAACATCTTCCATGTGATAATCTGTTTTTGGCTATGAATTCTTTTTATTAGGGAGTCATCTTATAGAATGTTGCAAAGTGGGCATCAAATTACCTCGTCTTAAACACCCAATATTCAAAGTGGTTTCATCCTGTTATATTACATTAGCAATGCCCTTGGGATATGAATGCCCTTAAGTGTCAAATGTGGGCTTTACTTTTCTAATATTGTGCCATATTCAAAACACTTGTTTTGGGATAGAAGGATTATGTTTTTACTTCTGAACTTAATCTGTAAGTCAACTTAGGTTTTAAAGCCTAGTCTCATGGTAGTCATACCATGATATTTCTTTTAAGATTTTGGTCCGCTTGTAATTTCCAAGGAGCATAATTTCTTGTCTTAGACCTCTGGTAGTAAACTGTAATTATAGGTTCCCATCCAATTGTACTAGCCCTGTCATACAGGTTAGTTTCAGATGGTATCCAACTAAGGCCTTGGTGAAGCTTTGCCAGGGACTTCTTGGCATGACTTTTATGTCCAATGTTTTTATAAAGTGCATTTAGAATTCTGCATTCTTGTTTCAGAAGGTGACATTTGTTGGGAAAGAGCTTTATGATTTTTTTGTGCAGGCACTCGGCTGTTAGTTTTAAGTCGCAAGAAGTTGCCGAACATCTGTTATTCATTTTCTCCTTATTTGCAGATTGTGGTTTGGAGATTTCTTCAGAGGTCAAATGGTTCAGATGTCCTGGCAACTAAACAGGCCTTGCTTTTTATTGTCTTGCTTCAATACATTCCTAGGTTTCTTCGAATCTTTCCCTTATTTTCAGAAATGAAAAGAACAACCGGAGTCTTTGCTGAAACTGCTTGGGCAGGTGCTGCTTGTTATCTGCTAATGTACATGCTTGCTAGTCATGTAAGTCCCATTTGGTTTAATAGCCTTGTCTCATCCCTGGAACTTCTCATTAGTTATTCTTTGACTTGTTTATTTTTTTGGATGTATCCTTCATATTTATTACAACCATGATATAACATCAAATGGCCTCACTATATCTGTTTATCGCATACACAATTTTAGTCTGGATATTTGGATATCATTATTTTTCTTTAAAAAAAGTAAATAAGGATATAGTGCTCTCTTAAGTTTATCTTGTTTTATGATTTTTTTTATTCGATAATTACTTATTAAGTGCATTTGGAGGGCCAGTATATCTAATGTGTGATATCCCTCTTCTTGTATGATCTCAACCCTACTCAAATTAACTAAAGCAAAACCCACTCGTCCATCAGAGGATTGTTGACTTAGGGATCATATCAGTTGACTTCTATGCTCTCAAACGCTTAGGCTAAGAGGGGCCCCAAAGATAATGGCAGGGTTTGCTTCATGTTTGAATTTAAGTCCCAGAATGTCATTCTATTTTGACCTTTTATTGTATTACTTGGACATAAATCTGCTTTCTCTTCCTAGTTATTTGGTTATCTGCTATCTCTTATGGTCTATATCCTTATGTTTTCCACCTTCAGTTAATTCAACAATGCTTCTATTGAGCAGTGGCATTTTTCCCTGTCTTTCTGCAGATAGTTGGTGCATTCTGGTATTTGTTAGCTGTTGAGCGGCAGGACACATGCTGGCAAAAGGCTTGTCATGATACTGAGAAATGCAATAAAAATTTCCTGTATTGTAGCAATCAACATATGAGTGATTACGCTTCCTGGGCCAACATCAGCAGTAATGTTCTTCAGTCGAAATGTGAAGCAAAAGATGAAGATGGACCGTTTGATTATGGAATTTATACTAATGCCTTATCATCTGGGATTGCATCATCTATGAAGTTCATATCCAAGTACTGTTATTGCTTGTGGTGGGGGCTTCAGAATTTGAGGTAAACTCACCCTTTTCTCATTTCTTTTTTTGTTTAATTGCTGGTGTAACTTTAATATTCTGTGACACTTTTACAATTAGGTTAGTCTATAAAGAAAATAGATGATTTCTTGCTATGCAATGTTTCATATAAAAATTTTGAAGTTAGGCCGAGGCAGAATGAGTAGGTTATATTTTGAGAATACTCGATGTTTTTTAAAGTTCTCACTTTAGAGAAAAGACTGAACTATTTCCAGGAGGTTTTTGAGGATAGAGTTGCTATGCCTCTGGAAATATATAACGGAAAAGAGAATTTATCAATTAATTTAACAGAAAATTGAGTGTCTGGAAAAAATAGAACAGCAGTGGATATTTTGCAAGCACATTAGAGTTTTATGTAATTTTCTCCGAGATAACAAACTTCAAAGTCCTACAAGTCTTATGTTTTTAATCATTGAGTTTTAAATGATTTTTTAAAATTAAATCGTAAAAGCATATAAAAGTCTTTCCGCAAGTCTTAGTCCGTGAACTCTGACGAATACATTGATTTGGCTTTAATATGTACACTTTATCTTGCCACATTTTTTTCCACAACACCTTAACGTGGCTCTAATTTTATGATTAAGTCTTAAAATATCTTCTTCTTTTACAATTAAATCCTAAAAATTTTCTTTTTCTTTCATTTCTTTTTTATAATACCATCACGAATAATCTATCAAAAAAAAAAAAAAAAGTTATATAAAGACAATCAACTAAGTTGCAAATTCTTTAGATCTGATAGATATTGATACTTGCCTTTATTTGATTTGTCTTTTGTTTGATGGATAGACTTTTTGTGACGATATTATGAAAAAATAAAGAAAGAAAGAAAGAAGATAAGAAAAGAAATAATTTTTTAAGAACTTAATTACAAAAGAAGAAAATCATCTAGAACTTAATTATAGAACTAGAACCACGTCAGAGTGACTTGGAGACCAATCAGTTAATTTTAGGCCTTTAGCACGAGTTAGTGGGTCAACTTCTTATAGGCCATTATGATTTGTTGCCCAACTAACTTATATGGCATTTTTTCCCACTTATTTCCTATGTGAGGTTCTAACTTCAAACAAGGAACATTATTACTTCATTTGTTGTGCTATTTGATTCAAAGTGTATGGAATTGGGTTGCTGCAAATAGATTAAATTAGTTGTCTATACGTTCCTTTGTTGGATGAGTTTCAAATATTTGCAGCTCCCTGCATCTTCATGCTATTGAATATATATTTTGAAATTTATATCATATCTTGCCCCTCTAGCTCTATGAACAGATAGTTGTTCCATAATCTAGTGGAATCAAACTAAAATGCAGGGTGCTTTGTCGCCTCTCCTTTTTTCAATAGATATCTGCAAAACACTGGGCTAAGAGTTTGCATAAGGTGCTCTTGTACTAGTGGACGACTTTTTATTCTTTTTATTTATTTATTTGGATGTAGTTTTTATGTAGTTTTAACAAAAGTATGTTATCTGATGATTTCTGAATCGGTGGTTTAAAGTCAAATTATGATGTTTTGACTACTTAGATTCCTGATCACCCATTGGAATGAAACTAAAGCATTCAGAATATTGTTTCAGCCATCATACATTATTTGTGGTGGACTAAAGGTTAAACTTCCAGTCTCTTTATTATGTGTACCTCACCTGTGCTATCGCCAATTATTCTTATTACCCACATCGGATCACCTCTCCCTGTTGGCTTATAATAAGCTGCACATAGGAAAATATCTTAATTTCCACTCGGTCAACATGTCCAACTGATATGGTTTCCTTTTCATTAATTTGTTTTTTTTTTTAAGGTTGCTTATAATCTTATTTGCGTAAACTGATTGTCCTTGCACTAATTATGTTTTAAAATTATGTGCATGAGGATCTAGCCAGTGTATCTCCATAATGGTTTTTGACTTTTCAATATTGTCTGATTTACAGCACACTTGGCCAGGGGCTTCAGACCAGCACTTATCCAGGGGAGGTTATATTTTCTATATCACTAGCTATTTTTGGGCTTATCCTCTTTGCACTCCTGATTGGGAATATGCAGGTAAATTTGACTAATTCTGTCTTTTTTTTTGGTTGTGATTCTTCTATGGAAACCCTCTGGCAGCCTTCTTCCATAAATATGTGCACTTCGCAGCAGTCATAACTATGGGTTTCTATATTACTAAATTTGGTTGAGAATAATAGTAGTTAAGAAAAAGCAAAATATGTGAATACAGGAGGGCAATTTAACTGTACTTTGCTGAATTTTACTGAAGACTTGCCTTTGCTTTTGCTCCATAATATGTATGGATTAAACTAGGTTATGTGCATCGTGCTATTGGCTAAAAACTGTTAAGCGTGGCTCTTGTACCAAGATTATAACGTCAATGGAAGCACAGATGTATATTTAAATCATTAAGACAGCTGATTGAAAAGAAAAACCGGAATAGAAAAATGATTATATGTCGTGTTTGTTATACATATAGACGTGTACTTCTAGAAAAACTATAGAAAGATGGAGACCAACCCGTTGAACTTTTTTATACTTTAGTTCTTGTTGTCATCCGGTACAAAACATTTTTGTTAGTTCATTGAATAGGGCTAATATTTTCAGAGTTATGCTGTTTGTACAGACCTATCTTCAGTCGCTTACTATTCGATTAGAAGAAATGAGAGTTAAAAGGCGCGACTCAGAACAATGGATGCATCATAGGTTGCTTCCACAAGATCTTAGGGAACGGGTGAGGCGCTATGACCAGTACAAATGGTTAGAAACACGTGGGGTGGATGAAGAGAGTTTGGTGCAGAGCCTGCCAAAGGATCTTAGGAGAGACATTAAACGGCACCTCTGTTTGGCGTTGGTGAGGAGGGTAAGTTCTTTTGAATTTTGTTGCTCCTATGTTTCTTGTCGATCTCTTTGTGAGCATGTCTCAGTTTGTTGGTTCATTTTACCTGGAAGCTTCAAGATATCATTCTCTTGGTGGAGCAAGAAATTGAATAGGAGGGAAGAAAACATGAGAAAAAGAAAAAGCACTCTTCTTGTATATGTTATGTTTGTAAAATCTTCTCTTTCAAAACATTATTTTATTGTATGTATGTGGTCCAGCATAAAAGTATCTCATCTTCTGCTCCTTGACTTCCAACAATTTGATCTATTGAATGAATGATAAAATGAAAAGCTTTTACTTGATTCTTTCCATTAGATTCATCAACTCTGAATTTAAATGGTGTCCAACATTAAGCCCAATCTGAAAGAACAAGAGATTGGGAACATGGCCTGTTAAATTAATCGTCTGAGCTTGTATTTTGCTATTAACTCCCAGGAAGGACTCTCTTTTTTTCTTGATATGATATAGATGAAAGGTTACTTGTGGCATATCGAATGATTCTTGTTTATAATTTCTTTTCGACATTATTGCAATAATAGAACAAGATATCCCGTTTCCTGCAGAACAGGGTGACTGTACCTCTTTTTGATATTTGTCATTAATTGCTTCCCTGGCTCTGCAGGTTCCTCTATTTGAGAATATGGATGAGAGGTTGCTCGATGCCATTTGTGAGAGGTTGAAACCTTGCCTGTTTACAGAGAGAACTTACATAGTTCGAGAAGGAGATCCAGTTGATGAAATGCTTTTTATCATACGTGGTCGACTTGAAAGTGTAACCACAGATGGTGGGAGGAGTGGCTTCTTCAACCGTAGTTTGCTAAAAGAAGGAGATTTCTGTGGTGAGGAGCTTTTGACCTGGGCATTGGATCCTAAATCCGGTGTTAATCTCCCATCTTCTACCCGCACAGTGAAGGCTTTGACAGAAGTGGAGGCCTTTGCCCTCATAGCTGAAGAGTTAAAATTCGTGGCAAGCCAGTTCAGGCGTCTTCACAGTAGGCAAGTTCAGCACACCTTCAGATTTTACTCCCAGCAGTGGAGGACGTGGGCTGCTTGCTTTATTCAGGCTGCATGGCGACGCTATTCCAAAAGGAAGAATATGGAGCTTCGTAGGAAGGAAGAAGAGGATGAAGTAGATGAAACTCGCAGCAATGCTGGTGGAGGTTCATATAGCATAGGTGCCACCTTTTTGGCTACCAGGTTTGCAGCCAACGCTCTTCGTGGTGTTCATCGAAATCGGAATGCCAAGACTGCTAGAGAATTGGTGAAACTACAGAAACCGCCTGAACCTGATTTTAGTGCTGAAGATGCTGATTGATTTCTAATTTATGACGACTATTTCATGCTCACAAGGGCAAAACGCAACACAAATATATATATTTTCTACCTTGGGACTCCTTGTTAATTTCAGTAATATTTGAATGGTTAAATTTTTTTCTGTATATTAAGTTAAAGCCTTTTTTAACTCAGGACGCAACTACATTAATACGAAACTGGGTTCTCTTTTTTTTTTTTTTTTCTTTTGCCTTTTGTTTCGACAATTGTTTTTCCCCCTTTTGATGGGTTAGGAGAAAGTATTTCCCTTTTTCAGTTTCATTCTATCAGCGGATTCAAAGCTCAACTCTGGTAACAGTGATATGTTTATTCAGGTTCTGGTTTCTAGTTTATACTTTCCATTTGCTAGATCATATGTGATAGTCTTAAGAGAAACTGAAACCACATATGCCGAATTACTCTCTAACCAAAGAGAAATGCCAACCCAACCCAACTCCCAAGCTTTGTCTATGGCAAAAATGGCAGAGCACATGCCATGATAATTCCGGGAGCCACGGCTACCACCTGAAAGGCCAGGAGCACCCCATTGAAAAGTTTCCAACAAAACATGCTAAGAGAAGGCAGCAGATAAGACTTCCTTATTACCTTACTCCGCCAACAAGGCTACCCTTAGAAGGAGTAAAAAAAAATTAACCACTGCATTGCAGCTAATCTCACCTGAAACTATGCCAATAAAACCAACTTATGGTGAAGAAGGGTTGAATTGAGAAATTCCAGGTGCAAGAAGAGGATAATGATTGCAAAAGTCATCTGGAAGTTGCCATGCTCTACCAACCCAGAAACCCGAAGCTCTAGCTCTTAAGTCAATGGTGTTGATTGTGAGGGAATCTGGAGCCTGTCTGCTTTTGGGAGCATCAAAAGTTGAGCGTAAGGAAATGTACTAAGCAATAAATAACAGAGTTAACTAGACAAAGCCGACCTGCCATGAAGAGATTTAAATAGTGCTATAACAACTAATTAATATTTATAGAGTAGAAACGGAAGTGATATCATAGCGCCAAAGACAAATAATAATTATTTAAGTAGTCATTTCAAAATTATTCATATAATAAATCTATCATCGTTCTATTTTAAAATGACTCAAGAATACTATATATGTACCAGTTTATCATTTCACATTTGCAAAAGTTATCTGTCATGTACCAAGCTCATGAACATCCATGGATAGCATATTAGCACAACATTGATTCAATAAAACAGTAATTGTGCATAATAAACAAAATAAGAAGGGAAAAGAACGAAAGGAGGGAGAGTTTCAGAAGAGAAGAAGAAGAAGAAGAAGAAAAGGAGGGGAAGACGATGCTACAGGGAATTCAAATAAGAAGGAAATATAAAAGTTGTATTAATTTCTTGATGATTTCCTTTGCACAATAGTTGACCTATCACTATAATTCTGTTATTCCGAAGTTAATGAACAAAATGACAGCTAAAATAACAATAACTGATAAGGACAAATAAATAAATAATGATTTTTCTGTCATAATATTATTCTCTCAGTTTCTCGCCTTTCATTGGATGCTCCTAACTAACGAAATTGCTTCTAGAATCCTAATTTCTCTTGACTTGGCCTCAACTCCCTTATTACTAATTAATTTTATTAAATAATAAATTAACTTATTATAAAATTAATAATTTCACTTTAATGTGATAAAAATAATAATTTTAGATAAATTTCATATTTAATAATAATAAAAAAATTAAATCCTAATTTATTTTTCAAGTTAGCTCTTAGTAAAAAAAAATTAATATAATACAATGATATAAGAGACAATCTGTATAGAGTAGAAATCATATTACCCCTAAATGCAAATCTACTATTTCACATTTGCCTCGTAGGAATTGTATTCTCTCTCTCTCTATCCCTTTCCTTCTTCCATTTTCCTGAAGCAGGTAGCAGGATATATATTACTTTTCATGAAAGTGTAAAGCACTGATTAGTTTCCTTTTAACGGAAGATGGAATGCTTTGAGAAATAAGGATGTTACAGTATGCAGCATACAGCAGCAGCAGCGAGGCTCTAGCTATAATTAAGCTCAAACTTCACCAAAAGCTTATCATTGGTGCACTTCTCCATGATATTGTGAGATCTAAAAAGAAAGAGAGAAAGAAAAAGCAGAAGTAGAGTCACAGGGACACACAAAACCAGAAATTTTAGAATACTATAGCACACAACAATAGAAATTTATCTCATCTTCCCTACCTACTTGTTGCTCTAATTACTTCAACCCGACGACATGACATCTCAGAATTTAATATTGATTCAGAAGGAAGAATCCGAAATCAAAACAACTTCAGGAATGATGGCATGTGATCTTCTTCCAGGCAAATGACCAATGCCCAACTCCCATCATTGCCTGGGGTTTGCAGCATGTACCCTTTGCCTTCAAGTGGATTCACAGGCCTCACAAACAGTGGCTTCCCCATCCCAAAATTAGCTTCTTAAAAGGGTAGCCTCATCCAACTAACAATGCTGAGGTTCGGGGATCGACAAGCGTTGGGGCCTAGCATTGCAGGCGTCAGGTCATCCAGCACTTGCAAGTAATCAATGGCCGATCTCAAATACTCATCATCCATTCTTTTTATCTCTCTGTCAATTCTTTCCACCGTGTCCTTTAATGTCTCTGATGATAGTTCACTTGATAAAGCCATTATTGTAGCATTGGAAATTGCATTACCGAAGTACCCATCTGGAAGTGGAGGACGTAATCTAAATCTACCATCTACTGCTATGTTTAACATGGTTGTTTGATGATCATCAGCTAAGCCACGAGCTTTGCTTGTGCAGCGCCATATATGCGCTGTCAGGATGGCATAGGTACTGTGCTTGTTTGTGCTATTCTCAGGGTTGACATTAGCCTTCAACGTGTCAAGCTGATGAGGAGTGATCTTAAGGATTTCTATATAATTGGATCGGAATTTAGGGTTTTGGGTGGAAGCAGTAGTGTTCAGAGTAAGTGGGTTGTGAAATTCAACATGCTGAAATTTTGGGTTTGGTGGGTCTTGGCTGCAAAGGATGGTCCGATCAATCTGCGGTGTTATGCTAATAGGAAGACCATTTGCTACATCACACCATGTGTTGATGAAATGGAGAGCTCCAATACCATCAGCTAATACATGATGAAGTCGAGTTCCAATAGACACTCCACCACATCTGAAAGTAGTTACCTATTTACCATTAAGAAGTTCTTTGAATTTAGGTGCAATACATCATAAAAGTAATAAAGTAATGAAAAGTTCTTAGATAGAATCTGTTAAAAATAATTTTATAATAATATTATTGTATAAATTTTAAATTATTATATGATAACGTAATGGAATAAGTCTATTTAAAAAAAAATTATTAAGAAAATATAAAATTTAAATATATTCCGGTAAAATAAGGAGTGAGAAATACCATTGGAATAATCGACTTTTGGAATGAGCTGCATAATTCCACATTACGCAAGAAGTCACCAAGGTCATCGATTGCACAGTCGGTCTCAGCCTCTATGAACAGCACTCCTTGGTTGTTACAGTTGATCTGGAGCCTGCCATTGTCAACCCTTCCCAATCTTCCAGCGACAGGATAAAATGGGACAAGAACTTGGCTCACAGCATCCTTGAATACTGCTTTAGATTGATTTGATGAACTGGAGGAATCATTTGACTTGAACAGATAAAGACTCTAGGAACGTGGTTACTTTCATGCAGCAGTCCAAGTTCGATAGCCAAATATGTCGTTCGCGCAAATCTTGAGGTGGGTGTATCACTGTCAACTCCTTTATGATGATCTTCATCTTACTACCTTCGTACAAATGATGCAAAAGGGCATGCAGATTAAGAATTTTAATGATGGACTTGGCTCTCCAAGGAGAAAGAAGGGAATGGGTGCAGAATGGTCATAAGCAGGAACAACGAAAAATATATTTATTTTTTTCAAAAAAAAAAAAAATTGTTTCATTATTTTTGTAGCTACTTTAGGAGGCCCCAATGCCAATTCATGCTATTTATAAACTCTTTCGTTGGGCAGGAAGTAGTATTACAAAAAGTACTAGTTTGAAAGGCTTGTTTCAAAATAAATTAATATCACGACAAATATGAAAAATTATCATCATTAAAAGAAAATATATATTTATTCACGTTGAAAATTTTATATTTACAAGATGTCATTAATTGCATCGTTAAATTTATTATCACAAATTATATTGTAACGCAAATATTATATATATATATTAATTCATTCGAACAAGGCCCTCAAAAATCAAATAAGTACCCTATTGTAACTAGTCTCGCAAAAATATTAAACTTGACGAAACAAGCTAAGCATGGCGTTGAAGCTTGTGAAAGATGTCACGAATGGGAGGCATTGTGCCATGTAGAAATGGGTCCGCAATGTCCAGCAAAACTCGGGTCATAATCACCTCCGCTCCCGCGGCATGCTTGCTGCAACGATTTCATATCAAATCCCTAGACGGGAAGCTTTCCTCAAAATCCCACTTGGTAGCATTTCAGTAATCACCATATACTATTTGCCACATTCTGATGCTCTTTTTGCAATTCTTCAATGGCTTGTGTTGAAGGTGTTCGTTGTGACGCGCTGCGAGATTGTTTAGTCCCTTCAAACAATGAAATTCTTCATAGGCAGGCAGTCTGAATCATTCGTGTGGAATCCTGCAAGATACATTGGCAAACAACCTGTAGGAAAATTCCCAGGGACGACCGCTCGAGTTAACAGCGTACGTCCTTGATAGCTTGGACGGCTTCTGGGACCACGGACTTGACCTCATCGACAGTCCTGCCTTGGAACAATGCATAGTCACGGCCATTTGCCTGCAATCTCTCCAACCATGAAGAGAGATTTTTTTATGCTGATTTTATCTGTGTTGCAGGCATATTGAAGTGGGCAGACATGCAATTGACAAGATAAGTGTCAGTAACAGGAGAAAAAGCTCTTGCGCTAGAACACCACCAGAGTTGCATCGGGATTCGAGTAAGGACCGAGCAAGGGAACACCGGCTGATAGTGCAATATAGCCAATCACGAGCAAGCCATTGGAGCATCCACTTGTAGGCTTCTGGCCATAGGGAAGTCCAGCAAAGAAAGGAAGAGGGTGTTCTTGGATTAGTTACCGGTATCAGATATTGAATCACCAAGTTGATAAATAACTTGAGAAGATGTGAATTAGATGCACGAGGAGCAACAAGAAGAAGACAGCAAAGAAAGCAAAAATGAAAAAGAATTTGTAGTTAGCCATTGCAATAGAGACCTGTGGTGTAAACTATAGTTGAGATGGCGTGCATGGCCTAATTTACAGATCACACAACCTGAAATAAAATTTAAAAAAAAAAAAAAAAAATTGGATTTGTTATTGATAATAACCCTCAATGCTTTTCGTTTTCCTCTCTGGTCTTCTCTTGTGTGAGTAATGCACGTGTTTTTCTGATAAGCTCATCGGAATAGGACGAAATCAACAATGGAGGTAGCAGCTTCAGCTTATATTTGACGACACTAAACAAAAAGGCTAACGAAAATACCTTAAAACGAGTAAACCACATTCTGATGTTATTTTGGCTGTGTAAAGAAAAGAGGGATTTTTATAGAGCAAAAGTACCAATAGGCTTGCCAGATGGAGAGTAGTTTCATGTGCTCCAGATTTTACCACTCCTTATGTCCTTCAAACAGCAAAATAGCACATGTCTCTTGTATAAAGCAACAGCAGAAGTTTACCAAAGGAAAGAAGAATACGGGAAACATTACTGCATTTTTTCTCATGAATATTAGAATAACATAATAAATCAGTTCATATTTCTTTTACAAACAAAGTAGGGCGGTTATCAACTATCAAAATATTCCAAACTACGCATAGAATGAACAGGAACTAGCACCAATAATACAAGAATTGTTTTCCATTTTCAGAACAAGGAGGGATAGGGTGATTGCTCAACAATCCTCTCAAATGTCAGTCACATAAAAACAAAACACAAGGAAAAAAAAGAAACAAACAAAAAGAAATAAAAATATTAACTAAACCTGCCAAAGAACCTGTATGAAAAGGCGACTAATAACAATTTCTATGCTTTAACAATTCAAAACTGAATCCCAATGGTAACTTTCCAAGTACCACCATTCCTCGTCTCTGACCCTGTCCAAATAATATGTGCAGCCTTGTGTGTAGAAACAAATAGGCCATTCTTTTCACAAAGAAACAATTAATCCATCAGTCAATTTTCACTGACGAGTAGATGAGCCTGGTAAACCAGAAACAGGCATAAAAACCGATTGCACCAGTCAGCACAAAGAACGCATACGAGACAATCAGCATGTACCCAAAGTACAATATCCCAGACACTGGCTTTGTGATCTCAAGCTTTGTGAAGAAGTAAAAAGCAGCATAAAGGAACAGATACAGAGCAGAGGA
Source organism: Ricinus communis (assembly GCF_019578655.1). NCBI lineage: Eukaryota > Viridiplantae > Streptophyta > Magnoliopsida > Malpighiales > Euphorbiaceae > Ricinus > Ricinus communis. Next base: position 23,952,812 of record NC_063258.1, read on the forward strand.
CCCTGAAGTCAGGTATGACCTCCACCACCAAAGGTAGTCCTCACTGCACAGCTGGAAGTAGCAAAGTACGATTGTGATCTCGGCACAAGTGACCAGCAGGATGATGAAGACGATGAATAGGAAACCAAATATGTAATAGAATTGATGTAACCATATTGAGGTAAGAATGAAGAAGAGCTCAATAAACACAGCTCCAAATGGAAGAATGCCTCCAATGAGGATAGAGAAAGCTGGGTTCATGTACCAGGCCTGTTCCGGGATCTGCCTGGGTATCTTATTTGTTTTCACTGGATCTTCAATGGCTGGCTTCTTGAAACCAATGTAACTACCAACAAAGACAAGTGGCACTGAGATACCAAACCACAAAAATACCAGTGCAAACATGGTTCCAAATGGCACTGCCCCAGAGGACTTTTCTCCCCATATAAGAGCATTCAAGACAAAGAAGATGGCAAACACTATTGCAGGAAACATGCAGGCTGTTTTGAGGGTGATTTTCTTCCATTCTGTTCCCTTGAACATCTTGTAAAGACGAGCTGAAGAGTATCCAGCAAACAGGCCCATAAATACCCACAGAAGGAGCATAGCTGTCATCAACCCACCTCGGTTTGAAGGGGAAAGGAAACCGAGGGCAGCAAATATCATGGTGACAAGAATCATGCCAAAAAACTGAACACCTGTTCCAACATAGACACAGAGTAAATCAGAATTCATCGGAGGCCTGAAAACATCACCATGGACCAATTTCCACCCAGTCTCTTCTTGGGCTTCTTCTTGGGTCTCAAGTTGGTTGTACTTGGAGATATCCCGATAAAGTGTCCGTAACATGATCATAGCCACCATCCCAGAAAGGAAAAGAACAATCATCAACGAATTGACAATTGAAAACCAGTGAATCTGATCATCAGCCATCAGAAGATAAGTATCCCACCGAGAGGCCCACTTTACATCACTCTCCTGCAAGGTAAAACAGAAGGGGCAAAATGTAGAAAAGCAGCATTAAATGCATGAGTAAAAAATGAAACCAACATAAGCAAACACTTCATTAGACAGAAACTGAGCGCAACCTGGAACTCAACATCATAGGTAAAGATGATGTCCTTTTTATCTTCCACCTCCTGGGGAGTTTCCGAACTGGTAACCAAACGTTTTGCATGTGGATCACAGGTTGTTAAGCGGGTATTCTCCTTCTTCCACTCACCTTCGAACTCATGCTTAACACTAAAATCATCAGAATAAATCAGCATACAGGAGTAGACTGTCTTTCCAGACAAAAAAAGTATAACACCAATTAATACACTTGAGTAGGAAAAAAGAAGCATAAAACTAGAACCTGAATGGTTTTACTTCAAATCCAACAATCCTGGCTGAATCTGTCTGAGCATCTTTGTGATATTTGACAGTAAATGCTAAATGATTGTGAATAAAATGCTTTTGCTCTTTGCTCTGCAAGCAATAATGCGTACAAAAATGGCCTGCATAAGTGCATGGCAACATTTTATTCAATTATCAAGATATAATGTGATTGGGATGTGACTTACTCCAGCATACTGTCCTCTAAGACCAACATGAAAGCCATGTTGATACACTATGGAATTTTCCTGATCAGACCTTTGAATGGGGAAAACTAGTGGAAGATTGTCCAATATCCTGTCAGGTATTAAACCAAGCAAGATACATCAGACAATTACTCCACCAAGTTATAATAGCATATTATTTGCCGTAGTCTAAGATCTGCAGAAATATATAAATTAAAAGATCCTTGGTTGAATGTCTCACATGTTGACCCGATACTCATCATCTATCTTTTCCTTGAATTCCTTTGCAGTTTTTGCATCAAGTGTAATACGGCATAAAATCTTGCACATTTGTGGTTCTCTCATTTTAAACTGCAACGAAGAGCTTCTGTCAGCTGTGCAGGAGACTAGACATAGTAATCAGCATACACAAGAGGAATATCAAATTATTTAGGCCATCTAGCTTACCACGTAAGGAGAGTTTTCTATGCGGTCACCACGAAGAACTTCCCCAAGATTTTCTGCACTATCAACTATGCGCTCCGGATGACAGTAAGGGAGCGAATAGTATGAGTAAGGAAGTTGTGTTTTTGTAGAAGTCAGTTTGTTTACTTTCACCTTCAGTTCATCCCCCTGTATCAGTGGACACAAATTAAAACTAAATTAGCATGAAGTTACAATAAACTAGCAAGACTGCAACATTATAAGATAGCAAAAATATATGACACAAAATATGAAACTTGAAGGAATAAAACCTTTAGCACCAAACCAAGATCAATCATCAGTTTACAACCTAGAGCATAAGTTGGGGTCATTCATTTCGAAAACTTCAACATCAGCCATTGAACAGATGTTTTGATTAAAAAGTTAATGCCTTTAGTACATTAATCAAACATACAGATACGGAGCAAACTGACATTCAACCGGCAGGCTTTGATGGTAATAGGTAAACACCCACCAAAAATAAACCACCAAAGTATAAATTAAAATCACACACAAAAGACCTCCATTTTGGATTTGTAATCATTATGAATAAGGAGAAATGCTTTTAAGCAAGCAGATGAAGAAGGCATTGTCAAGAATAATTCTATATTGTATTTCATGAATTGAAAATTAAACTTTTTGAGACATTTACCGATACATTCAACATAAACTCCTCAATTTGGTCCAGGCAACTATTATCCAACTTTCTTAATCTAATAACAAATTATTTATAAGTGTTTCCCTATAAAAGTTTTTTTTTTCCCACATTTCATCTTATCTAAGAGTGGATTTGTTCAATTTTACCAGTAAAATCAAAAGGAAGTTCAGTGTCAAATAGATTCATAATCATGCAGTTTATTATTTCATATATCATCCACATAAATTTACATTACGGCATTTTTTCATAAGCAAAAGCCAATTTATTAAATGAGTTGATAATACGTATATCCTAATATCACACGCTCAGGAGCTTAATCATTAGCAAATAACAAGTCCAGCTTGCAAAACAAAAGTTGTAAAACTTTTTGTTCTCCGAGGTGACAAATTTTTTTCTGCAGGACATGTGCATGCAGAATTTGAAAAGAAATTAGCACAAATCTAACTAAACAAAATTCCAAGTCAAACAATCATACAAGACTCCCATTTTACCTTTTCCTTTTGAGAATAATTCCTCAAAATAAATAACCGAACTGAACACAATTTCTTATCATAACCCCACAACATAAGTGGGGCTAAGTCCAAATTCAAGATTTTAATAAAACCAGAACGGTGATCAAATTATGTTATGTATAAACAGGTTTTATAAACTTAACCAACTTCACCTCCATAAATTGTATCATTAACACAAAAATTGGATGCACAAAGCAATGACATCCAACAAAGTTTCATGAGAAAAGTTAAAGAAGACCAAAATCATTTGGATCCCAGCCAAATCGACACTTAATAATAATAAAGCATCCATGCTATCGACGAAAGTTCAACAAACAAAACACGGATCCAGAGATTGAAAACACAAAATCAACAAGATCTAACCCTAAACGAATGAATCCTATAGAAACAAAAATTTAATTCCTTTTGTTTACCATGAGGAAATCTGCAGGTGCGACACCAGGAAGATAAAAGGAATTACAAGGAACAACAACCAAAACCAATGCACAAAAGCAGATCCATTTCGCTGCGAGAGTATCTCTCGCCATAGCACCACGATCTAAGAAACACAAGACTCTCTCTCTGTCTCTCTCTTTCTCTCTCTAAAACTGCTGTTTTGGAGTTCAGTTGAGTTGAGCTGACCTGTAGTTTTCTCTCACTAGAAGACTGCTCACCGGTATTGGAGGAGAGCGGAGGGAGAAGAGAGGAGAGGAGAGGAGAAGAGAGTTGTTTGTTTTCTTTAATAGCAAACAACGAGTAACGCGATGCAGGTTCGGTTTCTTTTCACTTATTTGCCGTCCGATTTAATGACTTTACTTTATTGTGCGGTGGCGATTGGATCAGCGATGTTGACGGTGATTTTAATTTATTAATTTTTATTTCTTTTTTAAATGACCTTTTATTGGCAGTGATGTTTTCAATATATATCGCTAATAATAAGTATCAAATGATTATTAGGATCAAAATAAATAAACACCCTTTTGATTTGTTAATTATTTAAATTTAAATCAAAACCAATAAGATACTTTATTAAATTATTTTACTTTTCCAATTAATTTGTGGCTAGGCTTTTTCTGTTCTCAATTGTAGAAATTAATTATTAAAAAAAAAAAGTGAATCTTCCAAAGGGTGCTTAACCCCAAATTAATTAGGATTAGGATTAAGATTAAGATTAAGATAAAGATTAAGATTAAGATTGGATTAAAACATAAAAATGTGGAAGTTAGTGAGCAACACCTAACTCAGCTTGGAAGGTGGCAATGGATCCTTCTTGACTCTGTCACTGCAACCACTCCCTCTTGGCTGCTTCTGTAATTTTTTCTTTTATTTTCTTTCCTTAATGTTCTTATAACTATTAAAATATTTAACTCTGTAATATTTGATTAAAATTTATAAATATATTTACGATTGAAATATATATATTTTGAATGGAATAAAAATAATTTGATATTTTATTTAATTAAATTCATATAAAATTAATTATAATTAAATCAAATCTTAATAAAATAAATAAATTTTTATAAATTTTATATATATTTCATAATTTAAGTAGAATATGTAAAAAATTTAGCAGCCCAATATATTTTTAATTTATTTAGTAGTATAAACCTCCTATTAAATTATTCAAATAATACATAGAAAAGGATTTTTTAAAAAAAAAAGATAAAAGTAAAATAAGTGTTTGGTATGCGCTTAAATTTGGATTAAGATTGATTCATCATTCATCAAACTTTAATGAATTAAGCTTGAGAAACACAGAGAGATGCCAAGAAAAAATAGAGACCTAATTATGGGAGTTAGTTTAGAGGAAGGAAGAACAAAGGAAAATAGAATTGCAAGAACCATACTAGGAAAAGAAGAAAAAGAAATCATATTAGATTCAAATACTCTTTTGAGTAACTTAACCATGTCTCATTTCAATTATTTTTTTTTTAAATTTAACATCTAAGATTTAATTATATATTAGTCGTTTACCCGTGCATTGCACGTTATTGTAATTTTGATAATAAAATCAAATTGATAGATAAAATTTAATAAAAAAATTTATATTTAATATTAATTGATAAAATTTTAAAAAATAATAGCAAACTAACTAACTATTTTTAAATATCTTTAATTTTTTAATGCAATAATATAAAAATTATATTAAAAATTATCTATTAATTAATTTAATATTATATAAATTAATATATCAATATAATTAATATTATTATTTTTTAGAATTAAAAATCTTATTATATGATTAGAAAATAATTTTTTATTGAATATAACAGTAAAAATATAATTTAAGATCTTATTTTTTAGAATTAGAATTATTATTTAATTACAAAATTAATTTATTTATTAATATAACATTAAAATAATAAATTAATAAAAAAATTATAAAATTAAATATAAATTTGAATTCTATATATCAAGAGTAAATTAGCTAATGTATATCAATTATTCTATCTTCATAAATTTTTTTAGTTACAAACGGAGGAAAAGGAACCGAAACCTTATTCAAAATGATATATGGGTGTTAAGTTCTCCCTCTACGAGAATGATGAAGAAAAAAAAAAAAATCTGACATTCAAACAATCAGTAAAAAAATATTTATAAAATCGATATGTGGTTTAATGTCACTAAATGGAGCATTTTTTTTATAGAATTACAATATACTGCTCCGTCAACATTATTGATATTGTATTTCTTTGATATTTATTTTTATCTTTTATATTTATATGTATTTATTAATTTTTATTAGTAGAATATTTATATTTAAAAAAAGAAAAGTTTAGGAGCACTATTTTTATAATTTTAGATTGTAAGTAAAATAAATGAAATTGCTCAAAATTTAATTTCCTAGTCTCACTTGCCAAGTAAGATTTTGTTGAATTATTTACATCTACTAATTTTATTATATCTTACATAATATTTATACAAAATTTAATATAAAATTAATTTATGGTCTCGATTTAATCTCTGACTAACCAGATTGAGGACCGGGCCAGATCTAAAATCATAAACTACAAAGTTACAATAAATAAATAATAATATTATGGACCAACCTATTAAATTTAATGTCTTTAAACTACTCTATGTTTAAGAATAAATAATTATCATACTGAATTTTATTTCTCTAGGTATTCCAAAACAAAAATAAAATAAAATAAAGGTAGCTGATCGGTTGCTTAGGAAAGGGGTTACTGCTATTTCAAGGCAAATGCAAGAGCCAACTTTGAGCTGGAATTTCTTATGAAATAATAAATAAATAAAAACCATCATCATGCAGTTAGGAGTCAAAAGCATAATATAGTTTATTTAGGAACCACAACAAAGCTAGTCAATTCCTAACCCATGTGATGTGATGATGTGCTCTTTTCAAAATCTTACTGCATCTGCAATTGAAAATCTTGGTTGATCAGTCTATTAAAATATTATTTACTTCCGGATGCTTCATCAAACGAGTTTTTTTTAATTATAAAATTTTAATTTATTTCATTTCAGCTGCGCAACTTTAATCGTATTTCAATTTATTTATTTTATAAATGAAAATTTAACACACATAATTAGAGATAGAAACGCCACGTGCCAATAAATTAAAATTTTATAACTAAAATCGAATAAACTTTAAATTCAGCAACCATACCTACCAAATTGACAGGTGCTCTAAAGGTCAATTCACAAGGGTTTGCTTAATTCATCATTTATTTTGCTAATAAAATTTATATCATACTCGCACCAAGACTAATGAGATACATGAGAAAAAATGATCTGACATTGAGATTTGATGCATCTCAGAATTTGGTAATCTTGAAAAACTTGTTTACTCCTCCATGAAATGCTCATGAAGGGAAAAGCACTAACTTAATTTGGAAGAGCATTCATAAAGTATGCTCACGCAGTAAAACTTCATGGAGACTTTGCCTTCCCCCAGCATATTTCTTGAAGGGAAGTGATGGAGCTTTAGATACAAGCAGAAAAAAAGAAGAATACATCCACTTGAAGACCGTTGTGTAACCAGACCAAATATTATGCTCAAAACAGCTGCCTAAATGCTCATAACAATCAAATGAATAATGAAGCTTTTGGAATGATAGAGAACATCAAGGAAGAAAATGTGAGAGGACTTCAAATCAATTGGCAAATTCAGTTATCTTCTTGCGTAGGAGGTGGTTCAAGTGGTCTCACAGAACGAGGAAGCACAAACTCAGCAAATATTGGATAATGCGAGGAAGGATAGTACCCGTCGATATTGTCATTCACCACTTCACACAAGGAAGGAATCAGAGATCTACCTCTAAAAAGAATCCAATCCACATGTAGATCCTGAGTTTGGCGGTCCCAGCAGAGGCAGAGTGCTCTCAGTATCAACTTGAGGAATTCAAGAGCTCCTTGCTTGTCACCTGACAGCACCAGATCGAAGAGTGAGGATAGTTACATCATGCTAACAGACCTAGCTATCCAGAACACTGCAAGATGGTACCTTTGAAACCATGATAAGTGCGAATAAGGGAACCATTTTTCCTAACTCGAGCATTGGGCCACACATCTCGCATATCTCCCACTGCACCATGTTCTCTGAAGCAAAAACCGAGCGGCAGTTAGTTGGTCTCATAACTAAGAAATACAAAACTTGAATACATGAAGTCCTCTTGCACTGAGATTCAGAGAGGCAGCATATAAATTAAGGATAAGCATACTAATGCATTTAGAATTGAAATTCAGAAAGATTGGGCAATAATGCAGAGATTTCTGGAAAATGAAATGGAGCAGCTGTAAATCTACATTTCAGGGGTCAAAAGATAAATAAGAACGACTTTCTTTATTTCTGGAGCACTTGTTTTCAAAATTCTTTCAATACTGTAAATAAAGAAAAGTATTTATTTTCCTTTCTGGATTCCTATGGAGAAGGAAACGTATTCTTAAAGGAAACGTATTCTTACATTTAACATCATAATACAACAATTATTCGCTGCTATAAGGTAAATAGGTGGTTGATCATTATCATCAGAAATGCAGCAGTATAATGGGGATGCAGTTAACATAACAAACAGAGAGCATTAAGTGGAGAGAAAGAGATAACCACCAAAAATTGAAAATAAAAAATAAGATCAAAGCCACTATAAACAGGAGAAGGAAAATGGAGTCATAAGACAAATTGTTGTCACTCCAAGAAAAACCATGAATTATCTTTTCCATGGGAAAGCTAAGAATTATCTCTTCCATTCAGCTATCATAATGCAAATGGAAATGTTTATGAGAAAAATCTGCAAATTTGAGACATGTATACGGGGTCCTTAATAGATGGATGATGTCCAATAAGGCATGACAAGAGAAAAGATACAACATTAAATATCTGGATGCCAATGCACCAAAGATGCCTTGATCTCAAGAAACAATAACATTAAAATAAAATAAAATTATTTTTAATGTACAAAAGATACCTCGATCTCCCGAGAAGAAAACGTCCTGTAGTTGATTCCTTCTGTGTGTTAAATCCTCCACAGTACACAACTGGCAAGCTTGGAGGTAAGGATGCAATGTGTTGCCAAGTGAGTAAAGCACTTCGTCTACGGGCACGAGGACTAAATTCATCCATATTTGTATTTACTATCTGAAATGAAAAGCCTGGCGGCTCAACTCCTTTCAATTGGAATGTGTGGACATCATGTCAAAGAAACACGTCATTGAGCAATCCACATAAACAAAATAGATGGGTAGATGATGCAGCAAATAAATGATGTAAAATTTGGAAAAGTAGTTGAATACAGAAGGATATCGCCCATGTTGCAATACATGGAACTGCAGCACCCCATGACATGCTACCTGGAACAGAAGGTGCGTCTGATAACCAAAATGTCCCACCTTCTAGCAGCTCTACCTTCATTGGAAAAGAGAAAACACACAAAGAAAGGTAAATCGCGCCAGTTATTATAAATGAAATAAAATGTGAATGTTATTAGAAATGAGCCAATGTCTTACCTTCTCCTTCTCATAGAAAATGGTGCAGTGCTCATCTGAAGTGTCTTGAGATCCCTTCCTTGATATTCCAAATTGATCATAACCTGAAAACATGAGAAATGCTCAGTTTCTAGGTTCATGAGATTAAGAGAGTGCCTTTGACATTGCAAACAAACACGGTACAAAAGCATAAGTGCACAAATCATTTTATGATTGATAGAGTCAAAAAATATATTCTAATGGGTAGATGGTAATTGTATCAAGAACTAAATGGTCATCAAAGTCAAACTTTAGGTGTTATAGGAAATACTATTGACAACGTGCCATATATTCTTTTCTGGGTCCATTGAATACCACAAGAAAAAGCACTCCCATCCCATCCAATAGGATTTGGACCTAATACCTCCCAATGGAATCCCAAGATAACACTGATAGGCTGTCACCTTGCAGTCAAGTGCCTGCTTATTATATAATACACTTGTCTTGATGCAGATCTATCTTTTTAGATTTCCTTTTGATATTATGATTTAGTCATTCAAAGTTTAGTTTACAAACATTATAACTCTGTACTTTATTCTATTTAAGGAAAGATCCAAACCCATAAGATTTGTATACCTTCCGAGTTTAGTTTGTTTTACACATCTATCCTGCTGCACAGACAAAGTGACAAATACCCACTAAAGCCCATGCCTCAGTCGCTGTCACAGAATCTAAATTCCAATAAAGATCCATTTCACGCTTTAAATGATATAATTACATGGTTAAACCTGCCTAAGATACAATCCAAGTAACGAGACAAATGTATAAGCTAAAAAATACAAGGGCATCCAGATATGCAGCTATCAATATATATATATATATATATATATATATATATATATATATATGGAAGTTTAGCCTTATTTACAAAGAAAATAAATGACGAATAAGCTCCAAAGCTCAAGGGCATTCACCTATGTGATTCTTAATGCATATGAAAGACACTCCAATGCTCTTGAGTGTGTGCTTTACCCTCATATATGTATTCTGTCGGGTTAATTGGCATGGTCAAAAGAGGGCAAATCTCATCCTTCAGCTTTTTTGCATAGGATGCTTTCAGGACTGAAGCTCACTCCTAAAAAATTTTATACGTGTAATGGTCCCAGGTTCTAATCACAACTAAAATGCATTTGATTACCAAAGAAAAAGAACGAGTCCTTATTGTTGTCGGTAATTGTATATAATCATTCTAATAGCTAATAGCAGTTACAAACTTAAATGAAATTGTAATTGCATCCTCAAACTAATGTCTGTACTGAACAACTGATTTTCACCGTAAGCTCATTTCATCAACATCCATTCCATGGTTGAATACACAACACAGAACAAGCTAATGAGATCATTCTTGACTTAGATTGACTACTAAGAAAATGCAGTCATCAACTTTTCAATTATTAGTGCTTAATGATTCAAATGATGAATTACCAGAAAAAGTTACCTGGCAAGCCCTGCTGAAGATAATCTAGCTGTGATTTTACACCTGAAAACATCAACAAAACAAAATATTTAAAATGATAAGCAAGAAACAACTACAGGAACTACTCATATACCCATTTAATTAGTTAAGTACACTCAGATCAATTGAGTGAAGTAAACACAAGTATCCAGAAACAACCAACTTCTAGAACACATATAAACAACAAGAACCCATATTCAAAACACAAATAAAGAAGGACCCAGATCAACAATTTGCAGAGGAGTGAGTGGGAAACATACCTTGTTGAGTACAAAGAATCATAGGGGAGTAACTGGTGATAACACTTATACACAAATCTCTTCTCGTTTCCCAGGAATTTGGGCTATCTTGAGGCTGATCATCATAAAGATTAAAGGTCATAACAGTCAAAGAAACACTCATTGTTTTCCACGCACACTAAATCACTCACTCTGCTTCTTTTCTTCTTTTCCTTTTCTCAAAACACATGATTTATCACTATTATTCGATCAGATGAAATATTTCAAGAAACAACAGAACTCAGCTAACAATAATAAGTTTTGGGTAAATATTCCATTCTTGTCAACTTGGAACTTAGAGGTGCAAGTTTTATGGAAAATTACAACTAAGTCCACAAGGGGAAACCTATTAAATACTTTAGTTCCGATGTTTTCAAATATTACTTTTTATCTTTCAAATTTGTAAATGACCCAACTTTTTGATTTTAGAATATAATGTTTCACTTTATGACAATTTTTAATGCGTTTCTTTTAAAAAGCATGTTGTGATAATATATTAGTAAAGTTAGATATTTTATCATTAAAACTTTTAATTTGTAATTTATTCATCTTTGTTTTAATTAGTCATTTTTATTATATTGATCGAGTTTGAAAATAATTATGGAAGCGACTTTTAAATTATTCAATCTTTAAATCGTGATAAGAAAATCATTATTTCAATTAGATAGATATAACCTTAACGACTAAATAACAATGTTAGAAACTATTCAGATATACATTACTACGATAGTGGTAATTAATCGAAATAAAAATAATTTAATTTTTATAAATCAAAAGTTTTAATAATAACATACATATATTTTCCTAATAAATTATCACCTTATACTTTTTTATCTAGAAATTACATACTAAAAATTATTACATAGTAAAGTACTACATGGTAAAGTACCAATGCTTTTTTCACTTTTCCTTTTAATATTGACATTTGTCGACCATTAAGGTGCATTTAGTTAAAATATAAACAGCTAAATATTAAGGTGGCTGTGGATCTTTTCCTTTTTCTTCATTAGTTGCAGATTTTTTACCTTCACAAATGCAGAGTCAAAAAAAGTTTGCACGTATAATGACATCGATGCACACCTGGGTTTGTGAAATCTTAGAACGTGCGGTCCAATCGGCTTTCTTTCATAGAGAAACTTTCATTTTCAATTTAGTGTGGGAGGAGGATGCTGCGGTGGCTCCCGGCTGATCCTCCTCTTGATAAGACTACGCTTATCGGTTGATCCTTACTTAAGGACTGTTGCAGGGTCAGTTCCAAATGTTCAAGTGATGAAGTTTAAGTGGAAACGACTCCTGTAGGGAGATTCTTCATTTCTAGAACCAATCAGAAGGTATCATTCGTTTAAGATTTTAAAACTTAAAACTTTTGAATGGAACACAGATTTTAAGATTTAGAGTTCGATCCTGCGTGGCCGTGGAAGGGTGTTCTTTAACATCGACTTCACAGATGGTCTTTAAAAGCACACCTGTAAGCCCAAGAATACTGCACTAGAAGGTGGCGGGAACATTTTGAAATTCCCAACAATGAGCAGCCTATCTGGAGGAATAATAGAAAGCTCAGTGTGATAATAAGCATCTATTGATGAACTGTTGAACTCGGTGCCCAGTTATCACAATACTGTTGAACCCACCCACCTATTAGTTTCAGGGATAGATTCCAAGTGAATGTAGATTTCCACCTGTAGAGGAGACTCTTTTTCTTGGCAGCCCAAAAAGAGCATTTTATCTTACCCATGCAAACCAGATGGAAAAGAAAGTAATTTACAGGCTCAAAGACTTTGAAACTTTCAAGGTCCAACTGTACCTCAAAACATCAGTCATCCCTCCCACATTTTTCTTTTATTCGTAAAACTCATCACACAGCACCAAAACATCCCACAAGGTCTCCTCATTGCCCCTATTCACTCTGCTGGCATAATCTCTGTGTTTAAGAAGAGTTATGCAAGATCCACTCTACAAGAGTTGAAATACCAAATCCAGTTGCAGTGCGCTTCTTCTCATTCCACACAGGGCCGGCCATGTCTATGTGCATCCATTGAACCTTCTCATTAATGAACTGCAAAATTACAGGTAAAACTTCAGGATCTTGCAGCAAACTAATCCAAAAAGATAATCCAAATTCTCATCTGGAACTCATCAGTAGTTGGTAAGTAAAGTTCTGCAGCCTTTCTATAGTTACAGAGTGGCTCTGGGATAAATAAAGTACCAAGAATTTCACATTTTCTATAATTCATAATAGTGAAATTCTCAAACCCAACCTTTGCCTCAGTCACTAATGAAAAATGGAGGTTTCCCTCATAACTCCAATAATATGGAGTCCCTGGTAACACATGCTTAACTACGACTCTTGAACACTGAAGTGCTTCTATACGACACTTTCACATGGACAAGTTCATAATCCATAGGCAAACTCCACTACTTGGAACACGCACACACCAGAAACTATGATATAAGTCTATGCAAGAAGCCTATAAAGAGAATGTATGAGAAAGGTGCTAGAATTATAGATAGTAGATTGATATAATACAGTACCTGTTTCAAGAAGAGAGCTGCAGTAATAGCACCCCCTTGACGACCACCAGTGTTAACCATATCAGCCACTCCTGACTTCATGTTCTCCCAGTAGCTTTCCTCTAATGGCATCCTCCATAGTTTCTCTCCACTGGCCTCTGCTGCTGTGAAAACCTCATTAGCCAAGTCATCACTGGGGGTGAAGACACCTGGAATAGAGATAGTCTCCTCTTCATTAGTATTGTGAAATTAAATAATCAATCTCTGTACAAATTTACAATTCTATGAATTCTAGAATTAGCCAAGTCATCACTGGGGGTGAAGACACCTGGAATAGAGATAGTCTCCTTTTCATTAGTAATGCGAAATTAAATAATCAATCTCTGTACAATTTTACAATTCTATGAATTATAGAAATGCCATGGTAGTACACCTTATAATGGCCATAACATGCTTGTTGCAAATATAATTTTTAAATGTTCTTGAACACCATTTAAGAACTTTAATGCCCACAGCCCACCAGTGCAGGACCGTATTTTTCACAAGAACATAGAACATACTTCATTTTTGCCCTCTTAATATTAAATACAATCCCATCCCACCCACCGACCGCCACTCCACACATATAATGAAAAGAATAAAAGAAGAAATTAATTCTTAAAAGCTTGGTTCCCATTGCTATCCAACCTTTCATCATGATCATGAAAATCCATACGTACCGGCAATTGAAGGACCAAGAGCAACTACACAGGCACCAGTCAATGTTGCCAGGTCAACTATCTGCAAAATACTGGTGTTATTGCAAATCCCATATTCAAACTAAACAAAAATGAACAATATAAGGTGCAATTCTTCAGAGTAAAAACAAGACAATCAATTTACATTTAGAAAGCAGCATACTGCATCTTGTCATGTTGACCCTACTGGATTATAATCTTATTATGGCATATAACTACCATTCACTGATCAAATATCAAGCATAGGACAATCTTAACAAGCCAAGTAAATTTGAAAAAGAAAAAAAAAAAAAAAAAAAAAAAAGAGAGAGACACGTAATCTTGCATCCGATAAATTATATAATGCATTCACATGGCCATATAAGATATAAACATGATTTTCAGAAGACACCTGTAATAAGCTTCTGTCTAATATTAATAATGACTAGAAACAACAAATAGCACCTGTAACTTTCCTTGCAACTATTAAGGAAAACCTAGGTTTTGGCAGTACCTTATCTACACCCTGGTTACAAGCATAAACTAAAGCATCTGCAAGAGTAAGCCTGCCTTCCGCATCAGTATTATTAACCTGCAACAGAATAATTCAACAATGTGTTACTATTACAATATAATCATTGCTGTATAACTTCACAATTTCCTCAAATTCTACAGATGCATGAAGGACAAAAAATTATCAAATTACATAAGTGCAATTTGGTAAAGTCGCTTCAAATTTTACAAGTCAAGCATTCAAAATAGCTTCGTAGCAAAATTATAGAAAGGATCTTAGTTTTTTATGAGCATTCATAACAGCAAGTGAAAAAAACATCAGAGTAAGTTGAGTAACCAATAGACAACAAAAGTAATCACCTAACAAAGACTCATCTTAGAAGAACCAGAAAATTAGAACTCGAATGTTTGTTCCACCATTGTAATTAACAGATAAGAAAAATCTGTCAACAAACAAAAGGGTATATGAACCTTCCTAAAGATTCAAAAAGATTGCAGCTATTTGCATCATTGCTGATCATGATCAATTACAAGAAAAGAATGGCAAGGTTCATTAGAAGAACAGCATGACAGCCAGATTAAGTTTATTGTAAACAGTGACGTAATACCTAGTTTATGGGATTTGGACTCACCTAGTTGAAACTAACCCTTCAAAAACACATAAGTTTCCAGCTCCACTCAACAATGAGTATGCCACATTACATTTTAATGGGAAAGAAAATATTGAAATAGTGCATTTTTGGTTTGTATAAAACATGACAGTTCAATAAAAAAGTTGACACATTCCATAAGTTGATCTAATGATTTTGTTTTGGGCAGAGTAAAGAGACAAACCTCAATAGTCTTTCCATTTGAGGCTGTCACTATGTCTCCAGGCCTCATACCTGTTCCACTAATCATATTCTCACAAGCCGCAACAATGAAATGAACCTGAAATATGAAATTTCCACAAATGCTTAGGACTACATCCCTGTTTCTTAAAAAAAAAGAAAGTTTTTTTTTTCAAAAGAAGAAGATAGAGGCACTATCAGATCTAGGCCTACTTGAGAAGAGAGGGATGGAGTGAACACATAGCCTATACAAGTAATAACTTAGCAATAAACTTCAAAGTTAACAATTTTGTATTTCTTCAAAATGAAAATAATTAGTTATTTCCTAATAGCGTCTCTCATCTCATTTTATAATCATTCCCATCCTCAAATAGGCATCTCGTTTTCAACTCTAAGTCCTCACTGTCACTAGCAATAATTAGCGAAAAGAAGAAGAGACATAAATAGCTGACCTCTACTCCAGGAGGTTTAACTTGACCAATAGCTTTTGCTGCACCTAGAACAGCTGCTGAACCTCCCATATCAAATTTCATGAGCTCAATTGAACAACCAGGTCCTGTCTTGATGTTGTAGCCACCACTGAAGACATAAAACATAAATTAATAAGGACCTCTATCTAAAACAATTAAACCCATGAAATCTAGAAGCACCACTTTCATTCACTGAGAGACATAGGGAATGCCATTGGAATAAGCAACAGAATATACCAAAACATAAGAAATACACAGCAATGAGGAATGCAAATAGCAAGAAGTCAGAAGCATCCTCATCCACAGGTAACAGTCAAGACTTAACCTAAACAGGCAGCATCAGGTATTGGAGACTGAAAGCTACAGACACCCAATCTCCTGTTTACTTAATCCATCAAATGTTTGATATATTTAATCACCTGTCAAAAGTTAATCCTTTTCCAACTAAAGCCAATTTGGCTTTAACAGTTCCACCGGGAGGCTTATAATGCAAGTGGATGAAGTGAGGGGGATTTGCAGATGCTGCTGCAACTCCCAAATAGGAACCCATCTTCAACTCCTTGCATTGCTCTGCACTCAAGATATTAGCAGAAAGAACATCGCTGTATGTGGAAGCAATCTTTGAAGCTTCTTCTGCCAGTACAGCTGAGACAAAAAATGTGCACACTGTTAAACATAAAAATGCATCACTTCATATCACAAATGAAATCAGCTTTTGAGCCAAGCTAAGGATTTCAAGATTGCAATCATACTTGAGCATTAAAAATAAAAGTGATTGAGATAATACAAACCAGGTGTGAGTACATTGGCTGGGGAATTCACTAGCTCTTTTCCAAAAATTACAGCAGAGGAGACATCTTCAGCATATTTGAGCTTCTTTGCCAAATCAGGTCCAGTTCCAAACCCAAGAATATCTACAGATTTCAACACCGGTTTCTTTGATTCTGACTTAAACCTAGCATCTTCATATGTCCCCAGCACTGTACCTACAGAATTTAAACCATTGCAAATAAATAACTCTTGACTGCTCGCAAAAACATTCAGTATATAGCAGTTAAAATGCTATGAAATCCTAAAATAAGTACCGGATGCTATTGCTGAAGCAGTATTAAGCTTTAACTCATTTGAGATACTTTCTGCTGAGGCAAGAACTATAGCCACATTACTAGCTTGAGCAGCCTTTGCAGTAGCAGCAATGGTCTCACCAAAATTGCGAAAAGCAAAGGTGGTTGAGGCAGACTGTCCAAGCCCAATCAAGCCAATCCTTTTAGAACCAAGACCTGGAAGCCTAAGAACCATAGATTGACCAGCTTTTCCTGTGAAATCCTCCTCAGAAGAGGCTTCACTTAAGAGACCACCCAAGTGGGTATCTAGCTTCTTTAAAAGTGAGTTGTCAAACTTTGTGCTCTTATCCTTAGTCATATCTTTCTCGGTAACACCAACTGCAAGTATATCTCCTTTCCATTCTACCACATCAATCTCTTTTGCAGAAAAGGAGATCTGCCGATCATTGTTGCAAACACATAATACGCTTTTTAGTATTTAGAAATAAACACAATTACACTAGCTAAATTCAAATATTTGCAGATTTTAGTGGCAATAATCTACCAGGACATAAATTAACACAGAATTACCAAAGACCTAATCCAACTACGCAAACATTGATCTTTTCCTAAAGGTGTATATCACAAATCCCAAACCAAAGCAGATGAGAGAAATTTCCCAACACCAAAAACAAAACAAAAAAGGAAAAGTTTATTAGCTATTTAGCATAAAAACAACCAACCAGATCAGAGCTAAAACAAAAGAAAATTAACAATTCACTGATTTATAAAAAATGCTAATCACGCGGGGCAATAAACCATCAATCTATATCATACAGATGCACAAATAGAAAATCAATCTACAATTGACTTTAACCAAAATATTAAAAAGAGCCGTTTTATCTAAAACCAAAGAATCCAGCAATCCAACACATGAATCTCGAACAACATAAAAAAAAAAAAAAGGAATGACCTTTGGGACATCAACATTAGCAGGCTGTGTAAGGCCAAGAGTGGCACGAGCTAAAGAGTGAGCCATGAGCTTCCCCCCTCCTCCTCCTCTACTACGATAAGACAAAGGAGCAACTGCAAAAGAAAATCTAAGAACTGAAGGAGACCTTAACCTCGTCAAAAACAACGAAGAAGAAGTAGAAGAAAATGGAACAGCAAATGAAGAAATCGAAGCAGCTAAGGATACTACTCTGGCGGCCATTTTTGGGTGTGGGCGTCCCTATCTATTTATAATATACTATCAAAACGGATTGCAACTTTTTCCCTTTTATTATTTTCTTTTCTATTTAAATTTTTGTTTCTTTTGGGTAAGATAGTAAAGTGATGGTTTGAGCATTGACATCATTCTCTAACAATAATAGCATATTACCGCCTGTAATTGCATCTCTACCCTTTGGGGTGTGTGCACAATCACATAGAGATGCTTTCTTTCATATTAAGTCTTGTTCCAATAAATTAATAATAAAACTTCTGTTGGGGATATTTTCTCTCTTTTCAAGAAGGCTTAATTACCAACAAATGCCTCAAATTTCATCATTTTAATAAATTTTAGCCCATGCATCTTCAATAATGCTTTTTCATATGATTTTTTTATTTATTATTATAAGTAATTAAATTTTTTATTTTAATTTATCTTAACATAAATGTATATTTTTATAATGTTTTTCATTTTATTCTGTAATTAATTTTTATTAATAAAGTAAAGAAAAAAATAAATAAGAAGAGATGGTTTAAAATATATATATAATATTTAAGAGCTACATAAAAATTAATTTCTTTCTTCTTAAATTTAAAAAAAAATATATGACTCTTAAATTATTTTAGAAAATAAATATGTATTACTGAGTTTTTTAAACGTTTAATTTTTTACATATGTTTCTTGTAATAGAGAAGAAACATGACTTAAAAGCTTATCGAAGATGCTTTTAGATTTTTTTATAAAATATTCATAATTTTAATTTTTTTTCCAAAAATACTCTTATAAGAAAAAAAAAAAGACGGTGAAAAAATGTTAATGTTTTTGTAAACTTACTTTCTTAAAATAACAAGAAAATTGAGTTAGTAAAATTTTGTTAACTTATCAAAACACATTATAAAAACTAAATCTAATCAGTATCTTTTACTGATGTTCTTCTGCCATATTCTTCTCCATAAGATCTCCACTTTCATCACAAAGAAATTCAAACAATTTCTCCTCATTAGTCTTTGTTAATAAAAAAATTGATAAATCGAAAGAAAAAATAGAGAAAGAGGCGTCATTTACTAATAAATTTGTCATTTTTTCCACCATCTAGGATAGAAAAATCATTTTTTACTTGCCATTGTTTGTCGTTGTTGTTACTATCTCAAATATCCTTGATAACTTTATAGATCGTTAATACTTTAAAAGTAAATAACAAAAATAATATACTATATTTAAAAATCACTTAAAAATAAATTTAAGGAAAGAAAACGTAGATATTAACTCATTTTATAAAAATGAGTCATTTGAAATCTTAAATTTTACATATGTTTCTTATAATAGAAAAGAAACATGACTTTGGAGCTTATTGGAGATCACTTAATTTTTTTGCTGAAATATTCATAGTTTTAATTTCTTTTCTAAAATATCCTCCTATAAAAAAATAGAAAAAAAGGTTAACATGGTTGTAGACTTACTTTCTTAAAATAAAATAAAAATCTGAGTCAGTAAAATTTTGTTGACTCATCAAAAGCATCGAATAATTTCATAAAACAAAATCTAATTAGTGTCTTTCACTCTTGTTTCTCTGTCACATTCTCTTCCATAAAATCTCCACTCTCGTCACAAAGAAATTCAAATTATTTCTTCTAGCCATAGCTCAGTAAATTCATTTTTAATAAATCGATAATTACTTTTTAATATAATAATAAAAAATTGATAAATCAAGAGAGAAAGAGAAAAAAGGGAGTCATTTACCAACAAATTTGTCATTTTTCTTACTATTTGTGAAAGAGAAGTCTTATTCTACTTACCACTATATGTCGTTGATGTTACTATTTTAGATGCCTCAATAACTTTACAGATCGTCGTTACTTTAAAAACTTTATAAAAATGTATTGGGCGATTGATACATCGAGAGGAAAAGAAAGAGGAAAGTTATCTATGTGAGAATAGAGAGAGAGAGAGAGAGAGAGAGAGAGAGAGAGAGAAAAGGTGAGAGTTATTGGACTCAATCAAGAATGGCTTTCAACTAGATTCTTTTTTATCTTTTTTAAAAAGAATATTAGATAAATCTGTTGAAATGCTGAAAGTTCATATAATATATTGAAAACTAGGCCTTTCAAGAAATTATAATTTAATGTTTTTATACTTAAATAATAGAGATATTTATTTTATTAATAGAAGGTGTTCTATTTTTTAGTACCTTTTCTTTTTTCTATGTAATATATTTGTACTTAATATCAATTATCACCAAAATATAATTCTATCACAGTGCATTATGGAACTCATATTAAGATTTAATTTTAATTAAAAATATAAAATTTTAAATTATTGTTTTAGTTATATGTTAAATTATTTTTAAAAAATTATAAGAAAAATAAAAAAAAATTATATCAGTATTTGTACTATAAAAAGAATAATATGTACCTAAAAATAATAAAAAGATAGAAAATATAATTGTTTCTGGTATTGTTTTTTCAGATTTCATGGATGCAGGCAGGCAGCAACACAAGGGAGAGCAAAGACAAATTGAAGGAATTACATAGGAGATTTTATTCCTTTTTTTAAGATTAACTGGTTAAATTATCAGATGTTTATTCTGATAATTTAACATTTCATTAGCAAATAAATAAATAAATAAATAATATATTATTAGTTTATTACTTAAATCTCTTGTGCAGTGACATCATGCCAGTTTTTATGTGTATACATTGTGAAGGCAATATTTCTATTCACTAGAATACTGATGGAATAGGGAGGGAAAAGATGGAATATTTTATGTGAGAGGATTCTCTCAAGCTATTATGCATAGTCCTTTTTTGTCTATATTAATATATAATGTGTGGATATTAATAATATTAATGAATTTAAAGTGGGAGAAATATTATTTATTAATTATTGATTCATAACCCTCTTTCCTATTTTTTTTTCCTATTAATTTTACTTTATATTTATAGATAATTTTTAATTTTTTATTATATAATTTTTTTATCTCATTAATTTTTAATTATTTTATATAATATATATACACTCTTTCATATATTATTTTCTTTATCTATAATAATTAATATAATTACTATAATGATAATGTATTTCATTTGTATCATTCACGAGAATTATAATAATAATAATAATAATAATGCAATAAAAAATTTAAAATAGTTATTTATTTTGTTTTCTAATTTAAAAAAAAAATATCATATCCTTATATCATATCATATGTCAGATTTTTCGTTTTCTATTTTCATGGAATTTAGGTTTTCTGTTTTTATCAACCAACTGAAACTCAGATTCAACAGTTAAAGATAAACTTTAAGGATGCTGAAGCTTCTTGAAAGATAGGCTTTTTCTCTTGGCTACAGTTTAAATCCCGTATATGGCTATTAGTTTGTCTACTGGGTTCATTTGGTGCCCAGTGGCTTTTGGATTCTTCCCTGAATATAATCTCGCTTGTATCTGGATGCCTCCGAGCTTTTTCTAATGGATGATGATACCATTATTCAAAAATAATATATTAATTAATAAATTGTTAAAATTTATTAACTTAATTTGTATTTTTATATAAATTATAGATATTATAAAATATATTTTTATTTTTGAAACAGTTTATTCAGACAATAGTGGAGACCTCACGCGTGTTGCACGTGCAGATAACATTTCTGCAAATATCCAGAACCAAATCCTCTAATGACACGACACCATTATCTTCACCTCCAAGCTTAAA
Organism: Ricinus communis; assembly: GCF_019578655.1. Lineage (NCBI taxonomy): Eukaryota > Viridiplantae > Streptophyta > Magnoliopsida > Malpighiales > Euphorbiaceae > Ricinus > Ricinus communis. The sequence continues at coordinate 23,974,682 of NC_063258.1, forward strand.
CCCCGATAATCACTAACACATCACAGGAACTAAACCCCACAGAAAAAAAAATGGTAGCAGCAAATCTAAAATCAGAGACAATGAAGCTAATGGACAAAAGAACCGCCGTTGAAGCTGAAATGAACACTATCATCGATCACCTTTGCCAGCCTGGCGGTCCCGGTCTCTCCGGCAATCTCCTCGACTTTGAGGTTTTTTTTTCTTTTAAATTAAAAAAATCCTATTAATGCTTAATACAGTTTTGATGCCCTAATTTTCATTATCTTAATTGATTTTGTTTTTATTTAGGGATTTCCCCGTCAAGACATTGACATTCCATCTATAAGAGCTGAACGGCAACGTCTTGCTGGTACTGTGTTTATAATTTCTTAATTTATACATTTTTTTTTAATTTATCATGTTTGTAATTTTTTTCTTTAGTTGCTCTTGTTATGGTTTTCAAGTTGATAAGTTAGGATTATAATTTAGCAGAAGTAACAAATTTTGTTATATGAGAGATATGTTAACAGAAGAATAAATGTGTTTGAACTGAGGAGTCAGGAGTAGCAGAGCAATGTTTTTAATATTGTGTTTATTTATTCATTCATCTACTAATTTTTTGTATTGAATTGCAGTGCTGAGAAATGACCACAAGGAGATAACTGAGAAAATAAATGAAAATATACAAGTTTTGCATTCAGCAAGGCTTGCTTCTAGATCTCCATCTGTTAAAGATTCAGGTATTTAAAGAGATAATAATTATTTGAATCTGAAAATGGTATTTCTATCCATTATTTGTGAATTTTGCTGTGGGTGTAATTGGGCTTATTGTCCAATCGAAAAGTTTGCCTACTTGCAGATCTGATATATTCATACTCTGTTTATAAATTGATGGTACACAATAGAATGTCCATAGTCCATATTTTCCATTTGAATGAGAGAACATTTTAATTCAGAATTTTGGTTTAGCAGTGACCAATTTTGCTAGTAACATTCAATTATGCTTGTTGCCTATTATAGTTCTCACAGTAATTGATGTTTTCCTTTAGTATAAACACTTTCACTGTTATAGTGGAGTTCCACAGGATAATGGTATTGAAGTATGTTCGTCTTGTCTCTGTATAATTGTTACTTAAAGTTTTTATGCAACGTAGTGATCCTGATGATTTTCTGAACGAAATTAAATGCTAAATATTTTGTTTATTTGCTATTTATGTGACATCTGGATAAGAAATAAATTTCTGTGTGAAATCATGAGCGAGTATTCTTGCTTATTTGCAAGGTAATAGTGCTTCAAACAATCAAAACTCATCAGTTGATGGTGTTGTTGCTTCTGCATCTTCACACAATGTTCTTCTGAAAGATGCTTCCAATTCCATGGATCTGGACGCCATTGTCAGCATACCCTTCGCAGTGGTTGATGAAATAGCCGATGGATCACCAACAGCAGAGGATGGTTTACAACTTGGAGATCAGATTATCAAATTTGGCAGTGTGGAATATCAGGTTGGTATTAATCTTCTGCAAAGGCTTGCTACTGAGGCTCAGGCAAATCAAGGTTGTGCAACACCTGTGATAGTTTTGAGGCAAGGTGCTCCAATCAATTTAACAGTGACTCCTAGGACATGGCAAGATAGGAGCCTCCTGGGGTATGTTTATCATTTTCTCATTTTCATATTTCTTTGTCCAATTGGTCCATAGACGATTTTATTAATGTGCTACTTTAGGACTATAGTCTCTCATTTATCATTTTATTAGCTTGAGCTATAATTATGAGCAATACCTCAAAAAAGTGCATGTGACTGATTTCTAGAATGTTTTATAATGGTATGAGAAAATAGTGTTTCCATGGGCTTTTCTAAATTTTAGTCATTTATACTGCATATAGGTGTTATTAAATTAGATTTTGAGGTATATGTTATAAGAAGGTTATCATTGTAAAATCCTGAATGTCCTTCCATAAATTGTAGATCCAAAGAAGTTGAGAATACTGAGGAAATAGTGATGGTAGAAGACAGCTTAGAGGAGAATATTAGTGGAGAAAGTAACTGCATTGTTAGGATACACTTATCATGAAAAAGAAAGCTTGTTAGATTCACATTTGAGAAGGATTTGTAGAGAGGGCTCTCTGTTGGTGGAAAAGAGTTCACTGCCACACAGTATGATGGGAGGTTTGAGGCTATCTGGAGAGTGGATTGCTCTTGTACGTGGATTGGGAGTGGGAATGTAAACTTAAGTGTCTAAATGTGGAATGATGGGCATAGGCTTCTTTAAATCACTCCTTGGTAACAAATATGATTTTCCTGCATAATACACTCTTTAGGATTGTGTCTCAAATATATTGCAAAAACCATTCACAAGGTGGATAAATTTATATCCTACTCCCGGAGTTCAGGTCCCACTTGTGCTCCAAGAAAGGAAAAAGTTAAACAAGGTCCCACTATGTCAGCTAGCAGGATCCAAATGCATGTAAAAATTCTTTTTCTATTTTTGATCATTTGGAGCAGAGTGGGCCTGTACTCCAAGAGCAGGATAGGATTTTCTCTATAGTAAAATGGTTTGATTGCTTACAAACTTTACTTGTAAACTACATAGAATTGATCTATGTACCCATGTTTAATGTTTAGCTTATTATAGCTAAGCTAGGCTCTTCGCACATGCACCAAGCTGCATTGACTATCCTATGGATGGGCTGCTACCTGCTACTGCAAATCTATTTGGTTACTGATTGTTTTTTCTGTTGGCTGCTTGCAGTTGCAGTTTCCGGATTTTGTAACTGGTTGCATGGAGTGAACTGGGTACAACTGTTTCCATCCATCAGTTCAGTGATGAGCAGTGCTTGGATAAGGCTTGTTGACAGTAAAAACTCTCTAGCTTTTTCATTTTCTTCCTTATTTTGTGGCAGTCAAATACTTGGTTTAGCAATATGTTGAAAATTCCAAAGACCTTATGATTTAGTTATATCTACTTTTTCCTTTTTGCCCGTTTTTCTTTTAAAGCTTTATGCCTGTGTTAAATAAAAGAAAAGGTAATATTCACAATTATAACCTATAGTTTAGGAATTTGTGATTTGGAGTTGTGTTTTTCTTTCTTTTTTTCCTTCTTATTTTTGGTATTAAGTCGGTACCCTTAGACTTTTTCTGGTGATGGTCGGTTTGTATCTTCAGTTCCTGATGTTCGATTGAGTTGATTTTTTTTATTCATTGTATTCGATTCTTCTGGGGCTTTTAAAAGTGTCTAACCATGGCTAGAATCGCAAGATCGTTGCTAGAAGTGTCATCTCTTTTCTTCAGTTCCAGCGACTATGCTTTGAATATACAATGATGATTCTATGGGCATTTTTATAGTATTAGTCTTGCAAGTTTTTTTTTTTTTTTTTTCTTTTCCTGTTGGAATTGTTGACCAGAGAATGGGTTTTGGATTGCAATCCTAAGTTCTGTTATCGCAGAAAAATCGTAGGACACTGAATTAGCACAAGAAAAAAAACACAAAATGAAGTTTCAAATTCTTAAAAGGAAAACTGCTTAAGATACATAGGAACATAAATTGGGAACTACTAAAATCCTGCAGAAGCTAATAATATTTCACTAATTAGCTTCTTGGTTTGTAAAAGTATACCATTATTTCTTAAAGGGACAATTGAGTCAAGTCAATTCATAAACTATGCGCAGTTGACTTGGAAATACTCAATTGAGTCCAGCTCTAGTATTAGCTGTATTTTTAGAATAAATATAGATATTTTATTAATAAAAATTGATAAGTACATCTTAATATAAAAGATAAAAATAAATATTAAACATCAAAAAATATATGTAAAGAAATTTACTTTTAATAGTCATCAAATTATGTAGATGGAGTAGTAGATTGAAATTCTACGGAAAGAACGCTCCACTCAGTGGTACTAAGTCACATATCGATTTTATAGATATTTTTAACGAGTTCGATTCTTTAAATGTAAGGTTTGATTTTTTTTTTTCTTCACCACTCTTATAGAGGAAGAGTTCAATCCATAAAATTTCTATAAAAGGAGAACTCAAATCCCCGTAATGGAAGATCATAAAACTCTTTAAAAAAAATATTAATATTTATTTATAAAATTGATTAATAATAAAAAAGAAAGAAAAACGAGACTACCATCGATCTAAAAGTAATCGACAGTAAGTCAAAAGATGAAATTTTGATGAAAAATAAGAAAATAAGTGATGTGTTTGTTAGTACTTGCAAGTGTAAAAACCGTTCTTATAGTAAAACAGTAAATTTACTTCGAGGTCGATCTCTAAAGGGACTGTGAGGCTACTTATTATATAGACTAATTATCAACTTAGAACGATAAAAGTACATCTAATCATTCTATATAAAGTACCCAAACAATAAATAAATGCAAATGCTTATAATTTAAAACTATATACTAAAGAAGTATTTAGTCTAGCCAATTACTTACTAATCTCTTTGTTTTACTTTAAGTCTAGATCTAACGAATGAGATGATGATGTGCCTTTTCTTTTAGTCACTCAAATTAATGATGCAACTAAAGTTTTTTCTACCAATATAGATTGAAGCACAAATGTTGTTTCTAATACATTCTAACTTAGATATTTTTATAACAATTACTATTATTAAATTAATATGATGGTTAACTAACAATAATAACTGAAACTACTAAAGACATGAAGGTAAAGAAATCATTCATTATATAAATAAATAACAAAGTTCACACATAAGTAAAAAGTCTAAACTAAACACTTATGAAAACTAGCTTAACATATTTAATCCAATGATTATGGTATTAAATAGAGAGACATAAAATAATAAAATAAAAGCTTCCTTAAAATCTCAAATCCTTCAAGTAGGAAGATGATTGGTCTTCACTCCACACTTCTTAAAAAGCTTTTTAAATCTAAAAGAACAATGAAAACTGAAAACTAAATGTTTAAAGAAGAATTGTAGAGAAAATTGCAGAGATAAGAATGATGGACATATGTTGATGAGAGATGCAACAGAGAATAGATAAGAGAAACCTTTCACTTCTAGAACTAGGTTTGTAGAGATATATATAGAGAAGAGTCATCCACCGTGTCACGACCCCACCCGTGGACCCGTGACCGGCACTAGGGAATGGGTAGGCGTAAGGCCACCGAAACCTGTAGTAAGCCTGACACTCACTGACTTAAACAAATCTCATCTCAAATTAATATTTTTAAAGCCATAAATTATCTTAATAGTTACATTCTACATAAATACTTCGGTTTGCCAGAAAAATTAGGCGAGACCCGAAACTCATAAAATTTACAACTAATACATCTACTATTACTATTGCGGAGAATCTAAGATCTTTTACAATTTGACATACCAAATCAAACACATCACCTGATGATGAAGAAGTCGGGTTACTGAATAAGAGTCGCGGGAAGACTAACAGTCACACATCTGAAAAACAGTAAATAGAGACTGTCAGTCTCGAGAGTGAGCTAAAATCATATATCTAAAAACAGTTTCGAATATCTCAATATCACCTTATTTAATTTTAAAATAATTAATAAGTCATGCTAACCATACGTATAATGTTAAAACATATGTGTCATGCCATGCTTAAACAAAAATTATTCCATATGCAACGGGACGGAGTACTTCAGTAGAACCCTAATCCTAACTTTAACATCTCGATTTATTTCAATACTTATGTCTCAACTAACCTCAACTCTAACATCTCGAAACTCGCATTCCAACAGGACTGGCGCCCAGAGAGCAAAGCTCGACCAGGGACCTTACCTCCAGTCCGATCACTTAACTCTCAGCCTTAGCCTTTCGGCTCTCTTATCCAACAAGACTGACGCCCAGAGAGCATAGCTCGACCAGGGACCTTACCTCCAGTCTGGTCACTTAAATTTCCAAATAAGCCAGCGCCCAGAGAGCAATGCTCGACCAGGGACCTTTACTCCGGCAACCACACTCTACTAAGCCCAGAGAGCGATGCTCGACTAGGGCAGGTCCTAATCTTTCTTTCTTAAATTTTTTACCTCTTTACCCTTTTCTTATCTCTCCCAGATTTATATTAGAACACTCATCCAACACTTATGTTCTACTGTCGTCCCATCCTGAGTCATCATGCAATATTAGAATTGGTGATAAAGGAAAAATATATTTAAATAGTAATTAAAAGCATCATGCAAATAATAATAATAATAATTAAATAAAAAATTAAAATTTACAAATAAATAATCACAGTAGCAAATCAAATTTTACGCATGACACGTGCATAAGCGATATATGATTTTAATTCACAGGTTTGGAGACCTCCTAACTCTGCTCTGGTGCCTCGGTTGGAGCGAGCCGAACAAACAGACTATCTAGTCATGGAAAACAATTTATCAAAACGCTGAAACAATCGATCATTAATCCTAGGTCTAGACTCCTAGGACTGACCGTCTAAGAATCTCGACTCGGGAGAATCCTACCGAAAATTCGGCAGAACCTCCCCTACAACACGGACATTACCCCCCGTAAAAACGGGTCCAGGACCTGCCAGGAAAACACTTCAAATATTCAACAATCCAAACAACGGGAGTCGAGTCCCCAGACTTCACTATTTCCTGACTCCGCCACACAGCACAAAATACGAGGCAGGCAAACTGACAGACAATTATTTTTGACTCACAAATATCATCTAATACTCAATATAAAACAATAAGCACAATTTTAAATCAAAGGATTTCCAAGATCAACGGGCCAGAGAAAATTACCGAGATGCTCAGTCGCTCGGTCGACTCGCCTCCAGCCGCCGGTGTCCGATCGACGATCCGAACACACCATCGGACTCACAACGACGCGCTGATGACGATCCCCACTTCCGATTTTCCGATCCGGCACCCGGTCATCTGGAGAGATTTGCGGTCGATTCTGGCGAAGTCCGATCGCCAAGCGGTGCCATTCGAAGCTTAATTTGAGGAGAGTCGGGATACGTTCTCCGATCGGCCATCCTCCGCCGGAGCTCTCCGGAAAAGCCGGAAAACACAGCTGCCACCACTTCGCCGGAACTCCCTCCTCCGGCCACCAAAACTGACACTGCCACCGCCAAAAGAAAGCCTTCAAGTCACCGGTCATTTTGAGACCAAAAGCGCCGCCAAAGGATGTCGGAAACGGCCAGAAAAGCGTCGGGAAGCCGCTGCCTTCTTCCTCGCGCTTCCACCGGCCGGCATCGACGCCCGATGGTCGCCGCCACCGGACGACGCACCCGACTCCTCCTTCTTCTTCATGCGCGACGCCCACTTTCTCTCTCTCTATCTCCCGATCTCATTCCTTTCAATATCGACATTAGGCCCCCGAACTTTTTCTTATTACAATTTGGTCCCTCAACTTTCTTAATTACTTACAATTCCATCCAGAAAACTTCTAATTTAACCCCAAACTTCTTTTTAGCCTTTCAATTAAGCCTCTAACTATTTAATTTGGGCCAAAACCGAATTATTGAAAATATAAAATTACAAAAATACCCCTGACCGACATATTTATTTACAAAAATACCAAACTCACAAATTTCCATTAAAACCTCATAATAATAAAATCATACTTTTAATCCTCATCCAAAAATAATTCTCCAATTTAGTCCTAACACAAAATTAAATTAAATAATCAATTTCCAACTTAAAATTTAATACTACTAATCAATTATAATACCAATTTTCCCAAAATTCTTTTATAAAAACATCCCTTACAATTTCTATCATAATTTTTTCAATATATAATTTTATTTATATATATATATATATATACATTTGGGAAAATTTTGAATAACCAAATAAAAATATAATTTATTCCTCAAATAATTTATTTAATTAACTCCTTAAAAATCAAACTAAATGGATATGGAAAATAACTCACTATTAAATATATAAAAATTCCGGGTGTTACACACCAAGATAAGTTTCCCTAAAGATGAGTATACAAATATAAGTTTATCTAATATATATGACTACAAGTATTATTATCTCTACCAAATACTATCATATAAATAACTCTTAATATAAATCTTAATAATTTTACAAAATGATTAAAATGTCATTTAGGCAAATAGCAGTCCACACGTCTTAATCTTGGGTCTTGATACAAACATGTCCAATTAAGCTCATTTTTTTAGTATTTAGCTTCATATTTTTCCTCTTTTGCTAATATTACTTGAAAACATATAATGAAGCTTAAGTGAAGTAAAATCACATATTTTCACCATAGTATATATAGAAAATACACTAGTAAAGCTTTAAAATATCCTAAATAACTATATATAATTTAGACCTATTAAATACCCCCACACTTAATGGGGGAGGGTGTCACAGCCCGCCTCATCTTGGGCAAGGAAGGGCATCCATGGCGAAATATGCCCAACATACTTGACCCGAAAGTTCTGACCTAGCCCAGTTGGTTGCCTAAGAAAATCAAGAGAAGGATCTGAGATTCTTTGGAAGATCACGAGGCTTTGTGCAAGCCAATGAGCTGCCTAGAAGCTTCCCTTGTTTGTATATAGAGTAGCTTCCAAAGGAAGCCTTGTACACATGAAACTTGTGGAGAATTCTAGAAGAATGAATTCTAGCAACAAGTTAAGGAGGTGGAAACCCTATAAATACCCCCTCCATCCATCATTTGTAACACATAAGAGGAAGGTTGGAAACTTAATAAAGCTCTCCATATTTTCACATTTCGAGTGCTCTGACTCTACCTACCCAGTCGAAACCACATTGCCTACGCTCACCTGATCTCTCCAATTCTCATATAGGCTTACTTAGTTCGACTTCGTCAAGCAAGTTAACTAAGTGCCTAGGCGCCTCGTGCACGTCCATGAAGTTGTGTGTAAGGTTAGCCAAGTCGCGCAGCACTTAGTTAACTTGCTTGACGAAGTCGAACTAAGTAAGTCTAGATGAGAATTGGGAGAGATTGTAGGTGAGCAGTGAGGGTTTCGGACTTGGGTAGGGTAGAGTTGAGAGCACTTGAGCTTGGAAAATATGGAGAGCTTTATTAAGTTTCCAACTTTCCTCTTGTATGTTCTTGTTGTATGTTACAAATGATGGATGGAGGGGGTATTTATAGGCTTCCCACCTCCTTAACTTGTGGCTAGAATTCATCCTTCTAGAATTCTCTATAAGTTACATATGTACAAGGCTTCCTTTGAAGCTACTGAACAAAGGAAGCCTGGCTGCATAAAGCCTGCATTTTCCAATCTCAGATCCTTCCCTTGATTTTCTTGGCGACCAACTTGGGCTAGTCGCAACTTCGGTGGGCATATGTTGGGCATATTCTGCCTTCCCCACTCAATCTCGCGACGTTCTCGTCGCGCCTTGAGCCTTGTAATTTTGGATATGCTCAGGAAATTGCCATAGCAAATCTTCACGTTCCCACGAAACCTTGGTGTCGGGCAAATTTTTCTACTTCACTAAGTATTCAGTGTAGTTAGGAACTCCTCTTCTTCTTATCACTCTGTCCGCAAGGATGCATTCAATCTCCTTGTCGAACTCGGTGACAACAGCTGTTGGAGCACTTCTAGATTTGCCATGGCTGGGGTCTTCTTTGTCTTCGTGGTATAGCTTGAGCATACTCACGTGGAAGACATTATGGATTTTTAGTCTCGAGGGCAGTTGGAGCTGGTAGGCAGCAGCGCCAACGCGTTTCAAGAGTGGGAATGGGCCTTCATATCGCCTTACCAAGCCTTTGTGTACCTTGCGGAGGGACTTGAACCGATTAGGCAGCAGCTTCACCATCACCAAGTCGCCAGCGCTGTATTCCTTGGGGCGTCTCTTCACGTCAACCCACTTCTTCATGCGCTTCGCTGCTTTGTCGAGGCATGCCCTTGTTATGTCCGCCTCTTCGTGCCATTCCCTTGCAAACTTATAGGCGGAAGGGTTGGCTCCTCCATAGCTAGCAGTAATGGCATTTGGCGTCAACGACTGCTGTCCCATAATGACTTCGAAGGGACTCTTACCCGTGGACTCGCGCCTTTGGAGGTTGTACGAGAATTGGGCTACGTCAAGTAGTTTTGCCCAATCTCGCTGATGAGCACTAATATAGTGCCTTAGATAGTGTTCCAGCAAAGCATTAATCCTTTCCGTTTGGCCGTCGCTTTATGGATGAAAGCTTGTGGAGAAGTTGAGGTCTGTGCCCAGCAACTTGTACAACTCTCGCCAAAACTTGCCGGTAAACCGAGGGTCCCTATCGCTGATTATACTCTTCGGCAAGCCCCACAACTTCACAACATTCTTGAAAAAGAGGCGAGCTGCTAAATCTATCCACGACTTGCTAAATCTATCCACGACAACCATGATACTTCCGAACCCTTCGGATTTTGGCAGGGCCACAATGAAGTCCATCGAGACACTCTCCCACGGCCTTTCAGCGACAGGAAGAGGTTCAAGTAGGCCAGCAAGCTGTTGTTGTTCCACCTTGTCTTGTTGGGCATACAAGGCAGGTCCGAACATAGGCCTCCACATCGTCCTTAAGTTGCGGCCAGTAGTAGTTTTCTTTGGACTAGCAAGTGTCTTGAGTCATTAGGGATGTCCGACCCAAAAGTCATGGCATTCCTTCAGAACTTTTCCCCACCGGTTTCCCCATTTCGGCACATAGACTCAATTGCTAACAGTGAGGAGAAGGCTATCTTTCTCCCAAAATTGTCGAGTTTTTCCCTCAATCGCCAGCTTGATGATGCTCTTGGCCAAAGTGTCTTGCTGCATTCCTTCCTTGATGCGGCTAAGGAAGTTGCTCTACGGCGTGCTAGCAGCAATGGAAGCCAACTCCGCTTTTCTACTCAACGTATCAGCGACAACATTGGCTTTGCCCGGTTTGTATTCAAGCTTGTACTCGAATTCGGCCAAGAAATCTTGCCAGCGTGCTTGTTTAGGACTGAACTGCTTTTGAGTCTAGAAGTAGCTTGTAGCTACTTTATCCGTCAAAATAGTGAACTTGCTGCCGAGCAAGTAGTGTCTCCATGTGCGCAAGCAGTGGACAACAACGGTCATTTCCTTCTCCTAGACAGTATATCGCCTTTCCGTTTCATTGAGCTTGCGGCTTTCATAGGCAATAGGGTGCCTATCCTGCATGAGGACGCCTCCAATAGCATAGTCCGAGGCATCCATGTGCACCTCAAATGGTTTTCCGTAATCAGACAGCATCATGGCTGGCTCCATTGACACGACATCTTTCAAGGCTTCGAATGCAGCTTGGCGTTCCTCATCCCAATTCCATGCCTTATTCTTCTTGAGTAGTTCAAGTCGATGGGGCGGTAGAATAGCCTTTGATGAACCGCCGATAATAGTTCACCAGTCCAAGAAAAGATCGCAACTCGGGCACCTTGGAAGGAGGTTGCCATTCTTGGATGGCTTTAACTTTTGTTGGATCCATCATTAACTTGCCATCCTTGACTCGATGGCCAAGGAACTCCACTTCTTCTCTCGTGAATGAGCATTTTTCTCGCTTCAGGTACAGCTCGTGTTCGCGGAGCACTTGGAAGTGTTGGTTGAGGTGTTACACATGTTCCTCAAGACTGTTGCTGTATACAACAATGTCATCCAAATAAACAACCACGAATATATCAAGAAAGCGATGGAGTATCTTGTTCATGAGTGTGCAGAAAGTGGTAGGGGCATTAGTGAGGCCGAAAGGCATGATTAAGAACTCAAAAGCTCCATATCGTGTCACGCATGCTGTCTTCGGCACGTCACCAGGTGCGATGCGGACTTGGTAGTATCCAGACTGCAAGTCTAGCTTTGAGAAATATCGAGCCTTCCCCAATTGATCGAACAAGTCGGCAATCAAGGAGATTGGATACTTGTTCTTGATGGTGATTTTGTTTAAAGCCTGATAGTCTATGCACATCCGTAGCGAACCGTCCTTCTTCTTTTGAAGAGGGTACGGCGCGTCGTATGAGACCTTATTTGGTGGATATGGCCAGGCTTCGAGAAGGTCTTGGAGCTGCTTCCTCAACTCAGCCAGCTCCAGAGGTGCCATGCGGTAGGGTGCCACGGCAAGAGGTTTCGCACCAAGCTCGAGCTCGATGTGGTGATCCACATCTCGCTTTGGTGGCAATTTTTGCGGCAGCTTCGGGGGCATCACGTCCTTGTATTCGTCAAGGACAACTTCGATGGATTGTGGCAATTGCGGGGCAGATTACTCAATATCGTCCTCGTCATTGAGCTCCCTGCATTTGTGGCGTAACATTCCCGTTCTTGAGACCGCTTGAATTGCAGAGGCGAAATCCTGACGGGTTTAGATCTCGCCATGCTCTTGAGGGGATCACTCGAGCTTGGGCGTCGAGGGATCGCTAGGAAACTCTGGAAGGGGCCGGGAATGGCATAGGCTTTGTAGAAGAATGCTTAACCAAAGGCAGTTTAAAATCATCCATAAACCTGTGAGTAAAGTCTAGCGTACCTTGCAATCACCAGCTTGCACTTTCACATTTTTGGCGATGCCATGCACGGGCTTTGCCTCTGAATTGACCTTAATCGTCGAGCTCCTTTGGATGGCTTGAGGGCTAGGTGCTTCGCCTCGTGCACATCCATGAAGTTGTCGTAGCACCGTGCTCGAGCATGGGGCGGGCGGCTTTGCCCATAATAAAGCGTCGACATAAAGCGGGCCTCTCTCCTTGGGGGCGGGCGAGAGATTAGCTTTGACGACACCTAAGTCTTTGTAGAGAACTTATGCCAGCTTGGGGTTCTTCTTGGCGGTATTTTTATTGAATTACGCCACGATGGCATTCATAGCCTTCGATTTAGGCAGTCCTTCACCTAGTGTAGTCCATCGTAAATGAAGTAGGGCTTGGGTGGCTTAGAGCGTGAGGTTTCTCTTTATGCGTCGGAGCCTTTCGCGTGCTTGAGTTCTTGTGAAGACTTAGTAGCCACTCTCCTTACCTTTGTTGAAGTCCCTCTTTTGGCATCCCGCTCTTGGAAGGCTAGGCTTCTTGCCCTTGTCTTGAATAGAGTAGTCCTTGAGGTTCTCCCTGCGTGATTGCTTCGTAAGTGCACTGTGTCGCTCGAGCTCCATCTTCACCCGATCTTTCGGCCGTCCTTGAAATCAAGAGGAGTTGATGCGTCAATTAGGTCTATAATCTACAGCATGAGGTCGTGAACTCCTTGGACATATTCGACAATGCTCCGGTTTGCCTTAGCCTTGTGACGCCCGTACCTCGCCGTTGGCGTTGTGAGGCCTGGGTGCTTGCAGACTCGGACTTGAGCTGTTCCCGTGTTGATTATGCAAAGCCCTTCTCCCTGTCGAATGTTTCCTTCTCCACCAAAGTTAGGCGGAATCCCTTGGGAAGATGGCGGCGTTGCTAATCTTTGAGAAGCCATCCATGGCGTTCATGGCCTTGTAGTATTGGTCGAGCCCAGGCAAGAAGTTTTCCATCATGGTGGCATTCGCGTGCCATTGTACATGGCGGGCTTAGGGACTTTCAAGCCGTGCAGGCGGTGGAACTAGTAGTGGCGATTGTGCTTATCGAGGGTGGGCTACCTCGTGAAGAGCATCCATCTCCTACGAGCTCTTTCGAGCTCATCTAGTAGGGTCTTTTGTTGGTTGGCGAACTCCTCCCTAAGGGCGTAGTTCTCCACGAAGGCTGGCAAGATCTTGATCATGGCCTTGGCGACCCTTATGATCTCCATGTTTAGTGGATGAGGTTGTCAACCTGATCTAAGCTGATAGCCGAAGTCATGCTAGCCAAATCTTTCTCGAGGCTAGTAACTTCCGGGACTTGGCGGGCTCGCGTCTTTGGAGCCTTGGATTTGCCCGTCTGAGGCTGTGATACGTTGTTCCTGGCAGACTTGCTCGATCATTGCTCTTCCATATGTAACTTGTAGAGAATTCTGAAGGATGAATTCTAGCCATAAGTTGAGCAGCGTCTTGGCGTGAGGCGATCACGGCAAATCAAGGCTTCGGGGGATGGCTGGCGTGACCGATCGTTGGCGAGCTTGGTGATCGGTTGACAACCGTCCATGGCTGTGGAGATCTGGTGCCAGGCCATGATGAAGATCTTAGCGAGCCTGGGAGAACTCGCGACTGCGAAGATGGATGCTCTTCATCGTGATCAAGTTCAGCGTCGCGGATCCTGGCTGCCGTGTGCAATGGCATGTATGGTGGAAAACTTGCGTCGCGAATGACTTCCGGGATTCCAGTGGAGAAGGTTCCGATAGGAGAATGAGCTGCATAATCAACTGCGTGAAAGTCCGACTCATGAGCAATTTATGCCACGATGAGGCGGCGTGGAGGAGTTCACGACTCTCTGAACTGGCGGACGATCGCTCTTTGTTCAGGCGGGTGAAGATGGAGCTCGGCGGCGCGGACGCGGTGGGAACCTCAAGGCTCGAGACAGGGGTGAAGCAACTCTTCAGGTGGGGAGGCAAAAGAGGGCAAAGGCAAGGAAGTGGCTGGCGGCAACTCAGCTGGTTCGACAGGAGAGACTTGATGCCTGGGTGAGGGCTGCCAGTCGAAGGCGATGAATGCCATCATGGCGGTCAACAAAGATAGTCGCCAGGAGAACCCTGGGCTAGACTTAGGTCCGATGTCGAAGCTCTCTCATTTGGTCTCCAGGAGGGCTGCGCGCTTTCGTGGCTGCCCCATGCTGCTACTTCGTTGGCGTGCACGAGGCGAGCCTGGGCTAAGACTATCCAAAGGGTGCATGATTGTCAGTCTGGATGATTTTAAATGTCTAGCATTCTTCTGAAGCCCATGCCATTCCGGTCCCTTCCATGAGCTCTAGTGATCCTCAACGCTATAAGCCGGTGATCCCTGAGGCATGGCGAGATCTGGCGTGATTCTGCTGCAGCGGTCTCAAGAACGGGAGGTTATGTCGCGACCATGAGGAGCTCAACGATGAGGATGATAATGAGTAATCGCCCGTCTGTCGGCGATCGGCGAATACAGGGCGTGATCCGCCAAAAGTTGCCCGGCTGAATTAAGGAAACAACTCAAGACTTACTTGAGTCGGGCTATATCCGACTCTCTTCAAAAAAGAAGGACGGTTCATTGCGCATATGCAAGACTATCGGGCTTTGATCAAAAGTCCCTTCGAAGTCATTATGGGACAGCAGCCGTTGATGCCAAATGCCATTGCTGTTGGCTATGGAGGAACCAACCCTTCCGCCTATAAGTTTGCAAGGGAATGGCACGAAGAGGCGGATATAACAAAGGCATGCCTTGACAAAACAGCGAAGCGCATGAAGAAGTGGGGTGACGTGAAGAGACGCCCCAAGGAATACAATGCTGGCGACTTGGTGATGGTGAAGCTGCTGCCTAATCAATTCAAGTCCCTCCGCCAAGTGCACAAAGGCTTGGTAAGGTGACATTAAGGCCCGTTCCCAGTCATGAAACGCGTTGGTGCTGCTGCATATCAGTTCCAACTGCCCTCAAGGTTGAAGATCCATAATGTCTTCCATGTGAGTATGCTCAAGCCATACCACGAAGACAAAGAAGACTCCAATCGTGGCGAATCTAGAAAAGCTCCAACAGCCGTTGTCACCGAGTTCAATAAGGAGATTGAATGCATCCTTGCAGACAAAGTGATAAGAAGAAGAGGAGTTTCCAACTACACCGAATACTTGGTGAAGTGGAAAAATTTGCCCGACACCGAGGTTATATGGGAACGTGAAGATTTGCTATGGAAATTCCCTGAACACATCCAAAAGTACAAGGCTCAAGGCACGACGAGGACATCGCGAGATTGAGTGGAGGAGAATGTCACGGCCCGCCTCATCCTTAGGCGAGCAAGGCCAGTCCATGCGACACATAGTGCCAAGAGTGATGGAGTAATGCAGAATTCTCCTAAAACACTCTTGAATAACGTAGAATTCTCTAGAGTACTCTAGAACACTCTAGAATAGTCTAGAACTTTCTAGAACAATCTAGAATGGTCTAGACACTTTTAGAATAATCTAGAATAGTGTGGATACTTCTAGAACATTCTAGAGGAGTGGGGATAATTCCTGTACATACTAGATTAGTCTAGAATATTCTAGACACGTGTAGACTATACTAGAATATTCTAGATATGTATAAGCATGTACATGTGATGTGTGGAGAATTCTAGAAGAATGAATTCTAGCCACAAGTTAAGGAGGTGGGAAGCCTATAATACCCCCTCCATCCATCATTTGTAACAACAACAAGAACACACAAGAGGAAGGTTGGAAACTTAATAAAGCTCTCCATATTTTCCAAGCTCAAGTGCTCTCAACTCTCTACCCTACCCAAGTCCGAAACCCTGCTGCCTACTTTGTTCACCTACAATCTCTCCCAATTCTCATATAGGCTTACTTAGTTCGACTTCATCAAGCAAGTTAACTAAGTGTCGCGCGACTTGGCTAACCTTTAAACCCAAGTTTCGTGACAGACTTTTACTTGTCTTCAAGTAAATAGCAACTTAGAAATTAACATTTGCAAAAATTATGAAGAACATTCATACTCAGCTTAAAGATATTACTTAAAAGAATTCCACTAATGCAATATCATGCCAATTCAAGAACAACTTGAATCATCAAATTTTTTTTAGAAAATGTAAACTCAATCATTGTTAATCAAAAGACTCAAGCATCCAATCTTTCACACTTGTTTCACAATAAATAACATAACTTATCTTCAAATGATACAACTGTGGTGCATAATCCAAATTATCATAATCTTAATAAAAAAGCAAACATTTGTTTATAACAAGAGATCAATATGCATTTATTTTTTATAATACTTGCTTTTCAAGCTCTTTTACTCTCTTTTTTTCTTTTCTTTCTTTGCACCCCTTGGAATTAAACTTGATACTTGAGGAATTTCTTTCTTTCTTGAGCTGTTATATCTTTTTACGCAAATACAAACATGGATAAAGAATATACCTAGTTACTCAACAAAACATACATTAAGATGCTTTGCATATTCATAACTATAATTATTTTTTTACGCAAAAATTAACATTGGTCATGAAAATTTCCGGTTACTAAGCACTAAAATTAGCAGAGTAGATTTATTAAACTTTTACTTGCCCATATCATATCTCACAAACTTAGGCAAGCCAATTTAATAATAAGAAAATAATAATCTAAATCATACACTTCTAATCTAACTCAAACTTGTCAAACTACTCATCATGTCCATATGTAAAGAATGGATACTTGATCATTTAAGTGCAAATAAATTCATGAGTTTACATATACATATTAAAAACTAACTTAAGAGTTTAAGAATCTTGGCATGATAACATTCTTTCATTGACTTTTTAAATAGAATAATAATAAAAATTGAGTAAAAAATTTTAAATTTTATAGAAATTAACCAAAGTTGTTAATTCTCATGGCATAGAAAATTAAATAAATAAAGGAATTAATTTATTTCCCTCCCCATATTAAAATTTGACATTTTCCTCAATATCATTGCATATATGAACATAAAGAACAAGAAAGGCGGAAAAATATAGAATGCTCCCCTGGATTTCAGCGATGCATCAAAAGCCATAAACTTGAATTCCAATATCTATTAATCGAGTCTTAGAAGCACACTTGAACACACATCATTGATAAATAAATAAAAAGAAAGAAAAAGAAAGAAAATAGTTCAAGTTAGTTACATCAATAATAATAAAAACAATCTTAAAGAAACTAAAAAAGAGTAAATTCTAAGGAAACTAAATAATAAATCTTAAAATAACTAAATATGAAACCTAGAATAAATTCTAAAATAAAGACCTAAATCTTGATATGGTTATGTATGTGGAGGAGATGATTATATATTTTAGAAGCAAAGAGGAAAGAAGATGTTATATTTAGTGGTTTAGATTTTAAGAATAGTGTTTTAACTTAAAAAGGACTTCATTTTTGTATATCTGTTAATTACCCTTTATTTTTCTAATTAAAATATTTAATTTTAAGTCAAAATTGGCAAAAAAGGTTCGGATCGCGTCTTTAGCGACTTGGCGAGGGTGCCGCGACCTGGCGGCTCGTATATGGGTGCAAAGGCTAATCTTCTCGTGAAGTTTTCCGCTAGCTGGCGGAAGGGATGCGACCTAGTGGGAGCCATCTTGCTCCTATGGCTGGCTTGGTCGTTGATGCTTCTACAAGCCGCTGCTCGTTGTCGGCTGCTAATGTGGGCCCGTGCAAGATTTTGCTACCGCAACTTGGCTCGTTCAGATTTTATTTTTTAAATACTTGTAATTAACTTTTATACATTTTAAGGGCAAATAATCAATAAAAAATATAAATTTGAAGGGAAAAAAATAAATAAAAATTAACTAAGAAATCACTAAGACTAAGAATAACTAATATCAACTAAATAAAATTTAACTGGATTCTAACTAATGAACTAAATCCTAATCCTACGAGGAAATGAAACATGTCTAGAGTTGAATAATTTCTAATTACGATTTTCTTAATAATTAAAGAATGTTCGGCACATTAAGCATACAATATCCATATACTAACATAAGGTCAATAGCACATAAAAGCCTAAAAAAATTGACATGTTACCACATGGAGAAATATTGCCCTTTGAAAATCAAAGAAGGTAGAAACACTCACTTTTCCTTCGCAGGCCTACAAAGTAAACATAAAATACTAAAAAAATAAAAAAATAAAAAGAAAACTTCAATGCATAAAAATAAAATACAATTGATAAGTTTATTGTTTACAGCTAAATATTGTCTGATTATGCTCACAGTGGGTGTCCATCCATGCACTTCACTTCTTGATCATAAAGCATTCATTTCAAAGTTTGGCTTTATAATCTTAATGCGAACATCTAAATATCACGAAAGCTCTTATCAATTAAAAATGGGATATTATCATATAATTATTAATAAACAAGAGAATCTAATTAATATATGAATATTCATCAATAGTAGATTTAGGAAATTCAAACACTTTAAATTCTATAGTTTCTTCTAAAATTGTGATGGTAAGTTTTCCATTATGCACATCAATCATAGTTTTAGTAATTGCCATGAAAGGTCTACTAATGAGTATTTTTTGCTCCATATCCCTTGTTGGTAGATTTTCATATCAAGCACAATAAAATCAACATGAATTATTAACTTACCTACTTTAACTAGTAAGTCTTCCACTATATACCTCTAGGATATTTTATTGATCTATCAGCAAGTTGAAGAGACATGGTTGTTGGCTTTAACTCTCCTAAGCCAAATTGTTCATAAATTGAATAAGGCATCCAATTGATGCTTGCGTCCAAATCTAATATGGCTTTTATAACCTTTTTGCCACCTATTGTAATATCAATGGTGAAGCTACTATGATCTTTTTCATCTTAAAGGACAATTGATGTTGAAGCATTGCACTTGCTCTTTGTACTTTTTCATTGTTCGCATATCGCCTTTTGTTGGTGGTCAACTCCTTAAATGACTTTACATACGATGACTTATTCTTGATAACATCCAATAAAGGAAAATTAGTGTAAACTTTAGAAAGTATCTCAATATTTTTAAAAAATTGTTTGCTCTCTTTTAGTTGATTAGGAAAAAGAATAGGTGGCTTATAAGGCTGAGCTGCCTTATGGAATTCAGATCCAGAAAATGCTTCCTTTTCTTTCTTTCAAGCCTAAGATTATACTCTACTTTTTCTTCTTTTTGCATGCTCTCCTCATTGATTTGTATTCTACTAATTCATCATCTTTACGTGTACCTGCATAAAAAGAAGAATT
Organism: Ricinus communis; assembly: GCF_019578655.1. NCBI lineage: Eukaryota > Viridiplantae > Streptophyta > Magnoliopsida > Malpighiales > Euphorbiaceae > Ricinus > Ricinus communis. The sequence continues at coordinate 23,994,317 of NC_063258.1, forward strand.
CCCTTCAATTTTTATATCAATTTTATTATCATCGACCTCACATTTTCTAATAGTAGTAATAGAGTTGGCTTGTTCAGATTGACTTGGTAGTAAGATGATTGATCCTCACTCTACACTTCTTGAAAAGCTTCTTAGATCTAAAAGAACAATGAAAACTAAAAACTAAATATCTATAAGAACTGTAGAGAAACTTGCAGAGACAAGAATGGTTGACAAATGTAGATGGAGATGTAGTACAGAGCAGATAGAAGAAACCTTTCTTCCTCTTTCTAGAACTAAGTTTATAGAGATATATATTGAGAAGAATCCTCAACCAAGACAAGTCTCCCTAAAGATAAGTATATCAATATAAGTTTATCTAATATATAAGACTATAAATATTTTTATCTCCACCAAATACTATCATATAAACAACTCTTAATATAAATCCTAATAATTATACAAAATGATTAAAATGTCCCTTAGGTAAATAGTAAAATTGGACTAGCCCAGCAAATAGCAGTCCACGTGTCTTAATCTTGAGCTTTGTTACGAACATGTCCAATTAAGCTCATTTTTTAGTATTTAGCTTTATATTTTTCGTCTTTTGCTAATATTACTTGAAAATAGACAATGAAGCTTAAATGAGGTAAAAACACATATTTCCACTATATTATATATAGAAATACCATTAAAGCTTTAAAATATTCTAAATAACTATATATAATTTAGACCTATTAATAAGAAAAAAAGAAAAGAGACGGCTAGAATTTTATATCGGATATTTGAGTAATTGATGAGTTGATGAATTCTATAATGCTTGGCTCATAATTCTGTGAGCTTAATTAAATTTTATAATATTACTTTTATATATTCTCTAAATACTACTCAAGTTGAAAGTATACTGTCGAGATTAGTTTGAGTATATTATTGAATCGGATTTCAACTTAAAAAATAAATGCAATTGAGTTTCGATTGTTATTATTTTATTATTTTTTTATAGGATAATTAAATTGAGCCAAATTGAATATATATATATATATATATATATATATATATATATATATATATATATATATATATGTTGGAATTGATCTTTGAGTTTTCAAATTTAATCAAGGTCGAGTTTGAAATTATTTCTATTTGACTTGGCTCAATTATATACATCCTTATATTAATAAATTTATTATGATAAAAAATTAATAAAAATGAGATGACAACTGATATGAATAAATTTGTGGATATGATTTATTTTAAGAAACTAGGAGGTCAACCAGAGTTTTTCAACTAACCTAAGGGAGGCTTTCGTAATTTAGCCATATAAATTTATCAGCGCCGTACTGCTACTTCGTCACTCTGCGATCACGAATCATTTCTCACAGTCCAATCAATCCATCGGAGAATTTCAAAAAGAAATAATATTTTTGATGTACGTTTTATTCGCATTTGGGGCAAGTTTCTGGTCAAGAAAAAAGAAACTTGGAGATCCTCTCTGCCATTGACAACCAATTTGTGTTTTATTTAAAAGATTTAGGCTGCAATTTGTCTCATACATAACGAGGTTTACAAGAATTAGCGTCCTGAAAGAAACAAATTGCTGCTTTTTTTTTTTTTATCAATTAAACATCTTTATTTTTTATCAATTAGAGAATTTAAAAATATATGTAAGCATTGTTATAATTATTATCAATGCAATAATAAATATATCTATACAGATAAAATAAATTTTTTAAATATTATATTGTAATAGTTTTATTATACGAGAAATATATATTATGCGATGATTTTTTTCTTTTCCATTCATTTTTTTATAAATTGAATATCCTCTGTTCATTCCAAAATTTTGAATAAGAATTAGACTGAAAAGAGTTTTTATGGTACATATTCTGAAAGGTGGTTAATTGCCAACCAAACCAACAATTGGTTGAAGTCTTCTTTTGTAATCATATCCATATGGAGATGAAATTTTGTAAAGAATAAGACACGTACATGTGTTCGAAGAGGTTAAGGGGGGTAATGTTTGGAGTCTGAGGAGGCCTTGTCTCCGGTCCATATAATGATGTTCCATGTTTACAGAATTGGTTTCGTTGAGGATTTGTTCATAGTAATCTTATGGCTTTGTCAAATCCTATAGCTTCTGTTGGGGGTGAGAAAGAAAAAAGGAACCAAACCTACTGGTTTCTTGCTCTCTTCGTTTATAGATATATACTATCTCTATAGAGGAACACTCCGGTCTTCTATACAATGATATTGTCTCAAAATCAATTGAACTAGAAAAATTGATTAACAGATCGGGTTGGTTCAGTTTTTTTTAAAAAAAAACATTTAGATAACCGGTTATTTTTTTTTTTTTTTAAAACCGATATTTAAATGAAGCAACTAATTATATTATTATTTCTATTTTTTATACATTTAGATAAATATAATTTTTATATAGATTTTCAGGAATATTTTTTATATATTTATAATATATAATATATTTTTCAAATTTGAAATTTTTATAAATAACTTTTATATCGATTAATTGAAAAGGTTGAAGGAAATCCATATTTGTTTTTCTTTTATTTCGGGTTAACTGAGACACCGTGGTTAAGAGAATCAATTTTTAAATAATTATATTAATAGATAATTAGATATTTTATTTTATTTTTAATTTAAATAATGAATAGATTAAAAGCGATCAATTTTTTTTTAGCGAGCACGATTCAAATAACCAAACGTTGCTTACTCCTAATTTGTTTATAATGCTATTATTTATATAATATATATATATAGGATTACTAAAAGATAATATTATTAATTCTATTTTATAAAAAAAATATTTTTTTCTTTTAATTCACAATTGTAAGAGTAATAACTTTTCACATTTTAACTTTTATATGCAAGAAATATATTATTATCCTTAATTTCTCTTATTTCTATTTTGTTTGTTATTATTTCTATTATGTATGTTACTTATTACTTATAATATAGGATAAATATAAAAAAAAAAAGGTATTTTGTGGTTTCATTGTTTTACAATTTAGAGTGTACAGTTTTTTTAAACAGAAAGATATATGTGGTTACAGATCGTGACAAATAATTGTATTATTATCAATGTGTTTGTGTTTGATAACATAATGTGTTTGTGTTTGATAACATAAGTTTTGAGCTTAATAACTTTTAATCTATTATTTGATCGTTAATATTACAGTTTAAGAAGTCATTGATTCAATGAAGCTCATTTAATGGTCAAACAATAACATTTATTGAGTTACTAAGCTCTAAACTCATATTATCAAACACGAGAAATATGATAATGACAGCTGATTAGAATAAAGATAGCTAAATCATTTTCGGTCGATACTTTTTAGTGGTGAAATAATTATTTCTGTTATAATTTTTAACCACATACATTTTTTTGTCTCAAAAAAACTCATATATTCTAAATTGTCAAAGAATGAACCACAAAATATTTCTCTTTTATACTTATCCCTATAATATATATAGTAGCTCATGTTAAATTACAAAATTTTATTTTACAATTTAATTATTCATTTTATATATCATTTTATTCTTATTTTCTATTTATTAAGTTTAGTTCATCTATACATTTTGCATGTTCCTTTTCTGACTTTTTTTTTATATATATGTTATGTATATTTTATAAATTTTAGAAAATTAAAATTTAAGTATGATTATGACTTTTTTTTATGTTTTATAAAAATTCATATTATTTATATTAATTTCTGAAAATTAGATAAATATATAGCTAATCATCATAAATCTCTTTCTATTCTATTTGTGACTATGTAATTAATGATGTGTCAATTTGCTTTCTCTTTTAATGCAATCTTTTCTTAATATGTTTTACTGAAAAAAGAAATAATCCAACTTTTAAAAATGTTATATGATATTTTTTATAATATTTAACTATATTTTTATAGACATCCTAAAATGTTGCCTTAAAACATTTTCATTATAATGCTTATACATGTTAGGATAATTATGATATTTATGTTTGAGATATAAACTAATATCAATAAAAAGGATTTGATAATATATTTATCTATTATATTAAAAATTATAATAATTTAAATAAAAATTAATTAAGAAGTGTGGTCTTTACTATATAAAGTAATTTTTCTTTCTTACTCTCTTTTGTTTTTCTATAATATGTTTTCCTCTCTTTCCATTTTTTTTTCTCTCTGTATAATTGTTTTTTTAATACAAATAATTGTTTTCCTTTTTTTGTTTCTTTTATTAATTTTTCTTTTCCTCTCTCCCTTTCTTTTTATGTTTATTTTTCTTTATTCATCTTTTTTTTAATAATAATAATAATAATAATAGTGTAATAATATTATTATTATTAAATATTAAGATAAATTAAAAGACAATTAATTTAAAAGAACATTTCTTAAATAAATTGGAAAATTTAGCAATCAACTTATATACATTATTAAAAATAATTAATTTAAAGACAAATTTTGCTATCATTGATAATATCTCACTAACCGTCATAAATAAAAATTCAAGACAAATGACTATTATCTTTTAATTTAGTAATAATATATTTTATAAAGAAAATTAAAATTTAAAGTAATAGAATATCATCAAAAGTATTTTAGTAATAAATATTTTCCAGCATTAGCAATGAATTTTTAGAAATAGCTGTTTTGGCCTAGCAAACGGATGCCTCACTGTTACGACTTGTTTGGTATTTAGATTAGAAAAATATTATTCTAATTTCAATTATTTTTATTTCTATTTAAAATTTTAAAAACTATACATAAAAATTATTCTTATAGAAATAAACTGAAAAAAGTAATTTACAAAATAATTTTATCATATATTAATATATTAAAAATTAAAAATTAAGAATTAATTTTTTCATCGTCTCGCCGCCGTTCCAAATATTATCTTATCTATGTATTCATATTTACATAGATATTATTATATTTTAATACGGTCTTATTTTTAATTAAAAATATACTAATTATTTCCTTCTAAAAAACAGAAAATATATCCAAATTTTTATTTTATTTTCAAAAGTTGAGATCATAATTAATTTTTGACATCGTAAAATAAAATTATCATTAGGTTTTTTTTTTCCTCTTTTTTTTCTTTCAAGTCTAACACAACAAGAGAAAAAAAAAAAAAAAAAAGAAGAAGAAGAAGAGAAAGCACCAGAAATTAACCGGATATAGCCAGTAAAATAGAGCTCGAAAACCGGCTATCCCAGACACCATCAAACATCAAGAAGCAAAAGAAAGAAGGAGGGCCAATCTTGAGTCTCTCTCTTTCACTCATTCACTCTTTTATTATTATTATTATTATTCTCAAACACAGAGTTTCAGAATTTCAGTTCACTTTCCTTAGCTTAGATCGATTTCAATCTCCGATCGTTTTTTTTTTTCTTTTCCTTTTCCATTCTCTCTGGAAGAAAAGGATAAAGAGAGAGGGAGAGGGAGCGAGAAGAAGAAGGCCTGAAATTTAGAACTCCTAAAAATTTCCATAAGAAATGTGCTGTCAGCTTTTTATGTTGCTACCATGTGAAGAGGGTACTCGCTGAAACGACACAGTTTTTCAAAACCAAACTTTTCAATTCTCTTTCCTTCTCGTTTTTTTAACAATGCAGAACGGAATCTTTATGTTTCGAGGCTGAAAGTGAAACCTCTCTCTCTTTTTTCGTTTAATTTATATTATAATTTATTATTTTAATATACAAATGAATGGATTTATTTGAAAAAAAAGGTTCATTTTTTTTTGTTTTTGATCTCTTGAGTTTTGTTTAGAAAAAGCTCCGAGCTTTGGTCAAAAAGTTCAAGTTTTTTTTACTACATTTTGATGGTTGTTGCTTTTCAATGGGGTTTTGAAGATACTGATAAGAGGGTTTTGCGTTTTGAGTGAAAATTAGTTAGAGTTATTAGCTTATATCTGAGTGAAAGGTTAATAATTTTAAAAAAGCCAAGATCTGTGTTTGTGTTAGCTTCAAAATTATGGTTGGTAAATGTGGTTTATTAGAAGCGGAATACCCATATGGGGTTTTGATTTTCAAGCCTTTGTGCTGATTTGATGCTTGAGGATTTTCAGAAAAAAATGGGGGTCTTAGGGAATTCTCTTGGTGGGTTGTTCAATTTTTTAAGGAAGATTTGAACAAATTGGGAAGTTGGTAACTTAGCAGAATTGCTGTGGTGGGCGCTTTTTGACGGAAAGAAGCTAAAGATCTCTTGCAAATCAGTGTTAGAATTGGTTTTAAGGATGTCCGGAGCTCCAAGAGTAAGGTCAATGAATGTAGCTGATTCTGAGACCAGGCCTGTGTTAGGACCCACTGGAAACAACAAGGCAGGGTCATTGAGTGCAAAGAAACCTGCCTCCAAGCAATTGAGAAAGGTTGAGACTTCACCTGAGGCAGTTAAATTAGGTCAAGAGAAGAAATTAGTTACTGTACCTACTGCCAGTGCTCTATCTCCTAAATCACATTCTGTTAGTGTTCCTTCTGTGCTTCGTCGGCATGAGCAGTTGTTGCATTCAAATTTATCACTAAATGCTTCATGTTCATCTGATGCTTCCACGGATTCTTTCCACAGCCGAGCATCTACTGGGAGGTTGACGCGGTCCAATAGTTTGGGCACTAGGAGGAAGCAATATGCTTTAAAGCCCAGAAGTGTTGTTTCCGATGGGGGTTTAGAATCTCCACCACCTTCTGATGGTTCACAGGCCAAGAAGAGCTGTGCCTGGGTGACACCAAATGCTGGTGCGTTCTTAGTTCCTTGATTCTTGATATTTTGTGATTATCATAAACAATATAAGATTTTATGGAGCCAATGATTTGTTATGTGTTATGATATGGCTTTCTAGTATCTCTTCTCAAATGCAGAGGTTTATCTTTAAAGACCAACTTTATTAATGTGCACTAGAACTTAAGTGGTTTATTTTAGAAGTGCTCTTATGCTTGCTTCTTAAGGTCCACCATCCGTGAAATCTAGATTTTGATATGGTTGATTAGATAGGAGATGTTGTGATTACATGAAGCATTTATAATGGAGGTGCTGTCCAATTACTTGGTTCATAAATCCAAAAGATTGTATTGTACTCATTCTGTTAGTCTGGAGATGCACTATATTTAAAGAATTGAGCTAAACTGCCTAAAAAGGGATTAAGTTATTTCTTTTGTTTCTCTAAAACAAATACATAATGTCACTGCAGAAAAAGTAGAAGAAATGTAATTAGATGCATTTAGGCTACCCAATTTTTAGAGCTTGTTGAATTGCTATATGTAAGAGTCTTCATCAATTTGATGCAACCATTGGTTATAGCCAATATCTGATCATTTTACTTTCCACCATGTTGGTTCATCTTTTCTGTCTTGTGCATTTTGATAGTAGCTATTTAGAAATAGATGCAACATATAAATTTAGCATAAGCTCATTTCCTCATAGTTTTTCATTCTTTTACATGAACATAAGTACCTATCTATATTTTTGTGCCCCCCTTCCTGCCTCTTTCTGACGTTATACATTCCATCTAATGTTCTCCCTTTAGTTGGAGTAAGAATGGGTTCCACAAATCAACGCAATGTTTGAATTTATGACACAGTATGAAAAACTTAAAGAAACACTATATCTTGTTACATGTGAACATGAGATGAATTAAATTATCAAGTTATGAAGTCATACATAGAAATATTTGAATTTCACATAGGAAGTACTAGGACATGCTTTATGTAAGACGCCACTCACCGAGGTGTTGCCTAAATGTTGACAGTTCAACTTTGCACATGTCAGATCTCATTGCTGATAAGTTTTTCTTTTTGTTGAAATCAGATCCATGCTATACTGCTTTCCATGATGAAGAATGGGGAATTCCAGTACATGATGACAAGTATGTGGTATTGTTAGAGCCTGTCTACTATTGAAAGGCTTGTTTTTCCTGACCATTCACTGATCTAACTGTTTTTTTTTTCCTTGATAATTTTTGTCCACATACAGGAAATTGTTTGAGCTTCTTGTTCTTTCTGGTGCTCTGGCTGAACTTACTTGGCCTGCCATTCTAAGCAAGAGGCACATCTTTAGGTAGTATTTCTTTTCATCATGCAACAGTCTGCAAACTTATTTATTGTCATATTCTCTTCTCCCACTTAAAGAAGATTGAGTCATATTCTGTAGGTATTGGTCATTTTGCTATATGCTCTCCATTGACAAGCTTTTTTGTGCAGGGAAGTTTTTGCAAATTTTGATCCAGTTGTTGTCTCCAAATTTAATGAGAAGAAGATAATAGCACCTGGAAGTACAGCAAGCTCCTTGTTATCAGAAATTAAACTGCGTGCAATCATTGAGAATGCACGTCAAATATCAAAGGTAGATTATCTTTCTTTTTTCTTTTGTTTTTCCAACTGTATAAATTTATTCATTTCCCTTTTTGGAAGTTGCCTCAAGTTTAGGTAAATGATGAATTATTATTGGTAGTATTCTTTAATTTTGTTTCTTTGAAATATGGGATTTGTTTATGCATTCCTGTCATTTACTGATTCTTTATTTGACCAATGCATTCTTTTTCTTGGGTTTTAAGATGTTCAATTCTATGTTTGTCCATAAACAACACACAATGTGTGCCTAGTGATCATCTGATCAGGAAGGTTAGGTGAAAAGCAGTTGAATGGTGGTCCTGACCTCTCTGTATCCATTTGAACCATATAGGACAAACTTATTCTATTACAACCATACAACTCGACCTTGATATATATATATATATATTTATCTTATTTCAGGAGTTTAACTACCTAATAATTTCCTTTTTAAGATGCCAGCTTGCTTAGTTGCCATACAACTGAAGTCAGTGCCGTGATTGTTAACTCCAAACATGGTACTTGCTATGATTATCATTTCAACTAACTTTTTGCAGGTTCTATTGATCCCAGGTCACAGATGAGTTGGGCTCATTTGACAAGTATATTTGGAGCTTTGTGAATTACAAGCCTATAGTTAGCAGATTCCGGTATCCTCGCCAGGTTCCTGTCAAAACTCCAAAAGCAGATGTAATAAGCAAAGACCTAGTGAGAAGAGGATTTCGCAGTGTGGGACCCACAGTTGTATACTCTTTCATGCAAGTAGCAGGATTAACAAATGATCATCTCATTAGTTGCTTCAGATTTCAAGAGTGTATAAATGCAGCAGAAGGGAAAGAAGAGAATGGTGTTAAGGTTGAAGATAAAATTACCGACGGTGTTGTGGAATCCCAGATATCCATAGCTATGGATGAATTGAGTTTCTCCTCAGAATGATATATGGTTGCACGCAGAGCACACCAGGTTCAGTCATCAGTTTATCCTAGTAACTAGTTCACGGCTAGCAGTGAAAATGTTTTTGTGTAAAAAAAATTTCATGAATTTGTATGCATCATGAATTCCCAGATTGTAGATTACTAAAAATGAATTAAATCGACTGATGATTGTGCTGTTGGTGTATAAAAAATCATGTATGCAATTTTTTTGTACAGATGAAAGGGATTAGTAATTAGAATCCATCTTCAGAACTAAAATTTGGCTTCAGGAATTCATGGTTCAGAAGGAGCTAGACAGCTAAATAACTTAATAGTCCTTCTGCCCTAAATTGTGACAAAGATTGATTGGGGAGCATAACTTGTTTCTGTCCCCTTGGGATGGGGATGGATTCCCTGTACACAACATGTCTGTAGGGTGTACTTGCTTTAAGATTTAATTTAGATGATGATTGATGGTTACCCTGTCTGCAAATTCTTTATTGCTCTCTCTCTCTTCCCTCAGGTATACAATCTCAACACGCTTGTACCTGCTAATGCTATAGAGAAAAGTATCTTTCTTGAATATGTTGTTAACAGGCAGTTTCAGACTGTTACATGAAGAGTTGGATAAAGGGGTTTCAATTCAACATCATCTCCTTGCCAGAGTGGTTGCTTGTACTATCATTAGCTCAGGCTTTCACCAATTATGGATGAAATTGAGCTAAAGATGTCAAGAAAAAAAGTAATTATGCATCTTTCTATACAATGCGTTTTAATTTGTTGCTTGCGGAAGTAATGGTTCATTCTAAAAAAAGGGGTAACAGATAGCAAACATGTGAAAGTGGATACTGTATGTATGGAAGAAAAATAGGGGAATAAGGGTAAATGACAAATGAAGGCCAGACCAAGGAAGGATGACAACAAAGTGTATCAATACATTAATTGATTAACGGTGACAATCAATCTGACTGGTGGGTGGATATGTGGTGCCAGCAGCAAGCCTTCAATGCAACGCATTGCCCCACTGCTACTTTCTCATAAAAATGTGCATCTGCTGCTTTCAGCTTCCTGTCCTGCAATTGCTTGGTTTTTAGCATTCTCCATTAAAACTTGTGCATTATTATGAGATCATTATACCCTTATTTTTCTTCCTTTCTTTTTTAAAAAGAATTTACAAATATGAATGGATGACTCAGTTTATTCCTTGAGTTATATAATATTTACTGTCAAATTAAACCCGTGGGTGCAGATCCTCATGTTTAAAACATTAGGTAATGAGCTTCACCAAGTCAAGCAATTTATCACTCAGTAGAGATTCTATGGATTCAGTTATTGATTTATACTCATTATGAAGATGCAGTGGCGATACTCTGAGGGCCACTGGGACATTGCTCCACTGACTCTAAAATTATATTTTAATATTCTTGTTTGTGGAAGGAAAGAGTAAGATTCACTTATCTTAAAAATAAGGTTACAGACCCCTCTTTATATAGTTGATAATGCTCATCTATTTTAGGAGGAAACTTATATCTACAGATTTAGTAACAGACTACCAAATCTCCTAAAATCATGGGATAAGAAAAACTGATCTGTTAGCTGTAGATCTCCTAGATATTAGCTCCTAATATTGCTAACAGATCTTTAAACATAAATCTCTCTATAATTCTACACTCCCCCTCAAGCTGGGCGGTAAATATTAATTAACCCCAGCTTGGAACTCAGATCATCAAACACCTTTCTCGATAGAGCCTTGGTAAGAATGTCTGCTGTCTGAAGACATGTAGGCACGTACAACATCTTGATTATTCCTTCCTTTATCTTCTCCTTTATAAAATGTCGATCAATTTCCACATGTTTTGTTCTATCATGATGAACTGGATTTTTGGCAATGCTTGATTCTTCGATTGATTATCACAGAACATTTTCTTAGGTTCTTCATCTGAAATTTTTAATTCCTTTAGCACCATTTTTAACCAAATTCCCTCACAAATCACTGGTGTGCCATTGCGAATTCAACCTGCCTTCTTGATACGCTTCTTACTTCTCCAAGTGACCAAATTTCCCCACATAAAAGTGCAATATCCTGAAGTTGATCTTCGGTCTTGTACTGATCCTGCCCAATCTGCATCGCTGAACACTTCAATATCTCTTCTTTGGTTCTTCTCAAAAAATAATCCTCTGCCTGGTGTTAGTTTCAGGTATCTCAGGATTCTATACACAGCTTCCATGTGTTCTTCATTTGGATTGTTCATGAACTGACTTACCATGCTAACAGCAAATCCAATGTCTGGTTGTGTGTGAGATAGGTATATTAGTTTACCTACTAATCTTTGGTATCTTCCTTTGTCCACGGGTGCACAATTTTCCTTAGCTCCTAGTTTGATAGTTGGATCCATAGGAGTATCTACTGACACACCCGAGCATTCCAGTCTCTTTTAAGAGATCTAGGACATATTTTCTCTGTGAGACAGAGATTCCCTTTCTTGACCTTGCAATCTCCATACCTAGGAAATATTTAAGATTCCCAAGGTCCTTGATTTCAAATTCTGCAGCTAGTAAACTTTTGGTGGTGCAGATTTCCTCTTCATAGTCTCCTGTTAGGATTATGTCATCCACATACACTATGAGAACAGCAAGTTTTCCTGCGGAAGAGTGTTTAACAAATAGTGTATGGTCCGTCTGACATTGAGAGTAGCCATGCTTCTTTACTACCTTTGTGAATCTTTCAAACCAAGCTCTTGGAGATTGCTTGAGCCCATATAGCGATCTCTTAAGTTTACAAACCTTGTTGCATGTAGTTTGTGTCTCAAATCCAGGGGGAATTTCCATGTACACTTCTTCAGTTAGGTCCCCATTTAGAAAGGCATTCTTGACATCTAGTTGGTGGAGAGGCCAGTCAAGGTTTGCAGCCAAAGATAATAAAACCCGAACTGTGTTTAACTTGGCTACTGGAGCAAATGTCTCCTCATAATCGATTCCATATGATTGGGTGAATCCCTTTGCAACCAGTCGTGCCTTGAACCGATTAACACTCCCATCTTCATTATATTTTACTGTGAAGATCCATTTGCAACCTACTGGGCGTTTCCCGGTTGGTAAGTCAGAGATTTCCCAAGTTCCATTTTTCTCTAGTGCATGAATTTCTTCATACACTGCTGATTTCCATTCGGTGGTGAGAGCTTCTTGTATATTATTAGGAACTTGGATGTTGTCGAGGTTGGCAACAAAAGCTTTGAACTTCGGTGACAATCCTTCATATGACACAAATGTGTATATCGGATGTTTTGTGCATGATCTTACCCCTTTTCTCACAGCAATAGGAAGGCCACTGTCATCATTAGTTTCAGGATTAATGTTACCTGGTGGATCTTCACTTGATCTAGGACTTGAGTCAGACTCTTGGGTTTGCTCAAGAGATGCTTGTTGTTCCATCTCCTTTTGGTTCTTTCTCCTCCTTAAGTAGGTAATCAATTCATCACTCTTTGTTGATTGAATAGTGTCCAGATTTTGAGGTGTGTCCAGATTTTAAGGTGGATTGTTGGCTTGATCTTGAGTAGGAGGTTCTAGGAAGTAAGAAGACTCAAGGGAGAGATTTTGAGGAGGAAGTGATTCATGATTTAGTGATGGGCAAGTTTGGTCAGAATTATAAGAGACATGAGGTGATTCAGAATTATGAGAGACATGAGGTGATTCTTCAATATCCCAAAGCTGATAGTCTAGGATAAAATTAGTCTCCCCCTGAATATCAGATTTGGGGAAATAAGGTTGTTGCTCAAAGAATGTGACATCCATGGAGTGATAGAATTGTTTAGTGACCGATGAGTAGCATTTATATCCTTTTTGAGTTGGAGAGTACCCAAGGAAAATACATTTATGAGCTCTAGGATCAAGTTTGTCCCGGTGTTGTTGATGGACATGAACAAAAGCTGAACACCCAAAAACTTGAATGGGATGGTAGAGATGAGACGAGTAGTGGGAAAGGACTGAAGGAGAATTTGACAGGGAGTCTGGAAGTTAAGAATCCGAGATGGCATCCTATTTATGAGGTATGCAATGCAGGATGGCTTCACCCCGAAATATTTTGGTACATGGGTAGAGTACATAAGAGATCGAGCCACATCAAGAAGATGCCGATTTTTTTTTTCGGCAATACCATTTTGCTGAGGAGTGTTAACACGGGAACTTTGGTGAACAATACCATGACTCATGAGATAATCATTAAGGCTGGAATTGAAATACTCTTTGGCATTGTCAGTTTTCAGAATTTGAATTTTTGCTTGGAATTGTGTTTGGATCATGGTATTAAAGGTTTTGAAGATCTGGTTTGCCTCAGATTTTTCTTTCATGAGGAATACCCATGTGAGTCTAGTGTGATCATCAATAAATGAAATGAACCAGCGAGAACCAATAACATTTTTTATCCTAGAAGGGCCCCATATATCACTATGAATCATGGAAAAAGGTTGAGATGCTTTGTAGGATCTGTTAGGATAAGAATTGTGAATATGTTTAGAGAATTGACAGATCTCACATTGAAATTCATTTGGATTTTTACTATGGAATAATGAAGGAAACAACTTCTCAAGATACAAGAAATTTGGATGACCTAACCTATAGTGCCATAACATAATTGCACTATCATTATTAGGCCGACTCAAAGAAAGCGGGACTCTGGACCTTTGAACAATCTGATTGATGAATTGCTCCTTGAGGAGGATCATTAACCTCTAGAAGATAGAGCCCCGAACACATCTTAGCACTGCCAATCGTCTTCCCTGAGTCCAAGACCTGAAATACACACAGATTTGAGCCAAATTTAGTAACACAGTTGAGATCCCGAGTGAGTTTACTAATGGACAGTAAATTGCAATTTAATTTTGGTACAAGTAGAACAGAATCAAGAGTGATGTTCTCTGAAATTTGAACCGAGCCTGTACCAGCCACCTTTGAGAGTGAACCATTAGCTATTCGCGCAGTTAAATTTTTATAGCATGGGGTGTAAGTTGAAAATAGCGTCTCATCTCCAGTCATATGATCGGGAAGCTCCGAGTCTATAATCCATGGATCGAGCCTCTCCTTGTTAGCATTTAGAGCACTTAAAAATTACCTTTTTGTGCCGGGGATCCGGTACCAACTACAGTGGGAGTGCGGCAAGGATTGGTCGAACATTTCTGCAAGATCTCTATCATTCCTTCTTTGAAGGGAGTTGGTTCGGGTGGAGGTTGTTCATCCATGGAAGCAAGGTTGCCTCGTCCTTCTTTGTCATTGGCAAACCGGAAGGCCTCCAATCACGGTTTGCCATGAATCTTCCGTGATTGTCCTTGGTGTGACGGGCCGACAATGATCACACCATGGTCGCCCTTTCTTTGGTCTGTGATCGTTGTTGTTGTTGGATGGATTCCCTCTCACCACAAGTGCTGAACTCTCAGGATTTGTCATAGAATCTTGAGATCCCATCATGATCTTCTTTCGACTTTCCTCTCTCCGAACTTCTGAAAAAGCTTCTCGGATATTTGGTAGTGGTTTGGATCCTAAAATTCTTCCTCGTACTTCATCAAGGTTCTTATTTAATCCAATCAAAAATTTGTATATTCTTTTCCGTTCAATTATTTGTCTATACCTTATTCCATCATTCGGACAGCTCCAATTGTGCTCCTCGAATAAGTCTAGCTGCTGCCAATACCGATTGAGAGTGTTGAAGTATTGAGTCACTGTTAATTCTCCTTGGCGGAAGTCATGAAGAACACTTTCCACCTCGAATAATTCCGATGTATTCTCATTGTTAGAATATATTTCCTTGGCAGCATCCCAAATCTCCTTTCTTTATTCCATGAGAAGAAAGTTTTCTCCAATGTCATTTGTCATGGAATTAATGAGCCATGACATGACCATATTATTTTCGGCATTCCAGACTTTGAACTTTTCATCCGTCTTGTTTGGTTTGGCAGCATCTCCGGTGAGATAATCATCTTTGCCCTTTCCGCATATGAACATCATTATGGAATGGGACCATTGGAGATAGTTGTTCCCATTCAGTTTGTGTCCTGTAATGAGGTTACTATCATTGTTGGAAGCCATGGCTTCCTGATTTGAGGTGATTTGGGAAACAGTAGCTCTTGAATCATGTTTCCCGTATTTGGTCATATGAGGGAATTAGGGTTCAGAGATTGCTCTGATACCATCTTGTTAGTGGAAGGAAAGAGTAAGATTCACTTATCTTAAAAATAAGGTTACAAGCCCCTCTTTATATAGTTGATAATGCTCATCTATTTTAGGAGGAAACTTATATCTACAGATTTGGTAACAGACTACCAAATCTCCAAAATCATGGGATAAGAAAAACTGATCTGTTAGCTGTAGATCTCCTAGATATTAGCCCCTAATATTGCTAACAGATCCTTAAACATAAATCTCTCTATAATTCTACAAATATTTTTAATTTTTATTGAATCTCTTCTAATTTTTATTTATTCTCTTTGTTGATATTTATAATTATTTTTAATTCTCAGACTTTTATAAATTTATCTTTAATATTTATTACTTTTTTAAATTTTTAATTCTTAGTCCTATTAATCTTTTAGTTATTTTATTTATATTGAAAAAATCTTTTTTAAAATTTTATTATTTTTTATATAGCCTTGCAGTTTAAAAGATTCAAATTTTTGCAGTAATTTGCTATTTCAGCCAATTGAGTGCAATTTTGGCTAAATTATGTTGCTCGTTGTTGGTCAAAATTAAACAACGCGAGTAATAACATAAATACAATTTAGAAAATAAAAAATTTAAAATAGTAATGCGTATAAATAATATGGCATTAGGATTCATTAATTTAGATTTTTATTTTTTAATTAGTGTCAATATCACTATTCGCGTTGTTTAATTTTGACAAATAACTCAATTATGCTAAAATTATACACAATTTACTAAAATTTCGTCAAATTGATATTATTTTTAAAGAATTTATAAAATAGTAAAATTTCGTAAAAGTTTAAATTAATTTGACTATTAAATCTTTTTATATTTGTTTAACTTATATTTTAAATTTTTTTAATTTAAAATCCCCGCTGGGAAGGTGTACACTCTTAACAATAGTTGCTTGGAATTTAAAGCTCTACCCTTGTCTTATAAAATTTTCACTGGTTTCTAGGAAATTTAGATTTCCTTTCCAGAAGAAATATTCAAATCACAATTGAACTTTCCAACAAAGGTCAATTGACCATATCCACCAATAAGCTCCAATTTCTCCTAACAATTCGATCGATTCAGCCCTTTATCTCATAACCCACAAAAAATAAATAAAAGAATTATCCGTTGAGATTTCGAGACATAAATTCTGAAAGGACGCAAGGAACTCAAGGCCATGCCTAAACTCCCAAGTTTTTCTACATTCTCTCAGAATTCATGCCCCGAGTTTCTTCATTTATTACTGCCAGTAGGGTAACATATCCACAAAAGACCATTCTTTTAAGCCTAAAATATGCCTCGTCTGGTGCCTAACCAAAGTCCAGCAAAAGGAGTATTTATATCCCCATCAAGAGTGTTGGCAAAACTTTAACCAACAAATCTTAACCGAGTTCTTCTTCGTATGGCTCGGTCATTCCCCTACATCACCGACCGTAGCATTGGCTATGTAAATACCTCAAGGCTACGAGAATATAACATGGAGACATTCGACCTCCTCTTTCCTTAAAAATATCAATGCCCATTGGCCATTGTTTAGTCTTATAGGAAGTAAGGGAGTTCACATAAGATTGTATGTCCTTGATAGTACCCACAAGCCGAGGTTTACACTAAATCTATTTCTCCCCTTAAATAGCATAAGAAGAAATTTCTCCTACCTCTGCCCATGATAAATATATGATATTTATTTATATTTATGCAAGTACCCTTTAAACTATTTTTAATTTCTTTCATGCCTTTTATGTAATCCTTTGGCTTAAAGTATGATCTTCTTTGCCTACTGACTTGACCCCTATTTTGGCTGTCCACTACTCTATATAGCACGATTTGATCTCAGATGAATTAAAAATGGGCATTTCACATGTCACTTGGCAGGATAAGATTTAAACTAAGTTGTTTTTAAATAGGTTAATAAAAGAATTCATGTAATTTTTAGCTGGCTGTTGAGCAGTGGATAGAATTGGCCGTAAATTAGGAATTGTGAACTACTTGGGACTAATTATAATCTTATGACCAATTTGAACAGTTGGGATTTCCACCTTACATTAATTTTTATTACAGTTTTCTTTTTCCTTTTTGACACTGGGACACTGGAAGTTCTTTAGATCTGATATTTGACAGGTTTCCTGCTCCCCGTGCTCCAATTTCATCACTCAACAAAGGCCCACCTTTAAAGCTGCCAACTACCCATTCTAAATAATTCTAGATCCGCAGCAAAAATGACAGACACTAATCCTGAATGGAGATCTTGAAACAAATGGGTCCCAACCAAGATGAGGAAAAAAAAAATAAAAATTGGTGCCGACTGCCGACCTTCCAATACTATTAGCTTACCATATCTCACAAGGTCTTCCTGCTGCGTACAATAACCAAATATACAACTGTTCCATGATAGAGTGGAGAAGGCTGAAGGAAGAAGGAAATTTGAAGAAAAGGAAGGAAAAGGGTAAGCAGAATATAAGAAAGGAGAAGAGAAAAAGGAAAACCATCATCAATCAGACCTAATAATTTAATGATAATTCACATCTAGACAACTACGTGATTTTCCAGCAAGAACAGAATCTTTTAGTTTATGCCATAGTCAGGAAAAGATACCTATCAGCAAGGCTTGATTTCAAATCCAATGCTTAGAAGAGTTCTAGCTGATTCGATGGCCTTCTCCTTCTCGCCTCCAAGGTCTAAGGTTTCACTAGTTAATTCACCTTCCTTCCCCACTGACCATTGGGTTGAACTTATTTGGTTCGGTAATGTATCAGTTTTCTTGAGCTGTAAATTGCTCATAGAAGCAGGAGCAGCAGCAGCTACAAGGGGAGCACTAGGCGGACCATGTCGCTTTTTGGGTACAGGCATGTCATGGTCATGTACTCCCTTGTATGTTATAATGACCGCATCTGTGTTGTCCACCGCTGTTTCAATATGCTTACGGACTGGACATCCAGCAGAAGTGCACCTGTAATAGTTCCTGCACAATTTGTTTAGAGTGAGAAATCAGCACAAAAGAACAGAATCCACAGGCTGGATTGAATTTGGAAGATCTAACTCGGACCGAGAAATGAATAATCAGAGCTACTACATAGATTATGACCTTGGATGCTACTTCCTCAATTCAAATATGTTGAGATTCTATCAGGGATGCAGGAATTCTAATAAGAAAAAAAGAACTTTCCCTTTATCATAGAAAATTAAGAATTTTCCTAAAATTTATGAAAGAAACAAAAGGGAAAAGAAGGTGTTTTTATCTACCTACTCTTGTATCATCATTGCAGAACCATATGGCCAACACTCCTGCATTTGACCTCAAAAGTTGGAATATTAAATGTTTTAACGAACTCTGCTACCCATCAGAGGACGAGAAGAGTAATGTGCAAAGGTTTACAATGAAAAGGGAGAAAATACTATCTCCACTGCTCATCATCCAAAAATCATGAGTGACTTGGCTTTGTTGTATGACACTGGTAAACATCCATTTGAAAAGCTATTCTTCAGGAGACTATCCGAGATACAATTCTTCCCTATAAGCCACCTCATAGAAATGCTTCAGTTGTACCCTCATCCAGAAGCCAGAAGACCAACTATAAGTTATCTATCAAAAATGCCATTATTCTCCACTCGTCACCAACCATAATTCATAGGAAGCCATGTCCCTTATAGGACTTGCATCAACATTCATTTGAAACTGGTCTGTTAGAGTGAATGTCCTTCAAAAGACATAGCATTTGTGGTACACAAACTCTTTGTAACTGAACATGACAATTCGCACAAAATCTCAAAGACCCCCATTTTAGTCCACTCCTTTCCCAAATACTCTCCAGAGAAACAAAGCAGTTTCACCTAAATATTTTGGTCTTTGTAACTGGAACATGACACAACTCCCAAAATATTATAACGAAGAAAGAAGTTGCATATTTTAGACTGATTCATATTTCAAATGCTTTTGCCAAAATCTAAAGCAACAGAGTAATAAAAATACTCCATCCAGAGAACATGATCTCTAATAGCATGAGTTTGCACACAAAGAAAGAGCCATAGTAGCATGAGCATTAAAAAAAATGAGAATAATAAATCAATTTCCGCGTTATGATACTTTCTTCCACTATGATAAGATAAATAGAAACAAACCAAGAAACTACACTTTGCATATATATATAGTTAATATGGCATCTAAACTGCATTATCTGATGTTAATTTGTATTAGTATACCAGGTCAAAATCCCCATGCAAGCAAAGAACAAATAAAGAAATAAACATGCACCTGGGATGGGGGTTTCCTTTCACCATCTTTTGTCCATACTTGCGCCATCTGTATCCATCACTTGAAATTCCCACATCACCCGCTGCATGGACCACAAATTTAGGCTTCTTTCCAGGTTTTAATAGAGTTCCTGAACATTCTAAATTCTCCTTCTTCATTCTGGATAAATAAGCAGAAAAATACTGTAATCAACTAATATCCAAAGCTGCCTTTTTACAGTTATATCAGAAAGTGCCAACATCACAGATGAAAAATTCAATTCAGCAGAACAAAGAAAAGGGACACCTTACCTTCTTTTTGGTTCAGGTTCACTGACATGCTCCTCTTTGATAAGAATTTTCCCATTCCCGTCAGAGCCACTTGAATTCTGCCGCTTTTTTTCAGAAATATTTGGTGTTTCCTGTATAGAATCTTTAAACAACGTGGACTGACTTGAATCCGTATGCATGCCCATGGAATGTTCTTTCATGCTATTTTCCAGAACAGGGGCAGATAATAAAGCAACCTTGCTTCCCCTTGTGCTATTATTCTTTCGAGGTGGATCATGACTGTGTGTTCCTTTATTAACAATCTCTATTACATGGCCCGAATGATCAGCACATTCAATCTTTTTAGCACAACAGTCAGAATATGTGCACTTGTAATAGCTTCGAGAACCTTTAGGACTCTTCACTTGCTTCTGACCATATTTTCGCCAGTTGTAACCATCAAGAACATGTGCTTTCACAATGGGAAGAGAAAGACTTTTCAGTTCAGAAGAGTTTTGTTGGTCTGCTTCTGGTATGCAGGCATTATAATTATTAAACTTCGATGGGGACACTCTTGGTTCTGGTAGAGTTGGACTTGGAGCAGATGATATTGGTTGTGTAACAGAAGTTGGAGAAAGTTCTGACAAAGAAGTTGGACAAACAGAAGACTGAAGTTGATTTTGGGTCTGAGCTTCAGCACATTGGCTGGTTACATCTCCTGAAACTTCTGGATGTGAAATCCCATCTTGCTCCTGATTAAAGAATTTTAACAAAATTTAAAATGCACAGTATCTAGAATTACAGATGCATCCAGAGTTCAGAGTGCAATTTAGAAAGCATAGATTGCAGCTGTTGGCTTGTCAGAGGGTGAGTCCACGTCTCACAAACACCACTACACAAAATCTGGCACATTAATGTTTAAATGTTTTAAAACTAGCAGGCACAAAGGAAATACAAGAAGAGGAATTTTGCCAATAAGAAATGTAAATTGTTCTAGCTAGGTCGCCAAAGTACTAAAAGAACATTCATATTCATAGTAAAGTCAAAACAAGAGACTGTCCTAGTAATATTTTATCAAAACTAAACAACATACTAACCCTATTCTATCTTAAAGTTAAGCAAATGTTTCTAACTTAAACTGTATCAACTCAGATGTCGATAATTGGTAACCATACATGCACCAACTGAAACCTTCTTTCCATATTTACTGCAGGCTGCTGCAAAGCATTGTCATAGCTCAGGATGCTGATTGAGATAAAGAGCCACCTAAGTTCTGAAATAGTAGGAATAACAACTCCTCACTTGACTAAAGGACAATGGTTTAGTTACAGCTTACAGACTGACTGCTCAACTTAAATAAGCTCTAATCTAGAACTGCTTGAGGTCAACTGTACGGATCATCACCCTTCGATTTCTTTTTTTTATTTGAAGCTTTTAATGGAACCCTTAAAGTTAGGTGTGATACTCTGGTCTCTAATTTCTGAAAAATGAGATTTTAGTTCTCTTACAAGCGTAAATTACGTGTATAACACAGGTTCATTGAGGTAAAGTGTAACAGTCAGAGCAATAAAGCTCCCTAACAATCCTAGGTAAAAAATATATTTTGGCAATCTTCAAGAGAGAGTATGCTAATATTATATAAGCTTTCTAACCCTTTATGGAAAATCATTTATGGCTAAATTGACATTAAAGTAGGACGACAAGAATGCAAGAGAAGAATACCTAGGACATTTGGCTCCCATAATTTTGCATAAGAAAGAATCACAAGTGAAGATATATTTCTTTTTATTTTTTCAATTTTTCAATGCAGTGAACCTTTGTGCTTTGATTTTTGTGCATATCTTTATTAGATGCTTAGACAAAAGATGAGAGGATATAATGCATGATGATAACATTGTTATGCATCACTCAGTTCAAGTTTTACCCTTTTAAAGAAAAAAACCCATAGAAGGACCTTCAAGGATACATCCGCCAATGCTACTCCAAAGAGAAGCAGGAAGAGGCATGAATCCTTTTAACTATTATTAATTTTAAATTCTTTATTAATGTTTTTGATATGCATGCTTTCATCCTTAAAGGTTTAGAGAATTAGATCAATACTACTAGCAATAATTTATTCACTCATTCAAATGCAAGGATTGGTCAATGATTATAGAAACTCCTAGCATGTCAACACCTTTTGTTTTCTTCCACATTCAAGTCTAATCATTTCCACAAGTTTATCAACCTTCAAAACAGTTGATTCAATTGTTCATTCAAATACAATTCAAAAGCTATTGCCCTTATAGTTCAATGCATAGAAAACGGTTGGAACACTTTTACTGTATTGTCAAAAGTTTAAAAAGCAGTAATAGTTTCCAACAGTTCCAAAACGTTTTTCCTTAATCTTAGGTTTTCTAGAGGTTAGCCATGATCTCACCCTTCAACTACAGTTCATGGACATTTATGCTTTTCTTTAAGAAAAAATTCACATGTACCGCGTAGACAAAGCATTTAAGATATTTTCTTTATAGGATCGACTAAAAACCCAGAAGTGTCAATGTCTACTGTTAATATTAACTTTTGGAGAGCACATAAAGCATCTTAAATTACAAACTTAAGTCCATTCCTAGCAAATTATCCTTTAGTCGGCACATTTCTGATGTTGTTGATTAAGTATATAACTGAAATATCATAATGAATACCAAAACACGGTTCAGAATCACTTCAATCTCAAATTAAAAATGAATAAAGTAAAATAACGTAAAAATAAAGATCTGTCAGCAAATGCAACTACTAGCAGAAGATCAATTCTCTAAAGATTTGCATTTCGCAGACAAATCATTTGCATACTAAACACTAAATTCAAATAGATTCAAACAGGCACAGACATAAAATCACAAAAGAACACAACTACTAAAAGTAATAAATAACTAAATTAAATAATGAATAAACAAAGCAAAGACCAGAAATGAATGATAATAATAAATATAATAATAATAATAAAAACTTTTGGTCTCTAACCTTGAATTCAGAATCATCCACGTGCTTTTCCAAACCTGCATTATCCTCCAAACCTGCTAGATCAGACACTTCCACTCTCACCAAACAAACAATAACTTCTCTTTTTTTTCTATAACAATATTAAATTAAATTAAATTTCCAAAGGAACACTCTGCAATTCTTTTTTGAAAAACCTACCTACACACTGCTTGTTCTCCAATATCGCCGTGGAAGTCGGAACCGCCACTAAAGCTTCCAATTCTACTGGACCGCTAGATAACTCCTCGGGTTGCTGCGACTCGCCGAGTTGATCTAACTCGCTGAGTTGACTATCCTCCTCCTCATCATCATCATCTTCTTCTTGTTCTTCTAAAACGTGGTCGTTGTGTTCATCAACTTGTCGTTTATGTTGTACTTGGAGAGCTTCTACGCTCTTGCTCTCTGCCATCGCCAATTCTCTCTCAGAGAGTAAAGTTTCAAAACAGTTGCCTTTTCAATTTTTAATTTTATAGTGTCCGAAACTCAAACCCGATAAAATCTAAACCGATGCCGATATACCGACGTTTATATCCGGCTTTTTTTTTTTCCTTTTAGAAGGAATCGAATTTTTGTGTATCGTAATCGGTTTCTTTTTTAAAGAGAGAGAAAAAGACAAAGGTGGGGTTGGGGGTATATGTGTCTTTGACTAGATTTGACTCAGGCGGTTCTTTTTTTCTTAATTTATTTAATTTTGTGTGTGCTGTGGGTAACGGACGCCGTTGATTTCTCCGTTAGTTCAGGTGAGAGGATCTGCGCTTGTTTTATTGACTTGACGTGTTCAGTAACGGCACAGGTGGCTAATTGTTGCTGCTTGCTTTGACTCTGAAACAGTGGCTATTTGACGTTTATTTTTTATTAATTATATTATTGTTGTAAAACTGTAAATAAGTGCATGCTAAGGTTCTTGGAATTAGGCCTACCCATGGTTCGTGAACCGTAAATTCCGGTCTATGGTATATGAAATAAGCTGGTTTAGATTCATGGTACTGATTCTAGTTGGTTTCAATCAATGTCGAAATTCTTTTTTAAAAAAAATTTGAATTGAAATTAATAATTCTGATTCGTAACTGGCATTGAATCAATTCCCTCTAATTTTAAACTGTTTTGAGCTCGATTATAGTTCTAAAAAATGGTTCTAATTCAGTTTCAGTTATTTCAGGCTTGAACCGACCCATGGGCATACCTACAGTGAATACTAGGGTCGGCATTTCAGATAACGGGTCTAAAATGGAAGTATCAACACACATAAATAACATATAAATGCTCAATAAATATTTAATGAATTATAATAGTTTGCATATGTTAAAAGGTAAATGAATTATTGCAGCACATGAAATGCTCGTGTTGCTCAGTTTGTGACCGACCTTCAAGTGCGAGAGTATGATCTCCCACCTGCTATTGTTGATGTTCTGTTGGCACATTTTATTCATGGACAAAGGGTCAATTTGCCCCGACCTTGTATCTATTAATTGATTCCATTAACCCAATATCAAACCTATCACAACACCACATTTTTTTATTTAAGAATATTTAAATCCAAATACAATTAATATAATATAAATTTATATAAAAAATTATTTTTATTATCCGAGCTCGTTCTAAATTTAAATAGAAATACATAATACTATTCGAGCCCGCCCGATCATATATATATATATATATATATATATAGTTACAATTACTAATATATTGCATTATATGTAAATAAAAAAATACTTATTTTTCTCACAACTTTTAAAAACTAAAAAGAAACTAAAACAATTGCGAAATCTTAAGCCATTCACCAATTAATATAGTAATCCTTGACCAAATAAAAACTGAATTTTATTATCCTCTCACTTATTCTTATAAAAAGAATTTCTATGGGTGCAAAATCCCTTTTTGATGTAAAAAGAAAATGGGTTATAGATATTCACGGTCCATAGTTTGAAAAATTATTTTGAATACCATTAAAATGCAAAAAGTGGAGAAAATAGATTTATGAGTGATTGATATATCAGTTAAAAAGATAAGTTGAATTAAAATTATGAAAGAGATAAAAAAAAGTATTTCAGTGATTGTTGAATAATTGAAAAAATTATAAAAAAACCATGATCTTTTCTTAAAAATATTTTATATTTTTTTTTGAATATAGAAAAGATTGAATATTCCAAAGAGAAAAGAAAATATTCAAAAAAAATATATTTGTGGTTTTGCATATTTTTAAATTTAAATATGTTTTTTGATTCATTTAAAACTCTGCAAGTAATGAACTGCAAAATAAGGATAGTCATCCATTTACATTCACTATAAAGGCAGTGTCGATGAAAGAATTCAAACTCGAGACCTCTAATTCTCAATAGCTCTTGTCACTTGAATTATGCCTTAAGTATTATATTTAAATATATTTCTATTTTTATAATAAATTAAGTCAATATATTAGTTAGCTAATTGTAAGGTTTTATTTATATTTCTTATTTGATGTCCCGCTTGTATTGTATTATTAAAAGTTTTAAGAAATGCCAATAATTTTACATATGTTCAATTTTGAATATATGTCTTCTATTGTAACAAATTAATATATGTGTTTTTATTTGTTAGTGAAAAATAACATTATACTATATAAATTAAATAATTTCACCACGTCAAATCAATTAAACCATATGAAAAGAACTTGTGACAAAAAAAGAATGTTCTCATTTATTGGCTTAAATTTAAGTGCATGAGTACTTTATTGTAACATATACATAATCTCTAACACGAGGTTATAAACTAAACTTAAGCCTAAACTCCCATTAAATATTTATTTATCATTTTTTTCTATTAAAAGAGATACTTTTATCAGGTTTATTTTGCTTAAAACTTATTCTTTAATTACTAATTATTGATATTTGTATCAAGCTTATTTTGCTTAAACTTATTCTTTAACGACTAATTATTTCCCTAATAAAGCTTCACCTACTTTTTCTATTTGATTAAATCCTACTTTAATAGCTTTATAGTCTTTGCCTACATAAAACCACCAGGCCTGTAGCTTGATGGTCAAGGCGTTTGTGCTCAGAAATGATCTCGAACTCCAAATTTATAGTTTCTTTTATATCTTTTGTAATTATTCAAAAAGAAAAAGCCTTACCTATATAAACTTATTCTTTTTCTACTGTTATTTTCTTTTTTCTATTTAATTTAAACTAAGAAAGCTCGAGTAGGCGTCCCCGGTTTCCACTCTCATTTCTTCTTAAGAATGTCACTAATGCTATATTTATTGAAATTTATAAAAAAATTTATTTTATTTTTAAAAAGATACGAGAGAAAAAATAAAATAGAAATGATAAAGTTGAAAGATATATTTTGATGTTATAAAATGTACTGAGTTGTTAATTTAGAATTCATTTAAAAAAATTTCTTATTTTTTTATAATTTAATTTAACTATAATCAATTATACACAAATTTGGTTATGTAGAATACTAAATTAACTTTCACTTTATTTAAAAAATATAAATTTTAAATTTACAAATAAATTCTATAAATTTTATGCATTGTAACCGGATACTATATAAATTTAGTTTATCAGTGTTTATATCAATATTTATCTAGCAAGATTTTCAAGTTGCTTTCTCTTTTCTTTGTCAATTTTTTTATGAATTTTTTTTAATATTTTGCTAAATTTAATCTATTATTAAAATATTTAAATAATAAATTAGATAACTCTTCATTAACTATCATATAACTCTTTATTAACCATCATTTAATAATATATTTAATTTATTATTAATACTCTACTAGTTATAAAAGAAATTACATTGTTAATTTTTTATAACTCTTGATTTGAAGTTTTTTTCTCATTTTTAAGATGAATGAAGTCTTTTTTTTTTATATTTTTTATCAATGCATATATATTACTAAATTTTATATTTCTTTTCAAATTGATACAAATATTTTTATAATATTTTTAATCAAGTTAAATAAAATATTTTATTTTTCATTTTTATTTTTTAATTAAATTTAATTATTTTATATGTATTTCATTTTATTTATATTGTACCATAAGTACTTATTCATCGAAGTATATAAATAATATTTAACTAATTAAAATTATTTTAATTAATAAAAATTAAAAAATAACTCTATACATATAAAATTAATTTAATTTAATATTTAAAATTATACTAAAATAATATTATTATCACTAAGTGTAAAATGTGACGTTTAATATATATATATATATTTAGTTTCACAAATTATATATAAAATATAAAATTATTTAATTTTATTTTATTTTAAATTTATAAATTTTAATACTATTAAAATAAACTCCCTATAAGGAGGGGATTCGTCGTGTAATGTGGAAATATTGACGGGGGAGGGCCACATTTTCATATATTAGTGGTAGTCGATGGCTTTGATTACGATGGCAAGGCTAAGGGTAACGAATCGGTAAGTGCTTGGGAGGCTATACGGGACGTGGACCGTTCAATAAAAATAACTAATCCTTTTTATATTTACTGTAAAAATAAAATTTTATCTAAAATCTAAAATTTAAAAATTTTTATCGCTTAAATAAAATATTATAAATCTATTTTTACTTTTAAAAAATTAAAAAATTAACAGTTTTGAATTATTATTGTTTTTTAATTTTTTACGTGAAATGTCGCAATACATTAATACAATAAAACCAACGTATACTTTCTATATTTTCCTGGCAAAAAGAAAAACAGAAAATCTTTGAACCAAAAGTTCTACCTAACCTCTAAAAGAAAATTTAAATGTAAATTACTAACCTCTAATAGAAAGTTTAATTTTAAATTCAAATAACGACCACAAGCTTTGCTACTTCTCCAAAACGTCCACCAGTAATTCGCACATGATAATTGCCTGATTAAAGCACCGACCTGTCTTCTCGCTTCTCACCCAAAAGAAGAAAGAGTGAAAAGTATTATTTAGTTTGAGCTCACTCTCATGCATCAAGAAGCTCTTCTGGAGGCAGGTTTGTTCCAGTACACTAGTTTAGCTTTAGCTAATTACCTTCAATCATTGTGCTTTCTCTACCGGGGTTTTCTTCTTTTTTTTTTTATTGATAATTTTAAGTGTGATTAGTGAGGTTTATGCAATTGTTTTAGATAGAATTTTGTAGGTCACTGCATCATGTCTATTTTTTTAGGCCTTACTATGATTGATTTTGTCAATTCTGAACCATAAAATGAGCTGCTGTGGCTTTTATTAAATACCCTTTTATTGTAATTCTGCATATTGCTGGCTGCTTTAAGCAATTGTAAGTTGAATATGGTCTCTTCGTTCTGAATATTTCTGTATAGTGCATGAAATCCTACTCATGATGTTTGAGGCTTGCAAGCAATTTCTTTGGTAATCAATAAATTATATCAGGTTAAATTTGCATAAGAAAGCTGCATCTTAATGATTTTGAATTTGAGTTCTCCATTCAAATTGCTTAAATAAAGACTTAAACTTGTGAAGAAGAAGGGCCAAAACAAAACAGAACCAAAAAAGACAAAAAAAGAAAAAAACTTTCAACTAAACCTTTATTTCAGATTATACTTTCTAATAGTATGTCTTTTGGATTCATTCTCAATCAGATAATCATTCACATTCATCTAATCTCTCCATTTTGAATATCCAATCTAAACACAATCTGGAAGATGTTTCACACAATCTGGAAGATGTTTCTTGTTTGTGATTTATTTATTTTTTCTTTACTTCAATGAACAGAATGCTCCCTGTACACAATTCCAATTGAACCTGACTGAGAAATGAAAAGTAGATATAGTTTATAATCTTGAAGATATCACATGCACAATTTTATACAATCTTGTCAATTCAGACTTATACACTCACAACCTCTTAGGAAAATGTGGTTAGACTGATATTGCTTCTAATTGTTCTTTCTTGTCCTTGCTGACAAACTATCAGAGGGAAGAATGGATGAGGAACCAGCAGAACCTTCAAATTCATTTTCATTATGGGAAAAAATCTCCATCTGGAAGACTCTGGCTCTGGAAGCATACAAAAAGAAGCCAATGTCACATTGGATTCTTCTGCTTCTGAGCAGTGCAGCAATGCTCATCGCATTCCCTGCTTCGAGCCTTCTGTCCCGTGTTTATTATGCAAATGGGGGTACAAGCAAGTGGATTATTTCATGGGTAGCAGTTGCTGGGTGGCCTCTAACTGCTTTAGTTCTGCTTCCTACTTATTTCTTCTGTAAAACTTTCCCTACTCGGCTGAGCTCAAAACTCATTGTTGCTTATATTGTGCTGGGTTTTCTAAGTGCTGCTGATAACTTGATGTATGCATATGCCTATGCTTACCTCCCAGCATCAACTTCTGCACTTGTGGCTTCATCATCCCTGGTGTTCTCTGCTTTGTTTGGATATCTCATTGTGAACAACAAACTGAATGCTTCAATGATAAATGCTATTGTGATTATTACTGCTGGAATGGTCATAATTGCACTGGATTCGGATTCGGACAGATATGACTATGTAAGTGACCGCCAATATATTATGGGCTTCATATGGGATATCCTGGGATCTGCTCTTCATGGTCTCATCTTTGCCCTTTCAGAATTGATTTTCGTTAAGTTACTGGGGAGAAGATCCTTCCATGTTGTACTGGAGCAGCAGGTGATGGTTTCTTTATTTGGTTTTATATTTACCACCATTGGAATCATTGTGAATAGAGATTTTCACGGGATGAAATCCGAGGCTGAAACATTCGTAGGTGGTGAGACTTCATATATTCTAGTTCTTGTCTGGGGTGCTATTACTTTTCAGTTGGGGGTACTTGGAGGCACTGCTGTGCTATACTTGGCTTCTACTGTGGTAGCTGGTGTTCTCAATGCTGTGAGGGTACCGCTCACCAGTGTTGCTGCTGTTATTTTGTTGCATGATCCTATGAGTGGGTTCAAGATTCTCTCTTTGATCGTAACATTCTGGGGTTGTGTTTCTTACATTTATGGCAGTTCAGATTCTATTAAACTTTCCTAATCATAGGTTCTTGTTCCAGTTTCTATTATACTCTCCTAGTTCTTGTTATCTTGATACAGAGACCGCAGGGTGATGCTTTTATTTCCTTTCATCAGATGCTATAGTCAAAGATTATTGGTTGCAAGAGTAATTATTCTCAGAAATGCTTAATGCTGTAATTAAAGTCATGTCAGGAGTTCTATTTGTCATAGAAATCTGCAGATTAAGCAATCTTTGTTAGAAACAATGCATCAGTGGTGGCAATTTTGGTTGTAAATGTGGTATTATTTGCTTTACTGCTTAGGGGCTACCCAAAAAGACAAAAAGAAAAGAGAGAAAAAGAAAGAGCAGAGATGGCATCAAATTTCTATTGAAGAGCATGACCAAAGAGAAAAATAAGCTCACTATTGATTTTGTATCATGGAAATTGGTGCTTTTTCGACAAGGTATCCAAATCTACAACTTAGCCAGGAACCACAAGCTTTTCGTATTCTGTTCAATTTTCTCTTCAGTGGCAAACTGCTTGATGTTTTCAATCAGAAGGGAAGTGGAAAAAGGAGAAACATAGACCTACCTAAAGCAAGCATCCTGGTTCTCCTCAAAACTAATAGCCATCATCTAAGAAGGCATGGAAAAGCCTAAGGAATGAGGAAGACTACAAGACAGCAGTTATTGCCAATAATGCCCAGAAAGGGCTCTGAGAAGTCCTTTTGAAGAAGAGAAAGCAAAGAGAGAGAACATGAATTGGGTTATATAGGACCAAAAATGTCCTGCAATCTCATGGTAGAATCAATGTGTCTAGAAGGGTATGAAGCCACTGTTAAAAGGAACTCTGTGATGTTCTGTGTTTTATTCAATTATACAACTGATCCAATTTGTTGTAGAATCAAGCTTTTCTCGCATAGAAGACCCATCACCAAATGTTGAAAACAAAACGAGCATTTTAAAATTTAAAATCCATAAGCTTAAAAAGCTAACTAAACCTGGCCAGACATAGTGCGATTAAATAATAATAAAAATAAAAATAAAAATAAATAACAATAATAATAATTATAATAATTATAATAATAAAATTTGTTGGTTGTAGAGCTATCATTCTCAGAAATTGAAATAGAAACATGGACATGACAAACCTTTAATTATCTCAAAGCATCACAGAAGAATATAAAATTCAAATACTTTATAAATTCCATCCTACTGACATATATGTTTCTTCCGTCAGGAACTGAGCAGCTCCTGTTCCTTTCCTGCCTCCATCATTACAAACCTTATACAAGTCTGAATTATATAGCTAAAAATACCATCTTAGTGCAAGTTTGTCGTGCATATGCATGAGATATAAATATCATTTCCTTGTCAGCAAAGCCTACAGAGCTTGTTTTAACATCAGCTAGAGCTAATGCTATAGCATCATTTTTAAATATTTAATTTTTAGGACCAATATCCTTAAGGGCACAGATCTGCTCCTCTCCCATTGAAGACATGACACTCACTACAAGGTCTTTTCCCTCGGCAAATCCATCTTTAATCTATATATACACAATAACATAAGTTTCAGTTTTCAAACAACAAAAACCAACATGCTCATATAACAAAGAAGATGGAATCCATAAAACTGAGCCCAAATAAGAAAAAGGGCACCTACACAGGCACTAGAAAAGGAATGCATGTGAAATACCTGGCTGAGCAGATTTTCATCCGTGGGAAGCCTCAGGTCGTCCTTAGTGCTTCCATTTTCAGTCAGAAGACTCACCTAGAGGATACCAAACCAAGATCAGTTAAGATAACTGTGTTTAGGGAAACTAGGTTTAATGAACTAATAACTCCCATAAATGAAAATTGCTAAGAGCGTAAGTTTCCATTTTGACCTTGCTATTTACTAGAAAGAAAAGAAAAAAAAAGCAGTGTATTTTGCATGACAATAATGAAAACTGCTAAGAATGTAAGTTTCCAGTTTCAAACAAATATGGAAGATAGTAACTCCGAGATTTGCATAGTTCATTTCATGGTCTTTGCTTCATGTAAAAGGAGAAGGATCAATCATAAGGAAGTTTGCTTAT
Organism: Ricinus communis; assembly: GCF_019578655.1. Taxonomy (NCBI): domain Eukaryota; kingdom Viridiplantae; phylum Streptophyta; class Magnoliopsida; order Malpighiales; family Euphorbiaceae; genus Ricinus; species Ricinus communis. The sequence continues at coordinate 24,026,254 of NC_063258.1, forward strand.
TCATACGCAAGCAATTTAAAAGTTCATAAGGTAGAGCAAACATCAATAAGAAGAACAAACAGTGTCTTATGAGGTTAGATAAATTACTAGTGAAAGGGATCATCTTGTTTTAATAGACTGGTTAGAACCGATCAACATTTAACAGCATTCCCTCAAACAGACTTTTAAAATTAAAATGTTGAACAAACTTACAAAACCATCTTCAGAGATATCAATCAGCTGATAATCAGTGCGAGTAACATGAGGAACCTATGAAAAAACAAATAAATCAAACCAGCCAGCCAAGTAATTTATAGTGAAAATATACAAACGTAAGAAGCAGAACAAAAAGAAATAAAATTACATCACAATTGTGGGAAGAAGGAACGATATCTTCAAGCTTTTTCCCATTGAATATATCAATTCCCACAAAGTGGCACTTAGCATGTCCATGTTTCCCAGTCTTTGAGGTTGAAACATCCACAACCTGTTTTCAAGCAAAGTAGAAGTATAGAAACATATGGTGATATATTGAAATATTTAAAATTATTACTACTGCAACATCAGATTATAATAAATCAGGAAGCAAGCTATTACGCGATCCATAACTATGTAATACCCACTTAACTGAACCCCTATCCTCAACGCAAAGTGATAATAGGTTTTCAGATAGCTTAACATGGTTAATGTTAAAATGAGAGACTACAAAAGAAAATCAGTCAAAAGAAAGCTGATACAAGCTATCAATATTAGATCAATGGCTCTTCAACAAGTAGAACTGGCTATGAAAAGTAATGCTTGGCTTACTTGATAAATGCAACCTCACAGCTGCTCCAAGCCAATATTCCTAAGTCTGCGTCTTAAATATATACTAGCCATTGCATTTTCATAGGAATGAACTTTATCATTGATTGTCATGATTCTTGCTACTTGCGAGGCAAAATGTTGTACCATGCATCAATAGAAGTAGATCCACAAAAAACATGCAAATCAGCAGACCCTTTATTTATAATTCCCAAAAAGCTTCATTTTGCCACTACCATCTAAACATGGCACCCAAATCCAAGTTTAGTTATACGAGAATAGTATAATACTAAGCACTTGCATATGATATTAGCTCATCATCTTTGGAGAGTACATCAACTATAATTCTATTAACTCTATTAACCACATATGATCAATCAATAATCTAATGCATCAAAAAGATGAGGACAAACAAACACACGTGCAGCTTGTGAACCTCATTACATCTTTATCATGAGAATTTTTGGATAAAAACCGCACATTATGGCATCCTAATACAAATAGAAGATCCAAAAGTATACTGTAGCCTCTAAAAAACACATACTTCAGAAAAGTTTAGAACTTTTTTATCCATAAAATCCAAACAAAAGAAAAATAAATCTTACTCCACATCATCAATCTAAAACTACACAACATTTTCTTCTGTACACACCACCCAAGATATAAAATTCACCAAATTTTGCAATTACAAAAAAAAAAAAAAAAGCAAAAGAACAAACTTTGAACCACTTATTGCATTTAAAAAGAAACAGAAACGAACCCATTAGAGATCTGACAAAAATAATGCAAACCCAGATGCAAATTCATATTAAAAGCATAAATTACCTTAGTGGGGCGATTCTTAATAACTATATAGCCATTTTTGCGAATAGTACCAGCCTGTTGTGGGTAAGTTTTTGAGGCTCCAGCATCTGCCTTAGACTCGAAGTGATGTTCTTCGTCTGACATTTTCCTCTCTCTCTCTTTGTGATGTTTTTGGATTTTCTATGACTTTTCTTCTATCTTATAGAACAAAGCGGTCATCACGTCTTTATGCGAAAAAGATAATTATTTTCAGGAGAGAGAGAGAGAGGATCATTCTTCTTAACCACGGTTAATCTTGGTCTCTTATTCTAGCCGTTGGATGTACACCTTGAGTTAGGCTGTTTCTTTTTCTCTTTTTTCGTTTTTTTTTTTTATAGTTTTATTCATTCGATACCCATTAGATCGATGTATTAATATTATATAGTAATACCTTTTATAATCTAAATTTTGCACCGGCTATTCTCAAATGAATACTTTTAAAGCTATTTAAAAAAAATAAATACTATTTTTGAAAATCACTGTTGCACTGTTGCCCTTTGAAACTATCAAAGAGTTAATTGGTGATCTTAAATTTTGAAATTTAATAGTTTTGAATAAACTACAAGAATTTAAAAAAGATTAAGAATGATTTAAAGAGAGTAAAGATTAGAAAAGATAGAACAAAAATTTACAGTGGTTCGAGAACAATCCTCCCTATATCCACTCTTCAAGATCACACTTGAATATTCCACTATAATCTTTAAAATTGTAATATTTGAGTTTTACAAGTTCACCCACTAACTTGATATTTTCAAGTATTAATGGTTACTCAATAATTTATTTTATGTTTTTGATACTTAGACTCACACAACAATCCTTTACACTTTTAGTTGAACAAAGAGTTTCAACTTAATACACTTAAAAAGAAAGAAATTGAATGTAGAAAGTTGATAAATGAATTTGCAAGAGTTTTAGTATACTTAAATCACATACTTGCTTATTGAGTCTTTAAGAGGGGTATTTATGCTCATACCAACTTTTTAGAGACGTTACAATGGATTCAAAACTTATTAATTGCAAGATTGATGATTTTGGCAAAAAATTACTTAAAGTCTTAAAAAGCGCTTCCGCGCTTTCCAAGCGTGCTCATGCTTTCTAAAAAGAGATGTTGAGGCTTCAACGGCTCCAGACACGTGGCTCTGATGGGATGGCTAATACCTCAATGGTTATTGAAATCGCATTAATTGCAAAAACCGCTCCCGCGCCATAATAGTGCCTTCGTGCCTACCTTTTTCGCGCTCAGAAGCACCCTTGCACTTTTCATCGCGCTATCTTCTGCATTTTCAGTCTTAAACTCCGATATGAAGCAGCCTCATACTTCTTAAAGTTTTGACATTTTGACTACCAAGTGTCGCGATGCAATTGGCAAGATGTCAGGTGGACTTTTCAACGTCATGTATAATTTTGATCATACAAAAAGCGCCTCGCGCTTTTTGAATCTACTTACAAGACTTCCTTGATAGCTTACGAATGCTTAGACTTTAGTTGGTTCTTTTAGTGCTCTGTCATATGGACACTTAGACATAAGGTTAAGGTTAGCAATGTTCAATTTTAGTGTTAAAATTAAAATAGAGATCAATTGCACCTTAGATTAACAATCATTATTACTATGGAATGTCTGTCTAAATTGAATTATATCATAACTAATATTAAATTTGACATCAAAAGATATTTTGTCTCTAACTATTATTATTTGATTATCTAAGTTGATGAATATAATTAAATAAATTTTTTAATATTTAATATTAATATATAAAATTTTAAAAAATAATAGCACATTAACTACTTTTAAATGTTTTTAATTTTTTAAAATTTTAAAAAAATTATTAATGTAATAATATAAACTTTATTTTAAAAATTATTTATTAATTAATTTTAATATTATATAAACTTATAGATCAATATTTTTGATATTTTTATTTTCTAAGATTAAAAATTTATTATATAATTAAAAAATAATTTATTATTAATTATAGTATTAAAAATATAATTTAAAATGTCATTTTCTAGAATTAGAATTATTATTTAATTATAAAATTAATTTATTAATTAATATATTGTTTCTTAGAATAGAATTAATATTATTATCTGATTAAGAAACTATTTATTAGTTAATATAATATTAAAATATAATTAATATATTATTCTTATGATTATAGTTAGTGTTTAATTAAGAATCTAATTTATGAATTAATAAATTAATAAAAAGATATACATTATATATAAGCTAGAATTTCATATATCAAAAAATAAGTACAAACATGAATGACAAAAAATTTATGTGTCGAAAATTAAACATATATATCAAAGAAAATTTAAATGTCAGAAAAAGTAATATTGTATTATATATAAATACTTGTTATATGAATCATGATTTGGACTAAACCGCTCATGCAATATTCACTGGCTTATTGTTGAATAAATAATTGAACATTACTTATTTTTAAATGTACATGTAATTCTAATATTTTAATTTTAGTAATGTATTTTAATATTAATTTTAATTTTAATTTATTATAAGATTGTTAATTAATATTTGTTAATATAATTATAATTCTTAATGATGATAGAAAAATAAGTATTTAAATTGATAATAGGATTATTGAACTCATTTCATAATAAAAAATAATATCGTTTAAATAAAGAAATGAATAAATAATTTAATTATCTAGCAATATATATTCTATTTATCGTTATTGGGATTGAGCAAAGATGTAACAACCCAATCGTTTATTCGTCTATAACTTCCTTTTTTTTTTTTTTTTTGTGCCCTTTTTTGCCATTTGTGGCAACCATTGGAAGCACCTTTAAGCCTTAGATCTTTAGAATTTTAAATAGAATGGTAAGGCAGAATCTTTCTAAAGTGTATAAGGATTATTTAATAACTAATGCTGACTTAATTTTTGTCATCGAGATGTAGCCAGATTAGTAAATTCTTATTCAATAAATGTTAATATTAAAATTAATTTTAAAAATTATTAATAATTTTAAAAATTATTAATAATTTAAAAAATAATAAAAATTGCATGTTAAATATGAAAGTAAATGTAAAGGACAATATTTATTTAGCAATCGAGCCTTTTTTTTTTTTTTTTTTACAATGTGTAGATATTAAGTAACCGTGTAATGTGCCAAACTTAGTATTCGAGTTACAATGTTTATATATTAAATAGTTGCATGTATGCCAAACTTAGTAATGAGTGGATGAACTGTTCATATAGAAAAAAGTAATTATATTTTAAAATTGATCTCTTAAGGAATTATGATGCCACTTATTATAAAAACTAATTATTTATATAAAATATTAAAAATAAATATAAATACTCTAAGAAGATATTTTGAGACAATAAATAATGTTCATAAAATAAATAAATAAACTAAAAAATAAATATATAAATGAGATGATTTAAGAAAACTATATAATAAAACAGTATCTAGCCTATCGGTTAAATCATATATAGATATTTAAGGGTATTTTACAGATTTAACGATATATTTTTATATATAATATGGTAAAAATTATGTGTTTTTACCTCACTTTAGTTTTATTGTCTAAATTCAGAAAATAATCGCCAAAAAGGAGAATTTGAGTAAAAAATACATAAATAGGCTTTAAATGGATTGGGGCAGTAAAAAGCTTGAAAATAAGACACGTGGGCTATCAATAGTGCGAACCTAGCCGAATTTATCAAGACTCGAGAAGGAAAAATTAATTAGTTATGATGTAATTAATGGATAATTATCTTTTAAGTTGTTTATTTTATTTAGGACAGTAAGATATAACTATAGTAGTTATGTGTTGAAAGAATGACTCTAAAAAGAAAATTTCTATAAGAAGTAGAGATTAATTAAACAAATGAGATTTTACAACATTATTTTTTCTGCGAGAAAGGCTTCTACTATTATCTCTCTAGGAATTTCTTCAGTTCATCATATTCTACATCTAGTTAGTCTTATTGCATTATTCTTTCAAGAATCAAAGAAGCTTTTTAAAGACGTGGAGAAAGATGATCAATCTTCTTCATTTCTTAAAGGGCCTTTGGATTTTGAAGGACTTTTAATTTTCTGTTTTTTGTATCTTATGTCTTTCTATTTAATTACAATGATCATTGAATTAAATATGTCAGACTAAATTCTATAAGTGTTTAGTTTGGCTTTTTGCTTATGTACGAACCTTATATATTATGAGTTTAATGAATGATTTCTTTACTTTCATATATGTATTAGTTTGATCTATTATTATTGGTTGACCATCATATCAATTTAGTAGTAATATTTGTTATGAAGATCTTTAGATTAAAAATATTAGAAACATCATCTTTACTTTAATCTATGTTGGTATAAGGAATCTAAGTTGCATCATTAACTTGACTAACTTAGGAAAAAGTTACATCACCATCTCATTTATTATTTGGACTTAAGGGAAATAAGGGGATTACTAAGTATAAGCTAAACTAAATGCTATTTTATCATATAGTCCATATTAATCATCCTAGTTGCATATTTATTTTCTAGTTATTTAATTTCTTTTATAAACTTTAAGATCATTCTCAATACATTTTCTTAGAGTGTTTAGATTTATTTTTAGTATTTTGTATGATAGTTGTTCTTTAAAATATATGCTCTACAATTTCTTGTGAGATTGACCTCGTGGTGGACTTGCCCGTACTATCATTCGGTTCGTACATTTGCGAGTACTAATTTAGATACATTACTAGTTTAGCCAACTACTTAGTACTCATCTTGTTTAGACATTGAACGCGGATGTAATAAATGAGATGATAATGTTCATTTCCTTTAATTACTCAAGCTAATGATATAACCAAAATTTCTTATATCAATCTAAATTGAAGTAAATATGATGTTTATAATACATTCAAATTAAATATTTTCATAACAATTATTATCACTGAATCAATATGATGGTTAAATAATAATAATAATAATAATAATAATAATAATAATAATAAGTGAAACAAATAAAGTTATATTAAAGAAATCACTCATTAAATATAAAATAACAAGGTTTATATAAAGTAATAAAAGCTAAACTAAATACTAAGAGAAATTTAGCCTAACATATTTTTTCTCATGGTCATTGTAGTTAAATAGTTAAACATGAATATAAAACTGAAAATAAAAATAAATATTTTTGATGTAGAAATGTAAAAAAATTTGCAGAGATAGATATGGTGAAAAGATGATGAATAATAAGTAATGTTATTGCTCTTTGATCCTAATCCCCAACTATTATATATATATATATATATATATATATATATATATATATATATATATATATATATATATATATATATATATATATTTTATAGAGTTCTCCTTCAAGTATAACACTTATAAAAGTTCTCCTTATCATAGCTATTAATTATCCACAATTAAATAATTTATAAAATCTTTAAATAACAAAGAGATTAATTTGCTTATGGGCCATGTCAATTTCGACCGGTCTATATATAATAGTCAGTTTATGTGTCTCAATCTTGAATTTTGACACAAACATGTCTAATCAAATTTATTTTTGAATATTTTTCTTTATATTTTTTCTCTTCGACCACTATTACTTAAAACTAGACAATTAAAATTAAGTGGAATAAAAATATATATTATAACCATATAAATATATATTGTAATGTAAATAAAGCAATAAAATATTTTAAATAACTATATATAATATGAATTTATCACCGTGACTTCAAATTCAAAAATATTTCTCATAGGAGAATTGTTTACTTTTGTATTTTTTCCTTAAAATTTCTCTCTATACTTTTTTAATATTTTGTGTTAATTAGAAGGCAAAAGAAGAGAGTTTTTAAAGAGAACTTTAATAGGTGTTTTATTGGTCGCATAGTTTATCACATTCAAATTGAAGAATTAAAGTATTCTATTACTTAGAAAAAAAAATGAGGATTAAAATTTAAAAAAAAAAGTATGGCCATTATTCTTTATCCAATAGTTTTTCATTTTTTATAATACCTAGAGTTAACCTTTTCTTATGCATTTTACCTTTTAGTTGAGTTTTCTATTATTTTAAATATTTATAATTGATTACATAATAAATATTTTTAAATTTCCAAAGGTGTGATCCCACTAACATATATAATTGAATTATAAATGTATTATACTCTAAAAGGCAGCATTACTCCTAGTTCAATTTGAGTCAAAGTTATTGCAAGGTGGATATGTACCTATATAAAAAATATTCCAGGAATAAATGCTAAATATTAATGGAAAAAGGATATATTCTTGCCCTTTTCTATTTTCTAACACTAATCAAATACTAGCTAGAGGATTTTTCTTTTGAAACTAAGCTTTTTTTAATGTTAATTGAAATAATAAAGCATATATTATTTAAAATATTTATATATTAAATTGAATTTTTTATTATTAAATTTTATTTTTTCATAATAAAAATGTAGACCAACTTGATAGCTAAGCTATTAAGAAAGTTTTGTTAATAGATGCGTCTAAAGTTATATTTATTAATTTAATACTTGAATTTTTATTTTAATATGATATAAGTTTTATTATTTTAATATCTAAACACTTTTAGCTTTTAATTTAATTTACCATATTTAAACTTTATATTTTTATAATATTTAAATATATTTATATAGTACATGTTGATGTATTAAATGATAATACGTGTTAAAAAGTATTAAAATATCTTTAAAAAATTAATATATCTATTAAGTTACATCGTAAATTTAGAATATTTAAACTTAGTAAATAGTCATAGTTTTGAGAGATATAAATACATTTAGTCAAAATTAACCATTAATACATAAATAATTACGTGATTTACCTACTAACTAGGAATGCAGATACGATTATTCATTATTAATTCATTCTATAATATAATTTCTGCACAACAATATAGAAAAATAATATTTTTTCATACTGGAGCAATATTTTCTTCGGTTGGAAATTAACTTTCAAAGTTCCATTGAGGTTTTGATTCATAAATCAATAATTTCAATGTGTTTGAAAGTTATGAAAGTCTCAAATTATATTTGGTGAATGATAAAGAATGAATATTGTAAATAATTTATGAATTTTCTAAATAAATTATTGGAAAAAAACTAAAAAGAAATGGAAACAGTAAATTACTATTGGTAGAAAATAAAAAAAATAAAAATTAAATTATTTTATATTTATGAAAATAAAAGTAAAATAAAGAATAATATAAAAAATTTATTGAACTTAAATAAAATATTTTATTTTTTATGTTTGAATATGTTTTAAGGTGATATTTATTATAAAAATTATATTTTTTAAAATAAAAAACACTATTGAAAAAGCTTTAATTCTGGAGCTGAATTGTTAAACATATAGAGGGTATTTAGTTCGGAGGTTTGATGTAGGCTGATAGTTATTTCTCACTAAACAATTATATTAAAGTATTTGATAAAGACTTAAGAAACAACAATTGATAGCTGATTTAGTCACAATCAGCTGTTTATCAGCTCTATTTTAGAGTTTTTTTTATTAATTGAGAGTTGATTTAATAATAAATAATTATTATTTTAAAGTTATTCTTAATAGTTAAATAATTATAATATTTAGAACTATGATATTTGAAATTAGAAATTTTTATTAATAGAATTAAATTTTTATTTTTATTTTAAAAATAATTTTAAAAATATTTTTAATAATAAGTAAAATTGAGCTAAAAAATTAACTATAAATTTTTTAATTATTATAAGTTGTTTTTATTATTTTATATAATTAATATAATATAATAAAATAAATATATTTAACGATAAATTATACCTTCAATGGTATAATTTAAAAAGAATAATAATGTCCAAATAAATAAATAATCAAATCAACTATCAACTAAAAAAAAAACTCTAAAATAGAGCTGATACAATAAGCAGCTGATTGAGACTAAATCAGCTATCAACTGCTGTTTTTCAAATCTTTACTAAATGCTTTAATATAATTATCCAGTGAGAAACAACTATCAACTGTATTAAACTTCTGAATCAAATGGTTTAATTTATTAGCTACCAGTTACCGACTAACAGCTGCATTAATCAGCTGAACTAAACATGCCTTAATTATTATTTAAATAAAACTTATTATTATTTTACATAAAATGAATAAATAAACAGATAACCATCCAAATTTAATTGTTGTTTGAGGAAAGAAACATAGAAGTATTTTACTTATTCCTGAGCAGCCCAATCCAATATGATTCCCGAATTAGCAAACCCATCTAAATGAAGCCCGTGAACTCTCATCCCACTCATTTCTTTCTTCAGAAATAATATTTATCTTTTACATTAGAGCATCGTTAATAGTAATCTTATAAACCTTTACATTTTGCTTTATGTTGTAACTTTTATCTTATTAATGATTTTATTTTCTCTTTTTATTTCTTTTAAAAAATATTATATAAATGAAAGTGTATAAGAACTATATTTATTAAAATTAAACAAAAAATCCATATTTGATTTCTATATTTCTATCATTTTTTAGATTTGGTCTTTTATAATTTCATTCCGTGACTTTGAATTTTTATTTTTATTTTCATAAAATCTAAATCATTTTCTAATAGAAGATATAAACACGTTAAATCAATATGAAAAATATATTATTTGGTTCATATATTTTTTAATCTTATTTATTAAATTTTTATATTTTAATATTCTTAACTAGTTAAGTCCTTAATTATTTTTCTAAGAAAATTTTACTTAATATATTAAAATGATTTAGAATTAATTTATGAATTAGTTTAATAATTTAATAATTTGACTAAATTATTTACTTTATTAAAAATAAAAAACAAAGAATTCTTTTTGAGTTATGTAATAATGAAAATTTTAAAATTTATTTTATAATAAATATTCAAATTTATATATGAAAAATTATAAAAACAATTTTAAAATAAATTTTTCTTAGTCTTTTTATATTTATCTCTTTATAAATAGCTTATATCTTTGTTTACATCTCTTATTTTTATTAATTAAAATATCATGTCTTAATTAATATAATCAATTTGAACTAATAAATTAGTATTCTAATTGAAATAAGTTAAAATTAAGTAGTATCATTCTAATTAAATTAACAACTTATTATTAAAATAAAATTATAGTTTAAATCTAAATTACAATAAATTGTTATCATTCTTATTATAACTTAAAATTTAAATAATAATTCTCAGAGGTTTAATGTCAACAAATTAAAGTAGAAGAGTTTAATGTTATATAAATAAAAGTATAAGAACTCAATCTCATAAAATAAAAGTATAAATATTTAGTACCAAACTTTTAAGTTTTTTATACTAAATAAAATCCGAATGAAAGTGTAAAGACCTAATTCGATAAAAAATAAAAGTACAAGGAGCCAAATATGGGTTATTTTTTAACCTATCATGCATCTGAATTTTATTTTTAGTAGTATTTAAACATATTTATGCAATATACGTGGAACGTATTAATGAAGACACATATCAAAAAAATATTAAAATATCATAAAAAAACAAAAAAATATTTATTAGGTGAAATAAAAAATTAGAGTATTAAACTAACTAAATGACTAAAATTTAAAGATATAAATATACATTTAAACTATATATGTACTTAATCTTAAATTTTATACTATTGCAATAGATTTAAATTTATCTCAAATTTAATTATAACTTTATAAACATCCTGCAGCATAAAAAGAATTTATACATCCAACTTTGGACAAAAAAATAAAATAAAAACTTTAATCTTAATGCTAAACTATATGATAGCAATTTGTTTCTCTTCCATGGATGGTTAATGATGACAATGATGTAAAGAAGCAATTGAAATTAGACAAAAACTTTAAAAAGATGACTTGTGTTCTTGACTATATGATTATGATTGGCATTGTTCCACCAATTGTTGCATCAAAACATGGGCCTAACACCATCATTTATTCAACATTATTCCTTACATTCTTTGACTATTGATGATTTTTATTTTCTGCTGTTTCAAAGTTGGTATGGAAAATTTAGCATGCATACAATTATTTAATTTCTTATTATTTAATTAATTAATTTTTTTTTGGCTCTTTTAATCGTACCAAGCTACCATGCCGTGTAAGAAATAAATGTTTATTATTATTATTATTATTATTTATTAGATTTTATTTCTTCAAAAGATTATAAAAATAAATAAGAGATTAATGATTTCACATGGCAAAAGGCATTTGACAGAAATTTTGTCACATGAATAAGGAATCAAACCTTCTATGCATGACTATTGTCGCTTGAATATTAAAAAATAGTCTTTGGTCAAATTCAAGGAATGAAAAGAAAAGAAAATCATATTCTGAACAATTTAGGATATATAATAATAAAAAATTCTGTCTATATTTGTATATTCTTATTTATACACTAAACTGATAGATAATTGATATATTTATTAGTTTTCAATAATAAAAAATGTGTCAACCGTTTAATACAAAGCAATACCTATTATTTTTCTATTTATTGTGATATATACATTAAATTTAAATAAAAAAATTTTATAGTAATAATAATAATCATAAGACATACTCGGATTTAGTAAGTTTATTATTATTATTTTTTAAAAAATAACTTTAAAAGAAAAAAAAATAGTATAATATGAGTCAAGTCATATCAATTTTTAATCAATATTTGCTTTTAATCAAATATGAAATATGATACCATCAAGCATAAATGGGAATGGAATCTCATTTACTTTTGCTCCTTAATTAGCATTTGTGGGAATTTTTTTATGCTTTATGTCCAGAATGAGAATGATAGGCAGAGTAGCTTACTAACTGTAACACCATTGTTGTCCAAGAACAGAAGTCCCTTTCCTACTGAACAATTGGTGGGTCTGATTAATAGGAAAAATAATTTTGATGTCATCTAAGTTGTTAGCATTGTCGAGTACTTGCCTTGAACCCTAAGAGATCAGGTAACTAAACCTGATTCTGCAACTCTTTTTTACACTCGAATTTTCTTTTATAAATACAACCACAAAGATCTCATGAGCCATCAACTACCAAGCAGTGGTCCAGCTTGCACTCTGGTATAAATTCTTCATGCATTTATGTCCATGGAACCCCCAGAAGATCTTATGGTGATCACAGCTACCGACAGGACCACCTGATGATCCTTGCTTGCCCTGTACATATTCTACTCAAGTCATACAAGCAACTACCTGTACTAAAGATCCAAGAATTAACAGCAATGTTTTTGCTCAGGATTTTACCAGGGAATAACATATTATATCTCTACTCCAAGCAGGAAAAGCCATGAAATAAACTCAATTCTAAAATATTAGTTCATGTTCAAGAAGCCAGCCTGCTATATGACTATCAGTACTGAGATGACTATAAGAAGAATAGGAAGAATGATACTAGCTTTTCAAGGATTAAACTATCGTGTATGTAAATTAACTTTTATGCTACCAGTGAAGGAAAGGTAAACATCAAAAACAGATTTTCATAGACTACTGTACAATCCCTCCCAATTGCAGCATAGAAATAACTCAATACAGAAATGAAAAGCAAAAAGGCACAGGAACAAGCTTCCATTTCATCCTCATTGGCGAACCGTTGGTTCAATATCTTTAAGAAGTCCAACTATCTGCTGCATGCTTGGTCGCTTCAAGGGAATGTCTGCCGTGCACAAATATCCAATCTTGAGAGCCTCTTCCATTTCTTGTTCCGGTCCTGTATTTCGAATTTTTGGATCGATAGCTCTTGACATTTGGTTCTTCCTTACTAATCCTCTAACCCAACTCACCAAAGTTGCATCTTTCTCTTCAGGATAATCATCCCCAATTGGCTTTTTTCCTGTAATTAGCTCAAACAAAACAATCCCAAAGCAATAGACATCAGATTTTGGAGTTGGATAGTTGTTTTCTGGATCAGAAAACTCTGGAGGAACGTAACCCGGAGAACCACGAGCAATCTCCTCATCTAAGCCATTGCCAAAGACCTTGGCGAGTCCAAAATCAGACAGTCTGGGCTCCAAGTTATAGTCCAGGTAAACACTACTAGCTTTAACATCCCTATGAATAAGTGGGGGGGAACAACCATGATGGAGAAATGCCAATGCACGAGCTGTGCCAAGTGCAATTTTGTGTCGGAATCTCCAGGTTGTCAGTAACCCTTCAGAGCCAACATTTTGAATGCCATTATGGTCATCTTCTTCCCATGTGTCTGTGCTCCAATCTTCAGTTGTTTGGACACCAAGTGGCAAGTCATGGAGTAAATTCTGCAAGTTTCCATTCTCCATGTAATCATAGATAGCTATTCTTTGATCTCCTGCTATGCAATACCCTGTTAGTGGAACAAGATTGGGATGCTTAATTCGACCAAGATACTCGAGCTCTCTTGCAGCTTCTTGGTCTGTCAATGTAGATCCATGGACTAAGACTTTTACAGCAACATGAATTCCACCAGGTAGAAATCCTCTGTAAACAGGCCCAAACTTCCCTTCGGCCAAAAGTGTGCCTCGGTCAAAACTTGAGGTTGCAGATAAGAGGTCCGCAAAAGTGATATTCAGCAATGGCTTCTCAAAAAGCACTACAGCAACTGATGTTGCCTGCTTAACATCAGCCACCCATGTGGTTGAATCAGTCTGGAATGAGAATGGACCCGAAATGTTTTGTTCTTCTTTGTATGAATTTTGTTTTACTGCCCATCTACTGGATTTCCTCCTGCAACCAACGGCTATAAAAAGCAACCCAGCCAGCAAGCAGACCATTGAAAGGGCTAAGGCTAGAGCAAGTTTTAATCCCTTATGTTTGGTGGCCTTTCTTCTGAAAAGATCTGGGTTCGCAGCAATTGGGCAGCTGTTTAATGATCCATAAAATTGTCTTTGGAGGGTTTCAAGGGAAAATTCAGAAGCACAGAGAGTTAAGTTGTTGTAAGAGAAGTTGAACCTCTCCATCCAAGGGAGTTTTTGTAAGAGGGACAAAGGGATTTCTCCACTCAAATTATTATGTGAAACATCAAGAACTTGGAGGTTTTTGACAGGGAATGGAGGAATATGGCCACTGAGATGGTTGTCAGATAGATCAAGTGTATGCAGTTTACTCAGTTGTGCAACTTTACTAGGAACAAGGCCAATGAGACTAGTTTTGGACAAATTGAGATACTCTAATTCCCAAAGCATATCAATTTGTGGAATTTCTTGCCTAGCAAATCTATTGAATGCTAAATTAAGATGTTTGAGATTCTGGGCTTGATTCAGATTGGGAAAAATATCTCCACTAAGTTGATTTTCTGACAAATCCAAGTGGATCAAATGAGACCAATTAAAACTAGAATTGAATTGTACCTGAGAAATGTGACCTTGAAACTGGTTCCTGCTCAGGTCTATCACCTCCAACATTTCCAAAAACACACCCATAACTGGACCATGAAACAAATTCTGAGAAATATTGAGACTAGTGATGCATTTCATTTCTAAGAAATCCGAATCCCGTCCTTTAATCCTGTTTCCTGCAATGTTCAAAGATTTGAGCTTTGGGAATGCAGCACCAAAACCATCTGGTAAGGAACCATCTAACTTATTCAAGGAAAGATCAATGAGAGTCAGCGACCGGCAATTTAGAATTCCCACTGGAATGCTTCCTTGAAATCCATTTCGGTTGAGCTTAAGAACTCTCAAGCTAGAAAGTGAGCTTATTGCTGCAGGGATTTCACCACTGAAATTGTTGCTTGATAGATCAATTGTTTCAAGCATACCAAAATTGCCAATGTTGCTGGCGAGGAACCCAGAAACCTGATTTGAAGAGAGATTGAGGGTGATGAGAGAGCCCAAACTCCATAAATCTGAAGGCAAAGCGGTGATTTTGTTGTTGCTAAGATCCAAAGTTCTGAGCTTTGTTAGCTTGCCAATAGTGATATCAGGAATTGAACCAGAAAGACCATAACCAGAAGCTACCAATCCAGAAACACTTCCTTTGGAATCACAAAACACACCTTGCCAAGAACAAACAGGAGCAGAGAAATTGTAGAGTGAAGAGGTGTAGCCCATTTGCTTCAAGAATTCAGACACAAAGAAAGCATCTGTATTGGGTTGTTGACAAGGTAAAGGCTTGAAGAACATTGAAAGAATGAAGATAGAACTAAAGAAACTAAAACCCATTAGGATTCAGAGTCGGAAATTGACAAACAGACAACAAATAAACCAAACTGACCCAAAATCAACCACCTCAAAACCTCTCGCAAATGCTTTACAAAAGATAGAACACCTTCATATCATACATGCTTCTACTTGGTCCATCTTAGATGCTGCAACTCCATTAAAGCCAGAGTTATTGTGGTAAAGCTCTTAATAACAAGTGAGTTAACAAGTTACAAACTAGTGGTGCTATTCAAATGCTTAAAGAACACAACTTGTAAAGTGCTATTTAGATAACAACTGGGTATTTGAGGAGTACTGAAGGTCTTGTAGTTTGAAGAAGGAATGTGAGCATACCTTGTCTGGTTTTTGCAGGTCAGTCAAAGCCAAAAGAACAAACAAAAAAAGAAAACCCAAGTCAAGAAACACTTTTGTCTTTGTATAGAACATGAAAGCTCTAAACTTTTTGCTTCATCTTTGTAAAAAGATTCAATCTTTTTAAACAGTTCACTTCACAATAACACATAAGATTAGAGGGAGAGAGAGAGAGCCAAAGAAACTTGAACATATGGGGAAGCAGAATCGCAGCTTTTCTTCAAGAGTGGGAAAGAGGTTGGAATTAATAAATGAGAAAGAAAGAAATGAACAGAGAAATATAAGTAAGGTTGGTGAATTTATCAGTGCTCTGGTGTAGGTTCTGGTGGGTATTCAATTCAATGATACTCCTCATTCAAGACTTCAAGTGCTTGTGTTGGTGATAATTATTATCATTCATTCCTCTACTAATGGTGCTTTTTTTAATTGTAGTGGCAACTGTAATGAAAATTGATCCTTGAAACTCATGATTGAAACTGTAAAATAAAAGTAATCTTTGTTACTATACCATTTTTTTTCTTAATAAATACAATATTTTCTCTTAGTTGGCTCTTACCCTTTGTTTGAAAAACAAAATGAAAGAGGAAAATGAGAAAGGGATATCAGAGAAAATAAAGAGAAAGAAAGTAAAATAATTTATGAATCTACAAAACTATTTTTTTTCTCTAAAATAAAGAGAAAGAAGATAAAAATAAATTAAATTACTATCTTATTTTCATGATAATTTTTAAATAAAAAATTAAAAAATTAATTTATATATCAAATGCCAGTTTCTTTCTCTATTTTTCTTCCTTATCCAAACATAAGAAAAAAAAAATAAATTTTCCCTCTTTATTTTCTTCCTCTCTTATTTTCCTTCCTATACTTTCCCCAACATAGGGTTAGACCTTGATAATTGATGGCGTCACTTTTGTCATGCCATTAATTTCATATAGTTTACTATATAGACCAGAGAAAAGGAATAACTGTTTCATTCTACAAAAACTAATAGTAAAAGTGGATAGCCTTTTCTTCATAAATATATATATATATATTCCTTATTTGTTCGTCTACCTATTTGCCGTATTTTTAAAACATTTAAAATTGATACTCTTAAAAATAATTGACGAAAATAGTTTATAAAAATCTAAATAAATAACTATTAAAATAAAAAAATGCTTATCCTGATTTCCTAATACCTAAAAATAATTCAAAAAGGCCCTATAAGAGATTTCAATCTCTACTATTAAATAGGTTTAATTATAAGAAACACATAATTTTTAACACTTTTTTCAATTTAATGAGGTAACTTTTAATTATAGCAATGTTTGTATACCATCTTTATAATTTTACAATTTGATACATCAACTTAAATTCTGATAAATTTATCGTACATAGTGACCAAAGCATTTGTAACTTAAACAGTTAAGGTTGATATATGAACATGTCAAAACAGTACATTTTGAGCAGGGTTGTCAAAATGAATCATGACATGCCAACCCAGTTCGTTAAATGAATGGTAATTAAATGAAGTTTTAAAGATAAAATAAAATTTTTTTAAGCTATAACCTCTTCAACTCGCTAAAAATTTTAAAAAAATCTCTAAAAATCTTACATCCTACTTGATGTTTTCTTTCCAAACAGGAATTGAATGAATTCTCCGGAAAAAAAAATTAAAAATTCATTTAAAAAGACAGTTAATTTCACTAAAATTATTAAAATTTTCATTTTCTTCTTTTTCTCAAAACTTTTACTTTCAGTAAATTCCTAGTTATATCTTCTCCGATCACTTTCTTCTACACCACATTATGACCATCAATACAACCACGACCTTTCACGGTTATTCAATTCGCCGCAATGTGAGGATCGAGAAGTAAAGATGTAGTGAACGGGTAGAAAGATGTACCAAAAAAGCGAATATTATAGAAAATTGATGTTTAAGAGTTCGGTTGAGATTTTGGTTCTTGTTGGATTTTGTGGTGGTTGTTGAAAGTTCAACAAAAGTGAGGGTGGTTTCGATTTGCAGAAAAAGAGAGGCAGTTCTGGTGGCTTAGTATTATGCTTTTTCTTCGATCCATCTTTTCCTTTTCAAAAGTAACAATCTTTCAGTTTCATTTGAATAATTCTGGTATTAAATCATTCAATAATTCAATAAAAGTTGAAGATTTCAAATGTGCTCTTCTAAGGCATATCGTGTTTACAATTTGAGTTTGGTTTTTTCCATAGGCTTTTGAAAGAAGACAAGTGCTTTCTTTTTCTCATTTGTTTATATGGGTATATGGAGTAATCAATTCATTTGTCTGGAAAATCAAATGTTTTTTTTTTTTTTTTTATATATGTTTTAATGATACTGGTTTTGGTTGTGCTAAGTTTTAAATTTGAATATTAGTAATATAATGCACTCTTTATATATCGTCAATTTTTTTTTTTATTTTAAAGGGTCTATCATAAAACAGCACTCAAATATACTCTTTATTCTTTAAATATAAAGTAGAAACTCTTTAAATATAGAGAATCAAACTTCACTCTCTACTCTATATTTAATAAATGCACTATAAATTTCTATGCATTTGACTTTATTGATATTTATAATTTTTATTCTTCTATTGGTAAAAATTAATAAGAAAAGAAAAAAGAAATTAAAACTATTAATATTTATAGAAATAAAATAAGATATAGAATAAAATATAAAGAGACTATTGTACTTAAATAAAATATTTTACTCTTTATATGTAAATATTCCTTAAAATGCTCTTTATAATAGAAATTATGCTCTTTACCATTGATGATGCTTAGATATAAAATTAATTGGGTATAAAAAAATAAAAGGAATGGGGTACTTAAGAGGGAATCCATGTCGATGATCATCTCAACTAATTGTATTTGTCACGTCAGTTTAATTTTATTAAACTTTTAAATGATGCATCGAATTGTAAAAATAAAAAATCTCATACATGATATTACTGCAATTAAAAAGACGTAATTAAATTAAAGAAAAAATGCTAAAAATAGTATAGTCTTTTGTAATTAAGTCCTATTAAATATGTGGACTTTATTACAAAATATAAACTTCTCTTAATTGTAAAGTTTTATAAGTTTGCTTTTGTTAATTATAAAAGAAGTATTTTCAATTACCTTCATTTACATTTATCTCCTAAGATGAACCCAAGATTTATAAAATAAAGGTCAGAACAAGAAAAGAGAAATTGGGCATAATGCATTTCTTTCAATAGTTGGTGGTGAAGGCATATAGTGTTTGTTGATCATTTTCATGAATTGTGTAGTAGGCATTTCACCAAGTAATACCAGATTAGGAAGGCAAAGTGTTGTTGTATTTTGTGGACTTCTTTTACCACTTGGAGAAGTTTATCTCCCACTTCACTTTCTTGAAGATTTTTTAAACAGAAAATCATTGTCAATGAAATGGACTTTGGAGTTAGAATTTATTTGTTTGCTCTCTTTTCTTTTTCTTTTCTCACAAAAATAAAAACAATTAATTGATTGCTTTCTTGCTTAGAATACAATTGGAATGAAATG
This sequence comes from Ricinus communis, assembly GCF_019578655.1. Taxonomy (NCBI): domain Eukaryota; kingdom Viridiplantae; phylum Streptophyta; class Magnoliopsida; order Malpighiales; family Euphorbiaceae; genus Ricinus; species Ricinus communis. The sequence continues at coordinate 24,045,875 of NC_063258.1, forward strand.
GGATTAGTTATTGCTTTTATCACATTTTATTTCTTTTTTAAGCCATTGGCAAATGAAATATTAAGAGCTCAAATAGAAGAAATTACTATACGAACTTCATCCATCGTATCATTAAAAGATTTATTCAATAAAATTATGATATCTTATTATTATTTTTTTTCAAAATTATTTTATGATCTATATTTATGAAATAAGGGTTAAATACTAAATTGACGAAACAATTATATTTAATAGATAAAATTGATCAATGCAAGGGGTCAAAAGAGAAGCATGAGGTGCCATCTTGAATAAAAATCTATGGAAAAAGCTTACATTAATATCCTATCATTTAGAAGCTTCACATTTTGAGGATTGTAATTTTTTTGTATTAATTTCAGTAATTTTAATATTTTGTATTTAGTATCCTACGGTTTTTGTAACTTATTTTTTGCCATTCAATCATAGAAACTTATAAGATTAATGTAAGAAAAGATTCATTGTCCAAAATTTATAATATAAGATTATAATTCAAAATATAATCTCAGTTGATCATAATTAAAAATTAATAGAAGATATTTATTTTATGACCATTTTACAATTTTGGTCGTCTTAAATCTTACGATAAGTCACATTCGAAAGCTAGTAAAAAAAAGTTTAATATATCATAAATCTAATTAATCAAACATCAAAAATTAAAAATAGAAGTCAGAAACCTAAAGATTTCATCATCTAAAAAAAACTCAAAACATTAAAATTGATTTAAAACAAATTACAAAACATTTATATATGAACCCTTCACGATTACCTGCTAAGTCTTGTAGTATGAAGTAGGTAAATTAAGATTTCATTTCTCTTTTATTTTTCTTTTTCTTTCATTTCCTCCTTTGGTCTTTAACATGATTGCCAAATGATTAATTAAGTTGGATATAGGGCAACTCACTAATATTTATTTCAATTTTTTTCATTTAATGTGGCATATAATATATTTATTAAACGAGCTATGCTACGGAACTCATTTATTTGTCTCACTTCTTGCTCACATACGATATATAATATATTTACAAAATTATTTCTTAATCTTAAAATATCGAGGGATAATTTAATAAAAATAATATGCCACATTAAGTGGGTAAAAATTGAGAGATTTTTTAGCATTTTTCTTACTAAATTGTCTTTTAATGTATTAAAGTTAAAAAATAATTTAAAAAATATATTATATATCACATCAAACGGATAAAAATTAAGACAAAGTAATAGTGAAATTTCTAGTATTTTGCTATACATAAATAACAAGCAAACAACCCACAATTAGGAATATATATCCAAGTAGCTTAATCATATTATTATATTATACTAAATGCAAAATATTCTTCCATTCACCTAAGGAACATTTCCTCCACCTAAAACAAGAATATATTTTTCTAAGTTAAACTGGGATTTTGAGTCATATGTTAACATAGTGCATGAGTGAATATGATTCTATTTTATTAAGTTTGAAGAAATAGATCCAAGCCTAACCAATTAATAAGGGTCCAGAAATATTCAAACTAAATAATATCGTACAAGACATTATAGTTAAACAATCCAAAATGTATATTTTAGGGTTTTAAATAGTATATATATATATATATTCTTATTTTTAGAATCATTCAGACTTTTTTTCAAGTTTAATTTTATTAATATTTCAAGTAACATTGAGTCTATTCATGAGTTTTCATATATTAATTAATTATTAATAATTTAAAAATCTTTTTTTACCATATATATAATTATAAGAAGCCACTTAAGCATTACGTAAATAAAAATCAAGCCATCATTTTAGTTATAAGAATCACAAATTTTACAGTTTGATTTCATTTAGGTTTGAACTGTTCTTGGCCATCTATTTGATTATTTAAACGATTTGCAAATGGTTAATTGGCAAATGGGTCTTTGCTTCTGATTTTGGCAATCTCAATAATAATAATAATAATAATAATAATAATAAAAGATGTCACATGAATTATATAAAACATTAGCCTAAGAGGGACATGATGTTCTCAAAGATTGAGTTGGTGTGGACCCCTTATACCTTGAGTACTTTTCCTTGATTGCAGATTGTGGATTCATAATTATGGCTTCTTTGATTAATCATCATTAGTCCTTTGTTCTTTTAAATTATATTATTTTTGTTAAACCCGATGAAGTTTCTCATCTATTGTTTGGAAACATGTTGAGTATTAATTATTTCATACTAATAATTACTTTTTAGTAGTTAATTTAGATTGAGAAAATATTTAATAGATTTAGTTATATATAAAAAATTAATTAAATTAGACTAAATTATCCTTCTATAAATATTGTAAATTTTGTTATATCTATTTTAATATAAAAATAAAATAGAAAAATAAAAATTGATATTGTATTAAATATATAAACGTGACAGATAATTAAAAAGAAAATATTTAAGAAAAACAGTTAGTATGGAGTGAAAAAAATAATTTTTTTTTTAAATTTTGAATTTAACATGTGAGAATACTTACGCTAATTAGTAAACAAATATCTTTAATAATTAATTACTATAATAACAATTAAAAAAGTAAATTAAAATTTAAAATGGATGAAAAAGGAAAAAGAAAACTATTAATTTTGGAGGGTGGGAATAAATAAGAATGATAATAATAGAAGAAGTGTTAGAAAGATCCGACAACGAGAGAAGAAGCAAATCATAATGATTTACATTGATTGAAGAAGAGAAAGAGTAAAGAGAAATCAACCCACAATATTATTTATTATATTTAAAAAGAATAGTACTTATAAAAACATTAATCTATCTCTTATTGATTCTTATGTCATACTCATGCCAGCAAAATTATTCCTAACTAAATTGTACTTATTTACAAAAGCCAAAAAAGAAAAAGAAAACTATATCTTCAACTGGACCTCTATCAAAGTCCAGTTAATAAAGAATTGTCCATATATTTGATAAATTGAACTCTTATCAAAGAAAAAATAATTGAAAGTCTATAAAATATGATTCGATTGGTATTTTTATTAAGGCTAAATAGTTTAAAAAATTTAAATATTTATGGTAGTTTACTATTTTGGCCAATCCTTTAAAATTTATCAATTTAGTTGTGATTTGGCCAACTAAGTGTAATTTTAGTCAAATTAAGTTACCGATTAAAATTAAGCATCATAAACAGTAACGTGGATACAATTTAAAAAATAATAATTTAAAATTAAATAATGTATATAATAATTGGCACTAGGACTTATCAATTTAAATTTTTCATTTCCTAATTAGCATTCATGTCACTATTCGCCTTGCTTAATTTTGACAAATAACTCAATTAGGTCAAATTTGCACTTAATTTACTAAATCGTGACTAAATTGACAAGTTTTAACAAATTGGCCAAAATAATAAAATCTCATGAAAGTTTGAATTATTTAGATTATTAAATATTTTATTTATAAAAATTAGTGAGAATTTGAGCTCAAAATCTTTTTTTTGTCATAACTAGATTGGTATCATTAAAATTTATCACGTTTATAGTAAATATAAAAAAAAATTATTTAAGTTTGAAATATATATTGTAATCCGAAAAGTAATATGTATGTATGAGTATTTTAAATATTGGTATTAGATTATTGATACATATTCTATTATTTAAAATTAATGAATATATGTCAGTCATTTATCAGCTTGATGTATAGATAAAGACATACACGAAACCTAGACAATAATTAAGCTATAAAGAAATGGTTACTCATGCTATATGGCGATAGTCATTAGAATTAAATGAATGAAAAGAACAAATGTAAATTTTCATATCAAAGTTTGTTTTTCTTTGGCTGATAGGTTTGAAAAAGTTTAGTATATGTGTAATATAAACTTTAATCATTATTTAAAAGGCAACCAACTAAATAAAAACTTGTTTATTATTTGTGAATGAAAAACTTTGTAATAGTAAATGATAATTTTATATAGCACCATGGTTGGTCTTCTCGAGAAAACTATAATGCTATAGTTTCTCTTCTATAAAAAGCAAAAAAAAAAATTAAATTAAATTAAATTATCGAACGAATGGCCATTGATTATTATATGTACGAATTTTGAATTGCTAGTTTCAGTGAAAGGGATGAATAATGGCTCTCTGAACATTTATGTGTTCCAGAATCTAATTTTATTAATTAATCTTTCCATGTTCATGTAATTGTAGTTTAGTAATTAAATATAAAAATAATCTGCCAAAATTAAACTTTTGCAAGAAAAGAAAGCCTTTTTATATTTGAATTTAAACTTTAAATTTCATTAAAATTCTTTAGAAAGTAGTTTTTTTACCCGTATTTGCGAGAATTCTATCTGACTCACTGTAAATTGTTTTAAATTATTAAATAAAAAATAAAAATTTATTTTTATCAGAATAAAATATATAAAAAATAAAATTATTCATAAATCCATTCATCCTTTATTAAAAAACTGGAAACAGGAGTAGATTATTCATGATTATGATGCAGGAAAATAATTGGTAATTGTGGGGGTGGTGGAAAAACATTGAGAAGAGAGAAAATGCATTGAAGTACAGCCAGAAATTAATGGAAGGAAAGAACATGGGATTCATGTTTCAATGGCAGCATCAAGAGTCAGAGACACAGACATTACCAATAAGGTTGTCCTGATCGAAGTTACTGAATATATTAAAGACAGTAGTTTGAATGTTTTGAAGTGAACGAGGCTTCAGTCAGTTCGAGCACTGTGCCTTCTTTATCCAATTACAAACCATTTCCATTCTCATTCTTATAATTTTATAGTTGAGTTACTGTTACTATTAAACATTATATGTTTAACAATTCAGCTGCCGCATTCAAGCATTTTCAATAGTATTTTTTTTTTTTTTAAGAAAATAACTTTTATAATAAAAAATATTTTAAAATATATTTAAATATAAAAATAAAATATTTTATTTAAGTCTAATAAACTCTTTATATTTTTTTACTTTTATTTTTCTAAGTATTAAAGATTTTAATTTCTTATTTTTATCAATAGAGAAAAAAGAATTACAAATATTAATTAATCATACGTATAAATTTATAGTATATTTATTAAATATAAAGTAAAGAGTAAAGTTTGACTCTCCATATGTAAAGTCAAATTAATTTTTTATTTTATATTTAAAAAATAAATAATGCATCGAAATATCTCTTTATAATATGATTTTCTTTAAAAAAATTAATTTATAAAAATAGTGAATTAGAAATATTTTTAAAATTTGAAATTTTTTTGTCTAATCCAAATGCATATCTCCATGTATGTACTAAATTAATAAATAATAGATATATATTTATTAATTTTAAATAATAAAATATATATTAATTATTCAATAGCAAAATATACTTTCATATGCGTCATCTAAGGAGTTAGGAGTGGCTACTATTTTTCAAAACTATTTTTACCCTCTTATAATTCCTTACCTTTTTTTGTTTTAACCTCTACAAAAACATTAGTTTTTCTTTCACATTCTTTAAAATAAATATGAAATTTAATTTATTTTCTTTCATCATTCATCATTAAAATACAATGCAATTGGGTATTTATCAAATTATTGTTTATTGATGTACACTCAAAAATCATGGGCAATTGTGAGTGTGTGGCTTTCTATTTAGTACTATAACAGTTATTATTATCTCCATCCTGACAAAATCCACCTCTTTACTTTTTAGCATGGATATTTTAATTAAGTCATACAAGATCACCTAAAATAACCCTGATTAAATATTGGCAAGATCATTCAAATACAATAATAAGTCAATGAATTGAGTTATACATACCTGGAAATAACACCAGTTTCTAGCCACCATTATTATCTTAAACTAACTTCTCAATCAAGAAAACCCCCTTTTTAAAAAATAAATAAATTCATGCATCTATACTTTTTTATATGAACATTTATATATCATAGAAATTTTATAGAACATTTCAATTCCTTAAATAAAAAAAAAATTAAATCTTATCATACAGCCTTAAAGATTAGAGTTTCTTATTATTTTAGTTATTGCAGTTCAAATTCTTGAATTCTGATTTTCGAATTAGATTATCCCGTAACTTGTAAAAATTCACAGACCTAAAATTTAAAAATGAAAGAAATATAAATTGGTCAATAACAAAACAATTTTAATTTTAATTTAACTATTAGCATGACTTAAATTAAGTTAATGAGTCTGTCATTTTACATTATAAACTCTTTTATATTTTTATATATATCCAATGTGGGATAATTTTGGTGTTCTTCGACAGACGAATTTCTTGTTGAGAAAAGGGGCATTGCATGCGTGATGATGATTGCTACAAAAATGGAACAAAAAATTGGTATACATCCCATATATTTATGGTGATTTATTGCTTTGTGTTCTTGACACCGGCATATGATAACAATCATCACAAGCATTCCACTGTTCCCATTATTCTGAGTCAGTACATATGTATGTGAACATTTTTGTATCTTTGGACCATCTCAAAATGATTAAGCTACCCACCCTTAATTAATTAATCTTTGTGTTAAAATATATATATATATATATATATACATGTATTTTTTTAACAACATTGTGTTAAAATAAGAGTTATGGTGTGTAGTGCCCTCAAATGCCAATGGTTTATTATTTTAAAGCTTGTGATGTAAATCATTTACCCTCTTAGAAAATAGATTTTATTTCTTGTTGGTTCAAGACGAGCAAGGGGAAATCATTGGACTAATAATAACATAGTTTTTATTATTATCTTGTATATTAATAAAAAATCGGTTACATCTGAATTTTGGTGATGTCCTTGAATATTAATTTCTCTCTTACAAATTAATGGATAATCATCTATGATATAATTTTATTCGGTGGTATTAAATTTTTTATCTAAAATTGTGTTATGGTAACTTTAGAAGTAGACAAATAGAAAAACAATAAAATAAAAAAATATCAGAAATGCTTATATATTTTAATTCTTTTGTTAAATTTACAGTTTTTTTTATTTTTACTGTATTAAAATATAAAAAGATACAGTTTTTAACTTTTTAAAAAAAATTTACAACTTTGGTTGTTTTTTTTATTATTTTTCTTTATTTTTTTAGATAAAACAAACAAAAAAGACTAAACAACAACTAATACTATAAATTTAAAAAAATTAGAGAAATTATATTTAAAAATAATATTTTTTATTAATTTTGAAATATTTTTAAAAATTTCCTAAAATAAAAAAACTAATTTATAAAGTTTCAAACAGCCAGACAGAATTTCTCAGAGGCAATTTAGTGCATCTCTATATACATGTAAGGATAATTTACAAGGTCTACATTCTAACAAAATCGAAATTTGCTTATACTAACTATTTATAATAAGAAATTCATAAATAAAAAACAAGTTAATTGCATGCCGATTCCAAATATTCGGACAATTGCAATTCGGACTGGCAAAGAAAAGACCAGCTGTTACTCATCAGTACACAACAGTTTTACATAATAAAAAGGTTCCTTCATTAACAACATGAGATAATTAGTTTTACATTACTCAACATGAAATCTATTTGAGCTGAGACTTCTAACAGATATCAAAGTCTTAGCACTTCCCATTTCCCACTCCCAATATTTTTACCCTTCCAAAAATAAAATAAACAAGAATTACAAAATTTTGTAAACACAGCAACTGCTAGATAATAATATAACACCATGTCGACGAATCGTGTTGCTTCGAATTGATACAGATTAAGCTCATATCCTGAAAGGTTTGTTTCCAGAGCTGGATTGGTCCATTTTCGCCTTCTTGAATTGCGTCTTTTTGCTTGCATATTCTTGGAATAGATTTGGCCCGCCAAAGTCTTGCTTATTCTGCCTCACCTTCTTTCTCCTACCTCGATCATATTCTTCATCCCTGTGGAAGAAGATCAAGATTAAAACCAAGGTCTTCCAGCAGATTGGTGAACAGTTCACATTTCAATCTTATCAAGGGAATACAAATCTATCTTTACATCAAACATGCTCTCACACTTATTTTATACGAGGAAAAAGCAGTGCTGAATACACTTATTGAAGTAGAACGATAAAGCAGTTAGTTCCAATTAGAAATTTATGGGGTCTACATAGTACTCACAATATCCAGGTTAAAAGAATACGACAGATACATACACTTTGCAAGGAAAAAACAAAAACAATTAGCCTTGTACTATCCCTAGTCCCCATTCGTTAATTACGGATCTATGGGATCTGAAGTGCCACATAACTTGCATTGATTGAGGCCTTAAATGGTTTTTGAATTCATGAATTCTAAACTTATAATTTGTTTACTATTCATATATAATTCATGGAATTTAAGGGCCATTTTGAAATAAAAGGAAATTGGATGAACCCCTCATTCCAATGATAGAAGAATTTTGGTCGAAAGAATTTTGCAAAGTTCCTCAAACCAAACACTGCCGAAGGCAAAGGTCTATTCTTTCTTGCATCACTGCTCCTACTCAAATTCAATCAGTACCAAAGACTAACCCTGGTAAGAAGATGTAGAACTTCTCAATTAATAAGCAGGTTTGGAAAATTTTTAAAGCAGGTCTCCTTAGCTTAAAGCTGTTTTGTCAAATAGAATAATCCCATACCCCTGATGAAGAATAAATTCCAGCTTCCTGAATCATTTTTCCAGGTATAGTATAACCTCAAGAAAATAATACTAACCTAAGAAATAGCCTCTTTTAGATAATATTTTTAGTTGGTAATGACTCATGGCCAACGTGCTAAATTTATAAGATATTACATTATTAAAAAAGCCTTGGAATCAGGAACTTATAAAGCAGATTGTTGAGTTGAATCATCTTTAACTTTACAAATCTTAAGATAAAAAGCCTTTATTAGATGTTCTGTTGTGTTGCATTATGGTCTTTGTTAAATTGAATAGAGTTATTGCTTGGTTAAATGTGCATAAAATGAAAATGTAATACATTAACAGTGTACAGTTTATTTGGGAATAATGAATACATTTATTAACTGGACTTGGTTAAAGAAAGCAGCTAGGTATTAATTATATTCCTAGCTTAATAAATACTTTTTTTTCTTGGTCCCAAGACTATTAATCTATAAAGGTTATATTATATATCTGAAACTTTTCTAGATAGAGGGATGGCAATGTCCTGACCTCTTAAACTATGAGCTAGGCTCAATCAACAGCTCTCCATGTCATTTGACCACTCATGATCAGTGAATCAAAAGCAGTAGAGGCGCCCAAGCAAGGAAATGGAAAGTCCTAGCGCTTCTATGCATTCTAGGCGATGCACCTTTTCCAGGCACTCACATTACACTTTAAGAGCGTCTTTCAGGAGGCAAGAGGTGTTAAAATTATGTGCCTCTTTTAAAAGAAGACAAAAGTCTACTTCACTTAGAACTCTGTATCATCCACTTATATTCTAGTCAATAGGAGATTTTAATTCAATAAAAACTGCCGAATTTTGGTTACTTCTCTAATCTGATTTACTAAAATTTTTCAGCCAGATTTCTAGTTTAACTTACTTAAATCTTTTTACACTGCTAACTAAAACTTAACAAGAACCTAGTTCCTATTCTGCAACATAGTTTTCCTACTTGATTTCCTAACTAATTATCTTCCTTAATTAGTTATTTTCATTTTAATTTATTCTTTTCACTATCCCTGCAACATTAACTTTTATCCAATAACACATTATAGTTCTTAATGAATGTATATACTTGTTATTATCTTAAAACAACTTGTAAACTTGAAAGCAGCATTCGTTTCTGACTATCTAGCTCATGATCATAGATGGAGCAACTCACAGGTCACAACTGACAACAGTAACTACGTTATAGAGAAGTATACAACATACAAACACACAGCAAACTCAGAAAGAGAGAGAGAGTCCAACTCACCACTCATCAGGCACATAACCAATGCGGAGATTTTCCTCGTTACTCGATTCCACAATTTGTGATTGAGGCAACGCTATCCCATCCCAACATGCAACTGCAAATTGGATAAAGCCTAAGTGAGTGAGAATAACAAGCAGAATAGTCTCTCTTTATTTTTAAAATTTGTTTCAATGTGCCGCCAAATCTCTAGCTATGTAAGAAATAGAGCAGGGAAGATTAGATAATTGACCAAGGACCATTTTATCACAGACTTTCCAGGCCTTAGATGGAAGATGCGAACCCGACTCCTTATCCAAGACAATTGGAAGAAAAAGAAAAACACCCAGAGTTTCTATTGCATGAATTCATGCCAGGGACATCAAATATTATGCATCCACAAGATTTTTCTTTCTAGTATGTGCTGAAAAAGAAAGATTCCTTTTACTACTGCCCCACTATCACCAAGAAGAAAAATTGAGTAGGTTACTTAAAGCATGAAGGTTATATGTCAAAGGCCATTGTCTGGTTGACCTAGCAACTACTTCAGAAAGAGTTTCAAAGTGGGATTGGATCCAAAAATCTAACAACAATAAAAATATCTTACTAGAAGCAATAGCAGTGAATCTATTTATCTAGAATTATTACACCCATGATATAATAAGCTTAAGAAAAAGGAACCCTAGAACTGGACACATGCATGAACTAAAACTAGCAAATGATAAGGATTAAGTGCAATGCTTGAAGGACAAATTATTATAAAGGGAAACAAGATATTTCAACAATTATTTGAGATAAATACTAACCAGTTGTCTCTTCCAGACCTCGTGTGAGTATACACATATTCCCATTCTCTGGCATATTTTCCCCCCTACTTTCTCTACAATCAAGTAGAACTGCTTCATGTTGGTTCACTTCAGATGTTGAAATAGAGTTCTCTATATGTTTATCCATTGGAGCTGCATCACTGTTCTGGTTATATCTCTTCAATTCTTCATCCACAATATCCATCCCGGTATCATCTCTACACTTCGAACTAGATTTAGCCTTTTTCCTTTGAGAATTTGTTGAAATTAATGAAACTGACATGGACATCTTGGATGTAGAGGGCCCAACCTCTAACAATGAACAGTTACCCTCCATCACCTGTTCTTTTATAAGATTTTGGGTCCCTACAGTGCCACGCTTGCTCTTTTTGTGTTTCTTCCTTTTTCGCAGGCCTAAGGATGCTCTGAAAAATTTTAAGCCAAGAGGCATATTGGAAATCCTATGCCTCAAAAGCTTCTTAAATTTTTTGTGAGGTGTGCAATCAGGAGCCTTCTTATGCAGACACCGATTTGGTGTAATTGACAGGATTGATGGTTCAGCCAACTCATTCACAATATGTTGACAACTATGACCACCTTGATCTCTCTGTGAATTTCCAGCAGCGCTCTGATGGGGGAAATCTCCGCCCTAAGAGATGAAAGAATCAAGCAAGTCAAATACTGGCCTAATGATTTTGCATATTATCAAAAATTATGAGATCACCTGAATGCTTCCACAGGTAGGTTTATTTGGTACTTTGACAGAGACGATTCTGTTTGACATTTTGTCACTAGAATCAGATTGAGAGAGTCCTGGGACCATCTCTTCTGCACCATTAACTCCCATATTTATGACGAGATTAATCTGGACAGAGAATTCACAAATTAGAACAAAAGTGGAAACTCGCACAAAGTGAGCAATAGGAACAAAGTTCAGTACTGATTATTGAACATCCAGTTACCTTTTCTGAGGACTCATTTGTCACCAGATTTTCAACAGGACAATTCTGGGTCTCATTACAGTTAGAAAATGCCTTATTAGAACCAGTCACTTTAACCCCAGTTGTGATGTTAGTGTTATCCAACTTAGCAGCGTCAAGTTTGCTGTTCATAGATGTAGCTGAAGGTGACAAGCATTCTCTCAGATCAGGGTTTGGAGTAACTCCTTTTGATGAGTCCTCTGGCAATGGTGAACTTGAAGAAGGTTCTGCAATAGAGTTTGTTTTTCTCAATGAGCATTCTGAAAATGATGGCCGATCTAATGCTTCCTTCTGAGGGATCTCCTTTGATGTACTGAAATTTAGTCCATCTTTTTTATTAACAGAAGCAGTGGAGTTCGCAGCAAATGATCTATTTCCAATTAAACCATTATCAATATGTTCCTTTGACATTTGCTTTAAAACCAAATTTGGAAGGTTACTGCTGATACTTGCTTTCACATTTTCTTTTCGAACCACATCGGCAGGCCTTTTTGTAGCATTAGCTTTTCTATCACGGACATAAAATAACATATAAGCCTTCTGGTCTAGAACAACCTTCTCGCTAACTGGACGAACCTGTTATATCAAGGTACTTTAAAATCATCAAATTCGCCATACAGACCAAGAAAAGAGGAGGGGTTGCTTTACCTCGTTGTCATTGAGGAGATGCCATATACCACTTGATGTGCGAATGAAACATACATAATGACCAGAATGGGTACTGTGGCCAAAATGCACCAGAACACCATAGAGACTATATTTCAAATCTCCTTCCTATTAAACACAGTGAACTTAGTAAATAACATAAAACCACATGAAAAATGATAAAAGCATGCATAGCCAAAAATGAAGTTACAAAGATCAAACAATAACAAATGAGTTAAAATATCTCATATTTTAAGCTCTACCTAGTTTGCACAATAATAAGCACCACTGTGGGATCAATAATACAACAATACTAGGTGAAAATGCCCTAACAAAATAAGTACAAGAACTTGGTTAAGAGAATCCTTCTGAACCAAGAAATTACTTCCACTCAACTACTGATAACAAGCTACACAATATACTCTGCTGTCTGCACGCATTTCTATAAAAAAATATTGAAGCCACATATCTTGCATTTGAAACAGTATCATACCCTCTCTTTTCATTTTCATTATGACATTTGTATTCTCTTGTCTACCTACTGAAGATCATTTACAGTACATACATTTACAGTAAATTGGCACCTAAGTCAGACTAATATGTCTGATAATTAACAATTAATCATACAAAAGAGAACACCAAAAAACATTAGAGACACAAGAAAGTTCCATAGAATGTCTGAAGTCGATATGTTGAACTCGAACAATACACAGGAAAAAGAAAATAGGAACACAAAAAGAAATTATGGAGAAAACTAATTTGTAGCAGTATCTTGCTTACTCCATATGAACAGGTTGGTAAAACACTTTGAACTGCCTGTTCTAGTTGAATAAATACCCAATAGTTTCTTCAGATGAAATCTTGCACAATACTGTTTTACACACATTCCATCCACCATTCTTGGCAACAGGACGAAATAAACACACTAATTATTGTAGGAAACATTGTTTACTGCAAACTTAACTAAACACATAAATAAGGCATAAACATGTAAAGAATTAAGCCAAAAAAAGAAAGAAAGATCACTTCAAATAAATAAATAAAAAATAAGCCAAAAAAAGAAAGAAAGATCACATCAAATAAATAAATAAAAAATAACTGAAGTCCTAGTCATATAAAATGAGAAGCTTACTCACATAGGAACCGCTGACAAAAGGTTTCATGTCTAACGAATGATCAAACAAAACTTTCTTGTCAACTTTCCGTCCAGGATCATGTGCATGAAAGCGCTTTAAATGGATTGTAAGCACATTTGGAGCATTGTGCACAGTTAGCCGTTTCTTAGCTCTAACTTTTTGCTTGCATTTTTGGCACTGATAATGCTTCTCTCCTCCATCTAATAGCTCTGCAGCAGTGAAGTTCCGAAGTGCAACTGGCAAAGTATCTGCCTTAACTATTTCAAGGCTTAAATCTAAAAATGGATCAAACTTGTTGGAGCAGTATGAGCATTGTTGACATTCCACCTGAAGAGATGCAAAACAAAAGTTGCAGGGCCTTACATCAAGAAATACTAATAGAACATTTGAAGAAAAAATTTAGCACTTGCCCAAGTTTACATACAAAAGGGTTATAAAAGTTTCAGATAAATGAATCTCTAAAGAAAAGTACAATAAGGTTCAGCATAAAATACAAAATATTTTTAAACAAACCAGCCCTAACTTATTAGGTCAATTATTCATAATGTAACCAATTAACCTTTATTTCTAGATTAAATGTTATCTGACGTCTCAAATGCAAGCTGACACATGGATACATCCACACATAAAATCATCAATAGTTCAACCCTCACCTCTAAAATTCAGTCACCAAATTCACCAAAGAAAGATTACCTGACTACGGAGGCGCCCGCCAAAGATTTTGTGAACTAAACTCTTTTCATAAGCGGCAGGAGATTCACTTGGTACTCCTGAAGGTAAGCAGCATTTATGCATTGATTCCAGCAAGTTTACCATGTACTCATGAGCATCCTCCTGTCTGGCATTTCTGAAGTTCCGAGATATGCCTAAATATGTGGTCAAGAATTACAGATCGGGAAACAGGTGAACTAGAAAAAAATTCCTTGCCAGGTAAAATGAGAATCTTGATTTAGAGACTATTGAATATAAAATTGCTAAATGGGGAACGATGTTTGCTGCCCAGTTTGTATACTTATACAGTTGGAACAAATTCACATAATGAAGGAAAATTGTCCAGCACAGCATCAGATGTAAACCTAAATAGGAATTAAAGAAAAAATACAGCAAATGGTATAGCAAAAGAAGTAGGAACAAGAACAGACATTATTTTGACTAGCCACCTCAATAAAAAATTAGAAATTTAACACAGAGAGTTATCAGGCATATGCCGGATATCGAGTGAAAAACAGAGAAATTAAAAGGATACAGCGCAAATTGGAAACAAGATCCTTGGGTACCAGTGATCTCCCAGTTGATTGCAGAGCACGGCTAACATGTTTCTGGATGGCACACAATGCGCAAAAACCAGCAATATGGCCTTCACAAATTATTAACAAAGAGGTCAGAAATAAGTCAAAGCTCATTTAGGGCAGACACATACAAGAATGCTTCAAAGAGGACATGCAATACAACAAGAATAGTAGGAGCCTGGATGTAGACAAAACCATTTGTACAAGACCTTAAACACAATAAATGAAATAAATACAAATATAATAACTAGAGAAAATAGAAGCACTAATTTCCGCTTTCAAAGATGTTACCATGTACATACAATTCCTAGAACTTGCAAGAAATCCCTCCTTAAACAAGATACTTTGCATATTCCTTGCCATTTGCACTAAAAAAGATCTGACAACTGAGCAACTCTTCCATTTATCATATACATGTGTTTTTCAAAGTATAAATTTGCTAGGGATTAGCAGGTCATAGATATTCCTGAGTGAGAGAGGAGCAATAATTGCGATAAAATCCCAGAGCATACTAAGACAATATTAAATATCAATGAAGTTATGATTTAGAAATGAGTCACTAACTGATAAATCAATATCACAAGGCTACTCACAATGAAATGAAGATAACAAATAGAGACAGCATGCAGATTACTTTTGGGTATCTGCCCACTCTGTTTACATAAGGTACAATAATTTATAGAAGGGCACAGGAATTTTTAAAATAAATACAAGTATGTGATTCAGGTTTAGCACATTAGGTATCTGCTACCTGAACTCCATTAACATAAAGTAATATCTAGAAGTACAATAAATTTTTATCTGAGGATAATCAATAATTTTTAGGTATTAATGGCTTTAATAACTTGCACCTATTCATTATCAAAAACTAGAAAGAATTTTTGTAAATCACAAAATAAGTAGTGTTAATCAATTGCATCTGGATGGGTTCAGGAAATATCTATTTTGGTTTCTAAAACAGTAGAAGACTTCATTTGCTTCTTGTTTCTTCAATCAAAATTGCACACAATCATGTGCATGTGTTTCCAGGCACATGTTCTAGGAATTCATTTCTATCCAAATAGCAATACTAAGTCTTCTCATCCATAGATCAAAATAATTACAGAACGAACCTGGTATACATTTGAAACTAATAGCCATGAATGATTTAGAAAATCAACCCTTATTAAGGCATATAAAGTAATGCAATATCAATAACCAGTGAAACCATTTGAGAAAGATGCTAAAAGTGGAGTGATAACCATCTATCTCAGCAGGACTAGTGGATTTACTGTTATCTTAAGCAGGAAAATTTTACTTTCTAGTTAATTATGAATACTAGTACAGAGAACCGATGTAACTTGGAAAAGCAATCACTAAAATGAATAAGACTTCAAATGGCAACCAACTACTAATTTGCATTAAGAAAGCTAAAGTAGAGAGTGGAGACCCAAGGATTAGGACACAATAAAATTCTCTCAATTCCATACATCAAGATTGAGTAAATAAAATGGTTATGGCTGCAGATCAGGATGTCATTAGCCTAACTTTTTAGCCAAGTCCTGCATCGGTGCTTTGATGATATTTAAGGCAACAAGTAGTGTAGGCATCATAGCGAGCCAAGAGCTAATAAGAGACAATAGCACTGGCTTTCTGAGATGCCATTTTGTTATTCGGTCCTCCATATAAACATATACGACCCGAGGTTCACAAAATGATGTATAAACTCGGAAGTTTTGTGAGGACCGTATTACTCAAGCTTAAATCATGCCCCAAAAACATTCAAAGTTTGAACTTGGACAGAATGAAAATAATGAATGGCTCCCAACAATGTTAAGGTGCTGACATTCTCATCTTGCATCACAAACCAAAATGAATTAGGAAATGCTATTTTGAAACAAATGCCAAAACTGGAGTGATAAAGATCCATTTAATTGACATTGTTAACCAGCAGGAGTAGTGGATAAAAATAGTTCACTTTCTAAACAATAGTATAAATATGCCAATGTAACTAGCAAAATAATCATTTAACTGAATAGAGCTTCAAAAGGCAGCCAACTGCTAACTTGCGTTAAGCAAGCCACAGTAGACAGTGGAGATCCCAGGATTAGTATACAGTAAAATTCTCTCATTTCATGGATCAAGACTGAGTAAGTAAAATGGCTATGGTTGTAGTTTGGGATCTTATTAGCCTAACTTTACAGCCACGTCTTGCGTCATGCTTTAACTAAGGCACCAAGTAGTGTAGGCCTCATAGCGAGCCAAGAGCTGATAGGAGACAAAAGCACTGGCTTTCTGAGAGGCCATTTGTTATTCGGTCCTCCATATAAAGAGACACAACCTGAGTTTCTCAAAAAGATGTAAAAACTAGGCAGTTTTGTCTCTAAAAGACCGTATTACCCAAGCTAGAATCATGCCACGAAATCAATAAATCCGAGAACGCAAGACCATAGACAATGAATCCTGCTCTATTAGGAAAGCCCCTATTCCATCCAATGCAGGCAATGTTCTGTACTTGCTGCTGAACAGCCTATTCGGCAGCTTGCCTATTGGTCGTGCCCATAATTTCCCAATACAACCCCATTTCACCCAAAGCATAAATATGTAGCCATCATAACTTCCTGCCTTTCCAGAAAGAAAATGTAGTTTGCATAATTGATCCCCTGCTCCTTTCCCTTCCTCTTCTAAGAGGTCATGAGCTAGACAAATATGCAAGTATCATCAACTCATTGGCCGGATGTCCATAGGAGAAAAAAAGAAGGATCATTATATTTATTTTTTCCTTAAGTGAGAGAATGGATAGAAATAAGGGGTACTTTCATTGGGGCTATTATACAGATAAACACTCATATCTCCTCAAAAACTGATGAAAGCGGTGAGTGCAAGTAAATTTGTCATTACTGTAGTTGATATCTGAAATACATATACTGAAGCAGAAATAGTTAAAATACTAATCAACCTCAGAGAGAACTCCAGAACAAGGATTACAGCCAAACATCCCATCCTACAAATTTTGCTTTTAATGGAAAGTAACAGGCTAGTACAGAAAAACTATTAGAGGGAGCTTAAGTTGCATTAATAACCAAACAATGCATCTAAATATTTACATCCAGCAATCTGAACATGCAAATAGGAAACATCATGCATGCTCAAGTGAAACGAACAATAAAGCCATGGGTGAAAGAAAATAGGAGCCACTCACAAGAAGTTTGATGCTTGCCACTCTGTAAATACGCTGCCAAAGGCTCAGTGTATGTCAGACATTGCAAAACCGAATTGAGAAAACAAGTGTTTCCGAGATTTTCCAAACCAGCCCCCTGAAGATTATTCATGTAAACCTCAAAGGTA
The DNA here is from genome assembly GCF_019578655.1 of Ricinus communis. NCBI lineage: Eukaryota > Viridiplantae > Streptophyta > Magnoliopsida > Malpighiales > Euphorbiaceae > Ricinus > Ricinus communis. The sequence goes on from NC_063258.1 coordinate 24,063,910, forward strand.
AGCAATTGGCTAATTTCAATTGCTAACCAGAGTTCAAGAGATATGAAAAGAAAGTAGCTAATAGTGGAAAGATTTGTTGAAATTAAATTATCAGATTATACCAAATTCAAAAGGGCTGATTGCAGAAATAAAGAAACATATGAACCCTCCAACATCAACTATCATTGAAAACAATAATTGAAAAGAACTGCGGCCAAAGCCATCAAAGATGCTCTTTACAAAAAGAATAGCATTGAAATCATTATATTTTAAGCAGCAGGAGATTTCACACATCCTAACACAGAAACAATTCTTCGAAAGAAAAAAAACAAGGCAGACACCAACAAATAGAACTGAAAAGGAACAGTTGATATAACGGTCATACTTCACCAAAAACTAATCCGGTTTTACTAAAAAGCGAATGTTGGTAACAAAAGAATCACAACAGCTAATAGTGTCAATGAGCATTGGGGGGCGGGGGGGGGGAAGACTCACAATTTTTCGGAAAGTAATACCAAAAGTAAGCTCCGGATCCAGTCCATTCTCCACAAAATCCGAACCGTCAACTTTCTTGACAGATGAACTCAAGTTCAACCCAGGAAGCCGTTTCCGACCCGAATCAGGGTTTAGAGTTTCAATCCGAAAATCGCTGCCGTAATTATTATTACCATTCGCGAAACCATTAAATTGCTTTCTAGCTGGATGGAACTCAATCTTTCTCAGCACCAAAGAAGAAGAAGAAACAATACCAAACTTCTCTTTTCCTTCTTCTTCTACTTTTGAATCAATTCTCAACTCACTTGTATTGCTTACCACTAAGCTTTCCATTTTCTTACTCTCTAATTGATGATACGCCTGATTAGCAATTTAAAACAGTCTCACCCGATCTCGATCTCAGAGAGCTTGTCTAAGCCAAGCAGAGATACCGGTTACGGCTTCTGCGAAAGAGAAGTAAAAGAGGTTGAGAAACCTGCTATTAAACCCTACACTGCTCTTTCACTATTGTGGGGCGCGATTCATGTGATTGATTTCTTGGGTTTTAGATTGCCAATAGGAGAGTGCCGCGTAGGAGAGACCCTAGGAAATTACTAAATTGCTCCTGTGGTTCGGCGAATACGACGTCGGTTTCGTGCCCATGACTGGTTTTTTCATCATGGACCTGTCCTTGCGAGAAATAATCTTAAAAACGCGGCACAATATGCTAATGGGCCCTCAATTGGCGACCTAGACGACCAAGAAATTAATATGGTTGAATCATTTTAAGCCTCAAAATTCAGTTTTTTCTTCTTTTTCTTTTTATTTTTCTGTTCACAGTATCATAAATTCTAAAAATTAAGTCTTTTTAATAATACGTGGGTGTGTTTGCATAGTTATTATTATTATTTAAATTATAAATATATAATTTAATAAATATTTTAATATTTAATATTAATTTATAATACTTTAAAAAATAATAGTAAACTAATTATTTTTAAATATTTTTAATTTTTAAAAAATTTATTACTAAAATGATATAAAATTATTTTTAAAATATTTATTTATTAATCTAATATTATATAAATTATGAATACAATTGATACTACTATTTTTTTAGAATTATAAATTATTATATAATTAAAAATTTATTTATTAGTAAATATAATATCTAAAAATATTACTTTCTATAATTAAAATCATTATCTAATTAAAAAGTTAATTTATTAGTTAATATAATATTAAAATATAATTAGTATAATATTTTTTAGATTAATCATTATCTAATTAGAAAATTAAATATTATCTACTTATAAAACTAATTATTATCTAATTAGCAAACTAATTTAGTATTAATATATTAATTTTTTAAGATTTAAATGAATATTTAATTATGAATTTAACTTATTAATCAATAAATTAATGGAAAAACCCACAAAATTAAACATAAACTTGAATTTCATGTATCAAAAATAGTAAAAATGTCAAAATAAAAATTTAATGTGTCAAAAATTAAGTACACATTCAAAAAATTTAATTTCAGAAATTTATATATATATATATATATATATATATATATATATATATATATATATATATATATATATATATTGTAGTTCTTGAAAATGGAAAATCATCATTATCTTAATAATATAATATTTAAAAGTTTAAATATAACTGGAGAAAAATACTAAAATATAAGTAATTTATTATATAATTTTAGTTTGTTTTATAAAAAAATAACTATTGTTCAAATTTCAAGTTTTTCTAAGTGTCTTTGTTAATTGAAAGAGTAAAAAAAATAGTTATAATTTATGAAAGCACAATAACTAAAATATTAAAAGAATTATATATCATTTGATAAAATAAAATAGAGATTTGACTAGCGAACAAGATTAAAAGTTTTATTTTTGAAAACTAATTGTAAAAGTTATTCTTTATTTTGTGAAAGTATATTTTGAAACAATCAAGTTATCAGATTTAATATTTTTCGCTGGTTATGTTTAAATTTTATTTTTTTACATAATAGTTTCAATAATATTTACTTATTTTGAAATTTAATTTTTAAGATTTATTCTAATACTTTAATGTCAATTTTAATTTTAGCATTCAATGAAATTATTATTCAAATTTATTGACTTGTCATGAATTCTAACAACAAAAAGAAAGAAGTTGGTAAAGTTTAAAATTGTTGACTCATCTCACTACTAATATTATTGTTCAAGCATAGAAAAATGATTTTTTTTTTTTGTTTTTAATTAGTCCAATGCTTTTAAACAACAATATTTTAATAATAAAAGAGTTGACTTGATTGTTTTATCGTAAGAGTTTACCCACATTAGCAAATTTAGTGATAATCTTCATATTATAATTATAATATATATAAAAGTGCGAAGAGAAAAAATAAAAAAAATTAATTAAAAAGACTTTATTAATTATTTAGTTAATTAAATTGTTTTAGTCATTTATTAATCAATAACTAAATCCTAAAATCATAGCTCTTGTAATTATTGATGTATCTAAATTAGTACTCGCAAGTGTACGAATCGAATGGTAGTTCAGAGAAGCTCACCACGAGGTCGATCTCACAATAAATTGTAGAACATATATTATAAAGACGTTGTATCACACAAAATATTGAAAATAAATATAAACATTCTAAGCCAATATTTTGAAAATGATCTTTAGTTTAATAAAAGAAATTAAACAACCAAAATATAATTATGCAACTAGAATGATTAATATGAACTATATGATAAAATAGCATTTAGTCTACCTTTTACTTAATAATCCCTTTAATTCTCTTAAGCCCTAATTTAATAAATAAGATGGCGATGTGCCTTTTTTCCTAAGTCATTCAAGCTAATGATGCAACTTATGTTTCTTATACCAACATAGATTAAAGTAAAGATGATGTTTCTAATACTTTTAACCTAAAGATTTTCATAACACATATTACTACTAAATTAATATGATGGTCAACTAATAATAATAGATGAAACTAATGAACATATGAAGGCAATATTCATTAAACTCAAAATATATAAGGTTCATACATAAGTAAAAAGCTAAACTAAACACTTATGGGACTTAGCCTAACATACTTAATCCAACGATTATTGTAATTAAATAGAAAGACGTAAGATTCATAAAACAGAAAACTAAAACTCCCTCAAAATTCGAAGGATCTTCAAGAAATGAAAAAGATTGATTCTCTTTCTCCACGTCTTCGAAAAGCTTCTTTGATTCTTCAAAAAATGATGCAACACAAGCTAGCTAGATGTAGATGATGATGAACTATAGAAATTTTTGCAGAAAATAATAGAAACCTTCTCTAGAGAGATTCTCAGTAGTCGAAGAACTCCATGTTTTAATTAACTTCTACTCCTTATAGAGATTCCCTTTTTAGAGTTATTTTCTCAACACACAACTCCTATAGTTTATCCCTTACTGTCCTAAACAAACTAAACAACTCAAAAGATAATTATCCACTAATTACATAATAATTACTTAAACCCCCCTTCTTGTAATGAATTAAGGTAGGCCCAAACTATTAATAGTCCACGTGTCTGATTCTCGAGTCTTTAATAGCCACAGTCCAATTAACGCATATTAGTGCGTTTTTAGCTCAAATTCTCCTATTTGGCGATTATTTTCTAAATTTAGATAAGAAAACTAAAGTGAGGTAAAACACATCTTTATACCATATTATATATAGAAATATATTATTAAAACTCTAAAATACCCTTTAAATATCTATATACAATTTAGATCGATCAATTATCAAGTGCAGAATTAACATATTATAAGATCTATAAAGTGTTTGGTTTAAAAGTTTAATGCAGTTGATAGTTGTTTCTCATTGAAAAACTATATTAAAACATTTGGTAAAAACTTAAGAAACAGCAGCTGATAGTTGATTTAGTACTAATCAGTTGTTGATTGAATCAGCTCTATTTTAGAACTTTTTCTTATCAATAGCTGATTTGATTTTTATTTATTTGGACACTATTATCTTTTTAAAATGTATTAATAATAATTTTCTTTAAATTGATCTCATATAATTAAACTTTATATTTTAAAATAAATAATTATTATTTTAAAACTATTCTTAATAGTTAAATAATTATAATATTTAGAACTATGGTATTTGAAATTATAAATTTTTATTAATAGAATTTCAATTTAAATTTCTACTTTCAAAGTAAATTTTATAAATATTTTTAAATAATAAATACAATTGAACTAAAAAACTTAATTATAAATTTTAATTATTATAAGTTATTTTATTAATTTATATCATTAAATATAATAAAATAAAATAAATATATTTAACGATAAATTATATCTTCAATGGTCATTTAACATACTAACAACAACCGCTAATAAAGTTCTACCAAACAGTTTAATTTATCAGTCATCAGCTGCCTATCAGTCATCAACTATTACCTGAGTTGAATCAAAGACAACCTTAAGAACCCACCCCATAAGGAGCCTACAACAATTAGAATTTTATTTATTCTGTCTTGAGTAAAACTTTCAATAAAAATGGAGTTAATATTAGGGAAATAATATCCGTTCATTCCACAAAAACTTCATTTTCATCCAGATGACATTTTGCAAGTAATTGGTCATCCTTTTATACTTATCCTATAAATTTCAGCTAATATATAAAAATAATTACGTATTTAATTGGATAGTTTTTATTAATTAAAATATTTGTAGGATTAGAGACATTTAGCTAAAAACCTAAACTCAGTTGGGATTTTATAATTAACTAATAAAAATAAAGAATAAAGAATAATTAATGATTGATAAAAAGATATAAAGACCCTTAATAATGATTATATAGGAACGTTGGATAAACTATTAAAAAAAGAATATGATTCTATTATATAGGAAAAGAACATATTTTTTAACAGATAATTGTTTAAGAAATTAGGAAAAAATTAAATAGCACAAAAAATGAATATGAAGAAAAATAACCCATAAACACTAATATAAAGAACAACCAAAAAAAATATTGCACTAAAAGAATATTTTGATTGAAATGGTGGAATTCTGCCAAATAAGTTTTTATTTATATTTATATTTATATTTAGATAGACATTTATAGTATATTAATAAAAATTAGAGCTATTACAGATATTTAATATAATTTACATATTAATTTATTAAATAAATTAGTATATTATTTAATTTATTAAATATAAATTTACGTATAACGCATCTGAATAAAAAATTAATTTTACTAAAAGTTAAAATTATAGTGATGATGAAATTAAAATAATAAAAATTATGTATTAGATATAAGAAGGCATGAGTCTTTTTTTTTTGGACAAGTCTTTTGCAGTTGTGGGTTATGCATAAAAGACATATGAAACATTTTTGTCTAGTGATAGAGCAACAAAGATAAACATAATTTTTGATGAGTTTCATAATTTTACTTTTAGTTCAGTGTAAAAAAAAATAAAAAAAAAATAATTCTTAGAAGAAAAACGTCATCTATTGGAAGATGACAAGCCACGTGGAAGTAAAAATAACCGTTAAAAAACATGTGGATAACAACCTATGTACAATGGCTGTATAGGTTAAGCATATTTCAATATTCATGCAACATCTCCTTGTTCTAACCCTCAAATGTGCTTTGACATTCCTTTATATAGTCTCAGACAAACATTTAGACTAGATGAAAATCTTAAAAGCTTTATAAGAAACTTGATTCAAGATATATAAATAGATTTTTTTTTAATGCACATAGATAAAATGGTTAACTAAAGTCTCGAGTTTGAATTTTGAATATACAGCTGTATTAAAAAAATTTAAAAATTTATTTTACCATCTTGAATATGCAGCTGCATTAAAGACTTTTTAAGAGTCGGATAGAATAGAAATTTTCATTATTTGTTAAAAAATAGATAAAAAAAATCCATCTCCAAGCTGTGCTTGTATTTTTCATTACACACTTCTTTTCCTATGTATACATCAAAACCTCAGGTTCCTTCCTAGACGAAACCTCTAAAGTATTTTACCATTCATAAAAATCATCCGCTTTAAATTAATTCTATATATATATATATATTTTTTTTTTTTTATCCAAAGCCATTGACTTACAACTCAAGGACAAGATTCCAGAAATAAAATATGTTCCAGAACCAGCTCCAGGTCCATAGGAGGACCATACACAGCCCACTCCGAGAAAGCCAAAAATGGCTGCTTCTGTTTTACTAAGCCAACCAGTGGCTTTGTTAGTAGTTAGTACGAATTTCTTCTAATGATCTCTTCTTAGTGACTCCTTAACTATTTAATATTTATGTAAAAGAATATCCAAGAGGCCAAATCCATCTAATAATGGGTCTTGAGTATGATGGGTTCCAGTGACAAGTAGCCATCTGATTTATGAATAGAGCTTGAAGTTTGGTATGTCCAAATACAACATTACCAATTTAAAAGAAGCAAAAAGTAACGACTCTTGAGAGAAATTGTAGCCTGGCTTCACTTGACCAAAAGCTGGCCATGGCAAAGCGTTGCTCTCATGGTAATGACTCCTTTCTTCTACCTCTCTTTTGTTTATGTCTTTGTAGTTTAGCTTTCTCTTCAGCATGGCTTCACTTCTACCAATTATGACTGTTCTTTCATCAACATGCTCTTTCTGGGTACTTTGGATTAATCTTTTTGACATGCATGTGTCATACTTTTCCAAGTGAATTTCTTATGTTGGATGTTCCAAATTATTAAATGGGTGAAAGAAGAGGCCTGAAGGGGGCCACGAACCCTTTTTCTTTTTGTTTTTTTCAATCCTAATTTGAAGGAGTAACATTAAATAGAAACTTTAATCAAGAGATTGGGACTAAAACACGGCCGGGTCATGGTCAATTTTGATGGCCAGCGTCATGGTGCCATGATGGATATGGTGATAACTTATTACTTTCAGCTAATGCTCATTATTTCTACCGTTGAGTCCAATTATTTATGAGGTTATAATAATTTTTTGAAAACAATTCACTGAACTATTACGTATTTAACATATTTTTACTTTAACATTTGTAATTTATTTTTATCATTTTAGTATTTTATGAATATAATCGTTAGTAAATAATAATTAAATTCTATAGTACAGTTAAAAAAATTCTAACATGAAATATAATAGCTATTATTTTTTCAATTACCATATCAACATCTGCTAATAGTGTCGTGCAATTTGACTGTTTTTTATTAATACTCATATTCAAAGAGTATTATTAAAATGATAAAATATAAATCCCAAACTTTAAAATGAAAATAAATTGGACCACGAAATAGTTTAATGAAATCTTTGCTATTTTTTTTTATATATAAAAAGAAAAGTAAGGTGGACAAAAATTAATTAAGGTCTGTTTTGATGGATGAACAGAAGGCGTAGTTGCAGGAGCAAAAGCAGCCTTGTTGCTAGCATTGCCACTGCCCTTCCAAATGTAAGTCGTCTTCCTTTCATTTTTCTACAATTTATGTTCAAGAAACAAATTAGAAAACTAAGGACTTAAAAGGGTTTCTGTTACTGATGCAGCTGGCCAGTGTAAGGATGTTGCCTTGGGCCAGAGCCAATCTCAACCACACTGCTCAAGCTCTTACAATTTCTACAGGTTAGTTACCATCAGAAAAACCATTGTTCTATATTTTCTTCCATCTAATTACTTATCATTCATTGAACTACTTAAATGAATATATATATATATATATATATATATGTATGTGTGTGTGTGTGTGTGTGTGTGTTTTCTCAACAGTTGCTGGAGCGGCACATTTCATAGTTTGCAGACAAGACTGTCCTGGCTACAGCACGAAGGAACTCCTTCAAGCAGAACCCTAACATTGAGGCATCAGTTCATTAATATGGACTGTTAATTTTAATGTATTTCATAGAGCATTCTGAGAGTTAATACTCATCATTTTCGAAAAATCAACAAAGGATTTCCAATTTAAGAGCACTTGTGCACTTATCAATTAGCTTAAAATGAAAAAGGGTACTGCCTGGTGATTAGGGGCTTTTATATCCCAGGTAGTACTTTAAAACACAAGAAAACTAAGAATTCATTAAGCTGTGAAAGCGATTGATACCATGAAACTTAACTGGCGTGGCAAAAGCATTTGTTCATGAAAATAATAGGTATTAAGGTTGAGCCTTCTTCTACTTATTACATAAGTTTTTGCTTTTATAGCGAGCTTAATAAAATTATATTCACAACCCATTAACTCTTTAAATTAAAAAAAAATGATTCCTACCAAGATTTTAGTTCGCCCTCCCATATAAATAAAAAAGTAATTGATATCTATCAAAATTTACATATTGATAAGGCTCTAAAAGAATTAAGCTGAATTTTGACGAACAATAGCTCAATTCAGTTCAATCTAATAAGGCTCGATTCGAATTCTTACATTCAAGTTTGAGCTCGGCCCATTTTAAAATGATTAAACTTGCAAGTAGTTCGAACTTAGTACATAAATAATTTATTAATTATGTTAAATAAGCTAAGCTCAAGTTCGATTCAATAAATAATTATATAATGAAAAATACTCAAATTTAAGCTCAAGTTCATTAAGTATTTTTTAATATTAATTATTAATTGTTCTTATATAATAATAATTATTATTATATATATATATATATTTATATATATTATATAGGTATTGGCACCATAATTATTTTTTAAGCCCAAATTATTAGAAAGTAGAAATTTTTAGTCCAAATTAATTAATTAATTATTATAGTGGGTCAACGGTTTACAAAAGGAGTATAAAAGTGGAGTACAAACTGACAATTAGTGTACGAAGATAGGAGTTACCAGGCACTCTCTAGAAAATAACTCCCTAAGTAGCTGAGATAACGAGGTTCTCCAATATTTATTTCCTCAAGATGCAGTTAACTTGGAGCACTCTATAAATAGAAGAAGAGAGTAACGAACAAATAGGGCTGGACAACAACAACAACAACAAACAAATTCTATAGCAAGTTCATTCAAACATTTTCAATTATTAAAACTTTGTTTATTTCAATTTTAGTACTTTTCAAATACAAGCCTTGCTTCAATTCAAACTTTTCAATTTTAAATTGTTATTTCAATTTCCATCAATATTAATATTATTATTAATGCAAATTAATTTTTTTCAATCAAAATCTTTAGTTTTTGTTCTCAATTTGATTTTTTTGCATTAAATATATTACTTCCAACAGTATTTAATTAGGATCTAAGCAAATTATGGTAAAAGAATTTAGAAATTCATAATTAATCTGATTATAGAAGTCAAAGCGCAATTCAATTTTAACGGTTCGTTTACCTTATACACATATGGCACTATTTATCCCACTTTCCTCCACATTTAATCAAGTGGTCATGCTAGAGAGATAAACAGTCATAGATAATTATTAGATGATATTTTTTCGATGGGATAAGAGAATTTCTGTCTTTTGTTGAATCTTTTTCATGGCTCGCCACAGATACAATTCTCAATCAATAAGAACAAAATGTAATATGTGTTTATGTAGCTATTGGGCAAAAAGCGTCTTCTGTGGCTCAGGTAGTGACTACTTTACAGGAAAGAGGGACAATGGAGTATAATATTGTGGGAATTTCCACCAAATAATAGGTAATATAAAAAATATAAAAATATATTATTATTATTATTATATTATATTATATTATATATAATTGAATCATTAGACGACTCTATATACAAGCTCACAAATGAGTCTACTCATGAGCCTATTCGTGAGTTTTTAAAAGAACTAAGCTCGAGCTCGAGCTCACGAGTAGGTTTGTGAGCCAATAACAAACTAAACTCTGTTAAGCTCAAATTTGACTCGATAAAGTTATCGAGCTCTAAAATTGAACTCCCAATAGTTCACAGAACATTTGGTTCATTTACAATCTATCAAAAGATTTTACCAATGGTGTTTCCAAGAGCATGAACCATTTTTGAAACGATACAAACTATTTCTATCCCGGCAATGATTTCTTTATTGAATATCTACTAATATTGGTCTCCCTAACTTTTCATTTAAAATTTTGTTAGACGGTTCATTTAATCTTTTTACATATAATGTGCGATTATGTGACTTTTACATAAAAGTGAAGAAGAAAAAAGGAACATTAATGCAACTTCATAATGCCTAAACTAAACCTTGTAGGAGGGCCAAAAACTCCATCATTTGTGCCTATGGACAAACCAACCAAATGAAGGACAAAAAATTATATTGCCCAACTAATGGCCAAGACATGAAACTCTAAGAGAAAATTTACTAGGATGTGTTTGGTAGATACCAATTTTATAAATTCTTAACAAAAATTTACATATAATTTTATATTTTAGAGTTCAAATTACATACCTTTTTTCTTGTATAAATTAGTTTTTCTTTTACTATGGTAAAGTTATTTTTAATTCAATAATTTATTTTTTATCTTATATTTTTATTATCTTATAATCTAGGTGGACCCAAGAGTGTCAGGCCTCAAATTATATATACTTGAGTTGATATTACAGTTTTTATAAAAACGGCCTAAGCTATTTTGATTTGTTATACAATTAACTTAGAATATTTCTAATAATATTCTTTATTTTAAAAAATATCATTTTTATAATAAAAAATATCCTAAGGAATATTTAAATATTTTTTAAAAATCGTTTTTTATTTAAATATAAACATAAATAAAAGTAATAATAATATTTCGTGAATGAAAAATGTCCTCCAATAACTTTGAAAATTCTGCACATTGTATGGCAATGAGATTTCCCATTAACTTTTATTTCTAAAAGTTTTATTGTTGCATGTGGATTGAGACTGTCCCGGGCCAAGTTGGGTCCATATGAATATCATGTGCTTCCATATTCTGACCACCATTTCCAAACATATCCCACTTTAAATGTTCATTATTATCAGTTTAATTTTGCTTAAAATCTCTTCTCAGACAAAAGAAAATACTTTGCTAAAATAATTTAAAAGGCGAGCTTATATGATAAAGAACGTTCTCCGCCCCGAGAGATGCACGTCTGGAGTTCAAATTCTCACATCTGCATTATAAATGAAATATCACTTTTATAGCGAATATAAAGAGTTGATAGTCTCTATCGTATAGCCCATAATCTATTGAGTTTACTATAAATGAAAAAATATATTATATTTAGCGAATAATAAATATCTCATCATAAAATAGATAAAAATGATAATAAATAGCATAATTGCAGATTTAGGAGTGGGCTAGCTGGACAAATAATGTTAATGGGTTTAAAATGACCTACTCTAATCATGTCCAAAGCAGCCCAAAACTAGAGGCTTAGGGCATGTAATAATCTTGAGAACATTAATGCCTTATTCCATTTTGTGACCTAAGACCAAAAATAATTATATACCTAACAAAGCAAGATTATTGGACCAAATTTTCTTAAACTCCATGTACTCACACTTGATACTTTTAGTTTATTGAAAAGTTATAATATTATTTCTTGATTTTTAGAATTTTAATTTTATTTAACACTTTTACTGATTTTGTTCATAGATTTTATAATTTTAATCATTTTGGGACCAGAATTTGTAATGTTTAAATTTTTATTTAAAACAGGACATTTTAGAGTGGAGAAGAACAAATTGCAATCATTTAAATGAAGAAACAAAGTCTAATATCAAATAATTTATATTTATTTGATAAGAATACAGTGTCTTTGATGTGGAATGAAAAGAAAAAGGTTCCATTTCTTTTGAAAAGGAAAAAAAGAAACAAATTCAACCAAACAAAGAGCTTTATTGATTTAAATTTGATTTTTTTTATTATTAAGCCGAGCTCAAGCCAAATTCACCAAATTTATTTGAGTTTAATGGCGATTAAATAAGCTTAATCAAGTTTGAACTAATTTAATAAATAATATAAATTAAATTATTTATAACTTATTAAAAATAAAATATTTATTATATAAACTATAATATATTCATTTAAAACTTGAATATCAAAAATATTTTAAATAGATATTTTGAGTTTATGATTGATAAATAAATAAATTAATTAATTAATTAAATAAAAAACTAATAACACTTTATTATATGAGTTGATTCACATATAGATATATTAAAGAGCTGACTTATGAACTGACAGACCATATTTTGTTTGATTTAAAATTGGCTCAATAATTAAATGAGCCTTGATAAATTCAAATAAAATTTTATTGAACCAAGAGAGATTTTTAATTTATTTACTGCCCTAAAAAGAAAATGTTTACCTTATATGAGGCAGAACCAAAATAATACTCATAAATTGAGCTGCAGGCTGAGGAGTCCAAAACTTTCCCAAGCATATATATAACTAACCAAATTTATTGATCATATGCTATTGGCTTTGGGCAGTGTGTTTAGTTATTATTATTTGAATGAAGAGGAAAAAATAAATAAATAAATAAATAAAACCAAAAAAGAAAAAAAGAAGACTTGGTCTTTTTCTTTTTATATATTATCTTTGCTTTACCAGTATCTTGATCTAACTAACACTTTCAATAAATTGGATGCTTACCTAACATTCTCAAAATTGACACAAATTTTATTGATAGGGCAAGGGCAACTAACTAACCCAAAGGACAACAAGACAGAATAGAAGGTTAATCTTTTTGGTCTCTTTGAGTTCAAGATAACCTCTTCTAGTTTATGTCATCATCATGATCCTGAAACATAAGCAATAATAATTTGATCATTTTTTGGACAGGAACATAGAACTTCCCTTTAGTGCTCATCAATCATTATCTACTAGCCCCCTTTTTAAGCATTTCATGTATTATTGTCATGATTTTCTTAGATTTATTTATACAAGAGAGTACATCAAAATCGCAAAAAAAAAAAAAAAAAAAAAAAAATTGAAATAAAAACACATAAATTAAAATTTTTGCATAATTCTTTATTGAATGGAAAATTCAAATGAGAACGGCTTATATATGATAAATAATAATTTTTTATTTTTAGTAAAAGTGAAATCCGATCTAAAATTAAAACATATGTTTACTATCAAATTAAATATATAAGTGTAAAATCTTTCTTTTTAAATTATATGAAATAAAACTATTTTGTCGCATATATATAAATATGTATTTGTCTATTTTTTTCTTTTTTTTTTAATTACATTAAATTTTTAAGAAATGAAGTTATAGTTTGAACTAAAAAAAGGATAAATATGACAAATGAAATAACACCAACAAAAGTAGTATCTTCTAATTTTCATCATTACATAACTGCATTGACAAATTATTCAACATGCTAATGAACAATTATGGGTAAATATTACCGTGAACTAGTAGCATATAAGCATGAACAGTTGAAACCAAACAAATTGACAATTAAATGACTGATGGGTATACATGCTTAACAAATAGAAAGAGAACACAAACCATAACATAACCATTTGATTATTGGGTTCTATATATTCAAGAGATAATACCTAAATTAAATATGGCAGGACTAGTTGCATGAGGGTGTGGTTCAAAGCAAGAAGAGTAGTAAAATGTTAGTGGCATTATAAAATTCTAAGTATTTAATCATTGGTTTTGGTACTTTATTGCACTTGCAGTCAGGAACCATTATTAAATAATACCATAGTAATAATAATAATGTGCCGTCCATGACCCGCAAGATTGTAATCACGAAGCTCGGTGGTAAAAGAAAAATAAAATAAAATTAAAGAATGGCAATTATGACAGCTAACCTGGTCAAATTTACAGCGAATTGAAAATTATATAAACAATCATTACCGTTAGAACAAAAAAAAAAGTAAAGTATAGAAAGAAATTTATTCAAATTAATAAATTAAATTAATTTTATGGTACAAGTATATGTAAATTAGGGTACAAGAAATTCGATGACGTACGATTGAGTTTAATTACCGCGGTTATGCTGGCCAAACACTTATTTGTCCGTGGTTAAGGTCTTAAGTAGAAATGGTAGTAGTTATCCGCTCAATTAAAATTATTCGAATTTAAATCTGGTTAAAATATATTATTAAATTTATTAAGAAAATTATTTTTATTATCTAACTCTGTCTCAAATCTGAATAAAAATATTATTATACTATCCAAACCGATAAATATTTATTTAAATAAATATTTAAAAATTAAATAGATATCCGTTTACGAACCCATTTATAATAATTAAATTTTAAAATATATTAACAAAGACTAATAAAATAAAATAAAATTTTAAATTCTAAACCATGTAATCTTAAATAAAAATTTACATAATTTTTCTTATTTGTTTATTACTTACACATAGTATATATGTATAATATTTAAATAGGTATCAAATATCGGATTCGAGTACTCTATACTTATATCCATTTAAATAATTGAGTTCAGATAGCAAGTATCTAAAGGTTCAAATCTGAACCTAACCCGAATCCTATATAGATATTAAAATTTAATTTCAAATCCGTTTATAACTACTTATATCCGTCCTATTAGAGTTTGGTTGGATCGAGTATCCAGAAATATCCGTCCGACTACCCCCTCTAATTTTAATTTGAAATCTATACTTTTAAGATATAATAGTTTATTTTTATTTTATAAAAAGAGGTTTTTCTTTACTTCTAATCTAACAAACTAACATACTAATCATATTTACTATTATTTAAAAAAAAGAAGAAGTTATGGTTGAGTTTGATTGTGTGACAACCCGATCTGTGATCCATGACCTGCGATAAGAAATGGGTAGATTTAAGGCCATCGAAACTCGTAGTAAGCCTGATTAGCCAAAGATCCAATTAAACACATACATGATTATATACTATTAAAACAACTCAACATTTCACTCACAAATATGCACATAATTAAATTAATTCTCCAGTTAGATTACTAGCAAATATCCCATAATCTTTAACAGACCAAATTAAAATATAAAATACCAAGTACACTATTGCGGGGAGTATAGAATTCTAAATAATTTAAAATACAAAAGTTAAGGTTTAATTACAATAAGCCCGAAAGGGAAGGGCAAGTTGGGCTGCAAAAAGAAGTCAGCGGAGAACCTAACTGTCACCTAAAAAAATTTGAAATTGACACTGTCAGTCTTGGGAGTGAGTTAAAATCATATATCTAAAGTAAAAAAAACCATAAATATCCATATGCATTATTGATAAGATAATATGATACATCACAAACTAATAAGGAAGTATCATAGTATAATTTAAAATAATTAATTTTTAACTTATAAGGGTCAAGCAGTTTAGGCTACTACCGCTGATTTGTCGCAATATACTATGAATCCACTAGTCCTAGAGAGTAAGATCAACACCGGAGCTGAAGTCAAATAGTCTTTTAGCCTCTGAAAACTTCTTTCACACGCGTTAGTCCATTGAAATCTGACATTCTTCTGAGTCAGCCTAGTCAAAGGTGCTGCTATCCTAGAGAAATCTTGCACGAATCGGCGGTAGTAGCCTGCCAAACCTAGAAAGCTACGAATTTCTTTCACCGTGGTAGGTCTCTGCCAGTCAGTCACCGTCTCCACCTTCTTGGAGTCCACTTGAATACTCTCTCTAGACACCACGTGACCTAGAAAGCTACGAGTCTCTGTCACCGTGGTAGGTCTCTGCCAGTCAGTCACCGCCTCCACTTTTTTATAGTCCACTTGAATACCCTCTCTAGACATCATGTGATCTAGAAAAGCAACGCTTTCTAACCAAAACTCACACTTGGAGAATTTAGCATACAATTGATGCTCTTCAACGTATGAAGTACCATTCTCAGATGTCACACGAGCTCCTCTTCGCTTTTGGAGTACACCAAGATATCATCAATGAATACAATGACAGAGTTATCCAGGAACGGCTTGAACACCCGGTTCATCATGTCTATGAAGGTTGCATGAGCATTAGTGAGTCCAAACAACATTACCAAAAAATTTTAATGCCCATAACCCATCCTGAACACTGTCTTTGTAATGTCTTCCTCACGAATCCTCAATTGATGATACCCCGATCGTAAATCACTATTGAAAAAGCATGTGGCTCTTTGAAGCTGATTGAATAGATCATTGATGCGAGGAAGTGGATACTTATTACGAATCATCGCTTTATTCAGCTGCCGGTAGTTAATATAGAGGTGCAAGGTACCATCCTTCTTCTTTATAAACAGAACAGGAGCGCCTCACGGAGACGTACTGAGTCTGATAAGACCCTTATCCATGAGGTCCTGCAATTGCTCCTTTAACTCCTTTAATTCTGCTGGTGCCATTTGGTAGGGTGGCATAGAAATAGGAGTTGTACCCGATATCACATCGATGCAGAACTCTATCTCTCTATCAGACGGCAATTCTAGTAGCTCTTCTAGAAATACATCGAGAAATTCGCAGACCACTGGAACGTCCTCAATTCTACCTTTTTCTACTGAGATATCCCTCACTAATGCCAGATACCCCATATATCCCAGACATCTACGACGAAGCATCCATCTACCCGTAATGGCTGACACGAGATTCGATGGGGAGGATATCTACTCACCTTTAAAATGAAACTCCGAGTCTCCCAAAATTTGAAAAGTTACTTGCTTCTCCTGGCAGTCTAACATGGCATAATGCATCGCCAACCAATCCATTTCTAAAATTATGTCAAAATCCAATACGTCCAACAGAATTAAATTGGCAATCAAATCTCGATCTTTAACTGACACTGGACACAACTGAAACATAACATCAGTCTCTAAAGCATCACTTAACAGCATAATGACCGACATAGAAACCTAAAGTCTAACCGGTTGAACACCAAACCTTAAAGAAAAACTAGGAGATACAAAGGAATGAGTATCTCCAGTGTCTAACAAAACTCTAGCTTCAAAATAGCAGAATGGAATAATACCTGACACCACAACATTAGAGGCTTGCGCATCCTGATAGGTGAGAGTGAATAGTTTTGCCTGCCCACAGCCTGATTACTGAGAGCCTGAAGCTTGACTCTGAACTCTACCCCCTGATTGGCCTCCCATAGGCCTACTTCCAAAACCATGACCTGCTGGGCGACAAACTGAGATCCACCTTGAGAATATCTAAGAGCTGTAGAAAAAGTTTGTCGGGTCACACTAGCAGACAAGTCTTGAGGAAAAGCTGGCTGACTAAAATATCAAGGACATGCTCGAGCCATATGACCTATCTCGCTACACCTAAAACTGGCTCCGCTGAAAACTAGGCACAGTCCTTTATTTGACCTACCGCACATCTGACATGTGCTGGCTCTAGAATTAGAGCTGTTGTAACCAGAACTCTGCCCATTGCCACTGAGCCTAGTTCTGGATTGAATCTTTGGCTACCTTTTCGATTATGTCTACCCTTCTTATGAGTACGGTAGCCTCTCTGCCCAGCCTATTGGTCGAAATGCCCGGAGTAGCCTTCATTGCTGTAAAATGGCACAGCTGGCTGTGCATTAGTCTGTCCCTTAGTCTTGGTCTTCTTTTTCTTACTTTCGTCAATCCCCTGGCTAAACCCTTGCAAGGTTATCTTCATCTGTCTGGCCATATCCGTCTCCTCTAGGAAGCTGCTCCTCCTAGACTGAAGTAATAAGACAAACTCTGGATCAAGCCTCAGAATATACTTGTTGTTCGTTTGCTCCTCAATCCTCACAACATAGGGCGCGTACCCATTCAACTGCATAAACTGCCTTGTGTAGTCTGCCACTGACAGGTCTCCCTTAACCAGCCTTTCGAACCTCTTTCTATACTCCTCGTACCTGTCCCTGAACTGTCTCCATTACATACCATCCAAGAAAGGACGAATATAATCCATGAACTACTTAGATGCTGTCCCTTTCAAATAAAAACTCGCCATCTTGATGGTCCTCTTATTTAAATAGTGAAAAATTGATGCCCTCTTCTCAACCCAATCCAAGAAGTTCAAAAGGTCCCTAGATACCTTATCAAACTCCATGGGTCTCAGCTTAGTATACTCAAACATGGGGACCTCGTCCGGATTCCGGATACCAGACCTACTACTACGACTCCCTAAACCTTGGGCAGCCTATTGTTGCTGAAAAGCCAACAACTACTCTAAAGCTCTCTGCATCCCGGTTATGTCGGCTACAAACTCTTTAACTAGGAGTCCACTAGCACCGAGTGCCTCCTCAGCCTCATCGTAAGCTTAGCTGCCGCTCGAGGCCTACCCCGCCTCTTGGTATCACGGGCTGGCGCTGGTGAGGCTGATTGGGTGGAAACCTCATCTTGGGTCTCTTGGGTCGCTGCTGCTGCTGCAGTCGCTTGAGTCCTCGACATAGCAAAACTTAAAGATAAACAATAAGATATCAAAATAACAACATACTTTCGAACGTATAACGCAGATACTAGAATCAACGAAACATACAAGGACAGACTCGACCCTAATTCCATAATAGCTAAGGAAGCTAACCTAGGTAGAAGGAAATCTAAACCTAGAATCTGATACTAACTTTATCACGACTCGATCTGTGGGCCCGTGACCAGCTCTAGGGAATGGGTAGGCTTAATGCTACCGAGACCCATAGCAAGCCTAATTAGCCAAAGATCCAATTCAACGCATATATGATTATATACTATTAGAATAATCCAACATTTCACTCACAAATATGCACATAATTAAATTAATTCTCAAGCTAGATGATTAGCAAATATCCCATAATCTTTAACAGACCAAATTAAAATATAAGATACTAAGTACACTACTGCGGAGAGTTTAGAATTCTAAATAATTTAAAATATAGAAGTTAAAGTTTAATTACAATAAGTCCGAAGGCGAAGGGAGAGTCGGGCTGCAAAAAGAAGTCGGCGGAGAACCTAACTGTCACCTGAAAAATTTAAAATTGAGACTGTTAGTCTCGGGAGTAAGTTAAAATCATATATCTGAAGTAAAACAACTATAAATATCCATGTGAAATGGTTAATAAAGTAATATGATGCATCACAAACTAATAAGTAAGTGTCATGGCATAGTTTAAAATAATTAATTTTTTAACTCATAAGGGACGAGCACTTTAGCAGAATCCTAACCCCAATACTAGCAGTCTTTCAGCTCTCTTATTCTAATAGGACTGGCGCCTAGAGAGCGAAGCTCAACTAGAGTCCTTAAATCCAGTCTGGTTACTTAATACTAGTGCCCACGCGGTCCTGATGCAATCCATCAGGTGGCATGTTCTACTGCCGCCTCATCCGAGTCAATATACAATCATAATGTTAACATTGCAAAAAATGATATATAAATAGCAAACAACTTAACTATTATTTAATAAATTATTAAATAATATTAAACAGTACATAATTTACAATCATAAATTAAATTAACTAAGTAAATAATAAATGGATAATTAATTTCATAAAATAATTATTTAAATGAATAATAAATAGCTAATCTAAAATTTATAAATCAATTAATTAATTAAATATGGAATAAAAATTTCCAGCAATATCCACCATAACAATATATATATATATATATATATATATATATATATATATATATATATATATATATATATATATTAATGATAATAATATATGTAGAAATTATTAATCAAAATTGCTATATAAAAACTTAGTATGACACATGTATAGAGGATATATGACTTTAACTCACAGTTTTGCTGCGCTTTGCAGTCTGCTCCTACGTCTTGGGTGGAGCTGGCTGGATGGACAGATTAATTATTTATGAAAATAACTCAATTAGATATTCTTAATTTTTTCTAGGCCCAGACTTCTAGATTAGACTACCTAAAAAATTCCGACTCGGGCAAAACCTTTCCCAAAATATAGACGTTTACTTCCCGTATAACGTACTTCAAATATTCCACATTTATTTAACAGGAGTCGGACCACTAAAACTGTATTATTTTTCCGATTCAGCCACATAAGCCAAATCACAATTCAAAAAAATAGCGGCAAAAATAATAATATTATTTCCGATACAACCACACAATATTCCTCACATTTAATTCAATTAATCACAGCCTAATTTTACATAATAGAATATTAACTTCTCCAGTAAATTTAAAATCAGGCGACTAATTAATTAATTAATTTAATTATTTAATTATATCTAACAATTAATACATAGAATATTTTCTAACAATTTTAAAATAATTTTCAAAGTCTACATAATATTATATCGAGTCAAAATCCGAACTTTCGCACGTTCGGAAAACACCGGTATCTGAAAGCCGGTACCGCCTACAGTGTTGGATTTCGAATCGAGAGATGGCTACGCAAAGGTTGAGTTGCAGGGAGTTCAAAAACACCAAAATCACAGCCTAACTGTTGCCAAAAAAGCTAGATCATGGAGGAGGAAAATCGGCTCCGGTAAGGCTATACGAAGGCTACCGGCGGAGAAAAACGACTAGGAGGGGCTGCCTTAGGGTTGTCGATGGTGGGGAGCTCGTTCCTGGTGTCGGATAGGCGAAAGGGCGGCGGCAGGAGGTCAAACCGGTGATGGCAATGTAGGAGGCGGCTTCTCCTCCTTGCTGCGACGAGGGAACAGCGAGAGAAAGGGGAAAAGGACGCGCCATCGAGAATAGGAAGGAGGAGGGAAGTCGGGTGGCTGGTGGCAGTGGGATTGTGGTCAGAAATGGAAGGGAGTGAGGGAGAAGGGAGAAAAGGGTGACGGGCGAGAAAGAAGAAGAAAGGGAGAGGAAAAAGAATTTTGTTATATTTTTTTTAATAAAAAAAAAAAAATACAAATGAATTCTCCCTGCTACAAGGACACTCTTGACTAATTTATTATTATTATTTATTTATTTATATATATATATATAAAATAATTAATCCACCAATATTTAATATATTATTAATTCTAAAAATAGATTATCAAATTACTTCTAATAAAAATTAAAATAATTAAAATTTAAATTTATTGTGCGGTAAAAAATGGAGTCGGTACTTAAGAAAGTCTTGTCTACTCTAAAAACTTCCAAGTCTGCCACTACTATTAATAATGAGGGGTGGCAATAAGATGATCTCAATGCTTCAATTTCAGAGTTTTGTGTTCTCTAATATATATAGTGTAATCTTATTACTTGTTATATATGATATACAATTAAGTTTTTTTTTTCTTAATTTTGTTAGGGATTCTATTATTGTTTTAGATATTACAATTAAATTTAATTTTAACAATTAATGTCTCTAAATAGAATATTAAATGACAAATATAATATTTTAATACATTAGAAATATATTTGGTTTATTATTTATTCATTTAAAATGAGATTTAATTATAAAAGAAGAAAAATATTGATATTTAATACATTGTTAATTTGATTGGTTCATTTACAATGATATTATGAATAATAAAGAAAGAAAGAAAAAGATAAAATTTTGAAGATAATTGTAAAAGAAGGGTCTTTATTTTTTTTGATTTATAAAGATAAAGGGTTTCAGACTATATTTATTTAAAATTTATAAAATTTATAGAATTTTTATTGTAAATTTGAAATTTATGGAAAGTTAATTTATAATTTTACATATTTAAATTTATGTGGAATTAAATATAACTAAACTAAACTCTAATAAAATAGTTAAAATTTTCATATCAATCTTACATTAGTTTGTTAATGTATTTTATAGTACCAAAATATCACCTTCAATTTTATAATTTCTATTTATTTTCTCTTTCAAGTATTTTTTTTTTCAAATGAAATAAATTCTTTAATAGATTTTAACAAAAATGTGATTTTTTTTATGAATTTATTATTTTGTAATTTTTAGTATGTAATATTTTTAGACAAAAAAAAAGATATATACTTACAAATTATGATAAAAAAAAAAGTATATCACCATTATAAAGTTTTGATTTGTAAAGCTATAATTATATTATTGCTCGTATTTGATAATATGAGTTTGAAATTTAATAACTACATTCACTTCGATAAGCTATTATTATTTAACCGTTAAATTACGGTTTAAAAAGTCACATGATCCGATGAGATTGATTTAATAGTCAAATAATAACGTTATTAAGCTTTAAATCCATATTATCAAATACGAAAAATATGATAATAATGATTGATCAAAGTAAAAATAGCTCGATTATCAATCGATGCTTTTAACAGTAAAATACATCTTTTTATTATAGTTTTTAATTTTATTTTTTATATTTAAAATACAGATATTAAAAATTATAAAATGATGAAATTATAATTTTTTTTTTTTACTTATCTCGACTACATATAATTAGAACCAAGTTAGCATATTGTGAAGAATTGAGGGAATAGGACTAATAGAAAATCTTTTGTATAATCTTAAGACCTAATTTAAAAATAAAGTAATTTTTTTAAAAGTTTAATAGAAAAAATATATAATTTATAATCAAAATTTATTATTTTTAATAATAATACTAGCTGTGGTTGACATTATAAAATTAGTAGCATAAATGCATCGCAATGGAGTCTTTTTTTAGTTAAATGATAAAATAATATTAAAAGTATTTAAGTGGTAACTTAATTTAGTTGTATTTTTAGATGAGTTCGAATTTATAAGAGAAATTGATTTGATGAATTTGAGGTAAGGTTTAGTAATAGTTTGTCTGGTATTACAGTTAAGTGTGTAAAAACAAAAATGAAGTTACAATTTTTATTATTTTTTTATTTTTATAACTTATTTTTATCAAATTTATTCTAAAAAAAATTAATTTATTAGTTTCTTTAGAAATTTTAATTTTCTTTGAAAAAGCAAGTCTAGTAGCTACAGCAGCCAAATAGAGTCTGAGTGAAAAACTTGCTCTCATTGGCTCAATAGATGCAAATTGTTGTGGATTTTAAAGTATTATAATTTATAATTACGTAAGTTTAAAAATAATTTTTATACAATTATTTTAATAAAATTTAGATTAAGTTTATATGA
This sequence comes from Ricinus communis, assembly GCF_019578655.1. Taxonomy (NCBI): domain Eukaryota; kingdom Viridiplantae; phylum Streptophyta; class Magnoliopsida; order Malpighiales; family Euphorbiaceae; genus Ricinus; species Ricinus communis. The sequence continues at coordinate 24,087,202 of NC_063258.1, forward strand.
AAATTTTACTATATAATTTTTATATAAAATTTTTACATACTAATTTTTTAAAAATTTCTGAAAGGTTGCTTTGAGAAGGGTGTAAAAGCCATATAAATTTAATAAAAAATCATAAAAAAATTCAAAAAATATTTAAAAAATCAAAATTTGCCTGCAAATTATGAACTCTTAACCCCAAGCATAAGCAATTGTTTACCAATTGGCACGATCATCAATAACTAGTATTTATTCCAAATCCATTTAAATAAGTTGGAATCCTAAGATTTTAAAACAATAAAGTATGCACCACTCTTTCTATCTTAAATTACAAATCTCTACGGAGCCGAGCTGTTTATGAGATTATTCGTGAAGATAAACAAGCCGAGCTTGAATTTCATTTTGAGCTCGTTTATTAAATGAGCCGAGCTCAAGTTTAGTAGTACTCGACTCGCCTGAGCTGGCAAGCTGACTCGTTAAAAAACTTGTGAGCTGGCTCGTTTAAGAAGTCGGAAGCTAGCTCATTAAGGAGCTCGCAAGCTGACACGTTTAAGAAACTTGCAAGCTAGCTTGTGCATTAGGTCAATAAATAAATAAATATTATACTTTAATTGAAAAATAAATAAATAAATAGATTATAAAAATTTAAATATTATTACATTAAAATAACAATGTATACCAACAAGTTAGATTTTAATTATAAATATTCTAATTGAATGATTTTAATGTCAATTAAGTAAGTGCTAATTTATTAACATGGTTAATTAAATTGACATTTAGTTATGTACATTTAATTATTATTAATATATTACCATTTTATTTTTTTGTCATAAATTAATTTAAGTAGAATAATAAAATAAAAAATATGTATAAAAATAATTTAATGTTGTGTAGAATATAGTTAACTTAAATCAACATAAACTATGTTGCTTTACACTAAAACTACATAGTAGTTTCAGTGTTGAATAAACATGCATATATTATGTAAATGCTTAAAGATATTACTATAAAATTACATAATTTTGATGTTGAATAAATAAGCATATATTATATAAATGCTTAAAGATATTTAAAAATTATAGTTTATATATTTATAAATTAATAAAGCATGAGTAAATATTTTTATAATATGCTTAACGTGAAGCTTGTAAATAGAATAAGTACTGTATAAATTAACATAAAAGGTATTATAGTCTAACTGATAAAAGAAAGGCACTGGAGTAAGAACTATTATAAATTAACATGAGTAAATATTTTTATAATATCTTTAATGTAAAGCTTATGAAGCTAGGCTCGACTGTTTGCACCCTAGTTCTGATCGAATTATAAATGAATTTGAAACAACTTTGAGATAAAATTCTATAGAGTTCATCGAACTATTCTATTTTTTTCTATCTAGAATTTGATTTAATTATTTTAGTTTCTTAATATACATGCATATTTTGGTTTTATGTATAATTTATTTATAATTGTAAAATTTATAATTATATATATAGTAAAATCGAGCTTGCTTAACGAGTTTGAAATTGAGCCAAATCCAAGCTTAGCTCGTTTATATAAATACCGAACTTATTATGATCAGAGCTTGAATATATCAAAATTACAACAAGCTGAACTCAAGTTCTAAAATATAATAAAATTATCAAGTTCGAGCTCAGTTAAATCTTTTACAAACCGAGCCCGAACATTGAAAAACTTGGCTCAGTTCGACTTGTTTGTACCTCTACCATTAACCATTTTTCATCAGCAAAGACTTGAGCAATCCACTCTAAGAAGTTGTTATATTATAATACAAGTATACTTAAGCACTAAATCTACATCTTTCTATCCAACTCAATATCATGCATCTAAAATAGACAAATACCTTAATCAAAGTTATCGGTTTGTCATAAATGATCGGTATCAGCTTAATTCCAGTAAATTAGGATCATATTAAATACGCTATATAATAAAAAATTATCAATGGATATTTTGTTCAAATAACTCTTCAACGACAAAGTTAGTAATCTGATAAAAATTTAACCAAATAACATCATAGTCAAATATTTGATTTGTTTAGATATTTATACTTAATTAAAAAAGATATAGGGAAAATTACTATTACCTTTATGAGAATTGCCATAATTTATAAATTCAACCCTGCATTTCCAAAAGTGAATTAATAATCTATTGCCGTTTGCTTCCGTCAACTTGTACACCCCTCCGTCTATTTTTCTATTAGTCAATTCGGTCAAAAGACTTAATTTATAATAAAAAAATTAATTTAGTCCTTAAACTTATTATTAATATTAAATTCATCCAAAATTAAATTTTTGTCAAATTTGAATAAAACTAAATTTAGTTCTAGAATATTTTCATTTTAGTTTATAATAAAAAATAATTAAATTAAAACTTTTAACTATAATTACTAAGTAAAACTCTCTATATTTTTATTTGGTGTTTAAGAAATTTTTTTTCTCTTTTCTCCCACTTTATTGTTTAATTTATTTTCTTTTCTCACATTTTAATTTATTTTTTCTTTTTTTTTTACTTTTACCAAAAAAATAAAAATTACAAATATTAATAAAATAAAGTGTATAAAAACTTGTAATGCATTTATTAAAAGAATAAAAATGTATTAAAATATTATTTTATAATATGACTCTTTAAAATAAAAAATTTGACATATATAAAAAGTGCGTTAGAAATGTCTTAAGGAATCGGTGTTGTAGAAAAACCTAAGTTTCAAAGTCTATCCTAGGCTTAAGCTTCTCTCTTGATTTTCAGTTTTAACTTGATCAAGAGATCAAAATTTGATTACTTTTATATTTTTATCCCATCAATGAATAATGAGGATAGAGATGAACCCTAATCAGAACCATGATTTGAAGTGTTGAGTGTTAACAAAAAAAAAAAAAAACAATGAGCCTCTTCTATAAAATCTTAATTTTCTTGTCATTGTATTTCCAAATAAATGAACACTTAAGTCAAGGTAGACCACCCCAAAATATACTCTCTTTCTTTAGAGCAAAAAACAGCTGACTTCATGAGGAGCCCATTTGATCAATTCAGCTTAGAATTTTCTTCATTGTTATAAAACCCCACACCACACCCAATGAGTAAGGCGTACATCCATCATCACATGCCGACCGTTAGATCATTTATATCTCCATAACCTATCAGTTTCGAACGGTTGATACAAATGGAGGGAACAGAAAAAACTGAAGCGAACAAACCCATTATTATTTTAAAAAAAATTCTAATATAAATATCAAATATGTTTGGTTGGTCCACTGATATGAGACTTTAAGGAGGCAAAAGGACTGACGTGGAGAAAAAGAGAGATAGAGAGAGAGAGATATCAGCATTAAACAAATGAGAGAGATTATATAAGAGAAATGAGTCGACGTTTTTGAATTTCAACAGCTATAAATTCTCTAATTTCCCTCTGTTAATTTCCATAAAATTCAATACCCATCTCCAAAAACCTTACCTTTTCAAAACCCAGATCTCAGTTTCTTTCAATTTGATGAAAATTTTGTTCCTTTTGATCAATCTTTATACTTCTCTGTTTTTGAAGTTCTGTTATTTTGTTTGGCTGCCTCAAGCGACAGGAACTTGTGTTGTTGACTTCTTTGTTCAAGAATCAGCCTGAAACTTCGTTCTTTTGCATCTTTCTATCCTTCTGTCTGTATAATCCTCTTATGATGATGGTCTTGTAGCGATTAAATTACCCAGTTATTGAAATTTTATTTTTAATCCATTTATTTATCTCAAAGTAAAACAAACACAATCCCATAATTCCCTCCAGCTTTCCAGGAAAAGATTTGTCTGATTCTCTTATTTTTGAATTCTGTCTTCAGTGTGTCCGATTCTTAAACTATCCAGTTACCACCTCTGATTCTCAATTCAATTTCCTCTGTTTTCTCTGTTTTTAAATCCATTAAACCCTTCAAATTCTCCATTAAAATTCCAACATGAAAATTCCCAAAGATAGAATCAGATTCAATGTAGGAGGCAGAATCTTTGAAACAACCTCAACAACTTTAGCTAATGCAGGAAGAAATTCATTTTTTGGTGCATTATTTGATGATAACTGGTCGTTTATCATCAATGATACGAATCCCAATAGTGAATTCTTTATTGATAGAAATCCTGATTGTTTCAGTATCCTCCTTGATCTCCTCCGCACCGGTGATCTTCACATCCCTTCTCATGTCCCCGAAAGAATGCTTCATAAAGAGGCCGCATTTTATGGTCTTTTAGACCATGTAAGATCAGCCAAATGGGGTCCATTTGATGGCAATAGGCTCCGTCATTCCCGGTCAGTGACCGGTCGGGCCCCGGGGGATGGCACTGCCATTCGTGCTGGGCCAGATGGTGGGTGCTGTGTAGCTCACGGTAGCATGGTTCATGTGTATGATTGGATGATGGAAGAACACCCACCAATTAATCTTGATTATCAAAGAGTTAATGATGTGGGTTGGATTGATTCTGAGAATGTGATTGTTAGTGCTTGTGAACGATTAGGCCGTGGTGATGGGGGGATGGGATTGTTTAGTAAGAGTACTGGGGAGTTGAGGTATAAGTTTCAAGTTTGTCATGAAAATCAATTTAAGAGTTATACAGCTGGAGCTTTGAGTACTAGTTCTGATTATAGAATTTTTACTAGTTGTAAAGGAAGGAGCAATGAGTATGGTATTGGAGTGTGGGACCAAATTACTGGTAAACAGATTGATTTCTTTTATGAGAGTCCAGGTTGGTCATTAGGTGATGCTGATAAATTGCAGTGGTTGAATGGAAGTAATTGTTTGTTGGTGGCTACTTTGTTTCCTAGAAAGGATAATTGTTACATTAGTTTGTTGGATTTTAGAGAGAAGAGGATGGTTTGGTCTTGGTCTGATATTGGTGCTCCTATAACTGTGGATGAGAAACGAGTTCGTGATGCTATAGCTATGGAGGATTGTAATTCTATTTGTGTGGTGAACGAGTATGAGGATTTGGGGTTTATGGATTTGAGAATTAGTGGAGGAAGTGTGAGGTGGAGCTCAAGGAGTCGACTGATGAAGGGGAAGATGCCTGATGAGCCTTGTTATCCCAAACTGGCATTACATGAGGGACAGTTGTTTTCATCAATGGATGATTGCATATCTATGTTTTGTGGTCCTGACTGGGTATTGACATCCAGGCTTCGACGGAGTTATGGAGGTTCAATTTGTGATTTTTCGATTGGTGGAGATCGACTCTTTGCACTTCACAGTGAGGAAAATGTCTTTGATGTATGGGAGACTACACCTCCTCCAATTATATGATTCAGCTTATAAGGTGTGCTTGGTTTTGCAGTTAATGTTTCTTACATTTAGATATAAGTTCTTTCTCACATATTTTCCCCCATAATTTATAGAGGATAGAAGATGGATTTCTAGTTAAGCTTTTAGGTTAGATAAAAATAGCTAGGGAATGGAAATGTTTTATGTGTATATAGCCTTCAAATACCATGTAACTTAGAGCAATGAGTTTGTATGGGTTTTGCCCATTCTCCCAGAATGAAACTGATTGTCATTATTACAGAAATGAAACTGCTTGCTTCAAACTAATGTGAAGAGAAGAATTTTCAATTTCTATGCATACAATATGATTGGGAATCATTTCTACAGAAAATGGATTCTTTTTCTTCTTAACTCCCTAGTGCTATTTCTTGGTAGGTTCTTAATGGAAGATGCATATAATCATTGAATGTGTATTCTTTCACACATTCTGGTTCTTTTCCCATTTTCTGAACTACCCAAGGGACAAATCTTTATATTTGTTTTTCTTTTTCTTTTTGACCCTCCTTCTTTTTTGCTCTTTTGACCTTTGCTTTCATAAAGCTGATTTCTCTCCACATGGAATGCATCCCATTGATCTCTTGAGATCTAATGAAATATTGAATGTAAATTATGTAATATCTCTGTCTATGGTGGGAAAGAGGAGGGGAGACAGAGAGAGAAATGATGCTGGCATGTGAACAGTTTCAACTGCTATCCAGCTTTAATAGATATACAAATGTGAGGTAGTGTCACTTGTTGCATAAAGTTGGTTCATATGCTTTATTTTCAGGTGAGATTGATTTCATTTGGTGATTGGTGTTATATCATAATGTACTTAAAATTTGATAAACTACACCAAATCTCTTTATGAGTATACCCACATCAAGCAATCGAACTCCTCAGCTTTTAAAAAAAAAAAAAATTCTTTTACCATTTGGGTATCTGAATACTGCACAACTGCTTTTCAAGACCAAATCCTACAAAACTAATTCAGAAAGCCTCTTTTTCTTAGTACTCTCAGTTTTATATATGAGTTTGTCAGAGAGAGAGAGAGAGAGAGAGGAGGGATGCTTCTTCTTTTTTTTTTTTTTTTTCCTTTTCTCTTTTGCATATGAGAGCAGTTGAAGCAACTCAACTGCTCAGCGTACTTATATTTTGCAATTAGCACCTAGCCTTGTATGCCAATAAGCTTTTCTAGGCCACCAGACATGCCAATGATCAATACCCATATTATCTTATGCAGCTCCTCATGGCCTTCCTTTCTTCCCTTCTTTTTTTGCTTTCTGCTATTCTTGAAGTTGAACCCTCTTTTAATTTCCATTGAAGTACCTTTTCATGGTTGTCCAATGTTTAATGATGCTTTATTGACCTTTTGTTTATGTTTTATATGACTTGTCAACACATTGCTCATCTATAGTGGGAACAAATCCCTACAAATTAGTCCCACAGGAGACCCAGTCCCATACGCGGCTTCAATCATTTAACCCCATCAGTCTCTCTAATTTCCAAAAGAAAAGAGCCACTGGCAAGAAGATAAAAATAAAATAAATAGTAGTTTGCCAAGCTTTACCTTTTATGTTTTATTTTTAGTGTTTTTTATGTGAAGAGTCTAACATTAAACTGAATTCTTGAAGCTTGTTAAGACTAATTTAAGTATTGCAACTTGTGGAGACCAAGCTTCATGTCAGTGAGACCAAACATTTTATGCAAGACAGAAAGAAATTTGTGCAGTTCAAAATAAAATAAAATAAAATAAAAAAAGACACAGATAAATCTGTCGTTGTATTTGTCAGTATTGCTACTAGCCTAATCTTGATGCTTGTTTTAGTCATTGAAATGACAGTGTTTGCATGTTCTTGCTGACAATTGAATCAGCAGATTCCAAGCAAAAGATGCCCATCTGGAGGCTATAAGAAAATGCACGTACTGCCCTCATATTCATGAGTTGAGCTCTGATATATATTTGGTTAATCTGTGGAAAGATCCATAACATGACAGTTCATAGAGAATATAATCCTATCAAAAGGTGGTTATGATCATTCAAGGAAACTTCTATGGTTAATTGATCCCGGTAATCATAGCAAATTATGTTTTACGCCCCGGTCCACCTTGCAGTGTGAGCCGAAGGCAGGGATACGTGCGGGACTGTTGTCCCGCTTCTTCAATTTTCTTTTTACATTTAAATTCATAATAAAATAAACTATAAAAAGTTAATATTATAAATTTTAAAATACATGTTAAGTAAATATATTTATTATTGATTTCTTATGGATGAGCCACACGAATCCATTATTATTAAAATCAAGGCTGATCCCTATTTTTTGGCCATGTTTAGGTAAGGTTTTTTAATCTAATAACAAAAGGTGGAGTGAACTTCCAAGGAAGCTTCATTCAGATTATTGTCTTTCTTTCTATCAGAAATGTTGTCAAAAAAGAATAATTCAATAACAGCAAGTACATGTAAAAAATTGCAATTGCAAACCTAATTTGATCTAAAGGGAAAAAGGATAATAATGGATAAGAAGGAAAGAAAAAGGTGTGGACCCAAGTGAGTCACATAAATTCAAGCATAATCAGGCATTACTCTTTTCAGAAATGCGACTGGTTGAGACTCTTCAGGTGCAAGCTTATCAAAAGCAATGTAATTTTCCTCCTTATCATAAACATGACACACTGTCATTATCGTCTTCATCAATCGCCAATTCCACGTAGCCTCATTTAGATACTGTTACAAGCATGGATAGAGAAGTTTGAACACATAAATATCCAATAATTTCCCTTTGCAGTAAAGTTCAATTTTTTTTTGGCACATCAAAAAGTACAAGTTCAGTATATTTGAAGTTTACTAATTCTTTTTTTCCTCCAGTGCAGAGATGGGATTAAATCTTAGTAGTGCTTATTTCTTTCCAACTGATAAGAACTACAATTAGGGTTCATATTGACATGCCAAAACTAATAGGAACACCATTGCTAATTTTGGGAAGTAAATTGATCATACCTTTCCCCACTTCTCTTGAATAGATATATGAGCTTCTGGTAGATTATAGCTTGGTATCCTTGAAGAGATGTGGTGGGGTATGTGGACATTGATATTATGACAGAGGATCTCAATCCTGCAAAGTAGAACAGGAGCCTTTCTTTTACTCATTTTTGCTGGTAGTACTAATATGCATTTTCATCATGCCAAATAGTAAATGAATAATGGACGATCTTAGACCACATCCAGCTAGAATTCCAGACAATTGATTTTGGGCATGCGAAGTATCTTATTCTACCATACAGCTCTGTATTTCCCTGATTTGTGGTCACCAAGTACTAGAAGTGCTCACTATAAACTATGGTTAACAGAGTTATCTGGCTTCACTCAGCTTTTAGATTTCTAGGACATCCAAGCAGGAATTTAAGCTTTTCTTCAGCAAGGACAATAAGAAAAAAAAAAAAAAAAAAGGAAGAAGAAGAAAGAGGATTCAGCATTCTGAAAGGAGCAAATAAGGGAAATGCATTATCTAATTCTGACAGCAGCATGTTGTGGAATATATCACAATTCTATGCCTAATCAAGACCAAGTGCTTGTAGAAAATTATCAAAGCAGAAACTCTTATTACCAACGAGGATAATCACAATGAACTGTTCCATTTAGCTGGGCTTGTGCTGCATTCCACTCATCCGAAGATTTAAAAGGAATATGAGGAGCTGTATGATGCACCATTGTGAAAGTACTCATCTATGAATATGGAAAATAATAACAATTAGATGCAAAGAAAATAGATGCAGTGCAATCTTAAGTCAGACAACCGATTAACCCACATTAAAACATATGAACAACTGCAGTTATTTAGGACCCAAAGAACTTTATAATGCACTAATAATCTATTTATTAAATTGAGATTACACCAGCAAAATAACAGTACTAAACAATTTAAGACTGAAAGACAGACAGCAACATGAATCTCAGCAAAGAATAAAATGAAATTCAACGTACAGTTATTATACAGTTAACATGAAAATTTAAAATACATTCTTCATAGTAAAACATTAGTATTCTTTCCTAGCAAACAGACAATTAATTTCCAAGCAGTAGTGAATCCCAGCAACAGGTTTTATATATACACAAAATAATATATGTTCATGCTAACATAATATAATTTACTACAGTAGGTGGTGCATTAAAATAATACACAAAAAGATAAATCAATTGAACATAAGAACCAGTTAAGAGATATGATAAGCTAACATTCTGAATGATAATTTAACTAGTAAAGACGAGACAAATAGCATTACCCAAAAGTGATAGCCCAACCATGGCATCAACCAGAACTTGATCCATCCCATGATCCCTGTTTTGTAGACAATCAATGGCCATCCAATCGCCATAAATGCAAAGACACATGCTAGACTTATCTTCACCCTTTTAACTTCATTGGGTCTGAACTTTTTTATGTCGAAATGCCATATCAACCTATTGGGATTCTTATTGATATTAGGACGGTATTGAATGAAACGTTTGAATAATGTTCAAAAAGTTAATAGCCATTTGCCAAAAGATGCAGATAAGGAGGGAGAGAATTAGAAACATTATTTCAATATACATATACTTGTTATACTATCAGCAGCATACCAGTGAGCTATAGACATCCAAGGCCTAAACGGTCCATATCCATATATAATTGCCTTGCGCAATAAAGGAGCTGAATCAAATTCCTCTTTCCAAACAGGATGCCAAGCTGTATCCTCAGCCAACCTATAAATAAAAGGAATGGGAAGAATTGATAATTCAGAAGCTCAGACAAAAGAAAGAGGATGTCAACTAATTTAACTGAAGCAAGTAAGAGAATAATCTATTTTCACTCTACAAGTACATATTGCATAGATATCATAGCATAAGTATGACATATGCATGTAACCTTGTGCATATGTATATATCATGTTAGATGTAACATAAGTATCCCTGTCACTCTGCATATGCAGACTCAAAATACCGGATGCAAAATTTCCTCCATATAATGAGACATAAACTTTGTCAATCAGCATGCAAGATTTCAAATATTTCAACATCCTTCAGTTTATTGCTTCGAAAAATTTGGTATTCTAAAGAAACATGTTCAATATACTAGGACTTTCCTAACTAGTTGCACAATTGGGATTAGGACATAAGAAATAAAGAGAAAAGGAATGTCTTACACACATGTTTGTTTTTGCATGATGCCTATCATGCTTAAATCTCCATGGCTCATATGGGTATATTAAAGGCATAAAGGCCAGAGTTCCCACAATGTCTTCCACTAATTTGTTCTTTGAAAATGACTTGTGAGCACAATCATGGCCTATAACAAAGAACTTAATAAAAGAAGTAACAAGTAATAAGAACATTAGTAAAGATGTATATCTGGCAATAATCTCAGAAAGTAGTGGAAAGAAGACTATGAACTAGTAGGGTAAACTAAAGAAAAGATGTGAAGATAACTGACCCCGGTGATTGCAGTGCCTGTCCATGCCCAAGCAAGAGGAAGTAGATACCATGGGGCCTTTGAAATCATAAAGAGCCCTAGTGCATAGGAAGCGACTGATATTAAAACTGTCTTCCACGCTTTCACATCGTCAATCTCAAACACCTTACAACCAAAAATTTGAAAAGGGAGAACAAAAGAAATCAATATTCAAACTTTAGTATTTCTGTGTCAAGCTCATTAAGGTACAGAAATCAACGGCAATTCTTGGATTCAAAGTATCAAGGCCTCAGTCTCATTAAACAGTTAATTTTTTTTTTTTTTTTTTAAAAAGGCTGCCACAAAATCCTATGGAAGCGGCATTTTGGAGAAGGGAAATTCAAATATACAGTCTTGTCCTTTAGCAATTTTTTGCATGAAGACATTCTTAGGCCTGAAAACTTGAAAATAATGTTGATGGACAGAACAATATCCAAATTACCCTTACAAAGGAACCTGATTGGGCATTTTAAAATTATATCATTGTTTAATGTATAATATTTTATGTCATCCAAAGTTTGCAATGAAAACCTGGCTTCCAACTGGGAAGCATCATCCAGCATCCATGCTCACTTCTGACCAAACACAAAATACTTGGACTAGTCATTTCATTAGGAGCTAAGGAAATTATCAAAACAACTTGGATACACAATGTTTATGCACCCAAGGCAAATTTTATGCCATTTAAAATTTTCTCTTCTCTAATGCTTTGCAAAGTAAAAAACCCACTGACCAAGTAGACATCTAAAACTTGCCAACAGACTAATGTTACTCGCAGAAGTAACACGGATGCCTAGAATGGAAAAATCCTAAAACAAAGGACCATGTTCTAAGCAGAGAAAATAAAATTTATGATACAGTTCTTGAGAAACTTACCTTTTTCGGCAGAGTATCAATAATATACTTTAACGTAACATTTCCTGGAAGTGGTTCTCCAATTTGCCTGAAGCCATAACTTTCTGCTAACTGTTTCCTATATTCAGCACTATCTGCTGAAGATCGTGCAACTGGAGTGGCCACAGCTTGTATGGGTTTAGTTTTTTTTAAGTAAAACAGACAACTTTTCTGTTTCTCCCCCTTCAAAAGAAGCCTGTCCCAAGTTAAGTGATGGATGCCTGGCTATCAAAAAAGCATTATAACGTTGCAATAACAATATGTGAGAGAATTAGAAGCAGCAACTGATTACAAAGATAGAAGGCAGATGCTTTTTCCAGATTTTGAAGATGAACACAAACTAGAAGTACAGTTGAAGCCTTTTATGTAAAACAATACTCAAGCAAAAGTATCATATTAACATGCTACTTAAAATTATGACAATGAATACCAATGATCTTGACAATTGGCATGTGAACGGATGAAGCCAAAAAGCTAAGTTCTTTTACACATTACTGAAATTTCATTTCTGCCGAGACCAATACAGTTTTGAGTGCCATGTATGAAGTCCATGCTTCATTAAAATCAGAAACTTCATATACGAAGTAAAGAATTTCAGGTTTACAGCATGTTTACTTTAAATTTCAGATAATATCTTCAACTACACTGATAATAACATAATTGGAGTTAGATAAGAGTGTAAAAACAGTACCTAGAGAATTATGGGTAACAATCTTCTGACTCCGAATTGGCTTTAATTGCGGACCCTGAGAACCAAACCAAATAAATGAACACCCCATCAAAATCAGAAACAACAAAAGAAAGTAAGAGAAAAAAGAAGAGAACTTTAGCATATATATAATCCAAGAGAAAGACCATGAAGAGGAAAACAGAATCCGCAATTCTGCAAGCCATTTTGAGAAGAAGACAGGAATTCCAAATACCAATCTGAAATTGTGCAAGCCTCTTTCTAGCAAAAAGAAAGAGGCTTTAGTGAGTTTGAGAGTGTGAAAAAGGACAAAGAGGAGTTAGCAAGTGCCGGGGCAGTGTTTATATAGAAGTTGTTTGTAAATGCCTGAGAATTGTGGATAGATTTGAAGGAAGCATGGTAGCCATTTGTTCTTATGTTATGGGTTTTGGGTTCGTCATTTTTTGCTGTTAGTCCTGAGGCAGTGGCCGCTTGCCTTCCGTCCATTGGTCTTAGATTAGGTCAACTTTCACAGCAATTTGCTTTTTTGTTGTTGATAAGCACAATATTGATTATGGGATACTCACTCGAAAAGAGAAATATTACGTTACGTCTCGTTAGTCCTGCTCATTTGCCCTTGGGTACTTGCTCTCCCGGTTTTGGAAAATTTTGGATTTGGACCTTTTTAAGAAAAAAAAAAAAGAAAAAAGCACACCGTGATTAATTTCTGTGTTTTTTTTAGTATATATATATATATATATCTAAATTTAATCTAAAACGTATTAGATAAACTCTTTACGGGTGACAAATATTATTTTAAAAGTCTATCCATCAAATAATAATGAATTAGTCGTGGCTCTAACTAAATCGATATAATCACTAAACAATAATATAAGAAGTTGTTAAGGTTTAAATATATATTTTCATACGCAACTAATGTGAATTTAAAAATGACTAGATACTTGCAAATAAAAGATCTTAATCGTGAAAAATCTAATAGTCCGACTTAGACTATTATTTAAAATATTAAAATCTAAATTGATTTAGACTTTTAGTTAAAATATTAAAAACTAAATCAAGTTGAACAAGTCCAGCCTACAATTTGAACACGTATAGGTACATTTAGTATAAACTAGTTGTTTACCTGTGCGTTAAACGACCGATATTATTACTTTGATTATAAAATCAAATTTATAAATACAATTTAATATTTAATATCAGTCTATAATATTTTAAAAATAACAACAAATTAACTATTTTTAAATATCTTTTTTTAATTTTAAAATTTTATTAATGCAATGATATAAAATTATTTTAGTTTTTTAATTAATTCTAATATTATATAAGTTAATGCTATCAATATAATTGATATTATTATTTTTTAGAATTAGAAATTATTATATAATTAAAAATATTAACTTATTAGTGAATATAATATTTAAAAATATTACTTTTTATAATTAGAATCATTATCTAATTAGAGAACTAATTTATTAGTTAATATAATATTAAATATTATTAATATATATTTTTTAGAATAATCATTATCTAATTAGAAAACTAATTATTATTTAATTAGAAAATTATTTTATTATTAATGTATTATTTTTTAGGATTAGAATCAGTGTTAAATTAGAAATGTAACTTATTAATTAATAAATTAATTTTAAAAATTATAAAATTACATATAAATTAAAATTTCATATGTCAAAATAAGTACACATGTTAAAATAAAAATATTATGTATCAAAAATTAAATATACATGGAAAAAAGAAATAGATTTCAAAAATTAATATTATATATATATATATATATATAATATTTTCTCAACTTTTTAAGCATGGTGAGATATGGCAAAAAACTTCAGTTGGTTTCAACATTTTTTAGCTCTTAAAATAAAATATATAAATTTAAAATAAAAAAATAACTATAAGATCAAAAGAAGTGTTGTTTTATAATCAACATGCAAGATTTTCTATTTAGTATTTAAAATATTTGTGTGGCAAGAATTTAGAAATATATATGTATATTTTTCTTATATGTTTGATTCCTAATAAAGCTCAAATTTGAGAATTCATATCTTAAAAACAATTTTACTCATTTTAAATATATATAAAAGATAAATATTTTACTCTTAATAAATTCGCTTTGAAAATTAAATTAATTGAGATACTATAAAAAGTAGCCTCATCATTTACTCAATTTGGAAATTTTCTTTCTTAAGAAAATAACTTTTGTTCGAGAGAGAAAAAGATTTACGCGAATGTTAAAGTACAATGTATTTTTAAATTTATTTTATTAAATATTTTATTTTTATTTTATTATGTTTTATTTTATATTTTTATTTTTATTTTTATTACAAACTCAATAGTTCTTAATGAAAATAAAAAAAATAAAAAATTTGTAATATGTATACGTACAATTTTTAACTCAAGCAAAAATAAAAATGAGAAATAAAATAAAAATAGAGAATCAACAAAATAGAGCCAAAAGATTTTCAAGGGCATAATAAACACTCTTGCAAGTGCAATTGAAAGTTCAAAATGAAATGACATGTGCAACACATGTGATAAGTGCCCTAGATTTGACATATTGCGGCCCAAGTCTCATCCAAAATAAAATCCATGTGTGACACATTTGTTAACATGAACAATTATAAAATCCACAACTAGTGGTCAGACCACTTTAATTTGTTCTTCTCTTGGCCACCCAATCCCCATTATTTTCCCAAGTTCTCACTTATAGATGTTAGGCGCAGACCTCTATCTTATTTTAGATTATGCCAATGCCTCCTAATATAATATTTGACACCTTTCTTTTTTGGTAGCAAATCTTGTGCTTGGTCGGCATAAATTTAAAGGCCACTTGCTGTTGGATATTGGAGAAAAATGTGATTTTTGAAAACTGTTTTTTAGTAATTATATACGTTTCTATGAGTAAATCTTAAT
Source organism: Ricinus communis (assembly GCF_019578655.1). NCBI lineage: Eukaryota > Viridiplantae > Streptophyta > Magnoliopsida > Malpighiales > Euphorbiaceae > Ricinus > Ricinus communis. The sequence continues at coordinate 24,102,462 of NC_063258.1, forward strand.
TAAAATAATATACCCGCGAGATAATAACTATCTGAATTAAATATATTGTTGGTATTATTTATTTTATTTTAATTATATGTTAAGATACTTGAAATTTAATTCAGATGGTAAGAGCATTTGCTCTTTAGAGATAAATGTTTTAAGTTTAAGTTTCTATTTTTGCAATATATGAATTTTTATTTTATGATGAGTGTAAGAAAATAACTATTCTTTATGTTCTGTCTGTTCTTGGGAGATGAATATCTTAAACTCAAGTCTTTTTCTTTACTCACAATGTGAGTTTTTACTTTACAACGAGTGTAAAAAAAAAGATATATATATTTTCATGTTGTATAATTCAAGGCTGATATCAAAAATTAATAATAATAAGAAAAAATAAATATAGCATAGACAAAAATAATAACAAAAATAAACGTTGACTCGTAACTATTTTTTTGTGTACCCAGAAAACTGAATGGTATCAAGGATTTCATATCAAACAGAACACCAACTGCAGACAGCAAACATCTATTACGTTGTATTTGAGTTAGCTCACTGCTGTCTCTTTCTCATGAGCTCTCTTGTTCTTTGATCACATTTGAATCTGTATAACCTTATTTATAGCGAAAAATATAATATTTTTTTAAAACATAACCCTTTTTCTTTTTATTTTATATTAATTAGTTTTAACAAATAAATATTAGTATATTTTTTTTGAGAAGTTTTATAGTCTTTTATTATAAAAGTTTTGAATTTTTTTTATATATAAATTTTACGGTCCTCCATTATGGGAGTATTACATTTTTCTTCTATGAAAATGGTAAAGAGAAATAAGATATTTAATTAATATTCAAACAATTTGACTCATCAAAGAATATCTATAAAATAGATATATGGCTAATTTCATTGAATGAAGCGTTCTCTCTGACAATTCCACTGCTTTGTCAACATGATTGATAATTTTTAGAAGTAGATTATTTTACATGTATTATCTGATATTTTATTTTTATTTTTAATTTTTTATATCAAGATATATTTATTAATTTTTTCTAATAGAACATTCATATTTTTTTCTAAAACTTTTTCTTTTTGTCAGATTTATGAACTAATTTATGACAAAAAATAATAATGAGATGCTAATATCTGAGATTTACTCATTTCTTATATATAACTTATTATATTTGTTATCCATTTATTTTTATTTTTTTATAAATTAAATGGTTAAAACTTTATTAAAAATATAAAATTAAATTTCAGAAGATGGATAATTATTAATTTAATTTAGCTATTTAGTTATAAATTTAACATAAATATTATTTAAATATGATGTAATATATTAATTGTAACACCCGTACCTAAGAAACCATAATAATAATAATAACAATGATAATGACGATGATGATGATAATGATGATGATGATGATGCTGATTTCAAACTAGAGGTTTTAAAAAGAAATTAAAATTAATTAAATTATATGTGAGATTAAAGTAATAGGTTGTATTTTGAAAACTCTCGATGAAATATAAAGGATTATTATTGAGTCTTATATTTAGAGAGAATTTTAATGCTAGATAAAAATAAAAGAATCTATTAAATTATATCTAATTAGTTTAATTTTTTAAATAATTAATTGAGTTATATGAAGGATAAATTACTTTTCTTTGTAAATATCACACTCAAATCTTCCTTAATATGAATATGAATTAAACATCATATTTGAAGGCTATAAAAATATTTTTTTCTTTCTTCTTGAAAAATTTATTTAAAGAATGGTAAAATTTTTAATTAGCAAAATGGTATTGGATTTAATTGAAAAATAGTTAATAATAAATTGATTAAATAAGTTAACTAAGTATTAGAATTATTTTGATAATTATTATTAAGAAATGGACTAAAAGTATAATTGAATTAATATAGAGGTTTAAGTGGAAATTTTCATAATTGGTATTTTTGTAAGTAGCTATGTTGGTAGGAGTATTATGGTAAAACTATAATTAAAAGTAAGGATAAATAAGTAATTTCATATTTTTAATAATTGTAATTTAACCCAATTTAAAGGATTAGGGAGCAATTTGAAAGACTAAAGAAAAGTTAGAGGGTTAATTTAGAATTTACAAGGGAATAATAGTTAATGATTAAAGAATTGAGGGACCAAGGGAGTATATGGCTTAAAAAAAAAAAAGAGGAAGAAAGGAGAAGGGACGAAGAAGAAAAAGGATAGGGAGCTTGGGGACTGCCATTAATAGCATATGAGAGGTGAGCTCGTCTGAGTTGCGGTGGAGATGGCCAAAGACGGAGCAGGCACCAACGAGTGCAGCAGTAGCTACTGCAGCAGCTGCCAGAGGCGAGAGGCAATGAAAAATAAGGAAGACGACAACAGCTTCTCGAAGTCGTGCAGGGCATTTTCAACATCCATTTGTTCTGCTCTTGGTCTCAAAATGACCAGCAACTTGTGGGCTTTCGTTTTCGGTCATCATCATCCTTTAAGGTTGCCAAAATATCGACATCTGGCAAGAGAAGTTCATAGGGACAGTTTGCATTTTTCTTGATTTTCAATGACTTCCTGCAAGATATGGTTGATCGGGGTTCATGGATGAACTGCCCTAGTCAAATATATGACACATGTTTCATAGAAATCGGACACTGTTGGAAAATCGACGATTAAAACTGTTCGTGATGCATCGGGATGATCAGGGGCTGGATCGAAGAATCATATGCTAGAATCATCATTTTCGCATCATTCGAATTCGTAGTGACACTCAGATTATCAATCCGACTCTGACAGCCGGAGGCAAGTTGACCAATTTAATACGCGTCTAGGTAAAATATTGATTGTTCATCATTTCTTTGTTAATCTAAATTTTTAGTAAACTGAATTTAAGATTTGTTAATAATAATTTTGATATATAAAAGAATGTTGGTTAATATTATAGTAAGAATCATTATTATTATTTATTTTATTATTAACATAAATATATATAGAATTAGGAGCTAAAAGAAGTAATAGAAATTTATATTGGATAGTTTAGGGGCATTGCTATTAGTTGAGAAGATTACTTAGATATGATCTAATACAACATAAAATTATAGCTAGAGATTGCAGTAATTAATTGATTATATCTAATTGAGATTCCAACTAAGTGATTAATTTACAATTAAATTTAATTATATTATTATTGAATAATTGATATAATGATAGAATGATCTTATATTTGTTAGAATATATAATTTAGGAGCCTATATATAAATGATTAGAGAAAATAAGTAAAATTAGTTTGGGTATGATGCTTAATTTTTAAGGTAGATTAGTTATTAATTTTAACGATTCAAGATTAATTATAATAGCCAGTAGATAAATATTAATATTAGAAATAAATTGTAACACCCGGAATTTTTTTATATATTTAATAATGAGTTTTTATTTAAGTTAATTTTAGCTTTATTTTTATTGGGTTTAATTTGAAATGATTTAATGAAAAATTTAATATTAATCAAATAAATGAGTTATTTTCTATACCCAATTAGTTTGAAATTTTAAGAAATTATTCAAGTAAATTATTTGAGAAATGATTATATTTTGGTTATTCAAAATTTTCCCAAATGCATATTTATATAAGTAAAATTATATATTGAAAATTTTTTGGAAGAAATTATAAAGGATGTTTTTAAAAAAGAATTTTGGGAAAATTGGTATTATAATTGATTAGTAGTATTAAATTTTGAGTTGGAAATTGATTATTTAATGTAATTGTGTATTTTCAATAATTCGGATTTGACCCAAATTAATTAGTTAAGGGCTTAATTGAAAGGCTAAAGAAAAGTTTGGGGGTTAAATTGGAATTCTGCAGGATGAAATTGTAAGTAATTAAGAAAGTTGAGGGACCAAGTTGTAATAAGGAAAAGTTCGGGGGCCTAATGTCGATATTAAAAGAAATGGAATCGGGGAGAGAAAGTAGAGAGAGAGAGAGAGAGAGAGAGAGAGAGAGAGAGGGAGCTGCAGCGGTGGCAATGGCGGCCGCAGTGAGGCGCGGAATCGCGTGTGGCGGCGAAGGCCATTGTTTTGCCTTCCCGATCTCGGTGGCGATCGGCCTCCCCTTGGAGAGCTTCCTTTGGCGGCGGCCGGTTTTGGTGGCCGGAGGAGAAATTTCTGGCGAAGTGGTGGCAGCCGTGTTTTCTGGTTTTTTCGGCGAGCTCCGGCGGAGGATGGACGATCGGAGGACGTATCCCGACTCTCCTCATCTCAAGCTTCGCGATGGCACCGGTTTCGTGGCGATCGGGCTTCGTTTGCGAATCGACGGTCGAGATCGTCCGCAAATCTCTCCGGATGATCGGGTGTCAGATCGGAAAATCGGAAGCAGGGATCATCTTCAGCGCGTCGTTGTGAGTTCGATGGTGTGTTCGGATCGTCGATCGGACTCCGGCGGCTGGAGGCGAGTCGACCGAGCGATCGAGTGTCTCGGTAATTTTCTTTGGCCCGTTAATTTTGGAATTCTTGGTTTAATTGTGTCTATTGGATTATATTGTGTTTTTGATGATTTTTGTGAGTCAAAAATAATTGTCTGTCAGTTTGCCTGCCTCGTATTTTGTGCTGTGTGGCGGAGTCGGGAAATAGTGAAGTTTGGGGACGCGACTCCCGTTGTTTTAATTGTTGGATATTTGGAGTATTTTTCTGGCAGGTCCTGGACCCGTTTTTACGGGGGGTAATGTTCGTGTTGTAGGGGAGGTTCTGCTGGATTTTCGATAGAATTCTCCCGAGTCGAGATTCTTAGACAGTCAGTCCTAGGAATCTAGACCTAGGATCTATTGTAATTGTTTCATCGTTTTGATAAATTGTTTTCCGTGACTAGATTGTCAGTTCGTTCGGCTTGCTCCTACCGAGGCACCGGAGTAGAGCTAGGAGGTCGCCAAACCTGTGAGTTAAAGTCATATGTTGCTTACGCACGTGTCATGCATAAAATTTGATTTGCTACTGTGAATATTTATTTGCAATTTCAATTTTTCATTTAATTATTATTATTATCATTTGCATGATGCTTTTAATTACTATTTAAATATGTTTTTCCTTTATTACCAATTTTAATATTGCATGATGACTCAGGATGGGACTAGAGAACATAGGAGTTGGATGAGTGTCCCGATATAATCCCCGAGAGAGATAGGGAAAGGGTAAAGAGGTAAAAATTTTAAGAAATAAAGAATAGGACCTGCCCTGGTCGAGCATCGCTCTCTGGGCTTAGTAGAGCCGGAGTAAAGGTCCCTGGTCGAGCATTGCTCTCTGGGCGCCGGTTTATTTAGAAATTTAAGTGACCAGACTGGAGGTAAGGTCCCTGGTCGAGCTATGCTCTCTGGGCGCCAGTCTTATTGGATAAGAGAGCCCGAAAGGCTAAGGCCGAGAGTTAAGTGGACTGGAGGTAAGGTCCATGGTCCGACTTTGCTCTCTGGGCGCCCGATCTGTTGGAATGAGAGGTTTGAGATGATAGAGTTGAGGTTAGTTGAGACATAAGTGTTGAAATAATCGAGATTTTAGAGTTGGGATTAGAGTTCTCTTGAAGTACTCATCCCGTTGCATGTGGAATAATTTTGTTTAAGCATGGCATGACACATATGTCTTAACATGACACGTATGGTTCGCGTGATTTATTAATTATTTTTAAAATTAAATGTATGTGATATTGAAATGTTTGAAACTGTTTTAGATATATGATTTTAACTCACTCTGGTATCGGTCTCCATTTATGTTTTTTCGGATTCGTGATCGTTAGTTCTCCGCGACTCTTATTCAAGAATCCGACTCCTTCATCATCGGGTGATGTATTTGATTTGGTATGTAAATTGGTAAATCTTAGATTCTCCATGAGTAGTAATAGTAGATGTATCAGTTGTAAATTTTCTGAGTTTCAGGTCTCGCCTAGTTTTTCTGGCAGACCGAAGTATTTATGTAGAATGTAGCTATTAAGATAATTTGTGGTTTTAATAATATTAATTTGAGATGAGATTTGTTTAAATCAGTGAGTGTCAGGCTTACTACGGGTTTCGGTGGCCTTAAGCCTACCCATTCCCTAGTGCCGGTCACGGGCCCACGGGTGGGGTCGTGACATAAATTAATAGGAATAGTAATAATTAATAAATAGTTATTGATCGGTACTGAGGAAAATAATTGTAATATAATTTCATCTGCTAGGAAAATAATTAGACAAGAAAGAATAATTATTAATAAGTTGCGAATGATATATTGCTTGACAGAAGGAGATTGAATTTAATAAAATTTATTTTTGGAGACTTTAAATGGAAATTATTATGGGTTATGTTGTATGAATTTTCCTGCAAGTTTCAGACCTGTTTTTACGGGGGAAATAGTCCATTGTTAGGGAGGTGTGGTCGAATTTTCAATAGAATTAATTAATTGAAGTAGATAGATAATTAAAAGGATTATACTAAAATAATATTAATATTAAAATTAGATTTTAGATTTAGAATAATAGATGTTGGTTGAGAATTATTAGAAATAAAATTTAAGATTAATTTTAGAGTATGTTTATGTATGGAATTTCAGGGCCGCACACTTGAATAGCAGTCTGGATGAATATAGCAGAAAAAATTAAGTGAAGGTTGTGGGCGGTAGTTTCGAGCGCACAACCAAGTGTGTTTAACGACTACGACACTATAAGGCTTTTCAATCTAATCGGGAACATGCTAACTAATTATTGAGACTAGAGTGGAGATAAGAGTCGCCACCCGGGTAATCACTGGGACACTTTTATTAATGAGTGATGTTTCTGAGATTTCATAAGAAAGCTTGCGTCGTAGAGTCCAAAGATGGATCCGGAAACCAACATCCTTATTTGCGTATATTAGTCTTTAATTGTATTGTTTAACACGTTACTCCCTATAAATGCAAGCAATTCATAATGCCAAAACAACACACATAATACACCTAAGTCCAGCTCATTTTATTCAACCCCAACTCATATTTAAGTTATTAATCTAGCTTTACTAGTCAATTATGTATAAGATCCACTTAGTCTAGCCTAATTACCAATTATGCTCTTGAATTACAGCCTTTAAACTTAATGGACTACTTGTATGAGAAGGCCTATTCATTATGATCTTAACCTTAAATGAGTTCAAACCCTAACTAAACATGTCAAAGCCCGCTAGTCTACTTGGATTTTAGGATATTAGGCCTAGTTAAGGTTGATTAGGCTTAGACCTCTCAGCAGCGAGAAGCACTCCAAATGGCTCAAGAAGGCGGGAAATAGTTAAGGAAAAAGTACCCGATTGAATCAGCTCTTTTGAGAAGAATCCCATCCCCACCAGGTAAGGAAACTTGACTAGACTGACAGCCTATTAGATTATCAGATTCATGTTGGATCAGTGTTTAGCCCTAAGTCTATGTGGCCCATTTTAATTGATAAATCACATAATCGAATATTTGATTACATACAATAAATAAAAATATAAATAAAATAAAGCAAAAAGTAAAACCTAATTATTACAACCCGCCTATAAATACAATTGCGAAAAGAAAAAGACCTAAAACTATATAGAAACTAAAAGTACATCAAAAATCGCCAAAAAAACATAAAAAATTTGGACTCTGGCACGAACCATTGATAAGCAATGTGAAGAGTCGCTCGGCTCTAGGGTCCTTAAGCAGATTTTCATTGATTTTTCCTCAATCGTCAATACAATTTCGCATCCCTAGGCCGAATTTCACATATACAGACATTAAAAATTGATTAGAATGAGAGAAAATAGATTAAGAAAATATCAAAATAAAAAAATAGGAGTCGACTAAACAATCAAAATCCTAAATTACTAAAAACCTTAAATATCATAAACTAACAGAAGGCAAATCAAAACAAAAGAATCATGTATAACAAGTCTAATTACTTAATCATAATGATAAATAAATCTAAATATAAATCCTATAACACATTTCTAATTAAAACTAAAACCTAAATTGGCAAAACATTAGATCTCAAAAACCCTAAGTTCTTATTATCATATTCAAAACCCTATTATCATGCATATTAATATAAAACCTAATCTAATCATATTTATCATAGATCAAAGCTTTAATAATATTTCTAAGAACAAATAATAAAAAATTAATAAAAAGAATGAAAGAGCCAATTTTATGATGAACGTGGATGTATGGTGGAAGGAACCCTCAAGTTGTCAACGTGAATGTTGGATATGCGAGTCTCCGGCGATAAGGATGCAGTTGAATTGAAAACCGGGCAGGAATCCAATGCTGGATCTGGCTTAAAGAAACCCTCTATTGATTTAGAAAAAGTTTCCAAAAATGATCTTTCTTCAATAGCTTGTTTCCTAAAATGTTTCTTTCTTCAGTGGCTTGGATCTTCTAATGACTATTACGATCGACAATGTTTTTCTTTCTTTTTCCTCTAGATTTTCTCTCTGTTCTTTCTTTTTTAGTATCTTTTCTATATTGATCTCACTCACGATCGATCTTTAATTCTTGATTCCTTTCCAAAACCTGAAACACCTCTTTTTATTTATAGAGATAGAGTTTCAAAGGAAATCCTAAAAAAAGATATATTTTAGGAAAATATCGATAAATATCTCATTTTATTTTTAAAATTTAAATAATTATCGATTAAAGGATGATTATCATCAAGAAAACTTTCTAGAATCTGTATCTGACTTGAAATTGTCACAGAAAACTACGTCGGAGTGCAAAAATCTCAATTGGTACTATATAAAGCCGATCAACTCTACACAGAAAAATTTTATGAAAAGTTTGCAATTAGGTTTCTAAACTTGTAAAAACTATTGTTTTGACCCTCAAACTTAATTTTTTTAACAAATAGGTCCAAATTGATTTCGAAAAGGTAATTCTAGTTGGATTAACCTCGATCCTACTCTCAGATTCATCTATCCTTCACCTCCTAAGATCCGAGAAGGCAGTAACTTTCATCATAAATTTTTTTATTTTTTTCTTGGTATTTAGATTCGAAAAAAGGGTGCTAACAAAAGTATAGTTGGTCGAGTCCTGCATACTAGGTGAGTGGATAAGCCTATAATAATTTCTTTTCATTAAAATATTATTTATCTTTATCTTTTATGATTTGTTGAAATATTACTACTGAAGCATGTGTTTTAAATGCAATTTAGAAACTTGATATTTTCTATAGAAATTGGGAACAAAGAATAATATTTTTAGTTTTTATTTTATATATATGATTATGATTTCGCGTAGTTGGATAAATGAGTACACACTCATTTATATGACCTATGAGATCACACATTGGACATCGGGTGTAAACTGATTATACTTTTTTTTAGGACAACGCTTAGTATACACATAACCTTTGGTGCATATGCTAAGTGGTGCCTTTTGAGGGCTTATTGTCTATGCGCGTATGACTAGTTATTTACACTTTGAGTTGCCAGGTGAGACATTTTTACGCCCAAAGTTGTCAGAGATCAATAGGGTACATCTATATGAGTATATATATTTTTTCAACTGAATTATTTATTTTATTTTTTATTGATTTTTCTTGGTATGATAACATAATTTAATTTAGTAGCGAAAGTTTTTCCGAATTGATTCAAAATTATGCAGTTATTTGATTTAAGATTAGAAAAGGATTTGTAGTTTTGAATATATATGGAATTGATTCTTTATTTAATTAATTTTATAAAATTTTATTTATCCAGATAAAATGTTTTCAATTAAATATTTATGTTTAGAATAATAACAATATTTTCTTTAGCAGAAAAGTCTTTAAGAATGGTATAGTATTATACATGTTTATTTCAGTCATTATATTTTTTTTTTTTGCTATTTGTTTATTCTCTCACTGAGTTTTACTCATCCCTATTTTCTCCACCAGTGTTATGCAGGATGTTTAAGAGTCGGATCAAACTTGAAGCCGTAGCAGTTAGAGCTTCGAGATGTTAGACTCCATGGTCCGAAAAAATAAAGTCAGAAACTTGGATGGTTAGGCCGAGTTCGGACAAGACCGTTACGTTAATAATAATATAAAAATAAAATTTTAATTCATGAAATATAATAATTTTCAAACAAAAAATTAGAATGAAATGATGAATTAATTAAAAGCTAGCAAATATAAATTTACTATATATAATAATTTATAATTTACATCTTAATCTATAAATAAATAAATAAATAAATTTATATATATATATATATATATATATATATATATAAATTTCTAAAACCTAAAATTTCTTTGATATATGTACTAAATTTTTTACACATAAAATTTTTATTTTCACGTGTGTATTTATTTTGATATACAAAATTTAAGTTTAGGTGTAATTTTATAGTTTTTTCTATTAATTTATTGATTGATAAGTTACGTTTTTAATTAAATATTAGCTCTAATCTTAAAAAATAGCATCTTAATTATATTTTAATGTTATATTAACTAATTAATAATTTTCTAACAAAATAATAATATTAATTCTATCCTAAAAATTAACATATTAGTTATATTAATTAACTAATAAATTAATTTTCATATTAGATAATAATTCTAATTTTAAAAAATAACATCTTAAATTATATTTTTAATATTATATTTAATTATAAATTATTTTTGAATATGTATTTTTTAAAAATTAAGAAAATATTTATAAATAACTAATTTATTATTATTTTTAAAATATTATAAATTAATATTAAATATTAGAAAAATTATTAAATTATATATTATGAATTTAATTTTATAATTATGATAATAATAGCATAGTAATAAAGTGAGACTACATTTGGAATGGAATATATATACATATTACAATTTGCAAAAGGCCAAAAACAAAATAACAGTAATTGAGAAGGAAAATCATTCAACGGAAAAACGTGGCACTTTATCCATATCTCTCTAAATATTAGATCAGAAAATTACCAAACCGCCCTCAGGCATAAGCTGACATGTCGGGGGTTAATGGTGTCCACGTCATGAAACCCGCCATCAAGGACAGTTAGGTGAACGTCAAAGAATCAAATCCCAGTTCTCACCAACGAACTTACGAACAAAAGAAAAAAAAAAAAAAAGAAAAGAAAAAGTCCCAAAATCAAAATTAATCCATCTCTTCAAGCGAAAGCCAAATTTCAATTCTTAACACAAACATCGCATTCAATAAGAAGTTCTTTTTGTTTTGAAATAAACAGTTTGATTACTTTTATATCTTTATATCAGACTCTTTCAGTATCCCAAGTTTCTACCTTTTTTTCTTTAATTATTAATGGCATTGTTTCGAAAATTGTTCTACAGGAAACCACCTGATGGTTTGCTCGAGATCTGTGAGCGTGTATACGGTGCGTTTTTATTTGTTTACTTGTTTATTTTGTTCTAATTTTGTGTTTAGTGCTGAAACTCGTGTTCTTTGATTTCGTGTGTAGCTAATGGTTGTGCCTTTTGTCATTAGTTAGAATGAAATTGAATTAGATTCTCGAATTCTGTCACTTTGAAAACAGCAACTAGGTTTAGATTTTGAATTTTGACATGATCTAACAGAAGTTACATTTCTGTGTAAAATAGTGTTTGATCACTGCTTTACCACCGATGCTTGGCAAGAAGAGAATTATAAGAAATATATGAGTGGAATAGTTGGTCAACTTAAACAACATTTTCCTGATGCTTCATTCTTGGCGTTTAACTTCCGCGAGGGTGAGACACCAAGCCAGCTTGCTCATCTCCTGTCCGAATTTGATATGACCATTATGGAATACCCTCGGCAATATGAAGGTTGCCCGTTGCTTAAAATGGAGGTGATTCATCATTTCTTAAGATCAGGCGAAAGTTGGCTTTCGCTTGGGCAACATAATCTTCTCCTTATGCATTGTGAAAGAGGCGGTTGGCCTGTTCTTGCTTTTGTGCTGGCGTCATTACTTATTTATACGAAGCAGTATAGTGGAGAGCAGAAGACTCTCGACATGATATATAGACAGGCTCCTCGTGAGCTTGTGCACTTTCTGTCACCATTGAATCCTGTCCCTTCTCAATTGAGGTATTTACAATATGTTTCAAGGAGGAACGTGGCTTCAGAATGGCCTCCACTGGATAGAACTCTTAAATTGGATTGTGTTATTTTGAGATTTATTCCTAATTTTGATGGATACGGGGGTTGCCGTCCGGTGTTCCGAATTTATGGGCATGCTCCTTCAGATGAATCGGACAACGTTGTTTGCTTAACTCCTAAGAAAGGAAGAATTATCCGGGCTTATAAGCAGGTAACTCATGTCCTGGTCATTATGTGCTTTACTTGCTCATCTTTTGGTTTCTAGTCATCGCTACTCTTGCTGACCTTTAGACGGCAGTATTTTGATATATATCAGTTGTCCTTATTTTTTATATTAGCTTCAGTTGGAGTTCTTGGAAGGTGGTTTATTTAGGGGGGGCGTTATTTTGTATGAAGATGGGTTTAAGTGGCACTGGGGCTTTATAGAGGACATGGATCTCAAGGAAAAATAACAGGAATCCAAAATTGCTCCATAACTAAGAATTTCATGCAACCTAATATGAATCAAAGTAGCCTCACAAATGTATAACTGCAAGCTGTGAACTTTTAAGCCTCACAATTGTACAACTGCAACAAGATAACCGCATCAAAAAGCTTCAGAATGAATGAATGAAAAACAAGTTGAGAATTAACCAGCATAGCCAGTTCGTAGGCAATATTTAAGGGACTCAAGATCATTTATTGATGACTCCGGATTTTTCAAGAATACTGAATTGATATTTTTGCGCTTTGCACCTCAAATCAGAACAAAAGTACCTTCAGATAAAATGTCATGCCATTAAAAATATTTGCTTTTAGCCCCTTTTATCAATGTGTTGTCTAATCAAACCATATTAGCCAGCATGGCCTACTCTCTTTGATCACTTGACACTGCACGATTCAAGTCCTTAGCATAATCAATCCCTTAATTGAAAAATTTTAATTCCTGCACTGATCTTACAATTCAATTTCTGCATTACACATTGTGCTTTAGTCTTGGATCCTCACTACAACAAGGTTAGCCTTTTGGGTTGAGTGGGTTTTTGATGGCAGACACCACTTTGGCTGCCTTAATAAATTATTTCCCATGTTGCTTTTTAATTAAATTTATTTAGTGTAATGATTCTTAATTCTTTATCATCAATTATCCATGGGGATAGTAGGTAACATCCTGATTGTCGAGGTTATTTATGCTTCAGAACATCTAACTGTGAGACTTTAGTAATTTGGGATGCAAAGTGAAAATATGGCTGAGGTCAAGCTAAGCCATATCTTTTTATTAGTTTATAGAAGGTGAACTCAAGCGCCTATCCTATCTGAAGAAGGGGTATGAGGATGTATTATTTCATTTTTATCTATTTCTTATTGGTAATACTTTTGTTTTTATCTCCTTTGATTTGTTTTGCTCCACAAGCCCAGTTGATCCTGCCTCTTATGTGTGGCCATTGAGCATCTTTGTATTATATTGCAGACAGAATGTGAGCTAGTTAAGATTGACATCAATTGCCGTATCCAAGGGGACGTTGTGCTTGAGTGTATCAGCTTAAATGATGACATGGAACGTGAACTGATGATGTTTCGAGCTGTGTTTAACACAGCTTTCATTAGATCAAATATTTTGATACTTAATCGTGATGAAATTGATATATTGTGGGATGCTAAGAATCAATTTCCAAAGGACTTCAGAGCAGAGGTATAACTCTTTGCCATATTCCGCATAGCCCTTTGTGGCTCCTTTTCTTACTTGGATGTGCATGTGTGCACGTTTTCTTTCTTCTAACATGAAGTGTATTATCTGGGTCAAGATTCTTTTCTCAGAGATGGATGCTGCTGATTCCGTTGTTGCAGTAGATTTCCCTGGCTTAGAGGAAAAGGAAGGTCTACTAGAGGAAGCATTTGTTAAAGTTCATGAGATATTTAACTCTGATGACTGGTCAGGTTCTCAAGCAGATTCTGCAATTAATGTGCTTCAACATATTGGCGCATCTAACATTGTCCAAGAAAAGTTTGACATTGATTTGCAACAGGGTCAACTTAGCCCTCTAAGCCCTCGAAAGCTTGAGACAAGTCCTAGAAAGCGTCAAGAGAGAAATAAGCACATGGTTGTGGACAGTGGATTAAAGAGTTTCACATTGTCAGCACAAAAGATTGAGTCTGTTCCCTCTCCAAAATCATCTCCAGGTGCTGATGTAGTTGAGGTGACTAAACACAAAGACATACGAGTCGACCTTCAACTTCCCATTCAGTCTGATCTCATGTGCAAACAACCACCTCAGTTACCCTTAGATTCTGCCATTAAACCTCTAATATACAGTGATGCCTCATCTGGAAATGCTGACATCATTGATAAGATAGTATCGACAGCTGCCTCAAATCAAAACTTGTTAGTTCCATCAGGAACTGAACCTTTAGAATCCTCAACTGTTTGTTTTTCACCATCAACGCCACCACTGAAACCTGTCATGGATTCTAGTGCCTCAAAATCTTTTCCACCTTCATCACCACCTCCTCACCGTCTCTTAACTCTAAAACCAGTAGATCCTTCACCTACCAAAGAGACTGAAACTTTAGGGGATAAATGTCAGATGTCATCAGACAGCAAGCAACCTGCTCCTGATAACCAGTCAACCTTGCCTCTGCTTCCCACTCCTCCTGTAGTAATATCAACACCTCCTCCAGTGCCACCTTTGAGGGAGAACAGCCCCATTAAACCTGGACCTCCCACTCCACCACCTCCTCCAACTCCACCTCTGAAGGAGAACACTGCTGTTAGAGCTCGACCCCCTCCGCCCCCTCCTCCTCCACTTCATTCAGGGCAGGCAGCTACTCCAACAGTTTCATCTACGATGCCGCCGCCGCCGCCACCTCCGTCCACTTTGTTTTCCAATTCCTCTCATGCTCCTTCTGCACCCCCTCCTCCCCTTCCTTTTGGTAAAGGTCTTTCAAAGATGGGAAGTAATGGAGATTATAATTTGTCTCAATCTCCATCCCCTGCACCACCCACTCCTGCACCGCCACTCAGTTCCTCCAGCATCAAGGGACGCTTATCTCGTACCATAAGTTCAAGGAGCCAACAAACCAAAAAGCTGAAGCCATTGCATTGGTTAAAGTTAACAAGAGCTGTCCAAGGAAGCTTATGGGCAGAGGCGCAGAAAAGTGAAGAAGCCTCCAAGTATGTGCAATCCAAGAGAATATATATCATCTGTTGGAATATGTATTCAGTACCTTTTAAGTCTTATATTCGTTTTGTGTTTGTCACCTTATAGGGCTCCAGAGATTGACATGTCAGAGCTTGAGAATCTGTTTTCAGCATCAATATCAAATGCAGATAATAAAAAGAAGTCTATTGTGCGTGGTTTGCCAGGACCTAAAATTGATAAAGTGCAATTGGTAATCCAATATTGACTCCTTATTTGATGAAGTGCATAATTATATTCTTGTTTTTGTTACTTGAAGGTTTTGTGCGCCTACATTTTGATTTTACCACATGTACAATCATTGTAATTTTAATTTTTGTGACAATCATTCTTAATCCATATGTTCTACTTCATACTATAAGGATTCCGTAAGAGGATAAATAACATCTTATTTTTCTTAGTAAAAACTTAACGAAATATTAAACCTTAATCATTTTCAATCTACTGTTTTATGTACTACTTTATACTAAGACTTCTATAATATAGGATAAAGTAAAAGCAGACAAGGTGACTTGTTTGCATATTGGGTAGCTCAATTGTTCAATGTCATTTGGACATCAGACATCTTTAAAATTCATAAGTCACTGGAAATTTTAAAATTTATATCCCAGAGCATTATTTCCTGGAAAATGATATTCAGTTGGTCTATTCTTTTCCTAAATAGCTGTTATGGACTGCACAGTTTTTGCAATCTAGGAGTGATAAATTGGCGAAGAGTGCATAAAAGAGAATATGATTTATTCCTGTGATCTTTTAAGCTCAGAGATTGTATTGTTCAGGTCCTTTTTCTGGGCGATGGACGAAATATTTTATAATAGTTATTGTAGAATTATAGAGAGATTTATGTTTAAAGATCTGTTAGCAATATTAGGGGCTAATATCTAGGAGATCTACAGCTAACAGATCAGTTTTTCTTATCCCATGATTTTAGGAGATTTGGTAGTCTGTTACCAAATCTGTAGATATAAGTTTCCTGTTTTATAGCTTTCAGTTTTAGATATATAAAGAGGGGCCTGTAACCTTATTTTTAATATAATGGAATCTTACTCTTTCCTTCCACAAACAAGATGGTATCAGAGCAATCTCTGAACCCTAATTCCCTCATATGACCAAATACGGGAAACGTGATTCAAGAGCTACCGTTTCCCAAATCACCTCCAATCAGGAAGCCATGGCTTCCAACAATGATAGTAACCTCATGCCCATTACAGGACACAAACTGAATGGGAACAGCTATCTCCAATGGTCCCATTCCGTAATGATGTTCATATGCGAAAAGAGCAAAGATGATTATCTCACCGGAGATGCTGCCAAACCAAACAAGACGGATGAAAAGTTCAAAGTCTGGAATGCCGAAAATAATATGGTCATGTCATGGCTCATTAATTCCATGACAAATGACATTGGAGAAAACTTTCTTCTCTATGAAACAGCAAAGGAGATCTGGGATGCTGCCAAGGAAATATATTCTAACAATGAGAATACATCGGAATTATTCAAGGTGGAAAGTGTTCTTCATGACTTCCGCCAAGGAGAATTAACAGTGACTCAATACTTCAACACTCTCAATCGGTATTGGCAGCAGCTAGACTTGTTCGAGGAGCACAATTGGAGCTGTCCGAATGATGGAATCAGGTATAGACAAATAATTGAACGGAAAAGAATATACAAATTTTTGATTGGATTAAATAAGAACCTTGATGAAGTACGAGGAAGAATTTTAGGATCCAAACCACTACCAAATATCCGAGAAGCTTTTTCAGAAGTTCGGAGAGAGGAAAGTCGAAAGAAGATCATGATGGGATCTCAAGATTCTATGACAAATCCTGAGAGTTCAGCACTTGTGGTGAGAGGGAATCCATCCAACAACAACAGCGATCACAGACCAAAGAAAGGGCGACCATGGTGTGATCATTGTCGACGTCCTGGTCACACCAAGGACAACTGCTGGAAGATTCATGGCAAACCAGCAGATTGGAGGCCTTCCCGGTTTGCCAATGACAAAGAAGGACGAGGCAACCTTGCTTCCATGGATGAACAACCTCCACCCGAACCAACTCCCTTCAGCAAGGAACAGATAGAGATCTTGCGAAAATGTTCGACCAATCCTTGCCCGCACCGGCTCCCACCGTAGTTGGTACCGGATCCCCGGCACAAAAGGTAATTTTTTAAGTGCTCTAAATGCTAACAAGGAGAGGCTCAGTCCATGGATTATAGACTCAGGAGCTTCTGATCATATGACTGGAGATGAGAAGCTATTTTTAACTTACACCCCATGCTATAAAAATTTGACTGTGCGAATAGCTGATGGTTCACTCTCAAAGATGGCTGGTACAGGCTCGGTTCAAATTTCAGAGAACATCACTCTTGATTCTGTTCTACTTGTACCAAAATTAAATTGCAATTTACTGTCCATTAGTAAACTCACTCGGGATCTCAACTGTGTTACTAAATTTGGCTCAAATCTGTGTGTATTTCAGGTCTTGGACTCGGGGAAGACAATTGGCAGTGCTAAGATGTGTTCGGGGCTCTATCTTCTAGAGGTTAATGATCCTCCTCAAGGAGCAATTCATCAATCAGATTGTTCAGTGTCCAGTAGTCCTGTTTCTTTGTCTGTGAGTCAGTCTAATAATGATAGTGCAATTATGTTATGGCACTATAGGTTAGGTCATCCAAATTTCTTGTATCTTGAGAAGTTGTTTCCTTCATTATTCCATAGTAAAAATCCAAATGAATTTCAATGTGAGATCTGTCAATTCTCTAAACATATTCGCAATTCTTATCCTAACAGATCCTACAAAGCATCTCAACCTTTTTCCATGATTCATAGTGATATATGGGGCCCTTCTAGGATAAAAAATGTTACTGGTTCTCGCTGGTTCATTTCATTTATTGATGATCACACTAGACTCACATGGGTATTCCTCATGAAAGAAAAATCTGAGGCAAACCAGATCTTCAAAACCTTTAATACCATGATCCAAACACAATTCCAAGCAAAAATTCAAATTCGAAACTGACAATGCCAAAGAGTATTTCAATTCCAGCCTTAATGATTATCTCATGAGTCATGGTATTGTTCACCAAAGTTCCTGTTAACACTCCTCAAAGAAATGGTATTGCCGAAAGAAAAATCGGCATCTTCTTGATGTGGCTCGATCTCTTATGTACTCTACCCATGTACCAAAATATTTCTGGGGTGAAGCCATCCTTACTGCTGCATACCTCATAAATAGGATGCCATCTCGGATTCTTAACTTCCAGACTCCCTGTCAAATTCTCCTTCAGTCCTTTCCCACTACTCGTCTTATCTCCACCATCCCATTCAAAGTTTTCGGGTGTTCAGCTTTTGTTCATGTCCATCAACAACACCGGGACAAACTTGATCCTAGAGCTCATAAATGTATTTTCCTTGGGTACTCTCCAACTCAAAAGGATATAAATGCTACTCACCTGGTCACTAAACAATTCTATCACTCCATGGATGTCACATTCTTTCGAGCAACAACCTTATTTCCCCAAATCGATATTCGGGGGAGACTAATTTTATCCTAGACTATCGGCTTTGGGATATTGAAGAATCACCTCATGTCTCTCATAATTCGACCAAACTTGCCCATCACTAAATCATGAATCACTTCCTCCTCAAAATCTCTCCTCGAGTCTTCTTACTTCCTAGAACCTCCTACTCAAGATCAAGCCAACAATCCACCTCAAAACTGGACACACCTCAAAATCCGGACACTATTCAATCAACAAAGAGTGATGAATTGATTACCTACTCAAGGAGGAGAAAGAACCAAAAGGAGATGGAACAACAAGTATCTCTTGAGCAAACCCAAGAGTCTGACTCAAGTCCTAGATCAAGTGAAGATCCACCAGGTAACACTAATCCTGAAACTAATGATGACAGTGGCCTTCCTATTGCTGTGAGAAAAGGGGTAAGATCATGCACAAAACATCCGATATACACATTTGTGTCATATGAAGGATTGTCACCGAAGTTCAAAGCTTTTGTTGCCAACCTCGACAACATCCAAGTTCCTAATAATATACAAGAAGCTCTCAGCTCACCAGAATGGAAATCAGCAGTGTATGAAGAAATTCATGCACTAGAGAAAAATGGAACTTGGGAAATCTCTGACTTACCAACCGGGAAACGCCCAGTAGGCTGCAAATGGATCTTCACAGTAAAATATAATGAAGATGGGAGTGTTAATCGGTTCAAGGCACGACTGGTTGCAAAGGGATTCACCCAATCATATGGAATCAATTATGAGGAGACATTTGCTCCAGTAGCCAAGTTAAACATGATTCGGGTTTTATTATCTTTGGCTGCAAACCTTGACTGGCCTCTCCACCAACTAGATGTCAAGAATGCCTTTCTAAATGGGGACCTAACTGAAGAAGTGTACATGGAAATTCCCCCCGGATTTGAGACACAAACTACATGCAACAAGGTTTGTAAACTTAGGAGATCGCTATATGGGCTCAAGCAATCTCCAAGAGCTTGGTTTGAAAGATTCACAAAGGTAGTGAAGAAGCATGGCTACTCTCAATGTCAGACGGACCATACACTATTTGTTAAACACTCTTCTGCAGGAAAACTTGTTGTTCTCATAGTGTATGTGGATGACATAATCCTAACAGGAGACTATGAAGAGGAAATCTGCACCACCAAAAGTTTACTAGCTGCAGAATTTGAAATCAAGGACCTTGGGAATCTTAAATATTTCCTAGGTATGGAGATTGCAAGGTCAAGAAAGGGAATCTCTGTCTCACAGAGAAAATATGTCCTAGATCTCTTAAAAGAGACTGGAATGCTCGGGTGTAAGCCGGTAGATACTCCTATGGATCCAACTATCAAACTAGGAGCTAAGGAAAATTGTGCACCCGTGGACAAAGGAAGATACCAAAGATTAGTAGGTAAACTAATATACCAATCTCACACACGACCAGACATTGGATTTGCTGTTAGCATGGTAAGTCAGTTCATGAACAATCCAAATGAAGAACACATGGAAGCTGTGTATAGAATCCTGAGATACCTGAAACTAACACCAGGCAGAGGATTATTTTTTGAGAAGAACCAAAGAAGAGATATTGAAGTGTTCAGCGATGCAGATTGGGCAGGATCAGTTCAAGACCGAAGATCAACTTCAGGATATTGCACTTTTGTGTGGGGAAATTTGGTCACTTGGAGAAGTAAGAAGCAGTCAGTGGTATCAAGAAGCAGTGCGGAAGCTGAATTCCGGGTAATGGCACACGGTATTTGTGAGGGAATTTGGTTAAAAAGGGTGCTAAAGGAATTAAAAATTTCAGATGAAGAACCTATGAAAATGTTCTGTGATAATCAATCAGCAATCAGCATTGCCAAAAATCCAGTTCATCATGATAGAACAAAACATGTGGAAATTGATCGACATTTTATAAAGGAGAAGATAGAGGAAGGAATAATCAAGATGTTGTACGTGCCTACATGTCTTCAGACAGCAAACATTCTTACCAAGGCTCTATCGAGAAAGGTGTTTGATGATCTGAGTTCCAAGCTGGGGTTAATTAATATTTACCGCCCAGCTTGAGGGGGAGTGTAGAATTATAGAGAGATTTATGTTTAAAGATCTGTTAGCAATATTAGGGGCTAATATCTAGGAGATCTACAGCTAACAGATCAGTTTTTCTTATCCCATGATTTTAGGAGATTTGGGAGTCTGTTACCAAATCTGTAGATATAAGTTTCCTGTTTTATAGCTTTCAGTTTTAGATATATAAAGAGGGGCCTGTAACCTTATTTTTAATATAATGGAATCTTACTCTTTCCTTCCACAAACAAGAGTTATGGTGTAAGGAAGGAGATTGAAAGAAAAAAGCTCGAGCGTGCATATATCACAAGTTTGGCATACAAATTATTTGGCTAATGAGTTAAGAACCTTTATGTTAGTTTTCATAGTAAACAGCAATTTATCTTCTAACCCCTGATTCTCTTGCATCGGTAGTGATGGATTGATATTAATTAGTATTCAAACATGATGCTAGAACAAATCTGAAGCATATTGAGATTAATTGAATCTGCTAAAGTCCTGTGTTGGGTGTTGGTAAGCTGAGTTACTTTTAGGAGGCTAGCACGCGATATGACATTTACTTGTGTATCATATTTTCTTTTCCTTTGCAGATTGAACACAGACGAGCTTATAATTGTGAAATCATGCTTTCTAAGGTGAAAGTGCCATTAAATGAATTAATGGTAAGCTAATTTCTCCATTGAATCTTGCTAGTATGTGCTTTTTTCTTTCTTCTGAATATTATTGTTATGGACTTTGATCCAGTTTGAATATAAATGAATCTAGTATTGGACTTTACTATTATCATTTCAAACCTGATTTTATTGTCTCTGTAGCTGCATCATTTTGTCCTCGCTATTCTTTTCAGCTACAATGATTTGCTCTTGCCTTAATCCTTCCATCATTAATTTTTTTTCTCATAATTATTGCTATTGCTGCTTTCATGTTTAAGCGTCACTTGTCGCAGGCACTTTTTCCCTAATTCATCCTTTTTTCTTTTCCTCTTTCTTTCTTCTGCATATTTTTCCTCTCTTCATTTCTACTCTTTTTTCCCCTAAAACAACAAAATCTATAGGATGTTGCATCATTTTTCAAGTTTAATTAATTATAAGAGTTGAATAGCAGATAACATATAACTATGTGTTTTGTCATTATGCATAACTACTTTCATTTGCTTGTAATTCTTGACTGCACCACTGCCTTTTCTCCTGTGCCCGCTACATATACCGGAGATTTTTATTTTCTTTTCCTCTCTTATTCTTGTTATGCTATAATTCATTTCCAGGAACTCTTATTATGAAGGTTATAAGATCCCTGGAGTTTTTTAGAACATTTTTTGGGAACCAGAAATGATTTTATTTAAATTCTTTGGAAGTTATCAGTTCTGAGCACATTATACTAAGGAGGAAATACTTTCTGATTTGGCATGCGAATTTAATCTATGGTTTAGAGTTCAGTGCTTGCGCTTGAGGATACAGCATTAGATGTAGATCAACTTGAGAACCTCATCAAGTTCTGTCCAACAAAAGAGGAGATGGAACTACTTAAGGTATTTTCCTTTGTGAATTTGATATTTTTTTCTCTATTATCATTCATCCTTACTTTGGACAGAATGTTTTTCATTGTTTATCTCTTTGCCTCTGTTCACTGGTCAGCAGTTGGTAGAATGAGATGCTAGTCCTTTTCTCCGAGTTGTAATTATATTTTACATTTCTTTTTTCAGGGCTACATTGGAGAAAAGGAAAAGCTAGGAAAATGTGAACAGGTCCGTGGCATGTTATTTCTGCTTGGTCATTTATCTGTTGGAAATATAAAAAAAAGAAGAAGTAATAACTGAAATGAAACATCACATTTGGAAAAGTATTGACGGATTTCTTTGTTGTTCTTTTAGAATCGAACATACCTCTATCTGTTTTATCACCTCTCTCTCCCCCAGCTCCTCTCTTTTGACTGCATCAAGCACCGAGGATAATGTTCGGTTTTTCTGAGCAACCATAATTGGACTGCTTTTAAAAATATCAGGGCCTCCTAGTGTATGAGACTTTGAGCATTGAACATTTGTGGGGCTTGATATACATAGCATTCGCCTTATGTTGGAAGGAGGTTATTTTTGTAGAAAATAGTAGCAGCCATATTGTTGCACCAAGGCTTCTTTTTTACTATTAAATTTATGAAACTGAAAAGTGGAAAATGACTACTTGATGCTGATGTAATCAGACGTATTTCATTCCCTACTCTCCTAATGAGAAGAACTCCTGCGTTGGGCCAAGACCACAGAAATCCTGCAACTAACATTAACATTCTTTCCCTATACAGAAGGATTTAACTCAAATTGACAGGAAAACCCTTGTAATAAGAATAAAAAAAAGACAAAAACGCAAGATAAATGCTGAAATATTTATGTTGTTGGATTACAACTGTGTATTTCTCTTTCTTTCTAATATTTTTGTGGATATCTTTGGCAGTTTTTCTTAGAGTTAATGCAAGTACCAAGAGTAGAATCTAAGCTCAGAGTCTTCTCATTTAAGATGCAGTTTCATTCTCAGGTTAGCAGATGCATTTAGTTATACACTTGCTAGTTATTCTCAGTTTTGTGTTAAGTATGGATCTACCTCTTTTATTTTCTATTTAGGTTTCTGATCTTAGAAAAAGCCTGAATGTGGTGAACTCCACAGCAGAAGAGGTAAGTTACACTGTATTACTTTTCTCGTTTTAACCTCTTTGGTAACTATCAAGACGTTGGCTTCACACTTCTGATCCTCTAATCAGATTAGGAATTCTGCGAAATTGAAAAAAGTCATGCAGACAATTCTGTCTCTAGGAAATGCTCTGAACCAGGGAACTGCCAGGGGTGAGTCCAGAATTTTATTTGTATTCTATTTTGCCGTCATGGAGTTACTCACATTGCACAAGGCCTCTAAGGGCTCCAATTTGTGTGCTGGAGAACTTCGAAATGTCAATGCTAGCTGTCACATGACAGGCTAGCATCTTTGTTATATGCTGAAAAGTAGGGATCTGATTTATCACATTCACTGTATGCTGTAAATATGTGTATTTTCTGTTTCCCTTCTTAGGCTAGGTCTATATATAGTAGATGCTTACGTTGAGGAGAGTAAATTGTTGTGATTAAGTCTTGAATTATTTATATATGGGGAAGAGACTCAAAGGATGCTCAGCTTTTTCACAGAAGTATTATATTGTATTTGTCACTAAATGCTTATCTGCCTTTACTAAGAAATGAGGTGATTATTATGTGCTTTGCATTGTTACATAATCTCATAGACCATCAACCATTGATGTGGGAGTGTCAAATTACTCATAAATTGAGTTGACTAGTTATATACTAGAATTGGAAGCCTTAAAAGACTGAACTGCTAGTATATTTTGTTACTGTTAACCATTGATTAGTTAACCATAGATTCTTTTTTAAAATTTTTGTAATAGTTCTATTATTCAATATTTTGTTACTGTTATCAGTAATTTTGGCGAACTTCTGTATAGAAGAGTTAACTTAGGAACAGGACTCAGATATCTTTTAACAGATAGCTGACAAATCCATAAATAAAAGATTGAACTGCTATTCCATCGTACATTTACGTTTTTCATTTGGTAGATTATATTAAGTCTTGATGACATTTCATGAGTATGGGAGACAGTTGATCCTGTCAAGGTCAAGTATGTTACTCTTTACTTCATTCCACATCTTCAAGAGGCACTAGGATATTGAAAGTGATCTTATATTTGCATACATACATACATAAGCATGACTAAAGAAATGGATATAACCTAAAGTAGAATCACATTAAATTTATTTTGGCTGAGAGTTAAGCAATAGTTGGAAAAATTGTTCACTATGGAGGATTCCTGATGGAGAAATTGGCAATAACACCACTCAATTGCAGTTCTCCTTTTGCTTTACAGTTCTGTTTTTCCTAGATTAGAATGATTGGCAAATGTTACCTAAATTTTATTCTGCTTTGTTTACATCTATTTCATTACATGTGCTTGAAATCTTAATATATAGTAGAATGTTCCTTTCTACTGGTAATACAATTACTCTCTTTCTATTGAATTCCAGTTTTTTTATTTCGTTTTATAGGCTCTGCTATTGGATTTAGGTTGGATAGTCTTCTTAAGTTAACTGACACACGGGCAAGGAACAACAAGATAACTCTCATGCATTATCTTTGTAAGGTTTGTTACTTGATGAATTTTTCTCATGAAGATTGATTATTCATTGAACTGATTTGGAATTCTATGGGAACTTATATTGTTTTCTGTGGCTTAATGTGTTGATACATTCTGTGCATCTGCATTTCTTTTATTCCAGTAAAATATGTCATAACTAGAAACAGATCTGGAATAGATATTTATTTTCTTATGTTACATGCTCATTTAGGTAAATTTGACATGTGCACACACAACATGAGGTAGCCAATAACTGCTAATTTCAGGTTCAGGCGCCCAAGGGACTCACCAACCCATCAATTTGGTTATGCAACTTACCAGTCTGCTACTTTTTGGATCAATGAGTCATTTTATTTGGGTTTTTGATTTGACAGTTGCGTTCACTATATATACTTATGTCTCATTGGCTGAATCAGGAGAACATGCATACAGCATTTTAGTTTGCTACATGCATACATATCATTCAGAGTGTTGTTATTACCTTCTCAGACATGCACTCTAGATCTGGAGAAATTCAATGGTCTATCTCTTCATAGATAGGCAGAAATGATTTTTTCGTCCATCAGTTTGCCAATTACTCTGAACCAGTTGAGTAAAAAATGCTTCTTATAGGAAATGGATTGTATTCTGAGATAGCCATAGGGTCAACCTTGAGTAAATTTTCTAGTTGGTCAAGCAACATGTAACTTGTAGTTTACATATGGATCTTGAAAAGATTGAGGGGCTAAATTTGGCCATGGAATAATCACACCAATAACTGTGCTCCGTCTTTCTGCAAGGCATCATGGGGACTATGGAAAGGAAAGAAAAGTGAGGGTGAATATGTTGATGAGTAATTATCGTATATTTGGATTAAGATATAACTGTAAATGAAGAACCTATAAAGGTGATAAAAATGGCCAAGGTCTTATTAAGTTGTGGAGGCAAGTCCAGGTCAATAAGACATTGCTTTATTTTACTAGTCTCCAATTGCTTCTTTTTCTAATTCTTTTCCTTTTGGATATAATCGGGTTTTTGAGTGTTTATATACCTATAACTGAGGGCTGATTTTCAGGTTTAGTATTTTAATACCGTAGGACAGATCATATTAGATATACAAAACTGTCTCCATACACCTATTCCAACTTGTCCATTTTGCGGAAAAGAGAATTTGCTGGATTCTTAATATTCTTCGAGGTGAACTGTCCAAACCCCAGTTTTAACTCCGTCATCCTTTAATTATTTAAGTTTTTCTACGGATTTGATGCATCATTGATGTGCTTGTTCAGTTTATGTTTGTTATTTTTTCAATTTTCTGATTTTTACTATTATTTTTGTTTTCATTAGGTGTTTTTTCATGATAATCTTTTGTAGTGGTAGACACAAGACTGAGTTCTCTAGATGATAAATTGTGTATACATGCAGCAAACCAGGCTTCTTACCATTTTCACAAAGTCTTGTTTGTTTAGTTTGAAACTTTGGGCATCAAACTTTAAGATGCTATGTTTTAGGTTATATTATGGCAGCATACTATTCCTCATTCACAGAAAAATTTGTGAATCACTGTAATTCTGATTGATATGCTATAGGTGCTGGCGGACAAGCTACCAGAACTTCTAGATTTTTCAAAAGACCTTGCCAGTTTGGAATCTGCATCAAAGGTATTATTATTTCTTATACTGGTTGTTCTAAGAAAAAACTAGAAGAAAGTGTCTGACAGAAATGTACATTTTGCTCCTAGATACAATTAAAATTTTTGGCAGAGGAAATGCAAGCCATAAGCAAGGGATTGGAAAAAATTGTACAGGAACTATCCACATCTGAAAGTGATGGTCCAATATCAGACAATTTTCGTAAGGTAATTTTTAAGGATAACAGTTGACTAATGCCAATAGGATGTCTACCATGCCAGACACATATAGTTCCTTATTAACTTCTTATCTTTAAGGAATTACTATTTATTGGCTTAAGTACTCGAGCTTATTATTTGTTGCTAAGGTCATTTGGCACATGTACCAGTATTTAAAATAATACGTTTTAGTTGTGGTTGGGCTTTTGATCATTATGTTAACCTCGAGAAATTACTATTGGCCTTGTATAGATGCATAAAAGTATAGGCAACTTTGGGATGCACTTGCTTTCAGAACTGTAAAGAATTGAAATGTCCAGGCATATATCCAGCTGTATATTTTGGATAATTAACAATTGCAGAGTGTGTAAGAGTATAATAAGGAGCTGCTGATGATGTGGTTAATGAACTAATTACAGGTGTAACCAAATATCAAGTAAGGAGTCTGATTGGATAAAGAATTATCTTTACTGATCCTATGGAATAGATTGCTGGATTTTCAATGTACTACACTTCTATACAGCAACCTTGACCTAACTTCCAAAAAGGACCAAACTGATCTATAAGGGTACTATAAATGTGATATTAAAGAAAATCAGGGCACATTATGGTGTCATTGATCGTATTTGAATTCTTTGAAGAGAAGCTTCAACCTAATTGAATTAGCAGGGAAGTATGAGAAGCATTGGAATTTAATGTCTCTATCAAAACTGTGCAGCTGAATGGAACAGTTCTTGCTTCTCAATAATAACCATGAAAATTTCTCATGTACTAGTTTCAATAACAGTTATATCAATATATGCATATCAATCAACTTTTAATCTTCAACTTCGCTACACACATGTGCAAGCAAGCATTGCTAATAAGTACAATCCATTATTTCTCATATGATTTTGCTCTATTTTAGATTCTGAAGGAGTTCCTTCGTTTTGCTGAAGCTGAAGTGAGGTCTTTGGCTTCTTTGTACTCTGGAGTGGTAAGTCTTAGTTCTTTTCCTTTGAAGATTAGTGATTTTTTGTAGTGTCCATTATATGAACCTAGACTTTGCCTGGGCCTTGACAATATCACAGGGTAGAAATGTGGATGCTTTAATTCTTTACTTTGGAGAAGATCCAGCACGCTGTCCCTTTGAACAAGGTATTATTTAGTTATATCAACTTTTTTAACACTATTGACTTTTCAGTTACTGCTCCAAAACACTTGAGAGGTTATAGTATGATAACTCCTATGCTTTTATTACCTTGATGATATGTACAATTAGCTAAGCCAATATGTTTTTGGAGATAATGTTCCTGATTTAATTAGAGTAGGATATCTTTTGGAGTTCAATCTTTGAGTGCACCTATCAATATAAGGCGAAATATTTTTGCTCAAATGCTTGGAGCCTAAAAAATTGACTAGGCTCGAACCAGAGTAACCTTCAGAGATCCAAATACACAACTAAGCCATAATTTGAAACTAATGGTTATGATTACATTCTTTTTTCTTTGCCTTTGGTTTAGGGTTATATCTTCAGAAACATTAAAGAAACATTAAGGGCCTTCCTTCCACTCCATCTCAGGTCTGCCCTTTGCTTTCGTAACGTATACAACTTCAACACACTCAAACCTTGTGTAGGAGTGTTTGCCAATACACATGACTGAACCATCTCAGTCTCTCCTCTCAGCTTTTCCTAAGAATTCTATCTTCTCCTCCCTACCAATGCATTCATTTCTTATCTGATCCACCCTTTTACCTCTGCACATTCATCTTCGTTTCTGCCTGGATAATCATGTCTTTGCGCTGTTTCTTCACTACCCAACACTCACTACCATACATTAAAGATCAAAGAAATTCTGTACAGATTGGCCGGCATTTTCCTATTACATTTGAATATTGCTGCAATTCTCCGATTTGCTCATCCTGCTTTAATCCCCACTTTTTCCCATTTCTAAGTATTTTCTTTTTCAAGTTGCATGGGAGGTTATGTGCACTCTGTTAATTCAATGTTGAAGCAGCTCCTTATAATGAGGTGTCCAATGGGTGTGATATTATAGTGCCATTATCAGTATAAAGGAGCCATTCATAACAAAAGAGTACGAAAACAAGCCCAAGAAGCTGATTTCTTCATGGTTGAGTTACCTAAGATGCAATTAGAAAGAAATAGATAAAATATCTATGCATGGTTTCATTGGACTTGAGTTCCTGCAACTTCTACAAAGCTTTACCTTCCAGTAAAAGTACATATCTTATTACTTGTTAGGTGTCTTTGCTGTAGTTGTGGAAGAGGGAATCAAAATCATTCTATGCAATTGTCTCATAGCAAGATGTTAATTATTTGCACTTTTCATTATTAAATTTTTGGAGAGGTTTAACCTCTTGATATTCTCTAAGGTCGATGTAAATCTAAGTTGTAAAAGTGGGAATTCTGGAAGTTGAAAGATAATGTTCAAAGAATAATTCTATGCGAGTTGACTTCAAGTCATTTGCCAAGTTTCACGTGATGTGGGCTTCACTTGTGGCTAATTTGTTGACCTGTAGCTTTCTGTTTATGTGTGTGAGGGCAGCGGAGAGAAAGTGATGGAAGGGAGTAATATGAGATGGTGGAAGATATGCTTGAAATTGGAAAGGTTCAGTACAGGGTGAACCAACTGTTGAGCCTCTCCATATTTGGTGCTCTTATCATTTCAAATACCATCATAGCCAATTTAAGATAGGTTAAGCAGCTTTTAGAGGCACATGCTCAATTATTAAGTCACAGCATATGCCATAAATCTTCTTGGATTTGGTTCCGCCGAATCCCACATTATGATACAGAGTGATGAGGAGTTTATTTTATATATTCCTACCGTGTTATTTTTATAAATACATCTGCATGATGTCTCTTTCAAGAAACAGCAGAAATACCTTTCTACTGTTCCTGACTGTGGCCCTCCAAACATTATGCATTGTTGGATTTGCTTATACCAAGAAAAATCTTTTGATTCAGTTCACTTTAGAGTCACAAACAGTTCCTAGTTTGCTTTCAGTGTAATTACTTCAAATCTCATGTTGTAAAGAATATAAATCTGCAGTTGTTTCAACTCTGCTCAATTTTGTGAAATTGTTCAACAAAGCGCATGAGGAGAATTGCAAGCAGCTTGAGATAGAAATGAAGAAAGCGGCAGAAAGTGAAAAATCAAAAACAGGTGTATCAGAGGAGTCTGAAAACTTGTCGCGTAAACCAGTTGAAAGTGGGAGTACCAAGTGATTTGGACACTTAAACATCATTTCCCCTTCAATAGGAAGAACTGCGGCATGGCATAGTCATCAAGTAAGAAATGGAGGATAAAAAGAAATTGATGTTGTTAGAGGGAACATGCATTTAGCTTGTAGATTAATCCCGAACTGTAAATTTTCAGTTACTCAAAGGTTGTTCCTTCTGAAAGGTAAGCATCTTATCCCGTTCTCTATTTAAGTGCCGCGACGTGGTGTCTTTATCATGGGCAATGATGCATATACATTCATTTTCCTTACTAATGTGATTATTATCCTCTTTGATGCAGGATCGGTGCGAGTCTGCGTTATTTTTTTGGGTACGCAACTAGTATCACTTCCAATTAATAATTATGTTGCGGTAATTAGTGAGGGTTTCAGGGATTCGCTTCTCCTTTTCATTTTTGTTGCTTTCACCTTTGATTTTCTCATCTTAATTGAAGTATCTTTTTGTTGAATGCTCGCGCATCAACATTTACAGGTTTGTTTCAATTGTATATGTCTCTTTACATAGAAATCTAGGCTTGCATGTGGCTGCGGTATTTTCTCTGCAGGTGCAACTTACAGTTAGCTATAGAAGAATGACTCGGGAACCTTTTTTTTCTTTTTCCTGCTTTACATTAAAAATGAAAAGAACATGTTAGCTATTTCATGCTGTGTGCTTGTTACTCTAATCCTCCACATCCTGGTTACAAAAATAAAGATTAAGTAAACTAATATATATACTGCTGTTGCATAAAAAGATCAACTTAAGACCTCAAGTAGACCTTAAATGGAAGTGTATTTCTATTTTGAAATTTTTTTTATTAAAAAATAAAAGATTGCAATATTTCTATTTTTTATATACTTAATATTCGATTTGTGCACTTAATTTATTATTTTTATGGTGATATTTACTTTTAGGTGAATTATTAGATAAAAATCAATATTTATAAATAATATATCTATTTTTTTTTTAAATATTTACACGTTTTCCCTATATTTTCATTTAGTAAATCTTTGAGAAATAAAATAGCTGCGTTTTTGTTTTATTTTCCTTGAGTAGAGACATGCATGGTATCAGATGTCTTCTGGCAGCAATTTTCTTTTTCTTTTTTGCTGTATTCTATGGTTTTGGTTGCTTTTGTTTTATATGGTGGTGATATTAGGGTTTGGTGTGGGCAAGTCTTCTGCTTTCGTTTTACTTTCCTGTATGAGCACCATGTGACATGTTGCAGCAATGTTGGCATCATTATGGTTGAAATTAGGGAGATTTTTGTACTTTGACAGTGATCATTCGTAATGGAATAACCTGAAGAACTGCTTTCTATGATTTTTCTTTTTCTGAAAAAAAATAAAATAAAAAAGGGTAAACCAGCCAGTTATTTCTTACCTTCCCCTTTTCTTCTCTTTTAATTTCAAGGAGCCCTAATTGTAATTTGTTATATATAATTTCGGGTTTTACTAAAAATACTTTAGATTTTTATTTATTTTCACATACTATTATTTATCTATTATTCAATTATTTAAAAATAAATTTAATTATTTTGTTTTCTTTCTCTATTTTATAGTCTTCCTTTTCCTATTTGATCTGATCTAAATGATAGTTTATTTTCTTTTTTAGTTGTTAGTTTAATAAGTAATCGTTAAATATCTTTATATAATTAATATTGGATATTATTACATGCAATTAACTTTTACACTTTTAAATTTTAGAATTATAGTTTTTATAGAAAATTTGATAAGAATACTTTCAAAAAATTGTGATAAAAATTAATGACTTTAACTTGAAAATTTTTAATTTTTAAACTTTGTATAAATTAAAAGTGAAGTATCTTTCTAGACAGGAAAGTATTATTGCATAAGCCGAGTCTTTATTTTAACGTTTTATAACTTTTAAAGATATTTTTAGATTTTTTTGAATGAATTATTTTAAAGGATTTATAAATTTTTAATAATTTTTAGAGAATTTATGATTTATGAATGAGTTTTACGGATTTTACTAGAAATACTTTTATAACATTGATAGATTTTTATTTATTTTCACATATAATATCTATTATTCAATTATTTAAAAGTAAATTTAATCATTTTGTTTTTGCGTTTATTTTAGACATATTACACATAATGTTATATACAACTAATTTCTTAATTCATATCATAACTTGTCTCTAATTAAACCACCAAACTCATGTTATTATCATTATTTTTTATTTATTATCTATTTGATAAATACTTAATCCAATAATAATCATATTTACTAATTTTTTTGTTAAATATTTAAACCGGTAGCAATCACATTTACTAAAAAAAGTATATCCAAATACTATTCATAGTAAAACTTAAAAGTTATGTATGGTTTGATTCATATTTCATTTAAAATATATATTTCTTACGAGGGATTTTTTAAAATTAAATTAGAATTTTTTAATTTCTTTCTGCATATGAGTAGAAGAAAAGATTATTAGTTTTGAGCTTCATCCAATTTTTTTATATTTTTTAAGATGGAGAATATAGTGAAGAGAAATAAAATGATAATGCATGATAATTGAGAGAAAAAGAAATATAAGTTTTCAAAAAAAAATTATTTAAATTTAAAAAAAAAAGTAAAAGAAATTTTTTAGAATTTTTGTCATTAATAATGCATAAAAAATTATTAAAAGTATATAAAAGTCTATGTTTATAAAAAAAAATTAATAACTTTCTGAATACTAACTTTAGTTAACAAAAGTTATAATTGAATACATTTTAATTTCTATAGGCTTTTTAAAATCTTTAAAAGTCAATATTGAATTCTTTATAACTTATATAAAGTCTTTTAAAGTTAATATTGAATATATCCTAACTATTAAACTTTGTTAAAATCTTTAAAAGAAAGTTTAATATCTTTAAAAGTCTTAATTTGAACTATTAAGAAAACGTAATCAGCCCTATAATGAATTCAAGACCCACTTTTATCTTTTTTAATTTTTTATTTTTAATGTGGAGCTTTTGTAGCCAAATGCATGCCTTCACCGTGACTTGTAGATTTCTTTACTTCATCGTTTCTTCCTCGTTTGGAGAGACCTCTAGCCTAATCTCCTCGAGTCAAATTGTCCTCCTCTTATTGGTCATTGAGATGCAGTTGAAAATCAATTTCCAGAATCATACATCAGTTTACATGTTGCTTCCGTTCTCTTATATTTCCATTTCCATTCTCTAGGAAATTTACCTAATTCTTGAATAGACTTCCTACTGTACTTTTACGAACAAAGCTTCCACTGAACCCTCTGTCTTTGTTCCAGAAACAAACTATTGTCCCTGTCTTTCCACTTCTGGTTTTATACAATTTATATCATTCTTGGGGATCTTTTGCCACCTATTTACGTATGTTCCACCACATCATTATTACATTTAAACCGTCGCATCATATTCTAATGCATGTTCTCGAAAGGTCTAATTTAAGCGACAAAAGCGATTGCTTTTGGGAGGTGGAGGCTTGTACTATGTGAAATTTCTCCTTTACGGCGAATATAAAAGGATGACTATCTCTGTCGTGTAGTCTAAAGCCCATGAAACCTCTTATAAATAAAAAAATAATGGTCTAAATGTATATTTATCATTTATGCCTTTAAACTTTAGTCATTTAGTCAATTTAACACTTTAATTTTTGATGTAATTTAGTATATTTAAATTTCTTTTTGTAATATTTTAATACTTTTAGCATGATTTTTTATTTAATACGTCCCCATGTATTATATGAAATATATTTAAATATTGTTAAAAATAAAATGCAAATACATATTAGATTAAATTAAAAATTAAAGGTGTTTATATATTAAAAAAAACACAATTTGGGTGTCTATTAAGTTAAATATAAAATCAAAGTGTTAAATTGACTGTTCATATAAGCTCCAGAGTTTAAACATATATTTGACTAAAATAATATAAACGTGATAATGAGGTAATTTATTGATATTTTTTTACTTATGAAGATTAAAAAGTTTTGAATTTAAACCACTTATATTAATACTGACGAGAGGATATTGCCCTTAAGGTATGGATTATTACAGTAAGTAGAAGGTTTCTTTTTAAATATGGTTGTCATATTCCTCTTATCATAGATAAACAAGCACAAGAATATTATAAAATTAAAATAATTAGGGTTTGTTCTATCATATGCAGATTCGGTCACTCAATTTCTATAATGGAGAAAGATACGTGATAATTGGCCAATATGGGTCAACTGTCACCTTTGTCGATTTTCTTACACCAATTCCTAAGTGTTAATTTGTTCGTTGAATTGATCACTGATTTGGCCTCCATTTCTCAAAAATCTTGGGAGTCAGTACCGCAGTTGGTATTCTTTTGTTTAATTAAACATTTGAAACTTTGTTTAATTAATGGTAGCTTTCTTAGGTCAAGTTTGTTGGAACTCGAAATGAGATCATTTATTTGTTTAATTATTTATCCACGTTATATATCAGTTTTTTTTATTATTAATTAGTTATTTTTAAGTTAATTTAATAAATATTTAAATTTATTTTATTTATGAAAGTACTCATAAGCTCTAGACTATATATTATAAGGGTAGTAATCTCTTTACCTTAGTTATAAATATGAAAATTCATTTAGTGTGAAAAATTTATTTGAATAAAGACCCCTCAATCACAAGAACCAACATTCTTATTTTTTGAATTAAATATTAAATAAATATTTTAATTTTTTAATTTTTTAATATTTAAATATTTAAATTTTATTCTTGTAATAGTATTTAAATATTTTCATATAATATAAATATGAACATATTAAATAAAAATATATGTTAAACTCTATTAATATATTATTAAAAAATCTGAATAATTGTTAGATTATTCTAAAATTTTAAATGTCAAACTAATTAAATAGGTATAATATAAATAATAATACACTAAAATTGAGGTAATAAAAATGGAATCTAGGAGTAACGTAATATGTATATGTGCAAGATTGAGACCCAGAATATTGGATCGCGGTCGGCACGATTTTTGTTATGCACAACGTGATGTGACTCGCATTAATTTAATCATAAATCACGTGCCTTGAACGCTGTAAAAATAAAATAAAACAAAATCCTTTTATTTACCCTTCACAAGCTTCTACTCTTGGATTCTCATTTAATCATATCATGCAATTTACAACCCACTCAATCCTTTACCTTTTTTTTTCTTTTTTCTGGTAACACAACCCATTAATTCTTTGTTCACAAGTCCCACCGCCAGTAAATCCCAAGATTAAAGTGGTGTTTACTAGGAATCCCGTATTCAATCCGTTTCATATTCATTTAAAAAAATTATTTAAACCAATATCAGGTACTAAATTTGAATGTTTTTACCATATCGATTTAGATAATCGGATTTTGATAGCGAATATCTGAATTTTTAAATTCAAATTCCATATGAATATTAAAATTTAATCCGAAATCTGTTTACAATTATTTGTATCCAATCTCTTAAGGATCGGTTGGATCAAATACTCGAAAATACGTATCGATTGTCATCCCTAATGTTTACCATATAGTTACACCTAATTTTATTTAGTTGGTAAAAGTTAAGAAAGGTTATTTGGTTTAGGTGTTGAAAGCTAGCTCATAAATTCTTTTCTCCAACAACTAATTTTATCTTTAACATCATAGTACTTTATCATTATAAAGTCTATTTTTTAATTATAGGAAATGAATCGGTATTATTTTAACTAATTTATTAGTCTTACATGTTTTTATATTAATTTATATTGTTAGCAAATTCATATAGAATTTTTTATTATTTTTATAAGTAAAATTATATTTATAAATATCATAATTATTAAGTACAATCGATTTAATTTTTAAAATAATTAAAAAATTATATATAATATATTTAATTAATTAATAACTAAGTACTATAAAAATTGACTAAATTAGTATTTAATTACATTAATATATTATTAAAATTTAAATAATATCAATTTTACAGATTTATATAATGTTATGCACCCATAGTTTATTAAAAAAACTCTCAAATATAGGCATTTTGAAATATATGTTAAAACATAGATCAAAACATAATTTCTGACATTCTGTATTATAAGACAAACACTCCATCGTTAAACATTTGATCCCCAATGAGCTTAATCTCTCATACATTAAAATTAAATGAGCTTAATCTCTCATGCATTAAAGAGACTTTTTACACATTTACAGGAAAGCGATAATATTTTTTGTACGGTCACTTTTTTTATGATTTTTTTTAAAGAAAAATTTTATGATTTTTTTTAAATAAAGTTTATTTATACAAGTTTTTTGGAGCTGCATTATAGTATATTTTTGATATTTTATTAGTATCCTTTTAATATATTTTTATTACCATTAAATATATTTCTTAGTTTATTTTAATTATATCGTCATGTTTTTAAATTGTATTTAGTATATTTTTTGAGACACACATCTTCATATTATTAATACATATTAGTTGCTGTAAAAAGCATATCATTCAATTCAAGAATACCAAATATAAAGATATAAAATAAAAATGATAAATCTACCTCACTTGGCTGATTTTACAATAATATAAGTTAAAATAATATTCATAAATATTTTATAGGTATACTTTTAGTATTTTTTTGTCGGACGAAATTTTAAAAAAATAAAAAAAAATATATAAAATATATATAATAATACAAACTTTTAAAAAATATCATTTGGATATCTTATAGGTATATTTTTAATATATTTTTTCTAATAATTTTAAATAAAAAAAACTATAATTTTTTTCTTTTTTACCATAAAAATATATATATTTTTTAAAATGGTTCTCATGAAGTTTCTTCTGCATTAAAAAAAAAAAAAAGGAAGAGGAAAATTGATAGCATATATAAATATGAGGTTCAAGATTGTTATTTTACCTTTTACATTGTACCACTCCACTACTACACATATTTGGACATGTATTGAAGTACAAATAGAATAATCTTTGTACACGAATGAAAGAGTAAAAAGGTTGAAATATAGAGGACAAAAGAAGGCCAGAAGTTTGTGTCGGTGGAAGTTGGCAGAACCTCAAGGAGTTGTCGGTATATGAGGGCAGCTATACGTTGGATCTTTGGCTTCATATGTTTATTACAAAAGGCTCCAATGTGATAAACAAAAGGGTTCCTCCTTAAACTAAGGTTTTTGTGTTCTCTTTTAGTACACCCTTCAAGCTCACTCTTGTGCCAAACATTCTCGTTAATGCATATTTGCATGTGAAATTATACTAATTACTTAATTTGATATTTTATTTTTTAATTTAATCTAGTAAATATCTGAAATTTTAATGTCTTTAATTTTCAATTTGATCTAACAGACATTTGAATTTTATTTTATAGTAATATCTAAATACTTTTATGCAATAGAAATAGACGTATTGAATCAAGATACAAATTAAAAGTATTAAAATATCATAGAAAAATAAGTTCAAATATCTGTTAGAATACATTAAAAATTAAATGTTAAAATGATTAAATAACCCAAATTGAGGAGTATAAATATATATTCGATTTATATATTTTTCATATTAACTTGTTAATCCTTTAAAGAACGTGATGATTAGTACGAGTAGTGATGGTAGTCGAATGGGTAATTTTAGGTAGCCTAACCCGACTTAATTCTAATTGGATAGATTCGAGTAATAACCTGACTTAAATTTATGTTTAGTTTGTATTAATATATTAAATATTTAATGTTGGATTCTTAGATTTGATTAGTTTATATTTTATTTTTTTATTTAATATATTATAGAACTTAGTTATTGTAAATGAGTTCGATAAACGGGCACCCATTTATTTATTCGAATGTTTATATAAATAAATATTTAACGGACATGGTACCCACTCTCTATTTTAATATCTATAAATTATATTTAATAGTTATTTAATTTAAATGAGTTTTAATCGGATTTGGATAGTACACGGGTATTTCTATTCAAATTTGGGACGAGTTCGGGTATTAAAGATAAATTTTTAAATGAATTTAAAATATATTTGGATGTGTGTCTTTTAATCAGGTTTAGATTCAAGTATTTTTAAATAGACGTTACCTTATCCATTATCATTCCTAAATACGAGTGTGAAATAAGTTTATTTCTTTTTTACTTTTTATTATATTTTAGTTGTTAAAGTCGGTACTAAATGTCTCTGAAATTTATTTAATTGATAATGTAGGTAAAACTGATTCGTTCAAACTAAATAAATAGCTTAAATACCTTATCTTAATTTTTTTATATTTAAAATTATTAGAGAAATAAATTATAAAATATGCACTTAACAATTGTTATAATAATGTTATCATATATGCATTATGTAGCCTTCAATTTAAATTAAAAATTAGTAATACTAGTTATTTACCCGTGCGTTTGCACGACCGTTATTATTATTTTAATTATAAATCAAGTGATATAATTTAATAAAAAATTTATTATTTAATTTTAATTTATAAAATTTTAAAAAATAATAGCAAACTAACTATTTTTGCATGTCCTTAATTTTTCTAAAATTCTAAACTTTTATTGATGCAATAATACAATAATTATTTAAAATTTATCTATTAATTGATTTTCATATTATATAAATTAATATACCAATATAGTTGATATTACTATTTTTTAGGATCAAGAATTTATTATATAATTAAAATTTAATTTATTATCGAATATAATATTAAAATATAATTTAAGATAGTTTTCTAGAATTATTATCTAATTACAAAACTAATATTTTAGTTAATATAATATTTAAATATAACTAATATGTTAGTTTTAGGATATAATTAGTATCATTATCTGATTAGAAAACTATTTATTAGTTAATATAATATTAAAATATAATTGATATGCTATTTTTTTGAATTAGAATCAATATTTAATTAGAAATATAACTTATAAATTAATAAATTAATAGAAAACACTATAAATTTACACATAAGCTCGAATCTTATGTGTCTAAATTAAATACATATGTCAAAACAAAAATCTTATGTGTCAAAAATTAAGCATATATGTCAAAAAAAATTTAGGTTCTCAAAAATTAATGTATACTAATCTTTTATCCGCGCATTGCATAGTCGTTGTTATTATCTTGATTATAAAATCAATTCATAGATACAATTTAATAAAAAATTTAATATTCAATATTAATTAATAAAAATTTAAAAATTAATAACAAACTAATTATTTTTAAATAATCTTAACTTTTTTAAGATTTTAAAATTCTGATAATGCAATAATATAAAATTATTTATTAATTAATCTTAATATTGTATAAATTAATATATCAATATAATTGATATTACTATTTTTAGAATTAAAATTTTATTATATAATTAAAAAATTAATTTATTATTAAATATAATATTAAAAATATAATTTAAGATGTTATTTTCTAAAATTAGAATTATTAACTAATTTATTAGTTAATATAATATTAAAATATAATTATTATGCTATTTCTTATAATAAAATTAATATTTTATCTGATTAAGAAATTATTTATTAATTAAAATATAATATAAAAATAAAATTAACATGTTATGTTTTAGGATTACATTCAGTATTTAATTTGAAATGTAATATATGAATTAATAAATTAATAAAAAAAAATTATAAAATCACATATAAATTTAAATTTTATGTATCCAAAGTAAATTCACATATCAGCGTCGAAAATCAGATATACATATTAAAAAAGTTTAGATTTTATAAATTAATATAAATAAAGGTAGAGGGAGAAAAAGAGAGATTGCTTTAATGTTTAGCAATGGCTATATGCATAAATGATTGGTGGTAGGTATATCACTTGTCTTTTTCTATTAAATTATATGCCAACACTTTAACTTTCAATAATTCATAATTATGCACTTCACTTTAAATTAGTAATTCGGCTATTCATCTTTATAATTCCGTTCGAAAAAGTCATTCCCATTCCACTAATCACTATTTTGTATTATATCATTGTCTTCCCTAATGTTTTATACCAATTAGATTTCTTTTAATTTCATATTAGAAAGCAAAAAGAAAACAAGATGAGAGATTTTGTGTGAGGAGGGCCAACAACACTTTTACGAACCCTAGGATGCTCTTTTATAATTAAAAATTATATATGATGGAAGATAATATTTATATGATGGAAGATAATATTTATATGATGGAAGGTAAATTTTTTATTTAACCAATAAAACTTAAATAAATAGATAAAAATATATAAGTAAATAATATATGTGTCATAAACAAAAGTATTAGTAATCAATATTATAATCGAGATTATCATTCTCAATAAAAAAAATTGATTTTGTTTTAGATGTTTATAGTGATGAGTTGAAGAAGACAAAGTGTTGCACAAGTTTGATAGGAACTTTTTCAGAAAAATCAATGAAAACATAGTGAGAATAGTATAATTATGGTAGCAGTAAGAGCGGTATATTACTATATTACGAGTAGATATTTTAAAAAAAAAAAAATCGTCATTTTATACTTTTTAATATACTAAGCTGATAATATGTGTTTTAAAGTTACAGGTTGCTAATTGCTGTTGACCTGCTATATACATTTAATTATAAATATTTACTAGGTTCACACATCAAATTGTAACTTTTAAAAGTTCAAACACTTGATTGTCAAATTTTAATAAGTTCATTTATTATTTTTATATTTTTATAATTATTCAGTTTTTTTTATAGTGATCGATTTCATATACTCAAATGTTAATAATTTCTAATTTCACACACTAAATTGTAACTTTTAAAAGTTTAGACACTTGATTGTCAAATTTTAATAAGTTCATATATTAATTTTGTTAATCATTTAACTTTTTTTTTTATATAGGTGACCGATTTGGTCTCGTATGCTTAGATATTAAAGATTTCCAGTTACACACATTAAATTATAACTTTTAAAAGTTTAAACACTAGATTGTCAAATCTTAATAAGTTTACACACTAATTTTGTAACTATTTCATATTTCAACATATAGAATTTTTGTTTAACTTGTGTACTTATTCTTTTAATACATGAAATTCAAACTTATGCGTAATTTTAAGATTTTTCTATTAATTTATTAATTAATAAATTATATTTCTAATCAAATACTAATTCTAATCCTAAAAAATATCATATAATTATATTTTAATATTATATTAACTAATAAATTAATTAGATAATGATTCTCTTAAAAAATTAATATATTAATTATATTTTAATATTATATGATATGAATCAAGGCTACCATGAGGTTCCATTACGAAAGCATGCACTAAAAGG
Source organism: Ricinus communis (assembly GCF_019578655.1). NCBI lineage: Eukaryota > Viridiplantae > Streptophyta > Magnoliopsida > Malpighiales > Euphorbiaceae > Ricinus > Ricinus communis. The sequence goes on from NC_063258.1 coordinate 24,143,711, forward strand.
TCCAAAATAGAAATGCAACTCATGCGTGAAAACAAGAGTCCAACCTTATATTAAAGCATTCAGTCCATTTTGAAGAATAAAAGTCATTCTGCTATGATTAAGTCTTTGGGTTTAATTCATATTTATATGGGTTCTTATCTTTAGGTTTTAGCTTAAGTAATTGTTTTAGTTTATTTTTATTTAATTAAGGATTATTTTATTAGGTGTGAGTTATATGTGTGTTGTGTAGAGTTACAAATGAGTGCACATGTTTAGTTGTCGTTTGGGAGTTACAAAATGAGTGTCATCAATGTAAAAAAAACAGTCACTTTTAATGAGTTTTAAAGAGAATTAAAGGAAAAAATATGGGAAAGATCAAAAGACATCCATTTAGATTTCTTTGTCTCGTGTTGGCTATAAATATCAAAGCCAAGTTCATTTGTAAGAGGAATTGATGAATGATAATATTTATTTTCTCTTTGTGAGTGTTTTTGCTTAAGTTCTTGCATGAATTTTGAACTTATCAAACTATTTTTCAATTTGTGACGTTCTCTAACTAAAATCTTGTGTTTGATTCTTAACTTATCAAATCATACTTGGTTTGTGGCGTTGGGAGTTGAATTCAAGTGCTAGTTTCATTGTTAGAACTAGTTTTCCCTAACTTCACTTGAGGAGATCCTTGGGTTTTGGAATCATCTTGATTGGAGGGTGTTTTTTTGCATTCCATATGTATCATAATTTATTAGTTATTAGGGTATATGGTTGCTAAGATAAACAAACCTTAACTAGAAGCAAGCTCTGATACCAAATGATAGGAAATCATCATCTATTAATATTATATGCACTAATAAAATAATTTTTAATTATAAAAAAATAGTAATATAAATTATATTAATAATATTAATTTATATAATACTAAACTTAATTAAGAAATATTTTCAAATTACTTTTTACGTTATTACACTAATAAAAGTTTAAAATATTAACTAAAATTAAGAAGAATATTTAAAAATATTTAATTTACTTTAAAAGAATTATAAATAAATACTAAATATTAACAAATTCATTAAATCGATCTATAAACTTGATTTTATATAAAATAATAATAATAGACGAAGAACTAATAACAAATTAATCAAATCTATCCCAATCCATATTAAACTCGTATTTTAAGATAATAGTTGTTTGATTAAAAAGAAAAAGAAAAAAAAAAAGAAGAAAGAATACCATTTAGAAAAAGAACCATCCAACTCCATCATTAGGCATAGTGTCTAAAAGGACTAACTCTGATAAATGCTCAATCACTTTTATATTCAAAAGGAAAAAAAGAGAAAAGGTACAGAATTTAGACGTACAATGGTTAAACAAATTGCAAATTACAATTAACTAATTTCACCTGCCAAGAAAGTTGTTTGTTGTAGCTTTTACCATCAATTTTCTTTTTTTCTTTTCAAGTTTTAGTTACAAATTTATTAAAATCCCATGTCAAAAAGGATTTAATTAATCTATAATCATACAGACTTTTAATTATTAAGTTTAAATTCTGCAACAAAATTGAGATTTTTGGCGTCGTCCATGAAGAAATTTTGCCTGCAAATTAGCAAGAAATATTAGGAATAATTAGAAATTTAGTATTTCAAATTTTAAATTTTTTTATTTCGGTATTTGAACTATTCTTTTCTAATAAAGTGTATAAATTTACTAAAGTATGTATACTATGGTGACTTCTTTAAATTTTATAAATTAAAATAATAATTTAACTCATTTTATATATAAAATTATCTAAATATTTTTATATTTTATATTTTTTTCTTATTTTTTATTTTTATTAAATATTTTAACACTAAAAAATAAAATATTGTATTGACTTTTTATTATTTACTTTTCTTACAAAATCCACTCATAAGTTTTTAAATGTATTTTCTTTTTCAAAAAAGGTTAATATTTCATCTCTCTCCTCTTATTATTTTGAAGCGAAAGAATATATTTAATTTTTATTTATTTTTTTTTAAATTTAAGGAAATAAAAAATAAAAAAGATATTATTGAGAAATTTTCTTTTTAAATTTTTTGAAAAGCAAATAATTTTTTGAAAAAGCATTAAAAATAGATAAAAAAATAAAATTATTTAGAAAATAACATTTAAGTTAATTTACTATTTAAAATAAGTAATATAAGCATGTTAGCTTGTATTTTAATAAGTAAAATCTGAATACTCTGTTAGCAAGTTCAAAGATTTAATGAATAAAAAATAATTTTAAAATAAAAAATTTAGTATTAAGTTTATACTTTTGTGGAATATAAAAAGAAAAGCTCCTTCCTCTCTGATTTTGTATTGCTTTCTATTTCCTTTCTGGGTCACAGGGTAATGACTTAAGAGGGTTTCCCTCGGTTACAGTTACTGTGTGCTCACACACAAGAGTGAAGGAATAAATAAATAAATACACCCCAATAAATAAATAAATAAATAAATAAATAAATAAATAAGTAACCATCCTTGACACCCTAATCATTTGATACCACTATATTTATCTTCCACTTTTACCTATTTTAATTATTCTGTTCTTCTTTCGACCAATAGCAAAATTAAAAAGCATTATATTTTTCATTTACCATATATAAATATATGAATTCTCCACTTATTTGTTAATTACATTAATCATGGATCATCTACCTTAAGAAATTAAACTTTAATAAAATTCTAAACAATATTCATGTGACACCCCCATTACATGCTAACCAATAGACATTAGCCAGAAAACATACAAGCATCGTAGACTATATATTACATGTAGATAGGTCAATATGCAGATTGTTAAGAATCAAGACACAAGGTTATTAACATATAAACATATGATTATACTTAAACATCATTTAACAAGTATTCAAAACATCTTCTTATGCCTTACAAGGCACACTTCTATATACATCACATAACTGCATACAAAATACATCAGGAGGAGACTCCACAAAACTGACCCAACCTGACAGAACTACTAAAAGCTAGACTTCGGATACAACCAACGGATGCACTACTATTTACAAACCTGAAAAGAAAAATTTTGGAGAGGGGTGAGCCTCCAGCTCAGTAAATAAATAATCAACATAATCTATATCACATACACTTAATACAATTTCCACCCAATCACATAACTTACCATGATTCATAGTTTAGGTATAAATTCATACCATTCTACTCAATTCAGTACAACCATCATAGAAGAAATACAATTCAACAATTATGGTTAGTTCTCACGGCTTGTGGATCCCCTTTAATGTGCTGCTCCGCCTCATCCTCACATAATACACTTTTATAGCCTCTCTAGGCTTTAGCCTCCCAAGGCTTTATATATAGATATATTTTTTTTTTTACAGGGGAATCCACCATTCACATGCACATATGCACTTAACATCACAATTCAATCATTTCACTTATATCATATTCAAGCAATAACAATTGTTCCACTCAACACCAATCATTTCCATCTCATTCATTCAAACATAACCATTCGTAGAACATTTGATTAAATATATGGATATAGCAAATATTAACTATTTACTTACTCAAAATACACTTATTCCTTTAGCATATAAGAACCTCCTTTCTCCACAACTTCCTTTCCAGGCCTTTGAGTACTTGTCAACACATTCATCAATTCACATTTCATGCATATTCCAAATATTCATGTAAATGCTAGTTCTAATGCATTACAAGATCATCCCCTCTCTAATTCATATTAACTCTTCCTTTAAGGCTCTCAATTATTATTTTAATATCATAGAAACATTTTCCATCTAGTTAAATACCAATTTAACTTAAATTAACATTAAATATATTGCGTAAAACTAATCTCCAACATCTCTGTTTTCTAGACAGAATTTAGTACCAAGGTATATTTATTGCTGGGCAAAATTAGCTTAATACAAAAATCTCATATTAAATAGACATGTCCGTCTATGCGTCTAGTTTCATCTCCAAAAATAATTACTCAATTCCGACTTCTATAGATTTAATTATCTTCAAATTACTGAGCAAGGGTCATACGGCTAGTTATATCCGAGCAGAAATCTGTTTGCTCAATTCAAGCAACCAAAACGGCAAAAATAGCGAAATCACAAAACTACAAAGTTATAGAGGACTCTTCAAAATTTCCATAGACACCAATTAAGCTTAATTTGGACTCATATAACCCATGTTATGCCTAAAATACAGAACATCAAGGTTGCTGGAATTTTGACAGTTTTCTATCTTGACATACTTAAACTTAAATCAAGCTTAATCTCTATGCAATCATTCAATACTCTACTAATTCATGATAATCAGACCTTTAATTAATCAATGAGAGCATCAAATGAAGTTTTTCCAATTTGCAATCAAGAACCCTAATGACAAATTAATAACACTCAAGTAACAACTTACCAATTTCAGCTTTTGGGTTGCTAATATGCTTAAATCCTTTAGCTTTAGCTTGGCTCCTTCAATAGTTGGCAAAATCCTATCTTAATCTTAAGTTTTTCTAGGTATTCCACTCCTCTCTCTTATTCCAAATTTTGTGTTTTTTGGCCATGTACGAATTTTAGAGAAATGAAGAGGTAAAATGAGCTTGCTCATGGTTCCAATTTCCAAGATTCATCTCTCAATGCCACCACCTACTTAAACTAGTTTTATCATCCTAAATTAATTCTTACTAACCATATATAGATACTAACTTTTAATTGTATCTTTTAAGTCCAATCTATTTACCCAACCTTCAACTATTGGTTCAATTAAGTCTTAAGGCTTAATACACATAACCCAAGTACTTAATCAACTTATCTAAATTAATAATCTAATATCATGCTTGTTATTCTCTACTTATAATTAATATATATCTGTTCTCATAAAATAAAAATATTATTGATATACCATCATATGCCCAATGATTAAATGTAAATGCACATAACATGGATGATGAGAAAATGCAGGCGTTACAATTCATCTGTCTATTAATGTGATTAAATTAATTAGATGTGAATAGCCAATATATAATTTTAATGTGTGATATATTAAAAAGAGATTAACACTTGTACTTATATTTAATTCATAGATATTAGACTAATATGTGATTTTAAGGTTATTTGAGTTATTATATATTAATATATAAATTAATATATGTTATTTTTCTAATTTAATGATGATTCTAATTCTAATTCTTAATCTTAAAAAATATTCATCATATTTTCTATATTAATATAAAAAAAACTAATATATTAATTAGTAGATCAATAGAGTTTCCTCATTCTATATGACATGTTATTAATTGATATTTTTCATAGAGTTGTTATTATATATTTAATTTAATATTAATAAAAAATTATATATTTTAAATAAGATTTAAATTTAGATTTTTGAATTAGATCATTTATAATAAAAATAATAATAATAATAATAATTGGGCAATGCGGATAATTTATTTTAGTGATAAATTAAAATTACTTTTAGAGTTAGGAATTTTCTTCTTTTCTTAATGTGTTAGATTGAGTTTGAAGTCTTTGAAGCACAATTTACTGAAAAAATGATAATCACCAAAATAAATTATCTCAATATTTAGTAAGAGAATGTAGAAAAGAAGAAATTACTTGTTTATGATCCACAGTTTCATGTCATGACTCAATTGTCCTCTAATGGGAAAAACTAAAAGGGGTTATCATGCAATTTTCCATTAAATATATACAGAGAGAGAATCAAGATTCAAAGATTGGGAAGGAAAAAAAGAAAAGAAAAGAAAAGCAGAAGAAAGAAACAGCCAACAGGCCCAACACACACGCACAGATAGAGAGAGACATACACAGCACAAGTCTCTTGCAATGCAATCTCGTCTCTTCTTTCTTTCTTCTTTTTTTCTTATTCTTCTCTTGTGTTACTTTGCAAAGTAAGAAGATCCCAAATTAGTGCCCCTCACATCACCAACCGCCATTTCTTGAACTTCAAGACTCTTATCCATTATTAGCAGTCCCCCCATGTCCCAGTAGTACTCAATTACCAGAAAGAAAAGAAAGTTGTTGCATAGATAGATAAAGAGGCCATTAAAGCGAAATGGATGTGAGTAGAAGAAGAGCTGGTGTTAAAACTAGTATAGTTGCAGGTTCTGTTTGGGAAAGCAGAATGAAGCTTGATGAAGTTAAAGGTGGAATCAAAGTTTTCAATGGAGAAACAAACCACAGTGAAGATACTAGCACTGGTGATAGTCCAAGTTCAAGAAAGTTGGTGAAGAGAAGCCCAATTGGTACTGGTGCTAAAAGAAAGACATGGAAATCTGAGAGTTTTGATGGCCCAATTCAGATAGCTAAAGGGAAAACTAATTCTTCATCATCAATCAAGAATTGTGAGGAACAGTGTAGAGAGTTGAGTGTTTCTCTGGATGGTGGAATCAATAAAAGCTTAATGCTTTCATCAAGAAAAGGAGGAAGATCTTATGGAAGCAATAAAGAGCTAAGTATGTCTGTTGATGGAACCGATAAAAGCTCAATTCTTGGAAAGAAATTAAGATCTGAGGGTGGTGATGGAAATGAGAGAAACCCAGTTCAGATAAGAAAGGCAAGATCTGATATAAAGGAAGTTGTTGAATCTGGTGCCCAATTGAGGAAAGTGAAGTCAGATTCTGTAAATGGTGGAAACGATAAGTCAGCAAGTAGTAATGGTATTAATGCAGCTGATAGTGGGATTGAGAAGAACTCAGTTAAGGAGTTAAAGAAAGCAAAATCAGAGACTGAGAAAGTCTTAGAGGAATCAATGACTAAAGATAGTAGTAGCAGTAGTGATGATTCTGCAAGTGGAATTGAGAAAAAACCACCTGAAATTGAAGAAAATGGATCTGAAGAATCTTGCAAAGAGTTTGGTGTTTGCCAAGAAAAGGTCATTTCTAGCAACGAAACCAATGGGGCACTAGCCAACTCCCCTCAATTCTTGGTGGATAATCAAGATGATGTGGTTATTGATGGTGACGAGGAATTAGGAGATGAGGAAGAGGAACAACAAGAAGAAGAAGAATTAGATGATGAAATGCAAATTGAGGTTGAGGTAGAGAAGAAAAGTGTAGACATAATGGAGATTAGCATACCAGAAGAGAAGCCTAAAATGAAAGTGGAAACAAAAGCAAAAGCACCACCAACACCACAAAAACAGAAGCCCAATAATAAGAAACTGGAATTCAGTACACCCGAACAAGAGCCTAAGAAAGTTATAGTGAATGAAGAGAATAAAAGAGTTTATCAGTTTAAAAACAGAGCAGCACCACCCACTTCTTCAACTGTTAATAAACAGCCTCCACCCGTATTAAGAAGAGCTGAAATTTATCAAAATCTTTCAAAACCCACTTCAAGTAAGAATCAATTATTCTGTTCATTGAGCTAATTTGTTTACTGGGTTTGAATTATTTATTGTTTAATGCCATAAAAACTTTTTGCTTGCAGTTCCAGTTGTTAATGAGTGCCAGAGTTCCCCAGAACGCCATAACAAACTGCAAAATATAGGTAAGATTTCATTTCCTGGAGAAAAAGGTTCAATTCTTTCTTCCTTTCTTTTTGATATCAATTTGCTATTAAAATCCTCTTCATTGTTATTATTATTTCTTGCAGTGGATTTAGTGATGTGGAGAGACATATCGAGATCTGCATTTGTCTTTGGAATTGGCACATTTATCATAATCTCATCTTCCTATACAAAGGATCTAAGTGTCAGGTCAGAAATTCTCAACACTAAATTCAATGCTATTGTACCTTCTTTTAAATTTATATTTTTGTTTTTCTCTTTGTACCATATCCCTCTGCTAAAGAAAACAGAGGCCTAAAAGCTGAACTCTGTTTGACAAATTTCTTCATGTTTTACAGCTTTATTTCAGTAACGTCCTATCTGGGTCTTGTTTATCTTGCTCTTATTTTCCTGTACAGAACACTTATTTGCAGGTAATCTCCAACACCCATAATGAAGAATTTAAATTGGGAAAAATAATAATTGCTAAATTTAGTCTGATAACTGTATTTTACAGGGGAGTCATAGATATAGATGATACAAGGTATGTGGTGGGGGAAGAAGAAGCAGTTTGGTTACTAAAATTAGTTCTGCCTTACTTGAATGAGTGTTTATTAAAAATCAGAGCACTATTCTCTGGTGATCCTGCTACTACAATGAAGGTAATTTCTCTTAGTTTTCTTTTCTTGTTTCTTTTTCTATTTAGTCTGAGAAACAGACAAAAAGGTTGATGAAACTGTGACAATGTCAATGAGCAGATGGCAGTACTGCTGTTTGTTTTTGCCAGGTGTGGCACCTCCATTACCATTTGGAAGATGGCCAAATTGGGTAAGTGCCATTTCTTCTTTCTTTTTTGCTTTTCTTTTCTTTAGCAACGGTGGAGGAGGTCTATTCATAATTCACTCCCTTAATTACAGTATAAGCTACCAGTGCTTGTTTGGTGATGTTAAGGCTCAAAATTCTGACATTCTTATATTAATTTAAAAATTTTGAAGTATATATTAAAAGAAAGTATATGATTTTGTAAATTAAAATTTCTTTTGTAATAAGAATGCATTTCTCTTTATTTATTTATTTTTTCTTGATCAAGGAAAAAATTGACAGAGTAACTGATAAATTATGTGTAAATTTTCTGTATTTTTTTACTTTTCATCCATGATGAATTACAATAAAAAGTTAAAAAAAGTTGAACATCTTATTTTAATTTATATTAGTTTTATCTGTCTGACATGAAATATAATATTTTTATAAAATTATTTATTTATTTATGTTACATTAAATAAATTAATAATTAGTATAAATCAAGACAAATTGAAAAATAGTCATATTATTTATTCTTTTTGGCACAGGATTTTTTGGGGTATTCACAGTGCCAAAAGTCTGCTCATCGTACTCAACACAATTAACAGCTTATGGTAAAAAATTCTTACAATTTTATTACCTTTCCTTCCTCTTTTGTCGAGTTATGATAGTCTACCGTTAGAGCACGCAGATCATTATGCACATTCACTTCACTGACAACCACGTGGTCCCCCTACAAACGTAGATCCAACCTACGGTCATGATGGTTGGGGGGGGGGCGCCAGAGCTTCCTTCTTAGACAATATATTGTAGTGTAGTGAAGGAGAAGGCGGGCGCTGTGCGTGGGTCTTGATGTTTCCTTCCTGGCCGTTGGCCCATAAAGGGTAGATCCGTTGGGTCCTACAGGGAAACATTGAGTTTTAAATCAATCAATATCATGATGATCTAAATTTATCTATAATCTTTGGATGCTAATCTGGCCCACCATCACAACGGATCCTACGGGAGGGGGACTGTGTTACTGTTAGTCCTAAATCATATAATAGGAGTACGACCCCTCCTCACAATATAATTACCTCTCTTTTTAATTAGGACGAATCCATTAAAGAGATTTTCTTTTCCATGTGTCTTTCTATCTTGAAAGAGATTCTTTAAAATTAATCATAATTGGTAATCACATGACAATCCTAATTATTAAATTTAAAATTCTTTTTGAAATAAATGAAGAAAGAGTGATTTGAGCTTTTCTCCTCTTAGGTACAAATGGGAAATAAAAGTAGCCTTTGCCATGGTTCGTAAACCAGCGGTCTTATTAGGCGAACAACCATTTTATGATTTTGAGACATATAAAATTGGCTTTGGATCGTTTGAAGGTCTATTTCGAGTCGGTTTGGAATCGGCCGATTATGATTTCAGCCAATTCCAAATAATTTATAAAAATTCTTAACATTCGGATTCAAAACCACCAATTTTTGAATCAAAATCGATGGTTTTGGTTCTAGCCGGTGGATTTAATCACGAATCGATTTTTCTCTAGTTTTACACCAATTCAAGCTCAGCTTTAACCAAAATAGATAGTTTTGGTTATAGCTGCGTGATTTAATCACGAATAGATTTTTCTCTAATTTTACACCAGTTTATGTCCAATTTTAACCAGTGCGGTTGTGGAATTAAATTAGTTTATAATCAAACTGAAGTTTAAAATTTTATTTAAATTGAGATATATATCTAAATATAGAATGGCTCGAATCTAAAATTATAAATTAAAATATATGTATTTATCATCTTGCTAATCATTTGTAATGGGCATGGACGTGAAGGAAAATTTTGGATAAGAAGATTCCGAGATGCATGGGATTCATGCTCGCACAAGAAAGCAGTAGCGTTGGCCATATTTACCCTCGTTTGGAACCTTTCTTCAATGGTTGCACGTGTCTGGGCAGGTAGGAGGACGCATACATACCGTCACTTTATAAAAGTATTATTATCAGTACTTTGCTAATGCACCATTTCTACAGTGTTTATGATGTACGTGGCCGTCCGATACTATCAACAGTCAATGGAGTTGGTAGATGATGAAGATTGGGTGGTAGAGGATGATGATGCAGGCGATGATGAAACGTTGATTGGACAGAAACAAGGGGTTACCAGTGGGACCACTTCAGTTGGAGTAAATAAAGTTAAAAAGTGGGCCTAAAAAATAGTTTAAATTATTATTACTCGTGTAATATGGCTGAGGAGGTGTGATAGGAAATAATGTCAATTATTGTAATAATAATTATTTATTTATTTTAATCTTCTCAATTGATATAGTTATTACTGTGAATATGTTGGTTTTGAGACAACAATTACCCACTAACATGCCTAGTTTTGCATCATTATAGGATTTTTAATTCTCTCTTTTTTTGTCATTATTTCTATTAATTTCTTTTTCCTTTTTAATTTTTTGACAAAATAAAAAGAATCATGTTGCAAGGTTATAATTTTTTTACCATAAATCACAAGGTTACTGAAAAGAATAAGCACCAAATATTTAATTTTTTTAATGATATTTTAACATTTTAACATATTTTTTTAATTAATAATAAAGGAATGTAAATATTATTAAAAAATAAATATAAATATATGTGAGACTAAATTAAAAATTTAAGATATTTAGATATTAAAAAAATAAAATTTAAGCATCTATTAAATTGACTAATCGATATAAATTCAAAGCATAAATATGCATTTGGATAAATAAGACTAGTTTATTATCATACCTTCAATCAAGTGAAAGAGATCATTATCAAATCTTAAATATAAGTAAAATTGATTTTAAGCAAAAGATAAGAAGGGGACTAGAGTCCGATATTCTCCCCCTTATAGAACCCAAAATAATCGTCCCAAGTGTTCTGATGACGGATGATTTGGGATAAATTAGCCTTCTCTCCTTCTACATTGTACATGTCTTACATTAATCAAATGAATCAAACAACTTGAAAAACCAATTACCATCTATGGATAAAAAGATTCAATTGCATATTGACATGTGTTATTCTCTATCAATTATTTCATTTGTAATCGCTGTAATTAATAATAATAAATTATTTAATCAATGTAAATGTAATATATAATGAACAATGTCACATATTAATATATATATATATATTTAATGTGGTAGATTAAATACATCAAATTTTTTTTAATTATATATAATTTCAATAAAGTTAAACAGGTGTCTTTTCATTTATGGGCTTGCTCTCGTAACGACCTTCATCTCCCATTTTATGGATTTTTAATATGAATCTTCTTTTAATAGTTTACTCATAATTTTGAATAACAACTTCGGTACAAACATAAGATAAGTTGCGAATTAAGTAAACTAAATTGAACTTCGACCTGTTTAGCTCTAATTCCTTTATTAATTGAGCTTAAAATTTAATTTTAAAAAATCGTTTGTTTATCAAATGAGCCAAATTCGAGCCAAATAATTTTATTTTAATTTAATAAGCACAATAAAATCTAATTAAGATCTTCCAAATATTAGTATAAAAGTGCTAATTATGTTATAATTCTCATAATATTTAAATTTTAGATAAAAAAAATGTAATATAAAAATGCGAATGTCGATATTAAACCAACTAAACAAGCTGAACATAGACCTAACTTATTTATTAAACAAGCTTTAACAATAGACATAAGAAATCACTTATTTATAAATTTAAATGAATTTAACGAAGTCTTGACCGCCCTAAGATTAGGTAAAGTTTATTGGTGAATGTGAGCTGCCCTTAGGTAAGGTTGTTGAGGTTTCATATTTGTTAGAGCCAAAAGTCCATTGGGCATAATTTAGATTGGTGTTGAAAATAGGTAAGCTTCATTATGCTTTGGCCTTTAATGTTTGTCAATCAAATTGGTGCCAAACATAACGGCTACAAGTCAATGAGTCTTCCATTGTTTTTTATTTATTATTACTTATTTCTTCTTGGTTTTTTAAAGAGGGGATGGGTTTATAGTATCAAGCTATAAAATATTTTAAAAATCTTACTTATTTACTAAAATTTTAGATGGGATAATTCTTTGATCGAGCTTTTATAATTAAAAGTTTAAAGTATCATTCTCGTCTTATCAATCGATGGAAAAAAAAAGTATTTTTCTAGTATATATTTAGTACTTTTTGTACCTGATCGGATCTTCATTTTTTAATCTTGACCATTAAATTATATTACTCGTCACTCAATTTCATTTTTTTTATAGAATTACTTATGAATAAAAAAGTGACCCAATTGGAGGAAGTGGTTGATATTATGTTTCGTAATATAACATCTTTTTGCTATATTTATGAATTTTAAAAATATTAAATTACCATATTTATAAAACAATAAAATAAATTATCAAAAAAAATATTATGTTCTTTATGATACTTTATTTTGAAAATGGAACAAATAATTTTCGGATCATTTACTTTAATTATGTATAAGTCCAAGTATAATCCAATAAGCTCATTTTAATCACTTAGATTAAGCCTAAAATATATAATCTAATAAGTCCATTTTAATCACTTAAGTTACGCCTAAAATGACTAATACGACACATTTCTCAATTGAGAAAATCCCCTAAAACTTAATAAACTTATATTTCGGGCTATCTTTTTACTCATTATAATAGATAAAAGGTTCAGATGGGTGCTAGAAGGACTGGAATGACTGAGGATTTGGAGACATTGCCTGTTATATTGACAAGAGCTTCAGGAATGAGTCAGTTGTTCCTTCTTTCTTTTTGAGCAAGGGAGAGAGAAATCTTGTTGGAGTAAAATAATTCTATTATCTCCTCTAGAAGAAAAAGGCAAAAGGAAAGAAAAGAAAAGAATAAAGAAGAATTTCTACTATTGGGTTCAAGTTGGTAGAAATGAAAACGGCCTTCAGATTTGGACTGAGAAGCTGCGAATAATGGAGCTTGTAATTGGGCTAAAATATAACAAGAACGAAAATTTCGATGTTGGGCTTCTTGATTTTGGTTAAGAGAAACTTTGCTATAAGCCCAATTGGATTGAAGGGATTTTAGAAAGTGAATCGACTGATTGTTTTGTTAAAAAATGCTGTGGTGGTGGGTTTGTTTGATTACTTGATTTGACAAAAGCATGCTGATTATGCAACTCCAATCCAATTGAAGCAATCTTATAGTTTTCGGCCAGACTTATTATTGAAGCCCAAAATTGACATCTTATTGGGTCCTTCAGAAACTCTTAAACCAGACAGGAAGTACCCAAAAAACAAAAAAACAAAAAAAACAAAAATGGGTGCTATCCCTTAAATTAATTATCCTCAATTATTATGAGAAATTCTCTTTAAACCACTGGTTTTTATATTATCTAGGGTTGCATTTAGAGCCATTGAAGACGGCGTAATTAAGAATTTTAGTTATTTCATACTATACCATAAATATATTTTCATAATGGTACTTTGAAATTATTTCCGGACCAGAATTATATTTTAAATTACATTTTTTTCTAATTTCCAACTAGAGTAAATCAACAATTTAAGGATAAATATATTTTTTTTATTTTCTACTAAATTACACGAGCTCAGTCCCTATGTGCTTCCGCCTCTTATGACTCTTAAAATGGGGAGGCCAAGCTACTTAAGAACAAGTAGATGAGCTAAAATATTTGTGAAGAAACTATTGTTACGAGGTAGATAAGCAAGCCACTCATCTGCCATGTTTCCCTGTTCCATTTTCCCGACATGACAAAATTTTTCAAATTCCCACTAGAAATTGACACTTTTAATACAATAATGGATGTCCTTGAGTCGTGGAATGTGCATATAGATGACATGGTTTTGGCAAAAATCGCATGATATTGACTTGTTAATGTTGTTATTCTCAAGTTTCAACTAACAATCTTCATGCATGCAAAGCGCACACACACATATATATATGTACACGTGACCGTTAGCTAGGTTTTTTTTTTTTTTTTTTTTTTTTGTAAGTTAAACCCTAGGAGATGTTGGAATTAATAGTGAATTTCGTCTCTTCAATCTCACCAAAATGTAGTGTTTCAATTATTAGGGCAATACATTGCAACGACAAGGATGTATATGCATATATTAAATTAAACAAAGAACCTAGTTTTTTGAAGAAGTGTTTCAGTTTGTTTAGTTCATCTGGATATTTTGATTTATTATGCAATTAGAGTGCGCAATCTCTGATTTAAAAAAAAAAAAAAAGAGTGAGCAATCTATGAATTTAGACGTCAAGTGCAATTGACATTCGATTTGGTTGAATGCTTTTTCATTTATTTGATTTAGTTGGGTTTTGTATTTAACTTTTCCAAATACATAACCCAACTAAATCTAATAAATGAAAAAACATTCTTAGTTATAGTTTATTTTTGTAGTGATTCAAATTCAAATCATATGACAAATTGCTTATAGCCCTAATGGTTTTATCTTGTTAAATAGTAGGTTAAAAGAATTCTGAAAAAAGAGGTGATTCATTGAGATTTTCTAAAACTAATGTGTTTATTTAAAAACTCTCTTAATTCCACCGATAACATTTCGAATAAATTATTCTATTGGTATTAAATCTTTGGACTTAATATCCAATTGGTACCAGTATCTAGATTTTTTTTTTTGTACTAATATTTTTATTTTTTATTTCAATTTAGAATACATAACACCTTTTTAACCTATTTTTACTGATATGACTATTAAAAATTAAATATTCTTAATTAATTTGTCTTTTTAGCAATATCAACTCATTAATAACTTATCATACTAAGTATTTGAGGCCTTTAAATGTGTAGTTTTGAAAAAAATTTAAAAAATAGATTCCACGTGCTTAGAATGATAAGTTATTAGTAAATTAAAATTGTTAATATGATAAATTAATTAAAAAATTTTACTTTTAAAAGCCACGTAATTAAAAATAGGCCGAAAAAATGATAAATACCTAAAAATAAAAAAATTAAAATATTAATACAAATTGAATATTAAATCTAAAAAATTAATAGCGACTATGCATTACCATTTCAGAAACTTATCAGAAGCCATTGTTTGTTCTGGCATCTTGTACTTACTTTGTGGATCACTCTCAGCTTTAGGTCGACCACATCTTTGAGGCCGGTTGTCACATATTTTATTGGATTTCTTTCATATGTCTAATCATTATCCTGCTATTATTAACAATTGAATTCACATGTTTATGAGTTAAGCCTTGATAATTCTAAAAGTTATATACAATTTCCCCAAGAACTATAATTATATATCTAGTTTTTTTTTTCTCACACCATTTTCGAGCCATTAATATCTACCTCATCTTATGGTTGATACCGATATTTCTTTTGTAATTTTATATTATTTCTTTTATTTACTAATTAACGATATTTTTTTTAATTCACTCTCTTCAATAACAAAAAATATATTACGTTCTCTTTACATCCAAATTTATCAGTGATCCAAGTTTATTAAATTTGGTGAGATTTATAAAAAAAATTCATATAATACTTATTCAAATTTTGAAGGCTATAAATATTGGCTCATATCTGAATTTTTGACCTACATGTAAATCATCGGTCCACTGACCAAGAATTGATTTAATAATTCTTAAGAATTATTGACATGTGATAAATGTTGATATTTAGAGAATTTATCTTTCCCACATTGCTAAGTTAATAATCTTGAGATACCTTTCAAGCCTATATAATAAAGGCCTCACTTTGTTATTCATTCATCCAAAAAATAAGAGAAAAATATTAGAAAGTTAAGCAATTATTTTTCTCCTATTATAAAGAGAGAATTTTAATGTTTTCTCCTTTATAAATAGAGAGTTTGTAACTCCTATTATTTTCTTATAGTAAAATTCTTCTATCCTTGCCCGTGGTTTTTCCCCTAATTTATTTAGGGGTTTTCCACGTAAATCTGCGTGTTCTATTGTGTATTTGTCTTACTTTATCTTTATTTTCTCAAATTATTAGCTGTGATTTTGCTCTATCAGGTTCATATTTTTCTACAATTAGTATCAGAGCTTAGTTGGTAAGAAATTTCTTTCGGTGGTTGCAGCTCAGTCTGATCTTTCACATCAGAAGAGGATTTTTTGAGGTTTCTTTGGTGCAAAAGAGCTTGTGTGAAGTAGTAAGAATACTTACAATTTAGGGAAGGTTCTGTCTAAGGAGATTGGTATTTAAGAGGTCCGCTTGTGACCCTCCAGTCTTTCCTGGGAACTTACCTAGTGAGTTGTGTTCATTACTGCGGTTCATTTTACAAGCTAAAAGCCACTGTTTGTGATAGAAGCAATGGCGGAAAAATTTGAGATTGAAAAGTTCAACGGGAGTAATTTCTCACTGTGAAAATTAAAGATAAAGGCTGTATTGAGAAAAGACAATTGTCTTGCGGCTATCAATGAACGACTGACAACACTCACAGATGATAATAAGTGGAACGAGATGGATGGGAATGCTATTGCAAACCTTCCTCTGGCACTTACAGATGGGATCTTGTCCAGTATAGAAGAAAAGAAAACGACAAAGGAGATTTGGGACCACGAAGCCAAGTCATTACACAACAAAATTTTTCTTAAGAGGAAACTTTACACATTAAGAATGTCAGAATCTACTTCAGTGACAGAGCACCTTAATGTCTTGAATACTCTATTTTCTCAACTCACATCTTTGGGCTATAAAATAGAGTCATAAGAACGTGCAGAACTTCTACTCCAAAGTCTACCTGATTTGTATGATCAACTCATAATCAGTTTGACAAATAATATTGTTACAAAAATTCTAGTCTTTGATGATATAGCAGCCGCTATTCTTGAAGAAGAAAATCGGCGAAGGAACAAGGAAGACAAGCAGGCAGGTTCACAATAGGTGGAAGCCTTGATGGTGATGAGAGGGAGATCAACAGAACGTGGTCCAAATGGGAGTCACAATCATGGTAGATCAAAATCAAAAAGTAAGAAGAATTATAAATGCTACCATTGTGGTAAGAAAGGTCACCTGAAGAGGGATTGTTGGAGTCTGAAGAATTCCAATCCTCAAGAAAATGTGGCACGCACTTTGGATGATGGAAATGTATTGTGCTATGAAGCAGCAATATCAACTGAGAGCAAGAAGAGATTTGCTGATATATGGCTTCTTGACTCAGGAGCAACTTATCACATGACCTCTCGAAGAGAATGGTTCCATCATTATGAACCTATCTTAGGAGGATCTGTGTATAGTTGTGAAGATAATGTCTTAAAAATCATAGGCATTGGAACTATCAGGTTGAAGATGCATGACGGTACAGTCCGCACTATTCAAGGAGTGCGACATGTGGAAGTTCTGAAGAAGAATTTGTTATCTCTAGGACAGCTGGATGATCTTAATTGCATTATCAAAGTTCAGAAAGGAATCATGAAGATTAGCCGAGGAGCGCTTGTAATTATGAAAGGAGAAAAAATTACTGCTAATTTGTATATATTTTTGGGAGAGACTGTGCATGAAGCAGAAGCATCTGTTGCTTCAAGTAGTTCAAGCGAGAGATCTGCAATGGTGTGGCATCAAAAGCTTGGACATATGTCTGAACAAGGCATGAAGGTTCACTCTGATGTATGGCAAGCACCAGTTTCATCACTAAGAGGAGCTAAGTACTTTGTGTCCTTCATTGATGATTACTCCAAGAGATGTTGGGTGTATCCTATCAAGAGCAAGGGAGATGTATTTGCAATTTTCAAAACTTACAAAGCGCGGGTTGAACTTGATTCAGGCAATAAGATTAAGTGTTTGAGGACAGATAATGGAGGAGAATACACATGTAATGAATTTAATAGCTTTTGCAAGCAAGAAGGCATCAAGAGGCAGTTCACTACGGCATACACTCCTCAACAAAATGGAGTGGCAGAGCGGATGAACAGAAATCTGTTAGAAAGAACTAGAGCATTGTTGGGAGCTGCAGGCCTAAATAAGGCATTCTGGGCTGAGGCAGTTAACACCGCCTGTTATGTGATTAACCGGTCTCCATCTACAGCAATTGATCAAAAGACACCGATGGAGATGTGAACTGTGAAGCCAGTTGATTATTCAAATCTCCATATATTTGGAAGTCCTATGTATGTGATGTATAATACCCAAGAAACTACAAAGCTGGATCCAAAATCCAGGAAGTGTTTGTTCTTGGGATATGCTGATAGTGTGAAGGGGTATCGCCTGTGGGATCCCACTGCCCACAAGGTTATAATCAGCAGGGATGTAATCTTCTTAGAAGATAAATTGAAGGGAGAATATGATAGCACTTCAAAAGAAAATTCAGAGACTACAACTATACAGGTGGAAAGAAAGTCTACAGAAGAAGATTCTTCTGAAGCAGCACCAGAGCACGAAGAGGAAGAACCAGTCGAGTTTGAAGAGTCATAACTTGGAAAGGGAAAATGTATAAAATTTACACCAACCTGGCAGAAAGATTATGATATAGGCAGCAATGTCGCATACTGTCTTCTAACTGAGGAAGGGGAGCCATCAACTCTTCAAGAAGCAATGAGCAGTTCAGATGCATCTCAGTGGATGGCAGCAATGCAAGAAGAGATGGAAGCTCTACATAAGAACAAGACTTGGGAGCTTGTGCCACTACCACAAGGAAGAAAGGCCATTGGCAACAAATGGGTCTTTAAGATCAAAAGAAATAGTGATGATCAAGTGGAGCGGTTTCGTGCAAGAATGGTGGTGAAAGGATATGCTCAGAAGGAGGTGATTGACTTCAACGAAATATTTTTCCCTGTGGTTCGATTAATAACTGTTCGAGTAGTCTTGGCGATGTGTGCTACATTTGACTTACATCTAGAGCAGCTAGATGTGAAAACAACTTTTCTTCATGGAGATCTTAAGGAAGAAATTTATATGCTCCAGCCAGAAGGTTTTGAAGAAAAAGGAAAGCGGAACTTGGTTTGTAGGTTGAACAAATCTTTATACGGTTTAAAGCAGGTGCCGAGGTGTTGGTATAAGAGATTTGATTCCTTCATTATGAGCCTTGGATACAACAGACTTAATGCAGACCCTTGTGCATATTTCAAGAGGTTTGGTAAAAGTGATTTTATTATCTTACTATTGTATGTAGATGACATGTTGGTAGCAGGCCCCAACAAAGATCATATTGAAGAACTAAAGGCCATGATTGGCTAGGGAATTTAAAATGAAGGACTTGGGACCGAAGAAACAAGATTCTAGGGATGCAAATTCAAGAGCGAAACAATAGGAAGATTTGGCTTTCTCAGAAAAATTATTTGAAGAAGGTCTTGCGACGCTTCAATATGCAAGATTGTAAGTCAATTTCTACCCCACTTCCTGTTAGTTTCAAATTATCCTCCAGTATGAGTCCTAGCAGTGAAGAAGGAAGGATGGAAATGTCTCGAGTACCATATGTATCAGTAGTGGGGAGTTTAATATTCACGATGATTTGTACACGACCAGACATTGCACATGCAGTGGGAGTAGTAAGTCGGTACATGGCGAATCCTGGCAGAGAGCATTGGAATGCTGTAAAGAGGATTCTAAGATATGTTAAGGGAACCTCAGATGTTGCATTGTGTTATGGAGGATCAGACTTTATTATCAGAGGATATGTTGACTCAGATTATGCAGGTGATCTTGATAAAAGTAAATCTACTATAGGGTATGTGTTTACACTTACTAGTGGAGCTGTGAGCTGGGTATCAAAACTGCAGTTAGTTGTGGCGACATCAACAACAGAAGCAGAATATGTAGTAGCTACACAAGCTAGTAAGGAAGCAGTATGGTTGAAAATGATGATAGAGGAACTCGGGCACGAACAAGAGCATATTCCTCTGTTCTGTGACAGTCAGAGTGCTTTGCATCTCGCAAGGAATCTAACTTTTCATTCAAAGTCAAAGCACATACGAGTCCAGTATCACTTTGTTCGTGAAAAAGTGGAAGATGGCACTGTGGATATGCAGAAAATTCATACTAAAGACAGCCTAGCAGATTTTTTGATGAAGGCAATTAACACTGATAAATTTATATGGTGTCGATCCTCTAGTGGCCTAACAAAAGCATAAGCAGTATGGAAATGCAAGGAAGAAAGAACGGTGTGAAGATATGACTGATCCTCAATCAAATCTTCAAGTGGGAGATTGTTGATATTTAGAGAATTTATCTTTCCCACATTGCTAAGTTAACAATCTTGAGGTGCCTTTTAAGCCTATATAATAAAAGCCTCACTTTGTTATTCATTTATCCCAAAAATAAGAGAAAAATATTATAGAGTTAAACAATTATTTTTCTCCTATTATAAAGAGAGAATTTTAATGTTTTCTCCTTTATAAATAGTGAGTTTGTAACTCCTATTATTTTCTTATAGTAAAATTCTTCTATCGTTGCCCGTGGTTTTTATCCTAATTTGTTTAGGGGTTTTCCACGTAAATCTGCGTGTTCTATTGTGTATTTTGTCTTACTTTATCTTTATTTTCTCAAATTATTAGCTGTGATTTTGCTCTATCAGGTTCATATTTTTCTACAATAAATAAGAAAACAACAAGGTGAAAAGCAGTTATAAAGTCCTCTGGAAGCTTGAAGCATATTCTTGAGAAATGAGAATGAAGGAATACAAGTATAAGCAAAGAGAAAATGGTGTGAAATTAAAGTATATCCAACAAAACAAAAATCATGTTTATATTATGTGAAGAAAACAATTGAGTAGAAATAGGAAGTGGTCCTTGTTAACATATGCAAAATGTAAAAAGTAATAAAAAGTGCTCTCAAGGTGGAGAGTTAATTGAGGACTAAATCAAGGATGCTCTCTAACCATGTAAGTCTATAAATAGGTAAGGACCCTCTAGTAAGCAAATCCCAATCACCCAACCAATCAATCAAACGAAACTGATCCAGAGTCTATAAACTTTATCTTTTATCGTTAAATTAGAAAAGCAATCCTTAGTATAGTCAAACAATCATCAGCTTTAGGTTACACTACGATCGAAGCATTCAAGTGTTCCTCAACATTCAATTATATATGTAAGTCGATTACGTTATGTAAATATATTTTATATTTATTACATTTTGTTACTTAGCTTGCATATTTACACCATTGCTCTTAACTTATAGTAATTTAGCTCTTAGCTTGATTATTTAATTAAGCTCATTTTCATATTCTTAACTTATAATTGCATGCCAACAACTTAATTTTACATCCTTAGCTCATTAATGAATTTTGTATATTTATTTGGCGAGACTGCAACAGTCTAGCTAAGAATCTAATGTAGTCTAGATCTTTTCATTACCTGTAAAATAATATAGACTATAAGTCAAACGGTCGCTTATTTTATATTTATTGCATTCATAGTAATTATTTAAGATGATCAGCTTTTGACACGTTCAGCAATTCATGATACATGAAACACTCGAATACTTACCAAACACCCTCTAATTTATTTTTCACATTTTTTATACAAAAGCTACAGCTTCTATATTTCACTCTCTTGTATAGTTTTTATTTTATTTTCCACTAGAAAAGTTCTAATACCCTAAATTGGTAGTTTTTTTTATTATCTGTGATAAATTTAGTTTATTTTCTTCTTCTAATTTTTAGTTTAATAAGTGTGTAGGAAATGATTTTGTTTAGGTATCATTAGCTTCTTCCAAGATTCTAGTAAAGAGTCCCATCTTTAAACTAAGGCTGCAACAGATCATCACTGTCTTAGTCAAGTCCCCAAGTTGGTATGGTTGTCTACTACTGGATACTACAGCTCATCCAAACTATATCTTCACCCAGTAAATTTCTTACTTACATCAGCTATATATACGACAACGATTCAAATATATATATATATATATATATATATATATATTTATTGAATTAGTGTATGAAAAGAAAAACATCTAAACATAGGTTTTTCCACCATTGTTCTGTTTTGAGTTGCAAAGGATAACTTAAAAATCTGAGTCTTTTTATTTAAGTTCATATGTGCATATAACATCCCATTAATTAATTAATCAAGAATGTTGAATACTAACACAGTCTACTTTTACTGCTGCAAACAAGGCATCAAGCAAACGATTGAAAATGATGGCTCAACAATACTAACTTAACAAATCGAATATTTATAATTCTGTAAGAGCGTCCAAAAATAATGCTAACTCTTTGTTAGGCCATTTGAAGAAATAAAAGCAATCATTGACGTGCCTGTGATCCAACTAATGATAAAAACATCAACCTACTATTTACTCAAAAAGTTTAAACGGATTAAATTATAGGCAGCCATTAAATTTTACAATTTGCAGTAAAAATATACTAAATTCTTAATTTATAATTAAATAATTAGTAAAAATCTTATTATAATAACACTACACTTAAAAAATGAATTATATGAATGTTCACTAAATTTTATATTTTGTAATAAAAAGACACCAAAATTTGATTTATTATAAAAAAAAAAGGACTGCTCATATATTTTTAAAATTAAAATTTAATTATAAATCAAATGTTACAAAGTATAAAGTTTGGTGACTGTTTATATAATTTATTCTTACATTTGTCAAAAAAAATCTTTTGGTGTTATCAAAATTAAGTTCAACAAACATCAGTTACAAATCAAAAAATTACATCTTTTTATCATAAAATGTAAAATTTATATAAAATTTAGTAACTGTCAATATAATTTACCTATTTAAACGATTAAATAAAATGTTAAGAAAAGTTTTAACGGTTATATAAAATGTTAAGAATAATTTTATATTCTTAATATATATTACTCGTAAATGTCTATTGAATTTAATAACTTATTCGAAAAAAAGACTTTCAAGACTTTTGAAAGTTTTATAAATTCTTAGAATTTTTAAAATTTATTTAAGAAAGAAATACTATTTAGAAAGTGAATTTTTTGAAATTTGTGAATCTTATTTAAGAAAAATAAATAAAATAAAATTAAGAAAATGTTATTTTATCTCTTAAAGTATTACTTTCATTTATTTTATTTATTCTTATTTTCGTTAAATAGAATGTAAAGCAAATATAAATTTATGTTATTGTATGTGCAATACATTAGGGATGCTCTTGAGCAAACAAGCTGGCATGGGACAAGTAGCACACAGGAGGACAGGATTACGTGCGAGTCGGAGTATTCTTTAACATTCTGATGTTCATTTTCATGTGCAGTAAATTACACGTGTCGATTGCTGATTGTTTTCATGATGCAACTTTCAGACTAATGTCAATTTAATCTTTCACTGTGGCTTGTCAGTTTCTAATCAATTCCTCCTACCTATCTATTTTGGACCACTTACCTTTTGCTACGTTTCATGTCAGCATGTCCTGATTTTGACTAATTAATTTCCCTACAAAATTACAAACCCACTTGCCAATTAGTTCTTTTTCTGAAAAAATAAAATAAATAAATAAAAATATAAAATTTTAATGCGAATTCTATAGAGCTCTCTCATTAAATTAAAATTAACAGTTTTTATTTTTTATAAATTAACTCGGTCCATATATTTACAAATATAATTTGATTTTCAATGTTTGGCTCTCATTATAATTAAATATTTATTACAGAAAGATAAACATTTTAAAATGGATAAAAATATAGAGGAAGTTAAATAGAATGAAGCGTGAAGGAAACAACATCTATACAACAAACAGAAATTGAATGGAGATGATTGATTGCCACGTGTATGATTGATGTATGTAACTATCATTATATTTATGGATTGGCAATGTCAAATTATGGTGACTTTATATTGGGTTTGAATGTCGGATACAACTGAGTTTTCAGTTGCATGAAGGGTTCATATATATATATATATATATATATATGCGAGATGGGTTATCACGAAACTCGCCTACATAATTGGCAAAACTTATTTATTAAACTCGTCAATTTCTCAATTTTTATTTTTATTATATTTTATTTTATTATATTTTATATTTTTGTTTTCTTTTGGACTGAAAATTTCATATATATTTTTATGAGACTTTTATTTATGTTATTGATCTTTGTGTATTTTATTTAATTACGAATTATTGAGCTCTTAAGTAAAATAAAAATATAAAGACTTAATGAAATAAAATAAAATTAAGAGTTTGAAGGCTTAAAATGTATTTTGCCTACACAATTTGGATTCTAAGGCTCATTGAGCTTATATTTGGCAAAAGAAAAGGAATTAAATATGATAATTTTATGAGTTTTTTTTTTTAATTTATTAATTCTAATTAGTTACTGCCTTTAAGAAAAACAAGTTGCTTTATACAATTATGAAACTTAGGACTGGCCCTAGAAGTTTCTATGGAAGGGTATTGTTCTTCTAGTATTTGTGGTAAACAAAGAAAGTTGATACTAACACATGCAAGAAATTTGCAATTTCATCACACTATCACACACCCATCAACCAAGCATGTAATCTGATGGTCAGGGGTCTCTCATCAAGGCTCACCTCTCCCTTTTCTAATTTTAATTCTTAAACAAAACAAAATGGAAAGAAAAACAACTTATAGCACAGGAAGGCAAGGTGATGTAATGGTGCATTTATTCAATAACATAATAATGGTGCATGCCTACTTAATTTGCCATTATTGTTCTTTCTTTTCTTTTTTTGGTTTTCTTTTAGATGGACCTTCATGATGCATCATCCCTTTCTTTAATTATCAAAGAATGAACTTCAATACTAATTAATGTAATACCAATTACTCCAATTATTTCATTTTTAAAAAGAAAAAATCATGATCCATGTATGTAAATATACTTGTCTTTTTTTTTTATTATTATTTTTTTCTGATTCTAGTAGAAAAGTAGAAGAATATTAGAAATTAAATTAGTTTTTTAATCATTTTCCTTTTGTATAGACTCGTCTATATAAATTAAAATGGTTCCTGGCATATTTCTCTATTAATTAGTAATGTAATTAATTTATAAATAATATTTCATATGTATTTATTGATGCTACTATATACTTTTAGGTGGTTAAGAATTTTATGTCATATTAATTTATATCTGTGTGAGTGATTCTTTTATACTTAATATATTTGGTGGTTAAAAAGAATAATAAATATTAAATGTATAAAGATGAAACAATAAAAAAGTTAGTCATAAACCGAATAATTTTTATTATTATATGAAATTAGTTTGACATCACATCATTTTACTTATTAATTTTGTTATATATATTGTTATTAAATAGCTGAAATATTGAATTAAACCTAGACCATGATTGTTTTTGTAAAATAATAAAGGTTGATGATTATTAATTAAATAAGTAATAATTAAAAACAAGTTTTAATCATTAAAGTGAGAGAAAATGACTAATCATCTTTTCGGTCTCAAATTTGTGGCTCAGAGGGTCTAGCCGGTAATATTAAGGCCCGACAGAATGAAAAAGCCGCCAGAAGCAAAAACACCGGTTTAATACTTGCACTATAAAATGTTATTTTTTTATTCCTTAATCTTTAATTTCTTTTTAATATTTCAAAATTCTACTAGTGTATTATAATAAAATCATCATAAAATTATTTATTAATTATATAGTATTATATAAATGAATACTATCGATATAATTTATATTATTATTTTTAAAATTTAAAAATATTATATAATTAAAAAATTAATTTATTACTGAATATAATATTAAAAATTTTATTTTTAGAATAATTATTGTTTAATTAAAAATTAATTTATTAATATATTATTTCTTAGATTTAGAATTAGTATTTAATTAGAAATGTAACTTATTAATCAATAAATTAATAAAAAATTATAAAATTATACATAAACTTGAATCTCATGTTAAGAAACAAATACACATATCAAAATAAAAATACTGTGTCAAAAGAAACACATGGCAAAAAAATTAGGTTCTAAAACCATATATATGTTCAATTTGGCTATACGACCTTACGGCCTCAGTTTAGTTATTTTATAAATCTATGGACTTTTTGGTCTAAATCTTTTGTATATTTATGTCAAATTAGTTTTAGTTTAGACAAAAATAAAAGAGTAAGATTTACTCTCTTAGTAAATAAAAAATAATTTTTAAAAAGTTACAATAATCTTAAAAAATAATTTTATAATTTTAATATAATAAAGAATTGTGGTTCAGCCCCGATTAGCCCTTGGTAGGACTCGGTTCAACCTGGCTATAAACCACTAACAATCTCAGTAAAACTGAAAATGATAAGTTTTACTTATATACAGAATGTGGTTCAGACATTCTTTATAAGTTTAACAATTTTAATTATATACAGAAAAAACTGAAAAATGATTATTTAAAATCTCATTAATTTCTTGGGCAAGTCATCATATATCATATAGTTTAATTTGATCTGAATATAACTGTCATATAATGCATTTGGGCATTCACATGACAATTAGCCAAAACAAACAAAACAAACAAACAAACAAATAAAAGGTAAAAGATTACTGAGCAATTGATGGAAAATGGGAATTAGTTTATAATATTATGTGAATAAATATCTCCGGGAATTAATAGTTTTTATTGGACTATTATACTAACACTATATTATGAAGCAAAGCAATATTTTCTCAGTCATAATCAGATGTGGACCGACTGATTATTTATTTACAGAAACTGCTTTTCTCATGTTCTTTGTTCCAAGTTGGATTACAATACTAAGAATAAGAATAAGAAAAATGGAACGTTAAGATATCAAAGGGGCACAGATACTAGAAAAAAAGATGCAAAGAATGCTGCAAATCACGCTGAAGCATTTGCGGTGATTCTTTCTGATCAATAATTATTAATATTATCTAATGCATATTACTTGTTAAGAAGAAAATTAATAATCTTGTAGACTTAATTTGTTTGAAGCAAAGCAGCAATCAAACAAGTCTTTGATACATGATTGTTCACAATTTGATTGTCCGAATCAATTAATAAAGTTATTTACTTTCTGTGTGTTTATTTAAAATAGGAAATTCTCTTTGGCGGATTGACCAACAAGCAAGTAAATTTTGGAGAAATTAGTCTGATCATCCATCTACTTAAACTCCTACTCTACTTACGAGCAATAATAATTAGAATCGGTGTTTCTTAAAATTAAGAAAACATGAATTGTTAGATTTTTTTTCATTTTCTAGTAAACTGAATTCCCTCGTCTTTACTCAAATTAGAAAAACATTATAAATATCTCGATCTCAATACATTTTCTTATCAAATATTACGAGTTGTAATTCTTAAAATCACATTTATTAAAAGAAATTATCATTTATCGAGCATTCTTAGTTCGAAAAATCACGCCCCGGATAAAAATTATTGTGTACAGGTTGGCCCATGAAAAACAGCATCTGCATAATTAACAAAAACAAAAACAAAAACAAAATTCATTGGAGGGAACATGATTTAACACTGCTATCGAAGGACATGTTAGGTTTGGTCTACAATTTGTTTGGGTCGAGAATAGAATGGAAGTGGTAATGATATGCACTTAAAGCACAATTTTGCAATCGATGTCCCCACTTTACTTAAATGGGTATTCTCAAAAATATGAATATGGCTGGTGGTGACAATGGAGCCTACTGTGTAGAGAGGATTAACGCATGCATATGGCTAAAAATGAAGACAAAAATAGGGCAGAATATATGAATTACTGAAATTTTGATGTTTATGTATGAGTTATAAAAAGCGAAAAATATTTCTCAGGATCTTTTCACATGGTTGCACATGAATTTCCCTTGTCATCACCCTTGCTACTGATTACTCTTTCAGCTTTGTTCATCTATTTCGTAAATAATGGCACAGAATTTTGACATGTTATATTTTTTTCTAAATTATTCTTTTTCATTGATTGTTTTTATCACGTATTAATTTTTTATTTGTAGAGTGACTAAGTTAAAACAAAATTAAAATTTAATAATTAAAACAAAACAAATTAAAATCTTATAATGAAATATAAAATTTAATTATTCGATATTATTTGCAAGCTTTGAAATTCATAAATAAAATGAGAGTCTCAAGATAGCATCATGTTGCCTTGTTTCATAGGAAAAGAACTAATATTTTGTTTTCACAGATATGGCATATATTTATATGTAAGATTTATTACAATATCACCAATTTTAATGTCAAAAATAAATTTGAAATAGAATTATTGGATCCAGATCCACTCTGATTCTCATTTTATCAAATGTGGCTGTGATATTCAAATATTCTGATTTGTTCTTTTTGTTAAAAAGAAAGATGCTGTCAGGATTCTAATTTCTATTTGTCTGTTGTTCAATTTCAGGAACTGCTGACCATCAAGAAATTAATGTTAATGGGGTGTGATTATTAAAAGACTAACTTTTTAAGCACTTTTTTAAAACTGGAACTTATATTAGTATATGATATCTTATGAATATTGAGTTGTGACCATTTTGTCCACTGGAAAGGCAACAATTTTGCAATCATTTGTATTTGAAAATAAATATTTAAAAAAAAAATTATATCTTAAGCTATCTGCAACCAATAATGTCAATTATTTTTTTTTTCCTTTTACTAATAATTGGTATTATTTCCCATTAAATTACACGTAGATAAATTATATGAAAATAGAACAAAGGCAGCAACTAAGGTAGGTATATATATTCAATAAATGTTAAATAAATTCTTTTTTTTTTCTCAATAAGAAAAATAAATGTCAAGTAATTTAATGTATTATTGAATATGAACTATAAATATAGAGTATGTACGGCCCGTATGGGCAGCGGCTTTTGGTGAAGGACATTATGTTTCAATTTAATGAGTTGTTGGTAATGGAATTGATTGATTAAGTATTAAATAAAGTACAGTTTAATAAATTATATTTACCTTATGAAAGCATATTAATATTTTTTTGTCAAAGTAATATTCGAAAATAAAAATAGTCAATATAAAGATTATAACAAAAGTTAAATTATGCAATTGGTGAAAAGAAAAAAAAAAAAAAGAATTTCTTTTTGCAATTGGTAAATCTGCGTTTGAGTTTGCTCATTATCAACAATGGAATCAAGTTGACAAGAAATGGTTGGTGTTGTGGCAGTGGAAGGGGCCTGAGAGAGTTCAGTATTTTCTCTGGTTATGCTTTCATGACAAGCTTTTAACAAACCATGAAAGGGTAAGATGGCGTATGTCTGATCAATCTAGTTGTGCTCAGTGTACAGGTGATGTGGAAGCTATTCACCATATTTTAAGGGACTGCCCTAGCTCTATGGCTGTGTGGCTTAAAATTCTCCCTATGTGCCATTGGCAAACTTTTCTCAGCTTGTCGGTGGAGCAATGGTTGTTATATAACTTGCTCAATGAAGATGGGGTTGCTACTTCGATTAAATGGAAGACTCTCTTTGGCACTGCTTGCTGGATGCTTTGGAAGTTTCGTAATGCAACTCTTTTTTAGGAAGGTTTTTTTGCTCCATCCATCTGTCATGATTCAAACAAAAGCTTCAAGCTTTGTGACTGCTTATTCTGCTCTTGGCTCATTCCGAATCCTATGAATTATGTGTTGAACGGTGCAGCGGAATTATTTTGTCAAAAATAAAATTAAAGACGGGTAGAAACTAGATAATAAATGGCACCTAGAATTTAATGTAGTTCACCCTTAATGCTGGGTTACATTCACGGGACAAAATTCGAATAAATCTTCCACTATCAAAATAGCATACATACAAAGAGAGTATTTTTACAGAGAAATCTCACCAAAATAACAACACTCAAGTGTTTCCCACACATCCAAAATAATCTCACTATTTTTATTCTCACCTCTCTCACTTCTCGCACCCTTTAGAGAAAACGTTCTCTAGCTTGCCTATTAGCCTAAAGCTAATAATATTTTGTGATGCATCTTTCTTCATTCACCTCTTTGCTATTTACAGGCAAGGAGGTGAGTCACCGCCAAGCAATTAGCTTGGAGGCCACTCCAAGTGAATTTGCTTGGAGGCTACTCCAAATTTTATTTTTTAAATAAATAACATGGGGTCCACCATATGGAGAGACCGCCAACAAATCTCCCCCTCCTGACTACATGGGAGGTACCACCATTCCAGCTACTTGTCGACAGTATTCAAACTTTCCTCGCAGAAGAGCTTTGGTTATCATTTCAGATCCATTTTTATTGGAATGGATCTTTTCTAGCTGTAGCAGCTTCATCTCTAATACATCTCGAATCCAGTGATATCTCACATCGATATGTTTAGATCTTGAATGAAAGGAGAAATTCTTTCCGAGGTGAATAGCGTTTTGACTATCACAAAACAGCTCATACTTCGTCTGGTGGAAACTAAGTTCACTTAAGAACTTTTTCATCCATAGCAACTCCTTACATACTTCAGTTGCTGCAATAAACTTTGCTTCTACCAAAACATTCACGGAAGAGGCGGAAACCCTTTTGAAAGAAACTATTCAGGAATAGAAGGAACGTTTTCTACTTCAGAAACAAGTCTAAAGAAATAAATCACTACAGGTATAAGTATAAAGAAATTAATCACTTTTAATCTTTAACTTTTAATTATAAAAATTTTATTTTATAATTTATAAATTTATAATCTATATATTTATATTTTAGAAACTATATAAAATCTATATAATCTATATATAGATTATTATATTATAATATGTATATTATATGAGAAAAAAATTGCATCCAATAGGATTTGAATCTATACCAAAGGTTTAGAAGACCTATGTCCTATCCATTAGACAATGGACACTTTTCTATTCCATTCCAATTTTTTTCTTTTTTCTTTCATATTTTTTGTTCATAAAAAAAAGAATATGCAAGATAATTTTAGGAATTATCTATTTTTTGAATTAAAAATGAAATGTAAAAAATGTAAATGTAAATGATGGATTAATTCTTTTATATTCATTTTAGAATTATTTAATTTTAGAATAAAATATTCTAATTTTTAGAATTTATTATTAGATTATTAGAATTTTCAGTTTTTTTTTATTACAATTTACAATTACTTTTTCTAACATTATTCTAGTTTCTTATTAATTTATATTCTAATAATATAAAAATAGTATATTAATATAAAGATAGTATATACACTATCTAGAGTCTATTTATATAGAACAAATTATAACTATATACTATAACTTTATATTATATAGTTATAATAGATATTAACTAGTTATAATAGAAATATATAAAAACTTAATAACTTCTATAATAACTAACTATATAGAATAGAGGGTTATTATATATTGTTAATATATAGTTAGCTATTTATATAATATAAAATATAAAATTAAAAATTTATATAATATTTTATATAATATAAATTTATATAATATAATATTAAAAATTTATATAATATTTTATATAATATAAATTTATATAATATAATATTAAAAAATTTATATAATATTTTATATAATATAAATTTATATAATATAATATTAAAAATTTATATAATATTATATAATATTATAATATAATAATAATATTAATAATTAGAATAATAATATTAATAATTATAATAATAGAAAAATAGAAAATACGTATATAGAGTCCAATTTAATTAGACTATTAAAAAACTATTCAAAAATTTTAAATAAATAATTTAAATTTTTTGAATAAATATTTTCTGTATTCTCGACTGCCATGACACAGCTCCCCCTGCAAATGAAATCAGATAACCTGATGTGGACTTTCTCGAGTCAACATCTCCGGCCATATCTGCATCTGTGTAGCCAACTAACACAAGTTTTCCATCTCCAAAAGATAGACACATTCTTGATGTACCTTGAAGGTATCTCAGAATCCATTTCACTGCAACCCAATGTTCTTTTCCAGGATTTGAAAGGAACCGACTCACTACTCCAACTGAGTGAGCAATATCAGGTCGTGTACATACCATGGCATACATCAGACTCCCAACTGCTGAAGCATATTGAACTCTTTCCATCTCCTCCTTCTCTTTCTCAGTAGACGGGCACTGTTCAGAATTCAATCTAAAGTGATTAGCAAGGGGACAGCTAACCGCTTTAGCTTTATCCATGTTAAATCTTTGAAGTACTTTCTAAATGTACTTCTCCAGTGATAACCATAATTTCTTGGCGCCCCTATCTCTGGTTATCTTGATGCCTAGAATTTGCTTTACCGAGCCCAAGTCTTTCATAGCAAAAGACTTGCTCAACTGCTTTTTCAAGTTGTTGATTCTTGAAATATTTTGGCCAACGATCAATATGTCATCCACATAGAGCAGAAGTATAATAAAATTATCATCAGAGAATTTCTGCATGAACACACAATGGTCTGAAGTAATCTTTTTGTACCCTTGCTCCCCCATAACTAACTCAAACTTCTTATACCATTGTCTCGGTGCTTATTTCAAGCCATATAGGCTTTTCTTCAACTTGCAGACATACTGCTCTTTCCGCTTTTCTTCAAAAACCCTCTGGCTGCTCATGTATATCTCTTTCTCCAAAATACCATGAAGGAAGGCAGTCTTTTTACGTCCATATGCTCGATCTCCAGGTCGAGACTTGCTGCTAACCCTAGCACTGTACGAATGGATGTCATTTTCACCACCGGTGAAAAAATCTCATCAAAGTCAATCCCTTTCCTTTGGCTGAATCCCTTGACAACTAGTCTAGCTTTAAATTGTGGTTGGAGACCGTGTTCCTCATTCTTTAACCTGAACACCCACTTATTTTTCAAAGTTCTCTTGCCTTTAGGCAACCTTACCAGCTTGAAAGTATCATTCTCATGCAAAGATCTCATTTCATCTTGCATGGCTTCAATCCATTTTTGCTTGTGTTCATCATCCATAGCTTCTTCAAAGCTCTCGAGTTCTCCCCCATCAGTTAATAACACATACTGATCTTCAGGATATCTGGTAGATTGTTGTCGAACTCTACCAAGTCTCCATAGAATTGGAGAACCCACATCTGTTGGTGGATGATGATGAACACCATAATTATCAGCATTACCTGGTTCAAACTCAATGGGAGCATCTTGACCATCTATCTCCGGTTGGTCGCTTTCTTCATCTCCAACATGTCTAGGAACTGTTGTTGGAGGAATCAATTCCAAGTTTGTTAAATCTCCATCAGATTGCTCAAAAACATTCTGAACCCTTTTAATATCCTCAATGGTCTGATTTTCAACAAACACGGCATCACGGCTTCTGATAAGCCTCTTATGAACTGGATCATAAAATCTATAGCCAAACTGATCTTGACCAGAGCCCACAAACACGCACTCTCATGTCTTAGCATCAAGTTTGGACCTCTCGTCTTTCGGAATATGCACAAAGGCTTTGCACCCATATACTCGTAAATGACCATAGGAAACATCATTTCCCGTCCATACTTTTTCTGGAGTATCAGACTGTAGAGGGATACATGTTGAAAGGTTGAGCATATAAACTGCTGCCAGTAGAGCTTCACCCCAAAACATCTTAGGCAACTTTACATGTGAGAGTAAACATCTAACTCTTTCCATTAAGGTTTTGTTCATCCTCTCAGCCAAGCCGTTCAACTGCGGCGTCTTAGGAGGTGTTATTTGATGCCGAATACCATTATTTTTGGAATAAGCATCAAATGGTCCAATATACTCTCCACCATTTTCTGTACGGATGCACTTCAGCTTCTTGTCACTCTGTCTCTCCACCAGTGTTAGAAATTGCTTGAAAACTTCTAACACTTGGTCCTTTATCTTCAAAGTATACACCCATGTCTTCCTTGAATGATCATCAATGAAAGTCACAAAGTATTGAGCACCACCAAGTGACTTCGGCATTGGTCCACACAAATTTGAGTGAATCAGATCTAACACATTCTTCATTCTAGAAGGAGGGAAACTTTTGAAAGAAACTCTATTTTGCTTCCCTACCAAACAATCAGTACATTTCTCCAAATGAACCTGATCCAATCCATGTAACACATTTCTTTTGGCCAATATCAACATTCCTTTTCTCACTCATGTGACCGAGTCGTTTATGCCACAACTCAACTATACTATCATTCTCTACTATATTGACATCATCACGGGAGAGCTTTGCCTGCATCATGTATAGTTTTGAATATCGTTTTCCCCCGGCCACCACCAATGAACCTTTGGTAAGCTTGCATTGGCCATTAAAGAAGGTGTTGCAAAAACCTTCATCATCCAGCTTGCCTGCTGAAATCAAATTCAGGCGCATATATGGAACATGCCTGACATCCTTCAAGACTAGCCGTGTACCATTTTTTATTTCTAGAAGGACGTTACCTTTGCCTATGACTTTTGCAAAATTCTCATTTCCCATTCTTACATCACCAAAATTGCCTGATGTGTAAGATGAGAAGAATTCCTTCCAAGATGTAGCATGAATGGTAGCACCAGTGTCAATCACCTAACTCGTCTCATGGATTGCAAGGTTGACAATATCATCATCATGGACTATGTTGAATTCTCCGACAAGAAGAAATTCGCGATCTATATCACTGGGTCGACTCTGCAGTCCAAAAAGTTGAAGACACGTGGGTAAAGATAAAGGATATATATATATATATATATATATATATATATATATATACCTACTTTTAAAACATTTAGGTGATGAATGTGAGACTCGAGAGCCTCAAAAGTCTAAAACCCTAAAATATATATCAAAAATGAAATTTTGAGGATTTTTCTTGGAGGTTTTTATTTTGGATAAAGATAAAAAATGTATATATATATATATATATATACCTACTTTTAAAATATTTAGGGCGATGAAATTGAGACTCGAGAGCCGTCAAAAGACTAAAGCCCCAAAATATACACCCAAAAGGAAATATTGAGGATTTTTCTTATAGGTTTTTGTTTTGGATA
Source organism: Ricinus communis (assembly GCF_019578655.1). Classification (NCBI taxonomy): domain Eukaryota; kingdom Viridiplantae; phylum Streptophyta; class Magnoliopsida; order Malpighiales; family Euphorbiaceae; genus Ricinus; species Ricinus communis. The sequence continues at coordinate 24,178,738 of NC_063258.1, forward strand.
AAGATGAAGGATATATATATATATATATATATATATATATATATATATATATATATATTCAAGACATGAGCAACTTTCTCAGGCGGTTGGCATTATCGAAAGACTCAAAGCATGTGAAGAATCTCCGCAGACTACAAGACAAGTGGAATCATTTCTACTCAGCAAAGCATCAAAGCCCGTGACAAGTATCCAAAGCTCCAAGACCTCTATATATCTTCCCGTGAGAATTAGACTCGGGAAGAGCTTTCTTTCTTTCTCTCTTCTATTTTCTACCGAATTCTAAATTCCGAGGGATGAAGAAGGAGGACTCCTCTATATATAGAGGTCTTGGAGCTTTGGATACTTGTCACGGGCTTTGGATGCTTTGCTTAGTGGAGTAGAAATGATTCCACTTGTCTTGTAGTCTGTGAGATTCTTCACATGCTTGAGTTCATAATGCCCTGAAAGAATCTTTTGCTTTTTTCTTTTGCTTTTTTGACTTTTGTTTTTTCTTTTGTCTTTTCTTTTCTTTTCTTTTCTTTTCTTTTTCTTTTTCTTTTCTTTTTCTTTTTCTTTTTCTTTTTGTTTTTGTTTTTCTTTTTGTGGGCTTTAGTGTGGTACTGTTGAGTCGAGTCTCAATAAAGGACCTATTTCTTTCAATTGTTTTCCAAATATCACGATTTCTTTAAACGATAAAAATGTTTTAAAGAGCATCGTTCTTCAAATCAAAACTCACAATTACAAAATGCTTGAAGGATCTATTCCGATAGCATTAATTTTCAAAATTCATTACAAAGCTATGATTTCTGCCTTTGGTTCCAAACACAAACTTCACTCACCAAAAGGAGAAACCCTGTTCCTTCAAACAGATCTATCCAAATCATTCCAAAGCCAGAAGCGACTCCAAAGTCGTCCTCTTCCTCTACAAAGGGTAAAGGTATATTATCTATCCCTTTTCAAAATACCGAGATAGAGATTTTCCCTCCAAATCTATCTCAAAACTCAAATAGTCTTTCAAAGCCAAACTCTCAGGAGATTGCGTTGTAACCAGATTCACGCTTTAAGCAGCCTGTAGGAGCTTTTAATGCTCTTGCAGAATCTGTTTTCCAGCCTATAAACTTATAGATCTGAAAATAAATTTGAACAGAAAGAACCAACAAGTTTCTGATGTGCAGGATCCTCTTACGAGGCAAGCACAGAGCATACACTTGATGATGGGGAAAGAAGAAGAAGATAAATAAAGAAGATAAACTTTGAATGCTTTATTGATAATAACAGGCTTTGAACATAAACATATAAACAACTTTGAAAGCTTTAAACAAATATACAACTTTGTAAAACTTTGAGGTGGGATTATCATCTCACTCAAGCACAGCAACTCCAAATCCTAGGTGCTATCCAAACAACAGTAGAAGGAACTCCGATCCTAGATGAAATAGGAAATCCAATTGAGGATGCGGTTTCGACCCTAATCCTCACTATTTCCCTACATTTCATAGGAGACCCTTCTCTGCTCAAAGACAAGAATGCCGAGCTCCTTAGCAACCTTACCTGTAAGAAGCTTAGCAACTTCCATAGGTGTTTAAAATGCTGTTCAATGGAATTTGAAAAGATTAAAACATCATCTATGTAGACAATGCAGAACTTTGAAAATGGATTAAAAATGTCATTCATGATTTTCTGAAATTCAGAAGGGGCATTTTTTAATCCAAAAGGCATATTGTAAGTTTTCCAGAAGACTCCATGAGCTTCAAATAGAAGAAGAAGTTTTGCAAAAGATTTCTGCTCTTCTAGTTGATTCATCTGAATCAGAGTTCTCAAACAGTGAGGAAGAATTTCAAATCGATGAAATCAAAACCTCAACTGATTGTTCTGAGACAGATTCAGAGAAAACTCACAATTACAAAATGCTTGAAAGATCTATTCCGATAGCATTAATTTTCAAAATTCATTACAAAGCTATGATTTCTGTCTTTGGTTCCAAACACAAACTTCACTCACCAAAAGGAGAAACCCTGTTCCTTCAAACAGATCTATCCAAACAACTTTGAAAGCTTTAAACAAACATACAACTTTGTAAAACTTTGAAACAAGAAGAATATAGATTTACAAGAGGAGTTACAAGATTTCTCTCTCTCTCTCTCACTCACTCTTTTCACTCTAATTTCTTCTGTGAGAATTAGACTCAGGAAGAGCTTTCTTTCTTTCTCTCTTCTATTTTCTACTGAATTCTAAATTCTGAGGGATGAAGAAGGAGGACTCCTCTATATATAGAGGTCTTGGAGCTTTGGATACTTGTCACGGGCTTTGGAATTTGGTTTGTAATTTGCTTTGAATAGGTTGAACAGGGGTAAGACTTCGGGAATAAGAGTCTCAGGGGCATTACCGTAGTAATTCCACCTTGTTTAAACCAAGGTAAGGGATTTTGGAGGTTTGGATATTGGTGTCGAGTAGAATATATATATATATATATATATATATATATATATATATATATATATACCTACTTTTAAAGACATTTAGGTGGTGAATGTGAGACTCGAGAGCGGTCAAAAGTATCAGAACCCTAAAATATACACTAAAAAGGAAATTTTGAGGATTTTCCTTAGAGGTTTTTTATTTTTGGTAAAGATTTCAAGCTCTTGAGAAGAGAATTATAATGAAGGATTAATCTAAAATCTTTGTAAGTGGAGTTGAAGAACATTGCTTTTAACTCTTAGTTTCATTTCATTTCAACTCTTGAATATTTCACTTTTATATTCTTTCAAGCTTGTAATGATTTTGGATACTTTGATTTCTCTCTTTTTTATTACACTTTTAAGGATGAACAATAAATCATTACTAGGGCTATGATTTTACTTTGTGAATATTGAATTTTGACTTGAGCTTAATTAATTTAAAGTTTTTTATATTTATGTTCAAGATTTCTGTTATAATTGCTATTCTCTTTTGTTTGGCCAACAAATATGAATTTATTTCTGTTTGATGTATTTGTGAATATGAGAAAATAACCCCGTAAAAGATGTATATTTATGAATATTAGAAAATAGCCCTGTAAGAGGGATATACTTGTGAGTATGAGAAAACAACCAAGTAGAAGAAGTGTATTTTTTAATATAAAAAATAACCTTGTAAGAGTGATATATTTGTGAGTATGAGAAAGCAATCCCGTAAAAGATGTATATATTTTAATATGAGAAAATAACCCCGTAAGATAGATATTTTTATAAATATTAGAAAACAATCTCATAAAAGGGATATATTTGTAAGTATGAGAAAACAACCTCGTAGAAAATGTATACTTATGAAAATGAGAAAACAACCTCATAAGAGGATATATTTGTAAGTGTAAATAAACAACCCTATAAAAATGATTTATTTGTGAATATAAGAAAATAAGTCCGAAAGAGGGATATGTTTATCAATATTAGAAAACAATCTCGTAAAAAAAATGTATATTTATTAGTATGAGACAACAACCCCAAAAAAAGAGTATATTTATTATTATGAGAAAACAACCCGGTAAAAGAAATATATTTTGTGACTGTGAGGAGTAAACATAAAAGGGTATATAAAAAATTAATTTTCTAATTAGATTTCGATTTTAATTCTACAATATAGAATTTTAAATTATATTCTACTATTATATTTTACTAATAAATTTATTTTAAAATTATATAATAACTTCTAATCATAGAAAAATAGTAATATCAATTATATTGATAGTATTAATTTATATAATACTAAAATTAGTTAATAACTATTTTTAAAATAATTATAATATTATTATAGTAATAAAATTTTAAGATATTATAATATTAAAATTACTTTTCATAAATTTTTTAATTACTTTTATTTAGTAAGAAAGACATTTTTCTAAAATAAAATTAATTTGAACCAAACACAATATTTAAATTAAAAAGTCCATTAATCTAAACGAAAAACTAAATCAACCGGAAAGACAATTCTAATAGCCATATTGAATTTTATTTCTTTTTTATTTATTTATTGGTGACATTTCGTTTTTATTTCAAACATTTCTATTCTTATACCTTTTCTTTTGTTATTAACAATTTAAATGCCAATAATTTATCTTTTCTTTTCTTCTTTTTTTTCCTTCTCTTTCTAGTACGAGTTGACTATAAAAATTAACACAAAGATCTCATATAAAATTGTCAATATGCATGTATATTTTTTTAGGATCATTATTCGGTATCATTGTTGCACCTTCTAACTATTCGATTTATCTTTTCAAATTTTAGGCATTAAATCTTATTTATTCAAATAATGTGTAACCTGTTTAAAATGTTTCAATATGCTTTTTTAAAATATTAATAAATTAGTATAAAATATAGATTTTGAGAGATATTTATTTTTCAGATGTTATCATTAATAGAATTTAATATTTATTTTTTTAAAATATTATTAATTAATAAAACTAATTCAATTTAATTGTAAAATTAATGAGCAATTCTTTTCACCAACTTCATTCATTTGTTTTATTTTAAAGGTTAATTAGCATATTCTTAGTATAGAATTTTTTTTGTGAGGTCTTATATTATCCAAAATTTGCTTTCCACTTTATCAAATACTTCAAATAAATGGTTTATTATATTTGTTATGTATATTTAATAAATTGATATGATATATATTTGATAATAATTATAATATTAAAATATATTGACTATTTATTGTCTAATTATCATTCAATATATCTTTTGACTTTAAATTAACATTATTATTATAGGTATAAAATTTTTCTGTATATTGCCCATAGACAAACATAAACATAAAAAAATACATTAAGTTTAAATTTGAATACATTTTAGAATTTAATATATTAAAATATAATAAAAACCATATTTTTAATAAAAAATTATATTATTCGTTTACCATCAATCTTTAATTACAAGTTATTAGTAAAGACTAAATTAAGTAAGACTCAAATTAATAATATTGAATCAAATTATCTAAAAACCTCAAATTTAATAAAATAGATCAATATATTCTCTTACCTTATTCTAACTCATATTTGTGTTAGACTAGTCTTATATTTTGAAATTAAATGTGAAAATAAATTATCTAAAATTTTAACGTTTAGTAAAAAAATAATTTGTTTAAAATTATATATTAACAACAAATAGATGATAAGTGATTTAATTAAATTTATTCAAGATATTCATGTTTATATTTTTTTCTTGTAAAAATCTGTGCACATACTAAGCTTTTAATAGTAATAAGTAAGATTTAAATAATTATTTATCTTGTAAATTTAAAAATAATTAAGAAAAAATTACCATAATAATAATAGGACATATATAAAATTAAACTATTAATATTTAGTGTTAAAATCATATTAGATAATAATTATAGAAAATGATTGTTATTTATTGAATGAGTGTGATATTAGATTTTATATAAATACTTTGATTTATTTGAACTATTATCCGATATTAATATTTGATATTATTTTATGAAGTTTCTTTTAAAGAAAAGATTAAGAAACTTTATTTGTGGTATATCTATCAATAAAATTAAAGAAAAAACATTATAATAGAAATTTAATTTGGTAACAGAAATTTGATTACTTTGATTATTTTTAAATAAATGTATAATAAAACAAGAAAATAAAAAATTAATAACACAATTAAATAATTATATATTTTAGCAAAATTAAATAGATAAGTTTTATTATATATTGAATTTATTTCATATTTTTAATTTTAGTTACATGTTAATCCGTTTAATAAATAATTGAAGATAAACACCTGTTTATTTTCTTATTATGTTTATCTTAAACCTATTTAAATGAGGCATGAAAATCACATGGAAAATAGGCTTGGGCTTGGGATAACGATTACTGTTATTAAGGATAAAACCAAGTTAAACATTAAAATCTATTATATAAATCCATCCGCAGCTGTAATGCATTCTGTATACTTAATTACACAATAAACAATGAGCAAGAAAGAAATTAAGTTAATTGGCTGATTAACATGCTTGATCTACTTAATTAAGGGTGACATTTTTAAATATAAAATAGAAAGAAAACATAGATACGTAAGTAAATAATGGATAGATTTATGGGTGGAAAGTGAAGAAATGTTTGATTTTCTTAATGGAAAAAAGAAATAAAGTTCTCACAAGGGCTGAATTGACATGTTTATCAATAACTTTGCTATATTCTTACTATCCAATTAAATTTGATGTTAAATAATAAAATTTAAAGTATGTCTGAAATAGATGTTGGCCGTTCAAAAGATTTATTTTAAATTTTTAATTAATATAATTAATTTTTATATTTTATAAATTATTTTTAAAATCTATTTTTCTAAAAGTTTTAATATACTTTTGAAATTTGAAAAATGAAAAAGAAAATAAAGAGAAAATTTATTTGTTTAATTTATGTTAAGAAGTGGGACTAACCAATCAGAGAAAAGGACGGAATGACGAAGATGTATCCGTGGGGATCCAATTCCATCCATCAAATTCTTTTTTTCTGAAAGCCTAACCTGAACCAGAAGTAACCGGTCAGCATACGTTTCTTTCTCTTAACTTTTTTATTTCCTTTTCTTTTTCTCTCTCTCTCTCTATTATTCGTTTTGCTTTTCTTTTATTTTATTTTTCTGTTATGATTATATGATTATTATTTTGTCTCCCCCTTATATCCATTCATTTTAATAGACAAATTGGAGTCGTCTTGATTGCAACAGAACATGAACACCTAATTCACTGCGATCATTCTTTTCACTCCAATGTAAACACTTAATTTCAAGTTCCAAGTTAGAACAGAACTATCGTAAATATAAAATCTTTATTAAAACAATCAGAGCAACACTTTTCTCTTAAACATCCAGTTATATAATTATTCTCATATTGATTCATTTTAATCTAATAATTTATTATCTATTTAACCAATTTAATTAATTTTGTTTTATCATAAATAAACAAAATAAATTTTTTATTCTGTAAACAACAATATTCCTTATTTTCAATAATTTTATATATTTATAATCATTTATATAGAAATGAAATTTAGTTAGAATTTTTAAAATAAAAAATATTTTTATTTTTATAACAAAACATTTTTAAAATTGATAGTTAATAAATAAATATATTTTTATTTGTATGTATTAAAAAATAAAAATTTAATTTAATTTATTAAATATATAGAAAATTATTAAATTAAAAAGTTAAATAATGTAAATTAATAAAAAAAAGATAACTATTTAAAGAAGTGTTTAAAGAAAAATACTACTAGGATTCCTCAAACAATCGAATAATAAACTAATAAATTACAAGAATAAAACAAAACAAACACCAGGATTACACAGAAGAAAGAAATCATTTTCAGAGTTCTGTTGAAGTTGAAGAAAGTGGAGATAAGCATTAATTAGTAGTACTCGATTACCGATGAGTAATTAAAAATACAAAATAGAGAGAGACGTGGCAAATGTTGTCTGATAGTGGCCGCCAAAAACGAGGTGGGCTGTTCTGAATCAGTTGACCGAGTCTTATGAATCGTCCTTCCTTCTTCCGACTTACCACACACATTTTGCAGTAGCCATCCACGCAGCTTCTCTCACTTGCAAATTTCAATTTTGCATCACATGTCAGTAAACGATTATTTCGTGCATCACCAAGTCTCATTTTCATTAAGTCTTTACTAATAAATTATCTTTTAAGTATTTGTATTATTATATATGCTTATCCCCCATTATAATTCGGTAGCAAACAATCTAAGATTTTTTATTTGAGGAATTATAATTATTTTTTTCATGTTAAATGAAATTTATAAAAGAATAATCTTTTCTATTAATAAAAATTATTTTTACTTTTTTTTTTTGGCAAAAAATAAGAAAAGATGGAATGACAACTCTGATTGTTCGCTGGAGAAAATTCGTAAAGTCATAACTAGCTTGGACTAGACTCAAATCCGTCATTGTAGCACCGACCTCGAAACTAATGAAAGATTCAACCAAAATAGAATCTTAAACCCTCTTTAAAAAATATCCTTAAAATACCATCCTTTTGAAATTGGAATTCAAAATTTAAAACTATTTTTTCAATTGATATTTGAATGCAATCCAAAAGTAAATAGGAAAAAATAAAATACTTTATTTCTGGCAGAAGTCGGCTAGAATGAATAAATAGAGTGAGGTCCATTTGTGTATGTTACTAAATATATGAGCCAACCATTATTTGGAGGCTGGAGTGAAGTTTGGACTTCAAAATGCGGCTACTTGGTGATGATCTCTTCCTCTTTTACCGGTTCCTTCCCTTTCCTTCTTCTTTGCCCCCACCTAAGTATATTCTTTTTATCTGGTCTTCAGTTTTGAGATTCTAATTAGTCACCACATCTTTTTGTACTTATCCACACCTTATTAACTTAATGTTCTAAGCCATCCCAATCTTCTCCTTTTCTCTCTCATTATTAATAACATAGATGGCAGATCAAAACTAAATTTTTTAATAAAAATTAAAAAAATAAAAAAAATAAAAAACTAAATAACATACAGCTAATTTTAAATTTAAAGCTTTTAAGTAGATGAAGTGAGATATTTTGACCGTCACCACGTTAAGAAAAACTATCATATTATTCTATTTTTATTTTAAATTTCCAATTATATGATTCAAATGTCATGCAAAATTTAAATTTTGCATAGTCGTATAATCTAAGTTAAATTTAAAATAAAGGATTAATTCATTTTAAAGTCCGACCTGATAACAGTTAAATTATCACTTTGCCATCAGATCTGACCACTCAGCTGTTAGAAGCTGCCGGTTGTCGATTTCGCGACACTGAGGGGTAAAATTGGCATTGACAAGCATGCCTGTTTTATTTGCTGCCAGCATTACGCAAACACTCATGCACATTGCCATTGGGACTGCTAGCGGCGAGTCCATAATAACAACAATATAATATTTTGACAAATACAATATTCTTTGGCTGAAGACATATGAATCTTTTTAAATTTTAGTTATTAAATTAATTTAATATTTTAATTTTTAATTTAATTTAATTTAATTTAATTTTTTATATTTTAATACTATAAACACGTGTCTTTATTCAATTTATTTATATATTATATAAAATACTTAAATATTTTTAAAAAATTCAAACGTGTGTTATATTAAATTAAATACTTAAAATAATTAAAAATTAAATTAAATTAAAAGGTTAAAATTGAACTTATTAATTTATACAAATTCAGAATATAAATATATTTTTTTATCATTATTTTTAATATATATATTTATAGTTAATTACAACGTATCAAGTATAATTTTTAAATATAATAAAATATTACTATAAAAAATTTAACATATCCACATATTTAAAATTTAAATTGAATTATACCATTTCATTTATATATGTTTCTCTATAAATAATATAATAATATAATATAAACACAGTATTTTAGTTTTTTATTTTAGTTTTTATGTTATTTTTATTTGATATCATATGAGGGGAGGGCAGTAGGTCGTGGGAAAAAATGTAAGAGTGCGTCATCACTAGGCATAAGGCACGTGGCGTGTCTAGCATAAGATAATAGGCCAATATCTTAGCACTGGATTCATCTTATAGATTTAGATGAAAAGATAACATTAAAATATACAATTCCAGTTTTTCAATTGTCTGTTAGCTTTGTGTTTGCTCATATGATCTTATCACACTTGGATTTTGGATAAATTAGAAAATCTCAAAAGGTATTACAAATTATTCTGAAAAGCAAATTATTGATACTTTAAACTATCATATCAAATAAAATGAAAAAAAAATATATATGTAGAAACTTAAATTAGCGATAAATAAATATTTTAAATTTGATTGAAAGTCTAAATTTGAGTGTTCTCTTTTTTTTTTTTATAATGAAAAAAGTAATAGTTTAATTATCAAAATATCTTTTTACGTAATTTTAAATTTTCAAATTTTAGTAAAATTTTTAATTTTAATTTCGATTTAATATGCAGTAAAACTATTTATCGAATTTACTGATGCATTATAAATTTTCTAATAATAAAAAATAATAGATCTATATTAGAATATTAATTTATTATTAGAATGTTATTATTTAAGTACATAAAATTAATTTTTCATTTTCAAACTTTAAAATTTCATTAATCTGATATGTTTAAATGATAAAGTTTTAGTAATGAAAGTGCTCATTCAATTCTTTTTTTTTTTCTGTTATCCGCAGAGTTCATGCCATGTCAATGAATTTAGTTGATAATTTTACTTAAAATTAAAATTAAAATTATTATTAAAGTATAATGATGTTAAAATTAAATATTTAAATTTTTTATGGTAGGTTTAGTAATTAAGCCAAAAACTTAAATAAAAAATAATAGCGATGAAAACAAAAATTATTGATATATATGTACTTCAAATTATAATTAATATTTGAAAAGAATAGTATTATTTAAATAGAGATTTGAACTGAACACATTTTTTATAATGTGATTATGAATCAAACAATCTTAATTCAGATCTTCTTTCTGGATGCAAATTTACAAGACTTTCACATATATAAAAAAGCTCAAGTGAATTGATTATGATTTACTGAACTAATAACTTTTTACTGACTAATTCTACGTCAACAGCTACCATCTTTTTTCATCTGAGAATAATTTAAAAAAATTAATAAACTAAATATTTTATATAAAAATCTAAAAACTCCGAATACAAATGTTAAAAATGGCCAAATTTTACAGTTTTTTTTAGTAATTAAGCTTTTATTATTAATTTTTATGACTCCCTTATTTTTTTAAGGTTATTGTCATTGTTTAAGTTATTTTTAATTTTATATTTTACTCTCCTTAGTTGTTTTCTTTTAGATCCACCCCTACTCAAAATAGTAAAGACTATAGTGACTTTGAGGTCAAACATAAAGGAGGCATTTAGTAATTAACCTTTGGAAACCATGAGTGTACGTTTTCTTTTTAATTGTGTTTTATTTGGTTGCCCATACGGAAATTGTGTAAAAATGTGGGGTCAATTTTATATGGTAAGCGGTGTGAGCCTTTCAACCTTTCGTTAGCCCCCTTATCACTTAACCCGCGCATCTAGTGACAAAATACTGTATCACTTGTGGGTCCACCTACCCAATAATTTATTTTTTTCTTTAAAGAATCTGATTTAATACTTTAAAGTACAATTGTTTTACTTTATAAAATATCATTATTTTATCCGGACTCAATTAGGTAAATTGAGCTTATAATTTAAAAATACTAAATATATTTATTAAAAAAATTTACTGAAGTACCAATGTAGCATTCTATTATTATAAAATATATTTTTAACTATAAATAAATAATTAAATACTATTTTTAAATAATTTATTAATTATATACACTTTTATTAATTTAAATTATTAATGAATTAATTTTTAACAAGTCATAGATTAACACTAATAATATTTAACATATAATAAAGCGAGTCAATTTTATTTTTTACATATTATATAAATTACTGTATATTAGATATTAATTTACTTTTTTATCTAGAGAAAACACACATATTATTAAATTAAATACAATAGCAAATTTGAATGTTCACTCCTTTCCTAATATAAAGAATAATAGGAACAAAAGGAGAAGAGATATATATCAATATTGAATATTTTTTGGTATATAGATATACTTAGAGTTAATTTATAGCATGCCAAATAGAATCTTTACAGATAAATAAATATTTTTTTAAGAGTTTAAACACAACTGCATGTCAAAAATTCGAACTCAAAACCTGAATTAAATTAGAAGAGATCCTTACTACCTCATCTATATACTTTTAAGTATATTAAATAAATATTTCAAATATAAAATTAAAAATTATCAATATTTAAAGTTTAGTTCAAATACCTCATCTATATACTTTTAAGTATATTAAATAAATATTTCAAATATAAAATTAAAAATTATCAAATTTAATTCAAATGGAAAGAACACTTATTTATTTATGATAAACTAAATAAATTTACCACCATAAAAGGAATATAAATATTTTTTGGTATATATATACTTAGAGTTAATCTATAGCGTGCCATATAAATTTTTTACAGATAAATAAGTAGTTTTTTAACAATTTAAACACAGCTGCATATCAAAGATTTGAATTCGAACTTAATTAAACTAGTAAATACTTCACCTATATGTTTTTAAGTATATTACATATTGTATAATTTATAGTATGGTGCCCTTGGTATAAAAGAAACAATAAAATTACCAAACGGTTAAAACAATTACGGCGTGTGATGCCGTAAAACTTTCCAAACATCTAAAGTTACCCTTATCATTCCAACTTGATTACAGGTATGATTTTGCTCTATCATTATGCCTGCTGTAACTTATCACTCGTCAATTAAAAATAATTAGGCATTTCTTTTCTTTTCTTTTCTTTTTCCAACAAATATTCACACCTTGTCGGTCCCACACCGAATTATTTACAACCGAACAAAATTAGCCCAGATTTCGTAATTACAGATGCATATCCAGGGCGGTTCCGGAATGCACCAAAACCAAACCCAATAAGACCCTTACGCGTGTAACCAAACAGCAGCCCCTCGAGGTACTGATAAGTGCATGGTTTGGAACCGTCAGATTACGGTTCCGGATGTGGAAAATCATGTTCAGTAGGGATGAAATCGTAATTGGCCTCTTTGCAAAAACTGCTATATAATGACCGGTTATGAGATTAGTAAAAAGGAAATAGAAAAACAAAATCTCTCCGCTCTTCCTCTTCCTCTTCCTCTACCTCTTGAGGTAGGAAAAATCTGAGATTTAAAAACCCTAATTAAAAAAAAAAAAAATCTCTATTTGTGAGATTAGGGCTTCCTGTGGGGAATGCAGAGAGATGAGAGGAGCTTTGTTAACAAAGAGTGAACTTTGTTGCCGCGCCAAACGGTGCATCGGCGGCAGAAATTGCCACCGGAAACACGTTGAAGACGGGTGATCCGATCGCTCACAAGGGAAAAAATTATTCATTACTCATTTCTTATTTCTCTCATATTTTCTTTGTTGTTCTCTCTTTCGTATATACATATAAACACAATCTTTTCAAGAGTTTTGTCGCGGATATTCAGAGATGGCAGAAAGAAGCAAAGATAGCCACTCCAGCCAGCTCCTCCATGGTAAATACGAGCTCGGTCGGTTACTCGGACACGGCACTTTTGCTAAAGTGTACCACGGGCGTAACTTGCAAACCGGAAAGAGCGTGGCGATGAAAGTTGTTGGAAAGGAGAAAGTGATAAAGGTCGGAATGATGGAGCAAGTGAAAAGAGAAATAGCGGTTATGAAGATGGTGAAACATCCGAACATCGTCGAGTTACACGAGGTCATGGCGAGTAAGTCCAAGATTTACTTCGCCATGGAACTCGTTAGAGGCGGCGAGTTGTTTTCGAAGATTGCCAAAGGCAGATTGAGGGAGGACGTTGCTAGAGTTTATTTCCAACAGTTAATCTCAGCCGTTGATTTTTGTCACAGCCGTGGCGTTTATCACCGTGATTTAAAGCCTGAAAATCTTCTCCTTGACGAGGATGGTAACTTGAAGGTTACTGATTTCGGCCTCAGTGCTTTCGCTGAGCATCTGAAGCAAGACGGATTGCTGCATACTACGTGCGGCACTCCTGCATATGTTGCACCGGAAGTGATTGGGAAGAAAGGTTACGATGGAGCCAAAGCAGATCTCTGGTCTTGTGGTGTTATTCTTTACGTTCTTCTTGCTGGTTTCTTGCCTTTTCAAGACGATAACATAGTGGCTATGTATCGAAAGATTTATCGAGGCGACTTTAAATGTCCACCGTGGTTCTCATCTGAAGCGCGCAGATTGATCACCAAGCTGCTCGATCCGAATCCTGCTACTCGAATTACAATCAGCAAAATTATGGATTCATCGTGGATTAAAAAATCAGTGCCGAAAACTGTAACGAGTAAGGAGGAAATGGAGTTTGATGCGTTCAATGGGGACAAATCAAAGCAGCCTGAAACTTTAAACGCTTTTCATATTATCTCTTTATCCGAAGGGTTTGATTTGTCACCGTTGTTCGAAGAGAAAAAGAGGGAGGAGAAAGAGGAGTTGAGGTTCGCCACAACGAGGCCAGCAAGCAGTGTGATATCAACATTAGAGGAGGTTGCTAAGGCTGGGAAATTCAGCGTAAAGAAGAGCGAAACCAAAGTGAGGATGCAGGGTCAAGAGAGTGGAAGAAAAGGTAAATTAGCTATAGCTGCTGAGATATTCGCTGTCACGCCGGCGTTTTTAGTGGTGGAGGTCAAGAAAGATAACGGCGACACTCTTGAATACAATCAATTCTGTAGCAAAGAGCTTAGACCTGCTCTTAAGGACATCCTGTGGACTTCCCCTGCTGATAATTCTACCATTGCTTGAACTTGGAAATTGCTTACTGTTTGTAGTTGGTATTTTGTTATTGTCGTTGATGAATGTTTGTTGCTTGAAATTGACATGGAAGTAGAGGTGGTCTTCTTAATTTCTATTCGCTTTTGTCTGATTTAGTGTTTTGTGTCTCTTGATTCCACAGGACATGCTCTGTGAATCATTCATCAGCTTTAATTATTATTATTTTTTGATTGTTGGTAATGTTCAAAGTTGGATTAGTCTACTTTCTTTTGTAACTTTGTAGTTGCATTTTTTCTCTTTTAATCAGTAATTATATTTCACTTGATGCTTCCACCACACCTCCAATGGTGAAGAAATTGTAATTAAACAAATTCTTTTCAGAAGTTGGAAAAACACCTGAATATTCATTCTTCTTTTATGGTCCAGTTGATGCTGATGAAGGAGTTAAAAATCATCTGTCTTTTAGTGCTCTATCAACAAAATAAAGAATTGTACTTGTTCTTGAACTCAAATTTAACTAAAAAATCTCTTTAAAAATTAAAATTTTGCATGCCAGATATTGACCAAAAACATTAGAATAGAACTCAAATCTCAAATCTAGTTTCAAGATTACAACCAAAATAAAAGCAAAAATTAGAGAGAGAGAGAGAGAGAGTTAATTTCATTTTCTTTTTTATAATGATTATTAATTTGCATCTTGCATCCATAGTTTACTGCTTTTTCCCCTAACCTCCATCTTTTCTTTTCCAATGGGCCATTACTGAATATACCAAAATTTATAGTTGGGAATGCTCTTAGGGCAAATATGATAGTCAGTTTTCAATGGAGGATTCAATTAGTACTCAAGATGAAGAGGAAATTCCTGATTAGAACAAAAATGTTATGGGTTTCTCACATGAATCTCTTATGGGTATTAGGATTGAATTAAAACCACGAAATCTTTTGGTATTCAGAATAGCAATTTATGTACTCACTAATTGCTTGAAAAAAAAAAAAAATAATTCAGATCTGTCTGTTAATTGTGTAATTGACAACTTTATTTTCTTATTTCTGGGTTTCTGACACTATCTTCTTGCACATGGAGGCTGGCTCTGGACTCTTTTGTATTATGTGAGGCTTAGGTGGCTTTGTTTTACTGGGTTATGCCTACTTATTTTTGCTCAATTATTGTCCTCTCTTCCTTGCTCGTGTTCGCAATTCCATTCAGATAGAAAAGAAATAAAAGGGAAAAAGAAAGAAAAACAAACAAACTCAACTTGTACAGTATCAAGTTGTTTTCCTGTATCTGTAAAAAGGCCCCATCCATTTCATTTGCTTCCTCAATCATAAAAACCTTTGTTAGGTTTATCCTTGTCATTTATGCAAGGGGGTACTCTCCATTGAACCTCTATCACTGTCATCCTCTGAATTTTGACAGTCTCTTGGAATATGCTACTTATTTTTTCTTTTTTCTTTAGAAAAATAAAACAATCTTAGTGCTAATTTAATTACATTTTTCAAAAAGGAGTCAACTACTCTTTTTCTATATTTTGATGATATGCAAATTATAAATGTTCAAATCAATATATATATATATATATATATATATATATAGCGAGAGAGAGAGAGAATCCAGCAAACATTTTTTTTTTATTAAAAAGGAAATAAAAGAGAAATATGAATTATCTTTGCCTCAATCCACATCTAGTCTTGATTAGGCAATATTTAAAAATTGAAAAAAACTTGCCACAGCCACTAATCTGCCCAAATTGGATGGATTGTTTCAGGTGGATTAATCGGGAAATAAATTATTGTTTGCAATTAGATTGATTTCACCAATTCCTTTTCCTTTTTAGTTAAATATAATATTAGATTACACCCAGTCTCGCAGGCTATTTAATAATGAAATTTAAATTATTTTTTTAATTTAATATTCAAAGTTAGTATGATTGATTTAGAATGTGCTCGATAAAATTATTACAGATAGTAAATTACTATCTTAAGAATTTTAATACAGTTGCACGTTCAAAATTCGGACTCGAAATTTAGTTAAATTCTATTTCATCGTATTAAGAAACATACTAACTTTATAAATATTTTTTTACAAACTTTATCATAAGTAATACCAATTTTAATCTCTGTCATTCTCTTCGTAGTGCTATAAAAAAAACATGACTGCTTCTATTCTCATTAACATCACACTCATCTCCTGGTTGATCTCTCCTTCAATATTGCATACTATTTCTAGTTTTCACTTATAGAATTGCTATCGAGAGTAGAAGAGAGAAGAGAACCACCCAAGAATGCATAGATGAGATGTCAATGAACTTTTTTAGTTTCGAGTTCAAACTTTGAATATGCACTTGTGTTAAAAGCTTTTGAAGGAAAATATATTGGCACCTCTAAAAGTTTTACTCGACATGCTTTAGATTAATTCGGGATATATAAATATGAAAAGAAAGAAAGGAGAACTAGTTGAGTAGGGTGATAAAGAAAAGCATTGCATTGTGTCGGAGTAGGAGTAAACAGGGTGCATATTAATGTTGAAGTCGGTTTCAAAAAGAATGTGGCTGAGCTCATTTCTCATCTCCCTCTCTTGCCTATTAATCCTATATGTGTTCTATCAGGACATTACGTCCCCATTCTACAACTTTACAGCCACACACCATCCCCATCTCCTCATCTTTTTTGTCTTCTCAATTTCCTCTTCTTCTTTTTTGTTTCTTCCTTTTCTACTCATATTCTGATTTTTCCTTTGTTTTTTTTAGATGTTATAGTTTGGAGTGCACCTTACCCAATTATCCTTTGCAATAATATATAGAATTGGCTCTTTATACACTTAAAATACATAGCTTAGCTAGGTGGTAAGGGTTTTGCTTTTGGGGTTTTTAATGTCAAGAATTTTCCTTATTCTTATGGGAGAATTCTTTGAGTTCAATATGAATGTCAATAAGGAGATAATAACTCCTTATTGTATGGGTTATAGCTTATTGGACCTTGTAGTGAGTGACAAACAAAATTTGTTTCTTTTCTCTTTGCTTTTTTCACAAATCTTTTCTATTTTGACCTAGGGCTTCTTCTACTGAATTGCATTGGTCCCTTTTCTTTTTTCTTTTAACTTAATTAACTTTTTATTCAATAAATATAAATATGTAATGTCATCTCCTATTATTCTTTTCTGTATTTATGTCATTTCTAATGTTCTTTCTATAAATATTGATATTCTTTATTTAATTTATTTAATTTCTCTTATATGGATATGTATAATATTTTTATTGTTTTTATGAATATATTCATATAATAAAAATTTAAAATGTATTCTTCTTATAGAAAATAGTAAGAAAATGATAAAAATACAAATAAAATACCTATTTTGTTATATGACAAATCCTATTTTGTTATATGACAATCAAATTTCTATTAAAAATTTAATAATTTAATGAGATTAATTTGATGGTCAAACAATAAAACTGGACATTATTAAGCTCTAAAGTAAAATTATCATAGATGAATAACATGATAATGATGACTCGTTAAAGTGTAAATAAGAAAACATACTTAAATTATCAAAAAAAAAAAAAAACCACAAGTATTTTTTTTCTTTATCAAAAAAATTAAAATAATATCTTCAGCTAATATAAAAAAAGTAATTTTTGTTTTTCTGTTTGTTTGTTTTTTTTTTAAATTTTAAGAACAAATATAAGTTATTGGATGAATTTGAATGAAGTTTTGTCCATCTAACACCCATTTTTCAAAAAAAAAAAATTGATAAGAAGCCTATTTTAATTAAATGGACAATATTACCTTAAAAATAGGAAAATTTTGAATTTGTAATTGGATATTCTATCATTAAGATGTAAGATGAAAGATTTAAATGAATATAATCATATACCCTTTTTGTATATTTCCCCCTTCTTGTTGATATCTTTTTGGTATTTATATGGCATTTTTACTGTGCTTTTGAATGCTCTTACGTTACCATAGTAGGCAACCAAAACCTTTAAAACATTTGTTTTTAATTGTTGTATGTGTCGGCTGATTTACCCTCGGTAGATTTCCAAATTACTATATGATTCTTTAGGTGAAATTATTATTTTCTCCTTCTAAAATAATATTATATATTTTAATTTATACATTGTATAAGAAATGTAGATATTTTTTAAGTTAATATTTACTGATTTTATATCACTATCTTTTTAAGGTGCCCCTGTTAAATTCTTTTATAAGAATTATAATATTTTAAAATATAAAATATAAAAATTAATAGCAATTAATAATATTTTTGTAATTAATGAAAAATATTTGTGATAATTACTTATTAAACTAATAATAAAAATAGATTATAATCAAATATAAATAACAGATTACTATTTTCTTAGAAGCGGAGTGAATATTTATTTATTTATTTCTCACTAATTAAAAAGTGTTATTTTTAGCACACAGGAAAATAAAACAAAAACCGGATAGGCCCAGCAGCACCTTGAAAAGATTTCAACCAATCAAAATGTAGATACAAAAAGAGATCATATGATTTCTATTTAAATTAATTAAAAAAAAAAACAGATGAATATGGACATTATCAAACAATAAAATAAGCTTAAAAATAGTTAACCATTAATTAACATTTTAAGACCTAAATAAAAAGCTATTATTTTAAATGTACCTCGTACAGATTTGATTAACTATGGTTTAATGCATATTTTATGACATAAGAACATACACAAAGATACAAAAGTTAATAGACAACACACATGCCAATTGTTCAATTCCTGCTTCCTTATGCATCTTTGTGGGGAAGGTATTTAGGTTCAAGGGGATAATTGGGTCCTTTGTTCTTCATTAACATCATATAAAGTTTAATTTAAGGCATGTAGTGGGCCATAAATTTAAAATGTGGACGGTCCATATTTGTTCAACTAGGGTTTCCAGCTAACATTAACACTAATTATAACAATCAGATTAATAATTTAGAAACCATTATGATTGATGTGTCTAATCCAACCGACGATCGTTCAAAGAAGTAGAGCCAGGTGTTTAATTAAATGATTGTTAAAGAAGACAAATTTGTGATTTGTCTATGCATTATTAGAGTTTAATCTGGTTTTAACTTTTATGTTGCAATAAAGGTAGTACCTTAATTTTACAGGCGCCATTTCTTTTTCTGTATTATTGATACATTGAATTTGCATTAGTATAATCCAAAATTAATTTAGATTTCTCATCAACTTTTAACTTTATATAATTTGTTAATGCCAAAGTTTCATTTGTAAATTTTAATAATGTAAAATATTATTATTACTAACAATCTTGTTTAGTATTGTTATTGTTAATAGGTACTCTTTAATTGCTATTAATGCAACAAAGCAACTATATATCAACACAAGAGAAATCAAAAGCTTTTATCTTTTTAATATATGACAGATTCACGACCATAAATAAATCTTCTCAATTATAAAAGAGAGATTCACAATTATGAATAAATTTTTCCAGCAATGAAAGAGAATTTCATGGCCATGAATAAATATTTCTATCTGTGAAGTGTATCTAGATTGAAGAACTTAGGAAATATACAAAAGCATTCAGGGCCAACATTCCCACTGTAAAAATAACTCTTTACGGCCATGAAGAAATCTTTCCAACCATGAATAAAAATTCACGTTTGTAAAAAAACTTTTCCTCACAAGTCTGGTAGCCTTTACGGTCAAAGTTCCCAGTCGTGAAAGAAGATATTCCTGGCTGTGAATACAAGTTATCAGCCGTGAAAGCCAAAGTTAGTAGCCGTGAACGAGAGTTTCCAGCTATGAACACAAATCTTCTTAGTCGTGAAGAATTATCCACGGCCATGATGGGTTGCAATTTTTCAAATATGTTTTTCACACTAATGCTTCACGATCATGAAGGATTGTTTCCATCTATAAACCTGCATTTAAGAAAGTTGTTGAAATGACTATATTTGCATTTAATGAGGATATAACGTCTCTATTTCACCTAGAACTATTTAAACTTCATTTCTAATGGTTCTAGGTCAAGCAAGAATAATTATTTTGAGCCTCATTGTGTATTTACATTCAACAACCTCAAATCTTCATGTTTTCCAAATGTGAGTTTGAATATATGGATAGTTGAGTATTTAATTCTTATATTTAAAGCTCAAAAGAGATAGATTGAGTGTCCGGTAAGGGATTAAAAAATCTTGTAATTAAGATTGAAAATCTTAGAATGGGTTAGAGTGTGAACTTAGAAAAACACTTGGTTAGAGTGCGAGCCTTTAGAAAAACATTTGGATTTCTTCTTAGCCTTGCAAAAGAATTCAAATAGAGATAAGTTATAATTCTATTTGATAGTGTAAATCTCAAGAAGACTCTTGAAAAGTGGATGTAGGCAAATGTTGGCTGAACCACTATAAAATCTTTGTGTTGGTTTTGGTTTTTAGTTTTTGATTTCAACCAATTCACTCATATCTTAGTTGCCTTTAGAATTACATAATTTTAATAAGTAAATTCAAATTTAATGATTGAGATTTTATTATTCAATTAATAGTTACTACTACTTATATTTTGCGTAAATCTCAATCATTCAATTAAAATTTAATAAAGATAAAAATTAAAAACATGATAGATTTTATGTTCAATATAAATATAAAAGAATCTAAAATATTAAGCAATTTAAAAGAAAATATAAAATTTGGCCATGTAACTTTTTCATACAGAATTTTGTGATTTTTCGCAATATATTTTAGTATCTTGAGAGTTAAACCATAAATAACTTTTACTAACATAGTTAATTCAATAGTGACAACTCAATCATTTAGTGCTAATCACATATGATTCCACTATCATTACTTCTTATCAACTTAGCTTTCATGCAAGATCGGCTATATCAAGTTTTATTGATTTTAGAGAGCAAATTAAAGAGATAGAAAATTATTTTTATAATTCGATTTTTCTTTAAGTTTAATTAATTATGACAGATTTTGGATAATTTAATAAAACTATACGACTCTATTATCAACCATCTGTCTGACAATAAAGATTTTGCAATACTTCATTTGAAATTCAATAGTCAAAATATTAACGGTGTCTAAAATTGGATATAAAATACTAATGGTATAATAATATCTTCTGTCAAAAAGTTAGACCACAATAAAAATTTGTACTTCCTGCAAAAATTTATTTTGTCAAATATATAAAATTATGCTAAATTTAAAAAACCTATTAATTTTATGTAAGTTTGAAATTTGGTGTCATGCAAGTTTGAAGTTTTAAAGGCAATGAATAAATTGCTTCGTAGATAATAAATATTTAGATTTTATATTTAATTGGAATTAATATTCTAAGTTTTGTAAGAACTCTATAACTTTTTTTTATTATTTTTGCTGATGTAATAATAATTAAAAATATTTTTAATTAATTTATCGTAAAACTCACTGATAATTTATCCTACAAAACGTATGTATTCCATCACTAAAATATATATAGTTGAAAAATATTTAAATGTGAATTCACATACTTAGTAAAATAATTTATTAGCGAATTAATATTGTTGACGTGATGAATATTTTATTTTTAATCACTATCAGCAAAAATATATCGATCAATTACTAATACGATGAATATTTCATTTTTAAAAACTACATCAGTAAAAATAGATTAAAAAAGATATAGATTGTTAAATTGAAACATAAATAAAAAAGTGATGATATCGAAAGAAAAAAATATTAAAATATTATTATTAATTAGATATTAAATCACAAAAATCTAATATTAGCTGATGGCGCCACCGAATAATTATAGATTGCTTAATGGGCCCGGAATCTTGGGGCATTTTGTGGCTCGAATCCAACTTGAGACCCAAAAGCTGCATTTTGTAAACCTTGTATCTTGCAATTGGTTTAATCAAAGGCCTAACAATTTAGAGCAAAAACTTGAAAGTTTCGGAGCCCTAAAGAGAGATTTTGTGATTTCTCGTCTTTTCTTTTAGGAAATTACATAAAATACTGTTCTTTTAACATAATATTATTTTTAATGTATTTTTTTTTTATCTCAAATATATATGACTCACTTTTTTAAATTACTGCATAATATTATTTATAATCTCTATTTTCTTTTTAAATCTTCTTCCTCTTCTATATTTGTCACTACATAAAACTCTGCACTTGCTCACATCACATCCATCATCACCATAAAAGTCATTATTTAATCAAAGTATGATGACATGTACGGTGGAATCTAATGACTAACTTATAAGAAATTTATTAAAGTGTAAGAATAGAGAGAAATCCCATTACAAATATTAAGTTATGATTTGATAGGCAATTCCTTTTTCTTATGTATATATATTTTAAGTCAATCATGTTTTCTTTTTTATTAAAAATGATGAAGAATATATATAAAAAATGATATTACGAATCAAATTTATTTTAAAAAAATAAAGCATTTTTATTTTTTTCTCTTCAAATACTAGCTTTAGTTAATGACATGTATGGATATAAGATATAATATTATAATAGATTCTATGGTTAATCTAGTAGATAGGTACAATACATTGAAGATTAGAAAGGCTAAATGCAATTTACATATTCTCTCTATATATATAAATATTAATTTTTATATATTTTTTTAAAAAAAATTATTTGTGACTTTATTTTTTTAATATATTAGAAACTTAATGTGTAATGGTGCAAATATTATTATTTTATTTTCATTTATATGTTCAAAAATATATAGTAAGAAGGAGAATGAGGATAGTAAATTTATAGCATGATTAAAGAAAGAGTAAGTGGGTTATTATATAACTAGCAAAGAAAGAAAATAGCATGAAGCATTAATTCAAAATTTATTGGCAAGTTATTCAATTTCTTATCTGTATGGCCAATCAATGAAATGACTATTTGAGCTGGCTAATAAATTTGATTAAATGAAATTATATTTTTCACTGATGTTGTTTGATGATATGTTTATTTTAGGAAATTAGTGAAATTTTTTAAATAACAGTAAAGTTTATAGATGTATAAATACTAAAGATATAAAATAAAAACTAACAATAATTCCAGATACCATTTATATACTATGTGTATAACAAATATATATGGAACATATACCACAATATATGAAATATATATTATTTACTATAATTTTTACTTGTGTTTTTCTAAAAATGTAAAGAATATATTTCATTATATAATATGAATACTTGTATTAAATCCATTGCTATTGAAAAAAAGTCTTAGAATAAAAATAATTAAATAAATTAAAATTTTGATTAAAAGTTATATAACATATAGCTAACATATACTATTTATCCTAACATATAATAAAATAAGTGTAATATCCGGAATTTTTTTCTTAATAATGATTATATTAATAATAATTAATAAATTAGTTTTTATTTAAATTAGTTTATTTTATTTTTATTTGGTTTAATTTGAAATGATTTAATGGAAATTTTAATATTAGACAATTAAATGAGTTATTTTTCTATACCCAATTAGTTGGATCTTTAAGAAATTAATTAAGTAAATTATTTGAGGAATAAATTATATTTTTGGTTATTCAAGTTTTTCCCAAATGTATATATATTTATGGTCTCAGGAACACTGCCATAAAAATTCCACCATTGTTTAAACCAATAGGGGATCTTTGAAGTTTGGATTGAGCTTGTATCGAAGTAGAAAAGCCAGTAATGGCTTTGTCCTTCGTTTTGAAGAAGAAAGGTATTAAACCAAACTTGTTGGTAATCCCAATAGTTGAAAGAAGTGTTTAGGGTTGATGGATAGGTTCTTTAAAGGGAAGTTGGAATATATATATATATATATAATTATATATTAGAGAATTATGAAAGAATTTGTAAAGGGTATTTTTTTATAAAAGAATTTAGGGAAATTGGTATTTTAATAAGCTAGTGGTATTTAATTTTAAGTTGGAAAATATTT
The DNA here is from genome assembly GCF_019578655.1 of Ricinus communis. NCBI lineage: Eukaryota > Viridiplantae > Streptophyta > Magnoliopsida > Malpighiales > Euphorbiaceae > Ricinus > Ricinus communis. Next base: position 24,202,980 of record NC_063258.1, read on the forward strand.
AACAAATTGGTTATTTAATTTAATTGTGTGTTAGGACTTAATTGGAGAATTATTTTGAAATAAGGATTAAAATTATAATTTTATTATTATGGGATTTTAATGGAAATTTGTAAGTTTGGTATTTTTTATAAATAAATATGTCGGTTAGGGGTATATATGTAATTATGTATTTTCAATAATTCTAATTTGACCCAAATTAATTAGTTAGGGGCTTAATTGAAAGATTAAAGGAAAGTTTAAGGGTTAATTGGAAATTCTATAGGATGAAATTGTAAGTAATTAAGAAAGTTGAAGGGCCAAATTGTAAGGAAGGAAAGTTCAGGGGCCTAATGTTGATATGGAGAAGAAAGAAAAGGAAAGGAGAGGCGTCGGGGGGGGAGAGGAAAGGGGGGAAGAGAGAGAGAGAGAGAGTCTGCGGTGGCGGTGTCCTTACGGACGGCGGGCAGCACCAGTGTCGGCCGGCGAAATCACGCGAGGAGAGGCAATCTCGGTGGCGATCGGCTCCTATCTGAGAGAGCTTCCTTTTGGCGGTGGCGGCGTCGGTTTTGGTGGCTAGAGGAGGGAGTTCCGGCGAAGTGATGGCAGCCGCATTTTTCAGCTTTTTCGACGAGCTTCGGCGGAGAATGGACGATCGGAGGACGTATCCCGACTCTCCTCAGCTCAAGCTTCGCAATGGCACTGGTTTCATGGCGATTGGACTCCGTTTGCGAATCGACGGCCGAGATCGTCTGCAAATCTCTCCGGATGATCGAGGGTCGGATTGAACAATCAAAAGCGGGAATCGTCATCAGCGCGTTGTTTCGAGTCCGATGGTGTGTTCAGATCGTCGATCGGACTTCGGCGGTCAGAGGCGAGTCGACTGAGCGATTAAGTGTTTTGGTAATTTTCTGTGGCCCGCTGATTTAAGAATTCTTTGATTTAATTTATACTTATTATTTTGTGTTGAGTATTTGAAAATATTTGTGAGTCAAAAATAATTATCTGTCAGTTGCCTGCCTCGTGTTTTGTGCTATATAGCGAAGTTGGGAAAATATGTCTAGGGACCTGACTCCCGTTGTTTTGAATTGTTGGATATTTGAAGTGTTTTTCTCGCAGGTTCTGGACTCATTTTATGGGGGGGTAAATGTCTGTGTTGAAGGAGAAGTTCTGCCGGACTTTTGGTAAAATTCTCCCGAGTCGAGATTTTTAGACAGTCAGTCCTAGGAATCTAGGCTTAGATGATCTGTCTGTTCGGCTCGCTCCAACCAAAGCACCGAAGTAGAGCTAGGAGGTCGTTAAATCTGTGAGTTAAAGTCACTTAATCATTGCACTATTGCTAAGTCTGAATTTAATATGCTATTTTAGAAATTTATGCTTAATATGATTATTAGTATCTGAATATAAATAATTTCACTTGATTATTAATTATTAAAAATAATATAAATATTATTATTAGTAACGTTATAATAATACAGATATTATTATTTTTCGACACGAATTGCACGTTGCCTTACCCTAAGTTTTTAATCTTTATTTCGATATGTGTTGAATAATTTTATTAGACAATGATATTTATTAAATGTGATGATTGCGTTTTGGAAAATGTGGCTTTCGTAGAACATGCCACCTGGTGGGTTACATCAGGACCGCGTGCGCACCAGTAATGGTTATGGACATAAGATTATTATGGATTTGTTTGCCCTGATCGAGCATTGCTCTTTGGGCTGAGTTCAGTTGATTGTCGGAGTTAAGGTCCTTGATCGAGCAACGCTCTCTGAGCGCCGGCTTATTTGGAATTCAAGTGTTCAGGCTAGAGGTAAGGACCCTGATCGAGCTTGCTCTCTGGGCGCCAGACCTGTTGGACTAAGAGAGCCGAAAGGCTACTAGAATTTGGGGTTAGGGTTCTACTGAGCCACTCATCCCGTAAAAGTAAAAATATACTTTTATTTATTTATTTATTTATTTATTTTTCTATTATGGTATTATGATATTATGATTTGTGTTTATGTTCAGGGTTTGATATATTGATTCGAATAAGTAATATTTTCTATGAACACTGCAATAGTCTCTAGATTATTTGATTTTAACTCACTCTCGAGACTGACAGTCTCATTTTTACTGTTTTTCAGATCCGTGACTGTTAGTCTTCCCGCGACTCTTATCTAGTAATGCGACTCCTTCATTATCGGGTGGTGTATTTATTTGGTACGTTAATATGTAAAATCTTAGATTTTCCGCAGTAGTAATAGTAGTGTATCAGTTGTAATGCTTTGTAGTTTCAGGTCTAGTCTAATTCTTCTGACAGACCAAATTAATTGTAAATTTAATGTTTATGAAATTGTGGAATCAATAGTATTAATTGAGATGAGATTTTTTTAAGTCAGTGAGTGTCGGGCCTTACGCCTACCCATTCCACAGATGGGGTCATATGACAATAAGTGTATGTATACTATTTCCTAAGAGTTTACCTTTTTATTTTTATAAGTTTATAATTTATATAAATTAAAAAAGTTATAGATACTAAATATATAATTATTGTATACTATATTTTGTTCAATTTAGCCTCTTTTTTAAAAGGTGTAGATATTTGAAGTATACTATAAATATATATAATAGATACTAAAATATGTATAATGTATTTCAGTTTTTTAAATTTACCTATTTATTTTTCTATATTTAAAATATATATATATATATATATATATATATATATACACACTTAACATATACATTTTTATGTATATTGTTTTAAAAAAATATCTAAAATATAATTGACATATGTAACATTTTACTGTATATTTATAAAAAATTATTTTTGTAAAATATAATTATATATATAAAATAAATTATATTCTTAATAAATTCATAATTATAATAATATTTATGATTCATAATATTTTTTTAAATATTTTTTATTTTATAAATATATTATTGTTGTGGTTATTTTAATAATTATTTCTTTTATATTCACTATTATAATGATAAAATCTTATTAATACTTATATTAAGGTACAAATAACTAAAAAAAATCACTTTTATTCATCAACTAATTGATCCACGAGTTTTGAAACACTATAGTAAAATATATATCTCTGAAAAATTATAATATTAATATATATATATATATATATATATATATATATATATATATATATATCTTATGAAAAATTTAAAAATTTATTGACCCTTTTAATTATAAGAGAAAAGACAATTATTAAAAAAAATAATTTAAGCAAGCTTTATAAAAAGATGTCTTAAATTGTGTGCATATATATAACTTTATGCCTTTTGATTTTTATAGGTAAACTTTTTTTTTTTTTTTTTTGTGTGTCTATAGTGTTACTAGACATATCTATCCACCTGTGGCTCATAAGTTATACAATATTTTTAAAATGAAATCTTAACTTATAGTATTTTTAAGAGAAAATTTTTTTAACAGTAAGATTGTTTTAACAGTACATTTATAAAGTCTCTATTTACCCACGATTTTTATAAAAAAAATCCCTTTTAGAATATTTATAAAAAAATCTCTTTTTTTATCCTACGATTTTTCATCTTTAAATCTGTCTGTTGGGATTTAAAAAGAATTGTGCCTTCAAAGTCTCTATTACCTAATTTGGTTTCAAAAAATCATTGGAAATTCAACACAATAAAATTAAAAATTATAAGCATGAAAAACATGTTGATGCAATATTAACTTCTATCACATTGGAAAATGATAATACAAAAACCGAAAATTGAAGTTCAAAGACATTATTAGGAAGTACACTGAGATTCAGGGTTTATACTCAGAATTACTCTAGATATTTGAAACACCTCAAACCATGTTTTCCGAGGTCGTGTGTCACCTTCCTCAGCTCAATCCCTGAGCTTCCTATTTTATCTAAACGCGCTTCAACTGATACTACCTCTCTCACAATGAATAGATGGGCAGTCACATCTGCACCTAACATGTGTCAGATGTGGGTTTAACTTTCCTTAAACTAAGCAATTGGCAGCTCCAAAAATAGACCTCCATTGTTGACTGCAACTAGCGACGCCATTCATGATGAAAAAGGGAGAAAGAGAAAGCAGAATAAAGGCCCGCTGCCTCCTTTCTCTACCAAGAATAGGTCTGCTCTTCTTCCGACTTGGGGCGGATTAACCTGTTGTCGTTTTCTAAAATTATGAACTCCTCTATCTATTTTTCCGACTCCTGACTTAAAGCATCGGAGGTTCCTATGCCACTGGCCAAGGACTTCTCTATTTCTAAAATTAAAAATTTTAGAAATGAATAACTATTTATTAAATAATATCTAATGATAATGTTATATAAACTAGACGAATATAAGAGAATTTTAATCCATAAAGTTAAGTTTCCATTCTATTATTTAAGAATATCTTGATTATATTAGAAAGTTATACCGATTTTTGTTAATACTTAAAAAGGAGAGAGCTCGCACAGCTTTAATAAGGCTGATGCTTAAATTTAATTACTTTTTTGTATTATAATTATAAAAATAAATTCAAATTAGGATTTACACGGGTTAAATTTATGAAGTTTGACCAATGTTAATTGACATTGGAGATTAAGGTTCATAAATTATGAAGTTGAATTTCAAAAATAAGTATGAAGATCTTGGATCATTATAAAATGTTTTGGTCATCTTGTCAAGGCATGGGGGAATTATAATTTGCTAGCTCTTTAAGAAGAAGGAATTTACTTATAAGTTTTTAATATTAAACATGTGCTAAAATAAGTCGATTTGGTAGATCTAATAATCTATATTAATATAACAATGTTTAAGCAATACAATTCTAAATCTATTAAAATTAAAGATAAAATATTTATTAATTATAGAACTTTAAATTTAATGGGATTAGAAAATCATAATAAAATAATAATTTAAAATTATTTGATTAAGATAGGTTTTCTCCTTTCAAAAAATTTAAGCTACGAAATACAGATAATATATATTTATTAATATTATTATTTATTAATATTTCTAAATTATGAGTATAGAAGTTTGTGGTTCATGTAAATAAATGTTCGGAAGATAAATTAACGAGTACTTGTATCATAATTTAGAATATAAGAGCATCTCTAATAATACTTTCTATATATCTCTCTATAAAATTATAAACATTTAATTTTTTATTTTTAATTTGTCTTAAAATGAATAATGTATTTCAGTAATATTTTCTATTTTACTTTCTAATTAATATAAAAAAGAGAAATAAATAAAGAGAAAGAATGTAACTCTTAAAAAAGAAAAAAAAAAAAAGAGAGAAACATCTATATTTTTTATTCTATTTTGGTTGTCTTTAGTAAAACAACAAAAAGAAAAAAACTAAAAGATAATTACATCGTAAATTTAAAAAATATAAAAAAATAATATATTTTCTTAAAATTTACATAGAAAAAATAATATTTTTATTAATTTTAAAATATTTTTTATTAATTTTAAAATATTTTTTAAAAGTTTCTCTACTTCTTTCCTCTTAGTTGCCAAGGCAATCTTTTCATATTTTTCTTGTTTTTTTCTCTTGAGGACCATGCTTTTATAGAAATTGAAAAATCTTGATGGCAACCTGACCATGCTGTCTATTTTCTTATAGATTCTTGTTTTAAGAGTTTTCAGTGAGTATGCATTACATATATTTGTAATTTTCATCTTTAATTCTAATTTCAATGGTTAAAATTTTATTAAAAATTTAAGAAATGATAGTTATTTATGGAACAACTATCCTATTTTATTTACTAAGAAAATGCTAATAATTCTGTAATAAATGGACCCTAGTCTCACATTTATAGTATATGATGATGCCCTGTCAATTAATATAAATTAGTGAATATATTTTAGCACATTGCTTATTTGGTTCTATATATTTGCCAACATTAGAGGTGTAACACAACTAGCAGTAAGAATAAGAGAGAGAGAGAGAGAGAGAGAGAGAGATCAAATGATCCATTCTCCTAAAAATAAAGATATTAAATCAGCCCTCTGAACCTAATTCCAAATCTTCTTTTTTTTTTCTTGCCCATTTTCTTATATGTTTTTCTCATTTCTTTTAGTTATACATTCTGCCATTGCAGCCTATTCCGAGGTAGATCACCCATAGTTCTAACTCTCGTTGATTGAAGGTGAAAATTCTATTCATTGCTAGCAGTACATTCATCTTCGAATTTTTTAAATCACATTGTTTCTATTCATGACAAATGCTAAGGTGATCACAAATTGTTTATTAGAATCATAATTGCAATTTATTTCTTTTTTTAAATACAAAAAGTAATTTTATTGTTGATTAACGCTGAATGCTGACTTAAATTATTTATTCATAAGCTAACCTTATGATCGATGTAGGGTTTAAATTTTTTGCGATAGCCTAAATTATCCGAATGAGGAATTTGGAAATGGGTTCTATAAGCTTAAGCTCGATCTTGAAAATTATAATAATTGTAATGGCTATATGTAGACACTCTCAGGGGTCGTTATTTGAAGAAAAGCATTTACACATGGTTAATTGGTTAGAGATCGAAGGGACATTGATGGTACGTTGCTGGTCTAACGACAATTCATTAGGAACTCACTACCTAACATTCAAACAAGATTTCGAGTGGCAATTTTACGATCAATACTTGTTTGGACACACGAAATTCGAATGTGATTTGGAGTTCTACAATGGAAGTGATCCTAGTAGAGGGCATTTTGTGGTGTATGATAACAGGAAAAGAATCAGAAGAAGAGATTGTTACAAGCATTGTATGTGGGGTGTTGGGGTATATGGTTTGTATGCTTTTGATGAAAATGACCAAAGATGGGATTATGAGATTCCTTGGCCAAGCAAAAATACCTTTGAGTAATTGATACTTGAGGAATTTCATAGAGTGCTCTAAATTATATATATATTTTAATTTAATATCTAATTTAACATCTAATCGTGTTCTATATCCAAGCATGTGAATCGTTACGGGTGGTAAAACTTCTAGTTTCTAATGCTATAAGTTTAATAGCCAAGGGTTCCAATCATATGTTGTTCTTATTTTCATTTAGAGCATGGGTGGGTTATGTTTTACAGTTTTCCATTACCTATAACATAGTTTAAAAGCTCAATCTCTTAACAAAGGTTCAATCCTTTACTAATGCCAGTAGAATTTCAGCCTTGATTTGCCAGATGACTATATATTAAACTTTATGAATGACAATGAGCTATTATTTAGTACCACGTTATGAATGACAAATGAAATAAGCTTGAGAGAAAAAGATCACGTTCATCCCTTAGATTATTTCAGTTCCAAAGAGTCTAAAGCTCTTTCTGTCCCCGTCATGCCTAGGCCTGGCTTCCTTCAATCCCTCTCCTTCAACTTTATTCTTGTTGTAATGACAAGCAGTGGTTTGTCCAAGGTGAAGATGCACCTGCATTTTTGTCGTCTCACTTTGGCTGCCAGACTCCAGCAAGCTACTGCTGTCGCCTTCATTTTTCACATCAATCATGTAGTACGAGTCGGTAAGTTCAGCATTTTCCCTACATTCGCATAAGCAAAAAGCAATAGTGTCATTAGCCTTCAACTGCTTTTCTTTTACAAACCGATTCCAGCCCCTTGTGAAGACATAACTCTGACTGCTCTTCCAATAACAATACCGAAATTTCCACAGCTTCATTGCCTTGTCGTAGAAAGCCAACTGTCCATCATTTGCCTTGTTGCCGCCAATATTTTGTTCAACGCTTTCTGAAATATGTGAGAAGAACTTGATGGCAAATCTCTTTGGGATGACAAGTCTATTAAGCTTGCCAACATCGCTCGGTGTAAGCTCCTTCTGAAATAGTTCCTTGCACATTAGACTTCTATTGCGTTGCGTCTTTGTAAGCTTAATGCTAAGTTCAGTTTCCACACTTTGGGAACTAGTACTTGAGAAATAGGCAAGCTTGGATTGGTACGTACCATCCTTAATCATTTTCAGAACTGCTTCAGTACTATAATAACTCTGGAACTTTGGCTCTTCAACACTGATATTAGTTATTGGAAAATTTCTGCGACAATCTCCACTCCGAAGCTTCAGTGCTGCGCTGTCATAAGCCATTGCTGCCTCCTTCTCAGACTTGAAAGTTCCAAGCCAAATGCGCTGGTGATTGGCATATATTTGACAGCCCCAGTGCCCATTTTGATGTGGTACAACACCTCTAAATCTCGAAGTGCAGATATTGCTACCATGCATCACACGTTTGCTTGCCAGGGCTGGATAAGTGCTGCTGTTTGAATCTGAAACTTCTTCAGTCACAGCTGTTTCACCATTTGAAATCATGCTCACAATTTCTTCTCCAGTCATGTTCCTGAGGATAATATGTTTTACTGAAAGATCAAACAACAAGAAAATTAAAATCAGACATGAAAGGCTTCATGGTTAGCGAATAACAGGAAACTAAAAATTAAAAACATATTAGAAGAGCAGAAAGCTGATGCAAGAAAAAATCAAATTGATGTTTAAAATAAATGGAAAGGAAATCACTCGCTTTGTAATAGTATGGAAATATTCCCAGGCAGCATTTCTATAATTAGTTAAAAAAATTTCAGAGTATTGCCACTTAAAATAAGTAATGTTCAAATTTAACAGCATATAATATGTTACAGATAAAACATCGACTCATTTCACTAAAGTGGAGATGTCTAAGAAACAGAAGCAAAATATCACAAGCTTTTCTATAATCTAACCTGATATTACTAAGGTTAACATATCTTTTTTTTTTTAAAAAAAGAAAAAAATAACAGGAGACTCAGAAAACCAAGAGGTACAAAACCGATATATTGCAAATCCACAACAGAAAATCTGCATTCAGGAGATTTGCTAAATTATGTACATGATGTAATTCCTATTGTTGGCTTTAAACTGGTTTATCAAGATCAAATCCACAAGTGCCACGTTATTTAGGCGAATGCAATTCAGTCTAGAAATTCCTGACAGAAGTAGATTTTGGTCTCTATGATGATGAGTCCAACATCAGAGATAAAGGTGGTCAACATCCCTGAAAAATTGGTTAAAAGCTACCATAAAAGAACATGTTTTATGACAGTTACTAATCATCTGTTAAAAGAATGACAACATAAACTTTTTATATTTAGTTAATACACTTATTTGAACCGAGAGAAAAGCAGAAGACCCATTTCCCAGGGTCCGACTGCACAGTAATAATACTAATAACATTAGTAGGAAGAGAAATAAGTCACAGAAAAAGTTGCATTTTTAGTTTTTACATAAATAAGCTGAGGCGGATTCACACCTAGTGGCATGCATGTGTTTGTAGGGAGAATGCAACCTCAAATATGTGTCACTAATGTATGAAGAGCTAATGAAACTTTTTTCCCAGAGGAAAATACTGTTGCTTGCATGAGTAGGAAAAACAGGCTATATAGCAGAATAAGGCTATGTGTACAGGGCCAGTATGATAAATGTCCAACTAATTTTAGGTTGGTGTAATTATCCATTTTTAACGAAGGTACCTTCCTCAAAGTTACAACACATGAACAAGCAAAGGTGAACTGCAAAACAGTTGATCCATCTAAAATCCATAAAAAGAGCACAATATCCAAATCTTATTTTTCTATTGTATATTTCACCCCATGTAAGGAAAAAAGAATGACGCCATCTTCTTGAACTCCCATGCTCATGGTAACAACATGAAGGAACAGCTGATATCCAACAAGCACAAAATGCACGTATTTATCGCACTTTGCAGCAATAACTATGCTGAGCAGTATTAATCATTGGCCACCATTGTTATGCACTCCTTTTCACCAGAAGACAATTTCTGGTGATACATGATTCAGTAATTGGAGAAGAAAGAAATGGTAGATGGAATCAATATACACCAAAGAGTTGAAGACATACTTTCTTCATGACTTGAGATGCTAACATCAGTAAACTATTTCATTGGTAGATAGAATAGTCTTTATAGGCCATAAGAGTGTCAAATAAGGAATTAGACATACATCCTGAGGCCAAGGAGATAAGAAAGCTTTAGTTTCCTCCATATATTTGTTATGTAGCTTATTACTGCATAAAAGCCACATGCACGTATCCTATTCAGTAATAGTACCACAAAGGAAAGCACATGAATCAATTAAAAAAGAGACTGGTGTAAATGTTCTTACTTTGTTTTTGGAAAGAAGGAAATTTGATTACTCGAACAAATAAAAGTGCAAAGCATTACAAAGAAAATCAAGAACTCTTTCAAAACAGTGTATTGGATGATTTCTAAACTGATCTTTCAAACTATCTTTTAAACTCTATGCGTGTACACATGGTTACCCAGTAAATGATCAATAAGAAATCACAACATGACGATGCATAAGATGGCTGTTAGATTTTGGAAATAGTTTTAATTAGTTCCATTGATAACTTTGAGACCTTAATCGAGCTAGCTGTTGGATTTTGGACCCAGGTTCGCCCATAAAGGTTGGATAAATCCAGTCCAAAAGAGAAGGGTAAGAGGGTACCTACCAAAAGGTAGTTACCAGATAACTACCAAGGAGTAGTTACCAAAAGTTATTCTGTTAATAACTTAAGAACTACCTAAGGGTAGTTGCAGTTGGTAATTTTCTACAAAAAATCAACTCTTCCATATCCCAAATTAAGTTTTGAAAGCAAAGGACAGTATAGAGTAGACCTAAACAAGTGCTTCAAGAGATGATGAAGTAAACAAATAGTAAGACAAACCACAATCTCAACTGTTGGTCTAGCATCTTCCTGTCTCAAGCATCCTCTTTAGGAACTGAACATCCTAGAGTTCCAAAAATGAAAAGGGTACAAAAATGGATCAATCTCTATCTTACATGGATTATCTGATTATGTAGTTCGAGCGGATAGTTTACCTTTTATACTACAATTTGGACGCTGTTGCCCAAGATAAACTGGGTTCAGACCAGTGCCATGGAGAACTCCCAGTCCAATAAAACAAGAACAAGAAAGATCTCTCTGCATTTTCTCTATAGAGAAGGGGTTTAGGTTGTGAAACATGAACAATGTATACTTCATGCGATATTGTTGCGTAGCAGAAACGAAATGGAGATTAAATTCACAGTATAACCCATTTCATGAACAATTGGTTGTTAGTAGTGATTGATTAAGAGCCAACAGGAAGAGATTACTTTTTTGATCTGTAATATATTTTTCACTTGTTTTCCTTGAATCAACTGAAAAAATGAAGATCTATAAGAGCTTTTAGTCCATGCTTCTCTTCAAGCATCTTAATATTTCAAGCTCTTGTGGTAGCTAACTTACCAGGTTAGCCCTCTGCTAGTGTTGAGTATGTATTTATGAATGAACACATCATAAAAATGAAGTTCTCATATATTCAATAGGATTGATAGGCTCTTCAACTGGAATAAACTAGACATCATAGTTTACTATCTGGAGTTTAGACATTGAAATAGAAAAGCCTGCCTTGCACAAGAACATAAATACAAGAAAACGGGTAGAAATCTTTTGTTAATATAGAATAGAATTACATATGAAGAATTAGCACATAACATAGTAAATTGACCCTGTAATTCTGTGATTGATCCAAATCCTTGTAAATTACATATTCACCTATTGTATGTACTAGAACTATCCAGAAACCTAACTATGGACCAGCAAAAACACCAGAAATGCAAGATGACTAGACAGGAAGCAATACCTTGCTGTAAATCTCTAGTTGTCCAACAGTCAACAAAGAAAGAAGACAGATTTCTCCAAGAAATAGTTTTTTTGCAATAAATTCACTGATGTAAACATATTTGACTTATATCTAGTTGTTGACATGAGAAGCACCTCCATAACTCATTCTAGCTGTCGAAAAAATCTTGCTCCCAGACCACTACTAGATTTGCAACTGCATAAATATTTGGTTTAACTCTATTTCAATTAACCAAATGGACATAGTTCACTAAGAAAACATACATAAATATCCCTCAAATATGTGACCTTCGATCCAACCAATTGTGGCCTCTGCATATAATTATTTCCCCAGACAAAATTATTTGTCTCATGCACCTATATTTTGAAGGAACACTGAAAACTGCTCAACACTGCCAAAATAATTGCCATACCACTTAAAAGCCCTATAAAACATTGTGTGAATATGGAATTATTGCATCCCTTAACAAGTAGAACACGTCTCGTGATTAATAATCAAATACAGCCAACACAAAATTGAATACACCATGGACTCTCATCTATATGATTGTGATTGTAATCAACAATGCGGGTATATGACAGATATTGAACCGATACGTGTGACCCATTCATTGAAAAAAGGAAAAGAGGGTGATAGAACTAATACAGAAAGTGATGTGGACTTAAAAAATGAAGAACAAGTTGACCTCTATGAAGTAATGAAATACCAAAGTGAAGTAAATGATAATTTATATTATTGACTTAAATGGGTTCTCAATAGGATCAAATTAAGTTTATATTATTAGGCTATACCAGCTTAATGTTACAGATTCTTTTGAATCTAGCTATATTTTCACTTGAATAACACGCCGAAAAATATATCTCCTTGGAAGGGAAAAAACAGGTAAACATTCGCGATATCTACAAAAGAAGTTTAGCACGAGTTACATGGCAACTGAAAAACAATGTGAGATTACTGGTACATAACAATGCAAGTTATATAAAGAGTCTCCAAACACAGAAAAATACTGCAAACACTTCTATGGCTTTAAAGCTAAAACCAATTTGAAAAGGAGATCACCTTAATGTTATACAGAGAAAGACCTCAAATTCATGCTAATATAATTAAGGTGGTCAAATGGTTACCATATCATAGCCTAAGAAGTGAGTTTCCTATCCTAACTTCCTTCCATGTTTAACCAAAACTTCTTATTTGGCATATTATATCATTATGTATCATTCTTAGAAATTAGTCCCAATAAAGTATTCAAAAAATTTCCGTTCTTATCCATTCTAACACAATTTACAAAATATATATCGACCCTTACCTGCCTATTGCCATTGCAGCTGGTTAGCAAAATGCTTTGCACATTTCCCTGAGGCCTAAAACATGACTTATACAAAGAATACCAATTAATCTGTAAATTAATTTAAATAATATATCTTAAGGAAATCTTGTAACTCAACTCAACCAGCGCGTAGTGATACTGTCTATAGGTTATTTTACTCCAATCCGATTAGTTTCATCTAACTTACTTTCACATGATTTTTTGTAACTGCTATTGGAATTCTCTCTCTCTCTCTCTTCTGCGCTGGCGATCCGTCTACTTAACTGTATTGAACTCTCTTTTTCTTTCTATACCACATCATACTTGTTGACTCTCTCCTCCAATTCAGTCAGATAACTCCACTCTGTCCTACTGCATCATCTTATTGTTCAAAGTAGAACTGAAATTAGAGGATGTAAAATGAGCAAACCTTACTCTCTTAAATATGCAAAAGCAATTCATGTACACTGCAAGAATTCTATTGGAAGTGCAAAAGACCACCAACAAAAATTTGCAAAAGAATGAACAAACAAAAGAAATAGAATCTAACTACCAAAGGATTAAGCCTTAGAATGGCATTTCAGCAGTTGGCATAATAATTAGCAGATCAACTCAAACTGAAGTTTACTCGCAACAGAATTGACAATTATGTGATTCCATTGCTACTCCTTTCGAGGACAATCAGTTTCTGCTCAAATCACCTATCACTAGAAGCACTTCAAATCCCTTCTTTCCTCTCAGTTTTTTCCAAAAAAAATTATCACATGCTAATGACATGACTTTTTCCATTCCATTTTCAATATCTTCTGAATGGTTCAGAGTGTCGTTTGCAATATCAATAAACCAAACAACTAATACTTACTAATTTACACTTATGTTTCGAGGCATGCACATTTAAACCTTTTTATCTCCTCGTCTTTATCTGGAAGGATAAAGTTCATTTGGATGCTACTATCTTTATCAGCCTCGTTGCGACCCATTCCCATGTTCCCACATCCCTACGTTATATAACTAAATCCTTTCATATTGATGGTAACAAGAGACCCAACCTAATTGCAAATACTTGTTGCACTTGTACTACTCTTAAATGTATCCAATATTTCTTTGCCTTTGCTTAGGACAGTAGATGATACCAAAATTTTCAACTTGAGCATGATCAGGTGAAGCAAAAGAGGAACACACTAAAATGGAGAAAAGTAGTCTTACACTCTTATTATTCCACTAACCAATCTGAAGTCAATTCACTAGTATTTGATCCTAAAAAAAAAAAGGAATACTATATCCAATAAGATTTTCTTGTAGATTGTTCAATGTATTTGTAGTAACATTTCAGTAAAATCTTTAGTTCAGAATTCATCAAGAGATGTTTCGATATATTCCTATCTTCTTGTGAACATATCACACTATGTGAGAGCCTTTTAAACTTTCTTTTAAGAAATATTCATGACCTCTTTATGAAAACATTTTACCAAGAATGATTTACTGTACTATCAAGTATAGTCTCTATAAAGTAGGATTTGAGATTGATCTTTTCATATATTACTGAGGCATGATTCAACTCAATAAATCCAATCAAACATGAAAATAGCAAAATGAAACCGCATAAAATACATCCAAAAAACCAATATGGAGACAAGCACCTAATCAAGGAAAATGCTGTCAAAAGATATGCATTAGCAAAGAGATATTACAAATTGAAAATAATCTTTTGGAAATAAGCATATTTTTCTCCAAAATTGTTTAATTAGAGGAAAAGTGATATGAACTCCAAGAATAATCCACATATATGTTGCGCTCTTCCAATCCTAATTTTTTTAGCAAAGACATCAGCAATTTATCCGTTGACATTCCCTCCACATCTAAAATCACATCATTCAGCTAGTCAGTTTTCTGTACCACCATACCCCGATTGCTAAAGTTAGAAAGAAACTTGATATTGGATCTCAAATGTCAAAACTGCACAGTTTTACCATCATTTGAAAGTTTTGATGCCTAAAACTTGTACCAACAAGCTCATATGTGTCAATGAGAATAGAAAAAAAAAAGTTGCTGTTAATTAGCATTTGAATCAATGGTAGTACTGTTAAATCACTTCCAGAGCATGCATAAACACCAAACAAGAATTGCATAGTGAATAAAGCCAACAACAGATTTGGATTAAAGCAAAATTAGCAGGTTATAGTTAAATGAAACAAAATACTTGATTTGATATGTAATTTTGGGGAATGTTAAATGCTAACTTCCTAATTATGGAACACAAAATATACAATGAGATGTTCTAGTTATCATCACTAAGTACTTAATTAATATAGTATATTTTGCAGTAGGGAAGACAATCTATGAAGGACATTACAAAAGAAACAAGAAAACAAAATCATAAGGGTTAAAAGAAAATTAAGTATTTCAATTTAGATTCATTTCCAACCACATTGCTTGTGCACTGATTTAACATTAGCTGTTAGAATTGAAGAAACATTTCGAATTATAGAATACTAACAAGCGTTTAGGTACATATGAACACATTTATGGGCCAGTCATAAAAAAAGAAGACATGCTGACATGAAATCAAATGTTAAAATTCGATCAGAAGAACTGATTTGAATTCGAAATGAAAAGCATTAAGAGAGGCGTAGACATAAATTGAATTAATCATGTAACTATATTTATTAGTCTCTTCCATAACAACACATTTTATCTTGTTAGAGGACAAACATAACATAAACTATTTGCAGGAGAGAAATCTACCCAACATCTTATTTAGTCAAAGTGTTGTTCAATCATCTATTTGGAATCACTAACTTCTAAAATGTATTATGAAGCCCAAATGCCTGGATTACAAATCTGTTACCATTAAGATAGCAGCATCCATTTTATTCCTTTTCTCTTAAGTTTTACAAAGTTATGATAATGTTCTGATGTACTGATTAGACCATACTTAAAGAGAAAAAAGGAAAGTGTAAAAGTGTGATCTACTTGCCTTAGGCCAACCAACAGGTTTCATTCCCTAAATAGTACAGCCTTGAGGACAATGCCTATTAGGTTTCAGTCAAAGATAACTGGTACAGGAAGCCATACCCATTAGGATAAATTTTCCGCCTAGAACTTTAAAAAGAGCATATTAAAGCATAAGCAATGTCACTATAGCAGTTAATGCAAAAATCAAACACACTATGCCATTCATTCCTGGATGTTAGTTGTTATGAGAAAAAACATTTGTCTCCTAATTTACATGCAAACTGCACTATTTATCTAGAAATAAATGTCCTCCAAACAAAGTTCTTAGAATCTTCTTGTAGTTTTTCTATCCAGAATATAAAGCATCCACGTTAGAGCATAGTTAGCCAGTTACCATTGCAAGAAACCATCAAAATAACATTAACTTTCAGCATGGATAAATTAATTGCTTAAAAGAAGAGAAGCCACTAGTAGCAAAACATTACTTAGTTTGTTCAATATATATATATATATATATATATATAGGAAAATGAAAGGCACTTATTTTCTTGAGTGCCATTAACTCAGTACAGATAGAAATAAATGAGAAGCCTCTATAAATATAGTCTATCCTAATTTTAACTACTGTTTATGCTAAACAAATTTCGTAATCCTTCTTCAATGGGTTTCTTTGTTTTAAAGCTAAGTAATAAGCAGTCAAAATAGCCCCAAAAATTGGACATGGAAAAACTAATAGAAAAACCATTAATGAAAACACATAAAATCTGAAGAAACAGCAGTAAAAAAGAACCATCAATAAAACCCAACAAAAATAGGAAAAAAAATTAAGAACACTAAACGAGTTACCTGAATAGAGCAAAGAGAAGGAGTTCCTTGGCCACCAAAAACCTTAACAAAAGAATAAGTACTGTAGGAAACAACAAATAAATTTTTACTACTTTAAATAATAGAACAGAAAGTCCTTGGCAAAAAAGCAAAAATCTTCCATATAAAGAAAAGGAACTAAAAGATCCAGAAAAATTAGCTGACTGGAGTAATTACTGACCTGAGAACATGGAAATTCCCTCGAAAAGCTTCCTTTTTAGCGATAGAATAGTGCATATCTGCCCATAAAAGGAAACAAGAAATTTTTGCCATATTTGGTACAATTTACAATGACCCATTTTACAAGGTCCCCCAATTTTTTTCCTTATTAGATACCAAAATCCAAGTCCACGAGATAATAAAACAAAGCTGCACTTTGCTTCAAGAACATACTTCTAATATTCAAAACAGAAACAATAAAACAGGTTATTTTATGGAAACCCATTTTTAAGGTTAGGGTATAAAAGACCCCAAATCAGAGGCAGATTTAGATAAAGTAGAAACAAGAAAGGACCAAAAACAAACCCAAGCCATAAAAGATAATGACTTTACCTTACTTTGCATGGTATAAAACAAAGGAGAGCACGGAATAGCATAGGAAAAGAGGGTTTTCTATGATGATGATGATGAAGGGAAAGAGAAAGATTTAAGGGAAACAAAGTTGAAGATGATGGTAATTATTAGAGATTCGAAAATACCGTTTTCCGTTAAAATTGAATAGTAACCAGGCGTACCTTCAAAGAAGGAAGAAACACACATACATATGGTGTCCTTTTAGGACCATGGAAAACCACGCTTGCAAGCTCCATCACAAGTTTTCTTTTATTTTATTACATTAAAATATACAGTAATAGATACATACAGACAAACAAAACAACACAACACAAGCGGTCTAATTTTCTTTTATATGTATAATCAAAAAAAAAAAAAAAAAAGCAAACCTCTACTGCTTTGATGAACTCGCCAGCAACGTAGCAATAATAGTTATTATATTTCAGTTCCTGAAGAGAAAGAAAGATGTCATGACAACAATAATAATAATAAAAGAAGTGATATGACAAGAGAGATGGATGAGAAGTAAAAAGCAGCAGCAGAAAGAAGGAAGAAGATGATGTGTCAAGTCCCGCAGGCTGCAGCTCTTGTTAAATTTTACTTTTTTTTAACTATTGAGAAGCTGAAAAGAGTACACTACTGAAAGACATCTGTAGAGTGATAAAGATCAAATCTTTGTAGTGATGGATAAAGTACAAGAACAAGATAATACTCGATGCAACTAAGAAGAAAGGTTTAGCACTAGTATTTGTAGAGGAATAGAGAGTGAGCAAGGAAACACTTGCAAATGGAAGCTGACAGAAAGAGAGGTGAGCACGCACCTGCAGTGGTATGGCTTCCATACAATTGCCTGCGTGTGCTCACTCTCTTCTGTCAGTCTCTCTCAGTGTTTCCTCTTTCTTCCTTTGTCATTCCTATTAGGATTAATGGAACAAGGCCAGGATCACTCCTCCTTTCTTTTTGAATTGACCCAGATCTGAAACTACAACAATCGCCTATTTTAGGAAATTAAGATCAAAAGAAACACACTTTCACCATAGTTAGGGTTTTATTCTTGATCAACAGCTGAAATGAAACACAACCCACATAGCCCTTTTCAATTTACTTCTCTTGCTCTCTTCCTCCCTCTCTTTCTTAGCTCTGCAGATGATAAACTGCAAACCCAGCTTTCTGTACATGACATAATAATAACAATAACAATAAGTTTGAGAGAGAGAAAGAGAGAGAGAGAGAGAGGGGCAAAGGTCCTTTTCTTTTTTTTTTTCTTTTTTTTTCTGGGTGCAAAATGCAAAATATATTATTTTTTTTAAGAGGAGAAAAAGGAAACTTTTGGGCTTGGAATGGACTTGCTTAAAATCAGGATAAATCAAGAATAGGGCTAGTAGTACTCAACAAGCAGAGAGAGTGATAGAGGAATGGGAAAGAGGAGAGGATGGTGCCACTTGTTTTTGGTACTTGTGGAGGGGATTGACTTTTGAGTAGAAATTTAAAAAAAAAAGAAAAATAGAAAAAGATTGGAAGGAAGTATGTGTTTTTGTATTTAGGGCTCTTTGATTTTAACCACTTTGTTAGAGCATTTAATGCTTATACTATAATTTCTTATTAAATTTGTTAATAATTAATTTTTATTTTAAAATATTGATGTATTTTGATAATATTATTTATTTTATTTTTTAATATTTTTTATTAATAACATAAAAGGAAAAAATATTTGTAAGAAAAAATATGTATTTAAAAATAATAAAACATACTTAAATTATTTTTTCTTTTCTAATGTGAGAAAAAATATAAATTTTAAATTATCCAAAAAATAATAAATTATATTTTTAAAAAAAACTTAATATTTTAACATATCTTTATAATAAAAATATAAAATTTTACTAGATAATAAATAATTATTAAAGAAAAAAGAGAAATATGTTAAATTTATTTGAACGAAAATAATAATTACAACAAAGAGATAAAAAAAAAGATAATATTTATTTCTCTAATTTTTCTACAAATTTGATTTTTTTTTACACCCAAATTAGAGTGCAATTATTGATAAAAATTGATTTTTTTACATCCAAATTAGAGTATAATTATTGATAAAAAGATTCAATTGCAATTATTTTTATTTTCCTCAAGGAGGAGAAAAAGGAATTATTCCTATTTTTTATTTTAAAGAGTTAAATATAATATTAACTAATGTTTCAAATATTTTCTTTGCTTCCCTTTAAATTATCCATAATTCTTGTAAAATAAATAATATAATCAATTAATCGTTAACTCTTGCGTTATACGGTCGTTATTATTATATGATTATAAAATTAAATTTATAAATAATATTTTAATATTTAATATCTATTCTTCATATCTAAATTTTTTTAATATTTTTAAATTGTATTGGTATACTAGCATACAAATTATTTTTAAAATATTTATTAAGTGATTTAATATTATATAATTTAATATTATTAATATAATTGCTAATGCTATTTTTTAAAATTAAAAATTAATTTACTAATAAATATAATATTTAAAGTATTATCTTATAAAATTAGAACAATTATCTAATTAAAAAATTAAGTTATTAATTAATATAATATCAAAATATAATTAATATGTTATTTTTTAAGATAATCATTATTTAATTAGAAAATAAATTTATTATTAATATATTATTTTTATGATTAAAATTAGTGTTTAATTAAAAATATAAGTTATTAATCAATAAGTAATAGAAAAAATAATAAAATTACATATAATTTTAAATTTTATATATAAAAATAAAATAAAAAATTAATATATAAAAGAAAGAAGGCACATATCAAAAATTAGATCTGAAAAATTAATATATAAATATATATATATATATATATATATATATATATATATATATATATATATATATATATATATATATATATATAGCTATAACAAGAAATTATATTCCGAATTATATTTTAAATATCGGCATCTAACATATAAAATGACAAACTATTTAAAAATTAACATATAGAAAAAATAATTAGAAAAGATTAATTTAAATTACTCATTAACTATTTATTAATAATAAATTTTTTTATTTTTAATAAAAAAACTCATTTTATAAAATAAGAAATAAATCATCATACTTTTTGAAAAAAAAAGTCTCAAACTCGCACTAAAGCATAAGGAGAACATACTAATTTATCCATATATTAACTTATGAAAGTTTATGTTTTTTTTTTTAATTTTTAAAATTACCAATTTAATGAATTTGACTGTACATTTACAAAAATTACCAAACGTTGTGCAAATAGAAAATATCTCTAAAGGTACACTTTTATTTTAAAGAATACTATGTACATAAATAAATAGCATCTAAATCAATATTTATATATAAAAAGAAGAGATTTTAAATAATATTTAACAAATTTTTTATATATTCAATCTTTAGTTTTATTTTTCTCGTAAATATTAATAGTCTAAATTTTTTAATTTTTTACCAATAAAAATTTATTTAATAAGAATAATTTAACTAATAAAAATGTATGATAATTTATAAAATATTAGTCATTATCTATTTGTTGGACAACGGTTATTATTATTTTAATTAATAAAATTTAAGAGAAATTTTAATATATAATATTTTACAAGTAATAATAGTTTAAATATTTTTACAAGATTTGGTATTTTATATTTTATTGTAATAATGTAAAAATTATTTTACATATATTTATTAATTAAATTTTAATATTATATAAAACACCATAGATATAATCATAATATGATACCTTAGGAATTAAAATTATTATATAATTAGAAAACTAATTTATTAGTAAAATAATATTAAAAATATAATTTAAAATGTCATCTTTTATGATTATAATTATTGTATAGTTAGAAAATTAATTTATTAATCAATACAATATAATTAAAATTAAAATATTATTTTTTAGAATGAGAATTACTGTTTAATTAGAAATACAACTTATTTATTAGTAATTAATAAAAAAAACTATAAAATTACACACCATTTAAATTTCATGCGTCAAATAAAACATTTCATAGCAGTATATGTTAAAAATTTCGAATCTAATGTATTATATAATCATTGATATAGATATATAGATTAACTAAAATTAAACTAAAGGATGAAATTTCACTATCTAAAAATATAGAGGGTGAAGTTTTAACTTTTTAATTAAAATTCAAGAGTCTATATTTTTATAAAAACAAAAGAAAAATAAAACTATTTTAAATAGAAATAAAAACAAAAACAAAAACAAAAACAAACAGAAATCAAAACGTGAATCTAATAAAATATGGAGTTCACTTCCATCAAGATTAAACAAAATATACTCTGTTGTAACTTATTTCAATGTCTTCTGAAATTGGAGTCCATGGAAATCTGGCTCCTGGCGTACATATATCTCCTGATTCAATGAAAATTTCTTTGGAAAATGAAAAATATCATATATATAAACATTAACCTTTTTTCTTGTCTATTTATTTATCTTCATCAACATATTTTTTTAAAAAGAATTGTTGTATTTCCAACGGTCCATTTTCAGAAATTTTATAAATTTAATATTTTTTATTCTTAAAAACAAACGCTGCTGCCGTTTAAATTAGACTTCAAATATTAACTTACGGGTCTTTTGAGTATTGTTTATTGTCAAAATGCAAATTGAAATGAGAGTCAAATTTAACAAATACTAAGATGTTATGTTATTTATAGTTGTAGTTTTGTATTTTAGGTGTAAATTGAAATGCTTGGCTTGAATGTTAAGTATAGCATATATATTATGGTGTGGAAAGGCCAAATTCTAAGAGGATATGATAAAAATAACTATTGTTATTTTGAGATTGCAATGATATTTACTGTGAGTTTAACTACAATTCTACAAATTGATAATTTTTCTTATTTTTTAAATTTTATTTTATATTACTGTTCATAGGATATTATAAAAATATTTTGTTAATCTCGTGGTAACTAATTAAAATTATTAAAAAATAAAAATAAAACTATAATTATATTTACAAGTATTAATGTGTAAGTATCAAAATAGTATTAAATAACCCATTTATACTTAATTGAAAATATTAGTTCGATACAATTTGGTGTCTCTAGTATTTAGTATACTTCTAATTTCTTTTATTTTAGAAAACTAAAATTTAATATAATATTAATATTTTTATAATAATTATATTGAACTGTTCAATAACGACAAATTATAGATATGAATATAGTAAATAGTAATTGAGCTAATAATATCATAATTTAATAGTTGACTACATGATTTTATGTAGAAACTCAAATCTTATCGTTGGCTTAGCAATGGAATGACCAATTGTTATTTGACAAAGCTTTTAAAAAGTTGTCAAGAATTGTAGGATCTCTCCATTGAAGTGTTCCATTTTATTATTTTTTTAGAAAAAAGAAGTTTAATCATCACGAATTGAGCATCATAGTTTCAATTGTATGGATCCATGAACCCTCCTTCAAACTTTGACATGAATTTGGAGCAAGGAATTGAGTGTGTATACATTATTTAATTTATTTCAACATATATCATTATAATGTGTTGGCTACTAATTAGTAAATTTTTGACTCAATTCCATCAACTCATAATTCAGAAAATGACTTTCTCGATTACCAAACTCAATTATCTTTTTGGTCACAGTACCAAACTCATTATTGAGTCGGAATGCTGCCTCCTTTATCATCAATGATTAGACATATTAAAAAAAGGAACCAAGTTTATGTGTTACAAAATATATTAAAATTCTGCAAATTGCAGGCTGGTATTTTCTTTTAGGCTCCACCTCTTCATATTAAAAGAAGGGAAAAGGGCACACTCCAAAATTAGGCCAAAATAAGCAAAACAAAATTAATGCATCTCAAACCAAACTCGTTCATCTCAACGAACCCACACGGAAGACTCATCCTCAATAATAAATATTTTATAAAAAAATAAAAGTATATATAGACTTGATTGGTTCTATTTATACATCAAATTGATAAATAATTAATATATTATTTATTAATTTTAAATAATAAAATATGTGTTAATGATCTAATATCAAAATATAATATATTAATACATACCGTCAGAATCTGTTTAAACAATATCCAAATAAACCATAACCCAAAGCCATCCGCATTCCTTCCCGAACAGCCAGTAATTCTGCCACCGTAACCGATGCAAAGTACTTTCAACGTAGCAAAGTAACTAATATTAATTTATTCAGATTCGTTTGTATTTATACGTATATATATATATATATATCCAAAATAGAGCTACCACATCTTCAGCGCGATGCTCTATATATGAAGACAAAATTTAGAAGGAAAAAAAAAAATGATAATAAGTACATAACACCTGGAAAAGTTCTCGAGGTGCTAAAGCAGATTCATGCTTTCATTGCCAAGACTTCTTCACCATATTTGAGGGGATTATATTATAATTATGTGTCTAAAATGCATCTCCTTCGGTTCAGAATTTAAACGTTATCTCCGAGTGTTTTATATTTTAATAATAGATGGTTGATGCATATTTTATTATTTTAAAATAATATATATATATATATATATATTAATTTAATATATAAATAGAGACATACATTAAATAATAAATATTTTAATAATTTTATATATTTTAACGTAGTAATAAAAAATGAAAAAAAGGAGAGAACAAAAGGCCATACAATATTCATTTGAGAATGGTTGGTGTTTGAAACTATACATACAAATATTAATAGAATGTCCAACTGGGTAGAGGGTGGAGGCTGAAGCCTCCTCTAGAAAGTGTATACATACCCTTTAAAGTTAATTTGGAAAAAGTAGCAAATACAGTGCAGAAGAAAAGAAGCAGGTTTGTTGTAGCTTAGCTTGGACAGACAGAAACGTATGAACTTTGAGTTATGCTACTAGAAAAGAGAAAGAAAAACAAAAGTAAATATGGTAATCTGAACATATGAAAATACAGTCAGGAGAAGATGTGTAGCTGGGGTGGACGGTGATCTGAGAAGAGGTGGGAATATGCTTGAATTAATTAATAAAATATTCCCATCTTGATGACTGTAAAATTCAAATTAAAAATTTGCAGAAGGAGAGCCAACTTGGTAGGGGTGCATATGGGGGGGTTGTACGAGAAACCCGGATAGAGTTGTCAGTTTTTGTCCACAGTTGACTTGTGGTCCTTGGGATACTTCTTGCTGCAATAGGGCTCTTCGTACTTCGGTTTATCTTACTTATACTCGGTAGTTTCCTGCAATCTATATTAATGCTATTGTAAGATTTTATTTTATTAACGTTGTCTTACAAATTGATTATGCTCAAAAGTATTTTTTGGTCCCAAACCATCTTATTTCTAATTACTAACTCAAAAGGAGTCCAATTCTAATTTCAAAAGGCCATGATTCGTAACCCAAATCTACAGGATTCATAAAGTTTAAAATCCACATCCACGACCCATGACCCAAGTTAAAGATCCATGGAGCTAAGATACTTCGGTGGAATTTAAGCACATTGTGTTGAAGAATAAGCTTGGAGTATGTAGTAAGTAAAGTGATTATGGAGTTTGTTTGTTGGGTGAAAGATTTAACGAAAGCTATACATTAGACAATTATTATTATTAATACTAAAATCAAATCACAGGATATGAATAAACAATATAAGTTTATAAATTTTTTTTAACTTTAATCAATAAAATAATATAATTTTTTAATAGTTCTATTAATTTATTTTTAAAAAAGATAATAAAAGCGCCAAATTATGATCCACTAGTTGTTGGGATTCTATATCCCTTTCAAGCATATGATCACTATGTATGCATGCCAATGCGCAAGGGCCTAATAACCCACAATACTAACTATCAAAATCGTCGCCAAAAATAATTGATAAAGTTGTGCACATGAATTTAGGAAAGGGCTACTCAAGATGAGGAAAATTGACATAAAAGAGTGGTAATGAAACCCTTCTTTCAAGGTTGCCCCCCATTTATGCATTCATTGTACGAAAGCGTATCCTTATGTTAAATTATTAACCTTCCCATGGATAATTCATTATGCTACTCCATCCCAGTTTCGTCTCATAAGAAAAAATATAATTCAAACACGTAGAAGGGACAATACTCCACTCCATAAGATTTGATCAAGAATTAGCTGCCCTGGCTAAAAACTGAAAAGTTGGTAAAGATAGAATTAAACTGCTTACAACCATCAATAACCAACCCAACACTAGAACAGTCCACATCTTCACTCTGGAAAGCTTGAACAACTAATAGAGAGTCCAAACCAAAGATCACACTATCCCACCGTCGTTCACGAGCCCACCATATAGCATCCCAAAAAGCTAAACACTCAACCCGAAGAGAAGAAACAAGACCTGGCCTTGAGAATGCCATAGCCTACCCATATGATCACGAACCACACAACCCCATCCCTACCTTATCAGAATTGGTAAACAGGGCAACATCTACATTTAGTTTAACAAATCCCAATTATGGTTTATGCCAAACACTAGCAGCTTTGCTTGTCGACTAAGAGTGAAGAGCAGTGACAAATCTCTTCACTTGGGCTTCCTTCCATTGATTCAAGAGTGCTGTGTCAGCAGCTAACAATCCCTCTGCAGAGCTTGTTTTACCATTCCATATTAAGCTATTCCTGCAAGACCATATCACCCAACACCTAATCGCAAGCCAGCAACAATTTTCCTCAGAAAAAGAAAGGAACTTAGAGCTCAACCAATCCTAAAAAGTACTCATTGTGCTAGGTTGCCCACCCAAATTAGGCATTGCGCAAACATCAATAGCAAGAGAGCATTGTACAAATACATGGAAGGCACTTTCATCAGCATTTCCACAGAGGACAGAGACTACTAACCTCAACACGTGATTTGATAGTGTTATCTCTGGTTGGAAGAATATTACGACCAACTCTCCACAAGAATTCCTTAACTTTCTGAGGAATGTTTAAGTCCCATACCTTATTCCAGACCAGATTCGAGTGGGAAACACCATCTGCAATTTGCAATATATTTTTCTAGACCTAATAAATTGTATATATTTTTTCCAAGACAAAAAACCAAGTTAAGTTTCTTGAATCCCTTTTCATTTTTGTGTAAAAGTGATGCCGGTTCAGTATGCTACTGGAGCTAATTTTTTTGCTTGCTAAAACGGAGAGAGGTTGACCGACAGTAATGAACTTTGCAACGCGCGATTATACGAATTCTCATCTACTATGCAATATTTTTAGAGCCATAGCTAGCTTGAGACACGGAGTGTAAGCCGGTCAATGCAGAAGGAACCACAGAGTCGAAGTGAGGAGACCTAAAACAAAGTGTAAACCTAGACACTTTTAAGGCAATGACCTCAATCAAACTTTCCCCTAGAATTTTAACCCGGTACTTGCAAAATTACATTTATTTTTAAGGATGCCAGTAGAAGTAGAAGGTATTTTTAAGCATCCGATTCGATTGAACTCTAATAAGATGAATACAGTTAATTATAAATGGTATTTGAGATTAAATTTTAATATTTACGTGATGTTTGAATTCGAACATTCTGATATCTGATTATTTAAACAAATATAAATATAGGACATTTAACGTATAAGATATTTTTATCCATTTAAATATCTATAAATTTTATTAATTAACTATATGTATTAAATGAGTTTTACTGGATTTAGATAGTATATAAATATTTCTATTCGGATTGAGATGAGTTTGAATAATAGAAGTAATTTTATAATTGGGTATGAAATAAATTAATGTATAGTTATTTTAATCGAATTTGGATTTAAATATTCTTAAATAAATGGTATTCAAACCGTTGCTATTCTAACTTATTTTTACTTGAAGTGTTGTAAATAAACCTTCCTTAAATTAATATGGATTCTTAAATCCGTAACATGAGCCCACCAGATTATGGGCCTCCAATATAATCGTATCTCAGTGGGCTCAAAGTCGCATAAATAGGATTAGCCAGCCCATCCCAACCCAGCCCGTAAATTCTTCAAAGAAAAAGAAGCGAAGGTTAGCAAAGAAAAATTCGTGAAATAGGTTGCAGTATATGGAGTTTTAGAAGAAGAGCTCAAAATCCCATGACAATGGAAGCCTACGCATCAAGAAATCCTGACAAAATTCATGCTGATGTTCTCGTTAAAGCTAGAGAAGCTTGCTATAAAGTTCTCTCTCTTTCCTTTTTCCTTTTCATTTGCTTTGTTTTTAGCTTTCTTGAATAAGGATCTAATCTTTTCTTTATTTTTGTGTGTGTATGTTTGTATAAGGCCCGTGATGCTTTTTACGCGTGTTTAGAGAAGGAATCAGGAAAGAAACCAACAGAAATTGGGTCAGTGGGACTTCTTTATCCAATGGAGTGTAAAAATTCAAGAGCTAAATACGAAAAGGGTTGTCGTGCTTCTTGGGTAAAAAGAAATAAAACTTTCTTGTCTGAATTCGTTTTTTAATTTCATCTTTTTATTGATCAGTTTGGTAAAAAGTTTTTTATTGTAATCGTTTGAATTATATAGGTGAAGCATTTTGATCGGTTGTACGCCAGAGACAAGAGGGTGCAGAGGTTATTGGATGATAAAGATTCAAGGAGAGGTCCATTGTCTCTTCCACAGCCTTACACATTCAAGCATACCTCCAGTTAAAATCTTTTTGAAGGTTTTCTTTTTGTCTTTGTGGTGGGTTGTGTTTGAGGTGGTCTTATCTGTTTTAGGTTGTTGATGAATTCTGAAATTGTATAGTGATAATATTTTTTTTCACTTTGAAATTTAGCTTCTTGACTATGTGACAGTGACTGTTTAAGTGTTTAGAGTTTGATATACAATGGAGAATAGACACTAAATTTCTGATTTTGAGGCTGATGGTTGCGTTCTTTTTTTGGTAACATCAAACATCAAGTGATAGTGCAGCAAACTTTCTGATTAGAAATAGTTGATTAAATATATTTGAGGATAGCATCATCGCAGCTACAGAGCTGGACTAAGCCAGGGCCTTTTGGAAGATGGAAGCTAGCATAATGATCAAGTTACTTAGTAAGATGTAGAACTGATACAACTAATATATGCTAATTGTACTGTTAATGAGCCTCTCAATGGCATTAGAAACTAAATAATGAAAAAAGGGTGTACTCTTGCCTTGCAAGAGATGCTTGATACTGGACTCTGAAAATAGCATAAAAATAGTCCTTCGGGATATTGTTTTTGCTTAAATGCCCGAGTACTGTTTATGCTTTCCATATTTCTCACTTTTCAGTGGTCTTAGGATGCCTAACATTTTAAATAGTGCTAATTAAAGAAAGACATGGTATGTTATATCATTTTCCACTTTCTGAGTGATTAATATTAACTCTCCCTCTACTTCTGACATTAGTAATCTCGGAAGTACTTTGAGATTGAGATTGTCACAAACTTGTATTATTAAGAATTTATGCAATATATATTACTAAATTGTAGGCCTCTCTTCATTAGAGCATTCTAGTGCGGGGGACTACTACATGATATTCGAGGTGATAGATTATAACCAGGTTCCTTAGTAAATTGGATGCCCCTGCGACAGCAATTTCTGCAATCAAGGGGATAGAAATCTTTGACAAGCTTTGACATTGCTGTTATGTACTCAAGGGGATAGAAACATTTGACAAGTTTTGACATTGAAGGTTAGAAAATTTCAGCTGACGAGTCTTGTTTCCCAAATGCTTGCATACCTTACTACTGTGTCAAGTGATATAGCTTATTTTTATTCCTCTCCATGTGTCCAAACAATTTGGTTTTGTAGCAGAATTGTTGTTATTAGAAATTCTGCATGGTTATACATCTCTCGGTAGCAATTTGACTGTTCAATTTCTGCTATTTTTTGTGGTTATTTCCAGTACTTCTGTAAATTGTACTATTCCAGAAGTAGGCAGTGCTGAGAACTTTCTTTATATGGGAAACAATGCATCAAACAGACTTGCTTTGATCTATTCCTCAATGGGAAACAAGGCGTCAAACAGACTTGCTTTGATCTATTTCTTTAAGAATATAGATTGGAATAACCGAATCCATTTGCTTATGGACTGAGAGATTTGCCTATTTTTCCTCTTCAATTAGCTTTAAGTGATTTACATTTGTATTGTTCTACATATCAATGGTGTTTACTTGTCAAGCATGTTAAATTTGTACCAGAAACTAAATCGAAAACACAGTAAATCAGCTCAGGCAGAGGCAAGTGGCATGCCGTAATATTTGACGGGCCAGTTTTTGTTGCTTATAGGAAACTCATGTCTTTTAGATGAACTGATGAAGTCTTTTCCAAAGTGTGCTCCATGCAAATTGAAGAAAGGTGGCTGAAATAGATAGAATGTGAAATAGAGCTTGCGTTCAAGTTATGTTACAAGCTAGTTGTCAAGATTTGCAGTGGAGAAACATGTAACTATATCAGGTTTCAAATGTTGGTAGGAAGTGTTTTGCGAGTGAAATTAACAATATACAGGATGCCTGCTTTTTAATGTATGAATCAGTGTGCATTTCCGTAATGATGGTAATGCCATATGACTGAAGTGATGCACGGGATATTAACTTGAGGTTTGCTGAACTGCTGCTTTTTATTGCTCTTCAGTTGCCAGAACATGAAACATGTCTGTTAAAAGTGGCAAATGCTCATTTAGCTATAATTTAGCCCTTAAATCATGCTGCAATATTTTCTTTCCATTGTAATATTTCCTCAACATGTATAGATCTATCGTAACTCTATATAAAGAGCATCATATGGACTTTATTAAATCACCAAATACACAAATTATTCTTCATTATAGTTATTATGGTATTGGAGTTGCTCTTTTGCTTGCGACGATGGATTTGGACCTGGCTGTTTGCATGTCATCCTAAGCGTGAGGAAGGGTATTGTAATAGAAGTTGTATTTATATCCACATGGTCTACTTGTTCGTTGTTATGATGTATATATCTGAATTGAGCATTCTCTTCCCTTTCCCTTACCACTCTATGGGGCATGGGGATTCCTATAGATTAAAGCATAGCCCAAATTCTATTTTCTTTTATTGAATATCAGGCTCTTAGGAACCAAGGTAAATGCATTTTGTGCTAAGAAGCAGCTGGCACATTTTCCACGTCTTTATAAGTTAGAACATTTTAAAAAAAAGAAAAAAACCTGACACAGTTAGATATCTTTTGGCCAAATTTATAATTATTAAAATTAACTTAAATAATAATATAAAAACCATTAAATTGTAGAAAATTAGACTAATAATTCCAAAATTAATTTTCTAAATCTATTATAAAATAATTTATTATATCTAATTTAAGAAAATAAAGAGGAAGTAAGATATCAAAAACAAATTTAACTGAATTCATGGAAAAGATGTTAATTTATATTTAACGTGCCACACTACTACTCATGAATGTTTCTTTTACTTTTCTGGAATCAATTCTGTGATCGATTTGTATGTGTTTACAGTTCAGTATTTGATATTGGATTTCGATTCTCATACTTTAATTTATCTTTTTTTCTGAGTTTTAATTTTTGTGGCAGCATCTGCATTCCTCTTAGCCATCTTTTTATTGTTGCTTGAACTCTGCCATGATGCATCAATTGCAGAATTTTTCTTTCTTTTTCCTTTTTTTTGCATCAAAATATTCCATGACACATGGTTTTGTTTCTGTTTTTTAATTTCTTTCTTCTCCTTTTAGCCTGAGCATTGAATTTGAATGGGTTATAGAAAAACATGATGAAGAGAGAAGTTTCAGGAAGAGGTAGCCATTAATGCAAAGCAGTGACCAAGTACATTAAAGAATGTAAGAAGAAATCATGTGGTTATAATTTAGTTCTGATAATATAGTTTAAGTGCTTGCAAACTGTCTCTGTAGTCTGAACCCTGAACTAACAGCCTTGTTTTAAAAAAAATTCCTTGTTTTGACTGCCCTATTCTGTATATGTATGGGCAAAACTATATTCTTTTTTTCTTTCCCTGTAACAGTATTATGATAAAGTATATATATATATATATATATATATATATATATATATATATATATATATATATATATATATATATATATATATATATTAATATTATGGTGATTATTGCTGTTGCATTGACAATAAGTAGTGGGCAACAAGTATCTTTGATATTCCCATGTGCTTGTTTTTCTATGTCAATGCTTTGCAATTGCATCTGATATTTGCAAGATCTGCTGAAACTATATGTTTTCATAATCATCTCTTTCAGTTCCAATTCATTGTGTGTCAGCCAAAGGCCTGGATCTCTCTCTCTCTCTCTCTCTCTCTCTCTGCATCTTGTGATATTATATTTTGGAAGGCCTGCCTGTTTATGGTATTATTTTCTAACTAAATATGTAAAATGGATTAAGAAGAAAATGAGATTCTTAGATAAGCATTAGGGTAACCTTTTGTTTAATCTATTCAAAGGACTACCTTTATCATTGCCATTCTAATTCTATTTGTCTTCTTGGATTCTAGCTCTGATGTTCAAGCAAACATCAAGTAATCATGATTTTTGAGCAAGATTATGCATAAATTCTAGTGAGCCATTCAAATTCCATTGATTAGTGTGTAGTCATAAGGTAGAGTTAATCAAAGGAAGAATTTTCCCAAGTGTGGAGAGACTTGAGCATGTAATTAAGTAGGTCTCTAATTAGTCGCTGCCCACTTCTTTAGTTATCTCTTGTTTGGAAATATGTTTACGGCCATAATGTTTCTTTACCTAACAATAAATTTGTTATACAATTCTTCCTTTTCTTTTTCCATCAAGAAAAAAAAAAAAAAAAAAAAGAGTTAGAATTATTGATATAGTAATTGAAGATAAATGCTTTCTTTTTTGCATCCGACAAGACTGAAACCTCACCTAACACTTTAATATTTTACTTGTCTAAAACCCAAATTCAATCTATATTATTATTATTATTATTATCAATGGAAATAGCATAATTTTCTAAATAATGAGTTAATTCTTGGGAGGAATTAATTGTATAGTCATATTATATCATGTAATGAGTCAAAGAAGTGTTTAAGATGAAGAGGATTAGGCTTCCCACTTCTTTCACCATTGGACTAATTAGTGACTAATGAGAGATCCTTTTCCTAAGAATTCATATGATAATAAATAAATAAATAAATATTATGAAAGAAGCAAAGGTAGAAACATATTTGGCCCGTCCACCACTAATAAAAGATTAGAGGTTTTCTTCATTAGAAATTCTTAAAGATTTAAAAACAAGAGAAAGAAAATGCGTTTATTTAACTCCTATTATTAAAATAATTTGAGAAGAAATTGATAATTTAATTACAAATTAAAAAAGAGTTGATATCTTCTTTAAATTTATATACTAGTTAGAAGAAATCACTTTTTCTTTAACCAAATTATTTATACAATCATTAATTTAATAACAAGAAGAAAAAAGGGGGCACGCCGTTGACTTCAAATCTAATCCACTCGTTTATTGTTTTATTTATATATATTTTAAAAACCTAATAACTTTCGACAAGCAAAACAAAAAACCCCAAAAGATTTAAAATCTATAAAACAAAAAGCAAAGCTGCCAACCCTTTTCCAGAGAGCACCCATATGAATATGATCCATAATAATTCAGTAATTATTAAAGTTAACCAAAATTCTAAAATAATTTTTTAATATAATACTAACATCATGATAGCGAACATCAATAATTTAAAATATTCAATCGCTATCCTCTAAACACATTATAATAAAATATAATAGAAAAGGAGAAACCCTAGAAAGCCCAGAAAATTAATACAAGAAAAGAAAATGATGATGATCATAATAATAATAATAACACATAGTCCTTGGGATTTGGCTAATCTTGTTTGTTTTCTTCTTGTTGGTGGTGGTGGCGGCGGCGGATGTTAGCTTCAGCTCAAAGTCTACGAGAATACGACGTCGTGTGAAACACTACTACTAGTTTCTATAAAAGACCCCTTATTTTCGTAGACTTTGAAACGGCCGTTGAATCCTCCACGTCAGACTCTTTTTTGTTTTTCTTTTAAATTTACTAAACCAGTAAGAGAGAGAAAAGAAAAGGGACTCAGTCAACGTCCCGTTATCAGGGCTTGGAAACGGAAGCGGCATCTTTAACGGAAGGGTCGAGTCCGCCGTTACCCAAAGTAGCTGACTGGACAGTCAAAACAGACATACTAGGAGAAGAAGGACCTTCGCCGTTAGATTGAAGTAATCTGCTAGGGTTGAGAAGGGAGTTGGTGGTGGTGTTCCTGTTGTGACACGTGGCGGTAGAAATAGCAGTGGCGAGAGAAATAGGCATGAGGCAGAGACCTTTGCCTTGTAAGTACTGCATAGCGGAACCCATATCTTCTTCCATAAGTTTAGCGACCTGGTGTTCCGTCACTGTTAAGCTGTCGTTAGAAGACGGCGTTTGGCTGCTGTTGTTGGCGCGTGGAAGGGACCCATTACCAGCAGCACCATTAGCATTGGCTTGAATACAGTCGCCACCTCCCTACAAACGGAACGAAACAAAACAAAAAACGACATCCTTTTAATATATCATTGTTTCTTTATTTTCTGTTGATGATAAATAAAAAAAAAAGGAAAGTTGTCTGTCTAGAGACAAAGAGAGAGAAGGGAATCTGAAAAAGTGAGCACGCGTGCTGCTTTAGGTTTGTCGTTTAATGAAGGTTTTGATTGGGAGAGAGAGAGGATATTTTGAGGTGGTTGTTGAGGTTTTTCTTGATGTTTTTGATGGCTATGTTTTTTTGTTTTAGTTAAGCTTATGATGCTTACGTTTTCACATGTAATGTATGACCCTCCTCTTATGGAATGTTTCACATGTTTTTTCCTTCTATTTATCTTTCTACATTACATCTGCTAAAATTTATTTAAATTTTTAAAAACATTTTGTCCCAATTTAGTATCAAGTTGATAAATAATGTATAAAATATTAATATATATATATATATATATATATATATATATATATATATATATATTGCACATATTAATTTATTATGTATTATATAATGTATATTATCAAATCTAGAATTTCTCTAATATTTTTTGTTGTTGTGAGGATTAAAAGTCAATGTGATTTGATTTTCAGACCTATTCCATTAGCAATAAAATATAAAATGAATGAATGGGGTGTAAATTGAATTAAGAAAAAAGAAAAAAAGAGTACCTCAGAGGAGATATCAGCGACGAGGGGAGCAACAGCAGCAGCACCGCCCAATCTGCTCATGCTCAGAACCTGCAGTAAAACAGTTAGCATTAGTAAATATAGTTAATTAAGAAGAGAATCCTTTTCTATTATTATTAATTATGAACAAAATAAAAGGAAAGAGGGATAAGAACCTTGACTTGAAGCTGGAGGAATTTGACATAGTCGATGATCTCATCTAGCATTGAAGCCTTGTCTGTCTGTCATTCCACAAACACTTCCCCCATTTCAGAATTTTCTTCATTATTTAATTCATAAATTAGTGAACCCAGATATATTTATCCCCCGATATATTCGCCAGTAATTGCGGACCCATTTTAGAGTACAATTACCACATTTCATCAGATTTTCCATTTTCCATTTTCCATTTTCCAAGTACGCACGGAAGAAAATAATGCAATCTACGTGGAATTCCCTTTAAACTACAAAACAGTCACCTAATCTTATATCACCTACCACTCCAACATCAACACCTGTACGCGCTAAATCCCCATGAATTATTTTAAAATCACCAATTGAATACCATTTTGACGCGTCAACCTCTATTAAAATGTGAACTGTGCTAACTGCTTCAGATAAACATTGCCAAAATATATACTGCAACTAAAATAAATGGGGTTACCTTGTTGGCATTGGGAACCAGTTCCTGCAGAGCTTTCATTCTCTCTGCAATTCTTTCTCTTCGTAACTGTCCATCAAAGAAACAAAAAGAAATTAATCCAAGTTAAAAAAAGAAAAAAAAAAAGAAAGATCAGAATGTAACCCACACAGAGGTAATTAAGTTCGTTTGGTTGCCTAGAAAACATAAGAGAGAAAGTACGAGAAATAACACGTACTGCTCTTTCCCAAAAATAAAGAAACAAACACAAACGGACGATGATGCTAATTGGAATTTGCTTTAGTATGATGTTGATAAGGCTCTTACTCTCTCAGCTATGCTGTGTGGGTCAGTGGCTTGACCCCTTCTAGCCCTAACCCTTTGTCTGGGTTGAGCAGGTGCACCGCCGGTTGATCCGCTTGCTTGTGGTTGGTTCATCATCGCTCCTCCTGGACTGCCAAAGTTCTGTGCCTGCATCGCTGCCGCTCCTCCCTGTTCATAAATAATACTGTCGTCTGGTTATTAAGAGTAGTACAGAGTTCTCGGATTCAATTTCGAGAACAAATAAGTAAATGAAGTAAAGGAAAGAGTAAAAATAATAGATGCCTGAGGATGGTGAAAATGCTGGTTTGAGGACTGGCCAGTTCCATGCATAGATCCAGTACCAAACCCATTATACAGTCCCTGCACTGACCCGTCTCCGCCCTAAACGAAAAACAAATTAATGTCACCACAAAAGGAAAAAAAAATGCTAAAAGAAAGAGAAAAAAAAACCCTAAAAATATTTACCTGATTAGGAGACTTGAACCCGTCTAGGACGTCGTTTTGACCCAGCCCACCTCTAGCCGCCGCCGCCATCATTAGCTGTTGCTGAAGCATCAACTTAGCAGCAGCGGCAGCAGCTGCAGGAGACGGTCCTCCTCCTCCGCCGCCGCCGCTGATTTGGTGTTGTCTAAGCTTGGATGCCAAAAGGACAGACTCATCGAAGTTATGGAAACCGACATTATTATTACTGTCAGGTAAAGACGGCGGCGTCTCGTCTGATAAGTCTCTAGGTTTAGGCAAATTAAGGTTTGCTGTTGTTGTAAGGTCCCAAGGAGATTTAAGGTCAGCCCAAGAACAAGAAGGGAGAGTAGAAAGCATCTGTTCAAGAAAATCATCGTTTGAAGAAGGAGAAGGATCAAAATGAGGGTTCTGGATCTGCTGATTTTGAAGGTCTTGATGATGATGATGATGATGATTATGATGAATAGGGATTTGAGATGTTGATGTTGTTGTTGCTGTTGATGATTGGTTCAGAAGTGTGTTTATTCCTTGCATTTCTCTGCTACAAGGTTGCATATCTCTCTTTCCTTTCAAAAATATCAGATACAAATTCTTAATTTTGGGTTTTCTTTGAGTTTAGGGTAGCATTTGAGTTTCTCTTTCTTCCTTTCCTTTGGGTTTAGAATGTTTTATTAGTAGCTGAAGAAGGAGAAGAAGAAGGACAAAGGATTATGTGAAATTTTGGGCTAAGGATGTTAAATAGCAAAAGTGGCAGTA
This sequence comes from Ricinus communis, assembly GCF_019578655.1. Classification (NCBI taxonomy): domain Eukaryota; kingdom Viridiplantae; phylum Streptophyta; class Magnoliopsida; order Malpighiales; family Euphorbiaceae; genus Ricinus; species Ricinus communis. The sequence goes on from NC_063258.1 coordinate 24,239,616, forward strand.
GTAGCAACAGTAGAAGAAGAAGAAGAAGAAGAAGAAGTTGTTGGTTTCTTTAGCTAAATTTGTTCTCTTTATGTCCCTTTGTAGCTTTCTGTATTAGTCATACATTACTGTAGTAGTAGGGTTACCAAGGACTTTTACTTTCTCTCTGGTCAAACGACAGGCGCGTTCCTTCCACTTTCTTTGAACCTCTCTTTCGAAATATTGAAATTGAAGTAACAGTTGTTATCTGTATTCTACTACTATTTTCTTTTTTTTCCTCTTCTTTGATTGGATTAATTAGGTTTGGATTAAAATTTTACACAAAGATAACAACAATAGTAATTGAGCTTTTCTCTCAAAAAATGAAATAGTAATTAAGCTATACTTAATGGATTATATATATTTATTTATTTAAATTAGGAAATCTACAATATTTTTTTATTAATTTATTATTTAATAAATCACATTTCTAATTAAGCACTGATTTTAATCCTAAAAGAATAATTAATAGTACTAATATTTTATTTAAATAATAATTATTCTAAAAATAAAATATTAATTATATTTTAAAATTATATTAACTAACAAATTATTTTTAATCAGATAATAATTTTTTTAAAAATATTAAATTGTATAATAAATTAAATTTTTAATTATAACATCTAATTCTAAAATATAGTAATATCAATTATATAAATAGTATTAGTATATATAATATTATTCATCAAAATAATTTTTATAAAATATATTAATAAAATTTTAAAATATTAGAAAAATTATGAAATCTAAAAATATTTAATTTACTGTTATTTTTAAATATAATAATAAATATTAAATATTTAAAATTTTATTTATAAATTTATTTTTATAATTATATAATGATAATGATCGTAAAATACGATCATAATTTGATGCTGTGAATGAAAAGCAAAATGTTGAAAAAGAAAAAAAAGATAAATGTATAACTATAAAATGAGCTTTATTTATTTACACGTAAAATGGGAAGAGTGGCAATTTGCAAAATTAAGTTCTAGGTCTCGCGTGGTCACAGCCAACCCCAGTAAGGTTCCCTAAGAGGGTTAATAGAAAAAATGCGTACAAAATGTTTTAATCAATTCCTTAATCACTAGAGTTCTATGATTAATTTAATTTCTTCTTATTTTATACTTAGTTCATTTCTATCACTATATCCATATAATATTACATTTTATCATTTAGTAGTAATTAATATTTCTCAAACAAAAAATTAGTTACTAATAAAATAAAATAAATTTCATGAAAATCTAATTATTGTACAATTGATTAAATATAACTTAACTTATTTACTATTAATTGTCTATCCATACGAACTATTACTATTATTTTAGCTCATAAGTATTTTTCAGAACTTGTACGACGGTAATTCAACTAATAATAAATTGAGATATTTAATAAATAGTATAATTGATGGGATTTTAAAACTTTTTCTTTCATGTATTATATATTGATAAATAATTAATGAATACAATTAATATACTATTTTATAGGACTTGAATTAGTGATACATAGGAAGAAAATTAGACAGATAAGAAAAAATATAATTTGACTGTGAAATGAGCCAAATCATTAAAACACATAGGCAGAATCGGTGGAAATATTTGCCAAAGGTGCAAGATTTTTTCCATATTGAATTAGCCCTGATGAAATCTCTAAGATGAAGAGGTCGACTATACCACAATAGATTTTAGTCTTTTAGGCAAAGGAAATTCCTTTGGTGATTATGGGCAACTAGTCTGATCCCACCGGAAGTAGGGAGCACTTTCTATTCTACATTGATTGAATCAGGAATTATCTTAGCTAATCAAGTCCAATGAAATCAAATTCTAGAACCTGACAATTGTTTTTCCATCACTTTCTGATCAATTTTGATTCAAGCAGCAGTAAATTATTGTTTAATTAGAAGAGTAACTATTTTTCTTATATTACCGCCAAATTCTTATGTTTAGTTCTTGCATCCATTTCCGCTAATTAGCTAATTATTCAATAAGAATTTATAAAAATTTAGATTAACTTTACATATAGAAATTTATATGAAAAAGTTTTAGTATGTAGCTTACCTAGAAAGTACATATTAAATTTTATAAATTTTAATTAAATAAAATTTTAGGTTGTTTTACCTTTCTATATGTTTATTTAATGAAAATTTATAAAATTTGAATTAAATTTATACAGAAAGTTTTATCTTATTAGAAATTTATATGCATGATAGTAAGTGTATATTTCAATTTTAAAACCAAGAAAAAGAACTTTGAGTTCCATCTATTTCGATCCTATCTAACCATAAAAATAAAAGAAAATCTCATTAAGAATATAATCAAAGGACACAAAAGCCCTGAAGGAAATGGAAAAAAAAATAAAGCATTACCTATTATTGTTTAAAAAAAACATTTCATTAAGCAAATAATTTAGCAATTAATATTCTATTTGCTGAAAATAGGACCAAAGAAGCACAAAGGAATCTAAGCACTGATATATATTGATAAGCAATCTGATTAGTTGTTCAAAAACCATGTTCATTGTAACATATCTATTAGGGGATACCTGCACGTTAATTTTCAGGCCAAATATCATATATATATATATGTATATATATTTGTTTTCCCTGAAATAATGCTAAAATTACACCCTTATGTTTCTTTTTCTTATACTCTTCTCAGAAACTATGAAGGTGGTTGTATGGCAGTTTCTGTAAGCTCTAACCTATCAGTGTTTTCTGCAACTATGGTTGAACTTTTGGCTATTAGGGAAGGGTTTCGGTTTGGAATGGGAGTGTGGGTTCTCTGACTTAGAGGTCGGAAAGTTTTTCCACTAATGGTATCGCCATGATGCTTGATGATGTGATTTACATTCTAAGTAATGGTTTGGATGTTGAGGACATTCATATGTTATCTGGTTTCTTATTTGTGAACAGTGTGATATAGTAGTTCATGCTTAGCTGGTTTTGATAATTTTTGCAATTTCAAAATTATAAATCAATGATATATTCAGATGTAATATATATCAAATAAAATACAAATGCATATATGAGATATTTAATAGTTGTCTGATTAAATTTAGAATAAAGTTTTTGGTTCACAAATTTTTTACATCATTTTTGTTTTCTATGATATTATAAAATCTTTAATAAAAAATATTTTTAAAAATAAATTTAAAATATTATTGTTTATTTTAAGAAATTTAAAATATTATTGTTTATTTTAAAAATTTAAAATATTATTGTTTATTTTAAAAAATTTAAAATAATTAAATAAAATTATTAAAATATAAAAAATTCAAGGTTAATTGATAATAAGGCAAATATAAATAAAGCATTAAAATTTCTTTTTAATGGAATTTCTACGGAAAAGTAAAAATGACACATTATAAATAGAAGTTTCTAATATCTTTTCTTTTTCACTTTAATAATCTACTGTTACTATTAGAAATCTATGATCTCATATTAATATAACATAGTTTTCAATAATATGGTGACTTCAGTAAGTGATTTAGTACACAAAAATAAAAGCGCGATAAATAATATTAATATACATGTTTATAATTTTATAACAATCTTAGAAATATTTCGATATTTTATTTGATAAGAAAACTACTAGATATAACTTTATTATTAAAATTAATGTTGTATATTTTAATATTCCATTATCACAAAATAACAATAATAATCTAACAATTTGTTTGGTTTATGAAATTACTTAACTAATTAAGCTATAATATTAATAAATAACACTACATTTTGTACATGTAATAGAGGTTGGCTTAATAATTCCAAGTACTTAGCTAATCCAGGAAATCAATCTTATCCAATACCAACCCCTCTATGTCTTTAGTAAGCCATCTACAATGAGATTACTAATTCTATAAAAAATAAAGTTCTAATTTCTAAAATAGTCTTACTTTTTTACTTTGTTTACTTAAAAATAACTTTATAAATTTCACTTTTATTTTTTACTTATTAGTTTAAAAGTTATATTAAGTTAACTATTTCCACCAAAATTTATATAACATATTTTATTGCTAATGTGGCTATAGTGGTTTAATCTTAAAATTTATATTCTTGCACCTATATATTATAAGCTTTTTTTTAAATAGTTCATAATTTTTTTTATTTTTGCATAATAAATTTGATTTATAATTATTAATAAGATTCAATGGAAAGAGCACTAAAATTTTATCCAATAAACTTGCAAAAATAATTAATATTATAAAAAGTAATTAATACTATATAATTTATAGACTTTTTGAGAAAAATAAAAAGAAGAAATTAGACAATTTGAAGGGCTGCTCCTAAAGGGCCCAACGAATTTCTAATTGGAATTATAGGATCTCTTTTAATTGATTCTTTTATTAGATTGTGATGTTGTACATATAATATATAGCAAAATGGGTTTAGGTAATATAATTATTTTAGTAATCTATCTTATTAATTAAATTATCCTACCAAATATTGAAATATAAGAATAGAATTAATAATATTATGGATTAGAATATTTGTACCAAATAAAGTTTAAAGAAGCAATTCTATAGCACAAACCTAAAATAACGAGGAAAAAATGACATTAATGAAAAAAGCCCAAGTATATTATCCACATAGCTAGGGGGTTTGTACTAAATACAACCCTTAGATTGATTCCAATGAGGTTGGTTCCAGCTTGGGTCGATGGTTCTGATTTAGGACCGGTTCTGGTTCATTATGATATTGAATCTTAATTGATCCTTAGTTACTGCTAAAGATTTTGAGCCGGCTTATATTTGAATTTTTAACCAATCCAGGTCTACCTCTCGGGTAAGGTTAAGATTGATAACAAACTGGCTATCTAAAATTAAAGCAAAGAGTGCAAAACTAAAAGACTCTGATATGGTAAGCATTTGCACATGTAATGTCTGTCAGTTAATGATTTATTGTACTTTAATTTCGGCCTGTGATTTCAATGGTTGGTTGTGTGCAAACTTCGTAAACCAAAGAACAAAAGAAGATACTTAGCAGTCTTTAGTCTTGAAATAGGGTTAGCATAAATTCTACTGTTAAATTCTTTCAAAGACATGATTAGAGTTTATATGCTCAAACATGGCTTACACATTATATTCTTGTCTGAAGATTGGTTTACATAGTCCAAATACACTTGCGAAAAGAGAAAGAAAAATCATATCCACAAAAGCAAACAATAACATCAAAAATAATAATAGACACGCAAATTTGATTTGGCGGTAGATACAAAATTTAAAATTTGTTCTGAGATCTCAATCCGAGTTCGATAGGGTTTTCTCACTAGGTTACATATTCCAATTTCTTTAAATAATAATAATAATAATAATAATAATTTATTAGCTGTGATTGGAAAAAGGTTTTGTAAAAGAAGCTAAAATTATAATAAAATTAAGCCAAAAGATTTGAAATGTGTAGGTATAAGTCCTTGTCTTGTACCAATCACAACTAATCCACTTTTCTTTATGATAGGTCCCTTTTTACACCTTAAACCACAGATATGCCTTGCCACTATCAACTCATAAAAATGATTATCTTCCTTTCTTTAATAAATCTCTTCTCAGATAGTTCTTTATAAGGATAGCTAGCTAGCTCATTTGTACTTGGGCATTTTTTGGAAGATAACCCTAAGCTATAAGCCCCATGCACTGAACTGGAATGACCATAGAAAGAATTTGCTTGTTTTTATGTATAATATCTAAAAGTATTATGCATATGACTAATGTAAGTTCTGATGATGCCAGAATCATTAAAGAGAAAGATGAGTGAATTTAAAATGTTGTTTTATTTATGGATATATGCATATTCTCTAATGTAAACATAACTAATAAAAACATATACTTATTGTTATTAGATCCATTGCTTCTTTTCTTTTGAAGGCAGATACATTTTTTATCATCACAAAAAATCTGTAGTTGCATATAAATTATTAGACTAAAGTATGTTTATACATTAAATATCCAACATTGGAATAATAATTAAAGTTAAAATTATAACTAAAGGCTTATGATTACTTCTATCAATCTTTTCTCATTTAGAAATTTTGGGAGCATTCTGGAATATTTATATACACACACATACAGCAACATGTTTTTCTTTAGCTCTTTATCCAAAAAAAAATAAATTCTGATTCTATTTTAGTCAATCAATCATTTTATATATATATATATATACACACAGAGACATTCCAAAGGCAGTTCTATGTCAATTACTGCATGGCAGACTTAGAATCAGAATTTTTTATGTTTTCTATTTTGTTATAGTTATATTTATTATAAAATATTTCTAAAATACCAAAATAATTTTTTTAATATATTTTTTTCTATGTTTATCAATAATGTATCATATTAAAGTAAATTTATTTTTTTGATTATTTTATAATAAGATGTCTGAAAGATAATTTTGATATACCTGAAAATACCAAATAATATAACGATATATATATATGATTTTAGAAAAAATTAAAAATTCACAATAGTATACCAATAAGATATTGTTAATATACTTTTAGCTGTATATTTATGAATGTTTTGATTAAAGTTATAATATAAATCATTACTCAGTGGTATAAAAAGATACTATAATCATATTTAAAATATATATTTTTCTGCATCTTTTAAAAAAAATTTATGTTATAATTTAATATATTATAATCATTTATTGATACATATTTTAATGTAAAAAGGTTATTTTTGATATAATTTATGCTTCTTATTGTTAATATGCTTCATATCTTATTTTTTGAATTTTTTAAATTATTTTAGTTACATATAAAAATACTAAAAGATACTTGCAATATATATATTAAAACCATTTTTATTGTAGTATATTTATGATATACATTTAAAATTTTATTTTCTAATTTTTTTAAATCAATATTTTTATTAAAGATATTAATGAGACATTTTAAAATATCTTTTCGTTATGTATTTATTTTTTATTAAAAATGATTTTATTTAAGGTTAATAATTGAATTGACTAAAAGATACCAAAAAGATATTAGAAAAATATTATTAATATATCTTATAATATTATAAATTTTTTAAATTCATCAGTTTTTTAAAATTAAATAAAAGATCAAACTAAAATGGTATGACATGAAAGTTCTTCAATATTTTTTATTATAATATTATATTTATAATAGTCTTTTGTATTTTTTGACAAAAATATAAAGCATATATTTGTTTTCTTAAAATACAATAAATTGTAATTATAGTTTGTTTATTTCAAATTTGATACATTCTACTAAGAGTTATTTTTATCTATTGTATGAGCTTCGAAAACTCACACATTGTTACTAAATTGTGAGTATTAGATTGATTTGAATATTTATTTGAAATTAAATTAAAAAGAAAACTGAAGATTAATAGCTTTAAATCAACCATTTGTTTGTTTGATTTTCTATTTTTGTTTCAGTCTTACAGTAGTAGCAGTAAAAATTTTATTGGATTTAAATACATCACGTGGCAAATTTAATATTTTGTTTCTTATTTTATAACAACAACGATTATGTAAAAAAAAAATATCTATTTTTGGTAGAGAAAAATTAAAAATTTGAAAACTGTAAAAACAAATTTCTTTGAGTTTTGTAACCATATAAATAAACATGAAGACAAAATCTGATGGTCCAAATCTTGTATATATGTAATTTTTCCATAATTAAAATGGCATTTCTGTTTGGTAGGGGGGGTGACAAAGGGAATACTTGCTCATCCTATTTGGAATTAAAATAAAAGTTTATAGTCAACTCTGGGGTTGTATCTTTTTTTTTTTTTTTTTTTTAATAAGACAAGGGAATGAAGAGAATTTGGTGTAGAGAAGAAGAGTAGCTAATTCCATAAAGGAAGTACACAACCTTAATAATTGTAATAAGACTATATAAAAATAAAAATAAAAAGATCATCTGAAAATCAATTTAGAAAACAAAGAATGGAATACAATATGTGGAAAGTAAAAGGAGACAAAAGCAGGTTCAGAAGTTCAATTTTTTAATATAAAATAAAATAAATAAACTAATAATCTAATAAAAGTATGGTTTGTCTATAAAATTCATACTTAATAATCTTCATCTAATAATTTAATGATGCATAGAGAAGGAAAACTACATTTGCCTCCACAGATAGGGTCTGTGACATTACCCTATAAACTACTTAAATTCTTTTATAAAGATTTCTATAAATAATATTCATATTTTAATTTATGTCTTGTATATTTTTTGAACATTTATAATAATACTCTCTTAAAATCTAATGCTCCGTCCATTGGCATCTTTATAGCCAAAAATTCTAAGGATTTCTAGTACGAATCCCCTTGACATGCAAAGCATATAAGAAAATGAAATCTAAAAATCTGTCCTCACTGCTTCTCCATTACCATTACCATTACCATAATGAGAAGTAAGAAATAATTCTAAGCGTTTCTGGCGCACAAAAAGGAGAAATAATTAAAATATTTTAGGAATTTTAACAGGGCCATCTGAACCCACAGACAGATAGACAAATGGGTTTGGAATTAGGTGGATAAGTCTTAGAAAGAACTCGCATGGGTTTTAAGTTTGAAATAGACACCTAAATGGGTTCCACAAATTGACTTCCTATATACATAAACTATAAGCATATGTGCAACTTTAAAGATCACATTACTCAGCTTTAAACCTACAACAATGGCTCAAAGACAATTAAAAAGATGCTAAACAATTCAATAAAGTATAATATTGTTTAATAAAACAAGTTGGTAATTGAGAAAGCATGGGACTTGTATTCAGAGTTAGGTATGTGATAGAAAACCCATCTACTAGTTCTATAGGAGTTGATACTTTTGAGATCTCAAAATTTATTTATTAGAGAATGTAAAGGCAGTAGCTTTTTTTAATGTCCATAATTGAAACAAATAGGGCTATTAAAATGGGCTCCACTGCAGCATGCCTATGCTAAACCAGATGTCAATGGTTACTTGTATGTGAGGTTACATCTTACTGTTGAGCCTATAACCTGTAGAATCTTTAAACAGAATATATCCTGAACTGCTGTCTTTTTCTCAAGTTGACAAGGTTCTGGCAAAAGCCTGATTAGTTTAAGCTTCAGTTTAGCCTACAAAAATGTGCCAGAATGCTCTTGCTTTCATTATATGCAAGGCATTCAAATGATATAACAAAATATAAAAATGGGTAACCCATTTAATTAGTTACAAAAGTTAGCAATTGACCTCTTGGCTCCTGCTTTCAATTTGGCGTCCCATGTTGCTTTTGACTCTTCATCATCTGATGCCTAGGTGACCTTCTTTTCGTCAAGTTTGCAGGAACCAGATTTTTCGATAATGTTCCAATTAGCAACGTGCTTTTCTCATTTTTATCTTCACAATCTATAGCCGAATTGGTTGTATTACATTCTTTTACGGCTCTAGGCTTGAGAGGGTCATCATTCGACCTTCCAATATTGTCAATAGAAGACTCTTCTGGCATGCTGCAAACTCCACCAACTCCATCCTCTGATTCAACGGCACTGTCAGTGTGTCCTACTTCTGATGTTTTATTTTCTGATTCAATTGCATTTTCAATACTTTCCGAGTTGTTCTTGCCAGAAATCTTGATATCAAGTGCCGTTTTTGAGATCCCTTCTCTTCTGCTGTTAAGTACATTGGCACTTAGAGCTCCATAGCAGTAAAAAGCCATAGTACAAAACACAAGTATCAGCTTGCAGTTTAGTATCTTACATAGTTTCCTCTATCGGAAAATTGGAATTCATTTTTGGTTTCTTGTTCTGGTGCCTGGCAAAATCAAGAAACCAAGATATTAGCTACAGTTTGCACAACTAACAAATAATACCATTAAACTAGAAAGAAGTTAAAAGATCTAAAGCTATGGCATCAAAAGAGTTGCAGAGCAGATACAGGAAGTCATGAAAGGCATCGCACCAGCAACAGGACACATACGAGAATAGCGGGTAAAGAAGCACTTACATTTCACAAGAAGCATCAAGATTTGGAGAATTAGCTAGTTTTTCCTGTCATTAAAACTAGAAATCAATCACATTCTAAACATTAATCCATATGCGAGTTGAAAAGTAATGATGCAGTCAGTCAACTCACTCTACTTGCACCACTTCCATCACCAACAAACTTCCACCATTCTTTCTCGAGAAGCAGCATTTTTTCATCACCATTGGCGTATCGAACCTGACAGAGCCATATGTTCAGTAAAATGCCAGAAGTACTTGTCCCTGTGATCGAATTATCTAGAGAGAAGAAAAAGGCACAACAGAACTTTTATGATTCTCACCTTATGTTTCTTCTCTTTAGGATCATAAGAAACTACATCACCTTCATAGGACCTGCAAATAAGTTGTACAGAACAAAAGAAAAGGGAAATAAAAATCTTAAATTAAAAAGTGCAGATAAGAAAACTATGCAATGTCAGAAAAATAGGCAGCATAAATGGATGCATGTGCATACAAATGCTAGCATATATGAACATCCACAAATGACACTCGCAATGCATTTACTGACTTAAGAGAGAAGCAGTAGCTCAAGTTCTAGTGAAGCCAATCCATCTGATAGTCTCAACAATAGTACAGAGTTGGAATTCGTCCTTTATATAGGTATGGAGTAGCCACTAATCAGACATCAGTTCTATTCAGATCCAAATGCATCATTACTAAGGGCTTACTTCTAAAAGGTTCATGATCAGATATTGTGAGAGTCTTGCAGTTAAAACTGTAAACAAGACTGCAGAAACTATTGTATTTTAGGAGAAAGTACAATGTGTTATCCTATACCCTCAACACCTCTTATTAAGAAGAGACTACAAAAGAAATCTTAATACAGAAAGGTGAAAACTATTCTTGAATTACCTCCACCTCACAAATGCAACTCCACATGAAAGAGTCAACAAATATCTACTTTAAAATTGTCCAAACCTTAACTCTCCAATTTGCATGCATATGGGCGTCGGAACCCTCCCGGGATAGTTACTTAAGCCAGATATTTAAAACTCTCTAAACATGAAATCTAAAACATAATCAAATGCTGATTGCTGCTATAAAGAAAGAAAGTTACAAAGAGAATAGTTAAGCATGACTGTAGGCAGAAATGACATCTACTATCTCGTTATAAAAAGCCACAAATAAAAGAGCCTGGGAGGAAAATACAACATAAAGGAAATATACATACTAATTTGAAGGATGTATGGAATACTTACGCATGTTCTTCTACACACCAGACTTTGATTCTGGAACCAATCAAATTCTCAACAAAAGGTTTACCATCATCCGGAGCTAAACAAGCCTGAATTGTAAAAAGAGAAAGTGAACAGACTCCAGTACACCATGATGAAGAGTTGTTTTTCATCCTAGATTTTGTATTCTAATATTGTCATATTGTAGAAGAAGAAACACGTGAATATCAGTGTCTACTTGTGTTTACTACCTTCACTCATCCCATACTGATACTTCGAATGCTGAAAAAATTTTCCAATCAGTGCCAGAATACAGTACACCATGATGAAGGGTTGTTACCTTTTTCATCCTAGATTTTCCTTCTCGAACTTTTCTACCTCTCCATTGTTGAGACCAAACATGTCCAGACTTGAGAGACTGGTTGACTGAAGATGAATTACAAATCCCTTGATTGCAACTGCTCTTCTTATCCCAGGGAATTAAATGACACATGAAACGTCCAAAAACTTTTCAACAACCATTGCAGGATCATTTAAAAAAGAATTTAACGCAAGTCACAAGTATCAATCATAGGAGACATAATTATGCAACCATTACAAGAAGCATACCGGATGTTTCTTAGCACTGGTATCTTGAAAAGGATTTACTTTATTGTGATCCAGAGTCCCACGATTTTGCGCACATATATAGGCGACAAATTTACCATAATCATCTAGAGGAAAGCCCATATATTGCACTGCTTGACCCATGTAGGGTACAAGCTTTGAAACACAATTTTCAATCACTCTCTCACCCAGCTTCCGTGTAATAGGCAGAACACTCTGGTGGTGGAGAAAAAGAAAGTAAGTTATCTGATCATCAAATCAATATAAAGACTTTAAAAGGAAAAAGAATAGAAATCACCTGGTTCCCTTTTCTTAAACTGCCCAAGATAGGGGACAGAAGCTCTGGTGATACCTCTTCAACTTCCTCCAAGACCATGATCATAATGTACCCCATAAACAGAAAAACAGCCTGAGGATGGTTTTCCCTGAAAGTTGTCCTCATCCCATTCCAAGAATTAGCGTTCTTTCAAATAAATAGTCTTTGTACAATCAAACTAAAAGAAAACATATTGATGGGGATATCAAATAATGCTTTAATACTTCTTAGGCATCCATCAATGCCATCATGCATTTAGAGAATCAGAAAGGACAGGAAACAAAACTAACTTGAAAACTTCCACTATATAATCATGGCACTGTAAACACATGCCATTTGCTGTTTCCATATTAAATTGAAGTAACTGAACGTCTTTCATAATAATTCAAACCACATAATGTAAGCATGAATTTCTCACCTTAAGTTTCTTATAAAGGCCTTAAACATCTCTAGTATCAAGGAATCAAGTTGAAGATCCAGCATGATAACCCACAACTTTATCCTTGCAAATGTTTCGAGAATGGAAAGTCTTCTTTTGTACGAAGGGCTTGAAATATCAGATATATTATCAAATGCTGCTACAATCAACTTAAATATTTCCTGTGAGGCAATCAAGTTATAAAGAAAATCACATACAATTGTGCCAAGTAAAAATCTCTAGCATGGAGAATATTTTGAAAGAGTTGAGATATATCATGGTGTTTTGAATCGAATACCTTCAATTGTTCATCACCACACGGAGCATCTGGTGCTGTACATCTCATAATCTCGCAACTACATGATGCAACAGAAACTTTAACATCCACATTTAAATTATTCAGAAGCTCTTTAGTTGTCAATGCATTCATTGCAGAACGCAATGCCTTCTGCACATAATTGGATGCTGACTGCTTCGTTTCTAATAAATACTTCTCAAGTTTCTAAATTTATAAAAAAGACAAAAGAAAAAAAAAGGAAAAAGAAAAAGAAAAATGAGACAAATTTGCATTCACATCTCTAATCAAAAGGGTAATAAACAAAGATCAAACGCTTGACTCCAGTATGAAGATAAGAGTAATAATATATACAAAATAATGAATTAAGGGATTGAGTTTACAATTACATCAAGCAAAAGTAGAAGTTGATCAACAGAAGATGGATCTGGACGTGAAAGAAGTGCATTTCCAGCTGCTTCAAGATTCTCTGCAAGCTTTTCCTCCTCTTTTACCTCCATTGTCATCCCCCTCAATTACTAATCAACACCCTAAACCCTTATTATCAAGCAACAATTTATTCTTGTGTTGCTCAATAAGTAAACTAAAAGAAGTCCATATTCCACATTGAGTTTAAAAGCTTCCAAAAAATTTCTTCTCTCTTTCACTACACGACCAATTTTCTAAGAAGCTAAACAAACAGACATATAAATAGCCACATATAAAAACTCAATTTTCTAACTTAAACAAAAAATCTAAAAGAAAAAATTAGAGAAAGATTTAAGGATATAATTAAGTATACCAGTAATTTCCTTCAAAAATAAAATTAAAAGGATGTTCGGATCCCGCCTGGTGTAATTAAAAGAGTTAAATAACATCATTTGAAATCCGTAAAAGGGTATTATTGTTCCCCAGGCCTTAGTAACCTAAGTACTTAACGTGTGCAGGAAGCGATAAAATCGTATCTGAAATAAGATATGTACCGTGTCGTCAATAGAAATACAGCAGCAGCAGTAGCAGAGCAGTCAAAAGAAGAAGCAGTCTATTTAGTTCCTGTCTACTCATAATCTGATACGACAGGTTCGAAGATGCTAAAGCACGGGAAACACAAATGCAGTACAGAACTACACATGCATGTATGCAGTTATTCAAATCAACTTTGTCTTGTTATGTTCCCAATACGGGTCCCTTCGGGTTCAACTCTGATTTTAATGGAAAATTACAACTGCAGCCTTGAGGTTTAGTCTAAAAATACTTTTGGTCCCTGTAGTTTTAAAATTACTGCTTTTAATCGACGTAGACGAATAATTTCATTTATATAATTGTAAGTGATGTAAAATGATGAAAATACCTCTCAATATTAATTTATATATGCAAAAGTAATAAATATCAATTCCGTCTATAATAATATAAATTAGGCACTTCGGCTTTTGACTACATTGACTAAAAAATTTATAAATAGTAAATAAATAGAAAAATTAATTGTTATGGTTATTGGCTAGTATTTTTGAAAATAGCAAGACAAAAATACTTTTTTTTATAGGTAGGGAGATGGATATAATTTTTACTTAGTTTTGGCACTCCTCTACTAAAAGGAAAAATTACAAAGTTTTGTTTCATTTTGGTTTTGCATTTTGAAGGGCTTGCAACAGAATTTAGGCTACTTATTATAGGAACCCGGCATTTTCTTTCTATATATGCAAAAATAAATAAAACAAAAAGGCAGTAATAAGTAGTTTCCTGATTTTGTTCTCTTAGGGTGTGTCGTTTGAGAAACATCCAATTGACGAATTAAGCTCTTCTGCATTGCATAACATCATTTATATTTATATCCCAGTCTTATTGGTCAACGATCAATTGATAACACCAAACTGATTGCTTATAATCTTATTAGCTGACATAAATTAAGAAAATTTATAATAAAGATAAATTATTTGTACCAGATGAGTCGTTTGATTAAATAATTTTTGTAAAGTTTAGATTTTAATATACACTTTAATTTATCGGAATAAAATACTATACCGAGTAGAAATGCAATCAAATGTATTGTTAAAATGGAATATAATTATTATCAAGATGTAACATATTCCTTCCTTCACTTTTATTACATAGCTAAGATAGGAAATGGGAAAACAATAAGAGGAAACAAAACCAAGTCCTTGCTTTTTCTTTTTTACCTCAATCATGTGACCTATATAGATAAAGTAAACTGATTAACAGCTACTGTAATTCCCTTTGCTTGCTCTTTGCCTCTCTTCAGATTTTACTTGTTAATGAGAATCCTGAAGAGACAGGTGAAGACCAAAAGGATCTAAAAGGTTGCCCCAACCAAAGAGCAATTCTAAACCTTTAGCAAAATGACCAAATACAACCCACATCACCATTCCATAGAAACTAAATTGTTAATTATTGCTACCATATGTTTTACATGCATACATATTACAAATTTCCAGGCCAGCCTTAGGCATATCCCCAGGTAAAGAAAGAATTACAGTTCTACATTAATAATCTCCTTATTCTGCTAATGAAGTAATAAATCCGAAATGCAGCAAACACAACTAGACAGTTGATTTTATATTTATAGACTAACTTATTCATTATACTCTTAATACTCATTAATGGAGAGGATACACAGCACAATTCTAAAGACCAAATCTGTCTGAAAATCTTACTAATTAATTAGCTACAAACAATATTTGTTTTGATTATTGATTCTCTGATAAATAAATACTAACCCATGGTGTAAGAAGGGCTTGGCAAGTTGATAACAGTGCTCTTAACCTTAACCATCATGTTGATGCTGTTGGTGATTCCTTGTGACCCTATTCCACTATCCTTCAAACCCTGTCATCAACAATTCTTTCTTTTAGTTCTATACATAATTTGTCTTGGAAAAAGCTAAATTGCTAAGACTTGCTTAGCTATTCTACTCGGAGCCTGAGTTATTCACCTGGAAAGGAAAATGATCCGGTCCACGAGCTGGCGCAGAGTTGATCTGAACTGTTCCTGTCTCCATTGCATCACTGATCAAGATAGCTTTGTTGATGTCTCTTGTGAATACACAACCCTGTGTGCCATGGGAAATTATTAGTATCCGACATGGAGGAAAAGAAAAGGGTATAATAATCTGTACTATATCAATAATACCTGAAGGCCAAAATTGCTAGCATTGCAATGGTGGATTCCTTCTTCAATAGAGTTGATTCTGATAACAGGAAGAACGGGACCAAATGGCTCCTCCCATGCAATTCTCATATCAGGTCTTACGTTATCCAACAGTAAAGGCCAGATGAGGTTTCCTTCTCTCTTGTACTCTTGGCAAAACGTTGCTCCTTTCTCTTTAGCATCTTTGATTAGTCCCTCAATGAAATTAGCTGACGATTCTGTAACTACTGGGGTTATATCACAGTCATCCTCTGGCGGCCCGACGCTTAGTTTTGCAACTCTAGCCTTCACCTTGTCAACCAAAGCATCAGCAACTGAGTCCATCACCAGAACAACCTTAATCGCAGTGCACCTTTGTCCACTATATGAAAAGCCTCCTTTTATTATGTTTGATGCTACCAAATCGAGATCAGCATCTTCCAGGACAATGCAGGCATCTTTTCCTCCCAACTCCATCTGAAGTGGGATCATCCCTGCCTTCTTCGAAATTGCAATACCTGTGTCTCCTCCAGTGAAGCTGAGAAGGAAAGAATACGGTAATTAGGTGCACTCAGAGTACAATTATTTTAAAGGAGGAATAAGAGAAGGTTATTACCTTATGCAGTTAACACCAGGATGCATAGTAAGGAAGTCCCCAATCTCAGAGCCTTTACCAGTGACACAGCTGATGAGGCCTTTGGGAAAACCAGCCAAGTGAAAGCAATGTACCATATGTAAGCAAGAGACAGCACCCTGACATTAAATCAAATTATCGAATTTATGCATTAAAAAAAGAAATGGGAAACTTTCTAGGATAATTGATAAAAAGGAGTTGTTTTAGAGAGAACATGCAAATGCCCTCTTGCCGTGCATCCTCTGCACATCAATTTGTTCTTGATGAATTACCTGAGTAGGAGGCTTGAGTACAAGTGAGTTTCCAGCAATCAATGCAGGACCAATCTTTGAGACAGCAAGATTGACAGGATAGTTAAAGGGTGGAATGGCTAATATCACTCCAAGGGGGATCTGCAATTTTTAATACAATTCCAATTCATAAACTATATTAACAATCTTGCCCAAAAATCAATGAGAAACTAAAACAATACTCTCACTGAACTAATTTACTACATGCCTTATTTCAGTTACTGTAATTATTATTACTTTCATCTCATTTCGTCATAAAATTGCAGGCCATATTTGGTTAACCCTTTTTTAATGTTTCTTCTGTTTTTTATTATGTGTCTCTTGCTTTTTCTGTTTTGCGAGTGGAAGCCAACTTGTTGTTAAACAAGTCCATATTCAAAAAGCAAAAGACTCACTCCTGATTCTTCAGGCTACCAATTGTTATAAAATGGCTCACGCATGAGTAGTCCCAACCATAAATATTCAGACAAATCCAGTTTCCATCTATGAGCTGTAGCATCCACATTTCTTTTTTCCTTTTCTTTTTCCTTATAAATAAAAATTGAGATAAGTAGGCCATTTTGCATATCTATAGTCAATGTTACCCCAGTTGCACTTGCAGACAAATTGTGGCCATTACTATATAAACTAGACCAAGGTACATTCGGTTAACTTTGCTTAGTCATTTTGAAAGTTCTGTTAGGCTTACATCATTAGCCAATTAATTCGGTATTGGCTTCCTTTTGAATGTATTCATACCATTAAAACAAGGGATGTAATTGCTTATTTCAATGTTCGTTTGTAAGCATGACCATAATAGAAAAATAATAAAAATGCAAGTATACCTTAGAAGTGAGGCAGTACTTTGTCCTCTCATTTCCAGGAAAACTATCAGAAACCAAGAACTTGCCCTCTCCAAGAATTCTTACTCCCTCTTCTGCTGTGTAAGAAATAAGATCTCCAGATCTCACAACCTTCAAGAGACCAGAAATACTAAGAGAAACATTTCTTCTTTATTATTAATGAAAACTAAAACCAGGACAAACTGAGCAATGAACTTTAGGACAGTTGTATTGTAGCTGGAGAAACAGTATTGTAAGGTTTCAGGTTCATTACTATACGAAGTTCATTAAACCAAAAAAAAACTAAGAACAACAGGAGAAATTGTTAGGTATACCTCAGAGATTGCATCTTTAGCTGGTTTTGCAATTTCTTTCACCAGGCACTCAGCAATCGGAGCCTTGTGCCCTTTCAGGATAGCAGCTGCCTTGTGAAGGAGCTCTGCTCTCTTCCAAAGAGGAGTTCTAGCCCAAGCTTTCTGTGCAGTTTTTGCTAATTCCATCACTTTGTTAACCTCTTCTTGAGAGCAAGCTGTGTCAAAAACCATAACAAAAGTTAATCAGATTCGTCAGGATAATAATGGTTCAGTGATCGAGTGCTTCCCTTATATACATATACATTCTTGGAACTAATGTATAATTCAATCACTAGCATCCCCTTGTTTTAAAATTTCCGATCATGTTTCTTACAAGTGAGTTTCAGTCCCAAATCAAGCAAAGTCGAGATTAATAAAAAGAAGCTTGGTATACCTTGAACCTTGTACTGAGTCTTTCTAGTAGTAGGGTTGACAATGGCAACACTTTTCCCAGAAGCTGACTTCTTCCATTCTCCATCAGAATAATATTTATATACATCTCCGTCCAACATCTCCGCAAACACTCCAGTTCCAGCCATTTTTATGTTTATCAAAAGAGATCAAGAAACTAGTACCCAACGAAGAAATCACCAGAAAAAAACACTTGAAAGAAAGCCAATTACAGTGTTAAGAACAAGAACAAGGATTGGGATGGATGGAAATGGAAGTAGAGCTAGTAAGGGAGTGGAGTGAAGAGAGTGTGTGGTGTGAGTTTGGTGAACGTATGGTTTTGGGTTTAAATAAGGAGCAGATGAGCCACTATTTGGGTCGAGTGTAGCTAAGAGGTCGGTTAGGTGGTGGTTCAAAGTGTGCCAGGTTAGCTCTGCGTTTCATCGTCAATTCCCTCGTCGTTTTAAGCTGTTCTGTTTTTATTTGTTCATTAATTTGGGTTGGCCCCAGAGTAGCATGAATTAGTTGACGTATTGGCATATTACACGTGGAGAATTCTACTCTAAACAACTCTTATTTTAATTTTTATTTATTTTCATCTTTGACTCTTCTTCTTATTTGTTTATGAAATATTATTTTCATTTTTACATTATCTGTCGCATCATCCAAAATAATATTCGACACATAAAATAAATAAAAATTAATTTTTAAATAAAATTATTTTTGAAAAGTGTACAAAGTGTCTCCAATTTAATTTCTTCTTTCAGTTAAATTATTTATGTTTAGTTTGTTTTATGTTAATATGAGTATAAATTTATGAGTCCTTGTGTATAGAAGTGTTTTTGGTTTCCACTACAAGTCCCAACTCCCAACAAACAACAAAAGAATTCCCCAAATTATACATTACTAACTTTGTCATTTATGATTTATTGTTGGCTCTGCAATTTTGGATATATTATCATAACAGGTAGGTTATGAAATCATGATTAAATATTTTTTGAAAAAAAAATAAGGAAAAGAGAGAGAGATGCCTTTTATAATTTATATTGAGTTTAAAAGTTGGGTATGCCACAGTGGGAAGTCCAATCCAATTTTAGTATTAGATTTTAATATTGATTTCGATTTTAATCTCCAATGAAATTATCAACAAAACTTATTCACGTAGCGTAAATTCTAGCAACAATAATAGAAAGGAGAAATTGAGTCAACACCCTCGCTATTAAAATACTATTAAAAGAGAGAGATATCTTTTATAATTTATATTGAGTTTAAAAGTTGGATTAGCCATAGTGGGAAGTCCAACCCATTTAAAGAAATATTTATTTTTATTTCAGAGTTAATTGTCATGGAAAATCCTAGGCTTTATATTTTGTTATCAAATCTAATATATACTGTTCAAATTTTTAATTTTAGTATTAGATTTTACCATTGATTTCGATTTTAACCTCTGATAAAATTATCAACAAAACTTGTTGATGTAGCGTGAACTCCGGCGATAATAATAGAAAGGAGGAATTAAATCAGCACCCTCACTATTAAAATATTATCGTTTAGGTACATAAGATTAATGAAATTCTTAAATTAAAAAAAAAATTTACGTACTTAAATGATAATATTTTAGTAACATAACGAATCAACAATTCTAATATTAACTTGGTTCTTTTTTATTATTGCCGGAATTTATGTCAAACTAGTAGGTTTGATAAATAATTTGATTTAATAGAAAATCAAAATCAATGTTAAAATACGGTGTTCAAATTAAAAATTTAAAAACTACATACTAAATTTAATAACAGATATAAAAATTAAAATTTTCTTAACAATTAAGTCTTATTTTAATAATATAACTTTTCATATACACAAGTTACAAGACTGAAAAACAAAAACAAAAAACAATAATATGTATAGCAACAAATTTAAACAACAAGAACAGCAAAATACTCTGAAATAATAAAATAGATTTTAGGATGTGAATTAAAGAGTTTGTTTTTCAATACCTAATTGCTAGGGATGATTGAAATTCCAAAAAAAGAATTGAAAACCAAATCAAATTGATATTTGTTCAGTTCAATTTGATTAATTTTTTTATAAATTTAATTTAATTTTTTAAAAAACTAAAATTATATCAATTCGGCTTAGTTTTATAGTAAAAAATTTAATTGTAATTAAAAATAACTTATTTTTAAATTATTTTGTAAATTATTTTTTACCTTTAATATAAAATTTAATTTTAAAACGCATCCACCAGTATGCATTTACAAAGCTAACGTAAGATATATTATGGGGATGTATGAATATAATAATATGGTCCAATAAATTCCTCATTGAAAATATAAGAAAAAAAATAAAAATTTCTATATTTTTTAATTTTTTATTAAATTTACGGCATTAATCTATTAAAATATCAAAAATACTGTTTTTTCTATTTTTTTAAAATTATGATTTTAATTTTTCTTTAATTTTTTTTTGTAAAACAACCAAACAACAACTAAAAAATAATTGAAAGACAACTATTCTGTAATTTAAAAGAAAAAAGTCAAACAGTACAAATGATATATTTTTTTATTAACTTTAGGTATTTCTCATACATTTCCTAAAATAAACGGTGTGCCCGTATCCATCCTTCCTCCCCAGCCACAACTCCAGAGATCTGTGCTCTTCAATATATTCTTCGCATTAATCTGGCCAAGTCACTTTGATTTGTTCCAATAAATAGTGTGACTTTGCATAAGGTAATCTTGCTTATTTTTATAGCACTATTTGAATACTCCATAATAAATCATCTCATATTTTTATAGTTATTTACCTGTACGTTGCGCGACTGTTATTATTATTTTAATTATAAAATCAAATTGATAGATATAATTTAATAAAATTTTTAATATTTAATATTACTTTAAAATTATAAAAAATAATAATAAATTAACTATTTTTAAATAAATTTTTTAAAATTTTAAAATTTTATTAATATAATAATATAAAAATTTATTTATTAATTAATTTTAATATTATAAATTAACATATCAATATAATTAATATTTCTATTTTTATAATTAAAATTTTATTGTATATAATTAAAATTTTAATTTATTATTAAATATAATATTAAAAATATTATTAAAAATATTATTTTCTATATTATAACTATTATCTAATTATAAAACTAATTTATTAGTTAATATAATATTAAATATAATTAATATATTATTTTTTTATGATAGATTGAATATCATTATTTGATTAGAGAACTATTTATTAGTTAATATAATTAATATTGCTACTATTTCTTAGAATATAATTAGTATATGATTAGTAAATTATTATTAGTTAATATAATATTAAAATATAATTAATATTTCATCTTTTGAGATTAAAATTGGTATTTAATTAGGAATATAATTTATTAATTAATAAATTAATAGAAAAAATTATAAAATTACATATAAATTTAAATTTCACGTATCAAAAGTAATACACATGATAAAATAAAAAATTTATATATTAAGTATACATGTTAAGAAAATTTAAAAATTTAAAAATTAATATATATATATATATAGCTCGGAAAAAAAAACAAATCAATTACATAAAACATTAGTTTGTCCAAATTAAAATGATTCCTAAGATAATTATTGCATATAACCAATTAATAAGCATATAATTTAAAGTTAAATTTCCTTTTCCTATTTATATGAATAAAAGTTATTATTTGTTTTATTAATATATAGTTCAATTTCATTCGATTTGATGTATTAACAAAAGAAATGACATCATCCACAGTATGATGAAATTTGTGGGCCAATTCTCTGACCAAACTAGTGAGTGGCAAAGATAAAATCGGACTCAATTCACTTCAAATCTAGTCAATAAGTAGAAATTTATTGCCTTCATCGCAGTCATTTCACATTAATTATGTGACTCCCATCAAACTCAAATACAAACATAATGAGATCCATATTTATATAAAATGATTTTCCATCACATATTTTTAGCCAAAAAAATAAAATTTCTAACTCTTTCAACGATGGATGTTGTGAATAGTGGGATACCCTTGATGTTTGCAATAATTCTTACTTAATATTTTTTATGATAATTTTATTTTAAAATAAAATTAAATTAAATTTTATAAATAAGTAGTCGCCGCGAAGCTTTCGGGAAGAGGGATAGTCTTGTGTGTAAGCATAGCATTTCTAGTCGAATCCGCCCAACCCAGCAAAGAAGAACCGAACCTGACAGACACATCTTTTTTCTTTTGGAAGAGTACTCCGAGTAGTGTGTACTTCGTAGGATCTCAACCCACCTACTCGGATCTTGTATGGATATGCAGGAAGGAGTACTTCTAGGTGCGTGTAGGAGTTGTGTTTGTTACATAATAAAAGTTCATCATGCTTTATATTTAAAAAAATATTAATAAAATAATATAGAATACAACTATAAAATATTTTCTATTTTATTTGCTCGTCTGAAATGAATAGAAAAAAATACTATTGTTTTAAATATATAAAATTAAATATTTCAATTGAAAAAAAAAAAGAAAATAATGATTTTAGATAAGAAGTAACAATTGAACAATTTTCTTAAGACTTAACGTAATGGATTAATCAAATGTAATGATTATCACACTCTAAACGATAATATTACACTTAAAAAGAAAAGGGACACCCAACAAGAGAAGAGAGTTAGCTAAAGGTATGTTAAAACATAGAAAGAAAGGCAGGTAGTTAGTTACCCTTTTGCTTTTGGTGTATGTAGGCTTGAAGCAGTGAGGAGAGCCACAAGAATGGTGTAAAGGGTTGGTACATAGATGGATCATGGCTGGATCTGTGTATGCAACCAATTAACCATCATATCTTTCTTTATGGACCACAGCTCACTGACTGTGTTAGTTAGTGAGAAAGATAAGCCACAAACAATGAACTCTATATTTATGGACCACAGTCACACCTGTGGCAATTTCATGAAAATGTAAAGGTGCTGGTGCCCCCACCATACTCACTGGACTCATCATCATGCCTTTCTTTAAACCATTCATCTCTCAACCACATGTAAATTTTGGTTATACTTTACTTTCAATCTTTTAAGAAAAAGAAAAAAAAAAGAGTAATATTCAAAATTTTAATGAATTTTTTATGTATATTTAGAGGTAATCTTACAAACATTAAAATATTATGTCCTAAGTTTTAACACAATTGCATACTTAAAATTTGAATTCGAAACTTCAGTTAAACTAAAAAAGACTATTCTTATCTTATTTACATGCTCTTAAATATTTTAATATATTTTTTATTACACTAAAACAAGTGTTAAAATTAGCAATATGTAATTTGCTTGATTACTTATTGCGTAGCTCCAACAATCAATAATATTTTGCTAATTGTGATGCACACTTGAGATTCTTACTGTGTTGTCAAGGTTTTTTTAATATAGGTTTTTAAAATTTTAAATCAAGTTACTGAGACTGTTTGAAAAATAGATAAGAGACCACTAGTAGCAGATGATAAATAAAAAATAATTTTTTTTTACTTTTTACAAGTAAATATATTAATCAGTTCATTATTTATTTCGTAGAAAATAATTCTTTTAAAAGTCTAAAATGGAGTTCTTTTTTAATTCTAGTAATATTTTATTTTAGGAATTATTTTTTGGATTAATAATATATCATATTGATGAATCATTCGACAGGGTTGATGAATGCCTAGCAAAATGATCCACAGCATAAGTAAATAACGAAATCGTTAGAAATAGATTCATCATATCAACTCCGATGCCCAAGTTAGTAATTTAGGAAAACAAGTTGTAGATCGTGTTATTGTCAAAGTGAATATAACATTACCTCAATTTATGGATCATAACCTCTTTATATAGAAGCTAAGTTAGTCCTTATTCATATATGAATAGGACTCAACTCCAAACAATAAGGGAATTAGTTTTCTAATTGGATTATGTCTCATTATTTATTCGGATTTTCTCCTCATTGATATTTCAAACGACGAATATGTTATTCGAAACTTCTTTTCATGACTTGGATGTTGATATGTCGTTTTTCCACATTGTTCGAGTCTCCTCATTACAGTTGAACAAAGTGAGTTTTCTATGTAGTTATCATATATCATTTAATATTAAGTTAATCTCATAAACTAATGTGACAGCCGAACCTAAAGAAGCAGTTCGACGAGGGTGAGAAGTGTACGCCGTGGCAAAGATAGGATGCCTGGACAAGGAGTGGCTTCTAGGATGGGAGTACTCTACATAAATGAATCGAGTTGCACATCGAAATGGGAGGGGGAATGGTCGATAATATATATGTAAAGTTGGAACTAATCACATGAGGCGTCTTTTGGTTGTTTGCTGTGGAGTTGTAGAAACTTCAAAGTTAAACGTGTTTGGTTCAGAAAAATTCCAGAATGGGGGACCTCCTCGGAAGTTCTCGAACCGCCAAAAGAACAAAACCGTGAGGCTAGTGGGGAGCCAAAGCAGACAGTATCTCATGTGATCTGATTCCAAATCGTTACAACTAAATTTTATAATAATTCATCATATTTGAGTATATTGTTATTTTATTATTTTCTTATAGTTATTTATTATGAGTTTGAAATCTCTGTATATATTTATTTATCCTTAACACATAGACTTTATATATATATATATATATATATATATGATTTTTATATTTATTATATAACTAATTTAATGGATTAATAGATTAATAATTATAATTTTGAAAATAGTATCTTTAATATTATATTAATTAATTTTTTAATATATATATATATGTGTGTGTGTGTGTGTGTGTGTGTGTGTGTGTGTTAATTTTTGAGACTTAAAATTTTTTTGACATGTGTGCTTAATTTTTTAGACGTAGGATTTTTATTTTGACAAGCTTACTATTTTTGACACATAGAATTCAAGTCTATGTGTAATTTTATAGTTTTTTTCTATTAATTTATTGATTAATAAATTACACTCTTAATTAAACACTGATTCTAATTCTAAAAATAGCATATTAATTATATTTTAATATTACATTAACTAATAAATAATTTTTTTATTAGATAATGATATTAATCCTATCATAAAAATTAGCATACTAATTATATTTTAATATTATATTAACTAAAAATTAAATTTTTAATTAGACAACAATTATAATTCTAAAAATAATATTTTAAATAATATTTAATAATAATAAAATAATTTTTTAATTATATAAATAAATATTTAATCGTTAAAATAGTAATATCAATTATAAGATGAAATTATATAATACTAAAATTAATTAATAAATATTTATAAAATAATTTTTATATATTATACTAATATAATTTTAAAATTTTAAAAAAATTAAAAAATATTTTAAAAAGTTAATTTGTTATTATTTTTAAAAATATTATAAATTAATATTAATATTTTATTAAATTATATTTATAAACTTAATTTTATAATTAAAATAATAACAGCCATACACTATATATAATTTTATCGGCGAATATATCCAAATCTGTTATGAATAATAGAATTTAAACCAAAACTTATGGCAGAAAAAAAAAAAACTCGTCCTGTTAAATTTGGATAAGATCAATAAATATCCGACCAGCCATTCTTTGTCTCAGAAAATAATTTAAAATTGGTCTGGAGAATGAAAAATGAAGGGACAGAATGAGGCAGCCCAAATTATCAATTGAAGGAAAAATAGACCAAAAAAAAGAAAGAAAGAAGAGAAGGCCATTGCACCATTTGTTTGGATGAGCCCATTACACCATTAGGTGCACACATTACTGCCCAAATTAACAATTTTTGCCCAATTTCAATTATACCGCAGATTATGAGATGATACGGTTTATATAGCTTTATGGATTTTAGGGTCCATTCGTTATTATTTTATTTATAAAAAAATTTACGCTAATATTTGATACATGCGTCAGTCAGATACTGATGTAATATGTTTCTTTAAAAAATAATTTATAATGATTGATTTTGTATTAAATGTTCATTAAATATGTGTTTTAATGTTGATTGTTTAAACATAAAAAATTTATTATTTATTAATTTAATTTTATTAAAAAGATATATGTATTATAATATAAATATTTATAGTATAACTTTAGCTTAAATTTTTTTATTTATCAATTGTGTATGAATGTTTTATGTTATGTCTAATATTATATATATTCATTTGAATGAGTTAGTAGTATGATTTTCATTAATGACGAATATCTATTGACAAACTAATGAATATTATGTTTATGTCAATCATAAAGAATTTTCAACATGCATCATAAAAAAATTTATAAATAATTAATATTTTTATTTGAAAATATTATAAACATTATATATACAATTATTGAATATTGCAGTACCAGATAATAAATATTAATATTAAAATTGATGAATAATAATACATAAAACAAAATGAACATGAACATTAACCGTAATGGATATTAAGTTTAAAAATAATGAATATTTCAATATAAAAAAAATTAATTATTATAGAATATTACATCTAATAGACATATACATATAGAAAATGAACATTTTAGTACATATAAATGAATAAAATATATTAATATATATATGGTCTAATAAAAACTTTTTGATATGTGTTACTGTATTCTAGCACATATGATTCATAAAAAAATTAAATTTATTATACTTTCTAGATTACTGCTAATTATTACAAATATTTAACCAGTAATACATTACAAATTTACTCAACATTTATTACTTTTGTATTTGTATTGAGCATTCAAAAAAATATTCTTTTTAGAATATGAGGCAAACTCTTAAATAGATCAAACGTTTATAATTGATTTTATGAATTTTTAAATATGTTCATATCCAATATATAATATTTAAATATTTTATTAGTTATAGAATTATCTAATCTAATATTAATTTCTTATCCTAACAAAAATTAAATTAAAAATATTTAAATAAAAATTAATTATAGCACTACTATATGATTATGCATAAATATTCTAATTATTGTTGAGTTTGTTTGACTTAATATTAATTAAAAAAATTATTTTACAATTAATGTAAAAATCCTAATAGAGTTGGATAATCAATGTTGAAATCCTAATAGAATTAGACAATTAATATTAAAATCCTGATAGAGTTAGAATTAGATTATACTTAATAGATTATTATTTTTTTAATAAAATTAATTAATTAATAATATAATTAATCCAATTAATTACTAAATAATCAATAAAACTATTCTCCCTTTTTATATTTTGTATATTGTTATTATGATTATAATATGTATAAATCATATCCAAAGCCAAGACAAGAATTTTCTATTGAAATAATAGTATTGATGTATATATTTATTTAGCAGCATTTGGCACTGCTACAACGACGTCGTTTAATGGAGGAGTAAATAGCTGGTTCAGTTCGTTAACAAAGTCGGCGACTCCCGCGATCACGAGCCTTTAAAATTAAATTGTCTCTCTCTCTCTCTCTCTCTCTCTCTCTCTCCCCAATTCGAACCTCAAAATACCCAAAATCAAAACCTGAAACGCAGCAATTTCAACCAATTCATACTCCAATTAATTGAAACCCATTTACCGTCGCGAAAAATGAAACAGAAGCTCCAGCAGATCTTCCTTCAATTACCGAATTCTAAACTACAAACCCTAACCCTAGATTCCACCCAAATTCTAACCCTCCACGATCTCAAGCTTTCTCTTTTTCCCAACAACCATCAAAATTTGTCATCTTTCTTCTTCACACTCAATGGAAAACCCCTCCTCGATTCAACACCTATTCCAAATCCCCAAATTACCTCTCTTTCCACCCTAGTGTTACACTCCCGTCTCCCCGGTGGCGGTGGGGATGGCGGCGCTACAGGGGCTGAGTCACGCGATTGCTATCTCAATATGTATGCAGAGAAAAAGCCCGATAAAGTTGACCCAAATGAGCAAAGACTCTCTAAATGGCTCAATTGTGCTCTCTCTAATGAGCCCTTGATGCAGCCTTGTGTAATCGATAAGCTTGGTAATGTATTTAACAAGGAAGCACTGGTAGAGGCTTTGATTGGTAAAAAATTGCCCAAGGAATTTGGTTATATAAAGGGTTTAAAGGATATGATCAATATTAAGTTAGAGCCAATTCCTGGTGAGAAGGAGGAGCTGTATGGTGCTAAGTTTCATTGCCCAATATCGGGATTAGAGTTCAATGGGAAGTATAAGTTTTATGCTTTGAAGAATTGTGGTCATGTTTTGAGTGCTAAGGCATTGAAGGAAGTGAAATCATCAGCGTGTCTGGTTTGTTACAAGGAATTTGAGGAATTTGATAAGATTGTGATAAATGGAAGCGATGAGGAGGTGGCAGATTTGAGGGAGAGGCTGGAAGAGGAGAGACTAAAAGTCAAGGATAAGAAGTCAAAGAAGGTGAAGAAGGGGGAAGTGGGTGTTAATGGAGGAGATGATTGTGTGGATTTGGATACGTCGCGGTTGATAGGTAAAAAACATGGTATTAGTGATGATAAGGGTGTTGAGAAGGTTGTCAGTAAAGTTGTAGGGAGTGGAAAGGTTGAAAAGGTGAAAGGGGTGGGTAATGGTGGTGCAGTGAAGAAATTTAAGGCAGCTGATATGGCACCTGCTAATGCTACTAAAGAGGTGTACGCATCCATTTTTACTTCTTCAAAGAAGTCAGATTTCAAGGAGACATATATGTGTAGGTCACTCCCACTTGGAAGGAACTGATTGTTAAAGGTGTGAGCGCATATTGCCTCTTTAATGAGGTGATGGTTTAGACTTTCCTTTATAAGTTGTAACTACATTTCATTATTTGTAATTGAAAGCACTATTGTCTTTTGGCTAACCCTTGTGTCATGCTTTGATGTATGGCAAATCAAATTTACTATGTATGATTGTGTTTTCTATCATGAAGTGTTACTTGGGTGTTTTTCTGTCTCTTATAGCTGATTCCGCACATTTTGAAGTGCTTTCTATATGTTATGTGGCTGAAATCCCTGTTCCATCATCAATTGTAAGAAGCAGATAATAGAAAATAAGTAAGATGAATAATTTTGCAGAAGCATATTTGGATTAGCTGCCTTCATTATTCTTTTTTCCTTCTGGTAATGTCGGAGTCCTGCTTTGTGGATCTGTCCAAATCTAAAGAAAGCATTTACTTAAAAGAGGAGGAAAGGGAATAAAATAAACAAGATGTAATGAATTGGAAAATGGTGTTGAATGACTAGAACCATTAAATACTGTTATTGTTAGCAGGAAGATTCAGTGAAGCCAGCATCAGAGATCTTCCAAATGAACCAACGTATGACAGCTGAGGCATCTGTGGTACTCATTGCAGATTTTGCAGTTCATGGCTTTCCACTGGGGTAACCTGCTTCTTGAACTTTATTAAAGGAACCAAACCTATAGCAGCTGATGCCTCTGTGGCACTGCACATTTTGAAGTGTATGGGGTTTATCATCATAATAATTTATTTTTATTTTTAATTTTTAAACTAAGATATATAGTTGCCCTTTGAGATTCTTAAAACATAGATTTACATATGTAACTTGCTGATTCGTCTTGGTTGGTTGGTTCACTTTTGAATTATCTTAAATTTCACCCATCTCTCTATAATCATTAGATTGCTTAGGGGCAACTTCTTGAAATGTCTCTAGGGTTTATAATATTTGTACCCATTCTTTCTTATAAGAAAAACTGATCTGTGTAAGACAAGAACGTCAACAGCTTTCTGCTGTACTTCTCTTGCTTCTTCCTGCAGCTAGATTTATGATACGAGATACCTACAAATTTGAGGTTATTGATGCTAAAAAGAGAGAAATGGAACTCTAGCAAGCTGCTGGAAAAAAATGTATGAAGTGACTGCTTTCTTTTTATTTTATTTTTTTGCCTTTTTAATGTTTGCAGTAAGCTAATGCTTTCATTGACAGTTGAACTCAAGACCTCCCGCTTACTAAACGGGTGCTCTAACCAACTGAGCTATGAAAGCAGGAACGGACGTTATTACGAGAGCCATTTTCATATTTCTTTCCTTTCCTTTATCAAAAGTAAGACCTCTTCTTCTCTTTCGCCATGTTCTTATACGGGTCAAAATGGGTTTCCAAGATTAATCTAATAAAGCTTAGGGGTTTCTTTGGTTTGAAGCTGCAGTTTTTTGGTCTCTGGTTGCTTGGATTCTGTTATTGCTCTCTCAATGGAAAAGAGAGAATCTGGATTACTCTTGCAGTTCTGAAAACTTCAAACCTTGACCGAATTCCATTCGGAACTCCTTGAATCGAAAATTTCCAGTTTTCATCTACTATAATGCAGAGTCATATACCCACCGTAATTAACAATTCATCCAGGAATGCCCTTCAAGACACTGAGAAACTATCATCTCTAGTATTGTGAAAGTAAAAAATTGAACCTTTTCTCCTGTTGAATTTTTGCAAACTTTACAAAGAACTGAAGCAGTAGCTTTTTCTCCAAATGAATGGTACTCCGATTTCAACTTCATTTGTAACCTTGTGTAAAACAAAGCTATAGAACGGTGACTTATTGAAAGGATAATAGCTGAGGTCCCGTGGAATGGAAACATTCATAGGAAGGAAGAAGATGAGCTTACTGTGGTGAGAAAGATGTACATGTGAGCATTGTCATGAGAAGGATCATATGCTGTCTCAATGAACAACATATTCAATATTCACAACACAATTCAACTCAACCAAAACCATTCATATAAGACCAAAACCATTCATTATCATATAAGCATTAAAGAGAATATATACTTTACATCAACTGCTGTGGCAACAACTGCTTTTACCAGATCAGTATTATAACCGTGCCGTGAAAAGGAGTGTACATAAATTGAATACAGGACTGCAATAATGCCCCAAGTATATGTGATAGGATTGGCAGGTATAACAATCCTGATTAGTTTCATAAGTCAGCTGAAAATTCACCAATCATCGCCTCTTTTTGCAAAACATTGACAAACATAACATCATGAAATCTACATATAGATATTAGCCTAGCCTTGCTTCTCTTCTTAGTACCTGATTCAAAAAGTAGACAATTAGGAAAGACCCAAAAAACAGTGACAGACATTGCAACCATTAGGTTTCCTATTCTTTACTATAAAGCTATGAACACAAATCAAGTAAATTAAAACTCAAAAGCATAAACCTAGAAGGCTACAATTGGCAGCAAAAGTTAATATTTCTAGAAGCAGCTGCAATAAGCAATAATGTTGTTAAGGCAAAGTATCTTAATACAGAACACAGATGGCAGAGTCCATTTTAAGTTACAAAAGCACTTTCCAGAAGGGATGCAACTTATCATCTGGACTGGAATATAAAATATATGAATGCATAATTTGCCTCTGATCATAAACAAAATTCGTAGTGATGCTACAGGTATAACATGGCACTTTCTGAGAGGACCATGATAAAAGAAAGCACACAACACAGTAAAAGTTCCATGGATATCTGTTACGTTAACATCCCTAGACCAATTGTGATTTATCAAACTGGGAGATCGATATATGATGACTCACTAATGTAATGATCTGAGTATTTAGCCTATCACAGGATACTTGCAAAAAAGCAATGGATCCCTCCAGCTGTAGGTTATCAGAATTGGTTAGTAAGGATTTGTTTTCAGAAATTAAGTTGAATCCAGATTCAGTGGAGCATTAGGGAAAAGGTACTCCAAAGTATAAACGGAAGATTGAGAAAAATAAAGTAAATTACCAATAAAGCACTTATTTAAAGTTTAAATTGGAAGGACACAGATCATACAGACCCTTAGGCTAGAAAGAACCTGATAAATAGACAAACATGGTCATTAACATGCACATTTCTACCAAGTTCTTTTAGACACTCTAGAAGCAGCAATGTATAATCTTCTAATACAATTTCAGGATAGGTGATCTATAGATATGTAATATTCATTTCACATAAATAAAATCAAACTCGCCACTCTTGCCCATAGTTATATAATATGACAAGTTACACTAGTATTACTATGGGATTTTAGGAATTATCATAAAGCACAATAATCATTCAAACAGAGGCAGGTGAAAAGCAGCACTGGAGAAACTGGATTCAAGAAGCAGGATTTAACTGTAAAAGGGTTGTTCATAAACTTGATTTTAAAACCACCAAACTTCCTTAATCTACATGCAAACTCGACTGCTTCATTATTTCTCCTTTTACTTCTTTTCTCTTTAATTGAAATTTAAAAAAAAAGAAGCAAAAAGAAAGAGAGCCATTGTACCTCTTCAGCAAATTTTATCAATATGGTTGTCCGAGGTCGTTGCTGACCCTCCATTGGTACAAAATGAGCTGTTACAACTGCTGGAAAACCTGCACTATCCAAGACACCCTTCAAAGGAAAAAAGGAAAGGCACGCAATAAGAGCTTCCGTGATTGAGAAGATCAATCAAATGGTACAAATTCATTACATCACCTACCCTCACTATTCCAGCAACAAATGCTCCGCAATTAAAAGTCCCCATGTCCTTTGGAATAGAAATGAATCTGATAATGTTAAAAGAAAAGGAAAGAAAGAAAGACAGAAAGAATGGTAATTGATCACCTGGACCATGACTTAAACCCGAAGTTCCAACAACTTGGGACAGCAGCTGTCATATTACGAAGAAAAAACATGGAGATAACTGTTACCTGTTTACCAGAAGCTCTTTCTCGCTGATCATGTATTCATCCTCATGTTCTGTGCCTTTCTCAAGGGAGTCAGCTACCTAATTTAATCACAGAGGAGGCACTAGTTACATGCTTAATCTGAGTATTACAAGCACTAATATCCGACCCATGCATTTCAAGCATAGGCATATCAAATCAAGACACGCAGATATTAAATGGCTTCAAGGTTACATTGGAAAGCCTGTTTCTATCCACAGAATCATGGTATTCATATGTAGAATGCTACACCTTTCTCATCTATTAATCTGGAAAATCTTGGTTTTCTTATGTAGAATTTCAAATGCTGAACTGGGGCAAAAAATGTTCCAGAAATGCTTTCTTTATATTACAATGTAAAGGGGGAATCAATCTTTTGAAACTCATGGAAAATTTGATAGATTTTTTATGGAACAGGAACAGATGCTATCCAGGAAAGGGTAAAAGAGTCTGCAACTTTGCATACTGGAGCGCAAAACCACAAGGATTAAAACTGGTGCTATCGAAGAGCATGACTAAGACATATGCGACTTTCTATTTTAATATGTAAGACAGGTTAAGAATTCAATGAAATTGGTAAAGGTAAACTTACTTTTCCAATTGGTAAAGGTAAACTTATTAAATGGCTTCAAGGTTACATTGGAAAGCCTGTTTCTATCCACAGAATCATGGTATTCATATGTAGAATGCTACACCTTTCTCATCTATTAATCTGGAAAATCTTGGTTTTCTTATGTAGAATTTCAAATGCTGAACTGGGGCAAAAAATGTTCCAGAAATGCTTTCTTTATATTACAATGTAAAGGGGGAATCAATCTTTTGAAACTCATGGAAAATTTGATAGATTTTTTATGGAACAGGAACAGATGCTATCCAGGAAAGGGTAAAAGAGTCTGCAACTTTGCATACTGGAGCGCAAAACCACAAGGATTAAAACTGGTGCTATCGAAGAGCATGACTAAGACATAT
The DNA here is from genome assembly GCF_019578655.1 of Ricinus communis. NCBI lineage: Eukaryota > Viridiplantae > Streptophyta > Magnoliopsida > Malpighiales > Euphorbiaceae > Ricinus > Ricinus communis. Next base: position 24,273,658 of record NC_063258.1, read on the forward strand.
GCGACTTTCTATTTTAATATGTAAGACAGGTTAAGAATTCAATGAAATTGGTAAAGGTAAACTTACTTTTCCAAATAAGACCTTCCATACTGTGGTGTGTACAAAAGACAAAATACCCAACAATCGAGTTTCCCTTCTATTTCCCTGTGGCATAAAAGAAAGAATAACAATAGCACTTAGACCAAGCCCAGTGAGCAAAACATAATCTATAAAATAAAAACAATTGGCTTATTAGTTAAAAGCACTTCCAACGCTCAAAGTGCAGTATCACTAGCATGATGATGGTATAACATTGAAACTCTAGAGACAGGATGGTATCTACTGCAAAGGATGACAATACTATCAAAATGGTGTTCGAAAAAGAGGATCTTAAAGTTCGGCATCCAAACTTCTGCAAATACTATCTGCCATCTAAAGACATTGCCACAGCCAAAGATGCATTTTTGTATTTGTATGATAACATACTTACTTGATGGACATGGGGAAATAAATTTAGCAGGAAAAATAAGAAAAAAGAAATGCCCATAAATTTAATTCACAATCTCACTATGAATCACCTTTATCAAAAAATAAGATTATTGGAAAAAGTTCCATTTATGGATGATAGCAGCTAATTTAGCATCAAGCCAACCAATGGATGCAACACCATTTTCCAGCATTCACAAGTTATCCATTCATCATATTTCATAATCTAGGACAACCAGTATGTGGGCGACAAAAACTTACAAGATCCAATCCGTAGTTGAATCCCAGATGTGTTGATCCCAATTTCAACGCGATAAGGATATTTTTATGACCAAAGAAACAATGGAGATTGAAAAACTTAACAATCTTCCATAAAGTTTATTACACTAAACATTATTTTTGCAGCTAATTCATGAGTTGAACAAGAAAATTCATCTACCCGCATGCTTGATCCAATTTTAAAAATTTAGACATGTAACGATTCCCTCAAGCTGTCATTAGACTCACAGATCTAGCCTATACTTCCGCTACCTATATATGAAACTTGTTAAGCAGTAAAATTACCAAATTGAATAATAGAACCTTTTGTGCATTCATTACCACTTACTGCCAAAAATAGGAAATAAAAATAGTTTCTGAAAACAAATAATCTAGCTCTAACTGATGATATAGTTTCTCTAACAAAGATCATAAGTGGAAAAACTGCAGTGGCATTACCAACCAATTTAACAACAATTATGCCAAACAGTTCAAAGAAGAATTCTGACAGGCCATTAAACCTCAGATCCCTTAACTAGTTGTTAAACTGGTTGACTTGCCAAGAAGAACTCTATCAACAGTCATACCTTCTCCCTATGGCAAAGAAGTTCAAGAACTCGAGCACCAACTGCATAACCTGCATCCTCCAGCCTGCTCATTCCCACAATTATTATCACAAATTATGACAATTAAGAGGCATGAAATCAAGAATAAAGAGAAAGCTATATAATAGCATCTGCTTGGAGTGAATACTTTTAGTCATATCCAGCTGCAAGTAGAATTTTCCTGTATATGTTCCCATTTCTCCTTTTCTTAACTTGCATTTCCTATTTCTCTATCTCCAACTCACTAATTATATACTCAGTCATGTTTGGAGATTATATTTCTAAAGTGTTAGTATTGAAATTCGTGTAAAATAGATTCCCTCAAATTAGTTAATGCATATAGAGCAACTAGGTCAATACGGAGACATTGCTGTATGAAGATGAGTTAATACAAATAAATCACAAAGGTGTGAAAAGAGTAGCAAGTCACCTTCTTTCTAATTCAGCAATGTTATCAACTTGTGTCTGGTTGTACTGCACGAGCTCGGAAAACAGAAATGCAAATGCACTCAAACTGACCTGAAAAAAAAACAAACACAAGTCCATTAAAAAAAATATAAATATTACTAAAGAAGTGGAAAGTGCAACACTTGTTAATAACTGGTCCAGATAAAACTCAAAAATGTAAATCACTAGAATCTAAAAAGATCTGATACTTCAATTTCTTACACGGACAAACTAACTACTAAACCTAATTAGAGTAGAAGGCGAAGTGCAGTAAGATCTGAAAACTACAAAAGTAACTCCACAAATCTCAGCTTCTTTTATTTGAAATTTTTCTCGGAGTCCATAAAAGAATTACATTAGAGACACATAAGGAGAGAGAGAGAGAGAGAGAGAGGAGATATTTACCTCTTGCTTGCCCTTACTGAGTGGTTTATCGAGGACATTAGAGTATTGCTTGATCTTGCCGACTCCGATCATATCTTTTAGCTTCGAATTTGCTCTGTGTTTGTTTTTATCTTTCCACAGAAAGTGTTAGATCGAAACGGAGGAAAGTCTATTTGGTTGGTTGAGTTTGGTTATGCAATAGTACTGTTTGGGCGCTGGGAAAATGTGGGAAATTAAATTGTAACAGTTATTGTGTCAGTGGCTTTTGAACCGCTCTGAACCGGCGGTAACGTTGAACCTTTTGTACGAGTTAACCAAGTTGACCGTACATGATTAAAGATAAAACCGTTGATTTTCCATTTATTTTATTAGCTAATTGAGCTACTTATTTTTATTTTTATTTTATTAACTAATTGAGCTTCTTAATTTTATTTTATTTTATTAAATTTTTATCTTCTATTTTCTTTGATTAAAGATTTAAAAGCTTTTAATAGCATAAATAAAAAATTAATATTGTCTAAATAAATAAAAATTTATAAAAAATATGTAAAAGAGTTGTTAATATAATTAAAAATAAAATATAAAAATTCTAGAATACAATAAAATTTAGTAATTTGATAAAAAATTAGAATTTGATAATAAATTTTGCCACAATTAAATATAAGTAAAATTTCATAATTAAAATACAAGCACAAAATAATTGAACCAAAGTATCTTAACACTAAACTTTCTATCAGGTTAGCAATAACCATAGCAAAGCCACCATCATCGTGTTGTTGAATCTACTCATAATTAACACAACTATATTTATGTTAGGAAAAAATATAAAATATTTGACTCATGTAGTTTTTTTCAATGGCAATCTTTTTTAAATAAATAAAAATATATATTTAAAATTGTAAGTAATTTTTTATGTATGCGTTGACATTGTTATCGTAAATATTTCTTATCGTAAAAATTATGAAATTGCAGTTATTAGAAAGCTGGCAAAAACAGAAAGAAGTCGTTTGAATTGTTGAATATAGAAAGATTGTTTGAATTGAGAGATTTTAAATAAAAAATCTTGTAAAATTTATAAATTTAGTTTAAATCCATCATTTTTACAAGTAAAGAAAGTAATATAAACCTATTGATTTTAATAAATTTCTTATCTTTTAAAATCTCTCATTTTTTAAGGCTCTAATTTTTCACTTAGGAGGTGGAAAAGTTAAAAAATCGCCATTTTAAAAGAATGATGAATTATTATATTATTTTTTTATCATAATATTGTTGTTAATAAATTTATTTTATTTCAAAATTATCCTTAATGTTAAATATAAATTTATTATTTTTATATTTAATTTGAATGATAAAATTTGAATGATATTATAAATTTTAAATATATAAATTTTAAAATTTCTCAACTCAAGCGATCTGAAATTTATAATATTATAAAATCTACAAAGCTCTCCAAATTTGATTGAAACAAAAAATAAAATGATATATACATTTTATTAAATTTTTGAATTATTAGTTTTATTAATAGTAATGACCTTTTATCTGATGTAAAGCATAATATATAAAGATGGTAATTGCCCTGTATTTGTAAGTATATTCATAATCCGATCCAAACAGAGCAGAAAATATCCATCCCACTATTAGTGACGAATAGAGATAGGTTTAACTCACTCCGTAATTCGCCCTAACCTATATTTAAATTGATTTTATATATTTTTTATTTATAAGTAAGTAAATAAATATATATTTTTTAAATATTGTTCAAATCTATTTTTTTTTCTTCAATTATACTTAATAATGGCTAAATGTTAAATAAATATATTTTTAACATAATAATATATAAAATAAATATAAAAAATATTATCTAAAACGACCTTATTCTAAAAAAATATTCATACAACAATATCCATCCAATCCTTGACACGGCGGAGATTGAAAGGTCAAACTCACCCTACCCTGCCCGTTTCTATTATAATAACATATTCGTCCAATTTCAATAAAAAATCTAAATATTCAATAATTTATTCATAAAATAGAATAACTGCTTTTAATTTCTATTTAACTTTTATAAGTACTTTGCATATAATTTCAAAATACAATAAAAGTTCCTTATAGATATACATTTAGAATAAAATAAAATTTATGACTACAATAATGTTATAATTTAATAAAGATTTAAGTCCTTAATTTTCTATAATTTAATACTTAATCTTGTTAGTGAAATAATAGCAACTAGAAGTGAGATACATTAATATATTATCATATTATATAAGTAAGATTAAAAAAATAAAATAATAAGACAAAACATAATATTCTATATTTTTAAAATTTATATATATATATAAATATTATTATATAGAGAAATATTTTTTTTAAAAATAATATTTAAAAATTAATAATTTATTATAATATAGAGTTTATTTATCTTTACAAATAGTTTAAATTTGAGATTAAAATTTTTTATAATTATATAAAAATTATTTCTACATAGATTACGATTATAAATAGATTTTACTATATAAATTTCTTTAATTTTTTTGTTAGACAATGAAAAACGCAAAAAAAAAAAAAAACTTTATTAGTAATAATTTGCACATAGTGACCCTTTATTTACATAGAATTTATGATTTGAGATATTAATTTAAATACATTAGGTCGTTAGATTCAACACTTCCACTTGATTTTGTCCCAGAGTAGGCTTTCCTCCTTTCAATAACCAATACTCACTTCACTTATTAAAGATAGTAAAGATAAAGAAAATAAAATAAAATTAAGTAGAGAAAGATAGAAATTGAAATAAATAATTTAAGCATTGTTGAGATGCTGCCACCAGTAATTTTGATGTAAAAACCATCAATGACAGGTAGAAAACAGTGATACGGTCTAGGGTTAGGGACTAAGAGAGAATTGGATCTTTTCATACAAAATTAATATTTGTTATTTACATTTTATGTTTTATATTGAATTAAAAAGATATTTAAAAATTAATTAAAAATGAGAACCTCATGACTTCAATTAAAAAAGTGTAATAGTTCAGTTACAACATTTATTCTTCTACAAATTACTCAAAAAAAATATTATATAAAATAATTAAAATAAAAAATAAAGTAAATAATTTTTATTACTGATATTTAAGGCGTGAAAAATAATATTAAATTTTTTAATAAAAATTATTTATTTTTATATCTGTTCATATTTTTTATTTTATAAAAAATATAAGTTATAATAATTAATCAAATAATGAAATAATAGTTTACTTTTTTATATTTATACTGTAATTACAAATAAGTCCATAATCATAAATGAAATAATATAGTTTGCAAAAACTAATAATGACTTAAAATTACAAATAAGTCCATCCTTGAATCTGTCTATTACAAGAAAGTCCAAAACTACATAAGCTCATAATTACTCTTCTTCTCTTCACAGACGACCGCCCCCAAACCTAAAAAGAAAACCTTTCTTCTCTCTCTGAACTCAGTGTTTCTCTCTCTAAATTCGAATGGAAGACGACGACGAATTTGGAGATCTCTACACAGACGTGTTACGGCCTTTCTCTTCGTCTTTATCCTCCGATCCGTCGCCTCATCATCCTTCTCCTGCTTCAGCACCGTCTATTCACCGTCCGATTGATCTCAATCTTAACAACAACGATGATGTTCATGACGATGAGATCTTAACCGTCTCTAATTCTGCCCAGAACAATAATTCGATCTCTGCTGAAAATAATATTAATAACGATAGTAATAACAATAATTCAGTTAGGGTTTTGAGTTCCTCTCTTGATGTGAAATTGCAAAACAATCCTCCTTCAAATAAAGGGGATTTAGTTGATATGCAGTCAGATAAGCAGGATAAAGATATCAGTTTTGATATTGAAGAAGAGGAAGAGGAGGAGAATCCGATAATCCCGGGACTCACGGTTGAAGCTGACGTCAACGACAAGAGGAGGAATGAAGAAGCTGCTAACGTTGCTGGTGAAGATTTGGAGGATGAAGATAGTGATAGTGAAGATGATTTGCAAATTGTGTTGAATGATAATGGGCCCACGGGGATGGAAAGAGGAGGAGGAGGAGGGATGATTGGTGGTGATGAGGATGATGACGACGACGACGACGACGATCCGCTCGTGATTGTGGCTGATGGAGACGCGAATCAAGCCATGATGGAGGAACAAGATTGGGGCAGTGTGGGAGAAGATGCTGCTGCAGCGACAGGAGCAGAGGGGGAAAGGAAGGAAGGTGGTGGAGAGACAGCTGGTGGAAAAGGAGGGAATGTGATTGCAGGACCGAAGATTGGGTATAGCAATCACGTGTATCACCATCCGTTTCATTCTCAGTTTAAGGTCAGTCGCTGATGTTGTTGTTGTTGTTATTATATTAATCTTTTGATTAAGGAAAGAAAGGAAAAAGAAAAGAAATTTAGTGATTGATTTTATTATTTGAATGGGGGATTTGATGTTTTTCCCTCAATATAGAGTTGTAATTGTTGTACATATATATGATTGTTTTCATTAATGTACATATGTTTACATGAAAAAGTTGAATGAGATGAGAAATTATGAATTTTCACTTGATGCTTGTGCTGTAGCAAGTGCGAATGCTTCCGACTGGCAATGAACTTTACATGAATGCAAAGCCATTAGGTCTTAATTTACCCACACTATGAAATTTCTTCATGCTCTTTTTAACTGAAATTTTTGCATTTTATTGTGAGGGCCCTTCACACTACAAATGAAACAAAGAAGAATAACCTTTGTGCAGATTTATGAAATCGATCTCGTTGGATCATCATTCCCAATTCTAATGTAAATATTTTGAGAAGTTGAAAGGCTGATTATAATCATAAGTCCTCATATAGGGTGCTCATGGCTTTGTATTGGTGCTGCAAAGTAGGTGCAACCAATGATGGCAAGAATTCTGAGAGCTCCATATCTTTGTGATCAATGTCAATGAGACTTATTGCTGGGCTGCGTTTCTGAAACCATATCTTATAATCATCAGTTTTGATCTATGGGTAATGAGAGCATAAATATGAGCAAAAAGAGGTGAAAGTTTGTAAGGACATGAATGCCAACAAAGATATGTATGCAGTCAAGTCAAAAGAAAAACATATCATGGCATAACTTTTGATGCTGATACTGTAAATGGTTCAATTGAATGAATAGGATGAAATTTTGTGATGTTTGGTTTGACCTATGATACATATGTCCCTTGTATGTATGTGACATTGATGCTTAATAAGTACGAGGCTATAAATTGTTGAGGTAATCCAACTTATGAAATAGGGCGATTTGGAAATCAGAAATTGACCCCATTACCTGACCAGTTGATCAGCATGTGGTTTGCTATCAGATACTTCATTATAAACGAAATGAGGAGGCAGAGGCGACTGCTATGGAGGCTGTAGTAGTGCATTCAGCTCGTACTTGCTGCTACAATGCTTTTTATAGCTGTCTGTTCACCATCTTCTGCGCTTGCTTTCCACTTCTAGCATTTCTTTTTGCATCATCTAGTTATGACCAGGAACGTATACATATAGTTTTCCAAATGAATGGTAAATAGGGTACTAATTGTTGGTGCACATTCTGTAAAATTCAATTCAAGATATTTGATGCACTCTGAAATGACAATTGAAAAGCTTTTGTTTTTCTTGTTCATTTGTTTCATTCACATACACACAAGTCTTTGTCAGCTAAACCCAGTTCACCTCTCTTTAGTTGTCGCTTGTATGAAGTATAACCAAAACTTAATCAAATGTCAACTACACCATATTCTTGTATGATATGTTCTGAAATCTGAACCTGGCCTATCCCAACTCCTCTTTGAATTTTTTGATTATGAGCTCTCAATTCCCTTTATGGTCATTGATTTTAATGTGCGATGCTCTGCTTTAACGTTTTTAATTTTCCATTCATCATTTCCATGTTCACTTCTGTTTTCCATTCCTGATCAAAGGATGGTTTCTACACTTTCAGTCTCATTATCATGTTTGTCTCTTTCAGCAAATACTCATTTAAAATTAAAGGGAGCATGTTGTAGAACAGTAAAAATTTCCTTGGTCTTGTTCTGTTTACCATCACCACCAGCTTTATTTGGTTGTTTGCTTAGCCTGCAATATCCCTGTTTCTTGATAAGTAATCCATAACCCACTACAGTAAAGGTTAACATGTGTGGTACTCTATACCTTTTATTGGCTCTTGATTTGAAATGCTTTGATATACTGCCTTTTGTCGCTGACATGTCGCAAAGAATTTATCCCTGAAATGATAACATGTTTTCAGAAGGCTAATTTTGTTATTTTAGTATCAATTGGATGGTAATAATGCTGCTAAGCTCAACTGGCCATGTTTACTTGCAATTTTTCTGCATCAAGATTTTCTTTCCTTTGATGGGGTTTCCTCTTATTTTAGTTTTCCATTTTAACTTTATGCTTTATTTTCTTCTGATATGCAGTATGTGAGACCTGGTGCAGCGCCGATTCCTGGAGCTACTACTGCTGGTCCTGGGGGAGCCCCAGGTCAAGTTCGTCCTCCTATCAACATGGCTCCTATAGCTGGTCGTGGTAGGGGTGATTGGCGTCCAGCAGGAATGAAAAATGGTCCTCCAATGCAGAAGGGTTACCATCCTGGTTTTGGAATGCCTTGGGGTAATAACATGGCAGGGCGGGGCTTTGGCGGCGGGCTGGAATTCACCCTTCCATCACACAAGTAATTTTTGCCTTACTGCATAAGCTGGGTACTTTTTCCACTGTTTTATAACATTGCTGTGGTGAAAATATCTTGTGTTCATTTAGTTAGTTGGGGTTTTGAACATGTCCAAGATTCTGACTATTTGCGCACTGTAGCATTAGTTAATGATTTTCTTGATGCCAATGAAGAAGTTCTTAAGGTAGGTATCCGGCAGTCTTAAGGCTTTCAGTACCAGAAACCAAATGATATTGCATCGCACTTATGTTAGACTGCCAACTTGGTGAAGTCTGAATGCTACTTCAAAATGCAGCATCTTGTTATCCACTTCCATAAGTACTTAAATTTGCCAAGTATACGTTGAACTAACAGGACGGGTGCATTGCAAAGGATGTTTGATAGACAAGGTTTGCAAAATTGAGTTTGACAAGATTGTCTTGCATATCTGGGATGTTGAAGTTATTACAGTTTCTAAGTTTCAGCCGTTGGTTTTTCTTTTCCTTGGTTTTTCACGAGAGCAACTTTTATTTATTTTTGACAAAGATTCTGTTGATATTTCACAACATTACAGTATACTGACTGAAATACTCTTATCAATAATCCAGTGATTTTAACTACAGACAATATGTCCCTTCAAATTTAGGTGAATTCCAGTCTGATTGAAATTTTTTCTTAGAAAAGAACAAAAGTGAATGAAGATTTGATTTATTTTGATATTATATCCTTGCTTTCTTGCATATATTTTAGTTTTCAACCTCCTATTTTTGAAGTATTCTTTAGATTGAGTTAGATATGAAAGGTCAGGGAGAGAGTCTGTTTAGATCTGTTAGTCTCCTGAAGATAGAAAGAGACACTAGCAGATTCTATTTTCTTTATGTGTTTCCCTGATGGCGGGACCTTGGCATGTTATTCAGTATTATATTTCATACCAGTATTTTTTTTTATCCAAGAGGCCAAAAGATGGGGGAGTTATTAACTGGTTGAATATTAATTTGCTTGCTGCGATTGGGAGAGTATTTGATGTAAGTTTGCCGATGAGTGTTTGGAGTTAGGTCTCAATCATAATCTGTAGAATTGGTATGGTAAACAGATAATTAAATTCGTGCTTTATATTAACCATAAAATAGAAAGAGGTAAAATTGGTGATTCCCATTCTGACTTAGGTTCTTTAATTTTCTTTTTCTCAAGGGAAAAGGTTTGCTTAATCTCTGTATTTTGCTCTCTGCTAGTATATAATAGCTAATATCTTTTGCTATTACATAAGTTGAGTCAAAGCTTCTTTCCATTTTGTTTCTGTATTTAGTCTGTTTATACTGGCATGTCAGAAGCTGAAAGAAGCGGTAGTTTTTATTGTTGTGAGATGTCTTTCATCCTATGTTTGCTTTTATAGTAAACTTTATCTTTGGGAATTTAGCGTGGTCGCATTGTGTCTTGACTAAGGAATTTCAGAGTTTGTTTTGCTTGATGAATGCTAATCAATTTTTTTATATATATTTTCAGGACCATATTTGATGTTGATATTGATAGTTTTGAGGAAAAGCCATGGAAATATCCTGGTGTGGATATGTCAGACTTTTTCAACTTTGGTTTGAATGAGGAGAGCTGGAAAGACTATTGCAAACAACTGGTAACTTTTGGCATTTAATGATGTTGTCAACTAAGTAAGCAAATTCTTAGAAGGATTTGTTTTCTATACTCAGGAACAACACCGATTGGAGACTACCATGCAAAGCAAAATTCGTGTTTATGAGAGTGGGCGGGCAGAGCAGGTAAGATGTTAATTCGTTGAAATGTAACTACATATAAACATTTGCTGTAACAATTACTTATTTTCTGTTTTTAAATTGTGAGAATTTTTTTTGTTCTTAGGAATATGATCCAGATTTGCCACCAGAATTAGCAGCAGCAGCAGGTATGCATGATGTTCCAGCTGAAAATTCAAATCTTGGGAAGTCAGATGTCGGACAAAGTGATTTGACAAAAGGACCTGCTCGTATGCGACCACCACTAGTATGCTCAGCTTCAACTTCTCTTCTTCTACATGCTATGCATCAAAAGCCTGTTTCTGTTATTATTCTATTAATGTTCTGGCTTTTATTATTATGGTAACTACTTTGCAAATTGGGATAAAACTTGTCTTTGTGATATTTTCTTCTCTAATCTATCAATGAAATGGATCTCTTAATCTCATTGCTTGTGTAGGAGTGTGGATCTCTCTCTCTCACTTTTGTCACTTTTTGCGCCACATTGATTAAACATGGGTTTCTTAGTCTTTCATTATTTCAGACACTTTAGATCTATCATATTTATTTCCAGTAGCATCTGATTACAAAGATTTAATTTGTAGCCAACTGGAAGAGCAATACAAGTTGAAGGAGGCTACGGTGAACGCCTTCCCTCTATTGATACTCGGCCACCTCGAACTCGTGATTGTGATGTCATCATTGAGGTGAACTATAGCTCACTTCGTTGATTGCAGTAGTCCTACTAATTCACTTGATTCATATTAATTAACTAAAAGTACTTGGGTAAATAGATTGTCTTGCAGGACTCTTTAGATGATGATTCCTCTTCAGGAAATGGTGGTTTGGATGGAGAAAATGGTGATCCACCCAGTGATGACTTCAGAGAAAGTCATGTGCATGACGATGAGATGGTGCAGATAGAAACTGACCATTATGATAATGATCTTTCACAAGGTTATGATGGTCGAAAGGATGGGAGAAAGGCACCAGTTGTTGATTCTGGTCGAATTAACATACCCGAGGGAGATGGAATGTTGCCCTTCCGTCATGGTTCACCTTCTCAAAATCGTCCTGGTTCTAGGGGGCAACGTGTTTCGTTATCTGGTGGGGATTTCTGTCCCCCTGATGAGGAAAGGTATGGAATTTCTTTCATGAGTTCATGCACTAGTAGATGCAATTTGGCCTGCTTTTTCTTTGCACACAGAAACAAGAATGAAGGCTTCTGTCATCATAGTAAATCGGTTGGTCATTTTAGGTGGCCAGAGAGAAAGTTCAAAATTACTATGTTCATTATTAACAAATTGGTACATTAACATACCAGTGGTAACTTCGGGTCTTTTATTTTGATAGATTGATTTATATTTTCACTGGAAATACCTTGTTCTCATGTGCATTCATGCACATACAACACGTGTGGGCACGCACTTTCATATGATTGAAAGGAACACAAATAAATGAAGAATTTCTTGGACATTTTATTCTCAAGATTTTGTATTACTTCAATGTTGGATTTATATTGACTTGTAAATCTGTAGCTGAGTTATGAACATCTTTGATTCTCTTCTCTTCACTCTCAGGCGGAGACAGGGAAGAATGCGTGATAGCTCTCCTGATTCTACTCCTAGTCAGATTACACGTGATAAAAGATTCCTTGATAATGTTGAGGAAGAATCAGTTGAAAGCATGGATGGTAAACACAGTCCGCTGGTATCTTCTCCCACGGCTGTTAGGGATGCAAGGGACCTGAGTGCGGAGGACAAAGATGTTGCTGTGTCTGGTGAGCCTGTGCTCGCTGAGGTAAGTTCTGGAATGGAAAGGGATGAGATGAATGAGAATGAAGTAACCACAAAAGATAGCATAAAGGATGGAGATGTGTGTCATTCCACGAAGAAGCAAAAGCTGAACTCTCATGTTGGACAGTCTGCATTGCAAGAAGTTGATGACGGAGAGGATTCAAAGGCTGCAAGAAGCAGTGAAAACAGCAAAGCCAGATCAGGTAGTAGCAAAGATTATCAGAAATGGCAGGATAGTGTTGAGGAGGAAGTTATGCAAGATGGTCGCACTAGAGACAGTGGAACCATCAAGAGGCCTGTTGAGGAAAATGAATCAAGTATCCGAAGAAAGGAACGTGATGTAAGGCAAGAGATGGAAAGAAATCACATGGCAAGAAAAGGCAGGGAGGGTTCTTATCCTCAAAGAGATTTGGACACTACCTTGGCACATCACCCTCATGTGAGAAATGAGGGATATGACAGGCACAAGGAAAGAGAGAATCCTGATGGAGCTTGGCTGCGGAGAGAGGAAGATCAACAAAGCAGAAAAAGTAGACCTGAAGAATCAAGGAAGAGAGAACGGGGAGAAGAAATGGCATCAAGGCACAGAAGTAAGATTCGGGAAGGGGAGAGGAGTGACAAAGAGGAGCATCTTCATTCAAGAAAACAGTTGGACAATGGTAACTATAGGATCCATTATGATAAAGATGGTAGCTCCCGGCATAGGGAAAGAGAGGATACTTTGAAGATTAGGTATGATATTGTGGATGATTACCATAGCAAGAGAAGGAAAGACGAAGAATATGTAAGGAGAGACCACACAGACAAAGAGGAGATGTTGCATGGCCACAGAGAAACCACAAGTCGTCGAAGGCGAGAAAGGGATGAGGTTTTGGACCCTAGGAAGAGAGAGGATCAACAGAGAGTTAGAGATAGTCTTGATGATTATCACTCTGTTAGGCACAAAGATGAGCTCTGGCCCCAGAGGGAAAGGGGTGACAGGCAACGGGAGAGGGAGGAATTGTATAGGCTAAAACAGTCCCACGAAGAAAACCTGTCAAAACGAGAAAAAGAAGAAGGACGAGGTACTGCAAGGACTGGACGTGGTGCAGATGATAAAGCATGGATCAATTATGCTAGGAAGGATGAATTCAGAGGCTCTGAAAAAGAGTACCAATTAAAAGATGCAGCTCGAAACAGCGAACAGCAAAAGAGAAGAGATAGAGTGGAGGATGAAGGTTACTCACATCATAGGGCACGGGATGATGTTTATGCACGAACAAATCAACTTAATGAGGAGAGAAGATCTAGGCAAGAAAGATCAAGCATTCGTATTGATCGTGCTGTTCACACACCTGATAAACAAAGGGTGAATGATAGAAAACATAAAGATAACATGAGGAAGAATAAAGAATCTGAGGGTGGAGATCGCAGCACTTTGGGCCCTTCCAAAAGAAATCAAGAGGATCAGAGTGGTCACACTGGTGAGATGGTATGTTTTAAATGTAGTGCATAAAATGCTGTCGAAAATATATCCTCCCTCTTAAGTCAGTTATTGACAAATGGCCTTACATAATAAAATGAACTTTTTATAAATAAACTGGTAACATTTAATCCTCTAATGTTGGGAAGATAAATTCTTGAAATTACTTGTTTGTCACAATCTCGTGAAGATCTTTTCTCAAATGTTAGATATAATTATAGCATATTGCTCCAACTTTTGGAAAGTTGAGTTGTTTATGTCTGATGACAATGCAATTTAAACACCTTCTTTGAGGAAGTGACTACTGGTTTTTGGAGGCTGAGCTAATGAGCTAGTAAAATCCGGCTATGCTTCTCTTCATGATCATTAAATGATTGCTGAGGCAAATGGTTAAGCAATGTCTAGATTGTGCTTCTTATGCTCAACAAGATCATCAACATTCAATGTTGCCTAGGCTATGAAGGTTTTTTCATGTGCCCCCTTAGCATTGATAGAAAACCACCATGCTTATCATTCACAAATAAGATGGGTCCTCCTTTCTTTGATAATGGAGGAGCTGTGCTAATGTTTTAGCTGACTATGATGTTAAATATGTTCTCAAATAATGGTCATTTATGTTTTATTAACTTGTTGAATAATCCAGAGTAACTTTAATTTTGTCTAATCTGTTCATTGCTAACTTTAGTGGGTCTCAGGCACTGAGCCCGAGAACTTTTCTGGCATAAACTGTATATTTCAGAGAGGTCGTATTTCTTTGGGTTGGTAATGAAATGGTTTCATTATGTAAAATGAAGAACATTTCCCACCAAAAGATCAGTCCAATAATACCACTTATTGGTCAACTGAACTGAAACCTTCCCATAAATTAGGAAAGGAAAACTTGATTCTCTGTTTTCTGTCATATGGTATAACTTCCTAGTAGATAACTTAGTATAATTGAAATCCTTGTACTTCCATAGTTTCTTATTTTGCTTAAACCTTAGAGCTTTTGGCATTCGAAATTTACAATGAAATGTATGGAGTTGGCTTCGCTTTGTAACCAGATATTTTAATTACTGTAATTGAAAGATTTTGTGTAAGTTTAACCAGATATATTAAGCTGATGTATAAACATGTGAATACCTCACTGTTGATATGAGCTGTACAATATGATACGAGGCATATATCAAATAGGTTTAATATAATACAAGGTACATATTAAATGAATACCTCACTGCTGTATTGGCTTCTAGGTCAGAAGGGGAACTACAGTTCAGTCATCTTTTGGTGATTGACACTGTGATCATGTATTAACCTTTTCCCTATGGCATGAAAAACTATTAATTTCATTTTTATGGCAACGGGGGAGGAAAAAGTGAGTTATACAACACCTATCATGTTGGAAGAATTTCTGTTTGATGAACTTCTACTTTTAAGTTTGCTTTGTTTCTTTCAAGACAACTTCTCCCTCTCTGTTTTATTTTCTTTCGTATGTTTGATTTTCTTCGTTTTTTTCCCCCTTCAACATGGTAGTTCTTATAAAGGGGCTAGCTTTATTGGGATGATGGAAAATTGCTTCAAGAGGTCTGTCTTTATGAATTCCTTATGGTGCAACATGTGATTAAGCATGACATCACCATGGAAAATTTTTATGATCATGCATAGGCTGCATAGCCATTTTCAGCTGTTGCAGTAGAACTAGATTTCCTTTTCTTTTAGGAAAGCTGTTCACTTGATGTTTGTTAACAATTTCTACAAGTTAATGTACAGTGGGATCGTTAAGTTACTAATTTGATGCAATTTCTTGGCATCGGCTAGGAAGGTTGTCCACTAGTTGACTGTAGACCTGAGTTTAGCTTTGCTGTTCTTGGTTGTTTCTGTCTTTGCTTAGGGGTTAAAGGGATCTGCTGAGCAAGGAAATGGGGAAAACATGGCAATGCAACGTAATTCTTCCAAAAGACACAAGGAAGACGCATCCTCAGATGAGGAACAGCAAGATTCAAGGAGAGGACGGTCGAAGTTGGAACGTTGGACAAGCCATAAGGAGAGAGATTACAGTATCAACAGCAAGTCATCAGCTTCTTTGAAGTTTAAGGAGATAGATAGGAATAACAACAGTGGACCTTTAGAAGCCAACAAACCTCTCGAAGAACAGCCAGAGGCTATTCATGCTGTTGAGAAGCATCCCTTGGCTGAAGAGAGAGATGCTAGTAATGTGGAGAATAAGGATAATGATACAAAACCGTTGGAGGATTGGCACCTAGACACGGTAGAGAAGTTGAAGAAACGAAGTGAGCGCTTCAAGCTTCCAATGCCAAGTGAAAAGGATGCCTTGGTAGTGAAGAAAATGGAGAGTGAAGCACTGCCTTCTGTCAAAACTGATACGCCTGTGGACTTGGAGATCAAACCAGAACGACCAGCCCGCAAACGAAGGTGGATTAGTAGCTAAAAGTGGAAATCATCAAAAACTTTAATGCGTGCAATTGCTTATGTCAGCAAGGAAGTTAGTAGTTCGCCGGAATCTTTACTGTATCACCCGGAAGATCTTGCCATGTACCTCAGTTCTTGATATTAAATAATCTTGTAAGCATACTTATTTAGATGCGATGTGCACATACTAACAGATGTAACATTGAACTTGACACCTTATGGTGGCACAGAATTGCATTTTAGTGTCCATTTGAATTGGTTTGCTCAGATTGAAATCTGGAGGGTATCCATTGCCAGACCTGCAAATGTTGCAAATAGGATGCTTGCCATGTGAGAACCAAGTGCTGTATGAGGCAAGACACAAGCATCTTCCAGTGGAGATGGGTGTTTGAAGTTGAAAGAAGCAAATACTTATGTTGCTGGACCGAAGCAACAATACGATTTTCTGTATCTGTAGAAAAATATCATCAAAATAGTTATGGACTTGTGAAACTACTATAAGATTGTCTGTACCTTTTCTTTTTTTGAATCTTTTCTGTTGTAGCTTCCCTTAGGGCGGGAAGCTGGGGCCACATGCATCCTTTTTGTATCTTAGGTCCGAGTTGAATTACAGAGTTGAAAAGGGAATACATTTAGCCACGCCTTGCTGTACAAATTACTTGTAAAAGACCCAAAATATTTATGTTCTTCGCCATTCGTCTTCATTATATCAGGCCTCTCCTTCAACTATCATGATCTAAGGGCTGAGAAATGATATTCCCACCCACCCAACTTTCACAAGTAACATTATTTCATTTGACACGATTCATTTTCTTGCTCTCGTTTATTCTAATATTATCGCCAATACAAAAAGGGAGCTGCGTCGTTTACATGGCGGAGACAACCGATTGCACAAGGCTTACTCTTCCCGCCCAGTAAAAGGCCCAACTCCGAGCTTTCCAAACAACGGTCATCTCTCCCTCTCTGTCTCTAGATTTTAGCTGTTTAGCATATTCGTCTCTCTATCTCGATTTTATTATTGGTTCGGTATATCTGGTAGGGTACTTTGGCGTAATGTTCATAAAGTGTTCGATCATTTGCCTTAATGAATGTTTCTCCTTAATGCACTGACAAGCGCTTTTACTTATTCATTTATTCATTTTCTTTCGAATTTTCATTAATGGGGCCAATCTAATTGCTACAAGAGTAAGTAGGGCTGCTAATGCACGAGTCGGTTGATGAATTGATTTTAACTAGTGTCTGTAAATTATCTTCAGCAAATTATGGGAAATAAGAAGGTGTAGCAAACTAGTATGCCATCTTAATTCTTAACAAAAAAGAAAAGGTGAGAGACTTTGATTTTTGTATAAATATAGCAACATTTGGTTGATCTTCTGGTCTGGTCCTATATTCGTTCAATTCTCTTCTTGTCCGCCTTGAAATTTATATAATCCTTCTCTGTAGGATAACAGGCTTGAGTTAGTGGCAATAATCTCCGAAACTCCATTTCAAGTTCTTATTTGAGCAACTCGGTTGATTTGGTTTACAAAAAGGAGAGTCTCCGAATGTCTCTTCGGAAACCCCCACTTCCTCGTATGCTCCTTGACAATGTCTCATGCATGAGAAATGCTCAACAAATCTTGCGACATGTAAATGTCTCCATCCATGACGGCGGGGCACTTGTTCTGACAGGCAGCAACGGCTCAGGCAAGACCACTTTCTTACGAATGCTAGCTGGATTCTCTAAGCCTTCTGCTGGTCAGATCCTTTGGAACGGTCACGATGTGACGGAATCTGGAGTATTCCACCAGTATAAGCTCCAGCTCAACTGGCTTTCCCTGAAAGATGCCATCAAAGAAAAGTTTACTGTCCTCGACAATGTACAGTGGTTCGAGATTCTCGAGGGCAAGCAAGGGAATTCCATGCGGGCTCTTGAGCTGATGGGACTTGGAAGATTGGCAAAAGACAAGGCAAGAATGCTGTCAATGGGCCAGCGGAAGAGGCTGCAGCTGGCAAGGTTGCTGGCAATTGATCGACCCATCTGGTTGCTGGATGAGCCTTCTGTTGCATTGGATGACGAAGGGGTGAGGTTGCTGGAGTACATCATTGCAGAGCACAGAAAGAAGGGAGGCATTGTATTTGTTGCAACGCATCTACCAATTGAGATTGAGGATGCCATGTATTTGAGACTACCACCTAGGTTCCCTAGAAGAATGACTTTGGTTGACATGCTTGATCGTGCAGACATCTCATGAAACAAGCAGTTGCAGATAAGGGTTTGTGTGGTCCCTGCAAGTTACACTCAGTGTCAAGTTGTCCTTGCTCAACTGGTTAAGCCCTGCCATGAGTTATTTTCTTAGACTGTCTGACCTCGTTTCATGTCAAGCCAGAACAACAAAATAATTCAAGTATGGATGAAATGGATTATGTAATCCATTCTTGATGAATTTATTTATTATTATTACAGTTTTCTATAAATATTTTTATTTTATTTTCTAGACTAATAAATAAAAAGGGAGATAAGGATAAATAGACAGAAAAAGGAAAAGAAAAAGTCTATTAAGCTCGTTGACAAAAAATTAAGAGAACAATTAATGGATAATAGAAGAATTTATAAAAAGAAAACTGACAATTAGAACAATTAATGGATAAGACCCAGTAATGTGACATCCACTGATGATACTTGGTACAAGAAGCAGCAGTCATTTCTGTTCCCCTATCAATTCTAATTGTCGTTTTGTGCAACAGTAGAAAACAATCAATACTAATGATCAAAAACACAAACAAACAAAAAATCAATACTATATAACACGCCATGTTCAAGCTTCAGATCTGAAAGCAGAACTGTGCTATTAAAGGAACAAAAATATCTACCAAGATTTGATCTTTAACCATAAAAATTAAGTGAGATTGGAGAATTATTTTTTATTTAACAAACATGGAGAAGAAAAGATCTTGGGTTTGTAGTTTGGTGTTGCAGGTTTGTCTATGTGTTGTCGTCTACCTTGCTCTAAATTTGGGTCAGCCTCAGAATTTCGTTTATTTTAGCAGAGGTGGCATTACCAGTACCAGAAATCTTGATGTTTATTTTCTGAGTGTTAGAGGAAGCTATAGAGACATTAAACAACAGAGTCATCTTCTCAAACTGGTCAATTTCTAATCTTTCTTACTTGAATTTAGCTATTACGTTTTGAAAATTATTTCTTTCGCATGAGCCTGTTGAATTGTTTAGATTGATTCTCATTTTTTTTCGTTTTCATTTTCGAATCAAGCTCCGTCAGGTTCTTTGTTTTTTATTTAAAACTAATCATAATTTTAGTTCGTAATTGTTTGTTGACTATTCTTTTCCGTTTTTTGCATTTTCCTGTTTTCTTTTTCAATGGTTTGGTTATAAGATCTTCTATTCATGCGCATTATTATCCAGATCTTTTGATTTTTGCATTACAGCTTCAAGTTATTATACTTTCCTCCTCTCACCTCCCCCTGATGCTTCAGTTGGCCCCACTTGTCAGGATCTTTTCTTGGTCCAGGGATGGGTTCCCATATTCCTTTTCCCCTTTTGATTTTAGACTGCACTTCATGCTATTGTTAAGCTAATCTTCCTCATCTTATTATAAGACATCTAACCCTAGTTTAGTCAACCCAATAGAACTTGTCTCCTTCTACAGATATATACATTTGATATCCTTTTTCATAGTTTAAATGAATTTCTTGATGTTGATGAAGATGGAGAATGTGGCAAAGGTCTACAAAGTAAAGTTCGTTGTGAACATTAGTGAGTTGGGAGAAGATGATCCGCTCACAAAGAATGTAAGTGTTTATCTTTTCATTCTCCCTTTTCCTCCTCATCTGTTTGTTTTTTTCTTTTTTCACAAAAAGTTTCTGTGGGACCTTCCATAGTAGAAATTAAAACTGATGTTTTGCATATGCGGATTTTCCAGTCATTTCCACCTTGGTTAAATAATGATTGGACATGATTTCTTCCTAGTTTAATGCATTTTCATTTACTTCAACAGCTAGCAACAGCCCTACATATATGTTTTGCAGGCAAGCAGACTCTTCTCATCCATGAATGTTCCATGGTATACCACACATCTGCTATCAGTACTGTTTTTGGTACATTTATGTTGCTATTTAAATGTTTGTTCCTACTATAACTTAGATCATGATAGTTGATTACCATCTTCAATCCAATTGCTTATCTTCAGTGTGCAATATTCAATGGTAATGCTCATATCATAGGTACACGACTATAGCTTCAAAGGGAAGGGGAGTTGGTCATCCTCTGGATCAGAATAACGTTAAAGATGGGAAAATGTTAATCATTGCTGATGTGGACACTGAGTCACGACAGGTATATATATAACTATCAAGTTACATACCGTTTTTGCATGCTTACTGGTTATGAAGATATTTGATGTATAACATGTCCGCAGAAATCTTTGAACTGTGTATCTGAGTTTGTATGGTATGTGTCTTTGAATAGCCTATCTGAGTTTGGAAAGTTAAGTTTATTAGTGCCAATTGAGAAGTGCCCTCGTAACAAGGATCATTATGACTATGCTTCTTTTCATAGTTGAGATTATAGTTTAATTGTCACTTGCTGTTTCCTTCTATGTTCATCTTTTTTCCGTGCAACTTGCAAATTTCTCCAACATATATGCATTTTGTCAAGTAAAACAAGCCAATGTACTACTCTCTTAGGTCTCAGCAAGGTGATTGAGCCTTTCTTTTCTCTCTTCTTTTCCTGGGTTGGTGATATTTTTCAAATTCTAGATAGTGCCAATATTAAATGCACAATCCTGGTGTTGCTGCTTAGTCCATTTGCAATGGATCTGCCATGAATTCAGGGGCATCTCATCAATTGTTTCCCATCTCAAATTAGGACATGGAAACTAGGACTATGCAAAACTATGAATCATCTTGAGCAAACTACGGATTATTCATAGAAGTACATAACAAAATCTTTAATTTTCTATTCAAGTCGTATTCAAAATTGAGTATGACCCTATATCTGTTTAAAGCAAACAGCGCTAGGTGATTCTGAGCAGAATTCATGTGAAGAACCATGATTAGGCATCATCATTAGCATATTCATATCTGTTGAGTGAAATAGTAGTTGGATCATGGTGCAGAGCTCTACTTAGATAACGATGAAACTATGGCATTGGTGCAAGTCAGGACTTGACATAATGCATGTAACGAACTGTGCATTTAAGTAACAAAAACAACAAACACTGAACTTCATTTGCAAGAGATCATAGCTGATGGTTGGCATTGTATATGATGACATATTTTTAACTTGAGGAATGAGGTTCACTTTAGGATTTGAGTGCAAGACTAGATGAATGCTGGCATTGATCATGTAGTGAACTCTTTGAAGTTGAATTCAGAGAACAATAATGTACCTTCTGGTTATACAATTTATTGGACCTAATTGATATGGCTTTGAATTTCAATTGCTTCTTGTATTGATATTTTTATTGCTTGCTTCTTCTTGTCAGCATTTTCATTAGAGCTATAATTATGTACAGATAGAGCAGTACACTTGCATATTTAATGTTTATGGATTATTAGCATAAAGAATACTGTGTTCTTGTCTCTTCTTAATTTCCAATTATTATTCCACTTGTTTTTGTTTTTTCTTTTTTTCCCCTGAAGTGAACCTTATTTGAAACTTCTCAAGGATTTAATGCTGGTGGGATCAACGAGTGGCATTGGAAACAATCAGTTAAATTGGCTGGCAAAAACACTAGAGGCCACAACCAGTAACTGGTAAGATCAGACACTGTCACATTATTTATAACAAGTTCATTCTGCCCTGAGTACCTTGGACTTGAGTTCATAAGGTTGTAACATTTCTTAAAAATTTGTAAATGTTGTTTAGTTGTGCTGTAATATATATGTTTAAAGTTCTGTTCTGCAGAATCTTGCATTATGATTTTCATTTTGATTTCATTAGAACAGGAAATAATTGTGGTTTATAAATCTAGGCTCGTAGTTGTTGGATACCACCCGGTACTTGTCTGTGAAGAGAACAATGAGAAAATCGAAGCAAAGCAAGTTTACGAGCCTCTACACCATATCTTCATGAAATATGGAGTGGTAAGCAATAAAGGTGTTCTTCGTCTTTGATATCTATAAGAAAATGATCTCCATGATTAATCGTTTTTACTACTGGATTGACGTATTAATGTAATTGCTTTCGCTCTTCAGAACGCATACCTGAGCAGAGGGGGTTGCGCAAATCACACCTTTCAAGACAGTGTAGCCTATATAGGCATTGCAGATCCTATTAAGAGTGAACCTGAAATGGCTTCATTAAATGGAAGTTTAGCATTTCAAAAGTGAGAGTGCCTCGCCTTGTCCTGAATCTTCCCAATGTGGATCCTCATGAATTCTAACCATACTACTTGAACTGACAATATGATCTTTTTAATGCTTCAGGGAAGTGGAAATTGGGTTTCTTCTTCACAGAGTCAACTCTTTAGAGATGGTAAGTATCATGAGAGTTGGTTAACTTTATTTGATATTAAAATCCTGGTGGATTAATTATGCTGTCATCTGATAACTGCAGGCAACCTATTCTGTTACCTTAACAGGAGAGGTGGTGAACAAAATTTTAGTCCAACAGAGAGGTAGAGAATTCATGTAAATTTATGGTTGAAAAGGTCAGAAAATCTTGTCATTTTATCAGTAGTGATCCTATCAGTTGAGAATCATTTTCTTTTTCCCGTGTAAATGAGATTCATTTGAAACTGGCTTTCAAATTTTTGGCTGTAATAGATGGGTTTTAGTTTGCTCCCTATATAATTCACAATTTTGCTGGTTCAATTTCATTTATGATCATTAAAAGTTTTGTTATAAGATTACAATAGGGTTTATGTAAACTTCAATTATATCCTTAATCACTTAATTATTTTCATATATTTATACATCATTAATGCTATTTCATGGGAATTCAATTAGATTTTGTAATTGATAACCAGGTAGGATTGTTTTTATTTCTTTTTCATTTATAATCTAGTTTGACGATTAAAATAGTCATTTGTATTTTCTTCCTTAATCAATACATAAAAGATTAATCTTAAGCTAAACCAATCCAAATCTTGCTGTAATTGCCTCGTAATTCTTTTTATTTGTTTGTTTCTGTTTTTCTCTTTGTTTAAAACCCTGAACACTCACTTTTTGTACCCATGTTCATGACTAAAATACCCTTCCCGTTCCCGAGTGATGTCACGCACGCGCGGTATCAGTTGTGAGACCAAAGGGCAAAAAAGGGAAAGAAGAAGAAAATCTATCCCACTATAAATCACAGAGCAAAAACTGTACAGCGTTTTGACACTCGCTGGAAGAACAATGAATGAGGCTAGTTGGTCGATGATCCATCTCTTCGTCGTTGTCTTCTTCTTCTTCTTCTTCTTCTTCACATCTCTCTCTCTCCGTATACACATTCATGCACACATACATACATATATACACTTGTATGAGGCTGTGATGATGCGTTTTCTTCTTCCAGAAGTGTCCGATCAGGCAAATGGTTCAAAATATCCGTTTTCTGGCAGGGTGACCCGGATGGTTTTTGGTTTATTTCCTTCGGCAACCGGTTGTCGCAGCCATGGCGGTTTCATTTTCCTTTGCCTGATTAAAAAATCGATTCATTTGCGGATCTGAGCCTCTTTTTCCCGCTTTATTCTCATTAATTTTATTATTGATTTCTTTATTATTTATGGCTCCGCTTTGGTAGTTATATTTCGTTTATGCTGTTAAAAAAAACAAAAAAAACTTAAAGTTAACCGCTGGCGGTGGTGGTGCCTAGTCGTGGTATTCGTCTTTAACGGTGGAGGGATGGCACGGGACGGGACTTGAATATCTGAATTAGTTGATAACTACAAGACATTTTTTATCAATCAATCAATCAATTTTAGAATTTAATAGCTGCATAATGCCATAATAATAGAGGAAGAAAACTGAAGTGAAAAGGTAAATGGGAAATTAATCTTTTAAAAAACCAATGTAGAGGAAACTGCATCGTTTAGGGAGAATCATAATTTCAACATTTTCTTGCATGGAGTACACGCGTACAAAATAGGACTTTTTCTTTTGGCCTTTTTAAGTTTTAACCGCGGTTACAAGCGGTTGTCAGTTTGATCTGACCGTGGTTAAATTAGGGTAACAGAGGCTACCCTCCAATTTTACTCATCACATTTACAATGACCGAAATATCCTCCATCAGCCTGCCGACCCAACAGTTTGAAAAGTAATATAAAAGAAAGTGGCTAACAGGATCATGAAGCACTCTGGGGTTTTGAAGAATGAGGTTTTGCTCTCAGAGAGGCGGATGGGTTTTCTTTCAGGGTGGTTGCCTCCCCTCTCTGAACGACTGTGGAGCCGATGATTTCATAATATAAGCAAGTCTTTTGAAATAAACCGCTCTGCCAAATGCATATTTGGCCCCTGAACTTTGTTTCGTTATCATCATTCTTTCTCTTTCTTCTTCTTTTTCTTTTCTTTCAATTGCGACTGCTGCTTTGGTTTATGGAACCGAATAATAAAAAGAGGCTGTGATGATACTTTATTTCCAGAGTGCAAAATTAGACGTTAAAGAATGCTTTGGTTGTTTGGCTTGGTAATTTCGGGGTTCTTTTTCGGTAGAGAGCTCCTTTGTTGCAGCCTATGGCCATTAGTGTTCTTTTCCTCGTCTGATTAAAGGCGGATCTGAGCCTCTCTTTCCTCTCCAATCCTTCTTTCAGTTTTCTTTTTTATATATTGAAGACTTTTTTAAGTACGAAATCAGAAAGTTTTTCATCGTGTGTATATATGTAGTATTGAACTAACTGGTTCTTGGTATAAAATTTGGGTATTGTTTTTCGATTTTAAATCTCACTTTACCTATTTATCGGATTTTCTTTTTTCTGTCCTTTTGAAAAAAAAAAAAAAGAGGTTACTTCGCCGTTGCTTTAACAATGGGGTGTGGCAAATGGCTGTTGCAATTGAAGGAGAACCCAGATAAGAAAAATGAGATTTCCGAAGCGACAGGACAACACGAAACAGTTGATCAATCCAAGAGAGTTAATTGTTCAAAAAAAAAGTCGAAGAGAGTAATATGTAAGAAAGCTAAACTCATCGGAAAGATGATTAACAAGTTAAGATGAACGACGTTTGGCTTGTAATTGGAGGCATCAACAGAAACTCTATAAAAGTTTAACAATAAAATATTGATAATGTTGTAGAACAATAATTTTATTTGTTTGAACTGTGAATTAAAATAATTTTTTATTTTTCTTTTTAGAGTCGCATCAAATGTCTAATTATTTATTTAATTTAATGAATTTCGGGTAATTTTTACAAAAAATACATTTTGTTTGTTTATCAAGATTATTGGACTTATTAAGGTAAAAAACCAGGATTACCCATAATGCATCGTTATCTGGGAATGTCTTGAAGATAGCAGACCGACAGAAGTTCATAGTTGAGGAAATCTCACGCATGCCGTACACGTGTCGAACAAGTCCAACATCTGGTTATTTAAGTTTACAGAATTACCCCTCTAAAGTTTTACCAGCACAATCCCAGAAATTTCAGTGACCGAAATACCCTTGCCATTGAAACAGAACGTAAGGGTAATCCTGGAATAGAAGTGCTACAAGAAGAAGATTTGTGAGCATGTTTTAGAGAAATAAGCACTCTGTTAATTCGAGAATGAGGCTTTGCTCTCAGAGAGGCGATGGGTCCCTGAACTTAAGCGTGTTTCTCATTCATTTCATTCTTGAGCAAATTGCTATTTCCTCCCTGAGTTTTGACCCTTGATTCCACTATTTCCTCTCCTCTCTGAATGCCTGCGAAGCCGATGATTTCATGGTAGGCCGTCCCCTGTATGTGTATATGTATGTGTGTTTATTTATTTATTTATTTATTTACAGTTATTTGCCCTATCTCGAGGCTGTGATGATTGTCGTTTTCCAGTGTTCAAAAAATCAGATGAGAAAGGAATGCTTTTAGGGTTGTTTGGCAGGGCAATGTGGAGGTTCTTTATGGAACTGGACTTTTCCTCTTCCTTATAGAGTTTCCTAATTTGCAGCCATGCCCATTTGTGTTCTTTTTTTGTTTGATCAAAGGCGAAGCTGAGCCTCTCAATTTATTTGGAGGTTCTGTGCATTATGTGCTTAATAATTTTTCTTTTTTTTTTTTCTCTCTCTCTCTCTACTGCCTAAACTGATTACTTGCTTTAAGTCTAGCATTAGTATAACGTTTTTCGATTTCATTTTTCTGTAAAATAATCCATTAAATTGGTTTCAGTAATCTGTATGCTTCTTTGATCTAATCGGTCGGTTCTTTGTATAAAGTTACAATATTGGGCTTATCTACTTTTCACTTTTTGATCCCTCTAAACCTTTTACTGCTGTCTACAACTATGTTTGGTGCACTACTGCAGATGGAGAAAAAAGAGAGGATATTTTGATGATAATAATAGTAATAGTAATAATGATGATGATGATGATGATGATGATGATGTTGGTGGTGGTGGTGGGAGTGGGAGTCGTGGCAAGGGAGAGAGATATTGGAGGACTTTTTGCCTTCTTTTAAGAAAGAGGCTTTGCTCTCAGAGAGAGAAGGGAGGGTTTCAAGGGCGGTTGACTCGTCTTGCTCTGATGGTTAGCGGAGCTGATGATTTCATTCTCTGTTTGTGTTATTACCGACAGCCCTTTAAAAGAAAGGAAAAAAGGAAAAGAAAAAAAAGGATGATTATATCCAAATCCATCTCTCTCCTTCAATTTGTCCAGAAAAAAGGGAAATGAGCTTTTATGTGGCACGACTATGATGATATGCTCTGTGTTTCAAAAATATCAGACTTGAGGAGGAATTGACTATTTTCATGGCAGGGTAATCTTTTTGGTTTGTTGCCATTTCTTGGCTTGCCTTCAAGAATTGCAGCCGTGTTACATTGTCTTTTCCTTTTTCTGTCTCATATATAAAGGCAAATCTGAGTCACCTCTTTTTACATACAAGATTTGTTTAACAACGAGGCTCTGCTCTCAAAGAGAGATGTGAAGGGATTCTAAGGGTGGTTGACTCTCACTCTTTAATAGCCAGCGGAGCTTATGATTTCATTCTCCATTTCTTTTTGTTACCAACAGCCCTTTCAAACCAGAAAGAAAAACAAACAATTATGTGGCAACAGTTGGAAATCAGGAGCCAAAGTTATTTTCTCATTTGTTTAAGAATGAGGCTTTGCTCTTGGAGAGAGATGGTAGGTTTTTAAGGGTGGTTGACTCGTTTCTTTCTGATAGATAGCGGAGCCAATGATTTCTTCTATATTTTGCAATACCAGCATCCCTTGTGCATCAGAATCATTTTGATCTTTTTTTTGTGTGTGTGTGTGTGTGTGTGTGTGTGTGTGCAATGGCTATGATGATATGCCATGTGTTTCAAAAAATCAGACTTGAAGAGAGAGGGCTTGTTATGGCGGGGTAAGTCTGTGGTGGTGGGAGAAATGGTGTTTTTGCCAATTGCTATCATTTCTTGGCCTGCCTTGCAAGATTTGCAGCTTTAACAATGGTGGTGTTTCCTTATCTTGTCTGATACTGTATATAAAGGGAAATCTGAGCCTCCTGTTTTCTCAATTATGATTAATTTCTTATATTTGGCTCCGCTTTGTTTTGCTGAAAACGGTCAATCTTGGCTTTTGTTTGTTTTCCTGAAAATGGTTAATTGAACCCCAAAATATCAGGCCTTGCTCCCACAGTAGCTTCTTCTTCAATGGATTTCCAAACAAAACCCCCGCTCTTTTCTGTGTACCTATTCTTAGGATGTCATGCTTTTTATTTTTTTTAGAGCTGAGAATCAGTCATTTTAAGGGGAGACACAGCTCTTATGCGTTTCAAGACATCACCTCTGGCAATTTTGTTTTTCTTAACTTGGATTTTCAGTTGGGTCCTTTTCTTTTTGGGAATGATTACTCAAATACAAATTTAAGTGGCAATATTATTCAGTAGGAACCTAGGATTTGACCTGATAAAATCAGTCTTCAGCAGTTTGTTTTTCAATCTTTTCTCATCTACCCGATTCTGATGTAACAGAACGGGGATTTTAAAGTTTCATTGCATTCGAGCTCTTGCATTCTCAACTGCGCTTGAAATGACTGTAAACGAGTCCCCTTAAGGGGGCCATTGGTGATTTTGATTATAACTTCGTACATGAGGGAGATTTTTCTTTATCTTTTATAACTTGAGATAGCTGATTGAGAGCTAGCAATGGATCACACAATTAAGTTACTGAAGAGGGATTTCTTGGCTTTAAAAGGAGCAACCCAATCGCCAATGAAAACGTGCAGCTGCGAGAGACTCATTGCAATCTATGGCAACAAGACAAAATCCTCTGAAAACACCCAAAGGATGGGAGACCGCAAGTAGCATTAGTTTCTCCATTTGACAACCTATGATCACCGTCCACCACTACTCTCATTGGCTGGTTCTTATGCTATATCATTAAACTTGAACAAATTAAGCTGAAACGAGGAACACCCACAATACGTCGTCATCTACCTGCAGATAGCAGACGAGCAGAGGTCAAAGATTCGTAGTTGAACTTGATGAGAACTCACGCATGCTGGACACGCGTATAACAAGGGCAACATCTGGTTGTTTAGGTGTACAGAATTACCCCTCTAGTGTCATTCTTACTTTTACCAGCACCATATCGCTAAGTTATCCACCACTTTGTAAGGGTAATCGTGGAAAAAAGTACTGGAATAAAAAATCAATGTCTCTTTCAAGATTGAGGCTTTGCTCTCAGAGAGAAGTGTTTTGCTTTCCTTGAGCGAACCGTCCGTGAACTGAAAGCACTTTTTGCGTTCATTTTATTTTTTTCCTTTATGGTGTTTGCCACTCCTCTCTGAATGCCTGCGGAGCCGATGATCTCGTGCTAACCCGTCTTGCATGTGTATGTTTTGACTTCGTTGGTGGTTGTGTAGATAGAGACAGATATTGCAGGACATTTTGACTTCGTTTTAAGAAAAAGGCTTTGCTCTCAGAGAGAGAAATGAGGGTTCTAAGGGTGGTTGACTCCTCTTTCTCAGATAGGCAGTGAAGCTGATGATTTCATCATATCTTCTTTTTTATGTTACTAACAGCCCTTTCAAAGAAAGAAAGAAACAAAGAAAGCAATAATTGTCATACCAATATCCATCCCTCTTTCTCCACGGATATGGCAGGGCTATGATGATATGCTGTGTGCTTCAGAATCAGACTTGAAGAGAAATTGATAGTTTTCATGGCGGGGTCATCTTCTTTTGGTGGTCATGATGTGGTGATTTTGCCATTCTTGGCTTGCCTGCAGGAATTGCAACCATGAATTATGATACTCCTTTTCTTGTCTGATATATGTGCACACTCGCATATATAGGCAAATCTGAGCCTCTTCTTTCCAGATATGTATTTGGTTCCAACTTGTACTACCAAAAGATCGAATGAGAGAGAAATGACTCTTTCCTAAGAAGTTGATGGTGCAGATTACTCCCTAAGCGAACCATTGACAGACCTTTACCACATTGAAAACTTTCTATCACTAGTTTAAGAATGAGGCTTTGCTCTCAGTGAGAGGTGGGAAGGATTCTAAGGGTGGTTGACTCCCACTCTCTGATAAGTTAGCGAAGCCTGTGATTTTTCGTTCTCTATGTTTTATGTTACCAACAGCCCTTTCCACGGATCTGTGTCTCTGCATTTTTATACAAATTCAGTTGCCAAAATGGCATTCTGTCTATAATTTTTGTCAACAGACTCCATTTTCTGGTAGAGTTGGAAAAATTGTCCTTGTTAGTTTGAGAATGAAGCTTCTCTCTCAGAGAGAGATGGGAAGGGTTCTAAGGGTGGTTGACACCTCTCTCTCTGTCAGAGATAGCGGAGCCAATGGTTTCTTCTCTATTTTCCGTACCAACAGACCTTCCCAAAAAAGAAAAGGAAATGTTAATCAAAATCCATCTCTCTCTCTGAGTCTGCTGTGTATGGACATTTTTGTGTGTGTTCGTGTGATGGCTATGATGAAATGCTATATGATCCAAAATCAGACTAGAAGAGAAATTGCCTGTCATGGCGAGGTAAGTCTTTGGTGGTCGGTGAGATGGTACTTTTTCGAATTGCTATTTCATTGCTGACCTGCCTTGCAAAAATTGCAGCCTCGACAAAGGTGGTGTTTCTTTTTCTTGTCTGATTTCATATAATAAGGGCAAATCTGAGCCTCCTCTTTACATAACTAAGATATCGCTTCTTCTTTGAAGGATTGCAAGCAAAAAGCCCATCTTTTTATATTCCATAGTTCAGATTGTGATTCCTTTTCTTTTTTCCAAGAAATCACATTGGGAAATCTTTGTGTTTTAAATGTTATTTCTCAAACGGTTTTCTTTTTTAATCTTATATATATCTGATTTTAAATTGTAATGAAACGAGTTTCATTTTATACGAGTTGTACTCTCAAATGGGCAGACGAGTAAATTTTATAGAAGTTGCATGCGAGTCCCTGTGGTTTTGATCATCAGTAATTTACAATTCTTAAGTAAGGTAATTGTTATTATCTTTTATTATTTTAAAACTAAGTTAGCTGCATTGAGAGGCAGAAAACAATCAAACAACTTGGCTGTAAAATGAGCACTCCAGGGACAATTGGGAACAACAGCACTTTAGAAGATGCACTGCGACTGTTGTAATGTCTTGGCTTTAGAGGGAATCACTGATTCAATTGGGCCATTGCCCTCTCGTAATAAGCCAGTCCTTATAGCACTGCTGGACCTCTTTATGCTTCTCTTGTTGGCTACAGTAGCAGCAAGATTTTGACAAGTAATTTTTAGAGTAGGAATCAGAGCAAACAGAGGTCGCATGGAGGACACGTGTATAAAACCAAAGTCTTCTACTCTGGTTAGTTTAATCTCCCCAAACGCTATCACAAAATTCAGTGACCAAATTGCCCTCGTCTGGCCCTTTTCAGTTCTCTACCACTACAACAAAGAAAAAGGGTAATCATGGAAAAAGGAGTAGTACAAAAAAGGAAGACCCGTTGATGTTTTAGGGATTAAGCACTCTTGGAAAGAATTGAGGTTTTGCTCTCAGGGAGGCGGATGGGTTTTCTTGTAAGGTGGTTGCCTCCCCTCTCTGAACGCTTGCGAAGCCTGTGATTTCAGTCTCCGCC
Source organism: Ricinus communis (assembly GCF_019578655.1). Classification (NCBI taxonomy): domain Eukaryota; kingdom Viridiplantae; phylum Streptophyta; class Magnoliopsida; order Malpighiales; family Euphorbiaceae; genus Ricinus; species Ricinus communis. The sequence goes on from NC_063258.1 coordinate 24,305,070, forward strand.
TGTTTTTCTTTTCAATGGAATAAACCGCCTTACATGAGTATGTGTATATACATATATATATATATATATTTATCTGGGATAAAGCGTCAATTTGGCCCCTGAACTTGTCTGTTTTCTTCTTCATCATCATAATCATCTGTCTTTCTTTTTCTTCTTTTCTTTCTTTTTGATGCAAGAGGCTGTGATGATACTGTTTATCCAAGAGTGCAATAAATTGGACGTTGAGGAATGCTTTTGGCTGTTTCGGCATGTTAATGAGGAGCTTTCTTTATGAAATTGGGAGAACTTCTCCCTTTTATAGAGAGGGTCCTCTTTGCAGCTCCATGGCCTTTGTGCTCCTTTTCTTGTCTGATTAAAAGGCGGATCTGAGCCTCTCTCTCTTCTAAAATCTGTTCTTCCTCCGCCAAATTCGTTCTTTATCATTTTCTGTCTACAACAATCTCTTGAGATTATATCAGTAGTCTGTGTGTGTCTGAGATAGCAGATTAAGTTTGGATATTGGATTTCTTTTGGATATGTTTTCTGTTTTTTCGAGGTATGATGGCCTCATCACTTCTTATTATTATTGATAGTCTCTCAACACTGGTGTCAGGAGAGCAATGGCTTTTCTTTGAAACTTCAAAGATTACGCTGTGCATATCTATGGAACTGCTAACAAAACCCAGAATAAAGGGAATAGAAGGGATTAAATTATTATTATTATTTTAAAGCTGTGCAAAACCACCTCTGGATTCTGGATTTTCTTGTTGAGTGGTTTTGATTATTTGCAACTATAGGAAGAGGTCTCTTTTCATTGATGGCAGACATTCCTAATTAATTGAAAAAGCAACTCAGTAAAAGACATATCATATTGGTAACTTTATTCTGTTTTATTACAAGTGGAGCTACTTGATTTTGCTGTTTCAGTGTCCAAATATGTGCTTACTGATAAATAGAGGACGTACAAACAAAAAGCAAAGAACAACTTTGAGAACTAAATGTATAGTCCCCGGCGAATTTTTACCAGTATATCTTAATGACCGAAATAGCCTCAGTCAGTTATTTATCAGTAACCAATTAATACTAGTTTACACCACAAGGGTACTGTTGGAATAATAAAGCAGTATAAAACGGAAAATAGAATGAATTTTAAGGATTAAGCACTCTGGAGTTGAAAAATGAGGCTTTGCTCTCAGAGAGGCGGATGGGTTTTGTTATTTGGTGGTTGCCTCCCCTCTCTAAATGCCTGCGAAGCCTGTGATATCAAAATCTCCGCCGTTTCTTATGAAATAAACCGCCATGCCAAAATCCATAATTAGGCCCCTGAACTTTGCTTCTTTATCAGCAGCAGCAGCAATCTCTCTCTCTCTGTTTATGGAACCGAATAATAAAAAGAGGCTGTGATGATACTGTAAGTCCAGAATCCAGAGTGCAAAAGAATGCTCTGGTCGTTTTGGCTTGGCAACATCGGGGTTCTCTTTTTATTATTTCTTGAGAGAGCTCCTTTGTTGCAGCCACATGGCCATTTGTGTTCCTTTTCTTGTCCGGTTAAAGGAGGATCTGAGCCTCTCTTTATTTCTCTCTTCAATTTATCTTTTTCTCTTTTCGAAGACTTCTTCCAGTTTGAAATTATGAAGTTTTTCATCTATTTTCTGTCAAAATGATTACAGCCAAGCAGCCCGTTGTATAAAAAGTTCGGATTTTGGGTTTTTCTTTTTCTTTTTCTCTTCATCTAGATGCCGTTAATGGTGGTGTATTAGATGATTATTACAATGCAGTGATCAAATTCAAGAGTCTCTTTGGGGTTTTGATTATTCTTTATGATAGAATAGCTTTTACAGAACAGAAATATGCAAAAAGAAAACATTACAGGAGAATATCTTGATTTATATCATTAATTGGCCATTTTCATCTTATTAAATATTTGCCTTTGGTAAATTAATAAATTTCACTAATTTATTATTAGCCAAATTAATCTAAAATATGAGATTACTCTTAGAATGCATCGTTATGCGGGAACATCCTGCAGACAATCAGAAGTCATAGTTTGCAGAGGACTCACGCATGATGTACACGTGTATAACAAAGCCAGCATCTAGTAGTTGGCTTTACAGAATTACCCTCTAAAGTTGTTCTAATTTTTGGCAACACCATCACAAGGTATGGTGACCGAAATACCCTGTCTCGCCAACTCCTCTGCAACATGCATTACTATTTAGGGATTCAGTATTCCTTTGATTCAAGAATGAGGCTTTGCTCTCAGAGAGAAGTGGATCGGTTTTTCTTGGTTAATTTATCACTTGGTGTCCTGACTTTAAGCGTGTTTCTCAGTCATGTGATTATTGTTTCTGCACTCTCTGAATGCCTGCGGAGCCAGTGATTTCATGGAAGCCCGTCATGTATGTGTCTTTTGTTTGTTTGTGTATTTAGAGTTGATTACTGTTTTTTTGAGGCTATGATTAATTTTTGGAGTGCACAAAATAGAGGATCTTTGGTGTTTTTGTTGGAATTGGTTTTGTCTTCTTCCTTTAGAGCTGCAAGCTCCCTCTTTTGCAGCGGTGCCCTTTTGTGTTCTTTTTCTGTTTGACCAAAGGCGAAGCTGAGCCTCTCAATTTCTTTTTGTATGTTCGCAAATTTTTGTCTTAATAGATCTCTTTTCTTTTTTAGGAGTATACTGCCTACACTGATAGATTGCTTCTTTCTTTTTATGAAGTTAAAATTTTGGGCTATTTGTTTTTCACGTTTTGATCTCTAAAGGTACTATTTCTTTGTTGCTTTTTTCTTTTCTCGAAAACGTAAAGAAACTAAAGAAGGGAAATGAGAAGAAAATGATATTAATGATGATGATGATGATGATAATGGTGTTGGTGGTAGTGGTGAGAGATATAAGAGGACATTTTGCCTTCGTTTTAAGAAAGAGGCTTTGCTCTCAGAGAGAGAAGGGAGGATTCTAAGGGTGGTTGACTCCTCTTTCTCTGATAAGTAGTGGAGCTGATGATTTCATTGTATCTCTTTTTATGTTACCAACAGCCCTTTCAAAGAAAGGATTATCATATATATACACACACACACACACGCATAAAAGCACAAAGGGCCCCTTTCTCTTGTCCAAGAAGATCAAACAAAGAAGAAATGAGTTTTTAAATGACAGGGCTATAATGATATGCTTTTCTGTTTCAAGATTCGACTTGGGGAGGAGTTAGACTGTATTCGTGGCGGTGTAATCTTTTTGGTGGTCAGTGAAATGGTGATTTTGCCATCAAGTCTTGGCTTGCCTGTCAAGAATTGCAGCCATGACTCATTGTTCTGTCTTTCTCTTGTCTAATATACATTATGAAGGCAAATCTGAGCCTCCTCTTTCCAGACATAAGTTTTGTTTGTTTAAAGTTTGGGAAATAGCTCCAATATGACCCTAATGCTTACCCGTCTGGTCATATTTGACCCTGGTGAAGATGGATTGAGGGTGAATCCTCATTTCCGTCGAATAATTCCTACATGATGGCTTATTCAGGTGTTTACTACTTTAAGTGTTTATTTGCGCATAAAAAAAAGTTCAGGGCAAAAATGCACCTTCTCCCTGTTTTTTGGTAGACAGGAATTTCTGTCACTAGTTTAAGAATGAAGCTTTACTCTCAGAGTGAGATGGGAAAGGTTCTAAGGGTGGTTGACTCCCACTCTCTGATAGCCAGCGGAGCATATGATTTCCTTCTCTTTTTTGTGTTGCCAACAGCCCTTTTGGGAATTATTGCATCTCAGATTCAAAATCAGGGACCAAATTGAACCTTGTTCAATAAATTGTGTCGAGGGAGGTACAATCGGAGGACCTTTCTGTTATTATTTTAAGAATGAGACTTTGCTCTTAGAGAGAGATGGAAGAGTTCTGAGGGTGGTCGAGTCCTCTCTCCCTGATAGATAGTGGAGCCTATCATATCTTCTCTATGTAGTGCGCGTAAATAAAATGGCTATGATGATATGCTATGTGTTTCAATATCAGACTTGAAGAGGGAGTGCTTGTCATGCCGGGGTAAATCTGTGGTGCGCAATGAGATGTGTTGCTCTCATTTCTTGGTCTGCCTTGCAAGAATTGCAGCCTTGACAGTGATAGCGTTTGCTTTTCTTGTCTGATATTGTAAAATGAAGGCAAATCTGAGCCTCTTTTTTTCCGTTAACTAAGATTAATTATTATTATTGCTTTGCTCTGCAGAAAATGGTCAAATGAAATGCCGGCTTTCTTTTCTTTGATGAAAATGGTTGAATTGAGGCTGAAATGATCAGAGCCTGCTCTCGAACGAGTTTCTGTTTCATCTTTTTTTTTTTTCACATGAAATCACCTTTCACAGATGTTTTTCTTTTTTCTGAATTTTATTTTTCACATGGGTCTTTTTGGTGTGATCCCCTGAATTCAAATTTAAGTGGCAATTAATTCAGTAGAAATGTAGGATTTGGTCTTGTGATCTTTTTTCATCTACCTGATTCTACTGTAACAAAACTGGATTTTTATTTTTATGTTCTTTCTATTCAAGTTCGTGTGTTTCTCAACTGCGCAAGTCTGAGATTACTAAAAGTTGTACATGAGAGATTAGTCCCCTTACAGGGCTACTAGTGAGTTCGATTGTATAAAATATTTCACAGTTTGCTGAATCTTGGCGGTAAAATGTGCAACCCAATTAACAGTAGGGACAAACAAAATGCGAAGAGCAGTTGAGAGGATGTGCTGCCATGGATTTAATGTCTTGGCATATGCCATCGGACTGTCTGGCCTGGGAGTAGGAACGCCTGACCTTAAATTGAGTAGATCATTTACAGGGACATAATTGAGTTTGGAACTCTAGCTATGATTTGATTGGGCAGTTGGGGCCTTGGTTAATGTCCACCTGCGACAAAGACTCCGTTGCAATCTATGGCAGTGATTTTATCTTAACAAAATATGAATTATATTCATATGAGATTTATTGAAAACAAAGAATCCTCCTTGTTTCGCTTGATTTTTATCATTTTGAAATGCAGAACCTACAAAAAAAAAAAATATAACGAGCCTAACTGGGAACAAAGAGGTCATAATTGATCACCACCACTCACAAAATTCAATGACCAAATTATCCTCGTATACCCTGATCAGCTCTCTACCACTGCTAAGCAAAGAAAAAGGGCAATCCTGGAATAAAAGTAGTACAAAAATGGAAAACGTTATTGTTCTTTTAGGGATCAAGCACTCTCGAGTTAAACGAGGCTTTGCTCTCAGAGAGGGGGATGGGATTTCTCCTAAGGTGGTTGCCTCCCCCTCTTTGAACGGCTGCGAAGCCTATGATTTCATAATCGTCGCTGTCTTTTAATGACATAAACCGCCTTGCATCTGTATATGTATCTGAGCGTCAATTTGCCCTAAACTGTTTCAAATGTGGCTCTTCTTCTTCTTCTTCTTCTTCTTCTTCTTCATCATCATCTTCATCTTTTCTTTTTCTCGTGCTGCTTCTGCTGTTATAAAACCGAATATAAACGAGGCTGTGATGACACTGTCTTTTCAAGAATGAACAAAATTTAGACGTTAAGGAATTCGTTGGCTGTTTGGCAGGGTAATGTGGAGCTTTGTCCTCTTTTGTAGAGATGGCTCCTCCTTGCAGCCCTATGGCCATTTGTGTTCCTTTTCTTGTCTGATTATTAGGCGAATCTGAGCCCCTCTCTCTTCTAAATTCTCCTTTCCTTATTTAAAAAAAAAAAAAAAAGAAGAGATTTCTGAACTTTTTTTTTCTAAAAGAAATCTTTCTATCCAGAACAATACCTTAATGACTTCATAGCAGGTTTTAAATTTAGGGTTTGGTTTTTCTATCACTTTTACTGTGTTTCCTTCTTGCTGTGTTTCTTTCCGTGCATTTTCTGTTCTTGCAAGCTTCATGAATCATGTTTTTTTCTTTTTACTCGTATTTAAAAAGGAAGGACATTTGGCGTCAAATTTTGTTGCCCAAATCCACATAAATTCCTGCTAAAATGCTCAAACAGTGGTATTGATCAAAGTGAAAAGACTTTTGCATGGATACATTTTGGATTTAGTTCTGAAAGTAAAAACAGAGTATTGATTTTCTTAAGAAACGAATTGGTGCTATTAATGGTATTTAATGAGTAAGAGTATTGTTATGTGACATAATTGGGCATTACCCACAAGTAGTGGTTGCTATTTAGTCCAAAGTCATGCGATAATAAGACATAATTGTGATCAAATTCGAAGGGTCTTGTACTTTTATTTGCTTGACCTCTTGAAAACCAGTGCACAAAAACCTGCGTCTCTGGAACATCTCAAGGAAGTTAGCTCATATATAAGGCATTACTGGCAAATTTTTAATTAACAATGTAGATTTGCTTATGAATGGGTCGTGGCCCATGGGAGTCAATGGGACCCTTTGGGTCTGATTTAAAATGGGCTTTCAGCCCTGCACCCAATTCACAAGAAAGGGTAAATTTGGAATAAAATAACAGTCAACTTCACCATAAATAGTTTTGTGGATTGAAAACTTGTTCTCTCTATCATTAGTTTAAGAATGAGGGTCTGCTCTCAGAGAGGTGGGAAGGGTTCTAAGGGTGGTTGACTCTCACTCTCTGATAAGCTAGCGGAGCCTGTGATTTCATTCCCTATGTTTTATGTTACCAACAGCCCTTTAGCAGAAAGCAAACATTTTCTTCATATATATATATATATATACATGTATATTGGGCTATGATGATATACGCTGGGAGTTCCAAAATCAGACTTGAAAGGCAAAGGTTGCTGCTTCTCACGGCGGGGTAGTCTTTGGTCTACGCTGTACAAAGAATTGCAGCTGTGAAACGGTAGCGTTTCTTTTCTTGTCTGATTATTGAGGCAATATCTGAGCCTCCTCTTTCCAGATCTGTCTTAGTATCTGTTTGTTTCGTGGGAAAATACTTCGCTGGAAAGTCAAAACACATTTTCTCTGTCTCTCTCTCTCTCTCTCTCTCTCTATATATATATATATATATATATATATATATTAATTTGAGGCTGTGATGATGCTTATAGTTTTCAAGTTAAATATCAGACATTTTAAGGAACAAAGCCCATCTATTTGGCGGGGCAAATCACTTATGCAGCCATAGTTGTGGTGTTTGTCGTTCCATCCTGTCTGAGAAAAGGCGAATCTGAGCCTCCCTTATTTCTACCCTAAAATCACCCTTCTTCTTTTTTTTCCCCCTTCGCCTTTCACAATTTTAAAAGAAAAAAATGTGTATTATTTTTTGTGTGAAATTAATTAGAAAAATAGAAAACGGAAAAAGAAAGCCAAAAACAGGGGATTTTCTTCGTGAAAACCAAATGAACAAGAGCTGAAAAAGATCTTGATTCAAATGGAGGAGGAACTGTAAACAAATAGTGATGGCAAAAAGCCTATGATTACCCTAAAGTAAAGTGCCTAATTATTCGCGTATACAGCAGGCCAAGGTCACTTGGGGAACAGAGCTCTCGCATGAAGTACACGTGTAAAACAAAGGCATCGTTCTTTAACCCCGGTACAATACCATTCATCTACCCTGGTTAATTAACTCATTCACGAATCTATCCTCCAAGTTATTTCCAATTTACTAATACCACTACGAAATAAACGTATGGCTAAATCTGGAACTATACAATCGAAAATGGGTCTCTGCGCAGGGATCAAGCACTCTGTTAGTGTTAGCTACTATACTCAACCAAAAAAAAAAAAAAAAACTTTGTTTGTTTAAGAATGAGGCTTTGCTCTCAGAGAGGTAGATGGATTTTCTTGTTGAGTGGTTGCCTCTTTCTCTCTGAACGATTCTGAAGCCGATGATTTAAAAATCGCCGCCTTCTTCCTTTTCATGAAATAAACCGCTCGACCTGTAGTGTTAATTACTATTATCCCCTGAGGTTTGGCATAATTACATTGGTCTTATGATCCAGCTGGATCTTCTTCTTTGTTGTTACTCTTGCTGCTGCTACTGCTCTCAATGAACCGAATATAAAAGTGGCTGTGATGTTTTTTTTCTTTTCATATTTAGAGTGCCAATGTCAGACTTTCAGGAATGCTTTTGGTTGTTTGGCGGGGTAATGTTTTGAGGCTCTTTATGGTTGGCGTTGTACGTTTTCCTAGAGGTCTCTTTTCTTTGGCAGTCATGGCCATCTGTGTTCTTTTCTTGTCTGATTAAATGCAAATCTGAGCCTCTTTGTTATTTGAAAATCAGATTAAATTATCCTTTCGACACATTGGAAAGTCTCGACTCATTAGTTTAACAATGAGGCTTTGTTCTCAGGAGAGAGAAGGATGGTTCCAAGGGTGGTTGACTCCTCTCTCTGTGATAGGTAGCGGAGCCGATGATTTCATTATTTTCTATTTTCTGTTGCCAACAGCCCTATCAGGAAAGCAAAAGCAAAGAAAATAAAATCAAAACCCATCTATATCTCACTTCCTCTCCCTCTCTGTGTATGTATTCAGGGCTATGATGATATGCTCGGTGTTTCAAGATCAGATTTGAAAGAAATTAACTGTTCTATTGGCGGGGTAATCTATGGAGGCGGTCAGTGAAATGATGATTTTGCCGTCAATTCATGGCTTGCCTGCAAGAATTGCAGCCATGATACATTGTTCTTTCTTTTCCCTGTGTCTGATAATATAAAGGGAAATCTGAGCCATCTCTTTTTGTAGATCTTGTTTTTGTAGAAACCAGTCTTATGGATATCAAAAGCTCAAATCTTTATCTCATCGAAGATAAGGTTTTCCTGGGTCCTTTTTATCCATCTATGATCATGCATTTGATTTGAAGAAGGCAGTGGATTCTGTAAATATGAACCAAAAACTCCTTATTCAAAATATTGATCACCTATATAGAGATTTGAACGACATTCAAATCTTTAAATATGTTTTCTTCTCTCCACCTTTTTTTATCTTGTATAAAGTTTGGATTTTGGGGCCATCTAAATTTTCTTATACTGTTTAACCCTCCCTTTAAAGATCTTTGTTCCTTTTTTTGTTTGTTTTGGTTCCTGTTCTCTTTTCTAAATGCTTCTAATTGTCTACTTATGCCCCCTTAATCAATGTGTAATCAGAATTTCACCGGACCAGATGAGGTTTTCTTTCTTTGGAAAGAAAAGACAATGATTGAAGGGTAATATCTACAAACAGCGATTAACATTTAAACTAGCCAAATACTTGTCTTTTGAACGGAAATTAAATTAATATATATTTTTTCAATATTATTAAAAATAAATTATTTAAATATAAATATAAATTTATATAAAAATATGAAATTAAATTTTTTAATATATAAAAGTATTGAATTTTTAATCGGAATAAGTAAATAATTATGGATTATTTTATAAATTAAAAGCTCTATTTTTTTAAGAATTAAATTTTGTAATATAATTCTAAAAATAATTTTTTTAAAACTCTTTTACTTATATTTTAATTATTATTGAGAATAAAAATAAAATATATAAATAAAAAGTCATCTATAAATTGACTACAGTAATATAATAGTTTAGTGCTATTTTTTTGGCGAAAGCTATTCTATACGAATAAAATATGGTTAAATATATAAATAGATTTTGAACTTGTCTAGTTTTTGTAATTCATCCCTAGATCTTAATTTTAATTCAATTAAATTTTTTAATTTTATGGATTATTGGTATTTTACTTTTTAATTATATGTGCATATATTTTACGCTATTTAAAAGTGTATATATTTAGATAAAGTAATAATATATTTAAAATATAAAATAACGGCTAAATACATAAATGGCTTCTTGGATTTGTCTCATTTTTTTAATTATCCGCTCGAATTTAATTTTGATTTAATTGGACTTCTTAATTTTATTAGTTTTTTTGTTTAAATTCTTCAATCACATACATTAAGGACGTGTGTTTTATGCCATCTAAAACATGTGTAAATTTAAAAAAAAAAAAATAATATATTTAAATATAAAATAAATAAATAAAATAAGTAAAACAATTAGTTTTAGTTCTTAAACAAAACTTGATGTTTTTCTATATTCACTAAATATTTCATTGTTATGATTACTGGTGTGAATATAATATGTGAGAATAAAAAGAAAAATTGACAGAAAAGTTGAAAGATTATAACGGTTTATTTTAGTTATTTAGAAAATATATTTTTAATAATATAATAAATAATATATTTTTTATAAAAAATTAATCTAAAATGTTTAACTTCTACCTGTGAAGGATTTAAATATAATAACTCGTAAAATTTATATGCCGTTTGAATCGAAATTGAGCTTAAGAAGCCAATTGTAAAAATAAGCCAAATTTAATAGTTTAATTATGTATTTTATATATTATAAAATATTAACTTTTTTATTACTACCGTTAGCGGAGGAGTTAAAAATAATAATCGTAAAGTTGAAAAGTCCAATTGCAAAATTGAGTTTGGAGGGCAAATTGCAAATATGGAACAAGGATCCATTTATGTATTTTGCTATATAGTATTTATTTAAATTTGACATTAATATGGATGTAGTAGTTTATTAATTATAAATTATTTATATATCTATTCAAATGTTTATATTAAAATATAATTTTTTTTTTAGTTTTTTATGAAATCGAATAACAATATATAAAATAAATCTAAAAAATATATTAAAAGTTTTAGTATAATTTTTATAAAAGAAAGTAAGAGAAAGATTTCGAAGTAATTAAATAAATGAGAGAAAAGTTATAGAGATTTTTTACAAAAATTAGATTAAATTCATAATTCTAAGAAGTTGATTAAAAATTTTAGAATAATTCTTATGATAATAGCGTGAGAAAAATAATTTAAAGTAATTAAATAGTTAAGTATAAAATTATACATTTTTAATACTAATTAATATATATTTTTTTAGAATAGTTAATGTATGTCTTTAATATTTATATAATTATTTTTTTGAATTTTTTATATAAATTCTTAAATTTATTACAATTTAAAGAAATAATTTAAAATTGTAAAAAAATTATTGTGAAAAGAAAAAACAAGTTACAAAATTCTTCATATATATATATATATATATAGGGAGAGAGAGAGAGAGAGAGAGAGAGAGACAGATATCTTGGACATCTTTTTGCTATTAAGTGATTTACTGCATGTATTATGTTTGGTGAAATTTTTTATTAAAAAATCTTAAAAGAATCTAAAGTAAAAATAATAAAATTGATTGATACTTAAATATTACAAAATACATTAATTTATTAATTTAAAACTTATTTATATTTTTATTAAAAATAAAAATTTTAGTTTAGTTATATTTAAGGAATTACCTTATTTTCCGTATTCGTCTGCTTCTTCTTCCTCGAGAAATTTAGTAGGGGCATATGGAAAGGGCCTAACTGCTGTTTTAGTGCACTTGTGTCCATCTGCTTTCTGCTTCACTTCAAAAGAATGACATAAGTAGACATGACTATAAGGAAGAGTAGAAGGCTCAAGGCATATATTATGAATTAGTCTTTATTTTATTTTAAATTTATAAATAATTTTAAGAATTTTAACTAAATAAATTCTTAATAAAAATTAAATTTTTATTTATTTATTTTTTTACAATAACCAAATCTTTATCTATGATTTAGTAATATGGACTTTTTCTAATTTTTCTTTGCAATCCCTAATTAGCTAGTGTGGGATATTGTTCCAAACAGATAAATTTAGCTACTGGGACGGTCAAACGACAATAATTTTACAAGTAATAAATGGGAGACTGCGAGGCACTCAGTCGTTTCTTCAGCAAAGGAAAGAAATATCTGAATATGGGTGGAATGACAATAATTACCCTCCATACCCTTGGCAAACACAACACATGAGGAAGGGTTTAACTGGAATCGAAAATTCACACCGACCAACAGGAGCAGGATTTGGTTTCTTTATATATATATATTTCCCTTTTGGGAGAAACGGAGCCTGCATCTTTCAGTAGTGTCAAGAATGAATGAGGGCTTTGCTCTCAGAGAGTGAAGGAAGGGTTCTAAGGGCGGTTGACTCCTCTCTCTCTGATTAGCAGCGAACCCTATGATTTCTGCTCTCCTTTTTATGGTCATGAACAGCCCTTCAGAGAAGAAGAAAAGGAATAAGGAAAATAAATAAATAAATAGTATATCAACGCCACCTGAATTGGGAAAAAGGTGCATTTTCGCCCCTAACGTTTATAGAGAGGCTATGATGATATACGGTACAAGTTTGTGAAATCAGATCTGGAAAGAAATGGCCTGTTTCACGGCGGGGCGAATCCTCATGTCGGTGGTCAGTGAAATGATGGTTCTGTTGCCATCATTTTCTTGGCTCTGCATGCAAGAATTGCAGCTGTGATAATGGGCGATTCCTTTTCTTTGTCTGATTTTAAAAGATAGTGGCAAAATCTGAGCCTCCTCTGTCCATATTTGACGGCTAAATCGGACTGTGTTCCCTATTTTAATAAGTCTCCGTTTGTTTCGCGAAAAATAGTTTTTGTTTCGGTACATAATTATAATTGAAATTGATATTGAAATTGAGACACTGATGATATGCATTTTCTGGTGTTAAAAATAGATATAACACAGAATATTTGGCAGAGTAGCTCTCTGTTGCAGCCATGATTTTGGTTCTGGCGGTGTTATTACATTTTGCGTCTGACCAAATGCGAATCTGAGCCTTCTCTCTTTCCACATGTTGGTTTTGTTCATGTTCAAGAATTAGATTGAATTGCCATTTTTTCTCAAAATGACTTTCTTTCATTAAGCTGGAAGAATTCAATTCTTGCTACTTTTATTAAGCTTTCCAAACATGAAAAGTTACTTCCTTTCCAAAGACACTCTGTCCATCTGTCTCTCATTATAGTTTGAACTCTAATTCAGGCTCTGATGATGCTTTATTAGAATTAAAAAGAATTAGACATTTTCTGTTGTAGCCACTGCTGTGATGGTGGTGCTGTTCCGTTTCTCTGTCTGAGAAGGCAAATCTGAACCTTGCACAATGTTCTTTTCTTTATTAAAATTGGGCCGTTTTGTAGGATTACAAATTTAATCAGAGAGCAACTTACCTCATAAGAAGCTTTAGACCTAAAAATTTTGAATTACATATGCAAACTAGAAAAGAAAACTCTTGCTTTGAAACTCAAACATGGAAGTGCATATCATTTATGCTAAAGGAATAGTTATTTTTAACCTACACATGTCCAGGGAATGTTCATTTTGTTATCTGTCGGACCGACTCATATACTGAAAACTGATATCAGTACCCCCAATCAAGACTTTTGTTTTACTATAGTACAGGTTTTACTCAAGAATTTTAATACAGGAAAACAAACAAGGTTCAGTTTTATGGTCACCTTTTTTTCTTTTTTGTTTTTTTTTTTGCTATATATCATCCATGCCTCTCTTTTGAGTTGTAACTTCTGCAGACTCACTAGAATTTTTTAGAGAGTAAACTCAATAATACCATTGTTGCCAGTACTGTTGCACCCAAATTGGCTATATTTGCTGTGGCAGCGCTAGGTGGTGTGGTTGGAGCAGGACTGCCTGAAGAAGAAGTATCTGTGGTTTTGGCTACTGCTGGTAGTGGTGGGTCTACCACATCTGCAACATCCAAAACTGGTGAAGGAGCAGCTGCTGGTGGTAGCATTTCGGAGTTAATGAATTGAAGTAAAAGTGGTGGTTCAATTGGTAGGACTGTGAATGGGAGGTCGTAGTTGAGATTTGAACATACATTTCCTGGAAATGCCACATATAAGATGTAGTTCTGGATTAACACTTAATTGAATTGAGATTTATAATATATCAGTCAATTAGCGCTTGGAGAACTTACTCAAATATCTGCTTGCAGTTGCAGGGTACTCAGTTATGATCCCATCAGCTTCAAGTCCAGCAATATAAGTAGCAATCTCTACTGTAGGATCTGAGAAGAAATCAAATGGAAGTGTAGCGAATTCGTTCCTCAGAAGCGATACATATACTGTCAAATTTGCAGCATGCATTTCATGCACAACATTTGTTGTAGTTACAGCATAGCCATTATTGGTAGGGACGAGTGAGGTTCTTGGAAGATTGACAGCATCAGCAAATTTCTTGATTTCGTCAACTGATTTCTTGGGTGCTGCACTTATTTCTTCTCCCAGGTACAACACTCTTTTGTAAGCAGGAATATTTAGAAATTTAGACAACACTGAAGTATCATCTGATTGAATTAGCACTTGTTGAGTGGCTTGCTTGTCAAAAGTGGCATTGCTCAATGCAGTGGTAACCGCAGTTACTATGTCAAGACCCTTCTTTGCAGCTAGGAAAGCAGCATTCTGCAAGCAGAAGTTTTGAAGGGATTAAATTGCTGAATAAGATGAAAGCAAGAAAGGCAATAAGGGTACTAGGAGTCTGACATGCTTACCTCAATGTTGATTAAAATTCCAGATGCTGCCTTTGTTTTGGCGAAGTCCAAAAATTCAGGCAGAGTCATAAATTTACCTGCATTCTTGCTTGCAGGGTTTCTTGGGAACAAATTACCATTACCCAAAGGGCTTACCAATTGAGCTGACATGAGAAAGATTTACTGTTAATGAGGAATCCTAGAAGCTTACTCGAAGAAACATTATGCGAATGTACATATGCAAGAGTGCAACAAAGAAAGAAAAAGCTTACGCCGCAATGTCTGAATTTCAGTCCATGTGAGATCAAATGAAAAGATTCCAGCAGCCGGTTGGATTTCAGGGATAGTGCTAGATCTCGAAACAAAGGTAGTCATTGCTGTTGTATCTCCTGTAAGGTCTGCACTGTCCATACAGAAAGCTACTCCGTCCTTTGACATTTGAACTGTGCAATCTATAATGTCAGCACCATCATCTAATGCTCGTTGATAAGCAAGATCGGTGCAGCCAGCATATACTCCACTTGCTCCATTGTAGGTTATTATCAGAGGTCCATCTGAAGCATTTTCTTCAAGTGTCAAATGGTTTTTTCTTATACTGCTAACTTTGATACAGTAATTTGCACTGAATATTAGAAATCTTACCCTTTCTTGGCATGCTAACGTCACTGAAATTTGCAAAGCATGCTGCATTACAAGGATCATAAGGAGGGTCAGAAAAGTAGGTAGAACACATGAACCCTTTCGTAGAGATGTTATATAGAGAAATTGCAGAACCAATTGCTGATCTTACCTAGAGCTGCTGATGCTGTAGAAGGGAAATCTGTGATCATTCCATCAATAGCAAACTGTTTATTATCTATGAATTGCAAATATTCAGCTGCTGGGTCATAGAAATAATCAAAGACTGTAACATAGTCATTTGCGAAACCAGAAGCATATACTTCTAGACCAAGTTTATGAGCATCTAGGACGAGACTAGTTGCATTCTTCTCCAAATAGTTGGCTTTGGTTACAGGCCATATGTAATCTTTTGGGACTGCAATTCCTGATGCAAATGACTTGATTGTGGCAAGATTTTGCAGAATTGAACCGTAGGTTTGGTTGGTTGTGGGTTCAATAGCATTTTTGTCGAGGAAAACAAAGATGAGCTTGGTCCTTCTGCTCACTTTTCCATTCAATGACTTCAAGAAACCAATCTCAGGACTTGAAATGTAGTCGACACGACGAAATGCCCTTTCCGTTTGAATATATGATGCCACATTCAGTTTGTGTTCAGTATAGAATTTGTCATACTGCAGAGAATGAGAGTACAGGAGAAAGCAAAATGCATTAGCAACAGATCTATAAATTAGGACAAGAAAAACAAGGATACTGTTGTCTGAAAATTACCTGAACATTTATCCAGTAGGAATGAAATTTACCATGTAAAACATCATCAACAGGGGTCACAGGAAGTTGGTTGTCAAAGTCACTTGGTCGAGCTAATATACTTTGCATAACTGGTGAATATCAATAACGAATTAGTCCATTTAAGGAAGACAGGCACTTTTTTTTTTATTCCTGAAGAAGTAATATAGTTCTTAGATTCACCTGTTACATTGCTCAAAAGCTCCTCGAATGTAAAATCTACGGAAAACCACCCAGTAACATCCTTCCCATTAACATTGTAGGTTTTTGAATTGTTTGGATAGACCATATCTATATTTGTTGTGTTGTTGATCCTTACATCTGGTTGGCATATTCCTTTTCCATCTTTTGTTAGTTGTAAATTGCAGAGCATAACCACATTGGATACGCTTGAAAGTGTCATGTCAATTGCAAAGTCAGTGGATTCAGGAAAAACCCCGGAAAACCCACCACGAGCAACCACAAGAGGTGGCTGACCTGCCATACACAATGAAAATGTTAGTATTAATGTTGTTCTTTCTTTATTTAAAATCTAAAAGTATCACAAAGACACGTTCCCATGGCACGAGACTTCTCGTTTTAGGAGAGTCAGATGAGACTTCTTGCATTAGGTAAGTTCTTGTCTTATCAATGTAGAATGATGTTTATAATCCAATAGAGCAACTTCCGTGGAAGTTAATTTCAGAACAAATAACAATTTCAAAGCCAAAAGAAATCCTGATACCATTTAGAGTTAGCCATTTCTTGTTGGATGTTGGAGGTTTGAGTGGTACTTGTGCAGTTGCATGGATCAGCAGAGAAATGAGAACCAAACAGCTGATCATTTTTTCTTCTAATCCTGTTACACTCTGTTAGAAGAATGGTATATAGAGTGAGCAACACCTTTATTGCCAAAAGAAAGACAAAAAGAAAAAGAAACATACCAACAAGAATCAATCATGAAAACAAGAAGACCTTTTGATGATGATGGTTGTTATTCCAATCTCACCTTGTTTATATTTTTTTTCATATTGCAGGTTGTTGTTAATGAAACTTAATAGGTATGATTTACAAGTATTCAATTTTTTTTTTTTAATTACTGGTGCTGTATGATAAAGATGACCCCATGCTATTTCATGAACATCATCTTATTTTCATATTTAAATCTGCATTTTTTAATCTAAAATTCTAGTGTTATCTGGTAGCACCTCAAAAATAAAATGTATTAATTCTATTATGTTTCATGGTTCAAATCTACATTTCTGAATCTTCATGGTTCAAATCTACATTTCTGAATCTATAGATTATTGTTTTATGCTTTAAACAAATCTTATGTTTGCGTTGATGAATAATTTGTGATCTAAAATGGAGGTAGCTCTCTTTTATATCATAAATGCCATTCATACTTTTGTTGTTCTAACCTATGCATATGAATAATAAAAACTGTAGTTTTCTGCATAACCATCACAAACCTTGTAATATACAAACTGTAACTGCATCAAAATAAAACAATACAAAAGGGTATATGTATTAAGAACAAAGAAAGAGGAAATAGAACTTACAAAATGTTAGAATCTTGAAGGATTAGATTTAGAGCCTAAAAAAACATCCCTTGTTGAGTTTCAAGCTTGAATTGAAACCCACAAAGGGTAATGTAAATGCAGAAGAGAAAAGAAGGAATAGATGTAGAGAAATAGAGAGAGAGAGAGAGAGGGAGGGAGAGCTTAAAGTGATGACAGGGATTGAATGTGCAATGTTTTCTCTGAATAATTTCCACACATTTGAACGCATTAATAGCTGGACAGGAATTAATCTTTTGTAACAGATAACTGAACTCTTTCATCTTTTTCTGTTCTTTTTCCTTTAATGGTCTTTTCGATCTGCTTCTTTTAAGTTATTTTACTATTTTTGGTTCCTCAATTTTAGACAGCATTGTTGGCTTTTCTTTTATAGGTCTATATAGTAAGAGAGAGAGACATAACAGCTCAAACAATAACGGTTTTTTGAAACCTCCCTCCAAATAGGAAACCTGTCTCCTCTTTCATTTAATGAACAGTTGCAACATTTTTCTAAAAAAAACTAATGGTGCTTAAAGTATGAATTGAACCCATTAATTATGAATTGGCCAACTAAACTTTTATTTTAATCGAACGTATTACTTGACTTTTTGTGTTATTTTTAGTTTATTTTTGGAGTATACTATATTTCAAAATTAATGTTTGATTAAAATATGTTTTTTTTCAGGTATAGTATATTTCAAAATTAATGTTTGACTAAAATATGTTTCTTGTATACATTTGAATCTTACGTTCTACTATTAGATTTATCCATCATTCTTGTATAATTTTTTCAGAAACGTATCTTTTTTTATTAAATTTTCAATTATTATCACTTGACATTATAAGATTGTTTTTATATTGTAATAGTTATGACTTATTTTATAATAATATTTAAAATAATTTTGTTATTTTTTTTTTTTTTACAAATGGGTTTAGGTATGAATATGCCATGGATATTTTACTATTTTTATTCTTAAAATATTATTTCTAAAACTTCAGAAATATTGGAAAGTTTAAATAAAAATAAAATCACGCAAATTTAGAATTTCTATTTTATTAATTTGTCTTATTGTGTATCTTTTTACAAACACTTTTGGATTTGAATAAAAAGATTTCATAAGTATCTTATAATTTTTGTTTTAATCAAATATTTTAATGAAAGTTTAAAACATCAAACCAATCATTTATCCAACTAATAACTAAGAATAAAACATAGTACAAATAAGAATAGGATCAATCAGTTTGATACTAAGCAATTAAAATTAAAAAAAAATTATTTAATTATTGAGATTGTTACTAAGTAATTAGAGTATTTAATTTTAAAAAATTTAGTAGAAATTTTTTGAAAATTCTGATATTAATATTTCTTATAATAATAAAATTCCTTGGTATTACTTTTTATTTTATTTTATATATAATTATTCTTTAATATAAAGTAACTTTTTTATTTTATATATAATTATTCTTTAATATAAAGTAATATACTTTAATAAATTAAAACTAAATTTATTTAATTAAAAAATAATTTAGTTATTCATATTTTTCTTAAAGAAACTAAACTAACTAATCTCTAGGAGGCTATTAATGTTTATATTGTGATACATTTGGCTATCTTCTCTCTTTTCTCAATTTTATATATCTTATTAATCATTAATTATTTTATCACATAAATTATATATATTATTACAATCATTTGACTTGATAATTATTAGTTTATGTTTTATTTTTTTATAGCTATGATATAACTTTTCTCTAAGTTCTATAATCATCGTCATTTTCGATAATTATAGTTTTTTTTTTATTTTTTATAGCTATGATATAAATTTTTTTTTAGTTTTATAATCGTCATCATTTAAAATAAAATAACTCTTTTGATTTTATTAATAAAGCTTTCTTTTTTATTTCTTAAAGATTAAGTTAAACACAAAATTATTAAATTTTTTATATTTTACTGATAGAAGAGATTATTTTGTAACTATTGTAACCATTATAAAATACAAATTGGACTCATATTAATTTTATATTTAAGAGTTATAAGAAAATTAAATTAAAAATTATTACTAATTCAAACTTGTGTTGAATAATCCATAAAGTTATTAAAATTATTGAATGTTTAATTTTTTTATTTTAAGTAAATAATTTCTTATAATTATAGCTTAATATATAACTAAGAAATCATACTCGTAATCAACTGAATTATTTTTTTTTTTAAATTATAATTTTTCCAATCTACTTGGTAATACAGCTTTGCTAAACTTGCAATATACTTATTCTGTTTTATTTCTACAAATTGTGAATGAAAGTTTTTCATTTTGTTTTATGTTATATATATATATATATATTTGTTTTGACATAGTTTATAGTAGTTGTCTTTGTTTATTTTTGGATTTAATTTCTTTTGTAATAAAAATGTTTCGTACCATCATCCTGTATTAAATGTCTTGAAAGCTATGGTAAGGTGATAATTAATGATAAAATAGTACTTTGTGATGCTTTGAGTTTCATGCATAACTATTTGCTGGAATTGTTGGTTGTTTTATAATAGTCATCACTCCTTTTTTAGTTGCCTAAATGAATTTGTTTCTACAAATTGTTGAGAGGTATATATTTTTTTGAACAAATCTATTTCAAACTTAATTATTCTGAAAGCTACTTATATTCAATCACCAAATGTTCATTGTTGATTTCCTGGTTGTTGAGGCTTGTAATTGTTGCATCACCAAATGGAATATTCAATCTTGAGTGGGTTTTCTTTTTTTTCTTTTTTGTTTTTTGTTTTTCCTATTGGTGCTCAAGTTGATATGAGATGCACCTGTTCTTACGTAGCTATAATAGTTACCATGCTACCACATGCTGTTTTTGTCGTTGGCATGTCGCACCTGGTAATTTGAAGAGTTATACTTCTAATTGAACAATACTTTATATTAGCTAATACATTGTTAATATTAATGAATAATAAATTAAATTAATGCAACCTGAGGAATTGGAGAGACAACAGGTGCCCTGAATTAACTTTTGAGGAAATTGCATGCTCGTCCAGTATCTGAATCATTGTAAGGAGCCTCTGAATATCAGAGTTCTAGGCTGGTTTTAAAATGTCAGTGAAATGGATATGCTAATATTGAATCCACAAGTAGCATCTTCCTGGTTCAAATAATCATGAACTCAGCTGTATCATTTAGATGTACCCAACTGTAAATATGGCAGATGTGCTGCTAGGCATGGTATAGGCAGAGGTGTGGAGTATCATAGTGCTATAGCGAAGATTACATCATGCACCTGTAGATATTTAGCCATGGATTAATGCAGGCAGAAGATATGCAATTTATATCTACGCATGAATATAGAATGTGTGAAATGTATATACAGTCGAACCATTTTTTTCTTAATGTCAAAGCTTCAGAAGACCACATGCTTGATTCCCAACCCTTTAACCATTCTCAGGCCCGTGAGCGCTCCCCAAAAGTTGAGCATCCATTGTTGAGCACACGTCTATATTCTAAGTAATGCCTGTTATCTAATTACCCAGTTGGTATTGAAGAATCCCTCATGCGTTGCAAATTCAGACATACAAGCACCATCTGTACTCAATTTATCATTCCTTCACAGTAGGATCTTCCAACTGCTAGAGAATCTAGGCAGCACAAGCCATTATAACCCAGCCAAACATCCCCCAATCTTGCTTCTTGAATCTCAATGGTTCCAGGGATGACAAAGCTAATAGGGGCTTCTTCACCAAAAAAGCACTCTAATATTACATGCTTGTTTCTCCAATTCCAGATTGCTCAAGCAGTTAAACCAGAGTATGGCATTCCAAATCAACTGATGGGTGTCGAATCCAATAAAAATATATTTTCTCTTTAAATAAAAATTTGTAAATAGTGATAAGTAGGGTTGAATTTTAAATTTGGAATCAAAATAAATTAAACTAAAAATCAATTAGAAACAATAATAAAATTTAAGAAGATAAATCGATATGAGAAAACTTCAACTCAATGTATAATCTCAGTTTTAATTCATTGAATTGATCATTAATGCAAATATAATTTTTAAATTCATTAATAAATTAGTTATAGTTGTTGAGAAGTTTTAACAATCTAATTTCTTCTTAATTTTTTTTGTTAATCAACGGAAACCATTTGATTAATTTTCTTATTGAATAAAACAATCCTAGAAAAACTTTCAAGATTTAATTCACCAATAGCAATGCAATATAGAGAAACCCAATCCTAGTCAACAAATATATAAGATTAATTCATTTAGTCTAGATCATGCATCTAGATAACATGAGTATGTTATTCTATCACTAATCATTAGAATAATTAAACAATTACAAATTTAATATTCTAATTTGACATAAACTATCTTAATAATTGGGTAATAAACCTTTTTACATAATCAACAAAAATAGAATTCCTAATAGACATAGAAGATACATGAATATTAATAAAATTGAGAAAATAATAAAGAATAATTAAATCTCACAACCCAGATGAATTCCCTTAATTAACCTTGAGTTGGAAAGAAAGAATTCAGCCACACATAATTGTCATAGAGAAAATAAAGCAAAAAAAAAAGCTAAAACAATGGATAAAAGAAAGAAGAAAACTGGTTTGCTGCCCCTTTCTCTCTAAAACCTAAGAGACTCTTTATTTTTATAGGAAAACTTGGCCCCCTATGAAATATTAGATGATGTGTCTAAGGAAGGAATCATTCGTCCCTACAATAATCTTAAGTAGTGAGGAATTTTTAGTAAACAAACATTCCCAAAAACAAATTAAAAAGCCACACTTTAAGCTTGTTTCCATAAATTCAGATTTTTGGAATACACCGTGAGCACACTCTAACTGAAGAGATCTTCTGCCATCTTTTCTCCCTTTTATCCAAAACTCTCCAAAGTATCAATCTCTATAAAAACTCATCAAATATCATCATTTCAGCTTCATATTGCATCAAAACATTCCTTCTATCATAAAAATTAATAATTACAATTAAGATCCACAATTAAGCATAAATACTCAATAATAACCAAGAAAATTTTGATAATTAGTATGCATAAAATACACACTATTATCAACACTGCAGAGAATCCTTTGAGATAATTCTTCTTGTCCAGTCCTATATTATCAAAGTAAAATCTGGCATAGAAAATATCAAATTTAATGCAGGATAGAGCAATATTGATTAAGAATCCAAGGAGATACTAGATACACACCTATATTGTAGCAACAATAGGAGAAAAGATGACTTACATGGATACTAACATTAAGTTTTTATATAACTGTAATTGAATCATTTCAATTACATAACCGAATGCAAGCAAGATATTTTAGCAAGTCTCAGGCTCTGAGTCTTTTCTCACAACAGATTACATAAAATTGGCAGACTAAAAAACAGATTACATAAAATTGGCAGCTACATTTAGTCTGAGTATACTGTATTTCGGAGAAGGTATGTTCAAACTGGACGTATGGCCTCTCATTCTCACTCCCAACTAAATGAACCACCACTTCTACTTCAATTTATTAGTCCTCCAATGGAATCACCAGCAGCTGCCCCATAACCAATTATGGGTGTTGCTGATGATTGTAGATCCACCCTACCAGCAGTAGCCAAAGTGACAGATTTATAGCCACCACAATCTTCCAGGTTCATTCACTGATTTTATTATCAAAATCCTTAAGTTCCAATTTTCTAATTAAATATATAGCTTCTTAGTCATATAAAAGACCCAATTTCACAAACAGACAAAAAATTATGGACGAAGTAAGGCTCAGATTCGCCTTTTCTCAGACAGAGAAAACAGAACAAACCACCACAGCCTTGGCTGCAAGGGAGCTGCCCTGCCAAAGATGGGTTGTGTTCCTCAAAATGTCTGATTTTTAACACAAAAATGCATCATCACAGCATATATATATATATATATATATGCGTGTTCGAAGAGTTCATAGTTGCCAAAATTCAATTCTGTAAACATAAAAAAAAAAAAAAAAAAAAGAAACAACATTATGAAAGAAATGAAATCATGCCAAACGTAACATGATCGTGCATGAATTTAATTGAATTAATTGCAAATGATTTATTCCAAAAAGCCAGAAGGATGAGGCTCCGCATCCAATCAGAGAAGAAACTTTCTGAGAGCAAAGCCTCATACTTTATGTGCTGTAAATATACGTACTACGAAATGATATTCATACACAGTATATTCTGCAAAATAACTGAAAATAGGAAGCTCGGATTCTGCCTTTCTAGCAGACAAAAAAGGAAAAGCCATAAATTTTATGGCTTGCAAGGGAGGCACAGAAAGTGATACCAAAACCACCATTTCACTGACCAGCAAAAGATTACCCTGCCATGAAAACAATCAATTTCTCTTCAAGTCTGATTTTGGTCAAGGTCATCAATACCATTTTGGTAACATAAAAATAAAGAGAAGAATCATAGGCCTCCTTGCTAGTGAGAGAGGAATCGACCACCCTTAGAACACCTCTCTCTGCAAGCAAACCCTCTTTCTTAAAACTAGTGGAGAAATGTAAAATGCTAACTTCATATAATCACAGCCTTAATTGCAATTATAGATTATTGGCTCTGCAATCAATCAGAGAAGAAACTCTCTGAGAGCAAAGCATCATAATTTATGTACCGAAACAAAAGTTATTTTCAGTGAAAACAGATCTGAAAAGAGGAGGCTCAGATTTTTCCTTCTTTAATCCGACATAAATGAAACACCACATTTTCACAGCTGCAAAATCTTGCATATATGCAGAGACCATCCTTTCACTGACCAGCATCAAAGATTCACCCTGCCGTGACAAGAGGCAATTTCACTGCAAATCTGATTTCACAAATTTGATCATGTCATCATAGCCTCACCATGATGGTGCTGATTTTTCTTTTTCTTTTTTTTTTTTTCTTTTGTTTTCCTTTTCTTATTTTAAGGGCTGTTGGTAACATGAAAATAGAGAGAATAAATCATAGGCTTCGCTGCTAATTAGAAAGAGAGGAGTCAACCACCCTTAGAAACCCTTCCTTCTCTATCTAAGAGCAAACAGTCATTCTTAAAACAATGAAGGAAAAATATCCTCAACCACCATGAAGGCCCAACATGACAAATGGGATAAACATTAGGGGCACATATGAGCCTTTTCACTTATAATTACTGTTGTTATAATAATTATTTCTATTATTACTAAACAACAGTGACAGCAACAGCAAGAACAAGAACAAGACAGAGATCACTTCGTGTAATTATGGCCAAACCTCAGGGAGTTTATAGTAATAAACACCACATCTTCAAATCATTGGCTCTACAGGCGTTCAGAGAGGGGAGGCAACCACCTTGTAAGAACATCCAATCCACCTTTCTCTGAGAGCAAAGCCCCATTCTTTAACATAACAGAGGTTTGGAAGAAATGAGCTTTTGAATCACAAAAAATGATTTGAAAAAATTACAGAGCTTCGAAAAGCTGGATCGTTTGAGTACTCTGTGACACGTGTGTAATACACATGTGAGTGAAAGCGAGTGAGTTGAATATTGTAAACAGAGAAACGATTGTGTCGATAGAATACTGACAAGATGGACTCACCACAGCTGGAAATTAAAAGCAATGGATATGGGAAAATGGGGTAGAGGATGGATGACTGTGAATAGCCACCCTTGCTCTGCAACTGGAACACAACAGCCGTCCATAACTACTTGATTAACAAAGTAATGCACGTAGAGAAGAGTAATTTTAAAAGCAAGACCATTAACAGGGAAGCAAAAGAGAGAATTAAAATAAAAGTGGAGAGAGAAATAACTTTGGCTGCAACCATGAAAGACATTAATTTATATAATGAGACAAAACTTACTTTCCATGAAACAAACGAATCCTAAATAGATGTGGAAGAGGAGACTCAGATTTTGCCTTTCTAAAATCCGACGTAAAATGAAACACCATATTTTCACAGCTGCAATTCTTGCGTACATGCAAAGCCAAGAAAGTGATGGCAAAACCATCATTTCACAGACCAGCATCAAGATTTACCCTGCCGTGCAAAAAGGCAATTTCTCTCCGATTCTGATTTCACAACTTCGACCATATCTTCATAGCCTCTCTATATCTCTACAAACATGAGGGGCAAAAATGCACCACTTCCCATATACATTTATAGGGAAAAGACTTGCCTAGTCCAGGTGCCATTTATTTATTTATTCATATATTATGTTTCTTCTTCTTCTTTCAAGGGCTGTTGGTAATATAAAAACAGAGAGAAGAAATCATAGGCTTCGCTGCTAATTAGAAAGAGAGGAGTCAACCGCCCTTAGAACCCTTCTTTCTCTCTCTAAGAGCAAACCCTCATTCTTTATAATATGAAGGATCATGAGGGCAAATCCGTACCTTTTCCCTCATAATAGTTATTATTATTATTATTATTATTATTACTATTATTAAGCAACAGCAGGAGCAAGAAAGAGATCAGTAGTATAATTATGATCAAACCTCAGAGGGTTTATGATCATGAACACTAAAAGTAAGGCGGTTTATTTCATGATAAAGACAAGGAGGCGATTATGAAATCATCGGCTCCACAACCTTTCAGAGAGGGGAGGCAACCACCTTACAAGAAAATCCAATCTACCTTTCTCTGAGAGCAAAGCCTCATTCTTTAACTCAATACAGTATTCAATCGGACTAAGGGTCAATTTGCCCCTTCAATAAGAAGAAATGAGCTTTTGGATGAAAAAAAATCAAAACCCAGAGCTCCGCAGAACTGGATCATTCAAGAACTCCCTGACCTGTGTAATACACGCGCGAGTAAAAGCAAGTGAGGTGAATATTCTAAACGAAGAGAAATAATTGTTTCAACGGAATACTGACGAGATGGACTCACCACCGCCGAAAACTATAGATGATGGATCTGGGAAAAAGGAGCAGAGGATGAAGGGTTGTGAAGAGGCCCCTGCTCTGCAACTGGAACGCAGAGGCTATAACTTCTTGAGTTCACAATGCAAAGCACATGATAATAGAGTAATTTTTAAAGCAAGAACATTAATAAGGAAGCAAAATAGAATCAAATAAATTTCTTTTTTAAAAGTGTAAATAAAAGTGGAGAGAGAAATAACCTTGGCCGCCGCCGCCGGCACGAAGGGACGAATGCACATGTTACCGAAAATGGAGGAGGGAGAAGTCCAAACTAATGAAGATCCTTTCATTTTCCAGAGAGCGGAGATAAAAGAGGTAGGTTCTTTTTCAGTTGCATGCCGATGCAGGCGATGGTGAGGAAGAGGAAGGGTAAGAGAGTATTGCAGAGTGACTTATGGATTTTTGTAAAAGGCTATTGCACAAATAAGCCCCTAAACTATAGACTAAAATGCATATATCAACCTAAACTTCACTTTTACCCGCAAGATCGTTCAAGCACTTTAACTCAATTACCGTCGATTAACTATTTACTTAGTTAAAAAAAAAGAAAAAAGTAAAAAAAATATATTTAGTTTAGCGCTTTTGTATTTAAAGAATTGTAATTCTTTTCGTATCAAAAAAATACATTCCTTACATTTTTACTATCCTGTAAATTAGTATTTTTAAATTTTTATGATTTAATATCAATATAATACTCATTATCAATAGTAAAATCATTTTATTAAGTGACTTAGTATATAACTAATTATATTAAATTCATATTAATTAAGTCAATATTTTTTTTAATTTTATTAGGAATAAAAAGAAATAATTTTTAAAATAAAATTATACTAGTTGATTTGATAGAAAATTATCTATAAAATAGTTTTATTATTGAAAATAAATATTATATTGATATTAAATCATAGAAATATAAAGATATTAATCTGTAAGGCGGTAAGAATGTAAATATATATATATATATATATATATATATATATAAAAGGTATCTCTTTGTTACGAAAAAAATCACAGTCCTCTAAGTATAAAAGCGCTTAACCACAAAATATGTTTTTATATTTTTTCGTTAAAAATATAATAAAAAAATAATTAGTAGATTCCTCCTTCTTTCCTTTCTACATTTTCTCTTATTTTTTAATTTCTAACCAACAAACAACTAAATTTTCAAAAATAAAATTCTAACTAGCATAATATTCCACTATTATCATCTTCGCCGCCGTTTTCTTTTCCTTCCTTTTTTTACACATTAGATTCAAAAATATAAAAGAATAAATCCAACTACCTACCGCCATCACTACCAACACTATCTCCACTACCCACTAAAAAGAATGCAAAAATGACTTTGAATACTCAAATAAAGAAATTATGAATCTTTAAAGCATAGTTTGAGAATGTTCACAACAATTTTGTTCTATATGTTCTTTATGATATTACATTTAAAATATTTTTCAAAGCATGCTGGAATCTGAAACTATTCTAATATGTGACATTTCTTATTTCTTTGTAAGCTGAACACTAAATGTATGCCAATCTTTTGGCGTTCCATGGTTAGTTGTTCATAATATGAGTGTTTTATCTATAGCTACTAATAAAGTAAATCATCTGGATATATTAACCATTTAGAAGCTCCATTAATTTAAAGATATACCTTTTATTTGGCACAAGTTGATGCATCAGATGCTTAGTTAGATGAATTAGCTTGTGGGTTAGATGAGTCAGAATTTTCATTTCTTTGTTTGGACATTTAGTAATTAAGAATTTTGATATATAAATCTTAATTCATTTTCTTGTTTCCAAGTTTAATCTTACAATCTTATTCTTTTATTTCTAGTATTGGATTAATTAAAATAATGATTAGTTGATGGCTCTTGAGGATTTATATGAAAAGTCATTAATGAAAGTTATGGAAAACAATAAAGAACAACCAAAGAAATGAAAAATGAAAAGTAAAAGAATAAGATTCACAGTATTACTTTATATTTTTTTATGCAACAAAAGATTGACTAATGGTGACGGGCTTGAATGTTGATTTTTAAAAAGTTTAAGGACATAAATAGGCAAAAGTGAACGTTGGAGTGATATATGTCCGATAACCCATAGTTCAATGGCTATTTTGGACAAAAGGCCTTTGTAAAAAGTAAATATGAAGGAAGATTTTATATTAATTAAGACCATTCTTTTTCAGGGATATAATCTTAAATTAATTTATTAGCATATAAACTTGCGAGATAATACTATATATATTAAATATTTATTGTTACTATGGGGTCAACAAGATAATGATACTTAAAACTATAAGCTTGAATCTAGTTTACATTGTATTTTTATAATCTTGTGATGTAATGTCTAATAGTAGAGAATTCAAGAATTGATGTGAGGGTATTCTGATCTTCGAATTTTCATACCGGTATTGTTTATTTTGGAACGGTTAGAAGGGTAGTTCTATAACATATATTTAATTAATTAATATTTGAAGATAGATGATTTCATTGCCACAAAAGAAACATTATAAGAGATTAAGCCATCTAAATTTACTCATCAAGACTCTTTTACCAACTCATGAGCATAATAAATAAAAATAAAGAGAATGATCTGAAACATCTTACTAGAAAATGGACATTCTTAAGAATAGTATCCACATCCACATGAAAAATAGAAGACCATTCAAATTATCAATAAGCATTTTGGCATATCCTTCAAATATTAGATATTAGATCTCCTTTAAAATGTCAAACTTCACTACTTCCTTCATAGTAATACCTTTTATGATGGAAGAATAGTCTATAACAAATATTCAATCAGCTAAGTACAAAAAAGAAACTTATCTTTAATATCCTTAGTTACAGCACCTCTAAGGAGCTCTTTTACCTGATTTACAAACACCAACACTAAAGTTGAATTTCACTGCAGGGCTTAGGGGAGGTCATTATTGGTGCACCCTTGAGCAAAAAGCAGTTGGGCTAGGTAAGATAAGACAGGGTATTGCTCATACATGTTGGCTTTAATAAGATAACAAGACTAAGACAATCAACAATAATGATCAATGATTTCTCGAATCATTATTGAACACCAATGTATTTCTAGATTTCCATAAATTTCAAAGGATATATGAAAAAATGTCGAGTTGACTAACCGTTAAAAGCACTTGTAGAATTAGGCAGAAAATGGATCACAACTATTGCCAATGCTCATACCTTTAAAAACTTTAATTCTTAAACCAAATGAAGATGAATACTAGCATTTGGATAGTGGAAAAAGTCCAAATCATTTATTCACTTGCTCATAAAAGTTGCAACTATTATTGGAACCTTGAATTCTTTTATTGAGCTCTTGACTAGAAAGAAGACACATGATCAATATTTTCTAAATGGGAATTAGGATTTCACTTGGAAGTTTCTATTTTCACAGGCTACTCCATAGACCGTAAGAAGAAAGAGAATTGATGATGTATGCATGTTAAGAAGGATAATGAGAGCAGAGTTCTTGAGCTACCCAAGATCTCAATATAACTCAACACATGTCCTAGTTAGAATAATGCCTGTCCTTAGACCCAATCAAGCTTGTAGGAATTTTTACAAATAGTTTATGCCTCATATAGAAAGAAGCCCTTGGATTAGAGATGGCTTCCATTATTTGTTTAGGAACACAATCAATGAGCCTATGCGTTGAACAAATATTATAATTTGGTGAAGGCCTTGAGACTGACATGAATGGATATTCAGTGGAAAGCCATTAGTCACACCAATAGCATCCTTGACTTGTACTATTTAATTCCATGGAACAACAAATTCTTTTTCTGCCGACGTACTTTTCTACACCCATAATCTGTTATTATAACGATTTATATAATTAATTATAGAAGATAATATCTTATGAATCAAAAAATTATAATATCATGTGAGAGAAAACCTTAGATGGTCTCTTTTAGGCCACATTTTAATTATAAGGCTTAATTATTTTAAAGTATCCGATTTTTTTCATATTACACTAGTAGATTTTTATATTTTTAATAATCAAGTATAACATCTTTATCTTTAGACTCCGTTAAACATCCTTTTATAAAAAATAGAAATTAACTTTGAATAAAATCAAAAAATAGAGGTTAACTTTAAAAAAAAAAAATGCCAAAATACTCTTAATAGGTTAAATATTTTAATATCACTGAATTTTACCAAATTATACTAGTAGATCTCTATATTTTCAATAATTAATTCTAATACCATCTCATTTTATTATGTTAAATTATTATATCATTAAGTCAAAAATAAATATTTTAAAAGATAAAATACTAATTTTTGATATATTACGAACAATCGTTTAGAAAGGCAATGGAATAATTATGAGATCTAATTATAAGACAGTTGCATTTCTTTTTTTCTTTTTTTAAATCAATTGGACAATATTGTATCATACGACATTGGCTTAAGGTATTAAGCAGAAGATTTCATCCTTCAAATTTAATTTTTCTTTTAGACAACACATTCAGAATCTTATTAATACCCACTGTTGTGTGTTTCTTTTAAATTTGCTTAGATTTACATTTTGACACTCAGTATTCCTATTTTTATCTTCGCATTAGATTAAGAAAGTACTAAATCAACAATTATATAAAATTTATGTATTGAATTGGAATTCTCTCTAACTGTAATTGGAATTTATTGTTTTGATCAAATTATTGATTTCATAAAACTAATAGAATTTATTGGACCGACTACTAAAATTCTTTTTCATAAAACGGTAAAATTGTAGAAAACTTTTTCTAATAGTTTTAAATTGTGTTTGATTAAAACGATGAATGGAAGTAAATAAATAATATAAAAAAAAATAAACGGTTGAGTTTTCTTTGAATTTTTTGGTAGCGGAGAAAGAGAGGAAATATTCTCCATTTACCGGCAAAAAAAAAGAAAATCACTAAAGGATTTATGTATATTACATTTTTTTGAGAGGAATTACTATTGGTATATAAATTTTATATTTTGACAAATGTATTCAATTTTGATATATAAAATTTAAATTTTATAAATAATTGTATTCTTTTAATTAATAAATTATTATCTTTAATTAAATAATAATTTTAATTTATAAAAATAGTATTTTAATTATAATTATAATATTTATATTGATTAAAAATTTATTTTCTAATTAGATACAATCTTTTAGTCTTAAAACTAATATTTTAGATTATATTTTAATATTTTTATCAACTAACAAGTTAGTTTTCTAATTATTCAATAGTTTCTAATCCTAAAAATAGTAATATAATTATATAATACTAAAGATAATTTTATATATCTTTTCAGTGATTTTATATATTTAGATTAATAAACTTTCTTAAAACAAATAAATCTTAAAATATCAAAAACCTTTTAGAAGTGTTTTATAAATATTGAATTTATTATTATTTTTAAATATTATAGATAGTTAAAAATAATAAATATCTTATTAAATTTTATTTTTATTTTAATATTATTATCAATAATTAAAATGATTACAATAATGTATAATATAAATAATTAGTTATTTATTAGTGAAATAAGTGAAAAGGTAATATCGTTATTTTCTTTTTGTCTCTCTAATGAAAAAAAAGAGAACTTGAGGTTTGTTTAATTATATCAAATATTTTAAAAAATCTAAAAATTAAAAATTATTTATACTATTTTTTTAAATAAAATTTAAATTAAAAGGTTTGAAAAATAAATTTAATATATATATATCTAAAATTTCTCCTATTTATTTTCCAATAAAAATGAAGAGTTATTTTATATTTTTTATACTTAAAATATAATTCAAATAAAATAAATTTTATAATAGTAAGTAGCACATATTTTATAAGTTTTATAAAATTTAAGAAAATAAGAATTTTTTATTTAAGATTAAAAATTAAAATGAAAAGATAAACAGGTTTTCTTCTAATCCTTTCTCCTTTATTTTCTCCTTCCTCTCAATCTATCCTTCTAGCCAAACATACCCTTAGCGCTTTTGTTGGTGGACGGAACGAACAAATACCCGGGCCCTACACTTTCTATGATTACTGGCTGCTTCCACCGCATCAATTCTAAGCAGCCCACAACACGATTCTCCCATTTACGGTCCAGATTCCTTTGATGTACATAATTGGGCCAATAACATCTCACCACTTAACCTCTCAGAAGCAACTAAAAGTAGACACAAACACGGACAAATAGACCCCGAAACACATTTCTCCTTTTCGCGATCCCAAAAAATTGAAAATAATAATGAATAAAAAAACAGAGAGATAGAGAGATTGTTACACGACACCGGACAGACACAGCTTCACGTTGGCGTGAGAAAATAAAAAAATATATTTATTTTTTGTTTTTGTAGAGAGAGAAAGAGAGAGGAGATGAAGATCACGGCACTTTTGGTATTGAAGTGCATACCGGAGGGATCGGATCCGGTGATAGTAGCAAACGCAGCAGATGTCAGCCATTTCGGTTACTTTCAGAGGTCAAGCGTGAAAGAATTCATCGTTTTCGTCGGCCGTACCGTCGCGAAACGCACTCCTCCTGACCAACGCCAGTCTGTTCAACACGAAGGTAGCTTCTTCTACAACGATCTTATCCTAATTTCATATTATTCTTGTATTTTCAATGTGGTTGATCTCAATAAAGAATGTAATTGGTTTTGTTTTAACAATTGTGTTAGAGTATAAGGTGCATGCTTATAACAGAAATGGACTCTGTGCATTGGGATTTATGGACGATCATTATCCCGTTCGCAGTTCGTTTTCCCTTCTCACTCAGGTAAAATTTGCCACGTGTCGATGAATTAGTAAAGTTTATATTTTTTTTCTATTTCTCTTTGATATTATGAAGCTGTGGTGCTATTGTTTGTTGAATTTTGATAATTGATACTTTGATTTATAAAGTAATAACTTATCTTTTGGAATTGAAAATTGAATCATCGAGTAGCTTGCTTGGCAACATATGATTTTCAAGACAAGCAATTTAAAAGAATCAACAAGTTTAGATTATGATCCCTTTATGTTATTTATATGGTTAATTTGGATACATTAGAATGCTTTCCAGGATTTTCTGGAATTTATATATCTACTCAAATGATTAGCAGCAGCTGGTTCTATGTTTTACATTCTCAAAATTTTAAGGGCAATTTTGTATTTTTAAGATGTCTTAGGAGTCTTTTTTATTGTTTTTCTTTCTTTTGTTAGTTTAAAAATCTTACTTGAATTCTTGTTGGCGATGGTTTAGGACAGTGAATTTCTTTGATGTTTGAATTAGGACAAGTATTTGGAATCCTTTGTCGTAAAAGCTTAGAATTAGTTTGGGGTGTATAAATACCCATGCTTGTATTGTTGTTTGTCCATTCATTGATTTAGATTAAATTACAGCATTTATAAAACTTTCTAAGCACTAAAAATCCAATCTAATTATTCTTTACCGCAAGCTGTTTCACAATGGTTTGTTAATGTTCCATTGTGTGCTTTAGGAAAGATTATATTTAGATGGGATCTTCTTGGTTTCTTGGTAAGTTGAGAAACTGTTATATGTGCAGGTTTTAGATGAGTATCAGAAGAATTTTGGTGATTCATGGAGGACTGCACAGGCAGATAGCACTCAACCTTGGCCATATTTGAATGAAGCTTTGGCCAAGTTCCAAGTAAGTCAACATTCTTACAGTTAATTTTGTAATGCAGCTATTTAATGTTAGTAAAAATGTGAAAGTTGTTAATCTTTTTTCCTTTTCACTTTTCATTAATATTTTCAGGATCCTGCAGAGGCAGACAAGTTATTGAAAATTCAGAGGGAGTTGGATGAGACAAAAATTATCCTGGTGAGTTCATAGTTGCTGCAGTTTACATGTACTTGATCATTTACACGATTGCATTTCCTGTTCTATTAGCCTTCCTCCTACGAAGGATTTTATTATTGCCCCTTCCTTTTCCAGCAAGATACAGTTATAATTGATTGTTCCCTCTTCCTTTCCTCCCCTCCCGCTACTGCTGGTAACTTGAGTTTTCTGATTTCTGCTGTGGCACATGTAACTTGGTTTTGATATGAAGCTACCTAGTTTGTAGAAAACTTAGATGTTAGATTGTGGATGGAAAAGTTTTTGATGCCATTAGTGATACCGTGCAACAAGTATCTCTACTTCTTTCAAATATGAAACCATTTGAGACTCTGCTTTTCCTTCTTGTAATTATGTTAACAACCTCATTACTTTTGTTTTTTCGTTGAAGCATTGGTATTTAATTATTTAATTCTTGGATTTAACATTAGCCATTCTGAGATTTATTAGACAAGGAAGATTATCTGTTTTCCGCGTAAAGCTGATTGGCTGCATTTTAACCACTTTTACCTGGAAAAGTGGTGGAAGGCATTGGGGCTGTCTCTTGTCAGTTTCATGCTTCTTTTTGAGAAACATAGAAATTAGTTTATGCCTTGATGGTCCTTGTTTGGAGGATAGTCAATATCATACAAGTTCTGATTACCATTTCTTAGGTTTTTGTTTCTTTTTGCTGATTTATTATAGTTATCTGGAATGGCAC
Organism: Ricinus communis; assembly: GCF_019578655.1. Classification (NCBI taxonomy): domain Eukaryota; kingdom Viridiplantae; phylum Streptophyta; class Magnoliopsida; order Malpighiales; family Euphorbiaceae; genus Ricinus; species Ricinus communis. The sequence goes on from NC_063258.1 coordinate 24,339,764, forward strand.
CATATGTTATTTGTAATGAGTTGTATATCTGATGCATGCCAAATATAAGATTTGTATTTGTAGCCCCTGTTGCTTTGGCTGGTAATTTTAAACGAAATTCATCTTTTATATGCAGACAGATTATTTAATTAATTAATGATTCCTAGTTTAGATATACAAGTTACCCACGTTCGATTATGCCTGAACAACTCTTATCTGTAGGATATTGCTTCAGGATTTTCAGGAATTCTTTGAAATATTTTTAGTTTTGGTTGGACTATACACACTCAGGTCATGCTTGATGAAATTCTTCAAGAAAGTTCAATTTGCACCTAGTGTTTTGATCTCTCCTACAAGCCTATTCTTTAGATTAGTTGTCTGAGATAGTTTTCCTTTTCATATTAAATGATCCAAATTATATTATCTACATAAGCGCACCACTTGAGTATGCTCTTTCGTTGTTCATATTCCTTCTAATCTGCGCTCTTGGGCCAGAAGTTCATGTGAAATTTTGCGATGCAACAAGCTAGGTGAAAAGTTTAGGGAAGCAAGCAAATGAATCAGATTTCGAACACAGTCATTCTTGCATATGTATTATTTTCTCTCTTTTCCCCCTTGCATAGAGGAAAACAGATTGAGTGTATATTGCTCCATCTATCCGAGTGATACAACTGTTTGAAAAATGAAAGTGCCTTCTCACTGGTCTTTGTTCCTTCACTGATTTTATTCTTACATTAGCTGCTGTATTGGAAATTATTAAAACTTGGATTGTTTGTTGGAAGGACTGATTTATTTTTCTTCCCGTTGTTCACATCTAAATGATACTTCCATGTCATTTATCTGTACTTCAACCTGGCTTTCTTTCTACTCTCCTATTTCATCTCTCGCTGACATGTATATGCATTTCTTTTTAAAAAAATGCTTTTGCTACAGCATAAAACTATTGACAGCGTGCTTGCTCGAGGCGAGAAACTAGACAGTCTAGTTGAAAAGAGTTCAGATCTGAGTGCTGCATCACAGGTACATCTGCACATATTTCTATACTGTCATTATTATTTTGCTAGTACAATTCTTTCTATCTCTACCAAATGTGTTTAACTCTTCTTAAGCTTTTATTTTAGTCTTCCTCAGGATGTGCTTCTGTAAATTTTTTTTACCTTTTTCACTTCACTGTTGATCCATGTATCACTAGGGCATGTGAATTTCTAAAGTTGACAGAAGTTAGTTTGTGCCACAAGCAAGTGTCATAGGCTACCAAGGTTATTAACACTAGAAAGGTCTGTGAAGCTGAATACTATTATTCAAGTGAGGTATTGATGACTATTTGAGAGTCCAATGTAAATCCAGAAAGCTACTTTTGCTTTCCATATTTGAAGAAGGAGATAGGAAAACTGTTGCTTTGGGGGAAGATGGGAATATTTGAATTTATTTAGCTTCTGCAGGACACCCAAGAGGTTCTATATTTAATATTAATCAAATTTAGTTTAGTTTCTACAGATACCTTGGTATTAGTCATGTTACCACCACCTGTACACCAGTTGTAAATTGACACCTTTGCCTCTTATTAATGTTTTTGTTTCTGGTTTGTCATGAAGTGTGGTGGGTGCAGCAAATGTTTTTTCTTACCTAGTCCTTGGAAAAACGAGTTACATGAAATCTGTTGGAACTCATTTGCAATCCATACTTACCTCCCCCTCCCGCTCCCACGCACACCCCCAAATTCCAAAACTTTTTTTGTACCGTATAGAAATAAATAAATTCCAGTAAAAATATGTAAAAGTATATTTTCCTAATTTAAATGGATAGAAGTATCTAATAAGGAATAATAGATAAACCTTTTTCCAAGAAACATATAATTAAACAATTATATAACAAAGGCAGTTAATGATTTCTAGAATTTATCTAATCTTTATTCTGATAAAAGAATCTCTAGAATTCTCTCATTATTTTAAATTCTTTCTAGTGTGGCCCCTCGGGTAAAACTTTCTAGATCTGTCCGTGAATTGCATGATAATTTCGCGGAGTTCTATGAAGCAGCTTCCTTTGTATATATATACCTATTGCGTGAAAACATTTGGAAGTGGAATGAATCTCAAAATATAAATATTGTTTAAGAGCATCTTTGGAAGTAATGAGTTCTTTTTTATTAGTGAGAGAGAGATTATACGATACAATATGTTTGCCAACTCATTAGTCTTAGTTGGAGAGCCAAAACCTATCCTAACACAACACAGATAACAATTTGAATTTGGAAGTTAATATAGCCCACCTTCTCTTAAAGGAAATTTCAAACTACCTATTTCCTCTCAACTTTTAGCTAGGTGTTGTGTTAGGATAGGGTTGACTCTCTAACTAAGATCATGAGCTGGCAAACTTGTTGCAATATATAATTTTTTGTTCAGGACATAATATTGTAGGTTTTTATACATGTCATATCAACAAGAGATTCATATTCATTTTAATGGTGTAGCAGAATTCATTTGCAAGTGAAATGGATCACTTAATTTATTTGTTTATGCTACCGTTCTTTGCTATATATCACTTTATAGTGTGTAAAATTTTTTGCTTTGGTTCATGGTTCTGGTGATTTGCGTTTCCTCTGTGCTGTTTATTATTATTCTTTCTTCACTTTGTGCATGATCTCTAATTTTCTTATGATCCGTTATATATATATATTTTTTTCTTTCAATGTATTGGATAATCATATAGTTTATACTATAGCCGTGATCATAACACTGACTCTTTGAACTATGAATCCTTAATCCATTAATCCAGCAAAATATATTCCTTTGCTTCTTTTTGGTTCAAGTTTATTTGGTTGTTGTTTGAAAATAAGCTATAATATTGGGGTTGCTAACATAAAATTTCTGGTGGTTGTTATTGCAGATGTTTTACAAGCAGGCGAAAAAAACCAATCAATGTTGTACCATACTGTAACTTGTCGAAGCAAGCTGCAAAATATAATCAGTTGCACTTGTTATAATGTTGAAGGTGGCAGACGACAAAGTGATTGTAATATGTTTATATCATTTATCAATTGTTTTGTGTGATACTATGGAATATCTGCTTCTGGATATTTTGTCTCTTGGATGAAAAAGAAAGGAAACTAGAACATTGACACTAGAGTTTCTCTTTATAGTTTTGTTCTCATCTTGTCGGGTAGCATAGTTCACTTTCATGGGTGCTGTATGTATGCAGTTCTCTTTCTTTCAAGCTTATTTCTTCAAGTAATATATGTTTCTTTGTTTGTTCTGTTTGAGATGTTCTGGTGTAATATATACTCCTTGCCCATGAGAAACACGTTTTAAAAGAGAAGACACAATAACCTAAATCTTAATGAGTTTTAGGAATGGCACAAACCTGATAAAGGTTCTCACAAAAACAATTGTGCTGTTCATTGCTCTGTGTCTGCTGGCAAATCATAGATTTGCTTGTGTAATTGGATGCCTAAGGGTTTCACTCACTTTACGGTCAATATGCGTAGGATTTACTGACATGGTGAATGCAAGGACTTGTTAGATTTTTGTAAGCTTATCAAAATACGAAAAGCCTGTTGTTAGGATTGGTTAGTTACGAGCGTCCTTAAATTCCTTTTTCCAGTTGCTGATGATATGTAAGAATTTGAAATACTAGCTCACCTTTAATGATTTAGTGAGGCAATATTGGACTTTTTCAGAATATGCTCCGAGGCAGATAGGTAGCCTATTCAATTTAACTGTGTGATGGCAAGATTCATTAATTTTTCAAATTATGATATGAAGCTGACAGTTGTCTTGAGTTGGGATTTGCCAATTGAGAATGGGAGTTAGCTGTGCAGGCAGGCACCTGCTCAACTGTAGATTCCAAGGGTGCAATATTAGAGACCTTATGATGTGAAAGTTTGAGCAGAAAATATTTACTATTTGCATTGGTTCCTAGTGACAATTCAAGGCAGAAATCACAAAATAAATTAACATAGGTGGCAAAACTCAATATTCATTTAGATGCAGAATTGTACAGCAGTTCTCCTCTCTTTATAGTGAAGGCAATTTCCCCTCAGAACTAAGTTATTGGAGACTTGATTTCTCATTTATTTGCATTACTCTTCTTTTTTATATTTTAGTGGTTCCTTTAGCATTTTAAGAATCTACGCTCCTTTTAAGCATTTATTAGTGCAGATTTCAGCCATTTTCTGCTCAATCATTTTCAGGATTCTACATTTAAGAGAGGTTGTGATTCGTGAAGATTAGAGGGAATCTGATCTGATTTCGGTGAAGTGTATACTACTATCATGGTCCATAGCTGTCACATCAGAATGAACATTCTTGGCTAAGATAAGATAAGACCCGAAAATGCGTCCCCACAGCACACTCATTGGATTCTATATTAAATATAAAAATTATTAAAAGATTCCAGATTGACAATTTACAGAACCTAAAATTGCCAGGAAACTAGCACACAGTAAACTACTGATCCAAATGCATATTTGATGGCTACTAAAATCTATTTAATCATATACCATGCTCCAAATCTCTATGAACTATTCCTATCTTCCGAGAATGGATTTGATCCACCAAATTCCTTTGGTGTCCTTGGGACCCTCTTCTCCTTCCGGTGGTGGGTCACTTTGTTGTGTCTTATGGAGTTTGCTCACATCATAGCCTTCTTCTTTAGCCTTCTCCACCAATTGATTGTAAATCTCATCATCTAGATGAGTTCTCCTGCAAAGTATCTAAAACACAGACAAAAATAATTTATAATTCCAGTTCAAACATTAATTAAACAAAGAAATGAATATCAACATCATATTATAATACATACCCAAAGATAATTCCTGCTAGGCTGGCCAATCAAAGCATAGGAGTAGTCATCATCAAGATACAAAACCCAGTAATCTCCCACAACAGGAATAATAGGCAAGAATGGTGGGACATAAAATTTGACCTTGAGTTTAGCCTCATCACTTTTAGGATTAGCCTTATAAGCAGTACCTTCAATATACCCTCTTTTGCCATCACTCCATGTCTCATTCAACACATGCACGGTACCATCTTCATTCAAAGTGTACGTGGCCCTTGTGTTCACTCCATTCTTGGGTTGAAATCTTGATGGGAATGAAGCTATCTCATACCATCTTCCCATGTACCTCTTTATGTCTAGCCCTTTCACCACTTCCATCTCATTCTTGGCAGCAGCCATCTTTTTATAGCGAGTAAAATCTTGGAAAAAAAAAACTTGGGTTCTGTTTGTAGATTTCTCTAACCTATTAAAACTTGTGGGTTTGTTGAACCGATACCAGGGATAAGGCTAATATATAGGGATTAGGGAGAGAGAAGAGAAAAAAGAAAGGGTTTTTATACAATGTGATATTTGAGTGAGACGTGGAGGGTTAAGGGCCTTACATGTTATGCATATGAATGGTCGATAGATGAGAGTTTCTAGAGTGTTCGTTTTCTATCAAGTATTTGATGAGTGAAAGTTTTGGGACTGAATTGGAAGGCAAACTAAGCAAGGAAGGAGAGGAGACTTGGTCGTCAAGAAAAAAAGGGTTCACATGGCCAGTGTCAATTTCATCTGTGTCATCATTTAGGGGCGCTGCACGACCACACCGAATGTTACCGTTCAAGTAAATGTATTTGGTTTCGGTTAGACCTGGCCAAGGGCTTGTCCCGGCTCGAAATCGGACCTGAATCGTCAGATTTTAAGTTCATTTCAAACGGACTGCATATACAATATCTGATTTATGGTTAAGGTCCAACTTGTATAGAATCAGTTTTATAATTCAGGTTCATTATAGTTTCGGTTCTGATTCAAGTGAAAAGAATTAAAATTTTAAATTAAACAATAATACAATATTTGTTTTTTAAAAATTCATCAAACTATTTAATTTATATTTTTCATAATATTTATTATAATAATTATATATTTTGTGAAAGTTAAGAATCAATTATTTTTGTTTATTTATCTTTTAAATGCTAAAAATTTAATTAAATATTTAAAAAATATTAAAGGATATATTTATATATATTTAATAATTGTAAATAAATACAAAAAGATCAAATCTAAACATAATAAAAATTTAAATTTTTCTAAAATTATTTGGTTTTTATTAATCTTTTAAGGATTGATCCGTTTAAATTAGTTTGATTCAAAGCTGGTTCAGGTTCAATGTGATTTTAAATCTTAACCAACCATTATCCCTTAAGCTTTTGGATCGGTTCACAAAGGCTGGCTCTAGGTTTGACAAGTGTGGTTCACTCGAATTGAGCCTTTAGCCAGGTCTAGTTTCAATTTCAAGCTGATTCAATCTAAATATTAGATCGAAAAATATCATGATAATTTAAAAATCTTAGAACTGAATTCAACTAAATTGAATATAATTTACCAATATACAAAAATCTTGATTATTTAGTGTCAATTAAAGTAAAATGAACAGAATATAATATAAATTTTACATTTCATTTTTTATGTTCATTTTCATCTTATGAAGTGTCAATTGTTAGTATTTATTATTTTTTTAGATATTTAATTTTATCGATGTTGAGTGTTTACTAAAATATAGACATTGGTTTCAAAAAAAATAAATTAGAGATATTTAATTTTGACTATATTATAATTTGAAAAAACTTCATTAAACTATTTTATGATTTCATGTATTTTTATTTTAAGATGTCTGGTCTTTTTTTTTTCATCATTTTAATATTCTATAAATATAACCGTTAACAAATAACAACTAAATTGTATAGTATTGTTAGGAGATTCTGGCATGGCACGTAATATCTATTGTTCTTCCAACCGCTACATCAGCACTTGCTAACGGTGTTATGTAATTTGACTATTATTTATTAACGATTATATTCACAAAGTATTAAAATGAAAAAAAACACAAATTTTAAAATAAAAATACGTTAAACTATATAATAGTTTCGTGAAGTTTTCCTTTATAATTTCCATTGGGTGGTTATTTTATGTATAGACTATATAATACTTATATTTACTCAGTTTGTTTTCATTTTTAGAATGTCTTGATTGTAAATTTCAAATACTTATATTTGTAAATTAAATAGTAAATGTATATTCAGATATATTCAAACCAAAATACCATTTAATAACTAAGTTGCATTGATCGGAAAAAATTAGTTGAATTTGATTTGATGCTATTCATATTTAGTATAATTTTAGTCTCTTCTATTATAAAAGAACTAAAATTTAATTTGATTTCAATCGTTTTTTAACTATATAACCGAATTGAACCCAATAATGGCTAGCCATAGCTATAAGTATTAGATTATTAATTTCTTTGATTTAATTTGTTGTTTAGAATGATTAAGATAAATGAAACTAACTTTTTTCCAAGCTAATATTTTTATCTACAAATATATTTTTGACCACAACATAGCTCACAAATTTAAAAATAATGTCTTTTATTCCATTGTATTCTTTTTTTTTATTTTTAGTAATTTCTAAAATGTGTAAAGTAATCACATAATAGAAAAAGTTTTAAATTATAATTGGTAAGAGTCTCTTCTAATTTAATTAAAGTTTTAAATTAGTCAATTTTTCCGTACAACTAGTCACTCATCAGGTTAGTCTCGCGTCCGTCTCGTGTAGGTCCTCTCCTGTACCTACACTAAGAATGCATGTTTAAACAGTCCCATTGTATCGATTATAATCATTATGAATAAAACAAGTAGCTCCAAATTATATTTTATCTGCGTGCCTCATATATTGCCTGTCGCTATATTTTCATTCACGCTGGAATGCATTCTTAATATGTTCTTTTGATGGATTTACCCAATTATCCTTGGCTGGCTTGTTGAATTACCTTGACAACAAATGCCACACGGTCTCTAAATATAGGCATTGAGCTGGGCCTGTGACATTTGCTCAAAGTTTAATACTTATTCCAATAGTATAAAACAAACTCTTTATTCAATATAACACATAATAAGATTAATAATAGGATGAATAGTTCTAATAAGACTAACCAATGCAAATATGTATCTTTTTACACTTTATGTTCGGTTATCATTATGTGCTTAATCTAATTTGGTCGATTTTTAGTCATTATGATCTATCCATAGGAGATCTATTCTTGATAAATCCACAAAAGACATCAAATTATAGTGTCTAGGCTTTTTGTCTGGAGAACCACTCTGACGATCAAGTTAATATTGGAAGAAAGATGAGAGTATAATTGATTAAAACAAGTGAAAATGGCCTCTCTATTTATAATAAGAGACTTAAAGGATAAATACCTAGAAAATAACCTTCATGATAAGATAACATAGTGAAGTGGAGGTTGCCTATCTTTTAGGAGGTGATAGAGGAGGTGAGTGGTTGTCTCTACCATTGCGATGGGTGATCTTTTTTGACAGGTATGCATCACATGTCCCACCAAAAGTTTCGAATTAAAAAGACTCGAAATATGAAAACTTATCGAATTTAGAGCTTAGTTGTACATCACATCGATGATGTTAGACTTATGTTGCTTGAAGAGCTGCAATAGTTATGGAGATCTATACAATAGAGCCGATGATGGATATTTATATTGCAGAGATCTACGCGGGAGATCTATATTGGGAGGATCTATATGAAAGAGCTACATTGGAGAGATATGTATGGAAAAGTTACTGATAAGCACCTTGAATGGTTGAGACATGATCTTCTATTTTTCAAGTGAAGAACACAATGCTTGATTATGATAACTGATGGAGATTATGAGATTATGATATATGGGAGATCTCATAGCTTTTTAAGCGATCTCATAGTTTTTTGTTTGATCCCATAGCTCTTCGGGCGATTTTATAATTCTCTCTTTTGGAGATTTGCGGAAGATCTTCTTATAGTAGATTTCTTTTTAGATCTTCTCTTGGAATCTTTAGAGATTTTCTAAAGATTTTCTTTGGAGATTTTTGGAGAGATTTTCTCTTAAAGAATCTCTTAGAGATTCTGCTTTTGGAAGATCTTTTGGAGATTTTATAGAAATCTTATCTTGGAGATCTTTTTGGAGATTTTTGAAAAATCTTCTCTTGTAAGATCTCTTTGAGATTTTATATACCTCTTTTCAAAATCCTTATTAGAAGTATTTTTGAAGATCGTTTGATGAAGATCTTCTAAAAAGATTTCTTAATTCTTTAAACCTCTTCTTGGAGAATCTCTGATTGATTTGGAGATATTTTTATGAAAACCTTTTGAAATCTTGATTATATATGAAATAATTAGATCTTGAATGAAGGACTTACTGAATGCCATATAAAAAATATGCATGAAGAAAAGAAATATTAACCTAAATTATTAGACAAATTATGTACTAGCCCTTTATTGAATAAATTAAAGCAAAGAAAATTATTAGAAACAAACATTCTAGCATCTTACTTGTAGTAGGCTCTCAAGTTATTATAGTTCCATGAATAGAGAGGATCTATGGGGATGACTAGTAGACAAAATCATTTCACGCTCATCGCACCAAATGATAAGATCTGAAAATTTCCAATCTATCCATAGATCTGTTCTTGATAAATCTGCAAAATACATCAAGTTATGGTATCCAGGTTTTTTTGCCTGGAGAACCACTCTGACAATCTAATTAATATTGAAAGAAAGACGAGAATATTGATTAAAACAGGTAAAAATAGTATTCTTATTTATAACGAGAGACTTAAAGAATAAATATCTAACAAACAGCCTTCATATAAAGATAAGATGGAGAGGTAAATGTTGCCTATCTTTTACGAGGTGACAGAAGAGATAAATGGTTATGTTTCTACCCCTTGGCACGGATAATCTTTTCTGACAGATTTTACACTCTTTAAGCATTATCCCATCAATAAAATAATCTCATATTAGCACGATAAGCATCTTCCTTCGGAAAAATGGTTTTAGAATTGTTGAGAAAATCTTGCTGTGGATCCAACCCAACCAGAGCTAAAGAAGGCAAAATGGAAAATAACTTCATTGATTTAGTCACCAATGATATGCTCTGTAAAGGCATGAATCATACCATCTGTAACTCAGAGGAACCATACCATCAAGAATTAGTTGAGGAAAAGACACATCAACAATTTCATTTGAAACATGCCTTCCAACTTCCTTCACCATCCTCAATACCCCTGATATTCTATTGGGAGCTCTCCTCAGGATAGTTTTAGCATGGAAGAAAAGTCAGTCCTAGCACCCTTTCTGAGCCCAGTAGCTTTCTTTTCTGCTTCAATCCAATGTTCATGGTTAGTTTGAGTTTCCATTACCATTATATTCTTTACCTGCCGCTGTTAGATTGGGAGTTTCTTTTTCACTGGATTACCTCTAACCGACAGTCTTTTTAATTCTGAAAAGACCTGAAACATACATTGTCATTCCATTATACTAATCTATCTTAAACAAATTGAAGAGAGAAATTGACAATTGAACTGAACAGATAGCTTTTAATATCTGATTCTTAAACACCTCAAAATTGACATGGACTGAAGGACATGGTCCCTATGCTTGGGGTTTGGTTCCATCAATAATGCATGAGGGGGCCAGTGTCTCGAGAATCCTAATAATTGAGTGGCCCATCACTATGAAGCTTTTATTATAACCTGTAAGAACCCTAAAAATCTTTTAGGAAGGAACTGTACCTTTTACTTTTATTCTTTCAGTTTCCCTTTTATAGCAATTAAAGAATAAGGAAAAATGGTCAAATTTGGCTATGGCGTCCTTGCGTTCCATTGAACTTTTTCTTATACCCTTTGGAACAATTATGTATATTTATTGTGAAATTAGGTTTAGACAAGTAATTATGACTTGCTTTGATTTGGTCCAAGCTAGGCAGTGATTTTGCTAACAAAAAACTGAACATATAATGACAATTCTTCTCTAACAATGGACTTTTGTTAAATAAAGACATCAACTAAGGTTCCTCTGCAAAGTTACTTCACAAACAAAATTATGAGCGAACGTTCAAAAAAGAAAAAGAGTTTTAGAAATTCTAGCATTAATCAACTATTAACAGTTAAAATAATTTTAAATATTCAGTGTACTTAAAAAAACTAGAAAATAATATTTAAATAATTTTTCTTTTATATCATAGCCAAATAATAGAAAACAACCTTCAAAAAATCTACTAAACAAATGAAGCCTTTTGTATTGGCAACCATTGAATTATGGAAATGAAAATACTAACTGCATAACCTGTAACTTGTGCATGAATTTTCAACCTTAAAATCAATTGAAAATTACTGACAAAACAACTGAAAATTCATGTAGATTTCTTAAAGTATCCACAAATATTTTTTAGTGTATAATTTAAACATTCAAGAAGCACAACTGAATCATGTTTGTTTATGAATTACAAATGATGAAAGACTGAAAACATATAGTAATTGAGATCTCACTCACAACTGATTATAAGAGAACATAATCCTGTTATTAATCAACACTCTGCAGTCAGGAGGAAGAAGCCAATTTCTATAATTTGTCCCATCCATCACCTGCTGTTACCATCTGCAGCATGGCAGCTGGTTGATTAGTATTATACTATTGCTACACACAATTATACAAGGCCAAAAACTTCACTTCCTCGCCAATAAACTGTCAACTGGACCTTTATCAGTTCATTTTTTTACTCTTTTTACTTCTTCCTGCTTAACATTAACCAAAAGTGAATGAGAAAATATCAGGATAATAAAGAAAGCTAGATACAATAATCTCCAATCCTTTCTTCTTCTAACAAGAACCAGCATTCATCTGCTCTCCAGAGAGAAGAAAGAATGGCTCCTTGTGCATCTCTTTTGGTACTAGTCTTTCTTGTTCTTGGAACAATGCCAAATGCCAAATCAATGTCTGCATTGATTCCAAGAGCTGCAAATTACCAAACTTTAACCAAACAACCAAAGGTTACGAAGCCAAAGATCCCTTACAAGACTCGCTACTTTCCTCAACTTTTGGACCATTTTACATTCCAGCCAAATGGCTATAAAATTTTCTACCAGAAGTACCTTATCAGTAGCCAATATTGGCATAAGGAAGCTCCTATCTTTGTCTACACTGGGAACGAAGGCGACATTGAGTGGTTTGCTGCTAACACTGGTTTCTTGCTGGATATTGCTCCAAAGTTCCGGGCTCTCCTTGTTTTCATTGAAGTACTTCATTTTCTTAAGAGATTAAAATTTTGTTTTACTGGTTGTTGAAAAGCAGAGAAAGTATAACTACTTAGAACACCAAAAGTGTATCTAGTAGTAGCTAGAGAAGCACTTGAAAGCATCACCTCGTTTACTTCTGAGCACAAATTCACTATTTGGGTATTGCTCAGAGCACTAGAAAAAACATAATTTTTGGTGTTCTCCCAAAGGGAAGACACCAAAACCCATTTTGTATTTCCTTAAACTACTAGTAATGCTCATGTTGGTTTCCTAGAACTAAAAGGACTTTTCATGGGTGTTAAGGAAATAACAGAAAAAATCAATTATTGATTTAAAAATCACAAAAGAGCACATGGGTGTTCTTCAAAGCATGGTTTCTTACAATTTTGGTATTGGTTTAGCCAGAAGGGAACATGACTATTTGATGGGTTTGTTTCTGTGTGGTTTTTCAGCATAGATTTTATGGGGAGTCAATGCCATTTGGAAAGGACTCGTACAAGTCAGCAGAGACATTGGGGTACTTGAATTCACAGCAAGCATTGGCTGATTTTGCAGTTCTGATAAGGAGCTTGAAGCAGAATCTTTCCTCTGAGGCATCTCCAGTGGTAGTCTTTGGCGGCTCTTATGGAGGAAGTAAACTCAAAATTCTTCTTACACTTCTGATGCTTCAATGTTTGTCTTATTAATTCTGGACTTTAAATGCCATGTGGCCAATTTATGTGGTGTCTTTGCAGTGAATTATAAATTTTCCCATTCTGTGGTTGTTGCCTGAAGTAGGTAGTGTAATTGAAAGAATGAATGCCATTAGTGGAGCAGCATTTAATGCACTTTGTAGTGTTTTTCTGCTGGTTGTTACTTGTAAATTATCAAATATATCAGGTTGTATTGTTGCTTTATTTTCTTAGCACCATTCAGATTAATTCCTTTTTAATTCTAATTACTCAGCCCCCTTCCCTCTCTCTCAGTGTTGGCAACCTGGTTCAGACTGAAGTACCCTCATATAGCCATTGGGGCATTAGCATCTTCAGCCCCCATTTTGCAGTTTGATGACATTACTCCATGGTCAAGCTTCTATGATGCTGTGTCCCAAGATTTTAGGGTCTTCTCTTTCTCTCTCGCTTTGTGCATTATTGTGTTTGTTCCTGAAAGATTGATTTGAAAACCTGTCGTATTCCCATGTTTTTCTTGACATTTCCTTGGTAAAATAAATATGAGCAGGAAGCAAGCTTGAATTGCTATGAAGTGATAAAAGGGAGCTGGGCAGAGCTGGAGACGCTATCATCACAGAAAGAAGGATTAATTGAACTAAGCAGGACTTTCAGAACTTGCAAGTAAGTTTTCAACTTGCGTGCTCATCATTTATCCAAAGGTGGTACTATCGACATTAAGTTCTTTCAATTTTCCTAGAAGAAATATTCTAAACTAAAATAAGCCACAATCTCAAACTAGTGAATCTAGATATGCAGAAAATCATTTCAATCTCCTGGCTTACACCATTTAGGCACATAACACTTGATGTAATAGTGAACAATGTTCTAACTTCTATGAGAGAAAATGGTTGATGCTTCATAAAGAGAGAATGACCCTATAGACTTCAATTGTGAATTTAACTTGTGTAATTATTTAGGAACATTTAGGCAATCGTTCGACGTTTACATAACGATCTGGCTCATCTTCAAAATGAAAGCAAGTACTGCTTTTTTACTTTTTGCATGTTGATGAATACAAAAGTCTGTTTCATGATATGGTCTGCACAGGTTAATAAAACCAACATTAACAAATAATTAAAAAATTTTATGCTATCAGTAAGAAAAAAATGGTTAATTCACCTTTCTGTGCACAATCAGTCACCATGGTGATAATCCACTCTTCAAATGTACAGAGATCTTCATTCACTGGATTCAGTCTGGGACTGGCTATGGTCTGCTTATGTTTACTCGGCCATGGTGAATTATCCTACTGAAGCAAATTTTATGAAGCCACTACCTGCCTACCCTGTGAAGGAGGTAAGATTTGCACTGGTTCAGTTAGACACAAGTGTAACTACAAAATTTAGCTTCCTAAGCTCTACAATTTGTTGTCCGTAACGAAGATGTGCAAGATTATAGATGGATTTCCAGCTGGGGCATCCAAGGTTAGCAGGGTTTTTGCAGCTGCAAGCTTATACTACAACTACTCTCGTGGAGAAAAATGCTTTCAGCTAGAAAATGTACCTGATGCTCACGGTCTTCATGGTTGGAATTGGCAGGTATAGTTCAAGTTACCTCTGTAAGGCTGCCCCAGTTATTGATCACAAAACTAATCTGATTCCTAGACATCGTGAGGCAGTTGAAAATATAAACAACTAGAGCTCAATTATTTCAATAGCATTTGATTCCTCTGTGAAGTGCATAATAACAATACATAGTGTTTGATAATATTAGAAATCAAAGTTACAAAATCTTGAACTTACTTTCTAAGTTGGTACCTAATTCCATTATCAGCTAACTTCTAATGTAATCTACCTAACATTTATGCTGACAATGATTGTTGCTAGTGTTTCCTCAATAATGGTGCAGGCATGTACTGAGATGGTCATGCCAATGACTTGCTCTAAAGAGAGCATGTTTCCACCATCTGGTTATGACTACAAAGAGTTTGCAGAAGAATGCAAGAAAAAATTTGGTGTCATGCCCCGACAGCATTGGATCACTACTGAATTTGGTGGCAAAGTGAGGTTTTCTTCATTTATTTTTGTTTCCTTATCAAATATTCTCAGATGATATATTTGGCTGCAGCCAAGACAAAGCACATGAGCATGCATCTCTCTTGGAGTTTTATGTGTCTGTTCTTGTGTTTCTCATGCGTAGAGAATTGATAAAGTGTTGAAGAGATTTGGCAGTAACATCATATTTTCTAATGGTATGCAAGATCCCTGGAGCAGAGGAGGGTCAGTATTTCTAGTCCTTAATTGATTTTCCATGGTTTTGAATAATTATCTTCATGATTTCCATGACACCAGATACCAACTCAGTGTAGATCAATGATAGTTCTTCCTTCCACAAAAAAAAAAAAAAAAAATCTTGACTTCTTTACATAATTTCATCATGTATATTTCATTACTTGTATAAACTTTTTGATGATGCCACAATGATCTCATCAATAACTTTTCATTCTCTGCAGTGTCCTGAAAAATATATCTTCCAGCATCATTGCCATTGTCACAAAGAAGGGTATGTAAAATGTTTCTCCTTTACTATTTTTAACAATCTATACAAGGTGCTGCAGCCTAAACACTGAAATGAGTAGCTTGAACAATGATTCACTCATGACAATTTCCATTTTCTTTTAGGAGCTCATCATGTTGATTTTCGATCTGCAACGAAAGATGACCCGAACTGGCTTAAGGAGATGAGGAAGCAGGAAATACAAATCATTGGGAGATGGATAGATGAGTACTATGCAGATTTAAAACTAAGGGTTGATATTGCATGAAATTATAACAAGTTGTTCAATGATTTCTTGGAAAAGAAATCTATCTAACAATTATATTTGTGATCTAATAATATCATATTGGAACATTTTATGAATTCATTGAATGACTAGAAACTAGAAACTAGTCTGCAGATAATTTCATAATGAGACAGTCAATTAATTGCAGGAGATGTTTTTCTGTCATCCTCTTAATTAGTCTAATTGCTAATTAATAGATGTATATTATACGTTGTACTTGCAAATAAGATTGTTTATTAGTGATTCTATAATTGAATTTGTTAAATATTGATGTATTCAATGTGCCATATATGAAGAATTAGATTGATTTTTCAAAATTTTTTGACACGTATGCCTTATTTTCTGGAGCATAGGATTTTAATTTTGACATATATACTTATTTTGATATATTAGATTCAAGTTTATTTGTAATTTTATGGTTTTTTTATTAATTTATTAATTAATAAGTTACATTCTTAATTAAACACTAATTCTAATCCTAAAAAATAACATATTAATAATTAATTAGATTATCTAATTAGAAAATAATTTTTAAAGGAATATATTAATTATATTTTAATAATATATTAACTAATAAATTAGTTTTCTAATTAGATAACGATTCTAATTATATAAAATAATATTTTTAATTATTTTATTCACTAATAAATTAATATTTTTAATTATATAATAAATAATAATATTAATTATATTGATAGTATTAATTTATATAATATTAGAATTAAGTTAATAAATATCTTTAAGATAATTTTTATATTATTGTATTAATAAAATTTTAAAATCTTAAAAAAATTAGGAACATTTAAAAATAGTTAATTTGTTATTATTTTTTAAAATATTATAAATTATATTGAATATCAAAAATTTTATTAAAATTTGTATCTATAAACTTAATTTTATAATTGAAATAATAATAACGGTCATAACGAGTAAACATCTATTAATCTATAATTAATAATATATATATAAAGAAGACCAAGTTTTTCCATATGGAAAAATTCTATGAAGCCATATCATATTATTTTCTAATGAGAAAATGACATATGATACATTCAGAAATATATTAACTATGATTTTTATAAAAGTTTAATAATAAATATGATATTTATAACTTATTTAAATATAAGAATTATATAGTATAATAATTATTATAGTTACTACAAATTAATAATAAATTTTACTATCTTTCTATACAATATATATATATATATATATATATATATATATATATATATATAAAAAATTAATAAAATAGTAAAAGAATAGAAATTTTAATTTTAGATCATAAAAATAGTTAATAATTTTTTATAAGAGTGTATAAATGATTTTTGTAAAAGACTAATAAAAATAAAAATAAAAGTATCATAAATAAAAATAAATTTTATTTTCATACTAATATAATTATAATTTGAATTAATATATAATATAATTTTTTTAAATATAAAATAAATAAAATAATTTGCATGAGCAATATGCTATAAAGAAAGCCAAATTTTCTAGGAGACTCCACGTGGCAGAATTTAATTATTTCTTATAACCATTAAATTTTAAAGTTATATAAGTAAAATGATAATATTAACTGCTATTAAAATAGAATAATAACAAAATAAAATTATTTTTATAATGTACTATTTTTTATTAGAATAAGATATTTCAAACTAAAAATTTATATCATCAACTCGATAATTGTGCATTAGCACAAGCATATTATTAGTTGAAATTAATAATTAAATATATCTTTGTTCCAACCACCGTATTTATGGAGTTAAAACATTATATTTTAAATAAATAAAATATAAAAAGTATAAATGTAAATGATGATTAGAGACATTACCAGCTCTTTTTTATCAAAAAATATAAATGTTGTTTATTCATTAAGGTTTACTTTAATATTTATGCTTTGAACATTATTATTTCTTCCATTATAATTTTCAATTCCAATTTCAGTATATTTTAATCCAACTAGAAATTGGATCACAGATTTGGGTAAGAAAGAGAGAGGGAGAAAGAGAAGAATTTTAGAGAAGAAGAAGAATTCTCATTCACAATCAGGATGTCATACCTAGGGCCGAGCACAGATCGGTCCAATTCGGTTATTTATAAATCACACGTACCATACCAAACCTCGGTTATTTTAAAATTGAAGGTACTAGTACCGTACCAAACATAAAAGGATCCAATACCGTATTGTACCAATTTTACGGTTCAATACAGTTCGGTTCGGTGCTATTTTCGGTTCTAAAAAATTTTAAAAACACAACTTTAATCTCATCTTTAATCAAATATATTTAGAGAAAATATGATTACCAACCTAAAAAAAGTAGCATGAAAATCTGAATTAAAATTGCAATCACATTCTTGAACAACCTGTTTCGCAATTCAATCACTTGCAAATACAATAAATCATTCAATATTCAAATACAAACCATTAAAATATATATTACTGCTAGCATAAAAATATTTTACAGATGACAATCATTAAAATAAATAAATTTACAAACTTTATGTAGCACTAAAATACATGTCCAAAATTAGCAAAGGAATGTTATTACCTCCCCTCAAAATTAGCACTTCACATTTAATCTTGGCATAAGGGACTCACCAATCTCAGGATCTTGAATAATTTCTATAATAAAAATAAAAAATAATGTCAATAAGACTTAACAGCATCAACAATAAACAAACGTATGTAAGAAGTAAAGAGATGTTACCTCACTCTATGATTTCAATATCCTCTATTGATTCTTCTAGTTGGATAGGTTTATTTGAACTTCTAATCCAATCTTGACAACAAATGAGGACCTCCGCTGTTGTAGGAACTAAAGAACTTCTATATTGTTAAAAGATGTTTTGACAATTTTTTCTCAAGTTTTGTTTGATCCTTTTCAAAAAAATAAATAAATTTATAAATATAATTTAATATTTTTTGTATTTTAATATTAATTTATAATATTTTAAAAGTTAATAAATTAATTATTTCTAAATATTTAATTTTTAAGTTTTATTAGTATAATAATATAAAATTATTTTTAAAATATTTATTTCTTAATTTTAATATTTATATAAATTAATTCTTTTAGTATAATTAATATTATTATTCTTAAAATAAAAATATTATATAATTAAAACTTAATTTATTAATAAATATAGAGTAAATAATATTATATTTATATAATAATATCTTTTTATAATTTTTACTAATTTATATAACTTTTTATTAAATTAAGTAATTTTTTAATTAACTTGTCAAAATTTATAGATAGTAAATAAATTTTAAATCTAGTATTATAGTATGTATACTAGATTACTAGTATCAATATACTATGTGACATATTAATATATATAACTTATATTTTTTATAGAGTATAAAGTATATTATAATATTATAGTTATTTTTAATATGTATTATTTTTTATATTTCGATAACAATTGCTTGAATTATATAAATGATAAATATAAAATAATTTTTTATAGAGTATATGTATTACTTTTTTAATATATGTATTATTTATATAATATAAATAATTATTTATAAATATATGTAAAAATTTGGTTCTACGATTTGGTCCGGATCAGTACAAGACGGATCGGTTCTGGTACGGTTTTTACTAAAGAACCAGTGCCATACCGTAATAGTAAAAAATTCAGATCGGTGTAATTCGGTTATAAAAACTTTCATTTTTTTCGGTTATGGTACTTTTCGGTACGGTTATTCGGTTCGGACGGGAATCACCGAGATCCATGCTCAGTCCTAGTCATACCCTTCGGGTTTCAAAATGATATAGCCGTTAAAGAACCTTATCCACAAGGTTAACCTGTGGAAATCGTTGTTGAATGTCAAATAAAAACTCCCAGGTGGCTTCTTCAAGTAGCTTGTCAGACCATTGAATAAGGACCTTAGTGGCAGCCTAGTTGTCCCGTATCCAAAATAGCTATTGGCAAACGAGGCACCTCAGGTGGGAGAGGTAACTGAGTAGAGGTAGGAGTATTAGTTGGCGTAGTTCTCTTGAGTTGAGAGACGTGGAATACTGGGTGGACACAAGAATCAGGTGGTAAATGCAACTTACTCATCGGTCCAAATTATGAATATATATTTCTTAGAGTATTTTAAGATTTTAATGATATATTTCTATAGATAAAATGGTAAAAATATGTATTTTTACCTCACTTAAATTTAATTGTCTATTTTCAGAAATATTAGTAAAAAGAAAAAAATATGAAATTAAAATAAGCTTAATTGGACATGTTCGTATCAAGGCTCAAGATTAAAACTCATGGACTGCTAATTACAAGGCCCAATGGATATTTTAGTCATTTTGTATAATTATTAGGATTTATATTAAGAGTTATTTATGAAATAGTATTTGGTGGAGATTAAGATACTTTAAGTCTTATGTATTAAATAGACTTATATTAGTATACTCATCTCTAGAGAGATTTATTTAGAGGATGACTCTCCTCTGTATATATCTCTGCAAAAAAACCTAATGGAGGAAAGAAGGAAAAATGAGGGGGTTTTCTCCTACCTGCTCTCTACACCTGCCACTATTATTCTCTCTATAATTCTCTACAGTTTTTACATAAACATATAGTTTTAGTTTTCATTACTCTTTTTAGGATCTAAGAAATTTTTTAAGAAGTTGAAAGTAAAGACTAATCTTCTTCCTACTTGAAGAAATTTTTAATCTAGATGTTTAATATGTTAGGCTAGTTTTCATAAGTGTTTTTTTTTTTTTACTTTATATGAACCTTATTATTTATTTATTTAATGAATGATTTCTTTACCTTCATATCTTTATTAGTTTCAGTTATTATTGTTAGTTAACCATCATATTAATTTAGCAATAATAATTGTTATGAAAATATTTAGGTTTAAAAGTATTAGAAACATCATCTTTACTTTAATCTATGTTGGTATAAGAAATTTAGGTTGCATCATTAGCTTGAGTGACTTAGGGAAAAGGACACATCACCATCTCATTCATTAGATCTAGGCTTAAAGTAAAATAAGGAGATTACTAAGTAAATGGCTAGATTAAATACTATCTTTAGCATATAGTTTTAGATCATAAACATTTACATTTACATTTGCATTGCATATTTATTTATTGTTTAGTTACTTTACTTTATGAATATTACCCTCTCAAAATACTGATTTAGAGTGTTTAGATTTACTTTTATTGTTTTGTATTGATAATTAGTCTTTATAATAAGTGGCCTCATGGTGCCTTGAAAGATCGACCTCGTGGTGAACTTATCCTTACTATAGGAACAATTCGTGCACTTGCGAGTACTAAAAAAGAAACATCAAGTTTTTGGCGCCGTTGCCGGGAAACAGTGTCCAAATTTATTATATTGATTGATTATCAAAAGTGTCTTGTGTTTGTTTGCTTTGTGTTTTATGATTTATCAAGTTTCTGTGTTTTTATTTTGTTTGTGTATTTTGTGTTTTGTAATTTATTTT
The DNA here is from genome assembly GCF_019578655.1 of Ricinus communis. Lineage (NCBI taxonomy): Eukaryota > Viridiplantae > Streptophyta > Magnoliopsida > Malpighiales > Euphorbiaceae > Ricinus > Ricinus communis. The sequence continues at coordinate 24,360,800 of NC_063258.1, forward strand.
GTTTATTCATTTTTATTTTATTTGTAAATTTTATTTATTTATTTTTTATATCTGAAATTTTCTTTTATTTTGTATGCTTAGCAGGAAACAACTAGAAGAAGAATCAACAGAAGAAGTTGATATCATGGCAAACCCACCAAGTGAAGTAGGAGCTGAAAGGCGAATGGCTATGAAAGATTATGTACTGCCTACAATTGGTAACACTACTTCATGCATAGTTCTAGGTGATGCATCTAGGAATTATGAACTTAAGAGCATTCATTTTAATATGCTTCCTTCATTTTATGATATGCCTAGTGATGATGCATTAATAATCATTGGAGAATTTTATGCTATAGTTCATACTTTTTCATTATTTGGATTAAATGAGGATCAACTAAGAATGAGGTGTTTCCCCTATTCATTGAAAGTCAGTGTGCTTCACTGATTGTAGAACTTCATCCTTTTCCAACTCTGACTTCTTCCATTTTTGGTTGGCATGATCGGGCGGGGAAAACAAGGTTCAAACCCGCAACTTCTGGCGTGAAAGACCAGCACTCTAACCGACTGAGCTATTTCCCCCTTTCGTCACTACTTTTATTCAAAAATAACCGGTAGGTTATCATTTGAGCTTCTAAACGTTTCAGTGAACAGGTGAGGTTGTCGATAATATTGCTATGAAAACTGAAAGAAATTCTTCTTCTTATGCAGTTACACCTAAAAATGATGGATTAGTGCAAATCAATAAGGAGAGCATGCAAAAGGAAGAAAAAGTAGAGCGTAATCTTAGTCTTGGAAAGAAAGAAAATGAAGTATTTTGTGGACCTGAATTTCATAAGGCAGCTCAGCCTTATAGACCCCCTATTCCTTTTCTAAACCAACCCAAAGAGAGCAAAAAGAATTAAAATTTTTTTGAAAGTATTGAGATGCTCTCCAAAGTTAATACTAATTTACCTTTGTTGGATGTTATCAGAAATATGCTAGCTTATGCAAATAAATTTGAAGAGTTGAACACCAACAAAAGGCGATATGCGAACAACAAAAAAGTACAAGTAGCAAGTGTAATGCTTCAACATCAATTGCCCCTTAAGATGAAGGATTCTGGTAGCTTCCCCATTGATATTACAATAGGTAACAAAAAGGTTAGGAAAGCCATGTTAGATTTAGGAGCAAGTATTAACTTGATGACGTATTCGATGTATGAACTACTTGGCTTGGCATAGTTGAAACCTACCACTATGTCTCTATAATTTGCTGATAGATCGATAAAATATCTTAGATGTATAGTGGAAGACTTGCTAGTACAAGTAGGTAAGTTAATAATTCCTGTTGATTTTGTAGTGCTTGACATGAAAAATACACCAGCAAGGGATAAAGAGCAAACCATACTTCTTGGTAGACCTTTCATGGCAACTACTAGAACTGTGATTGATGTGCATGATAGAAAACTTACCATGACAGTTTTAGGAGAAACTGTGGAATTTAAAGTGTTTGATTCTCTAACTTTCTCTCCTAAATCTACTATCAATAAGCGTTCATATAATTATTTAGATTCTCTTGTTTATGAACAATTATATGATGATATTCCATTCTTAATTGACAAGAGCTTTCGTGACACTTTAGATGTTCGCATTAAAAGTATGAAGCCATACTTGAAAGGAATGGCTTATGACGAAGAGGTGGAGTGCTCAGAGGAACGCCCACCATGGACATAATCAGGAATGTCTAGCTATAGATAATAAACTTAACAATTGTACTTTTATTTTTATGCATTTAAGTTATTTTTTTATTTTTATTTTTATTTTTTATTATTTTTCTATTTTTTATTTATTTTATGTTTATCTTGTAGGTTTATATTTGATCCCCGTTGCGGCAGCAAATTTTCACACGTGCCTGTAGTAGAGGCATGGCAGAGATGACACAGGCCGGTAGCAAAGGCACGGCAGGAACGACATGGGCCTGTAGTAGCTAGCTGAGGGTCGCGGGACGCTCCGCGAGGAAGCTACCGCGAGGTGTGGGTGTTGTCGTGAGGAGGCCAGCCGCGAGCCCTTGGCCACACGCCCAAGCGTAGGCGAGGCGCGTGAAGCCCCGTGCGGGCAGGCGCAGCAGGCACGAATGGGCCCGCAAATCTGCAGGCAGCTCGCGAACGGGCCTGCAGCATAGGCACGTAGTGTGCACGGACAGGCCCGCAGTATAGGCAGACACAACAACAGCTTAACGACGCAGTCCGCGAGGCGGCCGCTGGAAAAAATAAAAGAGAAAATAATTTTTTGAGCGAAAGTTAAAATAATTAAATTTAAGAAATTGGGGATTGATTATAATAAAAAAAGTTATTTTTAAGTTAAAATACCCTCTTTAAAAATTAAACACATATCCATATCCTCCACATAAATAATCATATCATTGATTTATAACTTTATTTTAAATTTTATTCTAAAATTTGTATTTATTTATTTTTAGGACCTAACTTTTAATTATCTTAGGATTTAATCTTTCTAGTATATTTAGGATATTTTATTATTTTTAATTCTTTAATTCTTTATTTCTTTTATAATTATCAATTATGTGTATTTAAGTGTGCTTCTAAGGTTTAGATGGTTGGAGATTGCAATTCAAGTTCATGGCTTACTATACATTGTAAAATTCTAGAGGAGTATTCTATCTTTTTCCTCTCTTCTTGTTCTTTATTTTTATATATGCAATGACATTAAGGACAATGTCAAATTTAAGTATGGGGGAGAGAAATAGAATATTTCTTCGATTAAACTTTATACGTCATATGCCATGAGAATTAGCAACTTTGATTAATCTTTTGTAAAATTTTAAATTTTTCTACTCAGCTTTTTCTTATTATTCTATATAAGAGTCGATGAAAGAATGCTATTATGTTAAGATTCTTGAACTCTTGAGTTAGTTTTTAACATGTATAAATGTGAACTCATGAGTTATTTGCACTTAAATGATCAAGTGTTCATCTTTTGCATATGGACATAATGAGTAGTTTAGCAATATTTGACATATGATTAGAAGTGTATGATTTAGGTTACTATTTCCTTGTTATTAAATTGGTTTGCCTAAGTTTATGAGAATATGATATGGGCAAGTTAAAGCTCTAAGTGATATAATTCTACTCCGCTAATTTTAATTGCTTAGTAACCGGGGATCTTCATGACCAATGTCGATTTTCGCGTAAAAAAACGATTGAGATTATGAGTATGCAAAGCATCTTGATATATGTTTTGTTTAGTAACCAGGTGCATTCATCACCCAAGTTTATATTTGTGTAAAAAGGCATAACATCTCAAGAAAGAAACAAATACCCCAAGTATCAAAAATTAAAATCCAAGGGGTATAAAGAAAAAAAAGTATAAGAGTTTAAAAAATAAGTAATAAATGCCTATTGATCTCTTATTTTTTGAATGAAGGTTTTGCCTTTTTGAATAGGGTTATAATAATTTGGATTATGTATAATAGTTATATCCTTTGAGGATGAGTTAGAATATTTATTATGAAACAGGTGTAAAGGATTGGATGCTTGAGTCTTTTGATTAACAATGATTGAGTTTATATTTTTAAAGAAAATTATTATGATTCAAATGTTCTTGGGTTGACATGATCTTTGCATTAGTGAGATTCTTTTGAATAATATCTTTAAGCTGAGTATGGATGTTCTTCATGATTTTTGTAAAAGTTAATGCTTAGTTGCTATTTACTTGAGAACAAGTAAATGTTTAAGTATGGGGGTATTTGATCGGTCCAAATTATGTATAGATATTTAAGGGTATTTTAAAGTTTTAATGATATGTTTTTATATATAAAATGGTGAAAATATGTGTTTTTACCTCACTTAAGCTCGATTGTCTATTTTGAGGAATATTAGTAAAAAGAGGAAAATATAAAGCTAAAATAAGCTTAATTGGACATGTTCGTGTCAAGGCCCAAGATTAAGACTCGTGGACTGCTAATTACAACGCACAAGGGATATTTGTATTATCCGAAATTTTTCTTTAATAATAATAATATTAATAATATAAATGAGTCTTTATTTAAAATTAATTTTATTTTATTTATATTTGGTTTAAATTGGAATGATTTAAATGGAAATTTTAATGTTAGAAAAATAAAGGAGTTTGATTTTTAAGAAATTAATTAAGTAAATTCTTTGAGAAATAAATTATATTTTTGGTTATTCAAAATTTGCTCCCAAATGCATATATATAAATTAAATTCTATATTTGAGAGTTATGAAAGAATTTGTAAAAGAATTATTGGGAAAAATGACATTTTAATTAGCTAATGGTTTAAATTTTAATTGAAAAATATTTAGCAAATTGATTAATTAAATTAATTGTGTGTTAGGATTAAATTAGAAATTTAATTTGGAATAAGGATTAAAAGTATAATTTTATTAATATGGGGTTTTAATGAAAATTTGTATGTTTGATATTTTTGTGATTAAATATGTCGACAAGGGCTTTTTGATAATTTTATATTTAAAAGTAAGGGTAAATATATAATTGTATATTTTCAATAATTCTAATTTAGCCCAAATTAAATAGTTAGGGGCGTAATTGAAAAGCTAAAGAAAAGTTTAAGGATTAATTGAAAATTTTGCAGGATGAAATTATTAGTAACTAAAAAGTTGAGGGATTAAATGGTAAAGAAGAAAAGTCCAGAGACTAATTGCCGATAAGGAAGGAAAAGAAAAGAAAGAAAAAGAAAGAGAAGGAGAGAGGAGTGCCGGGGAAGAAGAGGGAGAGGAAGGAGGACCTTCAGCCATCCATGGCGGACGGCGAAGGAGGCCCCGCCCGAGCGAGGTGGCGTCGACTGAAGGTGCGGTGGTCAGCAGCGAGTGCAGTGGCAGTGGTGGCAGCAGCTGCAGACGGCGAGGAATGGCAGAAAGCGTGAGGAAGAAGAGGCGGTTGTCGGTGCTGTTCATGGCGTGTCCGCCGGCACCAAGGATGGCGATCGACTTGTCGGAGAGTGAGCTTCATTTTGGAGGCAGCGGCGACGCAATTGGTGGCCGGAATTAAAAGATTCGTTGAAGTGAGGAAAGTAGGGGCAAACGCGTTTTCTGGCTTTTTTCGGCAAGCTCCAGCATGGAGAACATATCCGGACTCTCCTCAGCTCAAGTTTTCCAATGGCACCGGTTTTATGGCGATCAGACTCCATTTGAAAATCGACGGCCGAGATCATCCGTAAATCTCTCCGGATGATCGGGGGTTGGATCGGAAGATCAGAAGTGAGGATCATCATCAGCGCATCGTTTCGAGTCCGTTGGTGCATTTGAATCGTTGATCGGACTTTGGCGGCTGGAGGCGAGTCGACTGAGCAATCAAGCATCTCGGTAATTCTCTGGCCCGTTGATTTTAGAATTTATTAGTAAAATTTATGTATTTATTGAATTGTATTGAGCATTAGAAAATATTGTGAGTTAAAATAATTGTTTATCAGACTGTCTGCCTTAGGTCGTGATTTGTGATGTGTGGTGGAGTCGGAAAAAATAATAAAGTCTTGGGGACCTGACTCCCGTTAAAATAAAGTTTTGAATATTTGAAGTATTTTCTGACAGGTCCTGGACCCGTTTTGCGGGAGGTAAATGTCCATATTGTAGGAAAGGTTCTGCCGAATTTTCGATAGAATTTATCCGAGTCGAGATTTTTAGACAGTTAGTCCTAGGAATTTAGACCTAGGGTGAATGATCAAATGTTTCAATGTTATTGATTAATTATTTTCCGTGATTAGATAATCCGTCGGTTCGACTCGCTCCACCCGAGGCATTGGAGCAGAGCTAGGAGGTCGTCAAAGCTGTGAGTTAAAGTCATATGTCTGTTTACATGTGTTATGCTGAGATTTTACGAAATAATTCTGATTACATAATTTAATATTTTAATCAGTTCTTTTAATCGCTATTTATATAAGTTTCATTTTCTGCATTATGATTTTATTGTTTCGTGTTGACTCGGGATGGGACGGTTGTAGTACATACTATTTGATGATTGCACCGATATGAATCCGAGACTGATAGCAAAGGGGTAAAGGTTTGTAAATTTTAAAAAGGTAAATTAGGATTTGCCTTAGTCGAGCATTGCTCTCTGGGCGCCGGCTTATTTGGAAACCTAAGTGACCATACTGGAGTTAAGGACCCTAGTCGAGCTTCGCTCTCTGGTCGCCAGTCTTATTGGAGTAAGAGAGCCGAAAGGCTAAGAGTGTTAGTGATAATTAAGTGACTGAACTAGATTTAAGGACCCTAGTCGAGTTTCGCTCTCTGAGCGCCAATTCTGTTAGAATGAGAGAGAGTCGAGATGTTTAGTGTTGGGATTAGGGTTTTACTGAGGTACTTCGTTCCGTAGTAGGCTGATCCCTATTTGCATTTCAGTGGGTTGGTCTGGTATGAGAAGTTATGGGAAAGAGTATATTACAGTTTTATTTAAGCATGGCATGACATGTTTATTTTTGCATGACTTAGTATTTATTTCAAATTAAATAAATGTGTTATTGAAATGTTTGTAACTGTTTTTGGATATATGATTTTAACTCACTCTCGAGACTAACGGTCTCAATTTTACTATTTTTCAGATATATGTGATTGTTGGCCTTCCCCCGGCTCTTATCTAGCAACCTGACTCCTTCATCATTAGGTGATGTAATTGATTTGGTATGTTTGACTTGTAAAATCTTAGATTCTCCGCAATAGAAGTAATAGACTTATCGTTTGTAATATTATGTAGTTTCGGGTCTTGCCTAATTCTTCTGGCAGACTGAATTAATTATGTAGAATTTAATGGTTAAGAAATTGTAACACCAATGATATTAGATGAGATGTAATTAAGTTAGTGAGTGGTCGGGCTTACTACGGGATTCGGTAGCCTTACGCCTACCCATTCCCTAGTGCCGGTCACGGGCCCACAGATCGGGTCGTGACAATATTTTAGTCATTTTGTATAGTTATTAGGATTTATATTAAGAGTTATTTATGGGATAGTATTTGGTAGAGATTAAGATACTTTAAGTCTTATCTATTAGATAGACTTATATTAGTATACTCATCTCTAAATAAATTTATTTAGATGAGGACTCTCCTCTATATATATCTCTGCAAAAAAACCTAATGGAGGAAGGAAGAAAGAAGAAAGAGAGTTTTCTCTTACCTGCTTTCTACACCTGCCACCATTATTCTTTCCATAATTCTCTTTAGTTTTTCCATAAACATATAGTTTTAGTTTTCATTACTTTTTTTAGGATCTAAAGACCACCAAAATAACATCCTTCCCTTGAGACTTCGGCAATCCTTCCATAAAATTTATGCTAATATCTATCTAAATTCCTTATGGCATTGGCAGTGGCCGGTGTAGCTCCCAGGAACTAACATTCTCTGGTTTGCAAGTTTGACATGCATCACACCCCTTTATATAGTTTCGAACATCCTTCTCTAGCCATTCCCAATAGAACAACAGCTGCAAGCTCTTGGTAGTAGCCTGAAGCCTCGAGTGCCCACCAGCAGTAGAGTCATGCATCAATTTAAGCAATTTAAATTTCAATATTGGGTTATTGCCAATCACTATTCTCCCTTTCTATCTGAGCAACCCATCATGCCAAGTGTAGGAGCTGTGAGCCAATATTCTTTGTTATAAGCGTTGAATTAGAAGCTAAACATTGGGGTCATGCTGCCAACTATTCTTAATTTTGGGAAGTAAACTACTAGCAGGAGTGGATACTGTAAGGACAATGAGTTCTACAGCCGGTACCCTAGAGAGGGCATCAACAACAACATTTTCCCTTCCCTTCTTATACACAATCTCAAAATCATAACTAAGTAACTTTGCAATATACTTCTGCTGGTGGACTGTTTATATGCATTGCTCCAATAAGAACTTGAGACTATGGTGGTCAGTTCTTGTTTAGGGCATAAACAATAGCAAGCAACTCCTTTTCGTAAACTGACAGAGAATGGTGCCTGGGTGCTAAAGCTTTATTAATGTATGCAATTGGGTAAATTCTTGCATTAACACCGCCCTATGCCAACATCACAAGCATCTATCTCTATTACAAATTCCTTGCCAAGAGATGGCAGCGCTAAAACAAGAGCTGAAGTGAGCATTCTTTAAGGTTACAAACGCTTGTTGTGTCATGTCATACCATAAGAACCCATCCCTTTTCAAAAGATCAGTTAAAGGCTTGTTGATCAACTCATACCCTTTGATAAACCGTCTATAGTAACCTCTAGGCTTAGGAACCTTCATAGTTGCATCACATTAACCAGCATAGGCCGTGTATATACTGTCTTATCTTCTTGAGGTCAGTAGAAACCCTATGACTACTGATCAAGTGCCCTAAGCATTCTACAATTGAGCTACCAAACACACACTTACTCTTTTTGGCAAAGAGCTGATGTTCTTTAAGCTTGAAGAACACCTCCCTCAAATGGTGCAAGTAAGACTGAGAATCCCTACTATAGATCAAGATGTCATAAAAAAATACTAATACAAACCGCCTGAGATAGGGCCTAAAGATTTCATTCATGAGACTTTGGAAAGTTGATGGGGCATTTGTGAGCCCAAATGGCATAACAGTGAATTCGTAATGATCATCGTGAGTTCTAAAAGCTGTCTTTTGGATATCGGGGGACTGCATATAGAATTTAGTGGTAGCCCAAAGCAAGGTCAATTTTGGAAAAAGATGGTGGCTCTATGTAACTCATCCAGCAACTCCTCTATAACTGGAATGGGGTACATGTCCTTAATGTTTATGTTATTCAATTCTCAATAATCAATGCACATCCTCCAACTGTTGTCTTTTTTCTTAATCCAGATAATTGGGGAAGAATATGTGCTGACACTTGGCTGGATAACATCAGTATGCAACAATATTGTGATCATATTTTCTATAATTTTTTTCTGCATTTGGGAATGTTTGACAGGCTTGGCTCCTTCTACAAGTGGAATTCTGTGGTTGTGGGTTCTATGGGGAGGTAGATGTAACACCCTCAGTTGTAATAATAATAATTCTATATATATATATATATATTAAAAAAAAAATCTCTCTTTTCTTCTCCCTCTCTCTTTCCTTCCTCCCTCTTCCTTTCCCCATTCCCTATTTTCTTCTCTTACCACTCTTCCCGCACGTGCCGCCTTCCTCCCTTCCCGTCAGCAGCCTCCTTCCCTTTCCTCCTTTCCGTCGTTGTCAAGAACAAGGGGGGCTGCCTTCTTGTTTTCGGCGATCCGGCATCGAAAACGAGTTCCTCACCCCCGAAAACCCCGGGCTAACCCTCCTCCGTCGGAAAGTCCCTTGCAGCCTTGGGAAGTGTCGCGTGAGCAGCGACTTTCCGGCCCCGATCCGCCGCCTTCCGGCCACTTTCCGGCCAAAGCTCTTGTATCTTGACTCCCGCAACTTGAGCTTCAAGCGCCCGGATTTGAATTCACATCGCTGGCGATGTGCCTTGACCCCGATGTTTTCTCGGACGCGAAATATTTTAATTTTTAACTCGGTATAATTTTATTTTAGACTCGAAAATTTTGTTTTAATATTAGAAAGTTATTGTGGCTATTAATTGCTTGTGTTGGGTAGTTTAAAAATAAATCAAATTAAATTGTTTGGATTTTGGTGTTTTGGAGTCGGAAAATATTAATGCGCTCTTGTGGCCCTGCTATTAAATTCCAGCATGTCCGATATGTTTTTGGCAGTCCTGGACCCGCTTTACGGGGGGTAAATATCCGTAATTTAGGGAGGTTTTGTCAAATTTTCGCGTAATCCTCGAGTCCAATTTAATTCTAAAATGACCTTAGGGTCTTAGTTTAGGAAAAATTTTCGAATGTCTATTAATTGTATGTCTTTTGTTATTAGATAATTCGGCCTTCCTGTCACGACCCCACCAGGCCCGTGGACCGTGACTAGGAATGGGTAGGCTTAAGGCCACCGAAACCCGTAGTAAGCCCGACACTCACCGGATTTAAACAAATCTCATCTCAAATTAATATTATTAAAGTCACAATTTATCTTAATAGTTACACTTTGCAAAATTACTTCGGTCTGCCAGAAAAACTAGGTGAGACCCGAAGCTCAGAAAAATTTACAACTGATACATTTACTATTACTACTGCGGAGAATCTAAGATTTACCATTTTACATACCAAATCAATACTTCACCCGATGATGAAGGAGTCGGGTTATCAATAAGAGTCATGGAGAACTAACAGTCGAATCCGAAAAAATATAAATGGAGACTGTCAGTCTCGAGAGTGAGTTAAAATCGTATATCTAAAACAGTTTCAAATATCTCAATGTCGATATTGAAAGGAAAGAAATCGGGGAAGAAGAAAGGAGGAGAGAGAGAGAGAGTGCGGGCCCGTGACCGGCACTAGGGAATGGGGTCGTGACACTTCCCGCCAGCTCCACCCGAGGCGTAGGAGCGGACTGTGGAACGCATCAAATCTGTGAGTTAAAGTCACTTAATCGTTGCACTATTGCTAAGTCTGAATTTAATATGTTATTTTGAAAGTTTATGCATAATATGGTTATTAGTATCGCAACATAAATAATTTCACTGGATTATTGAAGATAATATAAATATTATTAATAGTAATGTTATAATAATATCAAATATTATCAGTTTTCCACATGAGTTGCATGATGTCTTACTTTAAAATTGTTAATCGTTATTTTGATATAGTTGAATGACTTCTTTAGACAATAATATTTATTAAACGTGGTGATTGCGATTTGGGAAATGTGGCTTGTAGAACATGCCGCCTGATGGGTTACATCAGGACCGCGTGCGCACCGGTAATGATCATGGACATATTTATGGGTTGCCCTGGTCGAGCATGGCTCTCTGGGCTGATTTGAGTAAATTTGCCGGAGTAAAGGTCCCTGGTCGAGCATTGCTCTCTGGGCGCCGGCTTATTTGGAAATTTAAGTGACCAGACTAGAGGTAAGGTCCTGGTCGAGCTATGCTCTCTGGGCGCCAGTCTTATTGGATTAAGAGAGCCAAAATGGCTGATAGAATTTGGAGTTAGGGTTCTACTGAGCCACTTGTTCCGTAAAAGTAAAATATATATATATATATATATATATATATATATTTATTTTATTTATTTATTCATTTATTTATTTATTATGGTTGATATATTGATTTGAAATCGTGAAAGTAAAAATGTCTTTATTTATTTACTCTCTCTCCTTTCTATCATTTTATTATTATGGGGTATGATTATGTATTATGATTGTAATTATGTTCAGAAATTGGTATATTGTTTTAAATAATTATTATATCATGTGAAGGTTGCAATAGTCCTTAGATTACTTGATTTTAACTCACTCCCTAGACCTCGGTTGTAAATTTTCGTGATTAAAGACTTTCGCCTTCGCACATTCGACATTCCGACTTCTTCTTCTTCGGACTTTTGTAATTATCTTGTACTTATATACTTGTCATTTTTACTCTAGAGTATCCGCAGTAGGAAATTTTAAAATTTATATAACTATTCTGACTCCTGTTGGTAGTATGATGATGTATTATGCAAGACAATTATGACTACTTTATATTTGGTTAATTGTATATATGGATTTGCGGGTTGGTAAGGCTTACTACGGGTTTCGGTGGCCTTAAGCCTACCCATTCCCTAGTGCCGGTCACGGGCCCCCAGAGTGGGTCGTGACAAAGTTGGTATCAGAGCTTCTGATTTAGTTTTTCCTTCGACCTAGGTTAGCTTTCTAAACTACTGCGGAAACTAGGAAAAATTGAGTATGTCCTTGCATGTTTCGTTGATTCTAGTATCTGCGCTATAGTTAGAGAGTCTGTTGGGTTAATAGCTTGTTGTTCATTTTCGAGCTCTTGCCAGAACCCGAGTGATCTGCAACTGCAAAGATCGGCCCCGTGAAGGTGAAGATGCGTTTTTCAGACGGCTCCTGACCCGGCCCATGGTACCGTAGGCGAGGTAGGCCTCGGCGGCCCCAACCAGATCGGGCGAGGCTCGGAGGTACATGGTGTCGGGTGAAATCCCGGTGGAGGCTTTTGTGTCAAGATGACTGGATACGGAGGGCCTTAGAGCGATTGCTAGCCTTTCGGCCAGCAGTAGGTGCAGAAGTCGTGCTAGTGGGTCCGGTATTAGGAATCCGGACGATGTCCCTATGTCTGAGTATACCAAGTTAAGACCTGTGAAGTTTGATGGGACAGCTAGAGACCCTCTGGACTTTTGGATGAGGTTGAAAAGAGGGCGTCTGATTTGCACCGCTCGACAGGAGGACCATCGAGATGGCCGGGTTTTCCTTGAAGGGAATAGCATCCCAGTGGTTCAGAGATTATATCCGCCTCTTTCTGGATGGGTTGTCATGGAGGCAATTCAGAGACAGATTTGAAGAGTACTTCATCCCTTTCGAGTAAGGCGAGAGGTCAGGAGAGGTTTGAAAGGTTAGTCAAGGAGAATCATCTGTGGTACGAGTACACCGGACAATTTGTTCAAATTGAGTAGGTATGCACCATATACGGGGATCGAGGAGCAAAAGAACAAGAATACATTTCAGGCTCGGCCCGAGTTTGTTTCCTTGGTTCAATCTAGGAGGAGCAGCTTCCTAGAAGTTACTGACATGGCGAGGCAGATGGAGATGACGCTACGAGGGTTTAGTCAAGGGACTGACGATTGTAGGAAGAAGAAAACCAGGGTTGAGGGTCATGCCACTATGGTAGTGGAAGTTACTCTGGCGGTACCACCGGGGCAGTCACCGCATCCACAGAAAGGGTAGGCATAATCGGAGGAGTAGCCGAGGATTCAAACCTGGTCAGGGCTTTAGTGGTAGTGGGCAGAGTTCAGGCTACAGTAGCACTAGTTCTGGGGCCAGCACTTGTCGGATGTGCGGTAGGTCACATCAGGGACAGTGCCTAAAGTCCAGTGGAGCCTGTTTTAGGTGTGGTAAGATGGGACATATGGCTCGAGAGTGTCCTCGCTATTTCAGTCGACCAGCTTTTCCACAAGGGTCGTCCGCTAGTGTGACCCGACCAGCTTTTCCTGCAACCCCGGGACATTTTCAAGATGGATCTCAGTTTGTTGGCCAGCAAGGCCGTAGTTTTGGAGGTAGATCTTCAGGAGGCCGGTCTGGGGGCAAGGTTCAAGGTCGAGCTTCAGGGTCTCAACAACAGTCGGGGCAAGCGAGAGTGTTCACCTCACCTCAAGATGCGCGAGCCTCAAATGCCGTGGGTGTCGTGTACTATTCTTGTTTGTCATTTTGAAGCTAGAGTTTTGTTAGACCACGGGGCTACCCATTCTTTCGTATCGCCTAGTTTTGCCTTAAGATTGGATGTCCTACCGTTAGGCTTCCGATTCGATGCCGTGTCCGCTGAGGGTCGAGATTTGGTTACTTGACCTAATTCTTTTAGATGTAATGGATTTTGATGTGATTTTGGGAATGGATTGGTTAGCTTTGCATTTCGCCATGTTGGATCGCCGGAGAAACAAGTGACTTTTTGAATTCCTGGAGACTCGGAGTTCTATTTTAAAGGTGAGCGGATACCTTCTCCCACGAATCTTGTGTCGGCGATTGACTAGCGGATGCTTCGCGGATGTCGTGGATATTTGGCTTTGGTTAGGGATACCTCTGCAAGGAAAGGTTGCGTCAAGACGTTCGGTGGTTTCGCGAGTTTCGATGTGTTTCGGAAGAACCACGGATTGCCGCCCAATAGAGATAGAATTGCAGATCGACGTGATACCGGGTACAACACCTATCTCTTTCGCCCTATCGAATGGCACCGTACGAGTTAAGAGAGCTAAATGAGCGTTGCAAGACCTCCTAGATAAGGGTTTCATTAGACCTAGTACGTCTCCTTGGGGTGCTCCTGCTCGCTCAGAAGAAGAAGGATGGCACCTTCGCGTCTTTGCATCGATTACCTAGAACTAAATAAGGCGACGATTCAGAATCGATCCGCTTCCTCGCATCGATGACCTATTCGATCAGCTTCAGGGAGCGGTGTATTTCTCCAAGATTGATCTATGATCGGGGTATCACCAGTTAAGGATCCGTGGTGAAGATGTGCCAAAGACGGCGTTCAGGACGCGTTATGGGCATTATGAGTTTCCCCGGTGATGTCGTTTGGACTCACTAATGCCCCTGCGGCTTTTAATGGATTTGATGAATCGAGTGTTCAAGGAATTTCTGGATCGTTTTGTCATCGTATTCATTGATGATATCTTGGTTTATTCCAAAAGCGAAGAGGAGCACGCGTGGCACTTGAGGATAGTACTTAGGACTTTGAGGGAGCATCAATTGTACGCTAAGTTCTCCAAGTGCGAAGTTCGTTGGAAAGCGTTGCTTTCTAGGGCACATAGTGTCTAAAGAGGGTATTCAAGTGGACCCTAAGAAAGTGGAGGCAGTGATCGATTGGCGAGGCCAACTTCAAAGGATCGGAGTGCGTAGCTTTCTAGGGTTGGCGGTGCTACTACCGTCGATTTGTGCAAGACTTTTCGAGGATAGCGGTGCCTTTGACTAAGTTGACTCGGAAAAATGTCAGTTTCAAAGTGGGACGCTGAGAGAAGCTTTCAAAAGTTGAAGGACTTTGACTTGACTCCTGTTGACCTTACCTTCTGGGACTGGTGGATTCACGGTGTATTGCGACGCTTCTAGAGTGGGTTTGGGTTATGTCCTGATGCAAAATAGAAAGGTAATAGCTTATGCGTCTAGGCAATTGAAGAAGCATGAACAAAATTACCCGACCCACGATTTGGAGATGGCAGCAGTAATTTTTGCATTAAAGATTTGGAGGCACTATCTCTATGGAGAGACGTGCGAGATTTATACGGATCATAAAAGCTTAAAGTATATTTTCCAACAGAAGGATTTAAACCTGAGGCAGAGAAGGTGGATAGAGCTTCTGAAGGACTATGATTGTAATATTCTCTACCACCCGGGTAATGCGAATGTTGTGGCTGATGCTTTGAGCAGGAAGTCGGTAGGTAGTCTTGCTCATGTCAGTGTAGAGAAGAGACCGCTCGTTAGAGAGTTGCATGAACTGTATGATCAAGGGTTACAGGTGGAGATATTAGAATCGGGTGCATTATTAGCACATTTGGATTAGGTCCGTGCTTGTGGGCGAATCGGGATGGCTCGAATCGGGACCCATGATTGCGGAAAATCTTGGAAGATGTGCAGTGGTCGAGCTAATAACTTTGTTATAAATGATGATGGCACCCTCGCTGATGGGCTCTAGGGCTGTGTGTTCCCGATGTGGATAATCTCGGAAGGAGATCTTAGAAGAAGCTCACCGTATAACTTACAAGCAGCATCCGGCTCCACAAAGATGTACCATGATTTGAAAGGAAATTATTGGTGGAGCGGGATGAAGAGAGATGTAGCGAGTTTGTCTCCAAATGTCCGACGTGTCGAAGTTAAATTAGAGCATCGGCCCGGTTTACCGCAACCGCTTCCTATACCGGAGTGAAAATGGGAAAGGATTACTATGGATTTTGTATCAGGTTTACCCAAGACTTTTGCTGGTTATGACTCCATCTGGGTAATTGTGGATCGATTGACTAAGTCAGCGCATTTTCTTCCGGTAAAGACTACCTATTATGTAGCTAAGTATGCAAGAGTGTATCTGGAAAGGATTGTCAGTCTTCACGGCGTCCCGGTTTCCATAGTGTCTGACAAGGGGCCGCAATTTACTTCAAGGTTTTGGAAAAAGTTACAAGAGGAACTTGGTACCAGGTTGGACTTCAGTACGGCCTTCCATCCTCAGACGGACGGACAATCAGAAAGGACTATTCGGACCTTAGAGGATATGCTTCGGATGTGCGTGATAGACTTTGGTGGTCAATGGGATTGGTATCTACTGGTCGAATTCGCGTATAATAAATTTATCATGCAAGTATCGAAATGGCACCTTTCGAGGCCTTGTATGGTCGAAAGTGTAGATCCCCCGTATGTTGGGAAGAAGTTGGCGAACGGAAGTTAGCAGGACCAGAATTGGTTCAAATCACTTCAGAAAAGATTCCGGTTATTCGCGAGCTGACCAAGACCGCTTTTAGTAGGCGGAAAAGTTATGCGGATCCAAAGCGGGAAGCACGTGGAATTCGGTGTTGGGAATATGTATTCTTGAAGGTGTCTCCTATGCGTGGTGTGTCGGCAAGAAGGGCAAATTGGCACCCTCGTTATGTGGGACCCTTTGAGATTATTGGCGAATTGGAGATGTGGCATACAAACTAGACTTGCCACCGAACTTCGCACGCGTGCATCCGGTGATTCCACATATCGATGTTAAGAAAGTATATTTCGGACCCTTCGCATGTGTTTCAACCGCAACATGTGGAAGTTGGTGAAGATTTGACTTACGAGGAGCGACCGATTGTGGATACTCAAGTTCGCCACCGCGCTCAAAAATTATTCCGATGGTCAAGGTTTTGTGGCGAAATCATTTGTCGAAGAGTGTACACCGGAAACCGCAGAAATGAGAAGCCTCTACCCTCATTTATTTCAATCCTAAGTGGGCCATGGTTTAAAATTCGAGGTCGAATTTTTCTTCAAGGGGGTAGAATGTAACACCCTTAGTTGTAATAATAATAATTATATATATATATATATATATATATATATATATATATATATATATATATATTAAAAAAAAAAATCTCTCTTTTCTTCTCCCTCTCTCTTTCCTTCCTCCTCTTCCTTTCCCCTTTCCCCCATTTTCTTCTCTTCCTGGCCGGCACCACTCAGCCGTCGCCGCCTTCCTCCTTCCCCGCTCTGCAGCAGCTCTCCCTTCCCTTTCCTCCTTTCCGTCGGCTGTCAAGAACAAGGGGGGCTGCCGCTCGCCTCTCTTGCCGGCGATCCGGCATCGGAAACGAGTTCTCACCCCCGAAAACCCCGGAAGCAACCCTCCTCCGTTGGAAAGTCCTCGGCAAGCCTTGGGAAGTGTCGCATGAGCGTTGACTTTCCGGCCCGATCCGCCGGCCCACTTTCCTAGCCAAAACTCTTGTACTCCGGACTCCCCGCAACTTGAGCTTTGGCGCTCCGGATTTGAATTCACATCAAGGTGGACCGCCCGACCGGTGTTTTCTAGACGCTGAAATATTTTAATTTTTAACTCGGTATAATTTTATTTTAGACTCTGAAAATTTTGTTTTAATATTAGAAAGTTATTGTGGCTATTAATTGCTTGTGTTGGGTAGTTTAAAAATAAATCAAATTAAATTGTTTGGATTGTGGTGTTTTGGAGTCGGGAAAATATTAATGCAGTTCTTGTGGCCTCCTGTTATTAAATTCCGGCATGTCCGATATGTTTTTGGCAGTCCCTGGATCCGCTTTTACGGGGGGTAATTATCTCAGTAATTTAGGGAGGTTCACAAATTTCGGTAATCCTCGAGTCCAATTTAATTCTAGCAAATGACCTTAGGGTCTAAGTTTAGGAAAAATTTTCGAATGTCTATTAATTGTATGTCTTTTGTTATTAGATAATTCAGCCTTCCCGCCAGCTCCACCCGAGGCGTAGGAGCGGACTGTGGAACGCATCAAATCTGTGAGTTAAAGTCACTTAATCGTTGCACTATTGCTAAGTCTGAATTTAATATGTTATTTTGAAAGTTTATGCATAATATGGTTATTAGTATCGCAACATAAATAATTTCACTGAATTATTGAAGATAATATAAATATTATTAATAGTAATGTTATAATAATATCAAATATTATCAGTTTTCCACATGAGTTGCATGATGTCTTACTTTAAAATTGTTAATCGTTATTTTGATATAGTTGAATGACTTCTTTAGACAATAATATTTATTAAACGTGGTGATTGCGATTTGGGAAATGTGGCTTGTAGAACATGCCGATAATGATCATGGACATATTTATGGGTTGCCCTGGTCGAGCATGGCTCTCTAGGCTGATTTGAGTAAATTTGCCGGAGTAAAGGTCCCTGGTCGAGCATTGCTCTCTGGGCGCCGGTTTATTTGGAAATTTAAGTGACCGGTGGAGGTAAGGTCTCCGGTCGAGCTATGCTCGCTACCTTATTGGATTAAGAGAGCCAAAATGGTACGATAGAATTTGGAGTTAGGGTTCTCACCGAGCCACTTGTTCCGTAAAAGTAAAAAAAATATATATATATATATATATATATATATATATATTTATTTTATTTATTTATTCATTTATTTATTTATTATGGTTGATATATTGATTTGAAATCGTGAAAGTAAAAATGTCTTTATTTATTTACTCTCTCTCCTTTCTATCATTTTATTATTATGGGGTATGATTATGTATTATGATTGTAATTATGTTCAGAAATTGGTATATTGTTTTAAATAATTATTATATCATGTGAAGGTTGCAATAGTCCTTAGATTACTTGATTTTAACTCACTCCATTGTAAATTTTTCAGGTGACAGTTAAAGACTTTCGCCTTCGCACATTCGACAGTCCGACTTCTTTTTCTTCGGACTTTTGTAATTATCTTGTACTTATATACTTGTCATTTTTACTCTAGAGTATCCGCAGTAGGAAATTTTAAAATTTATATAACTATTCTGACTCCTGTTGGTAGTATGATGATGTATTATGCAAGACAATTATGACTACTTTATATTTGGTTAATTGTATATATGGATTTGCGGGTTGGTAAGGCTTACTACGGGTTTCGGTGGCCTTAAGCCTACCCATTCTCTAGTGCCGGTCACGAGCCCCCAGAGTGGGTCGTGACAGTAGAGATGTAGGTTTTCCAAAAAGAAATTGAAACTCATCAAGTAAGGAACTAAAGACAACATTATATACCTCGTTGTTGGCTGTCTCAAAGAGGTTAGATATGGTTACTTCAGCAACCTGCAGAAGATAAATTGTAGAAGGATTATGTTGCACCACCTTGAGCATATGATTGTCAGATAAGAGCTTGACCTTGAAGGAAGTGATTCCCTGTAGGCTGCAAGGGCCCTTACTAGTGGTAAATGTCATGTGCAGCGAGTGAAAGTTCCAAATGATGTCTCCGAGAGTTTCCATTGTATGCTCAATACCATCTCACATTCGCCTAAGGGCATTGCCAAGAAATCTGCAGTGAACTCATACCCTTGTACCCCCATGTAAACTGCTTACACATTGACCTGCGGACTACCTCTTAGCCATTGGCAATGGTGATTGGAACATGAGAGATAAGATGCAAGGGGTAACCCAAATTTTTTATAACAGCTAGGTCAAGGAAATTATGGGTGTTACCTGAGTCAATTGGAATATGGAGAGACTTCTTTTTGAATTTCCCAATGACTCGCATAATCTGGTGAAATCTATCGGTGATGCCTCCCATAGCATGAAATAAAACATTTGGATTAACATTAGGATCATCATTATTCCAAGAGAAACTATATGTTACTTGTTCCATATCCTCCTCATGAAAGTCATGTACTACTATCACATGCACCTGCTTTTTCTTGCACTGATGCCCTAGGGTGAATTTCTCGTCACACCAAAAGCACAGGTTCTTGGCCCTCTTCTCACTAATCTCCTCACGAGTAAGACTCCTAGTTCTAGGTTGGAATGGCCTGTTGTTTGTATTATTAGTGACTAGGGTGGTTTTTGGAAGGTAGTGGCAGTGTTTGTTCTGGGAATAGAGGTTGGAGTTGGTAACAAGGGTGGTTTAAAGTTAGGGAATTAGTGGCTACTTGTCTGGGTTTGAGGCATGGGTTTTTTGTAGTAGTTTTTGTTAGATGTGGTGGCTGAAAGGTATGATTCTTGCATCCTCACGAGGGTTTATGCTTACTTTAAATTCTTTGGGCCAAACATCCTCAATGCTATTCTAATTTTAGCTCCCAGTCCACTAAGAAAGCAACTAAATGAATATTCCTCAGATAAGGTTACCTTGTGCGGCAGCATATCAAATTCTTCAAGGTAATCTTGCAATGAACCAGCCTGTACCAATCCTTTCATATCTGCCATAGGGTCGTACACCCTTTTTCTGAATCTGCCCTTAATAACTTCAATATACTCAATCCCAGCTAGGTTCCTCCACCTTATTACGATTCTTAATAAAGGACTGGTGCCACTGAAGAGCTCTCCCTTCTAAATGAATGGCTGCTAGCTAGCTTTACTCTAGCAGATAAAGGAGTATAGTCGATTTGAAAAAATCGATCAAACTAACCAACCACCCTTCTAAATTCATCCCATCAAACCTAGCAAACTTAATCTTCGTGAAGCGTGTGGCCATTTGATAACCACCTCCAGCTGGGTTTTGGTTACTCGGGTTACTCAAATCCACAAAGTTATTGAGCATTGGTTCTTTGTGCCCAGGAGTATTGGTACCTGAGGCAGAAGCTGATCCCGATGTTGGAGCAGGTGGAAGGATGGAAGTTATGACAGCCTTGGGCTCAAAAAGCATAGGACCTTATTTCTTACTCACTAACTCCGAAGTCTATTCTTATTTCTTGTTATGCTCCTGCAACATTCCCTTTACTATGTTTTCTATGGTTTCTTCAAGCTTCTTTAGGTCCTGGGATCTCGTGTTATCAGAGACTGTCGTGGCGAAAGGTTTTGATATGGCAGAAAATAAGATCAGAACTGCTCTACTACCAAATGATCCAACCAGAAACTGGATCACATATTTGGCTAAGAAAGAGAGAGGGAGAAAGAGAAGAATTCTGATTCACAATCAGCATGCCATACCCCTCGGGCTACAAACTGATATGGTTGCACTAATTTGGAGGGTAGTGCAAGCTGCTCAAATAACAGAAAGAGATAACAAAATTAAATGGACCAATCATTGCCTAATAGTTGGTACTAACGGATGGTCTCAAAACTAAATGAAAACAAGTGAGCTAATAACATAAAATGACAGTCACATATTTGCCTTGCATCATTATTTTAATTTCAGTTTTAATTCTAAGATCAAACTAATTAGTCACTTTAAGTAATTAAATAACATAAAAGTAAACTTCACATTACATCATTTTCTAAGTTTTAATCGCGTATTTTCAAAGAAATTGAATTTTAAGAGAAAAAGGAAATTGGGGCAAATAATTTTTTTGTTTTTAATTTCTTTTACATTTTTTTTATTTCTGAGATCATTTTATTTTATTTTTTTTTCGAAAATGAGATCATTTAATTAGAAAGTAATAATAGGAAGTGTTAAATGACACAGTGACTTCTTCCATTAAAAAGGTTTAACCAGAAATTCACAGGCAAAGCTAAAAGCATCCATTTCACATTCCTTAATTATTTAATCAATGCGTCCACATTAGATCTCATCATCTCTTTCACTCGCTATCCCAAGAGAGAGAGGGAGAGGGAAACTGAGAAACCCAAACTAAAATACACAGATTGATTGAGAGAAAGAAAGAAGCAAAGGAAAGGAAAAAGAAAATGACAAGGAGATCAGGGAGTTGCTTGAGATGTTGTTTGGTAATATTTGCAGTTGTATCAGCTTTAGGTGTATGTGGACCTGCTCTTTATTGGAGATTCAAGAAAACCATTGCATTTTCTTCTTCAAAAACTTCTTGTCCTCCTTGCATCTGCGATTGTCCTCCTCCTTTATCCCTTCTTAAGATTGCTCCTGGTATGTATATCCCTCTCTTTTCTCTCTAGCCTTTTTAATTTTTTTCAATCAAATTTTATTGCTTTGATTCGTCTTGTTACTTTTTGTTGTGTTTCTGCATCTGGGTTGTTTTAAATTTTTATTTTTATTTTGATTGGTTATCTGGGTGCAATTTATGGTTACCCTCTCATCAATTTGAGTTCTTGATCTATTGCTTTTTCCTGATTTTGGATCCTTGCTTCTCTCGTGCTTCGCAATTGGAATAGTTATTCGTTCAGTTTAGTCTATATGTAGCTGTACCCACTTCGTTACTTTCAGGATTTGATCTGTTTATCTGGGTGATTTTTCAATCCAGAGTTCTATATGCAACAAAAGTGAATCCAATTTGTTTATTACTTTCTTTTTATTTTTCTGTACTGAAACTTCAGCTACTTTGGTTTTGGCTTTTTAAGTTTTAGATTCATTTGTAGCTAGTTCTAGATTTTTATTTTTATTTTTGAACTATGTGCAACTTAAACCTATATCAGTTTCTGACTATTGCAAGTGTGATGAACCTGCTTTCGAGGTTGATGGAATCAGCAAGATCTGGCCTTTTACTTGTATGATCTGAGTATAACTAATAAATGAGAGTCTTCAGCACTTGCTGTGTTGTTGTGTGATTATTGTTTTGAAGCCCTTTATGAATATCATTTGGTGAGTCCAATTAACCATGTACTTATTCCTAGTCATGAACAGGTCTATTGGCACCTCTTATTTTGTTTTGACTGGATAATCTGAATAATAATGTTCTGGGTTTTGGTGCTTATCTGTGGAAATCACACTTCAATTGCCAAAGGCTAATTGCTAAAGTAATATGTGAACAGTCACCTGTTTATTAAAAGTACTTTGTTGATCTGTTTGCTAATACAAATTCGTTGGTTAGAATTGATGATTGTCTCTTCTTAAATAGATACATACAGTGTCTGTGCATTTACATTTTTCCTTTCTGTTGTAGTTCTTTATGCCAAATTATTTAGCATGGAGCTGTTTGAAAATGTGCTGCATCATATATGATAGTAAGAGAATAGAGCTCAATCAATGGAAGGAATTTCTTCTCGTTATGCTTGCATGATGATCTCCAAGTTAACATATTCTTCTCGATTTTATCGGTTAAACTTGTATCCTGAACTTTGATATAATAGATCTCATAAATAAATTTCAGATCGGCATAGAGTTGCAAGTTTGATGAAGTGATATGTGATGGATAAATGGTACTCCCTCCATTCCATTATAACTGTCGTCTTTTAGTAATTCACTCAGATTAAGAAAGCATTTAATAAGTTTAATTATAGGAAAAGGCTGGCTAAATTAGACTAATTTACCCTTCTATAGATATTCCAAAATTTATTACACCTATTCCAACACAAAGATAAAATAGGAAAGAAAAAATTAATGTTGCATTGCATAAATAAAACTGACAGATAATTGGAATTCTTTTATTTGAAAAAGAGACAATTATAGTGGAATGGAGGGAGTATTGATTAACAACATAGTTGGAATTATTTTATTAATAAGGTTTATACCAAGCTTATTGATGCTTCAAGAAGCTATTTGGATATTTATGTTGAATTTTAGGACTTCCTCTTTTCCGCCTTGTATGCATTAGGTTGGTCATAATCATAGCAAACTGCTGCCACAGTATGTTAAAGCACCTTAAATAACAGATCCAAAGAAATAAATTGCTGATGCTCTTCTTACTTTTCCAGTTAATACAAAAGAAATTTTTACCACTTAATATCACTTTGATGCTAAGAAGAATTCTGTCCACTTCGTGTTTGTAGTTTATGCCAGAATGGTTAAACTTGGGATAACAAGTCTTAACACAATTGGTTATTTCCTTGAGAAATTGATATAGGAGGTTTCATTTTCAAGAATGTTATGTAGTCGGACACTAATCTTCCTGAAATGGATTTCTTGTTTTAAACTTGGATCATGCATCCTCATTTGGTCACAGCACTTAAAATTTCCAATCTGTAACTAGCAGAATATTGGGAATAATCTTTTTAGTTAATCTTCTCTTAGTTTTAGTATATTATGTCAAAAGTAGAATATTTAGTTTTTGTCAATTAGCAGTTCTTATAACTGCCACCTGGTAGTGCTACAATGCTCTAATTATTCTCTTCTGTTCGAGATGATTTTATATTTTTCCTCTCTTTAGTGTCCTCTTGAAAATAACATTTCCGTTAAAGTATCTCCCTTAGGCAAAGAGCTGATGAGAAACAGAAGATTGCAATAGGAAACTCTCTTCAGGGAACTTAATTATTTGTTCAGTTGAAACTCTCTAGCCTCTTGGAGGCTGAGATCTCTCATTGCTCAAAAGTTTCAGAAACTCAAGAGCTCTATGCAATGTCTATAGGACATTTGTTTCTAATTAAAGTTATACTTTTTAGAGCCAAATTTTAGCAATAACTAAAAGAATGTGCAAGAATAATGTTTATCATCTCTAGAACCTATTTGTAACAAAATTGATGGCAATAGTCCATCTGTTTACTGATTTGCCCTGCAATTTTCTCTTATACGGTTGCTTTTTCCTTTGTTCTATGGTAAGCATTATGCATTCATAAGATCATTTGTTTCTTTGTCCATATGCACCAGACGACTTTGTGAATCCTTTTCAAAAATTCCTTGTGGTTTCGAAATATCAGTTGCTGAAATGATAGGTGAATTAGGTTTCCTCTTTTGTATATGCAAAGTTGATTATGGATGCTTTGATCTCTCAATTGTTGAATTTGATGTCAAATGAAGATCATCTCTCTGAAGAGAGAACTACTGGTTTTATTGCTAGTTTAATTATTGGTTTCTATTTCTTTCTTGTGCACATTCTACCAGGCATAGCTCTATGTTAAAGCAGCATACAACTTTTATATCTGATAATAGACAAATCTCCAATTGAATTTAAAATTGCAAAAAGGGAGCTGAATGTCTTCCTAATACATTCTTTTATACATATTTCTTTATGCTTGCTTAATGAACTTTTGATATTGAGTTTTAAGTTTTGAGGAAATTAAAATTTCTTCTACTAATTTTTTTTGTTTCTGATATGGCTTCTGTTTTATTCCTTGCAGGGTTGGCCAATCTCTCAGTCACAGGTTACAACTCCTAGCAACTTGCTTCAATTGAATAACTTCATTTACTATGCTAAGATCACAACAGATTTATTGTCTTTCAGTTATCTTTCACAGACACATACACGAGTGGCTCATACTATAAACATTGGAAATAGTTATGCTGATTTCATTTTTATATTTATACATGGGCTTTTCCAGATTGGGAATAGGAACTGGGTCCCTTCTATATTGCTGGGTTTCTTCATTTATTTCTTCAACTTTAGAGGCCTAGATTGATAGAGCTGCGCACATAATGCAAGAACGCTAAATTCTGCTTGGAGAAAGCTTAGTTTCATAGCTTTTTCAATAGTTTGCATTTTTGGGCTTTTACGCACCAGTGCTGCCAAACTTCCTCAGAGTAGGCTAGCGTGCTTACACCAATGAGTTGGCAGTGGATAACTGGATACTCCGGTATAGAAGGTAGAATTTAGGATCTCTCGGGAAAAAAAGAGTTGGCCATAAAAAACTTCCTACTGTGTTTTGTACTGCTCATCTTCAAAGTAAGACTAGTGAATTCATGATCTCACTGATGTGATAATTAATATGGTGATATCGCAGATTGTGGAAATAATGACCCTGATCTCAAAAGGGAGATGGAGAAGCAGTTTGTTGACCTTCTAACCGAGGAATTGAAATTACAAGAGGCTGTCGCAGAAGAGCACATTCACCACATGAACATCACATTTGCTGAAGCAAAAAGGGTGGCTTCTCAATACCAAAGAGAAGCAGAAAAATGTAATGCTGCAACTGAAACGTGCGAAGAAGCTAGAGAGCGGGCTGAGGCGTTGCTGATCAAGGAGAGGAAAGTTACATTTCTGTGGGAGCGACGGGCCCGCCAATTGGGTTGGGAAGGAGAATAATTATTTGTATAACTAGTGCAAAGTTTTTCCTTTGAGCTGAACTAGTGAACTATGCTTAGTATTTATATAGGAGGCAAGCAAATTGCTTGTGTTGTTTTGCAAAAGCAATATACTCTCTCTCTGGCTCTCTCTGAGATTGTTTAGTTATCTTGTGAAGGCAAGCAAATCATATATGTAGTCATCCTTTTACTTGTAATCAACATGTTCTATATCTGTCAACACAGTTAGCTTTAAATACATGTCTCTTAGTTTACTGCTTCATTAAGTGCTTTTGACATGGTCTTGCAAGCTTTATTTTTGGTCATCTTGTCATGTAAACAATTCTGTGCTCACAGATCCTGGAACCCATTTCTTGTCTTGAGGCAAGATCATGGACAGTGGGTGGCCTCACGTTGCATCCTAGCTATATGAAAGTGTCTGCTGCTGACAATCTTCATGCAACAAGGCCAGTTTGGGGAAATGATATTCCAATTTGCATCTCCAACATATTCTAGGGTTAATTAATTCTTCTATGGTCTTAACATTATTAATCATTATCATTAATTGAAAAAATCACCTGCAATGCCTCATGTTCTGTTGAAGCAGAGACAATAAAAGAAACCCTACAAATACAATGTAAAAGCTTTTCTTAATAACATTTTTTTTTAAGTTCTTTATAATAGTACAATCAAGGTTTTTAATCAGATCCATGGGCACATGGTCCTATCTGTCCTCAATTTTTCCAAATTCTAACACTAATCTTAATTGAGTAAATTTTCTTAAAATATTAAAAGAGTTGTCAAGCCAACTAATTCCTTTGAGGAGAAACAATATATTGAAATTTCATTATCTATGTATTAGTTATATAATATGAATAGTTATTTTTAATTTTATATCTCTCATACAGAAATAATAAATTTTATATGATAAATATTAAATTTAAATTTGAGATCTTTTATTTTATAATTAATTTATAAATTAAATAATTTAAACCAATCGGTTCTAATTCTTTATGTGATTGATTATTTCAATTATGATAATAATGAATGAAGATTCTCAAAACTTTACTTAAAATAATACTAGATAGAACAGCCATTATTTAACTATTATCAAGGGATTTTGCCTAAAAGCTATACTTAAATTAAATAATCCTTATGTCATTGTTGCTTGCTGCTCCAAAAATTCACATTTAAGTTGAACACTGCACCTCTTTTTTATTTACTTATTTTAACTAAGAACACTACTCTCTTGTTCTAATTCAAATGAACCTTATATTTTAGTACTTTAAGGTTAGAAATAAGATAAGCTTTAAGAATACAATATAGCACTTCCAAACCAAGTATAAATACATTCTTCTCACATGACATATAAGAAAGTTCTTTTTTCATGTTAATTAGTAGGTATAGAAACATGCTATCATTTTTAGCCATCATTATTCTTTACTTGGTTAATATTCTTAATTTTATTTGTTATTTTTCATTAGAATTAAATATTTTGCAAAATACCCATTTATATATATAGAATTTCTGATAAAGTCTTATTAGGTTTTATTATATACAATAAAATAAAAAGAATAAAGAGGGGAAAAATTACAGCTAATTCTTTTTATTAATATGATATTATCAACCTCAAACATTTTAGCAAAAGAGACAACAAAATCTCAACCTGAAAAATAGTGAAATACAAAAATATTTATACAAAAAAAAAAAAAAAGGAAAAAGAAAATCTGTCACACACATGACAAAAACCAGATACAAGAGTGGGTCAAGTCTTACCTCCTTACTTACCTGGGATGAGTCCCAAATTTTGCCACCGCCACCATTTGACTTTGCCATCCGCTGCTCTTCCTTATACTCGGAGGCAAAAGGCGGTCAAATTCAAATGCCACTGCACCAATAATACCATCATCCACCACAAACAACCCATAAATATGATATCTTTTTGTTGGTTTCACGCGCTTTCTTTTCAAGACTTTCAAAGTTCATGCATGCTCTAATACAGCTGTGTTTGAAATATGAATTCTTTTTCAATTGTATAATATAGTGTAACAAAGAAGGGCCAAAAAAAAAAAAAAAAAGAGAAAAGAAAGCAAGAAACTTTATATTATATAGTTTTTTCTTTAGATCTTAATAATAATAATAAAGTAATATAAAAGATACCAACTTTGATTGGATCTAATCCACTAACTTCAATGAAACAGATCATTATTACAATAACCCAGATCCAGAACTTGTCTTGAAAAGCTGTTTTCTGTTTCTTTGGCGTCTGAGAAATTTTTAGTCTTGACTCTTTATTCATAAAGATCTTGGAAATGAAATGGCAGTGCTCGTTGTCTGCTTCAAGTTTCTCTGATTGAGTATTAGGTGGATCTTTTACGACAAGCTTGGCAATTCCATATTTGGAAAAGTTTCTTAGGATTATTTTTTTTGAGGTCCTATAAATGGAAAATTCAAGAGGAAGGAGAGTGGATAAAAGAGGTTATGAGCAGAGTGTTGAAGATGAAGATAACCACTTGCCTGATCCAAAAAAGGCAAAGATGCCTGCTTTAGCAAGGTTTGTTTCTGTGCAATTCATTGACCTTCTTGTTATTAACTTCTTGATGACTGTTCCTTGCTTGTATTCTTGTTATTTATGTATGCTTATGGTTTATGCAACATATAGTTTGATGTTGATAATGTTTCTTGGGTTGAAAGATTACTTACGATCGTTACAAGAAATCTGGTAGACTGGACTTTGTTAATTTGAATCCAAACGGGGTTTTGACTTGAAATTACCTGGCTCAGTTTCTTCATATTAAACTTGTAATTATTAACTTATAGTTGCAAAAGTGACTTTTAATTGGATGCCTTATCCATCCATAGGGGACTAATCATTTGACTCTGATGGCTTATGTTCTCTGGATCTCATTCGATCTTCAAACATGGCTGTCTCATGTGGAATCATGTAATGTTTATAAGAATTGCAACTTTAAGGACTTGACTGAATCGGGAAGAACTATATTTTGCTAATAGATTAGGTGTTAACTTGGTTGGCAATGGCGGTGGATTGCATTGACACAGTGCTGCAAAAACTAATATTTTGTGTCAAATGATAAAACTTGTATCTAGTTTGTTTTAACTACCTTATGTAAACTTGTATCTAGTTTTATTGATGTTTGGTCAATGTCTTGATGCTTACTTTCTTCAGTTTGTTAGCCTTATCTACCCTTGTACTAGTGTCATGTGTCAACTTTGTGTGTCCATTCCATGATATATAAGCTATTCAATATGCAGTGTGATTGTGGAAGCTTTGAAGGTGGATAGTTTGCAAAGGCTTTGCTCATCTTTGGAGCCTTTGTTCCGCAGAATTGTGAGTCGCAATTTTCTTTTTCTATATATTCTTACTGTGCAATAATATGTGTCCTAACTTGGTGCAAATTTATATAGATGAAAAACAAATGACATTATACTAACTTTAGAAGTAATTGTGCTGCTGTTATCTACCAAGTTGAAAGAAAGCCATTACTGAAGTCACCTATTAGACCTTACCTATGATTACAATTAAATTAGATGCAAGGAAGACACATGCGGAAACCCTTGATTTCATTTTGATTAGTAAATCTTTGATGAAATTTGAGCCGTTTTCTTGTCATCCTCAGTTCTTGTTGTTGTTGGTTCACTTTGTCAACGCATCCTTCTGGCTGGATTTCCTTCTCTCTAATTTAAATTCTGGAAGGTTCTGGTATTGTTAAATTTATAATTTTGAATGAATATACAGGTTAGTGAAGAAGTGGAGCGCGCTTTGACAAGAATGGGCCATGCTCAATTGGCTGCAATGTAAGCTCCTCTATCAACTTTAGATGTTAAAATGAATATATTTCTATGTAAAAAGGATATTATATATTTCTAGTCGAAGCACTTGTTGGTCTAAAGCTAATTGTTAGCGAAGCAAGTTATGAAACTAGGGTGCTTGATGAAATTTTAGAAATAAAGTTTGCAAACTTCTGAATCGCTTAACATCACAAATTTAATATACGTATGGCAGGTCACCACCAAAAATACAAGGGCCAGAAGGAAAAAACCTACAGCTTCATTTCAGAACAAGGATGCCTCCTCATCTATTCACAGGCGGGAAGGTTGAGGGGGAACAAGGAGCAGCTATCCATGTTGTCCTGATAGATGCTAGCACAGGCAGTGTTGTGCAAACTGGACCAGAATCAGGAGCCAAACTGAATATTGTGGTTCTTGAGGGTGATTTCAATGAGGAAGCCGAGGAAGATTGGACCCTGGAACACTTTGAAAGCCATGAAGTAAAGGAGCGAGAAGGGAAAAGGCCTCTACTGACTGGCGATCTACAGGTGACTCTCAAGGAAGGGGTAGGAACTCTTGGTGATCTTACTTTCACCGATAATTCTAGCTGGATAAGGAGCAGAAAGTTCAGGCTTGGTCTTAAGGTTGTTCCTGGTTATTGTGAAGGTATCCGTGTTCGTGAGGCTAAAACAGAGGCATTTGCTGTTAAAGATCACAGAGGAGAATGTGAGTTTTCAATGTTTTCTTGTTTATAGTTGATCAACTTAACAACATTCACTGGATAGAATGATTATAAGAGTACACACACGAAAATTGAATATAGCTATAGTTGAAACAAATTTAAATTGGTAATACCTACGGGGCACCTTTTTCTACCTGGACTGAAAATATGGACTGGTACTGAAATGAGGTCCTCAGTTGCTTCTTTGTTGTTTTGTTGAGAAAGTATAACCTTGGTGAAAAGTAGTTGTTTTCTACTGCATAAATGTTGCGACTGTTGATTGATTTTGGTTGTGAACTTGTAATATTAGATGGAGAGTTGTTCCCTTTGCAATCCTCTAGACACTAATACTTGGCCTGACTGAATGTAGTTCACTGTCAAATTTAAATGGTACTATCAACTTCAGTGAGAGTACAGATTTAATGTAATGGGTTTTCACGTAAACATCCAATTGCAAGGCATACTTGTGGGAATATTCGGATAATAGGAATCCATATGCATTCTGTGCATATGGATTTCAAGTCATTGAAAGGAATTTCATTCAATAATTTACATGCACATGCTACTATATGATATGAAAATTTTTTGTTGTGTTCTTTCTTTGAGGTAAATAACGATGACTTTTAGTTTATCCAGTCAATCTCTCAGGTACCTAAAATATGCAGTGGATAAACTTTAAAGACCAACAAGTTACATAGATTGGTGCAGTCTCCACTTTTTTTTTTGCCTCGTGTGTTTGCATTAGAATTTGAGTT
This sequence comes from Ricinus communis, assembly GCF_019578655.1. Taxonomy (NCBI): domain Eukaryota; kingdom Viridiplantae; phylum Streptophyta; class Magnoliopsida; order Malpighiales; family Euphorbiaceae; genus Ricinus; species Ricinus communis. The sequence goes on from NC_063258.1 coordinate 24,391,528, forward strand.
GCCGTGCTACCTTATCTAACTCCACATTTTAATAAAATTCAGATGACCTTGTCTTAAACAAGATGTTCTCTTCTAACCCAGCACTTGTTATTTGCAGTATACAAGAAGCATTATCCGCCTGCTTTACATGATGAAGTTTGGAGATTGGACAGAATAGCCAAGGATGGAGCTCTGCATAAAAAATTGGTGAAGGCTCAAATTGTAACGGTCGAAGATTTCCTTCGGCTTCTTGTCAGGGATCCACAGAAGCTGAGAAATGTAAGATTATCTTTACTCAAGCATATTTTTTGCTTTCCCATAGATAATGTCATTAGAAACATATTTTCCTTTCACTTCACATTCCTTATTTCTGTATGTACGTTAATAATTTTCTATTTCTGCTTCAATGTTCACAATAGATCCTTGGAAGTGGAATGTCCAATAGGATGTGGGAGAATACTGTGGAGCATGCTAAGACCTGCGTGTTGGGAGGGAGGCTTTATGTTTACTACACAGATGCAATTCATAGCACTGGTGTCGTTTTCAATCATATTTATGAACTCAGAGGCCTTATAACCGATGGACAATTCTTCCCTTTGGAATCTCTTACTCACAGTCAAAAGGTTAGTTGTCAGCATTCAGTGATTCCAGCCACAATATATATAATTCAGTATTTGAAAACTTTAGTTTTCACTTGTTTATTCATCTTGCGATGGGAATTTTTAAAGGAATACAAGGGAGTTTCAGAATAAATAAAGTTGTTAAAATTTTGACTAACTTGATGTTTTGGTCCACAACCTATCTTAAAATCTTTGAAATTAGATATGTAGAAACACCTGAGACATAAAATCTACAACTACAACAAAAAACAGAAATGTAGCCTGATCAATTTGTATAATGCAGTGAAGAATGATGCTGCAGTTTTGCTATTACTTTTGATTGACAAGACCATCACTAATCTTTAATACTGAATGCTCAGTCAGCTACTTTTCTCATAAGATGTCCTAAATCAGACACCAAGTAGTAGCAGTTCAGTTGCCATATTGTCATTTTCCTTTACTTTGCATGTTGAAACATGCGTCAAGTGTCATCCGCTCCACAACATAGTAATTGAAGAATTATACCTTTTGCCACTACAGGAATGTGACTCATTCATGTTGAATTTTCTTGCAGGTTTTAGTGGATTCTTCGGTTAAGCGAGCGTATGAAAACTGGCATCAAGTCATAGAGTATGATGGCAAAGTCCTGAACTCCCTAACTAATGCTAAGAATGGAAAAAGAGCTTTGGTTGCACCTATAGTTGACAACTACGAGACAAATCACTACATTAGTTCTAACCAAAACAGGCAGCAGCCGTATATCTCATCTGAACCAGGTCCACAAAGCCAAGCTGTAAATAACCACCCATCAGTTCCTCAGTTGATTGAATTCCCGTTTGTGAGGTCAGATAATAATGCAATCATGACAGTAAATAATCCACAAGGAGGATTAGCTGGAGGCATGGATCACATGTCTGTTGGAACTCCTGGAGTTGGGGGTAGTTATTTTTCAGGTGACTGGTCTCGGCCGAGAAATGGGCAGGGAGTAGAAGACTTCTTCACTGAAGAAATCCGTCTTAGGAGTTCAGAGATGTTAGAGCACGATGACATGCAAAGACTGCTAAAATCATTTGGCATTGGAAGTGGTTTTGGTCATTCTGATGAGGCATGTTACTCTTACAGCATTCAAGCATATGAGCCTCAGATTGATCAAGCATACACACAGGGACGCGGAAGGGGATCAGGGAAGGCTGTTGTGGGATGGCTTAAGCTTAAAGCAGCTTTGCGGTGGGGGATATTTATAAGGAAAAAAGCTGCAGAAAGAAGAGCTCAACTTGTTGAGCTTGATTGAGTTGAATGTTACAATCTAATTTAACCTGAATTACTGAGGTTGTATTTGTTTAGGTGCATTTGGATTCTTTATAAATGCTCCTTTTGACTGTTCAGAAGACGAGGATGAATCTTTCAAGTTATGTAGATGTAAAACTGAAAAAGATATTGTATTATTCCAAGTTTTTTGTTTCCTTGCCTACATTTCCTCGTAGGCCAAGCAAAGCAAAGGTGAAGAACAAGAGCAAAGAAAGAAGTACTCCTTTTGCACCGAGCACAAGACTAATTTTGTTTCCAACTCTCTCTTACATTTATTTTTAAAAATTCTGATTCATTATAATTTATAAAGTTTGTTTGATTGCTGTTAAAAAAAAAAAGAGAAAAAACAGAAGAAAAAACAAAAAGGAGAAGGCATGTTTGGTTGATATAATAGTTTGTATGTAGTAAGTGGTAACTAGTGAATGCTAATCATTTGGTTAACTATTGCTAATCATTATTAATTGTGAGTCAGATAAAATAACCACCAAAAATAGTATAGCTTTCCATATACTGATTATCTCTTTAATGTATTATACAAATTAAATAAGAGACCAGAAGTAATTAAGAAACAAATTATATATAATGATTGATCAAGTATTTTTCATAATATATATTGATAAATGGGTTTTTCTTATTGACCACATATAAACAGTTTCATCTTAGAATATGTTTATCTGAAAGATAATTAAATTTGTTTTGATGGAAATCAATTAATCCAAATCACATTTGCTAAACTTTGTTTATGGCAATAATCAAGGAAGTATGAAATTATATGCAATAATGTTAACAACTGGTCGATCACATGGCAAAACTGCTATTACATTAAAAGATATGAATCATTCAGAATTGTGGAAGACAGAAACCTAATGAGATTCTTGTACTAAAACTGAAATTTAATTCCATCAAACTTGTATTTTCAATAAATTTTTTTATTTATTTCAATAACTTATTTCTTAACACAAAAGATTCAAAGTTTAACAATTTATATATACACTTCAAATATATAAGTTGGTAGAAATGAGATCTTCGAGATTTTCCTGAATCACTTCCATTGGATTGGACCCCTAAAAAGTTATTATAGGGAGTGAATATGCATTATGTGCATTCCAACCTCTCCAAAGCAAATTCCCATCACATTCCCTGTGCAATATTTAGGTTTCTGTATAAACACTAACTTCCATGTACAAGGAAAACTAACAGCAGCAACACTGGAAGGTAACTCCAGGTAAAAGGTATACAAACAGCAATGGGGTAAACAATTTACAAAGAGGAAACACAATGGAACAGAAAATAGAATACCTACTACTATTATGAGAAAGGTTATAAAGGACTCCATTTATCAGCGGGAATTGATGAGCTGAAAAAGAATTGAGCAACTAGGATTTCTGCTAACAATGTAAAGCACCAACTAACTATAGTAACAGAATAATAAAAGAAAGGAGAATAAGAAAGTACATTCTGGGCGAAGAAATAGAAGGGGTGGTGGAGAGGAAGAAAAACAAGACAGAAATTGTAGAATCAATTACGAGAAGATACAAATTCCTCCAGTAGAGGAATAGACTTGGATTTGCTGAAGTGGTTCTGCTTCTCTACAAATCAGCTGCAGCAATCTATCATAAGCATGATCCAAGGGAGTAAGGATCAAAACTGAACTCTCCGTCCATTAGCATTGCTTCATTTTGCTCCTGCTTCAGTTACATTAGCCAATGTCAAAAATATGTCAAGAAGCTCAAACAAGCTCAAGCTTTTCAGAATAAAACATCAAAATAAATTTGTGCAAACACCTACATGTAATGGTTAAGGTACCAAATATTGCCAAGACACTTGCAGTTGATTTTCAATAATGCAAATAACTGCAATTTTGATGACTTAACTTGCGACATACAAAGCATCAGAGTTCCTTCACTTAAAACCCTCACTATTTGACCCGGATTATGAAATTTCTCAATGTATATGTAGGTAGATTTTAATTGCTCAAAGATAGTCGAAAGAGCTGAGAGTCCTATAGCATAACAGCTGTGTAGGAAAAACCAGCTTTAATCATGCATTTACTTTTTTGATCTGACTTCACATCACAAGCATTGAATCAAAAAAAGAATTTCTACTTTTCCTGTCAACATTCATGTGATAATTCTCTGAGACTCAACATTAAGATGACTTTCCATATTTAAGCTAGCAGAGTCACCAAAAACTGAAGTAAATTCTCGCATGCAGGTCCCAGAAGAACTAATAATTTGTATGACATTTCAAGAGGCGCAGACTAGCAAAATACATTTCAAAAACAAGTCATCCTGAGGTCAGAAAGGTTTTTTAGGCTTTGTTCAAGAGATGACCAATACTCTTATGTTAAAAATAACAAAAGAATAACGAGAACGAATTGTAAATGCCATGTAGAATTATATATAACCTCAAATTCACAAAAGTATTTGAGCAGATTTAAAGACTGAATCTACAGGTTTAAGATTACGTCACTTTAAAGCGGGTATAGGTTTCATGCCACTTTCTCAATGATTTCATTCACATTTATGGTTCATTTAAACAATGCTCTTTAAAACCAAAACTCCTTCACAAGCTATGCCATGATAAGTGACTACAAAAGGATTAAGTGAAGTGTTTGGACTTTGCACATGAACTGAGAGACTGCAAGTTATATGCTTAACATGCCATGCAACAGCAAACCCACCTTATCTATGTTTGACATTAAACCTAGAATAAAAAATATTGTAGTTCAATCCATCCAACATTCTAAAACCAGTTAAGATTTTTTTGACTAGGACAAAAACATTAAAGAATTTAAATGAGATAGCAAAGAAAAACATTCGACCATACCCGTTTGATCATTGCATTCATTATGTCGTCTAAAGACTCGTAACCATTCTGAGACTTTGTTTGCTCCAAGAGGTAGTCCTCATTGGACCTCATTTTTGGTTCCAATGGAGACGTTTCAACCTCAGCTTGCTGAAAAGATGAAGGAGACTGGCCAACCAAAGGTGCATCAAACTTCTTACTCCGATCTATACAATGGCTTAATGAACCCAAAACACCATTGCCAGAAACCAGAGGATTAATGGTGCTAAATGAGTTACTAAGGTTGGGGTTATAATCCTGGCCATGTTCTTCCCACCTCTGCCTTGAATTGTAACTTGTACTCTGAACAACATTACCAGCAAAGCCTGTTTGCCCTTGCATGTCTACTCTGGTGTCTAAAGGTGATGCAAGCACAGCGGAAGAAGAATAATCAGTTGGGCTGTTAACCATCCGAGAGTTTGTGGATGACATATTGTCTCTGAAGTTACTAGTGGATAAAGCATCATGACTGAAGGGTTCACTCAAAGGCAAAGTTGTGGAAAATTTAGATAACTGAACTGCGCCCTGCCAGCTTTCATTACATCTACTATGATCCAGAAAATTTGAAGAACCACGAACACCAACATCAAAAGACTCCTGGTTCAACGAAGGCACGCTAAGAGAAGATTGAGTTGCAAATACTCCAGTATTTTGATTTTGTTGGGGGTGCGCTTGTAGCATCATAGGGTTGCTTGAGGGACCAGTCGCCGTATTGCTTAGACTACCTATAGTTACTCTGGCATCTGAGAAGCTATTTGTAAGTGAAAAGCCTGATGAATCATCATTGCGGTTAAACTCTCCAAAGTGGGCACTGGACTTGCTCTGCAGCTGGTTGGGCTCCAATGACGATGGAATACCTTGAAACAGATTCACACCTTGGCTTGAATGCAAAAGAGTTGGCTGAAGCTTTCCAAGAGTGTTAACAGAACTACTCAAGCTTTGTGACTGACCTGGCTGAAGAAGACCTGAAGAAGCTATACCCCGCAATGTTAAACCAGAAGGGGAGTTTAATCTACCAAGCATGCCGCTTGGATGGTATGATGATATAGATGTGCTGGACAGCCTTCCTGGTCCACTCAAAGTTCGAAACTCTCCAAATCCATCCAAAGACGCCATTCGCAAGTAAGAGGAATCTTTTATCCCAAATGCAGCAACCATATTGGCTTGCTGGGAAGCTGTAGTACTGATTCTTTTCAGGTAAAGCCTGTATTTCTGCCATAAAGTGCAAATCATGAGCCTTGAAACTTGAAGGCACCATGAAACCCAAATTTATTAAATTTTCATGATTCATGCTTTTAATGTGAATTTCATCAGACACAAATACTCAGATTGTCAGATTCACAACCAGACTAGTCATGAGCTATATATATTGAAATATGAATTTAATACTAACTTGGTTCCACCATCATTTGTTTCACAGAACACCTGGACATCATGCCAAATATTTCTAAATACCAATTAACACATTTCTAACCCCATATATTCCCATATTGTTTGTCATTCCAGTCAAAAACGTAATGTATTCTAGACTATACAGTCACATCCTTGACATTATAAGGTTTTAGGAAGCAAATGGAAAATTTAAAACCTGTAGATGGCTTGCCACATTTTCCCTTGTAAGCCCTTCAACATTCATCAGGTCAAGAATTTTCTTTGGAACAGCTTCTGCAATTAATCACATAAAAGTTAAGGAATAACAAAAAGGAACTAAAACTTTGAATTACCAAAATAAATGTAAAACGTCACTTCATGTAAAGGAACTCACTGTCAAGACCCAATTGATTAACAGCTGCAACAAATTTCCTATGCAACTCCACAGACCAAACAACCCGCGGCTTCTTCTGAGCCCCAGGTTCATCAGTATCATTTAAATTGTCTTCACCCTCTTCTTCCTCGTCTTCATCTTGGTCCTTTCGTTTCCGATTCACTTTTCCATTCTGATCCTCACTGCCACTTGACGACATTCCTTGTCCACCTTCTCCGGCCCCATCAAGAGGCTTGTCTTGATTTTGGGACCTGCTTTGGTCCTTGGGTTGCAACTTTTTTCTCCTAATAACATGTTGCCATATGTTCTTGAGTTCCTCAATTCTCACAGGCTTCAGCAAGTAATCAACAGCACCATGTGTAACCCCCTTATACACAAGCTCCTTATCACTATGTGCTGATAACACTGTAGCAAATATTACAGGGAACAATTATATTTAAACCTAGTCTACCCAATGTTTTCAAAGAAATTTAAAGCAGTCTTTAAACTAGAATCCTGGAGTAACAATGGTACAAAAGTTGTTTAAAATTTTTATACATAAATAGAAATTCTATGAAATCCCAAGAAAAGACATCTGATCTTAATTAAATCCTTTCAGATTGTACAACAATAACCATAAATTGTAAAAGGGAAAGTCAAGATCATTCATTATAAGAAAGAAAGAGAGCCTTTGCTTACTGATGACTGGTAGGTCCATCTCAAGCCCTACAAGCTCAAGTAGCTTAAAGCCATCCATGTCAGGCATGTTAACATCACTGATAACCAGGTCATACTTGTTTCTGTTTTCTCTAAGCATTTTCAAAGCCTGGATTGCTTGATTGGTTGTTGTAACTGCACAATCATTAATGACATGTAAGAAAAGGAACCAAACTTGAAAAGGCGTTCATAACTCTATAACTACAGATCAAAACTAAAAAAAATCAATAACAACACAATCTAATAATCGCTGGCAGGAGCCAGATATATCTACAATGTCCAAACTATACAAAAATTGAAATTACTGAAAACCCCATAATCACAAACCACCTTAACACAGTATTTAGTGTAATACTTGAAAAATAGATAGAAACACGCACGCATATGGAAAGTTTGGTTAAAAAGAAAAATACCCTGATACTGGCATTTCTTGAGCAAAGTATCCAAGACTTTAAGGCAAATTGGGTCATCGTCAACCGCTAGAACACGCATACCCACTGGAAACTTGTCTTCACTACTACTCCTTTTGTCCTCCACAGTCATTTTTGAATCAAAAGAACTCAAAACACCCAGAAATGAAAATGAAACAGGGAACTCAAAACAGAGGTCACAGAGTTAAAAAAAATGTTTAAAAAATTAAAGATTTTTCTTGAATATGAAATTGAAACTCGTGTTATTTGAGGCTTTCCAACAAAACCCAAATGACCAAAAAAGAAAAAGATTCAAACTTTTCAAATGGGTGTGGATCAAAAGCAGAAACAGAGAGAACAGAGGAAGAAAAAAAAAAAACAAAGAAAAGAAAAAGCTGTACAATATAAAATGGGACAATGATAGTGATAGCCAGAAGAGAGTAAAAGGTTTCTTCAACCCCAACAAAACAGAAATCTATTATTATTATTATTTTCTTTTTTATTTCAACACACACAACACACAATCTCTCTCTCTCTCTCTCTCTCTCCTTCTCTGTACACTCTGTATTTGTCTTTAGCTTTTCTCTCTCTTTTTTCCCCTTCTCCTTCACAGAACACAAAAGCCTTTTTCTTTCTTTTCTCACATTGTTTATTATGATTTTATATATGATAATGGAAACCTTTTTATTTTTTAATTATCTTTTTTTTTTTTAGACTTCTTCAAGCAATGATAATGTGTTTATGATGTGCAAAGTCTGTGGATGTGCCATACCCACTCATTTAGTTGTTCATTTTTCTTGATCATATAATCTTGACCGTCCATTATGTACTTAAAAGAATGATGGCCCAGAAAAGTTTTGTCAATTAATGATTGTTTCTAATTGGTGTAACGATAAATGAAAAATTGTACGGTGATAATCATTTGATGTAACAAAAATTTAAAAAAATTGTACGGTGATATAAGGAGCAGATTCATTAAGTTCTGATGGGTACTGAAATACTGATCACTCTGTTTGACATTACATTTTATTTATTATTTTTTACTTATGAATAAAATATTAAAATTGAATATGCTAATAATGGTCAACTGATTGTAATTAAAAAAATAAAAAGGAAATTGGATAATTATAGAGAGAAAAAGGGGTAAAAATCCATAAAGAATCTGGCAATTTATTTAAGCCTTTAAATGCTAATAATGATATTCATATTATTATGGTTTTCACAGAATAGGAATTCCAGCAAGAATTCCTTTGATTGATTTAATTTTAAAAAGGTCCGTAATTAGAGGTTGTTGAGGAGTAGTCTTATTAGGTAATTATATATGGGTTAAGGACAATTTAGCCTTCAATATTATTCTTCATTATGCCATGTAAATTATGTGCAAATTTGTCTTTTGGGTTAATTTGATGACTCACAGACAATTAAAATTCGTTTACTTTCCTTTTTTAGAAAACAAAAAAAAACAATTCCTTTTAATTTATTTGGTAATTACAGAACTAAAAAGAGTATTTGTGTATGAAATAAGAAACTTATTTTTTCATAATTTTTTTTTTCTGAATTAAGGTTGTAATTACAACATTAATACATTTCCAATAGAAAAGGAAAAACACATGCATATTCATGTCTCTTTCATAAATTTTGGCCATGTGGAAAATGGGCTAAACTTTAGGTTATCCCTTAATTGTCACTCTCAAAATGTAAATGGGATAATAAATATAGACTATAGTAATACATTTAGTATACTTTTTGATCCTTTCACACACACAAGAGGCATTATTCTGTTCTTCATATAAATCACACATTTATATCTTTATTATTAATGGGTACTAATAAGACAAGAGGTTGAAAGTGAAACCTTGCAATTATAACCTATCACCAATTGCAAGTTTTTAATTTGTTATGCTTCTGCCAAAAAGGGGCATGATTGAAGTTTATCCAATTGGAGGATTAATCCAACTAGAAAGATGAGGGACCTACTCCAATTGTCTCCCACTCTCATATTTTATGGAAACAAATTATTTCTTTTGCTGATTTATCTATCTATTTCAGCATTAAATGATTTATATTTAATATAAAAATGGGACAATATCAATTAATAATGCATATGAGAGGGCTTAAATGTCCAACATATATTACATCTCTTAGAAAAACAAAAAAAAAAAATCCTGATGGAAAGTAAGTGAGAAAATGTTTTGCAGAAGAATGCATGCATAATGGAGAAACCATTCAACAATGGCTTCAAATTTGATTACTAAATCTTCTTCCTTCCTGATACAGAGGTGACCAATTAAGGTTTGCTGAATCTTCTTATCAAAACAGCACAGAATCCCACTCACTGTACTCTAATCTTCTCCTTCTTCTTCTTCTTCTTCTCATACCAGATATCTTTGAACTCCAGAATGCTCATTATTATGTGAATGGCATTATTATATTCTTTAATACTTCCTTCTCTTTTTCCTATATGTGAAGTTTTCTCCATATTTTATATATATGAAGCAAAATATGGTATTTAATAAAATTAAAGATTAAATAATTAAATATTAAGTGTTGAATTTTATACGCCAAACATATAAATTATTTAATTCTTTGAGTATTAAATTTAATAAATCTATTTCTTATATTTATAATTATGCAAATTCATTAAAATTTTTAATTAGATATATTTATCCTCTGAACTTTTAAATTTTAGCTTAATTACATTTTTCAGAATTACTCGTATGATAAGAAATATTATAAATAAATAAAAATTAAAAATTATGAAAAGTGAGTATTACAATTGCCACTGTTTTAATAGTTTAAGATATAATAATAATATAAAAATCAGACCAATTAAAAGAATTTAATAACTTAATGAATCAGCGTATTAAGTAGGAATTCTAAGTCAATTACGTTGACTTTCAATGTTACAGTGATTAACTTTAATTGAAGATTTTTAGGTTGACATTACATTTTGTTGTCAAACCATCTAAAAAGGTTTTAAAAAGCATGCTGAGAAGATTAATTTTGGATGCTGAATAAGGCTGTTTATCCATCAAAATACCTCCTAATATAGATTAGTAATGGATTAATTTAGATGTGGGTACTCTAATTTTATGTTTATCCATCAAATTAAACAATCAATTTTCATCTGTTTTTTTTTATGATGATTTAGATTTTAGGGCAATTTAACAGAAAGATATATAATTTCTTTACAAATTTCTCTTACTATTAGTAAGGATAATGGGTCTATATTTTTTTAGAATACTGACTAGGTGAAAAAATAAGGCAGTCATGTTAAATGAGAGTGATGAAAAAATAAAAATAACCTCAACTTTTTTAAAAAAGAAAACTATTTAGACAAGAATAATACTTTAATAGAATCACAAAAAATTTAGAAAAAATAATAAATTCAAAATACTAATTCGTGCATATTTTTTTATGAAGAAAAATACATACATTAAAATAATGTGTTTGGTTGAAATCCATAAAAAAAAAAAATTCATTTCATTTGAGAAACAGCCGTTAAAAAGAAAATAAAATGAGAATTATAAAGTTGAAAGAGATACTTGTATATTATAGAATATATTGACCGACAAACGTGAAATTCATTTAAAGATTTTATTTATTTTGTTAAAATTTAATTTAATTATAATAAATTTTAGACAAATTTAATTATTTAGAATTTTAATTTAACTTTTACTTCATTTTAAAATATATAAATTTTAAATTTAGAAATAAATTTTATAATTTTTATTGATTGTAATCAAATAAAATATAATCTTATTCTAAAATTAAAAAAGCCAATGCGCTTCAATATTGTCAGAAAAGGCAGTAAATTTGTATTGTTTTATTGTCTATTTCAAGCCTTAGCTTTCAGAATAGTATGCAAGAGATTCTTATTTTATTAAAATAAAGAAGGAGAAAATATAAGAAAGAGAGAGGAAAAGGAGAAAGAGAATCCCTTAACACTTTATTTAGAAAAGCTAGAAAAAGAAAATAAGGTGTAGAAAAGTGAGTTAGTGAATCAAGTTTAGGGTTCCGTTATTGGTTATTGTGATTATTTATCTTTTCATCAAATAGCTTATTCAGCAAAAATAGATTTTGTTTTTACTTATTCAAACAATTTCGCATTTCAATATCGCTAATATAATCTGATTTATATCAAAATTTTAAAAGTTTATAGAATGTATTAAAATAAAATAATAATAAAAAATTTATATGTGCTGCGTGATTTTATTTCGTAATTTCATAATTCATGGTATTAGCAATTATTAATAATTATTTTTCAGAAAACAAATCAAGGGTAATGTAATATTCAAATTAATCTATGTTTGGGAATTTTTTAAGAAGAAAAGGAAACAAAAAGAGAAATAAGTTTTATTTTTTTTGTTCGGATGGATAAAAATGAAAAAATAAATTCATCCTTTATTTTTCATATTTTTATTCTTATCTTTTGTTATAATTTCTTTTTAAAATAGAAAGATATAGAATGAAAAGTAATAATAACTTTTTTCACATATTTCTCTATTTTAATCGTTTTCTTCTTTATTTTCTTATTTTTCTTATTCTAAACAAAAAAGAATTTTACGATAAAAATATGAAATAAATCCACTTACCATATACATTAATGATTTTAGCAAAAGATTTATAAAAAAGAATACGAGATTTTTTTATTAATTTTATTTAAAAATAATGGATTAATTTCAAAATTTTAAACTTTTAAGTAATATATGAGATATCAATTTCTCTATCATATATTGTTATTACCTCATAAATATGTACAGAAACCTACAGTAAAAAATTTATAAAAAATAAAATAAAATAAAAATTGAGAGCGTGCAGGTGAATGGGCAGTGAAAAGAGAGTGGGTTAGGGAAAGAAGAAAGAGGAGTGAGCAGCAGCAGCTTTGGTTTTAGGGCAAAAGTCCTCCCAAAAGTACACAAAAACAAGTACAACATCTCAACAGACAAACTGCACATGATTCAGATGCCTACCACGTTTCGCTCTCTCACTGGTCCTGATTCATTTCTTATGCGGGACCCACTTTCAGATTCCAATATTACCACAGAAAGAAATGCAGCCTTTTTCTGATAACGACACGTCGGTCGCAGGATGTCAGCGTTTCTTTTCTTTAAAAAAAATAAAAATAAAGGACAATTTCGGGAATTTGTCGCTTCTCTCTCTCTCTCTCTCTCTCTCTCTCTCTCTTCTTTCAAATCATATCTGCGGATCATCTTGGACTTTGATGCTGCGGCGTACTACCCAATTGGTGGCTCTGTAGGGAATGGGACTTTCCACTTTAATAAATTAATTTTTTTTTATAATTTCTGTCTCTTTATTGTCAATTGCACATACTTTATTTATTAACTCTGATTTTCTTTTTCTTTTTCAATTTAATGACTTGAATTTATATTGTAAATAAATCTCATTATAAGTAAAAGACAGACAAAGAAGAATTTTTAAATTACTGTAAATTCCCTTTTCTTGTCTTAAGAAAAAGCAATATCCAACAAAAAAGCATCATAACTATTTTATTTTAGTTTTTAGTAATTCAACTTCAGTGACTGGCACTACTTAATGATGAAAAAAATCAAGCTGGGTGATTTTCATTTTTATTTTCTAAATATAATAATGTATATCTTGGTTAAAAATAATTTATTAAATATCTTTCTAAATAATTTTAAATATTTATTTTCTCTGGAATTGGTGGATGAGGATGTTGCGGCAACTTATTCCTCATTGCTTTCCCTTATAGGGATCTTTCTCGCCGAGCTTTGTCTCAGGAGTTCAGTTTATGCATGTGGGCCGTACTACAGTTCAGCTTCTGGAGTGGTGGTCGGATTGCGCCACCTTTCCCCAGGAGACTCTCAGACAATGGATTGGTATCAGCGGAAGAAGTCACTGTTCCCTCTTCTTTCAGTTGAGTGACTTCGTACCTCTCCTGACCGAGAAACACGGATTTGAATTGGTCGATAAGGATCCAACTTAGCACATCGAGTTTACTTTGCTAGTGTTTTGGAATTTAAATTTTTATTTTGTTATTTTATTATTTTTAGCTAACGGAATGTGAATTTACTTTGCTAGTTTATTTATTATAAAAGTGAGGTTTCAAAGAGTGTAGATGAAGGGGAAAAAAATAAAAAAATAAAATCGAAAATAGGTAGAAAAAATAATATCAAATTGGTCTAAATATTCGATAAAAGAATATAAATCAGAAATTCTATTGACTAGTTATTGCACATTAGGTATTTTATACACTTAATTTGAGTTAATTATATTAAAGATTACTGAATTTTATATTTAATTAGAAATTTAACTTAATTTATTTCAATCCAGTAAATTAATTATATTTCAATTTAATTACTTTTTTATTTAATAGATTAATTTATTTCGAGAAGACAATAAAAAAACCTCATTAAGAGAAAAAAAGAAAATGTAACATGGTAATTTTTCAATGGCGAAAATAACTAAAGTATAATGCAATTAAGATTCTATAATTAAAATGAATTAGATCATAAACTCGTGATTAGTTTAAAATTGAATAATTCTTTTATATAATTATGATTTTTTTTTTAAAACATAACATCGTAAATGAAAATCGATATCTCGAGTTAATCTATTATCATAGAACATTAAAATACATAGTTGAAAAGGTTCTAGAATTATGCAGAACACTTGGAATTGATAACAATCAAGATATCGTGCAATCACAAGAACCCTTTTCTTAAATTAAAAAAAAAAAAAAAAGAAGGAAGAAGAAATAAATATGGAAAAATAAAATTGGATAGGAAGTTGACTTTCTTGAAGTAAAAGGAACATCTAATGCAGCAAAATCTCATCATTTTGCCTGCAATGCTTGTCTAGTAAAGAAGACATTTTTAAAGGTTTCTGGATAGTATTTGTGCTTTTGCTCTTTTGTAATTTAGAAAGAAAAAAAAAAGACATTTTAGGTTTTGGCTTACTAAAGAATTTTGGAAAACAATCTGATTCGGATAGGTCCATTTTCGGAAAAAAAAATTCCATATTTTAAAATGAATTTAAAAATATTATATTTAGAGAGTCGTTCAATAAATTCAACCAATAAAAAGATTATGTATGAAAAGTTACATATTATTAATTATAAATTAGACTTAATCTGAAGTAGAAATTAGCCTATAATATTTTTATCTTCCAAGTCAATGGTATCTGAACTTAAATGATATATTTTTATAAATCACACGTTTGATTGATTAGTATAAACTCTTGTTATAATAGTTCATGACAACAAATTGCCAGCCAAAACAACTTCTTGTTGAATTTTGGAGCTAGCCCATGTGATGTATCAAAAGGTTCTTTTGCTTTAAAAACCCACATGTTCATAAGTCCATAAACTATATCAAAATCAACTAAGGTCAATAAGAGGAAAGGAGTACAAATTGTGGGTGAAGTGGTTAGATCATGGCTACCCAATAAGGAAAGAGGTGAAGAGAACTGATGCAAAGTTTGGGATTGAAAGAAACTTACAGGGGCCAGGGAATATTAGGGGTTAGGTAATTTGTGGTTGAAGAAGACTTGAAGCCCTCTTAGGAAAGACTCATTGTGGAGAACTTAACTATTTTCTGAAAAATTATTGCTACATACCTTAGTAGAATTTGAATTATCTTATTTTGAAAATAAGAGCATTGTACTAAAGGATATTATGAAATATCATATTATTATATTATATATATAAATATTTTATTGGATGATCATTAGTTTTTTTGATTTGTGGAAGGTCGAATGGCCCGTAGATTATATAATAGGAGCTCGCTTTAAAAGTAAAAATTCATCTAGTACGAGGGAGAGAATTTAAACTCAAACTCTCCTATTTCCAAGAGCCTTAACCTAGGCCTCAAGCGTTGGGACAGACATTGCTAGTGTTATATACCTATTCCCAAACGAGAATTTAAGTATGAATCAAACTTTTAGGGTACATGCATATGCATAAATATATTTTTATTTAGGGCATCAAGTAACCTTTGTGTCATTTAGATGTAGAAAGGAGTTCTTCTCAGGGAAGAAAAATTTCTTGCAAGCATCAATTTGGGAGCTTGGTAAAGACAAGACAAAAGCAAGAAGTAGCTTTAAAACAGTGATGGTATAAGCAAATTTCAGGCACTTGGGCTGCTTCCTTCTATCAATCAAACAAAAGACATGCAAAGGCAAAATAGAAAGATATAATCCTTTTCCCTGATATGATACTTGATGTGGTCAACATTAATTTAGGTAATATATACTGCAAAGTACTCAAGGTATGGTCTAAAACCAATATCCTTTTAAAGGCTTACCATTCCCCCCACCCCAATCTCTTTCTTGTGTGGTCCAGTTCATCTTAGGCAAAATATATATACTGAGTGAGAGGACTAATAGTTAAGGTAACTGATGCTTTGATTGTATAAAGAATTTACATGAATTTCTTATACTCACAGGTAGAGAAAAATTATTTATCTTTTTGGGTAATTTATGTAATTTATCATATAAATTATATTTCTTAAAAATCAATATATGTAATTTATTCTATTACTAAAATTAAATAATGTTATGGCACACAATTTGCCCATAGAGTTCTCACTTCTGGATATGGGTTTCAACTATGATACATTTTTTTGTTCACATTGTTTACTTTTCTGCCATATAAATACCACATTAACAAACTAATAATGTTATGGTAATATATTGCAATTTTGTTAATGGGATGAAAATCACATACTTAAGTGAAAGTTGAAATGCATTTTTACTTCTTCCTCTTTTATTTCTAATTAATTTTTTTCCTTATTGAAAGTCTAATAAGCCATGTGTTGGACTATATATTTGGAAATTTCATTTTTATTTTACAGATTTGACATTATGAAACTAATAAACTTCCAAATGTGATTAGTGGCATCCTTCTTGTTCTGTTTATTTACTTTACATAGTACTCATGATTCAAGATCAAGAGATAATTACAAAGAAACTAGTGTTAAATTACATGAATTATCATCCAAATTTGATTCAATGCATGGAATGAGCAATCATAAGATTCAACATTTTGTTTGTTGATGTCCTCATAAGGCAAGGTTGTCCTAATCCTTAAATTCAATGAAGATTGCTAAATTTGGTCCATAAAACATGATAGGTTAATAGTTTTTTTGTTTGTTTTGGAAATGATCTGAGGCCCACTGTCCCCACACACACACAAGAGAAACAGAGAAAACTCCTTTGGACCCAGCAATTAGTATAATTGACATTTTATTATGAAAGAGTTGGTATATACCAAACAGTGTCCTATATTAATACATGCCTACCCTTTTTTACAATTAAATAGCAATGCTTTCTATAGTTTTTCAATGGGGGTTGGGTTTTTGTCCCCCCAACCACAGAATATTTCAATCAAAGCCAGTTTAAGCTTACGGCTCTCTTTGGACATAACCAGAAAAAAGAAAAAGAATATTTGAAAAATGAAAATCTTTAAACTTTTGTTTTATGTTTCAACCATAGGAACACAACATTAGAAAAAGAAAAAAAAAAACCTTAAAAATAACAAAAAAATTAAATAAAAAGAGAGTGGAAGATATGAAAAGGACCCACTTCCTTAAGCAATGGAAATAAAGCTGTCCTAAAAGAAATTTTGGGTGGAGGAGAAAGGTCAAAGAAAAAGGGCTAAGCTAGCAAATCATCTTCTATCTAAATGGCCATTAATTCTCTTATTGGGTGAACTCTATTAGGTAAAATAATAAGTTATAGCCATGTGGGTTATATATTAACTTGTTAAAAAGGCATTATAAAGTTGAAATTAAATTGGGTAATCTTGAAAAAAGGCCTTGTCTTTATAAACTTTCAATTCCCCCAAATCTTCAAACAAAGTTATCAATGTGGATGTGCTCTCAGTCATTTTCTTCATGAAATAGCCAATGTCTTCCTAAGATAATTTACAGTTTCTTTTGTTTGTTGTTTCTGTTCAATTTGGAAGGAAATTTTTAGTTTCTAATCATTTAGAAAATTTTGATATTTGCATAGTGTTTCATTAAAAAGTGCATTCAACTTCGTTTGTTTGCAGACATTTTAGGTGAAGGATTTTGTGAATTTTATGGATTTGTAGTAAATTCATTGTTTGATTAAAAAAAATTAAAGTTAAATTTTATGAATTTAAAAATCTATCATTTTTTAGGGTTTGAGAATCCACATCTCATGTGGGGTTCTGATAAATCCACCATTTTAAACATATAAAGGATTCCACTATAAATTAATATGCAAAAGCTACCCATACTAACAAATTAATATTCAAAAATAATTGTCTATCTATCTGTAATAGATGTTGAAAATAAATTTGAAATGTACACATTAAATCTGTAAATTTTTAATTATTGAAACTTAAATTATAGAATTTTTCTTAATAAAATATGAATATTTCATTAATAGATTATAGAATTTTATTCTACTAACAAATATGAAATTTGTGAAAATTCTTTGAATTTCACGTTTCATCCTTTTTAATCCAATGAATTTATTGAATTTCATAAATTTTAAAATTTCATGATTTTTAGAAGAGAACCTTTATGCTTTAAAAGCTTTTGATATCGATAGGTCCAAATTATATATAGATATTTAGGATATTTTAGAGTTTTAATATTATAATTTTTATATATAATATGGTGAAAATGTATATTTTTACCTCACTTAAGTTTAATTGTCTGTTTTCAGGTAATATTAGCCAAAAGAAAAAATATGCAGCTAAATATTCAAAAAGAAACTTAATTTGACATGTTTGTGTCAATGTCTAAGATTAAGACGCATAGATTGCTATTTAAAAGACTTAGCCAAAGATTATAAGGCTGAATGGATATTTTAGTCATTTGGTATAATTATTAGGATTTATATTAAGAGTTATTAATGGGATAGTACTTGATGGAGATAAGGATACATATATTTTTATCTATCAGATAGACTTATATTGGTATACTTATCTCTAAGGAAACTTACTTAGAAGAAGACTATTCTCTATATATATTTCTACAAATCTAGTTCTAAGAGGAGGAGGAGAGCTCTTCTATCTGCTTTTTACATCTGTCTATCGTAATTTTCTCTACATTTCTTTTATAAATATTTTAGTTTAGATTTTATTACTCTTTTTAAGATTTAAAGAACTTTTCAAGAAGTGGAGAATGAGGACAAATCATCTTCCTATTTGAAGTAATTATGGATCTAGACGGAGCTTTTACTTTATTATTGTATGTTTTCTATTTAATACCATGATCATTGAGTTTAATATGTTAGGCTAGTTTCGTAAGTGTTTAGTTTAACTTTTTTACTTTTGTATGAATCTTGTTATTTATCTAATGAATAATTTTTTTACTTTCATATTTTTATTAGTTTCAGTTATTGTTATTAGTTAACCATCATATTAATTTAGCAATAGTAACTATTATGAACATGTTTATATTGAATGTATTAGAGACGCTAACTTTGCTTTAATCTATGTTGGTAGAAGAAACTTTAGTTGCATCATTAATTTGAGTGACTAAAGAAAAATGCACATCACCATCTCATTCATTAGATCCATACTTAAAGTAAAACAAGAAGATCACTAAGTAAATGGCTAGACTAAATACTGTGTTTAACATATAATTTTAAATCATAAGCATTTACATTTGCATTGCATATTTATTTATTATATGGTTACTTTACTTTATGAATATTATTCTTTCAAAAATACTGATTTAAAGTGTTTAGATTTACTTTTATTGTTTTATGTTGATAATTAGTCTTTATAATAAATGACATCATAATTTCTTGAGAGATCTACTTTGTGGTGAGCTTACCCTTATTGTATGAGCGGTTCGTGCCCTTGCGAGTACTAACTTTGATACTTCATATATATATATATATATATATAAATACAAATTTTATTATGCAAATAAAGAAAATAATCTATATAAAAATGCATATTTACTTATTAGTTCTTAAAATTATGTGATTTGGTTGGCAGAGAGAAAAATAAAAAAAAATAAAAAAATTTCTTCTCTTACTACTAAAATGAGAGAATAGTTTGTTACAAAGTACAAACTAACTGTTGTTTATTACACGTATTTATATAGTAGAAAGCCATAATGTACAACCTCTAACTAAATTAATAAATTTGTAAGAAATTATTTTCATTTTTCCGTAAATAATTAATAATTTTATTATTTATTCAAAATCCATTTAAAAGTTTAATTTTATTATTTGTCATCATCCCATATTCGATTAATATCAAAAAAATATCTTACCCGTTCCATCACCTGTAGATTTAGAAAAATTGTGTTGTGAAATTCATTTGCTGACATTATTAAAACATGAAAATATCATTAAATTCATTTGTAGTATTGGATTTTAGAATTTACAGATTTAATTAAAATCTATGAATTTAAAATCCATAAATTTTTAAAATTCTATCGTTTAAATTAAACATAAAAATATTGAATTTTTATTTAAAATTAAGAATAATTTAAAATAAAATAAATTTATTAAATAATATTATAATAAAAAATTATTATAATAGTTTATTATTTTTTAAAATGATAAATCTTAAATTTTCTCACCTTCTAGATAAAAAGTTAAAATCCTAAAAGATAAAAAAAAAAATTAAAAATGAAAAATTTCTTAAAATTTATAAATTATGAATGATTTAAACTAAATTTTTAAATTTTATAAAATTCCTCATTTAAATGACCTAAAGTATAATTCTTGGGTTAATTATAAAAAGAAGACCATTAGCATGATCACTGAGTTCTTCACATCTGGGAATTTGGTACAACTGAGCTTGAAGAAGCTTTAGTAGTTCTGCCTATTTTGGATGAATAAAAGAAAGAGATTAGTTCAAGATGGTTTGGAGAAAATCTGCACCTCCGAATATAAGTAAGTCCACCATATAAGCAACGTACATCTCAAAACTAGGAGCCTTATTTAACTACTCTCTAAAGCTCAGTTACCTGATTTATTCAATCTTTCGACTAGTTCAACAAATAAGAAAAACAACTCATAAATTTAAATTGAAAAGACACATATCAGCTCCTCCCCTCTTAAAAAACAGCCTTGTCCTCAAGGCTAACATCTGGAACTTCCCGTGTGGCTTCTGCAGGTGATAGTCCTTGCCAATAAATTAGTACTTCTTGTTTTCTCTTCCTCACTCTTCGATCTAAGATGCCTTGTGGTACTGGAATTAATTGTTCCTTAGATAAGTCCACTACAAGTAGCTGTGTTTGGACCAATTCTTCTGCCACCTTCTTCTTCAATAATGAAACATGGAAAACAGGATGTATTCTTGAAGAAGTAGGAAGCTCTAACTTATATTCCACCTTCCCTACCCTCTGTAATATTTTAAAAGGGCCATAGTACTTTGCTGAAAGCTTCAAATTCTTCCTCATAGATAGAGACAACTGTCGATAGGACCGCAATTTGAGATATACCATATCACCCACTGAAAATTCTTTCTCCCGGTGCTTGGAATCATACACTTGTTTCATTCTAGCTTGTGCCTTCTTTATGGCTTCACGAACAATCTTGATTATTTAATCTCTATCTCGAAGCTCATTTTCTATTGCTGCCACTCTAGCTGTTCCTAGAACATAAGAAAGTAATGAGGGAGGAGATTTCCATAGACTACCTCAAATGGTGACCGTTTAATGGTCGAGTAGCCAACTGGTGTTATAGCAATATACTGCTCAAGTCAACCATTAATCGAGTTCTTTAGTTCTAGACTAGTAAAGCATCGCAAGTACATTTCTAAAGTTCTATTTACAACTTCACTCTGTCCATCTGTCTGTGGGTGATAACTAGAACTGAAGTTAAAAGCAGTCCCATTGAGCTGGAACAATTCTTTCCAAAATAAACTTGTGAATGTGGAGTCTCTATCATATACAATCGTTCGAGGCATGCCGTGCAGCTTGAATATATTGTCAAAGAATACTCTAGCAACGCCAACAACTGTGTAAGGATGAGAAATGGCCATAAAATGTGCGCATGTTGAAAGCCTATCAACAACCGCAGAGATAGTTGATTTACCATTGGAAAGCGGCAATCCATCATTGAGATTCATTGCAATATCTTCCCAAACTTGATTTGGCACAAGTAGTGGTAGTAAGAGACCAGCAGGTGATAGTTGTTCCACTTTGTGTCGCTGACATACATCACACTTCTTGATGAAACTCCTGATCACTTGTCTCATTCTTGGCTAATAAAAATTGGACCAAATTCGCTGTAGTGTTTTAATGAAGCCTTCATGTGTATTCCCATGAAATTGCTCAATTATAGCAGGAATCAATAAGGATTGTGCAACTAAATAAATTCTATACTAAAAAATTGAATATCATTTTGAAATTTCCAAGGTCCCACTGCTTCCCCATCTTTTAACTCGTTGTACCAATCCTTGCAACTCTAGACTTGCTTGTATTTCTCTCTTGATGGCATCGATCTATTCAGGTGTTGGTTGGGAAATAGCAAAGCTCGCTCGTTGTCTTCTCATCTCTTCTGGAAAGAGCATCTGCTACACCATTTTCCTTTCCTCTTTTATACTCTATGCTTAAGTCAAATCCCATTAATTTGTACAACCACCTTTGAGCTGTAGTTGTGATTTTCTATGTCCATAAATACTTTAAGCTTTGGTGATTAGTATGCAATATGAATCTTTTCCCTAATAGATAGGAACACCATTTTTGAACAGCTAAGACCAAAGCTAAAATCTCCTTCTCATAAGTTGAAAGGAGAAGATGTCTTCCTTGAATTGCATGATTGTAAAAGCAATTGGCCTCTCCTGCATCAACACCCAACTCCTGATCCAGAAGCGTCGTATTCTACAATGAATTTTTTTGAGAAGTCAGGCAAAGCTAGCACCGGTGCTTGGGTCATCGCAACTTTGAGTTTGGAAAAAGTTGTTCTAGCTGCTTCATCTCAACTGAAAGAGTCCTTCAATAATCTTGTCAATGGACCAGCAATCTTTCCATAGCGTTGGATAAATTTGCGATAATAGCCTGTGAGTCCTAAAAAGCCTCGAAAAACCTTTGATGTTTTGGGTTTGGGCAAATTGAGCATTGCCCAATTTTCTACAGCCACTCCTGCACTAGATATTAGATGGCCTAGGTACTTAACTTCTCTTTCTATTTTTACATACGACCCTTGCCCTTTTAGGATTGAAAAGAACAACATTTAAGTGTTCTACATGCTTCCCCCAAGAATTACTATATATCAATATATCATCAAAGAAAACTAATATTGTATTTTCTCAGTTGATCTTTGAATACCTCATTCATCAATACTTGGAAAGTGGATGGTGCATTAATGAGGTCGAAGGATGGTGCATCACTAAGAATTCGTAATAGCCTTGATGAGTTTTAGAAGCTGTTTTTTCCACATCCGGAGAACTCATACGAATTTGATGGTAGCCCGACCGTAGATCCAATTTTGAGAACACCTTTGCACCATGGAGCTCATCTAATAATTCATCGATGACCGGGATTGGAAACTTATCTTTGATTGTTATTCTATTCAAGGCTCGATAATCGATACAAAATCTCCAAGATCCATCTTGTTTCTTTACTGAGATCACCGGAGAAGAGTACGGGGCTGTTGCTTTGGGAATGATTCATGCTGCAAGCATTTCAGCTACTAATTTTTCTACTTCTGCTTTCTGAGAGTAAGGGTAACGGTAGGGCTTGACTGAAATTGAACCATAACCCGGTTATATTGGTATTTTATGATCACATGGGCGATTTAGAGGTAAACTTGTTGGTTTGGTCAGGATTTCTGTGTATTGGTGAAAAATCTCTTGTACTTGCGGTTGTATTGGTGGTTGGTTAGGTTGTAATCCTGTAAGGGCCAGAAGTTGGAAAAAAATATCCTTTCTTTCTAGTTGCACGTTGTAGCACTTGACAATTAATCACCTTATTTTCCATATTTCTCAGACCGCGTAATGTAATAGGTTTGCCTCCCAGTTCAAAACTCATTTTCAGCTGAGAGAAATCTCATTTAATTGGTCCTAACATACTTAGCCATTGAGCCCCAAGCACAACATCACATCCCTCCAATGGAAGCAAATAAAAATCAACATAGAGTTTTCCTGTAGAATTAAATGAGTTTGGTTACATTTACCTGCACTTGCTAACCTTCCTCCTAAGGCCACCATCACTTCCAAGTGTCCTTCAGGTACCGGTTGAAGCCCAATATTCTTGGCTAACTGTTCACTCATAAAGTTATGGGTGCTGCTTGAATCAATTAGTGCAATGATAGGTTGATGAGCCAAACGACCCTCAACTCTCATAATGTTGGGAGCACGAAGCCCTGCAATAGCATATAATGAAATTCCAAGCAATTAACCTTCTGAGATTCCATCTTCCTCCATTTCGATGTCATCATCACTAAATGTAGTTTGTATCATAAAGAGTTTCTTGCATACATGACCAGGACCATACTTCTTATTACATTTAAAACACAATCCTTTATGTCTGCATTCATTCAATTCTTCCAGTGTCATTCTTTTGATGAGAGTGGTGCGTTGTAATGGTTTCGGTACAGGTCGAGTAGCTACTGGACTAAGCTTGGGTTGGTCGAGGTCTCGTGCTTTATAAAGTCGTGCCAACCCAGTAGCTGATGATAAAGTGCCTAGCTTGTTAGCTTTAACATCCGTGTGAATAGAATCTTGTAGCCCCCCTATGAAACAACTAACTTGAAGAGCTTGTTCCAGCAGTCCAACTTTCGCCAAAAATTTCTCAAACTTATCTTAGTAGTCTTAAACTGAGCTTGTCTGTTGCATTCTTGTAAGCTCGCTAAAGAAATCAAGATATTGAGTTGGTCCATATCTTGAGTTCATTCCTTCTTTAAATTCTGCCCATGAGATAGACACTTGTTCCTATTGCAACTATTGGTACCATAGGTAGGCGTCCCCCTCAAAATGGAATGAAGCAAGAGCAACTCGATCACTCGTTGGAATGTCATGTAACTGAAAGAATTGTTCAGCTTTAAATAACCAAATAGTAGGATCACTCTGGCCATCAAAACAAGGAGAATCAATTTTCAAAGTCTTGGGCATAAAAGAATTAGTGGATTGGTTACTTTGGCCTTCTCTGTTATTTTGTTGAACACCTGGCATGCGACTTGGCGATGTGGAGTGCTCTGTCACCTCATTGACATGCTTTGACACTTGAGAGCTACTGGCTATTTCTTCCATCCTAATATTGAGCTTGTTTACAGTGTCTACTAATTGTAGTAACAACTCCCCATTTCCATTGAAGGACTCAATAGTTTTCTCCAACCTCGTCACCCGTTGATCCATGGCAAAGCTCTGATACCATTTTGGTACAACTGAGTTTGAAGAAGCTTTAGTAGTTCTGCCTATTTTGGATAAATAAAAGAAGAAAGAAAGAAAGAAAGAAAGAAATTAGTTCAGGATCATTCGAGGGAAACCTGCACCTCCAAACATAACAATTGTTTTCTGAATTAAGGAGACTGCCCCCACTTCATTTTATTCAATGAATATATATACATATGATGAATAACAGTAAATCCACCATATAAGCAACATACATCTCAAAACTAGGAGCCTA
This sequence comes from Ricinus communis, assembly GCF_019578655.1. Lineage (NCBI taxonomy): Eukaryota > Viridiplantae > Streptophyta > Magnoliopsida > Malpighiales > Euphorbiaceae > Ricinus > Ricinus communis. The sequence continues at coordinate 24,416,681 of NC_063258.1, forward strand.
TTTAACTACTCCTTAAAGTTTAGTTACCTGATTTATTCAACCTTTTGACTGGTTCAATAAATAAGAAAAAAAAACGACTCATTAATTAAAACTAAAAAAATTTAAATTGAAGATGCGCGTATCAGAGTCTCAGGCAGCACGTCCCTCAGGGTATTTCTTTTGCATTTTTTTTTTTTCTTCTTTTTAATCTAATTTTTGACTTTTATCATTTACAGTTGAAACAACTATCCCCTAATAATTCATAAGAATTTTTGATACTAAAGCAATAAAAGAATTGGGCCAGGCCAGGTCTCCATGGCCATAATCCACCAATCATCTATAAGGATTTGAAAAAATAAATGTGATAACGTACTTTTCAACGGACATAACGGAGAAGTTAAAATCGCAGACCTTGAATTAGCAATTCTTATGCAGCAACATACTGCTACAAGTGTCATTGGTAATGCACTAATATAATAATGCTTTAAATTCTTATACTTGGCTAAGGTAAATTTATTGATGGTTATGAGTATTTCACTCCTTTTCCTCAGGAATCCTGAACCTATGGCTTCAGAAGTATGCAAGAAAATTACCTGTGTAAGTTCAAGAAATCAAAAGCTTATAATCACACATTACCTACCACTGTTAGGCATTGTGTTCGTCTCCAAACATCCAGGTTCCCTTTTTTTTTTATGGGTGAAACTTCCCTCTTGGCTAGTGATCCACCTGAAAGTATGGTATCATCCTCAAATTCAACATCTACATTCTCCTCTACTCTGCATATCAAATGATTGATTCTATATATATATATATAAAACTCAACACATAAACAATCAATTACTCGTCAACTATTACAACATATACAATCGAAGAAATGAGAAGTGCACTATTACTTTCAATGTCGTAAACATCATAGCAATACCTATTTCATTTTTCTAAAAAATATTTTTCAACAAATAAAGCAAAAAGCCTAGTATATATTCCATACATCTTAATAGTTATCGAAGAAAAAGGGTGCCTATCGAAGGTGTTTCTACAAGTATGCAAATGGGAGTGGAGATAGGATTTCTCTTATTAGCACGTAGTGGGCACCAGTAATGATGAAATTTGAACTGAAATGCAGTTGTCCAATTATTCTATTAATTGATGCATAAACATATTTGTGCTACTCACAATAAATCATGCCTTGTAACATCAGGAGAAAGATGATAAAGAGCAGAGGAAGCCTTACTGGATGTAAGTTTTGTCCAGATGCAGTACTGCTTGTTTTTTGCAATCTTGGCATGACAAGACTATGTTCAATTTTAATCTAAAGCCGATCAAAACCTGTCAAGTAGCACAATTTCAACAACCCTGAGGAATGATACTAAAATAAATACATTGAAATATAGAAAAGGCTATATCTAAATCTGAAAAGTATTAAATCAGATTGGGATGGCCTCCCATTTGTAAATTTCATAGCTGAAAGTTTAGCATTTACTGTAAACCTTTGACTGCACTGCTTTTGTTCCATAGAATCACCGATCTCTTTCGCCAGCATAGCATAGTCTTTATCCTCCTCATTAGCATCCACATCTCCTCAGGATGAGGGGTATAAGTCAAACTTTCTGTCCATGAGCACTGCAGGAATAACAAGTCTCATCCCATTTTCAATTGCCTGGTAACAAGATAATGGAAACTAGGATCTTAACTAAATAAGCCAGCTATTCTATCCAAGAAGGCCTTATAATTCCAACAGAGAGAGTCCATGTAAATTTCATTCTGCTTCTTTTCATTGGCTGGTGTCATCCAACCAGTTGTCAAGCAGCTAACTATAAGCTAATTATATGCAATGAATCAACAATTTTACATGGGAATTTGATCTGGTCAATACGCACCAAAAAAAGCTGCAAATATTGGTTCAGATAAATCTCGAGAAAAGAATCCAAAACTTCCTATATAATATTATTATCCTCATACAAATCAACAATGATCGACAGTTTGTAGAATAGGCTGCCCTATATCATCAGAATGGGTTAAGCAACCCAATACATCAAGTTTTAAAAACCATCAGATGTAAAGGTCTCCTTGTCAAAACTCGAGAGGTCTTCTAAAAATAAACTATACATGCAAAATATAGCTACTCCTCACGCCACACTCTTGAACACTTCTCATTCAAGCAAAAGTAAAATGTTGTTGCCGGCTCATCAGCTGACCGAATCTGTAGAGACTGGAAACGGGCCCTTCCAAAGTTGCAATGAGGACATGTTGCTGCCATCAAAATGAAGGAAAAAACGCAGTAAACAAAGAATGCAAATAAATGTTAAAAACATCATCAACAACAAGACTAAGTAAAAGCACTTCAATAGAAGAAAAAAGCCAAATATAATAACAATTTTCATGTTATTTCAATCATTTTTTTTATTTTCTGATTTGGGGACTAAATAAATAAATAAAAAAAAAAACCTTCAGTTTCAGAACCCCCTTTCATCATGTCATCAAGGGTAAAAACTGGCTCAATTTCTTTTTTGATGAGCTGCTGCTTTCTCTTTATTTTAACCTGAAAATTGATAATAAAGCAAGCACGCACTCAATTTCGATACAGAAATATAAAAAGATTTATGAAACATAAGGATGTGAAATACCCTGCTCTCTATAGAACAAACATAGGGGCAAGTAGAGCAATAGAATCTAGCAGACTGTCCCATGTTTGGCAATTCGTAACGTAACAGAACTCCACAGGTTGGACAAAATTCCATTCTTTCTCTGCATCAATCAATAAACACATAATTATTACATTGGTTGGTTTTAAAGAATGAATAAGAAGACAGTTTATTACTGAAAAAGGAGATTCTAAACAATGAATAAATACCTTAATATAATAATAGTAAAAATGAAGTCAATATCCTTGCAGTCATACTGCATTTGCCTTTTAATTTTTTCAGTTTCAATAAATGTTACATAGATTTCAACTGACATTGCTAGCTGATCTAATGATTTATCATTGATCATTTAAATTTGTATACTGTAATCACACCCACTTGCTGCAAATCAGGGAAAAGGGGTTTCAAGACCAACCATCAAATGATATTGCTAGTAAGATTAGTCGTTAAGTTAATCAGATTATACATAGAAATAATATATGTTTTCCTTCTTGTTTCTTATTTTCTCAAATCAGAAACCAAAATCGACACTTAGAAGGAATCCAACTGATCTGTGATGCCGAAGGCACACAACAACTCATCCTGCTGAGTTCATGTTCATATGCATTATAGGATTAAGTCCTTACATTATATTTGGTTAGACTGAAACAAAATTTAATAATTCAATTTGTGGAATTGGTTGGCTAAGCTAAATTCTACAAAATGAATAAAATTTCCGAATCAATTCACTTTATCGAGTCAGTATATTTTATAATATCAAAATACCCCTTCCAACTTCAACATTTCATTTTATTTTCTCTATCGTATATTCTCTCTTTACATTTTTTTTTAATCATAATTAATTCCAAACATGATAATTTTATTTGAAAAGAATTATAGGCTTATTATTTACCACACTATGAAAATTCATATATAAATAAAATAAATCTCTTAATGAATTTCAACCACAGTCGATCAATTTGCAACTCCGGAGTTAAAAGATGGATTACCGAATAAAATATCAAGAGTTGCTTCTGCGAGAGAAGAAGAGAAGAGCAGCGGAAAGAAGCAACAGCGGAGAACGATGCAGCAGCAGCAGTGGCGAAGGATCGAAGCAATGGCCGAGAACGACAAAGGCACTGAGCAATAGAGAGAACTTGTGAGTTTGTTTTCGAAAATATATTAGGGGAACATACTATGCAACACATTAAACGGTGTAGTTTATTTTAGTGAATTAGAAAATAAATTATAAATTATATAAAATATGTACATACAAGATATTATAAATTATAAATAATTCTATAAATATAAAGTTATATGTAAATATAATATATTATAAATTATAGATAAGTCATAATTATATTAACATGTATAATAATATAAATTTTAAAATAGTTACCAAAAGTTGTTATATATTTAAATTTGTAATTTTATTTACTGTTATATTATATATATAATAAATAAAAAAGAATGAAATAGAATTATGGATTCAACATTTCATGAACAAAAACAAAAGGAAAAAAAAAAGTGATTTTATGCACTGCTTATTTGAACCTGTAAGAGCATTTCCTTTTAAATAGTATAATTTTTATAATAAAAAATATCTTAAAAAATATCCACATATAAAGAGTAACAATTTATTTAACTTCAATAAATTTTTTATATTTTATTCTATATCTTACTTTTATTTCATAAATATTAAGATTATGTTTAGTATAACGTAATAAAATATAATGTAATCAACTAAATAATGGAATAAAGAAGTAATGGAATGCCATGTATTCATTATTATATTTTCATGTTTAGTTATAACAAAAAATAAATATAATCTAATGTAATTATAATTTTTTTTAATATTAATTTATTTATAATAGTTAGCATAGAAATAAAATATTTAAAAATGATGTTAGAATTATTATTTTTTAAGAATATTATCGGTTTTCGGAATCTGGTCATCCGTCGCCAGAATTCGATCACCAATCGCCGGAATTTGGTTATCGGTTACTGAAATCTAGTCATCGATTGTTGAAATCTGATCACCAGTTACCGAAATCCAGTCACCGGATGGTGGTGTTTAGAGATGTTTAAATTATATTAATATAAAATAAAATAAATGAATATATTATAAGTAATCATATTTACATAGATTTTTTGTGTATTAAATATTACATCAAATTAAAAATAATTGATTTTATAGTGTAATTATAATTACATTACATCAAAAAAGAAATTAATAATAAGCAAAGTAATGAAGTATGCAATGTAATGGTGATTCCATTATATGCTTTATTACATGATACTAAATATAGTCTAATAGTTTTAATTTCTCTTTCATTTTTTTTAAAACTTTTACTGATAGGAAAATAAGATTTATAAATATCAATTAAATTAAATAAATAGAAATTCATAAGGCATTTATTAAATATAGAATAGAGAGTTAAGTTTAGCTCTCTATATATAGAGAGCCAAATCCACTTTCTACTTTATATTTAAATAATAAAGAATGCATTGGATATCATTTTATAACACAATTCTTTAAGATAAAGAATTTAACATATATAAAGAATATATTTTGCGTAATTAATTCAAATAATTGCTATCTTATGTTTTAAATTTGAACTCTGTTTGAATCTGTTATAGTTATAGATCGTATTCTTTTATTTTAAATGCATTCATATTACTCAACCAAGTCAAACCGAATCAGAAATCTAAAACAACGAGATTTTTTGCCAATATCAAATTGTTAAACATTATTAATTTTTGTTGTCAATTTGTTTTAATTATCTTTTGTAGAACCTGAATTTGGTATCCTAACAGTTTATTTAAATTTAAGTATTTAGGATTTGATTAAATTCTATGAATAATTACAGCCATGACTTGCTACCAATGTGAATTAGAGAGTGTTTAGTTGATATTTTAATTTATGAAATTATGATGGGAGACTATCAAATAAAATTTTAAATTGTTTAGTTATAGGTAAAAAAAAAGAATTTATTTTATTTAAATTGAGATATATAATTACCATCGTTAAGCTTATAAATAATTAAAAGTTTAAATTTTTAAACTTCATGGATCTAGTACTTGTAGACATGCAACTATATGGTTGTGATGGTCAATTCAGAAACATGACAAAACAGTATAAAGCTGAAATAAAATAGAAATGACAAATTAGTGTCAACTTAATAAATGTATGAAAATTAAATCTTTTGAAAGAAAATTAACTAGTCCAAAGTCTATTTACAAATATCAATTATGGGGCAGTACATTCTCACTTGACTAGCCACAATTGTACATTTTAGAATAACTATAACCATAAACACATAAAGAAGTTTGTTGGGCTCTCTCATACTTAATATGTTCCAAAACTTCAAGAAGGTCTGACTACTTTGGTTCGGTTTGGTAATTGGCTCAAGGATTTATTTTGAGATGGACCCTTTGGGCTTGGCTAATTTCTACTTCCCTTTGAATGAAAATATGTTTAAGCCATTCAACTTTCCATCAAAATGTAATTAACTCATTTTATTTTCATAGGAAGACATATTAATTTTAGCTTTTAGTGGGTAAAAAATCATAAAGAATAATTTCTCCTATGCTTTCATTCTTGGAACATAGTCATTGTCCTTACAAGTTAAAGTCATGGCTTCATTAAATATCACCAAGTGCAAATGTTATGGATAGATTAGTAAGAAATAATTTGTGTTTGAATATGATGTCAGATGCATATTCCCACTTTACATGCTATCTCAATCCTCAGTGGGCACTATTGCTTTTTGTTTCTCATGATCCTCCAGGTTCAGTTCATGGCCTTGGCAAGAATTCTGTCGAAGTGTTACCAAAGATTAGTTGGCATTTTCGAGTCAGGAACATGACACAAAGTCCTGGATGGATTGGAACTTATAATTGCATAAGAAGACAGACAGAAAGTAAAAGGTATTATTACATTGGGAGACAGGCAAAAAGAATAAGGTTTTCGTCAAAAGTAAAAAAAAAAATAACTCGTGTATTTGCTTTTCCCAAAATGATGATAGATTTTACACAGGCAAAGCTCTATTAAATTATACAAGAACCCAGATCAAGCACATTCTTTTTCAATTTTCGGTACAACACTTCTACATAATTTTCAGAGAAAGCTACAGTCTCTCCCTACCTAAGACCATTTTAACTTAACAGGACCTGCATTGAATAAGCTAGTTGTGATTTCTACCAGTCCCTGATCTGCAGCAACATACCAAGCAACACCAAACTTGCCTGCCGATTGCCAAGTCCACGAGGCATGCAAATCTAATCCTGAAGAAGGATTCACCTTTCCATATAACTAACTGTCTTGATGAACTACATTTGAGTGGCTACCTTCTTCCATCTTAAGCACTTGTTATGTTTTATATCAATGCTAGGATTAGAAGTAAGCTGCTTCGTCGGTTTCGTGATGGAGATTTTCTCCATTGTGTTTATGAACTTCCGTAAGTGCTTGATATACTCGGGGTATGTTTCAAGATTGCAATGGCCGCCACCTTTGATCCATAAGGGATCATACTTTTCCTTGGAAAGTTCCCAGAGACGCTTCCCATGAGACCAATCAACAATGTCATCACTTGTTCCCTGAGCATGTTCAGTATAAGATATCAGCAATGATGACAATGGGAAATGTACAAGATCCAAGCTGATATCAGTTAAGAAATTTTGGATAAAAGTCAAATTTGAAACAACCATATGCAGGAAAAAGTTGTGGATGAACCACAGAGAAGGGGACAAAATTGTAAAAATGAAATTAAAGTCTAATATCATGCTCACTAGCACATTTCTATTAATTAAAACCTGATAGATCATAGTGATAATGAAAAAGAAATGCAATGACATTAAAACTCTGCTATTGTTTAGCATCAATACAGAGTAACACGTCAATTTAACATTTCTTACTTCAAAATGCAAAACGTAAGAAAAATGACAAGAAGTTTGGCGAAAACAAGGGGAAGAAGCAAGAAACAATGACCAGAAAATAATAAGAGAGGAACTTACATGTATGACCAGAACTGGACAGTTGACATGCCGTATTTTGTCTATATTCTGTGAACATCAGATAGCTTCTCAATTACAAAGGACAAGAAAGAAAAAAGGGCAACTTAAATCTTTTGAAAGAATACGTGTCTCAAAGAATTGATGCTAAACTTACCTTGTAAATGTCAAACCAAAATGTCATCTTGACAGGATACAAGACCCGTATGCCTGATAGGATTGCACTGTGAAGAACGATACCTCTCAATTTCTTTAAACGAGAAGCTAAGTGCAGGGTAGGTCCACTTCCAACAGACTGGCCATACAAGATCAAGTCCTCTTGCTTAATCTCATAATCCTTCAAACAATTGTATACAGCCTCTATATCATAGTATGTGTTGAATTCAGACGGCTATAGAATTACAGAAATAACACTAATTAGGCGTAAAATTATCCACATAGGTAAACTGATAAATGCACATGGAGGCAAACCTTGACACAAATGCTACTTTCTTGCTACCACTAGTATATTTCACAACAGAGTATATTAAAAAAAAAAACGAAAATCAAGCTTTTAATATAAGTACTGAAAATACATATTCTTTATAGATAGATTGTCTTTACCTTGCCAGAGGAGCCTCCATACCCGGAATAATCGTAGCTGAATCACAGAAAAACAAGACGTAAGCAACGGAGCACATAAATGAAATCTTACTATTGCATGCACATAGGCTTAGCTGCATCATATGACATAACAAAATTATTTCCACTAATCTTTACAAACAGGTTGTGCAATTTTTCTTTTGCACATAGCAAAGCAATAAAAGCTTACATATAAATTTCTGAGATGCTCAATTAGCTAAAATTCAAGTTAATCTCATCTGTTAACATCTCATGTAAAAGAAAAAAAGAATATCAAGTAAATCTTTAACATTTTCAATACAAATCATTCAGGAGTTGATATGTATTTGCAGATAGTGACAAAGACGCCGAAAAATCCCATAAAGGATCAGGACAGTACCAGGAAACATCTGGCCCATGATCAAACTTAAATTAGAATGTCTACTTATCAACTTCCTTTTTTTTTTCTTTTTTTTTTTTTCATATTTGTCTATTTAGAGCTGAATGGTCACAAAAGTGAGGAAAAAAAAACAAGAAATAGTTATCAAGACGGCAAGAAATAATAAATGAAAAGCTCAGATCACAAATTGGCCCATGATATGAAGGCACCGACATATGCACAAACAGAGAACAAAATGAGAAGAAAAAGAGAGCACCGATGAGTCAAAAGACAATAAAAATTATTTTTAAAAGAGAGAAAACATAAATTGGAAAATTAAGGAGTTGAATTAATTGCACATAAGACACAGAAAGGAAGGCAATAACATGAGCAACACAAGCAAATTCCTTAATCCAGAACCAAAAACGATTATCTGAATCATTATCATATAAATGGAAGCCATAAACAATTGAACCAGCCATCGAAACGAGAACATAAAAACAATTGATAAATAAATAAATAAACAAAAGAAATGTTCAATAACAGGAAAAGGGTATTGTATTGAAGCAATAAGAAAATTTAAGGTAAAGATGTTACAAACCTCATAATGTTGACCCTCAAATGAGCTCTAAGCTCAATAAAAAGTTCATGCATTTGACCAAGATCAGCAGCATTTCCATGAGAATACAAGAGGGTAAATCTAGCAAAAGGGTGTTTCCAGAACGTGGCGACAATCTTGTTGCCGCCTTTTGTCTCTAACAAATGAACATCCATATTTTTATCAGCTGTAACACCAGGCAACACAAGCTTCCCATCCTCTTCTCTACACACATCATAGGTTGGTGGGTCTGGCGGGAAGAATGCAAATTTTGCTGCTACATTAGATGTTACATTTCCCATTTACTTTTGTAATAAGGAAAAAATTGTCTTTTTATTTCTCTCTCTGATTCTTGTTTGTTTCTCTCTTTTTTTTTTAAAAAAAAAAAAAAGAAAAAGAATCGTGAGACAAAAACTCAAACAGAAAGAAACAAAAATAGAAAAGGAAACGGAAAGAGAAACAGAAACAGAAATAAACCCAGTTTCTGAAATATGGGTGCAAATATAGTCAAAGGAGTTACAAATTTGAAAGTTTCAATCTTTCCCTTCTTCTTTTATTTCTTTTTCTTTTTTTAAAAATAAAAAATTGGTTTGGTTTGGTTTGTTTTATGGAAAGTAGAATATTATGGGTTATGATGGGTTTGTTTTTATTGGTAAATGTGAAGGGATCCGATCTAAGAGGGTGAGCTGAAGAAGGTGGAGGGGTTGAAGGTGAAGGTGGTGGAGATGATGATTATCCAAGAGGGAACAGAAACCCAGAAACATGAAATTGAAAAGTATGGATTTTTATGTGAGAGAGAGATAAAAGAGAAGTTGTCTTGTGTCATAAATTTATTTTTAAAAAAATATAAAATAAAATAACACTTTTGCTTTCTATTTTTGAGTGAAGTAATATGAGATGACAAAGTATTGTTAGATGTACATTTTTGACCTTTTATTTCTTTTTATCTTTAACCCATATTTGTTTAATTTTTCTTTTCTTTTCCCTCATTATATGATTTACTTAAATTTAAGTTATCACTTGTAAGAGATTAAACTCTTTTCTCCCATAAAAAAACTTTTTATTAAATTACATATTCCTATTCCTTGCAGTTCAATTAGTTGTTTTTCATTACATTATTAATTTTTATAAATATAATACTTTCATTTATATGTATACTTTTTATAAAAATTTCAAATTAAAATAAAAAATAATCTTATATTATCAATTTTATTTTATTTCTCTCCACACAAAATAACTTCAAATCAAAGTTTTTCCTCAAAATAAATAAATATATCAAGAGAACTTTTTGGCAAATGAAGGGCAAATCTGTCATTTAAAAGAACCTTAATGAGGGAAAAGAATAATCATCAAAACAAGTGATCTTAAGCATTAACAACTTATAAATTACTAGTATCATAAATGAATTAAAGGTTTCTATAAATAGGAAAAAGAAAATGAAAAGGAGAAAAAGGTGAGATGGACGGCAGAGATTTGGTCAAAGGCTGCTGGGGATATCAGAAGAGAGAGAAAGAAAAAATGTCAGTGTCAGACATTCTTTCATTTGTTAAGGCTTTGGTCAGCCACTTGAATACATTTGCTATGTGCTTACTGCCTACTGCTTACCCCTGTCCTTTACCCTTACTCCCTTTTTTTTTTTTTTTTCATTTACATTATTAATTTAGTATATAAAACAGCAATAATATTAAGTAGTAGTTATTAGAATAATTCACCTCAGATATATTTATATAAATAATAATAATAATTTTGTACCTAGAACGGGGTGGGATTAGTCGGAACTAATACGTGGCCAGTGGAATGCTTGTTTCCAAACTTTTCCCAAGTAAAGGTCAAAATCTTAAAATTTCAGTGTTCCAAATTAGAATACCAGGATGACCCTTTTTTTCTTTTTCTTTCATAATTCTTGAATATTTGGTGGCATGAAAAGGGAGGCTGCGTCTGCGTGTATTCCAAACATAATTTATAATAGAATTAGTCGTTTATTTATTTGTGCATTCTTTTTATTATAAAAATTAATTTAATAAATTTTTAATATATATTTCAAAAAATTTAAATTTTAAAATAAATTAACTCTATATTTGAAGCGCAGTCAAAACGATAAAAATATTTCTTTCAAAGTAAAAAGTTTGGAGTTGTAACTTTTTTTTCCGCACCGGATTTCACCTCCAAGTCCAATTATTTTTTGTAGTTTAAAATAAATAAATTAGGTGCTCTGATATTAGAGAAGCTATGACACGTAACTAACATACAAACAGTCATTATCAGAGAAAATGAAACTAAAAAATTGAAAACCAATACAAAAAAGTCATACTTAAAGTCAACTTTAGCCTCTTCAATATACTCTTTTAATTCCAGCATATCTCTAAATTATACGCTTAATTTGTAATGATTTTTATTATAATTAAATTCTCAGCATTTTTTAATTATTATTATACCAGTTAATCTATTTAGCATTTCACTGTAATTTTAAAAAGTTGAAGTTGTAGGGTTAAGGATACAAACTATTTGGGTTATATATAATATAATATAATAATACAAATAAATTTAGAGAAAAAATATAAAATAAAATTCCAAGGCATTTCAACTGTAAGGTTTACAGTGTGAATTTTTTACGGAAGTGTAATCAAAATAATTTATATATATTAATTTATGAGAATTAAATTTTTTTGATATGTGCATTTAATTTTCGATATATAAAATTATTGTATTGATTTGTGTATTTACTTTTGACATATGAGATCCAAGCTTATGTATAATTTTATAATTTTTCTACTAATTTATTAATTAATAAGTTATACTTTTAATTAAGCACACATTCTAATAATAAGAAATAATATATTAATAATAAATTATTTTTCAATTAGATAATAATTACTCTTTTATTAGATAAAATTAATTTTAATTAAATAATTATTATTCTAAAATGTAGCATATTAATTATATTTTAATAATATATTAACTAATATAAATTAATTTTTTAATTAGATAATAATTCTAATTATAGATAATAATATAATATTTAAATTATATTCACTAATAGATTAATTTTTAATTATATAATAGTTTTAATTCTAAAAATAGTAATATCAATTATATTGATAGATTAATTTATATAATATTAGACCTAATAAATAAAATTTTAAAAATAATTTTTATATTATTATACTAATGAAATTCTAAAAATACAAAGACAATTAAAAATAATTAGTTTACTATTATTTTTTAAAATATTATAAATTCATTAAATTAAAAAATTTATTAATTATACTTATAAACTTGATTTTATAATCGGAAATAATAATAATTACCGTATGCTTAATTTCTAGGATATTATCTAAAAACTTTTTGATATGTATACTTAATTCTTGAGATATAGAATTTTTATTTTAATATGTGTATTTATTTTTTATTAATGAAATTTAACTTTATGATATGGACATGGCTAAGCTTAAAGATGGAGACTTGATGGAGAGGACAACAAGAAAACCAAAGATAAAGCTAAGGATCCATCGAAGACGCCTGGCCCAATTCTGGTCGAGGTCCAGAAGCTTCTGAAGTCTTAATTGGCTATATGCAAGATCTTTAGGATAGGCCCAAGTAAAGACACATCCGAATGGGCTTTATTTAATGTTTGGAATATTTGAAATCTCTTATTTAAGTTCGAACAATGTTATTGCCTATTTTTCTTATGTGAAGGGTTAATAGTTTTACTAGGGTTTCTTATGTTAGGTGGCTATAAAAACGCCCCCTTAAGTTGTGTTTTGAGGGATTCAATTTTGATAAAATTATAGTAGTTGTTTCCTTTGCATATTTGCTTGAATTCTTGAATTCTTGTTGAATGCATAAACCACTTATCAAGGAATTGATCTATCCTTGTGGCGTGTTAAGGGTTAGGGTTTAAAGAACTTAGTTTTCTTTAGGTTCTGATCTTGATTAACCATACCTTGCAATTTGATTTAAGCGGTTCTTGGGTTTTGAAACTCAATTTGTTCTTGGGTTTCTAAGATAGTAATTCACGGGTTCATAATCATTAGGGTTCGTGGTTCTAATCCTTGGAGGTTCTTAACACTTTATATGTAATTTTATAATTTATTAATTAATAAGTGACATTCCTAATTAAATATTAACTTTAATCTTTAAAAATAATATATTAATTATATTTTAATATTATATTAACTAATAAATAATTTTCTAATCAGGATAATAGTACTAATCTATCCTAAGAAATAGTGTAATAATTATATTTTAATATTCTATTAACTATTAAATTAGTTTCTAATTAGATAATAATTCTAATTCTATAAAATAACATCTTAAATTATAATTTTAATATTATATTTAATAATAAATTATTTTTTATATAATAAGATTTTTAATCTTTAAAAATAGTAATAACAATAATATTGGTTGTATTAATTTATATAACATTAAGATTAATTAATAAATATATTAAAAAATTATATTATTGTAAATTTTAAAAGAATTAAGGACATTTAAAATAGTTAGTTTGTTATTATTTTAAAATATAATAAATTAATATTAAATATTAAAAATTTTGTTGAGTTGTATCTATCAATTTAATTTTATAATCGAAATAATAATAACGGTTGTTCGTACGGATAAACGATTAATATATATTAATTTTAGAGACTTAATTTCTTTTTGATATATAAAATTTTTATACTGACATGTATATTTACTTTTTATACATGAGATTTTAAGTTATATATAATTTGAAAGTTTTTTATAAAATTTATTAATAAATAAATTACATTTCTAATTAAATAATCGACTCTAATTCTATAAAATAACATATTAATTATATTTTAATATTATATTAATTAATTAATAATTTTAAAAATAGTGATATCAATTATATTGATAATATTTATTTATAAAATATTAATGATTAATAAATATTTATAAAATAATCTTTATATTATTATATTAAAAATAAGAAAATATTTAAAATAGTTAGTTTGTCATTGTATTTTTATAATATATTAGAAATTATATTAAATTGTATTCATAAACTTAATTTTATAATTAAAATAATAATATAACAATTTTATAATATAAATAAATTATTAGTATATATAATTACAGTCTAAAATTAATAATTAAATACTATTACGAGGTTGAAATTTTAAGTATTTGTTTAGGCTTTTTTACAATCCCTTTTATATACTAACTAATCAAATATTAGTAAAAGCAACATCTATTTTCATGAACATATTTGAATATCACTGAAACCTTGTTTAATGATTTTAAAATAAATAATTCTAGAATAGGATTCCTTGGATTTCCACATCCATTCTCATTCCGTTTAGAAGGGTATTACCAAACATGCCCTTTCAAAGGTCAAAGGATAAAGAAACACATGTTTTAGTGGATAGGTCCTAAAGCGAGTCTCAAGGTCTGAACAAGATTTGGCTTATTTCAATAATTTCTATAAAATTAAATCCACTTTAGTCCCTTGTCTTTTTTAAGCATAACAATCAAAACCTCTTAAACTTTGTATCATCATCATCATGTGATAAGTGATGTCCATAACAATCCATACAAAATCCTCATTTAATTATTGGAGTTTGAAATAGTTTTTATAAAATTAGGAACAAAGGTATTTTTAATTGTGCAAAAAAATAATTGAGAATCATATAAATAACTAAGAATGTCAAAAGGTTGATGAAATTAAATAAAATTAATTTCGATTTTATTAATAACAGAAAAATGTTATTGTAATGATTTTACATATGGACAAAATGGTCAAATATTCCTATGAACATATAGATTAAGATCAAATAAATATAATTTTAATTATTTTAATAAATAAATTCAGAATTTCTATTTAAAGACCAAATAGATTCAAAATTTGACTAAAACTAATAAAATTGATGGCAACAATATTAAATATAGTTTGATAAAGCCGACGGTGATAATAAAGTAGAGACAATAATTGTTAATTTTATTTTTTTAATAAAATATAAAAAATTTAAATTTAAATTTTATTTTGAATATTAAAAATTAATATTTGTTTAAATTTTATTTTATTTAATTAATCTAAATAATGAGTATGATAGACATATTTATATTTTTTTAAAATCTATATCTATTTTTTCTTAAATAGAAGTTACGATCTATAATTAAAATTAGATTTATTTAGTTTTGAGCTAAATATTGAGAGAGTGTTTAACCCTTTATCCTTGTTGTCAGTCATATATATATGTATGTTGGGTTGGGGACTATTAAGTAGTTGATGAACTGAATTAATTGACTATTCATTAAGTAATTGAGGACCTCTGGTTTCTACAAGGAATTGGTTATAATTTAATACTAAAAGTAAATATTAATCAGGAATTAAATGAGTTGGTATTTTTTATTTATGAAATTGGTTATAAAACAGTGAAAAAAAAAAGGAATTAAATGAGTTGCCATTAGTGAGCTTTGAAATGCATATTTTATGAAATTGGTTATAATTTGATACTAAAAGTAAACATTAATCAGGGATTAAATGAGTTGGTATTTTTTTTTTATTTATGTAATCTAAAAAGAGGAATTAATCATCGATATCATCATGAGAGAGATATATAAGAGAATAAGTTGTTGATTATTGTATAGCAAATCATCCATTAAATCTCTACCAAAAAACAAAATAAATACTGAAGATCATCCTCTCAGAAGATCACCAATATCCTAATTATGGCTATGTGCAATAACAAAATTGGTATATTAAATTAAGGAAACTTATTTATCGTATAGAAAAGATTTAAATATAATTATGTAAATGTTCATATAAACGGATTTAGGTATCGTTATTTATTTAAATAACTATAAAATTTATTTAATAATCATTTAATTTAAACAGGTATTAATCATATTTAGATAGTATGCGGATATTTTAATTTGGGGTGGATTCGAATAACAAGAACAACTTCTTAATCAGATTTGGAGCGGTTTGGGTATTTATTGTTTAAACGAGTTCGGGTTCGAATATAATTAAATGGGCGGGTATATATATATATATGTGCATGTAATATAATATAATATTATTTATTAATCTCTTTAATAAAATCAACACTGCGTCATCAATCATCATAATAAATTATACTAAATCATATTAAAAAATTATTATAATGTTCAATCTAATATATTAACATTATTAATTTATGATTGTGCAGTGCCAGTATGACATTAATTATGTTGATTAAATAAATTTAACTAATTTTATATCTTTTAACTGATTAATATGATATAAAATTTTTTTATACCATATTGTTTTGTAGTAGAATTTAAATTTGAACTTTAAATTTTTAATTTTAATTAATAGATCTTATTTCTACTGTTAAGATTCTATATTAATAAATATATGTATTGTGGTATTATGTCTAGAAATATAAGATAAATATTTAAAATTTAGATATATTATATAGTTTAATTTTTATTTTTATAATATCAAAATTTGATATTTATATAGAAATAGAAATATTATATATGAATTTAATAAAATATTTTATTAATAAATTAAAAAAATATTATATTTAAATTAAAAATAAAACTCTATACCTTTATACAAAACTATATAATTTTAAATAAAATTAGATAATTCAAAATAATATATATAATTTTAAATAAAATTATGTAACTTTAATCTACTAAACTAAAAAAAAAAAAAACATATAATTTTAAATAACACTAATTAGTTTTGATATTTGGTCATAGCCTAAAACAAATAAACCATAATTCTATTATCTTCTTCTCATCTCAAATTCACATCAATTCAACCCTCCCAAAGCCTCCTCCACCCACCCTCTTCTTCACGCCGTCGTTAGGCTATTGCTGCTGCCATTCACTCTATTGATGCTGCCGTTCACTCTATTGATGCTGCCGTTCACTCCACCGCTTCTGCGATGCAAGCAGCCGCTGCTGCCGTCGTTGTCAGCCGCTGCTCCGTCTCAGGTAAGTCAAGTTGATGCTAAAATGGTTTAGGTTACATTGAATCTATAAATGATTGTATGAAAAAAGAAACGAAAAAGGGCTGTGAAAAGAAGAGCAAGAATCTAATTCAAACAGTCAGTAACAAAGCCTCCATATATGGCATAAAATATATAAACAACCCTAAATAAACTGCTTCTACAGTCAAATATTTTCATATTCATTGGCCCTTTCTAGTTTGTTCACCAATAGAAGGTTAAATATCTAACAGCTTGTTCAACAAATTGGAATTCAATACTAATAGAATGGATCTTTAGTTCATAGTTATATTTAATTTATATGCTAAATGATTTTACTTTAGGTTTATTTATTTATATTGTTCTACAATCATGTTCTTAAATTATTAATCTCTGAAATCAATGCATTTGTCTACTGGTTGAGTTTCAACTAATGAGCTACAATTGATTGATTGGTGCACTATTTAGCATTTGATTAGCCAACTTGAATGTGTTTAAAGTTATGCTTACAGGGCAGTTTTACTGATTCTACTCTGTTTCCGTTTTGAAGTTTGCTTCAAAAGTTCTCTAGCATGGCAATCTTTAGGCACAAACATTTTTATGTTCAATTCTTCTTGCAATATGATCTCTGTTTCTTTTCTTTACAAAAACAATAAAAATTACTTACCCAATAACCTTTATTAAAGATTATATAATATATTTTGATTTTAATTTCTCTACCAGGCGTCAATCTTGATAGCTCTTCTGGAAATACTTCGGGAAACTCGAAGACCACCGGAACGTCCTTAACTCTATCTTTTTCTACCCAGGTATTTGTGACTAATGCCAAATATTCCTGACACCCATGGCGAAGCATCTGTCTAGCCGTAATGGCTGACACAAGATTCGACGGGTAGGTATCTGCTCGCCTTTAAAATAAAACTCTAAGTCTCTCGAAATTTAAAAAGTTCCTTTGCTTTTTCCGGCAGTCTAACATGGCATAATGCATAGCCAGCTAATATATTTCCAAAATTACGTTAAAATTCATCATGTCCAACATAATTAAATTGACAATCAAATCTTGACCCTTAACTGACACTAGACATGACTGAAACACAATATCAGTCTCTAAGGTGTTTCTTAGCAGCGTAGTGACCGACATGGGAACCTGAAGTATAACCGGTTGAACACCAAACCTTAAAGCAAAATTAGGCGATACAAAAGAATGGGTAGCCGCAAGGTCTAACAAAATTCTAGTCTCAAAATAGCAGATTGGAATAATACTTGACACCATACCATTAGAGACTCGCGCATCCTGAGGGGTGAGAGTGAACACTCTTAACTGCCACAATCTGACTTCTGAGAGCCCGAAGCCTGACTCTGAACTCTACTCCCTGGTCGGCCTCCCATAGGCCTATTTCCAAAACCACGTCTCTGCTGGCCGACAAACTGAGATCCACCCTGAGAATATCCAAGAGCTGTAGAAAAAGCTGGTCGTGTCACACTAGTAGACGAGCCTTAAGGAAAAGCTGGCTGACTGAAATAGCAAGGACATGCTCGAGCCATATGGCCCATCTCGCCACACCTGAAACAGGCTCCGCTAGAAACTAAGCATAGTCCTTGATGTGACTTGCTGCACATTTGACAGGTGTTGGCTCCAGAACTCTGCCCACTGCCACTTGAGCCCTATCCTGGCCTAAATCCTCGGCTACCCTTCCGATTGTGTCTACCCTTCTTGTGAGTATGGTAGCCTCTCTGCCAGGCCTGCTGGTCGGAACCCCCGGAGTAGCCTCCATTTCCATAAAACGGCATAGCTGGGTGTGCACTAGTCTAACCCTTAGTCTTGGCCTTCTTTTTCTTGCCTTCATCAGTCCCTTGGCCAAACCGCTGCAGGGTCATCTCCATCTGTCCGACCATGTCAGTCACTTCTAGGAAGCTACTCCTAGACTGAACCAAGGGGACAAACTCTAGACCAAGTCCCGAAATACAATTGTTGTTCTTTTACTCCTCGGTCCCCATAACATAGGGCGCATACCTACTCAGCTGTACAAACTGCCTAGTGTACTCTGCCATTGACGCTTCTTCCTTAACCAGCCTTTCAAACCTCTCTCTATACTCTTGTCTCACACTGAAAGGGATGAA
This sequence comes from Ricinus communis, assembly GCF_019578655.1. Taxonomy (NCBI): domain Eukaryota; kingdom Viridiplantae; phylum Streptophyta; class Magnoliopsida; order Malpighiales; family Euphorbiaceae; genus Ricinus; species Ricinus communis. The sequence goes on from NC_063258.1 coordinate 24,435,941, forward strand.
GTACTTCTTGTACCTGTCCTTGAACTGTCTCCATGACATACTATAAAAAAAGGATAAATATAATCCCTGAACCACTAAGATGCTATCTCCTTCAGAAAAAACCCGCCATCTCGATAGTTTTCTTATCTGAATAGTGTAAATTCGATACCTTCTTTTCAACCTCGTGCAGGAAGTTCAAAGGGTTCCCAGATACCCCATTAAACTCCATGGGTCTTAGCTTAGTATATTCAGACATGGGAACCTCATCTAGATTCTCTAACCCGGACCTACTACTGCAGCTCCCTAAACCCTAGGTAGCCTACTACTGCTAAAAAGCCAACAACTGCTCTAAAGCCCTCTGCATCCCAGTTATGCCCACTACAAATGCTTCAACTGGGACTCCACCAGCACTAGGTGCCTCCTGAGCCTCACTCTGATCTGCCTGGGCTGCCGCTCGAGGACTACCTCGCCTCTTGCTATCACGGGCTAGCACTGGTGGGATCGACTGGGTGGAGACCTCATCTTGGGCCTCTTGGGCCGTTACTCCTGCTGCAGCCCCTCGAGTCCTCGACATAGCAAAAACTGAAAATAAACAACAAGATATCAAAACAATAACAGACCCTCTAACGTATAGCGCATATACTAGAAGCAACGAAACATGAAAGGACAGACTCGACCCTGATTCCACAGCTGCTAAGGAAGCTAACCTAGGTCGAAGAAAATCTAAATCTAGGCTCTAATACCAACTTTATCGCGACTTGATCTGTGGGTCTGTGACCGGCTCTAGGGAATGGGTAGGCGTAAGCCACCGAAACCCATAACAACCCTAATTAGCCAAAGATTCAAATAAATGTATACCTGATTAACTACTCTTAAAATAAACCAATATTTCATTCACAAATCTACACATGATTAAATTAATTCTCCAGCTGGATTTCTAGCAATATCCCATAATTTTTAACAAACCAAATTAAAATATAATATACCATGTACACTATTGCGAAGAATCTATAATTTCAAATAATTTAAAAATATAAAGTAAGATTTAATTACAATAAGCACGAAGGAAGAAGGGAAGTCGAGTTGCAAAAGATGTCGGCAGAGAACCTAGCTATCACTTAAAATATTTAGAATTGGGATTATCAGTCTCGGGAGTGAGTTAAAATCATATATCTACAATAAAACAACCATAAATATCCATGTGCAATGGTTGATAAAATAATATGACACAACACAAACTAATAAGTAAGTGTCATAGCATAATTTAAAATGATTAATTTTTAATTCATAAAGGACGAGCACTTCAGCAGAACCTTAACTCCAATACTAGCAACCTTTCGGCTCTCTTATTCCAATAGGATTGGCGCCCAGAGAGCGAAGCTCAACCGGGATCTTTAAATCCAATCTGGTCACTTTTGATTTTTAATAAAATTGGCGCCCAGATAGCAACGCTCAACTAAGAACCTTTTATCTGACAATCAAATTCTCACAGCTAAAGAGTTGTACTTGACCAGGACAGATCTAAAAAATATTCTTTTACTACCTGTCTCTGATTAATACCGATTTGCATGCGGTCCTGATCCTACACATCATATAGCAATATTCCACTGCTGCCTCATCCCGAGACAATATGAAATATAATATCGATATTGCGAAAAATGATATATAAATAGCAAGCAACTTAACTATTAATAAAAAATGTATTAAATAATATTGAATATGACATAATTGTAGACGTAAATTTAATTATTTAGATAAATAGTAAATAGATAATTAATTCCATAAAATAATTATTTAGATGAATAATAAATAACTAATCTAAAATTTATAAAGAACTTAATTGGATAAATAATAAATAAATAGTTTAAATCTATAAATTAATTAATTAAATATAAAATAATAATTAATAAGAATTTCCAACAATATCCACCATGACAAATAAATATATATAAATATAATAATAAAAAAAATTAATCGAAATTGCTATATAAAAATTCGGCAATGCACATGTATAGAGAGTATATGACTTTAACTCCCAGTTCTGCCACGCTTCGCAGTCTGCTCCTATGCTTTAGGTGGAGCTGGCTCGATGGACGGATTATCTATTCACGAAAATAACTAAATTAATAAGATATTTTTAATTTTTCTAGACTTAGACTCATAGATTAGACTGCTTAAGAAATTCTATCAAAAATTTGATAGAACCTCCTCTAAATTATGGACGTTTAACCTCTGTATAATGGGTTCAAAACCTGCTAAAAAAATTTCAAATATTTCACATTTATTTGACGAGAGTTGGACCACCAAAACTGTATATTTCTCCAACTCTGCAACACAATCCAAATCACAATTCAAATAAAATAACAGTCCGACAAAAATTATAATATTGTTTCTAATACAATCACACAATTTTCCACACATTTAATTCAATTAATTACAACACAAATTTACATAGTAGAGTATTAATTCATGAAATTAATCTACAGTAATTCAAAAATCAGACTACTAATTAATTAATTAATTATACCTAACAAATAAATACACCAAACATTTTCTAATAACTTCAAAATAATTTTTAAAATCTAAATAAAATTATACCGAGCCGAAATTCGAACTTTTACACGTCTGACAAACACCGGCGTCCGAAAGCCGGTATTCCCAAAGGTTTCGAATTTTTAATATGAAATTGCCTACGTAAAGCTTGAGTTGCGCCGAGTGCAAATATGCAAACTTCTTCGCCCAAAACTTGCCGGAAGTCACCGGATCAAGGCCAAAATGTTTCAGCCCCGACGAGACTCACCCATTACTGCCGGCGGAGGAAAATCGACGGGGCAGGGTTGCCTTGAGGTTTTCAGGGCCCAGAAGTCCGTTTCCAGCGTCACAAGATGTTTTCGGGGTCCAGGTTCCGGCTCTAGCGAAACGACGCCGGCAAGAGGCTGCTTCAGCGACAGCAGTAGGGGAGGAAACTTCCTCCTCGCGAGCAGCTCCTCCTCGACGGCTGGGGGCTGTGCGGATGATGGTGACGGGCTGGCGACGACGAGGGAGCCCACAGAAAGCGACCGAAAAGAAAAAGGTGCAGGGGAAGTAGGAGGTGGCATTGCCGGGAAGGAGAGAAGGAGAGGAAGAAAATGTCGCCGGCGAGGGGGAAGGGAGAAGAAGCGGCGACGGTAGATAGAGGTAGCAGGCGACAACGGAAATTGGAGGGAGTGAGGGAGAAGGAGGAAGAGGGTGACAATGAGAGAGGAGGAGGAGAGGGAAAAAAAGTTTTGTTATGCTTTTTTTATTTTTATTTATTGTTTATTTATTTATAAATATAAAATATTGATTCATCAATAATTAATGTAATATAAATTTAAAAATTTATCAAATTATAAGTAAAAATTAAAGCAATTAACATTTAAATTTACAGATATTACACTGTCATCTATAGAAAAATAAAAAAAGAAAAGAAAATTATATCTCTAAAATATACTAAACATCATTATATAAAAATGAATTATAATTTCTTAATATATAAATGATAAGAAAAAAACACTCAAGATTAATATATTTCTCAATTAATATATGTGCTATAACTAGACTAGTACTATAGAGAGTAATTCAAAAGTGTTTTTTTTTTTTTTCAATCAATTTTGTTCTTACTAAACAAGTAGAAGGTAGCAACTAAGATAGGCTGATCCATAGTACTCGAACTAAGCATCTTGTGAGCTATTCGGAGTTTTACTTAATAAAAGTTTGTCCGAGCTCATTAATAGAGATTCATTAGTATTAACAAATCAAGCTCAAACTTGTCAATACTCGGTTCGTTAGCTCGCGAGCTAGCTCGTTTATAAACTTATGAGCCTATTCGTGAGCCAACTCATTAATGGACTTGTGTTCAAACTCGTAAAAGATGTATAATAATTTTATTTTAATATCTTATTTTATATATAAAAATATTTATTAATTTTTATAAACTAATATGTAAAAATATTTTTATTTTTATTATATAGTATAATTAACTTCTATTAAATATTTAATGTTTCAAATCAATCGATTCAACACGATAAAATGAACTATATTGTTAAATAAATCAATAAAATTAAAAAATTAAAATTAAAATTGATAAATAATTTCTAAATAAATCTTAACGAGTCAAGCTTAAAATAAGTTCGAGTCCGACTCGAGTTTATAACTATTAAATTCGAGCTCGGTTCTAATTTGTGCAAGATAATAACAAATTAAACTCAAACTTATTAAAATTGAGCTCGGTTTGGTTGGTTTACACTCTAATAGCCAATAATGGTAATTAATGGTTAAAATTTACTAATGGTTATTACAGCCATTGTACTTAGAGAATTGGGAAACTGTATGTAGAACGACCCACAACTTAATTAAATGGCTTAAAGAAAAAGGGTGGTGTGGGTTCAACCTTGTATAGGTTTGCTCAAAGATGGAACTGTAAGTATGGTTACTACAAAAGTTAGCAACATGGTCTCTGTTAATTTAAGTTTACCAAAAGAGATAAAGCGAATTTTTGGATTTTAAAATTCTTTTTTTTTTTTTCTTTTCTGGGTTGGAATAAACAAAAGAATAAATAAATGGAGGGCATTATGGTCATCAAGTTATCCAATCACTAGAGTTATCAGAACAAATAAAGCTGACAGGAGACAAAAGCAACTAATTACAGCCTAATGGTCTCTTCGTTTATAATACTAAACCAAATTAAATTAGGGCATTCACAGGCTTTGCTAAAAGTATACGTGTGATTGTTTTTTTTTTTTTCTTGATGTTCCAAAAGTAATCAAAAGACAATCTGATTATGATAGATTAGTGGAATTGGATCTGTATAATTATTATTATTTTTTAATTTATACTGACTTTTTTAAATAAAAAAATTCTGATTACTTATTATTTTTATATATTAAATGTAACATTAATTTTTTTATATTAAATAAATGTAGTAATTTTTATAATATCTATAAAAAATAATTTAATCTAATTTAATTATTTTTGATAACTAAACCTATTTTAAATATTTTTTTAATTCAAATAAACTACTAAATGGAAAATATATTAACTATAATATTATAGTTAATAGATTAAAAAGTTATTAAATATAAGAAGTATTAATTTATTAAATTTATAAAATTGATTAGTATAAAATAACTATAAATTTAATATTTTATTCAAATGATAATATTCATAGGTATAAATTTAATAAATTATTAACCATATAAAAGGCTCATACTTAGCTTTTAATCTGCTCAGCAATTATCAATACAAAAATGTTAAGTTTAAAAAATATTGAATCTCTTTTTTCTTTTTATTATTAGTGATGATAGATTTTGTCTTATTTGCTTATTATGGAGGTCTAAAAGGTAAAGTTTTATTAAATAAAATAGATGACATGAGAAGAACATTAATTAGTACAAAAGCCATAACCAGAATAAATGAAAACTTTATGGACTAATTATTGAACAAATACAGATTGATATGGATTAGAACTGAGCTACTATTATTAAAAAATGATTTATGGTAAAAGATCATATGGGTACAAAATAATTATTTCTTAAGAATAATGTGGGGAAGTAATATTAGTCCAAAGGAGTAGACTGGGTCAAAAAGCCCATAGAATGCTTGGAAGTTGGTGCATTAAAAGAAGGAAAAAGAAACTAAAAAGAAAAGAGACCCTGGTCTTAGAAAGGTCACTAAGGACAGAAACATCACTTCCTTCTTCTTCTTCTTCTTTTTTTTTTTTATTTTTTATTTTTTTTAATTTTTCAATTTCTCCTTAAAAAAATAATATATGCACCAGACCAGAAGGGGAACTGTTATACAGCTGTTGAACAAAGACAGAAAGAGCCCACAAAATTATACTAAGATCAGAAGTCTTTCTATTACTTTATTAAAAATAATAAATCTATGAAAATGAATTTCATGTGAAACAAAAAAAAATACTATTCCATGGAAATTTTTTAGCAGATTACTAGTAATAGCATTTGTTAATTCTTTTGTTATTTGTGTTCCCCTCCCTACCCACATAAAATATAAAGAGTGGTAGTTTGATTATTATTATTTATTATTATTGTTGTTGTTATTATTATAAATAGTATTTTATGATTTATTTTGAATTGTTTTTGGCTGATAAAAACTTTTTAGAACTAATTATAAGTAAATGATTTGAGATGTATATATGTTGTGGAGACATGCATAAAATATGGTCATTATGCTTTTGAGGAAGTGTAAAAAACCCTTTCAAAATCTGTATAATTCTGATTAAAAAGCTTGACTTCTGAATCTTTGATTACACAAGTAAGCCATTGGAAAGGACAAGAATAGTATATATTTATAAAAGAAATCAAGGGATTGAACAAGACCATGGTAAGATAATTTTTGGGTCCAAGATTATCCGACCCATCAAGGTCCAAGCAGGCATGAACAGGTTCAATATCAGGACAGCTGGATGGAAAGATGGGATATGGTTCAGGGGTCACAAACATTGTGCAAAGGGAATGTATATTAGGCATCTCAGAGATGGTGTGGGACAGGTTCAACCTGAAACATGTCGGACCATTTGACAAAGAAACAAACAAACAACAATCTTGTGTTTTCAAGTAGCAATTCATTTCAATTTGATTTCTTCTTCTTCTTCTTCGTCTTCCTTTTAAACTGTTTATTACTGGCGAAGTTGAGTTGAGAAGCTGTGTATTGAATAAGAGATGCCAGTTCTCTGAAAGAAAAAAAAAAAAAACCTTGCATAATGATTTCATCATAATATTGACATTTTTATTTTTATTTTTCAGATTTCACTTAATAAATTAAATTTAAGATGGACAACTAATAAAATATACTTCCTAAGCTGCCTCATAACTTTCTATTTCTTGAATTTACAGGCTATTTCTTGAGTATTCCATGAACCAAACATGGTTACTCCAAGAAGCACACATAGAATAGAGGAAATCCTTGTTAAGCATTTAAAGTTTTTTGGTCAAACCAGACAGCTAGTTTTCTCTGTTGTACCTTCTTGAACTGCTAACAAGGAAGAAAACAAAGCCAACAGTAGCACTATAAACTGGCATATAATTTCTACAGGAATATTTGTAGAAGCAAAAGGCTTAACACTTTATTTAGATGAGAATTGGTGACAAGCAAGTATACACACATCAGGATTACAATAGACGACTCGAACGAGACAGCTTGGGTTCTGAACACCTTAGGTAACTCACTAGAGTCTTAAGATTCCATGATAACTGTTAGTTGCTGGATTTAAATAATATTAGCTCCTCCTCAACTGAGGTTGCGTCTCCGGCAACAGAAACCCAAGCTTCTGCAATTTTATCTACTCTCCCTTGAAGAATCTCAACTAAAGTAAATGCTCTCCTTGTGCCTTGTTCACCATCAATTCTAGTGACTCTGGGAACAATTGCACCATTTAGGTATATAGTCTTGTCAGCACCGACAACAATCATTTTCCGAAGACCATTTCCATAAGCCAGCTCTTTATGCATGTGACCAAACACAACCAGAGGGACATTCACTTTGGCAGTCTCTTTTAAGTGGGCAATGGCTTGTGCTAGATCTGTACAAAAGGGTATTGTTGTAAATATAGTAAAGGGACTGTCGTATTCTATAGCATAGACAAATGAATTGCATCTCATGAGATATTATTTTGTTCCTCATCCATTATCTGGTCATTTCATGATCCTTCAACTCCGTAATCATATCAAGCTAAACCACAAAAGAGCAATCACATCATTGCACAAAACAAATTGTATCCTTGCATTTTCACTAGTGCACAAATTTGGTGAACAAAGCAGAGACACCTCTAATCTAACCAGACACCTGAATGCCAAAAAGGAAAAAAAAAATGTTACCTGGATCACCATGATCACCACCTCCAGACACCCAATCTTTTCCACAGATGTCATCAATATTAGAACCAAGACCTGAAAAAAGCAAGATCCAAGATAGATTTCAATACAAGTGACCATTTTGTGTTGAACAGCTGATTGGGAAGTAAGTTTGGCCAGCCATGACACCTGTTGGCCCATTATGTCCAAGAAATATAGCAAGATGATCTTCTGGAGTGCCCAAAGCAGTATGATAGATCCTCATAGCACTTCCATCCATGTCTTGCACTCTATATCTAAGAGACAACTCTAATTTAAAAATTGCAGAATAAACAACAATATCAAGCAACAGACAACAATAGAGAAGAAGATAAAAGAATAATTTCATTTGCACATTCAAAGTTGTCTTTCTGGTCATATGTAAGTAAGATAACCCTTACTGACTTCTCTCTAATATGATTTTAATAAAATCACACGATGATTCACATTTAGTTATAAGTTTAACAAAATTAAGTTTTGCAATTATAGCACTGGGAAAAGAATCAAAAGGATTTAGGACAGTGAGGGACAGTTGAATTTGTTCTTGGAAAAGAGAAAATTAATGCAGTACCTTACAGGAGTGTCTAAAATAAGTCAACAAGTATCCCGATCCTTTTTTGTTTTTAATCTTTTTGGTATTCAATTTTTACAAGTGAACAAGAAGAGAACAGTGACAAGTCCTATTTTAAGAATTTGCTACAAACAATACATACCTTGCAGATAAAAGCTTTTTCCGGAACAGCTGCTTACCACCACAAGAAAATGGCCGGCCACCAACAACACTAAGTTTTAGCGTTGGGAAATCCAGACGCCTGTAACCTACATGCTCTTCACCAAGACTGATCGTTTCCGAAAAGGCAATTTCATTTAGCAACCAAATTTCATTAGAGGCAGTTTATGCATGATTTGCAATGCGCTGGAAGAGGTGCACTAAAGGAGTCCTATATTTTTTCCTCCATGCCTTATATATTACACGCATGCTATTCACAAACCTCAAAAGTTAATATCAAACTCTAGATATAGATGGAGATAATATCAGGAGGATCTGGAGAAAAAACAGTATCTCTTGGCCTTATGTTTTACTTACTTCTCCAAGTCTATTTACCCCTCAACCCCCTTCTTTTCCTTCCCTTTTCAAAGCATAATATTTTTCCAGTAAGAACTGAAATAATAAAATATTAAAGTCAAAATTTGAGTTCACATTTATTATTTCCTTCTATTTTACCTTATTTTGTAAACAATATTTAAATGGAGATTATATAAACAGGAATGAGTAATAACTACAAAGCAGACAAGGAGTCTTCTCCATCTTACTTTAAGAGCAAAGGCAAAATGAAAGTATGGTATCTATAAGTTAGATTGCTTGTACAACCAAGTACCAACCAAGTGTTTAGCCATGTTTGTTATATTGCAAGAAAGACATGATTGAAGCAGCACCATAGAATGTAACCATCAAATGTAGGCTTACTAAATTAGCCAGTTTCAAATTCTTCCAGATTCATAATCTATCACCAAGAAATATGATGACCATGCATAAAGAAGTTAATCAAGCAGGAACACTACATGTGTCCTAAATGCTGATATCATCAACCAAGAGATATTCAAAACTTTATGATATGAAAATGACATATCTAAGCAATAGATGTCAATATATAAGGCAATATCCAGAAAATTTGTCATGCTCGGAGATGAGAAAAGCTCACCATTCCAGTTGAAGTTGAACAGCATCCTTTTCCCTGAAATTCAAAGAGAGAAGAAAACCATTTATAGTGAACTAGAAATTTACTTGGATGTTCAAATTATGATAATAATTTTTTATGCCAAATCCAACAGCCTAGTCTCCAAAACTTAGAAAATCAAGTAAAGATGCATATATTAATATAAGACATAGCAGAAAAAGAAACATCCCTTTAGCAGAAATTTCAAAAAGAAAATCAGGAATTTTCTGTTCTCCAGGAATATAAGAAGAAAATTAACTGAAACAACAATATTTAAAACGCCTTAGTATTTAGTACTGGATTTATCAACAAAGATGCATTATTGGGTGAGCTGTAGCATCGGAACTTACTTTTTAGAGAACTCATGAGTATGCCAGGAGTCGTGATTTCCTAAGATGACTGCTTTAGGAAATTTTACATCTGCAACACTTTGGACGAGCTCAGCATTCTCATCACCAAAATCACCTAAATAAAGCCAGATAGAAGGAAGGATAATAAATATAAACCAATAAATTTTTTTTTTTTAAATAAAGACTTAAGAGGTTAGAATTAACAATTTATTAGTAATGGTAAAAATACACACTCATTATAACTTGACCATGGCCAATAATAGGCTCACTCTCCATAAATCTGATGTCAAATTTATTGAACATGTCTATAATGCATCAGCTGTGCTGAGAAGAGCGAAAAAGTTTGCTTTGCGGCATGGACCTAGATGCCTTTTAGAAGTTTCCTTGATGTTTACCTCAACATTTAAAACAAGTGAAAATGATTGTGTAGGCTCCACAAATTAAGTAAATGAAGGCCAGCCAATGGCATCAGATATGTTAAAGGTGAGAGAAAGAAAACCTGCCTGTGAACAGCACCAAATCTGGCTGCATTGCCATGACATGTAACACATATTAGGTAGGATATCAAAGTGCAAAATTATAGGAGATGGTTGTAAAAAGCTAGAATATATAAACAAATAGTTAAGAGGTAAGTAAGATACAATTAAAGAAAATGTGAATCTCTAGGTCTAGCTGGATTTTCTTTTGAGATAGTGCAAGTGAACAACAAAACATATCATCCCCTCACTACTCCACGAAGCTCCAGGCTTTGGGGAACAAGGGATAAATTCTTCTCATGGAGTTAAAGTATTTCTCTTAATATCTTTTAGTGAAATCTCTGTTCAGTAACTTCCACTGCAGCATGTGCTGGAAAGGAACTCCTTTCATAATTTTTGGTAGAGCCTCAATCATAAAACTAAATTATACAAACAAAACAGGCAAAGCAAACTTCTAAAAATAACCTATTTTTATTGGATTAATACAAGTATTGGATAACATACCCTTGGTAGTTTCCTTTCTTTTCTTTTTTTTTTTTTTTTGATTTTTCACACTTTTCTAGTTGCAGATCTGACAACTCACTCAAATACCAAACCCCAAAACGCCAGGACAATTAGACTAGAACCAGGCATAACGAAGGCAGCTAAATGAATGATCAGCCTTAAAAATTCAATTACCAAAAGATCCCCAAACTCGAACACACATCAATCCATATACTATTTTCTTTTCAATTAGCGAAATAACAGTTCTAATTTAGTTATTCACGAGACATACGCCAGAATTTGAAATAGAAAGACCAAAGAGAAAACATAATATGCAGCACAAAAAAAACATAATATGCAGCACAAAATGGTTTAGTGATTAGAGCCAAAGAAAAGGAAAAACAAAGAAGAGAATATCACCTGCAGATATTGAAGTGCCTTTGTATCTTCTTCTAGATTCCAATCATCATGCTTCCCAAAAAAGAATAATTTAAAAAAAAAAATAAGTAACAGATAATAAAAAGCTAGGTTTCTAAATTGATTGAAACAAGAATTAAAAGAAAAGAATGTGTATCTCTAAATTTGAAGAACACGGTAATAAAAGTAACTCACGACGTCTCCGACGATAGCGATTCGTGCTGAGGCCGCCATTGAAGCGGAAGCAGTAGTAGTATTAGAGGACAAAGAGGGGAGACGAGCAGAGGACACTACAAAAGGAGAAAAGAGAGTAGGCCCGTGATGGAACACGCTTAAGCTTGGCATAACCTTGTTTTTGGCTACTGGCTTCGCGCGCTATTATATATAGCTGCTGCGTAACCAGCAGAAAAATGTTAAAGCCATTAATGGATTGAATTATTGAAACATGATACTGTTTGTTGATGCGACGAACGATTATTTCCTACAGCCCATGCCTGGCAGCAGTTAAAAAGTAAAGAAATCTTATTCTTTTGGTGACACCAATATCTAAAATCTTTGGCGCAACAGATTAAAAATAAGGGATGATCACAATTTTTGTTTTTTAATTTCTGACTTATGAATTATTTTTTTATTTAATTAAATATTTAGATTTATTAATTTATATATTATAGTATTTTATATAGATTTATAGATTAAAATAATAATTTATTTTATTTTATATATAAAATAATTTAAATATCTTTATTCATTTTTATAATTTGTTATATTTTTGCTTTTTTTCCTTCTTTTTTTTATTAAATTTTTTAGCACTAAAAAAATGTTTGATTAATATTTTATTTTTTATTTTATTTATTTATTCATCATTCTTTTATTTCTAAAAATTATTTTTAAAAACACTTAAAGTTTTTTTTAATATTATCTTAAAGTAAAAAATCTTTATTTTTTAAGATAAATACACAAAAATAAAAGAATAAAAAAATGATGTTTTATCTTTTCCAATATTTATTTTATAATGAATAAAAAAGTAAAATAATTTTTATTTTATTTTATCTTTTAAAAAATAAATAAAATATAAAAAATAGTGGTTAAAATAGATAAAAATAAAAGGAAAAAAATAATATTACTTTAAAAGAGGTATTTAAGTTAGTTTATTATTCAAAATAAATCAAAAAATTACTTTAACTTAATATTTTTAATAATTTAAATATTAAAACAAAAAATAGAAAAATTAGAACACTAGAAATACAGCATGAACATGCTGAGGAGATGTATGGAAGCTAGTTAAGGGCCCTGGTTAGGAGAACTCAATTGCAAATTGGGGAACGATGGCTCCGCCCTGATGTGGAGGTTCCGGCGGATGAGCAAGAAGATCCCATACATGTTGATTGATTCAATTATGGAAAGGTACAAAGGTTTGGAGATCATAGCGGTAATGTAGGCAGAGTCAATGGGATTCCGAGAAATGTGGAATGTCTAGTGTTGGAAAAGGAGCTACAGTTGATGCTGTTAGTGCGGGAAGCGTTAATAAATCAGATAATGGGGTTGATTTGGGAGATAAGGGGAAGGGACATCCGGCGGAAGGGAATGTTTTAGTAGTGCTGGACCCGAAGCGACGTCGGACTGCTGAAGAAAATTTAAGTACTGAAGATATGGACATGAACATTAGGCCAAATGGGATGTCAAGTGAAGGTCAGATCAGTGGTGAGCTGGGCTCAAAAAACTTCATAAAGGCAGGTTCTGGAAATTAGACCCACCTATAGCAATGAGTATGATATCATGGAATTATCGTGGTATGGCCAACCCACGTGCAATTCAGACATTGAAAGACCTAGTCCTGACTAAAAGGCCAAGTTTATTTTTTTAGTAGAAACGTTACTTAACAAGCAAAAAATGGAAAGGGTTGAGAAGCAATTGGGGTATGAAAGGTTATATGTTGTCGATAGTTTAGGTCATGGAGGGGGGTTTAGCATTATTATGGAACGAGAAAGACATGGTTACAATTCTAGGTAATTTTATTGATGCAAGGGTTACAATTGAAGAGCTGGGTACATAGAGATTCTCGGGATTTTACGAAATTCCAAACCGTGGCAAGAGAAGGGAATCATGCGCTATGCTTGAAGGCTTGGTAAGGGTCTCCTCTTTACCTTGGTGTGTAATGGAGGGATTTCAATGACATTCTTTCTCATTCTGAGAAACGAGGTGGTGCTCCCCAACCTCAGTGGCTTATATTTGGCTTTCGCGAGGCAGTATCTAAGAGCATATTATTTGATTTGGGGCTCCGAGGGTGTACCCATTCACTTGGGAACGACCGACAGGTACGAGTTGGTGGGTGGAAGAGAAGTTAGATCATGCTTTGGCAACTAGAACATGGATGAATCTGTTCCGCGAAGCTGAAGTGTGGACTCTAGATACTACATCGTCAGACCACCTCCCAATTTTCCTTGAGACGAAGAAACAAATTTTTGTTCCTTACATGTGGAAGTTTAAGTTTGAAAATGTCTGGTTAAAAGAGGAGTGTAGAATGGTAGTATCTAAATGTTGGAAAGCAAATCGTGGAAGTACCTCTAATATAAAATTGCGGGTGTTGAGCTTTTGAAATGGGGAGGAGGGTTGGTGAAGAATTTTAATCATCAGCTCGAGGAATACAAGCGACATATGAAGAGTTCAAGAAATAGGAGGGACCGGTTGGGCATTGAGGAATACAAGAACGCCAGTAAGCTGTATTCAGATGTGCTAAATAGTCAGGTATTCTGGAAGCAACAAGCGAAGCAACACTGGTTGAAGAAAGGGGACTCGAACTCACACTTCTTTCATTCGTATGCTTCAATGAGAAGGAAGCGCAATAAAATCCTAAAGTTAAAGGATGAATTGGGGCAGTGGCAATCTGGGGACATTCAGCTTCATTCGATTATGGTCTTTTATTTTGAGAAATTTATTTACATCAACTGGATGCGATTGTACAGGGATGCTGGATGGGATTCAAACTCAGATCTCCAAAGATCAGAATGGTGCACTAATGGAAGTTATTAGCCCCGAGGAAGTTAAAACAGCTTTGTTTAGTATGCATCCGGATAAATCGTCAGGTAAGGATGGCATGAACCCTGCTATTTTCCAAAAGTTTTGGGGTACTGTGGGCGAAGATATTTTCAACTATGTTCTTCTCTTTTTTCACAATGGTACTCTCCCAGAGGGTCTCAACTTTATGGCCATAGTTCTAATTCTAAAAACGTAAAATGTGGAGACAATGGCAGATTTAAGGCCAATATCTCTTTGTAACGTGGTATACAAGGTGGTGGCTAAAGTGATGGCTAATAGATTGAAACAAGTATTACCGAGTCTTATATCCGAGAATCAGAGTGCTTTTGTGGTGGGAAGATCTATCATTGATAATACAATGATATCCTTCGAAGTCACTCATTGGTTAAAGAGGAAAACACAAGGGAAGTCTAGCACAACAGCGTTGGAAATAGACATGCAAAGGCTTATGATCGTATCAAGTGGATCTTTTTAAGAAGCATGATGTCTAGGATGGGTTTCTGCTCAACATGGGTAGAGAGGGTAATGACCTGTATGAGTACTGTCACTTATCACGCAGTGCACGAAGGCCAAACATCTTCTGTTTATTTTATTTTTTTTTTTAAAAAAGAAAAAAACCAAACTTCAAGTTACAAAAGCTCGTTTCTTAGAAGGCGTGACCACGTATTCTTTCAAAACATCTTCTGTTTTGAAAACTGCACTTAAAATTACAGAAGTTCGTTTTTTATAAAGCGTGACCACTTGTTTCAAAACACTTTGTGTTTTGTTTTGAAATTCATTTTTTTTACAGAAACTCGTTTTTTATAAGATTTGACCATGCCTTGCTTCAAAACATTTTCTGATTCATTTTGACTTTTCTACTTCATTTTATTTATTTTTCTTGTTTATTTATTATGGAACCAGAAAAAAAAAAAAGAAAGAAGAAGAAGAAATAAAGTTTTATTTTACAGCAGCCACCAATGTCTTATCTCTTTCATGCATTAGAACTCAAACTAAAAATGTAAATCTAACTTAAATGGTATTCTAGGTTATCAAAACAAAACTCAAGGTTGCAAAAAAAGAATTAGCACATATGTATTAAAGCATACCTAATTATAAGCATAAAAAAAAAATTCAAAAAGAAAAGAAAATTATGTAATTATCATATTCCTCCCCACACCTAAACTATACATTGTCCTCAATGTATCAAGAAGAAAATGACTCACAAAAGAAATGAAAAGAAATATGAAACTCCCCTGATTTGCGAGCAACTCGGACTGAATGAATAGTCAATGGTGATGGTGGGAAATGACATAGAACCGCCCAATGAAAATAAGAAGTTTGGTGATGGCTGCTGCAAAAGAAAATAAAACGTTGGTGGCTGTTGTAAAATAAAACTTTCTTTCTTCTTCTTCTTCCTTTTTTTTTTCTAGTTCCATAATAAATAAATAAATAAATAAATGAATAAACAAATAAAAATAAAGAAAATGAAGTAGAGAAGTCAAAATGAATCAGAAGATGTTTTGAAACAATGCATGGTCACGCCTTATAAGAAACGAACTTTTGTAAAAAAAAAAAAAACTTCAAAACAAAACAAAAGGTGTTTTGAAATAAGGCGTGGTCACGCCTTATAAAAAACGAGCTTCTGTAATTTTAAGTGCAGTTTTCAAAACAAAAAATGTTTTGAAACAAGGCGTGGTCACGCCTTATAAGAAACGAGCTTCTGTAACTTGAAGTGTAGTTTTTTTTTTTAAAAATAAAAATAAAAACAGAAGATGTTTGGAAACAAGGCGTGGTCACACCTTATAAGAAACGAGCTTCTGTAAAAAAAGATTCAGTTAATGCTTCTAGGAGAGCTGTAAAAGGCGTGGTCATGCCTTATTGAAATTAGTCTCCTGCCAGAAAAAAATTGAACTTCTTCATTAAAGAAGAAAAAATACTAGAAAATAAAATAAATTAAGTGAAAGAAAATAAAAAGTATAAATAAAAATAAATTAGTCTCCTCCCAATGGCGCAATTGTTTAACGTCGTTATACTCGACGGAATGATGAAATATTTGAGTCATCCAAATAAGTGGAGTGATCCAAAGGAAAACTAATGAGACATGGAGTAATTTCATCCTCATGGAAGATTTTCAATCTATGACCATTCACTTTGAAAATTTTATTTGAATCCAAGCTTTTAATTTCCACTGCACCATAGGAAAACATATTAGTAACAACAAATAGACTGATCCATCGAGAACGAAACTTATCAGGCATAAACTTTAGTCGAGAATTATATAATAATACTTTTTGACCAATCTCATAATCAATTCCTTCTAAATTAGATTGTGCATCTAATTCTTGCTTATCGCTAACACTTTCTTTTGCAAATACTTCCTGCACAATTGGATCAATTACATCAATATGGCAAAGAGAATGTAAATCATTAGGGTATTTAATTACATCAAAAATGTTAAATTTAACAATCTCTCCATCAAATTCTACGGAGAGAGTACCCTCATCTACATTAATATTTGTCTTAGCAGTTTTCATAAATGGTTGTCCTAACAAAATTGAGGCTGATTTTGATGAAGAATTGTCATCCATTTCTAAAATGTAAAAGTCGACAAGAAATATGAGTTCATTAACCTGCACTTAAACATCTTCAACTACCCCAAGGAGATAAATGAAAGAACGATCAGCTAATTGAATCACTACACCAGTTTTTTGCAAAGTCATTTAGTTTTAAATCTTGATAAATAGAAAATAAATGGAAGCTCCCAAATCTAACATGGCACTCTTAATTTTCATATTACCAATAACACAAGGTAATGAAAACATACCTGAATCTTTGCATTTTTCTGGCATATTCTTTTTGCAAGATTGCCGACACATTCTTACTTACCACTACTTTCTCCTTTTCCTTCATTCTTCTTTTGTTGGTGCACAATTCCTTCAAGAACTTTGCATATTTAGGAATTTGTTTGATAACATCCAATAGTGGGATATTTATCTCCACCTTCCTAAATGTATCTAAGATCTCCTTTTCTTGCTCATCTTCTTTTGGTTTTGCTAATCTGCTAGGAAAACGAGGTAATGGAGTGTGAGATGAAAGAGATAGGGGAGGATCAAATTTTACCCTACATAATACCTTGGAAGAAGCGTCTTCTTCATTTTCCTTGCTAAGTTCACTTTCCTTAAGTGGAATCGAGTCTGAAGGAATCTCCTTTCCACTTCTTAGAAAAATTGCACTAACGTTCTCCTTTAGATTTATTTCTGGTTACGAAGGTAGTTTTCCAGAATTTTGGGCCTCCAATTTACTAACTGATGTAGCCAATTGAGTTTTTTGATTGCCTAAATTCTGAATGCTTCACCTTGTTTCCTATTGAAATTGAAGATTATTATTAGCAAGATTTTCAACAATATCTTCCAAAAATATACCTGAATTTGAAGCTTGAGGTTGTCTATTGAAATTCTAAGAAGGATATTTTTGTTGTCCTCCTTGGTTTCCATAGCTCAAACTCGGGTGATCTCTCCATCCAGGATTATAATGATTGGAAAAAGGGTCATACTTTCTTTGAGGTTGACCAGCAAATCCGCCTAGAGCATTAGCCTCTTGTATCGAGTCTTGTTGCAATGTTGGGCACATATCGGTAGGATGTCCTTGGACCAAACATATTCCACAAACTTTTGCCATTTGCAATTGCCCTACAGCCATTTGACGAACCAAAGCAGTTAAATCAGAAATTTGATTTTCAAGATTTTTAGTGCTTACCTCAGTAACTCGCCTTGTAGCTCCATCAGCCCTTATGCCAAATTGCTGAGAATTCTCAGCCATGTTTGAAATCAATTGCTTGACTTCTTCAGGTGTCTTGTGTACCAAAACTCCACCACTTACTGCATCAATCATACTCCTATCCATTGGCAATAATCATTCATAGAAGTATTGGATTAGGAGTTGCGGAGAGATTTGATGATGTGGGCATTTAGCACACAGTTGCTTGAACCTTTCCCAATACTCATACAATGTTTCTCCAATAAATTGTGTTATGCCACAAATTTCTTTTCTGATGTTGGCAACTCTTGTTGCATGAAAGAACTTGTCTAAGAACAATCTTTTCATCTTATTCCATGTTGTTATTAAACCGGAGGGTAGATAATAGAGCCAATCTTTTACTTTATCCTTCAAAGAAAAGGGAAAAGCTTTAAGATTTATTTGCTCTTCTGTCACACCACGTGGCTTCATTCCGGAGCATACAATATGGAATTCTTTCAAATGTTTATGAGGATCTTCACCTGCACATCCATGAAAAGAAGGGAGTAAGTGAATTAAACCAAATTTTAATTCAAAATCAACTGCAATATTGGGAAATATAATGCATAAAGGTTATTGATTTAAATCTGTTCGCCATGTTTTTTGTAACTTCTTGAAAAATAGATGTGTCACCAATAGCCAAATCTATTTCCAACTCCTCTATGAGACAACTTTTTCTTTGTCTAGTCTCCTTTCTTAATTGACGTGTTGTCTTCTCAATTTCAGGATTAAACTGTAAATCAATATCTTAAGAAGAACGAGTCATAAACAAATAAATTAATCAATAAGAAACTAAAATAGGTTCCCTACAACAGTGCCAAATTTGAACGGGTTGTCGAAGCCCTTCAAAATAAATTACTGATTTTCCTAAACTAACTTATAGAAATAGTGAAACCAGGTCGAATCCCAATGGAACCAATGTGGATAGCTTCTCAAAGTAAAATAAAAAGGGGAGATTTTGAATGTTTGAATCAAAATCATAAATAAGCAGAAAATAATGAAGGCTGAATACTAAAGTAAATAAAAATCAATCTTAACAAATTTTCAATTTCAAGAGTGCTAATTCCATTCAATTGTAATCATGATCATAGGCTAAAATATCAATTC
The DNA here is from genome assembly GCF_019578655.1 of Ricinus communis. Taxonomy (NCBI): domain Eukaryota; kingdom Viridiplantae; phylum Streptophyta; class Magnoliopsida; order Malpighiales; family Euphorbiaceae; genus Ricinus; species Ricinus communis. The sequence goes on from NC_063258.1 coordinate 24,455,155, forward strand.
TTCTATTCAAGTACTTAGTCTACTTATTCGAAAAATCGCAACAAGTGTAATTCTCCTAATACAATTGACTCAAACCCAACATCCAAATCAAAACTTACCATTAGTCAACCGGACACGATAGCGTTCCATATCAACTTAATGATAACATTAAGAATAATGACTAAACTAACATTAATTAATTAAGATAACTGTAATTGAATTAACCTTGTTCCTTTATTTCCCTAGAGCCTATCATGCAAGCTATGTAATTCGAATAAGCCGCAATCACACACACATGAGCCAGCTCCTTGTTACTTGTGTCAATCGTTCATGACAATTACGGATCACAAACTCAAAGTTTAGCAATAGAAAAGTCAATATCAAAGTTGAGTCATCAGTTCAATCAATATCAATAATTCAAGAATAATAAGAACAAGAAATAAAGAATACTTGAATTAAAGAAGAATTCTCTTAAGCACAAAGTCTCACAAAATCACAATTGGAATTTATTCACTCTTGAATTAGAAACTAAAAACTTAGCCACTCATGGTAGAGTAAGAAATCACAATAATTGTCGAGAATAGAAGAAGAATAAGAATCTGAATCTCAAAGTACTCAACCCCCCCTTTACTTAGTAGAACTAGCCTCCTTATATAGGAAGTTAAACCTAAACCCAAATAAGAGAATCCTTATTAAAAAAAAATAAACTGCCTATATGATCTTATCCCTATAAGGAAGGATAAGATAAAGAGTAATCTAAGCAAATTAAAATCCTAAATGCATGGGAGAAAGTTCTCTTTATCAACACTTCAAAAAATATAGGAAATTAACTAAAGATGGGTCCACCACAAATTTATCTCTGAAAAATTCGAAGCTCTCTTTTGCAACATTCAGCAGCTCATAGGTTGCAAGGCATGGTCACGCCTTATTGAAAATGGTCTTCTGCCCAAATTCTTGCTTTTCCTTTAAAAGACTTGGTTTTTGACAAGTGATGCTTTAAAATATATCTTTTGGCTAAATTTCACTCAATCCTTGATATTTCACCATCTAGATCAGAATAAACACAATTTCTACAACTAAGCACATTATCCGATCAAAATGTAAGAGAATTAAACACAATAAGTATAACTATTTATGACCTATCAAGGGGCCTAAGATAAAGGGATCCATTATCCACCCATCGTTTTATTCTTTGCGCTGAAGGGTTAAGTAGGATGCTCAAGAGCAAGGAGGAAAGGGGCTTGATTCATGGATGTCGAGTAGCATGAGACGCCCCTCCTATAAGCCACCTTTTTTTCGCGGATGATTATTACCTATTTTTTCGAGCATCAATTTTGGAAGCTAATGTAGTGAAGGAGGTTTTTAGCATGTATGTGTTGGCATGGAGCATAAGTTTTTTTTTTCTTCACATTTTTCATTAGTTGATATAATATATTTATACATGAGTTATGCTAGAGGTTTGTTAACCAAACTTCCATGATTTAAGGAAGTTTGTCTATAAAATAAAAGCTAGAAATAAGCTCCTCCATATTTTACACCAAACATTAATTAAAACATTACCTAATATAATATGGAGGATAACCAAATATTTTATTACATCAGTACTTGCATCAAACATTATGTCATCATATCTCAACACTCCTCCTTGATGCAAGTAATGCTGCACACACCAAGACATGATCTAAGAAATTCAAATTTTTGTTTCTACAATGCCTTTGTAAAGACATTAACAACTCGGTCTTCAACACAACAATGCTTGATCAGAACTTCCTTTTCTTCTTCAACTTCTCTCATGGCATGGAATTTAATCTTGATGTGCTTTGTCTTGCCATGAAACACTGGATTTTTCACCATAGCCACAGCTGACTTGTTATCACAAAGGATTTCTGTTGGTTTTTCTTACTGAAATCCTAAATTAGATAAAAATCTTTCTTAACCAAATAGCTTAGTTAATAGTGGCAGATGCAGCAATGTAGTCTACTTCGGCCGTTGACTGTGCAACTGAAGCTTGCTTCTTTGTTCCCCAAAAAATAACAGCAAAACCAAGTGAGAAGAAATACCTGATGTACTTTTCATGTCTTCATCCGTTCCAGCCCAATCACTGTCTGTAAATAAGATGAATTCCATGAATATATAACAAACCAAAATCACTAGTTCCATGAATATATCTCAGCACCCTTTTTGCTGCAATAAGATGAATTCCTAAAGGTGCATTCATGAATCTTGACAATAAGTTGGTAGCAAACATGATTTTAGGTATGGAATTTGACAGATAAAGCAACGAACCAACCATGCATTTATAGGTTAAAACATCGATAGATTGAGAATTATCAATTTTCTTCAACTTCTCACCATGGACTGCAGGCGTGCTTACTAATTTGGCTTTGTTGAGTTCAAATTTTTTTGAGAAGTTCCCGAGCATATTTATTTTGAGACATAAAAATACCTTCTTCACTCTGAATAATCCCATTCCAAGAAAGTGATACATCTTTTCCAGATCATTCATTTCAAACACTTGCTGCTTCTTTAGCTTGAAACCTTCAATTGATTTCAAATTGCTGTCAATCGCCAAAATATCATCTACATAAATAGAGACGATGATGACTTCATGTTGTTGATCTTTAACATAAAGAATCGCTTCATTCAAGCTTCTCTTAAAACCTACATTCAACAAATAGTTATCGATTCTAGCATACCAGGCTTTTGGCGCTTGTTTCAAGTCGTAAAGAGCTTTTTTCAGCAAGCATACTCGATTACTTCCATCATTAAAACCATCAGGTTGCTCAATAAAGACTTGCTATTCCAATAAATCATTAAGAAAGGCAGACTTCACATCAAGCTGAAATGCTTGACATCCATTGCATGTTGGTAATGCAAGGATTAATATTATCGTATCAAACCTTGCTACTAGTGCAAAGGTCTCGGTAAAGTCTATTCCTTGTTGTTGAGCATACCCTTTTACAACAAGTCTTGCTTTGTACTTGTTGATGGAGCTATCTGGATTCAGTTTCAATTTGAAGACCCACTTTGTTCCAATTACTTGTTTATTAACCGGTCGAGGCACTAAAACCTATTGTTTTATTTTTTATGATCCTATTGAACTCCTCCTCCATGGCTACTCTCCACTTGAGAATTTTTAAAGCTTCTTCTGGTATTGTGGGCTCCAAGCAAGCAATATTTCATCGATTGTATATGTCTTCTAAGGTTCTTATGCCTCTAACAGCGATGCTCATTTTCATCTTTAGAGTCATCATGATTAGCTATTGAAAACTGTTAATGCTGATTATAACTGACAAGTTGTTTAAGAGTAGAAGACTCCATTTTGTTCAAGTCCCACTCACTTTCTTCATCAACTTTTATGCTTCTGTTGGTATACACTTGCTGAAAAATGAGATTAAGAATTCGGTATCCTTTAGATTCAATACTGTAACCCATAAATACTCATTTTTCTGCTATTTGATCAAGCTTTCCTTTTATTTCTTCAGGAATAAGGGAGTAACAAACACTGCCAAAGACTTTAAGGTGCGTGGTTTGACTCCAAACCATGCTTCAAATGGCGTCTTTCCATTCACAGCCTTCGTTGACAATCTGTTCTGCAAGTATACAACAGTGTTTACTGCTTCAGCCCACAAAATTTTTGGTAGATTCTTTTCAAACAAAAGACACCTTGCCATGTTCATCACCGATCTGTTCTTTCTTTCACTCACACCATTTTATTGAGGTGTGTAAGTGATAGTTAGTTGATGATGAATGCCAACATCTTTCAAATATTCTTTGAACTGGTTAGACGTATATTCAGCTTCATTATCAGACCTTAGAGTTTTGATTAAAAAACCAGATTATTTTTCAACAGAGGCTTTGAATTTCTTGAACCGTCTGAAAGATTTTTGACTTTTGTTTGAGAAAATATACCCAGCAATATATGATGTAATTGTTGATAAACAATAGAAAATACTTACTACAACTGTAGGAAGGAGTGCTCATTGGTCCACACACATCTATGTGAATCAGTTCAAGCTTTGTAGAAGCTCTCCAGGCTTGACCGACAGGAAATGGCAATTGGCTGAGTTTTCCAAGCTGACATGTGTCACATACACTGGTGTTTTCAATCACTTGTAGCATTCCAGAGACTAAATTCTTTTTGTAAATTAATTATAGTGTTTTAAGATTTGCATGACCAAATCTTTTGTAACATAGTAATGTTTCTTCTTTAAGACTGAGACAAGATTCAAGCTCAATCATTTTCCAAGTCAATGGAAAACTTCTTTTGTTCATTTTAACTGAGAACATTCTCATGCCAATGGGACTACTGACTTTACAAGTTCCATTCTTAAACACCAGCATATAATTATTTTTCAATAATTGACAAACTAATAATAAATTTTGATTTATCTCAGGCACAAAGAGAACATTAGTAAGAAGTTTTGTACCTGAGATAGTTTGCACACAGACTGCTCCTTTGCCTTTAACGTTAACAAGTCTTCCATCTCCAATTCTCTTTTGAGGAGTAGTTCATATCAAGATCTTCAAAGCTTTTTAAGCTTGTTGTCATGTAGTTCGTGAATCCGCTATCAACTAGCCATACATCAACACTTTCAACTGAAACACCACATTCTTCAACTTTAGTGGCAGTAAACAACTTCTCCTCTTGATAATCACTATTTTCTATTGTTTGAGCTGGTTGTGCTTATGTCTGCTGGTCATTTCTTATTGTACATACCCTCTCAGTATGACCAAATTGTTTACAAATCTTATACTGAGCACCAGGCCTGAACCAACAATAGTTCTCTGTATGATTTGATTTTTTGCAGTAGGGACAAGGTGGATATTTATCCTTTTGGCCTCTCCATCTTCCAATTTTCTTGTTCTTTCCCTTCTTGTGAACAGTCTGGTTCTTTGATCCTCCTTCTTTTGAACTCATCTTTTGTACTACTACAAGTGCTTTTTCTCCTACACTTTCTTCTTCCGTGAGTGCTTTTCTTTGTTCAACAGCCAGTAAAGCATTTGTTAGCTCTGGCAAAATTATTTGAGACATGTCCCAAAAGTCCTTAAGAGAAGAAATTTTTGCTTAGAATTTTTCTAGAAGAGTCGCCATAACCTTTTCAACAACTCTCCTCTCTTCCAACTCTTCTCCCAATAACATTATCTGATTGATTATCTTCATGACTCTATCCACATAGTTCTTCACCTTCTCTATATCTTTCATCTTTAACAGCTCAAATTCTTTTCTCAGATTAAAAACTTATATTTGTCTTGTCTTATCAGATCCTCGGAATTCTGTCTTCAATTCCTCCCAAGCCTCATACGCTGATTCACAAGCTATGATCTTGGTGAATATAGGATCTGAAACAGCTGCATGAATGTAGGACATGGCCTTTGGAGCTTTGGCAACTTCCTTTTCATGCTGCCTTATTTGATGCAGTTTTGGATTTTGTTTTAGAAGAGGAATAGCTCTATCCTCTTCCACATTCTGCCATACTCCAAGACATCTAAGATAAGCCTTCATTTTTACAGTCCATACATGATAGTTTTTGCCGTTAAAGTGAGGAGGTGCAAGGAAAGTGTTGCTAGAAGTCATTAGAAAAGAGAAAAGATGAAGTAAATCAACTGAAAAATAAAATGATTTTTAGTTTTCTCTTTAGACACTCACACAGTCCCACAGGATCAAGAAAGTTCTGATATCATTTATTGGCATGGAGTAGAATTTTTTTTTCATATTTTTCATTAGTTGATATAACATATTTATATATGAGTTATGCTAGAGGTTTATTAAACTTTCATTATTTAAGAAAGTTTGTCGCTGAAACGGAAAATAACAAAATATTTTATTATATAAATACTTGCATTAAACATTATGTCATCGTATCTCAACAACAGCATAAATCCGCGTCGGGCCAAACTGTAAACTATAATAAGTCAGCTATCACGTTTAGTAAGAATACTGGTGAGGAATCGAGAAGGAGTGTTCGTGATCTTCTAAATGTGAAGTGTGTCACGGATCAAGGGATTTATCTCGGGCTTCCTTCCTTAATTGGGAGGAACAAGGAGGTTTTGTGTTTTGTTAAGGAGGGTGTGTGGCAGAAGCTCCAAGGTTGGAAGAATAAGAATCTATCACAATCGGGTAAGGAAATCCTTCTCAAGACTGTAGCACAAGCAGTCCCAAACTACGTTATAAATGTTTCCTGTTACTAGTGGACTTATGTGATGAATTAGAATGTATGATGAATTCTTATTGGTGGGGGAGATCTAGTAGTCAAAATCGAGGGTTCGGTGGAGGAATTGGGCCAATATGTGTGAACCAAAGGTGAATAAGGGATTGGGGTTTAAAAGAGTAAAGGAGTTCAACTTATCAATGCTTGGTAAGCAAGCCTGGCGATTTATTACTAGTCCAAATGCTCTGGTGACGAGGTTGTTTAAGGCAAGATACTACCCAAAGTCCTCTTTTTTTGAAGCTACAGTTGGTCACAACTCGAGTTATGTATAGCGAAGTATAATGGCAGTTAAAGAGGTTGTAGCCCGTGGAGTTAGAAAAAGAGTTGAGAGGAGGGAGGATATTTCAATATAGACTGATCCCTGGTTATCAAATGGTAATAACGGCTTTGTGACCTCCGATGTAGTTGAAGGGCTTGAGGAAGAGAAAGTGTCCAGCCTTATGGAGACGGGTCAGCATCAATGGGATGCAGATGTTTTATGAAATAGATGTACAAGAAATTATGAGGATCACCTTGAGTTGGAGGAATGCGGAGGATGGGTGGACCTGGTCTAGGGACCCAAAAGGGATTTTCACGGTGAAGAGCTGTATCGACTTATTCACGGTGAAAGAAATAGTCAGATTAATCCTGTATGAAGGAGAATCTGGAATTTGAAAATACCAGCAAAGGACGAAATTTTATGTGGCATGTATGTAGTGGATGTTTACCTACTGCTGATCAATTGATTCTAAAGCATATTCCTGTGAACGGTAGCTGTCCTGTTTGCCAAAATGCAGCTGAGACCGTAATACATGTCTTATGCTTTTGTCCACTGGCTAGGGATGTTTAGAGTGCTGCTAGATTGAATGTGTGTCTACCTGCGTCTGCAAGTGCATGTTATTGGGTGAGCCCATTTTTTAATATTAACTCCTCTGAGTATTGGGATATTTTCGCTATGATTTCTTGGTCCCTTTGGAACGCTAGGAACAGCTGGGTATGGAATTCGAAGTCTAGTTCAGTCTCTTATATCTTGAGCTCGGCAGGGAACCTATTGTTTCAGTGGTTATAGCTCAATCAGCTAACTTGGGTATGAATCAGGGTGCGAGGTGCCTGAAGGAGGGAGATGTAGTGTGGACCAAGCCAAGTGATGACCGGCTCAAGGTTAATATCGATGCCGCAGTGTTTTCTGCTAAAAAAAAGTTGGGGCTGGGATGTTTAATCCGTAACTCAGAAGAGCATTTTGTGATGGCCCGATGTAGCTCGGTTCCTGGTCTTTTCTCGCCAACGGAAGCTGAGCTATGAGTATTAGAGAAGCACTGAGTTGGATTTACGCGAAAGGCTCGGATAAAGTTATTATAGAATATGATGCTCTTCATGTAATCAAGGATATTCGAGACTCCAACAACAATTCTCAGTTCCAGTTGCTGGTTGATGATTGCAAAGCTTTGTTAATGCATTTTAGTCATGTCCACTTAAGATTTGTTAGGCGTTCTACGAACATGGTGGCCCATCATGTTGCTCAGGCTACTCATTTTGTGTTAGAAGCGCAGGAGTGGGTTTCAATCCCTCCAACATTTCTTGTTGATTTTTTTTATGTATGACTATTACTGTTAATGAAATTATTGGTTTAAAAAAAAAAGAATTGTTAAAACCTTAAAAGTTAGATAATCTTTTAGGTTATTAGCCTTTTTAAAAATTTATTTTATTAAATCGGATATACGGGTGGATCCGTTTAATATAGTTAATAAATGTATTCGTGTTTCAGTTTGATACGATTAGTTAGATGGGTTATATCCGGGTTAGCTATTTTTAAGTTATAGATGTATCTCAACACGACATGTCACGAATTGTCAATCCTGATTAGATGAAATCTTCATTGTAGTCATCGTAGCCATTGCTAGCGCAATACTGAGTAGGGGTGTTCAACCAAACTGATAACTCGACCAACCTAAAAAATCGTTAAGAATCGAAATTAATTTATTGGATTTAAACTTTCTTGGTTTGAAGATGGTTTAAAAATATCTAAAATCGAGTAAAACAAGATTGGATTCAGTCTTAAGATTATAAATTATAGTGAAATCCGACTCACCCAAATATAAAATTAAAAATTAAAATATATATATAATACATGATTTATATAAAATTATATCATTTTAATACATATACATATACATATATATATACTTTCTCATCAAAAAGTAATATTGAATTTTTGGACTTTACTTATTTAACTCTATCTATTCATCTAATCTAACTGTATAATTACTTTTGTTATTAAAGATTTTTTTATTTTTATATAAATTTTAATTTTAATTTTCAGATTATATTTTTAAAATTAAACTCAATTAAAGATTAATGAATTTAAATTTTTTAATTTTTTAATTTTAAATAGTAATTCAATTTTAAATAAATATAATCCAACTAATATGGTTTAAATTAGTATAAAGGTTAAACCGATCAATCCGAATCACGAATACCCATAATATTAGATATACAAAGTCGAAAAATAAAATACGTAGCGCCAGACAACTTTGTATTTATTTAGAAATCAGTTATTGTTTGAGTTATGCTATTAGGTTTTCTCTCAAACAGATCTTAAAGGAATACAAATTCTCTCTATTCTTATGAACATAGATCATATTAATCAATCCACGAAAATCTTGTGTTCTTTGTGTGATTCTTATTATTGTTTGGGTCACATTAATTCATTATCTAATTTTCCAGTCAAACATATTTAGATTAAAAGCCTCAATCCTTCCAAATTTCACTTTAATAAGGTACTAATGTGCTTCCTCATTCTATTTCTTAAACTGTTTTGGGTTTTCTTTTCAGATGTTGTTTGATATGCTGTAATTAAATAACTTATCTCAATTGAAATTGAGGTTCTTTTTATTTTGGTGATAAATGAGACTGGTGTTGAATTTTAATACTTCTTTTTGTTCTGTTTTGTCTTTTAAGACCTCATTTATTGTCCTTATTTTATACTATTTATTTAGTTGGACCTCTCTATGATAGAAAAGATAAGTCCCATTTATTTCATTTTAAATGAAAAGAGCTGACTTGAAGATATTTCCTTGCATATAAAGTAGATTAGAAAAATCTCAATGAAACTGAGTGGGAAATTTGGCCAATTTGCAAAGTGTTGGATGCATTTGCTTGGTTTGCCCTTATTGATTGTGTGCATAGGTGGACCATGCGTATGTAATGCAATTTGCCCCACCTTTGATTTCAAAGCCAAAAGCTACTAGTGTGTCCTGAGGAACAAAATTCTTATGAAGGATAGCTAAATTTCTTGTCTATATATTTTATAAAAACAAGCTCTTCGTCGCTAACTAGAGTTCCAAAACAAAACTCGAGCAATTAAGCCAATGATTGACTATTAAAGTGAATGTGCTTCGTCCTGCCTCTTCTATAAAAAAAAATTGACAAGTAACGCTTCATTATATATAATATATTTAATATGTATTAATTATTCAATAATAGAGTATAAAAATATTTATTTATTGCAATATATACACTTAAAATGGATAAAGACAACCGACAATAGAAAATAGGGCCATGAGTATCCTATATATGCACTTGTGCTAGAAAGCAGCTTTTCATCACTGGCAAAGAGACACATTCAAATTCATCGTTTTCTCTTCAATGGCGTCCAAAATTCTTTCTTTTATCTTTTCCATCCTCCTTCTTGCCTTCCAGCTCCGCTTCTCCACTTGCCAAACTACTCTTGTCAAAGGTGGTTACTGGTTTCCCGGCAGTGGTTTCGCAGTTTCTGACATAAACTCTGCCTATTTCACTCACCTTTTCTGTGCATTTGCTGACGTTAATTCCCAAACTTATCAAGTTACTATCTCATCCTCAAACCAGCCTCAATTCTCAACATTCACACAAACAGTCCAGAGAAAGAACCCTTCTGTCAAAACCCTTCTGTCAATCGGTGGTGGAGCTGCCAATGTAAACACTTTTGCTTCAATGGCTAGCCAATCTAGCTCCAGGAAATCGTTCATCGATTCCTCAATAAGATTAGCAAGAACGTACAATTTTCACGGTCTTGATCTTGACTGGGAGTACCCTTCTGATAATACTCAGATGCGGAATTTTGGTACTCTCCTTAACGAGTGGAGAGCTGCTGTAGTGATTGAAGGAAGGAACTCTGGCAAGCAACCATTGCTCTTATCTGCAGCAGTTCTTTACTTGTCATATTACTACTCAACTTCTGTCTCCTACCCAATTCAAGCTATATCAAACAGCCTGGACTGGATCAACTTAATGGCTTATGATTTCTATGGCCCTGGTTGGTCTCCATCTAGCACAGGGCCACCTGCAGCATTATACAATCCTGGTCGTCGAGAAAGTGGAGACAATGGGGTAAACTCCTGGATTCAGGCAGGCTTGTCTGCGAAGAAATTAGTTCTCGGCTTCCCCTTCTACGGTTGGTCATGGCGTCTAGTCAATGCCAATGACCATGGCCTTTATGCACCGGCTAATGGAGCAGGTCTTGCAGGAGATGGATCAATAGGTTACAGTCAGATCAAGCAGTACATATCACAAAATAATGCTGCTAAAGTGTACAATAGCACTGTTGTTACAGATTATTGCTATAGCGGAACAACATGGATTGGATATGATGATCTCCAGAGTATCTCTACAAAGGTTTCATATGCCAAAGGAAAAGGATTACTGGGTTACTTTGCTTGGCATGTTGGCGCTGATGATAACTGGGCACTTTCTACCAAAGGTTAGAATTTCATTTAACTACTTACTTAGTGCCTTGATATAATTATGAGATAAACTATAGATAGACAAATTAAATTAAAATAATATAATATAATATTATTTATTAAATATATTATTTATATATTTGCTGAATTATTTATTAATAACCATACATGCATTAATTAAAATGTTAATATAAACATAACAATATCATATTCGAAATTCGAAATTGAATATATGATGCCTAATTTTGACAATAAATATCAGATTAACATTGCAAGTAAATATAATAAATACTAGAAAAGTATCAAATCATATCATCATTTTATGTTGATTTGTTAAGATATTACTTTTCGATGCTTCTAAAACAAATTTTGCATTGATTTGGCAGCATCACAGACGTGGGGAGCGTAGAATTACTGGCAAGCTTATAAAATTTCAAGCAATCAGAGACAAGATGGTAGACTTGGTAGTAAATAATTAAGCAATCGCTATGCTTACATGTATTTGTATGTTGTCCGAGTCCAACCAAATAAAATGATTCAGAATATTATATTAATGTTAAGAGATTTTATCCTTCAATATTGGCTTTAACAACAATCTGTTTAGTTCGTGAGATTGCTTAATCGAGGCATAATATTATAGTAGTAAATAACATTATATTTGGTACATATAATAAATGTTAAAATTAATAATCTAATTGGCTTAACAAAGCCTATGAGATTATAAATTTTATCTAAAATCAAATCCCGTCATGTCTTTAGTAAGTCATATTCGATGGAGGAATTATTAATTCATAATTAATAAAATTTTAATTCCTAAAATAGTCTTAAATTTTTATTTTTTTCTTTAAAATAACTTTACTTTTTAAATTTATTTCATAATTTTCTATGTTTATATCAGTATTACCCTAAAACGAAAAAATAATAGTTCAAGCCAAAAGTTGATATAGACTACGTAAATAAACTTAAAAGATGTTTTGAGAGAAAAAAAAAAAATATATATTAGAAGATATAAATTCTATTTATAAACTAAACGGTAGTGTTTTGATAACTATAATAATTTATTTATCTAGTTAAACAATCTTACCAAACATAAGATTACAAAATAAAATTAATTAATCCTATAAATTAATATACTCGTACTAAACAATGTGTAATATAAGCAATCCTATGACTTAACTAAACTTAGAAATAAGTCTAATTCTACGAATTATGAATCTGTGAACCAAACGGACTGTAAGTTCTTAATAGAACGGTCTAATGTTTTATTAGTATCTATAATTAAAAGATTTAACGTTTGATTCTTAATCACTATAATATTATTAATTAAATATTTTAAAAATATAAAATAAAATGGACCTGTATTTTTCACATTATAAGCTGAATAAGCACTTCTATGTTAAAAATGTGTTAGCAATATAAATTACTATTCTTAAAGCTTTACCTTAACAGTTTAAAGTTTTAGATAGAAGGGTTCTTTCTCGAATTCAAAAGAGCATCAACTGGATATTCACATACAGTAATGTATTTCGACTATTCTTGAAGCTTCAACTAATAGTTTAAACTTTGGCTATTCTATGATCCAAATCACCATCATAGAAAATTGAAAAAATATTGGAAGAAAATGAAATATAATTATAAAATTTAAAAAACTTAAAAAATTTATTTATTTCAATATAAAATAAAATTTATATATGTTTCTCAGCATCACTGTTCCATCCGCCGCCAAAGACAGTAGGAAGGCAAGACATGCGCCTTAAAGCCGGAAATTGAAATTTAGGCTGTAAAATATATGCCTAAACAGTTGAAATTTGAAAAAGACTCACTGAAAAATTTAAAAAGAAAAATTTACAGACAACCTCTGATTTACACCATTTTATCAAAAATCAACCATCACATACCTTCTTGTATTATAAATAAATCTATAGAATCTCCATGTTCCATTCTATTTTGGGTATGTTTACGCGTTTTGTGATTCATTACATTTCATTATCTCATTTTATTTAGGAGTTTAACTATAACACGAGAAAAATGGAGATAACTGTTACACAATTTTTTTCGTCGTCCTCTTCACACATGTTAACTCTTTTAATAATTTGCCCTTAATTATTAATTAATTAGATAACTTTAATTATTTATACTAAAAAACTATTTATAAGTCCAAAAGATTTACAGAGTTTTTGCCAATCTGGGTCGATTTGCAAAAATGAAGCATGGCCATAGCATCATAGAGCTCGTGCTATGAACAAAGTTACAACATAGAAAATCTGACACATACATTGGGCTCTAGAAAGATGAAGAACAGCAACAAGATAGTAAATTATTAATTGATCTTTAATTCTTCTACAGTTGGTTTTCTTTGAAAAGTAAAAATATTTAGCTAAAATTTATTTTCCTCGCATTAATATTCAGCATTTTAAAATACATTAAGACCCTCTTATTACATTTCCTCAGTTTGATGTTTAAATGAATAAAAACCTATAATTTGTAAGGTTTTCTTTTCCAAATTAAAAAGTTTATTTCTATCTTTTCTTTATATACTCTTTCGATAATAAACAAAACAGTTCATTCTTAATTTAATTCGTACACGGATTAAAAAAATAGATCTTTTTAATTAATATGGCTAACGTTTATTATTATTTCTCTAATTAAACTCGGTATAAAAGTTACGATTCAAAATATAAAATGTAAAATTTAACTGTATTTGATAATATCTATGTTAATAAGTGAATGATATTTTTAATAATTATTTAGTAAATTAACAATTAAAGGAAAAATAATATACCATAAAATAAAATAAAAATCCATATTTTTAGTATGTACTTGATCATAAGTAGGGGAGCTATAATAAGACATTATCCATTTGGTAATCAATTAAAAATGGGGCTTGGCAAAAGAATGAATTGGGATTTTAAAATTGCATAATTTTGAATGTAAATATGTGGTCACACATATTGAGGGTGAGGACATAATTATTTGTTAAGAACTATAACCAAAACAATTTTTTATTTTTGTAAATTACTTCATTCATTATCTTTATTGTTGTTAAATTATATCATTTATTTGAAAACAGGGTAAAATATTTAGACTTGTATGATGAAAATCGTGTGATACTTAAACACCACAACTTTCATTTCCATAAGAAAAATATATAAAAGAAAAAAGAAAGAAAATCAATCAATTAAAAGAGAATGAGTATGCTGAAAAATCAAACAAGAAAAGGTATTTAGATGTATGAATTTTCTCAAAAATAAAATACATTATAATTTAAATAATTTCCTTAAGAAGATTTTCATTGTCCACTACATGTACACAAGTAAAATAGCAAACAAATTTAATCACAAAATGAAGATCATTTTTTAGTGAAAAAAATCGCTTATATAAATTTAAAAGATCGGAGCCATTTTATTTTATTTTTTTTAAATATTATTGAGGTTTTTCTCCTAAAATAGTTGTTTTTATCCCTAAATATTGGATTTTTTTAAATCTTTAATTTAACAGAAATATGGAGATTTTAGGCAATATTCATAGAGATTCTTGAGCTGTGGAATTTCGTAGATTTTTTACCTGAATCCAAGTTGTAGAAGCTTTTTTTTTTTTTTTAACATTGCTGAATCATTAAAACATAGGATAAATTATGATTTATTTGCCTCTTAATATCTTAAGATTGGCTAATATATATATATATTCTTTTAAAATCATTTAAATTTAACAAATTTATTTAATCCTATAAAATACCCATTTAATTGTTCCAAGTTTCATTCTTTTTTAATGATTTAAATATAAAAAAAAATGTTTATATGTCTGCAATTATGAGGGGTTTGATTTAATATTTTAAAACATAATTAAATTTAATTCTTTTTTCTTTCTGTATAAGGAAAAAAAAGTTTACCATTGTTCTATCAAAATGAAAAGTCTCGAGTGATTTCATGGATTATGTCATTTCAGGTTTAATCAGTCAACTGAATTTATGTTGACCGGCACTGTGCTTAAACTTGTTATTAATCTCATCATTTTCTTTCTAGATATGTTTCAGATGACAGAATGACATATATAGTTGGTCCAAGAATTTGTCTTACCATATCTTGGATAATAATAAATATAATAATTCATTATATAAATAGTTATTTAAGGACTAATTTAATAATTATTTTTTAAGAGTCCCGTAAGTACTTTATATTGTTTCTATTTCTATTTCCATTTTAGAAATATTTAATTAATCATTACATTTATGTTTTAATGTAAATTCTACTGTTTCTTTTAATGTTTTATGCCAATGTTCAAATTCGTCTCTAAGGTTTTAATTTTCTGCATTAGAAAAGTGTATTACCAATTTTTGAATTACTAATCCACTGGCTATTTGCATGCAAAATAGTCGTATTGGCACAAAGTTTTGAAAAACTTTCTTTCGTTTCTTCCAATCTTAACTTTGAAAATCGTTTGAAGTTAAAGAAACTTGTCAGGATTGCAAACTTAAATTTTCTTTTAATTTCTATTTCTGCCAGGTTAAAGTCAAAACGGATGCGTACAAAATCATCCAACTCTGAAAAATTATATATATTGCGAACCTTTGAACATGGTTCCACACAACGCTTCTCAACCATGGCTGCCAAAATCTTTCCCTTGTTATCTACACTCCTATTGTTTTTTCTTCATCTCCACTCCTCTGCCGGACAAAATGTTGTTCGAGCTGCTTACTGGCATTACGGTACTCAATTTCCAGTTTCGGAAATAGATTCAACCCTTTTCACCCATCTTTTCTGTGCATTTGCTGATCTTGATAGACAAACTTACCGAGTTACTATTCCATCAGCCAACCAAGCTCAGTTCTCAACCTTCACAGAAATTGTCCGACGGAGAAATCCTTCTGTCAAGACCTTGTTATCCATCGGTGGAGGAGGCGGAGAAGCAGTTGCTGCTGCCTTTGACTCTATGGCAAGCCAAGCGAATTCGCGTAAGCAATTTATCGATTCATCGATAATTATAGCAAGATCCTACCGTTTTGACGGTTTAGACCTTGACTGGGAGTACCCTGACACCACCACAAAGATGGCCAACTTGGGTTTGCTTCTTACTGAGTGGAGAGCTGCTATAGCCAACGAATCTGCCGTCACAGGCAACGCCCCATTGCTTCTATCAGCAGCAGTGTTCCGCTCATCGGATTATTTCACCATCGATTACCCAGTTCAAGAAATATCAAACAGCTTGGACTGGATCAACGTAATGGCCTATGATTTTTACGGTGCTGGTTGGTCAAATGTCACCGGACCACCAGCAGCACTGTATAATCCTGGTACTACAGTTAGTGGTGATTACGGGGTTAGAACCTGGATTCAATCTGGTTTATCAGCTAATAAAATAGTCCTTGGATTTCCCTACTACGGTCGAGCTTGGCGGCTTGCAAATGCTAATGATAATGGCTTCTTTGCACCTGCTGTTGGAGCAGCTCTAACGGATGCTGTAAGTTATGAAGAGATCAACGACCTCATTGATGACGATGATGCAACAGCACTTTATAATGCAACTTATGTCTCAAATTATTACTATTCTGGGACGACATGGATCGGTTATGATGATACAACCAGTATTTCTGCTAAGGTTACATATATTAAGGATAACGGACTGCTCGGTTACTTTGCATGGCAAGTTGCTGGAGATGATGATTGGGCTCTTTCTCGACAAGGTCAGTACCTCAAATTATTATTATTATTATTATTGCCCAAAAATGCATAATCAATTTAATACTTAACCTTTTTTAATATTTAAATACATTTAATTTTTAAAATATAATATACATCCGAATTTTATTTTTTTAATGTTTAAACATCTTCTGTAATATACTAAATAAAAATACATATCAAAAGTGTTGAAATATTATAAAAGAATTTAAATATTTATTAAATTATATAAAAAATTAAAAAAATAAAAATAATTAAATGATGATTCTATTTTACTTGAGCATTGTTCAAATATCTAACTTATTATTATTATTATTATATATATATATATATATATATATATATATATATATATATATATATATATATATATATAGTAAAATTAAATCATGCCAAGTATATACTTAAAATTGACTTATAATGTTGTTTGTCATGGCAGCGGCATCTACATGGGGAGCATAGGCAAAGATTGCCAGTGAGATGAAGACATGATATGACATTACAATACGTATACCTCTTTGAAATAAACCATCTGTGATATGTATTCTTCTTTTAGTTGCAATCACTCATTATGTATACATCAATAATTTAATTAAATAAATTTATTTTTATGTGTGAATTGTCCTTTAATTTACTGTATTTTTAGTCAACTTCTATTGGGAAAGTCATCTATTATTGCAAAACCATTAGAGTTTGAGACGTTCTATTTGACCCTTTTACTTTCATTAGTAAGCCTAACATTTTACCATTCTATTTTCATTAATATTTTAACTTTTGATTTAATCTAATAGACATCTCAATTTATATTATTTGTAATATTTAAATACTTTTTACTATATGACTCCATTTAATACTTTCACGTGTATTATGCATAGGTATTTTACTATTATATAAAATAAAATTTACATGTCTATTATATTAGATTAAAAATTAAAAGTGTTTAAACAGAATTTAAGTGTTTGTCAGGTTAAATTGGAAATTAATTAAGTAGCTAAATGATCAATGTCTAAGTATGCATTAATACCAAATAAAAATAAGTAAAAGTAATAATATGACCTATAAAAGATTATTATCTAATAAATTATTACATAAATATTTATGCAATATTCCAGTATATCTACTATTAACAATAAAATAACAATTGTTAGAAGAGTAATGCTAGAGCACCACCACCATTGTGGTACATTTCTCAAACATTTAGGTACCCTTATAATCAATTTACAGGTTTTATCTGTACTTTTTAAAATTAATTGAGGATGTTGATACTTTTAATTATCTATGTAATAACTCAAAACTGCAGTTTTTTTCCTTCTCCTCTTTCTTTCACCTGGCATCAGACATCCTGTTCTCTGCAAGCTTATATGCATCAAAGTTTGATTTTTGGATGCTAGACTCTTAAGCCTCGAGTTCGATTTAGAAGAATGGCGGGCTGGGGGCTTTTTCTTAATTTAATGCATTTAGACTTTTTTATTATTATTTTAGGATAAAAAAATATATAAAATTCTCAATTTAAGGTTGTTTTAAAAGAAATCCCATCTTAACTAGTTTTGAGAGTTAAAAAAAAAAAAAAAATTATTGATCTTGTCCGGCTATTGGACTGATGAACAAGACTAAGATTCTTTTTTTTTTATTCATTTATTAATTTATTTTATTATAATAATAAGATTTATTAAATTACTACAACAATAAAATTTATTATAATATAATTATTAGAGATGTGAATACGTGCTCGTCTCGGATTGATCTATTCAGATAACACGATTAGAATCAACACAAATATGATCCATTTAGTTATTGTGTTAATTTATTTCAACCCTAACACGACACAAATTTTTAACGGGTGACACGAACACGATACACATAATACGTTTATTTAAATGGGTCGTGTATGAATCATAAACCTAACACGATCCACTCAACTTGTTATACAAATGGCATAAAATTTTATGTATTTAATATAAAATTATATTCTTTTAAATCATTAGAGACAATATCAAATTATAAATAAAATTTTTAGCTACTACAAGGGATATCTTTAAAATTTATATAAATAGTACCAAATTATTTTGTTAGGGTTTTTTTTTTTATGAGAGAGGTGATACAAAAGTAAAGAAGTAGAAAATTTTATTAGTATCATCGTACTAATTAGATCTTATTTGTTATATTTTACTTTTTAGTCATTTTATTTTTATTTGCTTTCACTTTTATATATAGTTATTTTATTTCTTATCTTTTAAAATTTACGGGTTGTCAACCCGACCTAACACGATACGGAAAACTAAACGGGTTATAATGAGTTTGCGAGCCAACCTGTTACATGACTCGTTTCAAGCTGTATCATAAACAGGTCAACTCATTTACTGACTTAGACCTACTAAAGTTCAATCCTAATCCATACTTTTTTTTCATGTTTGACGAATCAAGTTCGCCACTTTGACACTCCTAATAATTATATTATAATAATAAAATTTATTAAATTATTATAATAATATTATTATTATATGTCTGACAGTGAAATTAATAAATATTTTTATCTGTAAATTCAATTGAAACTGCTGACATTTTTTTATTATTAAAAATTTATCCGCCACTTTAATTGGTGGACATATTTTTCTTTATTTTAAATATGTCCACCACTTCAATTGGTGGATAGATTTTTTTTTTATTTGAAACCTGTCCACTAATTAAAGTGGTAAATATGGCTTCAATTTTTCCTGTCCGCCATTTAGAGTGATGGACAGCTCCTATTTGCCAGTCCAATTGGAGGACAGTATTATTCACCACTCTGAGTAGTGGACAATGTCCATGTATGTATATTTCTACTATAAATTGAAAATTACTTCTCAAACTACCCTAAAGATATATTTTTTTTCATTTTTACCTTAAATTCGAAATAATTTTTTCTAAATACCTTAAATTAAGAAAAAGCCAGTGATTTTTCACTAGACCTCTTATTAGTAGGTTTTTTCTTTTCAAACTCCATAATGTAGTTTTTAAAGGACAATTTATAAACACTTTCTTGATATTTAGTATAACATGCATTTATATCTCTTAATTTTTAATAATATATATATATTTATTTTTTATGTTAACTGTTGTTTATTTAGGTATTAGTATTGAACAAAATTATTGAAAATGACTATAAAATTTGCTCAATATGCATTTTTATTACTTTTTTAAATATAAAATTTTATTTTTTTAGACGAAAAAAGTAAAATGCTGCATTTTTTTTAATTTAAGTAAAAAATATCTTTATTTTATTTTAAAATAGATTTTAATTTAATATAAACTCATAGAAAAATAAAAATGTTATTCTAAATTAGTAGAAAATTAGTAGCAGAAGGACTATTATGATAAGTGGCATACAAAAATAAGAATAAAAATTTATATCTTTAACAACTAGATAACGTAAGTGCAGTCAAAAGCACATTTGTAATTAGCCCGTTTTTATAATAAGGGTCCAACCGGTCAATTATCAGTTCTATTCATACTTATCTAACGTATGCGACACGAAAAAGGATAATTAAGTCTATTGTGGGGATGGAAAGATGAATAATTTCTTGGCAATATGTGCTCCATTTCAAAATTGAGAGGCCTTTGTGCTTAACTTTAACAGTGTTTTGTTTCTAGATTTGCAGTTGTTAATATAAGCTCCATGGTCTCAAGAATTACTGTTAGAATTATCCTTCTCAAGACAGTTCTGATAGGAAATCATCATCTCAGCAACCATACACTACAATAACTAATGAGTTATGATAAATATGGAATGCAAGAAAACATTCTCCAATCAAGATGATTCCAAAACCCAAGAATCTCCTCAAGTAAAGTTTGGAAGAACTAGTTCCAACAATGAAACTAGCATTTGAATTCAACTCCAAACGCCACAAACCAGGTATGATTTGATAAGTTAGGAATCAAACACAAAATTTTGGCTAGAAAACGCCACAAACTAAAAAAATAGTTTGATAAGTTCAAATTTCATGTAAGAACTTAAGCAAAAACACTCACAAATAGTAAACAAAAATTATTATTTATCAATTTATTTTTTCAAATCGATTTGACTTTGATATTTATAGTCAAAACAAGACAAAGAAACCTAAATGAATGTCTTTTAAGCTTCCCCATGTTTTTCCCTTTAATTCCCCTTAAAACTCATTAAAAGTGGCTTTTTTACATTGATATCACTTATTTTGTAACTCCTAAATGACAACTAATTATGTGCATCCATTTTGTAACTCCAAATTATGACTAATTATGTGCATCCATTTTGTAATTCTAAATGACAACTAATCACACCATAACTTAAGAAAAACCTAATAGAAATAAAAATAAAAAGGCTTCAAATGAATTTTATTGGACCTATGAGTTCAGCCCAAACTTGTTGCACTAAATTGATGATTTTGGGTCCTTTTTGTAATCCTAAATCTTGGGCTGAGCCTTGTTGTGTTTGAACACTCTAAATGTCTTTAATTAAGCCCAACAAAGCTTTTTGTATCCTTTTGAGCTTGGATCTTGTCATTGAACCTCCTTGAAAGTTTAGAGGATCATTTATACTTCTTGTCTTTATTGCATCATTCCCTCTCTTCTTGTAAGGATTCGTCCTCGAATCAGTCTCATTGTCAACTTTAAAGAAAGATCAACAACAGTAAAAGAAGTACTCACATTGCCATACTCACTTGGCAAATCTATCTTGTACGCATTGTCATTAATTCTTTCAAGGACTTGGAATGGTCCATCCCCTCTTGGCATTAATTTAGACTTTCTTTGGCTTGAAAATATTTTCTTTCTCAAATGTACCAAACCCAGTCACCCGGCTCAAATACAACTTTCTTTCTCCCCTTATTGTGTTGCTTTTCATATTGTTGATTTCTTTTCTCTATTTGAGCATGCACCTTCTCATGTAAGCTTTTAATAAATTTAGCTTTTTGCTTGCCTTCAAAAGTAGCCTTATCAATGGATAATGGCAGTAAATCCATAGGAGTTAATGGATTGTACCCATATATAATCTCAAAAGGTGAACAATTTATTATACCATGAATACTCCTATTGTATGCAAAATCAACATGTGGCAAACATTCTTCCCAATTCTTCAAATTTCTTTGAATTATTGCCCTCAATAGTTGTGAGAGAGTCCTATTAACCACCTTTATTTGTCCATCTGTTTATGAATGACAAGTTGTTGAGAATAGAAGCTTTGTTCCCAACTTGCTCCAAAGTGTCTTCCAAAAGTGGCTAAGGAACTTGACATCTCTATCACTAACAATTGTTCTTGGAACCCCATGCAATCTCATAATTTCTTTGAAGAACAACTCCGCAATATGAGTTGCATCATCTGTCTTGTGGCAAGGAATAAAATGTGTCATTTTGCTAAATCTGTCAACAACAACAAAAATAGAATCTTTCTTTCCCCTTGACCTAGGTAATCCTAGAACAAAGTCTATAGAAATGTCTACTCAAGGTTCATTAGGTATGGAAAGTGGAGTATACAACCCATGAGGCATCACTTTAGATTTAGCTTGTTTACAAGTGATGCATCTCTCACATATTTTTTGAACATCTCTTTTCATTTATGGCCAAAAGAAATGATTTTCTAAAACATCTAAAGTCTTTCTCACACCAAAGTATCCCATCAAACTTTCACCATGTGCCTCCCTCACAAGCAACTCTTTTAAAGAAGATTGAGGCACGCATAACTTATTTTCTTTAAAAAGAAAACCATCATGTCTATAGAACTTGTCAAACCCCCCTCTCTCACATGCCCCATATACATTAGCAAAATCATGGTATGAATTATATAATTCTTTAATGAACTCAAAACCCAATAATTTTACATCAAGTGTAGAAATTAGAGCATACCTTCTAGATAGAGCATTGGCAACAACATTCTCTTTACCTTGTTTGTACTTGATGATGTATGGAAAGAATTCAATAAATTCCACCCATTTAGCATGCCTACGGCTTAGCTTCCCTTGTCCTTTGAGATATTTCAAAGACTCGTGGTCGGTGTATATAATGAATTCCTTATACCAAAGATAGTGTTGCCATGTCTCTAAAACTCTTACCAAAGCATAAAACTCTTTATCATAAGTTGGGTAGTTTAGAGTTGTTCCACTTAGCTTTTCACTAAAGAACACAATTGGTCTTCCTTTTTGCATCAAGACTCCATCAATACCTATTCCACTTGCATTACACTCAACCTCAAAGGTTTTAGCAAAGTCGGGCAAAGCAAGTAAAGGTGCTAAACTAAGTTTGTCATAGTAAGTTAAAAGCATCATCTTGTTCTTTTCCCCACTTGAAACCCACATTCTTTTTAATGTATACAGTTAAAGGTGCAGCAATTGTAGAGAAATCCTTAATGAATCTCCTATAAAAGCTAGTAAGACCATGAAAACTCCTAACATCATGTACACTAGAAGGTTTTGACCATTCTCTAATTACTTTTACTTTTTCTTGATCAACATGAATTCCTTTGTCATTAATAATATATCCAAGAAAAGTAATTTCATTAATGCAAAAAAGTGCATTTCTTAAGATTAGCATATAATATCTCTTGCCTTAACACATCAAAAACCAGCTTTAAATGTATTACATGCTCATCTAAAGGTTTACTATATATAAAAATATCATCAAAACAAACCACTACAAACTTTCCAATGAAAGTGCGCAAAACATTATTCATCAATCGCATAAAACTACTTGGAGCATTAGTTAAACCAAACAGCATGACTAACCACTTATATAATCAATGTTTTATTTTGAAAGCGGTTTTCCATTCATCATCCTCACGCATTCTTATTTGATGATATCCAGATTTTAAATCCACTTTAGAAAACAGACAAGCACCATGTAATTCATCCAACATGTCATCTAGCCTAGGTATAGGATGGCGATACTTTACCGTTATTTTGTTGACGGTGTGACAATCAACACACATCCTCCACGAACTATCTTTCTTAGGCACTAAAATTACAGGAACCACACAAGGAATCATGTTTTCTCTTACGTACCCCTTATCCATAAGCTCACTCACTTGCCTTTGGATTTCTTTTGTCTCTTCGGGGTTGCATCTATATGCTGGCCTATTTGGTATGCTTGCACCCGGAATGAAATCAATTTGATGTTCAATTCCTCGAATTGGTGGTAATCCTTTAGGCACATCTTCGAGAAAGAGGTCTTCATATTCCTACAAAAGCTCAAGAACAACACTAGGCAAATCCTTGTTAAGATAGTTAAAAATCATCAAAACTTCCTTGTACATGAGTACAAGTAAGGGCTGCCTCAAGGTTAGTGTTTTCCTCACATCACTTGGCTTTGCATACACATTCATCTTTCTTTCACTCTCATTTCTCTTGTTTTCTCTCACCTTATGTTTTCCATTACACTCACTTTTAACACTTATCTCACCTTTTCTTTTTTCACTATTTCTTGCTCCTTCCCTAGATATTCCTCATATGAAGATTCAAGCTCTTCATATTGTTTTTTAATTCTCACTTGATCATCAAAAATGGCCTTGGGAGGTAATGGTCCAATATTGAACTTTTGTCCATCAATAGTCAATGAATATTGATTCTTGAACCCATCATAAATCACTTGCCTATCATATTGCCAAGGTCTTCCCAATAAAACATGTTCGGCATACATGGGAACCATATCACAAAGCACCTCATCCTTATATCTCCCAATGGAAAAAGAAATTAGCACTTGCTTATTTACCTTCACAACACCATTATCATTCAACCATTGCAACTTGTAAGGCCTTGGATGTTTGGTAGTTGGTAATTTCAATTTTTCCACAAGCAAAGTACTAGCAACATTAGTACAACTTCCGCCGATCAACAATCATGTTACACAACTTATTAGCAATTAAAAAATGAGTATGAAATAAATTTTCACGCTGCTCTCCATGTTCATCGTGTTTACATTGCAAATTAAGTGTGCGTTGTACTAATAATACATCCCCTTTAGCATACTCAACATTACTAATATCCTCTAAAGTTGGCATGTCATCATTCTCATCATCATTTTCATTTTCACTTTCAGATTCAACAATTCCATCTCTAACAATCATGGTCCTCTTATTAGGGCAATCACATGCATAATGACCATGTCCAAGACACTTAAAACACTTCAAGCTTTTAGATTGATTAGCTTGATTCTCAACTTTATTTTTACTGCCTATTTCATTTTTATTCTTATTCTCATCCACTTTAGGCTTAGCAAATTTATCATCCTTTTTACTCCAATTTGATTTCCAATTAGAAGAACTAGAACTCAAATTAAGTTTAGAATCAAATTTACTTGCACCTTTTCGCTTGAATTGCCTTTCAATTTTTATAGCCACATTCACCATGCCCTCAAGCTCCACATAATGTTGCAACTCCACAAGATCAGCAATATTCTTGTTTAGACCATTCAAGAATCTTGCCACGGCCTCTCTATCCTCCTTCATATTTACTTTAATCATAGCCATTTCTATTTCTTTATGGTACCCCTATACACTCATGGTTCCTTGCTTTAGAGTTTGCAATCGTTGATGCAAATCTCTATAGTAATAGTTAGGAATGAACCTCTTCCTCATGATGCGTTTCATTCTCATTTTCCTCTAATTCATTTTTAGCTTAATTAATTTATGTTCTAGCTTGTTAATTGTGTTTTATTAAGTTGGTTGTAATTTTAACTTTTACAATTTGAGTTAATTTTGAATGGCACAAAGACAAACTCTTTCTTTGATTGAGTGCAAACACGTGAGGGAGAAACCAATCTTCTTGAAACCATGTCTAATCAGTCTTCTTCTAAAGATTCTGATCACGGAATTCCAGATATGAGAGCATTCATGGAGGCTATAAACTCTAAACTTGAACGACAAAGGCTTGATAACGAAAATAGGTATGCTGAAATGATGGATGAACTAATAAAAGTCAAATCTAAATCGAGAGGTAGGAGCTTTCGAGATGAGGAAGTATGTCTAGAGCGAGGAGAGGAACGTGGAGAGACGAAGAAGAATGGGGAGATAGAACCGAATAGTTATGGCATTCGAAGATCATCTCCACCTTTTGCTTTCATTCCAAATAGACATCAGGATCATTCTTTTCTTGTAAGGAAGGAATTTTCATTTTGATGCTACCTAAATTGCGATCTACACCATCTTGCCTTGATCTCCTATTGTGTCTCCTAGGATGGTCATCTCTACCAAAAGTGGTTGCTTGGTCATCCTCCAAGTCATCTTCGGCATCATAATCCTCTTGTTTAAAGGCTAGTTGCCTTTCTCTTCTAGGCTCGTTTTGAATCCTTGTAATAGTTTTGCCTTGCCTTCTCACACTTTCAACAACATCATTCATCCGCCTATACATTCTTTCAAACTCCTTTTGCATTGTTTGCAAAGTTTGCTCAATGGATGCTCCAACACTACTTGAAACTTGTTCTTTTGAAATTGCGCAAAAACCTGTAAATAAGTTAGGATAGCCTCACAAAAACACTCCCTCACGTGTTTCTCTCAATTAAAATGTCACATCACTTGTGTTTCACTCAAAGTTTTAGTTTTTCTCGATGCTAGTCTCATCACTATTGCATTTTACCTCTCTTGCTTTTGCTTTAGGTTCTTAGATGAACTAATCACCTAAACAAACCAAATCAAATTATGGCAATTCAATGGAGTGAAAAGAAAAAGGTTGGTCTAGATCAAGTTGTTAAGTAAGGCCAAATTTAAAGTAGCTAGACACAAGAAAACAATAAAATAAAACAATAGAATAGGGCTTCTATGCCGTCCAAACCTTCTTTTTGTTTGATCTTTTAATTCTTTTTTTTTTATTTTTTAATGATAATAATAAAAGTGAAAAGAAATTATGAACACAAAATTTTTTAGCAAGGGACAATAAAATTTAACTTTATGAACACAAAGGTGTAAACTTTGAAAAGAAAGAGTACTTAGAAGGACAAAAAATTGAAACAAGAAGAATTCGGCACAAATAAAGAAAAAGTGAAGAAGATGAGAAACTTCAATAACACATAAAACACAAAGATAAGCAAACCTCAACTTGAAGTAAGCTCTGATACCAAATGATAGAAAATCATCATCTTAGCAACCATACACCCCAATAACTAATGAGTTATGATACATATGGAATGCAAGAAAACACCCTACAATTAAGATGATTCCAAAATCTAAGGATCTCCTCAAGTGAAGTTCGGGAGAACTAGTTCCAACAATGAAACTAGCACTTGAATTCAACTCCAAACACCACAAACCAAGTATGATTTGATAAGTTAAGAATCAAACACAAGATTTTGGTTAGAGAACGCCACAAACTAAAAAATAATTTGATATGTTCAAAGTTCATACAAGAATTTAAGCAAAAACACTCACAAAGAGCAAATAAAAATTATCATTTATCAATTCATTATTAAAAATGGATTTGGCTTTGATATTTATAGCCAAAACAAGACAAAGAAACCTAAATGTATGTCTTTTAAGCTTCCCCATATTTTTCCCTTTAATTCCCATTAAAACTCATTAAAAGTGGCTGCTTTTACATTGATGTCGCTTATTTTGTAACTCCCAAATGAAACTAATTATGTGCATCCATTTTGTAACTCCAAATTATGACTAATTATGTGCATCCATTTTGTAACTCTAAATGACAACTAATCACACCATAACTTAAGAAAAATCTAATCAAAATGAAAATAAAAAGGCTTCAAATGAATTTTATTGGACCTATGAGTTCAGCCCAAACTTATTCCACTAAATTGATGATTTTGGATCCTTTTTGTAATCTTAAATCTTGGGTTGAGCTTTGTTGTGTTTGAACACTCTAAATGTCTTTAATTAAGCCCAATAAAGCTTCTTGTATCCTTTTAGACTTAGATCTTGTCATTGGACCTCCTTAAAAGTTTAGAGATCATTTGTAATTCTTGTCTTTATTGCATCAACTTCTCTCTTTACAATTTCATTCTTTCCACTCACAGACATGGATCAAATCAGGTTAACAAATCAGGTTAACGTTTCGTGACAGTGGACTATCAATTTCTGAAATAAATTCTGATTTGTACACTCACCTTATATGTGCTTTTGCAAGTCTCAATTCCACTTCATATCGGCTGTCTATCTCTGGAGCTTCACCGAATGATCAGCCCTCCTACATTGCCTTCACAGATATTGTCAAACAAAAGAACCCATCAATCACTACACTTCTATGTATTGGAGGTGGAAGTGCAAACTATTCAGTTTGCTCTACCATGGTAAGCAATTCAACTTATCGGAGATCTTTCATCGATTCATCGATAAGAAGAGCGAGGCTTTACGGCTTTCAGGGTCTAGATCTTTCCTGGGGTTCAGCAAACACAAGTGATAACATGGCCAATTTGGATACTCTTTTCCAAGAATGGCGAGCAGCTGTTGCTTCTGAGATGAGAAACTCTAGTATGTCAGAGTTGATCTTAACAGCATCAGTTCATTACTCTCCAGAATTAAATTCCATAAGTCTCCCAGCAGACTCAATTCAGAGGAACTTGAACTGGGTTCATCTCATGACTTATGACTATTATGCACCATCATGATCTAAGTTCACACATGCTCATGCAGCTCTATATGATCCTCGTAGTACTGTTAACACCGATTTCGGAGTAGGAGCATGGATGAATAAAGGACTAACAGCTAGTACATTGGTTTTAAGTTGGCCTTTCTATGGTTACGCGTGGACACTTGCGAACTCCAATAATAATTCTATTGGTGCACCAGCAACAGGGCCAGCCATTACAGAAACTGGAGCCATGAGATGTAACGATATCAAGAATTTTATACAGCAATCCGGTTCTAAGATTTGTAAAATGCTACTTATGTAGTGAATTATTGCGCTAATGGGTCGACTTGGATTTGTTTTCATGATGTTGAGGCTGTCAGGACTAAGGTTTCTTATGCTAAGGAGAAGAAACTGCTTGGTTATGTTGTGTGGCATGTCTCCAATGATGACAATTGGGAGCTTTCTCAAGCAGGTAAAATTTTTTGCACTGGTTATTTCTTTCTTCGTTTCCTTTAATGCTTGGGATATAACCTTAGGTTTCCTTCTGCTTAAGTGCCTGGCTTTCACTTTTTGATTGTTTTGCCAAAGAAAAATCTTTCTTAAAAGTTACCCTTTTGCCTTTTGACAGGACTTTTTTATCACTATATGTTGGCTTGTCTTGACTGTATTTCTTCTTTTTTATCCCGTTCTTTTATATGAACCTTATTCTCTCAGCTCAATTAGAAGATGTCCAAGGACAAGAAAAGCAGCCGCCTTCATTAGTTATCATTTTGACGACAACTGCTGCTGCAGTTCTTTTACTGATTGGCTTTATGCTATATATTCGACGAAAGAGAACACTTAGATCAAAAGGTAATACTTCTGGCTGTCAACATGAAAACATTTGTAAACAAGTTCGGATTCTATATATATATTGCTTATATTTGAAATTGACAATTTATTGAACTTCCATTTCTTGTAGTGTCGAAGTTGGAAACAGATGAGGCAGCAACTGCCGGATATTTTGGTAGCAATGTTCCTAATCTAGAAGCATACAGTTTAGCTGACATTGAGAAGGCTACAAAGAGTTTTTCAATTGAAAATAAGCTTGGGGAGGGTGGATACGGTCCTGTTTACAAGGTTATCATCTGTTATACTTTTCCAAGCATTCTGATAGAAATTTAGACAATTTTAAGGAAGGGAAAATGTCTTGGCTTCAGGCACTAAGGTTTCAATTTACGGTGCTAATCCTAACTTTTGTTTTTGTTTTTGGTAGGGTGTTTTAGTAGGTGGAGAAGAAATAGCAGTGAAAAAGCTTTCCAATACCTCTGCTCAAGGATCCGAGGAATTCAAGAATGAGGTTATGCTTACCGCTAAACTACAGCATGTATTTCTGGCCAGAGTTTTGGGATTTTGCATTGACAGAGAAGAGCAGATGTTGATATATGAATATATGCCCAACAAAAGCTTGGACTATTACCTTTTTGGTTTGAATTCTTTCATGCTTCAATAAAAGATCATTTCCATTAGCATTTTGCTTTCTCTGTTACAGTTAACATCATTCGTAACTTTTTCTCTGATTCCGATTAGACCCCATTAGACGGTGTACATTGGATTGGACAAAACGTGTCGAAATCAGCGAAGGGGTTACTCAAGGCCTCCTATATCTCCAAGAATATTCAAGAATGACAGTAATCCATCGAGACTTGAAGGCCAGCAAAATTTTACTTGATAATGACTTGAAGGCTAAGATATCAAATATTGGAATGACTAGAATTTTCACAAAAGAGGGACCAGAAGCTAACACAGACAGGATTGTTGGAACGTTGTAAGTGCACTGCAAATCAGGACTACTCTAATTTGCCAAGGGAATTGCCTTACAAATGCTTATCTCTCAATGGCATTAAAATCTTCCATTGCAGAGGTGTTGTTCCTCCATAATATATTAAAAGGGGTTTGTATTCTTAAATTAAGAAGCATAAGATCCACCACTGATGAGTCCATATCTGCTGTGTATACACACTTAAATTATTTCTAAATCAGAACAACTCCTTTGTATGCTTCATAGTATTATTATTATTATCATTATTATTATTATTTGACAATAGAATAAAGTGACGTTAAAGAACAACTATACTCTATGAAATGCATCAAAAGCACGGAGCAATAATTCTATTAATACTAAAATTTTAATTTTTATTGCCGGCGCAGTGGTATCTACTAAGAATTTATTTTATTCTTTATGATATGAAATGCGGAATTCTATATTAGCATTCTACTAACTTTTTACGTCATGTTTTGAATAAATTACTCTATTGTTATTAAAATTTTGTACTTATATCTAAATAGTATAAATTTTTTAATTTATTCTTTTTTAATAACATATCCAGTGTTTCTGATTCAATCGATAGTACCTATGGAATTTCGGTGATTTTTTATTGACATGCAACTGAAAATTCACATAAGCTTCAGATTAACTAACATATCAGTAAAAGAATTACTGAAGTTCCAATAAATACTATCAATTAAGATAAAAAGTAATGGATGGTGATTTCAGTGATTTTTTATTGACATGCAACTGAAAATTCACCTGAGCTTCAGATTAACTAACATATCAGTAAAAAAATTACTGAAGTTCCAATAAATACTATCAATTAAGATAAAAAGTAATGGATGGTGATACTAAAAAAAAAATTAAAAAACTGGTATTATCTGAATATAAGTAGCAAGGTTTTGATATCAATAAAATAATTTACCTTATTTATCGAGTATGATATAGACAACAAAAAGGTCGGTGATATGAAATTTTATAATTCACATTATAAAAATTAAATAATCAAAAATTTAAATTTAAATATTAAAAAAGTTAAAATATTAGTCCAGATTGAAAATATAAATCAAAATTTTAGTACGAGGATGCTTACTCTAAAAAGTACATACTTTTCTTTTTTCTTTTCAATTCTTCAATCCATCAAAGTGAAGAAATTATATTATAACGTAAACTTTAGTACTCATGAATCAAATTTAAGAACCGGTTGGAGGTTAATGGTTGGAGTTACCCATAGGTGCCGTCCGCAGTAGTAATTAAAAGCCCAAATCAAAAGCTGACAACTAAAAGTTATCTCATTTTCTTGGTTTAATTTTCATTGTGAAGGTGATTGTTTGGGCAAATTGCTGCGTTCTTATTAAACTAAATAATTGCCGGTGTTATGAGCGGTTTAATTTTAATATTAATAAAAATTATAAAATTAATAATATTAAGATTGAATAATATTATATCAGATAGATTTAGCAAAATATCAAAAATAAATTAATTATATAATCAATTAATTTATTTTTGATATTTTTACTAAATCTATCTGATATAATATTATATATATATATATATATATATATATATATATATATATATATATATATAATGTTGAGTTTTTTATTGAATATGTAAATATGTTATATTTTTAAAAAATTTTAAATATTTATTAATCTTAATGACGATAAATTCATTCATTAAGAATTTTTTATTTTTTTTACATAATGTAATAATTTTTTATAGTTTGAACTTCGTAATTTTTTTTACTATATCCATAACATCTATATATAAATAAATAAATAGGAGTATCTCATAAAAATAAATGAAATAAACTTTTATAAATATAAATTGAATAATTAAATAATTATGTTATAACTTGATTTAATATCATATTATTTTATTTATCTTTTAATATCTTTTTGTTGATGTAGTAATTTATATATTTTAAGTATATAATCAAGTAATATTTTCTTAATTTACATATATAAAAATAAAACTATTTTATATTATTTTTTAAGTTACTAAATTATGGAAAATCTAATCAAAAATAAATTTTTAATTAACTAAATTTTTTATTTCACATTGAATCATATCAAAATAATTTCGTTTAAATATACTTCAAATAGAATATAATGATGGATGAAAGGTATAAATAACTATAAATATTATAATTTAAAAACAGTTTTTTAATTGATAATATAATTATTTAACTATGAGAATAGAAAATTTTAAAAAATCTAATCAAAAATTAAAATTATAAAGAAGAATTTGAAAAAAAAAGTTATTAAATACTTAAAAATATATTAAATTGCATAAAAAATCCATTTTAGAAATTTTAATAAATACATTAAAAATATTTTATTTATTAATACAAAAATTAATTCTATTAACAAAGTCTTTTTACTTGAAACTAAACTATGTCAAAATAGTATCAATGAAATATATATATATATATATATGAAAGAATATTTTAACATTGTTTTCTCTCTCCTTCATGGCATATTATATGAATCGTAAACTATTTTTTAAATTCTTTTTTATACCTTTTATCTAATTTTAAATATTATATTATAATATAAAACAACTTAATAATAAATCTTAATTATTTTATAATTGTTTGTTTCAAATTATTTTCTTATAATTTCAACTTTTAATTAATCTTTTAAATTCTTTATTTTCATAATATAACAGTCATCTTATCAATTGAAAAACATTTGTGGTCATTACTACTGTACGCTGACAGGAGGCAAAGACTATGTCAGCAAACTGGAAGACAAAGGTGTTATGCATCTGAATCCACCGCCAGAGGAAGAACAAAAAAAATAAACATAATAGATACGTGTGAGAAATGCAAAACATCCTTGATGTCTGGTCAGTCAATTGTTCGGGGGCAGTCGGTCGGGGTCTTCTAATATTATCCCTCTGATGCAGAAGCAGCCAAAGCCAAATTTGTGTTGCGACAGAGAGAGAACGTCTAATTTGGTGTAAACTCCATTCCATCTGACGTCGACCTATAAAACATTATTACTCACTTTTTTTAAGGTTTAGTTTAAATGGGTATATGCCTATTTAGACTGAGAGATGTTAAGTTTGAGTTATTTTCTTTGTTTAAATGAGTTTTCGCTTTAAGTTTGAGTTATTTTTTTTATTTTAAACGAATTTTTATTTTTATAGCGGAAATAAAAGACTGGCTGTCTTCCGTTATATAGTCCGTCGTCTAAATTTCTTTTTTTAAATATAAATATATAATTTTTAGGTATAAAAAATTTCATTTATATGTAAAACCCATCCTATACGGCTCTTTTATTGTCTCAGAATTCCAAGGTAATAAGGAATTGGAAGTTGGAAGTACGATGATGACGTGTCAAAGCAGAGGATGTGGATTTTCTGGGTCCACGTGTTTGTTTGTAGGTGGAAGTGCTGGACTTCCGTTGGAGAAAATATCACCTGTTTGCTCTCTGCTGTATGAAACGGAACAAATATCAGTCGCCATAACCTTTTTCTTTCATTTGCTTACCATTTATTGACTTCTTAAGCAGGAGGTCAGTGATTCTTATTACTACTTATTAACCAAGGAAGTAATCTTACAAATGATTATTAAATCTATTTATTTTAATTATAAAATCTTTTATTAATTATTTAATTATAATTTGATTATTTTATCAGTATCATAAGTCTTTTTTTATTATTTTATTATTATTAACTATTTTTCTGATATATTTATTTTTTATTTACGATAATTGATAGTTGAAATTAAGAATGAAGTTCAGTAATTATTTATATTATTATTTCAAAAAAAATGAAATTTTATACTTATAAATGTTATTTACTTCTTTTTATTAATTTATACATAGATAATAAATTATAGAGTATAGTAAGTGTATGCAAGAAATTTCAATTGATGGATTAAATATTTGATAGTGTGAGTATTTTAAATATTAATTGTTTTGAGATATAATATGTAGAATTATGTATGAATTGAGTCCTTTTTTTATATAAAATAAAATGCTTCTTTTTTCCTTCAAAAGTATGCTCCTAGACACACCATGAGAGTTGATGCATCTCATTATCTGTTAAGACAATCGAAATCATGGACTCTGCTTATTTAAATGTGGAGAAAGTGGGATAGTTATGGTGTACAAGGAGGAAAAATGACGAAGAAGAAGAAGAAGAAGAAGAAGAAGATGGGCTTTCAAAACTTATGCTCTGTTTCCATAGGAAGCAATATCATTATATAACAGCTAACTGGTTTGAATCTGAAAAGGATAACCTACTAAAATCAATAATTTGGAAATGTAAAAAGATAACTGGTTTCACCTTATTATATAATAACTTATCTCCTAATGAAGAAAAATAACAAGATAAAAGATGGGCTTCATTGACTCAATAGCTTAACTTGTTATGCTCCAATGGAGTTTCTTTTTCTTTTATTTTGTTCTTTAGGTTTTTATGCCCTCTCAAGAGTTAAAGAAAAGGAAGAAGGAGGAGGAGGTTTGACCATATATATACATTGGATAACTATTCAAGAAAAAGTAAGGAGAAAGTTGAAATCAAAACGTTGAGGACAGTAATATAATAAGCAGTGCATGTGAATTGAGGTCATTTAAGAAATGTTTTCTGTTCAGAGATCGGCAACTCTTACTGCCCATTTGTCCGTTGTTGGCTGTCTGACTTCCAGGAACGGAGGTCTCTGCTCCCTCCTTTTCTTTCTGCCACTTATTTAATATAAAAAACTTCAAGAAGTTCTCAAGTAAAACTCAATATAGTTAATAATAATAAATTAATTAACTAATATAGTATTTATTTTAATTTATTTATAAATACATAAATTAAATCTATCTGGGCAGTTTCAAATAAAAAAGAAAGAAAATAGATTGAAGTTTTTTTTTGTCTTAAATTGAGCAAAGGGATTGAAATTGTTAAAAAATGACTGGCGGCTTTTAGATTTATTATTGAGTAAATTAATGAACAAGTAGAGAAGTGGATCATTTTATTGCTAATTGCTTTGCTGGCCCAAAAAAGAAAAAGAACAAGTTAATTTGCTACCCAATTTATTGACTAGCATAACCATTTCCACACGAATTGAAATTAACGTGCTACAAACTATCTTTCTTCAAGTAAAAAGAAAGAAAAGAAAACTGTTATCAAATTGGCAACTGAGAAAGAAGAAGCAAAATTACCTTTCTTCCTTCATGACTACCAGAATCATTACTCTACTAATCTTCGTACTTAATCTCAATAATCTTCCCTTGTTAATGGCGAAACCCTGGATCAAAGCTGCTTACTATGATTCTTCTGGCAACCTCCCTGCATCGAGTGTGAATTCTGCTCTGTTTACTCATATTTATTATGGTTTTGCAGGCATCGATAATTCCACTTATCAGCTCTCCTATCCCTTCTCTAACGAGCAAGATGTCTCTACCTTCACTGCCACCCTTAAGCGAAAGAGCCCATCAATCATTACTCTTCTGTCCATCGGACTTGCTTATAGAAACTATTCCACCTTTTCTACAATGGTCAGCCAACCTTCTTACAGGAAGGCCTTTATCAGATCTTCAATAAAAATCGCCAGGAGATACGGCTTCCATGGCCTAGACCTCGCGTGGCTTTGGCCTAACACAAGCTTCGACATGAAAAACGTTGGAGTTCTTTTAGAAGAATGGCGGGCTGCTGTAAATTCTGAGTCGAGAAATTCCAGTGAGCCTCAGATAATCCTGACGATGATGACTTATCGCCTGCCGGTTATTGGTAACTTGACTTTTCCAGTTGAGTCCATTGAGCGAAACTTGAATTGGGTAAATATCTTAACCTTCGACTATCATTTGCCCTTAAAAGAGAGGGCCACAGGCAACCATGCAGCTTTATATGATCCTTCAGGGCATGTTAATACTGATTTTTGTGTAAGGGCATGGTTAGAAAGAGGACTGCCACCAAGCAAGCTGGTTTTGGGTCTGCCTTATCACGGATACGCATGGACGCTCGTGAACCCAAATGACAATTCCGTTGGTGCACCGTCCTCCGGACCGGATTTGACGATGGATGGATCTATAGGCTATAAGATGATTCAATCAGTTATTTCCGGTTATGGATATGGAGTCGCTTCTACCTACAATGCAACATATGCAGTGAATTACTTCACTATCAGAACAACCTGGATAAATTTTGACGATGTTGAGGCTATTAGGACTAAGATTTCTTATGCCGTGACAAAGGGACTACTTGGTTACTTTGTCTTTCAGCTCGCAAATGACGATGATTGGAAGCTTTCACGGGCAGGTAAGAAATCATTAGTCAAGTATCTATGATTCTTGTTTGGTGTTCTTATGGTTCCTAATTATTGGGATGTACTTGACAGCTTATGGGGTTGGCAATGATGAAAAGAAGAAGAAATCCCAAATTATAATAGTTCTAGTTCCAATTGTTGTGGTTATCCTTCTGCTCTTTGCCTCTGCATCTTACTATATAAGATGCAGAACACTCAAATCAAGAGGTAAACATTTTCTGACTGTAGACTAAGATACCAACCATCTACAGAAACTCAAATCAGGTAATATGTTTGTTACACTCTGTCTCGTGGTTCAGGGAACACAGAGTTTGGCGAGGTACCAAGCTTTGAATTAGGACAGCCTATTACAGTTGTGAATGAATCTCCAGACCAGAATGCACCTAATCTGCAGGTTTTTACCTTCTCTGAAATCAAAGCAGCTACCGGTAACTTCTGTTGCGAAAATTGGATTGGAGAAGGTGGATATGGACCTGTTTACAAGGTGAGACTCTCAACTAAGTTATTGTAAGTTGTTTGTGTTCAATCCTTGCTTAATAACATATTACAACACAAGTCCTTTTTTGTTGGCTTTGCCAGGGTAAACTGCCAAGAGGACAGGAGATAGCAGTCAAAAGACTATCAAAAACTTCGAATCAAGGGCTTAAGGAGTTCAAAAATGAGCTTAAACTTACAGCAAAGCTGCAACATGTTAATCTAGTAAGACTTTTGGGGTATTGCACAGAAAGGAAAGAGAAGATGTTGATCTATGAGTACATGCCAAATAAAAGTCTTGACTTTTACCTATTTGGTACGATTGAATTCTCTGTACAATTCTTCCTTAATTTGACAATATAAACAACACGTTCATAACCCATAAATAATTTATTTCTCTTTCGATGGATTTGATTGATTGATGTAGACCAGAAAAGAAGACTGGAATTGAACTGGGAAAAACGTGTTCACATCATTGAAGGGATTGCTCAAGGCCTTCTGTACCTCCAAGAATACTCAAATTTGACGATAATCCACAAAGATATTAAATCTAGCAACATTCTGTTGGACAGCAATATGAAGCCAAAGATCTCTGATTTCGGAATGGCAAGAATCTTCCAAAAGGAAAACCATGAAGCCAATACATGCCAGATTGTCGGAACATAGTAAGCAAATCGACTTTCTGAAAAAGATATGATTCTTTCTGATCCTGAGGAACTACATGCATGCATAACCATCTTGTTGATTTTTATACAAATACAATTTATGCAGCGGCTATGTACCTCCTGAATATGTTAAACGCGGCGTCTACTCCACAAAATATGATGTTTACAGCTTCGGAGTTCTGCTTCTACAAATTATAAGTGGCAAGAAGAACACATGCTATTATGGTTCCCATGTAAACCTGAACCTCTTGGAATATGTAAGAACGACCTGCTTAAGATTAATGCTCCAATATCTTCAATAAATACAGAATACGATTGATTATTATGTCCTGTCACAGGCGTACGAATTTTGGGAAACAGGGAATGGCAAGGAGTTTCTGGATCCAGTACTAGATGATTCACATTCAACCTGTAAACTCTTGAGATGTCTGCAAGTAGGCTTGTTATGTGTTCAGGAAAGTCCAATAGATAGACCATCAATCTTGCAAATTTGTTCCATGCTGAAAAACGAAAATGATACTATTGTTAGTCCTAAAAGGCCTGCGTTTTCAGTTACAAGTAATGATGAAATTGAAAAAAATGTAAGTAAATCAACGAGTCAAGATGTAGGTTCTGTGAACAGTGCAAGTCTTTCTGAATTGTTACCCCGATGACTTTAGTATTCTGAAACAAGAGATGCTTTGATTTTCTTTATTTTTTCTTTTTCTTTCCTTTTCGCCTTTTATTAGTTTAGCTCAATGGTTTTACTTTTGATATTTTTCTTAAGAAAATTGATTTAGGTTATCTTAGTTGATATGGATTCCATTTTTTATTTGTTAACTTATTTTGTTTTAAATTTATTTAGTTGATGCGGATTCAATTTAATATTTTATCTGAAAATTTATTAAAATCAAATGGGCTAATATTAAAATTATGATATTAATATCTGTAAATGGCTGCTCTTATTTGTATCATCCTGGTTGAACTTCTGGTTTTCCAGCTCAGGCAGATGATTTTCCTGGTAGATGTAAAGAGTTCTTAACTTAAACGACAGTGATAAATTCTTCCTCGTCTCATTCAATAATCAAGATTAAAAATAAGTGATCTAATCAGATGCAGCTCTGAAAAACTGTACATTTTGCAAGTACCAGAAATTCAGGTCGTCAGTAGAACTAATACAGAATTTCTTTTATTTTTTTTAACACAAAGGTCACTTCGTTAACAGGAAAAGTGATTACAATTCATGCAGCCAGCTACGTAGGCGCTCAGAATCCAGACCATGACCAGAAAGGGCTTTTTTGGCTAAGGACTCAGCCACCCAATTGTTAACTGTAGGAGTAAAACCGAAGGAACAACTCTGAAAACGATGACCAAGTTGCCTAATATCCTTCATGACTGCTGCCATGACTTGAGATTCGCATCTCTTTCGAATACTACCGGCTGAAGACCCTTGTGTTTCGCTAACTGGATGGCTCCTCGGAGTGCTAACGCCTCCATCAAATGCACAGAATTACAATTCTTCAACCAGCCAGCGCTGCACCAGAGGAGCTCTTCCCCCACCCCCTGATCTCTAATCACCCCACCTTGTGCTCCTTGCTTCCTTTGTTTCTGAAAAGCCCTGTCAAAATTGCACTTGACAAAACCATCCGGAGGAGGCAGCCATTCCTAGCTAGTCTCATTACCATCGTCCTGGTTTGCAACCTCTTGGCTGATAATGAATTCCCCATGGAACAGACGAGCCCGCTCTAGGACTTGGTTTTATTCATTTCTTCAAGTCAATTCCAAAAGTGAAAATTATGTTATACTAAACTGTTATTAGGCAGAATTGTGACGTCTTAACAACGTCAAGCACTGCTGTGAATATGCATAGCACCCATGTGCCAAAGTTAACAAATGTTAACCAATCTGCACTCTATATTTCAATTCGAATTAGAAAGATTGCAATGAGCAAGAGTGAAGCAGTATGAAGCATTTAGAAACACGATCAAGCTTTAATTTCTTCTTTTTTCTTTTTTTTTTTTAAAAAAAAAGAAGGAATTGCCCAGAATCCAAAACTATGTTTTAGCACAAATTGATGAGAAAAAAACTGAATCCATGAATTTTATGAATTTATATATTTAAGTTAAATTTATTGTCATCGATTAAAATAAAATATTCTGAATTCATAAATTTTAAAAATTTCTTATCCTTAAATTTTTAATTTTCAATCTAGAATACAGAAAATTCTAAAATATACCATTTTAAAAAATAGATATATTGATATAGTTTTTTCTTTTAATTTCAATATTATCTCTAATAAATTTTATATTATCACAAAAATTAATTTTAACTTTAATTAAAATTTATTATTTTTTAATAAAAATTATGAATCTTTTATTCGTTGAAAACGAAAAAATACAACTTGATCAATGATAAAAATAGAAAATACTATAGTAAAAAATATTTGATTTAAATAGTAAAAAAATTGTATTTATAACATAACTCTTCTAATTTATAAGATTTTAATATATATTTTAATATATAATATTAATTTAAATAAGAAATTGGAGTTTGGGAGAGTCTCAAATTCTCCTCTCTAATCGGACAAGAAAAGTAACACAAATGGCTATTGACTAAAGAAAAAAAGAAGTTAAGTTCTCAGTGAAAGACAAAGATGCATCTCTAGTTTTATAGTAACTTAATTACAAAATTACCCTCGCCGGTGGTGGACAATTGAGGTGGCAGTGAGTGTGGGTATTTCGGTCCTGAATTTTGTGACGGTCTAATTAACCAGGGCAGTCTTCTCAGTTATGTTTATACACGTACTTGTAGACTATTACAACTATCTTTTTTGAAATTATGCTTTATTTTGTTGTACATAAACGGTTTTACTAGCTAGCTTGCTCATATTACTTGTACTTTTCACATTGTATATGTATATGATTGAGTCCGCATCTGTGATAGATACCTTTCCTTAATAAATTAAATAGGATATAATACTAAATTAGAAACATACTAAATTTTCCTAACCTCAGCATTTGTCTTTTAAAATTTAGTATGAAATAGGCAATCTTTTGTAAGTTATTAATAAAGTCGAAAAACCTTGCATTATGAAGAAAACTCAAATCCAAAACTATTTACTTTTAAAAATAAATACTCTTTTTTTAACCAGAATAAATAGGTTCATCAAAGAGGAAGATACTGTGAATCCAAAACTCCCATAAGCTAGTTAGACAAGGTATTGAGGTTGGAACAGAAGAATACATAAGAAATGGCCTTTTTGGTTGTATCATGAGCCACCCAATTAGCATTTCGAGGTACAAAATTAAACAAATAGCAAGAAAACTCGACTCTTTAACATTGTATATCATCTATCACAACAACAACATCCAGAGATGGGATGGGACCGCCATTGGTGTTGTCAATGATTGCCTTTGCATTACCTTCCACCCTTTCTCCTTGGCGAGCTGGATGGCCCCTATGAGACCAAGGACTTCAATAAGCAGAGCATTTGTACAATCGTTAACTCGTTGTGCTAATAACCAACAAACATCCCCCAGGTGGTTCCTAGCAACAACACTCCAAGCACCAAAGTTGCCATGCCTATTGACAGCCCCATCGAAGTTTAGTTTTATAAATCCAAAAGAAGGGGTCAACCAATAAGCTATAACAGGAGCAATCAAACGAGTATAAATGGACGACTCGATTAGTCTACTTATAGTGAATTCTTGTTGGAATTGGAATGCCTTGTGACCAATATCTTTGCAGGTCCAAAGCCTTTTGCTCAAACATCTAAGCATTACGAGCCTTCCAAAGAGCCAAAAGCACAACGACAAATATGAATCTAATTTTAGGCGGATTAGAAAATGGAATCTTGGAGTTTTGACCAATAAGCAGCAAAGGGCATGCCTAAAAGGAGGCTTAAGTCTCAACAGAAAAGCTGCCCAGATCCCTCCAATATGGCAATTGGAGGGATGGTGATGTAAACCTTCTATGGAAGAGAATATTACACGCCAAGATCGATACTTATAAGGTTTGCCAAAAGTTATTTGCGGAACTATCACCCTTATTTATAAAGAAATAAGATCAATAGCTATAATGAGATGAACTTAATTAATCCTAGAAACTAACAAGTTAATAGAATTAAATTAAGGTAGAAGTGAAATCAAAACCTAAACAATAAGCTTTAATTTCAAGAACACTCAAAGAAACTCTTTAAACAAAAACAAGGTTTTCTATTCAATCAAAGATATATGTATGCTTTTGCAGAATTACATAGCTCTATTTATAGAGTTTAAATAATCCTAATCCTAGAATGACTAGGATATGCAGCCAAGACTCCTAAATAAACAAAACTTAAAGTAAAAGAGTAGTAAACTCCTATTTTGACTTGGACTTGTTAAAAGAAGACTCCTATTTTGATTTGGATTTTGACTTTGAATATTCAACATTGGACTTGGGCTTTACGTTTGGGCTTGAATTCAACATAAATAAGATCTGATCTTCATGTCTTCACGTTGGGCTTTAATCCATTAATGAAATACAATTAATCAAAGTTGAATCTTGATTTTCTAAATCCAACTCGCTAACCTTGCTTCTTGAATGCATCTTTTCTATCACGTGGACCATGAAAGAACACAAGGCAGCCTTGAATCTCTTGCTTCTAGCTCGTGTGATTGGACCCTCATACTTCAATGGATCCATTCGTGGCTTACTTGGTGGTGAAGGATTAGCCTTGATTTTA
Organism: Ricinus communis; assembly: GCF_019578655.1. Taxonomy (NCBI): domain Eukaryota; kingdom Viridiplantae; phylum Streptophyta; class Magnoliopsida; order Malpighiales; family Euphorbiaceae; genus Ricinus; species Ricinus communis. The sequence continues at coordinate 24,497,156 of NC_063258.1, forward strand.
TCATCCCTTCCCTCCTCGAAAGGATTTATCCTCGAATCAAGACCTTCATCAAAAGAAAATGGAGATAAATCAGCAATATTGAATGTAGCTCTAACTCCATACTTACCGGACAAGTCAATCTTGTAAGCATTATTGTTGATGCGTTCCAACACTTGAAAAGGTGCATCTCCTCTTAGCATCAACTTACTTTTTCTTTGGTTTGAGAATCTTTCTTTGCGCATGTATATCCACACCCAATCTCCGGGTTTTAAGATTACCTCTTTTCTTCCTTTGTTAGCGTGTTTAGCATTTGCTTCATTCTTACGCTCTAGATTAGCTCGAACCTGTTCATGCAATTTAAGCACATATTCGGCCTTTTTCTTGCCATCAAGGTTAGTTTGTTCCTTTAAAGGTAAAGCAATCAAATCTAACGGAATCAAAGGTACAAACCCATAGACAATCTCAAAAGGGCAAAATTTAGTTGAAGAATGCATGGTTCTATTATAAGCAAATTCTATATGCGACAAGCAATCCTCCCAACTCTTAATATTGCATTTTACTATGGTGCGTAGTAGTTGTGATAGTGTTCTATTTACTACTTCAGTTTGACCATCGGTTTGTGGGTGACAAGTTGTTGAAAATAACAAGCGTGTACCTAATTTACCCCATAAAGTCTTTCAAAAGTAGCTCAAAAACTTAGCATCCCTATCACTAACTATGGTGCGTGGCATACCATGTAAACGCACTACCTCTCTAAAGAATAGGTCAGCAATATATTGTGCATCATTAGTTTTCTTACAAGCTATAAAATGTGCCATCTTTAAAAACCTATCAACAACAACAAATATGCTATCATGCCCATGCCTAGTTCTAGGTAATCCAAGTACAAAATCCATAGAAATATCAACCCAAGGTGAACTAGGTATAGAGAGAGGTATATACAAACCATGTGGTTGAAGCTTAGACTTAGCATGTTTGCACACAATACAATTTGCACAAAATCGCAAAACATTCTTTTTCATGCAAGACCAATAAAGGTGATCATGCAATACATCTAAAGTCTTTTGAATACCAAAGTGTCCCATCAGACCACCCTCATGTGCTTCTTTCACAAGTAAATCACGCATAGATTAAGAAGGAATGCATAAACGTTTTTCAAAGAAAAGAAAACCACCATGCCTATAATACTTATCAAACGCACCTAGTTCACATGCCTTATACACTTGGCCGAAATTACTATCATCATGATATAAGTCTTTTATTTATTCAAAACCTAGTAATTTGGCATCTAAAACAGCAATAAAGCATACCTTCTAGATAAAGCATCGGCCACTATGCTATCTTTACCTTGCTTGTACTTGATGACATAAGGGAATGCTTCAATGAACTCACTCCATTTAGCATGTCTTCTATTCAGCTTGTTTTGACCCTTTAAGTACTTCAAGGATTCGTGATCGGTGTGGATCACGAACTCTTTGGGCAGCAAGTAATGTTGCCATACTTCTAAAGCTCTAACAAGTGCATAGAGTTCCTTATCATAAGTTGGATACTTCAGGCTTGCTCCATTCAACTTTTAGCTAAAATAGGCTATTGGTTTTCCATCTTGCATTAGAACAGCTCCAGTACTTATACCGGAAGCATCATAATCAATCTCAAAAGTTTTATCAAAATTAGGAGGAGATAGAATAGGACAAGAAGTAAGTTTTTATTTGAGCAAGTCAAACACCGATTGTTGTGCTTCTCCCCAATTAAACTTCACATCTTTCTTCACTAATTCATTCAATGGTGCGGCAATGGTACTGAAATCTTTTGCAGAACGCCTATAGAAGCTTGCTAGTCCATGAAAACTTCGAACTTCACTTGCATTTGTGGGAATCGGCCACTTTTTGATTGCCTTCACCTTTTCTTCATCAACATCAATTCCTTTTGCACTAACAACAAAACCAAGAAAAATAATTTTGTTTGTGCAAAAATCGCACTTCTTGAGGTTAGCAAACAGAACTTCTTTGCATAAAGTTTCAAGAACTAAGCCCACGTGCTTTACATGTTCATCATAAGACCTGCTATAAATAAGTATATCATTAAAATAGACAACCATAAACCTGCCTATATAAGCACACAAAACATGATTCATTAATCTCATGAATGTACTAGGTGCATTAGTTAAACCAAACGGCATGACTAACTACTCATATAAACAAAATTTAGTTTTGAATGTTTTTTTCCATTCATCGCCCTTTTTCATTCTAATTTGATGATAACCACTTCCTCTTCCTTCTATGTCGTAGGGTTAAAACCAAAAAAATTTTGTTGCCTTCCTAGTGTTTCCTGACATTTTCAATAAAACCTTCTCGTAAAAGTATTTTAATAATGTTTTCGGTGATGTTAGTGAATGCTATTCGAACAGTTCCTTTTCTTATATCAATCTTAGTGAACACAACAGCCCCATGCAACTCATCAAGCATATCATCTAACCTAGTATAGGATGACGATATTTAATAGTTATTTTGTTAATTACATGGCAATCCACATACATACGCCAAGAACCATCTTTCTTAGGGACAAGTATAACAGGAACAGCACATAGACTTAAACTTTCCCTAACATAACCTTTATTAAGAAGTTCTTCCACTTGGCGTTATAGTTCTTTTGTTTCCTCAGGATTTGCTCTATATGCTGGCCTATTAGGTATGGTAGAACCGGGTACAAAGTCAATTTGGTGCTCAATTCCATGAATTGGTGGTAACCCACTTGGAATTTCGTCGGAGAACACGTCCTCAAACTCCTGCAAAAGTGACTTGAAACTTAAAGGCAAAGAAACATTAAGATTGTTAGTGGTTAGAAAACTTTCTTTGTAAACAAGCACAAGCATTTATTTTTGTGACATTAAAACTTTTCTCACATCTCTCTTTCTTGCCACAAAGCTCATTTTTCTCTCTTTTGCACTTAACTCACCTTTTTTTTGCGTCTCACAACTTAATGTTTTCTTTTTGTGCAAACTCTCTTTCTCTCCTTTTTCCTCTCTTTTCTCACACCCCTCATGGTTTTCCACATAACTCTCCTTTTGCTTGTGCACTTTTTCTGTTTCCCGTGCACTCTCTCTTTCTTTCTTTTTCTTTCATGGGCAGCAACTTTAAGTCTCATTGTACGTTGGTCTTTATTAACAATATTTGGACTTAAAGGTGTAAGAGTATAAAGTCTGTTCTGAAGTGTAAGACAATAGTAATTTAAACGCCCCTTGTAAATGACATCTCTATCAAACAGCCATGGTCTTCCCAAAAGTATATGACAAGCTTCCATTGGGATCACATCACACAATACTTCATCTTGGAACTTTTGCATACAAAACACTATCCTAACTTGCTTTGTAACCTTGATACCTCCCGAATCATTCAACCATTGAAGAGTATATGGTTTTGGATGTTTGGTTGTTGGAAGTTTCAATCGATCCACCATCATTGTGCTAGCAACGTTAGTGTAACTACCACTATCAATAATTAAAACACAAGGAGTTATTCTTACCAAACAAGGTGTATGGAAAATGTTCTCTCTTTGGCTTTCATCATCAGCCCCTTGTTACACGTTCAAAAATCTAATGGTGACTCCACATAGCTCACCTGAATGCCCCTCTTGCTTAGCTCCATCATCGGAATATCAATCTTCCAATTCGAGCATTGAATCTTCATCACTTTCAGCTCCACTTTCTTCTTCACTAGCATACACCAATTCGCCTCCTTTTAATGCTAAAGTGCGTTTATTCGGACATTGAGAAGAGATATGTCCATAGCCTAGGCATTTGAAGCATTGGATCTTTTTGGGTTTGCCTTCTTGAGTTCGGTTTTTATTGCTCTGATCCCTATTTGTTTCGGCTTTATTATCTTTAGACATTTCCTTTCCTTTGTTTTGGGCAGAATTTGTACCTTTCCATATGGATTTCCAATTAGAATTTATTGAAGAAGAGTTCTTGCTCTTTTGCTTCAATTGCCGCTCTATCTTTATTGCCATGTGTAGTATGTCCTCCATCTCTATATAATGCTGTAATTCAACAAGATTAGCAATATCTTTGTTAAGACCATACAAAAATTGAGCCATAGTAGCCTCCCTATCCTCTTCTATATTGGCCCTAATTAAAGCAATCTCCATCTCTTGATAATACTCATCTATGCTCTTTCTTTGATTGAGTGCAAGCACGTGAGGGAGAAACCAATCTTCTTGAAACCATGTCTAATCAGTCTTCTTCTAAAGATTCTGATCATGGAATTCCAGATATGAGAGCATTTATGGAGGCTATAAACTCCAAACTTGAACGATAAAGGCTTAATAATGAAAATAGGTATGCTGAAATGATGGATGAACTAATAAAAATCAAATCTGAATCGAGAGGTAAGAGCTTTCGAGATGAGGAAAGTATGTCTAGAGCGAGGAGAGGAACATGGAGAGATGAAGAAGAATGGGGAGATAAAGCTTAATTTGATTGAAACGTCTCGAAGACTTTAATCAAGCAAATTAAAGGAAACGATATCACAAACCAATATATCTAGAATGTCTCGAAGACTTTAACCAAATAAAAGAGTACGTGAGTAGAAGAACAACGAAGATAACAAATAGGATATGTAACCAAACCTTGTAAGCTAGCTCTGATACCAAATGATGTAAACCTTCTATGGAAGAGAAGATTACACGCCAAGATCGATACTTATAAAGTTTGCCAAAAGTTATTTGCAGAACTATCATCCTTATTTATAAAGAAAAAAGATCAATAGCTATAATGAGATGAACTTAATTAATCCTAGAAACTAACAAGTTAATAGAATTAAATTAAGGTAGAAGTGAAATCAAAACCTAAATAATAAGTTTTAATTTCAAGAATACTCAAAGAAACTCTTTAAGCAAAAACAAGGTTTTCTATTCAATTAAAGATATATTTATGCTTTTGCAGAATTATATAGCTCTATTTCTAGAGTTTAAATAATCCTAATCCTAGAATGACTAGGATATGCGGCCAAGACTCCTAAATAAACAAAACGTGAAGTAAAAGAGTAGTAAACTCTTATTTTGACTTGGACTTGTTAAAAGAAAACTCCTATTTTGATTTGGATTTTAACTTTAAATATTCAACCTTGGACTTGGGTTTTACGTTTGGGCTTGAATTCAACATAAATAATATCTGATCTTCATGTCTTCACGTTGGACTTTAATCTATGAATGAAATACAATTAATCAAAGTTGAATCTTGATCTTCTAAGTCCAACTCGCTAACCTTGCTTCTTGAATGCATCTTGTCTATCACGTGGACCATGAAAGAACACAAGACAGTCTTAAATCTCTTACTTCTAGCTCGTGTGATTGAACTCTCATACTTCAATGGATCCATTCGTGGCTTGCTTGGTGGTGAAGGATTAGCCTTGATTTTATCGGATAGACTCCAATTGACCACACCCAACTGCCAAGCTTTCATTAATAAATTTCCAAATAAACACTTGAATTTTGCTCGGCACCAAAAGTTTCCAAATGGCTTTCCAGGCCATTGTTTGCTGATTGTTCGAAGAAGAAAACACCCACAGCAGAGCTATTGGCCATAACAAAGGATCTGGCCACATAATAATCGGACGTGACATCATATGATCCTGATTTTGAAAAATGCCAAACTTGCATGTCTAGTCACGCTAAGAGACAGACTCGGGATAGCAAAGCATCCGATGGAACAAACACTCTACGAACTATATCAACGCGCCATTGGTGGTTTTGATCATCAATCAATTGAGAAACTCACTAGACCTCTGGCGGGGCCAAAGACAGGCGGGAGGCCTTGAACGGATAGGCCATAGGTAACCATGGGTCTAAAGAGCAATGGGTCGAATTGAATGTTTGGATAATGCCACTGGTGAGCAGGAGGAGATAGCCGACATCAATTGAAAATCAAAAAATTAGTGTATATACTCGAAGCCTACTGTCCATTTAACATGCGGATACTTAATACTCATTCCCATCTTTAAAACAACTTTCTTAGATATTACTTTCTTCTAATTTTGATAGGCTATTTTCTTAAGTACGTAAATTATCTTTTTCTTTTTAATTGTTAATTAAATGATAATTAATGTCTAGAATTGTTTCATTAACTAGTATATATATATATATATATATATATATATATATATATATATAATTAATTAATTTCTACTTAATTCTAAAATTTTAAATTACTATATAAATTTTTTTAAGTTAAGATATAAATTTATTTTATTTCAAATCTCAAGAATTATAAATTGGTCGATAAATCTATTAATATTTTACTGCGTATTGAGAATATTATAGTGAGAAAATAGTTAAAATTAATAATATTAAATAAACAAATTTAATTTTTTTAATTATTGTACAAGTAAAAAAAATCGTCTAAAATTGGATAAAAAAATAACTATTTTTTTTTTATGACGTAGAAAATATTCATGCTTACCAAGAAAAAGATTAATATTTTTTAATTTTTGTACAAGTAAAAAATAATCGTCTAAAATTGGATAAAAAAATAACTATTTTATTTATATTTTTCTTTTTTATGATGTAAAAAATATCCATGCTTACCAAAAAAAAAGATTAATCAAAACTGCCCTTCCCAATATTTTCTATAATGCACAGACATTTCTATTTTTTTTTGGAAAAATTCATTTTCAAGTCTCGACTTTTCACTTTTTGACATTAGGACATTAAACTATGTTTTTATTAATATTAAGTCCCCAACAATTTTAAGTTTTGCAATAATATAATGTAACGAGATTAAAAAAAAAAAAGAATTTAATAATTTTATATCATTAATCTCTTAGGAGAAACAAAGATTTAGACATTGAGTCAGCAGAATCTGATGTCACTCGACCTCAGCCAAAGCATTCAGATAGCTTCCAGAAATATTATACGAGGAAGGATGTGGCTGCCACTTGTCCTTTCACCTCCATTAAGGTTTCTGCACAAACAATACAATAAAATAGGACAAAGCACCAAACGACAGACCGTAAGAAATCCCACATTATTATATGCGTGAGTGGATTGAGTGCTATGGTCTTTGGACCAACAGCGACACAAGAGATTTTATATCTAATATAAAGATTTTGGGGAGTTTTTTAGAAATATTCTAAATTTAACAAAAAAAAATATTTTATTATAATATTTTTTAAATTTTCTTTAAAAATACAATGTGGTTATTTTTTTATTGTCTTCTGTTTTTCTTTTGTTTTTTTATATTTTATTAAAAAAAAAAAAAGAAATCTAAAAGAACAATACCATATTTTCAAAAAAAAAATTAAAAAAAACTGTTTTTTTATATTTTTATAGAGTAAAAATAAAAAAGATTATACTGTATTTTTAATAAAAAAGTTTATATATATATATATATATATATTATTTTTTCAAGGTTTTAATGTTACTTGTAACATTTTCTTGTTGTTTAATTATTCAGTGGGCTTGATTATGTCACTTCTTGAACGAGTTTCTGTCTTTTGAAAGTATGTAATTAGGAACTTATCAACTTAAAATGGTGCTTTAAATTTTATTTAATTCAGTTTGCACTGACTAAAGTATATTCTAGAAATGCTTTGGATTTTATATATGTAGTTGGTTGAATTATACCCAAACCTAATCCACTGAAAATGGTGTTTCTCAAATCAGAAAGGTATATATCCATTGCTTTCTAATGGGATCCCAGATAAAAGGTCTTAGCTATTTAAAACACAAAAATAAAGCAGGAGAAGAAAAACTTTTGCTTTCTTCAGGTTTAAAGGTTCCATTTTATTTATAATTTTAAGAGCATCTAATTGTTATTTGAGCGTTGTAGCGGGAGATGGAGGCAACTCAAGACCTCCGTCTTTCAAGAGCAACTGGTCTTTCTATTTAAGTTAGTTCTCAAGTATTAAATATAATTTTATTTACTTTTTTATAATAATGATTTATACTTTTTTTAGATACTTTGAAAATTTTAAAAGTCAAAGTTTTTATTATTAAGATTAATACAATACAGCACGTAATTTATTCAAGATATACTTGTTCTTCTTTTTAAAGTAATAGCAGAGCCATTTTTATTCACTTAAAACAAAGTCAATGTTTGAATGTTAGATCAGAAATAGTTTGAATAAGTCATAGGGGGGACGGCTTCTAGAGCAATGATTCATGTTTAATCCATTGTAAACAGTATAATTCAGATAATATATTTTTTCTGTAAGACTGATCGGCAGCAGCCCACTTTCTACCATAAATAAATTCAAAATCCATTTCCACAGGGAGAAAAAGGAAATGTCAACATCCCCATTCAAGTAATATCTAGTTATTTTTCTGTATAAATATATAACGATAACCGGTGCACTTTGACATGCTCCTAGAACAATGGCTAGCCTTAAATTTATGTCATTTATTGTCTCCTGCAGTATAATGATCGCCGCCAGTAATGCGGCGAGAGTAATTCCACCAGGGGCGATCGCAGGCGCTTATTATCCCTCATGGTTTCAGTCTAGTTTCCCACCAACTGCCATAGATACAGCTTTGTTCACTCACATCTACTATGCTTTCCTCTTGCCAAACAACGTCACCTTCGAGTTCGAAGTACCTGATTCGACTGCTGTGGCGCTGCTCAATTTCACTACCACCCTTCACCACAAAAAACCCCAAGTGAAAACACTCATTTCTATTGCTGGAGGAGGTGCCGATCCTCGGCTCTTTGCGAGGATGGCATCAGAGGCCAACTCACGTAAAGTTTTCATAAATTCAGCAATGGAAGTTGCAAGAAAGTTTAGGTTTGATGGGCTAGACCTGGACTGGGAGTTCCCTCAGAATCCCAAAGAGATGCAAGATCTGGGCCTTCTGTTTCAGGAATGGCGGGTTGCTATCCGAAACGAGGCTAAGTCCACAAACAAGCCTCCGCTGTTACTCACGGCAGCCGTGTATTTCTCCGTTGAGTTCTTATGGTCTGCGGTCTACCGTAAGTTCCCAGTGGCGGCAATGGAGCAAAGCTTAGACTTGATTAACGTAATGTGTTACGATTACCGCGGTTCATGGGATACCTCAGCTACAGGGGCTCATGCTGCATTATATGATCCAAAGAGTAACATAAGCACAAGCTATGGCCTTAACTCATGGATCAGTGCCGGAATGCCCCGGCACAAAATTGTCATGGGGTTGCCACTGTATGGTAGGACATGGCAGCTCAAAGACCCGAATGTAAATGGAATAGGAGCAGCTGCAGTAGCCGTCGGTCCAGGAAACGTCGGCGTACTGACATTTTCCCAAGTGGAGAAGTTCAACAAGGAGAATGGAGCCACGGTGGTGTACGATGAGAAAACTGTATCTACATATTCATATTCTGGAACATCATGGATTGGGTATGACGATACCTCATCAACGACGACAAAAATAAGGTTTGCGAAGGCCCTTTGGCTTCGTGGGTATTTCTTTTGGGCACTCAGTTATGATAATGAATGGGAAATCTCAAGACAAGGTAAAATCCAAAACCTGATTCTCATTTTGTTCAGTAACTTGTTGGTTAAGGTGATATTAAGTTATTAACTTGGACCTTTTCTTTTCTTTTTTTCTGTGGTTTTGCAGCTTTAAAGGCATGGGGTGCTGCTAAATGATAATAATGTGGTTGAAGTATCTATTAGAAAGCAAATTCCTTTGCTAATAATACTAACGACAAAGCTGAACAAAGGTTATTATTCCTGGCAATTGTACTTTCAATTGATTTATAATAATAATAATAATAATAAGACCTATCTGCTTTCCTTTTAGGGCCTCAAAATGTCAATAAAACCACAAAGGTTATAAACACCTGAGAAATGAAAGTTTACAATCATTAAAAGTATTAGAATCTCATGAATTGAAGTATTAAATGAGGAACTTTGCTCAATACCAACAACAGCATAATTTATATTTAACCATCTAGCCATAATTCAAAGACAGCATTCTTTCTAGAGATGATGTAGGGATCTCAAAGACACGATGCTTTTCTAAGACTTGATTTGGACATCCAAATCACTGGTAGGAAAACAGTTCTGCACTTAGTTGGAAAAGGGATGAACAATACCCCCTCCCATTTTCTACTTCCCTTTTCAATTCGAAAAGGGGCAATCAAGAAAATGCAAAAAGGCTGAATAAAGAACCATAATGCAAGTACACAAACAGAAGCCGGACAAGTGAGTTTCATTGAAAAGGTGTCTCTCCAGGAAATCAATGTGGAGAAAGAGTTTTGTGTATTTCATTGAGAAGCAATTGAGCTTCACATACACTTGCATTAACGGGGTGATCCACTTCAAACCTAAAACTTGATACCAAAATGCAGTTGTTTAAGCCTTCTTGCAAAATTTTAAATGCATTAGGCAATCAGTCCCTTTGTCTTCCCTTGTTTGTAAAAGTAGATAGCTAAGAAACTCAGCAAAACAAACAATCATATTTACTGAATTCCTTGAGGTCGGCAGGACTTTTCTTTGGTATCACACACTTGTTTATAGAAATTCTTCCATTAGTTGGGACTCCGGTAAATCCCTGCATAAATTACAGATCAATTAAAACTATGTCACTAAGAGTTCTGAACCAAGGTGTTCCAATGTGGAAGTAAACAAAACCAATATGATGTTAAAAGATATAAATATTACCTTAATGTTTCAGAATTTTACTTAAAAAAGCAGGGGACAGAGTTGGCCATAGAATTCCTAAAACTATCTATGCTTTTCTTTCATCCAATCAACAAAATTGTCCAAGATCAAGGGCCAAGCATCATTGTCATCATAGTTCTTAAAATCCGGAAAGCTAATCTGCAAAGAGAATAGGATTTTCAAGTTTAAACTGTGTTTGAGAATTGGCTAAAAATAGCCAAGCATAATTCTAGAACAGTATCAGGTATAACAAAATACACATACGGAAAATTCACAGTGGTTTACATTGTTAGTTATTTAAAAGAAAAAAATAAAGTTTTTAATTAATAAGATACTAATTAAATTATGAAAATAAAAAATTTAAAAATAATTAAAAGTTGAAATTATAAAAAAATAATTTACAGAAATAGATTATAAAATAATTGAGGTTTAAAATTAAGTTGTTTTATGTTGCACTAATCTAAGGTGGAAGTTATGAAAAAAAAATTAAAAAGATAGAGAAAAGTGAAATAATTATATATCATAATTAAGATATTAAAATTGTAATATAATACTTTATACACAATAGTAAGAAAATATTAAAATGATTTCTCTAAAAATTAAGAAAAATAGCTTACAATTCATATAATATACCATGTAGAAGAGAGAAAACAATGTTAAAACATTGATTTCATATATATATATATATATATATATATTAACATCTTTCTCAAAAATATTAAAATAATTAGCCTAAATTTATACTTAAAATTTAAATACTTTAATATTTAAAAGTTAAAGTTATAAATTATTATAGGAATTTTAAAAAAAATTTAGATTTGCACTAAGATACTTTAACTAAAAACAAATACCTTATATAAAATTACATAAAAAGATTTTATAAGTATCCTGAAGTGAGCCAGTGATGCTACAAAAATAATGATGAGTTTCCCATGACAAAAATTTGGCCATTCTTAAGTAGACCAACTAAGTAAACCATTTCAAAGCCTCAAATATATATGGCAATTTACAGGACAAGAAAACCCATTAACCAGGCATTGAAGAAGTTGCTATACACGAACCTGTCCAAGAGAATTACCAAATAATTCAATTATCAAAAATGTTGAGGGGGAGAAAAAGAAGGCTATAATTTTTAGAAAAACTTTCTTGCAAATTATTAGGATATATCTTATTCACAGGTTTGAATTACACATTGCTGATGGTCAATTTACCAAATGAAAAATCTACTTTGTGAAAGTGTTTCATGATAAAAAAAAAAAAACAAATAATTCTTATTGGATCTTTAAAACAGTTTTATTTAATCTTAATAACCACCGCAGAAGTGTTAGGTGAAATCTATTTTTTCTCTCTCATCCAACCTCATTTAAGATCAATCATGTGGTATATAGCACTACGCGTCTCCAAAACCTCATGGCCCAAAGTACAGAGAAAATTAAATCACAGCACATGCCCCTATTAATTAACCATAATTCAAGGAAAATGACTTCAAAAAGAGAGAACATGGAAGAAGCTAAAGAATTTGACAGAAAAACTAATTGGGTACCTCCTTGAAAAAACGAAGAAAACTCATCCATTGATCCCAGTTTATCACCTTGTAATCACTCTGGATCTGTCAGAAACCGGGTTGATAAGTTATAGAACATATTGAAGGATGGATATTCGAAAATTAATATACTACAGCACAGGCATTAACCAGTTACCCTTAGATACTCCATCAAAGAATCAACCTTGGAACAGAAGTGAGGACGAAGTACAATATTCAATAATTCGCAAATGCTCTCAATGTCTATACTTCTTTGCTTCTCTTCTGCACAATCAATGAAAAAATTGAACATTGTATTATAAAACACAAAGCAAATACATAGAATTACAGCACATCCTTGCAAGTACTAAGCTCACCTGTAAGACAATATCGAAATGCATAAGAATAGAAATCCTCAAAGTTTTCTGCTGTCCCTACCTGTGAGAAATAAAAAGGCCAAATGGGTTTCTCCCACAATTTCTAGCAGCCAGTATCAGACAGAGGAGAAATCCCATGTTTAATCCAGAGAAGCATAAATACCTCAAACTCCAGTTTTGGAAGTGCTTTCTTTAGTTTAATCAGAGAATCAGCCTGAAGGGCCTTTAAGCCTGTCCGCCACTCTTCCTGATAAAAAGAAGATAGCATATCATTACAAGTTAGAGAAATAAAAACAAAAATACTCCATGAAATAGTTCAATTTGGCCAGACCATTGGTTTGCCAACCGAATACTAGAAACATAGATATATATTATATATATCACTGCTCAAAAAATAAATTCCATGTCTAATATGTGCACTAAGTCTTTAATCCTCATAATAAATAAGTTATCTATTAGTATGACATGAGCACAAGCTATGCATCTAGTTTAAGAATGAATAAATAGAAAACCTCCATTTTTTCCCCAGATTATCACCCAAAATTACAAAATAAGTCTTTTCATGGCACCTCACCCTCTAAACTCATTTAATACCTTTGATCATGTGATACACTTGATTGACATAGAAGACTCGACATGATTTCCTAACTGAATAACAATTTCAAATACAGCTATTCAAGAGCAGCACTACATGCAAGGTTATCAGACAGTGTGCATACTTACCAGAGTGAAAAAGCCCTGCTTTTGAGCTTTCATTTTCCTGAAATAAAGTACCCAACCAAAGTTAGGAAAACCTTTCGAACTGATGATGAAGGAAGAGATGTTAGCATATGCACAATAGATAACATACCATGCAAGCATCAAGATCCTGACATCAGTATATGCGACTTTCATATCTGAACACAAAGCCTCAATTCCTTCTGGGCTGGTAAAAATAAGAGCATAAAAAATTTAACTTGCCATTTAAAGTGCATATTCTGATTAAAATTGCATCATTTCACGTAGCACAGGACGAGGACAGAAAACATGAAAAAATAAATGAAAAGAAAAATAAGGAATGAAGGAAAGAAACATGAAAGTGTTCTTATAGCATCTTTTTCCCAGTGCAGTTTTAGAAAGTTAGATGGTAACCAAAATAACCTTGAAATACAAATGTTTGTATCCGCAATAAAATACAGCAACCTAGTGACAGACACTTTCTTTCTTTTTTTTTAAAGAAAAAAAGGATATGCTTCCCAGGAAGCAAAGTAAATTGTCAATGGAAAATAACATTAATCGCTAAATTAGTGAAATGATTATTTACAAAAGAAAAACTTACTCAATCATGCCTAATGAGCTATTTGCATATGTACCAAATAGGCAATCTATCCGTCCAGTCCCCGTTAATCTGATCTTACCTGAGACAAAAAGAATCAAGCCATATGGTGATAAGCCAAGTAGTGTGAGGTAAAAAAAGGGGGATTTCTTTTGAATTACATGTTTGAAAATCGAAACCCTTAACAAGACAAATCCACTCTCATAAATCCAACTAAAATCTAGCTTGAATTCCTATAGTGATGCAGACAATTGAGCTGCATTATCAATTCCATTATTTCCACCCACAATTGCATGCCATAGTAACTCCTTGTCACCCTCAACTCACAAGAAAGTCCTGCATGCAATGTAGCTTTATTAATAATCTGAGTTGCCCTTGATAACTCTCCATGAGATTTTCTATTTTCTTAATACACTAGAATTTCACTAGCCCCAATACACTTTAAGATGATTATGATGATAAATAAGTTTATAAAAGGAAATAATTAATGAAATTTATATTTAAAAATAATAGAACACATAACCTATCAAGAAAATCATCCAATATTAAAGGTCAGTTACGAAATTATCAAATAATGGACAGTTCTACATTACCAAATTTACAAACGTAGATTACAAGAAGAACAACCCAATTATAATCATTAACTGTAAATCGATTACAAAATTATCTATTAATTAACAGAAAATAATTATATGAACAAATTACCCTACTCAGAATGAAAGAACAAAGAAAAGTCATAAATCACTGTGCTCCTTAATAGTTACAAAGTTCGTTGCTTTCTATATTTCTTGCATTTCTTGATCTTTTTTCCATCAAGAACTTGAAATTAAATATCGAAATTCTTTATTAAGTTGTAAACCGAACCGACGCTTCCTTGAATTTTCCCGCGTTTTCTCGGGAACCAAACAATCTTTTTTAGAAAAACGAAAAGTAAATAAATGAATAACAGAGCGAGGATTAAGTGCGAAAGGGAGGTACCACCGTACCAGCACGATAGTCAGCAGATGATGTGACGGAGGAGGAGTTCGGTGGGTCCGCTTTTCTCTTTGATGCTCGAGGCATTATTTTTCTTGTCACAGACGATAAAGCACAACCGTTGAATCTGATTACCACGATTAAGTCAAAAACCCAAAACCCTAAATATCTGAAATTAAGAAATAATGCATAATTCTTTTTTTCTTTCTATTCTATTTCAATTGCAAGCAGAAAAAATAAAAGAACTTTCTTTTCTGTTGTTCTTCTGTGAGGGATCCTGAGCAGGGAAGGACACAAGGGCTTTTATAGAGTTCTCCGTGCGTGTCTTCATGGAATAGAAGGTTAGGACTCACGCTCGTCTTCGCGCGTGGCTGCACATTCTTTTCTCTTTTCTTTTTTTCTTTTATGTTCTTGAGTTTCTTTCTTTTAAAATATATTTCCAACAATCATTGTACCAAACTATCAAGAGATTATGCAATTAATATATAAAATTTTATATAACTAAAGAGTTTTTAGTTATTTTTATTTTAAAAATTTATTTTATTTTATTTTTACATTTAAAGCTATTTGTTTTTATTACATTTTCAATTTATATCATTCATAATTTAATTATGTGATTATGAACTTGTTTGGTAGTTGATAGCTGATAAATAATGGCTGATAAATTAAATTATTTAATAAAATTTTATTAATTTTTTAAAAAAATAAAATTTTATTAGTGGTTGTTGTTAGTATGTTACGTATGACCATTGAATGTATAATTTATCGTTAAATATATATTATATTTAATAATATAAACTAATAGAAATAACTTATAATAATCAAAAATATTATAAAATAATTTTTTTAGCTCAATTGTATTTATTATTAAAAATATTTATAAAAATTATTTTAATAATAGAAATTTAAATTTAAATTTAAATTTAAATTGTACTAATAAAAAATTTAATTTCAAATACTATAATTATAAATATTATAATTATTTAATTATTAAGAATAATTTTAAAATAATAACTATTTATTATAAAATATAAAAAATAATTATATGAGATAAACTTAAAATAAGTTATTAATAATAAAATTTAATAAAAATAATAATGTGTAATAAATAAAAAAAGTCAAATCATATAACAGTTGATAAAAAAGAATTTTAAAATATATAATCAGCATCTGATTCTCAATTGGCTAATCACAAAATTTTAATTGGAAAAAAGAAACTGCAATTTCAAGCATAATAATTTTACTTTTCCTTGCATAATGTTGTGTTGAATTAATCTTTTCATTTTTAGTGAGGACTATTTTCTTTTTATTTAATTCTTATTATATGCATGATTTATATATATATATATATATATATATATATATATATATATATATATATATATATATGTGTGTGTGTGTGAAAGTAGTGTATTAAAACCTTTTTTTTATTTGGCAATTTATATGAATTTTAATACTGATTTTTTAGATTGTGAAAATTTTAATTGTTTTAGAGTATGGAAAAGCATTACATGTACTAATAAGTTTATTAAATTATTAAATTACATTTAAAGTATAATTTCTTATTTATTATAAGAAATTTAAGCTATTAAAATCAAGTTAATATTTACTATTAATCTCATAAGAAACATTTATAACATTAATTTCAATATTTCATAGGGCAAGTTATATAATTTTTAATTATACATTTTATTGTATAAATTAATTTTTATAAAATATTTATAAAATATATCATATGTGATATAAATTTAAAAATATATATTTTATCCAACAAAATATCATAAAAAATTATTATAAAATATATATTTTTATTTAAAAATTATAATTTAATTATATAATCATTTAATATGTTGATATTTTTACCATATATTTTAATATAAATATTATTTATTATTTATTTAATAATTTTAATAATATCATTATTATCGTTAAGAGAGTATTGTATTACACGTCTATTATTATAGATATCTCATTTGGCACATAATGTCGCTTGACATAAAGTATTATTATAGACCTTAACTCTTCTTTAGGAGTCAGTTACAAAATATTTCATTATACCAACATCAATTATAACTTTAATAATTTTTTATTAATACCATAACATATTATAATTTTAGGTAAAAAAGATAACAACTCCTCATCTCAAATGCTGCATTTAAAACAAATAAATTTTTTATATGAGTGGAAGTTTTTTTTCTTTTAAAAAATTTTAATGTTATTGTTGTATCCTCTTAAATTTTTATACATTCTATACCATTTGTTCTTACTTCATCTTTTTTTTTTTTTTTTTTTTTTTAAGTTATTGGTAAAGAGCTATCTATTCTCATTTTGGAAATAAAGACATTGGATAACAACTCAAACAAATTCAGTTAGTAGTGTAATAAGCAAATGTGAAGATTAATCCAAAAATTTATCTTTTTTATACTCATTTTCTATCTTTTATTTTTTAATTACTGGTATATGACAATTGTGCAATTTTTTATTTTCAATGCTACGTGAAGATAATATACGGGGTCCTGAACAATCTTTTTATTTCATTATCAATCATTTCTTATTCTTTTATATGTATATATATATGAAAGTAATATCTTATCTCTTGCTTTTTGTCTCTTCACTTAAATTTTTTTTTATGAGTTTTAAGTCATTTCTTTAGATTGTAGTAAGTTCTTAGTTTTAACTTTTATAAAATAACAGTTTTTATTTTTTTTTTCTTTCATCTTTAAAACCATATTAATTTTCAATAAATATTAATTTAACCATTCTCATCTCCTCTATTAATTATATATGTTATTAACAATCCTTAATTTTATATTGTGCTAATTTTGTATCTCATGATCTTCCTTGGGCTAATTTTGCGTCTAATAATCTATCTTTTGATAATTTAAAAACATCATTTATCACCACAACCATTCTAATATAAATTTTATAGTTTTCATCTCCATCTTTATTGTCAATTTTATTTTTACTTTCGTCTTTAAATAAAATTAAAGAGTAAGTGATAGAAGAGAAAGTAAGAAATCTATATCTATATATATATGAAAGCAATGCTTTCTCTCCTCATTTGAGATCTTTTATAATTTTTAAGACATTTCTTTGGATTACAATGAGTTTTTTAGTTTTAATTTTTATGAAATAACTATTTTTATTTTTTTTAATTTTAAAACCATATTAATTGCCAATTAACATTAATATAACTATATTTATCTCCTCTATTAATTATATATACTATTAACAACCTTTAATTTTCATATTCTGCTAATTTTATGTCTCATGATCTCCCATTTGATAATTAAAAAGTCATTATTTATCACCACAACTATTCTAATATAAATTACCATTTTGTCATTCATATATTCTATATTTTTCATCTCCATCTCCATCTCTATCTTCATTTCTAATTTTATTTTTATTTCTATCTTCAAATAAGATTAACGACAATGCAAGAAATATAATTTATGGAATAGCATTACAATAATTTGTAACCTTATTTTAAAAACTCTCAAAAGGTGTGCTTAAAAAAATAATTTTAATTTTTTAAGAAGTTTAATTATTACATATTATTCAAGTCAGTATTCTTTATTTGTTTGCTTGATTATATTAAAATTTTAATTTATAAATTCATATATTAATATGAATATCTTTTATGTATCCTAGAAATTAATTAGTTGTATGGTTAAATAATTTTATTATTATATATTTAGTTATTTTAAGATTTATCTCTTATTTTTATATTATTTTAAGACCGTTCTCTTATTTCTTTATGTTATTTTAAATTTAATTTTTTTATATGTAATGTTTACGATTAAAATTAATAATAGTTCATATGCACCGAAGCAAAATAAATTACTGTCATTTCGTATGTTTTGTAACCCTACCATTTTTCAATTCTCTATTCAGCTATATTTTTATATTTTTGTATTTTCTTAATTGACGATCATTTCTAGTTATAATAAAAAATTTAATTAAGTATAAAATATAATAATTAATTCTTATGGAAGTCATTATATAATAATCCGCTCTATGGGCGGGTGCAAAAACTAGTGTGCAGTGTGTAACTTGGATAAAGAAAACGGTAAATTCCATTCATTTCCTCCAACTTAAAGGTTATATTAATTAAAAAGGATAAAAAGGTTGAATGATTTGAAATTGAAAAATTATATAAATTAGTTACAAAATAATTAAGAGGGAAATGTACTTGAAATTATATTATTTTAAAATATAAGTCTCAATATTTTTGTATACTCTCTAATTAATATAATCTAAGTTTATTTGTTATTGATATTTCTTAAATTTCAATTTAACAATTTAAAACTCTAGAAACCTCAATTTGAGTATCATTAAAGTCCTCACGTTCCTCTTTTGACTTTGGAAGCATTGATACATTGACACATTAATGAGAGGTGATATTTACACACTATAATAAGTGACATGTTACATTTTAAATACTCTTATTGAATTAAAAATATTAATTTATTCTCCTTTATACAGAATAATCAATATTAAAAGATTTATAATAAATAATTAAAATAAAAAAAAAAGACTAATTTATTCTCATTTTTCAATAAAAACTTGATAAAAACTCAAATTTGTCTCATAAAACCAACTATGCATCAACAAAGAAAAATCAAGACCTATTTTTGATGTCGTCGATACCCCTTATGTATGTTGTCGCCTTTTGCATTACTCAATGCTATTGTTATGGCTTTCGTCCTCGCTTGATGTTGTTGCTTTTGGTTAGTACAGTTTGTTGATGTTATTGTTGATATTCTATTATAGTTTGTTACTATTAATAAAAGTATGTTAATGGTGATATATAAATCTTATTTTAAGTATTAATTTATATTTATTAATTTTATGTATTTTTTATTTTTGTTTCTGTTTGATAAGAATTATGAAAAAATACGAAAAAGTTATACCAATGGAGAAAGGAAAAGGAGAAAATATAAAAGAAAAATAGGGAAGAGAAAGAAAAAATTTGAAGAGACAAAGTTTAAAAAATGAATTGTTATTTCTTAAAAAACTAAAATATTGGCTACTATTACATACGTGTCAATTGATGCCACTATGCAAAAGTCTAGTACTGTAAAAAAGTTCTAAAGACTTTAATAATATTTAAAATAAAGTTTGTAATTTTTGAGTTGATAAATTAAATTTTAAAAATATCAGTGAAACGATATATTTAGATTAAAAAATAATAAGTGAGATTTATTCTGAGAAAAGTTGGTAGATAAATTTTAAATTTTTTATTATTTTTCTCTGGCTCAGTTCGTTTTTAGCTCTAAATCTAATAGGACGTTTCTTTTTTCCTTATTAACCATGTCGAGACAAAGCATTGGTTAACAAATTTTCTAGCTGGAAATTCTGCAACAGTATCAATGGAAACAAAAGACAAGGCAACAAAAGATAAACAAAAAGACTCTATTCCTAAGACTATAGCTTCGATCTCCCAGTGAAGCGAATCTCCTATTCCATTAATTGCTACGATTAGGATTAGGCTATTAGTTTAAAAGATGTCATTCAGAATGCCCATATCTTTAGCCAATTTCCTTCCCAGTCTTAAATCTAATAAGAAGTTCTCTCCTTTGTTATCATTGGATCCTCATCACCAGTTTGCCTACCAGCGAAGCAACTGGTACTTGATCGGGGTGGGGGGCGGTTTGGTTTCATGCAACGCCCTCGCAGCAGGAAGAGGCAGTTGTCAGTTGAAAGGAAACGCTATTTGTATAGGACTACACACTTTGAGAGAAAAGCCCTTTAGTAAAACCTAAATGTCCTTATTGAAAATAAAAGCGCTAACGCGCCTTATATTAAAAAGTTAGTTTATTAGAAAAGCAACATTTTTTTCTTTATTGATATAATATAAAACAAGCTTACTTACTAAATAAAGTGGTAACAAGCACCTTCTTTCTTAAAGTCAAATTTCTTACTTGGAAAAATTGTAGCGTTAGTACCTTACTAATATAATAGAAAGTAAAGGCTCTTTACTTTTCTATGAATCTACAACTCTCTTTATCGAGCAAGACTCCATCCATATCTCTTCTTTGCTAGTGGGTTATTCTTCATTTATTTTTATATTAAACAAATTTATCATGACGTGAATTTAAATTTTTAGATAAATTATAAAAATAATTTATAAATTCGAGAGAAAGAGATGCGAGAAATAAATAGACTAAAACAATTGATTCATATAATTTAATATTGTTATATTAATTTTAACCTTTTAACTAATACTTTGTGGATGATTTTGCTACTTTTTAAAGTGTAATTGAAATTAAAAACAAAGTCTAAGAGTGTAATATGTATATTATATTATTAATTTATTTTATTTTAATTAAGTCTAGATGGCAGTAAGCAATTTTTTCTGACGTCAATTGTCGATGTAAAGCCCAAACATTTTGATAAATCGGGCCTTAGATCCAACTTCTTCAGCCCATCATTTTGCCCCGCAATAACCTAATTTCCCATCAAAACAAACGACGTCGTTGTATCTTCAGCGCTATAAAACTAGCAATGTTTTCAATCTAGGGTTTCAATCGCCAGGGTTTTCCAAAATTCGCAGACTGAGCCTCTAGCCCCTCTTGAAGCTCTCCAAGTCGCGAAAATGGTACTCTCTTCCCTTTGTAGCTATGACTATGATGTTTTCTACGCTTTTGATTTATGCTTCTGAGTATTGTACATACGTCTCTGATTATGCCGTTCTGTTTTGTTTGATTTTTGTAGCCGTCACACAAGACATTCATAATCAAGAAGAAGCTGGCGAAGAAGATGAGGCAGAACAGGCCTATTCCCCACTGGATCCGCATGAGAACCGACAACACCATCAGGTACTTAAAACATTTTGCTTGTATTCTATCATTTTTTTTTTATTTGCGAGTGGTAAACAGTTACTAATTTTTTTGTTCCTGGTTTTTTGGTTTGCAGGTACAATGCAAAGCGTAGGCACTGGCGCCGCACCAAGCTAGGGTTTTAAGGTGGAAGAGATGTTGGATTTTGAATTTGAACTTTATTATTAAGTGTAGTTTCGATTTTGCAAGACTTGAAACCGATGTTTTACATTTTGGAACTTATTTAAATTGGATTTTTGTTCAATCTTCAGTTTATTGTGATATTTAAAATGATGGTTTAGATTCTCTTCAAGTCTCGAGTGTTATTTTATATTATTAAGCTTTCCTATTTTATCTCTAATTCATTTTGTTGATTGTTCTGCCTGTTGAGATTTTTGCTCGATTTATAATAATGACTTGAGAACAGAGCCTGAGACATTTTATTTGCTTCGTAGTTTGGTTTCTACTATCTATTTTTGGGGGTTATGGGTTAAAAACTAGATACGATGAAGTTATATCTAGATTAATATTGTGGTCATGCAGGGAAAATCGTATTCTGATTTGTTGTAGAGATCTAAAATGATTACTTGAATATTATTATTTAGAAGTGCTTATGAGGCTTGAAGATGTCTATATAAATTGCATTAATGTCCCCAGATGGATTAGATATTGACTGGAAGTTATCCTGGAATATAATTTGCCTTAGGCAAAAGTTGGAGAACTTCATAACTGTTCAGGAAATTTTTTTGATTGGTCATTGACGGGCTTGTAAGGTCTGAATGATGATCACGCTTGAGAATTTTATTTTCCTATAGCATGAATATGCTTGATATTTAGGATAAAAGTCTGTTAAATGCAAAAATATGGGAAATGGATTGTTGTGGAAGTAATGCTAGTTGTGGATATACTTTATGTGGATTAATGGAAGGTCTTGAATTGTTGATAAGTCTTAGGGCTGCTGTTTTAGAACCATATGTTGAAGTGTATATTCATTGTTTATTGTTTGCAAGTTGTATACCACGGGATTCAATGGTGTTGCAAGGTTTTATAGCTTTGTGGTTTATGGTTCCTGTATGGATGCTGTGGAGTACTAGGATATTATGTTGGTAAAAATGTATCTCACATCTGTCCTTAATCCCTGGATTTTCTTTTTCTAAATTTCTTTCTTAATGGGAGAAAGGGGGATACAGTATGCTTCGGATGATCTGATTGTAATTTTCAACAGATTAATGTGATGTAAATAAATGGTAGACTTTTGAATATTATTTCATGCGTCTTTTGAGTGAGCAGATCTAGTTGTATCTGCAGCATAGGTTCCGGTAACATCTTTGCCGGCCGAATTCAGCTGGCTGTTAGTATTGACAACTTTTTGTCCCTGACATTTTCCAGGTTCCGTTTTATTCTGAAGGCTGTGGTATGACTATGTTGTTTAGATTTGCCTATTATGTTTTAAATGCTTGCTTGTCTTCTGAGGCTCTGTTTTTTGGTTGCAAACCTAATTGGAGCATAAGCACCCCAAGAATAATAGGAACCTTAGGTGCCGAAGTCAGAAGTGTAAATGAGAATTTGTTGCACTACTCTTATTAGAAGTTGCCTGGTATTTTCTCATTGCAATTAGCTATTTCGATTGTACAAGTATGGGATCTATTTGGTGGCATAATCATCGGTGGGAATATATTTGCAAATGTACTTTGGTTTCGGTAAAAATTTCGTTTTAGAATTTAATACTTAATCGAATGGCATATGATGTCTTGGTTTATTAATTCCAATTATTAAGAGCAGAAAGCCTGTGAAATTGGGGAAGGAGCTGGCGACTGTGGGTGATTAGAAGTGCAGAGAATTTTAATTATTTAATCACTTTTTAACACTTTAATTTTTAATATAATTTAACTAATACTAACTTCTATTTTTAACAATTTTAAGCACTTTTAATTTTATTTGAATTCTATTTTTTTAATTATTTTTATTTGATAATAATATTAAAATATTTATGCACAGAATAATTAGTTGAGAAATCTGCATTCTAAAAATGGCTACTGAGAGCATTTTAACCAGGCCATGCTTTATCAGTTCAACCGCAAGACGTCTGTGCATGGTTTTGCATTGGACTTCACGTAATCCTAATACCCAATTGTGCATTGAATTTGCAAATACCTATTTGTTTTTTCTTAAAATAAAAAAAATAATCTCCATAAAAAGAATTTTCATTCCTAACAGAAATTGAAATCTAAGATTCAAGTAAAATTCTCAGAATATAAAGAACCAACTCATTAGGGAATTCAACACGTCTTAAAAATGTTTGATCACATGAAATAAAGAGTAAATTAAATAGAATTGGGTTTAAACAGCTGGTATCCGACCTTGACCACCCTCTCAATTCCATGTTAATGTCCTACATTTTCTCTCAAATTCCACCACCAGATGGCCGGAATCTTTGGCAGACCACAAAAACAAAACAAACAGATCCGAAGTGTTCGTGTTTTCGTTCCTTTCCATAATAGTTGGTTATAAAACTAAGACGACATGTCAATGAATGAACTGCCTCCTACATTCTTTAGACAACAGCCACTATTCTGTCTTTCCTTATTTTTCTGTTCTTTTGTTGTCTCTTTTAGTAGGCCAATATGGAGGACGAAGAGGCCTATTAAAAGAGACTTATCTCCACTTCTTCAAGTTTCTTCCTCCAGTAAGAACAAAATAATTCTTCTAAGAGAAGAAAAAGGAGAGCTTTTGTTTAAAGTTTTCATTTCTTTGGAGCTCTCTTATTTCTTCTTAATTCAAGTTTTCTTGTTTCTGTCATTTAACCATGGCCGACATTTCCTTGGAAGAGATTAAAAATGAAACTATTGATCTTGTAAGAATTTCCCTCTCTTCAATGTGTTCATATTTTTCTTTTTCTGATTCATAACATAGACAAAATGTTGAATATCTTAACCTCCTACTTTACAAGGCATGTACTCGACCATTAGCATAAGGGCTTCTTGCTCGCATTATGAATAACACAAATAAGATTAACCTCATCAAAACTTTTGAAATTATCATGTGATATATTGTTCTTGTATAAATTATTAAATGTTTGTGTTTGTGTAGGAGAAAATCCCTATTGAAGAAGTTTTTCAACAGCTGAAATGTACAAAAGAGGGGCTGACCACAGCAGAAGGTGAGAAAAGGCTTGAAATCTTTGGACCCAACAAACTAGAGGAGAAAAAGGAATGTAAATTTCTCAAGTTCTTGGGTTTTATGTGGAATCCTCTATCATGGGTCATGGAATCAGCTGCTATCATGGCCATTGTTTTGGCTAATGGAGGTGGCAAGCCACCGGACTGGCAAGACTTTCTTGGTATTATTGTATTGCTCATCATCAATTCCACCATCAGCTTTATTGAAGAAAACAATGCAGGAAATGCTGCTGCTGCTCTCATGGCGGGTCTTGCCCCTAAAACCAAGGTACATTCTTGAGTGCTGAACTATTAGCCTAATTTGTTCCTCTATTGTATTGTTAGTAACTCATGTAATATACAATATGGCTTATTTTATATGTCATTCCTAATCTAGGTGTTGAGGGACGGAAAATGGAGTGAGCAAGATGCAGCAATTTTGGTTCCAGGAGACATGATTAGTATCAAGTTGGGGGATATCATCCCAGCTGATGCTCGTCTCATGGAAGGTGATCCGCTCAAGATTGATCAATCTGCTCTTACAGGTGAATCCCTTCCTGTCACCAGGCATCCTGGTGATGAGATTTTCTCTGGTTCAACTTGCAAACAAGGTGAGATTGAAGCTATTGTTATTGCCACTGGTGTTCATACCTTCTTTGGAAAAGCAGCTCACCTTGTTGATAGCACCAACAATGTTGGTCACTTCCAGAAGGTATTCTTACTTTGCTATGATTTTTGTTAAAAGTAACCCAAATTTATATCTTATATATGTTTTCACAATTCTCACTAGTTGTCCACTCCATTAATCAGGTGTTGACAGCCATTGGTAACTTCTGTATATGCTCAATTGCAGTGGGTATGCTGATTGAAATTGTAATCATGTACCCAATTCAGCAAAGGAAGTACAGAGAAGGTATTGACAACCTTTTGGTACTTCTCATTGGAGGTATTCCAATTGCCATGCCTACAGTCTTATCAGTGACAATGGCCATTGGGTCTCACCGCCTGTCACAACAAGGTGCCATCACCAAAAGAATGACTGCCATTGAAGAAATGGCTGGGATGGATGTTTTATGTAGTGATAAAACTGGGACTCTTACCCTCAACAAGCTTACTGTCGACAAGAGCCTTATTGAGGTTATTGATCAGAGCAAAGTCTTTCAGAAGAAAAAAGAATTATGAGCATAAAAGTTGGTACTAATCTGAGAGTGTATTGATAACTGCAGGTATTCGCCAAGGATGCTGACAAGGAGACTGTTGTATTACTTGCTGCCAGGGCTTCCAGAACAGAAAACCAGGATGCTATTGATGCTTCAATTGTTGGGATGCTGAGTGACCCCAAGGAGGTAGGATATCAATTTCTCTTCTTAAGATGTTTGTGTTAGTTCAATTTCTTTTAAATTCATGGTAACAGGAGATCTTTTCGCTTTCTTATGAGCTCTATAGGCTAGAGCAGGACTTACTGAAGTGCATTTCTTGCCATTCAACCCGGTGGAAAAGCGCACAGCTATCACTTACTTTGACGACAATGGTGACTGGCACAGATGCAGCAAAGGGGCACCTGAGCAAGTAAACTTTTCTAGTACTTTGCATCAGAAAGCTAACTCTTATTGATCCAATGGTACTAAATTTATATTTGGTTTGCTAGATTATTGATCTATGTGAGCTCAAGGGAGAGATGAGGAAGAAAGCCCATGAAATTATTGACAACTTTGCTGATCGTGGCCTTCGTTCTCTTGGCGTTGCTCGTCAGGTAGATTAGTCTAACAATGCACTTACTGCGTCGTGTCTATTTATCATAAGCTATGCTAGGAGGCTTGCCTAATTGAGGCTAACTGAATCATTATGTTATTTCTCTTTTTCTTGTTAATAGACTATTCCAGAGAAGACCAAAGAAAGCGCTGGAACACCATGGGAGTTTGTGGGTCTTTTGCCTCTTTTCGATCCTCCAAGGCACGACAGTGCAGAGACTATTCGCCGGGCTCTTGACCTTGGTGTCAATGTTAAGATGATCACTGGTGACCAGCTTGCTATAGGCAAAGAGACCGGACGAAGACTTGGCATGGGCACTAACATGTATCCTTCATCCTCCCTTCTTGGTGATAGTAAGGATGGGTCAGTTGCTGGAATTCCAGTGGACGAGCTCATTGAGAAGGCTGATGGATTTGCTGGAGTCTTTCCTGGTAATGGGTTTTTCGTTTTAGCTAGATAGCATGCAATAGTAACTACCTATGTTAAGAGTCAACCTAGTGCATAGTTAAGGTTGCTACTTTGTAAAGGTCTTGGAGCCTCTTTAAAAAATTTATGTTTTAATCTCCGAGAAATTACTGCTAATTTAACTAATATGAATTTGGTCTGCAGAGCACAAGTATGAAATTGTTAAGAAGCTCCAAGAGAGGAAACACATTTGTGGTATGACAGGAGATGGTGTAAATGATGCCCCTGCATTGAAGAAGGCAGATATTGGTATTGCTGTGGCAGATGCAACTGATGCTGCCAGGAGTGCCTCAGACATTGTTTTGACAGAGCCAGGATTGAGTGTGATTGTTAGTGCTGTGCTAACAAGCAGAGCCATCTTCCAGAGGATGAAGAACTACACAATCTATGCTGTTTCCATCACAATCCGTATCGTGATGGGATTTATGCTTGTTGCACTTATCTGGAAATTTGACTTCTCACCATTCATGGTCCTGATCATTGCCATCCTCAATGATGGTACAATCATGACCATCTCCAAGGACAGAGTCAAGCCATCTCCCATGCCCGATTCCTGGAAGCTTAAGGAAATCTTTGCTACAGGCGTTGTCCTCGGAACCTACATGGCAATTATGACTGTGATCTTTTTCTGGCTTGCTCATGACACTGATTTTTTCCCAGTAAGTAAATCATTCTTGATGCTAGTAATAAATAATAATATTAGATATATAAAAAAGAATCATTAAAAACATAATATTTGCAGGAGAAATTTGGCGTGAGGACAATCCGAGATGAACATGCTGAGCTTACAGCAGCTCTTTACCTTCAAGTCAGTATTATAAGTCAAGCACTCATCTTTGTTACCCGATCAAGAAGCTGGTCTTTCCTCGAACGCCCTGGTCTCTTGCTTGTTGGTGCCTTCATTGCAGCACAGTTGGTCAGTGTTTGTTTTGTTCTTTCTTTTACTAGTATATCATCATTCTTTTTCTTATCAGTTGATGTCCTCTTAACTATACAACTTGTTCAATGAAGCTGGCTACTGTTATTGCTGTATATGCAAACTGGGGCTTTGCAAAAATCCAAGGCATTGGTTGGGGATGGGCAGGAGTTATTTGGGTTTATAGCATTATCACCTATATTCCCCTTGACATCCTCAAGTTCATGATCCGATATGCATTGAGCGGAAAGGCATGGGATAACCTGCTACAGAATAAGGTTTTTTGAACACTAGTGAAATAATTTCTTTTGAGTTCCTTTCCTCTTTTAAACTTTTGTTTTTGCTCATTGAATTTTTCTTTCTGTGATGAATTTAGACTGCTTTCACAACCAAGAAAGACTATGGAAAGGGCGAGAGGGAGGCTCAATGGGCTATGGCACAACGAACTCTTCACGGTCTCCAGTCAGCAGATGGTGTGACTCATGACAAATCCAGCTACAAGGAATTGACAGAGCTTGCAGAGCAGGCTAAGAGGCGTGCCGAGGTAGCTAGGTAAAGAATCAATGCCCTTGTTAACAAATCCATCTCACAAATAAGCTAGCTAGAACTTCATATATTTCCATATGTGATTTTTACCCTTTAAATTGGCTCTTCAAGAGAACAGTCTAGAACCCATATCCTCATAACGATGGATCTTATTCTGATAATTGCAGGCTAAGAGAGCTTCACACATTGAAAGGACATGTTGAATCAGTAGTGAAGCTAAAGGGTCTTGACATTGACACTATCCAGCAACACTACACAGTCTAAGGCGTGCAAAGTTTCTAAGGAAGCAAGGCAAATAATAAGGAAAGCTTGAACAAACAAAGTGGGGATGATGGAAGACACCAGAGGATAAGGAAGTTTAAAAAATAAAATAAAAATAAAAAAGCTAAAAATTGAAAATGAAGAAGCCAGTTTCAATCTCCATATATGCTTTTCTTCAATGTAATATTTGTTTTATTCTTTTTCTTACTCTACGTTAGAGGAGTAATGTTTACAAGGATGACATTTGTTGTAGCTTATATAGAAGAGCTATTATATTGACATAATAAATAACTTGGTACTAAAATTTTGCATTTTCAAAATATTCGCACTTATTATTATTTTTTATTTTTCTCTTTTTTTTTTGCCTTTCTCATATCGGACTTTCTTATTTTTGAAGTAAAAAAAAAGAAAGAAATAGTTATAAATATAATATATTAATTTCTTGATTTTAATATTTAATATTTTTTTATTAAATTAAATTTCTAAACTTGTTAATTTATATATAGTATAGTTTCTTATAAGTTAAAATAACAATTTAATTTAATTTATACATGATATGATCGAAACATCATTATTCATTGTTACGTATAATTTATTTTTATTTCTTCATTGCTATTTTTTTATTCTTTAATTTTTATTTTTTTCTTATTAGATTTTCTCATATCACTAAAAAAATAAAAATGTTACATAAATCTTTTAGATTTTTATTATTTTTTCAAAAAATAACTTTATTCAATATTTTTATTTTTTAGATGTATATAATAAAATAGAAAATAAAAAATAGATATTTATTTTAATTTCTCAAAAAATAAATTTCTCATCAAAATAATGCTGAAAATGAATTGAAAAAAGAGAAAAAAAAAAGAAAAATATAGGTATTTAAGTCAATTATTTAAAATACTTTAATATGTAAAATCGAGTAGACACTGTATTGAAATTTTTTAACACATTCAAATATTTAATTAAATAAAAAATAATTCAGATCTTAAAGTAGAAAAATTAGAAAAATTAAAACACTAATATTATAAATTTTTCCTGAAAAAAACAGTGTAAAATAGTTTGAAAAGAAATATAAAATATAAAAATTGAATTCAATGAACGGGCAGAGATTTCATACATCGAGCGGCTAAAAAGCTGCCACGTTGACCCAATGATGTTATTTCCCGCCAAAGTTGATCTTGCCGCCCATTTCTACCAATCTTCAGTTCTGAACAGTATAAACCAAAACCATAAAGAAACCCCAAAGCAAAACCACATTTTCTCGCTCTCTCTGCAATTATCGGTAGGATCTCAATGGCGCCACAAAAGCTAACTGAATACGAGAAAAAAAGGCTTGAAAACATTCGCCGGAACGACGAAATGATGGCTGCCCTCAAAATCCACGCTGCCGCCTCTCAACTCTCCGCTGCCGCTGCCAAACGCCAAAGGTTTCTCCTTTTCTCAATCAAATCCCATCTCTCTCTCTCTCTCTCTCTCTCTCTCTCTCTCTCTATTTTAGTGTTAAGTTTACTTATGTGTATAAATATCTTAATTGCAGAATTGGATCTTCTAAATCTTATAAAGCGAGTCCAGAGAAGAAAAAACCTAAAAATGATTCTCCTATTGTAATCAGGCAGTCATTACGCATCCGAGGAATGCCGCCTGATTCAATTGGTTTAGATCATGATTTTTCTGGGATGCCTTCTGTTAATGCTGCAACCACAAGCGCTGTACAAAAACCCTCTCCGCGTGTTATGGGTCCGCTTAGCATGACTGATGCCTATAGCGGAACTGGGTCTTTTCGAGCTCTAATTGACACCGTTGTATCTCTTGAGACTAAACCTCAAGTGGGTCTTTCAGTTAAAAAGGGACTTGGTGTTTCAATTGAAAGTAAAACCCATGTGGGTGTTTCGGTTAAAAAAGAAGTTGATGGATATGAGGCTGTGAAGGTGGAGCGAAGTGATGGGATTTTTAATGGGCCGGTTAAGAGTGTAGTAGAATATGAGTATTTGGATTCTGGAGTTAAAATAGAGAAGAAGGAAGTTGAGGGCTGTGTTGATTTGTGGTCGATGAATTTGAAACAAGAGAATGTAGCTAGAGTTTTGCCAGGGAGGATTATGGTGGTGAAGTTTTTGCCTTGTAATGATGTAAGGATGATTGTTGCTGGGAACAAGTTTGGTAATGTTGCATTTTGGAATGTAGATAGTGAAGGAGAGGATGGGGATGGTATATATTTGTTTCGCCAGCATACTGGTCCAATTTCAGGGATTTTGTTTCAACAATCTTGTCTCTCTAAGGTATTCGTGATGTCCTAATTCGTAGCAATTTTTTTTTTTCCCTTGAGGAAATCTTTAAATTTTTTAAGCTTATGATTTGTCCTAGATTGCGTTGGAAAATTTATAGGGCATGATTTTGCACTCGTTCAAGAAACATATATATAGTGGGCAATATGCTATATTTATTTTATACGCAAAATATGCTCTTTGGAATGAATGGTGTAATTATTCGTTTGAGAAAGATGCTTTGAATATAATCCGTACTGGATTGTGATTTTTGATGAAATTTGCCGCGAAGGTGTTTCTGTCTTGATTTGAACTAAGGGTCATTTTGGCCCAAGTTGAGGGGCGAAAATGACCCTTTCTCCTTTCAAGTGTAATTTATAGTTTCAGCTGATTTATATTTAGAATCAATGCAGATATTTACCAGCTGTTATGATGGCTACCTTCGGTTAATGAATGCTGAGAAGGAAGTGTTTGATCTTGTGTACTCCAGTGATGATACTATATTTTCCCTCTCCCAACAACCAAATGACACGAATGGCTTATATTTTGGTGAGGGTCGTGGAGGATTAAGTGTCTGGGATGAGAGGACAGGAAGACTTTCTTTCCAGTGGGATCTACATGAAGACAGGATCAACTCCATAGATTTTAATTCACAAAACCCTAATATTATGGCCACTAGTTCCACAGATGGGACAGCTTGCCTCTGGGACATAAGGAGTGTTAGTCCAGCTAAGCCCAAAAGCTTAAAGATAGTAAGCCATAATAGGGCTGTGCATTCTGCTTACTTCTCGCCTTCTGGAAGCTACCTTGCAACAACAAGGTATAAATTGCTATTCAGATATCAACCGAGTTTGTTTTAGAGCATTGACATCTAGTTCAAAAAATATTGATATCCTATCGCCCTTATGCTATTCTAATTTTCCAGGTTCTATATTTTTAATCAATTATTTTGTTGAGTTATACCAACCAATATATATGTATTTGCACTAGTTCAGAATGAAAAAGATGTATCATTCACAGTACAAGCTAGCAACAGATATTTGCTTAATGGGTTTATGTTCAATCTAAAGCCCTAGTCTATCCTTTGGATCTTTACCTTTGAAAGTTATTAGGTTTGCTAGATTTCCAGCTTCTTCAAATGTGCGTATAAAAACTTGTCTTAATTTCTATACAGCATATAGCTTATGCTAGTTTTGTAAGGTCTAGAGTCCAAATAAATTTCATATATTTTGTTGCTCACCATGGGTTTAATTTGAGACTGATCAGTTCTTTTCCTTTCTCTTTGGGTAGTCCTGATAATACAGTCGGTGTACTAAGCACTGCTGATTTTGAGGACACTTGTAGGATTGACCATTACAATCAGACAGGCAGATGGATTTCTTCTTTCAGGTATCATTTGACAAATCCTGTTGTGGATCTTTAACATGATTCTCAGCAATTATTTTTTCTGCGATTATGAAGTTTGTCTCTTTACAACATCAGTTATCTGGCAGTGTTTCTGTTTTGTTATATGAACCTCAGATGCTTAGGTTTCTACTGTAAATCTTCCTGAACACAAGTGATTATGAAGCTCCATCTAAATCTTTCACTCTTGAAAAACCACATTATTGTTATTATATTTGATCAATCGGGTAAGCCTCACCAGGATTTTTGATCTTTTCCTATAAGGAAAGTTTCATGGAAGTGGTTTTAATCACTACTGTGTATGACTGATTTTTCTTGGCTTGTTTATTTACTATTATTGGTAATAGTAAATAACTACAAGACATAGCACCAGGTCCAAGAGTAGCATAATTTCAAACAGATATTCTCATTTTTGAAATTAGTATTGATTTTCTTTTAACACAGCTTCTTTGTCTATTCAATGGTAGCAGAGCAATATGGGGTTGGGATGATTCATACATCTTCATAGGCAATATGAAAAGAGGAGTGGATATCATCTCTCGCCCACAAAGAAGAGCAATTTTAACTCTGCAAAGTCCCCACATGAGTGCCATTCCCTGCAGATTTGACGCACATCCTTACAATGTTGGAATGCTAGCAGGAGCCACAAGCGGGGGCCAGGTTTACATATGGACTTCAAGCTAGGAATTAGTTTCTTGGTTTACGTTTGGTAGTATGCCTGCACCATTTTGAAAATCAAGATTTTTGTACTTATCTCAATTCTATGTTCCGGGTCTCATGTAGCATTTTTTCATGCATTCTGGATGTAAATGTTTTTGACTTTTAAGGGCATGAAATTGCTGACAGACCTTGGCAACTCTTACATTTATGATTTGGCTCCATTCAACATTTCCCATTCAATTGCCTTAGTCTTTTGAACATAACTACAACTGACAGACCTTGGCAACTCTTACATTTATGATTTGGCTCCACTCAACATTTCCCATTCAATTGCCTTAGTCTTTTGAACATAACTACAATATCATCCATGGAATATTTCAAGAGAAATAATATTTCTTTTTCCAGTTTCGGGTAATATACACTCATGATGAGATTGCCTATTGACGGGTGTGTTAACTTTTGTTACATTAAAAAGATTAAAAAAAAAACGATTTTAAATTTAATGTTTAAATAGCAATGGCGAATTTTGAAATTAAAAAAGGAAAATTTGCTTACCTGATAGTATGTGTGGCATCCCCCATGAGATTTTATTTATCTTTTCCCCTAATGAGTAGGAGTGCTTTCCACATATTTCAAGCAACAAACTGCCACGTAGTTTCTGTAATTTATTTCCCGCCAAAATTAGTTTTTACCGCCCTTTTCTTTTTCTTTTTACCGAACTGACTAGAGTAAATATGAGTGAAGTCTCTGCAAATTTGAATTGGGTTTCAATGGCGCCTCAAGAGCTAACAGCATACGAGAAGAAGAGGCTGATTAACATTCGCCGGAATGATGAAAAGATGACAGCCCTCAACATCCACTCAGCCGTCTCCCAACTCTCTGCTGCCACCGAACGCCCAAGGTATTATCAAATAAAAAAAGTTCCAAATTTTACTACTCTACTGTTCATGTACCTGATATATACATTGTTTTCAATTATTTCCGGGGTTAGATCATGCAATAAGCACAAGAAACCAAAAACTGATGCTCCAATTAGTTTTAGGAGGTCATTACGCAGGAGCAACAACAAGCCGTAGTTTTATTGGTTCACTTAGTTTGAAGGATGCATATATTGGAACTGGAACTGATCGAGCTCTAATGAACACCCTTTTGTCTCTCGAAAACAAACCCGAAGAGAAAGTGGGCGTTTGGGTTAACAAGGAATATGATGCAAAGATGGAGCACTTTGATGGGACTTTGAATGATTCGGTTAAGGGTGTTGCTCAAAGTGATTCAATTAAGATAGAGAAGAAGGAACTTGAGGAATGTGCTGATTTATGGTCGATGAATTTGGAGAAGGGACTTTGAATGATTCGGTTAAGGGTGTTGCTCAAAGTGATTCGATTAAGATAGAAAAAAAGGAACTTGAGGAATGTGCTGATTTATGGTCGATGAATTTGGAGAAGGAGAATGTGGTTAGAGTTGTTGCAGGGAGTATTACGATGGTGAGGTTTCTGCCTTGTAATGATATAAGGATGATTGTTGCTGGAACAAGATTGGTAATGTTGCGTTTTGGAATGTGGATAGTGAAGAGGAGGATGGGAATGGTATATATGTGTATTGCCAACACTCTGGTCCAATTTCAGGGATTTCGTTTCAGCAATCTTGTCTCTCCAAGGTACTTGCAAAATATCTATCTACTGGAATGAATTATGTCATGACTAGTGTAACTGTCATTTCCTGAATAGACATTTTGTCTGAGGGGGATTTTCTTTTCAATTTTAATTGAAAAGGGAAAAAGAGGATGTTCTACTTATGTGAGAAAAGATGCTTTATTTGATATTTCATTTTAATTGTGTAACTGCTTTGCTTCACTAGATTATAAGTACTGATGAATCTGCCCCAAAAACATTTCTGTTTCCATTTATACCACGCTGCATTCTTGCTTCTGCTGGGCTTAATACGATTCTTTGAATGATTACAATAACAGTTCTGGTAACTGCCAATTTCAGGGGCTTCCTTATTTGGTTATAGTAAACTATTAAATCTGGAATATGGAATTGAATGCTTGGAATATCGAGTCATGCCTTTTCTCTTCACCATGTCCGTAGACATATGATGATTTCTGCATTCTACTTGTTCACTGGCAATGATGTTATAATTCACTTATTAATTATTTCATTTCTTTCTAGTATCAACTTACTGATTTTCTGCTCATATATTTGACTGATATTGCTTCTCCAAGCTGAGTTATAATTTCAGCTGATTGGAGTTTAAATCAAGTGCAGATATTTACCAGCTGCTGTTATGGCTTTCTTTGGTTAATGAATGCTGAGAAGGAAATGTGTGAATTGGTGTATTCCAATGATGAGGCTATTTTTTCGCCCTGACAACGACCAAATGACATACATAGCTAATATTTGGCGAGGGTCATGGAGGATTGAGTATCTGGGATCAGAGGACAGGAAGGCGTACTTCTCAGTGGAACCTGCATGAAGACAGGATCAACACCATAGATTTTAATTCACAAATCCCGGATATTATGGCCACTAGATCCACAGATGGGACAGCTTGCCTGTGGGATATAA
This sequence comes from Ricinus communis, assembly GCF_019578655.1. NCBI lineage: Eukaryota > Viridiplantae > Streptophyta > Magnoliopsida > Malpighiales > Euphorbiaceae > Ricinus > Ricinus communis. Next base: position 24,532,766 of record NC_063258.1, read on the forward strand.
GAAGTATTAACCCAGATAATCATAAAAGGTTAAAGATAGTAAGCCATGAGAAGGCTGTGCATTCTGCTTACTTCTCACCTCTCTGGAAGCTACCTTGCAGCAACGAGGTACATACTTTCTCTTCAGACATTAACTTAAGCATTGGTCTCCTGGATTAGCTTTATGCTACAGTAGCTCTCCATGTTTCAAATCTTTCATCAGTTTTAGATTTTATGTGGGATTTACACAAAGTATTTGTGTCTGCTCTAGTCCAGAAAGAAAATGATATAGAGTAACACTGCAAGCTTTGAAGAAAAATTCATTAACAACAATACATGACAGTAATTTATATTTATTCTAAGCTTTTGCTGTTATCCTTTGTACCCTTTACTTAAGAGAGTTAGTTATTGGTATGCTTAACTTCCTACTTCAAATTGTTGGGAGTTTAGAGCTAAGGAAAATTGAGAATGCTGGGACCTCTTACTCATTTTCCATTAGCAAAGGTTGCTTTTATAGATGAGAATATCTCCCTAATACGACAGCAGAAGTGCCAACTTCGACACGTGCACATACATATATATCAAAATTCTCTACATTTTCCTACAGCACATGATAGCATACGCATTCCCCGTTTGTTTATACATTCAGTTTCTGACCATGAGAAATTAAGTAGGTTTAATCTGATGTTGATCTTTTCTTTTAATAGTGCTGACAACACGGTTGGTATAATAAACAGTGCCAATTTTGAGGACACTTCTGGGAGATACCATAACAATAACAGAGGCGGATTCAGGTATGCTCTTTTGCTGATTACACAAATGCTGTGGGTAAATTTTTTATTTTCTTTCATTCGGATTTTGTGTCTCTCTGCCGGATGTCTAGATTTTTACTGTAAAGCTTCCTGAACATAATTGATTATGAGTAGTAATTTATTTGCTTTTCTGGCAAATAATCCATCCATATCAATTATTCTGTCATTAGTTTCATTTAAGTTTATACGTTTACCCTTGCAAACCACCTAGACATAAGCTCAAGTTTCCTTCTGAGCTTGATCGCCAATCTGTGAAGTCTCATCAGGAATTCTGTTAACCTGTCGTCTTTCTGAAGAAAATTGCATTAAGTGGACTTAAACCCTGCCGAACTATTTAGCTTTAAAATAATTCAATAATTTGTAAGGCATGGTGCCAGGTAAGGAAGCTGAATAATTACAAATTTTAGATTTCATAAATCATACGTAATGTGTTGATTTTTTAATAGCTTCTTTCTTGTCATTTTAATGGGACCAGGGAGGTATGGGGTTGGGATGATTCATGCATCTTCATCGGCAATGTCAAAGGAGGAGTTGATGTCATCTCCTGCTCACAAAGAAGAACCATCGTAACTCTGCAAAGTCCCCACATCACTGCTATTCCATGCAGATTTGATGCACATCCTTACAATGTTGGATTGTTAGCAGGAGCTTCTAGAAGGGGCCATGTTTACATTTGGACATCAAACTAGCAAGTATTGACACAATGAGATTTTGTACTTTTGCAACTGCCAAACCCGCCTGTAATATATATTGATTCACATGTCCTGCAGCTGTTTCTCATTCACCTGTTTTTGAGGACATGAAATTACTAACTGGACCATGGCAGCTCTTAAAATTATGAAAGGATTTAGTACCTTGTTTTGATAGTTAAGCAAAGTGCTGCAATGAAATGCTGCTTGCTTTGGAGGACTAATTGCTGGTGTCTTTTTTTTTCTTCTTTTTCTTATTACTCCTTTTTATTCTTTTTTACCTATTTGGGTCACACAGGGTCTCTGTTTTTGTATTGAATTGCTCGAAATGGGATGTTGAGGATTTGTTGACTCCGCACATAAAATTCATTGTAGATGAACTTTCAGTCTTGTATATCAAAATGTGCCATTATATAGAAAATATTTTAATAAGAGTATATTATTATAATTAAAAGTTTTGAGAATTAACATTATATTATTTATTGTGTATTCATTATATTCTAATGAAATAGAAAAAGTTATTTCAATTTTTAAAATACCTAAAAAGAAAAACTGAAAATTATGAAGGTAGATCCTTCCAATTATAATTGACAATTTCCAACTCTCTCTTGCAGCATCTAAACCATTCATCTCTTATTTACATTCAATCTTACTATTTGTCTCCATCTAAAATGCTTAATGCTAATGTTACAATTAGTACATATTATTGGTGAGGATTGTTGTATTAAGGTAATCTTCTAGTTTGAAATTTTTTAAATTTTTTATTGTTATAGGTTCTAACCAAGCATAATTCATATATCATATTGTATTCATTTTATATTGATATTTTACTCACATATATCCATGAATTATATAAATATTTATAAAAATTTACTCATACCAATTTATTTCCTTTTTTTTTTTTTTTTCTGTTTGTATGTGTTTTCTTTATAAAATTATAAAATTCACTACCGTAGATGAGCTTTGGTCTTGTATATCAAAAGGTGTTATTATATAGAAAATATTTTAGTGAGAGTAGATTATTATAATTAAAAGCCTTGAGAATTAATATTATATTATCTATTGTATATTCATTATATGCTAATCATATTTTAGGATTGAATTGGTTGAAAAGATAATGTTTCTTTTATTCCACTTGTATTTATATATATAAATAATCTTGCTCGAGACAGATGCTGATAAAAATATTTTGGTAAGAATTCTCGTATCGAGAAAGCATTATTTTATATTGGGACAATGTTAAGGCAATAGATAGAAATATGATTTGAACTAAAAATTTATTAAATATCTTTTGAATGTTGAAATTTCGAAAATTGATATTTTTATTTTTTTCCAATATTAGTATAATTCATTTACTTCATACATAAGTTTGATAATAACACAACATGTAAAAGAATTAAAAATATAGAGAAAATATTATATAGTTAATCTTATTATGTTTTTTTTTTTTCATAAATATTGGCTTTTGATTTCTATTGCCCTAAATAAAAATAAATATCGGCAATCACAATGACTACTAAGAGTGAGAGTGTAACGTATATACATCAGTGTAACGTATTGATATGTGATTTAATAGGTAATGCTAGAAATTGAGTGATGTACAACTACTCCTGTAACTATAATTTCACTTAGTATAATAAAAAAATTTATTTCAGTTAAGTATTGACATAAATTCTACAATATAATAAAGATTACCCTTTTATAAGTTTAATTTATTGAATTAACACTTAATAATCATATGCTCTATTGTACTTTCAGTCTTCAAATTATATTATATCTATTTATTTTATAATAAGTTTAATTTATTAAATTAAGACTTAATAATTATATTTTATTATAGTTTCAGTATTTCAAATTAGATTATATCTACTCATTTATAACTATTTTTTCTATGATTAAAATTAGTTGATATTTATATTTAATCAATATTTTAAAATATTTATGAAGAAAATAATAATAATTTCTCATTTAGAACAAACACTTTATAGTATTAATTTCAAATTTTATTTTAATTAATATTTTATATATTTTTATTTTTACTTAATATGTAAATAAAACGATATGTAGGGCTGGCACAAATCCAGTTTTATAGTAATAGAGACAAAATGAAAATAAAGTATGGAAAAGGACAAAGTAACTATAGAAGTCACTCTTTCTGTTTTGGGTACGTGGATATGCTGAACACTAGACCTGTTCATGGGCCGGGCCGGGAGGGTACCCAGGCCCATGAACAGGTCTACTGAACACTTATCATATCAATTTTTATTCATTTACACTCTTTTCTTTTCTAACGCTCTCAAACACATATGTTAACCACTTATTATGTCAAGCCACACGTTTTTCTTTTCTTCTAAACTAAGAGAGCAAATGGATGAAAAGACCAGACTCTAAGCATACGAGGGACAAGAGTCCCTGTTTCATGCAACAAACACATGACTAGAAAAACAAGCAAAAACCTGCCGACAAGAACAGCCACGAAACACAGGACAGAAATGAAAAGACTAGAAGGCCAAATGAAGGGAAGGGCAAAGAAGGAGGAGGAGGGAAGCAGCTAGGAAGAAGACAATCTTCTAGTACGCCGAACCCAAACTTCTTGGTACGTGTTCAGAGTGGTACTATCTGAGGCTGCTCGAAGTGGAAGCTGTAATAATTGACACCAGTATAAACACCATCGACATGTTGAGTAGTAGCAAAACTTCCATCATGAGAAAGCCTGTCTCGCTGTGTGTAGGAGAAGGGAATATTGCACGTGCCACGTGTTGCTACATAATCAATTCTAATCCTACTCCTAGCCGGCACATTAGCTAGATATGTCGCTGATGCGGTTCTTGTTTCCGAGGTGGTTCTGTTCCACTCTAACGTATTAGTTACCTCAGTAGAAATCTCAATCTTTCCTTCCGCAATGCGTGGTAATCCAGTTGTGATGCCCACTGTGACCCCTGCCGTTATAGCTAAACTGTTGCTGAAAGTAAAAGATGTAGTATCTTCATATCCAACCGTGATACTTAAAGTAGCAGCTTCTTCTGACTGATTTTCAGCAGAACCCCAGCCTGCTACTGTAGCTCTCTCATCAAATATCCGAGCATACTCCATGAGAAATCTAACATTGAAGATACTTCTTTCAAAAACAAGTTCTTCCACTTGCAATCTTGCTTCTCTGGTGATGGTGGCAACCGCAGCATTAAGACAATCTGTCTTTCTCTCGGCGGTAAGACTGCTACAGAATCTGTTGTTACCCGCATTGCGAAGAGCGATGGTGTCGTCGTTCACTTTGACCGGCCAGAACAAAGTGTCCCTATCACTCCCAACAGTATCAGTTGAATCTGCCCATATCCAATTCGGACTGCGCCTCCAAAACTTGTTAAAGAAATTAGACCTTAGGCGAACATGTCCATCCGGCATCATTGTGATCTCGTAGCCCGCTGCTTTCTCATTAACATCATCCGACGAGAACTGCAAGTATTCGTGGCGCTCGATCCACTCAGCTTTGAGGTACATGTCATTGTACCCTCTGAATGCTACACGCTTCGGCAGTATGCATAATGTTCCCAAATCGAAAAAAGTGAAATCCAAATAGGGAACATTATCATAGTTACGAAAATATAACAGAAGACGGGATACCGGCCCTGTGGCACCAATAGGACCATCTGTTCGCACACGCCCTCCCGTTTGAACGTGGCGCAAGAAGAGGAATCCGTGATCAAAAATTGGCTCAAACAACGTACATGACCATTTGGATGTATCTTCCTCTGGCTGATCGGAGGTAGCAGAAACCCAATAGTCATCTTGGGTAAAACCTGGACCACTTCGCCCCCAGTATTTGTTGGTATGAGAAAATCGGAGGTGAACAAACTTGCTATCAATTTGTGCCGTCTCAACCTCAATCTTCACGTATGGGTTCAAAATATTCTCTCCTTCACAACGTATAAAACCACGTACTGCCTCGTTTTCAGCCATGTAATATGCGTAACCTCTGGAGAATTCTGATCTGATCGCCACGGATTTTGGAAGCATAGGCGCCATGATACTCCAGCCTGTTTCAGAAAAAAAAAAACAATTAATCTTTATTAAAAAATTCACTGTGAGTGCCATTTATTTTCGATATTTAGTTACCGGCTGAAATGAAAATGGTTTTGGGTTAAAGAAATACATGCATATTCGTATATATAGTTCACTGGGACTAGCAGCATGAAAGCTCATTGACATACCGGAAAAACTTGCGAATATTTCTTTTGGATGGGAGCAAAACTTCTGTTCCTTGTGCTGACGGAAGCTGCTCTGAATAACAAGCCAGTTATATGGTTGGTGATCGTAAGTGCCACAAACCTCCTATTTATAGGAGCTTCGGGTCATTGCTCAGTCCGTAAGTGGAAATTGGTCAGGTTTTTAGACACGTGAAACAAAAAGGAAAGTCATTGGCTGACAAATAAGATGACACTGTAATTAGATAGTTGGACGGTGGGGATTGGACAGTTTTTCAAGCCCTCTTAGTTTCACATCAAACGAGACTACGAATTTGAGATTTGTCAGTCTTCTTATTATAATTTTGAGAATTTTAATTTTTTTTTATATTTTTATTTATAAAAAATATATAATTAATACAATAAATATTTTAAATTTTAAATTTTTTTTATACAATAAATATTTTTATTTATATATTAAATTGATAAATAATTAATATCAATTTATTATTTTTAATTAATAAAATGTGCATGAGACTAAAGACTTCAAAAAGCTTTAACAGTCCGTAGACATCTTTTTTAACTCTTTGTTAGCTATTTTTTTTCTTTAATAGTTTTTTCCAAATATAATGACTAAGTAAATTATATTCTCCTTTTTGTTTTTTGTATGAGATGGTCAAAATTTATAAATCTTGATAGTAAATTTTTTTTATGTTTCTTTAGTACTGAATTTGAGAAAACAAATGATAAATTAAAGATGTATGGAAGAAGATCTCATGATTACTAAAGTGTTAACAATCGGAGATGAATCAAAGCCTTATAATAATGAAGATAAATTAATTTGGTTGAAAATTCATTTAGGATTTTATTTTAAATTTATATTTCTCAATTGGTCATTAATTTTGTTGATGAAATATTACGAGTCTTTTATTTTATCCTTTTGAATAACTGTTTATTTTTCTTCCTTTACAAGAGTTTATTTGTCTTCTTTTATGTGAGTTTTTTTATCTTTTACTATCAGAGCTAGGATGAGTTTGAGTGTGATATTCAAAAAATCAGACTCGTTTAAAAACTCATTAAAGACAATAAAGTTGATTTGTGGTTCAGTGTATCTACCAAGTGGAATGTATTTCTTACCGATGAGCCAAATGTAACCAATGTGCTCTATATAATTGGTCCATCAACACGATCAGTGAAGTTTAGAGGAAAACTCATTTTTATAACAAGATTAGTATGTACTTTTTTTGAATATAATCAAGTTTTCTTGCATGTCACAAGTTATACTTATTAGTCATTATGAATAAAAAGGGATAAGTACATAAAAGTATCATGTAGTTTTATTATTTACAATTTTTAGTATGTAGTTCTTTTTTCAGACAAAAAGAAGCATGTGGTTATAAATCATGACAAAAAAGGTATCTCACCATTAAAAAGTCTCGATTTGCAAGGATTTAGCTACTTTTATCATTTTTATCATATTGTCCATGTTTGATAACGTGAGTTTGAAGCTTAACAACTCATAATTTCAATATTTGACCGTTAAATCACAATTTAAAAAGTCATTAATTTGATGATATCGGTTTAACGGTCAAAAAATCATGTTTTGAGTTGTTAAACTCTAAATATATATTATCAAACATAAGAAATATGGTAAAGATGGCTGACCAGAGTGAAAATGACTAAAATTTCTGCAAATTGAGATTTTTTAATGATGAAATACTTTTTTTATCACGATTTGTAACCACATACCTCTTTTTGTTTAAAAAAAAAAATCACATACTGAAAATTGTAAAATGATGAAACTACAATATACTTTTATTTACTTATTTCTAATAAAAACTCATCTTATTTTAAAAAATTTATAAAATAATTATCAATAATTCAATATCAAAATATAAAACATTCATAAAAACTTGCTATTCTTCTATTATTTACAATGTATGCATTAAATTTAGATAATAATTTTATATAAATTATTTAGCAATAAATAGAATAGAAATTCATATCCAAATTTTATATATACAATATTATTGTAAAAATTAACATATATATATATATATATATATATATATTTTAATATTAAATAATTAATACATATTCTATATTACATTGTCATTTTCGATAGAAATGAGGGAAGTAATGTTTCACGTGAAAGTTGGAAGAGGGAAAGTCTAAGAAGGAAGATCATAATTGGCTGATTCTGTAATGATTTTAAGACAGGTAGGAAAGGATAGCCATTTGTACACGTGTTATTGGTTGAGACAATTTTAAACGTGCCCAATCGCTTCCAATTTTATTTTAAACGTGCCCAATTTTATTTTAGAGGAAATAAAATAAATTAATTCTTCTATTAAAGTATGTATTGCATCTCTGTTCTTTATTTTCCGTCTAATTTTATACACGAGAACAATTAATTTTTATTTTGTATTTTCTATCCTTTTAAGAAAACATGCCAACTTATTCTGGGTGTTTGGTATTAAGGTTAGATCCCATCATAATTTCCATTTTATTTAATTTCAAAAATTATTTTTGTAAAAATAGATAAATTGAATTTTTTTTTTAAATTAAATTTGGAATAATAAAAAAAAAATTTCTAAACTTACAATTTTAAAACCGGAAAAAATGGATGACTGATAAAAAGAATTAATTCGGACTGTGTAGGGACCGGAATAGGTTTCACGTGAAAAAGGTTAGAAACATTATATTCTAAAGGAAATACAATCCAAGGGTTCTTAATAAGCAATGTTCTGTTTGTGGAAGATTACAGCAAAACAAAGGGCTATTGATTCATAATAGTCTTCCCAGAGGTCAATTCAGCAGATATTAATTACTTATTACAGGAAAGCACACCCTGTGGCATCAAATTTTCAAGCCTGACATGGTATTAACAAACCTCTTCAATCCAGTCTTCCCAACACCTAGAATTTACAACAGCAGGTTGGTTACAATTTTTTTATTCTTAATTTACTAGACCATTATATAGCTGTTACAGAAACAGTCAATTTGGACAAATTTTACAGAACACGCACAAAAAAAGAAGGGCAAATCCATTATCAAACTCTTTAACTTTGTGGTTTTGTTCTATTAAGCCCATCGACATTTATTAATGTTTTATTAAGGTCTCGAACTATTATTTTCCATCACGTTAATGGCTAATTTGAAAGATTTGGCGCGAGTGTTTTGCAACCACAATTACTGCGCATTTAATGAAACTCTATAAAAGAGAAATAGATATAAAATAATATGACTAGGAGGAGAAAGTGATTTATGCAAGTAAAACTAAAAAAAAAAAAGGGAAAATCGATTTGGAAAAAATTAACATAAATTGAGTTGGAAAAGAGTAACCCTTTTACTTTCATCAAACCTCTCTTTTCTCCATCAAAATCGTTGCAATGTGCAGCTGAGAAATTCAAATTGACGCTCGCCGCTCCTTAAGCTTGAGACTTTGTAAGCTCGTTCCTGTAAGTGTTATTGTTTGAAGAAAAGTATCCACTTACTGGAAAGGAAGCTAAAGATAATATCTTAACTATTGTGGACCAGGTACTTTTTATTCTTTTATATAAAATACTTGCTTTGTTTGGCTGATTGTGGAATGTGTTTTTTGTGCTTGCCATTGTTAGGTTGATGTGGTCCCTAGTGTCTTTGTTAGCATAGAATCTTACTTATTGCTTTGTATGATCTGGAATTCATTTGATTTTTTAATAGCTTAAGATATATGGTTTATTTATTTGGTTACTATTAATTTTTATTTTATTTGACAAAATGCTTAATAGTTTCTATTTTACCTGTTCGTATAGAATCTTACTTATTGCTTTGTATGATCTGGAATTCATTTGATTTTTTAATAGCTTAAGATATATGGTTTATTTATTTGGTTACTATTAATTTATATTTTATTTGACAAAGTGCTTAATAGTTTCTATTTTACTTGTTAGCATAGAATCTTACTTATTGCTTTGTATGATCTGGAATTCATTTGATTTTTTAATAGCTTAAGATATATGGTTTATTTATTTGGTTACTATTAATTTATATTTTATTTGACAAAGTGCTTAATAGTTTCTATTTTACTCTTTATTAAATTGGTTCTTTTTTTATTTGATATTGCAAAATGAACGATTTGTATGTTGAGCTTATTATACATCATAAGGAGAAGGTTATTATAAGTAGTAATAATAGATATATTGGGGGTGAAACGACTGTAGTTGAAGAGAATTTTGACATAAATTTGTTATCTTACTCTAATTTGGTAGCTTACATTAAGGAACTACTAGGGCATGTAGATTTTGCAGGCCTATATTGCAAGGATGGGGTTAGTGAGGACGTTATCTTTCTGACCAATGATAAAGATGTTTATGCAATAGTAGGTAAGTTGTGTAGTGGTGATAAGCTTGATATTTTTGTGTAACACTGTGAGCTGCCAGACATAGGTGTTGAACATGATAGCCAGCCTCGGTCTAATGTAGAAAATTCAGCTTTTAAGGATAATGGCGAACCTCATCAAACTTTTGATAAATTTTTATTTCCTCTTCACTTATTAACAGACGATGAAGATGATAAGTTAAAGGAAGCAAGGGATGTTAGGAAGGATAGGAATATAAAATCTTCTAAGGTAGTTAATGGGAAAAATGGAGAAGAAATTATAGTAGATGATATTGGAGGAAGCATAAAATGATAATGTATGTGGGCTGTCAGACAATGATGAATCTAATAGCTAGTATACATTGACAGTGATGATATGAGGAGCTATTATAATGATTATGATATAGAATGTAAAGATGATGCGTTGAGAAGACCAAGTTCAAAGGTCATATTTGATGCTAAAGCTAGGGTGTCAGTCTTTTGTTTAGGCATGATTTTTACTAATGCTCAACAATTCAGGTTTGTTGTAGCCAAATATGCTGTCATGAAGGGTTTGGCTATTAGGTTTGTGAAAAATGAGAAGAGACGAGTAAAAGCTCATTACAAAAGAAGTACCTTTGGGCTTTGTTTTGTTCAATAGACAATACTGATGAGGTGTTTACAGTAAAGACTTACTATCAAAAACATAAATGCCATAGGGTGGACAACAACAAGATGGCCAATAGCACATTCCTATCAATATTGTTGAAGCCTAGGATTATAAGCCAGCCTGGAATAAAAATCAAAGACATTAAGTTCTTATGCAGAAGAATATAAGATTAAAGTGTGCATATCCACATGTAGGAATACAGAGGAAAATGTTATGACAAAATTGATGGGTGATTTTAAGGATCAGTTTGCTTATTGACCTGACTATATAGAGGAGGGAAAGGCTACTAATCTTGGCAGCACTTATGTGGTAAAAGCAAGCAAATAAAATGAAGGTAATTTGAACTTGTTTGAAAGATTTTATGTATGTTTCCAAGGGTGTAAGCAAGGGTGGGTAGAGGGTTGCAAAAAGATAATAGGACTTGATGGTTGCTTCCTTAAAGGCATATGTAAAAGGCAACTTCTTTATGCTATTGGTTGTGATAGGAACAACCAAATGTTCCTTCTTGCTTGGGGAATTATGCAGATAGAGAATATATACAACTGGACATAGTTCCTAAGATGCTTAAAATTTGATCTTCCTCTTGGTGATGGGACTGGTTACACGATTATTTCAAACATGTAGAAGGTAATTGTGTGTAAAGTAATGTTTTATTTTATATTGTTATATTACATGTACTTATTTGACATATTTTATAGGGCTTGGACAATGGTATACAAGCTGAACTACCAAGTGAATGCGACCAAATGTGTGCCAGACATATTTATGCCTCTTAGGCAAAGAAATGGAGAGGCGAGGAAAGAAATAAAACATTCTAGGCTTGTGCCAAGTCTACGTATGAGAGACAGTTGAATCACAGCATGGGAGAACTAGAGAAATTAGGGGAGGGTATCATTGAAGATCTGTTGGCACATCCTTTGAGGGATTAGAGTAAAGCTTTTCTCACAACTGACTGCAAGTGCGATGTTGTTGATAACAATTTAGCAGAGACGTACAATGGATGGATACTAGAAGCCAGAAGTAAGCCAATTATCACAATGTTGGATGAGATAAGGCAATAAGCAATGAATAAGATATAGAAGAAGAGGATATTTGCAGAAAGTTGAATTTGTGATATCTCTCCAAGAGCAATGGAGAAATTGGAGAAGAATAAAGAGCTTTCCTATAATTGGTTCATGGAGTTCAATGGGGATGATTTTTTTGCGATAACTAGTATCACTAATACTGCCAATAGACATGTTGTTCACTTAGATAACAAGACATGCAGCTGCGTAGAATGAGTTTTGACAGGAATCCCTTGTCATCAGACAATCTGTGCCATATATCACATTGAGGAGGAGGCTCACATTTACATTGCACATTGGTATCACAAAGATACCTATTTAAAGGCTTATTCTTACTCACTCCATCCTATAAGAGGTCATCAAGTTTGGAAGAAAGGAAATGAAGAATCAATTCTACCACCAGCTTTTCAAATTATGCCTGGTAGGTAAAAAAGATGCAGAAGAAAGGACAAAGATGAGGAAAAGAAGGTTGGAAAACTATCTAGAAAGGGAAGATTGATCACTTGCATTTTATGCAAAAATACTGGTCATAATATAAGAGGCTGCCTACAATAGCAAACGACACACAGGTTATATTAACTACATTTTATTTTTTTTGTCAATTTGAACTTGTGAAATGTGTATTTATTATTTTATTTATCTTTTAGGTTAATCCAACTAAAAAAAGAAGACAACCAGTATCAAGACAAAGCCAAAGTTAAAACAATAAAGGGAAACAACCACTAGAAAACATAAAGAATGCTGAAGCAGCTTTTATCAATGACTATTATAGTACAAGACAACAAAAGAGCAAGAAAAGTGATACAATTTTTACCACCAGCTTTATTTTATATATTAAATGTATTTTTCCTTTACACAGTTACTTTTTGGTGTTAGTAATAGCTTTTATACATTTTATTGCCAGGTATAACTCAAAATGGCGATGGTACAAGTACTGATAGATTTGGAAATCACCATATACCAAGAGCCAAACAATATAAGGCAGCTCCAAATTATGTGCCAGACTTTGCATAACCAGCTTGAAATAGACAAAACAAACTACCAACATGGAGAGCTTATTTGAAAGATAAAAGAATTGAACATCATTCAGTGGACCGGTTTGTCGCTTAAGGTTACAAGTTACCACCAGCTCCAAATGGTTCAAACTATAAGTCAGTTTCTAGAAAGTAAGGACACAATGAAGAAGACTAAAACAACTCCAAATGGTTTAAACCTATTTTGACAACAGATGATTAACAAGAGGTTTTTTTGTTCTTTAATGTGAAGCATAACCAACTGGTTATCATAAATACTTATACATAGCTCACTTGAGATACTGAATTATCAAGTATTTTTTAGTTCACTTGACAAACTTATATTTTGAATTCTAATGTCTTAAGTATTTTTGGTTTTTACTATGCTTTGAAAACATTTTAGGCATTATCTTTTGTAACAGTTGCGATGTTTGATTAACTTCATGTCAATGATAATTGGATTTTGCTATTTTGCCTTTCTACATTTATTTAATTTTATTTTATCATACTTATTGGGCAAGTGCAACAGTTTACACTATATATAAATGACACATATAATGTTTATAAATGATGAAATTTTTGCTAATTTTTTACAATAAAGTCCAATCTTCATTCACAGAGCATTGTGGAAATTATAATATATCAATGGTTGTCATTAATAAAAAACACTCAAAACAACCCACATTCTGTCCAAGCACAATTAACTTCCCATTTTGTCCAACTCTAACACCTAAAAACGTCACCTACAAAGCTTAAACAGTAAAAGACCTACAACAATAAAAAAAACCAGCCCTATAGAAGTTCCTTATCATTCTCATATACTTGGCATTTTGATTAGCTTCACTGAACTCCTTCTGCATCATATGAACCTCATTTTTCAATATTCCAATTTCCTGAATTGTATTATCAAAACCATTGTCTTCTTTTTCTGAGACATTCTTGCCTAAAATTTCCAAATGCGTATTCAGTGCCCTTAACTCATTCATCGTCATAGTCGCCCTTTCATTGAGCCATTTGTCATGCCATTTGAAGAAATTGCAACTGTTTTTCTACCATATGAAATCAACATAAAAAATTAACATTTTTCACCATAAAAAACACAAAATACAACTACAAAAACCATAATAACACTAATTATATAAAAACGACATCTCCAGAACTTCCTCCCTGGGTTATTTGTTGTCATAGAGATGAGCAAATGAGCTCGTTTTCCACAATAACAGTACACAAGAGCGCTGTCCAACACTACATTGATCACTCTTCTATCGTTTCACCCTTCCTCATTATTGTTTCCGCTGTCGTTGTTGCTAGAGGAAGCCATATCTAAGGTTTCCGAACTGACTTTTCTATTTTGCTTGTTTAGTCAAGAAGGAAAATAAACTTCCTTTATAAACCTTAAATTTCCAATTTCAATTTAATTTACCAATATCAATTCCTTTTCCTTTCCGCCTCATTTATTCAGTCTGTCAAATTAGTCCTTAATGTGATGGAAAATAATAATTCAAAGGCTTAATGAAACATAATAGATGTCGAGGGGCTTAATAGAAAAAAACTGCAAAATTCAAGGGCTTAATAATGAATTTTGTCAAAAAAGTTAAAATTGTAATGAACCTTGTTTATGATTAAAGGTTGCTTCATAATGCATATGGAGCTTAACTTTTTACTATATTCCTTCATCTTTTTACATAGAAGACAAATCTCTAATAGTAAAATAGCATTCCAACATCTAATTATGAAAGTTTTTTAGGCATCTTTGCCTCAAGATCTAGACAAAATACAAAACTGATAATAAATACTAGACCCAAAATAAGAAAGTGTCGAGTAGAGAAATTTTTAAAATATATTAAATCTGCCATATCGTCGGCAAATAAAATAACCAAGAAAATGAATGACTATCTAATTCCTTGTAGGTTACGAAACCACTCTTTACCCCTTCAGAATTGGGTTCAAAGGTTAGATACAATCTGAAGTGTGGATGGATATTCCAGTCTACCCAACCTCCTACTCAACCATTTTTTGTTTTGTGAGTATGAGCTATTCCCAGAATTAACCCAGCAATCACACCCTTCAAAATTGTGCAGCAAAAAAGTGGATACTACAGACTGCACTATAATTATCGATTGATTCTCTTCCAGGAGGTCAGTTCAGCAGGTATGAATCGTTCATTACCGGAAAGCACAGCCTGAGACATCAAATTTCCAAGCCAAGCATGGTATAACAAACCTCTCGAACCGAGTCCTCCAAATAACCAGAACTTACAAGTACAATTATCACCAACAAAATCATCCACACATCCCAAAAGTGGAAGTGAACCTTGGGGAGTTAGTGGCGGCATTGCCCGCAAACCTGCCCTTGCTCCAGTAAAAGTCCAATCCTTAATTCCAGGGTAAAAAGCAGATACCTTGGGCAGAAGCTCTTGAAGGGCTTTTGCAGCTTCGTCTGCTGAGACATTTGGAGAAGAGTTTCTTGATTTCCATTCCCATGTTGAGCCCATGTATAAACTGCGGGTCCCCTGGACAGCAAGCCATGCATCTGATAATATTGAAGGGGCACAATCTGGATATTCTTCCCTGAAACAGTGATCCATAAGATATGTTAGTAAAAGAGAGCTAATTCAGTATCCTCTCTTCCTCTCCTTTCTTCTTCTACCGTCAGACTCTCCTCACCCCTGCCCCCCCTAAGAAAAATATAAAAGACAACTCGACACTTGCGATATGAAATGGTAACAGTTGCAAACATACAAAAACCAGTAGATGAGAAAATTAAATAGTATCTATTTGGGAAATCTTTACTAGTCCTTGACGCATTTGGAAATGGTAATCAAAAGTCAAAATTTATTTTGGAAATTCAACATTTAAAAAAATTGCTTTATATGTTTTTTGAAGGATTTGTGGCAAATTCCAAATCAATTCGAATTGGAACCTCAAGATTCCACTCTGACAGACCAGCAACAGCTTCATTATAAATATCACATTAGTTCTTATGCATCATCCATACATTTCAAATCCAGCTATGAAGTTTCCAAGTATAAATCCTGCTTATGCACCCTGAACTACGTACGCTGTACCTTATATTATCAGGAAGCTGCAGATGGGCGATTACACCTCTACATGTCCTCAAGGGAAGCCTCCCAGAGAGCTCGGGAAGCATGTCTGCTTTGGCACCTAAACATATTATCACTGCATCGTACTCCCCTATGTAAAATGCAAAGAGAAATTAATCATGAACTTAACAAATATGACATGAGCTTGAGAATGATCGGAAGTAAATGTAAGCCATCCAAATATATGCATTTTAATCTTATTATAAGTATTCATTAATTAATCTTATTTTCTGGACACATCCAGGGAATGAGAAAAACATAATTAACATATCGAAGGATAATCATCTTAACATATTTAACTTATGTGTGTTCAGAAGTTCAACTGCTGTAAATCCGGCAATTACACATTCATGCTGAATTCCCTATCATTGTTTTTTCTTTTCTTTCTGATTTTAGCGCAATCAACTAAAACTAGAGATTCCGAGAATTTGGAATTCTTTTGCCCATCTTTCCTTCTGGCTTATCATCAAGTTCAAGCACATACAAACCGGGCATTTCAAATTTAAATCTCTATCAGCAAGTTTTACCTTCTAGTTCAATTAGTCTTTGAGTAGATTGCTTGTGCAAGTATAGCTCCTTTTTTCCGTGGCTAGAAGTAGATAATTCTTTCACTAGAATTTCACACGCCAAGAAGAGCGCCTGATGATACAAATGTAGAATATAAAAAATTGACGAGAAAAACAACCTATTCAAAGTAAATCAAAGTCCAATGATTATTTCTTCAAACCTGAAGATATCTCAGAGGATGAACATTTACAGCTTGGGGCATGTAAAAGGCTGAGTTGAAAGATACACTTATTTTGGGAACAAGATCTTGAGCAACTTCCTCATCAATGGTCTCTATTCTGCAACTGGGATCGCAGTTCTGAGCATTCTAGTTGAAGAAGATAAGTAATAGAGGTATTACTCTAAATTTATATAAAGTTAAGCAAGAGTCAATCAGGAAGGATAGAGAAATTACATCATACAACACATTCAAATTCTTCATGCTTGTTGCTGGTCTCAAGATGCCCCTGAAGTAGATCCGTCAATCCAACCAACCCATAGACGAATTTAAATAAGAAAAACAACATTACCAGAAAAAATAAGAAAAAGAAAAGAAGGAAAAAGAAGAAACCTTTTCCTAACTATAAAACTGCCAAACCCCTGATCTGACTCGCCAAATTCAAATTTTGAGTCTTTGGAAACAGCTGCCTTTTCTGCAACACTTAAGAGCGTCAAACACTCCTTCCAGCATTCAGCACCCCTCCAAAGAAGCTTAACTGCCACAAAAACTCTGTATAAGCTCAGTAACACAGGGTTTATAAAGTCAAAAAATGCACGATCAGTTCAACTGAATCAATTTTCATATTTGAAAGCTCATAGTTGCTATAAGTTCAATTCTTTCAGAAGTAACAAAAAAAGAAAAGAAAAGAAAGCATTTTCATAGAAAAGGAATCATGCCACAAGTGACATGATTCTGTAAGAATTGAATTGAATTCTCGCATGTAAAGCATACCGTATAAGGCCAAAGATTAAAGGGGAAAAAGAGAACCTTTAGGAGAATAGGGATGAAGCAGACCACCAGAAACGCCAGAGGCACCTCCTCCGATACCAACTTCATCAAATATATCAATACTTAAATTCAACTCTTTATGACTGTTCTGCAATTCAATTTGAACAATAAATTTATATTACCCAATAAAGATTAATACAATAAATTATTAACAGAAACAGAGATTAAAAAAAGAAAGAGAGAGACCTTCAACAAATGCCAAGCCACGGAGAGACCAGCAAAACCAGCACCTAGCACAGCGTATCTGCAATAGATGAATATATTATCAAATTTACACATATTTATTATGGAGAAAGAAAGCATAAAACATAAAAGCGACAGAATACCTGAGAGGACGCAATGACACAGTTGAAGAAGAAGCGAAAGAGCAGCGAATCGAAGATGAAGCTGAAACTATCATATTTTACCAGAGAGACACTAGGCATTGGACTCTAGAATAATAACGTTTAAGGTTTAAAACTGTATAAATTAATATTTTGGATATTATTGTGCTTAGGTTTTTTACACTCCATTTGAACTCTTAATTCACGCTACTTGGCTATAGTATCATAGAGTAATCATATTTAATATTTTTACAGCAATAATTTTATGTACAGAGCAATATCCAAAATTCTATCCTTTTCGTTTTGGGCAGAGACGGGAGTAAAATTAAAAGATACATCCCAGTAAATTTTAGTTTTGACAGATAATGCCAAATACATTTGTAAAACAAACTAATAATATGGATCAAACAATTCAAATAACACCCCTGAATTCAAGACCCCTTTCATCTTGGAGCTTTAACCTTGAACATTAGCCCAAAATTATACTTCAAATCTATATAATTCATTTTGATACTGAGTATCATACTGAAGTAGATGCCTTGGAACTCCATAAATTGACTAAGAAAAGCAGTTTACACCATAAAAAACTGATAAAAATTTGTCAAATTTTAACAAGCTTAGCTCCAGTCGCCCATCACAAGTTGACTTGAGCTAGAATGAAGTTCGTAAAATTGCATTTCCTGCTGCTAATATTTGAAAAATCACTATTATACAGAAAAACTAACCTCTAATACAAATTAATAGATACAATTTAACTGATCTCTAATTCAAATTAACACATACAACATAGAAAAATGCTAAAGTTCTGCACTTGGTTTAATGAGTATTGAAAGGCCATGTCCATTAAACATGAGTAAGATTAATAGTAAAATATAGCCTCTTCATCCTGCTGCCTAATTTATGTTCCTGTTTCCCCAGGATCAGGACTGAAGAATTGTTTGCCATCAACTTGCTTAATTAACTGCTGAGCATGAATAGCCCTTGATTTAATTTTTTTCTTTTTTTAGCAGAGGATCTAGCTCTTTGCAACCATTACAGTTTCCGTACAATGATGCGGCGCTCATGCTTGTATTCAATTTCATCCCTTTGATGCATGACTATAAGAGCCCTTCTCACCTGCCAAAAGCAAATCATGAAATCAATAGAACATCCCTGATGTTACGGAGGATGGTCACGGGCTTTCGTCTAGTCTGCCTAAACCATGAGAGCCTGGACCCTAAACCAATATCATCTTATGCAGTTTACTAAGTTCTGATGTCATAACATAAAATTATGTTTCATAACAAGATTCAAATTGTCAAGGTGAATAAAACAATCAAAATTCTGCTAGGTCTTTGTTTCTGTTATTATATTCTAAGAATTCTAGATATAAGAGTAAGCTAAGTTACCAAGTATATTCTATGTCAGTTGCAATATCTGAAATCTCAAGCAAGAAGTAAATAACAACGTATTTTAACTAAATACTCACAACTGAATCATTCATTCCCATTCTGGCAAGTTCGTCAATCAGCTTTCTTTCTGATATACGCATTCCAATTCCTATTCTTCTCTTTATCTGAGTTTCTGCTTGCTGTTTTGGGCAAAAAAGTAAAAACGAAACCAAAGAATGCGAGAAGTTTAAAAAAGTTCAACATAAATGTAGAGTACATTATAAAGAAAAGTCGCATTATTTCTGACAAACCTTTATTTCAGGAGTAAGAGTCACTTGTTGATTTATGCCACACTGTGCTGCTTCAATGGTCGAAACTTTAAAAAGATTTACTGCTTCAATGACATCTGCCTCAGTGGCAACATGGGACCTAATATCACATTTTTCATGGCGGTGGCAAATTAATTATATGAAGACAAAGAAATAGAAACTGTACAAACATATGCCCAAGTGTACGGGCATGTGTGTGGTTATCTTACGTATAGATGAAGGATAAAAGTTGTTTTCCAGAGAGGTTTGATGGGACCTGAGATCAACAGCTTATAATCTGCCTCTTCATATATTTTTCTTTATTAACTTCACGTTTGGTAGGACTTAAAACCAGGGTCTATTTTATGCTCTTTTCATCAGCAAAAGACAAGGGGAAGTAACAACTATAGTTCATTCAGGTCCATGATATGTTTGAGCTACACATTAGGAGACCCTTAGACAGTTCCACACTAGCTCCTAAGTGCTATTCTACCAACCTATAATGGAAAAGAGATTAAAAACAAAAGGAAAAAATAATAAAGAACTTTAGAGCATCTTCGAGCACTAAATTATCAACTCATTCAAGATTTGAAGAAATACTTTGGTAAGGTTAAACATGGTACAATTTTAAATTGATGGAACTGAGACTCCAATATGTTCTAAATTGCATTTAGAGGTGCAAGTTCACCAATGTAGTTGAACATCACCATTCTTCTAAGAAAACTTTGCGAACAAGATTGCCATGCGCGAGAAACAGCAAAAGAAATCCCAAGTACAGTGCAAACGTAGACAAACAATTTAGTTATTCATATTCTGATCTTCTCGAAACTCAACCATCACTCTAAGCATTCATTCAATGTATCAGGTTTAGCCCCAATACTTACAATTTCATTTTAGCAAGAGCCTCACTCAACCTTATGATAGCTTCTAGCTGCCTTACAGTAATGGGTACTGCAGTAGCCTCCCCAGTTTCATTTGCCTGCTTTCTCATGTCCTAGTCAAATCACCATATTGAGAGATAACATTAATGATAAAGTCATTGAAAGCAATAGGGATGAAAGTAAAACTAATTATGACCTATTATTGAAATTGTTGCAAATGCAAGGAATTTAACATCAACTCATTGTAAAGCATTTAGCAATGTAACAGTTTAAAAGTAATTTCCCTAATTAAACTATATATTTTGTAATTTCACGAGTTTAAGACCATCAATTTCAAGGTAAACATCCTATGCAAAAGATGAACCTCCACCTTGATGAAGACTTTCCTCTGATTTTCTCCTATTTTATTGAAGGGGATCACTAAATGACTCTAGAACTTAATTATAAAACAGATTATATGAATTAAGCATGAAGAATAATTATCAAGCCAATATATTGAGTAAATAGAGAATGGTATAGAATGTACTATGAGGTAATAAGAGTACCTGTCTGAATTTGACATACTCATTTTGCAATCTATTGGATGCAGATTCTGATAGACGGGGATGGCATTCAGTTCGACAGTATTGTATATACCTGCAGCAGTCACAAGCCATAGAATTAATTATCTCGTCAATCTTTCAGAAAAGGACCATGGAGCGCACAAGACCGAGTTGCTTCACAATGTACATACCTCTTCAGCCAATTCTCTTCTTTAGCGACTCTAATATCAGCAGAAGCAGCATCAGCAGACGCATGAACCTTTATTATATGACTAGCTATGATCTGAAACAGGAAAATCTTGATTCAATCAACGAGGGCTATTTATAAAAGTATTAGTGCATGTGACATGTGTTGTTCTGATTTGTATGCAACTAAAATGGGATCTTTCATAGTTCCAAAAAAAAATTATTTTACTTTCCAACAGTAGTAGCTATTGATTTTTCTTAAAATTCTAATTAATTATCAAACATGGCTTAATGTGATACAGCGAGGATTAACTGAATCATTGCAGCGCCTTCCAGGGCCACATTGAGCAAGTTATTCACAAATTACCTTATCTCGAATATAATCTCTTCTATCCTTCACAATGAAGATCAAGTCAAATCGAGAGAGAATTGTGGTCTGTAAATCAATATTTTCCTGCGCAGTCTGAAAAATAAACACTTTTATTAGTTCCTTAGCGATAAGCCACAAATATGCTTTGAAGAATTGATAAAGATGAGAAAGAAAATATAGCTACTGACCTTAAGATCATCATAGCGACCAGATGGAGGATTGGCAGCTGCAAGCACTGAAGTTCTAGAATTGAGAACAGTTGTTATTCCGGCTTTTGCAATGGATATTGTTTGCTGCTCCATGGCTTCATGAATAGCAACCCTGAGCCAAATAGTTGTAACTCTTAAATCTCGAGGGTCATGAAATTTTTGAAAGGTGAGACCTTGTCTATTTTAGTGCAAGTTACCTGTCCTCAGGCCTCATTTTGTCAAACTCATCTATACAGACAACACCTCCATCTGCCAAAACCATAGCTCCTCCCTCAAGATAGAATTCACGCTGCATGAAACAGATTTATCATTTTGTATCAGATAAATTCCTTAAGATACGCATGTACACACACCAAAATAATAGATAAAACTTTAAATACATGCCAAAGAAAAAAAGAAATTACCGAGCTGCTGTCTCGTATCACAGAAGCTGTAAGACCAGCAGCGGATGAACCTTTTCCAGAGGTGTACACAGCTATTGGAGCAGTCTTCTCAACAAACTTGAGAAACTTTACAAGCAAGAATTGTAAATCAGTAACTACGCCAATGTTGGAAAGAGGAAGATAAGGCATGAACTATCGTTAAATAAGATATACTAAGCATAGATTAATGCAGAGCAGATGTGGATTGTACCAGAAGAAAGAAAAAGAAAATCTTCAAGTGGAAAAATCAATGATCGAGGAACCAAAGCTAGTATTACCATTTAACTTCAAACCATGAAATATGACCTAACCTGTGATTTAGCAGTGGATGGATCGCCCAAAAGCAACACATTGATATCACCTCTTAGCTTCACCCCATCAGGCAAATTCTGTGTTTGTGCAGTAGTTGGTTATGTCATCATTAAGTTCCACCATTATTTAAGAAATTAAAGATCAGATTCAAGATATACCTTCCTTGCTCCTCCAAACAAAAGACAAGCCACTGCCTTTTTCACTTGCTCTTCTCCAAAAATAGAAGGAGCAATCTTGGAGCATATGGATTCATATACATCAGTACGGGAAGCAAACGTTTTGAATTCTTCTGTCTGCGTGCAGTGCCTTTCTATAAGTAAAAAGGTCTATAGAAAATGAAGAAAGCACAACATCTGGATAGACAATTCAATTTCTTATTTCATCCTTTATAAGTAAAGCCGACAAAGAAATTACTTATATACATGATACTTTCTGACTAAATTGCTAAATTACTTTCTGACTAAATTGCTAAATCTCCATAAGTCATTTACGAATGAAGCATGTGACAGCAGGGGAATAATAATAATAAAATTATTATTCTCTAATAGTTGTAATGAAAATTGTAGGTGTTGTTATGAGTCAAACGGATATAAATAAACACCTCGCCCCATTTTTCCACAACTTTACCTCCTCCTGTGTGAAAGCTGTATGACCCTGAGAATTGGCCTCATTTATTTCCTCTATTCCCACGACTCTAATATAGGGCTGTCTAACTGCAACTGCTCCTCTGTGGCTGCCCATATAAGAGAACCATTAAAGATAACTCCCAGTAAATTAAAGAACAGACACAAATCTCAAGATTCAAAAAATTTAAAGGGAAAGATATAATGATTCCTACGAAGTTGACGAGTTGGCTGCCTGAAAGATGCTATAAATCCCTATGATGGTCAATCTTGTTCCAGGTACGATTCTTTGGACGAGATGACGATCCACTGATAGAAGCATATTTCTTGGAAGCTCTCCAGTAGGAACATCCTTCATAATAAATAAAAAAAAATCATTTAATTTTTTTTTTGGGGTTAATTCAACAGCAGCATTCAGACAGTATCAAAGAAAATTACCTCAGGATTCTCCTGCAGTTTCAGGGTCTGCTGATCAACATACTTACTCTTATCAGGAACCACCATCCAAGGATCAATTGGGCAAGGCTCTTCACCAGGCTAAAACAATATACAAGTCTAAAATCAGAAAAAAGACAAAATTCAACATCATAAGAAAACCATCAAATTGGCTTAAGTTGAAACAAAAAGAGCAAACCTGAGGAACATGATCACAAGAACGAGGGACAATAGCACCACCAAGACCAGGACGACAAGGAACTTCCCTAGTACTTTGACAATTCTTGCAAACTAAAGAAACATAAGTTGCCTTTGCCTTGATCCTTGAAGCAGCTATAGTTATCCCAGCGATCTTGACCAGCTTTGATATGTATTGAGCCTACAAGATAATATAACGTAACATAAAAAAGAAATGAACTAAATTATAAAATCTCAAATATTAAATCCTAAAAAAAGTACGAACCCCTAGAAATCTCATAGACACGGGATCCTCTTTGGAACTTAACAAGATCTGCACTTCTTTAATCTCCGGTTCCTTCATTTCTCCACTCTCCACTTGCTCCTTTAACCTCAAACTCTGTAAAACCTCACGCGCCGCCGTTTCAAACTAGACAAAATAAAAGAAAAATTAAAATCAGATCGCAAGCAAAAGCTAACACTCAAATATTATAATAAAGTAATCAGAATGATTACCAAGGGAAGGTAGTCGGCGGGAGAGGCGCGGAGGAGGGAGGGAAGTTCAGCGTCGAAGGAAAGAAGATCTTCGAGGTGGATAAGAAGGGATCTAGGGTTATGGACGAGACTTTCACGGTATGGAAATACATTTTTTTTGGATTCAAAGTTTCTGATGAACTCTTTGAATTTTTGGAGGATTGTATGGCGGCTTGGAGCTGTGTCCGTTCCCGATTCAGGGAATTGTGCCTGCTCGCTGTAGTATACCCCTCCTTCGTCCCAACCCGACATCGTTTGCTATAAACTGTGATTGATAATTCTTTTGTTGAAAGTTGTTTATTCTCACTCTTCTCTGCAAAATGATATCCGATAAGAAACTTATTTTGTAATTTCTTCTTCTTCTTTGAAGGAAGAAGGTTTCTGTGGCGCGATTGGGAATTTTGGCGGGAAATTTTATGGCGGGAAGAGCGCATGCCTCTTCGCACGTGCTTGCTGAACCATGCGTTTTACACTAAAAAATAATAATATTCATTCAGCAAAAAGAATTATCAAGTATAAAGTATAAATTTCTAGTTCAAATATGGAAATTGTTGTGTAAATATAAATATAGAAATTTGATATAGTTTATATAAGGCCTAATTATAAATTAAATTCTTAACTTTATACTTTTTAATAATTTTATTTAATTGTTTTAAAAATTTATTTAATTATTTTAAAAATATAAAACAAATATTCATTTTTTAAAAATATTTTTCGATAATAATTTTTAAAATTTTATAGTAAAAAAGTAATGTAAGAAGTGGATTATGCTTACTAAAAAAATAATAATTATGAATCACTAAAAATAATTTATTTTAAACTTAATAATATAATCATTAAAAATTTCATGTACGTGCATTTTTTTATATTTTACATTTAAATACAATAAATTTTTTATTAACTTACTAAATTTTATATTAATAAGCAGTATTGACTTGCCACCTCATTTTTTTATAGTGATATTTCAAAAATTGTTATAAAAAAATATTTATTTAAAAATTTTAAAATAATTGAATAAAATTGTCAAAAAGTGTAAAACTCATGATTTAATTAGTAATTAGGCCTTTTAATTCTTTTTCAATGTATTTATATATTTATTCAAAGAAAATTTAAAGATATAGATCAAATTTATATAAAATATTTTAATGTGTAACTTTTATATAAAATTACATACTAAAATATTTTTATATAATTTTTTTTCAAAATTCATTAAAATCAATTAAATTTTTTTAATTTTTTATTAATGAATACATTAAAGATATTAAAAGTCATAATAAATTATAACATCCTAGAATTGACTCCAAAATTCTTTTATTGTGGATCTTATTAAAATCCCTTTTGTGGTTATAAAAAAGAAAAATCTAATTTTTGATATGAAACAAAAATTTTGGCAATTAAAATAATTTTTTTCTTTTTCAAAAAAATTATAATTTCTAAATTTAATGATTAGACTATGAACATATATAATGAATCTATATAAAAATCTTTCACTAAAAATTATTGTAAATGATCAAGTATGGAGTCCAGGCATAGTTTTTGCAAATGTCATTTTGCCAAATTACAAATTTGGCTCGGCTGATACTTTTCTCAGTATATGTCTATATGACAACTTAAATGGTTTATTTTCGAAACAAAAAGGGAAGAAGTAAAAAAAAAAAAAGAAGCAGCAAAATCCATTCCAGATAACAAGCCCCTGTGTATAAATTTTCTGATTCATTCATCCTTGTATATATACACTTTTATATATAATAGATAGCCTAGACTGGATATACACCAAATGAGGTTTTAGATGTTTTTACAGATAAACTCCTTATCCCACCTTGCCAAAACCGACACTACAAAAGGCCCCATGTATCATTATTTTCATTAGCAAAAATTGATCTATCATTAGCATATGAGTTGAGAGAATTTCTTCAAGCATTAACAGGCAAAAATGTGATTCCACTATCATTTCACTGTTAAGTAGCCCACATGTTGCAAGTACCACAGTGCCCCTTCTGCTGCATGCTCGGCCGCAGCTTTCTTTTTCTCTCTAGGTGCCCCAAAACACTCCAAAATCATATCAGGTGCTGCTTCTATTTCCACAATCACCTTGTAAGAGAAACTGCAAAATCAGCAGCCACGAAATTAATGACTGATACTTCAGAGAATTACACAGGTATGAAGACCAGCAAGCTTGATGGCACGCACTGCTACATGAATTCGTGAATAGACAATTGCCACCATTTACCAATAGGTAGCAAGCAAAAGGACAAATCTACTCCCACTTTGAAGCACCAATATAGTGCATGCAAATTTTACAATTTTGGCTTCCATGTTTTAGAATTTAGGAGGTAGCGGTGTAGGGATGGTCAATCAGGCCTTACTTATCTCATGTTATGTACATTCTTCAGTCTTAAGATTATATAACTCCATATAAAAGCAGACACAAGCTGTACTGTTTAACAGAATGGCATCAAGCCCTCTATCAAAACTTAGCAGCCTTAATATCAAATAAGCTTCATGATTCCTTAGCTGCAAGTCTCAACCCTATTTCAGTTGATCAGGGGCAATTAATCTAACTTAGCGTCCGAACATTTATGTATTAACATTCAGAAAATATATCAGACTTACGACTTCAAGTGGCTTGGTCCTTCTTCATAGCAGCATTCGAACAAAGGAGGTTTCCAACAGTTAGCAGCACATATATCATGCAAACGTGATTTTGCTGATCCATAATGCGATCCATCTGGAGAAAATATCCAAGTAAATATGAGAATCTCTCCACATTTTCAAACCTGCAAGTAATACAACCATGAGATACCTGAGGTAGGCTTGTCCATGTCAGATGTAGGATATGCAACTGTTGCGCTGGGCTGCCCGCCAACCATTACTGATGGAGATGGGGGCTGTATATTTGCAGCTATAAAGCAGGGTGAGCAGGTATTAGTAAGTTTACTCATGGAACGAATTTTGGGATTGAAGTCACTGCAACTAGGATCCTGGATTTTCAAGTTTTGAAGACCAATGGGATCATGAGCAGTAATATCTATAGGAGTTTCATCATATCCAATCAATTTGGCATCTGTCTTCTGGCCAGACCTTAAAACTTCTTCCAAATAGTTAGACTTGCGAATGTAGCCTTGATCCTGTATGCCAGAAGCCAATGAGGAAAAAAAGGAAAGAGAGAGATTGAATTTCCATGTATTAACCCAAGTTAAAGATTACCAGAAACAGTCACAGGCAGGTATGAGTGGGTATCAAATGTAACTTTTGTTCCTTTCTAATGCTAGCAAGGGTATTTAGCATAATTCAGGCATATGGTTTCAAGCCCTCCAGAAAAAGCTAAAATAATTAGTTGAGAGTTAAATGCCCAAATAAACTGCTTTGAAACTGAGAAATCCTATCACCGTTCATTGGCTCAAAGCCTAAAACACACATACATGTAATTTATCTGATTACCAGAACAACAATCTTGAAACACATAATAGACTTCAATCAACAGAGCCACCAACTAAAGCATTCTAGTTTCCACGCATATACAAACAGAGAAATTTAAGAGTTGCTCTAAATACTCTACTTGAGTTAAAGCAAATAAATAAACATTAATTCTTTTGCTCCAATTAGACCCCAACTAGCTTGGGATTAATGCATGGTTCGAGTTAAGTAGCCAACTCGGGCCATCAAACCAAAATCTGAGAACCAAATGGAACAACAGTCTTCCATTTCACAGACTCATGATCTTAACCAACATTGATATACCCAGCATGCATGTATAGAGGTTAGACCCAAACCATCATTTTCCTTTAAAATATGAAATTCTAGCAATACCTAGTTACTAATAAATTTTTCTTACAACAAATATTACAACCTTTATCAAGCTCCTTGCTCCAGACCAATATCCATATTTAATTTCCAATTTATGTTTTATAACAACAAATGTTAGTTTCTAGATAAAGCGACCACTTTTGTCATGTCCATAATATCGACCATTGGAAAAGGTAGATCTGCATCTCATTCCTATTTCACAGCTAAATTCCTTGTGCAACCAGAAATTTAATCTTCAAACTTCAAATTAGAGCATAACTGTAAGTTCTAACAAGTGGAATTTTTTTCTGCAAAGAAAACTGGAAGTTGTATTAGATATGAATACTAAGAATTGGTAACTGCAAGTGCGCTAAGTCTTTCTTTCCTTTTTTCTTCTTTAAAACTTGCATATTCATTAAAAGACTGAATAACAATGCTGCATATTATGTATTCTTTTTCTTTTTTTGTATTTATTATATCATTTACTTTGCATCATATGAAGCACCAATATTATAGAGTAAATGCACGTTATTGAGAAGCAAGTATTTACCTTTAACTTCACAATTATTTGCTCTGAAGCAATTCTAATGGCCTCCTTTTTGTTCGAGTTGTTTGCAGAAGCATCAAGACATATATCTTTACCAGTTACTTTTGCTTCGACTAAAAAATTCATGTCCCTTTTTAGTGTTGGAAATTGCAACTTCCACTTATGAGATTCACAAAACTCATGTAGTTCTCGAAAAGGATTCAATAGCACATTGGAAGAATTCAATATTGGATCTAAGAAGGATAGCATTAACTTCCAGATACAGTTCAGATCGAATCCTGTGTCTAGAAAAATGGCACCTATACAAGACTCCACCAAGTCACCAAGAACCTGAATCAATAAATAAGATTTGACGAAGTTAAAAACTTCCTCAGAAAAATTACAAAAATAAAAGCTATGTCATAATTCACTTGCATGTTTTGGAACATTGAAATTTCATATCCCACCCCAAACCCCTAAAAAGGGAAAAATAAAAAAACAGAGCAAAAGATTATTGCTCCTTTATCATCTCAATAAACTGAATCTTTTTCTGATAGAAGTTCAAACATTATCTACTCTACATCCAGGCGACTTAACTCATTGCTACTCAACAGCCATGTAAAAAAAGGCAGCATTGGCTCCCAACTCATCGAGAAAATAAAATTACAGATAAAGTTTAAAAGCTCACCTTTGGACATTTTGGTCCTTCAAGAGAATCCTTTTCTACGGCAGGTCTTTTAACAAAATTCACATAAGTTTCTATAGCCTCCGAAAGATTGCCAGAATCACATATAAGAAACTCATTGAAAGATCGATCAACTGCAACGATGGCGAATGCTCTGTTGTTTACCAGTGCTGATCTCAGATCTGTCAAAAGACCAGGCTTCAACTTGGGATAAACTGAAAATAGATATGATGTGATCAAGTAATCCAAGACAGCATCTCCAAGAAACTCGAGTCTCTGATCAAAACCATCAAAGTATTAGCAATTTGTGGTATTCGCACAAAGCTGGCTAGCCATTAGAGTGAAGAGAAGTATACTCGCTGCTTCATGCCCAATTTAAGATAATAAAAAGCACATACCTGATAGCAGCCTCCTCCATGCTTGTTGTAGGAAGGATGCACAAATGCCTGTAATACCAGACCTCTATTGACAAATTGATGGTCCAAAGAATCTTCAAGGGAAGAAACATCTATTGAAGGAGCAAGTGGCATGAAAGTGCGGCTTGCTAGGCAAACTTTAGTAACATCTGAAGCTTCAATGTTCACTCTGATGCCTAGCCATTTAAGAAATGCAGTTGCAGCTCTAAAGCCACTATCAACTATAAATGCTCCAACAAGAGCCTCAACGACGTCTGCAATTGTTTTTTTATACAACCAATGGTGACCCCTACTGCACCTGACTTCAATAGTATTTTCTTGACCTTTCGCATTACTTCTATTAGAAGAATGAATACTTCCTTCTGACTCCTTAGTACAAATAACAGGGCAAGGATGACCCAGAGCAAAGAACTGTCGAGGATCAAATGGTTGATCACGTATATATACCTGAAAGAAAAATGAGTAAACTTCTAACTTTGATACTGAGCTTAAAGAGAGAGAATCAAACTTCCGATGCAAAATCTGTTAATATGGCAATATTGATAATTACCTGTTAGTCTACAGAATCTTATTAGCATAAATCCTTTTTGCAAATAAATAGAAAAGATAGGTTGTATTGCTCCTTAATTTACATGTATTACATTGTACATATATATAGGTACAAACATCACCTAAATAAAGAAAGAAAGAACATAATCACAGCAATTTACAGCTATATAAGAAATCTGCCTAATGATTTGCCTAATCTCCTTTAATGTAGCCTAGAATTCCTATATTTACAGCTAGGTCAATATTTCCTATTCCAACACTCCCCCTCAAGTTGGCTGAAAAATATCTCCCATTGACAACTTGCTTACTAGAAAATCAAATTGTCTTTTCAGTAGTCCTTTGGTAAAAATATCAGCTATTTGTTGAGATGTAGGAATATAAAGAATACAAATCAGTCCACTTTCAATCTTCTCTTTGATAAAGTGCTCGTCAACTTTAACATGCTTAGTCCGATCATGATGAACTGGATTATGTGCAATGGAACAAGCAGCTTTGTTGTCATAATAGACTTTCATGGGGAGGGAAATAGGTAGTTCCAAATCTTCTAGTAACCTTTTAATCCACATTGCTTCACAAATTCCATGTGCAAGAGATCTGAATTGAGCTTCAGCACTACTACGTGCTACAACATTTTGTTTTTTGCTCCTCCAGGGAAACAAGATCTCCTCCAATAAAAGTGCAATACCCTGATGTTGACATTCTATCTGTAGTGCTACCTACCCAATCAGCATCGATATAGACTTCTACTTGCAAATGACCAGATTTTTTAAACATCAGTCCTTTTCCAGGTGTTCCCTTTAGATATCTAAGCATCCTATAGGCAGCTTCAAAGTGTTCTTAGCCTGGTGAGTGCATAAATTGGCTAATCATGCTTACTGCAAATGCTATACCAGGACGAGTATGTGACAGATATATAAGTCTGCCCACTAAACGCTGAGACCTTTCCTTCTCAATTATGTCCTCTGGCTTTGTAGGATTTAATTTGAGATTCACCTCCTTTGGAGTTTCAGCTGCTTTGCAACCTAGAAGACCTGTTTCATTTAGTAGATTAAGGATATATTTCCTTTGATTCACAAAAATTCCTTCTCGTGATCTTGCGAACTCCATGCCTAGAAAATACTTTAATGCCCCTAGGTCTTTGATCTCAAAATCCTGACTTAGCTTTTTCTTTAAACTAGATAATTCATCCTCATCATCACCAGTTAAAATCATATCATCAACATACACAACCAACACTGTTGTTTTTCCTTCCTTAGAATGTTTATAAAACATGGTGTGGTCTGCTTGACTTTGATTGTATCCATATTTTTTCATTGTTTTCCTGAATCGTTCAAACCATGCTCTTGGGGATTGCTTGAGGCCATATAAAGATTTCTTAAGTTTGCAAACTTTGTTTTTGCCAACAGATTTTTCAAATCTAGGAGGTGGACTCATGAACACTTCCTCTTCTAAATCACCATTGAGAAAGGCATTTTTCACATCTAGTTGGTGTAGTGGCCAACTGAAATTAACTGGAAGAGACAATAAAACACGTATAGAGTTAATTTTGGCTACTGGAGCAAAGGTTTCTTCGTAATCAATACCATAAGTTTGAGTAAACCCCTTAGCCACCAGCCTAGCCTTGTATCTCTCCACATTGCCATCTGCTTTACATTTTACAGTAAAAACCCATTTGCAACCAACAATCTTTTGATCTTTGGGGAGTTCTACCACTTTCCATGTCCCATTCCTTTTCAACGCACCCATTTCTTCCATTACTGCCATCCTCCAATTTAGATCATCAAGTGCTTCCTGAATATTTCTTGGAATAAACAGATTTGAGATTTTTGACACAAATGCCATATGACTCTTAGAGAGTTTATTATAAGATAAATAATTTGCAATTTGATGATTAGTACAAGAACGGGTTCCTTTTCTAAGTGCAATAGGTACATCAAGATCACAATATTCATGTGATTTTTGAGGATTATCAAAAGAATCATTAGGTTGAGGAGAATCTTGAGCACCTGAATTCAGAGTGGATTGACTAGGTGCTGAGGAGATGATGAGTTCTCTACCTTTTTTGTGATCTTTTCTCCTTGTATAAACAACAACCTCACGCTCATTATTTGGAAGTGTTTCTTTCTCTGTCATAGATTCAATATTGCTCGACAAAATAGAAGTTTTATCTTCAAAAATATTTGGCGTAGAAGCCACAATTTTGGGTAAAACAATGTTGTCCCATTTATTTTCTTCCTTTAATTGCTCCCCCTAAAGAAAATTCCTTTTGAAATAAGGCTGATTTTCAAGAAAGATAACATCCATAGAAATTATGACCTTTTTATGTGGGGATTAAAAAATTTATACCCCTTCTTATTTGATGCATAACCAACAAAAACATATCTCTCAGCCCTTGGATCTAGTTTGGATTGATCCTTGTTGCTAGATAAATGGACATAGGTTGTGCAACCAAAAATTTTAAGAGGTAAATTGGATGAAAGACGATGTTGTGGGAAGTAACGTTGAAAACATTCAAGGGGAGTAGTGAAATCAAGAACACGGGTAAGCATTCTATTAATCAAATATGATGTAATTAAAATAGCGTCTCCCCTTAAATATTTAGGTACATACATAGAGAATATAATAGCTCGAGCCACTTCCAATAAGTGTATTTTTGCGCTCGGCTATACCATTTTGTTGGGGCATATCAACACAAGTAGATTTATGTTGCATACCTTTGTCTTTTAAAAACTTTCCAAGCATTTCATTGAAATACTCTGTACCATTATCAGTATGTAAGGTACTGATTTTAGTTTGAAATTGATTTTCACTCATTAGCGTAAAAATTTTGAAAGATCGTCTTAACATCATACTTGTTAGTCATTAAAAAAACCCAACACAATCGAGTATGATCACCGATAAATGTGAGAAACCATTTTTTTTTTGAATAAGTATGGATCCGTGAGGGACCCCATACATCACTGTGAATTATATAAAAAGGCCTTGAGGGTTGATAAGGCTTTGAATGATAAATGTGCTTATGACTTTTTGATAAAATGCAATGTTCACAATGAAAACAAGAAAAATCTATTCCTTTAAATAAAGTAGGAAACAGCCTTTTAAGGTAGAAAAAACTAGCATGCCCTAATCTATAATGCCAAAGCATGATTTTATCTTTAACAGAGATAGAACTAACACTACTTAGTCCATGAGGTTTTTCATCTTTGGAGACTTCAACTTCAAAATGGTAGTGCCCATCTATCATCCTAGCACTGCCAATCTTCCTCCCCGAATTCTGGCCCTGAAACACACAATAGGAGTCACAAAAAATGACATGGCAATTGGAGTCTTTAGACAGATTACTGACAGATAATAGATTACCTGCAAGTTTAGGTACATGGAGGACAGATTTAAGAGTCAAGGTTTTTGACAAACTGATTGTACCTTTACTAGCAATTGGTGTGTAAGAACCATCTGCTATACGAATTTTTTTATGACCAGAACAAGGAACATAAGTATGAAATAAACTTGAGACACTTGTCATATGGTCAGATGCTCCAGAATCTATGATCCATGGAGCAGTTAGACTCACACAGAATATGGCATTTAAATTTCTACCTGTTTGTGCCAAGGAAGCATTAGGAGTACCAAATGGTCCAGAATTAGATTTCAGCTTTAGTATTTGATCAACTTGTTGTGGAGTGAAGGGGACAGCTTCAGCTTCATTCGCAGAGGGAGCCCGATTGAACTTGCCTTCATGTTTTCCCTTCCAGTTAGCTGGTTTTCCATGAAGTTTCCAGCAGTTTTCACATGTATGCTTTGGTTTGTTGCAGTGGTCACACCAAACACGGGGCTTTTCATAAAATTTTTTCACTTTTCTTGCATAGGATTCAGCTGCTGCTAATGCAGAATTTTCAATGCTGCTGTTTGAGCCTTTTTCCCCCCAACATAACCAGCCTGCGACTTTTCTCACGTCGAACCTCAGCAAATACCCGCCAATAGATGGAAGGGGCTGTCTCCCAATGATTCGCTCCACATTAAGTCCCATGAGGAATTTGAAAATACGATCATCTTCTACCTTTTTTTTTTTTGTAATGATTGCAATCATTAGTGGATTCCCATTCATAAAAGTTAAATAAGTCCAAGTCTTGCCATAGACGTTTCAGAGAATTAAAATATTTGGTGACACTATCCTCAGCTTGATGGATTTCCCCTAGTTTCAGCATGATTTCATATATCTGAGACTGATTTCCTATATCTGATACATTAAATTGACATTATCCCATAGTTCTTTTGCTGTGTGATAATACATGTAATTGGAACTTATATCTTTCTCCACGGAGTTGACTAGCCATGTCATAACCATGGAGTTTTCTGCATCCTAAGAAGAATAGGATGGGTCATCCATGTCTAGTTCCTTCTTCTCACCAGTTAAGTATCCTCTCTTCCCTCTACCTCGAATATACATACGCATAGACTGAGACCAGCATAGAAAATTCTTTCCATTCAACCTAATAGTAGTTATTTGGACTGAATGAGAATCAGATGTGGCTAAGATTTTTTGTTGATTGGATGAAGTAGGTATTTCAGAAGTAGGATTAGTGACTGACACATCAGGTGGAGTTGCAGGCATGGTGGAATTGCAGTTGCTAGATTTTTCTTTGAGGAGGCTAGGGTTTTTTTTTTCGGATGGCTCTGATACCATGCAAATAAATAGAAAAGATAGGTTGCATTACTCCTTAATTTACATGTATTACATTGTACATATATATAGGTATAAACATCACCTAAATAAAGAAAGTATATAATCACAACAATTTACAGCTATATAAGAAATCTGCCTAATGATTTGCCTAATCTCCTTTAATATAGCCTAGAATTCCTATATTTACAGCTAGGTCAATATTTCCTATTCCAACACTTTTCAATATCTAATCAGTTGTGGTCTGGCAGAACTAGAGAGAGAGAGAGAGAGGAGCAGATAGTATAGTAATCAAGGTCATTGTCATTTCCATTTGATTCTCTAAATTAAATGTCCAAATTTATATTTTCATCTCTTTGGAAGGTATGGGGCAGGTTTTGCAATACGAGGTCTGGCCCAAGGTTGCTATGCAATAAAATAGTTCCATAGGCCTCTTTATGGGTTCAGGATGATTCAAACGAGTATCTTCAGCAGAGATTCAAGGAAACTGCAAGAAACATGTCTTATCTGTACGCATACATAAGACAATACTATATTTCCAGCTGAAAACTAGTCATCATAAAATTTTAAATCTCAGTTCTCAGCAAGAAACGGTTACCACCTTCCCATGTCTAAATTAGCCATTAGATCATTTTATTCATTGCCATCAAGTCCATATAACCACCAAGGTAAGCTACATGACAATTGAGAGGACAAAAGGAAATTTCATGAGCAAAGATGATTAAGACACTGACTACCTCTTTTTATTTTTGCTAGAGATGGTTGTACAACAACATGCATTATGATGATTCCCCCTGCAACTTCACCAAAAGGTGTCGTACACTGACCAACAGTTTTGTTGTTATCCAAAATTTTGCCTAAACTTATCAATTTCACTCACACCGCTTTTGGAGTAATTGTTTTACCTAGAAAGAATGTTAATGAAAAGGCATTTAAAAAAACATGTAGCAAAGCACCACAAAACAGAAATCATATTAGATGAAGGATATCCCCATAACGAAAGCCATTATATTTTCCGAATGAAGTGAGCTATTGTCTTTTCCCGCCCATCCATATTTGACACTTAATCATGCTTGCTTAGAACAAAAGAAAAAAAGGCATCAAAGAAAGCCAGGGTTAGATTGATTGAGCATAGTATGAATAGAATCAATAGATCACAATGAAGGACTGTGTTATTCATGTGATTCATAATTAGAGAAGCATGTAGAGCTTCATAGCCTTTGAGCCCCTGTGTTATTCACATGAATACATGCCTTAGCTATTACTAATTTGAGTTATAACTTCAAGATTGAATCTCATAACAATAACCTTCCCGTGTTTCATCCCTTATATGTGTCATTGCACTTAGGGACACAAAATAGGTTCCACACGCAAAATAAAAGTTTGTTCTTATTGTTTCTCCAAATTCAAAAAGGTCATGTCATCACGAGAATCCTGGTTTTCTTCTTTTCTCTTCCAAAATCCCGTCTTCGAGCACATATAAACAGTCATGTTGCTTATATTCTCTACTTCAATAACATTGGATAGATATTACAGTTTGCAATTATGGTAGCTTATATGACTTACATTCTATACTTCAATAATCAATCAACATGCATAACATATTTCATGTGGAGAAAGTATTTCTAAACACCTTCAATTTATGATAGATATATCAATTTAAACATTAATATACACATTCACAGGTTTATACTTTGTACAGAAAGTACTATGGCCATTTTGAAGTTAAGAGTTACCATGCGCACCAAACCTCAACTCTGGAATAATTTCTCCACTCCACTACTAAATTTCAAATGGATCAATCCATAAACAAATACTCACTTCTTGGAGAATAAATCATCACTGCCTACTTTGGCATCTCTCTAAATTTCCCAATCATTTCTAAGCTTAGATTTGCTTCTCAGTTACTTCCACCCGTTCCTCCTGAAAATTCTCTTCAACTCACCATTCACAAGCTGAATGGCAAGAATTATCTTGAATGGTCTCAGTCTATGAGGTTGGTGATTGATGGAAAAGGAAAACTTCGATACTTGAATGGTGAGATAAAACCACCAGCAACCGATGATTCGAAATACAGGTAATGGCGCTCAGAAAATTCAATGGTTACTGCCTGGATGATTAACTCAATGGATCCCGTTGTTGGAAAACCATTCATGTTTTTGTAGACTGCTCGAGATGTTTAGGAAGCAATTCGAGAAACCTATTCAGATTTGGACAACCATTCACAGTTATTTGAATTAAACACCCATATGTGGAAAATGCAACAAGGTAATCGGAAGGTAACAGGTTACTATAATGATATGATGGCTGTTTGGCAAGAATTGAACATGTTTGAAGATGAACAATAGGAGAATCCTAATGACAATGCTCGGTACAAAAAGAAAATTGAAAGAGGACGAGTATTTGTTTTCTTGGCTGGTTTAAACAAAGATCTTGATGAGGTTCGTGGACATATATTAGGAAAAAATCCTTTACCAACTATTAGAGAAGTTTTTTCAGAAGTGCGTAGAGAAGAAGCACGACGAAAAGTGATGCTGAAAAATGATGAACCAAAAATTGATGCTGAGAAATGATGAACCAAAAATAGATGCTGACAGATCTGCTTTTATAACTCGAGGTACAGACTCAGGGGAAAGTAGAAACCCTAGTGTTATCATTGTCGAAAGCCATGGCATACTCGAAATACTTGCTGGAAATTGCATAGGAAACCGAAGAAGAAAACAGGCAGCGACAACACCAGGTTAGGGGGAGATGTACGCGCTTTTCAAGCTAGCAATACTAATCCGGGGCAGCAGTCTTCTTCTGAATCTCTTCCTTTTACCAAGGAACATATAGAGCACCTGTAAAAAATGTTCAAGTCCCAAACTTTAGAAAAATCTAACCTGTCTTGTTTCTTTTGCACAATCAGCTAATTCTTTCATTACAGCCATAGCCTGTTCCAAACCCCATGGCACTTGGACATTAGATACAAGTGCTACTGATCACATGTCTGGCAATTCGCAAATTTTTTCCTCTTATATACCTTGTGCAGGAAATCAAAAGGTTAAAATTGCAGATGGCTCTTTAGCCACTGTTGCTGGGAAAGGAACAATTCCTATTTCGTCTTCTCTAGTTCTTAAGAATGTTTTACATGTTCCACATTTGTCATATAATATTTTGTCTGTCAGTAAGTTAACCTCTGATCATAATTGTCAAGTGATTTTTAAGTCTTCTTATTGTAAATTTCAGGATTTAACTTCGGGGAAGATGATTGGGGGTGCTATATTGGATGGTGGACTCTACTTCTTCAATGATGAGTCAACCTTTGGAAGGCAAAACCTGCAAGCTTGTTTCGATTCCATTTATGTTTCAAGTGACACTAAGATTATGTTATGGCATTATCGGCTAGAACATCCAAATTTTCAATATTTAAAGTATTTGTTCCCAAAGTTATTCATGAATAAAAATCCTTTATTTTTCCGATGTGAATTTTGTGAATTAGCTAAACATCACCAAACTGTTTACCAATCGCAACCTTATAAACAGTCCAAGCCATTTACCATGATTCACAGTGATGTTTGGGGTCCTTCTAGAGCGCCAACATTTTCTGGAAAACGTTGGTTTATCCTTTTTATTGATGATCATACTAGAGTCACTTGGATCTTTCTTTTAAAAGAGAAATCTAATGCTGAAAGTGTGTTCAAAATTTTTTATAATATGGTTCAAACACAATTTCAGACTCAAATTAAAAAATTTCAAAGTGATAATGGAAAGGAGTTCTTTAACAATGTGTTGGGACGATTTTTTGTTGAAAAAGGGATTATTCACCAAAGTTCTTGTAGTAACACGCCTCAGCAAAACGGGATGGCTAAGAGAAAAAATAAACATATCCTAGATGCTGTTAGAGCTCTTAGTTTTACAACTAAAATTCCAAAGTATCTTTGGGGAGAAGTAGTTTTAACAGCCATTTATTTGATTAATAGATTGCCTACAATTAAAGTTTTCAGTGAATGTTTTCCCATAACTCGGCTAACTAGCAACATTCCTTTAAAAATTTCTGAAAGTGTGGCTTTTGTCCATAATCATGATCCTAAACGTTCAAAGCTTGATCCAAAAGCACATAAATGTATTTTTATATGACTAATACTTCTTCTATACTTTCCTCTCTAATGTCTTCACCTGTTAAGTCTGTACAGGTTGCTAATGGGACTTCTATGCCAATTACAGGAGTTGGGAATGTCTCAATTTCTCCTACATTCTTAGTGTCATCTGTCTTACTTGCCCCTGATCTTTCTAATAATCTTATTTCCATTAGTAAGATTACCAAAAGTCTTAATTGTTCTGCAATATTTGATTCTACTCATTGTGTCCTTCAGGACAAACGTACGAAGATGACGATTGGCATTGATAAGGAAAGAGGTCTTTATTACTTAGAGGGGGCTACGGAATTTAAATCTGACCCTAGCCATGGTTTTCAAGTAGAGAGAGAGTCGTTTGATAGAGAGAAGATTCTTTTATGGCATTGTCGTTTGGGGCATCCATCTTTTCCTTATTTAGAGCGTTTATTTCCTAAATTGTTTCACAGTGTTGCTATCTCTAGTCTAAGATGTGAACAATGCATTTATGCTAAAAACCATTGTGTTCCTTTCAAAACCAGTTTCAATAAGAGTTCTATTCCTTTTTCATGTGTTTATACTGATGTGTGGGGTCCTTTTTCTACTCCATCTGCCTCAGGCCATAAATACTTTGTGTCTTTTATTGATGACTGCACTAGAGTGAGCTGGGTATATTTGATGAAATCTAAAGTGATGTTATACAGGTGATTCCTCAATTTTACAAAATGATTATCACACAGTTTCATACTCAGTTCCAAGTTTTTCATTCTGATAATGGTCGTGAGTTGGTAAATCAGTCTCTTACCAATTTCTTCCTAGAACATGGCATCCTACACCAAACAACTTGTGCCTACACACCACAACAAAATGGTGTAGCAGAGCGTAAGAATCGTCATATCCTTGAGGTTGGTCGGGCTTTAAGCTTTACTATGCATGTTCCTAAACGTTTTTGGGCTGAGGCTATCATGACTGCTGTCCTTCTTATTAATCGAATGCCTGCTCGTATCATTAATTTTCAAGCCCCTTTAAGGATGTTATCACAATTTCACTCTATTCCTTCTGCTATAAATATTTGTCTTAAGGTTTTTGGTTGTATATGTTATGTTCATGTACACTCTATATATAGGGATAAGCTTGATCCACGTGCTCTTAAATGTGTTTTTCTTGGTTACTCTAATTCTCAAAAAGGCTATAAATGTTTTCATCCTCCTATAGGTAAATATTATGTTTCCATGGATGTTCAGTTTTGTGAACAAGTATCTTCTTTTTTTTGAGATGTATCTATGATTCCTCTTCAGGAGGAGATTAGTAGTAAGGAAGAGGAACAGTTATGGTTAGAAGAGAAGAAGTTGTGGATGTCGAGTAAGGGGGAGAATTCAGCTATTATGGAGAATAATGAATCTTTAGATAATACTTGTTCTGTTGAGTTTGAGTTTGAATTTAAGGAGAAAAAGAATAAAAGACAAGTTAGGTTATACCAAAACGGTTATACAAGAAGAAAGCAGAATGCCACTGTTATGCCTTCTCCTGACTCTAGTGCTTCTCTTGATGATACTATCATGCCATCGGATGACTCTTCTACTATTAACCCTGAGGTATGTGTTCCCTCTCCTACAACTTCAACTTTAGAGAAAGATTCTAGTCCTATAACATTAGAAAATGCTATTTTGAATCCACAAGTTATGGATCACGATCATGGTAGGAGATATCCCCCTCGTGAACGTAGAGAACCTGATATGTTGGGTCCAAGTCATCTTTTAACGTCACTTATCCTATTTCTGATTTTATCTCTTATCATCATCTGTCTAAGGCTCATCTAGCTTTTGCTCTTCAGTTGTCTTCTGTGTCTATTCCTAGTCATTTTCAGGAAGCCCTTGGAGATCCTAAGTGGAAGGTTGCTATGGAAGAGGAAATGAAGGTTCTCTAAAAAAATTCTACTTGGGAGATGGTTGAGTTGTCACAGGAAAAGAAGACAGTAGGATGCAAGTGGGTGTTTACAGTGAAATACAGGTCAGATCGGACAGTTGAAAGGTAGAAGGCTAGACTGGTGGCCAAAGGTTACACTCAAAACCTATGGGATTGACTATCAAGAGACTTTTGCTCTTGTGGCTAGAATGAACACCGTTCGAGTCATTCTATCTCTTACAGCCAATCTGGACTGGCCTTGACGCTAGTTTGATGCAAAAAATGCTTTTCTCCATGGTGATTTGATATAGGAGGTGTATATGGATCCTTCTCCAGGATTTACACTAGGAGGAGGTAAGGTGTGCAAGCTGAAAAAGGCATTGTATGGGTTGAAACAATCGCCAAGGGCATGGTTTGGCAAGTTGAGCTACTCAATGAAGGAGTATGGTTTTAAGCAAGCTTTGGCAGATCATACTCTGTTTTATAAGAGGGAGCATGATGATATTACCTTGCTTATTGTTTGTATTGATGACATGATTGTTACAGGTAGTGATGCTAGTGAGATAGAGAAATTTTGAAGCTACTTGGCCAAGGAGTTTGAGATGAAGGACTTGAGGGTTCTAAAATACTTCTTAGGTGTTGAAGTATCTCAGTCCAAGCAAGGACCTTTTCTATCCCAACGGAAGTATATTTTAGATCTCTTAGCTGAAACTGGTAATTCTGCCTGGGAACCTGTAAATACTCCTATTGAGGTGAATCATGGTCTATCTATCTATCCTGATCAGGTTCCGACTGACAAGGAGAGATATCAGAGACTAGTGGGAAAGTTGATTTATCTAACTCACACTAGGCTTTTTTTATCATATGCAGTTAGTGTTGTCAGTCAGTTTATGCACAATCCAAGTGATCGACACATGCATGCAGTAAATCGTATTTTGGCTTATCTGAAGTCCTCTCCAGGTAAAGGTATTTTGTTCTCCAAACATGGGCACTTGGATATTATGGGTTATACAGACTCTGACTTTGCTGGCTCTAAATTGGATAGAAAGTCTACTTCAGGCTATGTGTCATTCGTTGGAGGTAATCTGATGACTTGGAGGAATAAGAAACAGAATGTGGTGTCATTGTCTAGTGCAGAAGCTGAATACCGGGCTCTTCATCATGCAATCACAGAGCTTGCTTGGTTAAAAATTCTCTTAAAAGAACTCGGGTTTGGTCTAAAGAAACCTATAGTACTTTATTGTGATAACACTGCAGCTATTGAGATAGCTAACAATCCGGTTCAACATGATCGAACTAAGCACATTGAAGTTGACAGGAATTATATCAAGGATAACCTAGATTCTGGTATGATAGAGGTTCCTTACATTAAGAGTGTAGATCAGCTGGCCGACATGATGACTCACGCTGTTACTAGTGGCTCATTTTATGCATCATTATCCAAGTTGGGCATGTGTGATATCTATGCACCAACTTGAGGGGGAGACTTAGTATATATAGCTGTATACCTATTTAGGAATTATAGTTGTAATATTTCTCTATTTATTTCCTGTAATTATTCCTATATAGTTGACTTACCTTTCCTGTAATTATTCCTATATAGTTGTAATATTCCTATATAGAGGTTCCTTACATTAAGAGTGTAGATCAGCTGGCCGACATGATGACTCACGCTGTTACTAGTGGCTCATTTTATGCATCATTATCCAAGTTGGGCATGTGTGATATCTATGCACCAACTTGAGGGGGAGACTTAGTATATATAGCTGTATACCTATTTAGGAATTATAGTTGTAATATTTCTCTATTTATTTCCTGTAATTATTCCTATATAGTTGACTTACCTTTCCTGTAATTATTCCTATATAGTTGACTACCTTAAATAGGTTTAGGTATCTTGTATAAATACCTTGAGATATATGGAATAAACATAAGAGTGTTTTTCATTCAATTGTTATTTAACATCAAGCACAAAAAAGAGTCACTATCCTACAGCACCATCAAGAATCTAATCAGAGGTTGGATCATGAAATTTATGGTAAGTTTCCAAACTTCCTACAAATCATTCATCTAGTCAACTTGATCTTCCCATTACTCTTAGGAAAGGTGTCAGATCATGTACTAAACATCCTTATCAAATTTTGTATCTTACAAAAATATTTCATCACCATATTGTGCTTTTATCTCACAAATGTCTAGTATGGTTATTCCAAATAGTCTTCAGGAGGCTCTAAATGTTTCCGAGCGGAAAGAAGCTATTTTGGAGGAGATGAGAGCCTTGCAGAAGAATGCTACTTGGGAAGAAGTGGATCTGCCAGATGGGAAGACAGTTGTCGGATATAAATGGGTGTTTACTGTGAAGTATAATTCAGATGGATCCTTGGAAAGGTATAAAACTTGTCTAGTAGCCAAAGGATTCACTCAAAACATATGGAGTGGACTACTATGAAACTTTTTCTCCTGTGGTGAAACTCAATACTATTCGAGTGCTCTTGTCTGTTGCAGCTAATCTAGATTGGTCTTTGAATCATCTAGATATGAAAAATGCTTTTTTGAATGGTGACTTAGAGGAGGAAGTATACATTGAACCTCCACCTGGTTTTGCTCAGAAATTTAGAGCCAAGGTATGTAAGCTAAAGCGATCTTTATATGACCTTAAACAATCTCCTAGAGCATAGTTCGAGAGGTTCACAAAGTTTATTAAAGGTCAAGGTTATAATCAAAGTTAATCTGATCATACTCTTTTCTTAAAGAGTTCTATTGAAGACAAAATTTCTGTTTTAATTGTCTATGTAGATGATATAATTTTGACTGGAGATGATATAATTGAAATGAGCAGATTGAAACAAAACCTAGCCAAAGAGTTTGAAATTAAAGATTTAGGCCAAGTAAGATACTTTCTTGGAATGGAAGTGGCAAGGTCAAAGAAAGGCATTGTTGTCTCACAACGGAAGTATATTCTAGATCTCTTGAAAGAAACTGGAATGAGTGGTTGTAAACCTTCTGAAACTCCAATTGAAGCTAATTCTAGAGTTGGGGGACGTAAAGAATGGTGTTCCAGTAGACACAGGAAGATATCAGAGGTTGGTTGAAAAACTGATTTACTTATCACATACTCGTCCGGACATTGTTTTCGCTGTAAGCTTGGTAAGTCAGTTTATGTATTCTCCATATGAAGAAGATCTTGAAGTTGTATATCGGATTCTTTGTTATTTGAAAAGTACACTAGGAAAAGGACTTTTTTTCAAGAAAAATGAAAAAAGAAGAGTTGAGGTGTACACGGATGCTGATTGGGCAGGTTCAATAACTGATAGAAGGTCAACTTCTAGATACTGCACATTTGTTTGGGGTAATTTAGTCATATGGAGAAGTAAAAAGCAGAATGTAGTTGCTAGAAGTAGTGCTGAGGCAGAATTCAGATCAATGGCACATGGAGTGTGTGAGATTCTTTGGCTGAAAAGGGTTCTACAAGAGCTTAAAAGATCTGCGAATTTACCTATGAAGTTGTATTGTGACAACAAGGCAGCTATCAGTATTGCTCATAATCCTGTTTTACATGACAGGACAAAACATGTTGAAATTGACAGGCACTTCATAAAAGAAAAACTTGAAGAAGGAATTATTTGTACTCCATTTGTACCAACCACA
Organism: Ricinus communis; assembly: GCF_019578655.1. Taxonomy (NCBI): domain Eukaryota; kingdom Viridiplantae; phylum Streptophyta; class Magnoliopsida; order Malpighiales; family Euphorbiaceae; genus Ricinus; species Ricinus communis. The sequence goes on from NC_063258.1 coordinate 24,577,154, forward strand.
CAGCAGGTGGCAGATATTTTAACTGAAGGGTTGTTTAAACAGCAATTTGAATTTCAAGTTAGCAAGCTGGGCATGACAGATATATTTGCTCTAACTTGAGAGGGAGTGTTGATAAGTTAGAATAACTAATTAGTTTTTGTTTGTTAGAGATATGGATAAACATTCTAAGGTTTATGGATAAGATAAATCAGTTCCTGATCTAAGATTTTTTATCCTTTAGCTAGTCTATATAAATTGTGTTTTTCCTATGTTTGATATATGAAAAGAAAAAAGAGAATATTTCTCTTTTTTCCTTTCTCTATTAAATTCTACAATAACAAACTGAACAATAAACATATGAGAGAATATTTGGAGAAAACAAGTAATTTTCAAAATTTAATCCTACCTGCAAGTTTCTTCTGCTTGCTAGCTTCAACAAATTGGAATTATTTACAGCATTAGAACGTTTTCTAGTAAGCTCCCCTTCATCAAGTGTATCATGCAAAAGAAACAGGTGTCGACCAACTGCAAATTTGAGAAAAGCATCACCCAATATTTCAAGTCTTTCAAGAGAAAGACGCTCCTGGCACCTCTCTGTAGTGAGTGCTTCTAATATCTAACACAAATTAACAGCAATTAGTGGCAAGAAAAGGTCCATGCAAGAAAATCACCAGGCACCAACGTAATTAACTGATCGCAATGGCCAACTTTAAATTCATATAACCATGCAGTGAGGGTGAGGCCTTACTCTATATGCAGTCACTTCAGCTCCCTCAGAGAAAGAAGCAGATAATAAGCTCTTCAATTCAATGGCTACAAGCAAGTTTTCCAGGCGATGCATGATTGATGGTAATAGAGAAATTGAACTCCCAATATCCTTGGAAAAGCCTATTATCTTCAACTCACAAAGTTCAGGAGGGAAATCAATGAGGTACTCGTCCAGCTCTTGTGTCACTGCTATTAACATAAACTAATTTAATAGCAAATATTGAATAGAATAAGAATATTTTGTTTTAATAAAATTGATATGCTATCCACAAGAGAGTATGAAGACATATTTTTGAGGGAGTTCTTAGGATTTGGCTAGGTCCTACGTACATTTCCTGCCAAATAACATAGGAAACAAATGGCAAGGGATACCTCAAAAATAAATATAAAACAAAAACAAAGACAGAAATAGAAGTCCATGGGCAAGATGAAATTCCTAAGCCAATCAGTAACATGACATTATGCTCTAAATTTTGTCTCATATTCCTGTTGACAGTTGTTCCCATGTTTTAAGGCTTAATTTTAGAAGTTAATTAGTATTGACTCTTGATTGTAGGAGCCAATCATGCATATTACTGTAAATTAGGCAGTAGAGATTATTTCTTTTTAAAGATGTGTGAAACCCTATAAATAGAGATAAATGAATATAGAAATAAAACAACAGAAGCTATTAAATTTCTTCTTGTCCTAAAAACTTCATGGTATCAGAGCTTGATCCCTTTAGGGTGACTCTCTCACATTGCTAACCCTAGTATCAGAATCTCTGCATATTTCAACCAAATCAAATTTTTATTCCAGCAGTATTTTAGACATGTCTGACGGAAAGAAGGAAGGATCTTCTAATCCTACTGAGCATGGTGGTAGAAACATGATAACCACTATGAATGACAACCCTTCTCTCCAAATCAGTCCATTCAAACTAGATGGAATGAATTATCTTGCTTGGTCGCGATCATGCTTGCTATTTATTTAGGCTAGGGGATTGCAAAGTTATATCAATAATGAGAAAAGAAGACCTGATGGAACAAATCCTATATGTAGCAAATGGGACTTAGAAAACTCTCTCATCATGTCATGGTTGCTCAATTCAATGCAACCACAGATTGCTCGAGGCTATTTACTCCTTGATACAAATTTCGGAAAATTTGGGATGCATTTGCCCAAACTTATTCCCGGTGTAATGATGCCCGGTGTATATGAATTCATGGAAAAAGTTCATGAAACCAAACAAGGTGAGCTGACTATTGCCCAGTATTTTTCTGAACTTAATGGCTTATGGCAAGAACTTGACTATTATCAGGATTTACAAGCATCTTGTACAGCTGATGCAACAAAGTTCCATGAAATAATGGAAAAGTGTATGACTTCCTGGCAGGATTAAATGATGTGTATGATCAGATCAGAGTTCAGGTACTTGGACGGGACCCTTTTCCCTCCTTCTGACAAGCATATAGCCATGTGCAGCAAGAAGAGAGCCGACGAAATGCTATGCTGCCAACTATTTCAACTGAAAGATCAGTTATGATGGCTGAATCATCATCCATGAAACCTGATTCAACTATAATTGACTCTCTGAAGGAAGTAGAACAAGACAGTAGAAGGTGCGACTATTGTGGTAAACCAAGGCATACTAGAGAAACATGCTGGAAACTTCATGGTCGCCTACCACGTGGTCGAGTGAAAAAAAAATCTGGTAGTACACGGCCTCAAGCTCATGTCTCAAAAACTCTTGACATTGAATTGCCAAGAGAAATCAACCCTTCTGGTGGACTTCCCAATGAAGAATTGAAAACTCCTAAACTTCTTATAACTTAGTTTGAATCCTCTTCCACTGCAGCCACTACTTCCACTCCTTCATCTCACCTTGCACATTCAGGTATACCACATCTAGCCTTACATGCTAGGCATACTAATAACTGCGATACTCCTAGTGAATCATGGATTTTAGATTCTGGAGCATCGGATCATATGACCAGATCTCGAAAAAAATTCTTCACTTACAATTCTTGTTCAGGTCATGAAAAAGTCTGTATTGCGGATGGGTCCTTGTCTCCCATCATCGAGAAAGGTTCTATAAGTTGTACTTCATCTATTAACCTACCACTTGCCTTGCATATTCCTGGTTTCTCACATAATTTGTTATCTGTTAGTGTTCTTACAAGAGATTTAAACTGAAAGATTGAATTTTTTCCTTCTCATTGTGTCATACAGGAATTGAGCACCGGCAAAACGATTGGCTATGGTAGAGCACATAATGGCTTGTACCAGTTAGATGAAGGACTAATTTCTAAGGCTTTACTAGGTGAATCTGAATCAGCTCCTCATCAAATTATTTAATGGCATAGGCGTTTAGGACACCCTTCATTTTCCGTTTTAGAAAGGTTTCATCCTCATTTATTTAAGCAATTTGATTTAAAGACCTTAGTTTGTGATGCATGTGAATTTGCTAAGCATACTAGAACTTCATATCCTTCAACTAATAATAAAAGTTTGGTGCCTTTTGAGATGATTCAGTCAGATGTGTGGGGCCCCAGCCCAGTAGTTTCTTTATCTGGGTATAAATGGTTTGTGGCATTTATAGATTGCCACAGTAGGATGACGTGGGTGTATTTGATGCGTGCCAAAAATGAAGTTTTTTCTTGCTTTCAGTCTTTCCATAGAACGATCAGTACACAATTTAGTGCTAAGGTGAAAATTTTCCGAACTGATAATGGTACAGAGTATATGGAGAAAACCTTCCATAGCTATTTAGACACTCATGGGATTATTCACCAAACTAGTTGTGTTAATACTGCTGCTCAAAATGGAGTATCTGAACAAAAGAACAGACATCTCTTAGAAGTTGCTAGGGCTCTTATGTTCACCATGCATGTTCCTAAGGCTTATTGGGGTGATGCGATTCTTACAGTTGCTTATTTAATCAATCGTATGCCATTAAGAACCTTGAATTCTAAGTGTCCTATAGAACTTATCCAGGGCAATAACTCTCATATTATTTCTCCAAAGGTTTTTGGATGTGTTTGTTTTGTGCATAAGAACTATAAAGGAAAACTAGATCCGAGAGCCTTAAAATGTGTTTTTATTGGCCATTCACCTACCGAAAAGGGATATAAATGTTATCACCCTTCATCTAGAAAGGTGTATTTGAGTATGGATGTCACCTTCCGGGAGTCAGAAGCCTTTTATCCACCATCACCTCTTCAGGAGGAGAATGATCATATAGAAGATGTGATTTCTCTTGGTCAACCTATACTTGAGTTGCCTATGTATAATAGTCAGGGGGAGCATGGAAGTGATGATAATACTTATAATGGAGATTATGTTCAAACTGATGCTGAAAAAATACTTGAACAGGCAAGGAAAAGATTGGACAAACCTGATCTATTAAGGTACTCACGCAAGAAAAAGGAGGATACTACTCTTCATAGCCAATCACCCAACCCGGGCTCAACTCCTGTGGATTCAGGTAATCTATCTCCTCCTTCTAACTTGTCTAGTGAACTTCCATCTCTTAATTCATGTGATAACGACCTTGATCTTCCAATAGCTGTCAGGAAAGGAGTTCGATCTTGTACTCAACATTATATCTCTAACTTTGTTTTGTATAAAGATTTGTCTCCCTCCTATAGAGCCTTCTTGTCTTCTTTGCATTCTATCTCTATACCACTGGGATGGCAGGAAGCTGTTAATGATATGGAAAGATGCTATGGTGGAAGAAATGAAGGCCTTGGTAAAGAATGGAACATGTGAGGTTGTCGACATGCCATTCAGAAAAAAACCAGTAGGATGTAAATGGGTATTCACAGTGAAACATAGGGCAGATGGCTCCATTGAAAGGTTAAAGGCGCGACGGGTGGCAAAAGGTTTCACCCAAACCTATGGTATTGACTACCAAGAAACATTTGCACCTATTGCCAAGATGAATTCAGTAAGAGTGCTCTTATCTTGTGCTGCAAATCTTGGATGGGATCTTCAGCAGTTCGATGTTAAAAATGTCTTCCTACATGGTAACTTGGAAGAAGTCTATATGGAAATTCCTCCAGGTTTTTCCAATCAAAAAACTGAAAGGAAGGTATGCAGATTAAAGAAAGCCATATACGGTCTGAAACAGTCCCCTCGAGCTTGGTTTAATAGGTTCAGTAAAGCAATCATTGCTTTTGGTTACAAACAAAGCCATGCAGATCATACTATCTTCATCAAATATCTCCAAGGGAGGATTACCATTCTCATTATATATGTTGATGATATAATGATAACAAGTGATAATCAAGAAGAAATGACCAGGCTGAAAAATTATTTGGCCATGGAGTTTGAGATCAAAGATCTGGGTAAATTACGATATTTTCTTGGGATAGAAGTTGTTCGATCAGAAAATGGTATATTCATCTCCCAAAGAAAATATGTCCTTGATTTGCTAAAGGAAACAGGAATGCTAGGCTGTAAACCTGTTGACATTCCCATTGAAGCTAATCATAAGCTGAAAGAAAATGTCGGAGAATTAGTTGACATTGATCGATATCAACGACTGGTTGGGAGATTGATTTATCTTTCTCATACACGGCCTGACATTGCTTATGCAGTAAGTATAGTCAGCCAATTTATGCATAGTTCCCGAACTATACATCTTGATGCTGTCTTTCGAATTTTAAGGTATCTCAAGTCTAGTCCAGGTAAAGGAATACTTTTTATGAATAATGGTCATTTACGAATTGAAGCATATTCTGATGCTGATTGGGCGGGCTCTCCTAATGATAGAAGATCCACTTCTGGTTATTGTGCCTTCATGGGTGGAAATTTGGTCACTTGGAGAAGCAAGAAACAAAGTGTAGTGGCTAGGTCAAGTGCTGAAGCAGAATACAGAGCAATGGCGCAAATAGTATGTGAACTGTTATGGCTTAAGAAGTTAATGCAAGATCTACATCTTCTAGAGGAAGAGTGTGTGTTGTTACATTGTGATAATAAGGCAGCCATAAGTATTGCTCATAACCCAGTACAACATGATCGTACAAAACATGTTGAGATTGATCGATTCTTCATCAAAGAAAAATTAGAAGATCAAAGTCTCAGAATCAGCTACACAAATTCAAAAAATCAATTAGCTGATGTATTTACCAAGGGGTTATGTACTGGATTGTTTCATTCTTTTGTATGCAAGATGGGTATGGCTGATATACATACACCATCTTGAGGGGAGTGTTGACAGTTGTTCCCATGTTTTTAGGGCTTAATTTAAGGAGTTAATTAGTATTGACTCTTGATTGTAGGAGCCAATCATGCATATTTCTGTAAATTAGGCAGTAGAGATTCTTTCTTTTTAGAGATGTGTGAAACCCTATAAATAGAGATTAATGGGTGTAGAAATAAAACAACAGAAGCTATTAAATTTCTTCTTGTCCTAAAAACTTCAATTCTTATTTCAATGGTGCAACTCAAGAAGCAGCTCCTATGTAATTCCTGTCAATTCAACACTAACAAAGAAAATCAAGAATCATTTTTGTTTTATTCATAAATCTGACATTTCTGCACTTTTTTATCTTTCAAAAATTTTCTTGTGGGGGTGTGTGACACTTAATCCTCCTGCCTAAGAACTAGGAAAACTAGAGGCTCAAAGATATTGGAAGTGAAAGGAACAACTTCAAAAGGAAATGAACAACCTCAGTTATGATACCTAATGAAAAGGAAACAGAGGAAAGGAAATCAAGGAATTACCAGAATCTTCTTTCCTTCGGTTGTGTAGCAAGTTGTGCAAAGAAAATAGTGGTTTTGCTTGAAGAAGAGGTTGTTCAGGATATTTAAGTTGGATGCCAAACCTAATACCGAACAGTAAAATCAACATCCCCACAACAAAATGAAAATAAATTATCATCATTAAAAAGATGTTAAAACTTCTTTAACACAGAAAACTCTCAAAAGTACAAAGTAGATGCAAGAAAGGATATAGCATATAAGGGGGGAACTAAATGCCATATAAAATAAGTTTCAAGAAGCCAAGTTACTACCTTTGGCTTAGAAACTCCAAGTTACATACCTTTGAATTAGAAACTCCATATAGCTTGAAGTGCTCGAACATTTGTGTGGGCTACGAGCATTCTTTCCACGATCAATGTTAGTAATGAAGTAGAAGTGTTTCTTGTGGGGGATGTACACTAAACTATTCTCAATATCTCTTATACTTCTACAACCATTAGCAAGTTGCAAACAATCATCTGAAGGAAGACATTCTTTTTCCACACACCTAAAAACAGGAGACGATAAGCATCTTCCAACAGTCTCCCAATCTACTGTCACTCTATTTCCATGATCACATAGAAGGACTGGAAGCAACAGATAGAAACTCGGGCTTGATTCAAAAAAAGAATTCTTCCCCAAGGTAACAAATTCAGGAACAAAGTCTGATCGGTCAAGAATGACCTTCAAGAACATCTCTTGAAAATATATTGCCTGCGTGATCTGCACATACATCATCTGTGAATTTCTGTAATTTAAACCTCATAAATGCACTAAAATATCAATGTTTACCTCGTCCCTGTGAAATGCCAAACAACCTAATGGGACAAGCTTTGTTGTCACATATCTACCACAGGCAAGGTGAAGATTAAGTTCCATTTGCTCCGCCTCTAGAGGTAGAGGTGCTCTAATAAAAAGACCAAACTTTTTATAGATCCTGTCCTCAGGCACAGGACAAAATTTTATAAAATAAGAATGTAGATTGATCCAGTTCTCAGAGCTGGTCAATGATTCCTTAAATACAGCAGGAACTAGCATCTCATGCAGTTCGCCACGGACACCCTCACCTGCCAATAAACAAAAATATCTAACAGCTTATCAAAGAAAAAGGCAGTAGAAAGTTACAACAGTGAATTTCTACATTTTAACCTTCATTATTTTCTGGTTCAGATGATGCTAACATTGACTCCTCATTGACATCTTTTTCATGTGGCAAAAGAAAATTGCTCAATGAGCCTAGTTTATGCAATTGTTCAATGGCCTTCAGACAAGCATCTTTCTTAGCAGCTTCTCGAGAAGATTGTGGTGTACCAACAATTTGGTGCACTGGAGCATTTGCAGGCAAGATAATGTGGCAAATAGTTCCCCCTAAATCATCAAAAAAGAAGAATTGCGGCTTTGGATCAAAATACCTGGGAAAACAAACAAATACTCTCAATACACATTAGAAAAAATTGGATTTCTCAGCAAATAAATGGTCTAAATAAAAATTTAGAACTAGATCATACTCATCATGTGGAAGTTTCGAGCAATAATGATGGAGTAATGATATGCTATATGCAGAACTGATGCAAGCACCAGATTCATCAACTTTATACACTTTTTCCTCAATACTAACAAATGTCTCATTAGATGTTCTGGAAGATATTTCCATATTCATTCGATCTTCATCTCTTCTAAACCTTTCTATCAAATCTAGCTCCTTCTGGTTGCCGCTGAAGTATTAAGTACTATCTAGTTAGATTGGATAAAAAGAATAAATAAATAAAGTGATAGATGAACAAACTTATATACACGTATATCCACTATAAGAAAAAACCTGTCCACCAAAAATGCATATTCAGATTGTGGCATGCGTGCACGACCTCTTGATTGTATAAAGCTAGCAACAGTTTCTGGCAGATCAAACCGTACAACAAGACAGCATGTCTGAATATCAAGTCCCTCTTCACCCACTTTGGTAGCAATTAATAAATTCAACTGCAAAATCAACAAAAATAAGGATTATTTATCAGTCTCAAAGTATAGGAAGCGAGTAATAATTTGTTGCTACATATTTTAATTACACGGACCAAGCACCAGAAATAGATTAAATATGTAAACACATTGAATTGCATACACAATATGCTGATTCTCTAACACCTTATGTTGGGAATCGGTAATGCCTTGTTAGTAAATTTGTTTCCTTCGTGATTGTGATTCTTGTCTTCATCATCTTTTTTTGTGGTTACGAGCAACTGCAATACTAATCAATAAATTTACCCTAATTGCAACTTTATTCCCTAATTATAAGAAATAAATTTAGAAGCTCTAGTTTCAGAAATAAAAACAATAATAAGTTTTTGTTAACACTTATGCCAATCAAGTAGAGGCATTATCGGAACTATTTCAATTTTCAGATGGCAATGGGTCCAACATTAGCTTAGGATGTACATATAACAGCTGAAGATTTAGAATTCCACAATGCTAGGATATGAGGAAAAAAAGCCTGCGACTTCTTGAACAATTTGTTTAAGTACATTTCAGCAGCAGGAGGACCAACAAGGAAGAGTAAAACAAAGGTTGCACTGTAAGATTGTGTAGTACCCTGAGACATAGAATCCAACATTTATAGAATAAAGGAAAGCCATTTATAAGTCCCAAGCCCCTAGTTGCCAAAGCAAACCAAGTTTGAATTTTTAGGGCAAGTGGTCTAGGCACAAATCCTTAACATTACAAATCAGTAAGGGATATAGGACTGGGAGAGTGCTTCACATATTTTGAAGTGCCTGTCTAACATGATGATGTGCAACCGAGACTTGCAATTCTCTTTATACAGAATATCATATAGATCCAGATCAAGTCCCATGAACTCGGGCATTTAAGGCCACGGACAACTCAGTTTGCTATCTGAAAATACCATTGCATATAAATTTCAATGCTGACATGTTACGAGTATATAAAGCATTACCTTTCCAGTCTTGAACTTCTCAAGGATGCTATTCATGGTTTTTCGAGACATGCTCTTTAGTCCAGAGTGGACCCCAACAAGAAAATCACACTTCCAAGATATTAAAAACTTGAGATTTTGCAACACGTAAGAAAGGGATCTCGCAGTGACAATCCTATTTACAAAAACTATACCCTTCATATTTGGTTGTAACCTGAAAGAGAAAAATAAAAATTGTCAAAGAACTGCAAGAAGATATAGCAGATCTAGTATAATTGCAAGTGCACACCTCCATTAAAAGCATAGAGATAGACATAAAAATTAATCAACCATGTTTCCATACTGACCAAATTTATGTATCACTAAGTATAATGTCAAATAAAAATGCAAGATGTTACAGCTGTAATGTTCATTAGGAAGAAATAATTAGAGCTTGATTATAGGGCTGATTTGTAGGGATTATAGAGCTTGATTATGGGGCTGATTTGTACAGATTAGATTATAGTGTTTCCTAATTTATACCTTGTAATTTTGTATAAATACCTGTACATTTTGTTGATCAATACACACAAAATCTCTCTCATATCTGCATATTACAAATCAGCCAGGATTGAATGTTTTTCAAATACTGATTGGGCAGGATCTAAAGAAGATTGAAAGTCTATCACTGGCTTTTGTGTTTTTTTGGGTGGTAACCTAGTTTCATAGAAAAGCAAGAAGCATAATATTGTTTCTCGTTCGAGTGTGGAATCAGGATATTGTGCTATGGCGAAATCTGCATGTGAAATTTTGTGGATATATCAACTTATGACTGAAGTAAGACTCAAACTTCAGTTCCAGTTAAATTGTAGTGTGATAATCAAGCTGCCCTTTATATTATTTTGAATCTTGTTTTTCATGAACGAACCAAGCATATTGAAATTGATTGTCATTTCGTTCTTGAAAAGATTCAATTAGGTTTGAAATCTACAGGTTATGTGAGAACTGGAGAACAACTTGAAGATATCTTTACGAAAGCTCTTAATGGGACTCGGGTAGAATATCTTTGTAACAAGCTGGCAATGATCAATACTCCAGCTTGAGGGGGAGTGTTACAGCTGTAATGTTGATTAGGAAAGAAATAATTAGAGCTTGATTATAGGGCTGATTTGTAGGGATTATAGAGCTTGATTATAGTGCTGATTTATAGGACTTATAGAGCTTGATTATAAGGCTGATTTGTAGGGATTATATAGCTTGATTATAGGGCTGATTTGTAGGGATTAGATTATAGTGTTTCCTAATTTATACCTTGTAATATTGCATAAATACCTATACATCTTACTGATCAATACACATAAAATCTTTCTCTCATATCTGTATACTACAACACAAGAGAAGCAAACCTAGTTCTGCTAAAATATGAACGGTAATTGATGCAACAAGACTAATATAGAACACAGATTTTTTAACTTTTTTGTTTTTAGTCATAGAATACAGCTTAACATTAATTTTAAAAAAGCTTCGCAAAAGAGTATTTCACATAATAACATGAAAGAAATCATTTTCTTTTTACATTTAATGTTGATAAGTTAGAATAACTAATTAGTTTTTGTTTGTTAGAGATATGGATAAACATTCTAAGGTTTAGGGATAAGATAAATTAGTTTCTATCTAAGATTCTTTTAGCTAGTCTATATAAGTTGTGTTTTTTCTATGTTTGATATATGAAAAAAATAAGAAAATATTTCTCTTTTTTCCTTTCTCTATAAAATTCTACATGGTATCAGAGCTTAAGGCTTGATCATGAATTTTAAGGCTGCCATGGTTGGCTCTAGTTCAGCCACTTTAGAAGCTAGCAATGGCCTGACACCATTAGGGGGAGTTTCTCAGTTACTTCCACCTGTTCCTCTTGAAAATTCAATTCAAATTACCATTCACAAGCTGAATGCAAAGAATTATCTTGAATGGTCTCAGTCCATGAGGTTGGTGATTGATGGAAAAGAAAAACTTGGATACTTGAATGGTGAGATAAAACCACCAGCAACTGATGATTCAAAATACAAGCAGTGGCGCTCAGAAAATCCAATGGTTACTGCCTGGTTGATTAACTTAATGGATCCGGTTGTTAGAAAACCATTCATGTTTTTGCAAACTGCTTGGGATGTTTGGGAAGCAGTTCGAGAAACCTATTCAGATTTGGACAACCATTCATAGTTATTTGAATTAAACACCCATATGTGGAAAATGCAACAAGGTAATCGAGAGGTAACAGCTTACTATAATGATATGATGGCTGTTTGGCAGGAATTGGACATGTTTGAAGATGAACAATGGGAGAATCCTAATGACAGTGCTCGGTACAAAAAGAAAATTGAAAGAGGACGAGTATTTGTTTTCTTGGCTGGTTTAAACAAAGGTCTTGATGAGGTTCGTGGACGTATATTAGGAAAAAATCCTTTACCAACTATTAGAGAAGTTTTTTCAGAAGTACGTAGAGAAGAAGCATGACGAAAAGTGATGCTGAAAAATGATGAACCAAAAATAGATGCTGATGGGTCTGCTCTTATAACTCGAGGCACAGACTCAGGGGGAAAGCAGAAACCCTGGTGTGATCATTGTCGAAAGCCATGGCATACTCGAGATACTTGCTGGAAATTGTATAGGAAACCGAAGAAGAAAACAGGCAGCGACAACACCAAGTTAGGGGGAGATGTACGCGCTTTTCAAGCTAGCAATACTAATCCGGGGCAGCAGTCTTCTTCTGAATCTCTTCCTTTCACCAAGGAACATATAGAGCACCTGTATAAAATGTTTAAGTCCCAAACTTTAGAAAAATTTAACATGTCTTGTTCTTTTGCACAATCAGGTAATTCTTTCATTGCAGCCATAGCTTGTTCCAAATCCCATAGCACTTGGATATTAGAGTCAGGTGCTACTGATCACATGTCTGGCAATTCAAAATTTTTTTCCTCTTATATACCTTGTGCAGGAAATCAAAAGGTTCAAATTGCAGATGGTTCCTTAGCCACTGTTGCTAGGAAAGGAACAATTCCTATTTCGTCTTCTCTAGTTCTTAAAAATGTCTTACATGTTCCACATTTGTCATATAATCTTTTGTTTGTCAGTAAGTTAACCTCTGATCATAATTGTCAAGTGATTTTTAAGTCTTCTTATTGTAAATTTCAGGATTTAACCTCGGGGAAGATGATTGGGGGTGCTAAATTGGATGGTGGACTCTACTTCTTCAATGATGAGTCAACCTTTGGAAGGCAAGACCTGCAAGCTTGTTTCGATTCCATTTATGTTTCAAGTGACACTAAGATTATGTTATGGCATTATCGGCTAGAACATCCAAATTTTCAATATTTAAAGTATTTGTTCCCAAAGTTATTCATGAATAAAAATCCTTTATTTTTCCGATGTAAATTTTGTGAATTAGCTAAACATCACCGAACTGTTTACCAATCGCAACCTTATAAACAGTCCAAGCCATTTACCATGATTCATAGTGATGTTTGGGGTCCTTCTAGAGCGCCAACATTTTCTGGAAAACGTTGGTTTATCCTTTTTATTGATGATCATACTAGAGTCACTTGGGTCTTTCTTTTAAAAGAGAAATCTAATGCTGAAAGTGTGTTCAAAATTTTTTATAATATGGTTCAAACACAATTTCAGACTCAAATTAAAAAATTTCAAAGTGATAATGGAAAGGAGTTCTTTAACAATGTGTTGGGAAGATTTTTTGTTGAAAAAGGGATTATTCACCAAAGTTTTTGTAGTAACACGCCTCAGCAAAACGGGATGGCTGAGAGAAAAAATAAACATATCCTAGAGGCTGTTAGAGCTCTTAGTTTTACAACTAAAATTCCAAAGTATCTTTGGGGAGAAGCAGTTTTAACAGCCATTTATTTGATTAATAGATTGCCTACAAGAATTTTGAACTTTAAAACACCAATTAAAGTTTTCAGTGAATGTTTTCCCATAACTCGGCTAACTAGCAACATTCCTTTAAAAATTTCTGGAAGTGTGGCTTTTGTCCATAATCATGATCCTAAAAGTTCAAAACTTGATCCAAAAGCACATAAATGTATTTTTGTAGGCTATCCTACAAATCAAAAAGGTTATAAATGTTTTGATCCAGTTTTGAAAAAAATGTTTATTTCTATGGATGTCACTTTTTTTGAAGGACAATCATACTTTGACAAATTTCATCTTCAGGGGGAGAATACTAGTGAAGATGTCTGAGCTGATTCTGGTTCTGATTTAAATTCTGATTATGATTCAGCTTTGGAGTTTTTTTTCAAATAATGGTATTTCTTGGGGGTCTGATCATGTTTCAAGAGAAAATGGGTCGAAAATAAAGAAAGTGTGGAAACAAATGATTTAAATATTGAAAATACTGAACAACCTTTGATAAGGTCATCTCAAAATCAAAATATTGAAACAACTGATACCTATGCGAAAAAGTTTAAAGGTCTTGTATATTCAAAGGAACATCAAGCACAAAAATTTAAATCATTTGTTTGCACACTTTCTTGTCTATGTAGATGATATAATTGAAATGAGCATATTGAAACAAAACCTAGCCAAGGAGTTTGAAATTAAAGATTTAGGCCAGGTAAGATACTTTCTTGAAATGGAAGTGGCAAGGTCAAAGAAAGGCATTGTTGTCTCACAACGGAAGTATATTCTAGATCTCTTGAAAGAAACTGGAATGAGTGGTTGTAAACTTTCTGAAACTCCAATTGAAGCTAATTCTAGACTTGGGGAGGTAAAGAATGGTGTTCCAATAGACACAGGAAGATATCAAAGGTTGGTTGGAAAGCTGATTTACTTATCACATACTCGTCCGGACATTGCTTTCGCTGTAAGCTTGGTAAGTCAGTTTATGCATTCTCCATATGAAGAACATCTTGAAGCTGTACATCGGATTCTTCGTTATTTGAAAAGTACACCAGGAAAAGGACATTTTTTCAAGAAAAATGAAAAAAGAAGAGTTGAGGTGTACACAGATGCTGATTGGGCAGGTTCAATCACTGATAGAAGGTCAACTTCTAGATATTGCACATTTGTTTGGGGTAATTTAGTCACATGGAGAAGTAAAAAGCATAATGTAGTTGCTAGAAGTAGTCTTTGAGGCGAATTCGGATCAATGTACGAGAGTGTGTGAGATTCTTTGGCTGAAAAGGGTTCTACAAGAGCTTAAAAGATCTGTGAGTTTACCTATGAAGTTGTATTGTGACAACAAGGCAGCTATCAGTATTGTTTATAATCCTGTTTTACATTACAGGACAAAACATGTTGAAATTGACAGTCACTTCATAAAAGAAAAACTTGAAGAAGGAATTATCTGTACTCCATTTGTACCAACCACACAGTAGGTGGCCGATATTTTAACTGAAGGGTTGTTTAGACAACAATTTGAATTTCAAGTTAGCAAGCTGGGCATGACAGATATATTTGCTCCAACTTGAGGGGGAGTGTTAATAAGTTCGAATAACTAATTAGTTTTTGTTTGTTAGAGATATGGATAAACATTCTAAGGTTTAGGGGATAAGATAAATTAGTTCCTATCTAAGATTTTTTTAGCTAGTCCATATAAGTTGTATTTTTTCTATGTTTGATATATGAAAAAAATAAGAGAATATTTCTCATTTTTCCATTCTCTATAAAATTCTACACTTAATAACCGACCTGAAGGTGGAAAGAATTCCAATAAGGCGTAAAAGCTTTCTTGAGAAAAATGGCTCGGTCAAAACCTCCACACTTGATAGGTCAAATGCAATACAATCTACAAGAAAAAGATAAACAAAGCCACATCAAATTGTAATAGAAATGATGCTCTGGTTTTGTGCAAAATATTGATTGAACACCATGAGATGCAAAAAGAGCATATCTAAAGCAAAAATTCAAATATCCACTTGAGAGATTATAGTGCAAAAAAATGTCAAGCCGAAGAAATGATCACATATTCCAATGTTAATTAACATAGCTCAGGGCAAACTGAAAAGTTCTCGCATTAATTCTATCCAATTTTAGCCATGTTATCCAAGCTACTCGTATATCCTAGCCATTTTTACAAACCAAAAATATTCCTAATGCCAACCCTCCTTTGCATATGCCCTACCAACTCTTAACTCCTGGTAGATATCCATTCACTAAAGCTCGGGTCTCAGAACTAGGACTAAGCACAACTAGGGTACATTTGACAAGTAGCAATCAACCATATTTTTATAGGTCGCATACAGAATAGATTGGGAGGAGAACTTTATTAAAAAAAAAAGGGAAAAGAAAGTCAACACAATCAGGCTGTCCCCATGTCTGTATATGACTAAACACTAATGACAATGCATAATAATGCCTCCTTACAAAATGATGCATTGTACCTAGGTTCCCATACACAAAGCTCTGATCCTAATTGTGATGCAATGCCATAATGGGCGGTGTATCAGATTTCAAACCTTAAGCTTCTATATGGGTTCTAACTTCTAATTAGTTTATAATGAAATATTTTTACTTGGCAAAAGAAATTATCCAGCATATATTTCTTTGAAAGTTACATGCTGTAGACCTGATCCCCATCAAGACTTGTCTAGATTGTTACAACCCTTGAAACCCAAAAGTAAAATGATAAATGCATCAGCTAGCTAATCTGTTGCTTCACTCGCATACTTTTTGGAATACATTTGACAACAGTTTTTTCTCAAACAAGGAAGCATCAATTTCAACATGTATTTTTCTTTCCAAAAAATGGATCATAAGCAATGTTGACAGCTACCTGATCATCAGATATTCTATCAGGATGTGAATGTCCAATTGCAAGTTCTTGCAATAAAGTCTCAGCATAACCAACATATGAAATGGGACATAACTTCATTCCCAAATCAATCACTAGATATGGTAAACTAGCAATTTTGCACCATTCCAAGTTCCACCATATAATGCTTCTTCTAACAATTGCACAGCATCCAGCAGTTTCCCTTTTGCCAGATGGAGATCTAGACCAACCCGCATATTGTGATCTTACAAGTCTATGTTGCAAGACTAAACTATAACAACAATAAATTTACAACGCTATTTCCCGGTAAGATCAACCCTTGCCCAATTATTTTATCACAAATCAATCAACCAGCAAGCTTTTCAACACAATATATAGTTGATGACAGAGATATTGAGGATCTTAATGTGTAAATGATGCTAGAGGATGAAAAAGAAAAAGATAAAATTAAATAAAATATCTATTCACAACAGAAGTACCTTTTGTGCAAACAGAAGCAAACATATTTGCAGCTTGAGCTAGATATTTATCACAAACTGAGGCATCAATATTCCCTTCTGCTTCTATTAGTGCATTCCATTCAAAGTGATCATCACTTAAAAGAATTTTACAAGCCTTCACAAAAGATAGGAAGGAAATAAGAAAAGTAGAAAAGTTGAATCAAAATGTAGCATTAATTTTCTTTTGAGAATAGATGTGCCAGCAGAAACTGAAATTCCCTAACATAAACTAGTTATAATAGGTTGGTGACAGAAACATCGAATGCTCCCAACCAACATAAGTGTAATTGTCTTTCCAATCATCACTCAATCTCTAAGCCAATGAAGATTAACAAGGAAGAAAGAAATTATCACGTTGTTATTCAGGGGACAACTCGCCATTCTTTAGACTCCGCTCTCTGGAAATAGAATACATCCCATTGCATAATGCAAGAGCAAGAATCCAATTTTTTTAAATACTACATAAATAAATGACGCTCGCTCTCAAATTACTGTAGCTCAGTCAATGTCATGCTACTGCAACAGCTTCAAAAATAAGGTTAATCTACATATTTTTACTTTATTACTTGTGTAATTTCAGACAGCTGAGTGCGATTATACTGTTTTAAGGACTGTAATTAGATTTACTAGGGTGTTTAATGACTATAAGGGGATGTGAAGCTGAATTAAAAAGCAGATTTGCATATGTTTATCTTGCAATTTTTTTGTTTTATTTTATATTCTTACTAAGCAAAAAGATATCAGCAAAAATGAACAAATTGAATAAACAACCAGTGAAAGTAGGAAATAGTTCTTTCTTAATTTTTGATAATGAGAAACTACAAACAAAAGATCGTACCAAATAAACCTTAAGCTATACATCTCCTATTTGCTTCTTTGCAAAAAAAGAAAAAAGAAATCTCTTACTGGAAATTTCTACCCTTCAATTAGACCTAGAGCTTGTTCCTAATGTTTCATTTCACTTTAAAGGATAGATAGTTAAGCTCTTCATCCTTGGGAATTTCCTGTACTGTTGAAGTTGCAATTTCGCCTTTGGTTAAGAACCAGCTGTTGGTATTCCGTCTAAGAGATTCATTAAATCTGATGAGACTAAAAAGGAAAGACATTATTTGAAAGCTAATTGTATTCGGCAATACTGCTTATTCAGAAAAGACTGATGATTCTTCTTGATCCAAAGAACCTTAATCAAATGACCAAGCTAAGAAGAACCGAATCATCAGTCGGGCCTTAGTTAAGGCTTTCTTTCCTAGATGGATAGAATCTCCAAGAAGGATAAGGAGCATTAGGAAAGGGTTGCAGTTGTCGACTTTGAACAAATGGTTTTATGTGAAGAAGAGGTGGTAGCTATTATTACGAATCAGATCCTGCAGTTAGGAAAGCAAGCCCCATCCAAGAGTCTTCTTCGTCTTCTGTTGGAACTATTTTCTCAAAGGTAGTATTGAGCCTAGGTACATAAGTTGTTAAGAGGAGTTCCTTGGTATCATGCTTGATGAGCAACCTAGTTAGTTACCACCCATGAGGGATATCCAACAAGCTATTAATCAAATTCTTGGATCTCAATTGCCTAACCTTCCACACTATAAGATGAGTCTTAAGAAGCACATTGAGTTAAATAAATAGGCAAGTCCAAGAGTTTCTAGTGAAAGGTTTTGTTCAACATAGTTTTAGTCCTTGTGTTGCATCTGCTTATTGACACCTAAAACAGATGGATCTTGGGGGATGTGTGGAGATAGTATATCCATCAAAAAGATAACCTTTTTTTAATTATGGTTCATGTTTCTCCTAGATTCAATAAACTTCCTAGGTATGATATAGCCTAGTCTCTACACCTAGATTATAGTACATGAATGTTGTTAGAAATGCTTGGGACCCGCATGTTCAATGATCACATGCTTCTTTTCTTCGTCCAGAAATCTAATTTATTGGAAGCTAAGTGTAGGTGGTGGAAAAATGGGTTTATGGCAATTAATGCGGCAACTTCTTTCTATTTCTCAAAGGCTATCAAAAATAGGGAAAGAATTCATTAGGGGTTAAAAAGATTTTCTCTTGCAAGAAGAAAATCATCTTTAGGAAGCTCATATAAGACTGATTAAACAAGAGCCACAACCTATTTATGGGTAAGGAAGGATAGTTACATCATAAAACAGGAAAGTGGCACAATTTAATCAGATCTACCAATTTCCACTAATATTCCTAGAGCCTCAATTTGTAAAAGTCACAATTAGCATGGTCGACCAATATACCATCCAACCAAATAAACCTCAGTTATAGAACCCTTTCTTTCCAGCAATTATTACAATATCAATACCAATAATCTCCTTAAAACTCTCCCAAGAATATAACTGTTACGAAAAAAAATGGTAACAAATCTCAGCAATAAAACCTTCAAAGTGGCCCCTTTTGCGCATACATACAAAAGATGCAATCAACAAAAGAATGAGGCATAGTTAGCTGTTTGAAGTGCATGTTATGTTGTTTTAAGTTGCAGATTTTTAGTAGTTAGTTGTGGATGTCTTTGCCAGTATCTCTTATTTGTTATGCCCTGTAATTCTCCTCCTTTTGTGGGAATTTTACTGCTTAGACTCTGTATTTAAACAAACTTGATGGTTCAATAAAGGGAACTTAGAGAAATTTCATTTTCGATTGTGTTATTGAGATTAGTGAGCTCTCTCACAAAATTGAGCTCTCAAGTACCATTAACAAGAAGGAAAAATAGGGAAGGGGAAAAAAAGCCCTTTAAAGGTGGAATCAGAAAGAGATCATTCTTCAAGGTCTCATAACCCGATCCCAAACTCAGGCATCTATCAATAACTGCTTCTTTTACTATCTTGACAACTCAAACAATAATCACTTACCCCTTTAGCAACTAAGTAACTCAATGTGCATGTGCACATTAATTAGTATATGATATCTACTCAACTGCATGAATTTGAAGTCATTAACACTCTGAAAATTGTTTTAATTACCAACTAAATATGTAAAACTAAGGCAACCTAATAACTAGGTTAGTGTGGTTACCATCATTGCAGGCACAACAACTGTGGAAGATCTCAACCATAAGTAAGTTAGATTAGTGTATAAGAAAAGGATAATTGAACAAATAACTAATATGAAGCTTGATCAAACGCTATAAGAACTTACTTGTAATGCTCCCCAAAAACCAAGATTTTCCAAGCAAAATACCACATTATCATGCATTCTAATAAACACCTTTTTGGCATTTTGAAGACCGTGAAGACTTTGACAGGAATCTGCCTTCTTGTGAAGTTCTAAAAGGCACTGTCCTTATCATAATGAGATGGCAAATAAAATAAGTCTAAATAAAAACAAAATCATAATAATACACGAAAAGAAAAGAAAAAAAACGAAAGAAAGAAATAAACCTTGCGTTTTATCTCTTCCAGTTTACTAAAATAAGTCATATAGGAGCTAGATTTTTCATTTGCAACAGGAGCATATAAGTATATCCTAACTACAGGAGATGCTACAAACAGTTCCAGCTCTTCATTGTCTTCAACAGAATAAACCTGAAAAATGGTTATGGAACACATTTTAGAATTGAGAAGCTACTAACATTGAGGAACAAAAAGATCAGCACAATCACATGCAAAATGAAACCTTGCCATATACTTGGCACAAAAAGGGAACTTGAATACTACTTGCTTATATCATTGACCATGTTTTCAATGATTAGTTTGGAGGTACTGAAACAGCAAGAACTCATCCAAATAAATTCACAACTGAGCTCCACTTTCACAATGGACTATGGAGAAGATCATATGCAAATCCTAAGAATGCTTAAACACAATCAATCTTCACCATATGAGAATTTTAAAGATGTAAAGGTTTCATTTAAGAGCTCATGTGCCAGAAAAAGTTGGAACCCTATGCATGCTTACCTAAGAATGTCCATAAAAATGGCATTTCTGGCATTACCTTCTGGAGAGTACAGGATTTGGACAATAGTAAGAAAGATGTATGACATGCACATCCTTTCATCGATTGACAAAACTGCAACTACTTCCAACATATTTTGTGTGTGTGTGTGTGTGTGCACCACATGCATGTGAGAGAGAGAGACTCGTGTAATTCTGTTGACCTTTCACCCAGGTCTCCTTAAGCGTACACCCAAAAACTACTTTCCTATAATCTGTTGAAACGATTAAAAGAAAGCAGAAAGTATATTAGAAAAGAAAAGATGGAGCCTTCTACACTATTTTTTATTGTTCAACTTGAAACATTAAATAGAAAAGGACGAGCAGTAATAAATGTTGTATATAATAGGAATGAAGATGTCTTCAGAAACAAACAGTCATACATGATAAGGACCTAAAGCACATAATAAAATGTCAAAAGAATTTTCAAACATAAACAAATAACTTGCAGCATAATATTTTTGAAGCATGTCAGGTTTCTGATAACACTGCTTCCATCAAAAATTCATGTACATGCACTATTATGACAGTCCAAAGCACACAACTCTTGCATGCTGGTTATTAAGAATTTTTATAAGCCAGATGTATTGATCCTGGAACAAAGACATGGGTTCTGTGTATTGCAAATTGAATGAGTGCTTAAATCTGGAAAGTTATTCGCACTAACATAAGCTATGGCTAGCACTAGACTTGAGGTGATAAAAGATTGGGAAGACTTCAAAGGACAATGCAGTAGTCTTATAGGTTAACAGAGCCACAACTACACAAAAGTTTAATAAGGACAAAAGATCGACTCAAAATAAGAACATATACAATGAAATGCAAATACGTATAGACTTAAATGGGATCGATATTCAAAATGGATTATGAACAACATTCTCAATGCAGCATACCTCGACATGGAAGAGAGCAACTATGATAACAGAATATGGGTACTTCCATGGGTACACTATTATTCATAATTTACCTTGGCGTCAAGTAAATTTTCAAGACTATTGATGCTTTTGGGTAAATTAGCTTGATTAGAAGCACCTGGAAAGAAAGAAAAAAAAAGAGGAAAAAAGACATCACATAGACAAAAGAATTTAGTGAACATTGAAATGAACCTGGCTTTGAATATCAGAAACCCAAACCACATAACTAAAACAATTTGTTAAGTATTAGATGTATTTATTTGATAAGAGAGTGGATAAAAAATAAAAATAATAATTTATGATGCCACGATACAGTGATGTTTGTTTACAATAATTCCAACAGATATAGTAGGCTTTGTTTTTTAAAAAAGATATAATAATAAAATGCAGAATCATATGTGTTTTGAATGCACTATTCTGGATGTTTGTTATCTGCATTGAATTTGATCCACCACTTTTAAGTAAAGTGATGCTGAGAATTTGATTCACCACTTTTGTAGCACAAACACACATATCAGCAGATAGACCTTTATTTACTTGCCTCATCTGGGACAGGTAAATTAAACAACTCTTTGAAGAATTACAAACCGAACAGCTTATTTCAAACTTAAGTTTAGCCATCAAAATATAATTTTCTACGAGAAAAGGAATGTCAATTAAAGAGCAAATAATTAAACATAGTAAGATTTACTATGAAAGTCATACTCTCAACACTAGATTTTAGGACTTCTGACAAATAGTAACATAATTCAAACTAAAAGGGAGACAACAAATCTCAACTGCTTTTTATTTAGTCAGGTTACTTTTCTATGGCTATGATAACTTGGATCAAGACTCTTGAATTGTGGTGTAAGACTCTTTAACTTGAGCTATTTTCTTTCCTTCTTTGTTCTGTGCAGCATCAAAAGTGACAGCAAGTAAAGCAAATGATAGTTTCAAACAATGGATCTTATGTAATGGAACAGCTGTTACTTACTAGGTTCAGGCCATAGGTTGAGTAACATGGCAAAAATCAAGTCAAGAAGAACAAAACTCAAGGACTTTTTCACACATTCTATGAAAGGGAGTTAGTTTTAGCTTTTTTACTGTCACTTTTGCAAATAGTTTGTAACACTATTTGTTTAAGCAATATAAAAAGAATGGGATTTCTGCTATCATATACTAGTTTTTCGGATCTAAACTATTCAAAAAAAAAAAAAATTGAAAGCATTTATGGAATTACAAACTTAACATTAAATTTGAGGACTAGCTTGGTTAATGTTCATAGTGCATAAATACAAGAAATACATTTAATGCAAAGGTAAGTTAATCATGGATTAGTAATAACAAATCTAAATCTCTCAGTGCCTATATTCAGTATATATATTGTTCATTATGTAGTAGCATTGCTTAATTTAATTAACTGCTTTAACACTATTCTTTTAGTGCATTTTGCAAATCTTATAAAAATATTTGCATATCAACAGGCTGAAGCTTCTAAATAACAGCCACAACGGTCTTGTTTCAGTCACATGCAACCATAACCACAATTTAAATCCGTGACATCTCCTCCCATCCTCATATATCCCACAATTCTAATGACGACTAAATTTCTATTATGTCCACATATAGGTGATATCAAATGCGCATTATACAATCACTTCAAACAAACATTTATTAGATAAAACAGCAGCAATCATATATAACAAAGTACAAGACAGAACAGAGCATGCTGTCCCAAACATCTCTTCTTTCTTTATCTTATGGGTTATAAGACCAAAATATCTGTTTTAAAGGAAAATATCTACAAGCTCTTAATAAGTTTTTTGATGATGACATATATTTTCCATCTGAACACACAGAGACATGAATATGTAGTATTTTCCAGTCTTATAGAATGCTTGCCCTTACTTCATTTTATCTTAATGCATACCATGTATATTGCAGGTCTCTACATGACAAGTACAAGATGCATGCTATGCATACAAATGCTCTAAGGACGTTTGGCCCTTAAAACGGTAGTGTCCAATTCAAACATACACACATTATTACAACAAGGAACATTTTGAAGAATGATGCTTTTCCTTTTACTTTCCATGTCAAAGATTCTGATGATCATTACAATAGGTTTTAAAGCTAAAACTAAAAGTACAATGATAGGGACAATATTTGTACATGAGATAAAGATAAGTTTCATGCAACAACAATAGAAGAACACTCGGATACCTTGAGATGGTAAAAAACCCAATGATCATGATAAGAGATCTAGGTTTGTATTACCTTTCCCCACAACTGGAGATGCAGTCATGCCAAATATACGGGGAAATTTTCCATCGCCAGTTTTGTAGAAGACCTACAGAATGTCAATAGAATGATTATCAGACCAACTAAAAGGAAGATTGTAGTAATTTGCAGGCATGTAGTTCTTTGGTGTATGTATACAAGTATAAACATGAGATTCATGCAGCCTGTACTTTCATGATTTCGGCGTAAGGATGACTACTTTGGACTTGAGCATGATGGCATTCGTCAAAAATCAAAAGAGAAATTAACTCCATCTTGATGAAGCTGTGACCTAAGGTATGCAGTAGTATCTGTGGAGTCATGACAAGAACCTGCATAAAACATCCAAGAATATGATGTCAAGTAAAGGGGATTATTACCGGTAGAAGAAAGGCCTCTTTAGTGGCAGAAAACACTTGTTTAGTGGCACGATGATAACATAGTTGAAGAAGTAGCAAAAATGCTAGTGATGCCAGCAGCAAAAAATCAGTAAAGGACCAGTAACGGTAGCTTGGAAGGGGGTGGCAGAAGTATTGGTGGTGTGATGGTATAAGTGGTGGTTGCGATGATGTCAACTATGGCTTTAGTGACAGAGCCTATATATGTCGATAGTGGTGGAACTGATGGCAGTGGTCTATTGGGAAAATGATAACATTTGAACAACTAGAGCTCCAGTCTTTGGCTCCTTGCTTTCTGTGTTAAATACTATCCCAAAAACAACTTAAAGTTCCTACAATTGTACATTCCAGAAGTCATAGTAAAAAAGGAAATCAATGTCTTCCCCTGTAAAGTAAACATCCTTCCTTCACATAAATCTTAGTCATATATCGTTTATATCAACTTAATTGCATGCTATACTTTGTTATTATACAAGGATAATTAAGAGCAATAAATAATATTATATATATTTTCAGAAATAATATAAGACAATGTTGTATCTTAAAACAGCGCAGAGTTCTTAGTTAAAAAATATGTAAAATTTAACAATAGAATCAATAACTATCTAACTACCTCATTTTGTTCTATCTCTTTTTCCCAATCACGATGGCTCTTCAAGTGGTTGGAATTCCCACAATAAACCCCAACCTTGAAATCAATAGATTGTTCTATAACCCTGGCTTGCTGCAAAAGCATATAATAAGTTCAGGCATTGCAAGTGTTCAGATGAAGATTGATGCTGAGTCTTGAGATATCTCAAGGCTCAAGCAAAGTTAATAAGTTCAGATTTAGATACATTCACTGTTCTACAACAGCTTTAAATAAGCTCACCCAAACCATTGTGATATAACTGAATTACAAACACAAATGTATAACACTCACAGCATTAAGAGATTTCATACATGAGAACTGCGAGAACAGGGCAGTTAACATGGAGTGGACAAACTAATGACTATGAACACTTTAATAAAAGATTTGGTATTCTTGCAGATAAGCCATTTCAAAGTCATGATAACATAAATAAAGCATGTTCTAGTCTCAAGAGGAGCAAAAGCAACCACATATTTCCATTATAAGGTGGTCAAGGATTGACAATCATCCTTGTTATTTCCTCGAGCTTCTCCACAACTTCATGTATTTATGCAAGTAATCTTGGTGTTCCAATTTATTTTCCCTTTTCTTGAGTCTTGCACTTTCATTATTGTTGAGCCATCTTCATAGCTACTTCTTAAAAATGTACAAAATTTGGCACAAAGCCTTAAACTCTTAAGTGACAATAAAACCCCATCGCAATACCTATTATCATGGCCAAAAAACTCTCCTCTAAAACCCTCCAGCTTGGAAGTTATGTAGTATACCTAGACTAGAGCACTTATGTTTGTCTATTGTAGAATTAAAAATTATTGAACAAAACTAGTTTCGGTTGAATTCATTTTGTCAGCTTCAAAGCTCACCTATGCATTGCTACATATACACCCTAAAATTAATCTAGACAAACATCAAACTATTCACCAGAAGCTATAGCACACTACATTTTGTATAGCTACGAGAAGATCAAGAGCTATTAAGGATTATTAACTGATCCCTTTATTTCATTTATTATCAACATCAAATCCTAAGACCTAAGAAACCCCAGTCCAGCTTTCTACCATAAAAAGCCATGACCCACGGGTACCCCTACTAAACGCGCAGATATCCATATATCAACCAAAAAGAAGCAAGATATCCAATTTCAATCTGAACATAATCCAATATACAGTGCATCATTTGTGCCACGTGGCTTGTTGCATGTTGACATTTCAGAACAAATGCCTTGTATAATTTCTCCTAAAACCGAATAACAAATTAAATAAAAGCAAACAAGCCAAGTAAATGACACTTGACGAACAAACATTAAGAACTAAAAAGAACCCAAGTCTACCTTTCTACCCTTCAAGCCAAGTCCCACAGGCATAATTAATATCACTAATAAATGCAAAGAACATTTATGCATAAACCAGATAAAGCAAGATACCGTTCCATTTGAATATAATCTAAAATTGGATAAATTGTATTATGCGTCCATTCTGCCGCGTAGCTTGTTGCGCATTGACGTGGCACAAGGACAGCAAATGTGGGACAAATTACTCCATAAATTGAGCAACAAATTAAATACATAACAACACAAGACAACAAAAGAACCTCACTTGTTGAACAAGTGCAACCGTTGGCGCAAGAAAAACACATACATTCTTCAAAGGTTTCCTTATCAAGTGACCCAACTCATAAATAAGCAAAACAGCAATGTGAGTTTTGCCACAACCTGTTCCTAGATACACAATTATATTCTCCTCCAGAGCCTTCTTGCATAATTCCAACTGATATCTAAAACACAAACAAACAAGTTAATCAATAAATCCACATTAGCACTGAAAACAAACAAACAAACAAACGAACTCTTTATATTTCACCCCAACCAAACAGAGCAGTCCTCTGCTTTCTGGTCAAGAAAAATAAAAACCTCACCTATGCAATGAGAAAATCCAGTAATTATTAGAAGGGTTTAAAGCAAAGATTATATTCAAATTTACCCCAATCTCTCGACAAAACAAAGAAAAAGGTTAAAGAAATTCATCAAACACAGAAACTTCACTAGAAGTGAACAAAATAAACAAAAAGCTATAAAACAACAAAAGACATACTTTCTAGCGATTTTTCTTGGATCCTTCTCAGGTTGTTGAGGCATAGAGTTGCACTCATCTCCATCATCATCACCAGCGATTCTGTTGACAGTGCAAATGCTGCTACTATCATCGGGGGAAATGTCAGCTTCACCGTCAGGCATTTGGCTTTAGTGGCGTAGTGATCAAGCGGGCTTTCTTTAGCTTCTTTTTCTTCCAGCAAGTTGCAGAGAGAGAGAGAGAGAGAAAGGGGTTGTTTCCTTTACGGATTATATTTGAGAATGAGACTGGATTCTCAAGGAAGGTATTTCTGCAGTTTGAGCAGCATTACATCAGACGAATGATGTTTGGAATATTTAATTCAAATAGTCAAACCGAAGTCAAAATTAACATTTTTAAATGAATTTATGTCAAAATTCTCATAAATATCCTACAGATATTATTAATTTACGCCACCCCGCAAAGAAATAGCATACAAAGAAATGTAAGCGTTAATTTAATTATCTTTTATCATTATTTCTTTATTATGTTTTTTTTATCAAATTTTCTATATTTTATTTCATCTCTTTTGTCTAAATCTTTATACTATCTATAAATAAAAACTAACTGTACCCACCGTTCAAAATCAATTGAATATAATTTTGAGTTTTGATTCAATTTTGAAAATATTACTTTCAACTTTTAAATAAAAGAAAATTTTGTATCATATAAACTCGGATTAAAAAAATAAGAATATCTTTTATAAATTAAGAATAAAAATGGCGTACCAGTTATAAATTTACTTATATAATTTGATTTGTATATAAAAATTAAAAAAATTTATAAGTCAATTAATTATTTATAATTATATAATAAATTCTATAATAATAAAATAATATAATTATATTTTTACAAAATTTAAAAAATAGTACATATTTAAAAAAATTATGATTATTCTATATATTAATAGCTTCACATAAAAAAATTATATCATATAGTAATGAAATAAAATTCAATTTGACTTTAGATTTGTATATAAATTAACTTAAATTTTTTTGCTCTTTTTACTTTTAAATTGATTTATCTAAAATTTTCATTCTCTCGTTTTCATTTAAATTACTCCATGTAAAATGTGAAAGAATTTAATATAGTCTTTATAAAGAAATAAATTTTAAATGAAATTTTATTAAATTTTATTTATTATAATTTTAATGTATTATAGATGTATGATACTATATAAATTACAAAAGTAAATATTATTTTTAGTTTTAATAATTCATTAATATAATTAAATATCAAAGTAGTTAATTATATATAATATTTAAATACTAATTAATTAAATATATAGATTTTATTTATTAGAACTTTTATTTATTTTAGAATTTTACAATTTTATTAAAATAAATATTTATTTATATAATTTTAATTAATTAGGAATATAAATTTGTAAATAACTAAAAATATAAATTTATAGCAGTTTAGTATTAATAGAAAGACACAAAATAAATAAATTATTTAAAATAATATTAGTTAAATTTTTATGGTTAAAAAAATAAGTTTATAACAGTAGAATAACGAGATGATTCTCTATCAAAATTCAATATTTAAACTATAAAATGGCTTTTTAAAAAGTACTGAGTTATTTTTTATTCCTTTCAAAAAAGAATTTAAGGAAAAACTCTCAATCTCTATTTTACGGTGTAATTTAAATTAAAAAAGAAATAAAAATTTGAGCAACATTCCCCCAAAAAGTATAAAAAGAAAAAGTAAAAAATTCAAATTGCACTTATGCAAATTGAAACTTATTCGCATGGTAATTGCTCGTATCATGCGGTGCAACCAGTGTGACTAAATGATAATGCCATGATGGCCGTGGCTATGCACAGCCCCGTTACCACCACCGCCAAACCCACCGTAGCCTTCACCACTCCACAAAACTACGCTTCCAGACTCTCCCATCTCCTCACTCTCAAATCCTTAACTCCCCTCTGGTGTCCCACAATAATCACCCAACCCACTCCACAAACCCTCTCCTCTCTGGCCCTGCACCTCGCCCCTCACTCCATTTCTCCCATCTCCGCTATTCTCTTCCCTTCCCGCACCGCAATTACCGCATTCTCTAAAGCTATATGCTCACTCGCAACTCCTCTATTGCATCCTTCTCATGATGCAATGATCATTGGGGCTTTAGGCAAAGACGCCGAGTTGATAGACTCTGCGTTTTTGCTTAATATTTGTTCTAGTATTAATAGGATTAGGGCCTTAGTCCCTCAAACCGCCACGCCAAGCGGTTTGGTCCAATCACTTGGTGCTGGAGGTGGTCGGAGGGTTTTGTGTCTAGTCCCGAAAATTGTGGGACTAAAGGAGCCTCCAGTTGTTCCGGATTTTCTCCGGGAACTGGAGGCCGCCGGGTGGGTTCCGATTAGGGTTGATGCTTATGAGACACGTTGGTTGGGACCCACCTGCGCGGAGGGGATAGTGAAGGAGGAGGGATTGGATGGTGTGGTGTTTACTAGCAGTGCTGAAGTGGAAGGGTTGTTGAAAAGTTTGAGTGAGTATAGATGGGATTGGAAGATGGTGAAGCAGAGATGGCCGGAATTGGTGGTGGCTGCACACGGGCCGGTGACCGCAGCTGGGGCTGAGAGATTGGGTGTAGATGTTGATGTTGTGAGTGATAGGTTTAGTAGTTTTGAAGGCGTCGTAGATGCTTTATATAGTAGATTGCAAGGTTTGAGTTCTAACTGTTTGTGAATTTGTCTCAATGAAAGCCCAAATAAGAATTTCCTTTACTTGTTGCATTTAGTGATTTAACTTACATAACAAAACGAATCCCTCAAGTAGTATCATACCACTGAGATTCTTTGAATCTAATTATAATACTTGAATTTACAATTCAATATGATATGATGCTAAATGAGTATATGATTCATGAATAATGAACCAATGTCAATTAGTGTTGAAGTCTTAAGCTGTTTTGCCATGTAATAGACACAGTAAAGGAGGAAACTGCTGGGAGAGAATATTCTAAATCATATATGATCTTTAATAACAATGATTACACTATTTGTTTCTTTAATCCTGGATTGTTCTACTCTTTCTTCTGAACACAAACCTGCCAAATATAGGAATAATAGAAAGTTATGCGAATTGCAGTGAAGAATCTCTTGTTTTTGGGATAGAGATGCTTTTGAAAGAATACCAACACTTGCAAGAAAATGGCTTCCTCTTCCTTCCTTTCCCTTGAGCAAGAATTGGAACACTATTTGTGCCTAGAATGACAAGACACATACATGTAGGATTCTTTATATACTTTTGAAACTGGAGTCTACCAGTATGTCTTGTCGGTCCATTAGCCATTGTCTAGGGAAGAAATTTTCTTCTATGTGCAAATCTGATTGTTTTCCTTTTGCTTTTACAGTTACCCATTGTTAATGTTACCCTTTTCCCCCTCCCTACCCCCTATTGTTTTTCCATATAAGAAGCTGCGAGGCCAATGCCAGTCAACTATTAATTTCCTGTAAGCCAACCTGAAAGTTCTAATTTTAGTTTTTGTGTATTGGGGCCAAAAGGGTCACGGCTATAAGCTACATATTGACAACATCACTTATCCTAATACTTCTCCCCTTAGAAATTAAAAAAAAATAATAATTAAATAGAAGATAAAACACCAAGTATCTGAGTTTTTGTATTATGATAAAATTCTTCGGGTAAAAAATAAAAACAAACTTATAAGCACTATATAACAGAAAAACATTTTAGGTAATTACAGAAAAAAGGGGCTAATCAAGCAATACACACACATATATATCAACTAGCTAATTGTTATACCTATCATCCATTAATCCGAAAATGTAAGAATTTGACAGTATAGTCATCTGGCTTCAATCACTTGCGTTATTTTCTCTGAGGCCTGAACCCTGATAAAAGCTTTAATGCATCTTCCATGGGTGGCCTATCAGCTGGTCTACTTCTTGTGCAGAGCAAAGCAACTTCAAGAACCTGTTTTATTTCTTCTTGCATTGATTCAGAAGAAGAACTAGCTTCGTTCTCATTGTATATTTCTCTTAAGAGTACCTCTTTAGGCTTGCTCTGTATGCTTCCCCCTGCATTTGCCATCCTACCATTTGTCAAGATTTCCAAAATAATCTCTCCAAAGCTGTATATATCCATGTAGAGCTCCTCTTTTATTCTGCTGTTCAGTATTTCACCTGTTCAAAAAACATATATAAGACAAGTGGTAACCATTTTATACTGCCTAATTACAATTAATCCTGCTGCAAAACAGGGGAAGACTTTGACAATCTTGTTTGAAAGGAATACAAGGTATAGTGATACAGTATCTTTTTGTGTTTGCAAGGAATATTGACTATAATGGTCTAGGTAAAACAATGATTTTCTCGATTGTACTTTGGCAATTTTCCCAGAAAGTTCTGTCTTTCCTGCCTCCAAATTTAGTTTTCGGACACTCTTACAATTTTAACCGATGTAGAACTTTTTGGTTGAATGTTGACATGCGAAAGTAAGCTGCTTCAAATCCAGGAATATAAAGAAAAACCTAGGCATGTACTGCATGAAACATGTGGTAAAGAACAACTATGTAGAAAGGGAATACCTGTTTCTTTCATGCTAATTGTTGCTAGAGATGATCCTTTAATCATTTCGGCAAGGAACTTAATCCCAAATTCAGCCAGATGGGGTTCCATATTTTCGTCAAAAACTATGTTACTTGACCTCAAATCTCCATGAGGAATTGCTGGATAACAGTCATGGTGAAGGAAACAAAGTCCCCTTGCAATGCCAGTCACAAGTTTGTACTTGGCTGGCCAATCCCTCTTCACATTAATCTTCTCAGCCAAGTTCCCATTTGGCAAGTAGTCATACAAGAGATAAGCTAGTTGCTTATTGTAGCATAATCCCAGTAATCTAATCAAATTCTTGTGCCTTGCATTGCCCATTCTCATTACAAATTCTGTCACCATCATCATTCTCTTTGCTTCAAATTCAATCTTTTTCACCGAAACTGTTATTCCTGTAGGTAGAACTGCTTTGCAAACTGAAGCTGATAGTGGCGGTGCTGCTTCCATCGACTCTGTGAAGCTAAAACTTCTCAAAACATCATTTGCTGTGAATCTAGGGAGTCCATTGAAAGAGACCATTTTCCATTGTCCTTTACTTCCTCTTCGGATATAAAATATTCCCCAAGCTGATGCTACAATGAACAAAACCACTCCCGCACTTAACAGAAGAACCCATGTAAGCTTCCTTGTGCCTTTGCTGCCCAATATTGCCATTGAAGCATGACATGGTCGCAAGGGTGCTCCACAGAGCTTT
This sequence comes from Ricinus communis, assembly GCF_019578655.1. NCBI lineage: Eukaryota > Viridiplantae > Streptophyta > Magnoliopsida > Malpighiales > Euphorbiaceae > Ricinus > Ricinus communis. Next base: position 24,609,336 of record NC_063258.1, read on the forward strand.
GAATTTCCGGAAAATGCACTGCTACCTATCAGTCTAAACAACTTCTTGGGAGGAATTGATCCAGAGATGTCATTAAACGACACATTGAGAAGTTTTAATCTTGAAGGATCACCAAACTTTGCAGGGATATGACCACTAAAATTGTTATGTGACAAGTCTATGAAACTTAAAGCTGGAAGACTAGCAAGCTCTTCAGGTATATGGCCAGAAAACTTGTTACTAGCTAAATCCATCTTTTCAAGATTGTGACATTTAGAAATACTTACTGGGACATTACCTTCTAGGTTGTTCATGTCTAACTCGATAACAGAAACAGATTTGCAGGAGTGGAAAGGAGGAACGTTGCCTGAGATATTACAACCTGAAGCTGAGAAGTTTTGAAGAAGTGGCGAAGACCATGTTTTTGTTGGGATTGTACCTCCAAGCTCTGGATTATTGGAGATATTGAAGTATTGAAGCTGCGGCGCTTGAAAGATATCTATAGGAATCCCACCAGTAAACTTGTTCCTGGAAAGGTCTACATATGTGATGTCAGGTAGATTGTTGAATTTCAGAGGAATTTCACCCCAGAAAGAATTATCTTCAATCCGAAGACGAACAAGCGAAGAACACTTAGAAATAGATGGTGAAAGGCTGCCTGTAAAATTATTTGAAAACAGGATCAACTTGAACAGAACACCTCCTGCACAAATATCAGGCGGAATGCTACCCACAAAATTGTTGGTGGAAACATCAACCCATTTCAGCTTCGAATTCCTGCCCAAGTCCTCGGGAAGTGACCCAGAAAAGAAATTGTTCCATATAAGTAGAGTATCAAGTGATGGAAGCTGAGCAATGCCTTGTGGAACGGTGCCATTCATTTCATTATACATGAGACTTAGCAGCTTAAGATTCTTTAACTCTGAAAAACTTTCTGGTATTGGACCAGAGAGCTGATTGTCAGAAAGATCTAAGCTAGAAAGAGGCTCGATTCTGCCGAACTCCCATGGAACCAATCCTGTAAGATGGTTTCTGAAGAGGAATAGTGACCGAAGCTTGGTGAGATTGGAGAGTTCCTTTGGTATTGAACCAGTAAGGCTTGCTCCAGCTATATCAAGATATTGAATCTCACTCATGTTCCCCAATTGCCATGGAATACTGCCCTGATAGGAATTATAGCCAATCTCCATATGGGTCACTGTCTTGAGTCTGCCTAATTCTGGTGGTATGTTTCCACTAAGAAGATTACCTGCTAGGTGAATAAACTCAAGACTCCTGAAAGAGCCATATTCAGGTGGGATTGGTCCATCAAAGTAGCTCCCAGCAAGATTGACAATCTTGATATACTCGAGCTGAGAAATTTCAACTGGCAATAGACCTGAAAAGCTGTTACTAAAAGCATCGAGGACAACAAGGTTTTGAAGACTGGAAATCCCACTTGGAAACTGGCCAGAAAAATTGTTTCTGCTGAAATCTAAGCTTCTTAGATTAGTAAGGTTAAAGATTTCAACAGGAAGCCGACCGGAGAAGGAATTATAACTCAGATTGAGATCAACAAGCTCAGTAAAGACACTAAAATGCTTTCCTGGAAATGCACCACCGAGATTCTTGAAAGAAATATCAAGAGCAATAACAACAGTAGAATTCTTGTTGCATTTTACCCCCGACCAAGAACATGCATGGATTTTCTTTGATGGATTCCCAACAGAAGGCAATAACCAGTCAGCTAAACTGTTATCGTCATCCATAAGCTCCGATTTTAAGCTCAAGAGGGCTTCAGAGTAAGGATCAGTAGCTGAAACAACTGCAGCAGTGAATATCAAGATCAAGAAAATGTTCAAGTATAAGAAACGGAATATCTCCATTGGAACTCGCAGCAGAGTTAGAAGGAGGAGACGGACACCACCCCCACAAGCCCAGATAGAAAACAAAAAAAAAATTGTCAGTTTTAGAAATCAGTCTTCAGGACTGTGATTTTGTTGGATGAGAGAGGTGCATGGGGACTAGAGAAAGAGAAAAAAAAAAATTGCATAAAAGGAGAGAGTGACGCATAGGAAGTGTTCATTTACTTTTTTTCTTTTAAAATTTTTGGTTAGTTGATATTGAGAGAATATAATTGGTTTGCTTTTGGAGGCAAGAATGGTAAATGGACCCTTTAGGTCATAGTTTATTTGGATGGTGTTTGCCACTAAAGAATTTAGCTTTTACAACTTGAGAGGCATCTTTTGCTTTCTTGCTTTTCACTACAGAGAAAAGAGATTAAAAAGAAATTAAAAAAATCTAATAACATTAGCAGCAGTGCCTAATTTGAAATTAGGGTTATAAATAAATATTAAAAAGAAAAAACCAACTATATTAGACATGGGACAATGGGGACATTAACCTAATCTTCCATATCCATGTTATTATTATTATTATTTTATTTTTTTTGCTTTGAAGATATAAAGTTTCTAGTGCATCATCTTATTCTGTTTGGATGATTTTGAGCAAATTGTTGTTTATGAATAAGTAAAGTGAATCATTATTTTAGAAGCAAAAGAATATACAAGATTAATTAAAGGGTTTTGTAATTAGTAGGTAATTATCATGATAGCTACTGCTGTAAGCTAGTTTTTGGACTGTTGAAAGCTTCAATAATATCATGAATAATAATATAAATACTCTCTAAAATTTTCACTTTGTTTTATTTATTTAAATTTTTTTAATTTATCTTAATTCAATTATTTAATTCTAATTTCGACTATAATTCAGTCATAATTAGAGTTATTATCATGTTAAGATTTGCAAGGAAATATTTATTGGTAAAAAGGGTTATAATTAGCTCGTGGGGATGGTGCATGCATTGGTTGAGCTTGACAAGTCCCTTTATTTTGAAAGTTTTGAATTACTAATGTAATGGCTTAGTTAGGGCATTATCATATAGAGGGAAGAGCACTTGTTAGGATTGACCAAGTCTTCTGTGGCAGCAAAATAGACAGTAGATTCATAAAAAGCATTCATCTTCTCTTTCTTTTTTTACTCTAATTTATGCTTATGATTAGCTAAGCCTTTTGTGTCCCTAAAGGACATTAAAGGTATGGTCCATTGTAGAGGTACCTGTGTGTAACCTTGGCAGTAAATGACTCATTCATTCACCCAACTCAAAACTAATAACCCGTTAGTCTTTTCATAAATAAAAAATTATATATAAAAATACTTTTATAATATGATTTTTTCCTATTTAATAAATTATTCGATACTTGAGGAATTCTCTATATATAGCAGCTGAAAATGGTCCTACTGGGTTTTGTTTGGACATGGAAACAAAACTGCATCAATGGCAGAAGTGAAGACACAAACATACAATACAAGAGCCAAAAAAAGGCATTGCTAAATTAAGTGTAATGGAAGCAAAAGGATATTGTCCACCATTTTCATTACTGCAAAGATTTCTTGGGTCCAATTCTTTTTATTTTCTTTTTCTCTTTATAATCTTCATTTGCTGAGAAATTCTTGGACACATATGAGAACAGATATATATACATAGGAAATAGTGCAAAACAATTTTATTTTTCTTCTTGGGAGGGTACTTAGCATTATCACATCACGAGAGGGACCCCTGGATTGCTGCAAAGAAGAGCAGTAAGCCCGTGATGAAAAATAATTAAATGTGCTCTGGTGGAAAGAAATGAGACCCATTTTGCTTGCTGTTATTATTACTATTAGGTCTCATTTAATGTGCCCTGTGTTTTGAGTGAGGCACTTTCTGTATTCTCTGCAACTAAAAATGAATGACCTTCTGCAAGGTTTTCTTGTCCTTTTTAATGTCATCAGTTATTCTTTTAATTCATTTTGGAGCTCAAAATGTAAGCCTGCACACTGATTACACAAATATTGATCAGTTGTTCATGATGGAATATTCAATATAGTAAAGAAAAATCCAAATTATTTACAAAATCCTGTTAGCATAGTTTGTTAACTTCAAGAGAAGAGGAGCTATGAAATATATTTCTCAAGGAGAAAGCTGCTAAATAAATAAAGAGATAAAAAGAGACATTCAGAATCCAAGGTGCTAATGGCTTTTAATATAATATCTTTCTTACATAATAATGTTAAGTAAATGATACGTCAATCTCTGATTCAAACAATTTAAAATTAGAAAAGCTGATGTTCTTAAGATATTCTTTTTCTTTAATCATTCAACACTATTGTCTCTTCCATTTTGTTTATTCAATCATTTAGCAATATTATCTATTTTACTTTTAATTTTTTTAAATCAATTTTAGTCACTTTTATTTTACTTATTGTAACACTAGATGTTTGTTGAACGCAAGTTCTCATTTTGCTTAATGATTAGGGTATTTTATGAGCATGTGGGCACAAACAAAACATGCTGAATTTACCATTTGTTTTTATGTAAAAATATAATTATACGTTAAGAATTGCAATTGCATTTGAAATACTTAGTTTAAGTAAATTCGATGAAATTTTCCTTTTATAACAAATGTAAAACCTAACTACACCTCCTATACAGTGCATTATCCAATGACCCTTTCATGAATATGACAAAAAAATAATTGCAATTGCAGAGATAATAACACTGGGATGATAACAGTGTTATTGTGGCAATGGCAACAAGCAAGTTCCAGTACAGAAATGTGTTGAGTAAAGAGGAAGATGGATGATAAAACTAAAACTAAAACTAAAAGCAGAAAGAAGGAAAGAAAGAAATTCCCTGTGAATTTCATTCAGGAAACTGACAGGTGACTGAAAATGACACTTGCACTAACCGTGTGGCCTTGGGGAGGCAAACCCATCTTTTTAGGAAAACAAAAAAACAAAGCCAAAACTCTGAATGAATTGGATTCCCATTTTTTCTGGTCAAGAAAAAACAAAAGAGAGGAAATGAGCTCAATCCTAATCCATGCACACTTTGATTTGATTATCTCTGTCTAGTTGTTTATTTTAAATCAGGATTTTTCTTCAGGAAAATATTTAGAACTATTGTTGGATGTTATTAAGAAAATAGTCTTAAATATTTTAAATTTAATAGATTTAATTGTCTTTTCCATAAACTGTACTTATCCAACTGTTTTCTTTAAAAAAATTATATATCAAAAGTAAATTAAAAAAAAAAAAAAAATCATCTATTGTTTTCACAAAAGTGCAGTTTAACTGAGTCCAAGTTTACAGTACTGCAGAAACAGTAACCTAGACGAGAATACTGCTAGTTATTTTTCTCTATATGCTCCATAATTAGCAGAAGAAAAGGTGGAACAAGCACTGCCAATCTTTCACTCAAAAACTCCTCCCTACTTCAACAATTACTGTACTTATCATTCTTCTATGTCCCATCCAATTTTCTTTTTGTTTATATGAATTAAAAAGAGGTGGTTCAGCACCTCCTCTTTCTCTCATATGTAAAGGGCACCCAGCACCACTACTAATCAATAAAAGACCATTTCACTATTGAATGATGATGTACTGTGGCCAAAGCTAAGACAATATTTTTTGGGTATCTTTTCAACAACATTCCATATTGAAATCTTGCTTAAATTTGCATCTACCATCACGCTAAGCTAAGTCTGTTGATGCGTTTTCTTTGACATTTTAGAAGAGAAGGAAAGGATGAATAATCACTGATAAACTAGTTAAACCAAAATATGTAACAGAATGAACAGACATTCTACAAATAGAAAATGTCAGTCGTTCAAAAAGAAGATCTCAGTCGTTCAAAAAGCATAATGCAATAAAGTTTAGTAAAGGGAAAGGAGAGTGGGTGCAGTTAAAAAAGTGATTTAGGAACGGGACACTTCCTTTCTTGTTGTCTTCGATTTTGTTTTTTGTTTTTGTTTTTGTTTTTTTAGAGGGTGAAAGGGTATTTGAAATTCAGAATTTAAATTTGATAATATTTAATTTCCATTTTTTTTATTTTGCTAATTAGATTAGTTGATTCAAAAGAACTCAATCATAGAGATGCATTCTTAAGTTAATTAAGCACTCAAGAAAAACGGAAATTATAAAAATTAAAACTTTTAAAAGTAAATCCTCCACAAAAATGTTAGATTAGTCTATCACGATATTGGTAAATAAAAATATCGTCAATAAAATTAATTATATATCAATATATATTATTATTTATTATTGTATATTTATATTAATTATTTTTTAATCTTAATTATGGATAGTTAATTTCAAGGAAATATTTCAATAAATCTTAAAATTAACAAAAAATATTGTTTTTACTATGTAATTCTTTTTTACAAATACTGTTTTTTTAATTTTTTTAAAATTTATGGGTTGTTTTTTAGTTATTTTATTCAAAAATAACTAAAGAAGAAAAACAACTAAAATCGTAATTTTAAAACAATAACTATATTTTTTAATATTTTAACATAATAAGAATTTAAAGAATATAAATTTAATAAAAAATTAAAACGACATGAATATTAAACTCATAATTGAATTCATACAGTAGTAATGGCATCATGATGAGCTGGTTTAGTTGCCAAAGAATTACTTTTTCTAATCAAAACTTGATAACTGGTGATCTAACCAAAATCTATTTTCCCATATCACCACAGCTCCATTTCATGTACATGGAGAAGTTACAACATAAGTAAAAGGCCAAAATGCATTATGTATGCCCTTGAACTTTTGTTATTTAGTCAGTTTAACCCTTTAACTTTCATTTTAATCTAACAGATACTTATTTATTTTTGTAATATTTTAACACTTTTTAAATATGCCTTCATTCAATACGTCCATATATATTATATAAAAATATTTAAATATGACTAAAAAATAAAATTTGGGTACATTTTAGGTTAAATGAAAATTAAAAATATTTAGATATTAAAAAAATAAAATTCATATGTCTGTTAAATTAAATCAGAAGTTAAAGTATTAAACTGACTAATCAATATAAGTTCAGAATCATAAATATGTATTTAGCTTAAGTAAAATTTACTTGTGTTTTTTCTTCTCTTTTTTCCAAGGGTCCATATTCTTATGATGCAACATTTTGTTATTTGCATATGATGATTATAATAATGAAACGGTGGCAACCCAGGCCATGGTAGCAAAATGATTATGACAATGGTGGCAGTGGCAGTGGCAGCATCATCAATGGTTATGGTTTATATGACAAAGGGAAGAGTGGAAATGGATAAGGGGGGCTGCAAGCAGCTAGTAGCTATCAGGTATTCCATGATGGCAAAGCTGACGGATGCTGAGATCAAGTTTAGGTGATATGAATAACAAGCAGAGAATGAATCTGAGGTTTTACAAATCTAGATTTCAAGCTATGAACAGACTCTTGTAATTCTTCTTTCTTTTCTTTTTCAGTAAAATCTAAACGGGCATGTGAAGAAAAATAATTGCCATCACTAAAAGGCAGTCACATCAAGGCATGCAGGTAAATGATTCGAATGGCTACAACTATAGAATGGGGAAAAAAAAAAAAAGAACCTCCCAAACCAACATCGGCACTGTTATTTCCTAAGAGAAACAGGGCATCTCCAAGAGCAAGTGGTTGGACATCATGGCAATAAAGGAATTAAACATGGACACAACTTTATCAAAATGTTCGGCTTAGGCATTTCAAAATTGTTCATAGCCTCATGCCAACATAATTAAGCATGACTTTCACATAGTTCTTTGCTCTACATTTGACATAAATAAACAAGTTTCTCAGTACATAGATATCCAATCTAATCATCACATGGGACCACGAGTGTCCAAGAATGAATTCAAGTGCTGTCCTCTACTCACAAATTATGAAGCTGCGAACCGAATAGATGCCAATCCCGCACACATTATAGGCAGGTTATTCATCCATCTTTTTGGTTTGTTCGCATGTGTATGTATACAATCGTTTATGTACATGTCACCAAATTTTGAAAGCCATAGCCTTGTTTTTTCATGATGTGAAATTCTAGACTAAATTGGAAAACTTGGAGATATGCCTCAGTAAACAACAGGATTGTACATTGAGACTAAGAAAAAGTAAAGAATATTAAAAAGTGAAAATGCTAAACCTCCAGAGGTACAGCAGAATCGAGCCTCACACGATTTAGCCGGACGGTCCCAAGAATATACTCAGGCAACTCTTCCTCTTCTTTTGCCTGCAAGCACAGCAGCAATGATTAATATGATTGTTTGTTTTTCTACCCTTTGTTTTTGGGACAAGCGATATCTCATTGTTGATGACATGCATGCATTCTAGATCTTAGTTCCTTTTTTAGGGAAATTAGCCAGGCTGCTGACACAATCATCTATAGTAAGGTATAACTGTTACTTATCTGCTGCTTCCTTTCCCCACTTAAACCTACATGTGAATGCTATAAAATCAATTAGTAGAGTTAAGAAGTGATGCAAATGAAATCAACAGCACTGCTAGTTCAAAATCAATTGTAGTTTACATGCCACAATCACAAAAGATCAATTTTAAGTATTTACAGAAAGCAACAAGAGCTGCAGCAATACATTTATATTTTAAATGCAACATATGCACCATAGGAAGCAGTGAGCTAGAAAATTTCAAGAAGACACCTATAATTTCAAGACAATTCCAGCAAAATAACATCAGACTTAATCTGTTTACGGAGAAGGTTTTAGAGATAGGAAGTTGCAATAGATACTGCATCACAAGTTAAGGTTCATTGCGTGCTATAAAGTGCACAGAAGTTTATACCAGAAAGAAAACTTCTTGTTCGAGAAATAAATGCCACAAGGGAACAAACCTCTATCAGAATTGCAAGATCAACGACTAAGCTTGTGACATATCCAAGGACAAGGCCGATAACGCTCCTTGCTACAGAGGATGATCCGATGTCTACATCAATCTGCAGTATATATATTTATGCAACCATGAAATACATAAAGGAGCACAACTAGCAAAAATGAGTAAAAAAAGATCTAAATGGCTCATAGTCTTACCAAGCAATCAGGTCTGTAAGAAAATCTCAGCCATGTCAATTACTAACTAAATCATTTTGTGCTCTACATTCAATAGCATATGCATGAAATAGGTATAAGACATTCTTAGAAATAAATGTAAAAGTGTTATAATCACATTGACTGATGCTCCCAACAGAATTGGAAGTGGAACCATTGAACTAGCAAATATACATAACACTTTCTAGAACTAGCACCATGTACTAGTAAAACAAAATGTCAAACCACCTACATCATATGAGCTTCACATCATCGAAGTAAGAACTGAAATAATATAGGTTAAACTTATAACAAAAGAATTGTGATGGAAATAGGAGCAAATCTTGACTGACTTTTCTCATAATGATCATTTTATGTAAATGTGGTGATATCATTCTGCAGAATAATATTTCCACAACTTGAGCTCTTAAACCTTTCAGGTCATAAATGAGCAACCTGAAAATTCCACGACACCGTCAATTTTTCATTACAAATTAAAGACACATAATGCTGATTCCATAGTTTCTATTTTTTTTTTATTACTTATGGTATATTATAAAAATTACTTTCTGTTCTCATGCAGATAGAGAGTTATAAATTGTGGAGGTATGAGCTTATGGCTCAAAAACTGCACATGGCCAGCCAAAAAATCACTGTAGCATAGGTCATCAAATTGGATTTAAAATAGATCTACACTACTGACATAATTAACCAGCATTATTAAAGTAAAGGGAATTTCACATTTTTCCTTTTCCTTTCCCCTCAAAAAGTTATTAAAAGAAAAAAATCAATCTAAATACCATGTTTCTGAATAATAACGAACTTACAAGAAGTGCATTCTGACTATACTACGCTAATTATTGGACATAATGCAGTTTGCAGCCATGAATCGATGGGGGAAAAAGGAATATATATACTCCATAGAAAGCAGAGAAATGAAAGGAACAATTGTAGTCATATTTAACCAGTTTTTCTTTTAATATCCAGCAATTATTGATGACTGTTTTCTTTTAATTTCTCCTGTTGATGTTTTTTCTTCTTATTTGTCCCAAGAGCTGTAAATTGGGTGGCCCATGGATTGGCTAAGAAAGCCCTGCATTGTGAGTTCTTTAACTCAAACTTGTCAGCCCAAATGCTGTGGCTGAATGAGTTTATTGGCTTGTTATTTCTGTAATGGAATGAATCATTCTCCTTTCTTTGAAAAAAAAAACCCCAGTATTTCCACTCCAGTTTAGACAAATAATTGTTCATAAATATTAGAAACCAATCTATCATCTTAAATTCTGAAAATTACCAAAGTGATAATGTTTATTTCCATAGTATGAATATTGAAACCTTGAGAATAATAGTAAGCCTGCTGTGAGGAAGAGAATAAAGGAAAAGTATTACCTCCAGAAAATTATCTTGTCTGAGGTACTTGCAGGTTACAGCTTTCCCCAAAAGGCAAGCTTTTGTCCCAACTGCACGCTTGACCATCCAGTATCCCTGACAATGTTAAAGAGACATGAGCTCCCTAACATCAAAGGAAAACAGCAAAAAGACAGTGTTCCATGATCATGTACTTGAAGAGTGTTTGATACCTCAGTGATACTGGGAATTAGTTTAAATCTCGAATCCCGAAACATGTCTGTCCCATCAATAAATTTACCCAACAAAGAACTTTTGTTTACTGGCCTGTCTGCAGCATAGTACAGTACCATACTGTAGTTTGGTTTTGCTGGAATCTGAAACAGAAATATAACATACATATTATTCTGGAATCTGAAACAGAAATATAACATAAATATTATTGTTTAGAAGACAGATGAAACCTTCTAATACCTAGAAATATCTTAGTATGACATTAATCATATCTGTCAATGCCATTCGTCAAACAAACAAAGCATCCCGCTTCTCTAAAATTAGCATTATCATGAAGGATTTCACGGGGTACTTTGATTTTTTACTTTGTACTAATATAATATATTAGAGCTGGAGGCAATTGTTGCTACATAATAGTGGTGCTCACTCCTTTAAACAGAGGTAATTTGATTCTAAATGTTTTACCACAAGAACAGTTCTAAACAGGGATGAAAGAACAAGCATTCACGTAGCTGGCAACTGAAGTTCAGCCGAGCATATATGGAAGCCATGCCAAAGTAATATGGGGCACTCTGGACTTCAGATTATCAGTATTCATCAGCTGTAGGCCTCTTCAAAGGTCTGTGCAACTAGACATTACCGTGATCTAACATTTGAATGTGTGTTACTTTCCTTTCTGAAGAAAAATAAGCTAGAATCAAAGATTGAATTACACTCCTGCTTTATAAGCTATACCACACCCAATCCCGTCAATTGTTCAGTAATATGCAACAAGAATCAAAAATCAACTAAACTCAACTAAACCTTAACCCTGAGTTAATTGGAGGTGGCTATATGAATTCTTTCTCCATTCCAAGCGATTTTGGCTACATCTTTGGAAAGATGTGAAGTCACTAGTACTTTCTCTCCATGTTATTTTAGGTCTATACCTTCCTTCATTTACTTCATCTGCCTTAATATGGTCAACCTATCTAATCGAGGCATCAATAAGTCTACAGCTCACATGCTATACAATCTCAATCTATATTTTTTCAACTTGTATGTTGCTTTATAATCATAATGATGGTTCTATTATTACATACACAAATTTAGATTTCTGCTTAAAACAATCATTGTCCTTAAATATTCAGGCCACTCGATCCCGATATTCAATTCTCATTTCCATTTACAATTAGTGAAAAGTTTCAGGGTTAAAAGTTAAACGCAAATGAATGTCCCATAAAGAAATAAATTTAACAGTATTCTAAAATTTATATCATACAATTCAAAAAAAGAAGTCAGAAGTATTAATTTGTACTGCAGCTTACAACTGCATTCCCGTAAGAACAGCACCAAAACAATCCAAAATTATATTAGCTATTACAGTTGGGGCCATTTTTATTAAGCTGAATAATAAATTGTACGAGCTTTAGATTTTTAGCAATTGTAACCAATGGTCAGTTTCTTTCACTAAGATGAGCACCTTGCTGATGTGGTTTACTTTAATGATGTCCTTAAGCTGATAAGAAAAGTTTGTATATTGTGATGACATATAAATATTAAAAATCTGGGTAAGGAAAAGGATGATTAAATAAAATAAATAAAAATAACAAACAAACGCTCATACTTTCCTCACTTCACAATCAGATCTCAATTTTGGGCATGTCAATGCACCGATCCAAATCAACAAGGCACACGTAATAGAAAGAGAAACTAGAGGGTAGGTACAGTTGCTCGAAAAAATTCTGAAATTCTTATGAACCTAGCAATAAGCAGCTAAATTTAAAAAAAGAAATTTTCCTTTTTCTGTGTTAAACAATTATCTTGCACAACAACATGCCAATTGAAAGAGATTGAAATACATTGATCTATGTACCTGAAGATTAATGACAAGGATGAATGGAAGCTTTTTCCCCGCCTCTGTCTGAAATTTAAAAGGTACAATTAACGCATAAACAACTTCGCAGAGTATACAAAATGGCAATTAATAATGTCTAATCAGTGTAGTAAAAAACACTCGAGGTGCACATCTAGGCACCCAGGCAAGGCAAGGCATTTCTGGCGCTTCTATACCTTCCAGGCAAGAAGCTTTTTCACAGGCGCTCATTTGTTGCGCTTAAAGAGCAAATCATGATATGGAAAAACATCGCCCTTGGTGCTTGGGCTGAACCAAAATGCTTATTAAAAACACCAAACAGCAAATTTTCCAGATCAAATAAGAAATAAAAACAATTAGATACAGAGTAGAGATTGACCACTACTTCTAGAATTTAAAACAAAATAATGCTCAAACTGAAAACTCTGGGTTTACCTGCACTAGACACTTGGGATGCAGTGAAACTCTATCCATAGGACTATCAACTTTGAACCAATCAACGGCTATGAGCTTTAGAAGGGGATCACCGCCCATTACCTGCAAAAAGTTAAAAGTAAACCAATAACAATAGAAAATTCAGTCTGCGAAATAACCTCAGTTCTGCTAAAACTAGAAGAAAACAACCTCAATTGCATTTAATATGATATATTAATCAGCAAAGGATCATTTTCTGCTCTCCTATTTCACAGTGGTTAAACTACCAAATATCAAAGTATTAGGACAGAAAATATAAGGAATAACACTAGGCACTAGCAATTGTTCAAAAAGAAATTATAGATTCAAAGAAGAAAGCAGTTGTCAGGCCACACCACAGAAAATGAAGAAGTAGCAAAAGAGCTACAATGCAAAGAACATTGAGGCGCACTAGAAGAACCCATGAATTCTAAGCGCCAATTTCATTATTATCCATGATAAGTACCAATCAAATACAAAGACTTGCAGATTGGCTACCGGTCATGTAATCAATCAATCTGTACACTAAGAATTAATCAACCACCTTCCTAAGAAAATTATACACAATTGAAGAGAAAGTAAAAGCCACAATCTCCCGAACGACCCTACCTAACAAGAGCAAGGAGATATGAAATTATTGATGAATAATGCAATACTAAAATAGAGAAGTAAATTGAGGACAAGAGGATAAAAATACGAGAAAGGAGGTTAACTATTTCAGCTTCTTGTGAAAGTCAAAATAATAGTTAAAAGATCAAAAAATTGTCAAATTTCAAAAGCACAAAATGTAATAGTATACTTGTCAATGCACTGTAAGAAAGCAAGCAGTAAGATACTTCATTTGGATATCACATAAGATACAAAATGTGCTGGTAAAGAATTCTTTAGAGGAATAAACAACTTATAATTAAATAATACAGAGTATACCATAATTAAATGCTTAGATAGAAAAAGAAACCTTAGAGTTATCCTTTAGATAAGTTTTTCCTCTGATCATAAATCCATTGCCATTTGGGGAACTCCAACAACTCGAGTCCTTCTCATCCTTTCCTTTGGGTAGGGAACCATGGAATTGGCTTAGGTCAAAATTAATTGGAGTTACACTAGGATCCAATTCCTTATTTGCATCCAGAGCTGCAACCACAATCATTTAATACAGTATCAGATCGTAAAAAAGAAAACAAGAAATGTAATGTTACTAAGGGCTAACAACCAATGAAAAAATTGTAAATACCGGCCATGAACTTTCATTAATTTAAACAATCATAGCAATTCGCAGTTTCTCTCTCCCAGATATCAGGCTTCCAATCAATTTCGCTCTCTAACCAGGTTATCTTTTTACTCATTGTTATGTACTAAAAAGAAAAAAGTAGAAAATCATATCCCACAAAAAGAGGAACTGAACCAGTGACTACAATTGATTAATTCATGGTCACTATTTAAAAAACCATTAAATAATTGACTACAACTGAAAATATGCTCATGAAGTTAGATTTTATTGGTCACTGGCCTTTTAATTAAAGACCTAGTCCTACATAAGTGTTCTTTTCTTTCTTAACCATATGATTCTCACAACATGTCAGCGAACAATAAATGAAACATATGACAAAATACATAGACAGTATTTTATTCCTCAAAACCTATGCTTTGTTTATATTTCATTAAGGCAAACTATCTATTAAAAAGGTGTTCAAGTGCACAAGACTTTCTGCATTGGCGGGCTTTGGAGGGGTAAAATGTACAAGCCTTGCGCCTACACTGCTAGGAGGCTGTTTCTGTGGTTTGAACCCACAATATGATTGGAACACCAAAAAACAATGCAAGAGAAACAGTAAGATTAGAACGTTACAGACAGACATTGGGATGCATTGCATGAATAATATGAATTTTGCTATACAACATGAACAATTTAAACGAAATTCTTCACAAAATAACAGGGACAGAGAAAAGTGGGAAGCTCATGAACACTTGGGATGTAGTAATTGTAACTAACAAGAAGTATTACGAATATAGCCAATAAAAGTACATCGTGTATTTTATCAGTGTGACTTTTCATAAAGAATAGCATTTTTCAAATAATATTGAATTAAAATAAACAAGCAGAGAAAGGACCTGAAGTTCGTCTCAAAGCAAAGCTTGCAATGGCCCATGAAACATTCTTCAATTTCACTTTCTTTTCCTGTTCCATAAAGTGGCAGCTTCCATTTAAGAGTTAATTTTCTTTTAGGTTTCCATATGCAATGGAATGCCTTATTTATTGATGAAAAAAAAAATGCCTTGTTCAGACACCAAACCCTACATTATAGAAAAGAAACCCACTACAAGCACAACTCAAGAAAGTTGTACACAAATTCACTAATAGGACTTATTCTGAATGAAACTGAAAGAAAAAAGAAGAGAGAAAATAAAATAAAACCTCATTGGCTGGTTGACCTTCATCCTCACTCTCTTCTGATGATGATGAATCAGCAGAAATTGCATCATAGAACTCATCCTTCACTTCGGCATCCTCATATTCACTGCTGGAGGTGGAATCCTCAGAAATTTTTGAATGAACAACTTTAGTGGCATATTTAGATTTCAGTGCAGGGTTTGCTCCAATATATTCCTTCAAACCTGATTAACAATAAACCAAGAGTAAACAACTGCCTCTTCAATGAACATTTCACAAAAAGTTTCTACAACACAACTCGTAGGATTTACTTCAAATTTATCCAGAAGAAATAAAGTAGTTCTTGGACATTTGATGACCAGAAAGTATTTCAAGTATTTTGATACCCAAAATTTAAACGTTTCCTTTAGAAAATTGAACAATAAAATAAAAGCAAACTACCATGTCACCATCATACACCACCCAGAAATAATGTATGACCAGGGAGACACATTCTTGAATTCTATTGTCAAACTTCAAACCAATAATTGGTGCGATGAGAAAACTGCTCATAAATAGTTTCCTGTAACATATATTGGCAGGTGGGGCAGAGTGTATTTGACAAATCAATCTGCCCAGGGTGGACAAGCCACAGATTACTATGACTCGACCCACTACATTCTGTTTGTTACACAATAATGTGGAAAACAAATTCCACTTATTTGGGTCTGGAGAAAAGAAAAATTTTCCAACAAGTCCATTTTCAAGGAAATACACTGTTTCTGAAACATAATGTTTTTTTTTTTTTTTTTCCTGGAAATCATAAAGAGGAAAGAAACCTGTAAGAGAACCTTATAAATAAGTACACACGAGTACACCACACCAACTGCCACTATCACTAGTTGCTATTGATTGCCAACCACTGCCATTATTTACCATTTTTCATGTAATATTTCCCCTATAAATGAGAAAGAAAAATGTTCTTGAGGTCTACATTCTCTTTGGTCTTTGTTGAAAGTTGTATTTGTTTCACATCATTAAGTTACTAGGCTTTTATGGGCTTTTATGATGTATTTATGTGGATTGGGCACCCTCTTCCTTTGAGCTAGCTTCTGGGAATAAGTTCTATCCAAGCCATCATGGTATCATACTCGCACTTTTGTCTGCGATGATGGGTTTGGACCCGGCCCATTTTCATGTCATGCTAAACCTATTGTATTTGTCCCACATCACTAAGTTACTGGGCTTCTATGGTGTATATATGTGGATTGGACTCTCTTCTTTTGAGGTAGCTTTTGGGAATAAGTTATATCCAAGCCCATTTATCAATCTTTGTCATTGAAAAGAAATTAAGTTTGTACTCCACGCCCTAAACAATTATCTCAAATGGGTTTTTAGTGTTATAACCAAATGAAAATAATACTGAAAAAATTTTCCACAAGCAAAGTACTTCCATAACATGAATGCACTCCTAGTAGTCAAGCAACGATTATAATGAGGTCAAAAAAGATATTCATTTTATTAGATAAAATAATGGATGCCCTATTGGATGAGAGGATCTCCACATAATTTATCAAACAAGATAATATCATCAAATAATCAAAATGCGTTCTGTAAATGAGAAAAAAAAAACTATTTTATACAATGTAAAAAATTAATAATGAAAAGCAGATTTACAGCAAAGATTATATCAGTTGTTTCAGAATTTGTAGTCCCAAGGCCAAGCAATTAAATTAGTTGGCTGACCATTTCCTTTGCATGTGTCCAAAATTCAGAACTTCTAAATCTTTCTGATCAAACCACAAGCTATATTTGGGTCAGAGAATATACATTTGATGGTCTCAAAAGCAATGTGTTATTTGTTTAGACTGCAGATCAGCTTTATGTAATATGTAAAGTAAATAAGGTGAAGAAGAAATATTAAAACCAACCTGCCACTTGGGACAATAATGCATAAGGAATAGTCTTTTCAAACTTTGAGCAACGATTTGACTTCCATCTTAACCATCCTGCATGATGTATCTCTAACGTTTGTGTCAAAAGACATCTCATGGCCGTTGAACCCATGGGTGCATTTAAGTTTCTAATCTCCCAGGTAGAAGCTACAGGCCATGACAGAAAAGAGAAAAAAAGTGGGGCAAGTCAATTAAGGTTCACATATGCAGTTGAGAGCTTTCAACATGAAGCAAATTTGAAAGGAAGAAATACATCTGAGAGAATCATTTCAAGCATTAAACTAATGTATACATGATAGACACGAAAGCTTTCCAACCAATTTGATTACCATTGCAGACCCAGTTTTAAACATTTGGATCCTATTTTCGCTAAAAATATCTAAATCCTTGATAATGTTATATGAATGTGCACCAGTAAGTGGTAGAACAAGACAAATGCTTCAGATATTCTAGAATTTCTCCAATTTAGCATAAGGATCCTCTTACGATTAATTTTTGTACGTCGATATCCAGATCTTGGAGGCCGCTTCTTAAGTACTGCTGGAAATTGTAAGATTGCTACATAAATAAATGAAAACATCATGTCAGCTAACCACATAGGTGGCAACTTTAAATCTTGTAAATGAAAATCTTAGAAAAAAGGGAAAACAAAAACCAAAAGATGTCAGCAAAATATAAAGCAACTCAAGCAGATTAAAACATGCCTCGCATGATTTTGAACTATTTATCATTTTTCAGCAGTACAGCTCAATTAAAATTTATATTGCCCTATATCCAAGCCAAATATTATATTGGCCCATCAAACTATATCTGTCCTTTGGGTTCTCCCTCCATAAAGCATGTAGCAACCAACTGTAAGCAAATTAATCAATGCTGGGTTGCATCAGCAGTATCTTGGCCAAGTTCAGATACCCACATATCATTTCAAACTTAAGTATTTTATATGTCACTATCATTGATCAGTACTATCATTACCATAGCCTTAAAGCAGGAACACAAGGTTGGCAACAAAAAGTGAATCTGGTGCTGAGCTTGAGATAGGCAGTCTCAGCCAGCAAGAAACAAGGGAGAAAAAAAGAGCCAGTTCGAGGTCTCACGTTGCATGTAACTTGATGGCAAAAAATAACTATAAATTAAAAATGATAATCATATTTGCTTACTGTAAGTTCCATCCTGGCCATTAAACCATTGCCTAGAGAAAACAAAATCTCTTTTGGATTGCCACCTGTCAAAGACGATGTCAAATAAGTGAATGCAAATTAATTACACGAGAAACACAATGAAGTTATCCAACACATGATACATATAAGAAAATTTGTTTTCTTTTCTTAAATTTTAAATGTGGATGACCAAAACAAAGTTATAAGCTATGATATGCAAAAGATAGTAAAAATAAGCTATAATATGCAAAAGGTAGATTGGCATGGGCAATGAAAGGTAAATAAAGATATGATATACTTATTGTTTAAAAAAACAATGCATATCTGAATAGGATTGTGCAAGCAATTTTCCATGTATCCACTGCATAGTAGCTTAAGAGTAAAACATTGAATATCTAATGCATGCAATTATGACAATATAGCAACTCTAGAGACAAACACTGAGCTTGAGCAGCAAGCTAGCAAGTGCAAGTTCCAGGGCTTAACCAAATTATCCAACTGACCACAGCTTTTCACTAAATCTAAAGGAGTTGCTAGTCAAAAACCTATTTCTAAAACCAACTTGCTGTTGGTCATATACCCTCAAAATAGAGAGGCTGCATTCTGACACACTAGACCATTTAACAGATGCAAAGCTTAGGTAACAATGCATAGAAACTAGAATGTATATAAATATATAATTTGACTACTTCCAACAGATCTTATTCACAAGTTAGGCAGCAGAGTACACAAAAACAACTAAAAAGCAAGGCAGCAGAGTACACACAAACAACTGAATAAAATATAGTATTGATTTACCGAGTAAGATATTTGGGATCAAATGTCCCATAGACAACATCATAGTGTCCATCATAGGAATCTAAAAGTTCCAAGTCACCTGTCAAAGTATCCCACCTGTACAAGTCAGATGTTAAGAATTACTAGAAACTCTAAATGTAAGAACAATGCGATAGAGCTCTAGAATACTAATCAAGTAACTTACTCATATCTTTGATGCCGATCAACATTTAAAATGACTTCAAAAACAGTATCAGCACTGGCATCAATAACACCAACAGCCTTTACGAGAATACCTTTACCGTTCTACACAGAGTACAGATTCATCAGACCATAAATTGAGGCTTTTCATGAAGTTCATGAAAGTTCCATTCTTCAGTTCAGTTGAAAACAAAATCATAAAATTTTAACGTTACGGATAAGATATAAGAAGCATCAGAGATAATCATGAAAAGGAACAAAAACATTTCACAGACAAACAGACACATAAGCAGCCTTGTACAAATTATAGCAAAGACAGCATACCTTCTCAACCTAATAATGAACTGTGAATGCCAAATTTCAAGAAATCGCCTGAATGACTCAGCAGCATTAAGCTTTTCTTTCCTTTTTTGAAGTGTAGCAGCAGCATTCAATTGGCATGATAATTCTTTCACTCTTTTACAGGAAAGATATTTTAATTGAGAAAGGAGATCACAACTTGGGGATAATGTATCTGATGTTTTTAGGCAACAAGAAAAGATACAAAAGTGCTGTAGGTTCTTATGTTATTTTTTCTACACCATTGAATATATATTTATAATATTTTAGAACCGGTAGAGGTACAAATGTAACCCTAAAAAGTCGAAAATAACGTAATTAACTCCTAAAACTAAGCCAATATGTAGCTGTCAACAGTATCTTTGTAATCTGATCAACATGCAAGAACAAACAGGCAAGCCAGACAATTAAAAGGAAACAAACCTCTAGCCATGCTAAATAATACATCATGATTCTCCTTTGAAATGCGATAACTTTGAGAAACAGGATTCCGACATAATTTGGTGCATCAATACAAAACTTTTTTGATAAAAAGCAAGTCACATATATTCTTTCATCAACAAAGAATCATTTCTATCAGGTCATGCAAATATGATACAGAAGTGCTCCGACAGGTACCTCTTTCATTAATATTTAAACAGAATTCAAAACCAAATAGATTCTTCCAAACTTATTCAAGTAATTGATAATTTGTAAATTTTATAAACAGAGAAATAAAAGAAGAGTACGCCATAGAAACAGCGATTTTGTATAAGAAATCATTTTTTTAGTCAAAGCGATGGCAGGATGACTAGCATTTTCCATTATGCACTCCTCATTCTAAACTAGCATTAAGGTCAGAATGCAGTAAAGCATATTCTAAGCCTTCATTTCTTTTAATGAATTAATGGATATTGATATGCACAGTATGATTCCCTTGAATTTCTTGATGAGACATCATCCAAAAATGTTGAGTCAAATGACATATTAAATAAATCTCCTGAAAATAAACTATATTGACAAATACCTTGGAATCAGACACATCCTCAAAGATTCGAACACCTGAAACCATCAGGAACAAAAGAAATTTAGAAGTGGCAAATAAATTGGTTTTCTTCACTGTTTTCCCATGCTATCATGCTAGATAGGAACATGATATTAAAAATTATTATGCAATCAATAGTCAAGCTCTAATGGAAAAATTCTACAGTATGTTCTAGCAGGACAGTAATAACTATTCCAACTAATAGAGACTATTAACCATGAGAAAGGACAATTTACGATTTATGGTATTGCCCTGAATTAACTCCTCTTTTTCAAATTCATTAGCCTCTTAGTGTCATTGCCCTCCAGTTAGTAAGCAAGTACTGTACATATATAACTGTGAATTAGTTGACTAAATGCCAATCTTCCCCAGACCTATCTTTTCATGGCTCCTCTCTGCTGTAGCTTGGAGATCTTTCATATAAGCTTCTACCGAGCAACAATAACTTAAACAATCAATCAATAGTTTCTTCCAAACTCGAAAAAAAATTACCATAAAAGTCCTTTGTTATTTTCCAACTTACAATCATAATCTGTAATTTGGGAATGAGCACGAGGTGCAAAATTAGCTTCTATTATGGCCATTTTAGAAGCCTTTACTAAGCAACAGTATTTTAAACAAACATTCAATACTTTTTAAGAGGTGAAAAATTGGCTTCTAATTTGCCAGTTTAGAAGGCTTTGTCAATTGAAAGATGGACCTAGTATGCTCTTCATAGTTTTACTTTTCTCAGTTAACATTGCATGTGATGAGATAAATTTAATGGTCTGGCCATGGTGGATGCAATGGTTGAAGCATGGGCTAAAATTGGTCATTTGATTCGTTTACAAAGTATAGGACATGATTGCAAATTTTGAAAAAAAAAAAATCAGGATCTGTTTATTGATTGACCCTAGAAAAGTCATTTTCTAAAAGGCAACAAGTCAATGTAAACCATCTCGGGAATGGCATACGAGAATCAAAGGACATCCAAATGCTAATATAGATATTTATCACATTTAAGAACATCAACAATATAAAATTTTTTCATTCAAATAAAACATAAGTACAACGAGAAAGAGAGAAAGGAAGGGCTTTTAGGAACATAATAAAACTAGATGAAGTGGATATGGATACTTTCCAGCAGTTAAAGTTGACAGGCTATATTTTGATATAAATTAGCTAACACTAACAGACAAGTACCATTTATTGTGCGAACACATTTCCATTCATGCGCTTCAATTGCATCTCCAACTTCCCCCTCATAATATCTGTCTGACCTGGCATTAGAATGCAAATCTGAGTATTGACGCAAAAGCCTCTCTGGACCTGTCAAAAATAAAAGAAGAAACTGAAGTAACACGAACAAATATTTATTGACAGAGTTTCAAATTAATGTTTAACACATACAGCAGCACATGTTAAAAGATATTTGCAAAAGGTAATTTATATATCCATATCCATCTTGGCTTGAGGTGTGTACACCTTTTGGGTTAAGAGTCCTCACTTGATAACATCTCTAAAATACCCCTAATAATTTATGAACTGAGATATTCTAATCAGTACATACTACATAATAAATAAGAAAAAGAAAGAAATTAAAACAAAATATTTAAGAGGCTATTAAATTATTTCATACAACATGGGTCTCATATAGCATCGTATTTCGGCAGTTTCTTAATCTCTTATATCTTATTGGATAAGTATTAAAACTTATAAAATTAACAAAAAATATAGACTACAATTGGATAGTTCATTAGCACAGCAAGAAATGAACTTTATTAACACGATGAAGATATAACACATGGAAAAAGAAGAAGGGGTAATAACAGTTACGAAGTATTGTAAAATGTAAAGATGCTCCTCTCTGCCCTAGAAAGTCCCAGCAGAAACAACCGCTTTTTAGTGTGTAACAGAAATCCTCTGCTGTGCCAGAACTCAGAAATGTCGCTCAGAGAGAAATAAGCCCTATGACTGTTTAATTTATTAACCTTTTCATTGGGTGACTTGAGTATGATTGTTAATTTAATGGTTAAAAGCTCAATCTCTGCAATTTCGTCCTTTATTTTCTCCATTTTCACAATAGAAAAAAAGACTGGTACAGATAGTATAATGGCTCCGTCTTTGTTATAAATATGATTCGTGTGGCATGATGGAACTGTATTCCTTAAGAAACATGCATCCCCCTTGAAAGTTCCCTTGCATGCTTACATGCAAATCCAACTTACTCCAGACACGTCCACAAATCTGAACTTATTTACTCTAAAAACATGAACAAAAAAGCTACATGCAGAGACTGCAGTGTACACCTATTACAAATTTTCAAGAACAAAGTAAAATGCAACATATCATCACGGTGCATCTAAAATTTTGATTCTTAATGTTCAGGAGATATTTCATTGTATAATGAGTTAATGGACATTAAAAATTTCAGACGAATATACCACCTCACCTTGCCCTATTCTTATAAGCTTTTTCAATCCATGAGCATATCGCCTAATTCTGGGTCGATGTCCTTCTAGATTGATCCTTCCCCAAGAAATAAAAAGATGTAATCAATTATAAGTCAGCCAAAATATCATTTATCAGGGCACGCAGAAAAATCAAATCAATCTAGACCTAGAAATATTAATAAGAAATGAAATAATGAGTACTGCAACTGACTCGCTCACAATCTGCAATTTCAAAGATATAAAGAAATTCAAGTAATGCAGAGATTAGTCATAAGCAACCATGGGTTGTCCAGATGTATGGAAGACTTTCATACATTTGATTAGTTCCCTTAGCTTCCAGTGAAAATAAATAATCTCACATGTGGAGAGAATTTAAATCCATGTTCTTAAACAGCAGATAAACCAAAAAGCGGTACTGGTTTTCCCAACCCCAGGTTTACCTTATATATTGATTATAAATTCAAAAAGATAAAATAAAATAAAATAAAATAAAATAAAGCAGCAAATCCAAGTCAAATAATATAAAAGAATTGATAATAACAGCCTCTTTAAAGTAAGAGTAAATCCACTGTCACTCCAAAAACAGAAAAACATTTTAGAAGTACAAAAATGCACAAGAGACTGCATTCTGTTAAAACAGCTAGATAACCTTTGCAAACAACAGAAAATATGTCATGAACTTAATTTGCAAAATCTTTATTTTGTTTTATTCTAATTGATTAAGATCAGTATTGTTTTCATATGGATTCTCCAAAACCTCAAGGAAATGGTTGTATTATGATACTAAATTTTTCTAAGCAAGCTAATAAGACAAACTCTACTAGATTTATACAGCATAATACACACAAATGGCATACATACTCAGTCTCCATGTTCAGCTTGTTTCTGGTACTACTGCCTCTTGAGAGCTCATATTCAGCCTGTCAAAAGAAGAATGCTAAAGTGATAAGTTTTGGTGAGTCCAACATAAAATTCCATTAAGCATTACTTCCAAAACATAAAAGAAGGCCAAGAGAATACCAAAATATTTTAACTTTCAAGACAAAATTAACAAATTATTCAGCAATGTTGACTGCAGGATTAAAGAAAAGCTTAGCATGTGATACACCGGATGAGGCAATGGTAACTGACACGACCAATACATTCTACAAAATTTTAGCACTAGACCATGTTATTGACAGTGTTCAGTGAAATATACCTGTTGCTTTGCATGATCAAATGCCTCCATCCATTCTCGAGCTTCTCCAGCTGTAGCACAAGCAATCTTGACGAAGAAACAAGGATTTAGTTATATTTTGTTTTTCATGAGGAAGAGTTTTCATTTTTCTTTTTGGGAGATTTTATACGTAGAAACAGAAGAACATATAAACTACAAGAATAGGATAAGCTATCTTCCCAAAGATGAAAGAAGAGAACAAAAAGGAAAAATAGACAAAACTCCAGAAAATATTTAATAAGAAAACTGGCAGAAATGCAGGAAAACCTTTGAAGGAATTTGAATTACTTGGTATATTCGGTCCAAATCAAAGATTCAATAAGCAATCTCAAAGAACATGTGCAAAAGAGGAAACATACAATAATAGCAGGATCTGCACGTAATGCTATTTCAAGTGTAAGCATGCACCACATAATTAGGACAATGTTTATGCAAATACTTATGGAAGGTCCTTTCCTCATTTCTTTCCCTGATCACTGAAGAGTTCTTTCATTTGAATACAACAGCTCCTAAAAACTCTCTCTTCCCATGGTCGATGTCCAGTCTCCCAAGACGGCCTTTTAATTTTTAAATATTAAGGTCTTTAACTTCTATTCATCAACTTCTTTCATGTGGGATACTACCAAATGCGAAATGTGGTTTAATAACACGAGCAGATTCTAATAGTGTAAAAGTTCAAATTGCACTAGAACAATGCAGCAAGACAAAAACAGGTACAATTTACAGCATGAACAAGCCAAAAATAATTGAAATGTGACATCCCCTAAACTAGAACATCATGATCAAGTGCTAGTATTTCTTAAACCACAGTAAGATTTGCAGAGTGAATAGTGGTGAGCTACAGCTTACTTCTCCCTTTTTTGTCTCATCCAGTCTACTATAAAACCGCAAGACATACAGATCCTACAAAAATTCAAGAGAAAAAGTTAAGATTGGAGATGGCGAAAAGGAACTGATGGGAAGCTACTTGTCATCAGGATTACTTTAAGAGCTAAAGAAAAGGACTCGTCATGCAATAGAAGAAAGCATCAAATCTAACATCTGAGAGTACAAGAGCCCCAAAAAAGAACAGATATTAAAGATAGAACAATTAGATTAACAGAGGCCGCACCCCTTCATTGACCTTTCGACGCCCTAGCTCCTCCACCATAAGTGTAGGCCCTGCGACACCCCTCCTAATAGGTTTCTGGATAAGAAAAAGTTAAGCATCAAGTGTAAATATCTAATTAAGCACTTGGAAATTGGAACATAGCTAGGCTAGAATAATGAATAAAACATTGGCTATTAGAACTTGGGCACAATCGTATAACACTGAAAACATGTTCATTTTAAAACAGAAACAGACTAATATACATATATATATATATATAACAAGCATAATTCTATCATCCATGAAATAGTAGACTAATGGCGTTCTATCACTAATCCCCTTAACAATTAATGTACTTTCAGCTCTCTTAATGCAATTGCCAATTTCAATATATCAAAACCCAATGGAGTTGTACAGCAAGATTCGTTTCCTCAGTGAAATAACTAACGTGTGCAGTAAATTAACAAAAGTTGATCATATACTCAAATATGAATTTAAAAATTAAGTTTGACAGACAGCTACAAAATGTTTTCTTGAATTTACTCTCACTCCAGAATGAAGAAACAAAATGAAAATTCCAATGACGCTTGAACTCGATGCAGCTCCATTTTCAGCTTACAAATTAAACCATTTAATTATGCAAATGAAAAAAGTGAGAGAAAAGAGCTTACAATGCCAGGATTCTCGTGAGGATCACGCTTATACATTTCCACATATTTGCCTCTGATAAAGAGAAAACGAAGATGACAAAACTCATGTCCTATTGAATTCGTTCCTAAATGATATACCCATCCAAAATACTCCAACGTTTTTTTCTCTTTCTCTTTCTCTTTCTCTTTCCCTTTACCAATAATTCCACTTTTATTGTTATTATTATAATTATTATTCCCATTGCTACTACTTCCGCTGCTACTATCAGAGCCGCCACCTCTACTCTCCGATCTCTCACCTCCACCCTTCTTCACCGTCACCTCCGTCGTCGTCGTCGTCGCTGCGGCCGTCGTCGATGATTCCATGCCTTCTCTTTCTCAGGCTTTAGAACAATAACGGCTCAAAATCAAAATCGGAGACTCATGAAAGAGATAAATGCGATCGGGAGAGAAGAGGCGTTCCTTTAATTTTTTCTGATATAGCGCCTTGTTTTCGTGTTTTTGCAGTGTTAACGGCTTCTTGTTCTTGCTGTTACCTGGTTTGGTTTTTTTAAAAAAAATATCTTTATTTGTCTAATTAAATTACAACTGTGCGTGATTAAAGATTAACAGAAAGATTAATTAATAATTAAGCGATAAGAAGGTTAGATTACAGTTTGTTTGTCTGACAGGTAGGGTCCACGAAAGAGTTAATATTTAGGTGGGTCCAAGTAACTGCCTAATAGTCAACATAATGGAACAGTGTGTGTGGTCTTTCTTTTGAATTTCGCCTTTGATTTTGACAGCGCGTTTTTGGATATTTTCCTATTTTTAATTTTATGTTGAAAATTTTATTTTAGGACAAATTCATGCAATGACTTACCCTTTAGCTAATTCATAAACCTTTTTCTATTTAATTTAGACGTTAATTAAAAATAAAATACTGATTTATCTCATCTGTAAAATTTTAAAAAATATAGAGTTTCGATCTTTTCATTCGTGATCTATGGTTATTAATTAAAATTCATTATGATTATCGTTTAATATAATTTTTTTCTTTTGCCATTTATAAGAATTAGAATTTAATTTGCACCCGGATTAAGAAATATAAAATTTTAATTAATATTATTAAACTTTATCATTATTTTTTAAAAATATCTATCACTATTAAACTTTCTATAAAAATTATAATTTTAAAATATAAAAAATAAAAATTAATTGTATACGATTTATATCAATCAATAAATGATATTTTTAATTATTACTTACTAAACAAATAAATAAAATAAATTATAATTTTAGACAATACCTAAAAGAAACTATTCTTTTTTGAGACAAAAGTAGGAACCCAAAAAATTAATATTTAATACCTAAAAGAATGTGATCAAAGGAGAAAAAGTCTTGTTCTATTAATTTATTAGTTTTAATAGAAAGCGGTCGTTAGAAAAAAATTTACCAAGTCAAGAAGAGTATTAATCAACAAAATGGGGGATTGGCTTTGCTTTCATGTCGCCATTAGCTATGATTTAGTGTAAATTGTACTTTATGGAGTCCTTTTTTTTTTTCTTTTTCTTTTTGTTTTTTCATGGTACAATAGTTAATTCGTAAGCAAGTGATGTGAAATGTACCATTTCGTCTCAGTAAACTCATTGCATGCTCATGCAAAAGATGCAACACCCAAAAGTAATAAAGATTTGTTTTTGTAGAAGAGATTTGAGTTGGAGCGTCAAAAACATTTTACTTTGTACAAAGCAGATTGCGACCTGTGTTTTGTCTGATGCTGAAAAAAGAAAATAAACTATTTTAATTAAAAATATTTATTAATACATGTCAAGTTTTATTAAATTTAGATTATTCAAATATATGTGAAGAAAATGTTAAAGGGACTAAATACAAAAATGAAGTCTTATTCGAATGTAATTTTAGGTCACTCAGTTTCGACGAGCGACAAGAAATTTCATCCACTGATATGTTGTTAATGCCACTGACCACAAATTGTAGCCACGTACGGTAAGTGGGGTGGGGTTGGGTGGGGCAGCAAATTCTTTAATGTAATCTGCAGGCCAGACTAGGAAAATGACACAATATAGCAAAGTGAATGGGAATTGAGAAACCCAAGTGATTTGACAAATGAGCAATTGGGACCCTGTGAGATTAGATCGATTTACCTGCTTTGTATACATATGGCATCTTTGAAGAACACGTATGTAAAACAGATAGCTAATCACAATCTCTTTTAAAGGGTCAGGCCAGCTACACTGCCAGTGTTCTTTCTAAGAAAAATAACTAATGGTGCTATTCATTTTTGTTCTATGCTAATGCGCAAGTTCTTGAAGAAAATGACGCGACCAAACCAATAAGAACTGAACCAGCCTGAAAAATTACGGGTCTGCCTTACCAGCCACTGCCCACTTTCTTCGACTCTAGAATCATGCATTATGCATATCATGAATGCCTTTTTCAGCGTGTCTTAACCTCTTAATTTCCAGAAATAAAGACCATTTAAATTGCATACTTCCATTAGGTAGAAGGACATCTCAAGGTCTCCAAATACACCGAGTAACGTGCTTTCTCAGTTCTCACAATATATTTGAACCGATCATCTGACTGCATAGACAGAGTAAAAACATGGGTGGATCGAATGTTTGCTGTCTATATATGTGACTACATTATGCAAGCACTTAGATTTATGAGACTGATCAACCTGAAGATAATTTCTGCACAAATGCAAGCAGAACTCTGAAATGAAGTTCAAAACTGGAACATAACTACAGTTGCTCATTCCGGCAACTGTGATTTTGTCCAAATTTACCACTTCGCATATTATAAAAAAGATCCAAATTTCTAAATCCATTATTAACTCATCGTTCTTTCTTTCTCCTCTTGATCCACGTCATATTCATCATCATTTTCGTCTTCGTCTTCGTCTTCGTCTTCGTCTTCGTCTTCGTCTTCGTCTTTATCGCCAGCAATGTCAACCCAATACTTAGATGGTGAAAGTTTGTTGAGCTCACCTTTGCCATCATTCTCGTCCATAAAATCCAACCCATATTTTGTGTCTCGGTGTTTAACAAGAAGCCACCGCAGCAGGCGGTCCTCCTTGTTTAGGTAGTGCAGCTCCTTGTTGATGTTGGGAGTGGCCATCATTGTCATTTGCATCAGTTGTCCCTGAACAAGCATAACAGAAACGGAATACATTTCACCAATCAACTTCAAAAAGCTGAAAGCCAATAAATAAGTATTTTCTCAACCCAATAGGAATGAATCAACTTTAAATAGCTTGATTCATGCAAATATCAACAGTCTAGTTAAGCATCAAATTTTGCTGCTGGGCCAGCCTAAATCCAGTTTTTAACTGCATTTTAGGAACAAGTGGAGACATTTTCTTTACCTATCCTAAAAATCAGATCAAGAAGAGAGCTTTCTGGGAGAGTAGTTGCATGAAACTAAATTACAGGAGACCCAACAGAAACTCATTTCAAGGGATGGAGGGGGAAGGAGAGAGGCCAACCTCAGTATTTGTGCAAATTATCAGGGAATTCAATTTCACATAATTCACCAGGTTTTCATCTACAGTAACTAGATGCATCAATTCAAAATTTACATTTCACAGGTAACTGTAAATGGAAGCCTCTTATACACGTGCAGAGAGCATAGCTTAACTGCATTTATTTTCCATTTTTCCAGAAAACACTTCTATCAGACTCCAGCCCTCATCTTTCTCATTAAAACTCTTGTATCCTGTCACAAGATTTTTTCTTTTAGGTGTCTTAACTTACTAGAACCTACACCAGTACTTTCCCCAACACCTGACATCATTATAAAAACCTAAACCGAAGGACAAATGTCCTCAGTCACAATATCCATGTACAGCAACAATTTTACTTAACCACAACATACCAAAAAGAACTTAAACCTTGTCATGCTTATAAATAACCATACCTCATTTAATAAAAGATATATATTGTTTATTCGTGTAACACTAGACTTTGAGATTTTACTGCTGCTCCATACCATATGATATGAGCTAACCGCCCTCTAAAATAATAGGAAAGCACAAGATTGGTGCATTATAGCAATTTAAGCATGTA
The DNA here is from genome assembly GCF_019578655.1 of Ricinus communis. Lineage (NCBI taxonomy): Eukaryota > Viridiplantae > Streptophyta > Magnoliopsida > Malpighiales > Euphorbiaceae > Ricinus > Ricinus communis. The sequence continues at coordinate 24,639,405 of NC_063258.1, forward strand.
CCTCCAGCAAAACTCGTAATAGAGAATGTGTGCATAATTTACTTCATCACGGTACTTGAGAGAGAGAGGGAGCAACTCAACAAATCAGAAAACAACAATAAATTATAGCATATTACAGCAGAAGAAATTATCACCTGAAAATATCTGTTTTCACGCTTCTTAATACCATAACCCAACTGAATGGTACCAAAAGATTTCATATCAGTAAGAACACCGTTTCTACTTTGAACATGTTTTCCTACTCGAGCTACCAAATCAATCACCGCTTCCTTATGTATATGAGGCTTCAAGAGAAGCATACAATCATAGAGAGGCATTTTTTTCACTCTTTATATTCTTCCACAAACTGAACTAGATAACTGAAAAAAAAAAATTAAAATAAATCTTTATTAGATGAAATAAACACAATCTTCATTCATATAATTTCCCTGAAACTTCTAAATGCAATTAAAAAAAAAGTAATAATTAAATCATGCACACAAGTTCAAGTATAAACCTATATGAATCTACGGCACTAACTATCTTGCACTGATCAAACTCCATCAGTGAAGAGCTGGTTTTTGTGCCCTAAATAAATGTATGCAGCTGTATAACTTACTGTTTGGCATTACTAAAGCCAACCAGCTCGGCCAGCTGCAATCAAGCAAATTCTAGAAAACAAGACTCATTGATATTAACGACGCTTCTTTCGCTCACCAAAAGATGTTTAAGCTAACAAGACAGAAAATCAGGGATTCTTAGTAGTATAGGTTTTGTGGGCAAAATGTTCTAATTAACAAATCCAGATCAAGATTGTAGATTTTATTGACACAAAACTAATAAAAAGGAAGAACTGAAATAAGGAAATGATAAATTGAAAGAGAAAGTAAGGAAACAGATCTTGTGAAATGAAGAGCACCTGATCAAGAAGAAGGGCGAGAGAGAGAGTAACGGTGAGAGTGGCGGTGATGGGTTCTTCTGATACCTTAAACCCTTTCTCCTCTCGTTGCTAGAAATAAAAGGGCGGAGAGTTATTGGATTAGGTTGAACGCGCACACGACTTGTCGTTTACTTCTTTTGTGTATTTGCTTTTTTCTAATATCGGAATTTCTTTTAATGAAAAACTCGTAAAGGAAGAGCTTTGTTCCCCTTCTAAGGTTATTTGTTAAGCAATGTCAAAACCAAGATCACTTGAGGGCTAAAATAGCTTATAAAATGGTAACAAGAGTGAAGAGTAAAGCTAATTTCTAAATGGAATAAGAATATGATAGAGGAACATGCAAAATGGTGAGGAATTGAAGTTGACAAATCCTAGCAAGCACAATGAATAGATTCTTAAAAAGCAAGGCATATGTTAAGCATTTCATAATCGTATCAACTATTATTTAAAAATATATTTAGTTTTAATTAATTCATTAAATTAATTCGATTTTATTTTAAAACTTATTTATAGTGATACCCTATATAGGAATATCGTAACTAAACTGAAACTAAATATAAAATTCATCATTTTATATTGTTACGACAATAATTTATTGCTAATGTTACGTTCATCGTAGTTATGGCTATGACTTGTTATTAGCTTCTATTAATCGTGATTATGACAATAATAGACAAAGCTTGAGCTATTACCATTTTCTTCCTTTCAGTTTGCTTGGTAGTATTCATTGTGAAACAAATGTAGGATATATATATTGAGGTGTATCTTTGCTTTTGGCCTCCTCATTATCTATCTTATGCTTAAGAGTATATGACATTCGGATTAAAGTTGGCACCTTAAGCTCTCATGAAAAATGTAACATTGATTCTCTAATCTTTACGTGGTTATAAGCAATAACATGAGAATTTATTTATGGTTTCCAAAGTTTTTAACTTGAACAAACAACTCTTTTTAAGCCACCCATTATGATATTTGTGCTCAAATTATGGTTTTGGTTATCTGGGTTTTAGGTGAAATTTTTTATTTTTTTTATTTTCTTATGAGCTTTGTATATATATATATATATATTTTATGAAATTTGTATTTTTCATTCAATATTTATATTTTATTCCCAGTCTAATTAAAAACTATTTAACCTTATTTAAACAAATAAAAATTAAAAATAGGACACTTAGATTAAAAATTTAAGAGTTTGAATATATAATTTTAATGACATAAATTCTAAAAAAGTAAAAATATTAAATTGCAAATTTTTTTCTATTTCTAAAATATCCAATATATATTTTACATCGTCTATACGAAAATGTATTTTCATAAAATCTTCTTGACTTTTATTTAAAAATTCATTTTGCAAATTTGTTATTACGCATAGCTCTTACAAAAGATCGGACCAGCGACGTATACAATACTTAAATTTTCGATATAAATACTATATAATTAATTCTCATCTTTTAGAGAATATGGAAATTTCACTTTTAAAATAAATAGTTTATTGTACATATATCATAAAATTTTAATAGAGTACTAATCTGATTAATAAGTTCTTTTTAACTTTTAAATTCCTTAAAAGTCTAGCATTAATTAATCACACAGCATTTTAATTAAAATCTCAAATATCATAAATTAAACTATGATTTCCGTCTTTAAAAATATTACTTTTTATTTACAGCTGAGCTAAATTGCTAAAACGGCAAAACTGAATACCAACTGTTGTCGTTTTTAAATTTTGCTGGTGGACCCCAATGATAATAAAATATTCATAAATCCACCGGCCAACGGAAGTCGGTTGATAATATGAACACGTGTCCTAGAGGATATCGAGCCAGACACCATTCATACCTAAACACGTGTGGTTTCCTCGAAATCACGTAAATCAACTGTTCCATTTATTTAATCAGTTATTTATCTTATCCGCACTCATGTAAAATTATCCAGATCATAGGTGCAATTTTGTAATAATGTAGGAATCCTAACCTTCTCTATAAATATCAACAGCACCCTCCCCCCAGTACTATACGTAGAATTTTTCCTTTTGAAAACAAGACAGCAAGGATGCCTGCCTTACGCCATGAAACTCTAAACCTGACTTCTTTCAATTCTCGAATACGAAACCCTAACCCTAATTTCTCTGATTCTCGCCGCCGCAAGCCCCCGCGAAATCCTCAGGCTTTCAACCACCACCGATCCAGATCTGGTGCGATGGTTACAAAGTTTCCTTCCAGAAACTTTGTCATGGGCGAGGTTAAGATCTTGAAACGCGGCGAATCTTTAGCGAAAGTCGATAAGCGGGGCTTGTCGAAGAAGGAGAAGCGTAAGCATCCGACAATGATCATGAAGATAGAAAAAGATCCGGATCTGATTTTAGGATCCACAGATAGGCTAGGACCTGACCCGGAGACTGTTCAGGAGCAGATTAGGCTTAGCATAAATGAGATTTATGCAGGATCGGGTTTTGCAGCAACGTCGCCGCCGCCGAGTTCTGTTCCGGTTCCCGGATTTTTAGGGAAGAGGTGTATTGGAACGGCAACGAGTGATTTGAGGCGATTGTTGAGACTTGATTTGGATTGATTAGCAAGAAACTGAAGTTTGGTTAGAAGCTCATGGTCTTTCCTGTATTTTTTCAAGAGGAAAGGATTTTGAGCGCAAAAAGAGCTGACTAATGAATTTTAGAGAAATTAGGGATTCTTCTTATTGTATATTCTTTTATTCTCTAGTAAATATTCTCTAGCTGTTATTGTCCGTTGTTTAGAGTTACTTTGTAGTTTGTACCACTGCTATAGTAGCTTTTGCAATGAAATTCTCAATCTTTAGTACTATGTTCTCTGTGTCATTTTCCTTTTTGGTGTTCATTGAAGGGTGTTACAAAAGTACCCTACAGGTTAGGTTGTTAAGCAGTATAAGTAACACCTTCTCCTCATTGTTCCTGATTTCTTCCTGACCCGAGAAGGGTGGAATCGGGTTCCAAAGAGAGGTCTCCAGAAGTAAATTCAAATTCACATCTGGATTGGAATTCTTTTTATTATTATAATTATTCATATTGAAGTAACGGTGGATTGGTGGTAAATTCGTTGATGATTTTGTTAACAACATCAACTGCAGCATCCTTACTGTTTAATGGATATAGGTTCATCCGGCTTTATCTCTAAACTGGTCAAATTCAAGCCTGAGTGGCTGGATCGAGCACATTGGTGATATGCAGGCTATATGCGATTACAGGTTTTTCTTGTCTTCTACTTATTTTCCTTTTTTTTTTTTGTACAAACCCACAAACAGTGAATCTGATCAGCTAGAGCTTTTTAATGATTATGTATTTGTCAATTCATTTCTTTCTTTAAACATATCAGAGCGAGTCTGGAAAGCTAGACAGGATGCTGAGGGCATCATTGCATAAAAGGTTTTGCCCTTTCACATACAGGAAAATATTTGCATAATCAATTGGCTATCTGGCCAAGTCATTTCTGATTTCTGGCATGAAAGAAAAGCATCTCTGTGAATGGGAAATTCTTCTTGAGGTGAGAAATTCTTATGGAAGGGGGGCTACTTAATTCTGCTTGCAACAGCTTCACCCATTTCCATGCTTTCCCTACTATCATCAACTTCTGGTTGTCCTGGCACTATTTTCTTCCAGAACCAGTGCTTTCTCCATAGGAATATCATCTCTTCAATGGGAACTCCTTTGGTTTCAGGCAGGAAGATGTAAACGAAGGCGGTCATGACAGTAACCCAACCAGCAAAGAAGAGGAATATCCCAAACTTGAATGCACAAAGAAGTGAAGGGAAAGACTGTGCTATGACGAAAGTGAAGAAAAGGTTTACAGCTACTGTAATGCTCTGTCCAGCTGATCGCGTTTCGAGTGGAAATATCTCACTTGGTACTGTCCAGCCTAATGGACCCCATGACCATCCAAAAGCTAAAACAAAGAGGCAAATCATAATTACCACCAACACTGAGAAGCTTTTAGACAGTTGCTGGTTGTCCCCAAATTTTACTCCCAAGATTATAGCCACTATTACCTGTTTCACAATTGCAATGATGAGTGTAGTTATTTTGGGTTGAGCGTTATTGAGATGCTTATCAGTCATGAATATTTTACCTGGCATGTTATCATTTGTATTCCTCCACTGATAAGTAAAAATCTTCTACCTAGTCTGTCAACTGTTGCTATGGAAATGAAGGTAGAGGAACAAAGAACTGCTCCAGTCACAGCTGAGGAGTAGAGTGCGGCATTTCCTCCAAATCCCATGCTTTGAAACAGTGGGGGAGCATAGAAGAGGATAATATTAATGCCTGTAAGAATCTGGAACGTTGGCATGAAAATTGCCATAACCAATTGCGGTCTGTTCCTTTTCTCAAGAATGTTTCTGAAGGGATGCTTGATTGAGTTAGCCAATTCACTCGCATCTAGCATGTCCTGAAATTCTGCATCTACATGCTTGGTTCCTCTGATTTTCTCCAGGACATTTCTCCCTTTCTCATGCAATCCTTGTTCAATTAAACTGTTTGGTGTCTCGGGCAGAAGTAATCCTCCTATTGTCATTAGGAGAGCTGGGGCTGCTGCTAGTCCCAGTGAGAGTCTCCATCCCCATGATTCAAGCTTATGAGTACCATAATTTACCATATTTGCTGTAAAGATTCCACTGGTTGTTGCTAACTGAAACATAATGTTCAGTCCTCCTCGAAGATGAGTAGGCGCCATCTCTGATAAATATAGTGGAACAGCCTTCAAAACCAATGCAACTGAAGAGCTTAGTCACTATATTAGAGCATCGAATGTGTTTTGCCTATAATAATTAGCTTGGGACATAATAAGAAGTACCTGATTCCCAAATCCTATGCCAACACCTAGCATGATCCGTCCTAGGAGGAGCATTGCCAGATTAATAGCTGTGGCATTCAAGGCTGCACCAATAAGAAAGCTAATGCCTCCAGAAATTATACTTGCACGGCGACCATATATTCTAGTAATAGGACCTGCCACTAGAGATGCAGCCAATCCAGCAAGGTAGAGAGAAGAGGTAAAAGCTGCCAGCCTTTGGTCGTCGTATTTGCAGTAGTTGTTTTCATGTGCATGCTTCTTCTTTAAATATACACTACGGAAAAATTTTTCAAGAAATGCATCCATTGAGATCACTCCTCCTGTTAATAATTGAAGTTGGAATTGAACATTCATTTTTGAAGTGATCCATTGGGAAATCATAATTGCTGGGTACAGTATTGCGTTCTGATTGTAGCATAAGGTAATTAAGAAGATGAGAAGTCAGATTTTTCAGAATGAACTAACATAGCATCCTCTGTCTCAATCAAATTCAATTCTATTCATGGAAAAGGTTATAGTTTTAAGGATGATTTGAGAACTATATGAACCCCAATGCTCTCAAGCCAGCACGAAAAATCACATCAACTTAAGGTGAAATCTTCAAGAAATAAAATCTAACATGGCAAATATCACATTGATAATAACAAGGAATATAATCTTTTGACATAAATCTAGTCCTTGCTTATGCAGACTTGATTATGGAGTGCCAGGAGATTTAGAAGTGAGGTTTCGTACTTGAATGCAAGAGCCAGAAAAATAAAAAGCACCCGTCCCTTTTCCCAGAAAAATGAGACTAGAAACTCTACCTGTAGTTTATAGTAATTATACCAATTAATGATTTCTTTATGAATTGTTTTATTACATCCATGAATATCATCGTAATTGCAGTGATAGATAAGAAGGGTAAGGCTCCATTTGGTAATTTGAAGTCTTGGTTTATCATTTCCCTTTGCCTGGTATCTAAAACAAAGTAAGAGATGCCTGTGATTCTAATTCCATTCCTACCAAATACTCAACTTTACAAATTCAACATGACTGTTTTGCACCTTTTGCTTTTTAACTTTATATTTCATCATTTCCTTTTGACACATAGCTCTCACCTAATCAAAAAAAGGAAAGCTAACAAGTAGATTCTTGGTAGATTCTCACTCTCAGAACATAGTTATTATCAAAATTCAACAATGAAGAAATTCCTTCTATCAACTTCAATTTCAAGAAAAGAAAGATAACAGAAAAAAAAAAAAAAAGTACCTGAGATTCCAATATCGTATCCAAAAATCGACCCTCCAACAGCAGCAACCATACAGGCAACGAACACAGCAAAGGTGACCTTCCCTTGATATTGTTCTGCTCTTTCCTTGGCCACACCGGCCGGTGCCAAGGACCCTCCTGCCATCTTTAAAGCTCCTGCTGTTCCCTTCTGTTCCTCAGAAAACTCAACCAAAAAGCAGAGCAAAATAGAAATACGTACAAATTCCTCAAGTCTTGAGGGCTAAAATCATTTTCTTTCTATTTTTATTTTTTTATCGGTTTTGCCTTGGAATGAAGAGAGAACAACCCCCAACTCAACACAAGTGAGATTTAAAAAATGTTCTGCGATTCTCGGCAAGAGAAAACAAGTGGGCCTAGGATCTTTCTTCTGCATACATGGTGACCATGATCTGAAAATTGAACTTGTTGTCTAGCGCTTCCAAATAATTGTTTGATTTTGCTGATGCAGCAGAATCTCTACAAACAATGATTTGGGGCATGAAGTTTTTTGCTTACCTCTCTCTCTTATCTACTGAATTAGTAAACAAGAACATGCAGTAATAATGTCTCTTAATGGTAGGAGTTGGATGCGTCAACAAATGGTATGAGCTGGATATTTATAAACAAATGACCAAATTTTCTTTCTTTCTTTTCTTTAATTTTCCTGAGATTTAAATTCAAGTCTTTTTCTTTATCGGATTATATCAATTAAAAAGAAAAGTTCCAAAATTTTTACACTTCAATTTCTTTGTTTGGATTCTAACAATTTGAATTCCATAGCAAAAATCATTCTCTCTTTTTTCCCTTACTTACAAAGAATTAGTCAATTTCATAGGTAAAAGGCTTCTTGTAAAATAACTCAATAAATTCATTATTGTGATGTTTGGTTTTGCCATAGTAATTATTCATGAAATATCAAGAACGACTCATGTATATAATAACTACTGAGGAGTTGTGGCTTTGATTAATTTAATGCTGGTAACTGTAGGAATGAGAGTGAGTGAAGAGATTAGTTTAATAATTATCTCAGTGATTAAGAGATCCAATTTAGGATTTGGCATTTGGTCAGCAGATTGACTTTTGGAGGGGCAATCGTATAGAAAGTCAATAGCATTTATTTTCTTAAGGGTTAATTACTATATATATCCCTTAAGTTTAATTTATACTAAATTAGCACATCATATGTTTTTTTTTTTTATATTACAATTAAATATTTTGAAGATATAACTCGTTATTCTTGTACTTATTCCAATAGTTTTTGTCTAGTAAGTACCAATTCCAATGTGAAATTAAAATCCAAATATATAATATGATATTACTGATATAATTATTTTAAAAATTTAGGATGCTACTGAGAATAACGTTTTATAAGAAAATTATATAGTTATTCAGATTGAAGAAATTATTATTATATATTTTCACAAACATAACTTAATTTATTTTTAATAAATATCTCTTATATTTTTTTATATATGTGAAATATATTTTTTTTTTATAAAAAAATTGAATATATTTAACTTTAAAACTTACAATCTAATTAGATAAAAGATTTAATTCCAGAGTTAATTTTTCAAATTTTTATATGATTTAAATCAATATTAGAATTACTAATTTAGGTGTCCCATGACTATATCAACATCATGTTAGATTTAGAAATAATAATTTATATATGTGGTGATATAATTTTATCGACTATAGGTATATATTAATTCTTGGCTTTTCTATAATTATTTTTCGTCAGTATGCAAAAGTCTTTAAAAGAAAAAAACTTCAAATATACCTCAACAAAACGAGCTGAAAAGCAATAATAATAATAATAACTGGCAAACATTTCAAGGACAAAAAAGCAGGTGTGGACCAAAAATCACTTTTATAAAGTTGTTTGGTTAAAGATGAAAGTTGTGTTTCATCCTTTCAAAGTCAAGGTTTTGGAACAGCACCAAAGTGCTCTTCCAACTTTTTTTGGAAAAAAAGGGAAATTTTATTAAATTATATTATAGTTTAAGGTATTTTTATTTTGAATTTGTATTTTTTTTTTAATTTTAGTATCATTTAAATATGACTGTTAGCAAATAATGATTAAATTATATAATAATGTTAAGAGGTTATAATGTGGCACGCAATAGCCACTGTCCTTTCAACTGCCGCGTCAATACTTACTAAAAGTGTTATATAATTTAGTCGTTATTTATTAATAGTCATATTCATATAGTATCAAAATGATAAAAAGTAAATTACATGTCCTAAAATAAAAATAAGCTAAATCAGAGGACAATTTACTAGATTTTCTATGCTTTTTCAAAACTATGTTGTTGTAACCCATCAGCAATTCTTTTAATATTAAAAAGATAAAAATGTCTTTAGTTCCAACATAATTATAATTCTACCATTAGTTAAAATATTTCAACTTTTTATTATAGGGTAAAGTTTAAAATATTACTCCATTATTTGACTTTTTTCTTTCACTTGAGAGATGAAGATATTTTTTGTATCAAATGAGTATCACGTGTTTTATTTTTTTACTATTTTTTAGATATATATTTATATTTTTATTATTTTTTATATAGTTTTACATATATTTAATATGAACTATTATTAAATTATAATTTTATAAGCTATATGATATCTAATAATGCATCAAGAAATTTATAAAATATATTAAAATTTTATCTAAAAATTATTTCTTAAATTTGATTAAATTAAAAAGATATATATTTTAATAACTTATTATGATCATAAAAAATCTAATCGGATGCTGAGTTAATTAAAATATTTATTTTATCAAATATTTCTATTTATAGATGCTAAGTTAATTAAAAATATTTATTTTATTGAATATTTTTATTTCTATTAATATTTACAATCTTAAAAATGAGAAAAATATTGAATATATATAAAATGGTCAAAAATGAGAAAAATATTAAATGTATCTAGATGTTAAAAAAAATAAAACACATATCTTTTTGATAAAAAAAATATTTGTCCCTTAAATATAAAAATATCAAACCATATGGTAGCTTTTTGAATTTTGTCCTTTTATTATTATAATCAATCAAAAAAAATGTTTACTTTAATTTTAATATTGAAAACACATTTTATCTCATTTATGGAATATTTTAAATAAATGAAAGAAGAAATTTTTGTATCTTACCAATATTCTTATTATATGTCTTGTATTTTTATTAGATAATTAAAGGTTAAATACATATTTATGCTCGCTAAATTTATATCGATTATTCACTTTAACTTTCGATTTTTTTTTAACAGAGATTTAAATTTTTATTTTTTATATCTAAACATCTTTAATTTTTAATTTAACATAACATAGGTCTGAACTATATTGTTTTAGTAATATTTAAATATTTTCATGCAATATATGTGAAGATATTGAATGATGATATACATCAACGATAGTTAAAAAAAATCATAAAAAGATAAATTCAAGTGTCTATTAAATTAAATTAAAAGTTAAAATATTAAACTGACTAAATGATCGATATTTAAGAGCATAAATATACATTTGGACATAATTAAATATTATATTTCATGAATTTACCATTTGTATTAATATTTTTATCATATTAATATTATTAAATTAAATTAATAAATTTTACATAGTTGATATTTATCATAAAAAAGTTTAATAATTATGAAAATAAATACTTAATTATTTATAGTGAATGATCAAATATTTTACTTGCATGCCATTTGTCCTTTTCGGTCATTTTCATGACAACAACACGTACCAAATTACTTTTTATTTAATTACTAAATATATAAAAAGCTTTTTCTATGAATACTTTTCTCTTCAACAATAGCAGATTCTAACAGCAATGCCAAACAGGCCCTTGACTAACTCCCCAAAAGTGTCTACTCAAACTGTGTAAAATGCATAACAAATGCATAACAAATTACAGGACCCTAACCTACTCAAATTGCCTTTGACAGTCAAAATAAAAAATAAAAATAAAATTATCAGGCCCTCGACAGTTGCAGCACCTCATTCATCACAGATCTGACTGCAAACTCTATTTCCATCGCATATTCAATTCCTTGGAAAAGCAGAAAAAGAAAAGACATTAAATGTGCCTTTTTTTTTTTAGTGTTGAAAGTGAAATCTCTTTTGATTTGTCAAAGAAAGATTGAATTAAGTAACAATTATCAAGTGGGCTTGGAGTGTAATTATATATATGTCAGCTTATGCATCTCAATTTCTAAGTTCTGATATTTTTCTTTTTCTTTTTTGTAACATTAAAAGATTACGAATTTATCTAAAACCCAAGACACATTCTTGATTTTAAGATAAGCATTTACCTGAAAGACAACAAGTTATAGCTACATCACTTTCAGATCATGGAAATTTCCCCTGCTAGTAAGAGATGGCCAGTTGGAAAGGCTTGAATGGTTCTAGCTTTATTAAACTAATTTCCTATTATTTATTATTACCGTTACTATTGATGACTTTGTATATGCCATGAAAACAAGAGCCATTATCTTGAAGATTAATCTCTGTAAAAATAATGTATAGTGTTGATTTTCTGTGATCAATGAAGAGTATATATTTTTTATAAATTCTGATATTATATTGTTTGATGATTGTGAATGTATATACATGAGGTGCAACGGTAATCTAATCTATACCGGTTGCTTTATAAACTCTGTCCAACGTCCTTTTTTGTTTAGGGAAGGTTGAAGTGACCATTCCCTGCCACAGGGATGGTTGCTCTATTTTCCTAGAGCTTGTGATGAGTAGCCCTGCACAGGCTTTTCTGCTTGTGCAGTGTCTGAGGCTCTCTTTCCTGCTGCCTTCAGGTTACTGTCTTCAACACTCCCCCTCAAGATGGGTTCGTAGAGGTTAATCGAACCCATTTTGCTGAGAATGATTTTGTGACTATTTTTGTTGAGGGCTTTTGTAAAGATATCGGCCAGCTGATCTTGGCTTCTGACGAATGGTGTTTCAATTTCCCTTGATTGTACTTTTTCTCTGATGAAGTGACAATCCACTTCAATGTGCTTAGTATGTTCATGAAACACTGGATTGGATGCAATGTGCTGCCTGATTGTCATAGTACATCTTCATAGATTCTTTACATTCGATTTTTAAGTCCTGAAGGACTTGTTTGATCCAGGTAAGTTCACTGGCTGTAGAGGCCATGGCTCGATACTCAGCTTCTGCACTTGACCTTGCCACAACATTTTTTTTCTTGCTTTTCCAAGTCACCAAGTTTCCTCCTACGAAGGTGCAAAAACCTGTGGTTGATTTCCTATCACAGCGTCCTGCCTAATCTGCATCAGAGAAGCCAACTATGGTTTTAGTGTTATTTTTCTTCATCCAGATTCCTTGTCCTGGGGTGCCCTTGAGATACCTAAGTATCCTGTCGATAGCTCCTGAGTGACTAGTGCGGGGTGCGTGCATGAATCGGCTTACCATACTTACAGCATAAGCAATATCAGGCTTTGTGACAGTTAGATAGATTAACTTCCCTACCAGACGCTGATATTGGCCTATGTCTGAGATAGACTCACCATCTTCTAAATTAAGTCTGACATTGGTTTCCATTGGAGTGTTGGCTGGCTTAACTCCTAGTTTCCCTGTCTCCTTTAGTAGGTCAAGGACATACTTCCTTTGAGATAGCAACAGACCTTTGTCTGACTTGGCCATTTCTATTCCGAGAAAATATGACAGTTGACCTAAGTCTTTAATATCGAATTCCCTTTTTAGACTTTGTTTGACCTTTTCAATTTATTGGTTATCATTTCCTGTTATTATGATGTCATCAACATATACAAGGACAACAATAGTATATATGTGTGTATGCTTGACAAACATAGAGGAATCAAAGGTGCTTTTACTGAAATTAATATTCAAAATAAAGAGGCTTAGTTTGGCATACCATGTTCTTGGAGACTATTTTAATCCGTAAATTGCCTTTCTTAGTTTACATACCAGAGAGGAATTCGATGAAGATTTATGGCCGAGGGGAAGAGTCATGTAAACTTTTTCTTCTAGGTTTCCTTGAAGGAATGCATTCTTTACGTCCATTTGAAAAAGGTTCCACCCTAGGTTAGTAGCAACAGATAATAGAATTCGAACAATGTTCATTTTTGCAACGGGAGCAAAGGTTTAATGGTAATCAACTCCATATGTTTGAGTGAATCCCCTAGCTACTAACCTAGCTTTGTGCCTCTCAACTGTCCCATCACACTTATATTTTATCTTGTATACCCATTTGCACCCTACGGTTTTTTTTGTTGGTGGTAGAGGCACTACGTCCCATGTGTTATTTTTTTCTAGGGCTTGAAGTTCTTCTTTCATGGCCTGACACCATTTTGGGTCGGTGTTGGCTTCATAAAAGAATGTGGGTTCGGTGTGAGCTGTAATATTGCTTAGGTAGGCCCGGTATGTGGTTGAGATGTTGTCATATGTGATGAAGTGTTGGATTGGATACGATACATGGTGAGACACATAGTCTCGAAGTTTTGCGGGAGGGCGAGTCTATCGAGTTGATCGTCTCAAGGCAATTTCTTCTTGAGTAGCTTTAGATCCATCTTCTAAATCCTCGGTGTTGTCACTTTCTCCCCTTGAAGGAATTGCACTTGAGGGGATATTTGGTTCTGAGTCCCCTTCGGGGGGAGTATCCTGAGCCGGTTGGCTGCAATCAGAAGAAACAAGGTTGTGCGGAAATAAAGGAGTGTGTGTGAAAGGAATATGAGATGAACAATGATAGTAAGAGTCATTTTCATTAAAGGAAATATCGCGAGATACATAAGTCTTGTGAGTGGAGGAGTCGTAGCATTTGTACCCCTTTTTGAGAGGAATACCCTAAGAAAATGGTTTTAACAGAACTTTTGTCAAACTTATGATAGTGTTTGACATGGACATAACAAACGCATCCAAAGACTCGGATGTGCCCTAATTCTATTTTGTGTCCTTTCAGAATTTCTAATGAATTTAGATTCTGTAAGGTGACGTTTGGTAATCGATTAATTAGATAAGTAGCAGTGAGAATGGCATCAGACCAATAGATATTAGGGACATGATTGTGAAAAAGCAGAGTCCTAATAACTTCAAGAAGATGGCGATTTTTTTTTTCAGAAACTCAATTTTGTTCGGGGGTGTTAATGCACGTGGTTTGATGCAGAATACCATTTTGTTTAAAAAAATCAAAAAAATATTTGTTGACATACTCAGTACCATTATCTGACCGAAAGATTTTAATATTTGTATCATATTGATTCTGAATGAAATGAAAAACTCTTGAAAATATTTAAAGACCTCATGTTTTCCTTTGAGTAAGAAGATCCAAGTAGTGCGGGAATAGTCGTCAATGAATGTGACAAAATATCTATAATGATCATAAGATTTAATAGGGGCAGGGCCCCAAACATCATAATGAATTAATTCAAAAGGTTTGGTAGAGACAGTGGAAGATAAAGAAAAAGGCAAGCGAGTATGTTTTGAAAATTTACACACATCACAGCAACTAGAGTTCAATTTATAACAAAATAATTTATTCAAGACAGAGTCAGATGGGTGCCCAACCCGCCAATGCATCAACATGCCTTGATTGGAAGAGGCAGTGAGGCATTGGCTGGTTGGGTTGTTAAGGTAATACAATCCTTTTTCTAGCCGTCCTTCACCAATCATCTTCCCTGTTACTCGATCCTGAAATTGTACTGAAGATGGTGAGAAAATAACATTGTAATTCAAATCACGAGTTAATTTTCCAACAGACAGTAAATTTGATTTAAAATCAGGTAGGAGTAACACGTTATGTAACTGTTTATTAAGTAGTGTGACAGTGCCTTAACCGTAAATAGTGGCCTTATTGCCATTTGCGACCGTCACATGTCGGGAATCAACAATGGGTGCAAGATTTTGCAGATTTATTGGATTCCATGACATGTGATCGGTGGCTCTAGAATCAATAATCCAGTGATTTTGTTTTTGATTTATATTAGCAGCTTTAAAGGAAGAATGAGATACCGAACCTGACCCATCGGATTGCTGCTGGACCAATGCTTGAATTTGAGACAACAATTGTGTAAGGTGACTGGTAAGGGCAGCCGGGTCGGGTAACCGAGTTGGATTAGTGGATGCTGGTCCGGGTCACCCGAGTTAGATCGGGTCAGCTCAGTCGGACCCGGGTCAGGTCGGATGTCCGGGTCGGGTCGATGTATAATTTTTGGACCCAAAATAAAACCCTCTCTTTCTCTTCCACCCTTGTCATTAGAGTTTTCTTTTTCCTCTCTTCCTGCCGCCCCCCCAAAATGAGATCCCTTGTCCCGCTTGGCTCCCCCTCTCTCCCAGCCATGATTCGGCCGGAGCTGGGGGTGGAGATGTCAACAAGCATCATGATTGTGACCCTGTTTTCTACAGTGGTCGCATCGTTCGATGTTGTTGGGGTCTCCCCTCAGCCGGGTAGAGTCGCGTGTCGGGAGACGATGGGTTGAGCAGGCGCGGTTTTCGGCAGCATCGAGCAAGATGTTCATAAGGCTTCTGCGAGTCTCTTCTCGCTGGACGTTCGCTATTACTGCGTCAATTTTTGGTAGCTCGGTCGATATGAGGATCTGTGACCTCAGGCTCTCGTAGCTTAGGTCCAGTCCTCCCAGATATGTATAAACGAGGTCCTGTTCTGATCTCTTCTGAGTTTCTTGTGGGTCAGTCGTAGGTGGAAGGTAGTTCTGAAGTTCTTCCCATCGGGTTAAGACTTCTGTGGCATATTTTGAGCCACTCCTTATCCCTTGTCTGATATGTGCGAGTTCTTGCTTGAGATTGAATATATGTGCAAAGTTTTGTTGATGTCCATATAGCCCTTTCATCTTTGTCCATACTGCTTGTGATGATTCTAACAGCATGCATAGCCTGAAAATTTGGGGCTCCATTGTGTTGATTAGCATAGACATGACCATATGATCTGTTGTTTGCCATTCTTCGATTTTTTCTGCTTCTTCTTCTGTTGGATTTTCTGGCCTTTCTGGGTTGGGTTTGGGTTTAGTCCCTGTAATGAACCCTAGTTTCCTTCTGCCACTTAGCCCGATGTAGACAGATTTAGACCACTCGAAGTAATTTTGATTACCTCTCAGAATTACGCTGGTTAATCTGTTATCATTTTGAGACATGATGATTTTTCGAAAGGAAATCTGAGAAGAGTTTGTGGGATTGGTTTTGTTTGTTTTTGATATTTCACAGGTTTGAATGCTGCTCTGATACCATGTTGATTTTCTGTGATCAATGAAGAGTATATATTTTTTATAAATTCTGAGATTACATTGTTTGATGATTGTGAATATATATACATGAGGTGCAACGGTAGCCTAATCTATACTGGTTGCTTTGTAAACTCTGTCCAACGTCCTTTTCTGTTTAGGGAAGGTTGAAGTGACTATTCCCTGCCACAGGGATGGTTGCTCCCTTTTCCTGGAGCTTGTGATGAGTAGCCCTGCACAGGCTTTTCTGCCTGTGCAGTGTCTGAGGCTCTCTTTCCTGCTGCCTTCAGGTTACTGTCTTCAACATATAGTGAAAAGCTCCTCTTGTCAATCTCTCTTGTTCTTGGAGTCCTATCAGTTCCAATCTTTGTATCGCTAGAAATAATAATATTAATCCTGTTAGAGTATGATGAGATTTTGCTAGTTGTCATATTAGTTGTCTTTATTTAATGTTTATCTTGACTTTGTGTTAATCAAGAATCAAGGTTTATGTTAATCAAGGTTCACGCATAAGGTTCAAATTTATATATGCTGAATTTTAATGAAAGAGTAAGAGAGTAAATTTACTCTTCCATATTATTTTTTTCTTCAATCTTCTCTCTTAAGCCTCTGCCTCAATATTGGTATCAGAGCTTACATGTTCTTTAAGGGAATGTGAGAGTGAGTAGAAAAAAAAATATGATGGAAGGACTCGAATAAGCATTTGGGGAGTTCATTCAGTGAATTCATTATAATTTCTAATCATATATATGAAGTACGTAGCTGATGTTTCTGCTAATTTGTCTGCTTAGGCCTATATCGTTTATCATTAATTATTTGTGGAGTTCCATGCACTTCTGCATTTCTTCTCTATAAGTGGAGGAGAAGGCATTTGTCAGTGTATGATGGCATTGAAGAATTCTCGCAAACTCAGGTCAATTTTATGCCTGTCAGGTATTCTTACTCTGACATTAAGCGGATAACCAATGGGTTCAAGAACAAAAGTTGGGTGAAGGAGGCTTTGGCCATGTATATAAAGGGAAGCTTCGCAGTGGAAGGTTTGCTGCCATAAAAATGTTGGATAAGTCCAAAGCTGACGGAAAAGATTTTATCAGTAAAGTGGGTACTATTGGAAAAATTCATCATGTGAATGTGGTAAAGCACCTTGGTTCCTGTGTTGAGGGATCCCATCGTGCTCTTGTGTATGAATTTTATGGCTAATGGATCTCTTTCCCAGGAAGATAGCAGAATGCTAAGTAATGAGAAAATGCATGAGATTTCACTTGGTGTTGCTCGTGGCATCGAGTATCTCCGTCGAGGCTGTGATATGCAAATTTTACATTTTGATATCAAGCCTCACATGAAAATTTCATCCCGAAGATTTCGGATTTTGGGCTTGCGAAATTGTATCCGACAAATAATAATACTGTGTCTCTCACAGCAGCACGAGGAACGATCAGTTACATGGCTCCTGAATTGTGCTACAAAACTATATGAAGTATTTCTCACAAGGCTGATGTCTATACTTTTGGAATGCTGTTAATGGAAGCGGCAGGAAGAAGGAAGAACTTGAATGTATTGGCAGAGCGTTCAAGCCAAATGTACTTCCCTTCGTTGGCTTATGACCATATTAATGAAGGAAAGGACATTGAAATTGGCAATGCTACAGAGGATGAAAGGAGCATAACAAAGAAGATGATCATGGTAGCGTTGCGGTGTATACAACTAAAGCCGACTGATCGCCCTGCAATGCATGAAGTCGTGAGGATGCTTGAAAGAGATATCAAAGACATTGAAATGCCTCCAAAGCCTTCCTTGTCGTTAAAGGACAAAAGTGATTATGTAGATTCTATGAGTTCTATTTTCGACATAGATAAGTTGTCAAACAAATAGATATAAAGGCTATGTTTGGTGTGATGCAATAAAACATGTAATGGTTTCACCATTACATTACATATTTCATTACTTTGTTTGGTTATTAAGATTTTTTTGATGTAATATAATGACAATTACATAATGTAATCAATAATCTTTAATTTGATATAATGCATAATATACATAAAAATTTATGTAATTATGATTATTTACAGTATATTTATGATTATTTTATTTTTTATTTTTTATTTTTTTATCAATTTAATTTAAATACCTCTAATTATTGAATTCTGACGATCGATGACTATTTTTTTAATATTTTTTTTCTATACTAACTATTATAAATAAATTAAATATTAAAATAAAAATTATAATTACATTACATTACATATATTTTTTTATTATAACCAAACATGGTAATGAAATAATGAATATATTACATTTCATTACTTCTTTACTTTCATTCCTTAGTTGATTACATTAGATTCTATTGCGCTCTATCAAACATTGCTTAAGAATACATGACATAGAAACGAATATAATAGACATTGGTTATCATTCCTTGGCAAACTGTGGTCAGTCATTGAAGAACTGTATATGAATATAATATATACGATCAAATGATTTTTTTTTCTCACAAAAAAATGTCGCTCTGTGCTCTTGAGAGAAAAAGATTTCTTCTGCAGTACCAATCATATATTCCTGAAGCAAAGCACGCGGAAAAACATCGAGTTTTTTTTTTTTCCACTGCAGAAAGTAAGAAGATTCATTTTAGTCCATACCAAAATGAGAAGTCTTTTTGTTGTAATGATGATTTTCTTTAGTGTTCATGCTGAGTTTTAAACTTGACTATCACGTCGTGTAAATTTACCCTACCATTTTCCTTTGCGCTCAAAGTACACCACTCAAGAAGCCCCTGCAAGAAAAATGAATATACCAATTAAAATCATGATAACATAGTGCGACAGCTAATTTGGGAAATTATGGATGTTTCTTACCAGAACCCTGAAGCTTTCTTATCTTGATTTCTGCAAGTAGAAATCATAATTATACAACCCAGTCAGTACAGGGATATATGTGTGCAACTGCGCATTAGTGAACTATAATAAAGGAAGATGAGAGACAACTTGCAGCCTATTCAAAACTTGAACAAGCAATCGGTGATTTTGAGTTACCTTGATCTCCCCAAGAAAGCATCATTTATATCATCACCGGTTGGCTTTTCACTGAAAGTTGACAAAATTTCGTACTTTTCGCCCCGAGCCGGTAGATCCACCCTTTTGTACAATTCATAATGGTATGGGTAAGACATCCTGAAATCATTAGTGAGTACTTCAGACACAGGAGAATTTTTCAGATGAGTAATACATTTGTCTGTTTGTTAGTGTTAACATTCCTGTTTGCTTGAGCCTGGTTGTGCATCATTAAAACTTTTTGGACAAAAACAAATGTGCCACTCATTATTGAATCATGGCTTTGCATACCAGATCAATTAGTTGTTTAAGATATCATAAAAGACCAATTAATCACTTCAGCCAAAATCAGGAACAACCTACAATAAATTTTTATACAAAACCAATTAACACTGAATGCAGCAAGGCAGCCCAAATGCATAAGCATACTTGGCAATCTACAGTGTACCAGAGTGAGAAATGGCAATAACGTAGCTGAAGTACATTTTTTCTGTTTCTAAAACATTCTCATTCCTCCGTTAACTTCAAAAGCCACATGTTTAATCTAAAATATTGATTCTCTAAACTTTGATGCTGTTTAGCTCAAAGAACCAACAAGACAAAGAAGTCTTCAATGGAACGAGCGCAATTAAACTTGATCAGTACTTGGATAGCTGAGAATTACAAATTTATGCAAAAATCTCACCTGAGAGCTCCCATAATAGGATATTGAGTTCCTCCATAGTAGAGAAGCCGGAAGGAATAACAATTTTCAAAAGAAGCAGCATACTCCAGTCTCTCAGCCCGGCCCATTGTCTGAAATGGAAGCACCTCAATTAGGAACTGATTATTTCCTATTGATACCAATTACCTAAGCCTGCTGGTACTTTAACTTACTTGCATTATGCCACTTGAACCAGGTAGATCCTGAAATCAAAGAGATCCAGAAGGCTTTCAGACTTGTAACAATGACATAATATCATACTGGTGAAAGGAGTATTAATATGCAAGAAAAATAAAAGATAGATAAGATAGAAACCCAAAAATATGAAATTAAGAAAATGAGAAGGAGACAAGGAGTCCCAATGCATGAGCCTTCTACGTCCGAAAGGAGGTAAGATAAGTTTTCCGGTTTAAACCTATGACCTCTAGGTCACCAAGGAGCAGTCCTAAGATGCAGTGTATCATAATAATAGGATGAAATAGCTTGATCTTGTAAGCATTAAAGCACCAGAGGTGTATCATGAACTCTAAGGATATGGAGAGTGTATGCATATCAACATAATAGATAGTAAAGAGTATAGCCCCTGTGGCCAAACATTGTGTGGAGAAGAAAAATTCTTCTAACTTGCAATTGGTGCATAATTGAATTAAGATATATATGCATGTATACATTCACTTTATGTGCCATACCCCAATAATAGCATTCAAATATTAAATTTACAATCTGTATATAGTTTTATATATTTTATATTCTATAAGTATAAATAGATTTATTGAAACACTAAAAAAGATTAAAACAATTTACAACGACTGAAAATATTCATAAGGATACCAGGTTATAACCCGCACAACGTGTTGGCTAATGACTACTTCAATGTATATCATGAAAGGTGTATATCATGACGTACTCTATATTTTTATTTTTATTTTTCAATATGGTTTCTCTGAAAGGAAATTCAAATAAACATTAGACAAAGATCTTGACCTTGAGCCTTGGATTAACAAGAATAACTGGTCTACTCCCAGCAGCATCTGTCATGGCCCTTAGATCCTGCGTATTAAATCTCAAGATCAAACACAGAAGATGTAACTTAAACATGTAAAGTAAATGTCCTAAATAAAAACAAATTGAAGCATTTTCTCCCTTGATCCTTACATCTATAATGCAATTCCCGACAGCATTTTGAGGAGCCACTAAGATGAACATGTCATCATCTTCATCAACTTCTTTTGCACCTTCAATTGAGAGAAAATAATAATGGAAAAATTTAGTAAAAAAGGATTCACCAAGTATAGATGCACAGAAATTTTGAACCTTCTTATATATACACTAAATCTAACTTAACAACAAAACTGTTGCAGAATAGATGGCACTAGAAATTATGTTAGAACTCTTATCTAGATACATTCATTTTCATAATTGAAATGGAAATTCTTCAGATAAGTTATAGGAGTGAAGATTAAGATAGACCAAACATGTCATGAACTGAAGTGGTCAAAGGATTTGATATCTTTCATTGTTACTGAAAATGCAGTCTTAAACTAAGAGATGGAGACAAGTTTCATGCATCCGAACCCAACTAGATTGGGATGGCCACGAGCTATATTGAGTATTTCTTCTGGTAAGTTCTTAAGTTTCATACATAAAATTCTGATGCGTGCTACAGTGCCAACTATTTGGACCTCAACCTATAACAAGGGAATAGTATATAAACATAAGAGACGAGAAAGATTTGTTAGAAAAAGTACTCTATTGGAGAGGAAAGAGCAAAGCGATGGCGTGCGTGCCATGATTATACATATAGGCGGCTGGATCATGAAGTACAAGTACACCAAATTCAAGAGGAATACAAGAATGAATGAGAAGCAAAAGATAAAGAAAGAAGAAAAAAGAATGATATGTTGGAGAAGAGTTCTAACTGCTTATTAAGCTATCACATTATCTTGCAAAACAGTCAAAATAATTCTTGTGCAATGTGCAATGACAAACATTAACCACTGATGATATTATCTTGTTAGAATGGTATGCTACAAATTCTATTCATTGTAGAAGTCCACATATGAAATGTTAATTATGTTTTCTGGAAATGAACAAAATTACTGCTGGAGATGGACAATTGGCAAAGTAGTTGGCTCTACTCTTTTGTGATTGAAACAGCTAATTATGCTTGAAAGTGTGAGTTGACTATTACTGAACTGATTTTCTGCCTTTCAGATTCAGTGTATTAGTAGAAAAAATGTGTTTAAATCAATGAAAAGGTTAGACCTGTTCATATTCTTCTTCTTGGTTCGCCCAATTTCAAGTAACTAAAGACAATTTACTTGTGAGGTACCAACTATTTCAAATGTAAATGAATGCAACATGCAAGTGAAGTGTCAAAAATTCTCAACATGTTGGCCATATGTCATAATATCACCCGTCTATTGGGAAAAATTACCATATAGGAAAGAACAAAATACCAGACAGAGGAGAATGGAAAAGCTGCATGTCATGATAGAAAACAATTTAATGTAATCTCACACCTATGGAACCAATCCTTATAAAAGTCCCCAGAGCTCCATAATCACCCCAATCCATAAATTCCAATATCTTTCGAGTACCCGAAAGTTGCAATGGCATTCCAGCAAGTGCACCTTGCCCCATAGACCCTTGAACACAAACCTGAAAGACAAACCTGTAAATGACCGCATAAATGAAGAAGAAATTTTTACAGTATTATATCCCTGAGTGCCAATTACCTTGACACGTTTTCCATCATCAGCAAATGAAAGAGCAAGAACTCGAACAAGTTCCATCAAGGTACCTATCCGATAAACATCCTGTGCATCATAAGATGTGGTCAAACCCAAACTAATTTACAGGGAAGTTGAAAGAGACTTCTTACCATTTCTGGGTTCAGCTCTGGAATAGCAATCTCCACCTGTCATTTTGGAATAATAATGCAGATAGAAGTTAATGTGGCATTTGAGAGAACATGTATTTTTTATGAGTAAACAGCAGGAAATCATTTCTTGCCAAAATACTATTCCCAGAATGGTATAGTAGGAATGATTCCTAGTTACACGTTTCAAGCTGCAAACTAAATAAAAAGGGTTTTTACTAACCTTGCTTAATATAGACACAGAGTAGAAACTATGTAGTTTATGCCATTTGTCATCAATCGACTATCAGATGAGTAGCATGAATCAAGCATTCGATTTTATAGAAATTAAACACTAGTATCATTTATGCCATTTGGCGAAAGACAGTCAATAATAAGGGATGAAATGTGAAGTTTCACAGATAGATCTTTTATACATCAAATTTCTTTACGAGGTTAGGTAGAGTGGAAGTTGAAACCTCAACCATAGGCCATATAGTTCTGAAACTACATTCACGCCATAGAGCACTAAACATGGAAATCTGCTATGTGTTGTGTTAACAATAAGAAAGTTTGAGAAATACACATGAGTGCTTCCTGCCTATCCTTTACCATCCAAATAAGGGAAAGGTTACTCCTTTCCCCTCAACCAGGTCTATAAGAATTCATTGAACCCTTGAAATGAGGAAGGATAGTTTAATAGGATAGCCTCTACTGATTGAAAGACAAAGCTGACTAGTTAAATATAATTTTTTAGAAAAAGAAAAGTGCAATATAAGAACATGAAATGTCGCTTGACAACTAATTGAAACCAAGTTATTTGTTATATAAATGTTCTCAATTCTTCATCTGAAAAGAGGTAAAAACTGATATCTAACCTTCAACCGCATTCTACCATCATTTACAGCTCTCTGTGTCGCTTGTAGAACATCGTCATAGAAATAAGTCCGGATTTCTCTCGAATGAGGAATGTTGTTTAATCTAGTAGGAATTCCTCTCCATTTATCCTGTAGAAAACTAAAGAAAGATAAGAGGAGGTAGACACAATGAAAGATGAGAGAAGGTATACCATCACTTCTTGAGGCTTTTCTTAAAGCCAAAACACATTTGAAGCAAGAAAATCCACTTATCAAATCGTAAAGTTCACAGTTTAGCCATATACCTGGCTAACTGATGCCTGATTATAACTGCTCTCACTTTTAGGTATTAGATTTTCTGAATGGAGGATAGAAAATGATAAGAATTTGATTAAATCATAGAAGTTGAAGTTGTATATTATCAGGGCTATGATCAAAGTTTCACATGCACATAACAGTTGATAAAATCTTATTATGAATATAAAGGATTAAATTTGAAGCTGAAATTGTGAACAAGCAGGGGGACACATCTTTTACAAGTTCATTAGTAAGAAAATAATTAAATAATAATGTTCCATAAAGATTAATGTGCAATGTCATGCTCGTTGATGTACTGGTATAGACTCTGTAAAGAATCATCTAGAAAGCATTAATGGGTTGGAAGTAAACAATACATAAAGAGAAGCATTTTGCAGATACTATAGGCTCAGGAGTGAAAGCAATGGCCTAGAGTATGGGGCCCTTTTAATTTGCTTTGTAAATGGAAAAGAAACATGAGTACAACATGATTTCAATCTATTGTCTAGTAACAAAGAATTCAAATTTCTTTAATGAATCAATCAATTATGTCTAATGATCTGAAAATTAGACAGGAATCAGAATCTTGACATGAAATGTCTTGGTGAATCAAATCCATATAATTATAACTATATTTATGATTCAAAAATTAAAAACATTATAAGGAAGTTTAGAAAAAAACATTTTTCTGCAAGCAATCTTAAAGAAATGCAAACCTATGAAATCACTTAGAAAGTTATTCCTTGGGCTGTCTGATAGCCCTGACCAATTAAATGCTTAATATTGGAGATATAGTTGATCTTCCTGCGAGTAACATGATACTTCCCATTTCATGAGGACCCATAAGGACGTATTAGCATGGCATAAATCCATTTATTCTAGTCAGAATCCTAAAGTTAAGGGTTCCTAAATCTCGAAACCCTTCAACAGAGAAAACAAAATCCTTATCCTATTCAATGAACTTTCTGCAGAGGAAAGAATATCCTATTCCAGGAACTTGGTGAGGTCATGAACAACTAACAGCAAAAATATTAAGCTGATGTAGGAAACTAATGTTGGCAAAGAAAACATAAATTCAAGAACCCATCTAATTATTTTACTACTAAACCAATGTACAACAAAGAATAAAACAAATATAAAATCACATTAAATATGAGAATCTGTTGCAAATTTATATAATGAACTTCAATCCAAAACCATTACTGGATTTGACCGGTTCCTCTTTATCTTTCTGCACTTGAGATAGCAAAGAAGAGATCTCTTCAAAAACTACTCCTTTTGAGCGGCTTCCATCAATCTGAACTTTTAAAAGAAAATGCAACAAATGAAAATTACTACCAGCAAAGTTAGTGATGAATGAAAGAAAAGAAACAATAACAGAACCTGAAATTACCTTCTTCATGATGTTCAAGTAAGTGGATAAAATTGCTTCTGCATTCTTTTTGTATATGTCAAGTCGTGAATTTACCTAGACACAAATGGGATACAGACCTTTTAAGGTGCCAAATACCTTTGACATATTATGCAGAATAAGTAGAAGAGTAGATCTCAAACAGATAATGGCATAACTTTTTGAGTACATTGGTTCTTCAAGAAGATACACAAGCATGTATGAAGTTGAGCTAAACCAATTAAATCAAAAACTGCAAGGGGTTATTTTATAACACAACTAGGAAACAATTTATTTTGAAATAGGTAGAAAAATAGAAACTTGCAATTTGAAAGCTATTACATTGCGGATGTAAGAGTTTTTCTGATATAACATTGCTTTCTTCACCTGAAAGTTTTAAACATCTTTATAAAATGGGAAATAACTGGAAGCAGCAAACTGTGTTATTTTTCTATATTAAAAAAGAAAAAGAAAAATAAAAAGACACATCAAATTATTAAAGTGATAAGAGAGACATTTGGCTTCTCCCTCCCTTTCCTAAACCCTTCTTAACATGAACAAGTAGGTTTCTGAGTCAATGGTACATCATTCAGCTTAAAGTCTCTGTTGGTGACTTACTTCCACACATCAAACAATCAAATATTCTCCTACTATTGCCATGTGACTAGCTATTATCAAGAGAGAATACGGAACATTTGATAGTCATGTGACTAGCTCTTATCATATCTTTTCTACTATTGCGAAGCATGTCAGGGGCTGTATTGTTGTTCTTATATAATATTATAAGTATGGAATGAATAAATAGCTCACAATGGTAGAATGAAGAACATGGTCATTAAGTTGATTTAATTGATCTATCCTAGCAATGGTCTTCAAGAGCTCGTAAAGAAAAAAGAATAACAAACAATAAGTAACTCTAGTACAATATAACTGTGTACCAGTGTTTATGTAAGCATATGCATGCAAATTGTAATCTTACTTTTTCCTGAGTATCATCTGGACGGGTTATAAGTCTTGCTTTGATTTCTTCAGTCTCTGGAGGGAAATTTGTTATGTGGTAGATCTTCCCTGTCAGTGGGTCAAGTCTTCTTCCAACACATCTTTCAACCAGAATCTCATCAGGAACCTGAATATTAAGACATAATTCATGAATGATTGTCAACACGGGATGAAGTAAATTGGGATCTTTTAAGAGGCCAGAAAGATAATAAAATTGACGTGCAAATACAGATCAATATGGAGAAATATATCACTTAACCATTAAAACATCCAATATAGAGGAGAAAGTTTTTAAGAGCATATAACAGATGCAAAACAAAGCAAAAGAAAGCCAGCATTACAAGAATGTGATTAAATACGTCTACTGTTCAAAGGACAGCCAAACTTAAATATAACAGGTCTAACTACATTCAAACGTATAGTCTTTTAGAAATTTTAATAGCTTTCAGTACATTTATGAAATAATATGAACATTTTGTTTCTTGTGCAGAAGTTTTCTGGTAAAGAGTCTTAGAAAAATGCACATACAAAAGATAAGAATAAATTTTATGACAGTAGAAGGAAGCAAGACAAGGCATTAGGCATATTAGTATCAGTATGAAATTACATACATCTAAGACAATATAAATATCTGGTCTAATCTTCAATTCTTCCAGACTTTCTGCTTGGGAAAGACTTCGTGGATACCCATCTAGAAGCCACCCTTTTTGCTTTACATCTTTGCGAGATAATCGTGAAGTCACCATCTACAAAATTAAACGCTCAGTTCTACAATATCACAGAAAGGAAAGAGAAGAAGCGTATAAGTTAGTTAATTCAGCATTACAGCAGTCACAATTTCATCAGGAACCAGTTGGCCAGCATTCAAGAACTCCTTAGCTTTCTTTCCAATATCTGTCTCAGCAGATACTTCAGCCCTTAATATATCACCAGTTGATATGTGTACCAATCCAAACTGCAGAATCAAGATACATCAGATGGAGTTATGCAAACAATTGTTTCAATTTACTCAATTGGAAAATGGACAAACTTTCCGGTTATCAGGCAGAATTCTTTGCATCCTTAGACCTGAGTATTACTTGTTCCAGCATCTCAATAGGCTTTATGCTTATTTTATTATTCAATTAAGTAACAGATATTTGGTACTAATTTGCTAATCAAATCTATGAAAGTTCAATTGAATGTAAAAATTGAATTGAATTGAATTCTCTTTAGTGAATTCTCATGTCTAGAAAGTCTATAGTTGCTAGAATTCAATTCTTTCAACTTAAACCAACTAAAGATATTAAAATGATATCAAAATATACATGATTTTGCAAGCAATTCAATTGAATTGAACTCTTGCAAATGATTTGCTCGTTCCACACAATGCCTTGAGAAATTACCTTTTTCACAATAAGTTCACACTGAGTACCTTTTCCTGATGCAGGTGCCCCTGATATCATAACCTTCAAGGGCTCACTTACAGAACAATGGACTCTCAATCCCTGCATGCATGCTCAAAAAAGGTCCAGCCCATTACAACGTACACATAACAAAATACTAATAAGATCACCCAAAACGAAAAAGAAAAAGAAAAAGAAATTTAACCCTGGTTCTTGATTTTGTCCTGACGAAATGAGTGGTGCTGGTGTTAGGAGCAAAGGACAACAGAGTGCCAAGCTGATGATGAGAAGATTGTTGAAAAGAAAGAGAGAAAGAAGAGGAAGTGGAAAGAGGAGAGAGAGAGGGAGCTGAAGAGACATTAGTAGTAGAGTTAATATATGAAAGTGAAGTGAGCGACATGGTTGCTCTCCTTCAACTCTCAGAGAATTAGAGATGGAAAGGCCTTTTCTTTTAGAACGAAGAAGTACTGACGGATTAACGGACACCACAGATTTTTCAATTTTATAGAGTTCTTTTTTTGTTTTTATTTTGTGAGTAGTTGTGGAGGGGAATTTTTTTGGTTATAAAATCAAATATATTTATACTTATGGTAAGATTATTTAGTAATAGATTCATTTTATTTTGTTTGTTTTATTTTTCTAGAGATTAACTTTACATTGAATTGGAAAACTTCAAGTTGTTTTTCTGTTTACAATCACCATTACTGGTTAAAATTTATCAACTTTCATTAATTTTGTATTGGATTAGATCTTTGTTTTCACCCATGATATAACTGATTACCTTATAAAGCAATCACAAGCCCCAACTTTCTGTCGCAATATTTAAGAAAGGAAAATAAAGTTGTGTAAATGAAATAAATTGTTTTCTTTCACCATTTTGATTTATCAATAGCCCAAATGAGAGTCTTAGACCACCTTGCTTGGACCCAGAAATATAACACACAATTTCCTGTGACAATATTTACAGAACTTAAAGTTAAAAGCACAGATCAGCCCTTCAACTCATAACTCTGTTACCACATGCGCCTCAGTTCTTGTCTGTGCAAATTGGAGAGGTCCCTTTAAGTTATCAAGAAATGGAAACTACTTGTATATATATTTATCAAGAAAAGAAGAAAGAGAGAGCATTGAGCTGGCGCTGCATTTGCATAATTTAACCAAAATTGTGCTACACCAGATCATGGATGATATATGTTAAAGCCACCCCTGCAAGCAGTCTACTGCTAAAGCACATTGGAACAATGCTCATTTCCATATTATCAATAACATAATCAATGGATAAAAATGCAGGGCATAAACTTCTCTTGAGCTTCAAGCCATACAAAACTCAATTAAACAAGTAAAATACTAGAAATGCCATCAATTATGCTATAATGAAAAATTATAAATTCTCACTATCATACTAGCAAACCAACTTCTCTTCATCTAATAAAAGAATAATGCAAAATCTGGTTGAGATTATTCTTATTACATTGCAGTAAGCTCCCTAGAAAAGTAAACTCAAAAAAAAAATAAAAAAGTAAAACATGGTAGACTATTGTAAAGTGTTTGAATTCATTTTGGCTCCTTGGTGACAATGCTGGCTGCTTTTCCAAATTGCCAGATTCTATTTAGAAGAAATTGCTTCAGTCCAGCTTCACTGATGAGAACAAGTAGTGCACAAACCAGAATGATGAAAGGAACCCAACTGTTCCCGTTGCAAACATAATTGCTAGAACCATCAGAAGGGAATAGCCCAGGTAGAGTGTTGCAGAGACAGGTCCACTTAGACTCTTGAGGTCAAATACGAGATAGTTGATGGAGTACAAGAAAATGTAAATGGCCACTGAACCAGAAGCAAAGAAGGACTTCCACCACCATTTCCAGTCCTCCACACATAGATGCATGTAAGTTAAAACCAGAGAGACTTCGGCACAAACCACCACGAGAAGGATAAAAACAATCAAGAGAAACCCAAAAACATAGTAAACACGGCCCATCCAGATACTAGACATGATAAAGAAGAGCTCAATGAAAAGTGTACCGAAGGGAAGAGTACCAGCACCAAGAACAAGAAGCCAAGATGGGTACTTTTGGGCTGGAATTTCCCTTGGAATCTGGTTGGTTCGAACAGGGTATTCAATATGAGGTGCCTTTGCACCAAAATATCCCCCGATTAGGGTAAGGGGAACAGATATGCAGAACCAGAGTAAAATCAGGATGACAAACAAAGAGAATGGAATGGCACCTGTGCTTTGACTACCCCAGAGCAGGAAATTCAAAATGGTTAGAATCAAAAAGGCAATACCAGGAAAGAAGCAAGCAGCTTTCCAGGATACTGAAACCCATCCTTTGTGATCACCACATCCGATAGTCCTCCAAAGGCGAACTGCAACATAGCCGGCTGCAATACCCAGAATCATGTAGAAAATAAGCATACCTGTAATAAGAGTGCCACGGGAAGCTGGTGACATGAATCCAAGTGCAGCAAACATTATTGTCACAATTGCCATCCCAAGAATCTGAACTCCATCTCCAACCATGACACACAAAAGAGAGGGATTTGCTGGGGCGCGGAAAACATCTCCAACGACAAGTTTCCACCCAGATAACTCCTCATTCATCTGTGCCTGAGCCTCTTTGTCAAGCTCCTCATAACGAGTCAGATCCCGCCTAACAGTCCTCAAGAAGATGACAAGAACAATACCAGCAAGAAAAGTGATAACCATCAGAGAATTCATGATTGAGAACCAATGGACCTTTGATCCCTCCATCTTCAAATAGGCATCCCATCTCGATGGCCACTTGATATCACTCTCTTCAAAATTAACCTCATAGGTAAAAACAATTGGCTCGTTCTCCTTAATTGGCATAGACACAGTGGTGGGATCGCACTTAATTTGAGCAGGATATTTCTCATACATTTTCGTGTTCTTAACTGACTGAACATTATGCATGACGTTACAAGGAACCACTTCAAACCCCACAACCATGTAACCAGGAATATCTGATCCCCCATTCCCAATTGTAGGAATCACCTCAGCACCATCTCCAGTTCCCATCACACGCGCCACATTAGCCTCCTCATATTTATGAACAAGAACTGTAAACCTTAAATGGTTAAACACATAATATGCATCCTGAACCTTAATGCCAACAGGAAAACCAGTCCACCTCAACAAGTATGACTCCTTCTTTGTATACCTTATTGCGGGCAAATTATCAAGAATCAAATTAACCTGATACATCTCATCGATCCTCTTCTTCAAAAGCTTAAAACTATCAGCAGATAAAGGATCAGTTTTACACAAAAAGACCTCACTTTCATTCACATGCATCCTAAACCTATACGGTGAATTCTCAATCCTATCTCCCATAAGTAATTCACCAAGATTTTCAGCACTATCCTTGACACCCTCAGCGGGCTTGCAAAAGGGCAAACTGTAATAACTAAACGGCATCTCAGTGTCAATAGAAGTGATAGAATTCACTTTCACCGATAAAGTTTCACCTACATTATATTTGTGGGGGTAACTACCAGGAAGGTAAAACCCATATCCAGATTGGAAAATCAAGAAAATGGTCAAGACCCAGATCTTAAAACAAGCAAAAGACTCCATCTTTAAGGAGTTCTGTAGCGATTAACGTCAGATCTGGGAAACCCAGATCAAGAAACAAGTGGAACACAAAAGATCCAATGATATGTGATTCTGGGTGCCAATAAGAAGTTAAAACAAAATCAAAGGCTAGACAAATACAGAAGTAAAAGAAATGGAAAAACAGAAAATAGAAAAGGGGAGCTTTAAAGAATAAGAAGGGCAGATTGGATCTAACTGACCTTGTGAAAATAGTGAAAATGTATATGCAAGCTAAGGAAAGGTAGAGATCTTGATGGAATAAGAAAGAAAGAGAGCAAAGAGAGAGTTTACAGGATTGGATGGCACGGCAACAAGTTTTATATGTAAATGGGTTCTGTATTGCTCCCTTAGAAGTAGACTGCCGACTGATTTCCTTGCTTTTCACGAATTGACGATATTATCCATTTTTACTCACCTCTTTCACCAGTTGCCTAAATAGCATTATTTTTTCTGTCATTATTACAACAAAATTTTACTTTATTTGATAATTATATTTTATTATTATTATTCTTACAAATAAGGATAAAAAGAACATCAACTTACAATTTTACTCATTTAGTAACAATACTTTTTTCTTTTCTAACATCGCTTATGCAGTAATATTGAGTTTATATAGAAACATATATATGTTTATATTTGTTATGAATTTTATAATAATATTTTAAAATGATGATAAATCATAATAATAATCTTATCACCTAAAAAATCTATCTTTGTGTATATTATATGAAAATACAAAACTAAGTTCTAAAAACTTTTTGATAGATGTTAAATATATTAAGCAAAATAATGTGTCTAACATTTTTATCACATGTGACAATTTGTGTTACGTTTTCTAAAATTAGTTTTATTCTTATATTAAAATTATTTTAAAAACTTTATATTTTATTATATTTTGTATTAAATTATACAAATATAATTAATGTAATAAGTAAAATTACTTTTTAATTAACGATGATTTCAGTTTTAAAAATAATATATGAATTATACTATTATTAATTTATAAATATAATTAGTATATTAATTAGTAATATTAGAAAAAGAAAAAGGAAACAAAATCTATGGTTATAGAAACTTTATTAGTAAGAAATCCTAAAATATCAAATTTTAATCCTAATTATGTTATTTATTAATTAAATATGTTTTAATGAAAATAATAGTAGACGACTGTTGAACCATAAATTTTAAGCCTTTCGTAACTCTTAGGAGAAAAAAATGAGTATATATCAATAGATATTGCATAAATACAAATCACTTTAGTTACATGCTATTCCTGTTTACTAAAAGAATATAAAGAATACTTAATTTAGA
This sequence comes from Ricinus communis, assembly GCF_019578655.1. NCBI lineage: Eukaryota > Viridiplantae > Streptophyta > Magnoliopsida > Malpighiales > Euphorbiaceae > Ricinus > Ricinus communis. Next base: position 24,672,068 of record NC_063258.1, read on the forward strand.
ACCTTAAAATAGAGAATTACATTTATAATTTTTTTTTGTTTTAATAAAGGTCGAATAAGCTCGGACCACCATATGTATTTTTTATTATTTAATTTTTTTTAACCACATGATTTTGATATCTTAATTTTAGCTTTTTGTGTAAAATTAGAAAACAAGCCTCAAAATATTAAGAATAATTCTATATAAAATATTATATGCGACTTCATATGATAAAAAATAATAATTTTATATAAAATATTATATGCGGCATCAGATAATAATTTTAATTTTATATAAAAATTATATGCGAGATCGGGTGGTAAGAGTTGGTACCCATTAAGATTGGCTATGTAGTATTACTTATATTAGCTTTAGCTTAGATCCCAAGTAAAAAGTAAACGAATATGTTTGATCAACAAGAAACTCTTCACATGCCTTATCGTCTGTAATTAACAAGAAAAAGAGTACTTACACCCTTTGTAATAAATTGCAGCCACTTTGATGTGTGCTTAAGTTATGGCAATGCAATTGCAGAATTCAATGGTGTTGGGTGGTCATCGTGCCTAAGACTAGCTAACCACAACCCAATTTGATAGTATATTTAAGTTCTGTATTAGAGCTTGAATGAATAAGTACACCATACAGACAGACATTGATGAAGAGAGCATACCAAAAGCTATGGTAATAAACAGTACATGTCAAAGACTTAAAAATCAAGTATTAGTGATTGACTTGCGAATGCCAATATGAAATTTTTAACACATTTTCTTTTTTACCTTCCACATCACATGGACAAGCTGGGACTTCCACTTTGCAGCTTCCACAAGTCTAGGCTATAACAAAAACTACATTGAACTTGAAGAAATATTGTTCATCCAAGCTCAACTGCAAGTATTATGATTGGTTTCTGACCAAGAGGAAACCAAAAAAAAGATAAAAATGAAGGAACCATTTACATACTTACAAATTCAAATGGCTGGTTTGGAACAGCCTACAAAAGATTCAATGTTAAATCCTAAATAGTTTGCATGATTGTTTGCTTTATTGAACATGCCAAAAGTGTAAATTCATAACAAGTTAGACTAGACAAAGAAAAAACAAAAACAGAGCGTTATTTTATTCACAAATCATTTGATGAACATACATGAGGATGCAGGTATGTATAAATTGTAAGCATTTTACAAAATGTTTAATCCCAACAATTTATAAGTTGTCTCCTGGCTTCTTTTGGATATTTAAAAAAAAAAAAAGATAGTACCTAACCTTTGGCACCTAATCCTCGTGATTTTGGGAGCCTAACAGCAGCTAAAGGGTTGACAATGCCTTGTGAGTTTTTGCCCAAACCCATGCCTTCAACAAAGCCCATCCTTGCCATCATCTTAGAGCCAAAACCTTTTGTATGCTTTTCAAAAGCTCCCAGACTTTGAAGTTTTGCATGCTTTCCAAGCCTCCCAGCGCTTTGAAGTTTATTGTCCATGGGGTCGCCATTAGTGTCAGGGATGTTGGCACCCAATCCAAGTGATTTAGGCCGTTGGATCGCTTCAATGGGCTCAGCTATACCTTGACCATCCCTTCCCAGTCCACCACCTTCTACAAATCCCATTTTCGCCATCATCTTGGATCCAAAACCCTTAGTGTGTACCTCAAATGCACCAACCTTTGCTGTGCTAGTGGTATCCTTATTTTCAGAAGTTTCAGTCTCTTTAGAGTCCATTGTTGTCATTTCAACAGCTTCAGACATTATGCCACTTGATACAAATGACACTGGTTGATCAGCATATAAACCCTTTCTTCCTCCCTGTCTCTTGGATGCACTGACACTGTTAGTTGACTTCTTTGAAGACTTACTCCGGGTTTGAGTCTCCAGTGAGTTGAAGCCACCCCCCATTCTGCTCTGCTTCCCCTTATATCTACCTATGCTTGATGATTTTGTTCTAGAGCCTTCATTAACAGTAAAATCCAAATCTTCTTCTCCAGCTCCTATCAGCTGAAATTCAAGAACACTATCAGTATCACATCCTCATATTTACTGTGGCAGCAAACTATGATTAGCCCGATTAACAATGAAGATCTCAGAAAGTAGTGAGCCTAAGAGCAACAAAAGTTGAAAGCAGAACATGGAATACTTAAACTGAAGAACTCTAAGATGCCAGTGGATGGAAGTTTGAAACCTTTTCTAGACGAAGTTTATCACTAGCTGATGGCATGCTTGTGTGCTGAGTTCGTGTAACTGTTACAAATCTGAAAAAAACAGAAGCCCAGCTAGTTTAGCATCAAAATGAACACACAGATTGAGACGAGCTGTCTTCCCAAAAATTTTAAAATACTAACCTTCTCTTACCCGAACCTTGACAACCACTCGACAAACGGTAAATTGCTGCTAATCGCCGTACCTAACATTGAAAGGAACTTGAGCGTTAAAACATTTCTAGATGTGATGAAAACCTAGGTCTTCAGAGATCTATTCCAATGTTATAAAAAAAATATTAAAAACAAAAACAAAGCAAAAGGTTTATCAATGTGTGTGCGCAAAATATCGAAGCCCTTATGCTCACCCAAGTATCCTACTATACTTTAATGCAAATAAAGTGTCATTTAATAAATGCTGTAGAAGAAAGAAAAGCAGAATGAAAGCTCTCCACTCTTTGATTTAGTTTGAAGCTTCTCTAAAACACCCTTTTGCTCAATAACAAATGACATATTAAACAACAAGGTGACTCAATCATTAGAAGTAGTAGCAGTACTAGTATCATGAAGAGCATCCCAAAGATTCAAATTAAGAAGGTTCAAGGCAATATGAAAAACACATAAATCAATGAACCAACAAGGCAGAAAATTGGTAGCAAACTGCAAAAGAAAGAGGAAACAGAGTGCCATACTTGGGAACAATCACGGGAGTGCATTGGTTGAAAAGAAAATATTTCCACTTCATCCAAGACAATCTGCTCAAGTTTCTTTTTTAAAAGAAAAAAGAAAAAGGACAAAGCTGTTAGTTCTTGCAAAGGGCTTAGGTGAAATGGACATTCCATTGATAAAAATATCAGGCATTAAACAGGTTTAACATGGCATACACAGGATATGAAGTACAACTGTTTCATAATATTGATTCATAGGATTATCAACATTGCTTCCAAGTAAAACCATACGCAGGTTTCGGAATTTAGGACTTGGTGATTCACAATGCAAATGGTTGATGCTCAATTATGTGTCTACCACATTGTATGATATATGAGCAGCAAGTAGTCAATCAGTGTACAAATGGTTCTGAGTACCGTATTTATTTTCTCAAGATCGACTCCCCTTTGCAGCATTCTTTCACGCCGTTTGACAGCAATCATCTCTTTGCGGTGTTTCTTCTTTTCACCTGTATGGTAAGCATGTTAAATTGCATATAGAAAGCTAATTGATTAACTAAATAATTTAGTCTCTCAAAAATCAAAAATAAAAATAAGTCATTGGAGAAAAAAGAACAAAGCTAAAGATGCAGATTATCACACTCCAAAAGCTGAAAATGAAGGTCCGGATACACATGCATGAGTGAATGGGTTTGTACAAGTACATGCCTAGAGAGAGACAGAGAATATGGATGGATCTAACTATCCCCACTAGATCTCATGTTCTTTTATATAATATCAAATTGGCCCAAGGAAAAAAAAATTGTCCCCAGGCTTAAAATCACAAAGAAATTGGTCTCTCTTCACAACACATAGAGAGACTAGGTTGACAACATAAAAACAAATTGCAGTTAATTAAGACAAGCGGCTATAAGCAAACCTCACCAGGAAATCTTCTGGACTTTTTACTCTTTTGAGCCTCTAAAGGCCAGGACTGAGGCAACCGAGCATTATACTTCTTTTTGGCAGAAACAGTTCTAGGGTCCTTTACAAGTATAAGGTCATCCAAGGTAGATGGTAAAGCATCTCTAGAACCAGCATTATATTTCTTTCTTGACTGAGACTTTTTCATACCATATTCCCTAGACGCATCCTGGAGTTCAATCCCACCCAATTTCTCCAGAGTCTCATCAAAGCAATCACTAGAAGAAGAACTATCCTCATCAGAGTCGACCAAATGACATTCACCCAAATGGTTTTCTACTAACCATTTGGCATCTAAAATATTGTCGCTCCCACCAATGCCTTCTAAGTAATCTTCTGCCACCTCTTCATCTATCTCCAAATCACTATCAGAGATATTGTCAGACATATCACTTTCAGATAGTTCATCTGTTTCCCCTGATTCAGAAGATTCAGAAACTTCATCATCTTCCGACTCTTCCTCACTTTCCCCATCAGATATATCTTGGGTAAATAATTTCACGCTCCCAATTGACAAAAATCCTGAATTTTTCCTTGGCGAGAGTGCCTTGGTTTGCACTTCTTCAGCCATTTCTTCACCTACCTCACAGTCAGTATCATCAGCATCCATTTCTTTCTCGGAGTGTGAAGAATCAAAACAAGTTTCACCTTTCCCTTCTTCTTCCGTTTGTTTTGAGGATGAACCAATAGCATCAGGGTTTGTCTCAGATTCATCATGGAACCCCAATCCCCTGTGCACACTACCATCTAGCACAAAACTTGAATCATAATCATAAGTGCAGTCCACATTGTTAGGCTTCAAAGGTGTTGTGTTGTCTAAATAAGCAACTATCTGGGTCTCCTTGGAATCAACTAAAACAATAGGTTGTGATACATCCAAATCATAATCTCTTCCATTGCCCTTGACAGATAATTCATTGTGCAACCCATCCTGTAACATTTGAAGAAAAGAAAATGGCATTTCATAGGCCATAGCTTATGTTGAGAACACAAAAGAATTATTATCAGAATGTAAACTTGTGGGCGAATAAAAAAACGAACAAAGATCATGCTAAGAAAGAAACATCACATGTATCTACAGTATACTTGAATCAGTAGAAATGAAAGTTAATGCAGTGTGTTTCTCCATAAAAGTAAGCTTAACTATTTTAATGAAAGCAAACAGTACATGGAAATCTTTGTACCATACATGACAAACAAGCAACCAAGATTAAGCTCCAAAGGAACTTTAATCAGTGAAGTAAGGAAACCCATGAAGAAAAGGAAATCTAAAGACGTTTGTTAAAATCAAGTAGAAAACGCCACTTTGAAATCATACTTTTTGAACCAATAAAAGGACCAACTTCAAGCTGAAAATGCTAATTCAATTTTCAGTAAACAGACAATCGAAGAAACTGAAGAGCGCACACATACACACACGCACACCATTTGGGTGCAAAAGAAAAAGGAATACCTGAATCTCAACAGTAGGGTAGCTATAACCAAAAGCATTTCCATTGGATTTTCGAGGTCCACTTTTAGAAGAAGATGCTGCTTTTGATTTTGAAGCAGACTTAAAATTCGCGTTAGAATTCCTTCCTGCAATATGAACCAGAATAAAATCCAAAATAAAGCATAGAATAACCAAAATTAAAACACTAAAAAAACATTGCAGTTCACCTAACAAAGCTCTCACTTAATTGCCCAGAAGCAAAAAAAAAAACTTAAAATTTGGTCATGAAAAACCCACTAACAGAAACAAGAATAAGATTGCATTTGAGCTAAAAACATTATATCTTTTCCTCATATATGCTTTCTTAGAGACGAATTATGACTAAAAGATTCAATTTTTCCCTCACTTTCTCAGCAACATACACAATCACAAATGACAAGGGATAGAAAAAGTTAGGACCTTGAAAAGAGGCGGGACAAGAAGAGCTGAGATTCCAATCAGACAAAACGCCACCTTCTACGAAAAGAGAGTCTCTGATTCCATTGGATCTTCTTCTGCTCTTATTATTTTTCTTGGTGTTAGAGCTACTGTCGTTTCTATTATTTCTGTTCTCGTTTCTATTGTTGGTTTTGCTTCTGGGTCTTCTCTTACCTCCACCAGCCATGGCAGCGATCAACCAAAGGAGGCTGAATGATTGCGGTTTGCTTCCTGTGATGCAAAAGAGAGAGAGAGATCATTGGAAGTTATTTGGGCCGTTTATATTTTCCGTGGGCCCAATTGGCGAGCGGTTCGGGCCATGATGTACTTTTGCAGGGGATTACAGCCCGTTGACACGTGATCAACATCACCACCGTGGCTCTAAGCGGTTAAGTATATCCGTGCGCTTTAGATTCAAGAAAAGGTCTAAGTTCCGGTGGAATTCGACATATTTCGACATATTTGATGTTTGATGGTGCTTTATATTTATTAAAATATTTTTATGCCAGTGATTTTAATTTTAAGTATTATATATCTTTTAATGAGTGGCTAAAATAGAAAAGATTTATAAGTTTTTATAAGATTTCTATAATATTATTTATCTTTTTTTTGACATCAAATATCCAACCACAAATTTATTTTTTTTTTTTTAGTTTTTACTGCGTACTTAACTTTGAAGGAGAACATATCTAGTAAAGTTGTGTATATGAAAACAATATTAGAAAATATGTATGAAAAATTTCTAAAGTATTGATCTGAATATAGCAGAATATTAGCTGTTGGTGTGATTTTAAATCCTAGGTACAAGTTAAGTTTTGTTGAGTGGTGCTATGAGAAGCTTTACAATGATAAGGGATTAGTCGAAGCTATGAAAGTTAAAAATGACATTCTCTTTATGTTCTGCGTATGTGAATGCTGAAATTTTGAGCAGCAACGCAACTAGTGGAGTTTCCGAAACTAAATCCATGCAAATAATGGAAGTTGATGTACATGAGACTCTTCCTTCTAAGGATATATTGAAGATAAATATAGCTATATTGTTAGTTGGTTTTAGTTATATATATAAATATGAAATATTATTAAATATTATTATTCTTTTCAGATATAAAAATAACTAAATCTGCTATATCTTTTCACATATGTAGATATGAAAAATTACTATTTTTTTAATTTTATTTTTTAAATATAAAAATAATTTATTTTATTTTATTTTCTTATGCTTTTGTAAGAGTTTGACCCTTTTGAGTGTGATACTATTATTCCTTAAAAGAGTCAATTTAAACTTTATCTTGATGAGGTAAGAATGGATCGAAAGATTAAACTAGATATGTTATCATACTGAAAAGGAAATCAATATAGGTATCCTCAAATTGCAGCCATGGCCCGTGATGTTTTAACAATTTCTGTGACCACGATAGCTTTTGAAAGTGCATTCAGCAATAGTGAATGGGTTCTTGATCAAAATAGGAGTGCACTTAAGCTTGATATGGTGGAAGCTTTTATTAGTAGAAATTAGCTATATGTAGTTCAATGTATAATAATCTAACCTTAAGTTAGAAATTTTATAAACTTTTTGTTTATTTTTTTATTTATTCTTTTTTCTTTACTTTGTAGAAGCAAAATTAGAGTTGGAAGAACTTTCAAAAGAAATTATGGAGTTTAACATAGAGTCATTGGATTTAGAAAAAGATGTTGTTGCTCATCTAATTCTGGAATTTAGAATTTTATATGAACTTTAAATGAATTTTGCATTATGATTTAGTATTATGTGTAATCAACTCTAAGGATACTCCTTGTACTAGATGAAATTTTTATTTATAATTAGTATTATTTATATTAATTTAGAAAAATATATTAATTTGTATGTTAATAATATTAAATGGTTGTGTTATTTATTTAACAAGTTAAGTGGGTCGTCTTAAATTTTATGACCCACATACGACCCACTTAACTAAATGTGTTATGCGTGTCGTGTTCGTGTCACACGTTAAGAATTCGTGTCGTGATAGGATTGAGATAAAATGACATGAATAATAAATGACACGAACACGACCCACCAATACGTTTTGACACTCCTACTTATAGCTATTATATGTTTACCTTCCTTTGGCACGCAGCTGGACCCGCTCCAACGGGCTTGTTCTTAAATAGTCTTGAAAAAATAACAAAAATACCCATATTTTTTAATTTTTATTAAAAATAATGTACAATTTTTTTTAAAAAAATTTACTATTAAAAATATCAAAAAATGATTTTTTAATTTTTTTTTTCAAAAATACAATTGTGGTTGTTTCTTAGTTTTTTTTTTTGTTGTTTTTTGGTAAAATAACTTAAAAAAAATCAAAAAACAATCACATCATATTTTTGAAAAAAAAAGTTAAAAAAATAATATTATTTAAAAAGAAAGTTTACACAATAAAAATATTTTTTTTTTGTTGATTTTAGGGTATTTTTCAAAAGTTCCCAATAGTCTTTACCATTTATTAATTTTCTAAAAAAAATTATAAAAACATCTCTATTTTTTAGAAAAAAAATTACTTAAAAGTACTTATTTTTCACCTTCTTCGTCTTTTCTATTTTTCTATAATTAATTTTAGATATTTAAAAAAACGTCTAACATATATCATATTTAATAAACATATACCGTCTGTTGTTGAACATTTGAGTTGAATTCTGTTTCATTTTAAAAAGTTTTAGATATCTAAAATATTTTATTATTTGGCAAATGTATACCTTTTGTCGTTCAACTTTGTTTGAGTTTGCGTTTTATTTCATGAAAGATTGAGATACCTAACGTATACTTAATATATACTAGATGTATTTTTTTCTTCAATATATACTAACTATATACTTTTTTTATTTTGTAGCAATTTATCGCACTTTTTAAATCTGATATTCTCAATAAGGCTGAGCACGAATCGGTCTAATTTGGTTATTTGTAAATCACCAGTACCGTATCAATCTCGGTCCTCTTAAAATTTAAGGTACTAGTATCGTACCAAACATAAATAGCACCATACCGAATTGAACTAATTTTTTTGGACAATTAATTCGGTTCGTTACTATTTTCAGTTCTAATATTTAGAAAAAAAAATAACTTTAAATCTTACCTTTAATTATATACATTAAAAATATATGATTGACATCCAAATAAAACTATTATGAGAATTGGAATTAGATAAAATTGCAATCATATTCTTGAACAACTTGTTTTGTAATTTAGTCCACTTGCAAATATAATAATTTAATATTTAAACATAAACTATTAAAACTATATTATTGTTAGCAGTAAAATAAAAAATTACAAATTCTACATAGCACTACAAGTCCAATTTTAAGTGTGAGAAATGCGACTAACTTAGTATTTTTGAATCGAGAGCTTTAAGTGTGAGAGAATAAGCCTATGAGTTGAGATTTGAGAGATGCGACTGGTTGTTATAATAAATGATATTAATGAAAAAGAAATTAGAGCTTGAGTAGATAGGAAACTAGTAATATAGTATATACTATACTGTCAGCACCCCTTTTCCAAATTTAGATATCGAGAAAAAAATAAAAAATCTTATGATGAAAGTTACTATCTTCTCGGGTCTCAATAATGAAGGACAGGCGAATCCGAGGATGGAGTCGAGGTTAATCCAGCTGGAATTACCTTTTTTAAAATCAATTTGGACTCAATTGTCAAGAAAAATAAAGTTCGGGAGTCAAAACGACAGCTTTCACAAGCTTAGGGACCTAGTTGCAAAATTTTAAAACTTCCTCTACATGGAGCCGATCGGTTCTACATAGAGTCAATTGGATTTTTTACATTATGACATCATTTTATTCGACGATTTTACATCTATATACAAATTCTAGAAGGTTTCCTTGACAATAATCAGCATTTTTATCAATAATTATTTAAATTATATTTATCGATATATTCTTAAAATTTATCGCCTCCTTTAGGGTTTCCTTTAAAATCCTACCTCTATAAATAGAAAGAGGTGAATAGGGCTTGAGAGAATAATAAAGAGCTGAAAATTTGCAGTAAGTGAGATCGATATTTGAGATACACTGAGAAAGAAAGTAAACAGAAAAAATCCAAAGAGAAAAGAAAGAAAAGAATATTGTTCTTATTTGACAACTGAAGCTTCAAGCCATTTAAGAAAGAATAGTTTTAGGAAATAAGCCACTAAACAAATAATCATTTTGGAAACTATTTTTAAATGGAGATAAAATTTCTCTACGTCAGATATAGCAATGGATTCCCACTTGTTCTTTGACTCAACTTCATCCTTATCGCTTGAGACTCGCAAATCCATCATCCACTGTGACAACCTAAGGGTTTCTTCAACCATACATTTACCATCATCATAAAATCGGTTCTTTTGTTCCTTTTATCTCTTTTGTTATTTATTCTTAAAAATATGATTAGGATTTTGATTTATGATCAGTATGGTTAGATTAGGATTTTTAGTGAGTATGCATGATTATTGGGTTTTTGAATATGGTAATAAGAAATCTAGGATTTTGAAATATGATATTTTGCCAATTAGGGTTTTGAATCTAATTAGAAACATGTCATATGATATGTCTAGATCTATTTTATTATGACTAGGTAATTAAAATATGCTTAATATAATCATGAATGATTTGACATCTTTTAGTTTAATGTACTTGGGACTTTTTGTCAGTTTAGAACTTTGATCGTTCAATTGACTTCTATTGCTTTAATGCTTTTATTATATTTTTTTATTCTAATTCATTTTACTGTCTATACATGTGACATTCGGCTCTGGGAAAGCAAAATACAATGAAGAATCGTTGAAAGCCCAACCTAGAACCCTAGAGCCGACCGGCTTAGTGCAGAGCCAATTGGCTCTGCATTGAGCCAATCCGTTGTTCAAGTCCAGCCTCCATTTTTTACTTTTCTTGGATGATTTTTGATATATTTTACCTTATGTATAGTTTTTAGATCTCTCCTTTTCGCAGTCGTAGTTGTAGATCGGATTGTAATAATTAGGTTTTACTTTCTACTTTTATTTTATTATTTTATTTATTGTATAATTAATTAAATAGGCTAATCAACATAAACTAGGCTTAAAACTCTAAAATATAAGTAGACTTAGCGGGCTGGCATGCTTAGTTAGTGCTTGGGCTTAATTAGAATTAGGACCACAATGAATGGGCCTTCTCATAATAAGTAGTCCATTAGGTCTAAAGGCTGGAATCAAAAGCATAACATGTAATTAGACTAGAATATGTAGGCCTTACACATAATTAACTAGTAAATTAGGCTAACAACTCCAATATGGGCTGGGTTGAATAAAAATGGGCTAGACTTATATGAATTATGTATGTTGTTTTGGCATGTCTTTGTATAAATTGCTTGCATTTATAGAAAATGATTTGTTAAACAATAAAATCAAAGACTAATATACATAGATAAGAAAGTTGACTTCCGGATCTATCTCTAGACATTGTGGCGTAAGTTTCCTTATGGAATCTGAGAAACGCGACTCATTAGTAAAATTGTCCCGATGATTACTTGGGTGGTGACTCTCATCTCGGCTTTATTCTCAGTGACTAATTAGCGTGTTCTCCATTAGGTTGAAAAGCTTTACAGTGCCGTAGTCGCTAAAGATACTTGGGTGCGCGCCCGAAACTGCCGTCCATATATACAATAAATATTATATGTATATATTTATAGAATATAAAGTATATTACAATATTGTTAATTTTTCTATAGGCATTGTTCATATATATATATATATATATATATATATATATATATATATATATATATATATATATATATAATTATTAATAAATATATGTAAAAAATTCGATTCTATAATTTGGTGCGGATCAATATAAGACGGCTCACTTTTGTTCCGTTTCTGGTATAGTTATTACTAAAGAACTAGTAGCATACCATAATAGTAAAATATTTTCAACTCAGTTCAGTTCGGTTATAAAAACTTTTGGTTATTTCAGTTCTAGTACTTTTCGGTATGGTTATTCAATTCAACTGAGAATCACTCAGATTCATGCTCAGCCTTAATTTTCAACACGTCTTTATAAAAAAAAAATATTTTAGATTTATTTATCCATCATTAATATCACAAAATCAAATAAGATGCAATAATATTTCACAACAATTAATGTGTTTTCCATATTCATTATTTGTCAAAAATATATTGAACAAATACACTTTTTCTTCAAAATATATCCAACATATACTTTTTTATATGAAAAAATCAAATCAGGTACTTTTATAAATAAAAGTTCATTTTAGGATTATTTTAATATAAAATTATATTTCACTAACTCTGTTTACGCTCACAAATTCTTGAGGGAAATTAGATGTACCCAAAAAGAATGATAAAGAATCAATTTAGCCCTTAAATTTGGAAACAGTAAGTAATTTATTTATATTTTGACATTTTTATCAATTTATTTAGCAATTTGCTGAAAATGGTCAATTTATATCAATGAGATTTTTTATTTATAATTAAGATTCAATTTGACCCTTGAACTATAATAAGTGTTAAACTAAAAAAACTTTTTCAATTGAGTCAGTTTTAGTGTCTAATAATTACTAATTAAGATAATTAAAAGAATCGTACATATTTTATATATAATAAATATAGAAATAATAAAAATATTTCAAATAAGTTTTGCCATATTAAATTATGTAAATTTAGGAATATTAAGTTATATATAGTGTACTCACCAAATCAAATTTTGAAGATTTGAACCAAGTTTATGTATTTAATTAAGACTTTTAAAGATTTTGATGAAATTTAAAAATCAGAGTGTATTTAATAGTAACTTTAAAAGACTCTGTATAAATCATGAGGTATTCAATATTGGCTTTTATAGACTTTAAAAAAGTTTATAGAAATTAAGGAGCATTTAATTACAACTTTTGTAAAGTATATAAAAGTAAACTAGAATTCAAAAAGTCATTGACTTCTATAGACATGAATTTTTAAATGTTTTTACCGACTTTTTATGCATTGTTATAAATAAAAATTGTCAAGAATTCTCTTTCTCTTCTCTTCAAGATTTTAATAGATTTTTTTTATTTAAAACTCATCTTTATTCTTCTCAAATTATTATGCATTATCGTTTTCATTTCTTTTCACTATATTCTCTATCTTAAAAAATATAAAAAAAGAAATTTATAAGCAAAAATTATTTACTAATAATATTTTCTTATACTCACAAATACAATAAAAGTTTTAATTTTATTTTAAATGGGACCCTCATAAAAAATATGAATTTTAAATGAAGCATTTGAGCAAACAACTCCACCATATATAGACTTCTAGGTTTTATTAGAAAAATTATTTAGATAATTGTTTCCATTGGTAAGCGTGATTGTTGTCAGTTTAGGTATTTATCAAATGATTGGTAAGTGTGATTGTTGTTGGTTCAAGTATTTATAAAATTGGTAATAAACAAAATATAATGAATATGACATGAATTTGATGGTTTAATTGGATACAATATAATTCTTTTTAAAGAATTATCATTTTGATAAAAAAAAAAATTTAATGTTCATATTATGAGGTAAAAAATTTAAAAATGATATAAATTTGACAAAATAATGAAATAAAGTTTGTTACTTGTGTATGGAGTTGCAGACAATATTGTGTGGAATAATATTTAAAATAAATATAGAAAAGAAAAAAAAAATAAGAAAGTAATAAAAGTAAAATAATAAATTCTACTTCTAAATAATTGAATAATAAATAAATAATAATCTATAAAAATCAACAAAAGTCTATCAATGACTATAAAAGTATTTTTAAGTAAACTCTGTAATAATCATTCATAAAATCATCAACTTTTAATGATATATTTTAGCAATATTTAATCTTAGCTCTTAATGAAAATAATTTGAAAAGTTTCTATTTATAAAAGAAAGACTCCAAATCTTGTAAAAGCATAATCTTATATGATTTCAGAACACATATATATAGGTGGCTCTAAAAATAATAATAATTTGAAAAATTTAATATATTAAAGTACATATATAGGCCCTTAAAGAATTAGAATGACCCGAGTATATATACTAAAACTTTTTATTGTACATTATATAAATGAAAAAATAGACGGAAAATAAGAGACATTGCTTGAATATTAAGAGCATATATAATAATAATAATAATAATAATAATAATAATAATAATAATAATAATATAAAACCTAAAATGAGAGATTATATATACATATATAGCAATAGTAGACTTTACTATAACATTTTGAATATAAAACTTTTATAAATAACTTACATAAATGTGCTAGAAGAATAATAATTTATATTAAAATGCATTCTGCGTGGGTTATAATTGAACCATTTCAACTAAAAGATCTCTTTTTCTACCACATGATGTGGATGCCATCTTGAGAATACCTAGACTAACCTTTCCTTGTCAAGATTGGGTATGTTGGCATTTTGATAAGAAAAGTTGTCATTCAGTAAGAGTGGATACTGGATTTGATATTCTAATATTCTCTCACATGTGGTCCTTTTCATCTCCTACGAAGGGGTGATGGGAATTTACATGGAGTCTGAGTCTTCCACCTAAGATATGCATTTTTCTTTAGCGCTTTTACAATGATATATTGCTTTCTAATATTGCATTGATTAACCATCATGTCTCTACCTCTAGTTGTAGCTGTTGTGACTTTACTTATGAAAGTGCTTGCCATGCTATTTTCTCATGCTCTTTTTCTATTGATATTTGGATGCATAGTCCTTTTCATGTTATTATTCGTAGAATTAGACAGGTTTCTGCCCCAAAGGCCTTATGGTTGGTAAATGATGAGCTAGATCAGCAACAATTTGTATTATTTTAAATTTGCTGCTGGATGGCCTGGTCTAGAAGAAATGGCAGGATTTGTAGTAGATATGCAATAGAGGCAACCTTCGTCTATGGATGGGCGGAAGCTTTTTTCCAGGATTTGAATGCTACTCTAGAGAGTTCTATTCTACATGCGTAACGGATGAAGAGTACGCCTCAACCGGCTTCCTAGCACACCGTCTAGTCGTACGTTGTTTAAGCTGAATGTTGATGCCTTTTAGATTGAAGCTACAAATCAAGATAGACCGGGTGCAATTGTGAGAAACCATGATGGGCTCTGCATGGCAGCCAGTACTATAAGTGAATCTCATATTCCCTCTGCTCTTTTTGGCGAGTTGTTGGCTATCCAAAAAGGTATGCATTTTGCTCTCGAATGTGGTCTTAGTGATATCCAGTTGAGTCAGACTGTCTAGAAGCTGTCAATATGATTAATAAGGATTTTGTTGTCTTTCTTAATTTAGTCCAATTCTTGAGGACATTCAGAGACTTGCATCTTTATTTTCTACTATCTATTTTAATTTTGTTAGTCAGACTTGCAATTCAGTTGCTCATAGTTTAGCCAGTTTTGGAGTTGATTTAAACTCTGAACGGGTTTGGCTTGAGGACGAATGCCCTTTGTGGATTCAACACCTTCTGTTGGCAGATATGTCGCGATTATACTGCTTGTTTGTGACTTTAGTTTTAGAAGTACTTTTTTCTCTTTCAAGGTTTTTCCCATATGGGTTTCTTAAAGGTTTTTAATGAGGCTCTCTTTCTAAAGTGGTTGATCCTTTTTTAATAAAAGGTCCCCCTCCCCCTTTCAAAAAAATTACATTGTTTAGGTCTTTAAAATTATGTTTCAAACCCGCATGTATAATTGATCTGACCTTGATACTAAAGCTTATTAACAAGTCTCAAAGGAAAAATTGATCATCTTAGTCATGCTTCTAATCCTTAAAATAACAAGTATGATAACCGTTTCAATAAGAAACACACCAAGAAGATGATTAAACTAATTCTTAATATTATCTTATAATAATTCAAGAGAGACCAAATACATAGCGAAAGCATATCTGTTGAAACCATAAAGTTCTTGATTTTTGGATGATGATCTTGACTAAATTATTAAGAGATCAATTTGATGGGTTGTGTTCATCCAATTTTAGAATTTCTTTAGATTTTTTTAAGTGTCTCTTCTGATGGAGATGAATGAGAATTTATAGATTTTTGACGATTAGGGACCATGACCCTTTATAAAGTTATGACTCTTGATCATAAACTTTATAAAGTTATGACTCTTGATCATAAACTTTATAAAGTTATGACTCTTGATCATTACCCTTTGTAAAGTTATGATTCTTGATCATAACCTTTTGTAAAGTTACGAATTTTGATCGTAACTTTTTGTATTTCAATATTTCTAATTTGGCCCCTATCAAATTAGAAATATTGCTTATGGTATCTACACAGTACTTTTGATGACAAATTATGCCATTAGTTATAAAACTCTATACCAATTAGATCATTTTTATTTTGGCTAAATAAATAATGGCTTAACACATTTAATTATTACATGTGTGACCCAATAAATTTTATAACAGTCTCCCACTGGGCCACATATGTATTCTTAAAAATAGTAACCAGTATACAATAACAACCTAAAATGTCTTATAGCTTCCACTTCTACCAATTTTCAATCTCCTACATAAATGTGTTTTTCAACATCATTCGGCCTTCGGTAGTTCCGGTAGCACCATAATCTAACTACCAAGTGTTTATAAGCACTGAAGCTAAATTGACCTCAGAACAAACCAAAGTGAGGAACGCACCTTTCTTTGCATGCCAAGCATGATATTTGGTACATTCCTTCTTGACATGTCCAGGCTTACCACAGAAGAATTAACTATCACCCTGATTTTGCTTCTTTTTTGTTGGGCTCTTAATAGCTTTATTCTTAGTAGCCTCATTTTCCTTATTTTCGCCCTTGTCTTTAGAGGTGCATGCCAAGTGAGCACTTTCTTTCCTTTCCTGCTTTAGCCTTTCTTCTTCTTGTACACAATATAAAATGAGCTCATTTAGATACATTTCTCCTTCTGAAAGTTGTAACTGATCTTAAATTGATAGAATTATGCAAGAAGAGAAATCAATACCAAATGTATGAGTAAGTCCTTTGACATCTCAAGCTTTAAGACTTTAAGCTTGGAAGTAGTATTAGACATTTCCATAACATACTCCCTTACATTTCCTTTGCCTTTACACTTCATGGAAATCAAGCTTTGGAGAAGCATGCTCATTTCCAACTTATCGCTTTTGTCAAAGCGTTTCTAAATCTTAGCAAGGAAATCTTTGGCACTGCTTACCCCCTCGGATACCGCACCCCTAAAGCCTCTGGAATGTCGTGGTTGATGATCATTAGACTCATGCAATTTGAGCGGTTCGACTTCTCGTAATATTTTCTCTCATTAGAGGAATTTGAGTTTGTAAGAGAAGTAGGTTGCTCAGTTCTTAGTGCAAGGTCAAGATCCATTATTAGCCGAGAACAATTAGGATGTTTTCTTTCCAATCCTTAAAGTCGGTACCGTTAAGGACTGGAACAGAATTCATATTAGCATATATAATAGCAAGAGTAATTGTTAAGAGAACATAATAATCCACATAAATATACTCACATCATAACTAAAATTCAATCTTCAACAAATTCAAATAATGGCACACCCATCTCAAGATAATTAGTGTAACATTAATATGAAGTCTTTGGACATTAATATTAATTGCTAGTCGTACAAATAATAAACCCATCTTTGGATTGATCTATTATTCACACATACAACCTTATAATAGTCACATATAAACCGGCCAAGTATTAATCTTCCTTTAAGCCGATTAATACTCGTACGAATATATACATGACACACATTAAACATTTCTCATGAGTGATCTACACGTAGAGAGGTTACTTTTGTGACTTCTTTTTTCAATTGGCTCATGTAAAATATTAAACAACTTATATTATATAAAAAACTTAACTGTTATTTAAATTTTAACGAAATAAAATAAAATTTAATTTAATCTAATTTAAGCATTATATTTTATATCCCATGTGAAAGAAAAAAAATTAACTTTTATCTTTAAATAAATAAACTAATAATCATAATCATAATAATAATAATAATAATAATAATAATGGTAATAATACAATAAGTGAAACCAAATTCACGTTGAAATAAGCCATGAAATGCCTACTAGCCATTTTGCCATGATAATGGCCACTGCGAATTCCTTTCTTTTTCTTTTTTTAGTTTATCATCAATTATCCAACATGTTTTCAACTTAAAAAAAAAATATTAGAACTAAAATATAAACTATTTAGACAATTTAAAACCTTTAAACATTATTAATTTCTCAAGAGTCATTAGTAGGATTTGCTCTGATACCATTTGAAAAAAAAAACTGATCATTTTAGTTATGTTTCTAATCTTTAAAATAACAAGTATGCCAATAGTTTTAACAAGAAACATACCAAAAAGACAATTAAATTAATTCTTAATATTATCTTACAATGATTTAAGAGAGAGCAAATAAATAACGGAAGTGTATCTGTTGAATCCATAAAGTTCTTGATTATTGGATAATGATTTTGACTAAATTATTGAGAGATGATTTGATGGGTTGTGTTCATCCAATTGTAGAATTTCTTTAGATTTTTTTAAGTCTTTTCTGATGGAAATGAATGAAAAATTATAATTTTTCTATAATTGGGGACCATAACCTTTTATAAAATTATGACCCTTGATCATAACCGTTTTTAAAGTTATGACTCTTGATCATAACCGTTCGTAAAGTTATGACTCTTAATCAATAACCATTCATAAAGTTATGATGCTTAATCATAACCCTTTGTAAAGTTATGAATTTTGATCATAACTTTTCAAATTTTAGTATTTTTAATTTGGCCTCTTATCAAATTAGAAATATTGCTTATAATATCTATATAATATTTTTCATGACAAGTTATGTCATTAGTCATAAAATTCTATACCAATTAGATGACTTTAATTTGGCTAAATAAATAATGACTTAACACATTTAATTATTACATGTATGACCCAATAGATTTTCTAACTAGCCTACCTATGTTATATCCTAAGAAATATTGATCTTTTTCAAAAAAAATAAAATAATAACAAAATGTTCCATTTTATTTAATAAATTACTTCTAAGTAGGACAGTAATGCTAAGTAACTGAAAACTGAAGATGTAAGAACATCTTAATATGATGAATATTTTGTTGATAATACTATTGTTGTTTATAGTTTTGTTTGGAGTAAGGAAAACAAAATTGATAGGAAATAAAAGCAATAAACATGAAATATAAGGTAGAAAAAGAAATTAGTGGGATTGACAGGAAAATATGCATAAATAATAAGAAATACATGAATGAATAAGATATTTATGTACAATTTGCAAAATGCCTATTTAGGTATCCAATCTTATAATTGTTAATTATATGTCCATGTAAACTTTCTTAATAATCTATCAAACACTTAAATTTAGAAATTTAATGATTACTAAATAATTGACCGTTAAAATGAATATACTTGCTATTGATCATGTCGAAAAAGCTGACAAATATTGGATGTTATTCTTAAAATATTTATTATTTATTTTTTTTATAACTTTTATCTCAACGTGTCTAATTTACTAAAAGTAAAATGTTGTTCTTCATTCTTTTTTCTTTTTTATTATCTGCTACATAATATTGTTATTTCTATTTTTTTTTTGTTCTCATACATAGATTATACATATTTACAGATTTTGAAAACTTATTTTCGACAAGCCAAAATTCTTCATTTTCTGTCCATTATTTATACCTTCAAATTAGATTCTTCAAGCTTTAATCATTTTTTAAAAAATATGATAATGGTTTCGTTGCTGGAAAATAATAGATTTACAATGTAGAATATTGAGATTTATTATATATAAACTACATATTCATCATTCATGATGTTTGTAATTTTGAAAACAAATTTATTTTTGAAATATAATAGATTCCTTTCATAGTACAATGAACCTTATATTACTAACATATGAATATACAAATTTTACGTGATGAACATACCATATGTGCATAAAAATAAATTAATATTCATGGGCTATAATGAACGAATTCATTATCTACAAACAACAGGGTTCATTAAAATATCACTTGAGGTTCATTATATATGAACTACAGGTTCATCATGTTGTTATAGTTTTAAAAATAAAATATTTTTGAAATGAAATAAGTTCATTTTATAGTACAATGAATCTTATATCATTAAGAGATGAATATAAAAGTTTACATAATGAATATGCCATATGTGTATAAAAATAAATCAGTATTCATAAATTATAATAAACAGGTTCATTATCTACAAACAATAGGTTCATTAAAGTATCACTTGAGGTTTATTATATATGAATTACAGGTTCATCATATTGTTTATAATTTTGAAAATAAATTTATTTTTGAAATGGAATAGATTCATTTTGTAGTACAATGAATCTTATATTATTAATATATGAATACAAAAGTTTTATGTAATGAACATGTCATATATGCATAAAAATAAATCAGTGTTCATGGATTGTATAATGAACAGATTCATTATCTGCAAATAACAAGTTCATTAAAGTATCACTTGAGGTTTATCAAATATACAACATAGTTTTATAGTATAGATTTATTATTCATAAGTTATAATCAATAGGTTTATCATCTACTAGCAATATGTTCATTAACGTATCACTTGAGGTTCATCAAATATAGAACAGAAATTTATTAATCATAGATTATAATTAAGAAGTTCATCATACATACATAAAACATTTTAAATGAATATTTTTCATACAAAATAAAATAATAAATTCATCAATAATAAAATCTACATAAAATATTGGTTTTTTAGTTATAAACTTTAGTTTCATAAGATTTAAATTGTAGGTTCTTTAATATTTTTACTACTGTTTTTGTAAGAAATTTATGTGATTGTATTGAAATGTAATTTCAAATGAATATAAATATGTTTAACAAACAATGAGATTTGCATAAATTTTAAACCTTGAAATATTAAAATTGAAAGCCAACAAAATTATAAAGATTGTAATTTTAAGAATAGAAAAATATGTGTAAAATAAAAATATAAAATAAAAAGAGTTAACTTTTTAATATTGGAGGAGACAATTATGTGTTTTGATTGAAGCAAAAAATTAGATATTGAGCTAATAATTTTTTCGTTTTGATTGTGAGTAAAAATCATCAATTAAACTTAATTCTCTCTAAAAACACGTGAGCCACACGTGTTAGTAGCTCCAAATATATAATGCTAGATGTACCTGGATCTAGGATATAACAATTTTCTATCGCATGTAGCAAAGTGTTTGAGACCAAGGCTCCTCTACCGTACATATAGAAGTGAGCATAACCAAAAACTAAATCGAACTGATTGGTTTAGTTTGGCTCAATTATTTAAATGATAGTTTGATTTGATTGAATTTAATCAAAGATAAATCAAATAGCATTCGATTTGATATTGATTTCTTTTTTTAAAAGTTTATGATTGTAACCAAAACGATCACATATCTATAAACATTTAATATATATATGTTTTCCTTTTTTAAAAGTTCATGATTATAACTAAAACGATGAAATATCCATAAACATTTAATATATATATTAAAAATACTAAATATATTTATTTATATGTTGAAATACTCTACCATTTTTTGACATAATTTCTTAATAGACTTTGCACATGAATATCTTTTTTTTTTCTTTTTGTTCGTAGACTCTGCACATGAATTCCTAGTTCTCCAATGAAATTGCTGAAAATCTTGCATACTGAGCTGATTTTATACAATAATCTTTTCCTATGCACCCCAATAAGAATAAATGAAACCGAAGTGCATCAAATAAACTTAATCAACACAGAAAATATACAAGCATTCATAACTTCCTGGCATGAAATAAAGGTAGCTGTAGGCTGTAATCAATGTAAAAATGCATGGTTGGTTTTAAGTTAACCCATAATTGCAATTGTGTGTTTTTCTTCCACACATAAACAATAATAATTAACTAGAGTTTTTGTCAAAGGAAGTTGGTCCAGGAACCTGCAAAATTTACGCACGCCATTAATGGCTTGGTGGGTTACCTTGATCATCAGCATCAAGTAATCCTTTTGTAGGTTATATTGGTTTGAAAATCTTGGCAATGAGGAAAAAGCATGCATGTGAAGTGTTGCACTTCCTCATGTTCATCTCCATGTTGCAAGCTACTATTACTTTCCCTACTCAGAATCTAGATTTGTCTTTCAAGAAGATATCCAATAATTATTCTATCATGAGGGTTGATTAATTGAGCTCGTGACCAAAAAAAAAAAAAAAAGTATATGGACGCCTAATAATCGTCGCTTTTTAAAAACATTGTTAAATAATTTCATACACCGACATTAAAAACACTAAGCATCTATAAATTTTTATATTTATCAACATTTTCGTTCGATGCCGATAAATAATTGAAAGGTTTTTAAATTACTTTTTCTAGGGCGTTACGGAAAAAATAAATGCAAGAAAATAACCTGGAGAGCTCCAGCTGATGGGAAAAAACTATTAATTTGCATTCCTAACAGTACGTTAAAATGTTGAATTAGAAATTAAATGCTACATGTGAGAAGAAAAAAGAAAATATGAAATGCATGGCTACAATTATGATAGCTAAGTATACCAAATTTCCCTGCGTGTGATCCATATGTTCATTGCCTGGAATCGTTGCATGTGTGTGGCCGGCCATGTGAATTATGAACTAATACTTTAAATATAGATTTTAATTATGGGGAAAATGTTAAATTTATTATGATTAAGAAATGGTAATTAAGCAGGTTTAGTGACATTAAACTCACGTGTTTTATATAAATAAAATTGAAACGTTTTGAATTATTATCCCAAATCTCAATCAATGTAACTGTGAGTTTATAGAAAAATTGCACTGATGATCAAATCATGTTATTATTTTATTGTTTATCGAGATTCAATCAAAGATGACTTATTTATGTTAATTGATTCATAATAATATGACTTCATTGATTGATCTTAGAATCAAATTTTCTTAAGTATAGCTAAAAAAACAAGCTAATACATAACGTGAATCTCATTAAGAGAAAACATAATTAAAAAAAAGAGAAATACACAATATTAATATACGAACTAATAAAGATATATTGGTTTTTTTTTGTACGTACCCTTTAGACTTTTTTTTTATATTTATAGGCGGTGGACAAATAATTTTTCAATTCAAATAACGGAAAGAAAATAACAGTTAATTCGCTTAAATATTGGAATTTGGTATTTGATAAAAATAATATATTCTATTATATAATACCGTCGATTCACTTACAATTTAAGAATTATTAGTTCACAATTATTAGCACCGCACATGAAATTGACTCCAAACTGCTCAAGGAATATCTCAAATAAGTCAAAATTGGTTGGTTTTAGTTCACGATTTCGATTCATTTTAATCAATTTCTGAAATATTAACAAAATTGAACTAATTTCTTCTTTCTTTTCTATAGGTTGAAATTAGAACCGCCAATCCATAACCACAATTCCAATTCCATCCAAAGGTGAATCAACCCTAAGCCAGTTTCCATCTGGTTTTGGGTTGGTTTGAGTCTAATTATAGTTGAACCGATTTTAGTCCAATTCCAAACTCAAATCAGCCCATGATCAGAGCTACTAATACATTGATATTATTGCTTAATAGATTAATTTCTTAAGGTTTTTTATAAGCTATTTTATTAAACATGTTTTGAAATAAGTATCAATCTATCTATTTAATTTCAAAAATAAATTATTGAAAACAAATCAAAATTCTATTTGTTAAAAACACTTTTACCAAATGCAACTCAAAACGGTTAAATTAAATACCAATTAGAATTATTAAAATGGTACTTGAGTGCAAAGGTAAGACTATTCTAGGTTATACTAATACACCATAATTCAAACCTCACAAATTAAAAAGAAAAAACACAAATAAACAAAAATTTATAAGAAAATCGGGGTTTTGTTTGTTAGTTACATTATGCACTGTCTCTCACTTTTGAGATTAATTAAGGAGAAAAAAAAACAAAAACACTCATTTTTTATATTTTTTTATATTTTTATTATATTAAAATATCAAAAATACGGTCTCTTAAGTTTTTTAATTACGGTTTATTTTTTTTATTTTTCTTTAGTTTTTTTTTAAAATAACAAAAAAAAATAATTAAAAAATAACCACACCGTGTTTCTGAAAAAAAAAATTAAAAAGTAATATATTTTTTTTAAATTTACATAATAAAAATAATATTTTTATTGATTTTAGGATATTTTTGAAAATTTTCCATTAATTAAAGCAAAATTATTTTTAAAAAAGTAAATAGGAAAGATAAATATCAAATTATATGCTTCAATCAATTTCCTAAGTAATAATGTTACCATCAAATTCTATAAGATCACCATGAGTCCCTCTTTGTTAGGATTTTTTACATGATTTTGCTTTAATAAGTCCAATTTGTCATGTGGATAGCCTTATTAGTTGTTTCAAAGCTTAATCACATCTCCATTGCATAATCACCAAATATCGTCCAATAAACCATAACCAAATAATTGTGTTATATAAAGCAACAAATATATTTTTTTATATTAATCTCTATGATAAAAAGTTATTATGTAATTAGAAAATTAATTCATACATTAATATAATATTAAAATATTCAATATAATAAAATCAAATAATACACTAGTTTAAATCTCATATGTCAAATAATAAATAAAAAAATTATATTTCAAAGTATATATATATCTGCTAAAAGATATTATTTTTAGAATGAATAATTATAAAAATACTGTGTAAACTTATTAAGATTTGACAATCAAATGTTTAAATTTTTAAAAGTTACAATTTAGTTTGTGAAATTGAAAATTATTAACATTTAAATGTATGGAACTAGTAACCTATATAAAGAAACTGAATAATTACAAAAATGGTATGAGAATTTATTAAAATTTGACAATCAAGTATTTAAACTCTTAAAAGTTTTAATTTACTATGTGAACTTGGTAAATATTTACAATTTATTATATTTAGCAAGTCAATAGCAGTTATAGACTTATAATCTTAAAATACATATTATCAGCTTAAGTGGATCAAAAAGAATAATATTAAGAATTTTTTTTTAAAGTATCTATTCTTAATAGATTAATATACCGCTCTCATTATCACCATTATTACACTATTATATTTTTATTAATTTTTTTAAAGAAATCTCTATCCAACTTTGAGTAATATATTATTTTCTTCAATCCATCGCTACAAACATTTAAAATAAAATTAGTTATTATTGAAGACAATAATCTTGACTATAATGTTAATTATTAATACACCTCCTTATGAAATGTATAAGATTTATAATACATTTTTATCTATCTTTGTAATTTTTATTGTTTACATTAAAAATCTTTCATTTTTCATATCAATATTATTTTTCATTATAAAAATATAATAATTTAATTTATCTACTTTAGATTTTTTATATATATATAATGATTGGTTTCACATACTCCAATATTAATAATTTTTGATTTAACACACTAAATTGTAATAAGTTTAAGCACTTGATTATTAAATTTTAATAAATTGGAACACCATTTTATAAGAATTCGATATGGATAACTCGTAACCAGATGTTAGTCTACTATATACGCTCAATCGTAAATATTTACTAGATTCATATACCAATTTATAATTTTTAAAAATTTAAACACTTAATTGTTAAATTTTAACAAATCTAAGCACTATTTTTATAATTATTTCTTTTTAAAATGGTTCGGAAAATATATAAATTAGGGTTTAAAAAAAAAAGAAATTATGACTTTAGATGTTCTTATCGTGAGGGGAATAATCTTTTATCTAGGTTAGATGTATGATTGCTACTAGTTAGTAGCTTTCTAGTGTACCCTAGATTAGTCCTATGATTTTGTTGGTTACTTGCACTTTTTTTTTTCCTCTGCTAAATTTAGTTTTATTATTATATATTTCCCACGAACACAAACAAAAAGAGCCAAAAATACAATTTAACACAGCATCGACAGCAACCAAGTCTTGACCAGCGCTTTAGACGCGCCTATTACCACGCAATCGCACACTTTTGCTCGCCGACAAACTACCCATTTGTCCCCACTCTTTCACCTCTCCATTAATACCATTATAAATCTGCTCCTCTTTATAAGTTGCCGTAGTTTGTTTTCATCATTTTCCTCTCTGAGGCAAACATCAAAACATATTTCGTTTGCTTCCTTCTTCCCCATGGCTACTGGATCCGCCGATGGTTTTTTCCGGTACGTTTACGACGGATGTCTATCCGGCGGCGACATGGGTATTGAACGGCGACCGTATCATCGAAATTGCAGATGTGCACTTCACAATAAATCGAAAGATAATTGTCCTCACGGTATGTCCAAGTGTAAAAATGTATCGTACCCGATAAGAAGGGCATGGAGTGAAGGGTGTTTGTCTTTAGCCGCAGTGGCTGCAAATTCTTGTCATTCTTCACCATCTTCATCGCCGTCTTTACAGCACCATCAGCAACAACAACAACAGCCTATAGGAAGGTGTGGTACCCAATTGGATCTATGTAATGAAGAAGAAGAGGAACAAGTTGCTTCTTTCTCATCAACAACAGCATCATTGTTCAAGATTTGATGTGAGAGAGTTATGTTTTTTTGATGGGTAATGTTTATTTTTGTCGAATAATTAGAAATCTGGAGGTGGGTATGTCCTTTTGGTATGTTGTAACCTTTTTGATCTGGGTGTATGTGTATAAAAACTGTCATAAAATGCATTTGCTAGATCAAAATAACAACAACAACAACAAAAAAAGAACAAAAAGTTTGATGTAAGGATGGTTCTAGTTCAATCTTCTAATCTGTGTTTCTTTAGGTGTAAAGTTTTGAACTTTTACTAATCTGCATGTTCTTCTTGTTTTATTTGTTCACTGTCATTTACATATATGAAATATTTGAATTCATTTTCTTTTTATAAATCTTTTCATCTAATTCAAAAACAGAAGCAAGAATGTGAACTTTTATAGAATTCATATCAGGGGGCAATTTGGATTCCTTTTCTTGGCTTGAGGTTATCAACTTGATGAATTAAATTAGTGAGATAAATATGCAGGATAAGTTAGTTTTGGTATTTGAGTTTGACATGCTAGTGATTGTAACAGAAACCAATGGCACAGTAATTTTAATTGATTTTGACAGAGTCATTACAGACAAAAACTACACCATGGGATTTTAACTCCTAAATTATAATTTATAATCTGTCAGGGGATGATTACAAGCCATGTTTGGGACTGCAAATGTAAAAGTAATATTTAAGTTCTTTTTTCTAAATTTTAGAAACTATTTTTTCTTAAGGATAAAAACTGGTGCTAATGAATTGAGTGGGCAAATTACAGTTAAGAAAATAGTTCTTAAGATTTTTCAAAGATGCAACTCTAGTAAGCAATTAGGGAAAGTTTCCAAATGTAGATATTTCAATTCAAGGCCAAGTTGAATACTTGTCTGAAAAAGGGGTCAACCCACGGACACTAAAAGCAGAAAAAATGATAAAATAAATAAATATAAAAAAACAAAATAGAAATGATAGCAAATTGATATTTGAGGACTGCATTTTCTAGAGTGGCAAAGCACTTTCTCTTTTCTTCACTCAGAAATGAATCCAGATCACTCACTCTTTTAAATCTCTTTCATTATTATTATTATTAAGTAATTAATTAATCAAATCAAACTGAATAAAGTAGTAAATAGAAGACAAGCACGTGTTTACAATTGTTCATCAGATGCATAAACTCCAGAACCATTAATTAATTAAAGGTTAGTTAGTTTTATTTTATTTTAGATTTTTGTTTTCTCTTAAGCCTCTCAAATAATGGCCCTTTTCTTACTATTTGTGTTTTATATTTATATTGATTTCTCATTTTTCGAAAGCGAGAATAAATATAATATATTCTAATATAGTTAAACTCATTTAAAAAAAATTTAAAAAATCAATTTACGATCATATAAAGCCGACCAGTATAAATTAATTTTTGATCAAAAAATTATTTTTTATTATTTTTGTGATAAAGATATAATGAAATCTTCATATTCTTTAAGAAAAATATTAATTAATAATAAATCATCTGATTAGATGGATGATTAAGTCAAATTCGAAATTTTAGTCGTCTCCTAATTGGACTCTACTTCTTGCGTTGCTAAGATTTATTGGCTATTTAAATAATATTTAATGTAAATTAAAATTTTTTTTCCTCTACTCTGTGATTCCGGTAATTTGGGAGCGTACTGTGGGCATGTTCTCACAGAATAAGCACCTAATTGAAAAAGAAGAGGAAGAATTATCAAAAAGTGTGTCTTTTGAATTAGAAAAAGCCATCCCTTCACTGTATCAAGGCATAAGACAACGATAATTCAGCTGGCCACATGGGAAAAGAGGTTGGCAGAACAAACAAAGACCCCATACGGAATCAACAGAAGCAGCCATGTGTGTCCCAAGTTTCTAAAAAGTCTTAAGCAACCTTAACAGACTCAAGTCAGTACGTGGCATATGCCCAGGAACTTAAGCAAGTTCCGCAGTAAGAAAAAAAAAGTGTATATATATATATATATATGCAACTACAAACATATATAAACTTATAAAGTGTTTACATCTTTGGTGACATTTTCCTAGGATGTTATTTTATGTACATATTACTAGAAACCAAATATTGTATTTGTCTTGCATCTTTGAGGACAATTTTTCTAAGATATTTTCTAGGTCTCAGTGATCATACATAGATGCCAATGTTAGCATTTCCTTTGAATTATGTTTGCATCAAATACAACAATAGAGTATGGTCAAGATTTGATTATGTCTCTAATAATATAAAAAAAAAAATTCAGTGATTGAAAAAGTACATTTTACTTGTAACTGTTGTTAGTTTTGTAGTAATAAATAAGAAAAAGGTGGATAGGTAAACCAAATCAAGAATTTAAGAAGGAAGGAAGGAACAATTTTTGGGTAAAAAATAATATTAAAAAAGAGGTACCATTTGCCAGTGGTAGCATTTGTTTTTTAAAAATAGTTATGATTAGTATGTTAGTATATATATTGATAATTTGATTAAAAAGTTGATAATATCGAATGAAGATTCTCCTATTCATCGTATGTATATACCGAATGAATAAATGACTTGAGAGAATGTTCTTATATAGATCTAAGTATTCTATTTCCTATAATATTTAAATTTTAATAAAATAAAAAAGTTGAATCGTATCTTAAAGATATTCAGCTTATTCAATCCATTGATGCTATATGAGGTCTCAGATTTAAAATCTTAATTTTAGTATTGAATGTGTGACGATCTGATATAGAGAAGCGGTCCAATGAGAGTAGAAAGCACACGTCAGGACAAAGATAAGATGCATGGATAAGGAGCAGCTTCTGGCAGGATTCTAGAATGACAACACTCTAAGGTACGAGAGTACATGAATAAACCGAATTGTACATCGAAATGGGGCGGAAAATAATTGATATTATATATCTAAAAAGTTAGAACTAATTATATAATGTGTCTTTTGGTTGCTTAACTATAAAGTTTTAAGAATTTCAGGATTCAGAATGAGTAACCTCCTGGAAAGTTTTCGAATCCGCTAAAAGAACAAAATCATAAAGTCAGTGGAGGGCCAAAGTGGACAATATTTCATGTAATCTGGTTCCGGATGGTTACGAAATGCCTGAACACCAAACAAAAATCTTGGTAGTTACATCATTTGCCATCATTTACCTTGATTATGCATCAATTGTACAAAATAAACCATCTAAATTACAAATCCTCTAAATGTGTAGGATCATTAGCATATTAAAAATCATAGGAATTCTAATGCCCGAACTTAGCCAGAGGATGGATGGTCTTTGATTTCTCAACTTTCAGAATTTATCAATTTCTTGTTTAAGTATTTTAATTTTAATTGTTACTTTCGTTTCAACTTTCAAAATTTTCAATAAATTATATATTTTCTTTTTTTCTTTTTCTAAATTTATTTCTCCTTTATTTTTAGCCCCCTATTAACTTATGAAGGAAACTTTTAGCCTTCTTTTTTCAACTTCTAGTTCCATTCCTAATCGCAACATACATACATATATAATCTATAGAAATTATCGGGGTTATACACTTGTGTGCTAAACCAGTCCAGACAAGAAGCTTCCCCTCCATTAATTTTAAGGCAAAAGAAGAAAGTTACAAAAAAAAAAAAAAAAAATTACCATACTTGTCGAATGGAACATGGAAAACTTGGCTTCACTTTAGTTTTCATCATTAAAAAGGAAAAGAAAAAAAAAAAACAGAATCAGTACGAAATGGAACTTTTGGCTTCTTTGGAAGTAAGAACAAATTTAAATATTATATTATATTTTATTTTATTATAAATAAGAAAAAATTAAATTTTAAATTAAAATTTATATTTATCACCGAATTAAGCCTGTAATTGCATATTAAAACCTCGTATAAACATCGAAAACTAAGCCTTTTCATGTACATTATAAATTAGACTAGTAAAGACCCTTTTTAACAATCTTTCAAAAAAATTAGTGTATCACTCTCGAAAAGAACTATGTTAGGTAACCAATTCTATAAGAGAACTATTTCAAAGAAAGCATCCAATGCTAATTCATGTGTCCTCTTCAAATCATATTCGCCATGACAAGTCCAATTTCTTTAAAATTCTAAACACAACTAAAGACAACTAATGCCAAGCCACTGAAGTGAATCTTTAATCCCCATTATTTTTTCTTTCTGCCTCTCTTTACCAACAAAGCTGAAACTTCCTTAAGGAACTCAATTGCCTTAGGTAACTACTAGTCTAATGGCAAAAAGGGATTCTCTAGGCCAATATCTTCTTCTCCAGAATTCTACGTATGGTCTAACTGAATGTAAATTGTGCTCTTATAAGTATAATCACACACCCTCTTCTCTACTTGGTGATATTCATACCATAGAAGAAATGGATTAGAGCATTTTTAATATGAACTATTTATAGCAGGCCAGGACAAATGCATTCCCTTATACCATATATTAAGCTATATAGCTAGTTCTTCAAGAGGCTTGTCCAGTTTCACGAAACAAAACCCTAACCACACTTAACACCAATTGGTGAACCTCCTCTTGCTTTTGAAACAACTCTAAAAGTAGAGTTCAGCTAAATATTATATGCACGATTTAATTTTTTATATATATTTATTATGTATAGAATCTAAAAAAAGTAATAATAAGTGGTATCGAGTCTCTCACACGTGGTTTTATACACTTATGCTATGAGTCGTAAGTTTTAGAAATATTTTATTCACACTTTATTAATTACCAACAATAAACTTTTACCTAGCCTTGTATACACACTACGACTAATAGGAGAGTGACACATATATATAAATTTTTTACACTTTGGTATTGGATGATTGACACATACTTCATTATTTAAAACTAATGAATATGTATCAAACATTCATCTGTTTGGTGTATAGGTAGGGATATACACTAAGTCTAACAAAAATTTCAATTACGAATTTCTCCCTCTCCATTTATAATTTCAAGAAAAAAAATAAAAATTTGTATGAAATTCAATATACTTAGACATAATGCTTCACTCGCAAATAAACAAGTTAAATTTCAGCAATAGGGAGGAACAATGTCAGGTCGCATTACAAATGTTAAATCAGAAACATCAGCAGTAGTTGATCATACTGTATTATTCACAAAATTGATCCCGCATTACGACAACTAAACTGCTTAATTGAAAACTTGAAATGAAAACAATAGTTTGTACGAGTCCAAATCAGCAAAATATATATTGCTAACGGCATATAAAGATCAACTCCAAGGTAAAATAACAAGGATAAGAAGTCTGAACAAGTAGAATCCTCTCTCCAATAGCATTTCATGGCATTATTAACTAAAACAGAAGAAGAGAAAAAAAGAAAAAAGAAGAAGAAGCTTAACTACTGCTTCCAAAGTACTTTGTGGAAAGGATTCTAGACCCAACAATGCCCTAAAACCCTATACTTCTTCAGATTATGAAATCCAAAACAAAACCAAGAGAATCCCAGCTCAGCCTTTCCTTGATCTCTCCTTCTTTCTCTAAGTGAAAAAAGAGAAAAGAAAAGAAGAAGACATGATTAGGCTTGACATTTGCTAAAACCAACAGAAATTAAGGAGGGGGTGTGTTGGCACATGTTCTCAGATGAGGAGATTTGTCAAATGGTGATAATTACAGATATAATTATAACATGGTTACTGCCTTTTCTTTCTTGGATTGAGATCCTTGTTCCTAATATAAACTTGTTCTAGTATATATAATGGCATGTTCTATCGCATATTATAGCACTCTCCAAATCATTAAATTTAAAATTAATAATTGAAATATGGAGAAATATTTAAAGATTTAATCTACCACATCATCTTGTCACTGCAACAAATTAAATTTTTTGTTGGAGAATATATCACCATAAATTATATAAATTGCGCTATTAAATTGTTTAAGGCGAAAAATAATTTTGCCACTGAAAATGCGTCACTAAAACTGTTAGTGGGACAATTAATAGTTACGACAAAAAGTTATATATTGTGGAAAAAGTAAAAATCGTCACAAAATGTATGTTTTCTTGTAGTGTGTAGAAAAAACAATAATATAATGACGTATGATATTATTGATTAATTAAGTTTATTGTAGAAATTTTTAACTTAGATTTATTATCAAATCTAGCATATAATTTTTAAATTTTTTAAATTTTTAAAATTTTTAACATTGATTTCAATATTAATCTTTAGTAAAATTATTCATTGAATTTACTAATATAGCGTAAACTCGAGTGATAATAAAAAAGAGTACTCAATATTAAAGTTATTGACTTATTCTATTATTAAAATATCATCGTTTAAGCACATAAAATTGATTAATTTTTTTAATTAATTTTGAAAAATATAATGTGCTTAAATAATAAAAATTTAATAATGAGAATGCAAACTTAGTTACTTTTTTTTTTGTCAGAGTGCACGCTATATCTCTAGAGACTAAAATTGAAATCAATATTAAAGTATAGTGTTAAAATTTAAAAAATCATGTGCTAAATTTAATAATAAATATAAAAAATATATAACTTTTTGACAATTAAACCTATTAATTTTTATATTTAATTACATTGTTGACTTTAAAGTATAGAGCTTTTTGATAATTAAGCCTATTAATTATTACATTTAATTACATTGTTGATTTGAATCATGAGCAGTTAATAATATCATACATCACTGTGGATCATAGATCAAATCAAGTATATGTAAGAATTTCTTGTGAAATCTAACTATTTGATATATAACTATATTTTTTAAGAATTTAAAATTAACTTTTTTATATAATTAACTCTCAACCATTCATTTTGAATTAAAAATAAGGAAGATAATTTCTTGATTATTCTTATGCCTAAAGCACAGGATTATTGAAAACTCCTAATTACAATGAAAATTTCCAAGTTATTTGCCTGCATATCCAAAAGTTGTACCCAAGTTCTTGTAGAACACAGCATGATTAATGTACTAACTGCCATCACTGGCCCCAAATAAAATACAATTTAGAATCCTCTAAGAATTAGTGAGCCAGGATATATCAGTCATAAAAGTTAGTAAAATCTCCGGAGAAAACTATGGAGAAACCCTACACACTTGCCAACTAGAAAAAGCAAAACATCTTTTTTGTAGTTATTATGTGGCAGACTTAAGAACTAAAACTTCTCTGGAAATCAACGTGTGTCCTACTGCTGTAAATGGAATTATATTTTCGATTCCAGATTATTCCACAAAGGTACAAACACTTGCTGTATATAAGCAGCAGGTATTACGACAAGGAAACTTATAGAAAGAAACACAGGAGATCAAGAGAAGTGGAGAAGAGAGAGGACAGAATGGCCGCCGGAGCAGTAGAGATGGTGCTTCGGTGTGTCTTTGATGGAAGCTTATCAATGCATGACATTGAAGTTGAGCGCAGACCATATCATCGTAACTGCGGTTGTGCACTTCACTAGTTCAAGGGTACTACTGTTTGCTCGAATACTTGTTATCGACAAAGGAATATATCATTCCCAAAGAAACAGGCAATGCCTCATTGTTCTTTGTCCTTAGAAAGCTTCCGAATTCTCTTCTCAATCTTCTCTTCACGGAGATTCATCAAATAAAAACATGGGACATTGGTAAAAATTTCTGTTAGATGCTATAGATACCAAAAGGCTAGAAGATAAAATGTTATTTGTTCGTTTGTTCCTTCAGGATTATGAATGTTACTTTCTTCTATAAATACATGCTGCAAGTTTCTGTCGACAAATTTAGTGCAAATTCATTTCCTATGTTTTTGAGAGCTTTAGCTTCCTGCAACTGAATTCGGTTCATTGGGCATCATTTATAAGCCCAAATTTCAGGCAACTGGAGGGTTGTTTTGCTTTTGATTTTATGCTGCATTGCTCATTGTGACTTGCTGTGGACACAGTTTTCATTGAGCTGATGATTACCTTCTGGCTGGAAAAAAATTATGTGAATGTTCTTAATCACAAAAGGTTTGGCCGTGATAACCTGTTTCCTGTGTTTTTTTTTTATCGCACCATATCAGATTCTGTTATTCGACATTTGAAAATCTCACATTATCCGAAATTTGAGAATCACCGTCAATACCTGGTTTTGAGTATATCTTACATTAATTAGTATAATAAACAGACACAAATGCTTAAAACTTGTTGATCTCAAACAGTTCATACTTCTTTTTTGGACAAAAACAGTTCAGAATCGTCCTACATCGTTGTGTCTGTTATGATAAATGGACAGATCTTCATCTCATAAAATTTAATAAGTGTGTTTTGTTTTTCTTATTATTTTTCTTTTATTGATATAATCCGGATACGTTACCAATCCCTTGGCTGGCAATGGCAGAATATAATCAGAGAAATGTTAGGTTAATTACATTTGTTGTCGTTAAGCAACTAAATTGATTGAAATAAAAATTTTCAAGATGATTAAAATATTCATGACAGAGTTCAGGCAGTACACATCTAACGGTAATAGAAGGCAGATTTGCATCTTCAGAAATCTACGTTGTTACAAACAACTGCAAGTTGCTGTTGGATACAACTGGAGAATTTCTACAACATGTTTATTTAATAAATAAGCTTCAAATCTGTGATTGGTGGTTGCCAATACAGCTGTTTCATTGCCCTACAGTTATGAATTCCATTAAAATATAATATTACAAAACTTTATGTTTTAAGTATACACATACAAATCACAAAAATCCCATCAAACAAATTTGAATTACAATATTTCAATTTATTTTTATTGAGAGATGATAAAATATTGTTTCTAAAGAAGAAAATGGATTTTGTTTAGTCTTGAAGATAAATGAAAAATATTCAACAATATAGTTTAGGAGTTAGATTAACTAAACTATAAGTTATTAATAATTAGTTTCTTTTCTTTTATAAAGTTATTTTTATACCAAAGCAATTTATTAATTTTGGTCATTATATTCTAGTTTATATAAATTTTGGTCGCAATAATCATTTTAGTTTAATTTCGACCTGATGATTTGATCAATACGAAATAAAGTATATTCTATTTTATTTTATTTTTAATGCAACGAGACGTTCCAAGCATTCAGGTGAAAAAAGAACAATTTTTATTGGAACATCCAAAACAGAAGGCATTGAGAAAGCATTACAGAACAACATAATTGAAATTAGCCAGCACAGAGTGTCTTGGAGATTTAGTGCCTTGCAGATTTAACTAAGTATACAGGTTGGTTAGATAAGCTACCAGAAAGGTCACCAACCAGTTTCTATGTCTTGTTAATCAAATCCATATAATCAAAGAGCAAATGACAGCTAGAAATTTCCAACTATAAGCAACAAAGTTCAATTTCAAGATCAACAAGTAAATACCACTTGAAGTAAGAACAACAATCAAATCAAGCCTAATCCAGTTAGTTTTAGAGTCTTCTCCAAGGCTGTGAAGTTTCGAGTTCGATATCTAATAAAAGCCAATTACTCAAAAACAAAAACAAAAGCAAGCAAGAATAAGTAGGGCACTATCATCTCAAGCTTAAATCTGTTAAAACAGATAAAAGCAACAACTGTTACTCTTTTAAGTTCTTGGGAGTGTTGCATTTCTGGAATTGAATTCTCAAGTAAACATTTTTCCAACTAAAAAAGGACCCAAATCTCTGACCTCAATGCAGATCACTGCCTTGTATCATCCAAACCTGTAAGAGATCACCAGCATCACAATCATCGTCATTAAGACCATATATAACTGTTAAAAACAGAACCATGAGAAATTGAACCTTTCCTTGTGTTAATGGAGAATCCTTTCTTGCATAGGAAAAGTCACCTGCCATTCACATTAATATCATACTAGTGAAAAGATCAACGTTGTAAAAGAGACTGGTTATCCTACTTAGTCAAAAAAAAAATTCTTCCTGAAAAAAAAAAGAAAAAGAAAACTCTTTTGACCATTTTCTTGGAGAAAACTATGTAAAGAACAAAACTGCTTATATTAACTCTAAGCCAGGCCAAGAGAAATCAAGCCAAAATCATTACATCATGAGGTAATAAAGCCAAAGCCAAAGCTGATTAATAAGACATGGTATTAAATTGATACTATCAGAAAAATCTCAGAAATCATGATTAATAAGTTTCATAAGACATAGAAAAACTGAGTTTTTATCATCAGAAAGTTAAATTAGAAAAGAAGATTATCAGAAAAGTTAACAAGAAGAGATGTTCTGAAGAAAACAAAAGGGAATCCTTGTAAATGTAATTACATGGAATGGCAAAGCCAGAAAAACTGAAGACGCCAAACTATTGTCATTTTCAGGAAATTGTTGCCTGGACCATAATCCATGGGGACCATCTCACATGAATGTGGATTCCACAATCAGAATTTAGTATGGATCTCCCAATTCGTGTGAGATGGTCATCACGGATCATGGTTTAGGCAAGAACATTCCCTCGCGATCTTCCTCGAGTATTATGTATATTGCTTTCTCCTATTTGTTTTTCTGTTAAATTCTATCAAGTCCCATGTAGATTCTGGGTTGCACTCATAATCAGAATATTAAGACTTTGAATAGTCGCAAACAGATACAAATGCTGAAAACCTTGTCTGATCCAAAGTGTTCAGACAAGCCATGGACTTTTGCACATGTTGAGACAAATTGATAAATCAGTCTGCCAAATGTTTCGGCAGCTCCTAAATAAGACCATTGTCTTTTCTGTTTCCAATTATCTTGTCCAAGTCCTAGACAATATCAAATCCTTTTGACTGGCAGTGCTGCTAGTTTGATGTTACTATGTAGAAAAAAGTAAGATTACAAATCAGAGAAATGTTAAAACGACTATCTTTTTTTGATTGTCAAATGATTAGGTAGGAAAAATAAATACAAGTCTCCACAAAGAACTGAAGGTTACATCAGGAGGATGTTTATTGAGATTTTTACTAGGTTCAAACCTTCGACTGTGGTGCCAATATGGCTGTTTCATTGACCTGCTTATGGAAAGTCCTAGACACCAAGGCTTTTGGAAAGCATAAAAAACCAGCATGATTGAAACTACATACACTTTCACATGACTAGACTCAAGGCAGCAATGGGTTACTAAGTCCTAAAGTTGCTAATGGTAACTATCTGAAAGATCTAGAGCTACTTTCTGATGCATAATTCCTTATATGATCAATACGATGATGTAATAAATGACAGCTAAAATAAATGCCATTGCAAGGGATAGAAACCCATTTGTAAGTTCAACGAGCAAAGCGAGGGATTCAAGCTTAAATAGGTTACAGAAAATAAAGCAACAAGTTGTTGGGACTGTTACAATTGTAAGTAAGGATACAAAATCTGTGACCTCATTATTCAGCAGCAGTCGAACAAGAAAAGTTTCCAGATAAGTTGAGATCGGAGGGAAAACTCACTGATTTAATGTCATATAAACCTGTGATAATCATCATGACAACTGGAACCTCCGGCTTGTGTCACCCACCATGCACATTAAATTGAGACTTCTAAAACTCCATTTTCAACATTCTAACAGAGATTTCTTCAACTAGTTGGAGAAAACTGGAAAAAGCTATGCTAAGAATCAAACTGCCATTTCAACTTCAAAGCCAAGCTATTTAGTCTTCCCAATTACTAAGACCCTACATCTCAGTTTCTCATTTCTGTGCCAGGATTCAGTTCATGGAGCAGAACTAAGACTAGACAGCATAAAAACATGGATTAGGCAAAAGGTAATGAAAATTATTTGAAAAGTAGAGCTAAGAGCCAGTCCTGTTCCTTCAAATATTAACTTCTGCAAGTCATCTCTTTTAATGAATTGAATGTAGCTGTTGAATTTTAATTTTCCCAAGTTTATCATACAGACATAAGATAGCATTGCATTTTTTCTATACTGTATCTCGAGTAACTCTGCAGTCTGATCACTGATAATGAATTCTATAATATTTACCAAAAATAAAAAAATGGAAGTTGGACTAAAACTTGAAAAAGGTTTCTAACATAACTAATGCCAAGTGGGTAACAATCGGTCCCCTTTATCCAAGGTAAAAGTTGAGAAAAAAAAAAAAAGAACATCATTTGTCAGCATAGATAGTGAGCAAACAGTTCCTGAGAAAACTATGAGAAAACCCCACAGTTAAATGGAAAAGCCAAACCAAAACAAAATGGGCCAAAGCATTCTATGTTTCCCCTTTTGTAGGCATTAAGTGCCATAGTCAAGAACTAAAACTTCCCCTAGGAAGAAACGTTTGTATTAATGCTGCAACCAAATAAGAAAATTAACACTATGCCGAAGCTTTTTTTCTCGAGTTCTACGAGGAAGAGGAAACAAAAATGTTTTTCCTGTCTAGATTACTCCATAATACTCCTCACCGTCGGTACTTCCTTAACTCTATATAAGCATGGAATAGTTTCTATATATGCAGACTCACACGTTCATAACTACTGTACAAGCAACGCTACAAAAACACAGTAGATAAACAGAAACATAAAAGAATTAGGAGGGGAATGGCCACTGGGGCAGCTAACCTGATGCTTCAGTGTGTCTTTGATGGAAGCATCTCAATGCATGATATTGAGATTGAGAGAAGACCGTACCATCGTAACTGCGATTGTGCACTTCACAAGTTCAATGCTGTTAATCTGAATGCTTGTTCTCGAAAAAGAAATATAAAATTCCCAACGAAAAAAACATCGACTCACTGTTCATTGACCCTGGCAGCTTCCAAGTTCTCTTCTCAGTCTTTTCTTCTCAGTGATTCATCAGGAAGAAACCGAAGGATGCATACCTGGCGCATGTACATTACATAAGAATCATGTAATAGATCTTTTCCCATCCCCAGAATTCTCCTCAGAAACAATCAAATACAAATTTACCTGTAAGTTTTGTCAAGTTCAATGTAAAGTCATTTCCTTGTTTCTATCGTTTGCCTTAAGAGTGAGAGTCATGCAATTTCAGATTCAGAGTGACAGCAAAACCACATACGCACAGATGTGCATGCCATTTACTGTCCATGGAAAAGAACCAGTTACCTGTGTATATGATCTGCAATTATTTTTCTTTTCAGAGGAAGTAAAATATTTTAGGCAGAGTTGCTTTTTTTTTGTTCTATATTGGCACTTGACTATGAGGCACAGAAAGTTTCCATGGTGAAGTAGCTTAATAAATAACAAAACTATGTCAAAGTCTGTGATCTGAAGTACTGAATTAGGATCTTGCATAGCTTCCAGTTACTTATCTGTTGAATAGGAAAACTTCTATGTCCACACTGAGAGAAATTGACAAATGGCTCTGCTTAGTAGCATCTCCTGGAAAGAGTCAAATTCTTTTCCTTTAATATTTTTAGCGAGGCCCCAGTAATTGACAAAAATTTCACTGCCAATTATGTTCATATGTTCTATCAACAAATCAGAGACAATGTTAAGATACTCAAGTTTATCGTGACAGACCATGTAACTATGTGTTTTGTGCTCCCTGGAACTGAAAGCAGGTAAATTAGTTAGATTGTTTTTCAAAATAGATGACGAAAAGGGTCTTAAGTTGACCAGATATTATCATTAAGCAAGTGGGTTCGTACCATGTAGACAAATAGAATACTGGTATTGATAAACCTGCAAGAAGATTATAGCTAAACAAACTCATCCACTCAACTCCAGACAATTGGTAAATAGTGGAAAATGCAAGAGTAATTGTCAGATGAAGCATCTATATTCTCTCCTTTCCTTCTATGATGATTAAGAAATGAATTAATTTATATGATGAGGTGATATTCATGCCCAAAAGCATTTATCCATGAAATCTATTATGTTATATATGCTTTCTTCTTTCAGGAAAGTAGCAAAAAAAGAAAAGTTCTTTCTTAAAAGTTCCAAGGTTCTAAATAATGCAAATAAGTGACTAACAAGAAATGAAATGATAGGATCAAATGCTAAATCATCAAGGGTACATGGAGAGATACAATACTAGACAGTTACCTGGCAAATGAAGAAGATGAATGGGAATTTTTATTTTTTAATTTTTTTAACTTGACATAACAATCAAGAGATATCCTTTGATGAAAGACATCATAATCATCAAGATTAAGTGAAAATCATTGAACAAATTAATAAATAATGATCATAAAGAGTCCTACCATCAGTGCACCATCAAATGCAGTCCCAACCAAAACTAGTGGACAGAATTGGAGCAATGGAGATCTTTGGTGGCATCAGCAAACTACAAAATTAGACTAGTATCAGATAGAGTTGCTTATAATCATTTCAAGCCAAGCCAAGCTCTTCAATCTCCTCATTTCAGAGGTAATACAGTTCGATTTTTCCATGGCCGCAGTATGTAATTTTAGGTCCCTTGCTGAGCGAGCTAGCTAGTCCTAAGTCGGATAATAATCATTTTGTGGAATCATGTTCAGTGGCCAGGTTTACAGATAAAAAACGATA
Organism: Ricinus communis; assembly: GCF_019578655.1. Taxonomy (NCBI): domain Eukaryota; kingdom Viridiplantae; phylum Streptophyta; class Magnoliopsida; order Malpighiales; family Euphorbiaceae; genus Ricinus; species Ricinus communis. The sequence continues at coordinate 24,712,744 of NC_063258.1, forward strand.
AACTAATAAGAATTGGACCCAATTAAGAAGCTGAATTTTCAGAGCTTGCCAATTTCAGAAAAGACCATTGTCATTTTCCAAGAGGATAATTAATACTAAATTTAATTTTATTCAAAACTTAAAGTGGGGCAATTGCCGCCACTCTTTCCCACAAGATGGCTTCCACTGGTCATGTCTTGCTCATATTTGTACGAGAAACAAATCAGCAGCAAAAAATATACACTGAGGTGGCACATAAATACTTAAGTGTAGATTCTGTTTCTGATACCATATGACCCAAAAAGTGTGGCTAAAGCATCCATCATATGGAATCCTGATCTCTTTCGCATTTAACCAACGTGGGTCTTTTAATTCTTCCCAATATTTTTACACAGAAGGGCTTCTTTCAGTTCCAAAAAGAAAGAAAGAGGAAAACATTTTGGACACAAAACTGCCAAAGTCGAAACTTTACTTGCTAATACTGATGCGGTCTTTCTATGTTATCATTTTGTCAAAAAATTGCAAAGAAACCTCTTCATTCTCTAATTTCAACAACTTCATTCAAATCCAATCTCATTCAACACTTGTCTTTATCCACCACTACTCACTCCTATCTTCTATCACTAACTTCTACTCTCAAATCTCTTAACCAAACGAAACAATCTCACGCTTTTGCACTTCTAAATGGCTTCCTTCCACAAAGTATCTCTCTTTGCGCCTCTCTTATCCTCCGCTACGCCACTTTTCACCACCCATCAACCTCTCACCGTCTCTTTCAACAGACCCTTTCTTTTATTCACTCTGCATTCTTGTGCAATACCCTTATTAGGGCTTTCTCCATTGCTAAAGTCAATGATAACTTTGAAACTTATAATCAAATGGTTAGAAATGGCATTAGGCCTGATGATCACACCTTCCCTTTTGTCCTCAAGGCTTGTGCTGATAATTTGAATGTTCAGAAGGGTATGGAGATTCATGGGTGTGTGTTTAAACTCGGGTTTGATTTCGATGTCTTTGTGGGTAATACCCTTTTGTTGTTTTACGGTAACACTGGCTATTTGAGCGATGCTAAGAAGGTGTTTGATGAAATGCTTGAAAGAGATGTTGTGTCGTGGAATACACTTCTTGGAGCGTTTTCAGTTAATGGGTTTTATCTGAAAGCACTTGATTTGTTTTATGAAATGAATTTGAGGTCTGGATTTAGACCTAATATGGTTACTGTTGTTAGTGTGTTGCCGGTTTGTGCTGCGCTTGAAGATGAGGTGGTGGCGAGTGAAATTCACTGTTATGTTGTGAAGATTGGGTTGGATTCTCAGGTGACTCTATGTAATGCCTTAGTTGATGTGTATGGCAAATGCGGGAATCTGAAGAGTTCAAGGCGAGTTTTTGATGAAATGATGGAGAGGAATGAGGTTTCTTGGAATGCAATTATTACTAGTCTTGCTTATATGGAGCATAATAAAGATGCACTTGAGGCGTTTAGATTGATGATCAATGAAGAGGTGAAACCAAATTCGGTCACCATTGCTAGTATTTTACCTGTATTGGTTGAATTAGAACATTTTGATTTAGGTAAGGAAATTCATGGTTTCAGCTTAAGATTCGGAATTGAATCTGATGTTTTTATTTCCAACTCATTGATTGATATGTATGCAAAATCTGGCCATTCAACCCAAGCTTCTGTTGTGTTTCATCTAATGACTGAAAAGAATGTTGTTTCTTGGAATGCCATGGTTGCTAATTTTGCTCAAAACAGGTTTGAATTAGCAGCCATAGAGTTGGTGAGGCAAATGCAAACTGATGGTGCAATTCCAAATCCAGTCACCTTCACGAATGCTCTTCCAGCTTGCGCACGAATGGGATTCCTTCGTCCTGGAAAAGAAATCCATGCAAGGGCATTCCGCATGGGATGCTACTTTGATCTGTTTGTCTCCAATGCTCTGACAGATATGTATGCTAAGTGTGGTTTCCTGAATCTTGCTCGAAATGTATTTAACATCTCCCTCAGAGATGAAGTATCTTATAACATTTTGATTGTTGGATATTCTCAAACAACTAATAGCTCAGAGTCTCTTAGTTTATTCTTAGAAATGGGGCTTGTGGGTATGGAGCGCGATGTAGTTTCCTACATGGGAGTTATTGCAGCATGTGCAAGTCTAGTGGCGTTGAAGCAGGGAGAAGAGATCCATGCATTAGTTGTACGGAAGAATTTGCACATGCATATCTTTATTGCTAACTCACTTTTGGATTTCTATACCAAGTGTGGGAAAATTGATCTTGCTTGTAAGATCTTTTACCGAATTTCAGAGAAGGATGCAGCCTCTTGGAATACCATTATTTTAGGTGTTGGAATGCTAGGTGAGTTGGAGGCTGCCATCAATCTCTTTGAAGCAATGAGAGAAGATGGTGTGGAATATGATTCAGTATCATATATTGCAGTCTTGTCAGCTTGTAGTCACGGCGGGCTAGTCGAAAAGGGGAAGAAGTACTTCGAGCAAATGCAATCTCAAAATATTAAGCCAACACAAATGCACTATGCCTGTATGGTTGACCTCCTTGGCCGGGCTGGACTTATGGAAGAAGCAGTAAAACTCATTAAAGGTTTGCCTATTAAACCAGATGCCAATGTATGGGGTGCTATGCTTGGAGCTTGCAGAATCTATGGGAATATAGAGTTGGCATCTTGGGCAGCAGAACATTTATTTGAGTTAAAGCCACAGCATTCTGGATACTACGCCATTCTTTCAAACATGTATGCAGAAGCAGGAAAATGGGATGAGGCAAACAGGGTAAGGGAGCTAATGAAGTCGAAGGGTGCAAAGAAAAATCCTGGTTGCAGTTGGGTCCGAATTGACAACCAGATCCATGCATTTGTAGCAGGAGACAAAATTGAGAAATTTGATCCAGGTATTTGGCTTGCAGAATCATGATAAAATTATTAGAAACTGCAATTCAGTTTGAAGACTGACTTTGGAAAGTAAGCTGCATTTGATAAGAAGTCTCAGGATACAAAGATAGTAAAATACAAGTTGCTGTTATTTCAAGAGATCACAGAGTTGTTTCGGTTGCAATAAGATCATTGACAGTTGAACATAGTATTTCCATTACGGGCCTATACATAGATGATCAATGCTGATAAATATCAAAATTAATCAGAGAGTCCTTGTTGCTTATTCATTTGTAAGAGTTGAAAGTTCAAACATCGAAGACAATTGCCCCAAATGAAGGCGAAAATACTAACATTTTAATGTAATAAATTGAAGATTATAAGAGTCCAGAACAAGAAAAAAGAAAACAGAGAAAGAAGAGAGTTCTTCAGGTGCCATTGTTCCATGAATATACATCTATTAAATTCAAAGGAACATATAAGGCTTCAACTAATGTTACAAAAACAGTTGTGGATCAAAAAGGTACAAAAAGATGTGCAAAATTGTCCACTGTCAAATGCTATGATTGGTGACAAATGACTGCCTTGCAAGAAGAATCACCATCTATAGCCCACATATCCAATTCTTCAAGCCGCTTTTGAACCAAATTCAGACCCATCTCGGCAGACCAATAAATCATTTTACCCGCCTCCAAAGAGGACCGATTAATGCTATCGGCACCGATCTTCATGCCAAAACTCGTCTCATCAATCCAGTTAATTCTTATGCCATTCTGTTCCAACAACTTGGATACTGCATAAACAAAATTTCTACTCCCTCCAGATGATGAAGCTTGATCAACTGCAGTGCCAACCTTGTTCACAAAATCATCTGTCCAAATTTTTCGAGCAGAAGAAGAGCCCCTGACAAAGAAAATTTCTGATCTCTTCCCAGCATACATGTCATTAGATGCACCAACGAATCCATGAAATAGATCATCATTGACTAAAAGCATGTTTGTATCTACCATCCAGGAATTATAATGTTCTAAACATTTCTTGATCACATAGCCTTTCACCAATACATCTACCTGTTTTGAGTTGGGATTTCGAAATCCAATCAATTTCTGGGATCTGAGGCTCTCAAGAAGCTGGTCAGCATCAACAATAGGATGCCCCCTTCTAGCAAGATCATAAAGAAAATCAGAGCTAGGACCCATAATAATATAATTCTGAATGTTCAGCCTCTCAAGATGGCATAGCAGGTTCCTTGTGATTTCATCTGATGTTCCAAACATGCTCACAAGCAGAATTGTCTGCTGTTTCTGCACAGAGGGAAGAAGAGACCCAAGATCATCCATGTTCCTAGCAACTCTTCCAGGAAGTACTTCTCTGAAACAAAAGTCATACCATTTCAAATTACTCAAAGGTTGCATTTCCAGAAAGTTGTAGTCAAAAGAACTTTCATCCACTAATTGGGAGTCTGGTCCAGCTGTTTTCCCATAGTTAACACCAGCATCCCTGTGAGAGACGCTGAGTGCTCTCTCATGCCCCAAGTTGGTGTATATATTGAAATAGCCATTAGAATGCACAAATTTAATGAACCAAGGTGTCCAGATCCTTTCTCCCAATCTTTTGTACCATCCATTTGTCACCTGCATGTAAATTTTAGACGCTGAGTAAACCATACATACATGCATAAATTGGATGGTGGGGCGGCTTGGAAGAATTAAATTACCATTCCATCAAGAAATGGCTTGATGCCTTTTGACTTGTGCTTGTCATACCATAGCCTGAACTCTTTCCAGGGTTTTGGAAATATAATCTGACCCCAAGTGCCAACCAACTGATACAAGAAAAGTCGTGTTCCAGGATCCAATTGTATTTTGTTTCCATGTTTACCTATAATCACCAATCATACAAATTAAAGTTGATCTTAACAGGAAACAAAATCTACAAGCAAAAATAGGCAAATAAAAAGCACGGAGGGCTGTTAAAACCAATGAATAAGGCAGCATTATCCAAATATGCACACTGTAATTTCCTTCCAATTAAGTGAAACTAATATTCTGCCATTAAAAAATAACTACGCACAACCTGTAACTGATAATCAGATATTGACACTATGCTTTTTAAAAGGTCATTATAATTCCTATAAATCTTTGATATGAAAGTGGTAACGGACTAACTATAAAAATGCTGCTTGGCCACAGATCCTTCCCATCGTGCAACTAAATGAATAAACAGCTGACAAGTCAAAGCCTATTGGCAGCTCCAACTTATGTCTTGGAACTAGAGCAATGTCATATTTCATCCACAGTAGTATTACTACCATAAGCATAAAATCACGTGGCAATTCCTCCATCTTACATTCCAAATTCAATAAATGTTTATAGTGATTGCATTACCACCATAGATATGTAGGTAAAAGTGAGTTAGTTAAACATTTAACAGGGATCCATTCAAACTCCAAAGGGGTGCTCAACAGCTCCTAATACAATAAGAGATTTAAGAGTATCGAATGATTTAATGTCCAGAATGAGATTTTGATGCAAACAAGCATCAGATTCAGGTGTCCACATCATACAAGGTGTAAAGTATGTCGGTCACTTTTGCCAAGACAAGGGTAACTAATTAATGGGACATCAGTGGTGATTTCAATAAAGATGACAGTCAGATAAGTACGCCATCGCAAATTTCATAATAAACACACAAAAGCAGACAATTTTACTGTTACAAAACCAGAAATAAATAGCAAATGGTACCTGGGACAAACCTTGGACGTTGAAGTGAGACACCATAGATAGAAGGACTAGAGCCAGTAACATTGTAGTAATAATTAACAATCACAGCCTTCACAAACTTATAAAATAGAGGAGAAACCTCCAAATCATCTTCCACAACAAATGCAAACTCATTGTTGGAGCTGGGCCACCATGCCTCCAGCCACTGTGCCTGCAGCCCCACATTACTGGTTCGATAATGTACCACCTTGTTCCCAAAATTCCAATGGAACCCATCAACATACTCCAACATCTTATGTGTTTCCTCAAGTTTTTGGTCCAAAACATTGAATGAATCATTTGCAAAGGGAAAATGGTCAATGTAGACGTGAAGATGGACTGTGTCACCTTCATAATTAGCATTGGCAAGGGATTGAAGGCAGCGGGAGAGTGAATCTAGACGGTTGAATGCAAGGACTTTAATAAGGAAAGTGAAACTGGGGTTACTTTGAGGACTGAAATTCTTGTTCACATTATTTATTGGAATAAAATTGGGATTAGGATCAGGATGTACAGGGGAGAGAGGAAGAGAGGAATGATAATGAGAGAAAAAGAAGAGTGCAAAGAGGGAGAGGAAGAGAAGGAGAGGGAGGAAGTGTTTCTTTGGCGGGCCCACCATTTTTCTTTTCACGGTTGTGGTTCAAGGGAGGGGAGAAACATAGTGGGATTTTGAAGAAATACGAGAGAGATTGATTGTTCTTTCTTTCTTTTCTCTTATTTATTTATTTATTTGTGAAGTCTTTACCCCTGAAGTTTCAGCTTAAAATTCTATACCCCAAGTGAAAGGTACAAAGGGTTTACAAAAGACAGAGAGATATGTGAAAGAACAATCTGTGATGCCTGAATCCGCAAAAAGAAAAGAAAAAAGATTAATCATATATTGAAGTATAATTGTACAACCGAAATGAAACCAAGTAGCCAACTTTCATATTAGAACAAACACTACACTAAACCATTGCCGATTCTCAAGAGTTTCCAGTTAAAAGATTTAAACTTGGTAGTGTCAGGAACAAATATTCAAATAAAGACCACAAGTATCATACTAAATCATGAAAAGATTATTCCAAATCCCTAGAAACTCAAATGCAGTTTCTCTTTCACTAAAAAGATCAAAGTTTAAAATATAATATATATATACCCAATATCCACCAAGTCTAAGACCTGAAGGCTTGTTTAAAATAAATAATTTGCAAGAGGTTAATTTTTTAAGGCGAAAGAATTGAATTGTAGCAAGTATGAGTTTCCAAAAATGAGAATCAACTCTGTAGAATTGAATTTTAGGGTTCCCAACACACGCGAAATAAATTTCAGTATCTGGAAGCAAAAGTCATATCTATAAAAAAAAAAAAGAGTGCAAGCAAACATAAATAAAAGAAACACGAAATCTGATTAAATTTAAGTTTTCTGACTGCAATGACAATCCAAATTCAGCATGAGAAGCTTTTAAAGACTGGTAATTTTAATCAAGGATTAGGGTTTCAGTTGCAGTTAACTGAGGTGTGATTTTTACATTAGTGTTCGTTGATTGTACTGAAAAAATCACATCATAACACAATCCATGTAGGCGTTTACCCTTCAAATTAATCTCTTCTGTTTCTTTTTGTGTTACTTCATCAGAAACAGATTATCGCCAATTATTAAAATGTGAAGGGAGGAAAAGAAAATTAAACCGAAAATCAGATCGAAAAACTTTAAAAAGATAATAACTTCACAGTGAGTGCTGTAAACAACAAACTCTGATTGCGAACCAGTAGATAAGAGAGAGAGAGAGAGAACTTACCAGGACAAACAAACGGCAATGTCGTTTCAATTTGTTACAAGTTGCAGTCTAGATTTGGGTCTGTCACTCTGCTTGCTTTCTTTCTCTCAGATTCAAGGTTTTCATTTTGCGCCTTTTTTCTGTGTTTTGGTTTTATAGGATTTTTTTTTTTCTTTTTGCATAAATAGTTAATGTGTTTATTAATTTATTTTTCTATATGATCTTTTTAAATTGGAAAGATAATGATTAATGTGAGAATAATATTATCATTTCTTGAGTAGAAATAAGATTTTAGTTTAAGGATAAGACACTCTGTACATGCTCTCAAACAATTGTTTTCTTTGAAGGAAATAATTTACACATAGTATATTTATATCACAATTAATTGAATAATTAAGACTGAGTTGAATATTACAATTAATTAATAGATGATTATAAAAATATGATATAAATTTGGTAAAATTTGATAATTAAGTGTTTAAATTTTTTAAAAGTTATAATTTAGCATGTAAAACTAAAAATTATTAACATTTAAGTGTATGGAACCGATCATTTATAAAAAAAAACTAAATAATTATAAAAATGATATGTAAACTTTTAAAATTTGACAATAGAGTTTTTAAACTTTTAAATAACTATAAAATTGGTGTGTAAACTTAATAAACAGTTACTTACAATTAAGTGTATATAGCAGGTCAATAGCAATTATGGATTTATAATCTTACAACATATATTATCAATTTAGTAGATTAAAAAAAATAAAATGTCAAAAAAATATTTTATAAAATATCTACTTTTGATAGAGTAATACACTGTGTTCAATACCACCATTGTTACAATGTTCTTACTACATTTTTATCAATTTTTTTATCTAATTTTGATCAATACATTGTCTTCTTCAACTCATCGTTATAAACATCTAAAATAAAATTGACTATTATTGAAGATGATAATCTTGACTATAATATCACTAATACATCTGCTTTATGACCTTTATAGTATTTATTTATATATTTTTATTTATTTCTATAATATTTAGTTTAAATGAAAGATTTATCCAACTACATGTAAATATTATCTTTCACTATAAAAATCTAATAGAGTTTGATTTGTCTATGTTAGATTTATATATATATATATTCAAATATTAATATCTTTTAATTTTATATATTAAATTATAACTTTTAAAAGTTTAAACATTTGATTATTAAGTTTTAACAAGTTGGCACGTCATTTTGTAATTATCTTTAAAAGAAATTGATATTGATAACTTGTAATATGGTGTTGACCTACTATATACACTCAATTATAAGCATATACTATATTCATACACTAAATTATAACTCTTAAAAATTTAAACACTTAATTGTCGACTTTTAATAAATTCAAATTCTATTTATGTAATTATTCCTTAATTAAATAAATTTATGAGTCAATCAAATAATTTCACTTCATGCTGCCAATAATTAATACAACTTTACTATATCAAATTAAGTAATATGAAAATAAAATAATGCTATTGTTTGGTTGAAATTTATATAAAAAAATTTATTTTATTTGAAAAAAAAATACGATAGAAAAAATAAAATAAAAATGATAAAGTTGAAAAATATATTTTAGTGTTATAGAATGTATTGACTTACTAATATAAAATTTATTTAAAATCCTACCTATTTTATTTAAATTTAGTTTAGCTATAATAAATTCCATAGAAATTTAATTATATAAATTTATACTCCATCTAAAGCAGATAAATTTTAAATTCACCTGGTTTCAACCATACACCGCGTAAAACACATATTATTTTACGTGAACAATTTTATGTCTCCTTATACAGATAATTTACAGAGCTAGAAAATACAGTTTTCAATTTAGCAAATAATTGTGCATTACTTGATAATACCTTAGTAGAAATATATGCCTGGCATGTTCTTATTCCAATAAGTGTGAAACCATTGCCTCCGATCCCGATACCTGCCAAGGCAGTGCCAAAGACCTGCTGCCTCAAGCTTTTGGGTCTGCTTCTCATATCAGGCTTGTCGAGCCCTCCCAGGCACAACACATACCACATACCAGTTTCATGCCAATTGCCAAATCCGAAATTACTAGCGTTGTCCAAACCGGGTGCTTGTCAAGACTTGCCAATCCTGACGACTTAGGCTTGCAATACAATCAATCATCAAAGGAAGCACTAATTGACTACCAGTCCTGCTTCTGCATTGCCATGTTGTATATGCTTATCTCATTAAATTGGGGAAGGAGCAATGGTGATTCAACCCCAATTCGTGCCAACTAGCTTAAGGGTTATACACTAGTCCACTACAATGTGAATCGTATAATTATTACTAACATTAGATGGAAAAAAAAAAAAAAAAAGAAACTGATTCTGCATGTACTTGTATAGTTATACTAACAGTATGAGCACTTGAATGTCACCTTCAGAAATGCGACAACGAACAGCAGCAGTAGCACAGCTTCAGAAAAAAGCAATAGATGAGATGAGCCAAACTACACGCATTAAATGGAATGAGAAAATTCCAGGCCTACCAAAATCAAGCATGAGAATGTGTAGTAAAATGGAATGCAAACAGATTGTCATGGAAAAAGAAAGTGCTTGTTATTGCAGAGGACAATCTGCTGTATTCAATCATGGGATCAATAAAGCTAGTTCTTAAATATTAGCTAAGCCTGACACATACAACACTTAAACGCCAAATTATGTAATCCGTACTTCTCCTTCTCTATAATTGTCTGTCTCCATCTTGCCATCTCTACTACATATGAAGTCCTATTTGAGCACCACCTGTCCATATAATGCCCAAACTAGTCAGGCTATTCCAGACCAGTAACTATTTACCTTGATGGAAAGAGGCATATTCTTCTTGAACCCTCCAAAGCCTTCTTCTCACTTCCATTCTCTTTACTTCTTTTGTAAAACACAAAAGGTTCGACATCTTTTTCCACTATTTACTACCAAAAATTGGAAGCTTTCTTCCAAATACCAATACAGTTCCTTTCAGAGTCCAGTAACATTTCCAAGGGCAAAAGTGGAGAACCATATTCTACAGTGAGCAGAAGTAATAGTCTAAGAACTAAGTAATGTGGATACCCAAGAAAAGACAAAACAAATATGTGACATTGCAGGTGGACTACAATTGCTTACATGGGAATAGTCGCACCCATGGCATACAAGAACAAAAAGTTCAGATTCCTCCGACTTAGTTAAAAGCAGTTAAGATGAAAACAATGCTAAACACTTGCTAGCTAAAAACACAGATATCAAAAACTGAGCTCACATAGATGACAAAAGTCAGAAGGAAGAAAGAAAAGAAAGAAAAGAAATTAGTAGTTACATACAGGCGCATGATTGTTATATCCTACAACATATGAAAAAAAAGAAAAATAATTCAATTATGAATTCCAAATTCTCTTTATTTTCACATCTGACTAGTATGATTATTAGAGCTTGGAAGGTAGCTACACAGATCAATTGTGCTTAGTTGGAAAAAATGCACGTCACAATCTAATCAAGCAGTGATTTGATTAGTATTTTTATCGGTAAAAATTAAGAAAGTTTAAAGTTTAAATTTCTCTGCCATTATTCACCACTGATATTTAGTTATAAGAAAATTCTACTCCTATCATGGGTTCCATTCTCCAACAGTCTCCATTAAATAATAAATCTATATATAGAATTGGACAGCACAAAGGTATGGCTAGATCGGTACTGAGTATTGCTTCTCTACTGTAACTACTAGGCTACAGAGAAATGCAAGATATGAATATTTTAAGCAACGTCCAACAATGGCCTCTAACTGATTGTTTTGTCCAAAGAAACTACTTGTCAAAACAAATAAAGAGATACAATTGATGTCAGGTTAAGTGTAGCTAAACAACGTGGTTAGCAAACAATAACTGAATAGCAGCCGTTAAACATCGAATCATGCTGTTAGTCCAACGATGTTAATACTGAAACATATTTTTTGTTTCATTAAATTCTATAATCATCAAATAAGATTCTGTTGCATAGGGATAGATCACCTTTGCGCATGTACATTAAAATAAAAGTAGTTTCTCTTATACAGGAATTTGTCAAGATTTGTTCTTCCGGGACCAACAAAGCTGAAATCATAATTATTGTAATAAAATTCCATAGTAAGCCATTTTTTCCTTGCAGTTCCTACCACATCTTCTCTGCATGATGACTAATGCCAAGGTGATTGCACATGCTCAAAGCTTATGCAGTAGGAAAAACTGAAAAAGATGGGCTCATTGACACAAGAACTTACACATTTCTACTGTCAGTATATGGAGGATCAACATGGAACTGTTGTAGAGAATAAGAAGAAGAAAGGATAAACACCCTTGTATGGAATTGAAATTACAAAGAACATATATATAGACTTATTAGCATACTAGCCAAGAAGTATTTTGGTAACCTACAACTTTTAAACATCCTACACTTAATACATAAGTTACACACTTAATGAATATATATGTAACTTATATATTTAATAGGTGACTCTTTAACTTCATAACTTAAACATTAAAGACTATACTCAATGATTATTAAATTAAGTTTAGTTTTTCAACACTCCTCCTTAAACTTAATTTCTAATCAAACCGAGTCTTGCTATTAATCTGGCAAAATCTTCAAACTTTAATACCTTTGTGAAAATATCAGTAAGTTGATCTTGCGACTTGACATACTTCAGCTCTACTTCCTTCTTACAAATACTTTATCTGATGAAATGATATCTTGTGTCAATGTGCTTACGATTTATTATCAACAAAAATATCAATTGGTTCTTCGTTTGAAACCAATAGCACCTCTAACACTTTTCTTAACCATGTGGCATGACAAACACAAGCAGCAGCAACAGCATACTCAGCTTCACAAGTTGAAAGAGTTACAATAAATTGCTTCTTTGAACTCCATGTAAAAGCAGTCTCTCCAATAGAAAATACAAAACTCATTGTACTCTTTCAATCATCAACATCACCTCCCCAATCACTATCACTATAGCCTACTAGACTGAAATTTTCTGAAGGTGAGTAAAACAAACCATGATCTGAAGTTCCTTTGACATATCTCAAAATTCTTTTACCAGCCTTCATGTGCGAATTTGTTGGTGATTCCATGTAGCGACTGATAAGTCCTACTCCATAAAGAATATCAGGTCTAGTACAAGTCAAGTACCTCAAGTTTCCAACAAGTTTTCGAAACAAAGTTGGATTCACCTTCTCAGTATCATCATATCTTGACAGTTTTACTCCATATTCAACTGGTGTGCTGACAGGCTGACATTACTCCATGCCAAACTCCTTTAAGATCTTTCTTGCATAGCTCTTTTGAGAAACAAAAATGCCATCATCAGTTTATTTCACTTCGATTCCCAGATAATAAGACATCAGCCTTATATTTGTCATCTCAAATTCAGCAGCCATCTCCTTTTTGAATTCTTCAATCATTGCTGAATTATTTCCTGTAAAGATCAAATCATCAACATACAAGCACACAACAAGAATATCACCATTCTCTTTCTTCTTGGCATAAAGAGAATATTCGTGAGGACATTTCAGAAAATCTTTCTTCGTGAAATAATCATGAATCCTGTTGTACCATGCCCTTGGTGCTTGCTTCAATCCATACAAAGCTTCTTCAGTTTTTTAAAACTTTATTTTCTTGCCCTCTAACAACATATCCGAAAGATTGTTGTAGATATACCTCTTCTTTTAAGTATCCATTCAAGAATGCTGATTTCACGTCCATTTGGAAAATTCTCCATTTTTTTTGTGCAGCCAAAGCAATGATTGAGCGAATTATTTCTAATCGAGCAACTGGTGCAATGACTTCATCATAGTCAATTCCATGTTGTTGGCTGAACCCTTTTGCAATCAGTCGAGCCTTGTATTTCTCGACATCTCCTTTTTCATTCTTCTTGATTTTGTAAATCCATTTCACACCAACAACTTGCTTGCCTTGGGGAAGATTTGCTAATTCTCAAGTGTTATTCTTTTGAATTAATTTTAGTTTGTCATCCATGGCTACTCTCCATTTTTCATTTTTCACTGCTTCTTCAAACTTCACTGGTTCAATATCTGCAAAAATACAATAATAAACATAATCTGAAACTTCATCAGTGTTAGCATATATGTCTTGTAGATTTCTCATCTTTGTAGGTCTTTCATATGAACTTGAAGGACTTGAATCTCCTTGAATACTTGCTGAAGATCTTGGAGGTGTCAAGTTCTGTACATTAGAATCAGAATGCTGAACATCTTGATCTGAATCATAAAAAATTGGAAGAAAATTATAATTTTCTGATTGATTCTCCCAATTCTATCCATCAGCTTCCTCAAACTTGATATCTCGACTCAGGATAATCTTCTTGCTTGTCGGATTGTACAACTTGTAGCTTTTAGACCTTGCATCATATCCAACAAAAATGAATTTTTCACTTTTGTCATCCAACTTAATTCTGGTTTCATCTGCAACATGAACATAAGCAACACAACCAAAAACTCTAAGATGAGAAAGAGTTGGCTTTCTTCCATTCCATGCTTCCTGTGTGTAGACTTCTGCAAACTCCTTATAGGACATATGTTATACAAATATACAGCACATGCCAAAGCTTCAGCCCAAAATTCTCTAGGCATTTGTTTGCTTTTCAACATGCTTCGAATCATGTTAAGGATGGTTCTGTTCTTGCGCTCCACAACATCATTCTGTTGAGGTGATCTTGGCACAGTCAACAATCTCCGGATGCCATGAGATTCACAAAAATCATGGAATTGATTTGAAGTGAATTCACTACCTCTATCAGTTCTCAATGCCTTTAAAGGACATTCACTCTCCTTTTCAACCAGCAATTTAAACTTCTTGAATACTTTGAAAGCTTCACATTTTTGCTTCAAAAAATAAACTCATGTTTTGCGACTGAAATCATCAATAAATAGTAAGAAATATTTGCTCTTACTAAAAGAAGTTGGATTAATTGGACTACATATGTCAGCGTGGACAAGTTCAAGAGGCTTCGATGCTCTTGAAGATGATTCCTTGGAAAAACTGTGTCTGAATTGCTTTCTATACATGTATCCTTCACACAACTGATTAGGATAGACCGTGAACCATTCTCCCTTGAGCCAATTGCTTCAAGCTGTTGAAATTCAAATGTCCCAACCTTTGATGCCAAAGCTAAGATGAATTAGATGCACTTGCCTTTAAGCACTTCATATAATCAGACTAAAGTTTGAGAATAAACATTCTGTTTTTGGTCATCTCAACCTTAGCAATCAGATTACCTTTGTTGTCTTTCATCACCAATGCACCATTCTTCAAGTAGATCTCGAATTGTTCCTCCAAAAGTTGGCCTAAACTCAATACGTTCACTTTCATTTCTGGAACATAATATACATCAGTAATGAACTGATGTGAGCCATTCTTGGCTTGAATCAAGATATCACATTTGCCTTCGTAAACTATCTTTTTATCATTTGCAAATGAAATACTACCATTATATGATTCATCAATGGTCACAAATAGATTTTTCTTGCCTGTCATATGGTTGCTTGTGCCTGTATCGAAGAACCATGATTCTTGATCTTTGTCTTCATTCCCATCAGATGAGAATAAAAAAGTAGGTTGTTCATCTTCTTCACCTTTGGCACAAAATACTTTGCCTTCTTTAACAGCTCCATATCTGCATTTATTTATATAATGATCATATTTCTCACAATTATAGCATTGTACTTCACCTTTTTTATTCCAAGTACCTCTTCCTCGTCCTCGTGATGATGGCCTTTGATTTGAATCTGAATAGTTTGAATTTCCACCAAATCTTCCTCTTCCTCTGCCTCTGAAATTACCTCGACCATGGCTATGAAATCTGTCGCCTCTTCCTCTTCCTCTTTGTGATTCTTCATTTGCATTATCTTTTTCTTTCAAAGACAGCTTTGAGAAAAGAACTTGTGATTGAGGTTCTTTCTCCTTCATTCTTTCTTCATGTGCTTGCAATGATCCCTATAACTGATCAATAGTCATGGATTCTAAATCATTTGATTCTTCAGTTACCACAACAATATAATCAAACTTCGAATCTAAAGATCTTAAGATCTTTTCAATCATACGAACATCCTCCATTTTCTCGCCATATCTTCTCAATTGATTGACAATAGTCAAAACTCTAGTGAAATAATCTGAAATTGTTTCAGAATTTTTCATCTTGAGAGATTCAAACTCTCCTTTCAATGTTTGACAACGAACTTCAATAACCTTATCAACTCCTTTGAAAGAAGTTTCTAAGATTTGCCATGCTTCTCTAGCACTTGTAGCATTTGAAACTTTCTCAAACATACTCTCATCCAAACACATATGGATTAGAGTCAATGCTTGTTGATCTCTCTTTCTTGATTTCTGTAATGCTTTCTTCTAAATTTGAGGCAATTCATTCTCGTGTTCAGGCTGTTTCAATCCTTTTTCAACAATTTCCCATACATCTTGCGATCTTAGTAAGGCTTTCATACGAATACACCAATTATCATAACTCTCTTTGGTGAGTTTTGAGAATTGAAAAGGAAATAAGCCACTGCTCATCATCTTTCTTCTCTCCTTTTTTTTACTCTCTTTTCACTTTTTTTTAACGCTCTGATACCACTTTGTTGTAAAGAATAAGAAGAAGAAAGGATAAACACACTTGTATTGAATTGAAATTACAAAGAAGATATATAGACTTATTAGCTTAGTAGCCAAGAAGTCTTTTGGTAACCTATAACTCTTAAACATCCTACACTTAATACATAAGTTACACACTTAATAAATATATATGTAACTTACATATTTAATAAGTGACTCTTTAACTTCATAACTTAAACATTAAAGACTATACTCAATGATTACTAAATTAAGTTTAGTTTTTCAACAGGAACCGTGTACAAGTCCAAAGGATGGTGGTTATTAAAACAAAGCAGCATCTTTTTGTTGCCAAGAAACAGTAGTCAATCTCTTATTAAACATCCTGCACTTAATACATAAGTTACACATTTAATAAATATATATGTAACTTATATATTTAATAGATGACTCTTTAACTTCGTAACTTAAACATTAAAGATTATATTAAATGATTACTAAATTAAGTTTAGTTTTTCAACAGGAACCGTCCAAAGGAGGATGGTTATTAAAACAAAGCAGCATCTTTTTGTTGCCAAGAAACACTAGTCAATCTCTTATAAAACTACAAAACGTGATGGAAGTGCGTCAATATGGTTAGTTAACGAGAATTGTCTTCGGAGGACACTATGCAGGCATACTAGGCTCATAAACAAATCGAAACCAATATCAGCCAAGCCAAGCCAAGTTGTTATAGTCGAGAACAGTAGCTTCCCTACAAACGAACGTTTACTTTAGTTGCGTAACTACTTTCAGCAATATTCTTCTAGGATTCTACGTGCAGCATTGACAGGTGTTGCTTGTGTTGATATTTAGAGAATTTATCTTTCCCACATTGCTAAGTTATTAAATTTGAGGAGTATTTTTTTTCCCACATTTCTAAGTTAACAATCTTGAGGTGCCTTTCAAGCCTATATAATAAAGGCCTCACTTTGTTATTCAATCATCCCAAAAATAAGAGAAAAATATTAGAGAGTTAAAGCAATTATTTTTCTCCTATTATAAAGAGAGAATTTTAATGTTTTCTCCTTTATAAATAGAGAGTTTGTAACTCCTATTATTTTCTTATAGTAAAATTCTTCTATTCTTACCTGTGGTTTTTATCCTAATTTATTTAGAGGTTTTTCACGTAAATCTGTGTGTTCTATTGTGTATTTTATTTTTCTTTATCTTTATTTTATCAAATTATTAGCTGTGATTTTGCTCTATCAGGTTCATATTTTTCTACAATTAGTATCAGAGCTTGGTTGGCAAGAAATTTCTTAAAATTCGGTGGTTGCAGCTCAGTCTGATCTTTCACATCAGAAGAGGATTTTTTGAGGTTTCTTTGGTGCAAAAGAGCTTGTGTGAAGTAGTAAGAATACTTACAATTTAGGGAAGGTTCTGTCTAAGGAGATTGGTATTTAAGAGGTCCGCTTGTGACCCTCTAGTCTTTCCTGGGAACTTACCTAGTGAGTTGTGTTCATTACTGCGGTTCATTTTACAAGCTAAAAGGCACCGTTTGTGATAGAAGTAATGGCGGCAAAATTTGAGATTGAAAAGTTCAACGAGAGTAATTTCTCACTGTGGAAATTAAAGATAAAGGCTGTATTGAGAAAAGACAATTGTTTTGCTGCTATCAGTGAACGACCGACAACACTCACAGATGATAATAAGTGGAACGAGATGGATGGGAATGCTATTGCAAACCTTCATCTGGCACTTGCAGATGGGATCTTGTCCAGTATAGAAGAAAAGAAAACGGCAAAGGAGATTTGGGACTACCTCATTAGACTGTACGAAGCCAAGTCATTACACAACAAAATTTTCTTTAAAAGGAAACTTTACACATTAAGAATGTCAGAATCTACTTCAGTGACAGAGCACCTTAATGTCTTGAATACTCTATTTTCTCAACTCACATCTTTGGGCTATAAAATAGAGTCACAAGAACTTGCAGAACTTCTACTCCAAAGTCTACCTAATTCGTATGATCAACTCATCATCAGTTTGACAAATAATATTGTTACCGAAATTCTAGTCTTTGATGATATAGCAGCCGCTATTCTTGAAGAAGAAAATCAGCGAAGGAACAAGGAAGACAAGCAGGTAGGTTCACAACAGGTGGAAGCCTTAATGGTGATGAGAGGGAGATCAACAGAACGTGATCCAAATGGGAGTCACAATCATGGTAGATCAAAATCAAAAAGTAAGAAGAATTATAAATGCTACCATTGTGGTAAGAAAGGTCACCTGAAGAGGGATTGTTGGAGTTTGAAGAATTCCAATCCTCAAGGAAATGTGGCATGCACTTCGGATGATGGAAATGCATTGTGCTGTGAAGCAGCAATATCAACTGAGAGCAGGAAGAGATTTGCTGATGTATGGCTTCTTGACTCAGGAGCAACTTATCACATGACCTCTCGAAGAGAATGGTTCCATCATTATGAACCTATCTTAGGAGGATCTGTGTATAGTTGTGAAGATAATATCTTAAAAATCATAGGCATTGGAACTATCAGGCTGAAGATGCATGACAGTACAGTCCGCACTATTCAAGGAGTGCGACATATGGAAGGTTTGAAGAAGAATTTGTTATCTCTGGGACAGCTGGATGATCTTAATTGTATTATCAAAGTTCAGAAAGAAATCATGAAAATTAGCCGAGGAGCGCTTGTAATTATAAAAGGAGAAAAAATTATTGCTAATTTGTATATGTTTTTGGGAGAGACTGTGCATGAAGCAGAAGCATCTGTTGCTTCAAGTAGTTCAAGCGAGAGATCTACAATGGTGTGGCATCAGAAGCTTGGACATATGTTTGAACAAGGCATGAAGGTTCTTGCTGAGAAAAATCTACTTCCTGGTCTCACAAATGTGTCATTACCCTTTTATGAGCATTGCATAACAAGCAAGCAGCATCGACTACAGTTCAATACATCCAATTCTAGAAGCAAGGATGTTCTAGAATTAGTTCACTCTAATGTATGGCAAGCACCAATTTCATCACTAGGAGGAGCTAAGTACTTTGTGTCCTTCATTGATGATTATTCCAGGAGATGTTGGGTGTATCCTATCAAGAGCAAGGGAGATGTATTTGCAGTTTTCAAAACTTACAAAGCGCGGGTTAAACTTGATTCAGGCAATAAGATCAAGTGTTTGAGGACAGATAATGGAGGAGAATACACAGGTAATGAATTTAATAGCTTTTGCAAGCAAGAAGGCATCAAGAGGCAGTTCACTACGGCATACACTCCTCAACAAAATGGAGTGGCAGAGCGGATGAACATAACTCTGTTAGAAAGAACTAGAGCATTGTTGGGAGCTGCAGGCCTAAATAAGGCATTCTGGGCTGAGGCAGTTAACATCGCCCGTTATGTGATTAACCGGTCTCCATCTACAGCAATTGATCAAAAGATACCGATGGAGATGTGGACTGAGAAGCCAGTTGATTATTCAAATCTTCATATATTTGGAAGTCCTGTGTATGTGATGTATAATACCCAAGAAACTACAAAGCTGGATCCAAAATCCAGGAAGTGTTTGTTCTTGGGATATACTGATGGTGTGAAGGGGTATCACCTGTGGGATCCCACTGCCCACAAGGTTATAATCAGCAGGGATGTAATCTTCTTAGAAGATAAATTGAAGGGAGAAGATGATAGCACTTCAAAAGAAAATTCAGAGACTACAACTATACAGGTGGAAAGAAAGTCTACAGAAGAAGATTCTTCTGAAGCAGCACCAGAGCACGAAGAGGAAGAACCAGTCGAGTTTGTAGAGCCAGCCGAGTTTGAAGAGTCAGAACTTGGAAAGGGAAAACGTATAAAATTTATACCAACTTAGCAGAAAGATTATGATATAGGCAGCAATATCGCATACTGTCTTCTAACTGAGGAAGGGGAGCCATCAACTCTCCAAGAAGTAATTAGCAGTTCAGATGCATCTCAATGGATGGCAGCAATGCAAGAAGAGCTGGAAGCTCTACATAAGAACAAGACTTGGGAGCTTGTGCCACTACCACAAGGAAGAAAGGCCATTGGCAACAAATGGGTCTTTAAGATCAAAAGAAATAGTGATGATCAAGTGGAGCGGTTTCATGCAAGAATGGTGGTGAAAAGATATGCTCAGAAGGAGGGGATTGACTTCAACGAAATATTTTCCCCTGTGGTTCGATTAATAACTGTTCGAGTAGTCTTGGCGATGTGTGCTACATTTGACTTACATCTAGAGCAGCTAGATGTGAAAACAGCTTTTCTTCATGGAGATCTTAAGGAAGAAATTTATATGCTCCAGCCAGAAGGTTTTGAAGAAAAAGGAAAGCGGAACTTGGTTTGTAGGTTGAACAAATCTTTATACGGTTTAAAGCAGGCGCCGAGGTGTTGGTATAAGAGATTTGATTCCTTCATCATGAGCCTTGGATACAACAGACTTAATGCAGACCCTTGTGCATATTCAAGAGGTTTAGTAAAAGTGATTTTATTATCTTACGGTTGTATGTAGATGACATGTTGGTAGCAGGCCCCAACAAAGATCATATTGAAGAACTAAAGGCACAGTTGGCTAGGGAATTTGAAATAAAGGACTTGGGACCAGCAAACAAGATTCTAGGGATGCAAATTCATCGAGACAGAAACAATAGGAAGATTTGGCTTTCTCAGAAAAATTATTTGAAGAAGGTCTTGTGACGCTTCAATATGCAAGATTGTAAGTCAATTTCTACCCCACTTCCTGTTAGTTTCAAATTATCCTCCAGTATGAGTCCTAGCAGTGAAGAAGGAAGGATGGAAATGTCTCGAGTACCGTATGCATCAGTAGTGGGGAGTTTAATGTTCGCGATGAATTGTACACGACCAGACATTGCACATGCAGTGGGAGTAGTAAGTCGGTACATGGCGAATCGTGGCAGAGAGCATTGGAATGCTGTAAAGAGGATCCTAAGATATATTAAGGGAACCTCAGATGTTGCATTGTGTTATAGAGGATCAGACTTTATTATCAGAGGATATGTTGACTCAGATTATGCAGGTGATCTTGATAAAAGTAAATCTACTACAGGGTATGTGTTTACACTTACTAGCGGAGCTGTGAGCTGGGTATCAAAACTGCAGTCAGTTGTGGACACATCAACAACAGAAACAGAATATGTAGCAGCTACACAAGCTAGTAAGGAAGCAGTATGGTTGAAAATGATGATGGAGGAACTCGGGCACGAACAAGAGCATATTCCTCTGTTCTGTGACAGTCAGAGTGCCTTGCATCTCGCAAGGAATCCAGCTTTTCATTCAAAGTCAAAGCACATACAAGTCCAGTATCACTTTGTTCGTGAAAAAGTGGAAGATGGCACTGTGGATATGCAGAAAATTCATACTAAAGACAACCTAGCAGATTTTTTGACGAAGGCAGTTAACACTGATAAATTTATATGGTGCCGATCCTCTAGTGGCCTAACAAAAGCATAAGCAGTATGGAAAGGCAAGGAAGAAAAAACAGTGTGAAGATATGAGTGATCCTCAATCAAATCTTCAAGTGGGAGATTGTTGATATTTAGAGAATTTATCTTTCCCACATTGCTAAGTTATTAAATTTGAGAAGTATTTTTTTCCCACATTGCTAAGTTAACAATCTTGAGGTGCCTTTCAAGCCTATATAATAAAGGTCTCACTTTGTTATTCAATCATCCCAAAAATAAGAAAAAAATATTAGAGAGTTAAAGCAATTATTAATGTTTAATGTTTATAAATAGAGAGTTTGTAACTCCTATTATTTTCTTATAGTAAAATTTTTCTATTCTTGCCCGTGGTTTTTACCCTAATTTATTTAGGGGTTTTCCACGTAAATCTGTGTGTTCTATTGTGTATTTTATCTTTCTTTATCTTTATTTTCTCAAATTATTAGTTGTGATTTTACTCTATCATGTTCATATTTTTCTACAGCTTGTGTATTTTCTAGTTTAAACTCACACTCCCAGATCAAGACTAATTCTCTGCTTTATGTAAGCATTCTGGAGCATGCACGTCTCGCATATTTGTAATTGTTCCTCTGATTTATTTTTGAGATTTTTCTGCAAATCAGAAATGAAATTTTTATCTAAAATTTGATTGATAAAAATTTGATTCCTGTCCCTCATGGAAGGAATGGGAACTATTGGTTTTGAACTAGTTTCCAACTTGGCTGGAACCATATAGTTCCGTTAATAACACTGTTTAAAACCTATAAATATGTGTTAATCTTTTATCCGTTTTGTTTTGTGCATAGATTGGAACATTAGGCAAGAGAGTTAAGAATTTTTCATAATGAAATATGCAGGATCTTAGTTGCGCACACAAAAACAAAACTAGTTTCCTTTTGTCAAAATTTATTGTTCCGGAGCCAACGAAGCTAAAAGCAAACTGTACAAAATATTCCGAAATTCGCAGGCCATAACAAACCCAAGCTAAGTCGTTCCCTGCAGGTCACTCTCGTTCCACTAGCAATGAACACGGTGAACTGAAAGATATGGACACAATTAGTAAAACTCAAGATGTGATGGAGTTAATGACACGTGAACTAATTTTTTTAAATATTTTGACTATTCAGCATAGTTATCTCATGTATGATTTTGTAATTTACACACTCCTACCTTAACAGAAAAAGGAGAAAAAACACCCTTAAAATCTTGGAGGATCAAAGTTAGAACAGGGCACCTTATTCAAGTCCAAAGAAACAGTTATCAGTCTCGCAGAAGCCTACAAACTTAGAATCGCATCAGAAGTGTTAGTTAAAAAGAATTTTCTTCGGAGAGCACTATGCAGAAACTTCATGCACATAAACTAACTGAAAGCCAAACAAAACCATTATAAGCCTAGCCAAGCTGCTCTACGGGTGCCACAGTCAAGAACTATAATTTTCCTAGAAACAAACGATTTATTTAGTTGTATAACTACTTCAGCAAGAATCTCCGCACCAACATTGTCTTGGTTTTTACGTGTAGGATCAAAAGATACTAATTGTTTATTTTCTAGATTAAATCCGCACTCTCACATCAATACGAATTCTCTCTGCTATATATAAGCACCATGGAGCATGCAAGATTTGCGCAGCCAATTCACATACAAAACAGAAACCAATCTATAAAGAATTTCAGTAAGTTCAGAAGAAGAAAATAGAGAATGGGCAGTGGAGCAGCTGAGATATTTCTTCAGTGTGTGTTTGATGGAAGCATATCAATGCATGACATGGAAATTCAGCGGAGGCCATACCATCGCGACTGCAAGTGTGTGCATTGCACAAGCTAGAAGGTCTTTGTCCCAGTGCTTGTTCTCACCACAGAAGAATTTCGTACACTAAGAAACAGGGATGGCCAGATTGTTCCCTGTCCATAGTAGCTTCCAAATTCCCTTCCCATTCTTCTCCTTGCAGTGATTTTTCAGACAAAAAAGAGAGGACCCTTTCGAATCTCTTTCTAAAAGACAACACAAGCTGCTAACGATCTGGTTTAAGTGGCTGGAGAAAAAGGTTAGGATCTGAGAAGCTATTTTGTTTATTTGTTTCTCTATTTTAGTCCTCTGGTGAAGTATTACCAAGCACAATCATGTAAATTATACTGCTTTTAATATAAATGTTATTTCCCGCTCACTTTAATGGCCTTTGAGAGTGATAAAACTACATATTCCATGGCCAGCAAATAAAACTTTGCATTGCAGAATTTGGTGCATATTTTTTATTGTATAGCTTTGGAGTTGGCTTAGCTTAACCATTGTCTCTTCGATGTGTGTTATACAATTAAAAAATAGGAACAGCGAAGTTAAAAGTCTTGTCTTTTTACAAAGGCATTTTCTTTGTCCCTTGTAGGTTCTTTCCTTTTTTTCCTGTTCTCTCTACTGTTATTATGGTGGTGGCTTCTCCAATGCTTCATTTGACCAATATGAAATCATAGAAATTATAGGCAACAATATTTCATTTTCACCAAGAGATTTAAGGGTTGGGATAAAAGGAACAAGAAAAGAGTTTATAGTACCATAGTTTAAAAAATAATTAAATTTATCCCTTTAGTTATAAATTCTAGCTTCACTCTGCACTATTAATTTCTTTTTGACAAACAGTCTGGACACCAACGTAGTCACACCGTTTTAACAATGTCATGAAGTTGTCTGTTTCAACCCATTAAGCCATAGCTCTCCCATCGCGACTCATCTGTGCAATGTTGACATCGTGATCTATCATATGACCGGATTGAATTATGGAAGGAATGAAAACTACCCATCTCGATAAATAAGCAAAAAAAGGGCATTCCCTAATAAACGAAAGCAACTTTAATCCTTTATGGCAAAGCAATATTAAAGCTGTCACTACATAGTAAATACAAAGAAGCCTACGAACTCAGTCATCTGCCAATGTCACACCACTTTCATGTGACAACTGAGAATTCTAAGGCTTGCATGAAACACAATGCTAAGAATTTAGTAAGATTAGAAGTTGGGATGCACGTGCAAGATAAGATAAATTGCCAGGTTAACAAGTAAATAAATATAGAAGCAATGAAGTTCCAAAGATGGAGATGTTGGCGGACATCATTTGGGGTAGGCAATGAGGTGCTTAAATAGACAGAAGGTTGTGATGAGATTACTAATTCTACATGGGCACTGAGAGATGATAAGTTTCTTCCAGTTCTATCTCCATTTGTAAACCAAAACAATGTAATATTCGCCCTGATTTGAAATTATGAAACCAATAGATGCAAAAGAGATGTTAGTGAGAGCATCATAACGAATAACAAGCCATTAAAAAAGTCAAAATTCAGAATAATATTGCTATAACAGGTCTTTTACGAGACAATCTTTGGCAAACCCCAAAAAATCAAATACCAAATCAAACCCGAGCAGACCATGCCAAGCCTCTCACCAAAATCCTGTAACGTACTCTCTCTGCGAGCATTAGAAAAAAAAAAAAAAAAACCTAATCAATGTTCAAACAAACTTGCGAATCTCAACTCTTGATAACTAAAACAAACCTCGGAACAAACTTTTGGCTTACATGCATGAACTACCATAACAAACAAAAACCAAAGCAAAGTTTTGTCGAGTTCAACGAGGGACACTAAAGCAGTTTTCTCACTAGATACCCATAGCCATCAACTAGTTCTCCAATTCTACATAAAAACCATGCATTAATAGTTTCAGGACATTCAAAGTCACGGACAGAACATATATATACATACCTGCCTGTGCACACAAATTTACAACTAAGAAAGAAAAAATGGCCATGATAGGAGCTGACTTAATGCTGTGCTGTGTCTTTGATGGATGTTTATCAGTGCAGGATATGGAGATCAAGCGCAGGCCCTATCATCGCAACTGTAACTGCGCACTACACAATCTAAAAGGCGTTTGCCCTGCAGCTTGTTTCCAACGAAGGAATATTTCGTTCCCCATCAAGAAGCATTCATGGAGAGATTGTTCTTTGTCTATAGCAGTCCCTGGTGACTCATCATCTAGCAAAAGCAATCCGAACAAGGCCTTATCGCACCAACATGGATGAAGTAGAAAGGAAAAAAAAAAAAAAACAACTCGTATCAAATTTGTGTATTTCTTATCTCTTTCCCTGTTGCAATTCTCAAGATTATAAAGTACGAACATTTCTTGATGAAATATGCACCATATTCTTTAATCTTCGACATGGCAGATTCTGCTGAGCATGTAACCACATTGTAGTTTTAATGTAAAACAACCCCTCTACTCTTTAAGTTCATTTGATCTTTCAATCTTCAGCTTACTTTTCAGTTTCATGTTTGATATTGCCAAGAGAACACAAAACAAAAATAAGTGACTGTTGGGTCTAGAGCATGTCAGGCAAAATCCATAGAGGGAGTAAAGTACTGCCTAAAGTTATAATTCAAGACTTTAACTAAATCAGAAGAGAATCTTATTATTTCTCTATTGTCTATAGACTAATAGCAGTAATACTAACTGAATAAACCAAAACAGAAAACATGTAGTACGTCACAAATTGAATTAAATATTGATATATAGCATTATAAATATAATATTTAATAAAATATAATAATATATTAATATTTAATTAAATTGATCTATGGATGTGACCTCACAACTATCAGGTGGTGGATTGGGTTATTTAATATTGGGCTGGGCTTTGAAAAGCTTAGAGAACGACTTTTGTACGTGTAGGTCTCATTTTATCTATTCTACATTCGTAGACCCCACTTCATTAATTGTGCTTCCCCTCGCAAACTACCAAGTACCAATCCTCCCTTCTCCCTCCTTTTCCCCGAACCAAAGTAACCATGTCCACTCACTTCGACCTCCATGGCCTCACCTCTAACCCCCCCACCATCACCGCCACCCTTCCTTCCCCACCACTACCACTACCACCACCCTCCTCCTCCACTCCTCTCCACCGCTCCTACCCTCACCCGCCGCTCCCTCCTCCTCTCCACTTCCCTCACCACTCTCTCGCCAACAGTACCACAACCTGACACCACAATAACAGACCGTGTTTATATGGACTTCTCCCTCTGTCCTAACTACTTCCGCCCTGACCGTACTCTCTCCGACACCGTATCCTCCCTATGTACAGAATCCACCCCTCTCGGCCGCGTAATCCTCGGCCTCTACGGCCGGCTAGTCCCGCTCACTGTCTCTAACTTCAAGACTATGTGTACTTCCTCTTCATATAAAAACACTCTTGTTCATAAAATCTTCCCAGGTCAGTTTTTTCTTGCAGGACGTCAAGGAAGGAGGGATAAAGGTGAGGTTAGAGTGCCTTTGGAGCTGGTAAGGAATACAGAGACTGTTGATTCTAAGGCGTTTAAGCTTACGCATTCAAGGCCAGGGATTGTTTCTTTGTGTTTATCTGAGAATGATGATGAGGATGACGTTAAGCTTGATCCTAATTATAGGAATGTTGAGTTCTTGATTACTACTGGACCTGGTCCTTCTCCTCAGTTGGATAGTAAGAACATTGTGTTTGGTGTTGTTCTGGAAGGTCAGTTTATTAGTTTTCCTGTCTAATTATTTTATGTTTATAATTATCTAGAGGTAGTATCATACCATTAAACAAGTATTTTATATTGCCAATGTAGGTGGGCATTAATTATTTGATGATAAAATTATTGCAGTTTTGCTAAATGTGAGAGAGGGGAAAAGGAATAATAGAGTGCTTCAAATGAGTCCTAGCTAGTTCAACCATTTTAGCAAGTGAAGTATAATACCATTTTAATATAGAAAATAGAAACATGCCCCATGTCATGATTCCTGTTTTGGATATTATTGTTAATGATTATAAGCTCTAGAATAGCATTGAACAAATACAAAATTCATTCAGAGTTTGGGATTCATAGAACCATCTAGCCTTTAACTTTTAGTTCCATTTTTCTTACTCTAGTTTTTGCTGGTGATTGATAATTAATATGATGTGTGTATAGATAACTGAAATCTGTTTATAGTACAAAAATTGAAGTGTTATAAATAGGCTGGAGTCAGTTTCATGCCAATGCCGAACTCACTGTGTTTGATTTATAAGCTAGTGAAGTGACTTATTTGATCCAAGCTGAAAGTAAAGTAATTAATCTTCTTCTTCCAATATAAACTCAAGTTATAGTTTGTGTTTTCTTGAAAGCATCATGATAATGACTCTTACTAACAGATGCAATCTTCAGTCTTTGATGAGAGAACATGCTCTGTTTTCTTTATGGTCATTTTCTCATGGTCTCATTCATTTCACACAATTATTATGGGGAACTTGCTGTAGGTAGATTACATTTGATAAATTTAGGCTTTATCCTCTCGATGACCAACTTTTTAAGCGTGCATTCTCTTGAATCAATCACAGAAATAGAATTGAATTAACGTTTATTGTTGAGTTCTGGCATTTGTTAGTTAACTTGTGTTTCTGTTATTGGCACATTAAGACTGAGCCATTATCATTTGCTTTAAGAGAAATGTGAGCTGCATTTTCTGTCAAAGGCATTAAAAGTATTATGTCTTGATGATTTCTATGATACAAATACAAAGAGTCTTATATAGGCAAAATAGAAAGGACTAAAAAGAGCCAAGAGCGTATAAATGGGATGGTAAGGGTTTCTTCTAACTTAATTAAGGTCTAGATTTCTAATCTTGAATATACAACTGTGTTAAAACTCTTAAGGGAATGTTTTGCCACCCTTAAAGGTCCTATCCGGTATTACTCTACATTAACTCTAAATGTATGTATTAAAAAAGAACTAAAAAAGGATATTCTCTGCAACTATACAAAATATTTATTAGCTAAATAGTAAACTAACCTCTTCATCTATACAGAAATAATTACTAACAGAATAAGAAACTAATCTATACAGCTAGTACCTAATTTATAGGTCCTAGAATCTTGCGTTGACCGTAATTTATGGGATTTCCAACACTTTTTTATTAATTAATTCATGCTAGAATTTAAACTCGAGACCTCACAGTTCTGAACTGTGAGACGATTCCAATATCAATTGAGCTACAATCTATTAGTATGAGTTAGACATTGTCACGAGTTAGTTACGGAGTTTAGAATTAAAATAAGAGCTTTAATAGGGTTAATATGTTAAATACAGTCCATTTTACATAATTCTAGTGGTTTTTAGCTACAACAAGCTGGCCAAAGGGACTTTAAATTCATATTCAGTTGTCCTGCAATTGTGCTCTTACAAAGTTATATTAATTAGAAGGGACAAGAGTCAAGAGCAAGTACTAGTAACTTGTATATCCATTACATGTGATTATAATGAGGCATTTTGATTCAAGGCTAAAAGTAAACCATTTAGAAAGAGCAGCTATATCCCGACTGATCTTCTAAACCCCAAAAAGGGTTTTGTATGTAGTAGCTGATTTGAGTTGCAGAAACACAAATTTTGACACAATTGGCAAGTGGGTTTTTGTTTCTATGCTATTATTAACAAGATTCACAGAAACTTCGGTTAGATTATGTGCAAGCCTTCGTGCAATGATGAAATTGTATTGCTGAACTATTGTTTGAATCCCAATGCAGGACTGGATGTTGTGACGGCCATAGCTTCCATCCCAACATACAAACCATCAGAAAGAATCAGGCAATTCAATGATTTGGCATCATTTCTTGGAGATGAAAGAGCACAAAACGCTCGTTCAAGTTGGAACAGGCCCCTTAAGACTGTTTTCATCAGTGACTGTGGAGAGCTCAATGTGACAAAGCCTTCTCTTTCTCCTCCTAGCCTACCTTAATTCCATTATTCATTAATTCAGGTTCCTTAAGATACTTCCATGTTTATTTATCCCGTTTTAACTTATTAAATGTTCATTGAAATGAGATCCTTTTTCTTTTTTATTTTTTTGGTACCATATGTAATTAAAGAATCATGAAATTTAAATACCACAAAATACATTTAAATTCTTGATTAATCATGAAAGTTAAACTGTTTATCTTATTAAAGAATAACAATCACTAACTAAGTTGGGTAGCGCATAGATGCGCTTTGGATATACTTATATGACTTTGTAATTATCTGGTTAAAATATATGTCTTTATTTATATACTAAATTGATAGATAATTAATACAGTTATTTTTTAAATAATTAATTATATATCAATCAATTCAATATTAAAGTATAAAACACTTGTATATCCTACTTTGCTATTCGTTGCAGCGATAATATTGACTTATTAGTTGTGTTGAGCCTCTTTTGGTCACATCAGTAATATTCATAACTAATGAGGTACGCTTAAAGTTCTAACATTTTGTAATTTGTTCTTATTTGGGCGTCACTTTGCCTCTAGTTTTGTTGGGAGTAGTCATTATAGTTTGGGCAGTTCAGTTTTCAGATTGTATGGTCCGAACAGTTGAGTCTGAAGATCTGATTATCACCTTAAACACTTCAAACCCAACTCCTTTTGTCTAGATTGGTCCCATATGAGCTGCATTTATTTGTGCAAATTCATTATGAACCGCAAGAAATTGCTACCATATTAATCTTATCATTAAATATATTATTAAAAAATATTCTTCCATTAAAAAAATAATAGTCTTTTTTCCTTTCTTTACGTCTCAAATTATTTTTCATTTTAGTAAATAATTGTTAAATATATTATTTATTTATTAACATAAATATAATTATATGTAATTAATTTTTAATTTTCATACTTTATACTTTAAAGTTACAGTTTCTATAGAAAATCTAATAAGAGTATTTTAGAGAAATTGTGATAAAAATTAATGAGATTAACTAAAAATATCTACATTTTTATTTTATGTGTAAATTGAATTATGTTTTTAAAACAAAGGGTGTATATAACATACTTTTTTAATCAATAACTACAATGTAATATCTAGAAAATACTAGAAATTTAACTAGATTTTAATTAATCATTAAATTAATAATCAAAATCTATATAAGACACCTTTTTTTTTTTGTTAGGACCATATATTTATTATTTTCAAATATATTATACATTATTTAAAAACTTATATTTGTTTTCATTTTATACATACTAAACCAAGCAAAATAGTCTATTTAAATAACCAAAGATCATAATACACCACATCAGCAACAATGATTTTAAATTTTTATAAATTTTGAGAAAAAGTAAAAGAGAAGCAATATATTAATGTATCGATAAATTATTAATTTATAAATTAGATGGGTCTTTGAAATTGTTAAACAATATATTATATTATAACACTAACGAGTTATTAATTTAGCATGCGGGTAGACCTAGCTAAAGTGTCGATTAAACTGCAAATATTATTGGTTAAATTCAAAATCGCTCCTAGTCAACAATTTAAGTTTATGTTTATATTTGATCCGCTTATTAAAAATATTAAATGTTAATTAAATTAATTAACTTAATTATCAATTACCATCACATTTATAATTTTTTATTTTTTATAAATATCATATTTACTTAATCGTGAAATAAATATTAAATATAAAGCCGAATATTCTCTTTAATTCTTTTTATTTTATCCAAAAAAAAAACAAAAAAAATTCAATCAATTCCATCAATTTTTTAAGTAAATTATCAAACAATACCATCTGAAATCTCGTGAAAATATACAATGAAATCAAAATTCTTAATTAAGCACATAAAATAGTCAAAAGTTATAATTTGAAGTCGAATAACACATTAAATAACTATTTCAAACCTCAAGAATAATTCATATCTCTAAGACATATCAAATTTGAAGATTCATTAACATAAAATATTTAGTTCACGATAATAGAAATGGGATATAAATGAATTTTAAATCTTTCAATCATATAAGTTTTCATATTATAATAAAAAATTATCTCATTAAAAATCTAAATTAGTAGGTGCTATTCCATCAATATTTAATATCTCTAATATAATATTCCAAAAGAAATAAAGGATATTTTGTATTGAAAATCATAGCATAAGAGAGGAGGGGAAATGGAAAAACCAATTTGAAACTCTCACCCTCCAATCTCCATGGACCACTTTAGCACTAAATGAGGCATCAATTCAAGCTGTTTCTTTCTCTCCAATTTTTCCTAAACCAAAAATAATAAAACAATAATAATAGTAAAATATTGAAAAAAAATCCCAATGGACCATTTGTTCGTCAGCCTCCAGACAGAGTAAGATGATAGGGCCCACATCACCTTATCAAAAAGGGACCACACTCTCTGTTCACGACACCCAGAAAATAAGATTTAGAAAAAATTAGACCAACGAAAGAGAGTCAAATGCTGACGTGGGTCCCCCTGGTCCCCACTGCGGGTACACGTGTCGGGATATGAGTCCTCCGATGCTGTCCCGACAAGTGGTCCATGAAAGGTGGGATCGACACGTGTACCTCGTAAAACAAATGATGTATGTTGCTGCCTGAACTGCATGCAAGTGGCTAAGAGAAAGGGGCAGGAAGTGAGTGAGCGGCGGGGGAGCGTCCGCCGTGACTTACAGGAAGGCATGACCTGCCAACGCCGTAAGTAGTGGTGGTGGAAGTGGCCGAGTTTCGCCGCTGTGGTTTTCGTGTGGTGGTGCACTGATCTACTATAAATTTATAACGTTTTCTTTTTTTCTTTTTCCCTTTCTTTTCGGAACTAAAATCAAAGTAATGATGATGTTAAGCAAAAATTGTCATTTATTAGGTACTATTGTTTTTGCCTTCAAAACTGTGTCTTTTTCTTTGCTTGTTTTCAAAATTAAGCAAAATTTTCCTTTTTCAATTATTGAAACAATGCTTTTATGTAATAATAATAACAAAAAACAGCATGATTTTAGTCTAGGTGTTGGAAAATAAATAAATTTGAATTTTTTTTTTCTTTCTTTACTAATTCTAGTTTTTGGAGTCTCTTTTGAAAAAATATAGTTATTATATTTTCTTTTAAAAAAATTTAGATTCCAAAATACAATTATTATTATTATTATTATATATATAAATAAAAGAGAAAAACAAAAACAAAATCAAGTGGAATAGAATTAAGAGACTCAATGTGATGGTGCTATATGAAATTAGTGTAAAGTATTGTGTACTATTAACATATTTATGTTCTTAGTATAATTAATGTTTTCATAATTAGATGTTGTGTATTAAATCTACTTATATTTATTTTAATAATGTTTTGATAATTTAAAGCATATATTGCAAATCTACATATAAAAAAATTATTATTATTATTATTATAATATATATATATGTTTGAGTGGATAAAAACTTGATTTTTTCTTTTTTATTAATTAGTCTCCAACCCAATTCAATATCTATAAAAAAATTATCTTAATATTTTAAAAAACATAGGACTTTTGGGTACTATATAAAACCCAACAAAATAGATAAATTTTTAAGCCTCTTAACTGTTTTAATTATTTTAATTAGAAGGCTCTATAGTTATATTATTTAAGGTGTAAGATTTTACAGATAGCTACTAAAACAAAAAAAAAAAAAAAAAAGTTGATCCTTTTGCATTACTATTGGCTTATTAATAACAACAAAAATCTTGATTTATTTATATACAACTTGGTGAATATTTAATAAATGTCTTAAGATTTTTATATTATAGATAGGAAACTATCTGAAACCAAATTGATATATTAATGTGGTTGCTCCACTGGGTAACCTTATTCATTTGGAACCTAAACACTAAGTTAATTGTTAAGTAAAGTAAATAAAGACAACTGAAAAAGATTACCTAAGTCTTGATGTGTTTTCCACCTATACAAATTATCTACATATTTAAATATTTAGTCTTTTAATAGATAATAATAATTTATATAAATATATTAATAAATCAAACTAATAAGTTAATTTTCGAAATAATAATGATTATCTTAAAGATAGTATATTAATTGTAGAAAAAATATTAACTAATTACTATTTAAGAAAACTAAAAATTCTGTGAAAAGAATCCTACAAGTATTAGGCTTCATCTTGATATTGTCATCTCTGCTGTATATTAAGTTTTATTATGTGTTTATTATTATTAAAAATCAGCTTTTAGTGAATTTTTTGAATAAAGACGTCGAATTCTAATTTCTAGAATTAAAAAAGCATATGATTTTAAAATATTACAATATTTTTATTGTATATATTTTTGTTATTAGTTAAATTTTATATTTTATTTTTAAATAAAAAAATATTTTATTTTTAATTTTTTTAAATTAAAAATTATCTATAATTAAAATAATAGCAACATTCCAATGGATGATTAGTAAAAATATAAAAATTGAGCCATAACAATTTTTGAAAACTTGCTAAAGATTTCGACAGACATGGAAATTTTAACAAATAAATATAGTGATAAACTGTATTTTTTAATACTAACTTATATAAATGTAAGTAGTATTTAAACTAATAAGTTATTTAAAATAATGATTTTATCCTATAAAAAAATTTAATTATACAAAATAATTAATTATATTATATTTTTAAAAAATACATATAAGATATTAAGAAAATAAAAAATCATTAAATATTAAAATCATATTAGGAAAAATTATGCCATTTATTAAGTTTGATTATATGTGTTAGACTTATTATTAGCTAAATATATATATATATATATATATATATATATATATATATATTAATCCTTTTTTCAAAAAATATAGTAACAAAAGTAACTCAGCTATTGATTGTGCTGTACACGGAGACTAAGCAGTTTTAATTAAATGTTTAAGCATCAGACAAATCATCAATTAACAAAAGTAATTAACATCCCTAAACAAACACGTGTCCTCAAATCACACGCTTCAATTACCCACCAAAAGTCTGTTGTTTTCTTTTTCCATTCTCTCTCTCTCTCTCTCTCTTTCTCCATTTTTCTTCTTCCTTTCTTTGTCAACACCTAAACAGAAGACACAAATTTCTCTGCAAAACCTCCATAAGAAACCAAACTAACACCTGCGCCAATACAAAAGCTACAATTTGTTCAACTGGGTCGTTATTAGTTTTCTGAATGCTGTGTTAAAAAGGATAAAAAAGAAAGTTTCTTGCTTGTATGCAAAAGAAATGGCTTTTCAAGATCATATTACACAACAAGAAATATCTTTTCAAACACCACTCTCAGCCTCCGCTTCCTCCTCCGCTTCTGCCGGTCCTACGTGGCTTAGCAAAGCAGTACTCATGAGAAACGACGATGTCTTGGGTCGGAACCGAAGTCACAAAAACGACAATAATGGTGGCCAAGAAGAGTTTTTTGATGGTAGTGAGGATAATAATAACTGGGAGAGAGCTAAAAGTAAAGCGGAGATATTGGGACATCCGTTATATGAACAGTTATTGGCGGCGCATGTGGCCTGTTTAAGAATAGCGACACCAGTTGACCAGTTGGCCAGGATTGATACACAGTTAGCTCAATCTCAAGAAGTTGTGGCTAAGTATTCTGTTCTTGGTAATGGTCAAGTTATTGATGAGAAAGAGCTTGATCAGTTCATGGTTAGTGACTCCATTAGTGTCTGTTTTTCTTTTTTCCTTTTTTGCGTTCTTCTGTTTTGTCTGTTTGGTATCCTTTTGTGGTTTCTGTGCGCTGTCTTTTTTGTTTAATTCTGGTTTCCTTTGTTGTGTTTTTTTCTTAATTACAAGTTTTATTGAATATATGTTTCGATTTTGTGCTAATGTTATGATGGTGTGATTTTTCATGGGCTCTTTATGAGTTTTTTATTTTCCGTTTCTTAAAAGAAAAAATTATTTTAGAAAAATGATTTTCTTAAGTTTGGTTTTTTCAATTTGAATGATTAAGAAATCGATTTTTGTTTGTTGTCTTAGGAACTGAGAAATGAAATGCAATTTTTCTTGTAGAGTAGTAGTATTATTATGACTATGGCGTGATTTCTTTGGCTTTTAGTGTCATTCTTGCGAGAAAACTTTTTGTTTATTGATGTACTTTATTAAATTCCAAGTTTGAAATGAAAGTTAGACCTTCCTCTGCTCTTGCCATTTCCTTGTTCACAGATTTGTCCGTTTTGGAAAGTGGGTTAAGAAGAAGGTTCTTTTGATTGTATGCGATATGATAGTTGATAAAAAGCCTATAGGTTCTTTAGTTTGTTGTAATGGTACTTGTGATGTGAATCAGAATGTCCTAGTTGTGGCATTATTAAAGGAATCAATTGTGCTGTTCTATTTCCCACATATAATTGAACTTTTGAGGTGCTTTAGAGAATCTGATGTTGCCAGTTTTTACTCCACTTGCTACATGAATTAGTCCTGAATATGTTGTTGAATGTGTTCTGGAGTTAAAAGAAAAATCTTAAATTTCTTCTGACTTGCTTAGTCTTATAGACCTCCAAACAACTTGGATTGATTTCCTTGCTTACACATATGGTGCTTCGCATCTTGCCTTTTGTATTTTAAATCTGCAGAGTTGGATAATCTGAAAAGTGAATTATTCCGCTGAGTAATGTAAAACTAATCATATTTTTCAATAATCAAAACTTAAAAGCACTAAATGCACTACTCACACAAACTTGGCATTCCTTGGAGCCCTAAAAGGAGTTTAATGGCATGGTTTGTAGGAGAATGAGTGTTATTTATATCCTTTCAGAACTTGCATAATTATCTTCTGCCCTTTTTCTTCTTAAAAAAGAATTACTTAGAATACAAGTTGATGCTTTAGAATACGAGTTGATGCTCTCATGGTGAATAGACATATATGCAATAAAGTTTCTTTTGCCAAACCATCTTGCAAAACCAACTTTAAATGACTAAAAGGTAATTTTATCTGAGAAAATGCAGTTCCCTGGATTACTTCCTAGATAGATTTTGGGATTCTTCGGCATTGATTCCTCCTCACTTCTTTTTACGACAAATCATTATTGTAGTGGTTTCTGTAATGATAAATGATAGAAAGAACGAGAGTATCTTGATTAATTTGAGAACAGAATAATAGAATGAGTATATCTCAAGTAAATTGAGAATAGAATGTATATCTCCTAAAATATTATCTTTAATGAAGCTTTGCCATGATGTTTCTTCTGAAGGCTGTTCCTAAAGTATAAGTTGATTTGATACTTCAACATTTACCAATGCCAGGCGAGCATCATATTTATAGCTAATGCATTCAAAAGAATTAACGGTTTAGAATTGTTTTTATGAGTTCCCATTGAAAGGGACCTTCCACTTCATACCATAATTGATTGATTAAGAAACATTTGTCAATCTTTTCTCAATGCTTGCTTTCACAAAAACTCTCATGTGGGCCAAGTTTACTCCACCAGGGCCACCTATCACACTTGTGCTATATGACAAGGGATGCCACTTATCTTTCCAAATAATTTTTCTTTTTCCTGGAGAAAAAGAAAAGAAGAAAAAAGAGGAGCTAGAGAGAGCAAAAATCTGTTAAGTGGATTACTTGATGCATTCTTTTAATTGTTTCTTTTTTTTTTTTTCATTTCCTCCCATGTTTTGAATGTACAAGACTTATGATTGCATCTTAAGTGGATTTTTTGAAAAAAATATAGTGTTTTCTCAGAATTAAGTTTCATGGTAAATTTTTGTACAACCAAATTCATTTTAATATTGGGTAGCATTGAATTGTTTATGTGGTACGTGGTTTAACCTGGTTTCCTGCTTCACAAGGGGGTGGCCGATTTCCATGTTAGCCTTTAGCTTGACTTTTCCTAAATGTGTGGAATGAGTGTTGATTTCGTTTATCATGACTTGACAATAACTGTTGGTAACAATAAATGTGCAAAGCATAAAAAATCCATCCTATTCTCTAATTAACAGTGGCACTATGTACGTCTTTCAAATTCAATATATTTGGATTAATGTTGTTTCATTGCAAGTATGCATACAACACTATAGTTAATAGTTTTTGAGATATAACTAGTGCCATTACATATCACATGTACACATGTTAGATGTTCATATTTGATAATTCCTTAGAAAGAAATCCTTATTTCAGCGTAAGATAAGTTGGTGGGGTCATATGGTGATGAAGGTGAACTTTTACTGATCACTTTCACATCTTAGCTGCCATTTTAATCATGCAGTATTTGACATGGTTTGCAGTATGGCATGTCTATAGTAGTAAAACTGTTTGTTTCCCTCAAATTCAATGATTTGCGAGTTGCATAAAAAGCAGTATTTTCATGATGTAGTCAATTACACAGATATTTGTTTGATGTAATCAATTATGTCATTTTTCCCTTTCTTCTAACTCAAATGCTTATATGTTATCAGTTCTTTTTTTTTTTTTTTGTCTTTTCTACTGAATTTTCATTATTCCCTTCCACCTTGTTTTTTTCCTTCTTTGTAGACACATTATGTTCTATTACTCTGTTCCTTTAAAGACCAATTGCAACAACATGTCCGAGTTCATGCTATGGAGGCAGTAATGGCTTGCTGGGAGCTCGAACAATCTCTGCAAAGCTTGACAGGTGTTCTTCTCTGACCCTTCTCCTCTGAAAACAAAAGTTAGAGATAAAAGAAGGTCTTCTTTGCTGGATATTGGCAAAGAATATAACTTTGTTCTAGGAATGTTCGGGAATAATGCTGCTTCTTTCTGGTTGACCATATTTTGCTTTCATCACACTTAATGCCTGTTTGCATGAGTATTTAGATATCGTTTAGTTTTCTTGCCTCTGTCATTATTTTTCTTGATCCTTCCTGTATAAACGTTTCCTTTACTAAGATGCTTGCATTCCTATCCAAAATATAGCACATTTCACTTGGCTTTTTAGTTGAATATACTTCATATGCTGTTTTCAACATTAACATTCAAGTTTTTGTGGCAATGAAGGAGTGGAGACAATATTGGAGGGTTCAAAACATGATTCTGAAGAAGTTATAGGGCAAGTCTGAATGTCCCCACTTCAAAAAATAAAGGATATTAGCAAGTTTTGGGTGTTTGTATATGGGTTATGAGGACAGGACAATAAAATTGTGTGAAATACTAAAAATAGATGGAGAATGCAAGTTGTTAGTCTAAAAATCAATGGGAGAAAAGTCGGATGGAAGAGGGAACTAAAAAGACTTGAATTGTTTGCTAGTTATGAAAGGAACACGATTTATCAAAAGGGTAACTTTGCAAAGAAGGATTAATAAATAGGTCAAGTAATCTGAGTTTTAGTTTTCTTGTGGTTATGTGCTGAATAAAATATGGGCTACTATTAGAAAAAAGGTTGATGGTTATGGATTTTAATAATGTGTACTTTTGAGTTTAATCGTTTATTTCAACATTAATTTTTGTTTTCGGTGATCAATAAGCTATGGAATCACGCCTGTAGCCGATCATCGTAGCTAGATGTGCATCATCTGCTCAGAAAGACGGATAATGACTAATCCATGGATTGGGGTCAGCCTACCTCGCATTTTGAACCGTTAATACTTCTCATACATATATACTAACACACACGTGCACATATTATATATGGCTGGTAACAAAATGGATCGAATTGTCCTCTCTTCTTGAGAAGATCTTCCATTATATAGGCGAGACTGCCATCTATACAAGGAAACTACAGCTGTACATGCTAATTACATAGAGTGATCCTAGGAAGCTATGTATGGTAAGCTAAATCTCATCTCCTATTTATAAAATTATGAGTGATCCTAGAAAGCTATGTATGGTAAGCTAAATCTTTTCCCCTATTTATAAGAATATTTACAGCCTAAATTAATGGCTTAATTACATAAGCAATTTAGTTGTTGACCCCATTTATGGCTTTCCATTGATAGCTGGGGGGAGACTCGGTTAAGTTTTTGTGGATTTCTGAACGTAACCTGACATGATTCATTATCGCCGGCCTTCTTGACAATTGAAACAAAATCCTGTATCTGCTGAAGATTTGAGTTTATTTTTAAGATATAATGGTTAGATCTGGAGTTTGTCTATAGTTAGTGTACTAGTTGGTTTTCATAAAAGCAGACACATCATTCCCCTCATTTCATTAAAACAATGCTTTTCTTTCATAGAATTACTGAGCATCAATTCGATGGAGGCAGGTAATGCCTAAGTGCTACTAGCTATGCAGTGGCATTTGAGTTCATTATTGGTTGCAATTTGTTTATTGGCCTACCACATTTCCAGTCTTTTCCAATTTGAGCCATGCTAAACAAATTTATCTGTATCTAAACAATATGTTCTTATTCATGGACATTTTGAATTTCTAGGATTATAGTTTCTTGAATGATTCAGTTAAAGATCTTGTGCTCGTCTTCATTTCGCCCTTTAGCAGTGTAGGTGCATTTACTGCATGTCAGAATCAGATTGGAGTTGCTAAGCTTAGAATATAAAAATGGTGTATGACAGGTGCATCCTTGGGTGAAGGCACAGGTGCAACAATGTCCGACGATGATGATGATCAGGCAGATAGTGACGCCAACTTGTATGATGGAAGTCTGGAGGGGCTAGATTGCATGGGGTTTGGTCCTCTTGTGCCCACTGAAACTGAGAGGTCCTTGATGGAGCATGTGAGAAAAGAATTAAAGCATGAGCTGAAACAGGTAAAAATCCATTAATTTTTTTCGTTTATTCAAACCAGGGGCAAAGGTGCCGCAAACACTAGGCTAAAATCAATCTAGGAAGAGCAACCTCAGCAGTATCCCTTAGCATGATGTCAATAGCACCTGCTGGTAGATCAGCAAAATACTGAATTCCAAAAGGAAGAGACCCCCCCAAAATAATGCTTCTGATCAGCCATTAAGTTGCCTGCCTGCCCACCTTTTTTGCCAAAAGATTTTGTTCCTTTCTAGAGTTTGATTCGCATTTGCTTGCCTTGGATGATAATTTACCACCACCTAGAATCATTTGGGGACAACCAAACTGCCATATAAAAGATAAACCAACTGAAATTCCCTGTAAGATTGCATATATATCTTTCTTGGAAAAATGGTATAGCTGAGCAGCTTTTTCCTCCATAGGATTACAAAGAGAAGATTGTGGACATAAGAGAAGAAATTCTCCGTAAGAGAAGGGCTGGAAAATTGCCAGGAGATACCACCTCCCTCTTAAAAGCATGGTGGCAATCGCATGCCAAGTGGCCATATCCAACTGTAAGTATGATGTGATATCTCAAGCATATTCTGGTTTAACCGTGTTTTTCTTTCAGTACTTCCTCAAATTCTTGGTTTCCTTTATTTGTTTAAGGAGGAAGACAAAGCAAGGTTGGTGCAGGAAACAGGCTTGCAGTTGAAGCAGATAAATAACTGGTTCATAAACCAAAGGAAAAGGAATTGGCATAGCAGCCCTTCAGGATCTACTATTAAGAGCAAGCGCAAGAAGTAAGCTTACTAATGTCATAAGTTTCATCTGTTCAAATTTGGTTCCTTTTAGGACCTTTTTGCCAATTGTAATTGACAAAAACAAAAATGCAGGTGATAACAGTTTGTCCTCATCTGAAGCAATTCACCATCAGAGCACTCAAGGGATATTTGCAAGGAGAAAGACTTGATTGATAAGAATAGATTAGAAGTTCTGTTTGGATATATCCTCATACAGTAAAGTAAATCCTAGTAAGAGTGGCTGCTCTTCATTTACTAGAGATAAATTAAACTTCGTACACCTTTTGATTCTAGTTGACAGGTATATAGTTGAAGATATGCCGAGGCATATGATGCCCTAGTTTTAAAATATTAGCAGATTAGATTGGGGAACAGTTTTAGTTTAGCTAGCTTCTTTCTGCCACAGGCCTGTAATAGTTTTGCAGTATTTGGTATATGCTTATATTTGTGATGAGAACAGCTGCAAAATATTGGTTTATAATGCAAGTATTTGTTTTACATTCTAAACTGTTTGATCAGAATTTTGTTTACCAGAATTGTGTAGGGGGGTATGTCTAAGATAGATAGATAGTGTGAGCTTGTCATGCTAGCTTTATTTTAACTTATATCTATTCATATGAATGTGTGGTTTAACAGGTGTTAGTTAGATAAGCTTGTTATTGAGCAAATGAGCCATTGCTCTATACTTCTAAGCTGAGTGATTCTTATGCTCACTTTTTGCTTATCCACAAGATGACAAGATAATTGGCATCATAAAGTTTCAGGCTCTGCGTGTTTGATCCTGCAGAACCATGAAAAGGGAGGACAGATATTAGTTTCTGCACCTCCAGGTTTATCTGCCTGTCAAAGAAAAAACACAAAATCCCTAGTCAACCTCAAAAAGCGAAAAAAAAAAGAGGTCGTCAGGATTATTTAGAAATCCCCCGTAAGATCCTGTCTACGCTAGGCAATTTGATGGGTTTAATACACACTTTACAGGCGAACCTTATCCTTTCACCCAACTTGTAGAAAAGGAAATAGATGTAGAAGAAGAGAAGTTTGGATATAAATTATCATTTCCTCTTTCCATCTTAATATAAACTTTGGCCCTTTGCAAGAAAAATCAATTGGATTTAGGAGGAAGAAGCAGCTGCACGATTGTCTCGCCAAAAAAAGGTTTACAGAAGTGACTTCCCAATATTCCTTGAAATTTCCATGCTTGCATTAAACAATTCTTCCTCCAAGTTCGTTGCATAACTAGGGTCCATTTGCTGGCGTCTCCATGACTCTGCCTTTTCCGGAAATCTCTAAGATAGTATGTCGGAATGTAAAATTCTAAGCTCCATCATGAAGACATAAGTTTCACAAAAATCTTAATAAGATTGTCAAATTATTGAACTTCTAATCTCTAAGGACAAATACACTATCTGGTTGCTTTTCTCAAATTCACTTTTAAAAACATTATCTACTTTTTTCAGAAAATAATTCCGAAAATACATAAAAATAGAATAATTCTATTTGTTTCATGAAAAATATTTTTAAATTTTCCTGTGTTTAGAATGATTAAAAGGAAATCTTTTCTATTACGTCTTTAGAATAAAAATGATTTTCTCTTTTACAAAAAAAAAAAAAAAAAAAAATTCCTTCACTCTTTCCCTATCTTTAATGATTTTCAGAATTGCAGCCAAATATAGAAAAATAAATTATTTTCTAAAAAGATATTTTTCATGAATCAAACGAAATTGAGGTTTTTCAACCTAAATATCAAACCAACCAATGACTAGAAATTTATTTTTAATTTGTTTTATTCTGGAATATTTTAATTCAATTTAACATTTGATTCCCTAAAAAATCTTCCAAGTAACTCTCCATAATAAATTAATATGTTTTTGTTTTGTTAATTTATTCCTCAAAATATTAATAACAGCTTCCTGAAACTTGTACAATTAAATATGCATTCTGAATAACGTTTCTAATATTCTAATCTTGAGTGTCCCTGAAGATTTATCCAACTAGTATTTTGATTTG
This sequence comes from Ricinus communis, assembly GCF_019578655.1. Classification (NCBI taxonomy): domain Eukaryota; kingdom Viridiplantae; phylum Streptophyta; class Magnoliopsida; order Malpighiales; family Euphorbiaceae; genus Ricinus; species Ricinus communis. The sequence continues at coordinate 24,755,467 of NC_063258.1, forward strand.
AATAATCAAATTTCTTGGTCTAGACTTTGACAACAGTTTGAAAATGACTGCATCCACCATTGTTGTAGTAACATGATGAACCAACCCTGTAACTTCTTATAACATTGCATCCACATTTCATATCGTATAAGGCCAAACTCTTTAGCTTAAAGAATAATGAAATTTAAGCAATTTTCATAATGTATGATTCATTTAAACCAAAAGACCAACCTATAACAAGGCAAGAAAAAGAAAAAGAAAAAGCTAATGGTGATCGCCAATTCCGTTTACATACTGATTTAATGAAGAAATGAAGGATTAACAACAACTGTAAATCTAGAAACATGAACAATCACTCACAACCCATTTTGACGTTGTTGATCAGCAGAAGGAGGAACAGAAAACCTTGAAGAGAAAATAGGAACAAGCAAATCATCTTCTTCCCTGTCACCGTCAAAGTTGAGAGCATAGCTTTCTGGGTCATATTGGAACTGATTATTGTTATTCTTATGTCTCTTCATTTTCTTGATATATGCACTAATCTTTCTGATGAAAGTCTTCCATCTCGGCCCTGCAACTACTTCTGAAACCTCCTTCACTTTCTTCAGTTTCTTTACCACCCATGTTTCTCTTTGCTCTCCCAATAAATGTCCGTGTTCATTCCCATGGTTTTGTTCCCATCTGAAGGAGAAGAAATGAAAGCAGTTGCACCCACTGGTTGAGTAGTCATCAAGATGATCAAGGCCTTCTTGTTCGTGCTCCATTATTGGCGAGTAAGGGGTGCCTACGAAGGTTTCTTTTTGTTGGGTTCTAGCCATTATAGAAAGAGAGAGAGAGAAAGAGAACAGAGAGTAGAGATGAAGTGAAATTGGAGAAAGGAAGAAAGGGGCTTAATAAGGATAAAGCATTAGAAGGGAAGTTGAAGAGAAGAAGAGAGGAAGTGCCAAAGAATTGAAGAATTGCTTCAATTTGCATATGGAGAAATAGTCATCTAGATGATGACACTGCTAAATTGAAAGTCCAATTAGATTGGACCACTTATTGGAGTAATGAAAAGTTTGACATTGTATAAACCATTCCAATGCTGACTTGGCTGTGCGTGATTGGGCTGTTAAAAACAACTTGGGAACCAAGCTGTGAAATTATGGAAAGAGAGTTATAGTCTAGAAAGGAAAAATGAAAGGCAGCAAGCAGGATTGACCAGTCATCAGGCACAGGTTTTGCCGGCGAAAGGATAAAAGGCCAAATGAACATTGTTCCCTTAGATTTTGAATTTTTATTATTGAGTTTAATTTTTTAATTTTTGATACTTTAATTTATCTTTTTATGATATTTTAATTTTTTTATATATTTTTTGATTCAATATGTCTATATATATTATACGAAAGTGTTTAATTATTATTAAAAAGTAAAGTTTAGATAAATATTAATTAAATTAAAAATTAAAAATATTTAAATATTAAACAAAACACAGATATTTGTTAAATAAAATCGAAAATTATACTGTTGAAGTGCTAAATATGTATTTAGCAAAGGATAAATAATAAGAATTAGCCAAAGTTTATAAATTTTAATTGTAAAATCTCTTATGTTTCTTTAATAGTGCATATGGATAATAGATGACGAATTAACTATGAAACAAAATCTAAAGTTTTAACATTAAAAAATAAATCAAGGCCTTCCAACAATTAATATAAATTTATTTGGTTAAAAGTCCATATAAAGATACTTATATTTATTTTTTTTAATTATTTGCTAATTTTGTTGATTAAATATTATGGGTATTTTGTTTCATTTTCTTTTATGAGAGTTCTTTTGTTTTTTTAGGGAAATTTATTTGTATTTTGTCATAAGAGTTAGAACGAGTTTGATAATAGCATTTAAAATATCAGACTTTTTTAAAGATTCGTCAGATGACAATGAAATCAATTTGTGACTTAATATAACTATTGAGTAGAACGTGTTTCTTGTCGATGCGCTAAATGCAGCCAAGATGCCGTCAATGTAATTAATAAAATTTAGAAAAAAATTCATCTTTATAATAAGATTAATAAACATTTCTTAAATATAATTATATTTATTTATCTACTAAACGTTGTACTTATTAATTATTTTTAATAAAATGCTCCTTTTATTTCAAAAGAAAGTAACAAAATAGTAGAAACACGCGGTACCTTAAACGAGTGAGCTAGCGGCAACACGCCTGCCGTGCGTGTACCAGCGCTATAACCATTCCCTTACAAGCTCTTTTATTTTTTATGTTTTTTATACAACAAGAATCAAGAAGAATGTACTTGGTCCAAACAAAATGAAAGCAAGAAACTTCTAAGACCTAAAGAATTAAAAAAGAAAAACATGAAAGCCCCTTTATTTATTTATTTATTTATTGTAATAGTGCTACAGGATAACACTGTCAGACAGGTTTCAATTGTAAAACAGGTTTGTTGATATATTTTGGGTTTACTATTACTCAGGTACCTCTCTTTCAGGGCAAATACTATGTTGATGAATACATTTTATTTTAACAACTCTCTCTTCCGGACATTACCTCAATTGAGGTTATCACTGCATAAATGAGTTCTTAGGGCTTGAAAAGTATGGCATCTTCCGCTGTAGTTCGATGGTTTTAAGGAGAGAGTTTCAGCTGATGATTTATTTTTGCATCAATGCAAACATGCTTTCAGAACATTGCGCTGTGTCCTTGCGATAAATACAATTGAAATGAGATGGTAAAAGAATGTGTCCATAATTGATTCTATTTCTTCAGTAAGTTAGAATGAAACATACAAATGTGATTATATAGAGCTGATGGATTAAAAATTGCAATATAATAAAACAAAACCAGAAACAGGTAAAACCTAACCAATTCACATATTCTACAGACCGACTCCTAGTAATTTAAAAAAAAAAAATTAATAAATTAATAAATATTAAGAAAAATTAAGACCCTCCCCTTACTCTAATTTTAGCAAAATAAATCACACATTTTTATACAGCCCAGAGGAGTAGCACGCGGCAAGAACAGAAGCCAAGACATACATGAACAGCCTCAGATCAGTGTTGAACCTGGGGCTGTTGCTGCGTTGGGTTATGACCCTTGGGAGGAATTTTTGATGCCATTGCACGTAACTCGTTTGCAATTTCAGTGAAGTTTGGTCTCTCAGATGGCTCTGATGACCAGCACCTCTCCATTAATGATTTCCATTCTGGGTCACAAGATTCAGGCACTGCTGGCCGCAATGTATTGCTTACAATACCACCTGAATACAAGCAGAGCAATGATCAGCTGAGGCATTGTTCTGTAACATTAATAAAAACAATAACATTCACAGAACAAATAATAATGTTACCTATGATAGCCCCATAGTGCAAGTCTGCATATGGTTCTTCCCCAGTTAGGAGTTCCCACAGCACAATACCAAATGAAAACACATCGACCTATAGTAAACAAGAGACAGATAAAACATAATCTAGTCAGCTGACAGGAGACAGTACCTTTTGAAAATATATAGAAAGACAAAAGAATGCACAGACCTTCTCAGAGACAAGACTACTGCTGCCATTGAGAAGCTCCGGCGCCATCCATGGAAGAGTTCCCCGAACACCACCTGATATAAGTGTTTGACATTTCACCTTGGACAGGCCCAAATCACCAACCTGGTACAAAAGCAGAACAGAGAACTGAACTGGTTGCCAAATTTAATATGTTGTTACTAATAATATTAGAACTACATACTGACAACTACAAGTTCAAAGGCTTAACCAATTATTCCAACCACATTTGCTCATTTCATAGCATAATCTATACACTATATGCAGTATGATTTGGAAATGGAGAATTGTTGCCAACAGGAGATGCCAACTTAAAGAACTTCCCAAAAGCAATATATGTCTGCTATGACTTCTATTAGTGACAAAAGAACAGGTTCCTTAAAATTCAGGAACAATAATGTACACAATAATCTCATATATCAGAATTAGGAAAGATAAATAGAAGGTTGAAGTTTTACCACATGTCCAGAATTAGAGAAAGAGCATGAAAGAGAAGAAGGAAACAGCAACTGCCATAAAAAATTCACATGCAAATTGGAGGAATGAAATTCAACAATTAACTCACATAATGAAATGACAAGACCAAAAACTCAACTCCATTAAATTAATTGTTCAATTCCATATATTGCTCAGAAGCCTCAAAAAGTACATGCTTGATATCTAGTGCCTAATTTTGAAGATAGAATTCTCAAAGATAACTAGTAATGGGTTTGACATTAAGGTGCAACACAAGTACACATGTAAATATGCTGTGATGCTGCATGCATAGATGTTGAAATAAATGTTTTTCCAGCAACTCTAAACCAAGGTTTAAGGTATGTTCCGTCCAACCTCAAGTTCAAGATTACAATATCAACTTCTGTAATATTTAGTTTTTAACATCTTAGCCTGAAGCTTAGATAAGTTGAGATGCACAAAAGTCCCCACAACTTCAATCTTTTAGATATTCTTAATAAGGATTTTCCAGGTAAATCCCAATTTCAAAAAGGACCAGCAATAATCTAAACTTTCTCCCTTATAAATTTAGCAATGTGGCATAAGTTTTACAAAAATTTCAGGTTGCCATTGGCTTAATTTTCTCTTGTCAGTGAGATAGAGCATAAAAAAAGGAGCACATTCCCAGTACAGGTGCGCGCTTGTAAGAAGTTCATCATGGAAAAGGTAAATAAACCAATCTAAGTTATAACATTTCATTATGTCTATTAACCAACCTTGCAAATTGGACGGTGAGGATCTCGAAGATTCACAAGTAAATTGTCACTCTTCAAATCAAAGTGTACTATGTTTTTTCCATGCAAGTATTCCATCCCAAAGGCCACATCCATGGCAATCAGCAGTCGCTTGCGCTTGTCAAGGCTCCTGGTAACAATCATTTATCTCATCAAATTTAATCATTTGAAAAATGATGCAATTGTAAAAACGAAATTAATGATTGAGAAAAATGAGACAAAGATAAAAAGAATAAAAAAAAGAGAAAAACCTTTCATTCTTCTGCAAAGCATTTCTTAAAGAACCATTAACCATGTATTCTGTCACTGTTGCTACAGAACCTCCAGGACCATCGAGCACAACACCATAGAAAGCTACCACATTTGGATGGTGCAAGTCAGCGAGCTTAATTGCTTCATTCCAGAAATCTTCTATCTGAAATTATGAAATACCAGCAAAATGTAAATTTAATGGCAAAGCAAGTCATAGGAAAAAGAGAATACTGTAGGGACAAAAAAAAGTGTTAAATCAGCTGGAGTGGAAAAAACCGAACCATGCGATCTTGTTCAGAAGGTTTCCCAGCAAAACACCTATCATTGATCCGCTTAATTGCAACATCAGTACCCCTCCACTTCCCGTGATATACAGTACCAAAGGTGCCAGAACCCAATTCTTGCAGTTCTTCAAGGTCAATGTTTTTTATAATCTGCCAAAAGAGCATATCCTTAACATAGACGAACACAAATAGCCACAGGAACCAAATAAAACAAATATTTCCACCTGCAACCGCCCAATGCCTTCTGATACTGGAAATCCAAAATTCAACTTTTCTGGCAGTTTATTCTTAACATCCTGAGTTAATCAAGTAAAAGAGAAGATGGTGGAAAGGGCAATCAGATGAGGGGAAAAAGAAAAAATAAAAAGAAACATAGAAAACCAATAGTAAGGAAAATGATAAAAACAAACATGTGTACATGGAGACATCCAAAAGAAAAAAGAATGAGCACCTCAAACTTAGCTTCATGCTGCATTTCTACATCTTTATTTGAAACTTCCTTGTGTTGACTCGCTTCATAAGCTGATTCATTTCTTTCATGGACCAATGAATCAGGATTAGTAGTAGCCGATGAGAAAACAGAGGCAGCTACATCCTCAGCAACAGCCCGAAGTTCTTGCTTGATGTGTTCCTCAGCTGAGCCTTTAACAGCATAACAAAAAGTCAAAAACCAATAAATTATCATTTTTCTTCTTTTTTTTTTGGGCATCGATGCTTATCTAGATTCACAAACAAACACACACACGCACAAAAGCATAAAATGTAACTACTTCAGACCTTTTGATGATGGAACTTGCTCTGAATGAATATCCTTCTTCGTATTCCACAGTGTCTGGGAAGATGCATCGCCCAGCAATCCATCACTAGTTAGTTCTCCAGCATTGCTTTGGTTTTCGCAGAAAAGATCCTTAGTTCCATAGGCTTCTTTTTTAGTCAGAATTTTGCTGGGCCTAGGAGGAGGAAGATGAGCATCATGCCTTAAAGTCCAAGGATCCTGATTGCTGAATAGTGAATTTGAGGAATCCTGAATATCTCCAAGTCTACCAGATGATGCAACAGAAGATGGCACATTAGATGCAGCTTCCATTTCAGGAAGACCAATATTTGGTTGTAATCGTGAAGCATCATTTTTCCATCCAACAACAGGGGGAATTCTATCCAGTGCATAGCCTGGCTCAAAACCTGAGGGTGCAGGGTTTCCATAACTAAACTCATCAGAATCCAAGAGATGAACTCCAATCTTTGATTGTGGATATGATCCTTGGTTACCTGAAATAGGCAGTTGTGTAACCTCATATGAATCCATCAGTCGAGTATTATACACATAAGAACCTTCAATTGAGGTAGGCAGCACTTCAGTCTGCTTGACATGATTTGAGTCAATAAGCACCTGAGGTTTGTTATAGGTAGTATCCAGAAGTACATCCCTCCCAGCTATCTGCTGGGCTCTGTGATCCAAGATCTCTTCCTTTCTCAATTTATCAGCAGGGGACTTACTCTGCTCATTATTAGCAATAATTTCTGTGGGGCACATCCGGAGAGTTTCCATCATCCCATCAATTGGCCTTAGCTGGTCATATGATACACAGGAATCTACAACATCTTCTTTGGGAACAACATGAGGCAGCTTACCAGAGTATTCTAGTGGCAACTCATGCCCCAAATTCTCAGAAGCTTGAATTACACCTGGAAAATGAGGGAAATCACCAATATTATGTTTGTGTAGAGCCTCCTCATTAAAATGGCATTGGCCTGGGACCACATGCTGCTGGATGGTATCTTCTAGGTGAGATTGAGGAATTGCATCTATGTATCCTGGTCCACCCATCACACTATGTGAAACTGCAGTCTTGGATTGATCGGAATTGCCAATTTTCTGCCCAGCAGTTCTTCTCTCATTGTCATGAATGGAATCTAGATTTTGGGAGAAAACAACCCCCTCAGATTGTTGCAATCCGAGTTGATGATCAACAAGGCTAAAGGCAGTGGATCTAGCCCCAGAACCCTGTTCAACAATGCCATCCCCCAATATTCCACCTACCATACCGCTGCTGAAAGGTTGAGTTTTCATAGTATCTCCCAAAAGGAGACTATGATGAACTGAGTGTGAATCAGGTAAAGGGCTTACACCACTCTCTCTGGGGTCCTGTACTGAAGGATCAGAATGTGCATGAGGCAATGCTTTCTGACACATGATACAGTCATCCAATCTCTGAACATTCTCAGGAAAAACTGCCTGTTGGCGAGATACTGATCCATCAGAGAAGACAATATGCCCTCTCTGTGGAACTGGATGCCAGCTATAGCCTCCTCCAATAATTGCAGGCGGAAGCTGGGCCTGATAAGCACTGTAGCTTTGGTCAACAGGAAGCTGAAGGATCCTTGTTCCAAATGTATTTTCATCAGAATAACGTTCCACATGATTTTGTTGGGGTTGTACCAATGGCTGAACCATGGTTGGCCTTATAGCAACATGAGAAGATGCAGCTGTCATTGTCATGTGCACTGCGGGAATAAATGGATGAGCAGCAACACCAGGATTATTGTCGCGAATCTGCTGTTGGGAAAATACAGATCCGGCAGGTCCCAATAATTGAGCATTTGGAAATCTCATATGAGCAGGAAAATGCATGTAATCTGCATGATTTGTGATTTCCTGGCGAGGGTCTGCATAAGCCTGAAACTGTGGTGCAGGTGGTGGAATACCTATTCCAGCTTGCTGGAAATCATATCCCAAGTGCTGTTGTGGTACAGTAACAGGTATAGATCTCTCAAATTCAACCTCAGGTTGAGACGATAGAGATTGGGGAGGACCAGACTTAACCATGGGAATGCCCATAGACACTGCAGATGGATCAGCATGAACTTGAGGATTAGGTTCCACTGGCAAAAAATTTGGGTTATTGTCGTGAGGAGTCATCTGATTCCCGCTAGAGGAGAACATGGAGGTTGCTGATGCCCCACTCACTTCCACCTGACCAGGACCTGAGTTATCAACAGCTTCCGTCCCGCTAAAGTCGGAGTTCTGAGTTGAAGTTGCACTTGTTATACTCTCCTTCCTAGCAATACCACTGCCAGCTCCTTCCATAATCCCATTTACAGCATCAACATATCTCTGTCCACTATCATGTAAATCCCCAAATTGTACCAAACCAGTTGCATCAAGCTCCGTAGCCGAGAATAGAAACACCCTTAGCTTAGCTGACCCATCCCTCTGAACCAATTTCTCATACTCATCCATCATATTATCAAGATCATCAGCACAAGAAACTGATACCAGAGCATCAAGATCCTCATCAGGAAGCTGGTATTTGATAACCACAGGTTGCCCGTAAGTATCCATCATCTTCTGCACTAACTCATTAAAGCTCACATCTCTCCTCACACCAATTATCCTTGTTTGTCCTCCAACATATCTCAACATACCATCACTTGGCCTAGGTAAGATTTTTCCCCCAAAACTACACAAAAATTTAACCTTCTTCCCCGGCACTGAATCATCCCCACCCTCTTCACTCCCATGATCAACCCCACTGCCACTACCATGGCTCCCCAAATTAGGATTATAACCAAATGCCACACTTGCTGACTCACTAATCCCATTAGCATCAACCCTATTGCCTAAATGGGGAGAACCACCCAACCCAGTTACCATATCATTAGCTGCGTGATCGACAGCATTAGTAACAACCCTATTCCCCAAATTGGGGCTATAACTAAACCCAGCACCTGTGGTATTCACACCAGCCACACTTACACTCCCAACCGGCACAGTCAATCGTGGGGCCCACCCTGGTGCAGGATTCCCATATGCTAAGCCTACAAAACCTGTAGCATCAGATAGATTTGCAGGGTAAAATACCGGTATCGACCCATCTGGGTGGGCAAAAATTTCAGGGTTTCTATTAGTTGCTGTTGTTGCAATAGAAGGAGCACCAGTAGCAGTGGAAGCCACCGCTATTGCTGACGTGGCGGCAATGCGGGGCTCTTCAGGTATGGTTCTAGCAACATTAATTGGCCTTAGATCCTTTGGGATATAGTTCTGATCAAATGCCATAAATGGGTATTTAATTGAGCAAAAGAATTTAATCTACAGAGGAAACAAATAAACAAACAAACAAACAAAGCTAGGGTTTTTATGGGTTTTTGTTCCTATACATTCACTCCCTTAACTCCAAAACCTATGATAAACCCATCTCCGGTCACCCAAAGCACGCAGAGAAGATAAGTCCGAAATCACAGATAAAAAGAAAAAGGGCAAAAATAAGTACCAGATTTGAACCGTAACACCCCCGATATATACACACATAAGAAAAACAATTAAGAAACAGAGAAAGAAATTCAAATAAATAGCAAGAGATAGAGAGAGACACAGATAGAGGAATTAACTGAGTCGGTGCTCAAAGAGAGCTCGAGAGGTGGGGCTCCTGATGAATCTTTTTCTCTCTTCTCTCTCTCTCTCTCTCTCTCTGTATCTATCTTTAATTTTATTCAAGAAATATTATTTTCCTGTTGGGTTTTTCATTTACCAAGTGGCTTATAGTTTATTATAGAATCTATATTCATTCGATGTTTATAATTTCTTTTTTCTTTTCTCTTTTTTGGGGACGAGGTATTCTTTGTCTGGAATTGGAGGCTGGTCGTTTTGTTTTTCTTCGATTTTCTTGGGTTTTAAGGAATGAGAGAGGAGAAAAACAGAAGAAAAGGGCCAAGGCACGTGGACACTTTCATGCAAAATTAAAAAATTTGATTTATGAGTCAAGAGATTTTGCTATCTTTTTTTGTTATTTTGTTTTGGCAAGTTGAAAAATGTTGAGATAGTGACATATTTTCTTTGAATATGACATCGAGAGAGAGTTTTGATGATTAGATTTTGAGTGGTATCTTTCCTACCAAATTTCTTTTATTTCCTAACAAGAAAGCCATTCAATATCTAACTATTTGCATCTACAATTATCAATATTATTAGTACAGGAGATGGATTTAATTGGATTAGGTGTAGCCAACTTTTCTAAGTTTTGTTTTATGTCGTTTTACTTATTTTGGTTGGAAAAATGTTAAATATTCTATCATTTTTTTATTTCACCTCTTCTCCTCCATTATATAGTATTTATTATTTTTATTAAATTATTTTTTTTATTTTAAAATATTAAGATATAGTTTTATAAAAATAATAAATATCATATTTGATGGATAAAAGATAGTATTACTCGGTTGGTTAAAGTGGTAAAAAAGTTATTAAAATATTGAATTTTTGCACAAAGTTTAATTCAAAATTAAAAAAAAATTAAATTAAGTTTCTTTTTCTAGGTTTTTTTGTGTGTGTATAAAAGTAATTTATATAATAATAATCTCTGCATTATGTAAATGATATTATTTTCTAATTATATGGTGAGGAAATACAAAATTTAATATTGAATTATCTTTTTAATATTGGCACTTGATTATTTTTTTTAAACGATTTTAAATATATTTTTCCATATTAAAACGATGCATCAAAAAAAATTAAAGTATTTTTTTGGAAAGATCCAACTCTGACTAATAAGGAATCGGATAAGTATATTTTAATTACTAATTAAATTTTAAATTTAATATTTTTAATAATTTTATCTAATTATTTAAAATTTTAAAATAAATAAATATTTTTAAAAATATTATTCTAAAATAATTTTTAAAAAATATTAGAATAAGAGAAATGACGTGGGCGAATTAATTCTGCTTACAAATAAAATAATTAGTAAATGAACCAAAAATTATTACATTTAAATATAAAATGTATAAAATGATGCACATCTATATCCATATTATTAAGTTTTGGATAAATTATTTTTGCTTATTCATAATTATTTTTTAATAAACACAATCGACTTTCCATATCATCTTTCTTCTCGTGAAATTTTAAAAATTATCACTGAAAAATATTTTTAAAAATAAATTATGAATATAGATATTTATTTTAAAATTTTAAAATAATTAAATAAAATCTTTAAAAAATATATAATTCAAAAATTTAACTAATGATTAGACCACAATAAAAAAAGGTATATTTGGACACAATCGAAATGTGGGTTTCAACTCAGCTACTTGTATCTTATATTATACTAGTATCATTAATAATTAAGAAATTAGAACTCATCCCTATTCGTTTTAAGAATAATTTGGTGCACTCTGGCAAATGTTTATAATTGCAAAACTAATAAATTCCAAAATGCAGAATAGATTTTCAATCACATTTTACATTTTTCTAATTCTGACAATTGGCTGGCCAATTTTTCTTGTGGTTCTCTTAAATTTACATGTACAAAGTAGAGGTTTTTTGATTTTGATTGTAGCCACCCAATTAGAATAATCATAAGTATTAGTACGTTGCTTGCATGATTGAATAAGAGGAGTCCACTATTAGAACTTAAACTTTTTTAGGATAAACTCTCATCTTCCTTTAATTTCTTGTTTTTAGTTAATCATCTTTTTAAGTGGCAATGGTTTTTTTTCTTTCTTATTTTACATCAATCAATTTTAATAAATTAAATATTAATGTATCCCTTATAAAGTAATGAGTTTTTTCTTTAAATAGGAGTCTTTATATAAAAATGGTAAAAAAAATTAAATATGATATTTAAACAATCCAACTCATAAAATATTTATAATGTCTATAAAATATTTTTTATATTAAAATATACTCATGAATAGAATATCTATATTTTTTAAAAAATATAATATCTCGATAGAAAATAATAATAATGTAAAATATAAATTTATTTTAAAAGTAGGCCTTTAAACTTAAAATTTATCAAGTTAAAAAAGTCATATGCTATTTTCCTTTAAAAAAAAGAACAAAAAAAAGAAAGAAAGAAAGAGATTTAAATTAACAGCTGAACGATGTATCCAATCATAGAATTGTTCTATCTTTTGCAAGGGAATTCTTTACGAGCGTAGCAATTTTGTATTTTGCTTTTGTCTTTGTTATTTTCGAGATCGATCGACTTCTTGAACTTTTACGCCCTTGGATTATAAGGCCATCTTCGGTTTCAAATGAAAGCCCTCCACGTCGGTTTATATATTTTAACTTGATGTCATAAAAAAGAGTGAGATATATTTATTCTATAACTATTTAATATAGGTTATGTCAATATGATAGAATTAAAAATGATTTTGAAAGTTTATATATTTAATTGATAAATATTAGGATTTATAATAATTTATATTAATATTTAATAATTATTTTTTATTTTTTTATTTTATCCTTAACTGTAAAATTTTTCTATTTATTGATTAAAGAGAACAAGTTTGTAAAAAAGGATAATTGAATATTGTCTTATAGGTGAATAGTAGTTGAAGATTGAAATTACTATAATTAGCCAAGGCAGTTGGTAGTTATAATTACTTTTAGGTAGAGTTTGTTAGTGATTCTAAATGGGCTCCTTGATTTTGAACTTTCTGATTAATTAATTGAAATTCTCCAAAAATGTTCCAACTCCAACTTTGGCAATGGAGTGGTCAATTAGATTAGTGTGACAATTAGAGGCCACATGCAAGAACAGGTGGTCTTTGTAGAAACATCTAACGAGTTAATGATGATTAATTAATTAATTAATTAATGATAAACAACTTTTGGAAAAAAAAGTGCATGCAGTGTGCTTTAAAAAGGTAATTAAGATTTAATTATAGTAAAGAGTTATTGACTGTGTGTGTGGAATACGCGTAAAAATCTTTGCTAAAAGCAAAGTATAAAATTACAAATTAATGGAAAGTGACTTTTATTTTATTATTTGTTTAAAGATAACATAAAATTTGATTTAACAATATAATTAATGTCAAAACCAAATGGATCGGAGATAATCTGCCGCACGTTGATGCCTTCACCATAATAACCTTTTGTTTTCCCGGTGATATCAACTTCTGTCGTTTAGTTAATTTTTAATATTATTTAATAATATCTAAAATTTATTATTTTATAGTATTTTAATAGTTTTAAATTGGTGTTTTCATTAAACATATTAAAATGACACAAATATATGTAATTATTGTAAAAATAAATTTAAATAGATGCTGGATTAAAATAAAAACTAAAAATATTAAAATTAAAATTAAAATTAAAAATTAAGAATATCTAGATATTATAATATATATAATTCAATGGTCTTTCAAACTAAATTAAAAATTAAAAAATAAATTAATTAATTACTCAATAGGCATAAATTAAATAACGACTTTTTATTCATATTTATAAATAATTTTAAAGTAAAAATGTTAGTATATATCTAATTACCTTAAAGTTATTTCTCAATTTTTTTTTAAAAAAAAAAGAAATTTTATCAGATTAATTAATTCACATAAATTTATTGGGTATTATTATTGATACCATACATTAAACGTTAAAAAATTAAAATATTATAGAGAGTCTACGTTTTGAAAACTAAAAAGAGAAATAGTAAACCTAACGGTCTTTTTGAGCAGCTAGCTAACAACGTATCTTTATACTTAAAAATAAATTATTCACTTTCAAGACAAAAAGATTTTCTTTATTATTCGACTCATACTGATCTTAACTTTAATGGTAAAAGATATTTATAATAATAAGAAAAGAAAATGATGTAGATAAGATGATAGTAAAGATTTATTATTATAATTATTATTATTAGAAAGGAAAGGAAAGGGGAAGAGCAGGTTTACATATTAACATATATAATGTGGGGTACGTGTTGTCTCCTAAATCCCTCATCATGATGTGATGCACTCTTAATTTAGCTTATCCACATTCCCTTTTCACCTCTTCTACTTTCTCTCCACATTAACATTTTTTTTCCCTTTTTTCGGAACCACATTTGTGTACCCTTATCTATCCATATTATTATTATTATTATTATTATCTTTCTTTCTCTGAAACACATTGGCGTTGATTTTAGTGATGTATTAGTGACTGAACGTTCCTCGCTAATTAGCAACAATCAACTATACCATTGCTAAAGTTTGGCGTGCGATTGATGGCATATTTAGCGACAGACAACTCCGTAGCTACCAACATATTTTTATCGCTAATTAGCGACAAAGTATGTGTTCCTAGCTAATTAGCAATGAATTGTTTGTCACTAAGTAGGGATAGTTGTTACTAAAGTTTAGTGCGTGATAGGCACCATGTTTAGCGACAGATATCTCCGTTGCTAATTAGTGACAGATTAAAGACATAAAATTCTGTCGTTAATTTTAAAATTTATTTCCAACCTTTTTTTTTCTCCCGCTCATATATTTGTTTAGTGACGAAACATTTCATCGCTAAGTATAAAAAGAAATTCTCACCCATATTTTCATTTTTCCACTCATTTATAATGTTAGCGGTAGAATAATGTTCGATGCTAATTTTAAAATAAAATTCCCACTCAATTCTTTTATTTTTCTGTTTATTTTATGTTTTAGCGACGGATTAGTAACAGATTCCACATTGTCTCTAATTCTTTAAAAATTCACCTTTTTTTCTTCATTCCATCATTTTTACTCTATCGTTATACCTTTCTTTCTCTCTTTTTTTCATTTTTCATTTTTCATTTTTCTCCTTTTTAATCTTTGTTCCCCATTATTTTATATTTTATCGTTATTTCTTTTTTCTTATTTTTTTTTCATTTTTCTTTGTTCTTCTCTCTTTTTATTTTTTTCTCTTTTTTAATCTTTATTCTCCATTTACTTTTTTTCTTTATTTTTCTCTCTTCATTTATCTTTTTCTTTTCATCTCTCCATTCTTTCATTTTTTTTTCTTTTTACAACCTCTTCTTTTTTTTTACTTTTTTCATTTCTCTTCTTTCTTTTATTTTTTCCATTTCTCACTTTTGTTCTTTTCTTTATTATTACACTTACTTTATCTCTTTTCATTTTTTCTATTACTTTTCATTTTTTCTTATAATATTTATTATTAACTTTATTAATATAATTTTTTCATTTTTCTTGTATTTTTATTATTTTTATTTTATAATAAAATTAATTAAACATTATAACATACAAATAAAAACACAATAATAATTAATTTATTAAAAAACTAATTGATATTAAATTAAAAATAAAAATAAAAATAACTAAAAATATATCATTAAAAGTAAAATATTTATCAATGGATTTTGTGTGTTTTTTTTTTAAATAAAATAATTTAGCGATGGATTTTTGTTGCCATCGCTAAATTTAGCAAGGGACTGTTCGTCGCTAATAAAGAAACTCTTGCCCCTGACATTAGCGATGGAGTATCCGTCGCTAAAGAAAAAAGGCCTTAGCAACAGATAAAAAAATTCATCACTAAAGCATTTGTGACAATCGGCTTAATAAGGGCCACACGTCTGTCGCCAATCTGTCGCTAAAAGTTTTTAGATAAATTAGTATATGTATCAAATTGTAAAAAGTTAAAAGGCCAAATGTATATTTATGCTCTTGAGTTTTTTACTATTTAGTCATTTTTAATACTCTAATTTTTAATTTAATCTAACAAATAGATCAACTTGCTTTTTTAATGATATTTTACTATTATCTCATATGGGTCTTCATTCAATAAGTCCACATGTATTATATAAAAGTTTTTAAATATTACTAAAAAAATATAGTTAAAGTATATGTTAGGTTAAATTGAAAATTAAAGATATTTAAATATTAAAAAAGATATAATTCAAGTGTCTATTAGGTTAAATAAAAAATTAGAATGTTAAACTGACAAATCAATACAAGTTCGTAGGTATAAATATACAATTAGCTAAGTTAAAATATAAAATTGGTTTGGTATTATATAAATGTCGAATATATTTTTATTAAATTAACAAATTTTAATTAATGAGCCCTAAAAGTCATACCTTGCCTTTTGTTTTCTTCCTTTTAAATGTTTATAGACATAAGATTTTAAGGCGACACATGTAAATGCATAGTTACACAAGCGAATTGTTCTTTTCTTTGAAAAGTATTTGCCTACTTTAGCTTACTCTTTTAACTTATGATTCCATTTATATATTAAACTAATAGCTACATAAGTATTACATTTTTTATATGTCTTCAATACGTCAATCATCTTATTTTTAAGTATAAAATGCTTAGAATACATACTATTTACTTATTTATTGCCATATATAGTAGTCAAACACATACAGGGAAACTCACCACACCTATATTGAAGTGAGAGATTCAGTAGATGTTCTATGTATTGATGGCCAATTGATCAATAGTATCTCTAATGGATGTATTATTAAAACATATTGGGCAACCAAATTAACAATAAATACCATATATCTATAAACTAGTCTTCAGAAAATGCATCAGCTAGCTAGCATACAAGACCTGAATGGCATATGAAAAACTGATATCAAATGGAGCCACAGACAATAGGACATAATATCTTGACTTGGGCAATTCAAATTGAGTGAATAAAGCAAATCAAATATGGGCATAGTTACTACCAACGATCTCCACCGGCTTTCATTTACCTTAAATTTTGAAGAATATGGTGGTCACATGGAGGGCCATTTCTCTATGCAAGGTTTGTTAATAGATGTATAACTTATTGATGTCATATACATGAATTATTATACATATATATGCATTATTGAGAGAAAATCATTAAAGAAAACAATGTCTTGTTTCCTAACGGAATTTTCAACTGTCAAAAACTAAATAATGTGTAGGCATAAATAATAATGTTCAACTCTTAGTAAAGTATATATCCCATGTTCTTTGTGTTCTGTTGGATATTTGTTTGAGTCGAGAGATTCAATGGAAATGGGGCATGCCATGCCCTAATAATGGGGTCTGAAAATGACATTAGCTTAGTTTACTGAATAGTGATTGCACTGTCGAACGCGGAGAGAAGTGAACTAATTAAGGAGGAGAATAAGACTATGTCTCGAGTTGATGTTGGGTGTTTGTAGGGTTAAAATCTTTTCAATTTAATAGATTAATGTTTTTAAATTTTTTTATAAACTGTATACTTTTGCATAACAATTCATATGTTAATAAGTTTATCCAGTTGTTTTAGAATCTCTATATATATTAATTTTTGAAATTTAAATTTTTTTCATATGTGTGTTTAATTGTTTGTTTTGATTTATGTACTTAATTTCGATACATGAGACTCAAATTTATGTATAATTTTATAGTTTTTTCTATTAATTTTTTAATTAATAAGTTACGTTCCTAATTAAACACTCATTCTAATTCTAACAAATAACATATTAATAATAAATTAGTTTTCTTATTAGATAATAATTATTCTAAAAAAAGCATATTAATTAAAAAAATAGTTTTCTAATTAAATAATAATTTTAATTATAAAAAGAATATTTTTAAATATTATGTTCACTAATAAATTGATTTTTAATTATTATAATAATTCTAATTTTAAATTGTAATATCAGTTATATTGATAGTATTAAGTTATATAATATTAAAATTAATAAATAAATATATTAAAATAATTATTCATAAAATTTTAAAAATAATTAAGAACATTTAAAAATAGTGAGTTTGCTATTATTCTTTAAAATATTATAAATCAATATTAAATATTAAAAAATTTATTAAATTGTATCTATACACTTGATTTTATAATCGAAATAATAAAGGCTGTGCAACGAATAAGTAATTTTTTTGACATATATGCTTAATTTTTGACACACAAGATTTTATTTTAACATGTGTACTTACTTTTGATATATGTAATTTTATAGTGTTTTCTATTAATTTATTGATTCATAAATTACATTCATAATTAAATATTGATTCTAATCCTAAAAATAGCATATTAATTATATTTTAATATTATTTAACTAATAAATAGTTTTTTAATCAAATGATACTAATTTTATTATAAGAAATAGCATAATAATTATATTTTAATATCATATTAACTAGTAAATTAATTTTTTAATTAAATAATAATTTTAATTCTAAAAAATAACATCTTAAATTATATTTTTAATATTATACTCAATAATAAATTAATTTTTAAATTATATAATAAATCTTTAATCCTAACATATATTAATATCAATTATATTGATATATTAATTTATATAATATTAAAATTAATTAATAAATAAATTTTATATTATTATATCAATATTTTTTAAAATTTTAAAAAATTAAAGACATTAAAAATAGTTAGTTTGCTATTATTTTTTAAATTTTTATAAATTAATATTAAATATTTAAAATTCTACTTATTTGTTATATAATCAAAATAATAATAATAATCATGCAATGTATGATTAAACAACTAGTTTGAATATAAATATTTATTTTTCAATCTATTTTTAAAAAAAAAATTTATTAATGGTGAAAAGAATGATGTTATAAGTTGATACTTATTGAGAGAGGAAAACTGAATCAACAAAAGATTTAATGCATTCGTATGTAAACTGTGTGAATTAATATACACTTGTAAAATTTTTAATGATTACATTATTAATCAAGAATAAGGCTTTTTCCTAACTCATAAATATTCATTTTTAATAATTCTAGTTAATCGACTTAATAAATTATAAGATTATTATTAAAATAAATTAAAAATATGAGTATTTATTTTAAAATTATAAAAATAAATAAATAAAATTATTAAAGATATAAATTTTAATATTTAATTGATAACTAGCCATTTATATATTTATCTCTAGAAGTAATTTTTAAAATTAAAAAATTAATAAAATAAAAAAGATACTGCTTTTATCCGGTTCAATTCCAAACGGGTTTATATATGTTTTTCTTTTTCTTTATTACGTTCAACAGAAAGAAAAAGGAGAATGAGAGGATCAATAAGTTAATTATTTATTACAAATATATAGAATCATAGCTCAGTCAGTCAGCAGTCAAAGATTGGAAGAATAGTTAGTTAGCATGGGCCTGTTGGAACTTTTTCAACTTTAATTTTTATAAATACTTTTTAGCATCCTGAAATTAAGGAAAACGATTGCCAAGTCAATGGACGGCAAATAAATGGATAAAATGGGTCCTTTCAAAAGTACCTCTCAAAAAGAAAAAAGATAAATGCAAAAGAAAAGTGAATGAAGATCACATCACATGTAAAGAATCCATTAACAATCCACTTCAAAAAGTTTGTAATAAGAGAACCTAATCCATAACATGGAATCTACCTAAGTGATGTTTGGTAAGAAATCATTGAAGTGAAAAGATACAAAATATTTTCCTCCTTCAACTATAACGTATATGGTGATGTATAGGGTTCTCAATTTTTGACACGATTCGATCAAACAATACTATACGATACGTAGTTAAACGGATTTAGATTTATAATAAACAAGTTCGAGTCATAAACATGTCAATCTATTTATGACACAAAAAATAATTAAATTTAAACGGGTTAACCCACATAATTCATAAGTAACACTAATAAACACATCTATTTAAACGTGTTCATAAATTAACAGATATATACGATATATATAAACACGCTCTTCATGTATTTATATAAATAATTTTATCATTTGTAAAATATAATTATATTTTAAGATAATAATTTAAATTTTAGTTGTTTTATAATTAAATATTTTTAAATTTCCAGCCCTAAATATATATATATATATATATATATAATTAGAAATAAAATAAAAAAATTTATTAGTTTTAAATAATCAAAATATTTATTAATCATTCAACGACTATAAATATAATTTGCCTAGATTATATATCTATTATATTAAAGGCACACATTTATCGAATTGGTAAATTTTTTTTAAGATGTGTTTAAAAGTGGCGTTTTATATTAAAAGATTAGATTTTTAATTTTTTATTTAATAAATTAATTTTAACTTTTTATAAATTATTTTTTAAATTTGCCTTTGAGTAAAAGTATTAAATTTATCCTTTCTAAAAATAAATTTTTAAATTTAAAAAGTATAATAAAATTAAAGTTAAAGTTAAAATTAGAAAATGCCATATATATATATAAAAGGTTTATTGTGGACAAGTATGTTTTTCTAATTTGTATATGGCAATGGGCATGGAGATGAGATGCGATGAGAAAGTTTATCTTATGTATGGAACATAAAATTAGAGTGGTAGAAGCATATAATTTTAATGGATACCGTCCGACCACTTCACTATAGGTTGATTGAGGAAACATGATTCTATTTATTTTACTTTCTTTTGAAACTGACAAATGCAAATTAATGTTGGTAAGAATAATGGGTCGGATGCTAGTAGTATCCAGTTGCATTCATCCACTAGGAATGGATCCCACCACATCACATACTATACGACGTCGGCTAAGAAAAAGACATCTTGTGACCAGGTAACTTAGTTCAAATTGTCTACATGTCTAAAACTGATAGCTAAGATTTGCTCAGGACTTTTACATTTCTGTCTTTTGACGAGGAATCTTTAGTTTCTTGTCCTAGAGAACCAACATGGGAATTAACTATCTGTTAGGGTAACTATTCCATTTGGTACTCTAATTTTTTAATTTTTCTTTTTATACCGAACTTTGTATTTTAACTCTCAAATTGAGTTATCTAAAAAGATTCTGATGAACTTTAGATGACATATTAGCTAGAGAGCTATTAAAATTCGTTGTTTTAGACACAATACTAGTAGAGATTTAATTAATTATTATTTAAATCAACATTTAAGACATATGCATTTTACTTAGTACGTTGATTTAAATCTTAATTAATTAAATTATCCAGTAATGCGGTGTATAATATAATAACTTTTAAAAATATATTCCTATTCCGGCTAACACATCATTTCAATTTGGTCGAAATTTTTTCAAGCAACTCGAACTGAAACTAAAAAATAAAAGGACCAGTAATAAAAGGGAAAAAAAATGGTATCAAATGTAAACGTAGTGCAAGATTCTGGCACCAAACAGGATAATACCCGTTCTGATACTTATCTTTTCTCAAGGCATTTGCCCATGAATGTTTAAGTGTCGACAAGAATATCACTGCTTCATGTGTGTGACAGTTCTGAAGGTGTTTCAGGCTTCAACTCGCAGAGGCACCCCCGTCATGTTTGGCAAGATGGAATGTGTTGGAGCCAAATCTTTCATAAGCAGTGAACCTTAGCATGAAGAGAAAGAGTAAAGACTTATATAAAAGAGGTGAAAACCCACCCTCATGTCTCTCGGTCTATAGCCAAAATTTGGTTCAGGCGAGATTGTTCCAAGACGTATGTATGATCAAGAAAAGCTCAAGCCTCATTCAAAGGTTTGAGTATCCATCTAGAGGCCAATTTTATTCTGTTTTTCTATGTTAGGTCCTATTGAATCTAGAACCTAATAATTTAAATCGGGCCCGAAAAATCGAGCACAACCCGCAAAATGAACTGATATTATTAGGCGAACATGCTAAGGCCACCTCACATATGACAAATTGGAAGTGTGATAAGGTTTATTTTTGGCAACTGTGTAAATTTAAAAAAAAAAAAAACCAATTTTTCTAATTTTTTTAAATTTACAGTGTAATTATTTTTTAACTGTTTTCATTTTCTTTTAGCTGTTTTTAAAAGAAAAGCAAAAATCAACTAAAACCCTAAATTTGAAAAAGAAAAGTTAAAAACCATATTTTTGTGATAGTATAACACAGTAAAAATAAAAAATAAATAAATAAAAGAAATAATACATTTAATAAAAAAACAAAATTCATGAGTATTTCTGATATATATATACATATATATATATATATATATTAATTTTTCATGTGGAAAATAGGTTTACATGTACGTGTTGTAAGTAATTTTCGTTGTAGTATTTGTTTCACAGCATAAAGCCACTTGCATGCTTCTTCTGGTGCATAAGTAAAACCACAAAAGAATTCTCCTACTTACCATTTCTTGCAAGAATTTAGCCAACTCAAAAACTTAAAAACCTATGCAATTATAGAGGGTATGTGTGCTATTTTCAGAAGTGAGCAAATTACTAAATTTGAAAATGCTGCTCTAATAATAATAATAATAATAATAATAATAATAATAATAATAATAATAGTAAGAATATTAATAAATAAATAAATAAAATATATATCAGTTTGACGCATAAATTGAGATATACGTAAAATATACAAGAGTTTTTCTTATTTCTAAAATAAAAATGATGGACTCCCTTTCATCTCTTAATGTTGAAACCCTATAATCTTTTTGGTTCAATCAGCTACTTTTTTCTTTCACTTTTTTCTGGGTCAAAGAGAGAGGCATAGCAAATATTTTCAAACAAATTCACCAACTGTGATTTTTGAAAGAAAAAAAAAATACTAACAATTATGTCAATAATTGTCACAAAATTTTTCTGGAACATGAACAAAATAAAATCGAACATATTTCTGAATGCAAACAGTATGAATGACCTTGCTTTCAAGGTTTTTCAGAGACTTCCATTATTCATCAAATTTCATACGGGTTGAAAATTGGAATCTCAAACAAACGAAGATTTTTCTTGAAAAGAACAACCAACTTGAAATATATATAAGTACATTGCCATTGCAATACAACAAAAATTTGTTTTCATCATATACACTTATCTGCCATTTCTGCTACTGCCACCTTTGTGCCTAATACACGACTGGATGCATATATATCTTTATATATCTGTACTTTCATGAAAATTAACAAAAAAAAAAAAAAAAGTAATCATGGAGCAAACCCAGAAATACAAAGAAAACAAAACCCTAACTTCAACTGCACACAATCTCCCTTTTGGGCGACTGGGGCAACCTTGAAGAGAAACTCCTCAAATGATACTCACTTTCAACACTCTCATCATTCCCTTCATCAAAATTCAAAGCATAACTCATAGCATCGTACCGAAAATTCGCAGAAAGCGAATGGCGCCTCCGATGGCCACGTCCGTGTGAATGAGCGTGGCCATTGCTTTGTCCATGTCCATGTGTAAGTCCTTGCGCATTCCGACCTATACGTGTAATGAAGTTCTTACATTTGTCAATGGAGGAGGTCCGAATAAGAGTAGGTTGTTTTGGATGTGCACTTGAATTCTCTGAGTCGACGGCAGGGGAGGACGGTAAAGAGCCAGTATTCTGATTATGATTATTATTTCTGCGGAAAGCAGAAGGTAAACATGCAATGTATTTATGTTTAAGCTTTTGTTTAAAAGATGGAGAGGATGGAGAAGTGGGTGTGCTGTTGTTTGTTTCCTCCATGATCAATATGGTTAAGAGAGGTGAAAAAGATTGAAAGGATATGGAAAAGTATATATAATTATATGAAGGAAAGGGTGTTTTAATGGAGGAGAGAAGAAGAGAAGAATGCGGCCATGTGAGGAAGTAGTTTTTATTTGTGGCCGGAATTTTAGGAGATGCGGAAGTAGTTGTTGTTTTTCGTTCTTGTATAGAAGGTTGGTTTTTTTAGACTTTGTTACATTTTTAACCTATTTTATCCATGTAAAAATATACAAATTATAAATGCATTGTCACATTGTTAAATTGTAAATTTGAACTAAGGTGAGATATTAAAATTCATCTACATATTTTTACTTTTAAGATATAATACCTTGAATTCGAATTTTTGACAAATTATATCATGGATTCAGATACACATGGTATTATGAACCTGAATCATCCTACACGTAAGTAGTTTTTTTTTTTTTTTCAGGATTTTGTTTGGTTGTTTTTTTATTGTATTCTATTTGTGTTCTTTTCTTTTCTTATGTAACTTTTTGGATAATAAAATGGTAATGTCACAAATTGATTAATTAATTATAAAATTCAGAATATGATTTTTATATTTGGTATTTGGTAAATTAATAATTTTATTAAGTATTAAATTTCAAAAATTATTTTATTTACTATTAAATATTAGTTATTATTTTATTTATAATCTTTTTAATAGTGATTTTCTCCATTCCATACTAATGGACCTTTTTTTAGTATTTCATTTGGATTAAAAAAAACTTAATTGGCTTAATTATAGAGAACATATAGCTAATTGAGACTAAATAACTCTTTTATAAATTTTAATGTGTGCATTATATTAAAAATGAATCTCAAGTATATATTTAATGAACTTATAGTCTGTAGATAATGAACCTGTTGTTTTTTTAACATATGAATACTTATTTATTTTATGTACAAATGTTATATTCATTAGTTATAAAATGTATATTCATTTATTATTAGTGTCTGATGCATTAAACATGAACTTTAGACTCATCATTTATAAAGTATATATTCATTTATTATTAGTATCAGAATTTTAAGTTCATTACTTATAAATTGTTTATACATATGTTATTAGTATAAGTTTTATTACATATAAAGTGTGTATTTATTAATTTTTAATTATGAACTTGTTCTTAGCATATGAATATGCTATTTATTACTTATAAAATGTAAATTTATTTATTATTAGTGTTAAGTTGATACATAAACTTTAGATTAATTATTTATAAAATGTATATTCATATGATATTAGTGTCGGGTCTATTGAACATAAATTTTAGATTCATTGCTTATAAATTGTATATTCATCTACTATTAGAGTCAGGTTCATTAAATATAAATTTTAGGTTCATTGCTTATAAAATGTATATTTATATGATATTAGTATCTAGTCTACTGAATATAAATTTTAGGTTCATTGCTTATAAATTGTATACTATTAGTGTCAGGTTCATTAAACATAAACTTTAGGTTGATTACTTATAAAATATATTATTGTCAAGTCTACTGAGCATAGATTTTAAGTTTATTATTTATAAATTATATATTTATCTACTATTAGTGTAAGATTCATTAAATATAAAAGTGTATATTTATTAATTTTTACTAATGAATTTGTTCTTAACATGTAAATTTATTTTTTAATTTATGATTTTTAAGCTATAATCTATAAGCCTCATGTATATATACAAATGATGAATCTACAATTTACAACATATAAAGTATATATTCATTTATTATTAGTATCAGAATTTTAAGTTCATTACTTATAAATTGTTTATACACATGTTATTAGTTAAGTTTCATTACATATAAAGTGTATATTCATTAATTTTAGTTATGAACTTGTTCTTAACATATGAATATGCTATTTATTACTTATAAAATGTAGATTTATTTATTATTAGTGTTAAATTCATTAAACATAAATTTTAGAGTAATTGCTTATAAAATGTATATTCATATAATATTAGTGTCAGGTCTATTGAACATAAATTTTAGGTTCATTGCTTATAAATTGTATGTTCATCTACTATTAGTGTCGAGTTCATTAAATATAAATTTAAGGTTCATTGCTTATAAATTATATACTATTAGTATCGGGTTTATTAAACATAAACTTTAGGTTGATTACTTATAAAATGTATATGCATATGTTATTAGTGTCTCGTCTATTCAACATAAATTTTAGATTCATTACTTATAAATTGTATATTCATCTACTATTACTGTAAAATTTATTAAATATAAAAATATATATTTATTAATTTTTACTGGTGAACTTGTTCTTAACATGTAAATCTATTTTTTAATTTATGATTTTTAAGCTATAATCTATAAATCTCATGTATATATATGTATGATGTATCTACAATTTACAACATATAAATCTACAATTTATTTTATAGATTTAAATTATAATATTGAGGTTTGAAGAAAAAAAGGTTAAAATTATTTTTATTATTTTAGAAATATAAAATTATTTTTTTCTTATGTTACTTTTAATTATGTTAATTAAAATTTCTATTATTTAAATATTAGTTTTTTAATAAAAGTATTAATATATTCTTAAAAATAAATTTAGTGTTGTAGTAAAAAGAAATATAAAATATAATAAGTTATAAAAATTGAAATAAAAATATTATAATAATTAATAATAAAATAATAAAAATTAAGGAACGACACATGATAAAAAATATTTTATAGTATATTGATTCATCAATCTTGTGATCGATTAATTTGTGGTATTAATTTTTTATTTTTGTCTATTAACCATTTAATGATATAAGACGTGAATTAATGTCCAACCAAACAAACCTTAGTTCATTATTTATCAAAATATGCGCCAAACTTTATAACTTAATAATACACGTGTGTTTTGATTTTGGTATATGATTCTTCATATTTTGGGGTTCATAATATAATAAATCTGAATTTTTTTCTCCGCATTAGGTGTTAAATTTATACTCTATTAGGACTTTAATAAATAAAAAATAAAATTATTATTAGTATGATCATCATGCAATATATTTCACATTTAGGACGACGTACTCAATCAAAACTAATAAAAACTTTGATAGAGTTTAAAAGTTATGGTGTATTCAATAATAATTTTAAAAAAAATTTTATAAATCATGAGATATTCAATATAAAACTTTAAAGACTTTAAAAAAGTCTATAAAAATCAGGGAATATTCAATTACAACACTTAAAAATCTTTAAAAGTAAGTTAGTATTAAAAAAATCATTGATTTTTATAGACATATACTTTTATATACTTTTAATGACTTTTTATGCATTGTTAGGAATAAAAATTCTCGAGATTTCTCTTTCACTATTCTTCAAAATTTCAATAGACTTTAAAAAGAAAATTTAATACTTTTTCTTTTCAAATTCTCCTGTATTATCGTCTTCCTTTCTCTTTACTATATTCTCCATTTTAAAAAATATAAAAATTAGATAAAATTTTAGATGCTAAAAATTATTTATTAATAATATTTTGTTATATTTACGCATGCAAAAAATTAATTAAAAGTCTTTATTTTATTTTAAAAGGACCCGTATAAAAATATAAATTTTAAATAAAACATTTAATGAATTGTTTTGAGTAAACAAACCCACCATATATAGACTTCTAGATTTTATTATGAAGATTATTTTGATAATTTTTTTTGTTGGTAAGCGTAATTATTGGTTTAAACATTTACTAAATAAGTAATAAACAAAATATAACAAGTATGACATGAATTTGGTGGTTTAATTGGAGACAAATTATAATATGATAATTTTTTTAAAGAGAATTATTTGCTTGACAAGAAAATAGTGTTTATGTTGTGAGATAAAAAAATTTAAAACTGATATGGTTATGATTAAATTTATTTTTAAATAATTAAATAATAGTCTATGAAAATCAATAAAAGTCTATTAATGCTATAAAAATATTTTTTAATAAGTTTATGAAAATTATTCATAAAATCTTGAACTTCATAAAAATTATTAAAAATTTGGACACTCTTAAAAGTAATTCAATTAATTTTTTTTAATTTTTTTTTTAATTAAATACACTCTCCTTAGTTTTAGAGAGGATACAAAAGTTTTTTCTATAATAAATTATTATATGATTTATCAAGAGCCACATAAATGAAATTGATTTAATAAGATGGTAGTTTAGTATAAAAATACTTTTGTCTACAAAAATTTACAATATGTTCCAAACAGAAATTTATAATTTCCAAAATAATATGTTAAAAGTAAACTATTTGTACATATATTAGACAATAATTGTATTAGTAATTTAATGTTTGAAATTTTTTTAAAAATACCCTAAAATAAACAAAAAGAAATATCGTTTTTATTGTGTGAACTTTTTTTAAAAAATATGATGCGGTTGTTTTTTTTTTTTGGTTTTTTACTAAAAAACAACTAAAGAAAAATCAGAAAACAACTAAAATTATAATTTTGAATAAAAAATTAAAAACCGTAATTTTAATATTTTAACACAATAAAAATAAAAAGATAACACCATAAATTTGATAAAAAGGAATTATAGGTATTTTTTTTTATTTTTTTTAATATTATATATATTGTATATATTTTATTAAAGGCTTAAGTGCCAATAAAATCCCATACTTACACTTAGTATCAAATGTAGCATGTACTATTCAAATTTTAAATTTTAGTATGAAACTTTAACATTGATTTCAATTTTAATTTCCGGTGAAATTATTAACAAAATTTATTGACGTGGCGTGAACTCCGGCAACAACAAGGAGGAATTGAGTCAGCACTCTCATCATTAAAATATTGTTGTTAAGCAAATAAAATTAATAAAACTACTTAGTATTTTTTTTTTTTTTTTTGCTGGAGTTCATGCCAAGCTAGCAAATTTCACATAAAATTTTATTGAATGTTAAAATTGAAAATTTAAAAGTTATGTGTTAAATTTAATAACAAGTGCAAATCTCATATTTTTTTGGGAATTAACATAAAGTTTCTTGAATATATATTTGTTAGATAAACTTGCTATATGTATTGAGGCCCCATTTGCTATGTATACATTGAGGTCCCATTTATAGTTCATGGAAGCCCATGCATAGTTCAGAACTAGAAGTAGTTTCGATTAGTAACATTGAAGGCCCAAAACCCAAAATCTCTCAACATCTTTACTATATCTTCTAGAAATTGTGCCCTAAAATAGGTCCAGCAATGCAACAATTTTTTATTAAATGTATTTTATTTGTCACTCTTGACTAAAGTCTCAAGGAAAATCACAAAGTGATAACCAGATCAGCCATTATTTGGAAAAGCCTCTGGTCCAGCTCAGAAAAATGATCAGTATTTGGGCATAAGTGAGCTTTTGAGTAGTTTATTTATTTAATATTTTGTTCTTTAGCCATTGTCTTTTGAGTAATTTATAGACCACCAATTTTATAGGGGCACTGCAAATTATATAAAAATGGTCATTTAGGATCTCATTTGCATTACTTCACATGATATGGGTTATTGTCAATAAATATAATACAATAAATTGTTTTAGTTAGGTGTGACACATTGAATTGCACTATCACTTTACTTATTAAAATTATAATTTTTAATTTAGGTAAGATTTCCTGTCTAATATGTTGGTTAGGATTTGCATAATGTAGTCTTTTATTATTATTATTATTATTATTTTGTGTATTAGACATTTAAACTTCTAATTTGACAATGAATTATTTTCATATCTTGATATGATGAGCTTCTTTTTTTTCTTTGGTAGGTAAAAAATTTACTTTTATATGAAAATGTATCAAACTAAAGGGTACATAATTATATATTTTATTAGCATAATGTTTATTAGTAAACATAATTATAGGAGTATTTGACTGTTTAATTATATTAATAAGTTTTTGTGGTGTGCATTTTGCCGTCGACAGGGTGATAGCGATGATTTCTATTATGGCAATTATAAAATAAAACTAGCAGGCGGTATTTCTTAGTGCTAATAGTTTTAATTTTTATTTTTTGACATATTTATTTGTTTGTTTACTTATTTTATTTGTTTCCTAATAATTGGTTGATTGAATTCATAATTGAATTATCCTTATAATCAACAACCTTTTGATTTGTAATAACTTTTACCCAATTCATTAATGTGGTATATATTATTTTATAAAAATATTCTTAATATTTTAATATAAATAATTTTATAAAAAATATTATATATCATATTATATCTGCAAAATTAATACAAATCAAAATAATATATATATATATTATTTTTCTATTTTTATTTTTGGAAAAAATATAGAATTCCTTTTTCAGTTTTTCCATTTCTACAAAGACATAATAATAGAAATAAGTAACAAACTGTTCTTCACTTTCTTTTTGCTCTTTACCTTAAAAACAGGAAACTCCTACAAGAAGCACCTGAAAATAATGACGAATTTTATTTTACCCATAAACAGACAACATAAACACAGTAAAACACACCAACATAAACCTCAAAAAATAAAAAGATAAAAACGGTTCTTGCAAGAGTTCAGTTGGTCACGAGGCCCATGTGCATTTTGTCCATTTACTTACATTCTTTTTTAATTTTTAGCTAATTAATATCAACAATCTGGTTTTTGTTTTTGACAGTAATGGGGTAAAGAGGTATGCTGCCATGAAGTTTCCTATATGCTTTTTTCTTATCAAAATTTTAGTCTTTAATTTTCTTTAATTATAAATTTTCAAACTCGTATAATTTCCTAGAAGCTGTGCTCTGACAATGATTGATCAAGATTTTAGCTTTTCTTTTGTTTTTCTCTTTCCACTAGAATTTAAATGGACCCTTCTATTATCTTCCCCACTATCTTTAATGGGTTGCTGTTGATGTCTGTTCCCTCTGCTTTTGTCTTCTCTTCTTTTATTGTTTCAGAAAAATCTTTATATGCTTCTTTCTCAGGTATAGATAGATTATACATATATATATATATATATTGGTGTTTTGAGGTGATCTCTTGGATAAAATATATAAACATTTATATATCGATGGCTGGTATGTTACCTGGTGTTGAATGTGCTAGAAGAAGAAGGTTTCATCAAAGCAGTGATTCAACTGCGGCCGCCGCATACGGTGGCTCTACAAGAAGGTCCTCTTTTTGCTTGTATACGGGCAACCATGAATCTTCCCATGGTTCAACCTCTTCTTTGGTATTGTTATATCTCTCCTTTCTTTATTCTTCTTTTTCCCCCTTCTTTCAATCTTCTTGATTTATGTGTTTTTATTTCCATTATTTTACCTCTGTTTATTGGGTTTTCTAAATTCTTATTAAATTATTTTTTTTTTTGGAAAAAAAAAAACAGCAAAGAAACATATTAAGCAAGGTATATGAGGATGAGAAGCTAGGAGGAGTAGCAAGACAAGCCAAGGAGAGATTAGATGAGAGGCTGAGAACACAAAGGAAATCATCATCTAAAAGGTACTAATTAAATGGACTATGAAAATATAGATCTGCTGATGTTAGCATAATCTATATATATGGTTCTTGCTAACATGGTACTATATAATTTATTGATGAAATTTCAGGCGCAGTAGCACAGGAAACTTGAGTGGCAGAGCAGAAGGCAGGCCAGTGGGAGAAGGAGAATTGCAGACAGAGGTATATGGGTTGAAGAAGAGTAGCAGTAGTGGGTCTAAGTTGTTTAATTGGGCCAAATTGAGTTGGAAGGCAGCTGACCAAGATGAGTGCACCATCTGCCTTGAAAGGTTCAAGTCTGGTGAGACCTTGGTGCACCTGCCTTGTGCACACAAGTACCATTGCAGATGCCTGGTGCCATGGCTAGAGAACAATGCTCATTGCCCTTGTTGCAGAATGGAAATACATGTTCAATTTTCCTAGGCTCAATTTGACATTTTCTTTTTTAAAATCTGTTTATTGTAGATATCATGGGATTATTAAATCGCTTCCCTACTACCAGTGTACTGAAAAAAGAATTGGCATAATAGTCTGATATGCTCCTCTTATAATTATCAGGTTTCGAGTTTAAATTCTGATTAGCTTTTGTTGTATAAAAAGAAATTAGAATTGGCGTACAAAGACAAAATTTTGTTAATCATGCTTGTCATTTTGATGATCTCAAAGGAAAGATTATGTGAAATATGGACAGATTAAAGATCTATTTCATGAAAATGAGTGGATTTGCAAATGCCATGCTGCTATTGACAGTATGGTACAAACTTCATTTTACAGATGAAAATCTCTGGAACTTTGCCCAGAAAAATCTACCAAGAGAAAAGATCCCAATCCAATCAGGAAAAAAGGAAAAAAAAAAACAGGAATCGTTCAGTCTTAATTTGCCATGGCTCTTGTTTGATTTCCTCCTAGAATTTCAGGTCTCCCCATGAAAGATTTGTTTCCTTGTCAGATTTTAAAATTAATTTTTTTTTTTTCATAAAAAAAAATAGTTTTATTTTCTCTTTTCCAGTTCTATCCAATTGTAGTTACCAAAGGGTTATGAAAACGGCCATTGTGGTAGAGTTGATGTGCCATCCAGTTGCGAGTTGGATTCTCTTTTCCCATAATATTATTTAAAAAAACGATAATTTATATTTATAATCACGAGATTATTGGTTAAATTTACTCTTTAATTTGTATTTTTATTTTTGAAAATTAAAAAAAATTCTGGTGTTTGTCAGCTACCTCCTATTTGTACAACTCTGTTGAGCTTCCAATTAAAAACTAATGAACTAGAAAATGGTAAACAAAAAAGAAAATTAGTGATTCTTTTCATGCTCTAGTTTCTTCCATTTCTAGCTCAATTTGATCATATTGAGTTATCAACATCAATTTATTTAATTTTTTTTCAAATTAATTTAGCCATATCAAATAATGTTTCTCTAGAAAAATTAAATCATTATTTTAACCTAATACACAGTTTATTAGTTTGTATAATAAATTAAAATAAAAAGTTTAGGGCTGCTAGAGACTATTTTTTGTAAAGCTTAGGGGCCAAACTACACACTTGGCTCAGCTCACTCACACTCACTTAAATGTCCCTGTTCATCTTTGGAATTAGAATTTGATGCACACTTCACTCGGCATAAAATGACAGAAATTGAGTTATATATAAGGAAATATTTCTTTTAGTTATTTCATATATTTAAACAAAATCCACTAAGAATCAAATAATAGTTAATGATGTAAAAAACTAATAACTCGTATAATTATAATAAAAAATTAGTAATTAAATTCTATTGTGAATTGAATACTTGTGACTATTAGTAAATGTTATGACATGAAGAGTTGTAATCATTGGTACTTGACGGAAAGTCACCGTTAGTTTATAAATAAAAATCAATCATCTCTCCACTCATATCATTAAAAAATTATAGCAAAGACAAAACTAAAAAATTAGAGTATCCATCAATAAGATAAAAGGGAAAAGGGAGAGAAATCACAATCTATTAAACATGGATCAATATATATTTTTTTTCTTTTATTTAATGGTGAAAAATATGAAATTCTAGATAAATAGCATATTAGTTTACAAATGAAATTAAAACTTAAAGGTGTAAATATTTAATTTTCAAATAAAGAAGATAAAAGAGTTTGTTAATTAGGAATTTCTCAGAACAAAACTATATAAAGTTGACCTAATATAAAACTGTAGAACTTCACCCATGTTTATAGGGGAAAGACTAGTAATCCTAATAACAGAATTGGCCCATTTCACAAACAGATTCATTTCTATTCTTTATTTTGAATTATTACTTCTTGATATTGGAAAATAAAGTGACAAATTTTAGGAGCAATGGAAAATAAATTTATTTATGTTTTTTTATTTAAAGAAAAAGGTACCATTGCTACTCTATCTACATTATAATATGCTCTATTATTTGTTTGGTGGAAAAGGGCAATTAGTGCTTTTTATATAAAGCTGAAAAGTACATTTAATTAGGTCACTGCCTCCCCCCACCAAAAAAAAAAAAAAGAAATCAGTGCATTTCCATTCAACAAACAGTATAAAATTTGTAGTTTAGTGCACAAAATGGATCTCAATCAGAGTTTTGTTGATATTACTTTGCTATTTAAGTTGAAGTTATGGGAAACAATCATGGAAGAAGTAGACTTATTTGTCTAACAACATTGTCCATGATGATACTAAATCTTAATTATCACAATTCATCTATAATTAGCATCACTAATTCAAATAATTATCAAAACTCCCCTAATGTTTCTTTCTGGCTAAGTACATTTTCAGACCTTTCATTGTCTGCCTGTTCCAATTGATGCAAAATCAGCAACTTTGCTTCAAGAATGGAATTAGCAATTATAAGGTTCCTTAATTATATGAGCTTTACTTTTTTGTTGATAATATATTTTCTTGGGGGAAAAGTGTATATCTTTCTAAAATAAAAGACATAAATGATTCCATTTGTTCTTTCAGAACAATTTTATTTACTTTCAATAATTATGCAAAAATATTTTCAAAAAATCTATAGTCGACTCTTCAATACTTAATGTACTTAGTAAATTAAAAATTTATTAAATATTAGAAGTATTATCCTTTTAAATTTATAATGATTAAAAAAATTTAAAATAGTTATTGACCAATATACTTAAAGTATACTACAGAAGAAGCTTAAAACTAATAAATTATTATAAAAGAATGAATTTTTATTCTAACTAAATATTTAATATCAATAAGTAATATTAAAAAATACATATATACTTCAAAAGAATTTTTAATATTTCTCTACATCAATAATGATACAATTATTCTTACTTTCTCTTTTAGTTCTCCTTGAGAATATCGTCTCTAATAATTAATAATTATAATGGATTGTTATTAAAACTAATTAATTACTAAATAATAGGTTTATTAATTATACAATATGGACTGAATTTAATTTTTCTAAAATTTATTAATTAATAAAGTTATTAATCTATTAAATATTATATAAAAGAGTCGACTGTATAGCTTTTATTGAACTCATAGTATTTCATTTAATTTTAATCAGATGATATATTTTTTTTTTCTCGAATATATTCATTTGTACGGAGAAAAAGGGAAGCAGATTTTGAATCTTTTGATACATCAGCATTGTTAGAATTAATTATTTTAGAGAATTTTATTTTCTTACATTTCTTGAGCACTCCAAATAAACCAAACAACAGAAATGGTGTTTCTTGGAGAGATCAGTTTGATTGATTAGGAAGTTGTGATTTTAGTGATTCTATTTTCCACAAAGATCACTGTCTGTTTTGGCCCCATATCTTAAAGTTAAGATTCAGATAATGCAGCCATCTTGTCTATATAATGGGCCAAGAATATTTGAATTATTAATATGGGAAATAATGACATTTTTATGTTTACTTTTGTTACAAGATACCTCTGCTTTAACCTCATAAGAAATTACATCACAAAGTTAAACTTTCTTCATTTTACTATTTCTTCCTCTAAAATCCTTTCCAGAAATATAATTTCGCGGTTTTAAACTTTAAAAGAAAAAAAAAAATTAATAATTTAAGATTTATAATAACTAATATTTTTTTATTATTTTTTATTATAAAATCAAATTTATAGATATAATTTAATAAATTTTTTAATATTTAATATTTATTTATAATACTTTAAAAAATAATAGCAAACTAACTACTATTAAATGTTCTTATTTTTTTAAAATTTTATTAGTGAAATAATATAAATATTAATTTTATTTATTGATCTAATATTATATATATTATCAACATAATTGATATTACTATTCTCTTAGAATTAGAAATTATTATATAATTAAAAATTAATTTATTATAAATATAATATTTTAAATTATTATTTTTTATAATTAGAATTATTATCTAATTAAAAAATTAATTTATTAGTTAATATAATATTAAAATATAATTAGTATGATATCTTTAAAATAATCATTATCTAATTAGAAAGTTAACTATTATCTATTTAGAAACTAAGCATTATCTACTTAGAAAACTAATTTATTGTTAATATATTATTTTTTAGAATTATAATGAGTGTTTAATTAGAAATATAACTTATTAATTATAAAATTACTCACAAGCTTGAATCATATGTGTCAAAAATAGTACACATATCAAAAATTAAACATACGTGTCAAAAAAAATTTAGGTCTCAAGAATTAATATATATATATATATATATATATATATATTTATTAACCGTTATCTCATACGTTATCACATTGTTATTATATAATTATAAAATTAAGTATATAAATAAATTTTATAAAATTGTTAATATTTAATATTTTATTCATTGTATTTCAAAAATAATAGAAATTAAATGTTTTTTAAGTTTTTCTTAACTTTTATATATTTTAAAATTTTATTAATATACTAATATAAAATTTATTTAAATACTTCATTAGTTAATTCTAATATTACATAAATAAATACTATCAGTATAATTGATATTATTTTTAAACTTATAAATTATTATATAAATAAAAATTAATTTTTGATAAATATAGTATTTAAAATATTATTTTTTAGAATTATAATCATTATTTAATTAAAATTTATTAAGTAATATAATATTAAAATATAAGTAATATGCTATTTTTAGGATATTATTATTTAATAAAAAAATATTATCTAATTATAAAATTAATTTATTATTAAGATTTTAAATTTTAAAATTAGAATCAATATCTAATTAGAAATGTAATTTATTAAACGATAAATTAATAGAAAAGAATCACAAAATTATATATAAATTTAAATTTTTATTAATATATATATATTAATTTTTGAGACTTTAAAATTTTTAACAATATGTTTTTTTTTACACAGAAATTTTTAATTTTGATATATGTATATTTATTTTTGATATAAGAAATTTAAAATTATGTATACTTTTATAAGTATATATATATATATATATATATATATATATATATATATATATATATATATGAAAGTGTGTGTGTACTGATTGCATAAAGAAAAACTCTATATGTTTTTTTATGATTGTATGAGAATTTGTGAATCTCAGATGAACAACAAAAATCAATGCAAATTTATATTTTCAATTATATATAAATGCGTGCACACAATTTTATGTTATGATCAATATTATACGCAAATGAAATCCATGTGTTTCAGTTTTATTTGCCTAATTAACAACAATTTGAGCAAAGTTTCATTTTACCCTATTTCGCCTCTCTCTCTTTCTTCTTTAACTCCTTTTTTTCCTTTTTCTTTAAAAAAAGAATTTAAAATTCAATACACAAAATGCGACCCAATAATCTTTTTATATATTACTAATCAAGTCATAAACTCCCAACAACATTTGTTATAACAAACAAGAAGACTCATACTTAAGAAATTTTTAATTTTTATAAGCAAAAACATTGATAAGATTACTAGTATATTTACCCGTGAGTATATTTTTTCTTTAATTTATAGCATGCGATCAGTAACTTTTTTTAGTTATCAGATAATTATTATTGCATATATATTGACAACTAATATGATATACGATATAAACTTATCACAAATACAACAACAATAATCGTTTTCTGAGATCAAGAAGCTTATTGTAGAAACTTGGCAATTTATTAGAATTGATCACTTTCTGTCACAGTTGTTCTAAGTTCAATTCTGATGCCTTTTTGTCATTTATGTTCCTATTTTTCTTATTGGTAATATGGCAGATGCAAATGTGCGATTTATATGAGCTTTCTAAATGGTATTTGATGCATGCCTAAAAATCTTTACTCTAAAAAAGAATTTTGATAGAGCTTTTAATGCAATTAAATAAAATACATGTCCTGAATAGTATATAGTAAGATTAATCTGGATAAATAGAATAAACCCTTAATTATTTTAGTAATTCTTTTTATAATTGATATGCTAAATTTTGAAATGTGGACAAATGAATGATTAGTGAGTAATTAGTTTTCTTTTATTATTTACTGAATAGTTAGTTAGTAGTTCTTTTAATTATTTTTATATATTTATTTTATTTTTATTTAAATTGTCACTCAATATCAAATATCACGTATTAAAATAATAATTTCTCTAATTTTGTTAAATAAAAGAACAACATTATATAATCTTTCAATACTTTTTCAGATTTTTCACATCTAATATAGCATATAAATAATTAAAATAAATAATGATAACATATTTAGCAGTTTTTTTAAATAAGTTGCCGAGTGCCAACCAATACACATACATCTTCTTTAACGGGTACGGTAAGAACATGAGACCCACTAGATTATTGGCCCAGATCTATGGTATTGCCAACTGGCCTGGTAATAATAAAAATAATAATAATAATAATAGATGGGATACGACATCGTATAAGTCCAATTATTACTCGCACCACCACCTCCACCTTGTCCAACGGCTACTTCCAACCAAGTGACCGTTTAAGGACACAAAATTCAAAATCAGATAACACCCCAAAACAAACAACCAAATTGAGACCACCAGCACAGCAATATACAACCACTAGCATCTAACCTCAACAATCGGAAGAAAAGATCATTTGGAAAAAAGAAAAAGAAGCACGTTAAAATCTTGAAATCACAGCTCTGGCAACCCACAAGTATCCTCAAGAAACCAAGAAATCATCATCGAGAATGGTGTACACATACACACCAACATACTACTCGACTCTACACGACTCTATCACTTCTCTCTGCAAGACTATCCTTCCTTTCTCTTTCAAGAAAAGGAGATTGCCTGCTGCAGAACAAAAACTGTCGAAGCTGCAATCTGATAACTTGAAATGGCAGCAAGATTCTTACCACCAGATCTTGAACTTGATGGGCCTTCATAAAGAAGGGATTTTGGCTGAGAGTGAGGTCTCGGCTTTTCGAACTCATTTGCTTGAGACCCTTCTTGCTTCTCCAGCTGAGCAAGAGCAGCCACTCATTTTGAGAGATAAGTTGATCTTCTTGCAGGTAAGTCTCTAAAAATTAAAATCTAGTGAAGAATGAGTTGTTATGTTTTTGAAAATTAACATAAAATGTCTCTTATAGTCTAATTTTAGCTCCAAGTGTTGACCTCATGCACACAAGTAGTGGGAATTCATGTTTGACTCTAATTATGATTGATGCTAAAAAAATTTGGGCATTCACAAGTGTTTTTAGTGTTAAACTTGACTGTTTTTTAGTCCTTCATTCTGTTGTTCTGAATTGTCTAATCGAACTAAACTAGACTTCAACTATGTTATTCATTTGCTTGTGTGGTGATTTTTGGTATATAGCACAGTGGAAGCAACTCTAGACCAAACACTGGAACTAGAAGCATTTTTTGCTGCTTTGCACGTTCTGTTTCTTCCCTATTCTTTATTATTGTTCTCCACCGTCTTTTTCTAGGAACTGCTTTATGCAAAATGTATATCAGAAGATGAGTACCATTCTTCAAAAAGACCTTTGTTACAGAGGTTGGCTTTTCAAGGAGCAGAAATTGAGCCAAGGGATGTTATTGTAGCTGGCCCAAAAGACCTAAAGGAAAATCCAGAAGAGGAATGGTCAGTTATTGACTTAAAAGATGAGAAATGCTTGGTTACTAAAGAAAATTTTCCTTCAAAAAACAGACCAAAGCCCAACTCAGCAATCAAGCAGATTAAAGGAGCTGCCACAATCTTTGGCTTTGGATCATCACACAAGCAAGCAAGACATAGAGAGGGGAAGAGTATATTTGAAATTGAAGCAAAATTCTCCTCCACTAACAATGATACAGAAAACCCACTTTGGGATAGTGATTCGAGAAATAAAGCAAGTGAATCAAAGTCAATTCTCATGCAAGGAAGCTTACCGAATGAGTCTACAAAGGAAAGTGGAAGTACTGACAATACAAAGAGGAAACCCTTTAAGGCTCTCTTCCTAAAAGAGCAGAGGGAAGCTCATGGTGGCAGCGGTGATACTGGTGGCGGCGGTGGTGAAAACTGTCTTAATTCTGGGGAGAAAATATCGAAATCTGCTAAAAAGCAATGGGGTTTTGAAGGGTTTAAGAAATGGAAGAAAAATGATTCTGATGATGAGACTGCTCCTCTGCCTCTCAATAATGAAAGATCAGACAGCGACTCTTATTTAGGACCTTCCCGCCTTGTTTATAGTCCTATTGGAGAAGGACCAGACACTAAACTGATTAAGAGGAAGCTGCATTCTAATGGTTCTCCTTCAGATTTTTTCATTGACAAGGTTCTTCCTTGATTATCTTTATCAAGTTTTCTCTACTTATTCTGATCTTAATTCTTGGCTTATGTTAAAAGTGTGTATGTTTCTTTTTTCAGGTTTTAGGTGACAAGATAAAAAAAGAATTATCAAGAATTCAAACAGAACTCTGCACCACAAGCCCGAGTCTTAAATTCTCGTAAGCTTTTTAACTGAACCTAAAACTTTGGAATGTCTATTGAGGGTTCACTTACTTTATGCTTGCTTTTATGAGTTCTTACAGGGATGACCAAATGGAAGCAATTTCCACCAAGCTTCCAGTTGACAAGGCTGACCTGAAACAATTCTTTCCCAAGTGAGGCTGCAAGACTTCTTTCTTACTTTCTTTTTTTACTTCAATTGGGATATTGCACTTGAAAAGAGTAAAGCAAAAATATTGGCATCCCACTGTCGTGCTATATTCCTTATAAATCTTACGTCTGTAGAAAACTCTGCTCAGTCCTACTAATGCTTGTTATATTGTATTTTAGTTCATGGTGTGATGCAAGACTTCTTTCTTACTTTCTTTTTTTACTTCAATTGGGATATTGCACTTGAAAAGAGTAAAGCAAAAATATTGGCATCCCACTGTCGTGCTATATTCCTTATAAATCTTACGTCTGTAGAAAACTCTGCTTAGTCCTACTAATGCTTGTTATATTGTATTTTAGTTCATGGTGTGATCGGTATGGTGATGTCGTATTGGATGTGGTGAAGAAAGAGTTCAAAGACCATGTTGGAGAAATGGAGAACAAGAGAAATGCTGCAAGAGAGAAACACAACAGCAACTCAATGCGATGGACTACATTCGAAGAAGATGATAATGAGAATTGTCATCCAAATCTCTTTGCCTGCAACAACAACAATAATGGTTATACTGGCAGCAGCAACAAGTACTACGAAAATAATCCCTTCTTCCATGATCCTAGTGAACTCAATGAAATCAAGCATAGATCCCAATCATCCCCTTTCCAAGATCAGAATCCATTTTGGTCACCAAGGCAAGGCTCTTCTTTCTTGGGTTAGAAGGAACATTTGGTTGCTTTTTGTAAGGGGTATTCCTTGAAAGTATAGGTGGGTGGATTGTAATATGTCTAAAGCAGGCAGCATTATTAGCTGTCGTTTTCTTTTCTGTCCTGTTGAAAAAGTGGTCATGTATGAACACCAAAAGAAGAACACTGTTCTTCTATATAAGCATTTTTTTGTTGCACTGGATTTGGACAAGTCCCTGCAGAAATGTATCAAGTTTCTCAAGCATCTAATGTAGAAAGTTAGCTCTGCCTAGACGGTATTTGTGTCATAGATACCATTATCCAGAGACAAATTAATTTTCTTAGAAGAAATTATATCCAGAGAGTATTTTCTGTATTTTCTGTGAGATGTTTATCAAGAAAGGATATCCCGTGTCTATTTGGGATGTTTATCAAGAAAACATAACTAAATTTGCAAGGGCATTTTACTGTTTATATTTGAATTCACTATCGGTACGAACCATCAGGATAAAACTATGTAGTTCCTTCCCCTGACGTGGGATAAACAGTGAAGCCACTCGTAAAAGAAAGGTTGAATTGCTGCAATTCTACAATGTACGTCAATCAAACATGCATGGTGTTTTGTATGGTTGCCAAGCAGCTTCAGTAATTAAGGACCCTTTCTAAAGCTTCAGCAGAAAATAATAAGCAAGATTGCAGGAAAGTTACACCCAAATAACCAGGCTTAGTGAATTTTGATTTTTAAACCAGTCGACGGGAGAGGACATGACACGCCAGCATAAAACCTTGCTTTCTTTAATTGCTTTTCTATAAAATTCTACATAATGATATCTCCAGGATATGATGCTACAGCATAAGAAATTTAAAAACTTTTTGCTAGAGCCTAGCCAAAAGAGGGGGAAATGAGGGAAAGGAGAAGTAAAACAAAGGTTAATATTTACAACATTTACACTTCCACATCAAATAGAAGGGATTTCTGAATTAGGGGCAGATGACTCGCTGCAAGAGACAGAATGATCATTGGTACCCTGACGAACATCTCCTCGGCAGAGTGGGCATACCCTGTAATTCACAAATAGAGAAAGAGGGAGAGAGAAATGCCAAGAAAATCAACCAAGAAAAAGACAGAAACATAAACTCTATTATGAATACGAACCATGAAGAAAGAAAAGCAAGGCAAGGTTGCAAAGAGTCTTAGTAACATTACCCGTGTATCTCTTTGAGCCATTTATCAACACAGGCCATGTGATACTCGTGGTGGCAGGGAAGAACTCTTATTTTGTCTCCTTCCTCGTACTCGGCCAGACAAATGTAACACCTGTTCATCAGATCATTACTATCGATATCAGAAACAAAAGAATCTATGAAGTGTACTATCATCTGTAGTCACTAGTCACTACAAACAAAATCATCTAAGCTTATACTGACATAATAAGCACATTACGATAGCAAACAATTTCATGTCCCCACTATAAATAATCTCACTCCAGCAGTAATACATAAGTATTCACGGCGCGCACACATACACAGTCATAATATGTGGTTTATCCTAATTCAAATGCTTCTTCACCCTAAGTAATTTTTTTTACAGGGAGAGACTTACTGTTCAACATCATCACTGCCCACAACTTTGTCCTCTTTTTTGTGGTTTCTAATAGGGAAGGCGTCAACAACGGATTCCGGGGCAGGAAGTGACATCATTGATAGGGAAAGTGAGACTGGCTGACGATGAATTTCATCCAAAACCTGCAGATAGAGCAGAAGAACGGAGATTAGTATTAGCTAAGCCAACCAGTGAACATATAACTCCAATTATGGTAAATCCACATAGCTCGCCTCATTATTAGAGCAGGTGAATATCACTTTTGAACGATATTCACCCAGGAATCAGGTTCATATGATGAAGCAAGCCAAATGTCAACTGATAAAGGAAAACTACCTCAAATAGAGCTTCTGCTAGCATAACTATTCGCGATATACTTGCACGAGTACTAGTCTCCTCTGTCGTTGAGAATGATTCGCATGAACATATACCATAGGGATGGAGTCCAGATGGACATAATGTAGTTCTTCGACCGTGCTCATCAAGGCCACCACGAAGTCTTTCCCATATCTGCAAAGAATGATGCAGGAGTAGTTCAGAAGAATCCCAAAAGACAACTGCGACAGTAAATGTAACAAAAAAGAGCATGATTAGTAAACCAAGGCTAAACGGCATGACCATATGAGGTAAATATAAATCTAGGATTATAAAATAAAACACTGTAAGCTGTAAAGGGTCATGCTCTAGTGAGAAAATTCCAGGGCTTGCAACCAAGAAGTTATCTGTTTGCAGTCTACGAACAGCCATTTAGACCAATATGACGAAAGATAGAAGTCTCCGGAATTCCCTTTGAAGACCCTTCTCAAAGAAAAACAAAAATGCCATTTCAACTATGAGAAACACAATCAATCCAACAGTACACAAACCCCACAGAACAAAGCTGCATTAAAAGTAACATCGAAAAGGTAAGCAAAAGCATAATATGCTGCCATAGCACTCAGAAAATGACCTCAGATCTTGAGTGTCTTCTTCGTCCATTCAAGCTGTGGATTCTACTGCCCAGATAGCCAGAATCACCGCCTATCCCATCATCAAACATATCACCACTGAAATCTAGGAGCCATCTTTCATGAGATAGTAGATCATC
The DNA here is from genome assembly GCF_019578655.1 of Ricinus communis. Classification (NCBI taxonomy): domain Eukaryota; kingdom Viridiplantae; phylum Streptophyta; class Magnoliopsida; order Malpighiales; family Euphorbiaceae; genus Ricinus; species Ricinus communis. Next base: position 24,798,765 of record NC_063258.1, read on the forward strand.
GTTATTGTCCGTTGAGAAAACAATGGTTGGAGAATCAAGATGCCTTCTAGAACTACGTCTTGAAAATGCATCCCAAAACAGTCTTCTACTGTTCCTTCTGGCCTCACGAGTACTTGTATCAGCATTGCTACTAGACGAAATGCTGGAAGAGATGCTTACCACATCTACATGAAGCACACTCTCATCTCCCTGACCCTGTTCCCTATTGGCCACAAGAAATCCTAAACCTGAAGGTATAGCTTCTTGTAAAGATTCATCTCCTAGAGAGTGATGAGTTACCGGAACATCAGACCTACGAGACACAGGATCAGAATTAAACGCGCCTGTTGCTTCATCCATGTGTGTCTCCACAGATGTGCCATCAACACGAGAATCTCCAAGCTCTTGAGAAGATGAACTGCTTGGATGCATGTTGTTGGGAGAGATCTGAGAAACACCCTTGTTCTCTGAATTGTCAATGCAATTGGCTGCATCTTTGTTAGCCGAAACATTTAGAGAGACAGGATTTGAAGATTCTTGATCTTTAAATGAAGTAGTAGCTTCAGCACTACTTCTATTCCTACAAAATTCATCGCGACTATAACTATCACTTACCTGATATGGAGCAATTAACTCCTTACTCTCAGACAAGCATTTCTGCAAATTACTTGTTTCAGTATTTCTAAAACCATCTTCAGCAGAAGTTCCCTCACTGGTAGCGCTTTTGCTTCCAGATGATGCACCAGTTTCAGCAACAGAGCTGGTGGACCCTGTTCTTGTATCAGAAAGGAAAGAAGATTCCTCTGCAGGATTCCAAATCTCATTGGTGATCAGATCACAATGTTCAGCAGAACTCATACGAATCTCATCTGGATAATTTTCCATCTGTAGGAAAGAAAATAAAATAGTATGCATATCAGTCTCTTCTATAAACTGCATCTAAGAAAAGTTAGACAACACCATACAGAAAGGGATTGTCCTATACATCAAAATATGTATTTCGATCGAGGCATCCAGAACAACAGCCAATAAACTTGCTACCTCAACATCTCATTCTTGATGGGCAAGAGAAGTCTATTGATTTCTATTTACTCTACCCACCCACCAGACATGGGTCCCTCAATACAGCAGAAACTTCTAGCTCTTGCAATACATTTTAACTTGGTATCCAAAGATGCATGTAGAAATGCAGTTACAAGGAGTTAGTAACTGGAATGAATCATCAGCTAGTGCTATTGTTCAACTAAATGAAACCATCATTGATGCTCTTTTCTAATTTATTGTTAAGCAATTCCTGTCCATCTTTCCCCTTTTACTTTCCAGCAATGACTTTTTAGTTTGAAATGATACACCAAGCTGTTGACATATCTAAAGATGACAACATACCTACTAGCATTGCACCTAGTTATATTTGATTGAAAAGAAACCAGACTTAATTGTTATGGACAGTATTGATATCATATCTATCTCCAAGCTTTCTAGTCAACTAAAGAATAAAATATTAGCAAAGTCAACATGGCTACTCCTCCAATACGGCACACAGCATGTCCATTTCAGTTCCTTCACTTTGAATTAAAGGAAAAAAGTTGCACCTGGCATGTACAAAATATAAAGGAACAGAACACATCTGGCAGTATAATAATAGAAGCTTGCAAGCCCATTCTTGATGCAATTATCTTAAGCTCAATCAACGAAAAGGGTCTTACATCAAATTCATTAATTTAAACGCCTATGAATGATAAAAACCAATTCACTTACAAAAGGTCCAAACTAACCATACACTGATAAAGATTATTGCTTTTTTTAGTTAAACAATCTCTTAATGATAAATTAATCAAGAATCATTTTATTTAATACAAGATTTAGTTAAAAAAAAAAAAAAACATAAAATAATACCCCGAAAAGAGCCAACTTTCAGCATCAGATGATCAAAATCCCAGATCATCCCAGACGCAAGGTTCAAAAATTTTCTTCAAAAACTTGATCAAAATAACAAAAACCAAGAAATGGGTCTTCTTTTATTTTCATATTAATCTTATTATTTACAGTCAACAATTAGTACTAGTAATTAATAGGAATCGATCATGCAACGAAATCAAAATTACCATCCCAGCTAATAAGAAAACAAAGCTAAGAATCAATTATCAATTTTTTATTTTGTTTTGAAGTCTTATTATAATTGACCTGAAGAGAATCGCGAGAAGAGGAGCCACCGCAGAGGAGAGAAGAGAAGAAGTTGCTGCTGCTGCGATTCACTCGGGCTCGTGATGGGCGCCGACCCATTCGACTGCTGCCCGAACCCATTTTTTTGGAGAGAGAGAGAAACAGACTTTAGAGAGAGAAAGAGAGAGTCTTAATTCAAAATTCAGAATAGAGGCTGAGAAATGATAGGCGATAATAGAGAAAGAGAGAGTTGTTACTTTGAAATTCAATTATTTGGTGTTAAAGAACTTTGGCTTTATTTTTATTTTCTTTCTAATTTTGTTTTTGAAACTTTAGCTTAAATTTCTTGGCACAGAATTTCGGTGCCACATGCCTCCACTTATCACACCACATACACCCCACCTTATTAAAAAACAAAATACAATAAAATAATTACAATACAATTATTAAATAGTACCAATATTTTAAATTACAATTAATAAAAGTTTATCGCATGTTAAATATATATATGACAACCAGCCTATAAATTTAGCTTTATATCTTAACTTAAAAAAAATAAAAATAAAAATTAAAATATGAAATCAAACATATTATTTTCTAAAACTTGTCCAAATTCTAATTAAAAGAAATGGGTTTAGAAATATTATTTATTTGATGTTTGTCTGATAATTTTAATTTATCAAAAATTGTATAAAAGAATTATATATTTTTAATTACAAACTACACTTAACAAATAATTATTGGATCGGATGGAGCCTATTTAAACCCGACTGGCCCGTGATTTAAACATGTAACGAAAGAAAAAGGAAAGGACAGTACACATGGGTGGTTCATATTTTTTAGGTGCAAGTCTTTTTGCATTCTCCTTCTAAAGCTATAAATTGAGTTGGCAAATGTCATGTGGAACCCTAATTGCTTTTTCTTTTTTATGTTTTTGTTTTGGTTGTATAATGAACTTTTCTTAATTTGGTCTTTTCATTAATTTGTTAACTTCCTTTTTATAGTAAAAGGAAAAAAGAAAATGTTAATGCACCTTGTTTTATGTGTCATTGTCTTAATTAAGAATACCCCTAATGGTAAAAGTCTGAAGTTTATGTTATGTATGATCAAATATTTGATTATGTAATTAAGTAAAGCTTAGTTTAGGTTATTTTTATTAGGAAAATAAGGGTAAAAGATCTTAATCCCAACAGAATTTGGTGTGGAAGGATAATGATATTCAAAATTTAGCTACTTCCTACCTTTTTGATGCAATATGTAATTGTATGACTTGGTTTCTGAAGTCAAATTGCTAGATGGTTTCAATTCAGTTTTTTGTATTTGTTTTTTTAATCACTCGTTACAAGAGAAATTAAAAATTTGCTTAATATTTAAGATGGTGTAATTGAAATAGTAATATCTTTTCTAATTTAATTAAGATTTTGAATACGAGCTTTAGATATATAGTTATATAAAACTTTTAAAATAATATTTTATTGTACGTAAGAGTCATTATTCGCTACACTATAAATTACTTTATATTACTAAATAAATAAATAAATAAACTTGCTCAATGGCCCACTGAATTCAAGTTTTGGAATACCCATCAACCAAAAGTGACATTAAAACTCTCCACAAGAAGCATAGAAATGCAGAAAATAATGCTAATAAAGCAATGTTAACAACACTTGATTCTCAAGGTTGCCACCAACTTTATTGATGTTAACAGGCTTAGATTAAAATTGTCCCAGTGTTGAATTTTGTCCGCTGTAGTGCAAGATTTACATACAAAGGATGGAAGCCAATGCTGCTGTTGACTTGGGTTGCTATCCTCATTGGCTTGCTCCTGCTTGAAGATCAATGTGTTAAACAAAACACTTTCTTCTTCAATATATATATATATATATATATATATATATAAATAAATAAAAGCTGTGATTGAGAGATCAGTATGCAAAATATCTATGCATTGAGAAACTTGATACAGAGATATGATTGAACTGAGACTTGTTCAATTCCTTTGTTTTGAGTTTAGTGATCACTTAATGCACAACATGACCCTGAATATGAATAGGCCAGCCCCAAAAGTCACCAATTTAGAAAACTGTCAGCCCATATGTTTATAGAATTTAAATGGCGTCTTAGTTACAACTCTTATTTCCCATATAGAACTTAAATGGCCTCTTAGAACTCTTGCTTCCCATAGTTAACACTAATTAAAATCCATTGATTTTGAAATATCAGGAACCCATCATTTTTAATATCAAATATTGGATTATTTTTATAATTCAGTTGATTTTTTATACATAAATAAATTGATAATATATATTATTTAATAAATTATGAGAAATTTACTTCGTTTTATATTGGATAAGTAACAACTTTATCATTCAAAATTTTTTAGTTGTTAATTATTGAAAATAATATTATAAAAGAAACTAAAGAAAATAAAACATGCTTAATCATCAATTTTGTAGGAATGGTATTAAAAAGATTTAGGCTCTGTTTGTTTCATAGAAAATAACTTATTTCTGAAAAATACTTTGTGAGAAAAATATTTTTAGAAAATAATTTATTTTATTATGTTCGGTTGTAATGCCGAAAATTACAAGGAAAAGTTGGAGATGGAGGCGAAAGAAGTATTTCTTTCTTTCTTTTCAAGACCTAATATTTTTTAAGAGTATTTTTTTTTATTTTTTATACAATAGTTTATTGGTTTTTAAATATTTATATATGTTGTTTCCTTTGAATATATGTTGATTTCATATTCTATTTTTATACCTTTAATAAACTGATAATTTAAAAAAAAATAATAATATATCATTACTAAAGAATAATTACAAATTCATGGTTGCCTCTTAAGAAACTTTAGAGAATGATAAAGTAAACTTCTAATAACGACCATGTCAATTGGCTAAAATAAGATAACAGAGCCATAAAACGTCTCCATCCTCAAGTAAAATACTATCCTCCTTTAACTAGAGTACGTGCCACCATATTGTTTTTCCAAGAAAACAATTATTAGAGGATTAACTCTTTTTCTAATTTTATTTTAAATAATTTTTCATATTTAGTCTTTTATACATTAAAATATATGCAATATATAATTTCAAGTAAATGAGACAAATTTATAACATCCAATAGAAAAAATTTAAAATTAATGTTATGAGATATCTGGAATACACATAATTAAAGAATTTACGAGAGGTCTTGCCTTGTGTTGCAAAAGACTTGCTAAATCCGGGTGTCCCATGTCTTATGCGACCATTTCCTTATCCAAAGCTAAATTGCAACATATGAGATGTGTCAAAGGAGGAGGAAATCGAAGATTCCAGACATCACACACGACACAGAATAGAGTACGAATTGACTTAATTGGCCTTATTTATACATTATAATTTACAAATATCTATCGAAAGTTCAATTTAATGAGTAACGCAGTTGTGGTTTTCAGAATTATGAGATTTTTCAATTCATACAAAGATAAATATCTACTTAATATTGAATAATGTGTGCTCTGCCGACAACTTTATCAAATAGATAAATCCTTTGAATTTCAGTTACAAACCTAACCTAACAGAAAGTGAGGTGTGGGTGTGTTTGACTGGTAGTGATCCTATGTATGTGTATAAATTCAGAACCTATCTCTACAAGTTTAGCCACACTACTCATCATACACGAGCTGTAATATCATCATCAGGATTACTCCAAGATGCACAATCCTCCACCACCAGAGCACCGCCACCCTGATCACCACCACCACAGCCCACCACCGCCCCATCAAGCACCGCCTCATGGTCCGCCACACCACGAGCCTCCTCCTCCTCATGCCCACCCTCCTCCCCCGGGTCCCCATGCCCACCCACCAGGCCCTGAGCCACACAAACCTGGACCCCCTCACCACCACCACCACTGATTATGCGTAAATTAAGCAGAGATATGATAGTCACATATATATATATGAACGTGACAGTGTGATTGTGAGACTGCTTTTATATATCGTTCTAATGTATTAGTAACTATGTACTGTTTTCTAAGCAATTCAGGCTTTGGCTTACATGCCCTGCCCTGAGCATGTATTTACTATGTTATTTATAATAAACTTATTACCTTATTTTATGTTTACAATTTTAGTGTTCTTATATTTATTTCTCTGGTGACTAAAAAGGATAAACTTGTTCGAATATAGGTTTTGTTTTTGACTTGTGAGCATGAACGGAAATTAACTAAACTAAATTCCAAACCCTAGCTTACCTAGCCTGGATCAACTGTTGAAAAGTTATCTGATCATTAAGAGTGACATCTACAATTTTAACCCTTTATTTCTAGAGTAAATACGCACGTGCACACATACATATATATATCCGGTACTATTCATCAAGTGTAATTTTTAAAATACACCTGTTTAATTGTGGAAAACAACTTCATCACAAAGATTATATTTACATGATTTATAAATATTTTTATTATAATAAAGGTTATGTAATTAAAATGTATAATGTCGAGTCACAAGTTGTATTTCGTATTATCATTTATATATGCTTACATTAATTTTAATAAAATGTATCGTAGTTTTTGAAAGCTTTTTTTATTATGGACATTAACTTTTTTATAAATGTAAAGATTATAGAATTTAAAATGTAAAAGGGTAAAATCACACCTTATCTCTTATATTATCCTTTATATAATTGTAAATTATGCATGACAAGTTTCTAGACTTTATCTACCTTTAACAATTGTTAATATTTTGTTTTCTTTTTCTTAGTTTTGACTTCATTTTTAGTTAAATTTGTGAAATTTAAGATATAAAATATCATTTTGAATTAATAACTTGTATTAAATTTTTTATTTTAAATATATTAACAATAAAATTATAAAATTTAATTATGATAACTTTATAGAAATATTTGATCTCGTTTTTGTTCATAATTGAAGAGAAGAAATTTTATCCATGAGAATAATAAGTCAAATTAAAAAATTTAAATTTTTTTTTAAGCATAATAACAATTAATAGAAGAGTGACATATATATGAATATTTTATATTTTAATATTGGATGATTGGCACATATTCCAGTATTTAATACTAATGAATATGTGTCAATTATCTATCAGTTTGGTGTATAAGTAAGAACACCTCGTTAAGTCTAAATAAAACTTTTTTTTTTAAATTCTATAAATATAATTTTAATAATTTTTTTTAATAATTTTTAATAAATAAACACCATTTAAAAAAAAATGAATATCTAGTATCATGTTTTTATAGCTATAAAATTAAGAAATTAGTGGGTAATAATCAATCAAACATCATGATAAGGGACCAATTAATAGACATGCATATCAAGGATTATGAGTATCAATTTCAATAGAATGTGAAACCATATATAATAATGGATGAAGAAAAGATTGAGATGCGTCAAAGGTATTTGTTTAAAAACAAACAAATGTGTCAAAGGTAATGGCCCTAAGAAAATAATTGTCCTGTTTCCTGTCTGTCTCATTCGGTTACGTTAAACAAATCAAAACCCAACCCAGGAATGGGCAACACGTGCTACTCAGACAGCGGAGACTTTCATCAGCCGAAAGACGTCTCTCAGCCACACGAAGTGGCTAAGATTTTTACCCCCATGAACTTTTGGTGCACTTCAATTGACTGTTAGTTGACGGGATATTCATTTACTTAGCTCTTAATCCTTGCTTTCTCAATTATATAAACCCCAGCTGATCTTAAATACATTTCACTTCACCAAGACAAGGCAAATAAGAAAAAAAGAAGAAGAAGAAGAAGATGCACAATCATCCACCACATCAGGAACCCCACCACCACGGGCCGCCACATCACGACCCACATCACCACGGGCCACCTCCGCCACACGCGCCTCCTCCAGGACCTCCTCCTCCTCCTCATCATCACCATCATGGTCCTCCTCCTCCCCCTCCTCTATTAGGTCCCCATCCACCTCCCCCGGGACCCCATGGTCCACACCACCACCATCCACCACCACCGCCTCACCACCATCACTAATCTAAATTAATGGGCAGATATGTTAATAGTAAAGTGTGCTCTAAATAAGCAGCTTGTGGTTTATGTATGCTTCTTGTTTTAATTTGCTTGCTGTGAGATGGTGCTGTGTTCTTAAGCTGTTTTCGTGTTAATTTGTTTTATCTAATTAATGCAATTTTCTTTTTTTGTCCTTTATTTCTTTTCTATCTCATTAATTTCGTTCTGTCCTTTGCATTTTAATTTCTTTAATCTTTTCATACATAAATCTGGTTTCGAGCATTGATGGTTGAGGATCAAGATTATTAAAGATATATCATGCTAGAAAAATTAGATCAATTTATGGAAGATGTCCCTAATTTATTTAGACTGAAAATTAACAAAATTTGTTGGAAATAATTTTGCATTTTTTATTTAGTTTGGGTTCAATGAAAGGAATTCATTACCTCTTGTGTAACTTTATTTCTGTACTAGATAATATCTCATGCAATGATGTGGGTTTAACTATCATAAATATCTTGTATAAGATAGATCTATTTTTAATTAACACTTTTCACTGACAAAATCACCAATATAATACTTAAAGATTAGAATATGATAAATATAAAACCTACTTCATATAAAAAGAAATAAATACTAAAAAGATAAATGCATCTAAAATTCTAGTTTATATAATACTGAAAATAAAAGTTTGCAATATGCATCTATAGTCTTTTTTAGTATTCGTAAGTGCATGAACAATTTCTATAGTAAGAGTAAATTTACCACGAGGTCAATCTCTCAAGGAACTATGATGTCACTTATTATAAAGACTAATTATCAACACAAAACAATAAAAGTAAATCTAAACATTCTAAATCAGTATGTTGAGAGGATAATATTCATAAAATAAAGTAATTAAATAATAAATAAATAAAAATACAAATGCAAATGCTTATGGTTTAAAACTATATGCTAAAAATAGTATTTAGTTTAGTAATTTTTTTATTTTACTTTAAGCCTAGATCTAATGAATGAGATGGTAATGTGCCTTTTTCCCTGAGTCACTCAAGCTAACGGTGCAACCTAAGTTTTTTATACCAACATAGATTAAAGTAAAGATGATGTTTCTAATACTTTTAACCTAAAGATTTTTATAATAATTACTATTGCTAAATTAATATAATGGTTAACTAACAATAATAATTGAAACTAATAAAGATATAAAGGTAAAGAAATTATTCATTAAATAAATAAATAAATAACAAGGTTCATATAAAAGTGAAAAGACTAAACTAAATACTTATGAAAACTAGCCTAACATATTTAACTCAATGATCATGTTATTAAATAGAAAGACATAAAGCAATAAAGTAAAAAGTTCCCTCTAGATCTAGGATTTTTCAAGTAGAAAGAAGATTGTTCTTTAGTCTCTACTTCTTGAAAAGCTCATTAGATCTCAGAAAACCCATGAAAACTAAGACTAAATGTTTATAGAAAATTGTAGAGAATTATGGAGATAATAATGATAGGCAGGTGTAGAGAGCAGATAGGAGAAAACTCTCCTCTCTCCTTTTGGTATTAAGTTTTGCAGAGATATATATAGAGAAGAGTCCTCCTTTATATAGATCTTCCTAGAGATGAGTATACTAATATAAGTCTATCTAATAGATAAGACTTTAAGTATTTTTATCTCCACCAAATACTATTCTATAGATAACTCTTAATATAAATCCTAATAATTATACAAAATGACTAAAATGTCTCTTAGACTTTGTAATTAGCAGCCCATACGTCTTAATCTTGGGCCTTCACATGAACATGCCCAATTAAACCTCTTTTCGAGTGTTTAGCTCCATATTTTTTTTTTTTTGCTAATATTCCTGAAAATAGACAATTAAACTTATGTGAGGTAAAAACACATATTTTCACAATTTTATATATAGAAATATATCATTAAAACTCTAAAATACCCTTAAATATTTATATATAATTTGGACTGATAACTTATCTAGTTTATCATTATTTGTAATCAAATTATAAAAGTTAAAACGTATCTTACTATTAAAAGTCTTGATTCATAATCATTCGGTCAACTCCATTTTGATTAGCCATTATTATCATATTGTTGATAATTTCAATTTAGAGTTTAATGACTCATAATTTTATTATTTGATTGTCAAATCGTAGTTTAAGAAGTCATTAATCCAATGAAATCGATTTGTCAGACAAATAACAATATTTTGAATTGTTGAGCTCTAAATCCATATTATCAACACAAATAATATGATAATGAAAGTTGTTTGAAGTAAATATGACTAAATTATTGCCAATTGACTTTTTTAATTGTAATTATATTTTTTATCATAATTTTTAACTACATATTTCTTTTTACTTGAAAAAATTACATATTGAAATCTATTAAATAATAAATCACATGATACTTTTTCTTTGTGTACTTATCTCTAATTTTATATAAATTCATATTACATTTCAAGAAAGTTATAGACTGAAATCAGAGATTGGATGGACATCCGAAACAGAGAGGAAAAAAGGAAGGACACAAGACTAGCTCACTAAAGAAAGCTTTGCAACTACGCTTTTTATTGATATTGCAACACAAGTATTCAATTATTTCGTACTTGTTTAATGTTGAATGATTGATAATTAAAATAATAATAACATACGTATAATATGTAGGTAAATAATTAGTTAATTATAATTTATTTATTTTCTTAGTAAGATAACAAATTAAATTCTTATAATTTATAAGACTGTCTTGTAATATCCGTGAATGTAAATTTTAATTGCTTTAATTTTTATCGGGAGTAATTTGGTAAATTTTTATATTAGTATTACATTTAATATTGATGAGTTAATTATTTTACATATATAAATAAATAAATAATCAAAAAATAAATAAATAATTAGGTCAAGGGTGTCATTATAGCAACTTCTTGGACGGGAATCCATTTCTATTTTTTCATTTTTTATTATAATAAAAAACATAACAATTTTTTTTCCTTCCCCTTCTTCTTCTCTCTCCCAGTCACCCTCTTTTTCCTTCTCCCTCACTCCCTCTCATTTCCGCCGCCGCTGCTGATTCTTCTCCTCTCCCCTCCCTCGCCGGCGACGCCATCTGTCATTGACCCGATCTGTGGGTCTGTGACCGGCACTAGGGAATGGGTAGGCATAAGGCTACTGAATCCCGTAGTAAGACTGACCAATCACTAACTTTATCAAATCTTAATCTAATAGTACTGATCCATAATCAACCTTAACCATCAGGTTCTACATATTTAGAATGTAGACTGCCAGTATGAATAGGCAAGACCAAAAGTTACATGAAATTACAAAATAAAAAAAAATCTGAAATTTCTACTGCGGAGATTCTAGAATTATAAAAGTCAATATACCAGTAACATATTAATTACATTAACCCGAAGACGAAGGAATCGGGCTGCTAGATGAAAATCACTGCGGAAAAACTGACCACACCTGAAAAATAGTAAAATTGAGACTGTCAGTCTTAGGAGTGAGTTAAAATCATATATCCAAAAATAATTACAAACACTTCAATAACACATTTGTTTAATTTAAAATAAACATTAAGTCATGCAAAAATATACACGTCATGCCATGCTTAAATAAAAATAAATTTCACAGACTACGGGATTGAGTACTTCAGTAGAACCCTAATTCCCATTGCTAAACAGTCTCAGCCTTTCGACTCTCTCTTTTCCAATAGGACTGGCGCCAAGAGAGCAAAGCTCGACCAGGGTCCTTAAATCCAGTCTGGTCACTTAATTTTCCAACTAAGCCAGCGCCTAGAGAGCAATGCTCGACCAGGGACCTTTGCTCCGACAACTCACTCTACTCAACCTAGAGAGTTAAACTTAACCAAGGCAAACCCTAAACCATTCTCCTATTACCTGACTCAAAATTCATACCGGTGCGCACGCGGTCCTGATGTAACACGTTCTATTGCTGTCTCATCCCGAGTCAACATGCAATTACAATAGCCATAATGCAGAAATGAAACATATATAAACAGTAAATAAATAAATAATTAAAATATTAATCATTTAATCAGAGATATCACGTAAAATTTTTTTTAGCATGACACGCGTAAGCAGATATATGACTTTAACTCACAATTATGACGACCTCCTAGCTCTGCTCCGATGCCTCGGGTGGAGCGAGCCGAACTAACGGATTTATCTAATCATGGAAATAATTTAATCAGAAAAAGTAAAACATTTGACAATTAAACCTAGGCTTAGACTCCTAGGATTGATTGTCTAAAAATTTTCGACTTGGATAAATTCTACCGAAAATTCTGCAGAACTTCCCTTAAATTACGGATATTTACCTCCCGTATAACGAGTCTAGAACCTGCCATAAAATACTTCAAATATACAATGATAAATTAACGGGAGTCGGGTCACCAAAACTGTATTAATTTTTTCAACTCCGCAACACAACACAATCACGACTATTGGCAGACAGTCTGACAAATTATTTATTTTAACTAATAAACCTCATATAACTTTTCTAAAATTCCACACAACAGTTAAACACATAAATTTTATCAATGAATTCTAAAATCAATGGGCTAGAGAATTACCGAGATGCTTGATCGCTCAGTTGACTCGCCTCCAGCCGTTGGTGTCACGACCCCACCCGTGGGCCCGTGACCGGCACTAGAGAATGGGTAGGCTTAAGGCCACCGAAACCCGTAGTAAGCCTGGCACTCACTGATTTAAACAAATCTCATCTCAAATTAATATTATTAAAGCCACAAATTATCTTAATAGTTACACTTTACAAAATTACTTCGGTCTACCAGAAAAACTAGGCGAGACCCGAAGCTCGGAAAATTTACAACTGATACATCTACTAATTACTCACGCGGAGAATCTAAGATTTACCAATTTACATACCAAATCAAATACATCACCCGATGATGAAGGAGTCGGATTCTTGAATAAGAGTCGCGGAGAACTAACAGTCACGAATCGAAAAAACATAAATGGAGGTATGGGTCTAGAGTGAGTTAAAATCAAATAATCTAGGGACTATTGCTTCTTCTCGGAAAACATAGATTATTCAAATCGGTATATCAAACCATACTATAATCATACCCTACTATTTCCTTCACATAAAATATTAATCATTCGAATCAAAATATCAACCATGCACGTAAATACAAATCACATTATAATCAAATACCATAATAAATAAATAAATAAAAATATATATTTACTTTTCACGGGACGAGTGGCTCGGTAGAACCCTAAACCCCAAAATCTAGTAGCCATTCGGCTCTCTTAATCCAATAAGATCGGCGCCCCGAGAGCAATGCTCGACCGGGGACCTTACCTCCGGTCACTTAAGTATCCAAATAAGCCCCGAGAGCAATGCTTGACCGGGGACCTTACCTCCGGCAATTTACACAAATCAGAGAGCCATGCTCGACAGTGGCAAACCCATGAAAATCTTATTACATGTCCATGATCATTCATGTAACCCATCAGTGGCATGTTCTACAAGCCACATTTCCCAAAACACAATCATCACATATAATAAATATCATTATCTGATGAACTCAACCAACACATATCGAAATAAAGATTAAAGATTTAAGGTAAAACAACGTGCAATTTGTGAGGGGAAAAATAATAACGTTTATCTTATTATAACATACTAATAATAATATTTATATTATTTCAAATATTAATAATCAAGTGAAATTATTTATTTTGCGATACTAATAATCATATTAAGCACAAATTCTAAATAGCATATTAAAATCAGACTAGCAATAGCGCAAAGATTAAATGACTTTAACTCACAGGTTTGGCGACCTCCTAGCTCTGCTCCGGTGCCTCGGTAGGAGCGAGCCGAACAAACGGACAATCTAGTCACGGAAAACAATTTATCAAAACGATGAAACGATTATAATAGATCCTAGGTCTAGATTCCTAGAACTGACTGTCTAAGAACCTCGACTCAGGAACTAGCGAAAATTCGGCAGAACCTCCCCTACAATACGAACATTACCCCCCGTAAAAACGGGTCCAGGACCTGCCAGAAAAACACTCCAAATATCCAACAATTTAAACAACTGGAGTCGGGTCCCCAAACTTTACTATTTCCCGACTCCGCCACACAGCACAAAATACGACTATGGCAAGCAAACTGACAATTATTTTTGACTCACAAATATCATCAAATACTCAATACCATCCAATAGACACAATTAAATCAAGAATTTCTAAAATTAACGGGCCAAAGAAAATTACCGAGACGCTCGATCGCTCGGTCGACTCGCCTCCGGCCGCCGGAGTCCGATCGACGATCCGAACACACCATCGAACTCACAACGACGCACTGAAGACGATCCCCGCTTCCGATTTTCCGATCTGACACCCGATCATCCGGAGAGATTTGCGGACGATCTCGACCGTCGATTCGCAAACGAAACCCGATCGCCACGAAACCGGTGCCATTTCGAAGCTTGAGCTGAAGAGAGTCGGGATACGTCCTCCGATCGTCCATCCTCCACCGGAGCTCACGGGAAAAACCAGAAAATACTGTCACCACTTCGCGAACTCTCCTCCGGCCACCAAAACCGTCATGCCGCCGCCAAAGGAAGCTCTTCGGAGCGATCGCCACCGAGATCGGCCGGAAAACGGCCGGCCGCCAAGCGCGATTCCCTGCCGTTCTCCGCCGCCGGCCGCCGCCATCGCTCCGATGGTCGCCGACACTTCCAAAGCGCCGCCTTCCTCTTCTTCTTCTTCGGCCATCGCCCTCTCTCTCTCTCTCCCGATCTACTTTCTCGCTCCCCGATTTTCTTTCCTTTCAATATCGACATTTGACCCCTGAACTTTTCCTTATTACAATTTGGTCCCTCAACTTTCTTAATTACTTACAATTCCATCCTGCAGAATTCTAATTTAACCCCCAAACTTCTTTTTAGCCTTTCAATTAAGCCCCTAACTATTTAATTTGGGCCAAATCCGAATTATTGAAAATACACAATTACAAAAATACCCCTGACCGACATATTTATTTACAAAAATACCAAACTCACAAATTTCCATTAAAACCCCATAAAAATAAAATTATACTTTTAATCCTTATTCCAAAATAATCCTCCAATTAAATCCTACACACAATTAAATTAAATAATCAATTTCCAACTTAAAATTTAATACTACTAATCAATTATAATACCAATTCTCCCAAAATTCTTTTATAAAAACATCCTTTATAATTTCTTCCAAAATTTTCCAATATATAATTTTTACTTATATAAATATGCATTTGGAAAAAAAATTTGAATAACGAAAATATAATCATTTCTCAAATAGTTTACTTAATTACTCCTTAAAAATCAAACTAATTGGATATGGAAAATAACTCATTTATTAAATATATAAAAATTCGGGGTGTTACAGTTGGAGTCCGATCAACGATCCGAATGCGCCAATGGATTCAAAATAACGCGCTGATGACGATCATAGCTTCCGAATTCGACCCCCGATCATCCAAAGAGATTTACAGACGATCTCGGCCGTCGATTTTCAAATGGAGTCCGATCGTCATGAAACCGTTGCCATTGGAAAGCTTAAGCTGAGGAGAGTTCGGATATGTCCTATGATCGGCCATCCCTCGCTGGATAAGCCAAAAACTCCAGATGCCCTCCATTTTCTCTCTCCACCGCAACTACCAACTCCGGCCACCAAATGCGACACCACCACCGCCAAAATGAAGCTCAGGCCGAGGGGAGTCGATCGCCATCCGACTCGGCCGCCAAAGCCTCCGGAAACGCCATGCATGGCATTGACAGCCGACGTCTCCTCTCTTTTCTCTCTTTTTTTTCTTCGTCTTGTTGCCGCCAGCGCCGGCTCTTCCACTAGCTACCACCACCGCACCTCGAGCTCGGCGGACGACAGCTCCTCCTTTCTCCCTCTTCCTTCTTCCCCGACACTATCTTCTTCTTCTCTTTCTTTTCTTTCTTTTCTTTTCTTACTTATCGCATTTAATCTCTAAACTTTTCTTCTTTACCATTTAATCCCCCAACTTTTTAATTACTAACAATTTTGCCGAGCAAAATTTTCGATTAATCCTTAAATTTTTCTTTAGCTTTTCAATTAAACCCCTAACTATTTAATTTAGGTCAAATTAAAATTATTGAAAATATATAATTATTTAATCCTTATTCAAAAATAAATTTTTAATTTAATCCTAACACACAATTAGTTTAATTAATCAATTTGCTAAATATTTTCCAATTAAAGTTAACACCATTAGCTAATTAAAATGCCATTTCCCCAATAATTCTTTTATAAAATATTCTTTACTATTTCTTTCATAACTTTCAATATAGAAATTAATTTATATATTCATATTGGAAAAAAATTGAATGACCGAAAATATAATCCATTTTTCAAAGAATTTACTTTAACTAACTTCTTAAAAATTAATCAAATTAGATATACAAAATAACCCCCTTATGTTGTCTAGCATTAAAATTATATTTAAATTATTCCAATTAAATCAGATAAAAAAATAAAGTTAAATTAAGTTAAATAGAAACTCGTTATTAATCATTACTAATATTATTATTATTAAAAGAAAAAATTTCGGGTATTACACCATCTTCTCCTCCTTCCTTGTTGCTGTCGATGATTTGGAGGAAGGAAAGTCTCCTCCTGCACTGCCGATGCGAGACTAGCTGCCTGCAGTCCACCTACCACTTGTATGATGTTGGAAGCGAGCTCCCCACCGTCGACAACCCCAAGTCAGCTCTTCCCCGCTAGCTTTCCTCCGCCAGCAGCCTCCGCATAGCCTCACTAGAGCAGATTTTCCTCCTACACGATCTAGCATTTTTCGACAACAGTTAGGTTGTGATTTTAGTGTTTTTGAACTCTTCGCAACTTAAGCTTTGCATAGGCGTCTTCGGATTCAAAATCCGACACCATTGGCAATACCAGCTCGGACCCTGGTATTTCCCGGATGCGTAGAAATTCAGGTTTCAGCTCAGTGTAAAATTTATTTAAACGTTGAAAATTATTAAAAAATTATTGATGTATTAATTGTTAGTTATAATTAATTAATTAAATTATTTAATTAATTAGTAGTCTAATCCTAGAATTACTGCAAATTAATTATAGGAGTTAATATTCTGTTATGTAAACTGAGTCTATGATTAATTAAATTAAATGCGAAGAAAATTGTGTGATTGTGTCGGAAACAATATTATTATTTTTGTCGAACTATTGATTTTATATTGTGATTTACGTTGTGTTGCAGAATCGGAAAATAATACAGTTTGGGTGGTCCGACTCCCGTTAAATAATTATAGAATATTTGAAGTGTTTCTAGCAGGTTCTGGACCCGTTATATGAGGGTTAAACATCCGTATTTTAGGAGAGAATTTTTGGTAGAATTTTAGAGTCGGAATTTCTTAGGCAGTTTAATCTAGGAGTCTAGGCCTAGAAAAAATTATGAGTATCTTATTAATTGAGTTATTTTTATGAATAGATAGTCCGTTCGTCCAGCCATCTCCACCCGAGGCGTAGGAGCAAACTACGGAGCGCGACAGAACTGTGAGTTAAAGTCCTATATCCTCTATACACGTGCCATGCCAATTTTTTATAGCAATTTCGATTAATAATTATTATGTATAGTGTTATCATCGTATTTATATATATATTTTGTCATGGTGGACATTTCTGAAATTTTTTATTAATTCTTATTCTATATTTAATTAATTGATTTATAGATCTAAATTATTTATTTATTATTTATCCAATTGACTGATTTATAAATTTTAGATTAGTTATTTATTATTCATCTAAATAATCATTTTATGAAATTAATTCTCTATTTATTATTTATTTAAATAATTAAATTTACAATTTATGTGATGTTCAATATTATTTAAAGTTATTGAATAATAGTTAAGCTGCTTGCTATTTATATATCATTTTCCGCAATAAAGATATTATGATTGCATATTGACTCGGGATGAGGCGGCAGTAGAACATGCCACCTGATGGGTTGCATTAGGACCGTGTGCGCACCGATATTAATTAGAGACAGGTAGTAAAAAAATATTTTTGGATTTGCCCTAGTCGAGTTCAACTCTCTAAGCTGTGAGAATTTGATTGCGAGAGGAAAGATCTCTGGTTGAGCGTTGCTCTCTGGCATTGACTATATTGGGAATCAAGTGACCAAGCTGGATTTAAGAACCTTGATTGAGTTTCGGTCTCTAGGCACCAGTTCTATTGGAATAAGAGAGTCGAAAGGGTGTCAGTATTGGGGTTAGGGTTCTGCTGAGGTGCTCGTCCCTTATGCGTTAAAAATTAATTATTTTAAATTATGCCATGACTTACTTATTATATTGTGATGTTCCACCTTATTTTATCAACCATTGCAATCAGACATTTATGGCTGCTTTATTGCAGATATATGATTTTAATTTAATTTCGAGACTGACAGTTTAAATTTTAAATTTTTCAGGTGATAGCTAGGTTTTCCACCGACTTCTTTTTTAGCCCGACTTTCCTTTTTCCTTCAGGCTTATTGTAATTAAATCTTAATTTTGTATTTTAAATTATTTGATATTTTCGACTCTCTGCAATAGTGTACTTGTATCTTACATTTTAATTTGGTTTGTTAAAAAGGATAATTGCTACTAATCTAGCTGGAGGATCAATTTAATTCTATGCAGATTTGTAAGTGAAACGTTATTTTTTTTAATAGTTTACAATCATGTATACGTTTATTTAAATCTTTGACTATTTAGGCTTGCTACGGGTTTCGGTTACCTTAAGCCTACTCATTTTCTAGCGCTGGTCACGGGCCCACAGATTGGGTCGTGAGAGTCCCTATATATTAAAATTTTGGAATGTGTTTATTTTATCAAAATCTATAAAATCCTCAACTTAAATTCTTAATGAATTACTGAATTTAGTGATATTAATCTTACTTTTTTATTATATATATATAATTTGCCAATTTCAGTTTCAAAATATAAGAAGTTCAATAGACGTTTTATTTTTCTTAAAAAATAAAACTTTTTATTCACTACAATATATTTTTTATTGATATTAAGATTTAAAATATTAAGAGCACATAGATGAGATGATAAAGTCTCTTTTAGTGTGATTAAAGTATCGAGTTTGAATTTTAAATATGTAGCTGTGTTAAAACTCTTGAGAGAGTTTTTTTACTGTTCATAAAAATCATAATGATATGCTCTAGATTAACTTTAGATGTATGTATATAAAAAAATAAGTAGAATTTAAAATCATCACTTTCTATTTTCTCAAAAAAAAGAAAGGAAAAAAGTAACAAAAATATCCATATTTTTTTATTTTTTATCAAAATTACGGTGTAGTTTTTATTTTATTTTTACAGTGTGAAAATATCAAAAATATAATTTATTTAAAAAATATAGTATTAATTGTTTTTTTATTTTTTTTAGTTGTTAAAAATAACTGAAAGATAACCATACCATATTCTTTAAAAAATAAAATTCTTCTTTAAAAACTTACATAATAAAAATAATATTTTTTATTGGTTATAATGTATTTCTGAAAAGTTCCTACAAAGAAAAGTCTTTATTACCTCCAATTAAATGAACCAAAAAATTTCAGAGTGCATAGCCAGCCATTAATTGATAGGCCTAATATAAAACAGAACTGCGTAAAGGGCCTACCTTCCCTAATCGGTCTATTATACATGAAGCCCGGTAGAAAACGAATCATTTAGACCAAACCAACCCAACTTCCTGGTTCGGCGAGTGAGAATTGACAAGTAGAAACAAAATCCCTCTCGCACTAGTTTCTGAAAAACCCCTCTAAACCTCTCAGTAGCTCCTGCTTCCTTTGTTTCCTGTGTTCAGGTACCATCTTCTGCCTCTTCTTCTTTTTTTTTTTTTTTCTCTTTCATTTCTGTAATCTGCGTGTTTACTCGTTTGCTTACTGTTATCCATGTTTGCATTCCTCAATTTTAGGTCTGATTTTGATTCAGTATCCGTTTAAACCGCGAATTTCATACCTTTTAGCTGTTGATACAGTGAACAATTAACCTTAGAAACCCTAGAATAAGCCAAACAGAACTTGAAATATATATAACGACAAAGAAATGGCCCATGCGAGATTTATTCTTTTAGCTGCTTGAGGAAATCAATGACCACTTTTGTTTTTTCTTTCCTTGAATTGTGATTTTAGTTAATTGCTACATTAGCTCACTAATTACTCGCTTGATTAAACCATGTGACAGATTTAATTAAAACAACCATGGATGATAATCTATATGATGAGTTTGGAAACTACATTGGTCCGGAAATCGAGTCTGACCAAGATAGTGACCGTGAGGAAGAAGAAGAAGAAGATCTTCCAGAGAAGCCTCACGAAGATCATGATATGGTGTCTGATGGTGATGAGGAAATTAATGGTTCGAATGGATGGCTTACCACTTCTAATAATGATGTTGATATGGATAATCAGATTGTTCTTGCTGAAGACAAGAAATATTATCCGACTGCTGAAGAGGTTTACGGTGAAGATGTTGAAACTTTAGTTATGGATGAAGACGAGCAACCTCTTGAACAACCTATTATTAAGCCTGTGAGAAACATCAAGTTTGAGGTTGGTGTTAAGGATTCGTCGACTTATGTGTCTAGTCAGTTCCTTGTTGGTCTCATGTCGAATCCTTCTTTGGTTCGTAATGTTGCTCTTGTGGGTCATTTACAACATGGGAAGACCTTATTTATGGATATGTTGGTTGAGCAAACACATCATATGCCTACATTTGATATGAACAGTGAGAAGCATATGAGGTATACAGATACAAGGATTGATGAGCAAGAAAGAAGGATATCTATTAAGGCAGTTCCAATGTCGCTTGTTCTTGAAGATAGTAATTCAAAATCATACCTTTGTAACATCATGGATACTCCTGGTCATGTTAACTTCTCTGATGAAATGACTGCTGCTCTTAGGATTGCTGATGGTGCTGTGTTGATTGTGGATGCGGCAGAAGGAGTTATGGTGAGTAACATTCCTTAGGCAAAAAGGTTGATAAATTACCAAGCTGGATTGTGGTTTAGCTTACCTCTGCTGATAAACTTGTAAAATCATGGATTTATTTTTTATTTTATTATTTCTTTTACAAATATAATATGAGTATTGCATCTAAATGTTTTTACTGCTGATATTATACCTGTATGGCTACATGGGCAAAGGAATTTTCTGCCGCTATAGTATTTGGGTGGACAAGACTGACAAGGCTACTTAGCTAATTTTTTTTTTTTTTTATGATGTTATATTAGTTGTACAGTTGCTTTTTATGAATTCTGTTTGAACACACTATAGCTATGTTTATGTAATTTGGTATTTTAAATGTGCAGGTAAATACAGAGAGGGCCATACGCCATGCAATCCAGGAGCGCTTGCCTATCGTATTAGTGATCAATAAGGTACTCTTTGTGAATAAACATCTTCGTTGATCCCTCCAATTGAACTCTTATATCTTAGCATCACTTATTTTGTTTTTGTTTGAAGGTTGACAGGTTAATAACAGAGCTTAAACTGCCCCCAAAGGATGCTTACCATAAGCTTAGGCATACGCTTGAAGTTATTAATAACCACATAACTGCTGGCTCTTCAACTGCTGGAAGTGTCCAAGTTATAGATCCGGCTGCTGGGAATGTTTGTTTTGCAAGTGCTAATGCAGGATGGTCCTTCACTTTGCAATCATTTGCTAAACTATATCTCAAACTCCATGGCATCCCATTTGATGCTGACAAATTTGCATCTCGTCTTTGGGGAGATTGGTATTATCATCCAGATACCAGGGCTTTCAAGAAAAAATCCCCTGCAAGTGGAGGTGAAAGATCCTTTGTCCATTTTGTGCTGGAGCCCCTCTACAAGATATATAGTCAAGTGATTGGAGAACACAAGAAGAGTGTGGAGGCTACTCTTGCTGAGCTTGGTGTCACTCTCCCCAATGCAGCTTATAAATTAAATGTTAGGCCTTTGCTAAGGCTGGCATGCAGCAGAGTTTTTGGCTCAGCCTCAGGCTTTACTGATATGCTGGTTCAGCATATACCTTCTGCTAAGAATGCTGCAGCTAAAAAGGTTGATCATGTATACACAGGGCCAAAAGATTCAACAATTTACAAGGCCATGGTAGATTGTAATCCTTCTGGCCCATTAATGGTTAATGTGACCAAACTGTATCCCAAGTCCGATTGCAGTTCCTTTGATGCTTTCGGTAGGGTTTATAGTGGTCAAATTTTGACAGGACAGTCTGTAAAAGTGTTGGGAGAAGGCTATTCACCAGATGATGAGGAGGACATGACTGTAAAAGAAGTGACAAAATTATGGGTATATCAAGCTCGGTACAGGTTACCAATAAGTATGGCACCTCCTGGCTCTTGGGTTCTCATTGAAGGCGTGGATGCTTCAATTATGAAAACGGCAACACTCTGTAATGTGAATTATACCTATGAAGATGTTTACATATTCCGGCCTCTTCAATTCAATACTCTTCCAGTTGTGAAAACTGCTACGGAGCCACTCAATCCAAGTGAATTGCCAAAAATGGTGGAGGGTCTAAGGAAGATCAGTAAAAGCTATCCTCTAGCCATCACAAAAGTTGAAGAGTCTGGAGAGCACACAATTCTTGGTACTGGAGAGTTATATTTGGATTCTATAATGAAGGACCTTAGAGAGCTCTACTCTGAAGTAGAAGTCAAGGTGTGCACGTCTGCTCCATATTGCTTTATGTGCTTCTTTTCTTCTATAAAGTTTTCCACCTGCTTCTCTGTCTGTAATTTATTATATAATGACTTCTCTGTGTTGATGGTTACATGTCCATTTGTTCTAATGCTTGATCTGACATTTAGGTGGCAGATCCTGTTGTCTCTTTTTGTGAAACAGTGGTTGAGTCTTCATCAATGAAATGTTTTGCTGAAACACCCAATAAGAAGAATAAAATAACCATGGTAAGGAAGTTATTTTATTTCATCTCAGTGCCTTGGAGAATCTTTTTCTATGTTTCTTGGAGGAATTTTAGATTCTTAGTTAATTAAACTCTTCGTAGATTGCAGAGCCATTGGAGAAAGGGCTTGCTGAAGACATTGAGAATGGGGTTGTAAGCATCGATTGGAACCGTAAAGCACTTGGTGATTTCTTCAAGACAAAATATGACTGGGATTTGCTTGCAGCACGATCCATATGGGCATTCGGCCCTGACAAGCAGGTACGATATTGCTGATCAAGCTACTGCAGTTTTATCTTTTCCAAATTATCTTCAGTGATATGAACCTTTTTGTGTTCATGTGTTTTACAATTGTGTTCTGATGAAATATCCAACTATTGGAGTCATGTTTGGCAAAATTTGATACTTGCAGGGGCCTAACATTTTATTGGACGACACACTACCTAGTGAAGTTGACAAAACATTGCTGAGTGCTGTCAAGGATTCTATTGTTCAAGGGTAACCTGAATTTGTTTTCACGAATTCTCATTGCTCTAACTTGCCGCCTGCAATTAAATGTTTTGTGCTTTTATGGCCAGTTTTCAGTGGGGTGCACGAGAAGGACCGCTATGTGACGAACCAATCAGAAATGTTAAGTTCAAAATAGTTGATGCTAGGATTGCACAGTTACCACTGGATAGAGGATCTGGTCAGATTATTCCCACTTCCCGACGAGTCGCCTATTCAGCCTTTCTGATGGCAACCCCTCGACTCATGGAACCAGTATACTACGTGGAGGTATGCACTTGCCACATCTATATAACAAAAATTAACATGCATTTTTAGGGAAGCATATATGAGGTTCGCATTTGCTATTACATATTCTTTTAACGTACTATTAAGTTGAGAATCTCGTGAACCTAGTTTTGTTTTTGCTATTAATTTGTCATGCTGTTGTTTCAGATACAAACACCAATCGACTGTCTCTCTGCAATATATACAGTGTTATCTCGTAGACGTGGACATGTTACAGCAGATGTTCCGCAGCCTGGGACTCCAGCTTACATTGTGAAGGTAAGCTATAGCTAAGCTTTTTCTGCATCTCTAGATGATTTTATAGAGTTTTTTGTCATTAAATATTGTTTGACGGCCCGCAATGAGACAGAACAATTGCTGATGACTGCTAAAAACCTTACAAGTAAAGCAGGGTATTCGAGAAATCACACACCTTGTCCAGCTCAGAATATGGGAGCTGAATCTTTTTTTTTTTTCAAAATCTCGTTTTCGCTGTTTGATATATTACGTGGTTCAAATTTAGTTCTCTTTCAAATTTATTTATTTATTTCTTAACTTCTTATTTGGGGAGGTTCTTTTTAAAAGAAAAAAAAAACTTGTGGTTCCTTTTGTTCTAGCATTCTTAATCTTTAACTTATAGGTGTAAAATCTGTGTGATTGAGTTTACAGGATTTACAGCTGTCACTTGTAATAGACATGTTTGATCACTGACCCTCATAGACTTGTACATGCTTGAATGTTTATTTTATTTCTTCCATTTTAATCTTTTTTCCTTGTACAACTGCATTTCAGGCATTTCTACCTGTAATAGAGTCATTTGGTTTTGAGACGGACTTGAGGTACCATACCCAAGGGCAAGCATTTTGCCTTTCAGTCTTTGATCATTGGGCCATAGTACCTGGAGATCCCCTTGACAAGAGCATAGCTCTGCGGCCACTCGAACCCGCACCAATTCAGCACCTTGCTCGCGAATTTATGGTAAAGACAAGGCGTCGCAAGGTATAGCCAGACTGCCCTCTTTCTGTCATCCATCTCTTGCTTCTGTCAAATATTCAGTGCTAAGTTTTCTAGCTCTTGAAATTTTAGAGTGAATGATGCCTTGAAGCACATTATTTTTGTCTTAGCTGCATGTTAATGGTTTGT
Organism: Ricinus communis; assembly: GCF_019578655.1. Lineage (NCBI taxonomy): Eukaryota > Viridiplantae > Streptophyta > Magnoliopsida > Malpighiales > Euphorbiaceae > Ricinus > Ricinus communis. Next base: position 24,823,805 of record NC_063258.1, read on the forward strand.
TGAAATAGGATGAATCCCACAACTGCATGGTAATAATTTTGCTTTGAATTATATTATCGCAGGGAATGAGTGAAGACGTTAGCATAAACAAGTTCTTCGATGAGGCTATGGTGGTGGAGCTTGCTCATCAAGCAGCTGATATTCATCAACAGATGATATGATGTTTCCTATATGTGTGCATGCTTGGCGGAGAAATGCAGCTGAAGGATGTTGCAACAGTGATTTTATTCTTAGCACTTCCTGTCCAAACCTTGATTTGAGATGATGACACAGTTAGATATCAAATGTTGAGCTGCTAATTGTAGAAGAATACTAACGCACCCTCAACCTCACTTTTAATGTTCCTGATCCGATGGGCTTTGCCATACGCACTATTAGCCAAAAAGCGCTGAAAGAACCATAAGTTTTGCATTTTATGTAGTTCTGTATTATTCATTCTTCGAAAGTATGCAATTTGTAGGAAATCTGTCCTACTTCTGTAATGTCTAAATTTGCTATATTGTTTCTATTACGTGCTTTTGTTTTATTTATTTATTTATTTTAGCTTGTACGGTCCAAGAATCTGACAATGAAAGTAGCGAAAAACATTCTCCCAACTTGAGCCGAATGAATTTCCCATTGTTTGTCAGCAGTGAGTGAAAGAATGATACTAGTTAGTTATAATGTCTATACTCCCTCAGCCCTTCCCAGCCATCAAAAAGAATAAGACCGATCCTTTTTTCTTTTCTCAAAGCAAAATTCTCCCTGATTGTCAATATTGTCGGACAAGAGTGAATAGACACGATGTCGAAATCTCTGAAAATGTCAACTATGTTACTAATTTATTCTACTTTTGCAAAGAGAAATATTAACCGCCAAATATATATATTTAGATATTTGAATTTAGATTATTCGATCATTTTAATGTCTTTAACTTGATAGATATTTTAATTTGTATTTTTTATAATATTTAAATATTTTTTAATATATATTTTTATTCAACACGCACACACATATTATTTATAAATGTTTTAAAGTTGTCATATGTCAAATTAAATTGAAAATTATAAATTATAAAACTATAGTTTAAATAATTATTAGATTAAATTAAAAATTAAAAAGTTTAAAAAATTAAATAATCAAAATTCAAGTCTCTAACTATCCATTGTGTGAGTACTGATTAGAACTTAAAAGCAGAGCTTACCCTTTTCTACCGTTGTTGGCCGGTAAATCCCCGAAATCTCAAGGGTTCTTCACAAAAAGTAGAAGGCATTTGCGCCTCTAGCTGATACAAGTCAAAGTCAAATATCACACACGCTAGTAAGCTCTTCTATCTATTCCATGCATGCCCAGTTCCGGATCTTGAGGGAAATACAAATAATCTCATTGTCTTAAAACAATCGAATTGTAATAAAATTTTAAAACTAATGAAATATTTGTATTTCATTAGTTCCCTTTCTTATCAGTTTCTTCCTTTCTTTCTGTGTTTCTACAGTGTATTTGTTTCTCTGTTCAAGACTATATCAAAAAAAGAAATGAACTTATTGGCAAGATAAGAAATTAACTTTCTGGGATTAGATTCAGATCTTGCAAGAATAGGGTTGCGGTATGCTTCTCCTTCTGCTTCTTACTCATACCCCGATTTCAAAATCTTGCATTTCTACCCGTTACCCTTTTCTTCCTTCTTTATGATTACAGTTTCTTTCATTCTTTTTTTTTTTTTAATAATTTGTTGATGGTAGTTATTACATCTGTTTAAGCTGGGATCTTTATTTATGATCAATCACACTCGAACAAAAAATCTCTCTCTTTCTCTCTCTCTTTCTCATGTCATTTCTTGAATTCTTGATTCTTCAACTATATTTGTAGTATCAAACAACAATGACTCTACCTCCAGCACTTTACCTATTCCCCTCTCTTAATCCTCCGCACAAAACCATCGCTTTCCACAAATATCTCGTCCTTCTCATCACTTTTCTTGCTTATGCCTCTTTCCATGCCTCAAGAAAGCCACCAAGCATTGTCAAGAGCGTTCTTGGACCCAACATTCAATTAAATTCTTCATTGGCTGAATCCAATGCAGTTTCATTAGAATCCAATTCAAGTTCCACTGATACTGGTTGGGCTCCATTTAATGCCTCTGATGGGACTCGCAGGCTTGGGGAGCTTGATCTTGCATTCTTGTTATCCTATTCGATAGGAATGTATTTTGCTGGACATGTAGGGGATAGGATTGATTTGAGGTTGTTTCTTGTTTCCGGAATGATGGGTAGTGGTATTTTAACTATTGCTTTTGGGTTAGGCTATTGGTTTAATGTACATTTTTTAGGTTTTTTTCTGGGTGTGCAAATCTTGTGTGGTTTATTTCAGTCAATTGGGTGGCCTTGTGTTGTGGCAGTTGTTGGTAATTGGTTTGGAAAAGCAAAGAGAGGGTTTATAATGGGGGTTTGGAATTCACATACATCAGTAGGAAATATTGTTGGTTCAGTTGCGGCTTCTGCTCTTTTGGAGTATGGTTGGGGTTGGTCATTTGTGGTGCCTGGGGTTTTGGTGATTTTAGTTGGGTTTTTGGTCTTTTTTTTTCTTGTGGTTAGTCCTGAAGATACTGGACTTGAGCTCCCAACGCAAGAGATTGAAATGAGTCAAGAGGTGGATGGTGAGGAGAATGCTGAAAAAGTAGAATCAGAGGAAACAGGGCTTATTAGGAGTGAAAGTGAATCAGATTCTTTGGCTGCTATTGGGTTCTTGGAGGCTTGGAGATTACCTGGTGTTGCACCATTTGCTTTTTGCCTCTTCTTTTCGAAGCTAGTTGCTTATACATTTCTATATTGGTTGCCCTTCTACATAAGGAACACAGGTATTTGCCTCTTCTTGCATATGCATCTTCCATTAAGATTTTTGATTTAGGATCATGTGGTAGTTCTTGCTTGAATTTCTATGCATGTACTTTGACACGGATGGGTCTATGATTGGATATTATGTTCTGTGACAATACTAAAAAATTCAGAACTCCATGTTATTTATAAAATCTGTTCGACTCATTTTTTCCCATTTCGTGGGGCATTATGGCTCAACCTTTATTTAAATACTCTATTTAGGTATTGCAATTATACCTTGAAGGTTATCATGTGTCCAAAAGGATCTTGCATGTTTAGGCTTGTGATAATTTATTGAATTTGTTAAGAGTATTGGTTTTTTATCACAAGTTTGTATCTAAATTGTAGCTATTGCGGGTGTGCATTTGTCACATAAAACTGCTGGTAATCTTTCAACAATATTCGATATTGGAGGAGTCTTTGGTGGAGTTTTAGCAGGGTACATATCAGACTTGATTGGAGCTCGTGCAGTAACTTCAACTGTATTCTTGTCTCTATCAATCCCAGCTCTTATTATATATCGGGTTTATGGAAGTGTATCCATGGTCACCAATATTGTTTTGATGTTTCTTTCTGGATTGCTTGTAAATGGCCCGTACTCACTAATCACTACAGCTGTTGCAGCTGATCTTGGTACCCAGGATGCAATTAAGGGAAATTCTCGTGCCTTGGCTACTGTGACTGCAATTATAGATGGTACTGGTTCTGCTGGGGCTGCTCTTGGTCCACTATTGGCTGGGTATATTTCTACTATAGGGTGGAATAGTGTCTTTGCTATGCTCATAATCTCTATTTTGCTTGCAATTATGTTCTTGATTCGTGTTGTGAGAACTGAGATTAGAGGATAGATGAATGAGGGAATGGATTTTGGCACAAATACGAGTTGAAAGAGGGCAAGTTTTTCTCAAGGCATCATTTTGTTCAGAGTAGAATAGTGATTTCCATATAGAAGATTTTTAGATCAGAAAATTCTCAAGTGATATACTTGTGTGTACATTTTGTATCTCATCCTTTACACACAAATAGTTTCTGTTTACTTTTATTGTACATGTACAAATACAAATTCATGAAAGGCTCTTGGACCCATCAGATTTTTTGACCCAAAAAAATAAAAAATTCGTGAAAGGCTGAATATTCATTATGTCCTTTACTTTGTATGATATACAAGTTTCTGCCCTTTGCTTTATCAGTTGTGTTATATTTTCAAGTGTTAAGTCTTTTGACCTGTTTCTGAAAGGCACTTCTCCAATTTCTTCCGAGTTCTTTTAGAAATATCAATCTGAATTACATAAGCCTTGCAGCTCAAATCCTTTGGAATTTCTATGTTTTGTTGGACGGAATTTGACAATTGGATGTTTATTATTCTATGTGAAATATCGAGCACCGCTATACCTGGTAATTGGAGGGCAACAATGGACAGAATTGAATCCTATTGCAGCAACCATGGAGTCGCAAGCAACATTGACTTTAACAGTTTTACCAAGCTCATTCAGGTTAACTTGGGTTAAGTAACCTTTTTCCCATTTTTTGTCATATCTTGATCTCTGATTTTTTCTTTTTCTAGTTCCTATCGGAGTACCATGTAATTTTCTCAGATGGTGGGAGTGCTAAACACAAGGTTTTTGGGAAAAGATTGCTTGGTTCTGCTCATGTCAGTCAGACCAAACTACCTGACACGGCGAAGACATAGAGATTGGAGGGTTTCCTCTTTATCAATCTACAGTAAGCCACAGTTTACTGTTAAGTACCTTGAGTGGCCAAGGACAGACATGGTTTGTGTCTGTGCAATGGGCCGTGAAGCTGAAGCACAGCTGTATTGAGAAAGATGCAGGAAGTTCTCAACTAACATACTAATAGTAGCAGTGAGCTTTATGTTCACTCAATCTTGTTCTTGATACAGCTACATTTACATGAATCCTATTATGTAATTCCCAAAGAAAATTACCACAGTGCTGAAACCTAAAATATTTACAAATTTCTTACGTGGATCCATCCAAACTATAGTTGAGGAAGAAAGAGAAGAAAATATTAGTGTGATTGATTACGACAGCAATTGTTTGACCTCTCAATTTGTATCATCTCTATTTCCATTTTCTTGAAAACTGAATGAGCCAACAATAATAACAGGCAGGAGAATTGGAGCTTCTTTTCGGCTCAACTTATGTACAGACAAACTCTAGCAACAGCCAGTGTAGCTATATACCATTATTGACTAGTTCTACTCTATAAGGAAGAAAAAAGAAATGTTCAAATCAGTTTTAAGTGATTATTCTTGTAACAGACATTTGAGACTCTGAAGCCCCTCTGCGGAAATGCTCCGCCTCACTCTTGCTCTCTGTACTGCCACGTATGGAGGTGGCTCCAAGTGAAAGCTTACTATCACAACCGTCAAGTTGTCAGTTGCTCCGCGTTTTATTGCTTCGTCTACCATTTCTTTACAACACAATTTCACATCATTGTGCTCCCGAAGTCTTCTCCGGGCGAAAGCTACTGAATTTTGGCTGGAAAAGACATCCCATATTCCATCACTTCCTATGATCAAAAACTCGTCTTCCTTGGTCAGTGTAATCAGTTTAAGTTCTGGTTCAGCACTCAAGGGGCCACCCATTTCTCCCTTCACCTTCATCCCTTCAAGGTGCCAATCACCTAATGCGCGGGTAACACCTAACTGACCATTCAGATAACCATCTTCAACATATCCTCCCAAAGACTCGACCCTTGTTTTTTCCCTAATGCAGCAAGGCCTATGGTCCTTTGACATTTCTATAGCTGTCCCGCCTCGTGATAATACTGCCCGACAATCACCAGCATTTGCCACAAGCAAAGACCTGTCCAAGATAATGGCATATTTTCAGATAGATATGGCAATAATTTGCTGTTATTTATGATTAGTTTACTTTTCAGAACTCGCCAAGCTAGCTATACAACCACCAATAAGTTGCACTTATCATATATTGTTTCCCTGTTTATTTTCTTCATTTCTATGCCTACAGTTCATTCTGTGACAAAAGTACACCATTAGAAGAGCATCATTACCATTTAACTTGATGATAATAGATAATTTAGGACTAGGCACCTAGATAGGGATAAGCCACAAAGTCCCATTTGAACTAACAAGAAGGGAATGGAAGGTACAGACTCCTAAATCAACCAAAGCCAAATGATTGCTAATCATCAATAAAAGATAGGAGGAACTTACCTCCCAAATATCATTGCAGTGAGTACAGTTGTACCAGAAGAGAGGGAAGACTCAAGGGAGCATGTCTCAGCAAAAGCAGCATCGGTCTCGATAAATGACCTTCTGACCACTTTCTCAAGTTCTAAAGGGAAATCTGCATCCTCAATAATGACTCTTGGCAAATGGTCGCGAACAAACTGTGCCGCACTCTTTCCTCCATGTCCATCAAATACCTGTTGTATCAGACAGCTGTTATTTCACTTGTAAAAGAATAATAAAAGGCGCAAAATATGGTACCTTGTATGTAGTTTTTTTTCTGCATACTTTAATGAGACTGATTACGATAAGTTCATTTCAAATTGTGTATCCAGATCAAGAACTTTTAAGTACAATTAAAATCTAACCTAACTGCCTATGCTAGAAAGGTGGATACCAATGACTGGGCTATTAGCCTAGTGCAGTTCAACTCCCTCCTATGACAACCTAAGTGCTTGGGGTGTACACTAGAGTCATCCATTAGCAAAATCAATTTCAAAACTCAAATTTACTAATGAAGTAATTCCTGTCTCTTAGTAAATCCTGTTTCCCATTTTTGCATTGTGTTATTGATATATAGGACTGAATGCTTTTTTCAGGCTGATGTTATAAAATGTAGTGAAAGGAAGAGTGCAATTAAAGACGCATTTCTAATAAGTTAACAGGCCCCAAATTATCCATCTTGTCTGTAAATATAAGTAATTTAATCGACAGAACACTACATAGCCTTGTTGCCTGAAAAATAAGGGACCTAAGCTACAAATTCGTATATGAAGCATAAGATGGTTGCAGCTTCATACTCTTAGTTTTGAATTCATATTCACATTTAAGGACTGCTTACCAATTTGAGATCAAATTAAACCTTCCTAAACCTTTACACCTAGAATACAATCAGAAGTTCAACAAGAAAACAGTAAAGTAAAGATAACTCCATCACCAAAGGTCATCTGTCTTGAGAGTTTGTTAATCTATAAAAAGCCACCCCAGAACTGGCTGACAGAGAAACTAGAAATCTTGCTAATTGAAGGACAAAAAATTGTTAACAGTTGAAGAAACACATAAATAAGATTATAGGCCAAAAGAACTTACACCATAGAAAGAGATTGATTCCTCACTCAGCAAATCGTAACCAAATTTCTTAGCTAGGTCATTAATGCAAATGTGGGTATCTTCCATATAAGGCCGACCACCAATATCTGACCATTCTCCTGAGCGAAGGACAGGGATAAAATTTGTTAACAGATTCTGTTTCCTCTCCACAGCCACTCTATCCTCAGAAATGCTTTCTAGCTGTATAGCCAACAAAGTTATACAATTAACTGACTTAAATGATAACGACACATAACCTAAAAAAGCAATCTGTATGCAAGAATGATAGATTTAAACACTCGGGTCAATAACAAAATAATTTTCCTTCATAACAACTACATTATTCATTATTAGGCACAGTTAACATTACAATGAGACTGAGAGAAGCCAAGTGCTAAACCAGCACATATTGGTAAATGAATCAGTGAAGAATGAATCATTTCTTTTAATAATTCAACAAAAGAAGGGATTGGGAAAAAAGAACAGAACAATACTTTTTAGTTTTATGAGAAGAAAAACTGAAGTAGGTCAACACACTATCATTGCTAGGAGAGCTAATTCCCAATGGAACTATGATCATAAGATCAAAAGTTTAAATGCTAGTCAGTTAGTACAGGAAGCAATAAATTCACAATCTAATTGAAACAACTAAGTTTGATTTGTATATACACATCATCCAGCAATGATATTTTTGTAATTCCACAAGCAACTAGAGTCTAAACCTTCCACAGCAGCATCACAAGAAGAACCATCAAATGCTACAAATCATCAGCGACTTCAAAAGCACTAATGACAAATTCAATAAGAAGCATCCATGTAGTCTTAGCAATTAATAAACAGATACCCAGAACTCAATTTTGACAGAAAGTAACTTCAAACATCAGTAAGAAAAGGTCAGCAGAAAAGTTTAAAAAATAAAAAAACAAAAGATAAGAACTTGAGACAGAAAGGAATAGGAGAAAGAAGTGAAACCATACAGGAGAAGAGTCGGCAACACTGATCCCATCACTAGAATTAATAAAAGAAGAGCCTTTATCCCAATTCTCCATGTGAGTATGCAAGACTTCACAATGCAGAGGCCAAGACTGCTTCTTGGTGGTGGTGTTATTGTTGGTATTATCAAGAGTCTCCATTTCTTGACTAACCTGCTCTGCATCCTGAACACACATGTTATGCTTATGTTTACGCTGTTGATTTTTATTTTATTTTTTTAAGAGAAAGGGTGTTTATTATAGTCTCTTTTAGGAAACTCTGGGAATCCAAAGACCAAAAACAGAGGAAAAAAGAGAGAGAGAATCAAAAGAAAGAAAAATGATGGGGTTAGAGGGAAGATTCTGGGAATATGAGGAAAATAGATTCTTTGTTTATAAGAAAGAAATACAAGAGCCGTTAAATTGCAGATTTTTCTAAAAAAAAAAGCGTGGCTCTAAATCAGTTGGTCGTGTTTCTATTTTGATCTGTTATTTATTTATTTATGTTAAAAATAATAATAAATATTATATATTTTAATTTTCTGTTGTGTCTTGCTTTCATTTCCTTTTTTCTGAAGGGATTGTCAGTTATGTCTTGTTTCTATATTCAGTCAGTTATTTACTAAATGTCATCAGTTATGTCTTGTTTTCATTATTATTATTATTATTATTATTATTATTATTTAGTTAAAATAGTTTTTCAAGAAATGCAAGGTTATAAGATGCTAATGCCCAAACTTATTCAAGAAGAATATCTTATATTTATATCATTTCTATTTATTCTTATTAAAGAAAATGACAAATTAGAGGTATTATATTTAGGAAGTAATGAGACCTTTTTCTTTTTTCAGTCATACGAAATTTACAGAAGAAATAATCTACAATTTAGAATACCAACATGAAATTTATCATTAATATTATTACTGACTGCATTTTCAGTAATATTATGCAATTTTTTTTTATGATATTGTACTTTTCTTAGACTAATGTTATACATTTAATTTTTCTTTATTCTAACTATGTTCATATGGGCACATAGAATATTTTTGTTAAATTATTTTTTAATATTTTAAAGTTAAATAATAATCTAATAAAAGATAAAATAAAAATGGTAGGACATTTAGTATTTTTTTAATAGTAAAAATCTCTCTATATTTAATGTTATTAGAACTAAAACTTCTTAAAAAAGAAGTAAAATTTATTTAGGTCAAATATATTTACACACTGAAATTTTAATTATTTGGTCATATCAATATTTTATTTTTTAATATAATTTAATCAATATATCAATTTATATTTTTATAATATTTAAATACTATTTAACATATAGTTACGACCAACATATTATTTACATATATTAAATTCTTTAAAAAATAATTTAAATGTCTATTAAATATTTTAAAAAAATTATAAAATATATAGTTTAAATATTTTTTTCTAATTAATATTTAAAATAAGATTAAGACGAAAATTCAACTTAATTCACTTTCCTTCCTACTCAACAATGATCCTCCTTTAAATTATTTAATTTATGGTGTGAAACAAATCATATTCTTAAGCATACCAACCCACGTTTACTTTATAAATTCTCCTCATTTTTGGACCAAACAAAGATTAAATCTTATAAATGCAAAAGCATTAAATTATATTTAATGGGTATGGCTGATGCATCACGTGTTAAATATTTTATTTATCTATTTATTATCAATGTGTGGTACGTTGGCATCCATTTGAAATAATGCACACATTTTTTGGTAGAACTTTTATTTCTTTTCTCTTTTTTTTTTTTTTTTAAAAAAAATAATAGGAGAAATTATAATTAGTTATTAAAGAGTCAGTATGCCAGCTGTTCCTTTACAAGGTCAGATTCGAGTCCCATCTAATAATTTCTCAAATAACAGAGCTTTATATTTCTTGTATTCTAAGATTTTATTCCAATATCTTGCATGAATTAAGATAGAATATATATTTTAATACTTGGATTTTTATAATTTAATTATTTTAATATTTTAATTTTTAATATAATTTAATGATATTTAAATTTTACTTTTATAATTCTATAAATTCTTTTAATTTTTTTTTTAACATAAAAATATTTAAACTTTATTTTTTTAGTAACATTTAAACACTTACAGCAGTACATGTAAATATATTATATAAAATGATATGTCTGAAGTATTTAAATATTATAAAAAATAAATGTAGATTTCTATTAAATTATTTTAAAAATTAAAATGATTAAATAAACAAAAGTTAGACGATGGTCTTCTTTTTTTATATAAAAATTAAAATATATTTTATATTGTGAATTGAAATTCAAAACTATGTCGGTTGAGACCAATAAAAAAATCATGAATTAAAAAATAATATCAAAAAGGCATTTTTATGATAGGGACAATTATGACTATTGAGGGTAATCCATGGGACAAATTTCAACTTGATACACCTCACAAATTAACTATCATTGGAATTTTCTTTCTATCAATCTTATTGATATTCTCAATAGAGTAAACAAAAAAAAAAAAAAAAAAGGACCAGCAATGTTTAGAATCATTGTTAATGATTGCAACCAAGTTTAAAAAATAAAATAAAAATTGTTTTGTTCACAAATTTACCAAATAGCAAGTGATCAAAAGAATGTCTTAGTTCATAGATTTACTAAATGTTGCATCATAAGGTTAGGTTCGTTTAAATTAAGAAATAATTGCTTAAAAAGAATTGAAAGTGAAGTCTTATGTAATTGATTGGCTAGTGTGAACTAGAGGACATTTTGATCAAATGGGGGAAGTGATGTAAGACAATGACTTTAGATATCTTTTTTTTCTTTTTTGCTTTCTAAAAAAGTTAAGTGATTTCACTAATATCTTGTTTTTGTAAAGAAGAAATATCTTTCTTCATGTTTACTGGTCCAACTTTGCTTTGAGGGTCTCTCCAATTAGTGCCAAAATGGTCACTAACTTATAGAAAGGGGGTGTCTTTCTTGTATTGTCATGATTGTCCTTTTTTGCAATGCAAAGGCAAAGAATCATTCTCATGATGATACCCTTTTACTAATTATATTCAGAGGTTTTCTTCCTCTCTTATTTAGGAAGATTGAAACTGCTTAATTCAAAAAAAAATAAAAATAAAAAAAAAATAAAGTTTCCAAACTCAATATTTTTTCATAAAGTTTTGTTGGTGATACTTGTTCTGGCAGAAGATGTATCTTAAATTCCTGTAAGCTTGCATACAACAAATCTGCAAACCCATGTTGGGATGCTAAATGGGACTTTCTTTGGTCAAGCCAGGGAAAAATAGAGGCCACTTGATTATATCATTGGGTAAGGAATATATATACATATATATTTCTTTTTGGGTCCAATAGCTAAGAATATTTTCAAGTTGCTTAAATATATGTGACCTTAAGGGGAGAACTCTTGGTGGAGTGACGTGGCAAGATGTGGTTCATCAAAGATTTAGTGCAGCTATGATAGAGCTACTCATAGAACACCACAATATCATTATGCCAGAGCTACTCATCAAAGGTTAACATTGCTTTACCTGAAACGAACTTTCCTTCCCAACTACACCAAAAAGCAAGGCAAAAGAAAGGGTCACAGCTTCTTCATCAAAGTCACGAAAGAAAGTAAAAGAAAAAAAGACATGAACTGTAAAAGCAATAATCTTTTTTGCACTAAAAGGGAGAACCCTTAGCATGGGAATGCTGGTGGAGTTACTATCTTTGAATGTTTTGAATGCTGGAAAATTAAATGGAATTTTTCAAAAATATATTAAAATTAATAACATTTCTACTGTGTAATTTAAAGAAAAATATTTATTTTTCAGTTGCTTTTAATCATTTTCGGTTGTTGTTTAAAAAAATTAAAAAATTAACTAAACCGTAAATTTAAAGAAGAAAAGTAAAACTGTACCTTTAATATTTTAACAAAGTTAAAAAACTGTAAATTTAATAAAAATAACTAAAATTATAAATATCTATGATATTTGTGAGAATTACAAAGCAATTCTCAAGAAGATAATATTAAATATTCGATTTCGTTCTATTCCGTCTGGAATGATTGAAATGTCTCATTTTATTAGAAAATGAAATAAAATATTTTTTGTTCCGTATCGGTCAAAATTTTGACCATCTCAGACCGGAATAACCGAGATTAGACTGAAAATTATCATTCCAACCGAGATTAACAATATAGGACGAAATGAAACAACTTTATAAAAAAAAATATATCATTAAATTGAATTAAGTAGTTCAATAACACTTAACCCTAACACACTAAAATCTTTTTTCTCTCTATCAATAAAAATGAATTGAAATCTAAAACTTTAAATAATCTCTTTATCTTTATCTATCACTTCATCTTGCCTCTACAGTTTAACCATATTTTCTTTTTATTAATTTACATATTTTTATGACCAATCTATATTATTCAATAATAACAACTTAAAACTTATATAATTAAATTTTTATAGCTTTCTTCCATAAAATAATATTTTATAATTTAATCATTTATATTGTAGAAAGAGATTTCATTATTATAATTTTATAATAATAAAAAATTAAATATATTGTTTACTTGTTGCTTTCCAATGTGCCGTTTAATTAGATTATTAGTAATAATTTTGTAATATTGCATTTTAATGATTTAAAATTAAATTATATATATAATTCGAAACAGAACGCCGAAATGCTTAAATACCGAAATATTTAGTTCCAATAATAAATCTGAAGCCAAAATAAAATTCGTAACTTTATTCTAAACCAAGATCCTAAAATCACTTAGCTTCAGAAACTATATCAGTTCACATCCTATACTCATTCATGTCAAAAAGATCAGAATTACATAAAATTAAATCATGAAACCCTAAAAGATAAGAACTGAAAACAAAAAAGAAATTTTTTTTTTTTTTTTGAAAAGTGCAAAGAAACCACCTTTGAAATAATGACCAAATAGCAGAATTCTGTTTAATATCACCAGTGGCATTTAACCATCTCCAGTGTTCCTCCAGATCTACTGGCAATAATTGAATGCCATCCACAAGATTTAGCATCAAGCTTCAAGAAGAAAAACTTAGAACACAATTGGCTAATTTGCCATTAAATAGTGGGTGAAGTGTCAATTTCATATCCACAAATTCATTAGTGAAACTAGAAAAGCTTATGAATATAGAGAACCGACATTGTTAGACGCCCACTTATTGGAGAAACTCATAAATCCCACAACCACTACCACTAACTTCCACCACAACAATAACAATCACATGGGCTAAGGTGAACCCTGGCACCATAAATGAAGTCAAACCATTTAATATTAACATCACTTAAAAGATAAATATTAATCACCCCCTGCAAATGCCTATAGACTTGGCCCATTCACTGAGAATTGGGCATTAACAGAAACCTAATCATGTTATAGTATCCTAATCAAACTCTTAGGTATTGTTAGAAATCTATGAATGTTCAAACATCGGATGATTAATATTAAAATAATACTCTTTTATTTAAAAAATAATTTTGAAATAAATTAAATTTATTAAAAGCAATACTGAAAATGAAAATTTTTTAATTTTCACACCTCTTTTGTGAAAAATTAAAATCCTTAAAAATAAAAGAATTTGGAGAAAGAAGAATTTCTTAAAATCCATAAATTCCGCCTAATTCTTTACTTGCCAAACAATGGATTTAAACTAAATCCATGAATTTCACAAAACCCATCATCTATAATTCCTTAATCCAAACCATCCTAATTGACCCCTTAATGAAAAAGTCTTCCACTCTTTTACTGAGATTTTTAAGAGCAAAGTCCAAAATAACTTTTAAACAGACCTTTGTTAGTAAAAGGATTTATAGATTCAAACAAGTTTTATAAGAACAGATGTCCGTAAGCAAGTTAATCCATGACCTAGATGAAAAATAATATACTTCCTACCAAGAAACAGTATCAATTCATACAAGAACACTCAGCATGAAACATCAAATTTCCACTATTGGAAAAGGAAAAAATTGAAAAAAACAAAATTAAAACCAAAGGGCAATCTGACATTTAACAAATGATCTTATAAGGAAACCAAAAGAAAAAGGAAGCATCTAATGGCCCATATAATCGCCAATTAGATGCTGTTCAAAACTTTCAAAACCTTGTCATGCAACCTTAGCAGCCAAACAATATCTGAGTGTCAAACTTCACATCCCAGTGAAGGCCTTTTTCCCACCCCCAGAAGATCCAGCAGGAATCACCTTAAGGACATTGAATCTTACAGTCTTTGACAGAGGCCTGCAGTTGCCAAATATATGAAAGGAAAAATGAGCAATAACAATTAGAAACTGCAGATCAAACAGTAAAAATAATGGTAAAAAAAAAATATACATAAGAGATTCTTTTATCTGAAATTACCTGCATTGCCCAATAATGACATGATCCCCTTCTTTCACACGGAAACACGGAGATATGTGTGCTGGGATATTTGAATGTCTCTTTTCATATCTAAGACCAAGGGGACAGAAAAATTATTTTTCCTTATGAGAAATGAAAAGCATAAAAAGACAACCTAAAAAATAAGGTTAGAGCATGCCTTTGGTATTTCTTGATGAAGTGAAGGTAATTCCGACGAACAATGATGCTCCTCATCATCTTGGCACTGTGACAAGTTCCAGCTAGGATACGTCCCCTGATAGACACAGTTCCAGTGAAGGGGCATTTCTTATCAATGTAAGTTCCTGTAAGAAACAATCATTAATATTGATTTTTACATAAAATAATTATATAAATATACTGAGAGCTAGGAGCATGTCTAATTGGTATCATGAACAAGCACAGATAACAAAGTAAACATATGATTATAAGAAGGAAAAAGAAGATGACACAATAACATTCATAAAACCACCAGAAACCTTTGCCTCAGGTTCATGGCTTATCTTGTGCAAGGACTGCAACCCACTCTTGCGAGTTCAATGTCATCTATCTAAAAATAATGAAAAAAGCATCTTATTTATCCAGATTACACTATGAAATGTAATTTGATAAATGCAATATTTACATTCCTATTAGTTGCCGATTCTCTTAATGCAACTCCATCTCAAATGAAGCCGGTCTAAACAATTTGAGGTTTACCAGACTGACCTTTGCCATTTAACACTATAATATCTTTTCACATCCCTTCAATTAAAACCACTCCTAACACGTGCAATGCGTTTACTTCTTTTGCACAACAAGGCAACAGCCAGGTTAATAAGCTAATAAAAAAAAGGAAAAACTAAAGTTACACATATCCTCAACAGATAAATCCATCCTTTTTTGTTTCAATCTAACTAATACATTCACTGAAAAAACTCATCAACCAATCAATATAAAGCAACTTGATTGCAACACAAACACAAACACAAACCTTTCTTACACAGCTTTGCTTGACCACAATACAGCCCAAGCTGCACTTACCAAAACTAGGTATATCTTCAAAGAAAACTAGCCAACATGACACAATTTGCAATGCTGAATCTAGTACAACTATGTAAATGACCTAAAAGCAAAATGCAATACTTCAACAGTGGCTTGCCACCAAAGAACAGAACATACAATATTATAATATCACAAATGACGGTAAACCTATACCATACAGCAGAAACCAAGTAAACACAAAATGAAAAAGGTCCTAAAAAATCTAGCATAAGCTCTGATCAAACTTAAAAGAACCGACAGAAGTTGGACTAACAACAAAATTACACCTATAGCTTGAAAGCATACCAATTCGTGGTGACCCAATGTGCATTTTTACATCATATGACAGACAAATACATGATAAAGTAGAAGATCTTAACATTCTAAAAAATGGCACCCAATAGAACCAGTGAGTGGTTATTACTGGTAAACTTCAAATTAAAGCGCCAAAAAAATAAAAAGAACCTTCAATGGCTTCTCTTGGAGTCTTGAAACCCAATCCAACGCTTTTCCAAAAACGATTGCCACCTTTTCCAGGCCTCTTTCCCTTTCCAGTTTTTTTTGAACTGCAATAGAATCATCTCCTCAAAGTTTGAATTAAGCAAATAGCCAAATAACAAAACCCACATTCAAACTGAAAAGTTTGAACTTTTTTTTTCTAAAGTTCATATTCACCTGAGAAAGACTTTGGGTTGTTTCAGAAAGGCCTTCTCAGTCTGCAATAAACAATAAGCAGAGACAACCGTTAAAACCCTAAAACCGCTGCAACTTTAGCTACAAAGAACAGAAATAAAAAAAATTAGGATGCGAAAAGGCACCTGCTCCGCCATGGTTTCCCGTTAAATGTGCGTGCGTGGGTGCGTGTGTCTGGGATGGTGCAGCTGAAACGGCAGAGTTAAAGAGAGCTACACTGACTGCAGGCGAGAACACTTTAAACCCTAAATTCGGTGAGATAATGTAACTCAATGATAATGGGCTATTCATAGAATGGCCCAATATAACTTTTAAGGGAAGCTTTTGGGCTGAGGTTAGCGGTAATAATTACAAATACTCATAGTTCTGTTCTGTTTATATATATATATATATATATATATATATATATATATATAAAGTGCCGGAATAATAAATTTTAATATTTTATGTATTTATTAAATAAAAATCATAAAATTTGATATTAAATTATATAAAAGTTCTTTTTTAAAAAGAATTACATAAAAATATTTCAATATGTAATTTTATATAAAAATAACAGGTTAAAATATTTTATATAAATTTAATCAAATATTACAAAAAAATTTTAAAGTAAAAGTAATAGAAATTACTATGAATTATGGTATTCTAAAATTCATCTAGATTCCAAGTTTGTGTTTCCTATAGGTAATTACAGTCCTTGCATTAAAAAAAGGAAAAAAAAAAAGAAAGAAAACTAGTACTTCGAAGTGAAAGAAAAAACTAAATTCAATACCACAAATATAAAATTTTGTTCGTCTCGTTTGCTGTTTTATTTTTTTCAGTAATGACGACCGGGTGGAAGTTTCACCATCCCCATGAAATTGTCTTTAAACAGGGCATCTTGTGTGTATTTCTCTGAAATTTTTTAAGAAACTTAATGAGGCTGTTTTTACATAATTTGAGCATCAGGAATCTAATGGAATTCATTGATTATCAAACTGTACTTTGATTTACCAAGCCTCTTGAATTATTATTACTTATCAAACTATATGGTACAAATGAGGCAAATTAACACCCATAATCCCTCAATATAAAAAGAGAAAAAAAAAAAAAAAAAAAAGAACTGAGTGTAATCATGCACACCGCAAATGATAAAATGAACACAACAGTTTAATAGACGGGAGATATCAATGAGAGGAATATAAACAAAATTTCTAATACATTGGATACCATATAATATGAAGTTCATAATGGAGACTTAAAAACACTTCAGATTTTGGTATGGACATTGACTGTAATTTTCTACATATAAGTTTTTGCACATGAGGAAGTTGCTAATCCATCCAAATTACATTCTATTGTTTCAAGTAATAATATTTAGGTCAAGAATAAAAAGAAGTGGAGTAATATTAATAAATCTTTTCCCTCAGTTATCAGAATAATGGGCCGTGAGTAGAGTTGAATCGAGTTGAGTTTCACAGGGAAAGTTTGCTGTCTGAGACTTTGTATTTTCAATAACTATCACAATCAAGAGTTGCATAATTCCATAAAGATTATGCAAGCAGCTTGCTTCTAATTTCTGATTATGAAACTTTCACCAATGCACTCAATCTAAGATTAAAGAAAATCATACCAAACACCAGGTGACACCTTCATGCAAGTTTCACAAGCATTTCCATCAGCATGAGGATCGACAACCTTCACAAATTTACCAATTACATAGATTACAGCTCTTATCGACAGAAAAGAGGGGCGGATGGGGGAGCTTCATTCAATATAAAGCGCCCTTGAAAAAAATATTATATGGACCTATAGAAAGATAGAATCCAGACCAGAAGTAATGCAGGGCTAGATTGCCTAGAATGATACAAGTTATTGAAAGAAAACTAAGTATTACTTCTCAAGATATTGCCTATAAAATCTCACGCCATCTTGTTTGCAATGATGAAAACAAGACAAGATAGTATTCACCTGTCCAACAAATAGAACTATTTAAATCCCCTGCCATCATTAATCACAACTTCAGCATTGCTTAAATCCTCTTTCTTCATGTTAAATCACTCTGTCTGCATTGTGAAGAGAAAATAGTATTAATAACTTTTGCAGCATGAGGAGGCAAATTCATCTCATAATCTTATTGCCTAAGTTAACATCAGTGAAAGCATCTACATATTATGTTATTTCCAATCTATGTTTTAGAATATAATATATAGTAAAGGAAAACTGCATAAAGTACTGGCAAAAAATTTTCCCTCCGTATTTAGTACACTGCACATATTTACAGATAATTCTGAGCAACATTTTCTATGCCTCTTCCTTAGTAAGATTCAACAGCAACAGCAAGACTTTTCATCTTATCTCTTCTAAAGCATAAAACAAATAACTGTTGGCATAATTGTGCCAAAATCAACATCGCATAAATCCAACAAAGATAAACAAGGTAATGGAAACAACGGTCACTTACCGAGATTCTATCTAAATTATAGTGGAGCACTCAGGCACAATCTACATGCAATCAATAATTAATTCATAGTTCATCCATTACAGCGAATTCTAATGAAATGAACAGAATTACCTTTCGACGTTTTAAATTAGGAGGACTAGCTTCAGTATCACTATGGCGACGAGATGACCCAACATTAGAGGTTTCAGCCTGCAAAAGCAGCACTTCTTTAGCATTGTATTTGTGAACTGACATGGACACCGTACATCCTGACTGCCAGATTTACAACTCCTTGCACGAGTTGTTATGCAATATCTCATAGTCCACAAGTGCCATTCAGTATGTCATGACAAGAAGTGTATATAAGCAGAAGAAAGAAAGAGCAAGGTATATAGCACATTACTTGGGTGGAAGAATCTTGAGCTCTTTGATGATCGGAAGCACGTGCATCTTCCTGAGGAACAACATTCGGTTCTGCAACTCCATGTTGAGATATCACGGGCATGATTTCACGAAGTAAATTCGACAAAAATATTCCTTCATCGGTAACTCCTGATTGTGATTCAGCATGAGCAGTGGATGCCCCTGCATTCTCAGTGGCTGTTCCCTGTAGGCCTGCATCCTCCACATGGATTTCCCCACCTGGGAGGAGATTTCTTAGAAGCTGCAAGATACTGTTCTGTCTCTCAGACTCGGGACTGTTTTGGGTCCCACCAGCTGACAGAATGTTGATATTTATACTGCGAGTACTAGAAGGCTCCTGTCTTAAGTTGGAATTTGGCAATGATCCTGGAAGAACAGAAGTTAAGCCTAGGTCCACTGATAGAGGAGTTGAATCAATTTAAATTTTATCCAATACATCAACTATTAAAGCAAGGTACAATGTTCAACCAACATAATATCCTGAATTAATTTTACATAGAACATCTACATGCAACTGCACAGTCATTTGTCCGAAAGGAAAGAGGAGGGGAAAGGGAAATTTGAGGCGGAGGAAGAGTAGCAAAAGGAATCCTTTCTAACTCACCTGACAACTTCCTAACTGCCAGTAAACAATTTAATAGAAATAAATAAATAAATTAAACATTATGGCACATAATACATGAACAGTTTTCTCAAAGGAAAGACTGAAACACTGGTAAGAAAATACAGAAAATAGAACAGACATTATTTTCCTGCCTCCCTTGGAAAGGGGGGGGGGGGGGGGGGGGGCCATGGGGGAAGGATCATCTTCAACCAAACTATCAAAGGGAATATTAATCAGGTAGAAAATAAAAGAGAAAAATAATATCACAAGATCAATGAAATTGATCAATAATTGTTTTAATATCAGAGTTAACTCACCGAGAAAGACAAGAAATAGGCTATGACCATTGATTTCATATTACTAGATAACTGTCATTCATCTATTCTTCAATCAGCCTAATCACTGAAAGCATTAAAAAAAGGGACCATAATGCTAATATCTCATTAGCAGATTACTTATTTGCTTGATTAGCTAACATATCCTGAATTGAAGAACAAGAGATGAATGAAAAACAATGATAGAAGATAGGAGGCTCATTTCTCTAAATGACATCAAAGGCAGGAGTTACCAAGAGAAAATAAAAATTAAAGACACGGGCTATACGCATCACCACTTTGGCTAAAGCACTAAAAGAAATAATGATATATTTTCATTTTTCCTCAGTGTGCCAAAGTAGGCGACTGCATGACTGTCTGCTTGTCATAGTTTTGCTTCTGTATATGAACCATATATTTTGATATTTTTTGAAGCTATGTTTCAAAGGGTAAAACAAAGAAATTATCTCTTGGTAAATTCAAGCTTCTATAAGCATCAAGCAGATAAAAGGCAGGAATATGCTGATTGTCGATGAAGTACCAGAGACAAGCAAATGTACCAATTCCAAGACAGACAATAAAAAGGTAAAATAGAAGATTTAAGTAATAATCAATTCAAGCCTCCTAAGCTTTCTACTAGGACAGATGTCTATAAGACTATAACTTCTTCATGAACTGATGCAACCTAATGGGACGCAGTACTAGTTTATTAGATATATTACCATCTCTTGTGCGAGGTTCAGCATTTACTCGCTGCACAGCAGGTTCAGAAATTGACTGCTGATCTCTTTGGACTCCGGCAGGATGATGCTCACCAGATGCTTGAGATCCCCGTGCACCACTCACATGTGAAGCTACATGTGGGAATCTTCCAAGAAGAGGATAGAATAACCCTATAGAGTTGGTAGAAGAATCAGAAGGGAGGCGACCGAATTGACCAGGAACTGATGCAACCATGGTCCTAATTGGCACAACCCTCACTCCAGAGTCTCCACCAAAAGATGAAGCCTCTGTGGCCCTTGATGCTGTTTGATTACCAAGATTTTCACCACCAGAACCTGTTCCTGGGTTTCTCTGCCCTGAGGGCTGCTGAGTATCACCCTGTTCCTCACGATTGACATTTGTTGAAGCTGTTGAAGAACCTTTAATAACAAGAATAGTGGTCAATAACTAGATATACAATTTACATTAACATAAACTACTTATTGATTATTCCGGATAATGAATTTGTAGCATACCTCGTCGAATTTGAATATCAATCCGCCTTGGGAGAAATCCAGTACCGATACCATTAACCAAACCAGATCCAGGCTGTACTGATCCCAGAGGGAGGGCACCAAAGCTTGCACCTGTTTGAAAAGGAAGAGGCTGCATGCACAAATGTCATCAGAAGAAATAGAAATAAAGAATTTAAAATTAAATTAATAAAACAAATTCAGAGTATGTAAACTATAAAAAGCTGAGATTATTACCTGAACCATTAGAGGATTAGGACCAGAAGGGCTTATGAAAACTGCAGGACCAGCATTAACCACAGCTTCAGACTGTCCAAGAATGATTAATAGCAACACATACATGTCAGAAGATGTCATGGATGAAGATAAAATCCCAGATGATAAATTTGAAAAAGTCATACCGGTGCTTGACCTAGTCGTAGAGTCATTGTTGTACGTCCAAGTTCAAGTAGAAATGCACCTAAATTATGAAGTTGAACTCCAGTCCTCCATGCACTAGACTGAATGTTTAACCGTGCTGCAGAATCAGTAACGTTTGCTTGATTCTCTAGTTGTCTTGCAAGTTGCTGCCAATAAATGCAACACAAAAAGGGTGAGGTAGACAAAGCATTTTACCTTTGAGAAGAAATAAAAGAAAGAAAAGTGTAATACTCTCAAGGTAGAGATGACGAACTATAGAAAGATAAAAGAGTAACAAGTTGATGTAGATAAAAACTATAGGGCCTTCAGCTGCTAAGCTTTGCCAGTAGACACAATTTAGAGCAGGCTACTACCAAAAAGAAGTGAGACCAAAATAGAAACAAAGATAACATAAAAGGTAAACTGGCATTAAAAAACACACTTGTAAGCACTCTGCAACTTGTTCATTGATAAACTGTCTGCTAGATGTTATCACTTCGGCCAAGTATGCAGGTGTGGGAAGCCTTTCTTGTCCGGTTCCTGATCTTGATGTAGAATTAGTCTCTCTTTGCTCATCCCTCCGTGTGGCCTCTGCTTGAGTAATATTTTCCCCACCTCTTTCTGCCATGATCGTGATTTAGAACCATATCGATGAATCAATCAATCAGTGGTAGAGAAGCAACAAAAATATATCAAGTTACAGAATTCTGTATTGGAGATTAAACTGACCAATAGTATTGAATTCACGCCTCATATGACTCAGATATTGTGACAAAGTTGTCAAGGAATCAGGAATTATCTGCAATGATAATCATGAATATTTAACAATCTTTGAAAAAGGAATAATTGCTGCAAGATCGATTTCGTATACAAAGAAAGGAAATTAGGGGAAAGAAAGGAGGCAACGAGATCTCAAACTTACAGGTGGATGCAGAGACCCAAGAGAAACTGCCGTTGGAAGACCAAAAACACTTTGTGATCTATCAGACTGAATCCTGCTGCCTTGTTCAGGTTGCAGCTGGGCTGCCTCTGGTGAAGCAGCTGCTGATCTATGTTGGTCACGCTCCTACACATCCAACCCCACCGCAAAGAATGAGTTCATGTGAATGAATATATGTTTCTAGATGTAGATAGAAGAAGCATTATCTCTTTTCTTGATAAAAGAAGTATGTCGCCAAATAAATATATTGTATCTGCAAAAGCATCAACATCTCAGAGACAATATGTAACATCATAAGCTGTACAAGAAATATTAATCTGATGACCTTTTTAATATATCCCTTTATCTATTTATCATTGTGTGCATGCCAAGAGAAAAAGGAAGACGGTGAGGGGGGTAGCACAACAGGTTTCCTCTTTTCATGCCAAAATAGACTCAGAACGACCAGACAACATACTCCGTTAGTAACCAGGGTTCAAAAAGAGATTTACCCTTGCAACATCAACTCCTTCACCGCCACTTCC
This sequence comes from Ricinus communis, assembly GCF_019578655.1. NCBI lineage: Eukaryota > Viridiplantae > Streptophyta > Magnoliopsida > Malpighiales > Euphorbiaceae > Ricinus > Ricinus communis. The sequence continues at coordinate 24,846,921 of NC_063258.1, forward strand.
AATATTTGGAAATCCAAATGAACCAAGAACAGCAGAAACAATCTGATCCAAAAAACAAGGAGAAATTATTATATCAGAAATTTTATTACCTCTGGTAAGTTAAAAACACAGTTGAGCATCTAGTTGTAGCCTCACCCTACTGATCTCTGGAGGAACTCCATCCCCTTGGTCAGGCATGCTGAAAGTTTCAATAACAACACTAGGGGCCACATGACCACGGCTTGTACTTGACGCAGGATCGGTTGCTGTAGCATTGATATGTATTAGTTTATCTTACAGATTTGATCATCAGGGTATATACCATCATGAATGAAATGCATTTAGTTGAATAATGAAAGCAACAATGTCTACAGCAGCGTGTAGCTGCTGTTGTCGGATAATTCTAGGTCTCAATAGATGGCAAAAACTACTCGGCTATTCCTGCAATATATTCATTCCACATAAACTAAATTATTTTTCAGTGATATTTTCTTATCAGTTTAACAAGCATTCAATAAAACAATGTTTGAAAAAAACACCATACCATTGCAGGAGTTGCATTACTCCAAATGAAAGTAGAAATTTCACTAGGAACTGCTGTAACGGTGTATAAAAGGAAAGAAAATAATATCTATTTTATGTATTTATTAATTGAGGTGTTGGCTGTACTAGCAAACCTTATTTCATATTTCTTAATGAGGTAGAGAAAAATTGTTTTTTATGAAACACGTGTTTATTATCTTTTAGTTTCATAATTTGATTATTTCAACTATTCTCCTATTTGAAATTTCTAATATCAACAGGACAATATTACTTGTTCAGATCTTAATAATAACAATCCACCCTTTATTTAAGTTGGTTTTTAATAATGCAATTATGGGCACTTAATTTGGTTTTACAGCATGCTCGCTTAGAGCACTTCCTCTCCTAATTGCTCTGCTCTTACTCTTCTTCTACTTGTTTCTTGAGGGAACATGTAACCTGTTTCTTCCTTTTCTTCCAGATTTCTGCAAAAATTATGATAACCAGCTCGATCCCCAAGCACTCTTTCAAATCTTATATTTTATCCACTCTAACTGACCAAGAGCACACAAGGACATATCAGTTCAAATTTTCTATGTATTAGGAAGGAAAGAATCCTTGTTGCTCCAAATAAGATAGTGAAGTTGGATCAAACTCCCACAACTCCAAATTCACAGTCCAAACAAGTACATCTTTTAAGAGCTGCAAGCTTCAAGCTATAATATATTTGGTCAACCTTTCACAATAAGCATCCCACCCCTGCACAAACAGTCACACCCAACACAACCCCCAACCATCCCCCTTGATCACATAATACATCATATCATCAGTAACTATTTGAATAGTAGAACTTAAGGTATGGACAAATATATAGCAAATAGAACCTGAATGGTTGGATAAGCCATCAGATGAAGGAATAACAGGTTGCCTGACCACCAGATGCAGGGTATGCCCATCTTCAACATCTAAACCATGTTAAGTATAACAGTGAGGTCACTGAAAGTACAATACTGTATGAGATAAGCGTGAGAAGTACAATAGAAATAGTGCTGCAGAATAAAGCATAGGCAACAGTAGCCCAAATTCTTTGAGCCTTGTTTTTAAAAACTTTTTTCTAGAGAAGGTAAAAGGTTCCAAGAATTATTTGATTACAATCCTTTGCTCATTATCAAAGGAGTCTATTAGCAAGAAAATGCACTATAACATGAACCACTTATTAGATAAGAAGGATGCACATGACATAATGTACATTAAAAAGTACTGCAGAGATGCGCTTATGCATGTGTAGCAGATATTTACTGCTTGATCAGAAGTTTGTGTGCAATAAATAACCAAAATGCATGACCACTTTTTATGTTCCACTGAGCATGCCAAATAATTTGAATTTACATGTTAGCATCACATATCTGTTGACCTCCTAGTACTTGGTCAGAATTCTAGTTTAATGTCAAGAAAATACCAAAAGAAGAGGTTTGAGAAAGCAAGTCTACTTTAATTTGCAGTGTACAACTGATGGGTCAGAACAGATGCAAGGAACTTTATTGTTCTCTTTTAAGAAGAATTTAATACAAAAGCTTAAAACATAAAATTGAAAGTAGAAGGTATTTCCAAAAGGAGAATAAAAAACAAGAGAAAAGGGAACAAATCTAACACAAAAGCCTTCCGATCCCACTGGATATGAAAGATATTAAAGCATTGAGTATTATGAAGGATACGATATGCAGACAGCAGTTGATCATCCTTCAAAACTTTTCCACGGCATATTAGTCGCTGTTGTTCTGATAACACGCCTGTGACAGAGGCAATTTGTTCTTTTAAAGCAGGAACCGGCATCTGCAGGAAGTTCAAAAGCAAAGAAAGAAATATGTATGAAAAATAATGTATCGACAACATGGGTTAACACATAAATTCTTAACAAGACATGCTAGCTTGCAGGAGTATTAAAGCTAAAACAAAAATTATAAGATCACACTACAAGATCTACATTCTCTAGTACATTTCTGCCAACAGTTTTTACTTAAGTCTTGGGAAATTTTAGTCATTCCTTGCCCCAATTTCACCTGCAAGCTTGAAGAAAAGAAGCCCAAATGGGAGGTAAAAAATGGCAGAGATTGGAAAAAAAAAACTATCCCCACGTCTGATGAACAGAATTCAATTGGGTTATCAAAAATGCCAGCTGTTTAGGGACCAATTTCTATCTGATCATTAGTTCTAAGACAAGGGGGTTTTCTCGAGTTATTTTTGGCCTTGAGTTTCAAGGGCTTTCATAAGAGTATCTTCAATTACCACTCAGCATGGTTCAACAGTATTACATCTGTATTCTTTTTCTACTGGTTGGTTAAGCTATATGTTTTGCTCTTTGTTTATATTAGGATGATACGTTTCCCTCCAAGTAGCAAACTCCTCTGTTTCTACATCAAGAAAATTTATTTTCTTACCAAAAAGGACAGGAAAAAAAATACAGCATCTATAGGCTATAAACTCTCCAACCAATCTCAATAAGTAGTTGTTGAAAGGCCTTACTTGTGGTTGTCAGATTCCCTAATTCCTCCATTGATTAACTTTCTTTCTTTCTGTGGTTCGTATTCTAGTTATCCTCCTCTCCAAATACTAGCTATGAGAAGTACTTTTAGTTCACGAGAAAGTGTAAAGTATTGGCTAAAGCCACGTTGTAGTGGAAGTCTGAGCAATCACCTGTTTATCCACTCTTAAAGTATAGGTTTGTGAGTCCAATGTTTTTAATTTTATTTCAATAGTCGTCTCTGAACCTTCAGCCACATCAGTCCCTGGGATTTTCTGAGCGCCATCACTTCCCATTCTCCTTAAAACAACAAGTGCCTGCCTCAAAATATAAAACAGGACATTATTTTTAATCCTTTTTTTTGTGTGTGTGTATATGTGTAGGAAGGGGAGGGGCAGGTGGGGGTGTTGGGGAGTAATTGCTAGGGTGGAGAACAAAATAGTTAAACAACCAATCTATTTAATGTGGGGAATGATAGGGCGGACAATTCATATAAAAGGTAAGTAAGTTGTTGAATGCTGAGAGATATGAAGAGCAAAGCTTCCTTTTCTCCCTTATACCACTAATTTATGAAGTTAAATAAAATTTGACCTTCTACATGACTACAGCAACATATCTATCAACAAAATAACATCCGTTAACATTCACAACAGAGATGCTCGTATAAAATAGCAGTCAAGGGTAAGCCTCGAAACACTTGGAACAAACATAAGAAGTGATGGAAGGTGAAGAAACTTACCAAGGCTTCAATTATTTTTAAGCAATTTATGCAACATCCTACAGAAGTCAAGTGTATGCATCTGTCATATACAGATTCTTTTGTGGAATGGATTAATTATACTAATGTTATGATGGCAACATAATTAGGTAATATTCTTTGTCATGAAACATAAGTGCGTCAAAACCAACAAAGAAGGTAAGGCAACTTCTTTTATTGCAAGCATAAGATGCTTTTTCTTTTCCAAAACATGTAGAATAAATAATAGGGACAAGGAGAAAGACCAATAAAAAGAAAATTGCCACGGATAGATAAGTTTTCGCATGATCATGCATTTGTGAAATAATCCTATACACAATTGCGCACAGTTTTGGATGGATGTTCATATCCAGCATGGTTTATATATTGGCAAACTTATGATATGTAATGGTTTTTTCGAATAGCCAAAAATGATTCATGCTGATAAAGATCATAACAATGGCATGCTGTATTACCTGCATATTGAGATCAGTCAACAGAGCCAATATGCTATGAATCTGACATAGCTGTTTCATAATTTTCATGGTCAATTTGGCTGTTACGCATAGAAAAGGCCCCTTTTTAGAGGTTTTTGCCTGCAGATAGAGCTTTCTATATGCAGAACCAAACCACAAATACCTCCACTCATTTTCCAGCCCGCGTGACTCAAATTTCATTGTCAAAGTTGAAGTTTTTATACTATTCTCACTGATATTCAAATTGGAAGGACAAAGATAAAGGCTTTTCATTGAACAAGGTAAAATGCAAACTTCTGCAGTGACTACGAAATACCTAAAACCTAACTCATGTATTTCTATCCAATAGGCTGCTGGAAGCATTAATACCTACCAAATATCAGTTAATTTCCCATGTAACTACAAATTTGAGCTATTTTGCTACTTTTCTAGAAACTAACAGTGCCAGCTCCATTGCAATTTGTTCGTGACACCCAATGTTATGACATTGCAATTGTGATTGAAAGAGGCACAAACAAACAAGAACTAAGAATTCACGCTGTACGGACAGCATTAATACTTCTTAAATATTCTAGACAATCTTAATTGACTCAGTAAAAATCATCAGTTGATTATCCAAGATTCCGCTCTATAATGTCATTAGTAATTTCCAATGAGAACAAATTATTTTACATTTACTGTTACCACAATAGTGAATGTTAACTATTAGCAAGAACAGAATTTTATATGCTGTCCGACATTAATGGTGGCTCCTCAACGCATTAAGACAGATGAGGCTAACTTCTCGTGTTTTCAGTTCCAGCTGCTCTAAATAGTTCAGGTGTACCAAACAACAACCTTACATTCCAACTGATGTTTATCCTTTATCAGGAGCAACAACAAAAAAAGGCTATAATAATGATTCGTCCACTTCACATCACATGAATAAACATGTTTGCACTTCGCTCCCAAACAAAAATAACTTCAAACACTAAATTTGCATAATTTATTAATAAGATGTTCAAGTAGACATGGTGCCAAACCACCAATCCCAAATCACTCAACAAATAAGTGAAGGTTTGCAACTTCGCATTTGGACACCCTGATTCTAGATTCCAAAAGCAAACAAACATCCCAACCTAAAATATCGAGCTACCAAGAAAAAAGGTCCAAAATTTAACACTGTACCTTGCTAAAGACAGCATCTTTACACACAATTTAACTATGAACAAGCCAAGATTCACTAGCAGTAGAAAAAGAAGAAGAACAGGAAATTAACACAAGAACGCAGAGAATCTTAACTGTATATTTTTTTGGTCAATGATATAATTCTAGGGCTTACAAAAATCATAATAAAACAAGAAAAGAGCTCGGGACTTCAATCTCTACGACCTAACGAATCATCAAAAAAATAAAGAAAGTTGCAGAATTTAACAAATACAAAACCTATTTCAGACAATCAAAGGAGTATAAGCTTAGAATTACCTGAGATAAACAAATAGAAAAGTAAAAAAAAAAAAAAAAAGTAAAATTGATTGATAAGAGAGAGAGAGAGAGAGAGAGAGAGAGAGGGAGAGAGAGAGGTGTGGGGTGAAGTGGAGAAATGACAGTGCGTTCTCTCTCTGTCCCCCGGTGGCTCTCTGTATAAAGGAGGTGACAGACGCACAGCTGATGGATGTATGACTCCTTTTTAACGGACGACGACGAAGAGGGAAGTGTCAATATGCGTCTCTGTGACTGGTCTGTTTACAAATTTTCATCTCCAACTTCAGTGTGATTTTTTTATTTATTTTAAATGGTAATTAAAGAAAAAAATATACTTGTAGTACCCATTTAGGGATATCTTATTATGGTAATTATTGCATTCTTTCTATAAAAAAAACAATTTTAAAATTTATAATGAATTTAGTCGAAATGATTAACGGAATTATTATTAATATCACATTTAAATCTCAACTCAAGTGTCCTGACTATTTTATATTTTGCTTCACGGTTTATTAATATTTCATAAATTAAAAAAATTTATTAATTCAATTTTTTATATAAATTTATTACTCTTTATTTCATGTTGGTTTCGAGAAAATTTTTAATATATAATAATATATTAAAAAATAAATTTATAATTTCATAATTTTCATAATTATTTCAATATAATTGAGACTTATATATATTATATATTTTAGAAATACTAATATAATTATGTAAATAAATAGTGTTAAGTATAACTGAGATTATCGCTAAAATTACTATTAAAAAATAAAAATAATTGATTATAATAATGTAAAGAGTTTCATAAAAAAAATTTTGTTAGAGTTTAACTTCAACTCTTATATATTTCATTATTATAATTTAATTTGAATTTATATAATTTCTTTCAAATAAGTTTTTTTAATCTATAATTAATTCAAATTTTATATGATATTGGTGTTTATTATGTTATATAATAAATATAGAACAATTTGAAATGTAATGAATTTTATGCTTAATTTAAATTTAAATATCTTAATTTTTCAAAAATACTTTTCATCGAAACATATATGTTGGAATTTGATTATTTTCTTAAGAAATTAAAGGAAAAAAAGAAAGAAGATGTAAATATAATAAATTTCAATATTAATCATTAGGTCCAATGATAACAAAAATTTGAATATTTATTTCCTTTTATAAATTTGACCCATTTTTTTAAGTTTTACTTAAATAATCTGATTTGACTAATTAATTGTAATTATAATCAAATTAAAATTTCGATGAAAATTGGATACTACCCTCTTAATCCTATATATTAACATCTTTTTACTATACTAATATTTTCTACCGTGTCAAAAAATATATAAAATCACGATGAAAATGAGAAAAGAAATGAGATTACCTTTCATTATTTTTCTTTTTAATTCATGATTTTCACTTTCTTATTTATTTGTAACATGACCTTAGTAACTCGTATGTGATATGTAAATATATGTAGCAGTGACGTGTAAGTTGTTGGTAATAAATAATAACACGTTACTCTATTTTGACTGAAATTTTAATTTGACTATAATTACAATTAATTAATCAAATTGAGTTATTTAAATAAAAATTAAAAAAATTAATTAAATTTATAATTGAATGTAAAAATTTAAATTTTTAGTGTTGTAAGGCCTAATTATTATGTGCTCAACAATTGTGAAGAGCTGGCTAGGCTTAATGAATGATTTGGACTTGGATCATTTCAGCATGAATATTGTATGTCTAGGCCGGATCAAAACTAACCGATTCTAATTCTAATCGATCCAACAATATAAAAGAGGGTGTTAAAAAATTTAAATAATAGTGTTAAAAAAGTTATTGCGAAAAAAAACTTTAGATAATAAAATTATATACAGATATAGTAATCTAGAAAGAAATAATAATTTATAGGGAGATAATCCTAGACAATAAGAAAATATTATAGAGAGGTATTCTAGAGAAATAAAAAAATATATAGATGATAACTAATTATAATGAATAATTCTAAAGAGAAATGATAAACAAATTGTATATTTATATAGTAAGAATTTATAAATAATATTGATTCCAGTTCAGGAATCAACGGTTTTAGTTTCAAGTGAAAAAAAACTTATCCTAAATTGGCACATTTCGGTCCTGACTCGAGCACTATTCCAGGTTTGACCGGTTTCAGGTTCAGTTTCGAACGCCCATAGCTAGTCCTATCTATAAACACTAATTCGGTTGAGAACTGAACCTAATTATTATGTTACAATAATTTTAATCCTATATTTGGGAATTGTCTTACGGAGGAAAGAAAATAAGAAGAGAAAATAGATTTATTTTCCTTTCTCCTATTTGAATTGGAAAATAAAACAGAAAATCTATTATTTATTTGCACTTTCTTATCTTTATTTTTTATTTTATCTTTCTTCCAAAAATAATAATTATCTTCCTTCTTTTTTTTTTTTTTTTACTCTTTTAGAAACATTAAGAAATTATTTTTCTCCCTTATTTTCTTCTTTAATATTTCTCCTCTTATTCTCTTCCAATCCAAACAAAGAGTAAATATATAACAAAAAATAGAAATACTCAATATTGAACCATAAATGTTTTTTTTTTTTTTTTTTTTTTTTTGTGAAAGAAAAGAATTGCATTAGGAAGAATGATAGATTAATACATCTTTCTATAAAAGGAAAAAAAACTGAACTAGAAAACAACCAGCTGAAGAGTAAAATCTTCTTTGAATGTTATCAATAACAGCAAAATGAACAAGGGCATGTGTTGATTCATTCTGCAAACCACGACAAAATTTGAAGATACAAGACTGGAAATTGAATGCTTCAAGTTGTATTTCTTCTATCAATATTCCAAGATAGGTGAACTGGGTGGCTAGATTTTGGATAGTTAAATTTATGTTTAAGCAGTCACTCTCAAGTTCTACATCTCTATAACCGAGCTCCAGGGCTTGAGAATAGCATTTGCTTCTGCCATTCCTGCACATGAAACTCCACCCTGACAATTATGAATCGGCACTCCAGCATTTGTCGTAGTTTTGACCAGCAGCATCCATATTAATCTTGACTCGTCCAACACTTGGTGGTCTCCAAATTGAGCTGTGCAATTGCAGATTTAGTGGACAACGGGTTTGTTTTCCTTAAGGTATTCATAATAGTAATCAGTTGCTTTGGTGGAGATGGCCTATTATTCCATATGATTTTTCTTGAAAAATAAGTTTGTTTCTTGCATAACAGATCGACCATAACAGTCTCTTGTGACTCTTAAAAGTATCCTCACAACCAGAACAATAAGAATGGAACTGCACCCTCTGTCTTTTTTTTTTGGCAAATTTGCATTGACAGGCAACAAATCTCGACATACCTTACAGAGGAAACATTTGCTTGTTGGCTGCAATTGGAGTTTTCATAACCAACTTCATCAGGATGCATTTTGCATTGATGATGAGCTAGAAGCACCTCCTGCATTTTATCCATCTTCACACAGCACCGTTCTCACCCAGTACAAAGCCATTTTTGGCCGTTCATTTTTTGTTTTTAAAATGACATAAAACCATAATGTTTATTAAGAAAATATAAAATCAAGTTATACTTTAATTCACGTGTCATGCAGTGGAACTTGGAGCTTTTGTAGTGCACTCAACATGTCAATTTTATTTTGAAAAATAATTTTAGAGAAAATTAGATAAATTAATATATATATTCTTAAAAGCAAAATATTATTTCAATTATTAAGGTTAATTTTTTTTGTTTGATTATAATAAAAGTTCAATTTAATAATTTATGAATATCTTTTGTAACTATAGAAATTTATTTATATGGTTTAATAATTTCATTATTATATATTTAGTTTTTATTTTTCATTATCTAAAAATTTACTATTGCATCTCCTTAAGACTGATTATTTTAAGTTTAATCCCATATATGTAACATTTACTATTATAACTCAAAATCAATCATCATTTCAAACTTTTGGCATTGCATTGCATATGATGATAATTAATAGAATTTTTATTTAAAATCTATAATTATATCTATATATATATATATATATATATATATATATATATATATATATATATATAAGAGCAAGGTTTTAATATTATTTTTTCTTTCCTACATTGCATATTATATAAATCTTAAATTATTTTTCTTAGCCTTTAGATAATTAATTATTTTTAATATTTTCTAACTATTTATATAAAGTATTATCTTACAACTACTGAGACTAGTATTTCTTGGATTAATGTGGAAATTTTTATTTCATGAGTTTGAAGTTTAATTTCTTAATCTACTCGGAAGGAAGAAAAAACGTATGAAAATATGAAAAATTTTAGTGATTGTTTAAGCAGTTTTGTGCTTTGCAATTACACAAATGGCACTGGGATCACTGTAATTCAAACTATGGACTTTGAGATTTTTGCATAAGACATAGGAAAACGATTGCTATTTTAGCATTATTTTTATAACTAGTCTCGACATTACACTTTTTGGAAAACATTGTAGAAACATAAAATACATTGAGTACGCTGACAATAACATCTATATACATTTTATGAAAGTCCAAACTTGGATAATAATGGAATGTTACCCACCAAAAAGTAGTAGCTCCTTGTGAGATTCACCTCTATAAAGTAAAACCATGTCCATCTCCAGTTTGGATTTATGTATAAACCTGCAGCTATGCCCAAACAGCACTATAATGTAAGACACCACAAACTCGCATAGAAAACATCCATGTCAATGCACCCATTATCTTCATTTTCATCCATTGAGGTTGTTGGCGTCATTGGTGGAGGAGATGTTGGGGTGCAACTATTCGGCAGTGGCAATCCACAAAGCAAAGGATTTTCCTTCATGCTTTCCTGTTCAGATGTTACGAATTGTGCAACACTATCTTGGGTCTTTCCTGATAAGTTGTTGTGCGCTACGCTGAAAACTTCTAGAGAGTTTAGTTGAGTGAGCTGAGAAGGGATTTCTCTATTCAAATTGTTCCAGGAAAGATCTAAACTCTCGATTGCTGTCAGATTTGAAAATGTTGAAGGGATTGGTCCCGTCAAAGAGTTGTGAGATAGATTCAACGCCTTGACAGTGAAAAGAGTTCCAAAATCAAGAGGAATCTCGCCTGAAAAATTATTGCTAGAGAGATCAATGCCAGAGAAAGTATGGGAGGTTGTTGAGGTTGTGAAATTAGGAGCTTCTGCACTCTATGCCATTCAATACTCGCTCGTAGACAACGGACAATAAGACCAGATAGATTATTATGCGAAAGATCGATCAAGCTTAACTTTTCCAAGTTGCATAGCTGAGTTGGGATTTGACCTTGAAAATTATTATGACTCAATTAAAGATAGCTCAAACGGGAAAACTTTCCCATCCATTTTGGAATCCTTCCACCCAGATTATTATGGCTAAGATCTAATACAATAAGCTCAGGCGAATCGTACAATCCATTCCTTAATGGTCCTTCTAACTTGTTTTTAAACAAATGAATTTCTCGTAACTCTGGAAGGATCAATTTAAATGAAAAACTTCCAGAAATCTCATTTTCTGAAAGGTTTAAAACTTCAAGAGAAGACATGTTCCCTGTCCATGTTGAGATCTTTCCAGAGAGATGGTTGTGGCTTATATCTAATATTTGTAAATCCTTCCAAATAAAGTGATAGATAGATTAATTTATTAATTCATATCATTTAAAATAAGTCATCGATCTCATTATTTTTTATAAATAAATTTGAAGTCTTGTCAAATTATTCAACTCTGCATCCACGACGAGTAAGATTGATATATAATTTAAAATAATATAAATAGTAATATAATTTTTATATTTTGAGGCATAAATAAAATTTAAAGAAATGAACTTTTACCTTCAACATTAAGTGTTGCTTTCAGTTTATTGTCACCCAAATATAAAATTATCAAAGATGAAAGGCCAGTTAAAGATGATAGGATATCATTGTTGAAATTGTTCCCAGTTAAATAAATTTGCTCTGAATAACCAAGTCTTGACAGCCTTTCAAATCCTGTAATGAACAAATGAAGAGAAAAGTATGATGAATCGCACTTTGATTTGGAAATATTTATATAATTAGTTAGGATTGTAAATACAGTAAAGAAAGGGACCGCCCTTCGTTCTTAATGTAATCAGCTATATCATTACCAAATAAGCTGAGATTATGAAGTTCTTGGAAGGGAAGAAACAAAGAGTCATTTAGATACCAATCATTTTCTGAGTCACGATCTCTTATGAGATCAAGATTAAGTTCAACAACTCGTTTTGTAGTAACATTGCAAGAAACTTTTTTCCCAATTACAATAGTCATCATCTATTCCCCAATTATAGAGAGAATCAAAGATGGTAAAATTAGCCACAGTAAGGGAAGACTTGAATTGCAAGAGAGCATTTCTCTCATGCTCCAAACAACCATCACCACATCCATTTCCCTTGTATAAACAGCACCATCATCACTAACAGCACCAGACACTGCTCCTTCTTTAGCCCCATTGATAATATTTGAATTGAAACTGTATATTTTGAACTGCTAATTACCACCTCCCCACCCCACCCCACCCATTTATATATAGTAGGGATACCTGTAATCAAATGGCCCCATGTTACTGTTTGTTAATTTACTTGTTCTAGGAAGCTCCCTGTATATGTTTATACAGCAGCAATGCCATTACTCCAACTTGCCAAGTTTTTTGCTTCCCAGCTCATAAGAAAATGACAGTCATGAAATTATTAGACATTACAGAGATCCAATCGTGTTCACATTAAATTCAGGAGAAATCAGAGTAAAGTAATATAGTACTTCATTAATTTTTATATGTCCCTTTTTATTTATACTTAATAAATTTTCAAATTAAAAGATATAAAGCATTTAAAAGAGTAAAGATAAATAAAGATGAAGTAACATTTATACCTTTTCTACTAGTAAATTGGAAAACTATACAAGAGGACACGTTGTCTTCTAACACAAATTTGATTGAAATTTATTAAAAAATTTAATTTTTTTTTAATTTCGTTGTTGTAATGTTTAGGTTATTCATCATATACTTCTTTTTTATTTAAAAAAAAAAAGTCTTCCAAGTCTTAAATGATTTGTTAAGAACATTATGAAGATACAATATTTTCCATAAAGAATGACTTTTATTATTTTAATCATTCTTCTCCGGAAGCTGCATTTATAGTTGTGAAATCTTCTAAAAGTCTTAATTAAGTGATTAGTTTCCAAGTCTTCCTTCTAGTCATCAGAGACTTGCGAAGGCTTGCAAAATAGTCGTTCATTTTGACCGGAAGAGCGCTAATCTAATCATTTAAGATTACATATACCACCAATTTTAAAACTCCTAAGAAAAAATGAAAAAAAATAAAAAATGCAACTCTTGATATTATAAATAGTAGTAATTTAAAATAAGTTCATGAAACTTAAGAGAATTATTAATAATTTTCAGACTTTTTATTGTATTTTAAATAATAATAATAATAATAATAATAATAATTTAAAATAGATTACTAAATATTTCAGAATTCTGTAATCACTATTAGAACTATTAGCTATATATATATATATATAATATATAATTTGATTTCTTTTATTAATCTCTTTTAATAAAATCAACACTACGTCATCAATCATTATAACTGCTAACAATGTATATATATAGTATTATTATACTAAGATATAAAAAAATATTATACTAAATCACGTTAAAAAATTATTATAATGTTAAACCTAACATATTAGCGTTATTAACTTATGATTATATAGTGCTAGAATGACATTAATCATGTTTATTAAATAAGTTTGACTAATTTTATGTCTTTTAACTAATTAATATGATATAAAAGAATTTTATACTACATTGTTATGTAGTATAATTTAAATTTTAACCTCAAATTTTTTATTTTAATTAATAGATCTCACTTTTACTATTAAAATCCTATATTAATAAGTATATATATTGTGTTATTACGTCTATAAATATAAGATAATTTTTTAAAATTTGGATATATTATATAGTTTAATTTTTATTTTTATAATATTAAAATTTAAAAATTTATGAAAATAAAAGTATCAGATATGAATTTAATAAATTTTTTATTAATAAATTAGAGCACACCTTTTGAATGAATAATTTTGAAAGCTAACATGCTCTGCTATATTTTGAAGCATGAGGAAGTGCTTCTTTGAAAGCTAAGATTTGCCTCAACACTGCAAATATTCCAACTTCTGGTGAATAAATGGATTCTCATGTTGATCAGCACTGAAGTAGAATAAGAAATAAGATTATTCTTGCATTGGAATTGGTAAAGCAATAATAGTATTAGAGATGCAAAAGGGCTCAGCATAGAACACTGTCTGAATTCAGCTATATGCTCTGCTGTATAAGAGAGTTCAAAGTTTCGGGCATTTCTTGATTCAGTTCTGCCTTTTGGGTTCTCAAAGATGTTGGCTCTTCTGTGTCCTTGACACTTTAAGATGGTCTGTAAATTTTAGACGGGACGGAGAAAGAAAGAAGAAGAGGGAGGTGGAGGGAGAGAAGTGGTAGCTTCTTTTCTAATATTAAGATATTTTTAATTAATCTTAATTGAAAATTATAAAAGTCAGTTTATTGGATCCATTGTTAGCCACCTCAAATTTAACTTAAAAAACAACGGTGTTAGTTATTCTGTTATAGTGGGAGCTTAAATTATTCATTTTAATTTGTGCCTAATTCACTCCTCGCACCAGATGCCAGAGGCAAAAATGCACCTTCTCTCATAAAACTTTTATTGTTTAAATGTGCTCTTAAAGCCAAAAATAAGAATAGCACAACAAGAAAAGTAGATAAGAATGAAAAATTATATCCTTCTACATGGGTAAAACGATTGATACAAGATTAGTTCCTTTGATCTAACTGCGATGAACCAATTAAAATTTCTTTTTATTGAGAAAAATGAGTATAATTATTACCTATATATATAATTACATTAATTACTAACTACTTATATGAATGCAGTCTTTTTATAATTAAAAAATATAATAAATTATGGTAGTACACCAATAGAGTTTATATAGAAATAGAATATTAAAAAATTATAAATACAAAAGACAAAAACAAAATTATTAATCGAAAAAATAAAACAATGGATAAAAAAAAAACAAAGAAAAACGAAAGAGATTCTTATTTGCTCACATGCTATATTTGACCTAAACCTTATACTTATATAACATATGAAATGGAAAATCAAAAGTTTATAGATGGGACGAAGGAGCACAAATCCGAAAAGAAAAAACCTTGATGCTAATAAGTTAATATTTATATATGTAGATGATAGATAGACTTCAGGCTATCAAAATTTATAGCAAGTTTAACTAATCAATAAATACACATATATATATATATACATACTACTTAAATATACTAACAAATCATTCACAATGTTACCACATAATTAGATCAACTCCATCAACATGATCACTTAATAATTTTCTTAGTTTTAACATATCCAAAAAAATATATATGTGTAAAGTTTCAAATCCATTGCTGCAAAGAGTCTAGATTGCAAATAATTTAAAATACAAAAAAAAGAAATTAATTACAATAGGCCCGAAGAAGAAAGAAATCGGTCTGTCCGGAGAAAGACGACAGAAAATCTAGCTGTCACCTAAAAATTAAAATTGAGACTGCCAGTCTCGAAAATGAGTTAAAATCATATAATCCAAGTAAATAAAAATATCTCAGTGAAATATTTATTTTGTCAAAATAAATTATTATATTATATTAAAACGCATGTTATATCCTATTTCAGAAAAACACCATTTAGCATGTACGGGACAAGTACCTCAGCAGAACTCTAGACTCCAATACCATTAGCCAATCGGCTCTCTTATTTTGATGATACTGGCGCCCAGAGAGCGAAGCTCAACTAGAGTCCGTAAATCCAGTCTGGACACTTAATTTCTAATGTAGCTGGCGCCTAGAGAGGAACGCTTGACTAGGAACCTTTCCTCTAGCAATTAAATTTCCATAGCCCAGGGAGTTATACTCGACAAGGCCACATCACAAAAATATTCTCTTATTATTTGTTCTTGATTTATACTAGTATGCACGCGGTCTTGATGCAACCCATCAAGTAGTATGTTTTACTGCAATCTCATCCTAAGTCATAATACAATCATAACATTAATAACATGAAAAATGACATAATTCGTAAGCAATCTTACGATTGAACAATTCGAAAGCAATCTTACTATTGTTCAATAACTTATTAAATAAGATTGAACAGAACACGTATTGCATATATAAACTTAATTAATTAAATTCCTAGATCAATTAATTAAATAAATAATTTAGATCCATAAATCAATTAATTAAATATATAATAGTAAATAATAAAAAATTTCAAATTATAATCAAAATAATGAAAATATATTAATATGATGATAATACTAATAATATTTGTAATAATTATTAGTCGAAAATGCTACATAAAAATTGGCAGGCATATATGCAGAGGATATGACTTTAACTCACAGTTCTGACGACCCTCTTGCTGTGCTCCTACGACTCTGGTGGGGCAGGTTAGATAGACGGGTTATCTATTCACAGGAACAACAACCTAGGCTTAAATTCATAGAATTGATTGTCTAAGAATTTCGACTCAAAAATTCTACCAAAAATTTGGCAAAATCTCATCTAAAATATAGAAATTTATGCTCCGTATAACAGGTCTAGAACCTGCTAAAAATACTTCAAAAATTCCCCAATTATTTAACAGGGACTGTGCCACCAGAACTGCATTATTTTTTTTCAATTTCGCAACGCAATTCAGATAGAGATTATTTATCTACTCGGCATAAATATTTAATTTACAACCAACTCTAATAAGTAATTTGCTCGTATCTAAATTAATTATTCAAAACGATATTTATCACAAAACAAAATAATAACTAATCATACTAATAAATTCATAAGATTTATAATTAAATTATCAATTAATTAAATCAAATTAAATTAAATTATCTATTATTACATCTAAAATTTTTAAGGTTGAAATAAAATTTACCGACTCCCAAAATCTAAAATTTGCACATCCTGAAAACTCCAGGATATAACGGTGTCAGAATTCGAACCCATAAACGCTTATGCGAAGCTTGAGGTATGGAGAGTCCGAAAACACTGAAATCACGACCAACTCTCGCTTGGAGGACGCCAGATCGCGGCCGAAAAAGTGCTGCTCTAGTGAAACTACACCAAAGCTGTCGGAGACGATGAAGGCTAGAGGATGAGCTGTTCTTGGGTTTCAGAGGGTGGGGAACACAAACCCACCGTCGGATTTGCAAGTAAGAGGTGGCAAGCGGCTGGTTGCACGGTGGCAGCGGGGAAGAAATGAGAAGAGGAAGACGATGCTAGCGAGAAGAGAGAAAAAGAAAAAAAAAATGGTGGGTTGTTAGAGGTGCAGGCAGCGGAAATGGAGGTAGGGAGGAGGAGGAGGAGGAGGAGTGTGACGTCGGGGAAGAAAAAGGATGGGGAGGGCTTGAAAGAAATTTTCCAAAAGATAGGAGGTGGAAAAATATATATAAGCCCCCTTCTTAAAGTATATCGCTACAGTAAAATCCATTTTATTTCAATTATTATACATATGTATGTATTTACACACACATATACACTTAATTATTAAAGTAAAAATTAAATACTAGTTTAAACTCTTAATAATAAAGATAACTCTGTAGAATAAACAATTTTTTAATATTTAGTGTAAATCAAATCCAAATAAAATATAGACAAGTATTTTCAAATAAAACTAGTATAAATATAAATAAGATTAACTTACTCTTCTAAAACCACAAATCTAAATTTAAAATCTATCAAAATCAATATTCTTAAATTACTAGATAATATTAAATTAGATTAAATGATGCTCAATTACCGACGAACAATATTAATTTATCAAATTGTCTCTGAAAAATAAAAAAATTAAATTTTAAGAAAAATTTATAAGTATTATACTTATAATTGTTTTTTGTACTTCTAAAATTAGAACCAATTATAATGAATAATTAAAATTCTAATAGAATTAAACTGATAAAATTAGATTTATACTTAATAAATTAATAATTATTAAATTACATTAATAAAAAAAGAAATTAACTCAATTAATAAAAAATAAGTAAAATCTTTTTGACAAATTTGCATGTCTCTTTTTCTTCACATTTTTATATATGTTATGATTATAAATTATAAATATACTATTTTTTACGCATGCTTATTTCGATTATAAAATCAAGTTGATAGATACAATTTAATAAAATTTTAAATAATTAATATTAATTTATAATACTTAATAAATTATAGCAAACTAATTATTTTTAAATTTCAGTCTTAGTTTTTTAAAATTTTTTAAGATATTATTCATGTAATAATATAAAAATTATTTTAAAATTCTTTATTAATTAATTTTAGTATTATATAAATTAATACTATCAATATAATAATAATAATTATTTTTTACAATTAAAAATTTATTATTGTAGTAAACTATATAATATTAAATATTTTATTTAAGATATTATTTTTTAAAATTAAATTATTATCTAATTAGAAAACTAATTTATTAGTTAATATAGTATTAAAATATAATTAATATGTTATTTTTAAGATATAATTAGTCTTATTATCCTGACTAGAAAACTATTTATTATAATATAATTTTAAAATATAATTAATAAGTTATTTTTTAGGATTAGAATCAGTATTTAATGAAGAATGTAATTTATTAATTAATAAATTAATAGAAAAATTATAAAATTATATATAAATTTAAATTCTATATATAAAAAATAAATACACATATCAAGATAATATTTTTCAAGTAGTTGTATTTACCGTCTCAACTCTTCTCGCACGCAATAATATCTTAAAAACGATGTGGTATCCGAAGAGTAGTAATGTCTTCCAAGCAAGAAGACAGCCTTCCAATAGTGAAATCCATATACTGAAAAGCCTCTATATATCGGTACTCTATATAATAATAATAATTTCTGCATAGCAATAAAAATTATAGTCCCAATTTGAGCTAGTTATAAATAAAAATAAATTCTCTTATAATAAGTTATAAATTGTTTAGGTCAATTCTTAAAAAAATATCTCTCTATATAATGATATTTTTATACATATTCAAAAAATATATATTATACTATATTTTATTTTAATATAATATTATTTTATCTTATCAATTTTATTTGCACAATATGACAAAGATATTTATATATCTTTATCTCTAGTTTCTATCATTTCACCGATAAAATAGAAAAAATTTAGCATTCAAATCTCCATTAAGTTATATCTTCCTCGTAGTCATAAATTTTATTCAGTTCCAAATGTATGACTATAAAGAGATTTTACTGTATATATATTAATTTTTAAGACATGACACTTTTTTGACAACTTTATTTATTTTGACATATATGATTTTTATTTTGACATATGCACTTATTTTTATTATTTAAAATTCAAGCTTAGATGTAACTTTATAATTTTTTCTATTAATTTATTGATTAATGAGTTATATTCCTAATTGAACAATGATTCTAATTCTAAGAAATAGCATATTAATTATACTTTAATATTATATTAACTAATAAATTAGTTACCTAACTTGATAATAATTCTAATTATATTCTAAATAGTAGCATATTAATTATGTTTTAAAATTATACTAACTAATACATTAGATTCCTAATTACATCATGATTATGATTTTAGAAAATAATATTTATTTTAAATTGTATTTATTAATAATTTAATCTTTAATTATATAATAATTTTTAATTTTAAAAGTAGTAATATCAATTAATATTATTAATTTATACAATATTAAAATTAATTAACAGATATTATTAAAATAATTATATTAATAAATTTTTAAAATATTGAAAAAATTAAAAAATACATTTAAAAATATATAATTGGCTAATAAATATTAAATATTAAATATTAAAACTCCAATTTTAGATTTTATTTATAAATTTAGTTTTATAGTTAAAATAATAATAATGATCATGCAACATACACTAGTTACTGTAAAGTCGAAAAACTTATCTATAAATAAATAAAATGAGCCAGTTTATATAATTATAAGTGTAATTTGACCTGACTGCTCACATGCCTCGCACACTCCCTAAGAATTGGTTAAGATTTTTTTTTCTTTCCTTTTGTAAGGGATGGGTGAAGATTTCTTAATAATATACAAAAAAAAATTGATTCCAAGAATTCTATTCTGAAGAACAAATGATTTTTACCACTTTAGCTAAGTAAAAGTGTATAATAATTTATTAATGGATTTCAGAATTGGCCGAATATTTATAGCAGATGTGTAAATAAAGCTAAAGAATGATCATATTTCCATAGAAATGTCAAGAAGTCATATCAATTTTGATAAATGGCCCATCCCTCGGCTTCTAACCAGCCACAGCCAGGTCCATTTCTTTCTTTTCTTGGAAGAGAAATTTAGTCCACTGGGATGAGAATGCTTGCTTATCCAAAAAGAAAAATAACAATAATAGTAAAACAAATATGGGTATTGACAATGCTTTTTCATGGTCCTATTACATTACATGAAAAGTGAACAAGATTACAGGTTAATTCTTGTGCAGCAGAGATGGTAAGAATTGCATAGACAATTGTCGTATCATAATGATATGCATGTATCCGCACCACTATCACCAAGGGGAATTTTTTTTTCTGAAAGAAATGACATGGCTGCCTCTGATAACACTGGTGGACCACTTCTTAGGCCTTCAGGATGAGCTTAGCCCTTATATCTGTGAAACAGATAAAACCCTTCAAGATTGGGTCGTTGAAAGACAAGACAATTGCTCATTCCTTATTTTATGGTTAACCACAGGTTGGGCTGTAATAGGCCATAGACTAATGACCCAATGCACAGTGTATATGATCCCACATGCAGAAGAAACTACACAATCACATGCATTGCAATCAATGAGTGAGACATGGTAGACCCACTCAAAAATCCCTTTGTTAGCCCTTTGCCTCTCGTAGAGGAAACACAAAGCAGGGTCTCAAGTCATCACATTATCCTTCATACCTACTTCATTTCAACACATGCCTCTTCTTCACTGATCACACATATCCTCTCTAGTTTTCCAATACCTATTTCCTGTTTCTTGAATAAATGTTTTAACCCTTTTGAGTTTCCAAAATCTTGTATGCTACAGCACCAGCTATTGATGTTTAAGCTTTTGGTTTTTAGATTTTTCTTACCACATTTTGAATTGTTGATTTCTAACACTTTTGAACTTTTAGTAAGTGGCATGTACTGTTAAAAAATCATCACAATGTACATTATTTACATATGGCAATCTAATGCTCATTTATTTGTTTTAATCGACTAAGTTTATAGAGGTACTATACAATCATTCATAAAACTTGCCTATTTCTTGACTTTTATCATAAGATTTTAATTTTAAAAAAACTGTTCATAATCTTCAACATTAGTAACACATCATATAACCAGATAGAGCTCAAATATTGACCTGCTCAAGTGTTGGAATGGCGATTACCTCCCATCTTTTTTATTTCTCACTTTTTTTTTTTTGTTTTAATAAAAATGACAATTCCAAATATTAGACGTGCGCTAAGACATATAATTAGGTTGACGCCTCTCTAGCACCGATATCATATTAAGAAGTTTAAATAACGGAGAATTATAAAATAATTCATACTCTTTTTTTCTTTAAAGAAAAATTATCTAGAATTTTTAATTTTTATAAAATCGTCCAAAATCTTGCTTACAAATCTCTTCATATCATTGTGGAAATGGTGAATAAAAGTTCTTGAGTTCTTGAAATCTAGTGACATCATTTTGTGGGATGCATATTGATCTCTTTAATTCTATAGATCCATTTTGTGGGATATATTTTGGATCTCTTTAACTCATTGACTAGAGACTGATCCATGTTGTGGGTTATATTCTGATAATTTTAACTCCATGAATTGTTGCTTAATATTTTCAATATCTGATGTACTTGTATTGACCATTTGCAATTTTTTAATGTGATGATCATTTGCTATCTTTATGGGTATTCTGAGCAAGTTTTTTTTTTTCCTTCTAAGTAAATAATTTCATTATGCATACATTTGAATAATGAAATGAAGAGAATTGTAAACAAGATGGTGAATACTTATGTTAAAATCATAATTTTATAATAATTCTGAAAGATAAGTAAAGTTTATGAATTATTTTGTAACTCTATATTTATTTTTTATTTATGGAAAGGTGGCCGTGACTATAACATGGAATAATCATCACCTTACATTTTCGTAAAAAAAAGTAAAAATTCATCTAGAACAGAGAAGAAAACTCGAACCCGATATCTTTCACTCCTAAAAATAAATGTTCTTTCCATTCAAAGTAGCTCTCAAGTGTACTTTATGTTTATTTTTTTAAATTAAGTATTTCAGCAGCTTAATTGAAGTTTATTTAGTTATAAGGCAATTTTATTATACTAGCTGTCGAAGCTGAATAATTCTGTTAAAATTAAAAATCATTATTTTATGAGAAAAGTTTTTAGATAAATCTGTCTGCCAAGTCATCTTTCCACAGATAAGTTGAGCTACATCTCTTAACCACGTTATCTAAAGTAATTTATTTTAAATAATTTTCTTAATTAGATGTCCACTATTAAGTCTAAACCAATTAGCATACCTGTTTTTATTAAATATATCTAAGAATTGCTAAATTATTTTATAATCTTTTCCTGATTTTTGGGATTAAATATCTGGTGACGTACGAGTCATGCACTAGGCACTTAGCAGATAGATACTATTGATGTATTAGCTCAATGGAGAAGATGACATGATCATTTACATAGGATATAAAAGCCTATTGAGGTCGGGCCAAGTGCTGTATATCAACCATCAAAGTCAGAGTATAAAAATAATCAAATTACTATGATAATGGAATAAACTATGTACAGAAACTCATTCCTAGTCCTAAAAAACTGCAGCATTTCTGTAATGCTGTTAAACTTTTTATCCTTTTTTTTTTTTTTTTTTATTGTCCTAAAAGGTTTCTTCCTCTAGCTCGCTAGCTGCTGGCTGCTAATTTTGTAACTACAAACATTAGTTGTGTATCGGAGGCTTTCTCTTTGCTGGAGAATAGTCCATAATGTCGACAAAGCTATCATGGGTCACCTCCTGATGCTCAGAATTTGGTGAAGAATTAATGGTGAATTTCTCATGTTCCTCACCAACTTCTCCGTTACTTGATATTCCCTTTGTCATTGGGTTAGCTTTAGTTCCTCCATTTTCCTTGTTCTGTATAATAGAGAGAGAAATAAATATATATCCACACCTTACTTAGGTAAAGAAACTTAAATTAGTCTGTCGTTTTATAGTATTATAGTAATTAACCAACCAACCTTGGAGGTGGTGCTGGTGGTAGAAGTAGAAGTAGCAGAGGTAATCACAGTAGTCAGTTTTCTATTCATTCCTGCAACCATAGATATCAAAAGACGTTTGAGTTTCTGAATTCATATATTTCCACTCCAAAAACTCTACAGAATCCCCAGAATTGTATGATGATCTAAGATAACTAGTAAAGAATGATAATTTTTTTATCAGTTTCTTGGGGATAAAAATTTTGCTTGTAGAGAGTACATGGTCATGGGGGTTTAAATCTTTGTAAAACCCAATAATCTCCTATGTCAGACCTTTAGAAACATTAATCAGTTGCTAATTAAGAACTTGAACTACAAGTGAATAATCAATCATCCTAACTAGAGTAGTCATGATCAGAAGAAACTAATTAATGGTGCCTAGGTTTGTGATGCCTAGGTCCGTAGTAATCTTCGTGAATGCTCGGTAACCAGTGGTGAGGTGATGATGATGATGATGATTTCTTGGAAACTCTAGAAACTGATCTTTTCTTCAAGGTACCTGTGCAATGTCCTTCTTTGCAGATTATAACCTCTCCAATACCACCAGTACTTCTGTTTATTAACGAACTCTTCTCTTCCTTATCCTATCAAAATTGCATGAACAAAATATTGAAGAAGAAAACGGGGAAAAAATTAAAGAAGAAAAACTTCAGAAGATAAGACAACTCACATGGAGTTTTTGATGCTCAACTTGCATAAATCCCTTTTCCAAGCGAATTCCTACATAGAAAGATCATATATTAGAACCCAGAAAACACAATATTGCTAAAATAAGGGTTGTTTTTGCATACTCATAATTAAGGTGTATATATTTAGCATACCTTTAGCCTGGTGAACAAGAAGAGTTGACAAAAACAGAAGAGAAACAACTAAAAAAGGCCTCATTTTGAGAAAAGATCTTACTAAGAAGATTTGGCAAGGACTAAGTTCAAGTACAGAATGTGGGTTTTTTTTTTCTTTTAGCTTCTCTCTATCTCTTAAAAACTTGAATCTAAGATTGAGCTTGTGAATGAATGGTATAGCATGGGGGGTGATAACCTTCTTAAATATATGAATAGGGTTTAGGGCCCACAATAAGTTCTCTCCCAACATGAACTTTAAGAACGGGAGGGATCTTTCTTCC
The DNA here is from genome assembly GCF_019578655.1 of Ricinus communis. Lineage (NCBI taxonomy): Eukaryota > Viridiplantae > Streptophyta > Magnoliopsida > Malpighiales > Euphorbiaceae > Ricinus > Ricinus communis. Next base: position 24,871,188 of record NC_063258.1, read on the forward strand.
ACTTTCTTGTGTTTCTCCTTTGTCTTGCCATTGTAAAGTGCTACTATATTTGTCTAAAGGAATTGACTAATCATTGATTCATTAGGGTTACCCTTATTGTTCAATAATGGAAAAAGGGTTTTTGGGTCTTTTTGTTTATGAGTAGATTGGAGCTTAAAAAGGCTAAAATGACTAGATTTTTATATCAGAAAAAGATGGCTAGCTAGTTACTCCATTTTCTTTTCTTTTTGTTCTTGTTTTACCAAAGCTACTTTCAAAGAGATTGAGTATTCTCTAGTTTGTCTGATTTAATTTTATGTAAGAGATATTATATTAGATCTCATTTTTGGATTAGACTATTGATTTGAAACCTTGTACCATCACCATCACTAATTTGTATTTCTAGCTCTTCTCTTGGCTAGTCAAATGGAATGCCACTTTTGGCTTAAGAAGAATAAGCACATCATATGGCTATAACCATGTAGGTTTGCCCCTTTTCAGTGATTAATCAATATCAGATTGCTATTAGATTAGTTTATGTGTTTATCTTTTGTGATAGCATGTCAATTTTGGAGTGCCAAATTGTAGAAAGAGTGATGAGACGCCTTGACAAATCTAATCTTAGATTCTTAACTTTTGTAATGTATTTTCAAATGCCCTTTTTGTTTTCTACTCAAAACTTTTTTACTTTTCAGAAGATAGAATAGAACCTCGTACATTTCTTTACAAAGTATATGCTTACTTAATATAATAAGATTTTGAAGGTTGCATTGTACTTAATTTGTATCAAAGCTAATACTTACACAATAGACTCTATTCCACTGAATTATAATAACTTTAATTATTCTTGAGTAATATAATTATAAATACTCTTTATATTCAATTTAAAACTAAATATCTTTTACTTATTAAAAAATCATTTATATATTCAAAAGTTTTGTTTGAAATATTGATATTGTATTTGGTTGAAATCCATATGATTTATAAAATTTATTTATAAATTTAAAATTTATATGCTTTAAATAAAGTGAAAATCAATTTAAAATTTTACGTAATCAAATTTATATAGAAATAGATTATAACCAAATTAAATTGTAAATAAATTCTATATCTTTTTCTAACTTTATAATTTTCGCTTTCCTTTTTTTTTTTCATATTTTCTTTTAAATAAAACAACTTACCTTTTGTAAATTGCTAAATCGATTCCAGGTAATATATATTATTTTCATAGATTTGGGTAAAATGAGAGATATGTAATGTAGCAGCCCTTGCATATTTAAAGATAAATAAATCACTCCTAATTAAGATACCGCCACATCAGCAAAATGGGAGAGACAAGGTGGGACAGTGGCCCACGTGTCGAAGAGGGAACAAGCAGAGTAAATATGAAGTGGTGACAGACAACGTTGAAAGAGTCACTCCATTACCCTGTGTAATGTATCGCCATTTGCTCGATTTTTGTTACCTAGTTGCCCTATGGGTCGGCTGTTCCACGTGGACGTCCACATCCTGGGTCCTGCTTAAACGTGATGTGGCATCTAGGGTAACCACGTCGGCCACCGCCGGTGAACTTAGCCACGAGGTGTGCTTCGTCTATGGTTAGCAAGAAAAAACATCTTGGGGCTACCATGTTTGATAACTTATAACACTGCTACCGTAAGGTCGTCTCTCATTTATTTCACAAGTTGTTAAGGAGATGTATCTCAGTAAAAGTTAAAAAGATAAAAGTGGTAAAAGAAAAACATTAAATTACCATGCCCATTGGAAGCAATTAGGTGAGCATTCATGAGCTGTTCTAGTTTGCATAAAGTGAAAGCTCCTTCTCAAGAAGAAAAGAAAATAATCAAACACAAATCAAAAGTAAGTTAATCTAAATCTCTATAATATTGTATAATCCATATCTAATAACGTATACATAATATGATCATTATTTTTTTAGCTTAATAAAAGTTTTAAATTCAAACTTTAAACATATGTGATTGATTAAAAAAATCTTAAGATAATACAAGTACTTTATCACTTACAACGGTCTCATTTGATACGCTCTATATTAATTAAACTATCTCTAAATACTAGGTCAAGAAAAGAATTCCAGACTCAAAGTCATGCATGCTAACTTAATTAATTAAACCGTACTAAAATGACACTATGCTAACTTAATTAACATTTAGCGTCTCCTTCTACTGATCTTTTAGTGGCAAGACTGAGGAAAGACAAGATCTCTTGATTACTAGATTTATGTTCTAAGATGCTACAAACACAAACACAACGTAGGCACCGAGGAGCTGGAAGTTATGACAAACAAAATGCAATAGAAAACCAACATAAAGATGCTGCTTTTTGAGACATTGGCTATGCTGAATGTGCCTTTCACTTCCAAGTATGCAAATTACTTAAACGAGTACTGCCATAATCGAGGAACAAGCTCATAAATTTTGATGGAAAATGTATCTGTATGAGCTGGACTGTTGAGGGTGATGTCACTTTCTTGAAACATTTTTTTGGAGCCACTTAATTATTATAGTTTTTACTAGTATACATTAAGTTAATCAATATTCCTTGAGTTCATAAGTAGCTACATCTATATTTAACAAACTTACTAGTACTTTTTAGAGCAATATGTGGAAATATGTAATGTCGTAAGTACATTTAGGCTCACGATGAGTGGCTAAGCTTTTAAGTTTGATTTTTTTTTCAATTTACTTATTTATATTTAAAGAAATGCCAATAATTTCTTTATCCTACATAGGAAAGTAGAAGATTAACTAAATATATTAGTTGAACGATCTTATCATCATGCATGATTAAATTAAATTTCCATTAGAATTATAAGTTAGGAAGTACAGAGATCAATTTGAAGATAACTGAGAGATGCTAATCACTAGATATCATATGACAACCCTTCTTTATTTTATTTTATTTTTTTATTTTTAGGGCACTATGAATATGTGTATATTATATGCTAATATAGATATAGTGAGCATTTTGGACTAGAGCATGACCAAATATTTTCCTTATAAATCCATTAATTCAAGCCTATGTGGCTAGATGGATGTAAAGTTGATAGGTATATGAATTATATACATATAAAACTTAAATCTACCATATCTATATTAATTATTTGAAGTCTGCCTCTTAATTTTGAAATATGTTTCCAAAGCAATATGGTAAAACAGAAAGGAATGCACTATACCTAAATGTCAACTATCACTATTTCATATTGTATATATATTAATGGTTGTTTTATAAGTAAATCCATGGTTATGTGTCTATGGGATTAACAAAATGGTAGCATCACTTTACATGCCAAAAAGTGAATGATAAGAAATTAAAATCAGCCGACATAAAGACACCACATGTTTGTGGAGCAAGCTGGACCACTTCACCCTAAATATTTTCATATGGATACATGTTTCATGATATTATGTCTCGTAACAACTGCACAATGCAATCTCACTATGGTCACTTTTCCCTTTATTTGGGCTTAATTAGTTCCATTGTTTTAGATGTATATATATATATAACATATTTAATTAGACAAAGACGAGTTTATTAGTAAACGTGACAGTAATGTAAGATCATTTTGTTGCAGTGAATATTATGTTTTCAGTATTATAAAGCGCAGCAATGCTATCAATTACGGCTCATGATATACAAATTATATGTTACTATTTGTATGCTGGGTTCGATAATTAATTAAAAATTGTCCTAAGTACTAAAAGAAATATTTCACTTAGTCTAACTTTATAAATATGATTGTTCATTTAACCATGTCTTTCATTGAAAGCAATAAACAAAAACTGAATATGCAGCATGGTAAAGAATAAGTAAGTAATGCATGAATATGAGAGTACAGAATTTGTAGATCCTATTTTATTGTGAGATTAGGAATCAGTTTTGCTCAATAAATTGAATTTCATTACTGGTTCTGTAATAAGAGTTTAGAAAGCAATTAATAATCTCTAATGAACGAGCATAAAATGCTCTACTCTAAATTATTACAGACTGCTCTTTTTCTAAAACAAAAATAATGAGAGACTGATAAAAATTAAGGTCGAATAGATAAAGCGAATAACCAAGTAAGGTTGGATAATTACTTAATTTGATGTTATTTTTCATCAATTTATAGTAATAAAGGACTTTTTTGCTCAGTATATTGAATCCAGATGGACATCGATAGCTTACTTTCATACTATATATGCCATAGAAATATGTACAATATTTTGTTAAGCTGCTCTCTTGATGTTACATTTCGTTTTCTTGTTTTGTTCTGTAATAAGAGTTTAGAAAGCAACAAAGTGGACTACAATTTGCAGCCTTTTGAAAATTGGGTGACCTGATTTTTATTTTTTTCCCAAAGGTGATCTGAATTTGCAAATCCTATTATTTTCTTCACCTACTTTGTCAGGCATAACTCTTTTTCTTTTGAATTATCTCATGAGATTTTTTAGATTTCATATCACTACAAATTTGGAAAAAAAAAAAAGAATAATCAAGTGAATAACTTTTAGTGGGTTTGTCAGAAAAATCTATAATAATTAATAATTAAAAAAATACTAACTAAAAAAAGGCACTGCGGAAATCGTTGAATAACCGGATATTCTTGCAAGATTTAGTTGAGAGAATTATTTAATTTTGATGTATTTATCGGTTTAATGTATAAGTGGGATACATTCTCCATGCTAACCGTCACAGAAATTAAACCTTGCATGGCGTGTGCCCAACTGTCCAAGCAATGGCACATGTAAAAAAGTATCATCATATGCCTGTAATTTTCATTAACTTGGAAGAAAACCCTAATCGGAACTGAAGAAAAGGCAACGTATGAAGGTCCCCCCAACAAACAGAAAATGCAACTTGAACAAGATTGTCAACGGAGAGATCGGAAAGGCATCTTGTCATGCAAACCCACAAAAAAGACAAACAAAAAGTTCATAATTTCGTAGTGACACTGAAAGTTCATGCAATTGTTATCATGTGATGTGTAAAAAATCACCAAAAATCTCGCATTTGTATTACACAGAGTAGACAGAAAAATAAGAAGTGGGTCTCCACCATCCTTTTTCTTGCTGCATTTGTAATGGCGTCCCATACCTACGTGTTACAAGGCCTCACATGTATTGATGTACATCATCACGTGGACATGGGTGCTCCTACTATGGTCGGACAGGGTTAGGATGGTCCGGCATCAAGGGTTGCTTAGCTATTCATCAATTTCAACCACCTTATTAGAATTGACCCATTTGATTAGAAATTAGCCTCTCCGTTGAGCTATACTAATGCATGGTGGTGAGACAAGACTTTCTCACTATATGTTTAATTCTTTCGGTGGCTCGTCACCTCCTAATTTTTGTATTACATGTTTTATGATTGACCAATTTTCTTCGTTTCATAGAGGTGATCAATTTTTCATGAATCACTTCATAATTATTTAGCAACTCCAAAGTTAGTTCAATTGGTTGTTTAGTTTAGCCCTACTGACAGCATTTATAGCCAGTGACTATAACCTATGACTACTACTAAAGGTAGCTCATGGTTTCAAATAACTATTGGTAGCTGGTTGGACTGGCTAGTCAGTTTTTCTAGAATTGATATTTAATATTGAAAAAATTTATTTAATTTTTTTTTTGTTTAATATATTAATATTTTAATTTTTTATACTCTCTTTTCATTTTATATTAACTATCATTTTTTTAGTAACTCATTCGAATTAAAAAAGTATTTAATATATTTAATTAAAGAAAAAAAACTAGCTAAACTAGACTAATTTATCCTTTTATAGATATTACAAAAGTTATTATATCTATTTCAATACAAGAATAAAATAAAAAATGAAAAAAATTAATGTTGCAATATATATATAAATAAAAAATAATTAATCTTTTTTAAAAAAAGAGATGGATAGTATGAAATTGAGAGAACTATTTTTTTTTTCTCAAATTTATTTAAAAAGAAACATTAATTTACCAATACCACTAAAGCAAACATCCTGTATAAAGAGTTGTCTTTATCTATGAGAATTTAATTCTCAAATCCACACAAGAAATATTTAAATTTCATGCAAATTTTGTCACGAGGGCTTAAAAATAGATATATGGGTACTAACAACAAAAGTAATACCATAAAGCTTTCAATTACCACCTAAAATTTTGTCAATTAGTCATACACAAATGAAAGACTGACAAATTTCTTGATTGTGCCAAAAACTTTCCAAATAATTAAAGATTAATGATGTATAGTAGTATATGAGGGTTGATAGCTACCCCCATTACTGAACCAAACACGGTTTAAATATTGTCTAAAAATTGCAGAGAATGTGATGGGTTAAAGGAGGAGAGAGTTTCAAATTGAATCACGCAAACAAAGATGATAATGATGCCAATGAGGAAGCAGCCGACAAGCACGTTCATATCATTAATGCATTTTACATTTATGATTCATACCACAGAATTGAACTTCTTTTACTTCTTTTTCTCGTCTAAATTAGCTGAACACATACATTCGTCTTCTTGAATTTTTCTTGTACGTTTCGTTAATTATATTTGATGACTAAGTCATGTGATTAAAGGTCTTTTCAGAAATAGAAATCTTGACTTTTAAGTTCTTTCTTTCGATTAGATGAATTATCATTTTGATTTTATATCGCCTCTGATTCAATTGGGTCTCCAATAAATATAATTAAGAATTAAATCTGGAAGTATAAACTGTGAACAGGATTTATTTTTTCTCAAACAGGGTCGTTCTCAATGATTCCAAGAAAACAGGAACCATAATTTTGCAGGTGGGCTTTGATTATTTTAATTTGCAAAGCCATGACTGAACTTCCTCTTTGTCTTTGTGGGCTTAAGCTAAGGCATCTGTCTGCTTTCATTCTACTCCGTATGCTTATAACAAACCCATGCAACTTAAGAGCTCTTCAATTTGATCTTGTTTAAGTATTAATAACCATTTACAAAAACTGAAATGCAGATTCATTACAGAGAAAATGCAGCTTCACTTCTTATAGCAGGGTTAAAACAGGAGACGGTGGAAGAAACTAAGCACTGCTTTCCATTGCTTCTCACTTTCTTGTACTCATGTATTATAGCATTTCCCCTGAATTAAAATCCACATCCTTATTTTACTATACCTCATTTTTGCACAAAACCAGTAAAGATTTCATCCAAATTTAAACTTCATTTTCTCTAGTCCAGAAATCCAAGCTCTTTTATCAAAGTCAGAATTGTTAATATGTAAGGAATTTACTTTCTATGCCATATTCATGCTATCCATTTAGTAAAATATGGGGATTATGAAGTAGGAAGCAGCAGCAGACCAAGAAAGATAAAATCCTGGAAGCTACCAACTGTCTAAGATCTGAAGCATTATTTGGCTGTAAAGTCTGTTTCTTTTTATCTTGTCTCTGAAGTCTCTGATCACTCACATAGATTACTGCTAAAGGCACATAGGATTAGATACATAGATATCAGGCACTCAAAAAAGTATTACTTGGTGTCTGCTGAAACAATAGAAATCTCTTTCCGTGCAGTTCAGATTCTCATAATGTTGTGCCGCCATTTTAGTTTGCAGCTTCTTCTAGATGTTTTTTGACCCCATCAATCTTCATAAAATGCAGAAGTCTTTAAGCACCTTGGTCAATCGGCCTACAGAGACATTAAGTTTTCTGTTTTAGGCTGTTGATTGTTCATGAAGAAGAAGGTTGGGATTGATCTATTAAGTCAAAAAGCTCATCTCCTATCCCAAATCCAAGCATTCTAGCCATGTCACTCGTCTTTAATCTAGGCTTTGGAATATTATGCTGCTTCAACCAAGAATAGACAATGAAAACTTTCTTCATGACAAACAATTCCAATGCCTCAGGATTGAAAACAACACCCATCTTCATATTCATCTGCCAAAAACAGAATTTTTATTTTATTTTCAAAAGTTAGGCCATTAAATCATGCTTGATAGAGTACTGAGTCACAATTATGAATATATATTCAACCATTGTCTATTACCTGGTGAGGCACTAGCATGGCTGCATAACGAGCAAGCTCTCCTGCTCTCCAATCTAACAGCACAGGTAGCCAAGGATAAGTAGCATCGAGTCTCACAAACCAAAGTCTTATATCAGGGAATTCTGATAGTTCTCGAGGATCACGAGGATCTTCTCTTGTATAATTAATGGTAAATCCAATCGTACGTTCAAGAAATTCTTTAGGCTCAACTGCGGCAAAGTTAGCGGGAACAATTTGTCAGGGAATCATGGCTCAACTAAAGAGTTCTAAGCATGGCCTTAACGATATTTACCTGATAAGGGTGCAGTAATTCCTGTAGCATTGTTGAAGGGGGATAAATCAAGGCTCTGAATAGCAACATTATCAATAGCAACATCAAATCTATCCTCAGTTGGAGGCATTGAAGGTTCAACATTTGGTGAATCTGTCATTTAATAGTAATTAATTAAAGCAGAGTGAAAAAAAACCAGTGACACCTTTGATTATGCAACTTACTAAAGTTCATCTTAAAGATTAGAGGCATAAGCAACTATATACGTATCTATAAGAAAATTCTAAACTAGAACACAGCTTGATTTTAAAGTCTTTCCACAAAAAAAAAAAAAAAAAACCAACTTGTTCTTTCATAATTTACTACTGAATCATTAATCATGTAAGGTTTTCTTTTCTTGCATGTTACCTTCAAACACTAACCATAAAGCAATTGATTATCATAAAAGAAGCTAAACCTGACTAAGCAAAACCAAATGATTACTACTTACCTTCGTCATCTTCAAATAAAGAGAGGTCAAAATTTCCTGAGGGATTGAAAGAAACAGAGACTGCAACTTGTCCTTGCTGTCTAACCAAGCATGAAACTGGAAGATTGGGCAATGAATCTGTAATGGGCTTGCTAGAAAGCCATGGAGAGGTAGAGGGTACAATCTGTTTCGGTAAAAGAAAATGTGGAATCAAAGGTTTGATGATTGTAGTAGCCATGGAAGGCATTTAACTATTTTGAAGGTCTCATCTGTATGTGATATAGTGTATATGGTTCAAGACAGTGAACTTAGTTTTTTTAGTCCTTTATTTATTTTTATTTTCTTCAGTTTATCTGCTACTATTTTGTGGCCTTGTTTTAAATGCTAATATCCATTTGCATTTGGAGTTTCAATGGCAATGGCATGATGATGCATTTTACTAGTACACAGTGTGGGCATGGCCTAGCAGCTCATGGGCTTTCCAAATTACTACTTGGCCCTAAATTTAGGTAAAGAAAGTGGGATTGAGGAATTTGTTTCTTAATCCTTAATACATATTTGTGCCAGAAACATGATCTGTTTTCAATTTATTCCCGGATTTAAAAAAAAAAAGGCTGTTTAGTTATTATTTTTAATTTTAATATTATTTCTTTAAAATGTCTCTATTAAACTCTTATAAAAGCTACAATTTTAAAGTATAAAGTGCAAAAATGAATTATATCTAATATTGTTTATGTTGATTGATGAATGATGTACTTGATAATTACTTACTAATTAGTAATGATCATTTAATCAATTCATCATGGCAGGTGTACTTGTATGTATATTTATATAGAAAGTATTTTAATCATCGGATATATGGCCCACTAAATTTGAGCTACTTGGACAAATCTTGTCACCTTTATTGTCAAATCAAATCATGGCCGTCATTTCACTTTGAACAGGGTTATCAATTTCCTTTCCAATTCTTTTCCCTTCCAAATCAAAATAATACAAAATTTTGTGTATAATTGTAGCTTTAGGATTTTAAGTTGTGAGTTACAAATTTCATGATTTCTGTATGGTAACTGATATTTTTCTAAAACTCATACTTTATCCATTTTGCTTAATCATATATTAGCAACGACTTACATTGTTAATGTATTACATGAATATAAATTTCAAGAAGATTTGAGATATTTGGAGTAAAACTAATCTTTAAAATTATGTATAACATTTTGTTAATATATTTTATATTTTGAATATTACTCTAAAAACATTGTTTCTCTTCCTATTTTATTAATTTCAATAAAAAGTGGGGTGTGATTTCAATTTACCATACAAATTAAGCAAAAAGATTGCCAAAATCATTCTCCAATCCATCAAGATGTTGTTCTCCAATTTATGAAGATATTGTTCATGGGTGGAATTAAATTTCCCATTTAGTATGTATGTAAAAAGTAGTTTCAAATGGATTTTGATTAGTTAACAAACCCTTCCAAATTTCACAAATAAGTTATAAGTTATTCATGCAATTACTTTTAAAATATTAGTGAATAATATGTAGCCTTTAGGTAACTGAAAATAGGATAATTAAATCATAAGTTTTTATATCTATTTTTATCCATACATTATTACTTCATGTCTCAAATGTAGTTGGCATTAATCCAATACTATATGACTATCTTTTTTAGTTTGAGTTTTATTAAATTAAAATACTAGATTATAAATATTATAATTCCATTATAATTACTACATTCCTATATGTGCCTTTTTATTAATTTTTTTCATGTGATTATATTTTTTATTATATTTTTTTGTAGTCATTTCAATTTTATTGTCATTCATATCACTTCATTATAATTTATTATTTAGATAAAATATCGACCCTTCTCAAAAAAATTGGTTCACTAATTATATTATAGTTTGTCAAGATATTTTCAACATTAACGTCAAAAATTTCAAGACTTTATGAAGAATATTTTATCAAGTTCGGAAAATTTTGTAAAATTAGATTAACTACTAAATATGATATATAATAGGTTTACATAATTTATTGAACACCAATCAAAACACATCCGTTATGAAAAAAATATTAAAAATGAAGCTAAGATCGATTGGACAAGGGGATTCAAATATCATCTGAGCAGTAAATGGATCTTAGCTTCACTTTTAATATTTTGAGAGTTGAAGTAGCTTGTATCCAACTTGAGGAAGCTTGGAGATAGCTTGAGAAAGCTGTAATCTTGGAGTGTTAAAAGATTTGGATACTTAAGAAAACCCTACAACTCAAAGACTTGGGGAAGCTTGAGAGAGCTTGGGAGTGAAACTTGGAGCTTGACAAAAATTTTGATAGTTCTGAGAACTTTGAAAATATGAGCTTTGAGAAAGAAATCTATGCATCTATAAAGGAAATTACATGTTAAAAATATGAGAAATTGGCAAGTTTTATATTTGATAGGCTTGTATTGTCACCTTCCATATACTGTTATAATGCTAAACAACCAAACATTATATGCCCTTTTCTCTTGTAATTTGACCTATCAACACTGACCTCACTTCACTTTCTTAACCTCAACTTTAGTTTCAGGGAGCATGATTTTCAATTTAAAGCTACCACAATCCGTCGTTAATAGAACTTGATGCCATTCATTGAGAATTACTTGGACACTTTAATAATATTTCAACCACTATTAAACAACTATTCCATTTAAAAATTTAAGTTAGTAAAATAAGGCTTTAAAATTAATTTTATATTTCTAGTATATTTTCGTATGTAAATTTTTTATTGGGCTATGTACAAGCACATAACTGTTTTACTTTTTAAATATTTAATTAATAATATAAATGTGACCGATAATTGAATTCTAAACTTATTATATCATAAATCTTCTGATACTACATTAAAAAGAATGGTATCATTTAAAAATCTAAACTGTTAGATAAGATTAAAAAAAAAAATTATATTTCTAACACCGCTAATCTTGAATGAAGGTAACCTAATACTTTGTGATACACCACCAATAACAGCTAGGGTTGAGAATATTGACTTAATTAATTTGACTTCCTCTCTCTCCATAAACCTAGCTAGTGAGAAGAAGGAGAATACTCACGACCAGTTTGGTTGATACTTATTTAAGGCTATCAAAAACTCTTCTTAGAATGTCTTAGCACTATCATCCTATCTATCCACATTTAATCTTGAGGTTAAAAATTAAACAGAAGTATAAAAGGTTCAATCTTTGACACAAAAGATTTTGTAGTTGTTTGTCATATTTTAATATTTTGAGAGTTAAATTATTAATAATTTATATCTAAATTTACTAACACTATTAATTTAATAGTTGTCAATTACTTGTGATTCTACCACCATTCAACTCTTTATCAATTTAGTTTTTATCTAAGATTAGTCATCTCAATTTTATTGAGTTTAAAGAGAAAAATTAAAGAAATAGAATAATCTTACAATTTTTTTTTTAAATTTTAGTCAACTCTAACAAATTTTGAATAATCTGACATAATTAGAAAATTCTAACATTTGTCATCTATCCGACAAGACCAATTTTGTAACAATCGGACTTCATTTAAATTTAATGATCAAAACTATTAACAATATTTTTTAAGAAAAATTATTAACAATATTGTTCAGGGTATGAAAACATCACAAAAAAATTACAAAACCTCTTATGGGAAAATGCAAATCAAATTTTGTAATTTCTCCTAAATTATATTTGGCCTTCACTTTTCATGCTCCAAGTCCTTCTCTAACACTATGCATAACATTATATATGGATGAAAGGTAATTCAAAGGGATTGAACGGGAATGAATGAAGAATGAGTTATTATTATATTTGGCTATTTAGTTTTCTAAGATGGGAAAAGAAATAGAAGGAGAATAATTTCCTTTCATTCTTCTCGAAAAAGATAAAATTGATTACACTCCAATTTGGGGTATAAATAGAATTCAACTCATGGAAAATAATTACAATATATGCATAAAGTCTTTTTTTATTTTTTTATTTTTAGTAATAATATAAAAGTAACTTTATATAAATTTTGTTGTTATTTTTATTATATTTTCATATTTATTCATTTTTTTTATTTTGCTATGATAAAGGGGACTATTACTTCATATAAGACATGTCTCTTTTTTCTTTCTTTACCTGAAAATTTTATATTTTGTAGCTATTATTTGTATAATGCCATCACTTCTCATATTTGATTATTAATTATCTGGTGATTTTATTCAGGTAAAAAAATTATATGCATTTCATTATAAAATTACTTAAAACTAAATACTATAATTAATTAAAACTTGTATGTATTTTATTATGTAATGATATTTTATAAATTTTAACTATATTTTGATGTATATAACTATATAATATAATTATAAAAATATTTATCATTCATGGTTATGGGTGTCAAATCATGAAATATTAATACAATAAGTTTATTGTGGTATTTAAATAGCGAATGAAATAAAATATAGGGATTAAAAGTGTCATAAAAGCCTACAAAGTATGAAAATGTAAAAATACTAAACCATATCAGATCAGATAAACAATGTTAGCATGTTGTTAACCAAATAAAATATATAGTAGTCATTTATTAAAATTAATTATGTTCCTTTTTCGTGATAAAGCAATACCCTATGATTTAATTTTTTTACGTTTTACTACCTTACAAACTAATATATTTCGATTTATAATTTAATATTAGTATAATATTCATTTTTAATAAAAAAAATCACTTATTAAGTGATTTAGCATATAATTAACTACATTGAATTTATGTTTAATGAAATTTATATATTTTTTAGTTTTATTAGGAATAAAATAAAATAATTTTTAAAATAAAATTATAATATTTTTAAAAGTATCATGATAGTTGATGATAGTAAATCACCTATAAAAAAAATTTATTTTTAAAAATATAAAATATAAAAAATATAAAAAAAAACTAAATTACAAAGTATTTTTTTATTTAAAAAAAAGCTACAATCCTCTAGGTGCAAAAACGCCTAACCATAAAGTATGTTTTTTACATTAAAATTCTCTTGAGGTTTTGTTTTATTAATTACTGCCCCTTCTTTAAAAAAAAAAATACTCTATCTCATATCAGTAACCACCGTTAAATGTCATATAAAAGACGATTTTACCCTTCATATGTTATTACTATTTACTCCTTGAGGTCTATATATTACAATAATAAATCCTTATGATTTGTGTCTGAGGACAACTCTAATATTATGAACCGAAGATCAAAAAATTAAAATAGTTTAATCATTAATAAAAATAAAAGCTTTGCAAGTCCAAAAGTTAGTCTTTAGCAATTAAATTGCTATTATACAACTTCATGAGAAATTTAAATCTCAGTGTTAATTAGAAAGACAATTTGACCAAAAAAAAAAACATTAAGAAAAATCATATAACAATTATATTATACCTGCTGATGAAACAAATTCATCAATCTCGTTTTCACTCAAGTCCAGCTCCTGCAGTTTGCTCCAAGCATCCAATTCTAAGCAGCAAAAGAGTTAAATTAAGGATGAATTCCTCATAATATTTTTTGATGTTTGATATTTAAATATTAACAATTTTAAATATATAATTCATAAAAGTGTATTAATTTTAAAGGACTAAATTACTTTATAACATAAGAGTTCAATGATTAAAATGAAACTAACTCCCAATAATTCAAGGACTAATTTAGTTGAAAACATAAGAACTGCAATATTATAAAATTTAATAATAATGCAGTCGCTGAATTAAATGTGAAGCGGAAAGAATTAGTGTAAATTAGAATATTAGGGATAATATATATTATGCTAAATCTCAAAGATACTTTTATTAATTCACCTATAATCATTTTAGGAGTGGGTTTTAGAATTTAAATCTCACCAATCTTAAAAATAAATTAAAATATTATAAAAAATTAGTCAATTTCATTACCTCGTTTATGCAACTCCTTAAGATTTGTTAAAATATTCAATTCTACAATCATGAGTTAGTATTACACAATGAAATTAATATGATAAAGCAGGTAAGGGATAATAATAATAATAATAATAATAATAATAATATGACTTCTTTGTTTTATTTGAAAGGAGAAAAAAGAAAGCAAGTGAAACTTAATTACCTTTAACGTTAAGTTTTCCTCTCAACTTATTACCCCTTAAATGTAAAACTTTTAAGGCTGAAAGAGCAGAGTGAGATGATAAGATGTCGTTGGTGAAGTTGTTGTAACTTAAATCCAGAAACTCCAAATTTTTAAGGCTTGCTAGCCGTTCAAAACCTGAACAATAAAATAGCAGGAATGAACATTTAACATTAAAGCCTATTTAATCAATCAATAAACAAGAGAAGACAAACCCTAGCTGGACTGTAATTACAGCATAATGACAAAGACAAACCTTCATTTTTGATGCAACCAACTATGTTATTTCTGCCAATATCGAGATAAGTTAGTTCTTGGAAAGGAAGAAATAAAGAGGCATTTATGTACCGATCTTTTGAATTCCAAATCTTAATATAATAAAGATTGAGTTCTGTAACTTGTCCTGTAATAGTATTGCAAACCACGTCACTCCAATTGCAGCAATCAGGATAGAGCCCCCAAGAAGAGAGGAAATGACCATCAGGATAATTGAAGAAAGCCTTGATTTCCAAAAGAGCATTTTTCTCATCCTCCAAGCAACCATCACATCTCCATTTTCCTTGTATATCTGCTAATATAATAATCATCACTACCAATACCATGCGATTGTTCTCCTTAATTATCCTCATTTTTCTTTCTGTATTAATATTGAGAAGGAATTGCATATCTCATATATTGCGAACACATCCCACCTTACACTTATATAGGGACTTGGCCTTTGATATTTTTAATGCAATGGACCTCATATTGTATTTTTCTCTTATTTAATAAGATGAAATGTTGCTTTTAAAAAAAATAAAAAAGAGGTTTGTCAGCAGTTAAGGTATAAGAAGTGCTGATTATTAGTTCTCTCATATATCGGTTTCTATTTGTTTTTACTGACTATATATCATCTTCACTCCATAATGCTGCCACGTGGCAGCAGATTGATCTTCCACATGATCTTCAGTCTTCTCCTTTCTCATATCACATGGGAGGCTCCTGTTTCCAATTTTTATTTCTATAATTTTTGAGAATTTTTTTTTATTTTGGTGAATTAATTTATTACTAAAAATATTGAATAAATAAATTAGATATTGAATGGTTTAAAGTGTATTGATAAGTTATAAACTTTCTTATGTATAATTCTAATCTTTTAATAATCATTATTTTAATTATTTATTCTTAATTATTTTATCACTTGCATTCTTTTTATCTATACTTTCTTACTTGATATTTATTTAAAACTGTTTACTGATTATCCTAATTAAACAATAATCTTTTATTTATTCTTAATTATTTTATCACTTGCATTCTTTTTATCTATACTTTCTTACTTGATATTTTTCTTAATTAGACTAGAGGTTCTATTGAACAGGGCAACCTAATTTGAGTTAGGACTGAAGAACACTGAGTCAGGACCAAACTTAATTATGAGATTTGCTGATCAATAGAACATAGAAGGAAACTTTTTAAAAAGATGTGCAGAGTTGAAAATAAAACTTATAGTCTCTATAAGTGATGTTTTTGTTTTGTTTTAGTTTAGTTGTTGGTTTGGTTTTATCCTTTTGATGCAGGTTTTTTTGATCTTGGCTCAATGCCCTCCAATTATAAATGTCTTTAATAGATTATACAAGTATTTTATAAACTTAAAATTGTAGAAAAATATATCTAAAATTTTAAAAATATAGCTCAATGAAAAACATACAAATTAGAAAAACCTCAAATACTAGTTTATAAAATTAAAAATGAAAAAAAAAAGAAACTAATCCTATTATTTTTTATCATATTTCTTTCTAAATAATAGCACCATTCTATAAATACTTTTTTTTTTTCTAAAAATTAGAGTTTAGTAACTAATTTTTTTTATCATAGCAGGTTATTAATTTGATTTTATGAGTATTTATATTAAATGAGTTTATTAGATGCATATATATTTTTTATCCAATTTTATTTATTTAAATGAGTTTTTATCGAAAAGAGTATCTAATCCTAGTTAATACTGATAAAATACATCATAAATATAATATATAATCAGATTGGTACATATATAAATAATATGCTGGTATAATCGAATTTGAAATGGATATAAATAATAGAGTTAGGTTTGAAATATGATTAAGATAGGTTAAGTAATGATATTTTAAATGGATTCGAACTTGAAAATCTCTAATTATGAAGCATCCTGCCGTTGCCATTTCTAATTACCTCCACCCATCAATTAAGAAAATAATATACACACAATCACAAACTAATATGTTTAGATTTTTATTTCAATATATCATCTTCACTCAATAATGCTGCCACGTGGCAGCAGATTGATCTTCCACATGATCTTCAGTCTTCTCCTTTCTCATATCACATGGGAGGCTCCTGTTTCCAATTTTTATTTCTATAATTTTTGAGAATTTTTTATTTATTTTGGTGAATTAATTTATTACTAAAAATATTGAATAAATAAATTAGATATTGAATGGTTTAAAGTGTATTGATAAGTTATAAACTTTCTTATGTATAATTCTAATATTTTAATAATCATTATCTTAATTATTTATTCTTAATTATTTTATCACTTGCATTCTTTTTATCTATACTTTCTTACTTGATATTTATTTAAAACTGTTTACTGATTATCCTAATTAAACAATAATTTTTAATCTTATAAGATTTATTAATTTTTATATTAATTTATAGATATAATTAATATATCAATTAATAACTTAACAAAGTTTTCTCATATTATATAACATATTTACAATTATATCTTCATTGAATTGTTATCATGTATTCAATTAGTATTAGTTAATTATACATAAAAATATTTTTTAGTAAAGAATCAATCTAAATTTTATATATTAAAAATATTTATAATAAATATAAAGTAATATTCGCATAGTTATTATTAAATTTAATTAAATTTTTCATCGAAATAGACCCTTCATCTATATGAAATGCGAAATGTATAATTTTTTATTTTATTTAAGAATTATTATTAAACTTAATTGATTTTGTCATTGAAATAGAGCCGTTCAAATAAAATAACATTTCTAGACTCCATTATTAGGGGAGACTTTGATTTAGAGTCGACTTTGAAAAGAACTTTCTTGGATTTCCCTTTTGTGTTTTACTGTTGTATTTTATATACTAGTGAAATGGGTATGCATCCGATTTTTCTCCTTGAGAAAGTTTACAGAAAGGTACTCTGATGCCTATATAACACATTCTTTTTAAAAGAAAAAAAGAATTTTGCACGATGAAGAGCATCACTGAAATGATCAATCATTTCATCTCCTAAAGTTTTAACAGTATATTTTGGTTATATGTTGGTCCATGTCAATCAACAATAGAATTGATCATTAAGGCCAAACCTGTAATTCTCAATGCTTTAATCCGCCATTACATTCACTGGATCCAATGTTATTGCATTAATCTACTATCAAATTTCAGACGAAAGTAGTAAATTTAGATGCTCAAAAAGTATTCCACAAGAACCCAACCCGGTGGCTAATCCATTTATAGACTAGAGGTTCTATTGAACAGGGCAACCTAATTTGAGTTAGGACTGAAGAACACTGAGTCAGGACCAAACTTAATTATGAGATTTGCTGATCAATAGAACATAGAAGGAAACTTTTTAAAAAGATGTGCAGAGTTGAAAATAAAACTTATAGTCTCTATAAGTGATGTTTTTGTTTTGTTTTAGTTTAGTTGTTGGTTTGGTTTTATCCTTTTGATGCAGGTTTTTTTGATCTTGAATTAGATATTGAATGGTTTAAAGTGTATTGATAAGTTATAAACTTTCTTATGTATAATTCTAATCTTTTAATAATCATTATTTTAATCAAGGTGTTGAACCATATTAGAACCAGTTGGTAAATGGGTGCAATCCATTTCATTAAAAAATAATGATGCTACAACTTTCTCAATAGCTGCAGAGTAAGAAATCAAATTTATCATTCATTCTAGAAACCAAATTTACATGGCCCATTAAGCACGATTTATTCAAAACAAACACAACAGCATACTAACTAAATTTCATCCATAAAGGCTATCTCAGAAACTTAAACTTGGAAAAATTATCAATGATGAAATAATAGCAATTGTCCATACCCACTTGAACATAGTAAAACTAGACTCTTCTCCAATAAGGATTTATGTATATAACTGCATCTATCCCCAACAATACCATCACGTAAGCCACCCCAAAGCTCACATAAAAAACTTCCATGTCTATGAGACCCATGCTTTCTGAATTGTGAAGTGCAGTTGTTGATATCAATGGTGGTGATTCCCTTGCATTGCGGTTTTTTGGCAGTGGACATCCATAAAGGAAAGGATTTCCTATATAACTGCTTTCACCAAATGTTCCAAATTGTGCAACCCCTTCAGGTATCCTACCGGATAAATTGTTGTACGACACGTTGAATGCAGCCAAAAAATATAACTTAGTGAGCTCTAAAGGAATGCTCCCTTGCAACTTGTTTTTGAAAGATCCAAACTCTCAATTTGACTTAAGTTGAAAAATGTTGTAGGGATTGATCCTATCAAACTGTTGTGAGATAAGTTCAGTAGCTGCTTGTAAAATTGTTGCAAGAGAAATCAATTCCAGAGATGTAAGTAGCAATACTTCCCTCATAAGATATGGACAAACTCTTCATTGTCAACTCTAGATGTCCTTCCATGTTTCAAGAAAAACTACTTTTTCTAGTATAGAATTTCCTATCCGGATTGCTACTACATTTTAGACAAGGGTGAATAAGACCAGTAAGTTTATTGTGTGAAAGAACCACTATACTTAAATAATTCAACTTGCACAATTGAATTGGTATTTCGCCTTCAAAATTATTATTACTCAGGATAAGATAACCCAATTGAGATAATCCTCCAATCCATGATGGAATGCTTCCAGTCATATGATTGTGGCTGAGATCTAACACCATAAGCGAATCAGAGCCACGGAAAAATGCATGCTCCAATGATCCTTGTATTCTATTTCTAAACAAATGAATTTCTGATATACTTGAAAGGCTAAAATTAGATGGTAGACTTCCAGAAACATCATTCTCTGTTAGCGCCAAAACGTAAAGAGATGGCATATTTTCAATCGAATTGGGGATGTTACTAGAGAATTGATTATTAGACAAATCCAAATATGTCAATGAACTCATATTTCCAATTGAATTGGGAATGCTACCATGGAAACCACTTCTAGACATTTGTAGTTCTGCTAAACTTGGAAAATATGCTCCAATCTGCATTGGAATACGGCCATGAAAGCTATTATGAGATATATCCAACATAGACAAATCCATATGAGAGCGAATTGGTAGTTGTAGAGGCTCGGAAAGAGAATTGTTGGCTAAATAAAGTTCTTCTAGGTTTGTGTTATTATCTAACAACCAATATGGAAACGTTTCTCTAAATTTGATGTTCGACAGCCCAATTATTTCAAGATCATGTTGATGGTACAAGAATTTAGGAAATGTTCCACCATATCCATCACCAGACAAATGAAGCGTCTTCAATTGAAACTTTGGGATCATATTCTCTATCTCTGTTTCTGCATATATTCTGTTATTCCCACCGTCAAAATATGTAAGCTTTGAGAGGTTGACAAAAGGATTAAGAGAGATTGTAATTTGGAACATATTGTCTGAAAGACGTAAGTCATAGATGGATGTCAAACTGCTGAGAGGAGATAAACTGATACTTCCATTGAAGTAATTCGAAGAGAGATATAATTGTTGAAGGGATGTCAAATTTGCTAGACACCAAGACAAATTACCACTGAGGCTATTTAATGAGATATCTAAAACTTTGAGATGTTTCAACTCACATAATCCTGAAAAATTAAATTGATTTATAGATTTTTAGTTAGAACATAATATGAGAGAGAGAGAGAGAGAGAGAGAGAGAGAGAGAGATGTTGTACCTTAGGTTGAAGGTATGGTGCCAATGAGTCCACAATCATTTAACGATAGAGCTTTGAGAGAGGTCAGTGTTCCAATTCTTTATAGAAAGCTATTATTGAGAGTACAAAATTGCAAGTATAAATGTTGTAAATTTTTGAGAACAAGGAAGCCTATAACCAATAAATAAAATTAGTATTCGAATAAAATAATCTGCAATTTTATTGAAATCGATAATGAACTTTACAACTAAAATAATATAGAAAAATGCAAAGTTGAGAGATTATTTTTGTTGGCTCATAAATAAAAGTGAGTGTTATGTTTAAACATAATACTAGAAATAAAAATTTAATATTATTGCCACGTGGTTTATGTAAACTTGTATTAATAATATTAAAGTAAGCCCAATGTAGGGACATGACAAACAATGAGGCTAGTCAAAGTCAACAGTATACAATAAACATACCTGCAATAAATATGTCTCCTCCGGTGAAATTACTAAATCTCAAGTAAAGTGTCTTGAGGTGTGGGAATACTCCCAGTGATTGTAGCATATTGCTTCTTCCATTTGTATTGATAGAATCTAAATAAAGAGTGCTCAAGCTACTTGGACCTCTATATCCTGCAAGTTATGTAAATTAAAATTAATATCCATATTTTGATAAAATCTAGACCTATATATATATAAATTTTTTTCTTTTTTAAATAACTTATATTTTTATTGACTCATTTGTTATTTCTATACATGTACCTGTAGTTTAATTTATATTTTAAATGACAACCTTTTTTTTTCAAACAATTATGAAAATAAGCTATTAGGTGGTAAGATCTTCATAAACAATTAAATTAAATTTTTATTTTCTCCACACTTATTTAAGGTGAGATTTTTAACAACATATAGCATGTGGTTCCCATGTTTGTCTATCATAACAATTAGCTTATACTTGTTGATGAAATAAATTCGTCCATCTCATTTCCACCTAAACTTAGCTCCTCCAGTTTGCTCCAAGCCTCTAATTCTAAGCAGCAAGAGAATAAAATTAAAACATAAAGCTATTAACAAATTTGAAGAAATAAAATAGACTAAATAAAAATATTAGGGATTGGAAGTGTATATATATTATATTAAATCTCAAAACTATTATCATAGCATAACAAAATAGAAAATGAAATAAATAATATCTGACCTTTCAAGTCAAATAGTCCTTTCAATTGGTTGTGACTTATATATAAAGTTTTGAGAGATGAAAGCCCCTTGAGAAATGATAAAACGTTATTATCAAAGTGATTAAAACTCAAGTCAAGGCACTCCAGATTGTACAATTTCAACAATTCTTCACCACCTGCAATGGAACTCTTCTTTTTGCTTTAAACAATTCTTTTCAAAAAAAAAAAGTATACAACTTTATTCTAACTCTTACCATACAAAGATTGAAAGCCTTCAATTTCATTCTCTTCCATTCTCAACTCCTCAAGACTTGTTAGATAATTCAATTCTACAACCATGAGTGACACTACTCAATTAAACTAATTTTAAAATGGATAATAAACAATAATACGATTTCT
Source organism: Ricinus communis (assembly GCF_019578655.1). Lineage (NCBI taxonomy): Eukaryota > Viridiplantae > Streptophyta > Magnoliopsida > Malpighiales > Euphorbiaceae > Ricinus > Ricinus communis. The sequence goes on from NC_063258.1 coordinate 24,893,499, forward strand.
TTGTTTTATTTGATAGGAAACAAAAAAAAAAAAAAGTAAATGAAGCGTACCTTCGACATTTAGTGTTCCTTTTAATTTGTTGCCACGTATATGTAAAGATTTTAAAGATGAAAAACCACTAAAGGATGATAAAATACTGTTGTTGAAGTTGTTATAACTTAAATCAAGAAACTCCAAATTCTCAAGTGTGGAAAGCATTTCAAACCTGTAGCAAAAAAAAAAGATCAGTTATGAATTATATTTAACATTAAAATTTATTTAATTAATTTAGATTTTAATGATAGTATAATGAAAGAGACAAACCTTCATTCTCAATGCAACCAGCTATGTTATTCCCGGAAACAGAGAGATATTTTAGTTCTTGGAAGGGAAGAAACAAAGAGGCATTTAGATACCAATATTTTGAATCCCCTATATACCTTATATTTTGAAGATGGAGTTCAGTAACTCGTCTTGTAGTAGAATTGCAAACAACTTTATTCCAATTATAGCAGTCATCATAAAACCCCCAAGAAGAGAGGAAATTGCCAATAGGATAGTTGAAGAAAGGCTTAATTTGCATGAGAGCATTTCTTTCAACCTCCAAACAACCGTCAGATCTCTATTTTTCTTGTATGTCTATGAATATAATAGTCATCATTACTAATACTACCCATCTGCATTCCTTCATTTTTTTTCTAATATTGAAAACTAAAAGTATTTCTCATGCATTGCAAACACAACTTCACCTTATCCTTTTATATAGGGATGTGGTCATGGATATTTTAATGCAATGGACCCTATGTTAATACCATGGTTACAACTTCTCAATTTTTTCTATTCTCACCTTACAAGAAGTGAGAACTACGAGAATATCCAAGAAATTATATAACATTGATGAATTTTGAAAATGGAAAAATGTAAAAATATTATTAATAATCAAGAAATATGAAATAAAACTTAACAAATAGCTTATCATGTGTGAGGATATTCATTTTCATGTTACATAAATATAAATTTCTAAACATCTCTACTTATTACATAAAAAAATTAAATTATTAAAACTCTTTAATTTATTATCAGATATATTCTAATTATGCTAAAATATTTATATATATATAAAATTACGTATTTATCCATATTTAATTGATTAAATATATTAATAGTTGATTTTAAAATTTAGTGTTATATTTTAAAAATATGTCCACCAAATGGGCCATATAATGTGTGACATCATCATCACCATTATATTAAATATATATCCGCACGATAAAGAGAACTAATTCTGGTGTTATTTAATTAACTGTTTCGATTATTAGTAGTTTCCAATTCTACAAGAAAACTATTCACCAACTACTCACTCACATTTTGTAAAAGAAAAAGAGGTCTTCCTTGCATCCACTGACAAAGAAGTCGTCCTTGCATTATTTTTCTCACACATTATTTTCTAATTTCCACTTATGAGAAGACATTTTAACTTTTCTTCAAAGAGAAGTCTTCCTACTGTATTGTATTCAATACTTTTTTTATGGGTTTTTTACAGAATTTTTTTTTATAACAATAGTTATATTTTTATTTCCAAAAAATTACTTGTAAGAATATATTTTTTTGAAAAATATTTATAAAAATATGCTAAAGGCAAATATACTAAAAATCAACTAAATATCGACTATATTAAAAATATTTTAAAAAATCGTACATTAGCTAAAATTAACTAAAAATTAGTAAAATTACCAAGTTACAAAAAAAATTGTATAAATAAAAAAATAAAAACCAATAAATAAATATAAAAACTAAACAAATATAGATTAGATGATAAATAAAAAATCAACCAAAAATTAATAAAACTTAAATCATATTCTTCTTACATCAACTAAACATCAACAAAATTTCAACAGAAAATCATTCAAAAATAATTATGTGACATCTTAAAGTTTTTTAACTTACCATAGAAAATTTAATATTTTTTAGAATTTATTTGAGTATTAATAAATGTTTTAATCCATAAATTTTTTTTTATTAATTATATATATATATATATATATATATATATATATATATATATATATATATATATATATATATATATATATATATATATATATATATATATATGTGTGTGTGTGTGAGTGCGCGCGCGCGTGCATATTATTATCTGAAGCACATGTTACCAAATATTAGAACAATAACTGCATTCTCTTTCTCGACTCGCTCCCCTTCTCTTTGCCACTTTTCTTCTTCTGTCATCTATTTGTTATTGTTCTCTCTTAATTTTCTTTGTTAATTTAAATAAATTATTGAAATAAATAATGTATTAATATCACCTATTACCACAGTATCTAACTCAACAAAATTTGGTTCATTTTTTTATCTCTCTTTTCACATTTCCTGCTAACTAAAGCTTATCTCAAGCTATTTTTAGTTTTGTACAAAAGACAAAATCACCTCAAAATATATCTTCTTCTGTTAAAAAGGAAACTATTTTCTATTTATTTTTTATTTTTCTAAGAATCTTTTTATTGAATGTAGTTTTAGCTATGTATAGTTGTCCATCTCTCTTTTTGCAGCCAAAGTTTATAATGAGTTGCTATAAAACTTCTTCAAAAGCAAAATCTGGAGCTGAAAAATAACTTTTTCAAATAAAAAGAAAAATCGAAATGGCTTGTTCCAAGCTTTATAAGAAACATCATTCAAACACACATATATATAAAAAGATCCCTCTTATAGCTCGTCATTCTTCACCAATTTCACCATTCCTTATTACTTTCTCTTCCGCTCTTCTTTTTCGATCGCCATTCAACATGGAATTCCTGCCATAGGATCTCTATGACATTGCAAGCTCTCCTCTACTACCAGTCTCATTGGAAGCGATCGATATCGGCAAAGAAAATAGAAGAAGTTGCCGCTTCTTATAAATTATTCATAGATATCCTGCTTACCGATATTTTTTGACCAATTTGAAGTCAAAATCAATTTCTCCACCCTTCTCAAACCTAAATCTGTAAAAGTTGCAGCCTTTTACGTCCCTTGGCTGGTGAAAAAGATTAAGGAGCTTGAAAAAAATTTACTCCTCTGACAAAAGCGTAAAAATGTAAAGAGGAAGAGTAAAAATATAAGAAATTAAATCAAAAAGTATTTTTGTGATTATTTAAAAACAAAAATGAATATTTTTTTAATTTATAGTGAATTTGGCCTCTAGATATATTTTTTTCTATTTTTATTAATAAGTAATAATGTTTAATTTTCGCTTTTATTGTTTAGTACGGTAACATTCAGTGAAATATTTGATTATATATTAAAATTTAAGCTAATTTATTGAGTATTTTAAATTTTATAAAATTATATTGGTCTAACTAATTAAATATTTTTTAATTCACTTTAGGCCTAGCTTAAATGATATCCTCTTTACATTAGGTAAGTTATTATGTTTATAACGAGTATAAAAAAAATAGTTTGAGTAGTCACAATCCTCTAAATTTTCTATAGGAAAATATACTTTAACTATATTAAAATTAGAATTGGACAATTGATTTAACATATTATCAATTTTATCATATGTATTGATCATAATTAAATAAAATAATCTAATAATAATGAATCTCTAATTTTATCTCTAAACCAAATGTACTGTAAAAAAATTCTATAAAAAAAGGATGTTTACACGCATGTAATCAACCATGAAGACTTAAAAAAGACCAAATGTAATAATTTTGTATAAATTTTTCGTTTTTCATGAAAATATCTCATTTGTAATAAGTTTTGTAAATTATACGAATGAGATGCAATAAATTTTTCATATGCATTATTAATAAAATGGTACTGAATATTGTTGAAAGGACTTTTTCTTTTTATTATTTAAAATTATTAAAAAAACTAAAAACAGGCTGATAAAGTAAATGACGTGAAAAGAATGACAAAACAATAATAATAAAGGCATACATGCCAACAGAAAAAGAAGTCATATTTAATGAATAAAGACATTATTTTAAAGGTCAATAATATATTATTCATTTAGTGGCAAAGCCACTAAATGTTGTTAAGTGAGGTCGTCATATAAAATATAATCCTATGATCTCTGTCTAAAAAAGAGATCTTCCTTTGGATTGGATCCACAAAAGAAGAAGTGACATACGGGAGTTAGCCATGACTGTGGGCGCTACAAGCTTCAAAAAAGAGCTCATTTTGTGACAGAAGATGGCACTGAGTGTATTTGGATTGAGGAAGCTCCCTAATCCCATTTCTTTGTTTGTCTCAGACGATGTAAGCCTTTCGCCTTCTCCTTTTTAATGAATGTCTTCTTTTCTAAAAAAATAATAAAAAATAAAAAAGAATTCTTCTCATTACAACAAGTCTTCTTGGCATTATTTTCACTTTTCTACAGTAAAGAAAGACTTCCTAATATGCATTTAATAAAAACTTTAAAACGATTAAAAAAATGACATATTTTTCATAAATAAAAAGAACTATGCTTTACTATTTTTTTTTCCGTTTTTAAGAAAATTTTGCCTGTCGAGGTTAATTCTAGGAAAAAGTATAAAAATTGAATTTGTAATATTCAGAAAATTATGTTATTAACAATTTGTAATAATTTTAGAAAATAAATTTTGAACAAAGTCTGATAGCTGCACAATTAGTTTTATGAGATAGATAACAAAATATAAAGTTCTCTAGTCTTATCAAATTATTGAAATTTCATTGGAATTGAATAGAATTAAAGAAGAAAATATAATTATGAGATTATTTTTTTCTCTCTTTGATTTTTTTTTTACAATTTTATAAAAATTGGCATGAATAATTTTTGAATGAAAACTAAATTAGTAATGAGCGAAATGACGGTAAAATCACAATCAATTAATAGTAAATAAATGAATTCAAATCCATAAAATTAACAGTAGTAAATTTGGATGCAAATTGTTAACGTTTTTATTCTCACAATATTAAAATGTTATAAAAAAATTATAAAATCTTTTAAGTTAAACTATAGAATTAAATTTTATATTTTTTCCTTAATCTAAATTGTAAGTTTTATAGAAACTATTTTTTTAATCCACGTGCAGTACATATGAATTTTAATAATTAGACTCATTGTGTTCAAGAGTCCAAACATGGGGTGGTGTAAAGGTGTTCTCTAGTTGTACTCTATTGTTCAAATCTGGACAATTATATGAAACCATTAGATGGGCTAGTCGATAAGACAAAGTTGAGGCTATAGAAGAAGGTGAAAGATTTATTTTGGCTCCTTTACTCCATACTACCGGTACGGTAAGAGATTAGGCTGTATGTCATATTTTAGCTGGGCATCTGAATTCTAACAGTTGCAGATTCTTCGATTCTTGACCAGTCTGTCAAAAGCTGTTGGTTATGTGTATGTATTCTTTGTTATGATGTTATGGTTATTGCATAGTTTCTCACTCCTACATATTATTCTCTTATTTATAACTGTTTATATTTTCTTCCCATTCAGCTTGCGTTGCATCATTTCACATCTCTAATTATATGTTTCTTCACGAAAATATCTCATTTGTCAACGATAATTCAAATTGTATGTCAGGGACGTGGCCATGAATATATTTAATGCAATGGATACATGTTAATATCATGGTCACAACTTTTTAATTTTTTTTGCTTTGAACTCATCATGGAGTAAGAATTATAAAAATATCGAAAAACCAATTACATCAGTCCGATCAGAATTATTATTGAATCTTTTGTAAAATATACTAAAGAGGTAAAATATAATTTTTTTGAATATTTTTTAAATAAAAAAATACAATAAAACTTTTACAAATAGCTTATTACGTGTGTGTATATATATATATATATATATATATATATATAGCAAAAGATATTTTTTTCCTTTTTTAAGAAAAAAATCTCCATTTATTACATAAATAAATCAAATTATTAAAGTTCTATGATTTATTATTAAATATATGTCTAATATTTATATTTTTTATTATAATATGAAAAAATTTATTACATCCTAATATCAAAATCATAGCCAACTTAATCAAATTATTGCAAACTTTTTGTATTTTACATAATCATCATTCTTGTCAATATATATATATATACTCTAAAAGAATTTAGTCTACATATATTTACATAATCCTAATTTTAAAATGTATTAAATAAATATAAATTATTAAGATAATATTGGCTCGGCCTTCAAATCTACACGCAAAAGGGAGTTAGACCAGACGTCTCCAAACTATCTCACCCCTGCTAATTGAAAGTTTAAAATTCGAAAATGTGAGTATGAAAATACTCAGTAAGTAGACTTAAAATTAACGAAAAGAATAATTATAATATTAACCAATAAATCTTTCTTTATGTTCTTGCAATATATTTTTCTAAAATAATTGTAATAAATAAGAATTAAAAAATTCATTTCTTAAATCATAAAAACACTCATATTTAATCAGTTACACACTCAGCATATTAATAATGTATATTATTTTGGGATTAATCCATCTAATATGTTAATTCACCAAGAAGTCATATAAGAGCATAGGTGGTAACCCATCTAATATGTTACTCAGCCTCACGTTCATGTTATATATGCTTGTAGATTTACTCTCAAAAGGTAACCATCGGATATACACCTCAAAGGCATTATGTGTGTCCTAGCTCTGTCCCAAAGATAATATATCATATATTACATTTTTACACTACATCATCATAAATTGATTGTCAATAACAAAAGTGAGCACTGTAAAAGTAATATTTAGCATACTTGCTGCTTAAAAATTTCAGCAAGATAAACTTACTCTTAATTAATTAGAAAATCCATATTTGAAATATACACAGATCTGTTTATTCAATTTATATAAAATTGGAGAAAAAGCTTTTAACAACTTTTAGTCTTTCAAACTCATAATCGTAAATCAAGACATTTTTATAAGCATTGACATTTGAATGAAAATTTATTTATATTTATTTATTTAAGTTAAAATGTTGATAATAAGTCTATTTACCTCGATGATAAAAGCCAACATAACAAGCAAAAAGATATGTACAACCCCTAGCACTCAAGTTCCTTGGCTTGAACTTTCGACCTTACAAGACTCGCTTTGATTAACTCCTAAATCATCATTAGATTCTCAACTATGAAGCTAACTTAAGTGAGATGAGAAAATGATGTAATGCTATGCATGTTATGCACATGAGCACACACATATAAATATATTTTTAATAAATTTACTTATACAGTCTGGAAACTTAGCTTATTTATCCTACTAAATAGTTATAGTTTGGCCAGAAATTTTACCACGACTTTAGCAACATATTGAACTAATTTTACACAAAAAATGAGTAAAATACCAAGTATAAGGGCCTCAAACAAGACTAAATATTTCGTTGTCCTGCACCAGCTTTAACTTGAACAACATATATAAATTAGTCCATAGACCAGGTTTTAACACATCAAAAAATTATGCTATTTTATATACATATAGTAGCCATATAAGGCTACAACATATCTAAAATCCAGCTCAAAAGGAGGTCTCTAACCCCTTCAAAAAATAAGTATAAATCAACTTATTTGTACCAAACTTGCTTCTTTCATTCTTTTAATTAATTGTTATAGTTTTATTCTTATTATTATAGTAAATGAAATATAAAACAACACAAAATTGTACAATCCAAACTAACTTGTGCAAGAGAGAAATCATTTAATAAACTAATAAAAATCAAAAATTAAAATTTACCTTTAAATATTATTTACTCGATTTTTGGCTTAATTATGCAAAATTTTTCTTCTTTTCCAATCTTTTTTTTTTTAAAATATTAATGATTAAAATTATTTATATAGATAAAATCACTTACTTTGAGGTTAGATTTTTAATTTTTTAAATTATAAATGTTGAATATTTATCAACATTCATGGATTTTGGGTAATTGATATTGGTGAGTCTTTTTGTTGTTAAGTTGCAAAGCTTCTTTTTTAAGAGAGAAGTTCTTCCCATTTTTTGTATAATTATTACCAATTCCAACCTTCATTTTTCATATTTTATTTAAGTTAGTCCCTTAAGTCATTTATTAAATAACTAAAATATTTTATTTTAGTTCAGTTTAATTCAAAATTATTAGATATATATGTCTCATACTAACATGTATGTGTGGAATATATATATATATATATATATATATATATATATATATATATATATATATATCTTTACTATAATCCGAATGTAAGTGTAAATAGAAAACTATTCATTTGACGTCTGGAAATATTTATACATAGAAAATATTTGTTTCTTTTATTATAAATGTAAAAAATTTTGTACATAAAAAACTATTCATTTGATTTATAAGTCTGGTATCTTTATTTCTTGTTGAAAATATTTGCACATAGTGTTGACCTTCTTCGTCAACTACCCCTTTTTCTTCACAAAAAAGAGGCTTTGCATATATTATTTTTATTATTAAATAAAAATAATATATTTACTTTTTAAATTTCATCATAAATATTTATAATGCTTAGATAAATGATAAAATTATTATTATTAAATAAATCTATTTATAACTTATAAAATTTATATATAACTATTAATAAATAAATTTAATATATAATTAGAAATCAAAATTCACATAAAGCATATTAATATAATTAATAATTATACAATTTATAATTATTATATTTAAAAATACTTTCTGATATCAATTATTTTTAGTTTAAAAATTTATAAAAATCAAATATTTTAAATTTTAAATTATATTTAAATTAAAATATCTAAAATATATTTAAGTCATTTATCATTGTTTAAGATAAATTATAATTAATTGGAAGCTTGATAATTTATTTTTCAAGAATTATTAAAATATAAAAAGTAATTTAAATTACAATAAAAACTTCGAAAAGCTTTTACGTTTTTAATTATATTAATTACTTTAAAACTATTATTAAATTTGATGATGACTATAATAATTAATTATTTTAAATGATATGCATTATTCATAGTACTATTTAATAAATAGATTAATTATATTTTTGAAATTCAAATATTTTATTTTATTATATATCAATTAAAATTAAATAAATAAATAAAAACTTATCACATGCGCGAGATGCACGAACTATTAAAAATTGAACTCGTCAATACACTCTTCTATTAGTCTAATCCTAGTATCATTGTTATATTTTTATTTTGGTTTAAGATTCAATTAAAAATAACAAATATATTTCATAATCTTTTTATATAATTGAGATTTTACTTTAAAGAACTTATATTCATATTCTTTAAGGAGATATTTCAATAGTATATTTAACAAATCATATAAGATCTTAACTAAGATATTATTGATTATATAATAATAAATGTAATATAATAATAATAATTTAGTAACTGAAATTCGTTATTTGCTATTGCTAATAAAATAAAAATATAATTACTTTTAAAATTCAAGATCGTAAAAAAATGTAGTGTAGTCCAACAATACAATGTTGATCCAAATTCTCTTATTTTTTAAAAGATAAATTGACCCATGTATTATATTTATAAATCCATTAGCTAAATTATTAAATTTAATTAAGATAAATATTTATCAATTTCATATTCATAAGCAAATTTAAAGGTAAAAAATAATTTTTTTTCAAATTATAATTCATTTATTTAAATTTTATATTATTTTTGTATATAGAAGAATAATTTATTATTAATAAAAAATTTCTCTTTCTTTAGATTTAGTAATTATTAAATATTATAGTTATGTTACTGCTAATTCTTGATGAGTCTATGATCATGAAAATTAATCGTTTCATATCCACAATAAATACTTTTTTTATTTAACATCATAATAAAGAGCCTCATTATAAATATTTGATGAGTAATACAAAAAAACTTACTTAATAATTCTTGAACTGAGCATTTGGAAAAAAATATTCTTTTTAGAGTATGATGCAAATTTTTAAATAAGTTAGACTTATATGGCGGGTTTTATGAATCCTTAAATATGTTCATGTCTAATATATAATATTTAATTTTTTTATTAATTTATATAGGATTATAATTAAAGAATTATCTAATTTAATATTAATCTCATATCTTGACAAAAGTAAAATTAAAATTACTTAAATGGAAATTGATTATAGCACTTTCATATAATTATACATGTATATCCTAATTGTTATTAAGTTTATTTTACTTAATATTGTTTAGAAGCTCTATTTTACAAGCAACGTTAAAATCCTAAAACAATTGGACAACTACTGTTAAAATTCGAATAGAGTTGGACTTCTAGAATTTAGATTTATATTTAATAAATTATTAGTATTTCTATTTTAATAGAGTTAATTAATAAATGATATAATTAATTAAATAAATAAGGCTATTAATTTGCATGTACTCCCTTTGCACTTCTTATGTATGTTATGATATTATGATTATGATATGTATATGTTTATGAATGTGCAAATCCGAAATATATAAGCATTTAAATATACCTTTAGATGATCAATAACATTCATAAAAATCCAATCATGCTTAAGGTTTACAATGAGCCACTTTTCGTTATGCTCATAAACCACCATTTACGTTCTCGATTATATATTAATATAAAAAACTTAAAATATTATTTTTTTAGAATTAAAATTATTTTTAAGTTAAAATTTTAATAGAATTGGACTTTTAGAGTTAGATTTATTTAATAAATTATTAATATTTTTATTAATAAAATTAATCAATAAATAACTTAATTAATTTAATTAACTGAAATATTAATAAATTTATTTAAGTAAATCTGTTCATCCTTTTTCTCTTTATATTTTTATATATATTATGATATTGCATAGTAATTACTTTATGCGCAATATTCACGGTTATACTTGTGCAAAATATTTTTTTAATACAAGTGAAATAATAATTATTCACGACACATTAATGATAAATTAATAGTTTTCTAATAAGATATTCATTATATATTTAAAATTAAATTTGTCAAGGAAATTCTAAAATTGAGATTCTTAAAACATTATGCATTATTGATTATATTATTAGAATATCTTAACTGAATTTGAATATTTTCAGTCTTAGCTAACTACCCTATTTTTTTCTTTCTTAAAAGTATTAATCTTTAAGATCTTTACAATCTTAATTAAATTATACTTTCTTATATACAATCTTAACTAAGATAAAATTACTAAAATATATATAATATATATATTAAATTAAGGGACATAAATTTTTTTTGACATGTGTTCTTATTTTTTATACATGAGATTCAAGCTCAAGAGTAATTTAATAAATTTTCTATTAATGTATTAATTAATAAATTATATTTCTAATTAAATAATAACTTTAAAATCTTAGAAAATAGCATTTAAATGACTATATTTTGACACATAAGATTTTTATTTTGACATGTATAATTATTTTTAATATATAGGATTCAAGCTCATATGTAATTTTATAAAAAAATTTATTAATTTTTTAATTAATTAGTTACATTTCTAATTAAACAATGACTGTAAAATGAAAAGTTCTTAGATAGCTTCAGTCTAGTGCGTTATACATAGACCAAATCAATTGCATAGTCATATGTGGTATTTTTTAATTAAGTGTTGTATTTGCATTGGTTGGTTTTATTTATTAATATTAACCATCCATGATTAAAAACTAACCAATACAAATATAACACTCAATAAAAAATGTCATATATCACTGTACAATTAGTTTGATCTACAGATAATGTGGTAGATCAAGTCTACCTAAGAATTTCTCTTCTAAAATCCTAGAAAATAATATTTTAATTATTTTTTAATATTATTTTTATTTAAAATTAGTTTTCTAATTAGACAATAATTCTAATTTTAAAAATTAATATTTTAGATATTATTTTTATTAAATAATAGGTTAGTTTCTAATTATATAATAATTTCTAATTCTAAAAATAGTAATATTAATTATATTTATAGTATCAATTTATATAATACTATAAATTAATTAATTAATATTTTTAAAATAATTTTTATATTATGACACTAATAACTTTTTATTTAAGAAATTCAATAAAATCTTAAGATATTAAAACACATATAAGAAAAAATTTAAAAGCATTTAATTTATTATCACATATTAAAATATTAAAATTTTAATTAAATTTTATCTATCAACTCAATTTATATTATTATTTATAATCAAAATAATTACAATCGCTATAAACTACAAATTTTTATTGTTCTAATTAAACTACAATTGCTTGTTTACTTTTTAAAAATATATAATTCTAGGTCCATCGCCCATCTAAATCCATGGTGGTTTTCTTATTTTATATTAGGTGTTTTTACAAAATAAATATTAATCTTCTATAGTAGCCTTAAGGTTAGTGTGTGGATTCTCTCTGTCGGCTCAGTGAAAAAAATGAAAAGATTAAATTTAACATTCTAATAATTTGACTCATAAAAAATACTTATAAAATCACTATATTGTTTAGTATCATCATATGGAGCGTACTTTTTACATAATTACTATTTATTGCTTCAACAATGTAATCGATGATTGTCAAAAATAATTTTTTTATATATTTTTTTTAATATTTAATATTTATTTTATCCTTTTTATTAAGATATATTTATTAATCTTTGAATATTTTTATTTTGTTAGTAAATGGGTGTAATCAATTTCATTAAAAAATATTAATGCTACAACTTTCTCGATAGCTACAAGAAATCAAATTTATAATTCATTGTAGCGTCACTTAATTATAACCATCTGCAGCTTTTTAGGAAGAATACTGATAATATTAAAAGAAGCAGCAACAGTCTTTTTTTTTCTTTTTAATGAAAGCAACTATTTAGATACATGCATTGGCAATTCTCTTTTTTTATTGACTCAATTAGATACAAAAATTTACATCAAACCAAATCCTAGAAGCATGTATAAGAGAACATATCAGCACAAATTCTACAACTATACTTCCCATACCTCACAACAACATTACATGGCTCATTAAGAATGGTTTACTCAAAACAAACACAACAGAATACTCACTAAATTGCATCCAAAAAGGCTAACTTCAAAAACTAAACTTGGAAAAATTATCAATGATGAAATAGTAGCAGTTCTCCATATTCACTTGAACGTAGTAAGACCAGATTCTTCTCCAGTAAGGATTTATATATAAAACTGCAGCTATGAGGCCCATGCTTTCTGAACTGTGAGTTGAAGTTGTTGATACTATTGGAGGTGGTTCTCTTGCCCTACAATCTTTTGGCAGTGGACATCCATGGAGGAAAGGATTTCCTAAGTAACTACTTTCACCAAATGTTCCAAATTGTGCAACCCCTGCAGGTATCCTGCCAGATAAATTATTGTACGACACATTGAATACTGCCAAAAAATTATAACTTGATGAGCTCAATAGGAATGCTCCCTTGCAACTTGTTGCTCGAAAGATCCAAACTCTCAATTTGACTTAAGTTGGAAAATGTTGTAGGGATCAATCCTATCAAACTATTGTAGGATAAATTCAGTAACTTGATCTCACTGAATTTTCCAAATTCAAGAGGAATGTTGCCTGTAAAGTTGTTGCAAGAGAAATCAATTCCAGAGATATATCTAGTAATTCTTCCCGTATAAGATAATGGCATACTCTTCGTTATCAAGTCGAAATGTCCTTCAATGTTTATTGTATAAGAGAGCTTCCTTTCTGGATTGCTACTACACTTTAGACAAAGGTGAATATGGCCAGAAAATTTATTGTGAGAAGGATCAAGTACACTTAAATGATTCAAATTGCATAATTAAACTGGTATTTCACCTTCAAAATTATTATTGCTTAAGAGAAGATAACCCAATTAAAATAATCCTCCAATCCATGATGAAATGCTTCCAGTCATATGATTATAGCTAAGATCTAACACGGTAAGACTATAACAGCAACTAAAAAATGCATTCTTCAATGATCCTTGTATTCTGTCTCTAGAGAAATAAATTTGTGCTATCATCGAAAGGCCTAAATTAGATGGTAGACTTCCAGAAATATCATTTTCTGATAGATCCAAAATGATAAGGGAGGACATATTTCCTATCCAATTAAGGATTTTGCCTGATATGTTGTTATTACTAATGTCTAAAACTTCTAACAAAGTGAAATTAGACAGACTCGCTGGGATTCTTCCACTGATCAGATTGCCATTCAAGTCTAACCATTTCAACCATTTTAAAGTAGCAACTTCAGAAAGTATTTGATAGCATAATCGATTGTTAGACAAATGCAAATATCTCAATGACCTCATATTTCCAAATGAAGAGGGAATGCGACAAGAGAATTGATTGTTAGATAAGTCCAAATATGTCAATAAGCTCATATTTCCAAATGAAGAAGGAATACTGCTAGAGAATTGATTGTTAAACAGATCCAAACCATACAATGAGCGCATACTTCCAAACAAAGAGGGAATGCTACAAGAGAATTGATTGTTAGATAAATCCCAACCTTCCAATGAGCTCATATTTCCAAATGAAGAGGGAATGATACGACTAAAAGCATTTCTAGACATTCTTAGACCTATCAATCTTGGAAAATATGCTCCAATTTGTGTTGGAATACCACCTTAGAAGCTATTATAAGATATATCCAACCTAAACAAATTTCTATGAGAATGAACTGGTAGTTTAATAGGACCTGAAAGCGAATTGTTGCCTAAATAAAGTGTTTCTGGGTTCGTTTTATTATCTAACAACCAATATGAAAACCTTTCTTTCAATGTAATGTCTGAGAGATCAACCTTCTTAAGTTCTTGTTGGTGGTACAAGAATTTAGGAAATGCTCCACCATATCCATGACTAGATATATAAAGAGTCTTCAATTGGAACTTTGGGGTCATATCCTCCACCTCTGTTTCTGCATATAATTCGTTACCCGAATAATCAAAATATGTTAGCTTTGGGAGGTAAGCAAAAGGATTTATGAAAATTGGGATTTGGAACTTAATCTGTTAAAGATCTAGGTGATAGATGGATGTCAAATTATTGACGGAAGATAAACCGATACTTCCATTGAAGTGATTAAAAGAAAGATCTAATCGTTGAAGGGATGTCAAATTTGTTAGACACCAAGGCAAATTACCAGTGAAGCTATTGAATGAAATATCTAATTCTTAAAGATGTTAACTGGCATAATCCTGAAAATTATTTTATTAAATTTCTGGCTAAAGTGTAATACGAGAGAGAGAGAGAGAGAAAGAGAGGGAGAGAGGGAGAGAGATGTTTTACCTTGGGTTAAAGGTATGGTACCAATTAGTCCACAACTCGACAAAGATAAAGTCTTAAGAGAAGTCATCTTTCCAATGCTTTGTAGGAAGCTATTGTTTAGAATAGAAACATTTAAGTACAAATGTTGCAAATTTCGGAAAATAGAGAAGCCGGTAACCAAGAAATGAAAAGTATCAATTTATTGGAATCACAAATGATTTTAGACAAAGATAAAAAAAATAGAAATATCCAAAGTTGAAAAGTTATTTCCTTTTGACCCATAACATTAATTCTTCTGTATCTTCTTTAATTAAATCCTTTATTTTGAAGGACAATAAAGAAAGCTTGTGAGAAACATAATTGGTTATTGGATGGAAAACGTATCATGTAGAATAATACTTTTTAAAGAATAGAATGAGTAAGAATAAAATAGTTATTTTTATAAAAAATTATTTTTATTTAATATTCAGTTTAGTTTGATTTTTATAATATTTTTATATTTTTAAATTATAAGCAACCAAGGTTTTTGTAACCAATCCATAACATATTTATATCATAGTTTTTGGTTTGAATTAAATTATATCCATTCAGATTGGTCGGTTTGATTAAATTTTATGTACTTTTAGAAATTAATCAACATAGAAGATTACTAATGCATGGCAAGAGTCCATAGTACATTATGATTAGATTTCTTTTACTTTAAAAGTAATTGTTAATAGTAATTTAAACTTAATTATTTTTAAAATAAATTTTTATGTAATAACATATTTTGGTATATATAGTAAAATATATCTTATGCACCCTGTAAGAAATTTAAAATTTGTAGTTGTTTTAATTTATTAAATAAGAAAATATGGCC
Organism: Ricinus communis; assembly: GCF_019578655.1. NCBI lineage: Eukaryota > Viridiplantae > Streptophyta > Magnoliopsida > Malpighiales > Euphorbiaceae > Ricinus > Ricinus communis. The sequence continues at coordinate 24,909,534 of NC_063258.1, forward strand.
CTAGTTTAAGAAATTTTCAACATTCAAATCTCCTAAGGAAAAAAGGGAAAAATATAATAAGATAAAATGTGGTTTTATTTATTGAAAAAACAGTCTTATATTTATTTGATGATAAACAACTATCCGGTGATTTATTTCGTTAATAATTAATATAATTGCATAATAGTATCTCAACTTTCTAATTTTATTATTTTTAGTATCTGAATGAGTCTTTTATTCAAACTTGTAGCTAAATTTAAAAAATGTGATATGTTTAAGTGTTTTCGATTCAATTTGACTCACTGAAATGCTGAGTAACAAAATTAATATCCACCTTTTAATTGAATGAGCTAGCCATCTCATACAAAATTAAGACAAAAATGACCTCATCTTTTATCTTCTCCTTTCTCTGTCTTCCTCCATATCTATTCTTTTATATCTCCACAAATACAACTCATCACTGAATACAATAACTTTCAGACCCAATCATTAAATCAACAAACTTGATAATTATATTTATTGGATGATTTTAAAATTAAATAACTTGATAACCCAATAACTTCTTACTAGATTTTAAAATTAAAAAGCATTAATCTTTTTAACTTTTAATGTAAACTCATTAAAAGACATCAACCATAATTCTTTATATTTCAATTAATGTTGAACTTAGAGATGATTGCATTCGTGGAGCTATAAGGAATGGATATGGATGAAGAAAGAAGAAAGAAAAATGAAAAGAAAAGAGATGAAGATGAGATTATTATTATTATTTTTTTTTATCAATTTGATATGATGTGGCTACTTTATTCAATAATGTGGACTTTATTTTTTTTTTTATCGAAAGAAAGTATTTAAATATATTATATTTTTAAAATTCAGATATTTAATTGAACAAAATAAATTTTTTAGAAATTAAAATAATAAAAAATTAAATGTTGAGACACCGTTTATGTAACTTTACCTTAATAATTTACTATAAAATATACTAACGTTGATTATTAGCTTTAATACGGTTTTATATTTATGCATTTTCCTATGTTATGGTTTTTCTGTAATACTTTTATATTTTATGTGTTTTTTTAAAATATTTTAGTGTCCAATTAATATCTTTATTGCTTTATAATATATCTCTTAAGTTAAATTCTGAGTTCAAACGAAATAATTATTTTCAAATAATTTAGACCTTATATCAACTTAAGGGTTTTTATGTATTTTAATAATTATTATTTCACTTCCCTCCAACTCATTCAAATAAATTTTATATATTTCTCATCTCTTCCCTCTTTAATAATTATTTTTCTGTAACCAAATACAATAAAATAATAATTTCTCTTTTTCATACCCTTTAAATTACCTTTGAAATTATCTTTCCTTCCCTTCCTCTCTTTATTGCCATGCATAGTTTAAAGTTCCTTTGCCAACTTATCTCTAAGTAGCATTCCGAAACTACCCCTTAGGCCCATATGGCAACATTTTCATCATTTGTATTGCTGCTTCCTTGGAATACCTCAATGCTATATATCATAATTTGTATCATATGCATCAACAAATTAATCATGCAAGTCTAGCTACCAAGTACCTTACCTTATGAAATAGAGGGTGTGAACAAAGTTCAGCAAACTATTCTGCAAATTGCATGACTCAATTTGATGAATAGATAAATCATATCTTTAGCTCAAGCTACTTGTCACGCAATATTTAAGTTGTCACATTTTATGTGCACTTTCAGCCGTGTAGAGTTGCAGCATAATCCTTTTTCTTTTTTGATTAATGTTATGTTTAATTTGATAGATAACTAAAACTTAATATTTATCATAATTATATCCTTTTTTCTATTCCCATATACTCTATTTATCGAAATTTATGTATAAATCAAAGAATTTATATACAGTCTCTAATCATAGTTAAATTAGCTTCAATTGAAAAAATTAAAAAAATTAAAAATTAAAAATTAAAACTTAATTGAGTAATCAACTTTAAACTCATGCTACTAACCAAAACCAAATATTAGGTCATCATATATATAGCTCATAGATTCTTTTATTCCAAGAAGACAATAGCAAATGGATGTGACTTTCTATTTATTATTTTTATTTTTTGTCCTATTTCAAATTTATAATTTTATTTTAGAAAAACAAAATTTGAAGTGAAATTATTTTAGTAGTCCACTTAATGCCTACGTTTTCCCATCATTTCCACAAACATTGAAAACAAAAATTATAAATAAAACCGCAGAAACTAACAGACAGAACAGAACCCAACGTACTAACTCACCACTCACTAAACAGAACACAGAGAAGAAAGAAAGGTTGGATTTTTAAGAACTGAGCAATCTTCTCTTCATGGCTATGTCTTCCTCTTCTCTTCAATACCCTCTTCATAAATCTTTATGCCCAAAATTCCCTCATCTTTTTCACTGTTCTCGAATTTCCCATCCTCGTCTCCGGTTCTCCTCTCTCAGGTTTCCCTCCACAATTCGCGCCTCTTCTGCAGTAGCTGTTGAACCTGTACAAACTTCACTCCGTTACCCTTATCTTCTTCTTTTTTTTTTTTCCCTTTTCCTGTCCTTTTTAATTCTATGTTCTGGATTCTCTTTTCATTTCTTTTTTTTTTTCTTTTTCTTGTTGAAATTTTAAATTGAATTGCTGAAAAATTATCTGTTTTATATAAAAAGAGAATAATCTTGTTTGTTTGCCTGTAATTTTGACTATCAAAAATTTCATTTCAGTGCCCAATTTGCTAAATTTTCGTTTAACTGAACTTTTTTTCTTTTCCACTTCTAATGTAAATAAAAATGGTATGAAATATATTGAATTGCTTTTGAGGTTTTGTCTATGTTAATTGGGGAATTGTTTAGTACTCTCAAAGCTTGCTTATTTGGAACAATGCAGATATAAATTAGGCATATTGGTCATGTTGGAGATATAGATTTGTTATCTTATTGTTATTGGTGTTGATTTCATATCAAAGGCAATATGGGGAACATCATTTTTCTCCAATGTTGAACAATTTTTAATGTTCTATATATGCTAAATGTGATGAGAATTTCCATTCTTCAGGATTTAGGACCACAGCAAACACAAACTTTTGAGGATGATGTATTTGCATGTCCAGTATGTTATGAGCCTCTGATAAGAAAAGGACCTCCAGGTTTTAATTTGTAAGTTAGGACTCTTGATGGGATCATTTTTTTTTTTCTCTAAAGTTGTGCTTAGAGTCTGATGTTTAGCTACACAACTTGCAGGTCTGCAATCTACCGATCTGGGTTCAAGTGTAAGAAATGCAACAAAACTTACTCCAGCAAAGACAACTATTTGGATCTTACAATTACTGCCTCAATGAAGGAATATACTGAAGTCAAACCTGCTCGAACTGAGCTGTTCCGGTATATATTTGATTGATGTATAAAAAGTTTTGATATCACACTCTGCACTTTTTGGATGAATTTAATTACTTGTACTCAAAACTTGTTTACCACAACTTATGGATTATCACTTGTCCATGCCTTTAGAAATATATTTTAAATTTTAGTTTCTGTTAGTCAGGGGGTTAGCTTCTTACTTCTTGCCAAATCTTTGTTCTAAGCGATGATGAATGCAATTCAATGCCTTTTGTATAGTAGTTTTCATAATTTTGCTAAAATGTTTACGGAAATTCTGTCTTACCCTAGTTTTTGGCCTTGTCAGGAGTCCACTCGTTTCATTCTTGTATGAGCGAGGGTGGCGTCAAAATTTTAATCAAAGTGGCTTTCCTGGTCCTGATGAAGAGGTAAACCTTCACTCCCTGACTTGAATCTCATTAAGGTCATTAAAACTATTAGCAATTTTCATAACTTATTTTACATGTATGATTGATGAAATCTGCATTAAAATTTGGATACCATGAAATGATAGTCTATTGTGTGTGATTTGGCACTTGTGAGGATGTTATAATAAATCCTTCCCTTCTTCCCTTTTATGGAATTGCTTAGTTCACAACCACAACCAACTTGGTAACATTTTGTCATATGCAGTTCAAAATGGCCCAGGAGTACTTTAAACCAGCAGAAGGTGGTATCCTAGTAGATGTTAGCTGTGGCAGTGGATTGTTTTCCAGGAAATTTGCCACATCAGGGACCTACTCTAAAGTTGTTGCACTTGACTTTTCTGAAAACATGCTTCGCCAGTGTTATGATTTCATTAAGCAAGATGATAATATCTCAGAAAAGTAAGCTTCTTTAACTTTTCCAATCATTGCAATTCTTAGAGGGCAAGAACTAATTCCTTTTTCTTCTTTTAATGTGAAGGGATCTTGCTCTTGTTCGAGCAGATGTTTCCAGACTTCCTTTCTCATCAGGTTCAGTTGATGCTGTTCATGCTGGTGCAGCCTTACATTGCTGGCCGTCTCCTTCAAATGCTGTAAGTGACTTCCTTTCAATTTTTACCTTCATGTTTGGCATATCCAAGCTCTCAGATATTCCATGTTAATGATGTTGGAAGATCCTGAACTCGAAACAGGTTAAACAAAAAACTCAAAGATCAGTAAATTACTTCTTCCATGACTAGCACTATTACATGAAATAAAGGAAATAATATAAAAAAGGGGAATAACCTGCCATGTCAGGGTAGGATACATGTGGTATGGTGAGCAAAGCATGGACCACAGGAACCTGCAGGACAAAATGAATTGATACCAATCAATTAAAGCTATGACGGCTGCCTTACATGAGAGAAAATAGAGGAGACTTATTTGCCACACCTAGATGTCTGAGGTCTTAAAGAATGATATTTACTTACAACTGCAGCATCCACTGAAAAGAAACCAATTCATTTTGATAATTAAAAAGGGATTTCGAATAATAAAATGTCGCAGAAGTTACATAGTTGTTTATGGCCTTGAAGAATATCCTTTTTATTTTTAATGCTATCATATAGACCGTGATCATGTAAGAGCAGTCAGCACACAAAAAATATGTGGAAAATATTAGCAAGAATACATGTGCAAGCAGTTGATGAACTCAACTCAAGTGGATTTAACTAAGTTAGGCGCCAATAATGTGGCTCTGCAGTTCAGGATACTAACAGTAATGTCCTGCTCAGGGTAAAGCAGTGCCTGCACCATTCAGTATTAGGAACATTAAGATTCAGATTTTACACATGATATATTTATTTCTCTTGTAACCATGTTAATTACCTGCAGAGATCTTCAGCATTCACCTAGAGATGATATGCTGAATGATAAACATCTATTTGTTCTTTTGCATCCAAATGCCATATTTATTATTGATAAATGTTCTTACTAAGATATTTTATTACATATTTACATGCTCCCTCACTATTTAAGTAAATAAGTAGCTATTTCTCGAGGATGTTTCTAACCTGATAACATCATAACTCATTGTAGATTGCTGAAATCTGTCGTACACTACGAAGTGGTGGAGTCTTTGTTGGAACCACTTTTCTCCGATATAATGCAACCAGTTCCTGGATAGAACGGTCTTTCCGAGAGGTAAATATTACTTATTATGCAGTTTTTCCATTTGTGATCATTGATATTTCCAGATGTATCAATTGCTATGCCCTGCTACTAAACTTCCTTTATCATAATTTATTATATAATGTAAGTGGACCTCTGAAGGTGTAAATCTGAAGTACTCACCTTGCTCTACCTAGCAGTTTCAACTAGTCAATAAGGCTGCAGCGGTGGAAATGGTTGTCCATTGTTAATTTAGTTTGTCAATTGATTCTTCTACAATCTATACAATTCCTAGTTCAGTAAAAATCCATATTATTGCCTAGATTGGTGTATTTTCACCATCTAATTACAGACACCAATTCTGGTAACATTTATCATGATTTATAGCAGCAAAAGCTATTAATTACAGCAATTTGACTCTTAGCTTTTCTCTGGCTTAGCTACTAAAAAAATTGCTTATTTGCTGGAAAAGCATGTTGCAACATCAAAACTCCATATTAGCTTAATGTAGAGGTGAACATAGCAAATCCTGCACTGGATTTTAAAACCTGCATATAAACTATAACCTGCATGTGTAAGATATTTTGGCCTATACAGCCCATAGTTATGCTGCATAAGTTTCATCTGGAGCTGTTAATATGTGTGACAGAGGATTATGAGCGGTTACAACTATTACACAGAAGAGGAGATTGAGGACTTGTGCACATCATGTGGTCTTACCAACTACCAAAGCAAAGTTCAGCGATCCTTCATCATGTTCACTGCTGAAAAACCCTCAGAATAGGTAGAGGCAATTCAAGCAACATTGTATCTGTTATTATTTTGTCATACTAATTATTGATTTGGTTTATATTACACATATCAAATTGTATAGATATTTAAAATAAGCAAGATCTGAAAAGGTGATAACCTGGGGTAATGTAAAGTATTATTATAGTCAATATGAAGTATCTTATTCATTGTCTGGTTTATCAAAAGTTTTTAACTGTATAAACACAATTAAGAACAGCATCGGTGTTCATCTGTCGCCAATGAGATTCGACCAGGCTTTCCATTGAAGATTAGTTTGAGAATGATCTGAAAGTAATATATAGCTGGGAGGTATTCAGAGTCAACAATCATTGTAATGATCTCGATAAACGTGTTTTGTGCTGGTGGGTCCGCAAACTGAATCAATCTTGAGTCTTAACTTGCAGAATACACGCACACACTTTAGAAACATGAGCCATCAGGTTTGGGTTTTAGCTTTTATGCTCTGGTTAAATATATCTGCAACATGCATGAACTAGTTAGCAAATAGGAAAAATGAAGGCTTCTCCCATGATAATACTCTATGCATAGAATTCTGCCTTATGACTGTAAACTATCTATAGTTCATATGGTAGATTCAAAACCGTATCATAGCATTTCGGCTTGAATAACAATTTTGCCCCCTGAGCACGTGAGTGATAGACAATTTGCTCCAAAATGAAAACTTTTTTGTCCTAATAATTCAACAACTGTTACGATGTGGCCAATTAGACCCTGTACCATTACAAGACATGCTCTGATTGCAAAAATTATTGTCTAATTACAATAGAAAATTAATTTGTGGCTGTTTGCCCAGACCCACAACTTCAAAGGGGAAACTGACATTTAAATCGACCATTTTCATATTCTCATTCTAGTCATGGCTAACCCAGTTTGGCCGAATAGTTTGTTACTTTGTTTCGTAGAAGTACATTAACCCCTCTAAACTTTAATCTGTTTTAGCCCTTGATGTGCAAGTATATGAATATTGAATTAGTCCATAACTGTCATATTTTCTTATAAAACTTTCAAGTGGGCAGAAAACAATAATTCTGAAGCAGAGAAGATAATATAGTTGATGATGAGAAAACTTGTAAAGCGGATAAATTGTCCGATAATAGCAAGAACAGAATGGAGGTAATCTTGATATGGAAATGGAAGTTGCAGAGATATAACAAAAGAATTTCAATAACAAGGTCACATGGTTAGAGCTAATATGGTGATAATATAGTTAAGTTAGACAGGTAAGGTTGAGCACATGACCTAACTCCTTAAAAAAAAAAAGACATGTACAAGTAGACCATGAGGGTGGCCTGGTTTGTGAGGCCATTAAAGAATAGAAAACTTAAGGAGTAAAAGTGAGAGTGTGTCAGAGTGAGAGAGATCCCCTCGTGCGGCTCACACGCTGACTCAACCTCTGTTTGTTCTTCTTTATAATGCTTTCCTTCCTTTTCCCATAATATATATTATATATATATTCACTTCTCCATCTTTGACCTTTGACCACCCCCTCTCCCCCCTTAACAATTTGCACTGTTTTTACTTCAGCTAAAGAGGAATATTTGATCAGTCCAAGGCACCCCCCAACCCCACCTCTTTTTTTTCTTCTTCTAACTTAATATTTTTAAGGGTCGGGCCATTGGATCCCTTGCACGTGAGCTTCTGCTCACTTGTAATCTTTCATTTCTTTTTCACTTTTGTTTACATTTCATGGCACGTGGGGGTCGGCAAATTCCTTTCTTATTTTTGATTTTGTTTTTGTTTTTAGTATTTTTGCTTGTTCTTGTTTTTCTTTTTGGTCGGAGAAGTTTGGAGACTTTATGATATCAAAATTAGTAGTAGAGTTGTTTTATGGCACTTTTATACCTATCAATTAATCAGTAATTATGATCCAAACTCAATAAAACTATACGTTACTATAAAACGATGCAATATAAAATTTTTCCAAATAAATTGACTGTAAATGAATCAAATTTTTTATAAACTCTTCAAAATTTGGCTTGATAAAATTCCTTTCAAGTTTGTTAATGGAGGCTCATTAATATTAACAAATTATTAAGCTTGTCAATCTTTGACTCGCAACTAACTCAATTATAGATTAATGATCTTATTCATAAACTAATTCGTTTATAAATTAATGAATTTGTTAATAGATACGTAAAAAAATAAAAAATCAATTCTCTATATTATTATGTAAAAATATTTTTTTATTATACTTTATAATTAATTTATATTAAATATTAAATATTCATCAGTAATCAATTTAATAAATGTAATAAATTATTTTGTTAACTACCATAACAAAGTTAAAAATTCAACTTAAATTCAGAAAATAAATTTGAAAATTTTAATAAATCAAATTGAAAAAAATTCAAATTTGTTACTGTTAACTAGAACTCAGTTCAAATTTAAATTAAACTCAAACTTATAAAAGCTCGACCTAATTTGAATTTGTTTACAACTCTACATATAAGAATTTTAAAGTAAAAAAAAAATTAAAAAACTTATATTTAAAAAGATAAATTAAAGTTTAAGAATATTCGTGGAAATTTTCATAAAAGAAATACTCCTTTATTATGTAAGTTAGTTTGATTGTTGATGGTCATATGACTACTTTTTGTACTGTTTGTTTCTTATTTTTTTTCTAATTCTAGTGAAATTGTGGAGAATATTATCCATATTTCTTTTGGTTTGCCCTTTAATCAATCTCTTTCATTCTTTTTCCTTTTCTTTAAAAGAAAGATTTATAAAAATGAAACTGATATATAAAAGCTTTTCTAAGATGCACCCTTTTTAACTTTCCTTCTTGCCCAGGTTCTCTGGTGCCTTACTCTTGAAGATCTGTCTTCTACGTGTTATATTACCATGGAAGAAAGAATTGGCAAGAGATTGAGCCTCCAAATTATATTATTAATAACACATGCATACAGCATTGTTGTCATAAAACTGCAGAAAGTTAACCTAAAAAAATTCCATAGAGCTAATTAATTAACTGGATGCAATGCATACTTTCTCTCAGTCGTAAAACAGTAACTTTATAAAAAAAAAAAAAATTATACTAAAAATAAAAATTTTCGGTTTAAATCTTAAATATATAATTATGCTAAACTCTTTAAAATTGTATTTTATGACCTGCAAGAATTTCGCCTGGCATTTTCACCATAAATGAGAATATTAATGGTGTTTCATTTTTTCACTTCAGTAGCTGACAATTGGTGCTGTTGTCAATGACTCCATGTTATTTTCCAAACAAGAAAGAATTCAAGAACTTGGCACCTCCAATCGGAATTATTATATATGGGAGAGAAAATGTATGGAATTATAAAATGTAAAGGACTTTATCCATTTTGGAAAATCAAGAATTTTCGACATGAGGTGTTTAAATTCATGCAACTGGTTCCAATTTCCAGGTGATTATAAGAGGAGATGAGATCCGTTGTGAAATTTGAGGAAATTAAGGATCCAAAAATAATTACTTTTGTTATCTTCGATATAAATAGTTACCCACTTCATGTGTGTATATATTCTTATTTATATGTTAAGTTAATAAAAAATTGCAAATATTTTTTAATTAATATTTAAATAGTAGAGATATATATCAATTATCCATCTTTTAATATTTTTTATTGAGATATTTATTATGATCTATACATCTAAAATAAACAAGTCGTATATATATTTACTAAATTGCTAGATTGTTATACATATTTAGTGATATTAAGGCTCCATGTGTTTTATAAAAGATAATTTGTTTTTGAAAAGTATTTTTTGGAAAAAATAACTTTTTTTTATATATTTAACTGTAATGCTCAAAATCATTACAGTAGTGAGTGTTTTGAGAAGAGTGAAGTTATTTTGTTAAGTATCTCAAACACAGGAAAACCTGAAAAACATTTTCCTCATAAATATTTTCCATGAAACAAATGGAGCCTAAATGGTTAAGTTATTATACCAATAGTACAAGGTAAATACTCAGTCATATCAAATAGCTTACTGTCTAGCTTTCAATTTGGCATTCATCCTTGCATGGATTGTAGTATGAAGAAGAATAGGGCAGACCATAAAATTAAGGAATCAAATATGATATTGAAATTGGCTTTCACAAGGTACACAAGTTCTATAAATTACTTGCAAGAAAACAAATGCAATTTTACTTATGATGTTGGCCATTTCTACAGCCTGGATATGGTAAACACCTTGATAGCAGCAAAACAGGAACCTAGAATCTAAAGGGCATATAGTAGTCTAAAAGAACCACTTGTTCATAATTTGTCATATGTGATTATGTTATATGCCAATTCAATAAGGTAGGCATCTTAGGTCTTAACTAAGACTTAATTAAGAGAGTTGAATTTTCTGCAGAAAAGATATGATCAAAAAAACCCTTCTTCCTGTTTTTTGGTAAATTGGTTTTACCAAAAGTAGAGAGCCATTGTCTTCTAATGTAACAAGCTATGATTGGTGACCGAAAGTTTAGGAACTCTAAGCATTGGACTAGGGCATATATACTTAAAAAGGGGCAAAAAGGGAATGATGAAAGATTTAGCATGCCCCAAAATTAGCCCTTGGCTAGGGCTTAACTATATAAAGGCAACAAAAGGTTCCCTCAAAATTGGTAAAAGGGCTAATTAGTGAGGCATTATAAGTTTACTAACTAGTGCTTAATGAGTTGTGTTTGTCTCTGTCTTATATATATATGTGTGTCTGTGTTAGTTACAAATGATAAATCCACAGAATTATTGGGGATATATGAAGGTTACAGCTTCCCATTAGTGGAGTGGTTGATTGATTAATGTTGCCATGTTTGATTCCATAAATTCCGGTTTTCCTCGTACTGGTCTGTTTTTAGCTTTTATTATCACTTCTTTAAAGTTTAAAGTGATGCCGATGCTCAATTTGCTAGTTAAGTTAAGTGATTCTTGGATTTGCCCCAATATATATATATATATATATATATATATATGCACACCAATTTCCATAACCATCATTTTCAAGTTAATTTCTAAATATGCAACTAAGCTATTACTTGGACAAAGATTTATTTAAAAAAGTATATTTTTTTGGCAATTCCAGACATAATGCATCATATATTAGATGAATAATACGTATATAACCGATATAAAATTTAAATTATATATTGTTCTTTTTCTGTCAAAATATAAACATATATAATACATGTATTTATTTAATAGTTTAGCGTAATATATTAGAAGTAGCCAACAATGTGAAAGAAAAAACAATAATCATATAATGTACATAAGAGCAATTCAAATAATGCACGAACGTTAAAAAAGAAAACCAAAAAACAAAAAGTGATGGTGCTGATATGGTCACAGGACAAATACAACGGCCAACATATGAACATTGTTCCCAAGCAAGAAGATCTTCCCCCTCATGATTAGAAGATCAATTACTTAATTATCTTACTTATCTTTGATTAATTAAAGGTAAATTATGATTAAAGTGTTCAATTTTGACACCGCGATCCTACATTAATTACCTTGGCTTTCTAGACTTTGCTAATTAATAAGCTCGACAAGGAGCCAAATACTGTATAATTTAATCGAGTGATATGATATCATTTCACTTGTTAAATTAATATTTATACTTTTTGTTATTTGATTTGTAAACTTGATAAATCTCATGCTAGAAACTGTAGTAATCAATTATAATTAGATTTTGACACCATGATGAGGTCAAAGAAATCCAATTAACTTGAATTCGAATAGAACATAAACTTATAAATATCAATTTGATGAACAAATCAAATTAAGTCATGGTTCAATTTCAGATAAGATTCTACATACGATTAATAGGAGACAAAATCAGCTCGATATGAGATTGATTTAAATCAAAAATAATTATTTATAGTCTGACAATTTTTTAAAAAAATTTTTTGACCTAAAATAGGTACACAGATATGAATATTTCAAATTAAATGATTAGCTCAATTCAATTCAATTCAATTATTTATTTTTATGTCATACTCATAGAGTCACTAATTATGTTTTAAAATATCTATCTAAAAAATAAGCACAAATGTCAAATTACTTTTTTCCTAATATATAACTGTAAAACCTGAATTAAGGGGATTAAAGTCTTATCAATGCTAAAATGTAAAACAGTACAAGGAATGTCTTTATGATAAGTATACTGATTACAGATATTTCTTTCTAGGGTTACATGCATGTATAAGCTGTTCCTTAACTAGACGGCTCTGAATTTTGAAAGTCAAAGAAATTATGCTATTTTTAGACTAAGGTGCGAAAAAGGAAAATCTTTTAACGGCAGAATAATTTTTAAGAAAAAGGGCACAATTTAATAGTAAGATCCCACTTTTAATTTGTTTTTTTTTCTCCCTGCTGATTAACATATCACCGACTAATTAATTAAAGTTAATTAGAAGGAAAGCAGCAGATTGCTTAGATCTTTACTTAAATGTTTTAAAAAAGTTCTGATTTGATGGTTCTTTCATATGATATTAGAGCATCCGTGGAGTTTAATCTCTAATTTTCAATTTTATTAATTAAATATTTCAGTATAAAATAATATAACATATATGCACGATTCAAATTTAAATGAATGTCTTAAGTACGAAAATGTTACAGCTAAAATTTTGGATGGTATAGTTGTTCATGAAGAGTGAGTTCCATTAATTGCTAAAACGTTTCAAAATGATAATAATCATACATACAAACAATGCTACATGATTGCTATCAACAGCTTATGATAATGACTGCACAAGAACACAACGTCCCATCTGCCTAAATAATATATAGGTAAGTTGGGCAAGTGGGGCAGTGTCCTCTTCTCCAAGTCCAAGTCCAAGAATGTGTATTTCAACTAAAATATGAAAATTGAAGCCGGATTCATATATACGTTTGGTTCACTTAGTATATGAATATAAGAAAGCTGAATTAATTCATAAGTTGGTCCACTCACATTCTATTGATCAAGGGAGCCATAAATAACAAGTATTACTTATCATATGTGTAAATATCGCCATCCATTAGCAAAACATTTTGAACCCATTACTGCTTTATATCTGACCTAAAGAAAAATGAAAAATTAAAGAAAGACAAAAAAGAAAGAGGGGAGGGAGGGGTTTAAAAATGAAAATGGTAAGTGGGAAGGCAGCTTATTCAAGAAGAGCTTATTATAGTTATAGTTATATAGTTTAGCAAAAAATGGAGCTCTTAAGCCAAGGAGATGAGAAAGAATTGTTTAAGGCAGTGGAAGAGAATGGGAGACACGGAAACAGCGCCCACGTTCTCCTCATATCTTACTTCCTTTCTTTAATTTTTTTTTTTTATTTTGTTTTGTTTTTTAATATGCTTCTCTCTCTCTCTCTCTCTCTCTCTCTCTCTCTCTCTCTCTCTCTCTCTCTCTCTCTCTCTCATATAATAAGAAGCCCTATTGACAAAATGTTGTGTATCCTTCCAAGAAATAAATATATAACCCTTCTTCTCTTGTGAACCTCCATAAATACTCCCTTTATCTCCATACCTTACTCTCTTTCTCTTTCTCTCTGTTAACACTCCACTTTCTTGATAACACCCTCTAGCAGCAGAGAGCACACACCCTTTCATTTCTTTTCTTTTAGGCTTTTTTTTTCTGTTGGTTTATGTGATCATGGTGCGTTTTCTGTTTCTTGATATCTCTATCTATCTTTTATTACCATAATTCTTTGCTTCCTAAGTGATCATGGCATGATTGATTGGTTTTTGCTATTTCTTTTATTTAGGGAATTCAGAAGCCTGCATGGTTGGATGCCCTCTACACACAGAAATTCTTTGTGGGCTGTTCTTATCATGAAACTGCTAAAAAGAATGAAAAGAACGTCTGCTGTTTAGATTGTTGCGTCAGTATATGCCCTCATTGTGTTCCTTCTCATCGCTTCCATCGCCTCCTTCAAGTTCGTCGTTACGTTTATCATGATGTTGTTCGACTGGAGGACCTCGAGAAGCTCATTGATTGCTCTAATGTTCAGGTTGGTTAACTATATATATCTGTCCTGCTAGTGTTTTAGCTATCAATTATCATAATTCAGTATACTAATTAACTTTGCTGATTAATTATAAGTTGCTTATGTCTGGTTTAAATTGTATTAGGCCTATACTATAAATAGTGCAAAAGTGGTGTTCATCAAGAAGAGACCTCAGAACAGGCAATTCAAAGGGTCTGGAAACTATTGTACTTCTTGTGATAGAAGTCTTCAAGAACCCTTTTTTCATTGCTCTCTTGGGTGCAAGGTACGCCACTCAATTTTATGCTACTCTCAACTCATATAATTCCATTTATTTGCATTGTTTTCTTTAAATTACGGGTAGAGTGTTTACTTTATTTGTTTTAGCACTCATAAAATTTAAATTTATAAGATATTCGAATTAAATGAGTTATATCGGATTAATCATAATCTCATAAATCTTTTAAAAATTAAAAAATCATAATATATTTTATGATATAAAATTTCCGCTCGTGTGTCATTTGATGATGATACGAATGTATTTCATAAATAGAGTGGATTACAGAAATTAATACAAGAAATTGCAATTCAACTATAATTACAAGTAACAATAATATCCCACATAGAAGAAACTCAAAAATTTACAAATAGGGTCTCTTCAAATTAATATTCATATGCTACAGAAAAACCTCATACAATTCATTTGTGTTGGTCTATTACAGGTGGATTTTGTGCTGAAACACTACAAGGATCTCTCTCCATACTTAAGGAGATGCAACTCTTTAACGCTGAGTCCTGACTTCTTGATCCCACAAGACATGGGAGATGATGAGATGACCAATGAGACACCACATTCGACGATCGTGGACTCTGAGGACCCAATGAGCTGGTCTTCGGGCTCATCAGGGTCTGAGAATATGAGCATGGTGTGCACGGAGATTGTGCGTAAGAAGAGAAGTGGGTTATACGTTTGTGGAAGATCAGTTAGTAAAGTTTCGGACGAGGACATGGCTACTAGTATGAGTAGAAGAAAAGGCATTCCTCATCGATCCCCTTTATGTTAGCTACTTAATTAACCCAAAAAAGAAGAAGAAGAAAATAACAAAAATCTTAAATTACAAACTTTTAGCTTTAATATTTTGACTGAATCCTTCAAAATATCAAAATGTTCTTTCTCTCTCTCTCTCTCCCACCTTTTCAATTTATTAAGTTAATTAATCACTTGGTCGGGGGGTTTTGTCTTAATGGCATCACGTGATTCCCAGTTCCAAGTAATGGTTTTGTACAATTTTCCAAGAGTTTATTTCATTTTTATAGTATAATTATATTAATAATTCAAGTAATCAAATCGAGGCTCTCTTTGTACCTTACTTCAACACTCTCGTACCATTTGCATATTTGTTAATGGACCAAACACCAATAAGCTCTTGATTAATTTTCTTTTAGTTCTATTCTATCTGATTATTGATAATTTAAGATGGAAAAATTAGATTGGAAGATTTTAAATTTAAATTTTAATTTGAGTTAATTATAATTTAAAAAAATTATAACATCACTAGTCCTAAATTATTATTATTTTAATTATAAATCTCATTTGTATGTCAGCCCATCAAAAATTATGTTCCCCTCTACTATTAAAAAATGCAAATTAGACCCTGTAGTTGCTATAAATGCAAAAACAAAACCCTACCAAAAATAAAATAAAAATAAAAACAACATGGGCAAATACATTTCTATTATTTTATCTAGGTAATAAGTGGGTTTAAAGGATGCATTCTTTGAAGATGTTCTTTACATTTATTTGGAACTTGTGTGATTGTGTTAAGCATCACTTCATTGGCATTTGAATATATGGAAATTGTCTTTAATTAATTAAGAGCCATTACAAGCTCTCCAAACATTGTTAAGAACTCATGATGGAGGCGAAGGGCTTCCTTTGACTATTACAGACAGCACTGTCCCTCCTCGAAGAGCGAGTTGTGTTTTTAGATTTAACTAGAATTTTTGACCAGTCAAACTTCTCCATGCTTAACAAGCTAAGAATAAAAATAAAAATAAAATATCAAATTAGGGTTTTGTAAATATGGCATTATTTTGCTGCTTCCAGTTTATTTTAGGGCCAAATTAATACTAATAGCAATACTATATTAGTTTGTGCTCTACAGAATTATATTAATTGTTTCTTGCAGGGAAGGGAAAATGTTAGAATCGTTGTTTCTTTTTTTTCGAAAGATAGGGATAGTATTAATATAAAAGGAGTTCTTGGCTACTAGGTGAGCCGATAAATTTAAAGATCTAGAGAGATAAGAGAAAATAACCTCCCTAAAAAGGCTACTAAGTGGAAAATGTCAGCAAAAATAGGATCCACTGATACAGAAGGAGTTAATCAGGATTGAGCTCCCCTGATAACGTTAACTGCATCTCCTTCAAAGATCACCTGAATCCATTGATATATTCTGAGCAGCATAGAACACAGCATCTCTCAGAGCCAGGGATTCAAGAGTAAGAGGACAAAGTTGGCCGAAATGCACCTTTAATTGGGAGTGAATAACACTATCCAGGTGATCTTTGACAACAAAACCAATCCTTCCATTGGAGGAGTTAGCATTGGTTGCTGGATCAAAATTGATTTTGACCCAAGATGGAGGAATAGAGTTAGCATTAGAATTGTTATTCGAATATAAGAGAATTGTCCAAGTCATTATTTTGTCCATGGCGTAGCCCTTTTTTCATATCGAAAATAAAATTTGTTAGTTCATGAATTTACATAATTTTATGCAAAGTAATAATATGATTAGAAGAAAATGTCACGGAAGATTAGATGCCTAAATAATTGTATAAGAACATATTATTATTTTATACATATATATATATTTAGATTTAATCATGAATTTTATATGGATGACAATGTAATCTCGAGACTTTTAACATATCTGTATATTTAAAGTTCAAATTTGAAATCTTAATTATAATTATAAGTAACTAATTTAAAAACAGTACAGGCAGCACATATCTAACTAGCTAGTGTTGGAAAGAAACAAATTAATTAGGTATCTGACACGTTACTGTTTGACAATTTTCTTCCAGCAAATACTAACTTGGCTTGCGTTCAGTTGTGCTATAACAACAGAGTGGGTCTAAGCTACAGAGTGTAACATGAATTACTAGCACATAAAGAGCGACAGGCCCTTACGGATGGGCTTCACTTGAGTACAGGGTAGAGGCTTTAAATTGAACTAGATTTGATTGCTGCTGGGGAGATTTTGCCGTCGGCTTGGAGTTCTGATGTGCATGGGCTTGAAGCAGTTGAATCTGGTTTTCCATGGAAGCTGTGAAGTTGATTGAGGAGCAAGCATCGGTTGCTGATCCAGGTTATAATTGTTTCCGATATTCAATGTCCTTGAGAATTGGGTTCAGAAGAAGGATTTTTCACGCCCTTCGTAGAGATGCTAATGTAGCAGTTCATGAGAGTATGTTGGACAAAAAGAATTATAAGATGGAATTAGTTTATCAGGTCATTTATAGATGGATTAAATTAAAAATTAATATATAATTTTATTTATTAAATATAATATTTAAATTGATTAATTTATTTATTAAGATTAATTATTTATAATTGAAAATAAATAAAAATAAATATAACAATTAATAGATAAATTAAATTAATCTAGATTTTTATGAAGTCAATCGATAAATATTGTGATGGATTGAGTTCATAAGCTTTTTTTTCTGTTCATTCTATTATAATCCGTAGTTGTTTTTTCATTATTATTAATTAAAATCATTATCATTTCTTTTTCTTAAAATCCCAAGTACAATAACAGGAATAAAGAAGTACAAAACCCAATAAATAAGCTGAAGAAGACAAAGCAAACCTAACCCTGGAGATCTAAGGAGATGCATTGGCAACAGCCATGGCCGCCTTGCAGAATTTAAAGATGGCAGAAGCTGCACGGATGTAGACCCATCCAATCCAATCCAAGTCACACTCCCTCAAACTTGGAAGGCACACAAAGGTCGCATGAGGAAGCGGTATCCATAGAAGGACAAACGCTTCCCCAACCAACTTAAAACAAACTTATGAAATTGAAAGCTTCTCATAGAAAATAGATTTTCACATAAGAGGCTCACACATGAGATAACACACAGTACTTTTTTCATAGATGATACATTAGTACTGTTATTTTGATTGTATATTTTTCTTAATTTAAACAATTAAAGTTATAATTATTTATTAAAAAATTTATATGTACAAAATTATACTACTAATAAATATTATATATATTTATCAATAGTTATAATTATTTAGTCTGAAATGCATAATTTCTTTTTATTAATAGTTACTAATGTCTGGTAAAAAAAGAGGCGTCAATTATGTGTGAAAACCATAATTAAGGCGTTGAATAAAAGTGGGTAAATTAATTGTTGCTTAAATGATGAATTAGTTTGACTTAATCATCATCATCACTTTGGATAATCCACTTAAGTTCCATTATCTAATGAAATGGCCAATTGAACTAAGCTCTCAGATATGTCAACAAAATCTTCCTTTGCGGCATTCTACACTCATGTTGACAATCACAATTACCTAACATCTCAAACTATAAGTAATATTTTCTTTTTGTTTTCTTTTTTTTTTCCCTTCTTTTGGGTCCCTTTTATAAGTTGTTATTTGAAGATCAAAACCTTTTTAAAAAAATTTCAGAAATAATTATGATAATTCGTAATTTTTCAAAATAGTGTATGGAAACAAAAATTAAAGAAAAAAAAAAACGAATAAACAGTGTATGAAGAAAGATTTAAAAATATTTGGCAAAGCCCAATTGGCTTTCTTTGATCAGCAGAATCATATCAGCACTGAAGTCGAGCATCTAAAAAGAACATGCTGTTATGGGCAAAAACAAAAGAAAAACATCAAAAGAGATAAATGGATTTGTGCTACTTTAGCTAACCTAATCACATGAAGCTAATAAGGACTTAATCTTTCTGTAGTGAGCACAAACCTTTCTGCTTTTCTCTTAATGGCCATCATGATTCCTTAATATATCCCTTTATTAATGATTTATTTTGTTTTGTGCTGATTAACTTGCATTAAAAAGCATCTTATGATAAAGTTGATGTGGGATGTTTTTTCTTTCCTTCTTCTCTTTATTCATTTATATATATATATATATATATTCTATAATTGAATTGAATTAAACCCTAATGAGGAGGTCCAAAATGCTATATAATGTGTATTTTAACAAAAGTTAATGATTCCTAAAGAACCATCTAAGCAAGTTGCTCCTCCATTAATATACATTGCATTTTATAAGCTCAACAATATCTATGATACAGATTACAGAATGTCAAAAGGTCCCTATGACCCCATATATATATACATACATACATGTCAAGAGTATTGAGAAAAATAAAAAAGGAAATTCAGAGCCCATGATTGGACAATTATTTGATATGCCCTACAAGTTTTCTCATCAACTCCAAGTTTAAGCAATTTTAATCTTCAATGCAAGTAAACTACAGAACAGGTACAGGCCCTATCACTTTACAAACAGAATCAATGCACATGGCCCCTCCATAAAACATGATTAGCACATAAACTTGTCAAAATTTTTATATGGCTTGTAATGTTCTCGCCGGTGCCACTTATTTGGCAAACATTTTGATTTGATTGATGAGTAGTTCCCAACTTTGGAGGTGTGAACTCTTGGATTAATTAAAGAATTACATGTGAATTAAATATTGTAATGTCTCTTCAGATAAATTTTTTTTGCTTGAAATATGAATTTTATACAGATACTAAGTTTGTGTATTTCTTATCGAAAATCAAACTAAAACTATATATAAAAAAAAAACAAACAAACAAAAAAAAAAAAACAAAAACAAAAAAGAAAGAGAGACGGGGAAGGGTGGTTTTCAGCCAAAAATGGCTAAAACCATCCCCTGGTTTGAGAGATTAGTATAGCCAGAGTCTTGACATAAAACTATTAATGGTAATTTGTGATCTTTAGCTATTCTAATTGGCTCGATTGTTCAGAAATTATGATATCATAGTATTCAGAAAGCAAACCCTATTTATGTCGACAAAATACACTGTTTTTAAATGAAAGGGGGACTATGATAATTAAAGCATAAGCAAATGACAAGGGTGGCTTTATGTCTAAGTTAAAGTATATGTAATTATATACCTACTTTTTTCCTTAGTTATGGCCACGCAAGAGCTTCTTTCATTTCTTGGTGATGCAAATTAAATAAATAGTTTGAATATGTCCCTTTTACTATACTAAAATATAATAGCAACTAGACTCGTCAAGTAGAAGATGTACCTTTTTTATGAATGGTGATCGATGCCATAATTATTTAAACCAACCAAATATCATTCTCCCACATGGAACATACTCATTGCATATTATTGAGTTCAAAAGGTCTTTGTTCAAAATATTAAATCTTACTTTTGCCATATCAATTTTAAGAAAATTTAAACAAAAAATTCAATGTTCAAAAAATTCAAAGCATAAAATAATAAGCGATTTATCTGTATAAGTTTTTTCTGTTTAAATGTAGGCGATTTTATTCAAAAAATAAAATTCATTTTTTATTTATATGATAATATATTTATAAAATAAATAAATTATCATGAAAATAAAATATAAAAATAACACGTGAAAAAGAAAATAATTTATCTGATATATTACTTATATGAATTGAAAAACTTCTATTTTTCCACTATTTGCATCAATATTTACAAGAATTTATCATTTTTCTAATAATGTAACAATGATTTTATTAAAATAAAATAAAAATTATATGAAATTTTGATTTTAATGATGGTGGATGTATTTTGTTATAATACTATATTCATAGTATCATTTTGTGTAGTTGCGCATCATCATTTTTAACACAACAATACGAATAGGTCATTTTCCCGTTAACAATAACAAATTGAATACATTAAGTCTAAAACACTTGTCGTCCATTCAATTAAATGATAGGTTATAAGGTTAAGAAACGAAATGAGAAATAAATAAATAATAATAAATGGGAGATTCACATGCAAGAAACATAAACAAAATTGAATTAAAGTCCACACGTAAAACTGACAACAGATTAGAGAAAATTGTGCCTATAAATCACAATCATTAGCAGTCCAAATCCAGCTCTAATATCAAAATACATTCTTAATTAGACAAGCAAATTTACCAAAAAAGAATTAATTATTTTTCTATATATAAAATAAAGAAGGATGGCAGTACCACACGAAAGACAGATCGACAAATGACAACGAGGCCATATTGTACAAACATAATTCCATGGAAACAGAAAAAAAGAGAGTTACGGGACAGCCCCACTAAGAATAATAAAATTATCAGAAAGACAAAACATTAGCATATATATATATATATATATATACTAATCAAATTTTTCTATGGAATTTACAGAATTTTTATGAAGTCATATTACTTTTTTATCAATTAAAAAAATGACATGTAATCTAATCATAAAAATATTAACTATAAATATTTATAAAAAAATCAAGTGTAATTTAATAAATATAGTAAAATTTATGATAATATTATATTATTAAAAATATTATAATAAATATAATATTAATTATAGTTACTACATACTCATAATAAATTTTATTATTTTTATAATAAAACATTGGATGTGTTTATATTTATATATGTAAAAATAAAAGTAATAATGAAATAATATAAATATAAAAACTACAGTTTATATAATATAAAAATAAAAAGTTTTGACATGTTAAAAATTTATTGGTACAGTATAATGAATGAGAAATAAAATAAATAGTAAGAATTTTAATGTAACATCCAGATTTAAAATTTTGTTTTTCTTTTTTTCCCCTTTCCTCCTTCTCTTTCTTTTCCTTCCTCCTTCTCTTCTCCCTTCTCCCTTATCCCTCTCACCGCCTGCGTGCCGCCCAGCTTGCCGCCGCCATCCAGTAGCACCTTCCCCTCCTCCAGCTGTCGCGCGTCGCCTTCCCCTCCTCCCTCCCTTCTGCGCGACGCTGACGAAGGACAAAGAGGCTACCATTGTCGATTCGGCCTCATGCCGTCATCCTTTCGGCAATTCGACACTGGATTCGGACTCTTCATCCCCGATAACCCCCTGAGCAAGTCTTTCCTACCGATTTCCTCCACCGGCAGCTTCGGAGGAGCTTCACCGGAGCAGCCCCTTTCATTTTTTTAGTTATTTTATATTCTAGACCATCCATATTAGTATTTTTGATTTGTTATAATTATTCTAGTCCATAATTGATGTAAAATATTAGTAAAAACCAGTTTGATCTGTGTATGGCATGTCAGTCATGATTAATATAATATTTTTATAAGAATTTTATTAAATTATTAGTTAGTAAGGCTTAGATTTAATGGCCTTAAGCTTATTCATTCCCTAGTGCCGATCACAGGCCCATAGATTGGATCGTGACACCTAACAATTTAATTAATTAAAAATATTTATTACACAAACGTATAAAAAATTATTAGTGCATTACAATGAAATAAACAAAAAAGACTAAAATTAAAAAATATGTATACTTGTTATTTATATTTATCATAGCATAAGATAAATACATAATTTATAAAAATATATTATATGATTTATATAAAATATTAATATAAATATAAAAAATATTATAAAAATAAAAATAAAACTTTTTTATGTTAATATGATTATAAATTAAATTATACAATATATAAAATAATTATACAAGTACATGAGCAGATTGTTTGTTTTTCTATATAAAAAGAAAAGCAATTTAATTTTAAGATTCTTATTTGTTGTATACTAAAATTTTACTATACATTATTATAAAAACATCTCAACAATATTTATTATATGTTTTTTATTAAATTATAAATAAATAATTTTTATTTTAGTTTATCTTAATATATATATATATATAAATATTTTTTATTTTATGTTTTAGTTAATTTGTAATAAAATAAAAAGAGAAAAATAAGTAAGGAGAGAGAATATTATTCTTAAAGAAAAAAATAAAAAAGTTAAGATATATGCTTAAAAATTACTTTTTTACTTTTTAAATTTAAAAAGAGAGAATGAGATTTTCAAGTCATTTTAAGAAAAATAATAAATTTCATAATCTTTTAGAAAGTTTAGTTTTTATATATATTTTCTATAATAGAGAATGAGTATAATTTAGAAATTTATTAGAGATACTATAAGTTTATTTTTTAATTATAGACAACCGGTTAGTATTATTTATTAATTAATTAACTTTATTTATTAACTAATTTAGTAGTAAATTATATTAATAGATAAAATTAAAATAATATTAATTTTTATAGATTTATATATACAAATTATTTTTATATATGAAAAATACTTTTATAAAAATAAAAGAGATTTTGAAGGAGAGAGAGAGAGAGAGAGAGAGAGAGAGAGAGAGAGAGGGTGAGGATGATGATGCTGCTATATCTCAGTGGGGGGCTTTTCTTCATCAAATCTTTACACATGGTTTTGTCTGTTTGCAAAGTATGGCTTTCTTCATCAAATCTTTCCTTACCAACTGTCCATTTCCCAATTGTTATCTTTTTCTCTATTATCTAAGCTTTTTTCTAAAATCTTGTGGGCAAGGGAAAAGAAAAAAGAAATCAATTTTTTCTGAAAAGACAGTGTTACCCTTTATCGTTCCCCTGTCATGTTTACAATATCTAACATTAAATTTCTATTTAACAGTTTTAGAAAATAAATTTAAATTTCATATAGTGATAACTATTTATTTAATAATAAAATAAAAATAATTACTACTTTTTAAACAAAAACTGCTGATATAATTTTTGATTTTATTAGAGTTTTTATTATAAATTTATTCTTTAATTATAAATATTAATTAATGTTATTTTAAATAATTTATTTATTTTGTATGCTCTTCTAGAAATATAAATTATCAATAAATTTATTTATCAATTTTTAATTATTTATGCAAATCAAAATTTTATAAGCGAATTTTATAGTTATTAAGTACCACTAATTAAATTCTAAAAATAGATTAAGAAATTAAATAAATAAAATTAATTTATTATTGATCAATAAGTAAATACTATACATAATTGGTTAATATAGTGTTTAATTATATTAATAAGTTATTAAGATTAAAATAATATTAATATTATGTTAGAATAATTTTAGTCTAATAGTTAAGATTCCGGTCTTAAAATTAAAAAGTTTTAATTAAATTTTTCTACCAAAAGAAAAGAAAAAAGTTTTAGTTATTTTTTGAGTAGAGTTTTCCTTTTTGTTTTTCTAATTTATATTATATGTGGTTTGTGCTTTTTAAAAAAAGAAATTGCACGTAATATATTACAAATGTATCGTATTTAATTATTATGGGAAAAGAGAAATAGAAGTTTGAATTTTAAAATTTCCATTTGAATTCTGTGTATTTTGTATATTAAAAGTTGATGATGTATAATGTGTACTTAGGATTCCTAATTTCTCATCCAAATTGATAAGTTTTATCCATGTTATTTTAGTATTTCCCCAAACTCAGACATGGAAATACCATTAATACCAGAAATCCATTTTTTTAAGAGAATTAGCATCAAAATAATATCTTGTTTTAGCGAAAATTACTGGTTTAATTCCTGCTTAAAAAAATCAGTATTCACCAATTTATTGCTTAGAAGTAATATCTCATTCTAGTAAAAATTTCTCAATGTTGATTTTAATTAGCTAACTTCAACAAAAATTTTAATTAGCTAATACATAATATCTCTTAATAAAAAATATTTTCTCTATTTTGAAAAGGTAATTCTTTTTTGTCTGTGATTGTCATAAATTATAATTTATTTTCTCTGTGATCGTCTTAAATTATAATTCACTTTTTTTGATTGCTAATTTAATAAGTAACTAATTGTTTTTCTGTGTTTTGTATGACTGTTATTATTATTTTGTTATAATAAAATCAAGTTGATAATACAATTTAATAAAATTTTAATATTTAAAATTAATTTATAAATTTTTTAAAAATAATAGCAAACTAACTATTTTAAATGTGTTTAATTTATTAAAATTTAAAAATATTATTAATGTAATAATAAATACTATATAAAAGATTGTTTATTAATTAATTTTAATACTATATAAATTAACATATCAATATGATTGATATTTCTATTTTTATAATTAAAAATTTATTATATAATTAAAAATTTAATTTAATTACAATTGGTATCAGAGCCATGGTGACAGAGAAGAGAAATCCAGCTATCATGACTTCAGAAATCACTACTCATACCTCCACTCTACAACTCTCTCCTTCTTGCAGAAAAACTATATTCAATAAGATTGACCATCTTATGGAAATTTCTCATATTTCTGAAAATGTCCAAATAGAAAATACTCTTGTACCCATTATCAACCCATATAACATTTTCAAGAAACAGAACTTTGTCAGAAAAACCTTCAACCAAATTATCCACAAACAATCTTTATCCGTTAAGGAGTATGCTGAATCTTCCTCTCTTTCATAATGTTCCCTTACTTCTACCACTCAGAAGCAGTATGTTACTGTTGAGATTTCCACTTCTTTTATAGAACAATGGAAGAAACAGGGATACACACATCTCCATCTTGGAGCTGTCAGGATAGTCCTCTCATATCATGGCAGGATGGGTTTACCAGTTACGGCCCGTATGTCGCTTTTAGACACCAGGTATCTCAGGTACGAGCATGCAGTAATCGGAACTATAGTCACAACACTTAACACTGGAAGTGTTGTTCTGACTTTCTTCCTAAATTTTAATTTATCTCTTAATGATCCCTATTTGTCAACTACACTCAAGGTCCAAGTCCAGATCACTGGAGCAAACCAAGTGACGGATGCTCTTTCTGCGACCCTGCACTACTAGATTGTCTACAGACTACAGGACCATGCCTTTAATCTACAAATCCTAGGCTTCCAAGCCTTCTCTGATGCCTTGTTCATGCTGGCTGACTTTGGCCAAATCCCTACAATAGTCCAGGCCCCAAGGTAGCTGGAAAGAGAAGATCTGCAGAAGTTAATCCCAACTGAATGGGTGACCAATTATGAGAAACTCCAGACATCTCAAGCCAAGCCTGTTCAGGCTACTGACCCTCTTCTTGTCGCCCAAAAGGATGGTACTGTGAAAACGATTTTCACAAAAACGGAAGAATCTTCTTCTGCTCCTTCTATCTTCCAAGCATTGATGATACAGCCTGTGTCCAGACCTGGAGAAAAGATCCATATTCATTCTTTTCAATCCTCTGGACATCATATCTATACTGCCAGGATTAAGGGACACTTCATCTGGGATGTTGACCCAGGAATGTATAAATCAGGATGCACCTGCAGAGATGATCTCAATTTTGCTGAATCATGTTTCCAACACTCTAAGAAAACTCCAAGAGTCATGTCTCTAGAAACTCCATGTTCAGTCACGGAACCAAGGCCAGATGACCGAGATCCAGACGGTCCTTGGATTGGCATCCACAAAAAATAAAAAGAAAAACAAGATAAATCTCCTCTTCATATGTATAAGGAAGCCTTAGAACTTCTTGTAAAAGAAGGAAAGACTCTCATTGACATCACCTTTGATGAGATGAAGGTACTTTTGGCTCAAAAGGGAATTATTTTTGGGCAGAAGCCTTCTACTACTTGCAGACAAGAGATTCATTCTGATTTACCAGTAGTTCAACCACTCTAGGCAATCCAAAGTTGTTTCATGTTCCAGCCTGAAGATTTCCCTCCCCTAGGGAAGTCCGAAAATAAAAGATCGGAGATCCTCCCCTCAAGGATTACTCCATCAGGATCCATAGAGCCTCTCACTTCACTAGAAGAAGTCCTAAATTGGCAGACCTCTAATTCGATAGTTCAGAATTCTTATCTAAAGAAGATAGATGGAAAATTGGATCAGGCTCTCCATTTAGCTCACAAGTTGGACCAAAAGTTGGACATCTTCTCTCAAGAAGTACTTCAACTATATTCTTCTCTAACCGCCAAATATCAAGCCTTGGATAGAGAGCTTCGAGTTTCTCAACCGATTACACCAGCTTTAATCTAGAAGGAAAAAGAAATTACAAGGCTCAAAAGGCAGATTGATCAAATTGAACATGACCTTAGAAAAGATCAGTCTTCTACAATCCCTTCCTTACATTAGTAGCCTCTACATCTTCTGCAATTGCCCCTCATACTATTTTGCATTTCCTTTCCTCCCACAGCCAGAACAAGAAGGAACTCTTTACCAACCCTTTGGTACTTTCTCACATCTATACCCAAAAGGCTCTATAACCCAACAAAAGAAAATATCGCATCCTCCAGTTTTTAAAGAAAATAAATTGCCAGACCAATCACTCATCAGCCCTTATGATTCTGATTCTTCCTCAAATACCTATGGGATGGCTGATATCACAGAAATTCTCATGAATACCTCTACTACTGAACCCAATCCACAAGTAGTGGAGCCTGAAGATGGCACAGAGAATGCACAGTCATATTTTGTTTCTACTGGAGCTTCATACCCAAGGTCAAAACCGACAACTGGCACGAGACCTTGGTTCACCTTTGATGAATTGCCTCCATCAAAATGGAGAGATAAGCTTTCTGAATTTTTGGCATGGATTGATCTTCAAATGACTTTTAATGGTGCCACACTTAAAAAGGTTCTTGCTGAATTTGTTACGAGATTCACAGGCAGTTTAAGGGATTGGTTCCAGTCACAACCTGAGTATACCAGACTCCAATTTGTGACTTTGCCAACTCCATCATCTATGGTCACAGTCCTCTATAATCAGTTCCTTGGAAGTTATGATCTAATTATACGATAATAAAAATATGAATACTTTGATCGAAAATATTGTTCGTTGAAGATAAAGGATCTGGAAAGACATTATTCTGTCATGTCCAAGTTATATTATGTCATTGGAGGGCACGACGGTGATGATATATTGAAATATACTTTCATCACCTCATTACCAGATGAGATACAACCAGAAGTCAACAACATGATCGCTGCAATAAAAAAGCCAGTCACCTCCATTACTCTTAGAGAGATCTGGCAGTTTACTCTCTCCTCTATCAAAAAATTATGTGACCAGCAAGAATGGTTCAGAAGATTGTCTCAAAGAGATTTGATTGTTCAAAAGGCCTGTAACAAAAGCCACCTCAAGATTAAATGCAAGGCCTCCAATTGTGTTTGCTCCAGTCACAAGAAGAAAATCGAACACCATTTCCAAAAATACCCTCGCAGCAGAAGCACAGAATTCAAAGGAAAAAGGCCACATACAAAAAGATTCAGATACTTCCGGAAAAAGAGGAATCAAGGCCACAAATCAGACAGATACTATATGGACGCATCATTGGTTCAGATCTCCCAAACAAAGACCTCTTAATAGATTTTGATGTTTATCATCAAGCTCAAAGGCTTCAAATTATTCCCAATGGAATAAAGTTCAAGAGGCAATTTCATCCATACACAGATACATCTAATCTGTTTACTATAGCAGACACAGAACCACCATTCCTGCAATACAAAGAAAAATTCCTTCCTTTTTGTCTAGAATCCCATTCACATTTTCAACACCCTCTACCCTTGTGGAAAAATCCCCAGTTCTATATCAGCCTTCCTTTCAAGCTCAATGAAGATAATAACCCAATAAAAGCCACCCATCTAGGAATGTCTCCTATAGATCTAGCCCTTGCCAAATCGGAATGCCTGACTCTGCTACACCAAGGCCTCATTGAGCCCACAATCTCACAATAGGCCTGTCAAGCCTTTTATGTGGAAAAAAGATCTAAAAAGTTAAGGGGAAAAAGAGACTTGTTATTGATTATAAGCCTCTGAATCATTTTTTGCAAGACAACAAATTTCCTCTTCCTCGCATATCGAACCTAAAAGTCCACATTCAAAAGGCCCAATTCTTTTCAAAATTTGATCTCAAGGCTGGATTTTGGCAATTGGGTATCCATCCCTCAAAAAGATACAAATTAGCTTTTTGTATCCCAAACGCCCAATATTAATGGACAGTCATGCCTTTTGGGCTCAAAACAGCTCCTCAGTTCCAAAAAACAATGATAGAAATCTTTGGGCCTATCCTTTACTCCTCCCTTATCTACATTGATGGAATTCTCTTATTTTCAGAGACAACTGAGGAACATCATCAACTCTTAAAATAATTCCTTGCTATCATCCAAAAGTATGGAATCATGCTGTCAGAGAAAAAGAGTATTATTGGCCAGCAAGAGATAGAGTTCCTTGGCATGCATTTCAAAGACGGCCAATATACGTATGGTCCACACTTGACAAAAGAGCTTGATTATTTTCAAGATGAGAATCTCTCTGTAAAACAAATACAGCAATTTCTTGAGATACTCAACTATGTCAGGGAAGCCATACCACACCTATCCAGTTACACATGTCATCTTTCTAAAATTCTAAAAAAGGACCCTCCCCTTTGGGGAACAGAACAGACTACAGTTGTCAAGAGACTAAAAGAATTGGCTCACAATCCTCCACCCCTCACCATTCCATCTACAGGAAATCTTATCCTACAGACTGACGCATCCGATCATGCGCGGGGGCCATTCTTCTTGAAAATCTCAATAACAAGGAACAACTGTGTGGTTATGCATCAGGACAATTTTCTCCATCAGAAAAGCATTACCATTCAACATATAAAGAGATTCTAGTAGTCAAATATGGGATAAAAAAGTTTGAGTTTTTCCTGATTGGTCAACACTTCTTGGTTCGAATGGATAATTCTTCATTTCCAAAAATCCTTGAGTCCAGCTAAAAGACCTTACCAGAACCTCAATTATTGAGATTAAAATCATGGTTTAGCAGATATGCTTTTGAAGTTCAGCATATAAAAGGAACGAGAAACCTCATCCTAGATTTCTTATCCATACTGTCAAAGCCACAACCAAAACACCAACCTATTGTTCTCCTCACCTCAATAGTTAATCTTCCTATAATCTTCATGGCCTCTTCGTCCTCAAAAAACCCTCTGCAACCTCCCTCACCACCAGACCTTCCCACAAATCTTACAACTAAACAGGTCAATAATTTTGCTAAAAATATGATGTTTCATTATTTGGCAACCATCCAACAGACTTTCTCACTACCTATCCAACCCAATTTCTTTTATCCAGATTACCCTTAGTGCTTAATCTATCACCTTTCTCCTACCCATCTATAAATTGAAAGTGAATTATGGTTTCTATGGTGCATTTCCACAGTTTGTTATCATGCTATAGAAGTACCAGTCATGGACCTCCTATACTTCTTCAATATTGAAACAAATGCAGGAACATATCCATGGAAATATCTCACTTGGTTCAAAACTCCATACCAATGGAAAAAGGATCTCCTCAAAATCATTCATGAAAACAAATTGTTCACAGATAATGACTTCAAGGCTTCAGAATATCATGCCATCTATATTCTTCACAGGCCTTACTTTAAGCTCTCAGAAGACACTTATGCCACCCAAAACATCTGTCATTATTGGAGAACAATTAAAATGCCCTTACATCTTGCTCCTCCACCAATAACAAGGGATTTGAAGCTCGCTCTACAACTAAGAAATGATTTAGGAAGGACCAATGTTTCTACACCACTTATCTGCACTTACAATGGACATCTATGAACTGAACACTCCATTATTGAACAATCCACTTTACCTATTCTGCCGACCCCACTAGATGATCCAAGTCTGACCATTGAACAGAAAGATGCCATTATGCAAGATTCTCAACCCATGGACGATGATAGTAGTTCGTGAGCTGGCAATAAAGACTATCTCTCTCCTCAATAATTCAAAATGTAAAGATATAAAAAGATGAGATTCCAATCTCATCTTCTTCGTCTTATTAGGTATATTATTTTTCTGCTTTTCTGCATGTGATATGTAAGTGTATTATTAGAAGATAGGTCTTATCCTTTTGTAAGTGAAAAATCTCATCTTTTCTTCTTAGGAAGACATGTGTAAAAGATAAGATTCCCACCTTATCTTTTCTGTCTTATTGTATTTAGGCTCCTCTATATAAAGAGAAGTCGAGAGTAATGGAAGTAAGCAAGTTTTTCTTTCATCTATCAAATAATATTCTTCTTTCTTCTCATGGCTTTCTAAATTCTTCATCTCTTCTTCTCGATCCATTGGCTATGAGCTATTTGCTTGCACGATCTATTCTTCTATGATTCAAAAGGTCTAACTCGGCTATAAGAATCCAAAAGAGTACAAAGACCTCTCATGGCAAAGGTGCCTCTATACGGTCTTAGCTTGATGATTTATCTTACCTTGAGTTCACATTTAATTTAAGATATTATTTTCTAAATTATAATTATTATCTAATTATAAAATTATCTTATTAGTTAATATAATATTAAAATATAATTAATATGTTATTTCTTAGAATAGAATTAGTATCATTATTTTATTAGAAAACTATTTATTAGTTAATATAATATTAAAATATAATTAATATGTTATCTTTTAGGATTAGAATCAGTATTTAATTAGAATGTAACTTATGAATCAATAAATTAATAGAAAAAACTATAAAATTATACATAAACTTGAATTTTATATACCAAAAGTAAGTACGCATGACAAAATAAAAATTTTATCCGTAAAAAATTAAGCATATATATCAAAAATAAATAAATTTTAAGAAATTAATATATATATATATATATATATATAACCCAGATTTTCAACATCTGATATACCAAGCTCAAACAATATACTACAGAATGTTGATTACCAAAGCAATATCCCCATACCAGTCTAGAATGAACTAGAGAAAGAAGATGAGGATATAGAGATCGTCTCTACCCCCTCTTCACCATCACCATCTGCAATAACACAAAATCTAGAAGCAGAAATCAACATGATTTCAAAAGATTTTCAAATTGATAAAAAGATTTTACATAAAGATTTCTATTCAAAGAAAAACCATTCTAAAAAACTTTGGCTTTTTAAGAATTTTTTACAAGAAAAAGACAGTATTCAAGAAAGATACTATCAATTTTGCATTCAAAACAAAGTCCAAATCAAATTTTTTGATTGGTTTCAAATTTATTGCAAAGAAAATAGTATTCTTTATCCTTTCAAAGAAAAGATCATTAGTCCTGTCACGGTAAGAAACAAGGCTCCAGAATGGAAGGTCGGAGAAAACCTAACCATCCAGTCTGACCATCCTCCCCTTAGGAAGATAACCATTCCTTATGGAGAGAATGATATAGAGGCTACACCTTACAAATTGGTAGGAGAAGATCTTGAGAAGAATGTCAAGAATATTGTTCAGTAGAATAATTTCTCGAATACCTATCTTAACACAATAGGGAAGCAACTTGTTAGGATAGAAAGCCAGATCCAAAAACCTCCTATAGTCTTCACCTCTCCAATCCCCAACACTGAACATCAAAAAGAGACAAACCAATCAGAAAAGCTCAAAAATCTAGTCTTCAAACCCTACCAAATCTCAAAGCCTAGCCAAGATCAATTTCAAAAGCAAACTGAGTTTGCTAGAGCAGTCAGAGAACAACTTAGCAAATTAGCAACTTCTGAATCCTTCAAAAACCTAGTACCAGATACTCCTCAAAGCAGTAGGAATATTAGTGCTTTAGATCAAGCCCAAAGTGATGAATCCAATGATTCAGAGCTTGAAAGTGTCATTGACAAACCATCCAACATCAACAGATTGGGATGGCAAGCCCCTAGATTGACCTGGCATACTCCTAGGAATACTGCTCCAGATCTAGGAATAGAAAATAGGAACAATATCCTAACCCAAACTAGATTCAATGCCTCCTCTGTCTATGAATGGAATATAGATGGAATGTCAGAATACAACATTCTTGGTCTCTTACAACAGATGACCATGGCAGCCAATGCTTACAAAACCCAAAGCGGTACCTCTGATAGAGACATTGCTGAGCTCCTTATAGCTGGTTTTTCTGGCCAGCTTAAAGGATGGTGGGATTACCATCTCACACAAGCACAACAGCTCCAAATCCTAGGTGTCATCTAAACCACAGTAGAAGGGACCCCCATCTTAGATGAACTAGGAAATCCAATTTAGGATGTTGTGTCAACCTTAATTCTAACGATTTCCCTCCACTTCATAGGAGACCCTTCTCTTCTGAAAGACAAGAATGCTGAGCTCCTTAGCAATCTAACCTGCAAAAAGCTTAGCAATTTCCAAGCCTACAAAGATACCTTTCTGACCAGAGTCATGCTTAGAGAAGATTCAAGCCAACCTTTCTGGAAAGAAAAATTCTTAGCCGGTTTACCTAAGATTCTAGGTGAAAGAGTTAGGAATACCATAAGAGAAGCCCATAATGGCAAGATCCCTTATGATTTCTATACTTATGGTGAATTAGTAAGCCTCACCCAGAAGTAAGGATTAAAGATATGCCATGACCTTAAGCTCCAAAGACAACTCAAATGGGAAATGAAAAAGACCAGGCAAGAATTAGGTAGCTTTTGTAACCAGTTTGATTACAATCCCATAGAACCTTCCTCTACTTGCAAAGAAGATTTTTCCAAATCTTTTAAGAAAAAACGATTTTTTAAAAATAGAAAGACTCCTAAAAACAAGGAGAATTTCTACAAAAAGCCATCTTCTTCTAAATTTCCAAAATAAAATTTCAAAAGAGATTTTAGCAAAATTACCTGCTATAATTGTGGCAAGAAAGGCCATACTTTAAAGTATTGCAAGTTTTCCAAAAAACTCCATGAGCTCCAATTAGAAGAAGAAGTTTTAACAAAAATTTCTGCTCTTCTTATTGATTCCTCTGAATCAGAATTTTCGAATAGCGAGGAAGAATTTCAAATTGATGAAATCAAAATCTCATCCGATTATTCTGAGACAGATTCTGAAAGTATTTCAAAGAATATTAATATGCTTACTAGGCAATAAGAAGCCCTTCTTGAAGCTGTCAAGCATATTAATGATCCTCAAATCCAAAAACAGGTTTTGAAAGAAATTTTAAAAACTGAAACCCTTATCCCCTCCTCTAGTAAGAATACTTATGATCTTACTATGATATTGGATAAAGGGAAAAAGCTAAAAAACCCTCTTCCTACCGTTCAAGAACTTCAAAAAGAAATCAAAGCTATCAAAACAGAGCTCAAAAATTTGAAAGAAAAACAACAAAATGATTATATTTTGCTCCAAAGTCTGATCCTAAAACAGAATAGTGATTCTGATTCTGAAGAGGAAAATGATTTTCAAAATCTTAAAGTTTCTGAAAGTGTTCCAGAAAACTTCATTAATGTTTTAAAGGAAATTACTTCAAGAAAATATTTGATTCAAATAAAGCTCATTTTCCCTAGTGATTTCCAAATAGAAACCATCGCTTTATTTGATACAGGAGCAGACCTCAACTGTATCAATTATGAGCTGGTTCCTAAAAGGTATCATCAAGAAACTAAAGAAAGGCTTACTTCAGCCAATAGTTCAAAAATTAGGATTGCGGGAAAAACTGAGGCTGCAATTCTAAATAATAATATTGCTTTAAAAAGTGTTTTTATTCTTACAAAAGATCTTCAGCAAACAGTTATTTTGGAAACTCCCTTTATCAATTTAATTACTCCTTTCAAAGTAACTACTGCTGGTATTATTTTTAAAGCTAAGAATTCAAAGATTGTTTTTCCATTTATAGAAAAACCCAAAAAGAGAAATCTCAATCTCATTAAAGCCCACTCGATTTACAATTTTGAGATAAATGCTTTGATCAAAGGAAAACAAACCCAGCTTTCTCATTTGAAACAAGATATGGGTTTGAAAAGAATCCAAGATCAAATGCAAAATGATTTTGTCCAAAGAAAAATCTCTGATTTGCAAAAGAAAATTGAAAATGAAGTTTGTTCTAATCTTCCCAAAGCTTTTTGGAAAAGAAAATAACATATGGCAGATTTACCATATGAAAAGGATTTTTCTGATAAACAAATCCCTACCAAAGCCAGACCCATCCAAATGAATGAAACCCTAGAAAGCCATTGTAGATTAGAGATTAAAGACCTAGAACAGAAAGGTTTGATTTCTAAGTCTAGATCCCCCTGGTCATGTGCAGCTTTCTATGTCAATAAAAATAGTGAGATAGAAAGAGGAACACCTAGGTTGGTGATCAATTACAAGCCTTTGAATAAAGCCCTAAAGTGGATTAGGTATCCAATTCCAAACAAAAAAGATCTTCTTCAAAAGCTTCATTCGGCTTTCATTTTTTCAAAGTTTGATATGAAATCAGGATTTTGGCAAATCCAGATTCATCCAAAAGACAGATATAAAACAACTTTTATAGTTCCATTTGGCCAGTACGAATGGAATGTGATGCCATTCGGATTAAAAAATGCTCCTTCTGAATTTCAAAAAAATCATGAATGACATTTTTAATCCTTATTCAAAGTTTTGCATTGTCTACATTGATGATGTGTTGATATTTTCAAATTCCATAGAGCAACATTTCAAACACTTGGAGACATTTTTCTATGTTGTTAAGAAAAGTGGTTTAGTGGTTTCAAAATCCAAGATATCTTTATTTCAAACAAAAATTAGATTTCTTTGACACTATATCTCCCGGGGAACTATCACCCCAATTGAAAGATCTCTAGCATTCCCTTCAAAGTTTCCAAACAAAATTTTGGAAAAAGCACAATTACCAAGATTTCTTGGTAGTTTAAATTATGTTATGAATTTTTATCCAAATTTGAACTGTCTTGCAAAGCCTCTTCATGATAGATTAAAGAAAAATCCCCCTCCATGGACCGATGTGCATACAAAAATTGTCCAAAGCATAAAAAAATAAGTTTCTGAAATACCATGTTTACACCTAGCTAATCCATCTGCATTCAAAATTGTTGAAACTGATGCATCAAATATAGGATATGGTGGGATTCTTAAACAAGTTCAAAACAACAAAGAATGTATTATCCACTTTACTTCTGCACACTGGAATGATACACAAAAGAATTACTCAACTATCAAAAAAGAAATTCTTTCGATAGTTTTGTGTATTTCAAAATTTCAAAGCGATCTTTTAAATCAAAAATTTCTTTTAAGGATTGATTGCAAATCTGCAAAAGAAGTTTTATAAAAAGATGTTCAAAACATAGCTTCCAAATAAATTTTTGCCAGATGGCAAGCTATTCTTTATGTTTTTGACTTTGAAATCGAATACATAAGAGGAGATTCGAATTCAATTCCAGACTTTCTAACCAGAGAGTTTCTTCAAAAACAGGAGTGAAAAATGCCGAGAAAATCAAAAGCAAAAGAAGAAAAATTGACAGCAAGTTCAAAGCCTGTCCAAAGCCCAAAGAAGGAAATTTTACCTTCTTCTTCAAAGCCCCTCAAAACTGATTTCAAAGGTTTTCCCCCCAGGATGGTATTTCAAGCCCTGGAATATTTCAAAGCCTCAATCCTATTACCAGTCTATCCTTGAGATAACTGGTTCTGCAAAATTCAAACATTTTAAAAAACACAAAGACCATAAAGACCATGCATATTCTACATGCACCATACAAAGAATCCTTCACTCTACAGATTGGGGAATGGATTTACACTCTTCAAGATCTTTCCCAACTTCCCTTCAAAGAACCTACCCTTCAAACCTCAATACTTCCTTCAACTATTGGGATTACCAACAAGCTTGGTTCAATACCTTTCTTCTCCAAAATGAAGGACAAAGCCATTCTTGGCTTTTCTACTTCGATACAAGCTCAATCCAAACTTCAAAAATCCCCTATTGGTTTAAACAATGATAGAATTATTATGGCAATTCCTGAGACCATAATTCCAGAAGTTCTACCTCTGTTTAACCTCTTCAAAGCCCACTACAAGCCAAACAAAATAGAAAGACGTTTTCCCCCGTTACTTCTATTTTGTTCAAACTTTTTTCTCCCCTGGGTATGTGTTTGGTATTTCCATTTCAATTAAGCAGCAGATGGAGAAATCATCCTTACCCATAGATTCAAAGTCAAATGGTGGGATAAATTTAACCACCAAGATAAATTATCTCTAAAATTAGTCCAAAACTTCCTTTCAAAAAATAGCTTCTTGCCACCTCCAAAAGAACAAACCACTTTCCTGGCACAAAAGTCCTTCATAATTCCAAAGCTGGCAGCAGCTCAAACAGAAGAGGATTTCTTACAGTTGATCAAACAATTATCGGAAACCGCTTCTTCTAAAGGAAAATCAAAAGCTTAATCTTCCTCCTTCAGCACCAGCTCAGCAGCAATCGACTTGGATGGTGACTCAAACAAGGATGATTGTTTTGGGATTTTCAAGCCCATTAAATGACATCCCTTTAAAGCCCATTGGTTAAAAACTAGAAATGGCAGCCCAAGATATTTCTGTAATGGGCCAAAAGCCCAAATAAAAAAAAAGTCAAAAAAGAAAAAGAAAGTAGACATAAGAAAAGCATAAGATTCTTTCAAATAATGGCCGACAAGCATCATTACAAGACTCCAAAACAAGTGGAATCATCTTTACTCCACTACGAAGAGTATCCAAAGCTCGAAAGATAGGATCCAAAGCTTGAAGACCTCTATATAAAGAGGAGTTCTCCTTAGAAGAAGGCAGACTGAAAAATACGAAGAAGAACCTATTGTATTCTTCAAGTCGCACAAAAAAGAAGAAATATAGTGAAAAGAGAGAGTATAGAGTGAGAGAGATAGTAAGAGAAACACCTTTCCTCCTATATTCTTATCCTCCTCTTGTAAGTTATATTTCTTTAGTTTAAAGCTTTCAAAGTTTGTATATTTGTTTAAAAGTTTATGTTCAAAGTTTGTGATTATTAATAAAGTTTATCTTCTTTATCTATAATTTTAAGATTATCTATAATTTTAAAATTTAACAAGCGTATGCTCTGTGCTTGGCTCGTCTGAGGATCCTGCACACCAGAAACTTGTTGATCTGTTTCTATTATATATATATATATATTATTAAAATATTATTCATTAATTAATATAGATATTATTACATGCAATTAGTAATTGAGTTTTATATTTTAAAATTTTAATTTTTATTGAAAGCTTAATTAGAAATTTTCTAAGAAAGAATAATATTAACTAAAAATCTATATTTATTATCTACTTATAAATTTTAATAATTTTATAGGTATGAAAAAAGTTGGTCAGCAATAAAATAAAATGAAACATAAACAAAAAGACAGTTAAAAAGCTATCACAATCCTACTCTAGTAAAATTTTATATTTTATCTTTAGAAAAAATCGGTAAAATTTAGTGATTTTGCTAGAGTGCATTGTGGCATCAACCTATTATAAGTTTATTTTTTAATTATAAATAATTAATTAATATTATCTTTAATTATTTATTAATTTTATATATCATTCTACTAATTTTGCTTACAGTTAATTTATATTAATCTTTAATTATTTATTTAAAATAAAATTATATAAGTAAATTTTATAATTGTCAAATATCACCGATTAAATTTTAAAAATAGATAATAAATTTATTAAATAAAAATAATATATTTTATTAATTAATGACTAAATACTATATATAATTAGCTATTTAATTATATACATAAATTATTTAAATTAAAACAATATCAGTGTTTATAAATTTTGTATAATAGCATACATCCATAGTAGAATGACTTCAAAATGCAACCTTCTTTATCCTCTTAAACTTCATTTACCGCATTTATACAAATAAAATTAAAATCCAAAAGACAATAAAGAAGAAGAAAGAATAAAGCAATAAAAACTTCACAATCAAAATTTCTTTTTTATTTTTCTCTTTCATTTTTTTTTTTATTTTAAAAAGGACCATGTAGAACAAAAAGAGGAAACAGAAAAGGGTATTTCCGTAAAATCAAATTAATATGATTATTCGAATTAAGAAGTGTCATTTTTCATTACAATTAAGTCCATTTCTTTCTCATAACCGCAAGAAAAGTGCATACTAAAAATCTCTGTAAAAATTGATATTATATTATTTTTAAATATAAAATAAACTGACACTCTCCCAAAACAAAACGTGTAGCAAAGCATAGAAACAGGAGAAACTAGAGAGAGAAGCAGAGAGACATACATCAAACAAACATTAGACAAAACACACCACACAATGTTCCTCTTCAACAGATCAAACACCACATTGTTACTTCTTCTTGGTCTTTGTTTCTCTTTCCTTCTCTTCACTTCCTCCTCACTTCCCACCACAACTGTTGATGCCCATCTCAACTCTTTTCCTATTCATGGTAAACTTGTTCTTTCTTTTTTCTTTTTTGTTTTATTGGTTCTAAATTATGTTTTGCAGTGTAATATTTAATTTTTATCTTGGGTTCAGCTTGAAAATTCTAAAGTTTTGGCTTTGTGTTGTATTTTTAATGATTTGGTATAATTTGTAGTGGTTGGTGTTGGTGAATGGAAGAATGGTATAGTGGCACCATCGGAGATAAGGAGGCATCTTGATGAAGAGAACCCTACCTCTAACTCTACTTTGATATTGGCTGAGAAGAGAACCAGAAGGAGAGATCCTTTGGATGATCTTAAGAGTTACACCGGTGGTTATAATATCAGCAATAAACATTACTGGGCTGTGAGTGATTTTCCTTTTCCTTTTCTTTTTCTTTTTTTTTTTTAAAAGAAAAACTATTCTTGATATTCATTGATAGTGATAGTAATATGCTACTTCTGAGTTCTCTTGGAAATTAATAATCTTCATTTTGATTTTTTTTTGTTACTCTTATAATAATGCTCTGTTTCTTATAAGGATTTGCTGTTGAATTCTGGTATGTTTAGAATGAATTGTAGCTTATGTTCTTATCTGGTTCCTCTCATGAATGTTTCACTTTTCTATTTTACCAAAAAAGCAAAATGCACCACAGATAATTTGACTGGGAATTTGCTTAGACTTATTGGCTTGTTTGTTTCTCCAATTCTGTTTTGAGTCATTTCTTAGTTTCTTAGTTATCTGATTCGTCTGATAGACTTTTTCTTCCTCTCTTCAATCGATTTTTTTTTTCAATTTATTATACTGACGATGATCTAAATAATGCAGTCTGTGGCTTTAACAGCAGCTCCTTTCTTTGTCATTGCTGGAATTTGGTTTTTGCTCTTTGGACTGTGCTTGGCCTTTATCTGTCTCTGTTATTGCTGTTGTCGAAGAGAACCTTATGGCTATTCTCGAATGTGCTATGCCCTTTCTCTCATTTTCCTCATTCTCTTTACAATTTCTGCAATGTAATTTTCTCTTTCCCTCTTGGTCAGTATTCCACAGGTTTGTTTCGATTAATAGTTTTATGACACCCTTGATGTTGTGCTTTGCATTTTCAGTGCAGGGTGCATCGTTCTCTATACTGGTCAACAGAAGTTTCACAGCATCACAATGCACACATTAGATTATGTTGTGAACCAGGCAAATGATACTGCCGAAAACCTCAGGGATGTGTCAGATTACCTTGCTGCAGCTAGGAATGTTTCTGTGGATTCAGTTTTTCTGCCAATCAATGTCCAGGACAGCATTGATAAAATTGAAACACAGATTAACTCCTCTAGCACCATTCTTTCCAGTCGTACACAGGATAATTCTAAGGATATACAAAATGCTTTGGATTCTATGTAAGCAAAAGCACTTGTAAATTTTCCTGGTTCTTACTCATTCATGATTTTTTTTTTTTATAAACTTTTATCACCGTTTTTTATTGTTTCCATGGACTGCAGAAGACTTGCTCTTATTATCCTTGCTGCAGTCATGCTTGCTTTGGCTTTTCTTGGATTTTGTAAGTTCATTGTCTTTTCAAACTAGAGGTGGAATATTTTATTTTGTTGGTCTCTGTCAGCTTGCTATATGTTCTGATGTTATTGAAATGGTACAATGGTTGCAGTATTCTCCATTCTTGGATTGCAGTGCCTTGTATACTTGTGAGTGATGCTATCTTTGAGCCTTATCCTGTTTTTATAAGCTCAGAAACATTTGTATTTAGTTAGTTAAATTGCTCAATATGATTCATTTCATAAATGATTGCAGCCTGGTGATCTTTGGGTGGATTCTTGTTGCGGGGACATTTATTTTATGTGGTGTATTTCTTCTTGTCCATAAGTAAGTTTCCCTTTTTTCTTTTTAAAGTTCAGCTGTATGTTTGGAGGGCATTGCATAAAAAATGTTGGTAATGATTTTTTTTTTTTTTTAAATGCTTGCTTGTTTATTTTTCTTTGTTCTGAAAGTTCAGTATGTTAAAATATATCTTTGAAGTCAGATGGCAG
Source organism: Ricinus communis (assembly GCF_019578655.1). Lineage (NCBI taxonomy): Eukaryota > Viridiplantae > Streptophyta > Magnoliopsida > Malpighiales > Euphorbiaceae > Ricinus > Ricinus communis. The sequence goes on from NC_063258.1 coordinate 24,950,968, forward strand.
TACACTTCAATTCCTGTAAAACAAAACCATTTTGGTACCGTATAGCATTTTATTTAGGAGCGTTGTTATTTAAACATTGGACTTGAACTGGAATATCTTGAGATTTGAGATCCATGACTTTCATCTGCTTTATCATCATGATAATTGAGGTTAGATTTATGAAGACAATCACAGGGGATGTAAAGGTACCCATTTGTACTGTCTCTAACCTGTCCCATTGTGTGAAACCTTGTTGGGGTAGATTACAAGAACAAGTGCAGGCATACCTTTACCTCATGCTAGATTTCAATTTGTTCAACGGGCATATCTAGAATTGAACTGCAAACAGGCAAAGTGGCTGCAATATCAATTTAAAACCATGCAAATCTAAAGGTTCAAACATGTTGGTGAGAGTCCAATAATCCGTTTTATATGCCAACCATACCTATCTAGCACTTCCAATAGCTTTGTTACAGTGAAGTTAGCCTATAAAATAATCTGACCTATTACTAGTCTATTGATAACTGATTCTTGTATAATTTTAGAAGAAAAACCTTTATGGATCAACTACTAATTCAAAGCTCTATTCCTCACGAAACGCACCCAAGATGTGTACTTGCATATTTGCATCATCATCATGCGGCTTGGAACACATCTATCTGTTGCATTGGGAAGGATTAGACTTGACATGTCAACAAGTGCTGAGGATGTAGCAATATCAGTGGTATTGTATCATTTGTGTGCCACAGCTATGCTTCTTTGCATTGTTCCTAAATACATTTGGTTGCTTGTGCCCACTAGTGTGGTTGCAGATACGTGTGTTGCAATGGATGAATGGGTTCTGTACCCAACTGCAAAGACAGCAATGGATGATATAATCCCTTGTGTGGACAATGCAACTGCTCAAGTGACCTTACAACAGACTAAGGAAGTGACTTGTCAACTTGTCAATGTAGTTGACAATATCATCATGAATATCTCCAACAGAAATTTCCCACCCCAAGTTGGGCCACCTCTGTATTTCAATCAATCTGGTCCGCTAGTGCCTGTTCTTTGCAACCCATTCAATTCTGATTTCACAAAGCGGCAATGTGCTGCTGGTGAAGTAGACTTGAAGAATGCTACAGAGGTAAGTAACTAGGATCATATGAATATAGATAGAAACAAAGCATGAATAAAAATTTATGTTCATATAGGAATTATTGAAGCTTAGGGCAAGAAAGTCAATCTCCTTAACAGATGGCGTTTTAGGTTCAGAACTTAGTTTTTGGTCATTGTTACATTCTGATTTAGTGTTCATTAGTTTCATGTCCATGCAAAAGTCTTAGATAGTTGCTTGAACCTTCAAGTGTCAATAATTTCTATGATGTCACAAGCAGCAAGATTACCTGCTTTCCCACTGACTTACTGAACGTGTTATTATCTTACCTATCTAAATCTGGTTGATGTGTAAAAAGTTTCAGTTTAGAGTCTAATTGTTTCTATGTAGAATATCTATAACAGTATCAATCTTGTCCACTCTGAAGTTTATCATGGGACCATACATACATACATATATATATATATGTAACATGGAAAGTCAACTCTTGAGTACTCTTTTTCTTGTTTCAAATAGGTATGGAAGAGCTATACCTGTCAGGTTTCCTCATCTGGGATCTGTACAACACCTGGTCGGTTGACTCCCAGTTTGCATAGCCAAATGGCATCTGCAGTAAACTTGAGCTATGGATTGAATCATTATGGTCCTTTCTTGGTTGGCTTGGTAGACTGCACTTTCGTTAGACAAACATTCACTGAGATCAGAAGCTCATACTGTCCTGATTTGAGGAAATATACACAATGGATCTACATTGGGCTAGTAATGGTTTCTGCTGCTGTGATGTTATCATTGATCTTCTGGGTAATCTATGCAAGGGAGCGAAGACATCGTGTATATACTAAGCAGTTCATGTCTACAGCCATGGAAGACCGAGACAAGACTGCCCCATAGATATGTACTAATTTAGTTATTAGATTGTTTTATCCTGTTTATATATTTGGTAGCATACTTCGCCATATTTTCAAATTTTTGTACATTATTTAGTTCCCTCTAAGGCTTGCTTATTACTCAGATAGCTCTCTTCATAGGCATGATGAGACTGAAGTGGTCCTGCCCATTTTGCTTTAAGAAATTATGATTTATTATCTTGTGTTCTTATTTGTTATTGCATTCATTTTTGCTTTAGAGCAGATTCAATTTCAATCTCTCGACTAGCCAAAACACACCCTCCTACCAATCTTTGGAGAGCCTGTTTCTGTGTCATTCAGTACATCAACATACATGCAGCAGGTAGATGCTTTCATATTCAGTTGGCAAAAAGTAGTGCAGGTTGTGCTGAGGCACGATGTTGTGGCAGGAAGCCATTTTCAGGTAAATTACAGGCTGCGATTCTCCTGAAATTAGATATATCTCACGCAGGAGAAAGTACAGCTAAAACTCAAAATGTAAATAAATACACCTGTGTAGCAGGTGGCATCATTATGAAGTTGTTCTTGATGCTGGTTGCTCCTGATAAAAGTCTTTTTAACCTGATGCTGTGAAACTCCACATGTTAGCAGTGGAGCTAACTCTACGATTTTCTAGCTAAATAAGGCTTTTAGAATTTGCAACTGAGTAGCATTGGTTGAGAAATCTGTGATAGAAACGAAGTGAAGTTGGTCCAAACTTTCATGTCGCTCATCAATGATCCAAAATCTCCAACTCTATGTTTAATATGATTATGAAGTTGCAGAAAATTAACATGTTTCATCAGGTCGTTTCCTTGCAGATAATTTCTAATAGGTTCAATATTTTCTGCAAAAATAAACAAGGCATCCGATGTATAATAGAAATTGCTGTCGTCATTAGCTTTGGATGATATAAGAAACCCAATCGTGTAAACTTGAGCAAAGCTAAAATAGAACAGATGAAATTAAAGACATTAGACGTGATGGCACTTGCTTTCTGTTTTTGTGAACTAAGACATTAGACATGATAGCTCTTGCTACTTTCCTGGAGGAATAGAAATTAAAGAAAAAGTTATGCACAGTTCAAATGCAACGACCCTGGAACCCTCTAGCACCCAAACTTTGTTTTTAATTTTACATTATCTTCACTCTTTACTATCACCATCATGGATCTCTTATTCAGACAACTGAATATAATTCCTACATGGCTAATATTACATACCCTCTGCTAACATTACGTACACTAAATATATACATTGTCACATATGAATATGAATAAGAGTCTTATATTTTGACATTAAATAATTGATATATACTTAATTGATTAAACTAATAAATATGTATCGATCATTTATCAATTTAATATATAAATAAAAGTATAAATCTAGATAAATCAGTAAGACTAATAAAAGAAAAGCAATATTGACCCTTGGATTAATTATTCCATAAATAATTATATAATAGATATAAAATCCTTTTCCATTATTGGCACTTGGACTAACAAGTAAACGTCCTACTCTCAATCAACATCAAAAATGAAAGTTCGTATCAACACCCAATATCAACCTCCCCCGCTCATACTAACAAAGAAATTAAACTTTTATAACGCATACGAACTTACTGAACCATTTCTTACCCTCGAGTGAGTGAGAGATTAGAGAGACATAAAATGTTTTGGCTTGCTTATGGTAACTTCGTGGAAAGAGCCATTAAAAAAAGACCCATGAGCTAATTCCAGTGAAACATTAGTCCAAAAGATCAAATACATATGTGACAAATTAAGTCCAATGGACCAATTCGAGTGACAATTTGGCATGTGAAGAAAGAGTGGTCTCCTCCAGTTGGTGCGGTGTCTTTTTCATCTCTAATTAGGATCCAGAAGAAGTTTTGTGGTTATTTCCTTTCTTACACTTCACCACACGTGTCTGTTTCATTTGTGATGTCTTGAGAAAATAACAAATGGCATGAGATGGGATGGGGTGGGGGTGACAGATGGAATTTCGCTGGACACGTGCATGCCGACCTAAAGCTACCAGTTTTATACACTCGTGCTACATTTGTATGGCCAAACTTGGCTTTGAGGCTTTTATTAGACAGCAGAAATTGAAATTGGACATGGAATTGCAATTCTATTTCCAAATCTGTCCTAAAACTTACAATTCTGATATTTGAATTACATAAATAAAAAAAGAAAAAAAGAATTGGGACTCCAAATACAACATAATAAATGATTAAGGAATATAACTAATAGATAATAATATAACATTCATTAATAGATTTTACATATATTATAAATATATCTTAATCTATAATATATATATATATATATATATACACACGGGAAGAATTGGTATTATAAGCCGGATCTAACGCCTAGGATATCACATTCAGAATTCAAAATCGGAATGACAATAAAGAAGAATTGGAATTTAATGGCTCAACTCTAATTCCAACAAATTTGAATTTGGCAATCACGTGCATGTTATTTGTTTCATTTCTTTGGAGTTTTTCTTCTTGAGGCAAGTTTGTGTTATCTTCATTGATATGGTTGGTGATAGATGTAACTCACCCAAATCGAATCAAAACAGTGCTAGATTTGAGTTTCCATCTCAGTCATATTTCATTCAAGAAAATAATAGTAAGAAAAAGAAATTTTATTATTAATCGTCAGCTTGTATTTGGTGACTTTATAATGCTATGAATAACTCTAAAAATATTTTTAAATAAATTTAATTAGATAAAAGTCAACATAAACTCTTTTTATTCTTAGTCTCGAAAAAAATTTAAAAATCTATTGAATATAAAATTCATAAATCTTCATGTAAAAGAGATACAAATAATACATCATAATTAGTAATTTATACCCTAATTTTATTATTGGATACATACAAATATAAAGCACAAGCAATAAGGAGATTGTTTGGAATAAAAAAGATAAAAAAGGATAAGGAAAAATGAAAAAGGAGAGAAAGCCAAAAAAAAGATAAGATAAAACTTAAAACTCGATTGAAGTCGGACTCAATTTATTTTAAAAATTCAAGTTGGACTTTATAAAATAGTAAAAATAAAAACTTAAATCCGATTCAATAACTTATCCTTTTTGTGTAATCTTAAAATCAAAGTTGATTAAATTTGAATTCTAAATAAAATAATTAAAAGATGCCCAAATACAAAACCAATGTGAAGTACAATAGAATCATATAAAACATTAAAGCCAAAAGCCTAGAAGCTAGTTCTTCCATATTTTGGCATGTTAGAATCATGTTAATTATTAATTCCCATACCATTTGCCAGGCTATCAATAAGAAAGTAATTTAGGCTTCTCTAATAACTTGTTGGGTCTTATCCAAACTACATTGTTGCTGTTTTTCTTCTTATCCATTATCCAAATTACATTGTTAATATCAAATATCAATGCACCTGTTGATTAAATATTACTCATAAGGTTCATTGTTGTGGCATATGCTTATCCTAATCTAATCCTACAAATCAAACCTAGGCTTTTCTAATGGGTAATTTGTAAAATTTATGAATTTAGCTTAAATTTATTTTTTGAAAAATAAAATAATTCTCTAAATTATAAAATTTTAAAAAATTTACTGTCCTTTAAAATTTCTCATCTTTTCGAATTTTAAATTATTACCTCCTAGGTGGGATAGTCCAAATCCATCATTGATGGATTGTTATATTACTTTGAGAGTTATTCTAACGTACCATACGTGTACCATAAGTGCACATTACCATATAAATCTATAAAAGTTAATTTTATTTTAGTTTTTATAATTTATAAAAATAATTAAATACTAGATTAATAAGTTATATATAGTATTTAGTTATTGGTCAATTAAATATATTATTTTTATTTATTAAATATTTAAGTCATTCTAATATACTATAATTATAGAATTAAATTTATTTTAATTTTTATAATTTTTAAAAATAGTTAAATACTTGATTAATCAATTATTTATAGTACTTAATTATTGAATAATCAAGTATGTTATGTTTATTTATTAGTTTTTTTTTATTTTTAAAATTTAATCGGTGGTAATTTATAACTACATAATTTACCTATATAATGTTAACTTGTATAAATAATTAAAAATTATTTATCAATTCATTGACAAACTAATTAATAGAAAGATGTATATAATTAATTATTTAGTAAAAATGATACTGACTAATTGTCTAAAAGTTAAAAATTTATACTTTTAAAGGTAGAGTACCACAACGGTACTTTAGCAAAAATTCTAATTTTTTATTTATTTTTAAAATTTAATCAATGATACTCTACAACTATGAGATTTACCTACATAATTTTAACTTGTATAAATAATTAAAAATTATATATTAATTCATTAGAAATCAAATTAATAGAAGAATGTATATAATTAATTATTTATTTAAAATAATACTGATTAATTGTCTAAAAACTAAAAAACACACTAATAACAGTTGAGTATTACAATGATACTCTAGCAAAATTCTTACTTTAAATAATAATATATTATTTTAATATTTAATCCAAATAAATGGAATGTTAAGAGTTTATAGATTCTAAATCCGTGTATTTTAAAATCTCTCAACCCAATTATAAATTTTTTAATTTATATCGGTGTAAACACCATAATAAAACAGAAAAATGATATGTATATATAAATATTTTAAATTTTAATATTAAATGATTGGTATATATTTTATTAAAATAAATATAATTAATTATTTTTTAATTTAATATATAAACAGAAATATAGACCTAAATTAAATGAAAATTCTCTATAAATTTAAAATCCGCAATGTGTATGATTTTCAACTATTTTTGAATCCATTGGAAAAAGAAATTACATGAATGTTGAAAACAAATGGCACTTCACAGAACAACTTCTAGTAAGAAAGTAATCTCTAACCATCTCCAATGGGTGGTATTTTTTAAATGTCAATAGCATTGGACCACAAGACCAATTTCTAGTAAGAAAAGTGATCTGAAAAAATTTCAAGTCTTGGATAGAACTCAATAATTGTATAGTGATTATGTTCTCATCAAAATTCAAATCTAACAGTATTTCTTTTAAGGGGGTACAACTCATGCTACCTTCACCTTTCTTTAGACTTTTCTAATTTAAGAACCCAATCCTACTCGCAATGTGTAAGAGAAGCCACTCTTTTGATTGGAAATCAATCCTTCCAATAGCAATTTAAGACCAACCCTTTGTGGTATCTTTTTCCAATTAGTTCAGGTAACCTAAAGTAACTAATTTAATTATTACTATAAAGACTTTCTTGCCCATCTAGAAAACTTCCTACTTATGCAAACCCATAACTACCCAAATGACCTTTTCAGTATTACATTATGTACCATTTATCCAAGATGACATATCCCAAGTCCTGGGAGAATAAAAGGTCATTAAGGCCCAAAGCTTGGCTATAAAAATTAGCCACAAAACCATTCTTTCATTTAGTTTGCCTGACAAGAATTTGAAGTCACTACTATCGTGTGCTATTTATGGCTTCTAAAAATGCATCTTCTAACTCAAAATCACATACGCATCAACAAGCCAGGACATGTCTATGTTCCCCTACCACACATCCTGGATCATTCAGGTGTAGCTTGCACAGGAATTTCAATAGATTTTCTAACAGATCAAGGACGGCTCATGTTTCACCAAGAAAGTGGGAACTGTCTGTGATTGCCAAGGCCAATTCACTGAAAGCATTTCTTCTGCAGATTATTAAGCCATCCAGTCATGATCTTCAAAGGAGAAGGAATTTCCAGCCTAGACCTACCAGGTTTTGCTTAATGAATGCTAACAGAGATGGGGTTGCAGTTTCTTGATCTTTGTTTGTTTCTTTATTTTTTTTTAAGAAAAAGAAAAGAATCAATAACCTTTAGTTGTTTTTTTTCTTTTTTGGAAAATCTTGATTCTGAGAGGAGGAGTATGTAGATGTGAGGACTGTTATATGTAAATTAATATTAGATTAGGAATTTGGTGCTTTATAGCTGATGATCTCAAATATCAATTGCCAGTTTTTGAATTATATTGATGCTTGGGGATACAAAAAGCATATGAATGTATGGGATACAGTGAAGGGAAGGGAATTTGAGAAAAAATAAAACATAATTTGATGAATCTGCAGTTCATAAACTGTATCGCTATTCAAGATCCAAGATGAAAAGTGGTACTGATGTGCATAAACAAATATATATATCTGTTCATTTTCTTTTTTTTTTTTTTTTTTCTGAAGCGCATCTCTTCATGCTCAAGTATTATCTGGGTGCTGTATGCATATATATTTATGATTTTGGTCTGCCGCCTTGTATTAGTAATCTGAATTAAGAAAAAGTACAGTTAATGAAAATTTTATATTACCAGTTCTTGGATTTTTCTTTTAGGTCAAATTGATAGAAGCACAAATACAATTTATTTATGAAACCTGACTCCCATAATAGATAAATAATTTCGTCATACTCGCTGCTGCAATTGCATATAACAAACATGTTAACATGTGGGTTCCAATTATTACTTCGGACTGAAGGAATAGTGTAATTAAAATGGTTCTTAATAAAGAATTGGTCTGTTCATCTCTGGACCTGGAAGTGACTATTACAGACAGAAGATTTCTTTTTAAAATGTAAAAGCTATTATAAACTTGTAATGATATGGGCACACTTTCCCCCTTCATTTCTCAATACATTAATAAAGTAATTAAAGAAAAAGGTGATGAGAGAATGGTCTGATTGGTTTTCTTATTTATGATAATTGAAATCAGGAAATGCATGCAGATGATCAGTTCCATGGATCTTGCTTTTCCTTTCTCACAAAAGCAACCCAAGATCACCCTGATTTTTGTACATGGTTACAGTAGTATTAAGTCACTATAATCTACTATTTATCTCTGTGCTAATGAATATCTTACAATCATCCCTGGCAATCAGGTGTGAGATATTGCTTATCGATATTTAAGCTTATCAAGTAGAAAAACCAGTGGTTAGATAAGCATGGGACTCTGACTAGCTCTAATTTACAAACAATAAAGTATGATTAGTTAGGACAATAGAATTCTAATATACTGGAATCAATTAATTAATTAATTAATTTTCTCATCAACCACTAATAATTTGGAAATGTAAGAAATCATTGCAACCATCCGATTGTAAGGGTAAAACTTTCTCATGGTTGGATTTAAAGTTATGAGTGATGACAAGATAAAATTAAATTATAAACCAAGGATACATCAAAGCAGAAGAACTTATTAGATCCTTAATGAGTAAATATGGCGATAAAGGCATATATCACTCATGCTCAAAGGTATAGAGATGGATTTCCACAAATGAAGAAGATTGTCTAAATTTTCTTTTTATTTTGCTGATATATGATTAATAGATATTAGCGAAAAAAGTTTATACTCTAGATAAATCTATAAAAATTAATTTTATTTTATTATCTAAGTTTTTGGTCATTTTATATTTTATCCATAAATATTTTAATTTTTTTGTTTTATTTATAAATAAAATTCAAGCTAAAATATATATATTATTATCGTAGATTAAGTTTATGGGTATCTAATATTTCATTAGTACCATCACAAAGAGTAGATAAAAAGAATAATAATTATAAAAGTAAAGTTAAAGATACAAAGAAAGAAAACGTTAAACATAAAGAATTTCCCTATGGCTAGATTGACGTAAACCTAAAGAAAACATAAGTAAATGGAACCATGAGTTTAAGAAAAATAAATATATTTGTTTTATCTATGATCTCCTTTAAAGCTATTATATCCGAATTTGAAAAATCGAACTTCAAATAGATCATTTAATAATTTTTTTAATTTAATTAAATTTAAAAAATATATATATATATAGTTATATTAAAATTAAAAATAATATTATTAAAATTTATAGAAATATCATTTTAAATTAATTAAATTAATTTTAAATATACGTGTATAAAAAAATAAAGAAATTTAAACAGTAAAGGAATTAGATTTTACTTAAAAATAAATAAAGGGGAACATGGATGGTGATGGGTTCCAAGCTGATTTAGTTTTAATATTTCCTGCAGAAACTTTAGAAGATTCTCAATGTATTTCCATGATACAGCAAAAGAAAAAAGAAAGGAAAAACAAGACACGTATTACCCATGTGTAATCAGGCCATCAGTGGCTTACACAGAGTCGCGTCAACAATCGACTTTTTTCAGGACAGGAACTCTGTTGGCTAAGCAGGGTATTCCGTCACCACAAGAAATCTTGCCTTTAGTTTTTCTGCTTCTTTTTTTATTTTCAACGTCTATTCGGGCCTCGTAACTCTTATATTAAATTAATAAATTATTTTATTAATTTCAATTATTTAAATACATCAATTGATTCAATAACAAATATATAAACGTACAGTGTATATATCTGTTATAAACAAAAATTAACTGTATATTAATTAGTAACTAAATTGACAATAACAATTTCTATATATATATATATATATATATTTGCACATTTAGATGCTACTACTGCACTATCAAGACGATTAGTTGCTAAAGGTATCTATCCAGCAATAAATTCTTTAGATTTAACATCAACTTAAGACTTTTGATTATATGACGTTATTGGCGCGCGTCTAAACGAGGTGCTCTACCTAACTGAGCTATATCTGCTTTTCATAGACAAACTTGGAATTTGCGATTCCAGATAAGATCGGTTCAGGATCACAGGATCCTTTTCTATCAGATAGGACAGGTCACAACAACAATAACGTCACCAATATGAGCATATCGGCGATTACTAGTCCCTATGATTCGAATACACATTAATTCTTGGACTCTGCTGAGTTACAAACGAAAAAAAAAAAGACTTTTATTGGAATCTCTATCTAAATCTCCTTTAATGGGGATCAAATGGCTGTTCATGTACCTTTATCGTTGGAGGCTCAAGCAGAGGCTCATTTACTTATGTTTTCTCATATGAATCTCTTATCTCCCTAATTGCATTATTTTTTTTGATTAGTCTATCCAATATTCATAATAATATGAATGAAACTTCAATGACTCCGTTGATCTATAAGAGAGCGTTCAACAATTCTATTATTATTAGTGAACAATAATAGAAAAATTCATTCATATTCATAGAGATAGAGGACATAATCTCATGGAAAATCTTTTTCGCTCCACTTAGCCCTATCCCCCTTTAGGGGTATTTTAGTGATAGGTTCTATGGGGACTGGATGATCCTATTTGGTCAAATACAGAGTCAGGTGCTGATGAGCACATTGAACTATCCATGTGGCTGAGAGCCCAAACACAATGACGCAATTATCAGGGGTGCGCACACGCTAGACTCAAAATCTCGTGCTAAAGAGTGTGGAGGTTTGAGTCCTCTTCAAGGCATAATATTGAGAATGCTCATTCAATGAGCAATTCAATAAGAGATCTTGGATGGAATCGATATATCAATATCGATTGGATCCGAGATCTTAGAATTGGAATAAATTCGGCAGTGGATCACGAAATTTTGATAGTCTTCTCTATCTAATAAATGGAAAGTCCGCTTTGAAAGCGTCCGCCCTGCAACCGCCCCCGAGTATATGCTTCAACAGGAATTACACAAGGATAGTTGATATAATAAAAACCTTTGGGAAAATCCCTATATATATGTATAAAATTTTTTGACATATATATTTAATTGTTGATATATAAATTTTTTATTTTGACACGTGGACTTACTTTTGATATAAAAAATTTAAATTTATATGTAATTTTTTGTAATTTTCTCTTATTAATTTATTGATTAATAAGTTATATTCCTAATTAAATACTCATTCTAATCCTAAGAAATAATATATTACTAATAGATTAGTTTTCTAATTAAATAATGATTCTAATTATAAAAAATTATATTTTTAATATTTACTAATAAATTAATTTTTAATTTTTTAAAATATAGTAATATCAATTTTATTGATAGTATTATATAATATTAGAGTAATAAATAAATATTTTAAAAATAATTTTATATTATTAAATATTAAAAAAATTAAAGACATTTAAAAATAGTTAGTTTGCTATTATTGTTAAATTATTATAAATCAATATTAAATATTAAACAATTGATTAAATTGTATCTATAAACTTGATTTTCTAATTAAAATAATAATAAAGGTCATGCAATGCACGGATAAGCGACTAGTTATATATTTAATTACATGCGATGTTTATTCTTTTATTTGAACTTAATGAATTGAAACACTAGTATTTTTTTCATCTTTTATTCGGTTATTAAATAAATGAAATTATTAGAAATATTATTTATATCAACCATAAATAAAAAATTTTATATATATTGAGCCACTTCACCTAATACTAAATTTTATCTAAAATCTATCAAAAATTTTGAACTTAATTTCATCTTTATCAATGATTTTCCTTTCTTTCTCCTTCCCTTTTGTTTCTATGGAATTTAACATTATGTGATTCTTATAAGAAACATGTATAGTGCGGAAGAGAAGATGGCCTCTCGAGTTTTGTCAAGAAATATAAGGCGACACAATGCTAACTTTGCTCCCATTTGATATCATTGCATGCCTAGCCGATACTTCTATAATTGGAGTCCAGAAATGATAAAAGCAAAAGATGTTCGTCTATGAGACTGAGCATGTAAAATGGATTTGGAGAAGATATATTAAAGAAAGCTTGCAGAGTAATGTTGTCTAGGGGGATGCATGCTTTGCATAAGTCACTTATTATGCCCCTTCTTGCCACCCTATAGTAATGCCATTTGATTTCTACTTCTATCTAAAGCTACCATCATATGATTATATGGCCCGACACTTTTGATTCATGTTACAATTTGGGACAAGTGTGCCTGAGAAACTAAAACAGTTAAATACTCACATTTTATTGCTTCTTTTAATATTTTTAGTTATGTTGTTTTTAATTTGTCCACTTAATCCCATCTATTACCCCTTTCAACTATTCATGTTCTTTTATAAAATTATGCACTATTTATATATACTTATGACTAACCTTGATCAAAAAAGTATTGCACACCATAACTCAAATCCTCACAAGGAGATATTTCTTTTAAATTTTTAATGGGTCTATATTAACTTTCAAGTTGTATAAGCAATTATATCCATAGCATAAAAATCTTTATCCTTTATCATATTTTGATCTAGAATTATTTGTTCTTTTTCTCTCTCTATTATAGAATGTGCAGCTTCAAAAAGAAAAAACTATAAGGAACCTTACTTCATTACTCTTTTCTTTATAAGAAATTAAAATTAAACACTTGAAATCTAACTTAAGTAGTAAGAGCGTTCATTCTTAAACATGAAAAGTTTTCCAATCAAATTTTTATCTTTGCACTAAATAAGTCTTTATTTTATGACGAGTGTAGGATCTAACTAGCCCGCGTGTGTCCACACCATATGACCCTTTTTAGCATTTCCTTCCTTTAATATAGAAAGAAGAAATAAAAATTACAAAAGAAAAACAAGTTAACAACCTTAAAGGTAAGCATTATAAAGTATGTAATTTTTTTTCTCAATTTTATTTAAAGAAGCTGTGGATTACTGTTAATCTCAACCACAAATAACAATTGCCCAACTTTAAATATCATGAAGCTAATCAGTAATCACACACACCAAGCAAGTCCGTTCACTTTGTGTAATATATATCAAGAAATCAAAAGCCAATATATGTCCTTCCACTCAAATTCAACTATCATTTAAGATCTCCGTCCGTTCTTCCACCAGATTGTAATGTCAGGATAAAAAATGACATGTCGTTTACACTTTGTGTTGCTTGTCACACAAGAGAAATAAATTATATGTCGAGAAGATAAATATAAAGTTAAATTCCTCCTTCAATGGTGGGATATCCACTGGAGTTGTGCATTCAGTATAATATAAAAGAAAATGCAGGTCCTGTAAGCATAAGGTGGGTCAATCATTACTCTTAATTAGGGTTCTCTGAATGTTTTCCACATGTATAGCTAGTTGATCTGCTTACGAGAGCAATAATCATTCATACAGTAGCAAATATTTCACTTAACCTAAAGTTACAAAATCAAGATTTTATAACTCCCATATATAGATTTGTCTTCGTACACATTATAATTCACCATTACATGGTTATGTGCACACCTTTTCTCTATAAAGATCTTGATTAGAGTTAGAACTTGAATTGTTGAACTTTTTTATAAGTTTAATGACTGTGAAGTGGCAAATACATAATGGGCCAAATTGTATAAGAAAAAGTTACATTCACATTGATTTATTAAGAAAATTATAATACCCCATATAAAGTCAGATACATTTTTTTATGAACATGTATATAAAACATGTACTTCTCCAAGTATATTTTAATTACTCTTGTATGTGTATGACGATGGGCTCCAAAATTGATCCTCTAGGAGTTTCATTTATCAATAATTTATATTGTGTGAAAAGCATAACCCATAAAATATTACTAAAAAGAATATGAGAATCCATTATAATATATAGTAGGGAAGGGGAAAAAAGAGGTTTTTTATTAGGTAGGAATACATCTGGACCAAGTTTTGTTGGATTAAATAAGTTAGTAGTCTCGAAAAGGAGTAATATATAAACAAGTATTTTAAGTGGAAAGGAGATCACCAAATCTTTAAATTTTAACTGTACGAGTGATAGTGCATGATAGCCAAAACCACTTTTCGGAGGTTATTGTCACCAAATTATGACACATTATCTTCTACCTAAGACTACCTTAAAAGAATCATCAAGCATAACCAAGAGCCAAAAGACCTTCAAAGAGAAGGAACTTCATGTTAAGGTTAAAAAGTTTTTCTTATTTGCAGTGCACGTATTGGGTCCATTCAGAAGATATGAAGGAATCTACACAAGATTTGAACAAGTATTTACTAGGTGTTCGGATCGATCATTTTTTGGAGATACAAAAGATAAATATTATCTTTTTTATATAATCCTAATAAATTTATCTCATCTCAAAGTTATTCTTAACTTTAAATAAAAATCCATTATTTTTATATTTAATGCATTGCCCCAACTCTAGCGATACCAAATAGTATTTCAGATTTCTAAAAGATTAGATATGATTCATAGCAGAAATTAATTGAAAAGGAAAAGAATGTTGTAGCATGGGGTCCCTCTCCATTAATGGCCATAACATTAATATATGAGAACCTTCTTTGTGGGAGGACCAGCACCGGCCAATTAGCCAAGATGAAGGGCCACAGTAGCCACCCACACTGGACTTCTTTCTGTTTGACATAATCAAAACATATAGTAATTTAATCTCCAATCTTTGCCAATTTAGACCGAAACCTACCATAGAAACTTTTGGTCTACCATTTCCCACTGTCTTAATTTCTTTCTTCTTCTCTTTTTTTTTTTTTTTAATTCAATTGCAATTTGCAACCATGCAAATTAAATGGCCCATTTGTGAATACTTGTTGCTTCATATATATATTCTTTTTCTTCATTGAAAAAACGCGTCTTAGAATATTCTTTCTTAAGAGATTCGCTAATCAGAACTAATTAAGATGCCTTAATTGAGAAGTAATTGCCTATTTCATTTTGTTCTCTTTTTTCTCTTAATAAAAAAATTCGTCTATTTTGTTTAGTACACATAAATCTTCCTATTTTGTGTTATAAAATTAGATACAAATTAATATTAAATATCTTGAATATACACAAGTTTGAATTTTTAAGCTTTGATATTGTTAAGGTAAAGAGTAAGTCCATTAATGAATTGTTTTCTTTTAAATTAAAGTTGAAGATTATACAATGAAGAGTAATTATTTCCTTATGTATTCTAAACTTGATAAATTAACTAGTATAAAAGAAAATAATTTAAATTCAAAATCTCTATTCTCAAAAATAAAAACTATGAAATTAATTTTATAATTAGTTCTTTTACTCTTTATATAAAATTTATGTACTAATATAGACAGAAAAAGGATATTATACATTTAAAAAATTAATT
The DNA here is from genome assembly GCF_019578655.1 of Ricinus communis. Classification (NCBI taxonomy): domain Eukaryota; kingdom Viridiplantae; phylum Streptophyta; class Magnoliopsida; order Malpighiales; family Euphorbiaceae; genus Ricinus; species Ricinus communis. The sequence continues at coordinate 24,966,906 of NC_063258.1, forward strand.
TAGCAATTTTTTTGAATCCAAGATCTTTACTCTCACAACATAAGCTGTCAAATTAGTTTTTTAATTTTTATTTTGTTATTCTTTTATTCTTTATATAAAACTTATGTGCTAATATACTGAAAAAAGAATAACAAAAAGACATATACTTTACTCTTCTTTTTGAGAAAAGAGGTTCACTTTATTTAAAACAACATGCATAACTAATCTATCAATATAATGTGAAAATAAAAATGTACTTTTGAAATAGACAAATACTTCCACTTATAAATGCTGACTATTCTTTTGTTTTAATATGAAAAATTAGTTGGAATGGGTAGTATATTCGTCCATTATTCTATTGTTTAGAGCTTAAAAATCTAATTGCTAAAAATTGGGAGTACTATACGTGTAAAGTGAATGTGGAAGAGCATGTTAGTGCTACCGGATTCATGGCTGTACACGAACCAAACCTCTCGTGAGCTATTCAAAGCTCGACTCGGTAAAAGCTCGTATGAGCTCGTTAATAGAAATTCATTAGTATTAAAAAATCAAGCTCAAACTTATCAATGCTTGGCTTGTTAGCTTGTGAGCTAGCTCGTTTACAGACTTATAAATTTATTCGTGAGCTAACTCATTAATAGATTTGTGTTTGAGTTTGTAAAAGATATATAATATTTTTTATTTTAATATTTTATTTTACATATCAATTTCTATAAATTAATATGTAAAAGTATTTTTATTTTTATGATATAGTATAATTAACTTATATTAAACATTTAATATTTAAAATCAATCGATTGAATATAATGAAATACATAATATTATTAAATAAATTAATAAATTTAAAAAAATTTAAATTAAAGTTAATAAATTTTAATGAATTAAGTTTGAAATAAATTTAAATTCGACTCGAGTTCATAATTATTGAATTCAAGTTCGGTTCGGGTTCGTATAATGTAGTAATAAACTAAGCTCAAACTTATTAAAATTCAACTCGGTTCAGTTTATTTATGATCCTAATCGGACTTACCAAGAAAGATTAAATCAATAAAATATAAATCAGCATCTAATTTCTAAGTTTTTAATTTTCTTTTTCGTTATTTTTAAAAAGGAAAAAACAAAAGTAGTTTGGCTTGCTATCTTCCACTTGTACAGTGGTCCTTGGCCGAGAACAAAGAACTTGGGAATGTGTACAACCATAATGCATTGAAAAACCAAAAATAAAAACAGAGGAAGAGTGAAAAAGAAAAGAAAAAAGAAATCCTTCCACATGGTGTTGAAGTTGAACCCCACAACTTTGGAGAGTCGAGGTCGAGGGCCTACCTTTATAAATATGGGGGTACAGTCGTTAGATGCTTCTTCTTCCTCTTCAATGGTCAAGCGCACTCTTTCAGAAAGTCTAATTTTTTGACCTTCCAAATGACAGGATCTTTTTCTTGGGGTTAATTAAAGAATTAGTCCAAATTGCTACTCTTCTTGAGATTCAATCTTCCTGCTATTCACTGCAAAACTACTATTTGGGACAGAAGTACACTGCTTTGAAGGAACCAACGCTTCTACTTTCATTTGCTTGGTCAACTTTTGCCATTACTTGGGCCCAAGTCCTCGAAGCTAACGAAATATGTTACTTTAAGGAAAATATATTTATATAAAACACCATTCTTACTATTGGTGATTATTACCATTTCAAGTGATAAGAGGGTACATGTTCTTTAATTAAAGAAAAATATTTAAAAAATTATTATATATTTATTTTCAATAAGCAAATAATCCACTCTATTTAAAAGGCAATGAGATATTAGAAGAAAAAAGAACCCTTCTTTGTTGGACATTAATGTAAGATAACTGATCTTGACCGGCATATGATGATGTTGCCTGGAGGAAGAAAAAGTGCAAAGTTCCAAGTTACTTTCATATTCTGAATCCGAATTGTCCCTGTCTTTAGACACCCAAAATAAAAAATGGTGAGATCATTCCCAAATTCATTTATTTCTTCGCTTAATTTCTCTCTTTTTGCCTGGTTGGTTTTGAGTTGTTTTATCAACCGAGTTTGGTCTATGACAAGCTTGACAACCCAACCATAATTTCTTGTGTCTGAGAGGCTTTCTTCTTTTTTTATAACTTTTTTTTTTCTTTGCACAAGCATAATAATGTAACTCAATTTAAGCTTTCTATTAGAATATGATGACCCAAAAAAAAAAGAAAACAAGAAAAAAGAAGAAGAGAGATTTGCCTTTTCATCACAACAAAAGGCTACACATGCTTGAATGCTTCTACACTGAATGCTTTTTTTTAAAAAAAAAAAGCTTCTGCCACTGAAATATTAGAGCCCACCTAAGTAATTTAGGATCGTCTTAAAAATAATTTAACTTCTGCCACTAAAATATTAAAGCATAAAAGAGAAACAGTGGATAAAGTTTACCCAGTTTGATCGGGAGATAAGACCGAGGAAAGTGTACAAGTAAAGATATCATATGAGCACATCATACTGATCAGAAAAGGAAAGGAATGGTCCACACTTGATTCCCACTTGTTCCAAAGGCAATGACGCCATCGCCGCTTCAAATTCAAACAATTACACACACAAAAGATTTGAGCCGTGCCGTTGCGGAACTTACATGCGGTATTTCTTTTTCTTTCTTTTCACAAAATATCGGCGACGATTGCACAAACCGGCAGCACTATATTATCATCGCCGCAACCCAACACACGGCGTATTGGGGGGCACATTGCCACTTCTCCCACCATGGCTTTAACTTTAACCAAAACCCTGCTTTGAATTCAAATTTGCAAAATGTTTATCGTAATCTAATCTATTATGTAATATATTATTTAAAAAGGTTTGGAAATTTTTTTATAAATTAGAATATATTATTTAAAAATTATGAAATTAATATATTTAATTAACAGAATTATAAATCTATATTTTAATATCTAAGAGAATTTCAAATAGACTTTTGATAATTTTAAATAATTATGTTTGATGATAATTTAGTATTTGATAGTTTGATTTGTTTTGGCAATTCCATCCTATAAAATTAACATCAAAAGGACGATGCTATCGTTAGATTTTGTATGACATGGTTAATTAAATCAATATATAATTTCTTAGAAACTTTTTTATTAAAATGCAATGTGTAGAATTAAGATCAAATATATTTATTACCGATTAGAATTGAATATATATTAATATTAATTGTTGAAATTAGATTTTTTTGATATGTGTGTTTAATTTTGATACATAGAATTGTTGTTTTGATATATATATATATATATATATATATATATATATATTTATTTTGACAAATAAAATTTAAGTTTATGTGTAATTTTATATAATTTTTTATTAATTAAACACATATTTTATTAATATTAATTAATAAGTTACACTCATAATTAAAATTCTACCTATAAAAAATAATAAATTAATAATAAATTAATTTTTTAATTAAATAATAGTTAATTTTCTAATTAGATAATGATTATTCTAAAAGATAGTATATTAATTGTATTTTAATATTATATTAACTAATAAATTAATTTTCTATTAGATAATAATTTTAATTATAAATATTATATTACTAATAGAATAAATTTTTGATTATATAATAATTTCTAATTCTAAAAGATAATAATATCAAATTATATTGATAGTATTAATTTATATAATATTAGAATTAATAAATAAATATTTTAAAAATAATTTTTATATTATTATACTAATAAAATTTTTAAAAATAAAAAATAGTTAATTTATTATTATTTTTTAAAATATTATTAAATATTAAAAAATTATTAAATTGTATTGATAAACTTGATCTTATAATCAAATCAATAATAACGGCCGTGTAAATATATTTAATAAAAATTAATGATATTTACGATGATATTTTCAAAGTTATAACAATTTTAAATATTTATTTATAGTTACATTTCGGAGTTTATAAAAAGATTAATATTTAAGACTATGCAATTAAAATGGTAAATATTTTTTAATTTGTCTAAAATTTAAATATACAATTACGTAATATTACCGTACCTTGCAATTATTGAGGTCGTGCTTCACAGTTCGCAAGTTCTATATGATACGTTGTAAATTAACCTACGTAAATTTTTAATTGAAGAAATAACCCAATAATGCAGCCGGCTGACATCGAAAAAAAATCTTAAATTACCCAATTAATATAAAAGAACACTGATTTGGGCTTAAAGCCCCATTAATACCAACATTTCTCTAATTGATAAAAAAAAAAAAAAAAAGAAATCCCATCTGCAAGTGTCAAATTTCTGTGAACGTTACCGTTTTAATTTTTAATTTTATTTTTGCCCTGTTTTGGTCGAGTGGGTGCACCGCTTTGCCCATACACTCTCTCTGCCCATGGAATTGAAGTGAAAACAAGAGGCCAAGATAGTAAATAAATAAATAAATGGTGAGTGATACGTGTAACATAAAGAGCGTGGGTCATTATTACAAGGCATAGAGGTTTAGGCCTTTTAGCATTCCAAAAAGCTGTCACTCAAACGGATCATTTTCTTTTCCTTTTTATTTTCTTTTAATTAAATTTATTTTATGGCATTCTCTGTCTCTCGCACAAAGAAGAGAAGAGAGAAGGAAAAGAGAAACAGCCCATAGCTTTCCCTTTGAAAACCGTTGGAACCAATTGGACACCCTAACCCTCACACTAACTAACCTAACCATAACCTGTGGTTTAGTTAGGTCATCTGCGTCTTTCACACTGCTATCACGCTCCTACTTTCTTTTTCTTTTGCACTCATGCCCTTCTACTTTTCCTTTTTTAATAAGACTTGTTATTTCCTTTTCTATTTTTATTTTTATATTGTTCATGTCTTGGCATGTTCTTTGATACTTTGTATGTTCACTGGCTTTCTTTTTCTGTGATATGATTTTGTGATTCTCCTGTTTTAGGGAATATTTCATCGCTAATTGAATGTGGACAAACCGAAAGAAGAAATTATGAAAATTAACCTTTTGTTGAGCTTTTTCCCATTGTTAGATATTAAGACAATATGGGAATTAATTAATTTAATATATTTCTGTTTTTTTTCTCCAGAAAATGTAAACAAAAATCAGCCGTAAGAGTTAGTAATATGTTAATTAAAAAATAAATATTTATTATCACATTTTCATTTAACAAATTAGAAAAAACTAAGTGAGGAAATAATTTTCATAAAATTTACAAAATCATCAATACAAAAAAAAGATCATTTATAGCTTTTATAAGAAATTAGAATATAGAAAAAAAAAAAGCAGAGAGATAAAAGAACTTGCAGAACTTCACAAAATACAAAAATAAATAAGATATAGGGATACAAATGCAATATATGAAACAAAATATCCTACCCTTGCAAAATATCGCGAGAACTCGGTCCCATGCACTTCTCTTCAAAACACTATAAATACATAGCTCGAGTGGAGTCGGGTTTGCCAAATTAACTAGCCAAAACCGGCGTGTAAAGAATTAAAAAAAAAAACTCCCTTCTCGTCCCTCTCTAGAATCTCTCTCTATAGTACTTTCTTACTTTCTCTCTCTACTGCAACAAACGAATCCGAAAATGGCGGCAACATCTAGAAGATACTCAAGACCCTCCCCTCCATCTTCTTCATCAACAGCTTTCGCTCATTCAAGCTCCGGCTTCGCATCTCGCTCCTCAAACTTATTTACCACTACTCAATGTCACCACCAACAACACCACTATCAGAGATCCACATCGCCACCTCGTGTTAACTTGTGTGGAACCGGCTCCGCCACCACTCGTTCCGCTTCCTCCGTACGCTTCTCTCTGGACCGTCCGATCTCCCCTAACCGCTCCATCACATCGTCCGTTTCACGTGCTCCTCACCAGGTGGTTAGAAAGCCTAGCAAGAAGACTTGTATGTGTTCGCCAACTACACATCCTGGCTCCTTCCGTTGCAGCCTTCACAAGAACTTCAACAACAATAACTCCAACTCTGTCAATTACCCCTCGCCCAGCACGCGCTTAAACGCGCGTAGGTCTGCAATGACCAACTCCTTGGTGAGGATATGTGGAGTGGAGGGCGATTTGGTCAAAAGAGCTTTGTCTTCCTTGATTCGCCCCTCTTCTCACCAGCAGAAGCGCCGCGCCGCTTTTCAGCCCCGTCCGAGCCGGCTTTCTGTCATGTCTAAAGCCGAGGGTTTGTTATAATAATTTGTCGTATTCTATTTGATTATTTCTCCTAGTTTTCCCGGCGGCGGAGCAGCTCAGATCCCGAAGAATGCGGTGATTATCGTGGCGGCGTGTGAGATTCTCGACGGACGTGTTTTTTAGTGGATCCGATATCAGATAGCAGGACCATGACCTTGATATACGAATATATATTATGGAGTGTACATAAACATATATATGAAACAATTGCAGCCAGTCTCTGCCGATTTCAGGACTGAATTTTGCAGATTACTAACTTCTAATTGAATTAAAACTTAAAATTGAAATTAATCAATTGGACATTTGATTACACCTGACTCTTGGATTTGGCATCATTTTTCCTCCAGTGACGATTCCGTCCTGTCGTGTGTTTTGTTTTGCCTTCTCCGTGATCTTTGCCGTTTGGTTTGACTTTTTTCCGTTCATTGCATCTGTAGGGGGTTTTTTATTTCCCTTTGCACGTACGTGCTTGATCCGTTTACCCATCCGCCGTATCCGTGTACGTCGATTCCGTTCCGTTGACATGTAAGTATTTTCTTTACTTCTTTTCTTTTTGAATTTTTTGTATTTATTATTTGTGTTATTTGTTATTATTTTCTGTTTAATTTTGTGTAGGTATTTATTGGGAAATTAAGAGGGAGAACAACCTGAGCTGGCTGCTTGTGAAAATGGAGCCTGGACTGATTCATTGGAATTATTGGAACACATGGAAGGACATAGAAAAATTTAAAGAAAAACTAAAATTCAAGTGATAATGAAACAGTGGATTTGGTCACCTAAGATTAGACATTAATAATAATGATTAACTGCTAATTGCAGAGGCTAAATTATAGGTGAAATATCTCCATATATAAAAGAGAGAGAGAGAGAGACAATGGAAGCTTCGCAATTAAGGTAGATTGGAAAATTAGAAAAGAGAAAATGGACTGTTCTGAAACTTGATGCCTTAACACGGCTGGACGTGGGCCAGTTGGCCTACTTATTGAAAATAAACTAATTACTTAAAATGAAAATAACTTAATAACGAAAAAGCCTCAACCTTAAGGCTGTTTGTTTGGAAGATAATTAAATGATTTTTTTTCAATTAGAAACATTATTAGGACAAATGATTTACTATGTAAATATATGTATGTGTTTCGAACCCTATAGTTCACCAAATACTAACCCATCAGAGGTTAGAAATTGTGGAAGATATCAAAAATTGTTGAAAATTTTCCAAACAATTGGAACACAAAAATTGTAGATATAATAATGTTTGGTTGTTTATGGAGGGTTGGTCTTAAAATCCAGCATAAATGGCAAAGAGGATGTAAAAGAACAGACAAGTGCTGAATAATTATCGCCTTAATTATAATAAGGCTTAGAGATCAGGTCCGCATATGCGAATGTGAATTTCATAGCCAGAGCCTCTATTATTGGGTTTCCACGCATTATTCATAACGCCTAACTAGACATCATTATTGTTTGCAGATAATATTAGCAAACAATATCAAACAGCTAATTAGGTACTCCAGTGCTTGCTCATGATTAAATTTGGTGCACCCGTTTCTATATGATTATTCAGGTTTTGGCTTCCGACTTCTGCTTAATCATACAGCTGGATAAGCAACAATCAAAATAAAATAATGATTAAAAATAATCTAAACTAAAAGAGTCTGAAGATTTTATATTTAATTAAAGGTAATCGTGATTGTTTTATTTTATGGCTTTCCCTTTAGATTTTTGGTTTATAAACATATTTTTTTTTATTCAGATTTTAAATTTATTGTTCTGAATGAAATAAAATATATATAAATTACTTTATCATAGATATATTTTTATTTTCGTTATAGGCCAATGAACTGGCCGTAGAGTACATGTTATGACTATATTTATTTTCTAATAAAATAAAAATATATATACAAATCTATCTATTTATTCGTATTAATTTATTGATCAGATGTTTTAATGCAATGCATTCACTAATCAGACGATATTCTTGTTAACCGAAATCTCCCTTATCTACTTGATACTTGTTAATCTTCTCCACGTCTTCTCAGGTGAAATGAAATAGTTACTAGAGTGATAAATAGAAATATATATATATATATATAGATAGGAAAAATACATGGAATTATGCAGCAAAATACAGAATACAGTTTCAGAAGCATAACCCAAAAAAAGGAAAAAGATGAGTAGCTGATGGCATTTAATAGTTATCTTTACTTTTTGGGACATGAATTATAAAAGATATCTTCTATTTGATGATATCTATATCAACAATATTTCAAGAAAAAAAAAAGATAAAAAAAAAAAAAAAAGAGAGGACAGTGGGGAAGAGTCTTTATCCATTTAAATGTGACCCTACGCATCCATCAAAGGACCAACTGTAACGCAGCCTACAAGAAAACAAATTCTCTTCATCATCATCATCAAACAAGAAGAAGAAGAAGAAGAAAAAGATAAGGTTTCTGAAAATGATAGATAAGTGGGCAGTAAGAAATAAGGTAAGCTAGAAATTGGTTTATTTTTGGGGTATTGGGTTTTAGTCACTATCATTCTTGATACATGTCAAACTAAGAATTGGAATCTCTTGTTCTTTTTTTTATAAAAATATCATTGTATTTATAAGGAAAAGAAATATACATATATTGGTTTGGTTTTATATACTTGTTAAACTTCAAGAATGATGTCAACTGAATTTCAATTTTTCCGACTAATAAAAATAAAATATCTCTTTAGATAAGGTTGTCATATAAAATTGATTATGGAGTAAGAAATGGGTGTTAATGATGTGGTGTTGATAGCAAAGAAAATGAAAGGGAGTAGACTGAGGGGGGGAGGAAGGAGTTTTAAGGTTGAATTAATTTATGTATTTAGATAGAAGTGGCAATCATCAACTTGGGATTAAGAAAATGATGTTTTTCCCTTTTTTCTTCTTATAGAAATATTTATTTATTTTTAATAAAAACATTTCGAGATAAAAAAAATATAAATATATTTTTTTATTTTTTTATTTAGTTTAATAACTGTTATAAAAGTATTAAGTCTCATTTTCTCTTTAGTCCAACTAGTGTTTAATTTTAAATCAATTTCATTGTATAATATGAGATACCCTATTCACCTTTTTTTTTTAAAAAAAAAATCATATTAATAATGCCAGGCAAAATTTATTAATAAAAATCAATCAATTTATATTTACTTGATTTTTAAATTTAAATATTCTTTTTTGTAAAACATAAATAAAACTATCACTGAAATTGTTTGCCCTATTTTAACTATCATATTTACTAAACTTTAAACTAGTTATCATGAGATATAATTTTGACAGAAAATAGGTTACCGATAAAGTCTAATTATAAAAGATAAAATTCATTATTAAACTTTAAATCTTTTTCATTTTATTTTATTAAACTTCTAAACTTTTATTTCATTCTATTAAATTTTTGTATTATTTTTTGAATTAAAAACTTTGTATACATGTATTATGAAATTATTATTTATTTTATTGAAATATTATATTTCTGATTTTGATTTTATTAAAAATTAATTAAAATAAAAGTAATAATATAAAAGCTCAATAAAATAAAATAAAAATTAAGAAATCCAATAAAATAAAACTGCAACGGGCTCATAAAATATATTTTGCCATTATATGACATGTTTTCAATAATTTTAAAGTCAACGATGTTAATGCCAATCAAGTTTGACTAATTATCCTTTTGATGGTTGATTGATGGATGATAATAAGAATTTAAATTGAACTTCTGCAGCAGCAACTAACCAGTTATATACATGTGGGTCTTCCTTTCATGGCTTCCATACTCAAGGTTAGCAAGAAAATACGATTGTTTAGTAAATAGAAAAGCACATTGTTAAAACTTAATCACCTGAATTAGGGCTAATAACTTCATGAAATGAAGTTTAGCTACTTCCACATAAAGTAGGGCAAATTTCAGTAATTGCTCGTACTATATATATACCCACATAGCAACAAGATAAAGTCCCAATCTTTCTTTTCTTTTCTCTAATTTGTGGAACCCATGCAATGATCCTCTTCAAACACCAAAGAGACTATCATAAATTAGGAGATGCAGTGGGTAGTTCATCAAGCTGCTCTAAGCTCAAATTTGTATTTATTTTTCCCCACAAGAACAAGCAAACAAATAGAGCACAGGCTGACATGAAAGTGAAAAGATTAGATGGCTCCCACCTCGCATGCATATGGGGCCATTATTATCCACTTCTTCTGTATCTTTGAGAACAGGTGGGTAGGGAGATTTGCAAAGGTTATTTAAAGCGACAGTATTTGTGTTGAACTTTCATCTTTTATTTGTTTTTGGTTCAGAATTTTACTAATCTTAGCCAAAGCAATGAGAGATCTAAATCAGTTCTCTATGCAAACAAATCAAACCCTAGTCATCATGTGCTGTATAGGTTAAAACAGCACAAAAAATAAAATTAAAAAAATAGGGCTGAGTCAGATATTAAGCTTGCTGACTCAGAGAGGTGGTTGATAAAAAAATGAATACGCCACTATATCAGTACTCCAATGGATATAAGTAAGTACATACTTTATAGTGTAGAAATTTAGTGTTTGCTGTCTTTTCCCCCCTTCTTTTTTTTGTTTGATTTATTAGAATTCAAAGGGTATTGAGGTTCAACGAATTTAGATGAGATGTTAAAAATATTGAAACACTTTAATCTTTTGAGGTGGCAATTACTTGAATCAAATGTTTCAGAATTATCTAAAAACTAGAATACTTTTAATTGAAACCACTTGCATCTAAAAAAGAGAAAATATATCAAACTCCGTTGGACAAAATCTGTTGGACGTGGCTCAATCAATAATGTGTTATGTGAGTTCTTTTATATCCATATGCAATTATTTATGTACTTAATTATATTTTGTTTAAATTCATCGATGAAACATTATATAAGATACGATGCGTGTGTTAATTATAAAATTTATTAATTTTTGTTAATATTAATAAACAGTATCGAAATTTCTATAAAAATGCAAACCCGACTTTACTTTATTAGTTAAAAGACTAACAATTAAACTAGTATTGATATTTTTAATATTTAAAAAGAGATTATGAAATAACACCGCCATAATATAATAAAGACATAATTCTAAATATAGCAAATCTAGGCAATCGGGTTGATTAAGAGATTCACAAAGCTTAATGATATAAATCACAATTAATAGGAGAATAATATATATATATGAGTGTTTTGTACTTTAATATTATATAATTGATATATTTTTTATTATTTAAAACCAATAAAAAAATATCGATTATCTACATGTTTAGTGTATAGGTGAAAACATGTATAAAATTTAAATAAATTTTTTTTTGTAAATTTTATGCATTTATTGTAAAGACGAGTGTGATTATCTATGCGGAGTTATGAAATAACCCACATCGTTGTTGTTTTATTTTTTATTTTTCTTTTAAAAAAAAAAGTCAGAGGTAAAATAAGAAAAACAAAAAGGAGAGAGAAGGATGAATCGTAAATCAGGAAAAGTGAAGTGAGTCATGCGTTTGGTTAATTGGAAAACAGAAACAGGCATAACGGAAAGGAAAATCTTTCGGTGGAGAATCTTGTAAGGCGTGCTTAATGTGGGCTCCCTCTACAATAGGATAAGTGGGCCCATCTGTAAATGGCTTGGGTTTTGTCAAAATTAACTTCAAGGGTATTGACAAGCCCATGTGAGTGCACTGCCCACGTGGGATGTTGGCCATCTATTTGCCATTTATTATATAATTTTTTTTTTCCATTAAAAGATAAAGTAAAATTTCAGTTTTATTTATTTATTTATTATTTATTTGGGGAATGAGTTGGCAACTGAAGCTAGACAAAGCAGCTGGTGTCTTTTGTCCCCTCCATGTAGTGGTTTTAAGGTTTTGTCTAGTCCTTCAAACTAAAATGTGTTCCAGAAAAGCATTTTTATTGTTAAGGCATGGACTGTGAGGGCTCGCAGCCCACATTGATAGTTCGATGTGGATCAAGCACATTAGCATAGTGTATTTCTCCTATTCGAACTCGGGTTTGAGATCTGAGATAAAGCAACTTTAGGAGAGCCGCCGACTCCAATTATCGTCCATGTATGATCCATACTAGATCTGATCAACTATCCATTTTTTTTATAAATTATAAAATTCTATTATCAATTTTAATATTTAATATTACTATTTTAATTTTATTATAATATTTAAAGCATTATTTAATTTTTCACACGATCATGAATTGTGGATTTATATTTTTTTTTTGGTAGTTGCTAAATTTTTAGAACATCTAATGTTCTTGTTATTTGTTATTTACAAATCAAAGGAAGCGACCAAGTTTTATTTTTTATTTAAATTTAAATCTATATATAACATACTTAAATTTGGAACAAAGAGAAACTTATATATGAAATCAACTAATAGATTTCAGATTTTCAAGTATGTTACATTTTTACTATAATTCTGCAGTAAAGATTTAGTGTTTTAAATTAGTTGTGAACTCCTAATTTGACATGAACTCATTACTCCAGCTTACATTGTAAAATTGATTTGTTTAATCCATCAATTGCTTGAAAATTGAATCTTTAATTTACTTAATTATTTGTTAGTTTTAAAAAGAAATCCTTTCAAATTAGATATGAGTAAAGCTTATAATGGGATGAAATGAGTCTTTCAAGAATGAATTGTGCAAAAAAATATAATTCCTTATTCACTTTACTTAAATTATCATGACCTGCACCTTTTTGTTTTTTATTTTTCTCATTTAATTGTCGTTTTAAAAGTTTATTTTAAATCAAATAGAAGAATCCTCTTGCCTGTTTAGCTATAATATGTAAGAGAGATATATTCATGGAGTTACGATTTGCTCAAATAGTCTACAAATTTCGTATCTGGCATTCTTTTTGCTCGAGCTACTTGGAAGATAAAAGATGGTTCTAGCTGATTATGCGAAGCATCTGGGTAATAGTTGATTAATTTGGACAAAAACTCTTGAAGCTTTTTCTTTTCAGCAAGAATGCTCCGGAAGATACTTGAGCCAGAAGTGAAAGGGATCTTGGTGTTAAGAAGGTGGATCATCAGCATTCTAAGTTTTTGGTCTATCGGCCATGATTGGCTAATTTAATTAACAACTCCAACTTTAGTTTCCAAAAGAATGCATTTGAAAGAAACTGAAAAGTTGGAAAGAAAGTTACTTATTAAATCTTTTGTTGAATTTATCCCCACTCATATTATAAGTTGCTTTGCACTACTAAAAAATTTTCTGTGAAGACATTATTAGCTGCTTTCATTTCACAATATTAACGAAACAAGATTGACGATTAGTGCAAAATCCAAAATTGTTTGTGTTCTAGAGTGATTAAAGCTAAGTATTCTTCGTTCCCAATCTTTTTCAGAAGTTGGTTTGGATTATTGTGCTAGCTATTTTTGGCAGAGTCTCAAGGTGCAAAAGGGATCCTCCATGAGGGTTTATGTTGGCGTGTGGGGAGTTGGTCATTCTATTTTTAAGTATAGAAGGACAATTGATTGGTGGGTTCATGCTCAAAACCATTAGTTTGTAAAAATCCATCCCCATGAACGACTAAGAGCCATTATATCTAATAAGGTTCTGCTAAGGTGAGTTCTCTTATTAATGTTGGTGATAACCACTGGAATTACGATCTGGTTAAGGAAGTTTTCTTACCTTAAATTCCCATCAGTTTGAGATTGCATTGCGGATTCTATGTATTGACCTTTTGTAAAGAAAGAATAATTATATTATGAGCATGAGATTCCATGTAGCGCACCTAGCTAATTGAAGTAACAAACTAATTAGATATTGATATGCTGTAAATAACTAGAAAAAAAACTGTTAAAAATTACCTGATGACACCCGTTCTGAAGGCTCTTCTAGCTCGATCCTACACGAATATAATCACTAAGTAGGAAACGTCAATGGAGAGACCAGCATATCCACTCTGTCAATCAAGTCAAATAGAGAAAGAGAGAAAGTAGTGAGATTAGGATTAAAATGAGTAATTTAATTTTTATCTTATCTATCAATGTTTTTTTATATATGAGAGCAAGCAGGATTTTATGGAATGTCTCATCCTTTTGGTTTAATAAGATTTTTTCACGTGTCCAATATTTATTGTTTTGTCTCTAAGCTCGATCTATAAATGGTTTATTAGATTTTTTGGGTCCGATCTGTTTAAACAGCTCTTTTTAGATAATACGATAGTGGTGACACATGTAATATGATAGGATCACTTAGTCTCTTATTTCTGTGGCTTGATTTTTTCGGTAACCATTTTTAATTTTCGAAGAGTTCCATCAATCTTTTTTGAAAGACATATTGTTACTGTTAATAGTTACGGTCATATATCAAAATAGAGAGAGTATATGTAAAACAAAAAACTAGTAAAACATTAATTGTAGTATAATTTCTCCATAAAGAATAGTACTTATAAAGTTGGGTCACAGTTTACTCGGTTTGTCAAATGCTATCTAGTTCTCCTAATCATCCCTCCAACTCTTAATTATGCGATTATTCATATGGGTAAAACTATTAGGAATTGCCATATTGCTCCTAAAATTAAACAACCGTCATTTATTGCCTCAGCTCATAGAGGTACCTATCTCGACCTTTGTGTCCTGGATGTGGCAATGGCAATGAGACTACTCTTCATATTCTTAAAAGATTGACGTCCATGAGATTTAGTTGAGTAGTCTGCTTGGCATTAGAACTGACCAGTTCATAAAAAGAACAATCATGGACTGATTTAGAATGAGTAGAAGGTCTTTTTGTTGCGGTTTACGGTGCAGAAGGCAGAATGATGGTAGCAGGATGATCCATGGCAAAGGTGTAAAACAGATCCACTTAAGATTATGAATAGTTGCAACGAGGTTAAGAATCATCTAACAAAGACTTTAATAGCTTCAAAATGCTTCAAATTTATTATAAACTCTTTTAAGCTTTGGTGCATGTTGCAGAAACCTATAACCAGTTACAATTGCTGAAGGACAAAGATGCTTGAAAGGTGGGATAAAGCTTACTTGGTTAAAATTTGGGTTTTTTTCTCAATATATATACACACACACACACTATACAGTGTTTTTGAAGTCACTTTCAAATGGGTTTTGGATTTGATTTCAAGATATGAAATGAGCATGTGATTTAGTTCTTAGTTTGCTTCTTTGTCTTTAATTAATAAAATGAACTGAAAATACATCCCTTTTTGTGAAGATATTTATATTTTAATATCTCTACAGACAACAGATTTATAAGACAAAGTGTATTTTCCAAAGTTTCAAGAAATCAATTTAATTTTTTTTCTTTATTCTTATAATTATGAGTTCTTTGCTTTACTTTCTTAAAGGTACAGACTTTTATTATTGAACTCAAGTGGCTATGAGTTGGAGGAATCAAAACTTACCTATGTTTCTTCATTTCAGTATCATCATTTGGATTTCTCTGAAATTAAAATCAAGGTGAAGACTTAATTTATTCTTTTTGAGGCTAATTCACCTCTCTTTTTGGGAAATAAAATAAGAAAAGATTTTACTAATATAATTTAGTGCCTTCTCTAATTGAAGATTACGAGTTTGAATTATTAGAGCTGTATCGCGCTCGTATAGCATCCGGTTCGAATATGAATTAATCTCATATTCAATATAGTGTAAGAACTGGCTAAGAAACACATTTAACATTGCAAGGTCGTTTTATAGAGTGGGTTGCCTCTCTTGTTGAACTCTATTTTAAGAACAACAATAACCAGCCACTTTCTTTGATTATATGTCTGGATGCTCATTTATTTACAATGCATAACTTGAAAGAAAGGATGAAACATTAAGAAATTCATATGAGTTTTCGTGTAAAGTAATTAAATAAGAGAAAAATATAGATATTTAATTCATTATATAAAAATTTAATATCTATATTAAAGAATCATATTATTTTCACATACTTATTTCGTACCAAAAAGAAAAAGAGGGTTTTCCTAAAAGATTTAAATCCACATTTGTCTTGGATGCTTCGTGTTGTTTGTGTAGCTCCTATGGTCCTGCTTGGTTAACTATCCTGGGCTGCTCTACCCAGCTATGCTTGGTTTCTAAGCCCACATCCCAGCCCATGTTTTATTCTTGGATGAATACCAAAATTATTTAGAAATTTTTTCAGAAATATTCTAAAATCAACAGAAAAAAAAAATCATTTTTTTTATATAAGTTTTTTCTTTTTAAAAATACTGTTTTTTAGTTTTTTTTTTTTAAAATACGGTGTGGTTAGTTTTTTTAGTTTTTCTTTGATTGTCTCACTAAAAAAAGAAAAATCAAAACCATTTTTTTTTAAAAAGTCATTTTTTATATTTTTATGCAGTAAAAATAAATAGTTTTCACATTATTTTTGATAAAAAATAAATAAATAATTTTTTTAAATATTTTTTCAACTATTTATAATGTTTTCCTTTTTTCCTTTTTTAGCATAAAGTAGTATACTTTCTAATATTTACTTTGGTCACCATACCCTAAGAAAAAGTATGATTGGATATGCAATTGGAATTATCTGAAAAGTATCTTAAACTTTTTGTTGTTTTGGGTAAAATCAAATTTTGAAATGTGTAAAGATGGTTCTGTATCCGACAAAGCACTAGCAGAAATATCTTTAACTTAGCATAGCAGGAAAAAAAGAAATAGAAAGTTCAGTATATGAAATACTTAGTAAAAGAATGTATTACAGTGTTAAATTTATAATGTTATAATATTAATATCTATAAAAATATTTAGGAAGCGATCGTTGCAACAAAAAAATAACAAAAAAATAGGCTCATATCCATTTTGCATGCATATAAAAAATTAATAAATTTATATTTAAATTAGACGTTCGGCTAAATTTTTACGGGGGCGAGTTCAATACCTCACAAGGCTTTTTTCAAGCCTAAAAAGAAAGATTTTTTTATAAACAAGAATAGAGACTTTCACTTTAAAAATGTGTGATAAATTTTTTTTTCAAATACAAAATATATATTCACCGTATTATTGATTATGAATGATCTGAATGAGCCATTGCCTTGCAATTATGCCTGTGAATATGAGGATGGGCTTCATACTTAATTCTTTTTCAACTTCCTCAAATTGTGTTTTTGTTAAGCTCCCATACTCCTAAAATATATCTCTCTCAAGCCTTATAAACTCTCTTTTATATGTACAAAGAAATGTTGGATGTGGTTTCATATGGTAGTGCGTTGGTCTCTCCCCTAGGCAAATGGTGAAAGTCATGGAGACCAAAAATTCTAAAGAGTGAATCTTGTTTTTGTTCTATTTTATGCAACTTCGTAAATCTTGTTGATGTTATTTGATATTATAGAACATATCATCTCATTTTTAGGGCAAATGTCTTGTTAACAAATTTAATTTTCTACAAATGTAAGACAGAATGGAAAATGAATTGGAGCCTCTTAATTGTTCTTGATAGCAAAGACTTCTTCCTTTATTCAGCACAGAAAAAGGCAAAGCAGTCAATAGTGTCACACCGTAGAGTTCAAATCCAAAATTTTTACCGAGAGTGCTAGAGTAGTGCGGAATTCTCCGGACAAAACTCAAGTGACAATAGAGACAAGAGATACTTAGCGGTGGGGGCTGCTATTAGAATCTTGGTTTTGAAAGATAAAGTTATGTTATCAAGGAGAAATGAAAAATATAGTGTGAAAAAAATGAATGGTGCTTTTTCTTTTTTCTTCTCTACAAGTGTTACTATTAACTCTAGTATTGTAAAGTCATTCGAATAAAATTCAGTAAATCGGATTAACTTTCTTTTATCAAATAATGAGATTGTATTACTTGGATCAAGACATGATATGCACAATAATAATTAGGTATTTACCTTGTTAAAGCGGTTGTTGAACTCCTGAAGTTGCATATCATTTTAGAGATACTATGCTAACTAACTATTATACAATATTATTACAAATTATTTCTTAATCTCAAAACTTTAAGAAATATTTTAGTAAGATATTATACACTTTTATCAAGTGGGTAGATATTAAAATAAAAATAGATGGGATATTTAACATATTTCAAACTTCCTAGTCCCTCTGCATAAGAGTCTTGATTGCCTGGATGATTGGGTCGTTGGCTGTGGGATGTCGATGGGCTTCAAAATCATATGTTTGATGGTATTAAATGGGAGTAAGCAAAATCCAACTAAAACTAACAAATATTTTGAAAATAATAATATTTATGAAATTTATTCGTAAATATAAAATTATATACTTTAAATACAATAAAAGTTAATTTAATATTTTATATTATTATATTTATATATAATTAATTATATCTAAACTAAATTTTACAAAATAAATAAATTTTTAAATGAATTTTATATTAATAAGTCAACATATTTTATAATATCAAAATTTTTATTTTTTATATTTTTCTTTTTCAAATGATGTAAATATTTTTATATGTTTCAACCAACATAATATCACTTCACTTTATCCTTTTCATTTTATTTTTTATTTTAAAAAACAATACAATTTCAGTTTGGTTTAGTTTGTCTTAAAATAAGTTAAGGTAAACCGAATTGACTGGACTTTTATATTTTTCTTATTAGACTATTTTAAATATTATTATAAAATTTTAATAATTTAAAGGGTATTTCATATTATTAACTAGTTTAGCAAAAAATACATTATTTTCATTGATTTTGAAAAATATTACTAATCCAAAAATAATTTGAAAAATAAAAAATAGAGAGACGAACCAAAATCGTAAGATTTGATTGGGTTGATCCCTAAGTTTGGTTGTTTGGTATGTTATGAAATTTTGAGAAACTTCAAGTTTTTGAATTTTGGTTCAGTTCAATTTTGAATATAAGTTCAATAATATATTTAATTTTTTAATAGTCTTTTTTCCTGTTTGGCTTTATAAGTTAAATAATATTTTTAACTATTTAATTTTTTTCTATTTGGCTTTAGGGCATAAATATATATTTTTATGAGGAAATTTCACTTGTACGTTTTGTTTTTAAAATTACAAATTGAGGAACGAATTTAAACTTAGAAACATTACTCAAGTGAGATATGTATTTACCACCAGTCTAAGCATATTCACTTATATTTTATATTGGAGCTAATGAATAGTGAAAATCCATGGGATTGTTGACATGAAAAAGAAAAAGAAATTATTTCTAAAATATCCTAAAAAAATGATAAAATTATCATCTTTCAAAAATATTCTAAGTTGAAATTTTATTTCAAAAATACAGTAGTATATGTTAGATATATATATTTTTTTAAAAAAGTATATGTCATTAGCAATTTAGTATATATTTTTATAATTTTTATGATATTTAGTTATTTGATATATATTTAATATATGTTTAGTATCTAAAACTATTTTTTATTATCCATTTCATATATTTTATATATATTAAGTAAATATTTGATATATAATTAGTATCTAAGATTATCTTTTAATATTTATTTTATATTTTTAGTATTAATTTCACATATTTTAAAATTTATTTAATATATATTAGTATATATTCTGTATATAATCAATATCTGAAATTGTATATCTATAATTATTTTTAGTATCTATTTCATTTTCTTTTATCTATTTCACATATTTATTATATTTATGATATGTAGTAGGAACATAGTTAGTATATTATGTATATATTTAACATCTAAAATATGGAAAATACCACTACAAAAAAATCAAAGTACCAACATTAATAAAATATTTTCTTGCAACTTATGGTATAATCCGAAGTCTCAAACTCTGCTCTTCACAATTTACACCACAAGCAATGCCACCACAAGACATTATAGGTGAAAATGCCACTCCTTCTTTTCTTTTCTTTTTTAAATTCAAATATCAGAATTTAAAAAAAAAAAATGAAAGATGGGGCAAACTATTAAAAGAAAAAGAGCTTAGACATTTTACTACAACAGTAACTCTCACTTGCAGTTGGCACATCCAAACAACTAACTATTTCTTTCTTTTTGTAATTTTCATTATAAAGAAAAATTAATTAAAAAAACATAGAGCTTTGATGGTAAATGAATTTCTTTCTCAGTAAATAGGTAAAAAAGAAAATTCTCTTTGTCTTTCAAATTATTTCCATATTTGTAGGGAATTAAATATTATTAATATAAAAAGGAAAAGAACCATCAAGGATAAAAAGCCAAGTCGATGAAAAATTCCAACTAAGAACTAAGATAACTCATAATGTTAGAAAATGAACAAATTCACCCTGTAATAACTTTAAAACAGTAATAATTTTAATATTATTTAAATTAACATCAACTATTATAAATTAATTAAATATTAAGATAAAAATAAAAATAATATTATATTACATATATTTTTTCTATAATCAAATATAATAATAGAATGAGAATTATATTATATTGCATTATAATTTTTTATATTACATAATTGATTACATTATATTCTATTATATTATATTAAATATAGATTTATTATTATTTTTTTTAAATTTTGAATTTCTATTTCACATTCTTTTTCTCAGATTGTTACCAACTCAGATGAGATATAAACTGAAAAAGAGAGGAACAATGTATTATTAAGGACATACAAAGGATAAGTGGGGTTTTTGCTCCCTCTTGGTAACATAAGAAATAAGGGAGAAGTTTCACAGTTAAGAATATAAACTGCCGCATCAGAATACTTTTTCATCAAATTTATATTTATTGATATGGTATTTTTTGGTCACTCACAATTGACTCCAATAAGTGTATATAATAGACAAAAGAAAGAAAAAGTATTATATAATTGATATTATGTTATAGATAAATTACATAATGTACTACTAGTGGATATTTGGAAAGAAAATTGTGGGAACCCAAATATTTTTGATAAATGTCATATAACTTTTAAAAAGAATATGGCAGCCCATACTGCCTTGGAAAATTAAAAGAAAAAAGAAAAGTTTGGTTGGAGATAAAGGAATTTGTGAAATGGGCATGTCTTGCAGCTAGGAATTTATCGAGTTGGATGCTATCACATATAAATTTTACGTTTAATAAAAAATATAAATTTTTATTTTTATTTATTTTACAGAATGAATTAAATATGTAAAATTTGATGGTTAAAACTAACCGTGAATCAATGTTTTGAATTGAATTCAAATTTCAACTTGATTGAGCTAGGGAATAGTCAGCCTTACTCGGAATTTAATGGCTTTAAATTTATCCATTTTCTAGTGTCGATCACGGATCCACAGATCGAATCAAAAATTAAAACTTATATAATTAGTTGAATAAATCTTATAAAAACATATTGTCTTGTTTTTTTTTTTTATATATTAAATATCGTCTTGGACATAACACTCCTTAAAATCCTTGATTAACAAAATATAACAATCTCTACTCTGTCTGGCGACAAAGCTTTACAGTGAAGCTTGCCATGATGGTATTAAAGGCAAACTTTCTCAGGATAGGCCTCAGTTGTGCTAATAAGCTTTACAAGTGTATATCAACACGTTATTAAACATATATATATATATATATATATATATATATATATATATCAATAAGGATACTTAATTTTGGCTCACTGGTCTCTCAAGATTTATTATATTTTAAAGAATTCATAGTTTTCTTTTCAATGTTTAAATCTTTACATGAATTTTGTTAATCTTAAAAAGTCCTTCCCCATATGAGAGTTTAAGAATATGGCATAAAATAAAATAAAAATAATGCAAACAAAATGAATAGATAGAGTAAAAGAAAACAATGAACGACAAAAAGATAATAATAATATTTCTATACACGCTTTTAATTTAACTAGAAATATAATTAATATATATTAATTATTAAAAATAATAATAAATTTTTAAATAAATCATTATGAATCTCATATTTTCTTTTTCTCGCTCTATATAAAAGATAACCTCACAAGCTTAAGGGAAGCCTGGATTGATAAATGTAAAAAGTAATTACTAGCAAAACTAATATACTTTCAAATGAGGAGTAAGAATTCTAAAATGAAAAGAAAATTTATAATCACATCGGAAATCTCAAGTGATTCAATAAACTAAAATTAAGAAGTTCAATATTGTTATTAGTATAATTCTTTTTATTTATTCATAAATAATAATATTTTTACTAATGCTCCTAATTTAATTTTAAATAAGACGTAAAAAATAATAAAATTAAAAATTAATTTTTTTAAATTGAAATAATGTGATATATGTGGAAAAAAAGAAAAATCCAAGAACCCAAAGCTGGATATTGCCACATGCCCGTATCAGTTCACATAAACTTATTGATTCCGTTAGAAGAGAATTTGAAAAGCGCAATAAGTTAACAAGTAATCATGCATCAATTGCTGGGTTGGTCCAACAAAACAACAAACTAAGGCAATTATATATTTGGGCATAGATAAGAATCTGTCCTTATATAATCATAGTTACCGCCCATAATAAAGAATAGGCTTAATAACTTAAAAATAGCAATTTAATTTGCATTTTTTTATTAAATTTCAGTATTATGTTTTAATATTAATTTTAGTTTTAGTCTTGAGTAAAGTTTTTAGTTGAATTTTTCAATATAATGTAAATTTTTATGATAATAAAGAAAACGGAACGGAATAAAATTTTTTAATTCATTCTATTACTACAATTTTATTATTTAAGAATATAAAATCAATCTCTTTTTAAATATTAAAATTTCATTAGTCTTATGTACTTAAACAATAATATTTTTAAAATAATAGAAATGTCGACTCAATTTATTATTATTATCAGAATTTATATCATATCAGTAAATTTAATTGATAATTTTATTAAAAATTAAAATTAAAGTCAAATATAATACTAAAATTAAAATTTAAAAAAATAACATGCCAAATCTAATAATAAGTTAAAATTATATAATTTTTTTTTTACAATTAAGCCTAAAAAAATAGTAAAAAATTAATTCTTCTTTTATTCTATGAACAAATAGGCTGTAATATTACATAATAAAATATAATTATTTTCATATACTCCCCATAAAAAATTATATAATACATACTTAAACTCAAGAACTCTCCTATAATGCAACGCCCATTATATATTTACTTGATTTTATTATGTGAATCATTAAACCAGGCTTACAAATGCAATTTAGCAAGTGCATTACATGCCTCTCGATGCTTGTTAAGCTTTTATTTGTAAGCTTGATGTGATGATTCACATCATAAGATTATCAAATGAGTATTAAATTACATTTGTGGATAAGTAACTTCCCTTTGGAGTATTTTGGAAGGAATGCAGCAAACAAAAGAAGTGGGGTTTGTTCCATGAATCAGCAAAACTTAAACTAAACCAAAGAGAAGACAACTTTGACCGAAGTACGAAACTAAACAAACCCAAAAAGCTTTGGTTCGAAGACAGGTGGAGTGTAGTCCGGTTGCATGTGGAACCCATCTAAGTACTATGTCTTGGAGAGGACCCACAATTACGAATGCATGTTGGCCAAGACATCCTCTGTGGCATCATGAGATCTTTGCAACACGGCCCCACCTCACACGGGTTTGTCACGGCCACAGGCAGGCATTATTCCTACTCGGAGGAATGAGTGGGCTCACGTGGACGCACGCGAGTTCTGTCTTTGTATTTTATTACGACAGATAGGAGGGAGCCCTTGGATCCTTAGTCTTTTATATTGGGAATGGAGATTCAGAGCTTGCATTTTAATTCTTTAGTTTCTGAGTTGAAGGTTCCTTCTTCTGTTTTACCATTAAAATTTCACAATTTATTAACAGAATTATCGACCCATCAAATTCAACAGACGGACACATAAAGTAATGAATGAAAATGAGACAATTTATTAATATTTACGGTTACATCTACTGATTGTTTTATCTGTTTGTTTTAAAACTAATACAATGTGACGATAATTAAATTTTATTTTACTAAATGTGTGGGATATATGGTAAATTTTATTTGTGATATCACTTGAATTCGACTTGACATATTTATCAAATTTAAATATATATTTTTATTTTTTAAATTAAATTAATTGATAATTAAATATGTATTAATTATTTATTCTTAAGTATAAAATATTTATATTTTATTTATTTTCATATACATTTAATATATATAATAATTACTCTTTTAAATATTAAATAAAAGTACGGTACTTCAATAATTCTTTCGTAAATCCCAAATTAAAAACATGGAGAGAAGAAAACCAAACAAAGCTCCGCTTGGTTCGAAGGAAAGAGGGAAGGAAGGAAAAGAGAAAAAAAGAAACATAACACTAGTGTGACTTGAAAGGATGTCCAAATGCCAAGTCATAAAACATTTCTATACACTCACACTCGGACAACTCCTGTACCTTCCTCTCCCACTTTCCTCTCTCTTTTCTTCTCTTTTTGTAGAGTCTCAGTTACACCAATTAATCCAAAAATATCAATATGGTGAGGCTGAAAGCAGGATCAAGGCCACCGTGGGTAGGACTTGGAGCTGCTGTTTGGGTGCAGATAGCGTCAGGGAATGCTTACAACTTCCCTCTTTATTCTCATTCTTTAAAATCTGTTCTTGGTTTTAACCAACATCAGCTTACTATGCTTGGTGTTGCTAATGATATTGGTGAGAATGTTGGGCTAATTCCTGGTATTGCTTGCAACAAGTTCCCTCCTTGGGTTATTCTCTTGATTGGTTGTTTGGCTTGTTTCTTTGGTTATGGTGTTCTTTGGCTTGCTGTTAGCCGTACTGTTCAGTCTTTGCCTCACTGGTTGGTGAGTAGTTCTTGCTCATTGCTGATAATGGTTGAATTACCTTTCTTTTTTAACAATTTATGGAAATCTTTGATACCCATCTTGTTGTTTTGATTACTAATCCATATTTTACCAAATGGGTATTTGTAAAGATTAGTTCTTTAGATGATTCTTGGGATGGAAGGAGGTAGAGTGATATTTGAGTTAAATGGCACTTTAAATCTATAGATATTTTATTGACTTTTGTGATCAAATTTTAATAAAAGGAGTATATATGCCTTATATTCAAACGAAGATTTGAGTGAGTGATCTATTCTATGCGTGTGGGGCTATTTTGGAAGTTAGTTATTGTTTTCTGCTTTGATAATTGCAAAGTCTGTCTTGAAGTTTATGGAGGATAAGGCTCATATTTGTTTTTATTAATTGTAGCTTGAAGTAAATTTTTTGATGAAATAAAAGTTGTAAATTGGTAAAAATTCTACTTGGTCTGCCGTCTGCCCTGGCTGGTCGCTTGGAAGTGTTAGGAAACGTCATGATCATTGTGGTCTGAATTGATGATTGAAAGTAATGGGGAGAAAACATCATAAATAAACTATCCAAGATTACTTTGCCATATAGCTTTAGGGAGCCTGAAAGGGAACTGAATCTTGCAACAGAAAGAATTTATAAGAATAAGATGAATAAGAAAATCTTTAATTTTTGTTGCAATTTTTATGCAGAAACTTTAGTTCTGAATGTTTAGCAAATCTTATCTGCTCTTGCAGATTCTGTATTCAGGCATAGCTTAAGAGAACTATGCACGTTTTCCTTTGTGACATAATTGCCAAGCAAATTAAGTAGTAGCTTTTAGAAAATATGAACAGTAAAAGGGAGATGAACTATGTTTTATCCATAACTTATATGGTTTTCTTTGTAATCTATTTTAATTTATTCTGTGATCCAGATATTCTTACTAAGCTTGTTTTGAGGCTGACTACTGCCGCCTTTGGCCGAGTGGCATGTATTTCAAGATGGTAGTTTTTGAACTTTTCTAACAAACTGGACTTATTTATACTTTTCATTATCTGATCTTCCAGCTATTTCTTGCACTCTGTGTTGGCACAAACAGCAGCGCTTGGTTGAGCACAGCAGTGCTTGTGACTAACATGAGAAACTTCCCCCTTAGTCGAGGCACAGTTGCTGGTATTCTTAAAGGTTATGGAGGGATCAGTGCAGCTGTGTTCACTGCAATTTACAGCATGCTTCTTGATAATTCTTCCTCTAAGCTTCTGATGTTCCTTGCAATTGGAATTCCAGTTCTGTGTTTCATGATGATGTATTTTGTAAAGGCTTGTACTCCAGCTTCTGGTGAGGACTCTTCGGAACACTCCCATTTTCTTTTCATCCAGGCAACTCTTGTTATACTTGGATTTTATGTTCTCATAACCACAATATTGGACCACATGCTTCATTTGAGTTCCCCAATATCCTATAGTTTTCTTGCTATGATGATTATCCTTGTCATGGCTCCACTTGCAATCCCCATAAAGATGACAATTTGTCGTACTAGAGCCACTAAATCGGAATTACTTGACCAATCAGTTGAGTCTTCAGACTGTTTGGTACAAGCTGAAGGAAATGGAGAAAAAACTGAACCATTACTCAAATCATCTTCATCAACACAGACATTTGGTAGCTTTCGGGAAAACGATGAGACATCTGAGGTGGCTATGCTTCTAGCTGAGGGTGAGGGGGCAGTGAAGAAGAGGAGACGGCCCAGAAGAGGGGAGGATTTCAAATTTACTGAAGCCTTAGTTAAAGCCGATTTTTGGCTTCTTTTCTTTGTGTACTTTGTTGGGGTCGGTTCTGGGGTAACTGTGCTCAATAATCTTGCTCAGATAGGGATCGCACTAGGTGTTCATGATACCACAACCTTGTTATCACTCTTCAGCTTTTGCAATTTTGTGGGACGTCTTGGTGGTGGTACTGTCTCTGAACATTTTGTCAGGTTAGTAAAATCTAGCAATTTTGGTCATCATTTAGGCAACGTTTATTGAATAATTAGTCTATATGCCCATATCTACGTGGTTCAATGCACAACTTATCTAAAAGAAATTTTTCCAAGGATACAAAATGTGCTATTAAATATATCCGGTTACATCTACTGATTGACATGTCTTAGTAAAATACAAAATGCACTCAGGATGCAGTCCATCATAGGATCTTGAGCATACTGATGGTTTTTGGAATGGGATGTTCACTGGTATTATTGTGCATATGATTGGATTTGATGTCAAAATAATGCTCGGTTGTCATTGTCATATCATATGATGAGTATCAAGGTCACGAGCAAAACTATCTTTCCATCCACTCAATTGAACAGTGGACTTCTGATCAGACATGACTTGTAACGGTTTTTATTTCATTAATCAGCAAATATAAAGTTAAATATTGATTCTGTTCATATTATTTGCCTTCTGCCTTGAACTTCCTTATCGGCATACCCTGAAATTTCAAATTTGTGCATTATAATAGTTTGGCTTTACGTGTCCAGATGGTATCGAGTATTTCATTTCCCTATTTCATTATTTTGGCTGCATTATAGTTATTAATGTTGGAAATTTCTTATCTGCAGGTCAAGAACAATCCCTCGTACAATATGGATGACATGCACTCAAATAGTGATGATCATAACATACCTGCTGTTTGCTTCTGCCATTGATGGTATCCTTTATGCTGCAACTGCATTACTTGGTATTTGCTATGGGGTTCAGTTTTCTATCATGATTCCAACTGTCTCTGAGCTTTTCGGCTTGAAGCATTTCGGTATATTTTACAACTTCATATCGATAGGAAATCCACTTGGAGCATTCCTCTTCTCAGGTCTCCTAGCAGGATATATATATGATACGGAGGCAGCAAAGCAGCAGGGGATGAATCTGTTGTTGGGCTCAAGCATCGCCTGCATAGGTCCAAATTGCTTCAGGCTAACCTTCTTGGTTCTGGCCGGCGTCTGTGGTGTGGGCTCCATCTTGAGCCTTATTCTAACTATGAGAATATGGCCTGTTTATGAGATGCTTTATGCTGGGGGTTCCTTCAGGCTACCTCAAACTTCAGCTCATTAAAGTTATTGTTGCATGGAGGTTTGAAGTCATTAAGAAAGCCATTCCTAATGAAGCACATGTTAGTATAGATACTTCAGATCCAGTAAGTTTAGGGTTTAGGATTTCAGTCAGTTCAATTCATGTTTGAGTGGCCATCCATCAATTCAAGGTGCATCAAATGCTTATTACTCTGATTATGATGCTAAAATCATTCTATTTTAAAACAAAATGTGAATTAGATTATGTTCCAATTTACACTAATGCGTGAAATGTATGTGCACACCAATCATAAATATTAATTTGCTGAAGATTTATTATGCCAAAGATATTTTAACATATTTGATTAAGAGGAGTTTTCTAAAAGAAAGAAATAAGAGGCAAATTGAGTTAGTGACCATTAAATTCCGAGAGGTAAATTTTATCAACAGCATAAATGTGCATACAATGAGCATAATTATCATTGACAATGCATACACCTTGTCTTTATAATCAATGCCTAACCAAACAACTTACCCTTTGGCTTATTTATGTTTATGGTGAAGTTATTTCATCAAAGCTTATAAATAAGGTGCCAGGGGGAAATGACCATCCTTGTCAATTAGTAGGATAGGTAGGGTGTGGCACCCTCATTTAGCCTAGAAAATATATAAGATGACAGATGCATTCTCATCAGTTACCTCTTAATGTAAATTTTTTAATTGTTTATCTGAATATATTACCTTCTAACTTGAGTTTTTAAGTAGGCTTGATGGAGTTGGTGGTCGTTATTAATAATAAATGCTAATTATAGGAGATCAGTTGTTCTAAGTATCTGCAGGATAGATTTTCAAAGCCAAACAACAGTCACCTTAACAGCTATTTGCATCAGGCAAGGAGTACATATGGAGTTCCTGATATAATTGAAACTGAGATACCTTTCTACTAAAGCTGTTGTTTAACATCAGTTGCGGGTGGCATTCTGTTGAAGCATGAATATGGTGGCAAAGATATGACTTTTTGCTCCCCGCAAGTGGGAAAAGAGAAAAAGAATAGGATTTATGGAATGTAGATGCTTTAAGTTCTTATATTTATTCGTATTGGTTACGGTAGTTGCTTTAGTTATATGTATTAAATGTTGCTATTGATTGCAGGGATAACGAAAGTGATGTAGAAAGGCAGTTGTTAGAGCAGCAGCATAGTTGGCGCCTTGCTCAACAGATAAAACCTCCTTGCAGAGTTATAGATGAAAATTTACAGTGTTTATAGAAGTTTTTGTAAGTATTTATTCATCGGCAGCTAGAGAATCAGAAATCAACCAACTGATGATGTGAGGTGTTCTAGTACGGATTGCAGTTCTCATTACATAACTGCTTAGAAAGCAGTCTTTTATTACAGAACCAGATTTAGGTAGCAGTAGTTGCAGCCAGTATTGATACTTTTTAAGTGTCTGTTGTTCTCACTTATTTGCCTGAACTGCTGTACTATAAAATCATTAAATATACTTCAGTTTTGGTGGTGCTTAATTTCTGTGAACTACTGTTCTTTTAAATGTTGCCTAGAAGACCTCTACGCGAAATCAAAATTCAGAATCTTGAATCAAGCAAGTACAACAGAAAGCCTGAGAACAATACACAAAAACAATGACTTATTTTGTGGTCATTTTCTAAAATTTAAAACACTTAAAATCATATGAACATCAGATAAACAGACATTATCTTTGAAGATGTAGTAGAATTAACAAAAATGAAGAAGAAGAGATAAGACTTTCTAAGAAACTAAGTTCAAGTGGGTTTCATGTCTTGGAAAAGTTCAGACCACAAGGACTGATCATCAAAATCATCAGGTATCATTCTTTCCTTGTTACTATCTAACGGTCTAGGTACTCTTGGGCTTCTACCACCACCCGTGGACTTTTGTTGCACTCTTCCATCTGAACTACCGTACAGCTTTGGACTCCTGTATGCAAACACCAATCTATCATGAACTTTCCCGTCCAAAGGGCCAGACAATCTCAAGTTGTTTCTACTGTTGTTAAGCATCAAATTTTCTGGTACTCTTCCATCCAAAGGCCCAGATAGCTTCAGAACTCTTGGATTTTGCATCAAATTTTCAGGTATTCTTCCATCCAAAGGTCCTGATTTTGCTTGCCTCCTGGTTTTGATTACTTGAGGCTGCAGCTTCTCTACTTGAAATTCCTTGTCACTCTTGTAGTTTCTTGTCAATCCTCCTCTGCGCTGCCCCTTATTTCGGACTGGCTCCGGCAAAGCCTTGAACACAGATTCCTGATCATGAAAAACCAACTTGCCAATACACTTCCTGATGCTCTTTTTGGTTTTGTTGATTGCATTCTTGAGCTTGCAAAGACTAGTAGTACCTGCCCCAGCTTCCTTTCTAGCAAGCTTGAGTATTTCAAGCCTATGCTTAGCTACTGAAATGCCCATACTTTGGAGAAACTCATGGTTGAAGTAGGTTAAGTCTTCAGCTTGAAGCTCATTTCTTGCAAAAGCAAGGCCATATTCATAGATTAGTGAAGGCTCAAGACTGCTTCTAGATAACCAAGAGAACCAGTCCATGGCTAGCTTTGGATTGTGTTGTGTTGTGGTATGGTATAAGATACAAAAACAAAATATAAGGTGGTGATGTAAATATATATGAGATAAATACATGGTAACATGTGATGTGAAGTGGTCCTTAAAATATATGTACATAAATAGATAAGGGGGAGGAGGAGAAGAAGAGTAAGTAAATGTGGTTGGGTACGTTATTGGGATTGATACTATCATCTCTTCTTTATTAAATTTGGAAGGTAGCTGACATATATTGACAGTGACAATAACAAATTTGGAAGTCGAGGTTAGTTATCTTTTAGGTTGTAAGAGCATTAACTTTTTTGTTTGATCTGTTTTTTTGTCTACTTATAAATTTGAATTTGTTTATTCAAGTGTGAATGATATCTCTGTTCCACAATTACAATTTCTGATGACAATCATATATGAAGAGATAAATAACCTTTGCCAACAAGATACTATGAGCTCACGTATTTACTATATCCGTGGTGTAGCAGATCAGCTAGCTAACAATGCTCTTTTCTTGTTAACAAGTGCTAAAACTTAGGTAGTTTATGAGAGTATGGTGGTAAAAGAATGGGAGGGGAAGTAGATATTCTGATTCTTGTTATTGTGGAGAAAGTAACTAATTATTTCGAGAGGCTAGATAACTACAATTTCTTTTATTTTTAACATTTAATTAATCAATATTTTTTCATTTAAATATTCTAAGAATTAATACTAATTTTTGTTTGATTAATATTATCAGTTAAAAGTTTCAATCATAGAATACTATTTATTAATTTGATCTTTATCTTAATAATTTGATGAGTGAAAATTAAATTTCACATAAAATAATTATTTATGTTCTTAAAATAATAATAATAATTTATATTTTTCAAATATTTTTTGATATTATAATGTTATTTAAATAAAAAAAATTTATTGAGCTACTAAAGTATTTTAAAAATTATTTAATATTAATTGATGATATACAAATTATATTTATCATATATATTTATTTTTATTTTTAGAGAATATGAATATTTTTTATTAAAAAAATATTAAACATCTCGCTTATATTTTTTTAATTTTTGTCCACCTAATATATGACATATGATATTTTTATTAAAAAAATTAAACATCTCGCTTTTATTTGTTTTAATTTTTGTCCGCCTGATATGACATGATATTTTTATTAAACTATTTCGTTATAATTTGAATTTTAGAGATACTTTTATAAAAATATTTCATGTCACATGGACAAAAATTGAGACAAATAAAAATGGGTTGCGAATCATTAATCTTATTGATTTCTAGCTTTCGTAGAAGTAGGGTACTGTAATACCAAAAAAAATGCCTGAGCTGGCATTTGCATACGAGGGTGTTCTTTACTGTGCTTGTGCAATGTAGGTGGGATTTATCCCTTTATAACAAAAAGAAAGAAAAGGGTAAGAAAATATAGTTGTTAAGTTACCATATTTGCAAAGAACTCAGAAGACTGATAAATGATACATGTCCCATTTTCTAACCCTATATAATTGCAACTAATAGCTAGTGGGACTACCCACTTTAGTAGTTAAGCTTCATTGCATGGCGCAGTGCTAATTAGGGTACACCCCCAACTTCAACAACAAAAATGGCGTTATAAAATGGCACCTAACTGTACAACATTTTTAAACTTCTGCAGAAAGCAGGTTGAAGAGGCACCTAATTCATTTCCAGAATAAAACCTCGTCTGAGAACTAACTATGTCGTTATATAACATAATTATTTGAAAACTAATATTTCAGATAGTTATTAAGTGTTGTTCTTGAGTAACAGCAAAGACAACGGAACTATTAAAAGGGAAAGAAAAATGGCCATTGTTGATGTGGTACCGAATCTCCCTTGTGATATGGTACATTCTACTCATGAACAAAACGACCAAAAAGTCTATCAGTTTGGTTACCCCTTAGATTTTAATTAAGAATGTGACTGTGGTAGCTGGCAATTGTGAGCATGGAATATAGTCATATGGGGGCTTCATAATCATGGGACCCCATGGGAAGATATTTATGAGTATGAAATTAGAGGAAAGATACTGAAAGTTTTAGAGGACCCTTTGAAGTTTTATGAAGTGCACAGTTTTATCATTGAGTTGAACTTTGAGATGCTAAGTATTACCTAGAAATGACTACAGGTAGAACGAGTTTTTCTAATCTTATTCTTGTTGATTAGAGGGAATTTTGTGATTTTCATTCTTGTTCTTTAGGAACTTGAAGTGTAAATAGTGATTAGAGCAAGAAAAAAAGAAGACCTGGGTGAAAATATAATATGAGATATTCAAGCACCAGCAATATCAAGTTAATCCCGGAAATTGGAATAGATTTTCATATGCCAATTGTATCGATTTGAAACTCTAGGGAAGGGCAACAATCTGGATAGGTAAGATTAATAAATAAATAAAAAACTTAAAAATGGGCAGCAAGAGCAGGTAAAGAGGCTAAACTAATCTGAGTAAAAAAGTCAAAGGTTGGGTATCCAATTATGAAATCATAATTGGACTCTGATGCTATTGATTAGTCAATTACCAAATCCACATGACATTATCATAATCAAACGAGTATTTATTTCTCGATGTGGTTAGGTTATTATAATATATATAGGCAGGTAGGTAATCATTAGCAAGTGCCCAAAGAAGGGGTCAATGGCCTAAATACCAACCATAGTTTGGACCCAAATTAAGGATTTGTTTGAAACAAATTTTGGATTACAAATTAGGGGTTCTATTTATTTAGTTATGATATTATTTACATTATATAACTTAGACTATTATATTTGTCAGTCTCAACATAATGACAAAAAAATTCAAGTAAACTCAAAGTATGATTTTTTTTTTTTAAAATTCATATATAGTTAGGGTCCAATGATCAATAAAAAAAATTTATTTGTTATTTTAATATTAAGATATGATAGGAGGCTAGGCCTCAACAAATGGGTAGGATAATACGTAACTTTTAGTATTAGAGTTTATTTTCACATTTCAAACTATAATTTTGTAGTCATAGAAGAAATAATTTTATTGATTAATGTAAAACTCGTTTTGTATTTATAATAATTAAATCCAATTATCGACCATAGATTAATATGACATGATTTCAACATTGTGACTATAAGCCAATAGGTATACAATCTAATAAGCAATGTGTCGTATACAGTATACTCTGCCACAGGTTATCACTCGCTGGTTACCGAGAGAAATTAAAGGGCGCGCTTAACTGACTCAACATAACTAACTAACGAAAAAACGGTTATATTAACTAACTCAAACTTTAACTAACCCCAATTCTTTCGGTCAACAACAGCCATTCTTGATTCTTGATTCTTAATTCTTCTCTTATTACTTAATTTCATTCAGAATCCTGCAATCCTTTTCTCTTCTTTCTGTTTGTAAGAACAATTCTTTTCTTTTTTTGCACTAATGTTTTCTCGAGCACCCTTAAGAAAATCCTCACATTCTATCAATCGAGTGCTAAGCAATCAGCAGCTCTGCATTCGCCACTTCATCAACCAACCAGAAGGCCCCTCTTCCTCGTCATCTTCATTGAGGCCATCCTTTGGTGGGTCTGGCAATGGTAATGACCAGAAGAGCAGGGACGCCTTGTTGAAGTTGCTGCTAAGATGGGTGCCTTCTTCCGGGGTTGTGATTGTTGGTTTTAGCTATTGGTACTCTTCTTTCAATGATGAGGATTCTTTTGTGTCATTGGCCGAAAGTGCGGTATGGGAGTCAGGTAATGATCTTTTTCCGCCCAAGGAGAAGCACAAGTTCCTCTTCAAAGGTAGGTACTTCATTTGTTTGTGATTTGAGTTTTAGTTTTGTTGAGGGAATTCATGTTTTAGATACACAGAAGTATGTAAGATATTATAGTAATGTTTGGTTCTGTTATTAAATAGAAACATACTGAAAAATCTAACCAATATTTCAGATTCTTACCGGAGAAGAATTTTCTTTAATTACGAAAAGCGCATTCGGATGACAAGTCCCCCCGAAAAGGTGACATAACTCTTTCCACACGTTCAATAATTTCACTGGATTATGCAAGCATTTATAAGATAACATTCCTGTGCAAAAAGAAAAAAGAAAGAAGAAGAAAACAAGACAATATAAGAACTGAAAACCAAAAATTATATTGCAATGGAAAAAGAATTTGCAAAATAGAAATGGTGTTGGACATATGGTGCTAGACGCATTGTTCTGGGCATTATATCCATTAAGGATTACATGAATAGACACATTTTTCATTGAGAAGTATAAGGCTATAAATGGCAACAAACTTGACTCATAAAATTCTAAGTACATTAAACATAAAATGACTTTGCATTAACGAAAATTTAGTGATAATAATATAATGTTTTCTGTATTTCAATAATAAAGACTCCTAACTCTAAATTTTTTTTTGAAATTAAATGCAACTTAAGTAACATATCTTCAATTCTCCATGCAAAATCAATTTCAAACTCAAGGTAAATAACATGACCAGCAATTTGTGGAAACAGGGTTGTTAGTTACATCTTGGAAATTTCTACTTTACAAACTGCAAAAGTTATTAGGGTCCGTTGCCTTCAGATTTAGGATATTGTATCATCAGGACAATGATTCTTCTTTGTGCTAGGTGCACCAACGCACATCCATTTGAAGCTAAGCTTGGACTAAGCTAGGCATGTATGGCCATGTGAGGCCAATGCTGCCGTCGCCAGGGCCAGTGGTGTCTGGATCTGGCATTACAGCATGTCTCTGAAATGGCCACAACCTTAAATGATAGCCATGATCCCAATTATCAATTGGCCTTACTAAAAAAAAAATCAAGAAAAAGTCGTTCAGAAGCATAGAATAAAGAAGGAAGGTTCTCCTTATCCTCCTGATCGTACTCTGTGTGGAAATAACCTGTGTAACCTTGATCCTGAGTTCTCATTTCATTTACCCTTTCAGGTTTTTGAGTACTTTGCATCTCTTCGGACCCCTGCTGGAGATGTTCTCATGACACCAGCAGACTTGATGCGAGCAGTCGTTCCCGTGTTTCCTTCATCAGAATCAGATCGTGTTAGAGAGGGCTTTCTGAGAGGGGAACGACTCCCTGGCGAGTTGCAGTGCGAGCCTTCAGAATTTTTCATGCTCTTTGATACTAACAATGACGGACTCGTATCTTTTCCGGAGTGAGTGCCAATTATCCATTTAAGACTCATATGAACTTATTTTTAGAAAATTCTACTTTAAATCAACCTCAATTACAGTGTGCTAAGTTTTCTGTTAAATAATTTTGTGCTCTTAGTCAACCCTTTTCATTCTTTTTGGTTCTCAGGTACATCTTTTTTGTTACACTTCTCAGCATTCCTGAATCAAGCTTTTCTGTGGCATTTAAAATGTTTGACCTCGACAATAATGGGTAGAACACTTGCGCTTTCATCAGACAGCTATATTGTAGTCTTAAGAATTCCCATTTCTGTCTCTTTGGAGACCGGTCTCTATGTGTTAATGAACTTGTGGTCTCTTGTGGTTTTATCATCAAAATTATAGTGTTCACTTTATTCCTTTTACATAGAATTCTAATTATCATTGCTCATTTCCCGTTGATTGTCCAAAAATTTTGTGGTACATTAGCATCTGTGTTAACGTTTGCTTCTTAGTTTGTGCCTCATAAACTGATTTATGCGTCTTTTGCCAGAGAGATTGATAGGGAAGAATTTAAGAAGGTGATGGGTTTAATGCGAGCACAAAACAGGCAAGGGGCAACCCACAGGGATGGACAGCGACGAGGACTCAGAGTTTTGCAGCCTGTGGAGAATGGTGGACTGTTAGAGTACTTCTTTGGCAAAGATGGCAAGACCTGTCTACAGCATGAAAAATTTGTCCAATTTCTAAGAGACTTGCACGATGAAGTAAAACTACATGCTTTTCGCTCTCTCTCTCTGCATAATTCTGAAATTGACCTGCCATGAAAATTTCAAGTTAGAAAAAAAAACTATTTTTAAATCAGATCTTTATTTGAAAAATCATCAATTCCTTACGATTTGTATAGGGATACACTAAAGATATTGAATTTTACAGATTTTGAGGTTGGAATTTGCACATTATGACTTCAGAACTCGTGGAACTATTTCAGCTAAAGATTTTGCCTTATCTATGGTTGCATCTGCTGACATTAGCCATATAAACAAGTTGCTAGATCGGGTTGATGAACTAAACAATGAGCCTCATCTTCGGGACATTAGAATTACATTTGAGGAGTTCAGAGCATTCGCAGAGCTACGGAAACAACTACAGTCTTTGTCTCTGGCCATTTTCAGTTATGGAAAAGTGAATGGAACGCTAACAAAATATGACTTCCAGAGAGCTGCATCCCAAGTATGCATTTGATACAAGCTATTCTAATATTCTGATTATTGATAGTTTCTTTAGAATCTCATCAATTCCTATCCTATCTTAAGTTGATTTTAGCAGTGGGCTAGTAGCTTAGACAGCTTCATGGTCGAGTGCCTGCCTACGTAGTGTAATTCACCTTTCAAACTAATGCAGTTATTCAACTTTCATCAGGTATGTGGCGTCTCCATTACGAACAATTTAGTTGATATCATATTCCATGTATTTGATGATGATCGGGATGGAAGTTTAAGCTCGGATGAGTTTATAAGTGTTTTGCAAAGAAGAGAAAA
Source organism: Ricinus communis (assembly GCF_019578655.1). NCBI lineage: Eukaryota > Viridiplantae > Streptophyta > Magnoliopsida > Malpighiales > Euphorbiaceae > Ricinus > Ricinus communis. Next base: position 25,004,076 of record NC_063258.1, read on the forward strand.
GGACAATTTGGTGCCTGGTGATGCAGGTTTCAAGGGTTTAGTATCTTGCTGTACCAGATGTGCCAAAAATTACTCTTCTGCAAAGCTTCTTTAAATTATCAGCTGATACATGGTGTGATCCTGTAAGCATAAGGGTTTTACTGGCTATGATACGTTGGCGCTACAGAAGAATTCCTGGGGCCGAACTTTGGTTTTGTTTGCGTGCTTGAAGGCTAGTTTTCAAAATTTCAATCATAGACTGCTATTATTATCGAATTCTTTCACATTCTTTTTGTGCAGAATGGAAGCCAAAGTATCCACGGCCTTACTACATACACCAGAGAACAAGTCCTCTGCCTTGCTGAATTAAAATTGTACAGTCTGTTTGAGTTAATACATGTACATATCTTTCAATCTCATTGAATAAAGTTTCTTGATAAATTGGCATCTGCTGTACTTATATTCTTGGTTTGATATATAGTAGAAAAATGTAATGCAGTTTGATGCAATTCTGAAATGTTTATTGCAATGTGTTGATCAAGATTGAATTCTCATAATTGCCACAATGAGTACAAGGAAAGTCATTAGTCATCTTAATATCATCAATTTGGCTGGTGAAGGCAACAAGATTGCATTAGCGTATTCCGCGGTAATAGGGCACATTGATATCAAAATTTTGGCCAATTTTTTTTATTGGTACCAAAATTTAACTTTTTATTTATTAAAACTTTAATTTTTATTATAGGCGATGATATGCATTGAGAATACGTAGAGGGGGATCTCCATATCAGTATTTCACTCACCATTCACGTTATATTTAGCTTTAGTTAAATTGCCCTGTTAATATTAAGATTTTGCCACTTATATTCAAACAATACCAATTCTTCAATTTGTTTCTATTTAATACGACAATCATTATTTCTGTTTCGATTGATGGTATGTGACCAATATTTATTGAAAAAAGCAACCCTAAAGATTTGAGATCAAAAGCAGTTAGTGTGACCATTGAATAAGTTTTTTCAGCTTGAGTTGGGTTAAAAGCACGAAATGTATTTGCACCATCACTATCTTTAAATAAAGTATTTTCTACATTAGCACCATGAATAGCGCACAGTAGAGCAGCGCCAAATACGCCGACAACTTCCATCATATGAAATGGGTTCACGTCCAGTTATGAAACCCTTGAAAAAAGAGGATGAATCGAAATATAGGTGCTGCACTAAAACTATACGCAAAAAACAACAAAATTGACCTAGTGGATAAATTAGGAATACATAAACAAAAATAACAATTAGACCAGAGACTGCAATTGCATTATAAGGTCGCAATTGCACAGATCGAGCAAATTCAAATTGACATAACATAACACCTATTAGCCCGAAAGCATCGTGGAGAGCAACAAATTCCAAAAACCACCTAATTGACACCAACGGGAGTAAAATCTCCTTGTGCTGGAGACTCGTCTAAATGCGAATCCCATGAGAATTAAGAACATGCCAATACTCGACAGTCCATCTAGATTACTAATATATTCGATAGATGAATTTGAAAAATCAGAAACTCACTTTTCTCCTGATCTTTAAGGCTATTACAAACATGGAAATAATTAGTACTTTTTCTATAAATACTCATCTGAAAGATTAATAAAAGACTATACTAATATGATCCTCAAACACTATTTCTTAAGCTCCTACTTAAAATGAATCACATTATTATTGCCTTACACTTTTGCTGACATTAATATCCCTTCAAATTCATGTGATTTTTTGCTGATATAGTAGCCATAAATTCACCTAAGCATGACACTAGTTAACACATCCTTAAAAAATCATCAAAATCTTAATAGGTACTATCAATTAAAATAGTAATGATGAGTATGGTACTAAAAAAATAAATTAAAAAATCTGTAGCATTTGGATATAAGTAACAAAGTTTTGGTATCTATAAGGCAATTTACCTTATTTATTAAGCGTGACATGAACTATCTATAAGATGCTGATATGGAGTTTCTCCCTCCGCACTATAAAAAAATTAAATGATTTTCAATGAGTACCATCATCAATAACGAAAGCTAAAATTTTGGTACCAAAAGAGAAAGAGAAAATATATTAATACCAATTAAAAGCATAAATCAAAATTTTGGTAGTAAAGAGGCTATTTACTGCGTATTCTATAAGGTTTTCTTGAACACCATGAACATGTGAAATGACACTCAAAGTTGAGCTGTTTTCACCGTTGACTACAAAGTCAAGGTCTCCTCCCAACACTGCAAGTTAATTATTAGCTTTCGGATTATCCTAATTCATTGGCACGATAATCAACCAAGAGAGAAAAAATAATTAATATATTGACATCCCAAATATTTGCAGACTGTACAACACCACCATATCAACTCAACGCAGGCAAGCACTTGCATTGAATGGTGGTTTTTGTATATCAAATGGGGCTAAACTGTTTATAAATAGTGATGATTTTAGTCTTGTTAGAAGCATGGTGGTGTGATGCTTGTTCATAGCATGACAGAAATGCTTTATTGCAACTCAAAGCCTCCTTCAATTATCCTAATGGAAGTTCTCTCCCTTCTTGGGGTCAGACACTGATTTCTGTAAATGGAAGAGCGTGGAGTGCAGCGTTGTTACAAGACGAGTTTCGAAACTCTTCCTTTCGAAGACGAGGGATCCGAGCTTGGGAGATTGGTACCTGAACGCCTCCCTGTTTCTTCCCTTGGAAAAACTTAACCTTCTCGAGTTGAGGGAAAATCATATAGCTGGTTTTGTTGGGAATGAAGGTCTGCCTCCGCTGAAGCAATCACAGTACTTCCATTTCTTGGTTCTTAACATAACTGTTTACTGATGCAGGTTTTGAAAGATTTTCTAGACTCAGAAATCTGGAGCTTCTTGATTTAAGTGATAATGCATTCTACAACAGCAGTATACTATCATCTCTAAGTAGTATTTTTGTTGAGATATGATGACATAATGTTTGATACAAGTACTGATGTAATAAAATATTTTGTTATTCTTCATATTAGATTAGGTAATATTTTAATTAATGTTTGATGTAAAATATGGAGAAGCTTATTTCTAGCTTCCGTCTTGTAGACAAACTTTCTTAAATCATGAAAGTTTAGTTAACAAACCTCTAGCATAACTCATGTATAAATATGTTATATCAGCTAATGAAAAGCAAGTCAAAAAAAAAAAAATCTTCTGCTTCATGCCAACAAATGATATCTGAGCTTTCTTGATCTTGCGGGACTGTGTGACTGTCTAAAGATAAATAAAAAAAATCATTCTTTTTTTTCAATTGATTTGCTTCTTTTCTCCTTTTCAATGACGTCTAGCAGCACTTCTCTTGCACCTCGTCTTGGACTATGGCAGTATGTGGAAGAGAATAGAGTTATTCTTCTTCTGAGACAGAACCCAACACTACATCAAATAAGGCAGCATGAAGAAGAAGTTGTGAAAAACTCCAAAGGCCCTGTCCTACATTCATGCAGCTATTTCAGATTCTATATTCACCAAGATCATAGCTTGTGAATCAATACATGAGGCTTAGGAGAAATTGAAGACAGAATTCCAAGGATCTAATAAGACAAGACAAATGCAAGTTTTTAATTTGATCAAAGAATTTGAGCTATTAAAGATGAAAGATATAGAGAAGGTGAATGACTATGTGGATAGAGTCATGAAGATAGTCAATCAGATAAGGTTGTTGGGAGAAGAGTTGGAAAAGAGGAGAATTGTTGAAAAGGTTATAGTGACTCTTCCAGAAAAATTCGAAGCAAAAATTTCTTCTCTTGAGGATGCTTGGGACATGTCTCAAATAAGTTTGCCAGAGCTAACAGATGCTTTATTGGCTGTTGAACAAAGAAAAGCACTCAGGGAAGAAGAAAGTGTAGGAGAAAAAGCACTTGCAGCAATACAAAATATGAGTTCACAAGAAGGAGGATCAAAGAACCAAACTGTTCACAAGAAGGAAAAGAACAAGAAAATTGGAAGATGGAGAGGCAAAAAGGATAAATATCCTCCTTGTCCCTACTTCAAAAAATCAAATCACATAGAGAACTATTGTTGGTTCCGGCCTGGTGCTCAATGTAAGATCTGTAAATAATTTGGTCATACTGAGAGGGTATGTACCATAAGAAATGACCAACATACACAGGTACAACTAGCTCAAACAACAGAAAATGGTGATTATTAAGAGGAGAAGTTGTTTGCTGCCACTAAAGTTGAAGAATGTGGTGTTTCAGTCGAAAGTGCTGATGTATGGTTAGTTGATAGCGGATGCACGAACCACATGACAACAAGCTTAAAAAGCTTTGAAGATCTTGATATGAATTATTCCTCAAAAGTCAGAATTGGAGATGGAAGACTTGTTGATGTTAAAGGCAAGGGAGCAGTCCGTGTGCAAACTATCTCAGGTACAAAAATTCTTACTGATGTTCTCTTTGTGCCTGAGATAAATCAAAATTTATTATCAGTTGGTCAGTTATTGGAAAATAATTATATGCTGGTGTTTAAGAATAGAACTTGTGAAGTCAGTAATCCCAATGGCATGAGAATGTTCTCAGTTAAAATGAACAAAAGAAGTTTTCCATTGACTTGGAAAACAATTGAGTTTGAATCTTGTCTCAGTCTTAAAGAAGAAACGTTACTGTGGCACAAAAGATTTGGTCATGCAAATCTTAAAACACTTGAATTAATTTACAAAAGGAATTTAGTTTCTGGAATGCCACAAGTGATTGAAAACACCAATGTATGTGACACATGTCAGCTTGAAAAACTCAGCCAATTGCCATTTCCTGCCGGTCAAGCATGGAGAGCTTCTACAAAGCTTGGATTGATTCACACAGATGTGTATTGACCAATGAGCACTCCTTCCTACAATGGAAGCAAGTACTTTCTATTGTTTATTGATGATTATACCAGATATTGTTGGGTATATTTTCTCAAATAAAAGTCAGAAGTCTTTGAGATGTTCAAGAAATTCAAAGCCTCTGTTGAAAAATAATCTAGTTTTTCAATCAAAGCTCTGAGATCTGATAATGGAGCTGAATATATGTCTAGCCAGTTCAAAGAATATTTGAAAGAGGTTGGCATTCATCATCAACTAACTATCACTTACACACCTCAACAAAATGGTGTGAGTGAAAGAAAGAACAAATCAGTGATGAACATGGCAAGGTGTCTTTTGTTTGAAAATCTGCCAAAAATCTTATGGGCTGAAGTAGTAAACACTGCTGTGTACTTACAGAACAGATTGTCAATGAAGGCTGTGACTGGAAAGACACCATTTGAAGCATGGTTTGGAGTCAAACCCACAGTCAAGCACCTTAAAGTCTTTGGTAGTGTTTGCTACTCCCTTATTCCTGAAGCAAAAAGAGGAAAGTTTGATCAAAGAGCAGAGAAATGAGTATTTGTGGGTTACAATATTGAATCTAAAAGCTATTGAATTTTAAATCTCATTTTTCAGCAAGTATATACCAGCATAAGCATAAAGGTTGATGAAGAAAGTGAGTGGGACTGGAACAAAATGGAGTCTTCTACTCTTAAACAACCTGTCAGTTATGATCAGCATCAACAGTTTCCAACAACTAATCATAATGACTCTAAAAATGAAAATGAGTATGTTGTTAGAGACATAAGAACCTTAGAAGACATATATAATCGATGCAATATTGCATGCTTGGAGCCCACAATGCCAGAAGAAGCTTTGAAAATTCCCGAGTGGAGAGCAGTCATGGAGGAAGAGTTAAATATGATCATAAGAAATAAAACATGGGTTTTAGTTCCTCGACCGGTCAATAAACAAGTAATTAGAACAAAGTGGGTTTTCAAATTGAAACTAAATCCAGATAGCTCCATCAACAAGTACAAAGCAAGACTTGTTGTAAAAGGGTATGCTCAACAATAAGGAATAGACTTCATCGAAACCTTTGCACCAGTAGCAAGGTTTGATACGATAAGATTAATCCTTGCATTAGCAGCATGCAATGGATGCCAAGTATTTCAGCTTGATGTGAAGTCTACCTTTCTTAATGGTTTATTGGAAGAGCAAGTCTTTATTGAGCAACTTGATGGTTTTAATGATGGAAGTAATCGAGTTTGCTTGCTAAAAAGGCTCTTTATAGCCTGAAACAGGCGCCAAGAGCTTGGTATGCTAGAATCAATAACTATTTGTTGAATGCAGGTTTTAAGAGAAGCTTGAATGAACCGACTCTTTATGTTAAAGATTAACAGTATGAAGTCATCATTGTCTCTATTTATGTAGATGATATTTTGGTGACTGGCAGCAATTTGAAATCAATTGAAGAATTCAAGCTAAAAACAGTGTTTGAAATGAATGATCTGGGAAAGATGTATCACTTTCTTGGAATAGAGATTATTCAGAGTGAAGAAGGTTTATTTATGTCTCAAAATAAATATGCTCGGGAACTTCTCAACAAATTTGAACTCAACAAAGCCAAATCAGTGAGCACACCTGCAGTCCATGGTGAGAAGTTGAAGAAAATTGATAATTCTCAATCTGTCGATGTTTCAGCCTATAGATGTATGGTTGGTTCGTTGCTTTATCTGTCAAATTCCAAACCTGATATCATGTTCGCCACCAGCTTATTGTCAAGATTCATGAATGAACCTTCAGAAATTCATCTTATTGCAGCAAAAAGGGTGCTGAGATATATTCATGGAACCAGTGATTTTGGTTTGTTTTATAGAAGAGCAAGTTCAACAAAATTATTAGGATTTACAAACAGTGATTGGGCTGGAACTGATGAAGACATGAAAAGTACATCAGGGTACTGCTTCTCACTTGGTTCTGCTGTTATTTGTTGGGGAACAAAGAAGTAAGCTTGATTACACGATCAAGCGGAATACATTCGCATACTGCTGTTAACCAAACTATTTGATTAAGAAAAAGTTTGTCTCATTTGGAATTTCAGCAAGAAAAACCAACAGAAATCCTTTGTGATAACAAGTCAGCTGTGGCTATGGTGAAAATTCCAGTATTTCACGGCAAGACAAAGCACATCAAGATAAAATTCCATGCCGTTGGAGAAGCTGAAGAAGAAAAGGAAGTTCTGATCAAGCATTGCTTTGCTGAAGACCAAGTTGCTGATATCTTTACAAAGGCATTGCAGAAACAGAGATTTGAATTTCTTAAATCATGTCTTGGTGTGTGCAGCATTACTTGCATCGAGGAGGAGTGTTGAGATATGATGACATATTATTTGATGCAAGTACTGATGTAATAAAATATTTTGTAATCCTCCATATCAGATTAGGTAATATTTTAATTAATGTTTGATATAAAATATGGAGGAGCTTATTTCTAGCTTCTGTTTTGTAGACAAACTTCCTTAAATCATGAAAGTTTGGTTAACAAACCTCTAGCATAACTCATGTATAAATATGTTATATCAGCTAATGAAAAGCAAGGCAAAAAAAAAAAAAAAATCTTCTGCTCCATGCCAAGAATTTCATCTTTAAAATCATTGTATCTGTACAACGTCGGATTGAAAGGAATGATTAATATTAATGGTGAGCTTGATATGTTATCATCCTCTTCTCCTCTCCTCTTCTTTCTAGTATTATTGACTGGCATCTTATAACGAACAGAACTAAATAATCTAGCAAGCTTAAGAGAGTTGGATATAGGAGGCAGTGAAATTGAAGGCTTCGAATTCTTACAGGGTACGAAAATCCTAAAAGATTCTCAAGTCTCTTTAACTTTTTGGATCATATGGTTAAGACACTATTGGTCTTCTCTTCTCTCTGGATGCAGATGTTACAGCTTTGAGCAACTTGAGTGTTGTTGTGTTGGATGATATCGCAACCAATGGAAGCAGCATTTCCCATTGACAGCATTCCCATCTGTCAAGATCTTCACTCTAAGAGGGAATAATATTCAAGCAAAAACATTCACTCAAGGTACAAATTGTAGGAATCATGTGTATACTGAAATGTTTATTCTTAGTTCTACTTTCTTGTTGATGCTAAGGATGGGCCAGCCTAGCTAGGATGTCTGGGTGCACTTCTTATCTCTATTCTGCACCTTTACATATAAGAAAAAGCATATATATTCTCATACAAATTTGGTGCATCTTTCCAATAGAGTTGCATAACTTGATCAATCTGGAAGAATTGTTCCTGGATTATTCCTCTCTTGACGAAGAGTCTTTCCAAAGCCTGGGATCACTGCCTTCTCTTAAAATTTTATTTATGATCAATGGTACTGTTCCTACTACTAAAGGTATTACAATCTTTCAATTCTATAATTATCATTTTTCTTGTCTCCTCTATTCACATTTCTTGACATCCATATTCTCATATTATCCGACTTATGGAATTGCCTTACTTCAATATAACTGTACTTCCATGTTAACCTGGATCTATTTTTGTTTTTGAAGGCTTTTCTGGTTTTAGCAATTTGGAATCTTTGGAGTTGAGTTTCTCTACTGTGAACAGTAGCTTCCTGCAAAATATCAGATGGATGACCTCCCTTAAGAAACTATACATGAGCAGCTGTAAACTCAGTAGTACCTTACCTACATCTCAAGGTATGTACAAGAATGATGGTTTCTTGTCTCTAAATAATTTCTTTTTCATTAAAGCTCTATGAAAAAAGAAAAACCATATTTCAGGCCTGTGCCAGCTAATTCATCTTCAAGAGCTAGATATCAGCTTTAATGATCTTAGTGGCACATTGCCCTGGTGTTTGGCAAATTTGACATCCCTTCAGAAACTAAACCTTGTACCAAATCACTTAACTGTAAACATCTCCTCATCTCCCCTTAGAAATCTCATATCCATTCATGAACTCTTCCTTTCGAGCAATAATTTCCACATCCCAATATCACTTGCACCATTTTTCAATCATTCAAAACTCAAGGACCTGGATGTGTAGAACAGTGAAGTGTATGCTGCAGAGGAGGAGCATAACTTGATCCCAAAGTTCCAATTACAGTCTCTTCTTCTTTCTGGTCAGGGTTACGGTGGAGCATTTCCTAAATTCCTTTACCATCAACATGACCTAAAAGTTTTTGTGCTCTTCAACATTCAAATTTGGGGGACTTTTCCTTATTGGTTATTAGAGAATAACACAAATTTAATAAACCTTTATCTAGTCAATGATACCCTTTCAGGACCTATTCAATTGCCAATTCATCCTCATATGAACTTGTCATACTTAGATATCTCAAATAATGGCTTCCATGGCTATATTCCACAGGAAATTGCTGTGTTGCCAAAGTTAACATCATTAAACATGTCTGGAAATGGTTTCAGCGATAGCATTCCATCTTTATTCGGAAACATGAGCGGGCTGCAAGTTTTGGACTTATCAAATAATCGGTTGTCTGGGGGAATACCTGAGCATATGACAATGGGCTGTTTCTCATTAAATTTTCTTCTATTGTCAAACAATAAGTTGCAGGGTCCAATATTTTTGGGGTATTTTAACTTAACAAACTTGTGGTGGCTCTCATTGGATGGCAATCAATTCAATGGAAGTATACCAGATAGTTTATCCAGTTGCTCCTCTTTGACAAGGTTTTATGCCAATAAGAATCATCTTTGGGGAAAGATCCCAGGTTGAATGGGAAATATGTCTTCTCTTGAAGTTTTGGACCTTTCACAGAATATTATATCCGAGAGTTTACCTTATGAGTTTGGCCCTTTGCAAATGGAACAAGTTTATTTGTCAAGAAACAAATTGCAAGGATCATTGAAAGATGCATTCCGTGACTGCTCTAAGTTGATGACCTTAGACCTTAGTCACAACTATTTCACTGGTAATGTTCCAGGATGGATCGATAGGTTTCCTCAATTGAGCTATCTTCTTTTGAGTCATAATAAACTTGAAGGTGAAATCCTAGTTCAATTGTGTAAGTTGAATCAGTTAAGCTTGGTTGATCTTTCTTACAATAATCTTTCTGGTCATATTCTACCTTGCCTAAAATTTAATAGCGAGTGGAATAGGCAACAGGAAACCATCTCAGCTCCATCTCCTGATCCTATACAGCAACCAATAGAGTTTACAATAAAGAGTAATTCATACTCTTACCAAGAAAGCATTCTCACTTATCTCTCTGGACTCGACCTCTCTTGCAACAATTTGACAGGAGAGATTCCTGCTGAAATTGGATATCTAAACAAGATTCAGGTACTGAATTTGTCTCACAACAGTTTGACAGAACAAATGCACCAACATTTTCAAACTTGAGACAAATTGAGAGTTTGGATCTTTCCTTCAACAACTTGGATGGGAACATCCCCCCTAGCTTGTTGAATTATATGCTCTTGCTGCATTCAGCGTGGCACACAATAATTTATCCGGCAAGACTCCTGAAAGGGTCGCACAATTTGCCACATTCGATAAGAGTAGCTACGAGGGAAACCCTTTTCTCTGTGGAATTCCATTGTAAAAAAGTTGCATGACTGTAGTATCATCATCACCACTGCCAGAAGCTTCAAATGATGATAACGATGAAAGTGACAGCTACATTGACATGGGTGTATTCTATGTGAGTTTTGTAGTTTCTTACTGCATGGTTTTGTTGGCAATAGTTGCAATTCTATACATAAACCCAAATTGGCGACGAGCTTGGTTCTACTTTATAGAGGTTTTTATTTTGGAAAATTTTCTTATGCTCGCTAAGTTTAGAGCTTCATAGAGTTGTGCTTTCAGAATGAGTAGTCTATATGTTAAAATCCTGAAGATCTTCCTTGAAGAAATTTTTATAGACTTGTATTGGTAAACAATGATGAGTATTTTACAATTCTGAGTTTATTTACAACTGATTGAAGAATTTATACTGATACTTGCATATGCCTAACGGCTACTTTCTGAGAAGGGAAAGGTAGAAATGACCTTTCCTGCTTTGCAGGAAAGGTTGCTCCCTTTCATCCTTGGTCAGTGATGAGAAGCTGCACAGCAATCCGACTTGTGCGATCTCTGAACCATGCCTTCCATGTCCTTCATTCGCTTTCTTTAACACTCCCCTCGGGTTCATATAGGTTTATTGAACCCATCTTCGAGAATAGACTATGACTACCTTGTCGAGGGCCTTTGTAAATATATACGCCAATTGATCTTGACTCTTGATGTAAGGAGTTTCAATTTCTCCTTTTTGAACCTTTTCTCGGATGAAATGACAGTCGACTTCGATGTGCTTGGTCCTTTCATGAAACACTGGGTTTGATGCTATGTGCCGAGCGGCTTGATTGTCATAAAACATTTTCATAGGCTCCATCGTTTCTACTTTCATGTCCTTGAGTACTTGCTTTACCCAAATGAGTTCACTAGCTGTGGATGCCATCGCACGATATTCTGCTTTGGCGCTTGATCTAGCAACTACGCTCTGTTTTTTGCTTTTCCATGTCACCAAGTTTCCCCTATCGAATATACAAAATCCAGTGGTTGACTTTCTATCACAACTTTCAGCCCAATCCGCATCCGAGAAACCGACTACATTAGTGGAGCTATTTTTCTTCATCCAGATTCCCTGTCCGGGTGTTCCCTTAAGATATCTGAGGATCCAATCAATGGCTTCAAGGTGGCTGGTACGAGGAGCATGCATAAACTGACTTATCATACTAACTGCAAAAGAAATGTCAGGTCTAGTGACAGTTAAATAAATTAATTTCCCTACTAAACGCTGATAGTGCCCTATGTTGGTCAAAGGATCTCCGTCTTCTAAATTGAGTTTAGTTTTAGTTTCCATTGGAGAGAGAGCAGGTTTGGCTCCTATCTTGCCAATTTCCTTTAATAGATCAAGGGTATATTTTCTTTGGGATAGGAATAAACCTTTGCTGGATTTTGCTATTTCCATGCCTAGAAAGTATGATAACTGACCTAGATCTTTAATGTCAAATTCCCTTTTTAGACGTTGTATGACATTTTCTATCTCTTGATTATCATTCTCGGTTATTATGATGTCATCAACGTATACCAAAAGAATAATGGTGTGTGTGCGGGTGTGTCTAACGAACATGGAAGAATCAGAATCACACTTATTGAAATTGATACTTAATAGAAAATAACTGAGTTTAGCATACCATACCCTTGGAGATTATTTCAGGCAATAGATTGCTTTATTGAGCTTACATACCAGGGATGAGTCTAAGTTTGTCTTATACCCAGGAGGAATGGCCATGTAAACTTCTTCTGCTAAATTTCCTTGAAGAAATGTATTCTTGACATCCATTTGGAATAGATTCCAACCTTGATTGATTACTGCTGAGAGTAGGATCTTAATCGTGTTCATCTTGGCTACTGGAGCGAAGGTCTCTTGATAATCGACTCCGTAAGTTTGAGTGAAGCCTCGGGCTACGAGTCTAGCTTTGTATCTGTCAATAATTCCATCACTATTGTATTTGATCTTGTATACCCATTTACATCCCACTGGTTTTTATTTGGTGGAAGAGAGACAATACTCCATGTGTCATTCTTTTCCAGGGCTAGAAGTTCTTCTTCTATAGCCTTACACCATTTGGAGTCGGTATTGGCTTCGTAGAAGTTTGTAGGTTTGGAATGATTGGAGAGCTGACATAGATAATTGCGATATTGGTTAGATACAACACATAGTCTCTAAATTTCACAGGAGGTCTGGTTTGTCGACTGGAACGTCTCAAGGCAGTTGCTTCCTCTGGGACTTCGTGAAATGAAGCTTTTTGTTCTTGTGAGTGGTTATCTCCCCCTGAAGGAATTAGCCTTGAGATGTCAGGTGGCTGTTCTAGGAGTGGACTGTGATCAAAGCTGCTAAGAGAAATATCAGAGTTAAGCGGAAAAAGAGAATTAAATTCAGCACCGGTAGGGTTGGTATAGTAGGACTCATTCTCGAGGAAGGTGACATCCCGAGAGACATAGGACTTGTGAGTCAATGGATCATAACACTTGTACCCTTTTTGGGTGGAGGAATATCCGAGGGAAAAAGTTTTAACCGAGCATTTGTCTAGCTTGTGGTGGCGAGTGACGTGCACATAGCACACACACCCAAAGTCCCGAAGGTGACCTAAATCAATTTTTTGACCTTTGAGAATTTTCAAGGGACTCATATGATTTAAGGTGACTGAGAGAAGTCTATTAATAAGATAGGTAGCAGTTAGGAGGGCATCCGACCAAAAAATGGAGGGAACATTATGTTGAAATAGGAGAGTACGGGTGACATTGAGGAGATGGAGATTCTTTCGCTTAGAGACGCCGTTTTGTTTGGGAGTATTGACACGGGTAGTTTAGTGAGTAATGCCATATTGTCTAAAAAATGTGGAAAAATTTTGATTGATGTACTCCGTACCATTATCTGAGCGAAATGTTTTTATATGTGCATTATACTGGTTTTTGATAAAATAGTAAAATTCTTGAAATAGTGAGAAGACTTCATTTTTGCCTTTTAACAAATAGAGCCATGTAGTGCGGGAATAATCATCAATAAAGGTAACAAAATATCGAAAATGATTGTATGAGGTAACAGGGGCAGGTCCCCAAACATCGAAATGTATTAATTCAAAAGGTTTTTCAGACATGCTTGAAGATAATGAAAAAGGCAGCCGTGTGTTTGGAAAATTTACATACATCACAGTGGCTAGAATCCAAGTTAAAACAAAATAATTTGTTGAGAACATGGTCGGAGGGATGCCCTAATCTTTGATGCATAATCATGTCTTGGGGGGTTTTGGACACTAGACATTGCTGGGGAGGATTAGAAAGACAGTATAGGCCATTTTCTAGGTGTCCCTTACCAATCGTCTTCCCGGAAATTCGATCCTGAAAAAACACTAAGGATGGTGAGAAAATGACATTACAATTTAAATCGCGAGTGATTTTACCAACAGATAAAAGGTTAGATTTAAATTCTGGTAAGAATAAAATATTCGAAAGAGATGAATTAAATAAGTTTGAGGTGCCATAACCCTGAATTTTAACTTGATTTCCATTGGCCCTTTGTCACGTCACGAGAATCTACGCTCGGTAAATTTTTGTAATTTTGCAGGATTCCAAGTCATGTGATCAGTAGCACCTGAGTCAATAATCCAGTCATGTTGATTAGATGCAGTATTATTTTTAAGTGACTGAGAATTAAATTGAACCGAACTTGACCCATCGGGTTGAGAGAATCCAAACCCGTGGGGTTGTTGGGCCAAGGCTTGCAGTTGGGCCATAATGTCCTGAATTTGGGCCTGGCGGGCCTGCTGAGAAAAGGGCAGATGGGCCTAAGGCAGATGGGCCTGTGCTAAGGCTGGGTCCGGCCCAGTTGAGGACATATGAGCCAGGCCTGGGCCGAGCCCAGATGAGAAGAGCGGGCCTGGATCAAGAAGTGGGTAGGGCGGGTCGGTCGGTGGAGCCCAACATTTCAGTCGAGTTTGAATTGGGCGTCATATAACTTCGACATCGGCGGCCCGCACCCTTACCCCACGCCCGCCTTGGGGTTTTCGTCCCTTTTCTCTCCAATTTTTCTGCCTCCTTTCTTCCACGCTCCCGAGCCTTCCCACCCCCGTCTTTGGTCGCGGTGAGGGTGGAGGTGCCGGCCGTCACGGTGACCACCTTTGCGGTGGTCACGGCGTTCGATGGCCCGACTCCTCCCTCCGATCAGTCGTGGTGCGTGGAGTAGGCTCGGTTGTCGGTGGTCTCTGGAATCTCGTTCATCGAATTCCTTCTTGTTTCCTCACGCTGAATCGAGGCTATTATGGCTTCGATTGATGGCAGTTGAGGAGCGAGCAGGATCTGCAATCGCAAGCCCTCGTAGCTTGAATCCAGACCCCTCAGGTATGTGTAAATGAGATCATGCTCCGCTCTCCTTTGTAGTTCTTCCAAATCATTTGATGGTGGGAGGTAGTTTTGTAACTCCTCCCACCTGGTTAGAATTTCTGTCGAATACTCGGTTGAGCTTTTGGTCCCTTGAGCAATCTAGGACAGTTCTTGCTTTAATTTGAATATATGTGGGAAATTATTTTAATGGCCATAGAGGGTCTTTATTTTTTCCCATATTGCTCTTGATGTCTCCATAAGGATACATAGACGAGCTATTTTACTGTCCATTGCGTTGGTGAGCATGGACATGACCAAATGGTCAGATGATTGCCACTCTTCTAGTTTTTCTAATTCTTCTTCTGTTGGTGCTTCTGGAATTGCTGGTTTTGGCTTTTGTTTGCTGCTTGTGATGAATCTAATTTTTTTCCTAGCACTGAGGGCGATAAAAATGGATTTTGACCACTCAAAATAGTTGTGACTGTCCTGCAGCACAATATTGGTGATTTTGGTGGTTTCATTGTGAGCCATTGTTTTTGAGCGTTGAACTGTGATTTTTTTTTGTTGTGGCTCAGTAGGTGATGACTGGCTAAACCAGCTTTGATACCATGAAGAAATTTGTATAAACTTGTATTGATAAACAGTGATGAGTATTTTACAATTCTGAATTTATTTACAACTGATTGAAGAATTTATACTGATACTTGCATATGCCTAACGACTACTTTCTGAGAAGGGAAAGGTAGAAGTGACATTTCCTGCTTTGCAGGAAAGGTTGCTCCCTTTCACCCTTGGCCAGTGATGAGAAGCCTGCACAAGCAATCCAGCTTGTGCAGTCTCTGAGATCATGCCTTCCATGTCCTTCATTCTGCTTTCTTTAACATTCCCCTTAAAATATTTCTAATGTGCTAAACAAAGTCTTCAGGATCCAACAAAATAAAAATGCTCTCCAGCAATATGGCTTTCCTTTTGGGCCAAGGTTTAGAAAATCATTTTCAAACAATCTTCTTTTTCACCACCTAATAGGTTTCTCTACCATTTACAAATTTCTTTTTTTGGTTCAGTGCATCATAATACAGCTGGCTTAAAGGAAAAATACTTATAACCTAATGGACACATACTTATTACCCTTAAATTCAAAGATTCAGTACACTACACATGATAATCATTCAGTAAAATAATATTAAAAGAAAAACTCAAGTAATCATCTATTTATTTTGTTGTATACACTTGTATAACATGTAGAGTTTTATGAGAATATACCTAAAAAGAAAAAGAAATTATTAAAGTGTTCTTTTAGTGATATTTTTATTTTTTTTAATTTTTTTTTTTTAATACTTTGATGTTAAAATTTATAAATATAAAATATTGCTATGATGTATAATTAACAAGAATAGTATTAAATCTCAATGTATTAATTGTTTTCTAACTAATTTAACTAAATATGCATTTTATGTATATAATAAACTAGCACGACCGTTATTATTTTGATTATAAATCAAATTGATAAATATAATTCAATATCTTTTTTAATATTTAATATTAATCTATAGTATTTAAAAAAAATAAAAGCAAACTAAATATTTTTAAATGTCTTTAATTTTTTACAATTTTAAAAATTTATTACTGTAATAATATAAAATTTTATTAATGCAATAATATAAAATTTTATTTATTAATTAATTTTGATATTATATAAATTAATATTATCGGAATAATTGATATTACTATTTTTTAAAATTAAAAATTTATTATATAATCAAAAATTAATTTATAATTGAATATATAAAATATTATTTTTATAATTAGAATTTTTATTTAATCAAAAATAAATAAATAATTAATATATATTAAATATAATTAATATATTATTTTTTTAGGATAAAATTAATATCTTATTAGGAAATTCTTTATAGTTAATATAATTTTAAAATATAATTAATATATTTTTCTTAGAATTAAAATCAGTATATAATTATAAATATAACTTATTAATTAATAAATTAATAAAAATTTATAAAATTACACATAAATCTAAATTTCATGTGTCAAAAATTAAATACATATACTAAAATAATTTTAAGTTTCAGAAATTAGTATATATATATATATATATATATATATATATATATATAAATTATCAGAACTTATATTTTATTTTTATTAAATTAAAACATGAATTATTTCAATTACATTTAAAATATATTTGACCACTTTTATGATGTATGGTTATTCCACATATTATTGAAAGGATTATTCTCTCCGACCCAATTGGACAATCCACTTTCAATATAGATGCATATTAGAAAATATAAATTTTTTAAATTAATGTTATTATTTTTTTATCATTCTCTTTATATATTATTATTGTTAAACTAGAATTCTAGCCGCCTGACTCTTTTTGTTTTTTATTCTTCTTGTTCTTTTAAAGTTTTATTTTGAGCAATTGTCCTCTATTACACAGGTATTGAATTTTTTATATAAAAATAGTAAAACAAATTAATATAATATTAAAACAATCGAGCTTGTCAAAGCACACCTATAAAGTTAATAATTAGTATTATCAAATGAAACTTTCGTCATGCAGAATTATAATTTAGTGCTATATTAACATAATTGATGATTGTAGTTTCTTTATATTTAGTTTTTGATGTTTGATATTTATTTTTAATATTTTATATAAAAATATATTTATTAATTTTTATTAATAAAATATTCATATTTCTTATTTATAAAATATTTATATTTCTTTTTAAAAGATTCTTATAAAATTTTATATAAAAACTACAATTTCAAAATAAATAAGATAGAGATTAATTACACTTGCAATGATAATATGTCAACTAATAAAAGATATTTTTGACAATAACTTAATAAATAATAAACTAACAATTAAAGAAAAATAAGTTATATTTTTAGATGGATAAAAAAAGAAAAAGAATTATCAATTTGGGACGAATTTAAATACAAAACTATCATAAAAGCACATGTCCGTTAATTATTAATTTTTTCTGACACACAGAGTAATGAATCATTACAAAATAAACTACATGATATATTTTTTGTCAGAAGGCGAAAAGTTAAACCAAATCTCCAATTTTAAATTTTCTTCAATTAAAAAAAAGAAGAAAAATAAAGAAAATGGAAATACTGATATCAAAAGAGATGTTGCTTGTATTGACTTCAAAGGTGTATTTATATACAAAGATAAGGATCCTACTTATATAATTTCTATATCTGTCCAAATAAAGATTTTCTATATAATAGTAAACTATCAAAATTACATCCACTAATTTATTAGCTAAAGATCTTAAAATATCATTTCATAAAATTACTGCACTAATTTTTATAATTTCCTTAATACTTCCCCTCAAGTTGGAGCATAAAGATTTGAGATGCCCAACTTGCTAAGAAGAAAGTGAAACTGATCAGTACCCAAAGCTTTAGTGAAAATATCAGCAAGTTGTAGAGTTGTATGTACATATGTTGTTTCAATATTTTCATTTTGTATCTCCTCACGAATGAAATGACAATCAATTTCGATGTGTTTCATATGCTCATGATATACAGGATTCGCTGCAATATGTAAAGTTGATTGACTATCACTGTACAAGCGCATGGAATTAGAATGATCAACACCAAGAAATAGCAACAAACCCTTTAACCACTTAAGTTCAGAAGCTGCTGTAGTCATTAACCGATATTCTGCCTCAGCAGAGGAGTGAGAAACAGTCTGTTGTTTCTTGGTTGTCCATGAGACAGGTGATCTGCCCAGGTAAATAAAATAACATGTCAAGGAGCGTCTTATCAAGGGACAACTTGCCCAATCAGAGTCACAGTATGCATACAATTTAAGATCAAAGTTAGCCCGCAAAAGGATTCCTTGTCCAAGATTCCCCTTTAAATATTGGACTACTCGTAATGCAACTTTCCAATGAGCCTTCTTTGGTTGCTGCATAAATTGAGCAAGAATATAGAACGGTAGCTCAATTCAGGTCGTGTAATAGTTAAGTAAATCAGTCTGCCTACCAGCCGACGATATTGAGTAGAGTCACTAGCGTCATCTCCTTCAATAAGAGCAACTTTATGGTTATGCTCCAGTGGAGTTTTCACTGGCTTAGCTCCCAGCAAACCAACCTCAAAAATGACATCCAAGGCGTGTTTTCGTTGACAAAAAAAAATTCCTTCAGCATTTCTTGCTACCTCTATACCCAAAAGATATTTCAACTATCCCAAAATCTTCATATGAAAACAGCTGCTCAAATATTTTTTAACTCACTGCACAGCCGTGGCATCATTACTTGAAATAATGAGATCATCTACATAGACCAAAACATGTATTTGCACATGCTGTTTACGAAAAGCAAATAATGAATAGCCTGAGCAAGATTGATGAAAGCCATACTTCTTCAAAGAATTTACCAGCTTAGCAAACCAACAACGGGGTGCCTGATGCAAGCCATACAAAGACCTTCGTAATCTACACACTTTCCCAGGACTTTTAGAGACAAAACCTGGTGGCATTTTCATGAAAACCTCCTCATTCAAGTCTCCATGGAAGAAAGCATTCTGCACATCCATTTGATGTAGTTCTCAATTTTTTGCAGCAGCTACTGCAAGAAAAGTACGTATAGTGGCCGTCTTTGCAATAGGAGCAAAAGTTTCATGATAGTAAATACCCTCTTTTTGATTATTGCCAAGAATTACCAATAGAGCCTTACATCATTCAATGCTTCCATCATAAGTATATTTTATTTTGTACACCTCCTTACTGCCAATAGCCTTCTTTCTAAGGGATAGGTCTTCCATCGTCCAAGTTCCATTCTCTTCCAAAGCTTGAATTTCTTTTCTCATTGCTTCATGCCATTGTTCATCTCTCATTACCTCATTATAAGAAACTGGCTCTCAACCTGCAGTAATGCTTGCCAAGAAGGACCGATGTTGTGAAGAAAATCGATCATAGCTAACAAAATTGGCTATAGGATAAGACATACTTGAGGAATGTGGTTAAAGCGGTGAACTCTGTGAGGAGCTGAATTGCACATTATTTGTCACATAGTCCTTCAAACAAGTGGATGAATGTTTAATCCTATGTCCACGACCAAACTAATCTCCCACTAGTACCTCCTCTCCTAAATTTTCTTCCCTATTTTCAACTGTACTGATTTCTGCAATTCCCTCAGTGGGAGGACAACCTTCAGGAGATTTCTCTAATATCTCCCTATCTTTCTCAGTAATTCTCTAATCCTTATGCTCATGAGCTCCATATGCATTTTTAATGGGATTTTCACCTGCAAACTTTGTTACAACATATGGAAAATTTGTTTCTATAAACACCACATCCCTTGAGACAAGATACTCATAAGTTTCTAAATCATACACTTTCTATCCTTTCTTGTCAAAATGGTACCCCGCAAAAACACACCTATGGCTTAGACTAGCAAATTTATCTTTATCTCTAAGTTGTTCATGCACATAACTAGACACCAAAAGTCCTATATATGATTATAGGAAGGAAGTTGTCCAAAGAGAATTTCATAAGGAGTTTTTCCCTTTAGAACCGCAAATGGTGTCCTATTGATTAAGTATCCAACGGTAAGAATACATTCACCCCAAAAATCAATTGGCAAGTATGCCTGAAACATCAAAGCTCTCGCCACATTGAGGATGTGACGATGCTTTCTCTCAACTCCTCCATTATGTTGGAGAGTTACTACATAAGAAGTTTAGTGCAATATACCATTTTCATCAAAATAGTTTCATAGACACACAAATTCAATGCCGTTATAACTCCTAATAGTCTTCACATCTTTCTCAAATTGTCGTTTAACCATAGCAATACAATTTTGAGGAACACAAGCAATTTCATGTTTTCCTCTCAGCAAATAAATCCACACAGCACGAGAACAATCATCAACAATAGTCAAGAAATAAGCAGCTCCACAAGAAGCCAAAGCTTTATAACGCCCCCATAAATCACAATGCATTAAATCAAAATAATTATTAGCTTTATTGTCACTAGAATAAAATATCTCTCTAGTCTGTTTTGCTCTAAAACAAACATCACAACTTAAATTATTATTATTTCTACTAAATTTATTTGCTGCAAAAATCAACTCGAGCACCTTATTCGACGGATGACCCATTCTCCTATGCCAAAGATTGAAGTTTGAAACTCCAGAAGCTTTATAAGCATTTGCCGAAGCCACTGCCTTCAAAAAATACAGCCCCTCATGTTGTTCACCCACTCAAATCAGCCTCCTCGTATTTTGGTCCCATATAGCATAAATTTTATTAATGATTTGCAGCATCAGATTTGAGTCATTGAGAAGTTGTCAAACAGAGATCAAGTTATATTTTATATTGGGCGCAAAAAGAACATGTTGCAATTTCAATCCTCCTCTAAGATGCACCGTTCCTTCTTTCAGTGCCACAGTTGCTTCATCATTTGGCATTCCGATTGAACATGGAGCAATGTCAGACATATCTCTCAGGCAAGCCCTTGTCCTAGTCATATGATGGGAAGCCTTTCAATCTATTACCTAAGAAAAAATTTCTTGCTTACCAATCAATCTTTCATTAGATACAGTCTTTTGCGAACTTAAAGTCCCAGCAAAGTGCTTCATTGTTCATCATTTAACCCACTAAGCCCCTTTTTGTCAGTTTTCATGACTCCTCCGTGATCATCTTTTGTTGCAAATTTTTGAGTGACATTTGCTCATTGTACACCTCTTTTGTCACGACCTCCACCACCATTGCGCTTATGCCCACTTCCTCGTCCTGGAGTATTGGAGCGAGGTCTATTTCCCCACCAATCTAGATACCCTATCAGCTGAAAGTAGGTATCTGAACCATGTCCCTCACGATTGCAATGTGAGCATACTGTAGTTTTATCCCCCCTAAATTTCATCCACCAGCCTAAACTGCAAAGCTCATGGAATTGCCTTTCTCTTTCCTTGTTCGTGACATTGTTCTTACTCGTTCTTGCTGAACGACGATTGCATATACCATATTCAGATTGGGTAATGGCTCTGTGCTCAAAATATTAGCACGCACAGTACCATAGCCTTTTCATCCAAGCCCATCAAAAATTGATGAACTCTTTCTTCCTCCATTTTCTTTTCTAATTCAGTTGTGAGATTGCACTTGCATCCACCACAAATACACAATGGTATTTTGTCATAATTATTCAGTTCATCCATATGGTTTTAAACTGTCCATAGTAATTGACTATGGTTTGTCTCTCCAGCTTGCAGTTCGTCAAGTCCGGTCTCAATTGCTGGACTCTTGGTCTATTCCCAATTGAGAAGCGATGCCTTATGTCCTCCTATAAATCTCCAACATTCTCCACAAAAGAAATAGTTGAACGTAAAGAGGGTTCAATGGTGTTAAATACCCACGGTTCCTTCAATGAAACCATACTTCTTTTTGGCCCTCAATGCAGTCTGCACTCCTCGTGCCCACTCTTCATAATTTTCTCCCTTCAACTGCACCTGGGTAATTATGTTGCCTGGATTGTCATTAGGGCTTAGAGCATAAGGATTAGAAGTTTTCTTATCTGAACCAGAATTTCCTTTGTCTTTGGAGGCATGGCTCTAATACCATGAAGAAAACAGAAATATTGGGATCAAAAGAGATGGTCCTTTTATTGACTTCAAAGTTTTATTTATATATAAAGATAAGGATCCTACCTACATAATTTCTATATATGTACAAATAAAGATTTCCTATACAATAGTAAACTACCAAAATTACGTCCATTAATTTATTATCTAAAGATCCTAAAATATCATTTCGTAAAATTACTGCATTAATTTCTGCAGTTTCCTTAATAAAAAACTCAGGGGCTTAGTTCGTTTGATAAATAGATTGTATCCTGATAGATAATTAATTAATACGTAATCAATTATTTACTTTTTAATTATACACGGTTAAATGAATTATACTTTAATAAGCATTTTGTTATTGATAGAAATGTGGGCAAAACATTAATTTTTATTGTATAAAATGTGGCGAAAGAATGACGGATTTTAAAATTCTCATCTCTACCTGTAAAGGATTAAGCAAAGGCAGAACAAGGATAGAAATTATTATTCATACTTTTATAATTTTATTAATGTTAGAACTTTGTAACTATATATTTTTTGACAAAAATATTTATGTACATCGTGTTAGGTTTTATATATTATTAAATAATATTTTAAAAAACAATAAAATTAACCATTAGATAATATATTTTTTAAAAAAGATAGTATTTTTTTGCATATGTATATAATTAAAATTATAATGAAAAAACATATATATTAATTTTGTAGAATCAAGTCATGATGGAGTGAGAAGATTCAATCAGACTTAGTCTCATTTCCATTTCTCGGATGGGAATATACTATATTTAGACGGATCGGATTCTGTCGTTTCTATTATTGTATAGTCTACTAGACTTCTTATATAAATAAATGATTGATATATATTTTAATTATTTAATTTTATTAAATATGTATTAATAAAAAATATGTTTAGATTTTTAATTATTTAGAGAGTGTTTAATTCAGAGGTTTGATGCAGTTCATAGTTGTTTCTCAATGAACACCTATATTAAAATGTTTGATAAAAACTTAAAAAACAGCTGTTGGTAGCTGATTTAATCCCAATCAGTTGCTGATTGTATCAGCTTTATTTAGAGTTTTTTCTTATCAGCTGATAGCTTATTTGATTTTTTATTTATTTTGAATACTATTATCCTTATTAAAATTTATTAAAAATAACTTATTTTAAATTGATCTCATATAATTAAATTTTTATATTTTAAAATAAATAATTATAATATTTAAAATTATAGTATTTGAAATTAAAAAATTTATTAGTAGAATTTAAATTTAAATTTTTAAAAATAATTTTTATAAATATTTTTAATAATAAATATAATTAAACTAAAAATATTAATTATAAAATTTTTAATTATTAAAGTTATTTTTATTAAGTTTTATTATTAAATATAAATAATATAATAAATATATTTAACAATAAATTATATCTTCAATAACCATTTAATATATTAATAATAACTATTAATAAAATTTTATCAAATTATTTAATTTATTAGCCATTAATTATCAAATATTAGTAATCAGCTATCAGTTGTCAGCTACACCTACTAGCTATATTGATCGGCCGAACCAAATTTTAACAGAATTAAATATGTGTCAATTGGAATCTTTTGCTCAACTCTGTTCAATAGCTTTATGGGTCTGCGGGACTCGTTGAAAATGGCGCTCCTGTACAATTGACTTCAGGTAAATACTATGCCTATCTTGATTTGCCCATCTTTTTCCAATTCAAATTGTTGTTTGGACATGCTACTTCAAAATCAAATTCACCCTTTTCTTGAATTTGCTTTTTGGCATGTCAAAAATACATTTTTTTTTTTGTATCTTGTTAGCAGTTAAATTCAGTCCCCAAAAAAATCTATCAACTAGGAGATAGCTTGGGTGACCATACAATTTTAAGATTTTGTGCTCTTTAAATGTATTTTGGGCAATGCCACTGTCAAGTACAGTGTAGCTGCACAGTAGTTTCCCGAATATTTCTTTTGTAGTTGTCTTAATTAACTGCAAAGCCAACATCTCCTGTTCACACTCTAAATCCTAAGCATATAATAGTCGTACATAGTTGGCTAATGACATACTCAACAGCTAAGTGAGACGAAGACCTGACCTGCCAGATTGACTATTATTTATTGCTTTAATACGTACATGATGATGGATTTGAGGAATCAAGATTATTGCATTTAGGCACCATACATGTCCAAACTAGTTGGTCACCTGTAAATAATTAACATAAGTTGAGCTTAGTTATGTGTTGAAATTGCAAATATGCAGGGGTGTCTATATCCATGCAAAATCCATCATAATCTAATTGTCTTGGTTTAGGATATTGAAAATTTGAAATGGGTCTAAAACAGTTTTGGGTAGTAGGGATGATGGTTATATTATTAGGAGGGCTTGCAGGGAGAATGAGAGAAAATGGAAGTGCCATATATTCATGTGAGAAAACTCCACAGTTCATTATTGTTTAGCTTCAATTTCTTTATCATTTTTACTTAAAAATATATGAGGTGCGCCACTAAAAGAAAAGTTCTAACAGGAATTTTAGAATTACGAACGACGAACGAGGGTCAACTGAAACATTGCGTCCTATAAATAGATTAGTAAAGCTGCCAAAAGCGGAGAGATAGTAATTAGAAAGCCTTTTCAATGCTCATGAAAAAAATGGTGCTGAAGTGGGTTTGGATGGGAGTCTTACTAGTTTTATCAGAGACATGTTGCTGCAAAGGTTGTCTGGACAAAGAAAGAGCTGCTCTCTTACAGCTTAAACCTTTCTTTGATAGTACTCTCGCTCTGCAGAAGTGGTTAGGTGCAGAAGATAACTTAGATTGTTGTCAATGGGAAAGGGTTGAGTGCAGCAGCATCACTGGCCGAGTGACTCGACTCGATCTAGATACTACAAGGGCCTATCAGTCTTCAAGAAATTGGTATCTTAACGCCTCTTTGTTTCTTCCCTTTGAAGAACTAAAGAGTCTGTCCTTAAAGGGTAACTCTATTGTCGATTGCGTTGAGAATGAAGGTAATTTCAGCTTCGATTCTTCTACTAATCTACATGTTTTACGCTGTTTATATATATAGTCCTTGTTCTTACATTTAGAAGAAATCTTGCAGGTTTTGAGAGATTATCAACAAGGTTAAGCAGTCTGGAGGTCCTTGATTTGAGTTACAATTCATTTAACGAGAGCATTTTGTCATCTTTGAGTGAATTTTCATCTCTCAAATCTCTGAATCTGGGATTCAACCCATTTGAAGTCCCAATTCAAGCACAAGGTAAGTTCAATATCATTTCTCTAGCCATATCCCGTTAGCAAACATACTAATACTCAATTAAACCTCTTTTTAGAAGATCCATAATAAGCCCTCAACTAATGCATGTCTACAGCGTATATGTGATGAATTTCTACTTCCCAGATTAGGTTTATTTATATACAGTATGTCTTGTTAAATCTTTGTAGACCTACCAAATTTTGAGAATTTGGAAGAGTTGTACTTGGATAAGATTGAACTCGAAAATAGTTTTCTTCAAACTGTTGGGGTGATGACTTCTCTAAAGGTTCTGTCGTTGTCTGGTTGCGGACTAACTGGTGCATTACCAAATGTTCAAGGTACGTAACTGAAAATCTCTGTCTTCATATGTAAAGTATTTAACTGTTTTTATAAGCATCTCTGTGAATAATTAATATGCAGGACTATGTGAATTGATTCATCTCCGAGTTCTAGATGTAAGCAGCAACGAGTTTCATGGTATCTTGCCTTGGTGTTTATCTAATTTGACATCCCTGCAGCTATTAGATCTTTCTTCCAATCAATTTGTTGGAGATATTTCCAACTCTCCCCTTAAAATTCTCAAATCCCTTGTTGACTTAGACGTTTCAAACAATCACTTTCAAGTACCTTTCTCACTTGGTCCATTTTTCAACCATTCAAACCTCAAGCACATTAGAGGTCAGAACAATGCAATTTACTTGGAAGCTGAGTTACATTCAGCCCCCAGATTCCAGTTAATTTCCATTATATTTTCTGGATATGGAATTTGTGGAACTTTTCCCAATTTTCTCTATCATCAAAACAACCTGCAATTTGTTGATCTCTCTCATCTTTCCTTAAAAGGAGAGTTTCCAAACTGGTTGTTAACAAACAACACAAGATTGAAAATTCTTGACCTGGTAAATAATTCTCTTTCAGGACATTTGCAGCTTCCTTTGCATCCTCATGTTAATCTATTAGCACTAGATATCTCCAATAATCACGTCCACGACCACATTCCTTTGGAGATCGGTACATTTCTGCCAAAATTGGAATTGTTAAACATGTCCAGCAATGGATTTGATGGCAGCATCCCTTCTTCTTTCGGCAATATGAACTCTTTGAGGATCTTGGACTTATCCAACAATCAGTTGTCAGGCAGCATCCCTGAGCACTTAGCCACTGGCTGTTTCTCATTAAATACTCTTATACTGTCCAACAACAGTTTGCAAGGTCAAATGTTTTCTAAACAATTTAACTTGACAAACTTGTGGTGGTTAGAATTAGACAAAAATCACTTCAGTGGAAGGATTCCTAAAAGCTTGTCCAAGAGTGCTCTGTCAATTATGGACCTCAGTGATAACCATCTCTCTGGCATGATTCCAGGATGGATTGGCAATTTGTCATACTTGCAGAACCTGATCCTGTCAAATAATCGACTTAAAGGTCCAATTCCAGTGGAGTTCTGTCAACTCCATTATCTTGAAGTTTTGGACCTTGCAAACAACAGTGTCTCTGGCATTTTACCATCGTGCTTAAGTCCTTCATCAATAATACATGTTCACTTGTCTCAGAATATGATAGAAGGGCCCTGGACAAATGCATTTTCTGGCAGTCATTTCTTGGTTACATTAGATCTAAGCAGTAACCGAATAACTGGTAGAATTCCAACTTTGATTGGTGGGATTAATGCACTGAGAATTCTTAATTTAAAGAGCAATAGATTTGATGGTGAAATCCCAGCTCAGATATGTGGTCTGTACCAGTTAAGCTTGATAGTTCTTGCCGATAACAACCTCTCCGGTTCCATTCCTTCTTGTTTGCAGCTTGATCAATCTGATTCTTTAGCCCCTGATGTTCCTCCAGTTCCTAATCCTCTCAACCCCTATTATCTACCTGTAAGGCCCATGTATTTTACAACAAAGCGTCGTTCCTACTCTTACCAGGGAAAAATTCTCTCCTATATTTCTGGAATTGATTTCTCATGCAATAAATTAACAGGCGAGATTCCTCCTGAAATGGGAAATCATAGTGCGATCTACTCACTGAACCTGTCATACAATAGGTTTACAGGTCCGATCCCATCAACGTTTTCTAACCTGAAGCAAATTGAGAGCTTAGACCTTTCCTACAACAACTTGAATGGGGACATCCCTTCTCAGCTTCTTGAGCTAAAATTCTTGTCATATTTTAGCGTGGCACATAACAACCTATTTGGCAAGACACCCAAAAGGACCGGACAGTTTGCAACATTTGAAGTAAGCAGCTACGAAGGAAATCCTAATCTATGCGGACTGCCTTTGCCAAAAAGTTGCACCGAAAGAGAAGCATCATCTGCACCTAGAGCTTCAGCAATGGATGAAGAGAGTAATTTTCTTGACATGAACACATTTTATGGGAGTTTCATAGTTTCTTACACGTTCGTGATAATCGGAATGTTCCTAGTCCTGTACATAAATCCCCAGTGGAGAAGAGCATGGTTTGATTTTGTGGATATCTGCATTAGCTCTTTCTAGTATTCTGCTGTAGACAACGTTACTCTGTCCATAATTAGCTGCCACATTTTCTTCCTCTGGCTAAATTATCTTGAATGTGAATATAACTGATTATTTTAGCCTTGTAGTTGAAACAATTTTAGCTTGAACATCACCAACTTATATGCTAGATTGTGCCACTTTATCGAAATAAACAAATGTTAAAAAAGATTATTTTTAATGGTAAGAGTCAACCACGAAGGGGCTAGTTCTTCTTTGGTGGCTATTTCTAGTCATATATGATATGGACCTACCTATTGCATTAATATGTCTAATGAATTTTTGAAGTAATTACTAAAGTTATTATATATTGAATTGGCAAAAGGTACATAAAAGCCCTTTACCTATTTGGGGAAAGCCAATAAAGTCTTTATTCTTCGTTTTGTCTCAATCTTACTCTTAACCTTATAAAAAAAATTCAATCAGGTTCAAATTATAACAGAGTTAAAACCAACTGCTAGTAATAAGACTATTCAAAATACTAGCCGATCATATTAGAACATTTGTCCTTCTTTTTCTTTTCTCTTTTTTAAAGTAAAAATAATAATGTTAAACTAATTTAATTAAAATCAAATAATAAAATTAAAAGATATTAGATTAGTTAAAAGAAAAATGTCATTTATCTCCACCGCTAAACCCACCACATATTATTTCATCTTCTTCTTCTTTTATCAAGTAAAACACTATCAATTAACATTTATTCTTTTTCTATCAAGCAAGACAACAACAAAGGAAACAAGCAAAACGTAATTCAATCAATTCAAACTAGAAAATCTAACATTCCAACAACAATCATCAAAATCGAATAACATATCTTTTATCAAATTCAATTCAAAATCCAACATCTTAGTCTTCAATTACAATTTCAATTTCAAACCTTTTATTAAAATTGACCAGACCAAAACTTTGATGGAAAGCTTTACCGATAAGAACTCTACATTAATTACCCACTATTATCGCTTTCTCCACTATTACTGCCATCACTATCGTCTCCCTCCTTTTTCTAAATTTACGATATCAAATACTTAATTAATCACAACCTTCACTATATCAAATCTTGCCATCTCGAATTTTAACTCATTAAAACTTAAACTTTACGATATCAAATACTCAATTAATCACAACCTTCATTATATCAAATCTTGCCATCTCCAATCTTAACTCAGTGAAAAAAATTGTAAAACAAATAAGTTGCTGCTCTTTGGGATTTTAACATAAACGAGAAACAAAGAAAAAGTATGAAAAAACTTAAAAAATATTAAAAAAGAAAGAAGATGAAACGTGAAGCCACCGCCGCCATTTATTAGATGCTTTATTTGTGTTCTGTGAGAGAAAACATGAGTGGGCAAGGATGACACGATGGATTTTTTATTTATTTAATGTTCTTGATTTTTTATTATTATTCATATTATGTTTTCTTTCATAATTTTTATATTATTTAAATAAGCAATTTTTTTAATATTTTAACTTTATTTTTTGGAAAATATTAAAAAGGAAATAGTTGTCATAGTATATGTGGTGCAAAATCAGATGGAACCCATCACTAACTGAAATATTAACAGGGTTAGCTATTTGGATTTTAATTGAGACAACAGAAACAATGAGTATTTAATTTGCTTTCCCTAAATAGGTGAAGGGCTCTTTATATCTTTTGCCTATTGAATTTTACATTTTTATTGAGAGGTAATAACTGCTTATTTTAGTGAGTATTTTAAAACTTTATTACTATATATTAAATACATAGCAAAGGTACATTCGTGTCTTGAAAAATGTGCTCATAATTAATCAATAAATACTAACTTTACTATATTCTAATTATATATATAATTAATTTAATTTTACAATTCTAGTATACTTAATTGGTGATTAATTTTTTAATCCTAATAGAAATAATTAAGTGATTAATCTAATCTAATACTAATTATGTCATAATTTCATCTTATAAAAAATTAATGAATATATCACACTATACATATACTTAAAATAGAGTTCAAATAACTCACTATAGATTTTTATAAAAATAAAAAATAAAAATAAAAAAGAGGTATGATATTCTTAATTTAATTTTATTAATTTATTTATTCACATATATATTTTCATAATCCTATAATATTTTCATATACATTCTTAATCCAAATAAGAAATTGATGAATTACTTTATATCACACTATATATATAATTACGATGAAGTTTAAATAATTCGATACAATTTTTACATAAGAAGTTATAAGAGAAAAGGTACGATATTATTAATTTTAATTTTATTAATATATTAATTTATATATTGATTCATAATTATAATAATATTTTATTAATAGGATTTACTGTTTAATATTATATCATATATTAATTTATTAAATAAAGTTATGATATAACTTTTATAATAATTTAGACGCATGACACGTATGAGTAGCAATATATATATATATATATATATATATATATATATATATATATATATATATATATATATATATATATATAGAGAGAGAGAGAGAGAGAGAGAGAAAGAGAATGTTTAAAAATATATTTCCACCAATATATCGATATATCAAAAAATTTATTATAATTTTAAATTATTATATATTAATAATTTAATGCTAAATATATATATTGGCTGAGATATAATTAATTTTACCACATAGACAAAGTGATGATATGTATATTATTTTTAATACTATATTATTCAATAAGTTAATTTTTAATTATTATGATGATTCTTATTTTTAAAAAATAGTATATTATTTATATTTTAATATTAAATTTTATATACAGTAATGAATACTTTTAGCTTAATTTCTATATTGATTTTATTAATAAAATATTAGAATTAATTTATTAAAATTTTATTAACTTAATTTGTATTATTATTTGTAATAAAAAACTAAACACTCACGCAATACATAAGCAGAAAATTACGAAATTCAAATTTTATTAAATCAAGTTCTAGCTTGTTCCTTGTATTTAAACGCCAACTCAATTTGGGATTTCACCTTTTAAAATAATTTGATTACAATTGATTTAATTATTGAGTTTGTATATTAAATTTTTTTATATAGATTTTAATTTTTAATTAATAACTGAACAAATAATAGTAATTTTTATTAATTACTGTTTAATAATTCTAGTTTCTTAGATTGCGATACGTTCCTTTGTACTAATGGATAGATATATTTATAAATATCCACGGTGATTGTGTGTATATTATTTTCTTAATTGATGGGTGGAGGTAATTAGAAATGGCAACGGCAGGATGCTTCATAATTAGAGATTTTCAAGTTCGAATCCATTTAAAATATCATTACTTAACCTATCTTAATCATATTTCAAACCTAACTCTATTATTTATATCCATTTCAAATTCGATTATACCAGCATATTATTTATATATGTACCAATCTGATTATATATTATATTTATGATGTATTTTATCAGTATTAACTAGGATTAGATACTCTTTTCGATAAAAACTCATTTAAATAAATAAAATTTGATAAAAAATATATATGCATCTAATAAACTCATTTAATATAAATACTCATAAAATCAAATTAATAACCTGCTATGATAAAAAAAATTAGTTACTAAACTCTAATTTTTAGAAAAAAAAAAGTATTTATAGAATGGTGCTATTATTTAGAAAGAAATATGATAAAAAATAATAGGATTAGTTTCTTTTTTTTTTCATTTTTAATTTTATAAACTAGTATTTGAGGTTTTTCTAATTTGTATGTTTTTCATTGAGCTATATTTTTAAAATTTTAGATATATTTTTCTACAATTTTAAGTTTATAAAATACTC
This sequence comes from Ricinus communis, assembly GCF_019578655.1. Lineage (NCBI taxonomy): Eukaryota > Viridiplantae > Streptophyta > Magnoliopsida > Malpighiales > Euphorbiaceae > Ricinus > Ricinus communis. The sequence continues at coordinate 25,035,989 of NC_063258.1, forward strand.
GTATAATCTATTAAAGACATTTATAATTGGAGGGCATTGAGCCAAGATCAAAAAAACCTGCATCAAAAGGATAAAACCAAACCAACAACTAAACTAAAACAAAACAAAAACATCACTTATAGAGACTATAAGTTTTATTTTCAACTCTGCACATCTTTTTAAAAAGTTTCCTTCTATGTTCTATTGATCAGCAAATCTCATAATTAAGTTTGGTCCTGACTCAGTGTTCTTCAGTCCTAACTCAAATTAGGTTGCCCTGTTCAATAGAACCTCTAGTCTATAGCTGGATTAGCCACCAGGTTGGGTTGCTGTGGAATACTTTTTTTGAGCATCTAAATTTACTACTTTCGTCTGAAATTTGATAGTAGATTAATGCAATAACATTGGATCCAGTAATGTAATGGCAGATTAAAGCATTGAGAATTACAGGTTTGGCCTTAATGATCAATTCTATTGTTGATTGACATGGACCAACATATAACCAAAATATACTGTTAAAACTTTAGGAGATGAAATGATTGATCATTTCAGTGATGCTCTTCATCGTGCAAAATTCTTTTTTTCTTTTAAAAAGAATGTGTTATATAGGCATCAGAGTACCTTTCTGTAAACTTTCTCAAGGAGAAAAATCGGATGCATACCCATTTCACTAGTATATAAAATACAACAGTAAAACACAAAAGGGAAATCCAAGAAAGTTCTTTTCAAAGTCGACTCTAAATCAAAGTCTCCCCTAATAATGGAGTCTAGAAATGTTATTTTATTTGAACGGCTCTATTTCAATGACAAAATCAATTAAGTTTAATAATAATTCTTAAATAAAATAAAAAAATTATACATTTCGCATTTCATATAGATGAAGGGTCTATTTCGATGAAAAATTTAATTAAATTTAATAATAACTATGCGAATATTACTTTATATTTATTATAAATATTTTTAATATATAAAATTTAGATTGATTCTTTACTAAAAAATATTTTTATGTATAATTAACTAATACTAATTGAATACATGATAACAATTCAATGAAGATATAATTGTAAATATGTTATATAATATGAGAAAACTTTGTTAAGTTATTAATTGATATATTAATTATATCTATAAATTAATATAAAAATTAATAAATCTTATAAGATTAAAAATTATTGTTTAATTAGGATAATCAGTAAACAGTTTTAAATAAATATCAAGTAAGAAAGTATAGATAAAAAGAATGCAAGTGATAAAATAATTAAGAATAAATAATTAAAATAATGATTATTAAAAGATTAGAATTATACATAACAAAGTTTATAACTTATCAATACACTTTAAACCATTCAATATCTAATTTATTTATTCAATATTTTTAGTAATAAATTAATTCACCAAAATAAAATAAAAAATTCTCAAAAATTATAGAAATAAAAATTGGAAACAGGAGCCTCCTATGTGATATGAGAAAGGAGAAGACTGAAGATCATGTGGAAGATCAATCTGCTGCCACGTGGCAGCATTATTGAGTGAAGATGATATATAGTCAGTAAAAACAAATAGAAACCGATATATGAGAGAACTAATAATCAGCACTTCTTATACCTTAACTGCTGACAAACCTCTTTTTTATTTTTTTTAAAAGCAACATTTCATCTTATTAAATAAGAGAAAAATACAATATGAGGTCCATTGCATTAAAAATATCAAAGGCCAAGTCCCTATATAAGTGTAAGGTGGGATGTGTTCGCAACATATGAGATATGCAATTCCTTCTCAATATTAATACAGAAAGAAAAATGAGGATAATTAAGGAGAACAATCGCATGGTATTGGTAGTGATGATTATTATATTAGCAGATATACAAGGAAAATGGAGATGTGATGGTTGCTTGGAGGATGAGAAAAATGCTCTTTTGGAAATCAAGGCTTTCTTCAATTATCCTGATGGTCATTTCCTCTCTTCTTGGGGGCTCTATCCTGATTGCTGCAATTGGAGTGACGTGGTTTGCAATACTATTATAGGACGAGTTACATAACTCAATCTTTATTATATTAAGATTTGGAATTCAAAAGATCGGTACATAAATGCCTCTTTATTTCTTCCTTTCCAAGAACTAACTTATCTCGATATTGGCAGAAATAACATAGTTGGTTGCATCAAAAATGAAGGTTTGTCTTTGTCATTATACTTTGTAATTACGATCCAGCTAGGGTTTGTCTTCTCTTGTTTATTGATTGATTAAATAGGCTTTAATGTTAAATGTTCATTCCTGCTATTTTATTGTTTAGGTTTTGAACGGCTAGCAAGCCTTAAAAATTTGGAGTTTCTGGATTTAAGTTAAAACAACTTCACCAACGACATCTTATCATCTCACTCTGCTCTTTCAGCCTTAAAAGTTTTACATTTAAGGGGTAATAAGTTGAGAGGAAAACTTAATGTTAAAGGTAATTAAGTTTCACTTGCTTTCTTTTTTCTCCTTTCAAATAAAACAAAGAAGTCATATTATTATTATTATTATTATTATTATTATCCCTTACCTGCTTTATCATATTAATTTCATTGTGTAATACTAACTCATGATTGTAGAATTGAATATTTTAACAAATCTTAAGGAGTTGCATAAACGAGGTAATGAAATTGACTAATTTTTTATAATATTTTAATTTATTTTTAAGATTGGTGAGATTTAAATTCTAAAACCCACTCCTAAAATGATTATAGGTGAATTAATAAAAGTATCTTTGAGATTTAGCATAATATATATTATCCCTAATATTCTAATTTACACTAATTCTTTCCGCTTCACATTTAATTCAATGACTGCATTATTATTAAATTTTATAATATTGCAGTTCTTATGTTTCTCAACTAAATTAGTCCTTGAATTATTGGGAGTTAGTTTCATTTTAATCATTGAACTCTTATGTTATAAAGTAATTTAGTCCTTTAAAATTAATACACTTTTGTGAATTATATATTTAAAATTGTTAATATTTAAATATCAAACATCAAAAAATATTATGAGGAATTCATCCTTAATTTAACTCTTTTGCTGCTTAGAATTGGATGCTTGGAGCAAACTGCAGGAGCTGGACTTGAGTGAAAATGAGATTGATGAATTTGTTTCATCAGCAGGTATAATATAATTGTTATATGATTTTTCTTAATGTTTTTTTTTTTGGTCAAATTGTCTTTCTAATTAACACTGAGATTTAAATTTCTCATGAAGTTGTATAATAGCAATTTAATTGCTAAAGACTAACTTTTGGACTTGCAAAGCTTTTATTTTTATTGAAGAATGCATTTTTTATTTGTCTAGAAACAGAATACAAGGATCATTGAAGAATGCATTTTTTATTTCCTCTTATAGTCTTACCGTGTTAGATCTTAGCCATAATCATATGACTGGAAGCATTCCATCATGGATTGGAGAATTATTTCAATTGGGTTATCTTCTCTTGAGCAACAATAATTTTGAAGGCGAAATACCAGTTCAATTGTGCAATTTGAATCATTTAAGTGTACTTGATCTTTCTCACAATAAACTTTCTGGTCATATTCACCCTTGTCTAAAGTGTAGTAGCAATGTAGAAAGGAAGCTCTCTTATACAATAAACATTGAAGGACATTTCGACTTGATAACGAAGAGTATGTCCTTATCTTATACGGGAAGAATTGCTAGATACATCTCTGGAATTGATTTCTCATGCAACAACTTTACAGGCATCATTCCTCTTGAATTTGGAAAACTCAGTGAGATCAAGTTACTGAACTTATCCTACAATAGTTTGATAGGATCGATCCCTACAACATTTTCCGACTTAAGTCAAATTGAGAGTTTGGATCTTTCAAGCAACAAGTTGCAAGGGAGCATTCCTATTGAGCTCATCAAGTTATATTTTTTGGCAGTATTCAATGTGTCGTACAATAATTTATCTGGCAGGATACCTGTAGGGGTTGCACAATTTGGAACATTTGGTGAAAGTAGTTACTTAGGAAATCCTTTCCTCCATGGATGCCCACTGCCAAAAGATTGTAAGGCAAGAGAACCACCTCCAATAGTATCAACAACTTCAACTCACAGTTCAGAAAGCATGGGCCTCATAGATATGGAAGTTTTTTATGTGAGCTTTGGGGTGGCTTACGTGATGGTGTTGTTGGGGATAGCTGCAGTTTTATATATAAATCCTTACTGGAGAAGAATCTGGTTTTACTACGTTCAAGTAAGTATGGAGAACTGCTACTATTTCATCATTGACAATCTTTCCAAGTTTAGTTTTTGAAGTTAGCCTTTTTGGATGCAATTTATTGAGTATTGTGTTGTGTTTGTTTTGAGTAAACCATTTTTAATGAGCCATGTAATGTTGTTGTGAGGTTTGGGAAGTATAGTTGTAGAATTTATGCTGATATGTTTTCTTATACATGCTTCTAGGATTTGATTTGATGTAATTTATTGAGTATTGTATTGTGTTTGTTTTGAGTAAACCATTCTTAATGAGCCATGTAATGTTGTTGTGAGGTTTGGGAAGTATAGTTGTAGAATTTGTGTTGATAAGTTTTCTTATACATGCTTCTAGGATTTGACTTGATGTAAATTTTTGTATTTAATTGAGTCAATGAGAAAAAGAGAATTGCCAATGCATGTATCTAAATAGTTGCTTTTATTAAAAAGAAAAAAGAAAGATTGTTGCTGCTTCTTTTAATATTGTCATTATTCTTCCTAAAATGCTGCAGATGATTTCTTGTAGCTGTCAAGAAAGTTGTAGCATTAATATTTTTTAATGAAATTGATTGCACCTATTTACTAATAAGATAAGAATATTTTGAAAATTAATAAATATATCTTAATAAAAAAGATAAAATAAATATCAAATATTAAAAAATATATGTAAAAAATTTATTTTTGATAATCATCAATTATATTGTCGGAACAATAAATTATAACTATGTAAAAAATACGCTCCATCCGATGATACTAAGTAATATAATGATTTTATAAGTATTTTTTATAAGTCTGGTTATTAGAATGTTAAATTTAATCTCTTCATTCTTTTCACTGGTCTTTTCACTAGGCCAAGAGAGGGAGAATCCACACAATAACCTTAGGGCTACTATAGAAGAATTAAGAATTTAACATTGAATGATACCATTCTAAAAAAAAAACTAATATTTATTTAGTAAAATCACCTAATATAAAATAAGAAAACCACCATGGATTTAGATGGGCGATGGACCTAGAATTATATATTCTTGAGAAGTACACAAGCAATTGTAGTTTAATTAGAATTATAAGAATTACTCGTTGCATTGCATGGCCGTTGTAATTATTTTGATTAAAAATAATAATATAAATTGAATTCATAGATAAAATCTAATTGAATTTTTAATATTTTAAAATGTGATAATAAATTAAATGCTTTTAAATATTTTTCTTATATGTGTTTTAATATTTTAATATTTTATGGAATTTCTTAAACAAAAAGTTATTAGTGTAATAATATAATTAATTTATATTATTATATAGATTGATACTATAAATATAATTAATATTACTATTTTTAGGATTATAAATTATTAAATAATTAGAAACTAACCTATTAGTTAATTAAAAAATATTTAAAATATTAATTTTTACAATCATTCTCTAATTAGAAAACTAATTTTAAATTAATATAATATTAAAAATATAATTAAAATATTATTTTCTAAAATTTTAGAGAAGAAATTTTTAGGCAGACATTATCTATAGATCAAACTAATTGTATGGTGATATATGACTTTGTTTTTGGAGAAAAGATAAATTGTCTATTTTTGTGGAACCAAGAAAACAATGTGGAAGACTTCCTTCTTGTGAAAAGCCTATTTTTGTGAAGAAAAATGGAGTAGTTGACGAAGAAGGTCAACACTGTGTGCAAATATTTTCACAAAAATAAAGATATCAAATGCGTGTTCCACACATCAAATGAATAGTTTTCTATGTATAAATATTTTCATATTTATAATAAAAGAAACAAAAAATAGCAGATTTATGTTTCACGCGTCAAATGAATAGTTTTTTTGAGGTGCAAGTATTTTCACATTATAATAAAAGAAACAATAATTGTGGACTTACTTTCACATTATAATACAGGAAACACAAATATTCTTCTTTTATATATATATATATATATACATGTTCCACTTACTTTAACTTAAATAAATATATATAAATAATTTTTCATTTAAATGCAAATGCTTATAAGAATATCTTAATTTAGGATTATGAGTTCGAAGGACTAAAAGTTGTTAAAATTTTTTTTTACAATTTTGAATATAGATTTTCTAATTAATTGAGAGTAAGTATAAACTTACTGAAATGTTTAAGTAGCAAGTATGCAAAATATTATTTTTACAATGCACATTACTGTTATTGATAATCAATTTATGATGATGTGGTGTAAAAATATGATATATGATATATTGTTTTTGAAACAGCGCTGCAATATGCATGATGCCTTTGGGGCGTGTACCTGGTAGTTACTGTTTGAAGGCAAATCTATTTGCATGAATAACATGAAGGCTAGGCTGAGTAACATACTAGATGAGTTACTGCCTATGCTATGATATGACTTCTTGGTGAATTAATATATTAGATGGATTAACTCTAAAATGATGTACATTGTTAATATTCTGAGTGTGTAACTGATTAAATATAAGTATTTTTACGCTAAGAATATAAGGAAAGATTTATTGGTTAATATTATAATTATTCTTTTCGTTAATGTTAAGTCTACTTACTGAGTATTTTCATACTCACATTTTCAAAAACTACACCACCACCAAGTCCATTATTTGCTCAGTTAATTAATTAAAAATTGAAATTTATATAAGAAGAATTTAATATACAAACTCAATAATTAAATCAATTATAATCAAATTATTTTAAAAAATAAAATTTAATCATGCATAAAAAGTTAAATCCCAAATTGAGTTCGCGTTTAAATACAGAGAACAAGCTAACTCAATAAGGGTTTGATTTGATAAAATTTGGACTTTGTAATTCTCTGCTTATGTATCGCGTGACTATTTAGTCTTTTATTATAAATGCTAATATAAGGAAGTAAGTTAATAGAAATTTAATAAAATATTCTAATAAAAAATCTAATATTTTATTAATAAAATCAATATAAAATTTAAGTTAAAAGTATTTATCAATTATATATAAAATTTAATATTAAAATATAATTAATATACTATTCTTTAAAAAATAAGAATCATCATAATAATTAAAAACTAACTTATTGATTAATATAGTATAAAAATGAAAACAAAAAGAAAACTAATACTATTATTTTTTTATCATATTTCTTTCTAAATAATAGCACCATTATATAAATACTTTTTTTTTTAAATTAGAGTTTAGTAACTAATTTTTTTATCATAGTAGGTTATTTTCTTAATTTGATTATTAGTATTTATATATTAAATGAGTTTATTAGATGCATAAATATTTTTTATCCAATTTTATTTATTTAAATGAGTTTTTAGTGGGAAGAGTATCTAATACCTAGTTAATATTGATAAAATACATCATAAATATAATATATAATCGGATTGGTACAGATTTAAATAGTATGCTGGTATAATTAAATTTGAAATGGGTACAGAAAATGGAATTAGTTTTAAAATATGATTGAAATGGGTTAAGTAATGATATTCTCAATGGATTCGAATTTTGGAAACCTTTAATTATGAAGTATTCTACCGTTGCCATTTCTAATTATCAATTAAGAAAACAATATACACACAATCACACAATCACCGTCGATGTTTATAAATATATCTATCCATTAGTATAAAGGAACGTACCGCAATCTAAGAAACTAGAATTATTACCGGTATCAACATCAAAAAACTTTATTATTTGCTCAGTTAATTAATTAAAAATTAAAATTTATATAAAAAAATTTAATATATAAACTTAAATCAATTATAATCAAATTATTTTAAAATGTAAAATTTAATCCTGCATAAAAAGTTAAATCTCAAATTGAGTTGGCGTTTAAATACAGAGAAAAAGCTAGAACAAATCAATGAGAACTTGATTTAATAAAATTTGGACTTTGTAATTATCTGCTTAGGTATCGCGTGACTGTTTAGTTTTTTATTATAAATAATAATATAAAATAAATTAATAAATATTTTTAAAAAATATTTTAATATTTTATTAATAAAATCAATATAGAAATAAAATTAAAAGTATCTATTAATTATATATAAAATTTAATATTAAAATATAATAATATATCTTTTTTTTAAATAAGATTCATCCTAATAATTAAAAACTAACTTATCGATTAATATAGTTTCAAAAATAATATAGATATGATCATTTTGTCTATGTGGTAAAATTAACTATATCTCGGCCAATATATATATATATATATATAGTATTAAATTATTAATATAAATAATTTAAAATTATAATATAAATCTTTGATATGTTGTATATTTTGTGGACGAAGAAGGTCAACACTATGTGCAAATATTTTCACATTTATAATAAAAGAAACAAAAATAGTTTTTTTTTTTTTTTTAGGGAAACACAGATATCCGACTTATATATACAAAAAATGGGAAGAACTTCTCTCTTATAAGAAAAAACTTTGGAACTTAACAACAAAATTACTTACAAATATCAATTACCCAAAACCCATCTGATAACTATTTTTTAAAAACTAAAAATCTAACCTCAAAGTAAAATACAAAAAGTTTGCAGTAATTTAATTAATTTGGCTATGATTTTGATATTGGGATGTGACAAATATTTTCATGTTCTAATAAAAAAAATATAAATAGTACACATATATTTAATAATAAATCATAGAAATTTAATAATTTAATTTTCTTACACAATAAATGAAGATTTTTTCTTAAAAGAAAAGAATATTTTTTGCTATATATATATATATATATAAGCTATTTGTAAAAGTTTTACTTCATATTTCTTGATTATTATTTTTGCATATTTCTTTATATTTAAGAAAATATTTAAAAAAAATTATTTTACCTCTTTAGTATATTTTACAAAAAATTCAATAATTTTACAAATAGCTTATTAGTTAGTAAAAAATCTAAAATTTTAATTTTTAAAATTAGAATAATTTTTAATTAGAAAACTAATTTTAAATAAATATAATATTAAAAATAATTAAAATATTATTTCTAGGATTTTAGAGGAGAAATTCTTAGGTAGACTTAGTCTACTACATTATCTGTAGATCAAACTAATTGCATAGTGATATATGACATTTTTTATTGAGTGTTATATTTGTATTGGTTAGTTTTTAATCATGGATGGTTAATAGTAATAAATAAACCAACGAATGCAAATATAACACTTAATTAAAATTTATGTCTCTTAATTTAATATATATATATATATATATATATATATATATATATATATATATATATACAATTTATTTTAGTTAAGATTGTATACAAGAAAGTATAATTTAATTAAGATTGTAAAGATCTTAAAGATTAATACTTTTAAGACAGAAAAAAAGGGTAGTTAGCTAAGACTGTAAAAATATTCAAATTCAGTTAAGATATTCTAATAATATAATCAATAATGTATAATTTTTTAAGAATCTCATTTAAAAATTACCTTGACAAATTTAATTTTAAATATCTAATGAATATTTTATTAGAAAATTATCAATTTAATCATTAATATGTCAAAAATAATTATTATTTAACTTGCATTAGAAAATATTTTGCACAAGTATAACCGTGAACATTGCGCATAAAGTAATTATTATACTATATCATAACATATAAAGTAATTATTATACTATATCATAACATATATAAAAGTGTAAAGAAGGAAGGACAAATATATTTACTAAATTAAATTTATTAATTTTTTCAGTTAATTAAATTAATTAAATTATTTATTAATTAATTTTATTAATAAAAATATTGATAATTTATTAAATATAAGTCTAATTTTAAAAGTCCAATTCTATTAGAATTTTAATTCAAAAACAATTCAAATCTTAAAAAAACAATATTTTAATTTTTTCATATTATTAATATGTAATCGAAAACGTGAACGATGGTTTATAAGTTGAGCATAACGGAATGTGGCTTAATGTAAACCTTAAGCCTGATTGGATTTTTGTGAATGTTATTGATCATCTAGAGATATATTTAAATGCTTATATCTTTTGGATTTGCACATTCATAAATATATACATATCATAATGTTATAATTATAATATCATAACATATATAAAAGTGTTAAGAGGGGAGGACATATAAATTTACTAAATAGTCTTATTTATTTAATTAATTACATCATTTATTAATTAAATTTATTAAAATAGAAATACTAATAATTTATTAAATATAAGTCTAAATTTTAAAAGTCTAACTCTATTAGAATTTCAATATTAATTATCCAATTTTATTAGGATTTTAACGTTGCTTGTAAAATAGAGCTTCTAAATAATATTAAGTAAAATAAACTCAATAACAATTAGGATATATATATATATATATGAAAGTGCTATAATCAATTACCATTTAAATACTTTTAGTTTTACTTTTGTCATGATATGAGATTAATATTAAATTAAATAATTTTATAATTATAATCCTATATAAATTAATAAAAAATTTAAATATTATATATTAGACATGAACATATTTAGGGATTGATAAAAGCCGCCACATACGTTTGATTTATTTAAAAATTTGCGACAAACACTAAAAAGAATATTTTTTTTCAAATGCTCGGTACAAGAAATATTAAGTAAGTTTTTTTGTATTACTCATCAAATATTTATAATGAGACTCTTTATTAGGATGTTAAATAAAAAAATTATTTATTATGGATATGAAATAATCAGTTTTCATTTAATTACTAAATTTTAAAAGAGAAAATATTTTTGTTAATAATAAATGATTATTCTATTTATAAAGTATAAAGAATTTAAATAAATGAATTATAATTTGAAAAAAAATTACTTTTTACCGTTAAATTTGCTTATGATTATAAAATCGATAAGTATTTATCTTAATTAAATATAATAATTTAATTAAATGATTTATAAATATAATACATGGGTCAATTTATTTTTTAAAAAACAGTAGAATTTAGATTAACATTGTAGTGTAAGAGCTACACTATTTTTTTTAGATTTTAAGTTTTAAAAATAATTAGATTTTATTATATTAATAATAATAAATAACAAATTTCAGTTACTAAATTATTATTATATATTTACATATATTTATACAATCAATAATATCTTAGTTAAAATCTTATATGATTTGTTAAATTTACTAATGAAATATTTCCTTAATGAATAAGAATATAAATTCTTTAAAGTAAAATTTCAGTTATATAGAAAGATTATAAAATATATTTATATTTTCAGTTGAATTTCAAACTTACCATTTGTAATTACATGTAAAGTTAAATTTTGCCTATTTATGCTGGCAGATTAGATTTAAAATGTAGTATCCGATGGCTAAAGGTTAATTGTGAAATAGTACAAATTGTTTGAATCCGGATTACAATTTAATTGAGTGAGTAATTGGTCAAGCTTATTACGGGATTTTACTATCCATTCTCTAGTGCCGGTCACGGACTCACAAATTGAGTCGTACCATCATATTAAAAAGAAAGTAAAGAAAAAAAAGAGATAAATGTATCTGCACACCAGATTTCCTTTAGAAAAGTCTTGATTAGAAGATAGGAGGAAGACTTCTTTTTGGAGAAAAAGATAAATTGTCTAATCAATGTGGAACCAAGAAAACAATGTGGAAGACTTCCTTCTTGTGAAAAGCCTATTTTTTGTGAAGAAAAATGGAGTAGTTGACGAAGAAGGTCAACACTGTGTGCAAATATTTTCACAAAAAATAAAGATATCAAATGCGTGTTCCACACATCAAATGAATAGTTTTCTATGTATAAATATTTTCATATTTATAATAAAAGAAAAAATAGCAGATTTATGTTTCACGCGTCAAATGAATAGTTTTTTTTGAGGTGCAAGTATTTTCACATTATAATAAAAGAAACAATAATTGTGGACTTACTTTCACATTATAATACAGGAAACACAAATATCCGTCTTATATATATATATATATATACATGTTCCACAAATATCCATCTTATATATATGCATGTTCCACTTACTTTAACTTAAATAAATATATATAAATAAATTTTCATTCAAATGCAAATGTGTATAAAAATATCTTAATTTAGGATTATGAGTTGGAAGGACTGAAAGTTGTTAAAAGCTTTTCCTACAATTTTATATAAGTTGAATAAATAGATTTGTATACATTTTGAATATAGATTTTCTAATTAATTGAAAGTAAATATATCTTACTGAAATGTTTAAGTAGCAAGTATACAAAATATTATTTTTACAATGCACACTATTGTTATTGATAATCAATTTATGATGATGTGGCGTAAAAAAGTAATGCATGATACATTATCTTTGGAATAGTGCTGGGATATGCATGATGCCTTTGGGGCGTGTACTTGGTGGTTACTATTTTGGGGTAAATCTATATGCATGAATGACATAAAGGCTAGACTGACTAACATACTAGATGAGTTATAGCCTATGCAATGATATGATTTTTTGGTGAATTAATATATTAGATGGATTAATCCTAAAATGATGTACACTGTTAATATTTTGAGTGTGTAACTAATTAAATATGAGTATTTTTATGCTAAGACATGATTAAAAAATAAATTCTTGAATTCTTATTTATGCAATTATTTTAGAAATATATATTGCAATAACATAAAAAAAAGATTTATTGGTTAATATTATAATTATTATTTTGGTTAATGTTAAGTCTACTTACTGAGTATTTTCATACTCACATTTTCAAATTTTAAACTATCGATTAGCAGGAGTGAGACAGTTTGAAAATGTCTAATCTAACTCCCTTATGCGTGTAGATTTTGAAGGTCATACTAATATTATTTTAATAGTTTATATTTATTTAATATATTTTAGAGTTAGGGTTATATGTGAATATATGCAGACTTAAGTTTTTTTAGAATTTTTATGTATATATTTATCGACAAGAATGATGGTTATGTAAAATACAAAAAGTTGGCAGTAATTTAATTAAGTTGGATATAATTTTGATATTGGAATGTGACAAATATTTTTAAGTTATAATAAAAAATATAAATATTAGACATATATTTAATAATAAATCATAGAATTTTAATAATTTAATTTTTTTTATGTAATAAATGGAGATTTTTTCTTAAAAAAAGAAAAAGAAAATCTTTTGCTATACATATATATATATATACACACACATGTAATAAGCTATTTGTAAAAGTTTTACTTCTTATTCTTGATTATTATTTTTGCATATTTCTTTTTATTTTAGAAAATATTCAAAAAAATTATATTTCACCTCTTTAGTATATTTTATGAAAAATTCAATAATTATGATCGGATTGATGTAATTGGTTTTTTGATATTTTTATAATTCTTGCTCCATCATCATGAGTTCATAGCAGAGAAAATTAAAAATTTGTAACCATGGTATTAATATGGGTGCATTGCATTAAAAATATTCATGGCCACGTTCCAATATATAAGGAAAAGGAAGTGACATACAATTTGAATTATAAAACATATAATTTGAATTATTGTTGAGAAATGAGATATTATAGTAAAGAGACATATAATTAGAGATGGGAAATGATGCAATGCAAGCTGAACGCTATTGAACGACTTGAGGAAGAAAATATAAACAGGAATGAGAAACTATGTAAAAACCATAACAATGACATAGAGCCTAGAAATTTCAAATCTTCACTCCATCTATCAATCTCTTCTATAGCCTCAACCTTGTCTTATCGACTAGCCTATCTAATGGTTTCATATAATTGTCCAGATCTGGATAATAGAATACAACTAAAGAAAAAAAAACTAATTATTAAAATTCATATACATTACACGTGGATAAAAAAAGCTAGTCTCCATAAAACTAACAATTTAGATTAAGGGAAAAATATAAAATATAACTCTAGTTTAACTTTTTGACATAGTTTTTTAATGACATTTTAGTTTCGTGGGAATCAATTTGCATCCAAATTCACTACTGTTAATTGTATAGGTTTGAGTTCATTGATTTAGTGTTAATTGGTTGTGATTTCACTGCCATTTTACTCTTTACTAATTTAGTTTTTATCCAAAATTATTCATGCCAATTTTTATAGAATTTAAAAAGAATAATCAAAGAGAGAAAAAAAATAGTCTCATAATTTGATTTCTTCTTTAATTTTAGTCAATTCCGATGAGATTTGAATGATCTTATAAGACTAGAGAACTTTATACTTTATCATCTATCCGATAAAACTGATTGTGCAGCTATCAGACTTGGTTTGAAATTTATTTTTCAAAACTGTTACAAATTGCTAATAATATAATTTTCAGAGTATTAAAGTGTTACCAAAAATACCATAGGATTTCTTATGTCAAAAAATTAAATTACAAAATCAATTTTTGTACTTTCCCCTTGAATTAATCTCGACAGAAGAAATCTTCTATATTTGTTTAGTTTTTATATTTATTTATGTATTGTTGATTTTTATTTGATTTTATATTTACCGTCTAATCTATATTTGTTGGTTTTTATTTTTTTATTCATATAATATTTTTTTGTAACTTGATAATTTTATTGATTTTTGGTTAATTTTTTTTAGTTGATGTGTGATTCTTTTTAAAATATTTTTGATATAGTTAATATTTATTTGATTTTTAGTATATTTGCTTTTAGCACATTTTTATAAATATTTTTCAGAAAAGTTTATTATTACAAGCAATTTTTTTGAAATAAAAATATAATTACTGTTATAAAAATTAATTTTTTTCTGTAAAAAACCCATAAAAAAAGTATTGAATACAATACAGTAGGAAGACTTCTCTTTGAAGAAAAGTTAAAATGTCTTCTCATATGTGGAAATTAGAAAATAATGTATGAGAAAAATAATGCCAAGGACGACTTCTTTGTCGGTGGATGCAAGGAAGACCTCTTTTTCTTTTATAATTGGAAACTCCTAACAATCGAAACAGTTAATTAAATAACACCAGAATTAGTTCTCTTTATTGTGCGGATTTATATTTAATATAATGATGACGATGTCACACATTATATGGCCCATTTGGTGGACATGTTTTTAAAATATAACACTAAATTTTAAAATAAACTATTAATATATTTTATCAATTAAATACAGATAGATACGTAATTTTATATATATAAATATTTTAGTATAATTAGAATATTATCTGATAATGAATAAAAAAAATTTAGTAATTTAATTTCTTCACATAATAAATAGAGATTTTTAAATTTTTTTTTAATCTTTTGCTATTTAAATGTATGTAACATGAAAATGAATATCCTGACACATGACAAGCTATTTGTTAAGTTTTATTTCATATTTCTTGATTATTAATAATATTTTGTTTATTTTTAAAATCCATCAATGTTATATAATTTCTTGAATATTTTCATAGTTCTTACTCGTAGATAAGTTGAGAGTAGAGAAAACTGAAAAGTTGTAACACCAGTATTACTGTACAAAAGAAAACTTCACATAAGAAATGTAATTTTATTTTATTATTAATTGTACTTCTGTAAAGAAAGACTCATAATTCCATATTAGAGTTTTTGCTATTTTTTATTATTATTACCTTTTAATATCACATACATATAAATTAAATTTTTTTTCTAATTATTATATTCAATCAATAAGATCTCAAATGTGACAAATTTCTTTTAACTGTTTTTTATAATCTAATTTTAGAATTTATATTTTTTTACTATTTTATTATTATTTTTTATATTTATATATGTGAATATGAATATACTTTATTAGAAAGATAATAAGATTTATTATTAATATGCAGTAGCTATATTACTTATTATAATTATTTTTTAAGAATATAATAGTCTTATATTTAAATAAGTCATATATTTTTATAATATTCATTATTAACATTTAGAATATTACAATTAATAAATTATAAATATAACATATATCATATTTTCTCATTGAAAAATAATATCAGATGACTTTATAAAATTCTATCATGGGAAAATAATAGTAGAAGGTAGATAGGAAGTCTTCTTCTTTCTTTTTTTTTTTTCTTCTTTTTTCTGAAAGAGAGAAAATAATGCAAAGAAGAGCCGTATACAGGAATAGGAAGACTACTGTTTTATTAAAAAGAAAAGTAACTTATGGAGAAGGTGAGCATACACTATTAATGTGTAAACAATATTGATAATGCCCTAAAAAAAGAATTATTTTAAAAAGTATTTTCACTCCTCATGCATTCTCTTATTACTAACAATTTACTCATACTAATGCATAATTACTGATTATTTTATGATATAAATTTTTAATTTAAAATTATCTTATTTTAATAATAAATAATATTATAATAAATTTATTTTACTTTAATAATTTTAGAATTTAATAATTATAAAAAATAATTAAAAATATAATAAATGTATAGTAAATTAGTGTCGTTATATATTACATTTAGCTATCATTTTATTTTAAAAAACTTAATAATATCCGTTTATTTAATTAGTATTTAGTATTATAATATTTTTTAATATTATTATTTTATTTGATTAGTATTTAATGTCATAATAAATTTTTGTATAAACCACATCACAATTATATATAAAAATTTTAGAATATTGTCAAATGGAAAAATTAAAATCGTTTGTTCCAAGCTTTACAAGAAACATGATTCAAATATATATTGTTTGTTTGAGAAAGTTATATTTCAGCTCCAGACTTGCTTTTGAAGAAATTATTTAGCAATCCATTATAAACCTTAGCCGCAAAAAGAGAGAGAGAGAGACAACTATACATAGCTAAAGCTACATTTAACAAAAAAAATCTTAAAAAGTAAAAAAAAATATAGAAAATAGTTTCTTTTTTATCATAAGAAGATATTTTTTGATGTGATTTTATTTCTTATGTAAAACTAAAAATGATTTGAGACTAGAAAAAATGTGAAAAAGAGATTTTTTCAAAATTTATTATCTTTCGCTATTTATATGTATGTAACATAAAAATGAATATCCCCACATGTGATAAGCTATTTGTAAAGTTTTATTTTATATTTCTTGATCATTTAATATTATTTTTTTATATTTATCAATGTTATATAATTTCTTGGATATTTTCATAATTTCCATTCATTGATAAGTTGAGAGCAGAAAAAATTGGAAAATTATAACACTAGTATTACTGTACATATAGAAAGCTTCACATAAGAAATGTAATTTTATTTTATTATTAATTGTACTTTTGTTCTCCAGTAAAGAAAGACTCATAATTCCATATAAAAAAGTTAGAAAAAAAGAGATAAATGTAACTATAGACCAGATTCTCTATTGAACAAGATAAGAGGAAGACTTCTTTTTGTGGATGCAAGGAAAGCATTTTTTTGTGAAGAAAAAGGAAGCAGTTGGCAAAGAAGGCCAACACTATGCACAAATATTTTCACATTATAATATAAAAAATATAAATATTAGATTTATATATCTGCGAGTCTAGACATCAAATAAATAGTTTTTTATGTACAAATTTTTACATTATAATAAAAGAAATAAAAATTTTAGACTTACATATATACATTTTCCACACATCAAGTGAATACTCTTTTACGTGCACACATTTTCACATTATATTAAAGAAAATATAAGTATCGGACTTATATATATGTATGTTCCATCCTTCATGTGAATAGTTTTTTATCCATAAATACTTTTACATTATAATAAAAGAAATACAAATATTAGACATATTAATAAATCATAGAACTGTTATAATGTAAGTTTTTTATATAACAAATGGAGATTTTTTCTTAAAAGAATAAAGGAAAGAAAATATCTTTTGCTATATATATATATATACATTCGGTGTGTATGTATGTATATGCACAATAAGCTATATTATTATCTTTGCATTATTTTTTTATTTGAGAAACTATTCAAAAAAATTATATTTCATTTTTTTTTAGTATTATTTTATAAGAAATTCAATAATTTTGATGGGATTGATGTAATTGATTTTTTGATACTTTATAGTTCTTACTTCATGATGAGTTTACAGCAGAAAAAATTGAAAAGTTGTAACTATGGTATTAACATGGGGCCCGTTGCATTAAAATATCCATGGCCGAATCCCTATATAAGGGTAAGGTGGAGGTGTGTATGCAATGCATGATAAAAACATTTACTTTTTTAATATTAGAAAAAAATGAAGGAATGCAGATGGGTAGTATTAGTAATGATGACTATTATATTTATAGACATACAAGGAAAATGGAGATGTGATGGTTGTTTGGAGGTTGAAAGAAATGCTCTCATGCAAATTAAGGCTTTCCTCAACTATCCTAATGGCAATTTTCTCTCTTTTTGGGGGTTTTATACTGACTGCTGTAATTGGAATGGAGTTGTTTGCAATACTACTACAGGACGAGTTACTGAACTCCATCTTGGAGGCATAAGGTATGGTTGGGATTCAAAAGATTGGTACCTAAATGCCTCTTTGTTTCTTCCCTTCCAAGAACTAAAGCATTTAGACGTATTCAGAAATAAGATAGTTGGTTGCATTAATAATGAAGGTTTGTCTCTTGTATTATATACTACATTGGAATCCAAATTATTATATTAAATAAGTTGTAATGTTAAATACAATTCATAATTGCTATTTTTTTTGCTGCAGGTTTTGAAAGGCTATCGACATTGGAGAACTTGGAGCTTCTTAATTTAGGCTATAACAACTTCATCAACAACATTTTATCATCTTTCGGTGGTCTTTTATCTTTAACAACTTTATATATAAATGAGAATACATTAAAAGGAACTCTTAATGTTGAAGGTAAGCTTCACTTACTTTTTATTTTTTTTTCTTATCAAATGAAATAAAGAAGTTGTGTCATTGATTATTATCCATTTTTAAATTAGTTTAATCAAGTAGTTTTGCTCATGGTTGCAGATCTGAATTATCTAACAAAACTGAAAGAGTTGCATATGGAAGACAATGAAATTGAAGGCTTTAAATTTTTGCATGGTATTAGTTGAATAAATTCATAATTCTTTTTAATTAATTTATTTAAATTTGCTAAAAGAAAAAAGGATGAGTTCCATTGCAGGTGGTGAAGAATTGTTGAAGTTGAACAATCTGGAGTACCTTGACTTGAGTGTTAATCACTTTGATAATAACGTTTAGTTATTCCTCAAGAAGCTTTCATCTCTCAAAACTTTACTTATAAGTTACAACCAATTGAAAGGAATACTCAATATTGAAGGTAAGCTCCACTTACTTTTTCTTTTTTTCTCCTCTCAACCAAAATAAAGAAGCCACATTATTGTTTATTATCCATTTTTAAATGAGTTTAATTTAGTGCCACTCATGTTTGCAGAATTTAATTGTCTAATAAGTCTTCAGGAGTTGCGTATACAAGGAAATGAAATTCAAGGCTTTAAATCTTTGCATGGTATGAATTGAATAAATCATTTTTCTTTTTTCTTTTTTTGTTGAAAAAAAAAAGTTTTATTTAAAACGAAAAGATGATTTCTATTGCAGGTGGTGAAGAATTATTGAAGTTGAACAACCTAGAGTTCCTTGACTTGAGTGTTAATCACTTCGATAATAACGTTTTTTCATTCCTCAAAGGCCTTTTATCTCTCAAAACTCTAAAAATAAGACACAATCAATTGGAAGGATCTTTTAAATTGAAAGGTTAGATATAATTCGTTTCCTTTTCTCTTTTGTTATGCTATTACTCATTGCTCAATGTAATCGTATATTCAACAATTTTACATAAAACAATGTGATAGTTGTTAAAAGATAAATTAGTAAAAGTCTTTTTTGAGATTTAACATAATATTTAGATCCCTGTACCCATCTATTGCATCGTAAGTCATCCTCGTTGTACTCATTGAATCCTAACTTTAACAGTAGGGCAAGCGAGACCAATCGAGCAATAACTTTGCAGATTTTTGATAGTGGTGAGGGTGAGGGCTGTTGCTGTACTTTGCTATTTATTATCTACAGCTTCACTAACTTTTGTTTTAATTTTTTATTTTCATAAAAGCTTCATTGGAAGCACATGTCCTTATCATTGACCAAGTTGGCAATTTTACTAAAAAATACATAAATAATGGCGTTTAAAAATATGTGTAACGTGAGGACTAAATCATCATAAAAATAAAAGTACGAGGACAACTTAAGTCACAATAGATGGATGGGGACAACTGAAACAAAACCAAATAATACAGGAACCTAAATATGGGTTTAGCCTAATATTTGAACACTTTTAATCCCTAATATTTATATTTACTCTATTTGGTTCCTTCGAGTTTGTTAATGGCTTTATGTTTTAATTTTATTCTTTTGCTACTTAGAATTAGATGCTTGGAGCAAACTGCAGGAACTGGATCTTAGTGGAAATGGGATTGATGAATTTGTTTCATCAACAACAGGTACTAACTTAATTGTTAGGATAGGCAAATGTCGGAACCTAGATATAAGGTGATCATTTTGCTACATGCTATGTGTTGGTAATAATTGTATAGAAAAAAAATAAGATTTTACTTGATTGTTGAGACTTTACCATCTAATGGCTTAAGATTTTGATTCCAAAGAGCGATTTTCATAATTTAAAAAAAAAAAATCATTTAAAATATTAATTAAACTGTGGACTGAATATGTAGTGGCAACAATTGAGTTAATAAATGCAGATTTTAAAAAAAGTTAGTTACATATGTTTGAAAGAAGTCTTGATTTTATCAAAGTATGAAATCATATTATTTTGAATTTACATAACTTGCAGATTTTGGAGGTCCAAGCAATATGAGCATTCTTTATTTAGAAGAGATCAATACAAGTGGAAGAAGCAATCTAATACAATCATTGAAAGCATTTCCACATCTCAAGACACTTTATTTGACAAATAATAATTTTACAGATGACATATTTGCTGAAGGTATGATTGTTGTATATGAACGTTGTTCTTTTTATATGATCCGATCATATGAACAGCATCAAAGAGTTTTCTTAGAACTATTCTTCTTTGGATGGGGATCTCCATTAAAATTTTAGCAGAGAATTTTTTTATTAACCTTTTTTGTGTTTGACTAGTGAAAATGAATAGCCTTATTTCATTTACTTCCTCCTTTGGATTTTTAGAGCATTAATCTCTACCAAATTTCTATTTATTCATTTAATTGGAGGGAAAATATTTCTTCTCTTAGAAAAGAATTTGTTTTATTCAAACATTAAAAATTTCATTTGTTGGTTATAGGCTTCCCTATTCTCAGAAATTTGCAACATTTGCATTTGGATCTTTCTACTCTCAACAATAGCTTCCTACAAAGCATTGGAACACTGACTTCTCTCAAGACTCTGTCATTAACTCAGTGTGGACTCACTGGCACCATACCATCAACTCAAGGTAAAACATTTTTTTTCTCTCTCTCTCTTTCTCATATAACACTCCAGTTGAAAATCTAAAAAATAACTTAATTTTCAGGGTTGTGCGAGTTGAAACATCTCAAAGATTTAGATATCTCATTCAATAGCCTCAGTGGTAATTTACCTTGGTGTCTAGCAAATTTGACGTCTCTTCAACGATTAGATATCTCATCCAATAGCTTCAATGGAAGTATCAGTTCATCACCCCTCAGCAGTTTGACATCCATCAATCACCTAAGTCTTTCATATAATAAGTTCCAAATCCCAATCTCTCTCAATCCTTTTGTCAGCCTCTCAAATCTTACATCTTTTGATTGTGTTGGTTGCGAAATATATGCAGAAACAGAGGTGGATGATATGACCCCAAATTTCTAATTGAAATTCCTTTATTTGTCTAGTGATGGGTATGGTGGAGTATTTCCTAAATTCTTGTACCATCAACATGATCTTGAAATGATTGATCTGTCGAATATCAAATTCAGAGGAAGGTTTCCATATTGGTTATTAGATAATAATACAAACCTAGAAAAACTTTATTTAGCCAATACTTCTCTTTCGAGGCCTCTCCAGTTACCAATTCGATCTCATATCAATTTATCTAGATTGGACATATCTCATAATAGCTTTCATGGTCGTATTCCAACGCAGATTGGAGCATATTTTCCAAGTCTGACAGAACTAAAAATGTCTAGAAGTGGTTTTCATGGTATCATTCCCTCCTCATTTGGAAACATGAGCTTATTGAAAAATTTAGATTTATCTAATAATCAATTCTCTAGTTGCATTCCCTCTTCATTTGAAAATTTGAGCTCATTGGAAAATTTGGATTTGTCTAATAATCAAATCTCCGGTATCATCCCCAATTGGATTGGCAATATGCCATCTCTTTTCATTTTGACTTTATCAGACAATGATATTTCTGGAAATCTACCATCTAACTTTAGCCTTTCAAGTATATCAGAAATTCATTTGTCTAGAAATAGAATCCAAGGATCATTGGAGCATGCATTTTTCCGCCGCTTTGATTTGCTGACGGTTTTAGATCTCAGCCATAATCATATGACTGGAAGCATTCCATCATGGATTGGGGGATTATCTCAATTGGGTTATCTTCTCCTAAGTAATAATAGTTTTGAAGGCGAGATACCAATTCAATTGTGCAAGTTGAATTATTTAAGTATAATGGACTTTTCACACAATAAACTTACTGGTCATATTCACCCTTGTCTAAAATGTAGTAGCAATCCAGATAGGCCTTTCCTAAATGCACCAGATATTTCTTCTTTAAACATGGAAGGACATCTAGAGTTAATAACGAAGAGTATATCCTTGTCTTATGAGGGAAAAGTTGCTACGTACATCTCTGGAATTGATTTCTCTGGCAACAACTTTACAGGCAGCATTCCTCTTGAATTTGGAAACCTCAGTGAGATTAAGCTACTAAACTTATCGTACAACAGTTTGATAGGATCAATCCCTACAACATTTTTCAACTTAAGTCAAATTGAGAGTTTGGATCTTTCAAACAACAAGTTGCAAGGGAGCATTCCTTTGGAGCTCACCAAGTTATATTCTTTGGCTGCATTCAACGTGTCGTACAATAATTTATCTGGCAGGATACCTGAAGGGGTTGCACAATTTGGAACATTTGGTGAAAGTAGTTATTTAGGAAATCCTTTCCTTTATGGATGTCCATTGCCAAAAAACTGCAGCGCAAGGGAATCACCACTATTAATATCAAGAGCTTCAACTCACAATTCAGAAAGCATGGGCCTCATAGACATGGAAGTTTTTTATGTGAGCTTTGGGGTGGCTTACCTGATGGTGTTATTGGGGATAGCTGCAGTTCTATACATAAATCCTTACTGGAGAAGAATCTGGTTTTACTACGTTCAAGTGAGTATAGACAACTACTACTATTTTATCATTGACAATTTTCCCAAGTTTAAGTTTCAGAGATAGCCTTTCTGGATGAAATTTAGTTAGTATGCTGTTGTGTTTGTTTTGAATAAATCGTGCTTAATGGGCCATGTAAATTTGATTTCTACAGTGAATGATAAATTTGATTTCTTACTCTGCAGCTCTTGAGAAAGTTGTAGCATCATTAATTTTTTAATGAAATGGATTGCACCCGTTTACTAACTGGTTCTAATATGGTTCAACACCTTGATTAGAGATGCTACCCTAAAATTGTATGAATGAGACCTTTAGGTCTCTTTGTTGAATTTTCTGATACGTACCAATAACACAGACATATTTTTTTAAAAAAATAACAAATCTGGAAATTTTGAAGTAGAAATGGTATTTCAATGTACTTTTTCTTCTAATTTATCAAATGGTATGATGGTCAAATACAACATAAATTAGTCCCAGGACCACGTAGAATATTGTATGGTATCCATAAATTTTAAAGACATGGTAATCTTTTAAGTTTTAGATTGGACCTAGATTAACTGTCCTTTTGTCTAGAAGTGGTTTTCATGGTAGCATTCCCTTCTTATTTGGAAATATGAGCTTATTGAAAATTTTAGATTTATCTAATAATTAATTCTCTAGTTGCACTCTCTTTTCATTTGGAAATTTGAGCTCATTGGAAAATTTGAATTTGTCTAACAATCAAATCTCTAGTAACATCCCCAATTGGATTGGAAATATGCCATTTCTTTTAATTTTGACTCTATCAGACAATGATATTTCAGGAAATCTATCATCTAACTTTAGTCTTTCAAGTATATCAGAAAATTCATTTATCCAGAAATAGAATCCAAGGATCATTGGAGCATGCATTTTTCCGTCGCTTTGATTTGCTTACGATTTTAGATCTCAGCCATAATCATATGACTGGAAGCATTCCATCATGGATTGGAGGATTATCTCAATTGGGTTACCTTCTCTTGAGTAATAATAGTTTTGAAGGCGAGATACCAATTCAATTGTGCAAGTTGAATTATTTAAGTATGGCCAAATGCCATGATGGCCAAATACAACGATAATTAGTTCCAGGACCACATAGAATATTGTATGGTATCCAAACATTTTAAAGATATGGTAATCTTTCAAGCTTTAGATTGGACCTAGATTAACTGTCCTTTTATTTAATTTAAACTTATAAGTATATGATGATTCTTTGGAATCTGCTTTTCCTTCCTCATTTTTATTCAATGAAATTGAGACTTTAAATTTTAAACACTAAACATTTAGCTGCATTCTTGGCATAATTTCCTCTCAATATTTGCTTTCTCAGAATTGTTTCCTATTTTTGTCTTTTTATCATTTATTTATTTATCAGTTTGGTTAAATAGTATCTGGCTAAAGTTTGAACTCATTCAGCTACACAAATCAAAAGTCATTTTATTAAAATAATGCAACTTCTTAGCCCAACCCATACCTTCAGTATTCAAAATTCTCATCCTATAATAAGTAACTGAACAATCTAACTTGTTGGCCCAACCCATAGCTTCAGGGTTCCAAACTTGCACTCTGAAACACTCAAATACTTAAATACAGAACTCTAATAGTTTTTTCTTTTTTTTCTTTAACAAAGAATTTCCAATAGTTGAACTATATATAGCCAAGACAATTAATTACAACATTCCCTATATGATCAGTCAAATCAATCCATCAAGTTCTTAGGTAAAGAAAGATGGTCAGTGAATCTGAAAATGGAAAGCAAATCAAAGTTAAACATAAACGTCATCAATGTTAAATGAAACTGATCCATTCGAGTAGAGAAAATGTACATCCAAAGGCATCGTCCTCTGGCCTCTAATTACTGCAACTACAGCCATTAATTTACAAGGAAAAGCAAAGAGGGAAACTAACAACAACGTGTGCACCCTACTCTTTATTACTGCTACAACTACAGGCATTTATGATCATTGACATAACATTATTATTCATCTACCTTCTCATGCTTGCCCGACTCAAATGCTTTGCAAGCGCAACTCTGATCCTCTGTCCTCTCTCATCCGCCTCTCCTCCAAAAACAGGCAATTCTTCTTCCACCTCAGAGCAACCAACACTCTCCTCTGCCACTGGTTCGCTACATTTTATTAGAAAATTATGCAGCAGACAACCCATTACGATCACAAATGGGAAAAATTCAACACACTCTTCTTTCCATCTTCTTGCCAACAGCTGCCACCGTGCTTTGACTCTCCCAAATGCAGTGTTAACCAGCCTCATTGCTCTGTTATGAGCAGCATTGAACTCCCTTTCTGCTGAACCAAAACTATCTTCCTCATTAGGCCTAATGTAAGGAGTTAACAGCCACGGAAACAGAGGGAAACAAGAGTCCCCCAATATGTATTGCGGAATTGAATTCCCATCATTTAGCTGACAACACGGTCCACTTAATAACTCCTGAATTCGTGAATACAGTTTAGTTTGGGTAAAGATCGAATTGGGTTTCATAGTACAAGGCCAACCAGCAGAAATATCCAAGAATCTACCTTCGGAATCGACCAATGCCTGAACTAACATAGACCCATTTTTCCCTAACACATCACTGTCAATCGCGAATTTACCAAACCCCAAAACGCCACAACAATTAGGAAACGAAATCCAACAAAAACCCTCAATAATTCGCCCTACATCACTTCCGAAATCAACCAAATTAGCCAAGTTTTCATTAAGAACTTTACAAACACTATAAAAAGCAAGGCAAGCAGCAGCAGATGAGTCGAGGCCAAATCGACGGGCGGAGGCTTCATAAGAAGCGCCATGCGCGAGGCGAAAGAGGGTGGCAGCAACAGCAGAATCAGGAGGAATAGAAGAAGGAAGGAAAGAGAGTAAAGAAGGGGAAACTAAAGAAAGAAGATTCAAGAAAGTTGGTTTTGACATGCGAAAGAATTCGTGCCAACGAGGGTCCAAATCAGAATGAGCAGAGGAAACGAAACGGTGAAAGAAAGAAGGACAAAGCGAAGGAGAGGGTTTAGAAAAAGGGAGAGAAAAGAGAAGGGATTCGAGGGAAAGAGACTGAGAAGGCAGAAGTTGGAGTTCATTTTGAGAGAAGAAGGAGTGTGCTGCAGATGTGGCTGAAGATAGTAAAGATATGAGCTGCTGTTTTGTTAATTTCTGCTGTTGCTTTTTGGGTCTGCCTCTACGGGCGGGTTTAGGGGTTGCTGGGGCGGTTGATTTGGAGGGTTCACCGGTGGCTGCCATGGAGAGAGTGAGGGTGAAGTGGAGGGCAGTTGAGCTGAGTGATCACATTTGTGATGGTGGAAAGAGAGGTGCTGTTGGACAGTTTTGGGCGACAAAACCAACGGCTATTCTGTTGGCCTTGCAACAGTAGACTGGCTCACGCACTGATTAATTAGTTTATTGTTATTATTATTATTTTAAGAAAAAAATAAAACTGATCATCTAAGAATAAATTAACATAAAAAGTTACCAGCTCAAGCAAATATATTTTGTGACAGCAATTTTATGAAGATTGTTTTTGAGATTAATTTCATGAGCCTATAATTATGAGATTTTGTGTTCTTTTTAATGAAAACTTTACAAATCATTTTGAGGGTTTTTTTGTTATAACAAACTAAATGTTGTTGAAAAATTCAACCTGAAAAGCAAACAGATTGCAATCTAGATTTTCTTTTCATGAAAAAGAGTCAAAACAGAATTTTCATATTAAACAGGCATTCATTCAGTGTTCACTTACTTTCTTGAGTAAATACAGTTCAATTAACTGAATAAAAAGTCGACTGTCTAGTTTAGTTTACAAATTTTTGAGGGAAAAACTGTTTTGGCTAACTTGTGTGTCAAAGTAATTACGAATTGTAGGAATACAAGAAAATTAAACATGCATAGAAGACTTCACTACATCGAAAATATCTACAAATTTCCCTCAAAAATTACCTTTGGCCAAGAAAAACCTGATGCCCATCTATATAATGTCGATATACATTTTAAAGGATGATTGAATAATATGGTCACTAACATCTCGTGCAAGAAGACCAATGCTTTCTCTATTAGACCGCCTCCTGAAAACCATTTTCCTGTGAATACACATGCGTTGTGCGCCTTCCAAATATTACATAGAGTGAAAGCTATCAATATGACCGTTGAATCATTATTGCTTTTCATCTTGGAAATCACGAATAAGCTTGTTCAATGCTAATAAAATTGAGTCCAAGTGGAAAACTTGATATGATGCCTAAAGGAGAGATGCCAAATGTGTTGAGAAAACGAACATAGAAAGAAAAGATATAGTCGAGTCTTCGAAGGTCTGTACCAATTATAAAAGCCTTCTCTACCTAGTCGTCTGTATATTAGAAATCCCATTGGTAATGAATGCATTTGATAAAAGTTTCTATAAAAAATATTTTAATTTTGTTTAAGATTCTCATTTTCCATAAATGTTTCCACCGACGACTATCAGGCATGGTAAAAGATGTTTCAATAGCAGAGTGCCCAATGCCTTGTACAACAAATGAGTGGTAATGCCATATTAGAGTATCTGTTGAACTTCTAGTGCTTATAGGGATTCTAATAAGTGTAGCAACTTGAAAAGGAGCAAAATATTGACGGAGAAGAGAGTTCTTCCACTCTTTGCAATAAGAATCGATAAAGTGAGCCACTTTTTTATCTACCGAGATTGAAGAGTAAGGAGATGGTGTAACGCCTGCATTTTCTCATCATCCATGTTATGTGCATTTACATTTAATCATTGGGCATATGATGGTATATCAATGATATTTTTATTTTATGAGAACATATATATATTAATTATAAGTAGAGAATAAGAAGCATGATATTAGATTATTAATTTAGATAAGTTGATTAAGTACTTGGGTTATGTGTATTAAGCCTTAAGACTTAATTGAACCAATAGTTGAAGGTTGGGTAAATAGATTGGACTTAAAAGATACAATTAAAAGTTAGTACCTATATATGGTTAGTAAGAATTAATTTAGGGTGATAAAAATAGTTTAGTAGGTGGTGGCATTAAGAGAGGAATATTGGAAATTGGAACCATGAGCAAGCTCATTTTACCTCTGCATTTCTCTAAAATTCGTACATGGCCAAAAACACAAAATTTGGAATAAGAGAGAGGAGTAGAATACCTAGAAAAACTTAAGATTAAGATAGGATTTTGCCAACTATTGAAGGAGCCAAGCTAAAGCTAAAGGATTTAAGCATATTAGCAACCCAAAAGCTGAAATTGGTAAGTTGTTACTTGAGTGTTATTAATTTGTCATTAGGGTTCTTAATTACAAATTGGAAAAACTTCATTTGATGCTCTCATTGATTAATTAAAGGTCTGATTATCATGAATTAGTAGAGTATTGAATGATTGCATAAAGATTAAGCTTGATTTAAGTTTAAGTATGTTAAGATAGAAAACTGTCAAAATTCCAGCAACCTTGATGTTCTGTATTTTAGGCATAACATGGGTTATATAAGTCCAAATTAAGCTTAATTGGTGTCTATGGAAATTTTAAAGAGTCCTCTATAACTTTGTAGTTTTGTGATTTTGCTATTTTTGCCGTTTTGGTTGCTTAAATTGAGCAAACAGATTGCTGCTCGGATACAACTAGCTGTATGACCCTTGCTCAGTAATTTGAAAATAATTAAATCTATAGAAGTCGAAATTGAGTAATTCTTCTTGGAGATGAAACTAGACGCATAAATGGATATGTCTATTTAATATGAGATTTTTGTATTA
This sequence comes from Ricinus communis, assembly GCF_019578655.1. Classification (NCBI taxonomy): domain Eukaryota; kingdom Viridiplantae; phylum Streptophyta; class Magnoliopsida; order Malpighiales; family Euphorbiaceae; genus Ricinus; species Ricinus communis. Next base: position 25,065,197 of record NC_063258.1, read on the forward strand.
AGCCAATTTTGCCCAGCAATAAATATACCTTGGTACTAAATTCTGTCTAGAAAACAGAAATGTTGGAGATTAGTTTTATGCAATTTATTGATGTTAGTTTGAGTTAAATTGGTATTTAACTAGATGGAAAATGTTTATAGGATATTAAAACAGTAATTAAGAGTCTTAGAGGAAGAGTTAGACCTATGAATTAGAGAGGGGATGATCTTGTAATGCATTAGAACTCGCATTTACATGAATATTTGTAATATGCATGAAATGTGAATTGATGAATGTGTTGACAGGTACTCAAAGGCCTGGAAAGGAAGTTGTGGAGAAAGGAGGTTCTTATATGCTAAAGGAATAAGTATATTTTGAGTAAGTAAATAGTTAATATTTGCTATGTTCATATATTTAATCAAATGTTCGCAAATGGTTGCGTTTGCTTAATATTGTTTATGTTTGAATGACTCGGGATGGAAATGATTGGTGTTGAGTGGAACAATTGTTATTGCTGAAATATAATATAAGTGAGATGATTGAATTGTGATGTTAAGTGCATATGTGCATGTGAATGGTGGATTCCCCAGTGAAAAAAAATATATATATATAAAGCCTTGGGAGGCTAAAGCCTAGAGAGGCTATAAAAGTGTATAATGTGAGATGAGGCGGAGCGTACGTGTGTGATATGTGAGGATGAGGTGGAGCGGCACATTAAAGGGGATCCACAAGCCGTGAGAACTAACCATAATTGTTGAATTGTATTTCTTCTATGATGGTTGTAATGAATTGAGTAGAATGGTATGACTTTCTACCTAAACTATGAATATCATGGAAAGTTATGTGATTGGGTGGAAATTGTATTAAGTGTATGTGATATAGATTATGTTGATTATTTATTTACTGGAGGCTCACCCCTCTCCAAAATTTTTCTTTTCAGGTTTGTAAATAATAGTGCATCCGTTGGTTGTATGTGAAGTCTAGCTTTTAGCCTCAAGTTGGGCCGGTTTGTGAAGTCTCCTCCCGATGCATTTTTGTATGCGGTTATGTGATATATATGGAAGTATGCCTTATAAGGCATAAGAAGATGTTTGTAATACTTGTTAAATGATGTTTAAGTATAATCATACGTTTATATGTTAATAACCTTGTGTCTGGATTCTTAACAACCTACATATTGACCTATCTACCTGTAGTATATATTCTACGACGCTTGTATGCTTCCTGGCTAATGTTTATTGGTTAGCATGTGATGGGGGTGTTACATTTTAGTGGTATCAGAGCAGGGATTAGATTCATTGGGAGTAGATTCATGTTGCACATCATTAAGCATATGATATATGTTCTTTGAACTTGACTGAATATTTGCATTTCATATATATAGATGGAGAGACAAGGAGAACACGCAACTGGCCCAGATAAGTCATTAGAGTCTGTGCATGGTCATGAAAATGCATCTGAACATGATCAACATGATGAGCATGAGTTACATTCTGAAAATGCTGCACAATCGAATGTACAAAATGTTATGGAACAGTTTATGGATTTTCCGATGCAACCAAACAATAAGCACGCTCGGATTCAACAACAAAAGGCTATGATAGATAAGAATTATGAAAGAGTTAGGAAACAAGGTGCTAATGTTTTTCAAGGTACTACTGATCCTGTTGAGGCTGAGGAATGGTTACGAAATACAGAAAGGGTGTTGGATAGATTTAATTGCACATCCGAACAAAGGCTTCTATATACAGTATCTTTAATAGAAAAAGATGCACTTGATTGGTGGGAAACAGTTTTAAGAAGCAAAGATCGACCAATGACTTTGACTTGGAATGATTTCTTGAGAGAATTTACTTTGAGAAGTATACTCCGAAATTTATAGAGACAGGAAAGAAGCTTGAATTTCTTGATTGAAAAGAATGATATGTTCAGAGTACGAAGTTCAATTTGTGAGATTATGTAAGTATGCACCGGAAGAAATAGCCCGAAGAACTGAAAGGAAGAAATTTGAGATGGGTTTGAGGCTTGACATTCGTGAGAAAATGGTAGTGAAACCTCATAATTACAATGCCTCAATTGAAGCTGCTTTGAGAGCTGAAGAAACATCATTTGAAATGAATACTATGGAAGCTAAAAAGAAGAAGATCATTGGTGCTTATAGTAATCCTCCAAGACATATTAGTATTTCTTCGTTTAGAGGCTCTAATTCACAGTGGAGTAGTTATCGTGGACGAGGGTTTGGTGGTCGGCCTAGTAGATCCTCCACAGTACCTTATAGTAGAGGTGGATACAATTCATCCGGGACTTGAGGGAGGATAAGTTTCACCAAGAGGGTTTGCCCCGCTTGTCCCACGTGCAAGCGGAGACATACTGGAGAATGTTGGGGACCTAGACCGGTAGTATGTTTTACTTGTAGTAGGCCGAGGACATTATTCTAGAGATTGTCCTATGAGAAGAAATAATACTCGAGAATCTTATACAGTGGGTCAGAGTAGTGTTGGTGAAAATATTCCAGTTGGTTCAGAGGCAGAGGAAGAGGTGGCGGAGGAGGTTTAACTATTTCAGCAACACCATCGAATGATTGGTCAACCACAAGCACAAGCTAGAGTATTTGCTACTACTAGAAATGAAGCATTTTTAGCACCTGAAATTGTTACTGGTATACTTTCTATTCATGATTCTGATGCACATGTTCTTATTGATCCTGGATCCACATGTTCATTCATATCACATGATTTTGCATCGCATGTTCATGCTAATATAGAGGCATTAGGTTATGATATATATGTATCTATGCCTCGGGGGTATTATCACATTAAATCGATAGTGAGATCATGTCCTGTAGTAGTAGATAGTGTCAAACTACATGCAGATTTGGTTGTTATTAATCTTAGAGAGTTTGATGTTATTTTGGGGATGGATTGGTTGGCAAGAAATCATGCTATTGTTGATTGTAAAACAAATGAAGTGGCTATGGAAATACAAGGAGAAATGAAAATAGTAATGGTGGGTGAAAGGAAGACAATTCCTAATTGTTTGATTTCAAAGAAGCGATCAAGTGTCGCTTAATTAAAATGGATGTGAAGCATATCTAATTAGTTTTATAGATACTACTAAGGTCGGTCCAGGGTATTAGACATTTCGGTGGTCGGAGAATTTCCTAACATATTCTTAGATGATTTGCCTGGTTTGCCACCAAATCGAGAGGTTGATTTTGAGATTGACATCATCCCTGGTACGACACCTATTTCCATTGAACCATACAGAATGGCTCCATTAGAATTGAAAGAATTAAAGAAGCAATTAGAAGAGTTACTTGATAAAGGTTTCATCGGGCCAAGTACTTCACCTTGGGAGCACCAGTTCTATTTGTGAAGAAAAATGATGGTAGTATGCGATTATGTATTGATTATAGGCAATTGAATAGGATTACGTTGAAGAATAAATATCCATTGCCGAGAATTGATGATTTGCTTGATCGGTTAAAAGGTGCAACTGTGTTCTAAAATTGATTTAAGATCAGTTATTGGCAACTCCGGGTTGAAGAGAAATCTATTGCCAAGACGATTCGAACAAGGTATGGGCATTATGAATTTATTGTGATGCCATTTGGTTTAACAAATGCTCCTACCGCTTTTATGTCAATCGATGAACAAGACTTTCCAGCCATATTTAGATCACTTTGTTATTGTGTTCATTGATGATATTCGATTTACTCTAGAAGCCTAGAAGAGCATGAACAACACTTGAGAATTGTTTTACGATTTTGAGGAAAAACAAGTTGTACGCAAAATTCAACAAATCGCGAGTTTTGGATGGAGGAAATTGCATTCTTAGGGCATATTATTTCTAAACATGGAGTGCAACCAGATTCATCAAAGATTAAAGCAATTATTGAATGGGAACCGCCTAGAAATGTTTCTGAAGTTCGAAGTTTTCTTGGGTTAGCTGGCTATTATAGAAGATTTGTAGAAGATTTTTCAGTTATTGCTAAGCCTCTAACAGCTTTATTAAAGAAGAATGTGCCATTCCGATTGGGCGAAGTTATGTGATCAAAATTTTCAAGAGTTGAAGAAAAGGCTTACTACTACACCGATACTCGCATTGCCATCCGAAATGGAGGTTATGTTGTATATCGATGCTTCTAGGCAAGGACTTGGATGTGTCTTAATGCAGCATAGGAAGGTTATAGCTTATGCTTCAAGACAGTTGCGACCTCATGAGCTGAATTATCCTACACATGATCTTGAATTAGCAGCTATTGTACATGCATTGAAGATATGGCGACATTATTTATACGGGGAGACATTTCAGATATTTACTGATCATAAGAGTTTGAAATATATCCCTACGCAGAAAGAGTTGAATCTGAGACAACGAGGATGGATTGAGCTTCTGAAGGATTATGATTGCACTATTGATTATCATCCTGGAAAAGCAAATGTTGTTGCTGATGCTTTAAGTAGGAAGTTAGTGGAAAATTTTTCAAGTATGATTTGTTACAATGGAGAATATTTAGTTACACTTAGAGCTATGGATATGAAGTTTTATGTTTATGACGATGATCTGTTAGCCACATTACAAGTAAAGCCTTTGATTGGAGATAAAATTAAAGATGCACAGTGTGAAGATTCTTATTTGCAAAGGATGAAGGGTAGAGTACAAGAAGGAAAGAATACACAATTTGTGTTGAAAGATGATGGTGTGTTATTGAATAGAAACCGTGTATGTGTACCTGATGTAGGAAATTTGAGAAAGGAAATCATGCATGAAGCGCACTATGCACCTTATGCAATGCATCCTGGAAGTACCAAAATGTACAAAAATTTGAAGCCTTATTATTGGTGGCAGACAATGAAGAAGGATGTGGCAGAATTTGTGAGTAAGTGTTTGACATGTCAGCAAGTGAAATGAGAGCACTAGGCACCTGCAGGTAAACTTCATTCTTTATCTATACCTGTGTGGAAGTGGGATAAGATTACTATGGATTTTGTTATGGGATTGTCGCGTACATTTAACAAGCATGATGCTATTTGGGTAATTGTTGATCGACTTACTAAATGTGCTCATTTCTTACCTGTGAAGCAAATAGATTCACTTGATAAACTTGCTGAATTGTATATTTCTGACACTGTTAGATTGCATGGTGTGCCTATATCTATTGTATCAGATAGGGATCCCAGATTTACTTCTCGTTTCTGGGAGAGTTTGCGAGAAAGCATATGGTACTAAGCTTCATTTCAAGATGACTTTTCATCCCTCAAACAGGATGGGCAATCGGAAAGAACTATTCGGACATTAGAAGATATGATGAGGGCTTGCACACTTGAGTTCAAGGGTAACTGGGATGATTACATACCACGGATGGAATTTCGCGATAACAGTTTTCATTCTAGTATCGGTATGGCTCCTTATGAAGCTTTGTATGGGAGGAAATGTAGAAGTCCAGTATCTTTGGGATGTTGAAGGTTTAAGACGACTTGAAGGTCCAGAATTGGTACAAGAAACAGTGGATAGGATAGAGATAGTTAAAAAGAATTTGAAAGTAGCACAGGACAGACAAAAGAGTTATGATGATTTGCATCGAAGGGAAATAGAATATATTGTGGGTGATAAAGTTTTCTTGCGGGTATCACCATGGAAAGGAATATTAAGGTTTGGTAAACAAGGGAAATTGAGTCCGAGGTATGTAGGACCTTATGAAATTATTGAAAGAGTTGGACCATTGGCTTATAGGTTAGCATTACCTACAGAGTTGTCTTCTATTCATGATGTTTTTCACGTTTCTATGTTGAGGCGATATAGATCAGATCCTAGTCATATCATTCCAGAGCCAGAGATAGAAATCACAGAAAAGTTGACATATGTGGAAGAGCCGATAGAAATTCTTGATCGAAGGGTTAAGAAATTGAGAAAGAAAGACATTCCTATGGTCAAAATTAAGTGGAGTCATCATTCACCAAGAGAAGCAACTTGGGAAGTAGAAGAGCATATGAGACAGTATATCCGCATATATTCCATTGCAATGTTGGTGAGTTGTTAAAATTCAGGGACGAAATTTCTTAAGGAAGGGAGAGTTATACTTGCATTTTCTCATCATCCATGTTATGTGCATTTACATTTAATCATTGGGCATATGATGGTATATCAATGATATTTTTATTTTATGAGAACATATATATATTAATTATAAGTAGAGAATAAGAAGCATGATATTAGATTATTAATTTAGATAAGTTGATTAAGTACTTGGGTTATGTGTATTAAGCCTTAAGACTTAATTGAACCAATAGTTGAAGGTTGGGTAAATAGATTGGACTTAAAAGATACAATTAAAAGTTAGTACCTATATATGGTTAGTAAGAATTAATTTAGGGTGATAAAAATAGTTTAGTAGGTGGTGGCATTAAGAGAGGAATATTGGAAATTGGAACCATGAGCAAGCTCATTTTACCTCTTCATTTCTCTAAAATTCGTTCATGGCCAAAAACACAAAATTTGGAATAAGAGAGAGGAGTGGAATACCTAGAAAAACTTAAGATTAAGATAGGATTTTGCCAACTATTGAAGGAGCCAAGCTAAAGCTATATTAGCAACCCAAAAGCTGAAATTGGTAAGTTGTTACTTGAGTGTTATTAATTTGTCATTATGGTTCTTGATTACAAATTGAAAAAACTTTATATGATGCTCTCATTGATTAATTAAAGGTCTGATTATCATGAATTAGTAGAGTATTGAATGATTGTATAAAGATTAAGCTTGATTTAAGTTTAAGTATGTTAAGATAGAAAACTGTCAAAATTCCAGCAACCTTGATGTTCTGTATTTTAGGCATAACATGGGTTATATAAGTCCAAATTAAGCTTAATTGGTGTCTATGGAAATTTTAAAGAGTCCTCTATAACTTTGTAGTTTTGTGATTTTGCTATTTTTGCCGTTTTGGTTGCTTAAATTGAGCAAACAGATTGCTGCTCGGGTACAACTAGCTGTATGACCCTTGCTCAGTAATTTGAAAATAATTAAATCTATAGAAGTCGGAATTGAGTAATTCTTCTTGGAGATGAAACTAGACGCATAAATGGATATGTCTATTTAATATGAGATTTTTGTATTAAGCCAATTTTGCCCAGCAATAAATATACCTTGGTACTAAATTCTGTCTAGAAAACAGAAATGTTGGAGATTAGTTTTATGCAATTTATTGATGTTAGTTTGAGTTAAATTGGTATTTAACTAGATGGGAAATGTTTATAGGATATTAAAACAGTAATTGAGAGTCTTAGAGGAAGAGTTAGACCTATGAATTAGAGAGGGATGATCTTGTAATGCATTAGAACTCGCATTTACATGAATATTTATAATATGCATGAAATGTGAATTGATGAATGTGTTGGTACTCAAAGGCCCTGGAAAGGAAGTTGTGGAGAAAGGAGGTTCTTATATGCTAAAGGAATAAGTATATTTTGAGTAAGTAAATAGTTAATATTTGCTATGTTCATATATTTAATCAAATGTTCCGCAAATGGTTGCGTTTGCTTAATATTGTTTATGTTTGAATGACTGAGATGGAAATGATTGGTGTTGAGTGGAACAATTGTTATTACTGAAATATGATATAAGTGAGATGATTGAATTGTGATGTTAAGTGCATATGTGCATGTGAATGGTGGATTCCCCTGTGAAAAAAAAAAATATATATATATAAAGCCTTGGGAGGCTAAAGCCTAGAGAGGCTATAAAAGTGTATAATGTGAGATGAGGCGAGCCTTACGTGTGTGATATGTGAGGATGAGGCGGAGCGGCACATTAAAGGGGATCCACAAGCCGTGAGAACTAACCATAATTGTTGAATTGTATTTCTTCTATGATGGTTGTAATGAATTGAGCAGAATGGTATGACTTTCTACCTAAACTATGAATATCATGGAAAGTTATGTGATTGGGTGGAAATTGTATTAAGTGTATGTGATATAGATTATGTTGATTATTTATTTACCGAAATGGAGGCTCACCCCTCTCCAAAATTTTTCTTTTCAGGGTTTGTAAATAGTAGTGCATCCGTTGGTTGTATGTGAAGTCTAGCTTTTAGCCCATCAAGTTGGGCCGGGTTTTGTGAAGTCTCCTCCGATGCATTTTTGTATGCAGTTATGTGATATATATGGAAGTATGCCTTATAAGGCATAAGAAGATGTTTGTAATACTTGTTAAATGATGTTTAAGTATAATCATATGTTTATATGTTAATAACCTTGTGTCTGGATTCTTGACAACCTACATATTGACCTATCTACCTGTAGTATATATTCTATGACGCTTGTATGTTTCCTGGCTAATGTTTATTAGTTAGCATGTGATGGGGGTGTTACAGATGGGGGATCTAAGGGGGCCCATAGATCTAAAAAAAGCCTTTGCTAATTAATCTACCAACGAATACTAGAGAATAATAGAGTTTATGATGGATTCAAGCTCCTCCATGCTCATAATGATGGATAACATACTATTTAATACCTGTACATAAGCTCCTCCACACTCATTATGGATTCAAGCCCACATTGCAATGAAGAATGTTTGAGTTCGAAAAGCATTGTCCTTTGATAACTTGTGTTATTAACGAACTTAGGTTGGAAATCATTCTTCATACCTATTTGGCTGACAATGCAATGTTAAATCGATGGAATGGATCCTATTCTCGTTCTTGTGTTGTCCCATCATAACTAAATTAAAATTAATCGATAGATTAAACTAATGTCTAATTAAATTATTATCGACATATATAAATTATTATCACTTATTAATAACTAATAGCTATTAGCTAATTGGTATTAAATATCTGATAAATCATTATCAAATATTATTGATAAAATAGTTAATTACTAATACAGAAACTAATTAAAGTTTCTTTTTTAATGTGCTCCATAATGTCATTAATATAATAGTATGAACATTTTAGTCATATGCTAAACATAATGACAAATAATACTTATATTAATCAGTAGGGAGGTTAAATATTTTAATTAATTTAGTTGTATAAAGAAATAATAAAAAGAAGAAACTATTTGATTTTAATTATTTAAACAATTTTAAATTAGTGTTTTTAAGGTCTAAATTAGAATTATTTAATATTTAAAAGCTATTAGTTGCCATTTAAAAAATTAATTAAACAATTTTACATCAGTTGCTCTTCAAAATAATCCTTAAAAAATGAACTAATCTGCATATATATAATATTGAAAAATATATATAATAAAGTCTGTAATATATATGGATAAACAATTTAATTTAATTATATTTTTTATAATTAAAATTATTAATTCTTTTAAAATTTAAATAAATATTAAAAATAATAATTAATATAAAACGAAACAAATAACGACCAATACTAAAAATAAAATATTATATCTATTGTAAGAGATAAATAGTGGCTGCATCCTAATTCATGAGCGAACAATGAAACCTAAAACCGTCATCAAAATAAAATTATTAGAGCAAACATTTTACATCTAATATCTGTAATTTTTCAACTATTAGTTTGTTTTTTCTTTTGCATTTTCCATTACTTTTATTTGTATATGTAACTAAAAATTAAAAAGAAAAAAAAAGTAGGCATATTAAAGGGAAAAGTTCCAAGCAAGCGTCCAACCCAAATAAAAAAAAAAAAACAAACCGTAGTCATCAAGCAAATTACAAAAGTCCAGAACTTTAACAACAATATTTTCATATTAATCCTAATATTAATAACCATTATATATAAAACCCCAAAATTGATCATCTTTCATTCTCTCTCTCTCTCTCTCTCTCTCTCTGTTGCCAAAACAAAACAATTCACTATGACTTCTTCAGTGGCGAAACTAAAGATAGCAGGCATATGGGTTGGTGTAATAGAAGTAGAATTGGAGAATTGGTCTGTTTCTATGCTGAGACAAGAGGTTTCAAAGCAATCAAATATGGGTACTGATTCAATCAATTTAATATGTGCTGGTAAAGTATTGAAAGATGGTGATGGCAGTGAAAAGCTTAGGCAATTGGGTGTTAAAAACAACTCTAAAATTCTTGCTAGTCGTGTTTCTGTTGAAGAGGGTAAGTCTTTGAAGCAGGAATTGATGGCTGATGAAGAAAGGAACCGTAGATTGGCCAGAGTAAAGTGAGTTTTGTCATCTTTGATACCTTTTCCTTTTTCCTTTTTCTTAGAAAAGAAAAGATATTATCTTAGATGTTTTCTTTTTTAGTTTGTTTTTAGTTTTGAATTGATGAGTTCTTATGGTATTTGGTTTATTGCATTTGGTTTAGTGTGAAAGTCATTATTTTGAGTGATGTTTTTATCTGATTATATATGATTCGCTGTCTGCTTTATCAGTTTTGCTTGGTTTCTAGGTTTGTTAAAATTATGATTTGCAAAAGAGTGTCTTGTGGCAAGGTCTGTTGGGGTCTTTGACTTGCTATTCATTGAGGAGCACAAGTCAAGTGAGCTTTATGTGTGTGCTTTTAGAAAGATGTCATCTTTGATACGTTAATTGACTTTGTTTTTGGTTTTTATTGACGGGTTGTTGTGGTTTCTTGGGTTTATTGTAATATGTTAATACTTCTGGTTGAAATTCATTTACTTTGAAAGTCCAGTTTTGTTTGATATTTTGGTTATAATTGTCTATCTGTATTTTGTGTTTATCAGTTTGTTTGCCTTTTAAGTTTGTAATTATGATTTGTATAAAAATGTTTTATGGGGGTACTTCACTTGCTATTGTTGATGGGACGGCTGATTATGATGGATTGTAATGGTATATGGAGGTAGGTGTATATGTTCTGTGCTCAGAAAAGAATTTGGTGAGAAGATTAAGTTCTTTGGAGAACTGGATGGCTAGCAATGTGATTTGGGTGGTTAACATAGTGAGAATATTGGAATGCATTAGAAGATTTTTTCATGTGGGTTGTTTTTGACATACGCTTAAGAATCTTGGATTTCTTTTCCAAGAAACTAAGCTAAAGTTTCAGACTTCCAGCGGACTTTGAAGTAATTTGATCGAAGCAGCTCTTTGTGGTTATCCTTTTTTAGCCTTTGCTTTTTGGAAAACAGTTTTGCATTTTTCAGTTTCTAATCTGTTATAACGGATGATTACCAGTTAATACAATAACCAAATTAGTACATCAGGCAGAGGGATTTGTCAGTAAGTACATCTTACTCAACAAGCATTGCCTTTTTATTTTCTGCTCTTCCTGGAGCAAAAAGTTCTTTAAAAGAAAAAGAAAAAGGTGCTTCGGTAAAATAATGAAACTTAAAACAAGTAACTGGCGTTGGTTCAGTTCGCTATAGGAAAATTATTACTTATTCGTTCTATATCTGCCACTTGGTAATGAAGGTAGACTTTTCAAATGTGTATTTGGGCCATGCTGGCTTGCTCTATTTGTTGATGTTCATAAAGATCAGTAGTTTTCACAATTTAATAAGTTTTCACTTGAGCATTGAGCACTTCTTTTTCCCAGTTTAACATGTTGATCTTTTCGTACCTTGGCAGGGCAGCTGTCACTGCACTATCCAGGAGACATGGAGATGGATCATTACCGTTAGATGACTTTAATATAGAACTTGAAGATCAGAGTGGGCAAAAAGTGCACTTTTCTGAGACTGATAGACAGTATGCTACTTATGCAGCTTGCGCTTTTCTAGATTTCCATGTATCTTATTATGTATAGCTAATTTATTAGTTTAAGAGTCCATCATCCTATGTTGATTGGAATTGAGGTTTTAACCATTGCATGGCAGGGCAATAATGATGGGTCTGATGCTTCATGCAAATGGAAAGGGCCTAATTAGAAGGCAAATGTTTAAAGATGCTTTAGAAGTGCTCACCATGGGAGAGGTTAGTTTGCATCTATCTTTATTTTAAAAAACTTGCCAGTTTATTTTAATCTATTTTGAATATTTATTTTATATGGTCTAAAGCTCTAAATCAGTCATTCTCAATATTCTGTCAACATAATTTTCTTAACATCTATTTTGATTTTAGATTGAACTATTTACTCCTCTGCATTCTTCCTTTTTAAGTTAACAGATAACATTTTTCTTGGTTTATCATGAACTTTTTCATGTCTGTCCTGATTGTTGAAGTCTAAAATTGATGGTTGTAGATGAATATTCCTTTGAAGGATTACTCATGCATACCAAATCACCTTATTATGACATTGAGTATTTGTTTGTCAGGATAGTCATTTTAGCATTATTATTTCAGAATTTGTCCTGTGATTGAGAAAAGAAGTCAATATTATGTTCAATTTTTATGGCAGGAAGCTTTCTCTCTTTGCAATCCCAAGTCCATTGAAGTAAGTAAAGCCATTATTATGCTATTTCTTTATAGTTTATTGAATATTTTATCGCAGAATTTGTTAACTTTTTGGTTATGTGTTGGTCGGATTCAGCTTGTTGACAATATCTCTATACTGCAAATAGACATGGTGTGGTGCTATTTCATGCTCCGTGATATTGCGTGGCTATCAGTTGCTGGAGTACGCCTTGAAAAGGCTAGAGAAGGACTTGAACGTGCTCATGGAAAAGATTCTTCCCGTTTCAGACTCCTTCAAGCAGGACGCTCTTCAGAGCTTTCTTTGTAAGTAGTTATGATCATATTATCCTTGTATATATATTCATGAACGGAATTGGAAGTTAAAGAGTTATGTTGGTTGGCTAAACTGAAGCTAGTTCATTGTAATACATCATTTTAGATATTTGAGACTGGAGCTGTTGGAAGGAGTGGTGGCATATCATAGTGGCCAGTTTGATAAATGTAGGAAGTATTTGACATCAGCCCAAGAAAGATTCTTCCAGGTTGGACATAATTATTTTTTATTTTATTTTCCCTTCATCTCTACCTACTTCTTTCACCCTCTTTATTTTGCTATTTATTTTTATTGTTGTCCAGATCACGTGTTGATTTTTCCCCCTTCCTTTTTTGTTTTTGCTCTATTTATCTAATTGTCTTATGATGCTAGTAACAGAACTTTTTTTCCTTTTTCTGCCCCTCAATACATATGCCTTGTTTGGTTCCAGTTACGAGTGCCAGATGAAGCTTTATCAATAGTTATGGGCATGGGCTTTAAGGAGAATGATGCAAAAAGGGCATTGAGAATGAGCAATCAAGATATTGAGAGTGCCATTAATTTTCTTGTTGAAGAGAAGGAAAGGAAAGCAAAGAAAATGGAGGATGACATTCGTCGAAGAGCTGAAATTAGGTGAATGTAATAAATGTGACATCTGTAATATATGATAATATCTTTTTTATGGTTCTCTTAATCGGTCTTAATGTGCATAGAGAGCAACGACGATATGGAGAAACAGCCTTAAAGAAAGCTGTAGATCTTCAGAGATTGAAAGAGTTGGTTTCTCTAGGGTAAGTACTTAGAATTTTGTCATCGGTGATGTCCATCAGACATAATATCAACGTAAAACTAATTCGGGTTTTCTATCCTAATGCAATTTTTCTTATATTAGAGACTAAATTGGGATTAGCATGTAGGAGTTACTGTTGCCTACATGTTTCACCTTCTCCATCTGAATAGGGTCCAACATTTTTCTTAGAATGCACACATGCTTGCGTGAGCTGACTTTCATAATCTGTAGAAGTCGGCACATGATTGTGTTGACTTGCTGGATATTTAGCATCTAGGGTCCCACAGTTCTAATTTGATGGCATTTTGTAATGTCAAATTGAAACTTCACTAGCTGATGAATACAATCCATGTCCATCAAGCTGCATAGGCAACTGTAGCTCCAACAAAGCTAAAAGTTTTTCGATATGGCAGGTTTGAGAAGGAGCTTGCTGCTGAGGCTCTACGAAGAAATGAGAATGACAGTGAGAAGGCATTGGATGACTTGACAAATCCACAAACTAATACAGCCATCCAGGTTACTTAATTCATCTACAGAAAATGTTCAAGGGTTTGAATTTTATTTAGAATTGCAACATCACTGACTTCTTTTCTTCTTTTGCAGCATGATATAGAATCAAGGAAAAGAAAAAGAAATCAACGAAAAGTAGGGACAAAAATTGAACAGCTTGTATCAATGGGCTTTGAAAGATCAAGAGGTATTAATTAAACAGTTATATAGGTATCTCTGATTCTTAGGCTGCCAGGTATTATACCACTGTGAAGTCATTGACAGGTTTTTCTTGTTTATGGTTCATAGTGGTTGAAGCTGTTCGAGCTGGTGGCTCTGTGGAGCAAGCAATGCAACAGTTGCTGACAGGATCAATGACTAACCCCACAGCTTCTGCTACCAACAGTGATAGTATCTCCAGACCTACCAGTGATGCTGTCGACAGTTTGAATCAAGACAATTTGAGCGACGATAATGATACTGAGGGCCCATCTGCCAGTGAAGTTGAGCAGAGGGATCTAGAGATGGAGGATACAATTGCAGAAGAAATAGCAAAAGGAGATGCCTTATCTGACTATGACATAGAAGTAACAAAAGAAGGCGAAGCCATAAACGAATATATGGCTTTGCTGAATTCTGTGGACAGCAGCAACAGGGCTTCTTCATCAAAGTGAGAAGAGAACTGGCTAGAACATTTAATTTAAATACATCTCTGTTAATAGATGTCAATAAGTAAGATGGAGCTGAGCTTCTTAGAAATCAAGAGCTGAAGGTAATGTAAATGGTAGAGCTCCACTGATCAGCATTGCAGAAACAAAGATTATTAGCATATAGCCTAATTGAAATGGTAATGCATGCCTTAACATCACCTTTTCTTCTTCTTCTTCTTTTTATTTGGGGGATTTTTCAATGTAAGAAGCTTCTTTGATGTTATTAGTCATGGAATGCACAGGCCACCAAATTAATACTGCATGGAAGTCTGAATTTTGCTTTTAAATTCATAGAAAAAAGAAAGTGCTGTTAAATTATCAGTTAATCTTTATTTATGTTCATTTAAGCTGATTCTTTAATTTCATTTGGGCAATGAGTCTGAATTTTGTTTTATAAATTAAATATAAACTGTGGTAAATTTGAATACTGTCATTACAATTACAGTTTTGGTTACTGAGATTGGTGACATGCCTTGTAAATATCACACATTGGCCTTACTTAACATGGAGATTGGTCATTACACAGCCATTTCATTTTTAGGATCACTTTTGTTCTTTTACTGGAGCCAGTCTCTTTTTTTACGTGCTTTAAAAATTTAGTCTGATTGTTAATTTTTAATTTTAGCCGATTCTCTCAAATTAATTACAATTTTAGCAAATTAGTCAAAATTAAATAAATTTAACAAATAATTTATTACTTTGAAATACGAAACTAATTCTTTTCTCACTCGGTATAATAATGGAAAAATAATAAATTAGAAACATGACAATTAACTTAAGGAAATCACCGGAGATTATAATTTTGACTTTCTTTTTGAACATTAGCCTCTTTATTTTCTCCTAATTCATTGCAGGTAATAGATGGGTACAATTTGTGAAAACTCAGTGATGAAGAGGAAGAACTTTAAGATCTTCATCTTATCAGTTTGACGGATTGGTATATTATGAATGCGTGTCCATGATTCTTCATGTATCAAGCGTATAATATACGTGTGAACTTTCTTTTTTAAATTTTACTTTAAACATTTAAAGGTTATTTCTACACAAACACCACTTTTAGTATGTTGCATCTCTTTATTCTTTTTACTATATTATTATTAGTAATTTCTTATTATATTTTGTATTTTCAGTGTATTTTATATTTCTTTTCTATTACAACATTAAATTTATTTTTAATAATATGCTAGTATTTTTATAATAAAATTATATATATATATATATATATATATATATATATATATATGAAACTTTATTACAATTTAATTTTTCTATTAAGATATAAGATTTAATCATATTTTAGTATATATTTATATATTAAATTATATTACTTTTTTACTTCAAAAAAATTAATTTTAGTTATTGCTGATCATTACATAATAATATTTTAATTTTAAAATTTAATAATAATAATAAAATATCAAAATTAATAATTTTATATTCATAATTACAAATTACAAAACACAATTATGTAATATGAATACAAGTTCATTAGTAAAAACTGTAAACGTCAATCATAAAACTACAGGTTCGTAAATTAACAACAAGTTCATGAATTATAAACTATAAGTTAACTACAAATATATTCGAAGTTCATATATAATATCTTAAAAGTTCATAAAAATATACAGATTCACAGATTAAAAACAAAAAGTTTATAATTTATAAATTAAAAATATTAGAACTTGTAAATAAAAATTACATTGAAAATTTCAATTCTTTATTATTTCTATTAATATTTATTATACTAACATTATTATTATAAGAATCAACTACTAATAAGTGGAAGTATTATTGGTAATAGTGGTAGGCCGCTATAGTTGTGGTGTATTATTGTTTGTTAGCCTTAGTGGAATATCCACTAACTTTTGTTTATAAGTATTAGTGGGATATCCACTAACTTTTGAATGATTGTACCGACTCTCCACTCTATATAAGGAGAAGTCTTTGGTAATAAAATCCAAGCAAGTTTCTCTAAGTAAGCTTCCCCCTCTTCTATACTCTCTTACTTTCTCATGACTTTCTAACTTCCTCTTTTCTCTTCTCTTGATCCAATGACAATGTTCTAATAGTTGCTTCGATCTGTTTCTGGTGTAATCCAAAAGAGCTAACTCAGCTATCTGAAGATCCAAAAGAGTAGAAAGACCCCCATGGCAAGAGGCCGCTTGTGTCTTAACTTGAGGATCTGTCCATGCTTTGAGTTCTGACATGAGGATTATGCCATGAGCGACTCTCGGCTCCCACTTGGTATCGAGCGGTTTGAAGGTTTGACCATTACTGAAGGCCCGATCACAAGCTAGATACTTTTCACAAGAAGTCCTACACTCATCCCTTACAAAGTAAAGTATCAAGCTTTGGACAAAGAACTCTGGATACCTCGTACCGATCACCCCTCTTTTATGCGGAAGCAAAAGGAGATTTCCATTTGAAGAAGCGGATAGATCAAATTGAAAATGATCTCTAAAACCGATCTGCTAATTCCAACTTTCATATCGTGACGGCTTATTGCTCCTTCGTACTTTTCTTCTTTCGCTTTTCTTTCACAACCGGAACAACCACAAGAAACCCTTTATCGACCATTTGGCACATTCTCTCACCTTTACCCAAAAACTCGGAAACCCAGTAAAAGAAAATCTCTCCTCCTCTAGCCTCTAAAGACAAACTTCCAGAGCAATCTCATCGGTCCAGTATGATTCGAATCCTCTTGGATAATTCGAATCCTCTTCGATAATTCGAGATAGCGGACATCACTGAGATCCTCATGAACACTTCACGATCGATCCGGAAATAGTGGAACCTGAAGATGAGGATGCTCGGTCATTCTTACTCTCTGGAGCTCCAAACCCAAGGTCAAAACCGCGGGACCTTGGTTCACTTTTGATGACCTACCACCATCAAAATGGAAGGATAAGCTTCCAATTCTTGGCATGGATTGATCTTGGGATGACCCTTGAAGGAGCCACACTCAAAAAGTCCTTGCCGAATTTGTCACAAGGTTTACTGGAAGCTTAAGAGATTGGTTTGATCTCGGCTGAATACACTAGGCTTCAATTTGTTACTCGCCAACTCCATGATGTGATCCTCCATAACCAGTTCCTTGAAAGTTATGACCTTGTCATAAGACAGTAAACAAGAGTTCTTTGATCGAAATCATTCATTAAAAATGAAGGATCCGGAAAGCATTATTCAGGCTATGTCCAAGCTCTACTATGTCATTGGAGGACATGATGGTGACGATACACTAAAGTATACCTTCATCACCTCTCTGCCAGATGAAATACAACCTGAGGTTAACAATATGATTGCGGATACAAAGAGACCAGTCACCTCTATTACACTTGGCGAAATCTGGCAATTCACACTCTCTTCCATTAAGAGACTGTGTGATCAACAAAAGTTATTCAAAAGGTTATCTCAAAGGGACTTGATAGTCCAAAAGGCTTGCAACAAGAACCACCTCAAGATTAAGTGCAAAGCCGCCAACTGCGTCTGTACAAATCATAAGAAGAAATCTGGACATCATTTCCAGAAATACACGCGCAGCAACAAAAAGTTTAGGAAAAAGAACCCAAAGAGATTCAAATACTTCCGTAAAAAACGGAACCAGGGGTACAAGTCTGACAGATGTTTCATCTGCAAAAGGAATGGACACTATGTAAAAAATTGTCCTAGGGATCCAGAAAAATCAGCAAAGATGATTCAACAAGTCAGCATGTCTTTATCTCTTGCAGACTCTTTTGAAGAAGAGATAGAATCCCTACTTTCAGAGCAAGAAGATCTTACCCCAGAAAGCTTATTTGGGTTAGAAATGGAATTCTCAGACTCCACAGAGTCCTCACAAGAATCTTCTTCAAACTCAGACGATAGTGAAATACCAATCTTGATGATTGGTCTGCATGAAGAAAGTCAGGAGAATATTCTGGAAGATGTAATACAATATCCTCTCTCCAACCCTACCTTCTTTTTTGTTTCTTCTCCACCTCCGAAACTTTTCAATTTACTACAAAACCTCCTCCGATCCCATATATTCCCACAGATACTATCCTCAAAATACTCCAAGCCTGTACCAGTAATAGCTTTCTTTGACACTAGAGCACAAAGAAGCATGATGAACCCAATGGTTCTCCCATCAGAGTATTGGAAGCCCCATGATCAGTTCTTCATGGAAGCCCCATGATCAGTTCTTCAGGCCAGCTAATGGTCAAACCTTCAAAACCACTCGATCACGAGCGGAATATGAATCTCTTTCCGATTGCGTTGTATGGACGCACATCATTGGTTCAGATCTTCCAAACAAGGATATCCTGATAGGATTTGATGTTTATCACCAAGCTTAAAAGCTCCAAATCTTTCCAACTGGCATAAAGTTCAAGAGCAGTTTGACCATACTGAAACTTCAAATCATTTACGTGACGGATACTATTCCACCATTTCTTCCATACACGGGAAAAATTTCTTGATTCTGTCCGGAATCTCATTCACATTTTCAACATCCTCTTCCTCCCGTGGAAAAATCCACAATTCTATATCGGCCTCCCTTCAAACTTAATGAAGACATTAACCCTACTAAAGCCACACATGGGAATGTCTCCCATGGACCTAGCCCTTGCCCGTCGAATGCGACACAGTGAAGGTCTAATTGAACCCACTACTTCACAATGGGCTTGCCAATCCTTTTATGTGGAAAAAGGTCCGAAAGGATCCAGGAAAGAAGAGGCTTGTCATAGACTACAAGCCCTTAAACCATTTCCTTCAAGACAACAAATTTCCTCTCCTGATCTCAAATCTCAAGGTCCACATCCAAAAGGCCCAATACTATTCCAAATTTGACCTAAAGGCGGGCTTTTGGCAACTCGGTATCCGGTAGAGAGATACAAGACTGCATTTTGTATCCCTAATGCCCAATACCAGTGGACTGTTATGCCCTTTGGGCTCAAGACGGCCCCATCTCAATTCCAGAAGACAATGATTGAGATTTTTGGGCCTATCCTTTACTCTTTTTTGATATACATCGACGACATCCTTATATTCTCGGAAGCAGTGAGAGGACCATCACCAACTGTTACAGTTCCTTGCCATCATCCGGAAATATAGCATTATCGCCGAGAAAAAAGAGCACTATTGGCGAGAAATTGAATTTCTGAATGCATTTCAAGAATGGCCGTTACATATGGTCCCCACCTGACAAAGGAACTTGATAATTTTCCAGAAGGGAATTTATCAGTAAAATAAATTCAACAGTTCTTTGGAATCCTGAACTATGTTCGAGAGGCCATTCCTCACCTGTCTAGTTACACGTGCCACCTCTCGAAGATGCTCGAGAAGAACCCTCCTTCATGGGGAGGCGAACAAACAACGGTGTCGAAAAATTAAAAGAGGCCGGCTCACAATCCGCCACCTCTTACAATCCCGTCAACAGGAGAACTTATTCTCCAAAGCGGATGCATCTGACTATGCATGGGGGCCATCCTCCTAGAAAAGCTCCACGACAAGGAACAATTATGTGGATATGCATCGGGTCGATTTTCCTCTTGGAAAAACATTATCACACGACCTACAAGGAAATTTTGGCGGTCAGTACGGGATAAAAAGTTTGAATTCTTCCTGATTGACACTTCCGGTTCGGATGGACAACTCTTCCTTCCCAAAGATTCTTGAATCCAACCGGAAGACCTTGCACGAGCCCCAACTATTGCGATTAAAATCATGGTTGAGGGTATGACTTTAAGGTTGAGCATATAAAAGGGATAAGAAACCTAATCCGGATTTCTTATCCGGACTTTCCAAACCTCGAATCGGCCTATAGTCATTCTCACTCT
This sequence comes from Ricinus communis, assembly GCF_019578655.1. NCBI lineage: Eukaryota > Viridiplantae > Streptophyta > Magnoliopsida > Malpighiales > Euphorbiaceae > Ricinus > Ricinus communis. Next base: position 25,085,566 of record NC_063258.1, read on the forward strand.
ACAATAAATCTTCCCATAAGCCTTCATCTTCTAGATCCAACTGCAACCTCCTTCACCACCGGATCTTCCCAACAACCTCACAACCAAACAAGTCGGCCGGGAACATGGTGTTCCATTATTTGGCAACTTTTCAACAAACCTTCTCACTCCCGATACAACCCAACTTCTTCTTTCCGGACTACCCTTGGTGTCCGATTTATCACTTATCTCCTGAACATCCAAAGCATGAAAGTGAGTTATGGTTTCTATGGTGCCTATCGGTCATCATGCTATAGAAGTACCCATTATGAATCTTTTACACTTCTTCAACAATGAAGCAAACTCGAGGTCATATCCATGGAGATTCCTTACAGTTCAAAACGCCATATCAGTGGACGGAGATCTCCTGAAACTTATCCATGAGCATCGGTTATTCTCGGACAACATTTCCAAAGCTTGAATACCATGCTATTTTTATATTACACAGGCCTTATCTCCGATTGACAGAAAATACATATGCAACCCGAATATCTGTTACCATTGGAGAACACTTAATAACCATCTACATCTTGCTCCGCCAGTAATCACAGAAGACCTAAAACAGGCCCTGCAATACAGAAATGAATCAAGGATGACTAATGTCTCAACACCATTAGTATGTACATTCAATGGACATCAATCAACTGGACAATCCATTGAACATTTCTATTCCTCTGATTTTCCAACCCCATTGGATGACCCTACCTTAACGAATAAGAAGCTCTCATGCAAGACTCTGACCAGTGGATGATGACTACATCGGTCACTCTTCTGTATTATTGTGTTTATCTTTATTATGTATTATTATCCACTCAGTAAGTGGAGTATATTATTGGTAATAGTGGTAGGCCGCTATAGTTGTGGTGTATTATTGTTTGTTAGCCTTAGTGGAGGTATTATTGGTAATAGTGGTAGGCCGCTATAGTTGTGGTGTATTATTGTTTGTTAGCCTTAGTGGAAGTATTATTGGTAATAGTGGTAGGCCGCTATAGTTGTGGTGTATTATTGTTTGTTAGCCTTAGTGGGATATCCACTAACTTTTGAATGATTGTATCGACTCTCCACTCTATATAAGGAGAAGTCTTTGGTAATAAAATCCAAGCAAGTTTCTCTAAGTAAGCTTCCCCCTCTTCTATACTCTCTTACTTTCTCATGGCTTTCTAACTTCCTCTTTTCTCTTCTCTTGATCCAATGGCAATGTTCTAATAGTTGCTACGATGCGGTGTAATCCGAAAGAGCTAACTCGGTATTTGAAGATCCGAAAGAGTAGAAAGACCCCCATGGCAAGAGGCCTTAACTTGAGGATCATCCATGCTTTGAGTTCTGACGTGAGGATTATGCCATGAGCGACTCTCGGCTCCCATGCGATCTCGTATATTCCCATACATATACTATCCTCAAAATACTCCAAGCCTGGGATGAGACCGTGATACAGGGTTGTATCATTGATGCTTGAAAAATTGATGGTGCTGAGGAAGATTCCTCGGTTCTTGTAAAGACCGTCTTATGATCCCATCCTTTCTTTGAATAAAGAGGGGATTTGTGGCTTGTCTTGGTTTTGATTGAGATGCTTGGAGTCATGCGACTTGTTCTTTCCCTATCATGGAAGGATGGGATTGCTGCACGGATGTCGCTCCTGGACACTCGTTATCTCAAGTACGAGCATGCAGTGATTGGGACAATAGTCTGACACTTAACAACGGTAGTGTTGTTTTGACTTTCTTCCCAAACTTTAACCTCTCTCTGAGTGATCCTTATCTATCCACTGCATTGAAAGTACAAGTCCAAATCACGAGAGCTAGTCAAGTTGAAAATGCTCTCTCAGCGACTCTTCACCATCAGATCGTTTATCGATTGCAGGATCATGCACTTAACTTGCAGATCCCAGGCTTTGAAGCCTCATCTGATGCTTTGTACATCATGGCTGATTCTGGTCAAACCCCTACAATAGTTCAAGCTCCTCGACAGCTTGAAAAGGAAGATCTACAGAAACTAATTCCTATTGAGTGGGTAACAAATTATGAGAAGCTTCAAGCATCTCAATCAAAACCAGTACAAGCCACAAATCCCCTCTTTATTCAGCAAAAGGATGGAACTGTTAAGACGGTCTTTACAAGAACTGAGGAATCTTCCTCGGCACCATCAATTTTCCAAGCATCAATGATACAACCTGTATCACGGTCTCGGCTCCCACTAGGCTTGGAGTATTTTGAGGATAGTATATGTATGGGAATATATGAGACTGCCAAGTGGGAGCCGAGAGCTGTTCATGGCATAATCCTCATGCTGCTGTAAACTCAAAGCATGGACAGATCCTCAAGTTAAGACACAAGCGGCCTCTTGCCATGGGGGTCTTTCTACTTTTGGATCTTCAAATAGCTGAGTTAGCTCTTTTGGATTACACCAGAAACATATCGTAGCAACTATTAGAACATTGCCATTGCATCAAGAGAAGAGAAAAGAGGAAGTTAGAAAGCCATGAGAAAGTAAGAGAGTATAGAAGAGGGGGAAGCTTACTTAGAGAAACTTGCTTGGATTTTATTACCAAAGACTTCTCCTTATATAGAGTGGAGAGTCAGTACAATCATTCAAAAGTTAGTGGATATCCCACTAAGGCTAACAAACAATAATACACCACAACTATAGCGGCCTACCACTATTACCAATAATACTTCCACTAAGGCTAACAAACAATAATACACCACAACTATAGCGGCCTACCACTATTACCAATAATACCTCCACTAAGGCTAACAAACAATAATACACCACAACTATAGCGACCTACCACTATTACGATAATATACTCCACTTCATCGAGTGGATAATAATACATAATAAAGATAAACACAATACGTAAGAGTGACCGATGTCACGTGATCAAGACGTCATCATATGAGTCATCATCCATTGGCTGGGAGTCTTGCATGAGAGCTTCTTGTTGTGCCCTGGTTAAGGTAGGGTCATCCAATGGGGTTGGAAAATCAGAGGAATAGAAATGTTCAATGGATTGTCCAGTTGATTGATGTCCATTGAATGTACATACTAATGGTGTTGAGACATTAGTCATCCTTGATTCATTTCACGGTGGCCTGTTTTAGGTCTTCTGTGATTCTTGAGCAAGATGTAGATGGTTATTAAGTGTTCTCCAATGGTAACAGATATTCGGGTTGCATATGTATTTCACAATCGGAGATAAGGCCTGTAATATAAAAATAGCATGGTATTCAAGCTTTGGAAATGTTGTCCGAGAATAACCGATGCTCATGGATAAGTTTCGGAGATCTCCTGTCCATTGATATGGCGTTTGAACCGGTAAGAAATCTCCATGGATATGACCCCGAGTTTGCTTCATTGTTGAAGAAGTGTAAAGATTCATAATGGGTACTACATAGCATGATGTGACTGTAGATAGGCACCATAGAAACCATAACTCACTTTCATGCTTTGGATGTTCGGGAGATAGTGATAAATCGACACCAAGGGTAGTCCGGAGAAGAAGTTGGGTTGTATTGGGAGTGAGAAGGTTTGTTGAAAAGTTGCCAAATAATGGAACACCATGTTCCGTCGATGACTTGTTTGGTTGTGAGGTTGTTGGGAAGATCCGGTGAAGGAGGTTGCAGTTGGATCTAGAAGATGAAGAAGCCATAAAGATTATGGGAAGATTTATTGTAGAGGTGAGAATGACTATGTCGATTCGAGGTTTGGAAAGTCCGGATAAGAAACCGGGATTAGGTTTCTTATCCCTTTTATATGCTCAACCTTAAAGTCATACCTCGAACCATGATTTTAATCGCAATAGTTGGGGCTCGTGCAAGGTCTTCCGGTTGGATTCAAGAATCTTTGGGAAGGAAGAGTTGTCCATCCGAACCGGGGAAGTCGTCCAATCGGAAGAATTTAAACTTTTTATCCCGTGTGCCAAAATTTCCTTGTAGGTCGTGTGATAATATTTTTCAAGAGGAAACCGACCGATGCATATCCACATAATTGTTCCTTGTCGTGGAGCTTTTCTAGGAGGATGGCCCCCATGCATAGTCAGATGCATCCGTTTGGAGAATAAGTTCTCGTTGACGGATTGTAAGAGGTGGCGGATTGTGAGCCAACTCTTTTAATTTTGATACCGTTGTTTGTTCCCATGAAGGAGGGTTCTTCTTGAGCATCTTTGAGAGGTGGCACGTGTAACTAGACAGTGAGGAATGGCCTCTCGAACATAGTTCGGGATTCCAAGGCTGAATTTGTTTTACCGATAAATTCCCTTCCGGAAAATTATCAAGTTCCTTTGTCAAGTGGGGACCATATGTGTACTGGCCATTCTTGAAATACATTCCGAGAAATTCAATTTCTCGTTGGCCAATAGTGCTCTTTTTTTAGTAAATACGTTAATCTTAAAACAAAAAATATTAAATTTAGTTATAAACTATACGTGTTAAATGATTCAGATCCGCATTACTATATGTACCTGACTACAAGATATAGTTTACCCTACTTGACATGAACTCAAATATATATATATATATATATATATATATATATATATATATTCATTTGTGGCTGTCATCCACAACAAATGAATATATTAGTAACGTTATTGAAACACATTTTAATTTTATGTAACAATTTTTTCCCTGAGCCCTACGAGATTTGAATCGAACGTTCACATTAACTTTCAACTAAACATGTTAGATTAACAATTGGCGGAAAGATGAATGTGATAGTATGATGAGGGGAAAAAAAAAGAAAAAGGTAAGAGACAGTTTAGAGTTGAGCAGCGTTGAAAAGAATAGTTGGTGTATATTAATTTTCTAGATTTCTCTACCGAAAGAACTGCAGAAAACTTTTTCTTGTCTATACCTGGAAATACATGCGACAACCACATTCCCACGGTGTAGTTTTCACCAAGTGAGACTCGTGCTATGCCAGTGTTGCCTTCAACAAAAGGCATGATTTCGGTTCTATGGCTGCTTTACTGACTGCTTCATTGGCTTGCCTCGACTTCATGGTCGGCAAGAGCCTAGGTTGGCTTAATTTTACAATGTAAGCAACAAAGACTTGAGAGATGGGAAGACAAATTGGGAATCTGTAAATGGAAAATGCCAAGTCCAGTATTAGTTCAGACTCGGTTATCCTTTTGAACTTTCTATTTAGCAAATAGTCATCTTGAGGTTCCTAAACTCTCCCTAATAAGCAAGCTGTCCTTTCGGAATGTTTTGTTATATCAAATTTACAAGAATTTTTCATCAGATTCAGTAGCTTAAAACTTCTCTAAGGTACAAAAGAAATATATCTATAAATAAGCTTTTATCACCTCATCATCTAATCCAGTTTGTATCGAAAGAGGTCCCTGTATGCAGCGGCCCACCTATTCATCTGAATCATAAGCAGATGGATATTCAGCATCTGTGACCATAATAATCTGCTTATCTACAGTTTTGTCATTCTCAGCCTTTGTTTCCTCATAATCCTTGGGAAGGGCATTACAGTCGATGGTGTGCCATACTGGTCTCTCTTCTTGAAACAATCTGCAGAGAGAAAATAGATTCAATGCATAACCCAAACAAAAAATGTATAAAATGCCAACGCAGCAATTTAGATGAAAAATTTGTTCATTTTCCTCTGTTTATATGCTATTTTCCTCTTTTATTTGCTTTAATATCATTTCTTTCTCATGAATCTGTTGCAGGGAAAAATGAGTAAAAGATTTTCTACCTAATTCATACAAGCATAGAGAGTATCAAAATTCATCCACAAGGTTAGTTTAACAGTTCCCCAGAATGCAGAATTTAAAAAAAAAAAAAAAAAACACTGCCAGAAGCTATCTATACATCCAGAATCTATCTACACATAAAGTTCTCTGTTAAATAAGAATAGTCCTTTTTCATTTTTTCTTACCTTTTCCCTTTTATGTTTCATTTTTCTTGTCTAAAGACATGATATAATTGGTTAGTTCTGCTTTTCAAGTAAGCAATTCATGTGCACCAATCAAATTGATGGCCGGCAGCTTGAGAAGAATTTACTTTTGCGAGAAATTACAATTTGAAGACTGAAGGATGACCCCTAGAATCCTTTTTTATTAAGAAGCAAGGGCAATAAGCAGTGCCTTAATAAACCTTACACATTCACTCAGTCCTTAAACAGCATTTGATAGTATATCTTTTAGAAGTCCTAACTATTTATCACATATAATCAGTGAATTTTACCTCTGTAGGAGAGAGAGAGAGAAAAACTTACAGGTGCTTGCAAAGCATTGGGACTTGTACTGTAAGAGCATACTTGCAAGTGGATAGCTCTGTGATAGAACTAATCATAGCTCTAGGTTCTGAGCATACAAATCTCACCTGCACATTGATATAGAGATTAGATTCACTTGGATACATACGTTTTCCTAAACCATACAGAACTACAAGTCTATAAAAAGCTATTCCTTTAGACCATACCTCTGTTTCGCGGGGCTGATTTGTGAGGTCGCACATGGTTCCGTTTGTATATTGATGAGCATGATACCTAGAGAAATAGAAACAATTACAATATTTTGTAATGTGAAATACAAATATTAGTTTGCACCTTCTATTCACTTTACTTCCTCCAATATTTCTCCAATTTCTCAAAAACATATTTCTCTGAAATCATTACATTCATCCCCATATTCTTAACTATGTAATCGTACCTTTGCGATGCATCTTTTGAGCGAGGATCTTTCACTGTAGAAACATCAGACAGATTCTGGTTGAAGGCAGCTGTGGCTTCTTCATCATAAACACCCAAAACAAATTCCTGAACCAACTGTAATGACAGAATATATATCTCATTGACATAAATGCTTATAGGAGGCTGGTAATAAAGCATGCTTTTCCAACACTATAATGATAGTAATAATGGTGCTACTACTACAAGGACATTGTGAATGGTGGCATTTAAACCTTTTAGCAAATTAGTTCATTGCCAGTGAAATCAAACTACCCAAAGTGCATTTAATTGTTCCATAAAAAAGCAACAAGAAGAAATTTAAAAAAATATTGAACATGAGAGCAACTCTATGTCCCTAACAAGCTTAAGTCATTACCTTATCATCTTCCAAATGAACTTGTCGCAACTTCTTCTGATAGCAGAATTCATAAGACCACCAACCTTCTTGCTGCATGAAAGAAAGCCACAAGGCAAGTTCGTTAAGAAAATCACAAGAAAACAACTAAGAAAGTTACTAGCAAGCATTAAGAGATAATACATACAAGTATTAATTAACATATAAGAATTAGCTGATATAGTTATTGCAACAGATACTAACTCTGATGAAACACCGTTCCTTCAACACTTCAAGTAGCTCATCTGGTGTTTTCAGTTTGACCGGTTTCTCAGTTTCCACAATCATGCCACTAATATTCAGCTGATTAACAAGATTTCCACTCTTGGCTTTCTCCACCTTGGGCAAGTAACATAAAAAATTCTGTCCATTTTTGTTATGCATAACCACCGACTCCTGGCCATCATCCTGCAAAAGATGTTGCATCCAGTTTATATTAAAAGCAATTCATTTGCCATTGAGCACCAAGTAGTTACAACATTAACAGGACAGAAACGCAATCAAGGGTTCTAGCCATCATTAAAAGGCAAAAGTAAGCACTAAGTAGCTATAGAGATCCAACTTTCACCAAAGGAAGCCAGCATAAAGAAAGGAAACTAATAAATTAGTCTGAGCAGATCAAAACCAAGTCAGGAAAGAGAAAATGAAATAACCTAAAGCAATTTATGATAAAGTTAAGTATCTGGTGATGTGATAGGGCTCTCAAATAGTATCAACGTCTTTCACAAAATCTTGTGAAAACATACCTCATCTTACAATTTACCATCTCCATGCCAGAGGGTCTTTTGCAAGCTGTAGGTTTAGTAACTGTCTTAAAACTCTATATGCATAACGAATTACTGCAATCTTAGAATCCATGATACAAGAGTTTGAGAGATGGGAAGACATTTGATGAACGACAAGAAGAAAACTATCAGTCTCAGACTGAGAAAAGTGACAATAATGATGGTGGTGGGAAGTCAGTCTTCTCTGTGCACGAGGGGTGCAAAACAAATAAACCAAAATAAGCCTCAGCTTACTTACAGGATGAAAAGGAGAGTCTTCTGGATGCAATTCAATCTTATACTTAGGTTCACGAGAGCTGCGACTGAATGTACCACCTGCCAATACAAAAGTTGAACAAATACAATTATAAGACACAGAATAAGAGAAAGTGTCATGAATAAAAAGGTAATTAGACAGCAACTTCACATGAATGTTTAGATGGCTAATTACCCTGTAAAGGTCTGACTTGATCAAATATGGTACACATGAAAATACATGACCATTTTGCTTCATTGATCAAACCAATTGAAACAGGCTTTTGTAACCACTGGTTTCTAACTAGTGCCTGAATAAAGCTCATTGCCATCTACAATGGCTATTTTTGAAGGGCTTATATTCTGCATTCTGTTGTTTTACCAAACTTTTGCTGGATTAGCCAAACTGGATTACAAATCTAGATCAACTATATATCACCTAGGCACCATCTTGTAGTTTATACACCAATTCCCCTGCTTTTTATCAGCAGAACAATGAGCAGAAAGATGTCCCCACTACATGGGATTGGATTCACATGTCAATAATGCAAGAACATTAAAATCTAACATCCTATGCATTAGCTTTAGACTTTAAGTCAACCCTTCATCCAAAAATCTAAATTTCTAGCAGGAAACTGGCAACAGGTTTTCACCCAAAGGGATAGGAACTAGCCTCACAAAGGAAAGCATAGGGGATTGGGGTGTATAACCATAAAAATCGTCAACTTTGAAACTCAACCTCTCAGAAAATGACAACCTATCATTAACATTTTACAACACAATACCTTCTTCGAATCCACTCTACAATAACTTCGAAAACAGCATGAGCTTTCTTCAATATATTACACCCAATAAATAAATAAACCAAAGACGCATCACTAAGCACATCCGCCATTGACCCAGAAAACACACAAGATTGAGCTCAAGATAAGCCTTGCATACTCCTTAAATAATCAAATTCCATCAAATTTTCACCCGCAATACCCAAAAACAGATTTAAAAAAAAAAAAAAAGAAAACCACGCAAGCCCATTTGAAAATTATATCAGTATGACCCATTCAGCTCACATCAATTCAACAGAAATCAAACGAAGAACTTTAAACTTGATTATAAGCCACGAAAATAGAAGACTTACCCACATGACCAGGGAAGATCTGATCAGCTAAAACATGGCGGCAAAAAGTGTATACAACTATAATTAACCATAAAAATCTCATCTTTCTTTCTCAGTTTTGTATCTTTTGTGTTTCGGTGCAATAATCTACTAATGAAACTTGGAAAAACACAAATTTTGCAGATTCTGGTTTTGTTGGAGCAACGCCTCTTGTGAGCCTGTTAGTTGACGTGTCACCCTCCACGCTGATTGACCAATATCTTTTGGCCACATCAATGGTAAAGTATGACTTATTAGGCGTGCTAAGTCAACCGGAGTAGGATCAGTTCAAAAGAAAAGAAAATTGGAGTAGGCTGGAATCTGGTTACACTGGTAGCAAGTGATGGGTTTGGTTGGTAGATCTAATACTGGGCTGAGAATAGGACTTGAGAATTCTGGACCCATTTATTTCATTCAACAGACAATTCAGAGCAATTGCAATTTCAGAATGTGAATCTATGGCCTAGTAGGTCAAGGTCCCACGTACCGGTTCGAATATCGAATCTCTCACGTTCTGGCACTGAGGCCCATTGGTGAATTTTAACTATTATCCTATAAATCAGAACTTTTTTGCCTAATCCAGGGATGACCACGGTTCAACCGAACCTGCTTGTAAAAACACAAAAATAGCCGTTCAATTTTGACTTTCTTATTTAATTTAAAAGTGAAATTAAATATTTGATTATAATTTTTTTTGTAGTTTTACTATATATATATATCACAACAAATAAAAAATCGATCAAATTATATATATAGATATTTGGAGTATTTTAGAACTTTAATGATCTATTCTTTATATATAATATGGTGAAAATAAATATTTCTACCTCATTTAAGTTTAATTATCTATTTTTAGATAATATTAGCGAAGAGAAGAAAATATAGAAAAAAATACTAAAAAACAGAGCTTAATTAGACATGTTCGTATAATATCAAGGTCCAAGATTAAAATGTGTGGACCTGCTATTTGCTATGTTCGCTTAATTCTACTATTTGTTGTGTTCGCTTAATTCTACTATTTATCTAAGGGATATTTTAGTTATTTTGTATTATTATTAAGATTTATATTAAAGGTTATTGTAGGATAATATTTGGTGGAGATAATAATACATATAGTCTTATCTATTAAATAGACTTATATTGTGTATACATATCTTTAGGAAACTTATTTAGAGGAGAACTCGTCTTTATATATATATATATATCTTTGCAAACCTAGTTCTAAAAGAAGGAGGAGTGTTTTATCCTATTTGCCCTCTACTACATCTCTTATCTGCATCTGTCCATTTCAACAATTCTTCCCTATACATTTAGTCTTAATTTTCATAGTTCTTTTAAAATCTAAGAAGCTTTTTGAGAAGTAGAGATTGATGACCAATCATTTTTTTATTTGAAAAATTTCTGAATCTCAACTGAGTTTTTATTTTTTATTTTTTTAATATTTTTTATATTTAATACCATGATTGTTGAGTTAAACATGTTAGATTTAGTCTTCATAAGTGTTTAGTTTAGCCTTTTTACTTTTGTATGAACCTTGTTATTTATTTATTTAATGAGTGATTTCTTTACCTTCATATTTTTATTAGTTTCAGTTATCATAGTTAGTTAACCATCATATTAATTTAACAAAAGGAATTGTTATGAAAATATTTAGGTTGAATGTATTAGAGACACCATCTTTACTTCAATCTATATTGGTAGAAGAAACTTTAGTTGCACCATTAGTTTGAGTGGCTAAAGAAAAAGGCACAACACTATATCGTTCATTAGATCTAGGCTTAAAATAAAATAAGAGAATTGCTAAGTAATTGACTAGACTAAATACTATTTTCATCATATAGTTTCATATATCATTATCATTATATATTTACTTTATAGTTTATTATATTTACTTTATGAATATTATTCTATCAAAAATATTGGTTTAGAGGGTTTAGATTTACCTTTATTGTTTTATGTGGATAATTAGTTTTTATAATAAGTGGCCTCATAGTTCCTTGAGATCGACTTTGTACCGAACTTACCCTTACTATAGGAACGGTTCGTACACCTGAGAGTACTAACTTAAACATATCAGTATATATACTTTTTTTACACTTTGATATTTGATAATTGACATATATTACATTCTTTAAAATTAATAAATATTTATCAATTATTTAACGATTTAATTAAATAATTTTAGATAAAGACTTTATTAACTTTTTACTTTTAAAAATTAAAAGACCTAAAATTGAATTGCTTCCTTCACAAGCATAATTGGTTAAACCATGCCCATCTCGATATAATATTGATATATATTTTATTATTTAAAATTAATAAATATATATATATTAATTTTTTATTTATTATGATGCATATATTATATCTAGACTTAAACTTTTTATTTAATTAAATATTAATTTATTTAATTATAAATTAATTTTTTAATAACAATTAAAGAGAAAATAATAAAGTCGAATTCAGTCAATCAAAAATGATAAACCCTAATTAATTTAGGCTCAATTATCACAAAAGAAAAATCTTATGATTTATAAATAAAAAATCTCTTTAATTTATGTTTTTTATTTTTACTTTTAAGCTCAATGTTGCTATTCTTTTTAAATAATATTTTTTATTTTTATTTTTTCGATGTGATATTTAATTTTTTTAATTTTAAATATTAATAAATAATTTTATAAAAATATTATATGTTATATTAAATGTATAAAGAATAAAATAAAAAACTGAATTATATAGCATTTTTCTTCTTTCTAATGATTAGCCACTTCTTTTTTAATGATAGAATTAAGACTAAATTATATACATAGAAAAGAATTATTTCTATTTATAATTTGATTTTGGGATTCAGACTCTTGTCTGTATGGGTACTTTAACTATTTTGTTTTTGTTTGAGAAACTTGTCCATATGGTTAACACCAAATTAGTTGCAAAACCGGATTTCCAAAGTAGGATAAAGCCACAAAGACATACATCCTTGGATGTTTTGCCAGAAGAAGCTTTACACAGATATGACAAAACCTTAAGTTAAACACACCGATGAAAACCAGAGTGTGGCGGTGGCGGTGGCGGTGGCTAAAGATTCCTGGAGGCGTTGACAACAAATGCAGGCGGTGGCTTTCTATAACTCCTGCCACGTTCTTGCAAGAGATGTACAAGACAATCTGATTCTCAAGCTATAACAAAATAAATAAGATGAATAAAGGCCCATTTTATGTACACTATCTGGTCATTGATGATTAGATTAAATATTTATTTACTATTTTATAAAAATTTAAATATACATATTACATCCACACGTTCTTAAAAATGAACAATTCAATAGTTATAGCAAATCGGATTTAGACGATTATAAATTAAAAAATTTATCAGTGAAATATTTAATTTTGTATGATTTATAATAATAAATTATATAAATATATATAATTAATTTAGAATATTTCAAATATAATTTTATACATATAGTAAATTATTATATTAATAATTTTAATATATTTACATATTTAAAATATTAATTAAATTAAAAAATTATCATTTTATCTTTATATATTTTTATATATATAATTTTTTTTAAAAAGAAAAAGATAAATAATATAGTCTCTTTTTATATTTATCAATAAGCATGAAAGCAAATGACAGATCATAATTTTTTTGTCAGTGTATTGTTATATTTCTCCATTATGGGGTCATGTGTATGAACTCCAAAAAGAACAATGATTACTACTAAAGCGAAAAAGAGATTCTAATTAAATTTATTTCGATGATAATTACTTATAACGAAATTCCGAACTTTAAGGACCGTTAAGCCTTAAATTATTTAGGTATCCCCCTCTATGCATTTGTTCAGAAATCAACGGCTGAGCTTCGAGCTGTGCCTGCACGGGACATACAGCAGGCAGCAGCTGCACCGTCGATGGACTCAAAATAATTAAAGAAAACGGGTCTCTAGTTTTGTTTATTATTTCTACAAAAACGACTGACTTGTTGATGCCGTTTTGCCGTTGCCTTGCAACAGTGGCAAGCGCTCCAACTGCTAGTTCCATCTCTTTGTGATTAGCAGTTGTTTGGGCTCCACCATAGTTCGTTACTTTGCTTTCCTCCCATCACATGCCCTCTACATCATCTTCTCTTCTCTTTTCTTTTCTATTTTTAGTGGCAGACAAATTATGTGGGCCCTGCACTAGCTTTGCTGTCTTTGTCTACCTCTTGTTCTTGCCACATAAAATAGTCCATCTCAGCCAAACGGGGAAAAGAGGAAAATTCTTGAAGGTAGTGTTAATGGATACCCACTACTCCTTAATTTTAGTTTTTAGCTTTATCCCCTGCCAAATTGGCTTATTTTAGCAATTATTATTATTATCATCACCATTAACCTATGTATGTGCCAATTTATGGGTAGTTAATTACATAATAATATGCATTGAGCTTGTAATTGTGATTGTATGTTCAATGATTGATTATTATGAATCTTTTGGATTAGTGTTAGGCTTAATGAGTACTTAGTATGATTAAGAATACATATCATGTATTAACTCATAACATGACAAATACGGCAAGCTATGATTAAGTTTAAAAAAGAAAAACAACCATCTCTCTAACATATTAATTGGATAGAAAAGGGGCTTAATGACATCTTTATAATTGATGATACTATAATTGGTTCTCTTTCTTTTCTAATCAATATATTTTTAAATATATGTTGAGTAATTATATACATCAAAAGATTATTTAGTTCAGTATTATGATATAAATATTAAATTATATTATGTTAATAGAACTCAACTCAGTTTTTAATATAAAGAAAGTAAAAGTAACAAAAAAAATTATAATATAATTTATTAAAAAGCAGTCTAGTTGGTATATTTATTGGCGACTCAATGCCTAATAAATAAATAATTATTTTAATTCTTCAAAAAAATTAGTGATTAATCTATTAGTATATAGTTATTTTTTTCTTCTTTTTTTGTTTTATTCATTAATAGGAAAGGAGCAGTAGGTGATAGTAAATTTTTTTTAGTGTGACTATACAGACTCTTTTTTGCTGTAAAAGATTTATAGAGCTATAACTAGTTTGAAATGATATTAAAATCCCTCACCACAACACTAACTTCAATACCAATAAAAAGGACCGACTAAAGCTTCACCTAATAGTCTTATATGAGGCATAAATGTCTCAAAAACCGGCTCTTACAATTCGAATTCAGATTTTTATAATTTTCTGAAAGTATCTCAACCACTAAACTATCATTTTAAATGGTAGTATTTTCTTATTTAGTTGAAGATAAAAGATTAACAATGTCTTGACAGTTGCTAAAGATTATAGGATGGCATTTTTATAAATACAGTAGCTAAAATAGCTAATAATGGTTGTGCCAGCTATACTTAGTTATGGTCTAGCAAATACAATAGAGTTTTTCTTTACTTTATATACTTGTCATACATGTAACATGAGCAGTCTTTTGGTTTTCAATTAATAAAATTCTTAGACTTTTTCTTCTTCATTTTGTATCATAGTATCAAAGCTAGAAAAATATTTTTATTCTTCTTTTTTCTTTCATTTTCTCAATGTTTCTTACTTACCAAACAACTCTTCATTTTGATTCCTTTACAATTTATGTTGCAGTCTTACTCATTTTTTGTTATAGAGTTTTGTTGATTCAATCATGACTAAAACTGTAAATCCTTTGGAGAACTCTTCTTCGCCTTATTTTCTTCACCATTCAGAAAATCACAGTTTCATTTGTTACTCTAGAGTTGACTTCAATGAATTTTATCGCTTAGAAATAATCTTTTTTTACTTGCTATTTTTATAGGCAACAAATAAGATTTTCTTAATGGTTCTATTCCTAAATCTCTACCAAAGATCCTTTATACTTACCTTAGACACAATGTAATAACTTTCTTGTAGCTTGGCTTTTGAGATCTATTTCTTCTCCTATTGCATCAACTGTATTTTATTTTGAAGAAGCCAAACAAATTTAGGAGAAGTTGAATACGCGGTTCTCACAGCCGGATGACTCTCGGAATTGTCATTTACAGAATCTTTTGTAACTCTTACATAAGGTAACAATACAGTGGATGGATATTTTATTGAACTAAATGGCATTTGGGAGGAACTTTGTAATTTTCGTCCTTTTCCTCATTATTCTTGTGATAGTTGTAATCAAGATTATTTTCAAACCTTTGTTGACACATAACAAAAGGATTATGTCTTCAAGTTTTTGAATGGATTGAACGACTCTTTTTAAGGAGTGAGATCACATATATTAATGATGAAGCCTTTCCCTTCGTTAGATCAATTTTACATCATGGTCCTTAGAGAAGAAAATCAAAGGAGTATGTGGGTACAGTCAATAAATTTTACAGAAATGTCTCCTATGGCCGTTAAATATAATAGATTTAATATGATTTGCACACATTGTGGTAGATCTGGACATACTAAGGATCATTATTACAGGATCATTGAATCCCTGCTGATTTTAAGTTCAACAAGGATAGAAGAATTTTTTCACCTACTGTTAATCAAGTGACAAGATCTACATCGGAAGGTGATTTTTCAAGAACAGATGAATCACTATCTCAGTTGAATTATCCAGGATCAGGTTAAGAAATTGATGACACTTCTCAATGATCATGCTACACCTGTGAATCAAACAATTTATGCATCACCTTTACCATAACAAACACCTTCTCCATCTACTGTTACACCTATGGTTAATGTAGTAGGTATAGCTTGTGCTTCAATATGTTCTGTTGCTCATTATCCCAAACATCATGATTTTTCACGCCAAACATGTCACCTTGGATCCTTGCATCTTCTTTGGATTGTTTTGACTCAGGTTATCCTGTGACTTATATGCATATGCATGTTTCTTTACCTAATGGTATGCAAGCTAATATAATTCATATCGGGACATTTGTCATTAACTCTCGTCTAGTGCTTCATCAAGTCTTACACTTTCCAGTTTTCAATTTCAATTTGATTTCTGCAAGTAAACTTGCAAAATCACTTAATGTTTCTCTTATTTTCTCTGCTACTTTTTATTGTATTCAAGACCAGTATTCTTTGAAGATGATTGGACTTGTTGAAATGCAACAAGGACTCTACTTCCTCAAGGCTTCACAGTATCTAGTTGGAAGCCATTTGTCTAAACAATCTTTTGTCAATAAAGTGTCTCTTGATGTTTGGCATCATAGAATGGGCCACATTACAGTTCATAAATTTTCTCAGCTTTAACATCTTATTCCTTGTGATTCAAAATCACTGATACCTTGTGATGCTTGTCCAAAGGCAAAACTTAAAGGGCAATCTTTTCCTGTATCAAAATCTTGTAGCACTCATTTGTTTCAACTTATTCATATGAATGTGTGGGGTCCTTATGCATAAGCTGACCTCCATAAGAACCATTATTTTCTTAGCATTATTGACGACTTTTAGAAATGTACTTAGGTGTTCCTTATGAAATATAAGTCTGAGGTTTCTCAGTTGATTGAATACTTCTATAATCTAGTTCTGAATCAATTTCAAGTTAGCATTCAAACCATTAGAACTAATCAAGGGACAAAATTCTTTTCACATGACTTCTTTCATTCTAAGGGAATAATCCATCAACAAACTTGTGCATATTCACCTCAACAAAATGGCACAGTCGAACATAAACATCAACATGTCTTAAATGTAGCTCGTGCCTTGCTTTTTCATGCTCATTTACCTTTACATTTTTAGAGTGATGTAGTGTTGACTGCAACATACTTGATTAATCGAACTCCTACAACTCAACTTCAAGGTAGAACTCCTTTTGCAATTCTTTTTAAAAGATTGCCTTCTTATGATCATCTCATATCATTTGTTACTTGTGCTATTCCTCAAACTTAGTTTCTCATTGTACTAAATTTGATGTAAGAGCTCGAAGATGTATTTTTGTTGGTTATCCTATGCACATTAAAGGTTACAGGTTGTCTGACTTGGAATCCAAAACTTATCTTGTATCTAGGGATGTTCAGTTCCATGAATCTGCATTCCCTTATTCTTTCCCTTCTTTTAATTCTTTGTCTTCTTCTTTTTCTACTTTTTTCCCTTTATCTTTTCTCTCAGACACTATGTTAAACAAGAATGAGTCTGGTTTTCCCTCTACTCGTCCTTTCTTGTCAGATTCCATAATACCTTCCTCTCCTTCACCTATTTCTCATTTTCCTATTTCTTTGCTAGTCCATGTTTCTTCCCCACCGGTACCTTCGCCATCTACAAACACACATGTACCGCTTAAACGAAGCACTAGAGTTCCACATGTTCCTGCATACTTGGATAATTACTTGCATATTGTTAGACATGCTAGAAACTCACATGCTTCAACTATTACTTACCTTATACAAAATTATATTTCTTATGCTTCACTTTCACCTTCTTCTAAATCATCTGCCTTATTTGTTACCCCTCATTTTGAACCTAAAACTTACCAAGAAGCTGTTAAGCGTGATCATTGGAGCTGCCATGAGATTAGAACTTGATGCCTTGGTTCAGAATTCTACTTGGACAATGGTTCATTTGCCTCTCGATAAGTCAACTATTGGGTGTAAGTGGTTATACAAAGTCAAATATCATTCTGATGGTTCAGTTGAACGTTATAAAGCCATGTTAGTGGCTAAGGGGTACACACAGAGGGAAGGATTGGACTATCAAGAAACTTTTAGTCCTGTTGTTAAGCACACAGTTGTGTAGATGTTCTTTGCTTTAGCAGTTGTCAAAGGTTGGTTTGTAGCTTAGCTGGACATCAATAATGCATTCCTCAATGGTGATCTGATTGAGAAAGTGTACATGGATTTGCCACTTGGCTATCAACTTTAGGAGGGGCGTGTGTGTGAATATGATAGTTCTAAGTCCACCATTGGTACTAGTCCCAATTCTGGCAGGCTTGTGTGTAAACTTAAGAAATCTTTATATAGGCTTAAGCAAGCCTCTAGACAATGGAATGTTTAAATTTTTGAAAGCACTCTTGCAACATGGTTTTATTCAATCCAAATCAGACTGCTACTTGTTTACTAAGACTGCAGATTCAGGTTTTATAGTTTTGCTTATTTATGTTGACGGCATAGCAATGGCAAGTGATAGTCAATCTCTTATTGAAGAAACTAAGGCAGCCGTGGAGAATCATTTCAAACTTAAGGACATGGGAACTTTAAGGTACTTAATGGGTTTAGAGGTTGCAAAATCACACAATGATGTTTCTATTTCATAGAAAATATACTTTGGAACTACTTCAAGAGTATAGCCAGTTAGCGACTAAGCCTAGCAGTATACCTATAGAGGTTAATCATTATAAGGTGCACGATACTCAATACTTGTTGAGTGATCCTTTTGTCTACATAAAGCTAGTTGGACAGCTAATGTATTTAACCTTGATCAGACCGGATATTACCTATGTTGTGCATGTACTTAGATAGTTCATGGATAAGCCCTCTGAGTTGCATCTCACAGTAGCATTCAAGGTTTTGAAATATTTGAAACGAGCTCATGGATAAGGAATTTTCTTCTCTAGTGATTCAAAATCACAGCTTAATGCTTATACTGATAGTGACTGGGCATCTTGCAAAGAGACCAAAAAATATTTAACAAGATTTTGTATCTTCATTGGAGACTCATTGGTTAGTTGGAGATCGGAGAAACAAAGCACTGTTTCTAGGAGTTATGCAGAAGCAAAATATAGGGCCATGGCATCAACAACAAGTGAAATCATGTGGTTGCTTTATCTGTTGAAGGACTTCGGCATAGATCATACATAAGCTATAAAGTTATATTGTGACAACAAGATTGCCTTAGACATAGCGAAGAATTCTATTTTTCACGTATGAACGAAGCATATTGAGTTGGATTATCATTATACGAGAAAGCATATTGCGCAAGGCCATATTCAAACTGAATATATGAAGAAAACATAACAAAGAGCTGACATTTTCACTAAATCCTTGCATCCTATATAGTTTAATTACTTGCTCAGCAAGTTAAATGTTTATAATATATATGTTCAACTTGTGGGGAGTCTTGACAGTTGACTAAAGATTACAGAATGGCATTTTTGTAAATACAGTAACTAAAATAGCTAATAATGGTTGTGCCAGCTATAATTAATTATGGCCTAGCCAATACACTAGAGTTTTTCTTTACTTTATATATTTGTTATGCATATATTGTGAGCATGCTTTTAGTTTTCAGTTAATAAAATTCTTAGAGTTTTTTTTCTTCATTTTATATCACAATGTTTGAATAAAATGTTACATAGAGAATGAACTCAAGAATAACAGTTAGTAATCTAATGATGAACCACAATTTAAGAAACCAAAAAGTTCAAAATCCTACCTTACTTCCCCTAATAGATTCCTAACGTAAAAAAGATAAATGTTAAATTGTCAATCCTCTCAATTTGACAAGAATAGAATTAACTAACCTATTTAATAAGCACACTAAACGAACACAAGCCCTCCAACAATATTATTCTGGCAATTATTAAACATACAATAGTTAATAGAGACATAAATAAAGAGACAAATAGATGCGGGTTGCACTTTAGTCAAATGAAATCTTTGCCTTAAACCTGTCATCACACGTCCCCAAGATACTTGGAATTCACGGAAACAATCAAGCCCCACTACTTTTCTTTGGCTATTTTAATTGTTTTTTTATTAATATCAATAAATTAACCATTAAAAGTTAGAAATGCTCATCAAAAGTTTCAATTTTTATATTTTAAAAATAAAGAAGAAACAAAAGTAATTTATATGCGAGATATACATACATTGGATTATCAGCTTTTTTTGTGGCGTTTACGTCAAGCTGCGAAAATCTTAGGCATTACATAAAGCACAGACGTTTGTCTTTTTTTCTTTTTCAAGCTTTCTTTCTCGCTGCAAACTTTCCTGGAAAATTTTTCTCTCTCTCTCTGAAGAATCCATTTTCTTTGTTCATTTCCCAGATACGTTTCTTACCAAAAAATTGTTCAGTAATATTTGCAAGCTGAAGTAGGTGCCTTTTGTTGTTCTCTGAATTGGGACTTTGTTATTTCTTTGGATGAGCAATAACAAATCCTGATTTGGAGAAGGTTATAACAAGTATTGCTTTTCATTTCTGTTATTTGAATCTCTGGTTTTTCTGTTCTTTTTTTCTTCTTTTAAATTTATTGTGAGCTTAAGAGAGAAGAACCCAATTGAGATTTGAGGCGGAAAGAATTTTTAACTTAGTTTTGTAGAAATTTGCAGTAAATTGAAGTTTATATGTGAATTTGGTATATGGGTTTTGTTCTATAAGAGATTGGTTGTGATGTGCTTATGTATGTGATCTGTTAAATGTGTAAAATCTTGGAGTGGTTTGTTTGTGCTCTAGAGAAAAATACTGTGTAACTAATGCTTTGAAGTTATTTTCCATTTAATTGTCTCCATTTTGAAGTGTTTCTGCAATAGTGGTTGTTGGGTTACAATTGATTGAGATTTTGAGGTGTTAGTTGGAGTAGAAATTTGTAGTTGGTTTGATATTTGGTTGTAGTTATTGTGCTTAGGGTGGTTGTGTTAATGATGGGGAAGCAAAGTGGTAAGAAACAGACAGGAGGGCAGTCAGGTGACAGTAATGTGAAGCAAAATAAAGTTGGGAACAATAGCCCTAAAGCTACTGATGAGGACACGCTAGTTTTTATTTCCATGGCTCAAGAGTTGAAAGAGGAAGGGAACAAGTTGTTTCAAAAGAGGGATTACGAAGGAGCTATGATGAAATATGAGAAAGCTATCAAATTGCTTCCTAAGAATCATATAGATGTATCCTATCTTAGGACTAACATGGCTGCATGCTATATTCAAATGGGTCAAACCGAGTATCCTAGGGCCATTCATGAGTGTAATTTAGCACTGGAGGTCACACCAAAGTATGGTAAAGCTCTGTTAAAGAGGGCAAGGTGTTACGAGGGTTTGAATAGGTTGGATTTGGCTTTGAGAGATGTTAGTATGGTTTTAAAAATGGAGCCGAATAATGTCATTGCAATAGAGGTTTTAGAAAGGGTGAAAAATGCACTTGAGCAGAAAGGGCTAAGGGTGAATGACACGGTAATTGAACTGCCTCCAGAATATGTTGAACCTCCTAGCACTTCAAAACCCATAAAAGAGAAGATGCGTAAGAAGAAAAGTAAAAAAGTTGAGAAGAAGACTGGGGATGAAATTGTGGATAAGAAGGTTGACGACCAAATTGAGGAGAAGCAGACTAAGGATAAGGTGGTTGTGGAGGAGAAAATTAGTAGTGGGATGGAGGAACCTAAGAGGAGCGTAAAATTGGTATTTGGTGAAGACATAAGATGGGCTCAGTTATCTCACAATTGCAGCTTCCTGCAGCTGAAGGAAGTCATTGCTGATCGATTTCCAAGCTCAGGAGCAGTTCTTATCAAATACAGGGATCAAGAAGGTGATCTGGTTACAATAACCTCCGATGAAGAACTAAGATTGGCTGAAGCATCAGCTGAATCCCAGGCCTCTATCAGGCTGTATTTAGTCAAAGTCAATCCTTATCAGGATCCGTTGTTTGAGAAACCTAAGGAGGAAGGGAAAGAGGAGGAGGGAGAGGTGAAAAAACTGGTTATGAGACAAAATGTTGCCACAGAGAACGGAAACATGGAAGAACACAAGAAACCAGATGATGGATCTTGTCATATTGATGAATGGATAGTGGAGTTTGCTAAGCTTTTCAAGGATCATGTGGGGTTCGAATCTGATGCCTATCTGGGTCTCCATGAACTTGGTATTAAGGTGTATTCTGAGGCTATGGAAGAGGCAGTTACAAGTGAAGAAGCACAAAACCTTTTCAACACAGCAGCAGGGAAGTTCCAAGAGATGGCAGCTTTGGCATTGTTCAACTGGGGAAATGTTCACATGTCTAGAGCAAAGAAGAGGGTTTACTTCAAGGAAGACTCTTCTAAAGAAACGGTGCTTGAGCAGATTAAAACAGCATATGATTGGGCGCAGAAGGAATATACGGAAGCAGGACAGAAATATGAAGCAGCACTCAGAATCAAACCAGATTTCTATGAAGGTTTTCTAGCTCTAGGGCAGCAACAGTTCGAGCAGGCAAAACTATCTTGGTATTATGCAATTGGCAGCAATATTGATCTAGATTCATGGTCTTCTATAGAGGTTGTACAACTTTATAATAGTGCAGAGGAAAACATGGACAAAGGCATGCTGATGTGGGAAGAATTGGAAGCACAGCGCCAAACTGAGCTTTGTAATTCGCTTAAGGTTACATCTCTATCAGAGAAGACAGAGTTGGACGGGTTATTCAAAGATCCTTCAGCAGAAGAAGCCACTGAGCAGACTAAGAACATGAGGTCTCAGATCAATCTCCTGTGGGGCACCATACTCTATGAGCGCTCAATGATGGAATTCAAATTACGCCTACCAGTCTGGCAAGAAAGTCTGGAAGTTGCAGTCGAGAAGTTTGAGCTTGCTGGAGCTTCCCCAACTGATATAGCTATTATGATAAAGAACCACGTCTCAAATGACAATGCAGTGAAAGGTAACTGAAAACCACTAAGAAATTTTACATCAGAAACATATCATCTATAAAATGCTGCAACTATTATCTGTAAGATGCTGAGAAATATATATGGTGAATTTATCTGATTGCAGGTCTAGGATTTAAAATTGATGAAATAATACAGGCATGGAATGAGATGTATGAAGCCAAAAAGTGGCAAAGTGGGGTTCCCTCCTTCCGTCTAGAACCCTTGCTTCGGCGACGAGTTTCCAAACTTTATAATGCTCTGGAGCTTACATGAATCATTCTTTGAACTTATCATGTCTTGAAACCTCATCTGGAATTGTTCAAGTCTTGCATCCTAAGGTACATGAACAAATATTACTCAAAATACTCACTCTCACACACCTCTTCTGTTTGTGTATCTTTGACATAACTTGCATTTGATGCCTGAAGGAGCATGATTTCTCCCCATTTGATAGGATGTAGAAGTTCAAATTACATCACAAAGCTTGTTTTTCTCTTTGAATAAAATTCCATTCCGTGTGTTATGGTGTGTTAAGGCCTTCCTTTAAGCGTGTGTGTTTTTTTCCCTCTTTTCCTTCTGAGACTACAGCCACCAATGTGTAAGTTGCTGAATTCATGCTCTTATTTATTCTGGAAGTGCTAGTTCTGTGAAGCAGTCGTGTAAAAATTTCTAGTTGAAATAACTAAGAGAGCCACATTCATGATTTATGGTGGGAAGAGAGAGAAAAGAACGTCTTACAGAGTGGTGAAAATGTTAGACGCCAGTAAGATGTACCATAACTAAATTTGGAATATTAAGTTGTACACATGTTAACTGAAGTTCAAAGATAATGCACCTTGTGTATATCATTTGGCATTTGTATATTACAAGAATGAGAAGAACTTCAAATTAACAACTGTAAGCTACGGCAATAATACAGCATACCCACCAAGGTATTAGCAATGACATCTGGTAATTAAACCTATGAGTAATAACTTTTGCACTCATGCAAGATCACATGTATGCTCTATTTATTGCTGGGCATAGAGCAGATAGTGTTGTGTTGAACCTTTTTCATGCAAGTCTTGATATCCTAGATGCACAAGATATTAGTAGGCCTCCACATAAGTTCGCATGTGGAGTTGTAAAATCTCTACTCTCTCATTTTGAAAAAGCTGAATTGTTTGCACTTCTTTTAATGTGTATTGAGCTACTCCAGAAGGATTTATCATCAGTACTGCATGCTTGTGAGTTTATGTTATTTTTGAATCTGTCATCTAGGTTAGAAGAGAGATTTTTCTTCTTTCAGAAAAACTTGGCATGCTTTTATTGTCAGTGCTGCCTTAATTTTTTTTCATTTTTATGTTAACGCAATCATTGCAATTGTCTCATCAAATCTCAGATGCAAGATCATTTTTTGGGCCTGTGACCTTACTTGTATGTTTTTCTGCAGGTTTCTTCCAATGTACCCTTGATATTCAGTTTCAGCAGTGCACACTTTGAAACACAGCAGTTGTCTGGGAATTGCATTTTGCGCAATGTTGTTTAAAAGAAAATTTAGGCCCTTCAATTCTTTCTGCACATGATGGGGACAAGAGAAATAGCAGGGATTTCACCTTTTTTTTGTTATTTCTGCCTTCACTTGCATGCCTCCCCATGTTTAGTTTAACAGTCAAATAGGTCACAGGATGTTTGTATTCTTCATTCATTTTGTCAACTAGCTTCAAATAATTCATATTAGTCTGTAATTTTAAGTTGGACTGCAACCTTTGTACTGCTGCTACTCATTTTGAATTAGTGTTTCAGGGATTAAGAACATTATTAAACTTCATGTACCATATAAAATGGACTTCAGTTGCTACTTTGTGCGCAATCTTTCTGGATGAGATTCCTGATTGTGAATTTGATAGTTTAGCATATACTAATTCTGGTTGTTGTGGCTTAAACTTCTGCTTGGCAGGAGATGGTATTACTGACATGAATCTTAGTCGGATGAGTACATCTGATCTTTACTATATCACAGAATGAGAAGAAACACCATTTTCTGCACATTGGATCGTCTCGCCACAAAACAAAGTTTCTATTACATTGAAGATTTGAAGGAGCATACTCTTACCTGACTCCAATTTCCCAGCATAGTCCTTGCATTCATAATTTACCAACGCGGCAATGATTTCATATTGTAAGCCATAAACTTGATGATAGTTATAGCTTATTCACAGGCCGTTACCATTACCAATTTAACATTTGAAATAAACTAACACCTCAGTTGTGCCCAACCAGATGGTTTGAACATGACAGAATCAGTATCTTTTGTATATAATGAATGCTTCTATACATGAAAGTAGCTATCAAAGATAATCACACTTAGCAAAGTCTTCAAAACGAGAGACCTTGAATTCGAATTCTCTCGAGCACTAAATCAGTTTTCGAGTGTAAAAATAACTACCCTTAACACGTTCTGATCCTAATAAATTTAGCAAAAATAACAATATGGCAATAACTAAATTACATAAATAAAGAACTGGTAATTGTGGTGGAGCAGAGGATGAAGCTGGAATAGAATCGGTTGGGATAAACACAACTGATTTTTCCATTTTATGACAACGAGGGCTGAATTTGCAAAGACAGACTTCAAAAATTGATTTAGAAGACACGTCAGGAATCAGAAAAACAAGAGACAATTGGAAAAAATAAAATAGTCAAACTTACAAATAGAGATACACAAGAAGGTGAAAATATAAACAACTGAAAATCAAAAGACATTAAAACTAAAAACAGAGACGGACAAAAGATACAAAACTAAAGTCTGATTATTATTATTATTTCTTTGAAATCAAAATGAAACTTCATAAATCAGAATTACCAGCAACTGATACATCAAATTGAAATGATATAAACTGAAGTCTAATTTAAACTCTGATATAATGACATAAAACTCAAAAAGAACATATCGTTCTGTTGAAATTGTATGTCTTTTGCGTAGAATGAGAGCTTTCTATTTATACATGAAGATTTTAGCTAATAGAGAAAAGTAAATAAACAAAACCTAAATTAAAGCTGATCAGATCATAATTTATGCTAATCAAACCACAGTAGCTATATGCCAACATTTCTCAATTCCCACACAAAATTCCAAAAGAAAAAGCTTCTCCCATGTCTAAGCTTAACCAAACAAAGGAGAAAAAGAACAGCATGTCAAGTGTTGACCAATTCCGAAAATCTTGGAAATAGGAACCAAGGTTAAAAACAAACAAGCACAAGGATTCTGAAAATAAAATCTATAGGAATTTTTCTGGCAAGTCTAATCAATTCCGCTAGCAGAATTTGACATCCTGCAAACTCGAATTCTGGCACACGGCATTCATCAAACATAAGCAACTATTTACAGTCTATTCAGCAATAGCCAATATTTTACATATAGCATCAGCGTTCTCCACATCTCTCACTCCTGTACCCAACATATCTCTTCCTTTCTTTCCATGTATACAAATATAAATTTATTAAACTGTACATGAAGCCATAGTAGGTTGATGGCAGGCTATTTACAAGGACATCTAACATTGCACTCACACTACTCTGGCCGAAAGCTTACCAAATTAGGAAGGGCAGTTGACTGGAGCTTACTGATTTCTGATGCAGTCACCTTGCAAGACTCTAAGGATAATGAGCGTAAATTCTTCAAAGGCTTCAGATAGTGCAATCCCTCATTAGTTATGAGAGAATTTGAAACATTCAGTGACACCAATTCTGTCAATCCTACAATTACATTGGGAAACAAGGTAAGACATCACTTTAAACAATTTTTCAATAAATTCTATTAGAATTCTGATGGAGGATCATATGTTCAAAACCAAAGCAAATAAAAAGACATTCACTGGTTAAACAGGTCATACTACCCATAAGTGGAATGCCAAACAAGTGCTTGGATGTACTAAGGCAACCTTATACTGCTTTTATGACCAAGAAGCTAAAGAACATATGACAAAGACCAATGATCTTATCAGTGCATGATTGGTGCCATTAATAAAGACTCGACATAATTCTATATCTAGCAATATTTTCCAACTAATATACCTCTTTACTCATTTTTAGCCATATCTATTGTACAAACATGAACAGGAAATAAGAATGTTCAAGGTACAAGGGTTAGATTCAGGCTCGACAGGAGAAGCAGCAGAATTTTAGATGCATTTGTCCATAATATATATAGGCACGTCAATGAGTTGCTAGAGCACTCTGCATAAGTTGCTATTTTCTGATCATATAACAAGCAAAGTAGCATGACCAACAAACTGGAACTTAAAGGAGAGATATGCTAAACTAGACCTCAGAAATAGCCGTTAGAACTGTACTTCACAAAATCAATAGAAATGACATGTATTCAGTTATTCAGCAGAAGGTTAAATGAAAATATATATTCAGCATGGAAAAAGCATTAATTACCAGAAATCAACTCCAAGGTTTTGTCTGTTAGGTTGCTGTTTTGTGACAGATTCAATACTGTCAGGTGGACTAGATCTTTAATATTTTTCACCCCATCATCAGTTAATCCTCCACCGCATATTTCAAGGGACTGGAGATTCTTGAAGTCTGCTTGACATTAAACATTTGGGAGTAAGATAATCAAGTAACAAATATAGTTTGTATCTCAAGGCTAAAACTACAATCAGTTAGTGCCTTAAACAAGGCATAGAATTTGTCTTGTTACTTAAAAGAGATAGCAATATCGTAAAGTCCAACAATCAAGTTAGAAGTGAGCCAATACAATTCAGTGACCATTCTAGATCCGTTATTGGTTTGAGATATCTTTGTACTGGTAGTTTTGGTGTTTCATAAATAAGTGGGTTTACACACACATGCATGCATGCACCCCTGCACAGAACAGAACTATGCCAAACATGATGACATGTCCATTAAATGTTTTCAATTTTTTAGCATAAAAATCAAGAACAGAAAGTCAATCTTTTAAATTTATTGCAATTCATCTGGGGCAGCATGGGTAGAGAAATGTAGGCTCAAATTAGTAGAAGCTGGCCAAAATGGTAACAAAACAAAACAAAATTTCTGTTCCCTTCCAAAGGACAGAACAAGATATCTCAGCTGTTCCAACAATGGAACAGCATTAGCTATCTTTAGTCAGACAATTATGCAATAGTCAAATGTATTCTCACACTGCAAATATTTTGTTCCAGAGTCTGAAATGCGAGCCCCAAAAAGATCTAGATGAATCAATCCTGTCAGTCCTGCATTAACAGGAGTACCGATTAGGGAATCAAAATATTTAGATATGAAAAAAGATGAAGCTAAATTAGCCACAATGTGAATTCAGAGGATTGCTACATCTGGTCTGGGCTTGGATTCAATGGTTTATCAATAGACAAGCCATGGATTCACAAAATAAGCATATTAATTAATTAGGGAACCAGAATAGTATAACAAAGTCCTCATTCATGCACAGACATAACTTTAAGGTTTTCCTTTTCCTTTTTAATATATTTTTTGTTAATACAAGAAGAAAATTGCATTAAAAGCGGGAAAAAAGGTTGTGGCAGAGCTTTAAAGACTTTCAGGAGCATAGGGTATGTCCATAATCCTCAAAGGCTTTTCTTGGTTTAAAATGGAGATAAATGCACGTATTTTTAAGAAAATTCAGAGTATGTCCTTTTATTTGTTGTGGAACAAGGTAGTGATTTTGTATTTTATATGGACTTGTGCTTTCAGATCCTTTGGAAAAGGTTTCTTTGTCCGTTAGCCACCTTTGACAAAGGGAATTAACTTTTTAACTTTTTAGCTTTTTTGCTTTTGGAAAACAAATTTCCTGTTTGTTTCCAGACTACAATATTATCTCAAATAATCAACGAACTAAACTTCAGGGACCACTCATACTGACCAGTTTTGCTAGTTGCATAAATTAAAAAGCTTTCTTTCATGTTAAGGTATCTGGAAGTTATCCAATAATACTTACTTGTAAGGGCTGCAAGCCCAGCATCTGTAATTTGGCGAGCATCCAAGTTGAGTGATCTAAGAGACAACAATCCAGATAACCTTCTTAAGCCACTATCAGTCACTAAGGTGAAAGACAGGTTTAAGTTCTCCAGAAGAGTTAAACCTAAAATAAATGAATACAACTGTAAGTCCGTCTTTGCCTTTCGTAAGCGACTGCAGCAAGAAAATAAACATGCTCTAGTAACCTGATTAGAAGAATAACTTATTGATTGTCAAGTAGAAACAGATGAATTACCAATTCCAATCAAAAGAAACTGACATATCAGCAAGAGAATTAAGGGCAGAAGTGCCAGAGGAAAAGTGAATCTCATGCTTTAGGTGGCTTTGAATGTGTAAATTTCAACAGGTCAGAACTTTAGAACATATTTGAGAATGAGGAGGACACTGGAAAAGAAGACACGGGCAATCCAAAGACATTCTCAGCCTTGAGAACACTTAGGACTTGCTACATTTCCCAACAGAATGTCGATATACATAATTTTGAGTGCAAGAAGTAAAATGACTTCCTCTTCACAAACAAACAAAGCAAAATACCAATGTAGGAGAATAACTAAGCAAAATATTAACTAAGCCAAAAAGGCTACTAAATCCATGACTAAAACTATTGAACTGCAAGACAAGAATTTATGAAAAGAGGCAGAACAAAAGGTGCATGAGTGCATGAAATAGGTTGTAAACAAGAGAGGATGGTAAAACAGAATATTTAGCAGACAGCTTATATCCTGGCAAGGGAAATGAATAGAGTAAAGAATGGTATTGTAGATGGTAACTAGAACTAAAATCCAAACCAGAAAGATGGCGAAGCCCATTGCTTCCAACTTCAGTATCAGACAACTCCAAACTTTTGAGTGGAAGGCCTATACAAAGAATTATAGAATATAAAATCAATTATTTACTTCAATGCAGCAAATAGGCATGTTGCAGAATAGATTCTTAGAACTGTTTTGCCTAACAATTACAAAAACTGGTCACATGCATCAATCCAACAATTAGGCATACTGCAGAATAGACACTCAGAACTGTTTCACCTAACAATTACAAATCACAGGAGCACGGCCTCAATTGATTTTTTTTTTTTTAATTTATTGCCGTGGTTCCAGAAAACAAAGTAAAGCCAGCATTTTTATATAATGATCAAAAAATGAATGGCTTAGATTTTTATAAATAATAAGCGAAGCCATTATTTAGAGGGCAGTGAGGATATTGCAAATCCTTCTTTTACTAGGAACTGCCCAGAAGGATTCTCAAATACCATAGCAAGATATGATTTCAAAAAGCCCTACTCCCAATAGTTCACAGCCTAGAAATCTGGATCCTTTTCATACAATTCTTGTCCAACCACAGATGTATTGGTCAAATTTATTCAGAAATTTTGACTTACTGCTAGTCAAAGATTTTATTTCCCAAATCTGTCACTTATACCAAGTGGAATTAGGAACTAAGTGAATAACGCCTTACTGTTGGACAATAAACAACTAATTAGTTTTTTTTCCTTTACAGAAACAAAGTTCTGCACACAACAATGCAGAAAATTCACAACTTGGTCATAGCCAGACCATCTTTCAATTCCTAGGATCCAGCAATAAAGACTAACATGATAAAATAAATGATTTGAACACAGGAAAAAGAAAAAGTGAAAGCAAAATGGATTCCATTGAAATTGCATTTATACTAGAAGGAAAAACTCCATTATAATGGAATTTTTATTCAGTTAAGCTGAAATAGCATACCTGTTAAATTAGCAAGTCCTTCATCACCAATATTACAAGAATCCAAGTTCAAGTTTTCCAAATTCATTAAACCTGAAAATAGCACAACCGAACACAAATTTACAATGAGAGAAGATCATATATTTTCACCTATAAGACCAAGCGCCACAAATGGAATACTTATAATGTTCCTTTCATCAAAGTCCAATCAGTAGCATGTAATTGGTTTATGTATGAAATCAAGCTTTTAGGGCCTTCACTCTCTGATTGTCACTGACTGCAAAAAAAGATAAGTTTTTTCCTGTGTCTTCGCATACATGTGTGTAGGAGTGGGGTAAGGAAGGAAGAGAGTCTGAAAGAAGTTAGGGCTGTTAAATTTTGTAGTAAATAATATAAGATGTTGGCTCTCTTAAGAGATCCATCAGTCGAGCTAAAAATCATTGATTTTTATAATTTTTGAATTATGCGACATTTATGTTCTAGCAGGTTGATTCTCCAGCCTCCCAAATATTATAAAGTACTTAGCAAGAAAGGCATTCGAACTTAAACTAAAAACCAAATCACAACTCAAGCTAGTTGACAGATGCAATTCGGCTGCAAGTCATATGCCCTACAGACTTTGGAATGAACCACTGAATCAAATCCAAAGCCTGAAAGTTAAAGTTCAGTTCAAGACTTATGCAACTGCTATTTGCTTTTCAAAAACTATACTACAAAAATATGGCCACTAAGATAAATGCCAAGAAGATGGCAACACTCGAAAGGTATCCAAATGTCAGTATCCATAATCAATAAGCTAATAGCAGGAAAAATAAGCAAATATGCACATTGATGCCAGAACTTTCAACCAGAGCGCTTGTCAATAACCACCATCGGATAAAAGAGAAGTTAGAATGACAAAGTAAGAGAAGCATGCAAATCCTTAATACTTCTGCCATGGGAAAAATAATATTATGAAATGACTAACATACTTGGGAGTTTTTTAACACAACCAACTTGCTCAAACATAATGAAAAGAAAAAATTGAGAGAACGAGAACCTTTTAAGTGCACCAAACATGCATCTGTTATATTGTTAAAACCCAAGCTTAACACCTTCAAGTTTTTTAGTCCTGCAGGTATCATTAATCTTGTGAACTTGATATCACCTTTCTTCAGCATGAAATATATAGAGAAATAAAACATTCCATAAAAAATAGGACAGATCTGACATGTTCAGATTAAATATAAAACTAATTTTACCCACCAGAAAACTTACTGCATCCATCATCAGATAGATTACATCTGTTCAGATTTAAGTATGTAAGTGCAACAAGAGCTGCAAAAGAAAATTCATCTGCTCATGAGACTGATCTAACACCACAAATTATTAGTTTGAAGTTTCATAAAAAACCGGTTAATCCTTAAGCAGTTTCATATGAAATTTGATGCTAATTTAGGAGGAAAAGTCCTGTAGAACCTATCTTTATTCCTTTGGATCTTTAAACAATATTCAACAAGTTTGGAGAATCGACAACTTGATTACCCAATTAAATCAGAAATTAATAATCATGACAAGCAACACTAATATCAAGGTCATCAGATATCCCAATAACTGAGAAGAGAGTCAACCAGAGATAGAATCCAAGCATGCAGTGGTGACATTGCAGCCCTCTAAATTCAACATAATAAGCTTCTGTAACCCTGCCAAGCACGAATAAACATCCAGTCACTTCAACACTTCAATTGCAATAAGGGAGATAAATGGCTGATAAAAGTCCCAAAAAAGCAGCTATGTTCTTGAATAAAGAGAAAAAAAAAAAACATAGGAACCAATTAATGCAACCAGCTTTACTGCATTGAATAGTTTTTTGACCAACCCCAAGATACAAGAATATTTTCTTAACCATACATTTTCATAAACAAGCAGCATAGAATACAATTATAAGCAGTTAAAATTTTGCCGGGAAGGAGGGGAAACAAACTCCAAAGCCCTAAACAAAATTTAAAAAAAAATCCATACATGAATAGGTAAAATGTGATAACGAATGGATTAACATGATAATTATTGCCATGACAATCCAAATACAAAACGAAAGGCAGCATGTATTGTACATACATAAGTTCAGACTATCGAATTGGCAACTGGGAGGAATAACTTATGACACCAAGTTGGTAGTATGAGGTGACCTAATTGGATGACTCCTTTCACATGACCCAAAAAACAAGAATGTCATTTTCATTATCTACTGGTCAATTTCAGCAAACAAGAAACTAACCATTTTCTTGCACCAGTTGTTATCCCATTCAGCAAAGGAGTTTTGGAACTTGCAAAGACATCACAAGCTCAATATTGCATAACCAAAAAGAAGCCAATTTGTGTTTCTCCTTTGATGCATATGGACTAGAATATCATAAAATTTTGGAGCCGCTGAAATCTCTATGGCTCTGAAAATGTGCCATAAGAAACAGCAGAAAATACTATTGTATAAAGGTTTAAGCTACATGCCACAATTCTAAAAGCCTTATATTCTCTCATTGGAAAGTTATTACGCAGATGATCTTCATCTCTCCGACAAAGGAGAAATATCTATCAATGGAAAAGAAGCAAATGCTGCACACGCATACAAAATGTGGAAAAAGAAAAGCTGACATTGTCGCAACATGGTTATACAAAAATCTCAGAGGGTATAAAGTACCTTTCAAATAAGAAACACCCAAATCAGTAACGTTACTATTTGAAATTTGCAACTCCTTCAGGTTAGTGATATCTGAAACACGATAAAACTGAGAGTTCAAGTATACTGGCCTAAGTCTCAACCTAGGCAGAAGATAGAAAAAACAAAAAAAAAAAATAAAAATAAAGAGGGGAGCCCAGGGGGGTGGGGGGGAGAGAGAGAGGGATAGAGGAGAATTATGAAAAGGGAAAAACTACATAAGCTTTGATAAGAATTCTGGAGCCTACACCACAACCTTATTATTTAATTCCAAACCTTTCTTAGTCAAATACGCTTAAAAATGACAAACTTCTTTTTCATATCTCTCAACAACAAATCCCAAACCCAGATATACAAATTTTAATTGAGTGATTACTCCTTTCACAAGCCAAGCATGACATTAGGTACCAAGTACATTAGGTAAGTCCATCAGCCATTTAATTGAAGTCCCTTAAACTATCATGAAAAGATGGATACCAAATAGTATAGGAATAAGCATTTGCACATATTTCAGCGTAAGAAGTGTTGAAATACAATTACCTGAGAGAGCCTTCATGTCCATATCTTCAATGCATTTACAACATCTAATGTTAAGAGATTCCAGCTTCAATAATCCTGAAGAAAATCGGAAAGGAAACTTAAAACAGATGTTGAATGCAATGATAGTTTAAGAATGTAAAAGAATAATGGCTAACACATAGTTCCATGGGAAAGTCATCAAGTCCATAAAGGATGAGAGAAATCTGGTAAATTGAAACTTATAAGTAGCTGTAACAGCAGATTAGCTGTCCCCATTTTTTCAACTATCATCCACCTTAAAAATGTTTTAATAGGTTCAATCTAAATTTTGTTTAAAAAAAAAAAAGAAAAAAAGAGAAAAGAAAGAAAAAGAAAGATGGAGAGACATGTAATTGCAAGTATGGCCCCCCACTCATAGTTTTCAGCAGTACAAGGTAGGAGGAGGTTAAGCAAGTACTCAAGCACCTACAGGCTTGAATTGTTGAATCAATATATTATGCAAATTAAAGTAACATGATCATCAAAATACAGAATAATGAGTTCAGATCCTTTAAACAACAAGTAGTTCTGGAAAGGCACGAGTTCCCATTCAGTACCTGTAAGAAGTATAGCTATTGGAAGCAAAAAAATGGTCAAAAGCAGCAAGGAACACGAGGATTTATCTCAAATGATGACAAACCTTTAAGATGAGCAAGCCCACCATGAATCTGGGGACATCTTTCCAGGTCCAACTTTTCTAAGTTAACTAAACTGGAAAAGCCACGCATCCCTTCAGCAGTAACAGCATTGCACCTCTTGAAACTCAAAGATGTCAAGTTTTTAAGACCTGGAGGATAGGATCACAATTATCATCCATGTAATCAGCATATAGAGTTGATTAGTGAATTTCAAGAATAGATACTAGGAAAAGGAAAAGAAAAGCCACCAAATGATGTAATGCTTGAATTAATACCAATAAAAAAGAAATCGATAAATCATAGCTGTTGACCAAAGGAAATTGGAACATCAGCTTAGGATAGAATAAAACTAATTAGCATCATTAATTTGACATAGTGCAATCAAAGCATAAAATGGGTATAATTTAGACAGTCAAACTTTTGCTGCATGTAATGTTCATTGCAGCTCAGAACTAACTTCCTCCACTGGTACTTCAACAAGTATATAGCATAGTCAGTAACTTCTAATATTACCACCGCAAACAATTGGTATACTTTTCCATTTAATATCCTCAAAGGTAATACGAATTGCCACTAAATATCCACAAGAGTAATACTAAGGATACTTACTTTATCTACCATATCTTTTTTTCTATACAGAACAAATAAATGATCTCAGGCAGCAAATGGAGATCAAAGACTGTAAACTATGCTTTAAACTGACAAACAAAAGAACAAAGAATGATAAAAACTTGTAGCACTTTAATAACCAAGCATGAGAGAAGTACCACTAATGTGTTTCAGCCCACATTCAGAAATGCAGTCACAGCGGTTCAAAATCATGGTTTGGAGGCTTGAGCAAGCCTGGAGAAGAGCCAATCCAGTATCAGTGACATCAGAATCAGAAAGGTCCACAGAAAGTAAAGATGATCCTTGTGAAGATACAATATCCATCCAACTATCCTTGACTCCAGGATATTCACCCAAAAGAATATCCTGTCATTGTGATCAGGAAAGATAATTAGTTTATGAAGCTCAACCAGATAAAAATTTCATTTCTGAAAGATTATATAAAAAATTTCATTTCTGAAAGATTATACCTGAAGAGCACAGTCTCTGAATGCTTCAAGAGTAGCATCAGTAAGACAATGTGAAATTACCAATTCGTTAAAGATTTGCTGACTTAAATCCCTTGGCAACATTGAAAATGTGCTATATTTATCGATATCCTGTTGTTAATGGAGAAAGTGAAAAGGAGAAAGATTAGACACAAGGTGAAAAAAAAAAAAAAAGGTCCACAAAACAAGCACGCCAAAGAAATGCCAGCAATAAACCTCGCGTATTTTGTATACACATAATTCCATGAGGGATGGGCAATTGCCTCGTCCTGGTTGGAGGTCTGCAGCTGGTCGAGCAAATGACCCTAGCCATTTTGAACTTCCGCTTTTATTGTACCTTCCAGAGACCCCAACCTGGACACCCTCCTCAACAACCTGTTGATTCCTCTTCCTTGAACAAATTCCACCCATTGATTGATTATCCCACCACTTATCTGTTCAAGTCATTAAGGAAGCAGGCTTGTTGCCGAAGCAAAGTATATGGCGTTTCGCCCGATCAATTCTGTTTGATTAAAATATGAAAGAACATCAAGGAACATACTTGGAGAGTAAACTGAAACCCAACAACAACACTAGTAAAATTCCCCATGATCCAAAAATATTCCACCCGCAAAATATGGATAGTTATCAAAGTGAAACCATTAAAATCACTTTGTGGACATACAAATCTTAATTTGACACACTAATCAACGTTCAATAAAGAAACGAACGTCCTAGTCTCTACTTCAGAAACGCCAAATATTTCAAGCTTTTACCGCAGAGAACCTCTTCAATTAGAATCAGACTGAATAGGGAGCAAATATCAAACATTCACTA
The DNA here is from genome assembly GCF_019578655.1 of Ricinus communis. Lineage (NCBI taxonomy): Eukaryota > Viridiplantae > Streptophyta > Magnoliopsida > Malpighiales > Euphorbiaceae > Ricinus > Ricinus communis. Next base: position 25,121,867 of record NC_063258.1, read on the forward strand.
CATATAAAGCTGGAAACAAGAACTGCACTAAAAAGATAACAAGATAAAAATAAAGCTACCAACTTTTTATGTCATGACATAACCCATGTAAGCAGAAAGGTCCATATTCAAAGTTGGAGTAATAAACAGTACCCAGTTCAAGAAGGATTCTCAGGTCTGATCATCATCATAAGATAACTAAATCTCTCCGTTTACACTTTTGCTTAAAAACTGTTCTATGGTGATTCTTGTCAGGTAAAGCACCCAAAATCTTCAACTCAAAAAAGATAAATTTACAACTAAAACCCAAATCCCAAATCAAAACGTAACACTTGAAACACGACCATGTCCCGGCTCCTTAAAGATCATATTAAACACAAAGCTTTGAGCTTGAGGTGATCAAGTGAAAAGAGAATCCAGCAGCAAATACTTGTAAAGAAAAGCTCAATTATTTTTCAGAGCGAGAAATTGAGACTGTAAGCAAGAAAGAAAGAAGTGAAGCTGGGACAGAGCCGTCTGATGAATGACACGCGGCAAAATTGCGCGATTTGATTAGATAAGGTGGACACCCTTTATGCCTTATTCGGCGGGGAACGTAAGTGGTAGAGCAACCGAAGACGTAGCTTATAACAGTATTTGACGACTTGCCGTTTTTGGCAATGCAAGTTAAGTGTGCTCTCAGTCCACGTATGAGAATTAACTCTTTCTATTATCTATAAAAAATTTACTATTCGTAAAATAAGATTTTAAGAAGTCTACTTGAAATTGTTCTTTTAGTTCCAAACACGTAAACAAAACTCGAATTTGAAACCTTATTTAAATTAAAATATATATTTATCACCAATTTTAAATTCTAAATAAATAGATTTGCAATTATTTCATATAATAAATTAAGTTTTAATATCTTTTTTTATAGACTCCATTTTTCTTAGGAAAGAGCATTAATGTATATATTTTTCCCAATCAGGGGTAATGATTTTGTTTTTAAAAACAAAAGGAATTTCAAGACCACAATGCCAAGTGCTCCCTTTTCTATTTGATTCACAAGTGGAAATTATGAAATCAACCAACCAAGATAAGACAATGATGGCATATGCCTAAATGAATTTTACTTTTTATTAATGAAATTGGCCTTACGTGAAAACAGGGGAATGTACAAAAACCATAATATACAGTTATACACACAAACAAACAAACATGAAATAATGATTACCAAATAGCATTATTGCTTGTAAGAAATAAAGTTAAAAAGAGAGTAATAAAGAGTAGGTATTAGCATACACCAAAGCCAGACGGCAATGTCGTTTTCCCATTTCAGAAATTGTTCTCGATGAGTAATTAAAAGAATATGATGTTAAACCTTATGATACATTTAGCATTATAATATTTATTATTCCATATTGTTGCTTGCTTTAAACTCACCTAGATTCCAGTGGGGTTCAAGCTAGTCCGCACACCCGATTATTTGTTCGAAATCAAAATAAATAAATAAAAATATCCAAAAGGCTACGTTTTACTTCAGCTGTCAAACATAATTTCCCCAGTTTAAGGAATTAGATTTAAAACTCAATTTTGCCCCTCAACTTGGAGTCAATGGCTAATTACTCAGATTTAAAATTTTTGGCCATTTCACCTAATGAATAAGTAAAATTTATTTTAGTCCTTAAACTTTATATTATGTATTAAGCTTAGTAAAATAATTGTATAATAAAAATTTTAACCTAATAATAATATCTAACAAAAAATAATTAAATTTCTAGTTTTTAATAAAAATTTAAATTAAATAATAAAATTAAACTCATACAAATTTAAATTTTTTATTAAAATTAGAAAAGAATTAGTTTTAAAAAATAATTAATCTTAATTTCCAATATTTTTAGTACAATTTAATCAAATGGATAAGAAAATAAATATTAGTTATTATTATTTAATTTTAATTATTTAATAATTTCATTTTAATTGAGTTTGATATTATTAAATTAAACTTTACTTATTGATTAAATCCTTTAATTGAACTTTTACTTACTTTTAATTAAACTTTCACTTACTTCGCATGCTGCATTGAATCCAATCTCTTAATTTTATATAAACTGGATTAGCTACTTTCACCAAATTGAATGGTAAAATTATCAAAAAATTTAAAATCCAATTTAATTGATCATTGACACCAAATTGAGGAGGCAAATTGACCTTTAAACCTTAAGAAGTTATTATATGATTAAAGGTTATGAAGTTGGTAAGTTTCATATGATGAAATTGTATACGAAATACTGAAGAAGTTCGAATCCGAACACAAAAATATGAACACTATACAGAATGACCACATTAATAAATCTATTTTAAAAGAAAAAATCGAGACACTATCCAAATATCCTGTCAGTGCTGATAAATGTCGGACATGGAAATGTCATGGAATATGAGCACTGAACCTCTAACAGGATATATTAGCAATAAAAACATCTTAAAGTTTGAGAAATTATTGCAGGTGTAATAACCCCATTGTATAGCCCAAGAAGCTCAGCAGGGGAGGAGCAGGAGGTCAATGTTGCCTACCTGACTTTTCATTAATTTTCACTGAAAATTGAATGCCAAATCTGACATTAACACTGACAGCTGCTACAACCATTGAAAAGAGTAAAATTTGTACAAGAATCAAACACCAATAGGAGCAAAAAAAGAGCAACAATCAATTAAATTACACACCTAATTGAAGGCGTTATGATACAGTACTTATCACTTGTACCACATTTGCACCAACATCACGAAGCTGCAACAGTAGTACGACCAGTGCTCCGTCCAAGTCCAAGACCAAGACCCAAACCCAAGGGAGTAGTACTATCCGTTTTAGACTTTCCATGGTTACTATGGGAGCAATGGGAAGAATGGACATGACCCTGATGAATTTTGCCGTCTGAATTTACATTAATGGCAACATGCCCATTGCCATTCATGTGATGAGAGTGGGCATCCCCATTCTGCGAGCTTGGATTCCTTGTCATATGCATCAACCCAATCCCCTCAGAATGTGCAGAATCTTCAACATACTCAATATCTTCGTTGTAGCCATTGATCAAGAAATCTGAACAGTTCTTTCTGAGACCGTGATCATATGGGTTTCTAAAGCGACCGCCTGGGCCTCTAAGGTAGCTATAACGCATTGCATTTGCCATTTCATTTGTTGTTATATTGCGAGATATCTGATGCCACGAGACAAAAGCATTCAGCAGGTGTTGAAGTAATAATGAAAATCATATTAGAGTTGATAGGTAATGCGCAGCTTGCCCACAAATGCAACATTTTTACTCTCTCTAATGAGTTACCACAACACATTAAACAGCATAGTCCAGCAACTAAAACTTCAGTTACTGCCATATATAGCCCAGAGATGCAACTCAATAGTGCATCACATCAAACATGAAAGGACCGACACACAACTTCTGGTGATAAATTGACTGAGTTTGGTAGTGACAGGTACAGAAGAAAAGCACAGGTATCTATCTACATGACCAGCCATAAAAGAGGATGCTTGACATACCTGAGAAGCTTGCACAACAGTTAATACTGCCACACCAAAGAACATGAGAAAATCAACAATCAGAAATGAAATAGCTCCAACATGATGAGTCCCGGCGTGGTTTATCCATGCTCCAAATGTAGATGGAGCTGCTGGATCAGTCACAACTCCTACATCCAACAAATTATATCTATCAGCTAAGTAAATCAACTACCTCCACTCAACCAACCAAAAAAGGCTAAAAGATAGTTTTAAAGAAGGCAATTAATCACATACTTGTAAGAGCCACTGCACCAGTAATCAACATTGCTGAAACTTCTAGAACAAGAAACATAAAGAAATCCCATTTGTTTTTCTGCATCAGAAGCAGGGAAAAATCCATACTCATTGACACATTAATTTTGGATGAAGCATGGAAAAGTAAACTGATACAATCCTACCGAGGAAATCTCAAGACATACATGTAAGCAATCAATATAATCCTCCAGCCATAATTTTAAATTTGAAAATGACAACCCTATGTGCAGGAAGCAGTCTTAGGAAGAGTGCCATAATGAAAGTATTTAATTATTTCACATGCATTCCAAAAGGAGTACCAAAAGGACATTAAGGTTCTTTTCATCGGGTTAAATCCTATCATACTAATTGCCAGTTCAATCAAATGAGCCCCTTTTAAATTCCATCTCTTTGGTAGATGAGTTGTATATTCTCCTCATCAGTAAATAGCAGGTGGAAAATGTCAGATCTGATGTTTGTGCATTCACCTAACAAAAAAAACAGTGATCATACAATGCTTACGTACCTTGCCAATGCAATTAGACACCCAGGGGCAATGGTGATCAAATTGTTCAACACAACGGTCACATGTGGAACAGTGCTTTGCGCGGAGAGGTCTAACAATCTGGTTATAGCAAAATATGAAATGACACTAAGAAAACAAGCATAAACATGAAACAGTAGCACGTCTCATAAAATTAGACATGAATAAGCAGCCAAGATCAAACCTTGCATGTTGCGCACAGTTGAGACCAATTTCCAGCTAGCAAAGCAGGATTATTTATCTCGATCTTCAAAAGAGGTTCCTACATAAGAAATGGTATAAGAACATTGACATATATTTAGAGAAACAATGCCTTCTTCCCCTCTAACTGGAGGAGAAATGAAAAGACCAGCATGACTTGGATAAAAGAAAAGACTACAAGAGAATATAAGCATCTTCTGTGAAGAACGTGCTAATGAAGCTAATCCAGGAGTACATCATTTCTTGTATGAAAGGTGGATTGTGTGGTCGTGCAAAGGGGGGGGGGGGGGGGGGGGGCGAGGTTTGCGGGTGTGAAGAGTGCAACTTACATCATCTTTCATGTTTTCTGGATCATGCACATTCATTCTAATGTAACCTGGATCCTTCCTGCAAAGGAAAATGGGGAAAAAGACGAAAAGAAATAAAGTCAAATGACATCAACATGTGAATAAAACAATTTTTTTTTTTAAAAACGAAGATACGGGATGTACTCCCATCAACATTGTAATATCTGCATTGGGGTGTGGTGCAAGTATAAGGGATCAAATATAATTGTATCATTGACTCCAAGACATAGAAACCGCTTATGGCAAAATTTTAATAGTTATTGGACATTTCAATTGGAATAATATCTATATCAGCCCATGTGCAAGTATAAGGGAGTCAAATGGTGCACAGGAATGGCAACTGAATTTCAAATACTATGCAAGATTTTAATAGTTATTTGCATTTGCAGAAATATAAAACAATCAAGCAATTTCTTAGGACATAACAACGCAGGCATATATGAACTCAACTGCTCAACCATTACTAAAACTACTATGTAGGGCATACCTGCTACACCTATAAAACATAAATAGTCCAGTAGTTGCTAGGAAAACACCCAACCAGGCAAAAAGACCAAAGCCAGCTGTTAGCTTTGGTAGACTGGGATCTGCATCCATAAAATTAAAAAACAATTACTAAGAAATGGGACTAACAATTAAACTAAAAATGAAAAGCAAATGGGAAATGCAGTCTTGATGATCCAGGATGAGGAACTCTATCAAGAAAAGATAGAGAAAATACCCATAATGACAGAGTGAGTATAGGTCACCAACAGAAGTAATATTATGGACCAAAGTACAGGTGCAAGTCCCAACTTTGCTAGACGTCCCAGGCGGCTGTTTCCATCACAACGCTTGTCAAGCAACCTCCTCGCATTTCCCTAGAGAATCAAATCTATTTAAGCATCGAGTTCATAGAGGCTGAGTTTAACAACACATATTCAAAATTTGTTTAAAAGAGCATCGAAAATAACACTTCAAATGAGAACAGTACATTAGGGTCAGTTGCAGGAAAAATAAAATCAACAGGTTTTATATGCACAAATGAATCGTATAAGGGTGAACTGTATACAGAACAGCATGTTATTTTGCACTTTCCATTTCTCATCACAAAGATAGAACTCTACCCATATTATCAGCAAGGAAATGAGGGTGAGCACTAAAAGGAATAGAAGGTATTTGGACATATCATACCATATTGCTGAATCACAGTAACCCCTTGAGATAGGTGTACTTGGGATAGATAAAATAAAAGGTGCATCTGTCTCAAGATACATACCCATATTAAATACACATACTTAAGTCCAAAGAGCATGGACTGAATGCAATACAACAGAGACAGTACCAATGAGACAAAGGCACAGCTGCAAAGGCACCCATCCCATGTAACACCCTACTATTTGCACATGTGCCAAAACAACAACTTTCAGGATGTGCCTTGGTACAAACAAGTTGTGGCTTAGTCAAGAAATACAAACCTAAACTGACATAATAAAATAGCAAGGAGAGCAAGAAACCATTGTCTTAGTAACTACTAACCAATTTAAAGTATTTTGGTTATGGAGCACCTACAAGGAAAAAAGCAACTTGTCTGTGATTCTTGTCAGAAGCAAGCTGCGCTGGTGTAAGTCCAGTGTTATCAGTCACCATTAGGTCCTCTTTTTTTCCAGCCTGTACCAACACTGTACATGCCTCCAAGTTACCCCTAATTGCAGCCCAATGGAGAGGAGTGCAACCTAATATTCAAATATGCAAATATTGACAAGCGTCAGGATATAGGAAACTTCCCATGGAGCCACACAAGGATGATTCTTTTCCCCCTATGCTATAAACAGAAAAGTAATTTTATTAATATATATAACTTACCTTCTTTATCCTGGCGTCCCCTGTAAGCATCTAGAAACAATAGAAGACGTATACAGTCGGCAAACCCTTTATAAGCAGCCCTAGAAATTCTCCAAATGAGAAGCAATTGAAGGAAATAAAAATCATCATCTTAATTAAAGATAAAAGAAAGTGATAGAAAATATTTAGTCCAACAACAATACTACTAGATACAAGAAAACAACAAAAGAAGTAAAAGATGACTTGAGACTTAATATGTCAAGCAAGGAAACTAACTTGTTGATTTAAGCACATTACACCTAAATTTAATTTCAATGGTCCACTAAGAAAAAAGGGACTTAAGAATCATCAGCAGTAGGCACATCTAAATGGAGATAACTAGGTTCTTCAGAACATGCAGTTTATCACCAATTAAATGCAACCAGATAACAAGACAGCTGAAGATAATCAATTTATGTAGGATTTTAAAAATTAAAAAGGAAATAACTAATAATATAAAAGACAGCAAATTAACAAATTATCATCTTCATATGAAGGGAAGACATAACAAATAGAACTAAAAGTTATCCATGAAACACATGATATCTCACATATTAAGAAAATTACAGATAAAAATAAATGACCAAAATGCACAATCAAGAAAATTAATATGAGACGTTCACAACTATACGCACTGAAACCTATCTTTTAAAAGAGAAGGCAGAATGCAATTTAATGAGATACCAGTGTAAAGGGCTCCTTCCATCATTATCAGGGACATCAGGATCAGCATTCCATTTCGAGACAATGTGATAGAGGAAAGCTGTTTGACCATATTGTGCTGCAACATGTGTTGTCTGCATGTTTAAAAGAAAAAACTAATAATCAATATTATTTCTTTTTCAAACACATTTCTAAGTAGCAAACAGGAAATCAAGAAAAACAAAAAAGAAGACTTGAATCATGCATATTTAGACCTTCATGAAGTAAATAAAAATCATTTTAAAACAAAAGAGAAACAAACCTGATACCCATACATATCAGCCACATTAACTCTAGCACCTTCTTGGAGTAACAGCTCAGCCACTTGAATAGCACCGCGAACCGCACTCCAATGTAATGCAGTCTGTCCAGTATGATCTTTTGCATTCACATCCCCTCCATTCTAAAAACCAAATTGACATACATATATCAATCAGTTTAACACTAAACTCTTTTCAATTAATAAAAGAACCAAACATAAATTTGCTAATTTCAAAAAGAATACCTGAATAATGTATTGAGCAGCAGCGGTTCGGTTATTCAAAGCGGCCCACTGCAAAGCGTAGTAACCCAAACCATCGGGTTCGGAAACCGAACAACCCTCACTTTCAACCAATCTTTGAAGCTTCTCTAAATCTCCGTATGCAGCTGCCGTATATACATCGTTCCTTAAACTCTCCTCCCCAATCCCGCCATTAGATTCCCCTTCGTTGTCATTGTTGTATTGTGTCTGTGTCTCTTCTACGACCTCGATCTCCGATGACATGTTTTTTGCAATTAATGTTGTTCTTTGTGATTGAAAGGATTTGACTTTGATGAGATCAAATTTAAGAGAACAATAAAAAAATTTAGGGTTTTCCTTGGAAGGAGAGGGAAAATGGAGAGAATAAAGAGAGTAACTTTGCGTTCGTTTGTTTGGGTTTGGGTCGTTTAGCCGTCCGTGTTGACTGTTCTTTTTTCTTTCTTTCTTTTCTATTGTGATTTGATTAACTCCATAAATAATATCAAAAAAATTAAAAGATGCATTGGTATTTTCTTTTTAATGTTTTGCTAAAGATTCTAGAGGAACCCAAAAGAAAAAGAAAAGTCAATTCTTTTTTTGTGTCAACAACAATTGATTATGAAAGAATCAAAGCATTGAAATTTCCATTTCATTGTAATAAAAAGAAAATCATATGGTGTCACCAATATTCTCATTCATGAGAATGAGAATTGAAAATTTTTAATTTAGTTTCACCAAAAAAATTAAAATTAAGAATATTTTTATTCATTAATCATTAATAATAATATAATTAGATATGTAAAAAATATTTAAGAATTAATTTCATTTTAGAGTAATATAGAAAATTAACCAAATCAAGCGGAATAGTAAATTATCAATTTCACTTATCAAATATTTTAATTTTTAATTTAATTTAATTGATCGTTTTTTTATTACTAATCATTTTGCTCATTACTAGTTTGGTTTTTCTATTATCGTATTTTTAATTTCTTTTATTTTCTAATAAGAAATTGAAGTGATCCGGTCCAAATTATGCTTTTTCCCAACTTTAATGAATAAAAGAAATAAAAAGAAAAGGCATTATAATTACATTAAAACTAAATGAAAGAAAGGGAAAGGAAATGGCGAATCATTTACGTTTTTTTTTTTTAATTTAATTTTGAGGAAATCCGAATTGTATTGCTAATGAGTTTAAAAATGGTCAAGAAAAAGGTGCCATGCAAAACTTGTATGGGCCGACGTCTGGAATTTATAATAATTGCAAATTGACCAGATTTAAGAACAAATTAAAAAATGTCGAAACTAGTGATGAAGCTTATTGTAAAACTTATGGACGCAATATATTCACATAAATGTATATAACTTTTATTTGGATTTATTGAATTAACAAGTCAGAATATACCATGCTTCTCTTTCTCCACATGCCAACAGGTTATTACCTGACATTTTCTTTCAGAAAAATGGACAGATAATAAAAGCAAAAAGAGATTATATAATTTGAGGTGGATTTATGCGTTAAGAAAAGCATTTTGAGAGAAAGATTAAACAAAACAAATACATTGCCATAAAATGTCCAGATACTAAGTTGCCAGGCTTCGTTCATTTGATTTGATTTTCTTTTTCTTTTTTTTTTTAAAGTTATGCATATATATAATGCCACTTTCTTGGATCATTCTGAATTCCCACAAAATATAAATTCTGAAACAGCCTAATGATAATGTATCAGACTAAAAATGTAACCTGATTTGAGAATATAAAGGTTATTCATATTATTAATTCATCAAGCTGATGATATCATGGTAACAAGTAACTAAATCAAAAGAAACAGAAATAAACTAAAGCATCATACTAATCCTAATGATAATGATTATAAATAATAGATTAATTAACATCCTCCTTCAGGTTCAGGTGATTGTGCAGGACTGGATTCGTCGGACTCGGGGGCTGGTGCAGGACTGGATTCGTCGTACTCGGGGGCTGGTGCAGGACTGGATTCGTCGGACTCCGGAGCTGGTGCAGGACTGGATTCGTCGGACTCGGGGGCTGGTGCAGGACTGGAATCGCCAGACTCCGGAGCTGGTGCAGGACTGGAATCGCCAGACTCAGGGGCTGGTGCAGGACTGGAATCGCCAGACTCAGGGGCTGGTGCAGGACTGGAATCGCCGGACTCAGGGGCTGGTGCAGGACTAGAATCGCCAGACTCGGGAGCTGGTGCAGGACTAGAATCCCCAGACTCGGGAGCTGGTGCAGGACTAGAATCGCCAGACTCGGGAGCTGGTGAAAATATGGAATCATCAGACCCGGGGGCAGGTGCTGGTGCAGGAGGGTAATGTTCAAGTCCTGGTAATTCACTGGCACAATGTTCCTTCAAAAGAATACCGAAAAATGGGCTCTTAAAGTAAGCAAAAACAGGTGCAACGCAATCCTCAGTAATGGCCGAAACAGTGGCGCAACATTCAGGTTCAAGATGAAGCTTATGGGTGAAATATGAAACAATAATGTCATGAATGCATGTTTCTTCAATGTGAATATCTTTCAAGCAGCTGACAATTGTAGGAACAGCAGGAACAGGAGCAGAAGGTTGAGGTGCAGCAACAACATCATCATCACCAAATTCAAATGCAAAATCATTCAGCTGCCTGGCAGCAAGGCTCAGTTTGAGACATGATGATGAACAAACAATGAACAGCACAAGAAAAGAAGATAGTTTGTTCATCACCATTTTTGAGTGTTTGCTGTGTAATATACTATAGCAAAGACAGAAAGAATAATAAAGGGTTTCTTCCTCTTGAAGATGTGAGTGAAATCTACAGCAATGGTAGCATTTTTATAAGGGAACTAAGAGATGAGTGCCAGTGTAATTTTGATATACTTTCTCAAGTTTTTTCTTGTTTTCTTTTCGTTATCTGATCATTGAGATAATAATTATCTGCTAATTACAAATTCAAACTGTGTAATTCATTCTCTTTTTAGACTTAACAAATCCCAAATGGATTCAATTAATGTTTTCATTAATTAGCCTTCAAAGTCTACATTGATTTCTGTTACAAAATGAGCAATGCGTCCTGTTTTCTCTAATGTACAAGGGACTAAAAATTATTGGCATGGGACGTAAATTTTAAAATAAAACAAATTCAAGAACAATATAGAATACCATGTATGATAATTATATTTGTTTGGACCAACCTTTTGTTTTTTAAAGGAAAATATATAATTGTTATATACTAGCAATAATGAAGAGTAGATTATGCTTATTTTATTTTGTTATAGAATAATTACTAGGCTATCAAGATTATTTATTTATTGGATTAATTTTAAATTTACCAGTTCTGAATTTAATTCTCAATGATGAAACTTAAATTTTATTATATAATTTTATCACCCAACTCTAGTTTTATTATTCCATGTTTGTATTGCTTCAAATTCCAGGGAATTAGATTTCTAGAATGTTGATACGGGCGAAAAATTACTAATAATGAAACATAATTATAATATATTAAAGCTTAAGAACCTAAATAGAATTACTAATATGCAATTTAGTCACTTAGAATATAATTTTATGGCCCATTTGTCACTTTTTTCAGAATATGGTGAATTAGACCGCAGAATGCTAAATTTCAAAAAATATGTGATAGAATTAAATTTAAATGACAAATTGTGTCAAATTAAATTTAGTAAGTTAAGTAAAAGGATAAAGTTCAGTTATTAGTTATTAATGGAGTAATTAATTTAAAATTAATTGTTACAGGATAAATGATTAAATTTGTTACATTATTAATCCCAATCTGTTGGACTACTTATCTTTATGTTTGTTAGTTTACTGATACACATCGTTCCACATTAAGTCACTGCACACTGTATATAGACTCAATTTGCTTGTTATATATATATATATATATATATATATATATATTTTTTTTTAAAGGAGAATTTTTAAGAAATCCAATGAGCCGAACTGTACAGATGGAGCATATGGAACCCTCGCACTATATTTTCTTATAAAATAAGGAAAACTATTATTTTTTATTTTAATTTCTTTTTCTTTTTTAATACAAAGTCTATATTGGACCAAAAATAAAACATAATATAATTATGCATGATAATTATATATGTTTAACCACGAAACACGTGGCATGATATGATTTACTCAAATAGTACAGTCAAAGGTGTTCCATGACTTGACTTGGTCTTTTATTTATTTTTTTAGTAATTTTTTGTAAAGCAGTTTTGGTCTTTCCTGAGAAATAAAATAATAATAAAACGAAATTAAGTTGGAGTCAACATCTAACAATTTTTTGTAAAATTATAAAAAAACATAGTATCAATTCAACTATAAGAAACAGAAAGAGAACAAATTAAGTAACAAAAGACCATATAAGTGCAAAGGTATTCTTTTATTCATCTGAGAGGAATGTTTTTTTGATTTCTGCCTATATGGCAGTACTCTCTACTAAGAGAACATATTTATCCTATCTAAAAACCTAATCTAAGGACTAATTATGATAATGATGTTGATAATCATTCTCTAATCACTCAAATAATGACTAAGATCATGCTGATGGAGTTGCTGGAGCTGGAGCTGATGGTGTGGATGGAGTTGGAGGACTAGAGCAATGTTGCTTCAAAAGACCGCCGAAAAATGGGTTGCTAAAATGAGCAAAAATAGGTGACACGCAGTCCTGCTTAATGGCATCAACAACGCTGCAGCAACTGGCGTCGAGATTGATGTTATGGGAAGCATAAGAGTGCAGAATCTGGTTCACACAGCCTTGTTCGACATGGAAATCTTGTAAGCATTTTTGAGAATTGGAATCTGTGGGAGGAAGTTTTGGGTGTGGGAAGCCAGCAGGCAGTGGTGGAAATGCACGGCCATGGCCAATCCATGGGAATGATCGTCGAGGAAATGAAGGAAACGATGGTTTATTGGGTGATCCTCCATCGGAAGGTGGTGCTGGTGCGGCATCATCAGCAGCTGTTGCTGAGTAAACAATGAAAAGTAGCAGAATTGCAGACACTTTCTTCATCATTTTTGCTTGGTAGGTACCAACGAAATGCTTGAGTGAAGTGAAATGAGAAACTTGGTACCCTCTTTATAAGAGGTAAAGGAGCAACTCTTATTGTTTTTGGGATATTATGTTATTGGTTTATAGTCAGTTTCATGTATTTTTTCTTCTAAATATTTCAATTTTAGTGGTAATATCCTAACTGAGATGATTATTTCAAAGATAGATTTTAAAAGTTTATCTTCTAATTTTGCAATTTAGCACTTAAGGATTGAGATACTAGTGTTAGTGTGTACTATGTCCACCTTTAATAACAGTTTTACTTGCAAATAGAAATTAATAAAAGTTTGATTTTCTACGGCTTAAAAACACATGGCATGATATGATATGATTTACTCAAATAGTAATATAACAACTGGGAAGAATTTTCCATATACTAAACTCAAATAGTAATATCGACCTGAATTTGAATTAATCTCAATTACTCAAATATTTTTATCGAGCTAAATTTGAATAATGACGTATTCAAATCAGTTTGACTCTTTTTTTACTCTGATGTGTTTTATAGTTTTTTTTATAAATATTATATTTAAATTAAATAATTTTTTTAATTATGTTTCACATAAATTTTATATAATATATAAAATTTGATATGTATGCATTGCGCATAAATATTAATAATTAAACTTATTATTACTAATTTATTGTATATAATATTTCTCATGTAATTCTTATATGCATGAATTGGAAAATCAAAGAATGTTTTGTTTAGAATCATTATTATAAAAAGATTTAAAATAGTTTCAATTAATAATAAATATTAAAAGAAAAAGTAATCAATAAGAAAATATATCTGCTTACAGTGTTGACTTCAATTAGTTGAAATGATCATTAATAGAAAAATATGATAAAAATTGTCACGACCCCACCCGTGGGCCCGTGACCGGCACTAGGGAATGGGTAGGCTTAAGGCCACCGAAACCCGTAGTAAGCCTGACACTCACTGATTTAAACAAATCTCATCTCAAATTAATATTATTAAAACCACAAATCATCTTAATAGCTGCATTCTACATAAATACTTGGCCCCGAAAAACTAGGCGAGACCAAGCTCGAAAAATTTATAATCGATACATCTACTATTACTACTCATGGAGAATCTAAGATTTACCAATTTACATACCAAATCGACACGCCACCCGATGATGAAGGAGTCAGTTACCGAATAAGAGTCATGGAGAACTAACAAATACAAATCCAAAAATAAGAAAATGAGACTCACCGAGAGTGAGTTAAAATCAAATAATCCTGGGGACTATTGCATTCTTCTCGGAAAACATAGATTATTCAAATCAGATATCAAACCATACTATAATCATACCCTACTATATCCTTCACATAAAATATTAATCATTCGAATCAAAATATCAACCATGCACGTAAATACAATCCATATTATAATCATACCATAATAAATAAATAAATGAATAAATAAAAATATATTTTTATTTTTACGGGACGAGTGGCTCAAGAGAACCCTAACCCCAATTCTAATAGCCTTTCGGCTCTTAATCCAACAGTCCGGGCGCCCAGAGAGCAAGCTCGATCGTGGTCCTTACCTCCACCAACACTTGAATTCCAAATAAGCCGGCCAGAGAGCATCGCTCGATCAGGACCTTAACTCCCAGAATCAATCGAACTCAGCCCAGAGCAATGCTCGATCGTAAGGCATAAATCCATAATAATCTTATATCCATGATCATTACCGGCAGACGCTGTCCCGATGTAACCCATCAAAGTGGCATGTTCTACAAGCCACATTTCCCAAATCGCAATCACCACATTTAATAAATATCATTATCCGATGAACTCATCCAACACATATCGGAAATAAAGATTAAAGATTTAAGATAAAACAACGTGCAATTTGTGAGGAGAAAAATAATAACGTTTGTCTTATTATAACATACTAATAATAATATTTATATTATTTCAAATATTAATAATCAAGTGAAATCATTTATCTTGCGATACTAATAATCATATTAAGCACAAATTCTAAATAGCATATTAAAATCGGACTAGCAATAGCGCGAAAGATTAAATGACTTTAACTCATGTGATTGGGCGACCTCCTAGCTCTCGGTTGGAGCGAGCCGAATGTATGATCATCTAATCACGGAAAATAATTTATCAATACCGAGATAATCGATCATTAATCCTAGGTCTAGACTCCTAGATCGACTGTCTAAGAATCTCGACTCGGAGAATTCTACCGAACATCCCAGAACCTCCCCTACAACACGAACATTACCCCCCGTGAAAACGGGTCCAGGACCCGCCAAGGACACTTCCAATATCCAACAATTTAAACAACGGGAGTCGGGTCCCCAAACTTCACTATTTCCGACCCCGCCACACAAAGACAAAATACGAGGCGCATAAACCGACAGACAAATATTTATGACTCACAAATATCATCAAGTACTCAATATAATCCAATAGACATAATTAAACCAAGAATTTCTAAAATTAACGGGCCAAAGATAATTACCGAGACGCCGATCGCCGGCCGACTACTTCCACCACGGAGTCCGATCGACGATCCAAACACACCATCGGACTCACAACGACGCTACCGATGACGATCCCCGCCCGATTTTCCGATCCGACACCCGATCATCCGGAGAGATTTGCGAACGATCTCGACCGTCGATTCGCGAAATGAAGCCCGATTGCCACGAAACCAAAGGTGCCATCGCGAAGCTTGAAAGGCAGGAGAGTCGGGATATGTCCTCCGATCATCCATCCTCCGGCCGGAGCTCACGGAAAAGCCCAAAACGCCGGCCGCCACCATTATCTCTCTCCACCGGATCTTCCGTCTCCCGGCCACCACAGCGCCGGCCGCTAAAAGAAAGCTCGCCGTAGAGAGCCGATCGCCACCTAACTCGGCCGCCAACAACGCCGGAACGGAACACGCCGAAGCCGCCACACGCGATTTCGCCACGCTTATCGCCGCTGCCGCCGCCTGGCCAACAAGACGCCGCCGGCCGCCCACGCCCGACGGCCACCGACGACGCACGCCGCCTTCCTCCCCTTCTTCTACCATCGCCCTCTCTCTCTCTCCCGATCTACTTTCTCTATCCCCGATTTCTTTCCCTTCAATATCGACATTTGACCCCTGAACTTTTCCTTATTACAATTTGGTCCCTCAACTTTCTTAATTACTTACAATTTCATCCTGCATAATTCCAATTTGACCCCCAAACTTCTTTTTAGCCTTTCAATTAAGCCCCTAGCTATTTAATTTGGGCCAAATCCGAATTATTGAAAATACACAATTACAAAAATACCCCTGACCGACATATTTATTTACAAAAATACCAAGCTCACAAATTTCCATTAAAACCCCATAAAAATAACATTATACTTTCAATCCTTATTCCAAAATAAATTTCCAATTTAGTCCTAACACATAATTAAATTAAATAATCAATTTCCAACTTAAAATTTAATACTACTAATCAATTATAATACCAATTTTCCCAAAATTCTTTTATTAAAACACCCTTTATAATTTCTTCCAAAATTTTTCAATATATAATTTTACTTATATAAATGTGCATTTGGGAAAATTTGAATAACCAAAATATAATCATTTCTCAAATAATTTACTTGAATAATTTCTTAAAATTTCAAACTAATTGGGTATAGAAAATAACTCATTTATTTGATTAATATTAAATTTTTCATTAAATCATTTCAAATTAAACCCAATAATAATGAAGCTAAAATTAACTTAAATAAAAACTCATTATTAAATATATAAAAAAAAAATTCCGGGTGTTACAAAAATACAAACAAAAATATTGTATTCACAATATATTCTAAATAGATTAAATAATACTTTGCTATATTATTAAATCACATACTCAAATTATTTTAGAAGCTTATTTTTATTATTTAATTATAAATTTTATACAATTAATTAAAAATTAACCACTTTTATTAGTGACAACTTAGCACTTATAAATTATTTATTATTCTAATTCTTTAATTATATTTCCATCAGCCACTTGATAACATTGTACACTAATTGTAGTCTTTTATGAGCATAATGTACTATACAGTTTTCTCAGAAAGTTTGTTAGTCTAATTGCCAATCAAATGCTGCCATATCATCATGCTTCATGGATTCTAATGAGAATCAGTTCAACATTTGCAAGAACTAATTCATTTCACCCACTAGATGGACTCAATTTGTGTTTATAATTTTTTTATTTTAATCTCTAATATATTGCTAATATTTATTTATTTTTTTTCTAAATTCTTTTTACAAGAGGTCAGAATTTGCTTAAGGTTTGGAGTTCAACTTAGATTTTTTACTCAACGGCTCAATTCAACTCCCTGTAGTGCAGCTCGTGCCTTTTGCTAGAAAGTACAAAATTATATTTTATATTTAATAATAAATTATAATTTACTATAATATATATAGTATTATATATTTTATTAATATTATATATGTTATGGATTATACGATATAATAGAAAAGACAAAAGTACATATAAATCTTCAAACTTTTAGCCAATAATTACACTTTTAAATTTTGAAGTAATTCAATTAAATCTGTAAAGTTTAAAAACATAATAATTATATTTTTAGAGCTAATTTCTATTGGTATTGATTTGTCTTTATCATTATCATTTTTTTTCTTTTAGTTCCTATTCATTAAAAGCAAAGTTAATAATTTCTCACATATACAAAACGTGAGTTAGAAAAAGTTAAAACATTTTCTTTTAGCATTTAAAATAAACGAAAGTAAAATAAACGAAATCCACTTTAAAAATATAATTATTCTATATATTAAACTTTAATGATGTACTCGCTCTATTTTAAAATTTAGGGATTTATTTACGCTTTGACAAAAAATTAAGAGACTTATGTGTACCTTTTACCAATGGAAAATAATTAAAAATAACTTTTTTAATTTTTGCATATAAAAAGATAGGGTAATATTATATGTACATTTTTTCTTGGTAACCAATATAACCTATTTTTTATTATATTTTATTCAGGAGATCGCTCTTTCTTCTTTCCCATATTACTGTAATTAGTGCATAAACTGATAATGCACAATGGTGTTCCATGACTTGACTCGGTCTTTTTTTCTTTTTTTTTCTTTTCCTTTTTGGAAGTGCTGGTATTTTCCTAAGAAAAATTAAGCTGGGAGTCAATATCTAACAGTTTCTTTTGTTTAAAAAGAGAAGAAGAAAAACGTCATTAGCTTTAAAGGGATAAAAGGCAATGCCTAGTTTCTTCCTGTGCTGTGAATTTGTAATATTTTACTTTTGTAATATATGTTTAATTAAAACATAATTCTGGATATATGCTAGTTGGTGGAAATATTCGATAAATGTTGGAAATCTATATAAAGTAATTAAGGTTAACAGTTTAATTCTCCTAAATAATCTGGTTTTTTCTTTGCAATATTTTTCCAAATGATTCAAATATAAAAACAGAAAAGAAAAAAAAAAAAAAGAGAATAAATGAAGTAACAAGAGAACATAAAATGAAAAGGCAATCTTTATTCATCTGAAAGGAACATTAATTGATTTCTGCCTAGATGGCAGTACTTTTATCCTATCTAAAACTTAATCTAAGGACTAATTATGATAATGATGTTGATAATCATTCTCTAATCACTCAAATAATGACTAAGATCATGCTGATGGAGTTGCTGGAGCTGGAGCTGATGGTGTGGATGGAGTTGGAGGACTAGAGCAATGTTGCTTCAAAAGACCGCCGAAAAATGGGTTGCTAAAATGAGCAAAAATAGGTGACACGCAGTCCTGCTTAATGGCATCAACAACGCTGCAGCAACTGGCGTCGAGATTGATGTTATGGGAAGCATAAGAGTGCAGAATCTGGTTCACACAGCCTTGTTCGACATGGAAATCTTGTAAGCACTTTTGAGAATTGGAATCAGTGGGTGGAAGTTTTGGGTGTGGGAAGCCAGCAGGCAGTGGTGGAAATGCACGGCCATGGCCAATCCATGGGAATGATCGTCGAGGAAATAAAGGAAACGATGGTTTATTGGGTGATCCTCCATCGGAAGGTGGTGCTGGTGCGGCATCATCAGCAGCTGTTGCTGAGTAGACAATGAAAAGTAGCAGAATAGCAAAGACTTTCTTCATCATTTTTGCTTGGTACGCACGTAAAGATTGATGAATATTTATTATTATTATAGCTTGCAATGATTATGAAAAGCTTGATTGAAGTGAAATGAGAAACTCGGTACCCTTTTTATAAGACGTAAAGAGATATCATGTCACTAGTTTATAGTTATTTTCATGTGATTTTCTTCCTAAACATTTCATTTTTAATCATAATTATCTTAGTTGAGATAATTATATTAATTATCTCTTTATATAAGAGACTTTACGATATTTATGGTCTTCTTTATTTGATAAGCATTATCTAACTACTACTAATAATTTGGTTATGTATAAAGAGTATAATTGTATACTTTAGGGTCTCTAAAAATCAAAGACAGTTCTTTGATTTATTTCTATATAAAAATTGTTTGTATTTGAGTGAAACACAAAAAATAATGGATAAATATATAAATTTTTTTCGGATAATATTGGATATATTTTTTTAATGTTCTTATGTCAATTAAAAACGAACATTGTCTTTCTATATTCTTAACTATTCACGGCTTGACAGCTATGGTATATATATATATATATATATATATGTGTGTGTGTGCGCGCGCGCTTAATAGAAATAGATTAATTTTGATAGCTCAAATCTCACCAAATTAAAAGAAAATAATAATTTTTTATTAAACAAAAGTAAATATTTATTTACCCATTAATTGGAAAGTGCTATTAACTAATCGAATTATCATGAACTAATTAAAGTCCTTTAAACAGATAAAAGAAAAGGGTAAATGACATCATATTAGTCACAAGTGGGTATAAGAGTAAAACCCCAAATAATAATTTCATATTTTATAACTCCAAGTGGTAACAAATTGCAAAGTACTAAGAAACGTTAGTATAACACTTAAATCAGCTGTAAAATTGAAATGAACTTAGATGTTGTAAGATGTCAATTATGCATTCACTTTTATGATCTTCCTATTAGGATAACATTCTCTTGAACTTGCCAAAGTAAAAGTCATGTAAACAAAATTATTCTTGACCCAAACTAGAATAGGCTAGGAGCAGATGCCAGTGCAACTCCATTACAGAAACCCTTGAGTAGAGGTGCCAGGAAAGGGTGCAATGGGAACATTTGAGGCCAACAGTTGTCTTCGATTGATAAGATGGCATTGCAACAAGCAGTGCCAATTTCACCTAATTGGCCCTTAATAAGTGCCTCCATAACTTCAACAAAACATCCTTCAACTTTGAATATAGATTACCAACATGCTCCTCTTCCAGGTTGCCCCCCTGGCAATAGTCCTGGCAATGATACTTCAGGTAATGGACCTGGAAATGGTTCCAGTTGTGATAGTCCTACTGGAACCAAAGCTGCTATTCCTACAACAATGGATAGTAGCATGACTATGGGAAGTTTTTTGGATGGTAATGCTAATGCCATGAGAAATATAACAACGTAAAACTGAAATCGTGTTGCACTGACTAATTTTTTAGGAGTTGGAGGGATTTGGTTGTGGTTTGAGAAGGAACGAGGGATCCTTTTATGCTTGCCTGGGGGTTTGGAGTTACTGCAACCTTAGCTGATGCAGATGCAACAGTTTCATAGACTTAAATATATGAATTCGTCTTGATGGTATTAATGGTATATATAAACTGCTAAATTGAATGTTATTTATGTTCTTAACAAACACTAATGGCAATTAATCAAGTGCTAATTATTTCTGGGTTATGAATGAATATCTTAAATCAAAATAACAGGTTAAGATAGCCGTGTCTGCTCTGACCGAGGTTCTGATCGACACTTGTCTGGTTATCTAGACCATAACATGCCTGTTTTCTTGTGCTTGCATGCCAATTGTCTAGCTTTATTGTAGAATTTCCAGACAATGAAATTCACAGCATTATGACTAACCAAGTAATGATTAGAGATGTGGAATGATGTGGTGAAAGTTTAAACAGTAATTGAATATTTAAATCTAATCATTGATTTAAAGGGCTGGTCGTTTCATTTCTCCAATTTTGATCATCTTCAATGCCATTTTCTCTTTTTATTTATTTATTTATTTTGGGTGTAAGTGAGCTTTGTTGTCACAGAAGAACAACATTAAACAACAACGCATGAGTGAACAGTTACGCAAAAACCTTAACATGATTTTCTCACAAAGATTATATAGGAGCCAATGGCTTTTGAGCCAATCAGGCATGTAATTGAGAGCCGGGCAACAGTGGGACATTTGGAAATGCAATGCGACAATATTTGGGTCCATTAACCTTCCGACAATACGTCAATTCACTTGGAATTCTTTCAAAGGTTAAAAGACCTCAATTTGATTATCTTTTTTCTTCGACAAAATACGTTCAGTTTTATTTATTTCAATATAATTTTTATTTTATTTATTAACTGCTTCTTAAAATTTAGTTCTTAGAAAATATAGAGTAAGTTATATTTTAAATAAATAAATAAATTCTTTAACAGAAATAATAAAAAAATATAAATTTAAATACTGAAAAATAATTTGTCCTACGTTAATGCTAAACTGATCCTGTACATCAAAAAGATATATAATTTAGTAATCAAAACGAGCATTTATATATATATATGTTACATCAATTGTTAGTCCTTAACACATTTATATTTTAACCAATAACCAATGTTGGAATACTTTTGTTTTAGTATATCTCATTAGCTTTTGTTACTAATCCACATTGTATTTGACGTATGGATGTCTATTGGAATTTTTACTTTAATTGGATGAATATTAAAATTGCTAATAAATAGGATTTAGTGGAACTATATTGGATGAGTATTAAAATAGCAAAATAAATTTATAATGAATTTTATCACATCTAGATGACTGAATTAGTATTATAGTCTAATCAAACTGTGCTTTATGTATTCTACTATATAAGCTCACTTCTGCTACACCATCCATAAACAATAGAAAGTAACATTTCTTGAAACAGATAGAAAAAAGGAAATATGACAAGAATGATGAGGCTCTCAGCAGTTATTGCCATTGGAGTATTGTTTTTGTGTTCTGCATGTTGTGCAGAAACTGCTTCTGAACAATCTTCTGCTTCTGCTTGTTTTTGCTACCGTGACTGTCCTTCTGGTTCCCATCTTGTTAGACGGATTAATAATGGTGCAGGTTACAGCAATTGTGTATGTGACTGTGTACCCAATGATGCACCGTCAGTTCCATCACCGTCACCACCGAAACAAACCCCACAACCACCAAAACAGAAACCAGCACCACCACTAAAACAGAAACCAGCACCACCAAAAGAAAACCCAGCACCACCATCCAATGATGACTGTGCATCGAAGCTGCTGCCTCCTTTGGTCGAAGATCAATCGCCGATACTACTGAAACAAATGTTCGAATATGACATACAATGTTATCAAGCTCTAAGTCTGATAAGCCCATGCATCAATGCCGTATATGGAATATACGGTCCTTCTACATTGTATCCCGTTTGTTGCAATGCCTTCAGAGTAACCCAGACATGCGGTAGTTTCAACCCTGTGAACGCTGTCCCTCCAGAAGCCATATCCATATGCAATGCTAATAATTTTTAATTTTTGTTTAGTTAGTATTTTGGGTTTTCATTAGCTAGCTTTAGTGTTAGTTCTAGTTCTAGTTATTTTATTTTATTCTTTGTAGTAATAAATTGAAAGCAAACTTTCTTGTTTGATGTTTTACAATAAAGCAATAAAATATTTTTTGTGTTTCAGCGCTCCATAGATCTATTTACTGTATTAATATGTTAATGTATTTTTATGTTTGATACACTAATGAAGTAGTAGTATTTTCTACATTAGAATTTCTAATCCTGATAATCAGAAATGATTTTGCTTCGCAATTGACAAATAATGGCGGAATTCAGAGGAAGCTTTGATTAACAACAATATCAGCTCGTTGAATGAGCTATGCTAAACTCCCAGCTTTTTTCTTGGCCCTGTCGGTGCCACTCTCTGATAGTTCCTTCAGTGCTTCTTCTGCACCACTTTCCTTTGCTAACTTCAGCTACTGCAAATCACCAGCCTTGCCACCGTACTTCGATTTCTTAAAACATATTTATCAGCTGCATAGATAATTTATCTATTTATCTATTTATTGTTTTTATGTTTGATTATTGTTTTTTATTTATTGTCATTTGAAAGTATTCCCATACGTAATATACTTTTTGTATACGTATTGCCACGATCTTGATTTGGATTCTTTGCTCTGTTTTTCCTTTGTCTGGGATTTTTCTCTATCTGATCTTTAGTTGCCTCTTTCAGGTTCCTGATCAGTTTGCTAGTGTGTGTTCTAAAAACATGGAGAGAAGATAGTAGCCAATCTTTACCCAATCAATTCAAGTATGAAAAAAAAAATCTTTATCTGATCAATTCAGGTATGAAAAGGATATTGCAGGCCATGCAGTTCTGATCCTGAAAAATGAACTGCTGATATTTCTGAAGAGGAAGTGACATCAGGAATTTAAGTACAACTAGATTACTAAAATCTCAGGACTTGATGCTATGAAACTATCAATCTGCATACATTTTTAAGCAAATACTAAGTCGCTATGAAATAAGAAAAGTAATATAAACATGTGAGATTTAGAAAAATAAATTGATTGTCCTACACGTTGATTTAATTTATTTATTTCACGTTATGCTTTATACAACATAAAGCTGATAAATATTTTAGGGGCATGTAAGAGCTGATAAAAACTAATTAATTGAATAAATATATATTTATGCTCCTTAATGTGTATCTATTGAATATCTAAATACCTGTAATTTTCAATTTTAACCTAACATGCACCTAAATTTTATTTTTTCGTAATATTTAAATACTTTTGTACAATACAATATGGGCATATTAAATAAAGACATATGTCAAAAAATATTAATCTATCACAAAAAAAAATAAATTTATATATATGTTAAGTTAAAACAAAAATTAAAAGATTAAATTGACTAAATGACCAAAGTTTAGGAGTATAAATACGCATTTGGCCTAATTAATTTTATTAAGATTTATGAATTATACCCAACATAAGGCTGATGAATTTATTCAGGGGCATGTAAGAGCTGATAAAAAGTAATTAAACCTTTTTTTTTCTTTTCTAACATAATAACATTTTTAACATTATACAAACTTTAACTTCGATTTGTTTACTCAAATAGAAAACTACTTTGTTGTAAGATGCTAATTACGAATTCACTTTTATGATCTTCCTGGAATAACATTTTCTTGAACTTTCCAAAGTAAAAATCACGACAACATATAGTGAATTAACCATGAGAAAATAAAAACATAAAATGGAAAAACAACATGGCCACCTCACATAAGATATCATGATTTGACGCGAATCCTGAGATAAATTCCAAAATTATAAGAACAAATTAGAGTAAAAAAATGATATTTGAAATTTACTGAGCAGTATCAATGTTATGATTCTTAATTTGAATATTATTTATATTCTTAATGCTAATTCTTTCTGAGATTTGAATGAAAATCTTAAATCAAAATAACAGGTTAAAATAGTTGTATCAACTGTTTCTTGACAGACACTAATCGGTTCATCTAGACCAGCTTTTTACAGTGATCTAACAACAAAAAGTACATGCCTATATCTCTGTCATTTTTACCATATGTGAGTATCTTTTTGTGCTTGTCTGCCAAGTGTCTGGCTTTGTTGTAAAATTTTCAGACAATATAATTGACAACATTCATTTTGGATGATGTCATTTGCTGCCCTGTCCAAACACTTTGAAGGCAAAGACTAACAAAGTGATGATTAGGGATGTGGAATGACGTGGTGAATGCTCATTGAGAACTTGTGGAAGTTGAAGCAAGTACTTGAATATTTGAATCTAATCATTGATTTGCATAGAGCTTGTCATTTCATTCTTCAATTTTGGTCCTCTTCATTACTATTTTCCTTTTTATTTTTTATTTTTGTTGTGGGTGATATTTGTTGTCGGAAAAGAACAGCAATAACAGAACAATGTAGGAGTGAAGTAGCTATGCAGAACCTTAACATAATTTTGTCACTAAAATAAAAAAAAAACCTTAACATGATAATAAAGATTACAGAGAAACCAATGACTCTTGAATTTTGACAGATTATTGCTTTCACAAGACTGGGCAAGAATCAAACAACCTGCAACTTTTAGTACTAAAGAGTAGAATTGTATAATTACTTGCTTGGTACGTACGTTAAGATTGATGGGGTATTAACCTAGTAGTTGTTATTATTATTATTAATATTATTATTATTATTGTTGCTGCTGTTATTACAGTTAGAAATGATTAAGAAAAGCTCGAATGAAGTGAAATAAGAAACTTGATAGCCACTTTTATAAGAGGTAAAAACGTACCATGTATCATGTCATTAGTTTATAATCATTTTCATATAATTTTCTTCCTAAATATTTCACTTTTAATCATATCTATCTTAATTGTGATAATTATATATATAATAGACTTTACTATGATATTTATGATCGCACTGATCTAATAAGTATTATCTACTACTGCTGCTACTACCAATAATAATAATTTGGTCAGTATAAAGAGTATAATTGTATAATTACTTGAATTCTTTTATTGGGGTATGGATAAGTTCTCAATAAATTCTTTTGGATAAATCAGAATGAATTTTATGTGGCTTTTTATAAGAAATCAATTTATTATTTGCTAGTGAGATATAATTAATTTAAAATTTATTTCCATGTTTGTATTTGAGTGAAATAAAAAAAATAATGAATAAATAAATATTTTTTTGGGATAATATTGGATATGTTCTTTTTATGTTATTGTGTTAATTGAGAAACAAACATTGCCTTCATGTATCATTACCTATATTCACAGCCATTATAAGCTTAACCCTACTCAAATTACTCAAATAGAAGCTGATGCTACATTTTAATCTAATTAATGTTTATATATATATGAACTTTATACAAATAGATTAATTTTGACAAGGAATGTCACAACTCAAATCTCACCATAAGAAAATAATAATTTTTTATTAAACAAAAGCAAATATTTGTTTACCGATTAATTGAAAAATGCTATTAACTAATCGAATTATCATGAACTAATTAAGGTCCTTTAAACAGATAAAAGAAAGTGGGTATAAGAGCAAAACCCCAAATAATAATTTCATATTTTATAACTCCAAGTGGTAACAAATTGCAAAGTACTAAGAAACGTTAGTATAACACTTAAATCAGCTGTAAAATTGAAATGAACTTAGATGTTGTAAGATGTCAATTATGCATTCACTTTTATGATCTTCCTATTAGGATAACATTCTCTTGAACTTGCCAAAGTAAAAATCATGTAAATAGAGGATCATAAAATTATTCTTGACCCAAACTAGAATAGGCTAGGAGCAGATGCCAGTGCAACTCCATTACAGAAACCCTTGAGTAGAGGTGCCAGGAAAGGGTGCAGTGGGAACATTTGAGGCCAACAGTTGTCTTCGATTGATAAGATGGCATTGCAACAAGCAGTGCCAATTTCACCAAATTGGCCCTTAATAAGTGCCTCCATAACTTCAACAAAACATCCTTCAACTTTGAATATAGATGACCAACATGCTCCAGTTCCAGGTTGCCCCCCTGGCAATAGTCCTGGCAATGATACTTCAGGTAATGGACCTGGAAATGGTTCCAGTTGTGATAGTCCTACTGGAACCAAAGCTGCTATTCCTACAACAATGTACAGTAGGATGAGCATGCGATGTTTCTTTGATGGTAATGCTAATGCCATGAGAAATATAAAAACGTAAAACAGAAAAAGTGTTGCACTGACTAATTTTTCAGGAGTTGGAGGGTATTGCTTGTGGTTTGAGAAGGGACGAGGGATCCTTTAAGCTAATGCAGATGCAACAGTTTCATAGACTTAAATATAGGAATTCATCTGAATGGTATTAATGCTATATGTAAACTGCTAAATTGAATGTTATTTATATTCTTAATGAAGACGAGTTGCAATTAATCAAATGCTAATTAATTATTTGTGAGTTGTATATAAAAACTTTAAATTAAAGTAACAAGTTAAAATAGCTGTATCTGTTTGTTTTGAGAGACACTAGTCTGTTTATCTAGACCAGGCTTTGCATAGTGATCTAACAACATCTTAAAGGCATGACTAAAAAATGATTTGCCGAATGCTCCTTGAGAATTTGTGGAAGTACTTGAATATTTAAATCTAATAATGATTCGCCGAGCTTTTCATTTGTTTCTCCAATTTTGATAATTTTCATTGCTATTTTCTGTTTTATCCTTCTTCTTTCTTTCAATCGCTCTCTTCCTGCTGGTAATATTTAACTTTCAGTGTTTCAATCAGTCCCAAAATAAATCTTCACATTCTTCAGGAATGATAGGAACTCAAAACCATTGGTCATCTTTCAGTATTTAAGAACCTACCACTTCTTTGTTTTGAAGGACAATGGCGATTGCTGTTGAATCAAGTAGTTATCTTCCAAGTTTATAGACATTGCCATGGTCTTAGCTGAAACTTTGTGGTATGTTCAAATATTGAACTAAATAACACTCATCTGACAACATTTAAACCAAATCATCAATGATCTGTTCTTTAAAAATAAAAGCATCCAAGGTTTCAGAACAGAAAAATAGTTCGATGACCTCCAAGTGCACAAATAAAACAGTAAGCCCACATTTTCCTGCAACTTAGTTCCTCCATGGTTGAAGAGCCTACGTAGTATTAAGGGATGTCATTAAATCTACAAATAGATATTAGCTTCTATTCATTTTCATGAACTTCTTTTCCTTTTTCTTTTTTTTGGTGAAAATGAACTCATCTTTCTGTTCCAATCAAAGAGCATCCTGAAGTTCAAATTAAGTTAAACAAAATAATATAATTACACAATATGTAGAGAAATATAATAAACGGACCAACATACTAATTGGGCATACACAATTATACATCTAAACCATTACCAATTATAGTTCTCTTAAGATATTAATACTTTAACCAATATTGGCATACTCTGGTTTTCACGAAAGTTATATAAATAT
Organism: Ricinus communis; assembly: GCF_019578655.1. Taxonomy (NCBI): domain Eukaryota; kingdom Viridiplantae; phylum Streptophyta; class Magnoliopsida; order Malpighiales; family Euphorbiaceae; genus Ricinus; species Ricinus communis. Next base: position 25,150,011 of record NC_063258.1, read on the forward strand.
AGTAGAATTAGTCTTAATGGATGTCTATTATAATTTTACTTCAATTGGATGAGTATTACGATAGCTAATAAATAGAATTTTAGTTTAACTATATTGGATGAGTATTATAATAGCTAATAAATTTATAATAAGATAATTGAATTAGAATTTTATCACATCCAGATGACTGAATTAGTATTATAGTTTAATCAAACTATGCTTTATGTATTTTACTATATAAGCTCAGTTATGTTAAACAATTTATAAACAGAGAGCAATTGATTTTCTTTCTTGGAAGAGACATGACAAGAATGATGAGGCTCTCAGTTATTGCTATTTCAGTAATGTTTTTGTGCTCTGCACATGCAGAAATTGAACAATCTTCTGCTTCTGCTTGTTTTTGCTACCGTGACTGTCCTCCTGGTACTCATCTTGTGAGACGAATTAATTCTGGTGCAGGTTACAGCAATTGTGTGTGTGACTGCGTGGCCAATGATGATCAACATCCATCAGTTCCATCACCACCAAAACAAACCCCACAGCCACCATCACCGCCAAAACAAACCCCACAACCGCCAAAACAGAAACCAGCACCACCACCAAAACAGAAACCAGCACCACCATCCAATGATGACTGTGCATCGAAGCTGCTGCCTCCTTTGGTCGAAGATCAATCGCCGATACTACTGAAACAAATGTTCGAATATGACATACAATGTTATCAAGCTCTAAGTCTGATAAGCCCATGCATCAATGCCGTATATGGAATATACGGTCCTTCTACATTGTATCCCGTTTGTTGCAGTGCCTTCAGAGTAACCCAGACATGCGGTAGTCTCAACCCTGTGAACGCTGTCCCTCCAGAAGCCATATCCATATGCAATGCTAATAATTTTTAATTTTCGTTTAGTTAGTATTTTGGGTTTTCATTAGCTAGCTTTAGTGTTAGTTATTTTATTTTATTCTTTGTAGTAATAAATTGGAAGCAAACCTTCTTGTTTGATGTTTTACAATAAAGCAATAAATAATTTCTAATTTTCAGGTCTTTTAGATATTTTCAGCGCTCCATAGTTATATGTTTATCTATTTATTTATTTTGAAGGGTTTATAAACAAAAATAAATAAATAAATATGCTCTAATAAAATACTGAAATCTCAGGACTTGATGCTATCAATCTGCACTATAACAGCAAGCAGAGCATACAATTACCTTTAATTCTTTTTTATATTATATAAACTTTAATTTTAATTTGTTTATTCAAATATAAAAATAATTAATTAATTAATTAAACTTTTTGAAATATCTGATACACTTCAGCTTAGAAATTCTAATTTACAATTTATCCAAAAATCATTACTCATCTTTCCTCATTCCAGTGTTTGCGAGGTCAGTGAAGATACAAATGACCTCACCAATCAAATGAAGGAATCTAATGCAGTTGTCATAATTATGACATTGGGACATTTACAATCATGATTATCTCAGGGACACAAGATTACTTACTATGTTACAATCAGTTAACATGAATCGGTGGCACAAGATCCAAAGCGTCACCAGTCATAACTCCAAGTCACGAATTTTAATTTAATTTAATTTAATTTAATTTTTTAGCTAAAAAGTCAAGAGTGAAAATTTGAAAAGAAACAACTATTTCCAAATCCCAAATTGATCATGCCACGACACGTTGAGTTTAAAAACTTTATCAACTCTCGAACTTTCCAGTCTGGAAATAGGAGAAAATATATATCTGGAAGTATCAACTTTTATCACTCAAAACCCCTAATCGGACCAAATCCTAGGGTTTACACTAACCGGACCCAGACGGCCAGACCCAGGAACCCAATCAGGTCTCTCTCTTCTTCTTCTTCTTTTGCTCTCTCTCTTTTTTATCTTTTGCTTTATGTTTGTTAAATTCATTGACTAAGTCTTGTGTTTCTCTCTAATTTCTTTTTTTTTTTGGAAATTTTGTGTTTTTTTTTCTTTTTTTAGTGTTTGTGTTGCTAAAGATTGCAATGGAGGTGGGTAGTGTCACTAATTCTTCTGTTGAAAGGACAATTTGGGCTTGCTCTGTTGTGGAAGCTATGGTGGTTGAGACTGCTGTTTCTGCTTGGGAGTCTCTTGCTCGCTTGTTCTTTGTGGTATACTTCTCATTATTCCTCTTAATCTCTCAAAAAGTTGTCTTTTGTGTGTTGTTTGTACTTCTCTTTTTGTTATGCTTTTAGGTTTGGTAGTCTCTACACTGGATTTTGTAAATTAGGGTTCTTTTCCTTTTGGTTGAATGTAAGCATTGCTTTGTATCTGTGACTTTGACCATCCTATATACATAAATCTAACTATTAATGTGTTTTATGTTGAAGGTGTTGTAGTAAATCTTCACTTACACTGTGTTTTGGGTCCCCTTTTTCTTAAAAGTTTGAGAAGTGGGGTTTATTTTGAAATTGCAGCTAGTAGGTGCGGTTATTTCTTGTTTAACTGTTTTGCTCATGTTAAATCTGGCTTTTATGGAGTTGCCTTGATTGCTTGTAGTCTGCGATCTTACTTGCGCTAATTAGGCTTTATATTAATGGGGTTTTCCTGTCCATTGCGATCAGCTTTCCCATATGGTATCTCAATTACTCTGGCTCCTCCTCACTATTAGGAAATGATGTATGCTTGATCCTTACTAAAAAATAAAACTGGCTTTGCTTTTATAGTCAGTCTTGAGGGTTACAAATATATAATACTGTTCGATGAGAGGTCCGACCGATTTTGGTTGGTGTTTAGTTAGAATAGAAGTTGTTATATGGTATTTTTCTTGGCTTTTAATCTAATCGCCAGTGGACATTCCTCTACACTATTTGGTGCTTGCCCTATTATTTGCTATTTCCTTTTTTTTTTTTTTGTCCTACATTATGGTTGTAATTGTTGCATCATTTTCATTTGCACTTCCTCTGGACAGAGGAGCTTCAATTTCAGAGTTTCAGAGGACAAAAATGAGGGTCTGATTCACCTTATAAATAGAAATGCAGTCCTATGGACAGTATTTCAATATCGTACAGACTTAACTTTTATTTGGTGTTTGCTGTATCACAATTTCTTTTGCTGTTTCTCAGAGAATAATTTTAATCTGATACTACAATTTCTATATGTGGCAAGCCAAAAGGACATGCAATTACTATCACTTATATCCCCAAGTATCTCTCCTTTTTTAGATACTTCTTTGTTACATCTTTAAATGTTCTGTAAGCCATTTGGAAAAGCTATTGAGATTTCAGAATTTTCAGTGTTTTGGCATCTTTTAACACTTCAAGATTTCAAGCATTTTGGCACTCTTGCCCACAAAATTTCCAAGCAGATTTTTGTTCTCAATCTTGTTGGAGATGTCAAGGATACAAACTATTATCATTTAGAGTAGCCTTGGTTGCTTTTATAAGTCTGTATGTAATATTTGATTATCTGATTTATGGTTTCTCCAGGCTGGATCACTGCTGAATGATATCAATACATCATCAAAGCTGACTGCGATTGATGAGAGGTAAAGAAACAAAAAGAAAAATCTCCTGGCTTCATCTAACACCTAAATTAGTAGAGAGGGACTGGAATTAAATGGTAGGTGGAACTCCTTTTGTAGGTTTCCTTTGGATGAACTTTTCAAGAGGAAGCGCCCTGATGCGGAAAACAAAGATGCTAGTGATACAGAAGATGACGATGAGGATGATGATGATGATAATGCAGATCCGGATGATGATGCAAATGATGAGGATTTCTCTGGTGAAGAAGGTGAGGAGGAAGCGGATCCTGAGGATGATCCTGAAGCCAATGGTGAAGGAGGAAGTGATGATGAGGACGACGACGACGACGACGATGATGGTGATGAAGAGGACGATGACGAGGATGGAGAGGATGAAGAGGAGGAAGAAGAGGAGGAGGAAGAAGAGGTTCCCCAGCCACCAGCTAAGAAGAGGAAGTGAAAGTGATAGTAGGTCTTGTGTTTCCGTTTTGGATAGGTAGCTTTTAGTAGGGGGAGAGGATCCGGATTGTCAGTCTGCATAGAGTAGAATTTACCATATCCTTGTTCTGAATGAACCTCTTTCTGGTACCAATGGTGTTATGTTGCCAGAGAATATTGTGCTGTATAATGTTTATTTCCTTTTCCTTTTATGGAATTTAGTGGCCCCTTTATTTTAGTTAGTGGAACTAGTCATATCAAATGGAGTTCTTTCTTTTCCCCCCCTCTCTTTTCCCCCCCTCTCTTATGATGAATGATTTGGTGGTCAGACATGGTAGTTAAGCATGTTTCCGAGGAGCTACAGAGGGGTTTGGACCCATAGGCTGAAGTGGCAAATTTAGGTCAAGTATGTTTCTGAGGTGCTATAGAATATTATAGCTTAAGGAGTATTCTAGCTGCTTAAGCTCAATGTTTTGTGGTCCACCGACCAGCATGGATACTACTAACTATTGTTTTCGGCCAGAAGCTCGATTCAGCATGCTGCTTGTTTTAGTTTTAGTTTATGGATGATGGAGAATTATGCTCTTAGTTTCTAAAGCACTTCACAGCTTATGAATAGGAAATAAACTTAGTGCTGGTGCTGTTATATTACATTAAAGCCCTGTTTCCTGCTTATCTGAAAGGTTACTTACTTAGCAATAACTTTAAATCCTTAATTGAACTTGTACTCGATGAGAAACGGGCAGATGAGGCTAGAAAGAAAAGAAGCAATCTAAGCCATTGACACCGATCAACTGAACATGGGTAATTTCATAGAGTTTACAAGATAAAAATGCTACAAGAAAACAAAATAGTCTATTATCAATCGCCATGAAGAATGTAGGTGTCTCTTGAGCATACGCTGCACTGGAGGAAAGAAATTAATAGAGCTGTCATACTGTCTCTGATCTTAGGTATATTATCAGGATTCCCCAAGTCAGTGATATCAGGAACTCAGGATGACCTACAAAACAGCATGTTAAACATTTATTAGATCCATTATCATTGCAGTTTAGATGGGATTATAACCATTTATTCTAGAAACAGCTACAGCAATCAATGATATAATCAGGCCCTTCACAGTTACTTATCTCCATGTACCTAAGGAAAAGGATAAAAACACAGGGATGTCAAGGAAGAAAAAGAGAGAGCATGTTTACTACAATTCTTGAGATTCAATACTTACCAAACCATCCTAGGTGAGCAAGCTCAAAATGAGTATCATGAAATGCTTTAAAAAATATCAACTGCGCGAGATGATATTTTCAGAAACAAAACTGATGATAGAAGATTCTTTGAGATGGCAGGCCAGTAACTCAACCAGCTCATCAAGCTGCTAATTTGTTTTGGCTTCAATGCACGCACAGAACTTTTACTTCTTGTAAAATTAAATTAGCTCATAGGATCCTGAAAGCTTCGATCTAGCATCTACAAGGTCCTTACAAGGTCTTTTTCTTTTTCCACCTTGGTTCAAGGAAAGGAAAAAGAAAGGATAGATTTAAAACCCTACAACAGTGGCAGTAAGAGATAGGCACTCAATTCCTCGACTACTAGCTCCAGGCAGGTGCACAAGAAAGTTATTATAGCTGAAGGTAATATGAGAGAGCAAGGTAACTCCAGACATTTGAGACATGGATTCCGCAACACACAACAGATTTAATGCGCACATACATCACATTGCTGCATTGGCATCTTTGCTGCCAAGATAAAAATAACAACAAAATCTAATAGCTAAGGTCCAGTTAATGGCCTAAATGTCCAATTAAGTGAATATGATTATCAAGTGAAAGGCTTTAGAAGAAAAAAAAGGAGCTACCTGCGTGTGAAATTAACAGAAGTAATAGACACGCTATAAACAAGAAGTGACATGAACTACAAAACCAGCAATTAAGACTTCTACAAAGCAGAAGAAATGAATAAACGATGAAGAATAGTGATGTTAAGTTTCTGAGCCTTTTGCCTTAGGACTAGTCAGTTCTCTTTCTCAATGGGAGCAATTAAGTTTTGATCATTACCAGCACTAAATTTGTATCAGTATCCGTGTTATTTCCAAATCAAACAAACTAAATAAAAATATAATTTTTCAATTTAATCAGAAGGTACAACAGTGCTATACCAATTATTAAGGAAATAAACAACAATCTCCCTTATCAAATCCCAATTAAAAGATCAAAGATTGCAACTTGACTGGTAAATATTCAAAGCAACAACCATAATGCGCCAAGAACAACGACATAAAATGAACATCAATCTATTGCACCCATAATTAATAATCACTTCGAAATCCAATAAACGGAAATACTCATGATCCCAATTATTCAATTTAACTTACTAAGGCAACTTCCCAGATCGAAAAACAGCAAACTTTGACATCTCAGAGTACTTATAATCAATCCCATTTCCCTTCAAAAACTCTTCAATCTCTCTCTTAGCATCCTCAGGATCAGCAGTTTCACACTCAATCTCGAAAGAAACCCCAAAGCTATACTTAGTCTCATCAACCTCTAATTTAAACCCTTTCCATTCATAAACATCTCTGACATTCTCAAACCCACCCAAACACACAAAACCCATTTCACTCCCGACGCCAAATTCCTCTTTGCACCTACTTATAATCCTCGATTCAATCGAAATCAATTTCGATGGGTCAGCCACGCATTCACGGCCAATTGTTGGGTTGATTTCCTCTTCATCTTCCTGTACACGACTCACACCGTTTACAAGTAAAGGTTTTGCCTTTAGAGACAGGACACAAAGGGAATCATTGTTAAAGAAACGCATGCGAAGAACAGCAAGTTGAGAGGAAAGAGAGGAAGAGATAGAGTCAAAGAAGAGGTTTTGCTGGTTATGGGTTTTGATGTGAGAAGGCGAAAGAAGGGTTTTAAGGCGAGTGTGATTGGCTGCATCTTGAATCCGCAATTTAACTTCTACTTCCATGATCTTGTGCGTGTGTATGTTTCTTTTAAGAGGAGAGGCCGATACGGTTGGATTTGGAAGATGGGTTCGTTTGGTTGGTACGGTCGAGCAAGTGGAGAAGAGAGGTGACGGTGGAGGTGGTGGAGGTGATGGTGGTGGAGGAGGTGGCGGCAGCGGCGGCGGCGGCGGCGGCGCGTTTGCGGGCTTCTTCGAGTTCTTCTTTGTCTTCGATTTTGAGTTCGATTTTGGTTGGTTTTCTTCTCAGCATTTTGGCAGCATCCGATAAGGCATGAACGGACTTTGCTTTGCTGCAGGAAGAAAATGTTCTGAATTTTGATAGATGAGTAGAGATTTTTGCAACTGGGCCAAGCCCATCCTGGCCTACCACATATGCCCAAAGTGTTGCTCTTGCTCTTGCATCCTGGCAGATTGCTCGCTATATTTTTGTTTGTTTGTTTTTTTTTTTTTTTAAATAAGGACCAAGTATTGCTAAAGTATGAACTAGATCATTTAACCTTTTAATTAATTTATCATAAAACTTATCATTTTAGGATTAAATTAAATAACCTCTAAATACTTTTTTTTTTATCAAAAACAATAGTTATATTTTAAATAATATTGGTTCTGAAACACGCAAAAGTGAGAGTTAAATTTTATATAGTTTTATAACTAATATTTGTTAATTGAGTTCACTCATATTATGTAGTTTATAAGTTTTTTATTTATTCATTCTCGTTATTTATTTATTCTTTTTTTAGTTTTTTCACTCACTCATTTATTTTAATATTTTTTAAATATATTTACTTTTTAAATATTATTTATATAACACTTTTTAAAACATGATTAACTCAATTAATTTCTCGTAGCACCTAAATTATTCCCATAGAAATGGATGTTACATGTGTGTTTATCAAATAAAATACTAATAATTTAGCACTTTTAAATAGGCATAGGAAAGAGTTTATCAATAAAAATTAGACTAAGTTCAACGATTATCAAAATATAATTATTTAAATCATTAGATATTAGCAAATATTATAAGCTCTTTTGAACATTTTTATATTCTAACAACGTGAAATTCTGTAAAGAAATTAATAAATAAATAAAGTTGGAAGGCCATTATTGCACTCGATCAAACTTGTTGCTCATATATGTATATTACTATTACTCTTATGGCCAAGAAGTATTTCTAGCATCATGAATATCTTCCTATAAGAGCAAAATTAATTGCCCAATTTATGGATAGTTTAGAAGCTCTTTTGTTCTCATTGATTGCAAATAATTAGAAGTCTATGAATATTGTGAATGATAAAGCTTTTGTCTCAAAAGAAAACTAATAAGAAAACGAAAGAATAAAAAGTATAAGGACAAACTAGATTAATGAAATCATTGTCAAATGGAGTTTCTTGCTTCCCTACATCCCATTCGAATTTCTACCTCGATTTGAAATATGTATATTTATTATAATTTTATATTATATATGTAAGTATGTATATAATATTTTGGATAAAATTTAAAAAATTACTATGTAATTTGACGTTTTCTTAAGGAACGGAGATATATTTTGCATTAAATGAGTACCGCATGTTTTATTTTTTTAATATTTTTTAATATATATTTTATATTTTTATTATTTTTCACATAGTTTGCATGTGTTTAATATGAGCTTTATCCTATTATTTTTTTCTTTAGGTGTATTATTATTAATCAATCTTATTAGTCTTTTAATATTAATTACTAATATATAAAACGTAACACAAATATATATATTGGAAGATATTCTCTATATCTATGTTTTCGTTTCTTCCTAATTTACTTGTTTCCTATTTTAGCTATATTAGATAGTTGTACATGCATGATTTTAGGTTAATTTTATGTATTATTCTCTGTATAAGCCTTAACCTCCAAGGCTAGACCTTCCTATATATACTCTTGTAATCTGTATATAAATGATGAATAACATTTATCCCTTTTTTCTTCCACACTTTATTTTTTTTCATGGTATCAAAGTAGTGGTCCTACCTCTTTTATTTATCAATCATCCGTTGATCATGATTGACAAAGGAAGTAATGAATCTAATTCATCAAAACAGGTGGTTGTTGCCTTCTCTAGTGCAGCTGAAAGTGACGTTAACACTTCTCAAAAACTGACTTCTATCTTGTTAAATGAATTCAATTATCTACCATCGTCAAGGGTAGTCACTATTGCTCTTAGTGGGAGATCCAGATTGGGATTTATCAATGGCAAAGAAAAGGCTCCAGCCATTGAATCATCTGAATATGAGGCTTGGTTGTTAAAGGACCAGATGGTTATGTCATGGATTCTTAACTCCATGGAAAGAGGCATTAGTGAAATATTCAGCTATTCTGAGTCTGCCTTAGATTTGTGGGAAGCTGTTCGCGAAATGTATGGTAATCAAAATAATTATGCTCGAATTTTCCAAATTCAACAAAAGATTGCTAATCTCCATCAAGATGGAGAAACCTTTGTTAATTTATTAGACAGATTAAAAGGTCTATGGAATAAATTGGAGGTGTACCGACCTCATTCTATTGATTCAACTATTTTACAGAAAAGAACTGAAGAAGACAGAGTTTTTTAACTGTTGGCCAGTCTTGGTTCTGACTTTGAAGACTTTAGAAGTAACATACTAATGACATCAGAATTGCCATCTTTAAAGAGTATTTGTGCTTTAATTCAGCATGAAGAAGTTCATGAAAGGTTATGTCTCGTGAAACAATAAACAATAGCTCAAAGGTACATGCCTATCTTAGTCATCAATCTTCAAAATCAAAAGCTTACAAAGGAAAGCGTCCAAATTTAAAGTGTGATCATTGCAATTCTCTTGGACATACAATTGATCGATGTTGGAGTCTCCATCTAGAGTTGATACCCAATGCTTTAAAAGATAAGAAAAGAGGAAATTCGAAACAAGCCACTAACTACAAGGCTCATGTGGCTACTCATACAACTGATTCATTCTCTTCTAATCCTATTGCCTTGTTAAAAGATTTTGCTAGCTATTTATAAGAAAAACATGGCCAAGGAACAGTCTAAAATGAAACTATTAACCAGAAGGGGGATGAGTCTGCTACATCAGCTGGACTTCTCAGCAAATTTTTTGGGTTCTTAACTGATGCAAACTTTGCGAATAGCCAAGGTATTCTTACTACCTTTATGACTGCATTAGAAATTAATAATTTGCATGATTTATGGGTTGTTGATTCCGGTGCCACTAATCATATGACAAACATAGTAACTAAATTTTTTGATTTTTGCCCAATGTCTTCACTTGTTTCTATAGCTAATGGGAAAGGAGTTCCTATTAAGGTAAGGGAAAAATCAAATTGGTCTCAGATGTCATAGAAGCTGATGTTCTTTATGTCCATTCTTTTCCATTTCAATTGCTTCCTATTCTAAAGTTGATATCCTCCTTTAATTGTGAAGTTATATTTTCATCTGACAAGGTTATTTTTCAGGACCTCGTCAATAAGAAGACGATTGGTGAGGGATTCTTTTTGAATGGACTTTTTTTTCGTACCTGATTTTCAAACTCCAAAAGGTTTTAAGGCATTTTCATCTCCTGACAATGAACATCTTTTGTGGAACTGTTGTCTAGCTCATCCATCAAAATCTATTTTCTCAAAAATAAAGTTGGGTTTAGATAAAGGGACTTATGAGTGTGATATTTGTCATTATTCTAAGTCTACTAGGCTTCCTTTTACTTTATCTATTTCTAAATCTATTCAAGCTTTTGAATTAGTTTATTCAGATGTACGGGGACCCTTTTTTGCCTTTATTGATGGTTTTAAATATTTTGTAACCTTTATTGATGATTTTTTAAGGGTTACATGGGTATATCTCTTGAAATCAAAAAATGAAGTTTTTTATTATTTCAAGGATTTTCATATGATAGTTTCTATTCAATAATCAACTCATATTAAAATTCTTCGATCAGATAATGGTACAGAATATACATCTCATGACATGATAAATTATTTAACTTCTAATGGCATTTTGTATCAGACTAGCTGTGTTAATACTCCCCAACAAAATGGAGTACCTGAACGAAAAAACTGTGATTTGTTAGGAAAGACCCAAGCAATAATGATTAAAATGAATGTTCCTAAGCATTTATGGTCTTATAGAGTTCTCACTGCTACCTATCTTATAAATCACTTACCAAGTCGTGTGTTGGATTTTAAAGGTCCTTATGAGATTTTGCAGGGAAAGAAACTAGAATGATCTCATTTGAATATTTTTTATTGCACTTGTTTCGTGCATATAGCAACAAATCTCCATGACAAACTTGATCCAAGAGCAGTCAAATGCATTTTCTTGGGATATTCTCAAACCAAAAAAGGGTACAAGTGCTATGATGCTGCCAATAATAAACTCTATGTAAGTAGAGATATTCGTTTTATTGAAACCAAGCCCTTTTTTGAGATTTCTACATAGGGGGATATGATTGAGGATTTATTTCCATTACTAAATGATGAGTCTTGTCACAAGAGTTCAATTAATAGAGTTAAAGAACGAGATACTTCCATTCAATAGTCAAAAAATAATTCTTCCTCTCCTACTGTAAGTGTAGATGATGTTGATAATACCATTATAGTAGAATCATCAAATGCCCAAAATCTTTTTCCTCGGCGTAATCCCCCACGAGATCGCCATTCTCCCATTAAAATGAAGGATTATGTTGCTCATGTTGTCAGGTATCCTCTTGCTAAATCTTTGACTTATTAGAGGCTTTATCCTTCTTATGCAGCCTTTCTCACATCAATCTCTAGTATTCATGAGCCTAAGAATTTTCAAGAAGTTCGGTCCTAAAATATTTGGAGCAAAGCTATGTTTGAATAATTGGTAGATCTTGAAGAAAATAATACTTGGAGTATAGTCTTCCAAAAGGAAAACATGTAGTTGGTAGTTGATGGGTATTCAAAACCAAATTCAACTCAGATGGATCAATTGAGTGTCATAAAGCGCGTCTAGTGGCTCAAGGTTTTACTCAAAAATTCAATGTTGACTATAAGGAGACGTTTGCTCCTGTTGCCAAAATGACCACTGTCAGAGTTCTTTTGTCCATTGTTGTTAATAATGGTTGGTCGCTGTCTCAAATGGATGTCAAAAATGCGTTTTTACATGGGGACCTTGAAGAAGAAGTATTTATGAAGTTTCCACCAGGTCATCCTTAGAGTTGTGATTCTAGAATGGTTTGCAAACTCAATAAATCTATTTATGGTTTAAAGCAAAGTCCTCGGGCATGGCATGCAAAGTTGAGCTCTTGTCTTGAGATGCTTGGTTTTTTAAAGAGTACTGTTAATTCTTATTTATATGTTCGAACAGTGAAGGGTGATATATTTGTGGTTCTTATTTATATGGATGATCTTATTATCACAGAAAATAATGTTAATTCAATCGTTCAATTAAAGAAGTGTCTTCAACACTAATTTCCTGCGAAAGATCTTGGTCTTTTAAGGTATTTTCTTGGCATTGAAATGGAAACTTCAAGCAAAGGGCTGTTTTTAAATGAAAGAAAATATATCCTTGATTTACTTAAAGATGCTAATATGCTACATACTAAACCTGCTGCCACTCCCTTTGATAGTAAATTGAAGCTTCATTCACAAGCACCTGCTCTTGATTCACCAAGTTATTATCAGAAACTTATTGGAAAACTAATATACTTAACTATCATGAGACCCGACATCTCCTTTGTTGTAGGTCTTGTAAGTCAACATATGCATGCCCCTACAAGTTATCACGTATGTTTGGTGAAGCATATCTTGCGATACTTAAAGGGAACGATTGGTAGTGGAATTGTGATGACAAGTAATGGGCACACCAACATCATCAGATACTTAGATTCTGATTGGGCCGGTAATACACTTGATCGTTGATCTACCACTGGATATTGTGTGTTTATAGGTGATAATCTCATTTTTTGGAAAAGTAAAAAAACAACACGTTGTAGCTCAGTCCAGTGCAGAAGTCGAGTGCCGTGCTATGGCAGCAGCAGCTTGTGAGTTCATATGGTTGAAAAGTCTGCTGGATGATCTTCATTGTTCATATGTTACTCCTATGACTTTTTTTGTGACAATCAAGCTGCTATATATATTGCGACAAACCATGTATTTCATGAAAGGACTAAACATATAGAAGTAGATTGTCATTATATTCGTCAACAGGTTCAGTCTAAGCTTATAAATCTCTGTTATGTTAACTCTCATAATCAACTTACAGACGTGTTCACTAAAGTTCTATCTTCTGCTCACTTTCAACGACTCATGGGCAAGTTTGGATCCATCAATCCTCTGGATCTCAATTGAGGGGGAGTATTGGAAGATATTCTCTATATCTATATTTTCGCTTCTTCCTAATTTACCTGTTTCCTATATTAGTTATGTTAGACAGTTGTACATGCATAATTTTAGGCCTAATTTTTTGTATTATTCTATGTATATGTCTCAGCTCAAAGGCTAGACTTTTCTATATATACTCTTGTAATCTGTACACAAATGATGAATAATATTTATTCCTTTTTCTTCCAAACTTTATTTTCTTCAATATATATATATATATATATATATATATATATATATATATATATATATATATATATATATAAATTATGAAGTTTTCTTAATATTAATAAAATTATTCAAAAAAAATAAGGATTTCCATCCGGCCCTGCGAATTGTTTGCTCGGCCTCTCTAATTTTTTTTCTTTTTCAGAAAAAGGGATTAAAAATCTCAAAATCCACCCATAATACATTTCTTAAGTAATTTGCTTTTAGGATTTACATAATGTCTACTCGTAGCAATATATTTACAAAAAATATATTATTTTTTTCTCTTTAAAACTAAATGATGCGAATTGAATTGAACCAACTCAATAATGTACTTATAGGTTTGGCCTAGCTTGTACTTTTAGTCAAAACAAAAAATCTAGGGATTTGTAATTAGCCGATTTGGGTTTGTCTAAAAATAGTTATTGGCTGTGCTTAATATGCAAGTAGAAAAAAATATGCTAAGATTCAGTTTAACTTTATATCAACAACTTAATAATGTCAATAAAAAAGTCTCCATCCCCATTAATGAGTTACTCCCATCAAAAGTATTATAAAAGGCTCTCATATCTATAACATTTCCCCATAACAAAAACCACCAATCGCTATAGTTTTCGAAGCATTTCATCCATGGCAATATTAGTAGCTCAAACCCGTTTCGTCCTTTTGTTGGTGGCAGTTGTAAGCATTGTGGCTGCAGATACAGATGATTACTTCATATATCTGTCAAAATCCATCCCATTTGGAACTAATCAAATTCAAGCATCGACAATTCCAGTTTCATCTAGGCAGTGCTCAGCACCATTTCTTGGCTTTAGTGGATGCCGAAGTACCATCAAAAAAATTGAGCACTCGAGCACTATTGCTAGCAATCCAAAATTGGCTAAACTTATCCATCCTTGTTGCCAGGCCGTCAATAAAATCAGCCTGGATTGTTGGCCTTATCTCTTACCAAGTAAACCTGAAGTCGGCAAGCAACTCAAGGACATCTGTGCTGAAGCAGAGTCATCTCCGTCTCCAGCAGTCGCAAACTAATGTAAACGAAGCACTTCATTCGTTCCTGCTACGTACTAAAGTAAAGGAATATATCGTATGATGAATGCTTCTTAGTTATCCGTAAAATAAAAATGTTTTTGCATCTTCAAGTCCCAGGTATATAAGTTTACTGGGATTTTACATATTTAAGTGTGTTTGTCCAATGAAATTGGTCTGCTGTAATGCCAATAGCTATGCTAGCAAGCAAGCTACAAGGATGTTCTCAGTCCTCTAGCTTTTCTTAGGGTATCATTGCTTTATGTTCTACTATGATCTTATCTGCTTTTTTTAATATTTGTTAATTTCTCATACCGCTTCTGATGAATTCGATGGCTGAGTAGGGAAAAAAAGTTTATAAATATATAATAAATTCCAAATGTCCACAACTCTTAAAACAGGGATTAGTACGTTAGGTAAAAAAAAAAAAAAAAGGGAAATGTTCTTTTTATAACCATCAAAATAAAAATAATAAAACCATGCAACACGGCCTCGTTTTAACAAATCTATATACACTAACAAAACGTATAAAAAAGAATAAAATTAACTCCGTATTATATGCAAGTTCTTAGGAGGGGTTTTGATTTATCTCCCATCCATTTGGGGTTTTTTTTTTATTAATAAAATATCCAATATTTCGATTGTTAGAAAAGAAAAAAAACATATTTATATTTTAGAAGATTTTCTTTACTACCATATAAATTCTTAAGTCCAGGATTTTTATAGATTAGACGGACGTATTTAGTGGACTCATATTAATTTCATGCAAGTTATTCTCCATTATATTAATTTTTTTTTAAAACATAAAGTAAAAAATTCGTCTAAATAAAATCCTAATATTTGGGAAATACAGATAGGCGTTATTCATTCTACCATAAGAATTTAGGGATCTTTAATTACACGTGTAATTTACAAAGCATTCTTAAAAATATTTTCTATATATCTCTTTATTATAGAGATATTAAATTATAAAATTAGTTGCATATCCATACGATGTGCGGATTCTTTCTATTTATTTTTATTAATAAAAATTTAAAATTATCTCTCTTACTGTTATAGAATATACATAATTATGAATTAAATTATAATACATAACTAAATTATAGTTTTATAGTTCTTAAGCATTTCATGCTTTCCTTAAGTAGGTATTATATTTTAAATTAAGTATTTTGTTTTTATTTAGTCTGTTATGAAATAATAGTTTATCATAAGATAGTTAAATGATTTAACTTTAAATTTGTATAGACATCCTAGAGTGGCAAAGTAAGTATTTTAAGCTTTGAGGTAAATAAATGGCAACAAAAAGAATGTCCTTTTTCCTTTTTTCTTTTTCCCCCTGAAAAAACTATAAATTGTACAACATAAACAAATCTTACCAATCTTATCAAGATTTGAGTTTAAGCGAAATTTTGCAAAAGATATGGTGATGATGTAGAATCATTAAGGAGCACAATGCACATCAACACAAATTAATCATGGATCCACTTTTTTGGGAATATGAGTCAAAGCAGTAACAAGAATATTTATAGTGGAACATCTTTTACAGTCCTGAAGAGATAGTTTACTAATAAATTGAGGAATAAATTATTCGCCTCATTCACGTCCAGATTATATGAATGTTTGGAATCCATATTATGCAAAGAACATTGTTTTTGCTAATTCGAATTGAAGAGTGATATAAAATTGGTCTATTTCCAGCATCATATTCGTAGTTAATGCATTCATTTTAGTTAGAAACTCCAGTTTCGTATCAAAGTCATAGTCGATATCATCACTCACGTCAATCTCGTCACTATCATCACTATCATCAATAAGAAAACTCTTTAGGCTTGTTAACCAGGAACTTATTTAGAAATATTGTAATGAAAGAAAGATAAGAGTTTATCGCTAGGTATTTAAACAAATAGGATCGTCCAGTCTTTATAGAACCTATCATTAAAATACGCCCTCTGTTGTCCAAAAAACTCCACCTATTTTATTTATTACAAAAAGCTCAGGAACGAATATTATATGGAGTAGAGATATTCCAACCGCCCAAGTAAAGAATTGTTACAAATAATAAAAAAACTCACATGGATTAATGTTTTTAATCATGGGAAAATATTATAATCTATCATTTAATTCACTTTTTTTAAAGATATTCTATGCATAAAAGAATATTTGTAATTACAAAATTCTATTTAGATTTTAATTAAAACAATTACTTATATAAATTAACTAATCAAATTTGTTCCATATCATTGCAATTGAAAATAGAAAATAAAAATATTAATAAATAATACAAGTAAATAGAAATATGAAATAAGGCTTTTAATTCACAAATAACTACACTTAAATAAATAAATAAAAATAAATGTACAAATTCAATTATTATTTAATTTATTGGACTGCCAAGTCTATTTCATTAAAAATAGTCCTAATAAGAACGTCTAATTCTGAGACTTGAGTTTATGCAATAAAAAATTAAATTGCATTTGCTTGTATTTTAATTTTGCACTATCAAAATTTATAAGTAACTAGTCATTTATTTTTATGTTACACGACCAATATTATTATTACGATTATAAAATCAAGTTTATAAATATCATTTAATAAAAATTTTAATGTTTAAAATTAATTTATAATATTTTAGAATAAATAGCAAATTAACTATTTTTAAATGTTCAATTATTTTTTAAAATTTTAAAATTTTATTAATGCAATAATATAAGAATTATCTTAAAATATTTATTAATCAATTCTAGTATTATATAAATTAATATTATCAACATAATTTTATATTACTATTTTTAGAATTAAAAGTTTATTATATAATTAAAAATTAATTTATTATTAAATATAATATTAAAAATATAAGATATTATTTTTAGAATTAAAATTATTATCTAATTAAAAAATTAATTTATTAGTTACTATAATATTATTATAAATTAATACTATTTCTTAGGATAGAATTAGTATTATTATCTTTTTAGAAAATTATTTATTAATTAATATAATATTAAAAATAATTAATTTGCTATTTTTAAAAATTTGAATTAATTTTTAATTAGAAATATAATTTATTAATTAATAAATTAATATAAAATTATAAAATTACACATTTCATGTGTAAAAAATAAGTATGCATATCAAATAAAAATTATATGTATTAAAATTAAGTACATAAATTAAAAAAATTAATCAATAAATTAATAAAAAATTTAAAATTATATTTTAAAAATAAATACATATAAAAAAATTTTATGTATTAAAAATTATACACATATATGAAAAGAATTTACACGTAAGAAATTTATATATATATATATATATAAAGATGGCCATATTTAAAACACGGTGCAAAATTATTATCCTTTGCGTATTGGCCAATTTGAAAATTGTATAAAGAGATTTGAGGTACATAGGCTCTATAGCAATCGCCTTAACTTGGAAGGTGGGGCATGTGTTATTGCCTCCAGCGTGCGAAAGATGTGCCGAACAATCCTTGCTTGATTTCTGGATTTTGTACTGTTAAAGGCCACCACTAGATGTCTTTTCTTTAATAAAAAATTTAATTGAAAATATAAATTTATAGAATTAGAATCATTCTAATTAAAAAGATATATTATTAATTAATATAATATTATTACTTTTAGAATTAGAATCATTGTTTAATTAGAGATGTAACTCATTAATTAATAAATTAATAAAAATTATAAAATTATATATAAATTTAAATTCTATATGTTAAAAATAAGTACACAAATCAAAATTAAAATTTTATGTGTCAAAATCGTGATATATTTATACTTCTAATATTGGAGAATATATATATATATATATATATATATATAATATAATATAATATTAATTTCTAAAACTTAAATTTTTTGGCATAGGTGCTTAATTTTTAACAAATAGAATTTTTATATTGACATGTTGTACTTATTTTTGACACATGAAATTCAAGTTTTTATGTAATTTTATATTTTTTCTATTAATTTAGTAATTAATAAGTTACATTCATAATTAAACATTGATTCTAATCCTAAGAAATAGCATATTAGTTATATTTTAATATTATATTAACTAATAAATAGATTTCTAATCAAATAATGATACTAATTATATTCTAAAAAAAGCATATTAATTATATTTTAATATTATATTAATTAATAAATTAGTTTTCTAATTAAATAATATAATTAGATAATTGCTTGTTCTATGGGCGGTTTAATTTTAATGTCAATAAAAATTATATAGTCACTAGAAAAGATTTAGCAAAAATACTAAAAAAATTTAATTAACTATATAACTAACTGTATACTTTATGTTGAATCTTTTATTGAAAATATAAATATGTTATATATTTTAAATTTTTTATATATTTATTAATTTTAATGATGATAAATTCATTCGCTAAGAAATATTTATTCTCTCTTTTACATTATTTAATAATCTTTTCTACTTTAAACTCTTTAATTTTATTTTACTATACTTATAATGTCTATATGAAATTAAATAAATAGATGTATTCCATAAAATTAAATAAACTAAATATTTTAATAATACAAAGAATGAAATTAAATTATTATATATTTTATATGTTTTAAGTATATAATTCAATAATATTTTCTTACTTTATATATATAAATGTAAAAGTATTTTATGTTATTTTTTAATTTACTAAATTATAAAAAATCTAACCTAAAAGTTAATTTTTAATTAATTGAATTCTTTACTTGAAATTAAACCATATCAAAATAATTTTATTGGAATACATTTAAGATAGAATGCAATGAGAGATAAAAGATGTAAATAAATATAAACATTATAATTAAAAGATAGTTCTTTAATTGATAAGAGAATCATTCAACTATGAGAATAGAAATCTTAAAAATCTAATCAAAAATTAAAATTATAAAAAAAATGAAGAAAAAAAGGACTATTAGATACTTAAAATTTATAATTAAAGGAGATTATTTAAAAAGTGAAAGTTATAAATAAGAATCTAGAAGGGTATAGAAATATGTATAATTAAATATCCTAATTAAGATGTTGGAAGGTGTAACATCTCTTTAAGATAATAGAAAAATATATTAGAATAGTTTAATTTTTTAAAAATTAAAAGAAAATAGTTTAAAAATCATATAACATTGCCATGTAGGATAAAGAAAAACAATAAAAGATATTATTCTCATATATATACTAGACGAGTGCTCGCCTTCTGGGCGGATTAAAATATTATTAAATAATATGAAATAATTCTAGTAATATATTTATATAGATATTAATGAAATATAATAAAATGTTAAAATATAAAATAATTATATATCATAAAATTATTAGTTATTAAGTTTCATTATAATTAGTGTTCTATGGAATATTGAAAATTTTAGTATTTAATAATCTCTGCTTTAATACTTTTTTTTTTAAATAAAATATTCAAAAGAAATCAAGAAAAGTTTGAAAATTTAAACTTACATGGTCAAAAGTAAAGGAGATAATAATATGAATAAACAGATGAAGGTTTTAATTAAATCATTAAGAGAAAAAATATTTAAAAAATACACTAAATCAAAAGAAATATCTTCAAAAAAAATAAAAAAAAAGGTCATGTAAGAAAAATAATTAAAATATTCGATAACAAATTTTAAAAAATATATCAAAATGTAAATAAAATGACTTTAGAAAATAAAGAGATACATATGAAAAGAAAAAAATATATCTCTTAAAATACACTTTTTAAATAGAGAGACTATTGATTTGAATTTAAGTAACCTAGCATAGAAAAAGCAAAAAAGAATAAAGATAAATTTGATTTTACATAGAAAATAAATCTATAACAAACATAAAAATAATGAAGAAACTGAGTTGAAAAATATGGTAGTAGCCTGTGAATAAAATAAAATAAAATAAATGGCACAAAGAGAAAAATTAATAAATGAAATATAAGGATTAAGAGTTTTTATATTTCTTTAGAATTAGGAGAATAAGAGTAAAAAAAAAAAAATCCATAAGATATATATAAGAAATGCGAAGTTTTCCCATGAGTTTCTATATGGAAAAAATTTTATGAAGTCATGTCATATTATTTTTCAATGGGAAAATGATATATGGCACATTCATAGAAATATTAACTTATAAATATTTATAAAAGAATTAATATGAAATTAAATAATGCTAATAATAAATATGGTATTTATAATTTATTTAAATATAAAATTATTATATTCTTAAAACAATTATAATAAGTATAATATTTAGTAAAGGTACTATACATTAATAATAAATCTTATTATTTTTTCAATAAAATTTATGTTTATATTCATATATATTTATATACATATAAATAAAAAATTAATAAAATAGTAAAAAATTTAAATTTAAATTTAGATCATAAAAATATTTGAAATAAAATTTGTGACATATTAAAGAATCTAATAGGCCAATACAATAAATAAAAATTTAATATATATATATATATATAAATAATGTGATATCAAAATAATAATAATAATAAAAAGTAAAAGTTCTAACAATTTTATTATTAAAAATAGGTATTATATATGAAAATTTATTAGTAAAATAAAATAGATAAAAAAATTAAAATTGATAAGTATATATATTTTCTTATGTTTATTTACCTTAGCATAATATATATATATATATATATATGTGTGTATATAGGTATTATAAAATAAAATAAAAATTTATTTCTATACTATATAATTATAAATTGAATTATATAATGCATATAAAATAAAATTTTAAATAAAAAATAAATAAATAATCATACAATGAAAGAAAAAAATTATAAAAGAAAGAAAGTTAAAAGATTTAGATATAAGATCAATGAAAAAAAATTAAAATGTTTAGATGAAATAAAATCTCCTAAATATCTCATTTTAAGAAAAGAAAGAGGAAACTTAAGAGAAAAAGAAATAATCTCTAAGAGTAATTCATGTAAATCAAGAAAAATGTCTTAAAAAATAGAGAAAAAATCATATAGAAAAAGACAGCATGTTCAAAATATTACTTTTCATATATATATATATATATATATATATATATAGATATAGATATAGATACAGATAGACATAGATTTATTAAATTGCAGAAAAACTTAATTTAAAAATTACTTATTTATTAATACAAAATTTAATTCTATTAACAAACTCCTTTTACTTGAAACTAAATTCTGTTAAAATATTATCAATAAAATATATGTAAGATAGAATGAAAAGAAAAACGAATAGTATAAATGAGTACAAATGTGACGAGTAAAAAAAAAACTTAATTAATAAGATAATTAATATAATATGAAAATAAAAAATTAAATGAAAAATTAAAATTATAAAAATAATTTTTTAAAAAAGGATTATAAGATAATTAAGATTTACAATTAAGTTTTTTTATGTTATAATATAATATTTAAAAAAATTTCTCCAAAGTGGAAGTTGTGAAAAAAAAATTCAACAAGGTGAAAGAATGTGAAAGAATTATATCATAATTAAGGTGTTAAAGCTGTAATATAATACTTTATATGAAATAGTAAAAAATATTAAAATAATTAATTCTCTAAAAATTAAGAAAAATAATTTAGGATTCATATAATATGCTATGTAGGAAGGAGCAAACACTGTTATTGCTTTTATATATATATATATATATATACATTTTAAATTAGAGTTTTTAATAAGGAATTAATTTTTTAATTATATAATAAATTTTAATTTTAGAAATAATAATATCAATTATATTAGTAGTATTAATTTATATAACATTAGTTAATTAATAATTATTTTAAAATAATTTTTATATAATTACATTATTAAAACTTAAAATATAAAAAGATTAAAAGGACATATAAAAATAATTATCTTATTATTATTATTTTTTAAAATGTTATAAATTAAAATGAAATATTAAAAATTATATTAAATTATAATTATCAATTTAATTTTATAGTTCAAATAATAATAATAGCTGTGGAAAGCATAAATTATTTTGTTAGATGTGGTTAATTGTGAAAGAAAACCAATATCATAATCTGTATTAACTTATGAAATAGACTTTTTTGATATCATTCTTTCTTTTTTCTTCAAAACTAAATGATGCTTATTTAAGCACTAACGCACATAGCTCAGGGCCGACGTATTTAGTAGACTTATATTAATTTCATGCAAGTTCTTCTCCATTATATTAACTTTTACAAAATAAAGAAGAAAGTCATCTAAATAAAAACCTAAAATCTCACATATGCTCATGAGTGGTTTTATTAGATTAGTAATTATGAAAAGAGACCAACATCCTAAACTGTATTAACTAGTAATTATGAAATAGATTGTCTTTTGATGTCATTATTTATTTTTTCTTCAAAATTAAATGATGCTTTTTTAAGCCATTAATGCACATAGCTCAGGGCCTAGTATTTGGCAGTCCATTAAGTGACTCGGAATTTGGAATTTGTGAAGCCCATTGAGCAACTAAATTAAAAACATTAATCTTGAAGTCAACAAAATTATTATTGCTGTATTAGATTTACAACTTTAACAATCATAACATTTAATATTATTAGGTTTCTATTACAATTATTGACATATATTATTATTTTCATTGATCAATTTTTACTTATAATTAATCAATAATAATCATCTCAAATAATATAAATTTAAACGTTTTCTAGATAATCTAAATTAGGGTTTTCAATCATTTAACCACAGATAAATGCCAAAACAAAAATTCATGATTTTTGTATAATTATTTCATATTTCATTGTGTATAAACGTGTGAATATGAGCTATTTGCATGAAGAGAAGCTTTTTCTAAGGAAAAAGAAATATAAACTTGCTATAGCTAAAATGTGAAAATAAAATAATGAAAAGAATTATAAAATTATAGCCGATCATGTAATAATTAATATATTTATTAAATTAAAAATGATTAATTTATTAAATTTATAGAGATAAAAAGCTATATAATTATTTATGTAAAACAAAGTTAATTCTTTAAGATTTATTAATTAATAGAATATGAAAAAATAAACCGTATAAAACACAATCAAATAAGAATATATTTATTTATTAAAACGCCTAAATTATTTAGATCGTATCAGAACATTAATATCAGCGTTTTTATGAATGTTATGTTTTTCTTTTTTTGCCCTCTTGAATTTTGTTAGAACTGGTAAAATTATAAAATATTTGTTGAAAATACTATAACATTATTAAACTTTAATAATACAAAATTTCTAGCACTTTTAAGTATAATGAAATTTGGACATTTAATTATCTATTCAAATAAGTATTTTTCTCTTAAAATGAAGTTTATCCATCTTAAATCAACAAAAGGACATTCTTTTCTTGAAAGGCAATAATATCTAAACTGAATTAGTCACAAAATAAAATGGTATCATTCTTGCTATAATACCATATAAAAATAGATACAAAACAATTAATGAAATTAACATAAGTCATTACTAGAATGATTAAAACTAAGTATTTTCATGATTAAATGTTAAACATTTGTTAACATTTTTATACTATTAACATTTACGAGATCCTCTGACAAATGTTGCAAGGCCATTGTTGAACTCAATCAAACTTGTGTGTGTATATATATATATATATATATACCCTCTGACATGGGAGTTTCCTCCTGTGGCAAGAAGTATTCCCAGCACCAACAATATCTCCATATAAATCAAGCAAAACTGTTACCAACTTATAGATGGTTTGAGAATTCTTTTGCTTTCCATATGTGTAATAACATAAGGTCAAATAATTGCAAATAATTAGAAATTAATGAAGATCGCGAGTAACTTTCTCATTGGTTCCAAGGGAAAACTAAGAAAAAAAAAAAAACAAAAGGAAAGACAATTAGAATGAGACTATATAAATAGAATCCCTTATCAAAAGTGACTCCTTAATGTCTATTAATTAACACATTTACTGATTCGGAGCTTTTTTCTTCAGAATTAACTGATCTTAATTGAAACAACTCAAAAATGTACATAGCTTGTAGCCGTAGTCAATACAAAACCTATGGATTTGCAATTAGCCCATATGGGAAAAGAAATTAAAAAAAAAAAAGATGATCAAGGAAGTCAAAGATAATAATAATAATAATTGTTGTATTTATTTTGAAAGTTGAAAAGATTGCATATTGACACTAAATGGTTCTAAAAGTCTGCACACCCATCAATGAATTAATTCAATCGAAATTAGTATAAATACCTTACAGTGTAATTCGAAATAGTTCATCAATATGGCGACATTAATAGTTCAAACTCGTTTAGTTCTTCTGTTGGCACTTATAAGCGTTGTGGCTGCATTTCCAAATTGGTTACACTTTCCACATCCATTATTTCATTTCCGCCCAATTCCAATCCATCGTCCAATTCCAATCCCTCGTCCTATTCCAATTACACTTCCGGTCTCTCCTCGGATCCCAATCCCTCATGTACCTTCATTTGGGGAGTGCTTAGCACCTGTTATTGGCATTGGCGGATGCTTGAAGGCCATCTATGAAGTTGCAATCTTTGGCAATGATCGCAATATAGTAACTCTGAATCCTTTTGAATCTTGTTGTGAGGCCATCAGTAATATCAGTATGTATTGTTGGCCCTTTATTTTACCAGGAAAACCT
The DNA here is from genome assembly GCF_019578655.1 of Ricinus communis. Lineage (NCBI taxonomy): Eukaryota > Viridiplantae > Streptophyta > Magnoliopsida > Malpighiales > Euphorbiaceae > Ricinus > Ricinus communis. The sequence goes on from NC_063258.1 coordinate 25,175,111, forward strand.
GACATTGGCAATCAACTCAAAAGCATTTGTGCCGTAAAAGAGACACCTCCACCTCTATCACCACCAGCTGCACCAACAAAAATAGAGCCATTCCCGCCACTAATAATAGCACCGACAATAGAAAGACCATTTCCTACAACAGTTCCACCTGTAAATCAAGAGGCCTTTCCACCTGTAGTAGTTCCACCCGTAGTAAAAAAACCACTTCCTACAACATTTGCACTTGCAAATCTAAAGGCTTTTCCACCTATAGCAGTTGCACCCGCAGTAAAAGAATCACTTCCTACAACAATTGCACATATAAATCAAGAGGCTCTTCCACCTGGAGCAATTGCACCAATTATAAATCAAGAGGCATTTTCACCTATAAATGTTGCGCTAAAGAAACAAGAGGAATTATCGCCTAAAGCAATTGCGCCTATAAAAGAAGAGTCAATACCACCAACACCAGTTGCACCAATGAAAGAAGAGTTACTTTCACCAATAATAGTTGGACCAGCAAAGCAAAAGGAACTTCCACCTATAACAACCACACCAGTACAAGAGGCATTTGCACCTATAGCAATTCCATTAGTACATGCAAAAGCATTTCCGCCTGCAATAGCTACATCGGTAAATCAAAAGGCATTATCTCCTATAGCAAACGTACCAGTAAGTCAAGAGTCTCTTGCACCTAGTAATCAAGAGGCTCTTCCACCTGTAGCAGCTGCACGCGCAATAAAAAGACCACTTCTAACAACAATGGCACCAATAGGAGTTGGACAATCAACACGAGATGAATTTCAGCCTACAACAGTTGCACCAGAGCAAGAGGCATTTGCACCTATAACAATTCCATCAGTACACACAAAAGTATTTCCGCCTGCCTTAGCTGCATTAGTGTATCAAAAGGCGTTTTCACCTCCAGCTAGTCCACCAGTAAGTCAAGAGGCATTTCCACCTGTAAGTCAAGAGGCTCTTCCACTTGTAGCAGTTGCACCAATTACTAATCGAGAGGCAATTCCACCTGCAAATGTCGGGCCAACAAAACAAAATGAATTACCAATTAGAGTAATTACGCCTACAAAAGAAGAGCCAATCCCACCAACACCGGCCGCACCAATAAAAGAAGAGTTACTTCCACCAATAGCAGTTGGACCAACAAAACAAGAAGAACTTCCACTTACAGCAGTTGCACCGGTACAAAAGGTATTTGTGCCTGTAGCAATTCCATCAGTACACACAAAAGTATTTCCGCCTGCCATAGCTCCACCAATAAGTCAAGATTCTCTTGCACCTGCAACAGTTGCACGAATAATAAATCAAGAGGCCTTTCTACCTGTAAATCAAGAGGCTCTTCCACCTATAGCAGTTGCACCAATTACAAATCGAGAGACAATCCCACCTGCTAATGTTGCGCCAATGAAACAAGATGAATCACCCCCTAGAGCAATTTCGCCTATAAAAAAAGAACCAATCCCACCAACACCAGTTGCACCAAGAAAAGAAGAGTTACTTTCACCAATAGCAGTTGGACCAACAAAACGAGAAGAACTTCCACCTATAGCAGTTGCACCAGTACAAGAGGTATTTGCGCCTGTAGGAGTTCCATCAGTAAACACAAAAGTATTTCTGCCTGCCATAGCTGCACTAGTATATCAAAAGGCGTTTTCGCCTCCAGCTAGTGCACCAGTAAGTCAAGAGGCATTTCCATCTGTAAGTCAAGAGGCTCTTCCACCTATACCAGTTGCACCAATTACTAATCGAGAGGCAATTCCACCTGCAAATATCGCGCCAATAAAACAAGATGAATTACCACATAGAGCAATTACGCCCACAAAAGAAGAGCTAATCCCACCAACACCAGCCGCACCAATAAAAGAAGAGTTAGTTCCTCCAATATCAGTTGGACCAACAAAACGAGAAGAACTTCCACCTACAACAGTTGCACCGGTACAAGAGGCATTTGCGCCTGTAGGAATTCCATCAGTACACACAAAAGCATTTTCGCCTGCCATAACTGCACTAGTAAGTCAAGCGTCTCTTGCAACTGCAACAGTTGCACGAATAATAAATCAAGAGGCCTATCCACCTGTAAATCAAGAGGCTCTTCCACCTATAGCAGTTCCACCAATTACAAATCGAGAGATAATCACACCTGCAAATGTTGCACCAATGAAACAAGATGGATCACCCCCTAGAGCAATTTCACCCATAAAAGAAGAGTCAATCCCACCAACACCAGTTGCACTAAGAAAAGAAGAGTTACTTCCACCAACAGCAGTTGGACCAACAAAACGAGAAGAACTTCCACCTACATCAGTTGCACCAGTACAAGAGGTATTTGCACCTATAGGAGTTCCATCAGTACACACAAAAGTATTTTCTACTGCCATAGCTGCACTAGTGTATCAAAAGGCATTTTCACCTCCAGCTAGTGCACCAGTAAGTCAAGAGGCATTTCTACCTATAAGTCAAGAGGCTCTTCCACCTATAGCAGTTGTACCAATTACTAATCGAGAGGCAATTCCACTAGCAAATGTCGCGCCAAGGAAACAAGATGAATTACCACATAGAACAATTACGCCCACAAAAGAAGAGCCAATCCCACCAACACCAGCCGCACCAATAAAAGAAGAGTTACTTCCACCAATAGCAGTTGGACCAACAAAACGAGAAGAACTTCCACCTACACCAGTTGCACCGGCACAAGAGGCATTTGCGCCTGTAGCAATTCCATCAGTACATACAAAAGCATTTCAGCCTGCCATAGCTGCACCAGTAAGTCAAACGTCTCTTGCACCTGCAACAGTTGCACGAATAATAAATCAAGAGGCCTTTCCACCTGTAAATCAAGAGGCTCTTCCACCTATAGCAGTTGCACCATTTACAAATCGAGAGACAATCCCACCTGCAAATGTTGCACCAATGAAACAAGATGAATCACCCCTTAGAGCAATTTTGCCCATAAAAGAAGAGCCAATCCCACCAACACCAGTTGCACCAAGAAAAGAAGAGTTACTTCCACCAATAGTAGTTGGACCAACAAAACGAGAAGAACTTCCACCTACAGCTGTTGCTCCAGTACAAGAGGTATTTTCACCTATAGGAGTTCTATCAGTACATACAAAAGTATTTCCGCCTACCATAGCTGCACTAGTGTCTCAAAAGGCATTTTCACCTCCAGCTAGTGCACCAGTAAGTCAAGAGGCATTTTCACCTATAAGTCAAGAGGCTCTTCCACCTATAGGAGTTGCACCAGTTACTAATCGAGAGGCAATTCCTCCTGCAAATGTCGCGCCTGTCACGACCCACTTTGTGGGCCCGTGACCGGCACTAGGGAATGGGTAGGCTTAAGGCCACCAAAACCCGTAGTAAGCCTTACCATCCCGCAAAACCAGATATACAATTATCAAAATATAAAGTAGTCATAATTGTCTTGCATAATAAATCATCATATTACCAACATGAGTAAAAATAATCGTTATATAAATTTTAAAATTTCCTACTGCGGATACTCTAGAGTAATAATGACAAGTATAGAAGTACAAGATAATTACAAAAGTCCGAAGAAGAAGAAGTCGGACTGTCAAATGTGCGATGGCGAAGAAGGTCTTTAACTGCCACCTGAAAAATAATTTACAACTGAGACTGTCAGTCTCGAGAGTGAGTCAAAATCAAATAATCTAAGGACTATTGCAACCTTCACATGATATATTAATTATTCAAAACAATATACCAATTTCTGAATATAATTGCAATCATAATATAAAATCATACACCGTAATAATAAAATGATAAAAGGAGAGAGTGTAAATAAATAAAGACATTTTTACTTTCACGGAACGTGTGGCTAAGTAGAACCCTAACCCCAAATTCTAACAGCCATTTTGGCTCTCTTAATCCAATAAGACTGGCGCCCCGAGAGCAATGCTCGACCAGAGACCTTACCTCCAGTCTGGTCACTTAAGTATCCAAATAAGAAATCTAGTAGCCATTCGGCTCTCTTAATCCAATAAGATCGGGCGCCCCCGAGAGCAATGCTCGACCAGGGGACCTTACCTCCGTGAATTTACACAAATCAGCCCAGAGCCATGCTCGACCAGGCAAACCCATAAATATCTTATTATATGTCCATGATCATTACCGGTGTACGCCAGTCCCGATGTAACCCATCAAAGGCATGTTCTACAAGCCACATTTCCTAATTCGCAATCATCACATATAATAAATATCATTATCCGATGAACTCAACCAACACATATCGAAATAAAGATTAAAGATTTAAGGTAAAACAACGTGCAATTTGTGAAGGGAAAAATAATAACGTTTATCTTATTATAACATACTAATAATAATATTTATATTATTTCAAATATTAATAATCAAGTGAAATCATTTATTTTGCGATACTAATAATCATATTAAGCACAAATTCTAAATAGCATATTAAAATCAGACTAGCAATAGCACAAAGATTAAATGACTTTAACTCATGATTTGATGCGTTCCACTCCTACGCCTCGGGTGGAGTCAAGGAAGGCCGAATTATCTAATAACAAAAGACATACAATTAATAGACATTCGAAAATTTTTCCTAGACTTAGACCCTAAGGTCGACTGCCTATAATTAAATTGGACTCGAGGATTTTGCCAAAAATTTGATAGAACCTCCCCTAAATTATGGATATTTACCCCCCGTAAAACGGGTCCAGTACCTGCCAAAAACATATCAGACATGCTGAAATTTAATAACAGGAGCCGGGCCACAAGAACTGCACTAATATTTTCCCGACTCTAAAACACCACAACCCAAACAATTTAATTTGGTTTATTTTTAAACTACCCATCACAAGCAATTAATAGCACAATAACTTTCTAATATTAAAACAAAATTTTTTTCAGAGTCTAAATAAAATTATATCGAGTTAAAAATTGAAATATTTCGCGTCCGGGAAAACACCGGGTCCGGCCGGTCTTGCCAATGTTGAATTCAACCGGAGCGCCACGCTCAAGGGAGTCCAAGTACAAGAGTTTTGGCCGGAAAGTGGCCGGAAGGCGGCGGATCGGGGGCCGGAAAGTCGCTGCTCACGCGACACTTCCCAAGGCCGGTAAGGATTTTCCGACGGAGGAGGGTTGCTTCCGGGGTTTTGGGGATGGGGAGTCCGATTCCGGCCGGTTTGCGGAAAGGACGGCAGGAGGCCGAACCGACGATGAGCCTCCCACCTTTGGTCGACGCCGGCGGGAAGGAGCGGGAGGACTGCGACAAGGCAGGAGACGGGAACGGGCTGAGGAGAAGGAAGGAAAATGAGAAGGAGAGGGGGAAGGGGAGGGAGGAAGGAAAAGAGAGAGAGGGAGGAGAAAAAGGAGAGTTTTTTTTTTTAATATATATATATATATATATATATATATATATATATATATATATATATATATATATATATATAGAATTATTATTATTACAACTAAGGGTGTTCCAGCGCCAATGAAACAAGATGAATTACCACATACAACAATTACGCCAACAAAAGAAGAGCCAATCCCACCAACACCAGCTGCACCAATAAAAGAAGAGTTACTTCCACCAACGGCAGTTGGACCAACAAAACGAGAAGAATTTCCACCTACACCAGTTGTACCAGTACAAGAGGCATTTGCGCCTGTAGCAATTCCATCAGTACACACAAAAGCATTTCCGCCTGCCATAGCTACACCAATAAGTCAAGATTCTCTTGCACCTACAACAGTTGCACGAATAATAAATCAAGAGCCCTTTCCACCTATAAATCAAGAGCCCTTTCCACCTATAAATCAAGAGGCTCTTCCACCTATAGCAGTTGCACCAATTACAAATCGAGAGACAATTACACCTACAAATGTTGCACCAATGAAACAAGATGAATCACTCTCTAGAGCAATTTCGCCTATAAAAGAAGAGCCAATTCCACCAACACCACTTGCACCAATAAAAGAAGAGTTACTTCCACCAATAGCAATTGCACCAACAAAACGAGAAGAACTTCCACGTACAACAGTTGCACCTGTACAAGAGGCATTTGCGCCTGTAGCAATTCCATTAGTAAACACAAAAGCATTTCCGCCTGTCATAGCTGCACCAATTGGTCAAGATTCTCTTGCACCTGCAACAGTTGCAACAATAATAAATCAAGAGGCCTTTCCACCTGTAAATCAAGAGGCTCTTCCACCTATAGCAGTTGCACCAATTACAAATCGAGAGACAATCATACCTGCAAATATTGCGCCAATGAAACAAGATGAATCACCCCCTAGAGCAATTTCTCCTATAAAAGAAGAGCCAATCCCACCAACACCACTTGCACTAATAAAAGAAGAGTTACTTCCACCAATAGCAGTTGGACCAACAAAACGGGAAGAACTTTCACCTGCAGCAGTTGCACCGGTACAAGAGGCATTTGCGCCTGTAGCAATTCCATCAATACACACAAAAGCATTTCCGCCTGCCATAGCTGCACCAATAGGTCAATATTCTCTTGCACCTGCAACAGTTGCAACAATAATAAATCAAGAGGCCTTTCCACCTGTAAATCAAGAGGCTCTTCCACCTATAGCAGTTGCACCATTTACAAATCGAGAGACAATCACACCTGCAAATGTTGCGCCAATAAAACAAGATGAATCACCACCCTCTAGAGCAATTTCGCCTATAAAAGAAGTGCCAATCCCACCAACACCACTTGCACCAATAAAAGAAGAGTTACTTCCATCAATAGCAGTTGGACCAACAAAACGAGAAGAACTTCCACCTACAGCAGTTGCACCGGTACAAGAGGCATTTGCGCCTGTAGCAATTCCATCAGTACACACAAAAGTTTTTTCGCCTGCCATAGCTGCACTAGTTTATCAAAATGCGTTCTCAGCTCCAGCTAGTGCACGAGTAAGTCAAGAGTCTATTGCACCTGCAACAATAATAAAGCAAGAGTCACTTCCACCTGCAAAAGAAGAACCACTTCCACCTACAAAAGAAGAGTCACTTCCATCAATGGATGTGGCACTAGCAAAGCGAGTGTGACTTCCACCTATAGTAATACAAGAGGCACTTACACTTGTAGCCATTCCACCGGAACTTGTAACAGCATCTCCACCTAGAATAGTTGCACCAGTAAATTAAGGTGCTTTTGTACCTATAATGGGTACACCGGTAAGTCAAGAGGCCCTTGCACCTGCAACAATTGCTTGAATAATAAATCAAGAAAAATTTCCACAAACAGCAGTTTTCCTAATAAATCAAGAGGCATTTGCACCTATAACCATTATATCATTTAATCTAAGGTCATTTGCACCTACTATAGTCAATGAAGAGGCACTTCCGTATAATGTGAGTTGCACCAGTAAATCAAGAGGCCATTATACGAGCAGCAATAATTGCACCAATACGTCGTTGAATTAATGCAAAAAAAAAACACTGTGTCCTTTTACTGTTAATGAAATTATAACTTAATATATCTTATTTTCATAAAATAAAAAAGATGTTATTTTGCATCTTTAAGTCTCCAGTAAGAATTTGTTGAGATTTAGTATTTATATTTATAGCAAGTATTATCTCCAAGAAATTGGTTATACTATACTATAAAATACGTGTCTCCATTTAACTTGGTCAGTTGTAATGGTAAATAGAAATTGAGCTATATGTAATTGTTAATTATCTAGAATAATATAATAGCAAAAACACTGCTATGTTTTTCTAAATGCAACATGTTCTCAGAAAGGTATTTCTAGTAAATTTTGTAAAACCCATACATAGATATACTATTTTCTAAAGTACAACTTTCCAAGGTTTCCCTTTAATCTTATTAGACTTAATATCCGATTTTTTTTTTAACAATAATAATATTAGTAATGATTAATAACAAGTTTTATTTAAATTAATATTATTTTATTATTAAATAATTTAATTGGAAAGATTTCAAATAGAATTTCAATGCTCGAATAAAATAAGAGAATTATTTTTCTATATCTAATTAGTTTGATTTTTAAGAAAGTAATGAAGTAAATTTCTTAAAAAATAAATTATATTTTTGGTCACTTAATTTTTTCCCCAATATGAATATCTGAACTAAAATTCTATATTTAAGAGTTATGAAAGAATTAGTAAATAATATTTTATAAAAGAATTTATTAGGAAATAGCAAATTTTAATTAGTTAATGGTGTTGATTTTAATTGAAAAATAGTTAATAAATTGATTAATTAAATTAATTAAGTGGTAGGAGTAAATTGACAATTAATTTTGGAATAAGGATTGAAAATATAATTGTTCTAATTTAGAGTTTTAAATGAAAACTTGTATGGTTAGTATTTTGTAATTAAATGTGTCGGTAAGAGTATTTTGATAATTTTACATTTAAAAGCAAGAGTAAATAAGTAATTCTATATTTTTAATAATTTCAATTTGGCCCAAATTAAATAGTTAGGGACTTAATTAAAAAGCTAAAATAAAGTTGGAGGATTAATCAGAAATTTGCAGGGCGAAATTGTTATAAATTTAAAAATTGAGGGACCAAATGGTAAAGACGAAAAGTTTAGGGACTAAATGCTGATAAAGAAAGAAAAGAAGAAGGGAGAGGATCGGGGAGAAGGAAAGAAGGAGGTGCGACGTCCATGGCAGCCGTGAAGTGGCCAGCGGCAAGAAGTGACAGTGTTAGCAGTGGTATGCAAGAAAGAGAAGGGGGCAGCGGCTATCACCACTGTTTCGGGCATTATGGCGGTAGGGTTGGTCTCTTTTTGACAGTAAGTTGAGAGCTTCCTTTTGGGAGTTGCGGTATCGGCTTTGGTGCCCAGAGGAAGGAGTCCCGACGAGGTGAATGCATCCAGAATTTCGAGCTTTCCGATGAGTTCCAGCGAGGGATGGCCGATCGGAGGGCATATTCGGATCTCCTCAGCTCAAGCTTTCCAATGGCACCAGTTTCGCGGCGATCGGACTCCGTTTGAAAATCGCGACAGAAATCGTTTGTAAATTTTTCCGGATGATCGGGAGTCGGATTGGAAGATCGGAAGCTGGAATCATCATTAGAGGGTTGTTTCGAGTCCGTAGGCGTGTTTGGATCGTCGATCGAATTCCGGCAGCTGGAGGTGAGTCGACTAAGTGATCAAGCGTCTCGGTAATTCTCTAAATCTTAGATTTTAGAGGTTGTTGATATAAAATTATGTGTTTATTTAATTGTATTGAGCATTAGAAAAATATTGTGAGGATTATTAGATAAAATAATTAATTGTTGGACCATCTGTAAATAATCGTATTTTATGTTGTGTTACAGAGTCGGAAAAATTAATGCAGTTATGGTGGCTTGAGTACCGTTAATCAATCGCTGTATATTTGAAGTGTTCTCTGGCAGGTCTTGGATCCGTTATATGAGGGGTAGATGTTCGTAATTTAGGGGAGGTTTTGCCAAATTTTCGGTAGAATTCTTCCGAGGCGAAATTCTTAGAGAGTAATTCTATAAGTCTAGGTCTAAGGTTAATTGCTAAAGGTTTTATATTTACTGATTTAATTGTTTCCATGATTAGATAAATTTGTTAGTTCGGTTCGCTCCACTCGAGGCATCGGAGTAGAGCTAGGAGGTTGTCAGAACTGTGAGTTAAAGTTATATATCTGTTTACATGTATCATGCTAAGATTTTACGTAATAGCTCTGATTAAATAATTAATATTTTAATTATTTATTTAATTACTATTGATATATGTATTGGTTTCTGCATTAATGCTATTGTGAGTGCATGTTGACTTAGGACGAGACGGCAGTAGAACATGTCACCTGATGGGTTGCATCAGGACCACGTGCATACTGGTATAAATTTGAGTAAGGTAATAGAATAATGGTTTAGGACTTGTTTTGGTCGAGTTTAACTCTCTGGGCTGAGTAGAGTGAGTTGCCGGAGTAAAGGTCTCTGGTCAAGTATTGCTATTTGGGTGCCGGCTTTATTGGAAATTTAAGTGACTAGATTGGATTTAAGGATCTTGGTCGAGCTTCGCTCTCTGGGCGCCAGTTCTATTGGAACGAGAGAGCCAAATGGTTAAGGCTGTTAATAATAGGGATTAGGGTTTTACTGAGGTACTTCGTCCCGTAGCATGTGAAATTTATTTTACAGAAGCATAGCGTGATACATATTTTTGTATGACTTAATATTTTATTTTAAATTAAACAAATATTTTATTAAAGTGTTTGTGTTCGTTTTTGGGATATATGATTTAACTCACTCTCGAGACTGACAGTCTCAATTTCATTATTTTTCAGGTGTTAGCTTTTCTGCAGTTCTTTTCTTTACAGCCCGATTCCTTTATCTTCGAGTTTAAAATAACTGATTTTATTAGTATGTTTGATCTTTAAAAAAAATCTAAAATTTCTGCAGTAGAAATTTCCGATTTATAATTTTATAATTTTATATAAATTCAAGTCTTGTTTAATTATGATGGCAGACCGAATTTAATCTATAATATTTGATGATTTAAGGTTTAATTGTGAAAAAGTGCCAATGGATTGCATTTGGTTTGAGTTAGAAAATGGTCAGACTTACTACGGGATTTAGCGACTTTACGTCTACCTATTTTTTAGTGCCGATCACGGACCCACAGATCGGATGGTGACACCTACCAGCATTCCTTTCATCCTCTATTTCCCTGTCTTTCATCTTTTCTTTTTATTTATTTTCACTACCATTTATTACAGTGGCTTCAGTTAAGTATTTATTAAGTGGATGATGTTGAAGGATTATCAAATGAGTTACATAACGATCATATAATAAAATAAGTTATCATGATATGTATTGAATTTGCCATTATTTAAGCAGCCAAATGAATAAACTAAGCTAAATTTTGGTGGGTAAATTATGGTCAGAGAAATCAATAAGTCCAGAGGTTAAGAAGGTTGTGCAGTCCATATCCCATGGAAAACGTGCAATGATTTCATGGTTCAAAAGGATCAAGATAACTGCAATTTCCTTTTCCAATTTCAACATGTAATAGAGAATGAGAAGGTGTTGTGAGGTGTTCCTTGATTACAAAAAAAATAGGTTGCCAGATGTCCTATTCAGTGAGTTGGATATCACTATGGACTCCCTCTTAATTACATGTCTTCAGAAATTGCAAGAAAGATTCCTACTCTCTTTGCGGCTCTAGAAAATATAAATTTCAATAATTCCTCCAAGAGCATAAGATCGAACTTTATTAGTTTAAAGATATAGAAGCCTATCTTAGTTAGATTTAATAACAAAGTGGAAGATAAGATTCGAACTAAGACTTTTCTTCAAGTATCTTACAATCTCATCATTTAAAATTGCTCTTGGATGCTAACATGACTCTAAAGACAAAAATAAAAAGTTCGTTCGGCGCCTTTCTTATAGTAATTTAGGAGTAAATGCAAACTTGTATCTCATAGGTATCCTCCAATCCCCTCAGTGTAGAATTTTCAATATGGAAAGTGAAATGATAGAGTATATGCTCTTTTTGTACAACGAGCCTTTCAAGGTGTGGTTCTCAAGTTTATTGGGGTATAGACATCTTTTATTGGCTTCTTCTCTGTGGCAGACTGGTGGAAGTGTATTTGTGCCTCTTTTGGGAGCTTGGAGCAAGGCAAAATTTTTTGATCATATCATGCTTATCTGCTGGGAAATTTGGAAAATGCCTAATGCATTAGTCTTAATGCATGAAGTATCTAATCCTAAAACCGTGTGGGATACAGAGCCCACTTGGAAATAAAAAGTTGTGCTTCTCTGTTTGCTTCAATTATTCATATCCCTTGTGGCGACAGAAATTGGTCCTACTGGTGGTATTTGGATCAGACCTCCAATTGGCATCTTGAGTTTCAATGTTGATGCAGCCTTCTCGTATAGAGAAAGGTACGTGGGCTTGGAACTGGTTAATGGTGTTACAAGGAAAATGGTAGCAAGTTTGGGTTAGTTGGGGAAGCTTTGGCCCTAAAGGAGGCTTTGCCCCTCGCAATAGATATGGGCATAACATATGCCATTTTTGTATCTGATGAAATGGAAGTGGTTCAAGCTGTTGACAAAGTTCATAAGGACCTTTTAGTCTTGGAAAATTGAAGCTATTATTTTAGCAATTTCCAGATTGGACATGGATAATCCTGATTTTACTTTTAGGCATGTTAAAAGAACAACAAACACTCCAGCAGATTATGTAGCAAAAATTGTGCTTAAGCAAGAGCTTCATTCTCTTTGATTATGTTGCATAACTTATGTAACCCTCCTCCTCAGTTAAGGGAACTCTTACTGCTTGATACTCGCAAAGCCATCGTTTTCAGTTAATGAAATTCCAGTTTTTTTGATAAAAAGATCAGATTAATTGGGTTAAATTCAAGTATCAATGGTTCCCAGAGTTCTTTTCTTTTTTGGTAGTCTTAAGATATTCAGTCAGGAATCATAAATTCAAAGTGGAAAATTGTAATTTTACTATCAATTTTATGGGCCAAATGCATGATGAGAGCCCAAGTACCTCCCTTGTTGCCTAAAACTCACTATAGGTTTCAGAAGTAAATTAACCGATACCACTCTTAAATTTCAGTGCTCGAAGAATACCCTCACATCGCCTTCTCAGTTCCTTTACCAACGAGAAAGCAAAACATAAAGCTAAATTTGGAATCTAAGTATACAATCAAGAAAGGTGTTTTCTTGCCCTTTGCCTGCTTCTATAATCCCTGAAATTGATGTCTGGAAGTCTGATCCTTGGAACTTTCCAGGTTAGTAACAATAAGAATAGATAATATCTATATGAAAATACAACTGCTTTAGATTATTCTAATCCATGGGACTTTCTGGAATTTTATGCTAGAATTTGCATTTGAACTCTATTAAAGAGAAGAATAAAGTAGAGAGAGACAGAGAGATAGAAGGAAAGATGGGTAGGGAACGCAGTTGCAGTGATAGAGAGCTCATGGGTAATTCCAATTTCATATTTTGTCAATGAAATTGTATCTGATCCTTACATGGTAATAACATTTCTTTTCATTTCTAAAGCTTTGATCTTATTATTTTCTTAAAAAATATAATCTGAAGAATCCCATTAATTGGTGTGCGGGTATGAGATATGTCCTATGCCTCAAGCTCAACAGTACTGCAAGAGTATTATTTTGAGTTGGGATCCTTTGATTAGAACTCCACCTGGATTGTATGCTTTCTGCTACCTCTTTCCAATTATAATATTTTTAATTATGTGTATTATCTCATTCTGTATCTGTATCAACATTATTAATGTTTTAAATTGAATGAACTGATTTATTGCATCTATAGTATTTATGTAAGTGGCCCAGACATCTCCAAAAACTGTTGAAGGTCTCGCTGAGGTGAGGGAAGCAGAAGCAATGTGGCTGAGAGAAGCTTTATCATGGATCAAAAGGATGGGTTGTAAAAAAGTCAACTTTGAAATGGATTCCCGTACGTGGTTAATGCTGTGAAAGATAATGCTTTTGATATCACTGAGTTTGGTCCTATTAGCATGTCTTGTGTAGACTTTCTTTCTAAGTTATTTTTTTTTTTTTTGTGAAAAGACAAGAAAATGAGATTGCTCATGTGTTGGCTAGAGCATCTCATTTAAATGCTAGTCATATGTCTTGGCATGAGCCTCCAAACACAGACCTAAACCCTAGGTACTGTAGAAGAAGGTTAGAGAGGAGCAAAGGAAGGAGGTACTTTTCTTGGATTGCTTTTCACTAGGCGTGATTTTTACTGTTGTATCCTGCGGAGCTGTTTTCTTGAGTTAATGAAGTTGATCATTATTTTCTTTTAAAAGAGAAAGTGGCCTAAACACTGTAATAAGGAATTATGATAAGAAGTAGCTTTTGATAAGTAGGTGGATGTTAATTCCATCATGACAATTACGCAGTTAGCGCAGTTGATAAAATGCCGTGCAAAACTCTTGCAGGTACTTCTTTCACTTGCCCATCCTTGTTTTACATTTATTAATTTAATTATAATATTGTTATAATTAATTATATATTTTAATAATAATAATATAATAATAAAAAATTTCTTAGAAAAAGTAAAATATTAGTATACATAAATATTCCTAAACTCTATTTTTAATTACTTAATTTATATATATATAGAAAGTTAAGCCATTGCTAAATTATTCCACATCGAGTTCATTAAGGAAATGAAGTCTTGGAAATATAATAAATTGGAAAAATTTAGAACATTATACAGTTAATTTTAGATAATTTTTTTGTTGATTTTTAGTTCATCTGTGATTGATTTTATAAATAATATAATTGAGATTTAATTGATATTTAGTTAATTTTATATTTCTGTAAAGAAAGCTATTAAGCTGAATTCGGCCTATTAAAGCCATGTCCATTTAGAATTTACCATGGACTTGAAAGCATGGAATTGACGGTTCCTTTTTTTAACTAAGCAATTTTATAAGACTATAATCGGTACTATGTAATGCGTAATAATCTTCTAAAATAATTAAAATTATAATGTAATGTGAATAATTATATTACCATATTTGATTATAATAAAAAATATTTAATGTAATGTAATCATAATTTTTATTTTAATATTTAGTTTATAAAAATATAATGTTAAGATATTTTTTAATATTTATAATGATTGGAATATAACGACAGTCATCAAAATCCGATAACAGTCTCTAAAATTCGATCAGCAGCTGCCAGAATCTCATCACTAGAGGTATTTAAATTATATTAATAAAATATTAAAAAAATAAATATAAATATATATTGTAAGTAATTATATATATATATATATTTTATGCTGGATATTACATTAAATTAAGAATAATAATTATATAATATATTTGTTATTCTATTATATTAAAAAAAATTACTATCATACAAAATAATAAAAACATGTAATGATAATTTTATTACTGTAACGATGTACATTATCCCAGTAAACATAGTCCAAGACAAGGTGGATACGATGTTGAATAACAACCATGCAAGAAGTTTATTCTCTTTTAGCTAATGAGGGTTGCATTCATGTGACCAAGCCTTTGGTTATAAGGTTCGTTTCTTGTAATTTAAGCCACTTATTCTATAAATAAATAAATAAGGAATTTCTCTAGTAATTTTAGATCATATTCTCTTAAAATAATATTTTGATATTATTCTTTTAATTTGAAAATTTGAAAATTTTTTATGTTTACTTATAGAAAATTAGATTAATTTCTAAAAAATATTTCAAATAAAAATAAAGAATAATATTTTGGTTTACTTATACTATTTTTCTAGAATGAAAGTAGATAATAGCTTTTTCTATTTTCTAAATTATAATTAAATTTTGTAATACAAATTTTAACACGTTTTCTATGTTCTCCTTATAAAAATTTAATTGCTTTTAAATAAAAATAATGAATTTTCATTTTATTTATTTTAAATTTACTATTTAAACTTAAAATGTTATTCAAATACAAAATTAACAACTCTTTTGTATAATAGCAAGTAAATATATTTTATAAATTATTTACAAAAAAACTTTCATCTTCTTTAAAAGTGAAAAATAATTCTACCACTAAATATTAAACCCTTTGAAATTTTAAAAGAAAAACAAAACAAAAAAGAAAAAACAAAGAGGAGTAGAGTCTTTGAATCTCTTTAAAGTTTTGGTGCTTCCCCTAGATGAAGCAGCCACATCCTGCATATAGGAGGACAACGTTCTACTATAGAGTACTAATAAATGTGATAAACTAACTGGGCAATTCTTTTCTATTCTAAAATATCTTTATAGTCATATATTTAGAATTGAGTAATTTATAACTGTAAATAACTTATAATTTAATGAAGATTTGAGTATTAAATTTTATTTTTGATTTTAATATATTATTTTATTGATAAAATTATAATAATTGGAGATAAAATGCGTCAATATCTCATCATATTATATAAATAAAAATTAAAAAAATATATTATATTAGAATAAAACATAACATATCATATATCCTTTTCTAAAAATGATATATATATAATTATTACTATATAGAGGAACATTTTTTAAGATGAAATTTAAGAAATTTATCTTATTTCTATTTATAACTAATCCAAATTGAGGTTGACATTTTTTATAACTATGCAGAGGTTATTTTTAAATAAAATATTACTATAAAAATTTTTATTGTATATAAATATTTTTTATTTTAATATTAGATGATTAATAGTTATTAATATACCACTTATATATCAATTCAGCATATAAGTTGATGTATATTCTAAAAATATATTAAAAATTCTAACATAAAATTGAGCTAACCTAATATTATAGGGCGATGACTAGTATACAATATTTCTTCTATGATATGTGAAAATAATGGTAGCTTAAAATATTTCTATTCAAATTTTTAATTATAGTACCATTGAACCAAAGAAATGTAATTAGATTGTTTCATTTTCTTATTTTAGCTTTTATTTTATTCTTAATAGAGATTTCACATATCTAAAGAATAAGAAATATAAATAATTTATAAATGTTAAAGTTCAATCAATCAAGTGGTTAGTTCTAGTTATTTGGGTATTTGTTGGACTTGAATTCATTTCTATTTGTTGAGCTATAATGCTCTCTCCTTCATTTAACTCCCACTTTGATCAATCAATTCAATTTTATTATATGGTATCAGAGTAATCTTAATCAATCAATTCAATTTTATTATATGGTATCAGAGTAGATCTGATTCAGAATCTTGATTTTCCGGCTTCTCGTTTGGATGTTTACTCCCAACAGTCTGGTTCGGTATTACCAATGCTTTTAATTAAATCTCAAGTTTAAGGGAGAGAATTTTAATTTCAAATGACATCTAGGCATCAAAGTCAAATCTTAATTGCACTTTAGGAAAAGTGTTAAAGATTCCACATCGCTACGTAATAAAAAACGTAAACAATTGTAAGGGTCAAAGTCTAATCAACCAAGTGGCTACTTCTACTCATTTTGGTATTGGTTAGATTTCAGTCCAATTCTATTAGTTGGGCTCTAACACTCTTTCATTCATTGAACTACCATCTTAATAAATTCAATTTCATAATACTTTTATTTTTATATATATTTCTTGAAAACTTATTGCTTACTTTAAGTGTATATCATAATCTATGCACTAAATTGTTAAATATTGGTCGGTTATTTAATACCACAATATAAAAATATTTTTATTATTATGGTATATACATATATATTGACTATATATTTTAATAAAAAAAATTGTGATTAAGATTCGAATTAGGTCATGCTTTGCAGGACAGAACTCGAACTCGATCAGTGGAGGGGCAATTTTCTTTCAAGAATATAACAAAAACTAAAATAAAATATAGAAAAAAGATAAAAAAAAAATGCTATACTATGGTAATTTAAATTAAAATTTATGAATTTATGAAGTTTTAAAAACATATAATTAAGATTGGTTCCAAAAATAATAACTAAGATATTCTCAAAAAAATAAATTAAGAAGATATAATTTAAAAATAATTAACAATTATAGGAATTGTGACAAATATATAAACAATTTTAGAAAGGCTGATAATACTTTTTCTAAAAATCATGTAAAATTCTATAAGCGAAAATCTAAAAATGAAAAGTTTTTCATCCCCTTCGTAGTTCTCTCTTGATGCCTTGATAAATAAAAATAAATACGCTAACTTGAACGATAAGGCCTCTTACATGATCCGAAAGCCAAAAGGAAGATCATCAAACAGCCAATTCTACTTTGAATATCTCTATGAATATTTATATGTGTCTTCAATTCTTATCTTCTTTTTAAAAAAAAAAAAAAAAAAATTGTTATCGAATGATCTATATTACATATAAAATTGTATATAGATAATTTTACACGGTTCTCTTGGAAAAACTTGTAGGTTTTACTTACCACTAAAGCCATTAATATATCTTTTTTTAATATTTAATATAAATTTATGTAAAGATAAGAAATTTGTAAAATAATGACTGTAGCCCATGCTTAAACTAGGAAACCCCACATAAATTAAAAACTACGAGGTTGGGGTTTTAATATTCCAAAAAGTCTTCACTCTCCACCACACCAGTGATAAGGATTTCTCAATGTTCCAGAGCAGTATAATATCCTTCTTCTGGTCATTCTTATTTTTCATCACAACAGCTTACTAATTAATTTATCCCTATCAGAAATACTTTATTAAATCATGGTAATGACATCAGCTCAGACCCTTGTAGTTGTGTTGCCATTTGTTGCCAAATTTTCTATATATTTATAGATATCGTGTATCCGTTCTTGGTCATATGAACGTATTTCTAAATGAGTAGGTCCCTACCTATCAAAGAAATGAAGTTATAAGATATTATTAAGCGTATTAAAAAAAATCAATTAATAATATGACTAAGAATATGCATATTCAGTCTATTTAAAGGTTAATTAATTAATTTAAGAGTATTATTTCCAATATTCAAAATAACACACGAATAAAGAATGAGATTTGATCATCAGTGGATGTATAGTAGGCTTCATAAATAGACTTATGAACCCGAAATTTATTAGTGGTACAAATTTTTTATTAAATTCACATGTAGTCAACCAGAACTGATGCATGACACAAAAATAATGTCCATGTAACCAGCATAAGATGCTAGAACCGCATTGTTTCATGAAGCGAAACTAGTTACGTTTCATTTATACAAATATGGTTTTGTTCCGAAGTAGTACGATTGGAGTTGCAATAAAAGATGGAGGATCAGTGGGCAGCGACATTGAAGGAGCAGTGGGCAGCCATGGAAACACTATGGAGTGGCAGATGCAGGAGCAGATGCATAAGCAAATTGAGGACATGCAACGCCTCATTACAAAGATGTCACGTTCCGGCCAGCTTGCATCTCCACAGGACCCTCTTTTGTCCGCCTCTGATCCTGATCATTTACTTATTGACTATTAATTATTTTTATTTTTTTTATAATTTTGCATATTGAATATACTTTATGATATTATATCTTGTATTCTAATTTGTCTATTGATTTATATATAAATTCTCTCATTTTTTATATAATTTCTCTATAATATGCATTTTACTAACAGTATTAATAAATAAATAAATAAATAATATTTTTATATTAAAAAACTAGTCAAGTAGTGACATATTAGCAACACACTAAAATTAAAAAAACTAAATTAGCAACGGACATATAATCCATTGATAATAGAAGCGGAAAGCCAGGGACATGTCTATTCTAAATTAGCGACGGACCAAAATCATCGCCAAAGGTCTGCGCTTTAGCAAGGGAAAAACTGTCGTTATATTTATCAAGTTAGCGACGGGCGGTATACGTTGCTATATGACAATGACTCGGCTATGGACAATCCGTTACCATTATAGCGACGGAAACAATCCGCTGCTAATTGGATATCTTTAACGACATCTCGTGCCTTGCTAAGCCGTCGCTACTCTCTCTAATTTCGTCGCCAACTTTACAACTCTTTCCCACCATTTACCGATGATTATCCATTGCCTCATTCGTTGCTAACTTAGGAACAAACTTAAAATTTTCGTCGGTAAGTGATTAGTGACGATCACTTTAGCGACAGATGGTTTCCATCGTAAGTCCGTCGCAAAGTTGTCTTACCAATGAAATAATCCCTTTAGCGACAGTCTCAATTTGTCATTATTTCCCTTTTTTTTTTAGTGATGGCTTTGAAGAGAGACAAATGGTGTTTCTAGCTGCCGTGAGTATCTGAATAAAATGGATTGTTTGCTGGAATATAAAGTGAATTTAGGGAAGGAAATTATATGGAGATGACGTAGAACTAAAGAAACCCTAGAATGAAAGCTACAAATTGGGAAAGACCTGGGAAATACGTTTTGACTTATTGGATGAGTCACCAAGTGTTGCCGACATTTCTTTCTTTTAAAAAAAAAAAAAATCAAATCAGTAAAGACTAATATAATTAGTGGCCAGATAATATTTTAGAAAATAATTAAAAATTTAAAAATAATTAGTAAAATTACCGTTAAAACATCTAAAATTGAAATTTTTTTAGATGCTTAGGTTTTTTATATATTAATATTTCACGCACGTGGCTCATTAATTATATAAGAACTTAATAAATATAAAAAGTAAAACTTTTGCTTGCTTCAATAATTTTAATCAGTTTTCTAATTTTAGCAAGGGTGAGAAATTATCTAGAACTATCCAAAAAAATATATTGAAATAGGATTGTTTTTGACAAAATTAAAGGATTGATTAAAGTTGTTAACCACACAAAAATTCTGACTTTTTTTTTTAACCATTAACACTTTTATAAATAAGCTAGTTTTAAATCTCCTAATAGATATATGGACCAACCATCATTAATTCAATCATGCATGGATATTTGAAATTAAGATGTGTAATTTCATCCACATTTACATGTATAATCATAAATTAGATACTAAAATTAAATTGTGTTAAAAATAAGATTTTATTCTAGTTTGATAATAGAATTAGTTTTGGACGAATTTGATACTTGATAATAAGTTTAAAGATCAAATTGTAATATTAAATTATCGGTTTAGTTCTTAAATTAACACGAAAGGAGATAATAGTTAGTTTTATTAAAATTTTCCACCCGTGCGAGCGGGGGCAGACGAAGCGAAAGCGAGAATGTCGGCTTGAGCAATGAAACATTGGTGAAAATCCAATGCCTCGAAAACTTATTCCTCTGCAAGGTTCGTCCATAGCGGGTGAGTCAGGGCCTAAGATCAGGCTGAAAGAAAATAAATATGTTTTCAAACTTCCTCTTTAAAAATCAAAGTGTATGTCCTCGCCCGAATTTCAGCATATTGATTGTTTTGAACTAAAAAGAAACTCTTTAGTGGAATAGTAGCATTATGTATAATATCGTGACTTTCAATAGTTACATACAAGTCTATATAACATAGAAAAGTAGGATGCCCATGATGTGTATGTATCGGATGAACCAAATCCTCGTTAAATTTTTGTTTTCATTAGAGGGGGCTCGTACATGTTCTGCCATATCCCTTGTGAATACTCTGCCGGTATGAAATGCTCTTAACGTTAGATGAGTACCCAGCTCTCCAATGGATTGACCTGCAATAGTACCTACGGCTTCTCCCAATTCCACTGGATCGCCAAGAATAGGACTTTGGCCATAACATAATCGACAGATCTAAGACATACTCCTACAAGTAAAGGCGAGAGAATAAAATATAAAATAAAAAAATATAGGATATCCTCTTGGACAGTTAGATATCTAACCCATAATACAATCCAATTGCAAGAGCGGAGCTCTACTAATTGAGTTATATCCTGCCGAGCCAAGTGGAGCATACAGAAGGAGTCAGATGCTTCTTCTATTCTTTTCTTTGGCACGACTGGGCCATCATGGACTTGAGCTAGAGACCTCACCCGTGAAGTAAATAATCATAACCGCGGTCCAACCAATTGGGAGAGAATCAGTAGATTCCTTTTTTAGAGCAATTCATCCTTCTCGAACACAACATACAATTCTTCCCTATACTGTGCTCTCTAAGTGTGCTTGTTCTCCCCTTCTTCCTTACTGCGACAAGTCTTTTTGAAATAACTCTGATGAGAAGAAAAAAGAACGCGTTAAGAGACTAGACCTTCATGGCCCCACCTGTGACACTCTAAGATCCTTTGTCATTGGCCCAAGCACTTATTTATTGAGACGAAACTGAACCAATTCGGAGTTGTTGATGTTTATACCGATCAATCATAGAAGAAAAATTATGATTCATTCCGATTAAGCTTCATTCTTATTCATCTGAAAGTTCTTCTTAGATACAAGGAAATGATTCAACTCTAGAGCCCAAGATCATAGTCCTCGAACAAGCAATCCAAAAGATTCTGGAGCGTCTTCAGGTTTAAGTATTGTTCCTCCGATGATTGTAGTACCAAGCACTTTTTGTCGAGCTCTGATATGATCAGATTATAAGTAAGTATTTCTTGTAAAGTATGAGAAATACCAAATCCTTCTAGAGCCCTAACCTCCATTTCTCCAACTCGTTGTCCCCCTTGCTTGGCCCTGTTTCTAATCCTCCAAGCTACTAACAAAAGGATTATACCATTTGATCCCTCTATGAGTCAAAAAAAATTATACACTAGCCGTTTTTTATCCTTTGGAACAACTAAATGAATTTAATAAATCTTTTTAGGAGGCCTAATGACCATAGATCGAACCTATCCAATTTTTACAGTATGATGGTTGGTTATTCACGAACTAGCTGTATCTACCTTTTTTTTTGGGTCAATATCAGCAATGCAGTTCATTCAATGATAAATCTAATCTCAATTAATTATAACAATATGATGCAATCAAACCTGAATTAACAACATGTTGAACTGAATCGTACGAGTCTCTATTGAGGGTTATTACTCATTTTTGACTCCCATTGGCACATATTGACAAATTGGTTACACCTCTACTATTGAGGAAATGACTGATCAAGAAGACCCCAGTTCGCTGCTCTTGTCTCTGTCACCAGCTTTTTAGATCTCTATTGCCATGACGGAACATTTATACAGCACGAGAGCAGCATATCGTGGGTCAAAAACCTTTGGTCCATGTCTGTTGACGGAAAGAGAAAGGAATATTGGGCTTGTTAAAGGATTGCTGTCAAGCTCGACTTTTAAGCATTAAGATCACATCTTGGATCTACCAACGGATCATCATATAACATGATTCAAACCTACAGCTTCGCTAGTGAACTATCCACTTCTGCTATAGAAACGAATATCCATATTGATCTTGACCTGACACGAGCTATTGAAGCTCTCTTCCTAGCCCAATACCGGGCAACATATAGGATGAGCCTAGGGGAGCATGAAGAGCTGAGGTGACACGTGATGGAGTTCGTTCCAAAAGGGCGTAGCCACTCGACCAACCCTTGAACCTAGCCCTCGGAGCAAAAGAGCGAGAGCATGAGCCCGTGCTGTATCTGAATTACTAACACCTAAGAAGGATGATACTTGGAGGATGTGCATTGATAGTCGAGCCATCAACAAAATCATAATTATCTCAATTGTAGGAAGCTGCTATTAGCTTCCAAGAGTAGATAGGGAGTTCTCAAAGAGAAAGCAGTTTATTTATTAATTTAGATTTTGGATTTAAATTTTTATTTATTTAAATATATTTATTTATTATAATTTTATTATAATTATAATTTTAATATTTTATATATAATAATAAATATTAAATACTATAATAAAATATTAAAATATAAATAATATAATAAATTATAATAGATATTATAATAAAATATATTATATATTATATATTATATAATATATATATATAATATATATAATAAAATATATTATAATAATATATTATAATTTACTATATTTATTTATTATTATATATAATATGATATTAAATAATTAAATATATATTAATCATCTAATTTTAGATTATTAATATTCATATATATAATATTATTTACCTATTTAATATATACTATCTTTTCATTCACATATTTTGCATGTGAATAATAATAATTGGCTCATTAGATTTCGTATAAGAAATAATAAAATATTTATTAAATTTAGACTAAATGAATATCTTTTAAAAAATTTTAAAACCAACCACCAATAAAGCATGTCTAATATTTATTAGAAATTTTAATAATTAAATTCTTTAATTTTAATTAATATTTTAGTTAAAAGATTTTAAGCATAAATTTTTAGAATATTATAAAAGATATTTTACACTGGTTATCACCCTATCAAGTTAAGTTAGTTAAATTTTACGTTAGAAATTTCTTGTATACTCTAAAATTTATTTTTATATACATCAAACTGATGGATAAAAAAATATATTTTTTAAAATTAAATAATTAATATGTACCAATCATCTCATTTTAAAGTGTAAAACACAAATATATACTATTTATTTATTTATATTAGATTTTACATAAAAAATAACAAAAAATTAATAAATTTAGACTAAATGAACATTTTTGTATAATTCTTATTTGATAGAATTTTAGATCTAGGCCAACGATCAATTGGACATGTTTAATATTTATAAATTCTTTTCCTTTCAAGTAAAAATTCTTTAGTTTTTCTAGTATAAAATTACCAGAAATTTTAAATTTTTTTTATATTAATAATATTTATATTATCATTAAAAATCTCTTAAAAAGTATCTTGCTTTCTAGCGAAAAGATTTTAATTTTAATAGTCATTGAACTATTAAATTTAAATAATGATATAAATAGTCATTGAATTCTACATTTAGTTTATTTTAGTTACAAGATTTTAATTTATTTTGTTTCAGTCATTCAACTTTAAATTTAATTTTAATTTAGTCACTTTGCAAATAAAAATTTGACACTTGATAAAAGCAACCAATAAGAGAAAAGTAATTAAGAATGAGAAACGTGATATGTTAATTTCTTATTAATGAGGTGATTAAATTGTAACTGAAATTAAAAATTAAATTGTTGAAATAAAATTACTTAAAATTTAGTGGCCAAAATGAAAATAAGTAAAAAATTTAGTGACCATTTATCTTACTATCCTCATAGGAGCATTTATGCTTTAAAGCATAATACTTGGGTTTTTATAGAGGATAATTTCAAGAATTCAATACCAAACTAGATGAGTGCTCGCATTCTAGATGGGTTAAAATATTCTTAAAATAATATATTATTAGAAGTTTCAGTATTTAGTAATCTCTACTTCAGTAATATTTTTTATTAAATAAAAATATTTGAAAGAAATCAAGAAAAATTTAAAAACTTAAACTTGCATTGTTAAAAGTGAAAGAGATAATAGTATGAATAAACCGATAAATATTTAATTAAATCATTAAGAGAAAAATAAAAAAATGATATAATAAAAAAACACAAATATCCTCAAAGAATAGAAAAAATATTACGTAAAAAAAATTATATTAAAATATGTGATAAATTATTTTAAAATATATATCAAAATGCATAAAAATAATTTTAGAAAATAAAAAAATATATTTAGAAAAGAGCAAACATATCTTAAAATGCTCTTTTTATATAAAGAGACTATTGATTTGAATTTAACTAACCTACCTTAGAAATAGGAAAATAAGAGTTAAAAAAATAAATCTATAAGATATATATAAAAAATACTAATTTTTTTCCATGAGTTTCTATGTAGCATAATTTTATGAAACCATGTCATATTATTTTCTAATGGAAATAACATATTGCATATTCATAAAAATATTAACTTATAAATATTTATAAAAGAATTAATGTGATCTTAAATAAGGCTAATAATAAATATAGTATTTTTGATTTATTTAAATATAATATTATTATATTCTTAAAATGATTATAATAAGTATAACAATTAGTAAAATTACTCCATATTAATAATAAATCTTATTATCTTTCTAATAATATATATATATATATATATATATATATATATATATATATATATATATATATATATATGTGTGTGTGTGTGTGTGTGTGTGTGTGTGTGTGTGTGTGTAGTAAAAAATAGAAATTTACATTTGGATCATAAAAATAGTTAAAAAATTTATGACATATTGAAGAATTTATTAGTTCAATATAATAAATAAAAAATTAATATATATATATATATATATATGTATATTTGATATCAAAATAATAATAATAAAAAAATAAATAGTAAAAGTTCTAACAATTTTATTTATTAAAAATAAGTTTCATATAAATATATGAAAACTTATTAGTGCAATAAAAATGAAATTGATAAAGAGTTAAACATATATTTCTTATGTTTATTTACTTTAGCATATAAAAATAGAAAAATTTCATAAAAAGTGTATTAGGATTCTTATATGTATACTAATATATATATATATATATATGTATCATAAAATAAAATAAAAATTTATTTTTATTCTAATATAATTATAAATATATAAAATAAATTTTTTAAATATAAAATAAATTATACAATCATGTAATGACACAAGCAAAGTACTAGTAGTTATATATGAAAGAAAAAAAAAAACAATGAAAGAAAGAAAGTTAAAAAATTTAGATACAAGATCAATGAAAGAAAGAAAACTAAAGTATAGGTGAAATAGAATTTTTTAAGTATCTCATTTTAAGAGAAGAAAGAGAAAATTGAAGAAAAAAAGAAATAATTTATAAGAATAATTCATATAAATTAAGAGAAATGCTTTGACAAATAGAAAAAAAGCCTTACAAAAAAAGAAAAAGCATGTTCAAACCCTTGTTTTCATAGATATATAGATATTGGGCTTTTAAGAGAAGTAGGAGTTCCAAATTCTTGTATTTCTTTGCTGCTGACACATTTCCTTAAAGCTTTGATGCGAGACATGATGAGTTTAGTAAAATTGTGAAAGAGGTTAAGAAAATATATTTTGATTCGAGAAATTTTTATATAGGCTTAGTGTATGTTTCAATTTATATACTAAACTGATATGATTGATATATATTTATTAGTTTTAAATGATAAAATATGTGTCAATCATTCAATACCAAAATATCGATCACTCATATATACCTATTATTCTTATATTAATCATGGCGTGTATAATATTAGTCATGGTGTGTTGGCTGTATATTAATTTCTGAGAAGGGTAATAATAAGTCAATTTGGAATAAGTGTTTTGAGGTATATACGAGGTGGGATTGGTCAAAAGATGATACGTTTGCAGCATTTAAGCAACACCCACATTACTCAAGATAGAAGGAACTCCAAACATATGTAACATAATAACATAGAACAAACTTAGGATTATTACATGTTAGCATCAGAACCGGCCAACTTTATTACAGAATGAAGTTCTACTATTAGAACATTCAATTATTTAAAGGTATACTTAATACCAGTAATTCTAACTACACGATTCCCTTGTAGCAGGAACATGTATGTGGTTCATTTTTATCTGCTTACTTCACGGCCTTACTTGTCCGACCGGGAGAGGTGGAAGTGCCGCAATAGTAGCACATATGGCCCTGAGTATGTTACCTCCAACGTTGTTAGGGAACAGTTGGCCCAAACAACTGCCGCTTAATCCATTGATAGCGTTGCAACAAGGAACAGTAAGATTTCTAATACCTGAATTGGGTTGAGAAATAATCCGAATGACAGTCTGAATGCATCCGTCAACACCAGCTATACTTCTCAAGCAAGTGATAGGGTTTAGTGGTAATGGCAATGGCAATGGCAATGGCAATGGCAGCTGCTGGGCTACCCCATATGGAACTGACACCATAATGCAAGCAAATGCCAACACAACTACAAGGGTCTGAGCTGATGTCATTGCCATGGTTTGATAAAGTATTTCTGATAGGGATAAATTAATTCGTAAGCTGTTGTGATGAAAAATAAGCATGACCAGAAGAAGGATTTATACTGCTCTGAAATATTGAAAAATTCTTATCACTGGGGTGGTGGGTGGTGGAGAGTGAAGACTTTTTGATATATTAATTGTCCTTAATTCATATTGATATTAAACGCAATCCTATGTATTTTTTTTTTCTAATTTATGTAGGGTTTCCTAGTTTATATATATATATATACTATTTTTTCAGTCACTTATTTTATACGTAAATAAAAATAATTAAACTCATTAGATTTTACATAAAAAATAATAAAATAATTATTAGACTAAACAAATATTTTATATAGTTTTTATAAAGCCAACCACCAACTCAACATGTCTAATATTTATTAAAAATTTTAAAATTATTTAAAATTTTAGTTAAAACTTCTTTAAGCCACAAATTATCAGATTATTATAAAAAATAATTTTATAGTAGTTATCACCCTATCAAATTAAGTTAGCTCAATTTTATGTTAAAAATATTTGTATATTTCAAAATATTTTATTATTTATATAAAAACTGAATTCTAAAAATATTTTTTAGTATTAAATAATTAGAATTAAATACTATTTACTTTTCAGATTTTATTTAATATATGATTTAGTGTATTTATTTTATAGTATTGCTATTGTTTTTAGTAGCTGCTTTTAGTAATATATATATAAAAGCAATCCCGTGCTGTACCTGCATTACTAACACCTAAGAAGGATGAAACTTGGAGGATGTGCATTGATAGTCGAGCCATCAACAAAATCATAATTATCTTAATTGT
This sequence comes from Ricinus communis, assembly GCF_019578655.1. NCBI lineage: Eukaryota > Viridiplantae > Streptophyta > Magnoliopsida > Malpighiales > Euphorbiaceae > Ricinus > Ricinus communis. Next base: position 25,203,168 of record NC_063258.1, read on the forward strand.
AAACAAAATCATAATTATCTCAATTGTAGGAAGCTGCTGTTAGCTTCCAAGAGTAGATAGGGAGTTCTCAAAGAGAAAGTAGTTTATTTACTAATTTAAATTTTGGATTTAAATATTTATTTATTTAAATATATTTATAATATATATTTATTTATTATAATTTTATTATAATTATATTTTTAATATTTTATATTTAATAATAAATATTAAATAAATATTATATACTATAATAAAATATTAAAATATAAATAATATAATAAATTATAATAGATATTATAATAAAATATATTATTAAAATATATTATAATTTACTATATTTATTTATTATTATATAATTTGATATTAAATAATTAAATATATATTAATCATCTAATTTTAGATTATTAATATTCATATATATAATATTACTCATCTATTTAACATATACTATTTTTTCATTCACATATTTTACACGTGAATAATAATAATTGGCTGATTAGATTTCGTATAAGAAATAATAAAATATTTATTAAATTTAGACTAAATGAATATCTTTTAAAAAAATTTAAAACCAACCACCAATAAAGCATATCTAATATTTATTAGAAATTTTAATAATTAAATTCTTTAATTTTAATTAATATTTTAGTTAAAAGATTTTAAGCATAAATTTTTAGAATATTATAAAAAGATATTTTACACTAGTTATCACCCTATCAAGTTAAGTTAGTTAAATTTTACGTTAGATACTTTTTGTATACTAAAAATTTATTTTCATATACATCAAACTGATAGATAAAAAAATATATTTTTTAAAATTAAATAATTAATATGTATCAATCATGTCATTTTAAAGTGTAAAACACAAATATTTACTATTTATTTATTTATATTAGATTTTACATAAAAAATAACAAAAAATTAATAAATTTAGACTAAATGAACATTTTTGTATAATTCTTATTTGATAGAATTTTAGATCTAGGCCAACGATCAATCGGACATGTTTAATATTTATAAATTCTTTTCCTTTCAAGTAAAAATTCTTTAGTTTTTCTAGTATAAAATTAATTTTAATTTTTTTTTGTATTAATATTGTATATATTATCATTAAAAATCTCTTAAAAAGTATCTTGCTTTCTAGCGAAAAGAGCATGATAATGATATAAATAGTTATTGAATTCTACATTTAGTTTTATTTTAGTTACAAAATTTTAATTTATTTTGTTTCAGTCATTCAACTTTAAATTTAATTTTTAATTCAGTCACTTTGTAAATAAAAATTTGACACCTGATAAAAACAACCAATAAGAGAAAAGTAATTAAGAATGAGAAACATGATATGTTAATTTCTTATTAATGAGGTGATTAAATTGTAACTGAAATTAAAAATGAAATTATTGAAATAAAATTACTTAAAATTTAGTGACCATTTATCTTACTATCCTCAGAGGAGCATTTATGCTTTAAAGCATAATACTGGAGTTTTTATAGAGGATAATTTCAAGAATTCAATACCAAACTAGACGAGTGCTCGCCTTCTGGATGGGTTAAAATATTACTAGAAATTTCAGTATTTAATAATCTCTACTTCAGTAATATTTTTTATTAAATAAAAATATCTGAAAGAATTCAAGAAAAATTTAAAAATTTAAACTTGCATTGTTAAAAGTAAAAGAGATAATAATATGGATAAACCGATAAAGATTTAATTAAATCATTAAGAGAAAAATAAAAAATGATATATTAAAAAAACACAAATATCCTCAAAGAATAGAAAAGATATTACGTAAAAGAAACTATATTAAAATATGTGATAAATATTTTTAAAAAATATATCAAAATACATAAAAATAATTTTAGAAAATAAAAAAATACATTTAGGAAAGAGCAAACATATCTTAAAATACTCTTTTTATATAGAGAGACTATTGATTTGAATTTAACTAACCTACCTTAGAAATAGGAGAATAAAAGTTAAAAAAATAAATCTATAAGATATATATAAAAAATACTAATTTTTCCCATGAGTTTTTATGTAGCAAAATTTTATGAAACCATGTCATATTATTTTCTAATGAAAATAACATATGGCATATTCATAAAAATATTAACTTATAATTATTTATAAAAGAATTAATATGATCTTAAATAATGCTAATAATAAATATAGTATTCTTGATTTATTTAAATATAAGATTATTATATTCTTAAAATGATTATAATAAGTATAACAATTAGTAAAAGTACTCCATATTAATAATAAATCTTATTATCTTTCTAATAAAAATATATATATATATATATATATATATATACATATATATATATATCTATATATATATATATGTATATGTATATGTATGTGTGTGTGTATGAATAATAAAATAGTAAAAAAGTAGAAATTTACATTTGGATCATAAAAATAGTTAAAAAAATTTATGACGTATTGAAGAATTTATTAGTCCAATATAATAAATAAAAAATTAATATATATATATATATATATATATATATATATGTATATTTGATATCAAAATAATAATAATAAAAAAATAAATAGTAAATTTCTAACAATTTTATTTGTTAAAAATAAGTTTTATATAAATATATGAAAACTTATTAGTGCAATAAAAAATAAAATTGATAAAGAGTTAAAATTGATAAATACATATATTTCTTATGTTTATTTACTTTAGCATATAAAAATAGAAAAATTTCATAAAAAGTGTATAGGATTCTTATATATATATATATATATATATAAGTATCATAAAATAAAATAAAAATTTATTTTTGTACTAATATAATTATAAATATATTAAATAAATTTTTTAAATGTAAAATAAATAATACAATTATGTAATGACACAAGCAAAGTACTAGTAGTTATATATGAAAGAAAAAAAACAATAAAAGAAAGAAAGTTAAAAAATTTAGATGCAAGATCAATTAAAGAAAGAAAACTAAAAAGTTTAGCTGAAATAAAATCTCTTAACTACGTCATTTTAAGAGAAGAAAGAGAAAATTTAAGAGAAAAAGAAATAATCTATAAGAATAATTCATGTAAATTAAGAGAAATGCTTTGAAAAATAGAAAAAAACCATATAAAAAAGAAAAAGCATGTTCAAACCCTTGTTTTCATAGATATATAGATATTGGGCTTTTAAGAGAAGTAGGAGTTCCAAATTCTTGTATTTCTTTGCTGCTGACACATTTCCTTAAAGCTTTGATGCAGAGGCATGATGAGTTTAGTAAAATTTTGAAAGAGGTTAAGAAAATATATTTTAATTCGAGAAATTTTTATATAGGCTTAGTGTATGTTTCAATTTATATACTAAACTGATATGATTGATATATATTTATTAGTTTTAAATGATAAAATATGTGTCAATCATTCAATACCAAAATATCGATCACTCATATATACCTATTATTCTTATATTAATCATGGCGTGTATAATATTAGTCATGGTGTGTTGGCTGTATATTAATTTCTGAGAAGGGTAATAATAAGTCAATTTGGAATAAGTGTTTTGAGGTATATACGAGGTGGGATTGGTCAAAAGATGATACGTTTGCAGCATTTAAGCAACACCCACATTACTCAAGATAGAAGGAACTCCAAACATATGTAACATAATAACATAGAACAAACTTAGGATTATTACATGTTAGCATCAGAACCGGCCAACTTTATTACAGAATGAAGTTCTACTATTAGAACATTCAATTATTTAAAGGTATACTTAATACCAGTAATTCTAACTACACGATTCCCTTGTAGCAGGAACATGTATGTGGTTCATTTTTATCTGCTTACTTCACGGCCTTACTTGTCCGACCGGGAGAGGTGGAAGTGCCGCAATAGTAGCACATATGGCCCTGAGTATGTTACCTCCAACGTTGTTAGGGAACAGTTGGCCCAAACAACTGCCGCTTAATCCATTGATAGCGTTGCAACAAGGAACAGTAAGATTTCTAATACCTGAATTGGGTTGAGAAATAATCCGAATGACAGTCTGAATGCATCCGTCAACACCAGCTATACTTCTCAAGCAAGTGATAGGGTTTAGTGGTAATGGCAATGGCAATGGCAATGGCAATGGCAATGGCAATGGCAATGGCAATGGCAGCTGCTGGGCTACCCCATATGGAACTGACACCATAATGCAAGCAAATGCCAACACAACTACAAGGGTCTGAGCTGATGTCATTGCCATGGTTTGATAAAGTATTTCTGATAGGGATAAATTAATTCGTAAGCTGTTGTGATGAAAAATAAGCATGACCAGAAGAAGGATTTATACTGCTCTGAAATATTGAAAAATTCTTATCACTGGGGTGGTGGGTGGTGGAGAGTGAAGACTTTTTGATATATTAATTGTCCTTAATTCATATTGATATTAAACGCAATCCTATGTATTTTTTTTTTCTAATTTATGTAGGGTTTCTAGTTAAGGTATTGTTAAAGTATATATATATTATCTAATTATTTAATATATACTATTTTTTCATTCACTTATTTTATACGTAAATAAAAATAATTAAACTCATTAGATTTTGCATAAAAAAATAAAAAAATAATTATTAAATTTAGACTAAACAAATATTTTATAAAGTTTTTATAAAGCCAACCACCAACTCAACATGTCTAATATTTATTAAAAAATTTAATATTATTTAAAATTTTAGTTAAAACTTCTTTAAGCCACAAATTATCAGATTATTATAAAAAATAATTTTATAGTAGTTATCACCCTATCAAATTAAGTTAGCTCAATTTTATGTTAAAAGTATTTGTATATTTCAAAATATTTTATTATTTATACATAAACTGAATTCTAAAAATATTTTTTAGTATTAAATAATTAGAATTAAATACTATTTACTTTTCAGATTTTGTTTAATATATGATTTAGTGTATTTATTTTATAGTATTGCTATTTCTTTTAGTAGCTGCTTTTAGTAATATATATATGTTTATTTTATATAAACATAAAAAAGTTTATTTTTTTATTTTCTTTAATCCTTAAAATTCAAAAAATAAAAGAATTTTTTAGAATAAAAATCTTTTTAAGGGTCGTTTTCTCAAGATTATATATATATATATATATATATATATATATAGTTTATATCTTTATTTTGAATTGAGTATATGTTCTTCTCAATTTTTTTTTCTAAATTTTTTTATTGAAAATAAAAGATATAAAAGATAAAGCTTTTATTTTTATGTCTTTTTATTTTTGTACTTATATTTTATTCTTATATTTGTATCTTATGAAATCTTTTAAGAGAGATAAAATTGAAATTTAAATGCTAGAAATTGAAACTCTTCTACTTCTAATATTTAATTAAATATTTATTTTTAAATATAGTAAAATAAGAAATTGAAACATTTCGTCAAAATTGTTCGTTTAGAAATTTTTTGAAAAGCTAATCATAGATTCTTCTCCCCATCGAAACAGTAGATCCGTTATACTTATTACTAAACTTGTTGAAGAGATGAAATATAACCAAGGTATAATGATACAATCTTAAGAAATTAAAAATTTTATTAAGAAAAACACTTAAAAATATCTTCAATTATTATTATTTTTAAAATATAAAAAATAATCATAAGATATTGACAACTTTATTAATTTATTTTATATTATTATTAGTATTATTAAAATAACAACAACAATTTTGCAATGCACTTAAATGATTAATTTATTATTAATAATCATTACGATTGTATTTATAAACATCTCTTCCATTTTGAATCATTATCTGCAATTAATAAATATAGTTTAGATTAAAACTAAATATTTAATTATCTCTATTTATAAATAAAAAAAATGAATATTAAAGATAATTTAATTTTTTCCAGATTTTATTTACTATTAACTTTATCATCAATCATGCTTACTAATATTTTACTAAAACTCCAAATACGAAATTGGAAGAATTTACCGTCACATTTATAATTGCTTTTACCTTAAATTTCATTTTATTTCATTTATATAAATGTTTAATTTAAATTTTTAAAAATATTAAGCATCTCATTATTATGTTTGAACTCTTATCCACATGAAACATTATATGCCACTACTACATGCACCAAGCAATTTGATAGTTTATAAGATATTTCTAAACCAGGAGGGTAACCATATCTAAACTAGGAAACCCCACATAAATTAAAAAGAAATTCATAGGATTGCGTTTAATATTCGAGACGAATTAAGGACATTTAATATATCAAAAAGTCTTCACTCTCCCCCACACCAGTGATAATAAGAATTTTTCAATGTTCCAGAGCATTATAAATCCCTCTTCTGGTCATGCTTATTTTTCATCACAACAAGCTTTTCGAATTAACTTATCCCTATCAGCAATACTTTATCAAACCATGGCAATGACATCAGCTCAGATCCTTGTACTTGTGTTTGCATTTGCATGCATTATGGTGTCAGTTCCATATGGGGTAGCCCAGCGGCTGCCACTGCCAACTCCAATTCCAATACCACTAAACCCTATCACTTGCTTGGGAGGTCTAGCTAGTGTTAACGGATGCATTCCGGCTGTCATTCGGACTATTTCTCAACCCATTTTAGGTAACAGAAATCTTACTATTCCTTGTTGCAACGCTATCAATGGATTAAGCGCCAGTTGTTTGCGCCTCCTTTTCCCTAACATCGCTGGAGCTAACATTCTCAAGCGCATCTGTGCTACTATTGCAGCACTTCCACCTGTCCCGGTTGGACAAGTAAGGCCCTGAAGTAAGCACCTACATGTTCCTGCTATAAGGGAATCATGTAGTTATAATTACTGGTATTAAATGCTTTTAAATAATTGGATGTTCTATTAGTGAACTTCATTTTGTAATAAAGTTGGCTGGTTCTGATGCTAACATGTAATAATCCTAAGTTTGTTCTATGCTATTATGTTATATTTGTTTGGTTTTTTTTTTTTATAATTTTTTTTTTTTATTTTGGCGAGGAAAGAAGCCGAGGTTTTAGCTTAAAACTTACATTTAAAGATTTTTTTTTTCTGATAAAGCTCATTTCCACGTTAACAAATTTAATTGATAATTTTACCAAATATTAAAGTTAAAATTTAAAATTACATGCTAAATTTAATAATAAATGAATAGTACAAGTTTTTTTTTTAGCAATTAAGCTTTATATGAAAATTTAATAGTTACAAGAAGTTAAAAACTTACAATTTTTGATAACTTTAATCAGTAAAATTAGTCGGATTTCATAACTTTGTAGCAATTTTATACAATCTAAAATTTTAGTGAAAATTGAATGGCATGGTGTTCGGCTTATGAACGCCTACTCACATGTTTCCAATTTTAACTAGGGTGAAAATCAACTAGAATTCTCCAAATATTTTGAAATTGGATCAGTTTTGATAAAAATAAAAAAGATTTGACTCTTTTTTAACTATTAGCAACTAGTTATAAATCTCGTAATAGATATACTGGCCAACCATCATTAATTCAATCATTCATATAAAAGATTAAGATGGATAATTTCATTTACGTTTTGTATAATCAATCTGCTTAATCTTGATGAATTACGCTGTTATAGGACTATTTCTAAGGACCTCACTTATATTGAATTTAAATCTTTCTCCTAATTTCGACATATATAAATTAAAATCCAACAACGTTTTTTAGATTTTATCATCATGCTTTGTGCTTAAGGGCAAACAACTAAATCACAATTATGTTATTTGTTATATTGTTCATTTATTTTTGTGCTTAAACTCTCAACTGCACCAAATTCTTTTGCAGTCTCATAAGTTACACATATAGATAAACATCCCTCACTTAGCTGAAAGGCCTGCATAATCTGTTGGTCCATATGGTACAAACAAGTCTGCAAAAAACCCTTCTTTTCTTCTGGGTTCACATCCCATGTCCTTGCATATTTGATCATTGTTCCATATATTCACAGTACTAATACAGGCTCTTCTTGAATTGCCAGTATGCTGTTTCATAAAATTTTCCCATGTTGAAACTTGCTTTTCCATCTCACTTATGCTAGGCAGTTCAAATTTTCTGTCGAGAAATTGTGCCAGCCATTGACATCTGATTTCAGTGGCACACAAATTTGAGAGACTTTCTGCATATCCTAATATAGCCAGCTGTGGAATTCGTGGATGAATTACTTGCCTATTGTGACAAAAAAAAAAAGAAAAAGGGGGGGAGATATGCACTACAGTTAGGCTATACCTGTGGATGTTATATTATTTGTTTTAATATCATTATAAAGTGAATAAGAAAATCCTATCCGAGCATACCTGTAAAGAGGAATTCTGGAAGTTGAAGACCCTGTCATGCATTTCTGAAAGAATGGAGATTCGAGAATGCTTCTTAGTTTTTCTTCTCCCTTGAATCCAGTGGCAAAAATAACAAGGTCTGTCTCTAGTGGCTGGGATTCTCCATCAATGATCAGACCTCGGTTACAGAAGCTAAAACAATGTGATTTTCTTATGATGATTCTTCCTTCTTCAACTCTGTCATAGAACTTCTCAGGCAGTTTGCATGACTGACATGAAGAGATATCTTGAAAGAAGCTGAAACTGGGAACCATTCCATACTTCTTTAATGGTAGTTTCCAGCTGAGATAGCACTCAATGAACTTTGAAATTCCCCATCTCTGAAATTGCAATAATTGACATGATAGTGTAGAAATTTGCAGAAAAATCAGGCAAATTCATCAAATGTCCAAACTTACCAACGGAGAGAGCAGAGTTGTTAAGAGGCTGAGCAGGTATGTTTCTCTAGGCTTATGAATCATGAACTCCGAAAAACGATTCAAGTACAAGAAACCAAGATTAATACCACAAATAGTCTCGCTCTGGATAAACCAGTGAGCAGTTCTTTGAATTATTGTACAAGGATACTCAACTCCTGAATTAAGGGGAAAAAGATAATTGAGATTCAGACACATCAGAATTCAGGAAGAGAACCTGCTTAACTGCTAAAATAGGTTTTCTTACCATTCTAGATGTCCAAGAAAATTATAGAAACTGCAAAGTTGTTTCTTACCGTTTGCATTTGCGCATTCTGCTGCGATATCAAGTGCAGATTTCTGCGAGCCAATGATTGTGACTCTCTTTCTTTTGATGAATTCTTGAGCACTCCAATTGTCCATTGCAGAATATTCCATTGAATGCATTACTTTACCATTGAACACTTCAGGGCCTTGATTTGGAGGGAAGTCTGGGATGTTCGGAAACCCATTATACAGTCCAAGGCAGAGAATAACAAAATCAAACTGGTAAACCTGCCAAACAGATCCATCAGCTAAGAAGCTTCATTACAGTCGACAAAAGGCGTCTAACATTGCTTGATAACTAAACTGGCCTGGTGATACTATTTGACTGCAAATAAAATAAAATAAAATACCTGACATTCTTAATCTCAAGTAAAGCAAGCAATTTTCTTAGTTTAGATTCGTAGAATGCTTGTTGACATACCTTTGTAGTGCTATCTTTGACATCAAGAACTCTGATGTGCCACTTCCCTTTAGTTCCAAAAGGATTACCATTTCCACTCCAGAGAACCCAAGACTCCACCTCTTCCAAACAGTCTCCAACATAATCTATACCAATGACCTTGGAGCTGAATTTTATGTATGGAAAGATACCAAAATGTTGAGCATATGATTCAAGATACTCAAGTACTTGACTATGACTAGGATGCTTTTCATTTACGGACGCAGACCAGGGGAAATCAGAAAATTGGTAAGTTTCTTTAGAATTTTGGAGTTTGGTTGATGCTATAGTACGCGTCCAAACTCCACCAATTCTTTCTTCAGCTTCAAATATTACAGGAAGAAAACCCTTTTCAAGAGTGTATTTGCATGAAAGAAGTCCACTTGATCCTGCACCAATGATTGCCACCCTTTTCTCCATTGGTCCTCTATGAAAAGAAGCAGCTGTTCCCTGGGCCGTTCTCAATCTGTTACTTCTCTTCAGAAATTGGAATTGTTTGAATCTGGACTATGTATAAAAAATTGGTTTCGTAAACTGTAAGGTATTGATTTTTTTTTTTTTCATATTGACTAATGTAAAGGCTACATTATGAATTTTTAATCTTAGCTGCATGGAGAATTTCTCACTGTTATTATTAATTTATCACATTTTCAAATTTCTTATATAGCTCAGATATGCTGTTAGTCAAAGTTCTGAAATCATGAAAAGATCATTATTCATATTAAAAAACTTCGTGTGTAACATGTGCTTATCAATTTGGGGAATCCTGTCTAATTGTCCACTACTGATGAAACAACTGACCAAAATTCCTGCTGGTGCTGGTGTAATTGTCTTTTGCATGTATCTCCAAGATTTCTTTAGTTATGTCTGTTTCACATTATATTGTTCTTTCTCCAGGGATCTTTATATTTTTATATATGCACTGATCTATTACTAATTAAGGATATGAGGAACATAATTGACTATGTTTTCAGATAACTCCTTTGTGCTTCCCTTTTCTACTAGTGCCAAAAGAATTGCGGATATTGCCCAAGAAAAGGCCATGACAAGAGATCCAATAGCACCAAATTCTTCAGGAAACACATCCAGTTGCACCTTCTGTCAGGTGTTATTTGCTCCGTCCCAAAATTTTCTGTGTGCTGGTGAGCTTCCTGGCCATGCCCCATTAGGTCTTATAAAATATTTTTGCAGTTCTGGTCAAAATTTGCTGGCCATGCCCAATTGATTTTCCCCAGTAACAAAAATTCAAAAGTTCTGTCACTAAGAATTATGATATTAATAACTGATTAGGATTGAGTTATAAGAAAAACACCTATAATAATGCTCCACTCGTAGTAGAAGAATATGTAGTACACTGTACAGTCCATGGATTAACAATGATTTAAAAATGGTTGTTTTAAAGGAGAGCTGTGTTGTGGGCTTGGCCCTGATCTGGATATGAATTGCAAGAAAATGTTTTATCTCTCTGACATTGCTACTTGGTGGTTTCTCTTACCAAGCAAAATTCCAAACCTTTAATTACATATTTTTATTTGCAATTTACTTGATTAAAATTTATAAGATTCAAATTTTAACAAAATACATAAAATTTATAAATTAATTACACATTATTAAATTACTATATTTTGTAACATCAAAATATCTATTTCAGCTTTATTATTTTTATTTTACTTTCTTTTTTATTTTTTAAATAAAATAAATTTTTTTATTTATAATTATGATATATTAATTAAAAAAAAAATTGTCCTATTCTAAAAAGTTTGTTTGTTTCCTTTTTTTTTTTTTCACATCAATGCCAAAAGAGAAAAGAATAAAGGAAAAAGAAAAGTTTGTTTCTTCTCATTATAGAAAGAAATAAAAGATAAGGCCTAATTTTGTTGTCATGTCATTTACATATATCCTCAAGTAATCAATTGGGTTTAATTCTTCTAATGAGATTATTAGCTAACAAATTTCTTTTTTTGATAGGAGCTAACAGAAGTAACAAAACATTAGGTATCAACCTCAAGAATTTTCATCATTAAAAATGACAAAACCCTTTAATTGAATACTCTTGTCTTCTTTCCCCATTAGAAGCCCTTATCCAAATCTTGCATTTTGGCTTTTGAAGGAGACTTTTCGTGAATGATACATATAACTAAACTTTGTATATTACACTTTCTTTTGCCGGCAAAGGCATTTAGATGGGTTCACACAAACGCTAATAATACTATCCAAAAGTTAATCCATAGTTTTGAAGAATGAGTCAAGAACTAAAATGTCTAGAACAGTTTCAGAAAAGAAAAAAATTAAGATTTCATTAAGAAAATACAAAGTTATTACTCCTCTTTGGGGTGAACAGACCAGAACTTTGAGCATATATATATATATATATATATCCAATTTTTATTTTCTAATTTTAACTAATAACATTAACATGTTCTTTTTATCTATCTTTACAAATAAAAATAATAATTGTATATAATGATTATATCATAGTTTGACATAGTTTTGATATTTTTATGAGTTTTTAAAAAGTTCATAGTAATATGATATCAGTTTATATTTGGTAGACTATTTTTAAGAATTAAGGTGAAAGAATTTTAGAAGTATTAGAATTAAAATTTGAAGAGTCCTGTGACATAAATTAAAATTTAAAAATAACAGTAAGAAATTGCTTATGTGAAGCACTAGAGATAAATTTTACATCCCATCAGGATTATGCCTAAATGTGATAATCAAACTTCTTTCATTTCTTCCTTTTCCCCCTCCTTTTAATACACTATTTCTTAGCTTTTAATAATTGTGCAATCAAATTTTTGGACCTTCTTCTTGTTCAATTAAGTTCTTGCTTTTCTTACCTATTTCAGTAGCATTGTCAAATTGAAGCTCCAGTCAAGTTTTCATGATGGCTATACAGAGAGTGGCAAAGTGTTATCTTTGTGTTTACAACTTGTTTGAAGATAGTTTTTTCTCTCTAGTTTTGAAGAGACCTAGACAAACAATTCTTTCAATCAGAGACATGTGACTAGTTTGGTTGTTGATTATATTTGAGCTTACAAGGAAGTTAAAAGAAGATTTATATTTAGTTTATGTATATATTGTCTCTGTCTGTATATCAAATTGATACATTATTGATATATATTTATTATTTTTTAGATAATGAAATATATGTCAATCATTCAATATCAAATATGCGTAACTCTTTTATTTTATTGTGATGTATATACGTAAGAATTTATCATAAATTAATAAGGTCATAATGGTTGTAGTATATACATTCTTATAGTTTCTTTTTAAGTTATTTAGCTACTAATTAAGCATGATTATGGATCACTTTTTACATATTATCAACTAGATTAACCATTTTATAGTGTAACTTCATATACAAGTTGCAACCATCCTGTTTATGAAAATGTTCCTCTTTACTGTCCACTTATTTATTGTTGTAATAGTCCAAATCATTGCTACCTAGAAGTGAAATGGAGAAATTCTTATTAAGCCCATTGTCTATGAGATCGTCTCATATAAATATAAATTTTATTACTTTAAATTCAGTATAAGTCTCATAATTCATATGAAATAATCTTACCATAAATTTTTCATAAAATTAGAGAATGAAAATCAAGATGAAATGCTACTAATCTCTTTTAGGTTAATTAATATTTCAAAATACGAACATAAATTTTGGCCACTCTAAATTATAACATTAATGCTGATGAATAATTATTATAACATTTATGGAAGTAAAATGGAGTTACAAAAGATTAGAATCTTTCACCTGATCCTACAGGTAGTGGACCATGCATTAAATAAGAGTACTAGAATCAAATAATTAATTAAAAGCACTAATATTTTTCCCTAATTGTTTGGAGAATGGAGATATTTATAGCAAACAATATTCAAATTAATGCATTTAATTAATTGCATGCTTCCCCTTTTTGGTCAAAAAGTAAAGAGCAAATGAACTCAGAAAAGGAGAAGTTGATTCTATAAAGTGCAGCCATTTTCCTTAAGATAAGGGATTAGGTATAATCATATAGGCAGTGGTGGGTTATAAAGAAGAGAACATTTCCATATAAAGAATAAGAGAAAGGTGTGTGTGTTAGGTTAGAACTAAACTAAATCCACCAAACACAAAGCCTCTCTCTTATCTAACTTTGAATTAATGGATCAGGTCTTTGGTTGTTCTCTTCATATCAAATATGGGTTGTGCTAACCCACCTCATATACCAGTGAAGAATAATGGAATCATGATAAGGAGAATTGAGGATGCTTCATCTCTCCAAACTAATTAGTTAGAGAACAACTCTAGCTAAAAATGGACCCAACTTTGAAATAGATATGTATATGCATAATTAGCCTTTTCTTTTACTCAAATCTTGATCTCATATAGTCCTCTGCCACATGGATGTTGATAGCTCAATTTCTACTCAACATTCAATGAGATAAGTCTCACTGAAAGAGCTATAGGCAAAGAAATGGATGAATTCTTGAAGTTAAATTAACAACACAACCCATGAGAGTTAAGTTTGTAAATTGCGGGTATGATAATTATTCTGGCCAAATGTATATTTGCATATATCAAATTTACTCATTTATTCATTTTAAGACCTTAACTTTCAATATATTTTAATAGATATTTTAATTTATAATTTTTATAATATTTAAATATTTTTCCATATATGTGACTTTATCTTTATACATATTGAGTGTTAAGTGTTTTAATAATATCAAAAACCATAGGCCAAGCTAGATTAAATTGAAAATAAAAAATATGTAAAATATTATAAAGATATAATTTAAGTATTATCAAGTTAAATTAAAAATTAAAATACTAAAGTACAATGATTAAAATTTATATATTCTCCCCAATAATTTTATCATAAAAATTTTTAAAAAGAGAAAACAAATGTGAGGATTAGGGTTTGGACTCCTGCCATTTTGCACATAAAAGGAGTATAAAAACCAATTCATATATAGGAAAACTTATAATCATATAGATTCTAATTACTGGCTTCATGGTAATTTGTATGTGCTACAGAATTAGAATTTTCTTTCCTGACATAGAACAAGAAATTTAAATTCAAAATCTTTTATAGTAAAATCACATATAATATCTTTAAAGAACGGTTTGTTTACTTATATAAAACTGAAATAGTTCTTTAGAAATTTTTTAAATAAAAATAAAAAATAAAACTTTATTTTTGCTCGTGCTGTTTTTTAAAATCATACCTACACAAATTTAATATATTTTTCTTTACATAAAAAGTCGCTTATTTTCAAATAAAAAAAATTATTTTATTTATTTTAAATTTACTTTTTATACCTAAAATATTCTATGGTTTTTCTTTATATGAACTTGAGAAATTGGTGAAGAATATCGCAAAGTTACAAAATGGTATTAATTTAACTAATTTAAAAAAAGAAAAAACAAAATTAATGGGAATGTCAAACTACAAAGATAACCATTTTTCTTTTACCCATTAGGCCAAATATAGGGTCGGGTTAACCCTAAGAAATTCGGGTCTAGGGGAAAGTGGGTCCCAGGTTCCGTCCTTCTTCAAGATTGGTTGGTCGGCAACTTGTTGCTTTCTTGAAAGCCAAAAAAAGCCATGGGCCCACCTCTAAGCAAAAGCCCTGCCTTAGTCTAACCTGTAAAGCAGTGTAAAGTTTCCAATTCCACGTATCAACAGGGAAAAGGATATTATATTAAAATTACTAAAGAATATCGCTGTTAGTTTTTTTTATCTTTAATTAAATTAACAGTGCCGAGAGCCATTGGTTTTAATAATTCTCGTATAGATTTAAAGTAATTTTCAAATAAGATACAATTTAAATTTTTTTATTCAGATTATTTTTAGTGTTTAATCTATCACTTGTAAATTTTATAAAAAAATAAAAAAGATTTTTGTTTAGATTTACTATATATTGTCATCTAGATAATTAATATTTTTTGATTTTAAATATAAAATATATCTAAAATAGAAACATGAGTTATTTTTTTATTAGTTACAGCGTGTATACACGTTAATTTTAAATAAAAAATTTTGAAAAGAAGAAATCAGAATTTCTGATGTTTTTCTTAAAATATATATTAAGAATTGAAATCTTTCTTCTTTTTCATGTTCAAGCTGCAGATATTTTGTTTGTAATTATACACCAAAATGTAAGCTGCAGATAGTTTTTCATTTTCTTTTCTTTCTTAAACTTGTACAAGCTGTAAACATTAACATACTCCAAATCTTTATCCTTTTGTCTGTTACTATATTATTATTCTTATTATTATATAATATACTCGGTGGGCCTTTTGGCCTATAGTAGTACCAGCAATAGAGTAATCCCACCACCTCCTGCAGAGCACTTGCATTTCATGGCCAATACCTTACCCATTTATAGAGAAACACTCAGATCTTGAACTCATTTTTGAAGAATCCAAGATATGGGTTTCCAGTTTTTGCTTAAAGGGTTCTGTTTTCTGCTGTGTGTTTTCTGTTACAGCTCCTTTTATGCTAGTTCTCAAACTGTAGTTAGTGGAGGTGGTAGTAGTGTGCAAGGTACTGTTTTCATAGATGGGAAATCTTTCATCGGAAAGATTGATGAAGATTTCATTTGTGCCACTTTGGATTGGTGGCCTCCTGAGAAATGTGACTATGGTACATGCAGTTGGGACCATGCTTCTCTTATTAATCTGGTTTGTGTTTCTTTCACCTTCTTTTCTTTTCTATTCTTTGCTTTTCTTTTTTCATGTTCTTTGTTTTCCTTCACCTTCATTTCTGGTTTGTCTTTGGATTTGGACATGTTCAATGATTTTACTGTTTTAGGAAGTAATTGTCCAATTGCGTAATGCATCTGGATTCTGGGAAAGATTTTTTCACAAGAGATTTCCATGTGTCAGCTTCAAGTTTTCTTTTTCTCCTAATGCATTTATGAAAAATATTTGTAACTCTGTTTCTTTAGCACTTTCTCTATTCTTGCTTGCTCATAAATACTGGTATCAATTATTGTTCACAGATAGACTATATGAATAGTCACACAAAGTGCAAGTCATCATTAATTTGCATTTTTAGCTCACGAAAGTATGGTCATAAAGGTGTTAGATTCTTACTTGAAGATTTGGCTTTTGTTATGTCACATAGTGTAAGGTATTTTATATTATACATTTAAATATATATTGATTATAATAGCTCAATCTCTACAGATTTTAACTATATTAGTTTTTTTAAAGTTTGTAATTTTATTAATTAATAATTTTGTTGATGCGTAAAAAATTAAACTAGCTATTACTGATGATATTTTAAACCATACATATTTATGTTATAGAATACAGTGATATGATTATCTTATTTTACCATTCGAAAAGATGAAAATTTAATAAGTTATAATTATTAATAAAAAAGATATCAATGTCTACTTCCTTAATAATTAGTTTCATCTTCCTTTAATGCAGGATCTTAATAACAACATTTTATTAAATGCTGTAAAGGGTATGAACTATGAGTCTCTTATTTTCTTTTCTAGCAAGCATTATTTTTTAATCCGCTGTGGAGATAAAATTAATTTCTTCTGGATAATGATTCAGCTTTTTCACCACTGAAGATCAGATTGGGAGGCACTTTGCAAGATAAAGTTATATATGATACTGATGATAATCATGAACCCTGCAAGCAATTTGTTAGAAATACTACTGAGATGTTTGGTTTTACTCAGGGATGCTTACCCATGTATAGATGGGATGAATTAAATGCCTTTTTCAAGAAGTCAGGGTAAAACTAACAACAATCTCTTCTCTCTTGTTCATTTTTACCATGCATTTCTAGGAATTGAACCATCTCTTATATTGTTTCAACTCAGGGCTAAAATTATATTTGGACTAAATGCTCTCACTGGCCGGTCCATACAATCTGATGGTTCTGCAGCAGGAGCTTGGAACTATGCAAATGCTCAATCTTTTATCAGTTATACTGTCAATAAGAATTACACTATTCATGGTTGGGAGCTTGGTAAGAACACTCTTCGTATTGTTCTCCTTAATCAAGCAAATTTATTGGTCTATGCCGTTTCATCAAAAATTAATTGATTATCTTCCTTAACATTGTCAAAGAGTGATCTATCAATGAGTTTTTTTTTTTTTTTTCTTCGTTTGATCAGGGAATGAATTGTGCGGGAGTGGAGTAGGAACTAGAGTATCAGCAAATCAATATGCTTTAGACACAATCTCCTTGCATAATATAGTGCAAGAGATTTATAGTGGCATTGAACCTAAGCCATTAATAATATCACCTGGAGGATTCTTTGATGAAAATTGGTTCAAAGAGTTCGTCGATAAAACAGGAAATTCTGTAGATGCTATCACCCATCATATATACAATCTTGGTCCAGGTATCATTAATTGAAGAGAAGAGACTAATTATCTCTCTAATATGAGAGAATAAAATAACAGGTCTAATTTGACAGATATGAGTTCTTTTTTCCTTAGGAGTTGATCAACATCTTGTTGAAAAGATTCTTGACCCATCCTATCTTGATGGTGAGGCTAATACCTTCAGTAGACTCAAAAGTACCCTCAAGAATTCTGCAACTTCAGCAACTGCCTGGGTTGGTGAATCAGGAGGGGCATACAATAGCGGCCACAACCTTGTATCAAATGCTTTTGTGTATAGTTTCTGGTACATCACATAAACTTAATACTTTATAATTTCTGGAAAAATTATTTATTTTTATATTAAAATTTTTTGGCTGCCTGTTCCTTACTTAAAATAATGTCAAACAGGTACCTGGATCAACTTGGTATGTCAGCAGTTTACGATACAAAAACATACTGCAGACAGACATTGATTGGCGGAAATTATGGTTTACTCAACACAACTACCTTTGTACCAAATCCAGACTACTACAGGTAACTGAATAATGTTGATAATTCATTCAAAGGCATTTTCCTGCAAATTGGATACGATGCTAGCTGAAGATGATAGGTCCATTCTGAAAATGGTTGGGTTAATCAAGAAATGCAAGGGATTGCCTTTTATTAATGATAAAAAATCTTCTGAACCTAAATTATGGCAAATTAAGGAAAATAAAGTTCGAGATTAGTAGCAAATTAAGGAAGAGAAAATAAAAATTTGAGTGGTTGGGTTTCCTTGAAAAATGAGTAGCTGTGCCTTATATAAACTTTTCAACTTATCTTGCTTCATAATTGGTCGAAACATGAAGCTGAGTGTGAACCTTTTAATTCCAAACTGAAACAAAATAACAAATAACTGGGATTTCTAGGATCCTCAGAAACAATGATGTTCTATTTGCTCTCTTTATTTGCAGTGCCCTTCTTTGGCATAGATTGATGGGAAGAAATGTGCTGTCAACGAACTTTTCTGGGATGAAGAAGATTCGGGCATATGCTCATTGTGCAAAAGAATCTGTAAGTCATACGTGCTGCAATTATCAAACCATAAGCAACAGTTTGTGATCTAACTAAATTTCTCATCCTACAGAAGGGAGTCACTTTATTGCTAATCAACTTGGACAATAGCACAACTGTTCAAGTGCATGTCACATTGAACACCACAGCAACACTGCATGATAAGTACAGGCATCACAGTCACAGATCATTTAAATCTCACAGGTCTCACAGAACAAGGACCATTCTGCTGCCTAAAGGATCTGCAGATAGCACAAGAGAGGAATATCATTTGACTGCAAAAGATGGAAATTTACACAGCCAGACAATGCTACTTAATGGGAACATTTTAGATGTAAATTCATCTGGTGATATACCTACATTGGAGCCTCTACGTGTAAATTCTTCACAGCCAATAACGGTTACCCCTTTCTCTATTGTATTTGTTCACCTGCCATATGATCTCCCTGCTTGCAGGTAGGTAGCACTAGGGGGAACTGAAACCGGTTCCTTATAATTGATTGATCAAATAAGAGATAGAATACATTGAAATGATACCTCATTTTTTCTGGTGAAGAATATCATAAGTAATTGATTGAACAAGTCATGTGTATACTTCCAATTAAATGATATTTATGTGAAGATGTACAATTAAACAATTAATCATGATTTCTTGCGATTTTGGATATCACTATCAGATTTATTTATGTTGAGCACTATTGAATTCAAGTCAATATTAAGAAGGCATTCCTTTTTACCATACCACATAATAATGGCATTCCTTTTTCTGAGCCCCAGAATGTACATAGGAATCAGCCTGTCATCTCATTTAATTCAGGTTCTATCTTAAGACACCAAGAAGAGTAGTCAAGTAATACATCTGTGCAAATTTTAAAAATCAATCTCTCAAATTAAAAGTGCATTTCCAGTCAGAAGAAAAAAAAAAAAAAGATACTCCATATGCTCCTTTCAACTTGAACTATAAAAAGGGTTAAATTATACAAGAGATGAAACAAAAATTCATGGTGGAGGTAAAGAAAAGAACAAACATGTTAAATTCATAGTGGTGAAGAAAAGAATGATTTCAATGAACATATTAAAATCATTAATGTCATTGTTGAACTACAATAAGCCCATCCCTCCTCTCATTTACAATCACAATAGAGTATAATAAGGAAGTAAGGCTTGAATAAGAACAAAATCTTGAGGTAACATGTTACTGTTATTTCTCTCTTCAAGCAAACTCAAGTTTGTTTGGCGAAAATTCGCTGGAATATACAATGCTTTCATTTACATATTTTTGATGGCCAATTTGTTACCACTTTGGTCAACTATACAACATGCTATTGCTATATATCAAATTACACATGACTGATTTCTTTTCTTTCTCTCCTTTGGGTTTGCTTGGTGTGTTTGTTGATATACAAAACAAACCTAGTCAGTGATCATTCTGGTCGATCTCCACCGAACATGGCGGATTAGAATATAAGAGTAACATTGTCAATGCCGCTTTCTCAGAATTGATCACTCAGAAAAACAAACTAAACTCAAGATCAAAATCAACTTCTTTTCGAAAAGTTTTGAGGCTTACTGCTTGCTAATGCCAACCACACGACCGTACCAGTCAAGTAGAAGAAGATTGATGGTGCAAACAACGATAACTATATAATAAAAGAAATTGGAAAGAAAATTACATTTTACAATAAAAATGATTAATGGATTGCAAATAAGACAAGGAAGTTTGAATTTAAGAGATAAGTATAGAGGTAACTTACACTCCATGAATGTGTTGTATCAAGAAGATAACCAGTCAAGGCAACTCCTACAATTCCAGGTATTGCCCCAGCAGTGTTTGTAATACCCTGAGTCCAAATATATTCAAGGAAAAGCTTCTCAATTGATTATATATTTTTCTTTATGTCTTCACTAAAGCTATATCTTGGTAATGGGTGATTTCAGAGTCAATTTATCCTGGACTAGAAATGAATTTGGCTTTGACCTAGAGTTAAAACTAGAAAAGCTGAAGCTGGATTCTTTTCTGTAACTATCAGCCACCAAAAACCCATAGGAATCTTTGCACAGCCCTGGAGAATTGATGGAAGATAGAATAATGCAGAAGTGCATGTTTGTAATACTGCATGCTTCTGACAATCAACCTTTCCTAATTGAAACTAGAAAGATTTTGGCATATGCTAGAAGATTTCGGAATTAGAAGCTTTCGTACCAACAATATACTTGCATATTCAGGAGATATATCTTGATGTGTACAGTACAGTCCTGCACAATATAAGTATGAATAATTAATCCTTTAAAATTTTCAAAATCAAAGTAAATTCTAGAATTTTGTGGTTCATTACCAGATAAGGCAAAGCTTGAGAGGGCCAAGCCGCCACTCAAAATCCCCACAATCTCCCAAGGTGGGAGTCCTAGATCTACGGAGGAGAGAGTCATGCAAACAGCAGGAGACAAAAAGGCAACTGTTTGGCAAATTTTCCGGACCTACAAGAAAAGTCAAGCAAACCCAAAAGAAAATGTCATGTTATTTGCCAAGTTTCAAAACCTACATAACTTATTTAATATGCAACCAATGTCTCAGCGCCTGTCCATACTGTAGTGGTTTCAACTCCATTGGCAATTAAGTTGTCAGCAAACTGTGCAGCAATGCTAGTCACAAAAACTGAAGCCAAAGGAGGAAGGATGGAAACCTGAAATGATTGCAAATATTTCACTTAAAACATAAATCCTGGAAAAGCTTCAACAGATTAGAACAATTAATTAAATCTGGCCATGCCATGTTCAGACATGCAATGGACATCAGAAACCAAGATAATAAACAAGTTATAGAAGGTAAGAAAACATCCTTAAACTTCATCATTTTTTGTCTTCAATGCTTAATAATGCAGCCTGTCAGTTCACAAATCATACATGTGCTAGCTAAACAAATTTGCCCCATATTTAGGATAGACAAATACTTATATTATGTCATGCTACATGGAGTCACAAAATGATTATCCCGGCCTTCTCAACACTATCCTTGTGTCACACTAATTGAATTAACCAAGGAGATTAAGCCCTTTTAATATGGTGAAAACTGTACTCGTTCTCTGTGATACAATGTACCAACAGTTTCAAGTCTATATTTTTGGTTACCTAATTATTCATTCCTGTAGAGAATGCACTCATTATTTTCCTATAATATTTTGAACAACCTTCTGTTTTACATTTTTTACTTTAAAAGACATGCATACGAACAGTTTAGATTTAATCAATTACAGGGTATTCAGGACCCTACATGCTATATTCAACCATGTGATGCTTGTACATCAAATGCAATGTCCTTACATGCACAACTATCCTAATCTGTCCATTGTATTAATATAGTAATATAGAATTAAGAAAAATAGAAACTTTACGACTTACCCATGCAGCCTCTGTCAAATTTAGGTTAAGCTCCTCACTGCATGGCATGTAAATTGATGAATAAGTGTCCTCAGCATTAACAAGATTATAACAAGGAAACTAAAGTATATAGACTAGACACTAAATACTTTGTATAAAGGGCGATTTGGCAAGCAAACATAATAAATGAAAACAAAAAATAGAAGAAAAAAAAAAACATAAGTTCACACCCTAATCATTTTGAGAGAACCACCTTGAGATTAATAATATAGGCAAGTGATGATGTCAACTTGAAAAAAGCCAATTAAGAGCCTATAATAATCTTGCAAAGTTACCTAAAATAAGATGGAAGCCAAGATAAACAAGTATAGTGACCCCAGCTACCGCAAAAATGAGCATATATCATCGCCCACACTGCTCTAGTCTCGAAAAATGCTTTCCATGGAACATCCTGCAATAATAAAGCCAGCAAGAAATATGAGGTTAATACAGAAAGAATTTACTGTCCTGATTGCACATCAACAACATTAATAATTAGTCAATAACTAGTCTACATTACAAAAAATTATGATAATAATAACAACTAGTTTACAAGAATTCAAAACTAATAAAGCTAAGATATTTTGAGTTATCTGAGGACATTCAAGACCATGAGCAAATAGCATTTATACCCATGTTTCTTGGAAGTTGTTACAATCAATAGTTGGCAGGAAAAATGCAGAATTTAAATGGACTTTTCACTATACTAGTGAAGTTTAGCATGTCGAAATAGCCCTTAAATGTGTTTATGTTAACAGATCTGTCTGACCATTAAACTATAAAGTTATTATACCTGGTTAAAATGTAGGCTCTGCAGTCAGCTGCAAGGCTCAAAGTATCAGGCTGGTCAACTATGTTTGTAAAAAAGTGAACTTTCTGCCTCAGATGAAGATATCTATGACTCAGATATGATGCAACTACTATTCCTTCAAGGTGTCTTTTCCTTCTGATCCTCTGTTTTTCTCTTAACTAGGAATCTTAAGAAACAGTCCACCATCAACTACAATTTTGTATATCCTTGGATCTGAGCTATAAGTAGGTAAGATCGATTATTAAAGAACACACTGGAATGCGGCAAGGAATTGATTGAGAGAATTGGAAGAGGCGCGTGACGCAGAACCATGTACAAAGTGATGCAGAAGCTTTATGATGTCAGGTTTCATTAGCTTGTTTTTGCCCAAGTGATTCTATCCAGGAAAGCTGATTTTTTTTACATGATATGCTTATAGATGAAAATTTTTGCACATTTTAGAATTCATCATTGAAGCAAGCGTTCTTCTTTGACTGCAAAACTAGATCATACTATTCTTGTCTATAAATATTAAATAAAATTTAAGAAGCACCAATAGAATCATACTAAGAATGCAAGAAGATAACACGAGAAAGCCTCCTGAACAGCAAGAGCATAAAAAGATGATGAAATACTATAACTAAATACGAAAACTTGTCATACAGATGGAAAAGAATGAAACAAGAAAAATAAAGCAAGTTCCAGTGTTGAGGAAAATTAGAGTACTTAATGGTGAGTGGCAAAGCCTTAAGAACCTGAAGTAACCATAAATGTCCTTGAAAAATAAGAAACAGATTGCAGATGCATGATTTATGCAACAGTTTACCGTTTCTTTCAAATTTGCTAAAACCAAATTTTGTACATGTCTGATCATCATTGTTTATAGCAAAGCCTTAAGACCCTGCACTGACCATAATGTCCTTGAAGAATCTAAGAAACAGATTGCAGCTACATGCTTAACGCTATAATTTTATCGCTTTAACTTATAAGGACAACTTTTACATTTATAGAGACAATTTTTCCCATCTCTTCACTTAATAATTCTTGTAGTAATTGTTCCTAGGGTGGTACAAACAACAATGATAGACTACAATTCCCTGCATTAGGGGTCAACACTTAACCTTGTATGGTTTTTATAAGCTGGATCGTCATAATGCATAACTGTCACTACAAGGTTAGGAAGATGCTACTAATACCTCAAACTAGACTAAATAATTTTCAGTTGAAGTTCCACATTTAAGGTAACACATTAAGAGGCAAATTGCAGATACCACATATCCATACCTCTTTGCAATCAGAAAATAACACTAATAGGAAGGAAAAATAAAAACATCATACCTTCAAGGAGCTGCTCAATTCTGGAAGAGAAGTATTCCATGATTTTTCCAAATAAGTAGACTGGGGACCTGTCAAACGCATTAAGAAATAACAACCCTCAAACAAACATATGGGAGGAAGTTAAGGAAAAGAAAACACTTTTCCAATCAACCATGCAATTCAGCACATATACTACACCACTGTGGCTTGAGCCATTCCTAGGATATTTCTCCAGAAATTAGAGAATTCTAGAAATTGAAGAAGTAAAAGTCGGAGAAAGCCTTCAAAGATAGGGGTTAAGCACTCACTTGCTGTGGGTCCAATGGCGAAAGAAGATTGTTCCTCTTCAAGAAACTGAAATGTCAAAAACCTTCAAAGATTTGATGGAGCCAACAGAATGCAGTTGAACTCAGTCAGTTCTTGGCAACAAATAAAATTCTATGTATAAATAAACAAAACCAACCAACAAAAGTAATTTACAATATGATTTAGAGAAAAAACCATGATTATTATACATTAGCCAACTGACCAAAATAATTCTCATCATCAGCCAATTAACCAAAATAATCTGAACCTTTGAGTGTGTTATCAGTTTTAACTAATTCTTTTAATTTTAGCAATTTATACCTCAACCTTTCACATTCTTTCGGTTTTAGCAATCAACACATTGCTAGCTAGGAACATGTTATATTGGACCAGTGTAATTAAATTTCTGAAAAATCTAGGTTTTTTTTTTTTAATCCATTATCAGTTTTCTAACAAATTGGTGGAACCCATAAATAAAAATTAACATGTTTCCATCTGAGTAATTGAGTTGATAGCTAAATTGAAAAGATTGAGGTACAATTAATAAAATTAATTGGCTAAAACTAAAATCCACCGAAAGGTTTGATTATTTTGGTCAATAGCCCTTTTATATTGGATTAAACATCTATTTGCATAGTTGCACATTAATAGAACGCTTTTGCTGTGTGTCAGATACAGATAAATACAACATTCTTGAACTCCATGAGCTACTTACCAAGCTATTCCAAGAAAGCCAAAAATGTAAAAAACAGATTCCCAACCAAAAATTTGAATGAGAGGAGGAGCCAAAAGAAGCCTGCACGAATTTCTTTCCAATGTTAGAAATGACTATCAAATAAATTGCAATCTCTTATTCAACTGACAAGAAGTAAGCATAGGCGGAACTTCCAGAAGATACAAGCGGCAGACTAAAAACTAGTTGATATTTGCTTGCATTGTTCGTTAATTTTGGTAATATCAAGAATTTTTAGCAGATTAATAAATTCTCAATAAGTACTTGGTTTCAACCTATTTAAGAATCTATCAGCAGTACTCCTCAGAAAGCTGCAAAAGAATCAATGGTGACTTCAGAAATCAAAGAAGAACCCACAAATAAGGCATGTAAATTATTCTGGGAATATTAATGAAGTTAAGGCAACTTTAAAATGGAAAATTTTCATAACACGTTAGCAAACAAAATAGAAAAATTTTCCTTAATGTTAAAAGCAATTTAACAAAAGCAGTACAGGAGACCATACTTAGTTTGTCTTCTTCATAAACAAACTCATAAGTGAATTACATATTCACTGTGGTGAAAGTTCTACAGCTAAAATTTACATGCAGATTAACCAAGCTACAAGCATTCTCATCATAATAAGAAAGTTCCTATATAAAAACCATAACCTACAAAAACTTACCCTGCAACACTTCCTACACTCAGTCCACCAAACACAAATGCTACAGCCCGTGAGCGCTCTTCCAAAGGTATTAACCTGCATGTGATGTGAGCCTTATCAAAAGGAGAAAGATGAACAGCACATGAGATGTTCTTCCAGAGATTGCCCATATCAGAAAGTCATACTAGCAGCATAAAAAATTACATATATTACATGCCTGGCAATAAGGTCAGTTGCAGCTGACGGGGAAACACCTTCTCCTATGCCAACCTAGATTGGAAACAGAAAAAGAACAACATACAAGGAATGTGAGACCAGGATTAATTTAATCAAAGTATCATGAGTCATGACAATGGACATTATGATCCAAAAGAGCATGTTTGATGGAATGGAAGTCATGAAATAAAAAAATTAGTAGAACAATGTACTGAAAGTTCATTCTATTACATGCTGTTGCAGTTTAACAAACATGCACTGAAAGTTGCAAATCCAGACAACAAAGCAACTTGAATAGTAAAGAGGAGGAGTTCCAAGAATTCTATTACATACCAAGACCCTTGATAAGACGAGTCCAGGCATAAATCCAGCAAGTAAAGGAACAAATGCTGTTGCCAATGACCAAACTAATACTCCAATCTTAAGAACTTTCCTGCATAAGAAAATTATCATGGCAAAGAAGAGGTGGAAATGACTTATCACATATGTCAAGAAACACGGAACAAAAATGAAATACTTGTGTTATATGTATTCTGAGAAAATGTGGCTTGCTTTTTCGGGATTAGATTAGACTCTCCTGAAAGAAGAATCTTATCAAGTAAATATGATTTATCATAATGTTTCAAGGATAGTCTACTCCGTGACTTTATTTCCATGAATAAGACAAGCCAAACCTAAGAAAAAGACAGAAGCATTATTTACCAGTAATATGGGATGATGCACATATGCGCAATTAAATTTTCTGAACATGAGCTTCAAAAGATAGTTGATAAACTCAATGAAATGACATGCTTCTTGTTTTTCAACCACGTTATATAATCTTTATATTCTTCACTTGTTTTATTTCAATAAGAAGCCCATAATATATTTGTTGAGAATATTGCATTAAAATCCTCCATCTAATCTATAGCTCAGACTTAGCCCTTATGTAGCCATAGGCATTCCATAGACAACAAAAGTGAAAAGTATCTAGTTTCCAGATCATCTTTGATGGCCAGGCTAATAATGGATCAAAGATTCAAAATTTTTTCTTCATTTTATTTATCATATTCAAATACTTAGTTGAAACAATAAAATGATGAAAAATAATATTTGACCATTTCAACCGGTGAAAAGATTTGGCCTTTGTAGAAGAATGCTATAATTGACATAAAGGGTAAGAACAGAAGTCTAGAAAGTGAATGAAAAAAAAAACTGCTTGAAAGAGCCAATGCATCAGTGACAGAATCAATATCAGACATCCTAATCAATGTGGTGAAATGGCATAATTTAAGATTTAAGTATTATAAAGCAATTTAGCATAACCAATTTGAAGTGCATACAGTATAAATATAAATTGCTATATAAATATTAAAAGCCATCATGAACTAACCTCCCACCAAATATCTTGGATAGCCAACCGCCCGGTAATTGACTCAACGCATATCCCCAAAAGAAGGACGATTGCACTAGCCCAGCCATTGATGCATTCCAGCCAAACTGGTGAGACATTGGAATAATTGCAACACTCAAGTTTACCTGCTCCAGTTTAGTAAATGAATTAAAAAGAATAACTTAATCCTAAACTCAAAAAAGGAACTATTAACTAACTAAAAAAACATTGCCAAACTCAACTTCCTCTTGCAAGTGATACCTCCGCCACTAACATCACTGTAATTAAAGCCAAAACCTTCTCTTCTCTTCTCTTATCATTTTTTTATTTCTCTTCTACTCCAACAGAATAGCAGATTAACATCATCAATCCATTAACTGAATCGCTTTTATGAGATGGATAAAAAAAAAGAGAACTCACCTTGTCCATATTACAAATAACAAAAGCAAGTGAAGTAGTGCCAATGAGTTTATATCTTTGAGGAATATTCTTCCATGGAGGCCAATTCCAATCAAAACCCACTTCTTGTAATCCACTATCATTCCCCAATTGAAGCCCAGTCTGCTTCAATCCCTCGACTCGCAATCCAGATACAACTTCATTAACTCTCTCACTTTCTTTAACATTCTCTTTCTCTTTGACACTACACAAAACCCTGAATTTCAAGATTCTCTTGGAGGGTATTAAATGCGAATTCTTGAACTTGAGACAAGAGTTGTTAAAGAAAGAAGCATGTGTGTTTGTGTTGTTAGAAAGAAAGCAAAAGTTGTCTGCTTTATTATTAATAAGTGTAAATTTTGCCATTTTCTTCCAAGAAGAAAGAGAAGCAAGCCTCTCTACAAGAAGAAAGAAGTGAATATATAAAGTGAACTATCTTGTGGAGGTTATGTGACAGGTGAAAAGAAGGAAGCCATGAGAAAATTTGCAAGGAGTGGAAGTTGCCACGGAGGAGCTTTGGTTCTTGCTTGTGGCTCTTGATTCAAGTTGGGAATTTCTTGCACATTGACCGTTAGTAGCTTAGTCCTAGCGCCATACACAAAGTTTGATGGGTTGGGCTCTCGTGTTGCTTCTTGTATCTTTTGGCATCTTCTTTTGGAAAAATAACAAAAACACTGATGATTGTTGATTTTTTTATCATGTTAAATTATTATTTTTTATTGTGTTAAAATATTTTTAATATAATTTTTTATTTTTTTAAATTACGATTTTAGTTATTTTTATTATATTTTGATTGTTTTAGCAAAAATATAAAAAAAATAAAAATTTATATTTTATTTTAAAAAGATAAAAAATATATATTTTAGAAAATTTACAATAAAAACGATACTTTTTATTAATTTCAAAATATGTCTGAAAAGCTTTTTTTTTTTTTTCTTTTTTCCGTTGGCCCATGGCTTAACTGTTGTCTTTTTGCCAACCTCATCGATCAACTCCATTTGTTGCAGTTGGTATCATTTCGTTTTCGTACATATGTAACAAGTAGCAGCGAGGGATGAGCCTTTCTCAAATCTTGGAGAAGAAATGATAAAATATTAGGGGAAGATTGATCTCAGTAACACAAGACCAGAGAACTACAA
Source organism: Ricinus communis (assembly GCF_019578655.1). Classification (NCBI taxonomy): domain Eukaryota; kingdom Viridiplantae; phylum Streptophyta; class Magnoliopsida; order Malpighiales; family Euphorbiaceae; genus Ricinus; species Ricinus communis. Next base: position 25,232,407 of record NC_063258.1, read on the forward strand.
TCTTGAAAGAAACTTAAGAAATTGATATATTTGCTTGTTTACCGAGAAAATAAAAAAGGAAAGTTTGAAGAGTGGTCAAAAGTACACAGTTCCGATGCCATAACATTAAAAGAAATATTATGATCTTCATTATACAAATTGCAAACTAACAACTAACCAATTATGATGACATGTGGATGTGTTATTGGTTAGAACACTACCTTAACTTAGAATACCTTCATGTGTCGCAATAGAGTAAATTGCACAATAATACTTTCTGATTTCTAAAGTTTGTCACCATTGTGCTGGAGTAATTCTTGCAGTCGGTTTTGTTCAGATGCCATCGGAACCCTTGCTTACTCGAATACCTATGATCCAAGATTTTTGGATTTTCTTTTTCTATGATGGTCAGTATTAAGTTTTTGTATGGATTTTATCAGTACTCAATATATTATAATCCAGGCTAGTGAAGAGTAAATTCGAGTCGGGTCAATGGAAAATCAAATACTGTAAACAGCGTTGGAATATGGATCAGTATCGGTTGCGTTCGAAAGTGGAGCCTCGTTTATTGTAAATTACTCTGTTGATATTAAATTTTTACTATTTATATCTAAATTGTATAAATTTTTCAATTTATTTTTTTGTTATGACAGCTACCAGTAATCTAAATACAATGTAATTTCTAAAATAAAACTGTTCATCTCTCAATTTGTACCCAAAAGGCTCAAAAAATCAATAAAAGTATTTTAAAGTCACGCAAGAAAATAACACCTTTATAAGAAATCTAAACATTACAAAAAGATGCATTAATTCTATTACATGTACAGTCTCCATTACCGATCTTGCCCTATTTGGCTGGCCGGTTATCGATAATCCAACAATTGAAAATAAAGCAACATGGAATCAAATTTTATAGAATAAAATCGAATTGACTGTCTGAAGAAAAGGAGATTTTGCAGGTGGTAGTGGTAGCATATAACACATATTAAGAAAATAAGATTTAAGAAACTACAATAAAAGATTTTGTCAAAACTTTTAAATAAATTAGAGAAAGTAATGATTTCTGCATGTAAATGGGTTAAGGCAAAATCAAGAAGCAAATTTGACTGTTATAATGCAAAATTATAATTTCATTTAAAATGATAAAAAATAGAAAAGATATCCAAAAAAAGGAAAAGAAACAAAGAGGAAAAAGGCCAACAAGAAAGACTAGATAGAGGAAAAAAAAAAGTGGAAAAATGATGAAGGGAGATAAGGAGGTAGTTACTCGAGCAACTTCAGTATTGATTTTAGTGCCAAGAAAGGGCAGCCTCGGTGGAGAAGAAAACAAGATTTTTGCATGCTAAAAAGATATTTCTTCAAGAAGCTCTATAAAATAGTCGGTGTATTTTAGTGGTGACGATAATAGTAGAAACAATTTTGAGAGACGGTTTATGACAGGACGTTGGTGTGTTGAGCCATGGCGATGCAAATGGTGAGGGAGGTGGCTAGACAAGTGGTGAGAGTTTTTGGCTTTTTTTTTTTTTTTTTTTTTTTAAAAAAAAAAATAAAATAAAATAAAAATTTTAATACTAAGGTTCCACATGCTGACTCATGTTAAATAGTGCATGTCATGTGTCAATACGAAGAAGGCTTATTTGGACAAAGAATTGATAAATCAATAAATTTTGTCCGGATTAAGATGAGATAAAAATAATAAATATGGTACCAAAAATAAATAAATTAAAGATTTAATACTAATTGGAAGTAAGTGGTAAAAGTCTTGGTATCAAGGCAATTTACCCATTATTCGCCGTTCGAAATCAAAACGCAAAATTAATCGATATTGTCTTTTACAGCAAATAAAATCAGAACGAATTAGTTGAAGTAAGAATTTAATGAGTTTGGATGTCAGTCGAATGTTAAGATATATAATCATCTTTTGGATGCAACTGATGATGGAGGAAGCTGATATTATCGACTGTATGATAAAGAGCGATGGAGGAAACTGATGATGAAGGAAATTGATGGTGGAGAGAGAAACAGTGGTCTTAGTTCACCCATCATAAAAACAACAATTAGTTCACTTATCGTGAAATCTAGTTTTACACTCTCTATAGATTCATTGTATCTGTTCTGACTTTGAAGTTTCATGGCCTTAATTTCCTCATGAGCGTGAAAGGCATCAGATTGGTGAAAAATAGAATTAGGCAAGCATTAATTTGAACTTGAATTCATCATGTTCACGCTTTACCCTCCTACGATCCTTGACAAAATCGAGATGCACTTTGTTCTTAATGCTTCTGCAATGGCCTCAGATGTTAGAAGTGCATCTCCATCATCAGAAACATAATCAACAAGTTTTTTGACCAGATAATCAGTAGCTAGAATAGAAAAAATTGTGTTTGCATTAACTAGATGCGATTCTTTCTCTGGATTTACAGTAAGATTACTGAGGGTTGATGTTTCAAATATTTCTTTTAAGATTATTGCTCAATTGATAGGGCATAGCTTGGGAAGTCGAAGTAAGGTTCTGGATTGTAAGAAAGGAGAGAGAAGGAAGAGGAGAGAGGAGAGAGGAGAGAGAAAGAGTGTTACGTCTAGATAAAGATTAATGAGCTGATATGTCTAGTTTAATAAGCTGGAATTATTATTATTATTTTAAATATTTAAGGTGTTATGCATGTGAGCTTTTCATTCATAAGACTAGCAGGTTTAGACATAAGGAGTGTAGTAATAAATTAATATTATACCCAAAGTTGAGGAATAATATATGCAATTTACCCATCGCAATAGCACCATAAGTTTAAACTAGTCAAAGATGATAGTCTCGATCATTTTTGATAGAAAATCACCCATTTTTTTATTCTTAATTTTATGCTAATTTTTACTTATATTTTTTACTCAAGTTCTTTTTTTTTTCTCTCTAGGTATTGAGAATTATTTTATTCTAATGTTTACATCAGTCTAATTCTTAAATCAAGCCTTATGTTTGTAGTTTCTTCTTGTCACTAATAGTGTAATGGCGTAAAGTTCTTAGGGAATGAAGGTATTGTAAAAGGCTAATGCTATGTTTGGTTGAAATTCATTAAAGAATTTATTTCATTTGAGAAAAATACATAAAAGAGAAAGTAAAATGGAAATGATAAAGTCGACAGAGACATTTTGAGATTATGAAATATATTGACCAACTAATATGGAATTTATTTGAAAACTTTACTTATTTTGTTAGAATTTAATTTAGCTATAATCAATTATACACAAATTTGAATATGTAGAATTCTAAATTAATTTTTACTTTATTAAAAGTACATAAACTTTGAATTTGCAATTGAATTCCATAAATTTTATGGATTTCAACCAAATACAATGTAAGTGAAATTTGAAAACAAGCAATACATATAGATTCAGTGTTGCTTCAGACATTAGTTGCTTAGCTAATGCTAATTTTTTTAATAACTAAATGGTATTATTGGATTATTAAGCTTACAAAAAAGGTACAATAATTATTATAAAAATAGTGTGTAAATTTGTTAAAAATTGACAATCAAGTATTTAAACTTTTAAAAGTTACACAATTTAGCATGTAAAATTGTAAATTATTAGCATTTAAGTATATGTAACTAGTTATCTATATAAAAAAAGTTAGGATACTTATAAAAATGGTATGTAAACTTATTAAAATTTAACCATTAAATATTTAAACTTTTAAAAGTTACAATTGGTATGTGAACTTATTAAATATTTACAATTGAGGTGTATATAGTATGCCAATAGCAATTATGGAAATTTAACCTTAAAAAATATTCTCAGCTTAGTAGATTAAAAAGAATAAAATGATAAAAAAATCTTTAAAAAGTATATACTTCTACTAGAGTAATACACAATACCACCACCACTATATAGTTCTTACCATATTTTCGACCCATTACCACAAATATTTATAAAAAAAATTTGATTATTATCGAGGATGATAATCACGACTACAATGTTGATTACTAATACCATAACATGTTTAATACTTATTTGTATATTCTTATCTATCTTTGTAGTTTTTATTGTTTAAATGAAAGATTTTTCCTTCTAAATGTAAATATTATTTTTTATTATGAAAATATAAAATTTGATTTATCTATATCAGATCTTTTTTTTATAATGATTGGTTCTACACACTCAAATATTAATATTTTTAAATTTTACATACTAAATTATAATGTTTAAAATTTTAAATACTTAATTTTGAATTTTAACAAGTTTGTACACTAATTGATAATTATCTTTAAAAGAAGCTGATGTTGATAATACACAACATATTATTGACCTGCTATATACACTCAGTCATAAATGTTTAATAGGTTCATATATCAAATTATAACTCTTAAAAGTTTAAATACTTAATTGTTAAATCTTAACAAATTTACATACTGTTTTTGTAATTATTCCTGTGTCAATACAAGAAAATAATTTCCACTAAATAAGAATATAAAGGCCCACGATCCAACTAAAGAAAAATTAAACGATAGGTTTATAAACTTAGGTCAAAGGCCTAGAAAACTCAAACCGGGCTTACAACCACTAAGCAATTGAAACTAAGGTCTACAATAACAAGAGAATAACAATTTGGTCATTGACAGATATACTCATCACTATTATAGTCCTTCTTCCCCATTTGCATCTGCATTAGAGATAAAGAGCTTGATCTTTTCCTAGTATCAAAATAGAGTACTATTAATCCTCAAGCCACAATAAAAGAAAAACCAAGATGAAAATGATAAAGTACAACCACCATATGACAACAAAACTAGTGGAGAAGACCCAACACACAATCGAAGGCCGAACCATATAAGAGCGGTTGTGAATGATGGAAAGAGGCGACAATAGTGGTCGATCTTGCAAGAAACGATTAATACCCCTAACCTATAGGAGCATCACCAATAGCTCACCCTCTCCCTTGCCCTCATCCATCCACAAACAGACTCCTAGAGGATGATAACGGACACGAGCAACAAATAACATTGCATTATTAGGCAGAGCACCCTGTAGAAAACCAACACAAAATCACGGCAAAAAGTCCAACAAAGAGCACTGATAACAACAAATAAAATCTAAACTGAGGAGGAAAGATTAAATAAAGAAACTAGACCAAAGGCCAAAATGGGCATTAGAGAGATTGGTGGTAGAAGAACCACCACTAGTCGTCCAAAACAGAACCCTAATTTATAGAGACAATGAAGAGGAAGAAAGAGAATAAAGTAGAGAGAGAATACTTTGATTTAAAGCAATTTACTAATGCCTTAGCTAATCCTAATTCATTCTCTCGATGGAACCTCAACAATTCAGCTAAAGGTCTAAAATTTTCTTTTTTATGAAATATCCACTATTTGGTATTTTTCGGTTACAATTTGTAAGGTTATTTTATTATAAATTTTAACAATTGATTTTACATTGTCATAGCTTATGTTGTGATATTTGCTGCGGCTTGACCAATGGATATAATTCATTATTGTTTTAAGGGATAAAATACGTAAAAGTATTGTGTGGTTTCATTTTGACAATTTTGAGTATGTAGTTTTTTTTTTTAAACAAAAAGAGACATGTGTTTACAAATTATGATAAAGAAAATATATTTTACCGTTAAAAAGTCTCGATTTGCAAGGATCTAGCCACGTTTACGCTGATCGGCTATCATTATCATATAGTTTGTGTTTGATAACATGAATTTGGAGCTTAGCAACTCCTAATTTTAATATTTGACAGTTAAATCGCAATTTAAAAAGTTATTGATATGATAATATCAATTTAATGGTCAAACAATGACATTTTGAGTTGTTAAGCTCTAAACTCATATTATCAAACACAAAAAATATAATAATGATGGATGATCGAAATAAAAATTGCTAAATTTTTATCAATTGAAACTTTCTAACCGTGAGATATATATTTTTGTTACAATTTGTAATCATGTATATTTTTTTATCTGAAAAAAATTACACACATAAAATTGTCAAATATAAAATTACATAATACTTTTATATATTTTTACGTAATTATCCCTTTTATGACAATCAGGAGTGAATTATGCAACTAAAATATATGTTATATATAGCGTGATTTATGTGCGAGCAGGAGTACCAACGGCGCAAGAACCTCGTGGCCGAATGCCCGGATCTAGCTTGCTTTATCGTATATATTCTTAGGGAAATGACTTGGTACGCACGTTAGCATGCGAACCGACCTAAATCACACGGTCTCTTATTTTCGGTGTTTCTCTTCAATCTGCTGCGTTGAGGTTATAGGGATGCTATCTACGCCCTGGTACGTGGCAATTAAATAGATGGTCAAAGCAGTCGAGTAGACTGCTTGGCCACTGGCAACTGTACCCTTTTTGTTGGCACTATTAATTTTATTATCCTGCGTAAAGAAACCATCTTTCTTTTCTATAGCAGTAGTTTTTAAGGCTGCTGAGTTAAGCTTGGCGCCTATCAAATCATTACCCTATTATTTATTTCCTTAAACATAGGCCTGCAATTCTCTCTTAATAAAAGAATATAAGCCTGCAATAGACAACACTAATCTATATATATATATATATAAGCCTGCAATTCCTTTTTGAAATATAATCTAAAAAAACATAATAATCATATTTTCTCTAATAATATATTAAAAAAATAGAAACAATAAAAATTAGAAAAGAGTGTTTTATAGCCAAGTGAGAGTTGAGAGTTCAGACAATCCAACTTTTGCCATCACTTGATCGCTATTAACTGACTTTCATAGTGTTCCTGAAATTGAGATGGCAACAGTAGTTTCCAAGAGTGTGGAAGAATTGTCCCTGACCAATGATGAACCGCCATCAGAATACATAGTCAGAGGATGCAGTGTTGCACCTCCAGATCTGTCTTCATCTGCATCTTCATCTCCATTTCCAGTCATTGATGTCAGTCTCTTCTCCTCATCTTCATCAGCTTCTGATAACAGAAACAGTGAAGTCGATACTGCGTTATACACTCTAAGATCAGCTCTCAGCTCAACTGGATGCTTCCAGGTTCATACTTTCACATTTATGCTACAACTTTTGATCTGTAGCTCCACCCCGTTCATAACAATTATATTGATGGATTTTTTTTTTTTAATTCAATCATCACTTTGTTTAGCGTCTGCTAGATTTGGTGACAACAAATATCAGTGATTTTTCATTTCTTTTTTAACATTAACTGGGATCGACTAAGTTCAGTTCTTAACCTCACGGTTCTGGAGATGATTCAGCTCTCCAAATTCAGGTACCACTGAGCCAAAAGCTCAGTGCTATACTGGTTTTTGCTGAAAAGGGATTCCTTTTATTGTTTGTAATGGATTTTCCGTGATTCTTGATTTTAGGCAATTGGACATGGGATGCCAAGTTCATTTCTTGACAGGGTACGAGAAACGGCAAATCAATTTTTTGAACTTCCAAAGGAAGAGAAAGAAAAGTACGCCCGGTCTATCAATGAAAGTGAAGGCTATGGGAGTGACAGGGTAGTTTCAGAAAATCAAGTTCTTGACTGGTCTCATCGTCTAACTCTTAGGGTATTTCCACAAGATAAAAGAAGAATCAATCTTTGGCCAGAAAATCCAACTGACTTCAGGTCATTCATGGACTATTTCTCAGGAATTATTATTTGTATGGCAGTTTTGATTATCAATTAGGCCTTGTTGAACTAAATCATGTGCAATAAATTATATTGAGTTCTTAGAAATCATCAATTGAATATTTGCGAGATCATGTTAACTTATTTTTTTTAATGATTAAGTTCGAGCAAATATAAATTTTTCAAATATTAAATTGACTAAATAGAATTGAATCGAGTTCTTGCATTTTTAAAATTTCCGATTTGCTTCTTGCAGTGAGATCTTGCACGAATATTCCCTCAAGGTAAAGTCTATGATTGATCTTCTGTATAAGGCCATGGCAAGATCATTAAATCTTGAAGAGAATAGCTTCTCAGGCCAGTTCGGAGAACGGGCACTTATGCAAGCAAGATTTAATTTCTATCCGAGGTGTTCAAGGCCTGATTTGGTTCTGGGGGTAAAACCTCATACCGATAGATCAGGCATTACAGTTTTGTTACAGGATAGAGAAATTGAAGGTCTTCAAATCTTGATAAATGACAGATGGGTTCGAGTTCCTGTAATTCCTGATGCTTTTGTTATCAATCTGGGAGACCAAATGCAGGTATGCATATCTCTGACATCAGTCCCTAGCTAATTTTGCATAAAAGTAACTGATCCTATCCAATTTTTTTATGGTTCTGAATTTGGTAAAAATTGGTACCTGATGCCGCTAGTAAAGATAAGATAACATTTAATGATGATAAGATCTCCTTATATAAAGTAGAAAACTAGAAACAAATAACAGGATTGTGAATTTGATATCAAATGAAAGAAAATAAAATGTAATCTTGCTATGTTCCAGTACTTGAAAGGCCAGTTGATTGAAGCATATACAAGTCTGCAACTACCATTTCTAGAGGTGGCAAAAGCTACATATAGCCTGATATTTTTATTGGGTTTCATGGAAAAATGCAGATAATGAGTAATGGAATATTAAAAAGCCCTCTGCACAGGGTAGTGACAAACACAGAGAAGTTGAGGATATCAGTTGCCTTATTCCATGAACCAGAGCCAGAGAAAGAGATAGGACCTGTGGATGGCTTAGTGGATGAGCAGAGACCAAGATTATACAGAAATGTGAAGAATTATGGTGCTATTAATTACGAGTGTTACCAGAAAGGGATTGTAGCAATTGACACAGTCAAAGTTTAATGTTCTACTCTCACGATATTGCTATATGGTGTTGAATTAATAGTACAAACTGTATCAGAACCATGATCTTAATGTAATAATGTCACAAACTAATTGGATTAAGAATATGTCTGCAGCTGCAAGATACTATTTCCCTTATAGTTCGTTTTTAGAATCAGCATTTTGTAGAATGCTGAATGTGACAGCAGCAGTTTGCCCATGCTGCAGATTGATCAGAATTTCTCAAAAAAGCTGAATACAATAAAGATTTGTTCATTCACTACGTCTCCGGGGTCGGCCCAACAGAGGGCTCTGGATAGGGAAAAAGTGTACAAAAAGGATGAAGTTTTCTTCCTATTTGGGATTCCAGACAAGAAGAAGGGCTCCAAGAATAAGAAGGCCAATATAAAATATAAAGAATCAAGACCCTAAACATTGGGCTCGGTGGATTATTACAACATTTTAAGAATATTAAATAAAAAGTAACGTCCATGGAAAATAAGAATTGCTAATCACCAGATAACCTTTTCCACTGATGTATTATCTCCTTAGTATTTGTGCAGTACAGGATCAAGTCCTGATATTCAGAGGATAGAAACCAAAAAAAAATATTTTTTTAAAAAGTTCCGTTGCCGGGAATCGAACCCGGGTCTCCTGGGTGAAAGCCAGACATCCTAACCGCTGGACGACAACGGACAATTTATGTTCTCTTGCTTAGTACAAACATAATATAAATTGAATATCTAAAGAAAATCTATTTAAGAAACCACAAAATTCTATTTACTGAATCTTTGAAAATATCTAGTGCAGGTGAGAATGGAAGCTTCAATTCTGTTATTTTGATGCCTAGAGCTTTTTACAAATATGGAAACACTAAGCTCTTAACGTCGTGGGCACTAAAGAACCCATATCGTAGGTTTTTCCAGTGTCCTCTAATGCAACAGGTGATGTAATGTGGGTCATATTGAATCTTCAATACCCAATCTTTTTCAACTGGAACTAAACTAAGTATGTTTTTATTTTGTAGCCCGGTGATTGTCATTTTTTTAAATGGACGGAGAAAAATTATATAAGAAAGGTTAGAGAAGTATTAATAGAGACTTGGCAAAGAAGATTTGGTTAGAGGAAGTATTGAAGGTGAAAGAGGAAAAGATTTAATTTCTGAAGTAGAAGCTGAAGTTTCATGTTGATGAGAATGGAGCTTTAGTCTTTAAAATTGAAATTGTGAATGAAAGGAAGGCTTTACTAGAGCTTGAAAGGAACAATATTTGTATAGAAAACCAGAGATTCAGAGAAGAGATTCTGAAATTAAGAAGACAAAGTATATGGTTAAAGTATATGTGTGTTGGTTTAGTGTTTCTTATGATTAGTTGGTTACTTTTAAAGCAATTAACCTTTAGGCAGAATATGTTGTATTTGGCATAAAGAGAATAGTTCAGAATGTGGTAGACTCATTTGTCTTTATTAATATAAATCTGATTCATTTTGCTTATTTGATTCCAACTATTCATGAAAATTAATTCCCATCTAGTTAATTAAAACCATGACTAAAAGTTGTTGCACAGTACTCATAATGTATATGTTGGCCTGTATAAAAGATGTTATATAATGATGAAAATCCAACCAATTCAAAGGGAGACAAATCCAACCAAAATAATAGTGCCAACCAAAAAAACCATGCTAAATAATAAATGGCTATAGACCCTAACCCTAATATAAAGTTCATACAAAAGCAAAATTGATGAAAATCAACTACTGCAAATTTGGACGGCCTATAATATTAGATCTCCGACTGCTGATGAAGGGATCTCTTGCACTTTGACAATCATTATTGAGGAAATACCTTGCCACCCTTTGAGCTGATGGTGGTCTTGAACCATATGTTGGTTGTGGTTCTGCATCGGCTGCTAGGGCTATATTAACTGGTGGAGGTGCTTGAGTTGCACTAATGGATCTAGCAGCTGCTGCTGCAGCATTTCCTCCACTTACATGGTTGGTGCGAGTGCTGCTTGGCATCTTTAATCCATTACAAATCAATCACATCCAACATCAACCATCATCATTATTTCAAATTTGAAACAAAAAATGATATAAAATATTCTAAAACTTACCCTAGACCAAACATTTTTAGACTGTGAAAATATTCTTACTCTATAACCTATTGTATCTATACAACAAAATAAATTAAGCTTGATATTAGATGAAATAGACAAACTAGTAACTGAAATAGGCAGGTAAATTTATTATATGTCTCTCCCTAAATTCATTTGCAACCTCAGGATCCACTTCTTTGCCAGGCTTTCTTAGCCTTGGCTGAGCACTCCTAGGAGTTTTGTTCTTCTGAGGTTGGTCAGATCCTTCATTCTTAGGCCCACCTCACTTACCCTTTGAATAAAAACATGTTTAGAGACTACACAAACAAATTGAATGATTAAGAAACACATTAAAAGTTAATTAATGTACCCTAACCTTTGGTTTTAGAACAACATTGTTGGAAGATGGTTGCTTGTCTTTACCTGGAAAAGTCCTTTTATTATATCCAAATTTTAAACAAATTTGACACTTCATTTTCACACCCGCCTTTGAAAGCTTTTTTTTTTTATGCTTCTTCTCTTCATTAGGGCTTTTATGTTATTTTTTTGTGGCCTTCCAAGTTGTATGATGAAAACATGAGGGAAGATGGGATTGTTAGCCACCTCAGGCCATTGCTTTTGCACATTTAAAGGTGCTAAAGCATGTTGGTATGCTGCCAAGTATTGGGCCTTATGGTAAGGTAATGAATGCAAGCTATTGGATGACAACATGGTATCCCAGTCAATTCCCAAGCACAACATGTGCATGTCCTAGTAGAAAAATCAACTACATATCTTTTCTTAAAAAAAAATTGACATGATATTTCCTACCAACTGCAGGTTTGATAGTGCAAAATTTCACAAGTTATTTTATCTTTTCCATCTTTTTCCTAATACGAGGATAAATGATATTATTGCAACCTTCAATCTCCGACACTATATCATGCATTATGATCATCAAATGTGTTCTAACATGTCTATTATTGGTTTTATCCTAGACTTGACAATGTATCTGTTGAATGTTTCACATATATTGTTGTCAATAGTGTCACTTTTAATTATAAAAGATATAAGAGACTTACAAAACACATTTCAATTTCTAGCTAGGAATGCATCATAGGCATCTATTGACTCATCCTTTAAATCCTTTAACCTTGAGTGTGTTGAATTTCACAAGTACTCTTTGCAGCATCCCAGAGAGTTTTTTTTAATACCTTGGTCCACTTTAAGTCTTTTTCCAATTTGCATAAATGTGTTTGGCAAAGTTTCTATTTTTAGCTTGTGGAGCCAATTTGTTCAAAGCATTTAAGAGTCCCTACCAACAAATAATATGCACTAAATACTTACATCCAAATAAAGAAAATATATTTATACTAAGTTAAACTAAAACAGTAGTGTGACCATACTTTTTGTTGGTTACTAGTCATAGACCAACCCAGCCCATTAACCAAGCCCAACTTTTCAAAAAGAATCTCCAAAAACCAAGTCCATGTTACCTCATTTTCACGCTCCACAACTACCCAAGCCACAAGATACATTTTATTATTTGCATCCTTGGCTACAATTGCCAAAAGAGCTCCTCCTAATACCGTTTTTAGAAAACAAGCATCAAACCCTAAAATGCGTTTGCAACCGCTCTATAATCCCATTCTCAAAGTACTGGATCCAACATAAAACCTTTGAAATATACATCTCCCTGCCTCATCAAGTTTTGTCTTAATCCTAAACCTACCATCTCTATCTACTCTTTTAAGTTCATATGTATAGGACCTAAGCCCAACATAATGCTTTTCAAAGGAACATCTTATCATGTTAAGAGCCTTCAACTTTGCTCCATAACAGGTCATCAAAGTTGTATTGTAGTCATATGTCAGCTTCACATCTTTTTCCATCTGTTTTGCTGTGTAAAACGGATTCCTCCTTAATTGTTGATAAGTATTCTTTTGTTGGCCACTCAGAAGTCAATTATCTATTATAACCTTCCCTCTCACATGTATACTCACTATATAATATCGTTATTATAAAAATGTCCTCATCTTGTAACTTGGAGCCTTAAACTCTCCAGTTACACGCATCCACACATCTAGCATTTAATTTTCCAAATCCACTTCTATGCCCACCAATATTATGCTCATTTAATATAGCCCATCTTTGTAAAGCCCCTTTACACTCAATATCATCTTTAAATCTAAGCCCAAGTTCAAGCACCAGTTTCCTGTGATTACAGCTGGGGTGGTATACCTTTAGCCTCTCCTTCCTCTTCAGAGTTGGATTGAAGTCATACTCATCACTTGATATAGGAGTAAAGACTAAGTCATATGAGGATTGATACTCAGAATGATACCCACTTTCCTCTTTTTCAGTATTAAAAACTACTGTTGTTGGTGCATCAAGCTTTGTAGTCCTCTTAGCTCTCTTTTTTGGTTCCTTCTTCTTCCAAGACTTCACAATTGCTGATATTTTCCCATTCGGGGGGGGGGGGGTATGCTAATTGCCTCATTAGCATCACAATATTGGTTTATTATCTTTTCATGTACTCTAGCCCATCTTAAATTTCTTCTGGCTTCCAAATGCTGCTCATTATCTGAGTTGAAATTCTCATCCTCTACCCATCTTTAGTGTCACTTTTATCCACTAGAATATATTTTGGATCCTCAGAATCATTATAATCATCAAGCTGGAGATTGCCATTGTTTTCATTACCTTCCATGACACCTCCTACCACTGAAGCTTCAACCTGATTATCATCTCCATCTGCTGCTTTATCCTTAACAATTTCCTCATTCCTACCATAAGCATCTCCAGCTTCATCACCACCTACCACATTTTCTCCTTCATGCTCAACCATTAACTCAGCCTCCGCATGAACAGATATTAGCCCATTTCTTATGCAGCATAGCATCTCCATAACACCCTTATCATCATAAAATAAACAATAAACATTCTTAACAGAGTCCATCTATACTACCTTGACAATTATAGAATAACCAAGACTGTTCAAATCACTTTCAATATCCAAATATCACATCCTCTCAGGATCACAGTTATCAAAAGATCCCATATACCCCGACCTTTAACCATTTTTGTGAATCTACCATCACCTTTAAAACTTATCAATTTGGTCCATCATGTTTGCATATTGCATCGTTTCTACCCACCCGCGTTTTGGCGTATGCCACTAATGACATGGCGTCCACACGTTGCTCTATATGTTTATCTACGTGGCTGAGGACATAAAAGTACCTCAAAACTCATTGTTTCATCCCAATTTTTCCCTAATTCTATCCCTAATTCTAATTTCTAGGGTTTGCAATTACAATACAACTAATAACTTCCATAACTCATTCTATTCCTCTCATTTCCACTTCAAACTATAAAGGGCATCATCAAGCTTCTGTTGTCAACAATTGATAGTATTTATGTGAGACTAAAGTAGCATTTTATGAATGTGAGAGACCAGCGAAGCTGATGATATGAAGGAGAACAAAAAATTCAGGGTTACAAGGTTGCTCTTATAGTGAGGTAAGCTTTGTTAGCAATGTTAGGGTTTAGTTATTTTACTTTGGAAGATTGAACAATGTATGATGCTTTCGTTTCAATTTGGTCATGTAGGGGCGGAGCTGTGCTCTTATCATAACGATTGGATGAATGAGAAGAAGTTTGATGATTGGGGCGGAGCTATGCTCTTACATTGATGATTGTATAAAATATGAAGGAAAGTTTGTTGCTTTTCAAGTTCGGTTTATGTGGTATGGTTGAACATTGTAATGAATGATTGAAAAGCTGAAAAATATAAAGGGAAGTTTGATGAAGGAAAGTTTGATGTTTGATGATCAGTTTATGCCTGTTTCTGCCAGACAGGAGTTGCACTACCAGATAAGCTTTATGGTTAATGTAGCAAGGTGTAGGATTTGGATTTGTAGTAGATGGGTGGGGTTGAATCTTGTAATCAATGGTGAATTGAATTACCAACTTTTATAATTGATTATGCAATAAAGCTCTTATTTTTCTCTTAAGATATTTTGCATGTATTGCTTATGGCTTTGATGAAGTAAAGTGAACCCATAATTATTATGACAGATTCACATTTGGACAGATAAAATAGGCATTAAACAGCCTTTTAACATTATTGTAATATAGAATCCTTACAAAAATCATGAGGTACATTAAACATATGTCTTGAAAAAGACAAACACATAAAACAACTAATATTAAGACAAACTAATTGATATGGTCCAAATGACAGTTTTGTCCATGCAACTTTATAAGCTCTAACAAAAACACAGTACTGCAACTTCTCTAAGGCAACTTCTTAAACTTCTGCATTGGCTTTGGCAAAACATGCTGCCCTTCTTGAATCACAAAATCTGCATTCTTACTAGTCTTTGTTTTTGTAGCTACCATATTCTCTTTGCCTTTCGAACTAGCTACCGCCTTCTTTTTGCCTTTCGAACTAACTGATATATTAGTCTGTGCTTTTTTGAGACAACCTATCAAACAGAGCCACATTCTCTGTTACCTTTGTAGCTGTTGAAGTTTGGCTACAAACTTTCATACTTTGTTCATGACTAGCTTATCTTTGTTCCTTTGTAGCTGTAGTTGATCTTTGTGTGTCAGACCTCTTTCTGGATTGCCTTGCTGTTGTTGCTGTTTCTGTATAACCACTAACAGTCCTCACATTCCTTTCCCCTGGCATCTGCAATATGACATTTTATATTTAGAACATGAAACATATGAAAACACATAAAATTATAGATTCACATCTGACATGTTGAGTACGTACTCTTAAATACATATTACCAGTCTCATAGGATTACTAAGTATAATTCATACAGAACTAAGTTATGAATAATACCTGAATTCTTTCTTTGGCAATTGTTCTCTTATCATATAGTGGTTTGGATTGTGAAGGAGCAACTTTTACATTTCCAACTGTGGTCTGATTTGGTACATCAATATTGGTAACATTACTTTTAGGAGCTGATGGACATCTAGTTCTCTTCTGCTTCTCTGTTACAAGTAGAAAATTCATGAATGAGCATACTGAAGTTTTGAGATATGACAGCTCTAACAATAAAATTTTATCTGATTTTCCAGAATATCTTTAGATGGAGGTGTATTATCCTTCCTTGGGCACCCTCTTTTATTGTGTCCATATGCATAGCAAATTCTACACTGCATCTTTATTCCGTTTCTATTTAATTTTTTTGGATCCTTTTCTTTTTCATCAACAACTTTCTTTCTATTCACCTTAGGTCTTCCTGGCATCCTTTTGAATGGTGGTGGATGCACTGGTGCCTCAGTGATCTCATGCCACATCTTCTAGCCATTTAATGGTTCAAGGGCATACTGATAGGCTTGTAAGTACATGTCCTTCTTGTAGCATTCATCAACATAGTTATCCACATTATGCCTCAACCAATGAATACTGGAAATTGCATGAATGCAAGAAATTCCAGTCAGTTGCCAAGCTCTGCATGTGCAACTCCTGTCTGGCAGAGACACCACAAACTGATCATCAAACATTTTAACTTGAAATTTGTCATTCAAAGCTGCCTTTGATATACAGAATTTGGTTTCCCACTTTAACTTCTCAATCTTCTTTCTAATCCTTGGGCACAATTCATCCATATTGTTTTTCATCATGTCAGACTTCATTTTAATCCTTTCCATCAAAGCACCCCTAATCTCTTCCAACATATCAATAATATGCAGCAACCTTGCTTTGCATATCCATCCATTAAAAGTCTCAGCAATGTTGTTGTCAACATTGTCACACTTAGGGAGAGTGGATATGTATGCTTTACAGAAGAGTCTTGGATCCCTGGAAACAAATCCATCTTCTGCCTCAGGATCAACTTCTCTAAGTTCTTTCAAGTTAGCCACAAATTGTGCTTCATATGTACTGTCATCAAATCAGATTCCTTCAAGTTAGCCACATATTTTGTCATCAAATTAGATTCCATTTCAGCTATAGAATAATTTGGTTTCTTTCTAAATCCATTTAAAAACTCATTAGCTAGCCACTTTGTAGTTGCCATATTATTTCTTTGCACCCTAGCACAGTTATGGTTAGGTCTAACAGTCCTAACCATGAATGTCTTATCATTTGGAACCTTTGAAGCATATACTCTCCAATTGCAGTTTCCTTTACATTGTGCTTCCATCCTATCTTCTCCAGTCCTTTTCCACCACACATCATTACCCATTTGCAATAGCATAATTCTATACTGCTCCTCTAAATTGTTCTGCATTTGTGAATTTCATTCCTGCTACAAACTTTAACTCTTGATGATTACACTTAGGATTGTAAATTATTTTTTCTCCCTCTTTTTTTTTCTAAAATCACAGTCATCCTCATCACTTAAAACAGGAGTATCAACCTCAACATTACTGTCAGGGTACTCAGAATGGTACTCACTACCATCACTCACATTGCCATCCACTCTAATATTGCTACTAGCCCCCACAAATCCAGTGTCATCTCTCCCTTGGTCCTTATCCAATCCTAACCCAAATCCATTGTCAACTACAGTCTTGCTAAAGTCCTTTAGATTCTGTTTTGCAGTAACATATTCCTCATCCACATCTGAGCCATAAACATCAGAAGATAGACTATCCTCATCATCACATTCATCATTTTCAGGGGTATAATCTTCATCCTCACTAGATCCAACATAGTTATCAACATTGTTCACATATTCAAGCTTTACTTCATTTTCCCCTTTATTTACAATATTTTCAAGTTCAGTTTCATTTTGATTTGCATTTTCAAATGCAACTACAGTCAATGGTTCATCTGCATTGTCATTATAATGTCGATTCTCATTTTCAGTTATAGTTTGCCCATAGTTTGGAGTAATTGTTACAGCTTCAGCATAAACTTTTAAAAAGCTATAATCTAAACCTTCTGCAAACATCTTTTTGCACTCTTCCTCAGGCTCAACAAAAATCAAGCTTAGATCCTTCCCTATAGGGTTCCATCTCCTAGGGGGTTCATAGGCAACACTCAAGAAAAGTGTATATCCCAATGTTTTCACTATCTTCTCAATATCATCCATATTGAAATTAGAAATGCCACTAAGATTTACACTACACCCCACTAACATACTTGACTATAGGATTACTAATTAATGCCCAACCATGATGAAATTCAATAGGAATACTGCATAAATATATACACAACAATTAAATCAGTAATACGGCAATTAAAATGTAACTTTATAGTAATATCAAATGCAAATGCTTGTAGTAATAACAAATGCAATAACAAATGCATTTGGAATTAGGGCACTTTATAGCAAATGCATTTTGTTATTACAGCCACTTTATAGTAATAATAAATGCATATAAGAAATGGCTATGCATGTCTTACTGTTAACACAAATCCCTAAATCTTTTGTTAATAGCTACTTTCTTTTACCAAATGCATATTCCCTACAATGTTATACCCATGAGAATAAGATTCCCACTTGCATTGCTTTACCCATTCACTGTATTAACAAAATACACATCTTCATTGTCGTTTTCTGGAAGGAGCCATCTTGCGGGGGACCACATCCACAAGTTTCAAGAATAATGGACCACAGAAGGGACAAAGATAACAGAGCGAAATGAGTGAAATGAGCGAAATGAGAGGAATAGAATGAGTTATGGAAGTTATTAGTTGTATTGTAATTGTAAACTCTAGAAATTAGAATTGAGGATAGAATTGGAGAAAAAATTAGGGAAGGAATTAGGATGAAACAGTAAGTTTTGAGGTACTTCTATGTCCTCAGCTACGTAGACAAACATGTAGAGCAACGTGTGGACGCCATGTCATTAGTGGCACACGCCAAAAAGCGGGTGGGTAGAAATGATACAATACGCAAACATGGTGGACAAAATTGATAAGTTTTAAAGGTAAGAGTAGATTCACGAAAACAGTTAAAGGTCAAGATATCTCGTTAATTTTCGAAAACAACCCACCATGGTGGAGCTCCACAATAAAAAAATCTATGCTGCATGTGATAAAAATAATAATCGGTGTCAATTTTTGACAAACAACCACCATTACTACCCTAGAGTAACTATGGTTGAGTTCTATAGTAAACTAGTACCTTGCAAAAATGTTACCTCATTTCGAAACCATAACATAAGTCAATAATAAATTATTATTTATGTTTCCCAAACTTCTAGAACTCTTTTCTACAACTTAAAACCACCATTGCTACACCACATTAGTATTAAATAAATATTCAAAAGGCTTACCTGTCAACTTTGTTATCTGTATAGTGTGGAAAGCTTCACAATAAACAAACAATGGTGATTGTGCTTTGTCTCACTCCTCCAAAATCGAACAATTCCAACTATTTCCAGCAGCAAATTGAACAGTGAACAACCAACAGAGACCACAAGCCCTAAACGTTAAAGCTTCTCTCTCCGTAAAGCATGTCAAAATGAGTGTAAAATAGGAAAAGATTATGTTTGTAAAGTGTAAATTTTCTTTTCTAAGATTTCTACGGTTAAAGAATTCTCACAGCTTACAAACGGTACGTTTTTAGATATTTGGCTAACTCAGCTTTCACTAAATGAGTCAGCATTCTTAAAAAAATTTGTAACACTTAAAACCATGTTAGTTATTCAACTGTCGTATTTTTGTTGTTGCGGTGACCGGATTGTATTTTAGTAAAGAAATATAAAGAATGAGCATTTCTAGAACGCCATAAAATTATTAAAAAGTTAAAAAGCTTGGGATTTTTAAGGTAATTAGACGTTGTTAATATTCTAATAGTTATTGCAGTTTGGTACACATGAAGGAAATAATTCTTATTCACCAAACTAAACAAACGATTTATAAAAAAAAATAAACAAGCCGCCTCAATTAAATAATGAATTTGCATTTGGTGATTTGTTTTACTAGATTGTGCATTTGAGAATTTAATGATAAACAGTGCATTGAATGGTCCAAAATATTATTCTCGGTTTTCATTTTCTTGTACGTGCTACATCAACATAACTATAACAAGCTTAAAATGTTTGATATTAATGCTGTCCCAATAATCATCGATTGGCCACATGAAAAATTGATAGCTGAGATGACCAACTTAACTTGTACCAATCAAATAATACATGCATGCATTCAGTAGGATAATTAAGAACTAGTCAATTTAGGATTCTGAAAATTCTGAATTTTTATTTTATTTTAATTATCGTTATTTATTTATATATTTTCAAAGTATTGTGTAATATGCGCATAAATAGAGACATTGGCAGTTGGGCATTGGAATTGATTTCCATATCATGGCTGGAAGGGTTGCTCCTTTTTGCCTCGGAGGTTCAAGCTTTAATTATCTTCTACCAC
This sequence comes from Ricinus communis, assembly GCF_019578655.1. Lineage (NCBI taxonomy): Eukaryota > Viridiplantae > Streptophyta > Magnoliopsida > Malpighiales > Euphorbiaceae > Ricinus > Ricinus communis. The sequence continues at coordinate 25,252,561 of NC_063258.1, forward strand.
ATCAATATATGCAAAGGGTTGTTCGGCTGGCTAAACCAGCTGTACCACATGCCTCCTCAGCCTCACTCTCTAAACTTGATCAAGGAAAATCTATTATTGCTTGTGATGATTTTCCTCACAAAGAAATTGCCTTTAATTCTCATCATCCTCCGTTTGTTCCAGCTCCTATTATTGATATCAGTCTACTATCATCCATGTGTTCCAAGGAAGAAGAAGCTGAACATGAAAAACTGAAATTGGCTCTTACTTCATGGGGTTGCTTTCAGGTTATGAGAATTCTTTCCCAAATATATTTACTTCTATTTCTATCTATACAAAGAGCTAAATAGAATAGTAACGCAGATTTATTAATATATATGATTGAGGTAAGTATTAATCAACCAACATATAAATATAAATATAAATGATTTCATATTATTCATCTATTCTTAGTGGCATGCATAAAGCTAAATTTTCCATGCGTAATGGAAACATAATAACTTCCCATTTAAAGATATTTATGACCCCTCTTGTTCTTGTTAATTTTTCAGTTAATGTAATTTCACCTTTTAATTTTAGAATCTGGCTTCGCTCCAGGAGTAGGTAAGTCTTACCTAATTTTTATTCATGTGTACTGGTTAGCCTTGGACGTTGATGCCATGTTGTTTTAGCTTACAAGGTGTTTGAATTTGATGGCTGTTAAATTTGTAGGCTATAGAGCATGGAATATCAAGTTCGATTCTTGACAAAGTACACGAAATTGGCAAACAATTCTTTGCACTTCCAACAGAAGAGAAACAAAAGTATGGTCGAGAAGCAAATGATATTGAAGGCTATGGCAATGACCCAAATGTTTCTCGCAAAATCATATTTGATCAATCTGAACGCATTCTACTTAAAGCAGCCCCAGAAGCCGAACGAAGGCTTGAACGTTGGCCTGGCAACCCTAGTGATTTTAGGTAATTTTTGTTTCCATCATATACTGGTAATACTTTTTGTTAATTTCTGTCATTCATTTGATAAAAAATTGCTTCAAAATAAAAAATGAAAAATAGAAAAATATTGTCGTTTGATATTAATTGTTGCCTTTGTTTTGAAAACCATTGCTTATGTCTCAAAAGAAGTGTTGCCTGCACCCATAGGTTAAGTCCGGCAGTAGGTGTATATTTCAATTTGAGTAAGTTGTATATAGATTTGTACTGATCAACAAGCTGTTGGAAATCTTGCAGAGAAGTAGTGAAGGAATACTCGGCCATAATGAAGAGCAAATCAAGATTTCTGCTTAAAGCCATGGCAAGGTCATTGAACTTGGAAGATGACTGCTTCTTGAAGCAATATAAAGATGAAGAACTGATTGGAGTGAGGTTTAATTACTATCCTGCAGCAACTTCAGGATCGTCAGATAGATCAGGCTGTAAACCTCATTCGGATGGATCAGGAATTACAATTCTTTTACAAGATAAACTAGTGGAAGGCCTTCAAATTCTCAAAGATGGTCAATGGTACATAGTTCCTACAATTCCTGATGCCTTACTTGTCAATGTTGGCGATCAGATGCAGGTATCAAATTTTGACTACTGAAAATGGTGCTTGAATGGTTTTATCGATCATTACTTGTCCGAATTAACAAGTGCACGATCTTATCTTATATTGTTGACTATTGAAAGCACTAGTCTCTCAATTTACTATGTAATCATTTGATACTAAAATTTGGTGAATAATTTTATGCAGATAATTAGTAATGGAATCTTCAAGAGCCCAATGCACAGAGTAATAGTGGAATCAAAGAAGGAAAGGGTATCAGTTGCAGTATTCCACTTACCCAAATATGAGGTAGAAATTGGACCAGTTCAATGTCTGATAGATGAAAATAGACCACAACAGTACAGGAACCTAAAAAATTATCGTGGATTCTACTATGACAGCCTTTTCCAAGGAAAGTCACCACTGGAGATGGTAAAAGCGAATGCATCCCTGGTATAATATCAAGATGATTTACCTATCATATGTGGCAGAACGAAATGAAGTTTACAGAGTTTCCCTCGCTGGCAATATCTTTACTTCTACTTATGTTTTGGATTGGGGCCTAAATAGTGCTTGTCTATGTGCATAATTAACTTGTAATTAGTGAATGGGTTTTGGTTGTATTAAAACCATTACATCTGGAGAAGAAAACTATATGTATTTTTATAATTAACTATTTTTTAATATTTGATATGTATTTTTATCTCTTATATTAAAATGAATTTGTTAATTTTTATTAATAGAATAATTATAATATTTTTTAAAGAAATAAATTAATATTTGACACAATCATTATTTTAATCATTTGAATTGAAGAATCAATTCCACTGCTGGAGGGCAATTTCCACCTGATTCAAGACAATTAAAATATTTTTATTGTCATTGTCACTATTGGTTGGCCTTATGTAATTGATATTATAAAACGTCCTGACAAATCCTTCTATTTTTAAATTTGACCTGTCGTTTATTTCAAGGCATAATCTATAACAATGCTCCTAATATTCCCCATATATTCCTTCAACAATCTAGCTATATACCTATATTTTCTTGAAAAAGGAAAAGAAAAATCTTTCTATAGATATAGTAATCACTTGTAATTTTAGCATAGTAATCAACCCATCATCATCATGTCCAAGTATGTGCAAGAAATGTCTATTGATGGGGATGAACCCCATGCAAGATATATTATCAAAGATATTCTAAATCCTTCTCCTCCATCAGTCTCAATTCCTGTCATTGATCTCAGTCTACTATCTTCACTCTCTTCTAAAGGAGCAGAAGAGCTTGACAAACTTAAAGAAGCACTCAGTTCTTGGGGTTGCTTCCAGGTTTTTATTTTCTTCAATATATTTACAATGCCTGCAAGATTTCATTTCCAATAAATTGGTTTATGATGACTTAAATTGCAGGCTACAGGTCATGGGATTCCAAGTTCATTCCTCGACAAGATACGAGAAGTAACTAAACAATTCTTTGCACTTCCAACAATGGAGAAACAGAAGTATGCTCGGGCAGTGAATGACATTGAAGGATATGGAAATGATCCTGTTCTTTCAGATAAGCAAGTTCATGACTGGTCCGATCGCCTGTTTCTAAATCTAATCCCACAAGATTCAAGAAAGCTTCAACTTTGGCCAACCAATCCAAGTGAATTTAGGTACTAGTATTTTTATTTCTTATTTGTCTTGGCATTGAGATTATAACCAATAACAAAACTTTTAGGTTTATTCTTGGGGATTACTTTTTTCAAAAAAAGAAAACTCAATAAATTTTCAATTTTTTCTTTTATTATGAACTCAGATGGGATAAAATTTAAATTTTAGTGAAGTCAAACTGTAAATTTTTATTTTAAGAAAACGGCTCTAGTACTATTGAACAAAAACTGATTAGACAATTTGAATCTATATTCTTAAAATCAATCTTAATAATGATTTTTCAATTACTGATTCATGAAATTGCCTAAATCTGGCAGAGAAGTACTGAATGAATATTCAGAAAAAATGAAGCAAATAGTGGAGCTTCTCCTTAAGGCCACGGCAAGATCACTGGATCTAGAAGAGGATTGTTTCTTGAAACAATATGAAGGCCATGAACACATGGCAGCAAGGTTTAATTACTATCCTAAATGTCCAAGACCAGACTCAGTTCTTGGTGTTAAAGCTCATTCAGATGGATCAGCTATAACCATTTTATTACAAGACAAAGATGTGGAAGGTCTTCAAATATTTAAAGATGATCAATGGTTTAGAGTACCCATTATCCCTCATGCATTTGTTGTCAATGCCGGCGATCAAATGCAGGTACTTGGAATTTTTGGCACTCCAAATTGCTTCACATAATGTTGGACCATGTATTTTTGTAATCAAGGGCGGTTACATAATTTTAATCTAATATCTAATATTTTGGTTGGTTCTACACTAAATGACGAATGTTTTAGCCATGAATTCAAGGAGCCAATACATATTGAATGATTCTTTAGCATTATTAATTGAAAGTAGGTTCTCATTTTCCATTTGTGTTGAAAATGACGTTACAAATTAAATCATCCGGATGTCGCATTTCAAGGTATTGATCTAGTTAATATTTTCATTTGCGAGAATTAGGAGCACTCGAGTTGATTTAGCTAGAATTCTAATTTGTATAAATTAGGAGTTGTCGAGTTTGCAGTATTCTATCTATTATATATTAATACTGATGAAAGTTTATTATCTTTACAGTGAAAGTAAAAAGATGAAATGACTATTCTTATATAATAATTTATGACTTATTAAAATTTTAATAAATTTTATATCGGTTTAACTATTTTATATTTTTATAAATATAATTAGTAAAAGTATTTTTTTTAATTTTCACATTAGCATATGTTAATGCAAGTGATTAGAGCTAAGAGAGTAAAGAATCTGGTCATAATTTAATGCAGATAATGAGTAATGGAATCTTCAAGAGCCCAATGCACAGGGTATCAACAAGTTCACAAAGAGACAGAATATCTGTGGCAGTGTTCCACTTGCCTAATGCAGAAGTAGAGATTGAACCAGTTAAAGGTTTAATTGATGAAGAAAGGCCACAGCAGTACAGGAAGCTCAAAAATTATGCTGCTATCAACTTTGAATGCTTCCAGAGTGGGAAGGTTGCCCTGGAAACAGTGAAGATTTAAATACCATTTTTTTGTTTGGCCTTTTCAATTATTAACTTCTTAATCATTTATTTTTTTTCTTATTTCTTATTTCTTTCTTCCAATGGGAGTTCATCTGTTCAGTAAATCTTTTTAGCATATGATTTAGCTCATCTACCAGAGCTTACTAATGTTCTCTGAAATCAAAACTATGTAACAGCATCTATTTCACTATGTTTCATAATTTAATTTTTCAATGTGATTTGAATTTTTATTTTTAATAGGGACTCATTCTGGTGCAACGGTCCATATATTTTGTAAAGTTAGAAACATAAGGTGCAAATTGCATTGGTCAGAGAACTAGGCTGGAGAAGAGCTAATATTTTTGTCTTCAAGGTGATGTAGCTCTGGCCCCATTGCAAGGAAGCTCCACATTCGAAGACTTCATAGTACTGCCCATAGAACAGAAAATTGTAATAAACATGAATAAGGTAAAGAGACCCATATCAAAATCTATCAAGTTCTGATTTTTTTTGGAAGCTCAAATCGTGATCATTTTATGCATTCAATTAAAAAGAATTTTAATGTCTTAGGTCACCATTTGATTTGGAAAAAATATATATCATATTAGAGAAAAAATGTATATCAAATTTAGTTCTTAAATTTATTAATTCGAAAAAAATTCAGTTTGATCGTAAAATAGAAAAATAAAAAATATAATTTTTAAATATTAAAAGTAATTAGTATAATATAAAAAAAATGAGAGAAATTAATAGTTAGTAGAATCAAATATTAAGAAAACATTAGTTCATATATATGCTTTCCAAGCATGAGAACTCACTGATTGCACACTTTTTTAAAAGAGTTCATCTCATCCAGATCTGAGATTGTAGTATTTTAGCTGAGCAGATTTAGGCTTATTTGCATTTCAGATGCCTGCATAGATTGAAACAGAATTGCAGAAGATGAAAGTTTAACTCCTGACAGTGACACCACCTTCTATTTAAAAAATTCCAAATGCTCAACCATCTGTATACATCCTTCAATAAGATAAACAAAGTTGGATGAGAATTGCATCCATTTTTCTTGCTTACTCAAGCTAGTTTAAACGGTTCAGGTAATAAATCATGGAATGACAAGTTCATTTTTGGACAAAATGCGTGAAGTTGGCAAGAAATTTTTCGCATTACCAATGGAAAAGAAGCAGAAATACTCTAGAGAAGTTGACAGCATTGAAGGGTATGGAAATGACATGATAATCTCAGAGCAACATACACTTGATTGGACTGATCGATTGTATCTAACACTAAGCCCTGATGATCAGCGGCAACTTAACTTGTTGAGGAACTAAAACAGAATCCAGTCGACAAGGACCAACAGTCAAGGACTGTTGGTCAAGTCCTCAGTTCAGATCATCACAGGCCCCAAGGAAGAAAGGTCGCTTCTACCTCTCTCAAGCTAGAAAGGGACGTTGGAATAGAGCATAGGAAAACTACTGATAGCAAGAAGACCATTACAATAAAAAACTTGTATATAACAGAACATCCATACTCATGTAATCTCAGAATTCTATTATGCATACTCATCACAGATTAATAAAACAACAAATACAGTTTTCAACATGGTATCAGAGCAGGCTTGATCCTGTCATCCCCTACCAATCCAAACTAACCACAAACACAAAAAGACAATCTTTCTCGCCATGTCTCACAGTGATATCAAAAAATTAACCAACACTGTGCTAAAAGGCAATCAAAATTATTTTGAATGGTCGAGGTCAATTTACATCAGCCTAAGTGGCAGGAAGAAATTATGGTTCATCACAGGAACCCAAAATAAACCTCAACCAACCAATCTGAATCAACCAACCAAAGAAGAAACGGAGGCAATAGAGGAGTGGTAGATGACAGACCATTTGGTCATGTTACTACTTACTAACACTATGGAGCCTCAGATAGCTAGACTTTGCATACTACTGGAATTTTCACAGGCAATATGGAACAAAATGAAAGGCCTATATGGCCATGAGCAGAACTATGCTCACATTTTTAATCTAAAGCAAGAACTGGCACAGATTAAGCAAGGGACTCGGACAAGCACAAGTTACGCAACATAAATTTTGACCAGATGGGAGAAACTACAAAGTTATCTCCCACCGATAACCGACCCAGAAGAGGCGAGAAGAAGAGCAGAGCAAGACCTGGTGTATACTTACCTGGGCAGGTTGAATACGAGCTATCCTTCGATCCCAAATCTTACTGTCGAGCAACCTCCCCACAATAGACGTTGTCATAGCCACCATCCAATAGGAGAAGACTAGACGGGCGACTATGAGCACGACTAGCAGCTCCGACAACACAAAAAATAGGGCTTACATCATTCACCTATCGCACCCTCGCGAGACGACTCGAGCGAGAGGAGCGCCTGTGAGCGTCGAGAGGTGCGACCACTGCTTGGCACCTCCATCCTAATCTGCGGCCGGGTCTCCGCAGGGGTGAGAGAGGCAGAAGCGGGAGACGAGAGAAAGAAGAGAAAAGAAGGTTTGGCGGCTTAGGTGTCACCAACTTCTCTAACCCTAAGGGTTATGAGGGGACGTCTGGGTCGGGTCGTGAGGTAAGTAACGGGTCGGTTTCTTTTAACTTATTTTGAACCGGCTCAAGCGACCCGACTCGACCCAACCAGGCTCCAATGACTCGACCCGACTCCAGCAATTGGGTTGACCTGGATCCGACCCGTTTTGCTCAGCAAACCCGACCCGGATCCGACCCAATAGAAAAATCATAACTTATGGAATTAATTTCTCAGCTTCAGTGAATTGTTCAGCTCTAGCAACCTCGTGGGTCAGGTTCGGTTTCTAAAAATTAAATAAATTCCTTAAATGCCTCTCAAAATTGGATCATTGATTCCGGAGCAACAGATCACATGACATGGGATGCAACAAAATTGCAAAATTTTGTACCTACTCATTCCTAATATGTAATCGTTGCCAACGGAAATCAAGCTAAAATTTCTGGTTTTGACTCTTTTCATTTATTGCATAATAATATTCCTGATATTCTTCTCTTGCCTGGTTTTAAATCTAACTTATTATTTGTCGGTAAGATCACTAGAACTCTAAATTGTAATGTTATATTCTCACCAACTGCAGTACTGTTTCAGGATCAAACCTCAAGGAAGACAATTGGTGAGGGTCGCTTTGAAAATGGCCTGTATTATCTCACAAATTCCACCAACCAGTGTCTTGTCTCGACTAATCCTGTTAATCAAGAAATATTGCTTCATCGGCAGTTTGGGCATCCGTCCGATAGAGTCTTAAACCAGCTCTTTTGTTTAAAAACGAACTCTAGTTGTTGTGATATTTGCAAATTTGCTAAACATACTACCTTTTCCTGTATCTTCTACTATATCTAACAATATGTTTGATTTAATTTACTCTGATATTTGGGGACCTGCCCCGTCACTTCATACAATCACTTTCGTTATTTTATCACGTTTATGGATGACCACTCCCGCACTACTTGGGTTTATTTGCTAAAAGGAAAAAATAAAGTCTTTTCCTGCTTCCAAATTTTTTTTAATTTTATTCAAAATCAGTACAACGCCAAAATTAAAATTTCTCGCTCAGATAATGGCACTGAATACATAAACAAAAGCTTTTCGAATTTTTTCTCCACACAGGAAATTTTACATCAAACCACCTGCATTTATACTCTCGAACAAAATGGAATTTCTGAAAGAAAAAATCGGTACCTTCTTGAAGTCACTAGATCGCTCCTTTTTCAAAATAATGTTCCCCATATTTTTTAGTCAGATGCCCTCCTAACTGCTGCCTATCTCATCAACCGCTTACCGAGTCCCAAGCTCAAAAATCTCAATCCTCTAGAAATTCTCAAAGGCAGGAAAATAGAACTAGGACACATTCAAGTTTTTGGTTACACAGCTTTTATCCACATTAGACGTCACCACAAACTCGACAAGAGTTCTGTCAAAACTGTGTTCCTAGGATACTCCACTGAAAAAAAGGGGTATAAATGCTATGATCCCTCCAGTCACAAGTCCTATATCTCTCGGGATGTGTCATTTGATGAAAGCCCCTCATACTTCACAAATGACACAACTACCAATCATGGGCTTTCTACTTTATTATTTTCATATAACTCTTCCTTTTCTGACAGCTCAATCCAGGACACTCCATCTGACAGGGAGCAAATCTCAGAGGCAATTACCGAGGCCGCCTCTTTAGGAGGAGAAAATGTCACTACCGAGGAAACTTCTTCAGGGGGAGAAAATGAGCCACAAGAAGAAGAATTTGCCTTAAGAAGATCATCTCGACTAATTAGACCTCCAACTAGGCTAAGGGACTATGTGTCCCACAAGGTGTCGTACCCAATCCAACACTTCATTAATTACACTTTAGTATCAAAACAATATAAGGCATATCTAGGAAATCTTACAACACATACGGAGCCCACATCCTTCTATGAAGCTAACTCTAATCCCAATTGGTGTAAAGCCATGAAGAAAGAACTTCAAGCCTTACAGTGTTTTGGTTGGCATCACTTCCAAAAGCATGGGCCTTAATGATTATCCATCATTCTTGTTTAACTAATTTTGTTTATAACTACTTATAAACTTAAACGTATATTCTTAATTTAAGTAAAATACCAAATTTAAGTTTTCTCCTCATTTAAATAAAAAAATAAAAAAAATCTTTCTAGTTAATCTTTAGTCTAACTAATAAAACCATTTAAAAAGTGAATTTTAGTAATATAATCTTATTGGACCAGTACCTTTATTTTATGTATGAAAAAAATTTTTTTTTTTGGTTATATGATCTTTTTCTTTTTAATGGTTTTGTTTTTCAAAAAATTAATACCACTATATTGGAATAAGAATCTCACAATTCAATACCAATCAACTATTTTTTATTTTTCATTTTTAACTTAAAAATGTTCGTTCAAACAATTTAAAAAGATTTGTGTTATATTTGGTACAAGCAGCTTCAAGATTTGTGTTATCTCATTTAAGAAAAGAAAAAAAAATGATAATATTGGCACGACTAAGGGAATTTTTTTTTTATCAAGATAAAAAAAATTATGCTGGGAATTGATTATAGCTACATTGCTTATATATATTGTAAGAGTTTGTTCTTTCCTTAATTTTAGTCAACGAATTAAAAGATTTCGAGTTTATTATAGGACGAAGATGTGCTCAATTATTATGCAATGCTTTACACTTCCAATGGAAGATAAGCAAAAATATGCTCGAGAAGTTGGATAGGATAGATGGTTATGAAAATGAAATGATTCTTTGAGAGAATCAAATACTTAACCAAACTTAAAACCCTGCAAATTTTAAGTGAGTGATAGAAGTACTCAAAAACTAACTCTGCATTCTTTGAGATTCAAATATATAAGTTCATGTCTTCATCGTAGTAAAATTGAAACATAATGTTTCTACAACTTTACTTCCCACACATGTTAGTGGGAAGTAATTTTACTGTTTCACTTGTTGATAACTAAATTTCATCTAAGAAGAAACTTAAACTTGAAAAAATTATCAATGATGAAATAGTAGCAGTTGTCCATACTCACTTGAATATAGTAAAACCAGACTCTTCTCCAGTAAGAAATTATGTATAGAACTACAGCTATCCCCAACAACACCATCAGGTAAGACACTCCAAAGCTCATATAAAAAACTTCCACATCTATGAGGCCCATGCTTTCTGAACTGTGAGTTGAAGCTCTTGATACTGATGGAGGCGATTCCCTTGCATTGCAGTTTTTTAGCAGTGGACATCCATAAAGGAAAGGATTTCCTATATAATTGCTTTCATTAAATGTTCCAAATTGTGCAACCCCTTCAGGTATCCTGCTACATAAATTGTTGTACGACACGTTGAATGCAGCCAAAGAATATAACTTGGTAAGCTCCAAAGGAATGCTCCCTTGCAACTTGTTGTTTGAAAGATCCAAACTCTCAATTTGACTTAAGTTGAAAAATGTTGTAAGGATTGATCCTATCAAACTATTGTGGGATAAGTTCAGTAGCTTGATCTCACTGAGGTTTCCAAATTCATGAGGAATGCTGCCTGTAAAGTTGTTGCAAGAGAAATCAATTCCAGAGATGTAAGTAGCAATCATTCCCTCATAAGATAAGGACAAACTCTTCATTATCAACTCTAAATGTCCTTCCATGTTGGAAGAAAGATCATTTACTCCAGTATGGAATATCCTATCCGGATTGCTACTACATTTTAAACAAGGGTGAATAGGACCGGTAAGTTTATTGTGTGAAAGATCCACTACACTTAAATAATTCAACTTGCGCAATTGAATTGATATTTCGCCTTCAAAATTATTATTACTCAGGATAAGATAACCCAATTGAGGTAATCCTCCAATCCATGATGGAATGCTTCCAGTCATATGATTATGGCTGAGATCTAACACTATAAGCAAATCAGAGCCACGAAAAAATGCATGCTCCAATGATCCTTGTATTCTATTTCTAGACAAATGAATTTCTGATATACTTGAAAGGCTAAAATTAGATGGTAGACTTCCAGAAACATCATTGTCTGTTAGAGCCAAAACGTAAAGAGATGGCATATTTCCAATCGAATTGGGGATGTTACCAGAGAATTGATTATTAGAAAAATCTAGATATGTCAATGAACTCATATTTCCAATTGAATTGGGAATGCTACCATGGAAACCACTTGTAGACATTTTTAGTTCTGTCAAACTTGGAAAATATGCTCCAATCTGTATTGGAATACGACCATGAAAGCTATTATCAGATATGTCCGACGCAGATAAATTGGTATGAGAGTGAATTGGTAATTGAAGAGGCTCGGAAAGAGAATTGTTGGCTAAATAAAGTTCTTCTAGGTTCGTGTTATTATCTAACAACCAATATGGAAACTTTTCCCTGAATTTGATGTTCGACAGCTCAATCATTTCAAGATCATATTGATGGTACAAGAATTTAGAAAATACTCCACCATATCCATCACCAGACAAATAAAGCATCTTCAATTGGAACTTTGGGATCATATCCTCCACCTCTGTTTCTGCATATATTATGTTACTCCAACCACTAAAATGTGTAAGCTTTGAGAGGTTGACAAAAGGATTGAGAGAGATTGAAATTTGGAACATATTGTGTGAAAGCTTTAAGTCATAGATGGATGTCAAACTGCTGAGAGGAGATAAACTGATATTTCCATTGAAATGATTCCAAGAAAGAACTAATTGTTGGAGGGATGTCAAATTTGCTAGACACCAAGGCAAATTACCACTGAGGCTATTGAATGAGATATCTAAACATTCGAGATGTTTCAACTCACATAATCCTGAAAATTAAATTGATTTATAGATTTTTAGTTAAAATATAATATGAGAGAGAGAGAGAGAGAGAGAGAAAAAAGAGAAATGTTGTACCTTGGGTTGAAGGTATGGTGCCAGTAAGTCCACATTTAGATAACGATAGAGCTTTGAGAGAGGTCAGTGTTCCAATGCTTTGTAGAAAGCTATTGTTGAGAGTAGAAGAATCCAAGTACAAGTGTTGCAAATTTCTGAAAACAGGAAAGCCTATAACCAATAAATAAAATTAGTATTTGAATAAAATAATCTGCAATTTTATTGAAATCGCTAATGAACTTTACAACTAAAATAAATAGAAAAATGCAAAGTTGAGAGATTATTTCTTGTTGGCCCATAAATAAGAGTGGGTGTTATGTTTAAACGTAATGCTAGAAATAAAAATTTAATATTATTGCCACGTAGTTTATATGAACTTATATTAATAATATTAAAATAAGTCCAATGTAGGGGTATGACAGACAATGAGGCTAGTAAACATACTTCAGTAAATATGTCTCTTTCTGTGAAACTACTATTTTTCAAAGAAAGTGTCTTGAGGTGTGGGAATGCTCCCAGTGATTGTAGCAGATTGCTTCTTCCATTTGTATTGATAAAATTTAAATAAAGAATGCTCAAGTTAGTTGGACCTCTATATCCTGCAAGTTTTGTAAATTAAAATTAATATTCATATTTTGATAAAATCTAGATCTTTTCTTTTAAACATATATTTTTATTGACTCATTTGTTGCTACTATATATGTAGCCTCTAGTTTAATTTATATTTTAAATGACAATCTCTTTTTTTTTTCAAATAATTATGAAAATAAGCTATCAGGTGGTAAGGTCTGTATAAACAGCTAAATTAATTTTTTATTTTCTTAACACTTATTTAAGGTGAGATTTTTAACAACAGATAGCATATGGTTTCATGTTTGTCTATTCTAACAAACAATTAGCTTATACCTGTTGATGAAGTAAATTCGTCAAATCTCATTTCCACCTAAACTTAGCTCCTCCAGTTTGCTCCAAGCCTCTAGTTCTAAGCAGCACGAGAATAAAATTAAAACATAAAGCTATTAACAAATTTGAAGGAATAAAATAGACTAAATAAAAATATCAGGGATTGGAAGTGTATATATATTATGCTAAATCTCAAAAGTGCTTTCAATTATTTCATCCTATAACTATTATCACATTGTTCAATATAAAATTAATAGCATAACAAAATAGAAAACGAAACAAACATATCTGACCTTTCAAGTCAAATGGTCCTTTCAATTGGTTGTAACTTATATCTAAAGTTTTGAGAGATGAACAGTTAAATTTATATTTTAACTGACAATCTTTTAAATGACAATCTTTTTTTTTTTAAATGACAATCTTTTAAATGACAATCTTTTTTAAATGACAATCTTTTTTATATTTTTTTCAAATAATTATGAAAATAAGCTATTAGGTGGTAAGGTCTTTATAAACAGTTAAATTAAATTTTTATTTTTTTAGCACTTATTTAAGGTGAGATTTTTAACAACAGATAGCATATGATTCCCATGTTTGTCTATCCTAACTAACAATTAGCTTATACCTGTTGATGAAATAAATTCGTGAATCTCATTTCCACCTAAACTTAGCTTCTTCAGTTTGCTCCAAGCCTCTAGTTCTAAGCAGCAAGAGAATAAAATTAAAACATAAAGCTATTAACAAACTCGAATAAATAAAATAGACTAAATAAAAATATTAGGGATTGGAAGTGTATATATATTATGCTAAATCTCAAAAGTGCTTTCAATTATTTCATCCTATAAAATTAATAGCATAACAAAATAGAAAACGAAATAAATAATATCTGACCTTTCAAGTCAAATGGTCCTTTCAATTGGTTGTAACTTATATCTAAAGTTTTGAGAGATGAAAGCCCCTTGAGAAATGATAACACGTTATTATCAAAGTGATTAAAACTCAAGTCAAGGTACTCTAGATTACAACTTCAATAATTCTTCACCACCTGCAATGGAACTCTTCCTTTTGCTTCAAACAATTTTTTTCAAAAAAAAAATTACGACTTTATTTCTAACAAAAATAATTCTTTCATTTCCAACTCCTCAAGACTTGTTAGATAATTTAATTCTACAACTATGAGTGGTGCTACTCAATTAAACTAATTTAAAAATGGATAACAAACAATAACACGACTTCTTTATTTTGTTTGATAAAACAAAAAAAATAAATAAATAAATAAATGAAGTGTACCTTCAACATTAAATATTCCGTTTAATTCGTTGTCATTTAGATATAAAGATTTTAAAGAATTACTGAAGGATGATAAAATGTTATTGTTGAAGTTGTTATGACTTAAAAGAAGCTCCAAATTTTCAAGTGTGGAAAGCCTTTCAAATCCTGTAGCAAAAAAAAGAGTAGTTATGAATTGTATTTAGCATTAAAATCTATTTAATTAATTTAGATTTTCATGGTAGTATAATGAAAGATACAAACCTTCATTCTCAATGCAACCAGCTATGTTATTCCCGGAGACCGAGAGATATTTTAGTTCTTGGAAGGGAAGAAACAAAGAGACATTTAAATACCAATATTTTGAATCCCATATATACCTTATACTTCCAAGATCAAGTTCAGTAACTCGTCTTGTAGTAGAATTGCAAACAACTTTATTCCAATTACAGCAGTCATCATAAAACCCTCAAGAAGAGAGGAAATTGCCATTACGATAGTTGAAGAAAGGCTTCATTTGCATGAGAGCATTTCTTTCAACCTCCAAACAACCGTCAGATCTCCATTTTCCTTGTAGGTCTATGAATATAATAATAGTCATCATTGCATTTCTTCATTTTTTTCTACTATTGAAAACTAAATATATTTCTCATGCATTACAAACGCACCTCCACCTTATTCTTATATATAGGGATGTGGCCATGGATATATTAATGCAATGGCCCTATGTTAATACTATGGTTACAACTTCTCAATTTTCTGCGCTCTGAAATCATCATGGAGTAAGAATTATAAAAATACCAAAAAAAAAAAAATTACTGAAATATAAATTTTTTAAATAGTTTCTATAATAAAAAATTTACAAAAATAATAATATAACTTATATATATATATATATATATATATATATATATATATAGACACACACACACGTAATAAGCTATTTGTAAAAGTTTTACTTCATATTTCTTGATTATTTTTTTTGCATATTTCTTTCTATTTAAGAAAATATTTTAAAAAAATTATTTTACCTCTTTAGTATATTTTACGAAAAATTCAATAATTTTGATCGAATTGATGTAATTGATTTTTAATATTCTTATAATTCTTACTCCATCATGAGTTTATAGCAGAAAAAAATTAAAATTTTGTAACTATGGTATTAATATGGGTCTATTGCATTAACAATATTCATGGCCACGTCCCTATATATAAGGGAAAGGTAGGGATGTGTTTGCAATGCATGAGATGCACATTTACTTCTTCAATATTAGAAAAAGATGAAGGAACTGACATACAATTTGAATTATTGTTGACAAATGAGATATTATCGTGAAGAAACATATAATTAGAGATGTGAAATAATGCAATGCAAGCTGAATGCTATTGAACGATTTGAGGAAGAAAATATAAACAGTTATAAATAGGAATGAGAAACTATGTAAAAACCATAACAATGGTAACAAAGAATACATTCACAAAACCAACAGCTTTTGACAGACTGGTCAAGAACCAAAGATTCTGCAACTTTTTTAGAATTAAAATGCCAAACTAAAATATGACATAGAGCCTAGAAATTTCAAATCTTCACTACATCTATCAGTCTCTTCCCCTGCTGGTAGTATGGAGTACAGGAGCCAAAATAAATTTTTCACCTTCTTCTATAGCATCAACCTTGTCTTATCGACTAGCCCATCTAATGGTTTCATATAATTGTCTAGATATGGATAATAGAATACAACTAAAGAACACCTTTAGTAAACGTTATTACTTATGTGTTGTTGATTTTTTATTTATTATCTAATCTATATAATTAAATAACATCAGAATTCGTTCTCTTTATTGTGCGGATATATATTTAGTATTATTAATATTATTTTTGTATTTTTTCATTTTTAAAATCCATCAATGTTATATAATTTCTTGATATTTTCATAGTTCTCACTCGTTGATAAGTTGAGAGTATAGCAAAAAATAGTCTCACAATTCGATTTCTTTTTTAATTCTAGTCAATTCTGATAAGATTTGAAAGATATGATAAGACTAGAGAACTTTATATTTTATTGTCTATCCGATAAAACCGATTGTACAGCTATCAAACTTTGTTTGAAATTTATTTTTTAAAACTATTACAAATTGCTCTAATATAATTCTCAGAGTATTAAAGTGTTACCAAAAATAACGTAGGATTTCTTATGTCAAAAAATTAAATTATAAATTCAGTTTTTGTACTTTCCCCTTGAATTAATATCAACAGACAAATTTCTTAAAAAGTAGAAAAAATAATAAAGCATATTTCTTTTTATTTATTAAAATATGGCATTTTTTTATCGTTTTAAAGTTTTTAATAAATGCGGATTAAGAAGCCTTTTTTTATTGTGGAAAAGTAAAAATAATGCAAAGAGAACTTGATGCAATGAGAAGACTTCTTTTTATTTTTTATTTTCTTAAGAAAAAAAAAAAGACACTCATTAAAAAAGAGAAGGCGAACGCCTTGCATCATTTAATTGATGTAAGAGAGGTATAATTTATGTCTTGTTAATTTTTAGTTATTTTTTTATTTATCGTCTAATCTATATTTGCTTAGTTTTTATATTTATTTATGTCTTATTAATTTTTGGTTACTTTTTATTTATCCTCTAATCTATATTTGTTTAGTTTTTATATTTATTTGTTAGTTTTTATTTTTTATTTATATAATATTTTTTTGTAACTTGATAATTTTATTGATTTTCGATTGATTTTAGTTGATGTGTGATTTTTTTTTTGATATAGTTGATTTTTAATATATTTGCCTTTAGCATATTTTTATAAATATTTTTCAAAAAAGTATATTCTTACAAGTAATTTTTTTGAAATAAAAATATAACTATTGTTATAAAAAAAAAAATTCTGTAAATAACCCATAAAAAACGTATTGAATACAATACACTAGGAAGACTTCTCTTTAAAGATAAGTTAAAATGTCTTCTCATAAGTGGAAATTAGAAAATAATGTATGAGAAAAATAATGCAAGGACGACTTCTTTTAGAAAAGGTGAGCAGTTGGTGAAGGAGGTGAACACGTCAGGTGAATAGTTTTCTTGTAGAATTGGAAACTACTAATAATCGAATCAGTTCTTTTTATTGTGCGGATATATATTTAATATAATGATGAATGGACATGTTTTTAAAATATAACACTAAATTTATAATCACTTAGCTTCTCCAGTTTGCTCCAAGCCTCTAGGTCTAAGCAACAAGAGAATAAAATTAAAATATAAAGCTATTAACAAATTTGAAGAAATAAAATAGACTAAATAAAAATATTAGGTATATATATTATTCTAAATCTCAAAAGTGCTTTCAATTATTTATCCTATAACTATTATCACATTGTTAATATAAAATTAATAGCATAACAAAATAGAAAAGGAAGCAAATAATATCTGATGGTCCTTTCAATTGGTTGTAACTTATATCCAAAGTTTTGAGAGACGAAAGCCCTTTGAGGAATGATAAAACGCCATTATCAAAGTGATTATCATGCAAGTCAAGGTACTCCAGATTATTCAATTTCAAAAATTCTTCACCACCTGCAATGGAACTTTTCTTTTTGCTTTAAACAATTCTTTTCAAAAAAAAATTACAACTTTATTCTGACTCATACCATTCAAAGATTGAAAGCCTTCAATTTGGTTGCCTGCCATTTTCAACTCCTCAAGACTTGTTAGATAATTCAATTCTACAACTATGAGTGGCACTACTTAATTAAACTAATTTTAAAATGGATAATAAAAAATAATACGACTTTTTTATTTTGTTTGATAGGAAAGAAAAAAAAAAAGAAATAAGTGAAGTATACCTTCAACATTCAGTATTCCTTTTAATTTGTTATCATTCATATATAAAGATTTTAAAGATGAAAAATCACTGAAGAATGATAAAATATTGTTGTTGAAGTTGTTATAACCTAAATTAAGAATCTCTAAATTCTCAAGTGTCGATAGCCTTTCAAAACCTGTAGCAAAAAAAAAAAAAAAGCAGTTATGAATTGTATTTAGCATTAAAACCTATTTAATTAATAAATGATAGTATAATGAAAGAGACAAACCTTCATTCTCAATGCAACCAGCTATGTTATTGCCGAACACGGAGAGATTTTTTAGTTCTTGGAAGGGAAGAAACAAAGAGGCATTTAGGTACCAATCTTTTGAATCCCAACCATGCCTTGTGCCTCCAAGTTGGAGTGCAGTAACTCGTCCTGTAATAGTATTGCAAACAACTTTATTCCAATTACAGCAGTCATCATAAAACCCCCAAGAAGAGAGAAAATTGCCATTATGATAGTTGAAGAAAGGCTTAATTTGCATGAGAGCATTTCTTTCAACCTCCAAACAACCGTCAGATCTCCATTTTCCTTGTATGTCTATGAATATAATAGTCATCATCACTAATACTACCCATCTGCATTCCTTTATTTTTTTTCTAATATTGAAAACTAAATGTATGTTTCATGCATTGCAAACACACCTCCACCTTACCCTTATATATAGTGAAGGCTTTAAAATAACACAATGTCATAAATTTCATAAATCAAGGGACATAATCTTCAGCATTTTTCCCATTCTTCACGAAAATGTCTCATCAATGTTAATCCAAATTATACGTTTTGTAGGAACGAGATTTTGAAATTTCTTATATCATTTATCTATCAATTAATAAATGCAAGATTTTTTTATATGATAACTTTATTAATATATTAGTAGTTTATTTATACATATTACGAATGTTATTATTATTTTAGTTCTAAAATTAAGTTGATAAATATAATTTAATAAAATATTTTAAATATTTAATATTAATTTATAAAATTATAAAAAATAATAAAAAATTAATTATTTTTTAATCTTTTTAATTTTTTAAAATTCCAAGATTTATTAATACAATAAGATAAAAGTTATTTATTAATTATTTTTATATTATATTAGTTAATATATCAATATAATTAATATAATTATTTTTAGAATAAAAAATTTACTATAATTAAAAAATTAATTTATTATTGAATATAATATTTAAGATATTATTTAAAATATTATTTTCTAGAATTAGAATTATTATCTAATTACAAAACTAGTTTATTAGTTAAATATTAAAATATAATTAATATGTAATTTTAAAATATAACTTATATATTATTTATTAGGATTAGAGTCAGTTTTTAATTAGGAATATAACCTATGAATCAATAAATTAATAAAAAATTATAAAATTTTGCATAAACTTGAATAATATGTGTTAAAAGTAAATACAAATGTCAAAATAAAAATCTTATGTGTCAAAAATTAAACATGCATATAAAAAAAAATATAGATCTCAAGAATTTATATATATATATATATATATATATATAGAGAGAGATAACAATGAATGCTATTTGAAAGACTTTGTGTTCTTTTCCATATTTAGAATTAGTGATTTATTGTTTTAGAATAAAATATATAATTATATTAATTTAAAGCAGGATTGTTACTTTTTAAAAAAAAAATTATAAGCATAGCAATTAGTTTAGTTACTACAGAATAATAAATTATTTTATTTCTTGAAATTAGATAAAAGAAACTATTACTTGAAAAAATGTGGGAATTGAAAAATATGAACAAATTCTTCGTATAAAATATAAAATATATTAGACTTTTATATAATCATGCATTAGAACGAGCAAAGCACTAGTATATGTGTGAAATAGGCTAAATTTTTCTATCAAACTCCATTTTACAATATTCTACAAAGCCACATCATATAAAATCTTATATATGATTCTAATGTGGCTTATATAGAAATTTATTCTGATATTAAATACTAATCAAATAAAAGGATATTATTAAGTTTTTTTAAAATAAAATGATAGCTAAATATAATATATAACGCCACTAATTTACTATATATTTATTATATATTTTTATTTTTTATAATTATTAAAGTAAAATGATAATATTAAATTTTTATTAAAATAAGATAATGGTTAAACAAACTTATGTTCGTATAATATAATATTATTTATTATTAGAATAAGATAATTTTAAATTAAAAATTTATATCATAAAATTATCAATAATTATACATTAGTACAAGCAAATTGCTAGTAATAAGAGAATTCATAAGGAGAGAAAATATTTTTTAAAATAATTTTTAAGTGTAATTTTTTTTAGGGCATTGTCAATATTGTTTACACATTAATAGTGTATGTTACTTGTCTTTTTAATAGAACAGTAGTCTTCCTATTCTTGTGCACGGGTCTTCTTTGCATTATTTTCTCTCTTCAAGAAAAAGAAAAAAGAAAGAAAGAAGACTTCCTATCTACCTTACATTATTGACTCTCTCTTAGCTTTCTTTTAAATATTTTTCCCTTTCTCCATGAAAAAGTTTTATTTATCAAAATTAACTAATTATAAGATTCATATGGATGAGAAAAAATTTCAATGACAAGCTGTAGTTCCAATTATTTTGATAAAGAAAAAGGTTATAGGCAAGTTTAAACTAAAAAATAAATTTTATTAAGAATAATATTGAATTAAATTCTTAAAACAACATAATTCTACTATTACCAGAATGTTTTAATTAAATATATGGTGTTTTATGATCTTATTTAAACTATATCTTTTTCGTCATGAAAGTAATATATTTAATTAATTTTTAAATCTTTAAAATTTTAATTAAACTATATTTTTATTGTCTACCACTCGTGAATATATATCTTTAATCTAAATTGAGATTTAAGCATCAATTTTTGAACTTTATTTTCTTCGTTTAAAATTAATTCTTTATTTGGTATTAAAAATATATATTTACACATAGTAATCATCTTTTCTATCAACTACTACTTTCTTTCTTTCTTTCTTTCTTTTTTTTTTTTAAAAAAAAAGAAAAATTTCTTCCTTGCATCCACAAAAAAGAGTCTTCCTAATCTTTTTTCCACATATAAAGAAGTATTCTTTGCATAAAGGAAGTCTTTCTAGTCTGCATTCATTAAAGACTTTAAAACCATCAAATGCCAGATTTCAATAAATTAAAAGGATGTGTTCTTTATTATTTTTTTCTTTGTTCACAACAATGTTTGGTATGTCAAATTTCATCCAAATAATACGTATTATAGAGACAAATTCTAACTTTTCTTATATTATTTCTCTATCAAATAATGGGCGCAACATTTTCATATTTTTTGAATAAAATATATTAGATAGTCCATTTTAAATATTAGAAACATATTTTACAAAAGAAAGAAAAAATTAGTAATATATCCATTGAATGGACTTTGGCACTCAGTCTTCCTATTGTGTGCCGTACCATCATTATTATATAAAATTATATATCCACCCTAGTGTTAACATGCTTCGTTGTGATTAATTAACTATTCATAATCATGAATTTTTTTGTGGTTGATTTAATTTATAGATAAATATGATATTTTTAGACATGTGTCTTTTTTTTATATATATAAGATTTTTATTTGGATATCTATATTTATTTTAATACATTTATATTTATTTATGATTTTATAAATTTTTTATAAATTTATTGAAATAAAAGCACAGCGCATAGGCTGGAAAATGCAAACTCAACACCTATATATATATATATATATATATAAACTCATAACAAGTTCTTCATGACAGTTGTCAAAAGCTCAAGACCAACACTATCATGGAATTTCATCAAAATAGCATTCCTCACTTGCATGAAAACAGCTCTATGAACATACTGACCTTGTTTAAAAATTCTGCAATTCCTATTTAATATTTGTTTATTTTAATAGTGTGAAATAATCTAACACTTTTTTTTTAAACATAATAAGACTCGATAGTCAATTTCACTTAAAATAAACACCATCATACAGTCTTTTCGAAACACCAACATTGGGTTGAAGTTATAGTGCCACTGAGTCAACAATTAGCTAATGATAGAGTTTTGAGAGAGGTTAGTGTTGTAACACCCCAACTCAAATTTCCCATTGAATAGCAATATATATATATAATTAACTTTATAAACATAATTTACTACTTAGTTACAATATACATTCATACAATTTAAGTGGCATGATATACGTAATATATATAAGGAATATTTATACAGTAGTTTAATGCACACAAGTTCCCAAAATGCTCTAATGCTTTAGATAACTCCTCCGGCCCACCTGATAATATTGACTGATGCAAAGAGAGCAATGCACAGCTAAGCCTATCTACAACTGCACTAACCTGAAAAAAAAATTGCTAAGAAATGAGCTAGCGACTCAATAAGCATTTAATTTACTAAACTATAGTATATTAGGCTAGAATTATCAAGTCTTTATCAATACAGAAAATTATACCAACACTTAACTAACAATCACAAAATCAACCATTTCAATTATTCTCATAAACAAATAATTTCATCTCACATAATGCAAATAATCTCAAACTCAACCCAGTCAAATAATTCAATTCCACATTATTTCTATCAATTTAGGATCAGATGACTCATCCTTACATTTTCTCACATTTTCAAATTTCAGTAACCACTGACAAGACTATCCACCCGGCTCAGTCTTGCCATCTCACATACTCGGGTAGCTATCCGCCCGGCTCAGTTTTCCCGATCACACAATATCCATACAAAAGTCATCAATCCTTAATCACAATTATCTCACTTCACAACACATCACAATCAATTCACTTCACAACACATCACAATCAATTCACTTTATAACAAGCCAAAAACATAACTAATATCAACTCAGTCAACCAAGAAATTATCAAGTAATCAAACAGTAGTTCCTACTCAATATACACAAAGTTTAGTCTATTAAATACTTACCAAAATTTATAGGATAACAAAGTAATCCTATTCTTTTTCTCTTACCACTTCCTTGCCTTTGGATGAACCTATTCACATATTCAATACAAATGCAATTCAATCACAATGCATAAATATACATATCTTTATTATCCATAAAACATCACATTTCAACAAAAGAACATATATTCTAGATATTAATATGATGCATGAGATGAATGACAACAAATCAACATATTTGTTGATGAAGGCAGCTTGTAGGTAATGACTTAGAAATTACACCAAAACTTATGTACAATTAATAAAAATCTCATATTTTCCAGAATTACACTTCCATTTTTATAGAAACCATAGCAGAAAGAATCACTTCAAAATCATTAGTATAGAAATAGTTATGGCATTTTCTATACAGCTGCTCCAATTTCCATCTAAACAGAACAGAAAAAAGTTTCCTATTAAATGACCAACCAAACGAATGAATTTTCTGATGAAACTCTCCAGATATAAAGCTAACATTCTAAAGTTTCTATAGACACCAATTAAGCTTAATTTGAACTTATATAACCCATGTTATGCCTAAAATACAGAACATCAAGGTTGCTGGAATTTTGACAGTTTTCTATCTTAACATACTTAAACTTAAATCAAGCTTAATCTCTATGCAATCATTCAATACTCTACTAATTCATGATAATCAGACCTTTAATTAATCAATGAGAGCATCAAATGAAGTTTTTTCCAATTTGTAATCAAGAACCCTAATGACAAATTAATAACACTCAAGTAACAACTTACCAATTTCAGCTTTTGGGTTGCTAATATGCTTAAATCCTTTAGCTTTAGCTTGGCTCCTTCAATAGTTGGCAAAATCCTATCTTAATCTTAAGTTTTTCTAGGTATTCCACTCCTCTCTCTTATTCCAAATTTTGTGTTTTTGGCCATGTACGAACTTTAGAGAAATGAAGAGGTAAAATGAGCTTGCTCATGGTTCCAATTTCCAATATTCATCTCTTAATGCCACCACCTACTAAACTAGTTTTATCACCCTCAATTAATTCTTACTAACCATATATAGGTACTAACTTTTAATTGTATCTTTTAAGTCCAATCTATTTACCCAACCTTCAACTATTGGTTCAATTAAGTCTTAAGGCTTAATACACATAACCCAAGTACTTACTCAACTTATCTAAATTAATAATCTAATATCATGCCTCTTATTCTCTACCTATAATTAATATATATCTGTTCTCATAAAATAAAAATATCATTGATATACCCTCATATGCCCAATGATTAAATGTAAATGCACATAACATGGATGATGAGAAAATGCAGGCGTTACAAGTGTTCCAATACTTTGTAGAAAATTATTGTTGAGAATAGAATTTTGTAAGTACAAATGTTACAAATCTGACAACAAGAAAGCCTATAACCAATAAATGAAATTTTAGCGCTTGAATAAAATAATCTGTAATTTTATTAAAATCGCTAATGAACTTTACAACTAAAATAATATAGAAAAATGCAAAGTTGAGAGATTATTTGTGTTGGGCCATAAATAAGAGTGGGTGTTATGTTTAAACATAATGCTAGAAATAAAAATTTAATATTATTACCACGTGGTTTATGTAAATTTATATTAATATATTAAAATAAGTCCAATGTAGGGGTATGACAGATAATGAGGCTAGTCAAAGTCAACAGTATACAATAAACATACCTTCAGTAAATGTCTCCTCTTGTAAAATTACTATTACTCAAAAAAAGTGTCTTGAGATGTGGAAATACTCCCAGTGGTTGTAGTTTAATTTTATTTAAACTATATTTTTATTGTCTATATTTTTGTTGATCGAATATAATAATTAGAAAAGTTTCAATTTATATGTATTTGATATTAAAAAGTAATAATAAAAAAATAGCAAGAATTCTAACCATTTGATTTTTTAAAAATAATTACTATATAGATGTATGAGAACTTATTAATGTAATGAAAGATATACAAAATTAAAGTTGACAAAAATTATTTGCCTTAGCATATACTAAATACAAAAATTTTGTGAAAATATAAAAATTTCACAAAACTGTATTATATGATTTTTATAGAAAAACTAATTGTCACGACCCGATCTGTGGGCCCGTGACCGGCACTAGGGAATGGATAGGCGTAAGACCACTGAATCCCGTAGTAAGCCTGACCACTCACTAACTTAATTAAATCTCATCTAACATCACTAATGTCACAATTTATTTTAATTATTAAATTCTACATATTTAATTCGGTCTGCCAGAAGAATTAGGCGAGACCCGAAACTACATAATATTACAAACAATAAGTCTATTACTTCTACTGCAGAGAACTTAAAATTTTACAAGTCAAATATACCAAATCAATTACATCACCCGATGATGAAGGAGTCGGGTTGCTAGGTAAGAGCCGCGGGAGGACTAACAATCACAGATCTGAAAAACAGTAAAATTGAGACTGTCAGTCTCGAGAGTGAGTTAAAATCATATATCCAAAAACAGTTACAAACACTTCAATAACACATTTTTAATTTGAAATAAATACTAAGTCATGCAAAAATAAACGTGTCATGCCATGCTTAAATAAAAAGTAACTTTCACCTACTACGGGATGAAGTACCTCAACAGAATTCTAATCTCAACTCTAATATCTCGACTCTCTCATTCTAACAGGGACTTTAATCCAGTCTGGTCACTTAAGTTTCCAAATAAGCCGACACCCAGAGAGTAATGCTCGACCAGGGACCTATACTCCGGCAAACACACTCTACTAAGCCTAGAGAGCGATGCTCGACCAGGGTAAGTTCTAAATTTACCTTTTCACCCTTTTGTTATCAGTCTCGGATTCATACCGATGCACTCATCAAATAGAATGTTCTACAACCTTCTCATCCCGAGTCAACATGAAACAATAAAATCGTAATGCATAAAATGAAACTTATATAAATAGCGATTAAATTAACTAATTAAACTATAAAATCATGTAATCAAAATTATTTCGTAAAATCTCAGCATAACACATGTAAACAGATATATGATTTTAACTCACAGCTTTGACGACTGACAAGGCTGTCGCGTGCTTATAAAAAATAACCTAACTAGACCTCCTAACTATGTAGTCGGGCAAACAAGGGTCGAATCCCTAGAGACTAAAGTAGTAAAAACTAGCTAATCTTGACTTTAATCAATGCTAAGTAAGTAACCAAATCAACAATTGAGGATGAATTAATCTATAATGCAAATAATAATAATAATGAGAATAAATTCAAGGATAAAAAGAACCTAGAGTTAAGTATCCCCACTAGCATAATTAGCGCAAAGATAAGTTCCTACCCCAAACTAATTAAATAAAATGTTCGTAAGGAAAGGTAAACCCTATAAAATACCATAGATCTCTCCCGAGTATAAATGGCTTCCCTAATACGCAATCAAACCTACTCCTGTGGTATCATGCACATTAAAGATATTATTAAATTCAATACCCTGACTTCCTAACAATCCATTCTACCTACTCCCGTTGAGAGTTTCATGTCCTTAATTGAAATATTCAAATCCGTCAAAATCCACGGGATAGCTTCTCTTGCTTGTTTTGCGATATAAAATCTTCCTAGGTATGAGTATCTCTTTGATATCGTGCTTAACCATGAACGACTCTACAAATATCCTTGCCAACGTCTAGTAACTCGAGCCAATTTCTACAAAAATAAAACAAAACAAACCCGAGGAAAGAAATATTAAAAATAACGAATAATAGCTCTAAGAGATTAGAAATGCGAAGATAGATGAAGAACAACGTATACATATGGCATATAAAATGCATATATTATTGTGCTATCAAATTCCCCCACACTTATCATTTACTCGTCCTCGAGGAAACAAAACAAAAATAAGAAAAACTATACTAATAAAGTAATAAAATCCTAACTCATTGTCGTAGGAATCACGGTTGCACTTAGCATGTGCAACAAGCCCTTTAAACCCCTAGGTTACCCTAGTAGACGAGCAAGGTCTCGTGAAGGTTTTCAGAATGACATACCTACAAGGCCGAATAATGAACATCCAAACCAATGAATTCAATCAAGTAACAATTTTGAAAACTTAAAATCATTTTAGGGACTATGTTAATATCACAAATCAACGAACATGGAATGAAACAGTAAGTCAATAACACCCTTTAATGGCCAACTGATCTTACCGCTTCCTTCCCCTAACTCAGTCATATGCATGCAGCTTCTCACTTTAGTTCTGCAAAAGAAAACAAATTGAGTCTCTCATGTGTTTAAAAAGGTAGCAGCATCATCACTCAACCTATTTCGCGTCGACACTTTTATAGTCTTCCTCTTTAGACTTACCTCTCATCTTTCTCCACTTATTTTGGGGTGGCACAAACACGGGGAGGTCATGAATTCCTTGTAATAAGGTAGGCTTGGTTAAAATAGGGTAAGATAATATTATTTGGGGATGTGGTGCTCAAATCCTAATAAAAGAGAATAAAATCTACTCCGACCAACACAACTATTTCCAAATGTAAGGTTCATTTTTTTTCTTTCTTTCTTTTCTTATTTTTTTTCTTTTTATCAGGAAATTATGTGCTTCTTTCCCGAACTTTTCACTTTTTCTTTCTTTTTTTTTTATAAATAAACTAACACTTTAATTGAGTAACAAATTTTGCAACTTTTCTTTTCTTTCGTATCACAGTCTCCATATTGACATATAAAGCATACATTGTAGTAGCATATTTCGCAAAATCCAGACAAAATCTAAAAAGAAAGGCTTTAAGGCATGTAATGTAAGGCGTCAAGAAATGGGATCAAAGCTCAATATAGTTTGACTTAGATGGGAATGTAAAAGAAAAATGAGCAAATAATCCTAATCCTAAAATTTGAGGCTCTAACTACCTAAAGGAGTCTTTAGTCATCCCCTCACGTATGCGTCACAGAGTCTCGAATAGAACCAAGGCAAGTCCAAGAATTGTACTACATAAGAGGAAAACCCTAATCACACATGAAAAACGGAGACTGATTCAGATGTGTCAGTCTATATGGCTCAAATTCCTCACAAGTTACTTAAGATACATGCATTAGTCGAGTCGGGGCCCGAAAAATAATTCTAGCCACAACCTATTGCCAAGAAAGCATTTACATATCATTACCGAATTATCCAATCCAGCGTCAATCAACTCATGACAAGAACTATAGAAAAACGTTTTTTTTTGAAATTACTTGCTTCATAAATTGGCTTGGAATGTTCAAATTTTTTTTTGTTACTATTATATATATATATATATATATATATATATATATATATATAGCAACACCAAATAAAAACTAATACACTAATACCCTCCCCCACACTTAAATGTTGCAGTGTCCATAATGCAAAAGCAAAATATAAACATAAGTAAAATGGGAGAGGTACTCACAAAATCTCATCGAAGAGGGGGAGGAGGGTTTGAAAACTCTTGTGACTTCATCAAGGTATTTAGATTCTCCAGAGTTGTAAATATGGATGACAAACTTTCTTTGAGTGTCTTTAGCTCGTCCTTGATCTCATCAACTGAATTTTGGAGCTTTTCAAGGGCTCTCTCGATCGGTGTAGAGGAAGAACTAGCACCCTCAGAAGTACTAGGTATGATTGGTGCCGCAGGAAGAATAGGCGCTCGATCTCTTAGTTGATTACTACCAAAAGACCAATTTGCCTTATTGCGGAAAGACATTTCCTCGGGGGAAGGTAGTTCATCTTCAACGTCCCTGATACACCAAAGAGTGGTGCCTCCTTTCTTTTTGAACCAACTTGAAGAGATATCTAGAACATCGGTTCTATTAACATGACCATCTTTCTCGAGTTGATTCTTATGGCCCAAGTAGAGAGCAATCGGGGTTATGAGTCCCCCTTGCACAAACGCTCCGCCGCTAGTGATTGATTTTGCCTTGGTTTGCATTTGCCGAATAATGTAAGCACCAACATCAATAAGTTGAGCATGAAGCATGTGATGGAGCATATATAGCTCATCTACTCGAACTTTACCCCCTTCTCGTCAACCAAATATAGTGCTTGCGAACAATCGAAGGATGTATCGAAGAGCTGGGTGTCGGATTGAGACTGTCGGGCTCCCTTTCGAATCATAGTCATTTTCACCAGTCAACATTCGCCAAAAGAGCGTAGCAGACCAACTTTTTGGGGTCAACCTCGGTCCAGCAGTAGACAAACCAAGAACTTCATTCAGCTTGGGCAAAGTCCAAGTATGTTCCTCATTGTACATTCGAAAATTGATCATACCATCATCACAGCTCGGTCCTAAGTAAGTAACAGTTTTCAAAGAGCTCAAAAATTCCAGTGTGATTCTCTTATATGTGGGATTTTTTGTTATTAAAAGATCACCCAAACCAATGTTAGAGAATAGCAACCGGGTATCATCTTCAATGTGTGAGGATTTTAGAACATCAACATCACAATAACGAGTAGCAATTACTCCTCTCACAAACAACTTTTCATACTTCGCTCGTTGGTCGTCATCTCTAAAATTGATATCATAGTAATCGATGACAACCTTTTGTTTTTGTTTTGCTAGAGAAGATGAAGGGACTACTGTTTTACCCTTCACAGTTGAAGATTTTATCTTGGAGTCAGAGGTTTTTCTTTTAAAAACTGACTTTTCTTTGGAACTTGGGTATACAGGGGCTTTCTTTTGCTTAGTGCTTTTTGGATGAGCCATTGATGTAGTACTAATTAAGTTTTCTCAATGTCGAAATCCAAAATTTATGTCCTTTACTCACTATTCATAAGACGCACAATTCTGCAATAATACCCACTCACAACAATTTTTCACAACAATCAATTGTAACACTCCGAATTTTTATATATTTAATAAATGAGCTATTTTTCCATATCCAATTAGTTTGATTTTTTAAGGAATTAATTAAATAAATTATTTGAGGAATAAATTATATTTTTATTTGATTATTCAAATTTTCTCCAAATGCATATTTATATAAGTAAAATTATATATTAAAAAATTATGGTAGAAATTGTAAGGATGTTTATAAAAGAATTTTGGGAAAATTGGTATTACAATTGATTATTTAATTTAATTGTGTGTAGGATTTATTTGGAGGATTATTTTGGAATAAGGATTAAAAGTATAATGTTATTTTTATTGGGTTTTAATAGAAATTTATGAGCTTGGTATTTTTGTAAATAAATATGTCGGTCAAGGGTATTTGTGTAATTATATATTTTAATAATTCGGATTTGGCCCAAATTAAATAGTTAAGGGCTTAATTGAAAGGATAAAGGAAAGTTTAGGGGTTAACTTGGAATTCTGTAGGATGAAATTGTAAGTAATTAAAGAAGTTGAGGGACCAAATTGTAATAAGGAAAAGTTCAGGAGCTCAATGTCGATATTGAAAGGAAAAGAATCGGGGAAGAAGAGAGGAAGAGAGGGAGAGGGAGAGGCGAAGTCTTGCAGTGTCCTTCCGCGGACTACGCAGTGGGCGGCTTCCAACAGCAGCAGAAGCGGCGTGTGGCGGCGGCGTCGTTCCGGCCGTTTCCGGCCGATCTTGGTGGCTATCGGCTCCCCTTGAAGAGAGCTTTCTTTTGGCAGCAGCGGCAACGCCTATGGTGGCCGGAGACGGAAGATCCGGTGGAGAGAGAAAATGGAGACAACCGAGGTTTTTGGGCTTTTTCGGCGAGCTCCGGCGGAGGATGGACGATCGGAGGACATATCCCGACTCTCCTCAGCTCAAGCTTCGCGATGGCACCGGTTTTGTAGCGATCGTGCTTCGTTTGCAAATCGACTGCTGAGATCGTCCGCAAATTTCTCCGGATGATCGGGTGTCAGATCGGAAAATCGGAAGCAGGGATCGTCATCAGCGCGTCGTTGTGAGTCCGATGGTGTGTTCGGATCATCGATCGGACTCCAGCGGCAGAAGGCGAGTTAACCGAGCGACCGAGCATTTCGGTAATTTTTCTCTGGCCTGTAATTTTGGAATTCTTGGTTTAATTGTGTGTCTATTGGATTATATTGAGTATTTGATGATATTTTTGTGAGTCAAAAATAATTGTCGGTCAGTTTGCATGCCTCGTATTTTGTGCTGTCTGGCGGAGTCGGTAAATAGTGAAGTTTGGGGACCGACTCCCGTTGTTTAAATTGTTGAATATTTGTAGTATTTTTTTGGCAGGTCTTGGACCCGTTTTTACGGGGGGTAATGTTCGTGTTATAGGGAAGGTTTTGCCGGATTTTCGGTAGAATTCTTCTGAGTCGAGATTCTTAGACAGTCAATCCTAGGAGTCTAGACCTAGGATTAATGATCGATTGTTTCAGCATTTTGATAAATTATTTTCCGTGACTAGATTGTCCGTTTGTTCGGCTCTCTCCAACCGAGGCACCATAGCAGAGCTAGGAGGTCGCCCAATTCTGTGAGTTCAAGTCACTTAATCGTTGCACTATTGCTAAGTCTGAATTTAATATGCTATTTTGAAAGTTTATGCTTAATATGGTTATTAGTATCACAACGCAAATAATTTCACTGGATTATTAATTATTGAAGATAATATAAATATTATTATTAGTAATGTTATAACAATACCAAATATTATCAGTTTTCCACATGAGTTGCATGATGTCTTACTTTAAATTTGTTAATCGTTATTTTGATATGGTTGAATGACTTCTTTAGACAATAATATTTATTAAATGTGGTGATTGCGATTTGGGAAATGTGGCTTGTAGAACATGTCGCCTGATGGGTTACATCAGGACCGCGTGTGCACCGGTAATGATCATGGACACGTAATAAGATTTTTATGGGTTTGCCCTGGTCGAGCATGACTCTATGGGCTGATTTGAGTAAATTGCCGAAGGTAAGGTTCCTGGTCGAGCATTGCTCTCTGGGTGCCGACTTATTTGGAATTCAAGTGTTCAGACTGGAGGTAAGGTCCCTGGTCGAGCATTGCTCTTTGGGCGCCAGTCTTATTAGATTAAGAGAGCCAAAATGGCTACTAGAATTTGGAGTTAGGGTTCTACTGAGCCACTCGTCCCGTAAAAAAAAATAAAAATATATTTTTATTTATTTATTTATTTATTTATTATGGTATGATTATAATATGGATTGTATTTACGTGCATGGTTGATTATTGATTCGAATGATTAATATTTTCTGTGAAGGAAGTAATAGGGTATGATTATAGTATGATTGGTATTTATGTGCATGGTTTGATATACTGATTTGAATAATCTGTGTTTTCTGAGAAGAAAGCAATAGTCTCTAGATTATTTGATTTTAACTCACTCTCGAGACTGACAGTCTCATTTTTACTGTTTTTCAGATTCGTGATTGTTAGTCCTCTCGCGACTCTTATTCAGTAACCCGACTCCTTCATCCTCGGGTGATGTATTTGATTTGGTATGTAAATTGGTAAATCTTATATTCTCCGTAGTAGTAATAGTAGATGATGTATCAGTTGTAAATTTTCTGAGTTTCGGGTCTCGCCTTCTGGCAGACCGAAGTAATTATGCAAAGTGTAACTATTAAGATAATTTGCGACTTTAATAATATTAATTTGAGATGAGATTTGTTTAAGCCAGTGAGTGTCAGGCTTACTATGGGTTTCGGTAGCCTTACGCCTACCCATTCCCTAGTGCCGGTCACAGGCCCTCGGGTGGGGTCGTGACATCAATAACCCAAAGGAGTAATATTCATGCCAATTTCATGCCAAAAGCAAACCAATCACTAACCCCTGTCAAATATTATTCAAAGGAATTGCAATTTTATATACTAAATCACAGTCAAGAGATTATATGAAGCGAACTAACCGAGGTTGGGTGATGTCTGGTTGAATCGGGCATCAAAAAAAAATTGTCAGCAGATTGTCCCTAATTTTTTGCCAAAAATCGAGCAACTTGGCACCTAAAAGAAAGGAATGCGGCTTCAACAGCGTCGAGCACACGCTGCGTCTGCAGCGTCGAGCGCGCACAATGCATCGGCAGCGTCGAGCATGCACCGCGTCTGTGGGGAGGAAACAGCTGGAAGCGGTCGCACAATGTTTCGGTGGGGCAAGTTCATGCTGCTTCGACCTCCCATCGCTTTGGTTGAGGGTGTTGGCTGTCTCGGGGAGGAAACAGCTGCTTCGCGGTGTCGCAGCAGTCTGGCGTCGGGTGGTCCGGCTGTCTCGGGTGAGAAGCTCTCTTTTCTCTTTTTTTTTAAAGAGGAAAATATGAGGTTATGGTTTGGCGGCAGCTTGAGATAGCAGGTCGCGACCTTGCTATGGAGCGGACTGCCTTGTGTTCTGTTTTATTTTGAGAGCCGCGGGTTATCTGTGGTTCAGAGTAGTCGGCTGCGAGGTGATTGTGGATTATACTGCCTTCATTCTCTTGCTTCCCCCTAATATATATATATATATATATATATAAAGTGAAGGAGATAAAACAAGAATAAGGCTTAGGCTATAACAAAATAAGTAAGAGAAAAAAAATATAACACACAAAACAAAGCGAAATAAAGGAAGACAAAAAGTCAAAATTCTAGTCCTAAGAAAATTGATAAAGGTAAATAAACAAAGTAAGGTATAGGTAAAAAAAGAAAAAGAAAATTGAGAATAAAAATTAAAATTAGGAGTGAGTTTGGGGTGCCTCCCAAAAGCGCTTGTTTATAAGGTCGTAAGCTCGACCTCCTTTAAGATTAATTCTGATGAAGGGTCGGAAAGTGGGATGTCCACATTCTCGTCAATAGGGTCACCGATTCTGTAATGTTTTACTCTTTGAGCGTTCACCTTGAAGGTACCATTTTGTTTGTTCCAAAGCTCTATTAAACCATAAGGGAAGACCTTATTAACTCGAAATGGTCCTGACCATCGAGAGTGAAGTTTTCCAGGAAAGAGTTTCAACCTAGAATTAAAAAGGAGAACTAAGTCGCCTTCCTTAAACTCTCTTCTCAAAATCCCTTTGTCATGCCATCTTTTAGTCTTCTCCTTGTAAAACCTTGAACTTTCATAAGCATCAAGTCGAATTTCTTCTAGCTCATTAAGTTGTAGGAGTCTTTTCTCACCTGCCAATTGAGAGTTGAAATTTAGGCTCTTGATAGCCCATAATGCACGATGCTTTAATTCAATAGGGAGATGACATGCTTTCCCATAGATTAGTCGATATGGAGTGGTGCCAATAGGAGTCTTCAATGCTGTTCTATAAGCCCATAGTGCATCATCGAGTTTCGCGGACCAATCCTTCCTTGAATTCGCAACCGTCTTCTCCAAGATGGTTTTGATCTCTCGGTTAGAAATCTCTACTTGACCACTACTTTATGGATGATATGAAAGCCCTACTCGATGATGTACTTCATACTTCTTAAGCATTGCCTCAAATCGATTCTCCAACAAATGCTTGCCTCCATCACTAATCAACACTTGTGGTACGCCAAATCGAGGAAAAAATATTCTTTTTAAAGAACTTGGTTACCACGCGAGCATCATTGGTTCGAGTAGCTATGGCTTCAACTCACTTTGAGACATAATCCGCAGCGACTAAAATATATCTATTCCCATAAGAAGAAGGGAACGGTCCTATAAAATCTATTCCCCACACATCGAATAATTCTACCTCGAGGATGTTATTAAGAGGCATTTCATTCCTCTTAGAGATGTTACCAGTTCATTTACATCGATCACAAGACTTAACATGTTGGTGAACATCCTTAAAAAGACTTGGCCAATAAAAGCCACATTGAAAAATCTTTGTTGCAGTCTTACTAGTGCCAGCATGTCCACCACATGGTAAATCGTGACAATGTGAAATAATGGATGGCACCTCATTTTCTGGAATACACCTTCTAATCATCCCATCAGTATAAGATTTGTAAAGGAAAGGGTCGTCCCAAAAATGTCTCCTCACATCTTTACAGAATTTTTTCTTTTGTTGTGATGAATAGCCGTGAGGAATAGTACCACTGGCCAAGTAGTTTGTTATATCAGCATACCATGGGATCTCCTTAATAGCTAGAGCTAGAAGTTGCTCATCAAGAAATGAATCATCAATGGGGGAATCCTCATCACCTTCACCATCAAGGACAAGTCGAGGGAGATGATCAGCAACAACATTTTCGGCTCCTTTCTTGTCCTTTATTTCTAGGTCAAATTCTTGTAACAACAAAATCCACCGAATCAAGCGAGGTTTCGCATCCTTCTTACTCATCAAATACCTTAATGTTGGGTGATCTGTGTGAACTATCACCTTTGATCCAACCAGATAGGATCAAAACTTCTCCATTGCACACACCACTGCCAACAATTCCTTCTCGGTTGTGGCATAGTTCATCTCGGTTGAATCAAGAGTTTTGCTCGTGTAGTGGATGGTATGGAGCTTGCCATCTTTCCTCTGGCCCAACATTGCCCCGACTGCGTAGTCACTAGCATCGCACATGATTTCGAATGGAAGATTCCAGTTCGGCGATTGCACGACTGGGGTAGATATAAGAGCTTGCTTTAACCTGTCAAAAGCCTCGGTACAAGCATCAGTAAAAATAAAGGGAACATCCTTGCCTAAGAGCTTAGTTAGAGGTCGAGCAATTTTTGAAAAGTCCTTGATAAAACGACGATAGAACCCTGCATGACCAAGGAAACTCCTTACTCCTTTCATAGAATTAGGCGGTGGTAAACGCTCAATGACCTTTATCTTAGCCCTGTCAACTTCGATGCCCCTATGAGAAACAACATGACCCAAAATGACACCCTGTTGTACCATAAAATGACATTTTTCCCAGTTTAGAATTAGATTGACTTCCTTACATCTATGGAGCACCCCTTCCAAATTATTAATGCAAACATCAAAAGGTGTTCCATAGACTGAGAAGTCATCTATAAAGACTTCAATAGAATTCTCAATAAGACCTGAGAAAATTGCCATCATGCATCGTTGAAAAGTGGCAGGAGCATTACATAATCCAAATGGCATTCTCCGATAAGCGAAGGTGCCATAAGGGCAGGTAAAAGTAGACTTTTCCTGATCGTCGGATGAATAGGAATTTGAAAAAAACCTGAGTATCCATCCAACCAATATAAAAAGGAATGCTTTGCCAATCTTTCTAACATTTGATCAATAAAGGGGAGAGGAAAGTGGTCTTTTCGGGTGGCTTTATTTAATTTCCTATAATCAATGCACATCCGCCACCCTGTCACAGTTCTAGTGGGGATTTGTTCACCCTTGTCATTCTTGACAACGGTCATACCTCCCTTCTTTGGAACCACTTGTACAGGACTAACCCACTTGCTATCTGAGATAGGGTAGATTATCCCTGCATCAAGTAATTTAAGAACCTCCTTTTTGACTACTTCCATCATATTTGGATTAAGCCTTCTTTGAGATTCTATAGAAGAGGTATGGTCGTCCTCAAGATTGATCTTATGCATGCAAAAAGATGGGTTAATACCCTTAATATCATCGATAGTGTACCCAATGACATTTCTGTATTTTCTCAAAATCACAAGCAATTGTTCAATTTGCATGTCATTGAGTTCAGCATTAACAATAACATGGTATATCTTATCAAGACCCATAAACACATATTTCAGGTTAGAGGGAAGGGGTGTTAATTCTACCTCAAGAGGCGTAGTACTCTCCTTAGACTCACTTGGTTTCAACACTTCCTTGATAGGTTCATTAGCTGCTAGCGCTTGTGTCTCCTCTAAGAGCCTTTTGTACTCCCTTGTTTCCCAATCCTCTTTATCTGCATCCCCCATTAAGATCGTTTGCAATGAATCATCTAGTTGTAGATCTACAGCCTTAGCTTCCACCACTTCATCTAAAGCATCCACGCTATAAATTGTTTCCTCCTTAGAAGGAGAATCCATAGAACTTGTGAGTGAATACTCCACCTTCTCATTACCCACTTCAAAGGTGATTTTCCCATTCTTCATGTCAATAATCGCCCCAGCAGTGGCCAAGAAGGGTCTCCCTAGAATGATAGGGACTTGCGCATCTTCTTCCATCTCCATAACCACAAAATCACAAGGGATAAAGAATTTCCCAACTCTAAGTGGCACATCCTCAAGAATACCCAAAGGAAATTTCACCGATTTGTCTGCCAATTGTAAAGAGATGCGCGTGGGTTTTAATTCACCCATTTAAATTTTCTTGCAAATTGATAGGGGCATAAGATTGACATTTGCCCCTAAATCACATAAAGCCTTCTTTATTTCAATGTCACCTAACTTCACTGGTATGGAATAGCTCCCTGGATCTCCTTGGTTCTTTGGAAGCTTGTTCTACAATATAGCACTACATTCAGCTTCAGTGAGACTGTTGCATTCTCTTTGATTTTTCTCATGTTAGAGAGCATGTCCTTTAGGAATTTAGCATAGGAGGGCATCTCTGAGATTGCATCCAAGAATGGGATGTTGATCTGCAACTTCTTTAGGATGTCTAAAAATTTTCCATACTTCTTTTTTAGCTTTGCCTGCCAATTTTTGTGGGAAAGGTACAGGTGGCTTGTAAGGTTTAATGACAATAAGCTCCTTCTTCTCTTTAATTTTCTCTTTTTCTATCATGTTCTCAGTTTTAATCATCTCTTCCTCTACTGCAACTACTTTCTTTTGAACTACCTTCGGTGGAAGGTCTTCTAGCTCTCTACCATTCCTCAAAGTTACAGCATTAATTTGACCCTTAGGTGGTTGCTCGGTGTTACCAGGAAAGTGACCCAGAACCTTTGAAGATTGACTTGTTGAGCAAGTTGGCTTATCTGATTCTCCATGAGCTTGGTTTGAGCTTGAATCTGTTGAATTGTAGCAGTAAGAAGACTATTCTGTTTCAACTGCTCTTCCCAATACTTATTTTGCTTAGCCTGTGAGGCTGCAAAAGTTTCAACCAAAGCTTCTAGGTTGGACTTGGGTTATGGTTGTGGTGGTAGGGGAGGCTGTTGATTGTAGTTTTATGGTTGAAGGGTGGTCTATTTTGAAAACCTGGAGGATGATTGAAGTTGTTGCGAGGTGGTGATGGCAGTGGTGGGTTCAACTAATTTTGAGTGTTCTTATGGGAGAATGTTGGGTTTTGTTTCCAACCTTCATTGTAAGTGTTGGAGTAGGGATCATAGGGTCTTCTTTATTAGTTGTTGTTATAGAGAGCGTTAGCTTGCTCCATAATCATCTCAGCATATTGACATTCACTTGCAATATGTCCCTGTACCCCACATGTCTCACAAGATGCTACCACAGATGGTCCTGCTCGAAGTTGATCAACCTTAAGTGACAAAGCTTGCACAGTACTAGTTAAGAGAGTCATTGCATCAACGTCATGTTTACCCCCTATCTTTGCACTGTTTCTCCCATTTGAGTGAAAGTTATCATTAGTAGCCATCTTCTCAAGTAATGCCTTAGCCTCAGTAGGAACCTTTTCAACAAAATTACCACCTGACGCAGCGTCAATGTAAATCCTATACTCATGCGTCAACCCATTGTAGAAGGTCTGGATCAATAGCCACTCTTGAATTCCATGATGAGGACACTTTCTCTGCAGACTCTTGAACCTTCTCCAATACTTATACAATGACTCATCATCTAATTGACGAAGAGTGCTCAACTTGGTCCTTAGCCTTGCAGTTTTCTCTTGACCCAAGAACTTGGCTAAAAATGCCTTTACTAGCTTGTCCCATGAATCAAAAGTACCAATGCCTTCATCTTTTAGCCATTCTTTTGCCCTATCCTTCAGAGAAAAAGGAAAAAGGCGTAGTCTAATTGCATCATCATTGACATTATTAATCTTAAAAGTGTCACACTTCTCCAAAAAACTATCAATATGACTAACAAGACAATCATTGACTCCTCTTGAAAAGGAATCATTGGAGATGAACTGAATAAACTGAGGTTTTAGTTTGAAGTGTGTTGTAGTAATTGCAGGTCTAAGAATGCTAGACATTGCACCGGTAGTTGCATCCAGTACACCATATTCCCAAAGAGGTTTAGCAGCCGGTGGTTCAGCCATTGTTTCCTGTTGCATATTCTTATTCCTTCTCCTTTTACTTCCTTGCTTACGTGCAGTAGCCTCGATTTCAATAGCAATAGGGATTAAATCTCTTGAACCTGTTCGTCGAGTTTGCATGCAATAAAAAGGAAAACCAGAAACAAGAGATCAGGAGCACAAGGAATAATAGCCGAAGCACTACTAAACCCAAAGCTTAGCAAAAATAAATCAAAATTAACTACTTTAATACAGTCAGTCCCCGGCAGCGGCGCCAAAATTTGACAAGGCTGTCGCGTGCTTATAAAAAATAATCTAACTAGACCTCCTAACTATGTAGTCGGGCAAGCAAGGGTTGAATCCCTAGAGACCGAAGTAGTAAAAACTAGCTAATCTTGACTTTAATTAATGCTAAATAAGTAACCAAATCAACGATTGAGGATGAATTAATCTATAATGCAAATAATAATAATGAGAATAAATTCAAGGATAAAAAGCACCTAGAGTTAAGTATCCCCACTAGCATAATTAGCGCAAAGATAAGATCCTACCCCAAACTAATTAAATAAAATGTTCGTAAGGAAAAGTAAACCCTATAAAATACCATAGATCTCTCCCGAGTATAAATGGCTTCCCTAATACGCAATCAAACCTACTCCCGTGGTATCATGAACATTAGAGACATTAAATTCAATACCCTGACTTCCTAATAATCCATTCTACCTACTCCCGTGGAGAGTTTCATGTCCTTAATTGAGATATTCAAATCCGTCAAAACCCAACTCCCGCTGTGATAAAGACAATGGAATCATAACAATACTAATTATCCCTAATCTAGTATTGGCATATGCAAAATCAATTAAGCAAGAACAATTAAATAGTTAATTTGGAGGGGATTAAGGGAACAAATCATAAATCAATCATGGCTAGGGTTCAATTAACCCTAAGATTAGGAAACTACTCATTCATGATAATTAAATAACTAAAATAGATTAAAAAAGAAAGCATAATTAATAACAGCTTAAAGAGGAAAGGGAAAATACTTGGATTGAATAAAATGAATGATGAATGATGAAGTCTTTCATCAATCTTCAAAACATAAAGGAAAATGACATAATGGAGGAGGAGAAATAAAGTTAAAGAGAAAAAGAAGAAAATGGGGCTCCTTTTTCAGGTTCTTTACAATCTATTTATCATATGGGGTATCCAAGAGTTTGGCTAGGTTTCTACCCTAAAAATTCGACTTGACAGCTATCCAAAACGCAGTGTTGCAGATCCAGCCACGGGCAGGGCGCGACGTGGCATTGTAGGTCGCGGTTAGGGGGCGGGGTGGACTGTTTCTTTACTTATTCATTGGCCTTGAAAGCCAAGTCACGGAGTGGCCGCATGATAGCTTCTCTTGCTCATTTTGTGATATAAAATCTTCCTGGGCATGAGTATCTCTTTGATATCATGCTTGACCCTGAACGACTCTACAAATATCCTTGCCAATGTCTAGTAACTCGAGCCAATTTCTACAAAAACAAAACAAAACAAACCCAAGGAAAGAAATATCGAAAATAACGAATAATAGCTCTAAAATATTAGAAATGCGAAGATAACATGAAGAACAACGTATACATATGGCATATAAAATGCATATATTATTGTGCTATCAACGACCTCCTAGCTCTGCTCCGATGCCTCGGGTGGAGCGAGCCGATTTGACAGATTATCTAATCACGAAAAAAAATTAATCAATAATGTTGAAACATTTGACAATTAACCCTAGTTCTGGGTGGATTGAGCCGATTTGACAGATTATCTAATCACGAAAAATAATTAATCAATAACGTTGAAACATTTGACAATTAACCCTAGTTCTAGATTCCTAGGACTGACTGTCTAAAAATCTCGACTCGGGTAAATTCTACCAAAAATTCGGCAGAATCTCTCTTAAAATATGGACATTTACCCCTCATAAGATGGGTCCAGGACCTGCCAGAAAACCCTTCAAATATTTAACAATTTATTTTAACGGGAGTCGGGTCCCCAAGACTTTACTATCTTTCCCGACTCCGCCACACATCACAATTCACGACTAAAGGCAAACAGTCCGACAACAATTATTTTAACTCATAATACTTTCTAATGCTCAATACAATTCAATAAATACATAAGTTTTACCAATAAATTCTAAAATCAACGGGCCAGAGAATTACCGAGACGCTTGATCGCTCGTTCAACTCGCCTCCAGCCGCCGGAGTCCGATCGACGATTCGAATGTACCATCGGACTCGAAACGAAGCGCTGATGAT
This sequence comes from Ricinus communis, assembly GCF_019578655.1. Taxonomy (NCBI): domain Eukaryota; kingdom Viridiplantae; phylum Streptophyta; class Magnoliopsida; order Malpighiales; family Euphorbiaceae; genus Ricinus; species Ricinus communis. Next base: position 25,293,859 of record NC_063258.1, read on the forward strand.
GATCCCCGCTTCTGATCTACTGATCCGACTCCCGATCATCCTGAGGAATTTTTGGACGATCTCGGCCGTCGATTTTTGAACAGAGTCCGATCTCCACGAAACCGGTACCATTGGAAAGCTTGAGCTGAGGAAAGTCCGGATATGCCCTCCGATTGGCCAAAACCCGCCGGAGCTCGCCGAAAAAGCCAGCTGCCTCTAACTTTTCACCTTGTCGGATCTTGCAATTCCGGTAGCCTCAAGGGGTGGCGATGGTCGGAAAAAAAAGCCTCGGAGATGCTTATCATTTGGAGCCTAAGAACGCCGCTAATAGTCGCCAGAAACCCCGTGATCGACGGCAAGAAAAATTATATCGTAACAAGCCATTTACGCCGCCTGCCGACGCTTCCAGCTGCAGTCACCGGCCCATCGAGCTCGTCGATGATAGCAGCACCCTTTGCCGCCACCGACGCACCACAGACGGGCCTCCACCGCTGCCGCCACCGAAGGCCGACACCCCCTCTCTCCTCCTCTTCTTCCTCTTCTTCTTCTTCTTCTTTCTTTTCTTTTCTTCTCTATATCAATAATTGGTCTCCAATTTTTTCTTCCTTACTATTTAGTCCCTCAATTTTTTATTACTAACAATTTCATTCGGCAAAAATTTGAATTAATCCTTAAACTTTTCTTTAGCTTTTCAATTAAACCTCTAACTATTTAATTTGGGCCAAATTAAAATTATTAAAAATATATAACTACATATTTATCCTTACTTTTAAATGTAAAATTACCAAAAAGCTCTTGCTGACATATTTAATTATAAGAATATCAAACATGCAAATTTTCATTAAAATCCCATATTAATAAAATTATACTTTTAATCCTTATTCCAAAATAAATTTTCAATTTAGTTCTAATACACAATTAATTTAATTTAATTAATCAATTTGCTAAATATTTTCCAACTAAAATTTAACACCATTAGCTAACTAAAATTTCTTTTTCCCAAAAATTCTTTTATAAAATAATCTTTACAAATTCTTCCACAACTCTCCAATATAGAATTTAATTTATGTATATTCATTTAGGCGAAAAATTTGAATAACCAAAAATATAATTTATTTCTCAAAAAATTTACTTAATTAATTTCTTAAAAATCAAACTAATTGGATATAGAAAATAACTCTCTCATTTGTCTAGCATTAAAATTTCTATTTAAATCATGCAAATGTTTCATTTATCAAGATTAACCCAACTTTATTACGATGACATCAAACGATGTTGAAGAGATATTTGTATTGTTATTTAATGTCTTAGGTCATCATTTGATTTGGAAAAAATGTATATCAGACTAGAGAAAAATGTAATGTTACCCTCCTTAGTCCCTAATTTTTTTATCCAATTTAATTCGATAAAAGAAATCAGTTTGATTGTAAAATAAAAAGATAAAAAATATAATTTTTAAATATTAAAAATAATTAGTATAATATAAAAAAATAAGAGAAGTTAATCGTTAACAGAATCAAATATTAAGAAAACATTAGTTCATTTTTTAAAAAAGTAGGGTAACCATACCTCATTGGGTAAAAGTAAATTTGTCTTAAAGACATGGTTGTCAAGTTTGAGAACTAAAATGGTCCAAAAGGAGTACAAGTTTTCTTTATCTTCCTTTTCTTTGACTATTATTTTTCTTTTGGATCAAATAATTAAAAAAAAAAGAATTAAAGAAAAAAACAAAGCATTAGTTTGAGAACTAAAATGGTCCCAAAAGGACATATAATTCAAATATCTGGAATTCTTGAATCCGGATTGGCAAATTCTGTTGAAGTGAAAACCCTCTTGTATTCTCCTTTACATGGCTTCCAAGAAAGAATCAACCCCAAAATCAGTTCAAGAATTGTCCAACAATGGTGAAGAACCACCAGCAAAATTTTTCCATAAAGGAAATGATGCTGGAATCTCAGATGTTTCTGTCCCACTGATCGAAATCCCAGTTGTTGATATTGGTCTCCTCACATCTCCATCAACCAAGAAAGAGGAGCTTCAAAAACATCGATTAGCTCTCACCTCCTGGGGCTGCTTTCAGGTCTTCTTTTCTCTATTATCTATCCCTTGTTATTTAGTTTTAACTGATGTATTCTTGGTTTGTTCAATCTATATTAATGCCGTTTTTCTATGATAGTACAATTTGAGCTCCAAGATCTTTAAAAACAGTCTCTCAAGAAACTAGTAGTAGTCTTGATTGCCCTGTTTGCAAAATCATGTCATTTTTTGGAATGATTTCATTTTATTCAGAATATCTTGTGTCCAAAAAATTGAATTCTATCAACTACATATATGCTTTCCAAGCATGAGAACTCACTGATTGCACACTTTTTTAAAAGAGTTCATCTCATCCAGACCTGAGATTGTAGTATTTTAGCTGAGCAGATTTAGGCTTATTTGCATTTCAGATGCCTGCATAGATTGAAACAGAATTGCAGAAGATGAAAGTTTAACTCCTGACAGTGACACCACCTTCTATTTAAAAAATTCCAAATGCTCAACCATCTGTATACATCCTTCAATAAGATAAATAAAGTTGGATGAGAATTGCATCCATTTTTCTTGCTTACTCAAGCTAGTTTAAATGGTTCAGGTAATAAATCATGGAATGACAAGTTCATTTTTGGACAAAATGCGTGAAGTTGGCAAGAAATTTTTCGCATTACCAATGGAAAAGAAGCAGAAATAGTCTAGAGAAGCTGACAGCACTGAAGGGTATGGAAATGACATGATCAGCTCAGAGTATCAGACACTTGATTGGACTGATCGATTGTATCTAACACTAAGCCCTGATTATCAGCGGCAGCTCAAATTTTGGCCTGAAAATCCTCAAGCTTTTAGGTAATGCAATCATGTTCACCTCACCTAAGCCCCTTAATTTAAATGCATGTAACTACTAACTCAGCAAACGAGAAAATGAGGCAAGTTCCAGTGACTAGTGGAATAAAAAATGGCTAATAACTAAAAATTTCTGCAGGGAAACCCTGCATCAGTTTCTCATGAAGTCACAGCAGATAAATGAAATCCTCCTTAAAGCAATGGCGATGTCTTTGGACATAGGGGAGAACTGCTTTTTGGAGCAGTATGGAGAACAGCCATTAGTGACTGCAAGATTTAACTATTATCCTCCCTGTCCAAGGCCTAATCAAATTCTTGGAGTAAAACCACATGCAGATGCATCAGCAATCACAATTCTCTTGCAAGACAAAGAAGTTGAAGGTCTTCAGTTCCTAAAAGACAATGAATGGTTTAGAGTTCCTATCATTCCACAAGCTCTTCTTGTGAATGTTGGGGATCAAGTTGAGGTAAATAGCTACTATGTTTTCCATAAGATCTTTATTGACAAATACAAGGTTAGAGTAAAGGCATAAAATTCTGCAGTTAGCAGAAAATTATAAACCGAAAAGCTGACTGGGATTTGTGCCTAAACGCCCACATCTAACTTTGCCTGCTAATCTCAATAGACCCTCTATTTACAATGAGCAATGGAGAGAGTTAATAACTATTTGTGTATGATGTTATTAGATAATGAGCAACGGAATATTCAAGAGCCCAGTACACAGGGTGGTGACAAACTCAGAAAGAGAGAGGATTACTATGGCTATGTTCTTCATTCCAGGATCAGATAAAGAAATCAAACCAGCTGATGTTTTGATTGATGAAACTAGGCCAAGATTATACAAGAAAGTCAAAGATTATGTTAGCCTCTACTTCCAATACTACCAGCTTGGGAGGAGACCAATAGAAGCAGCAATGATGTAGGTGGTTCGAAGCCTTGAAAATTAAGCCTAGATTACAGCGAATTCATATGAAATAAACAGAAATGAGTTCTCAAAGAATTTGTTTGAAAAGAGAGGAGTGGGAAACTTCAGTATATATTTTAAATTTTTGAGATACAATCGATGATAAACTGAATTTTTTCCTTTACGTGGACTCGACAGTTCTTGCGCTTCTTGTCAGAACACACGAGCAACTGTGGATTCTGAGAAAGGCAAATAAAAATGAGCAAAACAGAACAAGATCGGAATCCTGTAAATGTAATATAGAAATAAGCTAAAAATGAGTCAACAAAAAAGTTAGAAGCCAGCCATGAACACAATTAATAGCACATAGGCTGGAGAATTTAATATTAAGAGTTTGATCTTATTTTGTTGGAGAATTTAATGTTAAAAACACAGCGCGTAGGCTGGAAAATGCAAACTCAACACCTATACAGCCCACCTATATATATATATATATATATATAAATTCATAATAAGTTTTTCATAACAGAACTCAAATAGCATCCTGATTTGCCTGAAAAACAGCTCTATGAACATACTGACCTTGTTCAAAAATTCTGTAATTCCTATTTAATATTTGTTTATTTTAATAATGTGAAATAATTTAATACTTTTCTTCACTTGAAATAAATACCATTACACAGTCTTTCTGAAACACAACAGATAGTCGTTTAGACCAAACATCCGAACTTAAAACTGAAAAGTAAATCTAGACAAGTCCTACTTTGGTACCATCTTAAGTTTTAAAATAGATGGAAAACTTAGCATAAATAAAAAAGACTATTTTTTTACCAGCACCTACAGCAACATCTGGTTTTTTAATCACAAATCTAACAATCCACTTGTTGCTTGTTGTTATTAGGCTATGCATAGAGTAATAGATGAACTTTTAAGTTTGGGTTCCTGCTCCACATAAATTCATTTCTTTTTCCAATTTCTTTGAATTATTATTGTTATTTTTATCATTTTGCATAGTATTTGGAGACATTCCAGGGTATACTCATAAATTAGGGACCCCATAAATGTCTAGTTGTTGGCATAAAAATAAATTATTTAAAGATGAAATTCATTTGATTTATGTGAATAAAGTTGACTTTCCATTTTGCCATGAAATACGGGTTGACACATAACAAGATTAATTGGCAGCTAAGTACAGCAGTGGAGCTCTCTGTGCAAGCATGGCCGATAATGATCCTCCTGCAAAGAACGCATAATCAGTATAAAAGTGTGTCCAAGAAATGGCCATCAGTGGCAAAGAACCACCAGGAAGATATTGCTATAGAGATGGTGTTGGTAGAGGCTTAGATACTTGTTGCCTTCCATTTATGGAGATTCCTGTTATTGATTTCGATCTTCTTACATCCCCATCTTCTAGCAGACAAGAACATGCAAAACTTCATTCTGCTCTCAGCTCATTTGGATGTTTTATGGTAAGGTTTCAATTTATCAAGCTGAATCAATTTTATCTGTTGCTCCCATTCGTTATATCACAAGTTTTGAACTATATTGTTTAAGTTTATTCTGAGAGTTGGCTATTTCCTGATTTTAAGTCAATTAATCATGGAATGTCAAGTTCATCCTTGAACAAAGTGCGTTCAGTTATCAAGCAATTCTTTGCCCTTCCTCTGGAAGAGAAACAAAAATATGGTGGAGGAATTGACGGCGGGGAGGGTTATGGGAATGACATGATTCTTTCAGATGATCAAGTACTTGACTAGCGTGACCGATTATTCCTTGTAGTAAGCCCAGAAGAACAACGGAAGCTCAAGCTTTGGCCTGAATACCCTGAAAATTTTAGGTGAGTCGATCTTGTGAATATATTAACAAAATCATCCATTTTGTTTATTTGATTTGTTGTTATTATAACCATTAGTAAAGCATCATCTTGAATATATTATATTCTATAAAATAGTATTCAAAAAGTTCAAATTTCTTTTTGAGAGTTTTCGGAATTTATAAACATTATATTCTACAAAAGAATGAAATTTGGAAAGGTCTTTCCTAAAATCTGCAGGGAGACTTTATTTGAATATATTGCCAAATTGGAGCTGATAAGTGAGGTTGTCCTTGAGGCCATGGCAATGTCATTAAACTTGGAAGATAGCTGTTTTTGGATAAATGTGGAGTTCAAGCAACAATGCGTGCACGATTTAACTTCTTTCCACCGTCTTCAAGGCATCATCAAGTTCTTGGTCTTTAACCACATTTAGATTCGTCAATAATCACCATTGTCCTTCAAGACAGAGAAGTGGAAGGTTTTCAATTCCTGAAAAATGATCAATGGTTTAGGGCTCTGATTATTCCCGAAGCTCTTCTCATTAACATTGGTGATCAAACAGAGGTAACTGACTGCCTTAGGTACATTAAAATTTCATAAATGAGTAGACCTTGTTGATATTTAGGGAGTTTATATTTCTTTCATATTGCTAAATTAACAATTTTGAGGTACCTTCAAAGTCTATATAATAAGTAAACTATATCTTTAAATCCTTAAAATTTTTATTTTTATTGTCTACTACTCGTAAATATATATTTTTAATTTAAATTGCGATTTATAACAAATTAATAATGTAACCATCAATTTTTGAGTTTTATTTTTTTCGTTTAAAATTGGTTTTTTTATTTGGTATTAAAATCCGATAATAAATATATATCTACACATAGTAATCACCTTTTCGATCAACCACTACTTTCCTTTTTTTTTTTAAAGAAAAAAGAAAAGAAAAAGTTCTTCCTTGCATCCACAAAAAAGTCTTCCTAATCTTTTTTCCACATACAAAGACTTCTTTGCATAAAGGAAGTCTTTCTAGTCTGCATTCATTAAATAATTTAAAACCATCAAATAAAAGGATCTGTTCTTTATTATTTTTTTCTTTCTTCACAACAATGTTTCTTATGTCAAAGTCCACCCAAATCATACATCTTATAGAGATAAATTTTAACTTTTCTTGTATTATTTCTCTATCAATTAATGGGTGCAACATTTCCATATTTAATGGATCAAATATATTAGATAGTTTATTTTAAAGATTAGAAACATATTTTCCAAGAAAAATAAAAAATCAGTTTCATATACATTGAATGAACTTTGGCACTCAGTTTTTCTGTTATTTGTCGTACCATCATTATTATATAAAATATATATCCAAATCGGTGTTAATACGTTTCGTTGTGAATATGACATATGTTATATTTATAATTTATTAATTATAATATTTTAAATATTAATAATGAATATTGTAAAATATATGACTTATTTAAATATAAGACTATTGTATTTCTAAAAAATAATTATAATGAGTAATATAGCTACTATATATTAATAATAAATCTTATTATCTTCCTAATAAAATATATTTACATTCATACATATAAAAATAAAAAATAATAATAGAACAGTAAAAGAATAAAAACAGTTAAAAAATATTTATAACACATTTGAATATTTGTTGATCAAATATAATAATTAGAAAAGTTTCAATTTATATGTATTTGATATTAAAAAGTAATAATAAAAAAATAGCAAGAATTCTAACGATCTGATTTTTTAAAAATAATTATTATATAGATGTATGAGAACTTATTAATATAATGAAAGATATACAAAATTAAAGTTGACATTAGCATATAATAAATAAAAAAATTTTGTGAAAATATAAAAATTTACAAAACTATATTATATGATTTTATAAAAAAACTAATTGTCACGAGCCGATCTGTGGGCCTGTGACCGGCACTAGGGGATGGGTAAGCGTAAGACCACTGAATCTCGTAGTAAGCCTGACCACTCACTAACTTAATTAAATCTCATCTAACATCACTGATATCATAATTTATCTTAACCATTAAATTCTACGTATTTAATTCGGTCCGCCAGAAGAATTAGGCGAGACTCGAAACTACATAATATTATAAACGATAAGTCTATTATTTCTACTGTAGAGAATTTAAAATTTCACAAGTCAAATATACCAAATCAATTACATCACCCGATGATGGAGTCGGATTGCTAGGTAAGAGCCGCGGGAGGACTAACAATCATAGATCTGAAAAACAGTAAAATTGAGACTGTCAGTCTCAAGAGTGAGTTAAAATCATATATCCAAAAACAGTTACAAACACTTCAATAACATATTTTTAATTTGAAATAAATACTAAGTCATGCAAAAATAAACGTGTCATGCCATACTTAAATAAAAAGTAACTTTTACCTACTACGGGACGGAGTACCTCAACAGAACTCTAATCTCAACTCTAACATCTCGACTCTCTCATTCTAACAAAATTGGTGCCCAGAGAGCGAAGCTTGACCAGGGTCCTTAAATCCAGTTCAGTCACTTAATTATCACTAACACTCTTAGCCTTTCAGCTCTCTTACTCCAATAAGACTGACACCTAGAGAGCGAAGTTCGACCAGGGACCTTAATCCAGTTCGGTCACTTAAGTTTCCAAATAAGCCAGCGCCCAGAGAGTAATGCTCGACCATGGACCTTTACTCTGGCAAACACACTCTACTAAGCCTAGAGACTGCTGCTCAACCAGAGCAAGTTCTAAATTTATGTTTTTACCCTTTTGCTATCAGTCTCGGATTCATACCGGTGCACTCATCAAATAGCATATTCTACAGTTGTCCCATCCCGAGTCAACACGAAACAATAAAATTGTAATGCATAAAATGAAACTTATATAAATAGCAATTAAATTAACTGACTAAACTATTAAATCATGTAATCAAAATTATTTCATAAAATCTCAGCATAACACATGTAAATAGACATATGGCTTAAACTCACAGCTTTGACGACCTAATAGCTCTGCTCTGATGCCTCAGATGGAGCGAGCCGATTTGACAGATTATCTAATCATGAAAAACAATTAATCAATAACATTGAAACATTTGATAATTAATTAACCCTAGGTCTAGATTCCTAGGACTGACTGTCTAAAAATCTCGACTTGGGTAAATTCTACCGAAAATTCGGTAGAATTTCCCATAAAATATGGATATTTACTCCCATAAAATGGGTCCAGGACCTGCCAGAAAACACTTCAAATATTCCACAATTTATTTTAACGGGAGTCGGGTCCCCAAGACTTCACTATCTTTCCCGACTCTGCCACACATCACAATTCACGACTAAAGGCAAACAATCCGACAACAATTATTTTAACTCATAATATTTTCTAATGCTCAATACAATTCAATAAATACATAAATTTTACCAATAAATTCTAAAATCAACGGGCCAGAGAATTACCAAGACGCTTGATCGCTCGGTCAATTCGCCTCCAGCCACTGGAGTCCGATAGACGATCCGAATGCACTATCGGACTCGAAACGACGCGCTGATGACGATCCCCACTTTTGATCTTCTTATCCGACCCCCGATCCTCCAAAGAGATTTACGGACGATCTCGGCCGTCGATTTTTAAACAGAGTCCAATTGCCACGAAACCGGTGCCATTGGAAAGCTTGAGCTGATGAGAGTCCGGATATGCCCTCCGATTGGCCAAAGCTTGCCGGAGCTCACCGAAAAAACCAGAAAATGCTGACTGCCCCTAACTTTTCACCTCGTCGGATCTTGCAATTCCGGCAGCTTCAAAGGGTATCGATGGTCGGAAAAGAAAGCCTTAGAGCTGCTGATCATTTTGAGCCTAAAAACGCCGCTAATAGTCGCCAGAAACCCTGTGACAACGGCAAAAACAATTATGTTGTAATAAGCCATTTCATCCGCCTGCCGACACTTCCAGCTGCAGTCATCGGCCCATCGAGCTCGCCTATCCCTATTCAGTACATTAAAATTCACATTTCGTTTCAAACAATTAATAGAATTTGTATCCTTTCACCGACCGGATAACCACTCACCAAAATAATGCATACATGTGCACAATCTGGCCAAGTTCACTTCTATTTACATACGCTCTTGGATAGCATGTTATGCATTAGAATATGTTTAAGAGCAATGGATTGTTCAAGAGCCCAACACATAAGATGGTGATAAAACCAAAAAGAGAGAGGTGTTCTTCTGCTGGTATTCAATCATCCAGAGCTGGAAAATGATATTGAACCTATACATAAGCTAGTTGATGAGACAAGGCTTCGACAATCCAAGAAAGTGAAAATTTATGTTGGTAGAGAAGAGTGACAGAGACATTCAAAATGTGACTCCTACATTGTGCTCGAATTTTATAGTTGTTTTATCTTTTCCACTTTAAGAAATCGATATATTTTGTTGAAGATTAATTTAAATTTTATCAATTTTCTGACTTAGTTATATGTAAGTTGATTCTTAGTTTCTTGATTTTTTTTTTCTTTTCAATTTTAGATTATGTTCTTATTAGTGCCAATGATATCTTTATTTTATTGAATTAGTTTGTTATTGTGTAAAGCGTATTTAAAAGCTTGTTAAGTATTTCAATTATCAAAGCATGAATGATCTTTTTGGCCTGTGAAAGTAACTTCGAGTGGAAAAAGAAAATTCCACCAATGGCTTCAACAATCTTTCAATGGCTTTTCCTCTAATTTTCTAAGAGAATAAATCAAGTTTGGACATATTAAAAAATATTGCATGTCAAAAATTAAGAAGTAAATATGACAAAAGAAGAAGTGGAATATCTTTCTAAATTTTTTAGTTAGTGATGAGAAGTGCATCAGAATTAGAGAGAAGTATTCCAATGCAATTAATACTTTTTTTAAAGGTGATGGGAATGCATCATAATATTTGGAGAGAAGTGCTCTAATTCAAAATTAAAGAAATTTTGAATGAAGGAGGAGTATTGAAGATTGATTTAAATTTTGATTTTTGCTAGAGTACCATTATAGCACCCTACCATTATAAGTCTATTTTTAATTATAAATTATTAACTAATATTATTTTAAATAATTTATTTATGTTATATCTTCTTCTACTAATATAGATTATTAATAAATTTATATATAATTTTTAATTATTTATATAAGTTAAAATTTTATAGTTAAATTTTATAATTGTCAATTACCACTAATTAAATTTTAAAAACAGATAAAAATAATTTTAATTAATAAAAATGATATATTTAATTGATCAATAATTAAGTATTATGTATAAATTGACTAATTTAATATTTAATTATATTAATAAATTATTAAAATTAAAATAATATCAATATTTATAGATTTATATGGTACCATATATGTATAGTACGTTAAAATCACTTTAAAATTTGTGATGTAGTATCGACTTTTTAACTTAGTTATAAGTCATTTTAATATACTGCAGACGTACGGTACCACCCAATAATGTAACATGCACATAGAATCATATCCTACCACCCTTTCGAGAAATCATCTTTTTTCCTTTTCATTTAATAAAATTTCCACCATATGAATAAAATTAAATAAATTCTTGTATTTTAATGAATGTCTAATATTATTTATAAATAAACTTTTTATTCATTTCTCTATCTTTTTTCCATTGAAAATCATATTTTACTAAAAAAGTGCCAGCAATGGGAATAATTGCTACTATACTTCAATTTTTTTAATTAAATTTAATAGTTTATTATTATAAAGTTAAACTCAAATCTAAATTTTTAATATTGTTTACTAAAAACTTATTTATGGGTTATGCAGTCTTTTTCTTTATACTAAATGTTGAAACAAGAAAAAAGCACAAATTACAAAGCAACTATTCTAGAATAAGTTACATCAATCCTAGAGAAGATTCTCATTCATTCTTTCCAATCCTCTGGACATCATATCTGCACAGCAAGGATTAAAGGACATTTCATTTGAGATATTGACCTAGAAATGTATGAACCAGGCTGCACCTGTAAAGATGACCTTGATTTTGCTGAACCGTGTTCTCAACACCCTAGAAAAACCTCAAGAGCCATGTCTCCAGAGACTCCGTGTTCAATCAAGAAATTTAGGCAAGATGACCGAGATCCAGACGGTCCTTGGATTGGCATCCACAAAAAACAGCAAAAAGAAAAGCAGGATAAATCTCCTCTATCTATGTATAAAAAAGCTTTGGAACTTCTTGCAAAAGAAGAAAAGATCATCCTTGACATTACCTATAATGAAATGAAGATATTTGACCCAGAAATGTGTGAACCAGGCTGCACCTGCAAAGATGACCTTGATTTTGCTGAACCGTGTTCTCAACACCCTAGGAAAACCTCAAGAGCCATGTCTCTAGAGACTCCGTATTCAATCAAGAAACCCAGGCAAGATGACCGAGATCCAGACAGTCCTTGGATTGGCATCCGCAAAAAACAGCAAAAAGAAAAGCAGGATAAATCTCCTCTTCCTATGTATAAGGAAGCTTTGAAACTTCTTGCAAAAGAAGGAAAAACCATCCTTGACATTACCTATGATGAGATGAAGATATTTTTGACTCAAAAAGGAATTGTCTTTAGACAGAAGCCTTCTACTACTTGCAGACAAGAGATTTACTCTGATTTGCCAGCAGTTCGGACATAAGATATTAATTTTTCTTTTTTAATAAAAAATTATTATAATCAATACAAAAAATGTAATAAAAAAATTGTATCAGAATTGTGCTTTTAGAGGTAGACTAATTTAATTAACAAATGACTAATTAACTAACAATCACTAAAACTCTTTCATATGTTATGATTATGGATATTACTTAATATATTTCCTAATATAAACATGCTATAAAATCTTTTTATCAAAAGATAAAATGAGAGATTGGATCCTACATATCGTGGTTTAAAGAACCGATTTTTCAGTTAATTGATGATTTAATTTGGCTTTTAATTAAAAGAGAATTGATATTGAATGATATATTTCATGAAAAGAGAAAAAAATTATTTTGAAAAATAAGGTAATTTATATTCTGGATCTGGGTATGCTATGATTATGTACCTGATGTCCAGAATACGACCATTTATTTAAATGAGGGAGTTGAATTTTAAAATATACGTATGAGAGAGTTTTATTTTAAATATAACGCCTATCTATTGTTGCCAATTTGAAATAAAATTGCAAGCTTTCTTTTAACAGTTTGGTTTGATTTTGTCTTCTCCATTCTCGATTTTCCATCATTTAAAGCTTCAAATTAGATTCTATAAGTTGTTGTTTTTCATTTTTTTTCTTTCTTTTCTGTTCTTTTTTGTTCTCATACATAGATTATGCATATTTACATATTTTAAAAATTTAATTTCGATAAGCCGAAATTCTTCATTTTGACTCTATTCTTCTTACTTTCAAATCAGATTCTACAAGTTTTAATCATTTCTTTTAAAATATAATAACGATTTCATTGATGAAAAATAATAGATTTACTATGTAGAACATTGATGTTCATTATATATGAACTACAATTTCACTATGTTGTTCATAATTTTAAAAACAGATTTATTTTTGAAATGGAATAAATGTTCATTTTGTAGTACAATAAACCTTATATCATTAACAAATAAATATAAATTTTTTGCGTAATGAACATGTTGTATATGCATACCAATAAATCAGTACTCATGGGTTAATAATGAACGGATCCATTATCTGCAAATAACAGGTTCATTAAAGTATCACTTGAAGTTCATTAAATTCATAACACAATTTTATAGTGTCGACTTATTATTCATAAGTTATAATTAACAGGTTCATCGTTTACTAGTAATAGGTTCATCAATGTATCACTTGAAGAAATATATAACAGAAATACATTCATTATAGCTTATAATCAAGAAATTTATTATACATACATGACATGTTTTAAAGGAATATTTTTTTCATACAAAATAAATAATATATTCATCAATAACAAAATCTATATAATAGGTTGGTTTTTCAGTTATAAACTTTAGTTTCATAAAATTTAAATTGTAGATTCTTTAATATTTTTACTACTGTCTTTATAAGTAATTTATGTAATTGTATTGAAATATAATTTCAAATGAATATGAATAAGTTTACAAAATAATGAGATTTATAAAAAAATTTACACCTTGAAAAATTAAAATTGAAAGCCAATAAAATTGTAAAGATTATAATTTTAAGAATATGAAAGTGTGTAAAATAAAAATGCAGAAAAAAATAAAAAAAAAATCTGATTTTTTTAATATTGGAGAAGACAAATGTCTGTTTTGGTTGAAGCAAAAAATTGTATATTGAACTGGCGATTTTTTTATTTTGATTGCGAGTAAAAATTGTCAATTAAATTCAATATTTTTTCAAATCACGTGGACCATACATGTAAGTAACTAACACCTGAATCCATAATATAATAACTCCAAACATAGACTTCCCACTGGAACTAAATTCTAACTGGTTTCTGGAAGAAACATAACATATGATGCGAATAGAAAAAATTCTAAAATAATATTAAATGACAGAAATAAATAATAAGTAATCAGAATTTGACAAATAATAATCAATTATCTCCCCACGAGTCACAGCCATATGTTTCATCAAGTAAAAAAGCAATCAGTTTCATTTAGACAAGTAAATGACAAACGACCGAGAATTTGAAAAATGGAATCAAATAATCCAAAGAAAGACATTTGATTCTCTAATTGTATTGTTGGTAAGTTAGAATTGAAAGTATTTTTAAGAACTTGCAGAAATCATATTATTCATTGAATAGCCAAACCAACTATTTATATAGTAGGATTTTGAAATTAAAATGCAGAAAAATATGCGATAAATCAAAATAATCTAAACTGATTATTGATTACCTTATTTATCTTAAAACAAGGACTGATATTTTATTTGCATAAAGACTAGGGTAAAATATAACTAATGCAACTTCAAAAATTATAAAGTTAACACTCTTTCTTGATGTGGAGCTGCAAACTCCAAGCTTTTGCCTCAAGAACTCAAATCTGGCTTTAGGCAATGCCTTTGTGAAAATGTCAGCATATTGGTTTTCTGTACTGCAATAAACCAGCTGCACTTCTCCTTCCTTTTGAACATCACGAAGAAAATAGAATTTTATTTTGAAGTATTTTGTTCTACCATGGAACACCGAGTTGTTAGCTACTGATATTGTAGCTTGGTTGTCCACAAATATCTGTGTGCTTTCTTCTTGCTCCATATGCAAATATGTCAAAAGTTTTCAAATCCAGAGTGCTTGATTTGCAGCAGCAGTAGCTGCCACATATTCTGCTTCTGCTGTGGACTGTGCAATGATTTGTTATTTCTTCGAACACCAGGAAAAAATTCTAGAACCAAGACTAAAACAGTAACCTGAGGTACTACGCATATCATCAGCACATCCAGCCCAATCGCTATCCGAAAAACCATGGAGACTGAAATTTTCAACCTGACTGAACTTTATGCCATAATCAACCATGCCTTTTACATATCTTAGGATTCTTTTTGCTGCTTGTAAATGAATTTCACTAGCACAGTTCATGTATCTTGATAACAAACTCATAGCATGCATGATGTCTGGCCTGGTTGCTGTCAAGTACATCAAACAGCCAATTAAACTTCTATATAATTTGTCATCAACGTTTTTTAGCTCCATTTTCTTTCGAAATTTTTTTCTTTTGATTCATTGGAGTTGCAGTCAGCTTGTATGATTCCATGTTAAATTTATTGAGGACTTCTTTTGCATATTTTTACTGGCTTGCAAAAATTTCATTTTGCTTTTGTTGTACTTGCATACCAAGAAAAAATATCATTTCTCCAAGATCTGTCATTTTAAAGACCTCTTTCATCTCCTCTTTGAATTTGCCAATCAGCTCCAGTCTACTTCCTGTTACAAGGAGGTCATCAACATAAAGAGACACCAAAAGTATTTCACCACCACTCTTCTTGATATATAAAATAAATTCACTTGGGCATTTTTCAAAACCTAAGTCCAGCAAGTATGCATCAATTCTGCTATACCAAGTTCTTGAGGCCTGTTTAAGCCATACATGGCCTTTTTCAGCCGATACACCTTCTCTTCTTCTCCTTGAATAGCAAAACCTTGTGGTTGTTCAATAAATATTCCTTCCTCTAGAAATCCATTAAAAATGCTGATTTGTCATCCATTTGATGTACAAGCCAACTTTTTTGTGCAACAAAGGCCAATAACATCCGTACAGTATCCATCCTGGCAATTGGAACAAAAGTCTCAGAAAACTCTACCCCAAACATTTGAGCATACCCCTTGACGACCAGCCTCGCCTTGTACTTGTTTACAGAACCATCAAAATTGAGTTTGGTTCTATAAACCCATTTCACTCCTATAGCTTTCTTGTGATTTGGTCCGTCCACCAGTTCCTATATTTGATCCTTTTCAATCATGCTAAGCCCCTCCTTCATTGCAGCTATCCATTTTTTATCAACTGCTGCTTCTTCATACCCTACAGGCTCCATCACAGCAACATTACACCTTTGATAGATGTCAGAAAGTGATTAAGTTCCTCTAACAGGTTCATGATCTATGTCATCATCTTCCTCATGAAGCTCAATCTTTTTTTTTCAGCATCCCAACTCTAGCTATCTAACTTATGAAATTGTAAACCTCTACTGATCATGACTTTATTGTAGTATGGCAAGTAGATTCTGTAGATGAGGCAAGTTCAAGTCACTAGTGGAATAAAAAATGGCTAATAACTAAAAATTGCTGCAGGGAAACCCTACATCAGTTTTTCATGAAGTCACAGCAGATAAATGAAATCCTCCTTAAAGCAATGGCGATGTCTTTGGACTTAGGGGAGAACTGCTTTTTGGAGCAGTATGGAGAACAGCCATTAGTGACTGCAAGATTTAACTATTATCCTCCGTCTCCAAGGCCTAATCAAATTCTTGGAGTAAAACCACATGCAGATGAATCAGCAATCACAATTCTCTTGCAAGACAAAGAAGTTGAAGGTCTTCAGTTCCTAAAAGACAATGAATGGTTTAGAGTTCCTATCATTCCACAAGCCCTTCTTGTGAATGTTGGGGATCAAGTTGAGGTAAATAGCTACTATGTTTTCCATAAGATCTTTATTGACAAATACAAGGTTAGACTAAAGGCATAAAATTCTACAGTTAGCAGAAAATTATAAACCGAAAAGCTGACTGGGATTTGTGCCTAAACGCCCACATCTAACTTAGCCTGCTAATCTCAATAGACCCTCTAATTACAATGAGCAATGGAGAGAGTTAATAACTAGTTGTGTATGATGTTATTAGATAATGAGCAACGGAATACTCAAGAGCCCAGTACACAGGGTGGTGACAAACTCAGAAAGAGAGAGGATTACTATGGGTATGTTCTTCATTCCAGGATCAGATAAAGAAATCAAACCAGCTGATGCTTTGATTGATGAAACTAGGCCAAGATTATACAAGAAAGTCAAAGATTATGTTAGCCTCTACTTCCAATACTACCAGCTTGGGAGGAGACCAATAGAAGCAGCAATGATGTAGGTGGTTCGAAGCCTTGAAAATTAAGCCTAGATTACAGCGAGTTCATATGAAATAAACAGAAATGAGTTCTCAAAGAATTTGTTTGAAAGGAGAGGAGTGGGAAACTTCAGTATATATTTTAAATTTTTGAGAGACAATCGATGATAAACTGAGATTTTTCTTTAGGTGAACTCATCAGATAAAGAGGACAGTTCTTGCGCTTCTTGTCGGAACACCCGAGCAACTGTGGATTCTGAAAAAGGCAAATAAAAATGAGCAAAACAGAACAAGATCAGAATCCTGTAAATGTAATATAGAAATAAGCTAAAAATGAGTCAACTAAAAAGTTAGAAGCCAGCCATGAACACAATTAATAGCACATAGTCTGGAGAATTTAATCTATTAAGAGTTTGATCTTATTTTGTTGGAGTCCAACTATGACTAAAATGACCATTTGAATGAGAAATAAAAACACAGCGCGTAGGCTGGAAAATGCAAACTCAACACCTATACAGCCCACCTATATATATATATATATATATATATATATATATATATATAAACTTATAAGAAGTTTTTCATAACAGTTGTCAAAAGCTCAAGACTGCCTATCATGGAATTTCATCAAAATAGCATCCCTAACTTGCCTGAAAACAGCTCAATGAACATACTGACCTTATTCAAAAATTCTGTAATTTCTATTTAATATTTGTTTATTTTAATAATGTGAAATAATATAACAATTTTTCTTAAACGTAGTGAGATTCGACAGTCAGTTTTACTTGAAACAAACACCATCACACAGTCTTTTTGAAACACAACAGATAGTCGTTCAGACCAATCATCCAAACTTAAAACCAAAAAATAAATCTAGACAAGCCCTACTTCGGTACCATCTTAAGTTTTAAAATAGATGGCAGATGACCAAATAAATAGAAAAATTAGCATAAATAAAGAAGACTATTTTTCTACCAGCACCGACAGCAACATCTGGTTTTTTTTATCACAAATCTAACAATCCACTTGTTGCTTGTTGTTATTAGGCTATGCATAGAATAATAGATGAACTTTTAATTTGGGTCCCTGCGCCACATAAATTCATTTCTTTTTCCAATTTCTTTGAATTATTATTGTTATTTTTATCATTTTGCATAGTATTTGGAGACACTCCAGGGTATACTAATAAATTAGGGACCCATAAATGTCTAGTTGTTGGCATAAAAACAAATTATTTAAAGATGAAATTCATTTGATTTATGTGAATAAATTGACTTTCCATTTTGCCATGAAATACGGCTTGACACATAACAAGATTAATTGGCAGCTAAGTACAGCATTGGAGCTCTCTGTGCAAGCATGGCCGATAATGATCCTCCTTCAAAGAACGCAGAATCAGTATTAAAGTGTGTCCAAGAAATGGCCATCAGTGGCCAAGAACCACCAGGAAGATATTGCTATAGAGATGGTGTTGCTAGAGGCTTAGATACTTGTTGCCTTCCATTTATGGAGATTCCAGTTATTGATTTCGATCTTCTTACATCCCCATCTTCCAGCAGACAAGAACATGCAAAACTTCATTCTGCTCTCAGCTCATTTGGATGTTTTATGGTAAGGTTTCAATTTATTAAGCTGGATCATATTTATCTGCTGCTCCCATTCGTTATATCACAAGTTTTGAACTATATTATTCAAGTTTATACTGAGAATTCTTACTATTTCCTGATTTCAAGTCAATTAATCATGGAATGTCAAGTTCATCCTTGGACAAAGTGCGTTCAGTTATCAAGGAATTCTTTGCCCTTCCTCTGGAAGAGAAACAAAAATATGGTAGAGGAATTGACGGCGGGGAAGGTTATGGGAATGACATGATTCTTTCAGATGATCAAGTACTTGACTGGAGTGACCGATTATTCCTTGTAGTAAGCCCAGAAGAACAACGGAAGCTCAAGCTTTGGCCTGAATACCCTGAAAATTTTAGGTGATCGATCTTGTGAATATATTAACAAAATCATTCATTTTGTTGATTTGATTTGTTGTTATTATAACCATTCAGTAAAGCGTCATCTCGAATATATTATATTCTACAAAATAGTATTCAATAATTTCAAATTTCTTTCTTAGAGTTTTCGGAATCTATAAACATTATATTCTACAAAAGAATGAAATTTGGAAAGGTCTTTCCTAAAATCTACAGGGAGACTTTATTTGAATATATTGCCAAATTGGAGCTGGTAACTGAGGTTGTCCTTAAGGCCATGGCAATGTCATTAAATTTGGAAGATTGCTGCTTTTTGGATAAATGTGGAGTTCAAGCAACAATGCGTGCAAGATTTAACTTCTTCCCACCGTCTTCAAGGCATCATCAAGTTCTTGGTCTTAAACCACATTCAGATTCGTCAGTAATCACCATTGTCCTTCAAGACAGAGAAGTGGAAGGTTTTCAATTCCTGAAAAATGATCAATGGTTTAGGGCTCCGATTATTCCTGAAGCTCTTCTCATTAACATTGGTGATCAAACAGAGGTAACTGACTGCCTTAGGTACACTAAAATTTCTATTTCATTTCAAACAAATGTGTAGACCCGATAAGCACTCAACAAAACTATATATACATGTACTCCATCTAGGTTCATTTCTTTTACATATGGCTCCATTGGCAAATTATGCATCAGAACATGTTTACACTATCTTATTGTGTACGATATACACAGATAATGAGCAATGGATTGT
Source organism: Ricinus communis (assembly GCF_019578655.1). Taxonomy (NCBI): domain Eukaryota; kingdom Viridiplantae; phylum Streptophyta; class Magnoliopsida; order Malpighiales; family Euphorbiaceae; genus Ricinus; species Ricinus communis. The sequence goes on from NC_063258.1 coordinate 25,313,730, forward strand.
TCAAGAGCCCAGTACATAGGGTGGTAATAAACCCAGAAAGGGAGAGGTGTTCTCTGGCTGTATTCTATTATCCAGATCCGGACAATTATATCGAACCATTAGATGGAGTAGTCGACGACACGAGGCCGAGGCAATACAAGAAGGTGAAAAATTATTTTGGTTCCTTTGCTCCATACTACCAGCAGGGGAAGAGATTGATAGATGCAATGAAAATTCAAAATTTCTAAGCTGTATGTCATATTTTAGCTGGGCATTTGAATTCTAACAGTTGCAGATTCTTCGGTTCTTGACCAGTCTGTCAAAAGCTGTTGGTTATGTGTATATATTCTTTGTTATGATGTTATGGTTATTGCATAGTTTCTCACTCCTACATATTATTCTCTTATTTATAACTGTTTATATTTTCTTCCTCAAGTCGTTCAACAGCATTCAGCTATTCTACATCACTAATTACTACAAAAAGTTTGGATAGTGATGCTGATGACACCATTCAAAATCACTAGTAGTTAGCAATTCAAACAGCATAACTTGCTGTCGTTTGGAAATCCCGCAATGCACAAATAGCCAGACAATGACAGCACCAATAGGGTGAAACTATGAATAAATTGGGCTAAATAAATAAACAAACTGGTGTCTGGCAGCACCAACACATAAAAAACTATTTAACATTATTATTGTAATTTCAAATATTAATTCAAAATTAAGGACTAACTAAAGCTTCATTCTAAAGTGCTATCAGAAGGCTAAGATAACTATGGAAAATCCACTGTTGGACAGAGGAGGAGGAGGTTCGCATCGCTCCCAAAAGCATCCGCTCACTTCCAAAAGCATGGGCCTTAATGATTATCCATCATTCTTGTTTAACTAAGCATAGACTTAAATGTATATTCTTAATTTAAGTAAAATACCAAATTTAAGTTTTCTTCTCATTTAAAATAATAAAAAAAAAATTCTAACTAATAAACAATCAAACCATTTTAAAGTGAATTTTAGTAATATAATCTTATTGGACAACAAAAATTGCTAATTTTTGGATTATATAATCTTTTTCTTTTCAATGATTTTGTTTTTCACAAAATTGATAGCACTATGTTGAAATAAGAATCTCACAATTCAATACCAATCAATTATTTTTTATTTTTCAGTTTTAACTTGAAAAAGTTGGTTCAAACAATTTAAAAAGATTTGTATTATACTTCCAAAGATCTTTATCTCATTTTTTACACAAATACATCCCACATTTAAGAAAAGAAAAAAGAAATGATAATATTGGCACGATTAAGGGAGCTTTTATTTTTTTTTTATCAAGGTAAAAGAATTATACTGGGAGTTGATTATAGCTACGTTGCTTAAGTATATTGTAAGAGTTGGTTGTTTTCTTAATTTTAGTCAATGAATTAAAGGTTTTGAGTTTATTGTAGGAAGAAGATGCACTTAGTTATTATGCAATAGGCTGAGCACGGATCGGTCCAATTCGATTATTTATAAATCACCAGTACCATACCAAACCTCGGTTATTTTGAAATTGAAGGTACCAGTACCGTACCATACATAAAAGGATCCAATACCGTATTGTACCAATTTTACGGTTCAATACAGTTCGGTTCGGTGCTATTTTCGGTTCTAAGAAATTTAAAAAAACACAACTTTAATATCATCTTTAATCAAATACATTTAGAGAAAATATGATTACCAACCTAAAAAAAGTAGCATGAAAATCTGAATTAAAATTGCAATCACATTCTTGAACAACCTGTTTCGCAATTTAATCACTTGCAAATACAATAATTCATTCAATATTCGAATATAAACTATTAAAATATATATTACTGCTAACATAAAAATATATATTTTAATAAATTTAGATAGCAATCATTAAAAAAAATAAATTTACAAACTTTATGTAGCACTAAAATACATGTCCAAAATTAGCAAATGAATGTTATTACCTCCCCTCAAAATTAGCATTCCACATTTAATCTTGGCATAAGGGACTTACCAATCTCAGGATCTTGAATAATTTCTACAATAAAAGTAAAAAATTACGTCAATAAGACTTAACAGCATCAACAATAAACAAACATAAAAAAAAAATGTTACCAGACTCTATGCTTTCAATATCTTCTATTGATTCTTCTAGTTAGATAGGTTTATTTGAACTTCTAAGCCAATCTTGACAACAAATGAGTATCTCCGCTGTTGTAGGAAGTAAAGAATTTCTATATTGTTAAAAGATGTTTTTACAATTTTTTTTCCAAGTTTTGTTTGATCCTTTTCAAAAAAAAAATTAAATTTATAATATAATTTAATATTTTTTTATATTTTAATATTAATCTATAATATTTTAGAAGTTAATAAATTAATTATTTCTAAATATTTAATTTTTTAAGTTTTATTAGTATAATAATATAAAAATTATTTTTAAAATTTTTATTTCTTAATTTTAATATTTATATAAATTAATACTTTTAGTATAATTAATATTATTATTCTTAAAATACAAATATTATATAATTAAAAATTAATTTATTAATAAATATAGTGTAAATAATATTATATTTATATAATAATATCTTCTTATAATTTTTACTAATTTATATAACTTTTTATTAAATTAAGTAATTTTTAATTAACTTGTCAAAAATTTCTAGATAGTAAATAAATTTTAAATCTAGTATTATAGTATGTATACTAGATTACTAGTATCAATATATTATGTGACATATTAATATATATAACTTATATTTTTAATAGAGTATAAAGTATATTATAATATTATAATTATTTTTAATATGTATTATTTTTTATATTTCGATAACAATTGCTTGAATTATATAAATGATAATATAAAATAATCTTTTATAGAGTATATGTATTATTTTTTAATATATGTATTATTTATATAATATAAATAATTATTTATAAATATATGTAAGAAATTCGGTTCTACGGTTTGGTCCGGATTAGTACAAGACGAATCGGTTCTAGTACGGTTATGGTACGGTTTTTACTAAAGAACCAGTACCATACCGTAACAGTAAACAAATTTGGATTGGTTCAATTCGGTTATAAAAACTTTCAGTTTTTTCGGTTCTGGTACTTTTTGGTACGGTTATTCGGTTCGGGCGGAAATCACTGAGATCCATGCTCAGCCCTACTATGCAATGCTTTACACTTCCAATGGAAAATAAGCAAAAATATGCTCGAGAAGTTGGATAGGATAGATGGTTATGACAATGAAATGAATCTTTCAGATGATCAAATATTTGACCAGACTGAAAACCCTGCAAATTTCAGGTGAGTGATAGAAGTACTCAAAAATTAACTCCTTTGCATTCTTTGAGATTCAAATATATAAGTTCATGTCTTTATCGTAGTAAAATTAAAACAGAATATTTCTACAACTTTATTTCCCAAACCCCACAGATGTTACTGGGAAGTATTTACTGTTTCACTTGTTACGAACTAAATTTCATCTAAAAAGAAACTTAAACTTGGAAAAATTGTCAATGATGAAATAGTAGTAGTTGTCCATACTCACTTGAACATAGTAAAATCAGACTCTTCTCCAGTAAGGATTTAGGTATAGAACCGCAACTATCTCCAACAACACCATCACGTAAGCCACCCCAAAGCTCACATAAAAAACTGCCATGTCTATGAGACCTATGATTTCTGAATTGTGAATTGCAGTTGTTGATATCAATGGTGGTGATTCCCTTGCATTACAGTTTTTTGGCAGTGGAAATCCATAAAGGAAAGGATTTCCTAAATAACTGCTTTTACCAAATGTTCCAAATTGTGCAATCCCTTCAGGTATCCTGCCAGATAATTGTTGTACGACACATTGAATACAACCAAATAATATAACTTGGTGAGCTCCAAAGGAATGCTCCCTTACAACTTGTTGTTTGAAAGATCCAAACTCTCAATTTGACTTAAGTTGAAAAATGTTGTAGGGATTGGTCCTATCAAACTGTTGTGGGATAAGTTCAGTAGCTTGATCTCACTGAGTTTTCCAAATTGAAAAGGAATGTTGCCTGTAAAGTTGTTGCAAGAGAAATCAATTCCAGAGATGTAAGTAGCAATCATTCCCTCATAAGATAAGGACAAACTCTTCATTGTCAACTCTAAATTTCCTTCCATGAAGGCAGAAATACTATTTACACCAATATAGAAAGTCCTTTCCGGATTGCTACTACATTTTAGACAAGGGTGAATAGGACTAGTAAGTTTATTGTGTGAAAGATCCACTACACTTAAATAATTCAACTTGCACAATTGAATTGGTATTTCACCTTCAAAATTATTATTACTCAGGATAAGATAACCCAATTGAGGTAATCCTCCAATCCATGATGGAATGCTTCCATTCATATGATTGTGGCTAAGATCTAACACCGTAAGCAAATCAGAGCCATAGAAAAATGCATGTTCCAATGATCCTTGTATTCTATTTCTAGACAAATGAATTTATGATATAATTGAAAGGCTAAAGTTAGATGGTAGACTTCCAGAAATATCATTGTCTGTTAGAGTCAAGACGTAAAGAGATGGCATATTTTCAATCGAATTGGGGATGTTACCAGATAATTGATTATTAGACAAATCCATATATGTCAATGAACTCATATTTCCAATCGAATTGGGAATACTACAATGGATACCACTTCTAGACATTTTTAGTTTTGTCAAACTTGGAAAATATGCTCCAATCTGTATTGGAATATGACCATAAAAACTATTATCAGATATATCCAACTCAGATAAATTCACATAAGAACGAATTGGTAACTGGAGAGGCTCGGAAAAAGAATTGTTGGCTAAATAAAATGATTCTAGGTTTGTGTTATTATCTAACAACCAATATGGAAACCTTTCCCTGAATTTGATGTTTGAAAGAGCAACTTGTTCAAGTTCATATTGATGGTACAAGAATTTAGGAAATGCTCCACCATATCCATCACCAAACAAATAAAGCGTCTTCAATTGGAACTTTGGAATCATATTCTCCATCTCTGTTTCTACATATATTTTGTTACCCCCACTTTCAAAATATGTAAGCTTTGAGAGGTTGACAAAAGGATGGAGGGAGATTGGGATTTGGAACATATTGTCTGAAAGATGTAGGGCATAGATGGATGTCAAACTGCTGAGAGGAGATAAACTGATATTTCTATTGAAGTGATTCCAAGAGAGATATAATTTTTGAAGGGATGTCAAATTTGCTAGACACGAAGGTAAATTACCACTGAGGTTATTGAATAAGATATATAAATCTTCGAGATGTTTCAACTCGCACAATCCTAAAAATTAAATTGATTTACAGATTTTTAATTGAAATGTAATGTGAGAGAGAGAAAGAGAAAGAGAGAAATGTTGTACCTTTGGTTGAAGGTATGGTGCCACTGAGTCCACAATCACATAATAATAGAATTTTGAAAGAGGTCAGTGTTCCAATGCTTTGTAAAAAGCTATTGTTGAGAGTAGAAGAATCCAAATACAAATATTGCAAATTTCTGAGAACAGGGAAGCCTATAACCAATAAATAAAATTTAGTGTTTGAATAAATCTGCAATTTATTGAAATCGCTAATGAACTTTACAATTAAAATAATATAGAAAATCAAAGTTAAGATATTATTTTCTGTTGGCCCATAAATAAGAGTAGGTGTTATGTTTAAACATAATGCTAGAAATAAAAATTTAATATTATTGCCATGTGGTTTATATAAACTTATATTAATAATATTAAAATAAGTCCAATATAGGGATATGACAAACAATGGGGCTAATCAAAGTCAATAGTATGCAGTAAACATACCTTCAGTAAATATGTCTCTTCCTGTGAAATTACTATCCATCAAAGAAAGTGTCTTGAGGTGCAGGAATACTCTCAGTGATTGTAGCAGATTGCTTCTTCCATTGTATTGATAGAATCTAAATAAAGAGTGCTCAAGTTACTTGGACCTCTATATCCTGCAAGTTATGTAAATTAAAAATAATATTCATACTTTGATAAAATCTAGATCTTTTTTAAAAATATATATGTTAATTTTTTTTTAAAAAATAACATATATTTTTATTGACTCATTTGTTGTTTCTATACATGTAGCCTGTAGTTTAATTTATATTTTAAATGACAATATTTTTTTTCAAATAATTATGAAAATAAACTACTATCAGTGATTGTAGCAAATTGCTTCTTCCATTTGTATTGATAAAATTTAAAATAAGAGTGCTCAAGTTACTTGGACCTCTATATCCTGCAAGTTGTGTAAACTCGATAAGATTAAAATTAATATTCATTGACTCATTTGTTGCTACTATATATGTAGCCTGTAGTTTAATTTATATTTTAAATGATAATCTTTTTTTAAAGAATAATTATGAAAATAAGCTATTAGGTGATAAGGTTTTTATAAACAGCTAAATTAAATTTTATTTTCTTAACACTTATTTAAGGTGAGATTTTTAATAATACATAGCATGTGGTTCCCATGTTTGTCTATCCTAACTAACAATTAGCTTATACCTTCAAGTTTGTTAATAGCTTTATGTTTTAATTTTATTCTCTTGCTGCTTAGAACTAAAGGCTTGGAGCAAACTGAAGGAGCTAAGCCTTTCAATTTGTTGTCACTTATATTTAAACTTTTAAGAGATGAAAGCTCCTTAAGGAATGATAAAACGTCATTATCAAAGTGATTAAAACTCAAGTCAAGGTACTCCAGATTATTCAATTTTAACAATTCTTCATCACCTGCAATGGAAGTCTTCCTTTTGCTTTATACAATTCTTTTCAAAAAAAAAATTATAACTTTATTCTAACTCATACCATATAAAGATTGAAAGCCTTCAATTCCGTTGTAATCTATTCTCAACTCCTTAAGACTTGTTAGATAATTCAATTCTACAACCATGAGCGGCACTACTCAATTAAACTAATTTTAAAATTGATAATAAACAATACCACGATTTTTTTTATTTTGTTTGATAAAAAAGAAAAAAAAAAGCAAGTGAAACATACCTTCAATATTTAATTTTCTGTTTAATTTGTTGCCATTTAGATATAAAGATTTTAAAGATGTAAAACTAGTGAAGGATGATAAAATGTTGTTGTTGAAGTTGTTAAAACTCAAATAACGAAGCTCCAAATTCTCAAGTGTCAAAAGCCTTTCAAAACCTGTAGCAAAAAAAAAGCAGTTATAAATTATATTTAACATTAAAATCTATATAATTAATTTAGATTTTAATGATAGTATAATAAAAGCTCAATGCAACCAGCTATGTTATTTCGGTCAATAGAGAGATACTTTAGTTCTTGGAAGGGAAGAAACCAAGAGGCATTTAGGTACCAATCTTTTGAATCCCAACCATGCCTTGTGCCTCCAAGTTGGAGTGCAGTAACTCGTCCTGTAATAGTATTGCAAACAACTTTATTCCAATTACAGCAGTCATCATAAAACCCCCAAGAAGAGAGAAAATTGCCATTATGATAGTTGAAGAAAGGCTTAATTTGCATGAGAGCATTTCTTTCAACCTCCAAACAACCGTCAGATCTCCATTTTCCTTGTATGTCTATGAATATAATAGTCATCATCACTAATACTACCCATCTGCATTCCTTTATTTTTTTTCTAATATTGAAAACTAAATGTATGTTTCATGCATTGCAAACACACCTCCACCTTACCCTTATATATAGTGAAGGCTTTAAAATAACACAATGTCATAAATTTCATAAATCAAGGGACATAATCTTCAGCATTTTTCCCATTCTTCACGAAAATGTCTCATCAATGTTAATCCAAATTATACGTTTTGTAGGAATGAGATTTTGACATTTCATTTTTCTATATGATAAGTTTATTAATATATTAGTCACTTATCTATGCGTGTCACGACTGTTATTATTATTTTGATTACAAAATCAAGTTTATAAATAAATTTTAATAAATTTTAAATATTTAATATTAATTTATAAAATTTTAAAAAATAAAAAAAATTAACTATTTTTAAATATATTTAATTTTTAAAAATTTCAAAATTTATGAATACAATAATATAAAAGTTATTTATTAATTATTTTTAAATTATATAAATTAATATATCAATATAATTAATATAATTATTTTTTAGGATTAAAACTTTATTATAATTAAAAAATTAATTTATTATTAAATATAATATTAAAAATATTATTTAAAATATTATTTTCTAGAATTATAATTATTATCTAATTACTAATTTATTAGTTAAATATTAGAATATAATTAATATTACTATTTTTAGGATAGAATTAATATCATTATTTGACTAAAAAAAACTATTTTATAGTTCATGTAATATTATAGTATAACTTATATATTTTTTATTAGAATTAGAGTCAGTGTTTAATTAAGAATGTAACCTATGAATCAATAAATTAATAAAAAAATTATAAAAATTCACATAAGCTTGAATATTATGTGTTAAAAGTAAGTACACATGCCAAAACAAAAATTTTATGTCTCAAAAATTAAATATACATGTCAAAAAAAAATTTAGATCTTAACATTTAAATGTTGTTTAAAAGACTTTTTGTTCTTTTCCATATTTAGAATTAGTAATTTATTATTTTAGAATAAAATATATAATTATATTAATTTAAAGTAGGATTGTTACTTTTAAAAAAAAATATTATAAGCATAGCACTTAGTTTAGTTACTACGGAATAATAAATTATTTTATTTCTTAAAATTAGATTAAAAAAACTATTACTTGAAAAAATGTGGAAATTGAAAAATATGAACAAATTCTTCGTATAAAATATAAAATATATTAGACGTTTTTCTATAATCATGCATTAGCATAGGCAAATCGCTAGGATATATGTAAAGTAGATTAAATTTTTTCTATCAGACTCCATTTGACAATATCTCATAAAACCACATCATATAAAATTTTATATATGATTTTTGACGTGGTTTATACAAAAATTTATTATGATATTAAATACTAATCAAATAAAATAATAATATTAAAAAATATTATAATACTAAATAGTAATTAAATAAAAGAATATTATTAAATTTTTTAAAATAAAATGATAGCTAATATATAACGGCACTAATTTATTATATATTTATTATATTTTTAAATTATTTTTTATAATTATTAAATTTTAAAAATATTAAAGTAAAATAATAATATTAAATTTTTATTAAAATAAGATAATGACTGAATAAAATTATTTTCATACAATATAATATTATTTATTATTAAAATAAGATAATTCTAAGTTAAAAATTTATATCATAAAATTATCAGTAATTATACATTAGTACAAGTAAATTGCTAGTAATAAGAGAATCTATAAAGAGTGAAAATATCTTTTTTAAATAATTTTTAGGTGTGATTCCTTTTTTTGAGGGCATTGTCAATATTGGTTACACATTAATAATGTATGTTCACCTTCTCCATAAGTTATTTGTCTTTTTAATAAAACAATAGTCTTCCTATTCTTGTGTACGGCTCTTCTTTGCATTATTTTCTCTTTTTTCCAGAAAAAAGAAAAAAGAAAGAAGAAGACTTCCTATCTACCTTACATTATTTTCTAAGTCTTTATTTATAATGAATAAAATATATTAGATAGTCCATTTTAAATATTAGAAACATATTCTCCAAGAAAATAAAAGATTAGTAACAATATCAATTGAATAGATTTTGGCATTCAACTTTTCTATTGTGTGTCGTACCATCATTATTATATAAAATATATATTCACACCGGTGTCAATATGTTTCGTTGTAAATATGACATATGTTATATTTATAATTTATTAATTATAATATTTTAAATGTCAATAACGAATATTGTAATAATGTATGACTTATTTAAATATAAGACTATTATATTTTTTTTAAATGATTATTTTAAATAACATAACTACTACATATTAATAATAAATCTTATTATCTTTCTAACAAAGTATATTTATATTCATACATATAAAAATAAAAAATAATAATAGAATAGTAAAAGAATAAAATTCTTAAATATATATCATAAAGAAACAGTTAAAAGAAATTTATCACACATTGGAGAACTTATTGATCGAGTATAATAACTAGAAAAATTTTAATTTATATATTTTTGATATTAAAAAGTAATAATAATAAAAAAATAGTAAGAATTCTAACAATCTAATTTTTTAAAAATAATTATTATATAGATGTATGAGAACTTATTAATGTAATAACATATATACAAAATTAAAGTTGACAAAAATTATTTGCCTAAGCATATTTATATTTTATAAAAAATAAAAATTTCATAAAATTATATTATATGATTTTTATAAAAGAAACTAATATAAATAAAAATAAAAATATCATAAAAATAAAAATAAAATATATTAATATATTATACATTAAATTATATATAAAATAAATAAAATAATTATACAATAATACGAGCAAATTGCTATTCTTAAAAAGAAAGTAATAAATTAAAGCAGATCTACATCAATTATGATAACAACTTCCTTAAGAAATTAAGAATTTACCTATTATTAAGGGTAAAAAGACAAATTTACAATTAAAAGAGATGCATCATCCATAAGATTAATAGTTTCATTTTCTAGAAAAGAATTATATCACTGAGTTTGTGCGAGCAATGTGTAATGTGAAAATGTAGTATTTGTAAGTACACAATAAACATGGAACATAATAATATTCCTCCTCAATGTAATATAAATATATTTATACAGAGTTCTCGCCTTACTCTTCCTTGCATCCGCAAAAAGCAAGACTTCACAGTCTTCTTTCCAAAGTAAAAGTCTTCTTTGCATTATTTTCTCTTTTTCACAGTAAAAGTAGTCTTCCTTACCATAATTTCCACAAGGAAAATGACTTGTCTCTTTTATTTTTCCCTTCCTTCACGCAAATGTTTCATTTATCAAGATTAACCCAACTTTATTATATGATGATATCAAACGATATTGAAGAGATATTTATTTTGTTACTCTAATATTTTCTTTCTCCGCATTTCATATTTTTATGTACTAGTTATTGTTACAATCGATTAGTATTACAAATATAACTATTAAAATCATTATTCTAATTGAATTAAATATATTAATGATAAGCTACTAAAATGAATGATATTTTTCTATTAGAAATATGATTAATATATAGTAATTGTTAGTGTTAGAGAAATGGAGAGATTTTTTAAGTGGGCTACTATGGATCCTATACTTTTTCTAATTTTCATTTTAAAGAAAATTAACTCTACATTTTATCCAAACTCGAGACTTTTACCTCTAAGACAAGAGTCCTTATCAATCTAGCTAAGCTTGAATTAGTCTAAAATGAATGATATGAAGAAAAGAATTACCAATGAAGCCATACCTGCCAAAGAATAATTAAAATGAAATGCAAAGAAATGGAAAGTCTTCTAATCTTGAAAAATGATCAATAGAGTTCCTGAAGCTCTTCTCATTAATATTGGTGAACAATTTGAAGATAATTTACTACCCTATCCCTATTTAGTACATTAAAATTCACATTTCGTTTCAAACAATTAATAGAATTTGTATCCTTTCACCGACCCGATAAGCACTCGCCAAAATAATGCATACATTTGAGCAATCTGGCCAAATTCACTTCTATTTACACACGATCTTGAATAGCATGTTATGCATTAAAATATGTTTATACTTGATAATGAGCAATGGATTGTTCAAGAGCCCAATGCATAGGATGGTGATAAAACCAAAAAGAGAGAGGTGTTCTTCTGCTAGTATTTAATCATCCAGAGTTGGAAAATGATAAGCTAGCTGATGAGACAAGGCTACGACAATCCAAGAAAGTGAAATTTATGTTGATAGAGAAGAGAGTGATAGAGGCATTCAAAATTTGACTCTTACATTGTGCTCGTTTTTCATAGTTGTTTTATCTTTTCCACTTTAAGGAATCGGTATATTTTGTTAAAGATTGATTTACATTTTGTGATGCAATATCAATTTTCTGACTTAGTTATATGTAAATTGATTCTTAGTTTCTTGATTTTTTTTTCTTTTCAATTTTAAATTATGTTCTTATTAGTGCCAATAATATCTTCATTTTATTGAATTAGTTTGTTACTGTGTAAAACGTATTTAAAAGCTTGTTAAGTGTTTCAATTATGATCTTTTTGGCCTGTGAAAGTTACTTCGAGTGGAAAAAGAAAATTCCACCAATGGCTTCAACACATTTTTCAATGGCTTTTCCTCTAATTTTCTCACAGAATAAATCAAGTTTGGACATATTAAAAAATATTGCATGTTAAAAATTAAGAAGTAAATATAGCAGAAGAAGAAGTGTAATATCTTTCTAAACCTTTTAGTTAATGATGAGAAGTGCATCAGAATTAAAGAGAAGTGTTCCAATACAATTAATAATATTTTAAAAGGTGATGGAAATGCATCATAATATTTGGAGAGAAGTGATCTAATTCAAAATTAAAGAAATTTTGAATTAAGGAGGAGTGTTGAAGATTGATTCAAATTTTGAATTTTGCTAGTACCATTATAGCACCCTACCATTATAAGTCCATTTTTAATTGTAAATTTATGTTGATAGAGAAGAGAGTGATAGAGGCATTCAAAATTTGACTCTTACATTGTGCTCGTTTTTCATAGTTGTTTTATCTTTTCCACTTTAAGGAATCGGTATATTTTGTTAAAGATTGATTTACATTTTGTGATGCAATATCAATTTTCTGACTTAGTTATATGTAAATTGATTCTTAGTTTCTTGATTTTTTTTTCTTTTCAATTTTAAATTATGTTCTTATTAGTGCCAATAATATCTTCATTTTATTGAATTAGTTTGTTACTGTGTAAAACGTATTTAAAAGCTTGTTAAGTGTTTCAATTATAATCTTTTTGGCTTGTGAAAGTTACTTCGAGTGGAAAAAGAAAATTCCACCAATGGCTTCAACAAATCTTTCAATGGCTTTTTCTCTGATTTTCTCACAGAATAAATCAAGTTTGGACATATTAAAAAATATTGCATGTTAAAAATTAAGAAGTAAATATAGCAGAAGAAGAAGTGTAATATCTTTCTAAACCTTTTAGTTAATGATGAGAAGTGCATCAGAATTAAAGAGAAGTGTTCCAATACAATTAATAATATTTTAAAAGGTGATGGAAATGCATCATAATATTTGGAGAGAAGTGATCTAATTCAAAATTAAAGAAATTTTGAATTAAGGAGGAGTGTTGAAGATTGATTCAAATTTTGAATTTTGCTAGTACCATTATAGCACCCTACCATTATAAGTCCATTTTTAATTGTAAATTTATGTTGATAGAGAAGAGAGTGATAGAGGCATTCAAAATTTGACTCTTACATTGTGCTCGTTTTTCATAGTTGTTTTATCTTTTCCACTTTAAGGAATCGGTATATTTTGTTAAAGATTGATTTACATTTTATGATGCAATATCAATTTTCTGACTTAGTTATATGTAAATTGATTCTTAGTTTCTTGATTTTTTTTTCTTTTCAATTTTAAATTATGTTCTTATTAGTGCCAATAATATCTTCATTTTATTGAATTAGTTTGTTACTGTGTAAAACGTATTTAAAAGCTTGTTAAGTGTTTCAATTATAATCTTTTTGGCCTGTGAAAGTTACTTCGAGTGGAAAAAGAAAATTCCACCAATGGCTTCAACAAATCTTTCAATGGCTTTTTCTCTGATTTTCTCACAGAATAAATCAAGTTTGGACATATTAAAAAATATTGCATGTTAAAAATTAAGAAGTAAATATAGCAGAAGAAGAAGTGTAATATCTTTCTAAACCTTTTAGTTAATGATGAGAAGTGCATCAGAATTAAAGAGAAGTGTTCCAATACAATTAATAATATTTTAAAAGGTGATGGAAATGCATCATAATATTTGGAGAGAAGTGATCTAATTCAAAATTAAAGAAATTTTGAATTAAGGAGGAGTGTTGAAGATTGATTCAAATTTTGAATTTTGCTAGTACCATTATAGCACCCTACCATTATAAGTCCATTTTTAATTGTAAATTTATGTTGATAGAGAAGAGAGTGATAGAGGCATTCAAAATTTGACTCTTACATTGTGCTCGTTTTTCATAGTTGTTTTATCTTTTCCACTTTAAGGAATCGGTATATTTTGTTAAAGATTGATTTACATTTTGTGATGCAATATCAATTTTCTGACTTAGTTATATGTAAATTGATTCTTAGTTTCTTGATTTTTTTTTCTTTTCAATTTTAAATTATGTTCTTATTAGTGCCAATAATATCTTCATTTTATTGAATTAGTTTGTTACTGTGTAAAACGTATTTAAAAGCTTGTTAAGTGTTTCAATTATAATCTTTTTGGCCTGTGAAAGTTACTTCGAGTGGAAAAAGAAAATTCCACCAATGGCTTCAACAAATCTTTCAATGGCTTTTTCTCCTGATTTTCTCACAGAATAAATCAAGTTTGGACATATTAAAAAATATTGCATGTTAAAAATTAAGAAGTAAATATAGCAGAAGAAGAAGTGTAATATCTTTCTAAACCTTTTAGTTAATGATGAGAAGTGCATCAGAATTAAAGAGAAGTGTTCCAATACAATTAATAATATTTTAAAAGGTGATGGAAATGCATCATAATATTTGGAGAGAAGTGATCTAATTCAAAATTAAAGAAATTTTGAATTAAGGAGGAGTGTTGAAGATTGATTCAAATTTTGAATTTTGCTAGTACCATTATAGCACCCTACCATTATAAGTCCATTTTTAATTGTAAATTTATGTTGATAGAGAAGAGAGTGATAGAGGCATTCAAAATTTGACTCTTACATTGTGCTCGTTTTTCATAGTTGTTTTATCTTTTCCACTTTAAGGAATCGGTATATTTTGTTAAAGATTGATTTACATTTTGCGATGCAATATCAATTTTCTGACTTAGTTATATGTAAATTGATTCTTAGTTTCTTGATTTTTTTTCTTTTCAATTTTAAATTATGTTCTTATTAGTGCCAATAATATCTTCATTTTATTGAATTAGTTTGTTACTGTGTAAAACGTATTTAAAAGCTTGTTAAGTGTTTCAATTATAATCTTTTTGGCCTGTGAAAGTTACTTCGAGTGGAAAAAGAAAATTCCACCAATGGCTTCAACAAATCTTTCAATGGCTTTTTCTCTGATTTTCTCAAGAAAAAATCAAGTTTGGACATATTAAAAAATATTGCATGTCAGAAATTAAGAAGTAAATATAGCAAAAGAAGAAGTGGAATATCTTTCTAAATTTTTTAGTTAGTGCTGAGAAGTGCATCAGAATTAGAGAGAAATGTTCCAATGCAATTAATAATTTTTTTAAAGGTGATGGGAATGCATCGTGAAAATTTGGAGAGAAGTGATCTAATTTAAAATTAAAGAAATTTTTAAGTTTTGCTAGAGTACTATTATAGCATCCTACTATTATAAGTCTATTTTTAATTATAAATTACTAACTAATATTATTTTAAATAATTTATTTATGTTATATGTTCTTTTACTAATATAAATTGTTAATAAATTTATATATAATTTCTAATTATTTATATAAATTAAAATTTTATAGTTGAATTTTATAATTGTCAAGTATCACTAATTAAATTTTAAAAATAGATAAAAATAATTTTAATAAATATAAATAGTATATTTAATTGATCAATAATTAAGTACTATGTATAAATTGACTAATCTAGTATTTAATTATATTAATAAATTATTAAAATTAAAATAACATCAATGTTTATAGATTTATATGGTACCATATATTTATAGTACGTTAGAATGACTCCAAAATTTATAATGTAGTATCAACTTTTTTACTTAGTCGTAAATCATTTTAATATACTGTAGATATAAAGTACCACCCAATAATGTAACACGCACATAGAACCATATCGTACCATCCTTTCGAGAAATCGTCTTTTTTTCTTTTCATTTAATAAAATTTTCACCCTATAACTAAAATTAAATAAATCCTTGTATTTTAATGAATGTATAATATTATTTATAAATAAACTTTTTATTCATTTCTCTATCTTTTTCCATTGAAAATCATATTGTACTAAAGAAATGTCAGCAACGGGAATAATTGCTACTATACTTCAATTTTTTTAATTAAATTTAATAGTTTATTATTATAAAGTTAAACTCAAATCTAAATTTAGAATATTGTTTACTAACAACTTATTTATGGGTTCCTTTTCGCAGTCTTTTTCTTTATACTAAACGTTGAAACAAGAAAAAACCACAATCTACAAAGCAACTATTCTAGAATAAGTTACATCAATCCTATTGTAAAACAACCATTGTTGCAAAAGCCAAAACAAATGCTATTATATTTTACGCTTTCTTTTGCTCTTTTAACATATTTAATAGTTTTATATGTATAAGATATTAATTTTTCTTTTTTAATAAAAAATTATTATAATCAACATCAAAAATCTAATAAAACAAAAATTTTATTAGAATCGTGCTTTTAGAGTTAAGAATAATTCAATTAATAAATGACTACATTAATCTAATAAATAATAATCAGTAAAACTCTTTTATATCTACAAACAACAGGTTCATTAAAGTATCACTTAAGGTTTATTATATATAAACTATAGGTTCATCATGTTGTTCGTAATTTTAAAAAATATATAGTTTTGAAATAAAATAGATCCATTTTGTAATACAATGAACCTTATATCATTAACAAATGAATATATAAGTCTTACACAATGAACATGTCATATGTGCATAAAATTAAATCAGTATTCATGAGTTATAATGAACATGTTTATTTTTACAAACAACAGATTTATTAAAGTATCATTTGAGGTTCATTACATATGAATTACAAGTTTATTATGTTATTTATAATTTTAAAAATAAATTTATTTTTAAAATAGAATAGGTTTATTTTGTAGTACAATGAATCTTATATTATTAATAGATGAATATAAAAGTCTTACGTATTGAACATTGTCATAGGTGCATAAAAATAAATCAGTATTCATGAGTTATAATGAAAAGGTTCATTATCTACAAACAATAGGTTCATTAAATATGAACTACAAGTCTATCATATTATTCATAATTTTGAAAATAAATTTATTTTTAAAACGGAACAGATCTATTTCATGGTACAATGAATCTTATATCACTAATATATGAATATAAAAGTTTTACGTAATGAACATATCATATGTGCTTAGTATTCATGAGTTATAATGAACGAGTTCATTATCTACAAACAACAAATTTATTAAAGTATCACTATAAATTCATTATATATGAACTACAAGTTCCTTATGTTGTTCATAATTTTGAAAACATATTTATTTTTTGAAATGAAATACGTTCATTTCGTAGTACAATAAACCTTATATCATCAACAAATGAATATAAAAGTTTTGTGTAATGAACATGCCGTATATGCATACAAATAAATTAGTACTCATGGGTTAACAATGAACGAATCTATTGTCTATAAATAACAGGTTCATTAAAGTATTACTTGAAGCTCATTAAATTTATAACATAATTTTATAGTATAAACTTATTATTCGTAAGTTATAATCAACAAGTTCATCATCTACTAACAATAGGTTCATCAACCTATCACTTAAAGAAATATATAACAGAATTTCATTAATTATAGCTTATAATCAAGACGTTTATTATACATACATGACATGTTTTAAAGAAATATTTTTTTCGTATAAAATAAATAATATATTCATCAATAAAAAAATCTATATAAAAGGTTAGTTATTAAATTATAAATTTTAGTTTTATAAAATTTAAATTGTAGATTTTTTAATATTTTTACTACTGTTTTTATAAGTAATTTATGTGATTATATTGAAATGTCATTTTAAATGAATATAAATATGTTTACAAAATAATGAGATTTACATAAAATTTATACCTTGAAAGATTAAAATCGAAAGCCAATAAAATTATAAAGATTGTAGTTTTAAGAATATGAGAGTGTGTAAAATAAAAATGTAAAAAAAAAATGAAAGAAAATTAATTTTTTAATATTGAAAAAGACAAATGTGTGTTTTGGTTGAAGTAAAAAATTGTGTATTGAGTTGACAATTTTTTTATTTTGATTATCGATAAAAATTATCAATTAAGTTTAATATCTTTTTAAAACACGTGGACCACACATGTGTAAGTAACTAACACCTGAGTCCATAATATAACAACTCTAAAAATAGACTTCCCACTGAAACTAAATTCTAACTGGTTTCCGGAAGAAACATAATCATAAGATGCGAACAGAAAAAAATTCTAAAATAATATTAAAGGACAGAAGTAAATAATAAACAATCAGAATTTGATAAATAATAATCAATAATCTCCACGCAAGTCACAACCACTGTTTCCTGTGAAATCATGGCCGATCATGCTCCACTATCCGAGAAGATAGATTCCGGTATCAAAGATTGTCCACGAAATGGCCACTAATGGCCAAGAGCCACCAGAAAGATATAGGTATAAAGATGGTGTTGCTGGAGCCTAGGACACCTGTTGTCTTCCACTAATGAAGATTCCAATTATCGACATTGGAATTCTGGCGTCTCCATCTACCAGCAGACAAGAACTTGAAAAACTCCATTCTGCTCTCAGCTCATGTGGCTATTTCATGGTCAGGTTTTTATTTATTTATTTATTTAGTGCTTATAGAGCATGATCTTTAACTATGTTGCTTAAATTATTATACTGAGAGTTGGTTGTTTCTTTATTTCAGTCAATGAATCATGGAATTCCAAGTGTATTCCTAGACAAATTGCGCTCTGTTACCAAGCAATTCTTTGCACTTCCAATGGATGAGAAGCGAAAATATGCTAGACAAGTTGACAGCATAGATGTTTACGGGCCGGACATGATTGCTTTAGAAGATCAAATACTCGACTGGAATGACCGATTAGCTATTGTATTAAGCCTAGAAGACCAAAGCCGGCTCAAATTCTAGCCTGAAAACACTGTAAACTTTAGGTGAGTCAATCTTGTTTCTTATAAATCAAACAATAAATTAACAGATTATTGATGGTCTATTCACATCGTTGTTGAACTGTTGCTGGGGAAAGCATCATCTTAATTATATTCAGGCAATAAAATCTAATACAGGTATTTGGATTTCTTAGAAGAATTGATTGAGAAATGTTTAACGAATCAAAAGATGAAGAACAGATAAGAGAATCAATGTTGTGGAACACCAAATCTCACCTTAAGGCCAGCTATGGCTGACTGAAGGCTTTTCTATTGAAAGAACAGATTACAACTTTTCTGAATGAAAAATGCTACTGATTCTACCCACTCTACTCACTTTATGACACGTAAACGACTAACAAATTCCTAACAACTCCACTCATTTTATGACACGTGACCTCTCCAGCTCATTACTCACAATTTCTATAACAAATCTCCCTCCTTCAAGGACCTTGACCTCAAGGTTCAAATGCAGGAAATTTCTTGCACAGATCAATATAGAATTCCCATGTTGCTTCTTCACTAGGTTGGTTCTTCCATTTCACTAGAACTTCAGTAGCAGCTTGACCTTGACGATTGGCCATTTTCCTCTCGAGGATAGCCTCCGGCTCCTTAACAAAGACGTCAGGAATAAAAAATGGTAAGGTTGAAGAAGCCACAACAGAACCTACATGCTTCTTCAATTGGGAGACATGGAACACAAGATAGATACGAGAGGTTGCAGGCAACTTGAGCTTATAGGCCATGGTCCCACATTTGTCAAGGACTTCATATGGCCCAAAGTATTTGGGTGCTAACTTCTGATTACTCCTTTGCACCACAATTTGTTGTCTATAAGACTGGAGTTTAACAAAAACAAAATCTCCAACCTCAAAATGCCTCTCGCTCCTATATTGATTTGCATATTGCTCCATCCTATGTTATGCCCTCAGGAGATGAAACTTTAAAATTTGAATCATGTTTTTTCTTTCTTGCAAACTTTTGGCCGCCATATCTACCTTGGTTTCTCCTAGTAAGTAAGGAAGATGAGCAGGAGGTGCTTGTCCATAAACCACCTCATATAGAGTGAGTTGAGTTGCAGTGTGGAATGTGATATTATACCACCATTCAGCCAATGGAATCCACTAGCTCCAGAGATGTGGTGTATCAACACACATACACTTTAAGTAGGTCTCCAAACATCTGTTCACCACTTCAGTTTGCCCATCCGATTGAGGATGATATGCAGTAGACAAATTCAAAGATACCCCTTGCACAGTGAAGAGCTCATGCCAAAAGTCACTCAAAAAGACAGCATCTCTATTGCTTGTAATAGACTTAGGGAAACCATGCAATTTGAACACATGATCCAAAAAAACATTGTGCTACTGAAGCTGCAGAATATGGGTGTGATAATGATATAAAATAAGCATATTTGCTTAACCTATCAACTACCATAAAAATCACAGATTTACCAAAAGACAGTGGCAATCCTTCTATAAAATCCATAGAGATATCACTCCAAATTTGCTCAGGAATTGGTAAAGGTTGTAAAAGGCCAGGATAGGCAGACCTGTCATATTTGCTTCTTTGACATACCACACAGCTTCTAATGAAGTGTTGAATATCATTAATCATGCCCTTCCAATAAAATAGGGCCTTCACCCTTTGCAATGTAGCATCCCTCCCAGAATGCCCACTTATACCAGCACAATGTAGCCACAGCAAAATCTAATTTCTGACCCCAGCATCATTACCAATAACAACTTTGCTCTTCCTCCTCAAATGCCCATGAAGCCAGGTATAATATTTTTTGAATTTAGGATCCTTCTATAACCCCTCTATTACTAATTTGAGGTTGACATCTGTAGTGTAGCAATTCTGAATGAGCTGCAATAAATCGAACTCAACCACAAACATAGCCATACTTGTAACTTCAGAACTCTCTACCCTGGAAAGTGCATTTGCTACCAAGTTCTCCTTTCCCTATTTATATTGGATGTCATAGTCAAATTCCAATAACTTGGGAAGCCATTGTTGCTGGATAGGAGTATTCAACCGCTGCTCCAACAAATACTTTAAACTTTTTTTATCTGTCTTAATAGTGAAGTGATTGGTAAAAAAGTAATGTCTCCACTTTTGTAATGCAAAGACCACTGCTAGAAGCTCCTTCTCATATATAGAATAGTGCAACTGTCTACCCTTTAAATGCTTGCTAATGTATGCTAAGGGATGGCCCTCTTGCATTAGAATAGCTCCCATGCTATAGCCACAAGCATCAGTTTCAACCACAAACTTCTTGTCAAAATCTGGTAATGTCAATACAGAAGCTTGACAAAATGCAGTTTTTAAAGCCTCAAATGTTGTAGTAGCATCCTCACTCCACTCAAAACTGTCCTTCTTAAGTAACAAGGATAGTGGTCTAGCAATAACTCCATATTCTTGTATAAACCTTATGTAGTAACCAGCCAACCCCAAAAATGCTCTTAATTGCTTCAAATTCTTAGGTATTGGCCAACTGGAGACAGCCTCAATCTTTTTAGTATCAATAGCTACACCAGCAGCAGATATAAAATGCCCTAAGTACTCCACACTTGCAACTGCAAATGCACACTTACTTCTCTTGGCAAATAGCTGACTAGACCTCATAGCTTCAAAAACCATCTGTAAATGTTGCACATGATCCTCCAAGGTTGCACTATATATGATGATGTCATCAAAAAATATTAGAACAAACTTCCTCAAGAATGGCCTGAACACAGAGTTCATTAAGTATTGGAATGTTGTTGGCGCATTGGTTAAGCCAAAGGGCATAACTAAGTACTCATAGTGTCCATTATGAGTCTTGAAGGCTGTTTTGTGGGTATCTTCCTTTCTCATCCTGACCTAGTGATATCCTACTCTCAGATCTATCTTAGAAAAAATTCGAGAGCCACCTAACTCATCCATAAGATCCTCTATCAAAGGAATGGGAAATTTGTCTTTGATAATGGTGGCATTCAACCCTCTATAATCCACACACATGCCAAGTTTCATATTTTTTCTTCACCAATACCACAGGATAAGCATATGAACTTGAACTTGATTGAATGATCTCGGTAACTAACATCTCCATGACCATTTTATCAATCTCATTTTTCTGGTAGATAGCATACCTATAAGGCCTCTGATTAACTGGGTCAGCTCCTTGCACAACTGGAATCTTATGGTCATGTCTTTCTCTGAAAGGAGGTAATTCTTTAGGTTCTTGAAACAAGTCATTAAACCTAAGCAAGAGCTGCTCAATTCCTTTTAGTATCTCTTTGGAAGCCTCCATACTAGACAGAAAGCAATCAGAATTGCTATCCATCACTTCTCTGACATACAACATAGCTAATTGTCCCTCTTGGCCCAACAATTTGTTGAAGCTTTGAGCTCTCAGCTCCCTCACATATCCTGGATTAATCCCTTGCAAAACTAGTTTTTTATTGGCTACTTTAAACTCCATTGTCAATTGTTTAAAGTCCCATAAGATCTTTCCCAAGATTTCTAACCATTTCACCCCCAACACCATATCGCAACACCCGAACGGAATAACCATCAGATCTGCTTGAAATGGAACAATAACGGAATAACCATCAGATCTGCTTGAAATGGAACATACTGAAACTGCCACTGGAACCCCTCAATCTTTGCCGGTTTGAAAAACCTCTTGTAACTATTCTTTTTAACTCGAAACGTTGGAATCGTCCATTACGATATATAAAAAATGATCAGTTTGAGAATACTGTAAGAAATGAAATGTCACAATATTTTTTTTATGCATGTCGAAGTGATGGAAAAGAAAGAATATTTTTCACGTATCCACCCAGCTTGTCAACTTTTTTTGAAATGGTACAGAGAAAGATTTTTCTGTTCACAACAACAACAGAGAAACTCTCCTCTAATGAATTGTATAATCATTGGAATTATAAGAATGAACAAAAAAAGAAAAATCTAAGTAATGAATTTATAAACAGAGTCCAGGCTCTAGATAAGGGATATCTTGTTCTGAATACACTCAAAAAAAGGACTAGATTATGTAATGATAAAACGAATAAAGAGTACTTACCAAAAATATATGATCCCTTATTGAGTGGGTCCTACCGTGGAAGAACCAAATTTCTTTTTTCACCCTCAACACTAAATATAAATAAAACTTCTATAATGAATTCCACGGAGATGGTTTGGATAAATAAAATTCATCTTATTCTTCTTATTAGTAATTATATAGAATTTGAACCAAAAACAGATAGAAAATCATTTTCAACAGAAATTGCTTATTTCTTAAACTTAATTAATGAATTTGCCGAAAAATTGACATAAAGTTTCAATTTTAAGAGACTCCCTTTATTTCCAAATTATAAAGAAGAAAAAATGGATTTAGAACTCTTACAAATTTTACATTCAAAGTACTTCCATCAGCCACAGAAACTTTTGACAATCCAGAGTTCATTAATTTGCAACCCAATTTCTTAGCTACTTTTGCATCTATAAAATTGTGTGTACTTCCCGAATCAATCAAAATAAAGAGTACTTGTTTACCATGTATTCCTTTGACTCTCATGGTTCTGTAATTGGACATACCCGCTACTACGTGGACAGAAATTTGCACATCAATCTCTTCATTCTGCACAACCTCCTCTATTAGATCTTCCTCCTTGCTATCATCCAATTCCATCATGTAGAGTTGGCTCTTTTTGTGCTTTAGGTAATGAGTTGGTGTATAAGGTCATCACAAAGATAGCACAACCCTTTAGCCCTTCTATCACTCATCTCAGCAGCACTCAAGAATGAACTTCCACCCGAGTTTCCCTCCACTGGTTTAGGAGTCTCACTTGTGGATCGTGGTGTGATATTACCTTCCTTCTTGCCACTGTCAACAGCCTTGCTAAACCCTCCTCTCTGAGCAAAAGAATTCCCCGACTGGCCAACCATTCTTGTATGAGCCAATTCATAAAGTTTCCCCAAAGTGAAACATTGTCTCACAGTCTGAGGTTGAAACATTTAAATGTGCATCTGAGTGTCATTGCGCAACCCTGCACTCACCAGGTAATCTTCAGACATCCTTACCCTATTCCTTATCATCTCAAATTTATCGTGATACGCCATAATACCCTCAGTTTCCCTTAATTTCATAAGATCCGTGATAGGATCATAAACAACTTCTTCAAACCGTTCCAACAACAAGATTTTATATCTAGACCAATTAAGAATCATACCTCTGGATTCCTCGGTTTGGACCATTGATTGATGCCAACAAGCTACTTTCTCTTCAAGATGAATCGAAACCAGATTCACTTTAATCTCCTTTGGAGTCTGATCGATCAAGAAGAATTGTTCACATTTGAACAACCAATCAGGCACCAGAGATCCATTGAATCTTGGAAAGTCTAATCTTGATAGCTTGGTTAACCCCGAATAACCATTGTTGCCAGCCATCATCCCTCCTTGCCTTGGTCTTACCCCTTCCATATTCTAAAAGCTCGGTTGAAAACCCTGACTTTGAGCTTGAAGATTTTGCTGTAAATGTTGTCCCGTATCCCCCGGTTGAGGAGGAATCGTCCTTCTTCCATTCAATGTCGAAGCACCATTGATGAACAATTCGAAAGCTTCAAACATCTTCGCCATTCTAGATTTCAAACATTCATCGATCTCCGACAGCTTGGAATTGATTTTCTCTTCCAACTTACCTTCCATGGCTGCAATCTTGGAGTTGAACGTCTCCTCCATCTCACGCGTTGCCCCCTCCCGCAGTAAAGTTTGTGAATGTGTTTCCACCATTAAAGTTTCTTTCCGAGGATTGATGGCTCTGATACCAATTTAATACAGGTATTTGGATTTCTTAGAAGAATTGATTGAGAAATGTTTAACGAATCAAAAGATGAAGAACAGATAAGAGAATCAATATTGTGGAACACCAAATCTCACCTCAAGGCCAGCTCCGGCTGACTTGAGGATTTTTCTATTGAAAGAACAAATTATAACTTTTCTGAATGAAAAATGCTACCGATTCTACCCACTCTACTCACTTTATGACACGTAAACGACTAACAAATTCCTAACAACTCCACTCATTTTATGACACGTGTCCTCTCCAGCTCATTACTCATAATTTCTATAACAAAATCTGCAAGGAAACCTTACTTGAATATACCCAAAAGTTGCAGCTGATAACTGACATCATCCTTAGAGCCATGGCAATGTCGCTAAACTTGGAAGATAATTGCTTTTTGGACAAATGTTGAGATCAAGCAACATTGCGCGCGAGATTCAACTTCTTTCCTCCATGTTCCAGGCATCATCAAGGTCTTGGCCTGAAGCCACATGCAGATTCATCAGTAATCACCATTGTCCTTCAAGATAGAGAAGTGGAAGGTCTTCAATTCCTGAAAGATGATCAATGGTTTAGAGTTCCTATTATTCATGAAGCACTTCTTATTGACATTAGTGAACAAGCAGAGGTAATATAAGTACACTAAATTCATATTTTGTTTCAAGCAAGTTTCTAGAGCTTTCATCCTTTCACAGACATGATAGGCACTGACCTAAACAATACACACATGTAATCAATCTGGCCAAGTTCACTTTCTTTATATATATATATATATGGTACCGTTGACACATTATGGATAGCATGTTATGCATTAGAAAATGTTTATACTCGATAGATTGTGTATGATACAAACAGATAATGAGCAATGGATTCTCCAAGAGCCCAGTACACAGGGTGGTGATAAACCCAAAACGAGAGACGTGTTCTCTGGCAATTTTCTATCTTCCAGATCCGTAAAACGATATGGAACCCGTAGATGGGATGGTTGATGAGACGAGGCCAAAACACCAAGAAGTTGAAAAATTATTTTGGTAGTTCCGTACGATACTACCTGCAGGGGAAGAGACTGATAGATGCACTCAAAATTTAATTCCCCTGTATCCTTCATCATCGTGTTCTGGTTATTGCATTATTAGCGACTCTTACAATGTATTTGCACTTATAGCATTTTATCTTTTCTGTCTTAAATGAATCTGTAGTCATCTTTGGACTGATTTAGGGAATGGAAAATCTGCAGAAAGAAATCTCTAACGTTCGATTTTTCAACATTTATTACGGCAAGTAAAAGAAAAGAAAAAGAAATCTTATGTTATATATGTTAGATATGATTACTGCTTATGCTCTTTTTGGTTGAAAAAAGAAAAAGAAAAAAGTTTCCTCCAATATCTGCGAGCAGGAGAAGGGACTGATAGAAGCACTGAAAATTTAAACTTTCCAAGTTCCATATTATTTATGTTAGACTGGCGTTTTTGTTCTACAAATTGCAGGCTCTTGCCAATCTTTTGGAAGCAAGCATCTGTTGAAACCCATTACTTCTTCATTATCCTGTAATGGTTCAGACTATAACTTCTGACTCCTGCGTTATGCTATTGTTTTAGACTATCAAAACTCGATTAAATAAGCGAGACTAGAGTTTGTCATAACCACCAAACATAGATACTGGTTTATTATGATTATTTTGATTTAATATTTTAATCCAAAATTCAGAACAAGATGCATTTGGAGGAATTAATAAATACGGACAACCCAAAACCACTAATTTTTTCAGGTATAGAATAATAGATATGGCGGCAGATAACAACAAAAGTCGTTACTAGTCTACCTCTTCACTTGTCTCGCTGTATCAATCACATCCATAAACGTCCACTTGGAACATATCCTATTGACTTACTTTCTTTTGAGCTTCCTATGGAAGAATGGCCAATAATCCTCCTACTGCCAAGAAGACAGAATCAGTAGCAAAGCATGTCAAAGAAATCGCTGTCAATGGCCAAGAACCACCACGAAATTATTGCTATAGAGATGGTGTTGGTGGAGGCTTAGACATATGTTGCCTTCCACCTGTGGAGATTCCAGTTATTGATGTTGGTCTCCTTGCATCTCCATCTACCAGCAGACAAGAACTTAAAAAACTCCATTCTGCTCTCAGCTCATTCGGCTGTTTTATGGTCTGGTTTTATCAACTTAATTCCTCTGCCATTACCATGCCTATGTAAATGATTAATTTGATCTATGTTGCATTTTTATGCACTGAGAATTGGCTATTGTATTTCAGTCGATAAATCATGGAATGACAAGTCCGTTCTTGGATAAAGTGGGATCAGTTAGCAAGCAATTCTTTGCGCTTCCGATAGAAGAAAAGGAGAAATATGCTAAAGAAGTTCACCGCAGAGAAGGTTATGGGAACGACATGACTTTTGCAGAGAATCAAGTACTTGACTGGAATGACAGATTAGTTCTTGTACTGATCCCAGAAGATCAACGACAGCTCAGATACTGGCCTAAAAATCCCACAAATTTTATGTAAGTAACCGTGTCAAATAATGACTGTTTGGTTGAGCTTTTGCATCCTGCAAAGGGCACTGATGCTTGTGAAATATTCTAATGGGCCAGGTAATAGTAGAATTAGAGTAGAGTAAGATAATAGTGCAGATGATGAACTTGGGAGGACCTCAATCCTTAAACACCAAAATTTTCTATGGTGAAGCACTTCATATTCACCAAGAGAATGAACATTTAATTGCCTGAATTTGCAGGGACACTATACTTGAATTTACTGCGAAGTCACAGCTGATAAGTGAGGTTGTCTTTAGGGCTATGGCGATGTCATTAGACTTGGAAGATCACTGCTTTTTGGACAAATGTGGAGTTCGAGCAACAATGCAAGCAAGATTCAACTTCTTTCCTCCATGTTCAAGGCATGATCTAGTTCTTGGCCTGAAACCACATTCAGATTCATCAGCAATCACCATTGTCCTTCAAGACCAAGAAGTAGAAGGTCTTCAATTACTAAAAGATGATCAATGGTTTAGAGTTCCTGTTATTCCTGGAGCACTTTTAATTAACATCGGTGATCAAATAGAGGTGATTTATGTCTCAACACTAAAATTTCATATTTCCTTCAAACAACTTAGTGGAGCTTTCATCCTTCCTCAGGCTTGATACATACTGATCAAAACAATGTATACATGTGCTTAATCCACGCTCTTTTTTCTTTGGATGTCGTTTTGTTGACAAATTTAGGGCTGAGTGGCATGTTTTGTATCAGAAATTGTGTAACTGATGGTTATGATACATGCAGATAATGAGCAATGGATTTTTCAAGAGCCCGGTACACAGGGCGGTGATAAACCCAACAAGGGAGAGGTTTTCTGTGGCTGTATTTTATTCTCCAGATCCTGAAAATGATATTGAACCTGTAGATGGATTAGTCAACGAAGCAAGACCAAGACTTTACAAGAAGGTGAAAAACTATGTTGGTAATTTTCTTCAATATTACCAGCAAGGGAAGAGACTGGTAGAAGATATGAAAATTTAGCTTTCCTGAGCTCTTGTTATAATTTAGCTTAGCACAAAAAATTTGCCTCATTTAGTTTGCCGGAGAGTGTTTTCTTTGGATGAACTGTATCTAATGCAGATGGATAAGCTGTAATAGACTTGTTAGAATTCATGAGCTTGCCAAGTAATTTGCAGGGTTCTTTTTCTCTTTTTCTTTAGTTGAATAGAATTTCAGGGTCCATTTTGCTCATGGGGAACAAAAATCAATAGAACGAGCTCTGCTCATCACAAAAATAGAGTTCCAAACTAGCTACCGAAATAAAGTGATATAACATGTTGAAAAAATAAATAAAAATGATACAGCAAGCCTCACCTACAAAAATAATGACTAGCAAGGACCCAGAAACTCGTAAAACTGGAAGAGGAAGAATAAAAGAATTGGCGAATGAAAAGAATCAATGGCTAGAATACACCACTTCAATCCAACCTAAGTACTTGCTTGAACTTACGTCCTTCAGAGCATTCAGCATTGATCACTTCATTCCGTGTCTTCCAAGCACATACTGAACCATGTCCAGACACATATCCCATTATCAGTACTGGGTACTACGTTTTTCTTTTCTTTTTTATTTTTTTAAATTTTTGAGCAAGAGTACTATGTTTTCATGGAGAATGTTTCTTGGTTACTACAGCATTCGCTATGTTCTGAGCACTTCGAATAATTGTCATTTCCTCGCTGATGATTCTATTTTGCTGGAAGCGACAAGTGCCCATGGAACATAAGAAAATAGTAGGTGCACCCTTCAGGCGACTAATTGACCTGAAAAATAACAACCTAATGATTAGGAGTCCGTACCATTTAAATATAAGAATAATAATATTAAGAGTTAAAGAACAATAACATCGCCAAGTAGCCTTAACAAAATACAAATCTGTCAGCATGGCAATAAGTATGGAAAGAATTTAGACTGTTAACAAAGGGAGAAATGGGCCTGCAAATATCTGAAGCCTTGGGGTCTTTCTTAAGACCACAGCTAATCATCCAGAAAAGCAGGAAAAGAAAATCAAAGGAAATAGGCTGTCGAAGACAGCAACTCAGGTTACTTGTAGAGATTGCCTTTTATCAGAAAGACAGAAGAGAAAAAACTACAGCACTGAAATACTCCACCCTCAACTGCTCAAAAGGTATACTCATGATAATTAACAATAGCATCTATCAAATAATGACTTTCTTTATGATACCAATTAAGGATTTTCGAATTAAAAGCACACAAAACAGAGAGAAAACCCAGAATAATGAGTAGAAGACCCCATAAGATATCTTATGCTGTTTAAAGGGGAGCAATTCCAAGGAAAATAAAAAAAGTTATTTAAACAAACTAGATAATAAAAATGAAAAAGAAAAAACTAGACCAGCTGAGCATCAAACCTAAAACCAGAAACCCTTTTTCCTTCATCAAAAGGCCCTCTTTGCTGGCATATTTTTTACCACAGTCGAACTAAGTTACCAAATTGGATATTTCTTGCCTAACAATGCAATAAATGATGCAAGATGACAAGAAAAGAATTATCAACTTACCGATACATAAGATAGAGCTTAATTGTTTTGAACAGAGTCCAAAACATATGCTAGTGCAGCATCGTCTTGAGAAACTTTTGATACCAGAGATTCCTCCCTCAAGACTTGAGACTTCTCTTCATTCTCAAATAGCTGCTTCCGAAGAACACCATGCAACCGCCCAAACAGCTGCTTCTTCAGAGATTCAAAAGCCAAATCCAACCTCTCTAGCTGCTCCATTGCATTTACATTGTACATAAACAGTCCGTAGTACAGATCAAAGCTATCTCCTGCTGTATTTTCCACTAAATTCAACAAAGTTTCATAGCCTTTAGTGTTAATTGGCGTTGACTCTAAACCCAACTTTTCTAGAATCCTTCCCATGGTGTGTGTAATGAACTGTGATCCAGCTGCATGCCAATCATGTTCTGAACAGGACATCTCCACCATTCTGCATCCTTCACGAGCAAAAATATCAAGAAACCGATCACACCTTGATACTCTTCTCTCATCACTTCCTACCCTGACCTTATCAAAAAGAAAGGGAAGATGATTCCACCCATTTTTTCCACTCTCCGGTCCAAACATAGGATGTGTACAAAGAATATCAAAATCAGGTGGCAAATGTTGAAGAAATAAATTCCTTGGAAACTCTTTGACTGAGAGCACATCAACAAAGAGAGTGCTTCTCTTCAATCTCTGAACTGGCAATGACTTGAGAACATTTTCTGTTGAAAGAATTGAAGTACAAAGAAGAATTACTTCTGGATGCTCTTCGCAAAGATCATTTGCATCAGAGAAGTAAGAAACTCCCAATTTCTGAGCCTCATCAGAATAGTCTGATCGAGAATAAGCTAACACTGTGTGGCCCTGCCGAACTAAAGTTTTCGCAAGGAATTGGCCAAAATTGCCAAAACCAACTATAGCAATCTTAAGCTTCGAATTATCATTAATGCAATTGGAGGTCTTCGCCTTATACTCATATGGTTGAGCAGCACCTTGAAATCTGAGGTTCAGAAAGACTTTTGTGAATATTTTATGAATTGAAATTCTATAGCACTACTTATCCCCACGCCCCTACAGAAAAGGCATTATTTAGTTAGCTTATGCTTCCAAACAGAAATAACACCCACCAGCGCCAGTGTGATTTGTTTCTGTCTAAAGCAGTGATCCAAGCAATTTGTAATATCCCACCCACATAAACAACTGATAATATTTTCATGCAGGTAATGCAATAAACTATCAAAGTAGTGTTATATGATAATAAAGCTCAAAAGAATCAAAGACTTAATTTGTATATTAATAAGGTATAGCATGTAGAAGAAATCCTTCCTCAACTTTTCCTTTTCCTGGGTTAAAAACATGTGCCAATTATTCATTATGATAACTTTGCTCCCAAACATTTCAGGTCATCTTCCTAATACAATAATCTAGAATACCCAAGCTGATCAAAGAGCAATAACAGAAACCCTATCTTTACATAGCTATTTAACCATACCACTCCCAAATTTGATTGTCAAGCACAACAAGCACAAACAAAAAATGGTTCTAAACCCTCACTTTATCACCTTTCTTCTATTCTTCTTAAAAATTAAAAAGAATAAAAAGAGATGCGCATTTCTCCTGATATAAAACAGAATATAAAATCAAACAAGGTAGAAAACAGACAACTATCATCACTCCTCAAAATAACAAAATACAAAGGTCAAATTGCTTCAACCCTTACCTTTCAGCCTCTGGAGCAGAAAGAAATGCAGCACCATAAGTATGCATATTCGCATGATCCACTTGGGAAAATTGCCCCCTCTCTTCATTCCCAAACAACTGCTTCCTTACAACATCATGTAACCTTCCAAAAAGCTGTTTCCTCAAAGCCTCAAAAGCCAAATCCAATCTCTCCAACATCTCAAGTGCATTCTTATTATACATAAATAACCCATAATACAAATCAAAACTATCCTCAGCCGTATTCTCCACTAAACCCAACAAACTCTCATACCCTTTAGTATTAATCGGAGTAGACTCCAAGCTCAACATCTCCAACACTCTCCCCACAGTATGTGTAATAAACTGTGACCCTGCAGCATACTTATCATGCTCATGACAACTCAATTCCACCATTTTACACCCTTCTCTAGCAAAAACATCAAGAAAACTTTTACACCTAGTAACTCTAGATTCCTCATTTCCAATTCTGACCTTCTCGTACACAAAATGTAAACCATCCCACCCAAGTTTAGCACTTTGAGGACCAAACATAGGATGGCTACAAATGATATCAAAATCACTAGGCAAAAGATCAAGCAATAAATTTTTAGCAAATTCTTTAACAGACAAGACATCAACAAACAATGTATTTCTCTTAAATCTCTGTAAAGGCAAAGACTTTAGTACTTTCTCGGTAGAAATAATAGAAGTGCATAACAAAATAACATCTGGGTGCTGTTCACAGAGGTCATGAGGGTCAAGAAAGAAGGACACGCCAAGAGAATGAGCTTCAAGAGAGTGATCAGTTCTAGAGTGAGCAAGAACAGTGTGGCCTTGAGCGACAAGGGTTTTGGCTAGAAATTGGCCAAAGTTACCAAACCCGATAATGGCTACTTTGAGGACGTGAGAATTGGAGAGTGGCGGCCTTTGGGTGGTGTTATCTGGATTCGTTTTGGGTATTAATTGTTTTTTGGTGGCGGTGGCGGATTGAGATTTGATGAATAGATGTGTACGGATAGAAATGGTAGTGGGCTTGGATGTGGGAAACAGAGATGGCGGCGGCTGCGGCGGCGGAGGAGGAGAGAGAAGAGAGAGTGATCGGAAGGAAGGTTTAATAGAGAGCATGATGATTGAAACTATAATAATAAGCAGGGATTAGAACAGGAGAATATAAGCTTTTCTATACCTGCTATTATTATTATTATTATTATTATCATCATCAAACGGGTGTTTTGCATAGGTTTGGATTGTTTCGCATCATTCAATGATGATTACTAAAACAGCAAACGAGGAGAACAGTCTGATGTTTTTTTATGAGCACGTGAAATGGATGGCTATGGAATCTTGGAAGTTGAAGAGGAGAGCACGAAATGACTGAAAAGAAGAACCTTTCAAAATTCACATGGTGGTTGTATTTTTCTGATATTTTGAAATTGCCACGCAAAACTGGCTTCATAATACGCATACATTGCATAGGGGGACAGGACTAGACAGCACCGTTTTTGACTTTTCTCCTCTTATTCTGCAAATTAAAGCTCCAGCTGGCTTTGAATCACAGTTTCAATTCAAAGACGTCCACAGCTTCAATTCAAAGACGTGTTACTGTTATGTAAGGTAACTACTGTACTTAATCTTTCTCTTTAATTTCCATATTGGAAATGAAAATTTAAATCCAAAGTGAACATTCTCGAGCTTACGAGTTTCTATATTTCGACTCAACTCGGGTTTTTACCAAATCAAGCTCTGATAGTGTCTTCTCACGCAAGGGAGTCCCTATATTGCAAAAGCCAAAACTAGTGCCTTTTTTCGTGTAGTAGTTTCAGTTTTTCACACACCACAACAGAATCAGGCGAACTAGGCCGGCCGAACGGAACCCCGTATGGTTTGGCTCGGGCACATCATTGATTCTAGACCAGTTCAAACAGCCTGGCAATATCAGACTTGAGCCTTTTCAGGTACTGATCTGAGTACCATTCCAAACTTGTCCAAAATACGATTGTTGCTATTGCTGTTGCATTTGCGACAAGACAAAAGGATAACAGGGAGCCAACTGGGAGCATGAGTTTCAATATTATACCCAACTAAAGTCGAGGCAAAGATAACTCCTTTTCTTTTTATAGGACTTGTTAACTAACTGAAGGATAAGAACTGTTACCTTTTGACATGGCTAGCCCAGCAATACTCAAGACTAGGCCTACCAGATAGAATTGACTCTTGGAATTAAGCACCTAAGCCGTTTGACAAGATAGAATCAGGATTTTTCCCATTTTACAATGTATGTGCCAGAACCATATAATTGAACTTCAGAGAAAGAGAAAGGCAGTACAAAGAACAGCATCAATACAAAATTGCATGGAAGTTGAAAAATGAATGGTCTTGCTAGGGAAAAGTGATACTCTTCACTAGATTCACCATTTCCATTCTTATCATTGCTGCTATAATCAGACCCTTTTTAAGAGGAGGGAACTTCTCTCCACCACTCAATATAAGCAGAGACAAATTTCAAGAGTCAACATAAACTACAAACTACATATACTTTTGAGAGCAAAATAACAAGGATGTGAAGAACCAGTAGCGATTTTTGACCCCATTTAGAATATCTTGAAAAGTAGACCTCCATGTGTAGCAAAGAATGGTGCAAACACAAGCGATTCAACTGCCATAAGCTTGATAAGGATGTTAAGTGATGGTCCAGATGTGTCCTTCAATGGGTCACCGATGGTGTCGCCAATAACAGCTGCCTTGTGTGGATCAGACCCTTTAGGACCAAGCGTTCTTGCATGCTCAGAAGCACCAGCCTGTCAATACAACATAAAAAGCTCAGTTACCAATACCTGATATGAGACAATTTATCTTAAGCACCATGCTAGACACGAAGCATCTTTAAAATCTAATCAATACCTCAATATACTTCTTGGCATT
Source organism: Ricinus communis (assembly GCF_019578655.1). Classification (NCBI taxonomy): domain Eukaryota; kingdom Viridiplantae; phylum Streptophyta; class Magnoliopsida; order Malpighiales; family Euphorbiaceae; genus Ricinus; species Ricinus communis. Next base: position 25,348,270 of record NC_063258.1, read on the forward strand.
ATCCCAAGCACCACCAGTGTTAGATGCAGAGATGGCAATCTGTAGTATATAGACAAGAAATAATTCTTCAGGACACAGCATGTAAAGCAACACCATAAATCACATAGCAAACAAGAACATAAATACAACTGCCAGTATCACATTGCTGTAATCCCAATAATGCCAATCGAAAAGAAAATGTGTGGAAATTGATTCGGATACCTGAACTCCAGATACAAGAGATCCAGCTAGGACACCAGAGAGGGTTTCCACACCAAAAAAGATCCCAACAATGAGAGGGGTGAGCATGACAAGTGCACCAGGTGGGATCATCTCTTTGATTGAAGCATCAGTGGAAATCTTAACACATGTAGCATAGTCGGGCTTGGTAGTACCCTCCATCAAACCAGGGATGGTGTTGAATTGCCTGCGGACTTCCTCCACCATCTTCAGAGCTGCACTTCCGACACTCTTCATTGTCATGGCAGAAAACCAGTAAGGAAGCATTGCACCCACAATCAAACCAATGAAAACTTTTGGTGTCAACACATCTACTGTTGAAATTGAAGCACGACTAACAAAGGCACCAAAGAGAGCAAGCGACACAAGAGCTGCAGAACCAATGGCAAAACCCTAAAAATGGTAGAACAAAAATTCAATTAGAGAGGTGCAGATTCAACATTGTTAAGATGTGTGTTTATTTTAGTCAACAAGATAACTGAAACCAAGAAGTCTCCTATAATAAAAATGAACTCCTTCAGTATTGCAGTGAACAAATCTACTTTCCCAAAGATCATAAAATTCCAACAAGACTCGAGCCTTTCAAAGAAGCCTTGCCTGATAAAAGCATAATCAAATGTGTTGATAGGAAATGACGCATAGGAGCTGCTAACATTCTTATTTTGCTATTCATTTGAAGAAAGGAGACCCAACTTGGTATTTGCAAGAAGGATCCCACACCTAACTTATCTAGTTATAAACTCAAAATATCAAAAAGTAATAATTTCCTACAGAAAAAACAATGAGGAAGATACAAAAGTACTAAAGCAACAGGTTTCCAATCTTTTGAATGCTTGATTTGAAGCATGATCCACAGGTTTCCAATTCTATTTGCTTTTGAAATATAGTTAGAATTGTTTGAAATAGTCACTCCATTAATAATAGTTTGTAGCTTATTCAAATAAAATAAAGGAAAGAAAATATATAGGTTACGAATAGTTCTTTCACTTTTGAAATTGCACATTTTCATGGAGAGAAGGAAAGAAATAATAAATCAAATTCTCGCACATTAAAATAAATATAAGGAGGGAGAGATTAACAATTGTAGTTTATTCAAATAAAATAAGAGAAAGAAAGGATGTGGGTTCCAAATAGTTGTTTCACCCTTCAACTAGCACATTTTAATGGAGATAAGAAAGGAGAAAATATATCAAATACCCACACATCATAAAATGACAAACAGGGAGATGGATCAATGTGCTACGAATTTATATGAAATCAATATATAAAAGTGAAAAATTATAATATCATTAAATTTACCTCTTACTAAACAATGAACAAAATTAATTAAAGCTTATTATAAAAAAGTCGCAAGCACAAAACTGAAATGAGTCAATCTATGCCTTCCCTTATATAACATTCACATATAGTTCACAATTTAATATAGGAAAACAAAGAGTTGAAACTGAACTAGAAGCAATCAAATAAATAAATTAAAAACCACATAATTAAAATATCAAAGGATTTAAAGATTTAATTTAAGATAAATACTCATACATATAAAAAAAAAAAGGAATTTCAATAGGGGTTTTCAACTGAATAAAGGAAGATAAAAAGTCAAAACGGAAGTAGAAGAGACTAAGAACATTTAAGAAATAAACAGAAGATCAAAAGAATTTAACTGGAAACAAATAACTGCATACATAGACGATCAAAGAATTTGATTAAAAATAAGCCCAGCAAAGTTCCTTCAATGTGCCACTTGCCAACTTTTTGTGAACTCTAAATTGAGCCTGTTTGTATATATTTTCATTTATATAGATATATAGATGTAAGAACCAACAAACCTTCCCAATAGCAGCAGTGGTGTTTCCTGCAGCATCAAGGGCATCAGTTCTCTCTCGGATTCGGTGGCTCATGCCTGCCATCTCAGCAATACCTCCAGCATTGTCACTAATGGGACCATATGCATCAATTGCCAATCCAGTTGCAATGGTACTCAGCATTCCAAGGGCAGCTACTGCAATACCATACATAGCAGCAAAGCTGAAACTAACAAAAATGCTAATCGCAATGGCAAAAATGGGAATGATAACAGATTTATATCCCAATGCAAGCCCAAAAATAACATTAGTGGCAGCTCCAGTTCGACATGAATCAGCAACATCTTGAACAGGGCTGAAATAAATGTGAGGCAAGAATTAAATTAGTGATCATTCAGGAGGAAAAAAAAAAAAAAAACAAGTAACACAAACAGTTTTCGAAAATTAACCTGTATGCATTGCTAGTGTAGTATTCAGTTACAAATCCAATAATGAGCCCAGCCCATAGACCAACAGCAACACACAAGAAAAGTTGCCTGCACATAGAATTCAATGCTAACATATTCAATCAATAATATCTCTGAGTACCATTAAATACAATCAAAGAAAAACAATAAAAAAACCTTACCATCCTATTCCAAAAGAAAATGAAAGACCTTACCAGTTCTTGACAACTTTCTGAGTCCCAAAATTGAAGATGGTGAAGGAAGATGGAAGAGCAATCCAACTAACAACAGCAACTCCGATAGTCATAAGAACAGTTGAAATAATGAGCTGCCTCTTCAAAGCTGGCTCAATCTCATTTACAGCCTTGATCTCAAAAAAGTCAGTTGCAAATAAGGTGGTGAGCAAGCAAACAAGGATACCCACAGAACTAATGATAAGAGGATATAGCATTGGAGTCAACTCATGATTCATTCCAAAAGATGAAATGGAAGCAACAACTAGGGCAGCACAAGAAGATTCTGCGTATGAGCCAAAGAGGTCAGATCCCATACCAGCTATATCACCAACATTGTCACCAACATTATCAGCGATTACCTGTGGACAAAGAAAAAACTAAAAAAAGACCCAAAAAAAATTTGAACTCATAATTAGCAGAATCTTTTTAAATTAGGAAAGTAACTTACAGCTGGATTTCTTGGGTCGTCCTCAGGGATGTTCTTTTCGACCTTGCCAACAAGATCAGCACCAACATCAGCAGCTTTAGTGTAGATACCTCCACCAACTCTGCCAAAGAGAGCCATGGAAGATCCTCCAAGACCATAACCAGTTATAGCCTCAAAAAGCCCAGCCCAGTCATCACCATAGTACAACTTAAAGAGGTTGATGGCAATGTAAAGTACCAAAAGGCCATTTGCAGCAAGGAGAAAACCCATGACAGCACCAGATCTAAATGCAGTGATAAAAGCCTTCCCAACTCCTTTTCTTGCCTCAAGGGTTGTTCTAGCATTGGCATATGTAGCAATTTTCATCCCAAGGAATCCAGAAACCACAGAAGTGAAAGCACCAAGCAAGAATGATACAGTGCTGAAGGCAGCAGTTGCCAGAGCAGGCTTGCACATCTTGAATTGGTCATATGTGCAAGGCTGAGACTTGGTGCTGAATCCCTCAACAGAGCCGAGGAATACGAAAATAAGGATGGCAAAAGCAACCATGAAAATGCCAACATACTGATACTCGGTAAAAAGGAAAGAGGTTGCCCCTGTGACATCCACAAACCAAATTAGTATGCAGAAAAGGATACAAATTTGACCAAAGACTATAAGCACAATAGCAAGGATGAGAATATGAAATTAAAATACCATCTAGTAGGAAAAGGGTTTTGACATTTTTCGCCTCCTAATAGAAGACTATTGTCATGATATGCTGAGATTTCGGGCAATTTAATGCATGCACTAAAAGGTAAGTAACTCAATGAGTATAAACAGATCTGAAAAAAGAAGGTTAAGAGAGCACTTCTGCATTTTTAACCATCTCCAATCTAGATTTTAAGAGGATAGCAAATTTACCTCAAGATTTATGAGAACTTCGTCAAATTAGAAAAATAAATTCCAGATCTAGTAAAATATAATATCAACAAAGCTATATAAGGCATAAACTTTCAGAGCCAGCAGGGCTGAATGGTTGGTGGTGGGATATGAAAAAGAATATCACATTAAGTATTCCAATTGTGACAAAGCTTCCAAAGTTATTAACTTCACTACTAGACTACTAGTACTGATGAGCTCCCTATAATTATTACCATAACATAAAACAAACAAACACTGATAAATAAATAGAAGGCCAGATCTCAAGTCTACTCCAAATCTCCTAGCAAGATCATAAAGAATGAATTTGAAATACAAAATAAATTAATGAATAATCAGGAGACCCAGATTCCATAATTAGTTACCATCTGTCTGGAATTGCTTGAGCACAAGCTCTAATTATAGTAAAAGTCTTTTCTTAATACTTTCATCCACACACCAATCGGATGAACAATTCAGAAACAGAACCTCTGGCGGATACAATCTAAACATGGCAAGGGACGCCATAACGCTACTCTTATCAAAAATATTTTAAAACAAAAAAACAAAGCCTTTCACAATTTCCTTCAAACCCCACAATCCCAAAATAACGAAAAAAAAGAACCAAACTTTATCAATAATAAAAGCGCAAACCCCACATCAACTCAAGTAAAGATCCAGTCTTTCAAGTTTTTCAACTTTCAACAAAGCCCAAACATATCCCATAATCATGGACACCCACATACATGCACACAAATATGATACATAGGAATTATGTACATACATCCATGCATAAACGCATGCACACGCATGAATACACAAATATAAAACAAAAAAAAGAAAAGGAGAAAAGAAAACATATAATAAATAAATAAATTACCTTCGGAGATAGCGTTTTGAATGTCGGCGCATTTAAGGACGACGTTATGATCATTAACACCTTCTTCTTCTTCGATGAGATAATCACTATACCCATTTTTATTGTTATTATTATTATTGCCAGCACCACCGCTAGGGACCAACTTCACTTTAGAAACAAGTAACCATTGAATCAAAGAAAACCCGATTCCTATAATTGCACATATCGGGATCAAAATCTCGGTCCCAAGATCTGGCAAAATAGCATCACCCATTATAACAACAACGAGAACCCACTAAATATAAATCAAGAAAGGAGTGAAAGAGTATGGGTTTGGTACAGAAAGGTGAGAGCTTTTATAAAAGAAACAGATGGTTCATGTGGGTATGTGCTCTAACGTGAAAAATACATAATGAGAGAAGAGAGAAGGTTGGGGTGTTGTTATTATAGGGAGTGAGTGATTGCCAGATTTGCATAAGCTGTAAGCTCTGTAAGAAAATGTCCATCACCATGTAACTGTTTAGCTCTTATCCTTTTACATGTGTAAAATTAGGTTTTTTTTTTAATGTTAAAGTTAGTAAATTTAATTCTCCATTTTCTTTGCTTAAATTGAATTCTCTATTTAGACCATTGTTTTCTTTTGCCCTTTTTGGAGGAGGTAGTAAAATTGAACACATAGAACGTTGAGTTTCTAGATAAAATGTTCTAAAATTTACTCTCTTTTTTGTGGGTTTGAATTGAATTTTCATTTTGGACCATTGAGTTGTCTGTGTGCTAAATTTGGGAGTGGTTTTTAGGAGAATAAGTACTGAGCACTGGGATTAGATTGAATTATAGAGCAAGTGCATGTCTATTAAAAGACATGATTTAGTTAATTGATTATTATTGTTATTTTAGTGAAAGATAAAATCCCTTTTTAATAAGTATGAAGACGAATTCAACTGATTCTGATTTTATAATTTAATTTTTAATACAATTATATATTATATAATTATATAATATTAGCTTTTTTCTATTATTATTTTAAGCAACAACAAAGTCCAATAATGTTTTCTTTCCGCAAGTAGATTTATAAGAAAGATAGACATACAACTTGTAATATTAATTCATTATTATCAAGGAAAATATCTAAGAGACCAAAGGGTTGGTTGCTATGAAAATTAAAAATTAAAAAATAAAAAATAAAATGTAAATGACAGGGCAACGAAACTTACCAACATTTTGGAGCCACATCTACCATACATAAATTTGATTTAACAATATTAAAATTATAAATATCTATAGTTTGTTGAGCTGGCCCCATTATTCTCCAATATTTTGACACATGACACTAACGTGATCATTATTTAATCACCAAACTAATTACATGATAACAACTATACCTGAATTGCTAGAAAACAATGATATCTATGTTTCTTCACTTTGGATAACAAAATCTTTCATGCAAATTGGGTGCATCAATTTTTTCATGCAATTGTTTTAAGGGCTTAATCTAACTAATAATGTATATAATTACGAGTAATTATATGATTTAAACATCTAAAGAAAAAAGAAAAAGAAAGCAGACTGAAAAGCTATTTTTAATGATAAATTCATGAAATTATTACATGGGTAAAAGATATATATATATATATATATATATATATATATATATATATATATTATTAACAGTTTAGTGCTTAAATTATTGTTTAGAATCTTATGTAACCTTCATTATCATTACAGGAATATAAAAAAGAAGAAAGAAAAAGGAAAAGAGAAGATATATGGATAGCCTTTATCAAACCCAGGAAATTTCAAGCATGAAACTACAAAAAGAGTTATGCTAAAGACAACAGAAAAATATAGCACATGGTATTACTGATACTTATCAACTAATTTCTTTTCTTTTTCTTAATCCAAGACTTATCAACTAATGTTAATGTCCCATTGGTAATACATTTCTTCATTTTTTATAAAGTTTTTCTCTTTTCATCAAGGTATTAATTAGGAATTGGCTTGATTAATATTCTTATATAGAATGAAGATATCTTAATATGAATCTTTTTCATTATCAAGCATTATTGATACTTCTAAAATAAATGTAGCAATTTGAATTTTAAAAAACATTTAATAAGAACGATATTTTTATCAATAAAAAAATAGAAAAAAAAAAGCCAATTATAGCAATTTTTACTAAATATACTCTTTTATGAAATATAAATATACTAAACTTTTTATATAACATAAATATATATTTTTTATATATTAAATCGATAAAATAATTAATATATTTAAATAATTAAATATTAATTATTTAATATTTATTATTTTGTTTATTTATAACAATATATATATTTAATGAGGTAAAAAAACTTTAGTATCTAAAAGAGAATAACTAAATTTTAATGAATACATAAGTCCATCACCGCACCATATTTTCAATTATTTTATTGTCATTATTAAAAGACTTGTCAGCGTATTGAAATTTTTAAGAAAGACGATGAGGTGGCATTTATTATATTCGGATAAACTCTTCCTGATGACAGCAATAGAAGAGCGTATATCAGACGCTTTCTTCGCCGGAATCCACTTTCTCTCTCTTTTTTTCTTTTTACTTTAATTTCCCTACTCCTTTTTTTCCTTTTATCTTCTTTCTTTACTCTTTTTGATTGATGGAATTTCATTTTCACCTTTACCGCATGATGTACCTAATCATGAGTAGTTAAGTTGGCCCCACAATATGACCCTCCGTGGCAAGATCAGGACCATTCAACCACGTCAGATAATAGACCAGCAGCTAACAAGCTGAACTTTATAGTGGTTTGAGAATTGCTAATTTGATTTATATTCTTAATTATGTAGCACACCTCGTATGGTTGTCTAATTGTAAAGATATATTTTTATTATATATTAAAAGGGTATAAATTCGATTTTGAAGAGAGACAGGATTTTAAGATATTTATATAGGTTATAAAATCATCTAATTTACGTATTAATTAATTTTTTTTTACTTGATTTCAAGATAGGTACTGTGATGACTGGCTTAAATTTTATTTCAAATTTAGCTATAATTTTATGATTATTTCGCAGTGAAAAAGAGCCTGTATGGTAAGTCCACCGGGACACTGCCATTAGTCACCCTTCTCCCTTTTTTAGACAAAATAAAAGGATTAGTTATGTTAGTACTTTAATTACTAATGATTTCTATGATTCTAAAAAGAAATGAGCCCTAATGAATGTGGTATTAAGTTTTTATCATTTTCCAATATAGCATTAACAAGTTTTAATCATTTTCCAATACAGCATTAACAAGTTTTGATCATTTTTTACCCAACAATCAGCCACCTAATTTATGTTTCTATTAACTAATGGGTCTTGGACACAGAGAAGAAATAGCAACTAATGGGCGTCTCTCCAGGTAAATTTGAAATGTTTTGCACAGTATTTACGCAATCTGCAGCATAGGAAAAGGACTGTTGGAGCAGCAGCGCACGCCAAAACCATCATGATTTCTGGCTGCTGGACCAACACTACTTAGCCTTTTCTGATTATTAATAGCACAATCGCAGTTCTTCATTAAGATTATCCTCTTGGGAAAGGAACCCAGCCCTGAATCGACCCGGTCAAGGCAGTGGGATCCTGCACCGAGTGAGTACTCAATAGAGTACGAAAACTGCTCCTGGGTCGCCATAAATTCCTGATGCTGCTCCTCCAAGGTTTTACTGACAATCTGAGAGCTATCCTAAAATATGTTCTTAAAGCAAGCATCATTGTAATGCACATTGCCTTGAAAATCATCTGATCCAACCGTCAGAGGAGGAAGCAGCCAAACATTCCTAACTCTTGTGCAAGAGAAGGGACAGATGCACAGAAGGACAAATTAAGATTTTCTCTAAAATTTTTCCCTTGTGGGAAGACGACGACCAATATTGAGTTTCCACATGAAGAATTTTACCCTGTTTAGCACTGAAAGCTTCCGAATTACCCTCTAAACCTTATCAGGGAACACCATGGAGGCCAAACAACATGTCTGTCATTAGGTCTACACATAGAGGAAAGCAATCTGATAACCAGATTTCACAAGACTAGCACCTGATTTTGAGTAAAAAGGACGAGTTTTATTATTCGTTTTTTCAAATTGGGTTACTAAAAGTAATTAAAATCAGTTGAAAAGAATATATTCAGAATTGTAGTTGTTCTTGGTTACTTTTAGAATATAAAAGTAAATAACTTGCAAAAATTTATATGTAACATTACAAAATTTATCTGCATATCAATTACTATGATAAAAATCATAATCTTATATTTTTATCGTATAAGAACTTCAATTGTGACTCCACTGGTTCAGGTTTCTGTAAAGGAGTGGTCAATTGATGTGTAAATTTCACCCTTTTCTCTCTAGCCTGACTCAAACTTCAATGTGGAAGAATTATTAATTTCTTTTTCTATTTAGTATTCAGCGTGGTGCTCTAGAAAGTTCTGGTGATGGCAGGCTGTTCAGCATAATTTTGGCTAGCTATAGAATGTTGTTTAAAAAGGAAAAGGCATTTATAAATGTCAAACTATGTAATTTGCTGCTCACTAAACACATGTTATTCCTGAAACCTACAATACCTATGTTATATGCTAAGAAACACACGTTATACAAAACATTTAAATGAATAAATTATATCCCTTCACTTATAATTTATGATAATATATAGTGGGCATTCTAGAAAATTTAATGAGTAGAGTGAAAAGATTTAATATGAATTAAAAAATATAAAAACTAATAAATTTCAGAAAAAGTTTGTCAATATGAATAAAATAAAAAAAATATTAGAAATTAAGAATTAAAAATAAAAATATCAGAAATAAATTTATGAAAACTTGAGAATTATAAATAATTATAAATATCAGTGAAAATAATAAATAAAATTTAGAATAAAATTTAAAAATAATTAATTTTAAATTATTGAATTATGTAGAAATCTATAGACTCAAAAATTAGAAACGAGAGGAGTGTGAATGGGTTAATAAGAATCAATTCTAATTTGGGCTTAATTATCAGCATGAGTCAAGTGAAGTTAATGGGTTTGCCATTTTATATTATAGACTCTTGCATATTTTTTTATATATCCGATGTGGGATAATCTTTGCATTCTTCAACACTCACTCCTCGAGTGCAACTTGCAACTGATAATATTATATGGACTGGGCTAACTCAAAGGTCAATATAAATCTAAAGTGTTAGACGATATAATTCACAAGTTAAACAAGTTATGGGATAAGTACATTCTCAGACTTTGATACTATGTAGAAATCCATAGACCCAAAGATTATAAATGAGAAGAGTGTGAATGGATTAATAACAATCAATTCTAATTTATGCTTAACCCTCGCATCTTTCAACAAATTCTAATGGGTCTGCAAATTCGGAAAATTAACACTAATACTTCAATTTCTTCTTCTTTTCTTTCCTTTTCTTTTTGTTTTCAACATCAGTAATCAAGTTTCATTAAAATAGTGAGCCCAAAGGGCTAGTTTACAAGGCGAAGCTCGAGTAGAAGATACAGGAAATAAAGACATAGTATTGTTACACTTGGTCTTTTAATAAGAGAGGACCACCAACCATAGGGAGGGAAAAGTCGTTCCTTTAGTATTCATTACAACACTTTCCAGATACACCACCCCACGCACAGATATTGGCAAAGATGAAGAGACTAAAAAGCCAAAATCATGAGGCCAATCAAGGAGGGGAGAGGGGGTTAGATAGGTCCCCAAATGAGCCGAGCCGAGCCGCTGACGAACTATTTGAAATTCAGCTCGATAAAATTTTATTTGAGTTCATTCGTTAGGATAAACAAGTCGAACTCAAACTTCATTTATAAACTCGTTTATTAAATGAGTCAAACTCGAATTTAGTAATGCTCAGCTTGTCTGAGCTCGCAAGCTAACTCGTGCATTAATTTAATAAATAAATAATATATTTTAATTAAAAAAATAAATAAATAAATAATAAGAACTCAAGTTTTATTATATTAAAGTAATAAAACACGAGTAAATATTTTTACAATAAACTTAATGTGAAGCTTGTAGATAGAATAATAACTATTATAAATTAACGTTGAAGATATTATAGTCTAATTGATAAATGAAATGTACTAACATGAGTAAATATTTTTGTAATATGCTTAATGTGAAGTTTTTGAAGTTATGAGTTTGAGATATAGATGGATTTAAAATGAATTTGAAATAGAATTCTATGGAGCTCGTTGAACTCTTTTTTTTATGAAGAATTTGATTTAATTATTTTAGTTTATAAATTTATATTCATATTTTGCTTTTGCATATAATTTATTTATAATTATAAAACTTACAGTTATATATTTGGCAAAATTGAGTTTATTTAACGAGTTTGAATCCAGCTTGTTTAACGAGTTTGAAACCGAGCCGAACCCGAGTTTAGCTCGTTTATATGTAATATCGAACTAATTATAAACTAAACTCGAAACAAGTTCAAACATATCAAAATTACAATGAACCAAGTTTGAATTATAAAATAAAAAAAAAATTAATCGAGGTCAAACTCAGTTAAATATTTACAAGTCAAATACCAACATTAAAAATGTCTACAAAAACCCACCAAGCACACTCCTTTAGGGTCCGAACTATAGGTTCATCAATGGCATTGTAAGACATTTGCTTTAATATAACATAGAAGTTACTCTGTTGTGCATGAAATAGGTGTGGTGATATGATAAAAGATTTCTTATTATTTAATTAATTTTTGAATTAAAATATTGAATAAACAGTTGTATGAAAACTTTCATAATTTTATCAAATATATTCTAAATTAATTAAAATAACTCTAAATATATATATATATTAAAAAATAATCAATAGATATTTAGAGCGATTTGTTTGAGAAAGATTCCTTCTCTCTTGTGAGAAATTATATCTGTTGGCGTGAGAACACCACATCAAAGTAATTTTTAAATTTGGAAAGAGAAGAAAATATGGCACAAATATAAATAATTTCATAAATTATTACCGTTTATTTTTTTATATTTTTTCTCGCTACTTTCACCATCTCTAATATGCCAGTAAAATTAAAAGTAAAATCGTGGAAGCATTTAAAAATATTGTAGAATATTTGATTGGGTGATATAGATTTAAATTTTGAAAATATTATTATATTATGAAACAGATATTTCATTTTTATTAATTTGTTAAATTTATTTGTTATTTTTATGATATGATTAAACTAATTTCCTTCCAAAGGAGATTAAAAATGATGACAAATTATTTATTTGATTATTAAATTAAATATTTGGATATGTAAAACTGAAACAATTCTCTTGCTCTTTGTATCTCTACCGTCTTCTTAGCACAGAAACGGAGTTAAACTGAATCATAAATTTATATAATGTAAATAAATTTGAATAACTTCATACAATTTGGCCCATGTTAATAGGCACAGCAATGGAATTAAAAATACTCTTAGTAAGAAATATGTCATAGAATTACTATTGGATCAATCAAAATTTAAAATTTATCTAAATTTTTAAAATATTAGCTTTTTATAATTATATCGTCAATAATTCAAAAAATGGATTGTCCATAACAAATTTAATGGATAATGAAAATATCTAACTCGTTGATTCAAATTTACTTAAATAATTATCTCATAGAATAATGTATTTTCATTTTTTCTTTTTCAAAAAGTGAGTTATATGTGGTTTATTTTTGACATATTATGGATTAATTATAATTTTTCTAATGGTAAATTGGTCTTATTGAACCTACAAAAATAATAAGTTAGAGGGTCCAAACAATGTGTTCATAAAATCAGTGTAAAGTGTAATTTTTGAGACTAAAAGTCAAATGTTTAAAAAGGAGTATAGATTTATAGTAAACCAGAACATCATAGGCTAAAGCAGAAGCAGTGGAATAAATGGGTCCTATATTGTAGGAAGTGGTAATCCTGCGGTTTGAATGTGTGTGCAGTCGTCGATCGATCTACTCCCTTTCAAGCCTATCCACACATTCTCGTTAGCAACCTTTTTATGCTTTAAACGATTTATTTTAAAAAATGAAAAATTAATTTATTTTAAAAAATCATAATAAAAAAAATTAGAACGTAAAAGCAAAATTTTCCTCACACTTTCCCTTACTTTTTGTAAAAAAACCCTACGGTTCTCATCTTAGTATCGGACTTGATATTTTCTCACTCAGACGGGCTGAGCGGATCCTTTAGCCCGAAGGGCTATTTCTCCAATTACACATTACCATATTTTCAATCACCAAAAGAATCAAGGACTGAGTATGATGATGGTGATGGTGATGATGGTGATGGACGGATCGAGGACGTTCACGTGTCGCCGCAGCAGTTAAAAAGATTATAGAAAAGGAAAAATTTAGCCATGAGAAAGCACTCTCTTCTTCTTGATCTCTCTTTGTATTTTATCTGTCTTTATTTCCATGAAAGCGCCCACTCTTCCCCACGTTTCTTTCTTCCTTTCTTAACCAGAAACTGCTAACTAATGCCAAAGCTAACCTATAAATAACCTTAACAATTAACAGTTACATTCGCACTCTCTCTGTTGGCGCGCGTGCTTCTTATTTTCTTTTTAGTACCAAGTAGCAGCAACAGACAACCGTACACGTTCGTTCCTTCGTTCATAAAAGCTAAAGCCCCTCAACACCACCACCACCACCACCTTACACCTTTCACCTTTGTCCGTTTCCTTCCCACTTCTCTTCACCACCGCTAATTAATCTGCCTCAGAACCCTACGATTCTTCAATCAATTCTTGACCCTTAACCTCACATTGCATTGCACTCCACCGCTTTTCTTTTCTTTTCTTTTTTATCATGGGAAAGAGAAAGATACCTTCTTCTACTCCTAATAATAATAATAATAATAATAATAATAATAATAATAATCCTTCTTCTTCGGGTACGTTATCTTTTCTTTTTTTGGTTCTTGTACTTTCCCTATTCTTTTCTTTGGTGCGTTTCCTTGTACGGTTTATTGGGGAAAATTGTTGAATGTGATTTTCTTTTTGAGGTGGGTTTTTCTATATCTTGTTGGAAACTGATGGATTACTTGGGGGAATTATATCAAGACTTGATTTTTCTTTCAATAGTTTGTACCTTTTTTCTCTTTACAGCAAAATGGAGAATTTAGGGTTTGGTTTGTTTTGTTTTAGTGCGTGCTAGTATTTTGTGGTTTTCTTTTGCGCGATAAGGTCGAATTCAATGCTTAATTTGTCTCTGTTTTGGTTGAGATTGTATTTGGATTCGATGATCATGGCTACTTTATCTCTTTCTTTATCTCTCTTTTATTTAATCTTTTTGTAGGAACAAGATTTGATTATTTTTCACTGTCTTATGCTAAATGGTGATATGAGCATCCTAGCGGATAATGCTTATATTGCAACTTGTAGAGGTAAAGTGAGTAATTGTGCTAGACAATAAACTTTAGAGAATGGACTTGGAGTGTCTAAAAGCTAATTCTGTAATGGAGGTCTAAAATTGTCTATTCAATCCATCAATTCAAGTTGCAAAGAAAGAGGACAAAAGAAGAAGAATTGAAGAAAGAGGGAGGGAACGGGTACAAATAGATAATTCCTATTGATGCGGTCTATTAAATAAACAATATAATGCTTTGAGTTTGTATTTTGGCATAGAACACATTTATCGAGTCATGTCCTGAACCCTCTTTGGATTGATATTGAGTGTCTACTTGGAAAGTTTTGGATACTATTAGAAAGTGATTGTATTATTTACTTTCTATGGGAGCAACTTGTTCCTCGATGATTGAAGGATTTTTTGAACTATCTCCATGAAATTCCTATTCTGGCCTAAGGAAACTGTAAGACCTTTTAATTCCTCAAGCTTTATTAATAGTTTTCCCAGAATTTGATTGAAGAGGATTCTTTCTATCCTTGCCACTTTAGCTATCTCATAGTCTACTGGAAAATTGATGAGACCTTGTTTCCCTGGTTGGCTCCGTTCTGTCCCCTTCTTAACCCATCATTGCTGTACGTTTTTCAGGCTGCTTTCCTGGGGAACCTTTAGTCAATCTTCTACATTGTTAATTTTTATGCATATTCTGCATTCATGGTTAAAATGACTTCCTCATTTTATGGCATTACCTCTTTGTTATGTTTTTGACCCTCAATTGTGTTTACTCCTTTCTTTGATGTTTGAGTGGTTAGTTATCATGTCTGCCTCTGATGTTAGTGCTTGCTTCTTGCTATATCATTTGATGCTTCCCTTGCATTTGCTCGTGGCCTAGTCTTGAAAAGAATTTTAGTATTTGTTATAAAAAATTGTGAATTAAGATGGAAAACCAGGTGCAGGTTTAGCTAATTTGTGTTCCATGTACAGATGATTGGCATGTAAATGCTAATTATGTCTATTTATGAATTTTGCAGACAACATGCCATGCTCTTCTGGAGCAGAATTATTATCTAGCAAGGTTAGTTTTTATCTTTCCATCAATAAGGAATTCCAACGGGCACTTGAATTCTTGATTTTGAATCAATGCCATTGTTAGTTTGTGACTTTCATGTCATACTTCATTGTTTCCTTCTATTGTCCCTCAATTCGCAGTTATACAAAATGAACCTTGTGCTAACAATCTTTTGGCTGATAAGTTGGAAACTTGGGTGCTCAAAGTTATATCTATTGTAATATAGCTGACAATGGACCTTACCGTCCCCTGTTTTTGTTCCAGGTGCTTGATGACTGGATTTTAATTCTCATTAGTTATTCTTTTTGCAGAAGTCTTCTCATTTACATGAATCTAGTGAATTAAAGCCTCTTTCACCTGGAATGGATGTCACAGATAGGGCTGTAAAGCTGTTGAATGCACATCAGCATTACAATGTTGGTCGCACTATGTTTTTGAAACGATCACGTCATTACTATGGTCATCACTATTCTCGAAGGAACTCAGGGAACCACGCTAATGCCTCAACTTCTCATGGAAAGAATACCTCTTCACACAATGACAGACTTCCCTTCAAGTTGATTAGTCACTCTGGTTCAGAGCTTGGATACCATACAGGTGATGCATTCATGATATGTGACAATGGATTTGACACTGTATCTTGCAGTACTTTAATCTTTGGAACGTAGGTCACTTAGGGGGAAAAGATGCCTGCATTTGCATACCGTGTAATAAATGGGATACTTAACTAATTTTTATAACCTTGTTGCTGGTGAAAGCAAGAAATTATATTATTTGTTTTGGCATGCAGTTGAAATTCCAAGTAGATCAAATGTAACAAAAACCTACTTTTTGTTGGTATCAAGTGTGAATGCAACTTATGATTCAGAAATCAGCCTCTTGCATTTTCTTGCACTGACTTCAATCTTTCTCCTTTCTCAGAGAACAGGGGAAAAGCATTTGGCAGGCCTGATAGGATTAGGCTTAGTTCCTTGGTAATGGATTCATCTGATCCAGTGAAAATGATATGCGGGATCTGTCAGAAGCTGTTAAGACGGAAATCATATTTTCTTGGAGACGCACTCTCTTCTGGGGGATGCTCTATTGTGGCTGTTCTAGTCTGTGGTCATGTTTATCATGCAGATTGTCTGGAGCATAGAACAAGTACTGAAGAAATATGCGATCCCCGCTGTCCATTGTGCTCTGGCGAGTTCTCAAGAGGACAAGAGTAATGTACATATTTGACTTCACTTTTATGATATACTAATTAGCTAGGACAGACCAGATATACTTAGATGGACACCTTAGGCAGAAACATAGGTGGCTGATTTAGTATATAGAAGTCAGGATGGAGATTCAAGACTCGCATTCTTTTGCAAATGTCTCATTAAATGCTAAGATATGTAAAAGAAGCGATTCGCTTTTCATGCTTCATTTTGTATCTTTAGTTCTGGTGGGAAGCACTGTGTTTTTGTCAAGTGTGATTTTACCAATAATGATCTGACCTTATGTTGTAAAAGTTCACAATATATTATATAGATTTGCTTCAGCGTGCATTAAAGTGTCTAAGCAGTTATAACTGCAGATTTTCCCTTATGTGTGGTAGCTTTCAGATGGTCTCATCAGCTTTCAATTGATACCCTACTTGAGGTTTCAATTCCTTTTCCCCAGTTGTGATGGAATAATTTATGGGTAAAGGGTGATTTGTTTCTAGGGAAAGGTTCGCTAAACTAAAATATATGATAAGTGGTATCGCAAAATAATATCTATTTCTACTCAATTCATCTTTGTCTTTTCATTAACTGTGTGTTTAAGGGTCAGTTTCAGTTACTTGGGTTTTGCTCAATTATTTTTCTAAAATTAATTGTCTTTATACAATTATCATTTTGTGCTGTCAATCTCTGAGCTAAGTTAGAACGCAAATGTGATGGCAATTAAGTTTTACTTTTATTAAAATCTATTTGTTCGTTGTCGTGCAAACGTTTTATTCTCTATGCTTAATGCTAATTGAAATTTAAGTTACTCCATATAAAATTCATGTATTCACGTAAATGTATATTTGTTTTTAAAATTATAAAACTAAAGCAACAATGTTTAAGAATATAATAATACGATTTACAACTTTGATGGGAAAGACTCTTACGCAATGCCCATGCTTAAACAATTTAATCATATCCTTAATTATAAGTCTATCTTCCCTATTTCACTTTCATGAAAGGCAGGGGGTATCTACTTTAAACAAACTTCAGTTCATCCAAGACGAATTTGAGTTATAGTTTTAAAAGAAGATGCTAGAAAATCAGAGAAAAAAAAAAAGAAAGAAAGGAAGAAATAACAGAGGCCAATTTTCATTACCTGAAGCTTGGAGAAAAAAAAATTATTGTGACCATTAACCTATTTGGCATTAGATTCTCATAACCTTTACATATCAAGAACATGATAGTTAACATTACCATTCATGATTCATTCGTGTAACTAAGGACACAATTCAGCAAAATGAGCTGCTTATTTAGAATAACAAATTTCAACACTGGAAGAAACTCTTGCACATGAAACATTACTACACAATGCAATGTCCTAAACCACTGTCAATTGATGATACACAAAGCAGAGCACCTAAAATTTGTATATCATCAAGAAACTAAGTAACCTCCATAAAAGAAATAGAAGCTGTACAATGTTAAATAAACATGGACAAGGAAATACAGACATAGAAAACTTCTACCTTTTCCCCTTGATTAATTCATTAAGGATTGTCAGGAAATTAGCTTGGCTCTAACTGCCAGGACACAACAACTATAAGGGTTCCTTGCAGGTGGCCTTATTGTGCCCTTCTCCCTTGCACTTGCTGCAAGTCATTACCCTTCTCAGTTCATCGATTCTTTTAATTGGTTTCTCCTTTGGTTGGGGTGGCGGCTTTGGAGTAGTAGGAGGAAGGACAGGCCTTGCTCCCAAGGCGTCTTCTTCTTCGTCCACTGGCTTGGAAGTGTCTAAAACAGGATTTATGGACTCAGAATAAGTTGAACGGAAGTTATCAGCTGTGAAGTACTTTGAACAATAATCATACACACTAATCCCTTTGCGATTGAAGACAGCAACAGTGTGGCTGCAAGGTAACCCGGTCAATTTCCACTGCAGACAGGTACAGTCCCTTTTTACAAGATCCACAACATGAATGGAATCGTCATGAACCTCAAATAGGGTATCAGATGAAAATAACACTTTAAAAGCAAGTGCTTTTAGAGCTTCATCATGTAGTTTTTGCTCCTTGGATGGAGTAAGCTTTGTAGTCCACCCATTTGAATCCGTTTGACGTTTGTGAATCAACTCCATCATTTTGCATCCGAGTGCTTCTACCTTTTGTACAATAGGCAGCTCTCGTACTTCTTCAATCCAATTAGCATATATCTCTGCAATATTTACTGGAACATGAGTATAATGCTCACCCTTAAATAATGCATTTGTCCAATATTGTGGCTCAATCTGCACAAGCCAATCGTATGCTTTTGAAGAAACCTGTTTAATTTGCTCAGTGAACATCTTGAAACCATCAAGTCGAACTGCGTGTGCAGCACGCAATAAGCTTACAGGCAAAGCAGCTTTCCCTTCTCCCTCGAATGGCCCTTTTAAATTTCTCCTGAAGTTCTCCAGCAGGTGGTATATAGAATAACCATGGTGAGCATTCTCAAATATTTCAAGCACAGATTTCATTAATCCCTTCTCATTATCAGAGACAAAAGTTATGGATTGTGAAGTTGAAATTGCAGATCTCAACTGCTCCAAAAACCAATGCCAATTATCATCATTCTCAATGTCTACAATAGCAAATGAAAATGGAAAAGCATCATCATTCCCATCTAATGCAGTAGCTGTCAACAAAACCTCGTGGTATCTTGATCTGAATGATGTAGAATCAAGAAACAGAAGTGGGCGGCACCCATTCTCGAAACCGTGTATAGAGGCATGAAAGGATACAAAAAGACGTCGAAATTTGCTGATATCATCAATCTCAAGCTTCACAAAACTACCAGGATTTGCCTCCATCATCTTGTCACAAAACCAAGGCAACTGGGTATAGGACTCTTTATATGAACCTTGAAGTTGCTCCCTTGCTTCTTCAATTCCTCGCCGCACTTGTGAGTAGTGCAGTTCAATCCCAAAATCCTGCATAATTGCATTAGCAATGTCCCTGGGTTTGTGATGTGGGTTCTCCCTCAACCTGCCCTTTATAATGCTGACCAGCCAACTCTTTGTTGGATGAGCAGCCTTCCAAGATTCCCCTCCACATGTATGTTCATTATTCATCTTCTTTATCCTAAATATTTCAGCAGATGGAACCCATGATGCATGAATTGACCAAGAACAGCCTTCAGCCGCACATATACCACTTGCACGGCTGGTATCGTTCTTTTTTAGCTTATACATGAAACGATTTGCAATGGCATATTTCTGCAGCACATCCCTGAATTCAGCTACACTTTTAAATTCTTGGCCTACACCAATAATTCCATCTTTCCAAGAGGCAATCATTTGTTCCAAAGAAACATCTTGAGCGCTGACATCGTCATAGATGATATCAGTAGATGAATGATGAGAATTGTCCATCTCTACCCATGGTACAACATCAGATTCCTTTAGTTGCTTGACATCAACATTTACAATACCAGTATCATGATTCCAAGAATCATGATTCCATGTATCATAATTCCGAGAACCCTTCTTGCGCTTAGTACTTTCTCTCGTCTCCTGCACAATTTCGATGTCAGAAACAATTGTAGGACCATTGGCTCCAATTTTCCATGATGCTGTGCGCCTTCTCTTCTTAACAGTATCAGCAGGGGTACCACTCGTATCATTTGTAACTGGGCTGTGGACAGTTGCATCACCAGCACGAGCAGCTGAGCGAGTACCGGCACGAGCAGCCGATCGAGTATCACCACGAGCAGCTGAGCCAGTACCGACCCGAGCAACTGAGCGACTACCCGCACGAGTAATTGATCGATTACCAGCACGAGTAATTGAGCGACTACTGGCACGAGCAACTGTGGGGGTACTGGCACAATCAATTGGGGGAGTACTGGCAGCATCTTGAGAAGCCATAATTGCAGGCACAGTCTCAGCCTGTTTTAAGCCGGATGATCTGCAAGTGACAACCAAATAAGTCAAAGCAAGTGAAAAGGGAAAAGAGAAAGGTGATACAATAGTAATAAATTACAATTGAATAACCAAAACAAAAGCAGTGAACTGACAAATTATTTTGAGACATTTCAGCAATAAACCCAATATACTTTGCAGTATTGTCAATGGTATTCTACCATATGTTATCCAATAACAACTCCAACAAAATGGCAATCACGAGAGTTAGCACCTAAGCTCCTAGAAATAAGATATCAAGGAAGGAAAATACACCTGCTAGCAAGCATATGTACATCCTCATAATTAAAACCTTCTTTCCCAGTTGCAAAGATATCTGCAGTAACCGAGTCCACATGAAAATCATACATCCTCTTTAGGTCTTTGTCATTAGCTAAAGTAATGAGGGTCCGCCTATTTCCAGGAAGAAAGTACTTGATGGACAATGATTTATATTCAAAATTACACATCTCAGCCAACTTTAGCTTGAGATCATCAAACACAGTTTCATGATTGACATCTAAAGCGTGTGCCTCTCCACCAGTATATGATAAACATCCATCAGCGCTTGTCACAAATTCACCCCCACACTGGCAGATCAGTATTAGCTTGTTCTTTGGCATTGAAATTGCTTCTGCAATCCAAATAAACAACTATTACATAAAAAAGAAAAAGAAAGAAATATATAGTAGATGTTCCTCCAATTTCTATGCTTCTCTGTGTAAAATAATTCCAATGGACAGTTGAGTTTGATAATTAGCAGTTACTTGCAAAAGCGAACAACAATAGCAGATCTACTAGTGGACTATGGGAGACCATACAGGGAAAAAAAAAAAGAAGTATTCGTCTCTCTCTCTCTCTCTCTATTTATATATATATATATATATACACATTATTATTATAATACTTCATTCATAGGATTATTTACTATTTAATACTTTTGTTAATATTTTCTTCCTTTTTATGAAGAAAATTTAAAATAATAATTTATGCGCATAACACGCATGACGAGCAATACAAGTGTGTGTGTGTGTGTGTGTGTGTGTGTGTGTGTGTGTGTGTGTATAAGCTGCAAAATTTTAAATGTTGATACACAAGCTCGCCTTATTGGAAAATAACAGAATAAATAGTGTTAAATAATCATAAATTAATTCCAAGTTACAATTAATATAATTTTTTTATCTGAAATTTCTCGCTTAAAATGCAGATTAATGTCTTAAGCTATATATTCTATTTATCCAAAGATCAATATTTAATAAACAAATAGAAAGAAAGGTTACTTAGAATAAGAAAGAAGAAAAGAAAAAAAAAAACTCTTCCAGTCCAATAATGGAAGTCCCAGTTTCCAAATGCATCCTAGGAGAATTTGTTTCTCTTTCTGACAGAATGCTTAAACTTTGTACCTAGAGATATCCCTATCATATAGAAATAGCATCCGCTGATGGTCTCAAGCAAAGTATAGCATCAAACAGTGATCCCATTAAGCATATTTCCAAATGGTGTAGAGAAGTATTGCAGTGTAAGCACGTACACTATGCTACAGGATATCAAGTTATGGGCAACACTGGTTTGGCCTCTCAAAATTAGATGTCTAGCTCCGTCATTGACCATGAAGACAATGACAATAAATTTAGGGTAAACGCATAAAACACAACTTAGAAATTCAATAATTCTTGCTTTGAAATAAGTAAAACATATGCAATCAGCCAGTCACCACCAATTTGAGAATAATTATGGCTAGGTTCATCAAGAGAGAGCAATCATATGCATGAGCTGCACGAAGCAATTCACTGCACTTTTAGGGTCTTTAGACAGGATGCAAAAAAACCTCCGACGAAAATAAAATTTATCAATTTCTATGTAATCCAGAGCAATAAACCCATATTTATCTGTGACAGACTAGACATCAACATAATCTAAGCAAAAACAGACTAGTTTTTGCATTGCATCGTGACATGCCCTTCAATAAATTATTAACACATAAAACCTCCAGCACTAGTGTAGTTACGACATTCAAAGAAGAAAAGAGAGATAAAAAAAAAAAAAAAACTAATAGCAAATAACCAGCCAAACCATCAAGTAAATAATAATAGCAGAATAGCTAACAAACAAAGAGAAACAAGACAGGTTTTAGTGACTGAAAAAGATTAAAGTCAACCGCTTCAAAGATGTCCGTACACACTATCTCCATTACGAACTAGGTACAAAGCATGAAGAGACATAGCACATAAGGAACAAAGCTCTTAAAAACACCAAAGATCACAACAATTTTACTACTTCCAGCTACTAAGCATAACATGCATTATCACTAAACACAGTTTCCATATCATAATTGAACCCCAAACTCAAAGAGAACATGGTCCAGTGCTGGTCAACTTTAAGAAATATTAGCTCAAAAATGGAGTTTGCATCTTTGATCAACTCGTTATTGTTTTCTACTAAAGAAAAGAAAATTTAATAAAATCCCCACAAAGTTGAAACATCTAAAATATCAAAATTGAACCAAATAGAACGGAACTGAATGATAAAATTAGCGTTAAGAAGGTGATAAAAAAAAAAATCCGAGAGGATTAGCGTGTAAAAGAGAGAAAAAGAGCTTACCAGAGAGGAAGAGAAAGGGAATTTGAGAATGAAGGAAACCCTAGAAATTGGGGGACTTGTGGAATTAGTGGAAAAGGGGAAAAGGAGTGAAATTATCCAAGTAAAGAAGAGAGAGGACGTTTTGGCAAAATGAAACAATAAAAGTAGGGTTATAGTTTGAACTCAGATAAGTTTCGAGTGGTTGTTTTGGAAATTTGGTGACAAGGGGGAAGCGCTAAGGTGGAAAATGGTGCACATTTGGACTCTGACACCCGCCACATGTGGCATTTTCTTTTCTTTTTTTTTTTTTTTTTTTGTTAAAGCACTTTTCATTTTTGTTTTGATTTTTTTATATTTCGAAAACTAATGTATAGTTTTCTTGGCTCTGCAGAGATTAACGGATTGGGAATGGTGATGGGTTCAAGTATCTCGGGATCGGGTCGTACGTACCCGTTTGGTTTCGGAGTTGAGTAGTTTATAGCCGGATCTAGATATATTTTAATAAAATATTTGATACCATATCATATTCATAATCTTACAAAAAATATTCATATTTATGTTTTAAATATTATAAATTCTATTATAAGAAATCTATTATAATATTTTATTTGTTTTATCATCGATGCATTCTCGAATAATCAGGTCACCCCATGCAAGTTTGAGCACACTGCACTATTAATTGGAAAAATTCATTATTTATTCGTCATGTGAGCTTTAAGATTATTAGGTAAATAATTCCGTTGGTACTAAATTTTTATCTATATTTTTAAGGAGTACTAATATTTTAATTTTTTTCTTTTTAATATCAACATTTTAATTTTCATCTATTAGAAATTTATTCAATTTTTGATAACATGGAGGGTGGAGCTCTACATCATTATTTATCTCATCGTTCACGTTACACTTAATTTTGAGTAAATTGTCTCATTAGTACCAAAATTTTACCTATTGTTCAATTTGTTTCTTTTATTACCACGACCATTATTTATATTTTAATTGATGGTATATATTAGGATTCAAGTAATTCTTTATTGATGTGTTAATTAATATCTTATTTAGATGAACTTTTGGCTACCACATAAATAAAGAATACTAAAATTTCAATAGTTACTAATATCACTAAGAGTATAAGGAAACAACAATATAATTCGTTTTAGGTGGGGTTTAAGAAATAGTGTTTAAGGGTTGTATTAGCATTACTCTTTCATTAGTATTATAGGTAGGGTTTATAGAAAAGTGCTAGTTATTTCCATGTATGACGTGATCATAAAGATCAGGAAATCTGATTTTTCAGAAGTATTACTTTTGTGGTTGTATGAAATGGTGGTTCGTCTATTGAGTATATTAGTGGTATAGACGGACTGTTGAGTATTGACAAGTTCTTTACTCGCATGAGAATTTGTTTTTAGGCGAGTCTCTATCAGCTACTATCGATTAAAACAAAACTAATAGTGTGCTACTAAAAAGAAACAAATTAAAGAATTAATATTATTTAGATATAAGTGGTAAAACTTTTGATATCAATAAAATAATTTATCTAAAATTAAATTTAAAGTGAACGGTGAATGAAATGCAGACATAAAGCATCACTCTTCACGTCATTAAAAATTATAGGAATCTCAGTTCAATAGAAATTAAAATTTTAATACTAAAAAAATTAAAACATTTGTACTAATTAGGAACATGAATCAAAATCTTAGTATTATTGGAGCTATTAGCCTAAGATTGTCCAACGTTTACTCGCCCACTCCACCATCAACCATCACTGCCTCCTAAAGAATGGGAGACCATTACTCTACTCCTCTCTTACGGAAAGCTATTAAGGGATTTATATTCTAAAGACAGTCACTCTAAATACTTCAAGACACTTTAAGCTCCATGTAATATTAATATAATCTCTTAAACACTTATATTTTAAGTTATTTTTAAATACTAACTTAAATATTTGAGTGATTTTTCATACACATAGTTTGGATACCTCAATTTATTTATTTTTTCTTATAGATTTACCAAGAACAGTTTACCTGTTATGAGATCGGAAATTAGTCAACAAACATTAATTATTTTAGTCGCATTAATATTAAGAATATTACTACTTTTTGTTGTGTATATAATATATATTCTTAATAGGATTTTTCATTATTTACAAGAAATGAATATATAAATAATATGCATTACGTTTATAATAGATTTAGATAATTATCGATATCCCTTATTAGGTTTATAAAAAAATGAAAATGAATTCCAAAATTTAAGATTTTATTATTTTTAGGATGAATTTAATTAGTACCGTATTTAAATAAGTTGAAATTCGGGTATCACTTAAAGAGCGGTATCGACTCAACTATAAAAAGTATTCTCCAGTAACTCTTTATTTGTAAGGAAGAAAATATATGAAAGGAATAGCAAATAAGAATATGAATTGAGAGTGATTTCCATTGTCGGAAATAGGTCAAGTTAAGAGAAATGATCTGCAATTATTTTATGGTTAGAAATTTAATATGAGCATAACTTTCCATTAGGACCGCATAGCGCAGTGGATTAGCGCGTTTGACTTCGGATCAAAAGGTCGTGGGTTCGACTCCCACTGTGGTCGTTATAATTTTCTTTTTTCTCCATTTTTGGTTTTGCTCTTTTATTCTTTTCATTATTATTTTGCTCGTTTGTCCATGCTTTCAAATGTCTTTTTTTCTTTTGCTTCATTTGTCTCTGGTGTGATAACCATTTGATGTTATTGTTTGATAAGCAATAGAACCCCTTCTACCCTGGGACCAATACTGAAGAAGGAGAAAGAAAAGGACCTCGGACTCTAATAACTAAAACAACATTTTCCTCCGAACCCAAAATAATAATATATATAAAAAAAAAAATGTGAGCCAAGCAGGAAACAGTATTATCCAATATACTAACTCACATGCATTGACCTTTCAAATCACATATGTGAATGCTAAATCTTGGAATGACTGATGAATCATGCATTTATAAACTTGACTTTGATTTTTCTTTTTTGAAATGGCTTGACTTTGATTTTTAAGTCCAATGTCCTGTTATGAAAGAGACTGTTGAAACCTACAAAAGAACTAGACAGCTAAACTACAATATAATCCTTAATGCTTTTATTACAAAGTTGCCTGCCGGAAGGCCTGTAATGGCTATGAAATTATAAAACAGGACAGGGGGGCTTTTCTAGAGAGTCCTGCATCTCTTTTGAAGGACTAAATTAGGGTTTTTATCCTATATAATATCTGGTTACTACTGCACCTAGGGCACAAACAAAAATTTCAACTATATAAAGAGCTACTTATATTAAGGTATGATCTTCTAACTATATATATATATATATATATATATATAAAGCTTGAAGACTAAATGGATCGTTAGAGAGTCGTTGGACAAAAATCTGAGATTCATACGATTATTTCTTTAATTTAACATTGTACTTATTGGCTCCATTAATAATCTAACATTATAGTTTTATTGTTTTGTATCATTTAAAAGTCACCTAAAAATGACTATTTATTAATAAGATAGTGAATAAATTTAATTTGGGCACCCACAAACTGTACTGATTAATGAATTATGAGTTAAAAGACTTAAAAATTTCCGGTTTATAAAATTTAAATTCTATTATACTTATATTTGAAATTTAAACTTTGACTCTTTTTTGTTAATGTATAAATTTTTACTTTTATAGCGAGTGTAAAGAGATAATTATCTTTTAATTTATGTTGGTTGGGCTGAATTAAAAAGTTTAAATATACTTCTTAGAATAATTTTATTTTATTATGAGATTAAAATGCCAATTTGATTCCTGAACTTGGAGTAACATGCAATTAGCTCATATTTTAATTTCCTGACTCATTATCAATAACTTGATATAAAAATAAATTTTTATCGAGTTAGAGTAAAATTATTTAATTTTAACTTAATTTACTCTAATTATCTAATAAAAATAAATAATTAATATTTTTAATTAAATAATTAAATTAAATAATATTACCAAACTCATATAAAATTATGTTTTTATAAATTTAAAATAAAATCTTATATTTAATAAATATCTAGTTTTAGTTTTTAATAAAAATACAATAATTTAATATTTTTCAGTCTTAACCTCGATCCGAATCTTGATTCATAGAGACATCGAATATTTATAAATTATTTAATTTAATAAAATTAAAATAATTTATTTATTATTTTAAATTATTTATATAATCATGTAATGAAAATCAAAACCGAGTCACATATAAATTAAATTATTATTTTTTATAAACTAAAATCAAATATTGCTAAAATATAAGATTTTATTTTATTTTTTTAGTAGCATAATTCTATATGAATTTATAATATTATTTAATTTAAAATTCTAATTAAAAATATTTTTATTAAATAATATGAATAAATTATGTTAGAATTAAATAATTTTACTTTAATTCAATAAAAATCTATTTCATATAATTTGACATTTACTATGAAGTTCAAAAACTAAATTAATTTTCTACATTGAATAATTGGGTTGAATTGATCATCTAATCAAATTACTATAAGAAATTAAAATTAAAATTAGTTGCCTATTAACTTTAAGAGACAAATTAGCATTTTAGCCTTTTATTAGATGGCTGAAACAAAACTTTGAATTATGAGAATTATGATTGGAAAGATCCAACTAAGATTTCCGTCGCACCTGTCTTTGTCAGAAGAACAGGGTGAGTTGGTGTCACTATTGCCAGCTGGATAACTTGCATCAAATGGGCCCCTCATCACTCAGGTCCCACCTATCTCCAAGTCTAATTGACTAATGTCATATGATCTTGTTCATATGCCCTTATACTTTTGACAAATTCTCAGTTTGTCCCACTAAATTCAACATTTCTACAATATGCATCTACATAGAGCGTGAATAAAATATTTAATATTTTTTTTTTCATATTTTAGTATTTTAATATTTAATACGAAAGAAATTAATCTTTATATCTTTCTATCGCTTTATCTTAATTTATATCTTATTTACTTTTCTTCTATTTTTTATTTAATTTATTAATTTTTTATCACCGCATATTAAAATACTTATATTTTAGTATTATTTCTTACTCCTTAGTTGAAATAAAACCATCAAATTATTTTTCTCTGATCATATTTTAATTTAATATATAATAAATTTATTGCCATTTTAGACTCAAGAAAGATAATTATACAAATTATAAATTACTGTTAAGATGAATAATTTATTTTTATTCTTCTTTGCAGTATTTCTTCTACTTAGATTTAATGAATCCTTTATTTTATTCATCTTTTTTCTTAATGAATAATTTAAGTTTTTTTTTTTTTATAATAAATGTGTGAAAGTTTGTTTATCCATTTTAACTTTTTTCTTGTAATCATGTTACATAAAACAAATATGGATTCATCTATTTTGTCCTTTTCTTTGTCTACTTTCTTTTATCATTGGTTAAATAATAAAGGAAAATTTAGGAATAATTGTATCAAATTCATGAATTGAAGATACTAAAAGTTTTAGTTCTAATTAGAAAATAAAATTATTTGTGATCAATTTGCTCTGGTGGGACAAGTTCAGGAGGTAAATTGACAATTTCTCTTTTTTGCTCTATCTCCTCTTTACCCTCCCACCCACACAAGAACTGTACCCTTTAATTTTATTGGACCAGAGGACAGAAGTTTGTAATAAAAAATATTTGTTTTTTAAATAGTTTGGAGTGTGCAGTAAGCATCTTTTTAGGTTTAAAAAAACAATTAATCTTTTTGTATTAGCAGTGGTAATATATATTTCTAACTCAACACCTTAGAACACATTACAGTTAACAAATTAGCCATTGATTTTATTTGGAAGTGCAAAAATGCACTTTATTTTTTTTTAATAAGAAAGAATGGCTAAAATGCCAATTTGCCTCTTGAACTTGGAATCAATGGACAATTAGCTCATATTTTAATTTTCTAGACAGTTTATCAAACAACTTGGCAAAAATGCTTAATTTAACCCAATTAAAAGACTTACTCAATATAAAATATTTAATATAGTCCTCGAATTTCATACTATATGTCAATTATAGAAAAACTGATTTTAATTGAGTTAAAGTAAAATTATTAAAATTTAACATAATTTAACAAAAATAATTATATATAATTTATTCATATTGTTTAACAAAAATAAATATATCATATTTTTAATTAAAAATTTTAAATTAAATAATATTATCGAACTCATATGAAATTATGTTTTTATAAAAATAGAATAAGATCTTATATTTTAGCAATGCTTAGTCTTAGTTTTTAACAAAAATAATAATTTGTTTAGCATGTAACTCGGTCTCGGATCTTCACATGATGATTATATAAATAATTCTAAAAAATAAAAAAATTTCAAATAAATCTTTGATAATATTAAATTAAATAATTTATAAATATTAGGCATTTCTTCGAGTCAAGATTTTGACTAAGTTTGAGAATGAGAAATTAAAATATTATTTTTTAATAGAAATTAAGACTAAATATTATTAAAATATTAAATTTTATTCTAAATTTATAAAAACGTAATTTTATGAATTTAGTAATATTATTTAATTTAAGTTTTTTATTAAAAATATTATCTTATTATTTTATTAGATAACTAGAGTAAAATACGTTAAAATTAAATAAATTTACTCTAATTCAATAAAAAATATTATTTTTATAAAATTTAACATTTATTATGAAGTTAAAAAATCAAATTAAACTTTTTTTTATAATGACTAAGTAATTTGATTAGAGTGAATCAATCACTTTTATCAAATTGATGGATAAATCAGTCAGAAAATTAAAATATGAGCTAATTACTAGTTACCTCTAAATTCATATAGCAAATTAGCACTTTACACTCCACAATAATCCATCTAAAAATTAAATTTTTTATTAAATTGTATTTTTCTTATAATTCTATTTAACATTGAATATCTTTATAGTAATTATATAGTAATCAACCATTTGCATCTCATTTCTCTTAGCAATTTTACGATTTTCTTAAAAAGGGAAAAGAGTAAGGAAATGTAATTAGTTTTGCTCTTTCCCGTCCAAAAGAATAATGTAGAAATTAATGCACTCTCTTCCATTTAAATGTTTTTTAAGTATTCTTTTTCTACCAACTTTCTTCTTCCAATCTATATTTGAATAATTGATGGCTTAAGTTTTGTCATTTATGAACCCTTTATTTTTGGGGCCTTTGTACCATAAATAGCTTCTTATTAAAATATATGCATTTACAATTTTTAACTCAAGTAATTTATGGTACCTATAAAATAAAAGTAACTTTATATTCCTTTTTCATAATCAAGACATAATTCTCTTTCTTTTCTTTTTTTAATTAATTTTTTTTAACAAAAATAATTAGTTTATTTTAAGACTTGCAAGAACTTGTAACAACATTACTGTAGAAACTCCATCTACAATTACAACAAGTTGCTGTTTTCACCTTTCATGTAAGATAATGGGTAGGAGTGGTTTCCATGCACATTTTTGGATCAATTCAACCCATGATTTAAGAAGAAAAGAATATGAAAAGAAATCATATCCCCACATTTCCTCCCACGTTCATTAGCAATCATTAAGGGTAAATTGCCAATCTGTGGCCATAATGCAATCATATAAACAGCTAAAATTAACAATCATCACTATCAAATTAGAATGATCCACCTCACAAATCTGAAGGCAAAATGCACACCACTTTTACTTGGTAGGAGCCAGCATAAGCAAATATCCAAAAGAAGAAGGGCATAACAGCAAAACAAAATTGCATAAACATAACCAAAAAAGAGAAAAAGATTCGAATCTTCCCATTAGAACATTCCAAGTAAAATTCGGATCAAACGGCTAAAAATTCCCATGAAAAAAATTCCAAAAGCATCATTCCTTGGCATCCTCTTCCTCACACACAAAATTTAACACCCACATTTTTTTGCCAACCTTAACACCATCAACAAACAACATTAACAAACTCCCTCTTTCTCTCTCTAAAATAAAAACACACCCTCCACTTCCCTCTCTCCGCCGGAAAACCCCATTCCGGTGGCGGGAACGAAAATTCAACCCTTTTAAGCATCTGGGTTTTCTTGTTTTAATTTTTGGTTTTCTTTTCCTTTTATGGTCTTTCTTGTTCATCAGTATTTGAAAGTTAGTTGGTTTTTTGTTTATTATTGTTATTGTTCTGGCATTGAAATGGTGATGAAAGTTGCATCTCCAAGAAAAGCTTCATTAACAGAAGTGTTACAAAGAGTGTATGGGAATTTTGGGTCCAATAGTAGCAGCTATAGTAACCACAGCAACAACCATCATCAAGTAAAGAAATATTATATACATGAAAGCGAAGATGATTTTGAAGAGGAAGATGGCACTATGGAACTTGTACAAATTGGTGCTGAAAGAACCAAGAATGTGTTGATTCTTATGAGTGATACAGGAGGTGGCCATCGTGCTTCTGCTGAAGCCATTAGAGATGCTTTTAAGCTCGAGTATGGCGATGAATACAGGGTGTGTTTCCTGTTTCTTGATCTTGTTTTAGATTTTTTCTTCTTAATAGTTTTGTTTTGTCTGTTTCTTGGGTCAATTGATATAGGCTATGTTTTCCTGGACTTTTCTTGGATACATATACCTTTCTTGCAAATCTTTGAAATTTTTCTTTCTTGTTTATTTTCATTTTTGTTATGATCTGCACGTAAATCTTGTTCTTTCATTCGTTTTGAATGACCAATTTTCCTTAGCTTTTCTCCTTCAACAAGAATTCTCCATTTCAATCAATTCACTTATGATGAAGTTTCCAATTTTGGGATTATTAGAGCATTAAGACAAAATATACGTGTTAAATAAGTGCTTCAATTTCTATTTTCCAATTGAACCTTATGCTTCAAGGCTTCTTTTCTCTACAATCTTAGCTGTGTAAATTTATTTTCTTTCTCAGAATTGAATTCCTTTTTCTTCTTTTTCTTTTTACTGTTTATGATTATTCTCAGGTTTTGTTAAAAGAAATGCATAATTTACCATACACTAATTAATAGACATATAAAGTATAAACATCCATTAATTAAAAAATCATTGTCTTCGAGATTATGATTCAAATTTACAAGTCTTTTCTTTCTGGGTTCAGATAATTGTGAAGGATGTGTGGAAAGAGTACACAGGGTGGCCACTAAATGATATGGAGAGACAATATAAATTCATGGTGAAACATGTACAGCTATGGAAGGTTGCATTTCACAGTACCTCTCCGAGATGGATACACAGCTGCTATCTTGCTGCCATTGCTGCTTACTACGCCAAGTACTTTAGTTCCTTGGCAACTTTTATTTTTCATTTTCTTGTAATAATGTTGAATATAAATTAATGGAATTTCTTATATGATTGCAGGGAGGTGGAGGCTGGTTTAATGGAGTACAAGCCAGATATTATCATCAGTGTTCATCCATTAATGCAGCATATTCCTTTATGGGTTCTTAAATGGCAAGGTCTACAAAAGAAAGTGGTTTTCGTTACAGTCATCACAGATCTTAACACCTGTCATCCTACATGGTTAGTTAGTTGGCAGAGAAAATATCATTTTCAAGTTAGCTGTTTTGCTGTTTTGTTTATCTTTGTTCATCATATATGACTAATTTTTTGACATTGAAAACTACCTTCAGGTTTCATCCTGGAGTCAATAGATGTTACTGCCCTTCAAAGGAGGTGGCCAAGAGAGCTTTACTAGATGGTCTTGATGAGTCTCAAATTAGAGTTTTTGGCTTGCCTATTCGGCCTTCTTTTGCTCGTGCAGCTTTTTCTAAGGTGCATAATCTTGATCTTTCGTTTATATGCACACTCATTCACTAGCTTGTAGGATAGAATTCTGATCTTATGTTGATTGTTTTTCTGCTGCTTCTTTTTAGGATGACCTAAGAGAAGAGCTTGAAATGGATCCTCATTTGCCTGCAGTTTTGCTGATGGGAGGTGGTGAAGGTATGGGTCCTGTCAAGAAAACTGCAGAGGCTTTAGGACAATCACTTTTCGATAAGGAACTTGGAAAACCAATTGGGCAATTAATCATCATATGCGGCCGTAATAAGGTTCTTAAATCTACACTAGAATCGGCAGACTGGAACGTACCTGTTAAGGTAATTGATTTACTTCTTGAAATTATGGTACATATAGTATATATTAATATGGTAAAAACATCCATTCATTGAGTTTGGCATTGTCATATTGCAGGTTAGAGCATTTGAGACGCAGATGGAGAAATGGATGGGAGCTTGTGACTGCATAATTACGAAAGTATGCTACA
The DNA here is from genome assembly GCF_019578655.1 of Ricinus communis. Lineage (NCBI taxonomy): Eukaryota > Viridiplantae > Streptophyta > Magnoliopsida > Malpighiales > Euphorbiaceae > Ricinus > Ricinus communis. The sequence goes on from NC_063258.1 coordinate 25,381,592, forward strand.
GATGTTTCTTTCTTAACAGTTTCCCTTCAATTTCTGTAAATGTATTCTTATAGAATCTGTTGTTTTTTCAATGTTTTTATAGGCTGGACCTGGTACAATTGCAGAGGCATTGATTAGAGGCCTTCCCATTGTTCTCAATGACTACATTCCTGGACAAGTAAGCAACCAAAACATTCTGCATATTCGCCATATGCTCAATCGACAAACTTAGTTTTAATTTGAAACTCCTTTTTCCTTCTTCATTTTGTGATTTCAGGAAAAGGGCAATGTGCCTTATGTAGTAGACAATGGTGCTGGTGTCTTCACAAGAAGTCCTAAAGAAACAGCAAGAATTGTAACCGAATGGTTTACCACGAAAACAGATGAATTCAAGACAACGTCAGAGAATTCACTTAAACTAGCACAGCCAGAAGCAGTATTCGATATTGTGAGAGACATTCATCAACTTGCTCAAGAACGCGGTCCTCTAGCCAACATTCCATACATATTGACATCATCTTTCACAGGTCTGATCTGATTGAAAAAAAAAATAAAAAATTTCTGCATCTTCCACTATTACAGTTATAACAGTAACACCAAGGTTTGATCTTCTGGAATGCAATGTACAGCTAGCTTTAATAGAATATCATTCTTTTGAGCACCAAAATTGAGGGGTAAGCATGCTATATTGTCCTTAAGGTAAGAGGAACACTGAACACCAAAACTGGTGTGTCAATTCTGCTAATTAAGCGTGCTCCGATACTTAAAAGGGCTGGTGAAATTTAGGGTATTTCTCTTTTTTGGAAGAAGTTAGGTTTATGGGTGAAAGTTATTATGTTGTAATCTGTTCTTAATATTTCATTATTTTAAGTATTTTTCTTTAGGGTTTATTGCTTGAAGTTTTGGCCTTGTATGCTTGCCAAGGATGAATCTACTTAGCAAGAAAGATGTAAAAAAATTTGCTTGCCTTATAATTGTACTTTGTGTTCTATAAAGATTGCTTCAAAGTTAAGAGTAGATAACAGGTTGATACTAGCTGACAGTGACAAGGGAGAGATGAGTGTAAACATCATGGGACCTTAAAAAAGTGTAAGACATAAGTTTGTCCAGAAGCAGACAATTTATAATCAGCTCATGTGGGTTTTTGACACCTACCTCAACCCTTTTTTTTCTTTTACATAATAAACAAGAACCAGAAACTGTCAATTTTCATGAGATACAGTGTGGTCTGCTCTATTTGAATAGGTACTTACCTTATGATCTTTCCTTCCAATGTTATTATTGCTCTAATTTTATATCTGAAACAAAGCAAATATAGGTAGTTATACTTACTTATCATCAGAGGAATGGTAGTTTTTGACTCTTTCTGAGAAGTGCCCTGTTGAAACTGCATCCCATGTTATGTAGAAAAAATAGGTACAAGAGTCGACCCAAATCAGATGACCTCAAAATTTTCTTTTTGGCCCATATTTATTTTTATCGGTGAGATAATAAATAAAATATGTTAATATTTTAAGATTGGTAAGATAAAATAATATTATTATGAAATAAAATATAGTCTAACATACATTTTTAAAAATTATGTATATAAATACTTTTATTGTATAAAAAAATATTTTTTTAAGATAAAATTTAAAAATATATAATTTATTATAATAAAAAATTAATTTATATTTATAATTAGTTTAAATTTAGATCAAAATTTTTATTATTATATAAATATTATTTCTATAGAGGACATCATAATAAAAACATTTTAAGGCACATATAAAATAGTCAGCACATTACATCTTAAAAAGCCAAGTTGTGTCTTGAGGGGTGGTTGGTACAGTGGACAAATGACAGATGGGCAGATTCTGTGAATAATAAACAATAGAGATGGTGACATGTGGAGGAGTGTAGGCAGCCATGTGGCTTTGGCCAGGACAAAGGACATATTCCTCCTTAACTTGTGCTAAGGGAACAAATATACGCTATTTATATCTATTTTACTAAATTAGCTCAAGACTTCTATTTATGTCTCGATTTAACCCAAATAAGGAGTGTGTAAGAAAGGGGTGTGTGTCTATTTATTTCATGTATTCACTTCTACTAGCAATAAAATGATTCCTAACTATTTAACTAGAAGACACCAAACAATAAAAATTCAAAAAGTAAAAGGATATTGGTTTCTTTATTTGACAAAAGTCCAAACAATAGTCTTTTTTAAGAGGACCCATATTTATCACAACTAAAATTGATCAATTTATTAAAACCAAAAAGGATAATCAAATGGTGGGTCAATTCAATTTAAATCAAAAAAGGAAATTACAAGGAGAAAATTCCATCATCAAAATAAATTAAGTTTTCTGCCTTGATGGCTAATATTAGTATGAACTTATTATCAATATGGTAAGTATAAAAGAAATATATATATATATATATATATATATATATATATATATAAGCAATCTTTTAGTATTATTTTTTTTCACATGGCATATCGTATAACTCTTAAATTAATTTTTTTAATTCTTAGAGAATTAATCAATTGTAATATATTTTTATTGTTTTAGAGAGTATTTTATCACAATTTTATCACCTTAGTTATAATATTAAATTATTTTTTATTTTTTATTATCATATTTATACTTATTTACTATTCATCTATCTTTTCATTCTGTCTTATATATATTTTATTAAAATTATTTTAACATTTTTCAACTTTAGATAAAACCGACTTTGTTAATAGAATTCAATTTTTATATTAATAAATAAAATATTTTTAGGATATTTATTAAAAAGTAATTTTTAGATTTACATTTTTTATGTAATTCAATAAAACAAAAAATGAAATAGAATATTTGTATTTTATACATGTAAAGTAAATTAATATTATTGAATTATATACTTAAAAATTAAGATTAATTAAACAATCAAATACTAAACCAAATTATATTGGAATAATTTAATTTGGTTTGATTTATTTTTTAATATATTTAATATTTTTTAAATTTTATTAGATATTCCCAATTATTTAGATTTATATAAATATTGTAAATAAAATAAATTAAAAAATCTGAACAAGTTTTTATTTAGTGAATGATTCAATTATTATTAAAATTAATAAACCGGGGAATTTAAAAGGATTATAGATTATTATCTATATTTATTTAGTATTATATATTATTTATGATTAAAAATAATATTTTTAATAATTTAAAAATATTCATAACAAAAGATTATATACAATTAACTGCCGGATTGTGTGAATATTAATTTAGTTTATTTATATTGTATAGACTTTCAATGAATTTAAATAAAAAGGAAAAAAAAGAATTCTTGACTAATTTATTAGAATAGTTCAAATTTAAATTATTTGGCCCTTTTAACATAAGTCTATGAAGGATTTGAATCCTTATATTACAGAGATGCCTGTTTCTTTTTTTCTAAATTATATATATTAATTTCTAAAATTTAAATTTATATATATATATATATATATATATATATATTTAATTTTAATATATAAAACTTTTATGAAGAATTTAAATTCTTATATTCCAAAAATGTCTTTCTTTCTTTCTAAATTATATATATTAATTTCTAAAACTTAAATTTTTTTTTGATATCTATGTTTAATTTTTAATATATAAATTTTTTTATTTTGATACATGAGATTTAAATTTATGTGTAATTTTATATTTTTATTAATTTATTAATTAATAATTTACATTCATAATTGAATATTCATTATAATTTTAAGGAATAATATATTAAAAATAAATTAATTTTTTAATTAGATAATAATTATTCTAAAAATAGCATGTTAATTATTTTAATATATTAAATAATAAATTAATTTTCTAATTAGACAATAATTTTAATTATAAAAATAATTTTTAAATATTAAATTCATTATTAAATTAATTTTTAATTACATAATAATTCCTAATTCTAGAATAATACTAGAATTAATAAATAAATATTTTAAAAATAATTTTTATATTATTATATTAATAAAATTTAAAAAATTAAAGATATTTAAAAATAATTAGTCTTTAATTTTTTTTAGAATATCATAAATTAACATTAAATATCAAATAATTTATTAGTTTATATCTATAAATTTAATTTTATAATTAAAATAATAATAAAAGTCGTGCAATGCATACATAAAATTATTAATTTATACTAAATTCACATATCAATTGAGCTTTTATGGTCGACAAGTTTAGCTAGCCAATTATTTTTAACAATTATATAATATATAATATTAATATTTGAAATTAATTTTTTTTAACAATATACTAATTTTTTGATATAATTTTTTTATTTATGACAAATATAATTAAAATTTATATAAAAATTTATTAATTTATTAATTAATAAATTACGTTTCTAATTAAATGCTAATTTTAATTTTAAAAGATAATATTTAAATATAATTTTTAATAATATATTAATTAATTAAATAATTTTTTAATTAAAGAACACTGCTAATATATTTTTAAAAATAATAAATTAATAATATTTTAGTATTATATTGATTAATAGATTAATTTTCTAATTAGATATAATTTAAATTTTAGAAAATAATATTTCAAATAATATATTCACTAATAAATTAATTCTTAATTACATAATAATTTTAATTCTAAGAGATAGTAAAATAATTTATATTAATAGTATAAATTTGCATAATGCTAAAGATTAATTAGTAAATATTCTAAATTATTATATTATTACATTAAAATATCAAAAAATATATATTTATTATTATTTTAAAATATTACAAATAGATATTAAATATTAAATTTTAAATTTTATTAAATTTTATTAAATTTTATCTATAATTCTAATTTTATTAGAAAACTCATAAAACATATATATTTTTACTATATTTATTAAAAATACATATAAAAAAAGTAATACATACGAATATAACGTAAGCTTACATTATATGATAAATAACAGTAATTATTATACATATTTTAGTTAGATAATTCAATAACTGTATTCCACATAAATTTTTTGTGACAAAATAAATTTTTGAGATTTAAAAAATATTTATATTTTATATCTACTCCATGAAAGAAGAAAGCAAAATTCTTTTTATTTTGCTCAGATTTTTCTAAAAAAAGTTATCATGTATTAAGTATTAAGAAATTGAAAGCATAAAGAGAGTTATTTATAAAGAAAAATAAAATATTGCACCATAAATTCAACATGGAACATCCTTAATGTATTTTCTAGACAATTTTTTGACAGCTAAAGCAACAAAAAGAAAAAAGAAAATTCAAAACTAGTTTTCTTGGAGATTTTAAAATTGCAATGACACAAATAATAGAATAATTAATAAAAAACAGTATTAAAATAATTAAAATATTAAAGAGACCTATATAAAAAACACAAGGAAACATTAATATATAAAATTAATCATACATAATTTTCCAAAATTTTTTATGTGTTTTTTGATATATTGGTTGGTATTATTAATTATGGTTTATGATTAAGTTTTTTTCCACTCTTTATTATGTTATTAATAAAATTCTTAGTATTGTTTGGAGTAGTCTAAAGCAGCAAAATAGGAGTGAATAGAAAAAAGTTAAATCGAATTGATAAAAAATAAATTACAAAATTACTTAATTTAATTAGTTTGTTTGGTTTTAATATCAATGTCAAATTCTAAATAAAAACTCAATAGAAAACTGAATAAATCTATTTTATTAATTCTTTTATATGGATAATGATTTTTACAGAAATATTTTGTCTTTATGATTTTACCATTTATTAGAATATCGGTAAATCAAACGTATCTTTTATTTTTTAATTAATTCAGAAATGAATAATTATTTTACTGATTCTCAATCAACTCACCAAATTATACTTTTTTTTTTTCTTTTCTTTTTACTTTGGTTTTGAGTTAAAAAAGAAAAAATTCGTTAGATTGATCTTTTCTACGGCACCGTCCAATACCGAATCGTGATCAGCCGTAACAGGAGTTGAATGCTGCCGTTTTGGATTTCCACCTTTGCGTAAACGGTAAATCTAACTGCCGAGCATAAACTTCCACCCACCAGAAAAAGGCACAGGCAAATTTAAACTTCATCAGGTAACTAATTTCAATAGCTAAGACTTCTATAAAATCTATGTCTTCTAATTTTCTTTTCCCCTTCTTTCAGCTGAATTCAGATAATCATCTTTCCGGGTAGACTTGGGCTGCACCCACCTGATTCGGATTCTTGAGCTCAAGAAATCACATTCTTTCGAAGAACAAATGGTACCCAATTTTTGATCTCAAGAGATTATTTATTGGATGTGATCATTTCAGTTCGCTCCATTGCAAACCTTTTGATACATGTTAGGTTTAAGCTTGTAGATTTAATATTAATGGGGGATTTTCTGGTATTTTGGCTTTAGTTTTCATAGTTGAAAAGTCATGGGGTATGATCATGATAACTTGAGTTTGTTTTGCCACTAGCCGATTTCTTAAGTGTTAGGAGTTCATTTTGATTTTTTTTTTTAATCTACTAATTGTTTGTATTAGGTTTATCACTCTAGCTTTGTGGATGAGGAAGGGGTTAAAAAAGCTTGTGGTTGTCCTTTACTTCCTTTGAAAAGCCATATTAAGGGTCCTGCTCCTGTTTCAGATCAAGGTTCCATATGATTCTTTTTCCTTTTAATTGTTGGATGTTGACCAATTGTTCTAGCAATGCTTCTTTTCTTCTAATTACAACGTGGGTGTATGCTTTTATGCAGGTAGAACTGATATAGTTGATGAAGCAATCACATTCTTTCGCGCCAATGTTTTCTTTAGAAACTTCGATATTAAGAGCCCCGCTGATAAGCTCCTTATTTATTTAACATTCTATATCAATGTGGCCTTAAAGCGGCTTGAGGGATGCAGAACCTTGGCTGAAGGGACTAAGGCAATCATTAATTTGGGTCTGGAGAAAGTTCCGGTGCCTGGGGAGTCTGGTTTTCCTTTTCCTGGCCTTTTTGTAAATCCTGAATCTCAGAAGGAAGCAGGTAATCTTTCTTCATATCCTTGTTTAAATTTGGGGAACCTAGCTATAAGTTACATGAAAGTCCTATCTAGTTTTGTCAGTATATCTGTCTTTTGTACTTCATAATTCCTCACTGTATTTGTGAACTTTACAAGACTAGAAGTCATGTTATTTACATAATTTTCTCGCGGCACGAGCTTCATGTTCAATGTGGCCTCAGAGCACCAAAATGCAATGGCAGCATCTTTCATCTGTTATACAGATATTCCACTGACCATCTTAGATTAGTATTTACTGAGATTTTGTTGATTACTCAATATTTCTTGTTTGAATGTGTGATAGGCACCTAATATTCAGAAATTACTTTAAACTGATTTTCCGTGGGGTTAGTGATTTTAATTTTCTCTTTTGCCCTTCCATTTACATTTATAACAATAATGCGCTGTTACAGCCTCCTTGTCCTGTTTCTTATTGCTGCCCATATGATGGTGAACTGTTTACCTAACATCATGTTCTCTTTGCAAATAATGAAGGTTTTTCCTTTATCCTTCCATGATTGTTTTATCTGTTTGGTATATGATCTTTTTCAGGACGATATCAGATTATGAATTTCTCATTGTATCATTATCACCATTGCAGAATTTCCTTAAGATGGACCATACTAAATTATTAAAATTGTGTTAGCTGTAAATTCTGGAACCAAAACATTACGAGTTGAACGACATTAAAAAGAAAACTTTAGTCTTATAATTGGCTGCTACATTTCCTTTCATGGCTCATTCTAACAACTCTTAGAGAGAACTATTCATATGAGACTATTGTACCAAAATGCTTGAGCAATTAGCCATTTTGACATCAGTTGCGTCCATACTAGGAACTTCCTTGAACTAAAACCTTTTGATAATTTCTGCTATTAATTTTTTACATGCAGAGTTGTTCAGAAATTATCTGAAGCAGATAAGGGAAGAAACAAGTGGGAGACTGCTGAGTGTTGCATATAGACCCAATGGGACTCCAAACAAATGGTGGTTGGCATTTGCTAAGAGAAAATTTATGAATGTAATTGCTCTTTGAGTATAGTTCATTACAATGTTACAAGTAGAGCATGAAAGGAGATTGAATTTTATAAAGAGTTGTAAATATTCTCTGCTACTAAATCAAGTAGTATCGTCCCATCAGAAAATTAGTAATGAGCTGGGGCTTCCCCTTTAGTTTATCATGTCTGATAACTGCCATGGTTGAGGCATGATAGCTTATACCTGAATGATCACTTTGGTTGATGGAACTTATATGCTTACTTCTTCATTGCCTTGAAGGAAAAGGAGGGGCAAAATCCGTTTATGCATTAGTAATGGTATACTAGTGTCCGGTGCCCATCATATGAATTCATAATGGTGAATTTGAGGGATTCAGGGCACAATAAATAGGCATGCCTTGTGTTTTCATCTTGTGTTGGTGTCATCTGAGGGTTGGTTTCTCAATTTCTGCTTTTCAACTATTTTAAAATATGCTTGGATTGGAAACTTCATGTTTCTTTGCCATGTGAACATGTGCGCGTTATTCTGATGTTAAGAAGTTCCCTTTTCATAAGAGATTGTTGTAACAGTATGCAGCAGTATACATTCATATGCAAGTCACAAAGCATTTTGTTTTTCTAAACATGTTCTTTTTGCATCTGTCTTCTGTATGTTTATAGGTCTCCGATCCTTTGCTTGGTTAAAGTTTTATTTCTTATTAGCAATTGTTTTCCTTAAACCAAGAGCAATGAACTTGATCAGTACATATTGACTATAGTTTAACCTCATCTATTACTTCAGCTATGTAATTTTTGTCAAATTCTGTGGCCATTTTTTTTTCCAAATTAATAATTGGTGTAGGTAATAGGGGTCCCCAGTCTTCATAGTTTTGAAACTTACAAGATTTTAGCTTAAACTTTCGTGATAACTGAATGTTGTAATATCACTATCAGTCCCTAAAACTTTCCATAATTGAACTCTGATCCTCATTTCATTTTAATATTCAATCATCTTAATCTCTACTTTGGCCCTCCAAGTGCAAGATTATATACAGCAGGGCACGCAGCAAGAAAACATTAATACCAGCAAGTAGAAAGACTCATGATGTGGGGATACATAGTTTGCTGGAAAATAGAAGAAGCATGATTGCTTTCAGTAGTGTAATCAAACCAGCAAGGACCAAATCATGGAACTTGTGACCTTTTTGAGACATGCAATCGGCAGTAGTTTCTGTAAAACTTAAGAAAGCAATCAACCTCGGCTGGAATGGTTAATGCAATTATATTTAGCATGTGATTCATGTCTCTTTTTTTTTTCTCTTTTTTTTTTTTTTAAATAATTTATAAAAGATACAACGAACTATAAGCTACATAATAAAAATAGTTTCTTTTTTTACCGAATAAAATACTATAAATTAGCTGTCCATCTTTAGATCATGAAATTGGAAAAAGGTATTAGAAATGGTACCAATCATGAAAACATATACTACCCTTGGTTGGTACCCTGTCCTCCAGTTGTAGACCAAACGACCTTGACTTGGAATAAAATTGAAACAGCCCTAAACCTGAGGGACAGTAATCATCTTGTTGTCCTTTAGAAAAATAGAGTAATAGGATTCACTGATGTGTCTGTGTGATGATGGTCCATAATAAAGCGTAATTCAAAGTTAAAAATATTTCAATTTAGTCCAGTGAAAAGTAGGCCTGTCCAAAAAAAATTTCTGTGTGGAAAAGTGAAAAATAATAGTCCTCGGAATACAGTTATTTAATCATGTTTACCCTTCAAAAAAGAAATTACCTTTTAATATTAGGGCTCGTCTAGTTGAGATTTTGAAATTAAAAGTGATATAGAAATCCAAAACAGTAAGAAATAGAAAATTAATTTTAATAACCAGTCTAGTAAAATGAAAAATGAAAATAAAAAATAGAAATTTTAGTTAATTATTTATTATAATATTAATAATAATTAATTATTACTCACTCCATTCTATATTAACTATCTATTTTTTAAATAAAAAATTCCAGTCATATGTCACTTTTATACACCTAATGCAACATTATAATTTCTTCTCTATTTTATCAGTGTTATAATTTTACAATATTTATATAAGGATAGTTTAGTTTAATTTAATTAATCTTTCTTTATATTAAATATATTAAATATTTTTTTAATCCAGATAAACTATTAAAAAATGATTGTTAGTATGAATGAGTTGTAGTATGGAATCACATTTAACCACGTATATAATTTATTTGATTTAATTTTTATTAAATAATATTGTAGGAAGTCCACTTTATATGGAGAATCCCATTATGATTCTAAAACGATTTTTTAATCCTTTTTTATAGGTATTTTGTTTATAAAAAAAATCAAATTGCTCGGTGCTTTCTCTTTTAGGAAGGAACATAAAACAAAAATATACTAACGATTCTGAAAAAGGAAAAAGAAAAAGAAAAATCCAAGGAAAACAAAAGTTGCAACCAACCAATAACTTAAACAGACAGTCTCAGTGAGATACATTAATAACTCTTTCTTTAATCAAAACACACACAAAAACCAATACACACACACACACTCACACTCACACTCTCAGCTCACTCTCTGACTTGGACCATCCTCATCATTCTCCATGCTCCTTCAATCTTAGCCGTTAATCTCCCCTCTCACATGACTCTTATGTTCTTCAAATCTAGGGTTTCCACCGTCAACCACCACCACCACCACGACGCATCCCCAATCTCCATCCATGTCACCGCCACTCCCCCACCGCAGTCACCTTCCTTGCCCTCATTTAGCCGAATTCCATTCCCGCAACGGCTCCAAACCCTTCCGCTTCCTCCAAGACTGCCTCCGCATAAAACCACCAGGTGGCCGCGCCGCCATACGCCGGGAGCCCTCCGAGGTTCCCCGCTGCGGCGCGTGCGGCGAGTCATCCCGCCCCCGACTCTATGCTTGCGTCACATGCGCAACGATCTCGTGCCACGCGCCTCCTGGCCCTTCCCACGCGGCAGCACATGCCACGTCACCAGGACACGAGATCGCGGTGGACGTAGATCGGGCAGAGCTATTCTGCTGCGCGTGTCGTGATCAGGTATACGATCGTGATTTCGACGCTGCGGTCGTTTTGTCGCAAACGACGTCCTTTAAAGCCGCCGGTAATGCTATATTATCTTCGAAACCTGAAAATCTGCGTAAAAGACGGAGGGTTGACTACCGACCCTGGCGTCCTGACGTGCGAGATCGGATGTTGATGGAATCGGGCTCTAGTCCGTTGGAGTATAGCTCTGAAATGCCACGTGGACTTCGCGGTTTGAATAATTTAGGAAATACATGTTTTATGAACTCGGTGTTACAGGCATTGCTTCATACGCCGCCGTTGAGGAATTATTTTTTGAGTGATAGGCATAATAGGTATTATTGTCAGCAGATGAAGAATGGTGTTAATAATGGTGCTTTTAATAATAATAGTAATAATAAGAATGCCAAGCTGTGTTTGGCTTGTGATCTGGATGCAATGTTTTCAGCCGTTTTTTCCGGTGATCGGATGCCTTATAGCCCTGCTAAGTTTTTGTATAGGTATATATATATATATATTTATATTTCCTATCACATTGTGCATTGTCTAGCTATTAGCCATGTGTAATTTTAATTGGCTTGGATCGTGTTGGTTGCAGTTGGTGGCAGCATGCTTCTAATTTGGCAAGTTATGAACAACAGGATGCACATGAATTTTTCATTTCTATGCTTGATGGTATCCATGAAAAGATAAAGGTGGAGAAGGATCTATGCAAGCCCCACAGTCAAGGTAAAGATTTTAGTCGTCTTTTCTGCCTGCATCAAATATGCTAATTTCTTTCTAGTGTAGGACTCACAAATGTGAACACCCATTATATTCTGAACTTATTGCACATGTGGAATATATTGGTTTTACAGGTTCTATTTTGTGATTCATCTCTGTATTGCTAGTTCTGTTCATCAGTTTTCTCAAGTGAGAACCATGTGAATGTGTTGATTTTTTTTTGTATGATCAACTTAACTAGGCTCTAGAATGTGGGGCCCATGTCTTTCTCATGCATCCTGCAAGGTTATAGCCACAGTGTCGTTAGGAAGTTTAGTTTCCTTGTTGTTGCTATTAGCTTTGTAAGACTTGGTTGTTTTGGTAAAATATAACTGATTTATTGTTTAGTAATGAAGCTTTTGCAAGGGACCAGTTCAGTCTGCTGACCTATTAAAGCTGAATGTTAGTGTATATTTGTCGCTCTTTCGGCCTGTTGGCATATTAAGCTAGCTGTTTATTTAGGCCGATTTGCATGGCTAATATATAGGATGTCTTATTCTTGTAACATTAGCAATTAGGTGGCTTATAGCAAAAAGAAATTAGGCAACCTTAGAGGGCTTCAGAGACATCCTGCATTTCATTTTGATTGAATAGGGAGTGCATGAATGAAAATGGTTGACATGCTAAAGCTGCAAGATAACCTGGAGTTCTCTTAAGCTGCTAATGACCCTCTTTTTTCTATTTGTAGTAATTCTCTTTGATCAAAGTGATCCAAAATACTTGAAAGGCTATTTAGTAACCACAACTTTTAAATGCAGGGTGTGGGTTTAGGTCTCTGTTATTGGCTTAGGAGTTGACAAGTGCTCCCAGATTTAGGGCTAATTCTCAACATCAGCATGCAGACTTGATGATGTCATCTGCCTTGCTCCAGTAAGTCAACTTTTTTCAGCCTTCTTGGGTTCATAATAGGATTCTCGTCTGTCATAATACTCATGTTAATCCAACCTTTATCATGCTTATGGTCTCCTCTCATCACAAAGCTGATCTCAGATCCAGAATAAGGAAGAAGGTCGCATTAGGTTCATGGTCAGTATAAGGTTCTTGTTCATACTTTGAGGAACTTCAGATCTTGTATTGTTTCTGTGTCACTTTCTTGGAAGCCTTTTTAATGTGATAGAACTATTGGAATGCCACTTGGTCTAGATATGCCATCAGCTGCTTGCCAATTTTATTCCAAGGTTCAACATCTGTCCACCTCTTGGTAACTGTGGTAGATGTGTCCTCTTCCAATTTGTTGCTAGTCATTTATTATTGCTGATTGGCAATAAGTAGCACAGGAAATTGTGATGTGAAATGTAAATGAGTTGTCAGATGTTTTGTGTTCATTTTGGAAAGTGAAAGAGGGAACTGATTGATTACCACAGGATAGCATCTGAGATGGTAATTTACTGCACTGCCATCCCAGCCAATGGTTGTTAGCAAATAGCAGTTGTTTGTTTCCTGTTTAAAGGAAGTAATGTAAATGAGCTGTCAGATGTTTTGTGCTCATTTTGGAAAGTGAAAGAGGAAACTGATTGATTACCACAGGATAGCAGCTGAGATGGTAATATACTGCACTGCCATCCCAGTCAATAGTTGTTAGCAAATAGCAGTTGTTTGTTTTTTGTTTAAAGAAAATATAATTCTAGTGGTCATATGACAGTTATAGGCAAGAAAAGGAAGGACCAAATCCAATATAATGGTATCCTTTCAACTGAAGTAGAAAGAGTCCAAGATAAATTATTTTCATTCTTTTATAAAGCGTTGTTCTGTTTATTATTGGATATAATCTCATGTTGTGTTTCAAGAACTGATGTTCTCTTCTCTTCTATTTTCATTCCTTACATGGAATTTGTTTGCTAAATGTCTATTGTATGGATTTTTCTTCATAACCCTTTTTTGTTTCTTGAAGTGCAGGCCATGGAGACTGTTGTATTGCTCATAGAATTTTTTCTGGTATCTTGCGATCTGACGTCATGTGTATGGCTTGTGGTTTCACATCTACTACATATGACCCATGTGTGGACATCTCACTGGATTTAGAGCCACAGCAAGGAGGTTTTGGGAAGCATGCATCTATGAAGGCACATCATTCTTGCAATGGTGAGACAGATTGCATGGGTGCAAGCCAGAACTGTGGGATATCTACCCTGATGGGGTGTTTGGACCGATTTACTAGACCTGAGAGATTGGGGTCTGACCAAAAATTCTTCTGCCAACAATGTCAGGTGAGGCAGGAGTCTCTCAAACAGATGTCTATAAGAAAACTTCCTTTAGTTTATTGCTTCCACATCAAAAGATTTGAGCATTCTTCGATACGTAAAATGTCAAGGAAAGTTGACCGTTATTTGCAATTCCCTTTTTCGCTCGACATGACACCTTACCTTTCTTCTTCAATTTTGAGGAATCGATTTGGTAACAGGATTTTCCCATTTGATGGAGATGAACCAGATGCTTCAAATGAGATGTCATCAGAGTTTGAGTTGTTTGCTGTTGTCACACACACAGGCAAACTTGATGCTGGTCATTATGTGACCTATTTACGCTTAAATAATCAATGGTACAAGTGTGATGATGCTTGGATCACCCAGGTCAATGAAAATATTGTGAGAGCTGCTCAAGGCTATATGATTTTTTATGTACAGAAGGTGCTTTATTATAAAGCAAGTGAGAATCAGCTAGCCACATAATATATAATGACTAGAATGGTGGTGGTTTACTCAAATTGCATTGTAAGATGTAATTAATGAAGTCATGATGGACACAAAATTTCACATCGGTGAGATCCCATGTCTAGTTTCTAAACACAGGAAACAAATGTTGAAAAGCTGCTGTTCCTGTTGGTGAAGCTGAAGAAGCATTGCGCTGCTTTCAAGTTTTGCAAGTCATAGTTTATTATACTTGGAACACAAAGTGAGCCTGAATTTTTGAAGTGCTTGAACATTTGGGAAATTAATTTATGAAGGTATGAGTTTCTCTAAATTATTTCCTGATAATTTTTCCCTCTAGAGGGTGTTTTTTTCAATCTTCTGCTCATTCAAGTGTTGTTGGTGGGTTGATTCTTTTTTGTCATTGATCCTCTCAGAAGTTGCAATGCTTGGGAGCATAGTTCAATATTTTGTACTAATCCTACTTGGCATATATATGTCAAAAATCTGATATAAGAGTTCACTTTCTTTTGCTTTTGGACTTTGATGCTCCTTTTGAGCATGTTCCTAGCCAGTCTTCACTAAATATAAAGAATTGGTAAATCAATCTGGCTCCTGTTTTAAAATTTGATGCTTGTGCCAAAAACAATCCCCAGGGTCAAGTTCTTTTCCCAGATTATGCACATAGGAGATCACTACCAAACACAACATTGTTACAGAGGAGTATGGCATCTGGTGTGCTGCATTATAAAATATAGGCTATCCTTCTTAGCACTCTAAACTACATGGTTTTTTTTTTCTTCTTTCTTTTGTTACAGTAATATGAATGTTGTATTTTCAGTTGAAATGTAATTGGTATACTAAGATATTGAATTTGTAAACATGAAGCCACCAAGAGGCCAATAGAGCATCAAGGTAGTTCATGTTCATCATCACATCCATTAGAAAAAGTTCAAGCAACCAGCAATTGTAGTGGGAGTAGTAAGCAGAGATCCATTAGTAAGATGAAGAACTACCATCTTAGCCTTTTTGGAAATACAGTCGGCAAGATTAGCTATCACAAATCCCAAAAATACCTGTTGCAAATCAGCAATGAGGACAAAGTCAGTCATTCACCTTAACAGGTCCTGTGATTTGAACATTATTATGAGACTTTGTATGGTAATCCATGTTGGTTTTGTGTTTTGAGACTTACCTGAGCTGAGCCGATAATATAGATTGCTGAATAGTGCTGGCCATGGATCACCATGTCCTCCAACATGGCTAGTGGTATGGTAAGGGAAACTCCTAGTGCAGCCACCAGTGGGCTCGTCCATATCACACCCAATCCCCTGAAAGTTCATTTCATGCAACCTCTAACTTAAAAGCATGGAAAAATAAAATCAAGTTGTTAAAAAAGATTTTTCCTCTACTATGTACCAGAAATAATCACATAGTACGTTTCCAACAAAACCGTTGATAATAATAATCTCTTCCATTTTAGCTGATTGTGGGAATGAGAATCTGGGTTCTATTCCCATGGCTGTGAGAGGCCACACTGAAATATCAAAATATGCAAGTAATCAATCAATTACTGTTAAAAAAGGTATTTGAAACAGAACAATGTGAATTCAAGTCCCAAATTACTTTAGCTAAGAACATATAAACGTGAGGTGTAATTACTAGTTAAATTTTAAATAGTTTTATTTAATTATTTCAAAATTTTAAAATAAATATTCATACTTTCAATTTATTTTTAAAAATATTTTTCAGCAACTAATTTTAAAAATTTACAATGAAAAAAAAGAAAAAATAGTAAGTTAGTGAAAATATTTATTGCATTTAAACGTGTATGAAAATATGTACATATGTGAAACCTTTAATGACGCAAGTACAATGGACTTGCCACGTTATTTTCCTTACCGTAGAATTTCAAAAATTGGAATTGAAAATATAAATATTTTTTTAAAATTTTAAAATATTAAATAAAATTATTAAAAAATATAAAATTCAGGATTTAATTAATAATTAGGCCTAAATATAACATAAAGATAACAACAATTGCTAAAGGAAAAAAGAAAATAAGAATCTTATTATTGTTACCAAGCCACCAAAGCGCGACAAGTATGAATAATCCTATATAGCCAAACAACTTCTGCACGTCCACCCTTTCTCCTTCTCCAGCAAACCTTTTGAGTAAAACTGCAAATTTCTACCATTATATTTCGTGGATCTGAAGAATTCTTTTTTTTTGAAAAAGGAAAATTGTAAAGCTGATGTTCAAGTATCAACCTGTAAATAGCCCATATGTCAAAGCTGATAGAACAGCATACAGATCTCCTATAAGAGAATGCTTTTGATCTCTGAACACACAAAAGCATTCCAATACAAATAAACTAAAAGAATTAATGGCCAATTACAATTCAAATAAAGCATGCATGTAACTTTTGTCAAAATAAAGAACATACTTGGATGCCCTTGACTGTGATCCACCAGCAATCCATGTTTTCCCCACTAATGTCAGGGCAACACCAGTCATGCTGATAACAACAGAGATTGCTTTGACAAAAGTGATAGACTCTTCACCCAACAATGCTCCAATCAAAAGAGTGAAAAGACATGAAGTTGAAGACAATAATGTTGTACTGGCAACACTTGTTTTTGCAAGTGCAGCATTTGTTAGATACTGCATACAACATTAGAAAGAAAAAAACATGAGCAACTACTTCAGTTTTCTGTCAAGAGAACGATATCAGAAACAATGAAGGTCTCACCTCTGTGGCAAACCAGAGAGGTGCAATGCTGAACCCAATAAGAGAAGTTTCTTTTGCATTAAGCTTTTTGTCTACTTTCAAAGTTTCCACATTATTGTTGTTATTTTTGGCGTTGCATTGAGAAACTACTGGCTTTTCACTCTCCTTTGGAGACAAATCTATGGAACATTCCTTACTGGGTAAAGGCCCATGATGTTCATTCTCAAAATTAGTACTTGCACTATTAGCAGTTCCTGCTTTGTTGCCACTTGTATCCGGACGATGTCTCCACAACTTTATCAGCCAATTTTTGATGAATGCAACAGGAAGATAGATAACTAAAAGAGAGGTTCCCAGATATGTCACAGCAAATGGATGCTTATAGTCTGTGAACACACCCTGTTGCATAATCAAGAAACATGAAATCAAAATTAAAATGAACCTTGGCTGCTTGTTTTTATTACAAATTCCATGATAATTCTTGCCAGTGCTTCTACTTGGAGCAAAAGAGAGAGCAAGATGGCCTAGATTCTGAACCATTTATTGATAATTATATAATAACAATACTAAACATATCAAGAAAACATACTTAGGCTGTTGGGTGAAGAGTGAAGACCTCATCATGCCCATCAGAAAGTTCCCAAAAGAGAAGGAAAGAAACCTCCAATGGCAACCAAGACAAGCAAAATGAATCATTGATGTAAAGATTGCTGATAAAGATGAGAACATTACTAAAAAGATTACATATCTTTAAACAAAAATTAAAAATCTGGCTGACCAACCTAGACCACCAAAAAAAAGAATTAAGAACATAAGCCATATTTAAAGTGTGAACTAACAATATTAGAACTACAAAAAAACAGAAAAAAGAAACACAACAACAAACAATCTTTAACATTTCAATAAAAAAATGATTTCACTCATTAGAGTTACCAAGTGACAATGTACAACAATAGCTAGTCAAAACATGTAGGTTTGTTAATCCCAGTGTACTAATTGACCAAAAACTTAAAAGGGTTTACTTATTAATAATTTTTCAACAAAAAGCATGACATTAACAAAGAATCTTATATGACAAGAAGTGTGTGCAACTGAAATAGATCAATCTCAAAGTACATGCTTGTTCCTGTTCAAATGTTAATACAGCAGTAATCATCATGATTTGAAGACTTACAGCAGAAGAAGAAGAAGAAGAAGAAGAGAGAGAGAGAGATGACCTGTGTGACCTCTGCAGAACTGACCCAAAGGATGACGACTGTAATTATAAGTATCAAACCACCCTTGTATGTCCAACACATCTCTTTGTTTATATTACTATAATGGGGAATTAAGAATCTCTCCTTCCTATATATAAATAACTAACTCTTTTTTTCTCTTTTTTTAGTATGAACACTTGTATTTTTCACTTTTGTAAAGTCCATGCTCAATTATCATACATGACAAACTTATAAGATATATAAGTGGGGTCTCTTCCTTCTTCCTTAAAATTTAACGAAGACAGAAAAATAAGAGAAGCAAAAGGTACAGAGCATGAAAGCATATAGAAGATTTCTGAAAATACCCACATTAATTAGTAGTTATTTCAGTTCACTAGTCATTCTTTTTCTTTTCTTTCACTATCGAATCTCACTCACCAATACCTTCTTCAACTACCATCTAACAGTTGCACAACCAAAGATTCATGGCCTATTTCTTCTCTTTAGGGAAAAAGAAGGTGACAAGTTAAAGTAAAATCTTGAACCCATTTCTTATTTATAGCACTGTACCATAAATCAGATTAGAACTATCTATTAACAACAACCGCGTTTTTTAATTTATCTAACGAAAATACACAATAAAAATAGTTATTTCTTTATATTCGCCATAGACATAAAAACACATTTAGTCTAAAAAGAAAAAAATTTGAATAACACCTTTCATTTTAAAAAACAAATACTCTTATTACTTAAATTGTAACTTTGTTTTATAGTATGGCAGGATGAATAGTTGAGAGGATATTGAAAGTTTTGATCAACATTATCCAAGCCTTAAGTTGTCAAATAATTATTACCATTATGTTCAGAACTCATTACGCAATAACTTAATCACTAAAAACAATCGTTGGATTTCTCTACTGTTTGAGCAAATCTCTTTTTGCAAAGAGTATCAAGCTTACATACATTTAATATTTTCATAATATTTGATTGGATTCTTAGATTCTAACAAATATTAAAAAAGTTACAAAAAAAATTAAAAATATCTAATTTACTATTATTTTTATAAAAAATTTATTAAATTTATTTATAAATTTAATATTATAATCATATAATAATAACATAACAGTGGTTTATCGATAACTAGTTTACTCTGGTTGCAATTCAAACTTACTGCATAATTCACATGAGTGGTTTTATTAGAATAGTAATTATGAAAAGGGACCAACATCCTAAACTGTATTAACTAGTAATTATGAAATAGATTGTCTTTTGATGTCATTATTTCTTTTTTCTTCAAAATTAAATGATGCTTTTTTAAGCCACTAATGCACATAGCTCAGGGCCTAGTATTTGGTAATCCATTAAGTGACTCGGAATTTGGAATTAAATCTGCCATGCCATAATTAAATACCATAATTCACAACTGACATGCTATAATTAAATCTCTCTAATTTTAAAATATCACATATCATAAACAAGAAAAGTCTCAATAATTTGAAAGTATTCTATTGCGGAAGGTCTACAGTATATAATAATAAAAATATGGAAGTACATGTTATTTATAAAAGTCCGAAGGAGGAGAAGTCAGACCGTTATAATACAGGACGACGAAGAACTCTAATTGTCACCTGAAAAATAAAAATAAAACTGTCAGTTTCAGAAATGAGTTAAAATTAAATAATCTTGTGACTATAGTAGTCTTCTCAGAAAATAATAATGATTACACTCATTATAACATACCATGTACATCAAATATGAGTCATACTATAATCATACCATAATCCTAAAAATAAAATACATTTTAATATTTGTGGGACGAGTGACTCAGTAGAACCTGATGTGTGCTACTTGTGTTAGCTACAATCTAAGGCAGTGTACCTATCGATGCAGTCTAGCACTAATGGCGAGTATCAAGGTCGTATTCCTCGAGAAAGTGTTATATTAACCTAAAATGAGTGTTGAATAATTTCTAAACTAACTAATAGCTACAAGCTAAGTTCTAAAGGAGATGCAGGAGTAATTGATAACTCAAATAACCAAGACAAGAAAGCAAACCCAAAGGGAACCTAAACTAGTTGGCAATCAAACAAAAGATAAAAGATTGGTGAGTCTAATTATGCTACCCGTGGACGAATTCTTAACCGAATTCGGTTTCTCTCTCGAGATAACCGAATTCCTAAACCTAATAACCTAAAGTTGGAATCTCTTCCTAACGATTGATTCTTAAATTAGCATTAAGCTTTAATCTGCATCTATTAAGCTTTGTTAATTCTTAATCCGGCTAGTTAATTATCCTTATCTCTAAGCGATTATTAACCAGTTCTTGCTATTCAAAATTCTAATTGCCAAATGGACTTCTCAATCACACAAAGCAATCTAAACACATAATTCACAACGTCTCATGAATAATGCATTATCTTATTAATACTGAAAGCAAGAAGAATACAAAACTAACCCAAACAATCCAACAATATAATACTAAGCCAACATAGTAAAGAAATCCCAATGGATTTAATCAATCTAGCTAATCATGTTCATTATCAAAATCCACAAGAATACAATTACAACAAAGAGTAAAGGTAGAGAAAACCCGATTACACCCTTGGATGAGAGTAAACAGCCCCAATTCCTCTTGCTCGAATTGAATCGATTCTTGTTCCTCTTGCTCGATTTGAAACCAATCAACGAACCTCGCCCAATCTTCAATCTTTGAAGGGAATCCGATTGAAACCTTGATCCAAGTTTCCTTTTTCCTTTGTTAAAGCTCAAAAAACCCTTAGAGAGAGAAATATTAGGGTTTGGGACGTTCTCCCCCACTCTCCTCTTTTTTTCCTCTCTTCTTTCTTTTAATTAATTCCCCCTGTCGCCGCCAACACGGCTGTGTTGGGAACACGGTTTGGTGTTCCTGGCCATGTTACTCTCTGTGGTCGTGCTCCCTAACGCCTCTTCTTCTTTGATGTCTAATGCACCCAAAACGGCCGTGTCGGTGCCCGTGTTGGGAACACGGCCAGTGTTGAAACCAACACGGCCATGTTCAGTTTCCTGATGCTCATACTTAGCTTGTTTCGGCAGCTTTGACGTCCAATTATGCTCCAATTCTTCCTTTATCATTCTTAAACTTCTTTTGGACCTAGTGCACACAAACAAACTCATAGGGTGAGTGTTGGGACTAATTCACATCCAAATGTCCATAAAATCAATCTTAAAAACTCCATTTAGATGTGTGTATTTTACGCACATCAGAACCCTAACTCCAATTACTAGTAGTCTTTAGGCTCTCTTAATTCCAACAGGTCTGGTTCTCAGAGAGCATTGCTCGATCAGTGATCTTTCTCCGGCAGTCAGCTTTCACAGCCCAAAGAGTTATACTCGACCAGGGCAGAAATCTATAATAACTTTGTTACCTGTCTTTAATTATTACTGGTGCGCACGCGGTCCTGATCTAACCTATCAGGTGTCATGTTCTACTAAAGCCTCATTCCAATATCACAATTAATACATATAATAATAAACTGTATTAATATGAGTGGTTTTATTAGATTAGTAATTGTGAAAAGAGACCAACATCCTAAACTGTATTAACTAGTAATTATGAAATAGATTGTCTTTTGATGTCATTATTTCTTTTTTCTTCAAAATTCTAATTCTTCAAAATTCTAATGCACATAGCTCAGGGCCTAGTATTTGGCAGTCCATTAAGTGACTCGGAATTTGGAATTTGTGAAGCCCTTTGAGCAACTAAATTAAAAACATCAATCTTGAAGTCAAAAAGAATTATTATTGCTGTATTAAATTTACAACTTTAACAATCAAAATCTTTCAAAGGAAAAATCTTCATCCCCTTCTAAGGAGAGACCTTTAGAAAACATTTCCACATAAAATTGTTGACATATACAATTGAACTGATCTTAATTCAACCAACTCAATAATGTACATAGCTTGGACCCCTAGTCAATGCAAAACCTATGGATTTGTAATTAGCCCATATGGGGAATAAAATTAAAAAAAAAAAGATGATTAAGGAAGTCAAAAAGAATTATTGTTGTATTTATTTTTATTAATTTAAATAATTTTTTTTTAAAAAAGAAGACAGTAAAATTATGTATATATAAAAATAGAAAAATTACATTTATTGGACTTATATTAAATTAAGCTAGGTTATAAAACTGTGACAAAAAAAAAAAAGAATAAAATGCTATATTTTTTTATAATTTGAATTAACATGTATAATGTTTATATAAACAAGTAAAATAAAAATAAATTTAGTATAATTTATAACAAGTGATGTGTGTATATAAAATATAATTAAGTTCATAAATAAAAATTAGACTTAAGTTCAACGATTATCAAAATATAATTATTTAAATAATTAGATATTAGCAAATATTATAAGCTCTTTTGAACATTTTTATATTCTAACAACGTGAAATTCTGTAAAGAAATTAATAAATAAATAAAGTTGGAAGGCCATTATTGCACTCGATCAAACTTGATGCTATATTACCATTTCTCTTATGTCCAAGAGTGAATATCTCCTTCCTATAAGAGGTAAATTATGTGGCCAACTTACGGATAGTTTGGAAGCTCTTTTGCTCTCAATGTGTGTGATAATAAAAGGCCAATTAATTGCAAATAATTAGAAGTCAATCAACATTGTGAGTGACTGTCAGTCTCTCATTGGTTGAAAAGGAAAAGTAAAAGAAGAAAGAAAAAGAAAGAGTAAAAAAAGCATTAGGACAAACAAACTAAATAAATGGAATAATTGTCAAAGCGACTAAGTTTAGACATGGCAAAACCAGATTCCCACAAATGGGAAACTCCATATATGATTGAGTTTCTCCGCTTCACTCCATCCCAAATATAATACAAATATATATTTTGTAAACATATTTAAATTATGAAGTTCTAATATTAATAAGATTATTGAAAAGAAAATAAGCAATCCTATTTAATCTTATTTACTCACTTCGTCTAAATTCTTAAAAAGAAAATGACAATCTCAAAATACACCCGACATATATTATTAATTAATTTATTTTAAAATTAAATAATGCAACTTATTTATTTAGAATATTTGTTCATGCCAATTGAATCAACCCAATAGGTTTGGCCTAGCTATTAATTTAAGTCAAACAAAATCTAGGGTTTGTAATTAGCCGATTTGGGAAATAAGTTAAAAGGCTGTCTAAGGAAGTCTAAAAATAGTTATTGGTTGTGTTTAATGTGCTAAGTGGAAAAAAAATGCTAAGATTCAGTTTAACTTCATGCCAACAACTTAATAATGTCTATGTAAAAGTCTCCATCCCCATTAATGAATTACTCCGTCGAAAGTATTATAAAAGGCTCTTACATTCATACCATTTCCCCATAACAAAAACCACCTTTGCTATAGTTTCCAAGCAGTTCATCCATGGCAACATTCCTAGCTCAAACCCGTTTCGTTCTTTTGTTGGCAGTTGTAAGCATTGTGGCTGCAGATACATTTGGAACTGATCAAATTCCAGCATCGATAATGCCAGTTTCACCTGGGCAGTGCCTAGCACCATTTCTTGGCATTAGCGGATGCCAAAGTGCCATCAAGGAAATTGAACACTCGAGTACTACTGTTAGCAGTCCAGAAATGGCTAAACTTATCAGTCCTTGTTGCCAGGTCGTCAACAAAATCAACATGGATTGTTGGCCTTATCTTTTACCAAGTAAACCTGAAATCGGCAAGCAACTCAAGAACATTTGTGCTGAAGCAGAGTTATCTCCATCTCCAGCAGTTGCAGCAACAAACCCGTCAAATTAATGCAGACGAAGCACTTCATTCTTTCCTGCTATGTACTAAAGTAAAGGAATATATCATTATGATGAATGCTTCTTATTATCCATAAAATAAAGAAGATGTTTATTTGCATCTTCAAAGAATATATATATGTACTAAAGAAAAATCTCCATCCCCTTCCAAGGAGAGATCTTTAGACGAACCTTGCTTTTCACGTAAAATTATAAACTTTCTTGATATATAATGCATTTTCATTGATCGATTTCCACTTGTAGTTAATTAATAAGTAATAATATCGGACAACATAAATATAATATATTAGATAATATATCAGATATATCATAATTATGGATTTCTATCCATTATATTTATATCATCCATGGCAACATTGTAAGGTTAAACTTTTTTGTTGGTGATAAGATAAGGTGATTAGCCAGGTCAAACTGCTAACTTTTAATTCAAACTTTCGATAGATTAGCTCGCCATTACACCTCAAGATGCGTTATCTGAATCGTCAAATAGTAACGTAACACCCTTCAATGATGCCACCAAGTTATAGGGTAGTCAGCTGTCCATAATCGACATGCAGTTATGAAGGAACTAGTGAGCTAACCCTTTTCTAAATAAAAGGAATATCTTTATCTCTCTCATGAGTCCTCATTTTTAGAAATCAAGTATAAATATATTTGTTTCACATTTAGAACATAAGTTTCACTATTCTATATACTGTTATTCTATCAAATTAACATTTTATCTAACTTGATCGTCAGAGAGTCAATTGAATATAGAATCTATTGGCTCGCTGACCTTGTCTTCTTTTCCTCTTGATAGGGTATCTTTTAGCAAACCATCACTCACTCTAAACGAGTCCATCAGTTGGCATTTGGATGCATTATGATTTCAACTGGTCATATTTGAAACTTTTTCTTTTATATTATTAATAAGAATTTAAATTTTAGTTTAATTTTAAAAGTTATTATCAAGAACTATAATAATTATATCTTTAATTTTTTGCCAACAGAGTTCTTTTTATTATAAAGTATTGAGTAAAAGTTCAGGAGTGTCTAGGCATGAAATATACTATTTTCGCATAGCACCTACATCTCCTACACCTACTTATTAAAAGGGTAAAGTTAAACAAGAAATTATTTTGTGGTTTGACGTTTTTTCATATGAGGAACGTAGATATTTTTCGCATTAAAGGAGTATCACATGTTTTATTTTTTTAGCAATTTTTAGGTACACATTATGTTTTTATTATTTTTTATATAATTTTGCATGTATTTAATATGAACTATTACTAAATTATGATTTTATAAGTAATATGACATTTAACAATACATTAAAAAAATGTTTAAACATATTAAAATTTTCAAATTTTTATGATCACAAATATATGTTTTGACAAATTTTTATGATCACAAAATATCTAATTGGATGCTAAATTAATTAAAAATATTTATTTTATCAAATATTTGTATTGCTATTAATATTTACAACCTAGAAAATGAGAAAAATATTAAATGCATTTGAAAAATGCTAAGAAAACAAAATATACGTTACTCATTTGATAAAAAAAAAAACTTTCATTCCATAAAAACGTCAAACCACATAATAATTATTTTTAAAATTTTACCCTTATTAAAATGAAAGAAGAGAGTATATATACTTGAGCTAATTTAATCTTTAAATATTAAATATTTTACTTATTAAACTATAAAATTGATAATTTAACGTCTTCTGGATCATCTAAATTAGATTTTCCACTCATTTAATTATAGACAAGAAAATAAAGGTTCATACTTTCTGTATAACTATTTTCATATTTTGTTGTGTATATATGTGTGCATGTCCGCTGCTTGCATGAAGAGAATATATATATATATATACTTACTATAACCAAAATGTAAAATTAAAATAATTAAAGAAATAATAAAATTACAATTTGATCCTGTAATAATTAATATATTTATTAACTTAAACAATAATAAATTATTAAATTTATTAATTTATTAAATCTATAGAGATAAAAACTATAAAATTATTGGATGTAAGACAAAATTAATTCTTTAAGATTTACCAATTAATAAAATATAAAAAGATAAACCGTATAATACATAATCAAATAATAATATATTTGTTTATTGGATCACCTAAACTATTTGAATCCTTATTAGAACATTAATATGACCGTTTTATGAATGTTTAGTATCTTTTTTTGGGCCTCTTGAATTTTGTTAGAAATTTTGCTAGAACTGACAAAAGTAGAATGTAATTGTTGGAAGTATTACAACATTATTAAACTTTAATAATATGAAATTTCTAACACTATTAAGTATAAATGGGATTTGGACATTTAATTATATATTGAAATAAATATTTTTCTCTTAAAATGCAGTTTATCCATTTTAAATCTACCAAAAGATATTTTTTCCTTGAAATGCAATAATATCCAAACTG
Organism: Ricinus communis; assembly: GCF_019578655.1. Lineage (NCBI taxonomy): Eukaryota > Viridiplantae > Streptophyta > Magnoliopsida > Malpighiales > Euphorbiaceae > Ricinus > Ricinus communis. The sequence continues at coordinate 25,408,196 of NC_063258.1, forward strand.
AATTTAGTCACAAAATTAAATCACATTACCTCCTATGACACCATATCAAAAATAGATAGAAAGCAATTAATGAAATGACTTATGTCAATTTTACGTCAAGAAAATAAGAGGGGTTACCACTTAGAACAATTGCGCCCGTAGAAGAAAAGCCAATAGCACCAATATCAATTGCACCGGTAAAAGAAGAGTTACTCATGGATAATTGTCTAGCATTCTAAGATTTTGAATCTGATTATGGTGAATATTTAATAAATTTTTTTTATTGTTCCTTTATTTAGCAATTTAGATTAATATTTAATGAAACATAACAGATTGTAATGTAATCAATCATGTCATATAATAAATATTATAATACAATATAATATGATAAACATTATATTACCATATTTTATTTTATATATATATATATATATATATATATATATATATATATATATATATATATATATATAATGTAATCACAGATTTTAATAGTTGGTATAAAAATAAAATATTAAAATAAAAAATTTAAAAATAATACTAAAATTTATTAATTTTTAAAATATCACCGATTATCGAGATCCAGTCATCAAATACCAAAATTTAATGATAGATGATAATTAAAAATATTTAAATTATATTAATAAAAGTAAAATAAATAAAAATATATTATAAGTATTTGCATATATTTTTTTAAAATATTAAGAATTACATCAAGCTAAAAATAAGATTACATGATATATTTATTATTACATTACATAAAAAAAATTTCTAATACCAAACAAAGCAATATATATGTTAAAAAGAACCGGTCTCTCTCTCTCTCTCTCTCTCTCTCTCTCTCTCTCTCTCTCTTATTTCTCTCTTTAAAAAGTAACCTTTGTTTGTGTTATTGTATCCTATTTTAAGGTTTCAATTGGAAACCCTCTAGCAGCTTCGGAACCAGTGGGGAACTCCATTTTCCTTTCCTTTTGCTATAATAAATTGCATTTTGTTACTCTTTTTGTTTATTATAGTTATTTTGGTGTTATGTTATTGTTTGTTTTGGCTGCATTTGGTTTATTTTATTTTTGTAATAGATATATTGGGGTTAAATGTCCCGCTAATACTAAACTTTGGTCATTTATATCCAGTTAGTACCAAACCTTCAATTTGTTTCTTTTCGGTACCACTCTTATTATTTTTGTTTCTTCTGCCAGTACCAATAAAGAATTCGATAGTTATTTGCTGATGTGGCTGCCGGATTTATAAAGGACCACACATCATTTGCCACATCTGTTGCTGAATCATTTATTTTATCCAAGTCAGCAATTAACAGATTACCTTTACTTTGAGCTAAACAATTGAGACAAATTGTAGACAAATTGTTTTCCTCCTCTAAGCTAACCCAACAGTAACCGCTAATACCTTATAAATCAACATAAACCGTTCTATTTCCATCTCCATTGTCAACACTCTCTGAACCTCTCGTCTCTGACCTTCGGCTTCGTAGTTTCTTTATAGAACTATACCTACATATTGCGAGATTGTGGAGCAATGACACTTGATTGGTGAGTAAGGGAGAAAGCCGAAGACCCACCAGTATACAGTAAGTACAAGCGCGCCTATAGTTATTCTGTGGTTATTGAAAGAACTGAAGTTCTATCCATTTTAAATTTGCATCTTTGAATGCGTAATGCATGCTGCATTTCTTTGGAGGTTAACAATACAGGGGGCTAGGGTTTTCCCTAAATCCTTTTTATTGGTTGAATGTTGATGATGTTTATTAATACTGCTTGTGTGTGGTCCTTTAATGTTTGTTTAATTAATTTATTTTGCAGTGCCTAATTCCGAGTACTTCAGTTTGTATTAGCATGATTATGGAGTTGATGGTAGAGGTCACCCTAAGCTATGGGATATAAGAGCTGTTGATTTTTGTAGTTTAGATAAGATGTCTAGGATAGAAATAGATTCAATGGCTAGAGAGCTAGGAATGAAATCTGAAATAAAGATTATTATGTGGAAGGATCCTACAAAGAGTATGAGTGATGGGTTGAGAAGCCTTGAAACTGATAGTGATGCTTTAGAAATGGCAATGTCTGTAGAGGATTCTAAATTGATGCGTAAATTTAGTAAGGATTAGTTTGAAAGAATAGAAGAAGCTGGGGAAGAAGTTGGGGAAGAAGCTAGGGATGAGGCTGTGAAAAATATGGATGATGACAGCTGTAAGGATAGTGAGAATAGTGATGCAGATTCAAAGGACAGTGAGTTTGTGGACTCTGATTATGACCTGAGGGATGAAGATGTTGATGATGATGCCATGTTTGATAAGTTTGTTGATAAGGAGCTTGAGAGGGATAGACCATCTGGTTCTAGAACTGCTAGGTAACCTGCTGAGGAGTTGTCTGAAGAAACAGATGCCACAGTATATGCTCCATCATATGAGTTGTTGTCATGCTCCTCATCTGAAGATTGTGATGCAGATTCAAGGAAGCATATGTAGCATGTGTTTAATGAGGAGACTGACATAGCGAATCCCAACTTCAAGATTGGAATGCTATTCAGTTCCTTCAAACAATTCAAGGATGCTGTTAAGAGCTCATCAATCAAAAGTAGAAACCAAGTAATATTTAGTCCAAATACAAGGCAGAAATGCAAAAAAAGATGCCAGTTCTTCATTTGGGCTTACATGATGAACTCAGACAAACAAACAGTGCAGATCAAGTCAGCTTCTTTCACTCACAACTGTCCAAGAGAGGCATAAAATAGGCATGTTAATGCCAAATGGATAGCTCAACATTATGTTGAAAGGTTCAGAGCTGATCCGAGTTGGGTAATTCAAGGGATCATACAAGCTGTGAAAGAAGACTGTGGTGTTGATGTGTCCAGACTTAAAGCACGAAGAGCAAGAAATGCTGCTTTGAGATTTATCAATGGTGATGAGATAAAACAACTTTCTAGACTTCATGATTACAAGCTAGAACTGTTGAGAAGTAATCCAGGAAGCATTATAGTTTTTTATTTGAATGAAGGTATTTTTAACAGTATGTATGTGTGCTTTGCTGCATTGAGGGAAGGATTTAAGTTTTATAGGCCTTTCATATTTTTGGATGGATGTTGGCTGAAAGGAGTATTTGGAGGACAACTTCTCACAGTTGTTGCTTTAGATGCAAATGATTGCATCTATCCAGTGGCATGGTGTGTTGTGTAGAAAGAAAACAAGCAAAACTGGAAATGATTTTTGGAACTGCTGGCTGAAGATTTGAAGATAACAAACAATTATCATTGGGTGTTTATGACTGACAGGCAAAAGGTAAATACTCTTCACAATTCCCTTTTCTATTCCTTCATATATTTTCATGACTAATTGGCATAATGGTATTAATTGTGTGTTGTTATTTTGGAATAGGATCTTATTTCTGCCATTGAAGAACTATTCCCTAATTCTGAACATAGGTTTTGTGTTAGACATGTGCATAATAATTTTAAAAAGAAATTTAATAGTCTAGGGTTAAAAGAAGCTGTATGGGGTGCTGCTAGGGCAAGTTATATTCAGATATTTCAAAGGATAATGAAGAAGTTTGCATCAGCATCACATCAAGGATATAACTGCATGAATAGCATCCCCCCTCATCACTGATCTAGATCTCATTTTAGGACTGATGCTAAGTGTGACATGTTGTTAAACAACTTATGTGAATGTTTTAACAATTTTATCTTAGATGCTAGAACCAATAGTATGATAGCTATGAATGATGCTATAAGAATAAAATTAATGAAGAGGATACATAAGAACAGGGATGCTATGAAAAGAGTGGCATCTGCTTACTGCCCTAAGATCTTGAAAAAACTAGAAAAGTCCAAAGAATTTTGCTGGATGTTTACAACATAGTGGTATGGAGGTGAGAGGTTTCAAGTGATTGGCCCAGGGGGATAGTTTGTAGTTGACAAATAAGAAATGACATGCACATGTAGGAGGTGGGATCTAACTGGAATACCTTATTGTCATGCTGTATGTGCAATTTGGTATAAAAATGAAAACCTTGAATTTTATATACATGACTACTACAAGGTTGAAACATACCTAAAAAGCTATAGCCATTTGCTTAATCTAACTACTAGTAAAGAATTTTGGCCCAAGGCAACTGTCCCACTAGTCTTACCCCTCAACCAATCAAACCTAAAAAAGGCAGACCTGCTAGAAAGAGAAGGTTAGAGGAAGATGAGATGGAGGATCTGATAAAAAATGGCAAGGTCACCAAGAAGGGCTCTGTGATGACATGCACAGTTTGTGGTGCTAAGGGCCACAATAAGAGGTTTCATGGTGCTGGTGCTTCTACAATGTAATAACAGAGGAAGGAAAAACTGCCTGTAAGTATGCCATTCCTCTCATTTACTTCTGCCTGCAATGATGGGTTAAAGGCCCGCTGGTACCAAATCTTAGCACTTATATCCAATTGGTACCAAACCTTCAATTTCTTTCTTATACTAGGTGATGAGGAAGACAAAAAAATAGCAAAATAAAAAGGAATCAAATGGTGAAAATAGAGCATAAAATGTGTTTGAAACACATGAAGATGAACAAACAGCTTCAAATGTGTTTGATATTGACCAACCTGATCATGAAGATGACCATATAGCTCCTACAGGCACAACTCCTTTAGGGACAGCTTCAACATTTGATAATTTGTCACCACTAATACCATTACCACAGGTAAGTAATCTATCACCTCTAATATTTATTGAGTAATGTCAACTAGTTGTATGCTAACTTGAGACTTTATGATACGAATTCGAACCGGATACGTTCAAACACCAAGATGAGGCTAGTGGGTCCAAACTAGTTGACTTATATGCATCCTTGGTTGCATCACTTTATTATACAGTTATTCAATGTAACACCATCAACAAAAGAAGCACAAAAACCTGCAGTTGGGCTTGGCATACCAGCTCATTTAGTTGATTGTGGTGATTATGCTTCATAGTGGAAAGCACATTTACACTCTACTACATCACCTTCAAAAAATACCACTAAGAAGACTAAAAGCATTAATGATTTGTTGAGTGAGTTGCCACCAGATCTAGGCATTGGAAGACTTTCACAAATACAGAAAGAAGGAACCGAAGCTAAGGGAAAAAAAACTTTCAAACTCCCAAATTGTTGAGCAAAGATGTTGGGGTTGAAGGAGTTAGCACAATAACAAAGCTTCAAGACAAAGGAAAATAGAAAATTGATGGAAGTGTTTCAACAAATAAGAGAGCTTGGGTGCCTCCAGGAAATGCAAAGAACAAAGGAATTAGAATTGGAAAGAATTAAAATTGTTTTCTGTTTTTGAAACCCTAAATAATAATGTTTATTTTGGTTGTTATGTTGTTAATATATGTGTGGACCTAACATGTGGTCCTTTGACAGAATTTCCACATCCATATTTTTTGTAATGGTTTTTGACAGCCATGGGTGTAGGGTTCATGTGGACAAAATTTTCACATCCATTCACTTTTTGTTTAAATATTTCATTATTTAAAGTAATCAACAGCCTCACTTATTTATTAAATTGTCACTCAATTTGTCTGTTGCAAGACTTGCTCTATATGACAATCTGTTGTGCATATTTATCATAACAGTAACAATCAAATGAAGCAGCAGTAAGTAAAAACTACTATGTTTATCATTTCATTCATTCATCATCAACTACTGTAAAAACCAAATACTCATTTATCATTTCATTTATTTATCATTAAAATACATAAATATCAGTAGTTGTAAATACTACTGTATCCAAAGTACATCTTTAAGTTAAGCTAACAAAAGTATATCTTCTAAATAACAATCCTAGCCACACCATAACAACCAAGCTTAGACAGGTCCCTTCTGTCCTTCATGCTCCTTCTTTCTTCTTTGATTTTTTGCAGCTTTGAATTTAGCAAACTAATCCATTCTTGTACTCATTCAGCAGCTTAGATGTAAGGTCAGATTCACCATTATCCATTCTTAAGTTAATAAAATGACAGATGAGGAACCTGTACAAGAAAAACCTTCATTACAACTAAAAACATATCAATGTAAACTAAGAGAGCATCCCCAAAACTTACTATAAGAGAGCATCCCCAAAATTTGTGCTCGGGTTTCCTTTCTATTCAAGAGATGAAGCTTCACTTTTAGTTGTTTTTGGCAAAGCTTCACTTGCCATTCCACATACACATATAGATAAGTGGCTCAACTCCAACACTAAGCACACTTTCAGTTGTTTCTTGCTCCATTTATTCGACAAGATAAAGAATAAGGAAGCTATAAAATCAATTATTAGAGAAAGTAAATCGATCTAAATACTAAAAACTAGGTTTCAAAATTGGAAATTTTCCTGATTTAGTATTATTTATTTGGGGTTGAGATTTTGTTAATTGCTGACTTGGATAAAGTAAATGACTTAGCAATAGATGTGGCAAGTGGTGTATGGTCCTTTATCAATCCGGCAGCCACATCAGCAAATAACTGCCAGATTCCTCATTGGTACTAGAGGAAGAAAGAGACATAATAGGAGTGGTACCAAAAAGAAACAAATTGAAGGTTTGGTACCAATTGGATATAAGTGCTAAGATTTAGTACCAGCGAGACATTTAACCCGGATATGGTGAGTTCGGCTCTCCTATATTCTTCAATCCTATAAAGAGCTATCTTTTGATGGTTATAGAAATAGGAAGAGACTGTTGGTGCTGGTGTTTGGATACGAAGCTATTTTCCTTTTTTGTCGAGCCTTCTCATCAATGGTAAAGGAACTATTTTCATCCGTCTATAGCTAGGTCAACTAAGGGTTTTTGATCTCTGTCAACTACGCCCTATTCTTGGATTTGTATTTTTGTGGTGGTCACAGCTTAAGTCTAATCGGTACTATCCATATATATATGGCGGGTTGGTCCAACTGCAAATCCTTTTGTCTTCAACGTACTTATTGCTTCTCAGCCACAAGCAGCGATGAAAGAAGAGGCCGCAAGAGAAAGATGGTTTTAGAAGGGAGATACATTAAGAGTATTTTTATAATTTTTCGTCTTTTGTAGACTTGTGGATTGCATGATGGACATGCCTTGGCTTTGTTGTTTGTATTTTGGGCTTGATGCCCAGTTTTAAAACCTCTTTTAAGGATTAGATTTTATTTGGACCTTAGATCCACCTTTGATTCTTTTAACTAAATTTCTTCATTATATGATTTTTATCTGTATTGAGTTAGATTTTAACTCCTTTTAATATCAATATTTTTTTTATTGACAAAAATATAAAAAATAAACACAGTATTTGATTCTATTTTTAGGTTTAATATTTAGAAAAAATAAAACTTTTTTAAGATATTACTTTTATAAATATACTTTCTTTATAGTTTATAATTTACATGAGTTTCAAACTCGTTACTTATTTAATAATTATTAAAATAAAAAATCATTGTAAACTTTGTAACACATTATTTAATTAAACTCCTAAAAAAAGTAGTAAGCTTTAAAAAAAATATCATATGAATAAAATATACAAAACCAAAAGACATATATTAATGTCATGTATTAATATCTTAAAAAATATCTGTTATAAGTTAATTAACAAAGTTATAAATTAAATAAACCAACTCATAAGATTGAAGTTTGATATTTACTTTTTGCTTTAAACCTCAACAATCTTTTTTTCTTTTTTTTTTGAGTTAAATTGTGAGTAATTCCAAGCAGCTAATTTGAATATTTTAAATTTAATTTTTATAGAGAATACTAATATATGAAAATCAAACCCAAAAAATAATCTAAAAAATCATAAAGAATCCCTCCCTTGGACTGTAGTTATAATCTCATCAAAAGACACGTGTAAACAGAAAGCCCCAACAATTCTACTCAGCGGCCAGTCGAGAGAGCACACGATCAAAATCTCTCCAAGTCGATTTTCTTGTAATAATGGGTGCCTCCTTTTCGTTTCTCGCAAAATCCCAAAAACGATCCAATAAGTTGCGAGCCTAATTACATGTGTTTATTATTGGGTCCTTGTTTCCATTTCTCTGTCTTATCTACAAATTCTCTTTCTTTTTTCCTTGGCCTCATCTTTTCTGTTCTTTCTTGCTTTAACCGTACGGTTACCGAATTCCCAATTCGAATTTGGGTCTTTGGATTTAGATAAAAAATTTGTCACTAAATATCAATTTTTAATTATTAGGTAATTCTTATTTTATCCTTTTGATTTCCAATTTTGGTGGGTTTTGATTAGTTTTTGTACGATTTTGGAGCTGAAGTACATAATTTAGGTTAGCATCTATCTATCCTTTCTGTTTGCTATTTGCAATTTGGGTGTAATTGTGCACTTATTAATTTGGACGAACCTATTGTTGATACTGATTCCCTGGAATTGTAATTTCCAATTTGAATAATCAAAATTACTTATGTATCAGCATGAAGAGTATTAGAGATTGGGTGTTCACTCAATTAGTATCAAAGTCGTTGGCATCATCTAGACCGTTAACTGGTAGTGGCAGTTTTTTTTCTCAGGAGCGTTCGGATGAAGATTCTAATGAACCAGGTAACATATACTCTTTGTATCAGCAGAAGCTGTAGAGTTCCAGTGGATATTTATTTGTTAAGTTTATGGCACTTTAGCTGTTGATAAGTGAATATTCTACATTGCTTAATGTTTTATGTCATTATGGGGTAAGGAAAACTCTTATCTACTTGCGTTTTGAGTTGCTAGTGATTAGTAAGTTTTCTTGCTGCATACTGAGATATACCACATGCTCATCTATGCTCTAAAAGAAGATGAAAAGAATCCTCATTTTTGCTTGTGCAACAATCTTTATAGGAACTTAGTTAAAGAACTAGTTTTTCTCTGGAAGAATTTAATTTTTCTTTATGGAAGAGAACGATATACATAGGTCCAAGGGATGGGAGTTATTTTGCTAAAAGGATAACTACCAATAATATTATGCATCCATGTCAACAACTATGTATTCACTTGCATAGTTGGGACACTTGGTGGTACAAGTTCTGTTGGTGATATAAGGACTACCATGATGTCTTTTGGTCCTTCATGTGTAAATATCTTACAACATGTGAATCTTCCTTGTAAGTTATTTTTTGATGTCATGGAAGCATATGATAATTGTCTTGGTATAGGGGTCTCCTAATCAAGTTAGAACCATGTTCAGTGAAATGTAGTCAATATGAACTGTGTAATCCATGAGGAAACTATGAAGAATTTTTTGGATCATCAGTCTGAGTTGTATAAGTACTCTAGCAGGTTAGTGCTAAATACTGACATACATAATCTAAATACCATTTCAAAACAGTTGAGTTGCACTTTTAACACTTGCCAATGTCTACATGATTAATAATTATGATATCATAGGATATCTACTGGATGCTAGTAAAAAAATTCACCAAAGCTGGGATTTGATTTTAGTAGGGTGTGAATTGTCTATATTTTCTGTGACTGAAAATAGTTTATGTTTATTCATTTGTGCAAGAGCTTACGTTCCTGTTATGTTCAGCTCACATGAATGTTATTGAGGCAGCATCAGTGTCTCCTGATACATCATTCTCTTCCAATAATACTCTGGAGAATGGGCACCATCCCTGTCTGCAGCAAGATTCTGAAGAGTCAAACAGATTTAGTCACGGTGGTGATCATAAAAGAATGGATCCATTAGCAAAGATCGAGGCTCTTCAAATTAAGTTTTTCCGGCTTCTTCAACGGTTAGGGCACTCACATGACAATCTTCTGGCGGCAAAGGTTTTATATAGGTTACACCTAGCAGCTTCAATACGAGCAGGGGAAACAGATTCCAAAAGAGTCAGAAAAGTAGCTGCAGAACAGGAGGCAATTGACATTCCTAAATTAAATTACTCTATGAGAATACTTGTCCTAGGGAAAACAGGTGTTGGGAAGAGTGCGACCATAAATTCTGTATTTGATCAAACTAAGACCATGACTAATGCATTTGAACCAGCCACCAGTCGCATCCAAGAGATTGTGGGGACTGTCAAAGGAATCAAAGTGACTTTTATTGACACCCCTGGTTTTTTACCTTCATCTACAAGTACTGTGAGAAGAAATAGGAAGATGATGCTCTCTGTGAAGAAATTCATTAGCAAATACCCACCTGACATTGTTTTATTTTTTGAACGGCTTGACCTTGTTAATTTGGGTTACAGTGATTTCCCTCTTCTGACGCTTATGACTGAAGTCTTTGGTAGTGCAATATGGTTCAACACCGTCCTTGTCATGACTCATGCTGCCCCAACACTTCCTGAAGGCCCAAATGGATATCCAGTCAACTATGAATCTTATGTGACCAGATGCACAGATGTCTTGCAACACTATATACACCAGGCAGTATCTGATGCAAAACTGGAAAACCCGGTACTTTTAGTGGAGAATCATCCTCAATGTAAAAAGAATTTCATGGGGGAAAGTATACTTCCAAATGGACAAGCTTGGAAATCTCAAGTCTTATTGTTATGCATATGTAACAAGATCCTTGGTGATGCTAGTACTCTTTTGGAATTTCAAGACAGCATTAAATTGGGGTCATCCAATAGTCAGCGAATGCCTTCACTGCCGCATCTCCTTTCATCTGTTCTCCAGCATCGCTCTGTATCAAGCCCAAATGAATCAGAGCATGAAGTTGATGGGATTTTACTTTCAGATGCAGATGAAGAAGATGAATATGATCAATTGCCTCCAATAAGAATCCTGACAAAATCTCAATTTGAAAGATTGACGAAATCGCAGAAAAGAGACTACCTTGATGAGCTGGATTACCGTGAGACCCTTTATTTAAAGAAACAGTTAAAAGAGGATGCTCGCAGGAGGAGGGAGAAGCAGCTTTCTGACGCGGAGAATTTTGGAGAAGATAATACTTATGATGACCAGCAGGCATCTCCAGAGGCTGTCCTCTTACCTGATATGGCTGTTCCTCCAAGTTTTGACTCGGATTGCCCTGTACACAGATACCGTTGCCTTGCTACAAGTGATCAATGGCTTGTGAGACCTGTTCTTGATCCCCAAGGATGGGATCATGATGTGGGCTTTGATGGTATAAACTTGGAGACAGCTATAGAAGTAAAAAGGAATATCCATGCATCAATTGTAGGACAGATGACCAAGGACAAGCAGCATTTCAGTATTCAGTCTGAATGTGCTGCAGCTTACAAAGATCCTAAGGGGCCTACTTATTCTGTGGGTTTTGATGTTCAATCTTCTGGTAAAGATCTTATCTATACAGTTCATAGCGACACAAAGCTGAGGATTCTGAGGCACAACATTGCGGACTGTGCAGTTTCATTGACATCTTTTGGGAACAAGTATTATGTTGGTGCCAAGCTTGAAGATGCCATCTTGATTGGGAAGAGATTGAAGTTTGTAATGAATGCTGGCCAAATGAGGGGTCCTGGACAAGTAGCATATGGTGGGACTCTTGAAGCAACATTAAAAGGGCGAGACTACCCTGTGAGAAATGATAGTACCAGTCTGTCAATGACAGCTCTCTCCTTTAAGAAGGAGATGGTGTTGGGTGGAGGCTTTCAGTCACAGTTTCGACCAATACTAGGCATGACAATGGCAGTTAATGCCAATTTGAACAGCCAGAAAATGGGAAAAGTTTCTATAAAGCTTAGTAGCTCTGAGCACACTGAAATTGCTCTAATAGCTATATTCTCAATATTTAGAGGCCTTTTGCATAGGAAAGAGGCCGAAAATGGAAGCAAGGAAGCATTGGAGATGTGACAATTTTGTTTTGCCCTCTCTAGGTGCTTCTTCGTCAGCAGAGAAAATAGTTGCTAGAAAGCAATTTATAAGCAGAACTAGGGTGAAGGTGAAAACAAAGAGTTGGATTTTTTAAGGTTCTTCCAACTCTTTTTCTACCTTTTCAATTTTCTCAACGCATATTTGGAGGGCAGATGCAAATATTATTATAATTATTTTTATTTTTTGTATGCATACTTGGAGAAGGCTAGATAGTTGAGAGAATATGTATTTTCTTTTTAAAGTAGTGATCTGATAATGTCGAGTTGACTCGCCGGTCTGGCTGCAGAGCCTGCAACAAGTAAATTACTGTTATAATTGTATAGGAAAACATGGAAAATCAATTTCTTATATGATTCCTGGAGGATAAATCTCTTTTTGATGGTCCACGCATCAAAGTAAATTTGAAATGTTATCTTTGCTTTGAAGAGGGTGATCGTGGTATCCGCTGCTCGCTTAACGTCTCCAACTTCTCTTTTGTTTATTCTTAAACTACGATCCTTTCTGTTGGGCATTGCTGTAACAAAAGTATATTCTTTGCTGGGTTAAGAGGGATATCTGGACACAAAATTGAATGGCAGAAACTCGAATCTCTGCAAGTCATGCACGACTTGAATTTATGATTAAAAAAATAAGGGGCTTCAGGGGTTTGAGGAAAGGCTCCACAGCAAGTGCTCCATATATGGAATTATCGCCTCAGGGGCTCTCAATGTCAATGAGCTGCTATTCTTTGAATTTCAAGCATTCAGGGATTACCCATGTGTTAGTATGCTGTATTCAACAAGTAGATGGAAACTTCAATTATAAATGCTCCATTTGGTTTTCAATCACACAAACTGGTGAAAAGGGTGAATTTGTAATATCATTTTTGTTCTTCCAATTACTCTCGTTATGTCCGTCACTTTTTAGTAATTCATTGGGATTAAAACACCATTTAATAGGATTAATTATAAAAAAAAATAGTAAATTTAAATTAATTTATCCTTTAAAAGTCCGATGATTATAATAGGATACTGTCCTCAGTTGTAATTATAAGCAAATCCAAGGAAATAGAATGTAAATTATCCATTACCATTTCATTATTAAAAACCAAAAAAAAAAAAAACCGGGAGAGAGAGAGAGAGAGAGAATTTGCTGACAAAATGACAAACCCATAATTGGGATAATCTTACACACAATGATTGAGTAATTGACTGCCTAACCTCTCTCGGAAAGCTCTCCAGAAAGTCCACAACTTTTTTCCTTAAAACTTGTGACATGTGTCGATCTGAGTTGGTTTTTCACCCAATCCCAAGTCGGTGAGAAGCTCCACATCAACTCCAGTTCACTGCTGCAACTGTGTGTGTGTGTTGCTTTTGATATAAGCCAATGGGTTGTTTTGATATAAGCTAATTAGTATTTATTGAGAAATCGGCCCACAATCAAGTGATGTGTCATCTGACAGTGTCAGTGATGATCAAAGATAATGACCTCAATCTCATCTTCTTGACAAAATATGTTGGCACAAGCACCAACTTATGTTTTCCACAGTTGGTTTGCCCATCCATCCACTAAAGCCTAACGATCAATATTAGAGGCCCAACTACTATGAGAGTTTGCCAAGATAAATCATAGTGTAATTTAATAGATAAATCATTGTACAATTAAAAATGACTATTTAGAGTTTAATTTATATATAAAATGTGATATATTTTATACTATATAAATAAAAAATAAAGACTTAACTAAATCAAATAGGAATGATGATAACAATAAACTATTTGTTAACGAATAACTAATTATTTTATAAAGATATTTAGCTATTTTTTCAAATTTTAGATAACTATTTAATTAATTATATGCAATTTATATCATAGATTATAAATTATTTTTCTGCTCTCACAAACCGAAAGTAATTTGATATAAGATATAAAATAACATGGAGTATAAATAACTATATGTCTATATCATTTTTGATGTGTGGCATCATCACAAGTATTTATCCTATTCTAAAATTATGTAAGACTTTTTCTTTATTAATTCTTGAACTTTTTTATAAATGTTATTTTTGCCAAAATACAAAAAAGTAATTCTAGCATACATAGAAAAGCACCAAATAAGGAGTTGATTAAATAATAATTATTCAAATTTCTTTTTAACTATCGGCTGCTAATAAAAAGAATTTACCAAACACTCAAATAGAGCTTATCGATAAAAATCAACTATCAGCTTTTCCTATCAAGTGAACAAAACACCATCTTAATATAAGTTTATCCATTTTACACTTAAAAGAATAGATTTTTTTATATTAAGAAAGTGCCGAATTTTTAAATTTTTAATACCTTATAGATATATATTATGTTTTTATTATTATTTAATAATTTTATATGAATTAATTTGAATTCCTATTAAAAGTTATTCTATAATTAATATGACATCTAATAATACATCATGTATATTAAAATTTATTTAGAAATATTATATTTAAATTTTATTAAACATTAATAATATATTTTTGTGATTTAATGTGATCACAAGTATTTAGTTGAATATTAAATTATTTTAAAAATATTTTATGTTATTAAAAATTTAATTTTACTACTATTTACAGTATAAAAAAGAAAAAAATATAATGTGTACTTAAAGTGCTAAAAATAGAAAACAAATGGTGCTTTAAAAGCATTTTGAATAGACTTTTTATATATGCCAAATTTTTTTATTTTAAAGAGTCATATAATATTTATTTAATCTATAAATATTTTTATATATTAATATTTTTTAAAATATTTTTATTATAAAATTTATATTTTTTAAAATAAAAAGTACTATTAGATATACTTAAATAAAAATATTTTATTATTTAAGTGTAAAAGCATCGGAATAGTATCTTTGAATTGTACTGTATATGTTATGATTATACTCTTTTCTTTTTTTTGAAATATTTTGTGATTGCACTTGTTAATTATTATTATTGTTATTATTTTTCTTGAAGCCTTAATTATTATTATTAATATTTAGATACTTGTGTCAGCATGGTTTAAATTAAACAATCAAAGATTCTTTAAGCAGAATAGCATATGCCAAGAAATGATTCGCCTTAAAATCCCGAGCCACCACCAGTCCAAAATGCGGCCTTTAAAATACTCAACTAACCTCTGTTGCCAAATTTAACTATGGCTATCACATCCAAAAACTCTTATATTCTGTAGGAGAAACAACGATTCAAGGCCAAGCATGAACATCTTTTTCTTTCTCTTTTCCTTTTCTTAATGCATGCATGTCTTTATTTACACCACAAAACCAAAAATCAGACACAAAAATAGAAAATCTGAAATCTTGGAAGCAATGATGCTAATTTCCAATGTTTTATCTTGTAAACTTCGAATAGGCAATCCAAATATATTCAACAATTTCTTTACAGATAGCTTAACACCATTAATACATGATAACAATTTCTTTCTTTAACTACAAAGATGGTATCGAATTAGTTTTTTTTTTTTTTTTAATTACATTTTCAAGGTGAAGAACCCCATAAAACTTCAGCTACAATGGCAGCAGTTTCAGCATCAGAAACAGAAGCTTCTCTTACTTTCTCCAATATCTCTAGCTTAAATCCCCTTTTCTCTCTTTGCCTCAATCCTTCTCCAACTTCTAATTGCACTGCGAATCTTGCTACACAACTTGCAAATGGATGGCTTTCTGAAAACCTCTGATCCTTGCTCTCCACCGTACTCTCTCTTTTCCCTCCAACACCATCAAACTTATCCATGTCAATCAAAGTACCACCAAGCTCTAATCTTTGCAGCTCAACCAGTTTCTTGATCAGCCCTTCTTTGAGCATAGCTTCAATTGCCTCTTTACGGCCAAAGTACCCGATTTCGAGAACGCAATCCATTGTCAAAACCCGAAGCTCCAAATCTTTATAATCCAAGAAAGATATAATTTTGGGTATCTCACCATTTGATTCAATCTCGTCCACTAATGGTGACTTGATTAAGTTAATAAGGGTGCACAGCACTTTCATGGCTTTCCAAGAAACCATTGAAACAAGAGCATGAATCAAAGAACCCATTAAAACTTGACCCACAAAAACATCTTTGTTAAAAGAAATCAAAGCAGCGACAACAAAAGCACACTGTTCTCTTACACTCTTCAGGCAATTAGAATCACAAATAATCTTTTCAAGTAAGACAAAGATCTTACTTTTAAGAATTAAATCTTGCAGCTCACGATCAAACCCTTGTGAGATACGATTCTCAAACTGGGTCAACAATCTAATCAACTCAGGCTCGTCCCGAGCTCCCTCTTTTTTCAATTGTGCAGTCAGATTATCAATACTTTCACGATCAATCCACGCTTGAATCTCCGACTCAATGGACCCGGCAACTCGAGAAATAGAGTGGGTGGAGACGCGGCGAGCCAGGAAATTCCGTAAGGTGCGGCCGCGTGATTTTTGGAGAGTGTCGACAAGGGATTTAAGGCGGGAAAGGTGTTGAGAGAGAGTAGAAAGATTTGGGTCTTTAGAAAGGATGGTCTCAGACTCAGTTTGAAGCTCCAGAAGAGCTCTAAAAGAATCAGAAGATTTGGGAATTGGGTGTGATTGGAGATCATGAGAAGCTTGTTTTAATGCTTCTAAGACTTTTATTACTCGTGAAATCTCTTGTCTTGATGATGGGTCTTCCATTTATGTACGTGTTCTGTTTTCCAAAAAGAAGAAGAAAAAAAATAAAGCCTCTAAAGATATGGAAGAGACGTAAATGTACTGGTTGCTTATAAAAGAGAAAGAAAGAAAGAAAGAAGGAAGAAGCAGAGAAAATAAGCTCAACGACCAGTCAGAGTACACAAACCACTTGTATTTTCCCTCTCATTATTTCTTTTTATTGTGAAAAATTGTTGTTTAAACACTTTGAGTCTTAATCTAAGCAGCAAGATTTCTAATTTAAATCGCATGAGTGTTTGTTTCAGAGGACCAGAGGTTTTAAGATTGAATTTCCTTTTTTTCACGAATTTAAAAAATTATCGTCTAATCTAGTGTTATGTTAATATTTATATATTAAATTAATATGTAATGTATATTTAATTTTAAAATATAAAATATTTATATATAGGAGTCATTTTTATTTTTTTTAGAAATATATATTAAATATAGTAAGAATTTCATGGACTATTTAATATTAAGATTTATTTAATTTCTATAAATAAAAATATTAAAATGTTATAATACATTAGTCGGAGCTTGTCAACTGGAGATGTTTATTTATTTATTGATTTTCACTGTAATAGAGCAAGAGATGGAAAAGAATTCTTTTAATTTTGTAAGAAGCAAACAGACTGTTGCCCGGTTGAGGGCCTTACAATTATTATTACTGATTCATGGGACCTTTTTTTGTTATTGGCATGTGATAAATGAGAGTACCAATGCATTTGGTGTTGTTTCTGTTATCAAGTGGAGTCTTCTTGTTCGGATGGTTTTAGGTTTGTAGCAGGAACGACCATTTGGAATTCTGAGGGGAAGCGGAGAATATGTACATCATGGAAAATACAAACCATTCAATACCATTTTGCTACTTCTTATTTTTTTCCAATGATTTAAGAAAAAAAGCCAATGTTATTTGACTCAAGTTCTTTTTATTAATTTATAATGCATCATTCAAATCTTGAATAATTTCAAAATATAAATAAAATCACTTTTTAAAAAATATAATAGTAAACTAATACAAAAATATCGATTTAAATTAATAAATATATATTACTAAGAAAGAAGACTATCTTCGAATCCTCTCAATGCCATCAACCCAACTCCACTTGAAAGACTAAGCCCTCAAGCTATCTTTTATTCCATTCAGTCAGTTCCACAAGCCCCAAGATCCATCCTTCTTAGGTGTCAATCGGCTCAACCAACAAGAATGAAGCTAAGTACATAAAAAGATACATATAAAATATATATTCTTAACAATTAGTTCATAGTAAATTATAATTATTCAGTAGCACTATACCTATATCGAAATTATATATGTTTTTTTGATGAATATGATGGTTATAACTAAAATTATATAATGATAAAGTAATTTTAAATATTAGAGATTCTATATTGTTGAGAAATAAGAGATATCAACCCTTTATAAGGATGAAAATTCAACAAATCAAATGGCCAGTTCTAGTAATTTTGATATTTTTTGGACTCATATCTCAAATTTATTTGTTGGGTCTAATATTCTCTCATTCAATTAACTATCATTTAATTAAATTAATTCAAATTATAGAATACTAAACATTATTTTTATTTTTCTAAAACCATATAAAGATAACATTTCTTTTCATCTTTGATCCAAGAGAAAAGATTTGCTTAAAATTAATTATTTAATTAAGATTAATATCTCAAACAAAAAGAAAATATTGACCACGCAAGGTTGGAATATAACAACAAACAGGGAACGACAAGTAAACGTCAGTATATTCGGAAATGAAGCAATGGAATACGTCATCATGATTATGCTGATACACAAATAAAACAATAACAAAACCATTTTCGTTTTGTAATTTTCTACTTTTCTTTCTTATTTTTAAAAAGTCTACTAATGGGTCCATAATAACTTGTGACTTTTAATTAATTAATTTATTTATTTTAATTCCAATAGCCTTTACTTTTGATATGTGGTTTGATGGTCAAGCACGAATTATATATACATTATGTAGATTTCATAGAGTGAGATCTTCAATATTTTTTGGAAATCAAATTAAAATATATATATTGATATATATATATATCATATAGTACTTTTAATATAAAAATCAATCTTATCCTTTGCTCAATGAGAAAATGAGTCAGATTTAAACCTATGAAATTTTAGGAATGACGGAAAGAAATAAAAAATTTAAAAAAATATATATATTTTAAATTTTTATTCCAAATTTAAGATAGTGTCTTTGTAATTAATATGGGAGGACAAAAAAACAGAAAAATGTAAAGAGAAAGAAAACAAAAATGAGGAGAAAATTCCATAAACTTGAAATCAATACACAATTAATTCAGATTTTGTTTTAATGGTTTCTTTATCCACCAACTTGACAAAAACAATTGATATCCTCATAATTCTGTTCACAATAGGCATGGCGCATGCTACATAAACCCTATCCACTCATTAAAACATAAGATAACAATATATATTCAAAAGGTAAAATAAAGCAAAATAGATAGCACACTTATACACTTAAATTTTAATATTTTAGTTACTTTAATATTTTAACTTTTAATTTAGTGTAATAAATACATAAATTTTATTTTTAATTTAGTTTAATAAATATTTGAATTTTATTTTTAATAATATTAAAATTTCTAACCACCAATACATATGAACATATTAGATGAAGTTTTATATTAAAAAATATTAAAATATTTTTAAAAAATACAAATTAAAATATCTATCAAATTATATAAAAATATATTGAAGTAATCAAACAATTAAAATGGAAGTATGGATAAAATAAAGAGTTAGAGACAATGAACAAAACAAAGCTTATTATAATAAAGATGGATAAAAAAAAAATGAAAGAGAGCTTAATATTATAATAGCAGTATAATCATAAATAAATAAATACAATAGACAAATTTGTAAGCATATGTATTTCTCATCTCATTTTATCAAAGTTGAACAATAAAAATAATAGATTTTTATAGAATTACAAATCAACAAGTCTCGTTAATATATAAATCGGACTCGTTTAAAGAACAAAATATATATAAAGTTATGTTTGAAATTTTTATTTTATCATTTTGAATTTTCAGAAATTAATAGGTGTATATCATTACGACTCTAAAATTTAAGTTATTAAGAGATGCAAAAAGAGAAATTATTTAGAAATTAATTGGAGAAGTTGAGAAAAAGGCATATGAAGTTTGTACATATGATCTTTTTATAAAATTACTCAGAAACATTTTTGTCTCTCTATTTGTCCAAACTTTACATTATCTTCCACCCACACCAATTTTTAAGATAATTTGAACAGGTAACCAAAGGCCAAGTCTATTTCCTGAGAATTGGCAAATGGGCTATGCGAAAACCTTGCCTTTTTGTCAATGTTCATCAGCAGATAACATGTAATTGTTTTCTTATTTTGGTCAATAATACCATGAACATATATTGTTAGTGAGATAATCTCCTTGTCAATGTTTTGGTATACCTCCGCATTTTTCTTACCATAAAAACAAAAGGGTCATATTTGAACATTACTTCCACTATCTTATAATGGACAAGCAATGGGAATTAGTACAAAATGTCATTGTTTAACTACCTTTCAAACTCATAACAAGAATCTAGATTATACCCGTGCACATTTGGCAAAAGCCCTTACTCCTTCTCCTCTTTTTTTTTTTTTTTTTAATCCACTACTATTTATTACTCTTATTTTTATTTTATATTAATTAATTATTTTTGAAAAATTTTATGATCATCAATTATACAAGTGTTGAGCTCTTCTTCTATGCAAGTAGTAAGGAAAAAAAATTCAATCTAATATTTAAATAATCGTACTCATTAAAAAATATTTATAAAATTGATATGTATCTTAGTACCGTCGAAAATAATATTTGTTTATAAAATTATAAATTTACTGTGACATCAATACTATTTGTATCGTTAGGAGTAAATTTCTTTACATATATCTATTTTTTATCTTATATATTAAGATATAGTTATTAATCTTTATTAATAAATATTTATATTTAAGAAAAAATACCTTTAAAACTCATATAATCATGCTGCTATTATCTGAATTAGCATTTTTATTTTCACATTGTAAGTATAAATTCATATTGGATTAACAGTTTTTTAATACTTAAATAATGACATGGTGCCACCCGATATAAAAGTTATAGGAATTTTCTTAGTAAAACTAATGGATAATTAACTAATAATATTATAGTAAGAAATACTAAAATAAATTCTTAGAGAAAAAACATTTGTCTTAAACAATTAGATCGATGAGGATATTCATCACAAGCAAACAAAGCAAAGTTTAAGAAAAGAGTTGCTATGCTATGGTTATGGGTCCTGAAAATGACACAGAATCTGAGCAGTCACCAGCTGCCACTTAGCTAAAGAAAAGAAAACTAATATCAATTATTGTCATCAAGCCATCGATAAACTACATGACAAACGGTTAACTCTAGGCCACGCCACGCCACCACCATGTCTTCTCTGTACTAAACCACGCCACCTCACTCTCCATAAATTAGCCAATTTCCATTAATTTTTATCGAATTTTCTTATCTTCTTGCAAATGTTTTGAGGTACTTTTTGTTATTTCTTTTTCTGTTTCTTTCACTGATGTAATCATAAATATCTAACCTTTGTTTTTGTTGCGAGTATTTCTTTATTGATTACAATATATATCTTTGTTTCTGTACTTTTTGAATTGATTTTGCAAAAGGGTATGAAGTGGATAAAGAATTCAAGATCTGGTTCATAAAGATTAATGTTATCCTTTGATTATTGCTCAATTATAGTATCATATATTTTGAATCTGTGGTAGTGCAGGTTATATTGCACTTCTGTGCTGGCTGATTTTGATCGAGAATCATGACGGTTGTTACTAAGATGATGCAGTACATGCTGATATTGGCATTCTTTGTCTTATTGGATTTTGTGAATAACGCAAATGCTGGGATAACAAGTTCTTTTATTAGGTCTGAATGGCCATCCATTGATATCCCTCTTGACAATGAAGTATTTGCTGTTCCTAAGGGGTATAATGCACCACAACAAGTAAGCACTTGCTTGTTTGAATATCTTCGATGAATTCAAGAATGTATGGGTTTATTGCATTCTTCTGATTTAATTTCTTTTTTTTCATTGTTCTGGATTAGATGTTTAGGATTTGTCTTCCATGTTCCTAGTAATGCTCCGTTCTTTCACCCCAAAATTTGAGACAAATACTTCTAATCTTGTTAAATTTAGTTAAAAGGCAATTAGGATTTTGTTTGATATGAGTTGACGAATGCAGTTACTAAGATTATGTGCTTTATAATTTTAATTTTATTTCACTACCATATTTAGAGTTTTTCTAATTAATTGTATAAACAATAAAAATTAGTACTTAGCAAAGTATTTATTCCGTGAATGATCATATTTGAGTTCTCAATAAGATATTAATTTCAGGTATCTAAACATGTTTATGAGATAAACTTCATTGAAATTTTATAAATTTGTTAATTGGTAGCAGGTGTATTCACTGGCAATCCATTAGAATGAACTAGCTAGTCACTGCTTCTCAAAATTTCACCCGCCACCACTTTTTCTTATTCTTGCATCAATTGTTACTATGAAAGAATGAAGGCTAAACGTGAAGGATAGAAATGGCGGGATGCATGTGTTTGTGCTTGTCAATCTTAGACTCAAGAATCATATAGTTAGCTATTAAACTTTTTCCAGTTAGTCAGAAATTTTCATGTCTTGGAGTTGATGTTCTTAAAGAGAGAAAGGCTTTCATTATTTATTGTTCTAAATTTTTATTATCAGGTGATGATGGGACAGCATCTATTCTAAATTTTGTCTACCTTTTGTTTTATTTGATTGTCACCTTGTCTACTCACCTGCATTGTTCTGCTTTACTTTTCCTGCAGGTGCATATAACTCAAGGTGACTACAATGGAAAAGCTGTAATTATCTCTTGGGTGACACCTGATGAACCAGGGTCCAGCAAAGTGCAATATGGTGTGTCGGAGAATAAATATGATTTCATTGCTGAGGGAACAGCGAGAAACTATACCTTTTATCAATACAAGTCTGGTTACATTCATCAATGTCTCATTGATGACCTTGAGGTAATGTGCAATTGACCCATGAAGTAAATTGCTAGTTGCAAGCTGTTGCAATATGAATTTGCTGGTTTAAGAAAAAAACACGAATTAATCACTCGAGTTAATTCTTATTTCCAGTATGACACCAAATACTACTACAAGATTGGGGATGGTGATTCTTCTCGGGAATTTTACTTTCAAACACCTCCAATTATCAATCCAGATACGCCCTATAAATTCGGAATAATCGGTGAGTTGTTTTTCCTTCAGCAAAAGCCTTTTAGGGAGGATCTTAAAATGATCTTCCCTACGAAAAAAAAGAAAACTACTAATATGCTTTGAATTTCATATATAAGATAGTCTCAATCTAGTGGAATTTATATGATAGGATTCAGGCTTCATAACTCTACCCCATGTTTCTAGATTGAAATTATTCTGTCATATGAAATATCAAAATGCCTATTTTAAAATAGCTCAAGAATTCAAATTGCATGAACTCAGAGGGATAAAATACTTCTTGACAAAGACTATTTTATCAAGGCAATCGCTCATAATGTAGATTTTAGTAACAATAATGAATCATCGCTTATAACTCTTAGCTAACAGTTGGGATTAGCAACGAACAACAGGTCGATACACACTTAAACATGATTAGTGTTCTGTAACAAAACCAAAGTTATAAGGTGTTTTTTTTTTAAAATTTGATGCTATCAGAGCTCAATTGTATAAGGGCCATTTGATTATTCATAAGTTGTCTTTTCTCAATAGCCTTAGTCATACTCTTTTCTTGCCCTCTTGAATTGTAACACCTTATGCTTTATTCAGATCAATCATCCGTGTGCATGTCTTCATCTTTATTAGCAGCTTATTATCAATGACCTTTGCAACTTATCTGGATTCTGACGCCACCTCTAACTTCTAGCAAAGCATTACCTGGCGTTCCTTCTTTCCCTTATATGCATGTATCTGAGAACCAACACGGCTTTTTTTACATCATTTGTGTGACTTCATTGACGAGTAGCTCTTTGCATGTGACAGGTGACTTGGGGCAGACCTATAATTCCTTGTCTACTCTTGAGCATTTCATCCAGAGTAAAGCCCAAGCTGTCTTATTTGTTGGAGATCTTTCTTATGCTGATAGATATCAATATAATGATGTTGGTATACGGTGGGATTCATGGGGTTGTTTCGTTGAGAAAAGTACAGCATATTTGCCATGGCTATGGTCTGCTGGAAATCACGAGATAGAGTACATGCCTTACATGGTAAAATATTAGGATATTCTCACTGTTAAGAAGCTTCATGTTAAATTCTATTCTTGATCACTTTGAATTACATGGTGAGGCTTTCTTAGAAGATGTATTTCCTTGTTCATTTATTTGGACACTGAAATGTATATCATTTTGACTGTTTAAAGGCTATTATTTCTTCTTTTTGCTATAGTGCCAGTGTTCTTATGTGATAAGCATGGAACATTCTTAAGGACATGTTCCAAGTTTCTTGTACCTTCTTTTGTTTTGTATTTTATTTCTTTCTTGTTTGATTTTTCATTGACTTCTTTGTTTCTCATTCTATGGAACAGGGAATAACTATAAGTGAACTAGCATAAGCTTGTGTTGGATCACATTTAATAATGTAGGGGCTGGGGTTATTTTAGTCTGTAATCCCTGACAAACTAACTGCTTCTCCATCAATTCACAATGTCCAGTAGTGATTTAGAGAAGTTAATAAAACCTTAGAAGAACATAGTAAATCCATGGGAATTGGTCATCTGAATGAAATCTTTGATGCTTTTCTTATTATTTTATTTTATGTTTTCTATATTGTTGGCATTACCTGACATATACAACATTAATTACGCCATTGCTCTAGCTTTGTTGATATTTCGAGTTTCTCAATAAGTTGTAAGCATGAGGTTTTTAGTGTTATTAAGAGTAATATCTTGTTTAGCTTCTAATTCCTTGAAATATAAATAAATACAGGGGGAAGTCACTCCTTTCAAATCTTACCTTCATCGATACCCTACCCCTCATTTGGCCTCCAAAAGCAGCAGTCCTCTCTGGTATGCTATCAGACGTGCATCTGCTCATATAATTGTGCTATCCAGCTATTCTCCTTTTGGTAAATTTTCATCCCTTTTTTCTTTTTGTAAAATCCACTGTCTGTTCATTTCTTCTGCACATTCTACCCAAGCAATTGTAATGGTGAGTTCCATATTTGTCTAGAGACATAGTGACTTTTACCTCTATTAGCAATCTTTCTCTTCTCATTTTTCAAGCTAGCATCTGCATTATTGTAGCATAACATATATTGCCATATTCATTCAAGTGCATAAGAGTTGCCACATGTAACCAGCTGAAAGTCTTGCGTGGTGTTCTGCCAGTGGTTTGTTTTGAGTGAATTTTGATAGCTGATATGCTATGCGATAGATTGTTCGTCGTGAAGGCCCTTTCATTTTAGGAGGGTTGTCTCTGTTCTCTTTGATCTGAGGAGATTTTCTTACCCTCTTCCTTTTAGTTATTTCTTATTTCTCTCTTGTACTTTTCTTCTTTTGTTCATAGAAAATAAGTTCATTTTTTGTTTTCTAGGGGATAAATTAAGTTCATTTTTTATTAATGAGCACAGTGCTGTGATTTACGTCGAGATTGGTTTAACTTTTGAACAGTGAAATACACACCCCAGTGGGAGTGGCTCCATCAAGAACTCAAGAATGTCAACCGGGAGCAGACGCCTTGGCTCATCGTTCTCATGCATGTCCCACTCTACAACAGTAATGAAGCACACTTCATGGAAGGTGAAAGTATGCGAGCAGTCTTTGAGAAGTGGTTCATCCGTTACAAAGTTGACATAATATTTGCTGGCCATGTTCATGCTTACGAAAGATCGGTATGGCTCATCACTGCTATATTTTTTCACCATTTAATACTGCTGAAAGTGATACTGAATATATGCAGTTTGAGACTGATTAAAAGGATTAGTGAGTGAAGTAATTCACTTTGACCATTCTCTTTTTAACTCCAATCCATACCTTGAGTTATCTAAAGTGAAAAAATTGTAATCTGCACTACATTATTTTTGATTGATAGTTGTTGTGATAGTGTTACAGTTGTTTGATGTATTTCATGTGACAAAGTTATACAGCTCAACTGAAAATAACTCCTATTCTTGAAGGATGTTAAGGATCTTTTCTCTCTTTTTAAATTTCAGTATCGAATTTCAAATATTCAGTACAATGTATCAAGTGGCGAGCGATATCCCATAGCCGACAAATCTGCCCCCGTTTACATAACTGTTGGAGATGGAGGAAATCAAGAAGGTCTTGCTGCAAGGTAAGTAAAAAATTTCAATATTGGGGGCTCATCCTATTTTGGAGGAAAACGGGAGAGAACAATTTTTGCAATAAAGATGACTTGATGATTGAAATGCAAGAATTAAGTTTTCTACAATGTCTTCAATAAGAATATGATCATTACTTGGAATGTTAAACAAATGTCTCATTCCACATGTAGGTTTAGAGATCCACAACCAGATTATTCTGCATTTAGAGAAGCCAGCTTTGGGCATTCAACATTGGAGATAAAGAATAGGACTCATGCATTCTACCAGTGGAACCGAAATGATGATGGAAATAAAGTGGCAACTGATGCATTTGTATTACACAATCAATACTGGTGAGTTACTTCGCCTATGTTGGCCATTTTCTCAATGACGTAACAAAAAAAATACCCCTTTTCTATTTCTTATTAGAAATTTAGTCTTTCGGTGCATGTCCACAAAAGCCAATTTTCACTAAATTGTCTTTGCATGCCACACCCAAAATGATAGAGCTGCATATGAAGAATTAGTTCAATGTCTTTGGTGGTGCGTGCTATATGATTTAAGATCACTTTCCAATTTTGTAAGGAGAGAAAGAAATCGCCATTTTTTTTTTGAAAGAGAACAAATAATTGAAGGTTGATTTTATTTTGTTAGCATAATAAAAGTTCTATATGCGGTATGTCAACGACAACAACGCTTCTGCATCATTGTATCACAACAAAATTTCTAAGATATGGAACTCAGAGAAGCCAGAATCTAGGGTGGCATCCAATCATTCTGTTTGGAAAAAATTGAGTTATCTCATGATGCAGATATTTGTTTTGTTTGCCATTTTTTCTATTTTTAATATGATTGATGCAGTTCGTGTTTGGTTCCTCTCTGATGAGAGAATTGATGAAAGAATTAAATTTTGTTTGTTCAGGGCAAGCAATCCGAGACGGAGAAAACTGAAGAAGCATCATCTTAGGAGTGTTGTTGGGTGGATAGCCAGTACTGATAAGGAATGCGATAACCTTTAAATAGCATTTTCATAGACATTCACCAACGCTGATTTAGCTGCAAGAAAACAACTGAAGCAACTTGTATCAGTAATCTACCCAAAGAAGTGGAGTGAGTTGCTTTCTTGAATGGTAAATGGTTACTGAAAGTTCATTTGTTCCGAGAGCCATAATGCTTCATTGTAATGCCTCTCTGCATTTCAATAGTTAGTCTTCGGTGCCTGTTGACGGACACCATTATGTTGCAATGGTTGAGAACATGAAGCTGACATTAAACAGTGCTTGCTGGAATTTTTATCTGATTGCCTCTTAATTTGAGCTTCTTCAATAAGAAGAAAAGGGGGAAAGTATTTCCACAAGGCCAAGAACTTCAATATAAAAGAAAAGTCAATTAAGGTACAAACATACTTCAAAGTCCATAAAAAGTTTCAACACAGAATAGTAATTTTTAGTAGTACATTACATAAGCAGCAAACTGGACATATTCTATACAAGGAACTCAAGCGTCAGACCAATTGATATCCATTGCTCCAACATCGTCAGGGTCAGATACTCCTAAGGCATTCCAAACTGCTTTTGAGGCATCCACAATATTGTTAGGGCAAGGAGGCTGATAATCATGTTCAGAATCACATCCCATGGTAGAATCACATTCATCAACTACTTTAGCCCTGACACTCTTTCCATTTCCATGGATTGTAATATAATTCAAGCACCTACTCTTGTTGTCAAACCATCCTGTAGATAGTGCTACCACCAGCTCATCATCTGAGTGATACTTGTTATCACATTCTGACGGTGCACCACCATCACCACCGGGTGCAAAACTGTTTATTGTCAGTGTTGCTTTTGTATTGCCGGTAACTGGCGGTGAACACTTGTATGTGGTGTACATCCTGCCTTGTACACAACAATCAGAGTCATGTTCTTGATTGCACTGCCCTGGAGGAGGCTTCGTGCCTCTTATCTTGCCGCTAGGCCTGCAAGTTTGGGATTCTGCACCATTCAGAAGAAGAACAAGAAAGCAAATGAGAAGAATATTGGAGCAAACTTGCTTCTTCATTTTTCTTTTTTCCTTCTTAAGAGTATATTGGTTATCGATGGCTTGATGTGAAGAAGATTAGTGGGCTCAGATCCTTATATAGAGGCAGGATCCTCAAAATAGCAGTTGTTTAATATGAAATGACGACAATTTTGTGTTCTTTATAATTAAAAAAACATACCCTTCTAACATGCAATGACCAGTATCAGAACCTTTTGCCCTCACAGATTATTGCTGTGCTCATGTCCTGACAAGATATTTTGTCAATGGAAAAATGTAATTTGCTCATTACAGGCCAAACCTATACAGCAATAAATAAATTAAAAAAAAAATCAAAATAAACTAAAAACATATCTTATATAAAATATTTTTGTTATATTTTATTTTTTCGACTAATATGATGGACTTATATACTACATTTTCACAATTCAAAATATGTTGTTTTAATAATGGTGCAGCACTAACATATTTTATTTTTTGAATAGCTCTGCATTTTATTTTTTAGTCTAAAAAGTTAATGGAATAAAATATGTGATTCAAATTAGGGGTAATGGCTAAAAGATGGTTCAAATGGGACTCAAACAATTGGTCCAAATATCAAAAAATTGGATAATGATTAAGGATTATCCATTTGCTCTTTCGACAAAGAATTAATGATTATATATTAAATATTATTATGCTAAAGGCCAAATCAGAATTTTCCACCAAGTGCACGTAATTCAAACGTAAATTGTTTGGTGAATAAAGCTTCACTAACACTTAAATATCTCTTCTACTTTTCCATGTATAGGGTCAATCTACAATACTGCATCACTTGCTATCTCCAACGACAGCAGCATATTGTCGTCTCACTGATTTAAATAGTCAGAGAGGAATTGCAGCTCCCTATGGTAAGTTAATGAATATTTCTAAGAGTAGTACTTAGTTTATCGGGAAATTCTCCTTGTATATACCACAATGAATAGGAAAATAATATATATAAGTATTTTATATTTTAGTATTGGATGATCGACACATATTTTATTATTTAAAATAAATAAATATGTATCAAGTACTTATTTGTTTAATATATAATTAGAGAGCATACGAATTAAGTAATTTTTTTTTTTAGTTTTTAAGAAAGATCAATGACAAAAAAATAAGTGAGGTAGAGATATAATTGGACCAAAATAATAAATGAGATGTCAAGGTGATATTTTCCTAAATATTAAGGGCAAATATTTGCAGTTAATAATTAATATATGCATCTTAATGTTTCCCTTTGCTGCAGACTCTCCAACATTCTTTTCTTAACAACAATATGAATGTATCTTAGACTTATAGATATAGCTAATTACGCCACTTTATATTTGGTTGAGGCTAATTGTATATATATATATATATATAATATAATATTTTAATATTGTTTCCTCTCTCATACATAGCATATTATATAAACTTTAAGCTGTTTTTCTTAATCTTTAGAGAATTAATCATTTTAATATTTTTTACTATTTATATAAAATTCTATATTACAATTTTAATATTTTAATTATAATTTTTCACCTTTTTCAATTCTTTTTCATAATTCACTTTAGATAAACCAATATCTTAATATTGTTTTCTTTCTCCTACATGACATATTATATGAATCTTAATCTATTTCTTTTTAATTTTTAACAAATTAACTAATTTAATATTTTTTTTACTATTTTATATAAAGTATTATATTACAATTTTAATATCTTAATTATGATATATAATTATTCACATACCTTCATCTTTTTGAATTCTTTTTCATGATTTAAGGTAAATTCTCTTGTGATTGGAGAACCTGTAATTTGAAGGGTTAAGTTGTGTTTGTGCAGGGTAAGCAACCTTCGTCAGAGAAACCGGAAGAAGCATGTCGTTGATGAAGCTGAAAGGTGCAAATTGAACCAACTTGTCTCTGCAGTCTGCCCAAAGCAGCAGGTGGCTTTCTTGGATATTCATTCTGCTAAGAATTCAATAATTCTGATGTGACCCGTCTACAAATGTGTGATGCCTCTTATGCATTTCAATGATATGTTCCATTGTTGGACACTATCATGTTGCAGTCACTTTTCCAGATAATCTTCTTTATACTATCTCTCTCTCCTTTTATCATATTCTTCAATTTATTGAAATCTAAGAGCCAATAATAACAATTTAGTTTTACTGAAGGCAATAAAAGGATTATGTAAATGTATAATTAGGATCTGCCAAAATGAAGGAGCGAACAGATATTCGTTAAGAATTTGACATCACTTCCATGAATACAAAGTGAGAAGTAACCTAACATGTAATAGAGTGATGTTATTTAATCTAATGCTATGTTTAGTTGAAATTTATAAAAAAAATTATTTTATTTGAAAAGAAAACATAAGAAAAAAAAAATAAAATTGAAATAATAAAATTGAAAAAGATATTTTTATATTATAGAATGTATCGATTTATTAATGTGGAATTTATTTAAAAATTATATGTATTTTATTAGAATTTAATTTAGCTATAACTAATTCTATATAAATTTGATCATGCAGAATACTTAGTTAACTTTCACTCCGTTTAAAGTATATAAATTTTAGATTCACAAACAAATTTCATTAGTATTTTGAATCTTAACCAAACACTATGTAACATTTTTTATATTAATTTAATATACTACCTAGTGATGCATAACCCTTTATACATTTGGTGGAATTTACTATGATATTGTTTTTTGTTGAAATCTATAAAACTTATAGAATTCATTACAACTCCAAAGTTTATATGCTTTGAATGAAATAAAAATTAATTTAGATAATTAAATATTTTAATTTTTAAATTCTAATAAAATAGATAAAATTTTCAAATAAATTCTACAATAGTTTGTCAATGTATTTCATATCACTAAAATATTTTTTTCAACTTTATTATTTTTATTTTACTTTCTCTCTCGTGTATTTTTTTCAAATGAAATGAATTTTTTTAATGAATTTCAACTAAACATAGCATAAAGGTGAGGCCTTTTTACTAAAGGGTGTCGTTGGTGTATTGGTGTATTGGTGATGT
Organism: Ricinus communis; assembly: GCF_019578655.1. Lineage (NCBI taxonomy): Eukaryota > Viridiplantae > Streptophyta > Magnoliopsida > Malpighiales > Euphorbiaceae > Ricinus > Ricinus communis. Next base: position 25,439,104 of record NC_063258.1, read on the forward strand.
CACTTGTCTTAAAGTTTATTATGGCAAATGGAATTCTAGTCCATACAATTTTTATGATCGACTTCCCTAGATCTCTTCCGGATACTACTAGGACTGAGCATGGATCTCGGTGATTCCCGACCGAACCGAAAAGTACCAGAACCGAAAAAATCAAAAATTTTTATAACCGAATTAAACCGATCTGAATTTTTTTACTATTACGGTATGGTACTGGTTCTTTAGTAAAAATCGTACCGTAACCGTATCAGAACCGATCCGTCTTGTACTGATCCGGACCAAACCGTAGAACCGAATTTTTTTATATATTTATAAATAATTATTTATATTATATAAATAATAAATATAATAAAAAAATACATATACTCTATAAAAAATTATTTTATATTTATCATTTATATAATTCAAGCAATTGTTATCAAAATACAAAAAATAATACATATTAAAAATAACTATAATATTATAATATACTTTATACTCTATAAAAAATATAAGTTATATATATTAATATGTCACATAGTATATTGATACTAGTAATCTAATATACATACTATAATACTAGATTTAAAATTTATTTACTATCTAGAAATTTTTGATAAGTTAATTAAAAAATTACTTAATTTAATAAAAAGTTATATAAATTAGTAAAAATTATAAAAAGATATTATTATATAAATATAATATTATTTACACTATATTTATTAATAAATTAATTTTTAATTATATAATATTTTTATTTTAAGAATAATAATATTAATTATACTAAAAGTATTAATTTATATAAATATCAAAATTAAGAAATAAATATTTTAAAAATAATTTTTATATTATTATACTAATAAAACTTAAAAATTAAATATTTAGAAATAATTAATTTATTAACTTTTAAAATATTATAAATTAATATTAAAATATATAAAGAATATTAAATTATATTTATAAATTTAATATTTTTTTGAAAATGATCAAACAAAACTTGAGAAATAATCGTCTAAACATCTTTTAACAATATAGAAGTTCCTTACTTCCTACAACAGCGGAGGTCCTTATTTGTTGTGAAGATTGGCTTAGAAGTTCAAATAAACATATCCAACTAGAAGAATCAATAAAGGATATTGAAAGCATAGAGTCAGGTAACATTTCTTTACTTCTTACATATGTTTGTTTATTGTTGATGCTGTTAAGTTTTATTGACGTAATTTTTTACTTTTACTGTAGAAATTATTCAAGATCCTGAGATTGGTGAGTGACTTATGCCAAGATTAAATGTGGAGTGCTAATTTTGAGGGGAGGTAATAACATTCCTTTGCTAATTTTGGACATGTATTTTAGTGCTACATAAAGTTTGTAAATTTATTTATTTTAATGATTGTCATCTGTAAAATATTTTTATGCTAGCAGTAATATATATTTTAATGGTTTGTATTTGAATATTGAATGAATTATTGTATTTGCAAGTGATTGAATTGCGAAACAGATTGTTCAAAAATATGATTGCAATTTTAATTCAGATTTTCATGCTATTTTTTTTAGGTTGGTAATCATATTTTCTGTAAATGTATTTGATTAAAGATGAGATTAAAGTTGTATTTTTAAAATTCTTTAGAACTGAAAATAGCACCGAACCGAACTGTATTGAACCGTAAAATTGGTACAATACGGTATTGGATTCTTTTATGTTTGGTACGGTACTGGTACCTTCAATTTTAAAATAACCGAGGTTTGGTAGGATACTGGTGATTTATAAATAACCGAATTGGACTAATCCGTGCTCAGCTCTAGATACTACTCATGTTTCAGACTTGCTGTTTTCTAATGGACATTGAAATGAACCTCTTATTAAGCAACATTTTCTTTCTCGTGATGTTAAGGCAATGCTGGCTATTCCTCGCCCTAGATATCCTGTACCTGATGGCACTTGACATCAAAGATGTGCTTTCAGTTAAAAGTGCTTATTGCCGATAGTTATTCCTTCGAATTATGCTCCCTTTCTTCCAATTCCAGCACGGAAAGGCGATAGTTATCCTGTACCTGATGGGTCTCATAGTCCTTTTAGGGCTCTTTTTATACTTGAGTTTTGTTTTAAGAGCTTTTGGATGGCTAAGGCTAAGATAAATAGGCACAATCTTGAGTTGTTTTCTTTTGCTATTGGAGGCGTGGGCTAGGCAGATTAGTATGATCCATAGAGGTTCGTGCTTGGAGGGTGCTGTTGTTTTCGAATGGATAGAAAGCTAGCTTGATGAGTTCCAGAGGGCCACGGATAAGGCTCAGGTTATCCTTCATAGTCAAGCTAGTTCAGTTTCTATTAAGTGACTCCTGCAGGTTACTATAAGCTTAATTTTGATGCTTCTCAGAATGAGGAGTCTCAAAAATAAAAGTTAAAAAAAATTTATAATTTTTTTATCTATGAAAGGTTCATTTATAAATTAAAGAAAAGAAATTCAAAGCAATTTAAAAGGTACGATTTGTATGGATCCTGCAGTCGTCCTCGAGTCATCTATGTCAGCGTTGCACTGATAACCTAAGTTCCACACCATTTAAGTTACAGACAAATAACAAAGGCTGCATGTAAAAAACATGCACCTTTGTGGGATCTGATGAATCCCTAATCGGATGAAATATGTGAGGGTAATAAATCACGAGCAATAGCAACCATACCATTGAAGAACAGAACAAATGAAGTTTACGGATATTTTGAAGAATCCATTAGCATCCACAACGTTGGTCCATGGGTCCACAAACTTTGTTGAGGAATTGATGTTACATATCGAGAATTATGACAATCGTTTATACTATTCAACTGATCTGGAAATTCACAGTTCGAGCTCCTGAAGAGGAGGGAATTACAATGTTAAAATTCAGGAAGAACGCAATAAATTAAGTCAACTTCATAATCATCTGAACCTCCAAAATAAAGATAAAAGATCATTATTTTTCTAAAAGAACGAATGAGATGCCTTCGCTTGTATTATTCAATGGAAATAAGTCTGTTTGGCGGTAAAAGCCAACAATGTTATTCACATGTCAAAATATATTGTTTTTGCTTTGGGTTTTTTCTAAGACTTAAATACACACACATATAAATATGGCTATCGAAAATGGCAGAGAATAAAATCAGTCACTGGTAGCCATATATTGCTACTTGTTGTGTTGTTACCATCCATTATTAAATTATGAGCATATAGCACTGATGCTCTTGATGAACTACAGGCCAAATGGTTACCCTATGCCACCACCAGCAAACCTTTGATCCTGCTAACTTGCGCTTCCGTTCTCTTTATATATATATATAACTATTAACATTATATCCTTGCCCACATAACTTCCATTCATTGCAAGTTGAAACACAAACTGTACTGTGGTTGGCTTATCCAATTTTGTTCTTGTGAGTATTTCTTTATTTTAGTGTCTTGATTGATTATATATATCATAAGTCTTTTGGACTTCTTAGAAGATTTCAAGATTTGGGTCTTATATATATATATAAAGAATCATATTTTTCTATCTGTGATGCATGCATGCAGGGTTATATTGTATATTCTGGTAGTGCTACTGGTCTGATTGATCAAGAATCATTGGCAACTCTAAGATGAGGTTGGTTCGAGTTATAGTGACATTATGGTTCGTGTTATTGGGATTTGCGAAGAATGGAAATGGTGGGATCACAAGTTCCTTTATCCGGTCTGCGTTTCCATCTACTGATATCCCCCTGGACGATCCTGTTTTTGCTTCTCCCGCTGGTTATAATGCACCTCACCAAGTAAGCAAGACTTGCATATACGTTCCCATTAATTGAATTGGTTGGTTCGACCATTTTTTTTTTTATATAATTATAAGAAATACAAAAAATATATATATATATATATTTAAAAATATACAATAATAATAAAAGAGATGGACTCAAGTTCTAATAGATTTAATGGGTTGAACCGAAAAAATTATTGTATGAACGTGATTTACTGTATCATTAAAATAATAGCATTTAATTTTATTTTTTTTCATATCAGCCTTATTTCTAAAAATTAGCTATTTTATTAATTTTTCAATTATCTTATTACAACTTAGAGATAAAGTTTATATGTAAAAATGTGATTAAATGTTATCATTACATAGTAAATCAGAACCATATAATAGTATAAGCTGATGTGCATATTATGGATAAAGCAAGTGAAAGCATTTGTTGAAGTCTAATTCAAAATTTAAAACTTAGATAAAAATTTACAACTTAGCTCTTGAGTAATAATATCAGTGAACTTCTCAACTATACCAGTTGATACTATTACATTCTTATTTGATAAAAAATAAAAAAAAATATACATTTAATAGGATTGCAAAGTTTAATTGTTTTGATTTTTTGTTTTTTTTTTCTTTTTAAACTGTCAAGTGTTGTGCACTGACCTGATCTACTTCGCCTTTAATCTAACAGTTGAACTTAAATTATGGATTACTGCAGGTGCATATAACCCAAGGTGACTACAATGGAACAGCTGTAATTATCTCATGGGTGACACCTGATGAACCAGGATCTAACCAAGTGAAATATGGCAAGTCAGAGAAACATTATGATTCCGTTGCTGAGGGCACAGTAACAACTTTTACCTTCTACCACTACTAGTCTGGCTATATTCATAAATGTCTCCTTGATGACCTTGAGGTAAGGTGCCATGGCCAAACCCATTTAAGTAAAATTGCTAGTTGCCAATTTGTGATACAGGAAAATTTTCTCTGGGTTTCAGAAATTATATATATGAATTGACCACTTTTGAGTTATTTGATGTTTCCAGTATGACACCAAATACTACTACAAGCTTGGGGAAGGTAATTCTTCTCGGGAATTCTGGTTTCAGACACCTCCAATGGTGAATCCTGATGTGCCGTATACATTTGGAATTATCGGTGAGTTGTCTGTTTCCCTTCTGCACAAAGCCTTCTACTTAAGCCAGAAATAGAATCGTTTGTCCTTCTTTTTTGTGTGTTTTTTCTGGAACAAGTTAAAGTAAAATCATGTTTGATTATTGCTTATTTAAATATTTAAGTTCAATAAATCTTTATCTTTTTTAGAAGAATCAATAAATTATTGTTGACTTGTTAATTATATTTTCTAGTATAAAATAATAATTTAAATTAAGACTACTTTAAAAATTTCTTTTTTAATTTAATTTTATAAGGTAATTCTACCATTTATTAGTTAATTATTTAATTTAAGTCTAGCACGCTTTATTAAACTTTTTTGAATAATTATCATTAGTTAATTATTTTTTAAAATTAATTAATTCATAAAATTTTATGTTTTTCTTTTAAAAAAATCATCTCTTAAAATTAGCATATATAATCAATAAATAAATAAATAAAATAGAGTAAAGTTAATCATATATAAAAATTTATTAGATCAAAATCAAAGTCTAACAGTTATTGAGGTAGTTTGAATTTGAAATTATCCACATTCAAAATTTATTTAAGTCTTTATATGATTTGGTTCAATCCGAAAATATGAGTTTTAAATAAGAAAAAGTTTCAGAAATATTTTAAAGTCAATAAAATATATCGTTTTCACTGTATAAATTTTTTTCATTTTAAACACACTATTCTTTTAACTTTCTTTTTTTTTTAAATATGGTGTGGTTACTTTTCAGTTGTTTTTCGGTTATTTTTTAATTATATTTTTTGTTATTTTACCAAAGGCGACTAAAATCGTAATTTAAAAAAAAATTAAAAATTATATTTTTGATATTTTAACACAGTAAAAATTAAAAAAAAATTAATACTGTAAATCTGATAAAAAAATATGGATATTTTATTATTTTTCCTTTAAACAACCAAATTCAGAAACAACTTAAATATTAAAATGACTTAAAACCGAAATCAGAATTAACGACATTAAACTAAATTAACTAAATTTGAGATAACTATTTTCATTGCATGTGGCAGGAGACTTGGGGCAGACCTACAATTCGCTGTCTACTCTTAGGCATTTCATGCAGAGCAGAGGGCAGGCTGTAATATTTCTAGGAGATCTTTCTTATGCTGATAAACATTCATTCAATGATGTTGGTATCCGGTGGGATTCATGGGGTCGTTTAGTAGAAAATAGTACAGCTTATTTGCCATGGTTCTGGTCTGTCGGAAATCATGAAATTGAGTACCTGGCTTACATGGTAAACAATTAACGATATTGCTCCCTCAGTTGTATGCGATACATAAGTGTTTTTAAATTCTCTTTACCAGATTCTAATCTTTTAAGAGTGTAAATACTTACAGGGTGAAATCATTCCTTTCAAGAATTATGTTTATCGGTACCCTACCCCTTACATGGCCTCCAACAGCAGCAGTCCTCTCTGGTATGCCATCAGACGGGCATCTGCTCATATAATTGTGCTGAACAGCTATTCTCCTTTCGGTAACCTTTTTGTTCCTTTGATGTGTTTATTAATTTTATGATATGAATTAGCTAGACCCAGAAATAGGCCTGGCCAAGCACATTCTCAAAATGATTTTAACTTTTGAGCAGTGAGATACACACCCCAGTGGCTGTGGCTCCAGCAAGAACTCAAACATGTCAACCGGGAGGAGACACCTTGGCTCATTGTTGTCACCCATGTCCCGCTCTACAACAGTAATGAAGCACACTACATGGAGGGTGAAAGTATGAGAGCAGCATTTGAGGAGTGGTTCATTGAGTACAAAGTTGACGTTATCTTTTCTGGACATGTTCATGCTTATGAAAGATCGGTATGCGTATGCCTCTTTCAGTCTTATCTTTACTGCATGCTATAATAAGATTTCCCTTTCTTTGGAGATAATGATTGACAAGCATCTGATTATCCTCTTCTTTTTCCTGTTTTAATGTCAGTATCGATTCTCCAATGTTCGGTCTAGTGTATCAAGTCCCAACTGTTATCCTGTAGCCAATGAATCTGCTCCTATGTACATTACCGTTGGAGATGGAGGAAATCAAGAAGGTATTGCTGCAAAGTAAGTAAATAAATTCATGATTGATAATGATGATGATGATTGAAATATGTTGATGGACAAGACTGTGATGTTGGACAAATGTGTCATTTCATATGCAGCTTTACAGACCCACAACCAGATCATTCTGCATTTAGGGAAGCCAGTTATGGGCATTCAACATTGGAGATAATGAACAAGACTCATGCATTCTACTATTGGCACCGCAATGATGATGGAAAAAAAGTGGTAGCTGATAAACTTGTATTGCACAATCAGTACTGGTAAAATAACTTTACCTATTTTGACCATTTGTCAATGATTTAGCAGAAAGCACATCCCTTTTCTAACGTACGCCATTGTACCACAACTACATATTTCTTCCTGGATTCTATCTGATTGGAGAACTTGTTTCAAGGGCTAAGTTGTGTTCGTGCAGGGCAAGCAACCTGCGTCAGCAAAATCTGCAGAAGCATCATCGAAGGAGTCTTGGCGATGAGACTGCAAGGTGAAACTGAAGCAAGTTGTCTTTGTAATCTACCCAAAGAAGTAGAGTGGCTTATTTGGATATTCATTCTGCTGTGAATTCAGTAATTCTGAGAACGATCTGCCTCATCATACAAAGTAATATTAATGCCTATTATGTATTACAATAATATGTCTCACTGTTGGACAGTATCATGTTGCAATGTTAAGTAGCCGCCTCTTGCTTGGATGTTATAAGTAATGGATCCTTCAGCAAAGTAAAAATACCTTCTAAAGGCCAGCCGTAAGTTCCATATTGTGGAGCAAGGAACTGTTCTTGAATTGAAAAGAGATTGTGAATAAATTTGTTTTAACTGTTAGGAATAAACTCTTCTGCCAATAATAATAATAATTATGGGTCATATAAGGGAATGCAAATATGAAACCCATCTATTAGCTATCTCAGTCACGTTCACAAATACAGTTATGTGGCTTGCAAAATTCCTGTCAAAACATTGTGTTGGTGGTTACCGGAATCTGATATTCTCTCTTCTCCAGTAACAATACCATTTGTTTAATTTAATTACTACATCCGATCAAACATTGATGAATCCCCTCTGCATACTTCTTCAAACTCATCAAATACCAATTTCTCGACATTAGTGTATCATCATCCACTGCTCTTAAAGCAAACAACTCCTTGTAGTCATCATTTGTCAGGATAATATTACCAACATTACTATCATCAACTGCTTTCAAAGCAGAAAAACTGGCCATAATCTACTTCATTAGCATTCTGATAGACACCTAATTACTGTAATCCACTGCTTCTAAAGTGAAAAAGAATTTTTCATAATGAGCATGCATAGAGTCTACTTCGTTAGCATCTTGGTACAATAGAACCTCGATAAATTAATATTCGATAAATTAATAACCTCGACTAAATAATAATTTTTTCTAGTTCCGACTTGGTCCAATAGGATAAAATAATAATTTCATTAAATTTATGAGATAATAATTTTTAAAAAATTCCTTTAAGGCCCATTGAAAATATAAAATAATAATTCATTAAATAGATATAAAAATTAAATATCCTGTGTAAATTTATAAAATAAAGTACTTTTTAGATAATTTCTATTTTTAAATTTTATTCTTTTTTAAAATATGTATCTATAGTCAGTTGTTTCTACTTTACAAGTGAACTAAATTCAATTTCATTTTTAATATTTTGCAAAGCGTAGACCACATCTTGTATATTCTTTTCATATTGAAACAAGTAATTTTTCAAGATTTCTACAGCAAGAAAAGCTTCTTTTAGATAAACATGTGGTAAAACATCACTATCATCTGGATCTTGATCGTCATTAGCTGGCACATCTATTACTCCTTCAATAATTTCTTCATATGTTGATGATTCCATTAAAGCTTCATTTTCATTAGGATAATTCAAAATTTGCTCAATGTTTATGGCATTTCTATAGTATAGATTAGAAATAACTTCTTCAAATCCATGAATCCCTTCAACGTCACCAATTTCTTGTTCCAGAGGCATACCTTTTTTGGATCAAATTTTGTAATATCTGAAACAATTTGCAATAGTTGTTATCTTCACATCAATATTCCAAGCAGCATTAATAAAATTGATAGCATCTAGCACATTAATTTTTTCAGAATTTATTGCTTTCATTTCATAGCCTTCCAAAATGCTAGAATAAAACGGCGCCGATAATAAACCTTAAGTGTTCGAATAATTTCAGCATCACATGGTTGGATTTTTGATGTTGTATTTGGAGGCAAAAAGAATAATTCAACATTTCTCAAGCCTTCAATAACCTTGTGATGGGATGGGCAATTATCTACAATAAGCAGCACTTTTCTATCGGTCATTCTATTGTGAAACCAACGAATAAATTTTTGAAAAAGTAATCCAGTCACTCATGCTTTCTTGTTGGCTCGATAATGACAATTAAAACTGCCAATATTTACATCTTTAAAGCATCTGGGATTAGCAAATTTACCAATAATCCATATAGATACTTTATCTGAACATTCCCATTGCAACAAACGGCAACAGTAAGTCTTTATTTGTCCTTTTTTTGTCTTTCTAATTGCTTTTTAGCTAGTGAATGATCAGCTTACAAACGATAAAATAATCATCCTTCATCCATATTATAAATATCATTCCAATGAAACTTGTCCAATTTAGCTTGAATTTCAGGTAAAGCATTTTCAATATTCTCTATGATAACTGAACCACTTTCACCAAATTTTTTATAAAACTTAATTCCATGTCTCGCCTTGAACCGCTCTAGCCAACCACTGAGAAGTTAAAGTCTGAATCTCCATCACCATACATTTTCTATAGAAACTCCTTTGTTTTAGCTTGAATCATTTCTCCGGTCATGTTCACTTTCTCTTGATATTGGAGAAACCACTCATACAATACCTTTTCTAATTTAGGATAACTGGCTAATTTGTGCCTTTTAATATTGCTATTTGTTATCTTTTTTTATAAATATTATGCTAACCTTTTGAGAGTATTTGATATTGTTCCTTAGAGAGAGATGCTCATTTTTATACTCACATAATGCTTTTTCACATTTCATATGTTAGTATAGATTTTTTTACACTTTTCAAATGAGAAGCCATGGAGAAGAAGATATATATAAATTTTTATATTTGAAATTAAAGTGCATATTTCTATTTATAAATATTTTATTGTGCACTTGAAACACTTCATATTCTATTATACATACATGCATGCATTGCATTTTAAACCACATCATTCCCAAAATTAGCTCTGACACAATAGACATCTAGAATATCAAAAATTATTTCTAAATTCTTTAATTCCTTCATTAATTTTATATAAATTTAATAAAAAAAATATATAAACATTAACTATTTTCTAAAATAATAATCTCTATAAGATAATAATTTTTTTATGATTCCAAGATTATTATTTTATAGAAATTCTATTGTAGGATATCACCGGCTTCTAAAGCAAAAAGCTTTTGTTATGAGCATCTACAGATCTCCTTTATTAACATGACTATCATCCCCAGCATCCACAATATTTCTTTCACTGTTATCTCCTCCTTTATTAACATTACTATTATCATATGCTTGCAAAAGCATCAACAAAAAAACTATAATGCTTGCAAAGGAAGTGAAAAAGGTACAGAACCGAAAAAGAAAAATAGTCGAAAGAATAGAAATATGTTGGTTGACATTTCTTAGTATTTCAAAATCTGGATGTACAAAAATCAGATAGTCCCCAACAGCATTTCCCCTCTATTTTCCGCCCACATATAAGAATGATGTGTTCTCTTTAATACTTCGCCTTAAACCTTGCCTATTTTTGCAAAAGTAGTTATATACACTAACAGTGTCCACTCTCACATATACATAGGGCAAAAATTATTGACATCTAAATATGCAAGGTCAGTATTGTTTCTCTGCATGCATCTATTGCATGAGTAGAATATGAGCCTCTGCAGGCTGAGTTCCGCCATTTTCTGCTGCCAGGTTCGCCTAGGAATCACGATAGATAGGTTGTGGCATCCACTTGAGGTTCACATATAATGTTCCAGATTTAGCACCATCAATCGGAAACTTGTCTTTGTATTCCCCTTCCAAAATGACCCTTGTCAATGTCATGATGCATCTTCCCATGTAGTCCTGCGAGAATTTAAAGTTCAGACTATTTTAAACAGGATATACTATCAGTTCAAAGGACAACAGAACCACGCACAAAAGCATCCTGACAGAAGAAAACATTTGGTCTTAATCAGAGAATAAATGGAGATAACAGTCCGCATGTAGGTGTCCTCCCCAGTTTATTAGGAATCGAGTCGATTCTAGAGCAAGGCCAGAAAAGCATTTTAGTCCTGCAAATGCTCTACTCCCAAGTCCCAACGTAGATACCTTTGATCGAACTAGAGTGCTAGACTTAGTATAATGCAAGCAAGACAGCCTGTGATACTATATTACTCGATATCCAAAAACAAAATATCAACATAAATAGACTAGATAATGCTGGCAAATAGTTTTTTAATTTTTTACCTTGCCAAATGTATCATGGTCCCAAACTTCAAGAATTAGCATATCATGCAATCCATCTTCAACAACAAAGTCAAAAGTTTGATTCCAGACAGGGTTCAAGCTGTCATTCACAACCTGAATATGAAGATTTACAAATGAACCGTCACTATAACTAGAGAAAATCATACTACACAAATGAGCACACAACAACCCAAGGTGAGCACGAACAACCACATGAAACCTCCTTATAGATGAGTGCCCTATACAACACTCAGATCGGCAAAAATAATGGCAAAAACTTGAAACAAAAATGAGATTCTTAAGGAAATGAGAATAAGACATTGAAGATACCCAAGACATATCATTTAAACAAAAGACAAAAGAAAGATGAATGCAACTCTTTGGAATTTGAGTCGACTATTTCAAAACTATAAAACCCCTTAACAAAACCAGAACTCTTAGTATTAACTGAAAGAGGAAGCAAATGAATTTCTTAACAATATTCCGAAGGGGACGTTGTATTTAGATTAGGTATTTCAACTTGCGCATCCAAGGTTCCAACCATTGGGAAGGAACGTGGTGGTTAAGAAAGGGAAGGTCTATTTCTCTCCTTGTATTGTCACAAATCAATTGATCAACAGATCCTAAGTGAGAAACTTCCTGAATTTTAGGTAGCAAAATATCATATTTCTGTAATAAGAGGTAACAAGAGTCACATAAACAGGAATTGGAAGAAAATTCTCATGTATTAAATTTAAGCTTCAAATCAATATAACTCCTAGATTTTCCTTAACTGCATCACTTACCCTGGTTTTGTTCCTTGTCTCTGATTTCTTCATTGTTAGAACAACATAGGGATCGGCCTTGCCCATCAAATCTACAACAGGTAAATCTTCAGCAGATATCACAGTTACAGAAAGAACTCCTCTAACAATGACGTCCCTTCTCCTCTGTGTGCCCGCTTGTCCATTTTCAGTGATTTCCATTCCATCAACACCACCTTTTAGAACCTTCTCCAATGATGTCATTGAAAAGGTGGGAGCAAAAGGGTTTTTAAAGCCATTCTCCATACCAAATGGACAGTATAAAAGCTCCAAGTGAACCTGTTATTATAAAAAAAATTGCGACACGCATAAAATATTTGGCATACAATGAATAGAAGACTTTTTCTTGCTGCAACTTGCAGTTGCAAAGAAATGATTTGAGTTGATATAAAGCAGCAAAAAGTTAGTCATGAGTTCTCATATTAGCATCTCTCATCAACAGTTTAAAATTAAAATAAGTATCCAACCAACTAAACCTCCACAAGTTTAGAAATCAAGTTTTTGCAGAGTAAATCAGTGGGTGAACACACAACTGGTCTCTCAAATGTCAGCAAATATTCTCGATGTCTGCTTGTTTATAATTTTGTATATATGTAAGTGAATTCCTTTCCTTGAAATGATATATGAAAAATCAAATTTTCCTTCAACTTGGAAAATAATCACAGAGATAACTGAAGCAACTATCCCTAAACACATTTTACGAAATAAAAGATCCCCCAATGATACCATCTTAGACCATGCCCAATCAAAATAAATTAGAACTTTTTGAACCAAAAACAGGGAAATTAATAAGTCTCATTTAGCCAGTGGCATCATGAAGTGCCCATGGCCAGCTCGATATATGATACTTCCTAAAGCCAATTGATTCAGGCAGTGCAAGCTTCCAAACCCAGCTATAGTAATATTCAATTAGCTGAAGTTCACAAAAATAACAATGAAGATGGAGAAAAGGAAAACCAAAAGATTCTTAGTCATAGTAAGTAAGAATGACAACTCCTGAATTAAATTAAATTAATATGTTTCTAAGAAGTTAACATCCTCACCTGCCCCCGGTTTCTATTATCCCTTTGGACCTCTAAATCTTTAACCAGCTTCAACCATACATCTTTCACTTTACCAGGCTGAAGCTCACATAGTTGCACTTGAGCACATCCAATGAGCTCAGACGACTGCAGCCCTTCATCGTCAAAGATCTTTACCACCAAGTGCTGAGTGGATGCATCTTCAACAATAAATTCGAAGTGTTCATTCCATATTGGATTAAGATCATTGTTCTGCAAGATAAAGAACAAGAAATTACTTCAATAAAGTTGAGTAAAACAAGAACAGATAGTGTATACTAGAATATCTTACGATTGTTTTACTCGTTTTTATTCTGTCACGTATAGGACGTATGTATAGTTCAGCATAGGGATCCGATTTCCCAATGATGTCTTTGTTTGTCAACTCCTTTGCTTGCACAAGCTTCACTTCCAACATCCCAACAGGCTTCAACTCCAGATCACTGAAAACAATATTTATTTGATATTTCCAAGAACGGTTACAAACAAAGATTGCAGAAACAAATAAGCAACCATCAATAGAAGACGTTCACAACTATCCCTGATTGATTAAAGAAGAAAGAACTACCAACACTTCTCTGAACTGCTCAATCAAGCCACTCAGAGAGAATTGTAGTCTATTAACCTCTCAACATGAGAATGACTATTCAGAGGCATTCATATGGCTGTCTACAATAGTGGCATGACCGGCAATACCCTTCTTTTTTATCAACAATAGTGTACAAAAGGGAAAACAGTTATAAAAATTAAAATAATAAAACAAAATACTGGCCTACCTATAATCCCCAGGCAAAATTGGAATAACTTTCCGAACAGGCCAGGTGATAGAGTCTTCAATAGCATCCCTTATTGTCCCCTGTGTAGGTAAAAATGTCATTTTATTTAACTTGGAGCATAAATCACAGACATCAGAAAACTGGAACTAGCAGATTGTCTTATATATATAAATGCAACCAAGTGACACACTGGGGCCATGGATCATGAAAGAGGTTGATCCGAAGATAATAACTCAAGGGCACTGGCTATTGTATACATATATCCTTCATCATCACCATAATATACAAGTGAGCATAGTTGCACCCATTCATATGCACATACAAAAATAAGCAATTTCAACACCTTACACATTAAATTGAATTGACCTATTCAAGTTCATTTTTCCAGTGTATCTGATAAAATATAAAATTGAAGTAATCTATTCAAGTTCATTTCCAGTTTATCTGATAAAGCATCCAAGGTCCAAAACCTTTTAACGCTGACATGACCCTTACATATAATCTACAATGATTCAATTCACTCTTGGAACCAAATTTAGTGAAAATCTGAACATCACATTCTTGTGGATGAGTAATTCCTTTTGGAGAAAATGCCAATACATTAACTCAAGCTACCACCCGATATACAACATGAATCACAGAATGCTGCAAAGAAAAAGCCCATTCCAAATCACAAGCAATTTTTTGGAACCACTTTAAGTTCAAGAACCAGTGACATTCAACAAAAAGAGAAGAATACAATCTGTCCACTAAATGCAATATGGCCTTAAACTCACAGAATACTGGAACGAAGCAATTCTGAATTTGCTCAACTTATCAAGTGATTCCTAGTCATGGACCTCAAATTATAGGTAAAAGGACCTAGTAAAATTCACATGTTAGGGCCATAGTTTTCCTTTTGTTGGGAAAGAAGTTAGTGCCATAATTAAATTTCGACTGAAGTGGAAAAACTTAGTGATTGGGATCTAGAAATCAAAGCGAATATTACCAGACCACTGTATAATAATCTTAAAACTTCACAATCTAGATTTGATGCAAAGCAGCTTAGGATTAAGGGGAAAGGCTGTGAAACTGAAAATTGAATTTCATAGGGACGGGAAAATATTCAATTTGTTTACTGTAACAATGACAAATAAGAAGTCAATTTAGTTGATTTAGTGAAACAATAATCCATATCATATGAGATTTTAGAGAAGGCAATAATAGATTTCACAAACCTCAATAGCATCATAAATTCCAGGAATTGTTGATATGTCACCACCAATAACTTTAAGTGTAAAATCCAGCTTTTTCTGCAAGTCAGAAACCCAGAATCAACCACAAATACGAGTCCATCATCCACGGGTATCTGCATGGACATGTGTGTGTGTGCATACATTATGTGTGTTTGAGAGAGAGAGAGAGAGAGAGAGAGAGAGAGGGAGAGAGAGAGAGAGGGAGAGAGGAAGTGGATTGATGACCCATATTTGTTACTTCAAAATCCTCTTCTTGATGTTGTGCCCACGGATTTGTGTGTGCATGTGTGAACATATCTTAAATCATAGATCAGAATCTTCTAAAAGTCAGAAGGTGTGCTGCACCTTCTGTCGCAGAGAAAAACAAACAGCTCCAAAGCAAGGAAACTCATTAACTAGTGGCTTAAAGATCAACCTGAAAACCCCAGTAAATCCGATATTTTTCACCTGCATAAAATCAGAGTAAAAGAATAAAGCATCATTTAATATGCTAAGGGACTATATTCATAAGAAGGCAAAAGGAGGCATTAACAAAAAGAAATGAAAGTCTCATTTATAAAACAGAAGTTTCTCGTAGGTCCAAAAACACCTATGTATCCATAAGCTGCTGTCCACTAGACCAAATTTAAAATATTAAGCCATTTATCTTTCTCCGCTGTGACAAACAATTCCTTGCCTCAAATGTCAAGATTTCTGTTTTTCCTCATGCAATATGAAGAGGCGAGAGGCAATAATCGAATCTTTACCTCTCGTGGAAGTATGTAAACCTCTCCAAGCCTAGCTAATCCTCAATGAAAAGCCAAAACAACCCAGGAATTCCCCATAACTGAATAAGCCAAATCCCATGACCGTGTTGTAGCACTTTCACTTTGCTATTTATTAGCTATCATTCCCCCAATTTTCAGGAGGTTATCTATAGACATGCTGCTCCCAAGCCTAAAAACTCTATAGGAGGAGAAATCTTCCATAATTCAGATTTCAATCCATGGTCTAAACCCCAAAAACTGAAAAAATCAAGTATCCAGGGATGGACAAGCATCTTCTTATACTCTTAAATAAAAATGCATCTGAGCCATTTTGTCCAAAAGGGTAAAGAACAAAATCCCAACAAACACAACAATATAGAATTTTGCATTTCTTTTAAAGGCTAAACTCTAATTAATATCAAAACAACCTCATCAGGTTTTAACAATTTGGAAAAATTACGATTTGTACTAATATCAAATGAAGATTGCAAAATTCTCATAAAAAATGCTACAAATTTTGTGTGGTTTCAATAGTGTAGGTGGGGCAGTGTTATAGAGGCATTCGGACGGAGATAAATTGTCAAAAGTAAGGATGAAGATTCTTTAATATGTTGCCTTCAAAATGGTTGATATCTCACAAAATTGTTTTCGAAAAATGGCATCAAATATCCAAAAATTACCTGCACAGGCAAAGAAACACCAAGTCTAGTCTTAATATCAAGAACAATACTTGGATTTCCATCCCAGTTCATTTCCAACTCCATCGTAATGCCACTCCCTCCATCTTCAATAATGGAAACTCCTAAAAATTAAGATAGCTTTGTAAGAACCTACAAATAAGGATGACCAGTTTGTACGGTGTTTACAAAAAATTTTACACCAATATATCATATGAAAAGATTCTATTTTGCATAATCACAATAGAATCCCCAGGTGAAGTATGGTTTTAATAAATGCTATAACTACTATGGATAAAGAAAAAATCCCCTGCAAACAAGTCTTTAACAGAAGCTCAGCATGCTAATATGGGCTAACACCATTTGACCAGAAGAATCTAAATTGATATTGCTACATGCATTTCTAATTGCTCAAGAAAATTAATAGAGCATGCTGATCAATTTAAATTCAATACTCCAAACAAATTGAATGCATAGATTAAAAAACTACAATCCAATGCCATTTGATACAAAAGAAGCAAAACTAACCTGTAAATTGTGGTGCAACAGTTCCTAGAGTAAGCTTGGAAAACTTAAGAGATGACAATATGATCGGTCTATATTGCTCAAGAACAGGCTCCACTGAAGCCTTTATCAACTCAGATGCTGCCTACACAATCAAAATTTTATGACACATTCATTACTCTTAAATCCTATCCAAACAACACAACCAGTAACATGACATTTCCTTCGAAGCTACCAACTAAGTAACTTCATATCCCCTTGATCCTCACGTTTTACATTAACTGATAATTAAAACCCAGAAAGGCACATATGCATAAAGCTATTACCTCATTAACATAAGGCCAGATCTTTGTGAGATGAAGATTAAGCCAAGTCAACTGAAGAAACACAAAAGAGAAACATAAGCAAATCAGCCACTTCAACAATCAACCCTGATACACATAGAGAAAGGAAAAAAGAGTAAGTGGAGAAGTGGAGAACATAACTTCTGGCGCTGAGAGAAAACAACCCAGGAAGGGTAAAACTCAGAAGGCAATATCTTTCGTGAATCCTCCACAGTCATCCTTGCAAAAGCAGCTACAGTTCTTGCCTGAAACCACCAAAACAGAAAATTTTAAAAAAAAAATGGAAATTAATTAACCAAGAAAACAGCTTTAAGGTTAAAAATTAAATAGACATTACTGACAAGCTCAGAACGACGCTTGGATCTTGCATTCTCTGACTTTACAAAACCAACAACAATGGCAAGTCCAACAGCAAGACCAATAACTAACCCAAAGAAGAACGACATTTCTTTTAACTGCGTCTAAAAGAGAGAAGGCCAGTAAGAAAGAAACTACAAGATTCTTTTTTTTTTTTAAGAAACGGGAACTATAAGATTGAAAGAAGAAGAAAGGTTGCGTTTCTTGTATTGATTTTTTTCTTTTTTTTAGGCTAAAAGAAATATAGAGCTTTTGCTTAAACAGTGATGATCAAGTGGTCTAAAAGTCTAAGAAAAATCAAGTGGAGGGGTTTCGTTGGAATCAAAGATACAAGGCGGACACATCGGGTAAAAAGGGATTTCGGGTATTGCAAGAAAGTAAGTGAAAGGCCATTTGCCGACACGAAAGCCGACCATAAACTATGAAAGTTCCTTCCTTTTTGGTGTTTTTCGGGCATGCTCCTTTTATTTTTCTTTGCTTCCACTGATTAGATGGCAAATGCCTGTTTTAGAGTGTGATTTCCTCGTAATTTTTGGACACCTCTGCGTCATTACCAAATGCTAGTTCACTTATCATAAGTTTTTTAACTGCTTAACAATGTCTTTTTTTTTTTGTCTTCCAAAAGTCTGGAAAAAAAAAAAGACAATTTAAAAATTCATTAAAAAAATGAACAAGGATCCGAGTATAAATGAGTCGTACCTTCCTGTATTCTACTCCAGATCCGACCTTTAAAAAAATAAATAAAAAGAACTTGATGTTACCTCGCCATTAATTTAATTGAGCTCAGTTTGAAGCTTTCACATCTAATAGCTAATTGAATTTGAGTATTATAATAATTAACATAGGATTTACACAAGCTAATAGTAATTTAAAAATATTCTTATGTTTTTCTTTCTTAAAAAACAGAATTTGGTCATATTTAACATTTATAATTTCTTTTGGGAATAACTTTATATTTATAATGGAGTTGAGTTCAAATTTGTTTATTTTTTAATAAAATTTACTATAAAATATATTTTATTTTTTTGTAGAAACTGGTGATCTGAAGCCAACGATTAAGTCTCCGGTGAACGGAGGGCGTTGCTGTAACGGTCCTCAGCTTAATCATATAACCCTAGTTGAAGGTCAAGAATAAACGATTGGAGACAGGACAGCATTAGAGAATACTTAAGCACCAGGGCTTTCTTTTTTTTTTCTTTTTTTTTTTTTTGTTTCTTTGTGAAATAAAAGATTGGTGGGTAGAAATTGTGTGCATAGAGTAGCAAGTATGCTGGATGGAGCTTACTACAAATAATATCATGACAAAGGATTAAGGGTCTTTTTTGGAATTTCAAATATGATTCAGGACAAAAATTATTTATGATTGTCAGGATAATTAATATTGTTGAACAACCGTATAACTAGAAAATATCAACAACAATCCAATAAGTAAGAATAAAAGGGACAAGTAAAGAAAGAGTACGAACAAATTTAAAATAAAAAAACTCTAGGTGTTATTTTGTTGATTTAAAAATTTAAAAGAAGTATTAAGATTATTATATCTGCTGGAGAAAAAATGTGATAAAATTGAAAAAGACACTATAAATTTACATATATATTAAAATATATATATATATATATATATAATAGAAATTTATTGTACTTAAACTATTTTTTAAAAGTATTTTAAAAAGTTATAAATATAAATAAATATACTTATAAAATAAAAAATTAATAGTAATAGTGAAAAGTATATATTTAATAAAAAAAATACTATGCATTATTATATTAGGTATTTCATATTTTTTTCAAATGAGCATAATGCAAATTTGAAAGAAGTTCAACAGCAAAAATATATTCATTTAATAAATAATAAGTGTTAAATATATATCTAAAATTTAAAAAATATAATATAATATAATAAATATAATTCAAAAAATATTTAACAATAAATGGTATATATTATAAAACATAATGAACGTTAAATATTTGTTAAATATTAGAAACTAAATATGTAAAATAAAAAAGAAATATTATTGGTTATATTTAAAAGGGCTAAAAAATAAAAAATATAATTATTTTTATTAATTATTTAAAAAATAAATTCGAATAATTCGGTGGAATTTCCTCTGTAAAGTACTAGAGTTGAGTTGAGTTTTATTAGAGTGATTTAAAAGTGAAGGGCCGAAGAGGTGTTGTCGACCTGAACCAGGCCAGAGCTATCTTTGGGCCCAAGCCTGTACTCACATACATGTGAGTGGCTCTGCACATGCATTAAGGTATCAAGTACTGCTGCATCAATTGTCCTGATATGCTGTGCAACCAAAGAAAATAAAAGAAAAAGAGCGGATTTGGCCTTCTCCATTCCATCCTGCAAGGACTGAGACGGGTATGAGAAAAAATAAATTTTAAAATAGAATTGGAAGGACTCAAGCACTACCTATTATATTTATTTTATATGTTTTTATATTAAAATATATATTTTTATTACTTTTTTAAATATACTTATTTAATATTTTTTAACTATTATTGAATTATAATTTTAATTTATTTTTAAGAAATTATATTTATTTACTTATATTTTATAAATTATATATATAAATATTTTAATTATAGTTCGGAGCTGGTCATAAAATGGGAATAGGGCAAAATAACTTAAATCCATTTCCGCTCAATCACGAGTAGAAAAGCAAGAATTTTCTGCCCGTTTAAATCGGATTACAGATGAGTAATCCCTACAACTTAGCCCCATTTTAGGGACACTTCTAAGACATACGCATGGTGTTTGGCTTCCATATTCAGAACTTAGTTCTCAATGTTCATCACAAAATTTAAATTCCGATGGACAAATTAGAATCCAATTTCACATCATTTTTCATGGACTAAAGGTCACCTAAGTGGATTGTTGCTCTTGCCATGTTAAAGATTAAAAATTTAATGCAATGACAGTCCCTCTCATGAAATATGATAGAAGGGAGAAGCACCAAAAACTTAGCCATTTTTATTATTTTGATAATACTTTCATATGTTCATAATACCCAATGCAGTCTCCAAGCAGTACCACCATATTTAACATGATTCAATAAGGTCCTCAGAAGTGACCCAATCTAACAATTATGACCTTTTCCATATGTTTGTTTTCATTTTCAGAATATCAATATTATGTAAAAAGAAAAATTAAATGTTTTTAAAGACTTATGAGCTAAAATAATAATAATTTATGACCTATTTGTTATTTGCACAATGACCCCCCTGTCTATTTGAAAGTATAGGTTTTATCCTTTTCTATTAATTTGTAGCCACATATCTTCATAAATAAATAAATAAAAGAAATTCTATGAATCCTACTCTCTTAATTCCTATCCTTTATAATCCCTCTCTTTCTCTATCAAAGAAACAAGAAAATGACTGGGAAGTCAGTAACTAGCTTTTTTCTTAGAAGACAGTAACTAGTTTTACTGAATAGGGAGGAGAATAGACAAACCAATAATTTCTAGCATACACAGTTATTGTATATGGAATTGAATTGATAAATTTTAAAATTGCAACATAGATTATTTAATTTGTAGTGGACCTATTTATATAATTTATTTCTACTTCTAATCTTCTTCCCTTTTATATTTTAAATAAAAACAGAATATTAATTGAAAGACCTGAATTAATTGCAATAATGTCATTGTAAATTCCCTTTCTCTTCTCTAAAGCACAGACCTTTCCCCTTCTTTATGCAAAAGAAAAGCTTAAAAAGAAACAATGGTTCCCCAAGTCCCACTTGACAAGTTGCATCAATCTCCTTTTAATATTTAAATTTCAAAATGTATAATTTTATTTTGGATTTGCTTGAAATCTAAGCTGGTTTCTGCTAAGACTAAGAAGGTTAGAGATAATTGTGATGCTGGAGGAATCTAGCAGCACATTTGTAATGATAGAATCAATTATTTGAAGAAGATAAAATGGAGAAAAAAACAAAATTGTGAGAGATTAGATGGTGAAGAAGAGAGATAAAGATTGGATAAAGGGTCAAATAGCACTCTAAATTTTTACTTTAAGTTTAAATAAATCTAAATTTAATTATTTTAACAAATAACTCAAGACTACTATTTTAATATTAAATAGATTTAAATTTAAAAAAATTATGAACATGTCTATCATATTTTTTATTTAAATTAGTTAAATAAATAAAATTTGAACAAATTCTCATTTTTAATATTCAAAACTTTAGTTTTTATATATCAAAAATCATTTAATATTTTATTAAAAATTTAAAATTTAAAATTATTGCCACTATGTTAATATTGTTGTCATTAATCTCATCAAATTTAATCAAAATTTTAAATTTATTTAATTTTTAAATATAAATTATAATTTTATTTATTAAAATAATTAAAATTTGAGTCATTTAATTTCAAAATAAAAGTTTGAGAGGTATTTTCGCTGTAGATTTATATAAAAGTGAGATATTTTTTAGTGAGGGTTTAAAGTAATTTTCCTTTTGTGTCATAAAGATTATTGATGTGATTGCATATGTTGGTAAACCAAATTGGACATGACAGCCCCTCATAGAATTATATCATTATTAAAATAATTTCATTATTAAACTTTCATATTATATTAACTAATTTTAATTTGTTATTACAATATTAAAAATAAAAGAATAATAATAATGAGTTTTATTATGCAACTTATTATGCTAAAAATAATGAATTTCTCTATTGAAAATATGAATGAAAGTTAGGACAATTTCTAACATTTGATTATGCAACTAATCGTTATTATATTAAAAATATGAAAAGTTTCAAAAGAAAGCATTTATATTTGATTTTTCTTAAATTTTAATTTTATATATATATATATATATATTAAAAAGTCGACGAACCATACATACATGACATGAATAGTCATTATTTTACTCTTGTTAGAAAAAGTAAAAATCTACCTATACATATGAGAAGACTTGAATCTCAAATCTCTTACTCTCAATAATAAATACTATTATCACTTAAATCATATTTTAAATATTAATTACATATATCTCTAATAAATTAATGGAAAACTCTATTAGTACAAGTATTGCTATAAAATTATTAATTCGTCAATATGATACTTACATAATAAATAATTAAATCACGAATTTTTTTTATTTTTTCATAAAAAAAATATTTGAGTTGATTTTTTTAATAATAGATAAAGTTAACTTGTTAGTGTGTTAAGTTAGAATAAATGAGAAAATTATTTTATAAATTGAAAAATAAACTATCACATTTTGAAGAATGAAAGTTTCGAATTCGAGACCCTATTAGATATCTAATATCGCAAAAAAATTAAAAATATAAATAATTTATAAGAATAAAAATCTAACTAAATAACTAGTTATTTATAGTTATTTTGGTATTGATCGACTCTAAATTCAAATTTATTAATTAAGTTTTATATTCTCTCATTAATTTAACTATCGGTTAATCAAATTAATTCAATATTGTAATAATCTCAATCCTCAACACTTAATGTTTGACCATCAAACTAAAAATCCGGCGGTTATTCTAAGTATTGCTTATCTCCTTTAATGTTAAAAAAATTGTTGTCTAATAAGAGCAACTAAAATGAAAGAGTGGGCATAGAAATGGGTTTTGACAACTTTGGTTACTTCCAAAAAGATTCAAAATCTCACTGAAAGCTGCACAATTATCTCCACTAATTTAATTGCTCTTGATTCCATCCTTCAACTAATCCCACTATATATTAACTCAAAGCCCAATATTAATACTGTACTCAGTTTTGTTAACTTGGGTAATGCAAAAGCAGTAGGGGACCATGCAGATTACCCCTTAATTAATTTATACAAAATAATCATAGTTTATGTTGACAATAACAATGTTTTGGATCACCACTGCCACCAACTGGCCCTGTAACTCTATTAGAGGACCACTTATGCAAAATCAGTTTAAAATATGAAGAACCATTAGCAGCTAAAAAGGCCAACCAAGCATGTCAGCAAGCTTATTTAAAATGGACCAACTGCAATCATGCATGGAGTTTAGGCTAATTTATAAATATTTTTATATGCCAAAATTACTTTTAAAATAAGTGTCGGAATTTTATAAAAATTTATTTCATTATTAAAGAAGTAAAAGCCAGGTTATTCAACATTTAAAAATTATAAATAAATTTCTCAAAATAATTAGTGCAGAAAATAAAGATAATAATCAGTGCAGTCGCAGTTCCCAACTGGATTCGAAATTTAGGGACTATAATATAATTTGGATAAGATATTGGATCTGTCGTTCAACGAATGGATATTGCGGCGTTGACGTATCTGAGCCGTTGCCGAGTCTTGCATCAATGATTGTGTTCTGATCCGGTATTGGATCGGCGCGGGTGGGTGCCTCAGCATTCAGTAGCCATGGTCGTGCACCTTAATATGGCTGTATTAGAGATCAAATGTTTTATCACAGTATTTTATTATAGAAAAATGAGCGCACCTCTATTGAGCATGATGATGCTGTGAAAGGCCACTTGCTAAGTTTAATAAATAACTAATACATGAATTATACTTCCCACCTTCAGTGCCGTGGAGTAATTCTTACTTGTTTTTATTTTTAACTATTTCTCTCTTTTAATTAATATTATCTGAAAATATATAAATAAACTTAAATAAAATATAAATATTTATACCATATTATATATATAAAACATATTTTTAAAGCGCTATTATATATATATGTATATATATTATATTAAACATACTTTTAATTGACTTGCATTTGTATACTTAGTTTAGTGTAATGGTCAAGATTTTAAGCCTGAGCTTTTTAATCTTTTTGAAATAAATAATAATAATATTTAATTATAAATTAATAATATGTTTATTGATGCTGATTAATGGCTTCTTCTCTTTTATTATTAGTTACCCGGTTTTTATTTCATACTGACATCATTATCAAAGAAAAGAATCATTTTAATTTCTCAGATAATCCCACCATTTTCAGATACACAAACAAGTCAACAAAATCAATGGAATAAATTGCATTTTAAACGTCCAAAATTAAACAGAAAAAGAAATAAATGCATGAAAATGAAAACAAAATCAAATACGACACGAAGCTTTGATTAGCACAAGTCATTTTCTTTTTCCCTTTTCCTTCTTTCGCTTCTTTTCTTCTATTTGTTGGAATCCTCTCCAAACTTTCATCTCATTCTCAACAAATAGATTTTTCTTTCTTTCTCTTTTCTCTCACTATTTACATATATAATTAAAATTACATATCGAGATAATATTAAAAATAATATCAGACTCAAACTCAATTATAAAATTAAAAGCTCCTAAATTCTTTTAAAATACAATCAAGTATCACAATTTATGTAGATAACTCAAAACTAATAAACTTAAGCTCCATTTACGTAAAGTAAAGAAGAAGCTGTTGATGAAAGTGATGGGCGTATAGACAGGGAACCTTCGCAATTGGCAAAAATAAAATGAGATAAAATGAGAAGCAATGAAAGCCTCAAATAGTTAGTAGTGGATAATTTGGATAGGAAGAAGGAGTAATAGATATGGGGAAGCTGCACCTACTAATCTTTCATTTGGCTTCCATGTAAAATCATTTATTGCATGAAGTTTCCTACTATTGGAAGGTTAGGTTTGTTTTTCAGATTGTTCTTTTTCTTTTGTAGTATGGGTAACCAAAGCAACAACATCTTTAGGTTGAGAGGTTGTTCAAAACTATCTATTATTTTCAAATTTTAAAATATTTTAACCGTTTATTCTTAATTAAAGATTTTTTTAAAAATTATTTATTCCTAGATTAAATTTTTTATAAAAATTATCACAGTGTAAATAATTATTAATGAGTATCTTTGAGAGATGGCACGTGTAACTATACAGGTGTGGAATGGCTTCTCGAACATAGTTTAGGATTCCAAGGAACTGTTGAATTTGTTTCACTGATAAATTATCTTTTGGGAAATTATCAAATTCCTTTGTCAGGTGGGACCATATGTTTTATTTTTTAAAATATTTTAATTTTTATAATTTTTATGTTTTTATTGAAAGTCTAATAATCTTTAATGAAAGAAAAATAAAAATAAAATAACTCAATACAATAAAGAACCAATCTTTTTGAGAAGATGTATAAATTTTTTTTAATCAAATAAAAAATATATAGATAAAATAAATAAAATTTTAAAATTTAATAAAATAAAATTAAAAATTTAAGAAATAATAAGTTTTTTCTATTTATTTCAGCTTCAAACTATACATAAAAGTAAAAAGAAAAAAAAAAAAAAAAAGAGAATGGTCGAAAATTAGCACACAACAGCAATGGAGCGGATAGCAGCACGTGCTTGGATCATGAATTTAATTTTAAAATAATACGCATAAAACAGAGTTCAAAGCCAACTCATGCATGTGGGGCTGAAGCAGTATTAATATATCATAGCCATTGGATATTCATGAAATTTCTAATTAAATAGCAGTCAGTCTTCTTCCGCCAATAAAAACAGAATGATGATGTGAGTAATTCTGTTCCGCAATTTGAATATATATATATATATATTTAAAAATACTTAATTTAGAAAATTAATAGTATTTTATGGTTTTTATTTTTATTTATATTTGGAATTTAAATTAAAAAAAAAAACCTCACAAATCCAAAGTCATTATATCTGACGTGGATAACAACATACGTGAGGATGGGAATCCCAAGTAAATTGGATTTTGAAATTAAATAGAATATCTGTTTTAAAGAGGAATAGGAATGGGGAATTCCAATTCAACTAAAGAAAGGAAAATAATTTCATGCCTATATAAAAAAAAAAAACCAAGTTTTGAAAGAAGAAAAAAAGACAAGAAAAAGAAAGTCCACCCGAACTCCCGTAGATCCGGTCGTATCATAATATCAACAAACAGTCCACCATCGCTGCATCACTGTTTCCACCAAAACAGAAGAAAACAACATTGTACAACTCAAGTCTCTCGCAAACACAACACAAACACCTTCTTCTTCTTCAGTTTCAATAATGATATGATAATCTCTCTTTTTATCTTCTCCAAAAATCTAAAATAAATAGAAAACTAATAAGAGAAAACCAAAAAGATTTTATTTTATTTTTTGTAAAAAATGTCGAGAACAAATTCCATTAATGGAGAACAAGAACAGGAACACGAATCGTTAACTCTTCCACTGCTTACGTCTCAACGATCTCTCATAAACTCCACCTCTCAAGTTGCCATAGTTGGCGCCAATGTCTGCCCTATCGAAAGTCTCGATTACGAGTAAACTTTCTTTTTCTCTTTTTGTTTTTGTTTTTCTTGAAACTATTAATATGGTTTTAATTATGGTTAATGAATTTGCAGGATAGCGGAGAATGATTTTTTTAAGCAAGACTGGAGGACACATAAAAAGATTCAGATCTTTCAATATGTGTTCATGAAATGGTTGCTGTGTTTCTTGGTTGGTTTAATTGTTAGTCTTATTGGATTTTTCAATAATCTTGCTGTTGAAAATATTGCTGGTGTCAAATTCGTTATCACTTCCAATATGATGCTTGCTAATAGGTAATTGGATCTCTCCATTTATCTATCTATCTGTTCTTTTCTTTTTTCCTAATTTCGATTTTCTTTACAAAAATGTCTTAAAGTTTATTCATTTGATGTTGCTGCTGCCGTAGATATGGGATGGCTTTTGCTGTCTTCTCTGTGTCTAATTTTGTACTTACACTGTTCGCGTCCATCATCACGGCTTCTGTAGCTCCGGCTGCTGCTGGTTCAGGTATACCAGAAGTTAAAGCTTATTTGAACGGTGTGGATGCGCCTGGAATTTTTTCTCTGCGTACTTTGGTTGTCAAGGTTAGTCTTTGTTTCTTTGTTTTTTAATATGCCTGAAACGACGTTATATAGGATACAGAGTGTGTTCTTTTTAGTTAGTATTAGGAATGATCTAATATTTAGTATTTATTTGCTTAAATGATCTAAGCTTATTATGAAAACATTTGCGTAAATTTTTATAATTGAGCTTAATTCCAGCATGAGCTTAAGCATTTTGTAATTCACATAGTATTTGAAAGTCTCATAATCATTTGCTTATTTTGCAGATTGTCGGAAGCATTTCTGCTGTGTCAGCATCTCTTCATATTGGAAAGGCAGGGCCCATGGTGCATACTGGTTCATGTATTGCATCAATACTTGGTCAGGGTGGATCAAGGAAATATAAGTTAACATGGAAATGGCTATGCTTTTTCAAAAATGACCGAGATCGCCGGGATCTTGTTACATGTGGATCAGCTGCTGGAATGGCTGCCGCCTTTCGTTCCCCAGTTGGTGGTGTGCTGTTTGCTCTTGAAGAAATGGCATCTTGGTATGTTGCTTCGCATGTGGAATCATATATCCATTGAAGATTCATTAGCCTTGTTCGTTTATCTAACTTTTTGGTCTTTTTAGCCCATGATTTTCACATGCAATTACCTGGTTATTCATATCACGTACTTTTCACGATTCCTACTCTTCTCGAATTTTCCACTGCAAGGGTCTAGAAGATATTCTATTTTCTCAGCATACTCTTTTCTTGATTTTAGTTTACATTAACTTTCAAGTGATTCAGAGTTTAGTGTATATATATATACACAAGACTTAGAGCATTTGTCCACTTGAGCCATATCAGTTTGATCTTTTACTAACTATTGTTTCCCCTGTGTGATTGCTTGATTAAAGTTGCAAAGATCTCCATAGTTCAACAATCATTACATTTTGCAATGCTGATCCATCAATCATGCAGATTTATCTGTTAGTTTGCTTACAATGATAAATAATAATGTTAAGATTTAATTCTGCAGGTGGAGAAGTGCCCTTTTATGGAGAGCTTTCTTCACAAC
The DNA here is from genome assembly GCF_019578655.1 of Ricinus communis. Taxonomy (NCBI): domain Eukaryota; kingdom Viridiplantae; phylum Streptophyta; class Magnoliopsida; order Malpighiales; family Euphorbiaceae; genus Ricinus; species Ricinus communis. The sequence continues at coordinate 25,467,927 of NC_063258.1, forward strand.
GGCTGTGGTTGCATTAGTGCTTCGGGCTCTGATTGATGTGTGTTTAAGGGGCAAATGTGGGTTATTTGGTACTGGAGGGCTCATAATGTTTGATGTCTATTCAGCAAATGTTACATATCATCTCATTGATGTTCCTCCTGTGCTTCTCCTTGGAGTTATAGGAGGCATTTTGGGAAGTCTGTATAATTTTCTTCTCGATAAGGTTCTTCGAATTTACAATCTCATTAATGAGTAAGCTCCTCTTTCAGTTTTTGATATTTGCAAAAAACTGTGTTCAATGCCATACAATATTGTTTCTGAATTAATGTTGTTTGTTTTCCTTTTGTAGGAGAGGCATTGCTTACAAAATTCTTCTTGCTTGTTCAATCTCTATTTTCACATCCTGTCTTCTTTTTGGGTTACCTTTTCTGGCATCCTGTCAGCCTTGCCCAGCTGATGCATCAGAGGCTTGTCCAACAATTGGTCGGTCTGGAAACTACAAGAAATTTCAATGCCCTGCAGGTCACTACAATGACCTTGCTAGCCTCATTTTTAACACGAATGATGATGCTATTAGAAATCTGTTCAGCAGGAACACTGACATGGAGTTTCAATATTCGTCAGTTCTCATTTTCTTTTTAACCTGCTTTTTTCTTAGCATCTTTAGTTATGGGATCGTTGTTCCTGCCGGTCTCTTCGTGCCAGTTATTGTGACAGGTGCATCTTATGGGCGTTTAGTTGGAATGTTAATTGGTTCAAGATATGGTCTTAATCATGGTCTCTATGCTGTGCTTGGTGCTGCTTCTCTTCTTGGGGGATCTATGAGGATGACGGTTTCTTTATGTGTTATTATCCTAGAATTGACCAATAACTTGTTGCTACTACCCTTGATAATGTTGGTTCTTCTTATTTCCAAGACTGTGGCTGATGCTTTCAATGGTAATATTTATGACCTTATCATGAAGGCAAAAGGTTTTCCTTATCTAGAAACTCATGCTGAACCTTACATGAGGCAGCTAACAGTCAGTGATGTAGTCATGGGTCCACTTCAGCTCTTTCATGGCATTGAAAAGGTCGGTAACATAGTACATGTTCTCAAAACAACAAGGCATAACGGATTTCCTGTAATTGATGAGCCTCCACTTGAATCCCCAGTTCTTTATGGACTAATCCTCCGTGCTCATCTTATTGAGTTGTTAAAGAATAAAGTTTTCTCGTACACTCCCGTGCCAATAAGCAATGATGCCTTTAAGCAATTCTCGCCTGGTGACTTTGCAAAGAGGGGCTCAGGCAACGGTGACAAGATAGAAGATGTAGAAATTACTGAAGAAGAGATGGAAATGTTTTTAGATTTACATCCTTTCACTAATGCTTCACCTTATACTGTTGTGGAGACAATGTCACTAGCTAAGGCTTGCGTACTTTTCCGAGAAGTTGGTTTGAGGCACTTGTTGGTGATACCCAAGATCTCAAGTGTAAGAACTTTTATCCTATTTATTTTCTTTTTACATATTTATACCTGGAGATGAGGGAATTTGGGCATTTGAAAAGTTATTGCTGTCAAAATGATATGCCAACATGCCCTGTTGATTTTTCTCATACCTATTGCCCTTGATCTTTTATCTTTCTTTTGGTGTGAGATCTTCCCATGCTGTATTTCAGTCTCACTTTAAAAGCTTTCTCTGCTTTTACGTGCCCTTAATTAATTTTTTTGGCTATCTCTGTAGCAAAAATTATTTCCGCTTCTGCTGCAAATTGCATCCTTCGCAAAAATATCTTGAATAGCTTCAACACTTCACATTCTCTTTAATTCCTAGTGATTCCCTGATTTAACAGTGTCTGATTTGCATTTAACTAATAAATCAGCCATGCTATTGATGGAGTTGGTATTTTACTGCATCCTTGCATAATAATATAACATTGATTCTTTCTCCAATGTAGAGCAGCATATAGGCACATATATATGATTTCAGAGAGCGTGAAATCAATAATTTGTTTCACATTAAGCTTCTAATGAATGTAAGCCATCAGCCAAAGCTAATCCATTTTTTCATGAATTGCAAAAGGCTCAACTGTGGGATTTTTTATGTGATGACTAGTTGGTTGCCCGTGCTTGTGTCCCCTTTCGAGTGTGCTGTCAATATTACTATTTTCTTTTTCTTTTATGCTGCGAATATGCATGTTTTTACTTTATTCTGCATTTGTAATTTGGCCCCAAGTGATTGTTGTACAGTCTATTCTAATGTCGATGCTTCTTAAATGCAGAGATCTCCTGTTGTGGGTATACTGACAAGGCATGACTTCATGCCTGAACATATACTGGGTTTGCACCCTTTTCTAGCGAGTAGCAGGTGGAAAAGATTAAGAATCCGGCTTCCGCTGTTACTTAAATTTTTCTAGAGCACGCTGGAAAAAATTTCTGGCTGCCCTCAAAATCATGCAGTGGAATCCCAGTCAAAGCAACGGAGCTTGCCCTTGAAAATGAGGTTGTACATAGTTGTATTTTTTGAGCTCCCATAGCACAGAAGATCTCAAGAGTTAGTGAGATTATTTTTTAGCTTTCTCCAACCAGAGGCGAAGAAAAAAGAAGATCAGAAGAGGAAGAGGAAGATGAAGATGATGCTGTCGATCATCCGGCTATGTGTAGTTGAAACGATGAGGTAACTCATTGTCTCAATGATAATTGGGTGGGACAGATTTTTTGCTTTGCTGAGATTATATTTAATGTACTTTGGTAAGATTATTTCCATCACCAGCTTACTCTCATAATGAAATCTTGGTTCCATCTTCATCTGTCTAAATTGAGACAATAAGCTTTCGAAACCCCTTATGGAATTTTTGCTGTACAAATACAAACCTTTTCCAGCATATTTTTGTTCATGGCTGTTTCTAAGACTAGAATGTAGACTGCTAATTAAATTAGAAATTCAATTAGTAGCTTATGATGTTCTCAAATATTTTATTTTTAATACTAATTTATACAAATATTATTATTCGATAAATTAATAAGTGGCTGTTTTAATTATCTCTTCCATGTTAGTAGATCAGCGAACCAGAGTGCTCATTGTATTGCGAGAGTGTCTGTTTCTTTGCCTGGTCTTATTTCTTGGGGTAGTATTCCTCCCCATTTTCTTGTTGATTTGCAGTAATGAAGTTGAATTAGTTTAAAAAAAAAAAGAAAAAGGAAAGAAGTGGTAACTCACATGACTATAAGATGCTTAGGTTGCCTTTATTTAAAACAAAGTAATTTTATTGTGTATTAAATACCATTGATTCTTAGCTTAAATTTTGTTCTTTGATGACTTGCAATCTGTTAAATTCTCTATAATTTTATAATTATGAAAATAATTAATATTTCAAAAATGACAATCCTCATAAATTTTTTCGTAAACTTTTTGTAAATAATGTTAATATTTTTGTAAGTGTTACTAGTTGTGAGAAATGAACGATATTATGAAAAAAAATAATTACTTTTGTGAAATTTAATGATTTATAAAAAAATTGACAATTTTATGAAAAACACTAAATTTTTATAATAGTGAAATGTGTTATTAAATTATGAAAAATATATTTTTCACAAATTAAACCAATTATTTTGTAAATGTTAATAGTTGCGAAAAATAAATAATATTACGAAAAAATAATTATTTTTATGAAATCTAATGATTTACGAAAAAAATAACAAATCTACGAAAAATATTAAATTTTTTGTAATCGCGAAATATATTATTAAATTATGAAAAATGACAATTTTTTTCATATTTTTATAGATCATACTAATTTTTCATAAATATTACTAATTGTAAAAAAAATTATTGATATTATAAAAATATAATTACTGTTATTAAATTTAATAATTTATAAAAAATAATAATTTTCTTTATATTTTTTTTACAAATTATACTAATTTCTAATAAGTGTTAATAGTTGCGAAAAATAATTACTTTTGTGAAATTTAGTGATTTACAAAAAAATTGATAAATTCATGAAATTATTAATTTTTTCATAATCTTGAAATATATTACTAAATTACGAAAAAAGACAATTCTCTTTATATTTTTTTTTGTAAATTAAACTAGTTTTTTTTTTTTAAATGTTACTAGTTGCGAAAAAATAAAGGATATTACGAAAGAATGATTACTTTTATGAAATATAATGATTTACGAGTAAAATGACAAATTTATGAAAAATACTAATTCTTTTGTAATTGTAGAATATATTATTAAATTATGAAAAATGACAATCTCTTTTATATTTTTTCGCAGATTAAACTAATTTTTATAAGTGTTACTAGTTATGAAAAAAATGAATGATATTATAAAAATAATTATTTTTATAAAATTTAATGATTTATGAAATAAATGACAAATTTATCAAAAATACTAAATCTTTTCATAATCGCAAAATATATTGTTAAATTATGAAAAATGATAATCTTTTTCATATTTATTCGCAAATTATACTAAATTTTCATAAATATTATTAATTGTGAAAAAATGATTACTTTTACAAAATTTAGTAATTTATGAAAAAATTGACGAATTTAAGAAATTATTAATATTTTGTAATCGCGAAATATATTATTAAATTATAAAAAAAGACAATCCTCTTTATATTTTTTTATAAATTATACTAATTTTTCTGTAAATGATACTAGTTGTGAAAAAATAAATGATATTGTGGAAAAATGATAATTTTTTATGAAATTTAGTGATTTATGAAGAAATTTGAGAATTTATAAAAAATAGTAAAATTTTTTATAATCACAAAATTAATTACTGACTTACAAAAAATGACAATAATTTTCGTATTTTTTTACCAATTAAGCTAACTTTTCGTACATTTTAAGATTATATGAAATTTTTAAATTACCATATATCATTTTATCAAGTTTTATTTTAATTGATAACCTGTTATTTTTTTAAAATAATTATATAAATTATTATAATTTTATTAACTAGTTAAAATAAAAATTCAGACTCATTATTATTTATAGCATAAAAAACTAAAACTTTAGAATTTTATATATTTCTATATTAAAGATGGCACAAAGAAAAGCCACAATAAAACATGAAACTATTACAAAAAATAACCAAAAGAAATTAGTAGATATCTATACAGTTCATTGGTAGAATCTTAATTTTTATAATTATTCTTTTATCTGAAAATAACATGTTATAATAAATTAAGATATATTTAAGCAATAAATACTTAAATTAATCCTCTCGGATAACAATTCTTTCAAACTATTATATTTAGATTCTTTGGCAGTATTATCATCACTTTACAGCCTTTATACCTTTTGATTTATTTTAATAATTTATTATTATTCTTTTTTATTATTAAAAGAAAAATTAGGTGGCGGCTACCCTTCTACAAGAAAAATTTATTATTCCAATTAATGATTTTTAGATTATAATTTGACGGTTAAATAATAAAATAAAAATTTATATTATTAAATATAAATAACTTAATAATAATAATTAAAATTTTTATAAAATAAAATAGTTTAACAATGACAATTAAATTAAGATTATACATCTTCATATTATAGACGGAGTTTTTTATATCAACATTCGATACAAAATGATAATTTAATAAAAGATTAATATATAATTTTTCTAGAAAAATATCAAATGACTATTTCTTAACAATAACAATTATTTACTAATTACTTATTCTTTTATATATTAATATTTTATTAGTTGTTATTTTATTTCAAATAGTGAAATAGAAAATAAATTATAATTTTAATGAATTTTAGAATTCTGTAGTTATAATAATTTTTTAATATTTTTATATATTTATCGAATAAAGATTATAAAATTTTAGATTAGTTTATATAAAAAATATATTTTAAAATTTTTTTATATAAAAGTATTTTTATATAAAATTATATATTCAAATATTCTTATATAAATTTAATTTAAAGTTTATAATTTTTATTTATAAATATATAAAATTATTAAAAAATTACTTTGATTAGGACACTCTACAATTCACCTAAAATATTTTCAAACGCAGCATCTCGCGTATATAACGTGGTCTTTGTCCCAAATGAAGTATATTTGTTTTGCTATATTTTCAGTTTTGCTGCCATTTTCCTCATTTCGTTGAACAATGATCCGACTGTTCCGGTCAGCAGCTTTGAGAAACTTCATTTGATTTTCTTGGTTTCTGTTTGATGACGTCAAAAACCAGAAGATGCTAATAACGGCTTGTAAAGGAGGCATCTCTCTTTGGATTCTTTGATGATTATGCATTCATACATTACAATTTATATTGTTTCGTTTTATTTAATGCTTTATTGTGGATTTATGTATATGATGAAAGGTAAAAAATTTATATTTTACATATTATTTTATCATAAATTATTATTTTATTAAATAATAACTAATGATTAAGACATATTTAGAAGGAGGATCTTATCAAAATACAATATCATTTATCTTGTAAAAAAAAGGAGTCTTTTTATGATAAGGCCTCACCTATCTTACAAAGAAAAGAAAAGCCCTATCACGATACAAATCCACCTATCTTATAAAATAAACATGGTTGTATTACGATTCAGCTCACCTAAAGTCTAGAAAAGTCCAAATACGAACAAGTGTAAGAGACCAAGGTATATATTTATATAAGAGACTCAAGAAGTAAGGGAAATAAAGATAAAAATTATTCACCAGTAATTTACTTCACCTCATATTATCAAAGCAGTTGCCTAACTTGATGGTCGGACTGAATATTGAAACACCAGTCTGATATTTCCTTTAACCACTTGTTTTTGTAGAATCAACCAGAAAACCCGACCGAGAATCCATTAATTTCTTGAAGGAGTCATCAATTTGCACCGTCTGTGGGAAGAGATATTCTCTTTACCATGATACAAATATTGTTGATTACTTCTTAAAAAAAAAAGATGTTGCAACCAAATAACATCTCGGAACCTTCACTACTTAGTACGATTCCGTTGTATGAAAATTATGGACCGTTAAATCAGTAAGCATCCTCAACCTTTCAGACGTATGTCCAACATCTATACCCTTACCCTAACCTTTATACAACCCCTATGCACTATAAAATAAGCTCAGTACCAAGAGCTCCTGCACCAATACCATTTCCAGATTTAAATGGTATCCCGTCAACTATTGGTGGAACTTCTGTCTTATTAAGTGCTGGCATTCGCCCACCAAATCTACCACCACCTTAAAAAGACTTGAACAATAGAGAAATCAATTCACGTTTGTCTCAATTTGAAGATCGATTGGCATAAATGCTATTAGGAGAGCAGGCAAATAGAAACAAACCAAATGTTGATAATGAGAAGAATTGATAGAATTGACAAACAAAGGTATAGAGGCAAAGACGTTAGTAAAGAAACTGAATCACGAGACAAATCCTTGACACAAAGAAGGACTGAGACAAGCAAGTACGAAGGACAGTCCAGCTCAGATCAAGAGTCTTCAACAGATGCAGAGCAGTAGAAAACTAGAAGCTTAATTGGAACCAAAAAGGGAAAAGCTCGCAAAACATATTCGGGAGATGGCCAGAAGAAAGGGAATTTGGAAAGAAGTGGAGGACATATTGAGCAGGATGATAAAAGCCAATTTTGAATTGAAAAAATTGATATAACACAGGTCACCGCTTGTAGATTCCATTCTAGAAGAAAAACTTTCCTCAAAAGTGAAATTGCTCGCAATAGATTCTTTTAATGGAACTAGAGACCTGACGACTCATATGTTTCAAAATTCAAAACTTTGATGCAATTACTGGACGTAACATATGCTATCCTATGTAGGATTTTCCCAACTACCTTAAAGGATTCAGCTTAGGCCTGGTATCTGAAATTGAAATCGAAATTAATTCATAATTTTGAAGAGTTAGCCAAGGCATTCCTATTCAAATTTATGACCAATAATCTATCAAAGAAGAGTTCTAATGACTTGTATGCCTATAAGTAGGAAGAAGGAGAAACGTTAAGAAAGTACTTAGAATGGTTTAATAAGGAAGCCATTCAAATTAACTCGTTAAATGTTGTTGCAACGATAGAGGCCCTAAAGAAAAGAACCAAATTGGAGAAATTGATCGATAAACTATATACTAGAAAGGTGGAAACATTCAATGAGTTTATGGCGTTAGCTCAAAATATATGTACACCTTGATAAGGAAAAAAGAAAATATATGAGAGAAAATATAAAAAGAGCATCCAAAAAGAAAAATGGCTATAGGAGAGAAAAGGAAGGATACTCCCCCTGCAAGAGTCTCATTTCCGCATTTTAATATGGGTGAAGGAGAATAAAAAAGATATCCATTGGCCACAAAAGATGAACCCATTATAAAGATATCAAAGAAATAAGAATAAGTATTGTGCCTTTCATGAAGATAATAGATATACAACAGACGAGTGTTTTCATATACAGAAAGAAATAGAAAAGTTAGTTTAGGCAGAAGAGCCCCAAAGATTCATTGATGAAAGAAATAAGGAGAGGAGTAGAGATTAAGACAAAAAACCTAGGGAAGAATCCAAGCATGATGGAAGAAGGAAAGAACCGAGGTAGTTACAGGAAATGCTGGGGTAAGCAAACTCTCTCCCAATTGGGAAGGACCCAATCAAGTCAAGTACCACTCTTGCAAGGGGACATACAAGCTAGCTACAGTGGGAGGAACCAGGATACCTCAGTTTTGGAACATAGATAATTTGAGAAAGTACTACCAGTAGAGATAATAGGTACTATGAAGCCACATTTCGCATGTAGTTTTTTATATTTTATTCCTTTTATATATTACGTTTATTTTTTTTCAGAAAAGATTATGCATTCTTACGTAAAAAATATTAAGGTCTCTATAATAAGATAGTTTTACGGAGAAACCTATCAAATAAAGTCTCCATGATGAGATGGTTCCACTGGAGAAACTCAATAAATAAGGTCTCGACGATGAGACGGTTCCGCAAAAGGAACCCAAAGAATAAAGTCTCCAGTGAGATGGTTTCACTAGAGAAACCCAATGAATAAGGTCTCCACGATGAGACGGTTCTGTCAAAGGAAGCCATCAAATAAAGTCTCCATGATGAGACCGTTCCGCTAGAGGAATCCAATGAATAAAATTTATATGATGAGACAATTTCATAAAAGGAACTCAATGAATAAAATCTCCATAATGAGACAATTCCATTAAAAGGATATGGTGAACAAAAAGCCTCCATGATAAGATGATTCCGCCAAATCAACTTCACAAATGAGATTAATTGGACAAAACAGTTCCACTAGAAGAAACTTAGTGAATGAAAGACTCCATGTTGAGTCAATTACACTTTGACTACCAGAAGGCCACTCAAACAATGAAAACTTGACCTTCACAACAATACGGTTTAACTAAAGGAAAACAAGAAATGACAATATGAGTTATGGATCGATTCACAAACCAAAAGGGGACGTCACAAAACTCTAAGATCGAGGGATCCCGCAATTGTGTCGTGCTAGAAAGGATTTTCTATTTTACTGGCCACATTCTGGACGCGATTGACGTGAGCACCATGATACGGTTCATACCAAGATGACCATATTGCCAACACACAGAGATAAGAACATTCGAATTCTTATAAATTTAGGCTAAATATCTTCCTTATAAAAATATAAGGACATCTCTCTAAACACTATCTGCAAAAGAACAGTGGAAATAGATTTGTTATAGCAAATTGAAAAGACCAAAAGATATTCATGAAGATTAACGCTGATGTTTGGTGCAAGGGCATCTCAATCATTTAGATATATAGCAATAAATCTGTATTTACTTTTTGGAATGCCAAAAGTCCATGGCATTACCTTTCTACCTTTTGAAATTCACAACATCATGAAACATACTATTGAGAGATTAACTACAACAAAATATCACATTAGTATATTAAAACATTATCTATTTCCTATTCATTTGATATAGTATCAATTAAATTTTCTTTCCTTTTTTATTTATTTATTGTAAAGCTAGACAACAATGTAAGTAACCCAAAAAGGAGTAAACTTTGCAGATGTGTTCGACAAATTCAGATACGAAATTAGGAAATTCATGGACAATTTGAGGGAGGACGTGGAAGGGCTTTTGAGTTTGTATGATGCTTCACACGTTGGCATGCATGGGGAAGATGCTTTATGTCACGACCCCACCCGTGGGCCCGTTACCGGCACTAGGGAATGGGTAGGCTTAAGGCCACCGAAACCCGTAGTAAGCATGACACTCACAGATTTAAACAAATCTCATCTCAAATTAATATTATTAAAACCACAAATTATCTTAATAGCTACATTCTACAAAATTACTTCGGACTACCAGAAAAACTAGGCGAGACCTGAAGCTTAGAAAATTTACAACTGATACATTTACTATTACTACTGCGGAGAATCTAAGATTTACCAATTTACATACCAAATCAAATACATCACCCGATGATGAAGGAGTCAGGTTACTGAATAAGAGTCGCGGAAGAACTAACAGTCACGAATCTGAAAAAAAATAAATAAATGGAGACTGTCAGTCTCGAGAGTGAGTTAAAATCAAATAATCTAGGGACTATTGCTTCTTCTCAGAAAACATAGATTATTCAAATCAGTATATCAAACCATACTATAATCATACCCTACTATTTCCTTCACATAAAATATTAATCATTCGAATCAAAATATCAACCATGCACGTAAATACAAATCACATTATAATCATACCATAATAAATAAATAAATGAATAAATAAAAATATATTTTTACTTTTACGGGACTAGTGGCTCGGTAGAACCCTAAACCCCAAAATCTAGTAGCCATTCGGCTCTCTTAATCCAATAAGACTGGCGCCCCGAGAGCAATGCTCGACCAGGGACCTTACCTCCAGTCTGGTCACTTAAGTATCCAAATAAGCCGGCGCCCCGAGAGCAATGCTCGACCAGGGATCTTACCTCCGGCAATTTACACAAATCAGCCCAGAGAGCCATGCTCGACCACGGTAAACCCATAAATATCTTATTACATGTCCATAATCATTACCGGTGCGCACGCGGTCCTGATGTAACCCATCAGGCGGCATGTTCTACAAGCCACATTTCCCAATTCGCAATCATCACATATAATAAATATCATTATCTGATGAACTCAACCAACACATATCGAAATAAAGATTAAAGATTTAAGGTAAAACAACGTGCAATTTGTGAGGGGAAAAATAATAACGCTTATCTTATTATAACATACTAATAATTATATTTATATTATTTCAAATATTAATAATCAAGTGAAATCATTTATCTTGCGATATTAATAATCATATTAAGCACAAATTCTAAATAGCATATTAAAATCAGACTAGCAATAGCGCAAAGATTAAATGACTTTAACTCACTGGATTGGGCGACCTCCTAGCTCTGCTCCGGTGCCTCGGTTGGAGCGAGCCGAACAGACAGATCATCTAATCACGGAAAATAATTTATCAATATGCTGAGACAATCCATCATTAATCCTAGGTCTAGACTCCTAGGACTGACTGTCTAAGAATCTCGACTCGGGAGAATTCTACCGAAAATCCGGCAGAACCTCCCCTACAACACGAACATTACCCCCCGTAAAAACGGGTCCAGGACCTGCCAGAAAAAAGCACTCCAAATATCCAACAATTAAAACAACGGGAGTCGGGTCCCTAAACTTCACTATTAAATATAAAAAAAAAATTCCGGGTGTTACACTTTAGAAGAAGCCAAGAATTTCTGCACTGAGCATCTCAACTCATTGTCGGGGAGGCTCAAGGGAGACAATCTTGCAGTACTACGATTGCAACAGGCACTGGATATTCCTCTTCTATGGAGGATGTATCAAATTTTGGGAGAAGAAAGAATATTATTGATATCTAAAACATGTTTTCTTACAATGTTTACTATATACACAAAAAAAATATATTACACTAGCTTTACACGTGTCTAGCTCATATTGGTGTCAATACATATTCTATTAGTCCCCCTCAAGTTGGAGCATACAGATTCTGGATGCCCGACTTGAAAATGAAAGCTTGAAACAGAGTTGTAGGAAGAGGCTTTGTAAAGGAATCAACCAGTAATTTTGATGAAGAGATTGGCATAAGATTGATGATTCCATGTTGAATTTTCTCTCGGATGAGGTGGCAATCAAAATCTATATGCTTGGTCCTCGCATGATATGCGGGATTCTCGACAATTCTGATGGCAGACAAGTTGTCACAATAAAGATTTGCTGGAGAAAATGGGAGCTGTAAATCCTGAAGGAGAAAGTGAAACCATTGTATCTCATATGTCACTGCAGCTATAGCTCTATATTCTGCTTCACTTGAAGAGCGTGAGACTATTTGTTGTTTCTTTGACTTCCATGAGATCAAGGTTGAACCGAGAAAAATATAGAACCTAGTGATGGACTTTCAGGAATCAGGGCATGAAGCCCAGTCAGAATCACTGAGAGCTTTAAGCCAGAGATCACCTGTTACTGGAAAAAATAAGCCCTGTCCTGGAGTCCCTTTCAAATATCAGAGAACTCTATGAGATGAGGTAAAATGAATATCTGTAGGGGCTTGAAAGAACTGAGATAACTGTTGTACTGCATATGCTATGTCAGACCTAGTATGGGTTAGCTACAACAGCTTGCCAACTAGACTTTTGTATGATGTTAATGTCTTTGAGAACTTGCCCCTTGTTCTAGATAATTTCTCAGTGGATGCTATCGGTGTCAGTACTGGTTTTGCTCCGAGAAAACCAGTCTCTTGCAAAAGGTCTAAAGGGTATTTTCTCTAGCATAGATTAATACCGGTTTTGGACTTGGCAACCTCTAATCCAAGAAAAAATTTTAGTTCTCCAAGATCCTTAATTTGGAAAGTATCATGAAGGAATCTTTTTATCTTTACAATTTTTGTCATGTCCGAACTTGCTAAGACAATGTCATCCACATAAATAGCTAAAGCAATGAAATTTGATCCAGTACCTTTGGTAAAGAGAAAGGAGTCTGATGCAGCCTGTTTAAACTTTTGAGTATGTAATGCAGCAGTTAGCTTTTCATTCCATTGCCTGCTTGCTTGTTTCAATCCATACAAGCTATTCTTTAGTTTGCAAACCGTATTGGTCTGCGTAGGTTGAAAACCAGGAGGCAAATCCATGTAGATCTCCTCTTGTAAGTCACTATACAAAAAGGCATTGTTAATATCAAGCTGACAAAGGTTCTAGTCCTTTGCAGCAGCTACGGCCACAAGAGTTCTGATTGTGGTGATCTTTACTATAGGACTAAACGTATCAAGAAAGTCAATTCCAGACCTTTGAGTGTATCCCTTAGCCACAAGCCTTGCTTTGTATCTTTTTAGAGTTCCATCAGCTTTAAGCTTTATTTTATAGACCCATTTACAACCAATAGTCTGCTTGCCCTTGGGTAAATGAACTAATTCCTAGGTATTACTTTCTTCTAAAGCAGCTATTTTTTCAGCCATTGCTTGTTTCCAACAAGTATGTAAGATTACTTGATTTTAATATTTTGGTTCAGGTAATATTGTTGTATTACATATATAGTACAGGTATTGAGGTGAGATCTTTTCATAAGATAGAACTTGAGAAATATGATGCGATGTGGTTCTAGGTTTGGGCAAAGAAACTTCAAAATCATGAAATTTTTGATGGTAGGTGAATATCTCTAGTAGGTCTAGGAGAGGATTGAGGAATAGTACCTGAATTAATTGGAGGAGACTGTATTTCAGTAGTAGATGAATGGAGTGGATCAACTGTGTGTGAATCTACCCTTTTGAAATCTTCAAGTGAACTTTCATTTTGATAAACAGGAATAAGAACATCATTGGATGGTATTGTAGCAAAAATTCTTTAAACGGGAACCTGTTTTCTGTAAATGTTACATCTCTAGAAATAAAAATGCTTTTATCCTCTAAATTGTATACTCTGTAACCTTTAGTGTTTTTAGAAAAATCAATGAAAACACACTTGATTGCTCTATGATGCACTTTTGTCATAGGATGAGGTAAAATATAAGCAAATACTAAACAACCAAAGACTTTGAGCTGATCATAAGAAGGTTTGACCTTAAAAAGGATCTCAAAAGGAGTTGACTGGTTTAAAACTGGTGTTGGGATCCTGTTAATTAAAAAAGTAGCATGCAGGACACAGTCAATCCAAAAACAAAGAGGGAGATTGGCTTGAATCCTTAAACTTCATGCAACAGAGAGAATATGCTGGTGTTTTCTCTCAACAATACTATTTTGTTGAGGTGTATAGGTGTAAGAAGTTTGGTGAACAATCCCTTTTTATTTGTAAAAATCGGTCATTTCAAATTCTTTACCGTTATCAATTCTAAAGCATTTAATCTTGACTGAGAATTGAATTTCAACAAGATGGTTAAAATTAATGATTAAATGTCTAGCTTCTGACTTAAGCTTCATAGGATAAATCCATAAGAATCTGCTCTTGTCATCAACTATAATTAAGAAATATGAATGATCATATATGCTTTTGAAAGGAAAAGGTCCCTAAATGTCTAAATGAACAAGATAAAAAATTGAAGTAGAAAAAGAATTGCTAACAGGAAAAGTGGGCCTTTTTTGTTTACTAAATGACAAACTTCACATTCGAAGCAATTATCATTAATCACAGCATTATGAAACTGATCAAGAGATTTCATTACTTGTTTAGAAGGGTGGCCTAGTCTGTTATGCCACAGAGTAAAAGCAACAACATTACAACTAAGAGAAAATGAATTTAAAAACTTCTCACTATCTTCTTGTTGTAAAAGCTTATACAATCCATTCACTTGCTTAGCTATACCAATCATCTTCCAAAATTTCATGTCCTGAATATAACAAAAGTTGGAAGAAAAAATGAGAGAATAAAGGTTGATTTTGGTTAACTCCGAAGTGGAGATGAGATTAAAAGCAAAATTTGGTATGTAGAAAACCCTATGAAGAATCAAAGAGGGTGATAATTCTACAGTGCCTATATGTGTAACCTGAACTAATTCATTATTAGGCAACTTCACATATTTGTCAAAAACTTTGTAATGCCTTTTGAAAAAACTAATAGAATTAGTAAAGTGATCGGTAGCTCCTGAATCTACAATCCATTTCCTATTGTGGAATTGCTTATAACAACATAGAACAGTACTTCTTTCAGCAATAGGGTCGAAGACAGAGGATAAAGCATTGATCTGAGAGGTGGCTGCATTTTGAGAATCAACTGCCTTTTCTTGAATCATTGACATCAGACTATAATACTGATCCCTTGTAAAAGTAATAGGACCATCATCACTAGATTTGTTAAAAGAGTTATGATTGTCATAATCCATATGATATGCCAATTGTTCAGTTGTTGAAAAATTACTATTGTCAGAAGGAAAAGATGCAACATGGTTTGTAGAATTTTGAGAATTCTTGCTTGTTCCCTTGTATCCCGGTGGAAATCCATTCTTTCTGTAACACTTGTCAACAGGATGCCCATACATTCCACAGAAAGTGCAGTTAGGCTTCTTGGCCCCATTGCTTGGAAAAATTTCAGAATTGCCAAAAAATCTCTTTTGACTATTACCAAGGTTGAGTTGTTGGTTTCCCATCTTCGACCTAAAATCATTCATAATTTTCAAGTGTTGATTATGTCCAAGGTTAAAACTGGTTGCTCTACTTCCAGTATTCATATTGAATTTCCCAGCAAACAGTATATTTGAATCACAAGAAACTATAGCAGCACTCAAAGACCTTTGATGTTGAGTCACAATAGCAAAGATTTCATTCACAGGGGCATTGGTTTCATCATAAGAATCTGAGACCTTTGGACAGAAAAGTTCTCATTGAATCCTTTAAGAAACTTTAGGATAAAATCTTATTTCCTATACTTATTAGCAGAACATTCGCAAGCATGTAGAGGTCTCAAATTACATATCTCATCCCATAAGATCTTCAAGTGAGTACGATAAGCAGTAACAGAAAAGTTACCTTATTGCAGAGAGAAGAATTCCTGCTGAAGATCAGAAATCCTTATAAGGTCCCCTTGTGAAAAGCGATCATATAAGTCTGCCCAAAGATCATATGCATAGTCCAGCCACATTACACTTTGCCCAATTTCTGTATTAAGGGACCTCTATAACCAAGAAAGCACAAGATTGTTGCATTTCAACCAAGCGTTGTAAGAAGGATCTTCTTCCCTAGGAACCTTAATTAAACCATTGACAAATCAAAATTTGTTCTTTGAAATCAGAGACATCTTCATAGATCGTGTCCAGCTATGATAATTGTTGCCAGTTAATTGAGAGGAGATTAATATGAGAGTTGGATTTTCATTTCGGTGAATATAGTATTCACTATTCTGATCATCGATTTTAAAGATTTGTGTAGAATTAAAATCTTCAGTAGCCATTGAAGAGATGGTAGTAGAGTATACTAGCTGCTCTAACAATTAATCATGGATCCGGATCACTGCCTGCTCAAAAAAGGCTAGAATGAACCCCCATAACAAATGCTTCTTCCAGAACTCAAAAGGCTTCAGGAAGCCAACCCCAAAATGGTCTAGAAAAAAAATAACTACTGTAATAGCTATAGTTGTCGTAATAGCTAAAGGAGAAGAAAACCACACCAGCATACCAGCACCAACGACTACCTACCAAAGAGTAAACAAAAATCTGGCCACTGCTATTCTGCAAGTCATCTGTCTTACCAACATCCACGATGTTGCTAGCAGATGAGCTCTTAGCGACAACATTCAGTGGTGGAGCTTGTGCAATCAATAAAGCAAACCCAAAAAAAAAATGATAAATCATGACCTAACTAATACATAAAACTTGCAATAGTATAGCAGGCACCCAACCAACCAGTAGAATTTAAACAAAATCAAAATTTTGTCCTGCTCACCAACTGTTCGATAAAATTTTCGACTCACCAACTGTGCGCACCATCTTTGTTTATTTTCAAAGTGAACCGAAGTGAGAGACACCCAAGGAATCAGTCGTTGTCGTCGAACATCAATGGGAAAGATCCACTAGTTTGGGTAGGGGTCGAAACCCTAAAGGAAAAGGAAGAAGGTAAGGGAAAAATAGAGTTCTGACACCATGTCAAATTTTGGGAGAAGAAAGAATATTATTGATATCTAAAACATGTTTTCTTACAATGTTTACTATATACACAAAAAAACATTACACTAGCTTTACACATGTCTAGCTCCTATTGGTGTCAATATATATTCTATTAGGATGCCAAGGATCGAAGCTCTAAATTTTGTCAATGTTTACCAGAAGGATGACACGAAGAACTTGGTTTTGCTAGAGCTTGCCAGGTTGGATTACAATTTGGTTCAATCAGTATATCAAATTGAGGTAAAGGAGCTAGCAAGGTAATAAAAAATAAAGTTATTCCTGGAAGGATTTACTTGTACGAGAGACTTATGACTAAGATCAATAGTGTGACTTGAGACTTGACTTAATCAATTAGGTGGTGGAGCCACTTTGGATTGAGAAAGAAGCTGCAGTTTTCACGAGATCGATTAATGGAGAATTATTTGTGGGCAATGGGGATGATATTTGAGCCACATTTCTCCAAATGCAGGACTGGCCTTATTAAATTCGTATGCATTTTAACTGCAATTGATGATATGTATGATATATATGGATATCTAGACGAGCTCGAGCTCTTCACAGATGCAGTTAACAGGTATGTACATATATGAAAATTAGTTGCTACATTTCATACTATTATCATATTTGGCGATCTGGTTTCAAACTGTTAATGGAAAGTAAGAAAAAAGATATTTGCATCACGATCATTGATTTGTGGGGTACATAGCAGGATAGTCCTTCCCTTTATAAACAATTCCGATTTTTGTCCTTTCTTTTAAAAGGAAACATTACTGTTAAAACAGCCCCTAGGAGTTGAGAAATTCTTCCTTTTCTACAATCTAATGCAGATGGGACATTGCAGCCTTGGAGGAACTTCCAGAATACATGAAGCTATGCTACTTTGCTATGTACAATTTTGCAAATGAATTAGCTTATGATGTCATGAAAGACGAAGGCTTTAATATTTTGCTCTACCTTAGGGGAGAAGTAAGCAATACTTGCCAGAATTTTGGTGAACGTATGTTCTAAATCTAAGCCTAAACTTAACTAAAGATGATAATGTTTCTATGGCAGTAGACAAATCTTTGTAAATCATACTTAGCAGAAGCACGGTGGTTCTGCAGCGGACACACTCCAACTTTGGAAGAATATCTAGGAAATGCATGGATCTCTGGGGGCGGCCCCGTCGCGGTACTCCACTCTTTTGTGATGTCTGAGCATCATGTATCCCATGATTCACTGGACAGCTTGAAGCATGCCCATGAGCTAATTTACTGTTCATCCTTAATCACCAGACTTAGTGATGATTTAGGAACTTCTGCAGTAAGTATATACTGTAGCATATAACATCTAATTAAGCCGCGGTAAATGCATGTTTCAGTTTGAACAAATACTTAAAAAGCTTTCTAACTCTTTGTTTTTCCTTTTCTGTTTCATTTTCAGGGGGGTCCTTCAAAAGGCAGAGAGCAGGAGAGGTGATGTGACAAAATCAATCCAGTGCTACATGACTGAAAAAGGTGCAACTGAAGTAGAAGCAGGGGAGCACATAAAGGGTTTGAAAAGCCATTCTTGGAAAAAACTGAACGAGGAGAGAAGCAAATGTTGTCTTCCGAAATCTCTTGTGAACATGACAATGAACATGGCACGAACAGCTCAATTCCTCTTTCAATATGGAGATGGCATAGGAACATCAATTGGGGTAACCAGAGATCCGTTAACCTTGTTAGTTGCTGAACCTATTTCAATCCAATCTAATAATCACGTAATCTAAATATATATATATATATATATAAATCCTATGAGATAAAAGTTTTTTTGATATATGTCTCAGTCTTACTAAATAAATATTTATTTTTGACACATAAAATTCAATTAATAATTTATTACGAGGAGTATTTTAAGCAGAGGAGGACTATTATTAGACTCTCTACACAACAGACCTCTCTCTACACAACAGAACTCGATCAATCCCGGTGCTTGGCAATGCAACGGTTGGCCCCAGAGTGGCTTGAGTTATTAATTTTTTTCAGTTGAAAATTTATTATTTTAATTTTGTTTTAGCTATCATTTTAGTTTTTCGTTTTCTTGTAATCGACTCCAAAACCTGTTTAAACAATATAGAAATATTCCATTCAAATTCCATATAATTTTGGACATGAATAATAATGAGAGAAGAAATACATCTACTCACTTCTTGAATGTGTACGAGGAATCCTGCTCATCTCAATGAATGGCTACTGCAACTTTTATCCATCATCAGACAGAATTAGCAAGAAAATATAAAAGAAGTTAGAATTTGCCGTAGAAAGAAAACTTGTCAATCGGTATACCAATCTTCCTAGGCAAATGTACATCATCTTTTATACATCGGCATAAACGGACGTACCTAAATAAAGATTTGAAGAACAAGACATCCACAATTCCAAGTATATTCTTGTAAAGATGAGTAGTGAATCAGAGATGAAACTAAGTTTTTTGTATCTTACATAAAAAAACAAATTTGTTTACACAAGAGGCTGAGAAGAAAATCTGACAGAAAGAGTAGAATAGGATTATGAGGAAGCTACTCAGATAGGTCTTTTTGTTGTTAACCATGCTTTGGACTCTTGACGTAGTCTGCCCTTATTGCCCACAATTGCTCTCCAACTGCTTTCATGTCTGGTCGATCTGATCGAATAGGTGCAGCACACTGGATTGCCAAAGCAAACATTTTCACGAGTACCTCCACATGTACTCTTTCTTCCATTAATGGATCCACCATATCCACTACAGTTCCTTCGTTATACTTCCTAAAAGCCTGCATAAATTTACTAATTGAATAATGCCATCGCTTTAAAAAAGCAGGCAGTTCTGCATAGGCAGCAACCATTATCTCATATTTTTACTAATTGAGAACATGCCAAGGTATTGAATAGGCAAATTAGGTTTTTAACTGAAAAACTAGTAGACCATAATTACCACAAACTAAAACTCATAATCCTGACTGAAGTGAGGATAGCTTACCCATCTAAGCGTTACACGCTCGTCTGCAGGTCTCTTTAGCTCCACAGGACGGCGGCCTGTTAGAGTTTCTAGAAGTAAAATCCCAAATGAATATACGTCACTCTTAGGGGTGAGTTGATAGGTCCTCATATATTCAGGGTCAAGATAACCCACTGTCCCTTTTACTTTGGTTGAAATATGAGTCTGATCAGCATCCACTGGACCAAGTTTTGCAAACCCGAAATCAGCAACCTTAGCCCTCATGCTCTCCGTCAAAAGGATGTTGGATGATTTGACATCTCGATGAATAATTTGCTTTTCTATCATGAGGTAAAGAGCACACAAGGTATAGACAAACAAATCAAAGGTCTGTGATAAATAAGCTATACAGTGACAAATAATTTGTTTCTTAAAAGCATAAAGGATAACAAGAATAAAAATCCAGTGTATTAGAAGTTACAATTATATAGCAGAGAATAGTTTAAAAAATAATAATTCTAGTAAGATGATACATTAGTTATATAGATGACAAGAAATCAAAGCATATTAATTTATATATGCTGAGGCCTTACAGCTCTAGTATGACTTTATACTGTTATCTAGCATCAACATTGTAACAAAGGCAGTTTAAACAGTTCGTAGAAATTCCTAGAAAAAAGATCGCACATTGCTCCTCATTTTTTTCTCATTTGAAATGCATGGAAAATGAAACTGGCGTTTGTTCCTAGGAGCTGAATTGCATGCCAATGAGAAAAATCTTCCAATTCATTAATGATACTTTTTTCCCTAAGAAAATAATTCTAGGATTTCAAGAACACTCATCTCTAATGCAGTATAATAAGTTACTCAAAAGGATAATGTTGTGAAAAAAAGTAAGCTCAAAATGTTTGTGTCCAAGAATATATTGATAGAAGAACTTCATTGACTCCTGTTAGCATGCGGGATACTTTTAAGAAAGCTATTCGCAGTGGTACTAAACGTCATTGATGACATAAGCTAGTGAAAATTGATGGAGAGATATAAATGTTGCAGTAGCACATGGCTGACATCATATTGCACTCTAAGCATTTGGCTTTTTTAACATTGTGGATAATCTAACCTTTTAATGTATGGTTTCATGCTTAAATTTTCAAAAAATGAACGTTGGTTGGTGAAATGGTGATTGCTAAAATCAAGAGCTAAAATATCAAGATTAAATGTGATGGGTTAACTGTATGATTGAAGGTTCACATCAGTGGCGTTTTGAAAATACTGTTCGGTGGAAATTAAATACGATTGCTAGAGTGGTCATCTTCATAACTAATTGTTTGATGCAAATGCAAATTACATTAGAGGACTGGAGAGAATAATGACAAAGCGAAATTAGGATAGGTGAAATCACCTTCTGGCACCATCTCCAACCAGAACACTTCTATAAATTGGGGAAAAATCTGAGTAAATGTCAAGAATGTAGTGGAAGTGTTCAGATTACAGAAACAATGTGAAATGCAGTTATGACTCTGAATACTACCAATCTAAAACCATCAACAGGTGGTCCCAGAAGCAAATTTAGCTTACAAATAAACTAATACACTCTGAATTGCTACAATTATAAACTGCTACATGTCAAAGATTTTAGCTATATTCTAGCAGATAAATTTTAAAAGTATTCTTCTCAGAATCTTAGATAGACCATTTGAGTTTGATATCCTAATTTACAGAATTACATAACCAATTGGACTGTTGTCTAACCTGAATAAGTGTGGAGATAAGTAAGTGCATGAGCAACGTCAATGGCTATTTCAAGCCTTTGATTGAAGTCCAAAATTTTTCCCCGCTGACCTGCAGCGAATTAAAGCAAAAACATCAGTTTAAAATCATTATTATCCACACAGATGTTATATACTCTGGATAAATATGAGCTTACCATCCAAATGTTCTCTAAGAGTACCATTTGGCACATACTCTGTAATGATAAGACGCTCATTTCCTTTATCTACAAAACCAAGTAACTTCACCAAATTCCGATGATCAATTTTTGCCAGAAGTTCTACTTCACTGCTGAATTCTGTTCGCAAGCTCTCATAGTTTTCCTATATAACGTTTCCTCATCAACCAACAGAAAATAAAATGGCTAATTTTGCAACCCAAGTGTAGAAAGATGATGTGAATTCTGTTATGCTGCACTAACATTCATTGACAACAAAGCCAATTCAAAACAGACAAGGCAAATTGAAAATTACAGACTGTACAGAAAACCTACTATAATCTTCAGAGCAACACCATTGACAAATTCATCATGTTTCTCTCTGAAGGTTTAACACAACGCTCTATCAGTCTTATGTAACTATCACTGGATGGATGGCTACTGGCTTTTACATCCAAGATTCAATATTTTGATCATTCATAAATAAATCACCAAAATGTAACGGTAATAGCAATGTACAATCAACATGACAGACCATTATTCTTCACTATAATTGGTATGCATAAGAGTATACCATAATGCATGTCTACTTTCTTCATTAATTTATTTACAAACAAAAATTATAAGTTAACTAGTGGGTTGGTGATATATATATATATATATATATATGATCATCTTCTCGAAATGCAATAGCAATTTCCATGTTAGAAAAGTATTTTAGTCTTTCCTTAATGCAGTCCTAAATTAAAGCGCTTATGAGACACAAATTGGTATCTTGGTGTTAAAAGACATGGTTGTGATAGGTCAACTTAAAAGAGGTCCTCATGTATCACAAGATCTCCTGATAAATCAACAGAACTTAATCCCAACTTAATTGGGGTTAGCCATATGTATCTCTGTCCTCTATTCCATCCAAATAAGTACTATCATTGCAAAAAAGTCTCAAATCCTATGGTTGACATCCCTCTTACTTCCACCATAAAACTGTATGATAGAAACCTTTACACCACAAGCTAACCTCACTTCACTCACCTCCCTTTCCATGAATAAAATTTCATTTAACATGCTCTATTTTCATTCTACTTAACTTGAAAGACATTAAATTCCAGGGTACACCTCCAAAACTCTACCTTCCTGTTAATCCCGAATCAGATTTCACCTATATAACCGGAGAATGCGTGCTTTCTCTGCTATCAAACATATATTTTTGCCTATCAAATCGAATGTGCATTTCTTCAAGACCAACAATAGTAGGATAACATTGAGAACCTACTATACAGAAGGCCATGAAGGGACTTATTTTTACCTTCTTCGCACGTTTTATGGCAACCACCTGCCCATCTTCTAGTTGGGCCCTGTAGACCGTTCCAAAGCCTCCTTCACCTATCTGAAGTGATCGTGAAAAATTCTGCGTAGCTCTTGCAACCTGATTCAAATTGAGATGAATTGATCCCACTCTGCTAAGTTTCGGAGACATTGAAAATTTAGGACTTGGTGGCACCCGAAGTGGACTAGGTGGAACCTTTTCAGAAACAGAATTATCGAAAGATGAAACTGAGTCCACTGCAACAATGCAATTGAATAAATTGTCAATTTCATTACTGAAACATAGTGAGGAAAGAGGACTAGCCACCAAATATATCTATAGCATTCAAATCATCATCATCAATATATTTGACAGTTCTTGATTATTCATTTGACTATATCTATCTGGAAGCTGCATAGCTAGTGAAATCGTATTCTTCGAGTTGTAGAGAAAAGAGTCCATTCCAATGTAATTAAAATTGAGAGGAAGTAATACTCACTTGAAATTGGGTCTTTTGCAAGGACATCGTGGGAAGTTGCTTTCCTTTTCCTATAAAAACAGGGACATAGAAGACCACAACTGATGACAACAATTCCAGTGGCGACTATACCAACTTGTTTGGGGGTTGAAAAACTCATGGGATCATCCTTCTTCTTTTTGGGGGGAATATCCTGACCAACATCCTTTTGCAAAATTTTTCGTCCTTGATTGAGGGGCAAGTCATCTGCCAAAATAGTTAGTAAATTAGAACTTCACTGCGTAGCAAGCTTCAAAGTAATGGTTTGCTAAACTCTTAAAGCAGAGGACCAGAGTGAGAATATCATATCAGTACATACCTAATGAAGGGTTCAACCCGCAGTAGCTACTTCCATGATAGCTCTCAAAGACGCATTCATTTGCATAGTGGAAGCGGACAGCTTTACAAAATGAATCTTTGTCTACAAGTCTCCCATTAATGTAATAAATTTCACGACCATGAAAATTTGAAAAGGCTAGGTGATCAGTTCCGCAAACCTTTGAATGTACATCAAACCTAGAGGCAAGTATATGTGAAAATTGCACCAACAATAACAGAGTAAATGCAGAAATAGCCATTCTCAACAAAATATTATGCTCCATTTCCGCATTTGAGCATTTAAACTAAATAATAACATCTCTATATCCCACAAGCCACAACTAAGCTATATAGAAGTTCTGGAAACGCAGGACTGCAATGTCATAAACCGTAAAAACCGCAACCAATATAATTCACATCCAGTGCAGCCTATCTATTATGACAGGCAACCATTGATTGAAGCTCAATAAAAACCAGTATTCCAGTTGACGGTTTCAAAGTGCTGAATTCAGATAAGTTAATTTTGCACAATCACCATGATACTTGAGTGAATTGTTTAAAACCCAGTTCACCTGACAGAACAGAGAGCCAGGATACTGAAACTCAAATTTCCACGGAAACTTGAAGTTCAAAGATCAAATTGCTTTGAACAGAAAATCTCAATTCTTCCTCATCACCACAAACTCAAAGGTTCGTCTTGCAAACCAAGTTCACAAAATTGGCGAAAGATTGATGCTTTGATACTGAATTTTACTATCTCTTCCAAATATGAGCTAAGCAACCATTAGTCCAGGTCCTTAATACCTACTCATCAAACCAGTATATGTTTCAAAACCCAGTTGCTAAAGAAGCTATAGATCGAAATCCCACCTCTTAAAGCCCTAAAAAATGCTTAATCCTTACAGTAGAACCAAAATTGCCCTACACACATCACCAAATAAAAAAAGAATGAATCAGAGGCAGAGATAAAACTAGCCAAAGCATGAAACTTCGAGTTAATTAATGAGCAACCTATACAAGGATTCATTAACTTGTTTTATTCACTCACAAACATCAAACAAAACATGCAAAAAAAAAAAAAAAACAAAAGTGAAAGAAAAGAACCAAACCTGAACAGAAAAGTGGCAGCTGATCAAGGAAATAATAATGATTATAACAAGAGAAATGCGAAGACTGACCGGCCCATGGCGTCTTTTGCAGGTACTTCTGGTTTTGCAGAAGAAAGGAAGAAATAGAGAAAAATGGCGTGTGGGTTTAGTGATGCAACTTTTTGCCGTTTGTATTATTATTATTACTACTTTTAATCTATTTTATTTTATTTTATTTTGTGGAAACTACAAAGAAAAGAGAAATACAAATTTCAATGTTGGACAATGTTGACTTGGAATAATTGATGTCTCTTGCTTGGTTTTTGATTGGATTACTATGTTTTCTTTTTCTATTCTTTTCTAAATTATTAATCATTTATATATAAGAATTTAATAATTTGATAAATCTTAAATCCAAATAAAATATTTAGTCTTTTTTTTTATTAAATCTTGATATTACATATTAGATGTGCCTAATATATCCATTGAAATGCAGTCTTGTTATTGTTAAAAGATTCACCCATTTACTCGTAAAGAGATTCTTTATAAGTACATAAATTCTTTTATTAGGATAGAATTATTCATATCAAAATATTTTTTTATTATTTTATTGAAATACAGTCTTTTCTTTCACCAAAGGCTATAATACCAAGAGGAGACCGAGAGCTGTTCATTCTAAAGATTCTCATACTATAAGCTCAAGGCAGGATAAATCCTCAAGCTAAGACCAAATGAAGGCAACTCAGTCATGATGAACAGGGCATCTGATGAAGATTAAGACCTGGTAGTTGTAGATTTATTACATGATCCTGCAGCTAATAAACTAATTGGTGATGCAGTGTCGCTGCAAGGGAATCAACCACCCGGTCAGCTCTAGTGATCTGGATCTATACTTTTAATGCCGTAGAGAAATACGGGTCATTGAGTAACATATTGAAATTAGAGAAGAAAGTGAGTACTACACTTTTTGTATTGAGGGTGGTGACAATTGTTCCAATAACAGCATGCTCATATCTAAGATATCTAGTGTCTAAGAGTGATATCCGGGCAATGACAAGTAAACTCATTCTGCCATGTTAGGATAACACCAATCTGATGGCTCCGAGGTAGAGATGAGTATATCTTTGTCTCTTCCATTGCTGGATAAAAGACTCAAAAATTTCTAGGGTAACATATTGCTCTTGGGTAGTAGCTGTTAAAGAACATTAGGATAATGCAGAAGACTGGATGTATTCTTTGACTGTGAGAGGAGATTTGTGTAGTAATAGCCTAAAGGTTCTTCTCACTAAGGTTTGTTTCTTAAAAATGTTGTACGGGTTGATTATAGGGACAAGAGTTTTATCAATTTGGATAGTTTCAGGAATGTGGAAAATTTCTACAAGATTGTCTATTTTATGGGACAGGATTTTTCTATAAGATGGGGAGAGTTGAAGAGTAGAAGTTTGAGTAGTGAATTCAGGACTTGTAGCCATATTGATTCAATTCTCTTCTCTTTCACAAATAGCTCTGAAACCAAGAGGAGACCGAGAGCTGTTCATTCTAATAATTCTCATACTGTAAGCTCAAGGCAGGATAAATCCTCAAGGTAAGACCAAGTGAAAGCAACTCAGCCATGAAAGGTCTATGTGCTCTATTGGATTATTAGATTTTTGTAGTCGATCTAGTCCTTTTGAATTATAGAATGAACTTGATAATAAATAATAAACAAGAGTTTAAAACTCAAAAAATAACATGTGTGGAATCTTCTCTAATTTTTAATAATTAGAATTGTTAATAAAAATCAATTTTTTGATCCATAGTAATAAAGACAATTTGGTCATTCAAATGAGCTTTGACTTAAACTCAATTATTCGGCTCTAATCTATGTTTAACCAAATATTTTGAACATTTTGTGCATTCAAAAGTAAGTCTATAATTCTTTTATTTTATTTTTCTGTAAAATATTATTTTGAAATTTTTTAATTATATATATTAATTTACTTTTTCTTTTATCAAAAGGCATAAAACAGCCTCTCTTTTTTTATGATATGTAATATTCATCTCAGAAAATTCTGTTAGAAGTAAAAAAATAATAAAATAATAATAAAAAGGGATTATTTTCTTAGCTTATTTGTCATGTTGAGTTTAAAAAATGCGAAAGATCTGCCTTTGAAACACTTGCAAAAACAAACAACAAAAGGTCACAGAATGATTGAGGAGTCCCACGTGGTCCAAGTTTTCCTTTCTTTCTTTTTTCAAGAAAAGTTTTTCTTTTTCTCTCTTTACCGGTCACTTATTTTAGTAAAATAAGACTTAATTTTATATTAAAAGTACTAATGCTGCAGTCCATGCAATCTCAATTGGATCTTCAGCTCATCCCTGAGAGCCCCAAGATTATTAGTAACAGTGACACCAATTTCAGATTTTTTTTATTTATTATATTTGTTATGAAAATAAAATTTTATTTAATATAAAAAAATAAATTTAAATTTAAAATTTAAAAATTTAAAAATCAGACACTTTTATTATTTAAATTAAATTTTAATATATATTTTAACTCGTAAATCTATATCGGTAACGCATGAGCCATTTTATAAATTTTTAAATCATATTATTTTATCACAGAATTAGAATGTCAATTTATGTAGAATTATTATGTAATAAAATTGCCAATAGCATTATGTCTATTATTAACATTAAAAATCCATAATCGATATCTGAATTTAATGAAATAATAACTAAATAACAGTTGATTAAAAGAATTTAAAAATTAAATTAAAATTATATAAGTTTTTTTAATATTATGATTTAAATTTTTAAAGTTCGATATTTTAATAACTAAATCTGGAATGCATATATTATATTTAGAGGTGTTGTATTTTTTAATTATTTATTATTTAATTAATTAAAATGATAAAAAAAATCATATAAAAGAAAACGAGATACTTGCTTCTCATTTATTTAATAGAAGGGATTAATGATTTTCATATTATCTATTTGAATTCAAAGTTAAAAATTGAAAATTCAACTGTGACTAGTCTAAGGTCTATTATTAGTTGTTTATCCATAACCTAAATTATTAGTTGTTCTTGAGCTTTTAATTTTTGAATTTGACAAGTAAATAAAGATTAGATTCATATTTGTCATTCTCTGAATTTTTTATGATATTTTTATATTTTTTGACATATCATTTTATCTAATATATTAATATACACTGTTTGTAAATATTAAAAAAATATTTACTAAATTAGAATAAAAATTAAAAATATTTAGAAAATAAAATATAAATATCTATTAAATTAAATTAAAATATTAAAATTATTAAATATTTTTTAAAATATTAAATATTTATTTTTACGAGATAAAAATATTAGAGATAACGATGCACATATAAAAATCAAAAGAAGTGAGATGGTATATATAAAGATTAACACACAAAAGACAACCCCTTAGAGGGGGCAATTCCGTCATTCAAAAGTGTAAAATGGACTCCACGTGGTTTTGAAAATGCTTCACCAACTCCTAATAAAAATTAAAATAAACTAATAAATAAAATAGAAAGCGTCACCAAATTTAAATTCGACCTTCTTTTTTTTAAGAAAAAAAAGTCTCATTAATTTGAAGAGCACCAAACTCAATGATGCTCACTTTGCTTAGTGATTCCAATCATTTGGAAAAATGTGGGGGCACACTAAAATATTGCCAAAAAAAATGACTAAAATTAATCATCTAGAATATCTAATTACTCCACTAATTCTGAATATGCAACTTTCTCCAATTATTCACTATATAATAATTAATTCTTTTTGTATTAAAATATTTATTATTTATGAACTTAATATTTATTATTATGACATAGTACTATAATATTCATTATCGGTATATATATTAAAATTTATTAATATTTTTAAATAAAAATAATAATTATTTATAAATTTTATTATTATTTTTGTGATGTATGTTGAAAAAAATTTATAATTGATATAAACATTCATCATTTATAGGTATAATATTTATTAGTTTATTAATAAATATTCGTCATTAATAAAAATCATACCATTAATTCATTAACATAAACATATATAATATAGAGATAACATAAATTGTTCTTAAACAGTTAATAAATAAATAAAAATTAAAATAAAATTATACTACAAATATTTATATTATAATACACATATCTTTTCATAAAATTAAATTAATAAACAATAAATATTTTACGTTTAAACAATAAACATTCAAGCATAAGCATAACAATGAAGAATTAACATTCAACACATGTTTAATAAGCACGAGTTAATAAATATTTAATAGAAAATCAATCAACTCTCAAAAAGAATTATACCAGCATCTGATATGCATGTGAGACACTGACGTAAACTTTTTTACAAATAAATCGGATAAATCTTGAGTCCATCTTATAATATGCACACATAAGTAAGTAAGATGAGTTACATCAATTATTGGATTGGATTGGCTTTAATCCAACCCAACTCATACCAATTTAATATTTTTACTTATACTTTAATTCTCTAAATAAAAGTTATATATATAGAGATAACTTTTTTAAACTCTTTTTCTTTTTTAATTTACAAAATGCCCAAATAAAACGTTACAGTATATACTAATTCATTCTTACTAAAAAATCAATAAATTACTATAATATCTAAATTAATATAAATTGTATAGTATCACAAACACTTTCCATCATATTTTATTATTATTATTATTTTTTTTTTTCTTAAATACCCACATCATCCTACTCAATATAGGTAGCCTATTTATTTTTTCAATGGACACTGGACATGATAGTATTAAGGAACTAAGGAATAAGGAAAAGTTCCTCATGTATTGTTTATTTAATTAGTATCTTATAGGTATTGATGATGATTACACCGCATATTAACAGTGTTATTATTATATTTGCATCAAGAAAATGGCAGGAAACTACGAGTTAGGTGGTTTGCTAAAATGGAAGACTTGCTTGTAATTAAAAATTAATCAACTCATCTAATAGTGATTAAGCTGTTCCTTTAGTCCGCAAGAATAATACACCAACTAGCTTATATATAAATACACATAAACACTGCATATCAACATATAATAAATAATAATAAAAAAATCTTTTCAAACTCTTTTTCAGGTCAGAATGTTGAACAGGAATGCAATCAAAATCCATTAAATATTGGACTCAAAATTATTAATGGAAAAATCAGTCTCACCAACTGAACAAATAAAGCTTCGGACCATTCCCAACAAGTTTGAGGATCCAACACTAACAACTAATCACTCCTCGTAATTGCCACTTTAAACTTTAAAAGTTCATCTATATTTTCATGACCCACCACCCACTTCAAAATTCATGAAAAAACAAAAAAGTTTGATTCAATTACCAATATAATGGAGAATAAGATCGGAATAAATTATTCACCCGAACAGAAATAGATTGTTCACCTGAATAGAAAAAAAAATAGAAACGAGAGAAGGAAAGTATGAAAGATGAGGATGGATGATGAATTTTCTATCGATCACACTTGACAAGTCTTAGAATTTTAAATTATAAACTCTAATTTAGAATATCAACTTTTATTTTAAAATCTGAAACTAACTATTAATTCAATAAATAATAGATTTAAGGTTTGACCTAATAATACTAACCTAACTAAATAATTCAAAATATCTCATTTAATGATTTAGGTTTAGGTTGAGTTGGTGAATTAAGTTTTATTGGATATTAGTTTGAACAGTCCTGAGGAAGAATATACTAAAAAGAATAAATTTGCAATACCATCTATTCAAACGTATGTTAATGTCTGGTAATGAATTTTTGTTCTTTGTATATAAACATTTGTAGAAAATCTTATGAACATGATGGTTGCCTCCATTTTCTAAGCTTTGATCATGATTCTCTTTTAGGTTTTTACTCTGTGATTTTGTTTCTTTGATTGAAGAGTCCATTTATATTTGCCACAACAAATTCTTTTATATGAGAATTTTAACTTCAAAACTAAAATTAAAAAATATATATATATATATGTATAAACATCTCTATAAGGAAAAAAGAAAAAAAAAATTATGAAATAAATACATTTTATTAAAAATTTAAATTAATTGATTAAAGTGAGAGTTAGACTCTAACGGATAAAATTGGGCTTGGTTTCAATTATATACTAAAATGCATTTGATTAATTGAATATTTATATTTTGTAATAATGTGTGATTGTAACATATTTTTTTCACTATCATCCTTCCAAAACTAAAACTAAAAATTGTGCCTGTAATTTAGTTGCTTGGATGATTGTTTGTTTTCTTGCAAGTCAAAATGATAGGCAAGTAATTAGTATTGACAAGTAATCTGTGTGGAATATAAAGCATGTATTCAACTCACATTACAATGAACGAAGCTGAAGAGAAGAAAGGAGGAGAGAAACCCAACATTTGTCAAGATTAGGATGTTCAATAATAACATAGATTTGTGGGTCAAAGATCCCTCCTTAATTTCAATGGGCTTTTTTGGGGGTCTTATGACTTTAGATAAAATCTTAGCATTCATCTCTTCTCCTTGTACTAAATGAAAGCAAGTATTTGTCAATAATGATATTCAATTCAACATAATTTGGCATACATTTAAACAAAAAGAAAATAGTGTCATCCAGAATTTTCAATATTCAACTTAACTAATCAACCTTATTCCCAAACTTAGACCACCTAAATTAGATTTGTTTAATTTTTCATTAATTTTCATCCACCCTTTTGTTTTTTTAAATTTATTTTGTCATTTTCACTTTAGAATTTAGAATCTAAATCAATAAATCTCAATTTTAAGTGTTATTAGGTGAGAGGACTCTTATCATTTTTTTTTTTTTTTTTGTATAATTCAATGACCATTCATCCAATACTCAAAATGATCAGTAGTAGAAGCAGCTTCCATTCTTTTGACCTTTCTTTTTCTTAATTGTCAAACAAAACATAATTATATGCTGAAATTTCAAGATTTTTCTACATTCTTTACCAAGTATATATCAACAAGAACCCAAATAAAATTAACTGAATTGTGACTGTTGAATTTGAACACAAAGTGATCATTCAACAACTCAGCAATAGATTCATTTCAATTAGGTTAAAAGATTACTTGTGCTGTAATCCTTTCATCGCTCGAAGCTAGTGATAAATCTATATTCTATCTACTTTTATTATTTTTGTTGTCGGATTATAGAAGGGCCGTAAATAATTAAAAATTAAGATATTTGTGTTATTATTAAGATAAATAGTATTGAATTTTAAAATCTTAAGAGATTTTCGCCTTTTGATTAACGTAAATAGAGTTGCAAATGAAAGAAAAGAAACCATTAAGGAATGGCTGGCGGAGTAGAGTTAGCAACCATTGCTCATTTGACTTCATTTTTTTTCCTCCTTTTATCTAATAAACAATTTGAAATTCGATTTTGAATATTATCCAACAAATTAATTAAACTAACCACAGTCTACTCTTTCACACTTTGCAGGAAGTTAATTAAAAAAAGTCAATAGATTCATGGTGGATTTAATTAAAATAATATACAAGTATTGATTATAAAAATTAATTAACTTGTTATTAGATGAGAGAACCTTGAATTCCTCTTTCTTTTCTCCTGCCAAAAGGTAATACCCCTTTTATAAAATTTCAAAATTATTATTTCCCTGGATGTGACACACTAATTAAAAAATGACTAAGTTAAATAATTAAAGAGTGATTTAATTATTATTTTTATTTATAAAATAAATGTAAAAGTTTTTAGTTCGAATTTTTCTGTATAATACTTATATTATATAATTCGTGATTTATTGACTTTTAATAAAATATGAAAAGAAAAAGGACCAGCTACCTTTTACCCTGTCTCTTAATTCAAAACCATAAGTCTTAAATATATATATATGAAAAAAATAATTTATTTATTTAATTGTTATTCTCCGAAATTTTGTATTTGATTGTATTTTAGTCTTAGATTTAATTTAATTTATTTTAATTATTCAATCTTAATTATATTGTAATTTAGTTATTTTCGTAAATAAAAATTCACACGTTGCAAAAATAGCTAATAAAAATAAATAATTAAAAAAATACAAATATTGTTTTTTCATTAGAAAAATAACTAATTATTAATATAACTGAAATTGAATAATTAAAAAAAAAAAGTAAAATTTAAATCTTATAATGAATATAAAATTAAAATTAAATTCAATATTCATTTGTTACATCAAATGAATCCAAAAACTAGATTTTTAATCTTTAATCATCATTTATTACTTAAAAGGGTGAAGCAAAAAGTAATGCAATTATCACATCCCTCATTCTTTGAGAATCAAAAGATTGTTTGGAATCTGGGTTCTTTGTCACATTATTTCTACAATATTTGGTCTATCATATTGGTGACCTTTTTGGACCATATCATTCTTTAGCGCCACTATCTTTACAAATGGTTGCTAGCTATTAATACTATCTCTACCTCTTGACCACTATAGCATATGACCATTGCTGGAATCATCTGTGGCCAATCACAGTGAATTATTATGAAAAGTTGTGATTACAACCAGGGTTGTACACAATTCAATTAAAATTAAAATCCATACCGAATATAATAAATTTGGTTTATAATTAGTTCAGTTTTGCTTTGTAATTTTCATATTAATTTAATTTGATTTTTCAATTCGGTCGATGCATGCTCCTAATCACAACAAAATCAAGAGTACTTGATTAAGAACAATAATTTAAATCTCTTCATTGTTAATAGTTTTTCATAAACAACTCTTCAAATTAAAAAATCTTTCATATAAAGTTCTTTTTTTATTATTATTAGTTAGAGGCAAATCATTCATGTAAAAGTAAATAGATTGTTGGAAGAAAAACAAAGAAGAATGTTTATGATCTAGTTTCAAATTAAATTAATAGATATCTAATACTTTCAAAAGATTCATATAAACATTGATATTACATCATTATATATTAATAGAATTTCTTTTAGATAAAGGAAAATATTATTTTTGTGTTAAAAGAATAGGTAAAAATATTTTAGTGTTAGTAAACCAAATTGACATATTTTGCAAAGCTTTGTTCCGAGTCTCTAAGGTGAATTGGGCTGATTTCAAATATTGAGGAGTCCATTTCAAATTAGCATTTGTAAAATGGCAAAATCAGACTACTTGTTTTAATGGACCAAAAGTCCATTACCTAGTTCCTCTTAATATCTGCAGTGGTGGCCTCAGACTACTCGTTTTAATGGACCGAAAAGCCCATTAACTAGTTCCTCTTAATATCTGCAGTGGTGGCCTCAGACTACTCGTTTTAATGGACTAAAAAGCCCATTACCTAGTTCCTCGTAATATCTGCAGTGATGGCCTCAGACTACTAGTTTTAATGGACCCAAAAGCCCAATAACTAGTTCCTCTTAATATCTGCAGTGATGGCCTCAGACTACTCGTTTTAATGGACCGAAAAGCCCATTACCTAGTTCCTCTTAATATATGCAGTGATGGCCAACTTTTCCTCTCTCTCTCTCTCTCTCTCTCTCTATGTATATATATATATAAATCAATGATCTTTTTAATTTGCAAATAGATACATAGTTCAATTACACTGAAAATGTAAATAATAAACTAACAAAGGCAGATAGTTAATAACATGCTGAAACAAATCACTTAAAAATTAATTTATATTTATTAATTTTAAATAATATTATATATGTTAATTATTAATATCAAAATAAAAATATAAATAAATATATGTGTTATTTTTTCATTTTCTGTAATATCCATTTTACGTATAATTTAATATATAATTTATTTTACAAGTTAATAATATAAAAATTTCATATTATTTGTATATAGAAAATAAGTAACTTTATTATCTCCTGACAACATATTTAGAAACTAACTCCATTTATGATTTCATTTACAAAAATTACGAATTTGACTCTCTTTGCTATCAATGCATTATATTTTCTTTACAATAAATATAAGAAGATAAACAATTACATATATTCATTCATTATGTAATTAGTACATAAAAGCGTGAAACATTCAATTACACACAATAATTTATAGATATGGATATAAAATAAATACGGTTAATTATTTTAACATTTTTGAATTATATTAAATTATATTAGTAGATTCTTATATTTTTAATAATTATTTTAACATATCTATCTCTTAACTCCGTTAAACTATTACATTTTTAAATTAAAAATAGATACTAAATGTAAATAAAATATCTAAAATATCTTTATGGATTAAATATTTTAATATCCTTGAAGTTTTATTAAATTGTATTACTAAATGTTTCTATTTTCATAACTAATTTTAACATTTTTACGTCTTATTATGTTAAACTATTACATCCTTCAATTAAAGATAAATATTAACTGAAATTAAAATATCAATTTACCTTCACTAATATAACTATATTAGTATTACCCATGATAATCAACTCCAAATTTTTTATGTATAATTCTTATACAATTTACTTATATATTGAAAGAATGTGATTAACTTATACATTTTTTGACTTAACTTAATATTGCATAAATTTATTAATTATAAAAAATATTATCTTATAAAACCTTTTATATAATTCTATATAATACATATTTTTTTAGTTTAAGTATCTCAATGCAAATTTTGATTTTTTCAATTGATCTAATAATTTATAACTTTAGCTTTTAAATATTGAAGTTTGTAAATTTTAAAATTAAAAGAGTTAGTTTAGTAATATATATATATTTATTTAAAATTGTTAAATTATAAATTTAGGATATTTAAATATTTCTAAAAAGGATGTTAAAATTAATTATTGAAAACAAAGGAATATATTAATATAATCTAATAAAATTTAGAAACATTAAAATATATTTATTTATAAAGATAGAATTGGTATTTTAAATAAAAATAATGTTTGACTAACAAAAGAATTTGACGAAAAGATATAATAGCTAATTTACTCTAACTAGTCGCTTACTCGTGCATTGTGCGGCTGTTATTATTATTTCAACTATAAAATTAAATTGATAGATATAATTTAATAATTTTTTAAATATTTAATATTAATTTACAATATTATAAAAAAATATAGCAAACTAACTATTTTAAATATTTTTTTAATTTTTTAATATTTTAAAATTTTCATTAGTGCAATAATATAAAAAGTATCTTAAAATTTATTTATTAATTAGTTTTAATATTATATAAATTAATAGTATCAAAATAATTGATCTTACTATTTTATAAAAGTAAAAAAATTATTATATAATTAAAGAAATTAATTTATAATTGAATATAATGTTAAAAATATGAGTTAAGATATTATTTTCTAGAATTAGAAGTGTTACTAATTAGTATGCTATTTTTTAAGATAAAATTAGTAGCATTATAAACGATTTATTAGTTAATACAATATTAAAATATAATTAATATATTATTTTTTGAATTAGAGTACATACTTAATTAGGAATATAACTTATGAATAATAAATTGATAGAAAAAACTATAAAATCACACAAAATTTTGAATTCCATGTGTCAAAAATAAATATACATGTTAAAATAAATAAATACAAACGTTAAAATAAAAATATTGTGTGTCAAAAATTAAACATATATATTAATAAAATATTAAATATCAAAATTAATATATATATATATATATATATATATTTTTATATATTGAATGGTGTTAAAGGAAACCGGATATTAATGGGTATCATTATTGAAAGTAACAATCTCAGTTAAATGGTGGCACAATAGTTAATTTCAGAGCTATAAGAAACAAATTAGGTATAGGAAAGAGTTATGATTGGGTGTCTGTAAAGCATAATTGAATGTTATAGTCAGCATCCCATTAGAACACAAAAAAGGAACATTTTGGCTGGACCAACAAATAGTTAGCCGAAAACACAATTATTCGCGTTAGGCTCTCATGAGAAAAATAAGAAAATAACATTCAAAATCAGTTAAGGGAAAGGGACCAATTTATGAATTTGCATTCACGTTTATGTTTGGAGGATCTTCATTTAGAACTTATAAATGTCTCTAATTCAAGTGTTTGTTATTGCATCGATAATAATCGTTCGGTAAATAAATAAATATTTTTAAAATAATCTTAATATTATAACTAAAATTGAACTCAAAATGATAAAATCGGTTGCTCTTTTAAAAGTAAAAAATTTAAATTGAAATCTTCAACTTTCATAATAAATCAATATTCATATTTATAGCAAATATATAAATATAGTTACATAATTAATATTTGTATTTATTATATAGTATAAGATCGGACATCAGAATTCAGTGAATCTTTAAAAAGAGTCATCAAAAGCGGTCAGAGGAAGAAACATGTGTTCTGAAATTGATAAAGATTCTTAATTATTTAACATTTAAGATATTATATATATGTTTTTTATAATTTTGAGTTGGGAACATATACTATGGATTAAAAAAGAAAAATCAATAAGATAAGATGTAATCATCTGATTGAATTTGGTAGTTTAGATGATTCTTGAAAGACTGTACAAAAGACTAAACTAATAAAAAAGGATGACAGCAGAAGCAGGTAGTTTCACTTTAACAATAAAAAATTACTAAATTAATTTCCAAAATTTGCATATAATAATAGAGCAAGTCCATGTCAACTGTAAAGAATAAGTTCATCAATATCTTAACTCACCAAATCATCCATCAAGATTAGACGTGTCCTATTTTAAGAATGAATGCTATTGGTTGAATTCTTAATAATTCTTTTATATCCTATTTAAAATTAATCTAACTAATATCAAATATTTTAATGCAATTGTTATATTCTACTCATAAATTTAAAATTTTAATTAAGTTAATTTTTTTATTATTTTTTTTTATAAATTTTAATATAATCATATGCTCAACGTTTAAATTTCATTGTGGGTATATATTCAACGCTCAAATTTTATTGTTGCTGGATACTTAATGTCGAATTCAAAATTTTAATTAAGTTAATAAATTTTAAATATCTATTAAATATAATTTTCAGTAATTTTAATTTCTTTTTTTTTTCTCCTTTCCAATCATAATTTCTTTTGTCGTTTTACTTAAATCAAGTGTGTTTTATTTTTTTTTGCCATAAATAAATTACAAATAATATATCAAAGTTAATTTTAATTTTAAATAGCGAACAGTACTAATTATTGTCTATAAAATAAAGTAATTACATTAAGAAAACAATAATGTGAAGAATATTGAAGCTAAACCAAACCAAATATATTTCTTTCCAGTGTTTCCTTTTTCTTTCCTTGGAGTAGCAAAGAGCTAAACGTGGGGGGCCCTACTCAATAAACAGTTGGTCTTGAAGCATATTACTAGAATTATTCCATTTATAATTATGTTTATATAAAATACTTAAATTCTATTTTCTCAAAAAAAAAAAAAAACACTTATTGCATGCAATGATTTTATCATCCACTAATTATATTATTATTATTATTATATTATTAATATTAATATTATTATATTTTATCATTATTTTTTTGAAATTGTATAAGTTAGTAGCCAATATACTTTTCGAAAGAATTTAATATTATACTTGCTATGTGAACTAACATCTTTTAAACTATTAATTATAATGAAACTATAAATAATAGATTAAGAACATTGTTTAAAATAATTTTCGCAGTTGCACTATTTATTTTAGGAATAATTTGCACTTGTCAAGAAATAATAATTAAACAGTTGAATTCTTAAAACTAATAATCGAGTGTTTTTAATAGCTGATTTTCAATTATTTTAAATTTTTTTTTAGATATAGATGAGAGAGTAAAACTTATTCAGCACGTCAAAAACTAAAATATATTCATTAGTGATATAACCTTATGGTAAGTTTTATCTTATATAACTCTCTTTCTCTGACTTCTATTAATTCTCAATTTAGTAGTCTTAATCTTTAATCTCTAATTTATGAAGTATAATATTTATTGACTATATAACTCTAATGGCTTGGTTGTATATAATAGTTAAGTTTATCATTTTATTATTTTTATAATACATCTTTACCACATCTTATTTTTAACATAAAAAGATTTACATCGATATTTATAATATGTAACCTGCTAAAAATACTATTTCATTATTTTTATACACATTACTATATATTTTTATAAGTTTAACTATTCGATTGTCATTTTTTAACAAGTTTAGACACTAAGATTATAATTATTTTTTTATTTTACTAGGTATTAGAAAATATTAATTTACTTTTTGCACAATTTCAATTTTGAAGTTTGATCAAAATATACTTAATAAGGTGTGTAAAATCATTCAACTAAAAAGTCTTTCTTTTTGCATCCAATAAATAGTAAGGGTGTCCAATCTAATTTATGTATATAAAATATAAAACATATCAAATTTTATGGTTTTAATAAGTAAGAGAATAAAAATTCAAATTAAAAATATTATTTAACTTAAAATATACATATATATTAGGTTCAAGCTGTAGGTGCTATAATTTTATTGTCTGGAAAATTAGTTGATTTTAATTTTATTATGAAATATCAATTTCTCTTGTAAATTAAAAAAAAGAAAAAAGAAAAAAAGAGAGAACATAGATTACAATATAAGACTTGCCAGAGGTAATTATGTCTCACTTAGAAAGGTTATTCGAATATTCTTAATGCCAAGAGTGAGAATTGTATCTTAAAACAAATCCACCACTTTTGGTAACTCATTATTTAC
Organism: Ricinus communis; assembly: GCF_019578655.1. Classification (NCBI taxonomy): domain Eukaryota; kingdom Viridiplantae; phylum Streptophyta; class Magnoliopsida; order Malpighiales; family Euphorbiaceae; genus Ricinus; species Ricinus communis. The sequence continues at coordinate 25,507,818 of NC_063258.1, forward strand.
CACAACATTTTCCTCATGAAATAACTTAAAAAAAAAAAAAAAACATTTTCCTTATGAGATGTAAGGAAATAATACAATTTATTTTTCCAATAGTTTTTTTAATTAATTAAATTTATAATCACATTTTATAAATACATATATTCCAAACAACCATTGGAAGTAATAATTGATAAAAAAAATTTAAATAAATAAATAAGGCACCAAAATAAAATAAATACATTTTTAACTTAAGGCTATGTAGTCTTTTGTCTAGAGAAAAAGAAGAGCTATATTTAGTTATATAATTATATATACATGATATTGTTTAATAAGGATAAACTATGTTTAGTTTTGATAAATAATTTTATATTAATAGATGTTATACTTATTTAATAAATAATGTCACATAGATTTAGTAGTAAATAAATATTTATGTATTTAATAAAATAATAAACAACTTAAGTTGAAATAATATAAATTATGTATGATTGCATTTCTATCGGATGACAAATATCCTACGACATATCTAAATCATTAAGTTAAAAGAAAATTGCAAGACCACAAGAAAAAGTTTAATGAAAAAAGAGAAAAAAGGAATAAAAGAAATAACATTTTTACTATTTTTGCACCGCTTTAAGGAATTCTCAAGGCAGCAAAAGCTCTTATATGCTAAAAAATTACACTGCTGTAACCTGTAAACAACTGCCCATTTCTAGCCTCTAATTTCTCTCTCTTAATCTCTATAAATTCTCAATCTTTTTACAGTTCATGTACTAGAGTCTAGAAATAGAAAAACAGAGCACAAACACCAAGACAAGTTCACTCTAGTAACAGTTTATCTTTCTCTTTCTCTCTTCTTAAGAAGAGCAAGAAGTGGAAATTGAGTGAAAATGGCAGGTAATGATTGGATAAACAGCTACCTTGAAGCAATTCTTGATGTGGGTCCTGGCTTAGATGATGCTAAATCATCTTTGTTACTTAGAGAAAGAGGAAGGTTTAGTCCTACTAGGTATTTCGTTGAACAAGTTATTACTGGATTTGATGAAACTGATCTACATCGTTCATGGGCTCGAGTATGTTTATCTCTTGCTTTGTTTGTTTACAAGAAAGATCACTCTTTTTATGTGATTAACTTGAAAAAAAAGAGATTGTACTTTTTATGTGTATATTTGTATATGTGATTGGATGGTGTCTTTAATTTTGTGAGTTATTATAGGCCCAGGCAACAAGGAGTCCTCAGGAGAGGAATACAAGATTGGAGAATATGTGTTGGAGGATTTGGAACTTAGCTCGTCAAAAGAAGCAGGTTGGTTTTTGTTTGATTGTTTATAATGTATTTTTATTGAATTAATTTTTTTTTTTTATATTTTTAGATTTGATGTTTAGTGTTTTTGTTTGCATAAAGCAGTGATCATAGCTCAATGGTAGCAGAAGTCATTAGTGGAAATTAGGTGTTTGGTATTCTCTTTTTTAATATGTTTAATATGGAAATTTTAATTTTAATTTTGATTTTTAAGTGGTAAATTGGTTAGTTTTCTTTATGAATTAATCTTAATTGATAGCTGTAATCACAAGTAAAGTGTCTTTCACTTGGGTCTGATGATCCAGCAGAGGATGTATTTGAAGAACACTATAGTGTCATATCTGTATATTCTTTTTCTGAGCAACTGTTGCCTTTTGTTTTATAAGCTTTCACAAATCAAGAAATGATTTTGTTAAGACAGTATTAGAAATTTATTGCTTGGTAATGATTTTTGTTTGACATTTATAACAACTAGAAAATGGACTATCATTTCTGTACATTATTCATCCCGGGTGACGGGGTAAATTTATCTGCATGGCAAATGTTTAGCTTCAAACTATTTGCTTTTCAGATTAACATTATTTTTTTCTTTTTCTTTACTTTGAGATATTTAAGATTATTTCTATCAGTCTTACTGATTTGAAGCTTTGAATCATGTAATATCATTTGATCTCAGATTCTCTATTCTAAGCTAGAATTAAATGACTTCTGAACTGTTAATTGTGGCCTTAATTTATGTAGCTCGAGGGAGAGCTCGCCCAGAGGAATGCTAAACGTCGTATTGAACGTGAAAGAGGCCGCAGAGAAGCAACGGCTGATATGTCTGAAGATCTATCAGAGGGAGAAAAGGGAGACACAGTAGGTGATATATCAGGTCATGGTGATAGCCACAGAGGCAGACTCCCCAGAATCAATTCTGTTGATGCAATGGAGGCATGGGCTAGTCAGCAGAAGGGCAAAAAGCTATACATTGTATTAATAAGGCATGTACTGAACTTAGTTTTCTGGTGTTCAAATGTTGTGATGCAGAGGACTCTAAGTAGTTGGTATTCCGGTATTTAGGATGGTTTATTCACAAGGTTTTATAAACTTGTGCACTCTGTATATGATACAAAGTTCGTGATTATTGTCTAAACATCAATCCAATAATTGCTCGAAGGAAATTGCATAGGCTATGAAACATATCCTGATTATGATGTTAGGATACAAATTGTGATATTTCCAATGTCCCAATTAATTATTTATTGTTATTTTTAACAAGTAGTGTACATGCAGCCTTCATGGTCTAATACGAGGTGAAAATATGGAGCTTGGGCGTGATTCAGATACAGGTGGTCAGGTAATATTTTCTGATAGAAGTTTTCATTCAATGTGGTTTTTATACAGTTCCAATCTCTGCTCATATAATCTTGTTATACAACAACCAATGATCTTTGGCTTTTGTTTCTTTATCTTTTAGGTTAAGTATGTTGTGGAACTTGCGAGGGCTTTGGGCTCAATGCCAGGAGTCTATCGAGTTGATTTGTTAACTAGACAAGTGTCATCTCCAGATGTAGATTGGAGTTATGGTGAGCCCACAGAGATGCTGACTCTTAGAAACTTGGAAAATTTTGAAGATGAGATGGGAGAAAGCAGTGGTGCCTATATTGTTCGTATACCCTTTGGACCAAGAGATAAATATGTTCCTAAGGAACTATTGTGGCCTCACATCCCTGAATTTGTTGATGGTGCACTTAACCACATAATTCAGATGTCCAAAGTTCTAGGGGAGCAAATTGGTGGTGGGAAGCCAATATGGCCTGTGGCCATCCATGGACATTATGCTGATGCAGGCGATTCTGCTGCTCTTTTATCTGGTGCTTTAAATGTCCCGATGCTTTTCACAGGTCACTCACTTGGCCGGGATAAGTTAGAACAGCTGCTAAAACAAGGCCGACTATCGAGGGATGAAATAAATCTTACATACAAAATAATGCGTCGAATAGAGGCTGAGGAATTCTCCCTTGATTCTTCTGAGATAGTCATAACCAGCACTAGACAGGAAATTGATGAGCAGTGGCGCTTGTATGATGGTTTTGATCCAATACTTGAGCGCAAACTGCGAGCGAGAATCAAGCGTAATGTGAGCTGTTATGGCAGATTTATGCCTCGCATGGCTGTGAGTACTAAAATGACTTTTCCTTTTAATTCAAATAAAATATTCTTTTAGAAGCCTTAATTGCTTTCTTAGTAGCAGATACTGTTGTCAGGACCTGACTAAGCCTGTCTTGGACTCTAGTTATGTTATGAAACATGTGAGCATATTAGTGTATATTAAAATAATATGCAGAATGAATTCTTCTGTCCCATCTGATATATTTTGGTATTTTGTGTGTTATCTATTGATATTATTGTCCAATAGTTTTTCAAGAAATTACGCACTAGGAGCCATAGGAGGAGATTATATATGATAAAACTGATTTCTCATTTGCTTTCCCTATCTAGTTTTCTTGTTTCTGTAATCTACTAGTATTTTTGAATTACCATTTAAAAATCTCATTTAAATATTCTTTGAGTTTGTGTTTTTTCCTATTTGCTGTGTCTCTAAATGGGTGAGTGATGTATGTTTATTAGAGGAAACATTGATCTATATTTGTTGATACTATTCGCTGACTATTTTTAGAGACTGACGGAAAGATCAATTGAATGGATGGTTTTGTTATCCAACTAATAGAAATGTTGTGACGGGGCTTATACGCTGTTTGGGTTAGTATTGGGAGGAGTGTGACAACTTACAAGTCTATATCCCTCTTACCTTTCTTTTGTGCATGCAAATCTGTGCGGTTTTATTTGCTTGTTAAAAGTTGAAACTCAGTGATCTGAACTGCTATGGCACATTGAATTGGTGCAGCACCTTGGTTTCTACAGTTCCCTCTTCCAAGGATACGTGTTAAGGTCCTAAATATTAATGATTTTCTGTTCTTGTCATGTCTTGATGGACACCTGTGTTTGATCCCTTGCTATTTGCTATTTAATGGAGTGAATATTATTAACTTGTGATGCTTTGCAGATAATTCCTCCTGGAATGGAATTTCATCACATTGTTCCTCAAGAAGGGGATATGGATGGTGAAATTGAAGGAAATGAAGACCATCCTACTTCTCCTGATCCACCGATCTGGACTGAGGTTCTCATTTTTCCTTATTTCATTTACTTTGATGCATCCTAGACAGGTGGCCAATACATTTCATTCTAGTTCTCTATTCAAGGGCAAATAGACTGCTTTGAGTATTGTGTTTAAAGCCAGTGAACATGTTTCCATGTTTTTATGCAGCTGTTAAATTGATGTCAGTTCAATTACATGCTATTCTGCAGATAATGCGGTTCTTTACAAATCCCCGTAAGCCTATGATACTTGCCCTTGCTAGGCCAGATCCCAAAAAGAACATTACGACTCTGGTTAAAGCATTTGGGGAATGCCGTCCATTGAGAGAGCTTGCTAATCTTGTACGTGCAGTCAACTAACAAGACTTATTTGGTGGATAAATAATCTTAAATAATGCCCAACTGAGTTTACTTTACTGTTTAGGTTATCTTATTTAGTAATATTCTTTTCCTCCTCTATCTCCCTGGTATTCATTTTGCAGACGCTGGTTATGGGTAACCGAGATGGAATTGATGAAATGTCAAGTACAAATGCTTCTGTCCTCCTTTCAGTTCTTAAGCTTATCGACAAATATGATCTGTATGGGCAAGTTGCATACCCTAAACACCACAAGCAGTCTGATGTGCCTGATATATATCGTCTAGCAGCAAAGACAAAGGTATATCCTGTAGTTTTCATTTCAGATAAACCAATTCCTTTTTTTTTTTTTTTTTTTTTGACTTATTTCTACATTATCCTGTGAATGTCCTAATTCTGTATTCTCTTCTAGACCTTTCAGTCTGCAGTTGTTCTCTCTAATATACTGCAATTGCAAGTTTGCAACTTTGTGGCTAGATATCTCACTTTGATTCTCAATTTATGCAGGGTGTTTTCATCAATCCAGCATTCATTGAGCCTTTTGGGCTTACTTTGATTGAGGTGCTGTTGTCGACACTCTGGATTTTTATCTATAATGACGTAAAAGGCTTGTGAATGTCGACTTTATTTATTTAAATCACAGGAAATCAAATATTCATCATTCTACTTTTATCCTTCTGTTTTGCTTTACTCTCCTTCAATCTGCAAACTGAGTCCCCTTTTTATCTCCTTTTTCAACCTAAAGTAACATCTAAGAGTTCCTGTTGTTGTGAATATAATCTATTACAAGTAATGGCTCTCATCTTTCTCTAAGATACAAGATTATCTTTCTGCATTATTTTTTCTTCTTTTTCTCTTTGTCTCTGAACATCAGAAAGTGTCGAGGAAGCTCATTAGCTAAAGGTAAATGATGATTCACCAACACTGTTCTTTTAGGTGCAAGGAGGTTTAGGAGTCGAAATACCCAATAAATAAGCTGTTAATCTCTCTTTCAGGCTGTTCTAATCTTCTTAATTCTTACAAAATAAATAACTGTGACCTTAGTCATAATAGCTATGCAAATTGCCTTAGCCTATTTGATATTCACGATTCGACATTTTTATGTTACTCCTTTGAGCAGGCAGCAGCTCATGGTTTGCCCATTGTTGCCACGAAAAATGGAGGCCCAGTAGACATACACCGGGTAAGCCTACTTATAAAAAAATATTGTTTAGAACTATCTTTGTTTGCTGCGCTTAAATCTTCTGGTACTGATTGGTGATATTTCTTTAGGTACTTGATAATGGTCTTCTTGTTGATCCTCATGATCAACAATCTATCGCTGATGCTCTTCTAAAGCTTGTTGCTGACAAGCAGCTTTGGGAAAAATGCAGGCAAAATGGGTTGAAGAATATTCACCTATTTTCATGGCCAGAGCATTGCAAAAGTTACCTATCAAGAATAGCCAGTTGCAAACCTAGGCATCCAAAGTGGGAGAAAAATAATGACGGAGGTGATACTTCAGATACTGATTCACCTGGTGACTCCTTGAGAGACATACATGATCTTTCTTTGAACTTGAAGTTCTCATTAGATGGAGAAAAGACTGGAGCTAGTGGAACTGATAATTCTCTAGAGTATGAAGGAGATGGCTCTGATAAAAAGACTAAAATAGAAAATGCTGTTTTAGCATGGTCAAAGGGTGTTTCAAAGAACACACAAAAGATGGGGTCCACAGAGAAAGGAGAACATAACAATAGTTCTGGCAAGTTTCCTGCTTTGAGGAGGAGGAAACAAATCTTTGTCATTGCAGTAGATTTTGATAACATCTCTGTACTTCTAGAGGCAACAAGAAAAATATTTGACGCCGTTGAAAGAGAGAGGACTGAAGGCTCAATAGGATTTATACTGTCAACGTCTTTGACCATATCTGAGATCCACTCATTTCTTGTCTCAGGGGGGTTCAGTCCCAGTGATTTTGATGCTTTTATATGCAATAGTGGTAGTGACCTCTATTATTCAAATCATAATCCAGAGGATGGTCCTTTTGTGGTTGACTTTTATTACCACTCACATATTGAGTACCGATGGGGTGGAGAGGGGCTAAGGAAAACTCTGGTTCGCTGGGCAGCTTCAGTTAATGATAAAAAGTCCAAAAATGAGGAACACATTGTTACAGCAGCTGAACAACTTTCAACCAACTATTGTTATGCTTTCAAAGTGCAAACACCAGGACTGGTAATGTCCTTTTCCTTTTCTCCTCCTTCCCCAACCAACCTACAACTGTAGGGCCTGTCTGTATTAGTCTTCATTTTGTTTTCCTGATAAATGATGTGTAAATGGTGTAACGCTATTGTATATATGATGAAATATCTATCTGTTTGTCTTTTGCAGGTTCCCCCAGTTAAGGAATTACGGAAGTTGCTGAGGATTCAGGCTCTCCGAAGTCATGTAATCTATTGCCAGAATGGAACCAGGATAAATGTAATTCCAGTGCTGGCGTCTCGTTCTCAAGCCCTCAGGTAGATTTTTCTTTGTGAATCCATATGACATCGACTTTAATAAAGCCACATCAATTTTAAGCAGGCTAGCTGATAGAACAAAGCAGTTGTAGCTTAAGTTTAAAGTTTTCAGACAAGCCCTCCCCGCCACCCGCAAATTCATGACTATTTATGACTTAAAAACACTTTTCAGGTATCTGTACGTTCGGTGGGGTGTGGAATTGGCAAATATGGTGATTTTTGTTGGAGAATGTGGGGACACTGATTATGAAGGATTGCTTGGTGGGATACACAAGAGTATAATATTGAAGGGAGTCTGCTGTGGTGCAAATAACCAACTCCATGCCAACAGAAACTACCCTCTCTCGGATGTCATACCATCAGACAACTCAAATGTCGTTCAGACAGCTGAAGAATGCACCTGTTCAGACATCCTGGGTTCCTTGGAGCAACTAGGATGTCTCAAGGGCTAGACGATCTCAATCTTGCCCTGCATCACTCCACTTTGTTCTAGAGCTTCTTCTCTATGTTGCTCTCATCATAAGGAGTCCTGTTACCTGCTTGCTTTCGTGGCAAACAGCGTCTCATAAGCCTACTCATAAAATTTTGGGGTCTTCAGAAGCCTGCTTGTGGGTTTTCTTGTGGAACCTGAAAAAACCTCACTTTCAACTTTTACCAACTTGTTTATTCTCATGTAGGGTCTATCCTTTTTGCCCTTATTGGCCCATGATTAGCCAAACGTACTCGTGTCCTATTTCCATATCTATTGTACACAGTTGCACCCGCTTACAGCATGGTATCAATCAGACCAGTGAAGAGTATCCTACAATATTTGCAATCTTATATATGTTGGGTGTGGCACTTGAATTTTCCCTGTCACCTAATCTTTAGATGAGCCTGCTGTCTTTTCTTGCCATGGCTGCTTGCCACATTTTCCAACAGATATACCGTCAAAACTTCAATTCCATAGGTTTGCTTGTCATGGGCAAGTTTCTTTTGCGAATATATGCACAGGGTCTCAGCATTAGCCTGATAAGGATGGTGAACGTGTGTGCACTATGCTCCACTTGGCAGTAAATGGTTTTCCTTCTGTGATTTGGAGAAGATATTAGTGTGGGTAATCAATGCTGGGCTAACTAGCAACGAAGCAAATAAGCATTTGCTGATAGTTATGGCCGACTTGCCTACCTTGACAGGTGATGGGTACAGGTAACCTGCATACGACAGTTGTGTGAAAATGGCAGGGGTTATTTAGAGAAGTGGGCTCTTACAACAAGCGCATCATCTCTGTGGATGTGGATGGTTCCAGAATTTCTGTTCACTGTAGCTTTGCGGCCACGTATGAGTTGAATGTAGAAGCCAGGAAAGAGACAAATCATTAATCAATGCTAATGCCAAGGTTTGCATATTTCAGTTCCCTTTAATCCTTGGCAAAACCTGTTGATTTATTCCTGGGCGTTATTACTATTAAGCCCTTAAATCAAGTTCTTACGTAACGGTAACGGTTTTGAGGAGAGTGCGGCTTACTTGCCACTGAAAGCGAATGGAACCGTTAATCAAAGTCTAATACAATTTCAATCTTAGAAAAATTCATTACTCAAAATTATTTGAGCGAACTGTTGCTGCTATTGAACTCTTTTTGTACAAAACTTTTAATTGAATGAAAAAGCATATGCAAAGTATAATCCTTTTTATTTTGACAGATGAAAGGTCATGAAGATGAAAAGGAAGATAAAATCATTAATAGATGGATATGAGCTTAAGATTTAATAATTCTTTTTTCTATTTGTTATATATTTCAAACAAATCGAAAAAATACTTTATAGAATCTAAATTCTTATAAAAAAGTCGCAAAATGTATAATTCATTACATTAACACTAATTACTTTTGTAAGTATACCTCTTACTCAAATTATTCTTAAAGTTAAAAGCTCAAATTCTACAACCACTTGGTTATGGGAATATATTTCTATAAATTAAAAAGTAGTTAGCAAAAAAAGTCACATAATTTAAGATCTTGATAGCACATACTTTTATTTGGGAGTTTAATAGAAAAAGTAACAAAGTTTAGAGGCAAATTAGGATTTATTCCATCCGATTTCAATAAAAATTTCCGTTAAGAAAGGTTTAATATCACAAATCAACATAGTTTAAGGACTCAATAACACATATATTGCCAAAATCTAGAAATTTCATGGGGCAAATTATCGGTTTTGCCTTTCTTCTTCTATTAGTGACAATTTCGTGCCAAAAGCCAGGTCAGATGCGGTTCAATACTAGCAAGTAACATGCATTTTCTTGTCCATTTCATATTGGCTTCATTTACTGTGCAAAATCCATCTTTACAAGAATTTTTTACACTTTCAGGTTTCAGTTACCCTCAATCGTTTCGTTATTTATGTACAATTTTGCATTATGATCTTTTTGTACATCTTGATGGTTTCCGATTCGGGCTAGGCAAAGTTGGAAACCCACTAGCTTTGCAAAATGTCGAGAATAAGGGTAGAAGGGCCAACAGATTTTACTACCACGATCAAGTTATTAATATGAATTGAACTGATAGAGTAATCGAATCTTACGAATGTGAGACTAGAATATTTATATTCGACCGTCAAGAATGTCGATTAGGAGAAAGAAAAATACTTTTTTTTTAAATTTTTTTTCCTCATGCAGGTCCTAGATTCTGGTGCCGTCATGATGGATTTTTATGTTGCAATTAATCAAAAAACAAAGGAATTTTTCATATAACTCTGTTAACATATGGTTCTTCTTTGAATAACAGAATCTGCCATCTTTTTCCGCAATGAATGAGGAATTAGATCTTTTAACAGACAGATGTTTTGTTAACAGTTGCTTTAGTATTAGCCTTAGGTTATCAATTCAAGTGCACCCAACTCTCTTGGTTCCTTTATTTCGTAAGATAAAATGAAATAATAACGAAATTTATAGTAGTTATAGAATATGGCCGTTGTAATTTGGTCAGTGTTTAAATTTAAAAACAATATCATGACTAATTAATAATTATTACACATCGATACATCATGAATAAATAAGACTTTTCTGTTATTGTATAAGTAGAATACTAATGTTGAGCAATTAAGTTTAGCAAGTAGTAGAATGCATTCCTGGTTTAGTTGAAGTGCAATGGCATTAATAAGATTGGATAAGGCTTAATTAGAGCTTAGTAACTAATAAGTAACCACTAATACAAGAAATTTATTGTTTGTGGGTAAGCTTTGGAGTGTCTTAAAAGTTTGTGAATTACTACTATAGTAATTACTATAATTATTAATAATTAATTACAAGTTTCAGAGGTCAGCCACCAATTTCTGATAGGTAGATATGGTCTCCTAATAATAAGCAGTGATCTTAGCTAAATCCAACAATCAAGGCAAGTTGATATCTATATTTTTTTAAAGAAAAGAAACAAAGTAAACAATATGCAATGGGAAAGAAAGAAAAGAAAAGAGTTGTTTTTCCATCCCAGAAGTTAGGAAATCAAGCAGATTTCAATACCCAACAAACACTCAAACCCTTTCCCACTCAAAACTCAAAACTGAAGTGTGGGTGATGAACAATAAATTAAGTAATATAAAATTTGTTGTCATTATAAAGAAATATTGATTTTTTGGGACTTTTCTTTCTGCCATGTCTAAGCTGCTTGAGCCTGCTATCTGAAGTATGTAATTTTCTTTTTGATCTATTCATTGAAGGCTTAATGCATTGTGAGCTAAATAATACACTAGTCGTTCTCTTAAATTCATTATAAAAGCGATAAACTCTTATTAATATTAATAAATAATGGTAAGAAAATTTAAACTCGACATTTTTTAAATTTATATAAGTGAGAATACTATTCAGATCACTACTTTATTTAAAATATTATATTAATAACTGAATGTTTTATCATTCAATTAATATTTTTGAATTCCAGTGTATGTCTCTCTTCATCTTTTAATTCTTTTTAAAAAAAATTGGACATAGCGATAAATATTATTCAATAGAATCTATGAAAATCTAAACCTATGATGTTTTATACTATAAACTAAAAATGTAATTACTAAAACAATGATACAAGCACTCAATTACCATCTGCTAGAAAGATTTTTGAATCACCAAAGGAAACCAAAAAAGAGAAAAAAGAAAAAAGAAAACAGCTTGACCACATGATTGAATGAGGAAATTATCTATGTAACATGCTTGTGAAAGTAATAAGTTAACAGAGGAAAGTCTTTGAAGGTAACTTAGCAAATTAATAATACTATAATGGTACAAGAGAATTATTGCCTTGATTGAGAGTTTCAGCTAGTTGGCTAAAGATCGGGCAAAGCCCTTTGCTATAAAATTTTCATTTTCAAGAAAAAAAACCCTCCAAAACTCAAGAATTTTTTTTTATATTTTTCTTTTTACCGCCGTCGGCGGTTTCTTTTGCCATCAACGGTAGTTAATTTTAATTCTTTATTTTTTTTAGTAATATTTTTCAATCACAATTAAATAAATAAATTATATTTTCATTTTATTCGTATAGATTGATTAACATTTATACATTTTAATTACAAAATCTCTTATTTTTTTTAGTAGTGAATTTTAGATAAATAAATGACAAATAAAAATATATGTAAGAAAATCTCATGACTGCTAAAGTTTTAACTTTAAAAAATAAATCAAATTCTTCCAATAATAAAGATGAATTTAGTTGGTTAAAGTTCTTTTAGGATTTTATTTTATATTTATTTTTTTTAGTCGTTTGTTAATTTTGTTGATTAAATATTATAAGTATTTTATTTTTTCTTCATTTATAGAAGTTTGTTTCTTTTTTATCATAGGAGTTAGGATGAATTTGATTATGGTATTTAAAATATCAGATTCTTTTAAAGACTTGTCAGATGATAATAAAATCGGTCTGTTGCTCAATATAGCCATCGAGTAGAATGTATTTCTTACCGATGTGCCAAATGTAGCCAAAGTGTTGTATACAATTATTATATCAATACGATTAATAAAATTTAGTCTTTATAACAAAATTAATATGTATTTCTTAAACATAGTTATATTTACTTATCTATTATAACTTATAATTATTAATTATTTTAACGAAAGACTTATTATATTTAAGAAAAAAGAAACTTTCATTTTCATTATCAAATATCGTTTTCAATGAATCCTTTATAAAAAAAAGAAAATCCTTTTCAATAAATAAGTAACAAGGAAGTAAAAGCAAAGTATGAAATAAGATAGAGCAAATATCAAGCCTACTTAAATGAGTTGATGCGACCAATATTTATTTTTATTTTATCTTTCCTCATAATTCATGGAAAGCATTAATTGTACATCTCTATCGAATCTATAGTATTTATATTTACTATTGAATGTTCTTCGTTTTCAGCCATCTACTTTCAGCCCTCAAGTATTAATTCACTTGTACTGGCTTACTACTCCCAAGCCACACAACCATTCTTTGAGTTGTACTCTATTGACTTGATAATTTTAAATGATTAATTTCATAATTAGATAATAATTTAAAATATTTTTTAAATAAATCTAAAATCTTTGTTTATTATGTGTTAAAAAAAATTGAATAAATTTCAATTTCATCTTTGCTCAATTTTTAAAATAATTATATATTTTAATCATATAACTTAATTAATAAATGACTAAATTACTTTTTCTTGAAATAACAATAAGCTCTTAAGTAAAGTCACTTGCTACCCCCAATCCATAATTTTATATATTATAGGTATAAACCTTACATCAGCCCATAAGTAATTTATCCATTGAAAACATTCCTCTTTTGATGGCATGTTAAATTCATAGACAACTCTAGGAACTTAATTTTTTTTTTAGCATTTTCTCACAAGTAATAATATTATTATATAGAAAATTAAATTGTTGAAATTTTTCTACCCGCATGCATAGCAGTGTGATAACAGTTTTTTTACTTTAATTAAAATTTTAAATATAAATATTTGAAAAAAAACTGTATTGAAAATTTTATCGTCTATAAATTTTTTTATAATATGGTCTAAAATAGGTAAACTAATTCTAAATAAATGAAATTAAGAAAAAAAAAGTTGCTCTATGTATACATAGTTGAATTAAAATAAAAAATAAACTTTAAAATTAATTAAAGCATTAAATAGTGAGGAATTGAAGGCAGATTTTGATGGGATGGGAGTGGCATCCGGCATTCTTGTGCACATGCAGTCATTAGAAAGAAAAAAAAAGAAATAAATTACTTAGACTTAGGTGGGATCTTATACATCATGATTAATAAAAATTTATTATATATAAAAGAGTGTTTTATATTTTAATATTAAATTAATTGATGAATAATTTATTATTTAAAATTAATAAATATATATTAATTATTTATGGATTTAATGTGTATATTAAGTTTATTTATTGGTAACCTAACCAGCTGTACGCTTGGCTAGTTAATGCCACTACTCCATGCACACCGACGTCATTCCAACCTAACCTTTTAAAGAGAAAGAAAAAGAAAGGAGGAGTCAAGTCCTTAAATGGTGCAGTTAGTTGTTGCAGTTAAGCATCCTCTAACCTCTACCTCCACATAAAAGAAAATAAAGAAAAGGAAAAATCTTATCACTGAATAAAACCCAAAAAAACCTGCAACAAAATTGACACTCCAATCCAAGAAACACAAAACAAAGTAAAAAAGCAATCTTCTTCTTCTTTCTCTTGTCTTCCTTTTTAAATTTTTGCTCCTATATATCTATATATACATAGATAGATATAGTTCAGTTTGCAAGATTATGAAGAATAATTACTCAAGAACTGGAGTCTTGGAGAGAAAAATCAAGAAAATGGATCAAACAGCACAAATTTTCAAGAAGAAGAACAGCAGCAGCAAGAAATTATCAGAAGATGGTGTTGGTGATCTTCTTGAACATGATTATGAGACGCAAACGTCGACCAAAAGGAAACGCTATGCTTTGTTGTCGTTCTGGGAATTACCTGAGTACTTGAAAGATAATGAGTTCATTCTTGGCTATTATAGAGTTAATTGGCCTATTAAAGAGGCCTTTTTTAGCATTTTTTGTTGGCATAATGAAACTCTCAATGTTTGGACGTAAGTTCTTTAACTTTTAGCTTAATGTTATTATTATTTTCCCCTTCAAATCAATCGATTATGTGTCTGTTGTTAGTAATTTTTTTCTTTCTTTTTCTCTCCATATTTTATAGGCATTTAATTGGGTTTTTATTGTTCTTGGGGTTGACTATTGCGAGTGTAATGCAAGTTCCTCAGGTAGCAGATCTTCTCGGCATGTTTACCAGGTTTGTTCATTTATTTATTTATATTTTTCAAATTTACCATAGACAAAACATTGATAAATTATTTGGGTATTTTTGTCTCTTTGAGAGCTCTTGGGCAGTCAATTTTTATGTTCAAATTAGTGCATGCTTTTGAAAACAAAAATTTATTAATTAGATTTACGAGGGAGAGGATTAAAAATCATTCAACAAAGTGAACTAGTTGCAGTAAAAGTAACAAATAGGGGGTCAAATTGCATAAGGGTTCATTTGATAATGAATTGAAATTTCAAGATTTTTTTGTTTTTGGATTTGTTGTTTCTTTTTATACAGTGCAGATTGTATAATTAAAGATAAATAATAGTAAACACAACAATGGGCAATCTTTAATCCAAATTCTAAAGGGTGTATTTGAAATTATATTTTCCTTTAATTTTACAATAAACATTTCATCTTCATCCTCAAGTTTGTACTATGTTTGGTGTGAATACTAATTACAATCCACACAGTTTTTTGGTATTAATTCTTTTGTCTGGTTATTTATTTTTACTTTTCAATTCTTAAAATACAATATTATTCATAAATTATTTATTCTTCATGATTTTGTTTTTCAAGACAGAAAAACAGGTTGTCACAATTCAGAAAAACTAAAAATGGTTATTCTGGTTGTTTCTTTTCAGCTTGTTTTTCAAAAATAAACATCTTAAATCTGAGAAATGAAAACAGGACATAAAAATGGCAGCAAACAAATAGATACTAAAACTCATGTATTAAATCCAAGCCATTTCATTCTTATGCAAATGATGCCTGATGAACTGTTTTAGTTATTTAAATTTGGTGGACAAATTTTGCAAAACCACCTGGGTTGAGTTTGGAAAATTGTGTTTTTGTGTGGAGAGCTTAAATTCAATTAAGTAATAAAAGAGCTATCAGATTTTACTTCATTAAATGATCAGTACTCAAACCAACTAAACCATATAAAAGTGATATGGATAATTTTCAGATTGAAATTATTAAGCCTGTTATTACATTTGATGCAGTGCAGTGGCAAATGTTTCCCATAATCCGAAGGATTTCTTTTTGGTAAGTCGCCTCGTACAAACTAACCTTGCATTAATTTACACCAGTTTCAGACAAACTAAGCCATGATATTGGGAGTTCAAATCCTGACAGCTCCATTCCTCTTTAAGGATTTTCAGAATACAAAAAGATCAAACAACTCAATGAACACCATGTATATAATTTTTGCAGGGGGCAACAAAACTTGTTGATTTGAAGCAAATAACAGAACAAACAATGGGCAGTGCTCAGCCAGGGACAGTAATGCCAGTAACCAGGTGGCCATTTTATGTATTCTTAGGTGGTTCCATGTTCTGTCTCCTCTCAAGCAGTATTTGCCATCTCTTTTCTTGCCATTCTCACAGCCTAAACATTTTCTTGCTGCGTATTGACTATGTTGGTATCATTACAATGATAATCACCTCATTCTTTCCTGCAATTCACTACATCTTCCAATGTGACCAACACTGGGAATATGTCTACCTTGGTGGTGTAACAGCAATGGGCACCTTCACCATTATAACACTGCTTTCTCCATCACTCTCTGCGGGCAAATTTCGCACTCTTCGAGCCCTTCTTTTCTCTTCAATGGGATTTTTCAGCTGCATTCCTGCAATTCATGCTATAATTGTGAACTGGACTAACCCTATACGTGACACCATTATAGCTTATGAGTCTGCCATGGGCATATTCTATTTGATCGGTACAATATTCTACGTTAGCCGGATCCCGGAAAGACTGAAGCCAGGATGGTTCGACCTAGCAGGCCATAGCCATCAAATTTTTCATGTTTTCGTTGTGTTGGGAGCATTGGCTCATTATGGTGCTATAGTTGTATTCTTGGAGTACCGTGACCGTGTTGGATGCTAAGGCGGTAAGGCCTAATAGAGTAATGCTATATAATCTAGCTTTATTTATCTCAATTCTTGTATTTTTATTAAACTGTCTTTTAATATTTTAAAATTAAAAGACAATTTTTATAAATATATTATATACCACATCACATAGATAAGAATTTAGATAAATAAAAATGGAATGCCTAGTACTATCTAACCTAATATGATACGACTGTGCATACAGTTAGCATAAATAATTTGTATGTTTATGATCCCTATAAGTTTTGTTAGAGTTTGTTGATGAAACAGTGTAAAACATAAACAGATAAATGCCCCTGAAGAAGGGTGGCTATGATTTTTATAAGAAATGTAGCTAATGATGATGAAAGACTGAGTAGATGTGTGTTCTTGCATTTTCTTTCTTTCCTTTCCTTTCCTTCCTTGTTATTATAGTATGAATCAACTTATTAAGGAATATCATAATGACCTTTCACGTATTCTTCCTTTCCCTCCACGGTAACTTCCATTGTTAAAAAGTAAAGTAAAAAGATCTACTTACTACAACAACAATGGCAGACTATTCTCTCCAGAGGCAGAGGCAATCCAACAAATTCTGACAGATGCTAACACTGTGATTTCAATTATTAACATAAATATGGATGGTCCCAAATGGGCTAAGAGTTTAAATTGTTAAAAGTACATAACAACAATGGCTTACTATTTTCCGGAGGCAAATTTGACAGGGTTTGAAATTGTAGCAAATAAATATTAATTTATGAGTGAAATATGACAGTTCTGAAATACTATTATCTTTCACCGTTACCTCAAGTATGACTATTGCTTGCTTGGCACCAACGCTAGGAAGAGGGGCGTAATTTGTGCCACCTTGTACCATGTGCACCTTATTTATTTATTTTTATTTCTTTCAAGTCAAACTATAATTTTAATATAATTTTTTAATTTTAGCAAATTTTTAAATATTTATAATTCGAACCATCACGGCTAACATTAAAATCTGCAGCAGCTAGAAAAAAGGAAGACTAATAACGACAGATTCAACCAGTATATATGCACCTGTTCCTCTTGCTGATGGAGGGCTTCGAGAAATGGAATATATATATGTAATGTGTTGGATAGTATGCACAATGATAGAAATAAAACAAAAAAAAAAAAAGTATTGTTAAAAGTACAGCAACTTAAGTGTCTAATGCATTACAACTTTTTTATTTTTTTAATTCTTGGTTTCTTAGAGAATTAATGACCCGTAACTAATTAATTATTATTAATCCATTATTAAAATTAAAAAAGGTTTTTTGTTTTTTCTTTTGCCGGAGACTGCGCAATACAAACTACATTATAAGTCAACTAGTTTGGGAAATTCTGGCTATGAGAATAGTAATATAAGATGTAAAAGCAGCAAAGATTTTTCCATTTATAACAATAAATTCAAATAATATATCCTCTATCATAAATTAAACTCCAAAATATTCTCGAGGCTTAGCTTAAATAGCAATAGCTATTAATCTTAGAAGGTGAAGTCTTGAATTCAAGCCCTTACTTTTTCACTAAGTAAAATTTCATTTTTACGGCGAGTGTAAGAAAATAATTACCCTATGTTATATAGCTCACAACCCATTGAGATGTCTATGAATCAAAAAATTAAACTCAAAATCTTTTGATATGAAGATCTCAGTCGTAGAACAGTAGATTAAGACCTTATTACTTATCAGTGATTTTTTTTTTTCCAAAATGTGATTTTTTAGAAAAAGTTTTGTTCATATTTAATGCAATATTCGTATATTTATATCAAACTGATAGATTATTTATGTATATTTATTAATTTTAAATAATAAAGTATGTGTTCGGTCATTACAATATTAGAATATAAAACACTCATGTACACACGTATCATTATTCTATTAGTCTTGATACATATATACTATACCTAAGTAAGACTTTTTCGATTTTTTATTAGTTTCTACCACTTCAAAAGGTGGTCATTAAAGGAGGAGGGAAAGGAGATAAATATATAGAGTGAGTAACACTCTAATTAAGAGGCAATTTTGCTAGCCTTTTTAGGGTTTAAGTAACCTCTTTTCTTTATTATTATAGATGTTGTTTTACAAAATATTATATAAATAGTCAACCAGCTCTTTATCCAATAGTTGACTTCAAAACTAAGATCATATAAATCAAATTCATCCCTTCACTCCCTTCTTTATATCTAACTTATTGCATTTTTATTTTTATATCTTACAGTTCCTCATAAAATTATCAACAAGGAAAAATGAAATCACTTAAGCCTCCTTATAAGTTGCAAGTTCACAGTGAAATTGAAGATTAAAGATTAGATACAAACACACACATATTAATTTCACCATCATCTTTTGAAAATAAAATAACACAAGGACATATTCAATCTTTTGGTTATATAATCAAGTGTTGATGCTTTCATATACATTTTATCAATTTTAATTAGATTGATTCAATAATAACTAATCCTTGTTATAAAAAGAGATTAATAATATATATTTATTAATTTTAAATAATTAATTATGTATCATTTATTCAATACAAAATATAAAATATTTATATACACTTATCACTCACTTGCTCGTTATATTATTATTATTTTTTCTGCAAATTCAAACTAATTAAGTATAGGTGAGAGCAAAAATGTATTATAGTATATATTTTATTTCTTATTTATGCGACTAATTATATAATTCCCTT
Organism: Ricinus communis; assembly: GCF_019578655.1. Lineage (NCBI taxonomy): Eukaryota > Viridiplantae > Streptophyta > Magnoliopsida > Malpighiales > Euphorbiaceae > Ricinus > Ricinus communis. The sequence goes on from NC_063258.1 coordinate 25,526,982, forward strand.
TGCCCTAATCTTTATGGGATTAATAGAATTTAAGATTTTTCTTGGAAATATTTTTCTTAGAGAGTTGGGGAGTCTTAGTTGGTCAACATTTTGCACACATGCAGGTGATTCTCCCCTACTTTTCTCCTCTTCATATACAAGTAACCCACTAAAGAAGTGTTAATTTGTATACATACTTATACAGTAGCTAACTCCTAAGAGAAGATTATTCAAATTCAATAGGCTCAACTTATTATGGGAACAATATTTACTAGCAGATTACCTTCTCTTGTTTTCTCAACTTCTTCTCTTCTACTTCTTTTCTTCTTCTTCTTCTTCTTCTTCTTCTTCTTCATCTCTCCCTTATACCAAAACAATGTCATCTTCACTACTTTCCCTTCTTTAAGCATATTTAACCAAAACACTTCTCAAGTTCTTGCACCAGAATCTTTGCTTCGTGGGTCTATTGCAACATATTTCCCCAGTATAGGCAGTAACAACATCATTGGCCATGCTAAAGTTGGCGATGTATGGAAGAAGAAGAAGAAGAAGAAGAATGGTTTGGAGGGGATCGAAGCAGATTTAGCAAGTGCAAGGTTGGCGATAAGAGAAGCGGTTCGTAGAAAGAATTATACTTCTGAAAAGGAGGAGAATTTCATTCCTAGAGGAAGCATATATAGAAATTCTTATGCATTTCATCAGTTAAGTTCTTTTCAATATATATCCTCTCTTCTTTTCTCTTTCTTAAGCTGATTAGAATATGGACATGCATGTTTGAAATAAGGCCTAATAGTAACCAAAATTCAAATTCATGTGACTTGATGATTTTGACCAATCTTTTTAATCTTAGTAAAATGGCCAGAATTACAAAATTGTTAGAAATTTTATTCCGCCTTTAATTTTGATCAAAATTAGGTGATGTGTTATATGAGATAACATGACATAAATAAGCCACATCATCATTCAACTTATTCAATTTTGACTAATATCAAGAAATGGTCGAATTTGTCAATAATTTTGTAACACATGCCATTTTTACCAAAATTAAAAAAAATTGGCTAAAATCACATAATTTAATTTTTTTATACCACTAAGCCTTAAAATAAGTATCAAATTTGATTTCATTTTCTATTACAACACTAGAAAATTGAAAAGAAAAAAGAAAGGAGTTTTGTTTATGCACCTAGCTGATAATTTATTTATCTAATTTTAAGAAGCATTTATTGGTACCAACATTTTCTTTCTCCCACAAATGGTAGGCTTTAAACTATTTAGGGTTTGACTTTGAAAAACGAATTAGGATTTGAGCTTTGGATTCAGTGAGGCATGTGGAATGCTGAAAGTTGGGCCTACCTTTAATTGCATAACTAATATCTTGTTACTTTATCATTATAAGTTTATTTTTTTAATTATAAATAATTAATCAGACTATTTTAAATAATTTATTTATTTTATACGTCCTTCTATCAATATAGATTATTTTAAAATTTATATATAATTCGTAATCAAAATTATATAGGTAAATTTCATAATTATCAAGTGCTATCGGTTAAATTTAAAAAATAGACAAAAAGTTTTAATAAATAAAATTAATATATTTAATTGATTAATAATTAAGTATTATATAAAATTGAATAATATAATATTTAAAATCTATATTAATGAATTATTAAAATGAAAATAAAATAAATTTTTATATACCTATAAGTACATTAGAGTGAGTCTGTATCTTATTTACATGTAATTTAGGCAAAAAAATAACAAAATGCTTTTCGAATTTGCAATCACCAGGAGCCATATAGAGATGATGAAGAGACTGAAGATATGGGTCTACATGGAAGGAGAAAGACCCATGGTTCACAGTGGGCCCATGAAAAACATCTATGCCATCGAGGGCCAGTTCATAGACGAAATGGAGAGTGGAGAGAGCCCATTCATAGCCCGCCACGCTGATGAGGCTCATGTATTCTTCCTGCCAGTTAGTGTGGCACACATTGTTGAGTACATTTACTTGCCTATCACCTCCTATGATCGTGATAAATTGATTAGGGTCTTCAAGGATTATGTTAAGGTTGTAGCAGACAAGTACCCTTTTTGGAATAGAAGCAGCGGTTCTGACCATTTTATGCTCTCCTGCCATGATTGGGCAAGTTTTCTTCTCTATATAAGTTGATATTATATCAGTGGTTCATATCAATTCAATACCAGTTGAGTTAGTAAGAGCTTTTGCCCTTGGAAGAAATCTCAAGTTTGAGATCTCTTTCCACTCTCATAGAGTAAAAATTAGAAAAAAATATAAAATGTACAGTGACTCATCAAAAAATATCAATATATAGTATCGAAAAATTTCAAACTCAAAACTCTTTCAATTAAAGATTTCCTTATACTTATAATTATTTTTTTGATAAGTTAATCGAGTAAATTTTAAATATTTCTTGTTGTGATTAGTTTACAATTACAAGTTTATTAACCAAACTTCATTTGATACTATATAAATTTTATTTATTACTTGCAAGATTATCAATCACATAAAAACACATGCTTATATCTTTTCAGTTGTAATTTTCAGGCACCAGAAATCTCACAACACGACCCAGAGTTATACAAGAATCTCATAAAAGTAATATGCAATGCCAACACTTCTGAAGGATTCCTACCCACTAGAGATGTGACATTGCCAGAACTAAACATTCCTCCAGGAGGCTTCGACCATGTTCATCATTGCTTACCCTCTCATAAACGCAGAATCCTCGCATTTTTCGCCGGCGGGGCGCACGGATACATACGTAAGATCTTGCTGCATCATTGGAAAAACAAAGATGATGAAGTACAGGTACATGAGTACTTATCAAAAGATGAAGATTACAGAAAATTAATGGGACAAAGCAAGTTTTGCTTGTGCCCGAGTGGGTACGAAGTAGCTAGCCCTAGAATTGTGGAGTCAATTTATGCAGGATGTATACCTGTTATCATTTCCGACCATTATAACCTGCCCTTTAGTGATGTTCTTGACTGGAGCCAAATTTCTGTACAAATTCCAGTTGAGAAGATTCCTGAAATTAAGACAATATTGAAAGGTGTTTCTAATGACAAGTACTTGAGAATGCAAAAGAGGGTTAGGAGAGTACAAAGGCATTTTGAGATAAACAGACCTTCTAAGCCATTTGATGTGCTGCATATGGTGCTTCATTCTGTATGGCTTAGAAGGCTTGACATTAGGCTGTGATATTGCTAGGCAGTAGTAGCATTTTATTGGCGGATTGATAGTTTTCTTTTCTTTTATTTTAGCATTGTCGATTTCTTCATTCATAAAATATATGTAAAAGAGGCTTGTGGGCTTTTTCTTAATTTAAGGTTTTTAAAATAAATAATTTTTATTTTAGGATAAATTTAAAAGAATTTCAATTTTAAAATGATTTTAAAATAGCCAAAGAGATTAAAAAAAAAAAAAAGTGTCCCCCTCACAGTGAGCATCGTTAATGAAATCTAAAAGGAACCTTTTTTTTTTCTTTTTCTTTTTTTAAGGGTATTTCTTTCTTTTTCTTATTCCTTTTCTTTCTCTGATTTCTTTTTATATATTTCCATTATAACAAATTATTTTTCTTTTCAATAATTTAGAGAAAAAACGATAATATTTATTATAAAGTTAAAATATTTATGTTAATAACTCTTTCAACAAATAATACATTTTTCGATATTTTTAATAAATATGAATACGGTTACATATATTATGTTATTAAAAAATGTCTAATATATATTATTTTATTAATTTAAAAATTAATTTTACTTAACTAATTTAATTTTATACTATTTACTTTAACCACTTATCTTAAAAATCAGAGATAAATAAGATATTATAATTAAAGAATTAATAAAATCAACTACAATTAAATATATAAAATTAAAAAAATTACTTTAGTAGAAAAATATAATATACAATTAAACATCACTTAAAAATTTTATAATAATAAAAATTATTAATTATATAAAAAAATTTAAATAAATTTGAAAAAAACCTCCTAAAATACCCAATATTTAATCCTAGAAAACCTATTCCAAAAAACTTGTGAAGTTTTTACATAATCTTTTTCTAAATATAGTATTTGTTTGGTGGATAAAAGTTGTTTGCCAGTCCAACTGGAGGACAGTTTATGTGCGCTGGTCCAGCTAGTAAATAAAGCTTCACCCTCTCAATTTCAAGAAAAACTACTATAAATAAGAGTTTTCTTTCACACTATCATAAAAAAGGAATTTTATAAAATTTCACTTTAAAATAATAAATATATTTTTGTTTAAAATCCTAGCTAGAGAAAAAACCCAAACTTAGTAGCCCAAAACTACAACAATATATAATTCATATGAAAATAATATTGAAGTTTCCAGTACCAAAACTCTATCATTTAAATATTTTAGTTCAGTCATTTGTTCATATAATTTGACTAAAAGAGAAAGCTATTTTGATAGTTACCGTACTTGAAATTTCATTCAAGCTTGAAAATTTTTTAAATAAACTCGATCTATTACGTTATTATAGATTAAATTAATTGCATAATGATATATGATTTTATTTATTAATTATTATATTTTTAATGGTTAAAAGATAAAGCTACATATCACCGTATAGTTGATTTTGATTTACAAATAATATATGATAAATTAAATTTAATTAAAAATATCTCTTTAAAATATTTTAAATTTTCGTGTTTTTTTGATATATTATATAGAAAGAAGAGAAGCAACAGTAGGCCAAGTGTATTGCTGGATTAAGTAATGATATTTTTTTTGGGTAAATTAAGTAATGGTATTTTGATACGTCCATCTCAAAACCAAGAATGGAAGTGCATTAATGAAGATGATGGTTGACTTTGCAACCTTACACAGAGAGAGAGAGAGTGTGTGTGCGAGGAAAATCGCTACTTCCTCAAACAATCATGAAACTTGGATTTGATTTCCAAATTCTAACATTTAAACCTTAACAACATCAATGGAGGTATGGGTGGGTGTAGATCAAATAATAATAATAATAATAATAATAATAATAATGTGTTTTTCATGTATATATATTTAAAATTATAAATTACACACAGTATTTACTCAACTTTGTAAATTTGAACATTAATGTTACTTTTGAACCAAAAAAAAAAAATGAAAAATATTAAAAAGTTTCCAAACTTTCATACATCTTATACAGCTTTTTCCAACCTTAAAATCCCACCGCAGACCACCGCCAAGTCCAACTTGGTTGCCGCCGGCGGCATCAAGTAACTAGGCTGTATAATCACTGAATTTATACCCTTCTCTCACCCTACACCATCTTCTTTTTTCCCCTCCATTTTCATGTTGTGTGGATGTTATAGTAAACATCTCCCCTATAATCTGTAAATAATTCATTTGATGCCAGACAAAAGCTTCAAGGGAATAGTTATAAATTAAAATCCGATTAAGCAAATAATTAGGGATGAGTTGGCCAAATTCGAATGTCATATCTTATTATTATCATTTTTAATACAAATGGAGACTGAGGCTCAGGTTCTAAGAGGAATACGTCTAGGGTAGGAAAAAAAGTTATTAGGAAAAGAATATAAAAACATACTATGCGAAGAAAGGTGGTAATTTTTCTTAACAAGGAAGTACTGTACTTTTCTTTTTGTACTTTAATACGTTAATAAGTAATGTTATTATTATTATTATTATTATTTTATAATGGAATATTAATAAATTATTAAGTTTTATTGATTAAATCATTTTATTTGTGGGTTATCCTCAAACTATGTTAAAATTATTATAAATTTATTTTAACAATTATTTTCTATGCATAGTTGTCTTTTATGTGTGCAGTCCATGGCTCGCTGGATGTCCTATGAAAAAAAAAAAAAATTCACTTTACTTATCTTAAATTTAATATAATTTATTGTATGTTAAATCACTTAACTTAACAAATAAGTGTGTTATTGAAAATGTATGATGTCAATATTAAGTTTAATAATATTAATTGGCAAAAGAGTAAAAATGTAAGAAAATATTATAAGAAACTTCTCTATCAAGAAAACATATAATTCGTCACAAGACACTTATTTTTATATTTTCTTTAAATAATATAATATGAACCATGTTAGATTATTTTATAAAGGGTAAATAAAGACTGATTAAAAATATCAAAATATTCACTGCCCTAATATATGATTGTACCATCATCAGTCATTTAAGTTGAACAAAAATTGTAAGAATATGTTTTTCGAAATTAAGTAAAACAAAAACTAAATAAAAAAGCATAAATTAGAAAGATTACAGTAATCTGTGTGCTATAAAATCCAGAGCCTTAAAATAGTTTGTCTCTATTGGTACCAAGCACAGATCTAGCTAAAGAAAAAAAAAAAAAAGGAATTAAGACTGCCCTATAAATGGTTATCTTGAATTGCATAATTCATTGCCAAATCTGATAATTTTGGTTTTAAAAGGCATAATGGATACCTTCTGATTACGTACGTAAGTGCATATGGAAAGCCAACTTTTCTTTCTCCAACTTTAGATTTTGTAGAATCTTGAATACAATAAATAACAGAACGATCTTCTCTATCATTTGACAGCAGCCATAAAAATCTGTTGCATGCATCTGCACGAGTCCAACTGATCACCTTTCTATTTCCTTTTATAGGCACTGCTAGGTTTTCTTAAATTCGTAACTTCGCAGTCTTGGAAATAACTTCAGTATATAACAGCATCTTTTCCCTACCTCTCATACAAATTCTTTCATGTTACACATATATTATTGATAGTGAAAGATAATAGTAAGATGGCCATGGCTATAAAATTCTCCAACGTTCATGTAGTTCTTCCCTTAGCTTTACTTGCTACTGTTCTTTTTCTCTACTTATCTCCATTAGACCAAAATAAGAATATTACTTATGATCATTGCCCTACTTCTGCCAACCAAGAAAATATTCAACCTTCTTCTTCACCAAATCCCTTGCTACCAACGCTTACTAATCCACATCAAGTAAGCCTAATTAATTTTGGTGATCTGAGTTTTCCTGGGTAGTCTTGTTTTCATGCATGCTAATTTTGTGGGCATGCAGGAGAAGAAGAAGACAGGTAACTTGGAGAGAATTGAAGATGGTCTCGCTAGAGCAAGGGCAGCCATTCATAAAGCAGTTGAATCAAGAAACTATTCATCATATAAAGAGGAGACTTACATTCCAAGAGGAGTCGTGTACAGAAATCCTTATGCTTTTCATCAGTAAAGTTTTGATATACATTTCTTCTCAATCAAGTGTTTTACTTGAATTATTGATCCTTTCTGGTTTAATTGGTTTATTGCAGTTACAGTCCGTATGCCCGTTTAATGCAGGAAATGCTCATCTGCTCATAGAGTATATTAATTTATACACTAAACCAATAGATGAATAAAATACATGTCAATTATTGAATACCAAATATAATATTTTTAATTTTTATATCATACACTCTACTTATTATGATATATACAGTCGAAGTAGAACAGTTTTACTTATACAGATATTAGCGTTGTTTGTTTTTAAACAATAGATGACAAATTAATCTTATGATTGACAGATTCAATTAGTGGTGCATGGGAATTTTTATGGTCTCAAAATCACAATTTTAATTAACAAAATGTAAGAATATATGTTCACATGATGAGATTGACTTGATCATCAGGAGTCACATAGAGATGGAAAAGAAATTGAAGGTGTGGGTTTACAGAGAAGGGGAGCGACCCCTAGTCCATGGCGGGCCGGTGAAAAACATCTACGGCGTGGAAGGGCAGTTTATCGACGAAATGGAGAGAGGGCGGAGCCATTTCATTGCCCGCCGTCCTGAGGAAGCACAAGTGTTCTTCCTCCCAGTCAGTGTCGCTAATATTATCAACTTCATATATAAACCGATCGTCACCTATTCTCGTGATCAGCTGCAACGCTTGGTCACTGATTATGTAGGCACTGTCGCCAACAAATATCCTTATTGGAATAGAAGCAGTGGAGCTGATCATTTCTTGGTTTCTTGCCACGATTGGGTACGTCAAATTCCCTTTTTTAATTTTAAATTTTAAAATTTTTAGCTTAAAAAGGTTTTATCGCATGATCTGATATCAGTTCAGCCTCATCGAATCGTAGTGTAAGAAATTAATCCAAATCCTGACAGGTTCTTTTCTATTTAAAAATTTCCATTTTTAGAAAGGAATCTAATACTCATATGCACATTTGCTAATATCTTGCTTGGAAATCGCAGGCACCTGATATCTCAACAGCAAATCCTGAGCTATACAGGAACTTTATCAGAGTCCTTTGCAATGCCAATACATCTGAAAGGTTCAATCCGAAAAGAGATGTCTCCATACCAGAAATTAACATTCCTTCAGGCAAGCTTGGTCCTCCTCTTCATCAAGCCTCATCTCCATCTAACCGAACAATTCTTGCTTTCTTCGCTGGTGGATCCCATGGTTACATCAGAAAATTACTTTTAGAACATTGGAAAGGCAAAGACAGTGAGATTCAAGTCCATGAGTATCTTGACAAGAAGCAAAACTACTTCAAATTAATGGGTCAAAGCAGGTTTTGCCTGTGTCCAAGTGGGTATGAAGTAGCAAGTCCTAGAGTGGTGACAGCAATTCAACTTGGATGTGTCCCTGTCACAATTTCTGATAACTATACATTGCCATTTAGTGATGTTCTTGATTGGAGCAAGTTCTCAGTTCACATTCCGTCCGGGAAGATACAGGAAATTAAGACCATTTTGAAAGGGATCTCGCCCCGACAGTATCTTAAGATGCATAAGAGAGTGATGCTAGTTCGAAGACATTTTATGTTGAACAGACCTGCTCAGCCATTTGATATGATTCATATGATGCTCCATTCTATATGGTTAAGGAGGCTTAATATCAGACTGCCATTTAGTTGAGGTATTCATTCAAAGATTATTGTATAATACCTCTATTTGTGCGCTACTCGATCTTTTATTATTATTTTAATTTTTAATTATATTTTTAATTTAGAAAATAATATTGATATTTTTTTATTTGGAGATATATTATATATGTTAATTTGACTATCAGCATATTGAACACACAGTAGCAATTTAATAAATGGCTTGACATGTTGTAGTTTTGATATCTTATTCTTGATTTAATTGAATTTTCAAATTTCTTAGCATTCTGTGGTGTTTTAGGAAACAATAACAAATTTTAAATAAATTAATGAAAAAAAGTTAATCTAATGGAATTACTAATATTTTATTGAAATAAAATAAAATTATTTATATATGCGTTGAGACTAATTGCCATATATAGATACAATTTAAGTTCATATGATCTTTTCTTTTTATAACATGGGTTAGTTTGATAAATTATTAATTAACATATTAAATTAATTAAGTGTTAAAAACATTAAAAATTATAATTTAATGCGTGAATCATATAAATTTAAATTTATAAGAAATAATTATAAAAGTAGAATATGAACATAAGAAATATTAGTCTACGAGTTGAACGTCTTTTTTCTCCAAATTCAACTCAGTAGAACTCGGTGGTAATTTTAGAAAGAATAAACAAGTCTTATATGTTAAATATTTTTTCCCTTTTAAATTAATTAAAGAAAATATAAGGAAGCTTACTTGTATAATTTTATCTTTACGAGAAGCATATGAAACTCAACCGCATATTGAGTCAGCAACTTTTGTTACAAATCATCAACCAGTGGGACCTTTTTTTCAATGTGAGCATTAACCTAGTAAAACACCAAATAATTGCCAATTTACATGTTGCATAACCAAATTGTCAATAATAAAAGTTCACGCACTGATTTGTTAAAATTGAAAAACTCTAGATACTATTGAAGTAATTATCCATAAATATGGTTCAGTGGGTCGCCTTGACGTAACCCACGACTCGGAGTAGGACCTAGTGTGTCAGGCCTACAAAGAATCCGAACTGAGACATATCATCCTCAAATTTTACCCATTTAGACTCAGAACCCGATTTTTTTATTTTTTATTTTTAAATATGGTTAACACTAAAAGTAATTTGCTTACGATCCTCTGCATGCGCATAAAATAAATTATTTTTCCTATTCCAAAGTAAAGTTACAATTTATTTTAAAGATTTAAGATAAAACTTTCAAATGCATCATAGAATGCATTCAGAAACAGGATCCGGTAATCGGAGTTAAACCCGATCCAAGTAAAAACACCCTAAAACCCTCTCTCACGCGCAGAGTGAGTCTGCCATTAGAATCAAAGCAAAGAATCTTTGCTTATACTATATACTCTAAAGCGTTAAAATGGAGTGGCAAAAGCAAAACATAGAAAGACAACCGATGGACCGCCACTCACGGCAGCCGTCCGCCGCATCTTATATTCCTGCTACCGAAGACACTGTATGGGCTGACGTGTCCACCCTCCTAGAAGCCGCCTGTGGAGGTTGTTGTTGTTGTTGTTGATTGGTTTCTCCTTTTCTGATTTTCAATTTTAATTAATGTTATGCTTCTTTAACAACCTAATTACATAGTGACTTACAGTTTAATGTTTGATTGCAGAACTTAGAGATGGAGAGCTTATTCATGGAGAGAATTTTAATCTTTTTGCTGCTATGTCTGCTTTAGAGGTATTTCTTAACTTTGAAAATTCCACTTATTGCTATTTCATATTGTTTTCATTTAATAGAGTTTAAGTCAATTATATTTTTCTTAAAAATCTATATTAAATCTTCTTTTAGTATAGCATTGCCTTAAGAATGACAGAGTCTTTCTACAGTTAGGTAAAAAATGTCTGATTTATAAAGTCTTTGTACCATGGAAGAGTTTGTTGCTTTACTGTAGTTATCAAGTTATAATCTATGACTTTAAGTGTTTGTTGATTTTTATAGATAATGGATCCAAAGATGGATTCAGGTATAATCAATAGATACTGTTCTGTTGATGAAGCAATCGAAGATGGTGCTGCTCCTATTCCTATTAGCTTTGACAAAACCACTGATGTCCAATGCACCATTGATATCATGGACCATCTTCTAGCTTGTGAGGTATTGTGTTCTTTTTGTTTTTTCAACATGAGGTTTATTATATGACAGAGAGGAATATCATAAACAACCATTTCATACTGTGGGAGACCCTAATGTTTAAAGGAAGTAGGATTAAAGTTATTTTGAACCTTTTAAGTGGAAAAGGCATGTGACTAAAGAAAAGAAAAAGGAAGAGCAGGCTTCATTGCTGAATGTAGAAGTTGCAAAGTTGTTTTGGCTATTGTTCTTTAATCTTAGAAATCTTGTTCATAGCCCCGACCATGCTGGTATATGTCATCCAAATGTACTTCTGAAATGCTTCTTAATACATAATCTACTTATTTAATACCCATCTGCCATTTGCCTAGTTTATATGAAGTGCACACCTCTCTCTTGTACTCGTAGGTATTCTCTTTCATGAACTTTTCAAGTGACGTTTTGGAAGTAACAGGATTCCCTTTTATTTATTTGTTTATTTTTTGCTGAAAGAAAGCTAGAGACATGTTAGTGAACAGTAGATACATAATTTATGCAAGTTAGTTATGCCTATTTGTTTGTTTGCGTGCATCATGTCTTCTCTTCTCCATGTTTAGTGGCTTTTCCCCTCTCATGTGTTTATTTCTTCTAGATACACAAATTATTACCAGCTAGGATCTTGTCTGATGTGTTAAAAGAATGGAAAGGTAGCAGGAGAGATTCTAAATTTGATTCTTATCCTTAAGAGTGTGAAAAGACTTCTAAACAACAGCCTTATATGACAGGCAACATGGCACAGGGGTCACTCTTTGGCACAAACTGTCTTTTCTTGCATCTATCTCTTGAAGCCCGAGAGGACAGCATCACATCCCTTATTGGACTCTTACTGTAAAGTCATTCGTGCAACATGCAAAGCAGTTGTTTCAGTTGTATCAGAAACGCGTACACATGAAGTAAAGTATTCCAGCAGCTCTTTTGGCCTCTGTTTATTATGGAAATAATAGATGGTTTTTCAGCATTACTTTTATTTATATATGAATGATAATGCATAAAACTTGATAAAAAATGGTTAAAGGCTTGTTGTGCTCGCCATTTATCTTTTGTTTTGGTTCTTTTGGCAGGAAGAGGATCTTTTCACAATGGCTTATGGCCTTCCTCTTTGTGGCGATGGAGATGAAAAGTGCTTATCCTTGTTGAATGCTGTCGAAGAAAATATTTCTCGCCAACTGCGTGCTTGCAGAGCCCCATCATCAAAAAGAAAAATATTAGAGGGTATTGTATCACAATATGCTCAAATTATATAGAAGCATGATAATTAATATTTTTGGAGGACCTGATTATATGATATATTCACTGGAACTGATGATTATTTCCAATTTAACCTTGAGGAACCAAACTGGAAGGAATAAAATTTCTTTCATAAGGTTGAGGTTACTGTTCTCGTAACAAACTGCTTAAAGAAAAAGAAAAATCAACTAACCCTCTACATTCCTTTGTGCGATATTTTTCTCAAGTAGGATAGCTTTTTGAATTCCAATGAAGAAGCATAACTTGTTTACATCATAATCAGCTGTGTAAATCTCTTTTATTCAAGGACTTAACTTGAGCCCATCGCAGTTAATCAAAATGCTTCTAGCAATTAAAAGTGATACTTAATCAATACCTTGTTGACAATTTCTGTCAGAAGTGGATATACTAATGTAAAGATCAATTATATTATAATTGCATGCATCAAAATACCAGAAAGGTCCACATTTTAAATGAAAATTCTTTATGTATTTCTTAAATAGCTCATGTAATATTTGTTTCAATTGTTCAGCACTAAAAAAGGACTCATTTTTTACAATAATTCATGTCTTCAGCAGTATGTTCGCGATTTTATTGTAGCAATCATCTTAGCCCAGATAATTACTCGAATGATTCTAATGGAAGTAGTTTCCACTGCATTTGAATGTCTTTTATATTAAAATACTTGTGGTTTCTTATTCCTGTTGAGTGTTGAGTTATTTTGCAAGTCGAATATCATTGTTTGTTCACTGGCACTGTATTTTATATGTAAAGTCACAACTAGTAAATGAGATTTTTTTAATATCTGTGATGTTTGCCATGTGGCAATTTCTTGTAACTGACCGAGTGGCCTTTGAGGTTAATGTTGTTGGGAGTTGAATTTTAAGTCCATCTGGTTAATGTTAGTGGCTTATGACTTTTTAAGTCCTGATGCTAATAAAAATTGAAATTTGTATTTTCTTCTTACTAAATGTTAATTTTATTGAACAGATGTAGAGCCGTTACAGACTAATCTTGATCTGGAGGAAGGCTACTGCAAAGCATTGTTGTGCCGCATACGTTTTCGTAAGGTCTTATCCTGTGTTTGCACTTAATTCTGGATGATATCGACTCTTGCCTGTAAATTATTTTCTTCTCACTCTTATATTATGGTTTGTTTCTTTTATAGCTGTTTCATAATCCATTGTGACCACCACAGTTCAGGTGTTGGTTTTGTTGGTATGTGATCATGTTTTAGGAATTTTGAGGTCTTCATCGATGCCAAAAACTATAATTCACTTGAGAATACTAAATACCTCTATTCGAGTTTAAGAAAAATTGTCATTTTAGAAAAACAAAAACAAAATTATCACTTTGCCCATCAACTTTTGATCTCCACCTTGCTTTATTCCTCTTTTTTATTAGTTTGATATTTTAATCTCCTACTTGAGTTGAGGAAGGGTTCATTTTTTCTTTTGTACGTAATTTGAAATGCATGTTCATTGTATAGTTGTATCTCCTATTGTTTACTTTCGCGTTCGTTCTCTTATTGTTTATTGTCATATCATTTTCTTTTTTGTTTTCTTTTCTCCTTTTTTTGTTGGTTATAAATCGGTGTTGATAATTAGATGTTTTACTTATTTGTTCTTTTGTCATATGGATATCCCTATTTATCTTAAGGGTTAAATGTTATTTACCCCTCGTGATTTGGTCTAATATATGACTCAATCTCCGCATTTTTTCTATTATATTAAAATTCTCTTGAGTTCTAATAAAACTAACTATTACCCCCTTTCATGTTAATTGAAGGACTGAACGGTAAGTTAATATTACAATTTGATCCTTGAACTTATTATCAAATATCAAACTCGTCCAAAATTAATTTTATTATCAAATTAGAATAAAATCTTATTTTTAGCACAAGTTAATTTAAGTGTCTAATTAAATAATAGATTTTACTTGTTTATATCTTTTATTTCTCTTAGTATAATCTAATTCTAAGAAAATCTAGACGTATTAAAAATATTTATTTTATTAATATTATTAAATTAATATGTAGTTTAATTTTAAACTTTTAAATAAAATAAATAGTTGCAAATTATTATTTTTACTAGGCACTAAAATAAAACTATATTAAAAATAAAAATTGTACTTATATTAATCTCATTTCAATAGTTGATAAAAAATTCAATTTTAACATACAAGATTAACACGATCTATTCATTGATAGTGAATTTGTCAACTTGGTATGTCTAGATTATTTCACTAGATTAAGATATGATTGTTTAATTTAATTTTTACTCTTTTTTATATAGATTAACTATAATATATAATAAAATTAACAATAGAATGATATTTTTTAACTAGAAATGTTTATTTTATATTAATAGCTAAAATTAAATTATATAGTAATTTAATAATATTATTGTGAATATAAGTAGTTTAAATTGCTTGAATTAAATTGTATTAAAAATAAAAAATTAGAGCAAGAAAAAGAATATTAAATTTATTATTTTAATTAGACACTAAAATTAACTTGTGCTAAAAATAAGATTTTACTCTAATTTGATAATGAAATTAATTTTGGACGAGTTTGATATTTGATAATAAGTCTAAGGATCAAATTGTAATTTTAAATTACCAGTTTAGTCCTTCAATTAACGCGGAAGGGAATAGTAGTTAGTTTTATTAAAACTCAAGGGGATTTTAATGTAATAGAAAAAATTTAGGGACTGACTCATATATTAGACTAAGCCACAAGGGGTAAATAGTATTTAACCCTTATCTTAACGGTGACGTGAATGCTTGTCAATATTACTGATTTTATTTTTCTTTCCCGAGATCATGTTTTTCCCCCCTTTGCATTCACTTTGAGCAAATATGCTTGTCTGCAAGTTAAGTTTATTTAGTTTTCCCTTGTAGCATTTATGTGCTTAAGCCTTGTAGCTCTAAATATTTATATTTATGACCCTTGTAGCATTATATACTTATGTTTATGACTATATAGTTCTACTTGTATTTTCACCATCTTTTCCTCTACTTTCAGCATTTTTTCCACCTTCTCACTTGTATGAGGAGACCACAAGGTAGGGGGATGGAGTTGGCCAGAAAGCATATAACTGCATGCATCTCAGAGCTAGAATCCATCTATAAATCAGCAGAATTCCTTTTTTCAAATGCTCATGGAGCTTGTAAAGATGATATGGAAGGTAGAACTACTGCTTCTGGACATCGACCAATTGGGTTTGATGCTACTTTAAACAGTAGAACTTCTGCCCCCACTCCACCACGATCAATTGAACTTCTTAGTTGGAAAAAGGTGACAACTCTGGAATTAGAACTGGTAAATATTCTCATGTACTATTTTGTTGAAGCATTTTGTCTTTTTTTCTGCCAGGCTATTGAGTACTTTGAAAAACTTCTTCACGACCTGGATTATATTTGTTCTTACTCATTGGACCCATCTTTGGAAGTTCTCTTGCGCTTTGTGGTTCAATTTCAGAAATCTCAACCGGATTTGGTTGCAAGAGCACACCTCCAGGTTATTTTTTCCTTTCCTCCTATCTTTCTTAATGGACTGTTCCTCCTTTGTTTTCAAAATAAAAAGCAAAGACCTATGTTATTATAGCTTTTTGGGTTTAGGTTGTTAATTTCCAGACAACAAGGATTCTCTGTTTAACTTTGGAAAAAATTATCAGCTTTACATTTTCTTGATTCTTAGCCTCTAAAAAGATACTGTGACTGTGCAAGTGTGCATGGAATGCAATCTTTTGTCTGATAAAGGTTCTTAATTTTTGACTGTTTTATTTTCTGTTGCTCCATCCTTTACACAAGGTTCATGCTTGTAACTCCTTTTCTTTACATTCCTGTACTCATACAGCTTCTGCTGGTTCAAGATGGGAGACTTTATGGACGGGATTCAATCTTTGCTGTAATTATTAGAGCAGCAGTTTTGCCTGAAGTTGTGAAGAACAATGATATTCAAAAGAATGAATGTATTTTACAACTAGGACAGGTGGTTAATACTATAATCCCTTAGTATAGTATCTTTAACCTTCTATTTCCTTTTTTCTTTTCTTTGAATGTCTTTGACTTTCCATCTTGTTTAGCTGTGTTTCTGCTGAATTACTTTGGTTGAAAATCGAGATGTAAGTGATGTAGAACCACTAAGGAACAGCATATGTAACAAAAAAAAACTAGCTTAGGTAAATATTTCTGATCATTGAAATCATAACCTAACAAGATAGGTAGCTTACATGGATTATTTAGAACCCCAAAGATAATCTTAACACTGTTATAGTTGAAACTTCTGAGTTAGGAAGTTTAAACCAAAATTAACAGGAGATCTCTAACCCAATACTTAATAAGATAATAAAAATATAAATTTAAGTATTCCTACTGAGAATAGAATTCATCAATAATTACAAAAAAAAAAATGAATTTCATAATTAGTAATTAAATCAAAATAATTTCTAAATTTGTAATTCTCTAACTGCATCAGAAGGAAAGGTCAAGCTAAGCACTGGTTCAGGGCAGATGTAACATTCTTTAAAAGTAAAAAACATCCTGGAAAACATGGTTGGAGTGAATAGGGAAGGGAAATTTCCAGCTAACATGTGCACCATTTCATGTTTAATGCAGCTATTGATCAATATGCTTAAAATTCTTTACAAGTAAAACTCATACTGGAATACATGCTTGGATTGCAGAGAGGAAATTTCTGAAATTTCTTGCTAACATGTGGACCATTTCATTGTAATGCAGCTAGTGATCAATATGCTTAAAATTCTCTGTACAAATGCTGCATGGCAGAGGCGTAAACTTGGGAAAGTTTTGCAGGATTGGCGCATTCTTTACGTACAGGTGGCTCAATCTTTCTTCCTTTGTCTCTGCTTGATAACTTAATCCAAGAGTATATTTGCTATTTTAGATTAAGCGTAGGTTAATCTTACTAGCATTTATGTTTTTGCACATCATCTGATACTTTTGCATGTTTAGATGGACTTCCTTACCTCACAGTGAGTGTACTTAGGACTCAAGAGAATTAATTAGAGCTAACAATTCCTGACCCTGACTGTTCTTGTTAAGATGATCTGTGAGATATGGCAGACATTCTGACTTTCATTATATCCGTTGACTAACAGCTAGAACTTGCTTTTACAAAGGAATACAGAGAAGTCTCAAACACATCAAATGGCGAGGTATGTTGCCTGTTTGTTTTATTTATTCTTGTTCAATATATGTTTTTTATTGATACCTGTCTCAGAATATTTGCTTTTTAGTGTTCTGTTTATTCTTGTCTTTGATATATTTGATTTTTATGAGGGATAAGAAGTTTCGCTCTTGGGTTAATGTTCTAGCCAGCTTTCTGTTTCATGTATTCTAAGAGATTTGTTGTGCAGCCAAGTTTGATTTTCCATATGCTATAAGTCACTTGACTTAATTCCTTTTCGTTACTAGATCATTGATACCTGTCTACTTTTGCAGAGTGTCTCGCTGACGATATTTAAACACATACTCATTTGGTTGGAGGAGCAAACTTACTGGATTGCTCACCGGTTTCTCATGCTCGGTTTTGAATTAGATCTCTATTCACCTGGTGAATATTGCATGGTGTACTGGTACTTGTATGTTATCTTAATCAAGCTTGCTGAGAAAACACATCTTAAGATGTCAGCGACCAATAGCACTGGTAGGTCAACATACTTTTTCACTTGTTCTATCTGTGATGACTGAAAAGCTTATGACTTTGTAAAAGAAAAGTGCAAATAACTGGATTATTTCTTGGTGCTTTTACATTATAAAAGAGATTTATTTAAGAAAAAAACATTGAAATTAAATGTTCATGCTGCTTTCTCACAAGAAGTTGACTCCTTTTTTTAGTTCCTTTAGATGTTAATTGGAAACTTTGTTATGAAATAACAACAAATTGCGACTAAGCTGAAAGTCTTTGTTTTTCCACTTTTAACATTCTGTTTCTACTGAAGCTAATGATGTCAGTTTATTTAATTCATACATCTTTTTTATCAGCTAAAAGAAAAGGAAAGAAAAGAAAGGATTCTCCAAAGGATTTGACAAGGGAAAGTCGGATCCCTCCTGCAGTCTTGTTTCTTCAGTGCCAGATATGTCTTGCTGAAGGGCTAACACTGGTAATTGTGGCTCCCCTCTCTCCTCTATTTTCTTTAACCTTTCATGTGACTAATGAGCTCATCTTTGATAAATTGTGGGAACTACCTAATTAAGAATGCCATTAGTGTAATTAGCCTACATATGCTTTGGCTATTTAGCTGGTTTTAAATTCTAATCTGCATATTTCTAAATAAGTTTTCCCGATTTTTACCGTTCCCATTTCCTTATGTTGGATGTAACAATAGATCCTGCCCATTCTTCACATTGAATGTTTGCTTTTCATTTTCATCTCAATACTTGAGGAGTTAATCTTTGCAGCTACTTGCTGCTCTGAGGAACGAGCTGAGGATTTTACAGAGTCCAAGCCCATTTAATTCTGAGCATGAGGTACAAATACATACTTCCTGTATAAACGTTAAAATGTGACTGATGAATAGCATGATATTAGATATATCTCCAACATGGCTGATCCCTTTAGAGATTAATTGCTAAATCTTTGCTATGAATGTTATATTTATTTGCAGGGTAAGAAGAGTTAATTTAACATGCTATATGACCATTATGTATCAATGAATCTCACATCATATACTATTTTCTTCAGAGATTCATACAGCATTTCGAGCTTCTACAAAAAGCTTGCATCCCTGATCACTTTTCGTATCCGTCATTCCAGGAATCTACATCCTATGCTAGTTTCTCTGTGGGTAGCCTTGTGACATTCAACTGCTGATTTTTTCCATCCTCTTGTGGAACCCAACTAATTTTCCTTCTTTTTTTTTTTTTTTTTTGGCCTTTAGACCATAGCAACGTATAATTATTTCAAAGATGCTCAGAAGATTGCCAAGGAGGTTAAAAGTAGCTTTTCCAATGATCCAGACAGATTAGCTGAAGTTCGAAGATTGGAACAGGTTGCAGAGCACAATAGTATTGCCCTTAATGTCATTTGCCAGGTTGGAGCCCTTGACCCATCATTGAAGGTCTCTTTTGAGTTCATCCACCACCCTTGCTTCGCAACCGCTGTTGTTAAGAGATCATGAAGGGTTTCTTTCAAAGACATCACCAGTTTTGGAACAACTCAGAGGTTGCCATTTTTGTCAGTACAGCAACTGTAACATTTGTATTTGTATCTTTTTTAGCTTTCTGTTTCTTCTTAAGTTTTATCAATTCTCTCAATCATTATTATTATTTTTTTATTATGAAAGCCATAATCTGCCATGAATAGAAGAGCTTTCTTAGAAGAAAAAAGAAAAAGAAAAAAGCAGCACTGTTCGTTATGCATATGGAAAGAATTATCTTCACAGTTTGACTTGATGCCCTTCGGGATACCTGACACGGGACATAATACAGTAGGCTAATATTATGTTGTACGCCAAGTATCGTTCAGATGTTTACACGAGGTTATTAAAATAATATATTATGTTTGAAGTGGTCTTAGTTCCAAGGTTTCTAGGCTGCTATGCTGTATTTGCATATTTCCTCAATGTGGCAACTTCCAGACGGTGGCTTGACGAAGAGATATTGCTTCGAAATCAAACAAAGAGACAAGTCAAAAGAAGATTCAGCCACCTTGATATATACTATTCTAATATTTTGCAAGTGAATATTGTCCATAGGATGAGAGTTTCTGACTCCTTTATTGTCAACTACTTGTTCATCTCAGTTTTGACCAGTCTTCAGTCGCATTTTCATTACTTTCCTTTCTAGATTTGATAAAATGACACGTTCAGGTCTGTTTTTGCTTATCTTTTTTCTTCTATAATTTCTTTTTAAGGTTTGAAAATTGTTTTCTGAAATAAATTAATACCTTTTTTTTTTTCAAAAGCTGATTTGACAAAATTAAATTATATAAAATATTTATTAAATTAAAAATAATTTAGATCTGATTTTTAATATCCAATAGTAGTTATAAATATTTGGGACTCAAGTGGGTGAAACCGTTATTGAACAGTGCATTTCCTTTTTACCTGTAATTTATGGATTCAAAAGAGTACAGTGAAAGAAATAGTGCTGCATCTAATCATTCAACTGGTAAAATGAAAAGCTTTCCTCCCTCGAATTATTTGAAGGTCTGATATTTGTTCAGGGTCACTGCACTGCATCCTTGGCCTACTTCCATCATCTTAATATTTACCCCATTAGAAAAGAAATTTCAAGCAGGTTTTCTAACATATTGGAACTCGAATTAGATTTTGTTTAGCCCTTTTGTTAAAGAGCTTTAACTCAGCTCCACAATACAAAGTAACTCTTCTTTTGTTTACCCTATTAAATCTTATATACATGGGTAATATGGTAAAACCATGCATGATATCCAGGAAACAAAATGCAGCTGTTTCAGAATTTCAAATGTTAACTTTTTCGATAATCTGCAGCAGTGCTACTGTGTTTAACTTTTTATGCATATTTGCTCAAGTTTAAGAGAACAGAAACAAAATCTTTTGTACATGTAAGTAAAAAGTGATCGAACGGCACACATTTATAAATCGTTTTTCTTATAAAAAACAAAGGAATAAATAGAAGTGGAGCCCACAAGCTTCAGTTAGTAGTATTCCGTGAAACACAGTACACCAAAGGCCACCTGGTCCACAGGTTGGAAGTGGGTTGGCGCTCATCTCTATTCTAACTTGACCTTTACATGGGACCCACATCCAATTTTAAACATCAAAATTACAAAAGAGAAAAATAGTAGTTAATAAAATATAAAAAATAATTATTAAAAGAAAAAATTGCCCTTGAATTGACATGGGATCTGTCTTGTAAATTTGTTTTCTTCTAATATTTTATAAGAAGGGTATGATCGTCTTTTCTCTAATGGTTCTTCTGGTATATGGGTGGCACACATCATGGACTATTTTAGAATCACTGCTGGCGGGTGGATCTGTCTTCCACGTAGCACCTACTGTGATGTGATCATGTTACAAATTTGCCCCTTGATCTGTCCTATATTACTATTTTAGAAGTCACAATAGGTGGTAAGGATGTTAGGAGGCCAATCAAAATATGAAGGGAAAAAGTTCACACTATTACTTCCGTAGCTTTAATTTGTTTTGTACATTTAATGCATAAAAAGTGTTTATGAATAATATTTAGTTTACATTTTGAGTATTCTGCGTTTTATTAAGTCTATTGTTAATATATTCTTTTTTTCTAACCAGCCATTGTTGATATATTTAACTAGTCTTTCATTAGCTTTTAAGCTAAATTAATCATGAGGTTTAGTGTAGTTGAAATTGTAGGATCCACATCAGATTTGGCAATTCTTTTTCCAACCTTTAATATAATAAAATATATTTAAAAATAAATTATTTTTTATTGTCATTCAATAAATTAATATCAATAACCAATTAAATTTTATCAAATGATTTATTTTGTTAATTACTAGCTGCATTAATTGGCTGAATTGAACAAATTCTTAGTGGCTATATTTGCTCAACCACTTGAGGCATGTTTGGTTCAACTAATCGATACAGCTGGTAGCTAATAGTTGATGACTTATAAATTAAATCGTTTAATAAAATTTTATTAGTGGTTGCTGTTAGTATGTTAAATGACTATTAAAGGTATAATTTATCATTATTATATTTTATTTAAAGATATAAATTAATAAAAAAAATTATAATAATTAAAATTTTTATAATTAATTTTACCAAATTAACATCTACCAACTATCACCGTATTAATTACGAGTTACAAAATGTGTTGATAATCCAAACCAAAAATGCCAATAATATCTTAAATTAAAGCATTTCTATCTAAATAAAGAAATAAAATCACCATCAATTTAACATGATTTTTACTTTATCCTTCTTAAATCAAAGTGAAATTATAATAAATTTCAAACTTAAATTAGTACATTACTCTAGTAAGAACTCCACCATTTTTATTTTTTCAAATTACACATTCATTTAATCCATTTATTTTTCCCATATGCCTTTCCTCCATCAAACACACAGGAAGTCTTTAATTTATTTATGATGGCAGTGTGCTGATGATGACAATCATTAATTAAGGATGAGAGTGGACCCAATTGATTTAAAAAACACAAAACACAAACACACACACACACACACACTTTAAATTTAAAATAGCAAACCTCCCCTCCTTTGGTAGTTTTACTAAAATCCAAGGGCAAAATGTTGTAAGAAAGTAAAGTAAAGTTCAAAATTGGTGTCTTTCATTTTAGCTGGCACTGTCTCTTGACTTCAAATTCTAGCTCAAGATTTTCATCAATCCTTTGAGTACTCTTAACACTTCCATGTTGAATCAATAATTCATTTAATACACACACAAAGAGCCATTAACTTATAACTATTGCTTTCATATGTTGTTATTTTAATCAATTTTTCATTTCTCTCTCAAATATTTTATACTAGCAATTAAGTTTGAAAATATAATCCATAATCATGGCCTGATGATAAATGATTAATCTCGAATTAAAATTTATATTTTATTTTATCTTTTACTTTTTTACCCCCGGTTTAAAAACTAAAATTAATAATGCTTCAGAAAATAAACTAATTTAACCTAATTGAAATTTACTAATACAAAACATCATGGGTTTAGTTATGGGTCACATTTACATTCATTAATATCAGATAAAATTGGTAAATTTCAGATAATAACAGGTGAGAAATTAAATGAATGAATAAAAAAGAATCAAATAACTGAATTTAAAAAAAAAAAAAAGAAGAATATGGTGATGACGTGGCAAAACTAGGAGGAGGAGAAGAATGGAAGAGAATGTAGAGAAGGGAAAAGGGCAAAAAAAAAAAAAGAAAAGAAAAAAAGAAAAAGAAAATCATCTAAATAATTGACCTCTTTTAGGAGGCAGCAGTAGTGTTACTCTGTACTACAACTTTCTTCTGACACAGAACAGAACATTAATAATTTAAAATATTATTTATTATTGAATTTCATTTCTTTTTAAAAAGGAAAAAGAATATATAATAATATTTGTACAACGACGCCGACGGCCCAACCAAACCGAACTCTCTCTCCTCTTCCCCAGCTCAAAAATTCCCATTCATTTTTCTTCAGCGCTCTCTCATTTGTTGTTGTTGTTGTTGTTGTTCTTCTTCTCGATTCCTTGATATCTCTCTTTCTCCCTCTCTCCAATTCAGCCTCAGGTAATTGAAAATCACCTCTTTTGATTTATATATTTATTTTATATTATGGTTACGTGTTTTCTTTAATTCAATTCTTGAATTGCCAGATGCTCTTCTTTTCTGTTTTCTTTAAAATCTTTGTTTTTTAGGTCATTTAATTTCGTCTTTCTTTATCTTTGATGGTTTTAGTTTGTCTTCTTCTTTTTTTTTTTTTTTTTTTTTTAAAAGTTTGATTTCTTGTTTTATTTTTGACTTTGCCATACTGGTAAAACATTTCGGCTCGTTGTATATGATTTGATTTTTTTATTGAAAAGGAAAATCACTAATGAATGGTTATCAGATTGGATCTAAATTCTTGTAATGTGAAACTTCAAGTCAAAGGCTCTAAATCTTGATGATACTGTATGGTGTATAACTGTGAAAGAGTGAATTGTTGAGACTTATTTAAACTAAATGATGTAAGATTGATTGATAAGACTTTATGGTGTACCATTTTGAATAGAGAATTTTTTGCGGTGGGTGTTTGCAGATTTTTTGATTGGGAGGGAGAGAGAATGTCTGGAGGTGGTACTCAGAAAAGCATAAGGAAAGCACTGGGGGCCCTTAAGGACACTACCACTGTTTCATTGGCCAAAGTTAATAGTGATTACAAGGTGTGCTTTATATCAAATCATTATCCACTTGTGCATGTATGGTCATTCTAAGTTTAATTTGGTTTGCTTTGGTTTTGTAATTCTTTAGGAATTGGATATTGCTATAGTTAAGGCCACAAATCATGTTGAGAGGCCTGCAAAGGAAAGACACATTAGAGGTAAACAACATTTATTTTGACTGTATTTCTTTGGTGCACTGATAGAGTAAACAGCGAATGAATGGGGGACCTTACACATTTGATATGTATGTGTTATTTTGCAGCTATTTTTGCTGCCATTTCAGCTACTAGGCCTCGGGCTGATGTCGCTTATTGCATTCATGCTCTTGCCAGAAGGTTATCGAAGACGCATAACTGGGCGGTATGTGCGTCACATTAATACTATTTCTTGATCCAATACCTAGAGGCATGAAGCAAATGAAATCTATTATGTTAATTTTCCAGATTATCATTCTATTATCTTGCATAGAATGAGGATCCCTTGAATTTATATTAGTGCCTATGCTTGTGTTTAAATTATTCATGTATATTAGAACTGCCATGTAGCTGGATTTATATAAGCTATAGAAAATGCACAAGTAGTGGCAGTTGTTGGAGTGCTAAAGAATCCGTTAGATTAATAAAGGCCTAACACTGAAGGAGAGGTTGATGATATCAAAGCCAAGATATGCTTGGTGGATTATGGCGGACAGTGTCTTGTATACTTTGTATGGCATTTTGTTATTTTTTCCGTAGTTTCTAGTGTATCTGTACTAATTTCGTCCCATAAGAAGGAATAAACAAAAATATATTTTCCCAATCAAATGTATGAACCAAATTTTGGTTCTGTTACATAACTTACCTTAATTTGGAAAAGAAAGATCAGTAGTTGTTTCAGCTGTGTGCTGTTATGTCCATCTTGCTCTAAAACATGGCACTGTAAAAGAGTTTTATTCTCATTGAACTTTCAGCACTTTATCAGTTATGGCTATGATTTTTATCTCTATTTCTATAAAAGGTTCTGATTGGCTAAACAAAAATCAGTGTATCAGATGCATTAACTGTATTGGCCTGAATGAGTTATTTTCAGAAATTGATGCTTCCAAAGATTTAATGTTTACAAAAAAATAAGTCAATCATTTTTATGTATTTTACTTTAGTACATTTCTCTGAATGCTGCTGGTTCTTAGGTTGCATTGAAAACCTTAATTGTTATTCATCGTGCTCTGAGGGAAGTGGACCCCACATTTCATGAGGAACTTATTAATTATGGCAGAAGCAGAAATCATATGCTTAACATGGCTCATTTCAAAGATGATTCCAGTCCAAATGGTATATTCTTTATTCTCTTTTCCCCACTCTTAAAAGTATTATCTTGTTAAATAATTTCTTTATGACATCTAGTGTTGTGCGTTGGGCAGCATGGGATTATTCTGCCTGGGTTCGCACTTATGCCTTATTTTTGGAGGAAAGGCTTGAATGCTTTCGTGTCCTGAAGTATGATATTGAAACAGATCGACCTGTAAGGCCTATCATTACCTATCCTACAGTTGCATATTTCAATCATTTTTTTTCTTATCCTTATTGAATATCGTCATACGTACTCTACTATGTACAAACTTGAAAATTTGTTAGTTGGGAAATTGTGCTATGCTGGTGTGAAATCATGGCAACTTTTTTTCTCATCCTCTGATGACATATAATTAAGTGCTATCCTTAATTTTTCTAAGTTCTGATGGTTATTAAAGGCATTGATAAAACCCTGATGCAGAGAACTAAAGATCTGGACACAGCTGAACTGCTGGAGCATCTTCCTGCCCTGCAACAACTTCTATTCCGTGTTCTTGGTTGTCAGGTAATTTTGGAGCCAGCTCAAATCATTATAGTGGATTTCTGTCATTTGAATTGCATCTCACATTTAAATGCAAATGGCATGCTTAAACCTAAAATTTAGCTGTTGCCTTTTGTTGGTTCATTTGCTTTTAATTTTAATGAGGATGGTACTTTTTTATTCTGTTGCAGCCGCAAGGAGCAGCAGTTAATAACTTTGTCATTCAGTTAGCGCTTTCGTTGGTAAGTGAAGTTTCTCATCTTGCTTCTACCTTGTGTTAGCTGGACTGATTCTAGGATGGGATTGACTTCTTATACCTGATTGTCATCTCTGATATTAGGTTGCTTCTGAAAGTGTCAAAATATATCAAGCTATAAATGATGGTACTGCCAATTTGGTTGATAAGGTAAACATAACCTTGGTTCTTTAGGTCAGAAGCTTGAATATTCAGCAAAGCATCTAATTATTATAAAACTATCAATGGCAGTTCTTTGAAATGCAACGTCCTGATGCCATGAGGGCTCTAGATATATATAGGAGAGCTTGTCAGCAGGTAATTTTTTGAGATGTATTTGCATTGACGGTTAACCCATCTTCCAATTCTTAATGTTCCTGAAAAATAACAAGATCTATTTTAATGGGGATGCTTTTGAACTATATATGCATTCAGGCGGAAAGACTTTCAGAATTTTATGAGATATGTAAGAGCATGGATATTGGCCGCGGAGAAAGATTTATTAAGATTGAGCAGGTTCTTATTATCAATCCTGGTGCCTCCTGGAATTTTTCTTTTTTATTCAAAAAATTAATCCTCGAATAAATATTTTTGATATGAAGCCTCCGGCATCGTTCCTACAAACAATGGAAGAGTATGTGCGAGAAGCTCCACGAATGTCAGTTCGCAAAGAACAGGTATTAGGATGCTTTCTGTTTTATGAATTCTATTGGATGAGGTGAAAATAGCACAAGATTAAGATCATATCTCACTGATCATTAGGAACTATATGAAATGTCCAAGATTAATATCTAAAAAACTTTCCAACTGGTTTTTTGGCACTTGGCTGTGCAA
Organism: Ricinus communis; assembly: GCF_019578655.1. Classification (NCBI taxonomy): domain Eukaryota; kingdom Viridiplantae; phylum Streptophyta; class Magnoliopsida; order Malpighiales; family Euphorbiaceae; genus Ricinus; species Ricinus communis. The sequence goes on from NC_063258.1 coordinate 25,553,976, forward strand.
GATTAATATCTAAAAACCTTTCCAACTGATTTTTTGACACTGGGCTATCTTAATAGATTAATATACTGCTTTTGTTTGTTAATACTGTCCAAGGTGTTCTAAAGCTATCATGAATATAATGTTTTTGACTTTGACATACTAACACGTCATTTGAACCTTTTATCAACAAATTATGTTAAAGAATTAGACGACAATATCTTCTCTAAATTATGTGCAATACTGTAGATATGTGCAACTCTTTGTTATATTTGTGAAGTCCTACTTTCCTAGTATGGCGCCCATATATATCCACTTTTTGTTGGTGCATTAAGCTGTCACTTCCCTTTAGATCTTGCAATAACTATTAGAGAATTTAATTGATAATCAAGCAGGTTGTTGAAAACAAAATTACTGCTCCGAAGGAAGTATTAGCTATAGAATACAAAAAAGAACCAGAAGTGAAGGAAGAGCATCCACCATCTCCGCCTCCTCCTGAACCAGTAAAAGTTGAAGTGCCTGTTGTTGAACCGCCTGACTTATTGGTAAGTAAATTTTTCTTTTGCTTGGGTGAAAAATACTTTTCTTCTAAGGACATCCAATAGGTTTCGTGGTTTCCTTACATGCTGCTTTTCCCTCTCTTTGGATTGGTAGGGCTTGGATGATCCTGCTCCGGTTGCTTCACAACTAGATGAGAAGAATGCTCTGGCTTTGGCTATTGTTCCAGTCAGTAAGTTCTTTTTAGATTGTCTGGCTTAATCTTACATGTTGAACAAGGGCCCAAAAAGTCAATAGTTTACCTCAGTTTGGATTTTGATTAAATAAAAGGACCATTATGCTTTGTTCTGAGTAATGTGTTGAATTCCATGTTAGGAAGAGTAAATCCTCAAATCATCAAGAAGCAAAAGAAACTAAGAGCATGGCATTTTATTTTAATTGGATATACAATATTGGTAGTTTGCTTGCTTACTGCTGGAAAACCTGATATTTTCTTGTGTGGTTTCTGTTGTTTTAGCTGATCAACCCAGTACGACTTTCCCAAGTCAAGCAAATGGTACAACAGGTTGGGAATTGGCACTTGTTACAGCTCCAAGTTCTAATGAAAGCGCCGCGGCTGCTAGCAAACTGGTATTTATGCTGATTTTAGTTACCTTATTTCTTAATGTCGTATAAGAACAATATCAGTTGGTTGCAAACTATCTCAACTTAGTGTGCATGCACAAGATGTGTTTGTGCTGTTCTTACTAATACTGACATGCACTAATCATGTCCATTAACAAGGCGGGAGGGCTAGATAAACTCACCTTAGACAGCCTATACGATGATGCAATCAGAAGAAGCAATCAGCCTGTGAGCTACAACCCTTGGGAGCCAGCCCCAATGAATGCTCCCATGACGCAAACTGCACATGATCCTTTTTTTGCCTCCAATGCAGTGGCTGCACCACATTCAGTACAGATGGCTGCTATGGCCAATCAACAGCAGGCCTTCATGTTGCAGCAGCAACAGCAGCAGCAAATGATGATGATGATGGGGCCACAGCAACAGCCGTCAAATCCATTTGCAAATCCTTATGGAGCCGGTGTCCATACATATGGCTCAGGTATGCCTATGCCACCTGTTCAAGCCTACAATCCATATTCGAGCCTTATGTAGTTGGTTTGCATGCGAGACACATTCTTTTTCTGGAAATACTGGAAAGAAAGAACAAGGGGATTGATCAGCATCAGATTTTGGGACTGGGGAAGACTAGACAGTTTGTACCATATGTTGTGTATGTGTAGTAGTCAATTAGAATGAGATTCTTCTTTAATAATTAGCAGGAGGAAGGGTTTTGGGTAGTGATTATTTACATTGATGAAAATTAGCAATAATGCTTTTGAAACTACTATAGTTTATTCAACCTGCTATATTGTTTATTATGGTTGAGCAGGAATTTTATCCCTCCCTATTCCTTTCCCTGCTAAGATTTACCCATAGATGATAGAAATGATTTGTAATCTCTGTGATTATTACCACATTTATGTAATGAACAGATGTCAAGTTTGATTTGTGGCTCCTATATTCTTTTGGTTTTTGAAACAGCAGTCTTCACTATTGGGTTTCATCTGCCTTTTCTTTTTCTTTTATATCTGTTTTCCATGAAGTAATGCCGCAGTCGCTGTGGCTTCAAAATCAATTTTTAAGAATTTTCGTCTCATTGGTTGTAGCAGACAAAGCTGCAACTCCCTTTTGTTGTAGCAGCAGACAAAGGTGTAACTTTCCCTTGAGCATTACATTTACTTGAGTGAGGGCACCTATCAGTGAGAGACTTTAATTTTAAGTTGCTTTGAATTTAGATCAGTAAACGCTTGGCTTTTGAATGTATATTTATGTTGGCCATGTAAATGAAACATGCCCTCTGCTGCGGAATGCCTTTTGTCCTTGATGCTTCTTAAATTGGCAAGTCATTGTTGATGATATCTGATGAGAGTCTTTGCCTGTAGCTTATTGTTGCCTGTGTTGTGTTGTGTTGAGGTGGTGTTCCTTAATAGAAAGGGGAATACATCTTTTATAGAATGTTCCATTTGAACGTTGAGTTGATTTGATATTTAATGTAAGACAAGGGACGGATAATGGCAATTTATATATACTTATAAAATTATCTTTTTTATTTTATTTATTTATTTCTTCTTCTTCATAATTATTACTATTATTATTATTATTATTATTATGGGGAAAAGAAGATGTGGTAATATAGAAAAAAGAAAAGTGTCCGACTTGTATGAATTCAGCTTGATTTTTAACTGAATTAACCGTTAACTTGATCTTAGTTTTAGACTAAGTTGACTGATAATGTTAATTAACTTTGTTTAAAGTATTCACTTATATTTTGTTCAGAAAAATAAGTATTCAATTACATTAAATGATAGTTGAGATTTTAATTTGAATAGACTGATATATCTATTTTTAAATATTGTATCAAATAATTTCATTTAAATAATTTAACTATTAATTTATTATAACACATTTTAAATGGGTGAGAAAAAATAAATAAGAGGAACCTAAATTTGGCAATAGCAATAGTAATCGTATTTGATTTTAGTATCCTCGGGACTTATTTTAGACATTGGAAATTCTGATTAGATCAATTTAACTAATTTAAAATTACGTAGATGAAATAGGAGAAACTTTTTGAGTTTACTTAAATTCTTAATTTTTTTAAATATATAATTTTATTAAATATTTTTCTAAAAAAAAAATTCATTGTTTGTAAAATTTATATATAATACCCTCTAATTTAATTTTAGATATATAATAAAAATATAATTCAATAAATAAATAAACGTATAAAATATCAAACTTAGATTACAAACTTTATATTAAGAAAAAATTTCTTAAGCTCAACATAATTAGGAAAAAAGGAAAAATCTTTCAAGTCATGCATATAAAGATTTCAGTTTCCAGCTATACGGTAATCAAATATCATCATTAACAAATCAACAACAATCTATATGCTGACGTGGCGGTGAACTAACATAGTATTAACTGGACTAGAGTATTATATATATATATATATATATATATATATATATATATCTATAAATATCACAACTTTTTTTATTTATAAAAGAAAAAAGAAAAAAAAAAAAAAGAAAAAGGAAAAAGAAAAGCTTACCTAAAAGACAGAACAAAACAGCTTCTGCTTCAGAGTACCTAATCTTTGCTCTTCTTCTTCAATGTCATCTCTCTAGAAAGAAAATTATATATATAAAAAAAAAAATCACAATGTCTTGGCTGTTCAAGTCATTCCAATCCAGCGATCCAGATTCATCATCATCATCATCATCTCCAAAAGACGACATATCAGTAATCAGCGACTCAATCAGCCGGCAATTACGGGGCGTAGCGAATTTCCTGGCACCGCCTCCATCACCGCCGTCTCCGTCTGAAAATAAATCAGAACCGTTGGATTCTCAGTCGCAGGCTCTTCAAGGGATCCGAAATGATCTAGCGGAGATAGGAGGGAGCTTGAAAAGTGGCCTCTCTTTACTTTCTACTAATAAGGCGGTTACTGAGATCTCTAAATTTACCTCTAGTTTATTGCAATTTCAAAGTAATAGTAATTATCGAGATAACGATGATGATTATGAGGATGACGACGATGACGTGGCAGGAATTACAAATGAGGTTATTGATTTTGTTAAAGAAATTTCTAGCAGACCTGAATGTTGGACTGATTTTCCATTATCACTACACTACGGTAAAATTTTATTATTTTAGTAACAATAATAATTATGTTCTTTTTTCCCTTAATGTTAGTCACTTAATTTATTTGTTGTTGGATACTAATTTGAAGTTATTGAAAATAATCATCCATTAAGATTCTCTGGTTAAAGAGAAAAAGGAATCGAAGTAACCTAGAAGTTGAACTAGAGCAGAAAGTAATGTTCCCAAGTTTTAAGGCCTTATTTTGGAATAAATTATGTGCAAAATTTATTTTTTTTCTCTTTTTAAGTTGAAGGAATTCGGTTGTAACAAACTATGAGGTTTCCAAACATGAGAGAGTTGATAAAGTAGATTAGAATTAAATTCTTGCAATTTTTAGAATTTAGAAAGAGTGTAACAGAGGATTTAGATAGTTGTTTAGGAGGTTTGTTATCATTAGCAGTGTGCCAGATATGATATCCGCCTTGTGCTGCTTTTGGCTGAGATATTAATGGGTGAAGATGCATTAGAAGTAATGCTCATGTCTGTATCGGTTTTCTCTTTAATAGGTTTGGTTAACAATCACAGGAATAGCCTAGCTATAAACTAGTGAAGCTTGGCAAGTTCAGTTACTAAATGTTAACGGCAGTGGTTAAGTGTGTTGAATTTTAATTCATCATTTCATGGAGCTCTCTTGTGCATTTCTTTTGTGTTCTGGATGGAGTTTTTAATCAAATTGATATTGCCTATGTTGTTTGTTCAGCTCTTTGGCCACTTTATCATACATGTTTTAAGGCATGATATTTGAACATGGAGGTGACATTATCACTTCAAATCATTTAGAAAACCTTTGAACATTTTGGTAGATATTTGAGTTTGACCTGCTCAGCATTTTTTACTTGCGCTGAATTCCAAACGACATTTATATGAATGAGAATGTAGTTCAGTCCCATTTTACCATAGTAAATAATCTTCAGGGCATTCCTTTCTGTTTTTATCCTCAAAATGAATGGAGATGCATGGAATGGAATTGAAGAATATGTATGGGAAGAAAAAGCATTTTTCCTTGCTCAAGGATATTATGCTTTAGCTTTTGTTGCATTTTGGTTCTATTAGTCCATATACTTTGGTACTGTCTACAATGGAGTTAATAGGTTCTATCTTGCACATAATTCATGTATCAGTTCTTTTACTGCTCTCACATAGGAGAGATCCTGCTCTAGAACTTCTTTTGTATTGGGTTGGCAGCCCCTAGGAGCCCTTACGCTTAGTCCTTTTTTTATCATAAAAATAAGTGATACATTTTCTATTGATGCTCATTTAGCAATAGAAAAACCAAAGGACTACACAACTCTGAATCTTGGTCTGCTGTATTTTGCAGATTTTAAAATGTCTGATGCTCAGAGGGAACATGCTTCAATTGTTGAACATTTTGTTCCCAGTTTGAAAGCTCTTAGAGCTAACCTACATGGTCACATGGGGGATGAACAGTTCTGGTTGATTTATTTTATATTGTTGCTTCCAAGATTGAATGAACATGACATTGAGATTCTATCAACTCCCCAGGCAAGATCTCTTTCTCTATACTCTACTTTATTCTCATTGTTTTTATTTTTCAAGCATCTATATGTTTTTCTCATTCCCCTGCATTGTTTTGCATGTATAGTAGGGCCTACAAACTTCTGTTGGTCATGTCCTCAAGTACATGAATCTGATCAAAGTGCTGCCCTTTTTTGTTTTTGTTTGTCCTTTCCTTTGAGAGATAGAACAACTATTAATGAAGCTTCTCTAGCCATTCATATGAATGAAACCACAATGGATAGTTCTCATAGTTATTTTTGTGCGCTGAACTGACATGTCTTTTTACTTTCTTATTGAGCTTACCATATATGTTTTTTCTATTGGCGTAAGTACGTACTATATCAGTTTATCACATGGAGACTATAGCTGCAACTAAGTGCAACTCATATAGAGTTCAAATGGTTTCTGATTCTTATGCGTTTGTGTATGTTATCATATTTTTTGGTTCTGAGCTATTACTTCACAAATTTTTCAGGACTCAATTAATGATTAAATGTTCAATTAGGATATATGTTCAACCAGGTATCTGCTTCAAGTGTCATATGGCTGTAGTTCCATAAATTGGATAATTTTCTCCCTTCCGTGCCTTGATTATTCATTTTCTGTTGCTACATTTCCGAACATAATTGGAGCTTCCTAGCAACTTTTTCACATAGAGGGGCTTATTCTAATCCTAACATTGGCATCAGAACTGAAGATTTGATCATTGGGTTGGGGGGGAGGGGAAATAAACGGAAAAAGCAAAGAAGATGGGAGGCTTAGGTGGGAGAATCATGAGCGCAGATGTAATTCTTACTTGGTCAACTGGCCATCAAAGCAGTTAGTAGACCTTAACTCTGGGGAAAGTGAGAACCAAAATGGTTTCCAAGTTTGAATATTGGAAATTTACTTTTTGTTGAGGGTTTTGTTTTGGCATTATAAGCTTGAAGTTGCACCTTCTCTATTTCTTTTCTTGATGGAACAGGTTATTATTTGCTTTATGTTGCCTATCCTCTGAAACTTTTACAGGATAATGTACTACTAAGGTCTTAGGTTCTGATTTCCATGCTAATGTTTTGTTTCAAGAATTTAGCTACTATAATTTGCCAGTCATGCTTAACTGGTGTGTGATATTGGATTTTAGGCATTCTGTTCGAGTTCATTTGATTATTTATCATCTAACATGAGATTCAGGTCAGGTTGGCTTGGTTATGTAAGAAATATATGATATGTTACAACATCCTTCTTATAATAATAATACTTTTTATCTTTTTAATTTGCCTGTTGGTTCACATGCAGATAGTTGAAACAAGAAATATACTTCTGCAGAAGCTGCAAAACAAGAAAAATCTGAAGGTGGAGAACTCTGATCCTGCCAGTCTTCATATATCTCAAGATAGCAGCAAAATAACTGAGAGATCAGAGGACAATATCCCATCTCAGGGTAAAGAGGTCACTGAGATTGCAAATGCAACTGGAAGGTTAGAGATTGATGATGAAGAGAGTGCTGATCAGTGGTTGAAAGAGACAGAGATCAATACAGACACCACCCTGGATGGACAGAAAAAACTCGAACATGAAGAGGATGTGTCATTTAGTGACCTGGAGGATGATGACAACGATCTTGCAAGTAGACTATCAGGTTCTAAGAAAGCACAAGAAATTACTAGGGTTCCTTCACCCAGTGGATCTAGTGATTGGGTCCAGCTGAACGAGAGTTCTGAGACTCAGGCTGGTCTGCAAAAGGCAAGGCAGTCTATTTCTCGCGAGAAAGATTCAGATGGTGAGTCCAATGATTGGCTTAAAGTTGATGACTTTGACTAGAAAATCCAGTGTTTGTCAATAACCGATTTATTGTAAAGTTTCTTTTTTCCTTTTTAACGTTTGGTCTCTGTACTTGAGAAATTCAACCTGTTAAGTATGCTTAAACTAATAATTTAAGTGTCTGTAAAGCCATTCAGTCTTTTACAAAAATGTCTCTTGTCCTGATGGATTATATATTCTGGGTATTTTGTATATATCCTTTTGAGTAAAAGGAATTCTAGAATTGTTTACAGTTGTTCTGAAATATATTTAGATTCAGTTGGTTTCATATATTCGAGGATAGCATTTTTCAAGAGAATCTTATATTTTTATCACGTCTAAAATTATTTTCGAGGAAAATATTTTTTCAAGAAAATAAAATATTTTTTTAAATGAAAAGGTTGTAGAGTTTACTAAAAAATCTTATATTTTAATCCTATTTAAATAAAAAAATCACAATGAATTAACAAAATTATTATTTTTTAATTATCATCCAATATTCGGACTGCAAGGTGTCTCAAGAGTCGAGATATTTGCACTAAAATCTGCGTGGGGAACCGTATGCTTTCGCAGGCTTAAAAAAGTCTATAAAGAAAACTAAGAAAAAAAGAAATTTGCTCAGAAGAAAATATATTTTAGAAGCTAGTAGTTAAGACCTTTTAATAAAAGGGTTTGCTCTTAACAAAGCTCCACCGTAATTCCATCATGGCTTGGAGAATCATATTTCAATATGGCTGCCACAAACATTTCTTTAGAAGAATTGCTGACCCAATCATTATAGAAAGATTGTCTGGGTCTGTGTCAGTGATATTATATTGCTTGGCTTGGAGAAATTTCCAGAAAAGACAAGAGGAGACAGTTTTAAGTATTCATTCATTTAAATGCTTACTTCTCTTCTAATGCAATATGATTCTTTTCTTCTTGTATTTTTGGTGCAAACAGAAAAAGTTATGAAATTCCATAATCACCATTAGTGGTGCCTAAGCTAAGTACATGAACATGGGACATGGAAGGAAGACAGAAACTGTACAACTTGGGGTTTCACATGTAGGCATTTATTATATGGTTTGAATAAGGAGAAAACACAGGTCAGCAGAAAGCAAAATAAGTCCAGTCATTTCGAGACGGCTGGCGGAGAATGTGGCTTGCTACGTATGTTCTGAAGAACACTTTTGAGATAGGGTTGCCCCTAGGAGTACTTTGATCGATGCTGATGCTGATGCTAATGAAGGCTACGGATATCTCTTAGCCCATCTTCATGGATGCGCCAAACCATCTCCAATTCCCTCATTGACAGATTCTCCAAGCCCACACTATACAGAGGAGCATGCTGTGACATCTGCTCTTTAAGTGCATTGTCAAGAGAGCTGATATGTTGCTGCAGAAGTAGATGATGAGCATTTAGGTCCAATCACATTAATTTCTAGAAAGCAGTTGAAACCCACAAGCCAAACATCAAAATTTACGAGTATGTGCAAGCAATAGAAAGAGTAAGACAGGAAGGGAAGAAAAGAAGAAGACGATGAAATGACAACACTTGCTCAGTGTTCTGTACCATTAGCTACTTCACGTCTGCAGTAATTTTAATGAGTTTCAGCACAATGTGCTCGCAAAATGGCAGATCACGAGACCATATTTTAAGGATTCAGGAGAAACAACTTAAACAAAACCATGAACACGAGAGTTTCCAGATAGAGACAATGTCCTGACAAGAGCAAGAACTAAGGTAAAAACTCCTTCAAGACAAAGGACTCTTCCTTTTTCTCTTTTTCTGAAACTTGATGTTGATAAGACGATGGTTCTAAACTAACACTAAATCTTTGTGCATATTTTTCCAAGATTATGGCAACTGAATGATCTTCAATAAATCCATGCGCTATACCTCTCTCAAAAACTTGGGAAGCTTCACCAGCAAGGGAAGGAATAGCTAACACATTGATCAAGAGAAAGATGTCAGAAAAATGATGATTTGCATCCTTAAGTGGTCCATCTACCAAACAGTTCGTTGCAGTTCCTTTTTCTTGATCTGGAAAGAGTTCGCTTGAGTTAGTTAAGCAGTTACCATCAAGTGCAAGGACAGAACCAATTTCTCTCAACATTGATTCCGCAATCTCACGCCTACTGTTCACAGTTTTGCTTAGAAGATCAAACACATAAGATGAGACCTCAGCTCCTAAACTTTCTAACCTTGCATGAACAGCTCTGACCTACAGGGGCAAAGAAAATATAGCAAATCAAAAGAAAGAAATGTAGCTTACAAGATAAATTCAATTCCATCATATTGGCCTTTTGCTGAATGCTTACTGCTTGAGGAATATATTGGCAGTGGGATGCAGCTTCAAACAAGAAGTCAATAATAGCTCCCAGCACTTCGCCATTTGATTTCCTCAGAAGTTGATAAGCTCGACATATTGTCTGTTTCCACCCTTCGTTGTCCAGGTTCAACCGACTAATAGTAGCAAGAATCTGGAGTACAAAATAATTTACTTCAAAAATTTGGAAAAGAAAGAAAAGAAAAGAAATAGATTAAAGGGCAGAGAGAAATTTATGAACAGCACATTTTTCCGCATACAAAATTTTCTCTCGGCTATTATAGTTCCACAAGTAAATAATCACATTACTGCATGACTTTCCACATATATTTATGCCCATGCTTTTGTAAACCCTTCACTAAAATCACAAATCATTTTGTAACGTTTGAAGGTGGTGATAGTCTCACAGTTGGTTGCAGTGCAGGTCCTGAATCTAGCTGAGTGAGATGATCTAAAAGGGCAAAAGCAACAAGAGGATGCTCTGAATTATTTGTTGATGTATTTGAGTCTGATATTGGAAACAAATGTATTTTGTAACTATGAGCTGTCTATGGTTGGCTTAATTAATAAGTCTCCTCTTAAACGTATTTTTATTTAATGTGGTACATGAAAAGCCACTTATTTTAATGCAAGTAAAAGAAAAAAGGTCTTCTCTTTTATTTTCTCTTTTCTTATTCTCTTCTCTCATAACTCCAAAAATATTTTTAAACACCAACAGTGGTATCAGAGCATCTTCTTGAGGGCTGTGAGGTTCTACTTGCTGTTTGTGAGTGATTAAATACCGGGTGAGAATGAAACACCGTGAGATTGAGAGCTTGAGAGTTTTTTTTTGAGTGGTTTTAATGGCTTCTTCTAATGCTCTTTCAACTTCTGTTTCTATTTTCACATGAACTCATTATCATGTTTGGGCAGTTAATATGAAAGTTTATTTGAGATCTCTTGGCTTGTGGAAGGTTGTAGAAACTGATGAAGATCCACCAGCACTGAGACAAAATTCCACCGTTGCTCAGCTTAAAGCTTATGATGAAGATATCTTAAAAAAGGATAAAGCTTTGTCGTGTATTCACTCTGGGTTAGTTGATAACATCTTCACCAGCATTATAGATCTTGAAACACCAAAGGCTGTTTGAGATAAACTCAAGGAAACTTATGAGGGAGGTGACAGAGTCAAGAAAGCAAAGCTTTTAACTCCGAAAAGGGAGTTCATGATGTTGCAAATGAAGGATGATGAGCAGATTAAAAATTATTCAACCAGGCTTATGGATATTGTAAATCAAATCAGACTTTATGATGAAAAGCTATCTGATGAAAAGATGGTTGAAAAAGTCATGATCAGTGTTCCTCAAAGATTTGAAGCCAAAATTTCAGCTATTGAAGAATATTATGACATGACGAGTCTAACTATTGCTGATCTTGTTAGCAAGTTAGAAGCGCAAGAACAGAGGGTGTCTATGCGAGCTCATGAAGCAAGTGAAGGTGCTTTTCTTGCTGCTCACAAAGGAGTTAAGTTCAACAGCTCCGGGAAGAAATTTGAGAGCTCAAACAAAGGCAAAACTATTGATTCTTCCACCAGTGGTTATAATGGAAGGTTTCCACTATGTCCTATTTGTACGAGGACAAATCATGCTGAAAAAGATTGTCGTTTAAAGGACAAAGACAAGTCCAAATTTCAATGTACTTTTTGCAAGAAGGCTGGCCACACTAAAAAAATTTTGTTGGACTAAGAAGAAGCAAGCTCAACAGCAAGTAGATGCAACTAAAGAGAACCAAGAGCAGGGTGAGCATTTGTTTATGTTTTCTCATGTTGCTGAATCATTTCATAACTCTATTTGGCTTGTGGATAGTGGGTGTAACAGTCATATGGCACCTGTGGCTGCATATTTTAATTCACTTGATAAGTCTTTTAAGACAAATGTGAAGTTGGAAAATGGTGCTACGGTTCACGTTCAAGGCAAAGGTTCAATTTCAGTGAATACTTTACAAGGTAAAAGAACAATCCATAATGTTCTTTTTATTCCTGATTTAGATCAAAGTCTTTTGAGTATTCCTCAAATGATTAAAAATGGTTTTAATATTTAGTTTAAGAGTGATTTCTGCAACATATTTGATGTTTATGGTTCTAAGTTTGCTGCTCTAAAAATGAAAAACAATAGCTTTTATTTAAAGCTTGATGTTGATTGTGAACATGTGTCTGTTGCTAAGGCTGATGTCACTCCTCTTTGGCATAAAAGGATGGGGCATTTTAATCTTAGAACCTTAAAGTACATGCAGTCAAATGGTTTTGTGACAGATTTGCCTGAACTGAATATGTATGATGATAAATGTGATAGTTGTCAACTTGGAAAGTAACATAGGTTGTCATTTTCTCATGATGGTGTGAAGAGAGCAAATATGAAGTTATAGTTAATTCACTCTGATTTGTATGTCCAATGCAAACTTCTTCTATGAATGGTAGCAAATATTTTGTATTATTTATAGATGACTTAACAAGAATGTGTTGGGTGTATTTCTTGAAATCTAAGTTGAATGTATTGTCAACATTCAAAGAATTCAAGAAATTTATTGAAAATCAATGCGATTATAAGTTGAAGGTTATAAGAACAGATAATAGCGGAGAGTACGTGTTCAAGGAATTCAATGATTTTTGTAAAGACTCTGAAATTCATCATCAACTCACTGTTCCTTACACTCCTCAACAGAATGAAGTGTGTGAAAGGAGAAATAGAACTGTTTTGGAGATGTCAAGATGTATGTTATTTGAAAAACATCTTCCAAATACATTCTGGGCAGAAGCTGTAGCTACATCTGTGTATCTGTTGAACAGGTTAGCAACAAAGACTGTGGATGGAAAAACTCCTCTTAAAGCATGGTCTGGGGTTAAGCCTTCTGTAAAAAACCTTAGAGTGTTTGGTTCAATTTGTTTCAGTCATATACCTGCCAATATGAGAACCAAGTTAGATGAAAGGGCTTGGAAAGGAATCTTTGTTGGTTATTCTTCTCAATCCAAGGGGTACAGAGTCTTTAATTTGAACAGTAAGAGAATTGTTTTAAGTAGAAATGTCATTTTTTATAAAGATTCTTATTGGAGTTGGAAGAAGAATGATGTCCAGAAGCATGGTAGTGGACTAATGCTTGAAGAGGCTGTTATAACTGATGATTCTAAGATTGAAGTGACTAGTGATGAATTTGGTGTAGGTGATACAACTGATGCTGAGGTTATGAAAACTAAATCCTTAGCAAGTGTGTATGAGAGGTGCAATTTTGTCTTTGCTGAACCAACAAGTTTTGATGAAGCCGTAAAGGTACCTGAATGGATTGATGCAATGAAGGCAGAAATTTCTGCAATTGAAAAAAATGATACTTGGTTCCTGACTGATCTACCTGATGACAAGCATGATATAGGTATGAAATGGGTGTTTAGGACCAAGTTTAATTCTGATGGCACTGTGTTCAAGCATAAGGCTAGGTTGGTTGTGAAAGGGTATGCACAGATAGGTGGAGTTGACTATGGTGACACATTTGCACCTGTTGCTAGACACGATACCATCAGATTGCTCATTGCTATTGCATGTCAATTGGCCTGGGATGTGTTTCACTTGAATGTGAAATCAGCTTTCTTAAATGGAGAGCTTGAAGAAGATATCTATGTTTGTCAACCTGAAAGTTTTGTGGTTGGGAACATCAAGTGTACAAGCTTAAGAAGACTCTTTATAGCCTAAAACAGGTACCAAGGGCTTGGTATTGCAGAATTGATTCTTATTTGCAGAAGTTGGGTTTTCAGAGGAGCATTAATGAAGCTACTTTGTATCTTAAGAAAGATAAGAGTGTTGATTTTCTTGTTGTTTCTCTTAATGTTGATGATTTGTTGGTGATGAGGAGCAATGAAAAAGCTCTCTCAGAATTCAAATTAAATATGCAAAAAGAATTTGAAATGTCTAATTTTGGCTTGATGAGCTACTTTCTTGGGTTGAAGATTAATCAAAGCAACGCTGGTATCTTCATTTCACAATATAAGTATGCTTTAGATGTTCTAAGGAAATTTAAGTTGGAATCTTGCAAGGGAATTGATTCACCATTGCCTTTAAACTTGAAGTTGTCGAAGAATGATGGTGAGAAACTCTGATCCTTCTATATTCAGAAGCATGGTTGAAAGCTTACTTTACTTGACTGCAACACTACCTGATTTAATGTTCCCTGCAACATTGTTATCAAGGTTTATGAGTTCACCTATAGATGTTCATTTGGGAGTTGCTAAGAGAGTTCTCAGGTATGTAAAGGGCACAAGAAGTGAAGGGCTGAAATATTTCAAAATAGGAAGTGTGAAGTTAATTGGGTATTCTGATAGTGATTGGGCAGGGAGTTTGGATGACATGAAAAGTACATCTGGGTATGTTTTTAACCTTGGCTCAGGTGCAATCTGTTGGAGTTTAAAGAAGCAACAAGTTGTGGCCCAGTCAACTGCAGAAACATAATATATTGTTGTTGCTGCTGCTGTAAACCAGGCAATTTGGTTGAGAAATTTGCTTTCTGATCTTGGTTTTTAGCAAGAAAATGCTACTGTTTTTTTGTGTGACAATAAGTCAGCTATTGCCATTGCTGAAAATCCAGTTCAGCATGGAAGAACAAAGTATATCAATATGAGGTTTCATGCTATTCGTGAGGCTGAGAAAAATTTACAGATCAAGATGGAATTCTATTCTTCAGAGATGCAGGTTGCTGATTTGATGACAAAGTCTCTTTCAAGGAATAGAATTTCTTTTCTCAAGCATGAGCTTGGTATGTCCAATATCAACCTCAAGATGGAGTATTGATGTATTTGAGTCTGATATTGGAAATAGATGTATTTTGTAACTACGAGTTGTCTATGATTGGCTTAATCAGTAAGTCTACTCTTAAACGTATCTTCATTTAATGTGGTACATGAAAAGCCACTTATTTTAATGTAAGTAAAAAGTAAAAATAAAAATAAAAAGTTTTCTGTTCATCTTCTCTTTTCTTCTTCTCTTCTCTCGCAACTCCAAAAATATTTTTAAACACCACATTGAGTAACTTAGGCAGCAAAATAACTAGATCTGGGTGCAGATGTTTAGGGGCTTTTCCAATAAGAAAAAGACTTTTGCTGCAGATTGAGACCTTTGACTTGGCTTTGGATGAATTTGGGGAACAGGGCCATCAGGAGTCTTCAATGACTTGATAATCAACTGTAAGAGCTCCTTAGAAGGCTCTGGCAATTTAGCGTATAAATAAATGGTCAAGAACTCAATAACTCAATCTTAGCCCATACAACTGCTTATTAGGGTAGCATAGCTCTACCTTGAAAGCATGAAAATATTTGTAGCCATGGGATCTTTGATAGATGTTTCTAGACCGTTTATAGCCGAACATTCTGCAAGACAAGAACTGGAAGTAATAGTAACCCCATTACTGGATCCTTCATGTAAGGAGGATTGAATTGAAACCATGGGTCTAATATCACAGTGAGATTCCAGTTGACAGACAGTTGAATTGTCTTTCGAATTTGCAGCAACAATGTCGTCAATAGAGTTATTTAATGGTTCGCAACACTCCATCATAATATCCAGAAGTGCATCATTGATAGTCTGTTGTAAAATCTTAACAGTTACCGTGGTACTAGTTAACATAGCTGAATATTCATCTGCTCCACCATATTTCTCCCTACCATTACTACCAGCGCACTTGTCTTGAGGAAAAAAACTATTAAATTCGACCATATTGTCTTTTGAATTTGCAGCAATAATGTCATCAATAGAGTTATTTAATGGTTTGCAACACTTAATCATAATATGCCGAAGTGCATCATTGATAGCCTGTTGTAAAACCTTAACAGTTGCCACAGTACTAGTTAACATAGCTGAAGATTCATCTGCCCCACCATATTTCTCCCTAGCATTACTACCAGCGAACTTGTCTTGAAGAAAAAAAACTATTACAATGGGTTGGATCATCAAGGTAACAGCGTGTTGTAGCTAGAAGCACAGCTATTGTACCAGTACCCCTTAGTAGCTCTTTCAATTTAACTAGGAGCTGTCTAGGAGAATCTTCATCTACAAGGTAGCAGCTTGCGCTTACAAGAAGCTCACCGAAGAAATTTTCCATCTTTCCAATCATCATCTTAATATCTTCACGGTCGTAAAGTTCGCTAATGCCATGGGACGAATCATCATGGTCATTGGCCATGGTGAAAAGCTGACAACAGAAAAAAGTTGATATAGAAATATACAAAAACATGTAATACTGATAATACGAAACAGGGACACTTCTTGTCACATTTTGTTAAACACAAACAGCACATAATGGATAATGCTAGAACCACGGGCAAATGCTTCTTTAAATTGCTGAAAATAACTAGAATGACAACCCAGATAGTCAAATGCAAAATCACAACCTTATGACATAAATCTCAAAGTCAAAAAGGAAAGAGAGTAAAAAGAAATCAGTAAAGCTCATCAGCTAATCAATAACAGTGTTGTCATGTGCAGCAGTACAGCACAAGTACTCAGAAAGACATCATAGATGATGGCAAGGTAAGCACTCGGTAGTCATTGAATCACCTTTTCTTCAAGCAGCAGTTTTTCAATGAAAGCAAGACTACGTCCATTTTAAAAGCAACCAAAAAAGGACTTCAGGAAAATAAGTGCACAAACTGCAAACAACTAATAACATGCTTACTAACCTCTGCTTCTGAGAAATCAAACCATGGGCAGCAATCGAGGATTTCACAAGTAAAAGTAGCCGTCTCATGAACAGCAAATCCAGCACCTGGTTCCAGCATATCTGATACTTTCATAAATTGAAGAGGTTTACTGGTACAGCTCTTTGTGCATAAAGAAGATTCCTTCCACAAACTTTTAGCAGGGTCCTTTTGATTCACCAAAGCAATCCTGTAACTGACCCAAAAATTCTCATCAGGATCGCTAGCAACTGATGAATCACTCTCCAAGTATGCGCATATGCTTTCAGATGACTCATAAAACCCTATGATACAATATGACCAGAGTGATTAAGTTAGAGAAACCATTGCCTACATCTCATCCTTAAGAAAATCATACAACTTGACCTACAGTTACTCACCGATTCGAAGTTTACATCCACCAACCTGAAAAAATTTGCAAAAAACGTTGTCTTGCCATTATATCCTTTAAAGATGAGAAGTTTTCCACCTTCCATAAAACAGACCATCTTTTACCTTCCCTGTTAATACAGGACTTTTCGTTGTTTGACTCATTAAGGCTCTTCAGTATGAATGTCTCCTTTAATATTCGAACCTCACCAGAGCAGACAGCAGTATCCTGATTAAGATACCCCAAACCCTGATCAAAGAAGCTGGATAGAGTCATAAATCCAGTCCAGCCCCAATCTTCTGTCGCCTTGGAGCAACGGTCCTGAGATTCTCTGATGATAGAGTAATCAATCATCTTCTGATTCATGACTGCCAACCGGTACATAACAAAATAACTCCAATCACTAGAAGTGTCTAACGGGTCCAAGACTTCAAGAAACAGTGAAAGGTGGAATGGCTTCTGAGATTTCCCTGGTGCCATCAATCATTAGGAGATAGTCACATCAGTTTTTTTCTTCACAAACTCATCAATCTATTAGCATGAAAGTTAAATGAGCAACTCTATCTGCATTATTTTGTTGCTAATAACTGAAAATTAATACTTTTGAGTAAATAACTTACCACTTTGTATAATATTATCATACCAGAAATGCTAACTAAAAAATCCAAGCACTCATTTAGAATGTGTAGTTGCATATGAATCATATTCACTTACCTGCATGTTACACACAAATAACATGTTCTAAACTGTCACCAATTTATACAGAGTGATTCTTGCAATCTTTCATATAAAATTGATCACGCAATATTTTCTATTTCTACCACCATGATCACATGGGATTTGCTCTTTCTACAATAAATTGGTGTTAGATGCCACTCAATCTCTTTCCGTTTAATAGAAAATGCTTGGACAATTAACAGCCAACTAATAGAGCAAGACTCACAGAAAAATGCCAATGAATGGACATACTTCCCCTTAGGATAAACTAGTAGGCGAAAATCCATATTCCCAACCCGAAATGTCCTGCTCTTAATACATAGACCTGTAAGTTTCTTCTTCTTCGTAATACCCTTGAACCCCACAAAGTTCACAATCTTCCAGACGAACTTTCTTGAACAACCTTCGCCTTTTTTTGTCAGACTAACAGTACTTTTTCCCTCAAACAAGTTGTCCACAGTGCTAAATTCCCTAATAGCATGAAATGATACACCAATAACAACAGTATCATCCACCAAAAATCCTCCACTAGTAAAATCAGACATTTTCAAATACTGAGTCCAACCAAGAGTAGTATCATCTCTAAGACCATGTACGGAAAACCTCCCATAACTATTTCTATGCACATGATTAAGCCCTGGCTTTTGATTGAACACACATATTCTAAATAAACACCATAAACTCCTACCAATAACAGTACGTTTCTCAGTATCCTTAATGTCCAAAACCAATGACAAATACTCAATACCGTCAACCATAGTTCTGCACAAATGAATCCTAAGATTCCCCTCTCCAACTTGAAAAGACGAACTAATCATCTTCTGTGTCTTAATAATATCCTTAAACAAACTATAGTTCCTTATCGTCCAAGTAACCCTCCCATCCGACACAAAAGATTTGGTCTCATCATTATCACCTGAGAATGATCTCGTCTCATTTAAAATACGTATATCAAGACTAACAAGCAAAGATCCACTAAACAAAAACCCAGATGCAGGGTCTAAAATAGTTTTGGGAGCAGTAAATACAGGCCAACCAATTGATTTTCTAATCTTGGAAAACCTATAACAACTCTCCCTATAAAAAGACTTTTGATCATTTACCACATTAACAATGGTTATCTTGTAACTGGCACAACAATCAAGACTGCCACGAGGATCATTAATCTGAAGAAAAAGAGAAATGTATCCAGGTAAAGATAAAGTGACTCCTTTTGGGTACAA
Organism: Ricinus communis; assembly: GCF_019578655.1. Lineage (NCBI taxonomy): Eukaryota > Viridiplantae > Streptophyta > Magnoliopsida > Malpighiales > Euphorbiaceae > Ricinus > Ricinus communis. The sequence continues at coordinate 25,572,837 of NC_063258.1, forward strand.
TATAAGCCTAAATTCAAACCTACCCACTACAGAATACGGACTATGTAAAGATTTAGGCTTGAGATTTTGGAAGTTAGGAACAACCCATTTGAACAACGAAGAATACTCTGAACGGCGATCCACTCATTTTCTTATAAAATAGAAAAAACATACAACTAAATTAATGCCTAAATAACAAATTTTCTTCCACAAATGTAGACTATATAGTTTGGAATCCAAATAAAGGCCAAACTATTGCCATTTCAATATGTAGGAAATTATGAGTTACGAAACCTTATTATAATACGTGACAAATTAAGAGGAAGATTCATCTGCAATGCTGGTTTAACCCAACTCATTAGTGATGAGATAATAGTTTATTTCTTCTTATCGAGTGTCATGAAACTGTTAGGCCGGAATTTCATATTAGGAATACGGTATTTAAGTTCTTAAAATATTTTTTTTAATTTCTTAATTTTTGATTTGCTATTATTCTTTTATGATAGTATCATGTATTTTTAGTTTAAATTACTTAGAAAAAGGACTTACTTTTTAAAATTATAAAGATTCTGGATAAAATACCTTATATAATTTTTTATTTAATTTACTAAAAAAGGAATACCTCTACATTGTCTTTTATTTAATTTAATAAAAAGAAGAATTTAACTATCTATTTCATAAAAAATGTTAAGTTTAGATAAAATAGCAAATACATTTACATTCATAAACTCAATAAATTGTAAATATACTAAGTATTTTACTCAAATATTTTTCTTAATAATTTTGAGTATTTAATAAATTAAGTAGAAAAATACAAGGTAACTTTTCAAGATCTTTTTCTAATAACTAAAATAATCATTTATTTTTTACTAATTGAAAATTTATTAGAAAAATGATATATTAAAAATTAAATATGCCAACATAATATATTAAAAGCTTCGGTGCTAAACTAGTAATGTAAATTACTCGCCTTAATCATATACCTCTTTTGATCTTCATATTCATTTAATAATTACAAGAGAAATTCATTTGACAGTTGACCACCTATGATCAATTATCATAATGTTGTAAGAATTCCAATATTTAGAATATAAGGGATCCTTTTTTATCAGCCCAATGAAAGATAGATGATTGAAAAACTCCAAAAAAAAAAAAAAATCCATGGAATTTGAAATCCCATTTCCATGATCCAATCCAGGAACTACTGCTATTCATTAATGGCAATTCTAATACTTCTTTCAACAATAATAGGAAAAAATGGATAAATAAATAAATAATATTTTCTAAGGACCAACAAAGCGAGAAAAGCTAACACCACAGCTATCTTGGAAAGGGATATCCTTAATATCCTCCGGAGGCTTGTCAAACACATGCAAGCCCAAACGAAGAGCAGCAGCCTTCTTAGCCAAAAAGTCCGCAGAAAAATTTGCCTCCCTGTACATATGAGTGATACGAACTTGCCAGTCTTTCCATAAAAAGTTCTTGATCCCCACAGCAAGGGAGGAATGCACACTAGGCAACACGGCCTCATCCTCTATCATCCGACAAACACATTGACTATAGATTTCAACTAAAACCATACGGACCCCTCGGCTCCAAGCCAGAGATAAGCCTTGATAGACCCCTCAAAGTTCTGCATCAATAATGGAACACATACCAATATTCATCGCAAATCCCCACTGCCAATTCCCACAGCTGTCCCTCAAAAGCCCACCAGCAGTTGCCAACCCCGTTCTAGCCATAAAGCTTCCATCAGTGATTAACTTGTACCACGGCCATGCTGGGGGACTCCGTCCAACAAGGAATTCAGACTTAGTGATACAAGCTAAATTATCAGTGAATTTCGTATGCAACCTCACGAGTTCATGGGCTCTAATTCTGATATCCTCAGCTGTCCTCTGAGACTGGCAAATGAAATTACCGAAGACAGCGTGATTTCACCAATACCAGAATCGCCATATAGCAACACCAAACACACAAGCCCAGTCGATGTCATGCTGAAGACTCCCTCTAATTAGCAAATTAGACAAAACCCAATCTTGTAATTCAGAGCTGAAAAAGATCATCCTTTCAGGAACAGGTACAAGAACGCACCAAATGGCTTTTGCGTGAATGCAGTCACGAAGAACATGGAGAACGGACTCCTCTTAGCCACATCTCTCACAGCGCGCATCATTCCTAATGTGCCTTCTCAACAACTCAACTTTAGTCAAGAGCCTACCTTTCAGAACCAACCATAAAAACATTTTATGTATTTTTTTTAGATAAAGACACAGACATGGTCACATATCGTGACAAAAAATGTACATTCGCCGCTAAAAGTTTCAATTGTCAAGAATTTATTTATCTTTATTCCTATCAGCTATTTTTATTATATTGCTCATGTTTAATAATATAATTTTAAAATTTAATAATTTTTAGTCTTATTATTTGATCATTAGCTCATTAATTAAAAAGTTATTGATATAATAAGATTGATGTAACAATTAAATAATAAAATTAAAAATTATTAAGCTTTAAACTCATATTATTAAATATGGGCAAAATAATAATGATGGCTGATTGGTGAAAATGGCTAAGTTCTTGTGAATCATAATTTCTTAACGGTGAAATATAATTTTTTAACATAATTTATAACCGCATATCTCTTTTTATTTTTTTTAAGAAAATCATATACTTAAAATTATAAACCGGTAAAATTACAAGATATTTTTTGTACTTATTCCTAAAAAAAGCCTTATTGTATAACTTTCTTAGAAACTAATATTTCTGCAAGCTGTATATAATAAAAAAGAATGAATGAATTTTGATCTATTATTATTAGGCTTATAAAATAAAAATTCGAAGTCAACTTAGTGATAACCATAGACCCTCAATCAATATTGCAAATTTCTCTAAGCTTTTTTCTTTCTTTCTTTCTTTCTTTGCTTTGTTTTATAATTTGTTTTGATAGCTTTGCATTGAGCTTCAAACACCAGTAACCTTCATCTCGAGTTCAATTAGTTACTGTAGTTCTTTGAGGCCACAGTGTAACGCATGTAAACCAAGCATACTTAACTTGGCAAGTTACATCCAAACCCTTAATTTTCCTTCCCTGCTCTATTTTTCCTTTCCTTGAATTCTTTTCATGAAATTAACTTTGTGGTTAGTATAATGATTACAGTCATGGTGTGGTTAAGGTATGAATATGATTGTTCTTGGTATAATTATATACTTCTATTTATTAGATAAATTTATTAACAAGTTCAGTTTAAGTCTAAATAAATTTAGATAATAATTTTTTTATTATTTTTACTGTTTAAATTATTTAATTACTAAATTTAAATTGATTAAATAATTTCATAATTACTAATATACACATTATTATCCATACTTATATAAAATAATATATATTTTTTAAATATAAATATATATATATAATATAATTTCTAACTCTCCACACAATATAATATTTTTATTTAACAATGTATTGTAATTCCACATATGATCTCATAGTTAGAGCCAGATGATTGTCATCATGAAACAACATCGATCCACATTCCATCCTAATCCATATATTATATATGAGATGGAAACTGATTCTTAATGTAAGCATGAAAACGATTGTCAAATTTGGGGGCATTAAAAATTGTACCCACCTCGGGACAAGTATATATGTGCTGGTATAACGAACACAGTTACAAAGCGATTTAATCCTCTCTCCAGGAAGACAATGTTATGTTGAATATGTGAAAATTACAGCACTGGAATTTACGTTACCATAAGAATTAGAGTGCAACTGTCAGTATTTGATGCCATATCACATTACTCAACAGCAACTTCCTGTGATTACTTGAAGCAGGAAAGAAGCAAGGGACCTTGACAAACAAATGCGAGCACAATGTAAATCAAGACCAGGATCAATACTACTACGGATACAGCCCTGCAAAACAATGAAGGACTTAATTAGGATTAGCCTGTTATTGCTTTCAAAGACCCCATGTGTTACTGATCTCTCGGAGGAGACGATTGAGGCCAGAATAGAAACTTAATTATTTTAGTGTCTTAAAGCATGCTTACGTGAGCTTCACATTTCTACACCACAAAGTATTCCTGAAACGACGGGCCTGCCGCCTAAGGCGAATGGTATTTCCTTGCAGGGTTGAAGTTTTTTCGACGAGTAGTGCTAAGCGATCACCCTTCTCCAGGACCTTTTCAATGTTATCCATCATCACACTCCGCACCTATGTATCATCATCATCAAGAAGACAGAAAGCGAAAGAAAATTATAATATATGGGGACTTTATGCAATATCATGTAACGGGACCAATCTATCAAATCTTACCTGACTCATTTCACCCTTTAAACGGTTTAACCTATCTGCTTCCGGGTCATTTGAGTAATGATGCATTTGTTGGCTTAGAATCCTGGAAAAATCATCATTCATTGCATAGGCAGCAGCTGAATGAATAGCACGTCCATAAGTCTTCACAAATCTTTGGTGAATATCCTCGAGAAATGCAAATGGGATTCTCCCTGCATCAAATTGTCATCGTAGTTGTTAAAACTAAGAAGTGCAAGTGGCTTCAAGGTGCACCACATTCTCGAAGTTGTTCACCATTACTAGGCTACTTTTATTAGGATCTAAGCACATGATGCTAATAATAGTGAACAAATTCTTTGGGCCCTGAACAGAATTAAGATATAGGCACCCGAACAGACGTAGAAGAATTAAAAATTGATGCTCGTAGCATAAAAATGTGCATACACTGATCATCAATGTTCTGTAAAAACAATTGAAAACTTACTTCCAGAGGCATCGTTCGCCATGCAAAGAACGATGAGACCATCAGTTCTTTTGACATGAAAGATGTAACGATCACTAGAATACGAAGCATTGCAATCCTCATTTCCATCAGGAATCTTGGCTAGTATTTCTCTCGCTATCGCATTTGCATTTGTCTGGGTGGAGCTAAATTCTGCCAACACTACTTGTCCCCTTGCCACCATTCCATATAATATCTCCATTTCTGTTGCTTGGCGTGCCAATGGGAAATGGTGGGCGGTGGACACTGTTTGCAACTGAAAATGAATTGAATTGAATTTGATCTCTTTTTCTTTTTGGTTTAGGGTTTTAATTTAGATGGGATAAATTTAGTAAGTTAAAGTCAGGAGGAAGAGACAGAGTGGAGTTAGGAATATGAATCACAAACTGAAATCGTAGCTGGCTAAAAGAGAAAAATTAGAAAAATAAACAACTGCCGTTCAGCGAGTTTGGCGGCTCATTGCTGGCAATGCATTGGCATGAAATAAAAGATTGGGCCTACCATGAGAACAGATAGCCTGCCATTTAATTGGGCTGCTGTAAGTTGTTGCGACAATATATTAAGCCCATTTTGTTCCTAGCTTTGAATTAGAGTGGAATTTATTGTGGAAAACTTCAGAAATGGTTTAACGTATTTTATTTCAGAAATAACTGTCAAATTTTACTACACTGTTAGCAAGTGCTAACGTGGTAGTTGAAAAAAAATAATTATTCTGTGCCACGTTAAAATCTCTTAACGGTATTATACAATTTAGTCATTATTTACTTATGATCATATTCACAAAGTAATCAAATAACAAAAAATAAATCATAAATTTTAAAGTAAAAATATATTAAATTACAAAGTAGTTTAATGAGGTTTTAATGCGAGACTTTCAATATAATCTTTTTATTCTAATTCTTACATTAAATATGAAATAATTTGTTTGCACTATATAGAATACGAAATAATTTATTTGCAATATATTCTTACAATCTATAAATCAGGCCCAAAATAACAAGTTTAGTTTAAATTTTGAGTTCGCCCATAGATATTTATTAATTAATAAATTCAATCATAGTAAATATTTTTAATTTTAGTCATATGTGATTTAGCGGTTAACTAATAGTAATTTTATATCCATTTTCGCAGAGCATCAAACTAATTGAGGCTAAAGACGTTTTAAATATATAACTATTTGAGAAAGAAATAAATAAAATAAAATAAAAACAAATTAATCTACTGCAGATAATATATTATACACAAGTGGAACACCCGGTCACAATTTATAGCCTCCAAATCTTTTGGTAGAGAGTTGATTTCTTCACAATTCTTATACATTTACTCTTATTTCTTCACCTCACTTCAATTTCAGTGAATATTGATCAAGTGGGTTGCTAAGAAGCATAAGACTGAAAGTCTTTACTTTGCTTAGGTCTCTAATGCCCATGAGTTTTGAATTACCTTCATCCATGCATAATCCTAATGACTGTTTATTCAAATAAAATTTATTTCCTGATTTTAAATAAGAAAATGCTAAGAAATATTAGTATTAAGATTAAGTTATTACAATTAATAAATTGGCAAAAGAATAAAATCCATCCCTCTAAACGTGCAATCCATGTGCACCTACATAATGGAATCGTGCCATCTTGATTAGAGCTAGATTCTTTACCATATAGCAGCTTCATCGCCTCAAACAAGCAATATGGATATGTACTTTATCTTGTTATTGAGCCCAAACAAATCACAACCACTAGATCGCAATCCACATGGATCTTTAGGTTCCATTCATTTCTCAGAGAAGATCTCAGCCTTGGATTTTGCTGCCACCATAATCTTTTTGCATGCAGACATTACACACGACAAAACCTAATTAATTTTACCTTCCGTCCTCTCCACTGTCGCGTTAAATGCACTCAGCAATTTCGTGGTTAAAACAATTCATGGAGTTGACATGTGGCTTGATCTCATTGATCTTTTCCTATAGAATTTCCACCTTTGATAAATTTGTTTATTACTCACTTTTTAGAAATATTTGTAATTAAAACAATAAAAAATAAAAGAATTCTTCTTGTTATAATAAGAAAATTAATCGAAGCCCTATTTGAGATTACTTTTGATAAAAATGCTTGTTAAAAAGTTTAATCCTTATTGACTATTAAAAATTACCTTTAAAGGGTAGTTAAATTAACTTTTAATTAAAAGTTAAAAAAAATAAAACTAATTTACTTTTAAAAAATTAGATTTACTTTTCACTTTCTCACTCGATCACAATCGATTGTGAAAAAAATTTAGAGCGATGATAATAAAAGTTTTAGTTCGAGTTTTTTCTATTTTGTAAAAGATGAATTATTATTATTTTATTAAATATGGAAATATTATTTATGAATGTGTTAAAAAGAATTTGCATTGTTAAGCTTTAAAAGTACAATTTGCGGATGCGCTGTTAAGGAGAAAGAGATCAATAATTTGTTAATGACAAAAATTGCAAGAGAGAGAGAGAGAAGGGTGCAATCACATCAAAGTGAGGAAAGCAAGATCACGGATTCACCAAAAAACAAAACAATACAGCCTCTCAAAAACAAAGATAAACCATGACCATATGTGCATTCACGGATGGACACATGCAAGGTCAGGAGACCATCCTTTTCCCTTTTCTTTTATTCTTTTTTTTTATTATTTTATTTTTCATTCCTATATACTTAATAAAATTAATATATATTTATTAGTATTAAATAATTAATCACATATCAATTTATTTAATAAGAAAAAACTAGAAACTAATACTAATTCTATTGCAAAATATTCATAAAATTATTATAAACTCAACGTAAGGCTCAAATCTACGGCCGTATTAATTTTGAGAGCTAAATGAAAGAGACTCGATCAATTAAAATATGTTTTAGATGATTCTATAGAAAATATAAATATCTCAAAAATATTTTTAAAAAATTTAAATTTAAATTTTTATAATTTAATAAAAATATGCATCAACTATTCTATATTAAAATATAAAATATTCAAAAGAAATGTGATTCGCTTAATGATAACATTAAACGTCTAGAATTGGCAAGTCTTATCCGATAATAATGTCTTTCTCTCATGAGTAATCTTTTTCAATACTTTCGTTTTCTATTTGCCTTTTGTAAGTTGATCCCTGTATAGCTAGCTAACGACCGATGCCATATTCACATGGTTGCCTTGCTGTAATGTTTCTTTGTGCATCCACCCAACACTATTTCTGGGACGTCCTTTCTTTTTATACATTTATACTTTTCAATTATCAATTTTCAGAATACACAGAATGGACCCTCTACCAATTATTGCTTTATTATCATTTTGGATTTCTACTTCAGTTTCCACTCTCAAATGTCGGCATCTTGCAATTTTTCTCATCGCTGCATAGGTTTATAAGTAACAGATGTGTTTTGTCTTAACAACATGTGTAATTTTAAATTTGATCACTTCTATATGAATCAAAAAGATATTAACTAATTATAATTAGTACCCCATGCATGTTAGAAAAAGAACTAACGATTAAAACCCCTATATTGACAAAAGACATTGCATAGCATAGGTAGCCCTAAACACAAGCTTAAAGATAGCAAAAACTCATTTCTATTTGCCTATGATCAATGTCCAGTCATTTTAATAAAGCCATTAGAAATGATAGGGCCCCCTTTTCATGTGACCTATATTTCAAAAGCAATCAACTTTTGTGACCCTTTAGACCACTAAATCCAGTACCTTTCTCCAAGACTTCAAAACTAATTGGTGCCGTAGCCTCTCTATTGAAGATGTAGTGGCCCCAAATTTGCAGCCATTTTTACTCATGAAAATAGATAAGCATTGAATAATAATAATAAGTCAGAAGGAAAAAGACACAAAGGCCTCCATATTGTGATACAGCTTTTATATATAACCTTACAATCTTTGATCCTTTCTTATGGCATTAGCTAGCTAGTCTCATCTGATTATATTATCCCCAAATGTATGGGAATTTCTTGATAAATTCTCAGTTATGCCAATAAATAAATGAAGAAGGAAACAGAAAAATGTACGTAGCTAGATTCTATAGGTAATTTAAGGATTTTTTATTTTTTTTAGTTAGACTTGTTTTAGAAAAAAAAATTAATTGGTAAAGTGATCTAAATTGATAATAGCCAAATGCTTCCTACAACTTTTAAGGAGAAGTATAAGAAATTACATTCTCATTACACCCTTTTGTATTTTGTATCATGTAATATCCTTTTTTTAATTTAGGGTTCATCCTTTCCATCACTTCATATTTGGTAGTAGACCAGTCTAATACCGTTCTTAATTAATACGGTATCTCTCTGACTATCATTATTCTATATATATATATAAAAAAAAAAAACTAAACATGTATGAAAATTAATAATTTTTACAATAAATTTATAATATGATTAGAACTGGTAAACCACTTGAGAAATGATTTTATTACTGAAAAACTATGTCAGGTTTATAATCATAATAGCAAACCAACAATTTTAGTTAGTAGATACCATATTGCAACAACCTGAAAATTGCAGAAATTCTAATATTATTTTTCCTTTTGTGTACTTTCTCTTCTTTTCTTTTTTTTTTCAAAATTCTTTTTTTCTCATACCTCTGTCATGTTTCATGAATTATTAATTTATTATTTTTTTAAAAGTATTTTAGCCGAGGAAGATATAATGATAAACTAACAGAGTTTCTGAAACAAAACGAAAAAAAAAAAATAATTACTGAAATTTTCAAAAAAAATAAAACTAATAATCGAGTATTAGAATGTGGAGTGTACCATTGTCAATTTCAAAATCCTAAAAGAAGAAAAATAATTAAAAAATGCACACCATAATATTGGAATCCAAAGTGCTGAAAGTGATTTTTAATTTCTATTCCAGTTTTATCTCTTTGGTTGGTAAATCTTGTATTGGTAAATCTTGTCCATGCATAATTCTTCTTCTTTTTCTCTTTTCCTAAAAAAAAAAAAAATTAGGGTTTTATTGAGGAAGAGAGAGAATTATACAAGCTGAGCAGATAACTTGGGCTCGGATCTGCTGCTTGTGGTGTAATGATGCCCTGTTCATATGCTCAACCTAATTGTATAAGCACACACTAATCACAAGAAATCTATTTATTTTATGTAATACTTCTATTTCTATTTAATTAAAGGAAATCATTCACATTGACATCAATAATTTCTCAATCTAAGATAAGAAAATAAAATAAAATATATTCCTTGCCCACGTATATATGTTATTCTTCCATATGGATATTAACTTTAATTAATAAATGTTAGACATGTTTTTATCATCCAAATTAATTGTTCCTCCTCTATCAAATTATAATACGATGGAACCGACAAATATTAAATTATATTTTTTTTTATAATATAATAATATTTTTATTGATATAAAATGAGAAAGAAGTTGCCAAAATACAAACGCATATAGAGTTTTCTATCTCCCAATTGCAAGAAAATAACAGTTGAACTAACAATTCAAAATTAAATTTAGGTACTTGATAAATTATCAAACAATACTAAATCACTTAAAAGCTTAATAAATTTTCTGAGCGATCTAGTTATTTTTTTTTTTAATTCTTTTCTTTGCCAGACTGTCAGCAATTGAGTTTGCTTCTTTGAAGATGTGTGATACTGATATAAGAGGCTAAACAAACATTAGCTTCTTAATTTGATGCATATATATGATTTCAAGCTCTCCAAGAGGCGATCCAATTAACAACTACATCCGAATCCGATTCAATGCATACATATTTATCAATTAAGAAATCTGATTTGCTAGTTAACTCCGCAGCTTTAGGGATTGCAAGTAATTTAGTCTTGTTTGAGTCTTTAAACTCCAACCGAACATGAGAAAAGAGCAAGGAGAATTTCATCTGAATTTCTTAGCAATGCCTTCTGTAACACCCCCATCACATGCTAACCAATAAACATTAGCCAGGAAGCATACAAGCGTCATAGAATATATACTACAGGTAGATAGGTCAATATGTAGGTTGTTAAGAATCCAGACACAAGGTTATTAACATATAAACATATGATTATACTTAAACATCATTTAACAAGTATTACAAACATCTTCTTATGCCTTATAAGGCATACTTCCATATATATCACATAACTGCATACAAAAATGCATCAGGAGGAGACTTCACAAAACTACAAAATTATAGAGGACTCTTTAAACTTTCCATAGACACCAATTAAGCTTAATTTGGACTTATATAACCCATGTTATGCCTAAAATACAGAACATCAAGGTTGCTGGAATTTTGACAGTTTTCTATCTTAACATACTTAAACTTAAATCAAGCTTAATCTTTATGCAATCATTCAATACTCTACTAATTCATGATAATCAGCCCTTTAATTAATCAATGAGAGCATCAAATGAAGTTTTTCCAATTTGTAATCAAGAACCCTAATGACAAATTAATAACACTCAAGTAACAACTTACCAATTTCAGCTTTTGGGTTGCTAATATGCTTAAATCCTTTAGCTTTAGCTTGGCTCCTTCAATAGTTGGCAAAATCCTATCTTAATCTTAAGTTTTTCTAGGTATTCCACTCCTCTCTCTTATTCCAAATTTTGTGTTTTTGGCCATGTACGAATTTTAGAGAAATGAAGAGGTAAAATGAGCTTACTCATGGTTCCAATTTCCAATATTCCTCTCTTAATGCCACCACCTACTAAACTATTTTTATCATCCTAAATTAATTCTTACTAACCATGTATAGGTACTAACTTTTAATTGTATCTTTTAAGTCCAATCTATTTACCCAACCTTCAACTATTGGTTCAATTAAGTCTTAAGGTTTAATACACATAACCCAAGTACTTAATCAACTTATCTAAATTAATAATCTAATATCATGATTCTTATTCTCTACTTATAATTAATATATATATGTTCTCATAAAATAAAAATATCATTGATATACCATCATATGCCCAATGATTAAATGTAAATGCACATAACATGGATGATGAGAAAATGCAGGCGTTACAACTCTCCCTTCCTTAAGAAATTTCGTCCCCGAAATTTTAACAACTCACCAACATTACAATGGAATAAATGCGGATACTTCTGTCTCATATGCTCTTCCACTTCCCAAGTTGCTTCTCTTGGTGAATGATGACTCTACTTAATTTTGACCATAGGAATGTCTTTCTTTCTCAATTTCTTAACCCTTCGATCAAGAATTTCTATCGGCTCTTCCACATATGTCAACTTTTCTGTGATTTCTATCTCTGGCTCTGGAATGATATGACTAGGATCTGATCTATATCGCCTCAACATAGAAACGTGAAAAACATCATGAATAGAAGACAACTCTGTAGGTAATGCTAACCTATAAGCCAATGGTCCAACTCTTTCAATAATTTCATAAGGTCCTACATACCTCGGACTCAATTTCCCTTGTTTACCAAACCTTAATATTCCTTTCCATGGTGATACCCGCAAGAAAACTTTATCACCCACAATATATTTCATTTCCCTTCGATGCAAATCAAAGCATAACTCTTTTATGCATCTGTGCTACTTTCAAGTTCTTTTTAACTATCTCTATTTTATCCACTGTTTCTTGTACCAATTCGGACCTTCAAGTCGTCTTAAACCTTCAACATCCCAAAGACATCTTGGACTTCTACATTTCCTCCCATACAAAGCTTCATAAGGAGCCATACCGATACTAGAATGAAAACTGTTATACGCGAAATTCCATCCGTGGTATGTAATCATCCCGGTTACCCTTGAACTCAAGTGTGCAAGCCCTCATCATATCTTCTAATGTCCGAATAGTTCTTTCCGATTGCCCATCTGTTTGAGGATGAAAATGCATCTTGAAATGAAGCTTAGTACCATATGCTTTCTGCAAACTCTCCCGGAAACGAAGTAAATCCGGGATCCTTATCTAATACAATAGATATAGGCACACCATGCAATCTAACAATCTCGGAAATATACAATTCAGCAAGTTTATCGAGTGAATCATTTTGCTTCACAGGGTAAGAAATGAGCACATTTAGTAAGTCGATCAACAATTACCCAAATAGCATCATGCTTGTTAAATGTACGCTGGCAATCCCATAACAAAATCCATAGTAATCTTATCCCACTTCCACAGGGTATAGATAAAGAATGAAGTTTACCTGCAGGGTGCCTCGGTGCTCTCCTTTCACTTGGCCGACATGTCAAACACTTACTCACAAATTCGCCACATCCTTCTTCACTGTCACCACCAATAATAAGACTTCAAATTTTTGTACATTTTGGTACTTCCAGGATGCATTGCATAAGGTGCATAGTGCGCTTCATGCATGATTTCCTTTCTCAAATTTCCTACATCAGGTACACATACACGATTTCTATTCAATAACACACCATCATCTTTCAACACAAATTGTGTATTCTTTCCTTCTTGTACTCTACCCTTCATCCTTTGCAAATAAGAATCTTCACACCGTGCATCTTTAATTTTATCTCCAATCAAAGGCTTTACTTGTAATGTGGCTAACAGGATCATCGTCATAAAGATAAAACTTCACATCCATAGCTCTAAGTGCAACTAAATATTCTACATTGTAACAAATCATACTTGAAAAATTTTCCAACGACTTACTACTTAAAGCATCGAAGAACAACATTTGCTTTCCAGGATGATAATCAATAGTGCAATCATAATCCTTCGGAAGCTCAATCCATCTTCGTTGTCTCGGATTCAACTCTTTCCTGCGTAGGGATATATTTCAAACTCTTATGATCGGTAAATATCCGAAATGTCTCCCCGTATAAATAATGTCGCCATATCTTTAATGCATGTACAATACCGCTAATTCAAGATCATGTGTAGGATAATTCAGCTCATGAGGTCGCGAATTGTCTTGAAGCATAAGCTATAACCTTCCCATGCTGCATTAAGACACATCCAAGTCCTTGCCTAGAAGCATCGATATACAACATAACCTCCATTTCGGATGGCAATGCGAGTATCAATGTAGTAGTAAGCCTTTTCTTCAACTCTTGAAAATTTTGATCACATAACTCAATCGGAATGGCACATTCTTCTTTAACAAAGTCATTAGAGGCTTAGCAATAACTGAAAAATCTTTTACAAATCTTCTATAATAGCCGGTTTAACCCAAGAAAACTTGAACTTGAAACATTTCTAGAAGCGGTTCCCATTCAATAATTGCTTTAATCTTTGATGAATCTGGTTGCACTCCATGTTTAGAAATAATATGCCCTAAGAATGCAATTTCCTCTATCCAAAACTCGCATTTGTTGAATTTTGCATACAACTGTTTTTCCCTCAAAATCTGTAAAACAATTCTCAAGTGTTGTTCATGCTCTTCTAGGCTTCTAGAGTAAATCAGAATATCATCAATGAACACAATAACAAAGTGATCTAAATATGGCTGGAAAGTCTTGTTCATCAGTGACATAAAAACAGCAGGAGCATTTGTTAAACCAAATGGCATCACAATAAATTCATAGTGCCCATACCTTGTTCTGAATGCTGTCTTGGCAATAGATTTCTCTTCAACCCGGAGTTGCCAATAACCCGATCTTAAATCAATTTTAGAGAACACAGTTGCACCTTTTAACCGATCAAGCAAATCATCAATTCTCGGCAATGGATATTTATTCTTCAACGTAATCCTATTCAATTGCCTATAATCAATACATAATTGCATACTACCATCCTTTTTCTTCACAAATGTAATCGGTGCTCCCCAAGGTGAAGTACTTGGCCCGATGAAACCTTTATCAAGTAACTCTTCTAATTGCTTCTTTAATTCTTTCAATTCTAATGGAGCCATTCTGTATGGTGCAATGGAAATAGGTGCGATACCGGGGATGATGTCAATTTCAAAATCAACCTCTCGATTTGGTGGCAAACCAGTGCAAATCATCTAAGAATATGTTAGGAAATTCTCCGACCACTGGAATGTCTAATACCCCTGGTGACCTTAGTAGTATCTATAAAACTAATTAGATATGCTTCACATCCATTTTAATTAATCGACAACACTTTGAAATCAAACAATTAGGAATTGTCTTCCTTTCACCCACCATTACTATTTTCATTTCTCCTTGTATTTCCATAGCCACTTCCTTCGTTTTACAATCAACAATAGCATGATTTCTTGACAACCAATCCATCCCCAAAATAACATCAAACTCTCTAAGATTAATAACAACCAAATCTCGCATGTAGTTTGACACTATCTACTACTACAGGACATGATCTCACTATCGTATTTCTGTGATAATACCCCCAGAAGGCATAGATACATATATATCATAACCTAATGCCTCTATATTAGCATGAACATGCGATGCAAAATCATGTGATATGAATGAACATGTGGATCCAGGATCAATAAGAACATGTGCATCGGAATCATGAATAGAAAGTATACCAAGAACAATTTCGGTGCTACAAATGCTTCATTTCTAGTAGTAGCAAATACTCTAGCTTGTGCTTGTGGTTGACCAATTTGTTCCGATGGTGTTGCTTTGAAATAGTTAAACCTCCTCCGCCACCTCTTCCTCCTCTCACTGAACCAACTGGAATATTTTCACCAACACTACTCTGACCCACTGTATAAGATTCTCCAGCATTATTTCTTCTCATAGGACAATTTCTAGAATAATGTCCTGGCGTACTACAAGTAAAACATACTACTAGTCTAGGTCCCCAACATTCTCCAGTATGTCTCCTGTTGCACGTAGGACAAACAGGAGCAAACCCTCTACTGGCTGAAACTTGTCCTCCCTCAAGTCTGGATGAATTGTATCCACCTCTACTATAAGGTACTGTGGAGGATCTACTAGACTGACCACCAAACCTTCGTCCACGATAACTACTCCGCTGTGAATTAGAGCCTCTAAATGAAGAAATACTAATATGTCTTGGAGGATTACTATAAGCACCAATGATCTTCTTTTTTTTAGCTTCCATAGTATTCCTTTCAAATGATGTTTCTTCAGCTCTCAAAGCAGCTTCAATTGAGGCATTGTAATTATGAGGTTTCACTGCCATTTTCTCACGAATGTCAAGCCTCAAACCCATCTCAAATTTCTTCCTTTTCAGTTCTTGATTGGCTATTTCTTCCCGTGCATACTTACATAATCTCACAAATTGAACTTCAGACTCTGCAACGACATATCATTCTGTTTCAACCGAAGAAATTCAAGCTTCTTTCTATCTCTATAAATTTCGGAGTATACTTCTCGTGAAATTCTCTCAAGAAATCATTCCAAGTCAAAGTGATTGGTCGATCTTTGCTTCTTAAAACTGTTTCCCACCAATCAAGTGCATCTTTTCTATTAAAGATCACGTATATAGAAGCCTTTGTTCGGATGTGCAATTAAATCTATCCAACACCCTTCAGATTTCGTAACCATTCCTCGGCCTCGGCAGGGATCGGGTAGTACCTTGAAAAAATTAGCACCTTGTTTCCTAACTCTTTCATAATTCTTATCTATCATGACTTTTTGTTGTTGAGTCCGGTAGGTGCTTGTTGTTGAGTCCGAGGCATTGCTTGTGTTTGTTGCCGTTGCATCGGAAAATCCATAAACTGTTCCATAACATTTTGTACATTCGATTGTGCAAGCATTTTCGAATGTAGCTCATGCTCATCATGTTGATCATGTTCGGATGCATTTTCATGACCATGCATGACTCTAATGACTTATCCGGGCCGATTCGCGTGTTCTCCTTGTCTCTCCATCTATATATATGAAATGCAAATATTCAGTCAAGTTCAAAGAACATATATCATATGCTTAATGATGTGCAACATGAATCTACTCCCAATGAATCTAATCCCTGCTCGATACCACTAAAATGTAACACCCCCATCACATGCTAACCAATAAACATTAGCCGGAAGCATACAAGCGTCGTAGAATATATACTACAGTAGATAGGTCAATATGTAGGTTGTTAAGAATCCGGACACAAGGTTATTAACATATAAACATATGATTATACTTAAACATCATTTAACAAGTATTACAAACATCTTCTTATGCCTTATAAGGCATACTTCCATATATATCACATAACTGCATACAAAAATGCATCAGGAGGAGACTTCACAAAACTACAAAATTATAGAGGACTCTTTAAACTTTCCATAGACACCAATTAAGCTTAATTTGGACTTATATAACTCATGTTATGCCTAAAATACAGAACATCAAGGTTGCTGGAATTTTGACAGTTTTCTATCTTAACATACTTAAACTTAAATCAAGCTTAATCTTTATGCAATCATTCAATACTCTACTAATTCATGATAATCAGACCTTTAATTAATCAATGAGAGCATCAAATGAAGTTTTTCCAATTTGTAATCAAGAACCCTAATGACAAATTAATAACACTCAAGTAACAACTTACCAATTTCAGCTTTTGGGTTGCTAATATGCTTAAATCCTTTAGCTTTAGCTTGGCTCCTTCAATAGTTGGCAAAATCCTATCTTAATCTTAAGTTTTTCTAGGTATTCCACTCCTCTCTCTTATTCCAAATTTTGTGTTTTTGGCCATGTACGAATTTTAGAGAAATGAAGAGGTAAAATAAGCTTACTCATGGTTCCAATTTCCAATATTCCTCTCTTAATGCCACCACCTACTAAACTATTTTTATCATCCTAAATTAATTCTTACTAACCATGTATAGGTACTAACTTTTAATTGTATCTTTTAAGTCCAATCTATTTACCCAACCTTCAACTATTGGTTCAATTAAGTCTTAAGGCTTAATACACATAACTCAAGTACTTAATCAACTTATCTAAATTAATAATCTAATATCATGCTTCTTATTCTCTACTTATAATTAATATATATATGTTCTCATAAAATAAAAATATCATTGATATACCATCATATGCCCAATGATTAAATGTAAATGCACATAACATGGATGATGAGAAAATGCAGGCGTTACACCTTCTACGCTAGCAGCCCCTGGCTTACCCAAAGTAGACCTGTTAACGTTCCATTTGAAAGAAGAAGAAGGAAGTGACAACCAAAGGTATTAAGTCTAACTAATCTCGTAATCTCCCAATATTTAGCAATTAGAATATGAGAGGATGTGATTTATAGAATAAAGAAAAGATGGGACTGTCACTTTAATCCAAAAGGAAAACCTAATCAATATTATATCACGAATTTATCTCCAATCAACATATTTAATTATTGATTCTACATGATATGACAAAAATAATGTTTTGTATTTTTCTTAATAAAAATGAATTCTATTTTATTATTTCTTAAAAAATTATTTAAATATACATCTATTGTCGAACTGAGTTTATAAATAAATATATAGCATTTAAAAGCACTAGAATATGCAGTGAATCTCTTTTTTCTGTTTTCCAATTTTCAGTTACCTTATATATGATGCTAAACAATAAGAGAACACAATCATCATCCTGGCACCATTTCATTCTTTATAAAATCTGACCATGGCTAATAATTAAAGGATGAAAGCTGAGGATAAGTTGCCCAAGAAATCAGGTCAGAATTAAGCAAGGCATATTCCTTAAACATTTGTAAACCCAAGAGTACATATCCAAAATGACCTTCTAGCTAGCCAGTTCAACCCTTCTATGTCTTTCACCAATCCCATTAATTACCTAGAACCCTACGATTTCTTAAATCATTTAGTCTAATGGTAATTAAAAAGTAGTTAACGATTTCCATAATATTGCTAATAATTCTACTGTAATATAAACATTTGGCCACTAAATTATTAATCTAATAGTAACTAATAACCTATACGACAGTTGAGTAAAAGATGAAGAGACAGTAATAGTAATAGCATTAGGAATAATTTTATAAGATATTATTAATGGAAAATGGAGTGATGTATTTGTAAGGTAGTTGCCAACTAGCAAAATTTGGCAGTTGCCTTTGAAGAGCCTCAATAGCTCTTTGCATGTTCACGTGGTGTGCTCTAGGGTTTTTTTGTTTTCTTCTTCTCCTCGCCATTTCTATATAATACTTCACTACTCTACACAAAAAACTACTCTAATTGTTTTCCTTTTATTTCCCATCTTCTCTTCTTTCCAAGAAATGAAGATGGAGTCCACCAAGATTTTAGCTCTTCTCTTCATTTGCATGTTCTTCACTTCCTCAGCAGCCACCGCAGTTAACCCTGACTGCGGCGCTTGCGGCCATCACAAGCCACCAAAGCACGGAGGACACAAAGGGGGTGGTGGTGGTCTTTTGCCACCAATTGTTAAGCCTCCAATTAACTTGCCACCAGTAATTCCTCCAGTGGTTAAGCCTCCAATTAACTTGCCACCAGTAATTCCTCCAGTGGTTAAGCCTCCAATTAACTTGCCACCAGTTATTCCTCCAGTGGTCAAGCCTCCAATCAACTTGCCACCAGTTATTCCTCCTGTTGTTAAGCCTCCAATCAACTTGCCACCAGTTATTCCTCCCGTTATTAAACCACCAATCAATCTTCCTCCAGTTACAGTTCCTCCAGTTATTACTAACCCACCGAAGGGAAGTGGTGGAAAGCCATGCCCACCGCCACCAGCAAAGGCTGCTACTTGCCCAATCGATACATTGAAATTAGGCGCTTGTGTTGATCTTCTTGGCGGGTTAGTGCACATTGGTCTTGGTGACCCAGTTGTCAATCAATGTTGTCCAGTTCTTCAAGGACTTGTTGAGCTTGAAGCTGCAGTTTGTCTCTGCACCACTCTCAAACTCAAGCTTCTAAACCTTAACATCTATGTTCCACTTGCTCTTCAACTCCTTGTTACTTGTGGCAAGACTCCTCCTCCTGGTTACACCTGCACTCTCTAGATCCAAGTTAAGTACATTACTACTTTTTTCTTTTTATTTGGGCTCAATATTTGTTCAGTTTTGGAGACAACAATAATACTATAGGGTTTAAGAACATTGCTGAAGTATTCTACCACTTCACCTAACTCACAAACCCTAACTAGTAACTTTGCTTAAGTTCTTCATATAGGACTGCAGGTTCTAATTTTCCAATGAGCTCAGTAGTCTTATTGCACAATTTCACATGCATGTGTTTCCTTATTTCACGTTTGTCTTCTTCATAAAATTCTTTTGCTTCTTTAAAGAAATGTAGCAAAAGAAAAAGAATTTACAGGAGAAATATAAAGTGGAATGGCAAAAGACTCACATGTCTATTTTAGATGATTCATTTCTGGCAGTTCGGCCAGGATTTTGGAAGTTCTTCTTTTCCTAGCATTGGGACCAAACAACAAGTATTTGTCACTTAAAAAAGAAAACATATCCCTGCAAACTAGTCTGGATAAGTTGATACATATAATTTCAGGTGAAGACATGCCTTGAATTTATATTCAAGTCACATGATTTCTTAAAAAAAAAACATGTATGAAAAGAAAGGCAGCCTAATCCTAAAATTCTTGTTAAACTATGCACTAAATGATATTTTTGACTTGAGCTATTTAAAAATTAATAAAGTAAACATATAGACCATTTAGAGTAATTTCTTAAAGGCTTTGCTTGCTGCTACATATATATATATATATATATATATATATGTTTGGGTGATGTATATATATATATTTGATGGTGTATGTACATGCAGGTTGCCAGAAGAATCACAGACACTCACATGCATCTTGAAATCGACATGAGAGGATGTCGACCCTTAATTTCTCTCTCCATCTCTCTCTTCTCTTTGTTTTAATTTCTTGATTGGCAATGATGATGTTTGGATTACATTGTACACCATTTAATTTGTATTATTATTATTATGATTATGATTATGATTAAGATTGTTGTATGTGTGGTTTGTCTTAGACAAGGGAGCAATGAAGAGATTTTCTCTTATCATTTCAGATCTTATCTTTTAGATATCCAATCTGTTAATCCGCTTTATTTTCTATAATTATTATTAACTTTTCTTTCTTTTTAATAAACTACTTATGAATAACATAAAATGTAAAAATGAAATTAAATACCATCATTTTATTGAACGAATCTTTTAATAACAATAATGGATCAAAATTATATATAATAATTTTTCAGATAAAAGACTCAAGAATTTATTTGGAAAAGCTAAATAAAAGGTTATGACTGTTAAAAATACAAAAAAAAATTGTAAGAAAAAAGAAGAAGTTAAAATTAAAAATAAATGAATACAACTACAAACGAGTTTGTCTTTAAGAAAACAATAGAACGCTCTAGCCCCTCTTATATGTATGTGAAAAGGTGCATTAAATCTCCTCTTTTTTCTTTATCATATCCAAATATTATCTCCACAACTAACTTGCTTTTGGCATAATTCAAAAGCGTAATTATTTAATTACCAAAGAAAGTATGAAAAGAAAGAAACCCTTAATTTAGGGGGTCTACAAAAGATTGAGCACTTTTCTTCAACTTTGGCCGATAATTAAGGACAACCTCCTTTAAGCTTTAAAGTTGAAATGGGTCACCTTCCTGAGCTAAATCAATCAAACATTCCTTTCCATTTTTTCAGGGTACAATTCACAATATGGGGGAGAGAGAGAGAGAGAGGAGATGCTGGTTTTAGAATTTCAGTGGGCTATTATTATATCTTATTTCTGAAACACTACATTGCATCAGCAGCAAGAATGAAAAGGACACTGATAAAACTGGACATATTTCCTTTTGCCAGGTGAGTAATTCTGTGGGCAGATATTAGGGGGACACAATTTTGTAACAGTTTTTCTTTTACCATGAAGCTGTACTAACAAAATAATTTAAGAGAGATATTATTCACTTCCAAAAATTACCAATGAATGGTTGAGATTGGATCTTGCATATATGCATTTCTTTTCCTGTCACTCTCTCATTGTGCAAACCTTATCACACAAGTGCCAACTTCAAAAGAATTTAACAATGGCCTGAATAACATGTGCAATTATTGGCTAATCTTTACTTATAACCCTACTTTTTAACAATTGGTGTTTTCCTGTTTGTTTGGCAATTTGGCCTCTTTCTTTAATTCAACTGGTGACAAGAAATTTCCAACTGACTACATATATCTCTAAAAGACACTCACTCAACTACACTTTGTAATGATTTCATAAGTGTTGCAGTTTCTAAATTTATTAATTATAGATATATATTTATTAATTTTAAATAATAAAATTATATATTAATTATTTATTTTATTATTTTGATATATAAAGCTAGTAAATTATTACTGATAAAGATAATTTTTATTAATTATGTCTTGTATCAGGTTTTTTAAGTTAGTATTGTGGATATTTATTAGACTATATCACACACACTGTCCCATCCCTCGTTCGTATACAGATTTGGGTATGCTTTTTGTATTTGCCTTTTTTATTTCTTTCTCTTTTCGGTCAATTATAAATAAATAAACGTATATATATAAATTAGGCACAATGCATAATTAAATATTTAAATTTTAATTATTTTAATATTTTAATTTTCAATTTAATCTAACAAATATCTAAATTATATTTTTATAACTTATGAAATACTTTTAATTTTCAATTTAATCTGACACATGAACTTTATTTTATAATAATTTTTAAATACATATACATAATACACATGGACGTGTTGAACGAAATCATGCGTTAAAAAGTGTTTAAATAGCACAAAAAATATAAGTTGAGGCGTCTATCAAGTTATATTGAAGATTAAAATGTTAAAACGATCCAATGGTCCAGATTTGGGTATCTAAATATTTAGACTATAAATTATTTCTAACTCTCATACACTAATATTAAGATTACTTTTATAATTGTTAGATGTCCGTTAATCTAACAATTAGTCTTCAACCAAGAATTATTTATTTAAAAATTTTACTTAATTTATTAAAATTAACTCATCTATAATAATTTAAAATTTTTAATTATATAAAATTTTAAATTAACTTTTACCATTTAAATTTTATATTTATAAATAAATTCCAAGCAGATACAAAACTTAAAACACAATTCTAATACCCGATTTGACGGTTAAGTTCTTCGTCCTGGCAAATTCCCCTCCATTATCTGTGCTGTTGAAGTCCCGGAATTTGCAATATCTAACTCATATATATTATTCATCTTAAAATCATGTTGCAAGGCTAATGGGAACCACTTTGGGAACAATAGAACCCCACTTCACAAGATTTTTTTTTTCTCCCAATAACTCTGAGACTTCCGTGATCAGGGTGAAAATATAATAAGTGCTTCTCTTCATACACAGAAAACCTTCGTCACCCAGTCTTTATCTTGACGCCCTGGCTCCTGTATCTCCATGTATGAGCAGTACCCTTATAGCCATGATTGAACATTTCTATAGGGACCACTTCTGTGCTATATTTGTCACATGAACTTAGTTTGTCTTTTCCTCCCACTAACACAATCTTGTCTATTTGATAAAACCTCCTTTAATTTAGCTTTGACATATCAGGAGATTCCATGGCCATGTCCAATATTGTTCTTTTAGTAAAACATGTTACATATGATCTCCTGTTAGTCTGTTGACAAGAAGGAAGGAAGCCTTTTGAAGAAAGCATTACCATAGATAGAGTTTAACTCATATGGAGTTGCATATGTGTGGTTCAGTAAAAGGTGCAATTTTTATTTTTCGTTGGGAGTATTAGCTATTTTAGTAGAAACTTTGCTAATAATCTGAGAAGGTAAGATGCAACCATCTGTTGCTTTACTAAAGAAAATGTAAAATGTTAGCATATTTAAGTAATTGGACATAAACTGACATTCACTCATTCCACGTTTCTTAATATTATAGGATACGGGTTTAGACAAAAAAAAAAAAAAAAACAAATCGATATTTTATACATTAATAAACTAACGAAAAAAGTAAAGCAACTTCAAAATTAATTCTTCAATCCGTTCTCATAATCGATTATTCTAAAAGAGCAATCTAGAGTTGATGTTGAAACTCTTTCATTAATCAATTGTAGTTCATTACTTAAATGGAATTATAAGTATAGAAGAGATAAATGATGATAAGAATGTGCAAAATATGCTATGATACAATATGTCAGAACCATTAAGCATAGTAAGTTTTGTTGTGAATAGGGATCCATCGATGATAATTATGGTGCTGCAGTTGAGGAGTTTAATCCTAATGTTACACATGAGGATGAAGCAGTAGTAGAGAATGGTGTTGCTAAGAGGTTTGGTGCAGTTAATGACGAAAATGTTGATGTTTGTGGTGAAAAGAGTGATGCTGAAACGGGTGGCGGGTTTATTGCAGGGGATAGTGAAATTGCAGTTGTGGATTTATCAGTACACAAATGATAAGAGCAGAATGCAGAATTAGGGTAAATTACAGTGTTGCAGGGTTGAATGATGATGATATTTTAGGTTTATATTCATCTTCTGATGAGGATTACAGTGCTACTAACGTTACTAATGCTATAAGCATAATTATTTCACTATTAAATATTATTTTAAAATAATATTTATTTATTATGAGCTATAAAAAGTTAATTATACGAGATCAATTGAAAATAAGTTATTATTAATTATTTTTAAAAAGATTATATTGTCAAAATAAATAAAATAATTAAATTAATTATTAACTTATAAAAATAGAATCAACAACTAATCATTATTGACTGATATTATTAGCCGCATCTAACTTCAAGAGTCTAGATGGTTTTATTAAAAATTCATGAAGCTACTGATATTTCATTGAAAGAATTATCTGAAATCCAATACAAAAATTAACTTTAGAAACAGTTATGGAGTCCATAACCACCACAGGCTTCAAGTAACCCTGTCTCTATTTCCCATTAGCTAATTATCATGACCTATAAACCTTCTAAAGCTCAAAGAGAAGGTTTCTCTTTTAAATCCCAATTCAAAATATAAAAGTTCATGTAGTTCAGTTGTTGACAGGGTTTAAACTGTATAAACTTACTGTTGCAGTCAATTTTTCTATTCAAGTAACACAGTTGCAAATTTGGTTACTATACACACACATACAGAAATACATATCAGGCATAACCAATTGAACAACCTATCTTCACCATATATCTTAGATTCTTCAATGATTAGCTCGTACAAACTTTTATTAGTTTTTTCATTTTAGTATTCTTAGTTATCTTTAAATGGTTTCATGGAATGTAATATGTATTATTTTGATCTGAATGTGATTATAAATCTAATGTTTTATGTCATACACATATTTTAAAAATATCAACAATTATTTGAGTAATTTTTCAAAATCCAAAGCGCATAGAGTACTTTCTAAGAGTTTGAATGCAGTTGATATAGAGAGAGATATAGATCGTCGAGCGGAAATCGTTACCATAATATTCTTAAAAATATAAGAATGTAACGTTTATTATGTTAAAAGATGTCGGTAGAAGTATGGGTAGACATACACCCTTTTGTGTAGTAGGGGTAAGGAAATTGACACTACCTATCCAATTGGGATGTCTAGAGATGATTAACAATAACTTTTTGAAAGAATACAATAGGTGAGAGCAGCAGATCATGTCTTATATGTTTTTATTGGTAAATAGGTGAATTTCCCCTTTTCAGCAAACATCTAAAGCAAGATACAGCTTTTATGCATCTTTCTCTGATAAAAGGACATAAATTCTATGGTTGAACCATGTGGAAACATGGAAGCTATTTTTCAGCTCGCTATATTGCCAAAATTCTTGGTTGCAGAACAGGTTAAATCCTGCAAATATACATATGCATATGTGAGTGATGTGTTTGTCCTTTTCTTGCAATCAGTAATATTCAAGAAATTATGTATTCTTGCATATCATCATTTTAGTGAGAATGGATGTGACTGCTCTTTTACAACTAATGTTTTACAAGTTTCTTTTCTCCCCCATTCTTCTTTCCTTTTTTGTTTTTTCTTTTACTAAAGCTCAATTAAAGGATCTAATAATACTCAATTACAGGATCTGTACATTCTAAACTTTTATACATTTCTTTTTTGTTTCTTTGAACTTTAGTCTTTAATGTTTTCATACTTGGCCCCCTAAAAGTAGTCCTGAATAAGTAATTAGAAGAGGGGCCTATCCCAGACCCCAACAATTCCTAATGATGTGATACATTTTGTTGTTCTTAGGAATGCCAGTTGGGAATATGAAAATTTTTCACATAAGATAAACAAAACAAAAAAAAAGTGGGTATCCACTTGGGTGTTATAGCTGTTTGACAAATTGCACATGTTTCACTGTCTCTGTTTATCAACCGATCTCCCCTCAATTCCTTACAATTTTTCTCTTTTCTTCAAATGTTTTTTTCCTTTAATCAATTTTGAGCAAGTCGTAAAATCAAATACTCTTCTCAGCTATCACTTTTTTACGAAGTACATCTGGCACATTAGACATCTAATAAATATATAGCAAAAATATCAGTGGGATGAAATTATTACCTAAAATGATTGGTACTGCATTGTTTAACCATGACAAAAGATTTCATTTCATGATATCCATCTTAAGATATTCCATTGTCTTGTAGTGACAGCAAGGGTGAAGTCAGTCGCTGGTGGGGAGAAACTCCACTGTGCTCGGAAAATGTACCTCGTGGCAAGAAATAACACCATAACGCTGAAGCTAATTAGACACTTGAAAGAGCAAAAATAAATGATGTATAAATCTCGTAGAGATACTAGTGAGCTTTCTGCAAGGTGGGGGACCCTTTCATCTCCACCTGACCATTTCTACATGAGCATTAATTAGAAGATTTTTGCATTGATGGAAGAACACAATGAAAGAACAATGAAATCTCTTGAGAGAAATTGATGAATAATTTCTTTCCTTCCGTTTTCAATAGCAAGAAGAGCACAACATAAATTTGAAAGGTGGGCATCCGCTCTAACCAAAACACTCTGCCACACCGATTGATCGACCCCTAAATATGAAAAATCAAAGAAAGAAAAAGAAAAAGAAAAAAAGAAAAGAAACAGAAAATTTATTCTCTGAACTGAACTATATATATGTTACAAATCCTATATCAAAAGGATCGCTGATCTACCCACTAACTAACACTGAAGTTGAGCCAAACACAAGAATTGGAAGCCACTGATACAACCATCAAAATTTATTCAATTGTACACGGCTTGGAAGGAACCTGACTCGACTACATTGTTTTAACTTGGCAATCGCCGCTTGTGACCGGCCAAGTATAAGATCCACATAAACTGCTGTCAAAGTGGCCTCTGGACTGTCAGGTACAAGGGACAATGCTTGTGATACAAAATGGTGTGCCCGCTCGATCTCACCTTGTGCTGCATACATGGTCGCAAAATTGGTGTAAAGGATACCTCTAGCCTCTTCTGGCTTGAGGAACTCCATACCTTGTGGTTCCTCCACGGAAGAGCTCTTGGCAGTAGCCGATCCTCCATTGGATTCTTCATAATCATAACTTTTCTCCGCTCGCAATTGCTCAGTGTCTTCCTGGCTGAATGGCAACTCAACATTATTTCCTCCTGACATATAAATTGACAAGTATTCAGCTGCTTCTTTTGGCTTGTTCAGCACGCAGAGGGCCTCTGCTGCATACACATGACTCAGGAAAACATAAATTCTTGAGCATTCTGGAAGCTCAAGAAGACACTTCGCAGCAGACAAGGCCTTTTCAGGATTTTCCAGTTCCAACTCTACATATGCCAAGTCAGCAAGAAGAGCTTGCTTAATCATTTGATTCTCTCTCCTATGAATATCTTCAAAGTAAGAGATAGAGTTCTGCATAATCTCCTGACTTGTCCCTCCTTTTGGCTCTTTTACATCACCATTTGAGTTAAGCTGACCTAAGCCCACAGATACATTAGATGCTCTGGTATCGTGGCCAGTTAAACTCTTGTGATTTGAGTTTTTGAGAGATCCTGCATCACTTGATTCGTTTTCCTCCAAGGAGATACTAGAAGGCAAAGTAGACTTCAAATGGTTTATATCACAACTGTCCAACAAATGCAGAGCATTCAGGAGACATTGCCGAGCAAGGGACAAAGAGAGTTTAGGATGCCCATTACTGTCCAAAAACAGGTCTTCCCTTCCAATAGAATCTGCATATCCATTTCTTGGCTTTCCATTATCTATAGCAAGATGCCTCCATTTTCCCTTGCCTATAACATGAACAACAATTTCTGATTTGTCCGCAGCTTTTATAAGTCCCTTATCTAAAGCCATCAGACAGCATTCAGCAAGCCGGAGCCACAAGATAGGAACATTATAAAAAATTAAACTTGCTTTTTGGAAAAAGCGAGCAGCCAGAAAGGGTTTCCCACAAACCAAGTGCTGTATGCCACAATTGTACATGATGAGAAGAGACTTGTCTTGTGAGAAAGTAAGCATCTTCAGAGGTTTATCTTTCCGAAGAGATGAACTGCTAGTTAAGGCCTTGGAAAAGAGAACAGACGATGAATGGTACTTTCCCAGCTGAAAATATATGCAACCAAGGTTGTTGAACATGCTTGAAACTCCCATCTCTGTCCGATTACTAGATGCCATCAGCAATTTGATGGCTTTGCGATGATTCCCACGAGCATATTCAAGCTGAGCCTTCAAGAGAAGAGCTGTGGACGAATCTCTACCACGTGCAATGTTCATAGCAAGCTTAACTTCACGTTTTGCTTGTTTTAAATTCCTTGTGAGAAGCAGAAAGCGTACCTTATAAAGCTGCAACTTAAGCTTCAGATCAATTGAAGACATAGTTCTATCGACTTGGGCCCTAGAAAGATCATTTGCAGATGAGAGGGCTGATGGTCTCGTCAAGTTCTGTCCACTTATCTCAAGTGAAAACATGGTTTCATACTCGAGTGTCTCCTCTGATAATGATAAAGTTCTTGATAAGGAATTTTCCAAGCCATTCCCACTAGTTGCTAAATCAGAACTGGAAGCATCCACGACTGATGAACTGCTTGGAACAGAGGTAGATTTTGCAACTAGATTTGCAGATTGCTGTTGTGCTGTGCTTCCATCACCTTGACCCACACCACCAACACCAAAAGCTTTTTCTAGATAAATCAGTACATCCTGATCAATGGAAAGAAATGAGATGCTATCTGGAATATTCAGTTACCCAAAAAAATTATATGTGCTTTAACAAAGCAAGCTGATGACAGCTTTAACAGTATTTGTATTCAGAGATGCAAAGCCACAAAAGTTGGTGTGAGAGAGAGGAACGAAGTTATTCAAGTCATTTCCTTCAACTTTTAGGCAAGTATAGGTAGGTGAGGTAAAGGAACTTTGCTATTTACCATGTTCATTTTTGTTTATTCACGTCAATTTGCAATATGGAATCATCTACTTCAAGAGATTTCAACAGCCAAAAGCTCGACTATATTGCAGTATGAAAACCAAACAGTTACAACAAAACCACAACCTACATGGTCCAAGGCTTCAAATCTCAACCACAAGCACCAAAAGACATGATATAAACAGAAAAGAAGCTTCTCTCAATAATATAAAAAAATTTCCACCTCCAAATAACAGAATCAGTTCGGTGGAAAGAAAAGATCAACCATTAAACTCCAAAATGAAAAGACTGCCACAATAGAACTTGCTCGCATTTTCTTTTTGTATTTTAATTCGTAAGAACCACAACTAGAACTTATCCTAACATTTTACCTATCCATACCATAAATTCAACCCAACCTTTTACAGCCTGGCTGCCTGAAACCCCAAGCGGATGTATTGGTCATGCTCCTGATTCCATGAAAATACAACTGAACAGCAACTAATGATAATGATGTTTGACAACCAAATTAGAACCTATCATCCTCTCTTTTCTTCCCCTTAATAAGCACTGATTACACAGAGCACGATAGTAGTGAATGAGAATTTTCAGCAATCTTCAGTGTTAGCATGGTGTGGTTTCCATGATTGAATCACCTCTTTGGCTTTTGCAATTCTCAAAGCAAGGAACCAATAATTGATACTTTGATTCATTGATAAAAAGTGATTTCTTAAACGAAAAAAATGCAAAAGAGTTGCTTGTTTCAGAAATCAAAAAACTAATTGCTTTTTGCAAAACTCATTCATTTCCATAAATACTTAAATCCAGGAGTGACTAACATACATTTTAAAAACAAATCCAGAAGGCGAACAAGCAGCAAGTCAGAAGAGTTTTGGCAGTTTGACCAAAGGCTTTCTATATCTCTTCAGGAAATGGCTAAAATAATGGCAGCATTTTCAGTATGATAATCCTGTGCTGCCAGTTTATCCAATGTCATCTCAACTGAGCTGTCAGGACCTCATAAGACTAGACAGAAGATTTCGGTTGAATAAAATTACAGCAACAGAAGTAAATCAAAATCTGCCATGCAAAATAACAACCATATATGCAGAAAAGCCAACAATCTCATATCACAACCGAGATAGCATTTGTTTCATTTAATTTGCACTAAAAATCAACAGCATAACAAGGTTTTCGAAGGGGAAAAGGAAAAGTTATGGAACAAGGTTTCCGAAGGAAAATTATCCACTTGTTTGTGGCTGTTCAGGAAAGAATCTTTTTCACATTTGCTAAGGTCATGTATTATGCCAAAATATTTTTGCAACAACTGCAGCCCTAAAGCCAAGTCTTCAAACTAATGATAAAAAATCTCTTGCTGAAATCTAAGAGTATCGACACTTGTCCTGTGAAAAACCCTGAACTTAGGTCTTCCAACCAGTTGTCACTTCATCACTTGGCATTATTTTTCATTTTTTTTTTTTTCGCTTAGTCAGTTCTATGAAACTACAGAACTCTGTCCACAAGCTGAATCCAAGAATTTGCTAGCCTCGTAGATGAATTAGGTTTTTCTAGCCTCAGATTTCTGAAGCTTCTACCAGAAATCACGATAGTGATCATGAAAGAATTATACAGCTGGTATGCACATCATAATGGTTCTTAGACACACTTCAAAGGCACACAGTGAACGGAACAAGACAATCCACGGTGGGTTAAAAAAAAATCATGTGCCACTTGAAAAACGTTCTACTGATATTTCTCTTCTTCATTAATGCCAAGATAAAAATCATTTTATGATGGTAAGTATACATTGGACCATACTAGCCATTAATTTATAAGATGATTTCAAGCTATCCTATCAATGAAGAAACGTGGCAAAGCATCTATGCATTCTATGTTGTTAAAGAATTTTCAATTCCATTTAAGGAATTCCAGGACTTTCAAGGTTTGTGCTACTTGACACCTTCAGGCCTCAACATAAGAAAAATAATTGTAAGAACAAGGATTAGAGCTTTGAATTTCTTATTTTGACGTAACTAACAAGTACTCCGGATTGTGGGAATACCAAGAACTCTGACTTGAATCTTGCGTGGCAATATTTGGTTCAAACTCAATATCTCAAAAACAAAAGCCATAGCATTAAGAATGTACTTGAAAGGCTAGAACTTCCAATGCAATTGTTTGAGCAACAATTTTTGAGATTGTATTTCCAATGAACAGCAGATTTGAAATTCTATATCTTGTCCAAACTTTGGCGCTCAGATTCTGTTTCTCCTGTTGTTTCTTTTCAGTTTTCACTTAGATTATGTTTTTCATGTCTTTTTTTCGTTCAAGGCATTTTACATACCTAAGTGCCTTACATACTCTTTATTTCCATGTTTCAGTGAAGTAGTAAGTAATAGGTGTATCATAGAACTCATGCATCCAAAGTATTTAGATGAGTACATGATTCTATCATAACAATTTGAAATTATAATACACCAGACAAAGTATTTACACTAGATAATAACTAGGGTATTACAGTTTGAATTATGAAAATTATCCAAAACATTTGTCTAGAATACTACTAGGGTATTATAGTACGAAATCAATTTCAATTGATAATCACAAGAAAAGTAACATAGGCCGATCATAACAATAAAGTTCTTCAGCAAGAAAGATTGAAGAAGCAA
This sequence comes from Ricinus communis, assembly GCF_019578655.1. Lineage (NCBI taxonomy): Eukaryota > Viridiplantae > Streptophyta > Magnoliopsida > Malpighiales > Euphorbiaceae > Ricinus > Ricinus communis. The sequence continues at coordinate 25,604,489 of NC_063258.1, forward strand.
CTCTTATCTCTAAATCAACAATGATGAGAAGTGAACATATAGCATATGTAAACATATCCAATAAACATAAATAAATAAAAAAATTCATGAACTTACAGCAGATTTTGATGCATCCTGGCAGGCAAGTGCCACATCCAGCAACAAAAGGCAGACATGCAGCGCAGTTGTCTGCACATAGAAAAACATGGAACATCATGATACAATAATACAACCATCAAAGGAGAAGGGAAAAAAAAGAGGCTAAGAGAGCAAACCTCGTCAATAGGTTCAATATTGTGATACAAGGGTTCTAGAACAGACAACGCCTTCGTGTATTCATGAAGATGAAACCAAATAATTGCCTATAAAGGAAAAAGAATTTACATGTTACCAAATGTTGCAAGAATAATCAACAGCAAAACAATAAACAAACCAGGAAACTATAAAGAACCTACGATATTTAATGTTGCCACAGCAGGGTCAAATTCATCCATGTAAACAAGAGTCCCACCATTTGCAGCAGAAAACTGATGTGATGTTGCTCCACTTCCTTTAGATCCCTGAGTTGCTTTATTTACAGCACTGTTCGCAGCCTCAACTTGTTCTCCAGAAGCTTGAGCAAGCTGTTCGCTTTTCTTCTAGACCAATGCCAACAAAAGAACAATGAAAGAAAATATCACATTCCACTCCAGAGATTGAAAATGAAAATCAGTGGAGTCATAAATAATGCAACAAAATTTTCCAAACATATGCCAAACCCTTTCACAAATTCCATTCAAGTTGTTGCACAACAATACAGCAAAAGATGACATCAGATCAGTAACCCCATCATGAGATATTGAAACTAATACATAAAATAACCACATGACCTTCATGACAAAGTCCAACCAGCTATCTAAAGTTATTTGGGGATGTATTTCCTCAACTGTTTGTTCCATCTAAAGACCATGATCAGTCGGGAGAAGGAGAAATTAATTTATTAGTAGCAATTCAATCAAAAAATAATGGTAAAAGCAGCATGCAGCTTGTTCCCAACATCACAAGTTAGAGATCATGCAACAATCATAGTTACAGCTCCAAATTGGAAGCAAGCACATATTGACAGGAAGTCTTGGATGTAACTATCAAAATGATTTCACGCAAAAAAATTTATCAAAATATAAGGACTTAAATAGAGATTTAAGATTAAGTTATTTGCTAGTGCCTAATCACTACTGCAAAAACTTAATACATGGAAGTGAATCCCAATTAGGCATGAACACAGAGAATCAATATTCCTGGCTCAATAAAAATTCAAGAGCTTCTATCGATGGACTAATATATGTATCACATCAGCAGCAATATTTGCATATATGCACATATATATCAACAACTAGGAAACAGAAAAGTACATAGATAAGTATGTACTAACAAGGCATCAAATATTGCAATATTATATCCAAGCGGCTCTTGCTTTTGTTGATAGAGGGCATAAAAAGGAAGTTAAAAACGATTATATAACTTAACTTTTCCACTTCCCTCTATTTCCTCCCATTTGGAACAAAATTTTAATTGCATTTATTTCTCTCTATTTCCACATATTTCTTTTCCTTCCTTTCCTTTTTCTCTTTTTCATGTACACTATGTTTGATTGGGTAGAAATGAGGAGAAAGGAAAAGCAAAGAAAGAGAATCTTTTTAATTTCTTTTATTTGGGTTATCGCTCGGAAAGAAGCAGCTGCAAATGCTATTAGTGGTTCTTCCTTCCTATCCCATCCATCTGTAAGAGTTGCTTGATTTGCCTCCATCTTTAATAGGACTGGACTAAGTTCGGGCAGATCGGAAGCAAGGAACGGAAAGAATAGAATGTAACACATATATGAGTAGAGAAAATAAAGCTCAATTAACTTCCCTCCCAACACAGGAGGAAATGAGGGAAGTTAAATAGTTAAAAGTTGTAATGTTTTAAGGACATAATTGTCCAATATCACTTCTCTTTTCCATAATCATAATAAAAATCCCAAAGAATGGAGATAACATTTAATTTCCCGTCTTTTACTTTCCCCCTTCTAATTTTCTTTCTTTTCCTTTCCACTACCAAGGATCCAAACATAGTGTTAACTGTCCAACAAAAGAAAATTAAAATAATTTTCTCTCTTTTAACCAAACACAGTGCAAATGTTCGAAGTGACTCGGTTTTTATTTACCACAAATATGAACACCAAGACTGAGCTATGCAGAAAAAGAAGAGTAAAATTAACTTTCTCTATGGTTCAGGAAAAAACATTATTTAAATTATTTGGGAATTAGGAGTTATCATAACACCATAAACTGTGCATGGCCTGGACAAATTCAACACAAATAGTTATCTAATATAGCTGAACTTAGAATTAAAAATCTGATGCCCTCTTTGGATTCTCCATCATAGGTTCATTTGCAGTTATCTTCTTTTCTTTCTAGCCAATCCTTTTGGACAATCTCTCATATTCTGTCTTCGTTTATCTTCTTCCCTCTCTAAAAAAGACCTCATCTATGGTAATAATAAAGTTGAACTCACAAAAAGAAAAGAAAAAAAAGTCAATTATCAACCTGTACTACAATATGGCTCAAACGTTCTTGGTGATAAACATGGCATCAGAAGAAAGTAAATAGGCAGTTATTGGTGTATTTCTAGGCAATAATTTGGCAATTTTGGATTTTCCATCATAGGTTCGTTTCCGGTTATCTTCTTTCTTTTTTTAGCACATCCTTTTGGAAAATCTCTCAAATTCCATCTTCTTTTATCTCCTTGCCTCTCTATAAAAACCTCATCCATAGTGATAAATAAAGGTAAACTTACAAAAAATAAGAAAAGTAATTACCAACCTGTACTACAATATACCTCAAATGTTTAAAGTGCAACTTGGTAATAAACATGGCACGACAGGAGAAGTAGATGGGAAATTATTGGTGTATAGGCTACCATAAGCCCATGAAGAATGCTAAAATGAAAAATAAAAATCATACCTTAACATTATTAAGTACATCAAGCAGCTTCTTTGGGTCCGAACAACCATCGCGAAAGTATTCCGCAATAGCAATATTATGAAGAACCTGACATATATTAACATTGAAGTCAAAATGCAGAAAAGATACGAAAAGAAAGGAAAAAAAAATGTTTATAGCATATGCCAAAAGAAGTTATTCAACTGAATAATGTAGCGTACATATACATCTGTTACCACTAAAATGCTTGCAACTCTGCTCTTTGAATAGACTACAGTGCTCACAACTGATCATAAGCTTAGGATGTAATGGTATTCGTGTATCATATAATAAATACCACAATATCAATTTCTTTAATTCCTAAAATTTGAGAAATAACTAAGTTATAAATGAGATCCCTAAGGCATTATTAGCTTGTGCAAGAAATCAAATCAATTCTTTCAGTCATGTCAATTTTAGCATGATTTCATTTATTTCAAAATGCCTCTTTTTATAGATTAGGAGAATTGGATTCTAGCAGCTATGAGTTTTTCATACATGAGATTTGACTTGATTGAATTGAAATTCTTGCATTTTGACTAATAAACGATGACTAGTTGTCACAGAATCCGAAAATTGGTTCTGTTTACTGATTGAAATTATCAAATAACAGGAGCCAAATTTAATAGCGTAGCTGATATAGTCCTTGAAATAGCTGAAACAGTTCACAGCAGTATAAACTTACTCTATAAGCTCTGAGGCATAAAAAAAAAAAAGAAAATCACAAGTCATCCAAATGTTAGCAGCATATGCTATCAGTCTTGACTTGGCTCTAATATAATGTTGTTAGGAATTTCAAATTATATGCAAGGCCAAGATCAATATATACAAATAAAAAAAAAACTCATAAGCTTGGAACTTGCAGTATTCGTGTATCATGATTCATGCAGACTGCAACATCAGTTCCTAAAATTTGAGAAAAACTAAGTTATCAATGAGAGATCTCGAAGGCCTTGGTTAGGAATAAATCATGTGCAAGAATTGAACTCAGCTCTTTCAAAATCATGTCACTTTGGCATGATCTCATTTTTGTTGAAAAAAACGCATTGGTTTTCTTTTTCCCTCAAGTTAAAAGAAACAAAATCTAAGAATTATGAGTTTCCCAAACGTGAGAATTTGACCAAATCGAACTCAATTGAATTTCTTATATCTTTAGGTTTGCCAAAAACACTAGGATAGTAAAGAAAAACTAAGCAAGATATTGATAGCAGTAGCTGAATAAAACTAACTCAAAAATAAACAATCAATTATCACATTTCACATTAAAATAAAAGTAAAAAACCTAATTTTTCACTATATATCTAAAACTAAAAAGAACAAAAGAAAAAAGATATTCCAATTTAAATGCCATTGCCAATCAAGAAAGAAAAACAAAAATATTCTAACAATTCAACTTTAAGTAAATAATTACTTACTTTTGGATCGTCTTCTTTCTTTTGTTTAAGCTGATACAAAACGGCAAGGCACTCAACAAAACGACGAGACTGAAAATGCAATGAAGCATCCTTAGCAAGAGCAGCGTTTACAGAAAGAACAGCGTCATCTTCAGTAATCGATGATGAGGAACCGGAGGCGGCGGCGGCCGGAGTGGTGGCAGTGGTGCTCGAGTCTCGATTAGCGGCGACGGTCGGCGAAGAAGACGAATCTTTAGTGTCCATGACCAGATCCAAGAAATTGAAGAAGCAAAAGAATCTAATTAACAAAAATGTTTATCAAAACCCTAACTTAAAAATGGAATCTGAGAAGTGGCAAAGAAGAAGAAGAAGAAGAAGAAATTAAATTAAATTAAATTACATTAAACAGCTAAAAAGATAATTGGGAAAGGGAAGGGCCTAGGGTTTTGAAAATTTGCAGACAAGGACACTGTAGCAGAGAGAAGAAGATTTTTAAAGGCGAGAAATGGATAGAAAGAGGGAGAGGGAGAGGGAGAGAGAGAGAAGGGGGGAGGGAAGTGTATGTAAAGTATATATAAAAACTGGTTTCGTTTTAGTTTTCGTTTGATTTTGAGTCCATATTTTGTTCTCTTTTTGAGCTTTATTTTTTATAGGGCGAGTTAGTGGATTGTGCAGAATTTTTCTTTTTTAAATTTAACTTGGTTAAGTGGGAATTACTCAAAAAAAAAAAAAAATACTTAGGTGGGAAAATGAGATAAGATTTTAAAGTATAAGGGCTTTGTTATGTAAAGTTTTGTTTGATTAATTTACATTTAAAATTTGACCAACGAAATGTAAGCAACTTCTTAAATTGTTTAGGCAAACTCATATTTAGCTCTTTGTACTTTTTAAGTTTATTTTACTTCATCTCTAATGATCAATTGCGTCTTAGAAAATCCTTATATTATTTTTTTTTTTTAATGTTTAGGTCATTTTATAAACAACAGTTAAAAGAGTAAATTCAGTCGTTGTTATATGCGAGTGTGTAAAATAAAATATGCAAACTTAGATGTGACCAGAAAAAGAGTGTCCAACGACTAAATACTATAAAATAACTATACCTTCATCTCTACCACCATCCAAACAACTATACCTTTAACAACTCTAACACCAGCACACAATACCCAAAAAAAATCAATTATAGTAATTGACATCAATGGCTACCAACAAAATCACAATAACCACACTTTTATTGGCGAATCCATCGTTACCACTACAATCACAGTACAAAAGATAAAATCAAACAGTTTGTACTTCTACAAACTGAAATAAAAAAATCTTAAGCTCTTAACAATCATCAAACCCACTTATTAAAGTAAATAAGCTAATTAAAGCAAATCAACTTATAATGGAATTCATACAATGGATCAAACATCCTATGTTTCTCTTAAAATGAGACACTAAATAAATTATTTGAAATCAAGACTAAGAGAAAAGTCTATAAGAATAAGAATTTTATAAATGAGTAATTCGATTAATTATAATGAAATTAATGACATTAAGCTACAGGCAATGTTTTTCTTTACTTGTGATTTCATATTTTGCTTCATTAAGTTGTAACTTTTCTTTTCTTTATCTAATGAGTTTATGAAGCCAAAATTTGTTCATGCAACAGGAGAGAACTTGAATGCATATATCGCAAAGATCTATAAAAAAAGGAGCTAAGCAGGGAGGAAATGTGTCACGACCCCACCTGTGGGCCAGTGACCGGCACTAGAGAACGGGTAGGCGTAAGGCCACTGAATCTCGTAGTAAGCCTGACACTCACTAACTCAAACCAACCTCAACTCAAATTTTACTATTATTAATACCACAATTTACAGTCATTAAATTTTACACAATTAAATCGGTCTGCCCGAAGAATTAGGCGAAACCCGAAACTACAAAAAATTACCACTGATATCCCTACTATTACTATTGCGGAGAATCTAAGATTTTTACAATTTGACATACCAAATCAAACACCACCCGATGATGAAGGAGTCGGGTTATTGAGTAAGAGTCGCGGGAAGACTAACAGTCACGAATCTGAAAAAATAGTAAATGGAGACTGTCAGTCTCGAGAGTGAGCTAAAATCATATATCTAAAACAGTTTCAAACATCTCAATATCACATTCATTTAATTTTAAAATCATTAATAAATCACGCGAACCATACGTGTCATGTTAAACCATATGTGTCATGCCATGCTTAAACAAAAATTATTCCACACACAACGGGACGGAGTACTTCAGTAGAACCCTAATCCCAACTCAACATCTCGATCAATTTCAAAACTCACGTCTCGACCAAGCTCAATTCTAATATCTCAACTCTCTCATTCCAACAGGACTGGCGCCCAGAGAGCAAAGCTCGATCAGGGACCTTACCTCTAGCCTAGTCACTTATATCTCAACTCTCTCATTCCAACAGGGTTGGCGCCTAGAGAGCAAAGCTCGATCAGGGACCTTACCTCCAGCCTGGTCACTTATATCTTAACTCTCAGCCTTAGCCTTTCGGCTCTCTTATCCAATAAGACTAGCGCCCAGAAAGCAAGCTCGATCAGGGACCTTACCTCTAGTCTGGTCACTTAAATTTCCAAATAAGCCGGCGCCCAGAGAGCAAAGCTCGATCAGGGACCTTTACTCCGGCAACCACACTCAACTAAGCCTAGAGAGTGATGCTCGACCAGGACAGGTCCTAATCTTTCTCTCTTAAAATTTTTACCTCTTTACCCTTTCCCTATCTCTCTCAGATTTATATTGGAACACTCATCCAACTCCTATGTTCTACTGCCGTCCCATCCTGAGTCGTCATGCAATATTAAAATTGGTGATAAAGGAAAAACATATTTAAATAGTAATTAAAAGCATCATGCAAATAATAATAATAATTAAATGAAAAATTAAAATTGTAAATGAATAATCACAGTAGCAATCAAATTTTATGCATGACACGTGCATAAGCGATATATGACTTTAACTCACAGGTTTGGCGACCTCCTAACTCTGCTCCGGTGCCTCGGTTGGAGCGATCCGAACAAACGGACTATCTAGTCACGGAAATAATTTATCAAAACGCTGAAACAATCGATCATTAATCCTAGGTCTAGACTCCTAGGCCTGACTGTCTAAAAATCTCGACTCAGGAGAATTCGACCGAAAATCCGGCAGAACCTCCCCTACAATACGGACATTACCCCCCGTAAAAACGGGTCCAGGACCTGCCAAAAAAACACTTCAAATATTCAACAATTCAAACAACGGGAGTCGGATCCCCAAACTTCACTATTTCCCGACTCTGCCACACAGCACAAAATACGAGGCAGGCAAACTGACACACAATTTTTTTTTACTCACAAATATTAAATACTCAACACAAAACAATAAGCACAATTTTAAAATAAAGGATTTCCAAGATCAACGGGCCAGAGAAAATTACCGAGACGCTCGATCGCTCGGTCGACTCGCCTCCGGCCGCTGGAGTCCGATCGACGATCCGAACACACTATCGGACTCACAACGACGCGCAGACGACGATCCTCGCTTCCGATTTTCTGATCTGACACCCGATCGTCCGGAGAGATTTGCGGACGATCTCGGCCATCGATTTGCAAACGAAGCCTGATCGCCACGAAACCGGTGCCATTGCGAAGCTTGAGCTAAGGAGAGTTGGGATATGTCCTCTGATCGTCCATCCTCCGACGGAGCTCGCCGGAAAAGCCGAAACTCCCTCTTCCGGCCACCAAAACTGACGCCGCCACCGCCAAAAGGAAGCTCTCTCCAAGGGGAGCCGATAGCCATCGAGATCGGCCGGAAGGCCGGAACAACCGAACGACGCTCGGGCCGCCTACCTTCCTTCGCCCCCCACGCCATTGCGCTAGGCACGACGCCACAGCTTCTTCCTTCCTCTTCCTGACGTCTCCCTCTCTCTCCCTGATTTTTCCTTTCTCTCTCCCCGATCCTTCTTTCCTTTCTTTCAATATCAACATTTGACCCCTGAACTTTTTCTTATTACAATTGGGTCCGTCAACTTTCTTAATTACTTACAATTTCATCCTGCAGAATTCCAATTTAACCCCTAAACTTTCCTTTAGCCTTTCAATTAAACCCCTAACTAATTAATTTGGGCCAAATTAGAATTATTGAAAATACACAATTACATAAATACCCCTGACCGCCATATTTATTTACAAAAATACCAAACTCATAAATTTCCATTAAAACCCCATAAAAATAAAATTATACTTTTAATCCTCATCCAAAAATAATTCTCCAATTAAGTCCTACACATAATTAAATTAAATAACCAATTTGCTAGATATTTTCCAACTTAAAATTAAATACCACTAGCTAATTAAAATACCAATTTCTCCAAAATTCTTTTATAAAAACATCCTTTACAATTTCTTCCAAAATTTTCCAATATATAATTTTACTTATATAAATATGCATTTGGGGAAAATTTGAATAACCAAAATATAATCATTTCTCAAATAATTTACTTAATTAATTCTTAAAATTTCAAACTAATTGGATATAGAAAAATAATTCATTTAATTGACTAATATTAAAATTTACATTAAATCATTTCAAATTAAATCAAATAAAAATGAAGCTAAAATTAACTTAAATAAAAACTCATTATTAAATATATAAAAATTCCGGGTATTACAGAATGAGAGAGAGATCATGAGTCAGTTTCTAAATGAGATATTAGAGATAGAGAATATAGAAAGAGAATCTGGCTATGACTGATTTATTATTTTATTTTTTAAAAATAGCTTATGTCTCAATAATTAAACAGAATTATTTATAACTTTACACGCTTCATCTATTAAGGACCTGAACATTATAAAAATAATAGTCTAGAACTCCTTTAACACAATTGATCACCGAGGATGAAATAAAACAAATGCAAAAAAGTCAGGGACTCAAATATATATTTTGCCAAATGTCTATGACTAAAGAATTACAAAACATAAGCTCGTTTATAATAAGGATTAGAAAACAACTTAAGCTCGTTTATAGTTTGCAGCGCGGGCCGAAAGGAAGGACATACGTGCGGAACACAGTATTGCTATTTTTATTTTCTTTAATTTAAAATTATAATAAAATAAATTATACAAATTAATATTATATAATATATAATTTAAGTAAATATTTTTACATTTATAAAAATTAATTTTTTATCTATACATTGTACAATTGTCATAACTATTTTAAATAATAATATAAATTAAATTTATAAATAAAATTAAATAGAACTTTCAATATTTTATCATTATTTATAATATTTTTATGAATAATAATAAATTAAATATTTTTAATATCTTTTTTAATTTTATTGATACATAAATTTAAAATTCTATGTGTTAAAAATAGTACAAATATCAAAATGTGTCAAAATATAGTAGCACATTAAAAAATTGTATATCTAAAATTTTTTATATATATATATATATATAATTTAAAAATTAACATAATTAATGGCATATATTTTTTATTGTTCATTTGGTCATACTCTGAAAATTAAAAGTTGAAATACTTTCAGCAATGATAAAATAAATTATTTATGAGAACTAATATAATATAATTTTTAAAAACTCTTTATATACTAAAATTTTATATTATTAATGAATGAAACTAATATTTTTGCATATTTGAATGAAACTAATATATAATTGATAATTTTATAACTAAAAGTATTACATTTTTATAATGGATATTATATTCATCATTTATAGTATAATATTTATTGTTTATTGTAATGATATTTATTTTATATTCAGTCAATTTTTAAATATTTATTATTTTAGTGAAGAATATATATATGTTTCTTCAATCACCATGAAATATTTGTTTTCAGATAAAAATAATGTTGATTATTTATGAAAGTTAAATTCATTATTCTTATAATGCATATTGAAACAATTTTGTGATTAATATAAGTATTCATCATTTATAAACATAATACTCATTTAATTTGTTCATCATTCATTAGTTTGTTAGTGAATATTCACTATTAATGAATACTATATTCATTAATTTATTTAAATAGACATATATAATGTAGACATAATATAAATTGTCCTTACAGTTAGTAAATAAAAGAATTTAAGCTAAAATTATCTTACAAATATTTATATTTTGGTACAAATATTTTCTAATAAAATAAAACTAATAGACAATGAACATTTAGTACATGTTTAATGAGTATTTAGTACCGATTTAATAAATATTAATTTTAAAAAAATATACTTTAGAACTCTGACACATGCATTAAAATTTTGATACATAATACAATATAATCTAAAGTTCAAGATATAATATGAGTTTCAATTTGAATTTTTATATTATTACCAAATAGATTTATATATTTAATAATAAATTACTGAGAAAAATAATATAATTCGGACATTAATGATGTGCCAAGGAAAACAAATTTTCACATGTATAGACTTCGTTTTGGCATGTTTTCCATAATCAATAACTGATATGATGTGACTAAGGATGTTAAACTTAATACATTAATGAACCAAAAACAAAATATTCAAGATTAGCTAAAAATAATTAAAAAAATGAGCTAAGGATTGTATTAAGTTAGGAACAAGAAAGTTAAATATATAGAAAGCTAAAGACTTTAAAGTTAAAGAATTAGAAGTTAAAGGATTTGAAAACTGGTAAGTTGTAAACCTGAGGATTTGATTGCATAAAAAATAAAATGCTTGAAGTAATGGAACGGAAGTTGGAAGCTTGACAACACAGTAAAATGCTTGCAGTAAGGTCTAATTTCTTTTATTGATTGGTTGGCCGGAGTTTAAAAAGTATCTCCAACAATTATTTTTTATATATTTTTATATTAAATTATAAATAATTAATTTTTTATTTTAATTTATTTAAAAATATATGTGTTCCAACATCACTCTCTATTTTATTTCTAGTTAGGTTTTCTATTAATAGAAAAGGAAGAGAAAGAATGAATATAAGAGAGAATATGATTCTTAAAAAATGAGAAAAAAAAATAATTAAATATTTGTAAAGAAGATAAACAATTAAATATTTTTAAAAATTAATTATTTTAAAAAAATTAAAGAGAGAATGTGACTCTTAAATTGTTTTAGAAAAGAGTGATGAATTAAAGAGTCTTTTAAAGCATCCCAACAAACTCTTAAATTATGCTTATTCTTTATTAACCGAATATATCTAAAAATTAAATTTTTGAGGGAGAAAGTAGCTCTTAAGTGGCTTTTAAGTATATTATATATATATTTTTTTTCATCTTTTCTCTTTAAGAGTCACATTCTCTCTTTTTACTTATTTTTCTCTCTTTTTACTTTATTAATAAAAAGTTAACTAGGAAGTAAAATAGAAGGTATTGTTCGAATATACACATTTCAAAACAAGTTAAAATAAGAAATTAATTATTTATAATTTAATAGAAAGACATATAAGGAATATCATTGATGCTCTTAGAAGCCTAATTTTGAACATATTCATTATAATACTTCTTTATTTATAGACATCTATAACTTGATGACTATATTTTTGCATATTTCATTCCTTGACTCCTACATTAATAAACTCCCGCGCCTCATTATATATAATTGTAATTTTTATAATTTGCACACATAAAATATATTTAGAAATGAGGGATTTTGAAATCATTATACATTTAAAAAAGAAGAATTTTAGAAGATAAGGAGTTTCTCTAAATCCACATATTTATACCATTTTTTACTTGCCGAATAATGAATTTAAGTTAAAATCCATAAATTTTATAAAATTTGACGTTTAAAATTTCTCAATCCAAATGTCCCTTATGCTATGTTTAATTAAAATTTATAAAATAATTCATTCAATTTAAGAAAAAGATACGAAAAAGAAATTAAAAGAGATATTTTTGTGTTATAAAATATATTGATTTATTAATATAAGATTCATTTAAAAATCTTTTTTTTTTTAAATTTAGTTTTGCTATAATTAATTCCATATAAATTTGATTATGTAAAATTTTAAATTAACTTTTACTTCATTCAAAATATATAAACTTTAGATTTACAAATAATTTTATAAATTTTACGGAGTTTAACCAAATAGAGCATTAGATTTTAGTTGCTCTATCAGTTGCTTATTCTAATACTTTCAGAATTATAGTTTTGCCTATTAGCATAAAAAAAAATCCGGTCTTTCAAAGTTACGCTGGAATAATTTAACAAAATTTCAAAATTAATTAGTATTTTAATTATATAAAAGTATATAATAACATTGTATAGATGATTTTTTTTAAGTGTTCTATAAATCAAATAACTTGGCTAATCAATTATATAGGTGTGTGTACCTTCCAGTTTGCTGGAGTACTCTGCCAGAAGAAGCCACATATACAGAAAACAATTATACAACTCTTCTTAACATCTCCAGAATAGATTCTGGATTCCGAATCTCCTGACTATCCTGAGAATCCTCGTTTCCTTGTGAAAAATCAACATTAGTATATGTTCGGACCCCTGGACCATGTCCACTACAATCCATCCCCCTTCCTTGCTGCGCTCGTCTTACTTCCTTTTGGTGCTCCGTTAGTTCTAACCTTTTCCTTTTCGAGCTTGAATGCAACTTATCTTTATGCTCAAATTGATTTACTGCATCCTGCAACAGTTCTACCCTTTTTGAGCTCCCAGTATGTGTTGCAGTCACCCTGTGTGTTTGAGCAGTCAACTCTGGAATATAGTTACATTTTATGAGAAATAGCGGGCTTTTCTTGCGGAGGTTGATTCTTTTATTTCTGGACAGTTTGTCTAAAATATCAAGCAAGCTCTCAGGGTAGTCTAATTTGCTCTGTTCACCATACATTGAGTTCCAGAAGGTGATAGTAAGCTCCGAAATGGTGGAATCTGGGTGATCAAGAGTTTTCTCTAAGATAGATGCCTGACATTTAAGGAACGAGGAATCAAAGACTATTGGTGGCTGACTCCTCCTTAAACAATCAAGGATTTCAGCCCACAGATCTCGAAGCTGATCATTGGTGCTTCCATCACGCATTTCTCTGTGTGACAGCCACTGAATTAGTGGACAAGTTAATATCTGCAATGAAATAAAAGCAAAGGATAAAATCAAACTTCTCTCTTTCTTCAGGGCTTTCTGAATCTTCAAAAATAAAAAGAGCTGGACACATGCAATCTTTTATATAATTGGTTTCATAAAGAAAATGATCTAGAAATAGACATTCAAGCAAATAATTTTTCCTTGCTTTGATTCCACTAACATGGTATAACTACAATGAGAGATGTTTACCTCTATAGTAGAAAGAATAGTATGCTTCAAATGTAGGCAACTCATGAAACGTGCCAATGCAGAAAATACCCTACATTCTCATAGAGACGAGTGATATGAGAATCCGCAGACAGATGACAAAGAGAACCACCTAACCATGAGAATAAAGAAAATAAATGTATCCTAACCTTGAAGTTACAGGAAGACCAATGGTTGGATCTGCTTGTATTCTTGTTGATGACAACTTCAAGAATCTGTAATAGTACCACATTAGGAAAAGTGACTGTAGTTAGAGAAAGGCACCCTGAGGAAAATAAATAAAATCATTCCAATACATTCATAGTGTATCAGTTCAACTTTTTCACATATTTCACATGATAACACTCATTACTGAATTCTGATCACGTTCCTAACAATAAATACATGATACAGGACTTTTTGGCAATTGAATAGACAAAGTTCATTCCCATTCTGAGTTATCCTTATGGACATGATTCAACCTAGAGGACTTGTTCTATCTTAAAATGCAACTGAAGTGAACTGAGTTACTTCATTTAAAGCCAAATCCAATTCAGCGGACATGTTCCATATTGAACTGCAATTGAAAGACCAAATTGTCTTATTTTGATTTCATGCACCAATGCTCACATAACAGCTGAAATGACTGGCTAAGAATGGCATATTTCAATAAAGATAATTACATTAGGCTTTCAAGAAGTAGTGGCTGCAAATACCTGGACACAAATGCCAAGACATTTTTAATGTCACTGAATATTGGAGGTTCAACACGATTGTTCTTGTTGTCATCACAACCAGCTGTCAAGATCTCTTCCAATACACATGATACAGCATTGCCAGATAAAAAAAGAAAATCAAGATCAGGATTCTTATAACTTAAATCTACTTCAGTGCCACGGTCAGTCATGCTTAGATTTTCATCAATGCACCAATTTAACATGGAGCACAGATTGTCAGAAAAACTTTTAGTTGCAGAACAGATTGAGAGAGAAAGAGCACCATAAACTGACTTCCATACTTCAATCACATGTTCAAGCTCAAGGTTTCCCTGCACTGGAATATGAGACTCTTCTGAGGAGAAGCTAACTTCCTCAGGAGTCAGTATTTTTGGGGGGGAAGACCATGCGACAAATGGGTATGACAAAAGATGGTATAGGCAAAGATGACCATTGCCGTCTGGCTCCATTCTCAACATAGAAAGATCCTGTATACCACCAATGCAATCTCGCAGAGCTTCAGCTATTACTATCCATATTTGTAAGTTCCTATAACCCACAAACTTATACAATAAACCAATTGCAACATGTAGATTTTCCTTGGAATCATATGAAAATAGTATCAATTTGAAAATTTTGTACAGTGTCGTCGAAATTAACTCCGCTCTGGGTCTATGGGAAGTTGACTGCGTCCCCATACAGATTGAGAGAATAATAAGATAAACCAATGGCGAAACCATATCCATATAGGCAACAGAGCTGATACCTAGAAAATCTTTATTCCTAACATCATTAACTGATTGCAGATTCTTGATGCATACAAGGTCTAGAGACACCTTGTATAGAGGGGATCCCAATATAGCAGGTTCTATCTCATCAATGACAGCCAGTAGAAACTGGATGGAAGTGTGCTGAAATTTATTATCACCATAGCCACCTGAATTTATATTTTGACACACCTCTTTTATGAACCTCAGTACTGTGTTTAAACACAGCATAATATCTGCATAAGTTATGGATGAACTTGTTAACTCCACTTGGACCCCTTTTAGAAGAGACCTGAATATCCTTAAGGCAGCATCACATGCTGAACTTCTATTTTGAGGGGTGATTATTGCACTTGATGCATGGCTGAGGATAATATTAATTATCTCTATAAATAAGTCCAACTGACCAATACCCCATGGAAACCATTTAATAGAATGTTGCTTCTCTAAGCACCTGCCAGATATCGAAGGTCCTAGCATAGAGGTTCCAACTGATGAATGATGGCTTACCTTACTACTTAATTCATTGTCTAGTTTCTGACATTTTGCTATTATAAAATCATCAAGCAGATCTAAGCACAGACTCCATAACCAGGCAGTCTTGGTATCAGGATCCATTTTAAAAACTGCTTTAAAGACAGGAGTCAGAACCAATTCAATCACCGATGGGTGGTTGATGGAGATATTAAGTTTATGTATCAAATAACACCATGTGTTCAAGCAGGATATGTGAACTGATGTATCACATTTGCTTGAAATGATGCCTATTAAAGGTGTCATTAAAAGTTTTATGCTTTTTGTTAACACACTTGTATGGACTTCACAGCCATTTCCTTTAGATGCTTGCATTGGTTGAACACCATTTACTTCTTCTCTACTAGCCTCAGAAGTTACCATTGGAGTGTGAATAAGAGCATCAATAAGTCCTTCCCATGCAACCTACTAGATCAAGGCACACATGATGATGTCACTAAGAAAATGATATCAAGCACGTAAAAGGGAAAAAGTAAATAAAAGAAAAGAAACCAGGATAGAGAACGAGGAACAACACTAACACAAAGAAATAGAGTATGCTAATCACTACACACATGCTGCTGAGAGTAACATTATTGCAAATCTAAGGCATAGTTTAATATCAAAAGTTATGGAGAAAAATTCAAGTTTGAAATCCAAGTTCAAGCCTCACTAAAACTTGGGTCTCATAATATCCATGAGGCTCTAGTTTCAAGTAAGGTCCAAATCCCTGTCATAGTTGGTGTCTTTTCCTCATCATCAACACTGCAATTGCTATACACATCTCTTGAGCGCTTTTAAATATCATCCATGACTCATAATGAACTTGTTTCAAAGAACACTGCGCGAATTGAACACCCTAACTACAGAGAAAATTTTGCATATTTTCTAACTCAGAGTTGCCAGTTAATTGCTAAGGATTCCAAAATAACTCACATCCTGTTTTTATGCAATGAATCGACTTCTACATGGGAATACCTGTGAAGCAATCTGGACTTGCGAGCTGTGATCAGAAAATGTCTGTTCAGGAATTTTGAGCATGTCATTAATTAAATGCCTATTCTTTAAAGCATGAGATCCCAGTAGGCTAATAAACCATCTCCATGCTTGCAATGTTTGAACTTTCATACCCTGGTTCAAAAGATCCTTCATCTCAGTGAGCAGTTTCCATTTCATATCTTTGACAAGTGCCTGTACAATGAAACAAAAAGATATAGTTGACAACCTCAGATTACAGAAGTCAACACAATATTTCCAAACCTTTCACATGCAAGGCTTATCTCTCGAAGCCTGTGTTCTTAGACACACAAGTCATAAAAACGAAAGGTTCGCATCCGATTGAAAAGCAGAAGGTTTAAAAGTAAAACTCATGTGTTCACCAATAATAAAAAAAAAAAAGTTTGCTCATTTTTTAAAAAGCAGAGACAGAAAGAAACTACATATTCATACCTTAGATAGAGCTGCCGGAGGAGGAAATATTGCAGGTTTAATCTTCAACAGACACCTTTCTGACATATCCTTTTCTTTCTTATCAATGCTGAGAAGTCTTCTATATATTGGAGGAACCCATATGAATGAAGATTCTCTCATCTTCTCACTTAACTGAGCTACTAACTTCATCACAACCTGTTATAGTAGTATCAAAAATAGTTATATTAAGAACAAATTAGTTGCTGTATTTCATTGCAACAACTCAAACACAGAATTAAACGAGTTCCAACTATCAAGCAAATAGATATTATTGATGTCCGTGCTTAAAGAAAGGCCCTTTCTGGTGAAGACCAAATATGTCTAACGATCCATCAGAAACTAAAGCAATGTGCAAAATCAAGTTTGGCAGTTTATAAAGAATTGGTTGCATAGTAGCCATTAGTGAGTATATCTATGCATAGTCCGTTCAGAAAAAATACAAAATAGGACATGCTTATGCTAAATAGGAAGCAGATAAGTGGATTATGATAAATGAATTTAATTTTAACAGAAGGATTATCAATATATACAAATTGTAGAATACCTATGAATGAGGTCCAGGCTCCTGCTTCAAAATTTAATATTGAAGATTAAGGAAAATAAAAGTTGTTTGGATCATCAAGTTTTTTTCTCATTTCCATTTTTCGGTATGAACAATAGCATGAACTTATTGGAAAAACAGTGACCAAACTTAGGAGTGGCTCTATTGATCAATATGTTTTTTTCTTGAAAATTCCTGCAGCCATAGTTAAGAAACAAGCATGGACACCAAGGAATTTTAAAGGCCACTGAGATATAAGTTTTTGCACAATTTGCAAGATGGTACACTTAATAGATCTATCAGCATATTAAGGATGCTGTAGGGAAAAAAAAAAAAAAGCAAATCAACTTTTTAATTAACTTTGCCATATATCCCAACCAACACAACAACCTTGATGTCCAACAGAGGGGTAGTTGAATTAGCAAATGTTACCTGTATAGCCTCAAAAGTGGTAGACAAGGAACCAAAAGGGTTGTCAAGGGCATGAACAACTGCCTGCAGCAAAGATTGGAAGTGACAAGCAAGAAGTGCTGCATCAAATTGTTGCATAGATATACACCACACACCTAAATTACAGACCGACTGCAATTAAGAGGTTAAATATGTTAAATTAAAGAGGAGAAGTATAGTGCATTAAAACTTACCACAAATCATTATGCAATAAATACCTTTATCTTGGTGGTTATAATGACTTTAGCCAATGCATCCAATGTCATGCTAGCATCATCATCTATAATACCAAAGAAAGAAAATGTAAATAGTATATGACTTAGTTTCGTAATTAAAACAAGACCATCCCACCAACATAAGAACCAAGCTAGGCTACAACAATTTTCCTCTTGCCCTTTTCCCTTGTCATGATAACAAGGTAAGCCCCAATAATCGACAAAATTCCACAATTCTACCTTTCACTCTAATAAGTACAGAATGGGAGCAAAATCCGAAAAGAAAAATTAAGGCTAAGCTCAATCACATGATGGGTACATATGTTACATTAAGGGGATTTCATTTTATTCATCCACAGTTTTGTCACAGAAGTTCTATTCCAGCTCCTGATCCGTCAAATAACATATAAGCCTCAATCTTTTGTTAATATTTCCTTTATGTCGATACGGACAACCATATAAATAAAAGAAAATTAAATAAACTAAATAAAAAAGAGCAAACATTTAACACACAAAGCAACCTAGAAACCATAAATTTCACTACCTGGTATTGAAACAACAATTGAAGGATGATATATCATGAATCCTAAACACTTCAAAGCCTGTGCAGCACTGAAGTCAAAAGAATATAAAATCAGAACAACACTAAAAAAAATAATCTTTTCTTTTTTCAGAACACTTAAACTATTTAATTTTCAAAAATTATCAACAGAAATGTCAAACTTTTGAGAACTTACATTTCTTCATCATCATTTGAAATATCAACAGAAATCAAAGAGATCAAAGTGTGAGAACTATTAGCTAGTGTTTGTATAGAAGAAGAGTGGTTATTTGATTGTTCTTGAAGGTGAAGAAGAGTAGAGTAAGCAAGTGATTTGTTTTCTTTGGAATTTGAGTGAATTAGGGATTTGATTTCCTCCATTTGATCAGAGAAACTCGACATTGTCATGTTAAATTAGAGAGTATTTGTGAGATAAACCCTAATTTGAGCGTACCAGAGTTCAGTGCAATTTTCGCGCCAAGAATTGACAGGGAAAGGGAAAAGGGTTAATTACTATTAAACCTCTAAGGTTTATGTAAATGTATACTTTAGTCCCTGATTGTCTTAAAATTAATAGTGTTATGCTTTCTAAAATGAATAATAATAAACAAAATCAGTATTCTGGTAACCCTTTTTCCTATTATTATTATTTCATTATTATTAAGTTCAATGGCATATTGAAATTAAGTATGCTGTAGATTTCATTTCAAAAACTAAACACACTACACATAAAAAATATAATAAAAATTCTTAAGGATTTTTAAGAAATATTATTCTATTTCATATTTGGTTCATAGAATAACCATAAAATACAAATATTGAACAACTATTTCATGTGGAATAGATATTCCAAGTTTTATTTCAGATTTAAACAAAAAAAAAAATTATTATTTCACAAAATTATTATTCTTCAATTTTGTTAAATACATATTTCATATTTACCTAAAGAGTGGTTATTCTGCAGCTTAAGGAGTAACATATTTACCTAACTGTCCATCTTAAATTCAATTTACCAATTGAAATATAAAAACAAAAACAAAAATTATAATTTAATATTATAATAAAATTCTTACACAAGGGTAATATAGTAAATTAAATTAAATCCTATTTAGAAAAAATTAAACCAAGTCTGTGAAATAATTGATTGAAATAGCCTAGAAGTACTATTATACTTATTATAATTTTTATTTTATTATATTCTCATTGCATCCTGTAAGCCAAATATGACCTTAAACCTTAATTAAGGTAATAAAAGGTATTAGTGCAACTAGCATTTCCTTGATGAGTCTCCTAATAAAAATTGAAGTACTGCATCTTTAATTTACTCTTAATTCTTTCAACAAATCCTGAATTCACTTCATTCTTTGGATTTTTTTATTATTACTATTTTATTGGATTAATTAAGTTATTAATAAGCCCAACCTATAGAAGACTTTATTGTTATCAACTGCTTATTCGAAATTGGTATGGAAGAACTCTTATGAGAAATATTAGCATACATAAAATATAGAATATACTATAAAATATGTGTTAAACAGTAAAATGTTACTCCTGTGGAGAGCATGGTGGGTTATTTGCAAGGTTTTTCTGCTACTCATTTGAGGTACTTGGCTTAAATTGATAAACTGTCAAATTTCTATTATTATAACACTTTAGCTTTTCTTGTTTTCATAAATAGTTGAAATCAATGAAGCTTTTTAAGTAAATGTTAAGTAATTAGAGATCATGTTGGTTATGTACAGCCTTCTCTATCAGCAAACCAACTTCAAAATAACCAGTTAAAACAATCACTCTAAACAGCAAGAATCAATTAAAGCTCTCCTGGCTAAAAAGTCTGCTACAGAGTTCGCAGATCTACTAATGTGCTTGACAAAATAATTAACATTCTCAGACAAGAGAGATGTCGTAAATAAAAACCTCAATTTTCCACGGAAAACACCCTATTCGTCATATTAACAGTAGTAACAAGCAACGAGCAATCAGACTCAAAAATGGCTTCTGCACAGCCCATGTCTTGGCAAGAGTTAAACCTTCCTTCAACGCTAAAGCTTCACCTGCTAGGAGAGATAGCATTTATCTCTGCTTAATCTGCCAGCAATCACACTGCCATGACTTCCTATTTGCCTCTGAGAAAGATGCATCAACGTTAAACTTGATTGATGTTCCCTCGGGGGGTGACCGGGAGGAAGGAGATTCTTGCACACTTCTAGAATCATTCCTTTTCTTAGTACAGTAAACTTCTTTTATAAACCTAGGTTTGAAATCAAATAAAATTTATGAATATAAATTTTAATATTAATTTTTTTAATTTAATACTTAATTTTATCTATAAATTGATAATAATTACAAATAAAATATATTAATATATTATCATATTATATAAATAAACACATAAAATAAAATATTACTATATAAAAAAATATTCTTTTTGAAACAGAATCTAAACAAATTTATAGCCTACTACAATATAAAATTTATTTATATCTACATCTGGTCTAAATTAAATTAAGATTTTTTATAATTATACATAAGTTATTATTAGATGGAGTATATGACTATATATCATTCTCTAAAAAAATGATATCCATACACGTAGCAGCCAGAATCCAATTAAGGATTGATTGATGAACTTGAATAAATTCACCTCAATCATTCACATACACGCATTTCAATCAACATCAAAAGGGTAAAATTCTCGCAGAAAACAATCCACATTGCAGTGTGACTATATATATATATAAAATCACATTTCCACTTGCCTGATTTCCCATCAGCCATGTGGCTGCTGTCATGTTAATAATATGAAATTCTTTATTAATGCATTTAAAAGAACAATTATACAAAGTAATTATTGACTATGGACATTGTTGCATGTCGAATTTGATGTTGATTCTCATGTTTAAATGATTAAACATTGATATGTTATATTTATATAATCTTAATCATTGATTTAAAATTATTATTTGAAATTTACTATTCAATAAAATTACTGATTTTCTAAATATTAAATTTAAATATTTAATAAAATTTCAACCATTTAATTTTAATGCTCTAAGATATTTGTGCTAATTGTTATTGAAATTTCAACACTCAATCTGATATACCGTATGTACACTACAAATTCTTCACTCCAACTCAGTATTGTATTAATTGTCTTCAACGCAACAAATTCCTGGATTTCTTTTTTATTTTAAATAGATAATCATGATATTTCATTCAGTTACAAGTTTCAAGAAAAATATCAGCCGTTAGATGGTGTCAGAAGAAGTTGGCTCCACGTAGGCTGATCCTAACGGAATCAACCCTCGAACTTATTTATAAACTTTTATACTGAAAACGTCAAAAATTGAGTACGTGGACACAGATCAGCTCAAACAAAAACAATTAGTGTGAACTGATAAGCTAACACGAATAAACGCAAACCAACACTACCGCATAATTTCCGTAATACCTTAGTCAGCAACTCCCTAATTGACACGTTTACGTAATCCAACACTAGAATAGAATTATTCCAATATACTATACATGTAATTACACGTGTCAAGGTAACAGGCGTAATTTCATAGAAGAACTATGAAACCCCGTGTGAGGAGCTCTTTGTCATGTTACGAGAAAAGAATTTGTGATTGGTACAGCGTGGATCCTACGTGGCAGTCTATTCTACCGTTAAAAGTAAACAGCCAAAGGGAAGAAGATATTTTATTTACCGTTGGATAAAGGGAGCCAATGAACAAGAAGAGAGAGCTTTAGAACTTAATTGGACTGAGAAGAAAAGAAAATTACTTGTAGAGATAAAAGAAACAGACAAATGGCGTCGAGTAATCCCCAATCTCTTACTATAAATACCTCAAAATTATCACTTTTACCTTCAATTCAATCATCAATTGCAGTCTTTCTTAACAATATCTCAAGACCAACCAAGAAACATCTCTCTCTTTCTGGTATTTGTATTTTAGGTTTTTCTTTTCTTTTTTGATTTTTCTGTTTGATTCCCGAGAAAATTTAAGTTGCTGATATTTTGCTTCATGGCTTGGAGTTTGCAGGTACTCTTCCAATAAAGCATCCGCATTCGCATTTAAGGTATCATTTATTTTTCTTTTTCATATATATTTTTAAATGAATCAGACCTGTCCGAGCTGAATAATTTTGTTATTATCTATTGCAGAAAAGCGAGATAAAACCAACTGTTAGAAAGCTAGAGAAAAAAGGAGGAGACAGGCAATTAGACGCAATGACGATTAAACCAGCGGTTCGGATTTCGGACCGGAAACTAATAGTGAAAGATCGGACGATCTTGACTGGACTACAGGACAATGTGATAGCAACTTCCGGTTCATCATCCAGTCCGGTAGAGGGAGTATTCATCGGAGCTGTTTTTGACGAAGAAAACAGCCGCCATGTAGTGCCATTAGGTACTCTACGTGACGTCCGGTTCATGGCCTGTTTCCGGTTCAAACTATTTTGGATGGCACAAAAAATGGGAGATCATGGAAGGGATATTCCACTAGAAACGCAGTTTTTAATGATGGAAACTAAGGATGGGTCCCAGCTTGAATCGGACGGTGGAAATGAAGAGAATCAGATCATTTATACAGTTTTTCTTCCTTTGATCGAAGGATCTTTTAGAGCTTGTTTGCAGGGAAATGATAACGATGAGCTTGAATTATGTTTAGAGAGCGGTGACGTGGACACTAAAGCGGCGTCGTTTACTCATCCTCTTTTTATTCACGCCGGTACTGATCCTTTTGGTACATTAACGGAAGCTGTAAGAGCTGTTAAGCTGCATTTGAAATCGTTCCGTCAACGGCATGAGAAAAAATTGCCTGCGATCATTGATTATTTTGGATGGTGCACCTGGGATGCGTTTTACCAAGAAGTAACACAAGAAGGGGTAGAAGCAGGGCTGAAGAGTTTATCTGAAGGTGGGACCCTTCCGAAGTTTGTAATCATTGATGATGGATGGCAATCAGTCGGCGGAGATCCACAGGAAGATGATGAAGACAAACCGCAGCCGTTGCTTAGGTTGATTGGGATAAAAGAAAATGAGAAGTTTCGAAAGAAAGATGATCCAACGGTAGGGATTAAGAATATAGTAAACATAGCAAAAGAGAAGTATGGGTTAAAATACGTCTACGTATGGCATGCAATTACTGGATACTGGGGTGGGGTCCGTCCGGGAGTTAAGGAGATGGAGGAATATGGATCGTTGATGAAGTATCCAAAGGTCTCAGAAGGAGTGTTGGAGAATGAGCCTACATGGAGAACTGATGTTCTGGCAGTGCAGGGATTGGGGCTGATGAATCCTAAGGCAGTGTATAAATTTTATAATGAGTTGCATAATTATTTAGCGTCTGCGGGTATAGATGGTGTTAAGGTGGACGTGCAGTGTATATTGGAAACATTAGGTGCTGGTCTAGGAGGAAGGGTAGAGATAACTAGGCAGTATCATCAAGCACTTGACGCTTCTGTTGCTAGAAATTTTCCTGATAATGGGTGCATTGCTTGCATGAGTCACAATACTGATGCATTGTACTGGTAAGTTTCTTTTTAGGTTATAATTTATTGATTAATTTAGCTTTTCTTAAGGGATTTAATCTAATACTATTTGGGTGCCTGTTACAGTTCGAAACAAACGGCTGTGGTGAGAGCATCAGATGATTTTTTCCCGAGGGACCCAGTCTCACACACAATACATATAGCAGCTGTGGCATATAATAGTGTATTTCTAGGAGAATTTATGCAGCCAGATTGGGATATGTTCCATTCACTCCATCCAGCTGCTGAATATCATGCATCTGCTAGGGCCATTAGTGGTGGCCCTGTCTATGTTAGGTACTTAATAATAACAACCTCTCCATTTCCTTTCTTAAATATAGTGGTCATGCTGTAATGCTAATTGTTACGAGCAATAATTATGACCAGTGATGAGCCTGGGAAGCATGATTTTAATGTGCTAAAGAAGCTGGTCTTGCCTGATGGGTCTATACTTCGAGCCCGTTTGCCCGGCCGGCCTACCCGGGACTGTTTGTTCTCTGATCCAGCCCGTGATGGTATTAGGTAAGACAAGTAGACGAATCTTGTTACTGTTGTGTGTTAGCATAAAATTTATGCATGCTATGTGCATTTTTCTAACTGAAATTGTGCCATTGCCAGCTTGTTGAAGATATGGAACATGAACAAGCACACAGGGGTCCTAGGAGTCTACAACTGCCAAGGAGCAGCTTGGAACTGTGTTGAAAGAAAGAACACATTCCATGAAACAAAATCTGAGGCATTAACAGGTGCCATCAAGGGTCGTGATGTCCATCTCATTGCTGAAGCAGCTACAGATTCTAACTGGAATGGTGACTGTGCTGTCTACTGTCACCAGACTGCCGAGCTTACTACTGTCCCTTACAATGCATCGTTGCCGGTGTCACTTAAAGTCCTTGAGCATGAGATATTCACTCTGACCCCCATCAAGGTTTTAGCACCCGGGTTCAGCTTTGCACCTTTGGGGCTCATTGCTATGTATAATGCTGGTGGAGCTATCGAAGGGCTCAAGTATGAAGTAAAAGGTGTAAAATTGGTAGAGCTGGATGAGGGATACAAGGGCGAAAACAGCACTGTGAGTGATGAAAGGGTGGAGAATATCAGTAGCGAGTTAGTAGGGAAAATATGCATGGAGGTTAAAGGGTGTGGCAAGTTTGGAGCGTATTCATCAACTAAACCAAGGATGTGCATTGTTGATTCTAATATTGCTGAATTTGAGTATGATTCATCTTCTGGTCTGGTTACATTTAACTTGGATAACTTGGCTGAGGAGGGTAGACTTCATCTTGTTGAGGTTGAAGTGTAGATTACTATTTTACTGGGTTACACAAAAGGCTAGATGAGAGATGCAGTGAAAATGGGGGATTGTTTTGGAGGGAATTTAACCAGTTTTCCCCTTAAATTTGCTCTTATGTTAGGAATTAATCTATTGATGTAATATTTTACTATTTTGTGGGGAAAACCAATAAAGTTTCTTCTACTACACCCTGTTAGAAATTACTTTCTTTCTGACTAACTCTTACCTTTTCTCTAACTTCTTTAAGCTTGTGAAGCCAGGAACCCATCTTCATCTTCAGTCGTCGCGCCATTACTGCAATGTCAATCATTGCCACTAAACATAAGTTACATAATTTTCATGATCAGTGATTTCCTAATCTAAGAGTTATAAATTTTTCATGTTTGATGACTTCCTAATTAGAGTAATCAAAACACAGACGAGAACACGCTAGAATAAACATAGAATCACTTCAAACAGTTCCTCAGGAAAAAGTTTAATGATCAGATATCAAACTCGATCATCATTCAATTAAATGGTTGACATCCCCAAGGGGAAAACACCATTCAGAATCTGTTTACTTAATTGAACTCGGCATGCGTTTGTTCATAAAAGCTCAATGGGGACAAGTAGAAAAGCATCTTCCTCCTTGGCATAGACTAAACTTGAGAGGACAGTATTCATACAGCAGTACAAATCAACTTAGCACAATGCTTTTTTTTTTGCCACCATTTTGCATTCAGTAATACCTGTTTGTTTAAGACCTTGCGGTTCCACTATACCAGTCTCCTAAGCAGCCACAGCTGCAGCACTGAAGTGCAGGGAAACATCAAATGCCACCAAAAATCCTAAAATAAGGTTAGGTACATAGGTTCAAAGAGAGTTATCAAACTAAATGGCAGCATAAGTTCATCAAACTAAATCTTGCATTCTTCACATCTTTGCTTCTAAACAACTATTTCAATATTATATATAAAGCTAGAAAATAAAAAGTATTTACAGGTATAAGATAAAAACTAAGGAAATACCTATCCAATTAGGTGTTAGCTTTCTTCCATAAATTGAACGCGTGCAGTACCTATGTGAAGTCTTGCTTAACGAACTCTAGCAAAACAAGCAAAAATCTTCATTGATGATGATCGCAAGTCCATATATGGTTATGCAGCCTAAAGAATAACTTTTCTATCTTCTTTGTTTTCATGGCTAAATTCCTCATCATCAAGTCCTCAATAATGGTTTTGTTGCTGGTTCACAACAAATTGCAATTTGAGTTCATCAATAAATTCCTCATCCTCTTGCTTCTATTCGTGTGGCTCTTCTTCGTATAGTTGCATTTCTAGTTCACGACTAAAATTGTCATCATTATCATTAACATCCTCATTTTTCTCTTCATACCCTTGATGTTGCTGCTCTTGTTCTTGAGCAGGATGCTGGTTCAACCCTGTTTGTTGATAAAACACCTCTCTTTGGACATTCCAGTTCCCTTTGATGTTCTTCACTACATCTCCAAATAATACCTTATCATCTGATATGTGCTGTATGTCCTCAATATCCACCACCTTGCTGGCCTCTTTGAGAAGAAAATTAAGAAAAGAGCAGAAATAAATAAATAATTACTCGATCAACAAAGTTAAAAGAAATGATGGGATCAATCCATGAAAACTCAAATATTTGAAGTTCGCATGGCAACAGAAATAATATAGAAAAGATCAACGAATAAAATTTAGGGACAAAATTGGGACTAAAAAAAAAAGCAGTGAAGTCCAGACAGAAGCAAGTTGCTGAAATAACATGAAAGAAAAATAATGAAAAAAGTTTATGAATAAAGAAAAATTTACCTTGAATGGCTTGCTTCTTAGCCTCCGCATACTCTGTTGACATTTTCGTCACTGCATTAAAATCAAATTCGCTATCCTGGTAAATGTGACAATAAAAAAAGTGAGATTGCTCAATCATAAGATTATCTAAAGAGAAACAGCAAGAAAAGAAAAAAGAGATCATTCAATCCATAAGCTTATCTAAAGAGAAACAACAAGCAGCAACTGATGAAATCAACAGGCAAAATTATAAAAACTATTCCCATCTCCTCGCATGGTATATGGACCTATAGAAACCTGAACAAAGCTTCTTCATTTTTTCTGTGTATTCAGCTATGAGTATTTTTCCAACCAGTTAACAGTTAAGTCATAATATTGGCTGGAAATGTCTTTGCCAGAAACTATAACCAGATGAGATTTAACATGCAGAAGAACCTCGGAAAAAGAGAAAACAACATGCGCCACATAAAGTAAAATAAATGAAATGTTAAAACTTGACTGAGAATTGGAATAAATCTTTCTCATGCTCAACTTAATTGAAGATTAATGTTACATTATAGAATGCAAGGCAGAAACTTATAATAGTCTTGGAGGCATCCGTGTCAAGTTGAATCTTGATTATATAAATGAAACACTCTTATCTCTCCAAAAAGGAAGTTCCCACTGTTGGGCTTTACATATAGACATTTTCTGTAGGAGAGTCATGCGTTGCCTGTTTATATTTTATAATGCAAGGAGTTATATAACCTACCAAGTCCATGTGGAGGAACTGTTTAAGGCGAGTATCGGGAAATAACCTGCAAGATAAAAGCAAAAGAACAATTATAAGGTGCATAGGCTGCATGAAATCATAACCAAGCTAAAGAAAGAAAGAAATAAAAAGGTCAGAATTTTACTTCTTATATGCATGTTGAACACGATCATTCTGCAACTGTGTGAGTTGGTCCACTAACTCAGTAGTAGAGCCCTCATTTAAGTCTACAGAGCCAAAGAGAAACATGTCCTTTTCCAACATTCTAGAGACTATAACGGGTACAACTTGCACACCCTGCTCTTTTGCATCAACCACAAGGTTCTTAAGTTTCTTTAGCTCTCCTGTCAGATTAGTTATGGAAACAAGGTAACAGAAAGAGTGAAAAAGAGAACAAGATTTTAGAATACTAATAAACTTACAAATTATTTAAGAAAACTCTAAAAATGAGAAACTCAATTGAATTCAATTATGCATGGCCCAATTCATAGGTTTAAAATACGTATAACTAGCAGAATTCATTTAGTGTCAAAGAAAAAGAGGAATTTAAATTTTACAGTCTAGATAGACTGAGTTCACTTTCTACTAATTCCAACCAAGCTCAATGCAGTTAGTAATATTCGACATCATCAAAACAAATGAAAAGCATCCTAAAGACAGATTTAGATAGTAAGAAAATCCTTAAGCATGCTCAGGATCATAATGACTGGATATTTCCGACTGATTGAGGATTTTGTAAACAGATCACAGAATAAATCAGTTAAAATAGTCCATCATGGCAATCAAATTATTAGAGTTAAAAAAAATAGATTAAAAAACGCCATCCATGAATTAATGTGACAACTAAAGCCATGCAGATGCATTCAAGTCTGACTTAAAAGAATCATCAAAGAAATAATTAGAAAACCAATTAGTATGTCATTCATCATCTACAAACATGGAAGAAAAAAGACAAATCATGTTCATCAAATTCTGAATTAAAGCTGATGCAGTGACCGGAAAACAAACCAAGAGAGAGATAAATTTTGAAAGGAGGCTTGAAGGGTTGAGTCTCATAGAGGCAGTAAAGACAATACAATCCACCCAGTCTTTGAGACAAAGAAGCACTGCTATTGATCATGTAACCTGCGTATCATACACAATGAATAAGAGTTAAATAAAAGAACGAAATTGATTGACAGCAAAAGAAAAGGATTGAAACTAAAATAATGAAAGAGGGGAAAGGAGGGTACCAATAGAATGAGAATAAACTGATTGCATAAACAAGGCCAATTTGTTACAAGGCATAGCCTCAAAGATGTAACTGAACTTTCTAGAAAGCCAAACTTTCTTCATTTCAGCAAAAGTTGGAGACTCACCCTACCCGTAACCAAAACTCCAAAATTATTAATTAGGAAAGCATGAAAATGAACCAGAAAAACAAACAAAAGCGATAGAGTTACCTGAACAAACTCATCTATAAGCTCATCGATGTCCTGCTTGAACGGAGACAGACTCATTGAGGACTAAAAATTCTTCGAACCCCTAAAGCACAAGACAAAACCCTTAACACTCGCACAAAGTAATGTAATATAAACACAGAAGCCCTTTCTTTCCCTTTAAAAAATTCCCACGGATTGATTTTTGTGCACAAAACGGAGATTGATTTCTTCGCGGCAGATTAAAAGATCCAGAGAGACCCAATTCAAATAGCCATTTTATATATCCAGGAATAAGGTTCAATTTAACGCTCGAAGTTGTTAGAAAAGATCAAATCACCACTTTTAACTTTTTAATCCATTTTTTCTTATTTTAAAAGGTCAAAAGGATGGAATTAATCTTCTCTGAAAAGTTTAGGGGGTAAATTGAATCTTATTTGTTACAGTTAAACAAAGAATAATGATCCGTCGACTTTCATAATTAGACAAGGAATGTCTTCTTCTCGCGTGGCCCGCCCTTAGTTTATTTTTGGTGTTTTATTTACTAATCAATTCCAAAAGGAGGACAAAGAAGAGATGGAGATGCTCATTCTTCAAAGAAATAGCCAATACTCTTACCGTTGATTTTGGACAAGAAAATAAAACAAAACATAAGAAAGCACAAGAGACATGCAAGTAACAAACAGGCAATGCTCATCTGGGTAGTTAAGAGCACACTAATAATAGACCTGTTCACTATGTCTGCACAATCGAGAAGCTTTCCCCATCCTTTTGTCAATTAGAAGCCACTCGCAAAGTAATAGAAGATTCATCACAATGGTTGTCAGGTTTACTAATGGGAATTTAATTTCTAAT
Organism: Ricinus communis; assembly: GCF_019578655.1. Taxonomy (NCBI): domain Eukaryota; kingdom Viridiplantae; phylum Streptophyta; class Magnoliopsida; order Malpighiales; family Euphorbiaceae; genus Ricinus; species Ricinus communis. The sequence goes on from NC_063258.1 coordinate 25,635,032, forward strand.
GTCTCAGAATCCCGATAATTGTTTCCAATGATACATTGAGGTTATCTAATGCTGAATCATAGAACTAAACCTAACATCGTACACATTATACTGCAACAAAGCAAACTCTACATCTAAAATTCCATTTTCACAAGTGCATTTGAGACTTCAGCAGATCCATGTTGAAGCCAATCCTTGGCACACACAAGGGCTTCCACTGTCTCTGCTCGCAAGGAACTTCTGTACTGATCCAGCTCTTTGATCGTAGTATCAAACATAGAATCAGGACCAACTGTGGTTACTGGAATGCTTAATATATCCCGAGCCATCTTTGAAAGAGTTGGGTATTTCAGCTTGTTCAGTTTCCACCAACCTAACACATCAAACTCCTGCACTCGAGGCAATAAAGACTCTTCCAAGTACTGATCCAGCTCGGACTTCATCTGCTGGCTTGTAGTCTCCATGATATAGACGTCAAAATCTGTTAGTCCATTGTCCGATAGAAGATTGCCCTGGTGGTCCTCTGTCTTCATATTGTTCTCAGAATTTCCTTCCTCGGCATAAGTTGGAGTTAGAGGCAAAGGAAGTGCCACATATTCAAGGAAGAGCTCATGGATGCCATCATCAACAATCTTTGTATATGTTGGCGCATCTTCACCATACATTTTTGAAAAACTAAACTCAACAAGTTTCATCTTAAAGCGGGGATCCATGACTACTGCAATTGCCAATACCAGACTGCAATCCTTCCAATATTTGCTTATCTTTTCTTGCATTGCCTTGGTAATACTGCTGATGAAGGGATCCTCACTTGTAAAGGCACGAGCAAGATCAGTCTGGATCTTCCATACTTCATGAAAGAACACAACTGTTGTTGGGTTAGTTGTGGAGGTAAGCATGTTGGCGGCATCATACAGGGGTTTCAGAAAAGAACATATAGTCTCAGCTTCCCTCCAGTGTTCCATGGATGGGGCCTCTTTGTAATCAGGATCAGATGTATCCAAACAAGAAAATACTTCTTTAAGCTCTGATGCAGCCACCAGCATCTGATATGTTGTGTTCCATTGAGATTGGTCATCAATAGATAGGCTTTTCTCACTGGGAACTTGGAGGTGTTGCTTAAGGTCAACAAACTTTTCCTCGTGGGATTCTGAAGTCTTCACATACTTTACACTGTCTCGGATTTTCTTGATAATATCCCGCCCAGCCCATAACACATCCTTTGCAAGGCTACTTAAAATACGAGCACTGCAGTTTCCAATCAATAATTGACCATTAAGAATAAGGGGATTTTTAATGCAAAGTAAGGATCTAAGATTTTCAAGCCCAGGTTCACCCACTGGATGATTGTAAGTGACAGAAAATAATTTGCCCTCCAAACTCCAATCTGAAAGGCAACAAGCAACAGCATGGCTAAGAGCAGTATCTGAGTCAGGATATGGTTCCATCACAACATTAAGAATCCGTTTATGTGGCTTCCAATCGCTATCAATGAAGTGTCCAGTCACAAACACATAACTTAAACTTTGATTTGAAGTCCACAAATCCAATGTGAGGCAAACACGTCCAGGCATTCCCTCAATGAACTTCATAACATTCTGCTTTTCCCTCAAGTAAGTTGCAACACAATCCCCATGGACAGTATTGAAGCTGACCATGCTGAACCTTGGTTGAAGATTTTGAACAAAATTTACAAAGCCAGAATGTTCAACCATGTGAAGAGGGTAGTCATGCAATATGATCATCCTAGCAATTTCATGGCGGCAACGGTCTGCATCAAATGGAACGTACGGTGAGCTAGGGGATCGATAACGACGCTTTGGTGGATCAGTGGCACTGCCATTTCCACTTCCTGGGGTAAACGGCGTTAACTGATTTCCCTGGTTGCGTAATAGAGCTGGGCAAGTTCCCTTGGCAATATGACGCTTGAGATGGCTGGTACCAGCTACTTTTGAACCAGTGCTATATGCAAAACTTTGCTTGCACTGGTTACAGCATGCCCTTCTACATCCAGCACCTACATTTTCTATTGTAAAATGCTCCCAGACTATGGACTTCTTTTTCCTCCGTTTGTTAGGCTGTGATTCTGGAGTAGTCATCTCATTGTTCTCTTCAGTCAAAGCCAGTGCATTGTTCTCTTCAGGTGTTGCCATCTTGTCTCGTAACTGAGATTCCTCTATCAGCAAAATAAATTTAACAGCAACATTAGGATATGGTTTGACCAAATAATAAAACGTCCACTTAAATATATTGAACCACCTAAATCATCTTGATACTGAAGGAGGGCAATGCTGACTCAGAATTCCAATTTTAAGTTAAATATATACGAGTGGCACCAAGATGACATTAAATACAACAGAACACCTGGTCAAGACCTTAATACTTGAGAACATTATTGCCTATCAGAACATATAGTTGCTGCAGAACTAATATGGATTGAAAGGTTAGAAGCGTAGTGAAGCACTATATGTAAGAGCAAATTTGGCAATTCACAACTACATGAAGGAAAAAATTACTCAAGGAAAAAATCTATGAGTAAAAAGTGGATAAATAGTCATAGTGATCTAAAGGGAGGAGCATTTGATGGAAAAGAAAGAAATCCTAGAGAATTTTTACCATAATTAATACTCACTTCATAGAAGCAGCAAAATATTTCCATTATAAATGGTCAGAGAATGATGACCAAGGAAACCAGTCTACTTCCACTTCAATAAGTTTTAGTCTCAACATATAGTTGCACTCATACTAAAAAGAAATAAAAAGATGAAGCGAAAGAAGATTAATCTGAGCAGGTACATAGGTACATGCTACTTATTACTTTCCAAAACCATAGTTGCATCTCACCTAAACTACTCTTCTTTTATAAGGGCAAAGACTCACCTAAATCCTAACTCAACTTCATTCCAGTACAACCCCATGTTTCAAGATGTTTGACGAAGGTGGTGATCGTGACTTTTCATAGTTTTAAACCAATACACCAAGTGTTACAGTGTAAAAAAAACTAATAGGTCCCAAAATTATTCTAAAGATACAAGTCTCAGCCATGCAAAGCATTTCATAATTCGCATGTTCTTATAGGCCTAACTACTCGGATACCATCAGCAAGCAAATGAATATGCTCTAGAGAGTTTGTTATATGCAACAGATTATAAGACCGCTGGCCCAGTAGTATTACAAGCCACCAAACCCAAACTCAAAAGCATGTAAACCAAAGATGGGCCCCATATTGGTAATGTGATGAGGGATGTCCAAGTACCATGACATATAACCAGATGGTTATGTTTGGAGGACCCACATGAGTTAAGGCCGAAACCGCCTCGCTAGCACCGGGTCATCTGGCTAGCATCGGGTCATCATAGATGGGCTTCATAATTCACACTAAAAAAATAAAATAAAATAAAATAAACAACAAAAACAGAAACAAAAAGAAGCCCAGATCAAATCAAACCCAGGAATCTAAACAAGGTCAAACCTAACCACCTGAGAAGAATTTAACAAGAACAAAGCCCAGATCAAAAACACAACACTTCAAACATGTAATTTCCCGCATCAATTTATGACCTCAACAACAAACAAGAGAATAAGAAACCAATTCCTCAGCAAATTGCGCGCACACACGAAGCCAAACAACCAAAATTAGAAACAGGAATCGAAGGATAGAAAGAATTAGAGATTTAATATCGAAGGAGAACAAGAGAAGCATAAACGACGAAAAGAGAGAGAAATCAAAATTAGGGTTAGAGTCGGAGTATTTCTTTTTATTATTACCAGTCGCGAGAAGAATAAGACAAGATGACAAGATCGCCGGTCTCGGAGTCGGAGCTCCGATGCCTCTGCAGGAAGATCTAGGGTTTTGCAGTAACAGAAAGAGAGATTTGGGCTTCGATCTCGAACCAACCCGAGAAACCTAATTGGACCTGAAAATAAAACTTGTTAGGACCCTTTTCTTTTATTTTTCTTATTTTGGTTTGTTTGGTTTTAACACTTAACAGATAAGACTTTGTTTGTTGGGGTTGGGATTGGGATTGGGGTTGGGGTTGGGGTTGGGGGGCAGAATAGATAAAATTTTCAAAGAATAGGGTATTTTCACTTTTTGGACTCTTTGAATTTAGGGTCCAAACACGGACCACAAAAAGAAAGCCCACATCCAAACACTGCCCTTCCCTCTTCCCTTCCCTTTCCTTCCCCTTTCTTCTTCTATCTCATTCATGTCGCACGTGTGAATGTTGTGTAAGCGTGTGAGAGGCAAGTTCTTTTTCTTTTTTTCTTTTTTTTTCGTTTTTTCCTAAAAAGCCCAGATAATTGTAAAATAGAAATAGACTGCTTATTTAGGGTAAGGGGTCCACATGGGGTTTATTTATCATACGGCCCAATAAGATGTACTCAGAATTTGAAATGGTCATAGAGGATTTAGATTCCTTTTTCTTTCCATGAACAAGTCCTTATGATTACATTTGACCATAGTGTTTTGAGAAATCTTTCTTCTTACATGATGGCTTAATTGGTCCAATTTTTCAGATTAGCTTTGCCTAGTTTGGTTTCTTTATTGTTTTGGTGGAAAGAAAATTTCACAAGGCATTGGAATGTTAACATGTGTGTGGTCCAAAGACATTTTTAATCAAATAGGAGCATTCAAATTAACCCAATTACTGTGTAATATTATCATTTAAGTCCATTTAATTATGGAGATTATTGATAGAGACTTGATTAATAGTTTTACTTTTAAGAATTTTAGAGGTTTGAAGTTTGATTCTCTTTGCAATCACCCACTAATATTGTGAGTTTATTATTTTAGTGATATGGGCACGTGAACTTATGTTGTATCTTTCATTTGGTATTATTGAACTCTATTTTTTTTACTAGTTTAAATACTTGAAACTAATAACGAGATATTTATTCGTTTTGAGCAAGAGTATTTCCTTATTTTTAATTTCTAAAATATTTATTAAAATATATGTTATTAAAATGTCATTTTAACCCCTAAAATAACTTTTTTTTATATTTTTATAAAATATCTTTTTACCCCTATAGAGTTTTAATATTTCATAATTTTTAATAAAATATAATTTGACTTCTAGAATTATTTTAAACATATATCTATTTAAATGTAAGAAGTTGAATAATATGTATTTTTAATTAAATCGAAACTTTAATTTAATTATTTTTTAGAGTTATACATGAGGAAACGAAAACTCAAACTTGAAATATTGCTCAAGTTGAATTATATATTTAATGTCAAATTAAATATATAGGTGCAATTTATTAAACATCGTTAATGTTTCTAAATTATGAAATTCTAAATATTAATAATTAAATGTTTATTTACAACAATAGTTATACATGATCAAAAGTGCTACTTTATTTATAATATATTTTGTAGGAACCAAAAAGATAATCTAACAAATTTATACATCTAAATATCTTTATATGGGTCAAAATATTTTAATTTAACTATTAAAATTTATACTCTACATAAATATATTCTTAAGGATCAAAGTCTATTCTATAAAAATTTTGAAATATTAAAAAAATTAAGGATTAAAATTTTTTTACAAAAAAGTCCATAAATTATTTAAAAAAAATTGTATGGATTATATGGATCTTATAAAATTTTTAAAAATTTAATATATTATTTATTATTTAGTTCAACGAGATAATATATGTTACACATTTCAGCTGTAAGAAGTTTTTTATTTTTTTTTAAAAAGTCAATTAATTATTTAACTAGTTAAATAAAATTTAGGGTGCCAAATGGCAAAGCATAACAAATTTAGGCACTTTACATACATGATGCCAATAAAATAAGAGATGATTACTCCTACCATATAATAAACAATAGTTAGATTTTTAATAATAATTTATATAAAAAATGGAAAGGGAGCCTAAGATGAGAAAGATAGTTCATGTTGAAATGACAAGGCCTATAACTCATGAGGAAGGGCCAATAGTACCATGACCCACTTGTCAATCAATCATCAATGGCAACAAAAAATTTATTTGTTTTGAGGAATAACTATTCCAATTTAATTCATGCATAATAATAATAATAATAATAATAATAATAATAATAATAAGAAAGTTAGACATACTCTGCCCTTTTTATTATTGTATGGGCCAATTGGCAAAGAGTAAATTTGGGATTTGAGATTTGTTGGTAGGGAATGGAGAATGCAAAATCATGGGCAAAAGACTAAAGTAAGCACTCACCTCAGCAACCTAATTCTTTAAAAATATTGACATATGGGGTATGGGCCTTATTGCATGAACCGCCGCGGCAAAATACTTATAATAATATAAATTAATAATAATATATTTCTAATATAATTTTTTCGATGAAATATTAAAAAAAATCATAGTACTACAAGTCAAGATGAATAAATTTTAAATATTTTTTAAATATATTTTTAATTTTTTTTCTAATGAAATTTTAAAAAAAATAATAAAATATATAAAATAAAAACTGACTTCGTAATAATACAAATTAAAATAATATTTTTCGATATCTTTTAAATATATTATTAGTATTTCTTCTGATAAAATCTTGAAAAGAATACCATATAAATAATTTTAAAAAACCATTTAATTTATTTTTTTACCGTAAATATAATTTAAAAAAAAATTAATGCATCTTGAAATTTCTTCTATTTCAAAACCATGCCAAATTGGAACCAACATTACCTGTTAAGTGGAACCTGGAGTTTGGCGTAGGCCACCAGTCATATGGTTGTCTACAAAAATATTCAATTCCAATGTTCCCAAAGACAAAAGACAACCATTGATAGTGAAAACTTAGTTTCATTAGTATTTGAAATAGTCTATATAGTTATCAAATTAATTTCATAGTTAGGATATGCATGCATTCATTCTCCAATTATTAGAATCTATTTCAGTTTAAGAAAAAACTTTATTTTATTTAATATTCAAGAATAAATACTTGAATTCTTTTCGATCTAAAATACTTCAAAAATCATAACATACTAGCTCTCGATTTACATTATTTTTTATTAAAATTTATTTGTAAATATAAAGTTTATGTACTTCGAATGAAATAATATTATATTTAGTTAAAATTCATAAAAATTTATAACATTTATTTAAAAATTTATTTATATTGAATGAATTAAAAGCTAATTTAAAATTCTATATAATCAAATTTATGTGAATTGATCATAGCTAGACTAAATTTTAAAAAAATAGATAGAATTTTTTTCAAATAAATTTCATATTAGTAAAGCAATATATTTCATAACACTAGAACATCTCTTTTAACTTTATTATTTCTATTTTATTTGTTAAAAGAATTTTATTTTTTCTCTTATGGTTTTTCTCAATAAAATGAATTCTTTTACGAGCTTTAACCAAACACAACATAATTCTATATAATTAAATTTAAGTGGAACTGATTATAGTTAAATTAAATTTTAATAAAATAAATTTTATAAATAAATTCTAATACATTAGTTTGTCAATATATCTCATAACACTAAAATATCTCTTTTAACTTTATTGTTTTTATTTTAATTTCTCTTTCAAATAAAATGAATTTCTTGATGAATTTCAATTAAATATAGTATTAGAGTTTATTTGAAACCATTTTTACCAAATTCTGCTTTTCAAAGAAATTCTGAATTTTAAAACTACTTTTTGAACATGTGTCAAATGATAAAATTTATAATTTTTTTTAAAATCAATCAAAGATACTTCTAAATCTGTAATTTTAGATAGACCGTCAATTTGGTTTGATGTATTAGGTTCAAAACTGACATTTTACTTAAGAAATTTAGAAATTTTTAAGAAATTCGTTCTAGATCAAACCATGAATCTATTTAAAATTCTTCTATTATAGTGGGGTTTTAAGGTTTTGACATGAATAAATTAATATCAAGTAATCACGTAGTAATTATTAAAATCTCCATTTGATAGAGAATTTTCTTTCTTTTCACAAAAATAAAAATAAAAAAAAAATCTTTCTCAAAAAACCACTTTTGAGAAAAAGCAATCAAATTAATTTTTCATAAGAATATATTTGATAAAAGCATTATAACAAAATTAAAAAATTATAAATTTATTATTACATTAGAAGAAAACAAATATAAATATTATTATTCAAGTGATTTTTTTATTTTTTTTATTTTTTTTGCTTTTGAAAGAAATAAATAGAAGAAGTTAAAAAAATGAACTGAAATGGAACAGCATTGTACATCATATGATTAAATTGGGATAAATCTATAGGAACCCTAAGTGTCAAATATTTTCCTTATTGAGCATATGGCGTATTTGGACATTTTCCTTCTTGTCAATTCCTTGATTCTCTATACTAAGTGAGCACATTAAATTAAATGCTATTATATATACACTACACAGTTGCTACCCTAACAGAAATCACATAAACATAAGACTTCTTGCTTTTTAATCACCGCTCTATTTATTTTTTCATTACAATTACAACCTTTTGATTATCAGAAGCCTGGAAGATTCTTCTGATAGATTACATTTACTCCAATGTGTATCCTGAGTTGGTCCTCAGATTTTATCCAAATCTCAATGATGATACAAGAACACTAGAATTTATGACAAAATTCTAAGGTAAAGAGGTCATTCCATCATCTTGTTAGAACTTCTGGGGATTCCTGGAAAGAAAGGATGGTCAGTTTAACTTGTTGATAATAAGATTAAGAGTCTCATGTCTCTCCTGGAATGAACTAGAACTTTCTTCTTAAATCCTGCTGAATTACCTCCTTACAGAAGAAACATCCAGAATATATGCTGCAAAATATGTTTTCCAAAGATCCGAGTGGAGTTTGTGCAAAGCCCTATGATATGTTTTTGGTTTCTATTATGCTTACCAAGTATAGCACGCCATTGCACTTTATAAATAAAAATCTAACTGAATTATAAACATTATTCAGAAGTTTACTCTTGAATGTATGATAAAGCCTGATCCTGCCTTTAGTAGTTGAATTGATAATCCATGTTGGTTTGAATTTGAAAAAATAACATTAGTGTAATCTGTCAACTCGAGCATGGAATTAACTATAGCAAGGGTTTATGTGCTCTATGGTCGAAATTGGTGGGAATAACTCATCAGATGGGCTATTTTTTTTAGCTATTGTGCGACTATAATAAGAATATTTATATTTTAGATGTGAAAATTTATAACACCTCATCTCATATTAGAAAAGAATTATCGGTTTTATATGTTTATAAGAATCGAAATGAATTATATTAATACTAGGAGTTGACTTTTAGAGCTCGAGAGGCCTAGCTTCGCCTCTAAAAATCTATACCAATAATTTATGCTGAGAAATATGATAAAAGCTTATGTATTAAGAAACCAGTGAAGTCGCTAAAATAATCTCACACTACCTGCATTTGGTTTTGGCAAACAAGAATTCCTTTACCATATAGAGGGGTTTCTGACTCATGTATTTGCAAGGACTGGAATTGACTTTTCTAGAGAAGTACTAAAAGTCAAAGTAGTCTTTCCCATATTCATGACCATATCCTCTTAAGTGTAGGAGGACATGCTCCCACACCTTCAGTGCACCTTCCTTACAGGGCCTCTGCTGAATAATTCAAGAATCAAATTATCCATGAGATGATGCAATGGCAGGCTCAACCAAATGCTCTTGGAAGAGAACTGTGCAGACAATGCTACAATAACAGGCTCAAACCTCTTAAATGGTGACTGAGTTGTATGATATATTGTCCATATGCCTTGTCTTCTTAAGATATGCATTTGTAATTTTTGTTGCTTGATTCCTGAAGCTGGGATATGTATTCCTTGTGTGTTTGAACTTCTTTGCAAAATAGATAAAATACCTTTCCTCCCAAGTGTAGTATCAACTTAAAAGATTGTGATTCATTCTAATTTTATATTATAACTTCAGGACTTTCTGGAAATTTGGACATGAGTCAAAAAATAATTAGCATTTTTCCCTCCATACATTCCCTTTCTTAAAAGAAAAATTCTCAATTTATTAAAAGAATAAATAAATATCAAAGAATTACAATATAATGAGTTGACAAATTGTGAACTTAAATGATAATTTATTATAGGGCTAACAGTTTCAAAAAATCTAAATATTTGTGGTAGTTTGCTGTTTTGGTCAACTTTTTTAAAATTGTCAATTTAGCTACAATTTGACTAATTGAGTGCAATTTTAGCTAAATTAAATTGTTGGTCAAAATTAAGTAATGTGAATGGTAACGTGGTCGCAATCTAAAAAATGATAATTCAAAATTAAATAACGTGTATAAATAATGTGGCATTAGAACTTATCAATTTGGATTTTTCATATCCTAATTGGCGTCTATGTCTCTGCTTATATTGTTTAATTTTGACAAACAACTTATATAGACTAAAATTTCAACTTGCTAAATTGATAAATTTTAAAAAATGGACTAACATAGTAAAATTTCATAAAAGTTTAAATTGTTTAGGCTATTACGCTATTATTATTATTATAATAGCTTTAACAATTTAGTGCTTAGCCTTCACTTTTCCTCCATCTTTCCCACTTTTCCATACCCATTTTCTTCAGCTTTACCTTTCTTTCCAAACAAAGTATGAGGATGAAAGTCAAAGGGAAGTGTATCTTTTGAAGAATTAAAATGGGAATACTGTTTGGAAATCTTTTTGGGCAAACTAAAATCCGTAAAGAACAAAGGGAAAAAGAAATCATAGCATTATCCCACCCAACCAAACCATCTTAGCCTATTTCTTCTCCATGGATTTAATTTCTTGTAGCTAGATGATACTAGGGTACCTTTTATTTTACATTTTTCTTTTTTCTGGAAGTCATACACTCTAGTACGAAAATAATTTTAAAAAGTAAACAATATTTTATTCAATTAATTTCTTCAATGTAGATGAAAATAATAAATAATAATAGTAATAATATATAAAACATAAATAGATGTTAGAATTAAAATTAAAAATAAATAATAATTATCAAAATTATAAACACATGAATATATAAATATAAAGATAGAGATGTAAGAAAGATAGGACGCTAATAATTTGAAAATTTCTAAATTCAAAAATACAAAATACCAGAGAAATTAGGACATCAGAAATCTGATGCTTGCGCATTACACAATCTCTTTAAAGTATATTTGTCCCTCATTGTTGATATTTGAAAATAATCTGGTTCTGAGGCTACAATGGATCAACACAGTTGATGAATATCACACCAACTGTACCAGCGAACTTAAAGTATATCTAAGTTTTATCACACTTGAGTATCTATTTTTCATACCTTAAATGAAAAAAATATGGATATATAAGGAATGACTAACGTAGGAAAATAACATTTGACATATCTTGAAATCTTTGATATATCATAATTAATTATAATTTATTTACGACTTTTGGCATATCATGATTAATTCATCATTAATCCATGACATTTGGCATATCATAATTAATTCATCATTAATCTACAACCTTTAATATATCATATGACCTTTGGTATTTCATATGATTTTTTTTTATATCAACATTCAATGGGTATCAATTTATCATTCATCTATATCTCACAAATATTATCAATTTTTTAACATTAATAATTATAATTGACTTTTTTTATAAAGTGTACCTAGGTATAAAAAAAACATATGAAATTGTTTTACTTGAATGAAATTTATAAAAGTGCATATTCCATCAAAACAGTTTTAAGAAACTACTCTGACTATTTTTATGATACTTTAATATTTTGAAAGTTAAACTGCTAATAATTTGTATATGAATTTATTAACACCGTTAATTTAATAGTTATACCTTATTCACTCAGTGTTATCTATTTATAATTTTATCACCATTTTACTTCTTACTAACGTAATTTCATCCAAAACTAGCCATTTGAGATATTTTAGAGCTTTAATAATATATTTTCTATATATAATATGGTGAAAATAAGTATTCATACCTCATTTAAGCTTAATTATCTATTTTCAGGTAATATTAGCCAAAAAAGAAAAAAAATTCAAAAAAAAAGAGCTTAATTAGACATGTTCGTATCAATACCCAATATTAAAATGCATGAACTGCGATTTACAAGACCTGATCGAAAATTATAAGGCCAATGGAGCATTTTAGTTATTTTGTATTATTATTAGGACTTATATTAAAAGTTACTTATGAGATAATATTTTGTGGAAATAAGAATACACAGTCTTATCTATCAGATAGATTTATGTTGGTATATTTATCTCTAAGCATACCTACTTAGAGGATGACTATTCTCTATATATATATCTCTGTAAGTTTAATTCTAAAAAGGGATGAGAGTTTTCTCTTATATGCTCTCTACATCTGTCTATTATTATTCTATCTACAATTCTCTATAGTTCTTCTATGAACACTTTAGTTTAGTTTTCATTACTGTTTTTAAGATCTAAGAAGCTTTTCAAAAAGTGGAGAGTGAGGATCAACCATTTTCCTATTAACGGTATTAATAAATTTAAACACAAAATATAATTTTTAAGATATTAAAAAAACCACATAACTTTGTATATTAAAAAATTAAACTCCGTGGTCAAATTTTATATTTTTTTCAATATTATCTAACCTAATTAAATCAAGAATTTAGGTCAAAATCCAAAAAAAACTGGAATTAATATAAAATATAAACTGATATCTGAATGAATTAATACAAAAGTTTTTTCTTTTTAGGACAGGTACGTAGAGGTTGGACTGCCGACATCAACCTCTTTTTTTTTTTTTTTTCCGGTAGTGGTTAAGGATGATATATTTACAATCAAAAGGGACCTGGTCTCCACTTTATGTCACAAACAGATCCTTTTGTGCTCGTGATCTGTAGTTAAAAGATCAAAAAAGCATATAATAATATAATTAAATAATTCAAAAGCAGTAATCTTTTTAAATAAAAGTGAGATTGTTTTAGATTTGAGATAAGCAATTGAGAAAAAAAAGTCAATTTTATATCGAGTCATTTGTTGCGTTATCATGGCATTTCAGGAATAATAATTAAGATTAAAAGGAAATTTGTTAATTTATTTACCCATATGGCTAAAGAGTGGAGGAGAGTGCTAAGGTACACAGCCGGTGACGATCCTACAACAACAACAACAACAACAACGCCAGGTTAATAGAAAGAAAAGGTCTAAATACGAAATGCTTGATCTATGGAGTGAATGTATACTTTCTGATTTTAAAAATTATTGTTAAATCACCGAATGAATAAATGAGGTAATTGAGACAGTAAAATTACTATGAAACCAACCAACTTGGAAACTATTTCCTATATTATTTTTCACCATTCAAGTAACTCTTCAACTCTTATTAAACATATGAATTAACTTCCTCAGCTCAATTTTTGCATAAACAAATTAGTTTCTCCTTCGTTCAAGCCACCTTCTTTAAATATTTCAATTGGCCACTAATCAACCTTTTCGACTGCTCCACAAGAATGATGTTTTAAATAATACGTCATTCAAATATCAAAATTGATTATAATCTTCCTTTTATGCTTTTATTTTCTTTTCATGTTTTGTTTAGAATAAAATTTAATTTGACAACGAACTCGAGTTTAATTTAGCTTTTTTTCTTTTTCAACTTTATAGACATTTTAAGTAAAGTTTTACATTTTTGACTCAAACTAATCTTATCTTATAAAAAAATGAGAGAGTGAAAATCAATCCCTCTTGAAAATGAAAAACAATTAATATTAATATTTAAAAATTATTTTATAATATAGTACAATTAATATAATTAAGCAATAAACAACTATTACTATTATTATTTTCATCGAAATTGCTCACTTTTCCGTCGTCGGCACCACTATTGTAGCCATATTTTTTATCGTCATTAATAGAAAAAAAATAATAAAAATATTGATAAATAATAATATTTATTGTTTATTTATATTTTATTTAAATACTCATATATATATTTAAATAATTTAATTTTATATAAAAATAAATTCTTTTTCGTTTTCCATTGTATCCACTCTATTACAGAGAATGTGTAACACATTCTCGTATTTGTAAAGATATAAATATGTAAAGTTTTTTACTAAAATATCAATTAAAAAATTAAAAAAATTAAATTAAATTCGAATAATAAAATCAGTGATCAAATTAGAATTTATTTATTTTATTTATGTATGTACATTTCTTTCTCATTTTGTCCTCTACTTCATATTATAATTTTTTTAATAACAAAACTAATAAAAATAAAGTTAAAAATTTGGGGGAGCAGTAAGAACTAAGAAGTAAGAGGAAGACCAGAAATTGGGAAAGGAGAAAAGACAAAGTTGTGGGTTAAATCAAATAGAGAAGCCCTCCTTTCAATTGTGTCGGGCATTTGTGTATTAGTTGTATACGGACAAAACTCGAGTGCATGCATCTCCATGCAACTGTCCCCATTTTCGTACACGTGCATAAAACACTTTCTGACGAAAAACTCTTATCATAGCTTCGTCTGTTAGTCCTTGGGAATTAACCCTTGAAACGACAAAATCAACCAAATTTCTTTTTAAAACTCACATCTTGGTTTTTATTTAAGCTTATGTTAAAAACAATAATTAAATAACTAAATCATTTGGATTTTTTTTTCAAAATAAATATAACAGAAATTTCTTTATGATTCTTATTACTAAAAATCCATAATCCTTCTATGATCATTTGCAAATTAATTTATTAAACTATCAATTAACTATTAATCAGTATTAGAATCGTTTTTAAAAAATATAAATTTCTTTTGAGTTTAAACTCCAATTAAGATCAATTTATAAGAAAAAAGAAAAAAGAATCCATCATCTAAGTAAATAGAAGACTGATAAAAGAGAAAACCCAAAAAAGGAGGTTCTACCTTTAAGTGACTTACTTTATATCTTAAATCGAGATTAAAATATCTTAATTTGAAAATAATTAAAAAAAAAAGGGTTTTTCTTTTAGAAGATATATTATGTTCATGAAACAATTATGGCTTTGCATCAATTAGATTGTAGGATATATATAATATCATGTGAAATTACCATTTAATTCCTAATCTAAATAAAATAGGTATCGCCAGTCTTTTTTTTTTTTTTTTTTTTTTAACTTATGGAGTAATTCTATAGCAAATTAACATTCTTTTGGAAGTTATTCTTTTATTTATTTTCTTTTATTTTCAATGTGAGAGTTAATTACAAATTAGTCACTTGATTGGTTAAATTGTAATAGTTTTGCATAATTTTGAATAATTTGTTAAGAAAACTGTTCACCTTACTTCTTTTCTTTTCTGTAGGCTCTTTAAATATTATCTTTATACTTTTTCTTTTTGAATTGAATATTCTCTTAGTTCACCTTAGTTTCACTTTCAATATAAATTCATAATCTATTATAATAATAATAATAATTAAGTTTATATTTTCTCTATTATTAGTGTTTGTGTAAGATTCTATTGGAAATAATAAGTGAAGTGGACCAAAAATGAAGAAAGTATCTTTAAAAATATCCAAAAAGAATGTTCAAGCATTTCTCTCAAATATTAACACATCTAAAGGAGGTAAAAAAAGAAAGTAGTAATTACTCATTACCTCCTAATTTTTATTCTATGCTGATTTTATTATACTAAATTTCTTTTTATATTTTTTGCATCCAAAATCAATGCAATTAAAACTAAATAAATAAATAAAATTATAATTTAATATTTAAACTTCTTATTAAATATTAAAGTTGTCTAAAATTAATCTTTAATCAAATTCAAATAAAATCTTTATTTTTAGCATTATTTAATAATAATATCTATCAAAATAATAACATAAATAAATATTTTAACTATAAATATGTATTATAATTTAATAATTAAAATTAAATTTTATGCTAATTTGATAATATTGCTTTAAATATAAGTATTTTTAAAATATTTAAAATTTCTAAAATTAAATTGTGCTAAAATTAGAGTAAGTTAAAATGATAATTAATTAATTTTGTTAAATACTAAAATTAATTTATTATAAAACTAAATATTATCCTACTTTAAGTAATAATTTCACTCTAATATAATAAAAATAATAATTTAGATGAATTTCATATTTGATAAAATTTTAAGGACTAAATTATAATTTTATTTTTCAATTTAGTCATTTGAAGACATTGACTTTGACTTTGAATGCGAAGTTTAATAGTTAATTTTATAAGAACATAAGAAAGTTTTAATATAATAAAATAAAGACATATAGACGTATTAAATGAAAACATATGTTAAAAAGTGTGAACATAAGACTAAAAAATAAGTTCAGATATCTGTTAGGTTATATAAAAATTAAAATATTAAATTAACTAAAATAACTAAAATTCAGGAGCATAAATATTCATTTAGCCTAAAAGTTGATTAGTACTTCAGGTTCTACATTTACATTAATCACTTAAGATTATTATTAAACTTTGTTCATAATAAAGAAAAAGAAAAAGAAAATATTAACAAGCTTTAATTATTATTTTAACATAATATATAAATAATTATTTCTACGTTTCTACTTAAATCATGTCAATTTAACTAAGAAAAGAAATAAATAATTATACAATTAGAACCGGAGTTAACTGAAGTTAAAATGTAAATGTGTCAATTTATTTTATATTAATTTGTAAAATTATATGGGTTCGTTTTTTAATAAAATAATTTTATCTTCAATCATATAAATAATAATGAGTTTGTCTAATTATAAATATATAAATAATAATGAGTTTATCTAATGATTAATATTCATGAGTAAAAAACAATAAATATGGATCTGAATGGAAGAAGACAATCATAGGCATTGTGGGAATGAAACATCATCAATTAGAAGCATAACAAATAGGTATGGCCACCAAAACAAATACCTGTCTTTGGCAACAAAAAGATTCCATACATCCCACATATGCGTATAAGTTGTTTACAATACAAAAGGAAAGGATTATCTGTCAAAATAAGAAAAATAATTAATCTGGGAGACGATTATTATAGTGTTAAATCAAATCAAATCAAATCAAATAATAACAAAGAAGCTTTTTAGGTTAGTGAAAAGATGGTGCTCAATTAGTGATTGCCAGCTAACTTAAAAAGCATCAACCCGCCAGCCAACCTTTAATTTCTATGATCTTTTTTTACTTAATAATAATACTTTTTAAAAAGAAAATAACAATTTCAAACTTTATAGTCCTATATTTATTTTATATATTTATACAAGTATAACGGAATTAATTTTTTAAATGAATTAAAACATTTATTATTATTTTTATAAACATTATAAGATAATTTTTCCCTTATTAGGATTTTGAGTCTTTATTTAACTTTCACCATAGGATTCTATTTCTATAAAATACATAATTATATAATTGGTAACTAAAACTTATCTTGCTTTTGTTTATCATAAAATTTGAATTGATTCTTACCCACGAGGAATAATTCAATCAATAAGAAAAAATAGCATATTTTTTAGAAATTAATATAACTCAAAATTTTTAAGCAACAAAATGTTATACCATATAATATATTCAAATATCACTTGTCTCGTATAAAAAGAACCATAATTACATTTAGGACTTAACTCAAATAATAAAAATGTTTGTATTTAGAAGGTGGAAATCTTCAATTTAAGTCTTTGATTAAAAAAAAAACCCGATGCCTTATAAAATAGATATTCCACTTTTATACTGCAAACTCAATAATTTATAACTTACATGTGAATGGTAAATGTAAAATGTAATTCACTTGCCAATTTAGACAAAGATGTAGAGATTTTCTTCTTATTTTTTTTTTTCATAAAGCCTAAATTATTTTATATAATATATATATATAAATAAAAGATGAACAGAGTTGTAGCTGGAGCAGTTCCACATAAGTTGGCAATAAAGGTACAAATAGAAAGGTCCAACTCCAACGACAGAAATAAACCAGGCCGACAAGGCGACCTCAGCCCCGGGAAAAACGGAAGTGTACTGTCCACAACACTCACACACGTTCCCACGGATGGGTCCCTTCCCCACATGCTTCCATGTGCTTGATTTGTGTGCACTTATCCCTTAATCTTACTCCTAATCTTTCTTCATATTGTTTTTCTCCCTTTAATTTTGTCCCTAATTTTACTTTCCATTTCTTTCTCTTTCCTTCCCCACTCTCATGTTTCATGTGCGTCCCTCTCACGTTTTATTTAGTATTTATTTTAGAATCATGCTTTGGAATATTTCTTATCCTCTTGTTAAATATTTCATATAATTTTAAACTCCATATCTAACCTAATATAAATAAATAAAAATACGATTGAGATCTAATTTTAACTGTAAAAATATTAATTTCTATAATGAGCATATAAGAATGGTTGTTATTTATCTCATTACTTCAACGGTTAAAACCGCTAATAATAAAAAAGATAAGAAAAAGTTTTTTAAATATAAATACTTATACTTTTAAAATATTTTATTTACACATAGTGAATTACTCAATAACGGTATTTGGTATTTAATATTTTATATTCATATTTTTATTTAATATTTTTTAGATTTTTTTATTGATCAATCCAATAAAATTTTATTAGAACATTTATCTAATTTCCACTTCATCAACTTTAATTTTATTGGAGATTAGCTAACAAACTCTTTTTGTTATTTCATTATATATAGGTTGCATAAAATTCTTTTTCTAGACTTAAGACTTATATGCCTCTTTTTGGATGTCCATCTATATATAACTTAGGGTTCACTTCATCTTTTAGTGATATTTTGTTATACATCTTAGCTTGTGTGCTACTATCTTTTATTTTTGCACCATTCTATAAATAAACTTTTCCTATCTATCAGAACTTTATATTATCATTTTTATATCACTTTTTGCAATTGTCTAGTATCTCTAAACCTCTAGAGTACAAGCCATCAATTGGATCATAACATACCTAAACTATTTGTCTTACAAATAAAATTAAAAAACTAACTATGATGGTAACCATAGTGGCACCAACGATGGCGATGTAGCATCCACTATGATTGGAAATAAATTTATTATTGCCACCCAATTCTATGTGGATAAATGCTTAATTATAAAGAAATCGACTAAAAAGGGTGGAGCAGTGATTTTTAGAAAAGAAAAATAAGGACAAAAAAAGAAATAAATCATAATGAAGTTTGTTGAGATATTATAGCGAATACATCCAAAATATATATATTAAATAAATAAAATTATAGAAATTGACATAGGATATAGAGATAAGAGCTTTAAAAAGATTAAGAGGATATAATTGAAATTATTTTAAAACTGTAGAGGTTGGTATAAAATATAAATAAATTTTAGGGGCTATGCGGTACTAATTTTCAAATATAAATAAAAAATTTAAAGTTTGGGGGATGGCCCGTTCAACCATCAATGTACTGAGGATGTTTTTATACTTGTCATTCAAACACAATTTCTAAAGTAAACTAAAATTGTACTGCTATACATTATATAGTCTTTTAAAATAAAATTCATAAATGTGGGATTTTAAATTCAAATATTCAAAGGATAAGGATTAACAATAATCTAATTATTTTAAATTATCAGCAAAAATAATTGGTTCTAAAAAATCTGAAATTATTGAATTAAAAAATAAGAACCCAAATATAAAAGAGAGAAGACTCTCCATTCCTTAAATATCTTCTTTTGTAAATAAATAGAGACAACAAGAAATTAAAAAACAATAAAAATATAGTTTTTTTGATAATTTCTAGAAAAATTAATTATAAAAGATTTTAACCACATAAAATTACCCACTAACTCATTGCCTTTTAGAAAGTGTTTGTTTTATTCTTGTAAAGTAATAGACTTTGCTTTTTAAAGAAAATTCGGCGGCATGATTTATGGATAAGGTTAATAAAAAAATGAATGTATCTTTTTGTGTTTTATAATTTTCTTTCTTTTTCTTTTTATCAAAGTTCAAAAATTTAAATAACAACTACTTGTTTATTATAAAATTGAGTTTAATAACATTTTAATACTTTATAGTTATTTATAATATTTTAAAAATAATAATAAATATATATATAATTATTCTTTCAAAAATTTAAATTTTAAATATTTTATTAGTATAATAATATAAAAATTATTTTAAAATATTATTAATTAATTTTCCTAGTGTATACGGTAATACTTTAATCTATAATTGATACTACTATTTTCTAAGATTATAAATTATTATATAATTAAAAAATTAATTTATTATTTAATATAAAATTAAAATAATAATTTAAAAGATTATTTTCTAAAATTTGAGTCATTGTCTATTTATAAAATTAATTTATTGGTTACATAATATTTAAGAATATTATTAAAATATTATTTTCTTAAAAATTATTTAATTATAATATAATTTATTAATAAATAAATTAAAATTATAAAATTACACATAAACTTGAATCTTATTATGAAAGCTAAAGATATATGTCAAAGCAAAAACACTATGTGTCGAAATAGTAATACATACCAAAACAAAATTATTTCTCCTAATTTAATACACACACATAT
Organism: Ricinus communis; assembly: GCF_019578655.1. NCBI lineage: Eukaryota > Viridiplantae > Streptophyta > Magnoliopsida > Malpighiales > Euphorbiaceae > Ricinus > Ricinus communis. The sequence continues at coordinate 25,655,493 of NC_063258.1, forward strand.
ATATATATATATATATATATATATACACACGTATAACCTTAGTAGCTCTTTTTCTTTAACGACAATTGTGTTTTTCTATAATATAACAACGGATTTCATAATATTATAATAAAAAAGAAAATCTAAATTAAAAAATCGTTATGCTTCTTTTTTAAATAGAAATCATTTATATTTCATTCATTCAAAAATAAGAAGTATAACTTCATTGATAAAAATAAAAAAATATTATAATTAAAAAAAAAAAAATCTCACTTGAATAGTAAAAATTTGTCTTTATATTTTTAAATTACTTCAACGAAGCTTTTTTGATTTGTAATTTAGTGATCTATGTACTACACTCAGTAGTTAATTTCAGATGTGTAAAATTCTATAAATACAATGATAAAGGAAGAATTAAATCCAGGTATAATTAAAATTTTCATATAAAAAATAAGAAAATTATAAAACGAGAAATTAAGAGATTTAATAATAAAAAAATAAATATACAGATATTAAAAAATTTATATTTATTGATTAAAATAAAATAATATAAATAAGAAAAGAGGAACCACCGTAATTTAAAAAATGATCTGGGGTAACAAAATAAAATTTATAAAAAATAGGAAAAAAGATATTGATTTACATACTATATTGCAATTGAAAATTCTTATACTCCTTAAATTTCAGGAATTGGAACAAAATCAATGAGGGTACTACTTAATTAGCCAAAATCACTATTTCCGAGCTTTAAATGTTGTAAATACTTCATCATACGGCTGAAATGCTTGAATAATAATTCTAAAACTATAACTTAAATATTTTCATGTATATCTAAAATATTAGAAACTAATAAAGTATACTATAATTCTTAAATTTTTATATTGAAAGAATTAGAGTGTATATTGTGAAAAATTCTCAAGGAATAAATATATTAATTTTAGAACAATAAAGACTTAATTGTTTTTAAGATCATTTGATTCATGAGAGGGTCAACTGGCCATGGACTACATAATATAGGATAGTCATCATTTACCTAATACAGATGAGATGACTCAAACTTGAAACCTCTTATTTTCAAGAGCAAACATTTTTGCCATTTGAACTAGACTTCAAATGTAGTTTCACAATTAATATAATGTTAAGAGAGGATATCCAAATAATTTTTTTAAGGTTTTAGTAGTTTAATTAGTCCCTTTCCTTCATTAATAATAAAAAAAAAAAGTAAAAATCTATTGTCTGTGCTAAACAAATCACAAAGACAAACAATACAACAATGTTATAATTTTAAATTATATTCTCCAAGATGATTGGTATAATCCTATACGTTATCTAATTCAACCAATTCGTTAAAATCCTCTATGTATCAAAATAATTTAATTTGTGAAAACTTTTCTTAAGCACCACCCAAATTTTATTGTAACATACTAACCTATCTAAATTGAAGGAAAAGTTATGAAAAGAATTTACAAAAAATAATCAACGGAATACAATGCATAGCTTCAAGTTATCTCATAATAATACTATATATTATATTAAAATAAAAATCAAACGACTTTCTGCCTCATAATAAATATAATATATCTATTTTAATGTCATTATAAAGAATAAAGGAAAAATAAAGTCGTGAACCGATAAAAGAAATAATATTCTAAAATATGATTTATTTTATAAAATTAGCCCATTTAATAAGTAATTAATTTTTTTTTATGTTTTGTGGGAGAATGTTAATGGAATTTTAGTTTCAAAAATAAGTATATTTTATTATATACGCATAAAATCTAAAAATCAACATAATTTTCTAATCGAATACATCTTTCTAAATGTATACTAGTTGTAGCTTACAAGTTATTTTTAAGAACATATGTTATTTCAAACCTAAAATATATTATTATACCATTTAATTTTATTTAGAGCTAGTTAGTTTAATCTGTTCTTAAATAAAAAAAAAAGAGATATAAATAAATTAAAAATTGAAAATAAAATAAAATTGCTTGACCCGTATTAAACGAGGATACCCGACCCATTAAGAAAAAAGTGAAGGCGTGACTCACGCGCTTAATATGTTGCGTGAAGGAAAGACTTTTTAAAACCAAATGCACGGGACAGATCTGGAGTGGGACCCACATGTGTGCCTCCAAATAAGGTAACCGGGCACCGTCAGATCCGGGAAGTTGCATCAGAGCCGCACAAGTATTCATGGAAAGTAAAGCAAATATTATACTCATCATACATCATCTATATATGTAACTATAATAAATAGTATAAAATAATAAAATGGAAAGAAAAAAAAAATGAGTTGCTAGGGTTAATGGGATCAAACGTAGACAGCTTTTTGTAATGTTTGTTTGGGATGAAGGAAAAAGAGAATTTAGAAGGAAAGTGAATAAAAGAAAAAAGAAAAAAAGAAAAGAAAAGAAAAGTGGGGTTGAGTAATCTTTTTTAGGCCCAATATTCTTCTTGGGATTGGTGGTAAAAAGACCTTCGTTTTTTATCCTATAAATACCCTCACAATCACCCACTCTTTCCATCTCCCTAAACCTGTGCGCTACAATTTCCCTTCTCTCTCTTATCTTTTTCTTCCTTTCTTGTTCTTCCAAGAAAATCCTTTTCCATTCTTGTTTTTAGGGTTTTCTTGTTTACATGAACAGATAAAAATGACTCTCTTTGTATTCTTCCACAGCTTTCTTGAACTGCATCTATTACAGAACTGGTAGTAGTGCTTTTGCTTCCTTGCAATTGCTTGCATGCCACTGTACGGCTGGCTCCTTTTTTTTTTCTTCTTTTGTTTTGTTTTTGCGGTTCAATAAAGCTGTGGGAAGATACGAACAGGGTCAAGAAATCAGCACCCAATTTGGTTTAATCATCAAGCTTTTGGTATATACTATACACTTTTGATCTAATCCTTTTTTCAATTTGATTATGTTCCTTGTTTGTTTGTCTGTTTGTCTGTTTGTTTGTTTATTTGATCCGGATCTGTTTATTTTTAGGTATCTTGATTCTGCTTTCTTTGTGAGATACTGCTTGTTAATGAATATTTAAATGTGCATATACATATTCCTCTTCTGATTTTTATTTTATCTCCATGGGTGGAGTTAGCTTTAAAACCTAGATCTTTGCATAATCATTCTGACTATATATCTATTAAATCCTTTTACCTACACTTGGTGCATAATTTTATGGAGCAACTCTTGTCTTGTAAATATAAAAGGCGTATAATTATGGACTGAAAAAGGCCTGAAGAAGCCGCTCCTTTTTTTCTTTGGTGCTTACAGCATGTACTCACCTAGCTTCAATGGAGTCCGATTTATATATGCAAAACCAAAATAGGATTCTTTTAGTTGGGTATGTAGCTTTTAATTTAGTTAAGTTTTCTTGTGTCATTTTTCAATCATCCTTTGTTGTTTTCTTGGATTTCTTTTTTGGTTGTATCGACAATCTTTATGGCTACCCATGTGGAGGGTTCATTGCTTGCAAATAATAATTTTTGGAACTATAGCTGGAGATGACAAAATAATTTGACTTACAAATATTTGAAATTATACAACCGTATTTGATCTCTTATAAGAACTTGTCGGTAGGTACAGTAACTGTTAATTCAGTCCTTTTCTTTACATTCCATTGCGAGGACTAAGAAGGATAGAATCTGATGTGTTTTTTTTTTGTGTTATGTGTAAATCCTGCCATTGCTCCCCAAAAGAAAAAAAATCTGGATAGCCGGCTACTACTATTATTTTGCTTGTGTATGTGTAAATCTTGATTACGCTTTAATAATTTAAGATTTGAGCCTTAATCACCTTTTAGGGTGTGCAGATTTTACATGTAGAATACATGAAATATGGACCACAATGCTTGCTAGCTTACCCTTTTCTAAGGGCAAAAGTGAGTCTAATTCATTGCTAAATGGTTAGGTAAAGCTTTAATGGTAAGGCAATAAACAAAAACAAACTAAAGAAAATTAACTAGATTTTCTTTTGTTACATGGAACTTTTAGAAGAGGAATTAGGGTTTTATTCTTCTTTACTTGTACAAACAAAGGTAAAGACAACAAAGTGTCAAGAATTGTTCTTCTAGATCACCTAAAAGCACTCACTGTCTTGTCTTGTTAGGGCTGACATGCTTTGAAAATCATATCATGGTTTTCCTGCCTTCTCATTTGACAGTAGAAACAATATTATCTGTATAGCCATCTTTCTTTTATGCAATTACAGAATAGATCTAGTCACCGAGCTGTAATATTGATATAGCTGGACCGACATTATATTATATTATATGTGTGTCGTATACATGAAACTCTGAAGAAAATTATGCAGTGTACAGTGTAATAAAACTGTCTGGGTTCTTTTTTTAATTTTTATGAACTTAGCTGGATTTTTTAGACATTCACGAGGGTCATGAATCCATCCAATTAATGGGCTGCCTCCTTTTTGATCCGTTATATGATATTAATGCACTGGTCATAGGTGTATACTGGCTAATCTTGTTAAATTTATGACACGCAATTCTTTATGTTGCTGACTAATTGAATGCGTTTTCTAGTTGCTCATTGCTAATAGTTCGATCTGCTGGGATTATATCTTTAGACAATTTCTGCTTCTTATCTCTCTACCCTCGGAGTTCTTGTACCTCTTTAACCCCAATAGTAAAAAAGGACAAAGTTCCTGAATCCAAGCTGTTGTAACCCACAATTGGAATTGATGCAGATGTTTCAATTTTGGGGGTCTGTCATCAATTTTTTGAAAGTTGAAACCCGTAAATCATTTGAAACTCTCAACTACCACTCTTGTTTTGTTTGATTATCTTCATTCTCCAACATTCAAACAACATTTCAGACTCCAAAGAAAACAGTGTTTTTTTGCTATCTAGTACATTAAAGATCTAGAATTGCTTTACCTACCCGTTATTTACAACAAATAAAACTCATTCAGCGATATTACAAACTGTATATGGAAATACAAAAGAGCCCATTGTTGATAATCAAGGTTAGAGTTTTCTTTTGTTACTTTTCAATTTTCAAGTTTTTTATAAATCTACTAGAGGTTTCTTTTTTCTCTGTTACAATGGTCATTTTTTGTGTTGAACTTTCTGTGTTTGAAGGTGATTTTCAGTGCGTTGTCCAAAGCCTAGTACAATAATGCTACTGTTGAGGAACATAATTGGTTGTCTTAATATATGACAACTAATTTTGTGTTTTTTTAGGTCAATATTTTTGGTGCTGTTGAAATTTTATTATGTTACTGAAGCTTTTTATTCTCCTGCAAGTATGCTATTAGATATGGATTTCTATTCAAGCAAGTGTACCAAACATGAGCTCACATGAATGATAACCTAAAGCTGGGTACCTTCTGCTTTTAAAGAACTGAGGTGAGGTTGACATTTGGTTATTGACTCTCAAATTTTGTTTGGTCTATTATATATATTTAATTATATGAGATTTTGGATTATCTGGAGAATGGTGCTTTGTCATGCTTTTCTTTGAATTTAGAAATCAACCAAAGAGGCTTTACTTATTTTCTAAATACAGTTTTAAAGCTTTTTTCTGATTACACGCATTTTAATTGAAGAAATTAATTTTTTGCTCCAAAGCATAATCTGTAATACTTTTTCTATTTTATTTACTTTGGATTTTTCAAAGAAAATTATGGACTTGATCAAGAACCAGAAGTGCTTACATAAACACTATGATTGACATATATTACGAACGCCATTCTCATCTCTATCTGCTTCATTCTCATCCAAGAAAAAGTAGGGTAAACCTGTCTTTGATAGAAGGGAAGTCTGTCAAGTCTCTTACTTTTATGGACTATGAAAGAGATAATATGCCATTTCATTATGATGTTAATCACTAAAATTTGTTATTTTTAGTTGGTAGAGCTATTAATGCACGTAATCACGTCAAGGCATAAGTTCTTTGTCTATCTACTGTCGTCAAAGTGCTGAGGACTGAGAGCTGCTTTTCCAGCAGATTGTAATGCTCAACTGGTGTGCGAATTGTTGTAATAGTAATGCTCCAGCAGATTTTAACTTGATATTCTGCTGGTATGTACTTCTGCTCTAATGGATGCAGATCTGGTGCCTATGCTTAGACATGTTTGGTTGTGGCTGATTTGCATTATCCCAGGTTCAGTAGTTGTTGCTGGGTGCTAGAAATGCTCTAATGAAGGATCATGTTCTCGTTTTCTTTTCTTTTTTCCCCTTATTTTCTTTGCATAATTATGTCTCCAGTCTTTTGCCATGCCTAACAAAACTTATAGTATAAATTTGTTAATTATTTAACTACATTAACTGATATCTCATATTACCCTCTGTACCAAATCCTGTGACAGTTTTAAGGATCTTACCACTAAAGTGTTCTTTTCAGCAGTGATCAAGAGATTAAGCTAATGTGACCAAGACTTTTGTGTTAGTTAAGGATTTTTGTTAGGCATTGTGACCTAGATCCAAGAATATTTGGTTCTATTGAAGTCAGATATTGTATTAAATTCTATCGATGGTATAGGAGAACTTTCTTTGTTATGGTGAGATCAGTCTTGAAAAGTTTTCTTTCTTTGTTGAAAATTACTCCTTTTTCTCTTAACAAAACGTAAGCTTCCCACCAAGAGCTAAAGGAATTGGAAAAATCTGTCATTAGTAGCTATCACTGAAACGTCATTTTAGTGGTGAAAAGTAAATTGCCTTTTGAATTTAGTGGCCAAGAGAGAAAAGAGAAAACACCATTAAAATACATTCTGCAACGCATTAATGAAAATGTTGCATTGCATGCTTAAAGTTAAAGTAATAGGATTAGTGGGTATGTCGATTTTCTCACCCTATATAATACCATCAAATGTCAAAAAAAAAAGGTATGATCTGTTTGTCTGATTTAATTTAATATATAAAAATAAATAGGTTTCCTTTGGTTGGAAAAAGCTTAGATTTTCTTGTGCTTTGTGATCGTGAAAACAGAGATGGGTAAGAAGAATAAACCATATATGATCATGCAACAGCTATAATTAGTGCACAAATAATAAAATAATATATTTCATTTTACTGTGTTAGTGCTGTTAACTTTTGTCTCATTGATCAATTTAAACTATTTGATCTAATCTGGTAATCATTTCAATTATTTTATAGCCTTTGATCAGCTTTATTATATACATCTTTTAATCTGATGCAATGGATTTACTAAATTAACTGCTTTCTCATAAATTACTATTATTAATTGTTTGAACCCTAAGTGCGATGCTGTCCCACATGCGTAGCAGCTTAACTAGTTTCATCATGAATTATATGTAAAATGCATGAGGGTTTTTAGGAGATGTACGGGAGAAATGAGTTGGGAAGCTGCATGCCAAATCCCACCATAGAAAATATTTGGACGATTCTTCAAGAATTGGGTCAGCATTTCAGAGATTCTTTTCTTGTTTTTGGAAACAAAAGCTTGCTTCAGCTTTTAGCCTCAAAAGCAAGAACAATATTTTCCAAATTGCAAAACATCTTAATAAAAAATAAAATGTTATTATTAATTCTTGGGTCATTTTTTAAATTGGGAAAAAAGAAATAGAAAAGAAGAAGAACACAGAAAATAAAAAAATCTTACTATATATCAAACAGAAAAGCTTACAGTACTTGAATACCATGTTGCATCACAAAGTGACTTCATTGGATACTGATGGAGTAGGCAATCCTGAAAGTGAGAGAAGTATTAAGGGGTCTAATATTAGCAAAAAGTATACACTGATCACTGCATTAACAGTATCTCTATATATTACTCTGTAAAGATCTGCCATGCTTCTCTGTCTGACCTATTATAAACTAGTTTTTTTTTTATTTCTTTTCTTTTCTTTTATGTGGACCTACCTTTATTCATCACCCTGGCCTTTCTTTACATTTCCTTGGCTAAACATTAGTCCTTCAGCTTTCATTTCATTACTTTGTATTAAGGAAAGATTCCCTTAACAAAGCTACATTATTTCTCTCTAATGCTACCCCTTTTTCTTTCCTTCACTTTAATCATGAATTCATCCACTAAACATTAAATCTTGCATTGGATCATTCTACTCCATTTATTTATTTATTTTTTCTTTTCTTTTCTGGAGTCCTAAGGTTTGCCAAGCTATATCACTGAATAAGTCTAGAATCCCCCCACACCCAAATAAAAAAAAGCTATGGAAGAAAAAACAAAGAAAAGAAGAGAGAAGAGAAGAATGCTTGTGAGGCAACTAAATTTTTAATAATAAACTCCTCAGCTGTAATTACCCAAAGTTATATTTTGTCTAAGTTGCTAGCTAGATACATAATTGTCCTTAATTAATTGCTCACACCAATCTGATGATCTAACCTGCCAAGAACCATATAGAAGTAACAAAATTGGCACCGCAGACCATCTAACCTGCCAAAATCATATACAAGTAACAACACTGACACTGTATACAAATATATCGCTCTACTCAAAATGAAATAATTATATATCCTGAAACTAAGAATTCTAAGAGTAAGAAGGTAAGGTTAATTATTATGTTCAAGAAATGAAAGGCGTAGAAGAGGGGAAAACGTACGTGCATTCCATAAATCATAAGTATAGGTTAAAAAGTCTATTCAGAAATTTTTGAAATCAAATCAAGAAAAAGGTGAAGTTACTGCCATGGGACACCCATATATATATATATATATTGGTATCTAAAGCCAAATCATTTTGAATTTCTTTATATCAAAAGGAAGGGTAATTTTGTGCAAATTGATACAGAAGAATTATAATTGACAAGTAACATATCTGAAAACAGGAATTTGAAAACTTGGTTATAATGCAAGGCACAACCAAGGTGCAAGTAAGATCAATAAAGGAGAAACAAGAAGAAATAGTAATTAATTATTGTCAAGGGAAAGAAAAGAAAATAGAAGCAGCTAGTAAAGAAAGAAGAATAATTGTGCTGGTTGGACAGTTGAGATCATCAGCTAGACAGCTAGGAAATGTCAATTATGACATAATATCTTATTGCATATTTATATATATACTCCTCAACTACCACTGTTGAGATCCCACCCAAAAAGAAAAGGACTAGAACACAGAATCATGTTCATATAGAAAGAGAAAGAAAGGTAAAAAAAATATGATGTCAGGTTTGAAGGAGAGTGGTTAAAATCTGATGTCACAAAGTGACAAAGTTTAACCTTTTTCACGGAAATGTAGGAGATCATGCTAGAAGCTAAGCCAAAAGGCCAACAGGAAGAACTATCATCATTGACGATAAAGAGGAAAGCTAGGGAATCTTCTCTCTCTTCTTCTTCTTTCTTCTTCTTCTTCTTCTTCTTCTTCTTCTTCTTCTTCTTTTTTATTCGCAATTTCTCATTCAATCATCACTGTCTTTAATTGGTTAATCATTAACCCACAATTTTCTTTAAGTTTTATGTAATTGTTTTTGCATTTTTCTTTAGCTACTTACTTTTCATGCATATGCTTTTTTCATGCATGGACTCAAACGTACTGTTGTGGGAAGGAGAAGTAGTCAATTCTACATCAATGTCAAATCTCCTCCCTCAAGATTTCTAGAATTGCTAGATTTTATGGAAAAATCTTGGAGAAGAATGAAAACCCATATCATAATTCAGCATCAAATCCACTTAAAGTGCAAGAATTCTCAAGAATTACCTACTGAAATAAAGAGTGACAAAGAACAGAAATTCAGATAAAAACAATTACCGTGATCCATGCAGAAAACCCGGTTCTTGATTCTTGATTCTTGAAGCTGCTTCAGTTTCTTCTAAAACGGAGAATCGGAGATCTTGTAATTCAAGAAAAAAAAAAAAAAAAGAGCCAAGAGAAAACTAACAAAATCCTGAAACTGCCATGTTCTCCCACAGCTTTCTTGAGCTTCCATGGGGTTGCTTGCTTGCTCGCCATATACTTAGCTTAATCTCTAGAAAGATTGAAGAAAGCAGCAGTAACAAGGAAGTTCAAGAAAGCTGTGGAATAGCATGACCAGGATTTGCAAGCGAAAACCATCATCATCAACAGCAAGAACACACTTCAATTCTTCTCAGATCTCACACGCATATCCTTTTTCATTTCTTTTCTTTTTCTTTCTTGCACTGAAAATATAGTGAGATAGAGAGAGAAAGAAGAGAGAGCATGCCCATACAAAATTCATGGACCACTCTACCATATATAATCTTGCAAGCAGCTTTATAGAGAAGGGGGTGAGTAGGGTTCACTTCACTCACAAGAGCGCATTTTACTCACAAAAGGCATACTTTACTAGTGAGTGCGCAGTGGGGTACATTCAAAAACAGTTCAGATTGATTGGTAAGGAAATTTTAATTATTTAAAAAAAAAAACAAATAACAAAATATAAGTTAATAAAATATTTTTTGTCCAAGAAAATAAAATATATATTATATCTGAGAAAAATAAAGTAAGAAAAATCGAAAGAGAAATTTACAACAACACCCCATCCCCATCACATGGCGGCATGTGATCAAGGTTTTTCTTTTTTTCTTGTTTTTAATAAAAAAAGAAAATTTGTAACTAAAGGGTATGGGTTGTTTATGGTCCCCCAATCCCTGTGTTCTTTCTTTCTTCTACATTAATCCTTATTTTAATTTATGTTTTCATCACTGTGATTGTCCATGTCTCCTAATTTTAAAAAGAAGAAAGAAAATCAATGGAATTGGAAATTTTTCAAGATTTATCAATATCTTTCTTTTGTTATTAATAACACAAATACATGACTTAAAATAAATTGGAATTAAGAGAAATAAAACTTCTAGCCATTTCTCTTCTTTTTTTTTTAATAATTTTTTTATCAGAATTTTTTTTGCCTATTATCGCTACTTTTAGATCACTAATAGTCTTTTTTTTTTATATTTTATTTTATTTTTAATTAGTTTAATAAATAAATAGATGTTAGTATTATTTGAGGACTTTTATGATTTTTAATTATATGAGTTTTATAGTCCTCTGTTATAAGGTGTTGTTGAGCTTTCCCCCTATGGGAGGTGGTGAAAAAAAAGATTCAATTTTGTACTCAAACAATCGAATTTATTAAAAAATATTTATAAAATAGATAAATAGTTTAATGTCACCGAGTATAGCGTTTTTTCTGTATAATAGCAATCTACTGTAACATGATTGATGATTGTCAAGAGGGGATATTTTTATATTGATGTATGATTTTTTTTATCAAAATATACATTTTAATTCTCTTTCATAGTATATTTATAATTTTTTCTTAAAAAAAGAGAACTCAAATTATAAAGCTTGTTTAGTTCAACTAATAATTGGTAACTGATAAATTCATATAAGTATTTGGTAAAAACAATGAAATTATTATTGTTAATATTAATGACTAATATGAATATACCGGCATTGATCCATCGAACTACAATAATTTAATATAATATTTTTCCAAAATATAAATTAGAATATATGGTATTTTTGCAAGGCTTACTAATGAGAAAGGATGGAATAATCAATTTGTCGCATTTTCATATGCTAAAAGAAATTAAAGATAATTTTATGCTAATAACTCATCTGTATAGGATATGGTTTTCTTTAAAATAAAAAAACACATGGAGTGTTTTAATATTCATTGCACGTTATATGTCTCAAAACAGACAAATTTTTTTATTCAAAATAAATGAAATATTAATATGGACCGTAATGACATGAGTTTTTGGACAAATAGTGATATTGTGAAAGAAGGTTGAATTAATATAACTCAACAGTTCAGACGAAATTCCTTAGTTTTAAGGAAATTCACGAATTTACCTTAATTTTCATTAAAAGAAATTGTCTTCCGATATGTTCTTGCGCAGTATATTGTGAAGAAAATATCACAAAAATGTATTAATTTGGAATTCTAAATTATAATTGTGAAGTTGAATATAGACAATTGCTGCTGCACTGAGTTGTATAATAATGGGAAAGTAATATTTTTTAGCTTTAGGTATGTTTTTTGTTAAACAAATCAATGACTCATATACTAATATTATATATTTCATTCACTGATTTATCAAGAAAAATATTACATATTCAAAAAAGCCCTAAAAAAAGCTTCTTCTTTTGTTTTTATTAAGTGATTTTCCCATATAATAATTTAACAATCGATAATATATGATTCACAAAAGATAACAGTAGCCAATCATGGAGGGGGGGAAGAAAGAAAACTAGTTAGTAATGTGTAGCCGAAAGTTTGATGAATCTTTTGATTGTTAGGGGAGAAAGAAGGGAAGCAATGAAAAATACAAACAGAAAAATCAAATCAAGAATCATGCAAGGAAATCAGTCTTGTCTTTCATTTGGGTAAATGACATGACGATGATGGGTTGTGAGACATGATGGCATATGGTACATGTTCCTAATTGGTGGAAATTTCTTTATCTTTTTTAGCCTAACATACATCTACATGTTTATCACCTATACTTAACATCTTCATGTGCATGGTCCACTCGCAGCAAGGTAGCTAAATGTCTGAATTTTAATTATTTAATCAGTTTACTATTATAATTTTTAATTTAATTTAATAAATATTTTAATTTTTTTATGATATATTATCACCTATACAGAATGCTTGCCCACCAGTAAAATATATACACCCATCATTCACACAATTTTTACAAATCACTACTTTTTACATTTTCATATGCATGGATTCTAGTAATAATAATTTATATTTATGTGTTAACAAATGAAGTTATCAAGGTTTATAAATAATTGATCTTTTGACTATCAAATATATCTTATGATTAAATATTTATAATTTTGTTTCCACAAATCAATTTATTTATAAATATATTTATGTGTTTCAAAAAAATTAAATTTAAATATATAATTTTTATATTCGGACATAATTGAGTTAAAATATAAATAAATTAAATTAAATTAAATTATTAATATCTAAATAATCAATTTAAATTAGACTCCGACACAAATTCAAAAAATTTCAAATATCATCGAATCAAATCAAACTTGGCATGACCTGACATTTGAACACGTATATTTATCTGCAATGAGAAAACAATATGATTGGATGATTCTTTCTTTTTTTTCCTTTGGAGAAAATATTTATAACATTGAATGATTGAATTAACATAAACATAAATAGTTTTTTTGTGTGCTAATTAACAAAGCGATATTAATAATATGAGAATAGTAAAAATCACATTATGATATGTGAAGTGGGCCTAGAAGGAGGTGGGTGCTGTTGGGAATGTGGGCCCTAAGAAGAAAAATGGGCCGAAACAAAATAATAATAAATAATAAAGAGGCACAAAGACCCGTTACAGTCAGGTCCGCCTCATCACTTCCTGTTCCATTCTATCAGTTCCGATATTACTTTCTTTTGTTAATACTTAAAAGTAAAACAGAGTACGGCGCCAAGTGGGCGGCGGTTTTTTTTTTTTTCTTTTGCGGACAGTACTCTTATTAATTCAACTCGAGTTCAAAAGATTTTATATACCATTTCTTTTTCTTTTTATTACATGTTTCTGAAGATAATAAAACATAAAATATTATATCATGAAATATAAATTTCTTTGAGTTAATCTTTTTAAATATATCAAAGACCAAAAGATAATTTATTTTTTTAAAAAAAAAAAAAATACTTTTCACAAAACAAACATGGCCAGAGTGTATATATAAAAGAGCCACCAAAAGGAAGCATTGAATAATTGAAAAAGCAGCTAGACCCATATATAGTTGTTGATATGTTAATTTGAAACTTCTTTTGAGCATTGGATATGGTGATTTGTTGCTGTCGAGTATAAGAAAAAGAGTGACAAATATATATATATATATATATGTAATTGGCCCCTACTAGAAAATTGACATGACTTTCATGCAATAGCAACACTAGCATCATTTGCTTAACTCAAGACATAGAGTGGTGGAAAGAGAATGGACCCTTTTCCATCAACAAAACCAACTCCCAACATATATAGCTTTAATAATTGAGTATTCAACTTCATTCTCTTTTTTTTTTTTTTTTTTTTTTAATAACAGGTATGATCATCCATGCCTTAATTCATTTTTATATATAAAATCTTTACATTTTCTCTCCTTGTAAAATGATCACTATATTTTCAAAATAATATAGACTTATGTGAATTTTTTTCGAAAAATTGTCCGGAATTTTAACTATCGAAACTTATATCCTATTTTATTTTTCATATAATCTTTGAACAACATTACATAAATATATACTATCACGAGTTAGTATGCGCAGCAGAATATTTGCATGTTATGATAGTGATGTCTAGCTTTATTCACTAGTATATACATATATATACTGTTATGATTTTCTAAAATTTACCTTTTAAAAAATTGATGCAATTTACTTATCTTAAATATAATATAGGTAAAAGGGATGAATAACACTTTTAATTTTTAGCCGATTTCAATTAAGCTTTTAAATTTTAGGTTGGAATAATTAAGTCTTTAAATTAAAAAATATGAAATAATTAAGTCTTTAAATTAAAAAATATGAAATAATTAAGCCTTTTTATGTAACTCAATTACTATTATTATTAACTATTTTAGCAAATGTATGGACAACCCCTTCAATCTTGACAAAATCTCAATTAAATTTTTAAATTTTAAATTAGAATAATTAAACTCTTAAAGTAAATAATACGGAACTATTAAATTCCTCTATGCAACTCCATTATTATTACTGTTAATTATTTCCATTAATAATAGCTCATATAAAATGACAACCAATAGCATAAAAGCACATAGATTATAAATTCTATTATTTTATATTTTTAAAAGATAATATAAAAAAATAATACAAAAATTTTAAAAATTATTTGAACAAAAAAAAATCTAGGTGTGAAAATATAGGTTTTATCTTTTTTAATTGGATTAATTATTTTAATTTTTGTATTATCTTTTTATTTAGTATTATTTTGAGAAATATAAAAATAGAATTTATAATTTAGGTGTCTTTATGCCATTGGTTATTATTTTATGTAGGTCATATCAATAAAAATAGTTAACGGTAATAGTAACGGAGTAAAATAAAGGGGCTTAATTTAGATTTGCAAAATTTTAGGGGTTATCAATACTTTTTGCCAAAGTAGTTAATAGTAGTAGTAATAGAGTTGCATAGAGGGACTTAATTGTTCGGTATTGTTTAGTTTAAGAGCGTAATTGTTCCAACTTAAAGCCTAAGAATTTAATTGAGATTCGGCCAAAAGTTTAAGGAATTATCCGTACTTTTTACCTATAATATATATATATATATACACACACATTTGTTGATATATAATACCCGACTGAAACTGTAAATGTATATTTTAAAAAATGTATAGCAAAATTCTAAATTTGATTTTGACCGACTAGTTATGAGACCCATTGTTACAAAATTCTAAATTATTGTGGCACAATCAGCCAACTAAGACAATGGTTGGAATTGTGGTATGTATGTAATTCAATAAATGGGGCAATGGAAAATCTGATAAAATCTATATTTACAGTGTAATATTATTGTTCTCATGTGAAAAGACATTTAACTAAAATATAAATTACTAATCTATAGTCAAGTACCAATTAATACAATTTAAAATTACTTTTATGAGTACTGAATCATAAAAATAATAAAGAAAAAAGATTGGTGAATTCAACATAACTCAATAGAACTAAATCTTTTTTACTCAAAAATATTGTAAATATGTAATTTGTACAGATTTTTGTTTAGACAAATAAATTTTGCCTCTTATTTACCAACTTTGTATATTTCTTTAGCAACATATTTGTTACTACCATATAAGTTCTGTGGCTAAATAAAGGGCCAAAAAAGGGCATTGAATTAGCGACACAATGGCAAAGAAAAATGTATTTGAATTTGCAACAGACATAATTTTTGTCGCTAACTTTTTGCATAGTAAAGGTATCACTTTAGAGCCAATAACAGCGATGACCTATTGGTGACGGATTATTGTCTGTCATTAATTATGATTAGAATTGCTTATCTCGTCATTTTTTGTCTTTAATAGTGACGGCAAGGTAACGATCACCAATTACAGGCCTACCATTAAACCAATCGTCTAATGTCCTCCACATTATAAAGGCTCTATATATATTACAGTTTAAAAAATATAAAGTGTTTTAAAAAATTAAAAGTGAAAAGAATTTAAAATTTTAAAAATATAATTTGGTATTCAGAGTCTATAAAATAGGAACATCATAAAATTAGTCTACAAATTTAAAATTTAAAATAAAAAATATTAACATATTTGAAATTAATAAGGGTGATAATATTATATCATCATTATATAATTATTTATTTCTAAAAAATCTCACAATTGCCTATTTTATTATTAATTAATTTATTTTTTTTATATAAAAAGAACCTCGAATTTTCAAATAAATCTCATAATATCTTTTTATTCTCTTAAAGATCAATGGTAAAGTAGCACAAAAATTCTTTTAATTCTTATATAAATCATACTGTCTTTTTAGCAAAATTATTATTTAATGTTAAATATATTAACTAATATTTATTTTTTTTTAAGTTAAAAGACCTCATTTTGATGAATTGCCTAAGATGTTAAGCCACCCTTGACCAAGTAGCTTAAGTACACAATGGATAATAACAAGCGTTTCAATTAAAAGCCTTTGAATTCATTGACAGATTGTTGCCTATTAATAAGCCTATTGACGGATTCATGTCGTTACTAAAACTTATTGGACAAAGGGTAAATTCTATTTCTGAACTTCTGTAAAATAGAATTTCAACTTTATTAACAAATAATACTTAAAATAAAAAAAAAGGATAGGTGCAGAGACTCAATGGAAGCTGTTCTAACAAACGGAATTGACTGCGTTGCATTAGTAAAGTAAAGAAATCCTTCTATCAAAATTCCACCGCAGTAGAGTTTAACCACCAAGTTCAGGCCAATCAAATCAAAGCTCTATCTAAGTAAAGCTTCGTTTGTTATTTTTCCGGGCACATGCTTCTTAGTACTGATTCGTATGGAATTAGCACGATTCGGCGATCAAATTCTTGTTCGTTACTAAAACTTATTGGACAAAGGGTAACTTCTATTCCTGAACTTCTGTAAAATAGAATTTCAACTTTATTAACAAATAATGCTTAAAATACTTAATACTTTGTAGATCAAATAGATAAAAATTTAAATATATAACTCGTTTTCCAAAATATATTATTATATTATTAAATTATTTATATTTCTATTTTAAAAGCTAAAACTATTGTAAGAAAAAACCAAATTATCATCTTTGTACTACCATCATCGTCATTGTTTCAACACTATATCACTATTGCTATATCAAGATTTACAGAAGAAAGTTGGGTAGATCAAGGTTGATATCAACCTCATTAAAATTGGTTGAATTCTTCCAACAACATTAAATAATAATAATAAAAAAAAAAGTAATACATAAAAAGAATATAGTTATATTAGCTTCACTCGTTTTTAAGAACAATTGATTTACACTCTCTTATTTTGTTAAAATTTAGATTTAGATGGCCATAAAATAGAAGTTAAGGGGTTTATTTATTGAAAAATATGATATTGATTTTATTTGGCCCCTTGAGACGAGACCAGGGGCAAATTAAGCCTTTGTCCGTAAGTTGTTTGTAAGGCAGCAAAATATGTTGGCATTCGATTGATACAATTTCATATTAACAGCGACAGAATTGGTTCGCCGCTAAAATTTACATGTGAAACGATAAGAAATGTTAATTATATTATGTTTTTGATGAATAATTTTAACACAAATGTTTTCTTTTCTGCTCTACCATTCCTTTATTTTTTTTCTTATTTTCTCTTCTCTTCTCTTCTCTTCTGCCATTGATTTTCCACATAATGAAGTGATAATTCCAACTAAAAGTACAAATCAATAATATCATAAAAAGTAGTATGTATAATCTCTCGAGCTAAAAGTTTATATTATAAGAAATTCCACAATGGAACAATAATATATTATTGATTTCTTTGTAACGAAGTGCCATTAGGTTAGAGGACATTTATATAAAATAGGTGCGAGGACTATTTATTGATTTAAGGTTCATGTTTAGTGTTAAAAACTAAATTTAGAATTTTCTTTTTTTAGCTGAATAATTAAGAAAAAGTTAAACGTTTGCAACTTATTGGGATTTAGTTTATCTTTTTAATTTTTTTAAAACAACCATGATGAGTTAATTAAATTTACCAAATTAATTTGATACATTTCTTATTTATATTCCTAAAAGACCTTCCGGTAATAAATCCTCATAAATAATTAATTATGCTAATCCTAACTACATAAATAGTTAACTTAACTTAGTATATTTCTAATTATATAAATAATTAAGAAAGATTTATTTATATTATTACCGTATTTATAGTAATTAATTTGGTGTCATGTGACACTATTGTATATATATTTAAATTATTAGATTTAATCACAACTGTAATATCATGTGACACTAATTAAATAATGACACTACGTTTAAAGGTTTAAAATAAATTTTGATAAAGAAAATTCTCCTATTCTATGTAGTTCAATAAGATCATAACAGTAAAAGCCCTTTTCAAATAATAAAAAGAGTAACATATTCCTTAATTTTTAAAATTAAATAAATAAATAGATAAATAGAAATGTGTACTGAACATGCATGGGCATGCTATCATCTGCTGTTGAACCTTGGCTTAATTGGGTGGTTTTCATCTGCAGAGCTAGGAAAGTCCCATTGACCTAAACATCTACAAGGGAGGGAAAAAGTCACATATATATATATATATATATATATATATATATATATATATAATTTGAGGGTATTAAACTAACTTTTATTCAAGTGTTTAATGGTGAAGTCGATGTATATTTACAAAATTTAAGTCCATTAAATGACTAATTATTAATTAGTTAATTATTCAATGGGTAGTCAGAATTAGTGGCTTGAAAGTTAAGGAGCCGTTAATATGGCAAACTTGTAGAAGAGTCTTTGTGCCTCAGACAGATCAAACTCTCTAAATCAAACTAAAGCCAACCACTTTCTTTTATAAAATTTAATCTTAATTTTGCTTTGTTGTATATACAGTTTATTATTTTAACTCGGGTTCATTAAATGGGAAAAAACCATCATCTGAAGTTTAAAAAAATAAAAAAATAAATATTATTAGGCCAATGCACACGTGGGCCTTCACATGTTTTAGGAGCATATATGACACATACTATTATTATTTATTGTAATATGATAATCTAAGTTATTTTTTGGAAGAAAAGAAAAGAAAAGTGAAGGTGGAGTAGGATATGTGTAGAGTAGAGAATAGAGAATAGGGAATTGAGAAGAGAAGCCAAAAAGAAGAAGTAGACAAATTATGTTCTCTCAGGGTTACATCTTGTGACCAAATAAGCATCCATAACAAAGGGCCAGCAGCTCCTTAAGACCAGTATGGCATTTTCTAGCCCACTCCTGACCCCACTGCCCTTCCCTGCCTCTATTCTTCTGTTCCCCATTCACTTCCTGTCTTATAGCATTTAATTTCAAAAGGTAAAGATATCGAATTCAAGTCTTTCATATCTGCACTAATTTTTTTTCTAATAAGATTAAGAAATAATCAAATGAATTTATTACCGATTAAATATTTATCTCACTATAATTATAAGAATTAATCTTATGTATATACACTATAATGATACGAGTATTAAACAGAGACATACACCAAGACGAGACGAGACGAGAAGAGAAGAGCACGTATATTCATACAACGGAATGATGATTGTGAACAACAAAGACGTTCATTAGGTAAGTTGTTGAATGAATAAAGGTGGGGAAATGAGTAAAAAAATGGAAATGAGGATCTTAGGCCTATGAAGCAACCCACTGGGATTTGGGCCTACAAATTGCAATCGTATTTGACTACACTTTTCTCTGCTTGTTTTTTCCAACTATAGAAGAACATTAGGCTTAGCTCATCCCTTTTTCTTTTCTTTTTTTGTCTTGCTCTTCCATTTTTAGAACCCATAACAGATAAATACAAAACTATAATAATAGGAATAACCTACTATATATTTGAACCAACAGTCATGGCAAATTCCATTGATTGTTTGTACACAATACATCGAAATAATTGAATAGAGCTGAATAGTTATTAATTATTCTCCAATACTTATATATCAAATATCCTTAAATTAATATCGGTGAACTAATTATTATAAAATAAATAACAATTGATATTTAAAAATAAAAAAACTGCATCCGGTATTACTTAAATTTTTGATGACGCTCACATAAAATAAAAATGAGTGAAATTTGTACACATGCTATCCTAAAAATGGTTTATAGGGTTCTGAAAATGCCCTCCTATTTCCAAATTTTTATATGCCATTAATATTCACTTGTTTGTCATAAAAATATGAGTTTCTATGTTCGTATTATTATTTTTGTCCAAAGGTTCCAAAGAATAAATTAAATAAATTTCTGATTTTGAATTTTGATTTACAAAAAAAGTTCAATTAACATTTCCCTATATGAAGTTTATCGTCAATAACAATTTTATCAAAAGACCTATTAAGTCTCTCGTAATCTGCTAGTTTACAAATTTTAGCATACAAGTGCCAAAATCTTTAAGACGGTTTCAAAATTACTAATTATATAACTTAATTTTTTTATTATTATATTTAATTTCAAAAGTCAAAATTTATTTTATTGTAAAATTTATTTTATTTTTCAAAAATCTAAAATTTTTGTCAATAAATTTAATACAAACTAGTGATCGATAGAATAATATTTAAAAAAAGAAAAAAATATCAATAATTTATTGTAAAAATTATTTTATTTCTTTAAAAATAAAATAAACTTTATAACGACTTATAATTAACATTTAAATCAAATCGAGTCAAAAGATTAATTCAAAGGGGATGAAACATAGCAACTTAACATATAGAAAATATTTAGATGAAAAATTCTTGAGTAGACTCAGTGTGCTACATCATATGTGGACTAAATTAATTGTATAGTAACGTATGACTTCATTTATTAATTTGTTAATAGTAATAAATAAGGCAACCAATAAAAATAAAATAATTAATAAATAAAGTCATATATCACCATATAATTAAATAAATTTATGGATTTAATAATAGATCGAATTTATTTAAGATTTTTCTCAAACAAAGATCCTATTTTAAAAAATATAGGAATGGGATGTGTCTAATAAAGCAAACTTTGTGGAGAGTATCTGTAATTATTTCAAAAGATAAGAAGTGGTAGATTTTGTTTGAGTGTGATGATTGGAAGAGAAGGGAATAACATGAAGCCAGAAGGCATCTATACATTCTTGGGCTTTTCCACTTTATTTTATTTGGTATTTGATGATCAACTGTTCTTTTTTGAAGTAATCCTTAAACTCCTATTATTGTTATCTGTACATTCTTCTACTAGGAACCTGAACTCAGATATTATTAAACATTACGAGTAAGGGTATTTAATTTTTAGTTTATTGGATCCTTATAAATTTATTATTATTTTAAATAAACTTTAATTTTTATATGAAATGTTTATTAATTTTGTAAATACCTAGAACAATAATTAAGAATAAGCGTTGAAATAAAGAAAATAATGCAAATAAATAAAAACATGATGAGAGGATGGATTGCTCGTTGGTACCTAAGACCGATAGGCTCCCATTTACATTCTGAAAGTTACTACACCCTCAAACATTACATGAAAAACCCTCAAAACTTCATAATACCAAAACCTTTAATTACAGAAAAGAGAGGCACAAAAAACTTGTCCAGAAATTAAAGCCAGTCAATAAGATCGTTAGGGCGACAAGATGATATTTCTATAGATGGTGCATTCACTTAGATCTTAAAAAAAAAAAAAAAACTATTATTTATTAAAATCAATCCATCTTCGTATTAAAGCCGTAATTAAAATAAACACCTTTTAAAAAGATGATGGATTACTACAAGATAAGTATTCACTGTGAAAATTGACTTGTAAATTAGCGTCAGTTTAATTTTGGATTTAGAGTGGGAATGACAGTTTTAGCAATTTTGAAGGTTCCATTAGTATAAGTGGAAAATAAATTTTAAATCTTATCAAATTATTCTATCTTAGAAGTTTAGGCCAATTTTTCATATTAGATCAGAACAAAAAAAAATAACATGATATAATATAAACAAAAGATACATTTTTTATACAAAAGTTTTGAAACTTAGTTTTTTTTATCTTAAACTTAATAACTAAGGTAATAATATGGCAAATTAAAACCTAAATAGCATTTGAATATGGAAACTAAATACTAGAAAAATTACAAATGATGGGGGCAAAGATTTAAAGATTAAAACAAAAGTCTAGAAATTCCCTAAAATAACATGATTGAATATCTTTTTTGGCATAAGTTTTTTTTTTTATTCATTCACAATAATGAAAGGACATGGAAATGATAAAAATAGAAGTTTAACATTTTTTTTAAAATATAATTGATAACAACAGGGACCAAGGAACGTAAAGGGGAAAAATTATAGGGACCCAAAAATAGGTTTATGGCTAACATAAATAGAGATAGATGGAAGCGATAGAGGAGAGGGTATCAGTCACCTGTCGTTGTCCGATGTGTTGCCGCAACAGAGTCTGGTCACGGTGTCGTATTATTATTGATCATGTGACTGATTAGTTGCTCCCGTCGGCGCATTTCTAGCCTTTATTTTTCCGTATCAACGGCCCACCCCAACGCCTCATCCTCCTACTGTTTATTCTCCCCTTTCTATCTTTAATTTTTTTTTTTTTGGCAAACTTATAAAACATTAGATGAAAATATTAGAGTCCATATATAAACAGCAGTAAATACGGGTTGTAATTATATATCAGCATATGCATAATTTGTAAATATTAGATTTTCTTTTCTTCCTAATGCAGCTCCCATAAAAGTTTAAATGGTCGAGAATTAATTTTAGTATAGTTTTTCATGATATTAATTAGAACTTAGAATAATCTTTGTTTTACTTTTTGTTTACAGGTTTTTTAAATTGTTAATAAAACATATTATCTTGTAATCCAAATTATATATGTAATAATGTTTTGATATGCATGCAATCATAGTACAAGTCTGAGGAAGAAGGCATGATGGAACAGTAATATGAGATTCAGGAAATTGCCATTTCAATGCAAAGTCCTTATTACTATATCTGTTCTGACTGGCACTTGTTCATTGAGTTGTAGCATTCCTTTTTCTGTACACTAAAAATGGGTCCATTTTACCACCTAACTATACTTTCTATTGATGTTTCCTTTTGATTCTTTTTTCTTCTATTAAGAAAAGAAAAAGGGAAAAGGAAAGAGCAAAGATGAAGAAGTGAAGTCTCTAGGATGGGTTTTCAATTTATGTCAATTAATTGAAAGGGAAAAGGCATTGATCATCAATGCAATACGAACTTTGCGATGAGATGTCTGCCTTACTCTATGTACCAAAAGAATGCATGCAACATACACATTGAGAATATGTAAATTCAAGTTTTTAACTCCACAATAAATACTATATATATATACTCAAGTTATTATATCCATAAGAAAATGTGTTCTAAATTTCAATATTTAATTTTGAGTTGGTTATTGTCGAAAGATGTAAAGATTATTCTACATTAGATATATAAAAGAATATAAAAGAGTTTTTAATGTAAAAATGCAAACTCATTAATTTGACTTAAGTCATACTAATGATTAGACTTAAATTAAAATTAATTTATTATTGATTCATTCACACTTCTCTTATTTCTAATTTTTAGACTTATGAAACATAAATTTTTTTTTTAGTTGTTTTAAAAGTAGTAGACTGTCATAAATACGCAACTATATTAATATTTTTAAAATAAAATAATATTTTAAACTTTAAAAAAATTGAATGAGATAACTGAGCAGAATATCAAATCTAATTCAAAACAAATCATTGATATGCAAAGCTAAACACAATCTTGTTAATGAACTAAGTTAAAACTTGTTTATATGCTAAAATTTAAATGAGAAACAAAAATTTAATTGTATTATCGCGAGAATAAGGATTGAGAATAAGGACAACAAAAAAGAAACAAAAGGGTAACATAGTGTGAGAGATATAACCCATAACAGAGAAGGTGAAAAGATAAATAAAAAAATAAAAAAAAGAAGAAGAAGCAGAAGAATTGAGTGGAATTTTTGGGAAAGAAAGAAAGAGAGAGAGAGTGGAAGAATCCAAGCAAGCGTGTGGGGAGGGATAAATGACAAAACAAAGTGAAGAAGGGACTGAGTAGATATTTGATATTTCTGTTATCATTTATAAACTTAAATTATATATTTATAAATATAAATATGAAAATATAATTAAGAATAGATGATAATTGATGTGGGCCCCATTTTCTTCTAAATCAGAATTGAGTTTTAATTTTGGGTTTAGAATAGCAGTGAATTTTTGAAGTTCACAGTTGATAATAAAATTATATGTAATATGTATATATGATTCGTGACAAGTCAAGTTGCACGAGCCACTACTGCCTCTCCTCTGACCTTCTGCCCTCGTACGGTTCAAGTGTACGCTCTCTTTCTCTGTCTTTTTTCTTTTCTTTTCTTTTTTAAACATAATCTATAATTTCCTTTTTAGACTTCAGTTTATCTCTAAACCTGACTTCTTACATTTGATAGTAACTATTTGTTAAACACTTTAACTTGTCACTTTATTTTGCTTTTTGATATATTTAGTTAATATAAGTCGCATTTGGTAGTTCATTTAATTATTTATTAAAATCAATATGGCCTAAATTATTTGGATTATTAAGAAGAAAATGTAGTTTATATTCATTTTGCCAGTAGTAGTGGCTCATTCATTTATTTTTAATTATTTTATTTAAAATATTAGTATGTTTAGTAATTGTTGCTTCGAAACACTAAATTAGAATTAGTAGGTTAAAGAAAATGTCAAACGGTTAGACTTAGTGGACATAGTGCGAGTCACATAGTTATAGCCAATAAGGTTCATATTAAGAGAAAAAAAAAATCAAAGTTAAAAGATCAATTCTTAATTATTATTTTATTAAATAATTATATATAATAACTTTTTAAATTGTGTAAAAAATTTAAAAAGACCATATCATAGTTGGACTCTATTGAAATAATCTGATATCACTGTATGATCAAAAAGACTAATTCTTATAGAATTTTGGACATCATGCTTACATAGTCTTACTCCCACTATAATTAGAAGACCTTCAAGTCCTATATAAAAGACTGAAACTTAGTTGAACAAGTACATATAATCTTCTACAAGTAAGATACTTTTCTACAATCTTATTTATCTTAATCAACTTAGCCATCTAGTGGGGTCGGAAAACTCCATCCAATACTTTCAAACTTCTTTTATAGATACTACGAAGCTCGATTCATACAAGAATTTTTAGTTGATAGCTAAGTTGATTGATCAATTTCAATAATTAATCTTCATGTATTGTCTTGTTAAACATTTACAAGAAAAGTAAAAGAATGTTTATCTAATAATGATCAAGTTTTAATGTAATGAACTTGTGTTGTGATAAAAGAAACACTGTAAAGACAACAAAATATGTATTGGTCACAAAAGAAAGATAAATTTACGATAATTCTTTAAAATTAAGGAATTTAGTTTAAATTTTTATGCGAGTAAATTAACACTCTTAAGAAAAAGACTAATAATTGAATGGTGTATTAAATGTTACTTATATGTCTAATGTTTTGGTCAAATGCATCATTTAGGGTCATTGATTTAACAGTTCTTTTTACCGTTATCTGTTATCTATATATTGATGCATCGTTGTTACTACTATTTTAATTATAAAATTTTTTAATTCATCATAAAATGATATTTTTTATTTTTAATTATAAAGAAAATATTATAGATTGAGATCAATAAACACTAATATAATAATAACATGCCTATTATTGGACTGCTACAGCGAATAACGATATTGCAAAATATTAGTACTTGTAACTAATAAATATATAACATTGAAGAGTTGAAAGAATAAAAAATTATTCACGGACGAACAAATATATTAATGACATAATAGATGCAAATATAATTATTATTCTTATTTTATATTTTTTGTAAATTATGAACTAAAAAAATAAATAAGAAATACTAATATGATAAATATTTTTATATTAAAAAATAATTTGTTACATTTTAATCAATTCTTTTTGAATATTCAACTCATAATTCATATAAAAAATAAAAAAATAAAAAATTAAGGATTGAAATATAATATCGTAAAATTATATATAGGTTGGCATTATCCAAATAATATTAATGAATAAGAAAAAAGAAAGGAGAAGTAAATAATGTGGAGAAAGATTTTTTTACTCATTAGTAAACTAAAAAGTAACAATTATAAAAAAAATTAAAATAATAATATTAAATGATAACAGTAATTTATTTTACAGGTAATAAGTTAATTTATTTAAAATAGATAATTATTTTAATAAATTATTAGTTATTTTAAATTTTGATATGGTAGTTTAGTGATGAATTTTTTACTTCAAGACCATTCTTCTTCTTCTTCTTTTTTTTTTTTTTCAGTTGTTGGAATAAACAGTTTGGATATATTATCTTCTTGCCACATTTAATTATTTTTGGTGCCCCTTTCTTCATGTCTGGAATTATTGCTAAATAAGTTTTTCTTTTGTGTAATTTCCTTTTAGACTCGATTTAATAATTTAATAATAATATGATGTTAAAATATGAGTTTTTATAGTAGAACACTCATTCTCAATTCTTCAAGTCTTCTATACCAAGAAAAGGTAGTTATTAGCATTTCAAGGAGGGAAGAATGTGTAATTGATGGTTGACTCCAATAAACTTGGGTTGTGACTTTTGCACCCTAATAATTTATAATTGTACCAAATCTTCTTTCTTTTTTTACTTAAATGATATTGATATACTTAATTTAAGTTTTTAATCATTAAAATTCATTAAATTCTCCTTTAAAAACCTATTTTTTTCATTTTAATATCATTTTATAAAGAAAGAGTTTTCCTATTGTTTTATTTATTTATATTTTTGAATGTTTAAAACTGTTACAAACAACTCATGACTATGCCAAATTCAGTTTATATTCATACACAATGTGATTTTTAATTTCTTTTTTTTTTTTTTGTATAATTTTTAGCATCTCGATTTATATTAGAAATCTTGTTGTGGACACTTTAATATTTAATGTGACAGAAGAAATAAAGGTGAAAAATTAATAAAATATGAAAAGATAAGGAAAAAAATAAAATGTTGGATTGTTAAATTACTATTTAAGCATACAATAAAAAGTAGAAGAAATCCCATCATCTTTTTTGTGGGGTGAACTTACATCCAATTGGAAAAAAATAATACAACAAAAACAGTAGTTCTGCATCTTCGAATGACAAATCAATTGTGAGCCAATATATAATAATATATTAAATATACAAACTTATATTATTTAAATATTTAAATTTTAGTTATTTAACAGTTTTATTTCTAATTTAATCATATAAAAATTTTAACTCTATTTCTGTGATTTTTCTAGAGATTGTTTGAGATCGGTATTGGGTGTTAAAAAATGATGTTTTGATATTTTTAAACTTTAATGCTAAACTCATTTTCAAACAATTCTAAATTCTTATAATCTAATAAATTTTTAGATATTTTATATTTAAATAATTACATGCAATAAAATATTTAAATATTATAAAAATAGTCTACCAACTTATCATCAAATAATTTAAGTATTAAGATCACTAAAATAAAAAAAAAATAAATGTATAAATATGAATTTACCTAGTAAAAGAAAAACTGCATAGAACAATCTTTACAAATTATATAAATTTCTGCAATTTGGGTTGGGACAAAATCTTATCTTCTTCTTATAAGAGAGGAATAAATGAGGTTTTAAATGAGACATAATAACAATAATTAGATGGGAGTATGGGACCATCCTAAAGGGCATAAATTACAAAAAGAAAAAAAGAAAAGAAAAGGAGGGCATGTGATGAGCTGCCAAGCCAATGAGAGTAATGGTACGTTGGGAACGGGACGGTGTTGACAAAGAAAGGTAAGGTTGTCTTTATCCGTTTGTGGGTCATTTTAACAGCCTGTTCACTCCAGCAAAACTCCCAGTCCCTACTCTACGACTAAAAAACAACACAACATAACTAATGCTTCAAGAATTGGATATGGGCCGTTCGATCTTTCCGAAGGGAACTATAATCAACAGTCCAGATGGGCCCCTTTTGTAACAGTAACTGTCTCATTTACTTGAAATGGGCCCAGTCCTCAATTATGATCCATCCATCACTTCCTTTTATTTATTTAATTACTTTTAAATTCC
Organism: Ricinus communis; assembly: GCF_019578655.1. Taxonomy (NCBI): domain Eukaryota; kingdom Viridiplantae; phylum Streptophyta; class Magnoliopsida; order Malpighiales; family Euphorbiaceae; genus Ricinus; species Ricinus communis. The sequence continues at coordinate 25,683,763 of NC_063258.1, forward strand.
ACCTATGAATATGGTATTTTTCTTTATTATTTTATCATTTTACTTATTTCTGCCCCTTTTAGAATTGTACCGTATATATATATATATATATATATATATATATATATATTCAGCTGAGTTATGCTATAATTATAAAAAAACTAAAATTCTTAAATTATTAAATAAAAAATATATGCATTTAAATAATAATGAAAAATAGAATAAAATTCTGCAGAAGGAAGTGAATCATTTTATGGGTTTGAACAATTGATATGCTTTGTGGGTCTGAACTGAAAAGTACAATTAATATGACGTGTTGCAATATGGAGAATTGTCCATATCAATCAAGAATTGATTTTATTTTGAATAAAATATATTTATCAATAGCTATCTTTAAATGATAGAAATTATCTCATCTTTGAGAAAAAAGAAGTAAAATCAAAATTTTAATAATATAAGCTATATTATCGAGTGATGTGTACTTTTTTAATAATTGAATAAAGAAAATTTGGTTACCCTTTCTTTCCATTCAATATGCATAGTGACCTCGAGTTAAATTGAAAAGCATATCCTAATAATAATTATTATATGATTGAAGATTGTAATAGAAAAGTTATTAGCTCAATAAGACCCAACATGGAAAGTGTGCTCTGTACTTTAGAACTCAAACTTAAAATTACTATTTTTAAGAAATGCTATTGGAGTACTATATTAATTTAATTTATTAAAATTTATATTTTATTTTTGTTATACTAATTTTTTTAACATGTGAATTTATTTTTTATATATAAATTTTACCACTGACTTCTTCTCTTTGCTTCACCGATGCGAGTCGATCCAGTGAGACTGGTGGTGAAGGAGAGCTTGCGACGTTGTTGAGATGCTATGGCAAGAGTTACGCATTGAATTGCAACCAGAAAAAGAAGAACAAAAAGGAGATGGCGCAACAGTGAGAAAGAGAGCTGATTGGAGAGAAAAAGACGAGTAGAGGCTGATGTGCGTAAAATACACACATCTAAATGGGGTTTTTAAGATTAATTTTATGGACATTTGGATGTGAATTGGTCCCAACACTCACCCTATGCGTCTGTTTGTGTGCATTAGGTCTAAAAGAAGTCAAAGGATGATAAAGGAAGGAATTTGAGCATAATTGGACACCGAAGCTACCGAAACAAGCTAAGTACGAATAAGAGGAAGCTGAACATGGCCGTGTTGGTTTCAACACTAGCCGTGTTCCCAACACGTTCACCAACACGACCATGTTAGTGCATCAAACATCAAAGAAACATAAGTTTTAGGGAGCACGACCACAGAGAGTAACACGGGCATCAACACCAGCCCGTGTTGGGAACACAACCACCAACATGGCGACAGGGGGAATTAGTTAAAAGAAAGAAGAGAGGAAAAAAAAGAGAGAGAGCGGGGGAGAACGTCCCAAACCCTAACTTTTCTCTCCCTAAGGGTTTACTGAGATGAAACCAAAGGAAAAGGAGACTTGGATCAAGGTTTCAATCGGATTCCCTTCAAGGACTGAAGATTGGGCGAGGTTCGTTGATTGGTTTTCAAATCGAGCAAGGGGAACAAGAACCGATTCAATTCGAGCAAGAGGAATTGAGGTTGTTTACTCTCATCTAAGGGTGTAATCGAGTTTTCTCTACCTTTACTCATTGTTGTAATTGAATTCTTGTGTATTTTGATAATGAACATGATTAGCTAGATTGATTAAATCCATTGGGATTTCTTTACTATGTTGGCTTAATATTATATTGTTGGTTCTTCTTGCTTTCAGTATTAATAAGATAATATATTATTCATGAGACATTGTGAATTGTGTGTTTAGATTGCTTTGTGTGATTGAGAAGTCCATTTGGCAATTGGAATTTTGAATAGCAAGAACTGGTTAATAATCGCTTAGAGATAAGGATAATTAACTACCTGGATTAAGAATTAACAAAGCTTAATAGAGGCGGATTAAAGCTTAATGCTAATTTAAGAATCAATCGTTGGGAAGAGATTGCAACTTTAGGTTATTAGGTTTAGGAATTCGGTTATCTCGAGAGAGAAACCGAATTCGGTTAAGAATTCGTCCACGGGTAGCATAATTAGACTCACCAATCCTTTATCTTTTGTTTGATTGCCAACTAGTTTAGGTTCCCTTTGGGTTTGCTTTATTGTCTTGGTTATTTTAGTTATCAATTACTCTTGCATCTCCCTTAAAACTTAGCTTGTAGCTATTAGTTAGTTTAGAAATTATTCATCACTCATTTAGGTTAATATAACAAAGAACAAAGGAGTAACTCTGGGCTTTCACTTTTCCGAGGAATACGACCTTGATACTCGCCATTAGTGCTAGACTGCATTGATAGGTACACTGCCTTAGATTGTAGCTAACACAGTTAGCACACATCAGAGGCAAAAATGTAATTTTTGTAATAGTCTAAATTACTTTTGGGCAACTGAGAAAATGTTGAAGATGTTATACTAACAGCTGCTCAAATGGGTCAGATAGTTGAGAAGGTTTCTCAAGAGAAGTTATGGGTCAAGTCTTCTCTGCCGCCGCCGCCACTGCCTTGAGTTTCAAATGGGTAACGATAATTAAGAAAATATAGCTTAAAGCTTCCTATATTTTTCGGGTTCTATTTAGCTATGATAAAACCTTGGCTTGGAGGGTTTTATTTTGTTTTATTGAAGTTTTTAACTTCTTTTTTGAAGTCTAAAATGTAAGATAATAAATGATTGCAAAGTTAAAAGAAGAGAATAGAGACGTACTATGAAGAGGATGAAGGTGAGATTCCTATTATCTCTGAAGTCGTTTTGAAGAGGAAATTAGCTGGAATTTATGTTTTTGATTCTGATTATAATTTTGATGATGACGAAGGAACATAGATTCATGAGATGCAAAGGATTTTATCCTTTTAGTCAATGGGAAAAGGAATATTGTTAGTTATAGGTTGAATTGAAGAGACTGTATTTTCAAGTAATTGCGATTGTATTGTATGTATCAGAAATGGTTTTTTTTTGTGTATTTTAACATATAGAGTAGCATTAAGATTGTTTAGTAATGATCACTGATAGCTTTGGCCTTTAGATGCTCTTTTTGCTTATGTTTTTCTTTAGTGAGATTGTAATTTTAATTAATTATTTGTTGACGCCACAATAAAGCTAAAAAAAGCAGACGTAATGATCTCACATAATTTGTTAAATAGTGCATGTAAAATTTAACAATGTACTGCTATTGTAGGAGACCATATGATCTTACATGTATTTATAATCAACTCATGAGAAGCATTCATAAAACTATGATCTTTCATATACTTATAATCAACTAATGTGAAGCATTCATAAAGCTCTTTGTAGGGATTGGAGAGTGAGGTGTATGTATGTAATTGTGAAGCTAATGGCTTTGCTCGTTGGTTTGCAAACAGAGCTTTGACTTGTAATATTGGAATTCACATTATTGATATTGATTATTTTTTTTCCTTTGCTTCAGCCATGTTATTTATATTATATTAAAATAAAAATAAGAATAATATAAAGTAATTATAATAAATTATATTCATAAAATAAATAATTAATATAATTAACCAAATGAAAATATTTAAAATATTTGTCAATTCCAAATAAATTCTTAATAACTAAATATTAAATTACTAAAATATCTCTGAAAAATTATCATCAAATAGAATTAAAAATTCAGAGTATTATTTTAGTTGAATGATTTTCTATTAATGTTTAGTTGATGTTTGGTTGATGTTAGACGTCTATAGTTTATGTTTTATTGATATTTAGTTAATTTTCTATTTATTTTTTATTTATTTAATATTCATATAACTGGTTGATTTTGTTATTTTTGGTTGATTTTAGTTTATGTGTATTTTTTAAAGGTCTTTCTAAATAATCTACTTCTTTTTTCTTTAATACATATACATAATAAAATTGAAAAAATAGTAATAGGTTGCATTGAAAAGTTGATCAAAATTTTTTTATAGAAAAGAAAAGAAATTGATCCAAAAAAATACATTGTAGAAACATTAGGAAAAAATCAAATTAAATATTTTTTGTGTTATATAACTAGTTACTTTGAATAATTTTATTGATGTTTGGTTAATGTTTGATTGATGTTTGGTTGATTTTCAAATTTATGAATAATTGTCTTCAGTTTATTTTCTTTTGTGGTTTTTTCAATCTCTTTTTTATTTTATTTCTTTTTTTGATATCTCTCTTTGCAGTTCTCTTATTATATAAAAGAAAAAAAATATTATCATTTTGATTTTCTTAAAAATTTATTGAATTTTATTTTTTTTATAAAACGTTTGAACTTTTTTAAAACTTTTGTAAGCAATTATTTTGGTTTATATATATATAGTCTTCTAATTTTTAGACTATATTTACAGTTTCGTTATGAATTTCTATGTCAAATTTTACACCTTTTTATTTATTTTAAGTCTTTATGTAATTAAATGATTTTGTTGATGTTTGGTTGAATTTCAGATAAATGAAGAAGTGTCTTTTATTTCTTTACTTAAACTGTTATTTACATATTGAAGACAATATAAAATATTAGAAATTGAGTTGCAATTTCACATTAATAATTCTCATCATCTTCAAAAACAATAATAATTTCTATTCTGGCGTTGCAAAAAAATATTATATTAATATAAATAAAGCATAAATGCTTGCATATAGTGAAAATAATTGCTTTGGCTTTCTATAAAGTAAATGATCGCTCTGCAATAGAAAGATGCATGTTGTAATAAAATTAATATATGAATAATTAAGCAAATAATATAAAAAAAAAGATATGTGTGTCCTATAGTCATATATTAATCTTTTTTTTATATTTCTTCATAAACTGAAAATCGATAGTATTATCATATTTTTTGCGAGAAAGAAAAGATTAGCTTTAGAGGAATTTTTGTGAGCTTGTGTATTTTAAAGGTACAAATTTTATTAATTTTATAAAAATTTTAAATTTATAATTAAATAAAAACTTTAAAATTTAGCAACGTTCATAAAATCACATAAAGGGAAATGTTTATATTGATCTAAACAAGGAAGAATAGATAAGCAAGTTAATATTTACTCTCACATTAGATCAAGAAATGTCCAGCATAAGTTATATAGTATAAAGTGAATAGGACATATTTCAAATTTTAACTTAAAAATGATAAGATTTTTAGAGTGTCGTGGTCGTTACATTTGAATTTATAATAATTTATTGAAAAAGTCATCCATATTAATTAATTAGTTGATATGAAATACATATTTATAGAAAAATAAAATAAAAAATTAAATTCATATAAAAATATAGGTTCTAAAATAAAAATAAAAATAACCATTTTCTAATAAGTGTGTTGTTATTGAATGTCAAATAGCATGCAAGAAATGCAGGCATCAGAGAGAGAAAGCGTATTTTTGTAAAACGTTTTTTTAAATTTGTGTAAATAACCCTTTTTATTTTTTATTTTTTGGTCAGGCTTGTTTAACTACATTCCTGCCCGGCTGCCCATTTTTGGGCTGGTGGCCCATTTTTCTTGGAATTCTACAGTGGACCTGAAGAGTGTCTCCAACAATAACTGGATTTGTAAGGTTATGGAAATTACTCAGACCGAAGCCTATCCTTCCACCCAATATCATAATTCCTTCTCTGCAAATAAATAAAATATAAAAGATTATTACTGATTATCTTTTAAATCTTTTGTCCCACATGTTATCTTTTGGGTCTTCTGGAAAAATTTAATTAAATAAAAGTATAGATAGTTTTATAATGATTTTTAATTTTTGTTATGTATTCATTAAATAAAAAATTATAAAATTTAGATAAATTTATATAGATTGTTTCATAAAATTCGATACAATTTTATAAATTTCTTAAACAAAAACATAAAATATTAAAATTTACTATAAATTACAAAAACATATCTTAAAGAACATAAATATTCTTTTTGGTTGGCCAAAGAATATTTCTTTTCATCACTTCCAACAAAAGAAAATGTTGAAAATGAGTTCATGCATGGAATTATAAATCTGCTCATCCTATTTTGATTATTAAGATATGATTTTATCACAATATATTAATTAGGCATCTACATTAACATTATTTTTCTTAATATTCTTTCATCTTGAAAATTTTAAATAAAATATAAACCTTTCTGAAATAGCTGCCTACTTTATAACAAAAATATTATAAATAAATAAACTTCCATTCATGCAGCAAACTATATTAAAATATAGAAATTTCTATTGTTTATGATTTATTAATTTTTTTATTATTTAATCATTCTTAATCAAAATTATACATATATATATATATATATATATATATATATATATATATAGTTTTCCAAAAATATAATACAATTTTTCTTAGTTATATATTAAGAAATTCTTTTAGTTTAATAAGAATTTTAAATTTAAATTTTTAAATTTATAAGTACTAAAAATTCTGAAATAATATTTTTAAATTTAACTTTATCTAACACACTAAATTATTTTAGATTATTAAATAAAAAATTTAATTTAATTTTTAATTTTAAAAGATATTAATAATTAAAATAATAATAACCAGTTAAACCACTCGCAAATAAACACCTTATTCAATGAAATAATACAGAATTCCAATTTCTTGAAGATGAGACGAGAGGGAATCTCAAAAGCACTTTAGTGCGGCGTTTTAATAATATAAGCAACGGAAGCCAAGTATCCGATGCTGGAAAAACGCGTGTGCCTGTGCCGTTTCTTCCACGGCAGTAACTTATAAATTGCTAGTGTCTCCCTTTTCAATACGTTATTCCTCGTTGGAGAAATTGATATTTTTGAACAATATTATGACTGACTTTCACTTTAACAAAATGGACTGCTTTGCCTTTTCTTCTTCTTTACTGGCCTTAAATTTATAATTACTTTAACTTTCATATATATAAAACCACTAATTTGCAACAGAATTGCAAATGTTAAATGTTACTTTCCAAATTTTGTTTTGTCTTCTTCATGTAATAGTCCTAACTTTGTTCACAAGGTAACTATGGTTACTTAATTATGGTCCAACATTAATAAAAGTAATTGTATAAAGAGCATTTTTTATTTAAGAAATAGCATACTTATAAAAATAAAGAAAATTATGAATTTAATAATTTTTATTTTTTTATTTTACTTTATTTAATAAGTATTATTGTTTTAAATTTTATTTTTCTTAGAGAGAGAAAATATTAACTTTGGAGAAAAAAAATAAAAAATAATAGATATCAATTAATGAAATGTATAAAAGTTTATAATGTACTAATTACAATAAGAATAGATAGTGAATTTGGCTCTCCAAATATAAAAAGATAAATTTATTCTTTATTTTATATTTAAAAAATAAAAAATATGTCGAATTCTCTTTATAATAAAGACAGCTGCTTTAGGGAATTGCTAAATGTATTCCGGCCTATCCTAAAAGCTAAAGACACTAACTCTCATATTATATAATTTAAGGATAATTTGGTATTTAGGATGAGAAATCATTCTAACCTCAAATCTTATTTTATTTTCTAAATTTCAAAATTATTTTTGAGAAAAAACAGATAAATTAGTACTTTTTTCTAAAGACAGTATTAAAAAAATATATTTTATAGATATTAAAAAATTTATATATTAATTTAAAAAAAAAATTTATTTTTACACCACCCAACAACAACCTTAAAAACATTATAAACTATCTAATGAACCCTAGGCATTTACAAGAACAAAACAAATAGAAAATATTACATTATCTCGAATGAATTAAAATAATAAGTTGCTAATCAATTGGGAACATACGTATGTAAACTTTTGACTTTTTTCTTTTCTTTCGGGAAGACAGTGACTCATAACAAATAAGACACTTTTGAAAGACCATTTAAATTAATTAATGCTCATACTTTATCTTAATAGTGATAAATAGTGGCATTTTTTAAAAATAGAACACTTCCATATAATATTATAAAAATAAAAATAAAATACTAAACTAGTTGTATTTTATATCCTTTATTTTTTGGTTGATAAATTTCTTTTGCTTTTCTTTTTCTTTTTTAAGGAAAAAGAAAAATGAAAAAAGAAAAAAAGAAAAGTATTGGCTTTACTTTTCAATAGAAAGGGCCTTTGAAGGTAAAGAGTCAAGTAGGAAGCATAATAATACTATAGTTTTCCAAGAACAAATATTCTTCTGAAATTAATCTCTAGTTCAGCATTCCCCTTTGTAGGGTGGAGATAATTTGGAAATGGAAGGCATAAGGTCAACTTTATTGTCTTAGTCTTGCTCACCATCTTACTTTTGATGGTGCAATTTCGCTTTACACATACATTATGTTAGTGTTATTGAATTTTAACATATTTTCCTATAATATTTTATTAATATTCTTTTAATGCAATACACAATTATATAAGTAATAGACTTTCTAACTTAGTCATCATTTTATTTTACTCTAATATAACATTCAATTCATCTATTAATAAAAGGAATTTATTTGAGTTTAGTGTATGTTTCCACTTATATACTAAATTGATAGATAATTAAAATATATAATTTAAATAATAAAATCTCCATCAATTATCAAATGCCAAAATATATAATATTGGTATGTAGGTGTTCAAATACTGAATTCAAATTTCAGGAGATGATTATTAAGGACAACTTTCCTCGAGCATCCAAGATTGCACTTTAGTTAGATTTTTCAGTTCCGAGATTAGTACTGCAATAACGGACTTAGACCATATCCAAATTAACTATAATTCTATAAATATTTTACAATTGAGAAAAATTCGTATAGATATCGAGTACTCACTCCTTTTCTTTGACAAGAAAAAGAAAGAAAAGAAGTGCGAGAAAGGGAGGAGCTCAAGCCCAAGCAAAGTGGTAAAGTGGAAGGACCATCAATTATTCTGTATTTTTCTTTTCTTTCAAAGTTGAAGTAGTACTCAATCATTAATGAAGTGAGCCTCCACGGTAAAGTGATAAAGAGTAGTAGTTGGCATTTTACTTTTGGTGCAAAAATGGAATGTGAAGCAACAAATAACATCATTTTGTATTCTTCTTCTCACACAAACAATTGGTGTATCACATTAAATTGTCTCCTATCATAATTATTCCTATTGCACTCATGTGTCACGACAATAAAACTAATATATATTGGACCCACAAAATTGACTAAATATAAAATAGGAAAAGAAAGACTAGTCTATATTATCACTTTTTCATTTTCCCAAACAAACACATCCTAATAAATATTGTGCGCGAATTCTCAATATATAAAATCAAACTATAAACTATATAATTGTGATTGTTATTTTCAGATTATACAATCACTTGGAAAAGCGGGGAGTCAAATTTTAATTATATTAATATGAAGTTCGTATAACTATTATTGTTTAAATTAAGCGTATTAAATAGTTAATGTATGTAATTACGTGAGCAAATTCTATAAGTGCCTCTTATAATCTGACTTAGCATCTTCAAAACATATATCTTTGGAATTTAAAAGTATGAAAGAATCAATCACAAGAAAGTACTTTTAATATGCTTTAAAGAAATCAAAAGGAAAGAAAATAATAATTATAATATATTAAAATAATTAAGATTCTTACAAACTAAATTGTAAATAATTTTATATATGAAATTATTTATGAATTAAAAATATATCGGTATTACTTTAATATCAATTTGTTAATATAATTAATACGAGATTAGGTAATTATATATATTACTTAATTATTGATAATTAGATATATTATTTTTAAGTATTAATTCTTTTTATTTTTAAATTTAACTAATAGTACTTGATAATTATAGAATTTTTCTATACAATTTTTGACTTATTAAAAGTTATACGATCGATCTAAATTGTATATAGATATTTAAGGATATTTTAGAGCGTTAATGATTTGTTTCTATATATAATATGGTATAAAGATGTGTTTTACCTCACTTTAGTTTTTCTTGTCTAAATTCAGGAAATAATGCAAAAAAGGAGAATTTGAGTTTAAAACACACTAATGGGCGTTAATTGGACTGCGGCTATTAAAGGCTCGAGAATCAGACACGTGGGCTATTAATAGTTTGGGCCTAGCTTAGAATCAGACATGTGGGCTATTAAAAGTTTGGGCCTAGCTTAATTCATTAAGGCCCAAAAAGAAAAGTTTAAATAATTATTATGTAATTAGTAGATAATTATCATTTGAGTAGTTTAGTTTGTTTAGGACAATAAAAGGATAAACTAAAGGAGTTGTTTGGGGAGGAAAGAACTCTGAAAAAGGGAATCTCTACAAGGAGTAGAGATGAATTAGAAGAGGGACTTCTTCGACTACTGAATCTCTCGAAGACAAGGGTTCTATTCTCGGCAGAAAATTCTGGAGTGAATCAATTAATCTTTGACATCTTACTAGCTTGCGTGGCATCACTTTTTGAAGAATCAGAGAAGCTTTTCGAAGACGTGAAGAAAAAGGATCAATCTTCTTCATTCCTTGAAGAGCCCTTTGAACTTTTTGAACTTTGAGGGAGTTTTAATGTTCTGTTTTATGAATCTTAAGTCTTTCTATTTAATTACAATGATCGTTGGATTGAGTATGTTAGGCTAAGTCTCATAAGTGTTTAGTTTGGTTTTTTACTTATGTTTGAACCTTATATATTTTGAGTTTAATGAATGATTTCTTTTCCTTCATATGTTCATTAGTTTCATCTATTATTATTGATTGACCATCATATCAATTCAATAGTAATATGTGTTATGAAAATCTTTAGGTTAAAAGTATTAGAGACATCATCTTTACTTTAATCTATGTTGGTTAAGAAACATAAATTGCATCATTAGCTTGAGTAACTTAGGGAAAAGGCACATCACCATCTCATTTGTTAAATTAGGGCTTAAGGGAATTAAGGGGATTACTAAGTAAAAGCTAGACTAAATACTATTTTATCATATAGTTCATATTAATCATTCTAGTTGCATATTTACTTTCTGGTTATTTAATTTCTTTTATTAAAGTAAGATCATTCTCAAAACATCGGCTTAGAGTGTTTATATTTACTTTCAGTAATTTGTGTGATAGTTGGTCTTTATGATATATGCTCTACAATTCCTTGTGAGATCGACCTCGTGGTGAGCTCACCCGAACTATCATTCGGTTCGTACACTTGCGAGTACTTATTTAGACACATCATTATATATGAATTTATTGACAACCTATATTAACATAAGAACATATAAAATGAATAAATTAATTAAAATAATACCCGATTGATTGTCTATAATTAAAAAGGACTATAATTAAGGGTGAGCATCCGATTGGTTCGGTTCAAAATTGAATCAAATTAGATATTCTAAATAAACCAAACTAATTTTAAAAATAAACCAAATTGAATTTTCAAATATGAAAGGAATCGAAATAAATAAGATCTAAATCACAATAACCGAACCGAACCTAAAATTACTTTAAAAATTAAATTTTATATTAAAAAAAATTTAATAAATAATTTTAAAAATTGGTGATTTTAACTAGTTCATATTCTTTTATATAAAAGCAAACTGAACTGATATAATTTTGGGTTTTAAGAAAGCAAAAATTGAATAAACCATATTTATAAAAAAATAACCGAATCGAACCAAACAAAAATCGGTTCGGTTCAGTTTTTTCAAAATTTTATTCACTCCTAACCATAATGATACTCTAGCAAGTTAAATTATTAAAATTAAAATAATATTTAATTTTTATAAGTATATATACATTACAATGACTCTAAGATTTTACCCAATAGAAATTAACAAATGTCACCTAAAAGCATGAAATATCAGTATCACCTTAACCATGTCAAAAGCTCTTTTCCCTTTTTCTTTTTTCTTCTTTTTCTTTCTAATAAATCTATCAGTGTTCACGCGGTTTGTGGGATCGAAAGGTACACACCGAATACCGCGTAACCTTCTTCAATGCTCTTCAGATTTTTCAACTCTTCTTTTTTAACTTAAACTTATTTCTCATCAACCAACGAACTGCAACTACTTGCATCTTTGTCCTTTCTTGCTTCTCTTTCTTCCTTCTGTCCTTCTAAATACTGTCTTTCAAGAAACAACAAAAATGGTGATAGCCATCTTGTTATTGTTACTCTTGTTCTTGGCTGGCTTCCTCAATGTTTACTTCTATTTGCCTCCCAAGAAACTGTATGCATGGCTTCGATCTTTCTCCTTCAAGAACAAGAATATTTCATCATCTACTCCTATAAAAGTTGTCCCCACTGCTGCCCTTGATTCAGAGAAAGATAAGGCTAAGGCTTCCTCTGAGAATTATGACAGTAACAAGAAAGACGAGCTCAGGAGCGTGTTTGCTACTTTTGACAAGAACGGTGATGGGTTCATAACCAGGCAAGAACTCAGAGATTCCCTCGAGAACATAAGAATCATTATGACAGAAAAAGAAGTTGAAGAAATGGTGACGAAGGTTGATTCTAATGGAGATGGTCTGATAGATTTTGAAGAGTTTTGCCTCTTGTGCGAGTCTATGGCTATGCCATCATCAGATCAAGAAAGAGAGAGTTTTGAGGGTAAAGATCAAGAAGCAGGAGGAGATTTACAAGAGGCTTTTGATGTATTTGACAGGGATAAAGATGGGTTGATATCTGTAGAAGAGCTTGGGCTGGTGTTGTCTTCTTTGGGACTAAGAGAAGGAAGAAGAGTAGAAGATTGTAAAGCAATGATTAAAAAAGTTGACATGGATGGTGATGGAATGGTTAATTTTGATGAGTTTAAGAAGATGATGAGGAGTAGAACACTCCATGCACATGCTTTCACAGATTTCTAGTAAGACCCTTTAATCTCTCCCTCTCCTCTTCTTTTTTTTTTTTCCTTTTTTGTTTAAACATACAATTCACAAAAATTAAGAAATTTGGAAGCTTAAATTAACTCTAAATACACACCTGAATGAAATAGAAGCTTATATATATATATTGCTATCCTACCCTATAACCAATATCTCACTACAGAGAGTTCAATTACAAAGGCAAGAAGAGGACTGATGGATGGTCTCTTTCTTCTCTAACCTTATTAATTATCTAGGGAAATATTAGCTTGCAAGCTTGATGTACGTGTGTAAATATAATTGTTAGTGGACAATCGCTAGGGCTTCTGGTAGAGCTTGGACTTTTCTGTAATGTGCATATGATCCTCTCTTTTTATCTCTAAATATGCTGTGGAGATTTTCTCAATGTAATTGTATATCAACAGTAATTCTTACTTATTCTAAATGTTGTTCATTAAGCTTAAGATAATTAAAACATTAATTCTAGTTCTCATTTGAAATTTTTCGAAAGTGGAGGCATGAAAAGCTAAGCCTAGAACAATATGATTTTCTTTCTTATTTCAAAAAATAATCTAAAGCGAGCCCGGATAAAAGTTTTACAATTGGTAAATTGATACAATTATATATTAAAGTTTGAATCTAAAATTTTAATTAAGCGAAAAGAGACACTTATATTTATAAAATAATATTTGATATATAACAAAACAGATTAAGGAATGATTAATTATAATCCAGTAGCAGAATTTCTTTTAATATCAACAGAAATTCAAGATAAAAGAAAACTGTGATAATATGGACACTAATCTGCAGCCACATAGGAGGAGAATTTGGCATCCATAGAAAAAAATTGCGAGGATCGTAAAACAAGAAAGGCACATTGTGAAGAAAGGGGCCTCGGCCGGCCAGTGGGCCAAATGACAGCCAAATAGGAATTCCGTGCACCACATGTCACTGATACCATTCAATTCAGGCCTCAATCCCACCATTAAAACACACTCATTTCTGATTCTTTTTTTTATTCGTACCTCCGGCGCAGAAGCAACAGAAAAAGAAAGTCTTCTTGAATATTATAATATAATTAAACAGAAGTCTTCAACTCCTATTGTGTTAGTCAACGGGACAATGAGGTACAATTGTATAGGGTCTTCTTAGTGTCAAATAGGACTTTCAACTCAGCTACATAACCTGTAGCAATTTCTAAATTATTTCTTATCGTAGTAACGGCTATATCAAATTTATACATAAATACAAAATTTATATTTTATTATTAATTTAATTTAAATTAGTTGTTTATTTTATTACACTATATTTGATTAAATTCTATTAAAAAATTATTTTACTCGAGAAAAAAATTAAAAAAAATTAATTTTAGTATTTTTCATTTGACAATCTTAATTATATTTTTTTTAAAATTTAATTTAGCAATAACCAGTTCGATAAATCTGATTATATAAAATTATAAATTAAATTTTTATTTCATTTAAAATATATAAATTTTAAATTTATAACAATATTCTATGAATTTTATAGATTTTAATTAAATACAATTTTTATTTTTTTAATATTTTTTTATTAGTGTATAGGTTATTTGGTCTTTAGCAACTAAGTTATAAGAAAAACAAAAACAAAAAAGAACGTCAAAAAAAATGGAAAGACAAGAAATTTATTTGCCATAAAGGACTCATTTAATTGATCAGAATATATAGATAATGCAATTAATAATATTCTTTTCATCATTCAAATTGAATATAAAATCTATTGATTGATAACATTAATTTTAATATAATATTATAAAATTCATTCTACAAACTTTATTAGTGAATTTTAAAATTCTCATCTTATAAAACTTTTACAAATGATGCATTTTGAAGGGTGACGAATATCTGTTAATATTTATAAACTTTGACCATTTATTGACTTCCCAAACAATAAAAATCCACAAATTTTATAGCAACTCTCACCTAAAATCCACAACTACTAGAATTAATCAATAATTAATTTAATTTTATCCTAATTTTATAATTAATTAATTTAATTTCATATATTTTAATTTTAGTAGAATTAATTAGTAATTAATCTAATTCAATTCTAATCATATTATAACTATTTTAATACTCGCGCTTTGAGTATACTTTAATTAACTATTTTATTGAAAAAATTATATGTATTTTATTTATAAATTAATTTTATATTCATGCCTATAACTAAATTTTATTTTACTTATATAATAATTATAGTAAAATCTCTTTATAGTCATACATGGGATCAAATAAATTTTATCACTATGAGATTTGAGAAGGTTATAACTTAATGGATGTTAAGTATTAAAAGTTTTCTTTGTATTTAATACTTAATTATGTTGGTGAAATAATAGAAACTAAAAATAAAATGCATTGATATTATTGTCATATTATATAAATAAGATTGATGAGACAAAACAATTATATAATAAGACAAAATATAACATAATATATATTTTTTAAAATTATATATACAAATATTACTATATAGATTAATATTTTCATAAAACAAGACTTAGAAAAATTATAACTTATTAGAGAGTTTATTTATATTTATAACTGGTACAAATTGTGATTGATTTTTTTTATTATTATATAGAAGTTATTACTACATAGATTATCACAATAAGAGGTTTGATGGTATATTAGTCAGTTTTTGTTTAAATTATTGTAATTTATAACATAAACTATATAATTAATATATGTTAAATATATTATATTGATATTAGTTTGTATGTCAAATATAAATATAATAACTATCCTAGCATATATAAAAGTAGATGTTGTGACAATGAGTTCATCGGTTCTGATTTCAGCTCATTCTACCCAATTTTTAAAAAATAAAAAATTAATGAAAATAAATTATTTTATATTATGAGTTGGAATTAAAACTGGTAATTCCGATTCTAGCTTAGGGGAAATCGATTTTGAACCGTTTTCTTTTAGTTTTGTGCCGATTCCAGTTTGTTTCAACTAATCTGGTTCTCTTTACCTAATTTATAAATTATTAACTTGAATATTAAAAACTAAAATAAATAATTTGAGATTTATAATATATATGCATATATAAATCACACTTAAGCTCTAAATTTATTGAAAATATAAAATATGCATGAACAAATATAATTATTTATTTATTGCTAATTAAATTTCAGTAATATAAAATAAAATAAATTAAATTAAATTAAAGTGTAGAAGAATAAAAAGAAAAAATACAATTAAAGAAAAAACATAAATGGCTTCTATATATTCTAATTGAAATTTCTTTTCTTTCTTCTTAAGATGTTTATAAGTAGAAATTATAAAATTATATAATGGTTAAATTTCTTTTAAATTAATAAATAAAAAAATATTTAAAAAAAATTAAAGGCTATAGATAAATACAAATTTAAATTTAAATGAGTAAAAGTAAAAAATAAAAGTAATTAATATAAAAACACAAGATTCATTAATAAACTCATTAGCAAATAAAAAATAAAAATAAAATAAATATATGAGATAAATAATTAAATTTAAAGGAAGATATTATAATACAGCAAAAGATACAATATACAAATAAAATAAAATTAATTAATTGATCAAAATAATAAAAAATACATACAAAAATTTAAATTTAGAAAGTTATTATTATAATTATAGATTAAAAGATAAACCATTATTTTTGTTTCAATTTTAATATATATATATATATATATAAACTACGTATATTTATATGAGAATTGCATATAAACTTTTACAAGATAAAAAATTCAAAATAAAATAAAATACACATTTGATTTTATTTCAAATAAAATACATATATTTAATGTGCTCATTATTATTATATAAAATCCAGTTTTTGGATGATAATATATTCTTTTTACTTTTTGATATGCTTTAATTATTAATTTATTATTTAACATTTTTTTCTCCTTTCTATGAGAATTCTTATACTTCAAATAATAATATTACTACTAAAGATATTATATTTTAAAATTATTAAAACTTAAATATGGACATTTCATTTTTTTTTTTTCAAAATGGAAATTTTATGTTAATGTTTTTATTGAACAATTATTAGTATAATGTAATTGTATTCTTTTAACAAATAAATAAAAATAATTATTCCACTAAAATAAATTACTTTAATAAATGATAATACGAATAAAAATATAATTAAAAAAGTTTATACATAGAAGTTAGTACCGACAATAGGCCATTAAATCAAAAAGCAAAGAAAAAACTTAAATATTTTAATTTTATATAAATTAATTTAAATATCTATTAAATATATAAAGTATAAAATAAGAATTCCTACTATACAACAAAAAAATATATTCACAAAATAACTAAACTTGTTTAATAAATATTATATTATATACTAATTTATTAAGTATCTCGATACCAAGAGGCACTTTTTTTTTAATTCATATTCATATAAATCAATGCATATAAATTATTAACATATGTATTATAAAATCTACAAATGTTGCGCATAAAACACATCTCAAACTAAAACCAGACAACTTGTCAGAGTATCCCAAAGAACTTAAATTGGTCAACAGAAATCAAGTTCTGTCTACCAAAAGATAGAGCATGCTAGTATTGAATCGGATATCATGGGATGGTTCCATAAAGACTTCTACTAGAACACATCTGGGTGGAAACGGCCTGGAATAGAATTGCTTTGCTGAGCCTGCTTCAGGTGCATTGTCAAGGCATAGTTGCTCACCTGGCAGATCGTAAAATCAACAAAAGACCATTACGTTAGAGTTGAGATAATTGGTGGGATATTAGAAACAAGCTATTCTGCTATTAAAATGGAAGAACAAAATCAAGTATCACAAGTTAATTAGTTCAACCTCCAAAGCTCTCAACTGGTCCTGGTACTGAGATACCAATTGCTTCAGATGCTGCAATTCCTGACTCCTATCTTCAAACTCTTTCTGGCGCTCATGCTGAATAGATACAGCTCGCTTGAGAATTGCATTTTCCTGAATCAGTGCTTGTACTTGTTCCTTCAACATCATATTTTCCTAAAAATATGCATCGCGTCAATACCTTTCGAATAAAAATTAATAATAATAATAAAAAAATTTCAATCTTTGGCACACCCTATTTCCTTCTCCCAACAAGTGAGTAGCTAAAGTGAAAATAAAAACAGCAAACAAAGAAAAGGAAAACCTGTTGAAAGCTTTTGGCCGTCTCTGCCCCAGCACGTGCACAGATGGACTTCTCCAGTGCTTCCAATGCCCTTGAAGCACGTGCTCTAGCATCATCCATGTTGGAGGCACTCATCATTTGATTAACAAATAGCTCTACCCACTCTGCACCATCCATTGGAAGCTGCGATGAAGCTGATAGATCATCAGTTGGTGGAGCTTCTGCGTTAGTTATTGTTACACCTGAAACAAAATATTATTCTGCCCAATAAGACTGCATGACCTATAAAAATAAACAAGCTGATTTTCCCTATTTTTCTTTCGGACCAGAGAATGGGAACTCATGATCATCATACTTCATCTGACTGAATGAAGAAATGGCATAGCCGGCAGATCGATAAGTATCAGAGAGCAGAATGCACTAGAATCAGGATTTAAAATTTTTATTATAAAAAGAAACACAGAAAATGGCACGCATACTCGCACACAAGAGGTCAAAATTGAAAATAGCATGGAGTCTTAACTGCCTCTGTAGTACTAACCCTAAATAATTGCAGATGTTAAAAGTTTGTATACACACACACAACAAGGAATCTGTCAATAATTTACATGTTGGTAGAAAAAGGAGCCAATTATACAGCTTTTCCATGTGAAGTTAAAACTTCTTCATAGAGGGGAATCGATCGGCATACTATCATCACTCTTGAGTTGAGCAACAAATTTTGTCCTCAGCATAAAGGGAAACTCTGTGATCTTCACAATCTATGTACACATTTCTCTTTGCAGTTTACAAAACTGTTTATCTTATCAGTAACCAAATTTAAATAATAAAAAAATCCCAAACCATTATCGGTGCTATGTATACCCACAACACAGAGAGAGAAGATGGCCCCAAGCACTCAAATCACATTGTGCACATTCCATATATAACACATTTTAAGAAACATGTCAATTAACTGAGAGCTATTACTGCTCTAGAAGACATTTATGACTCATCACAAATATGCCTAAATCCCATCAGATACATCTCATCTTATGGCACAGTTGACCAGACTCCTATGCATACAAGGCTGATATAGTGATATATCATCATCACACAAAGTACGCAAAAATTTCGGACAAACTAAGGTGCACATAAAATATGCTTGGAGCATGTCTATATTATTCAATATATTCATTGATATATCACAATTTGATTCATTAAATTCTGAAAATTTACAAACCATATCAATTAACTATTTTTAAGATTTACGAGGTTTTTCGGATATGTTCCCATCAATATATTGATATTTCCATAATTTTAGGACCTCAAAATATATTTGGCTATTGATATTAAAAACTTTGGCTTGGAGATATCAAAGGGAATGAACATATGAAAGAAACAAAAGCGATTCTTTTGATTAAACATTAACGAGAAATGCTCACAAGTATAAGCTGCCAATCAGAAAGTTTTATAGAAGAAAAAAGAGAAACAAAATAAATGTTGAAGGATGAGAAGAACAAGAGATGCAATAGCAGAACATAAAATCTTCCGGCAAATGTTGACAAGGTAACCAAACTAATTTCCAATATTCTCTACAGAATAACAGAGAAATAACAAGTCAAGACAGCAGCAAATAGGTAAAGAACAGTTTTAACATGCCGTTTAATTAAATTTAAATGAGCATGAGCCATATGTATACATTTCCAAATCAGATAGTTTAAAGGGGGAAGAGGAAAGAAAGGATGTTTGGGGAAAAGGATGAACAAATGAAAACAGAAAGAGTTAAAGCTTCACACACAACCTTGACACTTTTCTTCAATCACAAACTAGAAATAAATGACAGAAAGAAACAGCATTACTCCCTATGATTAAAAGAGTCAAAACACCGCAACAAATGTGTAGAAATTAGACATATACTGCACAAGCAAGCAACGTCAGTTTACAGCAAGTAATGCTCCATATCATGCAGAGAGTGCAAAAAAAATAAAAATGCCACCTTGCTTTATCCTCTCCTTACAAAATGGAACAAATCAAGCGAATTGGGAGGAAAGCTTACAATATATATACATTTATAATGTTTCTTAGAACACATTTCTAACCTCAAGCGACCATACATAAACTCACAAACATTAAGAAACATGAAATTAAAGAAAAACAAAAACATGATATACAATGTTCCTATGCATACCTTGTTGAACATTAGCGTCGAGGAGTAAATCAGATCTAACTACATTATTAGAATCCAAGTTGTTGATGCTGTTATCAGCAGCAGATCCCAAACGAAGCTCATTCAAACTTCTTATAGCGGAATCCAAATCATCACCACATTCTTCAAGCGCTCTCTCGATAATCTATACAATCATAAGCATTTCCAAACACTTAAAATCCTTGCAATTTCAAAATTTTAAATTAGAATCCTAGCAAACTTTATAAATATAGATTCAAAAGAAGTTGTCAACATTTGCAAGCAAAATAACGGTGCAACGATCAATCGATCAAGAAACCCTGAAAAAAAAAAACAAATAAAGAAAAAGGAGAACCTGTTTGTCCATAAGAGGAAAAAGAGCGAAGAGTTTATCTAATTTAGAAGAAAAGGGGGAAAAAGAACGAGGAGGAGAGAAACTGCGAACGGGAGAAGAGCAACAACGGATTCTTTTAGAGGAGACAACAACGGCGGCGGTAGAAGGGCTTGTCACTGGTAATTCTTCAAAAAAAGATCTCTTCCCGCACACTATTGCAGACATAGTTTCTTTTTCTCCTCTCTTATTTTTATTCTTCTTTCTTCTTCTTCTTCTTCTTCCTCTTTTCTCTCTCGTTTCTCTATCTATCTCTCTATATCTACCCTAATTTGATATCCTCTATTCCTGTTCATAAAGCTCTTGATCGATCGACCGACCGACCGACCGATAAATAAAAAAACTCAATTTCAGGACCTATCTATAAAATTCCTGATCTGAATTAGGGTTTTGATGTACCTAATTCCTTTATTTTGCGTTTTTACCCTTTGTTTAGAGAGAGAAAAAGAGGGGTCTCTCATTTCTGGTTTTGCCGTCTCTTAATCATTGTAATAGATGCTAAGGTGACGTGCTGGTCAGTGAAAGGCTCCGGTTATCATTATTATTATTATTATTATTATTTATTATTTTATTATTTCCTTCTAAGTTTGTTTGTTGTGATACACGTTAGGAATTTTGCGGAGAGAAAGGGATTGACTTTGGTTACTGCTTTTTTATTCCTTCGAATTTACGGACTTGTTTACGTGGTTATGAAACTATTATTTTTCATATTCGTTAATATTATAAAATTGAGGAAAAATATATCTATAAAAATATTAATTATATTTTTTATAAATTTCTCTTAGTAAATAATTAATAAAAAATTCACTAGCGGATAACCAATTATAATTTCAATAAAAATTAGAATTATTAATTTAATTTTTTAAATAATAATATTAAATGTGTAAATACGATCAAATTTTAGGATATTGATATAATTAACTCTAATATTTAATTTACCAAGATATATAATTTAAATTTTAATGATATAAACAAATAAAAATATAAAAGTATATATAAATAAAAAAATATTACAAATTAACATAATAAATGTGATAACAAATTAACATAATAAATGTGGTAAAATGGCCAAGGCCCTATTATTACATTAACTTTTACATTCACATTCACATAGCTTCAAGCCCAAACCAAAAGTTTTCTGCTTCAACCCAGTCCAAATTTTTCTCTAGCCCCTAGCAACCTTAGCAAAATAAAACAAAGGGATAACTATTAATTAGATAAAAAAAAAAAAAGTATGAATAAACTCTCAACATTTTTCAAATTTTTTTTGGACATTTAGTTAAAATTTTACTTAGATTTTAAAAATTTTGAATTATATTTCTAAAATTTGAATATAGAATAATTATATTCTTAAAATTATTTTTTTAACTAATAATGAGAGTGTTGATTTTTCTTTGTCAAGATCAAAGAAAAATCATCACTTTATAGTTTTTACCCACTAAGATCTAGAGCTAATATTTTTTCACATACAAAAATTAAGTTAAACAAATTTAAAGTGATTTCTCTTAACTCTAAAAATTAACTAGGCCTCACATCATTAAAATTAGTTTAAAGAATATAATTATTCTGTTAATTACATTCTAAAGTCTCTAATTACATTTTAACAAAAAATTGAGAAATTTATCTATGCTTTATTATCTATTACTTTTCTTCTAAGTTTTATTCTAATACATTGGCTTGTATCATTTTTAAAATATTAAAATTTTCTTGTATTTTGTAGCTAAAAAAGTTATAATTTGAACCATAAATTTTTTATTAAATATTAAAATCATATAAGAATATTTTATTTATTAAATTAATATAAAATCTTGGCTTTTAAGATATTCTAGTTTTAGCATCTAACAAAATGTTTATTTTATCTTAATGAGTTAGAAAGTAAATTAGGCACAGTGATTTATTAATGTTGCTTTAAATATAAATAAGTTTAAAACATCTAAATTTTTAGGATTAAATTGTACTAAAATTTAAAATAAGTAAAAAATATTATTTAATTTTGTTACGCACTAAAATTGTTTGTACTATTAAAATTAATCATTTTGCTCCAATTTAATAAAGAGATTTTTTTTAGATGAGTTTATGACTCGTTAGAAAATCTAAAAATCAAATTATAGATTTATTTATAATTTAATCCTTTAAATATATTACCTCTAGCTAAATAGGTATTATTCAATTTCATATAAATTCAAAAGGGATATTAATATGATAAAAATAAAATAAGAGATAACTCACTAATTAGACAAAAAAAGAAAAGAAAATAAATAGTAATAATTCGCAAAGAAATGATCATAGACATAAACTCGTAATCTCCGACTATAATATATAATCTATGCTTCATTCTAAACTAAGATTATTGCTTTAGTCCATCAATTTGACATCAATAAACCATTAAAGAAAAGGTGACACAGGAGAAGAGGACTTTATGAATTACTTTTTTTTTTTTTTTTTTTTGGGTCTCGAGTTGTGTTGAGGCTAGAAAAATATAAGTGGGCATGAATTGTAGATATAAAATGATTTATGCAAGAGTTGGTCAAAATCACCATGAATTTTGCTTCTTTTGCTTTACAAAGTAATCAACATTTCAGATGGATTAGGCTATTTTATACTTTTATTATCACTTTAGAAGATAAATTATAAGAAAAAGAAAGAAATGCCTTTGGCAATAATTAAGGCTTAAACAGAATAGATGGGTTCTTCGATCTAATTAGAGAGAGTGAGAGTTGAAGAAAGAAAGAAAGTGATAAACTTGCAATGCTCCTTTGATTGATCTCCTCATTATTAGAAAAGGAGACATATTGGGTTCACATGCATTATCTTAATATCTATAGATATAATGTAAAGAGGACAAAAAATGATAATTAAGAGAAAGGGAAGGGGGAGACAAAAGACTCTCGGTCTTGATTGTTTGAGTTGAGGAAATTTGTTTGACTATAATGTTGTCTAATTGTGTATGATGATCAAAATTAAACTTTCCCTTAGTTACCAAAGGGACACCAGAGTCACACATCACCGAAAGTAAAAGAAACAGTTTTATTACAAAATTCAAATAACAATTGGACATCCCCAGCTACCCTGAATCATAACTCCTCTTCTTCTTTCCTTAAAATCAGCCAAAGTTCAAACTGATTGCTCTTTGCCTTTCCATCCTACTGCCTAAGGCTACATATCCGCAAAGCTCCTCAACTTTGATTTCTAAAAGGTGGTTTCAGCACGTTTAATAAAACTCATTTTAATAGGTAAAATCTATATCAAGCTCAGCAAAATTTGATTTGTTAAATTCATCAACCGCCTTGCTTATCTATTTACGTGATTCCAAATTAACTTGTAAATTAATGGATTAATAGCTTAAAATTTGTATATATATATATAATTATAAAATTTTATTATAAATTCATATAATTATTTTTATTAACATATTGATGCATAATTTAATTTTTAACTTATATTATCAACTCGGTTAGATTCGCACAACATTAAAAAAATTTAGTAGATTTAATACTCAGTTTCATAATAAATAAATTAAATCTAAGCTATTCAAAACTCGATTTGGTTTGGTATAATTGTAGACAAATCATTACTCTCTCCTTTTTTTAAAATCAGTAAATGTTTTATATTCGTATAAATAATAAACTTTTACCGATGTTATTGGATAATAACAAAGAGATTTGAACTTAAAAGTTTTATAATTTCTATAATTTAAAAGCCTAAGTTTATTCACATGCTTCCATCTTATTGTTAGAATTCAACCATTAAAAATGCATGCTCCTTTGTGAATTTTCTAAACTATGAAATTTATGCTTGCTTTTTTTTTTTTTTTGTTAGACTGATAGTTCGCTTTTAACTAAACTAAAGAGATGGAGTGATGAAAAATATATGTATCTGTTGCATTGCTTTTGTATATTTCATTAGATAAATAGGTCCAAGCATCATGATGGTGATACCAAATAAGGAGCCATGTTGCTCAAGTGGTGCAATGTGTAGTGGACATCAAACCAGAAAAGAGAAGAGAAAAGAAAGAGAGGAAGACAGAAAATTTCCTGTCAAACAATCACTAGTCCAAATGAAAAGATTAGTTTTTGTATTGCTTGCTTGCTCATGGGATCAGATTGATTGTTGGGTATGGAGTTTCGACCTGATATATCTCTTGGGCCCTGTATCTACATATGATGCCCAAAATCTTGTCCATTAGGCAAATGCTCCATCTTAAAAAGCATATATCATTCCAGGTTTTGTCCATTGTTATGCAGTGTCATCTCTCTCTCTCTCTCTCTCTCTCTCTCTCTCTCTCTCTCTCTCTCTTTCCCTGTCTAGCAAATGCATTTGGAGCTTTCTCCAACTCCAATTATATGGCTTTCCAACTCTACCTCCAAATGTAGGATTTTTTTGTTTGCCCATATGATGACCTTGAGTGGGCTACACTATTTTTTTTAACAACAAAAAAATGAAAAAAATCTTTTCTTTTCTCTCTATATACATATGTTTATATGTGTGGTGGGTCATTAGTAGGAGCCACAAACATAGTGGGGGCAATGGGTATCTCTCCTTTCCAACAAGGAGACCTTGTCAAGTTGCAAAGCACAGTGTTGAAAGAGAAGGGGAAACAAAAGGGAATAGGATCTTTCACACATTTTCTTCACCCAAAGCATATCATAGAATAACATTTTGTTTAATGGTTGTTGATGAAATGACCTCTCACCAAGCACCCCCACCTCTCCTCCTCTCCTTATCACCCATTCTATTCTTTCTTTCTTTCTTTTTTTTCTCCTATCTTTCTTTATAAGAAAAAAAATATAACAAAAGAATATATATATAATATATATATATACACACATACTCTTATTGCCCAGAGAGAGAAAGCAAGTGTGATGGGATTGCACTCAAATATGCTCTTTGACTATATCTTTCCTATTAGCTTTGACCAAACAATAATAACACATAGAGGCCAATAATCAATTGATTAATTAATTAATTTAATTCAATTTATAGAACTTAGTTTTTGACCCCTCACCTAGGACACCTTCTATAGTACTAAAATCTTACTTATGGCTAACTCCTTGTTTGGAAATCATCTTTTTAATTTATACCTCACC
The DNA here is from genome assembly GCF_019578655.1 of Ricinus communis. NCBI lineage: Eukaryota > Viridiplantae > Streptophyta > Magnoliopsida > Malpighiales > Euphorbiaceae > Ricinus > Ricinus communis. Next base: position 25,709,353 of record NC_063258.1, read on the forward strand.
TCCCAATCCTCTCAAGTTAACCCACTTAATTTAGCTAGACAAAGAAGTGTCTCAAGCACCACTGACTCCAAGTTACTAGTTTTAATGGTGAATCTATGTGCTTTTAGGTTCCCATACACAAACCCCCAAAAACATATCAACAAAGGTTTGATAATTTGATACTGCCCCCACCTTACATGTTACTACTATATATATTTATATATCCTTGTGCTTCTTTTGACATTAATTAAAATGCTTGTGCCCTTTAACTTCATTAGTACTGCAAATCCACCCTTTAATTGCAATAATGGAAGGCATATTTGAATTTAGAAATATGTGTTTTGTATATGGAAACCAAGGACAAGCACATAAGAACCTTTATTAATTTTTATGTATTTATATTTTCTATCTATTGCCATATTCTATGTACTACTTTATTTTTCCCTGGTTAACTTTCATCTTTTTCATTTGCAATTGATCAGAAAAATTTCATGTCAGATTTATATTTTTTAAAATATAATTCGATTATTATTAAAATAACTTTAAAATTTATAAGATTTTGAATTAGATCTCAATCAAATCAATTAATAAACCAATAAATAAAACATGATAAGGGTTTGGTCTTTTTAAACCATTATTCTTTTATGGAATTAGCTATTTTATACCTTCTTTCTCTTGCAATTCTATGTTATGTGCCATAATAAAGAAAAAGCATAATAAAAATAATATTTTCCCTTGCTGAGGCTGTGATATTCTATTATATATACTACTGATTTGAACAATTTATTTATAAGCAAGGTTAAGTTTTGTTACATATGATAGATGTTATTGTTCATAGTATAAACAATAAGCCTGTCTTTTTAATATATAAATATATATGCATAGTGCATCTAATTTTATAAATAAATTAAGAAGTTTATAATCATTAAATTAAATGATTAACAATTTATCAAATTGTTAACCTAATGTCACCTCTTACATTTAGCATTAATTTCTCTAAAAATTAAATTTTTTACTTACACTATTTTCTTGGCTAAAAGACACGAAAAATAAGCTAAATAAGATATTTTTAACTAAACAAAAATGGAAGCTCGTGAATTATAAAAACTCGTTGATAATCTCTACTTTTCTCATATGGATATATAATATAGTCAAAAAATAGACTTGGTCTTAGTATTTTGAACCTATAAATAAATGAATAAAATATTTTACAGGTACGAATTTCTTTAGCCAAAAAAATAGACTCTTTTTTTTTCCTTTAGCAACTTGAAGAAAATGAATGTTGATGAAAATTAAATTTTATAATTTTTATATTTTAGTCCATCTTTTGATTAAAAATTAGATCAAATAATAAATTTATTCATAAATTATGTTAATTTATAAGAGCCTTATATAATGTTTAGGCCTTCAGTAACTAAAAGATTGATGCACTCACATGATTTAGAGTATTAACATGAAATTAGTCCTTTTTTCCCCTCCTTTGCATACAAATTATAATTATATATATATAACCTCATTGTTGCACACACAAATTATATTTGGGTTGCTTTGATTCGAAGACATACTGCCAAATTCTCGAAATTAGTTCACATTATGTTTGTAATAAAGCCTATAGTCAAGAAAATTAAAAATTAAGAAGTTATTGTAAATAACTTTTAAAGTTAATATAATTAATTGTTCATTCGCGCGTTATATAATTATTATTATTATTTTAATTATAAAATTAAATTGACATATATAATAATAAAATTTTAAATATATAAATTAATTATAATATTTTAAAAAATAAAAATAACTGACTACTTTAAGTCTTTTTTTTTATTTTTTAAAATTTAAATTTTTGTTAATATAATAATATATAAATTATATTCAAATATTTATTAATTGATTTTAGTATTATATAAATTAATATTATTAATATAATTGCTATTATTAACTTTTAGAATTAAAAATTTATTATATAATCAAAAATTAATTTATTATTTAATATAATATTAAAAATATGTTTAAGATGTTATTTTTTAAAATTAAGATTATTATTTATTTAAAAATTAATTATTTAGTTAATATAATATTAAAATATAATTAATATAGTATGTTTTAGAATTAGAGTGAGTATTTAATATTTTTTTAAACAGTAAGTATTTAATTAGACATGTAACTTAAGTTAATAGAAAATTATAAAATTATACATAAATTTGAATCGTGTTAAAAATAAATAAATATTTTAAAATAAAATTTTATTTGTCAAAAATTAAATATATACTAGTTATTTACCCGTACGTTACACGACCGTTATTATTGTTTTGATTATAAAATATAATTTAAGATGTTATATTTTAGAATTAGAATTATTATCTAATTATAAAATTAATATACTATCAAGATATAATTAATATATATTTTTAAAATAAAGTCAGTATCATTATTTGATTAGAAAACTATTTACTAGCTAATATAATATATTAAAATATAATTAATATGTTATTTCTTAAAATTAAAGTCAATATTTAATTAGAAATGTCAATTATGAATTAATAAATTAATAAAAAAATATAAAATTATATATAAATTTGAATTTTATATGTCAAAAGTAAAAACACATAACAAATTAAAAATAAGTATATATATCAAAACAAAAATTTTATCCGTTAAAAAATTAAATATACATATAAAAAAATTAAAATTTTAAAAATTAATATATATAAATATATATTTATATATATATAATTTTATCTTAAAAAATAAATAAAAATAATAATTATTGTCTGGACTTAAAATAAAGAAGTAAATTCTAAATATAAAAATTATGAGAATGTGCTCTTAAACTCGTGAAGAAGAAGAAATAGTTAAAATGTGCATCAAAATTGAATCAGACAACACTTCACTTTTAGTTTTATAAAGAACAAGAAGGAAAAGGAAAAAAGGAAAAAGAAAAAGAAAAAACTGGTATAATTGTGCAAGAACAAAGATGTATTTGAGGAAAAATCTTGAGAACGTGTCGCTGAAATTGAAAATTAGCAATAGGAAATTGTATGTACTAGGTAGGGATTATGGTAAATTTCACCAAGAGATCCATTCCCTTCTCTCTATCCCCCACACAAAAAGGTGGTGGCAAAAAAAAAAGTTCTTTTTGTACACACTGCGATGATGGTGATGATGATGCCTGCAAACCCCAACAGCAGCAACAACACCACCACCACCACCACCTACACTAACACTAAACTCACACAACAAACATTTTCAGTCTCACTCTCGCTCTCTCTCTTTCTCTTCACCCATCTCTCATTTTTTCATCTCTTTTCTTCTTCCTTTTTCTTTCTTTTTTGGTTGTATTCTTTACTCAGTTCATAGCCATGACCAATCTCTGCTTACCTCCCTATCACATCTCATGCAATTGTAGTGACAACCCATGTTAGAAAGATAGAGCCACAGCACACAACCTTATTAAGGAAAGCTGTTGTTCTCTCTTTTTTTCTTTTCTTTTCTTTTTGTTGTTATGGAGAACAAATGTGGATGTTGGTCTCTTCTAAAACGAGGAGTTAGAGGTGCTTGTAAACCCTCTGCCTCTAAAGACTCTGCTAACACTATCCCTCGTACTAGTCTTGTTTATGATGCAGGTATACTATATTGTATTGACTCAAATCTTGTCCGAAAAGAGAAAGAAAGACTGCTCCTTTTTCATCTCCATAAGGGTCTCCTCTGCTTTTAATTCTTTGACATTGGTTTATTGTACTCCTATCTGTTTCTTCGATTAATTGAACTGTTTCCAATATTAAAATTTGTAACTTTGATTTAGCAGTGGTTCAAGTTTAGCCCCTTCCGTATTTCCATAAGGGTATCCTCTGTTTTCATTTCTTTGACATTGGTTTATTACACTATTTTTTTTTTTTAATCTATTGAATTGTTTCCAATATAAAGTTCCTATGTATGAATTGGAAGTAATTCAGATTTAACTCCTTTACAAGTGTTTTTAGAGTTTGGATTGATTTAATCTCAAAGCTTTTTTTTTTTTTTTTTTTTTTTTTTTTTTTTTGTATAGTGTGAGATTTTTGGTAAATTCGGCATCTTGGTATAGATCTCAAACTGGGTTTTTGGTGATGTTTCTATATAGGATTCATCTTCTTGAGTTGCAAGCACTGGAATGTAATATCTCTTGTTTAACCCACAAAAAGAAGAAGAAGAATTGATAGCCAACTTAAATTCCCAACTTGTAAAAGAAAAAACTGAGTTTGTCTTGTTCTTTTGTTTTATATTTCTTTTCTTCTATTTTTAACTCAAGCTAAGTATGTGCTTAAATGCTCTTTTACAAGGATAAAAAGAATGGCCAAATTTGATATAAAGCATATAATTGATGAAACAAAGTAGCGTGAAATATGGAAAGAGGGTCTCACAGTCAATTCTGTTTGTGCAGCTACTGAAACAAGGTATCTAAATGCTAGCAATCGAGAATTATGTCCTCCTAATGAAGCACAATTATCTTCTGATAATCCTGATCCACCACCAACAGATAATAAATCTCTATGCCAGTTACTCCAGTTCACCTTTCAAGAGCTCAAATCAGCAACTGGCAATTTTAGGCCTGATAGCATTCTCGGAGAAGGTGGATTTGGATTTGTGTTCAAGGGATGGATAGAGGAGAATGGGACAGCACCGGCAAAACCAGGGTCAGGAATCACAGTTGCTGTTAAGAGTTTAAAGCCAGATGGTCTTCAAGGCCATAGAGAATGGGTGGTTAGTAGAATATCTGATTTTCTAGGGTCAGTAGATTGATGTTGAAGAACACAGTTGTGGTAGATGATGAGAAGAGAGGGTTTTAACATCATTACAAATTTTATTTGTTGCAGGCTGAAGTGGACTTTCTTGGACAGCTTCACCATCCTAACCTTGTTAAGCTTATTGGGTACTGCATTGAGGATGATCAACGGCTGCTTGTTTATGAATTCATGACACGTGGAAGTCTTGAAAATCATCTATTTAGAAGTGAGTTTTAACAATTTAGTTGCTATTTTGGCTATTGTTACCAAGCAAGATTATGAAATGGGTTATACACTTCAGGATCCTCCATCAAAATAGCCACTAGACGGTCTCAGTTTACTACCCTTTAAGCTTTATCCGAAATCCGGTTTTTTCCTCTTCTTTTTCCACCTAATTATAGAGGCTAAACAATAAAATGGTGTGAATATATCTTCTTTTTGATCCCAAAAATTTTCCATTTCCATAGATTTTCTTTTAAGCATATCTGTTTTATTGGTTTGTGGTGATATTATACACTATTTTTCTTCTTTTATTTCTTAAAGGAATGCTGTACCTATATGTTCTTGATAAGGTGGACTGTAATTTTGTGTTGAGGAACTTATAGCATACCTAGCCAGTTTTAGCTGAAGCTCGTGATGTCAAAAAAGCTGTCCTTTTTTCTTTTCTTTTTGGCTTTCTTTGACATTTTATTTCAAGCTAATGAAGAACCTACACTTTTGAATACTGCCAATGACTTTTTTTTCTTTACATATTTTTTATTGTCATGCTTGGACAACTTTAAGATGTAATGAAGCAAATGCTGATGTCTGTTGTAACTTTTGAAGGGACAATACCTCTCCCATGGTCCAACAGGATTAAGATTGCACTTGGGGCAGCAAAAGGATTAGCCTTTCTTCATGGTGGTCCAGAACCAGTTATCTACAGAGATTTTAAGACTTCAAACATCTTGCTTGATTCAGTATGTGGTGTTTGATATTAATGAAGGATAGAGTTTGAATATTTTCCTGTGATTGGATTCTAAATTTAAGGGGTTTGTTAAACAGGAATATAATGCAAAGCTTTCAGATTTTGGTCTAGCAAAGGCTGGGCCTCAAGGTGACAAAACTCATGTTTCTACCAGGGTTGTTGGAACATATGGCTATGCTGCTCCGGAATATGTGATGACAGGTATAGCTATTATAATATAATATGATTTGGAAGCATTGAAATATTTTTTCCAAGCATCTAAATTGTATTATAGACAATAAGGCATCTGGTCAGTGACCCCAGGTGTATTTCTGATTACATCTTTCTGATTCAAATTGGACATGCTACTGATGTGACATTTATCTTTTGATCTACATTGCAAGATGATTATTAAGGGATGGTATTGATTTCATCTAGCAAGATCCCAAAATGTCTCTCTTTGAAGGGTAGAGAAAACCGAATGAATATCTTGAAGCAGAGAAGTTTGTATGGAGTATGTGCATCCACATACAGAAAACCTTGCATACAATCTTTTGAATCTAATATGCATCCACAGTAGTTCATATATGAACTTTCCATATAAAATCAGGATCTACTGATATAGATCAGGATTAGGACGATTTCACAATCTTAACTCATCTAACTTGCATTATTCTCTACTGGTAAATAAATATTAATAGTAATCATTTGAAATCATCGATCTAGAAGGTTAAATCTCCATCCAAAATAATGATTGCTTTGTGCTGGCATTAATGATCTGCTTGAGAACCAACTTTTAAATACTCCTCTGCTACTAAGAACTCTTCATTAAGTTTAGCTCCTTGGGAAACATCATCAACGCTAGGACTTGGAGCTTTTTCTGGTTGTAAATCTAACAAATTGTACAATTTTGACTTCTTTTCCAGGACATTTAACATCTAAAAGTGATGTTTACAGCTTCGGAGTTGTGCTGCTTGAGATTTTGACAGGCAGAAGATCAATGGATAAGAAGCGCCCTAGTGGTGAACAGAATCTAGTTGCTTGGGCTCGGCCTTATTTAGCTGACAAGCGAAAGCTGTACCAGCTGGTGGATCCCCGATTAGAGCTGAATTACTCCCTTAAAGGGGTCCAAAAAGTTTCTCAATTAGCTTACAACTGCCTCAGTAGAGACCCCAAGACTCGCCCTACAATGGATGAAGTTGTGAAGGTTCTTACTCCATTGCAAGATTTAAATGATCTTGCCATCTTATCTTACCACTCCCGTTTGTCTCAACAAGCAAGGCGCAAGAAGAAATCTGAAGGAACTCAGCTGCACATGAACGCATCATCCAAAAGCATCAGAGATTCTCCCTTGAATACTGGCAAGCAGCGTTGTAGATGATGGATCCACCTTTGCATATTGGTTATGTGAAGCAATTATGTCAAGCTTGTGGTAGAACTTTTGGGTGTTTTAATATTTGCTTGAGCCAAAAGAACATCAGAAGATGAGAGGTAAATCAGTTTCCATAAAACCTTACGCTAGAAAGCTAACCATCAATCACCAATCATTACCTTCCTTGCGATTTGCCTGCGTCGTAATTGAGATGTATCTTGTAATTAGATAAAACCATTCCACTTCTAAGATTGCTATATGCAGCTACATGAATGTCAAGTGCTTTGAGTTCTTGGAATTGCATGATGCATTTATCATGGAGCTATCCCACAATAATGTCTTATCTCTCAGCTGAAGCTGAACTCATTATCAGTTCAGAGATTGTTTTAACGGTGAACCTTAAAAGTCATTTCAATCGAAACGTTCTACATCTCATAGGACAATTTGTGGGTTACATATCAAAAGGTGTACTCAAGTTGGTAGCAGGAGTGCCAAGTTTGGCAGGGTTTAAAAGACAGGGGACTTCTGTAGAAAGTAAATATGAGCCAGCTTCTGTCTAAGTAGACTATAAAATCTCAGAATCTAAACAAGTAGTGTCCAAGACAAGCAACTTTCAGTCAGTTCAGCTTTATATTCTGTGAACAAAGATACGAGGCATATATGTCTTTCACTCTTTCTCTTTAACGAACGCATAAAATTCTTTTGACTGTACGCACTTTACTGTCAGCACTATTTTGTATCATATTCAAACTAGAATCTCATCTAGCTTTAACTTATTCTGCAAATCATTTCGCAGAAAGGGTGTCTGGTAAATGTCTCGTGACATATGCATGTCATCATCAGCTGCATTTGTATCACAATCATATTAGAATCTCATCTGCTTTTAACTTAGAAAATGCTAATGATTTTTAGTAATGACATGGTGAAAATTCGCTTGTTGGAAGTGAGTTTCCTGTGTCCCTGTTGCAGCAAAGAATAATGCTCTGCTACCAACTTGCCTATCTTTTTCCTGTATCAGAGCACTCTGGCACTTTTCAAAGCACCAACTTTCTAACAAGAAGTAATTGTCCATGCTGCAAGGCATAATTATTGTACATATTCAACACTTCTATTTGATGACAGCCTGGATAAACATCTAACAACGTTTTCTAGCTGTCAGTTGGTGCGCAATGCAGATTAAGTAAATGAAATAGCAAATACTGAATTTGCAGTATGCCATATTGCTGAGTTTTTCACAGGGTTAACGGTTGTATAATAATTATTTGGGATTTCACTGCATAGAGCATATTTTGATGGCAGAGGCAATACAAAGTCATATCCTTTCATGGTTCTGCCATGAGATGGTAAAAGAATAGCTTTCATTCCGTATACAGTCTATTATTGATGCAGATGGCTTGTATCATTATTTTCTTCTGATAAATCCATAGGCATATTGAATCTATAGGCATATTGAATCTATCGAAGTTCATCCTTTCAGTACAGTTTTTATATAGCCTTGTTTGATCACTATTAAACCACTATGAAACATCTTTCATAGTATGTGTATAAAATATAGAAGCTATTTTACATTGCTCAAGAAAATAATTTCATGCTCAGGCAAACTTGAAACTGAACTTCCTTTCTCTATAGTCATATAGAAGCAGGACGTCTAAAGAAATGCTTCACGACAGAAAATGACTTTTTTATTTATGCTTAGCAATATGGAATATTAGTCGAATCCATCAGCTCACTAATAGCAGATATCAGTGCTATGTATATAAAGGATTATGAAATCCCCAATGTCAACTTATCAAGAACTCTGCAAAGTTCTGTTCTTGCTGTCCTTAATGAGATCTTAGTTCCGATTCTGTGGCATTCTTCGATCTCAAGGAAAACTTTCAAGGACGTAGCTTGCAGTAGGCACAGAATGAGCAAAGTGATTTTAAATCTCAGAAAGAATAGCAGCAACTTAGACTGTCATAACTTGAAGTGATTCAGAAAGTTTCTTCCTTCTTTTCTCTCTATGGGACCTTCAAGCCTTTTACCATTTCTTTAAAACTGCAAACTGGTCACACGCATCAAGTCGTTTCTTTTCTGTCTGTTGGCTGAACTACGGTTGTTGGTTGCTAAATGTCTGACAAAATAAAGCTGTGCGCACGCCAGAAAAGAATGATTAGTGCAAGCCCACAAATGAATTTCAGATCAAACTATGGCATATATGTGAATGAAACAGGATTTTAATTCAAACTATTGAAATTCAAAGAGGTTCTGGGAAACATAAGCAAAATGTCAGGAAATGTGGTTTCGGATATTCTCCAAAGTTTGAATTTTTGGCTCCTTTTCAATGAAATTATGCCAATAGCCTTATACATGCATATCACATCCTTTCAGGGCTAAACTTTATCGTTCAACCAGTGGATACCAACATTGAAATATCTTCCAGCTAATAAATGGGGATTACTTTAGATTGTAATTTCTTTTTTGAAGATAAAGAATGTGGATATCTTGAACTTACCTGATCGCCATCCTTGATACCAAAAGATTGAATATATGCCTTGTCATGAATTAGCTTTTGCCCTTTATAACATAAACAGAAATGGCTCCACACATGCCACCTGCATCACGATGTATATCAGAATCAGAAATCTTTCCTTAACCATCTGCCATTTATTTCCTGTAGGAAAAAATTACCTAGGAGGAAAAAGGCGGCAATAAAGAAGAAAATTACAGATAAGGAAAAGAAAAGAAAGACACCATAAATGTACATATTAATACCATGAAATATTCATATGCATATCATCCTCTGGTGAATGAGTAAAGACATTCTCCACTGCTTGCTTAAGTTCCCCTACCGTAGCCATCCTCGATACTTGCACCTCTATCACCACCAAAAAAAAAAAGAAAAAAGAAAAAAACCCTTTACAGTGTCATCAAAAACCCTTTTCCGTCTCATCTACTACAAAACAATTCATGAAAGCACCCATATAACATATGAAATAAAAAAACAATACACAATTTAAAATGGAGAAGGGAAGATTAAGGTTACCAAAGAAAGAACCATTCAGTTTCAGAACAGAGAGCCTGAATTGTTCTTGAGGTAGCCTCTCATATGCAAAAGATACACAGGTCAGGGAAGGGCACATCATAGACATTTCTATATTTCTTTTTCTTTTCTTTTTTTCCCGATATATATCAGAGAAAACCCTAGCCCTATATGTTATACTTATTACCTTGCTATACACAATAAGAACCCTGGATATTCCAAAAATCCTAATATCTCTCTTCTCACCTTTTTTTTCTTCTGTAAATAGAAAGAGTTTTGTTTTCAATATCAGAGATTAAGAAAAAAAAAAAAAAACTCTCCTGTAATAAGTGGGGGTAAGGGTTAGGGTTAGGGTTTGAATGCATGCATTTCAGTTACAATGGTGTTTTTTTCTTTTTGGGCAAGGAAAGAGACTTTCTGTTTTTAGCGGTTGGCTTGGCGCAATTTATGTTCCAACATAAAAACGATACAAATAAATTAAAACAAAATAAAAAAGAACTGATGAAAATTTAGAAAAAGCATCTAACTCTGTGGACCATTTTTTTTCTTGTTTACATGATTTCAGATGGCCACAAGTAACAGCTAAAAGCTAGTCCTCCTTATATAACATTTGAGGGTTTTACAAATTTGGAAATTGTTACTCTTTTCTAAGAAAATAAAAAAGTAAATTCATTCTCTTTTTCTATAATTCAAAATTGTCTCTTTTGATTGCTACTAATAATAAAATTCCAGTGATTGAAATTAAAAATCTTGAATTAAAATTAACAAAAATGAAAGCATATAAACATTAAAACCCACATCATATGTAATTAAAAGATAATAATCATAACGCGACGTTAGTTTGAAGGTATTCTAGCTAGATTCGAGTTCTTGTAATCATATTTATTGGGAGAATTTTACAGTTTACAATGTCTGATATTCGGGATAGACTCATTCTAGCTAGAGATTATGATATACGGAATCTAATTATAAAATATGACAGCACTGAAGTTATTAATTTAGTTAGGAGTCAAAACTCAATCTGTGAAGCGAATTGATTGCTAATGATATTCATTATCTTGCTAGGAAGGTTGGTGTGATTGATTGTCAAACAATCAAAAGGGCGGCTAATGGTCTGACTCATGAGTTAGCAAAATTTAGTGTTTTTATCCCTATATATAGTTTCATGATCTTATTTATCAGAATCATTTATTTTTTAGATATATTTTTATTGAATTTTACCATATTTTGATTGCATTTTTGTGTTGTGAGATTTTATTCTATTAGATTTTTCTAGAAGACAATTATATCTTTTTCTCTGAAAAAAACTCCCAATGTCTGTTTTGTAAATGAAAGTTAATAAAACAGAATAGTATATATAACAAATTCAGGGAACAAAGGGGATAAGTGCCACAATGCCCAATGTAGATTCACTACTAGATAGCCAAATGATCTGTTGGTTTTTTTTTTTTTTCTTTCTAATAATAATAATAATAACAATAATATGGTTATAGAATAAAAATGTAAAAAGAGCAATAAATAATTTTGTAAGAAATAGTGATATGATTCATCACAGCCTTATTAAAGTGAAGAGTCGTCTATGCAACTTTTTTGATCCCTTTTTTAAATCGATAAGGAAAAGCTTAGTTAATGGAGGGGCTGTGACAGCCTAGCCTTGATGTACTATTATTTGCCAGAACACTAAAACATTTGAATCTGTGTTATTGGAACCAAAACAATATACTTCCACACACCACAGAGGTAGAAGAAGTACTTTCAATCTAGTTCTTGTGGACCTTCTATGCTCTAACTCAATAATTATATATATATACATTACTCTGTGTGTGTGTGTGTGTTTGGTAACAATGTTTTCTGAAAAATGAATTATTTTTCAAATTTTTTTATTTATTTTGAAAACCATTTTTAAAGAAAATACATAAATTGTTAAAATCTGTAAAAGTCATTCTTCTAAAGTAGCCTTATTATTCTTTTCAATCATTCTTCTAATTTAATCATTCTATTTTCTTCATATCGCAGACTAGATATTCAAGCACCATCTTTCTTCATTCTCATTCTAAATATATATATAAAAGAACTGGTCTGTTTAAGTTTTTTGTTCTTCTTCAAAGTGAATTAATTAGTGTCAAATTATTGTTTATTATCAGTTGTGAATAAGCACAGGCGGCCATTTACTTTTCCTGAGATATCTATAGAGGCATAAAAATAAAGATATGTACTATCAATATGATATTCTTTTTAATAGAGAGGTTGCATTTTGCATGTCCAACTGGAACATGTTTAGCCATATTGAATAGTGAAAGAAGTCATATTAATTCTAAATTTACATCTAGAATGAATGTTAATTATATATTTAGACTACTGTTTATCTCTAGGTATAAATTAAGAATATATAGAACATTATATATGACATCCTTTATCTTTATATAATTCTCAAACGGTAATAGAAGGTTTTGTCTATTCTCATTTCTTAAAGAAAATCTAAACTTTTATCACAGTAAAAGATTTATAAAATCTGTAAAATATGATTATTTATTATCATATAGAAAATTTCTATTTTCTATTTGGATAACATGTTAAGTTTAAATAGTAAATATAGAATAATAATTTTAAAAATAACACAAATAAATACAAAATACTATTTTCTGTTCATATTTGAATTTTTTTTATAGAAAATTGACTTAGTCTTTTACTAGTAGACAATGTCCTAAGCTTTTCAAATGAGAATAGAAATTCGTTAGTTAATGTGCGTGTCATGCTAATTAGATCCATTTATAAAAAATATAAAGAAAATAACTGGGGCAAGAGAACCAGTATTTGATTATCAAGTGGCTAGCTAGGTGGAAAAGTTTGTTCCTTCTTTAGTTGAGCTTTCAATTAAGTAAAATATCACAACGTTATCATTTTCAGTTAATTAAAGAAATAAGGTGAGACCCATTTTAAGAGTAAAGATGAAATCAAAGAATTATACAAAGTTGTAGGAATTCTAGGCTAGAATTGTGCTAAATTTATCAAAATGAAATCAATATCATCTGGTTTTGTTGTTAGCTAGAACTGACCCATATCGACAGATACACAAAGAAAAACAAAATAAACAAGAGAAAGAAAAATGAAGGAATATACAAGTCAAGAAGAAGAAAGAATCATGGTCGTATGGATCAAAAAGAGCAAAAGAAAAATAAATTTATATATAGAAGCATGAAAGAAAAGAAAAGTGATACTAACAATAATGTGCCGACAGTGGTACTTTTGCACTATTGAATATATATATATCACTTTAGAAGCTTCATTGGCATCCAGCAAAGCGCATCTTCAATCACCTTATATTGCAAATTATGCACTTTTCTTTTCTCCATAACTCTAGCTATAGTCAGGGATCTTGTGTGCAGTGTTCTTGTCCTTTTATTTATTTCTTTTCAAGTTTGATAGTTAAATATGCCAGTAGAAAAGAAAATAAAGGGCTCAAATCAAAAATACCTTCATGCATGGAGGAGTTGAACCCACTGCTTCCATTTCTTAATTAGAAAATACTTGTATATTTCTGGCATGTATCCTACCAATATATAAAACTGGTAAATGAACGAAATATATTATTATTTATAAATTATTAATATCTAAATATAAAATACTCATAATACGTATCACTTATTTATTTGTTATTTATACCAATACTTTTAATTGATTATTAGCCTATGAAACAATAAGTTCTACATGGACTATGCATGTAAAGATTGAGAGGAAAGATATATTTGTTGTGTTATATTGTAGAAAATGTACAGCAAGAAAGATAATAATCAATAAATGAAAAGTATGGCTAGAGATATACATCAGAGAATCAGTTCCTTGACAGTGCACCCATGCTTCAAATAAATGGGATCAAAGATCAATCTATGGATGCATATTCTTTAACTATATATCCTTTAAAAATTATGCATACATAAATTAAACATGTAGGGTTTCATGAGTTGGATATATGTGAGAAACAAGTCCTTTTAGAGTCGAAGCTATATCAGCCAATTACAGCATCATTTCATTTTAACTTGAAAGGTAATTATTTCATATAACGATCCATGATTCGCATTTTTCAAGAATGAACCCACCTTCGACATGTTTACCTTGAACTACACACTCACATAAATAGATATATGTGAAAGAGAGAAAGCAGTAAAGTTGCATACCTTGTCTCCTTATAATTGGAGCTGCTGTCTGCTAATTTATATTGGAAATGGAACAGAAACAACAGTTGGTGTTTGGTTGTTATAGAAGCTGAGTTTGTATGGCTATACGCAGGCTATATGTATAAGAACAGAAGATACATTATTATTGAGAGAAGAGGGAAAGAGGGGCAGAAAGGGAAAGCAATAAAATAGGATTAATGAAAAGTGATATTGGCGCGGCTCAATCTGAGATCGTCCTTTACAACAGAATGTGTAAATCCGTCTTCGGATTGAACCTCACCAACATCGCTTTCGTTGCTTCCCTATCATCCAGCAAACTTATCTTCTCTCCTCTTTTTCTTCTCCAAGTAAAAGCAACAGTGCAGTAATAATAATGATAACAAAAAAAGATATGATAGACCATATATATAAAGTTATATATAGAGAGAACCAGATAACATAATCTAAAGGGTTCGAAAAGGGTTTTTCTTTCTCTATTTTTTTTTTTCGCTTGGAGAATTCGCAGCGATTATTGGCCGGATTGTTTTTGGTACCACAAAGCACTTACCAACCAGAAGGGCAAAAGAGAAAAAGTGTACTTTGAATAAAGAAATTGTAGATACGGTCCCATTTTGCATTATCATTTAAGAGAACAATAATGTCTATCATGTATTGCATCTCTTTGGTAGGGAAAAAGAGAAACGGGTTTATTTTCTTGGTGGAGTTGAGAGGTGGAGGTGGTGGTCTTGTTGGTGGTTGCAGTCAAATTTTGGGGTGGAGGGGATCTTGCAATCATTATTCTCTGTACCATAAACTGTAGTATCAACACACTTTTACAGCCAATAATATTCTCTATCTACATTTATCCAATTGATAGATAGACGAATAGTCATAGCAGAGAATATTGAAGAAAATCAACATCAAACATCAAACACAGTGCCTATTTATATATGGCTTAATTATGTATGATATGGGATATAAATATAAAAGAAGAAATTACAGTTTTCTACAAAAGAAAAATTAAAAAGTAAAGAAAACAGAAGTGAAGAAAGCATAGAATAAACTTAGTTCTTGCTCTTGCCCTAGTAATAGAGCAGTGGCATATTAGTATCTAGGACTAGGAATAAAAACAGGACTAGTAATACTAGCAAGAGCTATCATATCATTAATATATAAAAACTCATGACAAGCTGAATTAGGGTTTAAACATATCAAAAGAATGAAACACAGAATCACCATTTTCATATTGGCTGGTGATAGAATTGGGAGTCTATTCGAAAACTAGCTAGGGTTATCATATAAACAAGGAACTCAAAATTCAGAGAGAGAGAGAGAGAGAGAGAGAGAGAGAGAGAGGAGAAGAGAAGATTGGAGAATGGAGAGAAGAGGGGGGGAGAGGCAGAGAATGTATAATGGTAGGATTTGCCTCGGGATGGGAGGGTGAAGAAGGTGAGTGGAATGATGTCAAGGGGAGCAACTTACTTTTAGGGTTTGTCATGCTTAGTTTGTACTCAAATAAAAATCAAACGCATGCACCTGAAATATTCCTCCACCAAAAATAAAAAAAAAAAATAAAAACCTCCAAAAACAACTAGAATCCTTCTTTTGATTGTACCCTCTTTCTTTCTAACCATAATTATCATTATTTTAAACACCCCACCTTTTTTAGCTCATGCTTACATTTGATCATTAAACTAAACTTGTACCATCTGCACACATATCCTTAAAAGAGAAGAATAAGATAGTTGGCTTATATGTACCCCTTTGTAAATTAGTAAAGAATTATAACTTCTCGATCAAACCCTTAGTTTATGTGTTCCTTTAAAATATATTGTACACCTTATTTAATTGGTTCATTCACTTGCATAAGCTTTTATTTAAATGTGATTTAGACAATCTTTAATCTTTCTTGCATGTACGTATAGGATGATGCCTATGTAGTAATTTTGCTTTATAAATCTTACTATTAATAAGAGAAACTATAGTTTGCTTTCTTTCTTTCTACAAAAGATTATATTCCTCCTAGTCTAGAACATGTACTTGGTATGTTATTGCACAAAATAAGAAGCTATCCATCAACAATAATAACCCATATGTAGGAATTAAAGGCAGTCAAATCCTAACACAGACACATTTGTGCATAAGTCAGTATAAGAGGTAGAAAGAATTTTCCAATAAAGAAAGAGAGTGAGAACCTTGGAAACAGGAGTGCAGAATGTCAGCAAAAGGATTGTCTAGAAAGAAGAAGTTTCGGTTTCGGTTCTGTTTGGAAGAGTACGTACAAAGTTGATCCATCATCTTTATTTCTTTCAACACACAGGCACTTGAAGGAAGAATTTTATTAATTTAATTAAACGACATAGAGATCACACTTAGCAAATAGAGCAAAAATTTAAACAACGCCACACAAAGCGGAGACACCGGCGCTAAAGAGGCCCTGCCTTGGATGTGCACTAGGAGACACTCTTCTTGGGTTTGGCTTTTTTTTTTTTTTTTTTTTTAAATAAATAAAAAATCCTTTTCCTTTTCTTTAATTATTATCATTTTCCTTTATTTTAAGGGGCCCTTTTCTTCTTCTTTCTTTGAAGATTTTGGGAAGTGTAAAAAGACCCTTTTAATAATAAAAGCTTCTTTAATTATATTCTTTAAACCCTTATTTCTTTGCTCTTCTTTCTCTTTCAATGCTCATGATTTAGGGCGATAAGTTCGCGTGCCACTACCCAAACAGATTCCCACCCCACGCCTTAATCCATTCACATTTTCTCATTCTTTCTTTGTTTCTTCATCACCAGATCCTAGGGACTTTCTTCTTCAACTTCATCTTCTTCTTCTTCTGCTTTTCTTTCTTAGACTATTGTAGTGATGAGGTCAAAAGCTATACCATAACTCTGGCTTTAATATGTGTGTACATTATGAAAATGATGTCTGGAGGGTAGCTAGGCATGTAAGTTGGAAAGGCCCAAGTAAGAAGAAGAAACATGTGCTATTACACATAAAGAGGAGAGAGGGGAGACAAAAGTGTATTTTTGAAAGAATTATTTAATATCCACCTATAATAGCTTGATGAATAGTTTCAAGAGCAACAAAATGGAAAGTGTAATATTAAGGTCAAATATTTGATGGTCTTTGCATTGCATGAGAGTTATTGTTTAAAGAAGGTGGACAAAGAGACACCCATGTTCTACTCTTACTGAGATTTTGTTAAAGCTTTAATGGACCATGCTGGCCTTTTCTTAATCAGGAAAGCAAACATACTTTCTGAAACTATATATATATATGTGTGTGTATATATATTCAAGGGAATACTCTAAAAAAAAAAAAAAAAATTCTTTGTCCTTAACTAAAGTATGTATTCTTGATTTTCTTTCTAATATAAATCTAATAATTGAATATCTAGCTTAATAGTGTAATAGTATTTGTTAATTAGTGTAGCATAAGATTAGGAAAGAAGTTTAATAAATAGAAAGACTTTTTGAAAATGTTTCAACTTCCAAGTAGACAACTAATTAAATAATTGAAAGACTTTTAAAAAAGAAAACTGAAAATTATTAGGCATCCTCTAATTAAGGCTTCTTTTCCAACCAATTGCATTTGAATTGAGATGGAAAGCAGCATATCACGTTTTCAGTGGGTTAGTTGGTTAAATTATCTCTTCTTTCTCCCCCCCTCACTCAACAGAAACACACAATTTTAGCATGAAATACGGATCAAGAATGCAAGAAATTTTTTTGAAGTAATCTTTAAGCTTTTGAAATATATGGATGATGGGTATGTTTCAATCATGCATAGCAATTAGGCCAAGTTCACTTGTCAGCTTGTGGAGACAACAAAGACACCTCCCTCTCTACGAACTCGAGTTACTACACCCCTTTCTCTCTCTCTCTCTCTCTCTCTCTCTCTCTCTTTCTACTATTATGCTTCGTATTTGAGACTTTTCCCCTGTCCACACATGCAGCCAGGTTCTTCTCGTAGAACCTCCCAAAACCTTTTCAAGGCAGCAAATGGACATAAAATTTTATACTTTGGTATATACCATAATTAACTAATAGAAGAATAACACGGGTTTAACATTTTAATATTAAAATAATTAATACATTTTTTATTATTTAAAATTATTAAATATGTATTAATTATTTATCAGTTTGATCTGGATAGTCATATATTTGAGTAAAAAAATTTTAAAAATAAAATAAAATACAAGAGAGAGATATTGAACCAGCACCTTAAGGATGACATGATCCCACCTGAACCTTTCCACTTCAGAGACACAGCCTACCCAACTGAACCTTTTTTCTTTACATAATTGTGTGCAGGATCAAGTTTGCACAATGAACGCTTCTCATATCTTTGTCAGAATTTGTGGATATTTGAGTATGACATGACCAAGCTTTATATGGCCCATAGAAGTTATATCAGAGCTTACATTTTGAGCACATGAGGAAAAGTTTTGTATTTGAAAGGTAGAGATGCATACATGCATGTCTATAATTAACCTTTATTTGTACATTTAACACATGATGAAGCTGATATGATCTATTGACAGGGTGAGGGTGGTATCAGGAGTTGTTTTCTTTCCATGAACCAAAAGAAAACCATCAAGACCTTTGTCTGGAAAAACCAACCAACAAGGATTGTAGAGAGAGCTCATCTGAAATCAAATATTGCTACTTCTGAAAGCTTCTCTCTCTGTATATATACTTTTAATATATATGAATTCTTTATATATCTTGAAATTAGATAAACAACAAATAAATAAACAAATGTCTAATTCCAGTCCATGACTCTACTGTAATTAGAAAATTTGAAGGGTCAAAACAATTCTTCTTCCTCATAAATCTAAAAAGCAAGATTGCCTAAAACAGGAGAAAAAAATATCAGCTGCCTAAGACATCCAATCTCAATCTGTAGTATGTGACTATGAAAATCAAAATTTCTCAGCTGATGAAGGAATTGTTGACCAGCCATTTGTGTGAATTTACCTCCAGTATATAGCAGCAGAGCAGCAGCTTGTGCATCTATTTCCCTTTCATTTTACAGTAGGCATACAAACAGGATCCCAAGAAACCAAGAGACTGACCAACAATATTCAACTGCAAATATATAGTCAATTTTACATTATGTGCTGACTTGAGATTCAAATACAAAAGGCATAAAAATCATTTAAGAACAAAAGGAGTTTATGCTCACTGGATCAAATGGAAGCCCACCAAATATTAGCCATCCAAGTCCAATGGTAAATAGATCCTATCAACAGCAAATCCAAAGTAAGTGAATCATAAACTGCGATATAATTTATTTCTAGGGCACAAGAAGAAAAGAATTTGCGTTTCTAGACAGATCTTTATAGTTCAAACAACTTTTGAAAAAAATGGAAAGACCTACGATCAAAATAAACCAAATCTCTTGACTTCTTATAATTTTAATTAGACCTTTTAATTTTATCAATTTTAACCCAATTTAAAAAAATTGGTTTCAAATCTATCCACTTTGTAAAATTAAGTAATCTCTTGCTGACATGTACCCTTGATAATTCTATCATTTTGCAACAACAAAAAGAAAAGAAAGAAAAAAGAAGAAAATTTTCAACTTTTTGCTATTTTATCCAAATCTTTTAATTTCAGCAATTTCAACCTAGTTTGAGAAATTAGTTTTAATTCTAATTAAGTATCCAAAATTAAGATAATCGATTACTTGAGTTAGACTTTCATATTTGGGCATTTTGACCCTATATAGTTCTTGTTTTAGTGAATGGAAGCTCAGTGTTAAAGAAAAAATATTGCAGAAATAATATGCAAGGAATTAAATTGTATTTTTTAGACCACAATTAGTCATTTTACATCACTGAAATAGTTTAAATTTTTAGTGATATTTTGGTTCATTATTGCTATGCGCAATATTGATAACCCTTCATATTGATCGGTGCATTTTACGTATTAGCAATTATATTTGGTATTGGTACACATTTTACATGATTTCTACTATTGCCACTGTTCTCAGACACTTCTTGCATTTCTATTTTTATTGAAAGGAAAAATTGTGTATAGCAAAACAAAAAATCCTTAATTTTTCTCTTTAAGTAATGTCCAATATTAGTCAAAGCAAATTTAACTTGTCATCAGGCTAATGAAGAGGTTAGGAAGTTTTTTGAAAAAAAAAAAAGGTTAGTCTAAAATTGAGATATTAGTAACTTTGAATTATTTCTTATCTTAATTTTGATCACTTAATTAAAATCGAAACTAATTTCTCAAATTAGGTCAAAATTGCTAAACATAAATAGAGGACAAAATTGCAAGAGGTAAAAAAGGTTTGGATTTTTTTTGTAGGAGACTAGAATCAAGTGTTCATATCAGCAAGGGTAAACTCCAATATAGCTGCCACATAGGTAAAGATACACATCAATTACTCAATTTCACAATGTGGGATGGGATTGCAACCAATTTTTCAAGTTGGGACAAAACTGAACAAAATTAAGTTAGTCAAAATTACAAAGAGTGGAAAAAACTTTTGGGTAATTTTCATCATTAGCCTGAAAAACTGAAGAATTGTTGGCTACTTCCTACACGTCACACTTAGATGAATGACAAGTATAGAGTAGTTAGAAGATTTAAAATATGTATCACTCTCTCATTGCCTAATTATAAAATACTCAAATTACTCCTCATTCATCCAATAGTTAGGTGTGATATAGTGGGAGTAGCCAAGAACTTTCCAGGAAAAATGCTAGAGAAGCAACCATAATAGTTTGTAAGAAAATTTAGAAATTGGGTTTGTGCTACATCTTGTAAGGCTACAAACAGAATATAGATATAATTCCAGCAACTCTCGCTGGCATTTTCACTTGGACTTTGTGGTTGCATGTCTTTTTGTGAATAATAAAAGGCTAAAAACAGGTAATACTCACCTTCAGATTTCCACAGATTGTCTGTGTGAGTGCTGAATTTAGTGTTGTATTCAAAAACACAAAATAATTGATGAAGAAAGCCATGACACAAGAGAGAAGCATCACAACCTGCAAAACATATCAATCTAGCAATTTCAGATTATCACTGGTATCCATAATATTCACATGCCAGCATTTTAGCAATGATTAAAGTGTATAACTCACATGGCAACTTTTCATTTAAAACTTTAAGGTAAAGGGAGCAAGCTTTGCATTGAGGTTATGGTGCAATCTCAAAAATGAAGTTTAGAGCAACTAAAACATGCATTTGTGCAGTCCTGAGTGATATTCAAGAAGAAAGAAATTGAAGTGGAAGCAGTTAAATTCACTTCTGTAGTACAAAACTTTCTTTCAAAGTGCATATGCACCATAATGGAGAATCTCAATTCTTTTCTTCTTAGTTTTTTCTTTTTGGTACGGTGAATGAGCTGCACTATAGATAGCTCTTCCCCATCTCAGCAGGATTTAAAGCTAAGCTCTCTTGTAGAAGAATGTCAAACTTTTAAGTTGTCCCCTCTGAAACAGATTTTAGTTATATTTGATTGCCTCAAGCCACCGAAGATTGAATAAACTAAAGTTTTAGCAAACATAACTTCGGATTCGAAGGAGGATTCCATATGATTTTGAAGTCCAAAAAGACTAGGCAAAAGAAAATAGTAACAGCATGCCACTTTAGCAAAGTGAATATTGAAATGGCAGTAGAAAACGAAGCATGCGCATGTAGATGAGTTAATCTCACCAAAAAAAATGGTAAGACAAGATAGTATGCTAATATTTTTAAAGGCAAAGTCTGATGACTGGTAATTACAGTTCCTTTTTGACAGGCGAATGAAATAGTGGGAATAGATAGGCAAATTAGAAACTTGGACCAAATATGCATGAGAAACTGAGTATTGCTGGCTGGATAACAACGAGGAAAGGAGAATTTAGAAACAGAATCAAGGTAATGATTTATGCACAAGAGCAGAAACATAAAAATCCAGAGAAATGGACATCAACCTGAAATCCGGGCCATGTTAGAAAGGGGAAGTTCATAGTTGCTTCAAGGTCTCCTCTGATAGATGTCCAAACAAGCAAGATTGGTGCACATATTATTCCTATATATAATAAGTAAAGTTGCGCAGTGATTTCAAAATAGTCCAATTTATCAAATTGAAAAAGGTGAACCTGAAGAACAACATATAAGCTTATGTTGGTCCTCTTATCCTACCGTTGCACCACATAAGGCCAAAGCTATTAAGACCACTGGATTTACCTGAAAGAAGTAGACAATATCATAACAAATATTTAGACCTTTCAACAATTAAGTTAAAAATAGAAAATGATAGGACTAGGTATCTACCAATTCGAGAAATTGAAGCAAGATATACTGCCGTACAGATGTTTGCTATGAAGACAACAGCATAGCCATAGGCATCAAATGACAAGTCTCGAGCTCCAGCAATAAATGCACCAAGTATAATTATCCCTACACTGATGAATTCCTTAGTTTTTTTCCATAGTAAATAAAGATTGCAACATAAAAACCAAGATCAGATTGCTATAATTGGTTATAGTGATCCAACAACGAAATCTGATAGCCTTTTATGCTTTAACAAAGGAATCATCAACTGTATCCCCTCTTACCAACATAATTTGATTTTTGACTTCTCAAGTATGCAAAAGAAAGAAAAAGACCATGGTCACCAGATAAATTTATTTTGTATATACAAAAACAAATGCTCAAGTTACTACCATATATATTAGCATGATACTCTTGGCCATAAGCAATGGATGGTCGTCAGTTCATTAGCAAAGCATAAGGAACTTAAAACAGTGGATAATCGCTAACCTATCGACTGTTAAAATCAATGGCTTACAGGAGCATCAAAGGGCTGCCTACCTGCCAACAACAGGCAAGGAATGTCTCTTGCCAGTCAAAAGATACTCTGCGATCATTGTGAAGGCCACAGTAGTCCGCCTAATGGTGGTGTACATGGGAACGCTTATGGCACGCACAGCCTCCATTGTGACCAGCTTTATCCAGAAGAAATGAAAACAGGGGACAAGGTTGAAAGAGATCTCCAAAATTCTGTATGAGGAAAAGACTATTGATCCCATGCCATCAAATACATACCATGTAAAGCAAGTATGAAAGTGCCAGAGGAAGAGTGCGAAACAATGTCTTGACAGGCACCAGTCTTGCTGGGTTATATGTCTTAACATGTGATTCATCATTTGTAAAAGATATGATCTTCCACCACTTCATTGCATAGAGAAACAAACATGAAGATACTGTCTGCAAAACCAAAATAGAATTAGAAAGACTGGCCAAATAAACTGATGAGAAGAATCAGAAGCGGGTCTGTAAGTATTTCATTTTATAAGTTTCAAAATTTTGTTGTGGGTTCAAAACAAGCATCTAGAGAACATGCATTCTGCACATGGAATATACATATAAACAGAAGATACTGGAACCGTGTTAAATATTTTATTCAATGACGACATCAAATCATGTATGCTAGGTCATGAAATTTAATTCTACCAAATCAATTCTCGCTCATAAAACAACTAACAGCTAACTGTCAATCAAAATCTTAAAAATAAGATAAGAGTGTAAACCAGTCGCAGCCAGCCAAAAACCAAATATATGTGCCTGTTCAGAAAACTGAACTATAAGAAAAGAATACCTGAAAAAGTGTTATAACATTTGCATATTGAAAACTGTAAGAAGAAAGGGCAGCTTTGTTAAACATTACCAAGAGAACTGCACAACAAAGAACAAAGCATTATCAGATTAACCAATATGCAACTGAAATAAAAGTAGCCATCATATATAACTGCCAAACCAAAGCATGGTGAAGAATTGAATGAGAGACAATGAAGACTAGTATCCTACCATTTCTTTATGAAATTATCAGATATCATAGAGAAATAACTGTTGGGGAACCCCACATTTCACACTCCACAGATAGTCACAAATCTAAAGATACAATGTTGTAGTGAGGTCATATTCAGCAGGATGACCATCATGTAATAGGTACTTGGATGACCTGGATAGTAACAGGGAAGACTAGTTTCCTTATAAGGAAGATCATCCCATTATCCATCATTGTTCTAATTGAACTGCTAGTATTATACACTAACAATTTACCATCATTTGGTTGAAGAAGCTCTTATATTGTACCAATCAAACCAACCAACCTAAAAGCTTGAGCATGTAGCTAAAGGCCCAGGAATAGATTTTATGTACCCGCAAGTTTTCATTAATGCCCAGTTGTTTGTTTTCAGTTCTTCAACATCAGCAACCAAAAAGGAATTTTCTCCCATGAGCATATATTTCAATATAACAAATAGAACAACATGGGCCAAACAATCAAAGAGGATTATTCATCGAGCTGTCAATAACGTGGGCCTTGCAAGCCTGATTGCACACTCTAGCAGTCTACTTCAAGCAACATTCCTCCATTTTCATCCATTCAAGTCTCAACCTTATTCTATGACCAACAAAATCACAGATTTTTCTTTCTTATTGATGAATCATAGAGAAACAACAACAAAAGATCACTCTATTATACATCCTAACCCAGATCAAATTCCTTCATTTCCATATCTCTTGTCCTACTTCTAAGTTAAATTCCAGAAAAATTATCCCCTTTATCTTTCTTTACGCCTAGAATTCTTGACAATCTCTTCACTAGTTTAACTTGTTATCATCCCTATCTCTATCCTTACCTGATCACCTAAAACTAAACTGAAAGATTTTTGGTCCACTTCCGTCACAGACAAGATCTTCATTTAGCTATAAATGAAACATAAAATAATGATCATATAACATACTATTGTTACAGTTGCAAGAATATTGTGATTGAAAATTCATTTTGTCTTCCCTGATTCCTTCTCAAAACTTTCTACTGCTCCATTATTTAGTGTCCCTTCATGGCATCAATAATACAGGAGATATTCCTATATCTCAAGGCCCACCACCACATTATCTAACTTTTTCTGAGCCAATAACATAATTATTTGCTAGAATTCCTTTTCCTTATACTTTTCTTCTTCTTTTTGTCTTGTTTTAAACCATAACTATCAAAACCTGAAAATGCAGTCAAAAAAAAACCTTTCTAACACTATCATTTCATGTCACAACTCATTTAACCATCCATACTCAAGATATTCAAGACTTCAAATTCAATTAGAATAGTTTTCTCTTTCCCATGCAATAACAATAGCTGACAACACATTAAAAAGAAAATGTAAACAACTAATATCTAGAACATGAATTCATAAACAAACCAAACAGCGCAACCATGATCACCTAGTAGAGACAGAAAACAAGACAAGAAAAAACAAAATAAACCCAGAAAGAAAGAAAAGAAAAAAGAAGTAAAGAAACAGATATCAAGAAATGAACCTGCACTAGCCATATAAGAAATGGCAGCATAAGCTCCTCTTTTTGTCATAACAGAGTCATTTTTCTGCTTCTCTTCTGTGACTGGTAACAATGTTTTGCTCTTATCTATATCCATAAGCCCAACAACAAAATCAGTCTCCTCCAAATTTGAGAGTTAAAGCAGAAACGAACACACGGCAGATGTATAAGAGTGCAGAGAGAAAGAGGGAAGGATATATTTTGAGTGGGGAAAGGCCAGAGAATTAGTAGGTATTGTACACGTGTCAGCACTGTGGGGTCTACGTATATACTTGGTTAGGTAGGACCCAGCTAAGATATTAATCACCGTTCGATTTTGATTTTTTTTTTTATTTTTTTCCTTTTATTGCGTTGATTTGTTTTGTACCTGAATTAAATTTAAGGAGGAAAGTCATGATTTGAATTGCTCGTCTGTTGCCATTTTCCTAATAAAGTTCGAATGCAAGATTTTATTCTTTTATTGTCATATGTGCAGTAAATGCTTAAGACCCAAAGTTAAGTAGAGAGGAATTCCTGAGATTACCTAATATCATTAAACAAAATCTGTAAGAATAAATAAATTTATAATATAACAGTGGTTGGTGCAGAAGAGACATTAATATATAAAATCTTTTAGAAAGATGGTCCTGTTAATATATACTGATTTATATTAGTAACGTGGTTTGTGTGAAAATTTAAAAAATCTCTAATTTAGTTTTTAAAAGTTTTTATCTGGGTTTAGAGTATACACCAAACTGATAAATGATTGACACAAATTTATTAATTTAAAATAATAAAATACGTGTCAATTATCCAATATAAAAGAATAAAACACTTAAATTTACATGTCACTTTCCTATTAATTATGATATATACACTAAGTCTATATTAAAATTTATTATTCGCTATTTGAATTTTTATAAAAAAATAAAATGAATTATTAGATAGAAGAGATACGAATAATGCTACATACCTCAATAATTTATATCTCATCTCTTGCTCAATTAATGTGTCATTTATTATTTTTATAAAATTATCATATATAATATTTTAAAATTAATAAATAATTTTATAAAAATATTACCTGTTAGTGTGTATGAAATGAAACAAAAAAAATTGTGGGATATTTAATGTTTTCTAAAAGATATTTTCAATACTATTAGTGTGTAAATCTCAAAAGCAAAACCAACTCATGCCATAAATATTCTACAAAATTGAATTCATTCTATTTTAAATTATTTTTTTTTAAATTCTTATGCAGTAAAACATTTTAATATCTCCAAGAGGTTAAAGGCTAAACTATAATTTTCAAAATTACATAAATTTTATATTGGAAATAACATGAATCAAAATATATGTTGAGATGAATCAAAAGAAGAATTTCCTCAGAAGCTATTAAACTACAATAGATATATATATTCCAATTTGAAGTTTTAAATCAAAATTCTTTCTTTTTTATAATAATAATTATTTCTGTCATAATCTTAAAAATTATAAACACAAAAATACATAAAAATTTCTTTATCAATAGTTTAATTCATAAAACATAAAAGGTATGTGAGTATATAATTCTGCATGCGCGGGTAATTTTTGTTTATTTATATATCTAATTATGCAACTTGGTTAAATTTGACATTATAATTAATCGAAGTTGACATTAAAAAAACGATACAAACATCTTTTAATCTTTATAGGTTATTTTACATTCGAGATATACTATATTTGACAAAACTATTATATTACTAGGAGAGAAATATTTTATTATTTTTTTTATAAAACATAGAAAATGACCGTTTTTATTATATAACTCATAATTTATTCGGCTTTACAAATTAGAAAAAAATAAATAAAAATATTATGGGGCGTGCGTGATGCTAGTCTTAAATAGTATAATTGCATTAGAAGGTCCTACCATAGAGAGTTGAGAAGAATGTGATTTTGGAGGTGTTGTAGCTATCCACTTTATTAAAGTAGTCGGGCACATATCACACATACCCTAAGCTTGTCATATGCATCCCCGACTAGCTTTTTCTTTTTTAGTAGCTTCCTATATGCATTTATTTCTAAAGGGTCTACTCTCTCTACTTTATATGTTCTTCTTCTTCAGTATTTCAATTTAGTTTTTAATTCAACAAACAAATTTGACACTATGTAGATTGTAAATAATAAATAACATAAAGAAATTGAAAATTTTGTTATTGAATATCTTTATAATAAGGTTATTAATAGTTTATGTAAGGACAACATGCCCTTGAAATATGATAGGAAGGAAAATCAAACCTATTACATAGAAAGAAAATATACATAAACAAATTTAAATAGTCGGTTGACGCTCAATATGAATAAATTTTAATCTTAAAATAAGCCCATATGAATGGATTAATTTAGATTTTATTAAAATCTATCAAATTTCTTATATTTGTTTTAATTCATAGCGATTTAAATATTATTTTATTTTAATTTCTTTAGAAAGGAAATAATAAAAGGGATGGGTCTTGTCACATCTATTAGTTCACTCAAGAGTGAGAGAGTTGAGCCCATTTACTCGGTGTTGGTGGCCGGGCATTAGCACTAGTAATTAGCCTATATGAGACCACCGGTTACCGGGTTGAAGATTCTTAGCAAGTTCAAGGTGTCGCTATACCAACGTTTCATGGCTTTTTCTTTATTTGCTTTCAACTTTTATTATTGGAAATCAATCTAACTAATTTAGAAGTTCGCAGCTGCCTATAAAATTTGAATTTAAGATTTTAATTAAATTATAAAAAACTTTACTATTTTATATTCACGTACTTTTTTATACTTTGTCCCATGCATATATTAGATGGCTATAATTTATAGAGAAAAAAAGTATTATAATAAATAATATATATATATATAATTGTCAAATTAAAATAAAATATTAATAATTAGATATTTAAATTAACAAAAATAAACGGTTCAAGTTATCCATTATACTGCGTGTGTTTTTTATCAAAAAATAATAAAAATTAAAAAAAAGATAAATTGTCGCTATATTTAACCTATTTTACTCAATTTATTAGGATCGATTATCAGATATCTTGATACTCTTGTCAGAAAATACTATTTTTTTTTTGTTATTTCTAGTTCAGTTTTTTCATTCTTTTAATTCTGGATTTAGTTTATTTCATGGTAATAATTGTTTGCTTACTCCTAAATTTTTTGAGTAATTAGAATTAAATCAACTTGTTAATTTACTTATTTTTTTTAAATTTTTTTATCTAAGAAATTAGATTGTTTAGTGAAAATATTGCCACACAATCCCTAAACTAAACATCCATTAAGTCATAATTACCATAATTTTAATTCTAAAAAAGATACTGTATTTAATTATATGCCAAATGAGCTCCCCCAACTTGTCCAAAAAACTTGCTTCAAATAAAGACTTGTCAGGAAAATAAAATAAAATTCAAATGAAGCAAAAATGACCCTTTGCAATAAAGAAATTCAAAAAGTCAAATATTAGGAGCAAAGAGCCATTTTTTCCTGTATGACAAACACATGGTTTGTCTAATAAAATCACTGTTTTCTATAATATGAAAACGATTTTTTACTTTTGGAGTAAATTAATTAAAAGAAAAAAAAAAGTCTCAAAAGCTTAATATTTTTCAAAAGCAATTAATATGCTTGAAGTCATCGCCACCTTAGCAACACCATTACCACATTGTCCTTTTTCTTTGCTATAGAAATCTGAAATACTTAAAACTCAAACTTTTTCTCATATTTATTTTATTATTATATTTAATATCATAAGGAATTGAATTAATTAATCACAAACGAACCACCATCGTCGTTACATATGATCAAAATCACAGTTTGCGCTGCTAGGATCATCAATGATTCCCATAATGAATATAGTAGAAAACATATTGGCATAACTTGATTCTTTCTTTTCAAAAAATACTAAACGTCCTATATTTATTTATCTTAATTTTTATCTACCTGATATAAATAATCTTTTTATCAATTTAAAATATCGAGTGATAATTAAATTAAAAATATTATATGCTATATCATATGAGTAACAAATAAAAATGATTCATACAACATTATGCTTTTTTATATTAGTAATTTTAACATTTTTAATTATAGTTATTTTACCATCGCTATTAGCTTCTTTAATATCAGCTATTTTTTTATTATTGTCATATTTATTAATTTTTTTTGCACTTTAATATGAATAGAGTTTGAAATCAATTACTGTCCTCTTATACATCACTGCACGAGTTAAAAATAATTAATAGATATTATATATAATAAGATTTTATAGTCTCAATGATAAAAGCAAATATCATTTTTGTTAGTGTTTTATTACTGTTTGGAGGAAAATAAGAAAAGATTGAGATTGTGTTATTCTTTATTATTATTATTACTAGTGTATGAGTTAGGGTTAGGGAGTTAAAAGCAAGATCAAAGTGATGATAAAGATACAATTATTGGTTTTTTCTTAGGAATTTTTTTGAAATATGCATTTAAGTAGGAATAAAAGTGACACGATATTCAAAAAAAGTTATAATTGGCAGCATAATTTTTTATTTAATGGACAATTTAAATTAAAAAATTATTTACGATATCTATTGACGATTTAAAAGAAATTCCTTTAGCTATTTTAAGTTATTATTATTGTAGGGACTATCTTATAAAAATAAATCCTCCTAATTTATTTAATTAAATTTTGTTTTTATACGAACATGCACTACACTCATGTCAAACATTTAAATGAGCCCAAAAAACTTGATATCTTTTGGGTTTTCTTTCCTCATTTGATATTTTTCTGAACAAGTTTGGGGGGCAAAATGACCATTTGTCCGTAAACAATAGCATACCCGTAATAAATATAGTTACGCGGCAAGGCCCGCCCTCTTTTCCTTCCCTCCCCACTTCTTCTCCTTCTCCCCTCCCCAAAGTTTCCTTCCTTCCTTCCCTTCCCTTCCTTCTTTGCTAAGCAAAATAAAATAATAAAAAAATCTCACTTCTCTTCTTTCTCTCCATTTCAACAAAAATCCTTAGCCATGCAAGAAACTGAGCTTCACGATTTATCCGACGATGCTGATTACGCTGCTTCAATTCAACAAGTAAGCAATTCAAATCAATCAATTTATCAAATCCAATTCTAATGTGCTCGATTCAATGAGGAAGGATTACATATAGAGAGGGACATTGATTTTGTTGATTTTGCATTTTAGGTTATTCGATTTTGTGATTTTGTATTTGCAGGGATCAGCGAGCGTGATGATGACGAGGAGTGATAGTAGTAGTAAGAGAAGCACTAGTAGCGAGCCTGAAGGTGCTGAAGTTGTTTATTTGAAAGATAATGTTACGATTCATCCTACTCAGTTTGCTTCTGAGAGAATTAGTGGTCGATTAAAGCTTATTAAGCAAGCCTCTTCTCTTTTTATGGTATAACAATCAATTTCTAGGTTTTTTCTTTTTATTTTTTCCAAAACTGTTTTGATTGTGCTATTATATGCTTATATGAGTGAATTTGTTACTAGACATGGATTCCGTACAAAGGCCAAACCTCAAACGCTAGGTTATCCGAGAGAGGTGATAAATGATAAGCCCTAATCTACACTTACTTTTTGTTTGTTTGTTTGTTTCTTAACTCTTTGTAGTGTATTAATGTGATTGATTTCGTGTAGATATGAATCTTTACACCATAAGAGCTGTGCCTTTTACTGATGTGCGTTCCATTCGTCGACACACTCCAACTCTTGGTTGGCAGTATATAATTGTTGTTTTATCATCAGGTATAGTAATTACATGCCACTTCTAATAATTAATAATTAGCTGGGATAAACGCAGTGTGTCTAAAGAGGAAAAATTTATTATTAGCATTACTCTTGTTAGTATTTTCTCACTTATTGATGCTCAATCTCTAGAATGAAATGACATTAAGTGTAGATACCTCTATGATGAGAATGTAAAAGAAAATGGTGATTTTCGTGGTTTTATTATTCAATTATAGCATGATGCGGGATTGATACTCGAGTGAAAAATATTATTTTTTCGTGACAAGATTCCAATACTTTAGTTGAATGCCCATGTATAGTGGAAATTGACAATGCTGTTAGGCAAATAAGTTTTAAGATCTGATGTATGCTCATTCATGGCATCTTTAGCAATTTTGGGTTCTAGTATTTTCTCTTAAACTGAACTGATTCATGTCCTAGCTCACTTTCTGGTGCTGATTGTTTTGAGTACATGAGCTTTATTCCTTTTATGCAATTTTAGAATCAAAATGCACATTCAATTTTATCCTCAATGTATTCAATTTTCTTATGAGCTGTTTTGTCATTTATCTGTGCCTTCATTGCTAAAAAATTTTAGGTTTATGCCCAATCCATTAATTCTTGTATACTTGCATTTTATTAAAGAGGTTTTTTGCAGGACTTGCATTTCCTCCTCTTTATTTCTACAATGGAGGAGTCAAAGAGTTCCTTGCTACAATGAAGCAACATGTTTTTATTGTGAGGTTGTTTACTATTTCATGCATTTTCTGTTTATCTTAGCTCTCTCTATCTCTCTCAAAATAGATAGATGACAAATTAGCAAATATTTGTTTTTTGCAACAGCATGTCTAATACATCAGAATTCCAATTGATATATTTTTGTGCACAGAGAACTTTTTTGATATAATGAAGAGAATCTTCATTTTTTACTTTTGATTTTTGTCCTTTTGAGTTTTCCACTTATTCTCATTGATTTTTCTCATTAGTCACATAGAACTTTCCAAACAGGGGTTGAAGCAACTGTTTTATATATCACTTTCTCCTGTATGGTTTCTTCAGTTCCCTTTTTTCTCTTCCTCTTTATTTTTTTTCCTTATGAACTATATTTCATGGTTTTATACCTGATTGGCATCTCTTAAGCTTTCCATGAATTATGTGGTGTCACTTAGTTCTCTAATTTTTACTATTCAATTTTAAGAGGAAGAATGTTGTTTCACTTGTGTGTGGCATCATATTTTTGCGGCTTTATTTCATAATATATTAATTTTATATCAACTGTGCTATCAGGTCATGTTTATACATCCTTTATTTCCTTTTGCATGTTCTACTTTTTTTCTGATTGATTTTTACGTAGCCTCATAAATATTTTTTACTCTTACATCCAAATTTCATTGGTTTATAATTAGAGTTGCCATTTCTTATAATTTGTGCAATATTTTCAGGTCACTGGAAGATGCAAATGTATTTCTTGTCAATGATTTTCAAAATCCTCTGCAGGTGCGCGAAACTGATTTATTTTGTTTATTTTTCTTCGGGTAGTGAGTAAATAGTTACCTGTAACTTTGTTTTGTTATATTGCTCTGTGGTCGTCTTTAATGGTGAATATTACTTCTGAAACTGGTTTACATTAGATCTTGATTTCTGCTTTCTATTAGCTTGTACCTATTCAACCTCTAACTTATATTATGTTTTTAGTGCTGAACTGCTGACCGTTGCAAGTTTGACCTAGATCAGAATCTAACTTAATAGTTATTACGTGGAGTCAACATCTTTATTTTGCTTTGGCTCTTCACTGATTCATGCTTTAATTTCTTTCAAATAGAGAACTTTGTCCTCTTTGGAGTTGCCTAGGGCTGTTCCTATGGCAAGTGCAGCTTCTGCATGTCCTTCAGCTAGTGAATCTCCATCTTATGAGAACCAAGAGAGGGCTGATGGGAATATCCACCGTGGAAGTTCCAGTATTCCTCAACATGATGGCAGGCAGAGGCATAAGGGTAATGATCCTGCTCGAGATCTCTCAATCCAAGTGTTGGAAAAATTCTCTCTTGTAACAAAATTTGCCCGAGAAACAACTTCGCAACTTTTCCGGGAAAATCACAGTAATGGGTTTGATGCTATTGAGAGGAAAAGCTACAACCAATCTTCTCTTGATAGTTGTCCCCACAAGACACCACCGAAGGATACAGAGGAAGTTTCTATTCAAAGTGCTGTACCCTCAGATCCGCTAGAGGTAACCTTTTATGCTTGGCAATTTTTGCATTTATTAGTACTTCCCTGGTATTTAATATAATTTGTATGTCTGTGTGCATCTTGCACTAAAGGTGAATGTAATCTTATTTAGATGGCGGTCTTTGCAATTCAGTTATTTTTCAAGTAGCACATTTGCCTTGATGTGCTCGTGATTATAATATTCCTGCAACTATATGCACCTGCCTTGCATGTATATCCATGCACACATTGTGTAATTGTAGTCTAATTGGATCATTGATGCCACATACCTGAATAATATAGCTATATGGGCCTTTGAACAATGTGTCTTTCTGGTTTGTATTCAACAAGCCATTTTATCCATGAGGTAAATACAGTTTATAATCCCCAACAGTTTCCTTCTTATTTCAGATTATTCTTGGATTATAAATTTTCTTGTACAGTGATGGTTATTTTTATAAATGAGTTAGCAGGAGATGAAACGGGAAGAACTTCTTTTTTTTTTTTTTGCAATAATTTTGGTAAATGGCATAAAGGGGCATGATCATATTTTAAAGTTGAGGTGTAAAAGGGCTGTTTTTCAAAAAAAAAAAAAAAATTAATGTACTTAGGAACTAGCTCAGGCTTGTAGGCTGACCTTCCTTTCTCAAAAGTTAACATCATTTATTTAAAATATTAATTATGTCAAGAACCTTTTCTCTAGTCATTAATGCTTCTACGTGGATGTTGAAATTTATTGAACTTCCTTGTTAAAAGAAATTTATTGAAATTCTTGCCATGTAATTTTAAGGATAATGACATTTCTGGTTATTAGTGGGATCATAATTAGAAACTTGGGTTGAACTCGGGCTGCTGCAGTTATTTTAGTTCGGAATAAATTAAACTTCAATGGCAGAGCAATCTGATTTAGACCTCCATTCTTTTTAAACAGAAATACATATGTAGAAAACACGAACATGGTGAAGAAGCTGCCACCAATGTGGGACGTTTTGAGCTAATCAATTTTAAGGAGGTATAAAGAGGAGCGACGTAGTTTACTTTAGTAGTGGGGTTCATTTCTTTTCTTCTTGTTATTCTACTCCTTTTTCAATGTGTCGTCAGCTCGTAACTGATATTCTATGATACACGAGTTTTTGCTTTAAAGATAAGGTAATTAATAGAATCTATTCATGTATTATTATTAAAGAAAAATACTCAACTAAGTTTATCACATTATTGCTCTATTAAACATATGTCATACCATGACTATTGACCTTTCTTACATCAAGTTGGAATGCTAAGAAATGGGCTTGCATGAGTAGGGAATTCAGTTTTGTGTGCTATGTGTTACACTGTGATGATTGCAATGCTTCCAAAAAGTGATTGTTACGTGGCAATTTGATATTGGCACACATTAGCATATGAGTTGATTTAGGGAATGTTAATCACTAACACATCTAGCCTCAATGCTGCCAGATGCAAGTTGGTAAACTTGGATGCTTTTTGCATCTGAAGTTAAGTTACAAATCTCAGTTTTCTCTGAACATAGGTCAGTATGATTGATCTCTATCACGATGTGACTGTCAATGGATTTTACATGCATAATCTCCATTGGTTAATTTCTAACGATGTCGGTATGGGCTTTGGTTTCATGGGTTGAACTGATTGCATCTTGTACTTGATACCATGTGCTGTTTTACTGCATATCAGTTATATGTATCAGTTGCTGTAGACAAACTTATCCGTTTAACTCTTATGGATCTTCATACAACCACTTCTAGGTTGCTTTCATAACCATTTGGACCAAGCTGTTTTACTTTATATAGAAAAAAACTTATATCAGCCAGGTGACTTGGAATCTGTATTTTCCTTTTTGGAATTGATATAACTGTTGGATCCTTAAATCAATAGTTCTTGTACTATTTTTTCTTAGGATGGTAATGCAGTGCTTCATATTTTCTTATTTTTGTTGTAATGTTTTGTTGCCACTACTATCTGGACAAAAGCATTCTAGGCATAACCCAAATTAGATTCATAAATTACAAGATACTAATTGAGAAGCTTTTGCTTGCAAGTGCTATTTCCCGTACAAGTTAATAATGATTGTATGGCCCTGTGACAAAGCGTGGGGCTTTGTTCTTTCTACTAATTTTGAAGTATTAAAAACTATGGTTATATGTCCAAAATTTACTTTGCTTCCCCTTAGTGTTTGACAATTTTTTCCTATATGTTTAAATGGCTATAAAGTGGCAGAGCAAGAAGACCTTAATTGGAGAGGATAAATTGTTTTGAAATCCTGCTAAGAACTATCAAATGAAAACTTTCAGCTTGTAAGTCTGTAATGTAAAATTATTAAGATTCATGTGGACCTTATAATTTGAATCCTTTATCATGATGTCGTACTTTAGAAGAGTAGCCTACAGCAAGCTAGTAACTCATCAGTATGCCTTATGCTTTTCTTAATTTTCATCTCCCTCTAGAAATATATTAGCTAAAAAAATTTAATACTTTGCCACTGGAGAGTGGTGCACTTTTTTTGCATTATTACTTACAGAGTGATGCTGAATCCAATAGAATGGAGAAGATGTAACAAAATTTTATTTAAAAACTTTTCCAGTTTGAAAGTTTTATATTGTAATGGCCATAAAGGTTAATTTAAATCATGTCCCCTGAACTTATTATATATCATTTTTCCCACTTTTTGTTGGCTAATACGTGCAAGTATTTCTTCCTTTCAATGTGGAACTGATTTTTCCTCCCCTCTCTTGGCAGTTTGACAAACTCACGCTTGTGTGGGGGAAACCACGGCAGCCACCTTTGGGTTTTGAAGAGGTGAGGTATCTTTTCCTTCGGGCATTTACTGTCAACTCTTGTTTCCGTAATCTGGCTCATTTTTAATATGGATTTTTAATTTACTTCACAATCATTTGCTGGAACTCACTGAAGCTCCAAGTCATTTGGGTGTCTATGTTGATGGGATATTCTGATTTGGAGATTATGCTCACCATCATGCTATTTTAGTTCCTTTCTCTCTTAGGATTTCTATATATTAACTGTTTACAGTTTTTCCTATGCCAGTGGCATGTCCTTATCATAATGCATTCAGCAAAGCAGAGGAGTGGTACATGTTTATTTCCAACTCATTTCATGAGGTTGTACTGATCTTAGTCGTTGCTCTTTGACAAGACAAAACTGTGACCGACAATCCTGAGTAGACTTTTGGTTATTTTTGGTGTTTGTTTGGTTTAGTCTCTGTGTATTTGCATTAATTCTTTGAGTTGATATAGTGACACATACTCTCATATCAGCAGTTAAACTAATTAGAATTGTTCAGGACTACATGCAATATTACCATGGTATAATCTGTGGCTGGCAGCGGTTGCCTTATACTCACATTTTATGTTATTGCCATTCTTGATTCTTATTTTTAAGATTATAGGCTGAATTTTGGTGATTTCATGCTCCACAGGACTTATCACGGAAACCAATAATACAATCCCATTCTGGAATGTATTTTATTCTATTGTTATGCCTAAAATAAATGATATTTCCTTAGATTCTTTTGTATTATTTGCAGTGGGCCACATTCTTGGATTCTGAAGGACGAGTTACGGATTCAAAAGCTTTAAGAAAGAGAATATTCTATGGAGGAGTTGAGCACACATTAAGGAAAGAGGTTTGTTGTGAAA
Source organism: Ricinus communis (assembly GCF_019578655.1). Classification (NCBI taxonomy): domain Eukaryota; kingdom Viridiplantae; phylum Streptophyta; class Magnoliopsida; order Malpighiales; family Euphorbiaceae; genus Ricinus; species Ricinus communis. The sequence continues at coordinate 25,746,542 of NC_063258.1, forward strand.
TACTGTTTTAGCAAATTCTGTTTTTGGTTTTATATCTTTCTATTTTTAAAACTCTTTATGATGATTGTAGGTCTGGGCGTTTCTGTTGGGATATCATGCATATGATTCGACATCTGCAGAAAGGGAATGCCTTCAGTACACTAAAAAGTTGGAATATGAAACTGTAAAGAAACAATGGCAGGTTTGGTGGCATTCTTGTTTCTTTATCATAGATCATTACATGCAAATATTAATTGATTTTTGTGTGAAGGCTTGAAGGGTTATGATGTCAGAGATGAATAGGGGAAAGAAAATTCTCTATATTAGTTTGTGAACAGCCATGCAACCCATTTGTATATAGAATTTCTGTTCTGAAAAGGATCCCTAAATACAACATATAAATCACTGCAGTACAGCTGTAAACAAACACAGAAATCACCCAATATTGTTGTCAACATGTTACATTTTCTTTTGTTCCCTGTTTGAATGGTGTTTTTTCAGACAGAATTTGCTTGTGAACCTATTTCTTGTATCAGCTTTAAATTTCCTTTTCTTCAATGCACTGGCATTCTTTTTCCATTTCTTCATTGTGTTTTTATAGTTACTCTTGTTTCTTTTGGCTTTTAACTTCTACATTGTTTTCTAAAACATATTAGTTTGTTGGCTGTCCTTTATTTTTAGTTGTGCTTCTGCCATGTTTTGATTGACTGTAATTGGTTCTAATTAATGCTAAGGCATTATATTGTTAAGGGAGAGATATATTTAATTTTATGTTGTTTGACCTCCTAACTCCTGGAATGTAAAATAGGAGAATGCTTTGTGAGGTTTACATTATCAAATGCATACGATCCCTCTACGTATATAAATATCATAAATGCAATGTATTATCACAGCATTGGTTTAAATAAAAGCTAAACGATACTGGGTAAATGGAACAGTGTGTAATTTAGGAGCCAAAATGTAGACTAGATTGGTAAGGATGGCAATCAACTATAAGATTGACTGATATGTCTTGTTTGTGCATTTCTACTTTTCATTGTATTGAAAGTAATGGCTAATCAACCTACTATATTCGGTGTCATCCTGTTTTGTTTGTTGGGCTGATAGCCATATTGCTATAACCTGATAAATTTATCATCTTAATAAAATGCATATTGGTATTATACTGTTCAGCTAAAGATACTTGTTATTGTAAGTTCTAGTCTTATATCGAGAATATGAAGTATGGTATTCTATGATCACTGATAGACTAAGTTTTGGTGTGAAGCTCTAGGTCGGGACATCATATGTTCCTACTTCTTTTTAATAGTTGTATTGTATCATTCTTTTAAACCTTGCCCTTAGGCTTGAGACATAGATTATTTCTATTTCTTTCTTCTGCAGAGCATCTCTCCAGAACAAGCAAAGAGATTTACAAAGTTTAGGGAAAGGAAAGGCCTTATAGACAAAGATGTGGTATGCAATCATCTCATGACTTCCAAATTTTTTATTTCAGTAGTTTAACACTTAGGAAGCAAGTATTCTATTAATTCCATTATTTGTCTTTCAAGGTGAGGACTGATAGATCACTTTCATTCTACGACGGGGATGACAATCCAAATGTGAATATTTTACGTGATATTCTATTGACATACTCCTTTTATAACTTTGATCTTGGCTATTGTCAGGTAATTACTTCACTCATTTAATTGGTTGTTTACTTGATAATGCCTGTACTTCCTTATAATTATGATTTGGTGGTTGGCTTTTTAGGAATTTTATATTTTCGCAAACTCAGAAATAACCTTTATTGACTAATTGTGCAAGTTTAATTGAGATTGATCCACTAATTGCTGTAAAGAAAGACAATCTTAGCGGAATAAGATAATTTTGGTGCAAAAGTAGCTGCTTGATCTTTTGATCCTTTCTCATTATATTAGACTGTCTAATGATCTAATCTTTTTGCTAAACATTAGGGATTCTTATATAGAGAACTTTTCCTCTTTCTAGTATCATGCTGGGAACAACAAACAAAAAATGTACTAGATTTTTTAGTTCATTTGGTCTTAGTTGTGGGTCGTGTTAATGCGTCTCACTCTGTTTTCCCCAGGGCCAGTAAGAAGTCTTTGATCTTAAAAAGTTTTATTCTCTTTCTGTTTTGTAGATAGTTCAGTTGCTCCTTTCCTCTGCTTGCTCATGTTAGTTTGGTCTTTGTCTCGCAGGGAATGAGTGATTTACTGTCTCCCATTTTGTTTGTGATGGAGGATGAATCAAAATCATTTTGGTGTTTTGTCGCACTGATGGAACGTCTTGGACCCAACTTCAATCGTGATCAAAGTGGCATGCATTCCCAACTTTTTGCATTATCTAAGGTCTCTCTCTCTCTCTCAAGTCACACACATTATATTTTACTGGTAGAATGCCATGTTAAGTACATATTCTCTCTTGTTCATAATTCCATTTAGATTTAGGTTCTATTTGCTTTATTACTGTACACAAATTTATATAATAAATTTGTGGATGATACCTAATTATTTTATTCAATTGTTAGGAATAATTGCGATTTGGTAAATATATATTTTGATTAATTTTTTAATTGAGATTATTCTATCCTTGTGGCAGCTGGTGGAGTTGCTAGACGGTCCATTGCACAACTATTTCAAGCAGAATGATTGCTTGAATTACTTCTTTTGTTTCCGCTGGATTCTAATACAATTTAAAAGGTAATTTGCGGGAGTCATTTAAATTCTGTCTTTAAAGGTGCATGCTTTTTCTTTTTCTCTTTATTCCAAACTATTTTAAGTGTTATCATATTTTGTTGTGTTACCCATAGCTGCATGTCTGTCTTCAAAAGTTATAGTTAATATGTAAAATTTCTAGTGATGTGTTGCTGCTATACTACACCCAGAATCGAAATATGGATCATCTTCTCTTCACATTCATTGCTGAAATACCATGTAAATAGCGTATATGCTAGATTATATTACAGTAGAACGAGCAAAACATGCTCTAAGAATCTTGGAATTAATTGGTGCCAGCATGGTCATATACACAAATTGAATTCATTTTTCTTTCTCGATTACATATAAGAAAAACTAACATGATATCACAAATGCCTTTTATTATACTTTATTTAGGTGAAATGTTGGACAAATCATTTTGATGCCAAAAATTGCCTCTTCGCTTACTGTGATTTCAATGCTCTAAAAAAAAGAAAGAGAGAAAATGTACTGAAGATCACAATTTGTTGATGCTAAAAAATGGTACCCATTCTGCTCATTGCAATTGTAAAAATTGTTTTGCATTTCTTACGGCTTTCATTTGATGTGTATAGAAAAAGCAAGAAGGGAAGTGTTACTGTAGCTTTATTTTTCATATTACAATTTATTTTGTTTTTCAGGGAATTTGAATATGAAAAAACAATGAGGCTATGGGAGGTGTTATGGACCCATTATTTGTCTGAGCACCTGCACCTGTTTGCCTGTGTTTCAATCTTGAAGCGGTATCGGAACAAGATAATGGGGGAACAAATGGACTTCGACACGCTTTTAAAATTCATCAATGAGCTGAGCGGACATATTGATCTTGACGCAATTCTCAGGGATGCAGAGGCGTTGTGTATATGTGCTGGCGAAAATGGTGCTGCTTGTATTCCGCCTGGAACTCCGCCTTCATTGCCCCTCGAAAATGAAAATGGTTTGTTGTATGCTCAACAGGATGAAGTATTGTAAATGAAACTGCTTTTAAACTCTATTCATTGTCTATACTTTGTAATCTTTGTACGGATACATACACAAACGCTGTATAACCTCTGATTTTTCAAGGTTATTTTAGTAATCATATTTACCGATCGACTCTATTTTACCCTGTCCTGCCATTAAATTGAAGAAGTCGTGTAGTGATTGAGGGACTGAGGGGTTTCACATTTCCCCCAATGTGGTGGGAGATGAGCAATGAGCTGTGCATTCGTACATTTTTTCTTTTTTCTATGAGACATTGCATTAAAATTCTGATTTATGCTGTATTATAAAGTATTCTGGGAAATTGACCGTAATAGACTAGTCTTGCAATTTTCTTCAGCGTACAACACTTCTACGAGCGGTAGAAACTAGAAAGTTTTCAACATCAGCTGGTCCATGTCTCCTTATAATATGCTTAGAAGGATTATGCATTGTAAGGGAAATTCCTTATATAATCACTTATTGTCCGTTTATTGTGATTTTCTGTTTTGAACAATTACAGTTGAGGAGGGAAAGGCGGGTCTTGAACTTGAGACATATCCCGGGGCACACGAAAGCCTCTGGTGGTTTGTTTATTCTGATGTTTTGGTGTGGATTACTACGTATAATGCTTTTAGTTTTCCCAGACTATATTGCTAATCATATTTATTAATCAATTTGATTGATTCTATTGTGTTGCCATTAGGACTGAGTTTTCATCTCTCGAATACGTTTCTTTAATTGAACATAATGATGTTAAAGTCTAAAATAGAGTTGTAACAAAAATTATACTCCCTAGACTTATTTTTAGGAAGCATGATTTTCTTGCTTTCGCTTTTAAAAAATTTTGATACACCTTATTAAATGGAAGGAGTAATGTGATGACTGGTGAGGGACCGAGGTTCCTCCTACCTGCAGTGATGAATAATTTCTGTGTGGTGGGTTTGGAGTAATGAATGTTGCATACTGTACTGTTAAATGGCGAGAATATGACTCCATTTAAGTTAAATAAGATCTTTGCAGTCTTTCTCAACTGCTGACGCTACTATAAGAACCTTGAACTCAAATAATTAGTATGCTCCTTAGCGCTCTAATTCTTGTTGTGGAGGCAGAGACAGAAATGCATTGGGAACGGTATTGCACATTAACCCTTTCCTTTTTAGAACACATACATACATACATAGCACTAATAATTTATCATAATACAATCTTCAACAGAGCATAAATTAAGGAATTAGGGAGAACATGCATATTCTGGGGTTTATGAACCACCGACTACGAAGGGAGTGGAAGTGCTCTGCTCAGGTGCCAAGGTTGTGCATTGTGAATATGTCCTCTTTTGCTTCAAAATTCTGGAGTATATTAGAAAAGAAACTCTATGGCATGAACGGTTGCAGGTCCACCTGCGAATATGTCTCCCCGCCGTTATAACCAATTGATTCAAACAAGACAAAGGAATCCAAGCAGGCAACAAAAGGCTCCTCATCATAAACAAACGCATAGTTGTTGGCCTGTTCCACTGGCGATTCAATGTAGTAGTTCATGCTCTGTGCGCCTTGTATCCAAGCATCCGTGAAACTGCTGCTCTCTTCTTTCTCTTTGTTCTTTTCATTAATCTCTTCAGCAATGCCCTTTGGACTTGCACTGCAAACGGGTCTCGAATTACGTTGTCTCTTGTTTCTATTCATGTTCTCTTTATCAGTGTCATTCTGGCAGGTGTTGGAATCAATGATTTTTCTTTTGCCAGAATGCAACCTCTTGTTCAAATGGGTATTCCAGTAGTTTTTCACCTCATTGTCCGTTCGACCAGGCAATCGACCAGCAATTAGCGACCATCTATACGTAAGAAGGTGTAATATATTATATTTATATACAGGAGTTAAATTTCGTCCAAAATTTATGTCAAGAATAGAAACTAGGAGAGAACATACCGGTTTCCAAGAAGCTTATGCATTCTGATGATAAGATCTTCTTCCTCTTGAGACATGCCGCCTCTTTTTATATTGGGTCTTAAGTAATTCTTCCATCTTAGTCTGCAACTCTTCCCCCCTCTCATCAATCCTGCAACAACGAATCATTAAGCTAGAGAGTCAAGACAGACACCCGGGCCATTGAGGTTTTATACATCATACCAAATGAATCAGGATCGGCACATATATACCTGATTTTTCAGATACAGTAGCCCAATTGCCTTCACCATGAGTTTGTACGTAAGTCTTGAGAATCAAATCCTCCTCAGGTTTCCACAGACCTTTCTTGATCCGTGGTTTCACTTCTTTATTTTCCATCTCAATCTTTCTGTGTCTTTCAAAAGATATATAGTGCTTATCTAAAAGATATGTGATGTGTAGTGTAGTGTAGCAAAGAGATCTATTTATGTGAAAGGCTTTATATAGAAAGGTGGATATCACACTTCTGTCTGCAAATAAAAATCCCTCGTGCATGGCAAAACACTGTTGGGATATTAATATATGATCCCAAAAGGATCGAAGTGAAGTAAGGGCCCTTCTCTTGTTTCACTTTAGCTCTTTCTTTCCTTGGCATTACCCCCTTCTGCAAAAAGCAAATAAAATCTGAGTTCCACTTTTCTTTGTTCTTAGCTTTGATTGGATTGATGATAGAATATGGAGGACCCCTCTAAACAGTAGTTAAGAAATACCTAGTAATACTAATAATGCACCCTATTATTGGAAGGAATCTCTTCCTGCACTCGTACCGTATGTTCATGACGTACTTCTCCAGTTTAAACTTCATCAGTGTTTCCAACAAACAGTTCAAACCAATATTATTTATAATTTGACTGTTTGATGCGTTCTCTAAATAGGGTTGGTTTTTGAATATTGTTTGGGTTGGTAATTCTTATTTGATTATCCGTATTATTTATAAGTGCATTTAAACATAAACTTAACATCATTAGTTTTTCATCATTATGGAATGGAAAATACTTAGTGTAGCAACTCAATACATGAACAGTGTTGTTACTAATGACTGATTAAATATTTATAAGATAAAAAAAAACTGCAAAATGATAATTATTTAATTAGTTATTATACAAGTATTTATATAGTAAATCATTACAACTATCATTACTTAAATAAGATAGGTTTGTATTTATATATTTTTAAAATTATTTAGGAATACTAATTAGCGTGAATGATGCATATTTTAATATATTATATTAGATAAAAGAGGAATTAAGATATATTTTAAATTTTAAAACTACTTTAATTTGATTCTTCATGCAATGATTAGGTATAATACATTGAAAAATATCTGTTAATAATTTTCAGGAAGGGACAGATTTTGGTTTACTAGTAAAACTATGGCTGGAGAATATGAAATGAAATGAAATGACAAATGACACCACTATCCCAACAAACTATGCAGCTTTTCTATTGCTCAGCCCTACCATGTAATTGCATATCTAGTGCTTCAGTCCCCCTTCACTTTTGAAAGTACCAATAAAAATAATCTAATTGGTTTCAAGGGAAAGGGGAGAGAGAGAGAGGGAATTAAGTTGATTGATTTGGGATCAATCAAAGAATACCAATTTATACATCATAGCCATTATTGTTTTCTTATCATTATGCAACTCACTTTTTTTTCTTCCTTCTTCTTTGATTCTTTTCTTTCCCTTGTCCTCTTTCCATTGAGCAATTTGGCCAAAGACAGCAGGAAAAGAAATAAAAGTGGCCAATCATGTTAGTATCATTGTTTCACCAGAAAGGTTCTTGATTTTGCATCACACTGCTGAGTTGCAATTTGAGTGACTTCTCAAAACAACACATTCAAGAAACAAGAAACATACACATGACTACTGTATTTATATGGCAATGAAAAAGGGTAGAAGTACATGCTATTTATTTACTATCTTTAGTTTGTCTTCCTTGGGAACTTTTACATTCCAATGAATTCACGATCTATTTGGTTTATTAAGAAAAAGATAAAAATCAGTTTAGGGGAAACCAATTTCACATTAATTAATTAAAGTTTATAAAATTTATTACAAATCTAAAATTTACATAATTTGAATGAAGTAAAAGATATAATCAAATTTGTTTAGAATTAATTATACTTAAACTAAATTCTAACAGAATAAATTGAATTTTCAATTGAATTTCACGTTCCAAAGTTAATATATTTTATAACATTAAAATATTTCTTTCAATTTTATTATTTTTATTTTACCCTCTTTTATTTTTTTTAAATTAAAATGAATTTTTTAATTAAAATATATTAGAAATTTAATTTTATTTTAAATTTTTTTTTCATATGACTAGATATTAAGTCTCAGATTCTAAATAAATATTTCGAGAATTGTAATATCTTTACTGCATTGTAGTATATCTAAAGGCTTAGTAATACTTTATGATATTTTGATACCACGTTAAAAAATAGATTACTTAAAAACTCACATTTTTAAGTAAGAGTGTTAAGAATAGACATGCTATTGAGTGCATGCTTAAAAGCTCAAGCCAAAACCTAAAAGAGAGTGTGCTCTATAAGCACCACGTTGAAGATCATTCAATATAAAAGGTCCAACAATATTAATTTTAACATGTTCAAAACATACTATTAAAATCTGAAAACTCTTATACTGGAATTAGTTTCTGTTTTATTTACTTGAGAATTGAATCCAATAATACATATAAGTAAGCGCTATCTAAAAATAGGAGTATATAATGACATGAAAAGAGCTATTTTATTACACTTGACATCTAATTCAAGTGGTAAAAGCATTTTGCTATTGGAAGGTGGAGATTCTGAGTCCGAATCCCACCTCTACATTCAGGCTGAAACAGGTGAAATCAAATGATATTATTTGAATGCTAGTGCAGATACATGCGAAGATTAGATGATTTTTTATTTTTATGAAAACCGTGAGAAGATAGCTACCCGAGTTATATAATCGATGGCTCATTGTGACTTTTCCTGAATAAAAAGAAGAAAGAGTTTTACATTCCATTATTAATTAATAGAACTGTTTCACATACATATGCATGCTCTTTAATTTTATGTTTTATGCTCCTTTGTAACTTTCACCAAACATTTAAGCATTATCTTGAAATTCTCATTCTTTTCAGTTACAGAGCTGCCATCAATCTTGCTAGTAATGGATTCAGAGCAATGGCAAATTAGGAGGACAGCCTACTTTCTGATAGGGAAAGCTTTTGGTGCTCAGAGAAAGCAGTGGCCAAAGCCATTGTTTGAGGAAATCAGGAACCTCACACTACTAGTGACGAAAGAAACACAATGTTAGGACAGTGAAGCTGGCTGGCTGGCTGGCTGGCTGCATGCAGCAGAGTAGCTTCAGCCCCTGTTAACAGGATTTTTAGCAGCCAGCCTGGTGCTCTGAATTTTGATTCTCTACTCCAATGCCTGTGGGCCGTTTTCAGTTTATTTACGCAAATAATCTTTATTGGAAAAGATGACAACAATAATAATGATAATAATAATAATAGAGAGCAAAGATGATGCCTCTAAGTTATTTAGGGAAGTCCAGTTCAAGTTAGTATACTAGAACTGTTCATCATTCTGGAGTTCCATTTTACATATAGATTGAATTCTTTATATATGTATTCTACAAGAAACTTAAGATTCGAAGAATGTCCTTCCAAAATGCATGATCACAAGAGTGACTGGAGCAATTTATATTCTGCTGTCAATCAAAGTTTGCGGTACTTTTTCCAGCCACTGATATATCACCATGCATGTAAAGTTGATCTCCTACATATCTCATGTCTTTTTGTTCCCTGACTGACTAGTTTTTCTTTAAATTTCAAATTGAGAATTTTAGTATATAGTTTATCAGATGTATATATGACAAAATTTTGGTGGACTACAATCCATAGATTGGGATTAACACAACAATCTTATATAGTGGAGTTTGCTTTTACGGACTAATGCTAAAGCTGCACAAAATCTCTCTTTCTCTCTCTTTCTCTGTATCCACCCTTAATGGCTTTAGCCTTGAGCACTTTCCCACCTCCCTTTCTTCTTCTTCTTCTTCTTCTTTTTTTAAAGACAAACTTCTACTTGGTTTTGCTTCTGTTATATACTAATTAAGTTGTAAATAACCTGTGAATACCTTTAGAAGTGAAAGTTAAAATTTAAATTCATTAAATAATATCTTAATGCTAAAAAAATCAGATAGTCTGAAATATTCAATTCTTTAACTAATTAGGCATTTATTATAAAGCAGTGATTAAAGTTTGTTATTCACTTTTGAAAGACGGTCCCAAATGAATGAAGAATGAGCAATGTTAATATGTAAAGGGAAAAAAAGGGTCATATCAATCATATAGAAATCGAGAAGAGGCAGCACATATATAACTTTTAGGCTGGCTAATATATTATTGTGTTTTCAGAGTAAGATTGATTGGGTCCTTTTGCATTATTTTCCACACACTATAACTTTTCTTTCTTTTAGGAAATAGCACGAATCTTACTATTCAAAGTGAAAGCCACCCCTCCTCCACTCATATTTTTATCTCATTTATATATATATATATATATATATATATATATATATATATATATATATATATATATATATATATATATTTTAAAACCTTTTATAATCATATATTCGAAACCAAATAATAAAATTTATAATTACAAGAAGATTATGATTTAACGAAGGTTTGAATACTAAGATTTTTCTTTGGACTCGATACTTAATCATGTAGATGAAATGATATAAACTAAAAATAAGATTCTTGTCATAATATATAAAAAATATTGCATAACATATATTTTTTGAAGTTATATATATATATATATATATATATATATATATATATATATATATATATATATATATAGAAGAATATTTTATTAAAATGGGACTTAAAAAATTATAACTTATTACAATAGATAGTTTTTCAGACTGTAATTTTTTTATCACTATATAGATTATTATTATATAAAATATCAATATAAAGAGGTACTATAAAGAGATTTTATTGTATATAAATATTTTTATGCATATTTACCTCCATTTTAGCACCTTTATTTGTCAACACATGAGACATTAATTAATGTGTCTGTTTTTTTTTTTTTTGATGAATTTTAATGTGCCGAAATTATAATAACTTATTTTTTAAAAATATTTTTATATATTAGTCTATAAAAATTCATAAAATTTATATTAAAAACTTTTTAGAATATACATATATACACAAGCAAGATTTATAAAATCTTATATAAAACTTATATCTAAGTTTTTATTTAAATTTTATAAATTTTTATTAAGTAAATTTTTATATAGAGATTATTACTATATAAAGTATTATTATAAAAATTTACTATAGAGAAGTTTTACTGTATATATATATTTTTATTATATTTATCTTCATTTAAGCACCCTTATTTGTCAACACATGAGATATTAATTAATCTAGCTGTTATTTTTTTTTATGAATTTAAATGTATCATTTTTTTTAAATATTTTTATATATTTATTCTATGAAAATTCATAAGATTTATATTAAAATTTTTTTAAGCTATATATATAGTATGTAAGATTTATAAAATATTATATTAAAATTTCTTAATTTAAATTTATAAATTTTTATATAAAACGTTAAAGAGGAAATAAGTTGTTATAAATTAGACACCTTAGTATTTATTTTTATTTTCATTCGTTAGATATAAATTGGGATCGTGATTATATTTATTTTAAAAGATATAAAATAAATTTAATATAGTTGTTTTGTTATTTAAAATAAGAGGTTTGTCATATGTATATCATGTAGATGTCTATGTGTTAGAATATAAAAATAGATAACAATCTCAAGATTTTGTGTAATAAATACAAAAAGAGAAGACAATTATGAAAAAGAAATTCTTGAAATTGTTACACAAATTAACAATTTAAATAGGGGCAAAATATTAAATAGCCCTGTAAACTTGTATTATTGGATCAAATTAGTCAATTTTTATCTTTTTTCAACAATTAAACCTACAACTTCTATTTAAAGACGAAATCGGTCTAAATTTTAGCTCATCTATAGTGCGCATCTCACTTCCGATTGATATATTAAAATATTTAATTTTTTTATTTTCTTTTACTTTTAAATAATAAATATTTTTTATGTCTTTCATAAATTTTCTCTTTAATTAATTTTTTCTCTCACAACATCACACTACTTCCATTATTGTCGCATGTCTATATTCTATCACCAACACTCAATCATCCTCATCTAACATATTAATAAAATTAATTTCGATAATAAACACTCAATTTATACCAGCATTGAATATGGTTAAGCATGGGATTGATTTGGTTTAAAAATAGGAGTTGTGGGTCTAACTGTTGGAAAAAAATGAAATCGGATCTATTTGATCCTTTGTCCATTTAAATAGGTGCATCAACGATCTGTATGAACATCTCTATTAAAAATTGGTATGCTATACCAGTGAGAGAAAATAATATAAATCAAGGGATGTATCCCATAATTAATTAAAAGGGGAAAAAATAATTAAGTTTAAAAGTTATCTTAGATATCCTTCAATCTATGTCCTATTTTTTTAACCTAATATTATCTACTTAAATGATGATGCAGTCACAATTCACCCCAAATAAATATATTAAAAAAGGTAATTATTATTTACCTTTTTTTAGTTACCTCCTAATATTTAAAAATTATATTTTTTTCATTTTTCTATTTTATAATTTTATACTAAAAATCTCTTCCATCAAAATCTCTATTAAAGGATTATTAATTAAATTTGATTTTATATTATTTACCCTCTCAATTTCTATATAATGTATAAATTGCTCCCTATATTATATTTATTATATTAAAATTCTTTTATGTTTTGAAAGTCAATGCAATTAAAGAACTAAATTGATAAAGTAAAATACAATTTAATTCTCAAACTTTTTATCAAAGTTACAGATCGAATATAATGAAATTAATAAATAAGAATAATATTTATTTTATTTTAATAATTTAAAGTTAAATTATATTATTTTTTATTATTTTGATAAATATAAATACTTTTTAAAATACTTAAATTCTACTAAAATTTTAATTATAGTAATTAAAGAATATTAGTTAATTATTTTGTATAGATTAAACTTGGTTTTTGTATAAAAATTAGATAATGAAGTTCGAGTATAATAAATAAACTATAAGAGACAATTGTATATTATACTAGATATCATAGAGCAGATAGTATAAAATCAAACATAATTAACGGTTGTTTAATGGAAATTTTGAAGAAATAGATATTTAGTATAAAATTATATAATAAAAAAGTTAAAAATATATATATAATTTTAAGTAAATAATATGCGATAAAATATAAGGGAAAATAGAAATTACGCGTGAAAAAATAAAATTATTTCCAATTATTAGCGCATTAGCAAAAACTTCACGGCAGTCTAAAATGGAAGAGGCATGAGACCTCAAAAATCCTGGCTGCCATGCCAAGCCTGTTCTTGGCCGGACCAAACCCAACCTGTCATGGCACCACCATTTCCGAACTGAGAAACGTCCATTCTTATAATCAGAGACAGAGAGCGACCAGATCTGACATTATTGATGCGCAGTGGTCCACTATACGAACCCATATCTTTCTGGGCTAAAATTATGACCTGTTAAGATTATGGGCCTATCTTCTATGTTTAATCTTTTTCAACAAAAATCTCTTTTCTCTTCTCCTGTCTTAACTCAAAGTTAAATGTTTGTTTTGGTTTTTTCTTTTCTGTTTTTAGACCAAACATAGATTGACTGGACAAAATCTGTTTGATTCCATTAAAGTTATGCTTCTTCTGGGTTTGATTCCTTTCCATTTTCTTCTTTCCCTTTCCTATATCGTAGAATTTAGTAATTGATAGAATCAGAATCTATGATTAATTGCTTGGTTGTCACAAAAATTGAAAGTTGTTAATTATTACTGACATTCTTGAGAGCGATTTTGTCCCTCCTATTTAAGGCCAAACCCTTAATTAGGTTTCACCAGTTTCCATATAAGTTATTATTGAAAAGGAACAGAAAGAAAATCTCTTGAATTTTTTAAGAAGATTAATCCTTGAATCTTCAATTTCTTGAAATTAATATTTGTGTTCTTTTTCCTTTTTACTCTTTTTTAAAATAAAAAAAATTGTTGAAGCAGTACTAGAGCCTATCATCCACCGTATATCCAGCCCTGAATTTTTAAATGAATAAATATTTGTGGTAGACAACATTTTATGGGCATCTTAATTTCAACTTTCTGTTGTCCGTTTAAAAGAAATAAGGTTTAAATTTTTTTTATTTAATTAATTTATCCATTTCTTAAAAATACATATTTTAATGAGATCCGGCTACAATTAGACTTGTTTACGAGTTAAAGTACTCGAATTAATTTGAAAATTTTATATTTAAATATATATTTTTTTCTTCTAATACCACAGAGTAAAAAATTATATGTAAAAAGTACGTATTTTAATTATGGAGGAAGTTAGTTAGAATTGTAAAGTCAAATAATCATACTGAACTGAGTTTAAATCTAGATTTACAGAATTAAGCCCCATCTAAGATCAAATTCATAACTTTTAGCTACGAATGAAAAAAGAAATTAGTAAAGCATGTGATCAAAAATTTGTAGCTAGTTAAAATTGACTAGTTATACAAAAAAAGATTGTAAAGAATATATTTTCTCCCTATGATATAGTTCTATGATTGTAGAGAAAAAAATAAATAAATAACAAACTCGCTTAAACTGATATTTGTATTATCTTTTAAAAGAAATTAAGAGAGAGAAGTTTGATGCAGCTAATGGTTATTTCTCATTGAATAGCTACATTAAAGCGTTTGGTAAAAACTTAAGAAACAACTGTTCATAACTGATTTAATCACAATTAGCTGCTAATTGTATTAACTTTATTTTAGAATTTTTTTCTTATCAGCTGATAGCTGATTTAATTTTATTTATTTATTTTAAAACTATTATTTTTATTAAAACTTATTAATAATAACTTACTTTAAATTGATCTCATATAATTAAATTTTTATACTTTAAAATAAATAATTATTATTTTGAAATTATTCTTAATAGTTAAATATTATAATATTTAAAATTATGATATTTAAAATTAAAAATCTTTATTAGAATTTAAATTTAAATTTATACTTTTAAAATAATTTTATATATATTTTTAATGATTAATATAATTGAGCTACAAGAAATTTACTATATAATTATTATAAGTTACTTTTATTAATTTGTATCATTAAATATTATATAATAAAATAAAAGATATATTTAGAATAATTATAAATTAAATTTTAAAATTTAGGCTTTTTAATAATTTTATTCCATTCTTTTAAAATTTTAAAATAAATATTTATTTTTAATCTATTTTTCAGAAATAAATTTTTGAAGTTTTACAATAAAAAAAATGATACAGAAAGTTGATTGTGCGTACTGAAAGAATAATAATTATAAATTAATAAAAATAGTTTATCATAGAATTAATAATATGACCATTAAAAATCTCATATATATGCATTTTTTCACATATTTTATATCTAAATATAACAAATTTCTTAATTAATTTACTAATTTTTATATTAGTAAGCATAATTGACTTACCATGTCATTTTTCTCATTGTAAAATTTTTACTGAAAGTATTTTTAAAAATACACTAAAAGTATAGGTATTTATTTTAATATTCTGAAATGATGGATAAAATTATTAAAAGTGTAAAATTCAGGGTTTAATTAATAATCAAGTCTGTTATTTAAATAAAATATTTTTTAAATTTAATTTAAATTTATTATTTGATAAATAAAAAAGTTACCTAAATTTACATATTTTATTCCTAGATATTTTCATTTTAAGAATTTTAATTTCATTTAAGAGGTGAAAGACCTGAAATCTATTATTTAAAAAAAATATGAATGATTATAATATCTTTTTATTCAAATTATCTCAAATAAATTTATACTATTTCAACAACTATCTTTAATTTTAAATAAAAATTTCTTATTTTTATATTTAATTCAAACTATAAAATTTTTAAGATTCATAAATTTTTAATTTAAGAGTGTATACATGAGATAGTAAAGACCCTTATAGTTTAATAATTAAAGTTTCGAATTTGAATATTTGATATGCAGCTACTTTAAAAATCTTGAGATAGTAATTTAATATTCGTAAAGGTCTTACTCCGAACACTTTATATATGTATATATATCCAAAAAAATTAAAAACCTATAAATTTAATGAACTCTAAAATCCTCAACCCAATGAAAGGGATCAAACTTTTTCGTTTCGATCTAATAGAGTATTAAGTTTAGTAGCCATTGTTTATTTTGGTAATCCAGACGCGTCTACTAAATATCAAAGGTAGAAGGAGTCGAAGTTTTGATTCGGCTTACAGGTACCTCAAACTTTTCAAAGGGTTTCCAAAGAATGTCGTCTTAATTTTGCAATCCAACCCAGACACCCCATGCATATGTTGGTGTACGGCCTGAAGTTTTGATGGTCTTCTCTTTTGATTATATTCTTCATGCTATTTTCCTTGCTCAATAATTGCAGGTAACTGCAGACATGTACATTAAATCTGGTTGGTCTTGCACTTATGGCTCTGTCGGTGTGTGAATTTAATTATTATCAATTTAATTTTTTACTACCAAATTTTTATTTTTCTTCTTTTTTGCACCTTGGCCTCGTTAAACAAAAGACACGGACAAGAAGATCGCAATCAGAACTCTTGGAATCCCACGTGTGATGGAATGGATGCAAAATCCCAAAAACTGGAAGGACCATATGTCAGGATTCCCGAAAATAATAAAAAGCTGAAAGTCAGTGAAAGCTTACTTCTTTCAAAAAAAAAAAAAAAAAAAAAGAGAGAAGAAAGAAAATCTGGAAATATTAACAAGACAAAATGAGAGGTCTCAATCTAACAAGTTGATTAAGTTTACAAGGCAAAAGAAGTCTTAGGATTAAAACCCTAATCCGACATTGAGATTTTAAAAATAAAACCACCACCCATTCATCTTCTGTTCTGAAAAACACCTTTATCCCGGTATCTTGTTAAATTCTTAACTAATGAGAATAATAATATGTAATATATACATTACTGTCCACCAATATTAAAGAAAAAAATAAGATAAAATTCTGAGATAATAATTGTGATAGACGTTGTATTTGTTCTATATCGTTAAATATTAAACTGTTACGGGATGTATGGATATAAATTGGATATTCTCTTTTTTTGAACTAGCTGAAATCTATAAACCCATTTAACAAATTATACAGTATATGTTCCTGAGGTGCCAAGAAGATTTCTTTGTTACATCTTATATCTATTGATAAGGATCAAAGACTTCAACAAATTAAGCTGAGATTATTGTCGAGCAAGTTATGGCATAATATTTGGATTGCATGGCTACATGTTGCAAGTTGCATTAATGATACCGCATGCACCTTACAGAACTGGTGCAATCCACCAAGAAAATTCTCGTGTCCATGGGAATACTGTAAACCCTAAAAGGGGGGGTGGGGGACCTCTCTATACACTAGATCTTCCCCTTCCTATTATATTGTTTTTGACTCGTAGAAAAACAACGAGAATAGCCGCTAATTTTACAAAATATGCTGAGTGGTGGGCACAGATCTTCATTTAATTCTTTTGCCATTTACATGCAATCATTCTCAGCATCTTAACCCTAAATCATGTATGCGTTTTTGTTTACCGTTCAAATCATCATCAAAGACAGATACAGCTTAAGGGATGTTTTTCTAAGGCCCCTTTTCACCTTGGCCACACACAACATTACTTTGCATCTATAGTAATTAATCATGCTCTGGACCATTTAACACGTGGGCTATACCCAGTAGAGTTCAACTATTCATGAACGCAATCAAGCCAAGTGTCCTCTACCACCTATATTCTTAAGATTTGGTGTCCCGCACATATAAAAAGAGATTTTTTTGAATAAGTACGTCGGTTTCATTAGAACTGTACATTATACTAAATAAAAAATTATACAAATATAATTATTTTATATTTTAATATTGAATTGTACAATTAATATATATTTTACTCTCTAAATTTAATAAATATATAATTTATATTTAAATTTTTTATTTTTAAAAAGTTAAAACAAAATAATGTATAAATTTTTATTATTATCTAATTTAAATATAATTATTTAACAGTCCAAGTACTCAACCAATCAATAAATCAGAAACTACGATTCACTAAAATCATCAAGATCATCTTTAAAAGTAAAAAGATAGATTTTGAAATCATAATTAATTAAGTCTAAACAGTATAACGTTATAATATTCAGTAATTGATGAAATTTACGACCAATGTAATATAATTATTATATATATATGATTTTTGGAAACATGAGAGAAGAAGCTATTGTTGGAATGTGGGTAAGCAGCTTCGTCCCCCACTCGTGCGGGTTAGTTGGTCCAGACTCTAGACCCATCTCGTGAGCATGCTGCCGGCAAGGGAAGACGGATCACGTGAAGTTGGCGTGGCGACAACTCAATCTTGTTCAAGCTTTCTTGTGACAGTGAAGCTGTGGAGGCGAAGCTTGTTTCGTGAGTACTAAAGCAGGCAATTTTTGGTGGGCATTCCCTTTATTGGAACTTTGGTTTATATTGCCTATTTATTTTATTAACAATCCAAACATAACCCAAACAAAACCACATAGGGAACATCTATGTGTGTATATATATATATATATACGTGTTGCTTTTGTGTTTTATATTTTATATAATTGTTTAATTGATTAGATTATTATTTATATATTATGATTTTGATTTCTCCTTTGTAGGAAAGACGTGAGAACATTTTTGTAGTTATGTGTATAGGGTGGGGATGGATCATATGTATCTCTAGTTCCCTTGCCCAGCTGACCTAAAATATTATATTGTATATTGGACAAACAGAATCAAATTATAAGATTATCATATGTTATTGTCGAAAATTTAATTATTACATTGTCACGTTTACAACATTTGGTAGCATTTCTAAGTCTTGTCTCTTGTCAATTTTTATTTAATAATTATATATTACAGCCTACGTGTTAGCTATCACTATTTATATAATCGCTATAAATCTTCAAATCACAGTCTCGGTTTCTTTCCCTCATCCATAATAATAATAATAATAATAATAATAGGAGGTTTTATGCACTGTTAAACTTGGGTAATTGTGAATAGCTATAAAGCGATCATAACTTCATAGTAAAAAATATTTATTCATAGGGCATATATGGGCATTAAATTTATATTTTGTTCATTGAAGAATTATTGATTATGGACTGTCTTAATATTTACTGTCAAAATTGATAAAATATTACTGATATTATTGGATGATAAATGATGAGCTCTGAAATCCGATTAGACCATCTAGGGTTGTTGCTTAACGATAAAATGTGTTTTATAGTAAAAAATATGCTTCCACTAAACTACAAGGATTCAATTTCTGAGACATTTATGCTTTATTATATTAGTTATATTTTATTTTAAAATTAGTATTACAGCGATAAATTTAAATTCTATCTCAAACTAATTATTAATCTTACGAGTATTATACGATAAAAATATTCATATAGCTACACCCGCTTTTATTTTACTTATTAAAAAATCCAATTAAGACTAAGAAAAAGTTGAGCAGGTTATTGATGCTTCGTTTTGGATAATGTTTTGAGAATAATATTTTCTTGATTATCTTTAGTTATAAAAAGATATAATTTTACAGAGTATGAGTGACGTCCCAAAGTAAATAAGATAGGTTGTTTGTGAGTAGGCAAAGGAAGCAGACAGAAAAGTATGAAGATGGATATTATGTGAAAGGAAAGAGTTGGAAGAAAACGTGTCCAGCAGGACAAGCATTTGCATTTAGTTGATGGGATCCACAATTGCAAATCGGGCCCTTGTGTTTTTACTCTTTTGACTATCAAATCTGGTCTCTTAAAAAATCTTTTACTCTTCTTTTTCTTTTATTTTGAAATTTCCATTAGTCTTTGAATCTTGTATCCAACGCTTCCCACGCTCCCCCTAAGCTGCGTGTACCGTAGACTAGACCGTAGTGTATAAGCAAGCTCTAATAACATAAAAAATGGAAAGAAAAGTCCTTAATAAGATTGCCTTGCCTTTATTCCATTGTTCTTAATCGACTGTGACTTTGTGAGAGAAAAGAGAAGACAGACAGAAACACGTTTACAAATTAACATCTTTTTTTTTTTGTTATTAGAATCCAGTTCAATTTTTTGTTGGAGAACAGCTTCTTCTTTTTTAACGAGCAATTAAACATCATATATACTAATTAATTCCATTTAGTAAAAATCATTATATTCGTTAACATTTTGGACTACAAACATAAGGCAGCAAAATAAAGTATGATTTTACCGATGGTTAATTATTTTATTTTTATTTTTATTCTAATAAGCAAATTTACTTTTATTAAGAGTTCTTTGATTTTTTTAAATGGTTATTAAATATATAATGTATTATTCTTTTTTCATTTTAAATTACTGATTTATTTAAAAAATTATTTAAAGTATATCTAATGTACTATTTATATCTGTCAAACTCTTTATTAAAGAGCAGTGTCATAAAATAATACCCCAAATTGTTTGTTAGATTAGCTACAGTATATATAGCATGGATCATATCTATTTTTTTTTTTTAAGCTTGATCACGTTAATAATAAAAATATTCCAGTTATCAAAAGTCTTTTTGGTATCAGAGCCTAAGTGAGTGGCGAAAAAAAAAAATCATTATGAGTTCCCTTTCACACAATGTCACCAACTTCATTACTCTAAAACTCAAACTAGATAACTGCCCTTTATGGAGAGAACAAGTCTTAGCACTTGCCGAAAACCAAGATTTGATCAGCCATCTCACTAGAGAAACAACTGACCAAGCCAAAGATTCAACACATCAAATGAGACTACATCAACAAACAACAAGACAGCTGAATGGAAAAAATCAGATTGGCTGCTTCGTGGATGGTTGATTGGAACACTTTCAGAAGAAGCACTTGGTCTTGTCATAGGCCAAGACACATCAAAAGCAGTCTCGGATGCCCTGAAAAAGGCATATGCTCAAGACTCTCAAAAAAGGGAGTTCACTTTACGCCAGCAGCTCACATATCTCTGCAAAAATGACAACAACACCATTCTTAAACACATTCAAAAATTCAAAAGCATATGTGACAGTCTTGCAGCAATAGGAAGTCCCATGTTTGACAAAGAGAAGGTATTTCCTTACTCACCAGCCTAGGGCCAAAATATGAATCCTTCACCACAACCATGTTAAAGCCACCTCGACCATCCTATACCGAATTGGTCTCTCTGCTGCAAGGGTATGACCAGATACAAAATTGGTTCACTACTCAAACACCAACTCACCAATTGGCCTTTTATGGACAAAAACACAACCCAGGCTTCACCAATCGCAGGAGTCAAAATAGCTTCAACTCAAGTGGTCGAGGATTTCAAGCACACAATCATAATTCCAGCAATCAAGGAATTCGGAACCATGGCAACACAAATCAAAACAGCAATTGGCAAGGTCTCAAAGCTTGTAAACTAGCCCCACCAAGACAATGAAGAATGACACCAGAAGAAAGAGAGATGTATCGAAATGACACTTGCCAAATCTGTGGAGTCATGGGACATATTGCAAAAATATGCTGGCATTTGGGTAAGTATACGCCAACAGCGGATGAAATTCCTAAAGCATTGGTTGCACTCACTCTTGATAAGACTGTGTATGACACTAAATGGACCGCTGACATTAGAGCATCTCAGCACATGACAAGTAACTCTAAAATGCTGAAAAATAAACGTCCATACTTTGGAAATGTTTCAGTACTCATAGAAAATGACAATCTGTTAGGAATTCAGTCTATAGGTGATACTAGTATTACTAACAGTACTGAAACCTTGCCCTTAAATAATATTTTACATGTGCCTAAACTTTAGAAGAAAATTGCTATCTATTGGTCAACTTACAGATAATTATCTTATTAACTATGAATTTTCTAATGTGGGTTTCCGTGTTAAGGAAAGGGAGACAGGTCACAAGGTGATAATAGGATAACGCAAGGGTGATTTATATATTATTTCTAGTCCACATGAGTTATATTTTTCTAGTAGGTTCAAATTAGGAACTGCCGACTTATGGCATTAACGACTAGGACATCCTCAAGTGTCCACTCTTCGGTTATTATAACAAAAGGGTTTGATTGATGTTCAAGGATCAAATAAGACATAGTCCCTTTGTAATAGTTGTTAATTAGCTAAACTTAGCAGACTTCCTTTTTCATCTTCTGACAATATTAGTTCATAAATTTTTAATAAGATACATTGTGACTTATGGGGTCCATCACCTGTTTTATCACTTGGCAAATTTCGCTATTATGCTTGCATTGTTGATGATTTCTCACGTTATACTTGGCTCATTCCTCTACGAGCAAAATCTGATTTTTTTTATGCTTACTTAGCTTTTGAAAAATATGTTGAAAGGCAATTTGACACAAAAATTAAAATATTTCACTTCGATGAAGGTGGTGAATTTATTAATTCCAGGTTCAATTCTCATTTCCAAGCACAGGGTATTGTTCATCAAATCTCTTGCCCATACACTCCAGAACAAACAGGTATGGTTGAGTGTCGTCATCATATCATTCGAGAGTTGGGTATGGCTATGTTATTACATTGCAACGGTCCTTTATACTTGTGGGTAGAAGTATTTACAACTGTTGTATTTTTAATTAATCGCTTGCCATCCACTGCACTTGATTCTGATACACCTTACTTTAAGCCGCATGGAGTACAACCCAAATATTCTTTCCTTCGAGTCTTTGGCTCAAAATGTTTTCCATACACATGGGATACTCGCAACAATAAATTTAATCCAAAAACTATTCCATGTGTCTACATTGGCTATAGTGATCAAAATAAAGGTTATAAATGCTTTCACCCATCTACACAGAAAATTATTGTCTACAGGCATGTAGTATTTAATGAACGAGAATTTCCATTCAAGAAATGTGCTACTGATACAATCACTTCCTCAAATACAAATTGGATAAGTATTTTTGACTCCTAGACTATTCTTCTTTTTGCTAATACTAACTCGTCCTTGCAGGAATCCATGACCACCGATCCTCGTCTTCCACTATATCCATTGCAGCAATCTACCATGTCTGAAACTGTCACAAATGCAACACCGTCCTTTGCAACATCCACAATGCACTCTTTATTTTTTAAATATAAAGTATCGAATCAATTTGACTCTCTACAAATGAATAACCAAACTTCACTCTTTACTTTATATTTAATAAATATACTACAGATTTTTATACATCTAATTTAATTGATATTTATAATTTTTATTTTTATATTGGTAAGAATTAAAAAGAAAAGAAAAGAGAAATTAAGATTATTAATGTACACGAAAATAAATGCAAGATATATAATAAAATATAAACAGTCTATTGGATTTAAATAAAATATTTTACTTTTTATATGTGAATATTTTTTAGGATGTTCATTATTATAGAAAGAGAAAAGTATGGTTTAACCTTTTAACAATAAGAGATTCCGTATTTTTTTATGACACTTTAGTACCTCGAGAATTATATTATATTTAAATTTATTAATATCGTTAATAGTTTTAAAAATTGAATCTCAAACGTATTGCATAATCAGTTTTCTCAGATGTACAAAGAAATATAGAATTCTCTAGTTTTATCATATCATTTAAAACTCGTCGGAATTGACTAGAATTAAAGAAAAAAAAGTGAATTATGAGACTATTTTTTCTTTCTTTGATATTTCTCTCTAAATTTTATAAAAATTGACATAGCTAGCCTTCTATAAAAGCTAAGTTGGTAATGAGTGAAATGACAGTGAAATTGCAACCAATTAATACTAAATGAATAAACTACAACTATTTAAATAACGGTGTCAGTTAATTTGAATATAAATTATTAATATTTTAATTATCAAAATACTAAAATATCACAAAAAAACTACAAAATTTGATTTTGTATACTTTATAAAATTATTATTTTTTTAAATAAAAAATACCATTAAACATTGCTGTTATATCTAAATTGTTAATCATATCCGAGTATTCATCAATGTTCCTAGCGTGATAGATGCATCAATCCAATGATCTAGATACTAAATTATATCTAAATGTTTTATTTAATTGAATAGAGTATTAATTTAATAAAACTCCAATAATCTATTAGATTTTCTAACAATCCGCTCAATTTAGTAAACCAAATATTAACTTAGTTGGCTCAATTTATGATCTTCTTCATTATTCATCGATACTATCTATGTTTTTTTCTTTTTTTGGTTTTTCTTATTAATTCATTTACATTTTAAGAAAAGCTGATTTTACTGATAAAAGAAAACAAAAGGTTAATTTTGATTGTGGCATAAAGCTGTGTAAATAGTAATGGGCATTATTCTTCAAATTTTGCAAACACACGCAAGTGGCGCGCGTGGTTGCGGGTACGGAAAAAAGAAAATGAAACCCTCACAAATATGCAAGAACAAAGGTCCCAGAAAAGGAACAAAAGAGGGGCAACTGGGTCGGCCAAAAGTGAGGCACTGATTCGGACACTTAAGCTACTGTTGCCTGCACAATGTCCCCTTACCCGCCCTCTTTACTCTGTTTGTTCCCACATCTATTTCTTGGACTTTTCTCTCTTACCTAAATCTATATCTAATAATACTCAGCACCCACTCACTCTCGTCTCAACAAACCCAGAGGAACAAAGCCAGCAGCAAGAAAGAAATCCCAGAAAAAAATTTCAAACTCGAAGAATAACATACCCTTTTCTTGTTCTTTACTTCTTGTTGTTTTGGGGTTTTTCTTTGGCTATTGCATGAACTCATGGAGCTTCAATTGGGTCTTGCTCTTCCAAGCAATACTGTTTTTGGGTTGGACCTAAATAGCTATGTTTACAAGCCTAAAGAGGTTAGTGGCTCAGGCCAAGTGAACTACTGTCTTCAACTGGGTCCGCTCGCATGCTTCTCTAAAGCAAGTAGTAGTACTAGTGATGATTTTTCTAGCAGCAGCAGCAACAACAATAACAACAACAAGAACAGAAAACGCAGCCTTTCTGATGCATTCAATGAAATAACAAGAGATGACCTGCCCCAAACGTTGCCACTTCTGCTCTGGAATAACCAGCCAAATGATCATGAAGACGATGACGATGACGATGTTAATAAACACAACTGCTCTCTTGCCTCTAACAAGTAATTACTTTCTTTATAGCCTTTAAACAACTTCTGTGGTGCAACTCTCATATTTTTGAAAACTGATATATACATATATATATTAATATATTTTCATTTTGTTAGCAGAATTGAGGAGGAAGACAGTGATTGTGGCATAGTAGGATGGCCGCCAATCAAGTACCGGGGAAAGAAGATTCGTGGTATTCGGGCGGTGGACAACGGTTGTGCAGATTGTCATGGTAGGCCATCAAGTTACGTGAAGGTGAAAATGGATGGAGTAGCTATAGCAAGAAAAATTGACCTAAGTCTATATACTTCTTTTCAAGATCTTAAAGACACCTTGCTTCTCATGTTTGGAACTTGTAAGTATTACATATATACATAACAGGTTTTCTTTAAACATTTTTATTTGAAAGATCCTATTATTTCTTGTTCTAATTTGCTTCTCTGTTACAGGCCAAGAAAATTCAACTACCTATAGGCTGGCTTATCAGGACAGAGAAGGTGACTGGCTGCTTGCTGATGATGTTTCTTGGAGGTTAGTTTCATTATGTACAAGAATTTTCCAATCTTCATAATCTTTTCTTTTTCATTTCTTTAATATCTCCAATCTGCTTTGTTTTGCAGAAGTTTTTTTGGGTCGGTCCAACGTCTCAAATTGATGAAGAACAACAACAGTGGGTTATTTAATTAATGCTTTGGGAATATGGTCAATTTTTGTGTAATGTGTTCTGTTTTTCTTTTGGGGGGTATTTTAATTAATTGACACTGCAGATGGAAGATTTTGGAAATTTAAATGACTATATGTAATATATATATAGTTGATGTAGAAAGAACCTATTGGATTAATCTTTGATTCCCACTAGAATTATATAAAGAAATAACATTTATATGATAACTTTCTTCATCTTCTTTTTTAATTGTTCTTACTCCACCTTTCAATGTTCTCTGCAACTGTTTTTTTTTTATTTTTTTTTTTGAGCTTTATTCTCTTATTCTTTTATGCTTAGGTATCTTCCCAACCATTAGTGATAATTATGTTGTTAATTTTTGAAGAACCAGGCTAATTTTACATGGTATCAAGCCTAATTCAATGACCTAAGTTCACACATGCCCTGAATTTGAACTGCTTATAGTGCCAATTCAAATTTAATTCCATTACTTAATTAGTGCATCTGCAGGTGGGTAATAGGTTTAATGCCTGCCTAGCCATTTTCTTTTTCTATGTCTTTTTCTTTCTTTCTTTTTTTTTTTTTTTTTGCAAAAGAATCAAATTCTGCTAGTTAAGAAACAGGAAAAGTTCATGGCATCACATTGGCTAGCTAATTAATTTACTTTTTCCTTTTTCTTTTTAAGACAAAGTTGGGATATAATAATTGACATTCATCACATGCATAATAGTGAAAGAAAGAAAAAAAAAAAAACAAATTTCTTCATGATTGACAGCTTAAGTACTATATTAAACAGAATTACCTTAAAATAAGTGTGAATGCATCTATATTAAATAATGCTATTTGAGACTTTGTCAGTGAAATTGATGATCCAGTCTGAAATGTAGCTACCTTTATATGCAAGATTTCAGCATAATCATATGATGTGGCAGTTTTTCTTTTTTTGGGTTGCAATCTTTTGTTGGTCGTTAAACTTCTTTGTACTATATGAATTATTGCAGAAGACCATAAGGGTCCTTAATCTTTTTATTATAACTTTGTTATTTTATAGATAATTTAACAATTAAGTAAACCCAAAGAACAATACAATTGCAGCTGAAGCTAACTGCTAATAAACAAAAGAATTACAGTAAACAGCATCAATAGATTAAAACTGCAAAAGCAGCCAAAAGTTTATGTTAAAAAAATGGCTGAAACAGTTAATAATTGAATATGTTGGTGGCTTTTTGAAAGGATGTAATTTTTTACCGGTACTTTTTTAAGAAGTTCCAATTTTTAATTGGTGTCATGTTATAAGAGATTATAATCGATCCAAATTATGTATAGATATTTAAAAGTATTTTAAAGTTTTAATGAAATATTTCTATGTATAATATGATGAAACTATATACTTTTATCTCACTTAAGTTTAATTATTTATTTTCATGAATGTTAGCAAAAAGAGAAAAATATGGAGCTAAAAGAAGCTTAATGGGACATGTTCGTATCAAAGCCCAAGATTAAGACGCATGGACTACTAATTACAAGGCTCAAGGGATATTTTAGTCATTTTGTATAATTATTAGGATTTATATTAAGAGTTATTTATGGGATAGTATTTGGTGGAGATTAAGATTTCTAAAGTCTTATCTATTAGATAGACTTAAATTAATATACTAATATTTATGGAAATTTATATAGAGGATGACTATTCTCTATATAAATCTTTGCAAAATCTAATTAAAGAGGAAGGAGAAAGATGAGAGTTTTCTCCTACCTGCTCTCTACACCTACCACCATTATTTTCCCCATAATTCTCTACAATTCTTCATAAACATTTAGTTTTAGTTTTCATTACTTTTTTTAGGATCTAATGAGTTTTTCAAGAAGTTGAGACTCATGACCAATTTTCTTCCTACTTGAAGAAATTTTGAATCTAAATGGAGTTTTTTACTTTTTTTATGTATTTCTATTTAATACCATGATCATTGAGTTAAATATGTTAAGCTAATTTTCATAAGTGTTTAGTTTAGTCTTTTCACTTTTGTATAAATATTGTTATTTATTTATTTAATAAATGATTTTTTTACCTTCATATCTTTATTAATTTCAGTTATTATTGTTAGTTAACCATCATATTAATTTAGCAATAGTAATTGTTATGAAAGTCTTTAGGTTTAAAAGTATTAGAAACATCATATTTACTTCAATCTATATTGATATAAGAAACCTAGGTTGCATCATTAGCTTCAGTGACTTAAAAAAAAAGGCACATCGCTATCTCATTCATTAGATCTAGGCTTAAAGTAAAATAAGGAGATTACTAAGTAAATGACTAGATTAAATATTATTTTTAGCATATAGTTTTAAATTATAAATATTTGCATTTGCATTATATTTCATATTTATTTATTATTTAGTTACTTTACTTTATGAATATCATTCTCTCAAAATATTGATTTAGAGTGTTTAGATTTACTTTTATTGTTTTATATTGATAATTAGTCTTTATAATAAATGACCTCATAATTCCTTTAGAGATCGATCTCGTGGTGAACTTATCCTTACTATAGAAACGATTCGTGCACTTGCGAGTACTAAAAAAGAATTATCAGATTACAACTTTTTTATTCATGGCTTTTCATACTGTTATAAATAAATTAAACCTTTTAAAATTTGATAAAAGACTATTTAGCGTCGCTTATTGTTAAACGAGTTGATTTTAAAATTAGTTTATAAATAAGTGTAAACGTCTATTTATTTATAAATTCGACGAGTATATTTGTAACCTCAAATTTAAATTCATTTTATTCAAAATATTTAAATCATGTATATAAAAAATAAAAATTAGAACATATGAACCTACTACATAAAAAAACATAAGTCATGATTTTTGAATGAAGTCTTTCTAATAAAGAAAAATCATGATTTTTGGTAGTTCAGAAGAGTCATGATGCTTGGCTTTCAACTTTTCAATTTCCATGAATAGCCCTTAGTATCTCTTTTCCATACACATCCTAAATTCCATTTAAGATTTCTTCCTTTTTCTTTTTCCCTTCTCTTTCAACTTCTGAAAGTTTAAAGTCTTCTTCTTAATTAAGTACTGTTTGGTTTGGTTTGCTTTATTTGTATTTTGGGAGATAATCTATGAGCATTGCTAATGGATGAATATCAGTGAGAGGTAGATTTATCATTAAGAAAAAGAGTCAGACTCTAGTCTGATTAACGTTCAGGTTCTTTTAATATTTTGTCTGTTTACATGCATTAAAGTTGTTAATTCTGTTTTTAAGCAATAAATTCATCTTTATTTGCTTTTATTTTAAATCATTTAGGATAATATTTCACACACAAACAAACTGAATATCACGAATTCCAGCAAACGTTAAGCTTATCATACTGCAGAATAACATTAACTGCACAAACGAACAAAAAATATTAAGAATGTGTTGCCTTTCTAATTTCTAACGAATATGGTTAAAGAAGTTTCCTTTTACGGACCATGAAACGTAGAACTGGAGATGGGCTTATCACTTGCGGCTACGCCTGTTCACAGGCCCATTATATGTCCAATCCACTCGGTAAAACTGTTATGTTATGAAAATGTTTTGTGAAACCATACTGTTTTCTTGTGATTTAAGATAACTAGCATTATGCTCGTGCATTGCTTGTATGTATAATTAAATGTATAAATGAAGAATAACTTATTATATATCTTTTAATAGACATATCACAAGTGTTGTATATAGATCTAATTATTATATGCAATATAAATGTAATATTTTAAATAGTAAATAATAGATAGCTTTTTAACAATTATATACGAGTAAAATTTTGTAATATTTATATTTTATTCTACTGATTATATAGATTTAAAAAAATTAATGATTTTATTTTTATTAAAAATAAAATATTAAGGGCACCAAATAATATGACCCCCTTTTAGCACTACGTGACTTAATGACCTCTTTTAGCATTATGTGATATTTAAAATATATCTAGTAGGACGTAAAATAAAGCATATAACTAAATTATTATTGCATCGTATGTTTTACTATTTTGTAATGTAATATAAAAATATATAATGTATTTAATTATATTTTTAATTTGAAATAAATGTTAAAGATTATATATCATGAAATTCTAAAAAGTGAATGCATAAAAAAGCAGAGTAAAAGATATCCATCCAAATATCTATGTCCATAAGTTTAATGTTGACTTGTAGATGACTTAATAACATGAAAACAACCTAATCACAATCTCTCTTTTTCTAGAAAAAAAGAAAAGAAAAGTTTTTCTAGGCCGATATTGGCCATTCAGAGTGAGCAGTAGCCTCTTTATGGTTCAGTAAAAGAAATTAGCTTCTTTATTATTGAATAGATGTACAATTTCCACTTTTTACGAGTGACAATATTATCCCTCAAGTTAGTATTCCTGCCATCGAAGAGCGGTAGTCTAGTTATGGATGGACCTTTATCCAAGTACTGGTATGGTAGACCTTACTGGCGCTTGGCGTGATGGGGGGCGCGATGTCAATCAAAGTTTGCAGATAGAAATTTGGCAAAATGTACATTTTTAGATCATTTAGTTTTACTATTTAACTTAATATTTAAATTTATATTTTTTATATAATTTTAACAATTTTTTTAATATGTAGTTTTATTATATAATAAAAATATTTAAATATTATTAAAAAATAAAATTTAAAATAAAAATAAAAATATTAAACTGATTAGTAATAATAAGTTCAGGATTATGAATTATAAATATGTGTTTGGCTAGAAGTTTCAGGCAGCGTTGATCTATAAATTAGGTTTTCATTTTCCGGCCTTGAATGGAACTAATCCATTATTGAGATGTGTAATATTTAGTTTGTTTGGGCTTTGTTCCTTTTCAAATATGAAAAGCTGAGCCCATTAGTAAAATAAAATTCAATTTATCTCGATTAAAAGATTTAAAAGAAGAAATCACGTCATAATTAGTATCGAAAGGCATCACTTAAAAGTGAATCTAATGGACCCCACCTCATCACTTAAATTAAATAATGTATCTAGTATCCACCGCCGCGCCCTTTCGCCTGCGCTCACTCCTCTGCATCCGAACCCACGAAAACCCAAACAACCTTTCAGAAAATAGTTGCCAAAGAAACACAGTAGTCCACGTAGACTCCATAGTTTAAATCTATCTATAGAGGCTAAGCATCGTTCTCACCGTAGGATATCACTGTCGCTTCACCTCGATGGTTCCAACTTCCACGTGTTCTTTGTCTCTTAGAAAACCGCTCTCTGTGGCTCTGTTAAACTTTAACCAGTGGCCTCAGTTTCTTTTCGCGAATTGAAATGGCGATAAGGACTAAATTGTAATCTTTTATGCACTTACGGGAACCTTCCTTCCTCTTTGTTTTCTTCTTTTTTTCTTTTTTCTTTCTAATTTTGATTTTGATGTATCCCTCTATAAATCTCGCATCTTTATGAAGGTATTGTATTTATATTTCTATTTTTCTGAATTTTTCTCTTTTTCTTTTGTCTCCTTTAATTTCCTTATTCGTTGAATTTTTTTCTTTTTCTTTTGTTATTATATTTGTAGACTTTGTTGCCATATTTTTGTTGGTATAATTGTGATTGGCTGTTTTTCAAGTATGGAATTATATTCATTTCGTGTTATGTTGTTATATTCGGCAATCAATTAGAGTGTTTTAGAAGTATTCTTTTTTTTTTTTTTCCTCTAAACAAGGGTTAGGTTTTTTTTTTTCCTATTTTTGTTGTTGCTTTATTGATTGGTTTATTTTGTGTTTTAAGGACAATAATTATGATTTTCAGCTGTAATTGAAGATAATGTGAAATTCGGATTAAATATAATGTAGAATATTTAACAATAGGAACTGAATCTTTAAATTTATCCCTTTTATTAACTTTAATAGAATGTTCTCAAGTGAAAAAGTTTCTTTGGTTGGATATTTACATTTTGTATTTATTTTTATATACAGTTTGTTTGCCCACAAAGACATCAAGTTGGTCAAATTGGATTGCGGTTTTGTGTATACCAATCTTAAGAGTTTTTAGTCTCTGTATCATTTTAAATAATGCTTCTTTTGTATCTTTTACTATTATTCAATTAGTTTGATTCAAACATTCTGTGTTAGCTTTGATGCTTGTTGCTGCAATTAATGCATTTAGCTTCTTGGTCAACTCTGCTATTATAATATTGTATTTGTTGCTTACCAATTTCAAAATTTTATATTGCTGCAGATACTAGGATTTCATATGCAGGTTTCATTATTTAATATTTATTTAAGCATAGCTTCTCACTTAGCAAAACATTATTGTCAAGGGATCATTTACTCCTTGTTACTTGAAAGTTTCTAGGATCTACTTCCCACCATGTGCAAAGTTTATAATTTGTTTATACACTTCTGCTCATGATGGTTTTATCAGTTGCAGCTAGTCTAATAAGTTTGCCCTTCTGTTTCAGGAACTACATTCTGTTCCTTGCACTCTTCACCAGCTTTTGAGAAAGAGGGGAAGTGGGTTATTTAGGTGTCATCTGTCGAATTAAGCTCAGTTTGTTTTACCATGATATCAGTTAATACTGCCAGTTTTAGATATGCAAAGACACAGCTGGGATAACAAGAATAATGAACGTATCAATCTATAATGATTCAGTTAGCTGTCTTCTCAGATTGTTGTGTGCAAATTATCTAATACAAGAATAGGCTTTTTTGGAAATCAGCTCCAAGCTGTTTTTTTCTTACCAGGTTTGCCTCAATAACTTAACACTCTTTTCTGGTCCTTCTTGTTACATTCGATGTATTGCTGAGGACATGTCATGCATGTCTTGCATTACATAGCATATGCTTGATTGTTTAACCTAATGCTGCAAAACCAAGAGTGTAATTCAATCACTTGCACAACCAATTGTGATGAATTAATCATGGAAAGTACTAGAGATATTCAACTCTACTGTTCAATATGTTTATTCCTATGTGAAATGTGGCATTTCTCATTTCCACGTTCTCTGTGCTTTATAACTATTAAAGATAAACATTGGTTTATAGTGATATATATCTGTTAGAGAGAAAGATAAGGGTTTATCTTCCTCTCTAACAGATATAAATCAGTACAAACAATGTTTGTCTCTAATAATAACAAGCGTCACAGATCTAATAGCTTAATACAAGTTGTAGGAATTTTTTATTTAGTAACAAATATACTTTTAACAGTAGGAAACTCAAAAAGCCTACTTATAAATTCCTATTATGTTAGAATCTAGTATTTTAATTAGTAAAGGATTAAGGGACTTCTTTGTTTCAGTTCGTCATGAAAGGTTGCTGCTTTTAAGGTATTTTAATTTATGATTAAATGAAATCGTTTTTAAGTGTGAAAGCTTGTGTTCGTCTGCCTACATATGTTATAACAAATTCATTGTAGAAAAGCAATTGCATGAACTGGAATAGTATTTGCTTTTGACCACACTCAACAATAATTTCCTTCTCACTGAATATATATTGTGGAGCTTAGTTAATGAGTTGTTATGCAGGTGATTATGGAGCAATGATTCTTGGGGTAACTGTGCTGTGCCTTATATCACCTCATTATCTTTCTACTTTAAAGCATGGCCCCTCGACCTCTTCACTTAACCTCCAAAAGAGCACCTTGGAAGCTTTTCTTTCTGATACTTCTGGTACTAGTGCCAATTTGCGTGATTGGAATCTTCGTACATATCCAGAAAATCTCCTACTTTTTCCGTCCACTTTGGGACAATCCCCCTCCTCCTTTCAAGCGCTTACCTCACTATTATGCAGAAAATGTTTCAATGGAACATCTTTGTGACCTGCATGGTTGGTCTCTACGAAGTGAACCTCGCCGTATCTTCGATGGTATCATCTTCAACAATGAGCTGGACATTCTTGATATTAGATGGCATGAGCTTCATCCCTACGTAACTAAATTTGTAATCCTCGAGTCCAACACCACTTTCACAGGAATTCCCAAACCCCTGTTCTTTGCCTCAAACCGAAACCGGTTCTCCTTTGCTGAGGACAAGATTGTCCATGGTGTATTTGCTGGCCGTACTGCTATCCACGGGCTAAGTGAAGACCCTTTTGTGCTAGAGTCAGAGCAGCGGGCAGCTATGAATAGTTTGATTATACGTTCAGGAATTTCACATGGAGACTTGCTTATTATGTCAGACACTGATGAGATTCCTAGCCCACACACTCTGAAACTACTACAATGGTGTGATGCAATACCTCCAGTCTTGCATCTAGAGCTCAGGCACTACATGTACTCATTTGAGTTTCCTGTAGATTACAGTAGCTGGCGTGCATCAGTCAATGTTTATGGCCCTTGGACAAGATACCAGCATTCACGCCAGACTGACCTTATCTTTTCTGATGCCGGATGGCATTGTAGCTTTTGCTTTCGACGACTTAAGGAAATTGTGTTTAAGATGACTGCTTACAGCCATGCAGACAGAGTGAGAAGAAAAGATTTTCTAGATTACTCTAGGATTCAGAAACTCATTTGCAACGGAGACGACCTCTTTGATATGTTGCCAGAGGAGTATTCATTTCAGGAATTGATTAAGAAGATGGGTCCAATCCCTCGCTCAGCTTCTGCAGTGCATCTTCCTGCTTATTTGATAGAAAATGCAGATAATTTTAGATTTCTTCTTCCTGGGGGCTGTTTAAGATCGCCAAAATGAAGATTTTTGGCAAGTCCCAACTAATGAGGCATAAAACATTTAGATATCAGCGCAGTACTTGCTTTTCTTTTTCTGTCAAGTTTAGGCCTTGGGTACATGCACAGGAGATTCAAATTCAAGTTCTTATCACCAGCAACATTGTGTAGCAGTTTAGCTCAGAACAAGCAAAGGCGCAAGTCTTAATATGTAATTCTTGTGATGGGTTGTTTTAGAAAGACACAATTCAAAATCAATCATTGCATATTGAAGAAATGGGTAGATTCTCATTCTTGGCCTTGATGGAAAATCAAAAGGCCTTTATGTTATATCTCCTTTTATATTCTTGGCCTTTTTTCCAGTGATTACCCCTCTGTTATTGGTCTTTTACGAGTTGGAACAATATTTGATACCTGCCTGTGCTGTCAAGATACTGCAGTCCCCAAACTTGCGACCATTTATCCTTTTCATGTGCTGCTTCCATAACAGCGAAGGTATGCCTTAGCTTTGCCGGTTTGGCAGTAAAGAATTGGCATTAACTCAGGTCCAATCCAGCACACATAGATGGAGTATTTGGCTATTTGATACTTGCTTTTTATGCCCTCTCCTTTTTCTTTTCTTTTTTCCTTAGAATCAATCAATCTTTAAGGGGGTTTTCATATGAAAGGTTGATCTGGGCTTTTGGCATAGGAAAAGGTAACTTGTCAAAAGCATATCTACTCATGTTTTTACAATGGAATATCTCATTTTTATTCACTTGAAACCTCAAATACTATGGAGAATTAAAGATGTGTGACATTTAACCCCTATTTTAATTTTATTTTGTTCCGGCTTAGCTACTTTACAACTTGTCCTTTCTCTGTGCAGAGGATTTATCATGTAATATAAATAAATATAGACGACCACAAACCATGATTGATCACATGGTGCCAATATTTTGTGTGCCCACATTGATAAAATACAGTAAAACCTTTTTAACAATTAACATATTTCATGGATTAGAAAATTATTTAAATACTAAATTTATTAATGTATAATAAAAAAAAAATTATAAAGATAGTTATAGTGTTTGTATCCAAAGTAAATTAAGCAAATATGCGGCTTTTATATTAATAAATAATTACATAAAAAAATGATGTCTATAAACTTCAAAAAAGACCTTTGGGCACCAATGCTGATCGAGTTCTTTTGCTTGCCCACATTTTGACATTTCTTAAAATATTCTCTTAATTGTGGAATAATTTTCAATATAGAATAAAATTGATTACCTTTTACATCTAACATCACTTCCCTAAGATTCTTGTTTTTCTTGGCGAAATCCTATAAATACGATCGATAGAAACAAATTGGGGCATAGGGTTTGAATGATTCAATTTTCTATGATGCAGCAATAAAATCCATATTAAGTGCTTTTTCTTTTATTGGGCACCGGACATTGTATTATTATGGTCCCATAAAAAAGAAAAGGGGGAAATTTAAGAATAAAAATAAAAACCAGGCGAAGGACAAACCTGAGTAAGTGCTTTGCAATTTCCTAATCTTGTTTTCATCCAAACAAAGACAACAATCTCTCTCTTCCCTTTTTCTTTCTCATTTCTTTTCCTTCTCTCTGTTTTTATTTGGTTAGTTTAGTGCTTTCTTTTTCTAAATTCTAATTCAACAGCTAACATCACGCAACACGTTAATGCATTTCTATTATATCTTTGTTCTTTTTTCTTTTTTATAAAAGTAAAGACAAGTGACATTTTGACTTGAGAATTAAAAAAAAATATTTACTTTTTGGTAATTAAATTTTGATCTTATAAGCTGTAAGATAATAATTTCATTTTATAAGAATTATTAGAGATTTCACGTTACAAAAAAAAAATAAAAAATTATAATAGTTAAGATCTAACTAATCAAGTCGGCGATAGAGATTGGAAAAGTGTTTTTTCAATCTCTATATTTATTTTTTAAATTTTAAAAATTATTTTTTCTATAAGTAGATGAATTGATTTTTTTTAAAAGTAAGTTTGAAGAAAACAATTTATAGAAATTAAAGGATTTAATATACTGAATAAAAAAAGTTCCAGACCTATTGTTTGAACACCCAACAATATTTTATACCTTGCCCTTATAAACTCTAGTTGTCTCTTTTTTTCTCTCATTTTCTTATTTTTCATTAAAATTTTATTTTTTAGACTACCGTCGATCACTTTTTGATCGTCAATGGTCATTTTTTTCTTCTTATTATATATTAATTAGTTTAATTTATAAATATTAGTGCTTTAAGGAGTTTTATGATACTTCGTTATAGGGGCATTGAGTTATTCTTTTGCAAGAGTTTTATGGTCCTCAATTACATTAGTGTAGAATTATCCCTCTTTATGAATAAAGAAAAAATAAATTCAATTGGACATTCAAACAAGCGAGCTCATCAAAAAACACTTATAAAGTCAATATATAGCTTAATGTTACCGTGTGAAATATTTCTCCGAAAAAATCACAATTTTCTCCTTTGTATCATGATTGATAATTGTTATAAATAAATATTTTATATTTATTTTTATTTTTTATATAAAATTTATCTATCAACCCTCATGCAATATTCATATTTCTCCAAAAAAACTAATCAAATTACTAATTTTATTTATTTTAGTATTTATCCGAACTCAAATCCAATTATGTTTTATTCATTCACTTAAAGCCTACCTTAATCAATTAATTTAATTTTTATTAAAACATTGAGTAAAAATTAAACACAAATATACTAATAAATTAGTTTTTTCTTTTCTCAGTCTACCTTATTGGCTACAACTGTGAACTGTGATAATAATTTTGAGAAATGTTGGAGAAATACGTGTAAGAAAAAGAAGAAAGAATTAGAGGTTTGACCCAGAGAAAAGCAGTAATTGGAGAATAAGAAAAAGAGATTCAAAAAGAAACATTTGAGGAAAGTAGACAGAAAACGCAGTGCTATCTGTGGCAGTGGAAGACATTGACGAGTTCAAAAGAAACTCAAGTGAAAGTGACAACAGTTGGTCCCTATTCTTCTTTTTATATATCATTTTTGATGTTATTTTTGCTGCCTTTTCCCCATTGAAAAGAAAGCACTGCCACTTCTAATTAAATTTGGACCCAAATCATTTTTCCAACTTTCTATTCGTTCCAAAATCAGTTTTTTTTTTAGTACAATTAACTAATTCGCCATTTATAGAGTTTATGAATTGAGAGATTTATTCAAAATTGGCCAAAAATCTATATTTATTGACTAAATAAATTGACCAAAAAAACCCAACTGCTCTCTAAATTTCAAAGTCATCGTTGCTAGTGATACTAGGAAATGACTCATAATGAGTTATTACAAAATTAAATTAGATCAAGAGTAAAAAGTTTTGATGAAATTAAATTCAAAGACTAAGTTTCAAGAGAATTAAATTTTGAAAAATAGTTAGGGGCCAAAATGACCCATTAGCTGCCACTGTTTGTCACATTTACCTACAAATTTCAGTCATTCTCATGGACCAAACAAAAGCCAACATAATGATATTGCCAAAATTAGGCAAATAACGCATTTGCACCTTTTCTTTATAATAAACATTAACAATGCTTTTCATTAATTGTAGCAAATCTTCCTACAACCACCAAAAAAACTTACCATTCAAAAATAATGCTATTAGGCTAATTGTGCCATAATTACAAGAAAAATGACTCTTTTTGGTTTTTCTTAAAAGAAATTATATATATTTCTTTTAGAATACGTTCATTATAGTTAACTTTTCAGTTGAGTTAATCGATTAACATTTTTTCTAAATGAGATTTAAATGCTAATCCTCTTTCAAGTAGGTCAGCCATACAAAATGAATCCCATTATTTTTAGCTAATTAGTAATTATTAGTTAGTAATTGTAATGTACTTGTTAAAGCTAGTTAGTTATATCTTTTTAGTTTTAAATCATTATTATTTTAATTAACTTCAAATTTCAATTCCATGGTTGTGTGTTTAGGATTTCATGCTTAAATTTCTTTTTGTGATCATTATCAATTTTAAGATATGAAATTTCAAATTTCTTTGTAAGAATAAAAACCAATATATCAATTTTCATTATTTATTTTTTTGGTTAGCGAAAAACAGAAAAAAAATGCAAAAACAGAAGAGGGAGCATGTGACCCAAATCATACATGAAAAGCCTCCCCTAGCATATGCGCCACACTATGATTAAAAAGGGAGCGTGCACATGTGATCAAAACTCCTGTCTTTTGTGGATAAAAACAAAAGCATCTGATTGAAGCCGTTTAAATTGTCTTGCGTCACACTGAATTGACGTGCGGTATTTTGTTTTGTTTTATGTTATTATCTCGCGATACGATAAAAAGGAAATTAATCAAAAGACACTTTTATCTCTTTCTCTCTTTTTCATGGCTCATCTCTTTACTTTATCCATTTTATTTTTAATGGACGTCTCCCACACGCCTTTTATAAAATAAAATAATCTTTTTTATGTATTATTTAAAATTCAACGGCAGAAGATTTCTTTCAGCCAGGTTCCGATGCTTCGGCTCTTATTCCACGTGGCTACGTGGGACTAAGTGTTCAATTTTTGCCCTTTCTCACACATACCAAGCTCAAAACCACAGTTGTGTAATGTAGTTATAGGTTAATTCCGAACCACAATCTTAGTTTCCGACGTATATATTTGTGATATAAATGGATTAATCGGATTATACACCAATAAAAACTCAGTTTAACATATTGATTTTATTTAATCTGTGACTGATATAAATAAACACTGTTATATATATATATATATATATATATATATATATATATATATATATATATGAAAGACACTGATTTCATCACTTTTAAATAATAATTTAAATCATATCTTTCTAAATCTAAAAATGCATTGTTAGAAATTAAATTTTATTATTATTTTAATTTATAGTCCAATTTTAATTTGTATGGATATAAAAAACTATTTCCTTTCATAGTTTTGCCATTAGTTTTTATTATTTTCTACTTTGATTATGAACTATCGATATTAATTTTATGAGACTTGTCAATTTATTTATTATTACTACATAACTTTTAGTTATTAATATTTAAATAAAACAATTTAGTAACAACAATATAATTCACAAAATTTGTATTTGTAAAGTATCAGAGTTGAAATTTAAATTTAAATAATAATATTTTTATTCATAAGTACTATAAGAATTAAAAAATATTAAATTATATTATAAAATAAAAAAGTAGTTTTTTCTGACTGATTTAATATTAATTTATGCATAACATAAAAAAGAATAAATGGTCCATTTAATCTCTAAATTTATGTACAAGCGTTAAATATATTTAATTTTTTTTTTTCAATAAATGGCCCTCTGAACATATGTCTAAGAGTCAAATACATTCAACTTGTATCTAAATATCAAATACATCTAATTTTTTTAAATAGAATAACTTTAGAATTTTAGATTTTAATTGAATTATAAAATTAAAAAAATAATTATTTTATTAATTTACTAATACAATATCTAGTGACACATTTATATAAAAGCATATTTAACAAAATAAAATTTAAGGATTATTAATGAAATAAATATTATTTTAAATTTTTATAATTTAAAAATTTAATATTATTTTATTTTTTAAAAATATTTAAATTTGATATATTTGACTTTTGGATACAAATTTATGAGGTTAATTGCTGAAAAGTTTAAATTAAATGTATTTAATTTTTAAATATAAATTTTAAAAATTATTTATTAAGAAAAATTTAAAATAAATATTATTTAATTTCTGAATTTAAAATTTAAAAATTATTTATTAAAAAATTTAAAAGGAGTGTATTTAATCTCTATATATGAGTTCCGGGGCCAAATTCATCCTTTGTTATATTGCATGTCTAGTGTTGTATGTAATAAGAAAAAAAGGAAAAAATAAAAGGAAAATGACAGTAAAGGAGTTAGCGCGTGGGGCATAAGAGTCCCAGAAAAGGAAAAACAATCCTAAAGAAGCCAAATTAAATGCAAAAAGGATTTGCATTCTTTCATTGCCATTTATGATTCACCAACGCCCAATCCAAATAAATAATTATGCAAATCCTCATTATCTAAATTTAACTTATTCACACCCAAAAGAGGAAATTATAACTTATGGTAATGCCCAAATTAAAGTGATCATAAAATCATCATATATCCTTTTGGGTTTTTATTTTTCAATATGAAATGTTATTGCTTTTATATATATAATAAGGGCTAATGGAGGACTAACATCACTAGGAATCTCATAACTAATGGGAAATATTATGCATACAATAATTTTGAAAATTAGGATTTCTTAGAAAATTATATCTAAAATTATAGTCATAGTGTTTGTAGTAATGGTTTCTTCAATTAATCAACCGATATAAATAATACATATTTTTTAGTGGTTTAATTTTTCGCTAAAAAAATGATAATAAAATCGCCTAACAAATAGTGAAAATTAGGATTATCTAATATACTTTAGTGTTTAAATTAGCCAATGATGGATCCACCTAGAAATCTAGAAAATGAATTATATAATTCATTACATATATTATCACACTCTTAGTTTCATGTAATATTTTTTTTTAAATGTACTAATAAAAAGAATATACTATTTCACTTTAGTTGCAACAATTGCACACCTCAATTTATTCTTTTCCATAATTTTACACTTTCTTTTGTTGAACATAATCTAATACTTTAAACTGATTTAGTTTAAAAGTTTAAAGATGTTAATAAAATAGTAAAACAATGAAATAAATTAGTTTTATAAGAAGCATTCAAATATAGAATTTAAAATTGAGGTGTGTAACAAATTCATAAAACTTTTGTCATGTTTTGAACAAATAAAATAAATAAGATGATATAAGAATATGTACAATAATATCTTTTTTATTTTAGAAAGTATTATTTTTAATAAAAAGTATATATTTATAAGTATCTAAATATAAAAATCAATAAACTTTATTAAATCTAATAAACTCTATATATTTTACTATTTATTTACTTTTTTATAATATTAATATTTTTTACTTTTTTAAATTATTGCCTATAAGAAATAGAATTCAAAATATCGGTTAATAAAATATATAAAATTCATAGCAAATTTATGAAACTTACCGTAGAGAATGAAGTTTGACTTTTTAAATATAAAAAGTCAATTCAACTATTTACTTCATATTTAAAGAAATAAAATCTTATTTTATTAAATTACTCTTCAAAATAAATAATTTAACATATATAGA
The DNA here is from genome assembly GCF_019578655.1 of Ricinus communis. Lineage (NCBI taxonomy): Eukaryota > Viridiplantae > Streptophyta > Magnoliopsida > Malpighiales > Euphorbiaceae > Ricinus > Ricinus communis. Next base: position 25,788,034 of record NC_063258.1, read on the forward strand.
TAATATATTAAAAAATATAAATATATTCATTAATATACGTGATTATTTATTTATTATATTTATTTGTACGTGAATTTTTCTTATCAAATCCTATTATCAATTCTTTGAATTTTTAAATTCTAAATTTTTATTTTTATTTTTATATTTTTATTTTAATTAATAAATTTCTCTATATATTTTACGATCGATTCTATCTAGCTATTGTTATTTTTACTTTTATTTTTAATTTTTGATAAAAATAAAAATATAAAAATCTATTAAAATAAAATTAAAAATTTTAAAATTTTAAATATATACTTTTTCATTTTCTTTTCACAGTATCTTTCATTATTAGTGTAGCGCAATCATGATGCCGTTTTTTTTATAAAGTTCAAGGTAAAGTAAATACAGATATATCTTTCATTTTTATTTTAATTAATCCTAAATTATAATGTATTTTCTTTTTTAAGTTGTTAATTTAGTAAATAATTCTTTTAAATATTTTTTATTAATTAATATAAATGTTTTTATATTGATTTATTTTTATATTTTATAGTTTAGAGTTGTAAACTTTTGATGATCGTGTAAGAAAATATCTATTATTTATTAATAATAAAAAAATTATAGAAATAAAAGTAGATAACCATCAATGTCTTACCGGGTAATCATTCGTATGAACTTGGAGGCGTCAGATGCATTCACGAGCATTTGTCTTCATACGAATCAATCATATACCAATTTAGCACAGTAAATTAACCAAATAAGGAAATTAGTATCAGTTTTAACCTTTTATATTAAAAACAAATGATTGGTTTGTTTAACCAGCATAAATATTACTCTTTCATCCCAATTTACTATTTCATTTTCAATTTGCATAAATATTACTCTTTCATCCTAATTTACTAAAATTTTAATTTTAAAGCAAAATAAAATGTGAAATTAATTACATATGATGACACCTATGTTAATTAAGAATAGTTTTTTTTATATAATTTATTACTAAACTAATAATTAAAAAATAAAACTTTATAATCATTCGAAGGTACTATAGGTGTACCATATAAATTTATAACCATTGATATCATTTTAATCTTAATAATATAACTAAATACTATATTAGTAAATTATATATAATACCTAATTATTAATTAATTAAATAGATTATTTTGCTTATTAAATTTTTTATTTATTCTTAAAATTTGATTAGTGGTTCTTGATAACTATATAATTCAACTATAAAATTTTAATTCGTATAAATAACTAAAAATTATATATAAATTTATTGAAAATCTATATTAGTAGAAGAATATATGAAAAAAAATACATTAAATTCTTTTAAAAATACCATACAAAATTTCCACTATAACATATATTCAATAATCAATACATGAAATTTTAATATATATAAAAAGGATTATACTAAAAAGTAATTTGTATAGAATTTTTGACGTATCTATTTGTATCGAGTCTTATATTTTACAACTTCTTAAGACATTATTTTCTGTCTTGTATAGGAATAATTGATAATAATACATTATATCTGGATTAAAATGTGGGAGAAATCACAAATATTATATACAACCAACAAATAACTTTCAAATGGAAAGGTTATTCTTTACATGTTGTAGTTGTTCAAATGCAAATTATAGTCTTCATTCTTATGGCAGCAAGCGATATTCTTTCTCTCAAAATATACACAAATGAAAGTTTAACTACTAAATAAGCATTTTCATACAATTCCTTAGAATTTGATTGATTGATTTTTTTTTTTCATCTGCATATATAGTCAATATACTGCTTTGCAACCATTTAATCTATCGATTTATTTTTTTCAATTAACCGAAAAATCAGTAGCCGACCGATCAATTTATACAAAATTAAAAATTATTTTATTGTCAGATCCGTTATAAAAAGAATAAAAATTGAATTGTTATAATCTTTCTTTTAATTCAAAACTTAGTTAAAACTCACTAGCAGACACACTAAATTTAATTTATACTATATAAAATATAAACAAGTCAAATGAATTTACTTACTAACTTCTTATTAAACTTTAATATCAAATCTAAGTATATATATAAAAGCTCTCTTCTTCTTGTTCTTTATTGTTGAGAATCTGGACTTTAGATCTTGTTCAAGTTGTTAACCATATATGATATGTGAATTTCAAAGCAAAAAGAGAGTTGATATTTTGATTTCCTTTTACATTAGTTACTTATTAATTAATAAATAAAAAATATTTTATAAAATATATATAGTAGCTGAGATAAATATTCTAGAGATGCGTATTTATTTTTGAACATAAATATAATTGTCTTATTAAATGTTTTAAAAAAAAGAAATTGTATACTAAATATATTTGATTTTAATTTAAGTAAATAAAATTAATAAATTACCAAATTTTTTCATTTCAAATGAGATGTTAGATTCAATATCTCAAATATAAATATTTTTGTTAAACAGAATTTCAATTTAAATTTATAACTAAAAATATAATAAAAAATAAAATTTTATATAACAACGACTAGTTAAAATATTATACACACAAATATATAATTTAAATTTATATACTTATATTTATAAATAAAATAATAAAAAACACCAGAGCAAACAATTAATTATTTTAAGCGGTAGTAAGACAAAAGATGTTAAGTAATAATATCACACTGAAATACAAAACCAAGTTTGTAATTAAACTTGAGTAAACATAGAAAACACCGCAAATCCAGCCGGAATATAAATCTCATATCCACCTTATTAATAACGCCTTATAAGCCATTGTGCGTATCACATCAAATCAGCCCACGAGCCTATGACCTTTATAAGTAGTATAGCTTATCATATGTCAGTGTACTTATCTCTACCAATCTATCTCATCTCATCTCGCTCACGGTATTTTATTTGTCTGATATCACCTCTCTCTCATCTTTCAAAATCCCTAGCCATTTTCTATGCATAAATACTGACCAGAACTACAACTCCTAAAAACAAACACAGAGCAACAGAATAAAAAGAAAAAAAAAAAAACTGAGAACAAGAAGTAGAGATAGAGAAATAAAAAGGAGAAAAAAGAGAAAGTTTGAAACGACCTCGTTTTCACTGTTTCTTCTTAAAGAAGAAAGAAAATTCTCCGATCTCACTATAGGTTTTGTATCATTCTCTTATCATTTTCTTTTCTTTAGGATTTTTCTTTTGAAGTGTTGGTTGTTTATTTATTTATATTTTCGGTTGAATGTGTCAATTGATGTGATTTTTAGGGTTCTCTTTTTCTTTTATTGTAGTTTGTTATTGAAGTGTTAATTTGTGTTTTATTTTAGATCTCTGACTTTGTTGTTTCTTGAATTATGTGCAGGTTTAACCAAAATTAGATAATGACCTCGCTTAGTAGAGAGCTTGTTTTTCTTATACTTCAGTTTCTTGATGAAGAGAAATTCAAAGAAACTGTTCATAAGTACTCTTCTCTATAATTTTTTTTTCCCATTAATTGTCACTATATTTATATATTTAGTTCTCTTGGGATATATCAGTTCTCTTGGAATTTAGTGAAGGTTTTTTTTGTTAATCTTTTTATCAAAATGTCTGTTAAGAGTTTTTGTGTTTGTTTGATTATAATTGGTGGTGTGAAGACTGGAGCAAGAATCAGGATTTTTCTTCAACATGAGGTATTTTGAGGATATGGTGACAAATGGAGAGTGGGATGAAGTGGAGAAGTACTTGTCAGGATTCACTAAGGTTGATGATAACAGATACTCTATGAAGATTTTCTTCGAGATTCGCAAGCAGAAGTACCTTGAAGCTTTAGACAAGTGGGTGTCCTTTTATTGTAGTGCATTTTTGGTATCTATTGGATTTGGGGAACCCACTTATGGAAATGACTTACCTTTTTTATTTGAAAAAAAAAATAGGCGGGATCGCGCGAAAGCAGTCGAGATTTTAGTGAAGGATTTGAAAGTGTTTGCAGCATTCAATGAAGAACTTTTTAAAGAAATTACGCAATTACTGACATTAGAAAACTTTAGGTACATATTGCAATTGTTGTTGTTATTTTTATTCATTTATTTATTTGTTTTTGTTTTGCACTTGGTTGTGTTTCCTTATATATTGATGGTGTCAAATTATATATATGGTATGTTGTGTCAGTGGGACTTTATGCTTTTACGTTAATTGTAGAGATAACGAACAGCTATCTAAATATGGAGATACTAAGTCGGCTAGAAATATAATGCTTGCTGAACTCAAAAAGTTGATAGAGGCTAATCCTCTTTTCCGAGACAAGCTTCAGTTTCCAACATTGAAGAATTCAAGATTGCGGACACTTATTAATCAAAGGTCCCTCAGAAGCTCTCGCCTTTCCTGCATGCCTAGAATTATTTTAGCTTAAGCTTTTGGTTTTTTAGTCTCATATCTTACATCTTTTGGGACTGGATTGCAGTTTGAACTGGCAGCATCAACTCTGTAAGAATCCAAGGCCTAATCCTGATATAAAGACCCTTTTTGTGGATCACAGTTGTGGACAACCAAATGGGGCACGGGCTCCATCCCCTGTCACTAATCCTTTAATGGGTGCCCTGCCTAAGGCAGGGGGTTTCCCACCGCTGAGTGCTCATGTTGTAAGTGAGATGTATGATGTAGTTGGTTTATGCCAGTTTGAAAACTGAGTTTCTAGAATGCTTACTATTTATCTATATGTTTGCAGCCATTTCAGCCGACACCTGCTGCTCTTCCAACATCTCTTGCTGGTTGGATGGCAAATTCATCTGCTGTACCTCACCCGTCAGCTTCTGCTGGACCAATTGGTTTATCGGCACCTAATAATGCAGGTAAATCATATATAAGTTTCAGTTGCTTCAGCTGTTTTAATATATTGTAAACAAACAAGATATAGAGATCTATTTAATGATAGACGCATATTCATTGATTGAACCTATGAAAGATGTTTTGGCTACCATATCTTAGGATCTTAACAAATTTGGAGAAGCATGGATCTTTTTGTAGTAGAATTTTGCTCATAAGGTCCATTATTTAATTTGTTAAGCTGTGGTTAATGACTTCTATTCTTACTGTCCTGTGAATACTTATGGCTTTTTTTCTTCAATTACATTGATATGTTCATTTTCCTCTTGTGCTAATTTTCTTTTGTTTTCATGTTTGTCTCTTCACGGCGCAGCAATCATAAAGCGTCCTAGGACCCCCCCTACGAATAATCCATCTATGGATTACCAAACAGCAGATTCTGAAAATGTATTGAAGAGAACAAGACCGTTTGGAATATCAGATGAGGTATTTCAGTAATTAACTACGTAACTTTTGCTCTAGTTTATGAAATTCATGTAAACACTTTGGTCAATGCAATTGTAGAAATATAGTTTATCATGATTTTGAGATGCATAGGTTGGTGTATTATTATAGCATGGCTTAAGTACTTCGGTTGATTTGATTCTGCTTGGGGTGTATGTTGGCACGGGCAGAGATGTATGAGCTCTCGAGGAGGAGGAAACTTACTGTTTAAATCTGGCCTTACATGACTTGAGGGTTGATGGTGGTGTAAAATCTATTTAAATATTGTTCCATATACTTGAGTAGGAAGTCTATATGCTGCCATGGTCACATGCCTTCCATATTAGAGCTTAGTATTTTCTCTTATCTATTTTCAAATGGCAAGTTCTCCTAACTTGTTCCTTCATTATTTTTTGGCATTCTATCAGGTTAGCAATCTACCTGTAAATATTCTGCCTGTTGCATACAGTAGTCAGAACCACGGACCGAGTTCCTACTCTTCTGATGACTTGCCGAAGACTCTTGTTATGGCCTTAAATCAAGGTTCAGCAGTTAAAAGCATGGATTTCCATCCGGTGCAACAAATTTTACTTCTTGGTAAGCCCCTATGGGCATAAAGAAATCTCCATTTCCACTCTTAGCTTTGTTACATATGCATATGTGGATGGTCCTTTTAATAATTTGATCGTAACTGGTTTTATTATTTCAGTTGGCACAAGCATGGGTGATGTGATGGTCTGGGAGTTGGGTAGCCGAGAGAGGATTGCTCTAAAGAATTTTAAGGTTTGGGAGCTGGGTGCACGTTCAGTGGGTCTGCAGGTTGGGGCATAGTTCTAAAAAGTCTCATGGAACATAAATTAGTCAAGTTTGCTTGAGATTTATGTCGGGTAAATCTAATTCTATGTACTTGTACAGGCATCTCTTACCAATGATTATACAGCATCAGTTAACCGTGTGGTGTGGAGTCCTGATGGAGCGCTTTTTGGTATTATTCAAATGATATCAGCATCTAAGAGTCTGATGTTCTACTTTTAAGAAATATCCAAGCACAATGGAGCTTGCCAGTTGCCACTAGATATGTTAACTCTTTTTCTTGTCTTCTTGTTTTAGGTGTTGCATACTCTAAGCACATCGTGCACCTCTATTCCTATCATGTTGGTGATGATGTAAAAAATTATCGTGAGGTTTGTGTCACAATGAATCCCATTAAAGCTCACTGTAATTTCATTACTAATTTTCTGCTTTTAATATCTGGGTCTTCCCTTAAAAAGATGTGTTTATTTGGATCTTATATTTATTTGCATGCCTTCTTAAACTTTTTGTTGGTTTTTTAGATTGAGGCCCATAATGGGAGTGTTAATGATCTTGCTTTCTCTTATCATGACCGGCTAAGTGTCATCAGTTGCGGTGAAGATAGGGTCATTAAGGTTTGTTATGCTACACTACTGATTTGATGGGCTTGTATTAGGGGGATGACACTTTTGACAGTTTGCAATTTGACAGGTATGGGATCCACTTACAGGAAATCCGAAATTCACTTTTGAGGGTCATGAAGCACCTGTATATTCTGTGTGTCCACATCACAAGGAAAGTATTCAGGTAATTATCAATCATTGTTAACTTTTGCTCCCTGACATCTTTCCTTTAGATTCATTCAATGTTAATTTTGAATTTTTTCCTCTTTTGAGCATATCCTCCAATTTTCTTTCTTTGTCTTTCTATCATTCCTTGCTAAGGAAATGAAGTAACTATTTACTGGAAAACAAAAAACTTTTGGTTGTTGCAATAGAGTAATTTACAATGTTTAAAATTAGTCCATACTATTAGTTCTTCCTCCCACTTATCCTATGACCGAGTCCTTTTAAGAGTCGATCATGGACTGCCAATAGTTATATTGATGATTATGATTTTAGCGCTTCCATATAGGTTTCTGTATTACTAGAGGATGAGTGGGGAACACTTGTTGGATAGAAGAAGAACTTTATTCATACTTCAATCTGGATTGAAAGCTCTCTTTATTTCTTTGGACTGAACTCAATTGAGCTTCGATCCTAAATTAGCTGGATCCCTGCATCCTTTTAATTTTTATTATTCTAAAGCCAAGTCTAACTTGATAGGCCATTATTTATCCAGTACTTTATGAATGTAAGCTTTAAAAATAATTTTTAAACATTTAATATAAGTTGTTCATTTGTGTCAGTAATATGCATTAGAACTGATGAAATTATTTCGATTTGCATTGTAATTCTTATTATATGATGATTTTTCTTGTGGTTGCAAGTCTATCAAATTTGCTAAAATTCTGCATATTTCCAGCAAGTAAATTAAGAAAAAGGACCTGAAACTAATGTTTAAATCTTTAATTCTTTTTGTGGCTTTAAATATATTAACCAATAAAAGAATAGAATGTGGTACTACACACAAGAGGTTCCCACTCGTTATGATATAAAATTGAGATCTATGTATGTGATTTATGCTTGATCAAGAATTCCTTAAAGAAGTTCAAAACAAAATCTAATGAAGTTTCTGGGACCTATCTTAGCGTGTGCTCCAATTCTTCAAAAGATTTTTCTGTTAACTGAAAATTATGATTTTTACCTGTAGAGTTCTATTATTCATGCCAATCTCTTGTATCCCAGGATTATCAGATTACATACCCACTGTGTGTTTAAGAGTTCCTTATTAGCCTTTTCTATTTTTTTTTTTTTCCTTTTATTTCTTTGCAGTTTATCTTTTCAACGGCTACTGATGGAAAGATAAAGGCATGGTTGTATGATAACCTGGGATCTAGAGTTGACTATGATGCACCTGGCCACTCATCTACCACAATGGCATATAGTGCTGATGGAACAAGGTTCACATATGAGTTATAGTTTCTTATCCTGATATTATCTTCTTTAGTTCTTTACTTAAATACCTGTCTCATGCTTGTCACCTTCTCAAAGGTTATTCTCATGTGGGACAAATAAAGAGGGAGAATCACACCTAGTGGAATGGAATGAAAGTGAAGGAACTGTTAAGCGTTCTTATATTGGTCTGGGAAAGCGGTCTATGGGGGTTGTGCAATTTGATACTACCAAGAATCGCTTCTTGGCTGCTGGTGATGAGTTCATGGTCAAATTTTGGGACATGGACAACATCAATCTTTTGACCAGTATTGATGCAGAGGGTGGACTGCCGGTAATTTTCCAAGGACATCTTGTTGTCTTAGATCTATCTTATTCAGCCCTCTTACTGGATAATTACTTTTGATTCTTATAAACCTGCAGGCTTCTCCTTGTATTAGATTCAACAAGGATGGATCATTGTTAGCCATCTCAACAAATGATAATAGCATTAAATTTCTAGCAAATTCAGAAGGCATTAGACTGCTAAGGACAGTGGAGAATCGTACATTTGATGCTTCCAGGGCTGCTTCAGCAGCTGTTGTGAAGGTAAGTTTCTACGGCATCATCAATTTTCTGAAGTCGATTCTGCAGTTGGCACTAAACTCTTGCAGCATGGAAAAACCTTATGCGAGTATATTGCTTAATACGTGATTTACATGTAGGGACCTGCAATCGGCAATTTCCCTACTGGAAATGCTACTGCTAGTACCAGCATCAGCATTGTGGAAAGAGCGGCTGCTGTTGCACCTATGGTTGGAATTGTGAGTGTTGATATCTCTACCCTGCGTAAGATCTGGAAAGTTGATCATCTTTATATTACTGATAATTCTTGCTTCTTTGTTGAGTTTTGCAGAACAATGATAGTCGAATTTTGGCTGATGTGAAACCTAGAATTGCAGATGAACCAATAGAAAATTCTAGGATTTGGAAATTGACTGAAGTAAATGAACCATCACAGTGCCGCTCTCTGAGGCTTCCAGATAATTTGACAGCCATGAGGGTATTGTCCACTCTGCAATTTTATTCAAAGGAAGTGAAATTTATGATTATAGACACATCAGTATATATTGCTGCTGCAGATCCACCTGGCATGTTAATACTTGTGTTTACGGATGCTAAGAAAAGCCAACTGTGATCTAGGCTTCAGGATTATCTACAAGATAATTTTAATTACTTAGATTGATAGTTCTTTTAATTATTATTTTATATTTTATTCTTGTTGGTATATCAAAAAGTCTTGATAATTTGCGAGACTTGTGCAATTCTTTTAGGTTGTATTGCTTGTGATGTTCTCAAAGCGAATTTTCATCTTTGTTTGATGATGATGTTTCTCAGGTTTCTAGACTGATATATACAAATTCCGGACTTTCTTTATTGGGATTAGCTTCAAATGCAGTGCACAAGCTCTGGAAATGGCAGAGAAATGATAGAAATCTGAGTGGGAAGGTATTCTAGTATTTTCTTTTTTGGGTGGGCAACCTGACTTTATACACAGAAGATTGGCTTTTCCATTTTGTTGTTCTAAAGCTCACATTTGACAAGGGTTTTCATTTGTAGGCCACTGCTAGTGTAGTACCACAATTATGGCAGCCCTCTAGTGGAATATTGATGACTAATGATATTAGTGACACAAATCCTGAAGATTCCGTTCCGTGCTTTGCTTTATCAAAGAATGACTCTTATGTTATGTCAGCTTCTGGGGGGAAAATCTCTCTTTTCAATATGATGACATTTAAGGTAAAGGGATTTTGCCCTTTTCTTTCTCTGGATTTAAGAATGTCTTCATTTGGTTATTTGGTATGGAACTATCTGAAATACTTGTTTAGATTATTTTCTTGCTGGTTTTGATGGGGTTAGATTTTGGCATATATTTTTCTGGGCTGTCCTACATTTTTTGCTTTTGAAATACTTACTATTGTGCTTTTCCAATTCCAGACAATGACCACATTCATGCCCCCACCACCAGCTGCAACATTTCTGGCTTTTCATCCTCAGGACAATAATATCATTGCTATTGGAATGGAGGATTCATCTATCCAAATCTATAATGTTCGCGTGGATGAGGTGTTACATGATTCCTGAATCTTATTTATGTTAAAGGTAGAAATACAGTAACATTGACGATATGCATGCTCAATTTCTTAGGTTAAAACAAAGTTAAAAGGTCATCAGAAAAGAATTACGGGCCTCGCTTTCTCTCACTCGCTAAATGTGCTTGTATCTTCTGGAGCTGATGCTCAGGTATGAATTATTAGCAACAATCCACGTTACCATAAGTAGTCTGTCAACTTTAAAAATCTAAAGTATTCTATGATCAGAAAACCTGGAAGACTGAGCAGGTGATGGTTCTTAGGCATGTGTATTTTTCCCATGATTTTGTTAGCAGCCAACAAGTTTTTTTAACTCCCATGGTGGTATCATTTGATTTGGTACTATAATTTCACCTGTATTTAGAGAGCAGTTTTCCTAAATGAATATCCTCTTTCTAGAAATATTGGCATTTACTTGGTATGCACCATGGCATTTCCAATTGTACTATTTATCTAGTTCCCTATGCAAGGATGGAAGCCTTTGTTTTTTTATCTTTTGTTTTCTCGCCTCAGCCATTTCATGCTTTATATGATAAGGAAGCTTGTTTTAGGGTTCAAGTGTAAGAGAATGTGTTTTGGAATTACTCAGTTCTGCTTATGTTCTCTCTACAGTTGTGTGTTTGGAGCACAGATGGGTGGGAGAAGCAGGCTAGCAAATTCTTGCAAATTCCACCTGGACGGGTTTCAGCTTCTCTTGTGGATACACGTGTTCAATTCCACCTTGATCAGACCCATCTGCTGGCAGTACATGAGTCGCGGATAGCTATATATGAAGCACCAAAATTAGAATGCGTTAAACAGGTTTGTACAGAGAGTATAATATTTTAGAGAATTTTTAATTCTCACGTTATCCCATAGCTGCTGTGACATGGAAAGAGCATAAAGATTTTATCCATTGGACCATTGCTATTATTGATATCTTAAGAACACATGTATGACATGCCAGTACTTTTTGGAGAGCATTTTTGCTACTATTTTTTTGTTTAGTTTTTTGTTGACCTGATTATGGGTCAGATCTTGAGTTCAGCTTCTTAAAAAATTTATTGGCTTTGAAGCCGGCCCCTATAAGATTGTTTAAATGTTAAGGCCAACCCTGATCATCATCAAGTCTAATTTTTCTGTTCATTAATTGATCTGGAACCTGTTATGGGTTAAGGATGCTGAAATTCTAATTCTGAAACTACTTTTTTCCAACAGTGGTTCCCCTGGGAATCAAGTGGTCCAATTACGCATGCCACCTATTCCTGTGATAGCCAGACAATATATGTTAGCTTTGAAGATGCAAGTGTGGGTGTTCTCACTTCTTCAACACTCGCGTTGAGATGCAGAATAAATCCTACTGCTTATTTACCTCCCAATCCTAGGTGGGCTCTTCAATTGTTTTTTTTTTTTGCCCTTTATTTTTTTATGATTACCCCAATATTTTTTTGTGTTTAAACATCTGACAAGGTAGTTTTTCAGTTTGAGGGTATATCCTCTTGTCATAGCTGCACATACATCTGAGCCCAATCAGTTCGCATTAGGACTAACAGATGGAGGAGTCTATGTGCTCGAGCCCTTGGAGTCGGAAGGAAAATGGGGCACCTCTCCTCCACTTGAAAATGGTGCTGGTCCTAGCACCACTTCCAATGCAGCAGGTTCAGAACAAGCTCAAAGGTGACAACTAAATGTCCATGGCGCTGACCAAGGTCCTTGAGTGTATGTATCTGTTTCTTGTGATCCCGCTCCCTGGGTTCGCCACAATGATTTTCGAGGGGAAGCTGTGGAAATTAGGTGTTATAGGTTCAGCATACTTCGCCGACCTGACAGAGATCGTATAAATGACATCATAACTAGATTGTCTCTCAAGGAAGGGTGTCACTGGTTCCCCTCATCCAGAATGATTGGAGAAGCATTAGTGTTTGTGCTGTAAATTTAGGGGTTGAAAAATGTGAAAAACAAAATGGAAGGTGGTCTGAGAATAGAATTTTAAAGGTACTTTTTAGAGAAAAAGTTACGAGTTGGTTGGGCTGGGAGTACCGGCTGTTTATTATATTCATTTTTCATCTAGCTCTCATTCAAGTATAGTGGTCTAACTGATTGTCATTGTTTTCTTAGACGTGAGCACATACCATACTGGAGACATCATTATTACCCTCATTCCTATTTCTATACAATGTCATTACTGGTTCTTCTTTATATGTTAGCATTAATTTCTTGACAAACTGAGACTTTTGCAGATACCTTCATCTTGGTCATGTTCATTCGTTGGTGAAACTTATGACATAATGTTGATGTACCCAACAAGATTTTAATCCTTAATCTTATTTATTTATTATGTCCAATGTGATGACCAAATATATCGGCATGGCACAGGTATGTAATTCTTGCTAGAATTGCACCTTCAAAGCGTTATATTGCGATCCTTCACTCGATAGGGGCCTCTTACTCCAACTGACATCATCACACCTGAGATTTGATGAAAGATGGAAATTTCCCACAATGATGATCAACGAATAGCCACCAGCCTAACTCTTGCAGTACCTGAAGAATTGTGATTCTCTCTCCAAAACTGAAAAAGAAATTTAATTTATCTTTTTCTTTCTGAAAGCAGTTTTTTGAATTAAAAAGAATAAAAAATATATATATATTTTAAAAAAATTGCTGCCAATCAGGTCCTATTTACAGCTGCAATATCTAACTGAATTGACCTCAAACCGATATTTAATAAAAAAAATGACATCTGATAAGAAAATGAATCGTTATCATACTGATAAGATAATGAACGACGATTTACAAATATGAAAATATACTTTCATTATGATACAAGTTTAAAAACTTTGAAGTTTACTTTTGTTTCTAAATTATGCGCCTGAGCTGCTCGCTCATAATTTAATATTAAAATAATAATACTTATATTAATTTGGGGAAGAAAATTTTTTTATATACATTTTTAAAGAAAATTCAATTTGTTTTCTTTTATGCAAAGATTTTAAACTTGTACCATCTTTGCAATTCTTTAATTTATTTTTTTATTCCTCTTCAATTTAAGAAGGTGTTTGGTTCAGAGATTTGATGCAGTTATTAGTTGTTTTTCACTTGATAATTATATTAAAGTATTTGATAAAAATTTAAAAAATAACTGATAGCTGATTTAATTCCAATTGATTGCTGAGTGTATCAGCTCTATTTATTTATTTTGACACTATTATTTTTATTAAAAATTATTAATAATAACTTATTTTAAATTGATATCATATAATTAAATTTTTATATTTTAAAATAAATAATTATTATTTTAAAATTATTCTTAATAGCTAAATAATTATAATATTTAAAAATATGGTATTTGAAATTAGAAATTTTTATTAGTAGAATTTAAATTTAAATTCTTATTTTTAAAATAATTTTTATAAATATTTTTAATAATAAGTAAAATTAAACTAAAAAAATTAACTATACAATTTTTAATTATTGTAATTTATTTTTATTAATTTATATCATTACATATAATATAATAAAAACACATCTAAAAATAAATTATACTTTTAATAATCATTTAATATCCTAACAACAACCGCTAATAAAATTTTACCAAACGGTTTAATTTATTAGTCATCGGCTGTATTGAACAGCTCAACCAAATAGACCCTAAATATTAATTGATCCTCGCTCTTTTTCCTCATTTCAAAACCCCCCAGAACAATCATTGTCTTCAACGATTTGCAATTGTATCATTACAAAATAAAAAGATGTCAAATAAATACAAAACTCATTCTTAGCAAACCCAATTAAACAATCACAAAGGATTATTAAGATCCATCAGAAGGAATCAATCTTATTTCTCAATGCATCATCACAATTGTAAATGTTTTTTAAGAAAAAAATGATAATAATAATTTGAGCCACAAGTCGAATAATCAAAATTAGGGTATTGGGTTCATGGTCGGTGAGGTGAGTAAAATAATCAGCTAGTTCAGTGATTAAGCTCACACATTTGATTTTATTTGATCCAAAAATTGCAAGTTCAGTGATTAAGCCAGATAGTTAAAAATTAAAATGATGTCAATTTGACCATCTTAATGGCAAAATAAACTTGTCCAAATTGAAATTCTTAAGTTCCTCTCTGACTTAAAACTCACCATACTTTACACCATCATCAGGCAACATTCTAAGAAAAATCAGATATTATCAAAGATTATATACAATACAAAGGTTTTAAGCTCCAATGATGCTCATTTTAGTTTCTCCTTCGACCAGGCTTTGAGTGCCTTCTGTTGTTAGCTGGGGAAGACTGCTTTGAAGGTACAGGTAACAGTGTCCCTCCTTGAATATCATTTGTATCTGTCATTTTATTAAGTGTTTTCTGGGCCTCAATGTAGATTGTAAGGTCTCGAATCTGTGACCATCATTTTAACGATTATAAGACCAGTATTTTCAATCAGATTCAACCAAAACCATTTGTGGAAATTAGAGCACCTGTTCTTCAAGATCAAGTATCCTCTCGTCCCTCGAGCGTATAGATGACATTTCCCTAATAGAACCACCACAGAAAATTTTCATTTAATTAAAAGGAAAAGGAAACATAGGAACAAAGGCAGCACTCGCATCAGTGGCACACCTAAGAGAAAACACTACAACAAATGCAGGCACATTCATGTCCCAGTTTATCTTCTTCAATCTCTGATTTTGCTTGATGGTTCCAAACTTCATAAAACATCGGAATAGCTTTAATATGATGCAATACAAATATACATGACCAAAAATGAAATGTTCAATCATCAACAGTGATGGTCCTTCTTGAAAGCTTAGTAGACAGATTCAGAAAAATCAACAAAAGAATACCCTTGCAACCCCTAAGAAGATGCCTGTATCATATTAATGTGAAGAAAAACACAAAGACTCTCCACCCCAATGTGCTGCAATGCAGTGTCTCTTTCACCCACTTTTTAAAAGACACTTAAGACAGCAACTGAAATATATAAATGAATTAAATAAAAATAAAACCATAATTAACTAGATGAGGGAACAGTCACATCAATAAATACAGGGATGCGAACAAAGTTTACCTCTCTTCAACTTCCTTAACCTTTTTACGCCAAATGTCTTGATTCTTGATGAGATTTCGATTGACCTAAGGACAGAAAAGATCATTAGATTAAAAAGCCAAATCCTAACCAAAACGTTTGCACATCCAAATGCCAAAATCTTGTCCAAGAGTAATTAAAGTACTTACATCTGTAACAGCATCTTTTTCCATTTCACATCTTTCTAATTTATTTTGGATGTCCTGCATTGTGGAAGTCACAGCCTTCTCTACTGCTTCTAAAATGGAACTTTCTCTTTTATTTTTCACCTCTGTGATTAGAGATTCATAATACTGAGAAAAAACATGACCAAACTATTATGAAATCTTATTCCTTACTAATAAAAGGAGAGATTAAGCGCCACTCAAGAATACAAGCATCAAATCGCTCCATTGATCTCCCAAAATAATACGTGTCTAGAGACGAGAGAAACGAATCAGTTTGAAATGTGTCCTCAAAAGCAATCCAATTTGAAATTCAAGAAAGCCAAGCAATCACTCAACCTAAGATGATGATAGACAAATAGATTCAGTAGCAATGTGTTTGCGACCGCATGCCTAACATCATCAGAAATCTAACTCAATCACAGATCCTCAATATTCAGACTGATACCAGCATCCCTCCACAACTGTTAACAGGAGAAAGAGCATTTTCATTGCACCAGAATCTCTGTTTTGCAAAGGATGGGAGATGGTTGTGTATTATATGTAAGAGGGTCCAGGACTTGGTCCTGTCACCTTCCACTCAATGTCTCCCCTCTCTCTTACCATATTAAGAATAAAATAAAAATAAAAATAAAAGTAAGAACACATAAATGAAAACTGAACAAAGAAACAGATAACATAGGATAAAGAAAAATTTTCAGCCATACCAGTATAGAACAATCAAACAGGGAAAGGAAAATAAGGGCTGGAGTGAGATGTAGGAAACAGGGTACTCACTTGTCTTTGAGCCTTCAGCTGAGTTGCCAGAAGATGATTGTACTCATCTACAATCTGTTATTAAGCAAATAAACAAACAGGAACGTAAAGAGTAAGCCTTCATACAAAAAGCTTATACAATTCTCCAACCAGGCTGTATATATTGATATGAAATGCTGCATTAAACAAATTTTCAGAAACAGAAGATCTAAATATCCGGAAGTTCAAAAATAATTTGCATAGGAATAACATACTGTTTCGACTTTGCTGCTAAATAAAGCGCCACTGATTCCAGAATCCTCACTGCATCCACAAGTGCCACAATCTCCTTCACGAGAGTTCATATCCACCAACTTGGCATCAGCTTTGGACTGGTTCAATCGATGAACATAGTTATCACCCACATAATCCCAAATTTGCTGTGTCCTTAAATCAAGAATATAGCAATGTTGTGTATCTTGCCAATGCCTCATAGCATGTCCTTCCTTATATCTGAGTGTAGAAAATGGGTTCAATGACTATATTGTCAAATAAGAGAAATCATGTACTAGAACTTATCATATCAACAATAGAATTTTTAGCATACAAGAGCTCTTTTTTTTTTCTTTTAAATGCCAAAATGTGAAGCATTACCTTCCACATCCAATAAATCCACATATTAAACAAACCCACAAATTCTCCACCGTTCCACAAACAGCACAAGCTGGTTTCTCGTCTTGCTGCTGACAAAGTCGACATACCTGATACAATTCTGAGTCAGTATAGCTATTTGCTTCCAATTTTCAGTTTTTATGAAATGGATTATGCCACTCATAGAACGCATTTCCCATCTAGCACTGGCTGATTTTTCCTTGTGCAGAAAAACAGTTGAAAGAATCATCTTTGGATGAATGCATATTATTGTTCATAATTTTAAGCTAATATGCTCTATAATCTCGTGCAGATCCTCTTCTCTTTCATGCACAATAAAGATTATCCAACTAGAAACCACATACTTGATATACTGGGAACTAAATGCTAAAGCAAGCCCCATGCTCTCAATTCTATTGAGACATATTCTTGGGTTGATATCATCAAAGGACACCAAGCACAAGATAAACACGATGCAGTTCTCTAACCATTGAACTTTTCCACAATAAATTTTCTTTCTCATTCATATAGTAATTGAACAAGAAGTCATTAACTTCATGCTGCAGCCAAAAGTGTTCTGCTGAAATTCAAAAAATTATTCTAGCCAGCTCATGCTTAAATGATGTGACTGAACAATAGTGCAGCATTTTCATAAGGAGCAGTAACACCAACACATAGCTCCCCTCCACTTCTCCAGGAAAAAAAAGCAGAAAACAAGGTTAAGATTATCATAATTTTCAACTCCAAAAACGTAAAGCCCTCACCAATTCTTTTACATTTGCAATATGACCCACACAAAATTAGTTCAAAAATCAGTTTTAGCTCTAAAAACCAGATATAGTTGAGTCCTTAGCTACAAACATTCAGTTACTTATAAACACCAAAAACATAGATATTATCAGCAATTTCACCAATCCAACCCCAAGCTAGACACGACATAGAATTTAAGGAGAAGAAAAATAAGTTCACCTGGCAAGACAAATAGGTCCATTTAGAAGTGCATGAACATTGGAATGAATGGTCACAAAGTGTACTTAGTATTCCACTAGTATCAGGATCCAATCTCTCTGACATTAAAACATAAAAATCAGCATATTGAAATAAAAAGACCAATCCGAACAAAAATATCTTCTTGGTGTATCAAAAAACATACCAAGACATATTGGACAAGTAGGCAATTCAGTGAATCCTACGGGAGGTGTGCTTGCTATCTCCGCAACTTCAGTGTACTCCAGAGACACAAATAGAATATGACATACCTCAGCCTACAATTTCATAGTCATTTAAAAGCTATAATTATACTAATCTTCAATAATCAAATCACAACGAAATAATAAAATAATCACTAAGCACCCGTCAACATATACCTCTGCAGGTGAAAATCGCTTCCCATTGAAGCTCTCATAAAATCTATCAGCTGTTACCTGATTATTCAGCTTTATTAACACGCTATATCGATCTTCCATTCCATCGTTCCTTAATTTTTAGTGACAAAAGAAACACTAAATTAGGGTTACAATTAATTTTAAAAAAAGAAAAAAAAATAAAGTACCTGATGAAGAGGACTTCATGGACTTTTTCAGTGTGAGATTCACAGAATCGAATAAAATCATCGGCGGAGAGGTAGTTAGGAACGGCAACGACAAAGAGAGAAGTGGGTCGACAGTTAGGGTTTGATAATGAGTTTTGCGATGGGCTTCGATGCAGATGTACTACTCCTCTTCTTTCACTGTACTTAGGGTTTGATTGACTGGTGGTGGTGGTGGTTGATACGGAGGAGAAGGTGGTGCTCTCGAGAGTGAGAGGATGGTCGGTGTCCACTGAGTGGACTCGAAGGATAAACATTTTCTCTAATGAATTTGAAATAAGTGAGTCAACTCGGACAATTCTTAAAAGATCAGAGAGATGTATATTCGCGGGAAAAGGGCGGTTCGACGCCGTTCGTTCTACAACTAACGCTTTTTGTATTTTTTCTAAAAAAATGTGATTAGTCATAATTATTATTTTTAACTGCCTATGTTGAAAGTCTCTGTGTGGAGAGTGGAGTTTTCTGTCCTTTGGGTGGACTCTTCCATCGTGTTTATTCTAGTTTAACGGTTCTTTATTGTTAGTGGTTTCATTTATGAGTGTCTCTTGGACTCTTCCGAAGGAGTTATTGGAGTTCTTTATTGTACTTATTGGTATATGTAATTATAGTGCATAGGAAATTAGAATGTCTACATTTACGAAGGAGATGAAAGAGAAAACTCTGAGAACAGTGTCCTGCAAGAAATTATTCAGAAAACATAGAATTTGCAATGTGGGGAGAAAGTTCAAATTTCCACTGAGCTTTCCATGGATCAGAACTTATACGAGAAGCTTTTGGTGAGAAAAGTCCTATCCTTCAAGAACCTCTCTACTTTGACAGTCAAGAGCATTCTCTCGATGCTATGGAAATTTCCGGGGGTGTTTCTAGTTCAAAAGTATAACTTAAAGCATAACTGGTTTATTTTCTAGTTCCACTCAAAGTAGGACAGGCAATGGGTCCTTGATGGAATTCCATGGCTCATAGCGAACTCGTTAATGATTCGATGGAGTGGCCTTCCAACACCCCCTTGGAATGGTTGGACTTTAAAAAGTGTCGGTTATGGATGGAAGTTCATAACCTAGCCTCTAACGAGATTAACCTTAGGAATGCTAGGGACATTGCCAAGCTAATAGGTGAATTTATGGATATGGAGAAGCCTCTAAGCAGGATTGGGTACATTAACATTATGAGGCTCCGAGTGGTTTTAGATGTGGAACAACCTCTACCCCGGGGATGCTACAATGACAGAAGTAGGAAGGTTATGGGTTTCATGGAATCAGACTGGGTTCACTTCCGTTATGAACGACTCCCGAAGTTTATTTCCTCTGTGGACGCTTGGGTCATGTGATGAAGATGTGCCCTGATCAGGATGAGGAGTGGTACTAGAAGATTTTAGAATCGGGAAAGTTCAAATATGTGGATTAGCTCAAAAGTTCTGTAAATCCAAGTCCACTGAGAGAGCTCAGGATGAATGCTAGAGTGGGTCAGATGGGAGACCTAAGAGAAGCAAAAAGGTAAGCTCCGGAAAGTCCATAGCAAATACGAGCGAAGAGAGGAGTACCCAAGGAGATGCTATGGCTATAGTTCCTAGTCTTGAGTTGAACTGAGGTGCAAGTGAGCAACCATGACGAGTTGAGAGTATGGGGGTAGATGGTAGGGAGGAATGGCAGGGTCAGACCATCATGGCTATGCGTCTTTTTCAGTTTGCAAGCAACCGTCAAATCCAGAAGTCAATTGTCATTGTTGAAAAGACTAAGGGAAGTCAGAATAATTTTAAATTGAAGAGTGCAAGGCCAATGAAGATTAAGAGGGCTAATAAAAGGAAGCAGATAGCCAGTCCATCTTCTAGTTCGAGTACCGATGACATGCTTAAGGACGTGGGCCTATCCAAGCCTAGGTTGGGCTTCTCAAGTAAGAAAGAGGAGGATCTAGGACTGGGTTAAAAAAACTCAGAGATTCAAGAAAGTAGCCCAACCTGATTCTCAGATAAAGGCCACGATAAGCGTTCTGGAATGGATAATAGGGGAACCTTTAGTAGTGGGAGAGTTTACTCAACCATTAAGGGGTGAGAGTGGTATGGACCCAAATGGGAAGGATGGAGGAAGTCCAGGACCATTAGGCATAACTACCTTCAGTATTGTTAAGAAGCGGAGACTAAAGCAGGTAGCTAGACAACACAAGCAGGTTCACATTGAAGAAGTGACTGAGGGGCTGAGAACTCAGGCGCGAGATGATCAGGAAGGGGATTTTTCAGTTAAGGGTCAAGGGAATAGTGCTGGCAGGGATAATGAGGACAATGTTGGTGGCTCACCCAAAGCCACCCAGTCGCCATGAGCCTGTTAGCCTGGAACTATCAAGGGATAGGGTCTACCCTAATAGTTCGAGCTCTTAAGGAGCTCATCATAAAGTTTAGACCCAGGGTGGTGTTTTTGATGGAAACAAAGCAAAGGTGTGATATACTGGAAAAGTATAGGAGGAAGCTGGGTTTTGATGAAGGAGATTATGTGGAGGCTCAGGGGAGTAGGGGTGGTTTAGCTCTATGGTGGAAGTCCAATATCGCCATCCAGGTTCTTTTTAAATCCCCACATTTTATTCATACTTTTTGTATAGCTTGCTATAATAAAGAATTTTTTATGACGTGCATTTATGGTAGTCCTTATAGAGAATTCAGGAAAGAGGTATGGGATAGTATTTTTTCTCTTAAGCCCTTTGACTTTGATGATTGGCTATGTTGGGGAGACTTTAATTGTGTATTGAAGGACTCAAAAAAGTTAGGAAGGAATCCTGTGGATGTGGAGCATAAGGGATTATTTAGAGTTGGGTTAACAATTATGGACTAATGGACCTTGGTTTCAATGGGGGTCCTTATACTTAGTCTAATAGATAGGTAGGGCAGGGTCGCATTGCTTAGAGACTTGATCGATGCATTATGAACTGGAAATGGAGAGAGTGCAATCAGTTTTCTCAGATCCCCCATGGGGAATTAGTTGGCTCGGACCATAAACTTATTGTGCTTATTCTAGACACAAAAGTTCTACTGGTTAAAAGTGTTCCATATTTGAGGCTAAGTGAATAGAACTCTCAAAGTTTTTAAAAGTTTTTGAATGAGGCTTGGCAGTCTTCTTCTCAAGGCTCTAGGATGTTTGTGTTATCTGGGAAACACAATACCTGCAAGAACAAATTGAAGGAATGGAATAAAGGTAGATTATTTAATTCAAGTGAGGCTATAACAAGGATAAAAGAAGAGCTTGATCGAATCTAACAAGGGCCCCATGTTAAGTCAGACAAATGAGGGGGAGCACAATTTGATTAAGGAGCTCCATTAGTGTTGGAGAATGGAGGAAATATTTTGGCATAAAAAATCTCGTATATAGTGGTTGCAGGCAGGTGACAGGAACACGAAACTCTTCCATGCTTCCACCATTCAAAGGAGACAACTGAATCATATTCTCAAGCTGAGAGGGCCTAACGGATAATGGGTGGATGACAGGATTGTACTAACAATGATGGTGAGGGATTTTTTCAAAGATTTGTATGCAGCTGACCTTGAGGTTGATGCTTCAGCATTTTTAGAATCCTTCCCGAGTGTTGTGCCCAATAGGCTAAATGAGAGCCTATCTAGCCCATTGTCTGAACTTGAGATTAAAGAGGTAGTGTTTAGTATGGGTAGTCCCAAAGCTCCTGGAGTGGATGAGTTTTAAGGGGTTTTTTATCAAAAGAACTGGCAAGTGGTGGGAGCCCATGTGTGCAAGGCGGTGCAATCCTTTTTCCACTCCGGTTATCTCCTAAAAGAATGGAATAAGACCAATATTACTTTGATACCTAACGTCCCTCACCCTGAATCTCTATCGCAATTTAGAGCCATCAGCCTTTGCGATTTTAATTATAAGGTTATTTCAAATATCCTAGTGTTGAGATTGAAGCCTTGGATATCGAAGCTAGTGAGCCCTTTTCAGTCTGCTTTTACCTAAGGAAGGCATATACATGACAAGATTCTTGTGGGGCATGAAGTTTTTCACAGACTCAGAACTAATTATAATAGGAACTTTAAGGTGATGGCTATTAAAATTGATATGCACAAGGCATGTGATAGGGTTAATTAGAATTTCTTGAAGATTGTTCTAGGGAAGATGGGCTTTAACAGTAGGGTGGTCCAACTGATCATGCAATGTGTTACCATGGTATCCTACTCAGTCATTTTGAATGGGTCCTCTTCTCCTTTCTTTGGGCCAAAGAGAGGGCTTTGTTAAGGGGATCCGTTGTCTTCCTACCAATTCTTATTCGTTGCCAATGCACTATCCTATGCTTTTAGAATGCAATCAACAGTGGGATTCTCCGAGGGCTCAAGCTCAACAGGAGATGTGAAATACTAACGCATTTAGTTTTTACGGATGGCACCTTCCTCATGGGCAAAGCCTCAATCCAGGAGGCTCGAGTACTTGTGGCAATTCTGGATGAATATGGTACGACCAACGAATTAATCCTTACAAATCTGTGATTCTATTCAGTAAAGGGGTTAACCATGTGGAGAAACATAATATTTTAGCTTTTTTGAGGATAAAGGAGGTGGAGGCGGGGATAAATAATTGGGGCTCCCTACCATATGGGGATCATCTAAGAGGAAGGCTTTGAGATTCATTGAGGACTGCCTAAACTCTAAGGCACAAGCATGAATTTTATCCCACGCGGGAAGGGAAGTCATGGTGAAAGTTATCTTATTTGCTCTCCCCACGTATACCATGAGTTGTTATAAACTTCCAAAGAAGGTATGCTCTAGACTGAATAGTTGCATAGCGTCTTTCTAGTAGGGGTAAAAAACGGAAAGGAGGGTCCTTAGTTGGAAGAGATGAGAGGTGTTGGCGTGATCAAAGTTTAAAGAGGGACTAGGACTAGGATTCAGGGACATGCACCTTTTCAACGAAGCTCTCCTCTGCAAGCAGGCCTAAAAGCTTATGAAAGAACCTAACAGTCTGTGGCCTAGGATTATAAAGGCGTTGTATTACCCTAAGGGATCCTTCTGGGAGGCAGTTAAGGGATATAAACCTTCATGGGGTTGGACAAGCATTTTTGGTGTCAGGGGAGTGTTGGAGGAGAGATTCAGGTGGAACATTAGGAATGGGGAAATACTAGAGTGTGGGATGACCCCTAAGTACCTAGACTTTTGCAGTTCAAAATAGAAGCCCGAGGACTGATAGTTATGAGAATCTTAGAGTTGCTGATGTTATAACTCCTAGTAGAGAATGGAATATGGCCCTGTTGCAATCTTTGCTACTCCTTTATGAAGTGGTAGCCATTGAGAAAATTCCAATCAACCCAATTAATTATAAAGATAAACCAGTGTGGCACCTTAATCCTCGGGGGACCTTAACTGTGAAGGCTGCTTATCATCACCTCTGTAACTAGAAGGATTTGGTGGATGTGAATAGGGCTTCTTGCTCCCTCCTAGCCAACACTAGACTATAGGAATCCATTTGGCACGCTCCCCTCCCTCTAAAAGTTAAAGCATTTCTTATGTCGAGTTTCTCAGGATTGCTTGGCTACAAATTCAAACCTTTTTGTCAGGAAGCTGCGGAAATCGAGCATGTGTAACATTTGTAGGAAGGAGGAGACAGTGGAGCATGTTTTCGTTCTCTGCGACCATGCTAGGTGTCACGACCCTACCTGTGGGCCCGTGACTGACACTAGGGAATGGATAGGCGTAAGGCCACAGAGTCCCGTAGTAAGCCTGACCATTCTCTAACTTGATCAAATTTCAATCCAATAGCACTGAACCATAATTAACCTTAACTATCAGGTTCTACATAGTTAGAATGTGGACTGCCAGCAAGAATAAGCAAGATCGGAATTTACATGAAATTACAAAAGAATAATATGAAATTCCTACTGCGGAGATTCTAGAATTTTAAAAGTTAACATACCAATAAAATATCAATTATATTAATTCGAAGATAAAGGAATCAGGCTGCTAGATGAAAAGCATTGCGAAAAAACTAACCACACCTGAAAAATAGTTAAATTGAGACTGTCAGTCTCACGAGTGAGTTAAAATCATATATCCAAAAATAATTACAAACACTTCAATAATACATTTAATTAATTTAAAATAAATATTAAGTCATGCTAAAATATATGCGTCATGCAATGCTTAAATAAAAATGGATTTCACATACTACGGGACGGAGTACTTTAGTAGGACCCTAGTCCCCATTGCTAAACAGTCTCAGCCTTTCGGCTCTCTCATTTCCAGCAGGACTGGCGCTCAGAGAGCGAAGCTCGACCAAGATCCTTAAATCTAGTCTGGTCACTTAACTTTCCAACTAAGCCGGCGCCCAGAGAGCAATACTCAACTAAAGACCTTTACTCTGACAACTCACTCTACTTAGCCTAGAGAGTTAAACTCGACCAGGGCAAATCCTAAACCATTTTTCTATTACCTGACTTAAAATTCATACCGGTGCGCACACGGTCCTGATGCGACCCATCAGGTAGCATGTTCTACTGCCGTCTCATCCTGAGTCAACATGCAATCACAATAGCCATATACAAAAATGAAACATATATAAACAGTAAATAAATAAATAATTAAAATATTAATCATTTAATCAGAGCTATTACGTAGAATCCTAGCATGACACACGTAAACAAATATATGACTTTAACTCACAGTTCTGACGACCTCCTAGCTCTGTTCCGATGCCTCGGGTGGAGCAAGCCGAACTGACAGATTTTTTTAATCACGAGAATAATTTAATCAAAAAAAGTAAAAAATTCGACAATTAAACCTAGACTTAGACTCCTAGGACTGACTGTCTAAAAGTTTTCGACTCGGGTAAATTCTACTGAAAATCTGGGAGAACCTCCCCTAAATTACAGACATTTACCCCCGTATAACGGGTCCATGACCTGCCAGAAAACACTTCAAATATACAACGATAAATTAACGGGAGTCGAGTCACCAAAACTGCATTAATTTTCCCGACTCCGCAACATAACACAATCACGACTATTGGCAGACAGTCCGACAAATTATTTATTTTAACTAATAAAACTCACATAACTTCTCTAAAATTCAACACAACAATTAAACACATAAATTTTATTAATGAATTCTAAAATCAACGGGCTAGAGAATTACCGGACGCTTGATCGCTCGGTCGACTCGCCTCCAGCCGCCAGAGTCCGATCGACGATCCGAACGCACCAACGGACTCGAAATAACGCACTAATGACGATCCCAGCTTTCGATCTTCCGATCCGACATCTGATCATCTGAAAAGATTTACGGACGATCTCGGCCGTCGATTTTCAGACGGAGTTCGATCGCCATGAAACCGGTGTCGTTGGAAAGCTTGAGCTTAGCAGAGTCCGGATATGCCCTCCGATCAGCCAAAACTTGCCGGAGCTCGCATGAAAATCTAAAAAACTCAGCTGCCAACACCTCATCGGAACTCCTTCCTCCGACCACTAAAGCCGACGCTGCTACTCCCAAAAGGAAGCCCTCAACTCACCGGTCAGTTTAAGACCAAAACGCTTTGGAAGCGCTTGGGCAATGACAAGAAAGCCGATGCCGCTTCCTCGCTCACCGCTATCACTTCTGGAGCCACTGCCGGTGCACTCGTCGTCCTCCGCTGCACCTTCGGCCATCGCCTCCACGCTCGGCTGAGCCTCCCTCGCTCTTCCGCCGTTGACGCAGCGCCTCCCACTTCCTCTCCTCTTCTTCCCCGATCTCTTTCTTTTTTTTTTTCTTCTCTATATCGATATTTGGTCCCTGAACTTTTCATCTTTACCATTTAGTCCCTCAACTTCTTTAATTACTAACAATTTCATCCTATAAAATTTCTGATTGACCCTCCCACTTTCCTTTAGCTTTTCAATTAAGCCCCTAACTATTTAATTTGGGTCAAAAATAGAATTATTGAAAATACATAATTACTTATTTACTCTTACTTTTAAATATAAAATTATCAAAATGCCCCTGCCGACATATTTAATTATAAAAATACCAAACATACAAATTTTTATTAAAACCCCATATTAATAAAATTATATTTTTAATCCTTATTCCAAAATAAATTTTCAATTTAATCCTAACACACAATTAGTTAATTAATCAATTTGCTAAATATTTTTCAATTAAAATTAACACCATTAGCTAATTAAAATGTCATTTCCCCAATAATTTTTTTATAAAATATTCTTTACTAATTCTTTCATAACTTTTAATATAGAAATATATTTATATATTCATATTAGGGAAAATTGAATGACCGAAAATATAATTTATTTTCCAAATAATTTACTTAGTTAATTTCTTAAAAATCAAACAAATTAGATATACAAAATAACTCCCTTATGTTATCTAATATTAAAATTATATTTAAATCATTCCAATTAAATTAAATGAAAATAAATTTAAATAAAAATTCATTTATTAACTATTACTAATGTTATTATTATTAAAAGAAAATTCTGGATATTACACTAGGGCTACCTGGCTAGCTTCCAACATGGGATTCCTTCCTGATCCGCTCAGGATGGGTCCTTCTGTAGCTTTGTGGCTTGATCTCGGCAATCAGGTGTCTCAAAGAGAATGCATTACTATTATTAGGGCTATTGCCTGTCTGTGTTAGTGTATTTGGAAGAGCAGAAATGCTGCCACTTTTGAGTCCATTTCCCATAATCCTTCTTTAACTATTTGCAGAGCTTTCCAACTAGCAGAGGAATGGGAGGCTGCCTAACAAATCAACTCCAGGCATTAGGGTACAGAGCATGCCCAGTCTCAGCAGTTATGGTGCCCCCTGAAACCTGGAGAGTTCAAATTCAATGTTGATGCGTCCTTCGATACGAACAGCAGAGTTGTAACAGCAGCAGTGGTGTGGAGGGACTCCAAAGTTCAACTCTGGGATGGATGCACAAGGAAATTCAAAGCCTCATCATCCCTGGTAGCTAAAGCCACTGCCTCTAAAGATGGCCTGCTCTTAGCTAAGGCAATAAAACCTAGGTGTAGTGTTTTTGAAACAGACTCCTTAATACTTTTCAACAGGCTTAAGGATCCTAGTTCCAGTCCTTGGGAGATTGATGTCATTGTTAGGAGTTTGTCTTGATCTTTTGGCTGAACTACCAAATAGTTCTTTTGATGTTGTTAACAAAAAATGTAATTTGTTGCGGATTGGGTAGCAAAAACGACTATGAAAGATGCTATTCCTGGTGGTTGGATGGCTACCCCTTCACCTCAGTTGTTTTCCAAATTACTCTTTGATATCAATATAATTATTATTTTTTCTGAATTCTTTATATAATCTTATGCTAACAAATAATATTTTAGAATTTATATAGATTAATCATTAAATAGAGTTAAATACTATTTACTTTTTAAAATTGTAATTCAATTTATGAATCATATTTTGTATTTTAATTGTTGCACTGAAATTTCTCTTTATTTTAATAAAACTAAATATTATCTAATTTAGCAAATCAAATAATAGAATATTAAATTTAAAAAAAATTTAAACTTATTAATAACTTCTAAACTCATCTCTAAAACTATTATTTATTAACTATAACGAATTTCTACTTTTAGTACACATTAAATTAGATGTTAAATAAAATAAATACTTAATATTTTTTACATATTATTTTTTAGTACAATTTAATTTTAGCAAAACTAATATTTTTAAATATTTTATTTAATAATATTTTAAAGATCTTCCTGCCATGATAGCTGATGCAGAAAATAAAGAGGAGATTCAAGGCTTCAGAGTAGTTCGCACAACACCGGCTATTTCACATTTATCTTTTTGCAGATGACAGTATCCTATTCAGTAGGGCTATAGTGTAGGAAGGAGATAATAAGACTCCACAAATCTTACACTCTTATGCGAAGTGTCACAGCCCGCATATTTCTCCTTCTCGCACGAAGGTTCAATGGCCCAAGAAGCCTCCAAAGTTCGCTACAAAGCAAGGGAGGATTCTAGAACATTCTAGAATCATCTGGAAACATCTGGAAGCACCTGGAACATTCTAAAATAATCTAGAAGCATGTATAATGTGTAGATAAGTATGGAAGTGTGTAGAACATTCTAGATACTTAATCTTAGCCATTAGATTGAATGTATCATCACCGTCCATTGAGGAGGTGGAGGCCTATATATAGCTTAGAGAATTCATTTGTAAGCATCAAGTAGAAATCAATATATTTCTCTTTATAAAAAGCTCTCAAAGTTGTCTCTAGCTCTCTTTTGTTCTTCTTGCCATCCTAGCTAGCATTTTGCCTAGCATTTGAAGAGTAAGGCTGACTAGCTTACTTGTTTCCGTGAGAAAGTAGCTAGTGCCGCACGGTTCGTTGGTAGAAAACACCAAGCCCGTGACAGTTGGTATCAGAGCAAGGTTAGACAATCGTTGAAATGGCAAAGACATCAAGAGCAAGTGAGGCTGCTAGAGTTCCGAAGGAGGTAAGGCAACTCCAGAGTGAGGTTGTGAAGGACCAGCCGGAAGCGTCCAAGCCACCAAGGAAGGAGAGAGGAAGGTCGAGGGATGTTGTGTCTGACATGGATGCCAGGCTAGCCAAGGTAGAGCTAACTGTGGCCGAGGGACAAGATACGTTCTGGGATTTAGTCCAACGCATCGGGGAGCTCGAGAATGGAAGAGAAGAGCTTCAAGAGGGGATGCAAGCTGCCTTGAACGAAGGGATGTCCAAGTGTCAAGAACAAGCTAAGACCGTGGAGAAAACTCTCCTTGCCGAGGTTGTGACGTTGAGGGAGATACTTGATGGAATGGTTGTTAGGTTGTTGGCAACCGAGGAAGAGCTTATCCTCTGCAAGAAGGCAGCTATCCAGGGAAATGGAAGCGTGCCTATGATAGTTTCTACTCCATCGAAGTTAGATGTTCCGAAGCCTAAAGCTTATAAAGGCTCGAGGAACGCGAAGGAAATTGATAACTTCCTATGGAACTTGGAGCAATACTTCAAAGCACTTGGCTTAATAGAAGAAGCCAAGAAGGTTGACGCTGCCGCACTTTTCTTAGAAGACACCGCAATGCTGTGGTGGAGAAGGAGGAGTGGCGACATAGAAAATGGGATATGCACCATCGACTCGTGGGGAGAATTCAAGAAAGAGTTGAAGAAGCAGATCTACCCCGAGAATGCTATTCGAGATGCAAGGGCCAAATTGCGGCGACTCTCACATACGAGAAGCATCAAAGAGTATGTTAAAGAATTCACTGACACACTCCTTGAGATTCCCAACTACACCGATGAAGAAGCCTTGTTTGCGTTCACAGATGGGTTGCAGATTTGGGCAAGGTTGGAGTTGGAGAGCCGTGGTGTCCAAGATCTCAACACCGCCATTGCCGTGGCCGAATCCTTGATAGAGATCAGGAGGCAAGACAAGCACAAGCCTGACCAAGAAAGGAACGGTAACGGAAAGAATGGGGGAGATCGCCACCACAAAAAGGAAGGCTCCTACAGGTTTGACAAGCCCATAGAGGGAGGCAATCATGGCAACAAGGATGACAAAGGTGGAGAAAAGCCTCGTATCAAGTGTTTCTTCTATGATGGACCACATAAGGCAAGAGAGTGCCCTACGAAGAACAAGCTCTCTGCGTTGGTCGAAGAAAGGGAAGAACACCAACGAGTGCAAGAGGAGTCCAAGATGGGCTCACTACAACTTCTCAGCGCCATCAAAACCAAATTTGAGATGCCCAAGTCTGAAAAGAAGGGCCGATTATTCGTGGAAGCAAAGGTTGGAAGCCGTACGGTAGAAGCATTGATAGATACCGGGGCTAACAACAACTTACTCGAGGTAAAAGAGGCAGAAAGACTTGGCATCAAGTATGCGAAGGAGCAAGGGTGGCTCAAGGCTGTGAACTCGGCACCGAACGCAACATGTGGGTTTGCGCGAGACGTCAAAGTAAGCCTCGGTGAGTGGTCTGGCCTCTTGGATTTTTCCATTATTATGATGGATGATTATGAGATGGTGCTTGGCATAGAGTTTCTCGACAAAGTGAATGCATTCCCACTCCCCTTTGCTAACACCATGTGTATCTTGGAGCAAGGGAATACTTGCATGGTACCGTTGAAACGAGAAGCCAAGGTAAAAGCCATGAAGATCTCTGCCATGCAACTATCTGAGCGGGTAGAGAAGGCTCAGCCGTCATTCCTTGCGGTACTAAAGGAAGAAGTGGCAACCTTGCCACAAGATAAAGTGCCAAAGGAGATAACAGGGGTTCTAGATGAGTTCGGGAACGTAATGCCTGCGGAGTTACCGAAGAAGCTCCCATCGAAGAGAGAGGTGGATCAGAAAATGGAGCTAGTAGAAGGTACGAGGCCGCTTACAGCAGTCCCTCATAGCATGGCACCCCTTGAGTTCGAAGAGTTACGGAGGCAACCAAAAGAGTTGTTGGATGCTAGCCACACTAGGTCATCCTCCGTGTGAACCACCGGTACTCAAGCAAAAGAAGCCAACTCCGAAGCAAGTAAGATGGCAAGCATCCCTTGCGGAGTCCGATTTTGCGAAGGAGTACAAGCCGGGAAAGGCAAACTTAGTGGCTGATGCGCTAAGTAGCAAGGCAAAGTTAGCTTCCACCACTAATGCTAACTTTTCTTCGTTGGACCAAGGCAAGGTGGAACAAACAAGCCCACCGAATTGTCAAAGCCATTACCGAAGTACAAGGGATGGCATGAGAAAGCCGACAGGGCATGTGCTCCTCTAACCAAGGTCGCCAAGAGAATGAAGAAGTGGGCGGATGGGAAGAAGAGTCACTCGGAGTTTGAGGAAGGAGGCTTAGTGATGGTAAAGCTCCTTCCCCATCAAGGTCGAAGATCTGCCAAGGAACTTCAAGGGCATAATCGAGGCATACAGGGGGGATGCGACGAGGGCGTCGCCAGAATGAGTGGGGGAGAATGTCACAGCCCGCATATTTCCCCTTCTCGCACAAAGGTTCAATGGCCCAAGAAGCCTCCAAAGTTCGCTACAAAGCAAGGGAGGATTCTAGAACATTCTAGAATCATCTGGAAACATTTGGAAGCATCTGGAACATTCTAGAATAATCTAGAAGCATGTATAATGTGTAGATAAGTATGGAAGTGTGTAGAACATTCTAGATACTTAATCTTAGCCATTAGATTGAATGTATCCTCACCGTCCATTGAGGAGGTGGAGGCCTATATATAGCTTAGAGAATTCATTTGTAAGCATCAAGTAGAAATCAATATATTTCTCTTTACAAAAAGCTCTCAAAGTTGTCTCTAGCTCTCTTTTGTTCTTCTTACCATCCTAGCTAGCATTTTGCCTAGCATTTGAAGAGTAAGGCTGACTAGCTTACTTGTTTCCGCGAAATAGTAGCTAGTGCCGCACGGTTCGTTGGTAGAAAACACCAAGCTTATGACAGAAGGCATCGGGGCAACAAATTAATTTGGATAAATCTGAGCTATCAACAAGTAGAAATGTATTCGAGCAAGTGAAAACCAAACTATCAGCAGACTTGGAGTCAAGGCAATAGAGAGCCATGAGAAGTATTTAGGATTACCATCAGTGATTAGTAAATCTAGAAAATAGGTTTTTCGACTAGTACAAGATAGAGTGATTAGTAAGATGAAGGGGTGGAAGGAAAGATCTTTGTAGAAGGCTGGAAAGGAGATACTATGAAAGGCGGTGGTGCAGGCTATTCCTACTTATACTATGAGTTGCTTTCTTTTTCATGTCGCTGTGTACAAGGTGATTGAGAGTGCTATGATGAGATTTTGGTGGAGTCCAAAGGACAAGGAGAGGAAAGTTCATTGGGTTAGTTGGAGTAAGTTGTCACAAGCTAAAGCCTCGGGCGATCTTGGTTTTCGAGATTTGCATTATTTTAAATTTTTAATTTAGCTACGATTGCTAAACAAGCATGGAGGATTTGAAATGATGCTCAATCATTAGCAGCCCAAGTCCTAAAGGCTAAATACTTCCCAAGGGGGTGTTTTGATACGGCCAATATTGGGTACCAACCGAGTTACTTATGACGTCGTCTATTGGCGTCAAGACAACTAGTGTTGGATGGATGTGCATGGCTGGTTGGGAATGGACAACGCCTAAGAATTTGGCATGACAAGTGGATGGGTACAAAAAACGTGGAAAAACTGAATTTTAGTCAAAATTCTATGCATGAAGATGCAAGAGTGGCTGAATTAATTGATGTGGATCAAAAGCAATGGAAAGTAGATGTCATCTGCAAGAATTTTTCAAACGATGAGGCAACTAAGATTATTAGCATGCCAATTAGTTTTCGTTTGCCCAATGATAAACAATATTGGCAATATCCTATTTCTGGTAAGTTCAGTGTCCGATCAACATATCACTTGGCCATTTTAACTATATCTTCACAAACTACAACTCGCCCAAATCAGAGTGTTTCCGACCCCTTATGGAAAAAAATATGGCAAGTTAATGTTCCATCCAAGGTAAGACATTTCCTTTGGAGAGCCTGTGGCACCGGTCAGAGCTCAGCACCAAATCGAACATTAGCCGCTGCCCGTCGCACGACCTACGGAACTTGGACACATTGCCTACAAAGATCAAACTGCTTCAGTGTGGTTGTGAGATTGACCCCACCTACCAGGTATGTGGTTCTGATGAAGAATCATGGGAGCACTTGAGCATCAAGTGTCCGATTATTAAACAGCTCTAGTATGTAAGTCCATTACGACTGGATATTACTCCTTTTGCTGATGGTACCTTTAAAATTCTCTTGGGCAAGCTTCTGAAGGATCTCCTATGTGAGTACGTTGAGCTGTTTTGTATGTTAGCATGGTCTTTGTGGGATGCAAGAAACAGGTTATGTTTTGAAGCTGTAGAATTTCGCCTAATGGACACTGCAGAGAGAGCTCAGAGCCGGCTATTGGAGTTTAAAGATTATCAGCAGAGAATGAGTGTTCCAACTCAAGGTTCAACTGATGAGGTTAGATGGCAAGCGCCGGTGAAAGGAATGGGAAAGGTAAATGCAGATGCTGCCATTTATAAGGATGGAACAACGGGGTTTGGATGTGTTGTTCGTGACATGTCAGGGAAAGTACTCTTGGCGGGGGCGAGAAGGGTCCAAATGGAAGGGAGTACTGTTGTGGCTGAAGCATTGACTATACGTTGGGCGTTGGAGACTATTTGTGCAAGTGGCATTCGAGATATAATAATGGAGAATGATTGTAAAATAGTCATTGATGGTTTGAATGATAAGGGCTGTCCGGAAATATACGGTGAAATGCTGCTACCAGATACTACTACTATTGTTGAGAATATTGATGTTCCTCAATTTGTTTTCGACAAACGTGATGCCAATAGAGTTACTCATTGTTAGCTCATTATGCTACAAATGTAAATGATGAATTTGTATGGGTTGAGGAGGTTCCTAGTGCTGTGGAACTTCTGTTGCTCGAGGACGTTAGGCATTTGCCTATTTTAGGTCCTTTGGAATAAAATCCCTACTCTTTTGCTAAAAAGAAAAAAAATAATGCAATATACATAAATAACTAATTTCATTTAAATTTGTAAAGTTTGTTTAGTTTAAGTTAATTGCGATGCAATCTTAACTCTGTTCGTTTATCGTTATTTTTTGTTTTCATAAATTTCTTTTAATAAAATAAGATCCATTTTAACTCTAGAATATCTAAAGGAAAACTGATTCACAATTGAATAAAATAATTTTTGTTGCAGGCTCTAAACCCTAATCTTGATTATTATTATTATTATTTTCTTGAGAAACCTAACTTGATATTCTAGTTGTTACCTTCTCCTAATTTGCACTTCCAAATTGCAACCTTTACTTATATTTCTTTACGAATTGAAGTGAAAATCCAAAAGGAAGAAGAAAAAGAATAAATCTTTGCTTCTCAACTCAAATACTGTACAATATTTCCTTTTTCTTATTTTACATTTTTTTTTTAATTTTTCTCAGCACTCTGAATAAATCACTGTAAAACCCTTCAATAAAGAAATGCACAACAACAGCAATATTAGACCCCACTGCACGTTCTTCCAAACTCAATTCTCCGACATGTCAAACGTCATAGTTCTCGACAACGGCGGGGGCTATATAAAAGCCGGACACGGCGGCGAACGTGATCCAGTAACAATTATCCCCAACTGTGTCTACCGTCCACTCTCCTCAAAAAAATACCTCCACCCATCGTCCAGCACCACCACCGAAGACCTCACCTCCGCCGTAATCCGCCGCCCAATAGACCGTGGGTACTTAATAAACCCTGACCTCCAGCGCGATATCTGGAATCATGTATTTACTTCACTTCTCCACGTAACTCCTTCAAGTTCTTCTCTTTTATTAACTGAGCCGTTATTTACTCTTCCGTCTATTCAGCGTGCTACTGACGAGCTTGTTTTTGAAGATTTTGGGTTTAATTCCTTGTTTATTACTGATTCACCTAAGTTGGTTCATCTTTATGAGGCAAGTAGAAGGCCTTATGGCTTAGTTTCTAAAGCTCAGTGTAGTTTAGTTGTGGATTGCGGGTTTTCTTTTACTCATGCTGCTCCGGTTTTTCAGAATTTTACGCTTAATTATGGTGTCAAAAGGATTGATTTGGGTGGGAAAGCTTTGACCAATTATTTAAAGGAGTTGGTTTCTTATCGGAGTGTTAATGTTATGGATGAAAGCTTTATTATGGATGATGTTAAAGAGAAATTGTGCTTTGTTTCGCTTGATATTGTGCGCGATTTGCAGATGGCCAGGTATTTTATTTCAATGTAGTTTGTTACTTCGTTTAAGTTCTCCATAAAAGGAACAGACTTGTGCTACTTAGTGTTAGTGATTTCTTGATAGTGAGCTTTGGTTTATTAGTTAGTTAGTAGATCTGCTGGCTCTTTTGAGTTGGTAATGTCATGAATTTTAACAGTCTTGCTTGTAGTTAAATGGGCTCTTTTAAGGGACAAACTTGTTTTGAATTAGTATTACTTACTAAATTAGCACTGTATTTGATGATATGCTTATTGTGACTGTATTATTGAGGTTTGGTTTCTTAGTTAGTTAGCAGAGCTGTTTGTTCTTTTGATTTACTTATTACAATTTTGAGGAACCTTCTTATAGGAAACGTGGGAGGGACAATCTTTTGCGGTGTACTTATGTTCTACCTGATGGTATCAACCACACTAAGGGTTTTGTTAAAGACCCAGACGAAGCAAAGAGATATCTGACTGATGGAGCTACTGCATCTCTACAAACAAACAAGGGTATTGATCAACCAGAAGTTTCAGAGAAGCTTGAGGAGAGAAAGAGAACTGACTTATCAAAAAATGTGAGCTATCTGTTACTGGAGAAATGTTCCCCTGCTTAGTTTTATTCTGATGCAGGACAGCTTTGCATCAATTAACTTCAATTTTTTATTGTCTATGCAGGAGTTTGACTTGACAAATGAACGGTTCCTTGTTCCAGAAATGATCTTCCACCCTGCAGATTTGGGTTTGTATCTGTATCCTATTACTTTTAATTTGAGATACACTTTAGATTTTCAGTTCAAGTTAGATACAAAATGAACTTCTTTTGACTGGTAAATGATTCTGGGGTTTGGAGGCTCTTATTACAATAACTATAATATATGGGATAGTATTAAGACTTATTTTTGTCCATGTGCCCTAGGCTTATCCTTAGATTTCAGCATAAATTTGCCTAGCTTCACTTTTCCTTTTAAAGATCTGTCAACTTCTATATGTGTTTCGATGAGGTCAATATTGTTTAGATTGTAG
This sequence comes from Ricinus communis, assembly GCF_019578655.1. Classification (NCBI taxonomy): domain Eukaryota; kingdom Viridiplantae; phylum Streptophyta; class Magnoliopsida; order Malpighiales; family Euphorbiaceae; genus Ricinus; species Ricinus communis. Next base: position 25,824,171 of record NC_063258.1, read on the forward strand.
TGGCAGCCCATAGTTTCTTTATTTTGTTCTTTTGTACAATTGAAGGTGGGTACTTCCCTGCTGTATCTGGAATCAGGTTTCACCTATACCAAAAATCTGGCTATAATTATCTTATTAGAGATGGAAGTCGCATTATTTTTATATGAAAAATTTAAATTAAAAGTGACCATGCTGAAATTATGTAACCTGTGAGAAATTGAGGAAACAAAGCTTAGATGCTGAATGTCATGTTATGGTGTTAAAGAAGGAAAGTATCTTCATATTTGTTCAGTTATGTTGGACTTGAACTTGAAGAAAGCTAATATAAAACCTCTTTTTAGGTTTGAACCAAGCTGGATTAGCAGAGTGCATAGTTCGAGCAGTTAATTCCTGCCATCCTCTTCTTCACCCTGTACTCTATGAGAGGTGATTGTCAAACCTTTGCAGGGTTAATTATTCAAAATTTTCAATTTTCCTTTTCATAATAGAAATTGATAGCGATTTTAATATTGTGTTCAGCATAATATTGACTGGTGGAAGCACATTATTTCCCAGATTTTCTGAGAGACTGTAAGCACTTCCATTTCTTTAGTTTTTGTTGTGTACTCTATATTTTATTTTGAATTTTGGAATTCAATTCACGACTTATGAAATTGCAGCGAAATGGAGCTCAGGCCTCTTGTCCCTGATGACTATCAAGTGAAAATAACCACACTAGAAGAGTAAAGTCTTCACTCCTAGACAGTATTAATCTGACCTTTTTAGTCTTATGGCTCCCCTTTTAATAATCTTGTGATGATTGTCCAGTCCCCTACTAGGTGTATGGCGAGGTGGATCACTTTTGGCATCAAGTCCTGATTTTGAAGCTATGTGCGTCACCAAGTCTGAGTATGAGGAACTTGGATCTGCGCGATGTCGCAGGAGATTCTTTCATTAAGACCTTGAAACTGCTGATTGCTGAAGGTATCACAAGGCCTTACAGTCATACGTTACGGTACAGAAAATATGTGCATTTCTGTTGAGGAGATTACAGTTTACAGACAAGAACTCTGATCTTTTGCCACTTAATTACTTCATGCCTAACTTGTGTTAATTTTTTTGTTAGCTTTATGTGACATTGAAGCAGAATCAAGGAAATGCAGTGGGTGCTCAACTTTCTCCTGAGCCTTCGTGGTTCATGCTGCCTGTTTGGCTAGCATCAAAGCTCAATTGCCTGATTCGACTTGTTATGATCATGGGGTTGAGAGGTTAAAGGTGTTACCTTTTGACTTCTTGCTTGCCAGTGGAAGGGTACTTTATTGAATGTCATTATGACTGCTGGCCTTATTGAATCTCTGCAAGCAGATTGACATGTCTCGTCTCTGGTGTTGAGCAATGGTGACTCCCAGTTGTATTTGCAAGATAATTCCTGTTTGTTGGGGGTGAATTGGGCTAGAGAAGTCTTAATTTTCTTTTTTCTTTCTGTAACTTGTCAAAGTATTCTGGGCGTTGCACATAAGAGTCAGATGTTGTCACATTTCATGTCCAAACCATCAGCATTCTGATGAGAATGCAGGTGTTCCTTGGTGTACAAAGAGTTGTGAAATAAATTTTTTTTTTAAAAAATAGTAAGGTTCTTCAGTTGGTCTCTTTGCATCTCAATGATGAACGTGATAGGTCTGCGAAATTCTCTCCGTACATTTGTTCTATTTAATTAAATAAAAGAAATTACAAAAGAAAACAGATAGCGAAGGTGAAATTTTGGCTCGCAAATAAGGGGTGTTAAAAAATAGAAAAAGAAAAAACTGGAAACTAAGATAAATATTTTCATTTCATATAAAAAATAAAACAAAAGAAAAAAAGCAGAGGAGATGGTGACCGGCGTCGGTAGAGGGTTTCGTTCTTGGTGGTGTTTTGTTGTATTTCAGATGGAAAGATTTTTAAAAAGCAACAGCAAGAGGGCGGCAGAGGAGAGGAGGGGAGATGGTGACTAGCGGCGACGTCAAGATGGTCAAAACAAAGATGAGAGAGAGTTTGTTGATAAGGTAGACGGATATTGAATAGAAGCTCTACTACCTGAAGCTTGCTTATTATTTGGCGGATTTGTGGATTGAAAATTTGTATAGTGAAGTTGGGGTTTAATCTAAAAACACAAATAGATAGACCAAAAAAATAGGTTGATGAGATAAAGATCTTACACAGTAGTGCTTTCATTTTCAGTCTTTTTAAAAATTATTTTTATATTGAAGTATGCCACATCACCTTTCCGACATACTCGATTGAAAAATAGTTTAAAGAGCTTTTTTATGATTTAATATTATAAAATTATAAATTATAAACTTTAATGATAGTGGCTCTAAAGTCCAGGTCAGTGAAAGTAATTTAACCATTAGAGCATCTGGAATGGCAGTAGACAAACATAAACACATTAATTCTTTCACCCCGCGGAAAAGATAGGTAGACAATCAGAAGAGTGAATATAATATCACTTCTCTAAAATTAAAATTACCTTACAGTATGATTTGAAATTGATTCTCAACAATATTCAAGATAATAAAATAACAATAATAATTAATATCCTATAACAGAAAAAATAAAAAGAAAAAAAAAATATAAGTATATATATGATCACCCATAAACAAAACCCAGAAACAAGAAAAAAAGAATCAATGGTATCACTGTGTACTACTGTCAAAATCACATACTCTTGAGTGTCATGCCGAAAACACTTTTGCTGTGATTTACAACACCATTATCCACTTCGGACCAAGGCCTCTACAACAAACAACATTGCCACAAGCCATTCTGTCTGAGCTGATCCAAGCGGAGTATTTCTCTTCAAATCTCTTTCTTTAGTTGTTCTCCCACCATAACCCAACTGGGAAACTGAGCCGATTTTCAACATTGAATCTGGCGTTCGGCTGATATAATTCGGATGCAGTCTCTTCAGCTGGGCATGAGCTTGCTCTCAGCGATCTATCTAGCCTCTTCCAAGCGACAAAATTACAGGAACTCGTCCACATGCTCAGCCAATTAGTCAGAAAACGGCTGTGAGTCCATGCACAGATGCACCAATTTTCTTTGATACTGCCCAAAGTATTCACCAACTGCAATAACGTCTTCATTCTCTGGGTTCAATCCAGGTAAGTCCACTTGAGTATCCTTCACCGTCCCTGATTCATCATCAGAATTTCCTAAATTACTAATAATTTCTTCATGGATTTCACGGCAAGCAAGTATGAACATGGCAGCTGTATCAGGTTGCTGTGCTTCACGGAGTGCAGCAAGGGCTTCTTGCAATGCACCAGCCGCAACAAATAAAACAAGAGCCCTGCATGGGACCATTGTAAGCCATAAGAAAAAGATTGATCAAAATGTTTATAAGGGAACCCCCTACCAACTTTATTTATAAAAAAAAAAAAAAAAAATACCTCCAGATATTGTGTTCAGCACGAAGAACATGCTCAGCCCACCTTTGCAATACCCTGCAGAAAGACAGTCTAATAATGAGATGAGGACGCTTACTCCAGCAGTGTTTATATGCATGCAGATAACAGATTGATGCACAAACACTTGAGGACATGGCAATGATATAAGGATACTAAACCGATTAAGAATTTAACATTCAGGAAAACTAAAAAATGGTAGTTCATCCAGCAACTAAGCTAATTGAGATGACCGCAAACATGGTAGATAAGCATGTTGTCTTGTTGAAATCACACGCATAGAAACCACCACATTCAGATATGGAAATATAAAATGAGAATTAGAAGAAAAAGATAAGACACAGCCTTGGGAGATGCAGCAACCTTAAAGTTTCTAGAGAAAGTTATAGTTTTTAGGGTTTTTTATAATAAAATGAATCAGAACCTTGCATAATCAGATCCCCTCAAGTGCGTCGCAGCTAAAGTAGCAGCGTCTGTCCAGCATCCAGCATCTTGTAGCTGTACAAGTGCATGAATTAATTAGTCAAGGACTTTCATCATCTCAATTGTTGTCAACCTACGCAAAGGCTATAAATAAAATACTCAAATATCATGGGTAAAAAGGTTAATCCCTGGACAAAGGAACCATCAATAAACCATAAAGAGGCCAGCTAATACTTCATGTCTGTATGCATATGATCCTCCCTTCCCAAATTAATTTGTGCATTCACCCTCTGGTAAGCCTGTGTATAATAAATGATGCACAAATACCCCATTCATCTGCCATTTCTATGGAAACTTAGGATGAAAACCAATAATTTGTTGCATATACAGAATGACTAGACTTTTGCATTCTGATGCTGCTTGTGTTTTCATAGACGTGAGACTCATTATCATCTAAGTTTGCCTTGTTTCCATAACTGGGAAAATATGGAATTGGAATTTAGGGATATTTGATAAATGCAGGTTCGAGCACAATTTAAAGGATCTTTTATCACTTGAATTTTGGGAGGAAAAGAGAGAGAAATGTTAATTGAAAATTTTGCTACGTCTGCATGGTATATTATAAAGAAAAATAAAGGAATTTGAGATAGTCCTCACCCTTGATTAACTTGTTACAAAAAATTTAGCAGATACAAATCCACTGATTGCTGAAGTTACTATAATACAGGCCAAGTACTAAAAAGGAAAGACAAGACTCTGATTGCTATTCCAGTAACCCTAGAAATATAGGGCATGATTAAAAATTCATATAAGCCAAACCTGAGAACAAGCTTCTTGATGCCTTCCAACAGCACAAAGAAGATGAGTGCCAGACAATGATCGGTCAGTCCTAACCATATTAGCTGCGACAACCTTGTTGATCATATCACATACAAGAATTGAGAATATTAGAAATCAAGAAAAATGGTTGTAATCCAATCACAATGTTCTGTGCATGTGGAAACATGAGCAATTACAAACAAATGCGCACCTTGACAGCAAGCTCATGAAGAGACCTTGACACAGCAGAAGAAAGAGCCACTGCACGTAGAGCATTTGCATAGAAATAAGAACTATCTGGAGAGGTGGAAAGCAGCAAACTAACTGCTGCTTCCAAATTACCAACTGACACAAGCCTGTTTATCATGGAAATGAGATATATTATCCAAAATTGTTTACGAGAGTAGCTGCACAAAAAGGTGGCCATGTTTTGTGTCAATTTTCTACAGTGTCATGCATCTGGAAGGTGGTTGATCCTAATTATCATGATTAAACCACACAAACAACTTTACACGTCCAAGAAATTTTTCTCTTGCAAACACTTCACCAAAAAAGTGCTAGATAAAGAATGAGAAGTAACAGGCATAAAAAATAAACTGATTGCAACGCAATTGAGATGGATTCGATATGTGTATCATCTACTATAAAATGCACCAGTATGGAAGGTCCAGCATATTGAAGTTGCAAGAGAAAAGGCAACCAGGGGTAGACCGAGGATAACATGAAACACAGTGAAAAAAAATTTTAACAAATATAGTTTTTGGCCTGATTGATATTCACTTGTGAAAATCGAGGTCTCAAGTTTGAGTCTCCATGCATAATGGGATCGCTACCTCTCTTGTATAGCTCACAGCCCATAGGGCCTCCAATGAACAAAAAGAAAAGCCTTTCTATATATGTGTTCCTGAACAAAGACTAATGGAAGAAAAGGACACTTAGAGTTTGTGCAAAGAATTTTTCATGAAGAATATAAAATACTTGCATTTCCATTTGATTCAAGCAGTTATCCTATATGAAGTTATTAGTTAAGGTTATCCACTAGCTTAACATACAGGTTTATGCAGTTAAAAGCATGCTGTTAGGGATCCTCAGTCACACCTTATTGACATGATCTGAATTCCCATGGATAACTTACCTTCAAACTTCAGTTTTTCTGATAGAACAGTATCACTTATAAAAAGCAGCAAATTTATGACTAGTGAGTTGTGAGTAACTAATGGCTCGGTGCTGAAGTCTAAATTAGGGTTTGTCTTCCCACAGACAACTTACCTTGAAACATCAGTTTTTCTGATAGAACAGTATCACTTATAAAAACCAGCAAATTTATGACTAGTGAGTTGTGAGTAACTAATGGCTCGGTACTCAAGTTTTAATTAGGGTTTGTCTGAGTCAATCATGCTTCACTATGTCTCAAGACTTCAGGTTTAGTCCATCAATTACCCATAGAGTTCTCAAGCTTCAGATAGAACAATAAGATAATGAAATTGCAATGTTCTCAAGCTTCAAATATGACCGAGTTTCACCAGCTTGTGCTTTCACATGGTAGTAATTGAGTAGAACAAAATGAGAACCAATGCATACAACTGTAAAGCAGTAAAACAGATGACTCACTCATGCACTCGGTTCTGAATAGCCTCCTCTCCTTCCAACTTCTCATGCCAAGGTATTCGTTCATTAGCATTCTCCCACAACTCTTCTTGCTTGAAAGCCATTGACCTAAATTGACATTTGTGCTGCTACACAAAAATTTCAGATTACAGCAAAGAATATAGAAATATTTATACATATACACATTACTATAGGTATACCCGCATATACAGAATGAAAAAACAAGCAGAATAACTATAAAGGATGATAGAACATAATAAATAAGTGAAAATAAATAATGTCAATAGTAAGACTTACCAATGAATCTCGCTTCTCTGGACCCGTCACTGATTTTCCCTTCGATGCAATTCTGTTCAGCATAGCTGTGTCATCAAGGTCTGGGATCAAAGCTGAGATGGGTACTTTTTGTGGAGACTTGTTTACCAACTTATTCATCAAATGTTTTAGTGCTTGAGGCAACTGCAACCAAAAAATTGCTTCTGAGGTTTCACCAAAAACAGCAGCTGCGAAGGCAAACCTCACAGCATAACCTTTGTGGACTATGGTAGCATATAATCTTGCCCTCTCATCATCAAGTATGCAGCCTTGGGGGAAACATACAAAGCACGTAACCAAAAAACAAATTAATAAAAAACTTAAGGCAGAGCCTTTCCAGAACATCACAAAAGATAACAGAAATAAATTAACCTTCTTTTCGATAAGGCTCTAATACTTTAAGGAGCATTTCTGGCACTACAGAGTCACCAATACGAGGTAAATCAATCATGTAACTGCGCAGATCTGCTGCAGGTAAAGCAGTTCCAGGAATTGAATGAAGCCTCTTGTCAATAGTTGTACCACAAGTGTTAAACCAAGAAGGCTCGACACCCAACTGTAAGATCATCCGCAAAGCCTGTAGCAAAAGCAAAAGCAACAGGTTTTAACAAGACAAAACTCATTCCCTATGGAAACCCAAATCTAATCTCTGAAAAGTAGAAATTCCTTTCTCACAGATATTTCTGGATTTTCACCATCATCTAAGCACAAATAACTCAATTCATTTGAAGACTTTTTCTACTCTGTTAAAAAGAAAGGGCTAGGAGGAAGTGAGAGTCATCCTGTTCCTTTTTCATTTCTAAATAAATTGTACAGAAACACAGAATTCACCGGGCAATGTCATCTAAAGGAACACACTGATAGCAAGTGAGCCATTAGCACAAGCATGTGTGACATATTACAAAAGGTATTCTGATTTAAAGAAAAATAAATAAAAACAAATACAAAGAATAAGACAATTAAAAAGAACAGGAAAATAACCAGCGCATGTGGTGTGGGAAACAGTATTGGAGAGCATATTGGCATAGGCCTAAATCTTTCTTTAATAGCTCGCGAATGCAGTCCATAGCCAGGTTTTTTGTCATTTCTGCACGGATAGGACAGCATGGCAATTATTACACCAAACATAATCTTCAGTTAATTAAGGAGTAAGGCATACTCCGATAATAACATTTTGAAACAGTGGCACAGAAAAATAAAAGATTCATCTCAAGTAAACACAACATTCTTTTTATGATGGACCAAATTCTGCCATTCAGAAAAATATCTCTGTGACAACAAATATACAGCAGATGGAGCAGGAATTCAGACATTAGCTGTTCATCTCTGACACGTGACATCCATAATCAACCCAAATTTGCAAAACTTTATAATGAATCAAAATATTGAAATGAGTTAAAAGAACTATGCAAAAGAGTAAGTTATTTTCCAAATCTCAGCTTCAATTTCCTACATCCTTCTCTGGGGCCAAGAAGATAGATTAATTCTAAAAAGAACAGGTAAACACGAAGTGTTTGTCAGTGATCTAATACTACTCCCATCTTTCCTCTAATTTAGAGCCATAATACAGCAGAACATCCGAGGCCCCTTAACATTCTCCCATGCAAGGGCAGTAGTAGTCTATAATGAGGCACTTTCCTGCTTGTATTGAATTACTGAAGCCAGCTCCAACATTTTAGCAACACCCAACTACAAGGCCCCCTACCGGACCTTATCAAGCATGAAAGTGCACAGAAATTTTACTTTGACTTAGTACCACCATCTGTCATAAGTTCAAAAGGGTATTTGACAGTATCAAACTTAGACGATCAGAGAGTGCAAACCCTTGAATAAAAGTACACATGATAGAGCTCATTGACAATCTCCCACATAAGGCGAGTAATAATAAAATAAACAGGAGTCTATCAACTCATCTAAGATGGTACTTACACATTAACCTCAACAAGACGGAAGCTACTATCAGCTCCAGCAATGCATAATACCAAAGGGTCATTTTTGTCAGTTCGCACAGGCAACCAATCAAGTTCCAATACAAGAGTTCCAGGAAATTGAGGTTGCAAAAGTGAATTGGCTAATGGATCCTGAGTATCCTGCAAAACATCCAGCATATACACAGAGATAAGTGACAAAAGAGTGCTTATTAAATAATACCAAGAGATATGACTCACAAGAATATACATACATACATACATACATATAAATAAATATTATATATAGAGAGAGAGAGAGAGAGCATGCATGCTGGATTTTAACACAAGAAGAGAGAGGGAGGGTGTAAAATGCAGCACATCAAACTACATAAAATAACAAGTCCGTGAAAATCAGATGCAGTGCGAAAACATAACATGCACAAAGCATGAAAAAGCAAAATCGCGAATTGCCATTTTATGCTTACAAGGTCAAACACAGAAAATGTATTATCATAAAAAAGCACTGCAATACGCCCTCGACTACGATCTCCAGGAACAACAGGGGAGAATTTGATTCTTCGAATCCCTTCTCGGTGAGTGTTAAATGATGAAGAATGCCCAGTTGTCACGTCCCACCACCGTATGTTCCCAGACCTGTCACCCATAACCTGAGAAATAGTAAAGTCACTACCTATAACGGAACTTCTAGAAGAACCAAAATTTTGATCAAGAATAATAATGAAGGAAAATGTTAAGATAACAGCGATACATACTACGTGAGGCAAGCGGTAAGCCATGGCTGTAATCAATCCATCAGATGAAACAAATGAAGAAGAAGGCCATTTTGGTCTACAAAACAAGCACAAAAAGCTACATGAGCTAAAGGGACCAATATACATCCATGTAGCATAAAGGATAGAAATCACAAGAGAAAAATTTTGATCACTGAAAAATCATAACGATTATGATTAAAAGAAGCATTTTCTGTATATTGACAAACAAAAAATATATATATATAAGAAGGCCAAAGAAATTCGTCTTCCCTATGCACGACAAAATCAAAGTTATTACTAGAGGTAGAGACCTCCAGCCTAACCCTAACTGGACCCAACTCTAGTTGTTGAACTTCAGAAAACCATTCTCATTTTCCATATGTTTGGGGCATTATATACAACAAAAGTACTAGTCCACTTGTATGGCTTCCACCACATTATTTAGAATCCTAATCAGAAAGTAGGTTTGAAGAACCCAATAGAGTGTATTACATTATAAAATGCTTCATAAGGATATTTCTTTATATCTTTTATAGTTTATAATTTCTGTCATGCAGAGAATAAACCATAAGAACAAGACAGATTTTTAATTCTCAAATGCCAAAGCTATGCTGATAGAACAGTAATATTATGCAAACTACATATCTAATCAAATAAACTAACATTGCAATCCTAAAAAGAGTTAAAAATCTACATCTGATTGTTTCCTCATAGAGTATATATGAAAATTCAAAAGCAGAATTCACGTGCAGTAGAGGATCCAACTCCTGAATGCAAATGGGCCATTGTATGACAAGAAACCAGAATGGTAAGTCTGCTTTCAGACCATTTTCCTTTGATATAACTTGGCATAACAGAATCCTCATTCTGTCATATTTAATTATTATACCTGAAGTCCCGGATCCTCCGTCCATGAACCTCAAAAACTCCAAGTGCACCATTTACTAGTGCAAATGCAAAACTTTCCGCTGTGTCATCCTGAGATGCATCTGAGCTTGCTGGTGCTACACATAAACACTACTTCTATGTTCAACATATTTTAAATATCCAGATAATAAAAGAAGCATTCTCTAATTCAGATAGTACTTAAAAAGATAATACTTTTAAACGGACACTAAAAAGAGATTACTAGATTCTGATGAAGATGCTTTTGGAGTAGATGCTCCATCTGATGTTACTGGTTGCTGTTCTTTGGATGACCACGAAAATTGCCTAGAGGGACCATTTTGAACTGTCCGTGGAACTGTTGGAAGAGTCCATTCCAATACCGTGAATGGAAGAGCTAATGATCTAAGCTACATGGAGGTATAAAGCATAATAATTATCTAGAAGAAGCAAACAGTAAAGCATTAAGAAATTTGTTTTTGAAAAAAATGTATACTGCACAAATTTAATTGCATCATAAGTCGAAAGAGGAAAAAGAAAAGAGTTAATTCTTATTAAATTAAAACAAAAAAAATTATTTATAACTAACCATTATACAATTTACTATATGATGACACATGATACGTGAAGATGAAAAAGAATTGACGTGCATGAGAACATAATCTACTGTTTACAGTTTAATGGACTTCATTTACAATTTCAAAGCAATCTATCTTCAAACAAGCAAGTTGTTTTAAAAGCTATAGATAACCAATGTCCCAACAATTGTTGAGCAGCAGATATCCATTTACATTAGCAAATACCATTGCAAGTAACAAAAAGAAGCCATTTTATGTTGTCCACTAAAATAAAAGCCACATTTACACCACAAGAAATTACAGCTTTTGGTTCCGCCCCCACAAATATATCGCATACATAAATTTCCTTTCAAAAGCACATTGATAGCTAAAAGATAGACATGCTATAGCTAATAAATTCTCCAATGACACATATAGCTAAATATGTATAATCATAACTGTATCCTCAAAGTAATCTCAGAAGGTCAAATAAATTATCATTAAGAAAGATGGCATTTAAAGCATATACTTGGTCCAGCATCAACTCCCATGCTTCGGCACATTATTCACCAAACTACATGGGGCCAATCATCAATGGATATCAATTTTCAAAAGGAAAAAGATACTGAGCTGTATAAAGTATGGAGCAATGAAGAAACATCTGAAGTGCTAACTAAAAATAAAAGGTATCAGCCAACAAACCATGATGGGACTTTTTGTCATTGCCCAAACCTCCACAGGTGCATCACGAAACAAAATAAGAAGATACCTGGATATTTTAGAACACAAGTGTAATTTAGTAATGAATGCATATAATATGAGGTGTCTATGAATATTAGTTAAGACTGGATAAAATAGGAGATACTGAAAGAAATAACTCAGGAGATAATATAGAAGTACACGTCTTGCAGTTATATATGAAGTAGCTAGCTAATATGCATCAAAGATACAAAAGCATGGATATCAAGACAACCTTCCAGATGAAGAAGTCCTTAAAGCTCTAATGGGTGCACGCTCTGGCTTTTGCAAAACTCGAAATGGCCTATTTAGGCCACTTCGAACACAGGTTACCACAAGCCTATTAATGTAACCTCCAGTCTTTTCATTCACCTGAGTCACAAAAGCAAGAGGGGAGGGAGGTTAAGGGAATAAAACAAAAAAAAAATCACTATAATGCATTTGAAGAAAAAATAATCTAAGTGTCTATACCTGACTGTAAGAAAATGAAACTAGTCTAGAATTTCCAAGCCACCGTAATCCCCTTACTGTACCATTATGAACTGAGAAACTGGCAGCAACAGCATTGGCAGAAACATCAACAATGTCAACTGTTCCGCTCTGAGTTCCCAAAGCCACCAGGGAAACAGCTGCAGCAGGATAATTTCCTCCACCTTCATGGTATAATACCTCATTAACCACAATCTTAATTATAATTTAAAGTATGATACAAATTTAAAAATTATAAAGAAACAAAAAAAATTAAGTGTTGGGATGAAACTAACGAGCCAAAGTAGCTGTCAAAGAGGGAGAGGGTACAGCCAGCATTGTGACTGTTGAAGAAAGAAGCTGCAACTGTCCAACTAGGCTGATCTGCGAGAGTCCTGGCAGGTAAGTATGCATAGATAACCCAAAAAATGTAGAAAGGATGAATAAGAACAATATTCACTAAGATAGTCATTGTTTGTGGAGAGGATAATGAATACTACACTTCACTAAGATAACCATTAGTCACAGACCAGTAAAACAAAAAGCAAAGACGCACTCTTGATTATGAACAGAGACATGAAGAACTGTAGCTAAAACTTTAAAAGCATAAGTTTCCTTTGTCTAATTAACAATTTTAGACTCATGCCACTGTGTCAGAGGTATATAATTAATATAAATTAACATCAAAGAAAAAAATCTTATTCACTAACCTTATATGAGATGCATGCCTGGTTGAGAACCAATGGTGGACGGCTTTTATTTCCACTTGCATTATCTTGTTGCTTGCCTGCTTCTGGACCTGGGGCAAGTCCATCAGCAGAAGCTATGCCATCAGCATTAGCCCCTAAACGTGGCACTTCATTGACATCAGAAGCCACATCCAATTCTTTGACATCTTTTTTAAAGTCACCAGTCCCTTCAACAGTGAAGAGCCAGTTCCATATTTTTCCATCATCAGAAATGGAAATCAGATGTGTCTTGGAAAGAAGAAGAGTATCATCAAAGAAATCGAAAGGATTATCAAAATCCTTCTCAGATAAAGGAGTGTTAGGTATATCAGAACACAACTTGGCAACATTTTGGAGTATGGACTCTGACTGAGAGATGGTGACAGCCAAAACTGAAGGCGAAGGAACAGATGTGCCAATTGAAGGCATTAATTCCTCTATTGCACACATTACATGCAACTGCTCTCCACTGTGATCATATGCAGATAAGTACATTCCCTTGAGGTAGGAATTAAGTTCAAAATGCAATATAATCATCATTACAGCCAAACATTGGAAAAAGAGCAGTATAATAAAATGAAACAAAGGCAGGAAGGCAACAAATACCACAAGAAAAATAGTGAAAAGCATCTATATTAATGAGAATGCACATAATTACAGCCAGTAATTACAATACCTTTCTTCATGATTAATAATTATCACATATAAGAACTACAATAAACTTCTATAGAATTCGTAATATTGCCAGCTACAAATTGTCCAAGCTTCTTTTCTATAAACTGTGACTAAATTTAAAGAATTGAATTACAATCTCAAAAGCTTCCACATAAATGTAATATCTCTCTCTTCACCACCAATAAGCTGTTAAGGCTATAACATAATGGCCCTGCTTGGAAATAATCATGTGCAAGAGTTGAATTATATTGAATTTTTGCAAACTCATCACTTTTGCGTGAGTTTGTTCCTTTCAGGACACCTTTTTTATTTGAGTTCTCCAAACACCAGAATTAACTAAATCGAATTCCATTGAATTAAGTTATTGCATTTTTAGAATTTAGATGAGTACTTTAAACAAATTCAACTTGTGATGTCTCAAACTTTCAACAAAAGTAGATGAAAATACAAAACATAAATTTGCAACACAATAAATAAATTATAGGTATAACAAACAGTAATTTCAGGTGTCGAATAAGACTTACTCTTTCCGCCGCCAAATGCTGAGCTTTCCATCAAGGTGAACACAATAAAGCAACTCATTATTCGGATCAGGCAACACATCCAAGAACTTACTACAACCTCTGGGTAACGCCGTACTAAACAGCGCTGTTTCGTACTGCAAATCAAACACAATTAACTCTCTAGGAAACGTCACAAACACAATATGCCTCCACTGCGGTGAGAACGAAAATTTCACACTATACAAAGGAAAAACCGCCGACGCAGGAGCAGGAGAAGATCCACCACTATTAGAGGACGTCGTGTCCCTCTCTAATCTCGCTAATTCACTATAATCCGTTTTAATACTGAGTTCTTTGATCACAATATCATTTTCTGTCTCTCCAAGTACTTTAATAGACAACAAAAGGCCTTTGAGTCCAATCGCACAAAAATGGCGTGAATCAAACGGATCGCGTCGTATACATGATAAAAACTCAGGAGACGCGTCGTATTTGAAGAAACATTTAGGGATAGTCGTAGTTGTAGTTGCAGTAGTGTAGAGAGAAAGAGTAGAAGTACCGGAAATAGCAGCGAGAATGTAAGAGTCAGGGCGGGAGAGGATCCAACAGAGGTCCTGGACCCCACATTTAGGACTGGGATCATGATCGAGCCAGAGAAGGACAGATTTGAGACGGAAATCAAGGAGAGCGATGCGGCCGTGGCGGTCAGCGGCGGCGAGGAGGAGGTGAGAGGAGGAAGATTCGGTGGAGAGAAGGTCGCGAGGAAGAGGGAGCGGGGTCCAGCGTACAGAAGTAATGAAAGGAGAGAGAGAGGAGGAGGAGGAGGAGGAAGAAGAAGAAGAATTGGGAGGAGGCGAGAGAGGGATAGTGGAAATGAGTTGGAGGGAACGGGAATCGACGATGGAAATTGAAGATCCCGATGGGAATGCTAGGAGGCCAGAGGAGGAGAGGTCGATGGAATTGAAATTGTTGCGCGATGGTGGGCCTGGTAGCATGCACTCCGAGGTCGAGTCTGTTTGTGGTGTTCTCGGGAGAGACATTTCCTTCTGTTTTCTCTTTCTTTTGTTGGCTGAGGCCTGTGGGATTGAAGAGGAAAGTCTGGAGAAGGGTGGTGTTGTGTTTGGTTTTGAGAGGGGCTGAAAGTAAATGCTGACTTTTCTTTTCCCTCTCTTTACCAGTATTTGCTAGCAGTGGTGAGTGTGAGATTCAGTTTTCACGCGCCAGAAAACTTGAGATTGTTCTTCTCTTTTTTTGGGAGAATTTTCTTGTATCTTTTGTAATAAAATGGTTAGCTTTTTAACTTTTTACGGGAATAATTACTGCCTTTGATTTTTGTGTTTTAGACAACGAAAAGGACCCTTTGTGTTTTTTCTTTCTTTTTTTTAAAAAATTTTAACGACATTTTCTTAAACTAAACTTCTGGTCCAAGCTAAATTCAGTAATCAGTTTAATTGCTCATTACCACAGGCCAAAATTTATAAATTATATAATAGAAAATTGTTGATTCGGTTTCACATAATATCTGGTAAAGTATATAATAAAACAAAATAAATTTAAATTTTTTTATTTTTATTTTAATAATATGGCATTGCCGCGGTATATATTTTCCTGATATGTTATACATTTTTTTCATTTTATTAATATGATTAAACTATGTACATAATTTATTATGAGAAAATATATTACACACTTAAAATCGAAAATTTACGAACATGTTTTATACTTTCTCTTGTGTAAAAATCAAACCTTCATTTTTGCTATCCAAGCCCTTAACTTATTTAAATTACCATTCAAATCCTTTGACTAACAGCGTGGTTAGTCCATATTTTGCTAAGTTTAGTAAAATAATGAAACAAATTTAGTGGATTTCACTAAGTTATACTTTCAATTCAAATATTTTCTTTTCATTATTTTATTCTCACACCGCAAGGCCCTCCGTTGCACCGTAAACTCGGCTCTTCCACCCACACTCACAAACATCCCCCTCCACTCACGCCCCAAACCATCATTTTCTCTCCTATTGATCTTCCATTTTCTCTTTGTCTTTCTGAGAATGGAAATTCTAAATAAAGATTTTATAGTTTTACCAGTTTATAATCTTAAATATATAATTTTATTAAAAATAAAAAATTATATAATTATAAATTATAATAAAAAATATTTCGCTTTAAAAATTATAATCCGCAAGAATTTAATCATTTTCACTCCTATAAACTATCATTATTATATTATTCGGTTTGATATTACGAATTTAAAACTTAACAATTCATAATTTAATTGTTTAACTATTAAATCGATATCATCATATTAATAATTTCTTAAATAGTTAAACAATAAAATTATGAATTGTCGAACTATAAACTAATAATATCAAATACAAGCAATATGATAATAATGGTTGATTGAAATAAACATAGTTAAATCATTATGAATTGAAATTTTTTAATAATGAAAATGCTTATCTCGATTTGTAACCGTGCATCCTTCGTTCATCTAAAAAATATACATTTTGAGTTTGATACCTCAGTCAAACTGTGAAAAATTATTACTATTTCATCTACGTACTGTTGGATAGAATATTAGTTTATTTTAATTCAACAACAAAATAATTAAGATTTGAAAATCCAATTTAAATAATGGCATCAAGTGCAAGTATAGCACATGAATTAAACCAATCCCATCTTTAAATCTAATAGACCCATCACCGCCACAAATGGCGTTGATGCTTTAACACCAACTCAAATCGAAGTATGTCAGCAAACCCACAACAAAAAACAACGACAAATCTCACTTGTCTTTGTATTTCATCATTTCAGCTCCCTTGAAGAACTATTCATTGTCCTTTCACTTTATCTCTGATACTCTTGTCTAACGCTCTCAAGTGGTAAATTAATGAGCAAAAACGCTCTGTCTCTGTACTCTATTTCCTTTTTCAAATAATAATAATAATAATCATGAAAGATTCTATTAGCATTTTTAATTTAGTTGCTAGACCACTGTTGTCGCTGGAGTTGAATCTTAGCTTACTGCCATGCTTAGAACTGAAGGGTACTTGCACAGCTTCCTGCAGCATCGACAGCCAACATGCATAATGATGCTCTTTAGATAATTATAGTTATCAATGGCAAATTTTAGAGCTCTTGAATTCTGCTAGAGGATCTTTCCCTTCTTCTCATTTGCAAAAGTAATCAATTTCAAAACAAATAAATAAACAAAATTGAAGAGTATGAAAGTGGCGGGCAACAATAACAGGTAACAGCAGCGATGATTGCAGCGACATCAAATAGCAGGCGAACAGCGTAGGAAAGCAGCAGCATCCCTCTTTCCTTGCTGGAGAAAACTGTAGCAACAGCAATAATTTGTCTTTTTCTTATAGTTATATGTAAAATAACAGGTTTATTTGGTTCATGCAACAGCCAAAAGTTAAAAATAAATAGTTATCTCAAAATTAGTTTGAATTTAAACAAACAAAAAATTCCATGAAATTATTATTCTTCAATTTTATAGAATAATCTATTGAATGAGAAATTATAAAATAATTATTATATATTTTAGAAAATAATATATTTTTTAATTATGTATTTTAATTTCGTTTGATATCATCTTTTGTTATCCATCACAGGTATATATTAATATATATAATTTTTAATTATAATTTTATTTAAAAATAATTAAGTATCTATGAATCAAATAATAAAATTAAAATTATATAGGAATAATTATTTTATTTCTATTTATTCTATTCTTTACAAACTATTATTTAATTTTATGAATTAAATATAGCCCACGTGTTTTATATTATTATTTTTCATTGTTATTCATAACTTTTAGTGAGTATTGCTTCAATCTAGAATAATTTTTAATCTCTCTCTCTCTCTCTCTCTATATATATATATATATATATATATAAGATTTAAATTTTTTATATGTATGTTTAATTTTTGACACATAAAATTTAAGTTTATGTATAATTTTATAATTTTTTATTAATTTACTGATTCATAAGTTACATTTTTAATTAAATATTGACTCTAATTCTAAAAAATAGCATATTAATTATACTTTAATATTATATTAACTAATAAATAATTTTATAATCATATAATAATAGTAATTCTATTATGAGAAATAGCATATTAATTTTAGTTTGATATTATACTAACTAATAAATTAGTTTTATAATCAAATGATAATTTTAATTTTAAAAAGTAACATCTTAAATTTTATTTTTAATATTATATTTAATAAAAATTAATTTTTAATTATATAATAAATTTTTTAAAAAATAATAATATCGATTATATTAATTTACATAATATTATATTAATTAATAAAAATTTAGAATAATTTTTATATTATTATATTAATAAAATTTTAAAATTTTAAAAATAAAAATTTTAAAATAGTTAGTTTGTTATTACTTTTTATAAATTTTATAAATTAATATTAAATATTAAAAAATTTATTAAATTATAATTACTAATTTATTTTTATAATTAAAATAATAATAATAATCATATAACATATAGCTAAACAACTAATTATTTATTAAATTGATGCTGAGTGTTTTTTAAGATAGTATTTTTTTTTTTTTCTGTTGTGTTGCTATAGAGTTTATGCTGTAATGTATTGGATCAATATGGCATTAATTCGAGGAAATGTGAGACATCAGTCACATTGATGCATAATAACTAAGGGTAAGTATCCGTCCGTTCAAATCATAAATATATAAATTATATATAAGTAATTATAATACATAAATAATTACATTTGCATATATGTCATAAATTTTTAAACTTGACTTTTATTTTTATATAAATATAGATTTATTTAAAATATAGATAGCCCGCAATTTTCTTAAAATTAAGAAATAAATGCGTTAAAAGTATTTATATTTAATCTTTTTTCTTATATAAATGTATACATTTAGAATATATGATGCATAACTTTTATTAATTGCATTTTTCTAAAGTTGTTTATGTTGTTATCACTTATGGACGAGGCTAATAAATGTACTTTTATAATAAATGTAGAAAAATAATTATTTTTATTATATAGCATATATCTATATACTTTTCATGAATTAAAGTAAAAAACAGCATTCGAATTAAATATTTTACGTGTCGATAATTAACATAGCCATGCATAAACGACGTGCCACTTTCCACTATTTACCGTCAAAACGCAAGTACATCCACCTTCCCTCTTCCCATATCCATAGTGTATATTAATTATTTTATCTTAAATTTACATAACAATAATGTTAAGTGGAGCTTCAATTTAAACTTATTCGCGCTTTAGTTTAAAGTTAATTATTCTTTTATACAAATCTATAATAAAGATTGCGACAAATCAAAATCAAACTTGAGTGTACAACATAATAATATATATCAAATGAGCCTCAATGTTTGAACTGAGTTGAATTTAAATGTTAGATTGTGTTAATTCAGTTCGACTTAGGTACTTAATTTAAGAACTTAGGTAAGAATGTTCGAAGTTGTTTGAGATTGAGTTTTTAAACTTATTTTTTATTTTTTTTATTTTAAACCTTAATTTTCTTTTGGAAAAAGTAAATAAATGAATATCTTTTTAAGAAAAGTAGTTTATAAGAATTAAAGAATTTAATATATTGAATCAAAAAAAATAAACTTGCTATTTTAAACGTTTAATATATTAATCTAACATGAAAAAGTATATTTTAGTCTCATTTTAACAAATTAATTAAATAAAAAGGATAAAAACTAGTATACCATATAATTGAAGTGAGAATCTACCGACTTCAAAAAACCAATTGCAAATAAAGCTCCTTTTAATCTCATTAAATATATATTTAAAATTAAAATAAAAAGTACCAACAAAAAGAATCTATTTTCATTTTATTAATCGAGTTAAAGGAAATTTAAACAACATTCCATTATTTATTATTTTGAAATATACAATTTGTAATATAATTTTTTTTATTTATATTTTTTTTAATTATTTTAAACGATATGAATCAAAATACTAAGAAAGTTCTGCTTTTATTTTATTATCAAAAAAAATTTAAATAATATTCTAATTTTTATTATTCTAAAATATATAACTCATAATATATATTTTTTTATTTATATTTTCTTCTTATTGTTTTTAAACGACACGAGTTAATATGTCAAAAAATTAAATATTTATTTAATATTTTATTTTTTAATTTTTATAATAGATTTTTGAAAACAAGAATTATCTCTTTTCTCTAAAATTAAAGTTTGTGATCACTTTTTTCCAATTTGAATGCCAAATGATCCCTCTATCGATTAATTTTTCCGAATAGTGGCTTAGGAAAAATCCATTCCTTTTCTAACCAAAACAACTAATTGTAGTAACTTCTAGAAAAGAGAAAAGAAATATTTCTTTTGAAAATAATAATATAAAAGAAAGCAAACAGAGAGAGAGAGAGAGAGAGAGAGAGAGAGAGAGACGCACCCCTCACATCGCTATAACAAAACAGACGACAGGTCCACAATACCATCTCCCAGTATAAGTGTTTGCAACACCCACACCACATCCTATCTACCTTCCTTCCATATCTCTCTCTATATTTCGTAAAACCTGTTCTGTTCTTTTTCTATGATTAGGAATTCATAATTTGAAGTGCCGCTGTCATCTTCTGAAGCTTTGGCTGCTACAGAAGAGCCGAGACCATGACCGGAGGAGCAGTTGTAGATGAGAAGTTTTGCTTCAAAGTGGAAATAGACCTGACAGTCCGCAAGACATCTGTTTTCTATCCTGGAGATGCTTTCCTTGTGTATGATCCTCAAGGAGAAATTATTTTCCGATTCGATTCTTATGGTCCTGAATCCCAACCTAAAGATGAACTCGTTCTTATGGATGCTTCTGGCAAATGCCTCCTCTCCCTTCTTCGTAAGGTTTGTCTTACACAATTTCTTTTTTCTTCTTTTTTATTTTTTGATAATTTTATAGTATTACTGAGTAGTGAGTATCAGGATTTAATATTATTGTTATGCTAATTAAACATTCGGGAATCCAGAAAAAGTGATTTTCAAATTAAGGGGTGTTTGTTATTATTCTTTTCATGTTTTTATTTATTTTTAAATTACAAAAATAAAATGTGTTTGTTTTCTTTTTTTCTCCTTTTAAAACTGTTTGCATAGTATTTAAAGATAAAGTTTTTCTAATAAATATTTGTTTTTTTTCTTTATATTTTCTCTCTTATTTTTCTTCTATTTTTCTCTTATTACAACTTATTTTTTATTTTCTCACTATATTTTTTATATAAAATCAAAGAAAAAATTATTTAAAAAAACAACTAAAAAGTATTAAATATTTTAATTTTATAAACAAAAAATGAAAATGTACCGCACTAACCCTGAACTTTTAGTAACTTCTAATATCAATGAATATGAATTAATTGTATTTTCAGGAATTGTATTCTAAAATGGCAAAAGAAAAAAGAAACCCTTATATATTTTGGAGAAAAACAATTAGGTTTCTATATTTTATTTTATCCCAAATTGACTCTTTATCTCAAAAAGAAATCTAATTAAGTTTAAATACATAACCGTATTTAACTTTTCTGTCTGCTGTAATTTACATCCAATGACAAACAACACTTAGCATTATATATTATTTAATTTTTACTACAGAAGTTAATAAAATAAAAAATTAATTCCTACTGTCTCTATCTTTTCCAATTTCCTACCATCGAACCAAACTCAAATTCAACAACAATGAAATATAAATAATAATAAAAAAAAAAAAAAAACAATACAGAAAAAGAAAAATCCAAATCAACATCCTTGTGGCGTTGCCTACCATTCATCATCATAAAGATTTGATAATTCCATAATAGTTCCATCAACGCCACTAACACATTCTTCCCCTTCTCTACCCACAAATCACCACACCACCCCTTTTCCCATCATCATCATCATCAGAACACCCACAAAATCACCACCGCCCCAGCCACTTTCAAATTCATAGTCTCTCTTTCTCGTTTATTGTACACCGCAATTTCTAAAAGAAAAACAAAAATGGAAGTTGAATAGGAAGGTCCACTAAAAAACTGCAGTAGACTAACCCTCTCTTCCCTCAAACATCTCTTCTTATTGTCTTCGTTATCCTCTTCCTCAATCCACTCACACTCATGGGGTAATAAAAAATTTTAATTAGTCCTGATTGGACTATGAATATATTTATAATGATAATTATTAAACTATTATGGATTAGAGTTATATTTTTTTCTAAATTATTTTCAAATTAGAGTAAATTCATATACTTACAAAAAAAATAGTTCGTTTTTTCTAACCAAACTATAGCCCACCCCTGCTCCAAGATAGTTCCCTGCTCGTCACACTCCTTTCTACCTTCACAATTCCCTCGTATGCCTTCTGTTCACAATTTCTTCTTTGCAATCTTCACTTCATAACGGCGGCATGCGATGCTATTGGTTTGTATTGATAATGGCAATTTAAAAAGTTGAACAGGGCGATGGCTACTGGTCATTGACATTATCATCAATACATTTCACTGTTGCCAAGCCGTACTTCACCATTGTTTTCCATTTACAGCGGAGAGAATTTGGGATTGGATTTAAGAGAATTTGTGATGGAGTCTAAGAAAATTGGGAACAGATTTAGTAAGAGAGAAAGGATTTTATTAAATATTGTCATCTTTTGAAGGATTAATATATTTATATTTTTCCAATCATTAATTTCCTTTCAGAAAATCCAAAAAATAAAGCTAGGTGTGATTATGTGATTAGTCCATCATTGTATGTGGATCCTAATACTAACAGACTTATTAATAATGTTGTGATTGGGTTTAATTGGACTTTTCCTTAAGAGGTAAAAAGCCAATTTGTAACAAAAAGAAGCATATAGGGTTTAACTGTCTTTTCTTAAATTGTACAATGGCTTTTTTGTACCCATTGCCTTTTAAAATTGTAGCCCAGACCATTTGAACTATAGCCTTGAGCGGGTCGTCGTCCAGTCCCGAAAACTATTTCCATGATAATGTTACATATTTTAGTTTTTTTTTTTTTTTTTACAAACTTACATATTTTAATTTTATAATATTAATAAATGACCAAATTTGCCTATTCATATTTACTATTTTGACTGAGTCTGTCTATATTTAAAAAATTATTCTTCTATTTATAACTTTTTAGCAGGCTGAATTTGTTGAGTTAAGCTTCAGAATAATTATATTTTCAAGTTCGATAAAAAAAATAATTAGACTATTTTGTATTAGGTTCAATCGATTATTTTCAGACGGACTTAATAAGCCGAGTGACTACTCAAATTCATAAATAAATATAATTTTGATTATTGAGTTAGATATAAATTTATGAGGTAAATAATGAGTAATTCTACTATTAAATTCGATCATGATGACATGTGCCACATTTTAATAATAATAATTTCAACTACTTTTAAGTATGTTAATAAAAAAAATATTTCAAATTTTTTTAATATAATTATTTGAAATATTTTTAAATTTGAAAATATAATATAATTAGAAAATTAATTCATTAATTAATATAATAATAAAAATATTTTTAATATACTATATTTTAGGATTAAAATTATTATTTAATTAATAAATAATTTATTAATTAATATTTTAATTGTCTGATAAACATATAAATTTATACAACATAATATTTTAGGTGTTAAAGATAAATTCACATGTCAAAGAATTTATATTAGAAATGAGTATATGTATCAAAATAATGAATATTTACCTTTTAAGATTATAAATCATAATTTATTAATTAATATAATATTTAAAATATAATAAACATACTATTTTTAAAAATTATTATTAATGTTAAAATATAATTATTATTTAATAAATTAGTATAGAAAATACAAAATTATAAAATTATATTTGAGTTTAGATTTTATGTGTCAAAAATAAATGTGTAAATTATTTTTTTTTAATTTTTTAACTCAAAACTATTAAATA
This sequence comes from Ricinus communis, assembly GCF_019578655.1. Taxonomy (NCBI): domain Eukaryota; kingdom Viridiplantae; phylum Streptophyta; class Magnoliopsida; order Malpighiales; family Euphorbiaceae; genus Ricinus; species Ricinus communis. The sequence goes on from NC_063258.1 coordinate 25,847,940, forward strand.
AATCAAACAACTAAAAAGTTAATTACTTAAAAATTATAAATATAGCTTGCAATGGTCTAATCTAATACCGATTAATACAAGAAAATTATAATTTTATTTAAATGAGGTATATGTTTTCACATATATACTAAATTATTAGATAATAAATATATATTTATTAGTTTTTGAGAAGACAAAACAATATAATTTATGAAGAAAAGTTAAGTTTCTCAGGACCTTGTTATTTTGTTCTCTTGAATTTATCCACAATTACCCAAAACTATGTCAAATTAACTCTATGACACAAAAAGAAAAAAAAAAAAAAGAATTGTAATATTAATGTGCTAATGAAATGCAGAAGCCAAGTCTTCATCAACGGTGGGACGGGTATTTGGGAGAGAGAAACGAAGCGAATCATCAAGACCCAATTTTTAGTGTATCTAAATCAACCATCATCGGACGGTCCAGCTTAGTGGTGGAAGTCTGTGGAGATCCAGGTGAGGAGTACCAGATAGAAGGCAATTACTCCAGGCGACGCTGTATGATCTATAATACGACGTCCTTGGAAGACCCTTCGTCAAAAGATCCTGTGGCTGAGATTAAAAGAAAGGTGGATCCCACAACTAAAGTGATGCTTGGCAAAGATGTCTTTTGGCTTCGTGTGAAGCCAGGGCTTGATGCTGCTTTTGCCATGGGATTAGTGCTTATTCTTGATCAGATGTACGGTGACAGTGATGATAGTAATGCGGATGATGTAGATCCGAATATAGACGATATTTCTTTTTCTTGACTTTTTCTTTTTGTTCTCTTATGCAATTACACCCGACTTCATAGTTTCTTTTATTTTTTGCTGTTGGGTAATTCGTCATATCAATTTATGAATAAGTATTTTTTTTTATTTGGCCAATTTTGAATTCTATCGTAAATAATGCGTCATACAACTAAGGGATAAAGAATATATATTTACATCAAATTAATTTTTTTTAATCTTTTAAAATGTTCATAGCATATTTGATAATCCTTTTATATCTCACTCTGATGTGAAATTCTTTTACCAATATTTGATTGGTAATGAAGAAACTCAAATTACAAACTCAAAAGGCTAAATTGATGTGTTCTTTTCTTATCTATAAGTATACATCTTTTTATAGACATATAAAGTTAGATTCATAAGTCATACGAACTTAATAAATATTCATTATTCCTTAAATAAATTCAAGATAAACATTTAAATTCTTAAGAAACTTAATATAAGACAAATTAACTTTGAAACTTTTAAATTCTAAGTATTTTATAAAATAACGTATGTAAGATTTCAACCATTAATTTGAATAAATGAGATTTTTTCATCTTATATATAAATATCTAATTTTTAGATCAATCAAGACCATTATTTTAAAGTAAATGGTTAATATCAATTAAACACAGCTTATCCTATTTAAAAAAATTTAGAAAATTTTATTTTAGATTTTAAATGACAAGATTCTAATCTAGAAATAATAATAAAATTTGAAACTCAAGGAATAACTAACTTAATTCTTAAATAATAGAAAAAATAAAATTTAAAATCTTAAAAATTAGAATGCCTAAGCAAATCTCACAATCTAAAATTTCTAAGAATTTAAAATTTCATTGAAAAAATGAACCTTAAAAGTAATCAATGGGGTTTGCAGAAACTGAAATGAGCACTAATAAAAAAACTATATTATCTAACGTCAAATGCGACAAATAGTTATGAAATATCCAAATTAGAACTTATATATAATATTTTCTAAAAAAGAAAAAAAAAATATTTATGTTTATTATGATAATATTGTTTTTTAAAATTCATTGATACTGATGTTAATATTTATGCCCAAAACCGGCACGCTTCTAATATATATATGTAGATATTTATATATTATTTTTATTATTATTTTTTAAAAACAGGTGATATGACATGTTATTTTAAATTAAATTTTTATAATTTAAAAAAATAATTTAAATGATATATACATAAACTCTTAAATTAGTGAAGAAATTATATAAATAACAAATAAATAAACACGTAAAAAAATATTATTAAAAATAAAATAAATCATGCTCGTGTAAAATCTATTAATCTTTATTAATGTATAATTTAAATTTAAATAACTATATATTTTATTTTTATATATTGTCCCCTCTTGTCATTTTCTTAAATTTTTTAGAAAGTATCGTACTAGTATTATATATATATATCATATTATGTTGGTATTGGTATCCGAGTCGGAACTTTTTAACGAGCAAGGCATCTGACTTTTTTCAATTTAAGTGCGCATTTTGTTTTGAACGTTATAGATTTCACACTTGTCAATTTTCGCAGTATAAAGCAAATGTTTGATCACCACCGGCACTGTCAATTGTCCTATTTAGAAATGTGATGAATTTACTCTTTGATTAGATTATGAGTGTTTTGGGTCATTTTTCCACTTTGCTTTGTGCTTGCCGCATCAACTAATATGAAAAATACCTTTTCAATAAACACTTGGATATCAAAATTTCATTTAAGAATTTCTATCAAAAGACTTTAAACTTACCACATGATCATGTTAAAGTGTCATTCTAATGATTAGCTTATGTTGTGGAAATCGGATTATATTTCCACTGCAATCGAATAAGTTATACAAAAAATTACAATTAAGAAATAAATTTTTAATTAATTTTAGATACAATATATCACCTATAATTATCCGACAAATAAGCTATTAAATAAACAATAAGAAAAGAAACACTATAACTTTAACGAAGTTTGGTAAAAATTATGCTTACTTCATTGGGTAAATACCAAAATAATATTTTTTTAATTCAATAGAATTACAAAGAAATATTACTAAAAAGAGAAAGAAGAGAAATACATTTAGTCCATAGAAATATAAGGCCCATTATTTTGTTTGACACTTTGAAAAGGAGAGAATGCCCACTATTTATAGATTTGGGACCACTTTTTCCTTTTCTTAGCTTTCAATGTGGGATGAAGGAGACAAAAATAACAAATCTACACCTTGACGACTTCCTAAGCCCAATCAAACATTCTTTGTTTTTTCTCATTACAAATTTAGCAATACCTCCAAATACGCTTGAAGCGCCCATCTTCAAATTTCTAAAATATTTATCAAGTCCAGACAATGTTGGAATTTGACTCCAGTTAGTACTTTCGTAGTCATATCTGCAGGATTTTTAGCAGTTGGGATCTTCTGAAAAAATATCTCACATTCTTCAAGAATTTCTCTTACAAAGTGATAACGAACATCGATATGCTTTGTCTTAGAATGATAGACTAGGTTTTTAGCTAAACAGATATCATTTTGACTATCACAATGCACTTTGACGTGCTTCTGATCAATTCCCAAGTCTTTCACCAACCCCTGAAACTAAATTGTCTCCTTTACAGCTTCTGTAATTGCCATATACTCTGCCTCTGTTGTAGACAAAGCAAACGTTAACTGCAAAGTAGACTTTCAACTAACTGGTGCTTTTGCTAGTGTAAACACATAACTAGTAGTTGACCGACCTTTATCCAAATTACCTGCGTAGTCAGAATCATAGTATCCAACCACACTTAGACCAAACTTCTTATCCTGCTCAAACATTAACCCAACATCCATAGTATTCTGAATATATCTTAGGATCCATTTCACAGCTTGCCACCTACTCACAACTCCGACTGCTTGTGAAATGTCAGGCCTTGTGCACACTATAGCATACATCAAACTACTAATTGCATTTGCATATGGAACCTTCAACATATATTCTTGGTCTTCATCATTCTTTGGAGATTGAGAAACACCGAGTTTAAAATGAGGAGTAAGTGGTGTACTGACAGGCTTTGTCGTTTCATTAATTCCAAACCGCTTCAGTACCTTTCTCAGATATTCTTTCTGAGTTAAATAAAGTCTCCCCAATTTTCTGTCTCCGCTTATCTCCATACCAAGAATCTTTCTAGTTCACCTAAATCCTTCATTTAAAACTTTTGATTTAGTTGAGCCTTTAACTATTCAATTTCTCCTCTATTTTTCGATGCAATCAGTATATCATTAATATAAAGGAGAAGATAGATAAAGGATCCATCCTGTAGCCTTTTCAAGAATACACAATGATCATATTTACTTCTTGTGCACCTTTGCCTCATCATAAACTTATCAAATCGTTTGTACCACTGCCTTGGTGATTGTTTCAAACCATACAAGGATCTGTTCAATTTGCACACCAAATTTTCTATTCTGGCAACCCTAAATCCTTCAGGCTGATCCATGTAGATTTCCACTTCCAAATCACCATGCAAGAATGCAGTTTTTACATCCATTTGAACTAGTTCCAAATTCAATTGTGCTACCAAGGCCAATAATATTCTAATAGAGGAATGCTTCACCATTAAAGAAAAAACTACATTATAATCATTTCCTTCCTTCTGAGCATAGCCCTTAGCTACCAATCTTGCCTTGTAGCGAACATCATTCTTATTAGGAAATTCATCCTTCTTTGCAAATACTTATTTGCAACCAATTGCCTTCTTTCCCTTAGATATACTAGGTAGCTTCCACGTCTAGTTTTTTTCAAGGGATTGTATTTCTTCCTCCATAGCCATTTTCCACTTATTTGCCTCAAAGCTTTGTACAGCTTCAATATAAGTGGTCGGAACATCATTTAAAGATACAAAGGTTACAAAATCTTCAAAATAAGCAGGTTTTCTAGTGTTCCTCTTTGGCTTACTCAATGCAATTGACTCATGTTGCCGCTGAGGTTCTTGTGCTGGAACCTCTACTTCATCACCTGATTCATCTTCTAACTTCCCTTCTTCTATAGGAGTAGATTTATCAGACTGATTTACTGTTGGTTCAGTCCTTTTATTATCATCAAACTGCACTTGTTTGGGAGATTGCTCCACCTGCTGTGAAGCTCCATTTGTCTCCTGCTTTTCTACGTTTTTCACCATAGTAGATTCTTCAAAGGTAACATCTCTACTGAAGATTATCTTCTTTGAATATGGGCACCATAGGCGATATGCAGTGGAACAAAAAACATGTAAGGAATTATAATCTGTAGCAGGTTTTCCATACCATACCTCTAAAGGTGTTTTATCGTTGATAGCAGTTGATGGCAAACGATTAATGAGATGACACGCGTATGTTATAGCCTCAGCCCAAAACTGTCTGCCCAACCGAGCATTACACAACATACACTGAACTTTCTCCAGTAGAGTGGGTTCATCCTTTCTGCTAGTGAAATGTCTCACAATACCTTCATCTCAGCAGACTATCATAAAAGGATCACTTGTATACTCTCCTCCATTATCTGTTCGGAGACATTTGATTTTTCTGCCCGTCTGAGTTTCTACCATCTTTTTCCAGGTGAGAAAAACTCCTAACACTTCATCCTTTATCTTCATAGTGTACACCTATAATTTCTGAAAAAATCATCAATGAAAGAAACATAATAATGTTTGCCTCCTATTGAAGTTGTCTTAGAGGGTCCCCCATACATATGAATGAATATAAGAATACCCTTTGTATAATGGATTGTAGTACCAAACTTCACTTTTGTTTGTTTCCCCTTGACACAATGTTCATAGAAATTCAATTTGCAGACTTTCACTCCCTGCAATAATCCTTGATTTGCCAGAATTTTTAAGGATTTTTCGCCTACATATCCTAAGTGCATATACCACAAACTGGTTGCTTCTAGTTCCTGATTATAACTAGAAACTGTTGTTGTTGTACTAATAACTGGATTACCAAGATAGTAATACAAGTTATTACTTTACTGAACACCTTCATCACAACAAGTACCCCAGAGATAACCTCTAAAGTTTCATTTTTAATGACAATAGTGAAGCCCTTTCTTGGCAGAACTCCCAAAGAAATAATGTTTCTTGTTAAACTCGGCGTATATCTGATATCAATCAGAATTCTAATTGATCCATCATGATTCTTCAACCGAACTGAACCAATTCCAACAGTTTTGCAAGTGTTGTCATTTGTTGTGTAGACAACTCCACCCTCTGTTTCTTTGAAATCAGAAAACTACTCCCGGTTGGACACATATGGTGGCTACAGCCTGAATCAAGAATCCAAGCTCCCAAATTGTTGTTTAATGGCATCATTACTAATAAAAGATCAAAATCAAATTCAGCTACATTTGTATATGCAACAGTTTTCCCTTTGGCTTTTTTTTTTTTCAGTTTCGGACAGTCTTTCTTCTAGTGCCCCTTTTTCCGGCAAAAGGCACATTGGTCTTTGGCAACTCTAGACTTCGATCTTCCCTTCTTCCCTTTACTTCTTTTCTCCGAATGGCCTCTCACTACCAAAGTTTCTGCTGCACTACTGGAGCTACCCTTTTTATCTTTTCTTCGTAATTCATAACTATATAAAGCAGCACAAACCTCATTGAGAGACACCTCAAGGAATTCAAATTCACGCTGGAAGAGATCCCAACAACATCAAGGCCAAATCTTCATCCTCAAATGTCACGTCTAAATTCATCAAGTCAGCAACAAGCTGATTGAAGTTTGTTATATGATCATTCATTGTGGTACCAGGAATATATGTGAATCTGAACAATCTTTTCTTCGTATGGAGTTTATTTGACTGCTCTTTTTCAGAAATTTTTCCTCTAGTGCTTTCCATAATTTACTAGCAGAAATTTCTTTACAGAATGCATATTTCTGCTCTCTCGACAAGCATGATCAAATTGTACCACATGCCAATCGATTAATTATTTTCCACTCCTTCTTCTCCATACAGTCTGGTTTCTCATCTTCAATGGTAACATGTAGACCTTGTTGGAATAAGGCATCTAGAACTTCACCTTGCCACATACCGAAATGACCGGTACCATCAAATATCTCCACCATAATTCTGGAACTCGCCACTGCATTTCTCACTGAAATTAATGAATTTGGTGCTACTGTTGTGGTTGGTGTAGAGGTACTTTCACTGTCAGTCATTTCTGCTTCGATCTATATTTAATAGCTTTCAAATATAATGCGAAAGGAACCAGATTCTTTTCTGATATGTAAGATCAATTTAAACTGCAACCACTCAGTAACCTGGCACTGATACCAATTGTTGTGGAAATCGGGTTAGTTTCTACTACAATCGAATAAATTATACGAAAAGTTACAACTAAGAAATAAATTCTTAAGTAATTTTAGGTTTAATATATCACCTATAATATCCGATAAATAAGCTATTAAATAAACAATAAGAAAAGAAACACCATAACTTTAATGAGGTTGGACAAAAATTATACTTACTTCTTCTGGCACTACCTAAATAATATTTTTTTAATTCAATAGAATTACAAGAAATATTACTAAAAAGAAAAAGAAGAGAAATACAATTTAGCACATAAAAATATAAGCTCATTATTTTTTTGACACTTTAAAAATGAGAGAAGATCCACTATTTATAGACTTGTAACCACTTATTCCTTTTCTTAACTTTCAACGTGGGATAAAAGAGCCAAAAATAACAGCCTAAACATTCATCTCAAGCTGCTTATGATTTTATAATCATTCTGCAGTGAAAAAAATTCTATGTGATCACTTCCTGCGAGAGTCACTTTTTTTTTTTTTCTATTTTTATTGATTAAGAAAAATAATATCATCAATAAATTGATTTTAAGATTTTCCAGCCCACCGTAATAGTTTTGAAATATTTTATCTTTTACCACTTGTTGCCGAAGCCTATGCCTTAAAAGGGACACATTCAGGTTCACAATCTCCAATGTTGGCAATGGTGAATTCGATTCCTCTATTGTTGATTTTTTACAACAAACACAACGAGGCAGCTCTTAGAAAATCAAAGTGCTCACCGATGAGATTAATGAGAGTTGAAAGTTAATTGATGATTACAATTTTTTGTTGTCAAGCTGGACCAGAATAGAATAGCAAACAAAGCTACTATAATTGCTAATTTGTTTTATAATAGAGATCTGTATTTGAATCCTCCTCCAATTCGCAATAGCTTCTTGACAAATGATGTATCTCCTTATAATTTTCAATGCATAGAGACTCTATTGATCAAAAAACCATCCAGAGTTACAGTAATCTGGAAAGAAAAAGAGTCTATATAAAATTAAAAAAAAAAGTATATTTTTATCTGTTTGATATTTAATTTAAATAAAAAAAATTTATTTAAATTTGATGTAAACGTTACAACTAATATAAAAATGACACGTATGTAAATATATTTTTTATTTTAGGATTGAATAAATATGTGGAAATATACATCAAATTTGGACCATAAATTTTTCTATTATTTAAAAGGAAAGCTTATATCATTAGTTTGCTATTAGAATTTTCAAATTGAAATTCTTAAATATTAAAAATCTCACATCATTAAAAAAAAATAATATAAAAGAATTAAAGTCCAATGCTACCAAAAAAATTAGTATCTTTTTTATATTAATTAAATTCAAACATAAATATATTAACCAACTCTACATTTTGCTCATTTACTTAATTCCCACCTTAAATCAATAAATTCTACCGTGCGCCAACTGAATCTCGTTTCTTGTGGGCCATAATTAATATCTATGTATCAACTAAAGTTTTGTTGATTGCAATTCTCAGATTAACCATGGAAAATCTTCATATTTCTCTTATTTTGTAAAATTGTTTATCTCAAAAATTAAATTAACCCTTTTTGAATTTTTGAAATAATTAATTCAAAACTTTATCTTTTTAACTCAACTTAATCTATTTTTAAAGAGTGATATAATAAAAATGAGAAAATATCATTTTTATATTAATTAAATTATTATAAACTGAATATAATTAAATTTATTTTAGATTATAAAATAGTTTTTAAAAAAAGAGCAGACACTCGCTCTTTTAATCAAGGAAAGTTTGGGGTAAAAAAGTAAGAATTTAGATTGATTTGAATAAGAAAAAGTCAAAAGAAATGGATTAATTTTATTTTTTATTTTTTGGACTGTGTCAATAAAGTGAAGCAAGAAAAAGCCCATGGAGATATGGGTCATGGGGCGGAGTGGTTCCTTTAAACAGCCGATTTGAGTTAGTGGGGGAGAGAAACCCGTGCTTTGTCATTGTGTCAATGGCCACTCTCAACTCATAAATGGGAATTTTACAAAGCCTGCTCCTTCTTCTACGCCTTCTTGCTTTCCAGAAAATTGCACATAATAGCAACCCGGCGGTGGACAAGGGATGGTTAGGATTGAGCATTTGGTCTTTTGGGTTCAAACACCCAACCGAATGAACTGAATTGAATTAAATATCAAATCGAAAATCAACTACTACAACTGTATCGAATAAATCAAACTAAATTTAAAATTATTTTAAATTCAAATTTTAGAATAAAAATCAGAATGTGTTTTGATTTTTAGTTCATTTTGTTAAATCAAACTTTTTTCATATAAAAATTGATAATTTTGATTTTTATTAAATTTAAACCAATAAACTAAATTCACATAAAATAAAACAAACTGAACCAAACCAAACCAAAAAAATACTCTACTTCGGTTTTCTCAGGTTCTTGGGAGCCCCTAAGAGAGGTGGGTCGAGGGTGGCATAAATCATGGCCCACCTTCCATAATTCAACATTGAATGTGAAAGTGAAATTTGTACTTTAATCCCTCTCCACAAGATGCTTTATTGATTTTTTTTTCTTTTTATTTTTAAAAATAAAAATCATTTATATCTATGGAGTTAGTTACATCGTAAGAAGCTTTGGAATTTAGGCAGTTGAGTTTTTGGAAGTTTATTTTTTAAAAGATTCTAAATAACTTGCTTACTTTTAAGAGTCATATACTTTAGTATTTTACATTAATAGGATAAAGATATTTTGTATGTCAAAGGAATATCTTATGATGTTTTTTTTCTTTTTAACACTTTAATGTCAGTCAAATCAATTTACTAATATAAATATCATCATATTCTACAATCTCGTTATTTTTGAAATAAAAATAGACAATTAAAATATCTTCTAGAAATATTGTGATTTTTTATTTTATTTTTTCTTCACAATCTGATTATATCATATGCAAACATTCTTAATCTAGTATTATATATATGCTTAATTAAAATGTAAAATATAGTATATATTGAATACAAATAAATATTTTTTTTTATTATACTACGGTTAGTTTTTTAAATAGATAATTATTCTAATTAAAAATACTGTAAATAAATTAAATTTTAATAGTTTATTATAAATGTATTTTAAATAGAAAATAATTTAAATTCTAATTAAAAATAATCTCTTATCCTAATATATTATATATATATAATACATTAATATTTATTTAGTTAATTTAAAATATTTTATTAAAAAATTGAAAAATTACATGAATATCATATTTTAATATATTACTAAAATAACTGCATGTTATAAAAATATTTACTAATAAAATTACCATATATATATTTTAGTAAATTAGATTACAAAATTTACGTATTAACTCTGACATTAGTGAGAATTAGTTATCCTAGGAAAAAAAGTGAGTGGGGAGAAAGTGGAGGTTGAGCTGCCTAGCCTACTGATACGTATGATGCCAAGCAAAGCGGTCGGTCCAAAATTCAAGACTTAATAATTGTTTTTATTTATTTTCTTAATCGGATATTCAAAATTGTGCAAATGTTTGGCCCATGTCATATGACACAGCTGAAAAAGGGCACAGTACACAATTAATTAGACCACCAAATTGAGGACCCTGTCCATTGCCATCTAATGCACCACCGCACACCAAAAAAATTGTATAACATCGTCAAAGATTCTTTCTAGATAAAAATATAAAAATTAACTTAAAAATATTATCTTTTTTGAGAATCTATTGGTTTAATTGCTAAAAAATTCTAAATTTTATATTTATTATTAAATTTTTAATTTTAACACCGTACTTTTACATTAATTTTAATTTTAGTATTTAATAGAATTATTTGTCAAATTTGCTAGTTTGACGTGAGCCCTAGTAACAAAATAAAAATAAATCAACGTTAGAATTGTTGATTGGTTTCGTTACTAAAATATTATCATTCAAATATATAAATTAGATTTTTTTTTTATTTTAGAATTTTATTAATTTAATGTGTTTAAATGATAAGATTTTAATAGTAAAAGTGCTGACTCATCTTTTTTTTTTTTTTATTGTTATTGTCGGAGTTTACGCCACGTCAATAAATTTTATTAATAATTTCACCAGAGATTAAAATCGAAATCAATATTAAAATTTAATGCTAAAATTAAAAATTTGAACAGTACATATTATATTTGATAACAGATACGAAATATATAATTTTTTAAGTTATTAAATCCATTTATTTTAAAAAATATATATATAAATTAAGCTTTAAAGACACCCTTTAATTCATTATTTTTAAAAAAATTTAAAAGACACATTATTTGTTCTTAAATTTAGAAACAATAAAGAGATTCTTAAATGACTTTTAAGTATATATTATATTATTTTCTGATTTTTTTTATTTTTTAATAGTTAAATTTTCTCATTATTTATTTCTTTTTTATTATTTTATTAATAAAAAAATTAACTCTAAAATAAAATAGAGGACATTGTTGAAATATATAAATTTGAAGACTGATTAAAATAGAAATTAAGTTGTTTATAATTTAATTAGAAAACAAATGTAAAATATTGTTAGAGATGATCCTATTACAGTAAAACTTTTTCTTAATTATATTTTTAGAATTAAATTTAATTATATATAAGAATATTATAACATAATAAAAGTGTGAAATTCCTTTTTTGATTTTACTCAATTAGTTTTATTATAAAGTGGTATGAAAGTAAAGTATGTATTATATTAACATAATAATTAGTAGAGTATGTTAAAAACACATTACATAAGTTGAGAAAAAAAACAGACGTGAATATTTAAAAATATTTTAACTTCAGTATGTATTTATAATAGCAAAGTTATTGTGTAAACTCAAATTTAGGGATAATACCAAATTACTTTACATGAATAATAAATTTCTTTAAAATATATATAATTATTATTATATGAGACAGATTTTCTATAAAATTGAAATTTTCTTTTATTCATAACTTATTTAAATTGAAACTAACATTCATAATAATTAAAAAATGCTGCATTAAATATAACGATAGGGATGTTCTACACTGTCGTTTTAAATGTTTTAGAAGAATAAATTTATGATTTATTTGAATATGGACAGTTTGGCACTTAGATGTACAGCGATTAAATGGAGCACTTTGGTTTAGTACCAAACCAGACACACTAGATTGTTTGTTTCTTAAAATATTATTTTTCTGATACTAATTATTTTTTTTAGAAATTAATTTATCCACTTCTTTCCAAAAGACATTTTTTAGAGAAGGAAATATATAGATGTTGATACATGAAAATTAAATTAGATAAATATTTACAAAATATAACTATATAATAAAGACAAAAACTTACAAAGCCGCATCAGCATAGTCAAAAAACTTACAACTATTGTTTAATTGACACGTAAATTTTAATTCCATAGTGATGCATATCAGAATTTTGCCTCTATTTTATTACAAGTAATTTTAAAAGGTGTTTAGTAGGCACAAAATATTAATAAAATATTTAAAAAGTTTTTTTAATATTAAAAATGAATTTAAATAATTTAAAATATGTACCTCAACCAAATCTATAAAGGGTCTTGCATTATAAAAAAACAAAGAAAAGAGAATTGCAAGATAAGATGTCATTTTAGTTTGTGCCCAAACTGAACTCAAAAGGAAGGAAAGAGAATTGAGGTTTTTACTGCACATTTTGTAGGAGGACAACTTTTTTAAACTAAAAAGAAAATAAAATTGAAATTAAAATAAAAACTTTAGAAATGACCAAACATACTTTCTGGAAAGAAAAGAAGGAGAGATTTGATGAAAAATTTTGGTAATCTAAATTATTGGGCGAGGCAAAAGTTATGGGAAAACAAAATAAAGAAAGAAAGCAACTCTCTCTCTCTTGTTTGTACTGCTCCCCAGCCAAAAGAAAAAAGAAAAGGGAAAAAGAAAAGCCCCATTGCAAACTGGAAATTTTGATTTTGATTTGAAAGAGAGCAAAACAACATAAGAAATTGAAGTGACTGACCCATCTATAATACATACAACATACTTACTAGTTACTACACACACACTCTCTCTCTCTCTCTCTCCAGTCTTTATAAAACCTCAAATATCTCTCTCTGTCTCTGTCTCTGTCTCTCTCGCTGAGAATTGCTGCCGGTGGTGAAGATGCCGAGGCCAGGGCCGAGACCATATGAGTGTGTGAGAAGAGCTTGGCATAGCGATAGACACCAACCCATGAGAGGTTCTGTCATTCATCAAATTTTCAGGTTCTGGGTTTTGCTTTTTCCTTTTTTTCTTCGATTTTTTTTTTCTTTTCTTTTGTGCATTTTGTGACTGTACACCATTTGTTTGATTAGGGTCGTCAGTGAGACTCATAGTGCCATTACTAAAAAGAATAAAGAGTGGCAAGAGAAGCTTCCTATTGTTGTGTTAAAAGCTGAGGAAATCATGTATTCTAAAGCAAACTCTGAGGTACTTTTTCGTTAAAATTTACTGATTCTTGGATCTTTGCTTGGTGTGTTCTGTTATTATGTTGAATTTGAAATGATTTTCTTGCTCAGGCCGAGTATATGAACCCAGATACTTTATGGGATAGAGTAAATGATGCCATTAACACCATTATTCGTAGAGATGAGAGTAATGAAACCGGGGAACTTTTGCCTCCTTGTATTGAAGGTACTGATTTCTTTTCTCTTCTTTTTTGGTGTTGCTTTTACAGTTCTTGGATCCAACTTAGAGTTTATGCTTCTGGGCTGTTTTCATTTATTTATTCGTTTTGGCAATATCTTAAAGTCTCAATAGGTAAACTAACTTGTAGAAATTAACTCGAGAAACTGTGATTTATATGTTGTATATTTGGAAAGAATGTATCTATTTAAGCTTAATTTGATTTACAATTAAAAATTGTTTTGCATAAATGAGTTTGAGGTGTTAAAGCCTATGTCTTTTTGCCAAATGTTGTTTAGCTGCTCTCAATTTAGGCTGCATTCCAGTTAGAGCTTCAAGAAGCCAACGGCACAGTAATCCTAGGAGTTACCTCAGCCCAAGAATGCATGAACCTGTGCCTGCAGCACTTAGAATTGTGGAAAGAGCCAATGATAAGCAATGCCCTCAGCTATCGCCACCTCAGTCCAGCAGTCAGTTGAACTTTGCAAGACCCACCACAGCAGTAAATTCGACGCTTCCGGTTTCAGAATCTAACTGCCATTTGACTGAGAGTAGTAATATAGCTGCTTCTTGCAGTTATCCTTTACTGTATGACAATATTTCTCTGGGCTCTAGTCAGTTGATGTCAAAGGAAATTAACAAGCAACTGAACTTGGGTTCAGTTTATCCCTTGTATTATGGAAATAACTATCACATCAAACAGCCTCATTTGGCTTCTCAAGTCCCAGAGAAGAATTCCAACACTATTTTTGTCGGTACACCAATCAGTACATCAGCTGCAGAGCCTGCTGAGATGAGTGTTTTTCATGACTTTTTAACATGTCCCAGTGCTGAAATTTCCGCCAAGAGAATCTCACAAGCAGATTTGGGGAATACTCATGAGAAGCCATCTGGGGTGCAATGCGATCTGTCCTTAAGGTTGGGTCTATTCACAGACTCGTCTGTGAATATGAAAAGAAGTCTGGTTCAAGAAACTGAAGATGTTGGCTCAAGCAACTCTCAAGATAGAAGCAAGTCTAGTAACTTTTATCTACAAAAAAACAAGGAGCTGTTTTTTTCTCCTAGTAGAAATACTAATGATCCCTTTTGAGTACCATCAAGTTAAGTGGTTTTCAGTGGGTGAAGAACAGAATTTGGATCCAACTATCAGAAGGCTTAAGCACCCTTAATTGACAATGTTTATGAGGGGCAATTTTGCTGGCGACCTGAGTTTACCTCTAACCAGTTCATCGGTCGGGTAGAAAGGCCAGGTTTGTAGACAATATTTTCCTGTTGTAGTGTATATGCGTCGAAATTTGAGCTGCCTCAAATTATGCTAGTTATTCCACTTTGCAACCTCATTTTAATATGTAGTTTTGATCACAGATTCACACGCTAACAATGAGACTGCAAGTTGGAATTTAGCATAAGTTCAAATGTAAATGAAGTCTGAGTTTTTTTAATCACGATGAAGATTGAGTTTGATTCTTATGTTAATAGTTGCTGCTAACATACAAAAATCAAGTTATTAAACCACCCTAAGACATTTAATTGAATTGGACTGGACAATTATGGAACCAGTCTCCCTATGATGTCTCTGCAGAAATGACCTTCCCCAGCCCTTGGTCACAGTAACAATTGGTAATTAGATGTTGGCCTTTGATTTGCTACAGATTCACTGCAGGTCATACACTTAATTTCTTCATATTGGTTTAGGAAAAGAAAAGAAATGTTTATTCTTTACACTGGTTTATATCCACTCAAAATAGGAGTGCTTGCAGTGCAATTGCTTCTTGGGCAATTTTATATAGATTGGTGCCAGCAAGGCAGAATTCTGTATGCTGAATTGCCCTCTGTTTAAAGTGATAGGCTGTTCTGTTCCTTTTGTGTAAAGCTAAAGGCTTTGCTGGCGAAATGGTATTGGAACTCGGGTTCTTAATGGAGATATTCTCAGGAGCAGTCCTGAGTTCTGAAGTAGGCTGTGATGGAACAGATAAACATTATGGGAATGTGAAAGGGTATTAATAATAATTTTTGTTGGTGTTCTCTCAGAGTTATTCTCGATTTGAAATGGTGCAGTGTGCTGGGATCCAATTGAAGGTTTCAATACTTTGGGGTTTTCTGGGAGACAGGGCATAAGGTTGGAAGGCTGTTTGTAAACGCGCTCTGCCGTGTGATTGGGCGTTTTAGGTTACACTTACTAATTCGGTGATGGTTTGTATCAGTGGGTTTGGAGGTACAATTTGGGTGAGAGGAGTCAGCACAACACTCCTGTTGTTTCGCAAGGTGATGGGAGTGAGAGAATGAAGTTTATTGTTCAAGGTCATTTTGGGTTGGGGCTTCTCTGCCTTACTCAAGATGGTTCACTGATTGCTGGCTTTGCTAGTTGATGTTGTAAATGGAATTGATAGAATTTATGTGGATGGTAAAGTTCCTAGATGCTGGGGAAGAAGAATCTTGCCCGGCCGACTCCTTTCTATATCCTCCTTTTAAGTTTTGGAGACAATGAGCGAACTGTTTCCTTTCTCGGGACAAAGGGTGTCTTTTCCTAATGGCTTATACTTACTGTTCACAATATCTTGTTCCGGTTAAGATTTAAGGAAAAGAAAAAAAAAAAAAAAAGAAAATAGTAGAGCTGTTTGACTTGAAAGGTACCCATTCACATGTAGAAGAATTTAACTTTGCGGCTAAAGCTAATCAGGAGAACTTACCTTTTCATAGATTCTATATACAAAACATAGGAAAGGCATTGGGCAAGGGTACCCTGAACTTTGGAATACTAGTTGGTAGTCCTGGCATGCCAGGATTACCGATGAACATCCCAAATAAATTCTTCACAGTTGTCCCTGTTTCTATTATTACTGTTTTTCTTTATTCCTTAAATTATGTTGCACTTGTCAGCCACACCATCATTCTCATTCACAGGGTCAGGAATGCTTGGGAATGTTTTTTATCAGAACTTTCGATGAGAAATTTGTTGAAAATCATATTTATCTCCAGAGTCCAGCAAGTTATACACATAAAGTTTCTATAATCAAAGACATTTTTATAGCATATTATGCAATCATTACAAGGTGCTAATGCAATTAAACTGTGAAAGAAAGGTTGCAGTGGGGAAATGTAATTTATATTTCCAGGAATGGGACATGGTACTCTGTATCAAACCGCCATTGTTTTTACATTGCTTATCAGATTTGGTAAAAATTGGATTCCTGCTGATAATTACAATCTGTCACTGTGAGGACCATAATACAGCATACTGCAAAAGGGTGTGTGCGCTCTACGATTCCTGGTAAGTTGTACCTTGCCATTAGCAGTTAATTTGTAGAATTTGAGCTAAATTCAAAGCTCTGTCAAATGAACCGAAGATTTCAAGGACTTTTTGTATTCTTCTATGCCTATAGCAGGATGTGGTGGTAGATTTACTTAGAATGTTGATGCATTTATAAAGCGGCTGTCTTGCTTTATTATTACAAATCCATAATCTATGAGACCTGTTAACAATTCTATTCTGGCAAATTGCTAAAATTGCTTTGGTTTGATCTCTTATTGATCTTCCTCTTAGTCCTCTCATTTTCTCCTCCCTTTAACAGAAAAAGTTTGTTGGGTCCACTTTATCCAATTTTCTATCCCTTTCCTATTCACTTTAACTTTCTTTCCCTCCTTTTTTCTCTTTCCCAGCACACATTTTATCCTTGCTGTGCATCAAGGCAACAGGCTGCTTGTACCAGGCAAAAACGGCTAAAATCTCAAGTTACATAACTGGTGGTTCAATAGTGGCCCATTTATCATCTAGTTAAAGTATTTAATTCATAAAAAAAAAACTCAATTTTATTCTTAAATTTCGTATTATGTGTCAAACTGCAAGGACCAAATTGAAGTCTTTTATGGATTGAATTCTTTAATTAGAGTGAATTGTCGGCTTTGAGTAAGTTGTTAAATAAATTAGCCAGAAAATTAAAATTTAGATAAATTATTTATTCAAATTGCAGGCAAAAACCATATGGGAGGCAGTTCGGAATCACTTTTTTGCAGAAATTTCAAAAAAATATTTATTTATTTTTAATTTTAGCTCTTTAAAACTACTTTTTTTTTTCTAAATATATATATATATATATATAACTTGATGTCTTCTTAAAGAAGAAATTCTGAAATAGCATTAAAAATCCATTAAATTAAGAAAATGTATGTACCCATTTCTTAAACATCTAATAGCAATTCCAAAGAGGAGGTCTGAGATTTGAAAAGCTAATAACTAAAAACAAATGTTAAGAGGGACTTACTATTGGGAATGGAAGTGGATTTTTCTCTTCTTTTATTCGTTTAGATTACATAAAATTCTTTTATATATAATATATTAAGGAGTGCTTTTCTATTACGAATTTGGTTTTTATAGAACAAAAAGAATTTCATAGGCATCAAAACCATACAAAAAAAGAAAAAGAAAAAGAAAAAGAAAAAAGCTTAGTGTAACTTCCAAAATAAAGTTGTAATTATTAAAGATGCATATAGAGCAAGAAGAAAATTGTTAGTACACACTCACATATATATTTGGTCCCAAATTATTTTCTTTTTATTTAAAATGACTAGAGTAAGTATACACGTGACTCAACTTTTTGTTCACTTGTGTTTTAATTTATTTATAAATATAACCTCAAATTCCAGATTTAGGATGAAGTATTTTGGCACTTGAATCTATTTAATTTTCTTTTATTGTTTATATATTTTTGTGTGTATTTCTTTAGTCGTTAAGTATTTTTTTCATTGACAATTGTTTTAATTTATTTTGGTTAAACTTTATAAAATTAAATTGTAACTACCGATAAATTAATTTAATTAACTTCAGTTTATCATAATTTTAGTAAACCAATTAAATTCATCGTAAAAGAACTTTCCAAATAAGGAAATAACCAAAAAAGAAAAAGCAAACCAGTAATTATTATATCTAAAAATTTCATATACAAAGAAATTAATTACAACAACAAAAAAGAAAATAAAGAAGCGGGAAGTCTACCATACCATTAGATTATATTACTCATTTCATGTTAAAATTAGTGTAACATTAGAGAGATTTTTTTATTCAAATTAGATATCCTTTTAAAAGATCAGTAAATCAAATTTTACTTTTATCCATTATGATTAAAAGTATTAATGAAGTAAGACATTGTTTAGTTCCTCAAATGAAAATGAAAATTAGAATAAGTAATTTTAATTATCGATGTTTAGTTTATCAAAAATCACTATAAAAGAGAATTATTCCATTAATGGAATTTTTTTTTAATGAATAATTTTTTTTTATAAAAATTAAATTAAATTAATTATAAATAGTCAAATAAATAAAATAATATATTATCGTTCATATAAATATTATTTTTACATATTTATTATATATAATAATATTATAGATTAATTTAATTATTTTTTACTATAATTAAATATTATTATTGACTTTAAAAAATTATTATTAGTATTAATAATAAATAAATTTAATTTTTATTTCATATTCAACCATACAACAAATAAAATATAATTATTTTATTTTATTTTTCTCTTCCTTTCCATTTCTATTTTCGTACTTATTTTCAACTTTAAACTAATCCATAGCAATTTTAAGTGCATTAATAAAAAGTATTTTAATATTTTTCATTATAATTAAAACGATTTACAGCATCATGAAAAAATAGAAAAGACTGAATAAAAAAAAAAGAAAAAAATAGAAAAGACAGGAGAGAGAGAGAGAGAGAAAGAAAGAATCATCAACTGCAATCCGCAATAAGACATGATCCAATGTTAACCAAGAAACATTTCACATATAACTGAAGAACAAGATGAGTATGGAGGAGAGCACAGCAGTCAAGGAACCGATGGTGAGTGAAGGAGCGGCAGAGGGAGGAAGTGGAGGCGGTGGTACGCCGTTTCCGACTCTGATAGCCACCTTCATACCTTGTTCACAATTTGTGGCTACTGAACAGACAAAGTAGCGAGTACCGTTTGCAGAAAGAAGGACATTTACTCCGCTCGTTGTTATCACTATTCCTGTCTTTGTGCAGTTATTGTATTCCTCTTCTGATGCTACTTCAGTTGCTGTATGTGTCCCAGTCCAGTTGAACACTGATCAAATGGATATATATGTGATATTAATCGTTAGATAGGAGCATTAGTTACAATATATATAAAAGATGAAATAAGATTAATAGTACGGGAGGGCCAAGGGATCATGGAAGGTAGTGAAAGACAAAAACTTATTAAATAAGGACGGAGGAATTCAAACCCAGAATATCTTACTCTCAAAACCAAATACTATGGTCACTTGAATTAAGTTCCAAGTGTATATATTTTAATAAGAGAACTGAAAAAGAGAGAAAATACTTTTTAATTGACATAATTCAATGACAAAAACTTGTAAAAATAGAGGTTTCAGAATACTTCTGCAAAAGCTATATAAAAGATATTCTTCTTGAGAACTGATACTAATTACTAAAATGAGATCCATAAATAAATATGGTGAATAATATCAAATGAGGGCATAATGAGGCTTGTAATAAAGAAATTGAGCTAGAAAGCTTACCAAGAGAATCGCCTATCTGAAATGTCCTGTTGTTAGCCCAATCCTCATAGAATCCAACAGAATTGCTGGGAGGGACAGTCCATCCCAAACTATCTCCAACTGTGTATTTTGTAGCAGCATTTGCGCCTTGTAATAACCCCACTGCAACAACCAAGAATCCCACCAAACCCATCATTCGGCTGCCAGCCATGTTCTTCTGTTTTTCTGTGTTCCTCAGTTCGTCCCCCAATATTCAAGCTGTGAATTTGAGCAATTGGCAAAGAAATAGCAAAGATGATTAAACTGGTGTGAGAACTAGTGGATTTGCATATGCTTTAGACAAGTATATGTAGATTCCAGACGTAAGAGAGAAGTTATTTATATGAGAAGGGCTGGTCACAAATTAAGGCTTGTTCAATCAGTTGCAATTGGAAGCTATGATACGTTGCTAGGAATATCTGACATTGTCAATGCAGATGAATTTTTCAGGTCAAATTATGGATGCCTTAATATTTCCCTTTCTCAACCTTCTTTCAACCTGGTCAAATCCTGCATAAATCCAAGCATTAGGTTCTGAATTTACAAAAATGATATTGCTTCTTTCACTTGACAATTGACAAATGTAAAGTGATCTTGAACGGTAATTTATCAATTTAATCATTAAACATTCTCCAAAATCCATAGAAATTCATTTTTTTTTCTTACTCATCACAAAAAAATATCATTTTAAAAGTGAGCTTAGGATCTTTTCGTATCTAGAAATCTCTAAAAACTATCCGTATGTTATAAACATGTTTAAAATTGTCGTTAGAGTGTTTAAAATAGACTTTTTTTAATTTAATAGATTTATTTTTTTAATAAATTATTTTATCTAGTCCACTTTTTTCGTAAAGATCAATTTAAATGTTCAGAGAGCAGGTTTCCTGCAAAAAAAGCATGAGAACTGGGAATCTCTTGCAATATTGTTACTAAATTTTATCCGGGCTGAACCCCTGCCGGAAATGGAACAGTTAGGAGAGGACATCAAATTGCTTTCAATTAAAGTTCCATTACCAGTCGGAGAATATTAACGAAATTTGCAGAAAAAAGAGATTCCTAATGCACACAAAATTTTCCTTCTATTATCCTAGTCCCAATGTATCAACGAAAACTAGTAAGCTTGTGATACTCGATTCAGGAAAGCTATATAATTCCTACTACATAGAATTAATGATGCAGATTACTGTAACATCACAAGCTGACACATTTCTCACTCTAGAATAAGCTACAACCTGCAGCAGAAATAGTCTACATAAACGAAATTACGGTACTATATAATTCCAATTTACAAGACAATAATACCGAATGCACTGAAATAATTTCTGGCTTTTATCGAGACATTTAAGCAAGGGAACGCAGGAAATATATGACAGCAGCAGTGAGAACTGTAAACAAGGCAGTAGCGCTGCAGGAAGGATTTGCAGAATTTGATGGCGATGATGGTGATGGAGATGATATTCCATTTCCAACTTTGATTGTTACCTTCTGACCCAGTGCGCAGTGTTGTCCAACGGTGCAGATGAAGTAGAGAGTAGAGTTTGCTGTCAGATCGATAGTTACAGGACTAGTTTGCCTGAGTATTCCATTTGTTGTTGTGCAGTTATCGTATTCAGACTTCGATGTTACCTCTAATACGTTGTGTACCTCCGACCAGTTGAATACTGATGTTTTAAAGAAAGAAAAACATATACCCAGTGGTCAGATATGTTAATTAATCCATGGCAAGACACATGTAGTAAAAACTGGATAGATTAGCATGGTGATGAAGTGAGGATCAGCGACCCGATGACATCACATTTTTCTTTCTTTCGTTTTCTTTTACCCTTCTAACAAAACACACCTATTTTACACTAATGGGTAAAATTAAATTTCCTAGAAACTTTTGGTTATGATCACCATATTCAAGACACATGAGAGCATCAATTTGAAAAGATTTTATCTTTTGTTTCAACCAAACAAAGGGGAGTTGAAAAAAGAGAGAAGCAAAAAGAAAGTTTCAAATATGACTTCATGGGAAATAATTTCCTTGTCCAGGTTAAACAAGACCTCAATTAACACGCCATCTTTCGAAGTTAATTATTAAATCTTGGCGAAGCCCTTTTGGATTTTTAATGAATTAATCTTACAACCAGAGAAGGATCACTTTCTCTCTCTCTCTCTCTCTCTCTCTCTCTGCCCCCCTTTTGAATTGAAGTCACATGTCATTGACAATTGAAATCGGAAAAGCCATGTCCAGTAACTCTGGGAAAATGAGTTTATAGCTATCGATTTTTTTAAATTTAATATTAGAATTAGTTATATAATATATATTACACCCTGTGCAGTCTATTATGCTAAATTCTTAAGACCCAATAAAAACTTTTAAAATTATACATAAAACAAATGTAAAAGACTTGGAAAAAGAATATGGGAATAGTGTATGGTTACCTATGGAATCACCAACCTGGAAAGTTTTATCGCTAGCCCACTCGTCGTAGAAGGAAGCGTTGGAAGGAACTGCCCAACCGATACCATCTCCAACTGTAAACTTTGTTGCAGCGGCTGTGCTGTCCAGTAAAGGCAGCAAAACTATCAAGAACCCAATCCACCGGCGACCCATTCTCTTATATTATATGTGTTCTACAGGTCGACCCCGGAATGCACAAATTGCTGCTGTCTTTTGGCATTGTATTATAAATAAATATATGGAAGAGATTAAAAGCATATGACAAGAGATTGCGCATGCATATTTGCCATATGTCTTCCAGTCCTCTCGTTTTAGACGTATTACGTGTTCTAATATCATTTATTTATGATTTCAGACATTGATAAGCGACTCTACGTGTGTTTGCTGCCACATATTTTCGACTTCACTCTTCACTTTTGATGCCATATCTTAATATATATATATATATATATATATATATATATATATATATATATATATATATATATATATATATATATATAAAGAAAAAATATTATATTATATTTTAAATTACTATTATTAATAAAATTAAGTTATATTATAGAAAGAATGTATTCAGATTCTTTGTATATATTACAATAAAATAAATAAATATTACAAATATTTTATATTTTTATATGATTGATAAATATTTTATTATTTGAAATTAATAAATTATATAATTTATATATAGATTTAATATATAAGTGGAGCAGATGTCAAGTTCAGTAAATAAATTTTTAAATTATAATTTTTTTAATTATAAATTATATTTTTAATTTTAAGTGTAGTAGTATGGACGATATTTTCCACAATATGATTAAACAAATTAAGCAGCGTGAAAGAAAGGTGCGTGTCAAGATTTGGCCACTCTGCATAGCATACAGCCACAGAGCATTATTGTGAAATGTACATAAAAATTAACAATTGCAACTAACGACAATGATAACCAACATATAGTCCATTCTTTTTATATTTAATCTTCTTAAATTAATAATTTTATTAATTAATAGATTTTTAAAGATTGATTATCAGTGGATATATTTAGATGAAAAATACTACGTATTAAATACTTATGATTGGTGATAAATCTAGGATTTTAGAGATTATTGAATATAAAGAATTTTATAAGTTATCAAATTTAAAATATTATTTTTTAAATAGGTGACACGCAGAAAAATAGAAAAGTATTTTTTTTCTTTATAAAAATTTGACTTGATTATCAATTAAATTCTAAATTTTATAACTTTAATAATTTTATTTAATTATTTTAAAATTTTAAAATAAATAATTATATTTTTAATTTTTTAGAAATATTTTTGAATGTCAATTTTTAAAATTTTATGATAAAAAAGATAACATGGTAACTCAATTCTACTTAAAAAAAAAATTTGAATTAACAAAATAATTTATCTTAGACTTAACAATATGACTATTTCAGGTTTTACAAATGTGCATTCTTTCATATATCTTACATTTAAATGCAATAGATTTTTTTTGATTTGCTAAATTTTTTTTGAGTAAATATAATTGACTTATCATACCGTTTTTCTCATTATAAAATTTTAAAAATTATGAGTATACATGTGCATCTTTTCACATACCTTACATTTAAACGCAACAAATATTTTGCTGACCCGCTAATTTTTTTTGAATAAACATAATTGACTTGTCACGCTGTTTTTTTCATCGTAAAATTTTAAAAATTACTACTACACATATGCATCCTTTTATATATATTATGTTTAAACACAATAAATATTTTGTTGACTCGCTAATTTGTTTCGAATAAACATAATTACTTGCCACTTTAGTTTTTTATTGTAAAATTTAAAAAATTATTGAAAAATACTTTTAAAAATAAATCAAAAATATAAATATTTGTTTTAAAATTTTAAAATAATTAAATAAAATTATTAAAAAGTATAAAATTTAAAATTTAATTAATAATTAGTCAGAAAAAATATGCGGTTAACGCGAAATCATATTTTTTTCTTAGTAATCAATGTTGTCGATTGAAGTTTACAAATGTGGGTTGCTTTAAAATATTAGTCTTGTAAGGATATTACTAAAGAGATAAAATTATTTTTGGTACGTCAAACTCTCGGCTAAACAATAATACTATCATACAGAATTTAAAACAAGAAATAAAATAGAAGTCGTGCATGAGAATTAAATAAAATATAATTAGGATTTGGTGATAATGCAAAATAAAGATCCCCTGGTAAAGTGTCGTCAGAGATGTTGGTAATTCAACGGCGTCGTTTGATCTAATGAATATGGCTGTTCATTTAAAGCTACTTTTATCATTTAGGATAATCTAACTATGAAGCTATATATACAAATTTTGACACGTTTGGAACATGAAAATCTGACAAGTCCACACATAATTAGCAAATGTCAAGGAGGAGGGAATTAGTGGGCAAAACACACGCGCTACTTTTTATTCAAGGGGTACACCCGGGCCAGACTTTCTCGTCTATCAGACTACATACTTCTCCACGAAGCAAATGACCGTTAACTTTTTCTTTTTTGTTATAGAAATTTTACCTTTGACGATTAATCTCTGTAGCATCTGAAGTCTCAAAGGCATAGTTTGATCTCCTTCTCAAGTCTTTGAATGTGGAGCACCGTCATTTTTTATCATTATTTATTAATCACTTTGGATGATTACTAATGACTGATTGATGGATGTGGTGTGTAAAAAAAAAAAAGAAGTTGCCATAAATTACATAATTAATAGGAAAAATAAAAGATGTAATAAAAAACTGATATTCAAATATGTATGGAAAAAGCACAGCTCTTTTTTAATTTGATGACCTAATAAGGCCGTCCTAGATGACTTGATTAGCCTTCATTTCCGTTATGTGCAGTAAATATCTTCAAAGGCGTCAATTGTTGGCTGAGCAACCATATATCTACCAGCCTTTCAAATCAGTTAATTATGGACCCAAGACATTTAGGTAAGATGTGAACAAATTGTATTTGAATATTTCCATAGTTTCAATCTTTGTAATTTTCAATTCCGATTGTTTACACTTAAGTTTCGTATTTGTAATTCAGACGTCAAGAACCTGACAAATATATAACGAAATGGGTCTGCAAGATTGGAGATCATATTATGAATGATGCACCTTTTTCTTTTTTTTTAATTGATGGGAGTTCCGTTGGCATGGATTACATTATATGACAGGGATAATTATCTTTTTATATTTATATTGGTCATAACAAAAAAAAGAAATGAAAACTCACCTAATAGACTATTGATTTAAGCAGTAACCGGTGCATATTAGGAATGATGCACCTTTTTCAAGTTCCAGAAAATATATATATTTTTTATTGCAATAATGAGGTATCGCCGATGATATACTGTGTACACAAAAAGACTTTGCAAAATCAAATTAGCTGAAATGTGAAAAACAGCTTTATTGAATGTGAAAAACTCAATCTGTATGACAATATTACAAATCGGAATGAATAACACACACACACACAGACCCGCACTAATACTAATTTAATTAGTCAATTCTTGATCACATATAGTACAAGAAAGCTACAACAATTGACAAGAAAGTAGCAGAGAGACCAGCAACACCAAGTGATTTAGCAGAGCTGTCGGATGGAGGTGGGGCATTGGCACCTGCAGGAGATGGGGAAGAAGGGGTGGTTGGGGATGGAGGAGTGGTGGAGGTGGTAGGTGGAGTTGCCGTGGTGGTTGGTGGAGTGGCAGTGGAAGATGGCGTTGGTGCAGAAACTGGAGTGGAAGAGGGTGCTGAAACAGGAGTAGGGGATGGGGCCGGAACAGGTGTAGTGGTGGACTGAGGTGGAGGTGAAGGAGATGATGGTTGTGGGGCTGGAGCTGGAGTTGTTGCAGCACTAACATTGATCATCAACTTCTGACCAGCACTGCAGTGACCAGTAAAATTGCAGATAAAGTAGTGTTCGCCGGAAGCATTGATAGTGATTCTTGCTGGACTAGTGATTGCCAGTGAAATAGGGTTGGCTGATGCACAAGCATCGTAATCAGCCTTTGAAACCTTAGCCACATCATGTATGTTGTTTGCAAAGTTAAACACTGCACAAACAATAAACAAAAGAAAAATTCACACATTCAGATCCATTGTCCAATCTTATAATATATAATAAAGTCTAAAACATATATCACATTTCTTTGATTCTTACCAAGAACGTCACCAGCGGCAAATGTTTGGTTCGCAGCCCATGTGGAATAAACTGTAGCGCCACCGGGAGGAATGGTCCAGCCCACAGCACCACCCACCACATGGGTTGTTGTCTGTGCGATCGAGCTCTGAACAAAACCAGCTACAATAATTGCAGCAAGAAATGCCATACTTGATGTTCTTGCCATTGATGATATTGTGTTGTTTATGGTCAGGTCGCCCCTGTTCTTTTTCAATTACTCTTGCTGCTGTCCTGTGGAGTGTTACAACTTTGTTTTTTCCTTTGTACAAAACGACTGTGAGATGTTTAAGGCCAATTATTTGCCAATTTATAGACAGAGCTGTGAGGCCTTAAGGACAATGGCATGAGCACGTGACTGATTTTGGGCGGTCAGATGGAGTACGCGCGTTTGGTTTTCAGAGGTCTGATCGAGTTTAGGCTAATTCGTGAAGGGCGGCTGTGATATGGGACTCGGGGGAAATTATTTGAGGAGATTTCCGCGTCAGGACCCTACCAAACCTTAGACTTTTAAAGGACGTTTACAAGTCGATGACTTTCTTTTGTTTTTGGCTTTTTCTTTGGTTAGCAGTGTGAAATGAGGCAGTTTTGACCAATTAAATAATGGTAATGCTACCGGTGAATGGGCCACAATCTTGGAAGAAATTGGTGCCATGGAAGTTTCCTGGGTATCCAAAGGTGGAAAAGAAGCATGTGAACTTGGACACATGGACTTTTATATTCTAACACCACTTTGTATTAATTCCAGTGTGGGTTCTTGGAATCATAATCTAAAATTATATAAGTTTCACATTAGTTTAGCAGAGGATACATCCAAATCGTCCAAAGATATCAATAATGAGCTCAATGGAAATTAGTAACAGTTAGAAACTTAAGGCATATGCAGAAATAATTCAATGACAAAAAGTAGGCAGACAAATGCTTCACATGGTAGGAAAATTAATTACTTCTCATCAGTTGGAGTCCGAATTCTGATCTCTAGAACCTTAAGATCTCAACATTCAAATTCAATCATTAATCAATTAATAAAATAAATTTAATCATTTTTTAAATTAATTACTTTTTCTTGCAACTATCTAGAACAATCTGAAATCGTTTGTACCAACCCAAGTCAAAAAAAAAATGGACACTAGATATGGTTTTATAGTGAGAAATTTTTTTTTAATATATATATATATATTGATATATAATAACTTGAGAGTCAAATTTGACTTTTCATTAAGAGGGTATAAAATAAATATCAATAGAAAAAAAATTAATTTCACATAAAAACGGGTTCATGCCTCCTTCTCTTTCTTTTTCTTTCTTTTTAATTAATAAAACAAGGAGTTTAAATATAAAATATCAAAAGAAAAACAAAAATTAGTCTTAAAAAGAGAGATTTGATGGTTAGATAAGACTATTTATAGATATAAATACTATATTTATATTTCACCGAATAAAATAAAAAAACACTATTTTTATTTTTTATACATGAAATAAGAAAAAAGAGATTTAAATTTAAAAGTTTATTTAAATCAAAATGTACATCTATGACCGATTAAATACACCGGTGACTATCATCCAAAAGTAGTGGCATTGAGGGTTGACTATTTCATCTTTTGAGACAGCATGCATATTGCTCCAATATGTGAGCATTAACAGAGCAAAGCACCCTCTTTTAGATATGTAATAATCATCTTATTTAATAAATCAACCTTCATAATATTAATCAAATACTGAACTGAATTGATAAATTAACAAACTCACTAAATCATCATTAAGCCCGGGTTTAAAGAAGTTAAAAGTAAAATAAAATGCTGCAATGAAGAGTAAATTCTTCGTCTATACTTTTGACTATATGTTATAATTTAGCATTTGACT
This sequence comes from Ricinus communis, assembly GCF_019578655.1. Lineage (NCBI taxonomy): Eukaryota > Viridiplantae > Streptophyta > Magnoliopsida > Malpighiales > Euphorbiaceae > Ricinus > Ricinus communis. Next base: position 25,876,721 of record NC_063258.1, read on the forward strand.
GTCTGAAAGGAATGTGTGAGGGAATTTACAAGTTTACAACGCTATTCATGCTTTATTTTATTTATTAAATATGTATGCTAATTGGATCAATTTACACCGTTATGTTTTATACAGGTACGATAATTGCCATATGAAAAAAGTCAAAATATATTATCAGAGTATTTTATTCAGAAATTTAATTCAGCTGATAGCTGTTTCTCACTTAACAATTATATTAAAGTGTTTCGTAAAAACTTAAGAAACAACAGTTGATAGTTAATTTAGTCCCAATCAGCTACTGATTGTATCAGCTCTATTTTAGAGCTTTTTTTATCAATTGATAGCTAATTTGATTTGATTTATTTATTTAGACACTATTATCCTTATTAAAATTATTAACAATAGATCTCATATAAATTTTAATATTTTAAAATTATTCTTAATAGTTAAATAATTGTAATATTTAAAATTAGAAATTTTTATTACTAAAATCTAAATTTAAATTTCTACTTTTAAAATAATTTTTATAAATATTTTAATAATAAATACAATTGAGTTAAAAAAAACTAACTATAATATTTTTAATTATTATAAGTTATTTTTATTAATTTATACCGTTAAAAATAATATAATAAAATAAAATATTCTTAATAATAAATTATATTTTCAATAGTCGTTTAACATACTAACAGTAACAACTAATAAAATTCTACTCAACGATTTAATTTATCAGTCATCAGCTGAATCAAACAGACTTTATATATTAATATTAAAATAAATCTTAATTTTTTTAATTTATTTTTCTCACATCCATCATCTTGTATGATTTTTGCTTGTTATAATAAAATACAATCTCATGGTAGAGGTAGCACGAACTTCTAGTCTTAATTTTCTATACTCATTTTATATGTAGACGAAGAAATATTCTTTTTTCTTTTTCTTTGTTTGTAATATAGGAAAGTTGTATAATAAAAATACACAGGTTTTTTTTATCATTAATCTGCTATCATAAAAGAGTATAAACTTGGTTCAAAAATAGGAAAAATTTGTAAATTCTCTTTGCAGTTTATAAAATTTTGATCAGCATGATGCAATCTAATGCCTAACTTTAGACTAAATAACTTTTGTAAATATTGATGTATCTAGAAGATTCCATAAACTCAAGAAATTATATTTTTATTAATAATATTATTTACTAATTTTCCTATAAAAGAATTATTTAGACTTGTGTTTACAGCTAATAGTGCATATTTTTCAAAGATTAACATTCTTTTACATATCAAAATAATTCTATCAAATAGTAATCTATTTAAAATAACTAAGAGTTCAGCCATACATGTATATACAACAGCTTTTTACTGCCAATGAACTCTTATATAATTTGTATTAAGTACCACTAGTATATATAATGTCTTCCAAGTCAGCAGAGCACATGTATGGCTTAAAGAAAGAAGAATCAAACAGCTAAGACCTCCTAATCTATAAAAATTAAAGTATGTTCATAAAAAATTGTTCTGAAAAACCCTTTTCTGGTACTCTGCGTTGGCCGCCAATCTCATTTCACTTCCACCCCTGAAAGGAACTCTCTTGCTTGCCAACCCTTTTGCTAGTCTTTTAACAAATCAATTAAATTCAAAAGTTACTCTTCTTACCTTATTAATTAGTCATATAATTAAGTTTCTTATAAAAGTGGAAGAGTTGTGTCCCAATAAAAGGACCCAATTGATCTCTATGGAGTTTTGGTTATACATGCCACTTTCAGAAATGTAAACAGTCCTAAATAAATTTGTTCGTTTCCAACCCGATGGCTGTAATTTATCCTATTAAGTAGTCTTCATTGGGACTCTTAGTTTATCAACTAAATGAATAAATAAACAAACAAATAAATAAATAAATAAATAAATTTGGAAGATCCCCAATCGAAAAAGGATGTTATCCAAACGCATTTCAAGTAATTGGAAGATCCCCAATGAAGAAGCCCATTATAAAATAAGGCAGTATGTATATATATAAATGTGATCAACTTCCTTTTCAATGGTTCTCCAAGAATTTTTATTTTCATGAGAAAACCTGAAATTGGTAATGCCTTTTAATGCGATCACAACAAATCTCTACCCTACAAAAATCTTGTAATCATTACAGGATGCATGCTAACAATCACAGCTCAAGATGCACGAGTTGTGATAATAATAACAAGATCTGGCTATCTGAAAATACTAGTCTGAAAGCAGAAAAATACTAGGATGCATGAGTTTGTAGAATTTTCCTCCTCGCTTTTCCTTCCAATTATTATATATGAAGATACTCCAAAACTTCGAAGTACCAGAAACAAAAGCAAAAGACTATGTAAATACAAGAATGAACATACTGAATGTGCGACCTGAGATTCTGATCATGATACAATTACAGGAAAAATAAGTTCTTCCAAGGGGAAACTCATCACTGAAAAATGCACTTCTGCATGCGAAAATTGGGCTTTATTTATTTGCCGTGGTTGGGCTTTATAATATAAGAACGGAATTATTAAGTTGTTGGACTCATAAGCATAACCAGGCTTGGCATTTATTAATAGTCTAACAGAAATTTACCAGACGGACCTCAGGTGTCCTTCTTGGTGAAGAAGATTGCAAATTACAACTTTTATATCTATAAAAGATTCAGATCTAAATCTTTTTAATTTCTTTTGTTGATCTTCGAGTGGAAAGTATTACATTTTGTGAGTTGTATTTTTTTTACAGTTATTTCTTTTCAAAAATTTCTTATCTAGGCTTAACTTATATATAAACCAAATCAATAAATGATTAATATATATTCATTAATTTTAAATAGTACAGTATTTATTAATCATCAAATATCGAAGTGCAAAAATGCTCATATATAAACATCATTCTCCTAATTATTATAGTATATACATCATATTTAAGTAAGAAGTTCTCCTTTCTTTTTTAAAATTGTACTGTAAATATTTTCTAAATAATACGTGAACTTTTATTATTATTTAAAAAATAAGGATTAAAGCATAAAAATGATGATTTTTTTGACAATATTTTTACTAGATATACATAATAGGTATGAGGGAATCTGATACAAAAAGGAAAAGACAAATACAATACATATGCATCTAATTTAAGCTCCAAATATAACATCAAGAAGGAAACCTCCAACTAGAGCTAGAAAAATTGCAGAAGCATAAAATGCTTTCTTTTCTCAAATCTTGTTGTTGATCACTTCTAAAAATATATTCAAGCTAGACTTTAGGTTTAAAATCATTCTTCTGCACTATGGGGCATGTGAAGCTGTTTAAACAATTTGGAGAGTAAATTCAAAAGTCCAAAATGACCATTCTAATAATCCCAAGATAAATCTAGAAGCCCCGAGTGAGAGATATCACTTGCCTACTTTCTACTCATATGTTTGTTGTTAAAAGATTTGATTGCTCTCCAAGTGTTGTTTGATCATTTATGTATTTCAAATATTTTATATTTATATATTTTTAGACAATAAAAAAATAATATGATATAATATATTCAATTCATTTGATCATTTAATATAACGCATTCAAAATCTTCACAAAGCATTTAAAATATTAAATGAATCTTTTATTTTTAGAAATAATGTCTGAAATTGAGAATTTGAATAAAATTCTTTTATTTTTTTTTTCTAATTAGTAAAATTAATTTTTTTATTCTGATTTATAAAAATAAGAACTCATTCAATATAGATGTGAGAATCTTAACTCAAGATGTCTATTTTCTAGCTGCAAATACTTTTATTACTCGAGCTAGTTCTCAATTGTGATAACTTTAATTTTATATCCTGAGCTATCCATAGAGAAACTAAAGTTAGGAGAACCGGCTCTAAATTAATTGGCTAGGACACTATCAATTGATTTAACCATGCTTGGCTGTATGATTGATTTCATATTGAAATGTTTTCAGCAGTTCTCAAATCTCAAATTAATTAATATACTAAGTAGCCCAAAAAAAAAAAAATCAAAGAAAGAAACAAACAGCAAAATAATAACAATCATCCTAAAATGACCATGGCAAAAGGCCCAAAATATACAACAAGATCTATATATAAATATGTATATATATCTCAACGAAAAAGAATAATCAACAATATCTACTAATACAATGATATAATCACAGACCAATGGAGAGCACAACAAAAATATCAAACTTAAATAAAAGCTGTACTGTATATATAGCCAGCTAGTATGTGCACAGGTGTGCTAATGCCTCTAGAACAAAGCCATGGAAATGGACACAAGGGTAATGAAGAATCCAGCAACAGCAGGAGATGGAGCCGAGCTAACTGGGGGAGCTGCAGGACCCTCTGTGACAAGACTGCTTATGCTACTGCTGCTTGTAGGTGGATTGACGATGCCAGAAGGCGGAGCCAGTACGCCGCCGGTACCAGTGCTGGCTACCACTCTGATGGCAAGCTGTTGACCCAAGATGCAGCGGTTTGGGTAGGTGGAAGTGAAGAAATAATCACCGGTGGCATTGAGTAAGATATTTGCGGGGCTTGTCGACCAGACTTGGATGGTGCTATTGGTGTTGCATGTCTCATAGGCTTCTTTTGTCACTAGAGCAACATCTTGTAGTCCATCCACGAAGTTGAAAACTGCATCAAGTAACAGTTGAAAAACACCAATTCAATGTTAGAAACATAAAGCAATACATGAACAGTTTTAACGTAAATGAATATTTAAAATTCAAATTTTAATTTAATTAGAAAATACTCACTCTTGACGTCTATTGTTATAAAAGTAAAACAATACGTCAAGCATTATTATTTAACTATTTATTGTCAAAAAGCTAAAAGAAAAAGATTATAGAACAACTGCACCATTGACTTTACCTAGAACGTCTCCAACTATAAAAGTCTTGTTATAGGCCCAAGTCATATAAGCAAGGGCACCACCAGGAGGGACAATCCAACCCATTCCATCTCCAACGGTGTAGGTCACTGGGGCTCTATTCGGGACCGGTGAAGGAGCCGTGTGAGGACCAGGACTGGGATAGGGTCCAGGAGCAGTTACATATATGGCTAATCTCTGGCCTAATGGGCAATGTTTGTCCATTGTAGAGATAAAGAAGTATGCACCAGTAGTATCTAAGGTAAAATTTGCAGGACCAGTTGTTTTAAGGGCGATGGGATTTGTTGAATTGCAGAACAGGTATGCTTCTTTTGTCACCCTTGCTACGTCTTGCTGTCCAGTTGTGAAATTGAACACTGAAATATAATAAAAAGGAAAAGAAATGCACTGTTTTTGTAACTTTCCAAGTACAAAATATTCATAAAAGAAATTGTCAATATATGAATTAAGTAATTTCCGGATACACGTACCGAGAACGTCACCGACGGTGAAGGTATTAATGGCAGCCCAAGTAGCATAAGCGAGGTCGCCTCCTGGAGGCACCAGCCATCCTAAGCCATCTCCAACAACAAGGGTCTTGGCCGTAGTGGTGTTTAGAAGTGAAGCAAATGCAATGGCTAAAATTGCTACACTGACTATTTTAGACATCTTTTTTCTTTTTTTGTTTACTAGTGCCTCTAACTTTCTCCTACTTTTTGTTGGTTTTGGAACTTAAGCCTAATTGTCAGCAAATTCCTGACCCCATCCTTTATATAGAGTAGGATCTCCTAATAATTAATAATCTTTTTTTTTTATTTTTTTATTATCAAAGATATGGAATTGAATAAAATACTCAAGAGAAGATTATATAGTTGTAATTAACAACCCATTCTTCTTCTAAGAATTTGTTTTCAAAAACCCCTCTTCCAAGAAAATAAATTTAAAAAATAAATCAAGCAATTGCAAAGAAGTTTTGATCATTTTGACAAATTCCCGCATAGAGTTTAATAGAATTTTATTGCCCCTTTGCCATAGACTTCTGGGTTCTAACCTTCCTTTTAATTATTTGTGTATTTCTTGTCTTGAATCTATTGGGTAGTTTCAATTTGATCTAGAAGCAATACATAGAATCAAATCAAATTGGGTTTATTGGTGTAGGTCAATTAGCATTATATAAATATAATTGATAGAGACATAAATATGTAAACAATGACTTGGGACATACGATTTTTCATGACATTGGCTTATATAATTTCTTGTTCAATATTATTTTTATTTACTGAGATAAAAATCAAAGTACAAATACACATTTGTCAAATCACAATTGCCGCGTTTATTGACTATTTCTACACTTGGAAAGATTGTTAATATTTAATAGGAGTTTAGGTTATATAGTCAAAGTTGTGTGTATTATTTTTGTGACCCTAATTCTACATTTAGCTTCTAATTATGTACAAATCTGCGACCATGATTTAGTTGAATGTATCAACTACAGATGTTACTATATCTTTTAATAAGATGGATATATTTTTCTAAACTTCTAAAAACCTATTAGTAATCCAATTAATTAAAAAAAAATAATAGAAACCTATTAGTAAATTTATTCAGCTCTCTACTTTACATATCTTATGATATACTTTTTCACACTTTTATATATTTTATAATATAAAATATAAAAATACTATATATGTTATGATATAATATAGGAGCACCGTAACTTATAATGCAGTGATTTTGTTGTCCAAATGCGTTGATTAAGTAGACTTGGCAACTTGCTGTCATCATTCCTTTTTAAATCTATGAAGTATTGGAGACTTTTGAATACCAAACATGGTGTCCAGATTCTGATGTCTCATTACATTCTTCAGGATTAGTGGGATTAAAAGACAACTCTCTCTCTCTCTGCCGCATGCGCCTGTTACAGTATTCATTTTCTCTTTGGCGTTTAGCCCTCGTAAACATTTTAATATGCATAATTCAAATAAAATTATTTTAATTTTACTCAAACTCATCTTCTATTTGTCAATTACTTATTACTTCTATAATTTGAATTAATAAAGTTAGTGATCAAATATATCCGTCTCGAAAAACAAGATAGACATATACTATCAAGTATGCACGTTCAGAAATTTATGTCTTCTGCTTAAAATGTCAAACGAATTTGAGACTTGATAACTGATGAAGCAGGTTAGCATAATATATTCATGTGGGGCTATAATTTTTACCGTTAGCATATTATTTAATTGATTCAAATACAAAATACCCTAAATCACAAGAAAATTATTAAACAATGTATATGGGAGTTTATGTTCTTTCACTCACAAAATATAATTTGTAGAAGAAAAATATGAAATTCATCATACATGACATGAAACATTTGTAAGAAAACAATAATAATCGTTCTATATATCCTCTTGTTAATTATATTCGTTATACGGTTGAGAAAAACTGTTGGTGGGTCTTTTTCATTTAAATCACCTTTTTTTGTTTTTGTTTTTCCAGGTAATAGAGTCATGCTCTTTTGTCATCATTTTGGAATTAACATACCATTTCAACTTAGACAAGAATATTTAATAGGCCTTGTGTGATCATGTTCCATATGTTCAATATTTAAATAAATAGCACCTTGTCTCTTTTTTTTTTTTTTTTTCTCATATTCATTTCTCATATAAATAAGTGATTTAAACTGAATAATTACCTCAGCTTTCTCTAGTAAATATTTATTAAGCCACATTATAAATGCCAAGTTCAGGTCAATACAAAATGGAAAAATAACATTTGCAAATCGTATATAATATAATCATTAAATAAACAAGTAAAGAAAGATGTTTCATTTGATTATTGTTACCTAAAGAGAAAACCCTGGAAAGAAGCTACACCAGTTCTTTTCTTAAGTGAGACAACCCCATTAATATCTAGAATGGTAGAATCATTCTTTGTTTGGTGAGTGTTCGTTTTCATGTACTTCATAAGTAATCTCACAGAGTATCTATTAGTTCATTGGCAAAATGCATATCTTGAAACTTGAATTTTTAGAGTTTGCTCATATAAACAGCTGCAAACATTTATTTGTTTAATTATTATTAACTTGGTGCATAATAGGAAAGTCGATATGTGATGGAAACACTGATACATACATATGCAAAACTCTTTTCAAATATTTATTTAAGTGTTTATAATTCCAATAATATATTATATGAGATAATCCCAAACATTAAATAAATTTCAAATGACACAATTGTTGTCTCACAATAAGTGAATAGTCTTATATAATAGAACATATGATTCTTAATCTAAAGGATTTACTTAATTGTAAGTATAAAACCTGGAAAAAGTTTTCGAAAGTAGATGTGCATATTTGATAACATGATAGTAAAAGATTCATATATAAGAAAAAAAACCTGAAAAGCTTATTGCTCATTAAAATGGAGGATCTTTAATATACGAAAATTTTCATTTATATCAGAGTTTGTGGTGGACCAAATAATTAAACCCACATTCATGTGATATATTCTAAAATCAAATTTAGGTAAGAATTTCTCTCAGTAAATTTTATTTAAAATTAAATATAAAATTAGTTAACACAGAATTGTTATAAATATTTTAATTATAAATAATTATATAAACTAAGTTTATGAAAAATATTAATAGAGTGTTTAATATTGTATTTATAATATTTTAAAAAGTAACGATAAATTAAATATTTCTAATTTTTTTAAATTTTTTAATATTTTAAAATAATGGGTTCAAAAATATTTATTAGTATAATAATATAAAAATTATTTTAATATTAATTAATTTTTAATATTATATAAATTAATACTGTAAATAAAATTAATATTACTATATTTTAGGATTAAAAATCTATATCTATGTGCATCAATTCCTGTAATATAATTTTTTTTGACATGTATACTTAATATTTTGTCACATATAATTCTTATTTTATCATGTATACTTATTTTGACACATAGAATTTAACATTATGCATAATGGTATAATTTTTATATTAATTTTTAATTAATAAATTACATTCTTAATTAAATAATAATTCTATCCTAAGTAATAGTATTTTAATTATATTTTAATATTATATTAATTAATATATTGATTTTCTAATTAGATAATAATTTTAATTCTAGAAGATAATATTTTAAATTAATTTTTGTATTATTGCACTATCTTAAAATATTAAAAATATTAAAAATTGATATTTGAAAATATTTAATTCGCTGTTATCTTTAAAATATTATAGATAAATATTAAATATTAAATATTCTATTAAAATTTATCTATAAATTTAATTTTATAATTAAAATAATAACTACGGTCGTGCAACATATTGGTGAACGACTAGCATATACTAAAACGGGAGTAAAGAGAAACTAAAACAGGAAGCCATGCAGAAAAAAATACTCTCCTAAAATTTAGATAAATAAATAAATTTTAAATTTATAATTAGTAAAAGAAAATATATAAATAATTTAACTCAAATAAAAATCTTTATACCCATATAGGTTACTTTGGCTATATTTAGACTTTAATTCACTCTCAAATTTGAATTATTATTGTTACTATTATAGCTGACCATTATATTAAAAATTTTGGATACTTATTTTTTTCTATTATATTAACGAGATAATTTTGATGATAAGATAAAAGTAAAATTTATTGTTTATCATCTCATCTCATCAATATAAATATAGATTTTATATTTTTCTTATAATTAATTGCATGTATTATAATTCTATACAAATATATATTTTTTGCTTATATAATTCATCTCATTGATTCATTTATATATCTCTTTATTGGTTTGGAAAAATAATACTCCTTAAGTGAGCCATCCAAAAAGGAGAATACATGAGGATAACATAGTTGTATATTTTCTATTTTTTTTTTTTTCATATTCAGCTCTTATCATATAAATTATATGATTATTTAGTGAGTTATATTATATATAACATTCCCTGATTTTCTTTTGTATGATTTTACTATACATCATATGTGGATGGAATAACAATAAGTGTGGGTTTGATATTCTTAACTTCTGATTTAAAATAAAATTAAAATAAATTTATTTTTCTCATTGATGTTTCTCAAAATAATTACTTTCTTAATGTGGTTTTCTTTCTTGAGATAGAAATGAGAGAATAAAAAAATTACAGAAAAGAAAAAAGTATATAGAATATGAGCACTACAGCAAATATCTTATGGACGAATTTCTTTGGCTGCTAAACAAGTTTTGTCCCCAAGTAAATTAAAATGTGCAATATAATATGGCTTTCCCGGGATTTATTTGGCGCACGCGGAAAGGGTAAAAAAATGGAGAAAGAAAGAGAACTTTGACAAGTTAAAAGCCTTCATCAGTGTAACTGCGTATAGCAACATCAAGCAACTTCATGACAAGATTAGCAGACTCAAATCTCCAGAGAGTAAGGAAATTCATGGACTGGAACCCAAGATTCATGCACTGTTGAATGACGGTGATCAAGATTATATAGATTTCAAGAATGCTGATCAAGGGGAAAGCAAGAAGATAAGTTTCCTAGATTGCTTAAAAGAGTTTGATGAATCTGATGCTGCTGTTGGTTATGAGACTCTGAAATCCTTAGAGACTCGAGCAATCAATCATGGAAAACATCTTTCTCATTTAGTTGTTAATCTGATGTTCTTGAATTCAAAGACTGAAGGAGTGAGGGCTAAATTTCAAGTTCTTGGAGATTCACTCAAATGGGTATCTCAAGGTGAAGATTCAGTGGTAATTAAGAGGTTTCTTGATTTACTTCACACAACAGATACAATAATGAGCCATAAGAAGGAGAATGAATCCCTGGAACGAAAGGCAATGTTGATGTTAGAGGAGGAAGAAGCAGCAGGATTTGAAGGCAATATCAACCAAGAACTTGAAGAAGATGTCACTGATAAACCTATTCTTGGATTGCTGAAAGAAATCTGTCGTTTGGAGCTTTTCTGGATGATCGAGGATTGCCCGATTCGATTAAGACGTCACTGAAGGATGATGCATTTCCATATCTGGTATCCCACATGGAAAAATGTGAGGAAGCATTGAATTGGCTGGAATTAGGGGTGAAATATCCGGAACCATGTGCATTCACTTCGGGAGAAGATCAACAGACTGGGAATGAAACAGATGATTATAAGGCAACGGAATCAAAGATAGACGAACTGTGGAATCGAATTCAGGAATCGGAGAAAGAGAAGGAAAAAAAGCTGGACTAATGAATCTGAATCAAAACTGTATTAGCTTAACAAGTAGTTGGAAATATAATTCTTGGTATTAATAGTTTTGTTGTTATGATTGCTTTGTCACAAGACACTCTTATTGGTTTTTAATTCTGTAGTCAGTTTACTTGCTTAGCTCTCTGAAGATGCAGAAGATGCAAAATGGCTGGGAGTAAAACAGACATTGCTGTGCTGGGTTTTGCTCTGAAGAGTACAGTACTTGTAGGAGTTATATTCTACTATCATGCTTTTCTTTTGACCAAAAAATTGTTAAGTATGATAACCTCTTCTGCCTGCGACTGTCAGTTATTTGGCAAATTAGTTGTGTCAGGTTTTATATCAGGATTAGCAAATAAGGTGTCTTTTGTTAATTGCTTCAAGTATTGATTATTGGAACTTCTTGTCAAGCAATGCACGTTTCTTTTTGAACATTGCATGCTGGGCATTTGAGACTCAACAAGCTCCAGCTTGAGTTGAGGGAAGAGTGTATTAGAGCCTATATATACAGAAGCAGAATATGCAAAATTTCTGGATATTGTTTCCTAATTATATTATATCGGAGACAGGTTCCTGCGACGGTTGTATCTCATCTTTACATATATTAAATTCTAGGACATAATATTTTTTTAATATGTAAATATGATTTTTATTTTAATAAGTTCCGGTTTGCACGACTATAATTATTATTTTAATTATAAATTTAAGTTTATAAATAAAATTTAATATGATTTTTAATATTCATATTTATGTATAATATTTTAAAAATAACAGTAAATTAATTTTTTTTTTAGATATCTTTTTTAATTTTTAGTATTTTAAAATATTTTTAGTATAATAATATAAAGATTATCTTTAAAATATTTATTAGTTGATTTAATTCTTATATAAATTAATACTATCAATATATTTGAGATTACTAGCTTTTAGGATTAAAATTATTATATGATTAAAAATTAATTTTTAGTTGAATATAATATTTAGAATATATTTTTAAATATCTTTTTTTTAAATTAGAATCGATATATAATTAAAAAATTAATTTATTAGTTAATATAATATTAAAATATAATTAAGATATTTATTTTAGGATTAGAACCATTATTTAATTAAGAATATAACTTACTAATTAATAATTTAATAAAAAAATTTATATGTCAAAAGTAAGTATACCTATTAAAATAAAAATAACGTTTGAGAAATTAACATATATATACATATATATATATAAATTAACATATATATATATATATATATATATATATATAGAGAGAGAGAGAGAGAGAGAGAGATGTAGCCTATCTTTTGTAGATATTTTCTTTAATTTTGGTTACTAAATTTTATATTTAAATATTTTTATTATGAGATGAAAATACAGATTGAATAACAATATTATTTTCCAGTGTCGAAACAAGCCATTAGAGTTTTAACAACAAAATAAAATATTGAAAGGTAAAAGTAATACTAATAATTTCAAGAACTAAAAATGTCAATTTGAAAAATAAGAAAATATGAACTCTCAAAAAAAAAATATAACAAAAAAAATCTACGAACAGAAAAATATATAATAATGCTCAAAGAGTTATAATAATTGTTATTAAAATATTTAGATTGAATGTATTAGAGATACCATTTTTGCTTCAATCTATGTTGGTAAAAAGAACTTTAGTTGCATCATTAGTTCAAGTGGCTAAAGAAAAAAATACATCATTATATCATTCATTAAATCTTGGCTTAAAGTAAAACAAAGGAATCACTAAGCAATTGGCTAGACTAAATACTGTTCTTAGCATATAGTTTTCATATATCGTACCATTGCATATTTACTTTATAGTTCATTATATTTTACATTATAAATATTATTTAATTTTTTCAAAAAATACTGATTTAGAATGTTTAGATTTACTTTTATTGTTTTGTGTTTATAATTAATCTTTATAATAAGTGACATCATAGTCCCTTGGGAGATCGATCTCAGAGTATTTTACCATTTTTATTATAAGAACGGTTTGTACACCTGCGATTACTAACTTAGACACGTCATGATATTAAAAAAAATTGATATAATAATACTGATTTAATAGTCAATTCTTTATTTGAAATTATTCCAAATATTTATTTTTATTTAATATATTAGTAAATTAATAGATTAATTGAAAAATCGGCGAATTTCTTCAACTTAAAAGTTGTTTTTGTTTATGATTTTTAAATCTATTTTTCAATTAAAAATTCTTGTACAACATTATCTTCTTGCCTAAAAATTCAAGTGAATGAAGCACATTTTTCTTTTATCTCCACAGCTTTAAGCCAAACTGCTGCTCTATGCATAACAAAGAAAAGAGCCTGAAAAAATTTCATTCACTCCTGTGAAGCCGAATAATCCATATTACGGCAAAGAAAACAATTGCCAATGTTTTCCTTTGGATTGCGCTAAAGGCCAAGGAATCCCATTGTCGACACAGCTTTAATAAGGAGTTGGGTAAATTAAGCTCAATCACCAAAATACACATATGTACCAAAGAAGAACAGACCAAATTAGTGAATATTAATAAAAAAGGAATTTATTAAAAAAAATTATTCAGTGAAACTCAATAAACCACGAGTATGCGATAAAGATAATCAACTTACTTTGTATTATAAAAATAATAAATTTTTCAATAAAATGATGGATAAAAATATAAACTCAAAACATCACTAAATTCTTATAAATATAAATACTATGCAATCAATCTCTCCTTATCTTCATAATCAATTTGTTGGTATTGAGCTGCTTAACATTTGAATGGTGCTGATGGTTGAGTTCATTAAGACGATCGTATTTTGATTGCTAGAATTCAGAGTGTTAATTTAAAAGGTATATACATCTACCTGTTCATTTCTTTTTTCTTTTTTTTTGAAATTGTTTCAGCTAATATGCATTATATATTATTGCTAGCAATTTTTTTTTTCTTTTTTTCCCTTAAAAGCTAGAATTTGATTCTTCAATTTATGATTTTTACCTATACTTAATTACAAGTGTATAAATTAAGCTTACCCTTTTTTTTTTTTTTTTTTTCTTTTGCCACCAATAGAAGTAATAATTCATTTTCATCTCAAAGAGTCCAATACAGGGATAGCTTAATACAATCTTAAACAATGGGAAAGCCCAACAAATATAAGATATAATATTAAGGAATTTTTTTAGAAATATCCTAAAATTAAAAAAAAAAATATATATATATATATATATATATATATATATATATATATATATATATATATATATATATATATATATATATATATATTTAAAGAAAAGGTATAGTTGTTTTTCAATTATTTCTTTAATTATTTTCAGTTATTTTATACTGTATTTTTGATATTTATACACGATAAAAAAGAATTTATACTGTATTTTTTATAATAAAAAATAAAAAGTATTTTTGTTATTTTTGCTAATATTAAGTCCAAAAGCAAACCCATTAGTTAACCCTAACACTGTACAAATCTAACAGAAAATGGTATAAGATCTATACTTGTGCGGTAGATTCTTGGTAGCTAGAGCTCCATCGCCGTTCGATCCCGGTGCCATAATGCAAAACCACTCTCTGCTTCAGGTGCCACCACCAACGATTGACTCAGTGTTGATGCTTGATGAAATTTTTCCAGCAAATAACTGTACCAAGCATCCAAGTGAAGCTCCATTCAAAGCCTTAAAACCATATCCATACTGAGGACTATTAATCTCTTGAGAAAGAAGAAAGGATCCATCCAAAGGATACCCTAAAACAAAGTAAATCTGTAGATTTACAATGCACAAAAGAGAGGGAATAGATTCACCCAACTAATACTCAACGAAAGAGAGGATATATAGTCCTCCAACTAACACTAAACAAAAGTGATAATCAAGATTTATTAGAGAAAACTCATAAAAACAGGAAAAGAAAAAAAAAATAGAAAGGAAAGGGATAATTTTCGGGTCAAAAGGGCCGAAAAGCCAACACCGAAGACGGCTATGGAACTGTTTTGTTTTTTTAGATAGAGAAAGAGAGATTTTCCCGGTTCATAAGGGTATTATTCAGCCAGCTGACATGCAAATTAACATTATGTTCTTTTTGGCCTATTTTAATGACATGCTTTTTAATTCTAACTATTAATTAACCTCTAAATTTTATATTTTTTAATAATTTTATTTCAAAATTTTAAAATAAATATTTATATTTGCAATTTAATTTTGGAAACACAATTCTTAACAATAAATAAAATTACATTAATTCCACTTACTTACATAAAAAATTAGTGAATTAATAAAAAAAATTATTACATTTAGGTATAAAATATATGAAAGAATGCACATGTGTGATACTTTTAATTGCTGTATTTTTTAAATCTAGAATAAATAATTTTTACTGATAATTATTCTTCTTCTAGTAAGCTATGTCGACTTTCCACGTCATCTTTCTTATTATAAAATTTTAAAAAATTTCGTCGGAAAGTGTTCTTAAAAAAAAATTAAATACATAAATATTTGTTTTAAAATTTTTAAAAAATTGAACTAAATTATTAAAAAAATATACATTTCAGAATTTAGTTCAACTTTTTATATTGGCATGATGTATCAAAAATTAAATTCTCATAGTACTTTCTGAAAAAATCAAATTTTAGATAATAATAAGAAGAAAAGAGTACCATTCTTTCCAACTGAAGTAAAAAGAAAGCACATATCTATATAGTTGATTGTGTTGGTGGGGTGAGCTTTCATAATTCTTATCACTTTTGTGTCGTATATTCAACATCTTATGCTCTCTTTCAATATCCAAGCTTTCTCATTTACTAGTCAATACCTAATTTCGTGCCATGAATTTAAAATTTCATTGTGTAGGCTTGCGAATAGTATTCTAGGAATCTTGACTATTGTAAATAAATTATAGGTAAAGTCAAGATTGGCCTAACAAAGTGTTGATATTACTTAAACCAGACTAGGGGGCTTAGACAAAGTCTAGTTCTAACCTTCCATTTCTGATAAATATGATTAGGTAGGTTTTGGTTTTCTCAGATAAATTGTTCCATCGGGTCTCTTAATTTTGTAGTTTTATAGTCACTTTCAATGAGTTAGACAAGCATATACTCTAATTTAAGGACAAATTAAAATAATTTTTTATTCCATTAGACTAAAGATTAAGTTTTACATTTAATTATATTTACAAATTACAAAAAAAAAAAAGTTTGATTTGACTTCCTTTAAATTTTTGTTTTCTTTATTTACATTTTATATTTTTGGAACTCAGGTTTATACTGAATGTTAATGTGCTTCGCAACCCCAAAAGGATTCAGACAAAGGAGAGGGTCATTTTTCATTTCATTTTTATTGAAACAACTAGGTTTAATGACTAATGTTTTTCTTCCTAAGTTAGTGAGTTCAATATTCCAATTGATGTGACTATTTTTTTTTGGATATAACATACTTTAGTTTTCTATACTATATTTAAGTTTTTTGATTGACGAAAGAAATTCTAATAGACCGTTAAAATCATTTTAAAAATCTTTTTTTATGTCTTTTTAATAAATTATAATTAATAAAATTTTTATTTTAATTTATTTTAAAATACATGTGCATTCTAACAATACTTATTATTCTATTTCATAATTAACATTTTATTAATAAAGTAAAAAAGAGAAAGATATAAGTAAAGAAAAAAAGGGTGATTCATAAAGGATAAAAAAGTAAAAAAAGAAGAGAGAAATAATATAATATTAGAAAGTCTCTTAAAATCTTAATTTTTATATATGTTTCCTATCATTGCACCTAAGAGCTCGTCGGGGATCCTCTTTGTTAAGCCTTTAGCTATTTAGCACTTACAATAACTTAACTTAGGCATTAAGCTGCTTGACTAAAGGATGTCGAAAAAACTAGTTAGTAATGGAGCCCAATTATGAGGCATGACCCAATTTTGGTTAAAAAGAAAACATAAATTAGTAATTTATGATACTTGTAAGACTTTCATTGAGATTTTATGATACTAGCTCACTGCTAGAGCCTTTTTGTTCTAAACATATTATGTAAGTTTACTGGGAAAAAAGCAAGAAGTCAAAATATTTTATTCAAATACAAGTACAAGTATCAATCGATCAGTAATCATCAAATGAATAATTATCTACGTATTATGATCCACAAAATTTATTACACCAATCCCACATAAAAATGGACATTGTCTCCGCCTAACCAAAATTTATCACATGAAAACCACGACTAAGGACATAAGCATCATCAAAGCAACATTAGAAGCAACACTTGCGGCAGAGTCGGTAGATGGTGGTGGTGGTGGTGGTGGAGTGACTGTGGTGCCGGGTGGTGAGGGGGTAGAAGGAGTGGTGCCAGGCGGCGAGGGGGTAGAAGGAGTGGTGGTGCCAGTGCCAACAACGTTAATAGCTAATTTTTGGCCTCTTGAGCAGTGGCCAGAAAAGGTACAAATATAATATTGCATGCCATTGGCAGTAAGATTGATGGTAGCCGGACCACTGTTACGAAGATTAAGAGAACTGTCTGTGTCACAGTCACTGTAATCATCCAGTGTTACTGTGGCCACATTGTGTGCTCCTGTGGCGAAGTTGAAAACTGCAAATGGATTGAAACACAATTAAAGTCCAAACAAATTAAAATTTTATAACTGAACTGAAACTTAATTTTATAATTAAATTTTATAACCATATTTTGCAATAAAAACTTAGTATCCCAATCAGGCAATAGCTTGATAGCTAGGAACTCTTATGCCCAGGATGAAATCTCAAGTTCGAGACCCAATTCTTTCCCTTTCATATTGGTTTGATTGTTTTATTCATAATCTATGGATCCTATGATTGTGTACAAAGATAGATATTCTCACTTTTAGAATTGGAAGTAAATACCGAAGGAAAGAAAACGAACCGAGAGAGTCACCAATGGTGAAGTTGCGAGCGGCAGCCCACTCAGCGTAGTAAGTGGAGTTAGGAGGGTTTTGCCACCCCAAAGCATCTCCTACCACATGAACTACGGCCTCTGCGCTTTGGAATGCTACTCCTCCGATAACTATTGCTAAAAGAGCAACAGCAACTTTCATGCTCATTGTTTTAGCCATGAAAATGTATTTTCTGTGTTCTCAATATTCAGGTCGCCCTCCTCTCCAATATGCTGCTCCTTTCTGTCTCTGAGTTTTCCATTGCCATTGTGATTGGTGTTGAATATATAGACAAAAAATTAAAGGGTGTAAATGTTGACGACGAGGCTACTGAATTACGTGGAGAGATTGAATTGCTTGACCAGCAATTTTTAACTCCGGAGCAGTTGTTGAATTGCAGCATCTAGGAAATAGACTTGGTGTCCCATTGGTGCGAAAGAAATTAAAGTAAAATAAAGGCCTATAACTGATTCAAAATTGAACACTAATGGCGAATATGTTAACTTTAAGGAAAATTTGACTCATTAAAGAACAATTAAAAAAATCGTTTACCGAACCAAAGTACTGTGCTTCCTGTAAGGATTAGCATTTCCTCTCCTAAACATACACTTGTTACTTTTTTGAGAATGCGTTAATCAATGAAGATGTTAGTAGCAATTTCATTGAGGAGGAAATTCTTATCCAGAGCAGCGTATACACTACAATGCTCATTGTTTGGTGTCACACGACGTTTGTATCATAAAATATTTTACTGTTTAATAAAAATAAAATTATTAACTTTTTCTTAAAAAATTTATATAATCGATTGAACAAAATATAAATTTTATTAAATTTTATATTTATATTGCAAGTAATCATTAAAAAAGTCAATCAATTATTCTATTAATAAATTTTTCATCAAACAGATATGATTAAATCTAATAAATATAATGGTTTAAAATATAAATGACACCGGTGTATTGTAACACCGAATTAATTGTATCTACTTCATTATTTAAAATTAATACATAAATATGAATATTTATTAGTTTGGTAAAAAAAAGTTCATTTATTAATATTTCTCGAGGCTTTTGGGATGAGAGCAGATATTTATTTTATAATTTTATAATTTTTGATATTGAATATTATTATTAAATGTAAGAAAATGATTGTTTTCATTAATTATTTTTTTCTTAAAGAAAAGATCTTTGGAATAAACAAGAGATACTAAACTAGGTCTCATTGCGACTGTCAGCATAATATAGCTGACAAGACTTTAAGAGCAAAATGACATGTAAAGTTGTCCACTTTTTTCTTTTCTATTTTCCAAAGAATTTATCTTACTAGTGTTTCATGAATGGTCAAACATAATTTTTATAATTAGTGGTGGGTGGATGACATAAAAACGTGTAATTGCTGACAGCATCCATATTGATTAAAGAATAACCAGAATTCTGTGGTCGATTCACAAATATAAATTTCCTTAATAAATAATAATAATAATACAACAATGGTCCCATTGTCTGTCAAGAAAACATAAAACAAAGAGAAGCCTATTCTGATGGCGAGGATGACTTTTACCAAGTGGTTTAGGATTCTGAATTCGAATCCTGAGGGAGACAGTTTCTTGAAGGCATTTTCAGGACCCATTTTAGTTGGATCTTTCTCCAGGCCCTGAAATTAGTGTTGTTGTGATGTGCTTGGATCCGGTAGCTGTGGCTCTCTGAATATTTTGTAGCGGAGAAGGACCCGTATGGTCACACCCAACAATAGTTGCTATGACTGATAGCTCCCTCTGCCCCTTATTAGCTCTTGATTGTTACAAAAAAAAAAAAAAAAAACATGAAGAAGCCTATTTTCTAATGTTGCCTGGATGTGGGTATGATCTGAGCTTTTTTTGCTGCGAAAATTGCATTGCTGAAGTGTAAAATAATACATATGCAAAGAAATTGATGGCCTGACTGATAATGCTTTGGAAATATTTTGAACCTAATGAAAGGTTCGTTTACTCGCAGAAGTAGCATATACTTTTTTACCAGATACTCCAGAAAAGAAACTTTCGGCAAAGCAACAAAAAGAGAAAAAAAAAAAAAAAAAATTACATTTGCTAGAAATATAATAATCAGCTATTTCTGGCGGATGCTTTATGCAGAGACAATAATAAATGTTGTATTTCTCAACTCCAAGGAGTGACAAGAATGCTATTGAACCTACAAATTGACTTCCATATGCCGGTTTTGCTCTAACATATAAGGAGGACTGGTGCAACATCACTGTCTCAAAAATAGGAGTGATGCCACAGCAGAGATTGTAAATATCAAAAAACAAGAACTGGAGAAACCTTGATCTCGCACAGCCTGCACCATGCACATAAAGAGGTCGAAAAACAAGAAAAACTTATGAGGATTTGTAAATCATGAAATAACAATTCATTGCCTACAACCTCTGTAAATCTATTCAGGATGACAGCATAATATAACGAATGGCATCCTCATACATGATAGACAGATCAAAATTATCAACCATTGTAATATACAAATATATCGCTTTTTAGCCAATCCACACTGATTTGTCATTAATACATTAACAGCTGGAAAGTATTTATAAACATAGAGGCATGGACTCCCAAGAAAAATCATGCATAACCCGCTAATATGAAAAAAAAGGTATTAAGTTGAGCAAAAATGACGTGCGAGTAAGACTATTCATGCAACAACTATCCAGCTCTATTGGATTCTTTATCCTAGAGTGTACAAGCAGTTTAATCTATGTTCATCAATTAAGTCTTTGAAATTTAAGGTCTTGACTTGAGTACATATATATGTATTAACATATCCAACGATCAACATGAAGACTTCAGATCTCTACTATGTCTTCCATATACAAATCATCATTCCACAAATCATTATATGATTACCCCAGCGTGTTAAATCTTTTTAATACATATGAATAATTTTGAAAACAAACTGGCTTAATCAATATCTTGACAGGTGACCATCAAAATGATGCTTCATTGGTGTAAGGAACCTCATACCTTCAAAGAAAAAAGTGATGATTCTGCTGATGAAGATTTAAGTCCATGAAACCCAACATCATATGAAATGCTCCCATCAGCCTTGAACAGTCCAAAATTCCTCTCAGAAGTTGGTCCAGGCTTCAAATCCTCATTAAATATAGCAAAAACATATGCCTTTACTACCATTTTTGGCCTGAAAGGAGTACCTTTCCTTTTTGCAAGCCTTTTACGCAGATTATAGTTGTATGTTCTTGCATTGTCAGATGTTGCTGCAGCTTCATTATCATCTCCATGAGAAGCCCAACCAGTCTCTGTAACTATAACTTCCATCTTTTTAAATCCAGCATCTTCCAATGCAGCATAGGCTGCATCAATCTGAGCATCAAGCATGTTATCATAGTGTAGATCAGTTTTTGGATCATAAATACCTTCAGTTTTCTGAAAAAGAGCATAATTAATATCAATATTCCCTGGATCACCCATGTAGGCCAGGAATGGATAAGCATTCAAGCAGAATGGAGAACCAATTTGAGCGAAGAACTGCAAGAGTGGTTTCATGAATTGAGCAACATTATCTCTAAATACACACGAAGAGGGAGGGTAGGAATTATCAAAAACAGCTTGTGAATGTGCTGTAGTGATCTGAACTGCATCAGCTAAATGAAGTTTATTTAAGGCATTGTGAACATTTTTAACTGCACCCAAAAGGGCTCCCCAGAGTTCATAATCACCTCCTCCTAAAACTTCATTCCCCACAGCAATCCCACGAATACTTGTCTTGGGAAGGAACGCCTGGACATTTTCTTTAACCCAAGTCATGGCGTGACTTGCATTAGCACTCATGTCTTTCACATAATCATTTGGAAGGCCTACCACAAGTTCAAGCCCAGTACCACTGAATGCCTTCAGGACACTGTGATCAGCATCATAAATCCGAACATTCCTTATTTTTGCTGCCTTGAGAAGTGTGACAACTTCATCAGGTGAAGGAATGTTATCAGCAATTCTTCCATAATTTATTCCATATGTCCCGGTAAAACCTTGCACTGTTAGAGGTGCTGCAAGAAAAAAAAATGCAATGGCGGAGTTCGATTAACCAGTATGTCACTTGTTTACAGCCACCACAAGCAGGTAACAACCAGATACAAGAGCATCAATACTCTCTACTGAGTCATATTTTGTGAATTCAGTTGACTATATCTAACTTGTGTGTTTGGGAGGAGGAAAGACACCTTTATTTGCCTATTTTCATGTATATATATAACAATTCTTTGTAAGGACTCCAGAATTCTATTATACCATGCAATGAAAACCAAACAAATAATGGACAAGCTAAGTTATTCCTCTTCTTTGAGATGCAAAATTAACAAATTAAAAGAATAATTAACTTGAAGAAAAATATACTTCGTAACATTCTTTCAGATTATCTAATTATTGAAAGAGAGACCAAACTGATGATCCAGCAGAACCATGTTCCATAACAAAATTCAGTAACAGATAAAATCATCCATAGCCATACTGCCATAGGCATAGAGCTGTAATAATTAACATCATAAGCATAACTTCTTTTGAGCAACAAATCAGGTTTGAACCACCAAGGCATTGACTAATCAAATTTTCAAGGAAATCCCAAGAAATGGAAAACAATAAGTATATACACCAATTTTCAAGGAAATCCCAAGAAATGGAAAACAATACGTATATACACCAAGTGTCTTAAAACAGTATGAACAAAGCATAAATGGAAAACAAACAATTCCCAGTCTTCCAATTGACTGTGGTAAAAACACTTTCAAATTATCAAAAACTAAAGAGATTTTCCCATAGGAGAAGAACATAATCCTAACCCTGATTGGAATATAAGCAACCTATAATTGAGAACAACTACCAAAAAACAAAAGTGATCCGAAATCCATCCAGAGATTAACCCAAGGAAGAGAAAAACAAGAATCAGACAGTATAAGCACAAACAATCAATTCAAAAACAAAAAAGTTCCCAGTAATAATATTTAAAGAAAGGAGTAAAGAAAAAAAATTACCAATTATTGAAGCAAAGAAGAGCCACAAGATGAAGATAAACAAGAAGCAATTGTAACAGCTCTTCATTTCTTCAGTAAAGAAATAATCAAGAAGCAATAATTAAATCTTGATTTGAACAACAAAACCCACTGATGTAACTGAAATGCTCATCCTTGTTCTTGATCCTCCACTTCTTCTTCTGCTGCTGCTGCTGCTGCTGCTGACATGCCATAAGGCATCAAAAGAAAAAAAAAAAAAAGATTCCAACTTTTTTCACTTTCTACATACTAAAAATTCCAACTTTACTCCTCTCCATCAAATGCTCTCTCCCTATAAACATATATATTATTCTCCCTCGGTCTATCTATTAATTCTAAATATGTATACAATCTGTATAGTTTTCAATACAAACGTGTGATGATAATTTGTGGGTATATTGAGAAGACTCGAAGAAAGTAGTTGTTTTTTGGCGGTCGTTTTCTTGGAGAACTTTTTGAGAGTAATAAGAATAAGAACTAAGAAAGTGTTGAGACTTAACAGGGTTTTTGTTTTGGGCTTTTTGGTTTTATTTTTCCTTATCTTTTTCTTATTGGTAAAGATTATTTTATTAATTAATTCATTTATTTGAAATTTTGCTGTTTGTTAATGTCGTGACTTGCGTACTCACTGAGCTGTGGTTCCTATTGGTCGGTGTTTTCTTGCCACTTTAAGCCTTGAAGGTTACATTTATGGTCATACTTCTATCGTGTATTTCTTAAACCCCGCAGAGCTGCCTCTACCACACGCGCTGCCTATCTTTTAAAAGCCAAAGCCTATACCGGTCCCTCAACCATATCCAAAAGAACAAATTGGTCCTTCAAGTTCTTTCTCATAGAAATAAGATTCAATTTGGCTCCGGATCTTATAGCTAAAAATTAGTTTCAATTTTTTAACCTGTTTGGCCAGTTTAGTACTCAATTTATCTATTTTGATTCATTTAATTCCTTTTTCCCTGGAGAATAGGGATGATATGATAATAACTCTTAGAATAAAGTACGTGAGATCAACTTTAAAATAATAAATTAAAATAAATATATTTCTTTACTTTAATTTATGAATTCCTTTATTTGCATTAGTCGACTATAATAAATTTCTCTTCTTAATTATATTGAACATATACAGGCTCATATATCTATGCTACTCACTTATGCATAGCATTGATACTACTGCTATTATTATTTATTCTGAATTTTTTTTTTAACAGTAGGAAAAGAAGTAGCCATAATCAAAATTCAATGGAATGCAGTCTCACTTAATTTGAATTTAAACTTTAAAGAATATTGCGAGCATAAATAATATTAACAAGTGTAGATAAACAAAAAGAAAAAGCCTTAATCATTCAAGAAGCTGAGAGACATGAATTATTTAAGAATGATAGAAGTGATCATTGAGCTATTTGATCAAAATAATTGTCATTTCTACTTTTCTTTTGATATGTATCAATGTTTGTTTAAAGAAACTATTATCAAATTCTTAAAAAGTGTATTTTATGTTCCTTAATAGGTGAAAAAATAACATGAATTGTTCAAGTCAAAACAAATAAATTCAATGTTAAATTAATCAAAAGGGTCAATTTGATCTTTATCAATAAATCTTGAAGCCAAATTAAACTTCATTTTCTTTTCTTTCACTTTATTATCTTTTTTCTTTTACAAATGGAATTTCTAAACTATTGTAACTTCTGATATATCATGTTGTCCAATTTTTAAAAGTATAATTAGATTGATAGGACTAAAATAATAAAATAGAGGCCTAAATGAGAAAATTATTTTTTACATGAGGCAGTGTGTAAAAAGAAAAAATAAATCTATCTTTCTGTATATTCTATTTTGGTAAGTTCTAGTGGCGAGTTCTGCAAATTGTCCCTATTTGAAGGATCACTCTGTGAATCAGGGCTAATATTTTAGTTAGGTGAGATAAAACATTAAAAAAAAAGATGGTCTTGATTGAATTTCTTCAATGACTGTGATATATTTAATGACTTAAATATGGAGCTGATTAATGATTTAACTTGGAAATAATTGAAAAAAAATATATTGACAAACTTAGAGAAACATTAGGTTAATTTATAAAAATAGTCGGATAGGATTAATAATTGGAGACCCTTACTTTGGGCAAATGCAATTAGTTGTTGAATCATCTTCACCAAAAAAAAGTTAGAATTTTTTTTTTATGCATTAAAATACATAGATTTTACTGTTAATTTAATCATTCATTTAAATTGCTTTATCGGTGACATTAGCATTGTGTTTTACGTAAAAATCTAGCAGACTTGAGTGGCAACTGGCAACTTGCCCCTTGAAATTGTTGGATTAGTTCAAATTGCCTCAAAATCAACTTCTCGATCCGGTAAGTTTATGCAATCCGACTTATTAAAAGAGGAAGTAAGTTTATTGAAAAACAGTATATGAATAAATATATATCTTTTTAAATATAAATAAGACTATAATACTATCTACCAATTGCCTTCCTAGACCGTTAAAATTGGATATATATATGTATACTATCAATTTAGGAACAAAAGTTAATTAGGTAATAATTCTGCCTTTAAAAATTAGTGGGTCGGAAGCAACTAGAGCGCGTGGGGCAGCATACCATCTTTTTGGAACTTGAAATGCCTGTCTTTTGACCGTGCCTCAGAAGGTTTGCCACGTGTCTACTTAGCGAGAAAGAATTATTAGATTATTTATTTATCATAATTACTAATAAAAGAAAAATAAAAAATTTTGAGAGTTAGCTGAAATCAAATTATATATTTATTGTCAAGTAAAATTAATATCACAAAAATCAAAATTAATTAACCTTATGTTTTTTCCTCTTAAATTTCGTTTTCTTTTAAGGTGAAATTCTTACATAAATTATAAATTTAATTAATTATTTTTCATATTTATATAATATATATAAATTTTCGACCATTAACTATTAAATGGTATAATATTTTATCAGTGAGGTTAAGATAATTATGTTATGAATGAATTGTGGATGGGGTGATCAAAATTAGATAATATAAACAATAATAATAATAATATAAACAATTTATTATTATTATTATAATAGCATATATTGTAAATGGTCAATTTCGAAAATCTTACTGGAATCCTATTATCTGCGCTTTGACGAGTATTAGCACATTAATTTTGCTAATTAAAGTATTCCGTGGCCCTGAGCCAATGACAGAACTTTTCATAGGGTCATATGCCCCAATACCCAGGGCACTTTGATTCACTCCGCATTTTTAAAAGGGCAATTTAATATCTATTATTAATCTATTACATAACTTGATACAATATTAAAATATTAATACATATTTATAATTGAATAAGTTTTCTCAAGATGTGATTAAGATCATTAGAATAATAATAGCATAATCAGTTGAAATAATAAGTTGACACAAAAATAATAATGCTTCACTCAAAGAATTAGACGACAATAAACTTAATTTTCTTGTCAGACTAAAGCCAAATGCATACTATTAGTTATAGTTTTAATTTGATTTCATAAATAATAATTATTTTTTTAGTTTTAAACACCTTTAAAGCAAGTTAATTAGGTTCAGTAAGTCCAAAAGATACCCTTTTTTTTTCTAAACAAAAAAAAGTTATTGGGAAATGAAGTCTGAAAGATACTTAATCGTCATTTTTGTGGTCACTTTTTTGGAGTTATTCATAAACAATGTGGAGAGCTTGAAATTAAAGACATCCAAAAATCAATTCAGTGTTTCAAAAAAAGAAAAAAGGAAAAGAAGAATAGTAGAGGAAGAATTTAAATACTATATGTAGCTATCAGACACTTGGGTTCAGTGGCAAACTTAAGAAGGATGAAAGGATGGATTCAATCAATCAATCAATAAATTAATTGCACTAACAAATAAATTATGTTAGTACTAAATTGAAATTATTGAATTACATTTTTTTTAGATAGACAAATAAATAAAGTATAAAGGATATGCAAATTAATCAGCTTTTGCTTAAAAAGTTATAATTAAGCTCTCTTTTTCTCACCTATAAAACACAAAAGCTCTAAGCAGACAAATGTGACAGATTGGAGTGGCCAATGGAGACCCAATTTGACAAGAATATGCACTATAGTTTCTATAATGTAAGTAGGTAAGTTAATATTCTAGTTTCCATTAAAAGTGAGTTTAAAGGAAAGATATTAATAACACAGAATATGCTGCGATTGCTGTTAGATATAAGTCTTGATTCTTTGATAACTTACAAAAAGTAATAAATGCTCCCTTCTCTATTTCTTCTTTAATTTCTCTTTATATTATGAATTTGGCTTAGAACAATAAACTAAAAACTCAAATCCATGGTAGATTAAGAACCCAAATTTCTTCTAAGACTCCAGATGATAAAAAGAGAATTCCAAAATGATTTGGTCCATAATATCAATTAAAGGAAGTCATTTTCAGTTAAATTCATGAATATTTAGTATACAATTAACCTGTCAATGGCAAGTTCCAGTTGGTTGGCTGCAACCTGCTACTTGAAAAAAAGGAATGATTGTCACCATCCAAATTTAATTATTTTGATTCCTACCTACCATTTTTACTCAAATCTCTCACAGCTCTAAATGAATAGTTTTGGTCCAATTACTTGAGCACATATTGATAATAACTTAGATCATAAGTTATGTGGGTTTCAACCAACTCCTCTTAGTCCTTTCTATAATCTTTTTGAATGACAAACAAAAAAACAAATAAGATAGTATATTGTGTGTGTGTGTGTGTGTCTCATTACTACCATATGAGTTCATTAATCTGACCCAAAAAGGTTCATCTTTATTCTTTAGAGCTGGCCTCAGGAAATGGACTGGTGCTTGGTGATTAAGGTGATAGTGTTATTAGCTAAGTTTGAAGTGGCGGACCTTTTTGACCTTTTTCCCATACCCAATTGCTATATTACACTACACACAAGGGAATGGGAATCCTTTGCTTTTCAATCCTTGTTTAGTAAACCATCAAAAGTTGTAATGAGCTTCTCTTTTTGGAGGAATGTGCATGGCAATTAACAAATGGACTCACCAACTGAATATAAAGGGACCGAGTATATTGAATAATTACAAGTTAGAAAAGGAGAGAAGTGGCTCTCGAACTCAAGACCCTACTCAAAACACAAACTTTCTTGACTACTAGATTACATGCTTGGTGGTTGCATGTAAATATATTTATTTGAATGCGATTTTAATTTATCAATTTTAGTTAGTTAGTGATAAAATAGAACATATTGGATAAAGAAAAGTCATTAGTCATTTTGTATTGTGATAAATCTCTTACCACTAAAGGTGGTAGCCTAGTAGAAACGGCTTACATCAATCGGTTTTAGGTCCTGAATTTAAATTTTAAGAAAAGTAATATTTTAAATTATGTTTTTAAGAGTGTCCAAAATTTCCTTTTTTCTGTAAAGTCTCTCCGCTTAGCTTTAAGGTCAGTATTACAGCGGTGACAGATTTAAATTCAGGCCAGACTAGCTATAGCTATACAAATATTTTACGGTAGAAGAAAGCCCATGTACAACGAACGACTAAAGATGAAAAACTATTAACCTTTTAAGTGGCCTCTTCTCTCCCTTTCAATTATTGAAGAAAAACCTCAAATTGCTAACCTGACATGAGAGGGAAGTCCAATTAACAACCGGGGGCTTTTCAGCCTTTTTTATTTGTTGGATAGGTACAGCTAGGAAGGTGCTCCTTAGTCCTTACCCCTCAACCCTCTAAATAATATCAATGCAAAAACCAAAAAGAAGAAGAAGAAGAAGAAGAAACCCCTTCTACTAATACAGCTTGCTTGTCAAGATTTTGTTGTAGTGTCTACGGTAGATGGAGAATATCTTCGCCTAGATATGTTCGTGTTTGATTTGGTTAGTCTTTGGGCCTTGTTCTGCTATCTTTAGTTTCAAGAGAAAATTACATGAAATATGTTATTTTTTCCTTCTTACTGAAATTTAGTTTTTTTATTTTTATGCTTTTTTTTCTTTTTCTTTTTCTTTTTACGTTAATATGGTGTTATTAGTTTCTTTTTAGTCTTTTTAACACTTTTTTTAACTTAATACTCTCTTATTCTACGATTTCTTCTTACAGTAATTTTTGATTTTTTTAGTTCTTTTTTTTTTCTTTATTTTTCTTTCATTTTCTTTGAAACTTTCCATTATTGCTTGAAAATTGACAATTAATTTATTCATGCAAGTAGTTCTTTTTTTTTTTTTTTTAGATCGTGTAACTTTCATTTTCAATATAATTTACAGACTTTTAGAATTTAGGTTTTTTTCTTCTATTACCGATAAAGACTTTGGCATTGTGGTAATTCACAATTATATACTCACCATTTCTTCTACTACTGGAAAGACTTTGGAGTTGAGGTTTTAAAAAAAAAGTTTAAAATCTCCTATTAACCATGATAGAGATTTTCTTATTAAGAAGAAGAAAGTTGTTGATGATTCTCATTTAAAGAAGAATATTGATGTTAAAGCTTCAAAAATATGGAAAAAAAAATTGATGCTAGTGTAAAACTGCCATTTGTGTTACTTATGAATGAACTCTAAGTATCTGATGAAATGCAAAATAATTTGCAATAAAAGAAAAAAGAAGTGTATGTGCATTTTGAGAGTTTAGAAATTTAGAAGGTAAAGAGAATATAAAAATATAAAAAATGAGAGAATGAGACTAAGAGATAATTTTAGTCATTTCTTGTGAACATTAAGACCTCAATTCCATATTATACTCTTTTTTTTTTTTGCTTTATTGTTGTTGCTTTGATTTTAGTTATTATAATGATAATGGCAGTAGGTACTCATTATTTACTCATAATATACTCGGAGTATACTATATACTGTTAACTGCATTTTTATTATAATTTTAGTTTCTCTTATGTTTGCTTGAAAACTATTGTTTAGTCAATTATCACTATTGGTTAAAAATTGGAACAAAAAGTCCTGTTTTCTTTTCTATTTGTGTGATATGATCTTGTTAGATCATATTAATCTATGCGTAGGGCAACTAAATTTTTAAATTTTAAAGAAGTAAAATGTAAATCTTGTTATATTATTTTTCTTAGATCTTTAAAAAATTAAAACTTATAGTTTTTTTTTTGTATTTTCTAGTTATATATATATATATATATATATATATATATATATATATATATATATATAATTTTTATATGGAAAAGATCAGGTGTAACAACAAGCTTACGAACATCGGAAAGGCTTATGATCATGTTATTCTCTTATGTAAAATTTAAGAAAAAATAAAATTTTTTTATTGTGAGTTTGGATTATGTAGTAAGCTTAAGGAGGTGTATATGGCAAAGAAGAACTGGAAAATGAACTTGACGTAATTGTCATATGATTTTTTAGTTGATGCATTGTACATAAAAGATGATTAGAGTATACTTAGTAGGAATTACAACCATATTTAAATTTTAAAAAAAATATTTTAAAATTTAAATAGAGAAAATTTAATAAGAATTAACATATTATATACTTAAAATAAACTCATTATATACTTATTATATATCGTTTACTGTATTCATTTAGGTCAATAATAACAATATCACATAAATTATTTAGTTATTTCTGCACATGCATTTTGTCAAATATCTAAATTGCAATATCTGACTCAACAAAATAGTTATATTTTCAAATTTGATAATTTTGAGTTTGATTTATGATTTTGAACTTATGAAATATAATGAGAAAATTCAATAAAGATCAAGTATCATATATCTGAAATATACTCATATGCTTAATATATATTGTTTACTATATATCTTAAAATTTCAAATCAGTATTATACCATAAGGGGTAGCATATGACTCATGAATAAAAGAAAAACAATATAAGTACTTATTTGTTTTTACTTTTCTAATTTGTTTAATGATTTTTTTTGAATAAAAATAATACATAAAAAGCTTGAGCTAATTGATTTCCATCTTTCTAACAAAGCTCACTCAAGAAACAATAAATAATGTTTTTATTGTCTTTTATTTTATACCTTATTTTTTCCATTCTCACATAATCAAGAAAATGATAAAATGATAGTAATGAGAGTAAATAAAAAGAAAAACTCATCAATATCTAAAAAGAAATTCCCTGTATACTTAATGAAACCAAAATCTGAATGGAAAAAACTCAATGAGAATCAGAGTATCATATACCTGAAATAAACTCGTTCTATACTTAGCGTATACTATTTATTGTGCACTTTTAAAATTGTCCTTAAATAATAGAATATTCTTTACATCAAAGTTTATGTATATGATATTTTCTTCTCAATGTCTATTTTGGTGAAGAAAAATGAGTATTGTTGCAATGTCTATACATGTGAAAAAATACAAAAGAGTATTTTATAATCTGTAACAGTTACAGTATAATATACTTGAAATATATTAGTTATATACTCATTATATATCTTTTACTGTTTACTTTTAAATCTGTTTTATATGCTTATGAAAATATATACATTTTGTATACCTGCATATACTTATTAATTCTCAATATACGAATTTTGTATAATATATATATGAATAAAAAATTATTTAAATATTATTTTTCTATAATTTCATAATAGATACTTATTACCTGCCTCTATATACCTATGGTTTACTTTTTATTGTATATTTTTTTCTCCTATCATATACTTAAAATATACTATTTACTATAATTTTTAATACTTATTTTATATTTTGTTTTAAACTACTTTTTATAATCTATTATTGATTTATTCTTTTTTTTTTATTTATATCAATATAATAATAAATACAAGTACTTTATAGGATATATATCAATAACACATGAATTTAAATATATTTTTATAAAATTTCAAAAGATATACTTATAGTATATTTCTGTATACTCGTTACATAGAATTTTCTGGATTTTTTTCAGATAAGTTTTGATTATTTATCTTCAGATCTTAAATTTTTTAATCATTTTATTCTTCATATAAATAGTTAAGTAAATTATATAATATGTTTGTTTTGAAATTTTTTAGGCATTTTTTTAAAAACAACAAGAAATCAAATAGATCATTAGATGAGATTGAATTGCATGTTTTCACTTTCTGTTCTTTCATTTTTTGTTGTTTATTATATATTATTATCGAAATTACATATTGTTTATTACAAATTTTTTAAAATTTTAGTATGTAAATTTTGTTTGAATCAATTACTGTAATTTCTTAGCTTTTAAATCTGTTGATTTAGAGCAAAACGCGCGTGTTTTTACATGAGTAGTATAGAAATAAGTTTCTTGACTATAATATGTATTTTTATAAAATTTTGAAATGGTGGTATAAAAGTTAGACAACTCTTATTTTTAGTATTCCTATAAATTCTCATAATTTGAATGGTTAAAGGTTCATGGTTACCATCATTAAAATTTATATAAATACTAAAAATTATATAATTATTAGTGCAGGCCTTAATTATTAACGCTATGCTGGTATTAGAATTTCGAAAAATGTTGATACCGACATTGAAATATATAATTTGATTTAAAACTTTTTAGGTTGAAAGAACTTTGATTGAAAAAATTAACCAATCAAAGTTATAATATTTATCTTGATTTAGTTTGATTTATCATTTAGGAGAATTTCAGTTTTTCAATTTTTTCTAATTGAGTTTGAGTTTGAACCAGATCCATCTTCACCATGTATCTAGTGTTCATGAAATTTAATTTATTTATGAATCCAAGCTCAAATAGAAAAATTAATAATTATTAATGCTATACTTAATTGAAATTCATTGAAAAAATTATTTTATTTAAAAAAATATAAAATAATAAATTTAAAATAATAAAGTTAAAAGAGATATTGATATTATAAGATCTATTAATTTGCCCAATATAAAATTTATTTAAAGTTATCTATTTTATTAGAATTTAAATTACTTATAATTAATTTCATACAAATTTATTTGTAGAGGAATTTAAATCACTTCTATTTATTCAAAGTAGGTAAATTCTAAATTTATAATTAAATTTTATAAATTTCAACTAAATACAATATAAAAAATAAAATTATTTATAACTTATTTAAAAAATTATATCGCCATCTCCATATAATTATGGAATAAAATAAATGAATATACGATAGCTTACATAATAGGATACTTTAGTTAACATGTTTATAAAAGTGAAAGTATACAAAAATGTAGAGATATGAATACAATGAGATTGGCATCTTTATGACGTTTTATAATAACATATTATTGGCATAATTTTAATAATTAAATGTAAAATTAATAATAATATTTTAACTTTTAGTTGATAGCCATTTAATTAAAATTTGAGAATTGAGATTATAAAACTTAATAGATCGTTTAATACAAATGAAATGAGCTAAAAATTATGAAAGCACACTTTAGTGCAGGATATCAAATAGACAGGAACACCCTTAAGCATTGCGAAAATGACTGGATCAGATTACAGAATCCTGCAACCTTATCCTCTACTACAAACACTTCCAAACTATCAATACCTCTGATTTTCCCACCAAAAAGAAAAAAACCAGAAAAGCAAACAAAAGAAATTAGAAAAAAAAAAAAAAGGAAAGAAAATCAAGAAATGGCAACAACATTTCTCTCAACTGCAAAATCCTTCCTCTCCTCTAATCTACCATCTTCTTCATCATCATCATCATCATCATCAACATCTTCTTCTTTGTCTTCATTAACTGCACCTTTATTATTTTGTCCACAAAAGAACAATGCAAAGAGACCAATCATATTATGCAAAGCTTTGAGTGAGTCAGCACCACCAACTTCTCCAATTATAAGCAAAAGAAGTCTCTCTGTTTGCTTCATTACCAGTTTTGTATTTTCATTGACTAGTAGGGGAAATTCCAGTGCCAATGCAGCTATTTTAGAGGCTGATGATGATGAAGAGCTTTTGGAGAAAGTGAAGAAAGATAGAAAGAAAAGAATTGAAAGACAAGGTGTTATTAGCTCATCCAACAAGGAAAAAGGTTCAATCTCATTCAATATACAGCAAAACCCATAATTTGTTTTAATCACGATTGAGGTTATTATATTCTATTTGTTTTTGTTTTTCGATTATAGTTTGGTTGTTTATCTTAACTACCAATATGTTAAGAGTTACATAGATTAGTGTTCTCACAGTAGTATACTATTAGTTAAAATGGTTGTCTATGTGTTATGAAATTTGATTAATCTGTTTAACACCCAACTATTAGAAATGATTTATTTCAGTTGTTTTCTCAAAACAAATCAGCTCAATATCTTGATTTTTTTGAAACACATACTTAAGGCTTTTCTTGCAGTATCGTCAATTTCAGCTATATTCCGCCGCATTCTTTTTGAATGTAAGCAATAAAATCTGCTGCAGGGTATTTGCAGGATGTGGTTTACAAGCTGAGCAAAGTAGGTCAAGCCATAGAAAACAATGATTTAACTACAGCTAATTCAGTTCTCGGGGGAACCACGGATACAGATTGGGTCCAAAAGGCTAATTTAGCTTTCGATAAGGTTATTAAACCCTCTTAAGCTAATTACTTCAAGTAAAACTTTCATTTCAGCTGGACTCTAGTTTTTGAATGAGAAAATTTGATAGACTCTATTTTCTACACTGTCGATCCTTTTCTCTACGATGTCTGATTGCTTTTGCATTTGGCAACAGCTGAGCTCTAGTCCTGAAGAGAAGAATCAGGTTGATACATTCAATTCCTCACTAGCTTCATTGATTTCATCAGGTGGGTTATGTTGTATCTATTCTCCAATGTTTGTATTTTGTGCCTCGCATTCCTGAAAGAACTGTCACTCTTGCAATGGGTCAAGCTTTCCAAAAACTATATTCTAGGCCAAGGTTGTTTAGCATTGAGGTTGAAACTTTCTTCCTAAGATGTACAATATTGGTGATATAAATTTTCTGTAACTAACTTATTCTTCATTTTGCAGTTGTTCGAAATGACATTGAATCCTCAAAAACTGCTTTTGTGTCATCAGCCACTGCATTTGAGACATGGACAACCTTGACAGGGCTGGTTGCTCAGCTAAAAGGGCTTTAATAAGGAGAGGCAGGATTCTGTTTTTTCTTTTTCTTTTTTCCTGTTTGTTCTTTCTTCAACATTCACAGCTCCAGTTGATTACCCTGGCTCATTTTATTCAATCCTTCACTGATTTTGTTTGTAGTCGCGTCGACCTGGAGGCCAACAGGCTATTTTCCTGGCACAAGAGTATTATTTCTTTGCTCAATCTTCTTGAGCTTCGGTTACAAGCAATAACATTGTCCTTTTTTTGTTTTTTTGTTTTTTTTTTGGTTCCTTTTTATGAGAGACATTTTAAAGGCCTCTAATAAACCAAACTAGAAAATACAAGAAGAGCATTATGGCTCCGACCATAAATTAATTATGAATCTTAATGCTATACCTCTGTTCTTTTGCGCTGCTAGAGGCACATACATAAAATAAGGGTAAACAGCCCTCATATTTCATGACCCTAAACAGGGGATTAATGCCTGCCAACATTATTAAGAAGATGCAAATCATCAATCTCTAAGTTTTACTGCCATCTTTGGTAACCTGAAAATTCTGGTAGTCAAAAGGCAACAATCATTAGACGAGCAAAACGATAACTCTCAACTTCATTACAGAACAAGGAGCTTGGTATATATAAGTTTAAGACTGGTGCCGGCAAAACTCTTTTTTCTAGGTTTAAGACTGGTGAGAACGAGTTCAGCCACGGAGAAGAGACGGATCAAGTCCGGTCGGGTCGACCTCTAGAGCGCTATCCATATGCTGCGCATAAAACTTGCTGGGTTTGTTGTTCACAGTTATTGTTGTTGGTGGGTAAATAAGAGTATTAGGTCTTGAATCTTATTATATTTGATATGATTTTTGATTTGATTAAATGGGAGTTAAGTGGATGAGAGTATTAGAGTCCAACAAATAAAATTAGATTTTGTCCGACTAATATCAAAATGATATTTTATTAAGGTCGGTTGACTTGCTAAGGTAGGAGCTTGATGAATTGATGTAGAAATTTTACTTCTGTTGAGGCAGAGAGAGGTCTTACATTTACTAAGATAGATTTTCTTGATTTTTACCAATCGACTAATCAAAAAGATTAAGGGGTACCTTTCTGAAATTTATATTATGATATTAGTTTACTGATATTCCATCACATAAAATCTCCAAAAGTAACTTACTATAACAATGCAGGCGATTATATTATATCACATTAGTACTATGATTACCACATGATACAAGTTTGGCAATAAAAAGCTGTCACTGTAGTAAAAATGTCTGAATTAACAATTCTGTTACTCTAGTAGAAATGTCTGAATTGAACTATCAGACAGCTATCTGTTACAATATTAAAGCTACTGTCATCCATATCCAAAGTAATCTCCGATCTTACAAAAGTTCAGCAAGGGATGAGAAAGAAGATGCCACCAGTAAATCATTCAATATTATGTAGTTTTGGCATCAACACCCCACTACTCCTATTTTCAAATGCTTTCCTTGAACCTTGTCATTTACCCAATCAATACTGTATAATTGAGTTTCTTGTTATAACCATTTACTGTTCTCTTTTCCTTTAATTACCTCTCTTTCAGACTCGGAATATTCCTGTTATGTTTCTCTTTATCCTCTCCCTCTCCTTCTCCTTCACCTTCACCATTCTCCTCATTGTTTGTCTTGTTCTTGGAACATATTTCTTTGGGTGCCTCGGCCCGTGGTTGCTTCTTGTTTTCTTCCCCTTTTCCCACTCTATATCTTTCTTCTCTTTTACAGGTACTCCTGAAATGGAGATCAGATGTCCCTTTTAGAGTGCTGCACTTCACCTTTTTCTTCTTCAGTTTCATTAGATTTATCAACATCAAAATCCAACTTTATATATCTTCTTCAACAGGAATTCCTTCTGACTTTGCATCAGTATCTTGTGGTATATCTTTCTTCTTTTCCTGATTCTCCACATCCTCTGCTGTTTATGCATCATCCTTTCTCAGTTTTTCTAGCTTCTTAGTTTCGGTATCTTTGCTCACCTTTGCAGAAGCTGAAGATTCCTGCTTCGCCTTTTGGAGGTTCACGTTACAAGGGCGGAGCTGCCTTTGCCTCAAGCAAACCCTGTGGGTACAGCTGCACATAACCAACAAATTACAAATTCAAATGACCGGAATAGAGAACAAGAAATGGATCAGGAAAACATTCAATATCCGGAAACTTAGACATCTAGAAATTTTCAATTAAAGGTTCCAGGCCTGGATATATAGCTACTAAGACCATCACTAATACTATATATTGGTGAATAAGAATGCACTCTGAGGTCAGAAAATCACAATCAAGTAATGCTCCATGAATTCCATTCTGCAACTTCTGAATCGCATTAAAAGTGTGAAATAAACTAAAATATGAAACCATAGAATGCACTGTGAAATAAATGAACTTATGGTTGAAGACACTTGAATCAGAGCAGATGACATAAGACTTCATATCAATGTGCTAGCTCAAATAAGAACAATGGAGATGACCTCCACAATGCTTTTTCTTTTTCTGGGTTGATGTATGAAGTAAAACTACAAGTCGTCCATGATTCTTGGAGTAAACACAAGACAGTTGTTCCAATGAAAAATTTCACATCAAAATGAGCAAAATCCCTTCAATGTGAATAAAGTTAAAACACTATAATGCATTGTAAGATATATTCAAGTTCTATGTCTTATCTTACCCTTGAATCCAAAAAGTTTAAATTGGTTTGACAATTATTTAAAAAAAGTTCTAAGATTTTAATTTGAGTCCTTAATTAGTTGGACTGTCGTAGAGAATTAAAAGATTAAAGTTCATACACATACACAAGCATTGCTAGCCATTCCGCAGCAGTACAAGCAGCTTGCCAAGTATTCTCCAAATGAACCCTTCTTGTAACCCCCTTAAATCATAACAGGGGCAAGTCTCTTCGACCTATCATTATTCAAGATGAAGTTCTTACACTACTAAAAGAAGGAGCACAGATATACTCTTGCATGGGGACAAGGAGTTGTATATTCTTCCTCTCTTAAGACGAGTATAAGAGAACAGCTATACTCCCAAATAATAATTCTGTTCTTATTAGGGTACTAATCTATTGATTGATGACTTACCTTATATCATAAAAGAATTTAATTCTCGAGAGATCCATTCTCTTGAGGTATTTTAATAATAATAATAGGACTATCTTTACCATTTTACCGGGGGAAATTGCTGCTTTACCAGCATTACACATTTATTAGACTTTGGATTTGTGGGTTATCTCTTCTATTGAGACGCAAGACAAGTAAAGGCTAGAAAAAAAAAGGAGATGGGAAATTAATTAGAACATAGAATGAATCAAAGTTTCTATTAAAATAAAACAAAAGAATGAAGCAAGTTTAATCCCATAAGTTTATTAAATGTCTCAACTCTCAACACTTTCATCAGCCAGCCTTGTGGTCCTTTGAAATATTTAGCTTTCAAATTAATCACGATGGCTTAGTTTCTTTTGGTAAATGAAATCACCCCCACAGAAGGAACACTTGGATTAGTGGTCCAACAACGACCTGGCCAGCCCATTTCTTTAGCTGGTCGACGGGTTCATTGACCCTTTAACATATAACTACCAACATTTTCCTTGAAAATGAAACATATTAAATTTGGCATATTCCAGAATAATAATCAAAACAAATTATCACCCACAAGAAAAAAAAAAAAATGACGTACTAATTAAAACTGAAAATGATATGGCATAAATATATACAGTATCCTACTTGTCCTGTAGTTTCAATTTACGCATTAAATCGATTTTCCTATTCAAATCCAAAATCAGCCTCAAGACTCTGGGCACTGTTTGTAATAAACCAAACCTA
This sequence comes from Ricinus communis, assembly GCF_019578655.1. Classification (NCBI taxonomy): domain Eukaryota; kingdom Viridiplantae; phylum Streptophyta; class Magnoliopsida; order Malpighiales; family Euphorbiaceae; genus Ricinus; species Ricinus communis. Next base: position 25,915,610 of record NC_063258.1, read on the forward strand.
TCCTTTTCTAGCGATTTAATGGAGAAAGACCTTAGGGCAGAGGGACAGGCCATCTCAGTGGCGGAACTACAAATTGAATTAAGAGAAATCTCATTTTTTATTTAATAGAGAGTATACTATATGTATAAAAAATATTGTGGGAATTTTGGAGGACTAAGATTGACAAATATAAAAGAAAAGATTAAGTTTCTGAAAATTAGAAAGAGCATAGAAAAAGACTTATCAATCTTAAAAGTAGGCTATGTGACTATCAAGTATTATCATTCAGGTCGGGAAAAAATAAATATAATCTAACAATATCGTGATTATATACATTTTCAGTGTTGGGGCAGATCCCGACACTTGCACAAAGTCTAGCCCCCAGCCCATCCACTTTACCAATCTTTATGTCTGAGATTGTTATTGGTGCTAATAATCTAAAATGTAACATTTTTTTAAATTTAATTATCAATTTTTAAAATTTTTGTTGAACTGTTTTTATTAAATTTCTTGTTTTTTGAATAATTATTTTTTTTATAAAAGAAAAAAACACTTTTACCAAACACAATTTTAAACGGACTAAAATAAGTATTTAGTCACAAAGAAAAGAAATAGGGTGTGGTCCTGGAATTAATAAGGGGTTATAAATGTGGCCATATAAATTTATGCAAACAAAAAATAATATCAGAGAAGACGACCCATCTTAGGTGGGCTAGTTTTAGAACGTGCAAGAAATCAATTAAAGGTCATGTTGTCCTGCGCCATATTGTTTCAATCTCCTGTTCTTTTCACTTTGTAATTCTGCCTGTCCTTTTTCCATGAACTTCAGCTTTCTTTCTTTGGTAAATTCTATGTTTAGTTTACGATGGTTGCCCTAATTTCTGATTATAATTAATTATTACGATAAGCAATTGTATATATTTTTCTTTGATCGTATTGACTAGGTATCTGCTGGATATCTGATCCATTTATGCATATATATGAAAACTTCATTATATCTTAATTTTAATTTTCTAAATAAGACTCAATCAGTTCTCAATTTAAAGTATATAGAGGCTGATGACAATGTGGATTTGCCAAGGATCATATCTATATACAATCAACAAAAAGAAAATCAAAAGAATTTGCATTTTCAACAGAAGCTAAGCAACAGGGACAAATCTAGCCGAAGCAACACCCACAATGTCTTGAAACATGAGACGACACAATTCCGCAGGAGGATCAGTTAGAACATGATAACCAATGGGAAACTTTTCAGCTAGACTAGCTAGACAATTAGCTGAGCGATTTGCTTCTCTGAACGCATGACTAAAAGAAACATTTTCAGCACTTTGCTAGCATAAGACGAATACCTTATGCCAACTGGATCTGCCCATTAACTTCAGTTATGAGTTCAAACAGTCAATAAATTTAAAAAGGATATTTTTTGTATAATACTTACAGATAAAGAATAAAGAAAAGATCAAAAAAATTGATTTATAAAGAAGAACCAACATAACTACCACATCTTCGTAACCATTCTTTTCGATTCAACAGACTAAGTACTACCCTTTCCAAAAATGACAATAAAAGATTGAGTACTACCATAAATTTGGAAAAAAATAGTTTTAAATTAATATGAAGGAAGCTCAAAATAGGCACTTCTATATCATCAATTATACGACAACTTAACCTAGAGAAACAGTCTAATGAGAATAGAGAATGGATGCTAGGTAAAGATAAGTTATTTGAATAAGGAGTGGCTTTTGATAGACATTTAAGATACGGAAGTACGGAAGTACATGACATTGAAACGGGTAGGAAACAAATGATATTATATATATAAAGAGTTAGAATCAATTACATGAGATTATTTTAGTAGTTTGGCTATAGAATTAACTCTGAATTTAAACATGCTAAGTTCACAAAGATTGCAGGATGGATGTGAAGCTTTCGAATCCTTAAGATGACAAAACTATAAGATCGATGGAGATCAAAGCAAAAAATATCTTATGTGATTCGATTATGGTCATTACAAGATACCTCCAGCATATGTATGGTTTGATGAGGAACTAGGCAAAAGCCGATGGCATGTGACCACCATAAGAACAGGGGAATAAAAGCAGTCCAATAAGGGTGAGAAGTGGATAATAAAGTAAGGACATATGATTGCTAGAAAATGAGTAGCTAGGGCTGAGCATGGATCTTGGTGATTCTCGCCCGAACCGAATAACCGTACCGAAAAATACCATAACCGAAATAACCGAAAGTTTTTATAACCGAATTGACCTGATCCGAATTTTTTTACTATTATGGTATGGTACTGGTTCTTTAGTAAAAACCACACCATAACCGTACCATAACCGATCCGTCTTGTACTGATCCAGACCAAACCGTAGAACCAAATTTTTTATATATATTTATTAATAATTATTTATATTATATAAATAATACATATTAAAAACAACTATAATATTATAAAATACTTTATACTTTATAAAAATATTATTTTATATTTATCATTTATATAATTCAAGCAATTATTATTAAAATAAAAAAATAATACATATTAAAAATAACTATAATATTATAATATACTTTATACTCTATAAAAAATATAAGTTATATATTTTAATATGTCACATAGTATACTGATACTAGTAATCTAGTATACATACTATAATACTAGATTTAAAGTACTTGAAAGCTAGGTGCAAATTATAGTAATTGAAAGCTAAGTATACCATTTATTATGGTGAAGATGAGGTAAAAAATTTGAAAAAAAAATGTTGAAAACAGCTTTAGAGTTGATGGTGGATGAATACAAGATAATTGATGATCAATTATATATGAGTGAGGTTGTAGGGAGCTCACAGAAATCTGCATATGATAGTGGACCAAGTGATACGGAAACAGAAGAAGAGATTGATGAATTCTTTTTAGAGGAAGAAGTACAACAGAATTTGTCTAAGATATTTGAGTTAGATAGGTATTTCGAAGAATTTGCAAAACAATTCACCATTGATTTCGATATTTTAGCATGGTGGAAGGTGAATTTAGTAAGGTATCCTATCTTATCCAAGGTTGTACGCGATGTATTGGCTATCCAAGCTTCAACAGTAGCCTCTGAATCTGCATTTAGTATTGGAGGATGAACTCTAGATCAATATAAAAGTTCTTTACTTCTTACAACAGCGTAGGTCCTCATTTGTTGTCAAGATTGGCTTATAAGTTCAAATAAACCTATCCAACTAGAAGAATCAATAGAGGATATTGAAAGCATAGAGTTAGATAACATTTCTTTACTTCTTACATATGTTTGTTTATTGTTGATGTTGTTAAGTTTTATTGACATAATTTTTTACTTTTATTGTAGAAATTATTCAAGATCATGAGATTTGTGAGTTCTTTATGCCAAGATTAAATGTGGAGTGCTAATTTTGAGGGGAGGTAATAACATTCATTTGCTAATTTTGGATATGTATTTTAGTGCTGCATAAAATCTGTAAATTTATTTATTTTAATGATTGTCATCTACAAAACATTTTTATGCTAGCAGTAACATATATTTTAAAGGTTTGTATTTGAATATTGAATGAATTATTATATTTGCAAGTGACTCAATTGCAAAACGGGTTGTTCAAGAATGTGATTGCAATTCTAATTTAGATTTTCATGCTATTTTTTTTAGGTTGGTAATCATATTTTCTCTAAATGTATTTGATTAAAGATGATATTAAAGTTGTGTTTTTTAAATTTTTTAGAACCGAAAATAGCACCGAACCGAACTGTATTTAACTGTAAAATTGCTACAATACGGTATTGGATCCTTTTATGTTTGGTACGGTACTAGTATCTTCAATTTTAAAATAACCGAGATTTGGTATGGTACTGGTGATTTATAGATAACCGAATTGGATCGATCCGTACTCAGCCCTATGAGCAGCTCCTGATAGACCTTTAGAATGGTGACACCATAGGGACGGGAGTGCATGACAGAAATTGCACACTTAAAACAAAAAAAATAAATAATTGATAACATATATAAAGAGTTGAAACCAATTACACGAGATGTTCTTTGATAATTTAAATGTAGGGTTAGAAGCATTCTAAAATTAAACATGCTGGGTTAAAAAAAATGTAAAAATAGTCTCTTAGAAAATTTTCGACTCCATCAAGAGGATAAAATCATGAGGGACTAAAAAGAATAAAAAGAATAATATTTCATATGATTCAATTCTGAATCGTTATAAATTGAAGTAATCTCATTGTGGACAAAAATAAAATCTAAAACATTATGACATCCAATATTAGATTACATAAATGCCTAAATTAATGAATATCTAAATTGAAATAACACGATAAAAAGTACAAATTAATTTCATGATTCACAAAAATGAAAATGAAAAGGGAAAATGAGACACAACAATATAGCATGGGAATGCTTAATTTTCTTACAAATAGAACACAAAAAATTGAGGAAACTTTACCATACAAATATATGACTTTATATATATATATATATATAGGGATAAAATACAGCATAAATATTAACTTCAAAAATACTTTACTAACAATATATGGAGTAATTGATCATCATAAGTTCATGCTAATATCTTTTAGTAAAAACAAAAATAAGCAAATAGTCATTCATTATAAACTGAAAATAAAAAATTAAAAAGATATTTACATATATCATATTTTAAATTATATAACTTCAAATTAAAATAACCCATCATTTCAATATTCTTAGCTATTTATTTTTACTATTATGGAAAGTATTGAAAAATAAACAAATAGAAACTGTTTTTAAAATTTTTGAAAAATGCCTAAGAATGTCTGCAAAATTTTCGGTTTCCAAAATATATCCAACATTGAAACACTGCTCTTCTTAAGGTTTCATGCAACCTAAATTAATTTTGATTTGAAATTAATATGCAAGTGAATAATCTAGTTTTAAAGAACGAATTTATGATCTTTCTCTTCATGCTTAAGCAAGCTAGATACCTGCAATTCTGCAGTGTTCCTAACCCTGCAACTTCATTAATTTTACGCCGTTGCCAACACTGAAAATTGAGATTGTTTATGAAAAACAAAGCATCGAAAGGATTAACTGGGCAAGAAATGTTAAGCATTCGGTGCTGGAGAAAAATCAATGCTAACATGTGCTGAAGGTGCAGGAACGTTGAAAAGAAAGGTTCTTTTTTCTCTTGAGCTGGCTCAATTGCTCGTTGCCCATCACTAACAATTTTACTCGCCATTTGATTTCATTTCATGCTATTACCTTAAAGCTCAGTGGATCCAAATGATTTCCAATTTAAAAGTATTACCTTAGCATTATAAATAACAACTACGAATCAGGGTAGCTTTAGGAGTCATTTGGTATGGTATAAGTAAAGAGAGATAGTAGCACCTAGAAATAGAGATTTTAATTTTGTTTGGATAGCACGATAAAAAGAACTTGTAAAGGAATAAACAACTCAACCTTCTTTTCTTTATAGAGAGAAAGTAACTTATTAGTTAGGTAAGGAGAACTTTCTAGTGAAACTTATTAACTAATATACTCTTAAATAATCTAAGAAAATTAATATTAATTTTGTTACATGTAATACTATATTTTAAAATATATAATAAAGCTACAAAATTTTCTATATTCTAGAAAGTTAAACTATGTACTAGATATTTTTAATTTTTAATTCCCGAAAAAGCAACTTCCATACAAATTTCTCAAGAAATAGACTATTTATCACAACTAAGAACTTAAACGGGTTATGGCAACAGTCTCTAAACTGCTGCCAAGAATCCGATGTCCAAAGTGCGAAAGTGGCAATGTCAAAATACTAACACACGATATCTTATTATTCTATTCTATTCATGATGGAGACTTAATAATTAAATAGCGGATAACTAACTAATAAAATTGACATTTACAAACCAATAATAAAATGGATGAATGGATAATGAAAAGCAAAGCAAGGAGCACCCAACAATAAATAATCTAAATATATATGTGACCTAGAAAGCTGCATGCAGGATGCAAGCAACGAAGTGATGGACCCTTAAGGAGATTCTTGAGTGAAGGAAAAACCTAGAGCTAGGTGGATTTTAACTAGTAGGCAGTCGACAGAATAACATATATAATTGAGATTTGAATGTAATAATTGGTACGGTTAGGATGGATCGATGTAGATGGTGCAATGTCTTAAGTTGAAGACAAGCTGAGTTGGGCATCATAAGGAAACAGAGTTCACATGCTACACATGGACTTTCATGGCAAAGATTATACCCAGCATCAACATGATGCTTCTTTTGATCCATCACTATCATCTCTGAAAGAGAAAGGTTGCTTCTGCTATCATTGAGGGAGTATGTGTACATATTTGTCAAGCCTGTCCTCGTTTCCTGTATTGGTTTTGTTTATGTTTTTGCAAAATTTCTTATATAAGATAATGGGGATTGATATATATATATATATATCAAAAGTATATACTTGGTGACATTTAATTTCCTTTCATGGATCATAATTAATTTGATAAATCAATATTCATCATTGTACATGTGTTTTCTTTATAGTTAACACTTGCAAAACTTTCTAAATAAGTATAAGATTAGTGATAGATCACTTGGATGACTTAACAAGTAATGTTTGAATGCAGAATGTAGAGCATAAAATACTATTCATCTTGTGAAAAGTATAAAATTTAATGTCAGTTATTTTTCACAACAAAAAGTGATTATCTAAAATTAAAATAATAATTTATATTAGACAATTTGATCAATATAAATTAGACATCGTACATGATATTAAACAGATCAAATAACCCAATATCGTGATTTTACTAAAAATATGATAATATATATATATATATATATATTGATAAATGAGTAAAAGACTATTTTGGTATAAAGAATTCAATAAATTAAACTTTTTCTGTTTAAAATGAATATTCAACTTCTGAATTTCGTTATCCTAGTTAATGAGAGTAAATCTGATATATGTACACTATTGAATGATTGATCTCAAAAAGAAGAACAGATAAAAGAGCCAATAATCTTGCGTAGAAAAATCCTTTATCAAGAGTCTAGGTATTGGCATTATGAAACTCAAATATATTAATTTACTTATGATGGGACAAAACGAAACCACATAGAAGTGATGCAGGAGGTAGAGCCTAGAGATAGTGAAAGTGCAGCCCCAAACCAATGCCTCATTATTTCACTGCGCAATCTGATTTAATGAAGAAAACCTGAAGAAAATATTTGAGGGACAAAACAAACAGTCGATGCAGGAAAAGCACAACTCCATGCAAACATGGTAACAGACTTCTTACTATTAACATAATGAAGTCCTCATCAATTCCATTCAAAACACCATACCTAACAAATCTGTGGACAACTCTTCTCAATTATTTAATGTTCGTAAACAGAAGATCAACGGACACCTTTACGTACCTTTCGTTTTAACTCGACTGATGATTGCAGGTTTTTTTTTTAAATCTTACACATTATAATTTGATATTTGAAATTAATGAACCTTTCTTTTTCCTTTCTTAAATTCTTTAATAATTTTGCATCTCAAATAATAGGTGCCAGGATTCAAATATCATCGTATCCATAAAAAGGAAAAAACAACATTGGAGGGACGAAGAAAAATGTACTTTATATAGTAAAAGAAGTTGTCAAGTTAAATTTTTTGTTTTAATAAACTCAATAAGTTGTGAATTACAATTATTATTATTATTATTCCACCATTAAAAACTAATAAAATATAGATACCAGTCATTTATTGGCTTCAATTGAATTATACATCAGTATTATAATGACTAAAATTTAATCGAATATTATCAATTGATTGCAAGCTTGCTTTGGTAGGCGAGGCATCTAAAATGGCATAAAAGAGAAACATAAAACAAGAATAACAATATCTTACAAGCTCTTAAGTTATATTTATTTATTTATTTTGTCATGGAAAGCATATATTAAAATTAAATTTTTAAAAAATTTCTAATTTTTTTCTTAAAATAACTTAAAAATCATATTCTTTTTCTTTAGATTTATTAGGAGTTTATGCTTAGTGATTTGTACTTCCTACATAGTTAATAAATAATGCGGCTTGCATGATTAATACTATTATTTCTCAAGAGCACAATGCATATTGTCCCATTTATGTACTGATTGATTATTCTTGTTTCTTTCAACCTTAAATACAATATGTCTGCTAAAAAATTTGAAAAGAAAATGTAAAATCTAAATAATAATAATAATAATAATAATAATGGGACGTACGAGTTGAGATTTCTTCCACAATTTATGGGACCCAGTTTTACTGCTCTTGATTCGTTGTTGTTCCATTAATTTGATTGCTTCATATTCTAATTGTCATTCAAACATGTTTCCTCGATTCTCTGTTGTTGTTACTGTTATATGTGAGTTTGTGATTAGCAACCAATTAAATAATAGTTTCATTCAACTTAATTAAAAATAAAGGTTGATATTCAAGTTGTACAAATTATTAAGGGCTGAAGAATTCAATGATTCAGCCATTATAGATTTTCCATTTTGATGTTCAACATTTAAAAAGAAAAAGAAATAAAGATTAATTGTTTAATCCAATCTCTATCTATCCCTTCCAACTGGGAAATAAACTCATTTCATTTACACATTCACACAAAAATGACATTGACGTTGAGGAAATACATTTTGGTTCTCTAATACTTGCAATCACTTTAATAGCTAGAGTTTAATTAATAAAAAAGAAAATAATTTTTATTTTGCAATAACACTTTTTCTTTTCACTTTATAAATCTAAAGTTTATTTATTTAGCTATTTTCACACTTTAAAGTTCTTGATATAATATAATAAACACTTCAATTTAATTTTTTATAATACTTAAATACTTTTTAATATATGATTTCATTAAATAATTTCATATGTATGGCCTGTAATTGTTTAAATATTATTAAAAAAATAAAATTTAAAGATTTATAAAAATTAAATTGAGATTAAAAGGTATTTAAAGTATAAAAGGAGTACATGTATTTAATAAATAAAATTAAATTATTAAAATAATTAAATAATCAAAATATAATTATATGTTTTGCTATTGATAATATAGACTTAGGATGCTGACACATAAACAACTGCACAAAGAAACAGACTCTTCTTTTTGTTTTGCCTTTGTGTAATACCATACTCTCTGTCTCTACGGATTGGCTTGTAAAACCAAAGCAAACCCTTATTCTGAGAGGAGCTATCCAAATCAAGATAACCACATGGATATTGACGACCAAAACTAAAACACTCCACATGCATATTTCTTTCCTATTGCGTACCTTATTTATATATACTGATGATACAAATAGAGGTAATTGCATAATATTCATTGCTAAGAAAACTTAACCTAAATGATTATTTATACTCTAATCATGAAAAAGACTATACTACCCTTACAATAAACCTTTACAGTGTTTAACATTCCCCCTCAAACTCACGATGCGATAGCAACAAGCATCGAGAGTTTGTCAGATAAAAAACGAAAACGTGAGGCAGTTAGACATTTTGTAAATAAGTCCGCAAGCTGTAAAGAAGAAGAAACAAAAGGTAAAGTCAAGGTGCCATTCTGAAGATGATAACGGGTAATATGACGGTCGATTTCGATATGCTTGGTCCGTTCGTGAAAGACTGAATTGTGTGCAATCTGAATAGCGCTCTTATTATCACAATGTAAAGGAGTTGGTTGCCGCAGAAAGACACCCATATCAGCAAGCAACCATCGCAACCAAACTATTTCACAAGTAGTAGAAGCCATAGCGCGATATTTAGCCTCCGTTGAGGATCGAGAAATGACATCCTGCTTCTTACTTTTCCAAGAGATAAGGGAATCACCTAAAAAGATACAAAATCCAGTAGTTGATTTGCGGTCAGTGGGATCACCAGCCCAATCAGCATCAGAGTAAGCACATAACTCTAAAGATGAAGCAGATGAAAATAGAAGAGTCGGCGAGTCCCGGAGGTATCTCAAATCTGACGGCCCGATGAAGCTGTAGTAGGAGAAGTAACAAACGACCGACTATATGAACAACATATGCAATATCGGGGGCGAGTGATAGTAAGATAAACTAAACTTCCAACAACAGTCCGATATAAACTCGGATCCGTGAGTGAGAACCATCGGGCGAGTAACGAGCGTTGAGCTCAATTGGAGTAGCAGTCTTATTGTCGGGAAAGGCGAGCACGCTCAAAAATATCGAAATATACTTAGATTGAGAAAGAAGATACCCTTTTGGAGAAGAAGCAACTTCAATACCCGAAGTATGAAGGGAACCCAAGTCCTTCATAGCAAAACAACGAGTCGATTCGGACTTTAACAGACTAATTCCGACAACATCATCACCTGTAATAAGCATATCATCAACATATAGAGAGAGCAAAATTCGACCGGTACCAAGTACATTTGATAAGCGGTCGAGTCATGATGGCTAGGATGAAAACCAAGTGAAGTAATTACGAGAGAACTTCTCGAACCAAGCGCGAGGAGCCTGTTTGAGACCATAAAGAAACCTTCCTAAGTCCTGCAGACTTCACCGGGATGATGATCAAAACCGGAGGAGGGACCATATAAACTTCTTCATGAAGATCGCCATTCAAAAGGCATTTTTGACATCCATTTGAGTTATATCCCAAGGCAGGCAATGAGAGTTCGAAATGTAGTCATTTTAGCAACGGGAGAAAAAGTCTCTTCATAATCCATACCATATTCTTGAGAATAACCTTTAGCCACTAAACGAGCTTTATACCTTTCAATAGAACCATCAGACTTAGTTTTAATCTTGTAGACCCAACGAGAACCAATAGCACGTTTACTGCAGGAAGGAAAACTAAATCCCAAGTATGGGTTTGGTGAAGAGCGATTAACTCCTCGGCCCATAGCACGCCAAAGAGGATCAAGAATGGCTTCTTTGAAAGATGAAAGTTCAGAAAGACGATGAATAGAAGCGAGAAAGGAAACAAATGAACTCGAATAACAAGAATAATCAAAATCAGGTTGTTTAGTGGACTTACGATTGCGTCACAGGGATAGCGAGAATGCGATAGTATCCATGATCTCGGAAGATGATTGGGCGGGTGTGTAGTAGAGGAGCCAATAGAGGTGTCGGGAATGTCGGTGAGGATAGCTCATCAACATCGGTAATAAAAGGGTCAATATGGATAAGATCAGACATAGATATATGGTGAGGACGGTCAGGAATTGTAAAATAAGGAATATGTTCAAGAAAAATAACATGACGAGAAACATATAATTTATGATTGATTGGATCAAAACAACGATACCCTTTTTGACCTGCACCATAACCAAGAAAGACACATATAGTAGATCGAGATGATAGCTTACTGCATTCAACATGAGGAAGAAGAACAAAACATGTAGAACCAAAAACACGAAGAGAAGTATAATCTGGCGGACGACCATACAATCTTTCATAGGGAGACAAGCCAGAATTATAAGAAATAGGAATTCTGTTAATTAAATGAACGGAAGTAAGAACTCCTTCCCCCCAAAATTCACTAGGAACACTAGCGGACAACAAGAGTGATCGCGCTCTAGAATGTGTCTATGTTTTCTCTCGAAGAACTCCATTTTGTTCAGGAGTATCAGTGCAAGAAGTTTGGTAAATTGTACCATCTAAAGTAAGTAGATCCTTAAAAGCATGAGAAGTATACTCTCCCCCCAAATCACATCTAAAGCATTTGATAACAGCTGAATGTTGGGTTTTTACAAGAGATCAGAACTCATTATATATGGCAAAAAAGTTTGAACGACGTTTCATAAGATAAACCCAACAATAACGAGTGCAATCATCAATAAAAGATACATAATAGCGAGAACCCCCTTTTGTAGAAACAAGAGAGGGTCCCCATACATCAGAATGAATAAGATCAAAAGGAGAGACAGATATAGCAGTGCTTTTAGGAAAAGGCAATGCATTAAACTTGGCTAGTTTATAACCACTGCAATCAGAAATGTCATGAGTTTTCAAATTTCCTAAAGCTCCTGTAGAAACTAAAAATTTTAAACGAGACACAGAGACATGACCAAGGCGAGAGTGCCACAAATAAAACACAGATGAAGAGGGATTCAAACGAAAGGATGACAAATTCACACCAGGAACAACAGCCGCAGTGTGAGGGGTTTTGAGTTGATCCAATACATAAAGTCCTCCTTCTCTATGGCCGATCCCAATCACTTTCTGAGACTGTGGATCCTGAACAAAATAAGCGGAAGAGGAAAATGAGACTGAGCATCTAGTATCACAAATCTGACCAACAGAAGCAAGATTCAAAGCAAGACTAGGAATGTGATAGACATTAGATAAAGATAGAGAAGGCGTAATAACCAAACCAACACCTTGCAATGGCATAGGTGTACCACTAGCACTCATAACAGGAATTGAAACTTCAGGGGTTAGAGAAGTAAATGATGATAAATTAGGTGACATATGGTTTGAAGCACCAGAATCTAAAATCCAGGAGGAGGGGGATATACCTGAAGGACTAGATGACAGACCTACTTGAGAGGAAGCAGACATGGCATGAGGCTGAGAAGCAAGGCTACTGGCCTTTCAATCAGTGATGGGTCTAAGGAGGAGGTTGATAAGGCATTGTGAGGACGAGGTAGAAGAGGAGGTCCATTGTGGAGAGGCGGTGATCGATACGACCACTGGTGATGCTGTTGATGAAACTGTTGCTGTTTTCCTCTGCCCAATTTCGGACACTGAGATTTCCAATGACCTTTTTGCTTGCAAAACCCACATTCATCACGAACAACAGATCCATATAGCCTAAACTGAGATTTAGAATTTGATCGAGGAGGCATGACAAAAACAGATGGAGTAAAAACTGAAGAAACCTCTTTTACAGCCGAGGACTTTAAACGAATTTCTTCAGCCAAAAGTTCACTAACAACAGAATCAACAGAAGGCAGTGGATGACGATGCAGAATAGACCCACGAAGTCCCTCAAACTCATCACGAAGGGCCATTAAAAACTGTACCAATCTATGCTCCTCTCTTCGTACAATATAAGGCCCAAAGACTTGTAATTCAGCAGGTTCTGTGAGAGCCAACTGATCCCACAAATCTGTCATAGCATCGTAGAATTCTTGAATACTCATACTTTTCTGCTGAAGAGCACGAATGTCAGACTCCAACTGGTATTGCTTTGCAAAATTAGACTGTGTATACAGTCGAGCTAGGTGATCCCAAACCTCCTTAGCCGTCTCATATTTTGCTAATTGGATGCCTATCGAATGCTTAACAGAATTATTGATCCAAGTAATAATTTTTGAATTATCAACTTCCCATTTATCCAATAATGCCACATCATCTTGAGGCTTAATATAAGCACCCGAAATATATCCCCACTTTTATTTCCCTTTCAAGAAATTTTTCATCACGTAGCTCCAATATGCATAATTCTTACTATCCAACTGAACACTAACTGCTTGAAGCGAATCATCTCTAGCTTCAGCCATACGGAACAGACAAACGAAAGGAAAACTCAACAGAAATCAACAACAATCAATTACTCTAAAGACAGGGCAACAAATCTACTTTCACAGATTGCTTATGTGCCATAACCATTTATCAATATAAAACCACAATGCATAATTTTCTACCAATTTTCTTTTAGTGCAATGGCTCGTACAAAGCAAACAACAAGAAAATCAACAGGAGGAAAGCAAACAACAAAGCAAAGTGGAGTAAAGAAGTCACACCGATTCAGACCAGGAACTTAAAGAATTTTGTCGAGCAAGTGGTGTGCAACGCACACAGCACACGCATCAAGAAGAAGAAGACTCACGCGTTGACGCCCGGCGGTCGATGCATAGCGATCGACATACGCGACGACAGGAATTTTGTCGAGCGGGTGGTGTGCAGCGGCAACACACGCATCAAGAAGAAGACTCACGCGGTCGGACGCAACCAAAGCGGTCGACACCTCACACGCATCAAGAAGAAGAAGACTCACGCAACCAGCGATCGGCCTAAGGAATTTTGTCGAGCGGGTGGTGTGCAACGCAAAGAAGAAGACGCACTCTACCAGACGGCCAAAGAGACCAGGTTAGAAGACTCAATCAATTTAGGCTCTGATACCATGATACAAATAGAGGTAATTGCATAATATTCATTGCTAAGAAAACTTAACCTAAATGATTATTTATACTCTAATCATGGAAAAGACTATACTACCTTTACAGTGTTTAACAACTTACACTGTTGGAATTTAAATGCAATAAATTAAGAGTCAAAAACTGTTAAATATAGTTCATAATTACTAACATTGAGACAGTTATCTGCAGTTAGCTAATATTTTTCTTTTCAGAAAAAGAAAAAGGAAAAGAGTAATAACCATTTCATTCTATATTAACTGCTATTTTTTAATAGATTACTTAAATGAAAAAAAAGTATTTAATAGGCTTACTTTCAACACTAAAAAATTAATATTTGTATTAAATATAAAAATAATGAATAATTAGAATTTTTTGAATTGAAAAGGAGATTGTTAGTATAAAATGCTGCTGTAACTAAAATTAAGAAGAAAAGAAAAAGGCAGGGTAAGCTTTTTAGAACAAGCCATGTGGCAAGCTCTTATTACATTCTTCATCTTTTATAGTTTGTATCAAAAAAAGAAAAGTTTACTTTGAAGAGAGAGAGAGAGAGAGAGAGAGAGAGAGAGAGAGAGAAAAACTATAAAAAAAAAAAAAGAATTGCAGTGTGTGCGTATCAGAGCTTCCTCCATTAATTGCCAATCTGATAGTTTTTCTCAGAGAAGTTAAGCTGCATACACAGATTTACAAATACATGCACGAGAAATTTAGAAATGCGGGAAACATCTTTAATTTTTCTTTTTCTTTCTAAAAGAAAAGATTGAAAATCTTCACACACACCCTTTAATTCACCATTTATGTATGCTGCAGTATATACCCTTTTGAAGTTTTTTTTTTTAGCTTTAATTTTACTTGTATAAACATGCGGCTGAGGGAAGAGGGATTAAAACAGAAAACTTTTACTTTGCTATCAGAAATATCTAGTAGATTTTTGATAAGTTGATAGCAAAGAGGATTAATCAAACTAGTTGTCACGATCTGATCTCTGTGTCTGTGATCGGCACTAAGAAATGGATAGGTTTAAAACCACTAAAGTCCTGTAATAAGTTTTATTAATCGATATTCAATAAAGTGCATATGAAAACATAATATTGATCCTCTCTGACATGTCATACACAAATCTCTAACTGGTCATTGATAACATTTTCACCTTTTGTTATAAACCAGGTTAAACATAACATATCAAAAATACTACTGCGGAAAGATAAAATTTTAAATTATTCAAATATAAAAGTATAAGTTCATTACAATAGACCCGATGGAGAAGAAAGTCGGGCTATCAAAATGAAGGACGGCGAAGAACTCTAACTGTCACCTGAAAAAATAAAATCGAGCCTGTCAACCTCGAGAGTGAGTTAAAATCATACAACCCTGTAACTATTGCAGTCTCCTAAATATAATATTCACTAAATCAGTATATCATGTCATTTTGTATTATAGTACGAGTCATGCTATAATTTAGAAAGAAAGTATATTTGAAGACTTATGGGACGAATAGCTCAGCAGAACCCTAACTCCAAATGCTAGTAGCCTTTTGGCCCTCTTATTCCAATAGGTATGGTGCCCAAAGAGCAAAGCTCAACCAAGGTCCTTACATTAAGCATAGACACTTGATTCCCAATTAAGCCGGCGCTCGGAGAGCATTACTCGACTAGGGACCTTTGTCCAGCAGTCAAGCTTTCACAGCCTAGAGAATTATACTCGACCAGGGCAAAATTCAAAAATAATCTTTATTACCTGTATCTAATTATTACCGATGTGCACGCAGCCCTAATATAACCCATCAGGTGGCATGTTCTACTGTCACCTCATCCCAATATCACAATTACAATATTTATAAGAACCATAAATAGAATAATCATAGGCCAACATAAATTATTCAATAACATATTAAAAATTAAAAATTTAGAAATATCGGGATTAGTAAACATGCAATTATAAGTAGTTATAATAATACTAGTATTAAAATAGCATTAATTAAAAATATCAAAAATAATAACATAAATTTACTAATAATAATACTAATGTTATTCGTGATAATTATCAATTAAACGAAATTACTTATAATAACGATAATGATAACCATATTAAATATAAATCATTAAACATCCCAATAAATTTAGATATGCTAATGGTACAGTGATTATATGACTTTAACTATAGTTTTGTCGCGCTCCGTAGTCCGCTCCTACGCTTCGGGTGGAGCTGGCGAGATGGACGAATTATCTATTCACGAAAATACTTCGTTAATAGATGTTCTTAAATTTTCTTAGGCCTAGACCCTGTAGATTAGGCTGCCTAAAAATATTTCAGACTTGAAAATTCTGTCAAAAATTCGGCAAAACCTCCTCTAAATTATGGATATTTACCTCCCGTAGAACAGGTCCAGAACCTGCTAGAAACACTTCAAATATTTTGCAATTAACTAACGAGAGTTGAGCTGCTAGTACTGTATTATTTTTTTTGACTCCGCAATATACCACAAATCACAATTAATTAAATCCAATTAAGTTTAATTTATCTATAATTGATAATTAACAGCAACAAAATTTTTCTAAAATTATAACATAATTTTTGAGGTCTAAATTAAATTATACCGAGCTGAAATTTCAATTCCTACCAACAGTTTCGGAATTCAAATTCGTAAGCGTCTACGGGAAGCTCGCATTGCAAGGAGTCCGAAAACACAAGAGTTTCGATTGGACATCGGTAGGCGGCCAAAACAGCGACGACAACTCCTTCTTCCTTCGGTTGAAGTCGCTGTGGAAGGGAAGGAGAAGGGGAAGGGCAACACAGTAGCGTGGGGGGAAGGAGGCGCTGCTGGCGGCGGCGGTGGCCTGTTCGGTGCGCAAGCAGGAGGGGAAAGAGGGGAGTCGATGTAGGGGAGAGGAAAGGGGAGGAAAGAAAAAAAAGAGAAAAATATTTTTTAAAATTATTATTATTATTATTATTATTATTATTTTCGGGTATTACACTAGTATTGGGTGTATCTTTTAATTTTATTAACTAAGATTTGTTTTTCTGTTTCGACTCAACACCCTAAAATTTATTTCTAAATATAAAGATAAACGAAATCAAACTGAAATTAAAAAATTGAAATCAAAATTGAGTGTTTTAATTCAGTTTTAATTATTTTAATAGTTCAATTTATATCAGTTTTAAATTTTATGGACTAGAATAAATTCAGTTCACTTCAGTTTTTAGTAAAAAAAGAAAAGAAAATAGTTTGCAGTTTTAACGATATTATGACTTAAATTTTTTAAAGTCGTAAACTTTGTTTTTAAATTAAAAAATTTTATTTTTATGTATGTAAAATAAGAGCATGTCATTGAAATAAATACTCAAGTTCACATTTTAAAAAGTTCAAATGGGATACTTAAGAGCTTATAGCTCAAATAGTATTTTTTTTTTTAATTTAATTAAAATTTTTAAATTCGAATTTTAATATAAAACTCAAATAAAAACTTAAATCAGAAACTAAATCATATTAATTTAGTTTGATTTCATTCGCTTATAATTTATAAGGAATCCGATCGGTTCTATTATTTTGACCCTGCTTCGTTTTTAATCTAATTGCTAACTCCGATTAAATGAAGCAAAATATTTCAAATTATCACATACCAACGTCAATAACAATAAAAACAATAAAAAAAGAAGAAAAAGGAAAGGAAAAAGAGGCATGGTATTGTTAAGTCAACCCTCCAAATATCATTATTCATTAATGGAAATTCAAAAAGGTGGGCAGTAAAGAGTCTCGATCTACTTGAGAGATACTATTTTCAATCTTGTGTATTTATTAATATTGGAACAAAGAGAATTCTTTTGCCAAAACAATTTGAATCATTTTTCTGTTTTCTCATTAACCCATCTTATAAAAATCAATTTTAGCTGAGTGATATAACATTATTAATTTATATGTATTTATAAATAACGTCACAAACATAACTTTGCAAGAACTTATCTGTATTGAATTCATATGTAACAGTAAAATAAGGGATGTAAAACGAGACATTTGAAAACAGGTCCATTTTGGAACCACAAGGCCTGAAATTTGGAAGATATAGTTTGACAAGTTGACATTTTTGAAATGGAAAGAAAACAAAAACTATATATTTTTTCTCCATTTCTCTCATCTTCTTCATTTTTTTCTATCTTTTCTCCGCTCCTCAAAATTTAATAAATAAATAAAAATTTATATAAAATTTTAAGTAAATAAAATCAAATTTTGCAATTCATTCCTCTCAAACAATAAGGTCATATCCCAACAAATTTCATTTATTTTCATAATTCAAATCCTTCTATTCCTTTTATATATTTTGAAAGTTAAACTTTTTAGCTATGGGGCATAACTTAATATTTGAAAAGAAAAAGGGGAGGAGGAGCCTCCTTTTTCTTGTCCTTTTTTTTTTTTTTTCTGTAAACTAGTCTTTTTGATTAATTGCTTCTTTCTTTAAAATCATTCCATTAGAATGGAATCCACCCTCTCCTTCATCGCCGATGCTACTAAAGAGGCATTGACCACTTCGGCCTCTTCCCTTTAGCCGGTGCCTCAGCTAAGCAAAAGAAGTCTTAATAGTTATATTCTTTTGTACGGTTTCGTCTCATTACCACTACCACCATTTACAACCTTCGTTACACCTTCCGAATTCCTCTCGTCAGCACCACCGCCGCCGTTTGGCATGTCATACAATTATTGGTGTTGGCTGCACCATCTTAATTTGGTGTTGGTTGTTATCTGGAGTGTGTGGTTGTTTTGGGTCCAAATGGATGTTTAATGTTATGTTAAATTAAAATTTATATGTGTTGTTAATATTAGATAGATTTTTCTTTTATATTTTTTTCTAAGAAAATATGAAAAAATTATAATCTTGCAATTAAAGAGAAGAGAAAATAAGTATACATGTCGCTCACGTGTGTTACTCAATGACATAAATCCTTTTTTTTTTAAATTACCACATTGACTGTCTCAACAGCTTTCCATAAGTGTGGCTAATGGAAATTGATGGTAAGGAATTTAGTGTTATTAAAGCTTATAGGATTTAGTAGTTACAAATTAAAATTTAGAGTCTTTAGTGGCAAAAGTTTAGGACAATGAAGGTAATTTAGCCACAAGATTTGTAAAATCATGTTTATGCTATTATGTTCCTATATTATTAACAAGCATTAAGGTAGAAAGTGAATTGATCACTTCTAACAATTTCTAAAAAAACATTTATGATGACTTGGTAACTTGATCTTTTTATTAGAGAAAAAGGATTTCATTAAAAAAAAAATGAATGGGTAAAAATTTCTATCAAAAGATTGCTTCGTTAAAAACCTTTTGAGATAAAAATTCAGTGAGATAAAACCTCACAAAAAAAGGAGTGCAATCGAAATATAATTACATAGACTATAATAAAATAAGGTCATGAAGCCATACGGGGCAATCATCCTCAATGAATTCCCTAATAATAGGGATAGAAACACTAAATTTTGCTAATTCATCAGCCACAACCATTAGCCCTCCTCTAAACTATCTGAAAATCAATCACACCACCCTCTCTAGCAAGACAATAAATATCATTAGCAATCAATCCGGCTTCAGAGATTGAGTTTTGACTCTTAAACAAATTAATAGCCTCGGTGCTATCGCTTTCAACAATTAAATTCCGAATACCACAGTCTCTAGCTAGAATGAGGCCATCCCATAAAGCATATAACTTACTCAAAAGGACGGAAGTACTCCAAATCAAAGAATTAGCTGAAGATACAAGATTTAAGCCAAAATTATTCTGAATTGTTACACCTGTAGCACATGTATCCAATTCTACATGAAAATTTAATTTGGTTTGGCCCAATTTTGATTTTGTCCATACAGCATCTGGTAACTTGATCTTTTGGATGCATACAGTCAAGAACAATTAACAAATTCATTCGGCTTAGTTAACTTCTAAATAAAATAGTTAATCCAAAATTAGTTTCCTAGTTCAGATTGGAATAGAGAAACCCATCTTTATTTTCTTTCCGAGGGATGTGGGATTTTACGCATACAACTTTAGGTCTAGCTACAAGTGGTATTACCACTAATTTGTATAATGGAAATATCACTATCTTTCCATTTGAATCTCTCAGTTGAAAGTACAATTCATAGGAACTGATTGGCATGGACTTCACATATACACATGATTAAATTTTGATTGCTATCATTGCCACTAGTTATATAGGGTCATCATTAGTCTAACTTTGATGAAATTGTGGAAGACGGTTAATGGTGGGAGAGAAAGATAAATTGAATTTACTGTTATTATCGCTGTATTTAGAAAGTGATTCAAATTCTATTTTTGAAGTTTTATTTCAAAGTATCTGATGCCATTGACAGTTGCTGGGTAAAAATACCTCCATTGCTACTCAATTTTGCACTAAATATCAATTTCATACTATGTTTCTAATTTTCTTTATCTTTCATACCTATGTTCAATTTTTAATTTCAGATAATGGATACCCAATAAGATTAAGTGTAATTTCATATTATTGTCATTTAATACCTAAAAGTTTATATAGTAAGATATAGAATTTCTATATTCGAAAAGTCTATCATTTGATCCTTAATCATCCCCATATAATTAATTTAAGAGTAATTACTGTTTACTTCATGTATTTTTCCATATTATACTAGTTATTCTGTAATATTTAGAAATTATATTTTTTATTCTTCTATTTTATAATTTAATATTAAAAACTCTTTCTATCAGAATTTCTATTAAATAATCGTTAATTAAGTATTTGTCCCTCGATCTCTAGTATAATTATACAAATTTCTCTTATAGTTTATTTATTATACTATAATTCTCTTATCTGATTTTGTGCAAAAATTAATTTTAGTATATGTACAAAAATAATTAATTGTTGTTCTTTAATTACTCTTTTTTCTAGTATAATTAAATCCTAGTAAAATTTAGATATCTTAAAAGTATTTCTATTTTGTAAAATATTAAAAATTCATATAACTTAACTTAAATTATTAAAATAAAATAAATATTATTCTTATTATTAATTTTATTAGATTAAAATTGTAACTTTGATAAAAAGTTTAAGGATCAAATTATATTTTCTTATCAATTTAGTCCTTTAATCGCATTAACTTTTAAAATTTAAATAGATTTTAGTGCAATAAATAAATAAAAAATATACAAAGTAATTTTTATATTATACCAAGAATCAGGAAGTAAATAATATAAAAATTAAATATAATTAACTACTATTAAATAAAATTTCTGACGCAATGAGTTTTTAATATAAAATTACAAAATAAAGTGGTGTAATATAGAAAAATACGAAAGTATATAGTAAGTAATCCTTAATTTGGATATATTTTTTTATGAATCTTAATTTGAATATTTAAAAACATGATAAATTATGTTCTTACTTGTCCATACTTTAAAGCCAATGACATTCATTATTGTTAAAGACATAAAATTATTTTTTAGACCTTATCTTAAAATATTTTCTTTGATAAAATGCATTCAAATTTTAGCTCAAATAGTAAGAATATTTTAGTTTTTACATCAGCAAATTATTATTTTAGTTTTTGGAGGAAAAATTTCGATTCCAAATTCTTTCCACTAGAGTTGTTATGATTATTATAATGAATATAAATGAATTACTATCTTTTATTTTGCAGTAACCGGCTATTATTATTTTTTTTATAAATCACAAAAAAATGTCAATACAACCATTATATTTGTTAATTATCCTAACTTTTTATATTTAATCTCAAAGATGTATTTTGCTATATTAAAAATATGTGATATATAATAACATATACACATGATTTATTTTTTAAAACTATATTTATAATAATAAGGCACCAGAATTAGTTAGTTATCAGAGTATAAATGTTCATGCACATGCTCGTGCAGTCTCAGTCTTGCACACGTCGTTACAAGTACACACAAGTGTTTAGTTACAAAAATTAATTGGGGAAGCCTTAGGTTGCTCAAGATAGCTGGCATATTGCACTACCTCCATATACATATGCAATAATTTGATAGACCCATAACAACTTGACATCTTAAAGCTTCAATGCCTACCCAGTACAGAACATTTTGATTCCACAAACTCAACATTTTTTGCTTTTTAATTTAGTGATTTTAGGGTGCGTTTGGTGCCCTTTGTGCTTTCTGTTTCTTATTTATTTCTTTCTTTTTAAATTCAAAATCATTATTGTTAAAAAACAAGCCAGGGAAACTGGAAAATAAAAACAAAATACCAATAAGAGTTTATACCAAATAGGAATATTATTCAGAATTATATCGTTTAATGATTGACCAATCTATAGATTATGTGGTGACTTGTTCTTAAGATGTCTTCTATCCGGAGCTTAAATCTACAAATGGCGTCAATGATGATGAAACAACTCACTGTTGAGATATTATCTGCCATATATAATATTATAATTTTGTGATGGACCAACTCAACTTTTGAAATATTGTCTGTTATAATATTGTGATTTTGTGATTTATAAAAAAGAATGGAAAAGATGTTAGAGAAAAGGAGCGGAAACAAAAAAATATGAAAGAAAGACTAATAGATTATGCAATCTAAAATCTAATAAACAAGGGTGGTAAAACAATATATATTGTTGATTGAACATTGCCTATTTATATATATATATAATAGCGGACATGGAAAAGGACCAAAGCTAAATAGGCAATATTCAATCAACAAAGAAGAAATCCTAATAATGTTCCGCTCTTGTCCATCTCCTCTTATGTCTTTTACGTTTCAATGTCTTTTATTGCCATTGTCGTCTTTCTCAATCTCTTGCACTCCGTATGTACAACAATCAGAAGGCAGTTCACTATATGTTTCCTATTATCTACTATATTTTTCTTGATTTTAAATTTTCCTCTCTTAAGGAGAAAAAAGAGAGAGGTTATTGATCATTACTTTAGACTGTGTCTCATTGTGCAAACTCTCTTTGATATGTCCAATTAGCAAGAGTATTTTACTTGGCAAATTCTTTCTGAGGTGAATGCCAGTTTTTGTTTGAAAAGTACTTTTCGATTAGTTGGTATTATCATAGAATATCATCTAATTAATTAGAGATGTTAATAAAATGCATATTTGGACATTCTCCTACAAATCTCAGCTGTTAAAGTTGAGTCTAAATGAAGCAATTCATGGACATGATACTACCTATAATAGAATCTCTTTAATGGTAAGTTTAACAGGATTCTAAATTAGAATAGGATTCAGTTCAGATTCGATTCAATTCACACATATCTTTTATTGCCAAAATCCTAACAAATGTTAGCTAGATGACTAACTCAGTTCTCTTAATTAAATATGCCTTTTCCAGAAAATGGTGTTCCATTGATTTGCCATAGGTGTTACCTGCCTATGAACCCTTGCCTACAAAGGAGTAATTATGTTAAAAGGGAAAAATAAAGAAAAACAATGATTATATTAATAGAATCTTAGCTGATGTATAATTATAGTTTCAGAAAGCAATCACATACATGAGCATTGATGAGACGGCGTTTAGAAACATTTTCCTAAGAAACTGATTCTTTTAAAGTTGATTTAGAACTTCTAATTATATTAAAAATGAGTTATATGAGAACTGAATAAAGGTATACAATTATCTATTAACTGATGTGATTATACTTTGATGTCAGATGTTATTATTTGGCACAATACTCAATATACATAACCTTTTTGAGGCACATCTTAGATGGTTACCTCTTGGCACTTAGACTACCTGCAAATGACAGGAATTCACACTTTCAAATGCAAGCTGAGATGTTTTTTACACTTAAAAGTTATCTAGAAATTAAAATTTATTACAACTATTTTAATATAAAAATAAAATAATTAATATTACATTAAAAAATAAAAATTATGGATAATTAAAAATTTTAATTTGAAAGAAAAATTGATAAAATAAAAATATTTATTTTATTACATATTTTTATTTTATAATCAACTTTAAATTTATGAATAGATAAATATATTTTATAAATATAAATATACGTGTATTTATTTATACAATTTAATAAATAACTAATTATTTCTTTAAATTATTCGTGTTATATATATATACTCTTATTGAATATTCATATTTACTTTACTATTTATTAGTATTTTTTATTTATTTTAAATTATTTGTGTTATATATATAAATTATTTTATTATAATTTTTTATTAAATATTCATATTGACTTCATTTATTTATCAGTATAATTCAGAAATTTTAGAATTGGATTTGACATAGATGCTAGAGTCGAATAGCATTTCAGATTGTTGGACTCCATTTACGTAAGAAAATGTAGTAAATCGGATAGACCCGTTTCACTATGATTATGGTCCTCATAATTATTGGTATTTTGTGTTAGCTTTAAAGTTTGTATTAGCTCCAAGTGAATCTATAAATATGATATCTATATTATGGTTTCTTATTTGAATGCATGTTAACTTTTAAGGCCGCAGAAACTCAGGCTATCTCTATAAAGGAGTCGGTTTTGGCTATGCTGGCTGCAGCTGAGAGTTCTGCAGTACTATAAAATGTTTAAAAAAAGAATAGAAGAAAGGTAGGTTGAAAACTTTTGTAGTCTTTTTGAATTCCAATTATTTTATATTGGGTACAATTCTTGCCTCTCGAATTGGGCAATGGACTGGGCATTGGGTAAAATACTATCATACTCTCATCCATTTTCAAAAGGATGCATGTCTATTACTCTATTTATATTTATTTGGACAATAAATATTAGATTTGTTCTCATATTTTATTTGGATAATGCGTGGATAGTTTACTATTTAAATAGTTATCGATATATAACAAAACTTCTATAAGATAATATTGTTGTGACCAAAAGATACTATTTTTTATATAAATTATTTATTTTTTAATTATTAGTTTATCAATAAATAAATATTTAATTAATTTTAAAAATTATATTTAATTATTTATTTATACTTTTTTATCAAAAGTTAGTGTGCATATACATAGAATTCAAAGCTAATATTTATATACATATATAGTAGAGATTATATACATATAGGCTGAATAAATTTATTATTTTATGTATTAAGCAAGAATCTATTTAATACATTGGTTCAAGTCAAGATCGAGAAATTTTATTATTTAGTTGAAATTATTAATTTATCGATCATTTATTTATTAAGATTTCAATGTATATATTAGAAATTTAAGTAAACTAGAACATTAAGTACATAATTATTAACTTATAATTTCATTTAACTAAAATTATTATATAATATATTCAAAAAGGTTGAAAATAATAATATGAGAAATTAATAAAATATTATAAAAATATTGAATAATTAAATAGTTTATTTAATTCTCTAAATACAGCATATTAGATAATAAAAATTATAAGTTTAATTATAAATTTTTTAATAATTTATATCCAATTTAAAAAGAAATTTTCGAGTAAGGTATGGATATATGTATGAGTAGGATAATATAATATTTGTATCATGCTAACATTACCCAATATAATTTTTTTCTTGTATGAATTACCCATATTTATTATCTAATCAACTTAAATATTACCCAATTTGACCGGATAAGAATCGATTGGATATCCATAGATAGGGCACAAATTGCCATCTCTATCTTCAACATATCACTGCCTAATCTAGCATTGGAATAACTTTCTAACTCCAAGTCAAAAAAAAATATAAAATTCCAAAGCGAGTGGTGTTGTTGCCGCACCCTATGTTGTTAAGGCTAAACTAGAAAATTTTATTTTAATATAAAATAAAAAGATGAATTTATTCATTAATAAAATAATAAAAAATTATCGTATTTATAATTTTATTAACAGATAATTAAATTGTAATATTTTTTTTATGTTTTTTAATAAAAAATATAACTTTTAGTTTGTCTTTGACATGTTTTTTACTTACATTATTTATTTGATATTAAAAAATATTAGTATTATATTTATTTTCTCTAGTAAAATATCTACACAGATCTTATATTATCTTTTAAAGTTTTTTTATTATAAATATTCTTTTATATTTTAATATGGTACATAGACATTTATAACTTATTAAGAGAGTTAAAAAATAAAAATTTTGAAAACAATATTATAACGCTAAAAAATGTAAGGTGAAAATTTTAATATAATAAATATAACATTAAATGTGAAATATTTATATATAATTATTGGTTAATCTTGTTTGATATGATGACTTGACTTTATTATATGGCTAAACTGGTCTTTAAATTAAATAAAAAAATTTAATATTTGGCCTTAACAAAAATAAGGTATGACAATATCGCTACCCATCTAAAGCTTTCGAAGTTGTGGATACGTTTTTTCACGATTTATTATTATCTCTTCAGTGAATTCTTTAGTGTCATAGTTATAGTAATTCTTTTAATACTTTTATATATTTATTTAAAGAAAATTTATAAAATTTTGATCAAATTTATATAAAATATATTACTATGTAATTTCTATATAAAATTACATACTGAAACATTTTTATATAAATTTCTTAAGAAAACCTACGTAAATTATTCTAAAACTTTATAATCTTTATTTAATAAACATATAAAGGTATTGAAAGGTGACTGTAAATTATGACATTTTAGAATTCACTAATCTCTTACTCACTATATGCGCAATCGAAATAAATTGAGCCATATTTTGGCCAACTTGGATTGGTCTTGTTTATTTTCTAGCTAACCTAAGATTGAATTCATTAAATTTTTTTATTTCTCACAAGTTTAAACGAGTTTAATGAAGACTAGATGAGTTTTAATTCTTTTAAAAATATTTTATTGATCTTTTAAGATAAATATTCATTAAATTATACAAATATATTTAATAAAATTTATAATTTTAATGTAGTAAATAACTTTAACGATGTAGGTAATTTATATATCTATTACAAATAGAGACATTTAAATCCTATATTTAAATCATCAACTTAATAATACTTTAATTTATGAACTAATTGAAAAATCTATAAATGAGTTAGCCCACAAATCTAAAGAATTAAATTTTCTTTATTCAAATTAAGCCGGTTGTTTACTTAAATAAATTCAAGCGAGTTGAAATAACTTAACTGAGTGAACCCTACTTATAGTGAACCCTTGCTTGCCCCCATTCAACGCAAAATATAGTTGTCTAGATCTTGAACATATCTTACATTTAATTTAACTACGGTCTATACTAAATTCTATCTCTTTGTTTTTCACTGAAAAATAGTCCCTCTAGAGATGGTTATTTTATAACTTTAATGCTCAAGAGATTCTCACAAATTCTTATATCATGTCTTTTAATTTAAGAATTTGAATTTCAAATATTAAATCTCAAGAGTTCTCTTATTACAAGAAAATCATTTTTTTCTTAGAATATACTAAATAAAACAAAAGATTTTTTTAATAACTTAGGTTTGGTTACCCTTGTATCCTAATTAACTGAGCCTCCAAATTCTTTATGAATTTGGTTCAAGATTTTTATCCATGTAAACCTACATCAATTTAAATTATTTTCAAACAAAAATATGGTACAAATGTATGTTCATGGGTCCAAATGGTTGCATCCGGTGACAGGAGTTGTATAATTTTAAACATCTTAGTTTCTCACTAGTCACTGTAGTAGCTAGTATCTAGTGCAAAAGGTAATAAATAGATGGCAGAGATGTTAAACTTATCCGCTGGTGTCACCTAATAGCTTAATTTAGATTTGTAATTAATGAATACACACATAGGATTACTGGTTACAATAAAACTATTGGTATTTGTGCGTTTATTTATTTTATGGCATTCCTATTTCTGATAAAAGTTATAATCCAATTTCCTGACCTTTTGGACAACAATTGAAGATTAAATCATTGGTTCAATAAATAATGTTGATTTAATTAACATTCGAAAGTGGTAATAATGTTATGTTGAAGGGAAGAAGTAAATATGATGACACATGATAGAAGTGAGTCAAAATTCTATTTTCTCCATCTATTTATTTATTTGTTAAACCAATGAACAAGTAATTTGTCGTAAAAAATGACAATAACTGCAAGCAAACAAAATATAAGAATTTGGGTGAAAGAAGAATTTAAAAAGAAAAGAAACCCAAAAACTTCGCCCCCCTAGTCCGCTGTGAAGAAGCAGAAATGATAGAGAGAGTTTGGTCATATCATACTCACTTCCTCATCATCATCATATACCTACAAAGTTTCAATCTGTACAGATAGTGTTTTTATTTTTATTTTATTTTTTTTAAAAAAAGAAAAAATTAAATAAAATTTACTTCTGTATTGAAAATGGTATTTGCCAAAAAGCTATCCTCTCTTCAATTCCCATCTCAAACCCTAACCCTCTTTCTTTTTCTATTTCACTTCCTTTCAATTTTTCTTTTCAATATTATTTTCTTGGGTTTTGTTTTTAACTTGCCCATCTCACTCTTTTTTTTTTTTTTTTCTTTTGCCCCCTTTCACTGTCCCAGCATTTTTGCCTTTCTTGAGCACCACTAAAACCCAACTTTTTTTCCCTTCTAAATCCTATTGGCTTTACCCTCTCTCTCTCTCTCTCTCTCTCTCTCTCTCTCTCTCTCTCTCTCTTATTTCTTCTTTGGATTTTCTCTCTCTTTCTATATATATGGGCCACATAGTTTTACTGTTATGATACAATATAGCCCGGTATCAAAGCAAGGTGTTGTTGTGTCTGTTTGTTGGAGAAGAGAATTAAGGAAAAAAAAAAAAGGAAGAAACTTTTGCTTTCTCTTCCTTTGTGCCTCCATCGCAATTTGCAGCTGCTATAACACCTTTATTTGTTCTTGTTCTTGTTCTTGGGCTATATAGCTAAGGGGGTCATAAATTCTCACAATTAGACATGTCGAGCTGCGTGGATGTTGTGCCTGAGCAACTCTGCTACATCCCTTGCAACTTTTGCAATATTGTTCTTGCGGTATATATATTTAGTGGGATCTATAATTCTACATCTTTTATTACTCATCTTTCTTTCTGTGTAATATTATGAAGTTGGTTTTTTTGTTTTATTGTGGCTTCTATTAAACAAACAAGAAAAGAGACATTTTAGATCCTGATAAAAGCCAGTCTCTGTGCTTTTTCTCTGCTGAACATCAGGCTCTCGTGCTATATTTGAATCAGAAATCTTATTTTTTATTTTCTCTGGGGTTCTTGTTTTTCTTTACAGTCAGGTCTCCATCGTTGGACTTTTTCTTTTTTTTTTTTTTCGTTTTCTTTTTTATCTTCTTTTCTTTGCAGTCAAAGCTAAGTCAGAACTGAAGGTCCTCTAGTATTGCTTCTACAGACCACTCAGAATGAGATTATAGGGATTTCTTTCGTGTTATTTTCGTGAACAGATGAGATTATTGGACGTCAAAACAAAGCATTTGTTGATAATTTTGTCATTTGATGAAGACAACTCCACTACTTGAATTCCACTACATCTCTCTTTCTTTCCTTTTGTCATGCCTAACCCTTTAATTTCTGAAATACTGTCACATAAAAGTGTGTTGCAGTTCAAAAACCAAGTTTCTTTGAGTAAAGAATATGAAGATCCCATTATCAGCTTGGGCTAAGCTATTTCTCCAAATCACACCCAACCCAAGAGTGTCATTTTCTTGTGCTTATATATTTTCTTTTCCATCAAAATAATCCCATTTTATCAAATAACCCTACAAGAGTTTCAACTTTTTATTCCTGATTAAGAACTCTCATCCGTACTCGTTTATCAAAAGAGTCCACAAGTCTTCTCTTCTTTTGACCTTTCCTTTCCTCCTGTATTAGAATTGAAGAAGATGACCATCAGAAGTGAAGATCCCCGCACTCAATTAAATAGTTTCCAGGGAATCGGGTTCTATATATTTGTTAAGTCTAAGTTAATTTTAGCAAGAAAATCATGAACGGCTATGATGATGTGTGTTATTGCAGGTGAGTGTTCCATGCAGCAGCTTGTTTGACATAGTGACCGTCCGATGTGGGCACTGCACTAATCTATGGTCCGTGAACATGGCAGCTGCCTTTCAGTCACTTTCATGGCAAGATTTTCAGGTGATAGAATTTTCTTTTTCTTTTTTTTTTTTATACTAAGAAAAAAAACATATTTCAGCTTTTCTTAGGGGGTTTTGCTATCTATTAGCTATCTCTCATCTATATCTGGCCTCTGAAATCTAGGGTTTCTTGGATGTTCTCTCTTGTTTCTTTACATCTTTTGAGGAAATTATAAAAACCCAGCTCCAATTAATGATATGTATTTCATACAGATCGAGTCTTCCAAAGCTTTGTTTTTCCTTTTTTCTGATTTTTTAGTCTGTTAAGATCTAAAACAGTTTACAATACTGCAAAATCCTCAGCTGGAGCCGCCATAAGCAAAACCTATTTTTTTCACTTTATGTAATAGAGATAGCCTGATTTTTGCGGCCATAACAGTTATATATGCGTCAGGGGCCTAGCTATTTAGTCTCTAGGGTTTTTTTTTAAAACTTTCCTGAGCCCACTTTTTAAAGATTTTTTTTTATCTTTGATTTGATAGACTGCCTATGCATATATAGTTAGGGTTCTTAAGTTTAATGATTTCTTTTCATAAACATTTGTCCTATAGTGTGGATTTATTGATACACATCTCAAGAAAAGGAAAAGAAAAAGAAAGAAAAACAAGACTAGATCCTTAAAAAAGCTTTTATTTCAACACCTGTCTGTCAATCTGGGTTTTATTTGCCTTGTTTGCATACAATCCAATACAATTCTAACTGATACCGTCACTTCAATGCTCCTTTTCCCTTCACTCTTATCTCTCATCAAAAGGGAAGAAAATAAAAACATCATTTCAGCTCTCTCTCTCTCTCTCTCTCTCTCTCTCTCTCTCCTATTGTTGTCAGTGTTTTGAGTTAACATTTTTACCAGAGGGAGTAATGTTTTTGTACTTGATCAGCTCTGGTGCATCTATAAAAGAGAATTTTTAAGAAAAAATAAAAAATAAAGGGTTTTCGTTTCTTTACTTGGTTTTGATTAGAGACATGAAAAATTTCTCAATTCCTAAATTAATGATTCGTAGGCACCAAGCCACAACTCGCCTGATTACAGAATTGAATTGGGTTCTTCATCGAAGTGCAACAACAGGATCTCAATGCGTGCACCAGCTCCTCATAATATTGCTGAAGAAAGGGTCGTTAATCGACGTAAGTTTCCCATCTTTTCTCTTTTGAATCTTGGATTCATAATCTTAATTTTTTTTCTTTAATGATATATGCTTTGTTTTTCTTTGATTTTCCAATGTTTCATAATAATATATAAGAGAAAAATAATGTACACTAATACAATTCATGTGCTGTTATTTTCGGTTTCAGCTCCCGAGAAGAGGCAGCGAGTACCTTCTGCATATAACCAGTTCATAAAGTACTGTAAAAAACCAGTCACTTGAAATTATTTTTTTCCCTTATCTTTAACATGATGAAACACCTTTATTCATTGCTAAGATTTTTCTTTTCTTTTTTTCCTATATATATAAATGAAAAATTTGTAAATCTCTGTAGGGAGGAGATTCAGAGGATCAAGGCAAATAATCCTGAAATCAGCCACAGAGAAGCATTCAGTACTGCTGCCAAAAATGTAAGTGGACAAAGATTTTTGCAAAAACTCTCATCAGAGATTGTTGGACTTCCATAAGAATATCATATCAAAATATTATGGGTACTGACCAGCATTCTTTTCTGTATTCCAGTGGGCACATTATCCTCATATTCACTTTGGTTTGACATTGAACAACCACCAAACTAAGCTCGATGATGTGAGTACTTGTATTACTTCTCCATATATTTGCCAAGTTGCTATACATACATACATACATCCACAAATCATTTTTAATATCTTTTATTTATTTATGTTAGGAAAATAAGGAGGAACAAATATACCTATTTCTTTTTCTGTTGCAAATTATTTAAGCAATTCTCTGGCTAATTAAGCTTAAATTATTAGAGTTACCCAATGAGGAAAGATCTCAGTTCGTCCACTTAATTATAGTGCATTGGTGCGTAGTAATGTCAAATCCCGAAATCTTTCCCACTTCTCTCCAACTAGTTCTATTGCATTATGTTATGCTGTGCCAATGGAGTAGATAGTAGATGGATTATGAACTCTTGAAAGATTCACGAAAAGCCTAAAATAATGGAATTTGTCGGTAATCATGTCTTAGAACAACATATACGTATGACAGAATGCATGGATTCAATCTACTTAATCATTAGTAGAAGAAATCACATCAACTTATGGTATGATGACTAATTTTTTGTAGCTGATTTTTTTTCGCAGGCCTCTGAGAAGCACCTAATGTCAAGGGCTGCACTATATAACAAATGATGGTTTTGGAGTTTCATCAAGACCTGTTCTTAATTGGAAGTTCATGCTCTGGAAGCAATTAAGGAAAGGGTTGAGACTTCAACTTAATGTGTTTGAAAGACATGATAAAATCTTATATATATCTTTCTTCTTCATTGTATTTGCCTCAAGCTGTTTAGCAGATGTTTGTTTACTTGACTTGAACTAAACTACTTTGTTATTTTGTCATTTATGTGAATCTTTCCCCTTCCAAGATAAGGCCAAAATAAAATTTCATTATATATTCTCATTTCTCCTTCTTCCCGTGGGAACATGAAAATGTATGAAATTATTTTATAGTTTTTTCTTAATATAATTAAACTCGAATCTAAAATTTTATTTAAATTGAAATATACATGGAACACGAGATAAAATATGTATATTATTTTCTATTTTCTTACAGTTAGTTAAATGTCCATATAAACAACGACACGTTTATTCCTGCATTAATTTTAAGAAATACAATTAAACAGCCATAATCATCGGTTCAATGTTCAAGCCTTACTTCGTAAGACCGAAATACAAAGGAATTACAAGAAATACAAGATTATGGATCTCTGTGATTAGTTACAATTATTAATCCCCAATGAGTATATACCTTATTGTGGTTTACCCAAAAAAAATGTACACATATGTAAGTTCACTACCTATGCTAATAAAATTCAGACTGTCTAACCATGACAGGCACTGCATCAACATTTTAATGTATGTGTAAAAGATATGCAAAGCAGGTATAAATTTAAGACTGTAATTGTTCCAAGCAGGTATAATACATGTTGGTGTATTTTCAGATAAACATGTGTGAAGCTAATCAGCATGCCATTGATGTATGGTACTTGATTTAATAGTTTAATTGAAATGAAATTTGTACTGGGATTGAAAGGAAAACATTATGGAAGTTAAAATTAAACTTGAAACTAAATAGAATTATTAATTGTAAAAAAACAGTTTTCAGGAATAGTGAAGAAATATCTCCTTCTCTTTTAGATTAGTACTGCGCACCTCTTTGATCGAACATTACGAACACATACTAAAAATTAATTGAAATGACAAAAGCTTGAGAAACTGCGAATGCCTGAGAGAATTGTTGTTTGTAATCTTGTAGTATTTGGATCGAGTTGGCTGTTGAATTAGCTGTCCTTTTCTTCATCTTCAATTCTGACGCATAGAAAACTCTAAGAATAATTATCCTCCCATGGTCTATTTACTTCACTAAAATAGATAGTTTTTAGTTCTCTAATTTTTTATTATTTAAAACTAAAAAATATGTAGCAACCATCTAACGGTATATATAAATGGAGACAATATATCAAATCTAGATAAAAAATATCTTTTATTCCGCTACCTCAACCGATTACTTTCCACTTTCCCATGTAACTCTCAAATTCCACTCTTTCCCATTTTGTAACTTTAAATATAAAACATATGCACTGTATTAGGCTAAAAATAATATGAAAATAGTTAAGCATGATCCTAGTTTCAGTAAGTTTTAGGCAGTCCTATTTTAAGCTCGGCTGCAAAGTGACGAGGTTATGCAATTTGTATCGGCCTTCTTTGATTACATTTTAATTTTTTGAAAATTTTTTATGTCAAATGGCACACCAGTAGTTAAGGTTTTAAGGAGCTTTATATCAGATTTATATCAGACTTCAGTCCATGGGGAGCTCAGGATTTTAAAGAGGAAGACTCAATTTCAGCAATGTAACTCACTAGCTAAACTAAAACTTATTAAGGGTGCCTATTTTTTATCCATGATCTCACTTCCATTTGTCTCATTAGACCATTTCTAGCACTTGAACACTAGAGCCCGAACTTGATAATTTTTTAGTCATTTTTATTTGTATAAACCGAATTAATGGAAAAATATAATATTGGATGCAAACTTCATATATAGTTTCCTATTAATTGTTGCAGTCTAATTAAGCAAGCAAGTTCATTTTTGAGCTGACAAGAATTTCCATATTATTTAATTTTGCACTAGGAGTATAGCAGATTAATAGTGTAATCTATTGATTGTAATTCTAATTTTTTGTATGATTACATATTATGATTAATTACATTTCTAAAGTTTACAGTTTCAATTTAGACAGATATATCTCCATAATCATGATAAAATCATCCTTCTAAACAAGCCATCAATTTGGATAGCCTGCTAGATATGCAAGCTGACCATGAAAAATCCATGCAAGGATATTGGTTTCTATGGTAGCCAAATCCAAGCAGCATCTAAGGCAAAATTCTATATTCATTGCTGTGGTAACGAAATCTCCTTTAAAATGCTTGATCTGGAATCCGATCCTTTATTTTGTTTGCGGATATATAAAGGACAGGAATATCAAAAACCTCTAATCAAAATTCCAAGAATGCACGTATACAGAGATCATACTGTACAAACAAAATTCATCTAAAGGAATCTGGAGAAAACTCGTTTGATTCTCGTAGCTAACACCCTGTACTGTAGTAATTCCCGACAAAGTGTATAGAGGCTGAGCTTGAGGGAGCTCCCTTTTCATTCAAATGAAGGCCGAAGCAATGAATTTGTCGAAGTGCGTATAAAATTAGTTTGTGCACTTGATTGTTAAATCAAAATATGAAATACCTTTCTTTAAAAAAACCAACAACAGCATAAATAATGTAAGGAGAACCCAAGATAGACCCTTTTTTAAAACGCAAAAACAAACATGACCCATTGGAAAAAGAAAAAGAAAAAAAGAAACCCAAAAAAAGAAAAAGAAAAATGACCCACTTAATAGATTTTTGAGTTACAGCTAATGAGGATGATGCTTTGCAAGTTGGGTGGTCAATTAATGAGCACATAAATAAGGTAGAATTTCCTAGGAATATGAAAATATATGTAATTAGGCGAAGATTAAAAAGAAATATAAGTTGCATGAAACATGACAAAACAAGTTGTTTCCTGACCTGGAAGCTGAATATATATAAAAAGCTATCATGGCTTTTATATGAAAGAAAAAAAGAAAATTACCATTTATATATGCTAACTATATATTTTCTTTTGAATGAATAGTATGACATAAAAAGTTGTTTACTTTCTCTTTCAAAAGTAGATATCTAAGAAAAGACTCTGTCTGTCTACCACTCATAATCCATGACCTCTTTGAAAAGGAATTTCCAGGACCACCATTTTGGCTTCTGGCAAAGAGCTTGCTAGCTAGGGCATTATAAATCCATCTCCACACCCATATGAAATAAAGAAGGAAAAATTAATGAAGAAATTAAAAAGAAAAAGAAAAGAGAGGATCCTCCACAAAAACACTAAAGAGAGAGCGAGCACTTTTGCAGATTGTTTCAATTGCTTCAACCTTTTATTTCATTGAACTCTTGACTAAAGTGCTACATACGGTCAAAGTTTTCTGTTACTTTCATAGAATAAATCTCTTGTAGAAAAGAAAAATTAAAAATAAAAGTTTCTTACAATTTAATTTTTTCAATCTCTATTTTTTTGTATGTGACTCATACACGAATCTAATAATGTACTAATCAAATACTCTCAACATAATTTTTTTATAAATATTCTTAATTAGACTGAAAACATAGCCTAAACTAAGTCAGAATCAAATTTTTTCTTATAATTGATTTATTTTTAAGTTTAATCTTTTAGGTAGTAAATAACTATTTCTTATTCAGAAAATAATTATACCCTAAAAATATTAAATATTAAATAAATTTAATTCTATTAGTTTTATAATAATTTATAGTGGTTTTTATCAACATGAATCAAAATAACAAAGCCTACTAAATTTAAACCATGCAAACAGATTATGATAAGCCAATATTTTGAACTCTAAATTCTTTTATTAGGACAGTTTTAAATTTTACTGAAGGATTATTTAATTAAAAACAAAATTTATAAGTGAAAAGAGAAAACTTATAAATTGAAGATCTCGTAATATTGCCAGAAATGAGTCTATTTCGACAAGGGTTCAAATCAAGAAGCCGAAGTTGAAATCCTCTTCCTTGCCCGAGACAAAACGGAAAGTCTATTAAATGAGCTCCACCATTACTGGATTCGGTATTGCTGCGGGAAATTCCAAAAGAGAAGTGATAGATGGCTCCGGTAAAGAAAGGAATCATAATTTCTTCTTTTTATCATGGGAAGAGAGGAGCGGAAGTTAGAATCTAAAACTAAATCTCTTCTACTAAATCTAAAAATTAATAGTATTCGTGATTTATTTTCGAAGATGAAGAATATGAATTTCAAAAGACAATTATTTTAGCGTAAAAATAGAGTTAAGAATTTACTCGATAATGAATATCAAGAAAGGGTAGATATTTTTTTATTTGAAATTTTTTTTTATTTTCTTTTATTTTTAAATTCTTTAATTAAAAAATCTTGTAATAGTATTACTAATAATATATAAATGGGATTAACGATTCAATTTTAATGAGAATCCACAGAATTAGCATACAATTTTTTTCAAATATGTAAATTGTAGTCGACTTAATTTAGTTCCATTTAGATTTTGATTTTTGATCATATTTAGTTTGAGTTTTTTTATTCAATT
This sequence comes from Ricinus communis, assembly GCF_019578655.1. NCBI lineage: Eukaryota > Viridiplantae > Streptophyta > Magnoliopsida > Malpighiales > Euphorbiaceae > Ricinus > Ricinus communis. The sequence goes on from NC_063258.1 coordinate 25,952,619, forward strand.
AAATAGAAAGTTAAATCTCAAAATATAATATTAAGCATATTGATTTAATAATTAAAAAACTAATATTAAAAATATCAATTTATTATAATATATTTAAAATACAAAGATATGATTTTTTCTAAAAATCGAAAATTTAAGAAAAAATTGAATAAAAGAAATTCTATAAAAGGGGTTGATACTGAAGGCTCCTTTTTGTTTTATCGACCCGTCAGGATTCAGATTTGATTAGTCCAAGTAAGTATGGTCCGGTTCCCGTTTAAATCTGGTCTCATTAATATTATTGTTTTCTCCGGTTTCTGATGTTTGCTTGAAAAGTAAAGAAAAAGAAAAACTAAAATGGAAATGAGTAATGATTGAAATTCATCGGGATCAGCAAGTGGATTGTAGTAGTAGATCACAAGCTGGCAAATGTGTCTGTGACTGTGTTTTTTATTTTTTATTAATTTTGAGTTTGAAAGCAAGAAAGATAAAATAATAAAGAAAGAGCAGTAGAGAGAGAAAGCATGTCTGAGTCTGAGTAATGGAGGTGGTGGCTAAGGTGAGGTGAGGTGTAAGTAATCCTGACAATTAGAATCTGAGACGTCGTATTCATGTCTGAGTAATGAAATGCATTGAATTCATTAATTTGTTTGTATTTTTTTTAATAAATTTCCATTGTCATTTCACCTCTGACTTGTTCCCAACTAGCAGCACAAACACAACCCCCCTTCCCTTCCGCTCCCTTTCCCCACCTATTTTCAACCTCTTACTCTTACTGCTTTGGAATCTGCACTTTCCTTGGACACTCTCTCTCTCTGTTCCATACTGCTAAATGAGTTTTCTTTTTTTTTTTAAAAAAAAAAAACAATAACATAAAAATAAAATAAAAAATCATAAGCTAGAAGTCTGGCCACGGCTAGGTTCAAACCTGATATTATATAAGTCAAAATTAAAACTGAACTCAGACTTACCTAAAATGAAAAATAATTATCTAAAATTAGTCGAATTGATATCAAATCAATTAGATCCAAGCCTTAATCTGTTAAAAACTGAAGAGATTAATTTATTGTCAATTTCTTTTTAATTAAAATTTGAAATCTTTAATCCGTATTTCATAATTGAGGATTTTAAATCTAACTGTAAAGGTATATATTTTATTTTTATAATGTTAAAATCAATGATACTGAAATCAATCAATTTCAAAAAAACTGTAAAATGATAATTCTTGAATTTAGTTTTAATTAGAATCCATTAGAATAAAGATCGTGAACCGAAACTAATCGATTTAAGATGGACTGTAAAATAATAATTTTTGAATTTGATTTTGAACCGTGGCTAGCACTAGTAGAAGAATACTCCAAACTCAAAGGTCTGCAAATTAAATTATTAAGATAAGTTTTTTTCTCTCTCTCTCTCTCTCTCTCTCTCTCTCTCTATATATATATATATATATATATATATGAGATAATATTATTAAGATGCCAATTAAAGAGTATTCTATTTAACATCTATAAATCTAATTTGATATTAATATATATTTTAATTTAAATAAAATTTTAAATTCGAATACCTCTTTTCTCGTTTAATAACTTTTAGTGTTATTACTTATGATAATTATAAAAAATATTAGTTAAAATCTATTTATTCACTAACCCCCAATATGAGTAAAAATCTGTTATTATATAGTTAAGAAATATAGAAAAAGATATTGACCACCAACATCATTTACTGAATTAACAAAAAGAAAATGAAAATGAACTAGGGTAACGCGGTCAACTTCGGATCGGAGCTTGGCCAATTACTGCATTATTACTGAAAAGAAATATATCATTTTTGCTGCCACCTAACTAAGAAATTATATTAAATAACCTGATATATACTTGTCGACCAAATGGTAATTGCGCTTGAACAATGGATTGTCTTTTCCATTGAAGAAAATCAGAATCATGACCAACATGTTGTTATTGTTATTGTTCTTTCCTTTAGAATGTAATTTGTTTGTTTCTTTAGCATGAGAAAGAATATAACACAACTAATAAAGTACCCAGTACTTATATTCACACCCAAAGAATAAAGGGAAGTGAGATATATGTTGCTTAAAAGAATCTTAAACATCTCCTAAAAAGAGGGGAAAAAACATATAAAGACTTGTAACATATTTATCACTGAAGAATCGGCCCACAAAGTGACAAAGTAATAGATAGGTGAAATGGGGATAAGTTCTTCCTGTAATGAGAATTGGAAGCAACATGTGATTCCTGTGGCATCTTGTTCCTTTCTTTCTTTCTTTCTTTACCATGCCAAATTCTCATTTGCGTGATCAGAATTTGAGCCGCGTACCCCCTTTAATCATCCACCTAATCTAAAGACAATACCAGAACAACTGGGTCATCACCTCTGACCCACTCTTGTCTTGCCTCCCCCCAAAATCAATGTCCATCCGTCATTACCCCAGAGGTTTTTGGGCCAACATAGACCAACCATGGAACAATCCTAAGGGCTTTAAAGTTCAAACCCTAGCCCCTTAACATTACCTTCCAGATCTCCATTCCACTCGTCAATTTCTTTTTAAAAACGAATATTCAACGTCTAATGATATTGAAAAATTTAAATTCAAGGGTAAAAGAATATCCACAAAATGTCATCCTTCCACTTAATAGCAGATGGCGTCCTTGCCTACTGAACTAAAAGATAATCTTGTTGTCTCATCTGATCCAAATTTGAATTTCACGTCTGATGCATCATCAAGTATAGGGGTACTGCTTGTTGAAGGGAATGAAAAAACAAGGGGAGGAGCGGTCCTCCTTGTGCCAAAACTGTAAGAAGGAATCGACGACCCTTCATTTTGTTGAAGTTGATTTGATGATCCATCATTTTGTTGAACCTGACTTAGCGATCCCTCACTCTGTTGAAGCTGACCGATGGCTGAGGATGAAGGCATGATGGATGGTGTAGGTGGCTCCGATGACACCCCAGAGGCTGCAGAAACGGGGAAGGTAAATCCCAAGCTATTGTCAGAAGAAGAAAAATTCCACCTTTGGTTACTCTTATTGATGGCAATAGAAGGCAACACCGGTTTTGTACTGGACGATTGAGGTGGAAGCTTCTGGAAACTTAATACCTCAGAACCAGCAGCATTTGGCACAACCTTTGAAGCATCCTGTGCAAAACATAAATTGATTAGGAACACAGGTCATGTGCTTCCACGAATCCTTAACAGTGTGAGCATGAGTGGGCGTGCATCTGTGTGTGATACCCCCTTTATGCAGACGAAAAAGGAGAAAAAAATCAATCAACGAAATCAGTATTTATCTCATAGAAAACTGGTTTAAATAATTGCAAACACTATCATCATTTGTTCTTGAGGAACTGGGTCTCCTTTTAATTTTATTGCATAGGAAAGCTATAAATCCTCATAATTTAGGTACTTATTATGATAGAAATCCTCTTCTTTCTAATCCCAAGTACACAAGCATCTGGAGTTCAAGTAGTTAAGGATTACCTTCGAGTCTACACGTGCTTGTTATGCTTTATTTTCCATAAAATATACTCAAGTAATCAAGATGAGAATCATCCAAATTAAATCCTAGAAAAATGGAACTCTTATAGGAGTGAACCTAAATCCTAATACTCTTAAGGCTAGCAATTATGTATAGCAATCACATATTGTTTAAGTTATTTTTGCAACCAAGTTAATAGAATTGCCTTTATCTCTAAAACTAATTTCTTAGTTCTATCAAGCTTCTCTCCTCAACATGAGGTCCACCACTACGGTTGCTCCTCTATTGAGCTTCATTTGATATGATGGTATAGCATATTAATAAACACTGGCTAAGCAATAGGAAAGATAATGCTATAAAAACTTGTGCATACACTACTGATGCAAGAATGCAAGAATGCACTCATACATCTATGTACTAATAGCTTGCTTGGTACTTCGTCAGACATGAATCATGACATAATAATCTCCTGTGACAGATCCAAAGACAGGCCCCAGGTAAAAATCAGCAGAATGTTGCCTACCGCACCAAAAGATCAATAAAGAAAGAGATCTATGCTCATGAAAACAACAATCTAAAGAGTAAAGACCAATAAATACCTTAGTTACATTCATGAATTGAAAATCCTGAGGTTTTCTGAAATCTGGTGAAGGCCTAGTATAATCACCAAGTGTTGAAGCAGTCGCAAGTTTTATGTCAGAAGTTGAAGTGTTATTATTTACAGCAACATTAACCTCATTAGCAGATTCCTGAGAATCCTTCTTGTCAACTTCAAAGGTTTTTTCAGCAGAATTAAGACCTCCAAAACGTGTTAGCCTATTAAGCTTTTTGGGCATGAAAGTAGCTACATCCGAGGATTCAGGTTTCTTCCATGAAGTGGCTAGCCTCAACTCAGCAGACTTATCTTTAGGAGTAGGTGGATTTCTCTCAAGGTGCTCTAATATTTTCTTAGCCACCTGACTAGAATGTGCAGGAACAGTGGGGACACTGACTTCAGAACATTGAGGCTTACTGATTAGGACACTGACTTCAGAGCTTTGTGCCTTACTGCCGATTGACTGTACTTTCGCAGAGCTATTTGTTACTCTGTTTTCCAAGTTTGTCCAAGGTGCAGAAAATAAGCCTTCTGAAACACTGAAGTTTTCCACCTGACCACCATTTAAAGGCGAATGAAAATAAGCAGATCCTCTGGAGGGGGTTTCTGCTACACCTTTATGCCGTATCCTGCGAATAGGTCCCACAGATCCATGGCCATCATTTAATGTCTTGCCCCTTGGATTTAGCTAAACACTCAACCAAAAGGTCAACAATAAGAATCCCATATCATAATTAACAATCTAAAATTTATAAAATTTAGCAGCAAAAAGAACTTATTCTACCACATTTCATTGTTGAAAACTAATGTATCACCATGTACACGCATTAGTTGTCGAGAATTCCCTCAAGCAACTTCAGTAGATATTTAATATAAAAATAAAATCTCTCTACAGCACAAAAAACTAACTTGAGACTCAGAAATAACAGTATCAATTTCATAACCCTATGCTTCCCCAATTCTCATGACTAAGAAATACAAAAGATGTCCTTGATAATCCATCTAGGACATAATTTTGAGTTCGTTGAGTGTTAGAACTTTATTTGCTCAAATCTCGTCATGTCTAAGTCATCTAATGATGAGTCTTAAAAAGATATAAAGTGAAAAACAGCAAACAAGCATAGTACGCAACATTATATCATGAAAAATGGATTATATTAATTACAAATAAAAATACATAGTACATAATTATACTGATGACTATAAGAAATCTTTCTAATAATTAATAATTATATAAATACTGATAAGCAAACTCATACACTACAGACATCAATTTTCATTCTCTAGAACGTAAAGAAGAACCACCAAAGGAGGAGCATCACAACAAAATTTATAATGTGCTCAAAACAACACCAAGTTCATGGATGAAAATCATAGAGAAAATGATTGCATTGTCACCAAGATACGCAATTCTAAGGACACTAGTATGGAAAAGTTACCTTTCCAAATGATGGAGCTTGAATCTGCTGGAAAGGAGTTGAGATCATGCCAGGTGGCCTATCACTATTGGCCTGTAACTGAATCGACTGATGAGACAGAAGAAAACAATCGTCACACATGCAAAAAAATATATTTAAGCTTTGGTAGCATAAAATAAACCCACACTCCCACATACCCTGGACTTGGTCTTTGTATAAATACTTCTGGAATAAGGGGTTCGGGGAAAATTGTGAAGCCCAAACCTCCCTCTTTGACTTTGTGGGGTCATATACCCACGCTGATCTTCTACTGAGGCACCTGGCCAGCATGGGGATGACTTAGGAGCAGGTGATGGAATATAGGATTTCACCGCAAGCTCGTCACCACGTGGCACTTTTCCTTCATCTTTTGATATTAAGCTATTAGTACCAAAGCCTATGCCTAATGTTCGATTTTCCATATATGCTCTCGCAATTTCAATCGGTGAAGCGCCAACATTATTTTGTAGCTGCCAGATTGCAAACTGTTATTGTCCATGGGTATGAGAACGAGCAAACAGAACATAAAACACTCAAGACACTTATTATATTACATGATACAACAAAAACCTGTACAAGTCAATCATAATTGGCAGCTGAAAAGCCCGGAAAACGGGAAAATGGATAATATGCAAGTCAGCATCTTCAGCTTTTTCCAGCAGTTATTAGACACAGTTTGTTTCTGTACACCCTTCTTCATTCCTTCTGGTTCCCAAATTTCCTACCTTAGGCTATTCTGATTTCTTATGTCAGAGCTTATCTATCTACATCATAATTTTGATGGTCCTTATGCTGGAATGACATTCTTATAAATACAAAAATTTTACACTTGGCAACAAAGGTCAAATAACAGTATATATCAAGTCATTATTTAGGAATGATTCTTTTGCAAATATTTCCCCTAAATATGAAAATTTCAGTGGCTAATGTACGGCCTAGGGCATGAATTGAGGTCAAACAAGAACCATGCACAAGCTAATGCAAATCTGAGCCTGAGCACACATGTCGAAGTAAAACACAAGATGATTGTAACAATTTCTACTTACTTTTGACTCGGAAAGAGGGGTTGATGATTTCCAAAGACCTCCATCCAAATCCCCGTTCTTTTCTTCAATAGACTTTCTTGAATTTTCAAAAGCATTTGCCTTGTTGCCATCATCTATTAGAATTGCACTTGAATATTTTCTTTCATTAATTTTAGAGGTTTCCCAAATGGAACTACTGAAATCTTCTTTCTTTGCTTCTGTTAACTTCCCAGAATATTCAGGGGCACGTGCATGTTCTCCAAGATCTCCTGCAGGGGTGCCTATACATTCGTTTTCGTGCTCAACATCAGGAAGATCAACACCCCTCGAATTCAAAATCTCTATCAGACGGTTAATTTCATCCCTACACAGAGATGGAACGAACTTAGGAAGAGATTTTCACATTAAATTAGAACAATCGAATCCAAGTTAATTCATGGGCCTTGTAGCACAAATATGTTACAAAGGGCCATTTGTTTCACAACACTATTAATGTCTGTAAATTCACCTGGAAAGTCTTTGATCCTTCATTAGTTGCTCAATTTTAGAAATTCCATTAGGATCAGAAACTTGAACTTGTTGGTTCTGTTCATACCCATCAAAGTCAGAATGGGAATCTGCTACTTTGCTAGTACCAGCCAATCCAGTTGGTCCAGATTCCAGATTCTGCAAGGTAATAATCATTTTCCCAATAGTTAAAAATATTTTATATTTTACAGAAAAGACACAGCTCATATATGCCTATAAAAAGTTTTATATAAATGAGAACTCTTTCCTTTGCAATTGATCATACTTGTCCAAATCAAATACAGCAAGCTTTTACTACATTGCTTTCAGTGGTATGTATAAGTACAAGCAAACAAAGTTAATTGAATCAAGTATGTACCTGAACGACGTCGTCGTTTACAGCACCAGTAGGATTTTGTTTCGGTTGCACCTCCGCTTGCAAGTTATCTGTATGAAAAAAAAACATCAGAGTATTAAAAAGAACCCGAATTTCACCGAAACTGTATAATAATAATAATATCTATCTGCTTATAATTTGTTTATATTAATCTTTATATAAATAATAAACCGTAATTAATTTCACTCAATCTAAATTCATTCACAGCACGACTTTGCTGCGGTGCAGAACTAACCGTCATTTTGTTCGTCTTGATCAGTAGGACCAGGGAGTGCATTGATTGATCCCGATTTGAAGAGAAACGAAGGTAAGAATAAGTTGGCGCCGCCGACGATAAGGCGGTAAGCAGGATCCACCAGTTTAGAAAGCCAACGGCGGCCGCCTCCGCCGCCGTGTTGAGCCTGGTTCGGCGGTGGACGAGCGTAGGGTGTGGATAGCTGCCTACGCGACGGTGGTTTTCTAAACTTGCCACCGGCGCCTCTGTATTCTGGCGGTGGTTTGGGCGTAAACGACGGCGTTCCGAGGCGTTCGTTCTCCATGCGGTTTACTGTTTTGTCAATTGACTATTTGACCACGCTGAAAAGTACACACATACATGCTTGGACCTGTTCCTTTTGCCTCTTCGGTGTTTTTATATTTGCTTATAAAATAGAAGGCGCGCTCTCTCTTCTTTTTTTCTTTTTCTTTTTCTTTTTTCCGACTGTTTTTAGATTTATGGGTTTTGGCATATGAGAAGAAATTGATTTTTGGAGTTTAGTCAGTTCATTATTCATGTCAGCATTATATTGTCTCGAGTTTGCGGGGACCATTTAATGCATGACCAATGGAAAATCGACACCTCCTAAATAAGTAATAAAATTAATATTAATGAAACCCGACAAAAATCTGAAGTTTTTAATTTTCTCAGATCCAACTATTATTATTAGAATTCTGTTTGGAAAGTTGAGCATTCAATTTATTTGGCATTCATAAATTATCTGAAGTTTTTTTTGTTAATGGTTTTGTTTTGAGATAAAAGTTTTGTCTTTTAATTAATAATTACATGTTTCGATTTATTATTTAATATTATATTCTATTAAAACTTATAAATAATTTTATTTGACAAAATATATGAAAAGAATAAAGCAAAATAAAATATTATTGATTTATTATTATAAAATTAAACTTTTATTTGAAATATAATTTAATTTTATAAAAATCTAAAATTTATAAATAAAATTTATAAAATCTAACCAAATATAATATAAATATAAAACTAATTTATATGCGGATATAAGTACATGAATATTTCAAAAGATGGGTTAGAACAAAAAGATTGGACATGAACTCAAATTTGCATGTTAAAAAATGAAGGTATTAGAACCGAAATATTTCATCGTTGTTAAAGAAAAAATAAAATAAAAGAATTACTAGCTTTTAGAGGTAAGGAATCAAGATACTCGAAACTTGGATTTTATTTGAATTCTTTTGAGACAATCATGAAGATCAACTTAAAAAGTTGCTTGGAATATGAATGTGAGATTGACAGCTCAATTATTCATATTTCCCCACCGATTAGATGAACATGTGTCGAGCAAGTAAGCTGAGAAAACTTGCATATTTTCATGTGCATGTTATCTTGTTACCATTTTCCAGGGACTGACCATCAATTATTTTATAATTTTGAATAGTTAAATATAATATTATTCAATACGAAAATTATAGGTGTTATTTTTTATTTATTGTTGTGAATACTTTCGATATAAGCAAGAACTTTCTAGAGTATAAGTGCGTGTATAAAAATGGTAACATGTTCCACTCTTCATAAAGTATATAACATTGTGAAGTATAAAACATTGGGAAAGTTCCGATCGAGGGTACATTTCAATGAGGGAAAAGCTTGTCAAAAAGCTAGAAGCAACAAGATGTGAGATCCCATGTATGAAAAACACAGTACTTTCCAGAACTATTTCCTTTTAAGCTTTCTTTTCCTTTCCTTTTTAATATTAATCAAGAACCCAGAAAAGATGACTATTAAAGTGAAAAAAGGTTGATAAAAGGAATACATCCAAAGTGATGGGCCTGAAAGACACAAAGTCTAATTGTGTTGCATGATTTTAGAAAATTTCACATTGGGGTTTGAGAGGAATCATTGTCTGTTCATACTCCTGAGCATTCTACTAAAAGAAATGTTTTAATTGTTTTAAGCCGTGCCTCCACCCACAATCCTCTAGTATTTCTGTAAGAAGAAATGCAAGACATGTCATCAGACCCTAATTTGATTAGACTAGTGAAAAGTTTTGTACTTGTAGAATTCGTAATTGTATACTTTTTTGATGATCAGTTGGAATTTGTAATCTTGATTTATTGAAATTACAAGTGACTAGAAACAGGCAGATAGGAAAGAAAAAAAAAAAAACGAAGGGTATAATTCATGTACTTAAACAGCAAACATCACTCAAAGTTACCACTGAGGAGGAATATGGTGCATGGGCAGCAAATAGTAGCAACCACTGGATTAAATTATTTGTTACAGCCATCCTTCATCATTGACTTCGAAGTACTAAATGGACAAACCAATCATATCCTTCTGGAAAACCAGTAACATTTATCATATTATAGTCATCACCATTCTCAGAGTTATGTTCAGCAATGCTGGTAGTCTGCCACTTCAAACTTCAAAGTTTGTCTGCTACTGTCTCTTTTCTCTTTCAAGTGTGAACCATTTTTATATAAAAGGAAGTCTTTTGTATTCGTTTTTTTTTTGGTTCTGTTTACCATAGGGCACAATGAAAGGTGGGTGCTAATTGAACTGTCAACTTACCATAAAGCAGGAGAAGGAATAACAATGGCAGCTGATAAGAATGGAGGAAGGGGACAGTTGTCGAAATGGGGATTGATCAAGCTTATTGTAGTTACAATTTCTTGGTATTAAATGGATGGAAATGGAATCAATCAATCAAGTTACACCTGCTAATCAACAGGGAAGGGAACCTCTCTTTTTGCTCGCACTGAAAGTACTTTCTCCTTTCATTTCAAACCTACCTTGAGCACCATTCTTGATAAGACCATTTTGGCTCCATTGCAGGCCCCCATTTGAGAAAACTTTTTTCTTGAAACAACAATCAAATCTTGGATTACTATGATTGTTCTTCTTTTTTATTGGTGCACTTAATACTGAAATTGTGGCTAGCATGGGTGAGTTTCATGTTTGATTCGCTTTGAGTAACTGATATGTGTTCTGCAACTTGTGAAAAAGATCTACAGGAAGATCTTGAAACTCAAGAAAAGACCAGTGACCTGAGTGGACCCAAAACAAAAGCTAGTACTAATCATGGTCCTATCTTTTGCTCCTAGTAAGTAACAGTTCTAGTAAGATTCTGGGGCTAGGCAGTGGACAAGCAAGCTTGCCCATGTGTTGTAGTACACTTAAAAGGTACTTCTAACATAGCCCATCCATTGTTGTCCCCACACTGCACAAATATTTCTACCTGCATTAGCTCTATTGATTCCATAATCAACCCATCAATCAAATCCAGAAAAGGAAAAAACGCCAAGTAGAGCTGTCAACTAGCCCTGTTAGCTCAGTTTAAGCCAGTTTACAAGTTGAACTGTTGAACTAATGTTGGTAGCAATAAGCATTATCATATATTTCAGGAATTCTTGACGAAACAAGCCTAGCCTTGAGCTAGTCATACTCTGGTGGTTTATCAGCTCAGCTTCTTCTTTATGCCTTTCTAATCAACGGGACACATAGTAATGTTCGACCCACCCGCCGCTTATGTGAAAGCTTAAATTCCAGTCCCCCACAGGCTGTTGTTAGATATCAAAAGCTTGCCACAATGGAAAAAACAGAAGATATTAGTGAGAAAGGAATTGAAGATCAACCTGAGCCAAGGGACACTTACAAGATTGCTTATATTATCCATTTTTTGCTTGGTGCAGGTAACTTGCTTCCATGGAATGCTTTTATTACAGCTGTTGATTACTTTGGCCATCTCTATCCAACCAAGCACATAGAAAAGGTCTTTTCCGTAGCTTACATGAGTTCTTCAGTTCTAGTGTTAGTTATAGTCATGAGTAGAGGTGGATGGAGCAAGAAGCTGACATGTAGATTGAGAATGAACTTGGGATTTTCCATGTTTGTTCTTTCTTTAATGGTTGCTCCAACAATAGACTGGGCCGGAAGACCCAAAGGCGGCTACTATGTGACGGTTGCATCAGTTTTGATTTGTGGTTTAGCTGACGGTTTGATAGCTGGAAGTTTGATAGGATCAGCAGGAATACTTCCTAAAGAGTACATGCAGGCTGTATTTGCTGGAACTGCCTCTTCAGGTACTTGATAAGTCTACAGTTTGCAACTCCTATTTTCTTTCTTTTTTTCCATTACTCCTATGATTTCAGAGATGGCAAGTACCAAGAATATAGCAATAGAGAAATAGGACACCATAAAGTCTGGTTTATGGAAATTTGTTTTTCACTGTTGGAAAGAATTTTGAGGAAGAATGGCATCTTGAGGGAACTTTTTCCTTGCCTTTTTAGGATCACAGATTATAGATGTAAGCACTAGAAGCTATAAAGGTGCTAACCTTCCACTGTTTTTCAAATAAACCAGAACAAGGCACTTGTTTCCTGCAATAGCATATTTTCAATTTTCCAATTTGTAGGCACACTAAGTTTTCTTTCCACCATTTTGCAGTTGGGTCATATACACCGCTAGGAATAAGAGAGGTGACATGTGTGTATAAATGTTTTACATTTAAAGTGGCGATTATTTAAAATTAATAAATACATGTAAATAATTTAGCAGCTTGGTATATAGATGGTTACATACACCTACAATATTGAATTGCTGTGCTGTCGGACATGCGTTAGCGGCTAAGATGGTACACAAGCCCTATAATTGCGTACAACCAGTATCTCAATAAACCTTTAGAAGTGGAACAACTTCGCATTCTAGAATTCTTGCAAGAAATTGTTTTCCGGCTGGGAAGCTGGAAGCATAATTTTGCATGGGGTGATAGTTCTGTAGAACTCCATATGTGTAAGTTGCCTTCAGGATTACCCTAAATACAGAGAGAAGGAGCCACTTTATGAGCAGTTCTTAGCTAAAGCAGTTTCTGTCATAAGTTAAAATTCACTGTCTTCTTGTCACAGGTGTTCTTGTCTCTATCTTGAGGATTATAACAAAGGCATTGCTGCCACAGACTCCGCAAGGTCTTCGAACGAGTGCTCAGTTCTATTTCATAGTTAGCACAATTATTTTGTTGTGTTGCACTCTTTCATGCAACTTGCTTTACAAATTACCAGTTATGGAACAGCATTACAAGCTCCTACAAGCTGATGATTCACCAACTTCAAGGCCAGAATTTTGGGCTGTCGCAAAAAAAATCAGGTGCCCAGTTTTTGGGATTGTCATCATTTATCTGGTGACTCTGTCGATTTTTCCTGGATTCATAGCTGAAAGTCTTCAATCGAAGTTGCTAAGAGACTGGTATCCGGTTCTGCTGATAACCGTTTACAATGTCTCAGATTTCGTAGGCAAATCTTTAACTGCAATATATGTTCTGAAGAGCATCAAGAAGGCAACATGGGCTTGCATTCTTAGGCTGTTGTTCTATCCTCTTTTTGCAGCATGCCTCAATGGACCCAAATGGTTGAAAACTGAAGTGCCAGTGGTAGTACTGACATTCATGCTTGGTGTAACTAATGGGTATCTGACAAGTGTAATCATGATTCTTGGCCCGAAGTCAGTTCCAGTTTCAGAAGCAGAGTTGTCCGCAATTGTACTGGTTGTGTTCCTAGGAATTGGGTTGGTGGGTGGCTCTGTCCTTGGCTGGTTTTGGGTTGTATGAGCCATTTTTAAGCTGTCAGGGCTACATGACTAGTTGAACTTGATCCTGAAACAGGTAGAAATTCTAGTTAGAAATTCAATAACATTGTTAGCCTAGAGCCAATTCCTAGTTACGGATAGTCGATTACAAATTTGTATTAGATAAAATCTGAGAGCTAGAAACCTGCAATTCCTTGAGTAATTTTCTGTCCAAAGTGGGCTAACCTTCTATGTACTAATAAAGATAATTATTAGATTGTTATTCAATAGTAGCGTTTACACCTGAGCAGGCATAACTTAAAGAATATTCTCATTCTTATTCGTGCTTAAAAAGCTGATATAACAAAAGGAGAACTCGTGAGCTTCAATAGCTGCAAGAAATACAGTATTGGATTCCTCATCTGAAAGCAAGAAGTAGAGGACAAAATGAATACGCCAAAATGTATATGGTAGAGCTTTTCAAAATGTCTCTCTTTGTTCAGGAATCATTAACCCGAAGTCAGATCTTTCAGGCTTAGATCTCTTAGGCTTAAACTTGAGGAATCATTAACCCGTAGTCAGATCTTTCGGGATTAAACTTGAGCCAGGGATCAGGCTTAGATCTTTTAGGCTTAAACTTGAGGAATCATTAACCCGTAGTCAGATCTTTCGGGCTTAAACTTGAGCCAGGGATCAGGCATAAACTTCAACCAGGGATCATTATCCCAGTCAGATCTTTTAGGCTTAAACTTGAGCCAGAAGGATAACTATGTAGAAGATCATGCGATTGCAAGTACTTTCTGTTACTGAAATTATCACATCTTCACCTATATAAAACAAATTGAATTCTGGAAATTTAATCCCTAACTGTGTTGGATTATGATAATCCAAAACAATAAAAATTCATTCCCATGCGCAAGAAGAAAAACGGTCTGAGGTACACCAATATCATTTCCCCTCTTGCTGTTAAATTCTTATAGGAAATAAAATTTTGAATACCATTGGCATGTATATATATAGAGAGAGAAGTTTTCCAATAAAATTTCACTCCATTTCTTATTTGCTTTTCTACATGGCATGGCTCAGTCATAAACAGGGCAAAAACATAGATGGTTAAAATAACTCATCTCAGCAAAGGGAAAAGGCCTAAACGGAAGGATATATATAAACAGAAGTCAGAAGTTAAATCCAAGCTATGACATAGTTATGGCGCTTAAGAAGCAGCAGCTAAAGGGGGGAGAGGAGGTGCTCCATGGAATTGAGTCAGTGGTGAAGATTTAGTTATGTCTTCTTCCTCTTTCCCATCCTCCTCATCTTCTTCCGCATCCCATAGAAACCGAGCATATGATGCCAGAATAAAACTGCACCACAAAACGAAGTATGTTTAATATAGAGATTCACCATAGCAGATTCCAAAAAAGCTATTAACAACAACAGCACCAATAAAATCACTTAAGAAAATCTACTAGTAAGTTGTCTAGCATGTATGGTTAGTCATCAAATATTAGAAACTAAAATCATGTAAGAATTCATATTTATATAGGTATGGCTGTAAATCAAATCTGATATGCCATTACAGGCAAGATTCTTACCAGTCATCAGGGGAGGCTTTAACAGCTTGATCGAAATATGTCTCAGCCCGAGAAGCATCCTTATGGCTCTGCCATATCAAATCAGCATACATAGATAAACTATTTCCATCACTGGGGTTTGCTAAGATTGCTCTCTCATAATACTCTTCAGCCTTTATAAAGTCTCCACGAACCTGTTCAGAAATCCAAGGTAAATATGTTAACAACATATCCAAGCTTCCCATAACAGCTCAGGCTCATCCATTCATAGTTTTAGTTATTCTATGTCAGCTAATTCCCAAAAAGAATAGTAGACCTTTTGGAAAAAAAAATTAAGAATATAGTAGATACTAACATATCCCTTAAGACTAGATTCCCATATTTTTGGAATGAAAACAGCAAGATTAAAACTTTAGACAAATGAAAACCATTCAACAAAAAACAGAACACAAACCCAAAACTAAAACTAAAATAAATCTAAATGACAAAGAATAAGGCTTTTGTTTATTTATTATACCTCTTTCAAGAACCTAGCATAATTGCTAAGGAACAGCGAATTGCCTGGATTAGCTTCAATCATATTTTGATAATAAAGATCTGTGCTTCCATCACCACCACGACCACCACTATCACCAGCGCCACAGATCTTCCCGCCGCCGCCAACACCACCACCAACAAAAGCCGACAGCCCATTATCCTGAATCTTCCCAACCTCACACTCCTCCTCCTCATTAAACAAAAAACTAGAGTCCAAACTCAACCCAGAACCAGAAAACGTCATCTGATCCGCTTCCACCTCCTCTTCAAAAGTGATCCCATCCATAATGATGTTGTTTATGGGTTGCTTCTTTTTAAGCACTGAGAATTGTTTAAGATCCGTCTCCGATAATGCTCTTGTCATTTTTTTAACAGAATCCTCAGATGTATAAGAAGAAGAAGATAATGAACTTGAAGAATTACAACATGCTGTTAATGTAATTGATCGGGGTGCTTTCTGGATTTGGTGGAAGCTTTCTGGTTCTGGTTGTGGTTTCCATGAGTTTAGTATTGGCGTTGATGCGCTGCGTAGAAGCATTTTTTCGATGTATCACTAATTCTTCTAAACAGAAACTCTCTCTCGGATTTGAAATTTCTTTTTTTTTTCTTTCTCTGCAACTAAAGGTAATGCTGCTGGCGGTTGGTCATGGAAGGAAGGGAAAATGAAGAAGAGAGATTTTTATTTTATAGGGAAAGAAAGAGAAGAGTCAGTGGGTGCTGCACGTGGTTTATTTGTAATTGAGTTCCTTTTGCTACTTGTTTGGTTGGACGCAAATCAAACCCAAAAAATGTTTTTGCTCAGTTACGGGAAGGAAAGTTTCTCCTTCCCCCCTTTTGGTCACCCTTTTAAGTTCTTTTCTTCTTTTTTTATTTTTTCTGTTTGTGTAATTTTTAAAGGTATTTGATTATCAATTATCCAAGGTATATATTTCCGTGACATGATGGATGATATATTTTCTCACTAGATTTAATACATTTTCAATTTTATTAATCAAAATATTTTTAATTGAAATCAAAATAAATATAGAAAATAAGAAATGATATTTTTATCATTATGATTCTGGCATATAATGTAAATATAATTTAAGAACTCATTAAAATTAAAATTAAAATAATTTAAAACTAGATCCATTTAAAGTTTAAATGTACAAATTTATCATTTTAAATTATAATTTTTTTTTCTAGCAAACAATGGAGCTATTCCTTACTAAAATTGAGGATCTTGTTAATTTAGAAGCTAGATCTACTCCTTTGACCCATTTGATTTTTTCAAGAGAAATGAATTTCATTAATTAAACATGAGCCAAATGTCTTACATCATCTAAAATGAGCAATTCTACATTTTATAGCTTTTCAATCCTATAAGAATATATATATATATATATATATATATATATATATATATATAATTCAAATAATTCAATATAATTTCTTATAAAAATGAGATAAAAAGTCAAAAATATATATATAATACTTTTAATTTTATTTTATTAATATATTAATTTATATGTCCATTATTATTATAATACTTCGTTTATAGAATTATTTAGTTTTTAATAATTTTTGTTAATATTTTACTTTTTAAATTATATAATAATACATGAGATCTTACTATACTATAAAAAGAATATTCATAAAATAATTAAATATTTTAATAGATATTATATTTATATTAATTTATCAAAAAAAAATTATATTATAATTTTTATAATAATAATTTACGAATGTCTGTTATGAACAATATTAATATATAAAAAGTGTAAAATTAGAATACTCAAATTTACTGAAAGTTTAAAGCTTCATTTTAATTCTTATATTTTTTTAATCAATAAAAGTATTTATTATTATCAATTTGATATTTTTTATTTTTTATTATATAAATATAACGAGCTCAATTATTAATATTATATGCAAAACATAATAAATTAAAAAATTAGTATTATAAAACTTAGAAAAGAAAAGATTTTAGAGTAAATATTTACATAAATATCATTAATTTAATGACATTTGGATGTTTTGCATTAATCAATTTATGCAAGTCTACCACACACAAAAATCTACTTCTTGCGACAAAATTCGTGAATGAGATGTAATAAGTGAAGCCATGAATGCAAACATGACAAAATACTACAAAGAGTTTCTATTCGTTTTACCTCAACACCAAACGCGCCCTAACAACACTAGTTTGGCTTCTTCTCTGGACGGGGCAGTTCACGGTTGACATTCCACGAAGCTGAACAGTGAGTAAACCCTTGAGCCGTTGGATTGACTACTCAAAAAAGTACTTTAACGGTACAGATTCAATCTCACGGCGCGAGACCACTGTGCCCGAAAACTACTGCCATTTCTTCCTGGCGACTTCGAAAGCGAAAGCCCAGGATTTTTCCGCGGTATTGGCATGAACCGTAAAAGCCCATAGATATTCCGGATTTTACGAGGTTGCCACTGTTTTGTTTTGGTGGCTGGCCTGCACTTGTGTGGGGCCAGCTAGCAAATTGCAAGAACCATTCGGGAACAAGTGGGGAGCCGATGGCTCAATTGAACGGTTAGGCTTTGTGGAAAGAAGCCACGACCAATGACGTCTTTGGGTTGGTTGGTGCCGGTGCAGCTCCTCTTGAGATTTTTAAGGGTCCCATAGGGAGTCCTAGTTTTTATTTTGTCGACAAGTGATGCAAGTTGATGAAGTAAGGGTAGAATTGTCATTTTTCACCGAGTTATAATGTAGTGAGATATTTTTGGTTTCTTACTTTCGACAGTTGGTTCATTTCAATTAATGAGCAATGATGTTTAACAGCCTTTTGTAGTGGGGCCGATACCACTCAAAACTTCTTCTTTCTTTTTCCAGTGAAAGCGAATATTTTTGCTTAATTAAAAAAATATCTAAAAATTTCTTACGTAATAAAAACGATATTTTTAAAAATATAAATTATTAATTTTAGAATAATTCTGAAATGTTTACAATAATAAACGGTGAAGAAGTATTAATTCTCTGGTTTTTATTAATGATATCAGTTTCTATAATTGAAGATCAAAAATATTTTACCTAAGTTAGAATATTGAGATTTGAGACAATTAATAATTTATATTCTCTAAAATTGTAAAAGACTTTAATCTCAATTTCTTTAGTGATGAATTAACAAAAACATACTTACTTGAGTACAAGGTCATAATAATCGCTGGGCAGGTTTGTCTTATGCCTCACTTGACTAAGTTGTTGCTCTTACTTTAGTCTTTCGGTAAAATTATTTATAAATATAATTATTTTTTAATTAAGTCATATTTATCATTATTTCTAAAGAGTTTGTTATACTAATAATAAGTAATATATATTATTTCTTTATACTAAAAAGAAATGAGTTAAGATTTGTAATATAAATACGATCCATTTATTAATTGTGTCAACACATCTCAATCTTAACACAACACAAAATTTAAATGAGTCACACAAATACGACACTTGTAAATAAATTTATTTAATTAGTTATGCAGTAATATGTGTAACATGACCCGATACGTATAACACGACACAATGCATATAACATATTTACTTAAATAGTAACTAAATTAATTAATTGTATTTGGTAACACATAACACGACACGATATATATAACATGTTTACTTTAAATAGTAGCTAAATGAGTTATAACGGGTTGGTGTATTAACTCGATATACAACACGCTTCAAGCTGTGTCATAAATAGATCAACCTGTTTTTGACACGAGCCCTCTAACATTCAACTTTAACACGCTAATTTTATATATTAAGCGAATCCAGTGCGCATGTCATGACCCATTTTGACACCCCTCTCAGCAACCACTCAAAAAAAACCAAACATATTGTAGTTGTTTGGACTAAATAACTAACATCTCTTATACAACATCTATGTTAAAAAAACCTTCTCAATACAAATGGGGAGCCAATTTAGAAAGAGAAAGATTCAGAGGATGCGGGATGAGTGTTCTAGAAAGCATATTGAAGCCATAGAGTGGGTAATTCCTTTTCTTTTTCTTCCTATTCTTGGGTTAACCAAATTATTTCTCACTTTGATACCAAGCTTGACGCCAAGTTTGCTGAATTTGATGCTCGGTTTAAATGTTTAGAAGGAAATAGACACCTTTTAAGCCAAGGTCGAATTTATTAAAGACTAATTTCTAAGTCCTTCTTAGTTCTTTTCCTTCTTTTAAGCACTTTTCAAACCTTTTATATTTATAGCTTTAGTGCTTTTAGAAACATCTTTTTTTTATACTAAAGGGGGAGAAAGTACAAGTGCATATCTTTATTATCTTTGTTTGTTCAATTAGTCTTAATTAATTATCAATGATAAATCCATCTTTATTCAAGCTATGTTTGTGTTGACAATTATCAATTGCAAATGAATGATCTTTGTTGTGATTACTTCTATGACTATCTATGATTTAAATGAGTTGATATTGATCTTGATCAAAATGTTGAAAATCTTGAAATATCACTAGCATAAACTCCTTTTGATAAGGGGAGAAATCAATCTTAAAAATAATTATTTATCACCATAAAAATGAGAAGAATGTTAAACCTTAAGGATTATTAATCATATTTTAATGATTACAAGCAATTAAAAATGACTAATTTTATGTTTTAGTATTTATGTGCAAGGAAAGAAAATTAGTTCTTTTAAGATAGGGCAGATTCACGATTGTGAAACTTCAGTTTTCCAGGCATGAAGATTCTCGCATCAAACAGTAGCATTTACGATATTCTTTCCAGCTGTGAAAACGAGAATTCACAACCATGAAGAAATATTCACGCCTGTGAAAGTGATCTTTTTCTCAAAATTAAAAGAGACCACAAAAGAGTTCACAAGGAGAGTTCCCAAACCGTGAAGATGTGAAGAATTATTCACGCCCGTGAAGCTGTATTTATGACAGTTGCAAAAATGGTTATTTTTGCATTTAATGAGGGTGCAACAACTCTATTTCACTTAGAAGTATTTAAACATCATTTCTCAGTATTCTAATTCAAGCAAGAACATTTATTTTGAACCCCCATTATGCATTTATTCTCAACAACTCAAAATCTTTATCTTTTCATATTGTATTGCAGGTTTAAGCTTGTGATTGAATCTTTGGGTAGTTGAGTATTTAATTCTTATATTGAAAGCTCAAAATGTGAGGTTGAGTATTTAGGCAAAGGATTAAATGCTCTTATCACTAAGATTAAAAATCTTAAAATGGGTTAGAGTGTAAGTCTAGAAAGACACTTGGGTTAGAGTGTGAGTCTTTGGGAAAACACTTTTATTCTTAACCTTATAAAAAAACACAAATAGAATTAGGTTTATAATTCTATTTGATAGTAAAAATATCAAGAGGGTTCTTGATGAGTGGATGTAGGTAAGAGTTTGTCGAACCACTATAAATTTTTGGTGTTGTGAGTTGTATGTTTGTTATTTGTATATTACCAATTCACCTTGTTTCTTGGTTGCTACTAGAATCACAGTAATTAATATATTACAAATTTTTATATATTTTATTAATTGATATCTATTATTTTTACTTTTTTTCTTAAAAATAAATTTTATTTCCCTCTCTAAAAAAAATCACAACATTAATATTTTTTTGGATAAAATAAAATAAAGATAAAAACAAAGAGACCATTTGACTCATTTAAAATTTTCTAATTTTTATATTTAAGTATAAATAAAAATATTCTCTATTAAACAAAAAATACTCTTTAAAATAAAGAGCTCTAATGAAAATGCTCTTAGCCAATCTAATGAAAGGAAGTGCTAAATACTTTTTTTATTAATCTTTTTTTCTATAAATAAGAGATATATTATGTAACTAATATAACTATATAAAATAAGACCAACAATAATAGCACTCTTGTAATACTTTTAAAGTATTTTAATTTTTTTGCTTTATTCTACTATATAAATTTAATTTTATTAATCTTTAAATGAAAAGCCAATTAGGAAAATATTGTAATTTATGAATAACTAAATATAATTTTTTGATAGGTATATCAAAATTCTAGCTATCAGGGTTTTCTTTTTTATTTTTTTCACCGTTATTGATAGTTTTTTAATGTCGTCGACGGTAGCTAATTTCAATTACTCGCTTCCTTTTTTTTTTCTCTAGTAATTTTTTCCAATCACAATAAAATAACCAAATTATATTTTCATCCTATTTATATGAGTTGTTCTGAATTTATAAACTTTAATTGTAAAATCTCTTATATTTTTTCAGTAATAAATTTGAAAAAATCTAAGACAATGGAAGAAGATCTCAAGACTAGTAAATTTTCAATATTCAAAAATAAGTTAAGATCTTTCAACAATGAAGATAAATTTATGTGGTTGAAATTTCATTTAAGATCTTATTTTATATTTGCTTTTCTTGGTTGTTTGTTAATTTTACTGATTAAATATTGTAAGTATTTTGTTTGTCTTTTTTATAAGAGTTTGGATGAATTTGATCATAATGTTCAAAAGATCATATTCGTTTAAAGACTCGTCAAATAATAATAAAGTCAATTAGTGGCTCAATATAGCCATTGAGTGGAATATATTTCTTGTCGCTACACCAAACGCAACCGAAAGCTCATAGGAAAAGCTCATCTTTATAACAAGATTAATATATATTTCTTGAACGTAATCATGTTTACTTATCTATTTATAAATTTTATTTATTAATCATTTTTAATAAAATACTCCTTTTATTTCAAAAAAGAATACAAGTTTGTATATGAGATGATTGTATTAAAAAAAATTGAGGTTTAAATTTTTTAAAAAATATATTTTTAATTTATTAAAAAATTATATAAAGAAAATTTTTGAATACTTAATTTGGATTCTTAATATTATTTAGGGAAAAGTACACAATAATATGGTTAGACATTTTTGCACTTAAAGGGCTATGGTTTTTTTTTTTTTTGTGACAAAGAAATATTACGTGATTTCATTTTCTTATATTTTTACTATTTACAAATTAATATCTTTGTATTTCTATGATTTAATATTAGTATAATACTTATTTTTTCATAAATAAAATTATTTTATGGGTGATTTAATATCAGAATACTTATAAAAAAATATAATTTTATTTTAAAAATTATTTATTTTATTCCTAATAATCTTTTAAAAAAATATATTACTTTTATTTAACATGAATTTAATATAGTTAATTATATAATAAATAACTTAATAAATAATTTTATTATTGAAAATGAATATTATACTAATATTAAATTATAAAAATATAAAAATATTAATTTATAAGGTACTAAAAATGTAAGAAAATTAAATTACAAGATATTTTTTATCACAAAAAAATTAGAATCTCTTAAATATAAAATCACCAAATCACAGAATACTTTTTTATATTTTTTATATTATTTATACTTTTTTATATTTGTAAGTCAATGAAATATCTTCTTTTAAAAAATATAAATAAGAAAAACAATTAGTGGAGAAAAAAAAACTTAAATAATTATCAGTTAAAAATCAAGTTGTGTGAAGTAAATTCCAATAATGTTTTTGTTGGGGAATAAATTATAAGGCTCAGGAAGCATTTTCAATGGTTAATACAAACAAGATCACAACTGTATCAATTTCTTTATCCAAATTTGAAGGATCATTTTGTGATAGAAGTTTTCTCACCCTCCAATTAGTATCTGAAGATCATTATGTAGGACCCATTCGCTCTTAAGCCCTTTTCATTCATATCGTTTTCAACATGTCTAAATTTAAAACATCACTTGGTCGTGATTTTTGTCTTTTTTGCCTAAAACAAATGTTGTTTATATTTTATTCTTGATTGAATGATTTTTTTTATATATAAGAAAAATGAAAGAAAAGAAAAGACGACAATGATATTTTTGAGCTATTTTATGTGGATCGAAACTAAATTGTTTCTCTAACAGAATTTAGGAGTATGTGTAGTACTTGGAGGATGGCAATCTTTCTCAACACAGAAAATTTCATTTTATATTTGAGGAATAGAAAATGAAAGAATTTCACGGTGTATTTTTATTTTAGAATATATATTTTATTTTTTATTTATTTTGATATTTTGTAAATATGACCGTTAGTAATTAACGGTAAAATTATACAATACCATTAATAAGTGCTGACGTGATAATTGGAAGATCAGTGGCTACTGTATGACACATCATAATTTTTTAACAGTACTATACAATTTAATTATTATTTATTAACGGTCATATTTACATGATATCAAAGCGGTAAAATAAAAATATATTAACTTAATAAGATTTTTTCTAGAAAATATATCTTCTAGCTTGATGGATGAAAATTACCAAAATAAAAAGAAGGAGAGTATAGATGGTGTCTGTAAATTCTTGGGGGAACATAATTGAAAGAAATCTTCTCCTCATTTAGTTTGTAGGGCAGAAATCGAGAATTAAGCAACTCTTCATCCCCATTTCACCATCGAAGAGTTATTACTTATTTGATAGTCATTGTCATCCACCATGTTATCAAAAGACCCATGAAAAAATAACATTCAATTATTTCAAGATTATTTTAACATTTAATTACATGTTAGTTTTAATTTTAAGATTAATAATGCAGTTAATTATTAGAAATAAGACTGATATAAAAAAAAATAGAATGATATGTTATTATTTTATTTGATTATTTTTTTAATAACACAGTGGATTAAGTTCATATAATAATTTTTCATTACGATGTCTTAAGTGGGCTACAACCCTAAGATATTACTCATTTTATTTGAAAGTGTCCTATATTTTAAGAAAAATAACAAAAATATATATATTTTTTCATTCTTTATCAAATTTACGGTGTTAAAATTTTTTATTTTTACTGTGTTAAAATATAAAAAATACAGTTTTTTTTAACTTATTTTCAAAATAATAGTTTTGATTATTTTTTGGTAAAACAACCAAAAAAACAACTAAAGAACAATAAAAAAAAAAACTAGAAAACAACCAAAAAATAAATAAAAAATAATAGCATCATGTTTTAAAAAATAATAAAGAAACAGTATATTTCTAAAAAATTACATAAAATTATATATATATATATATATATATATATAATTAGCATCATGTTTTAAAAAATAATAAAGAAACAGTATATTTCTAAAAAAATTACATAAAATTATATATATATATATATATATATATATATAATTGTTGATTTTAGGGAATTTCTAAAATATTCTCTTGGTTTTACTTATAACATTAGTTTGGAGCAGCCGGCTGGCCCATATTAGGTTTCTAATTGATTCCATGTGGAATGGACTGGGGAAGAATTGGAAAAGCAGACAGGCCTATTGCAAGCTGCCACAGCCCAGAAGGGATGAGAAGTGTTAAGCACCAAAGTAAATCATCTTCAACTACAACAATATAATAAATTATGGATAAATTCAGCAATAAGAATAATAGTAATGGTTCATAAAAAGGATAATGAAGCTCGAATTGATAAATGGATGATTTCCATTATAATGGACGGAACCTCTCAGTGAGTATCATGTCTGTGGCCCTTAACAGCTCCAAATGGCCACTGACACCTCAGTTTTCAGAATGTAATTCCAAGTTAATGTTATATATTCTGCGTTGTGCATGTGCTTAAAGCATATGTCAAACAATGGTGACCAACTTATTATTTTCTTTTCCTTTTAGATAAGAATATTTCAGAAATAAAAATTACAATAAATTTTTCGAAAATAAAAATACCGACCATAAATACTCGGGCAAAAATTAATAATATAAAAACTATTATAAATTAATCAATAAAAAGTGTCTAATCCATAAAGGTGACCGATATTATTATTAGTTTTTAGTGATAAGAAATTTAGACAGATCATAGTGGAGTCACCACTGCCTAAAGTTTTCATGTGGTTTCTATGACTCGTTGCATCAGAAAAATAATAATTGACTTTGTTGGATTAGCAACTCAAGGATTATATTATTTAAATGCACCTTCTGAACTAAATAATTGTTTCCTATATATATATATATATAGAATCCTAATTAATTCTCACGTTGATGAATTGGGTCCATTCCTTCTCCTCTCGTATCTATTGATGACTTTACCAACAACGACATTAATTTTGTTTGGTATATAAATGTTAATTAGGTGACAAATGATAGAGACCACCTTAATTTAAATATATCAGGATTACCTGTTTATAGTAGTTCCGAGTGACAAGAAGACATCTTGATATTTTATTAAAGATTCTATGAGATAGTTGCCAATTTAGATTTTGGTTTGAATAAGAGGTTTATGAAAAATATCATTTGACATAAAAGAGGATAAAAAAAAAAAAAATTAAAGTTCATTCAGTTTGCTACGTGATTCGTAAATAATACCAATTAGATGTTGATACGTGACTTTATTTTTTAAATATTGTATTTGTATGAATTAATTTATTTATTGCCATTAATCACTCATAATTAAAAATTAACTAATTTAAATATAATAATTATTTAAAAATATTACATATTATTAGTGTAATTAATTTTATTTACAAATAACTTGATAAACTAGTTACTCAAAAAAATTAAAATGATTAAACCTTAACTTGTTCTGAAATGTATTTTTTTCTCTAATGGAAACATGGCCAGAAATATGAATAAAAAATCAGGAGTAGAAGGGATAGACAGAAATATTAATACAAGAAGTTTGAATTATTACAAATGTATATGCCAAGTTTGTCTTATAAAAAGGCAGACCTCTTATAACATTACATATCACTAAAAGATAAAAGAAAATAAATAGTTTAAAATTTAAATTCTCATATATTAGATAATATATTATAATATAAGATCTCTTAACAACCATAAATTATATTTAACGAGAAATTATATTTAAAATATAATTATAGCTTAAGAAAAAACAACATAAATAAGACATTGAAAACTATGAGTTGATCAATATTATGATTTTCATTTTGAATAAGAAAAGGAAACATGAAGAACACATTCTGCTTATCTGAAAAATAATCAATTCTTCTGAAGAAAAAGAAGAAGAAGAAGAAGAAGGCATAAATGAGGCCATCATCTATGTGAGTTGTGACCTCTCATATACGTACTACCCAGGAACTTGATGTATATCTGCTTTCACAATTAAGCTTTGAGTTATCTTTTACGAGTCAGACTCATTTACAATTTCTTTTCCAATAATTTTACATTACCTATATAAATTTTATATATTTTTATTTAATATTATGTAAATATATATAATTATTTATTTAAGATCGAAATAAACTTTCTTTTGGCTTGAAAATATATAGTTATTTATATAAATTATTATTATTATTATTATTGTTATTGTATATGTTATAATTGTAATTTTTTTTAATAAAACATGATCATTTTATTTGTAGCTAATGTGATTCAGACTTTTTTGGACTCTAGCTTAAATTATCTAAAGACTATTTAAATGAGTTGTGTTTAAATCTAAGATAATGATCGGCTTAGCTCAATATCTATAAATGAGTCAAATCAATACCAGTAATAATATTTAATTATAATTAAAAATTATTATATATTTATTTTATAAAAATTATATGTAATAAATATAAAAAATAATATATGAGTAACTTGTTTGATTATTTATAATTAATTTTATTTAATTCTTATAAAAATAAATTTTATACGTTAAAAAAAATATAGGTAAATTTTATTCACAAGATAATTATATTCTAATTTTATAGTATTTTTAATAAATCAAACACCAATAATATAAATCATTCATTTGTATCCTATTTTCTTACAAACCTTCGAGCATGATATAGGAAAATCTTTTCTATAAAATTATATTCTAGCATAGAGTTAAATCTTGGCATTTCATCCAATGAATGACAGTGTTTTGGTCCGACAAATATTATTTTTTTAAGACATTTCATCTGTGTATAAATATAAATAAAATTTATAAAATAAATAAAAAAATAATTAAATTTTTAACAAAGGCTACCAACTATTATTCAGTTTTCCTTCTAGAAAACATATCACTTTAACTCATAACAAGGAGAGGTAATAATATTTTTTTTGAACTGGATAAGGCATTTGCTTAGGATTCCAAACAGGCAGCGGATAAGGTGTCATATTTTTCACGTGTTTCGAAGTTTAATATCTCGTACATAATAATATTATCCCCAAATAAGACTTCTGATTTCAATCCAATTAATTGCTAATAATGCTTGTACAAATTTATCAACTTTCAGCTGTTCCGACTTATTCAAGTTCCAAAGTTAGAAGGATTTACATAGTTCATGAACCATTTGGATCCTTTAAGCCAGTCCAAAAGTTCTTAGAAGTTTCCTCAAATTGGTTTATATGAGGAAATTTCAGTATAATACATAGTGATACGGTGAGCTATAAAAGTTTGATTTATAAAATTAGGAGTCTTTTGGTACGAGCAAGTAAGAAGAGAAGGTAGGAATTCATGGGAAGTAAATATTTTAGTTTTATTTGAATTACATGATGAAAATAATATTTTTTTAAAATTAACTTCCTTTGCTATATAGAAAATAACTAACTAATTGCCCGCCCTATGAATAGTATAATTTTAATATCAATAAAAATTATAAATTTACTAGAATTAAAATTAAATAATATCATATCACAAAGATTTAGCAAAATATATACAAAAATTATTAATTGACTATATAACTAACTAAATATAAATATTTTTTTTTATGTTGAATTTTTATTGGATATATAAAAATTTACTGATTTTTATGACGCTATACTCATTCACTAAGAATATAAATCGAATTAAATTAACTTCTTATATTATTAACTTGATTCAATATTTGATTATTTCATTTATTTTTTAATATCTTTTTATTGATTTAGTATTTTATATATTTTAAATATATTATTAAGTAATATTTTCTTAGTAGAGATATTTTATATTATTTTTCAATTTATTAAATTATAGAAAATCTAACCTAAAAACTAAAATTTTAATTAACTGAATTTTTTTACTTGAAGTTGAACCGTATCGAAATAATTTCGTTGGGATATATTTAAGATATAATGTAATGAGGAATGAAAGCCGTAAAATAAGTATAAATATTATAATTAAAAAAACAGTTCTTTAATTGATAATTATTTCACTATGAGAATAAAAAATTTAAGAATATATAATTAAAAATTAAAATTATAAAGAAAATTTTGAAAAAAGGACTATTAAATATTTAAAATTTATAATTAAAATGATGTATATTATAATATAATACCTGAAAAATAAATTATTTAAAGTAAAAATTATAAATAAGAATTCAAGAAAAGTATAGGAATATGAAATAATTAAAATCCTAATTAAGGTGTTGGAAATTGTAACATAATACTCTTAAAAATAGTATAAAAATATGTTAGAATAAATTATTTCTCTAAAAACTAAAAGAAAATAATTTAGAAATGATATGACATGCCATGTTGGATAGAAAAAAATAATATTAAAACATTGATCTCATATATATAGACATAAATTTATTAAATTGTATAAAAAATCTATAATAAATATATTCAAAATACTTTATTTATTTATATAAAAATTAATTCTATTAATAAAATCATTTTACTTGAAACTATATTAAAATAATCTTAATGAAATATATGTAAGATAAAATAAAAAGAAAGATGAAGAATATAAATGTGACGATTAAAAAGAAAAAAATTAATTAATAAGATAACTATTACATTATGAAAAAAATTTATAAATAATTAAGATTTATAATTAAATTTTTTTACGTTGTAATACAATACTTAAAAAATTATGTAAAGTGGAAGTCATAAAAAATTAAAAAAAAATAAAAATATATGAAATAATTATATATCATAATGAAAGTTGTAAATAATATTCTATATAAAATAGTAAAAAATATTAAATTGATTAATTCTCTAAGAATTGAAAAAATAACTTAAGATTTATATAATCTGCTATATAGGAGAGAGAAATATTAATTTATCTAAAAAAAATTTAAAAAGGTGGAGGAATGTGAAATAATATAATACTTTATATAAATATTAAAAATTATTAAAATAATTAATTTTTTAAAAACTAAAAACAATAGTTTAAGATTCATATAATATGTCACAAAGGAGAGAGAAAAAAGTATTTTATTTATAGTTATTGAGAACTTAATTATTTAATTAATTAATATATTCTCACTTTTTCTTTTGATATCAAACACAATTTAATTCAATAAGAAAAAACTACAAAAGAAAGCAACACCGCCTCAATAACAGAAGGCACCTGATGCCAAACAACTAGACGAGTATTAGGCAGTGCAGTGATGCTCGGGCCAAAGTGAGAGCAATGCAAAAGAGACAACATAATTGCCGTCTTGACCAAGAAGAGACCTTACATTCATTTACAGTCGATCCAAACTCAGATAAATCTTTTGATGCATATCATCGACAACTACCTTAGCATCCAATTTATTTTAAGATCACATTCTAATATTCCATTTACATTGCTCCTCAAATTTGACACCCTCAATAATATCCTCATTTAAATATAAGTTGACCCTAAGATATAATTTATACAATAACAAAAACTCAGTGCTTAGTTGGAAAATCCTAAGAGGATACGATTTTAGTAATAAGTAGAATATATGCTTCAAAGAGGAATTCGATTAACCTAAATTTATGCCTATGTAAAAATATCTTCACTTTTACTTTTCCTACTATTCTTATTTGAATTTGAATTCTACCTTAGATTGTTGGAGTAGATTTTAGTAGCAGAATGTAATATTTTATTTAATTTTTTCAAATAGAATTTTGGATTATCTATTATTATTTTCAAGTGAAGAAACTAAGAATTAGACAGGTTAATAAAAAAATTTCTTATATTTTATTTTATTATAATAGAATTGTATTATTACTGCGAACTTTCCATTCTTGGAATTCGTAAATGATAATGCTTTTTAATATTTTGGTTCAGTAACCATTCTCCTTTTTGCAAATTAAACTATCACGACTCAATGTGAGTCCGTGACTGGCACTAGAAAATTGGTAGGCTTAAGACCACCAAGTCTCGTAATAAGCCTTACTAAACAATATTCAATACTGTCACGACCCCACCCATGGGCCCGTGACCGGCACTAGGGAATGGGTAGGCTTAAGACCACCGAAACCCGTAGTAAGCCTGACACTCACTGATTTAAACAAATCTCATCTCAAATTAATATTATTAAAGCCACAAATTATCTTAATAGCTACATTCTACATAAATACTTCGGTCTGCCAGAAAAACTAGGCGAGACCGGAAACTCAGAAAATTTACAACTGATACATCTACTATTACTACTGCGGAGAATCTAAGATTTACCAATTTACATACCAAATCAAATACATCACCCGATGATGAAGGAGTTGTTGAATAAGAGTCGCGAGAGGACTAACGATCACGAATCAAAAAAGAAAATGAGACCTCGAGTGAGTTAAAATCATATATCTAAAACAGTTTCCAACATTTCAATATCACATTCATTTAATTTTAAAAATAATTAATAAATCACGCGAACCATACGTGTCATGTTAAAACATATGTGTCATGCCATGCTTAAACAAAATTTATTCCACATGCAACGAGACGGAGTACTTCAAGATAACCCTAATCCCAACTCTAACATCTCGATTTATTTCAACACTTATGTCTCAACTAACCTCAACTCTAACATTTCAAACCTCTCATTCCAACAGATCGGGCGCCCCAGAGAGCAAAGCTCGACTGGGACCTTACCTCCAGTCCGGCCACTTAACTCTCAAATTTTAGCCTTTGGCTCTCTTATCCAATAAGATCGGGCGCCCCGAGAGCAATGCTCGTGGACCTTTACTCCTAACCACACTCTACTAAGCCCAGAGAGCGATGCTCAGGCGTGTCCTAATCTTTCTTTCTCAAAATTTTTACCTCTTTACCCTTTTCCTATCTCTCTCATATTATATTGGAACACTCATCCAACTCCTATGTTCTACTGCCGTCCCATCCTGAGTCATCATGCAATATTAAAATTGGTGATAAAGGAAAAATATATTTAAATAATAATTAAAAGCATCAAGAAAATAATGATAATAATTAAATAAAAAATTAAAATTGCAAATGAATAATCACAGTAGCAAATCAAATTTTATGCATGACACGTGCATAAGCGATATATGACTTTAACTCACAGGTTTGGCGACCTCCTAGCTCTGCTCCGGTGCCTCGGTAGGAGCGAGCCGAACAGACAGATCATCTAATCACGGAAAATAATTTATCAATACGCTGAGACAATCCATCATTAATCCTAGGTCTAGACTCCTAGGACTGACTGTCTAAGAATCTCGACTCGGGAGAATTCTACCGAAAATCCGGCAGAACCTCCCCTACAACACGAACATTACCCCCCGTAAAAACGGGTCCAGGACCTGCCAGAAAAACACTCCAAATACTTAACGATTCAAACAATAGGAGTCGGGTCCCCAAACTTCACTATTTCCCGACTCCGCCACACAGCACAAAATACGAGGCAGGTAAACTGACAGACAATTATTTTTGACTCACAAAAATCATCAAATACTCAATATAATCCAATAGACACAATTAAACCAAGAATTTCTAAAATTAACGGGCCAAAGAAAATTACCGAGACGCTCGATCGCTCGGCCGACTCGCTTCCACCACGGGAGTCCGATCGACGATCCGAACACACCATCGGACTCACAACGACGCGCTGATGACGATCCCCGCTTCCGATTTTCCGATCTGACACCCGATCATCCGGAGAGATTTGCGGACGATCTCGACCGTCGATTCGCAAACAAAGCCCGATCGCCACGAAACCAGAGCCATCGCGAAGCTTGAGCTGAGGAGAGTCGGGATACATCCTCCGATCGTCCATCCTCCGGCCGGATCTCATGGGAAAAGCTTAAAATGCCGCTCGCCACCATTTTCTCTCTCCACCGGATCTTCCGCTCACGGCCACCACAGGCGCCGCTAAAGAAAACTCTCGAGGAGGGCCACACCGACTCTACCGCCAACAACGCCAAAATGGCTCGAACACGCCTGAAGCCGCCGCGCTCTTCCGCCTTCCTCCCCTTCTTCTTCGGCCATCGCCCTCTCTCTCTCTCTCCCGATCTACTTTCTCTCTCCCCGATTTCTTTCCCTTCAATATCGACATTAGGCCCCCGAACTTTTTCTTATTGCAATTTGGTCCCTCAACTTTCTTAATTACTTACAATTTCATCCTGCATAATTCCAATTTGACCCCCAAACTTCTTTTTAGCCTTTCAATTAAGCCCCTAACTATTTAATTTGGGCCAAAACCGAATTATTGAAAATACACAATTACAAAAATACCCCTGACCGACATATTTATTTACGAAAATACCAAGCTCACAAATTTCCATTAAAACCCCATAAAAATAACATTATACTTTCAATCCTTATTCCAAAATAAATTTCCAATTTAGTCCTAACACACAATTAAATTAAATAATCAATTTTCCCAAAATTCTTTTATAAACACATCCTTTACAATTCTACCATAATTTTTCAATATATAATTTTACTTATATAAATATGCATTTGGAAAAATTTTGAATAACCAAAATATAATCATTTCTCAAATAATTTACTTGAATAATTTCTTAAAATTTCAAACTAATTGGGTATAGAAAATAACTCATTTATTTGATTAATATTAAATTTTTCATTAAATCATTTCAAATTAAACCCAATAAAAATAAAGCTAAAATTAACTTAAATAAAAACTCATTATTAAATATATAAAAAAAAAAAAAATTCCGGGTGTTACAAATACAGTGTATATAAAAACATAATATTAATCCTGTCTGACATGCCATACATAAATCTCTAACTGGTCATTGATAACATTTCACATTTTGTTATAGACCAGATTGAATATAACATATCAAAGATGCTACTCCGGAAAATTTAGAATTTTTAAATTATTCAAATACAAAAGTATAAATGCATTACAATAAGTCCGATGAAGAAGAAAGTCAGGATATCAAAATGTAGGATGGCGAAGAACTCTAACTGTCACCTAAAAAAATAAAAAATAAAATTGAGACTGTTAGTCTCGAGAGTAAGTTAAAACCATACAACCCTATAACTGTTGCAGTCTCCTCAATATAATATTCATTAAATCAGTATATTATGTCATTTTGTATTAAAGTACGAGTCATGTCATAATTTAAAAAAAAAAAATTTTAAGACTTATGAGACGAGTGACTCAGCAGAATCCTAACCCAAAATGCTTGTAGCCTTTCGGCTCTCTTATTCTAATAGGTCTGACATCCAAAGAGCGAAGCTCAACTAGGGTCCTTACATCCAGCTTGGACACTTGATTTCCAATTAAGCCGGCTCCCAGAAAGCATTGCTGGACCATAGACCTTTCTTTGGCAGTCAAGCTTTCACAGCCCAGAGAGTTATACTCGACCAGGGTAAAATTCAAAAATACTTTTGTTACCTACCTCTGATTATTACCGGTGCACACGTGGTCCTGATGTAACCCATTAGATGGCATATTTTACTGTCGCCTCATCCCAATGTCACAATCACAATATTTATAAAAACCATAAATAGAATAATCACATGCAATCATAAATTATTTAATAACACACTGAAAATTAAAAATTTAGAAATCTTGGGATTAACAAACATGCAATTATAAGTAGTAATAATAATACTAGTATTAAGATAACATTAATTAAAAAATCAAAAATAATGACAAAAATTTACTAATAATAATGTTAATACTATTCGTGATAATTATCAATTAAACGAAATTACTTATAACAACGATAATGGTAACCATATTAAATATTAATCATTAGACATCACATTAAATTTAGACATGTCAATAGTACAATGATTATATGACTTTAACTCACAAAACTATCGCGCTCCGCAGTCCGCTCCTACGCCTCGGGTGGAGACTGCCTAAAAAAATATTTCAAACTCGAGAATTCTGTTGAAAATTCGGCAGAACTTATGGACATTTATCTCTCGTACAATGGGTCCAGAACCTGCTACAAACACTTCAAATATTCTGTGATTAACTAACGAGAGTTGTGCCACTAAAACTACATTATTTCTTCCGACTCCACAACATACCGCAAATCATAATTAATTAAATCTATAAAAATTTAAATTATTTATAATTAATAATTAATAGCAACAATATTTTTTAAAATTATAACATAATTTTTGAGATCCAGATAAAATTATACCAAGTCGAAATTTTAAAATTGTGCGCATTCGGAAAATACCGGAATCCGCAAACCGGTCCTACCAACGGTCTTGGAATTCAAATCGAGAAGCGCCTATGCGAAGCTCGAGTTGCAGGAAGTCCAAAAACACAAGAGTTTTGACCGCTGGAATGCACCGGATCAGGGCCGAAAAATCTCGGCTCCAATGAAGCTCTTACGAGGTTGCCGACGGTGAAAACTGCTGGGGAGGCTTATTTTTGGGGTTTTCGGTAGTGAGGGACCCGAATCCAGCGTCAGACGGGTGATTGGATGTCGGCAGGCAGCCGAAACGGCGACGACAGCTCTTTCTTCCTTCGGTCGATGTCGCTGGGAAAGGGAAGGAGAAGGAGAAGGAGGAAGGGAGAGGGTGGCCGATGGCGGTCCAAGGAGGGAGTAAGAGAGAGTCACGGCCGTAGGGAGAGGAAGGGGGAAGGAAAGGGAAGAGGGAAGGAAAGAGAGGGAGGGGAAAATGTCACGTGAGTTTTGTTTTCTAACAAAAACCTTGCCCACGTGCGGCCTAACTTGCTTGATTTCCCCGAAAGTCAAGACAGCTAGTCAGCCTACCCTTGATTGCCAAACCCGGCAGAATGATAACAAATACGCTAGCGGAAGTAAATTCACGAAAGTGGCACAAAGAGACGCAAGAGTTGTGGAAGTGTATACTTGTATTGATTAATTTACACTAAAGCTCTTTACACTTACAATGAGCACACTCTCTCTCTACACAATCATAAGCTCTTCTCATAACATGTTTTAATCTACATAACTACTTCTACAACAATCTCTACATAGAGCATCTTTCTTTGCTCTATGTAGAGCAACACTCTTTCCCTCTATATGGCTACATTTTGGCACACCTTATGCCCACACACTCTTTTTTTATTTCTGCCCTTGTTCCCGTATATGGACTCTCACTCAAAATTTCACCTCTCTCTTTCCAAATGAATCATGGAGGAGCTATTTATAGTTTCTCCCTGTCCGCCAACATGGCCGTGTTCCAGTCGTGTTGGGAACACTACCGTGTTCTAGACCGTTTGTGAACATGGCTTGCCTCGCCGTGTTGGGAACACGGTTTGGCCTTCCGGGCGTGTTAGGAACACGGTCCGACATTCTTGGTCATGTTACCCATCGTGGTCGTGTTCTCCGGGAAGTTTCTAGCTCCTTCCCAATTCGTTTCATCCAGCACGGGCGTGCTCATGGACGTGTTGGCAACACGAGCAGTGTTGAAACCAACACGGCCGTGTCCGTCCATACGGGCATTCGTTGGGCAGTTTTCGGCACATAGGTAGCCTTCCTTGCCTGGTTGTGAGGCGGGCACGTGACATTCTCCCCCACTCAATCTGGCAACGCCCTCGTTGCCTTATCCTCGTAAGCTCTTGCTTTCTCCTCGAATTGCCACAAGTCACGAATCAGCTCCCAACTTGTCTCACTTTCGGAGAGTCCCTTCCTCAAGAAACTCTATCATGTGAGGTTGATTGGATCGTGGCACCTTACGATGGGAGATGATGTAGTCCACCTCTTTGTCCTAATGAGCCCGCACCTTCCAAAGAGCTCTTGTAGACTTACCCCGGCTTGGGTCATCGTGATCCTCCTTATAAAGCTTCAACATGAAAAACGGGATGGATCTTGATGCCTTTGTGGAAGATCTACCTTGCTACTCTACCTTTGTTCACTACCTTTTCCACTCGTTTTATTAATGAGGAAAGGTCCATCATACCTTTTTCGGAGTCTCCAATGAAGTCCGTCGTCTTTGCCATGCCAGTATAACTTGACAAGCACTTTATCCCCGTCCTTGAACTCCATTGGTCTCCTCTTGTTGTCCGCCCGCTTCTTCACTTGCTTGAATGCCTTCTCCAAAATAGGTTCGAGCAACACCGCTTGCTCTTTTCATTCCTCCCTTAGCTTGAAGGCGGGTAGACTGCGGCTTGTCCAGATCAAGGCAAGAGTACCTGGTGTGTAGGGTTGCCGGCCCATAACTATCCTCGAATGGACTCTTGCCTGCAGACTCACTTCTTTGCAAATTGTACGAGAATTTGGCAACATCAAGCAGCTTCGCCCAATCTCCTCACATAGTGCCTCCAATAAACTTCCGAGAGTACACTGATTCTCTCGGTTTGCCCAATCGGTTTGGGTCTCGCGTGCCTTCATAGGGTCCGGAAGTGCTAAGACAGGCTCCTCCTTAATGGCCTTCTTTTAGCCTCTCATAGGCTTGTTGGCACTTCGTAGACTACTCCCAAGCTCGACCCTTCCTTAATACACCCGGAGTGGCAATGGAAGAATAGCCCTTGATGAACCTCCCGATAATGGTTCACCAAACCAAGGAAAGAACTCACCTCGGTCACCTTGGTCGGCAGCTCCCAATCCTGGATGGCCTTCACCATTGAACCATCTATTTTTCCATCGCCAACGATACGCCTTACGAATACCACTTCTCGTTGGGCAAATGAGCATTTTTCCCTGACATAGAGCTCGTTAACCCTCAAGGCTTTCAACCCTAGCCTTCGAAGCTCTATGTGCTCCTTGAATTGCCTCCTTAGTTCCCCTAACTTCGGAGGCGCCATACGATAGGATGCAAAGGCGGGTGGTTTGGCTTCCAATTCCAGCTCGATCTCGTGGTTCACCTCTCGGCAGCTCAGGCATAACATTTTCAAACTCGTCAAGCATGCCTTGGATAGGGCTTGAAAGTATAGCACCCTCAACAAGAGGACCTCCTTCCATCTTGAGGGTTGCTGGGAAGGTTGGCTCCTTCCTTTTTACTCCTTTTTAGAGAGCTGTATGGCCGATACCATCATATCTTGGCTTGGCTCCCTCTTTATCGGCGCAACACAAGGTTGGCCATTCTCCATTATGCACATGGTGTTGGCGTAAGGAACCAAGAAAGCCTTCACCATGTCGAGGAAGTCCATACCAAGATAAAATCGTTAATCATCAAATAGGAGCAATGGTGATATCGACCTTACCTTGCCATTGTCCTATTCGGATGTTAATCCCTCTTGCCATGCCAATGATAGGTAGCCTTTTCGCGTTTACGCCCTTAATGAAGCCCTTTTCCTTTTCATAAGGCAGCTTTATAGAGTCAGCCACCTCTTTCGCTATGTATACTATATCAGCTCCGGTATCTACCATGGCTTGAATGCTTTTGCCTCCGATGTTCGTCTCCACGTACATTCGACCACGAGACTTTTGCTCCACTTTAGCTTGGATAGCATTGAGGAGTCGAAGGGAAGCAAGTCTTCGTTCTTCTTCTTGCCTCTCTTCCTCGGTGATTATTAATGCTCCAAGCTTTTCACGCTTTGGACAATCATAAGCCCGATGAGGTCCATCGCAGATGAAGCAGGCAAGCTTTCTCGGAGAAGAACTACACCTGTCTTTCTTCTTCCACTTGCCCTTATCCCTGCATGAAGCCTTACCATCCTAGGCGGAAGATTTTTCCTCTATCTCCACCACCTTCGTCACTTCCTTCGTACTTCCATCTTGGTAACAATATTACTTAAGTAGAGAGAGATACGGACTTTACCTTGATGGCGTCGTCCACTATGCTCAAAGTATCAAAATATCCTTCCAACTGTCACAAGAATTCGTCGATCTCCCTAGCACTCCTAGCCCCACCGTAGGCCTTTGGTTTAGGAGCATCGACTCTGTGAACTGTCACTACTTGCGCTCCCCCACTATTTGCCAACGCGGTCTTGCACAAGTTAAGCTCCCTCGAGCTTATCAACCTTCTCCAAGTATTGGCCAAGTAACTTATTAAGAGCCACATTGCAGGCACCTTGCATCTCCCTGCGAAGCTCTCCGTCGTCCCCCTTGGACTTTAGCTTCTGGATGCGAAGGTCCACCTTGCATCTTCCCGCGAAGCTCTCTGACGTCCCCCTTGGACTTTGGCTTCTGGATGCGAAGGTCCATGTCTTCGATCCTAACCCAATCGGACATGGCAGTCTCCCCTCGACTAGCCTTTCCTCCATCGCGCCAACCACGTCTCGGGACTTCTCCCTACGGCCCTTTTCCGCTATCCTTTCCTCCTTCTCTTAGAGGAGCGGTAGAAGTGGATTGCTCACCAACTCGGGACTTATCCCTGCAGCCCTTTTCGCTATCCTTTCCTCCTTCCCTTTGAGGAGCGGTAGAAGTGGATTGCTCACCAACTTTGGCCATACAGCGGTAGAAGTGGTTGTGTCGGTTGATGCGATCAGATGGATGTTATGTCGAGGATGATGTGATGTGGATGTTAAGAATTTTCTGCGTGTGTAAGGGACACGTCATTAGGAAGGAAATTTGGTGAGTGGATTTTTGGCAGGATCAGAATTGGCCCTTCTTGTGTGGAAACCCTTGGTTTTGTCGGTAGGTTGGTGAGGTGGAATGTAAGTTGGACTTGCCGCCAAGTAATGTTCTCTGAGGTCAAATCCAGTTGTTTGTAAGTCTGAGTTGAGGAAGTATATTTTCGATCTTTGCTCGTGTTGGACCCTTAGTGTGTGGAAGCAAGTGAAGATTTGGTTTCCGAGGAGTAGTAAGTGAGGATCGTGGATTTTCAGGTTCGCTAGTTTTATTTAAGGGTTTTGTCGATGAGTCTTGTGGTTTGTTTCTGCCGAGAAAAGTTCTCGAGAAGCCGAGTGGAGATGAGAGGTTCCTAATTAGTTTCAGTCTTAGAGTGTAGCCCCTTTTCTTTTAAAATTCGAGGTCGAATTTTTTTTAAGGGGGGGAGAATGTAACACCCGGAATTTTTTGTATATATTTAATAATGAGTTTTTATTTAAGTTAATTTTAGCTTCATTATTATTGGGTTTAATTTGAAATGATTGAATGAAAAATTTAATATTAATCAAATAAATGAGTTATTTTCTATACCCAATTAGTTTGAAATTTTAAGAAATTATTCACATAAATTATTTGAGAAATGATTATATTTTGGCTATTCAAATTTTTCCAAATGCATATTTATATAAGTAAAATTATATATTGGAAAATTTTGGAAGAAATTATAAAGGATGTTTTTATAAAAGAATTTTGGGAAAATTGGTATTATAATTGATTAGTAGTATTAAATTTTGAGTTGGAAATTGATTATTTAATTTAATTGTGTGTTAGGACTAAATTGGAGGATTATTTTGAAATAAGGATTAAAAGTATAATTTTATTTTTGTGAGGGTTTAATGGAAATTTGTGAGTTTGGTATTTTCGTAAATAAATATGTCGGTCAGGGGTATTTTTGTAATTGTATATTTTCAATAATTCGGATTTGGCCCAAATTAAATAGCTAGGGGCTTAATTGAAAGGCTAAAAAGAAGTTTGGGGGTCAAATTGGAATTCTGCGGGATGAAATTGTAAGTAATTAAGAAAGTTGAGGGACCAAATTGCAATAAGGAAAAGTTCGGGGGCCTAATGTCGATATTGAAAGGAAAGAAAATCGGGGAAGAGGAAGAGGAAGAGGAAGAAAGGGAGGAGAGAGAGGGCGTCGGCGTCCATGGTGGAGACCGGAGGCCAGCCGAGGGCGTTGACGTCGGAAGGAGCGCACGTCAACGGCGAGCACGATGGTGGCGGTGGAGGCGGAATCGCGCGCGTGTGGCGGCCGCTTCCGCTTGGTCGGCCGAGTCAAGTGCCAAGGGCTCTCTTTTGGCGGCAACGCCTGTGGTGGCCGGAGACGGAAGATCCGGTGGAGAGAGAAAGTAGGGGCAGCCGCGTTTTCAGCTTTTCCGGCGAGCTCCGGCGGAGGATGGACGATCGGAGGACGTATCCCGACTCTCCTCGGCCTCAAGCTTTGCATTGGCACTGGTTTCGTGGCGATCGGGCTTCGTTTGCGAATCGACGGCCGTGATCGTCCGCAAATCTCTTCGGATGATCGGGTGTCGATCGGAAAATCGGGAAGCGGGATCGTCATCGAACGCCGTTGTGAGTCCGATGGTGTGTTCGGATTGTCGATCGGACTCCGGCCGGTAGTCGACCGAGCGATCGAGCGCCCTTAATTTTCTTTGGCCCGTTAATTTTAGAAATTCTTGGTTATTTGTGTTTATTGGATTATATTGAGTATTTGATGTTATTTGTGAGTCAAAAATAATTGTCCGGTTTGCATGCCTCAGATTTTGTCATGTGGCGAGTCGGAAATAGTGAAGTTTGGGGACCCGACTCCTATTGTTTGAATCGTTAAGTATTTGAAGTGTTCTTCTGGCAGGTCCTGGACCCGTTTTTACGGGGGGTAATGTTCGTGTTGTAGGGAGGTTCTGCTGAATTTTGAGTCTAGACCTAAGATTAAAGATCGATTGTTTCAGCGTTTTGATAAATTGTTTTCCGTGACTAGATTGTCCGTTTGTTCGGCTCGCTCCAACCGAGGCACCGGAGCAGAGCTAGGAGGTCGCCAAACCTGTGAGTTAAAGTCATTTAATCATTGCACTATTGCTAAGTCTGATTTTAATATGCTATTTTGGAAGTTTATGTTTAACATGGTTACTAATATCTCAACGTAATTAATTTTACTGGATTATTAATTATTGAAGATAATATAAATATTATTATTAGTAATGTTATAATAATATCAAATATTATCAGTTTTTCACATGAGTTGCATGATGTCTTACTTTAAAATTGTTAATCGTTATTTTGATATAGTTGAATGACTTCTTTAGACAATAATATTTATTAAATGTGGTGATTGTGATTTGGGAAACGTGGCTTGTAGAACATGCCGCCTGATGGGTTACATCAGCAATGATCATGGACATGTAATAAGATATTTATGGGTTTGCCTGGTCGAGCATGGCTCTCTGGGCTGATTTGAGTAAATTGCCGGAGGTAAGGTCCCTGGTCGAGCATTGCTCTCTGGGCGCCGGCTTATTTGGAATTCAAGTGATCAGACTGGAGGTAAGGTCCCTGGTCGAGCATTGCTCTTTGGGCGCCAGTCTTATTGGATTAAGAGAGCCAAAATGGCTGTTAGAATTTGGGGTTAGGGTTCTACTGAGCCACTCGTCCCGTAAAAGTAAAAATATATTTTTATTTATTCATTTATTTATTTAATATGGTATGATTATAATATGGATTGTATTTACGTGCATGGTTGATATATTGATTCGAATGATTAATATTTTCTGTGAAGAAAGTAATAGGGTATGATTATAGTATGATTTGTATTTACGAGCATGGTTTGATATACTGATTTGAATAATCTATGTTTTCTGAGAAGAATGCAATAGTCCCCAGATTATTTGATTTTAACTCACTCTCGAGACTGACAGTCTCCATTTATGTTTTTTTTTTTTCAGATTCGTGACTGTTAGTCCTCTCGCGACTCTTATTCAGTAACCCGACTCCTTCATCATCGGGTGATGTATTTGATTTGGTATGTAAATTGGTAAATCTTAGATTCTCCGCAGAGTAATAGTAGATGTATCGCTTATAAATTTTCTGAGTTTCCAGTCTCGCCTAGTTTTCCGGGCATCAAGTATTTATGTAGAATGTAGCTATTAAGATAATTTGTGGTTTTAATAATATTAATTTGAGATGAGATTTGTTTAATTCGGTGAGTGTCGGGCTTACTACGGGTTTCGGTGGCCTTAAGCCTACCCATTCCTAGCGTGGGTCGTGACAAAAACCTTGCCCATGTGCGGCCTAGCTTGCTTGATTTCCCCGAAAGTCAAGACAGCTAGTCAGCCTACCCTTGATTGTCAAACCTGGCAGAATGATAACAAATACGCTAGCGGAAGTAAATTCACGAAAGTGGCACAAAGAGACGCAAGAGTTGTGGAAGTGTATACTTGTATTGATTAATTCACACTAAAGCTCTTTACACTTACAATAAGCACACTCTCTCTCTACACAATCATAAGCTCTTCTCATAGCATGTTTTAATCTATATAACTACTCCTACAACAATCTCTACATAGAGCATCTTTCTTTGCTCTATGTAGAGCAACACACTTTCCCTCTATATGGCTATATTTTGGCACACCTTGTGCCCACACACTCTTCTTTTATTTCTACCCTTGTTTCCGTATATGGACTCTCACTCTCCAGCCCTCACCTCTCTCTTTCCAAATGAATCATGGAGGAGCTATTTATAGTTTCCCCCCTGTCCGCCAACATGGCCGTGTTCCAGGTCGTGTTGGGAACACGGCCGTGTTCTAGGCCGTGTTGTGAACATGGTCGTGCTTCTTGCCGTGTTGGGAACACGGTTTGGCCTTCCTGGGCGTGTTGGGAACACGGTCTGGCATTCTTGGCCGTGTTACCTACTGTGGTCGTGTTCTCCAGAAGTTTCTAGCTCCTTCCCAATTCGTTTCATCCAGCACGGGCGTGCTCATGGACGTGTTGGCAACACGGGCAGTGTTGAAACCAACACGGCCGTGTCCGTCCATACGGGCATTCGTTGGGCAGTTTTCGGCACATAGGTAGCCTTCCTTGCCTGGTTGTGAGGCGGGCACGTGACAAAAGGGAGAGGGAAAAA
This sequence comes from Ricinus communis, assembly GCF_019578655.1. Classification (NCBI taxonomy): domain Eukaryota; kingdom Viridiplantae; phylum Streptophyta; class Magnoliopsida; order Malpighiales; family Euphorbiaceae; genus Ricinus; species Ricinus communis. The sequence goes on from NC_063258.1 coordinate 25,995,628, forward strand.
GGGAAAAAAAATATTATTATTATTTATTTTTTTATAAATTTTATGGGTATTACATAAACATTGATATATCTTTTTAAATATAGGTCAATACAAAAATAACTCTTAAGAATTATTGTTTTTAGACCACAAACACATGGATAACTACCTCGTTTTGTCTCTTATAGGCTATTTAATTTGTGAAAGAAATAAAGAGAACTAAAATTTAAATTAGAATGAATGATTAATTATTGGTATTTGATTTATTAAAAAGTATTTTAAGGCTAAAATAAAATGGCTAATTAATGGGAATCATAAAATTCCCTCCTATCCTCTAAAAATGAATCTCTTATTTCAAAAAACTTAAACCAGACTAACTATAATTTGGTCAAATTAATAATATCACATTTAAAAATAATTTAATAAATGATATATAGTAAAACAAAGATTAAAAGAAATACAAATAATTAATTAATAATTAATATTACAAATTATTAATTAAAAATGACATGATATATATATGATTAAAATACTCTATAAAATTGAAATTAAAATTTTTAAAGAATTTAATATTTTTTATATAAAGCAAAATAAAATTTTATAATTTTCTTTGTAGTTGTAATCTCTTTTTCAACCAAATAATTTACTAAAATATTTCATTTTGTTTTCAATTTTTTGGATTTCGCCAAACGCACTCTTATTATTACTGAGAGGTGAATTAGAGCCAGCCAGGGACTAAATGAAACTGTTTTAGAAAAATATGGACTAAAGTGCAAGCAAAGCAAACCTTTGAGCCTACTACGTAAATTTTTCGTTCGCAAAATCTTCCACGGCTAATAAAATCCATTTCTGTCAACAGGCAACATTAGCTACTCACAGGCATACACTACAAAAGCATAAAAGTCATATCAAAAACTCAACTCGCGTATTCGAGTCGGTCAGCTTTTCTATTGATCCTCTTTTTCGACTAAATTTTTTAACTATTTATTATTTATTTCCCTCCTGTTTCCCTTTTTTTTTTTTTTGTTATCACCTCCTCGCCGGAGATCTATTAATTTCTCTGTTACGTCTATCTCACCGGTAAGAATCTGACGTCTGTGTATTATTCCTCCACAATGTTCTCATAGTTACCGGCGTTTTTCGTACAATTCACTCGAATCTCGTCTTTGTATTTTATTCTGTTCGTAACATTCCGTTTTAATACTCTTAATACTTTCGTTTCGACAACCGAATAAGCAATTTTTTCCGTTTGATTTTTGTGATAAACTGAGTTTAAATTCAATACAGTGCAGCATTTAGTGTATGGAATGGTAATAAAGAATGGTCGGCATGAAAAGCGTATCGAGGAAGGTAGGTAAGTATGAGGTTGGCCGTACGATTGGAGAAGGAACATTCGCCAAGGTTAAATTTGCACAGAATTTGGAAACTGGAGAAAGTGTAGCCATGAAAGTTATGGCCAAAAGCACCATTCTCAAGCATAGGATGGTTGATCAGGTAAAGCCTTTAAATTAGTACTAATTTTCAATTTTTTCTTTTTAAAAGTTTTTGAGGTTTTTTAATGGATTTTTTGGTGGGTACAGATAAAGAGGGAGATATCGATTATGAAGATTGTTAGACACAATAATATAGTTAGGTTGCATGAGGTATGTTGTCTTTATGTAATGCTCCTTTTTATTTTCTTTATTATTGTTGTTATCATATTATCATTGATAGCATGTGTGTGTGTGTGTTTTTGTTGATTAAATTTCTAGGTGTTGGCGAGCCGGACCAAGATATATATTATTCTTGAGTTTGTTACGGGAGGAGAATTATTTGATAAAATTGTAAGCCCCTTATCTGAATGTTTAGTCATTTCTCATATTTAGAATGCTTGTATTTGTTAGAGTTCAATTCTTTTGAAATTAAAAGAAAAAATCAATGCATTTTGAAAGTAATGAAATCATGGCAAAAGTGATATGACCTTGCAAGGACTCATTTCAATTTAATACGTTTCAAACAAGGCAGATAGGAAATGATAAAACCCTCTCTTGCTTGCATATTTAAAGATTTTTGAACTGGTGGTGTGATCTGCAATATTCTAATCCTTACTGAATATATTAAAAAAATTCATAATTCATCTGGATATACAGGTCCATCAAGGAAGACTTTCTGAAAATGAGGCAAGGCGATATTTTCAACAGCTTATAGATGCAGTTGCTCATTGTCATAGTAAGGGTGTGTACCACAGAGACCTGAAGGTAAGCTGCTATATGAAGTGTTATTACTATTATTGTTTTCTTTTTCTCTATGTTTTGGATTCTTGATTTCTTACTTTGATGATCCTGATTTAATTATTCCTTGTGTAGCCTGAAAACCTTCTTTTAGATTCTTTTGGAAATCTGAAGGTTTCAGACTTCGGACTGAGTGCGTTGCCCCAACAAGTAAGCATGGAATTCTTACTTTCTCCTCTAGTTAAACCAGAAAGCTTTTCATCTAAATTATATATGCCATCTTAAGTGCTAGTGTATATTCACATATACCTTTTTTGCATGTGCAGGGGGTTGGACTTCTTCATACGACATGTGGAACCCCAAATTATGTTGCACCTGAGGTATGCTTTTGGAAAGCAACTATAGGTCTATAAGTACATGATATATTCTGTCAAGCCAAGCACTTTCTAAGCTAAATATGTGTAGAATTTGATGTTATCCATCTATGATTTGATCTCACATCCTGGACTGCTATGCCATTTTCTTTTCCAGTAATTATGTCATTGTTTGATTCTACTCTCTGTTACACATGTCCCATGATATGGTACCAGACTACTCAAGAGTGCATTGTGTCCATTCTATGGAGTCCTTTGTCACAGAAACTGTTGATGCTTGCTGATGTGGCCATCATTTATTAGAATACTAGTTTTTTTGGTTAGTTATTCCATGGGCTAGTTGTTGAAATTGTCGGGCACTTTGTTAACAACAAGAAGCAGTTAACTTGCAATGGAGGATATTCTCAACAGCTTTAACCACATTAGAAGTCACTAAGATTAAAAGAGCAGAAAAAGTATTTTTCTTTGTTTGAGGTAGGGGTGCAGGTATAGGACAGATATTGATATCTTGCTGAAGTTGGTAAAGTGACGGTAGTGAAGGAAAATTCCTGAATGTTAAACTGTATTTGACCTAATTATTTGATCCGTGGAACTTCTTATCTCTCATCTATTGTATGTGAACTTGTTGTGGCTATGTGTTCTGCAACTTATTACCTATGATATCCTATAACTTTGCTGGAAGTCATTTTCTGTGTGAATATGATAAATATATGTTTCTGTAGCTTGTACATTGTCTGAGGTAAGGCAGATGCATTTCCATAATTTTCTTTATATAGTCCAGTTGTGAACGCAAGTGAAAGATCTCTGTTTTTAAACGTGTTCAACCTCTTACACTAAATGGCTGCCACTCAGGTAATCGGCCACCAGGGTTACGATGGGGCAGCTGCTGATGTGTGGTCATGTGGAGTGATTCTCTATGTTCTAATGGCTGGATATCTTCCATTTGATGAAGTAGACCTTCCGACCTTGTACAGAAAGGTTAGCTGGATCAATTTATTTGGAGAGGATAAACATGATATGGATTTCTGAAGTGCTTCATTTTGTAAATTTAACAATGTCTTTTTTGTCAACCATCCCATACATGACAAAGGCATCCTGTCATTATCAAGTCCGGCAAGGAATTATTTTCATTATGAAGTGCTCCATTAAGCAATCCTGCTTATCCATTTCTTCACTATCAGTTCTGCATGGATACTTAAACATGCACTTTTACCTGTGTGCTTAATCTTATCATGTCTGTACCTATAGATACACGGAAACCTTTATATTCTCATCTCGCCCACAGGGAATGTTTCTTCTTGAGCTAACTGTTAATTATATAAACACTTAATTTCAATGTAGTTTGGACACCTAATAACTGTTTTTCTTGTTAATGTGCAGATAAATGCTGCTGAATATTCTTCTCCATTTTGGTTTTCTCCTGGGGCAAAGTCACTTATTGACAAGATACTTGACCCCAATCCTAAAACTGTTGAGTATTTATTTCACCATGTCAACTTGGCTTTGGATTGAACTGGAACATTTTACATGGCATACCTTTCAGTTGTCTGAATTACAAAGTGGTTGGAGCCCAGATAGACTTTGGTTGTATTGAACTTAATTTGCCGTAGTCCATTGTACTTGTAAATCTATTATCTGTTATATATGCCCTTCCTTTGTCTTCTTCCACATCTACTTTATGTTTTCAGCATTTCTTTTGGCTTCTAAAGATCATTCATCATTAAGTTTTGAAGTTTGTAATCATTTCTTGATCAGTGCATTAGATGCATGCAATTTGTTCATATTTCATTATGGTCGCATTCATTGAGATTTTAATAGTTATTTTATTTTATTCACGGGTTGAATTTATGTTGTCAACCCCCTGAGGAAATGAGATTTCATTATGAAGTGCAAACTTGAATATGTTCCTGATTATTGTGTTCCATTCCTCAATTGATTTTGCTTAACGCAGCGTATAAAGATAGAAGGAATTAAAAAGCATCTGTGGTTCCGTAAAAACTACATGCCTGTCAAACAAAGTGAAGAAGAGGAAGTGAATTTGGATGACGTTCATGCAGTTTTTGGTGATATCGAGGTTGGCATCGTTACTTACCCATATTAAAATAATAATGCAGGTTTACAAATTCCATAGTTGGCGTATATCTTTTCTCGAGTTCCTCTCCCTCTCTCTGGCGTATCTTAAATGAAGCTGAATGTGGCTTTAGATTCCTTTTTCTTGGCCTTGTTTATGCATTTCTCTTTACAATTGGTAGCTTTTGGCTTGTTGCAGGACCAATATGTAGCAGAGCAGACAGAAAACAGTGAAGGAGGTCCTCTTATAATGAATGCTTTTGAGATGATTACCCTGTCCCAAGGGTTGAATTTGTCTGCCTTATTTGACAGGCAACAGGTATGATGATATGGTTAACTATTATGGCCACCAGATATGACTGAAAGTAATGTCCTATCATTTTGTGCATCTATCATTACATGATTGAAGTATTTGGTGGCATATTTTGCCATTTTTACTGAAATGCTACATTTGTTGCCAAGTTGGATCAAAATGTTAGCCGACTGTTTTGCAATTTGCCAAATTTATGTAGAGATTTGACATTGTGGACAGAATAGTACATCTCACATTACCAATTAGTTATAAGAATTAATAGTGAATGCATTAATTCATAAACCGGCCGGTTTGTTCTGTTTGAGGAAAAATGCAAACTGCAGATGGTAGTTAGAGGTTTTGTAGTTTTAGATTCTGTAGACATAATTTAAAATCTTGAAATGGATATGATCAATTCCATAGGGGCCTGAATTTTCCATCTATAAGCATGTCATTGATGATTCCTGCTCCACCATGGATTGATCTCCTTCTTATCCTTGACTGGCTTATTTCTAGCTTTATGAACTATAAAATGTGCCTCTTTGTGCATTGGCTGATGGATTTATCTGTTGGCAGGATTACATTAAGCGGCAGACTCGTTTTGTATCCCGCAGACCAGCAAAAGATATAATTTCAACGATTGAAGCTGTTGCAGAATCAATGAGTCTTAAGGTTCATACGCGTAACTACAAGGTAGGGTTTGCTACATGCCTAAATCTAATTCAACGTCTTAAACTTTTTTCCATATGTACAATGCAATTTACCTGATTTTACATTATACTGTTGCCTGTTCTGCAACCATCTTCTTCCGTGTCTGATCCTAAATCCATTCCTAATTGCTGACATGGACAGTAGTTGGTTCTATCTGCTTGTGTTTTGGTATATCAGTGTTCATATCAGCAAATGTGCACATTTTGCTCTTGCATGGGAAGCTAAAGGCAATTACAGTGGATACAACTAATGAAGTGCATTTCTTTTATGAAACTAATAAAAAATAGCCATAACTGAACAATGTTTTGACTTCAAGTCTTTAATATCAATCCATTCTTATACTCATATTTATTGTAAGGTATGCACTGAGTCCATTCTTCTAACCTTAATTGGACTCCAAGCAAGAGAGCATGTTAGTGATTAACCTTTTTTCATATACCTTATTTGACAAGGGGATGAGCCTTAGCAAAACTGCTCCTTTAGCTGTTGGTCACACGTTTGAGACTCAGAAACTGCCTCTGTGCAGAAGTAGAGGGTTGTGTCCTCCCTCCCCCTGCACCATCAACAGCCAGGAAGCACCTTGCGCACCCGGGATGCCCTTTATTCCTTATTTTATAATGTGGGTTTTAGGTTAAGACTTGTGAGAACTTTTGGTATGACTTTGAAGGCCTTTCCTCTCGAATTTTCTTCGAGGCCTAGTATCCTCCCTTCTAGTGAAACATGTCTTTCTAGATGTAGATTCAAACTTATGTTTTTGGTTTGCATGTCCTGGTATGTATGCTGCCATTTCTGTGAGTTTACCAGGATCTGTTTTTATTTTCTTTTTGTTCTATAAGATATGAGACATTTCCGTATTAATAACAGAATAAAGTTGCGGAGTTCTTGTCCATAGAAATACAAACAATGGACTTATAAAGTAAATCACTAGCTCAGGAGGCACTAAAGAAAATTCCCATGAAGAAATCACCTTCATTGAGGCCAATAACATTGGTCCATTGAATTATTATATGTCAAATTGCAATATCTCTGTATCAATTCTATTGATTCCAAAAGTGAATACTCTCGCAGACAAGACTAGAAGGAATCTCTGCGAATAAGGCCGGACACTTTGCGGTTGTTTTAGAGGTATATTGTAGATGTGATTTCTCTCTCTCTTTCTCTCTGTCTTTGTCTCTCTGTCTCTTCAATTTTTCGTTTTAAAGACTGTAGTTTCACTTGTTTCAGAATGAGCACCATTTCTGAATTTGTTGTTTTATGCATAGGTTTTTGAAGTTGCACCATCACTTTTCATGGTAGATGTCCGAAAGGCTTCTGGTGATACTCTTGAATATCACAAGGTAGTTTCAACATACTCATGAAACTTTGTCTATCATCTTCAAATCTTGCTGCATATGTAGTTGTGCCACTGATACATGTATGATTTGGATTTAAGAACTCATAAAGCCATGGCAACAGAGTTCTGAACTAATAATGAAGTCATTTTTTATTTGCAACCTTGGTCATTTCAGTAGATGATCTCTCTATAGATTTATATCATGTAGAGCAATGGAAACTTGTCTTGATTAAATATAGCTAGCTCAACAATAAAGGATTTCTATTTCAAAATAAGAGTAAATAAAAAGGTGTCAAGTCATTACATGATTTTTCTCTCTTTATGGTCAATCAAGGACAGCATTTGCTTTGAAGATTAGAGGCTACAATTCTAACTCCTTTTTTTTTCCTCTCTAATTTTTTGGTGTCTAAAACATGTACCACACAGATCAACATTTCTCTTACCTGTTATATCTTTCTTGCCCCCTTCCCTCAGCTTTATAAATTTCCTATCCACTAGAATCGTAACCTCACTAGGTATTTTATGAGCACAGTCGTCTTCTGTTTTGGCTAACTACTCCTGTAGTAATGCCAGTTTCATTTGAATTTGAAATCTGACCTTAGGCAGCATCCTGTGAGACAATTAACATGCTTTAGAATGTTTGCAACCATAGATTGTCAATTCTTTCTATCGTGGAAGAACCTATAATTCACAGAAGCTGTCCAAAGTATTATCATGTGATATAATTTATGCATCAGCCATATCCACTTGATTCTCACTATCCGTGTCTTTGTTGTCCTGGTAGATTACCCAATAGCATCAGATGTAATTACTTGCGTGTAATCCATTAATCCTGTAGGCTTTTTGCCTTGTTTCTTTCTCACTGCAGTTCTACAAGGACTTCTGTTCTAAACTAGAGGATATCATCTGGAGACCAGCAGATGGTGTGAATGCCTGCAACCTCCTTAGATCAATGACTTGCTGATCCACATATGTGGGAAGTGAAGCAAATCAAAGTAAGCAGAGCAACACAAGGATAATAACGTACCCTGGAGAAAAACTTGCTCAAACAGGGATTTGATGGCAACGTATTGCCTTGGTGTATATGTTACCGCCAATTTGTAGATTATGATATCATTGTCACGTGTGAAAGCATAATGTTGTAAATTACAAAGTCCGAGTTCATAGCTTCTTTCCTCGTCACCTTTTTGGTGAGGGACCTCTAACCTATTACTCCTGTATTTAGAAGCCATACTTGATGGCTGGTAATTCCTATATTAAGTAGTAGCATTAAAGAGATGAATTAATTAGTTTCCTTCATGCAACTATTCCCTTTTCCACATTTTAAAGGAAAATTTTTCTACAGGGATTTCATATTTTGTCCTATTAACCATTATTTTTTGGGCTGCCAGCATCATTCTCCATTGACTGTCACAGCTATGAGCACCACTGCATCTGCCATGATTCCTCCTCCACCTGCTCGCTCCAAACTACCATTGTTCCATCATGACAAACTGCATATTTTTGCACGTGGCTTGGATAGTTGGTAAGCTTTCCAATTAATATCACCATTGCTAGCTTTTGTTATTTCGATAACGGCCCTCCGGTGGCACCAAGGACAACTTCAGGCTAATCCAGTAGAGCAACATTCACTTTACGGGAATCATCTTCTAATGTTCAAGTATAAGCTGTTTCTCCGGGAGAAAGGTTAATAAATAAATGAAACAAACAAGGAAAAACCAAACAGAATTGGTGAAAGTGTGAATGGAGTGAAGCTCTCTGTACAGTTAATTTGCTTCCCCACAATGTAAAATTTCACTTATTCCTTCCTCTTCCTCAGTAAAGACTTGAGCTCTTTATTAGTACGTCTTAGATTCGAATACTATTTATACATATCCAATGATAATCCTAAACAGTCCTTCGCATGTTTGCATCTTTAAGTAACTCGAGTAAATCTCAAATGATGAACCCAAAGTGAAAGCACACAGTCCTTGTATTGATCAAAAAGGAGAGTTGACACAAAACTCAGGTATTATCAAAAGTTCGAAATAGTAACATACAGACACTATCATTTCCCTACACAAAATTATAATTGTCAATACTTCTGAAATTAACAAGTATATTATTCTTTAAAAGAGGCACCGAGAAAGAGATGTTTATAGCTAGTTATCGTTGCTGCTTAAGGAACTTATACATATTTCACGAGACAGTAGACTACAAATGAAATAAAGGAGCAGAAAGTAAGCCCCAAAGTTTAATATTACTACGGTTTTTTGGTAGAGAATGAGAGAGAGAGAGAGAGAGAGAAAGAAAGGTTAGCTACATGTAATACAAAATTAATATACTGGCTAGATAGGGTTTAGGATTTAGGGTTTATACATATTTATATCAAGGTTGAAAGTACTTATCTCCACATTTGCACTTCCATGATAGCAGATAATAACTTTCATCCCCTCTAGACAATGACGTTTTGTGGTGTGGAGGAGTAACTAGAGCAGCCATGCAAGGCCTGCAATTTAAGCATCTATTGATACACTGAGGTGGCCTTGAACCCAACACCATTTTCATTTGCTTTCCATCATTATCTCTTAAATATGGTGATGACCCAACTGTCAAAACTGTAGCAATATATATAGTATCAAACAATGCCAAAAAAAAGAAAAAAAGAAAAAAGAAAGACAGAAAATAGCATATACATGATTCTTGAAAATTTAATTTAAGGGTTTCGTTTCTTAGTGTGTTAACTCAAAAGGTTTAGTTTCAATTATTACCTGAAGTGGAAGAAAAGAATGGAAGGAAAAAGATGAACATCAGAATGACTAATGGAATTCTTGTTAGCCCATTTGGGTAGTAAGCTAATGAAGCCATAAGGTCTTGTCAATGAAGTAAATAGAAACAGTAATACAGAATGGATTATGAAAGATTTTTTTTCCCTTCAAGAGAAGAAAATTGAGAAGCTATAGCTATTATTTTGTGATGACACTGGTGATTCCAGTTAAAAAGAGGTTTTCTTGCAATAATACTACATGTTTCCAACATATGATTGCAGAAGCTGTAGTGTTTTGTTTGCTGAAAATATACAATGTATTCTCACTTTTTTTTTTCTTTTTGTTTTTTCTCTATGTGTGCGTGTGAAGAAAGGAGTGAGTGGTCCCAAAAGAAATAGGCTTTTCTTTGAAGACTCTTTTCAAGCAATAGTTACAATGTGTGTTCAGGGTTTCAGTGTGAATGACTGAAGTAACATTTTTCATCTTTTGCTAGCTGATGACTTGACCTTCTTTTCCGAATTATTGAAGTACTATTATGTCTTCATTTGTTTTCTCTCTCCAAATATTTGAAAAAGATATATCATATGTTCATGAAAAAGAGACATTTTATTTTCATATTATATACCCTTCATGTCAGATAAATTAGTAATTGCAACCACTAGTTTAGTACGGTATTAACAGATGCATTTCTCAGTTTAACAAAAATTGAGTTCGAGTTTTCACTCTTCTGCTATCATAAGAAATATTTAACTTTCTCTTAATTCAGTCTCAAATTTTCTCTCTAGTCACAAAACGAAGAAATCAAAAAGTGATTTGATGAAATATAAGGTCTCAGGATCCCTCTTAACCTGTGAAAGTTGCAAGAATAAATAAAACCAGAAAATGGAATCCATTGAATGTTTGTGGGGGAGGACTCTCCGAGGTCTAAGTCAGATATAGTCTAGAGTGTGTCGTTAGAGAAAACTGAGAGTTACAGACAGGGAAGGAGAGAGACAATGGAAAAAAAAAATCCAAGTTAACCAGCATCCATTCACTATAGACAACTGTATGAAATCTATAGCTGTTCATTTTATACAAGTACATAGTAGGGACTGCATTGCATGTGTAGTAATGTATGGATCATGTTTTGGGTATGGCAGACAGACAGGTAAACAATTTTTACCCAAACAAAACAGTAATACATATCATTCAAGTTTACCCCCTTTCTTTTTCTCTTTCTTAACAATGCTTTGGTCTCTTTGTCGCTTAAAGCATATGGGAATGGGAACTCTTTCAAGCATGTACAGATAAATTGGTGAATTTACTGAAGCCTTTTGGGTAAATTTTAGCTCCATAAATCCGATCAGACAACCTAAAAAAGTAGGGAGAAGTAGCCCTGGATGGCGATGTCCGCTCCGATGCCAAGTCAGGCAAATATCTTTGTTTCAATTCCTGACAAACCATATATCTTGTTATGTTTTCCTTCTTCTTTCTCTTTTGAGTTTGATTAAATTTTGAACTTCCATACCCAATTATGAAAATAGTCCCACTTTATCACTTGGACTAAAGCACCAGATTATTCCAACCTGTAATGTAATGTTCTGATAGAAAGAAAAATTTAATTTAATGGGTATAAGCTAACGCCAAGTAGTGAAATTTTTCAGACCTTATAATAATGCATACATGCTTGTGCATAACGTTAATGATGTGAAAGAAAAAGAAAAGGAAAACATAAGGTTGATAAACTTACTGATGCAAGCCAGCTTTTAGTAAAGCCACAAAACCTAGAGGCTAAGCTACAGCTTTAGTGATGGCATTACTAGCAGGGCAAAGTGCTTTTCCCTGCCGAGAAGTTTTCGATATTTAGCAGTTGGGTTTACATTTCTTGCCCCAGAAAAATTGTCATTCACCACCAGGAAGACAACAAGCACTAGCAAAACCCGAATTTTCTGCTGGTGCCTATGATGTCTAGGCATTGTAGATGATGCTACCTGATGTAAAACAAGTACATGTACCGCTATGATACCGGTGTTAGAAGATGAGACACACCGACAACTATTACTATATGTTTTTCCTTTTATTTTATAGGTATTAACCATTGACAGGATCGTAGAACTTTCGTGTTTATATAGGGGATACATTTTTGTCACAGACCGGACTACTTCGCATGGAAGATTAGTGTAGAGCTATATAACAGCGACAGAACTATAGAAAATGAACCATGAACGAGAGAAGAATAAGAACATCTGAGTTGTCTATCTACTATTACTGCAATAGCTGAATGAATTGAACTTAAACCAACTACTAGTACTTGCATCAAACAATGAAGGAATCTAGCCAAGGCCTCTATACAACAAATGCATCCTGAAACAGGAAAACTGCTCTCGGATGATTATCATCACAATAAAGAGTAAAGAGCATGAAACTCCAACCATCACATATATTAGCATTCCTTCCACACAATTGAATTGCATAAGAAAGGGAAAAGCATTACATTTTATTCAAGTAGTTGCAAAGTACAATTCCTAATCAGAGAGAAGCCTGAAATATCAGGTCTGGTCTTAAAAACAAACAATGTTGTAGTGGCAAAAGGGATGAACCAGATACCACAGCCAAAACCTGCCTATCTGAGGAACCTAGATAAAGAACTGCGCTAAGCAACCTTACACACAGAGGACTTGGATAAACGAAAACATACGAGACACCTGATCGCTGATAAGGGCTTCAAGCACCACTGCCCTTTATTAAGACACTTACAACAAACATGAACCCATTAAAACGACTGGATATGACCGAAATGATGAAAGCTTGATCATGCGATCAGCATACCATAGAACAACATATAACATATGACAATAGCTAAATACTGGGGGTGGGGGCTATGTTTACATCCAGCAAAACATAACAAGGATTTGACATGATGTGAAAGGGAGCAGCCAGTAGCCACAAGGGAAAATATAAACTAGAGCTTGGTAACTGTATTCTCAAAAAACAATGGCCATGAAAGAGGAGGCCTCCCAGTCAATGGGGGTTAAACAGTCGCAACAAGCTTTCAACACGAGGAAAGCCTGCAAAAAAGATGGAGGAATGACCTGCCAAAGTTCTCTGGAAAATAACCAAACCACAGTTACAAGAGGGACCCGTTTGCTGATGGGCCAAAAACCTATGCTGAATGCTGCTATCCGTGTAAGCTGACTGAAGAAACTCAATCCTTCCACAATCTATCAAATCCAACTGAAATCCTTGAACGTCCTAAGGCAGTCTAATGCCTTCAATTCTGCCCACCCCAAGGCAGTCCACTGTCTTCAATTCTGCACATTTGACTCGGTGTTCCTCCTCTTCCTGATTAGGATAGGATATCACATCTCCATAAGCTCTCCACAAGCAGCTCAACTGTGTTGCTGCTGATAGAACTGCAGTTTTGGAGATTTAAACCCATCAGAGTCCTGCCCAATTTCTTTAGGAAAGGAAAGCTTTTATTTGATACTTCAGAACAGCCTGACAGGGAAAGGACTTGAAGATTGAGCCGATCTGCGCTAGACAGGGTAGCAATTCCAGAATCAGTGACAGCACATTTAGACACATCTAGATCACTAAGAAACAAACAGTTGTGAGTGATAGCTTTCAAGCTAGCATCTGTAATCTTCCTGCAACCATCCAGATTCAACAATTCAAGAGATCCACCATGTATCCTAGCCAAGGCTGAAATCACTTCATCAGTCAAATTCATGCAGCCACTAAGATTAACCTTAACAAGTCCTGCCTCAGAGCTCTCCAAGAGTGGGAGAAGCCCAGAATCTGTAATTGCACAGAGGCCACTGAGATCTACATGCTGAAGCTGAGGGCACAACTTGCCTACCAAGGCCAAACTAGCACTGCCAAATCCTGGGCAATTTCTAATGGACAAGGATCGCAGAGAGCTACAAGGAGAAGAAACTACCATTTGTGATGCTACATCTCTAATCCCCATACACTTCACTAGGCTAAGAGCTTTCAACTTTGTTCCACAGTTTGAGATTGCACCAACAATCCCTGATTGAGTAACTCTGTTACACTCTTCCAACTGCAGGCTTTCAAGAGATCCTGCAGCTCTGGCAAAGGAGACCAGCCCATTGTCTGAGACAAAGCAACACTTACGAAGACACATCTGCTTCAGGTTTGTGCAGCCTTTTGCTATAGCTTCAATACTTACATCTGTTATCCCCCGACAAGAAGAAATTGTCAAAGACATCAATTTCTGCAAACCCTGAGCATTACCCATGACCCAAAAGCCCTTCTCACTCACATGCTGAAGATTACTGAGGACGAGATTGGTAACAACCTTGCCATAGTGCCCAATTACTGCGAGAGAGAAATCTGTGACGTTCAAGGCCTGAAGCTTTACCTTTGATAATACATTGGTGGCTGAGGACAATAGACTAGATACTCCATGATCCCCAACAAGACGACAGTCTTTAATTGATATAGACTGTAGTTTATTGCAAAACTTTCCAATAGCTTGTATGCCCTCATTACCTATCTTTGGACAAGATTCAATATTTAAAGAGATCAAGTTGGAGCAGTTCTCAGCAATTGCAATTAAACCCTTGTTGGTAATTGAAGGGCAATTACAAAGGTCAAGCTTCTCTAACAAATGACATTCTTTTGCCACCTCGAATAGACCTTCATCCGCAACACTCGGAACATCCCATAAAGAAAGAGACCTCAAAGATGGGCAGCCTCGAGCAATTGCCGTTAGACCAAGGTTGGTTACTCCACGGATAGAGTTGCTTCCCCGGATCAAAAGCTTACCTAGCCCACCATGTCCACTAGTTCCAACAGCAATTGCAGCAAGTCTCATATCAGTTGCTTTTTTTCCTTCCAAAGACCGTGTAAGGTACCCATCACTCTCAATTTCCCCATTTTCGTCACAAGAAGATGCCATCTCTACATCATTGCAACCAGGAACTATTCTCTCATTGCAAAGTTCAGCCCTCCGTATACTGCTCAATAGTGTAAGCCAGCGCTTGGAGACACAAGCGCAAGCACTCCTTTCTTTGCCACCAGGGATGCGCCTAAAGATCTCAAAGAGGCATTCATCTGGAAGAACATCAATTGATGGCTGCTTATTCTGCTCAAACTCAGATGATCCAAAGAGAAATGGGGAACTAATGCGCGCCCGCTTGCAAGGAGGGCTGTATGCATCAACGTGGGAGCCAATAGAATAATATCTACCCAAATCCATGGGATTTGCACACAAAGACCCCCCAGAATAGAATTCATCATCACCTGAAAAACACATTCCAAAAGAAGTCCAATAAGCAAAAGCTGTCTTCTTTATTCTTTTTCCTCAAAATAAATTATTCTACTTTACAATCTACTACATACCAAACTAAATTATGTTTTAATTAAAACAACTAAAAGCTAAATTCTTTGCATGTATTTCAATAAAGCCTATCAATTAAGTAACTAAAGTTTGATTCATTGTTTACCTATTCACTTAGAATTCAATCTAAAACCAGTAAACAGATAAATAACATTAGAAACTAAGAAATACCCAATTAACATAACTAACATCTACAACTTAAAAACAGAAGACCAACTGCTAAAGAAAATATAAAAAAGAAAGGAAAGAGAGAAAGAACTCACCACTGTAGTTAACAAGAGCAGGCATGATTGAATCCAAAAGAAGAAGAATAAGAACCCTTGATCAAGATCCCAAAAACAGAAAGAAGAACTTTGAACAACAATCGTTAAAGAAACCAACAAGAAACAAATCAAGAAAGAAACAAGAAAGCTTGAATGCATTAGCAAGAAGAGAAAAAAATGGAACTTGAAACCCTAACACAGTAGGGCAAAAAAAGAAAACAAGGAAGAGAAGAGAAAGTGTTGCAGCGAGTTTTCTGTTTTTTTTTTTTTTCTCTAGTTTTCTTTGAAGTAGGTACTGATGGAAAATTGAAGAAAAGAGTTGTTATATATGAAAGGTATTCCAGAGATACATTGGCTTTAGAAACATGCATTGAATACTTCCTGAAAACCGGTTATTCCTTTCGGTCCAACGGCTCACCTTAGCCTCATCTCTCTTACCGGTTACCGGTTTTTCCTGTTAAATTATTTCTTTCTTTATTTTATTTTATTTTATTTGTTGTTGTTCATGCATCAGGAGCTATTTGCGACCGCTTCATAAAAATTCTTGTTGCACATTAATACTCTTTCCCTCTGCCTTTGTCATTTTATTTTCATTTAATGTGCCTACATAATTACCAAAAGGCATTAAAAAGCCAAATCTAATTTTAATTTTAAATTCTCGACTTTTCCATAAAATTCAAGAACTTGCTGCTGCAACTAATAATAGTCATTAATGAAGACGTATTTTTATTTTTTAATAAATAATATAAATTTTATAAAATGGGTTACTGAAATCTATATGCATATACATATATTGTTTATATTTTTATGTCATCTAATGTTATGTAAAATTTGGGTTTTTGCTGGTTTTCCCTTTTTCTATTTTTTGAATTTGCAATTTTTAGTTTGATAAGCCAATAGAAAAAGGAAATTGAGTGCATTTTTTTTCTTGTTATGCAGAATGATGTTTGTGTAGTGAAACAGACAGCACAATGAGACGTGTGCTCCATGTTGTTACATTGTAATGATGAACATAAAAAAGCAAAATTTATTTTCTTCCCTTTTATTTATTTATTTATTATACTTAATATTATTTCTTACCAAATGGGTAGCTATTGGATTAGCAGAAACAACTGGCAAATGACAGATTGGTTAAATGGGTTTTAGTGAGGCAACTTGGCCAAGTGAACCCTTTTTTTTTTTCTCTTCCAGCAAGTTGTGAGCACACAGGCTATCAACAACTTTTGAGGTTATTCACAGTGAAGTGGTCATGTGTCTTCCAAATACTACTCATATGGACAGTTTTATGGGGGACTTGGGATTAGAGAAATACAATTGGACCTGCCTACTTTTTATGTCATGTTTTCCTAATCAACTTTGCTCATTAGATGACAACTTTGTTTTTTGTTTAGAAACTTGGCTAAAGAGGTTGTATTACACTTCTTCTTTCGAAAATAAAGAAAAAGAAAAACTATTTTATTAGAACAACTTATCCACAGATAATGACTTTTTGGAAGGGACTATTGTCCACTATTAAGAATATGATGCTTTTTGAGTTTTGGGCTCTCAAATTTAGTTGATGACATTAGAAATGATGATTAGGGGAAGCTAAAATTTTGTATCTTCTGTCCACTTCTTATTGACAAATAAATAATTTTTGGACATATATATATATTTTTTAATTATTATCATTTTATAGATATATACTTTATGAGAAATAATTATACCTTAAGTTCTTAATTTTCATCAATTATATCTTTACAAGTGGATAATATATCTTGGTCTACAATTACTCAAATTCTTCCAAGAATATCTTTTAAAAAGAATATAAAATTGTTTTGATAATGTCTAAAAGATACTGAATATTTACAGCGTAACCATGGTAACATTAATGTGGTAAGATTAGCATAAAATTATGCAGTTATTCTGTTTTTGTTATTAAACTTCAGTCATTTATGAACACTAATAAATAGTAGCTTTTTTTATTACTTTTTTTAAAAAAAAAATAGTCATTTCATCAATCATATACATTTGTACTGAAATGACAGAAAAACCCCGCTTATAACTTTCAGTAATTCATTATAATATTCTTATCCATTTAAAATGGAAAGAAACATAAATGATGACTGACACATTGCAATCAAATTATTTTCATTGATTGAGGGTTAAGAAAGTTGTGCATGCACTAACCATTTCTGATGAAGCAGCTCTTCTGTAAAAACATAACCTGTCATGTTTATAAGTTATAACTGGACAATTAAATACCAAATAATTGACAAATAACTTGTACTTATCATACTCAAAATGCTAAAATCATGCTTATATTCATTCAGTTCAGCAGTTTCCATCTTCAATAATCTGACTGTTAACCTCAAATCTAGAAGAACAAAATTAATTGCATGCGACTATTTCTATATATATAAAAATTTAAATGCAATTTTTTTATAATTCTAATACTGAAAAATAGATATTAGTGTGCTTGGGGTTCATCAGAACACCAACTAATTTTGAATTTTCAGTTTTCAAAGAGACACCCAACTTGTTATTTCACCTGCCAAGAAACCACCCTGGTAGAAATTTTCTTAATCTGGCAAGACAATTTATTTTTCTTGTGAAAGATTTAACATTAAAAAAAAAAACCACCTAAATTGAAGTTGGCCCAACCAAATAAGGAGAAAGCAGCAGGAGCAGCAATCCAATTTAGAAGTGAATCAGGTTAAAAGAATTTGCAATGCAACTTGGCCTGTTGGCCAACAAAATTGAGCAAATGAAGTCAACTTTTTAGCTAATTAGCGATTTCTTTCTCCTTCTGTATACCAGTCACAGTTGTTTGCTCGGTTGACCATTTGAAAACACACAGAAATTAATTAATTAAACCAAAACCCACAAAAAAGAAAAGAAAGGGACCGATGTCTTTAGGTGGAGAGGTACATAAATAATCTTTTCTGGGTTCTCTTCTCTTGGACAAATAGTTGTGTGTGCAATGAATTTTTGATATGTGCTTTAATTAATTAACATGCTATGTAGGTCCATTTCCTAGCTGAGACTCCCCCCAAAATAATAATAATAAGAAAAATAAAAAGAAAGACCTCTAAAATCAAAAGTTTTGCAAGTTTACTTTGATTTATCTTGGTACTTTAGAATCAATGGATCTATACGAGAATTGGGCTGTGATTTTGGGATTTTATATATGCAGTCACTTTCCTTGTCCTTCTGCCTTATATAAAGTTTCAGTTTGTGTCTTTAAGACTTTTATGTCAAATTGTTTGAAAATGAATCACCCCATGGTACACACAAGTACATTTCTTAAGTGAAATTCTAGAAAACTCCATTTTTTATTTTCTTTAATTAATTACAAGGGAAATAAAGAGTGCATCTTTTCTCAAATATTCTTTTTATTTTATAATTTCAATGAATAGTTATTACCAAATTTTTTCAAGTGACATTAGTCATTGGAAATTTATTTTAAAATTTTTAAAATTCATAAGAAGTCAATGAATAGTTATGAGATAATAAAGGCTGAATATTCATTTTTAAATTAAAAGATTGAGATTTAATAAATAAGATGTGGAGAAGAGATATAAGAGGATTGTGATTCATTCATTCCCCTACCTGCAGCCTAATGTCAACAATTTTAACTTATCAACTAGGGTAGATTTCTCCGTGGAGTAGCCATGGGGGCCCAGTCTCAACTCTAGAAGGGCCATTTCTGATATTACATCTATGAATTTAGACTCCATTTTGTAGAGTGGTTAGCAAGTCTTTGTAGCAAGAATTTGAACAAGTCACTTAATTAATGCAACTTTAACCCTTCATCAATTAATTAGGTTTGTTTGGTTAATACAAATTGAAATAACAAGTTAATTTCATTTATGGAGAGATTTTTAAATAAATTCAGTCTATTGTATCATTTATAAATAAAACTAATTGCATAGCGATATATAGTATTATTTATTAAATGTTATATTTATTCCGATTGATTTTTTATTATAAATATTTAATAGTTATAAATAAATTAATTAATGCAAAAGCAACACGTAATAAATAATATTATATTGTTATTATACAATTAAAAAAAAAAACTTTTTAAAGAAAATTAAAACATGTAAATTATCTGAATCAGGTTAGAGTGTGAAAATGCAATGAATGGTAATAATAAAAGTGGGGATGGGGATGAAAATGCGTTGGTCCATGACAAGAAATTGAAGAATGTGACTGCAAAAACACAAATAAAAAAGGCTAGAATCATTGCATCTCTCTTTCAACTTTTGTAGTCTGTGGTTGTGGCCATCTTCTTCTCCACTTGAACTTTTGGGTAATTGCATTTCTAGTTTTAGACTTGGTAAAAGGATGCATCATTTACGTCATTTTATCAAAACCAACATGTCCGTCAATATATATCCAAAAATAACATATTCCTTTCTGTAAAGTTGAAATGTGTGGATTATCCAAACTATTTTTTTCACATAATTTAATAAACACTTAAATTTATATTTTTTATAATATTTGAATATTTTTTAATTTATAATTTTATTTAATATATTTGCGTGTGTTGAGTTTTAGGCCTTTTACTGTTATTAAAAGAAAAATTTAAAATTTTATTAACTTAAATTCAAAATTATAATATTAAAACAACTAAATAATTAAAATTTAAATATCTAAATATACATCCAACTCATGCAAACCATATGCATTTGTAATTATATATAGAATTGGTGAAAATATCGTCAATGTGGAGGATTTATAGAACCGCAACTTACATGAACGGCTAATAAATGAAAAAGAAAATTATAAATTACAAGGATAATAACAAAAGAAAATAAAATCTACAACCTCTATTTGATGAATCTTTCTATCGTATACTAAATAATTTAATTTGTATTTTTCTTTATCAGAAGTTTCATTTTTTGACTTACTGCTAATTAGTTTTGGATTTGCGGTGGTTTCTTTTTATTATTATTATTAATTAATTTAGTTAATAAATATTAATATTTTTTAAAGATTTTTATGGTTTTCTATTTTGTGGGGGTTCGAGTCCTTTTTTTATAAGAGTTCTATGATTCTCTGTTACGAGGGTCTTGAATTATTCTTTTGTGGGATTGCTAAAAAAAAAAAATTAAATCATATATTCAAACAATCAGATTCGTCAAAAAATATATATAAAATTGATATTTGGCTTAGTGTAAATGAGTAGAGCGTTCTTCCTATAGAATTAAGATTTACTGCTCTATCAATACGATTAATTTTATTAGAAGTAGATTTTTTTATATGTATCTATTGATGTTTGATATTTATTTTTATTTTTTATTTTAAGATATATTTATTAATTTCTATTAATAGAATATCCATATTGCTTATAAAAAAACACTTCATCTGTAATGGCCCTTCTTGTTAATTGTTATCACCATAAGTTTATGTTTATGTTGTTAAGATTAAATAGATTTATAAGGAATATATATGGACTTTTACAAAGAGGTAAAAAGAGAAAATCTTGTAAAAAAGATAAAGACGATAAAAATATATAATTTTATTAAGGTCTAATTATTAATTAAATTTTGAGTTATATATTTTTTATTTTTTTAATTATTTTAAGATTTAAAATAAATAATTATGCTTTTAATTTATTTAAAAAATACTTTTCGATAATAATTTTTAGAATTTGACAATGAGAAAATTGATGTGGCAAGTTAATTCTGCTTAGAAACATAAAAATTAGTGAGTCAATAAAAAATTTGTTACATTTAGATGTAAAATATATGATAAAATGTACATATGTGAGATTTTTAGTGGTATATTATTAAGTTTATGGTAAACTATTTTTACTGATTTATAATTTTTTTTTAAATAAGTATAATCGACTTCCCATACTATTTTTTTTATCTTGAAATTTCAAAAGTTATTATCAAAAAATGTTTATGAAAATAAATTGAAAGCATATGTATGTATTTTAAAATCTTAAAAAATTATATAAAAAATTGTTAAAAAGTGTAAAATTTAAAATTTAATTTATAATTAGACCTTTTATTAAATAAAAAAAGAAAAATATTGAAAAACACCACATGAATTCTAATCTATAAATTTAATTTTAAGCATGCTATATAAATATGCCTTAGAAAAGCTTATGATACTCTAATTTTTATTCAAACCCATTTTAACTTATATTTTTATCTGAATTATTATGAATGGAAGAATTATAAAGAAAAAAAAAAGAGAGATCACCAAGTACATCATTTTAATTTTTATATAATATATTTATATCCTTAAAAAGAGAAGAAAAAAAACCGAGGTAGGGTATTTTTAAAAATGGATGTCCAATAAATTTCCATATCCTCTAAAATTGCAAAATGCATGGTTAAATAAGTGTGGTTGAAGCAATATATTAATGTCTTTTCTTTTTTAAGAAAAAAGAAAAGAAAAGAGAAGACCTATTTATTCCTTATCCTTTTTATACAATAAAGAAGAACAAGTTGAACAATTTGGTGTATGTTGTTAGAAAAGGAAATAGCTGTCAGCCCCACCTATTCATACTATAACTCTGCCTTTGTTGTGCAACCACCCAGTCTTTCCTCTCTATGTCAGAAACAACAATCATCTCAGTATTATCAATTTGGTTGGCTCAAAGACAAATTAAACATCAGTTTTTTCTTTCTTTTTATCACCAAACAGTTTATAAATCTTATAATGTCTGAAACTCTTTTGCCAAGTTGAGTAAGCAGTCTCTATTCTATTGTTTATTCCCTGTATCTAAGCTCTTTAATATATAGTTTATTTTCTATGAGATGTTCCATTCTCTTTTTTGGGTATGAAGCAACACTGACTAGTATAGCTAGCACACCTAATTAAAGCAAACCCACTGATCTGTATTGCAGAAAAAACTATTGCAAGATCCTTCTCAATGGTTGATTTGTTATGGAAAAATATTAGATATTTCATTTTTTATTTATTTAGTTCTTACCCCCATAAGGTATGTAATATTTTTGCAAATTGTCTCTTAATTTCGAAATATTAAAAATAATATAATAAAAATATTATATATCACGTCAGATAATTAATTTCTTATATTGCATAACCAAACCGAAGTTCTCTAATGAGCATAACAGCTAATAAATAAGTTTCTCTAAATCTGTGTTTCAGATTTGATTTCTCAAATCAGTTTTAAAAAAAATAATTATCTTGTTTTTTAAAATTACTTTTTTAATATACATAAATAAATAGATGTTTTGACAAGTAATTCACACAAAATTCTTAATAAAATTAATTAAATAAAAGGATTATAGACCTACATTTTTAACATTGAATATCAATCCCAAACAGACTTTAAGCTTCTTGCTTTAATGCAAACACTACAAAGAACTAATTGCATGGTGTAACTGGAATTCAGAAAGACAGATGTATGTAGATTTTCTTTAAAAAAAAAAAACATTGTTTTATCTTTTATTTGAAGTATCTGACATGAAAAAAATTAGGTCAAGATTTTTTCACATGGTTTTACACATTGTTTGATTATTGAGAGAGAATGTATAATTGGGTATGCACATGGTTCATGAACTAATTATGCATTAGAAAAAAGATTAATCAAATTGTTAATGGAAGAGGTCGGCAGGTCATCACATTCACACTAGCCAAACACATAAATAATTGAATTGTCTACTTTTCTTTTTATTATTAAATATATAAACAATTAGAAGAAATGGTTTTAGGATGGGGAGACATTGTTTGGTCAAAATGGGTTCCGTTGAATATAAAGGTTTTTAGAAACCCAGGTTCATTGTAGCCTCTTAAGCCCTTTAACTCGTGACGAAATTGTTCTTTTCCAATGTCTTTTGTTTTAATTATTACATGTGTTATCTTTGGTTGGGTATTAATTGATTCATATGTAATGTTTGATATAGTTAAAGAATTTCTGTTGATTTAAATTATTTTATTTAATGTGGATAATATTATTTATCAGGTATGAACAATCTGATGCAAAACAGGGATCATACAGGTTATTTCACTGTATGAGGGGTAATCATTGTATGCAACTTGAAGCATTTTCATTTGCTTTTTTAGCAAAATTGATTGATTGATTGATATTGGAACTGTTCGTTCATTGTATGGGAAGGCATGCATACTTGTGCAATATCATGTGACTCACACCTTCCTCTGCAGGAGACACCTTCCTTTTGCAGGGCCTCACATGTTTTTTATTTTTCTTTTATTTCTTTTTTTTTTCTTTTTTGTTATCGAAATCATTGACAGGAAATTTGTTTTTCTTTTCCAGTAGTTCCAATTTAGATTTTCAGTTGAATTTTTGTAGTTCTAGATACAATTGTCTTTAGATTTATTAATGACAGATTTCAAATATTTACATGAAATAACTTTACATAGTATAACTATAAAATCAGATTGTGTTTCTAAATTAATATTAATTATGGGTGGGTATATATATGGATGGTAATTGGATTTAATTTTTAATATTGTCATTCATATTTGATTTTTATATTTAGTTGTCTGAAAATTATTTTTATTTAAAACTTTTATTTAGATTTAATGTATATATTATAATTTATATATATAAATATTTTATATTTTAATATTAGATAATTGATATATATTTTATTAGTTAAAGTTAATAAATATATATTATTTATTTATAAGTCGGATATATATAATAAATAAGAATTTTCTTATTTCTTAATACACGGTCCGTGGGTAGGAATGTACTCATGTATACTCGTCTGAGGAGCGAAATTAATTCAAGATGCCTGCGGACGACTGGAAACAAGGTTTTTCAAAGAAGAAAAAGAAAATATAAAAATTTCTGAAATAGCAGGGAGAAAAAAAGAAAAGAAAACCAATGAGATAAAAGTGGCAAATCAAGGCCAGAAATATATTATAAAGAGTCTCAATTATTAATGATATTGGTAGGGTTATCAAGATTCAATTCAGTGGAGCTGATTGTTTGCAGTCATATCTTCTGGATAGAGCAGTAGCAGCAGCCCGTATATATAGCTGATTCCTGACGCCTGACGTGTAGGTGCATCAGGCCAGGTACATTTTCCAATCCAAGGAGATGTGTGTTAGCCCTGCAATTGATGCATGTTCCATCCTCTGAAAAATCATTGCACATTGCTTTGCCAAATACAATATCTTCATCGTCAGGAAAATCAATGCCTCCACTGCGTCTTGGAAAGGAAGGATGGATATACATATACATGTACATATGGTTGTTAGACATGTCAGCTGCTGCTTTGCCTAATTAAGAGGGCATATCTAAAATTTGATTATTATTATTATTTTATTTTATTTGCTTTTGTTCTTCTTAGTGTTAGGGTTTGCTGATAATATCCAAAAATTTATGCCCTAAATGATGTCATGCTAAGAATATGGATTTTGTTAATTTGATTAGAATATGTTAGGGATAGAAATGCTATTACCCATATGGTAGCATGTTAGTGATTTCCAAGGGATATATGTGTCTGTTGGATAAGAAGATGCTTCAAATCTCAACTTCTGCTACATCATATCTCAATATGAAACCCCCCAAAAAAAAACAAAAAAAAAAGGAAATGTGATCTGATCTGATATGATATGACATTATCTAAATGATATTTATAATTATGATTAGTTGAATATTAAGATTTTCATATAAACCTCTTCTGTGGTGTTACTGAATGCCATGTCATGAATGTGCCTGATGCAATGCTTTTGTCTAATCCAAATTTTCTGTTTGTTTCCATTCTTTCATACATGACCCAATCGCCTTTCAGGGGGATTTCTATAAGACTCATAATATAATAAATTAGTTACATCTGCATTATGAATATATGATATTTTATAGATTTATAAAAGTAGATATTACTTAATTTTAATAAATTAAATATTATATTAGCTAATTATATATAGTATTTAGTCATTTATCAATATTTTAATATTCTTATAAACTCTTATATTTATTTTTAGAATTTAATAAAAATATTATATTTAAAATCATACAATTCACCTATATAATTTTTTAATATAAATAATTAAAAATTTTATATATATATATAAACTAATCAGTTTATTAAAATTATTTTTAATTAAAAAATAAACTTTATAATAAGAAGAACAATCTCTCTATCAAAATCGTACATTTTTTTTCTATTATGTACCGGTTAAGTGGATACATAT
Organism: Ricinus communis; assembly: GCF_019578655.1. Lineage (NCBI taxonomy): Eukaryota > Viridiplantae > Streptophyta > Magnoliopsida > Malpighiales > Euphorbiaceae > Ricinus > Ricinus communis. The sequence goes on from NC_063258.1 coordinate 26,021,082, forward strand.
CTCTTTTACTTTTCATCATTTATAACAAATACAGCCAGTAGCGTTTTGATATATGTCACGTTCTTTTAAAAAAGTAACGAAAACAATTATGTACACTTACATATACTAAAGAAGATGCGAATTTTGGACTAATTAACATCTTTTAATATTATGAAAATATATCATATGAAGGTGCTGGAAGTGATAGCCTCTCTTGCCAAAAAGAAAAAGAACATACCTACCATATGAAGATGCATGAAAATTACTGAAATTAGGTATGCTTTTATGAACTATGCATGAAGCTGCCTCCAAATTTGTCAAGAACCCACATATTAGACTTGGAAACATCAATAAGAGATAAAATAATAATATTTCTTTTCCAGATTCAAATTACTTCTGAAGATCATTTTCTTGGAAATTCTTTTGTTTTGGATAATCTCCTTAAGAAAATTCAAAAGAAATATATTCATGAAGACGCATGGCACATTTGATTGCCAAAATATATATTGAACCCAGCCATGGAAAAGAGCTATTGTTTGCGTGGTTGTAATTTCTTTGAAGTTTTCCTCTTCGACTTCAAGTAATTGAAGATTCCTTTTCTGCTGTTCATTGTATGGGACAAGGCTTTTTCGTGCATGTATGTAATATATGAGACGAAAATTGGGAGAAAATCAACTAATTCCATTCGAGAATTAAAACTTTGTATGTCTCATGACCCAGTCAAGTAATGTCATACCAAGAGAAAAAAGAGACTACTGAGTTCAGTTCTTGTATCGACATGTTTTTATATTTCATATAATATGATGGATTGTTTTAGTATAATTTGTATTATTAAATATAAAAATTAATGATTCAAATTTTATTATCTAATAGATAACAAGTTATTATTTTTTGAAGGGAGAAAGGTTCAATTTGACTCTTAAATTTATATCTAATGGTCAAATATACTAAATTTAAACTTTTTAGAAAAAGACTCTTTGAACTTATATTCAAAGGTCAATTACATACAATTTAAACTTTTTCAATAAATAATTCATGAATTTGTATTCAATGGTCAAATATAACTAATTTATTTTTTTTAAAGATGAAATACCATTAAATTTTTAAGTTTTAATGAATTATTAAAATAAAAAAATAATTTTTATTCATTAATTTACTGATACAATATATAGTGATACACTATATAAGAGCACATTTAGCAAAATTTAAAATTTGAATTTAACTGACTAAAAAATGATAAGTATTAATTAAGTTATATTGTAAATTTTTAAAAATTGAATAAGTCAAATTTTAATTTTTTTAATAAATAGATCGATAACTTGTCATTTTTGGATCAATTAAATCCGAATTTTAAATTTTACTAAACACGCTCTTGTATAGCACTTCAGTAGATATTGTATTACTAAATTAATAAAATAAATATTATTTTCAAATTGGATGTGTTTGATAATTGGATACAAATTTAATAGATTATTTGTTGAAAAATTTTATATTGAATGTATTTTAACTTTAGAAAATTGAGATTACACAAAATCGAAGCAAAAAAAAAAGAGACTTTTCAGATAAAGCTTATTTGCTGAAAAAGTTTCAATTTCTCTTTTAATAAGGATAATAATTCTAACGGTCATTTAATTTTATTCTATATTTCATTTTGATCAGTAATCATTTTTTCATTTTATTTTCATCACTTAACTTTCATTTAAGTAGCAAAGATAGTCATTACACGGTGAATATACAAAAATATATATTGTGTTGATGTATATAAATGGACCTATGATTGTGTGACATGTATCTAAACTTATGTTCTAATCACTGTCCAATTAGATTAGTGATTTAATACAAACTTAAACTAACTCAAATTTAAACTAACCGAACCTAAACCTAGTCAAATCATCCTAGTCCTAATAACAAAACCTTAACTAAGGAGGGTGTATTCGATTAAAACTTTTAAAGACTTTGATGGAGTTTAAAAGTGAGAGTGTATTTAATAATAAATTTAAAATTTTTTGTATAAGTTATAGAGTATTCAATATAAACTTTTAACGATTTTAAATAAGTATATAAAAATTAGGAAGTATTCAATTACAACTTTTATAAAATTTTTAAAAGTAAGATAATATTCAAAAAGTCATATATTTCGATAGACGTAAATTTTTATATACTTTTAATGATTTTTTATGCAGTTATAAATAAAAATTCTTAAAGATTTTTCTTTTATTTTTCTTCAAGATTTCAATAGACTTTTTTTTTAAAAAAGAAAAACTTATATTTCTTCTTTTCAAATTCTCTTGCATTATAGTATATATTTCTCTATCTTAAAAAATATAAGAAATTAGGTGAAACTTTAGAAACTAAAAATTATTTACTAATAATAATTTCTTGTACACACACATACAAAAAAGTAATTAAAAATTTTTAATTTAATTTTAAAAAGGCCCTCACAAAAAAATTATAAATTTTAAATGAAGCAGTTAATGAATTGTTTTGAGTAAACAACCCCACTATATATAGATTTCTAGATTTTATTACGAAGATTATTTTGATATTTTTTTTGGTAAGTGAAATTTTCGGTTTAAGTATTTATTAAATAATTAATAAGCGTAATTATTATTGGTTATAGTATTTATTAAATAAATAATAAATAAAATATAATGAGTATGACATGAATTTGGTGGTTTAATTGGAGAAAAATTATAATATGATAATTTTCTTTTAAAAAGTATTATTCTCTTGACATAAAAAATAATGTTCATGTTGTGAGATAAAAAATTTAAAAATAGTATGAATTTAATACAATAATAAAATAAAGTTCGTTATTTGTATATAGAGTTGCATATAATATTATGTGGAATAATATTTAAAATAAACGAAAAAATGAAGAAAATAATAAAAGAAAAATGATTAAATTTATTTTTAAATAATTAAATAATAAATAAAAACAGGATGTGAAAATCAATAAAAGCCTATCAATATCTATAAAAGTATTTAAGTAAAGTCTGTAAAAGTCATTCATAAGATCATGAAATATGTAAAAGTCATTAAACATTCATAAATTCTTTAAAAGTAATTTATTTAAAAAAAATTTATAAATTTATTAATTAAATATACCCTCTCCAAAATCAATTGAAACAGGGGAAAACCCAAAAATCCCAATTTTGCTTGCATCTACCGACATTCTAAACCAAGAGAATGGCATTGATAAATTCACACTTTTCTAGTAAAGTTATAAGTAAGGTAAAAGCTTCATTAGCAGTAAAATTTTACTGCATATGTTCAATTCAATTCAATTCAAATTTTTAATTTTTTTAAGTACCATATTAGTCTTTTAATCCATGGCCCTATTAGAACTCTAAACAAGTTTTGATGCCATGGCAGCTGGAACTCCATACTTAATTGGTGCGTCATATTTAATAACGTCTAAAAGACTAATATCAATAGAATATATATGCCATAGTTTTGGTACAAAGGATAAATATTACTACAAATTTTTGATTTTACTATTATTAATAATAAAACCAAAAAAGAAATTTCAAATCCTCCAACAACATATTTATTAAAATTCTAAGAAATATTTGATTGAAAAAATAAATAAAATCCAACTGAAGTTAATCTACAAAAAGAAAAAAATAATTTTTTTCCAAATCCACCAATAATTGAATTATTAAAATGCCCAAAGAAAAAAAATCCTTAATTAACATATCAATAAAATGCTAACAATAACATCAAATATCATATCAATGCATATTAAAACTTTATAAAATATTAGATCAATTTTTTCCAAAAGAAGTGGCCATTATTGAATATTAATTATGGGAAACTAACCACTGTTGAGTCTCTTATTCATTGTAAACTAGTAATATTCTTAAATGACTATAACAATAATGAATAGTTTAAATAATTAATGTTTGTGCGTTGGAAGAATTTAAGCAAAAAAAATCACGACTTGAGTTATAATAGAGAACTTGTTAAAACTTAAAAGAGTGAATGGTTTAGGAAAGAACTATATGCATCTCTTAATATTCAGTTCCATCCTCTGTACATTTGACATTAAGCGTACGAAGTGGCAACGCAGAAAGAAAGCTGATTGACATTAAAATGAGATATTACATTTGCTTGGTCTTTTCTTGTTTGTTTTGTTTTTCTTTTCTTTTCTTTTCTTTTCTTTTTCAAATATTTTTTCGCCATGGCTATTTACAGATGCCTCTTACGAGTCATACTTCCAAAGACAAAAAGAAACCAAATAAAAAGCTGAAACACTCTTTGCAATTAAGTTCTTCAATCATACAATCCCTCCTGCTCCCATATGTCAACCAGAAAATCAACCATTTCCTGAAAGTTAAAAACCAATCAACAAATGCTCAAATCTATTGCAATAAAAACCATGAAACACTAAATAGTCAAACGTACAGAGAGAGGAATGGGCCGACGGAAAGGATTTCTACTTCCAAGTAAACCTTCATAAGTTGCATTCCAACTGTAAAGACACCAGAAGTCAACATGAGAAATTTTGGAGCACAGGATGGATTACAGACCAGAATATCTTTTACTAAGTTCAACTGCTAAGATGATTTCACCTAATTTCACTCAGACTCCAAAAGCTTATAAAATTAATTTTTAGAGTTTGTAATACACGTCATATTCCCAAAAATTGTTTATCAACATGGATTTTGCAAGAAGTCTGAAATAATCTTCAAAAAGAGAATTACCTTAATCTATGTTCCAATCTATAGTGGGTTTTACCCCTGGAATTGTTATTTCCAGTCCATTGAAGCCTGCTCTGTTGCCAGAGAAGAAAACCTGTAAACAGCAAAAAGTCACAAAGTATCATAAAGTGCTCACAACTATAGTTTCTGATAAGGTGAAACTACATTATACCAAAGTTTCAAGGATAACCACTCTTGAAATGGTGCAAGTTATTAACATAACCGCATAAAAAACAACGATGGCTGTATCAGGCAGCAGCATAGTGATCAGCAATATTTCCTTTACATTTAATCACTAAACAAAGAACAAAATAAATAGAAACTTACCCTGATTTACAAATTCAGAAGTGCTGCTTGTGCCACTAGTTCCAATACAGAGATTTGCATTGGATACACTAATTGAGGAGACACTTCTCTGAGATTGGATAGCACTGTTCTCCAAATCACATGTGCTGGTGCTCCAAAAGTCATCTGATACACTAGGTTTCTTCACTGCCCGCCCTTGTATTCTTAATCCTTTTGATGGCTCATCCACAGCAATAATTGGTGTGGGTTTAGCACAGCATCCAAAACAACCACTGCTCTGTTGCAAACCAAGTTAAACCATATGCAGAAGAAGAGCTAATAATGGTAATGTTTATAACATATTTTCTCCACCATCCCCATCACCCCCTACCTCATCAACTACTTTGTTCCACTCAAACTAGAGATAAGAATCAATTACATAAACCAAAATTCATAATCACCAATTGCCATAGGCGCAGACAGATGATTGACTTCTTGTAGGCAACTGGAGCATCAATAACATAGAAATATTCATTTCCACAAGTTTATTCTTTGCCACTTTTGCAAGGGGCTAATGGAGGAAAATGTTTGTAAGTTTTAATAGGCAAGAAGAATCGAAGAAAAAAATTACATAGTTATGACAAGGGCAAACTACTAATCCAGATGAGTTGAGTTAGTTTAATTAGGCTTTTCTTTAAAGAACAAGTATGATGTGGAAAAAAGCACAAGTATTCGACCTATCATAGTCCTTTTGTGTGGTAGTCTCTCAATTACAAATGAATAAACCCACATGCAAAATACTCGAGGATGGATTAAAGGGCGAGAAAAGGTAAACTCATAATCATTAAATTATCATTAAAAATAAATAAAAAGTATCCATGACCATTTTTCCTAGAATTCCAATGCCACAGGGTGCAATTAAAAAAATAATAACATAAAATCAACAATTTCCCTTTCTATTGCTTGATTTTGGTGTTTCAGTTTCTGGTTTAGTAACTTAATCTCCCTTGGATACTTAAGTTTTAGCCTTTGGAACAATCAAAAGTCATACAAGTTTTCTTTAGTAACTAATAAGTGAGGGACTGCCTCCAGATCCCATTCATACCCATTTTCCTTACTATCTATACACAATTAGTTCTTTAAAGCTCTAAAGCCTAATCTTTTTCCAAAGGCAAAAGTAATTCAATAATCACAAAATCAAACATTCAGTCAAGTCAAACTGCTTCTGCTCTTCAATAAATGACACTTCTATAAATACTAAATCCAAGATCAAATCTTTACACCCAATCAAAATCCACCCGCCCACAACCCAAATATAGCAACTCTATTTTTAGTACTTTAAAACCAAAACAAAAAATCCCAGAAATTAAGGAAATACCCAAAATAACTTATAAACCCAGAAAGCAAAAACAACAAATTAAAAGAAGAAATCGAGTGACTTACCCCATGCAAGCAAGAAGGTGACCGATCCAAGCAGTAATTGAAGTGTTCAATATCACCATTTAACAAAATAAAACCCAAGCATCGACACTTAACCCCTATAACAACAGAATGTAAATCTTCTCTATAATTTTGCTGCAAATTTGGTTGGCGAAGAGAGTGATTAGCGAATGATAAAAAGTGGGTTTTGTGGTGTATGCTATCTTGGCAACTCTATTATTATTATTATTGTTATGTTTGCCTTCACGCGCTTTTGCTTTTGTAGTGCAAGGCAAATGCCTGAAAGGTGGATTTTTGGTTTGGTCAACTTTATTTGATGAATTATGAGTTTCACAGATTAAATGATAATGATTTTGACCACTTTTTCCCTTATCCACTATAAAGGAAACAATTAGTGATCTTAGTTTAGCATTTTAGTGATTAGTAGAAAACATATTGAAAAATGATTTGCTAGAGTATGGAAATGATTCAAGTTTGTCATTATAGAAATGAATTTATAATTATAAACTTCACTTTTTATGTATTCAATTGGATGGCTATAAATTCATATTATTAAATTATATGCATTTATTCAATTGGGTGCTTATAAATTTCTTGGTACTCAATCATCAAGCTTCCAACCAAGATGGTATTTAAAATCTTTAAAATATATGTCAAAAGCAGTTGAAGATTGAAAATAATAAATAAATAAAAGAAAACAAATGATAAAGAATATAGTATTATATAATTATAAACATAAAAATAATGTTATAAACAGACATTAATTTCTTGCTGTCCAAAGGAAATTGCTTCCGTCTTTCAATAGCTATTTTAAACAAATTGTTTATCCTGCTGAAATGGGATATTTTTTATTTTTATTTATCTTTTATGTACTTTTGAAATTCATTTTGTTCAACCAATTTCCCTGTCACTATCTATTATTTTAAACAAAAACCCATGAGTTTTCTTTTGTCTTAAACTAAAATAAGAAACAACCAAATGGGGGGAATAAGGCCAGAAAATAGGACACCACATTAACATTAGCCCAACTCCAAGGAAGCAGATTTCCAATTTTGTGTTTGCTATTGCTTCCACATGATTCATGATTCAGTTGTCAGTTGAGTTACAAAGTTCAAACAGCTTGACAATATCAGAGGCACCCCATTTATGTACCCCATATATACACGATTTATGGTGATAATTTCAAAGAAAAAGTTCATTCATGGTACTTAGCAGCACAGCACGACCAAATTTCACTAGAAGGTTCAAATGGTAAAACAATCAATGCAGTAACAACCTGAAATAAAAGCCAATGTGGCCTGAAAGCAACATTTTATCAGTTGATCATCAACCTTGGCAGCTTCATCCAGTGTTCTTACGTTACTTCCCTTGTTTAAAAAGGAGAGATGAAAGGCTTGAACTCCACCCGAATATCATCGATGGTTCGTGCTTTTTGGGTATGATAGAAGGCAGACCTATCCTCATGCTGGGACTGGGTGCAATCTCCTGCTTGGCACTGGCCTCCGCAGACCTGGAAATGAGACTAACAGAATTAATCATTTTGAAATTTAGCATGATGTGGGAAAATGTTAAATCATTTGGTAAATGGTGTGGTGAGTTTGATATTTTCAACAATATTAGCAAATGTTAGCTTAAACTAGCATTTGGCCCTGTGGCACTCTCCACACCACTTGGTGAATGTTCTGGTGAGTTTAGAACCTCCGCTCTCACCAATAGCTTCAGGGCACAATGTAAGTCTATGAGTCATAAGGCAGAACACTAACCGACTAACTGTCCCCCGACCCTGCTAACTACTGACATACTTCACTTGTCAAATCAGGGGAAAAGAAAAGGCAAGTCAAAACAACCTGGACAGAAGGTTAAAGACAAAAAACTGTTTCTATTTCCAGATCCAAGACATGCCCAGAGTGCTTCCAATTTCTTCACTAATAAACTCATAAACTTCCATCCATGACTAAGATGTTTCTTTTACCTGAGACCACATAGCCTAACACTCCAGCTTCCAGAGTTTAGGAAAAGATAATTTCAAGTGGTGACTATTATCAAAGTATTAAAACTACAGAAATGGTATAGAATATTATATCCTCCTACCCTCCAAAACAGAACTACTAATCCAGAAATTGCACATATCCACATATCTATCAAACACAAAATTCAATCATCCTGGCTACAACAAGAACTTATAGTACATAATTGCAACAAACTCTGACAAGACTCTGGTTGAAAAACTTGCAACTAAATGCAAATCCAATGATTTGAAATGCATTTTCCTTTTTGCTATACTAAGAAGTAATGCTTCAACAAAGGGCCAAGAAACTATATAACGTTTCATTTCCAAATTCCAAATTTATATCTCAAAAACTTTAACACTTTGAAATCAACTTAGCAATTGAAAGCTAAAATAAATAAACAATATATATAACCTTCATAAACTCAATTTCATGCAAGCATGCATATATATATATAGAAAGAGATAGAGCATGAGATAACATACAAGGATCCTTGTTCAAATGCAAAAGTAGACATGCCTTGGCGTTGCTTGTGCTTAGGATTTGAATTACATATTACATAAACACGTCCCCTCCTTTTAACTATCTGACAAAACTCACACATCTTCTTCACTGACGACCTCACCTTCATGGCTACTAAACATCAACAATCAAACCAAATAAATAGATTTATCAACAATCACATCCAAATATTCTATTCAAGTATAGAACCCATCTTTCAAAATTTAAAATTGATATCAATTTAGAAGAAACAAATACATAAAATAATAATAATAAGTAAAAACATCAAGAAACAGAGTAACAAACCAATTATGGGTTATTGGGGATCCTGTGTATTGAGATGTAGAGGCGTCTTCAAACTCGAACGGATTGGTAGGGATTGCGAGGGAGAGTGAGATATGAGATTGCTTGAGACCATCCCGACAAGCAGAAAAGTAGGTTTAGGGGTTTAACTCTAAGGCCTTGGGCCCTTAATTTAGGTCCCAAGAACAAAACCCAGTCTTTATTCCTTGCAAGTCACAATTAATATTTTTTTAGAAAGCATTTTTATTTTAATTTCTGGATAAATAAATAGTTATTGTTTTAATTTCTAGGATGTGAAATATTGCACTCATTTCAATGTGTGTTTAAACAGGATTTTAAATATAGTTTTCTATTCTTTCAAAAAATAATAGTTTTTTTTTTTTTTTTCAAAATATCATCCAAATCAATCGTGAAAAATTAAATTTTTTTAGAGTTTTAAGAGTAGAAATTATATTATTTTATGTTTCTCTATATATATTTTTATTTATATATTAAATCAATAGATAATTAATATATATTTATAAGTTTTAAATAATAAAATATATTTCAATCGTGTCAAACACTTACGTGTCATTAATTCTCCTAATTCATTAATCTACATCTCGAATTATTACTTTGACTCATTTTTCAAGTTTGTTTGAAGATTGAAAAGTATATGCTCCATATGCAAATTCAAACTCGCATTATGAGAATCAAATCTGAAACAATAAACCAAAAGCAAATGCAGATATTATTTGTGATGATTTCAGACATTTAAACTAAAAGCCTTGTTTTCTCTTATATTAGAGCTTCATTTAGTTTCTTTCCCTTCAATAAGATTTTGTTTTTCTTTTTTCTTGGAAAATTTCATGAATAAAATTTCTAACGGAAGAAAAAGGATTAAGGGCTATCAAATTCCACTGATGCACAAAAAAGTATCATCATTTCTTTTTAATATGAAAGAGACTGACAGAACCTGGAAATGTAGATTTTTAATTGCTCATAATATAAAACTGAATAGCAAATATACATAATCAGTTACAACTTGCAAATTTCAATGGTTAGATAACCTCCTGTTGGTGTGCCTGGAACGGGAGGGTTTTACGAATGGATTCACCAATGTATTATATGAGAAACGGTAGAAATAATTAGATTATAAAAGAAAAAAGGAAGAACAAAAGTTAGAGAATAAATGTTTCTACTCCAGGGGGTAATTCTGTCCTGAGCTGTTCGGCACTCATTCTTGCCCCAGGCATATTTTCACCTTTCTGAAACTCCTTTGGGGCATTTCAACAAAGTAGGATTGCAATATCTATGATAATCTTCTCCACCGTGATGGCGTTTTCGATAAAAAAATTTAATAAGCTCAATATCAACACTTTAATTTTCTCAGTGTTATGCGTCTCAGTCATAGCAACTGCATCATACATACGCCAAGCAGTCAGTTGTTATAAATGTAAGCCCTATCAATCTAGATGCAAAATTATAGCCTTCAGAGCAGAAAGTTTAGATATGCAAGAATATATTTCAATTTGAGTTCTACTTGGTTAATTAAGTAAAGCTGGCTCCGCAGTCTCCAGAACAAAATCAACTTAAATATAGTACTCTACCAACAACTTAACACCATGTTTAAACCTCGGTTGATTATTTGTCCCAGCGAAATGGCACAGTTTGTGTCAGACAAAATAAGATCAAGAACGTTCGAGTTCAAAGACTTGAGAAACTTAGAACCGCCCTCAAGCCATTCGGTCCCATGTTATGTACTAGAACCCAGAACCTTAGTATACAAATTTTGTATGAGACCTGGATCTGGTTTTCTAGTTACACAAGTAAGTTTTGGCCCCAAATGACCTGAATTCCTGCAGTTAATTTCATATTTGAACCATTCAACTTCACTCTCTCCCACTTTGACTTTAAACACTTTCCACTATATACCATAATAAGCTTGTGTCTTAGCATGTATGAACAACAAAGAGAGAGTTAATCATTGAGGAGAAAATAGGAACAAGAAAGATGGGATAAGATTTCATCACCATGTTAACCTATATGATACAGGAGATGAGTGGATTCTATTAGTTGTGCTTATGATATATCAAGGGATCCTATAAAGTAGTTAAGGTTGCACGTCTAATGTAATCCTCTGCCTCATTAAGTGGCTTTGGCGAAATATAAAATCGAAAACCAAACTGCTTAATCAGTTATTCTATTAGCAGGTCAGTCGAGAGGTGCAGTGTTATTATCCTTTTACTTAAAGTCTATCACACTCTATTAGTTCGACTCTTCTCTTTACCTTAACTACACATAAAAGATAACGGAACATGATTTCGACCTAGACACTTCAAAGCAGTAATAAAATCTGTGATTTTGAAAAGTAAGGAAATCAGATGCTCATCCCCTAGTCCAAGTAAATTAAACCAAGTATATCATTTGTCATACCAATTTCATGCACATAAAAATCCAAGCCTAATTCTGAATAAAACCAGAAAAAGTTGAAAATCATGGGCTATCTACATCATAAATTAGGCATCAATAGCAAACCTGAGATATACAACCCAAAAAAAAAAAAAAGCATTTTGCCAAATACAAATATAAAACAATATGACCATGAAGAGCTACAATGTAAATAAAACAGTCAATTGAAAAGAATGCAGCAAAGTACACACAAAAAAAAAAAGAAAACGGAAGAAGTATTGTGAAAAAGTACCAAAATGCAATATGCAAAAAACATGTAACATAAGAGGCAACTTATGGCACTATCTCATGTAGACAAGAGGTTGAATTTCTAAGCTAGAAGTAAAGACCACTTACTTCCAATGTAAATTTATGCAGGAAAGGAGATAATTTTATCAGTTGAGATAAACCAAGAAGGCTATCAAACTCATCGATAGATACTTTGATTATCAAGTGCCTGAGATTAGTTAATTCAGAGAACTTCAGAAAATTCATATTTTTATGCAAGATAAAATAACTAAGAAGAAATTAAATCTAAAGCACATACTCGCCAAAGCTGTCGCAGGACATATATTTTATACTAACCTCGTGTAGATGTATGTCAAATGTAAGAATCTCCAGCTGAGAAAAGTAGCTTGAAAATGGGCCAAAAGTATAATTTACACAATGACCATATGGGCATCAATTAACAAATCAACAAGAGAGGTAAGATTCCAAACTTGCAAGCTAATTTCTTCTCCACAATAAGAGAATGAGACAAGATTTGGAGCAAAAATCTCCATGCTTTAGAATCCGGACAGGCCACAATTTCAAGATAATTTAATCCTACTGATGAACCAACAACTTTTAAATCTACAAGATCTTCTGAAGAATGCACATACAGTAGTTCAAGTAGTGGACAATTAGACAAGAATTGCTCAATGACTTCACCCTTTATATTGACAAACTTCAAACAAAGTGACTTTAAAAACCTTAAAGCTGGATAAACCATGAGGCGGACGATAAACATCCACTGGGAAATCATAGATTTTTGGATTCTCTGTAATAATGAATGGAGTCAAATCAATCTCAAGCCTTTTAACTTCTTTAGTCAATGCAAAGTTAATCCATTTATCGAGATGGGTACTAAATCTTCTATGCAAACCAAAACCGACTATAAAATCATCCAATTTCGGACCTTTATAAATATCTACAACTTGATTGACCGATCTTATAAACACATTCCTCTCTTCTTTCAATAATTTTAATCAACATTTAATACTCCACTTAGTTTTCGAACCATCAAAGACTAAACGGGTTATTAATGTCCATAAACTCCTCCATTAGTCAGACAGGACACTAGTTCTTGCTGCTTCTTTAAGTGGTAGCTCGGACAGAATTGAAACAATAATCTCTTCTGGCAATTGGCTAATTCTATCTTCCCCGTATAAGTTATATCCTTAAAAAAAAAATTATGATAATCAACAATAAATACCCAATAAAAGAAAATGATCAATTAATAAAAAAGGCAATGACTTTTTTGTTTACCTTGTGATTTGGGTTGAGAGAAGAAAAACGAAATATTTTGTCCATTTAACCTAATTTGTCTTATATTCAAGTCAAAATTATAATATTGAGAGGTTTTTCTTAGAGGATCGATGTATGTACAGATGTGCAGGGAGTATGTTAGCTTGGCCTCAGCTGCTTTGCCCCCGTCGGATTGGAACCGGCGCAGGTGAGCGGAGGAAGCGACGGTTCAGAGAGAATAGAGAAAAGAATTAAATGTAGGTCATTGTTTTCGTTTCGGATAAATTCCCAAATTTAATGGGCTAAGCTTCACTGAAGAATAGGCCCATGAATTGGACTATTTAGCGTTATGCAAAGCCTTGACTTTTTGGTTTCTTAAGAGTCCATTAGTACATTTGGATACAAAATTTTATTCATTGCACAGATATTTTAAAGATAAATTTTCTTTTCTCAAATCAATATTATTAGATTAATAAATATTTTATTGTAATTTATCATCAAACAATGAAATTAGTAGCTATTAAGTTTTAAATTAACATTATCAAATTAAAAAATACAGAAATGCTGGTTGATCAGAAAAATAATAATCGCGGGATTCTTAAAATTTTTTAAAAAATTAATAGTAAAACACTTATTTTATTAAAATTTTTAAATTTATACTTTTATCTAAAAAGCTACATAATTAAATTTACCGCACAATAAAATCACAAGTCATCTCTTTTCCATATCCTTCTATTAAGACTTTTCTAGTGAATAAAGAATTTTAAGAAATTAATTCAAACAATAAATTTTGTTTAAAATAATGAATTCTGCAGAATATCATCTGGGTAATTTTCATACTTAAATGATAAATAAAATGAAGGAAAAGTAATTTAATTTGTCAATAAGAATACTAATATAATTACATAATATTTACATCAGGTTGCATGTTTAATAAGTAGATTCCATTACATCCAATCATATATAGGGGAAGTGCGTATGGGATGTGCAAGAAATTGTGAGAGGAAGAATATTAATATAGTGTTAAATGTGGTGGAAAAGAAATTAACAAAAGCGTGCAACTTTAGCAATCCGATTAGGGCAAATTATTTTGTTAAATAATGAAAGATTCTTGTTAGGGATGTTCCAACACTTGCCCAAAGTCGCATCAAGAAAACGTCATTGTAACTTACATTAGTTTCTAAATTAAACTATCTAACTTTTTTATTATAAAATTCAGAAAAAAAATGCCTTCAACTTGAAATTTCTTTTGAACTGAAATATACATTTGGAATTTATATTGATTTTGTGATTTTAATCCTATATTTTAATTTGAATAAAATTTTAAATTTAGATCTTTTTTTAATTTTTAAAAAATAAATAAAATTCAATTTGTTAGAAGTTGTATTTATCCCACATCGCTTCGTTACTGGGTTGTTATAATGTATATAAGTGGATTGGACATCTTCTTTCTTTGAGCTAGCTTTTAAGATGAATTCTACCCAAATCCATTTATCAAAATTAAATAATCTATAATTAAAAAAATAAAGATTAAGATCACTAATCCTTATCTTTAGAGAACCATTTTGTTTTGGTATCAATCTTTCATTATCTTATTGAGCTGCGGGAATTGGATATTACTATGTTAAAGGGCAAAGACAATTTCCACCCATCTTTCTCTTTCAACTTTTTTTTTTTGTTTTTAAGAAAAGAAGCCTAATGATGTCATTTATAATGTTTTATAATGATTAACTAATTTAATAATTAAGGTACGGAGTAATGTTAGTCTAAGTCACATTTAAATTTGTTCCACATTAGTGTATGATCACATATTTTGATTTTTATGATTAATATGAAGACAATAATTTCTAAATGATTTAAACAACAAGCAGTTGCCGAGGGAGGCAGGGGATGTGAGGGGGACTTGGCCCCCCAAACTCTAAAACCTTCTACAATTTTCTCTATATATTTTATATAGATATTTTGGATTTCACCTTTTAAAATGTTCAGAATATTTTCTATTTAATTTTCTCTATATATTCTAAATTTTGACTGCCAACTTTAGAAATTTTAAAATTTTTCCTATATATTTTTTTAGTTTTTTTTCACTTTCAGTGCCTCTTAACTCTTAAAATTGTTGTTTTAGCCCCTCTGTATTGAAGTCTTTGGTCGTTCGTACATGATTAACAAGTAAATACTAATGAAAGATTGCCATCTCAATGCTTGTTTATTGTAAAAGGAATCATCATCATCATCATCATCAATCATATATATTTTATATCAATAATACAAACATAGAGCCAACGAAGGATGAGGTAAGATTGGGAAGACATTATTGGGTGACCCTTAATATATAGTTTAAAGAAAAGCATCGGCTCTTTTACTGACTAATAAAGGAGGAGATCGGTGTTATGGACCACTTGAAAAGAAAGAAAAGAAAAAAAAAAACAATTAACTAAAAAGGAGGGTTTACATACATCATGTTTCTAAAAAAGCCACTCTTTAAATTTAGTTTATTAATTAGTAAAATTATATATATAGATGTTAAGTGAGGTCACAGCAAAGGGTTATCTAACCATATTTAACCCTAAAGAGATATGCATATGTCATGTAAACTTTGTTTATGTGGGTGTTTTTCACTTTCTATTAACTTAATTAAATGTCATGCTCCACTGCATCTACCAACTTAGAGAGTCATTAATTTACTTCACCTTGGATTAAGTTCTTATTAAACAACATTATTAGTTTTATGTAAAAATTTATTTTAGAGAGAGATTATATATTATCAAACTAAATTTAATTTGTATATGTTATGTAAAAATTGAGTGTGGAACCAATAAGCCTGCTACTATGACACCGAAATGGGGTCTACAAGCCGGCAACCTGATCGATGTTAAATCCTTTCTCAAGCAAGATGAAGAACAAACCATAGTCATATTTGTCATCACTATTTAAAAAGAAAAAAGGAAAATTTGTTTATTTTAAATATAGCAACATTTGTAGATAATTAGAGAGAAAAATGATATTAATTTAACATTTTAAGGCTCATATTAAAAGAATAATAATTAAAAAAAAAAAGTACATGTGAGGTGTATCTTATAGATTCCGTGAATGAAATTTTTTGTTAGGCTTTGAAAAGAACCTCTTGTTATTATCTTTTTGGTGAAAAGTACTAAATTATGTTTGGGATTAGGATGGTTTTGGACATTAGATCCGTTCTGGCAGTTGATGTTAATGTTATTGAGCGTGTCAAGCAAAGATTTATCAGATAATCCATACTTAGCCATAATCCAAGATAATTTTACCATAATATTTTTTTTCATTTTATGAAATGATATGGTTACATATACCTTTAGGATTTCTTTAGCTAAGCGGTTACTAATAGTCGGTAGCTAATAGTTGTTACCGGTAGTTCACAGCTAATAGCTGATAATTTATTAATTAAATGTTAGTTAACTTATTACTAATTGTCGTTGTTTAAATGTTTATAATGGTTAATATATACATCAATTAGATAATTTTATAGAATTATACTATATTTTATATTTATATTAATTGATTTAAATAGAACTCGGATATGTTTATAAATTTATGCATATACATAAATAAGTAAATAATATATTATCTATAAAATATAAATATTAAAAACAATAGTCCACCACACGTCTGCTATTTACAACACACAGATGACAAAAATGTTTCATTATTTTCGAAATTTTAAAGACCAAAGTGAATATCATGTTTTTATTCAAAGATAGAAATGTGGCTGTGTTTGGATTGGTAGAAGGCGTTTTCCATTGAAGTAATTAATTATCCACAAATCAAAATGGGCTGAAAGCTAAGACACTGACTAGTGGCAAGATCGTAGCCAAACATGCATATCCTTCATCATTATTTGCATATCCAAAGTACCCCCGAAGAAAAAAAAAAGTAAAAAAATAAAATAAAAGATTGATATGATGAAGGAACAAAGAAGATAAAATGCATATAATGATACAAAACACATTTGTTGTTTTCTGAAGATTGAAAACAGATTGATTTTATGGCATTAGATTCAATTTCACTTTTATAGGGCCCCAAATGTGCAACATGTTTATATCCATCTGAAATTCAATAAAGTTGGATGATTATTGTTTTATTATTATTCTTTTTCATTTAGCCCCATATGTATGTGATATGATATGACCTTTGTTTTTTTTTTTTTTCTTTTTTAATCTCCAATTATGTGACCCATCTTTTCATTTTACAATCAGTTACTGAATCCTTTCATTTCCTTCCCTTTCTTGTCAAGCCACTAGGATTCCTATACAATTTACTTTTATTGCTGATCCCTTCAGTATTAAATCATGGCTATGATCATAGCTTTGTACTTTGACATTAGGGATTTAAGAGGGAGAGACTACTCCTAAGGCTGAATTATAAATTAAAAAAATTTAATTCGCACGATTAAAAAATATAAATATAAATTTTTATTAATTAAATAAGATTTTCTTTGTTTTATATTTAAGGTATTAATGTTATTCGACATTGGTTTTGAGATTCTCAAATAACCTCTACGTGTAAATTATGAATAAGTAATTTTCCTTATCTTTTATGTAAGGCAAGATTAAAAGAACTCACACCTTATTATTAGTTGGTTATCTTTCTAAGTTTTCTGAGTATCACTAAAACTATAATGTTGTATTGAAGCATTTGCATTTTACATATACACGTTTTTAGGTTTAATTATTATAAAAAGAATTACATATTTTTAGATTCAGTATGTAATTTTTTAAAATTTTTAATATTAATATTTTTTAATTTTAACTAAGTTTAAAATATTAACATTTAATTATACAAAATTAATATTAAAATTAAAAAATATAGAGAAAACATATTAAAAGTATGTCATACAAATCCAACAAACGTGTGCATTAGTATTGCATACATTTGCAGCACGGATAAGAAATATGGTTAGTTGCAAACCATAGTAGCAGCCAATGTCCTAAAGATTTTCACGTGGATTGTCCAATCAAAATCAAAGCATGTCGGGTAGAGAGAGAGAGAGAGTGAGAGGAGATAAAGATAATAAAATTTTATTTTATTTCTTCTTCCCATTTTCAGCTGCTCTCTTTGTTCATGTTCATTGGTTGGGGTGTGTTGGTCAAATTCCAACGCTAAAAAAGGGTCAGTCTGCCCAACTAAACCTTCTGGAGTTTCAGAAGAACATGGCTGAGTTTGCCCACTATTACTATGTTGTCACAGCAGAAACCAAATTAAGTGTTAATTAATAGATTAGGTTGAACCAGCCAAAATAGTTTCGTCTAATTATTTTAAAAATGATTGGACTCTACTTTTAATTTTATAAGTGGACTATATGTGGTACTCATTTAGTATTATCAACCCATTTTCATCAATATTCAATATAGTAGCAATCAATTGATCTGAAACAAAAGAACACAATGTGGGATTTGTATAGCAAACAAGAGGAGGAGAATAAATACTAAAGCCCCCACCAAAAGCAACATAAATAGCACTTCCAAAATCCATAAGAAATAGAAAGGACAAGCTTTCATGATTATATCAATATTCTGATCTACAGCCAAAGCTACCCCAACAAAATTTCTCAGTTGCCCATCATGTTTTGTTTCCTTGAGTTTTCTTTTTCTTAATTTATTTTTATATTTTATGCCTTTCTTATCTCCATGGACCGTCTGCCACTTGTCATCACAATGCATATACATGCTTTTCTTTAGAGACCATAACATTTTATATGTTTTTCCATTTAATTTAATAGCACAATGTTGGTTTTGAATATAAAAACAAATAAATAAATCAATCAAATCTTCTTGCCATTTCTTAAACCTTTTATTTCAAAGAAATCAGAGCCACTGTCTTCTGAATTTTCCAAGAATTCTTGACTATATACAAAGTAGTGTGTTCCATGTTATCCTCAAGTACTCAATTTTAATAAGTCGGGGCACAATGGTAGGTATCTCATATGTGACATGCCTATTTATTCAAATATTATATTTTAGATAATGCGAGTTGATATTTTAGAAAAAATTATATACCAACTACATAGTTTTTTCTTTAAACTTTATTAATTTAGACTCTGAAACTCTTTACTTTCTGCTACTGTTTTTTATTTTTTTATTTATTTTTACATGTCTTTATTTAATTTTTACTCAATTTTTATAATATAAATAAATAAAAGAGATAAAAAAAAAACAAAAACAGAAGTTAAAAGAATGTTATATTATATATTATATATATATTAATATAATATACCTAAATAGTGTTAGTCAGTCAGTTAGTTAGTTATAAAAAATGGTTTGTTTTTTCATTCTATTAATTGATGTATTGAACACTAAAAATGTGAAAATATATTTTTCTAAAAGAATACCTTATGCAAATGAAAAAGAAAAACCAAAAACAAAAACAAACAAGACAGTATGAATGGGCTGCTAAAGACTGACAGAGGAAGCATCGCAGCACATGCCTTTGCTCATGAATATAGAAATGGAGAAGACTTATATATTATTCCACATGTAGTGAGTTCATGTTTCTCCAAGGCCACTTAAAGGACAGACCTTTCTGGGCAACTCGGTTCCTTTGTCCCTGTGGATACTTCATCATCCATTTCAATTTATTATTTGCCTTTTTTTGTTTTTTTCCGATTAGGTTTAAAATTTCACATATATCCATTCTTCTTTTAATTGTGTTTTTTTATAATTTATTTTATTGATTTCACTTGCAACCCAAAACATTGGCATATTTTAGCAATTAAGTTGCACATCTATTGGTAAAGTCTTCTTAGATATGAGATTGGTGATCTGTGTTTCAATGGACATTGACTTCATAAATAAATATTTTTATGATGATTTCGAGAAATTCATATCCTTAAAAGTTAAGTTGCTAGCTTAAAGCATCTAACCAACTACTTCTCTCTTATATTCTTCTTGTTCTTAATTTAATTTTTATTGATGATTTGAGCAATACTTTTTATATTCTTTAAATATAATGCTCTAATATTACGTAAATTAACTTCATATATAATATGATTGACATCTTAATTTTTGTACTCAAGAAAAATAATAATATAAATCTGGCTCTTCAAAATTCATAATTTTTTTTTTCTAACCAAATGATGTTTTCTTACAAATTTTTTATGAATTTTATAAAATAATCGCTTGAAACCCTTGAAATTGACATATCTTGTTAAAATAAACACATTTTGAACATTCTTTTCAGTTACACCATTAAATATGCACTCCATAAGCTAGTCAATTAGCAATCCATTCATAAACTAGAGAGGACATGAGTTGATAAAGATTTGATTTTGCGATTATGGGTTACCTAGCTGTGATGTAGTTAAAATGTGTCTTCCAATATGAAATTGTATTTTTCTTTTTCTCAAAATATTTTAAGGTGAGGTAGTCTTGGGTGTCAATTTTATCCAATTCCTTAAACGAGATTAATAATACACCCTATGTTCTAACCTTTTAAGTACTTGCCACATAAATCAAACTCAATGATTTCACTTACCATTTGGATTAGTTTTATGAGTCGTAGATTTACCATTTAAATCATATCGTATATGCTAATATTAATTTCCATATATGACACTAAAAATATATCATACATTTACAATTTGGTGGGGATTTTAGCACTCCATGTTTAAAGTATTTAGAGTGCAATACATTGAGTAGAAAGATGTTTAAACATTGAGAAAGGAAATTAAAAAAAATAAAAATTCACACGATTATGTAGAAATGGTTTTTTTTTTTTTTTTTGATGAAATGCCAAATTGAGAAATGAAATCAAACTCGTTTAAATAATAATATTCTTTTTAAGCTATTTCTTAATCATTTTCCCTTCAGCAATTCCCAAAATTCGAAAACTGCATGGACTACTAGTTGCCGGATTACATTGTAAAGCAGAAAAATATGTTTAAACATTACTCCCTTCGTGCTATACTAACCATACTAATTAAAAAAGATTCTAATTATTTATCACATTTATATATTTAATATAATATTAAATATTTTTATTTTATTCTTGTGTTTGAAATAAATATAATAAATTTTATAATATTTATAGAATAGTAATTTAGTATAATTTAATTAATTTTTTTTAATATTTAAGTATATTAAAATATTTTCTTAATTCAATGAATTACTTAAAAAAACAATGATTAGTATGTAATGAATGGAGTATTAGATAGGACTATCAAATGGTTTCTCTAGTAACAATTAAAATTGCATATATCCACACATATAATTGAGTTCACATGTATATGACAGAAATACCATGCAAGGGCTCCATAATTACTGCTAAGGTGGACCACACTGATTGAAAATGTCAAATATTCTGAGAAGTAACAACAACTATAAAGTTGACAAATGTATTTGGTTAGTGAATTAATTTTTTTTTTTTCTGTTTAATATAGAAAGTTCATTAATTAATAATGAACAGCTTGATTGTAAATGGGTTTTCCTTTCTAATCTACTAGCTATAAAATCTATGAATATTTTCTTGATCTAATATAGGCATAAAAAGGAAAAAAACAAAAGAGTGAGAAAAAGAAGAAATGGGGCAAGAAAAGCCAGAAATTCTTGATGTTTATAATTTAAGTTGTGAACAGAATCCAATAACTAGATTACCCTAAAAAATTAGAGAACATAATCCTCTTACTGATAATACCAAGAGGATTCATCTCCAGTTCTCCATATCCAATTAGCTGATCAGAAAACAATGACAGGTACAGAATTATGGGCCCATCCCCTTCATACCAACTTGTAACATTAGTAAAAGAAAAAAGAAAAAGTAAGAATACAAAGAGAGAAAATTAATTAACCATGTACACTATTGGACTAAAAATCACTTAACAAATGCAAAATATTATACAGAAAAAGAAAAAAAGGGAAAAAGAAAAATCAATTAACAGGAGTAGGCCAATCGGTGAATGACTCGATCTCTAAGAATTCCATGGTAAAGAGCTACTCTATTTGCAGGCATTTCTCTTGCTTTAACACCAGCACCACTACTTTTCTTGAATTTTGGTGGAGAAGAAGAATTCTTGGCAACAACAATGGCACCATGCTGCCTTCTGAACTCCTCTCCATCCCCTCTTGGATCCACTACGTCTTCTGCAAAGTGTACTCTCTTCTTCTTCTTCTTCTTATTGGTTTTCTTGCCTTCTTCACAACCCATCAAAAAAAGAACGAGAAAGTCAATTAACATAGAAAAAATAGAGACAGAAAATATATGCATATGTAGGTATTATAAGTTAAATTCCAGAAACATATACATGTACATATATTTGGAGATACCTGAGGAGATACAAGAGCGAAGAACAGCCTGTTGTTGATGAGAAGATTGTGGGATTTGTTGTTCCATAGGCAACAAAGAGGGGGGGAGAGATTTTTGAAGGCGGAGAGCAAGGAGAATTACGGTGCCGGAGACGGCCATAGCGGTGGCAAGAACCATACCTTGTGAGCACAGCATAGAAGTCATAGTTGATGGTGATGGTGATGATGATGAAGAAGAAAAGAAACTGAATAAAGTGTATGCAAAGGAGAATATGCTTTAAGGGGAGTTTTAGTTTTTACTCTTGAACACGGGGACAGAAGAAAGATAAATGAATAAACATATAGGTAGAGAGCTGGTGGTGGTGGTGGGTGCAGTCGAAATTAATCTATTAATATGTCAAGAAAATGACAATGTACGCATAGTTGAGACCAAAACTGTTTGTATTATTTTAATGCTTTTGTAATGAGAAAGGCAAGAAATTGGTGGGGTTTTCTTACATTACACAAGCGGGGTAGTAAATGAAAAATTTGAAAAGGGTAAAGATTATGTGTAGTCAATTGTCTTGTAAGCATATGTTCATATTAGTACTTGATAGACAACTGTACTATGATGCTTAGACTCTGATTTATACACCTCAGGACACTTTAAATATACATATAAACATTTGTTCTTTTTATATATATGAAATATCTGTGCCTACTTATATACTAAATACTAAACTTATAATTAAAAAAATTATATAAATAAATACTAAATAATTAAAAATTTTAATTATTTAATATAACCATATCAATTATATATATATATATATATATATATATATATATATCTGTGTGTGTGATAACACAATTAATGATTGAACTATCAATAATATTTTCAAAGGCTCCAAAAGCTTACTTGATTTTTGCATTATCTGTAAGGATAAGTAGAAAGTGCCGAACGAGATTGTTCACCCACTTATTCCGATAATTAAGTCAGTAATTTATGAAAGAATGATTTAAATATAATGAATGTGTAAAGTAACATGTACCATACAACTCTTTATATAGACGTTGAAAGTTTTGATGTCCTATTAGATGTAGAACTTATTAGATATAGGTTAGTTTATATATAATAGGACTTATTTTTGAGTTATAAATCGGATCAAACTTATGATTAGAAGACACGATCTCTTAGACTTTCTATTGTAGGGAATACAAACTTGATCAACTATGCCTTTCTCACATGTGATAAATTGATTTTATATATATATATATATGATAAAAAAATTACACATTTTTTGAGATGATCACAAAACACATAGGCTAGAATCATATATACCTGTGCTGTGTGGTTCATGAATCATAATCTAGACAAAGAAAACCCCATAATATTGTTTGGTCTTGTTAACCTTTTGCTCGTGCTCGTGCACCACACGGCAAAGAAAACTTTTTCCTGGCTTATGTCACTTCCTTGTTGGGAGAAGACGAAGACTAGATCGGGAGGGAATATCATATTCTTGGTCTTTCTTTATTGAGAAAAAAAAAAAAATTGTCGAGCCAGGGCGTTGCCGACGCTCCTCCGATCCCCGGTGGTTACTCGTTTGTTTTTGGGGTGCGTGCTTTGTTGAAAGAGGCATATAATAGTGCTTTGATTTTTTCCTTTCCTTTCTTCATTTACCTTAAGTGTTGTTTAATGATATATTGGCTTTAATTATCAAAATAAATCTCAACTTTCCATCTCTTTTCGTATTATCTAATTCTTATTAATTTCTTTATATAAAAAATTTGGTGAATTCAATTCAAAAAAGTGATAGATTTTACAAATATGATGTTGAATTGTTTTCTAAAATAATGAAAGAAAATTATGAATTAGCAATATTCAAATGAATATAAAATTTAAATTAATTTCTTTGAATAATTTAAAAATTTTAAAAGTGAAAATCACGTTCCTCACCTTCTCTGCTTTTTCCCTCTATCCTTTATGCGCAGATTAACTTTTAATATTTATCATTAAAATAGTCACTAAATTTTAAATTATAATTCACTATAAAAAGATTATTTGTTATCTAAATACAAAAAATACTTTTACTTTTATTATTGAGATTTAAATCAAGAATTTTGCTAGAGTATCGTGTGATACTCTATCATTATGAGTCTATTTTTTCCAGTTATATTCTATTGATTAATATTATTAAAAATAATTTTATATTTTATATATTCAGTAAATATAGATTGCCAATAAATTTATATATAATTTTTAATTATTTATAAAAATTAAAATTTTATAGTTAAATTTTATAATTGTCAAGTACTACTAATTACATTTTAAAAATAAATAAAAAATTTAATACATAAAAGAGTAATTAAATACTATATAATTGACTAATCTAATATTTTATTATATTAATAAATTATTAAAATTAAGAGAATATTAATTTATATAAACTTATATGATACCGTGTATATGATATATTAGAATGAATCTTAAATTAATAGTTGATATAAATCTTTGTATTTTAGCTATTATTCATAACATTGTACTATAATAGTGTGAAGGCAATATATTGTTTATTGTAATATGTTTTTCAACTGATGTAATTGTTTACTTATTTCCATTATACTGTGTTAAATTAGATTCTGCCTTTAAGATTTGGGATAACCTTTCTTTTCTTTTTTGGATTTGAATTGAAACACTGTGATAAAGGACTTAAAAGGATTTGCATAGCTAAAAGATTTGTTTACATATATATATATATATATTGTTGGTCTGGGTCATCCATAATGTGTCCGAGCATAGCAGCCTACCATGCTAAAGTATTAGAGATTTTAGAGGCCAAAGATCCAATTGAAGATTGGAAAGTGACTTGCAACCAATGGGTTTAGAACTTGATTTTGCAATGTTGCTTCCTCCTGCACATGGCATCTACCCTTTGCTATTCTTTCTAGACATAGTAGTTTGGTACCAACTGCCTGATTCAGTTGAATGTATTCGGTTAAAACACATAAAAGCCTAATGGTAATAAAATTCTAAAGTTTTGCTTGTTTTTTAAAAATATTAAGATATTATAAAATTGAATGCAATTTTGATTAATGAAGTAAGAGCTAGTTGGCATCCACGTGGGCATGTTATTAAGTCTACATCTACACCATACCAACAGTAATCAATATGAGTTAATTAATTAGATTTAAAAAATAAATCTAAAAAAGAAAAGAAAAAACTTAGATTAGAATCTCTCATGAATATGATTTTATAATCTTTACTATTAAATTTTAATCAAACGATTGAAATTTTATTAAAATAATTAATTTAAATTTCATGTAGTGAGTAGTTATATATTGAATAATAAAATTCCAACCATTAAGTTTAAATTTAATAGTTAAAATTATTCTAACGTAACTTATCATGTTATCTAAAACGTGAAAGGATTTCAATTTAAACAAAATACTTGACTTAATCTACTCAAATATTCTCTTTCTCTCTCTTGCAAATTCTTATTTTCTCAGCAATTAGAAATTTTTCTTCTGAATCGAAGATCTTGTTATCACACACAACTCTTGCATTCTGTAAGAATAATAAATATTTTAGTGATAAATATGTGAAGATGGTGTGTGAGAAATCATAAAATTGAATAACAATTATTGTAGGTGTATGTGAAGTTTATTGTGGAGTGTGTTTGAAGAATCAGAAAATGGATTTTGGAAAGCAGGCATTAAGTTGATTTCTTTCGTCTTTATATCCTTTTCTTTCTCTTCTCGAGGGCTTGGTCATGTTCTTATTGAGCTTTTGTGGTGGGAGACTAATATTTTTCTTTCTATTTCTTTTTTTAATCATTTTTTCCTTTTGCCTATTAAAACAAATTCTTCCAATTCTGTATCTTGATTTTATTTCAACTCTTTCGGCATCAATGGAAAAAAAAAAATGTATTGCAGCTATCATCATGAATTTCAGTAAAAAAGGGTTTTCTTTAGGCTTGTATAGATTATTACACCGGTCCTTTTAGGCTAAAAATGGCTCTCAAATGAGATAACAAAGAATAATTTTAATAAGATTTTGATAACTACGCATAAAACATACTTTATCCAATACTTTATCCAATTAGGATGAGGAGTTCCGAATAAGACAATCTAATAATAACTCATCATCCAAGCTATAAGCTGATAAGGATTCCTACTAAAGATGAGGAATTCCTAACGATGTTCTAAGATTGTAGTGACTAAATCCGAACTAGAAGACTAACTCTCTATAAAGTAAGGAGAGGAGTCCTATTCTCATACGAATAAGAACCTACGTAGCTAGGATGAGAAGATCCGAGCAATGCAAAACGATGGTGAGTCAACATCCAAGTCATGAAAGGACATGAATTCTTAAATTGATGAGGATTTCTGAACAACATTGTTCATCCATTTATTTCACGGATCAAATCTAAGCAGAATGAGTAATAAAGTCTAACCAAGAGACTAACTCTATACTTATTAGGAGATGAGTCATATTCTTTTATGACTAATGACCAACTTGACCCTATATATAGAGGTGATGATCTCGAATTTAAGGTACGTTACATTCACTTTAACTGTCACGACCCCACCTGTGGGCCCGTGACCGGCACTAGGGAATGGGTAGGCTTAAAGCCACCGAAACCCGTAGTAAGCCTGACATTCACTGATTTAAACAAATCTCATCTCAAATTAATATTATTAAAACCACAAATTATCTTAATAGTTACACTTTACAAAATTACTTGGTCTACCGGAAAAACTAGGGCGAGACCAAGCTCGGAAAATTTACAACTGATACATCTACTAATTACTACTGCGGAGAATCTAAGATTTACCAATTTACATACCAAATCAAATACATCACCCGATGATGAAGGAGTCGGGTTACTGAATAAGAGTCGCGGGAGAACTAACAGTCACGAATCTAAAAAAAAAAAAAAAAACATAAATGGAGATTGTCAGTCTCGAGAGTGAGTTAAAATCAAATAATCTAGGGACTATTGCTTCTTCTCAGAAAACATAGATTATTCAAATCAGTATATCAAACCATACTATAATCATACCCTACTATTTCCTTCACATAAAATATTAATCATTCGAATCAAAATGTCAACCATGCACGTAAATACAATCCATATTATAATCATACCATAATAAATTAATAAATAAATAAATAAATAAATATATTTTTAATTTTACGGGACGAGTGGCTCGGTAGAACCCTAAACCCCAAATTCTAACAGCCATTCGGCTCTCTTAATCCAATAAAACTGGTGTCCCGAGAGCAATGCTCGACCAGGGACCTTACCTCCAGTCTGGTCACTTAAATATCCAAATAAGAAATCTAGTAGCCATTCGGCTCTCTTAATCCAATAAGATCGCTCGAGAGCAATGCTCGACCAGGGACCTTACCCACCGTCACTTAAATATCCAAATAAAAAATCTAGTAGCCATTCGGCTCTCTTAATCCAATAAGACTGGCGCCCCGAGAGCAATGCTCGACCAGGGACCTTACCTCCAGTCTGGTTACTTAAGTATCCAAATAAGCCGGCGCCCCGAGAGCAATGCTCGACCAGGGACCTTACCTCCGGCAATTTACACAAATAAGCCCAGAGAGCCATGCTCGACTAGGGCAAACCCATGAAAATCTTATTACATGTCCATGATCATTACCGGTGCGCATGCGGTCCTGATGTAACCCATCAGGCGGCATGTTCTACAAGCCACATTTTCCAAATCGCAATCATCACATATAATAAATATCATTGTCTGATGAACTCAACCAACACATATCGAAATAAAGATTAAAGATTTAAGGTAAAACAACGTGCAATTTGTGAGGGGAAAAAATAATAGCGTTTGTATTATTATAACATTACTATAATAATACTTATATTATCTTCAATAATTAATAATCTAGTAAAATTATTTATGTTGCGATACTAATAACCATATTATGCATAAACTTCCAAAATATCATATTAAAATCAGGCTTAGCAATAGTGCAATGATTAAATGACTTTAACTCACAGGATTGGCGACCTCCTAGCTCTGCTCCGGTGCCTCGGTAGGAGCGAGCCGAACGAACTGACAATCTAGTCACGGAAAACAATTTATCAAAACGATGAAACAATTACAATAGATCCTAGGTCTAGATTCCTAGGACTGACTGTCTAAGAATCTCGACTCAGGAGAATTCTACCGAAAATCCGGCAGAACCTCCCTTACAACACGAACATTACCCCCCGTAAAAACGGGTCCAGGACCTGCCAGAAAAACACTCCAAATATCCAACAATTTAAACAACGGGAGTCGGGTCCCCAAACTTCACTATTTCCCGACTCCGCCACACAAAGACAAAATACGAGGCGTAAACCGATGACAATTATTTTTGACTCACAATATCATCAAATACTCAATGTAATCCAATAGACACAATTAAACCAAGAATTTCTAAAATTAACGGGCTAAAGATAATTACCGAGACGCTCGATCGCTCGGTCGACTCGCCTCTGGCCTCCGGAGTCCGATCAACGATCTGGACACACCATCGGACTCACAACGACGCGCTGATGACGATCCCTGCTTCCGATTTTCGGATCTGACACCCGATCATCCGGAGAGATTTGCGGACGATCTCGACCGTCGATTCGCAAACGAAGCCCGATCGCCACGAAACCGGTGCCAATGCGAAGCTTGAGATGAGGAGAGTCGGGATACGTCCTCCGATCGTCCATCCTCCGCCGGAGCTCGCCAGAAAAGCTGAAAAACGCAGCTGCCCCCTACTTTCTCTCTCCACTGGATCTTCCGTCTCCGGCCACCACAGGCGTTGCTGCTGCTGCCAAAAGAGAGCCCTTGCCGAGAGGAGCCGATCGCCACTCGACTCGGCCGCCAACACCGCCGGAAACGGCCCCTCCGGCCGCTCCACACGCGTCGCGATTCCGCCTGCCTGCATTGACTTGACGCCGGCCAAAGATCGACGCCCGTGATCGCCACCGGTGACGACGCAAAGACCCGGCTCCTCCTTCTTCTCGCTGACTTCCGCTTTTCTCTCCTCCTCTCTTCTTCCCCGATTTCTTTCCCTTCAATACTCGACATTTGACCCCTGAACTTTTTCTTATTACAATTTGGTCCCTCAACTTTCTTAATTACTTACAATTTCATCCCTGCGAATTCCAATTTAACTCCCAAACTTCTTTTTAGCCTTTCAATTAAGCCCCTAACTATTTAATTTGGGCCAAATCCGAATTATTGAAAATACACAATTACAAAAATACCCCTGACCGACATATTTATTTACGAAAATACCAAACTCACAAATTTCCATTAAAACCCGATAAAAATAAAATTATACTTTTAATCCTTATTCCAAAATAATCCTCCAATTAAATCCTACACACAATTAAATTAAATAATCAATTTCCAACTTAAAATTTAATACTACTAATCAATTATAATACCAATTCTCCCAAAATTCTTTTATAAAAACATCCTTTATAATTTCTTCCAAAATTTTCCAATATATAATTTTACTTATATAAATATGCATTTGGGAAAATTTTGAATAACCAAAATATAATCATTCCTCAAATAATTTACTTGAATAATTTCTTAAAATTTCAAACTAATTGGGTATAGAAAATAACTCATTTATTTGATTAATATTAAATTTTTCATTAAATCATTTCAAATTAAACCCAATAATAATAAAGCTAAAATTAACTTAAATAAAAACTCATTATTAAATATATAAAAAATTCCGGGTGTTACATTAACATTACACAATCTACAATTTATTTTTTTAAATCTCTAGCTTTAGCATCAGAGTGGATTTGAGGAATCCATCTCTAGTGATTCCGTTATATATTCTTTTATATGTATTTTGTTGAGAATCATCCCGCTCGGCAAGCAAATCCTACTCGCTGATTCATAAGATTTTCTTATTCTAAGACATTAAAAAGAATTAAAAAAAATACGAATTAAAGTTTTTATTTTTTACATTAGGATAACTAACATTAGTTATTATCATTAGATCATTCAACTAAAATTAAAAAAAAACTAACTCAAGTTAGTTTTTTAAATCACATGCTATCAAATTTTTGAACAAAATAAATATATATTGCCAACTTAACTGCACTCCATTTTATAAATTAGATATTTTTTATAATTTTAAAGGTGAAAATGGCATAAACACACAAAAATTTATATTTGTATTACTATTACACTTAATATATATATAGACTATCAACAAAGAAAGGACAAAAAGAATCATTAAGTTTTGATTCAACAATGCACTCAAACCTATCAAATTAGGAAAAAGAAAAAGAAAGGGGTCGGAGGGATTTGGAGAGGGGAAATGGGTCGTTTTGATCTAAAAGAGCAATTGTATGATAGAATGAGACAACATGATGTAATTATTGAAAACACAATCGAGTGAATGCAAATAGTGATATCGAAAGGGGTGGGATTGACTGACTAGTTGAGTACTTTGCTCTATCCCAATCATGTCGGCACTGAAATTTCTGTAGCCATATATATTATGAATGTCTTCACTGAAAAAGCAATTTGCCCAATCTTAGTGCCCCCCCAAAAAATAAAACAAAATAGTTGGCCACTTATTTTCAGTTAAATTGAAAACAAGTTTTGGATGTATACTTATTGGTTCCTTTCACATTGGCTGTTGTTGCACAATCAATCATAACGAAATTTTTACATTTTTTCTTCTACATAACTAATTCCTTCTGTTGTTATCCAAAAAAAAAAAACCTTCTGTTTGCTATTTTGTCTATAAAATTTGAATTTTGACATTTATTCCCATCTTGCCACAAGATTGAGGCATTAGATACTACTTCTTTTTTTTAAAAAAAAAATTTAATTAATTTGTGATATAAAAACCACTTTTTATTTATTACTCTAAATAGTGAAAATTCATTTTTCTGTTCTAAAAAATAAAATAATAAATTGTTAATATAATTTAATCTTTAACTTCAAACAAAATCAGAGAAAAAAAATATTTAACATTACTAAAAATGATGTTTCTAGAGTACAACCAAACACTCAAATTTAGAATAACTTAAAACTTAAACTCTTTAATTTCAAATGTTGAGTTGTATTAATGCAAATAAAAAACCAAATTAAGTGAAGCAAAAATTTACCAACTAATAGCACATTTTCTTTTAAAGAACAAGATTTGCCCTACTTAAGATTTTTGTAATAATAACTATAGTTAGCATGATAGTGTGTTAGGTTAGAGGAAATGAGAAAACTCTTCTTTCATAAAGTGAAAAATAAACCATCATTTTTTTCTTGAAAAAGTCTCAAACCCAAGAATTCAACCTTGTAAATTCTAGCGATCATTTCCTAGTTTATATATATATATATATAAGAAGGGTGTAATCTGAATGTGGAAAGTTGGAAACTGCTCCAGTGCATGCGTGCACTCTTCAAAATTTATCAAATTCTTTTGTTGGAACAGTATCCAGTACTTTTCACTGTGATAAAGGAAAGAAATAGACTTGAAGAGTAATTGAAAGGTAGATAGAATTGGAATTGGATAAAGATTTTCTTCAAGTTCCCACGTATCTGTTTATTGGTTGTTATTACAAATCAAGAAATTTTGAATCCAATTATGGGGGAATCTCAATACATTGACTCTGTGGATAAGATAAACCATTGGCCAACCTTGCCACAACTAAAACTTTTTAGAGACATACCTCTTTCCAGGCAAATGGAATGGAAACTATGGATTCAAATTTCAAACCCCTCTCTAATGAGATCAAACCTAAGTCTATCATTATAATACCAACTATAAAATTAAGTGCAGATCTTATAAAAGGCATAAATACTAAAAAGAAACTATTCCTTAATATTCGTGTCCGGGATCTTATAACCTGATGAAAGTGCTTCAACTATTAGACTATTATGATATAAATTTAAAATTAACGCTAAACACGTTTCTCTTCTGAAGGAAAGAGAAGCAGATAAAACACAATTAAAGATTAGTGTATTAAGGCCATGAACTTTGTTTAGCAAGAAATTAAATTAGTTAAACGATTTCACTATTTCACAAAATTATTAATTAAAAACACGATAACTGCTATTTTAGTAAAGTTAAGAGATACTTTAATAATTGCATCAAGTCACTAGAAAGTATAAACTATAAGAATATTTTAATCTATATTCCTAATTGGGATTAATATTCGGTACCTATTAGAAATACGATCAAATTTCCACACATCATTCCACTCACTGTCCACATCATGCTTGATTTTAGACAAATTGTCTTGTCGGTACTAAAGTTTTGCTATCTATATCTAAATGATATCAATTTTTCAATTCGTTTCTTTTTAGTACCCAACCTATTATTTTTGTTATAATCGATAATACTTGATGGAAACTCGCCTAAAGATAAATTTCTATACGAGTCTAGAACTCGCCAATACTCGACAATTTGCCTAGACCACTAACATACTTGATAGGCGAACCACAATTACACATAGCTATAAAGTATTATTCTTAAATAATAGGAACACACATTTCCGTTGATCTTTAGGACTACGCCAAATATGAAAATAACTAGTACTTCTTTTATAAATATCCACCTAAAATACCGATGAAAGACTAATGCTAATACAACTCTCAAACACTATTTGTTAAGCTCCTATTTAAAATGAATTATACTATTGTTACTTTACATATTTGGTGATATCAGTACCCATTAGAAATTTGATATTTTTTACTGATGTGGTAGCCAAAGTCCATCTAAACATCATATTAATTAACACATCAACAAAAAGTCATTAGAATCCCAATAGCTACCATCAATTAAAACAGAAATTATAGATGTAGTACTAAAAAGAAATAAGTTAGAGAATTAGTACCATTTGGATATAAGTTGTAATATTTTAATACAAACATAGCAATTTAGCTAAAATTAAATATAACATAGACGGTGAGTGGAATGCTGAGGTGGAACTCTGCCCTCTATATCATAAAATATTGAACAAATTTATAATGGATAAAATTACATTTTTTTTAACAATCAATATGATTAGCATATTAATGTTTTGGGAGAAAAATAATGAAAAGAATTTAAAATTTAAATCTTAATTCAGACCATAAATATGTGGCCACGGTACTAAAGGCTGGTCGTTATAAAGTTATACTTCATTATGTAATCAAAACTAACTCGCACTTTCTAATATCTTAATTATACCTCATTATGGCCCCTTATAGTTAAGGGCATTTTGGGCAAAGTCTTAAAGAGGATCTAGTTATCATGTGAACATTTCGCTAAGTGCTCTAAAAGAATTCCAAAAGTTCATTTGTTAAAACCTTTATAGTATTTGTTTTTCTTTTTCTTTATTTTTTTCCGTTTATTTTATGCCCTTTTGCTTTTCATGCGCAAGTGGTTCATAATCAAATGATGGGTACACATTTTTTTAAGCATTAGGAGGAGAATGCATTTCGAAAGATTCAAACTTTGATGCCATTTTCAGCCTCACTTTTACAATATATAACACAAATTAAATGTTTTAGAATATACTATGTTATAGAGAATATCCTTCATAAAATTAGAGAAGGAAAAAGCAAATAAGATTTTGCAAGAGTTTCTTTTAAGAAAATTTGAAACACTAATTGTTGATATCAACTGATTTAAAAAAAAAACATTAATATGGTACAAAACAATGTATTTATGAAGTAAATAAAACCATGAATACCAACATTCATGGATATTGGACCAACCAAACTAGCTACCCGCTCAGGAGTTAAGCAACATTGCGATTAAGTAGTAATGATAGAAGGAAGCAACTCAGATTTGGAGCCAAAAATCTTAGCCTTTGTGTCGGGGAAAAATTCAATTCCTGGAAGCTCTGTAATCTTCCCATTACTATCGACTCCAATAGGATAAGTAAGCAAATGGCCTGGCAAATCATGTTCTAGATTCTCTGATGCGTACAGATCCCAGTACTTGGTAGCAATTTGGTTCACCTTTCGTACACATTCCAGGGTTTCAGGATGATAGAAAGAGTCGTCAAGCTTGCCTAAGTGCTCGTACCACAATGACATTCTTAATCCATGAATTTGACCCCTTGCTGCCTGCCTGGTACTCAAATGATATGGTTGATATGCTCCCATTGCTATCTCTGAATCTCTTGCACCATCCATTGATCGTTGATTAATGTTGGCGGATCCGATTATTATGTATTCATCATCCACTGTACATGAAAAGCAATGTATAATTAAGTTTATCAAGTTATATTCATTTAATGAGAAATTATTAGATGAGACTGGCCCGTGCATGCATTTGAGAATACTGTACAAGCAGCATGTAATAGTTTCTCCGATCAAATTATATAGATTCATTCCGTCATAAATTGAGAATCTTCTTGACTTACCGATCATCATCTTGGCATGAACATAGATCATGAACCGCCTGGCTTCCTGAGCTCTTCTGTAATCTGTATTATGTTCAGGTTTCCCAGGAGGTGAATACTCCCCACTCTTCTCTGTCTCTCGATTTCCAAGGCAAAAGAAAGACAAGTAATCTTTTGGATTTGAGTCAAGCTCCTTGGCCTGAAGTGCTTCAGCTATTCCACTATACATCATCTCCATCGTCTTATTTTGCCATTTTAATATAGCTTGAACTGATCCACTTTCTGGTATACCTTCTGGCCACATTGGGATGACAATATACACACTAAATCTTTCTCCAGCTTCAATCTTGTTAACGATCTTTAACGAAAGCTCTTTCGGAATTAGATGCAAAGCACCAACCTCTTCAACCTTAGTGCCATTAGATTTCCAGTTAAATGAGCTTCCAAGAAAGTATTGATTTTCAATATAAATAAAATTCTTTGCCCGCCGAATGGCATTGATATAAGCATCCTGAATGCTTCTGTCAATAATATTATCCTTCCAATTGATAAGACCAACTCTAGCTGCGGCTTCAGGATCATCAGGAAAGCCATATGTAGAGCCCCCATCAATAGATCGGAACAACTGAACATTCCATGTCTCATTGTCTTCAGGAAACATAGCAAGAGACTGAGGTACGAAAATGTCATTAAGTTCTCTTACTTGAAGAAGCAATTCTTCTTTCCCACCTTGCTTTCTCCACCTCTGCTCAAAATTGGTTAATACATCCCAAGCAACAGGTCCATCTAACCGGCAATGAATGTCATGCCAAGGCTCCCTTGGTCCTCCCTTAGCAATCGATGCGTTCGAGAAACTAGGCTGATGAAAGTCATTTCTATGCGCTGAATCTAAAGTCCTGAAGATGGAGTGAAATTGAGTATCATATCTTCCATCACACAGATCAATACCACCAATGAAACTTATAATTCTCCTCTTTTCTAATTCTCCATTTGGCAATCCACTATCCACAATCACAGTCTTCTGATGATGAGTGAATACTGTAGAAATCTCAAGACCTTGTTTAATACTCTTCCAATTATCAGGATTTCGCGGACATAACACGCAGTTAACTCTCGTGTTATGGAAATAACTTCTGGTATCTTCATCATGTGTGGCCATTACTCCATCCTTCTTTAGTAACTTGACGGAAGTTTTGTCATCCCAAACAAGCATTAGCACTCTAACACCTTCCTCGGCCTTTTTCTTTAGTAACTCCCCTAGAATCGTATCTCCTCCCTTTTTGGGTCTCCTCGAGTCCCTCACCAAACTGATTTTAGTAAAAACAGACCATCCTGTAATGTAAATAAAGTGCTTAGCATTACATATTGCATCGAAAATATCTTCCCAGCATCGGTGCTGTGCATAGCGCTTATCTCCCCGAAGAAAGATCTTTGGGTTAAATTTGTCAGGAACATGAGCATCTTGATAGAGGGTAACTCTGCAACCACTTCTTTGAGGAAAGAATGTGTAAGGTACACCTGAAAAATTTGGACTTGTAATTCCTTTAGACCAGCTACTTCTTTTAGTTGCATCAAGAAATTGAACTCTGACATGAATCTTTAAGCCTCTGTGTAGAGGTTTATGATTCTTGTTCAAGATTCTGAGCCATTTATCTACTTTTTCGCCATTAAGAAGTTCTACAACAGGCAAATAAGCTCTTCCGATCACTTGTGACCCAATCGGATCTTTTACTTTGATAGAGAATGTAACATTTGAAGCCAAGTGAGCACAGTAAATGTGGAAAGATTCGTCCCACTGTGGATCAGATCGTGCATGCTTCAACTCTCTAGTTCTGCCAACTTTAGTTCCTTCTAAATCAATTGTAGCATACAATTTAGAGAATCCTTTTCCACATCCAACAGTCTCTTCAACGTTTTCCAGTATCTGCAAGAAGCATTAGTGAAACATAATAATTGAATGATTTTTTACTTGTATCCATATAGAAAATGACTTTTTTCTTGCTATTCTTGAGATATGACACTTAATAATCGAATGAGTAATACGGATAAGATAGTTACAAAATTTAAGTATATGTTAAAAAAAAAATCAAAATATGCATCACTTGTCTAACTGTTGGATGCAAAATTTTGACGATAGCCATATCACTCCCGAAACAAGAAACCTATACTCCATTTGCGGAAAGCAATATAAAAGCTTGTCAATGGAAGAACATTAGGTGGATTATGCTTTTCACGCATCATTATAAAGCGGAAATGAATAATATACAACTAAGATTTTTAAACTAAGAGTATACTACTAAACTATACCCAACATATATATATATAAAGAGATATATTAATATACGAGTGAAGACCACGCCATGTGATTATATATGGGAGTATGTATAGCCGGGAAAGGTAAGAAATTTTCCTGTATATTTACCTGCAAGACACATCAAGCAGAACATAAATACCCAATTAAGTTCCAAAACTGAAGAGATATGAAGACAAACCTAAGATAGTTAAATTACTTTTCTCGTAAATACAACTACTTAGTCTTTCCTTAAAGAAGTATATACTATTACAATAAAAGAAAGTTTTATGTATAACAGCAAGTGGAGGCAATAATTAGAGAGAAATCATACATAGTTGTTATAATCTCGATTAGTTCAATTAAGCTGCTTGTGCAAGATGAAGATCATGAAAAATAATCCAAGAACATATATATAGATGTACCTTGCAAAAAAACTTGGAGCAGCCTGAACCAGAAAGCCTATCGACTTCAAAAATGGTGAGATCAAGTATTCCATGAAGCAGAACAGGAGCCATCCTTCAAGCAACGTTTACCCAGTACTGCACCAATGTTGAACAGGAAAAATGATCTGCGAACGATAGATTTGTAAGATGAACAAATTTATGAGGAACTTAACAAGTATATAAATGTATCAGCACTGGCAAATTCTTATTATGTGTACATCCATATTACAGTAAAAGAATCCATGCAAAAAGACCAATTACCAAAAGGAGCTGACCAAACATAAAATAATGATGGGTGGCTTAGTTAGAGTTGTTAATTCTAGGTAATAAAATTTGGAGAAAGAATGTTAGAAGAGAAAGGAATTGAAGTTGAAGGAATTAAAAATTAGAAATGTAATGCTTTAGCAGGTAAGTGAGGGTTGAGGATGACCCTGATAACGTAGTAGCATCCATTTTATTTTAATTCAACTTTTTTGGCGGCTTGGCACTCATAAAATGTACCCTTTTCTTTTTTCTTTTTTGTTTCATTAAATAAGTTACAGGAAAAAAAGAGATTTGCACGATAAGGTAAATTAGTCGAGGAAATGCATAAAGATTACCTATTTAATCTTTTAAAAAGTTTAGAAACATTCAATATTTCTTAAATCAAAGAGTTTTAAAAAATTTAGTTGCAATGATGTATCATACTATTAAAACTAGTGTTCAACTCTAACTTCCTGCACTGTTATGAGATAAAATGAGAATCTTTCTCATTCAGTTATTTAAGCTATTCTAAAATATAAAAAATATGATACCGTCTATTTAATCTGATTATAAATATATATTTCAATTTAAATAAATTTGAAGTTGGAATTTGAATTTCCTGTCTTCATTTGTAATAAAAAAGAAAATACAAAAGATAAAGATACAAATGGAATCTAAAAAAGATTATACAAATTGAATTTAAAACAGAGAATTGAGATTAGGTAAATTATCTGTACATAACAGTAAGATTTCAACAAAGGAACCTTCATGTAACTTCCTTTATATGATATGATACATATGTTTATAGATTTCTTATTCACCAATAATCCCCTTTACCATTTCACTTACTCCTTTCCTGTGATTGGCAGGAGCAGGCAGGTCTTCATTGTATGCGTTTTAAGCAATAATTAGAACAAACAGAGATTCTCTCTTCAGATGGCAATGGACATGAACATGGCAAAATTAACTATGGGAACAACTATGGAGCAGGTTGTCCATTGAAGCATTATTAAACATTTATGATTACCCATTGATGGATAATACTTTTTATCAGTTAGATGAACATCAGAGGGTTTTACCTAATTTTACAGTCAATATTATGATTATTTTTTAGTTTTGGTATTTGAAACGCGTTAAACAGAAAACCTAGAGGTTTTCATGCAATTTAAGAAAATAAAAAATTATGTGAACAAATTCTAATTTAGATTGGCTTAATTGCTAAAAGATTTTGCACTTTGCACTTGTTAATAAAATCAGCATATACTTTGACATTGATTTTAATTTTAGTCTTCAACGAAATTATCGATCAAATTTAAGCAATAATAAAAAAAAAAACTAAATTAACATCCTCATTATTAAAATATTATCATTTAAACATATAAAATTAATAAAATTTTAAAATTAAAAGAAATTATAAATAAATTATATATACTTAAATGATAATATTTTAGTAAATGGGATGAATAATATCTTTAACATTGAATCAATTTTTCTTTGATGTCACCGGAATTCACTCAACATTAACAGATCTAATGAATAATTTAACTGAAAGATAAAATTAAAATTAAAATATAATGCTGAAATTGAAAATTCAAAAACTAGTATTGGATAATTATATATATTTTATTATTTAAAATTAATAAATATATATTAATTATCTATAAATTTATAAATTTAGTGTATAGTCGGCCAGGTCCGAAGAATTTCTCAACTACGTGATAATCTATCATTTACGGCAAGTAGTCAGTCTGGTTTGTTTAAAACTTATTTGAAGCAGTGTAAAAGCTAGACAGAAAGAATTAAATACTCATTGCTGCAGGTTAAGAAAACAACAGGAAAAATGAAAAAGGTGTTTTGTGAGAAAGTCTGTGATTCCTCAATCTTGTGTATCGCAAAGCTTGTCTTAGAAGACACACTTGCATACAAACAGCAGTTAGTTTACGGAGAAGAAGGATAGGATGAAGCATCAGGACTAAGATCCCGAGCTACCTGGAGAAGGTGTTTTATGTTGATTCCAGGATAGTGCTGTAAAAGCCTCAAATTGGCTGCAAAGTCCCCACTTAACAGCCTGCTTTTCACACATAACAACATTGCACAACAGATCCTCAAAAGCATATCCTGCAAGAAATGAGTTTTGCTTCCTGTAAATAACCATTAGAAGATGATTTTGGAGTGACCAATAGTGTCAGTCCCTGGTTGCTGAGCCGGTGTGTGTGTGTGTGTTTGTGTATGTCTGAGAGAGAGAGAGAGAGAGAGAAACCTGAATGCCGGAAGGATTACTCAGAAGACAATCCCAAATTCTTAAGATGGACTGGAGATCGAACTCTTGAGTAAGTAACAATGTGATCCACCTGAACCCGTAGAATTGTGGTTCAACCTGGCGGTTAGAAGACATAATATAAGCGTCCCTGATCAACATCAATCCTAGCTTAAGGCAAATATGAGTGATGACGGAGCTTCCAGACAATCACTTGTTTTAATTAAATTCAACTTCATTTATACCTTGGTTGTGAACTGAAGATGCCGCCACAATTCCTCATCGTTTGCTTTCAGCAAATCTGCCAATCTGGAAAGGGTGGATAGGATACCAACTGGACTATTATCCAACTGTTGACAAAAGTGATCCACTGAATCGCTCAGTAGTCGAACAAAACAAGAAAAACTATCTGCTTCCGCATTTGCCTGCGCGACAGAACATGCAGATGTATCGATTTCTGGGATATCCATAACGTAGTCACCTTTATGTTTTCTTTTTTCTTTTTCAAATAACATATGTTCAGAAAATTCTAGCAAATTATAACCAATCTTAGAAAATGAAAACAAAAAAGTGACAAAATACGCCTTACAGCATTTTGCTCATCAGGGTCGGTACTGAATACATAGAAAATTGGTGCCAAGACCTCATTCATGCCTTGAACATAACGAATAGCAGGATTTAGCTTTGCAAATAAGAGAAGAATATTCCTCATTGCATCCTGAAGTTGAAAATTTTCACAAGATTTAGTCAGGCAGTATTTATCCTCGCATCTACGTTATTACTACCGACTGCTCAACTACTGTAGTTCTGTAAAGACATTGTAAAAAATGCATCTAGAGACTGGAAAAGTTAAAGTCAAAGAAAAGCTGCCATGCCAGAAACTGAGATGTTTCTTGGCCTGATCTTGAGCTTTGACCAAACAGTTAAACACTTATTGGCCTTATAGAGAAGAGAAAAGAAGTATGGGTGGCACAAGATATACCCTATTTTTCTTACTGAATGATGAATCCCCGGAGAAGAATTTCATATTTGGGTGCGTGCGCTGCAAATCACGATCGATCTGATCTGCAATCTCTGTATGCTACAGACAGATGTTCATCTTGATGAAGAGTGAATGAAACTAAGTGCAAAGAGTTCCAGACACCTTAGATTTAGAATGGAGAAGAGTTTTCACCTGGAAGTACTGATGCCAAGCACTAGCCTTACCAACACTCAACGGGTGATCTTCATGAGAAATTTCATGTCTCTGAAGTGGTCCAGCAACATCACCTTCAGCATTTAGCTCATCAGAATTCATTGCACCATTATTTATCTTAGTGAGCTCTGACTGTCTAGATTCAAGATTTTGGTTAGTGTGAGGTAACAGTTAAGGCACCAACCTGATGAATATGTGCAGTAAGAAATGCATCTGAAACTAAATGATCATAGCAGTCAGCAACTTACAGGACTCAATAGAAGCTCCTGTTTCAGCTTGGCATATTTTTGTCTATGCTCAGTCAGCTCCTTTTCCCACAAATCACGAGAAGGAGGTAAATAACCTAAGAGAAGCTGCCGGCCAAGATTGCTGAGATTTTCAGGACTCATTTCATAACAACAAGAGTTTAGAGGTTAGAAACGAATTTAGCATGTCGATTTGAGGAATGTTTCTAGCAATGTATCCATGGTAGGTCATTCTGCCTGAAAACCGAAATTGACAACAAGGGAAGAATATTTTTGAAATGACATCATCTAATCGTCCAAAGTAGAAGCATTCAAAATCTAAAGTTGAATAATATGAGTATGATGTTTCAATTGTTGAGACCAAGGATCCCGAATTGGATGAGTGAAACTAATTTCATCCTGTTTCCCTTCCCTAAAATGGAGAGAGCATGCTTGTTATATATTCAAATTTTTATCTTGCATTTGTCTGAATTTAACAGAGAATGCATATGCACGAGAATGCGGGTTCATTCACGGAAAGGTCACTTCTGTTGACAGACAGAGTTGTAACTATTGAAATGCTCAATTTGGAAAAGGAATCTGCGCCCAGCCCAACTGAAGTAACCTGTTCTTCAACCATATGTGATGAGGTGAGACTCATTCAATCTTAAAACAATTAACACTAACCATTTTGATACATTAAATAAACTCAAACTGCACAAACTGTAAACAGAATTTGCTTTAGGACAATTGATATGGATTTTTATGCTATGTTTGGTTGAAATCTATAAAAAAAATTTATTTCATTTGAAAAAAAAAAATATGAAAGAGCAAATAAAATAGAAATGATAAAATCAAAAGAGATATATATTTGTATTATAGGATATATTGACTTGCTAATATGAAATTTATTTATAAATTTTATCTAATTTGTTAGAATCTAATTTAGCTATAATTAATTTTATACAAATTTGATCATATAGATTACTAAATTAATTTTTACTTCATTTAAAAAAAATAAACTTTAAATTCGTAAATGAATTCTATAATTTTAATGGATTTTAACCAAATACTGTGTTAATGACAATTGCTGCGTGAGAAGTTAAACAATTTCTTCAGATACTTGAATATAGTATGTACAGCAGGTGTAAACAATAGAGATATATAGTGCAAGAATTGAGCAATTACAAATCTACCTTCCAAGTTGTTGCACGTAAACCTCCTCCATCAGGGAGGCCTGTACTAGCAAGTCTCTTCAATTTCTCTATATTTATCTCCTTCTGAGAAAGCTGACCAGAAAAGAGAACAAAAAAGAGCAAATAAATAAAGTATCAAACAAGAACCAACACTGTAATTTTCCCATAAAGCAGAAATTGCCCCAGCATTCTCTTTCGTTGAGATCAAAGTGCAAGAAACCAGAACAAACAAGGAAATTAAACCTGAAACTACTGGAATCCAAATAAATAATGCTTGACCAAAACTAACTCTCACTAACTAAAAAACCTCAGAAACCCTTAACAAATCATCCAAATTTTACCTCCGAACACCAAAACCTAAAAAAAATATTTTAGCCCACATTTGAGAAGAAACAGCTGACCTCATGTTCAAGATCAGACCTTTTCTCATCAGCAGCAATAACCTCCATAACAGAAACATGACCCTGACCGGGTACATCTTTTTCAATTCTTTTCTCATCATCACAAACACTCACATCGTCATCATCATATTCATATTGGAATTCATAATCACTCTTCTCCTTACTTAACTCAGTTCCATTGGGTTCCATAATCTCAAGCTCCTCTCCACATTCAAAAACTGAGTCTAACCCTCTATACCCTTCATCTTCATCATCTTGAAGACCAGATACCAAGCTACCAAGGCTGTCAGGGAACACTCGTCTAGCTTTTTCAGTGAGCTTGAGCTTGCCTTTCAGCATGGTAAGAAGTAAATGAGTCAAGTATTTGAAGTGAATCGGCCGAGTCAAGTTTGTTATTATGGGTAGCGCAGCGTTAGTGGTTTCAAGAAAATGAAATTGAGAAGAAACAAAAGAAAGAAAGAGAGACATGAGTGACAAACTCGAGGTGATTTAACTCAGTTTGTGAAACTCGTTTGTTTCTTGTTTTCGGGAAAGATTGGTAGTTGTTAGTTATAGTTGACTGGTAGTTGGTTATGTCGCCAGTTAATCGCGAGTCGGGATACTGTTGTTCTGTTTTGCTTTGGGCTTGGACTTGGGCTTAGACTTGGGTTTTCGTTTGGCCTTTATTCAAGAGTGGTTTTGATTCGTAGCAAAGCCCATTATTACCAAACTGCTATTGGAACTTCATAGAATATCGGATTTCTTTCTAAAAGCTACAAAAATATAAAATAATTATAAAAACACCAGTAAAAATTACTGACGATAAAGATATTCAAAA
This sequence comes from Ricinus communis, assembly GCF_019578655.1. NCBI lineage: Eukaryota > Viridiplantae > Streptophyta > Magnoliopsida > Malpighiales > Euphorbiaceae > Ricinus > Ricinus communis. The sequence goes on from NC_063258.1 coordinate 26,064,935, forward strand.
AGAGAAGTTTATTTATTAAAATATTTAATTTAGTTTTTTCAGATAAAAGTATATCTGTTAGATATACTTTGAAGAAAAAAAATATATATATATATATATATATATATTTAATATATTTTGACAAATATTGATATAAGATATATTAATTTTATGAAATATTTTTGCGTTTTGTTTGATTTTATGATAATAATGATGAATATATAAATAAATAAATCTAAAATATATTTTTCCAAATTAAAAATGTAGAGATGTATTGAGAATATCATATCTCGAAAATTAAATAAATCTTTATAAGGTAAAAAAAAATTATATATCTAGTATATATTAAGTATACATTAGTTATCTCAACCTTATTCAAATGAAATAAAATGTAAACTCAAAAAAGTTGAATGACAAAAGGTATACATTTGCCAAATAATAATATATTTTAAATATCTAAAACTTTTCTAATGAAACAAAATTCAATTCAAATGTTCAACAACAAATGTATATATTTACTAAAATATGGTATACGTTAAGTATCTGAAACTAATTTTAAAAAAAAATGAAAAAAGTAAAAAATGCACACTTTTAAAAATAATAGAGGGTAGTTTAGAAAAAATAAAAAATGAGAATATTTTTGTAATTATTTTTAAAAAATTGATAAATAGTGAAATTTCTCTATAATAATCTCGGGATAGAAGATTAGGTTTTCAAAAAGTAAGCCCAAAAGAAACCTTTTTTGGGCCAATTAAATCCATTTTGGTCCTTAACCTCATATGTATGAAACACATTTACTATGAGAAAAGTGAGTGGAATATTTTATTAAGATATTAACTCCCGCTTTTCTCTTAGCTTAATTGTTGCTTGAATTGGACAGAAATGAGTTGGCACGTGTATATCTTATATTGGGTAATAAACCTAAAGCTAAAGGAGAAGTAAATTAATTAGAGAATTCCTTAAACTCTCCAATTGAATCTAACTTAAGTTAGGTTTTCTGTCTAATGCTCTAAGAAGTTAGTTCCATTGAAGAAAAACACTACAATTTATGTACATTGGGTTAGTAATGCAAATTTTTTTAGTATAATTCATTGATATGTTAAGTGTTCCTTTTGCTATTCAAAATAGATGGAAAAGTTTATTTTGTCATTATTTGAATGATAAAAGTCATAGGTACTTATAAACTAAGCAACTTGTTTTAGTATGTGGTCTGTGTGCATCTTTTGTTGATTTGATTTATATGCACATGGGTAGTTGTGTAGATTTATTTGTTTGTAATGTCATATGTCAGTTGATGAGAATATTGCCTTCTTTTATCTACAAGATTACTATTTAACAGAAACAATGTCAATAATACCTATTACTTTTAAGATTCATTATGGGGATAAATTTGTTAGAGATCCTAAGCTTATGTATGTGGGTGGTAAGATATTTTATTGGAAGTTACATGATATAAACACTTTACATTTCATGAGAATTTTCAGTAAACTAAAATATTTAGGCTATGCACATGATCCCTATATTTACTGTTTACCTGAAGGTAAATTGTTGGAGGATGATGTACTTAAGTCCATGCACAATGACTTGTACATATATGAGATGTTGCCCTGCTCTTCTAGTTGGAATGGTATTTGATAGTGCATAACAATTCATAATGGCTTTATCTAAGTATGTTGTTGCTAGAGGTGTTGAAGTTTTTTTATAAAAAGAATGAAAATGGATAGAATCATGTCTTGTTGCATTAAACCATATCCTTGGACAATATTTGCAAGTACTGATACAAAGTTAGGGGACTTTATTGTAAAAACTTATTTTCTTGAAAATAAAATGCAAAGGAGAACTTCTTACTGCAGTTGGCAAAGATGCCAATTATCAAAGGTATCTTGTTGCATGGGCAATAGTTAACAAAAGCAACTTGGATTTGATTTTTTTAAAGTTAAAAAAAGATATTGGATTGACTGATGGGAAGGATTTCACTATTATTAATGATATGCAGAAGGTAATTGGTAAAGTAATTGTCTAATCTTACATTACTATTCAAGTTCAATTGTAATTATTTATTAATATTAATTATGCAGGGCTTGATTGAAGCTGTCAAAGTAGAGCTATTACTTATAGAGCACAAATGGTATGCAATGCATATCTACTCAATTTGGCAAAAAGCTCATACCAATAAAACTTTAATGATCAGTTGAATGAGCTTGATAGAAAGGCATCTAGAGCAGTTGAGCATCTTTTCACTTGTCCATCTTATATATGGTGCAGACCCTTTTTCTCTTTTAATGCTAAGTGTGATAGTTGTGAGAATAATATATGTGAATATTTCAATGGCCATTTAGTAAATGCTAGAAACAAGCATATTCTTGCTTTATTAGAATGGATTAGGGTTGAAGCTATGAATAGAATTCATATCAAAAGAGATGATGTTGTGAAATGGTTTTCAAATGTTAGTCCTAACTTACTAGAAAGATTTGATAAGAATATGGAGAGGGCAAGTAGATGTAATATGGAGTGGAATGGGCATATTGGTTATGAGATTTCAGAGTGTTTAGATAGGCACAATGTTTCTTCATTATTTTTCCTTTTGTTCATTTTTTGGTTAACTTGTGAATCAATTTGGTAAATCAATATGGCTTTTTCAATTAAGGTTATGTTTTTGCAAAAAATCTTATACCAACAGCCCAACAGAAGATCATTACACCATACTAGCATGATGCTATCAAATACCAAGGCAACCCAACTTATTGGAGGTTCCAAGCTCCAGGATTGCAATGGGTAGGTAAACCTAACATCTCCACTACACACTTGCAAGCTCAAGCAGAACTGCAAAAAGAAAAAATAACTACACAAACACATTTCACTCGTTCTATCCCATCAAATACACATCTACCACATTTTACTCACTATCAAACACTTTTGAATTCATCTCAAAGCCATTTCACCTAGTAGGCTATATCATCTCAAAGACATTTCAACCAATAGGCTATGTCATCTCAAGCTTCATATGCTCCAAACATATCTACATCTTCATTAATTGGAGGACGTCAGACCCAACACTCTCAACAATCAGTAGTTTCTCAATGCCCTTCATTACACCCAGTACTTCCACCTATAACAAATCAAACTAAACTGTTGCCAAAGGGGAAAAAGAAGCTGCCACCATAAAAGAAGCATATTTGAAAAATATGATGATCTTACATATCAATATTATTTTATTTTTTTGCATTGTGCTCTGCTAGGAAACATATTAGTTTACTCTAGAAAATTACACAACTTGTCAACTAATTTTTGGACATGTGTGCACCAGATTAGTGTTATATGTGCTTCAATTGTGTCTTGACAACTTGGAGTTGGAAATCTAGAGCAACACTGTTATGGGGTTATACCATAATTGAATTCTAGATATTGCATAGTTTTAGGTCTTTTTTGAGCTTTCATTTAATGTAATAAAATAATTTACTGAATGGAAGTATTGATTCAAAATTGTTAATTTCTTAACTGTTGCAATAAAAAGGAAACAACAACTGCTGTATTTTCATTCATAATAAAACTTCATACAGGACTTTTATTGCATATAACTTATCACAGATTACACATGCCTAACTAATCTAAAATGTGACAACTCAATTTTAAATACTACGGTTACAATTGACACAATTAATATCTATGTCAACATCAAAATCCCTTGAGTGCAACACATCCTAAACTTATACACTTCTTTAGCTACATTAGCAGCTTCAATCTCTCTTCTTAAACTCATGCACTCCATCTGCATTTCATAAAATTCAGAATGCAATCTTCTATCACAATAAACACACTTCAGTTTTTCATTTTCTACCTTCAGAGTAAAATTCTCCACATACAATTCATTGATTACGTGCAATGCTTGCAGAGGGAATCAATCATCATGCCACTCGAAAAACTGGCATCCCTCTTATTGTTGCTCCACTCTCTTCTTGCTTGTCTTCTTTTATAACCATTCACATCAACAACTTCAAAAAAAACTATAATACTAAGAAAACACTAACTAAAACCTACAATTACCCAGAACCTGATAGTATCTACAAGAGTAAAACCTTGTTCCTCGATTATTATCAGTCCAAGCAACCCATCTTGGAGCTCTTAGATTGCAATCACAAAGACGAAGTCGACCTTTGTACGCAGGTAGCTGTGCAATTGGAGGACGAGAAATACTGTGACATTGGCATGATGAACTTCCATATTATGAGGATAAAATCGATATTTATTGTATTTTGGTTGTAAGAAAAAATAATTTTAAGGTTTTTATTCAGACATACCATTATAAATAGAAATACTTTAACGAATAATAAACTAATAAACAAATCACTAAATTAGAAAGAATTATTTTTTTAATATATTTTAGTACAGATAATAAATGTTTTTTACACACACAGGATTAAACGCCAAATGGGTTTATTAGCCCGAAAAAGATATTTTTGGGCATATTTTATGAAAAAGACGAAATTCGATCTATTTGGCCTGCAGTTACAAGCCCAAAGGCTAAAATAACACTTTGCCCTATAATCTCATCGACAATTTTCAATTAATTTTACGCTCAGTTCAATTTGTTTCTTTTATTGAAGTCCTAATTCTTGATTTTTACATTCAAAAATTATCTTTAAACTTTCTCCAAAAGAAAAAAATCTTTAAACTAACATAGAGTATGAGTTATATGGTTTCTATTAGGCCTAATCATCAAAATGATCCAAACATCTAGACCTTTTATAATTTTAACTTGAGTTATTAATTTTTATAATTTTATTTTAATTTGATAACTTTTATGAAAGAGTTGCAAAATAAATGAGAAGTCAAATTTTTAGTTCATGAAATACTTCACTTATTATGATATTTTCAAGAGTAATCTAAGAGCACTTCTAAAAGACTCTTTATATAAATTAAATTTTTTATTATAAAGAGTCATCCAATAAAATAAAATCTAATACACTTTTTATTTTTAAATATAAAATAAATAGTAGATTTGACTCTTTATATTTGAAGAGCCAAATTTCACTTTTTATCGTTGTAATTAATACACTACACATTTTTATACATTTTACTAATTGATATTTATCATTTTTTACTTTTTTTAAATAATTTTTTTTCTCTTTCAAAGAAAAAGGAGAATAAAACCAAAATATTAATACTTGTTGAATAAAACAAAATAAAAATAAAGTAAAAATTTCAACTCTTTATAATTAAATATAAATGAAGATGCGTTTTATTAAAAAAAACTTTTTAAAATAAATAAAAAGCACCATGATTATGCTCTAAATAAATAGTTAGAAACAAGTACAATATAAATCATATGCAGTAGAAAACATTTACAAAAGTAGAATACATTTGAAATTTGTAATTAGAAAAAAGAAAAAGGCTATTGATGAAAAGGGACAACAATGAATTAAGCTATAGATGGCAACAAAGCAACACATTAATCACATATATACTGAAATGTTTCCAGCAGCTCTGGAGCCACCAGCCAATCATTTCTTTTAATTTTAAGGATTATCAGAAAGGAGAAAACGAAAAAAAGAAAGAAAAAAAGAAAAGAAGCAGCCTAAATAAATAGGCTGTTAAATAGGATGGAGATAATTAGGAGCACATGGAGGAATTTAATATTGGAGGGGGTCACTGTTAGCAAAAGAATATGAATATTCCTGTAACGTACAAGAGAGAGCTTTCTTTCTATATATATATATATATATATATATATATATATTTAAGGGTCCCCATCATGCATGTGAGTTTCCTCTTGCTATTTAATTTATAACCTTTATTTTAGATGCATCAAACATTATATTATAACTCTTCAAATGAATTGCTACGTGGTTTATCAGCAAGCCATACAACTTGCTCTTCCTTTCCCTCCGAGTCCGAATCTGTTGGTTGTTTAATTTCTTTCCATAATGTTAACTTAGTTAGGAAGTAATGGGCTGGAAATGATTTTGGTCCCTATTATTGACATGTAAGATATTCTTCATCTTTTAATTTGGAACTTCTAATTTTTCTTATTGATAATCCTCAAAAGAATTGGAGTCAGGTTAAATATGATTTGTTTGTTTGTACTTCTTATTATCTAATTACACTGGTAAAGTTTATATCATTTTAGGCTGTATAATTAGTGTTTTATGAGCTAAACAATTTCATAAAAAGAGTTAAATGATTTAAAATTAGCTCAATTGAAAAGAAAACATCTTTTTGCTTTGATGATCATTGGTCGGATCATAAGAATAGATATAAATAACCAAAAATTATAAATTTAGTACAATCCCAAAAGTTAAACTAACAATAGCAATTGGATAAACTAAAACGAAAACATCTTACATCTTATACAAGTGAAGAGCATTTTGTTTTACTTTTAAAAGGAGAGATATATTGGGTTTAAGTGCACTAACTGTATTGTGAATAATAAAAATAAATAAATAAAGTGAACCAACAAAAACAAGAAAGTAATTCATGCAGCTGGATCACATGCAAATATTTATAGCTTCTGATACTGTCACTGGAAAGCATTTGTATGCAATGCTTGAAAATTTTACAATCCCTGTCACCACATCATGATAGGATGCCTTCCGGTGTATAGAACGAACTTGGCTTTATTTATTTTGCAGCCCTTTTCCCTGATAATAATAAAACCCTCAGAGCTGAATTTATACCTTGCCATGGTTCTAAATGTGGGGAAATTCACCTGTCCAAATTTATTTGATTGCTGTGTCAGTATCTTTTTTTCTTTCAATTTTCTTGTAGAAGTTGAGGACATTTCACTGTCAATATATAGCCCTTCAATGTAAAATTTACATACAAAAACTGATGCTGTTCCTTTGAATTTTCTGTACATATTATAGATGCCAATTGCACAAGTGTTTAACTATCTCCTTACAATTTATGTATCATTTCGAAACATGTATACAATACACTCCAGAAAAATACATTATTACTGAGAGTTTGCACCTAGTTCGAAATTTGTATATTTATTATCTGTATTATAAATATAAGAATATAACTATTCTTATTATAGAATTCGCGATTTATTATATTTTATATATAAAAATAAAAGAGTCAAAAGAAAAGAAAAGAAAAGAATTCATCAACTCATACCAACTTAATTACAAAGAGCCCAAATTTGTCATAGCAGGCACAGCAAGAATTGATTGGTGTAAGCACATAGCAAAAGGATAATAATGGTTCCAGTTCTTTGGGAAGTAGATGGTACCAAATTTCTGCTGCCTATTCATCCTCCAAATATGTTATCATGTAAATAATAATAACTGAACTTGTCAATGTTCATATAATATAAAAAAACTAACAGTTACTAAATTTATAATAAAAAATTAACAACTAATAAATTTATAATGAAAAGTTAACAACTAATAAATTTATAATAAAAATTAACAACTAAATTTAAAATAGTAATAAACACTTTATTTTAAATTGATATAAAATTTAAATTATAATATTTTCTCAAAGTTTAGGTTATTTTTTATAAAATAAACAACATGTTTAACAATTTGAATCCGACTGTGCAACTCTAATTCTAATCTACCTAATTATATGTTTGAGATTTTAAAATTAGTATAACTTAAATAGAAATATAAAATAAATACTTATATCATATCAAAATAATAAATAATACTTGCGAATACTTTCTTACTTTTAGATATTTTAATAATGATTTTTTATAAGGACAAGTTTAAATTAAATTGTATTTATTGTAGGCATGTTTTTTGAAATTTCTAGAATTAGAATTAATTATCATTAATAATTGAAAGTTCTAGACTTAGATTTGTACTTTTTTATAATTAGATTTATAGTTAATGAATTGTTATTTCTTTTTTCAAACAATGAATTGTTATTGTTAATTATTATTATTTTTAGTTAACTCAATTAATTAAGAATTAGTAAAGCCTTATTAATACATTTATTTATCTCCTTCCTTTCGCCCCCTCGCACTTATTGTCAATTATCTTTATATTTTTAAATTTGAGTAATATTCACATGAAGTAAATATATGACCGGTTGAAGCAAATAATTTCCCGAGAGGGCACAAAGAATGCGATAGCAATGCTTATGTCAAAAAATTCTCAAATTATTTAAGGTCAGATGTTAATTATTAAGTTGCTTATTTAATTTAATATCTAATTTTAAAGGTGGGATATATATGAATGAGACAGCTAATTCTGAAAACAATAAATATTAGGAGAATTCGAAACCATTCTTCAGACATACAAAAATATAATTCAGAAACTTATACTTTTCCATGTATGGCTTCAATTATCTTATACCTTATTACCAATATTTCTTTGATTTATCTGGTGTCTTAATGTCATGTTATTTCTTTTCCTTATAAACATTCTATCTTAAAAACAATAAATAATTATAGATATAAACAAATGACACTCGAATTTAGATTAATAATAAGTCTAATTTAACTCGATTAACTTTTCTTAAAGTACCAAATTGCTTTAGTTTAATTTTTTTTTATATGGCTATTATTAAATAAATATTAGCACGTAAGGATTCAACACTCTCTCTTGAATAATTGTTTTCTTATTAATTTTTTAATTTAATTTTTCAATTTAATAACTTGCTACCTATTTAACAAGTTAAACTAGTTTTATATTCTCTCTTTTAATAAATAAAAGTAGTTTAACTTGTTAAATAGATAACAATTATTAGCTAGGTTGAAGAAATTGGATAAAATAAACTCACAGAAAAATAATTGTTTAAGAATAAATTTAAGAGAAAATGTTGCTAGCATTCCTCACCAAATGAAACCATACAGACATCTTCGGGCTCAACATTTGACAATTTCGAATCATTTACTTAGTAGTGAGGATTTCTTTTGTCATGGAATAAGGAAAATTACTCTCTCATTTATTGTGTTAATTAAAACGTATCAGACAAAATTTCTAGAAATAATAAAATGATATTTTAAGAGTTTTAAGCTTCAATACTATTGGTATTATATATATAAATATAAAAATAAGGTTATTTATATCACACCTAATTTATATTAAGAATGTGACTTTAAATGCTAATAGATTTAGTAGAAATATGATTTGTTTTTAAGGAAAAATTATAAGTGTAACATTCATTTTAATTATTACATAAAACTAAAGTATCTTATTTTCTAAGAAAATGTATATTTAAATTCACATATATGTGTGAAAATGCAGAAATAATTATTGAAAAACAAAAATAGACATTCTAAACATTTAAATGGGTACTTAAATAAATTATTTTTCTGAATTTAGTTGTTTGCTTTCTCACTGATTTATCCCTTAAGGTTTCTTTTCGGTTACAGTTGAGTTGTATTAGAATTAAATTCGAATGTATAAAGGTATTAGCGTACTGGCTTTGATAAATCAACTTAAATATAATTTTTTTTTTTCAGGTATTCTTATCTAATAAAACGGCTTTTCAAAATGCATTTTAAGCGAAGTTGACTAAGTCTGTAACTATGGACCCATAATGTACGTACTAGAGAACATAAAAACACGATTGGGGTGTCAATATATACATATGAATCAAATCCAATGAATAACATATTTAAATTGCAAGAGATGTGTTGTGATTGATTGTGATTTCGTGACAAATGAAACAGTATACTATTTGAGACCTGATTGATCTTACAATGAAAGCAAGAGTTTATGTTTTGATTGATTGTGATTCCTTAACCAAAAAATAGTACATTCTGATACTTCAAATCTGTTGGTCGTATAATCTCTTTTCAGTAGTCATTTTACGATTTTCATTAGCATTTGATGCCGACTACTACCAGCATCATATATATCGCAATACAACAAAATCAAGTTTGCTATGTCCAATTTTTAGTTTTTTGTCCTTTGAAAGCCTCCCCACTCAGCTGGACGGTTGATGAAGCAATGATTTTAATGAGCATTCGGGCTTTAGATTATATTTGAAATTGAACAGGTTTTAATCTCTATGAATGGAATTCTTTTTCTCAGTTTTATTCTTTTGAATCTTCAACTAACTATAGACAATTAAATAGTTAACATGTTTAATTTAAATGTTTATAGCCGCTCATAATTATTCTTCATAACTGTTAAAAATGATAAACAATCAAATTATTAGGTTTTGCTATTACAAAATATAATGATTATCGATGGTTTAATATATTTTCATGTAACTTATATTATTCTTTTAATCATATAAATTATTTTAAAACAATGTATAATAATTAATTAAGATTGTTAAAATAAATTTTGTTTTAGCTTACAAATGTTTAAAACATTTTTGTGAAGTCCTACCAGTCTCGAACAAATTCATTGTTGATATTAAAACTATCTTATGGCCACATCTAACAGTTTAAATAATTAGAGAAAATTAATTATTTAATATGGTAGCAAAACTAATTTTTCGCTCAAAAAAATAAAATAAAATAAAATTCACACAGCGATAAACAACTTAAATAATTAAGTAAAACACTCAATAATATTTTCCCTCCTCTCGAACCAAAAACAATTCAAAGGATATCGAGCCATGCAGCAGTGAGTAATTCAATGTTCGTCCGAAATAACTTAAGATTTCAAAACTTGATATTCTAAATCTAAAGAAAACCAAGTTATAGTTTAGCTTAACTTTTCCACTTTAGAAAAAAGAAATTCGTTAACAATGGAAGAGTTTTATTTTATTTTATTTTATAAAAGAACCTTGAAATATTGGCAAAAAAGGAAAAATAAATCTCAAAATCGTTTTTTTCTGGATACAATTAAATAAACATATAGTGATGGTTTTAGGTATATTCGCAATATCCCAAAATGGTAGACCAGAATTAGAAAATTTGGTAATGGGAATTACATATTTGTTCCAGAAAGCAGGCACTTAATACTGGTCAATTCCTGCTTGGTAAGACGTCATATTCTTTTTGAACATAACAATTAAGGAGTAAGCATAAGTAGTTACCTTTATATTGACAATCTTTCTTTTCTTTCTTATAATTAATTTCCCTCAAATCATCATGTACATAAGCTTCAATCTTGCATGTACATTTTAGTTTACTATTTTCAACGGGTTAGATTTTGTCATCATACAAAACTTATCTCTATAATTTGATAAAAATTAAAATAAATGTTTTATTATGATGTAGCCTACGGTTAGAATTTAACTTAGTTGATAAGATGAGGAGTGAACTTTCTGAATCGATAACTGAGCAAAAACATATATCGAACACAAAGTGCTGGCTAATAAGGATTTAATTTAATCAGAATCATATGAGATTGCACTTTCTATTGAAGAACAATAGTATTCATATTGAAAGTCATGGAGAATAAGAAGTTTATATTATTATAATAGAAGAAGTAAATATTCTAAAGTTTTATATAAAAAAAAAACAATTTAAATAAAGATTGGATAAATGGTTCTAGTTGGAATAGTATATAAAGGCATGGGAGCCTAACAAATATATAATTTTAATACAATTCAATTCATTTTCATTGTTAAAGTCTCTCTGGTGACTTAATTTTTAAAGCGAGTCGTCGGACATTCTACGTGCTAATAGATTTATAGAAATTTTAGAGATTAAGGGAGTTTGAAAATCCAACTTATCATTTAAAATTAAATATACTAGTTGTTTATTCGTGCGTTGTATGACCATTATTATTATTTTAATTATAAAATTAAAAATTGATAGATACAATTTAATAAAATTTATTAATATTTAATATTAATTTATAAAAAATTTAAATTAGTCGACGCTTATTAATTTTAAATTAGTTTGATAATATATTATACATCGAACTTAAAAATTTCAATTAAGTAACAACTACTTAAAATGATAAATAAAAACATGAAACTTAAAATTTTTACAGAACACGCTAACTATTGGGTTCTTCAAATCTTTTATTAAAATAACTTTTATATTTTAATCCATTCTTAAATTTCATGAGGACAAGTGTGAAATCCTAAACTTTTAAGACTTTTAGTGGCCTAATATTGCTTGAACTCTCACATTTTATAATAGAAATTATTCTTAGATTTTATAGTGACAAATCATTCAAGTTAAAATTGACGTATCCAATTCAGTTCTTTTATATAAATAAAAAAAGATATTATATTAGTCTTTTAGTATTTATTTAAAATTTAATAATATTTTTTTAAAAAAAATTATTTTCATATTATGATTGTTTTTTAAAAATATTTTTTCATAATTTTTATAATTTTAAAATTATTTTTAATAACTAAAACTTAAAAATCAATAGCATAAGATTAAATGTCTAATTAAAAATTTTAACAATTTTAGTAATTAATAATAATTTTCAAATATATTAATTAGATTCAACACTTAAAATTTCATACTTAAAAATCAAATTTCAGCGCTTGAACACTACCTAAATCAAACAAAAAAATCATTATTGATAATTCGAAATTTGTTGAGTAGTGATGATTTAGTAACTAATTAAATTAAGCCTTGGGATCATGAATGCATCCGATATAATTAAAAACTATGGAACAGAAAAATACATTATGATATAGATAGCATGTGCAATCAACAGGTTGTCACATATTAATAGTAAAAGCTAGATAGGCAAACAATTGGTAGATCAAGGTCCAATAAGGATTAAAGAATTAATTTCCACTATAAAGAAAGGAAAAAAGAAAAAAGAGGATGGGGCTGAGACTATTGGATGGTTAAAAGTTTATAATTAATTATGTGACCACAAAGTAGACAATAATAGCTATGTGGTTGATACGTTATTATAAGTACTATAATAACTACTTGTAAATGCAGCCAATTTATTACTCCTTACGTGGAAGTTTAAAGGCCAACGAACAGTGTTTCACATTATGAAGAACATGACTAAAATCAAATGTATATCTACTGTTTTAACATATTTACATGGTTACAGTATATTAATTTACTTACCTTTTAACTTTATCAAATTATGTTTAGGGTTTTTGGTTCAGAAAAAAAATTATGTTTTAGGGTTTGATTCTTTACATATGTCTTAATTTTCTTTATTTTTTGGGTTAATGGAAGGAAGTGATGGAGTGATACACGCGACAATTCTGCATATTTATTCATTTAATACCAATAATTTAATGTTTACTTATAAAATATTTATATAATGATAAATACAGATACTATCACTAAGTTCTTTTTTATTATAATAAAGTTTTTACGACCATTATTTTATTTATTAAAAATCTCAACAAATAAATATTTCTTAAGCTGCAGGTCTTTTGATCATGAGAAATCATATGCTAATCATTAACGCAGCTGTAACCCGAAGCCTTAGTTAAATAAATAAAACATATTATGACTGAATAAATCTTCCAAATGGATCACTTGGCTCAAACTAACATGAATAATTTCTTAATATTATATATTATTTAAACTTCATTACATATTTAGGATCAAGAGTGCATAAATAGTTACTTTAGTTTAAAATGAAACTGAGTCAGCAAAAATCAAACTATCTAATCTGTTAAAATTTTAATCAAAGAAAAATAATATGTTAAATATGGTTTTTCATTTTTATTTCTTAGATTGAATTAATTATTTAATATTAGTTAAAGGATTTATTTAAAAAATAAATTCATATTTTACATATTTTATTATAAATTAATTAAGTTATTTGAAATATTGTTTAAAATATCAAATTTCATAGAATATTGAAATATTTTAAATAACAAATATTAGAATTTCAGTTTGGCTCATTAAATAAGAATTTTGAACTGAACCAAATTGATTGGATTTAAAAAATTTATAATCAAATAGAACCAAACCAAAGTTTGACTGAATTTTTCAGTTTCGATCGGTTTTGCTGAGCCCTAGACTAATGAATCAATAGCAATTAGCAGTAACAGCAGTAATATAAATTGGAACATTCATCTGCAAAATGTATGAGATAAAACTCCTATCTGCTTGTATTGAATAAGTATCCTATTTCACCAATTCTGTCCATTAATGCAACTCGTAGATGATCTATAAGGGAATACAAAATGGCCACACGTGAACAGTACGAACCCGCAAGTATCTACCTGATCATGCAATGTACACACAAATTAACTAGTCACTCATGTACAAATGTAAATTAATCTTGAAAAGGTTAACTGTAGTCAAAGGAGGAGTCCTCCAGCTGGGTTTAATGAATTTTAACAACCTTTCTGTAAAGACTTTTATAGATAAGTCTCGTAGAAACAGTAGTCCCATCAGTTTCGATCTTATTAATTTTCTCTCTTCACATTGATTTTTATGCATGGCCTTCAAAAGGGTAGATGACATAGTACATAGAACAAGCCCCAGTGGATTTATTTTGGTAGGTAGCATCAGAAATAGTTTTCTTTTTTTCCCCTCTTATAAGGCAGCAAGAGTAGAGAAGGTTAAGATGATTATATATTTTGTGTGTATGAGCATTTCCTAGTACAATTCTTCTTAGTTCGCCGACAATAATGTACCTTTTCCCTTTGCTCTGTCTCTCTCTATATCTTCTTCTCTGATCATTGTGTACTTCATTCTTCTCTCTTCTTTTCTGTACTTTCTTCTGTCCCCAAAAATCATCTGGCTCTCTCTTACCAAACATGGTGCAATCAAAGAAGTTCAGAGGTGTCAGGCAGCGCCATTGGGGTTCTTGGGTATCTGAAATTCGACACCCTTTACTGTAATCTCTCAGCCACACATGTCCATTTTGTCCATATCTGTCTTTATGCTTCGAACTTCTTGTAATTTTCTCTTTAACTTGTTGCTTTCAGGAAGAGGAGAATTTGGCTAGGAACATTCGAAACTGCAGAAGAGGCAGCTAGAGCTTATGATCAGGCTGCAATATTGATGAGTGGACGCAACGCAAAAACAAACTTTCCAATAACTCAAACCCCAAATGGAGACCCTAAATCCTCTACTGCTGACTCTTCCACAACAGCCACTTCTTCTTCTAAGAATACTGCTACTACTACTGCACCTAATGGTTTATCTGAAATCCTTCACGCCAAGCTTCGAAAATGTAGCAAAACACCGTCGCCGTCAATGACATGCTTAAGGCTTGACACTGAGAATTCTCATATCGGTGTATGGCAAAAACGAGCTGGGCAAAGGTCTGATTCCAACTGGGTCATGACAGTGCAACTTGGAAAGCAAAACCATGAAGTTTCTGAGGGTACATTCCCGATGGCTGAGTCATCGAATACTTTACCAGGGCCGCCGGAGCTGAGAACACAGATGGATGAAGAAGAAAGAATTGCATTGCAAATGATAGAAGAGCTTCTTAACAGGAATTGCCCTAGTCCTCCGTTTGAAGTTCAAGATGGTGATGATGAAGATGATGATGATGATGATGATGATGGTAGTGGTAGTTTTTTTCTTTAAATCAAAGTATGGTTTTTATTTTTTTTGTTGTGTTTGTGTGTTGAGAGATCATTTGGTTAAATTTTTTTCTTTGTGATTGAAGGAGCAAATTGATGTGCTTTGTATAGAGATGCATGTTCCATTAATTTGGACTATATAGTATATATAGTCCATTGATTAATTAGAACATGCACCAAACACAAAATTTCTGGATTTGCTCTGGTATATATTACATTGATAATAATGATAATATTAAGTATATATTCATTTTTATATATTTCAAGAAAACAAAATGGGGTGGAGAAGATAATTGGGGTGTCATTTGTGAATGTATATTAATTAATAATAATGGAATTAATTGTGACTTCGTTTTACTTTATAATTTTATTGTAATATTGTATGAATTTCTTGACTTTTTCTTATCTCTTCTCTTCTAATTCCAATTCTATTTCTTCTTCCTTTATTTCTTCTTCGATAACCTTAAAATTATATGCTATCAAAATTAAAAACATTGTTTTTTTACGTATAAAGGCCAAAGAGTTTGTACTGTAATTTCTTTACATCATAATTTTATACACACAAATAAGGATCCAAGTAAACTGCTAATTTTTCCTAAAAAGAAATGAAAAAGATGAAGCTGCTAATTGTAATAAAAAAAAATGAAGTGCAAATTAAGGTTATTACGAGAAATTATTTATAAGTTTTACGCTCTCAGTTTTTTGGTAATTGGTATTATTTAAAACCATAACGTGATGATGAGTGTAAGAACTTCGTTGTGCTTGTACACACAAATAAGAATCCGAGATATTTTTTAGATTGAAGGATTCTGGATGCTATAAATTTAGTTCAAATTTAAAAAATTTACATTCTTATTATTTGTATTAAACATAAACATAAATAGATTCTTATTTAAAATTAAAGATAATTTTAGAATAATGTAAATTCATAAGGAACAATGTTTATATAAAAATCCATTATTTAAAAAAAAAAATAGTGAATTTTGAAACTCTCTACCTCTTAAATGGAAAATAAAAACCCTAAAAATGAGGAGTTCTAAGATGAGAGGTCTCTTAAAATTTATGAATTGGGACCACTTTTTTTTACTTGCAAAACAATGAATTTTATAAAATTCTTCATTTAAAATATTTCAGTCTAAATTACTTCTAACAGAGAATTAGAGATGGATTAGCTTTTATTTCTTAGAGTACTGACTTCGATCTTAAGCTGTAATTTTTATTAAACTTTTTCATCCAGAGAAAGTTTGACAAATTTTCTCATTTGAAATTATTTCAAATTCTGACAAATATCTTTTTAGAAAAGAGGATGCTATTAGAAAATATTTAATTAATATTTACCATATAATTGCCTTCTTAAAACAATCTTTTTGGAAAAACTTAATCAGATAAAACCTCTGAAAAGGAAGAAAAAATGGTACTAATAGAATAGTAAAATCTGATAAACACAAATTTAAAATATTATATTATGGGTAGTAAAATAAAGTAATCAGACCAGAAGACCATTCATCCTCAATGAATTCCATAGTGCAAGGATGTGAAACACCAAATTTGGTTAATTCATGTGTTAAAAGAAAAACAAAAATCTAAAACCAAAACAATTGAGATTAAGTTGAAAAAAGAAAAAAGAGAACTGATGATCGACCACAAGCATATATTTTGTCACAACTGCATTAATTTAATTTCATTTAGTTCCAACCAAAATGAGGTTTGTCCTCTCCGGTTTCACACTTACAATTATGTGCGACACATAATTAGTTAATATATGTACCCCACGCATGTCCTATGCACGTCTGCATCTATGTATTATGTTAAATCTTGGATCATATGTATATTTGACCCTATGCTATACTTTCCATGCCTGCACCATTGATAATATTGAAAATAAATGTTTCCATCTACAAGCTTGGAAATAAATGTACAAAATACACACGACAATAATAGCTAATTAGAGAAAAGTTATTTGAAATTTTAACGAATCGATAAGTTTTCATGATGAGATTTTTTTTTTTTGTTATAATTTACAACTATATATATTTATTTTATCTTGAAAAAATAATACATACTAAAAATTATAAAATAATAAAATTAGATTCTTCCTTTAGTGTTACTTTCATCTATTGTATTGATTATCCATTCCCTAAATAGTAAAACTTGTAACTCATTTATTAAAATCAGAATAAAGAGTTAATTTAATTTTTTATTTTGGAGGAATGCTAATAATATTCCCTTGACTACTTTTTTATAAAATTACACTTTTATTGATTTATTATATATAATTTTTTAGCTTAGTAACTTGCTACCTATTTAACAATTTAAACTAGTTATATATATATATATATATATATATATATATACCCATTAAAAGATAAATATCCTTACATAAATAATTGGTATAACTTAATTACTTTGAGTTCAAATCTTGCTATGATTAAAGCCGCTGCATCTTTGTTTCAAAAGACAAAAATAAGAAGAAAAAAAAAACAAAAATAAAGAAGAAAATGCTGCATTCTTTTGGTTTACTATTTAATAATGCAACAATGATCTTTGTGATTTTAGGTACAATCTCAATAAATCAAATAATCAACACAATTTGTTTTAATAATAATACATGTCATTTATTTAAAAAGAATGCACCAGCTTTATTTTATTTTAACTTTTGCCTTTTGAAACAAAAAATGCTATAGCTTAGGCACAGCAAAATACATAACTCTAGAAGTCAAAGTAATGAATTTTAAGTTATATCGTATTATATTTGTGACGAGATTTATCTCTTAGTTAGTAAATAAATTTATGTTATTTTTATTTATAAAAAAAAATATAAAATTAGTTTAGTTATTAAATAGATAGCAAGTTACTAGATTGAAAAATTAGATAAAATAAACTAATAAAAGATCAATGGTCTAAGAGAATGTTTAAGAGAGAGTGTTGCTGTCATTTTTCTTTCATTTTATATTTAAAACATAAATAATTTATTAGAGTTTAATTTTATAAAATTATTATTATAATAAAAACTTAATATAAATTTTTAAAAAAAAATGCCTTGGAGGTGCTCCTACGAGTTAGATATAATAAATCTTAATTCCCGATTAGCATATAATTTTAAACTGATATGATAGCTCCAATGTCGATATATGAATTTGATCAAAGCCATGCTTTTCACTGCTTTGTTTCTCTCTTTGGAGGAATAATTAACTTTTAAAAGCATCTAAATTATGCCACAATATTACTTAGACTTTGTGTAAGAGCAACCTACATTGAGTTCAGCCATTTGAAAGATTTTAACATTTAAGTGCTCCAATAATGATTGGTAACAGTAGTTATATATGGTGTATAGATAAGGATATACATTAAATTTAATAAATTATTTTAATTTATTAATTAGTATAATAAAATCTATTATTTCTAATAAATTTCTGAAATGACAGGGATGGTTGGTAAGACCTTGATACGAAATCATAATAATAATGATAATAATAATAATAGTCCTAATATCTCAAGAGATGGTAATTATTCAAAAGGTTGGTAAGACCTTGAGGTCAAGTTGGTTGGTCGATTGAGGTAAGAAATTAAATAGTCTAGCTAGTTTTATATATATAGATGTATTTTTTTAAGCTAGGACTAGTTTATTTCTTATGTATGGTCCCAGATCAAACTGCTCTCACCAAATTTTCGTACAATGTTTGAAGCTCGATTTCAGTGATTAGCTATCACAGGGTCCCAAGACAAGGAGCCCTTTGAAAATCTCTCGTCATTTTGACACCGTACTGCTGATAATGTATTTTTCTATACATTTTTACTATTAATACTTATTTGATTAATATATTAATTAATAAGTTGTTTTTTAATTAAAAAAATAGTTTCTATAATAATAAAAGAAAGAAAAGGGTGAATTTTGATATTTTGGTTCATTAAACCATGTCATCAATTTATTTTACTGATGTAGCTTTTTTTCTTTGTTACCTTCATGACCGTCCTCGTCGTCGTCTCACGTAGTCCTAGCTAAAGTAGGCATTGTTGAGTCTTCCTCCCCTTGGTGCTTTTACCATGCACCGTTTATTCCTCAGGGTCAGCAAATATTTGACCGGGCGGCTCCGATGGTGAACAGCGGTGTTGGTGGAGTTTAGAGTGATTCGGATACATCATCAGAGGTTTATTACGAGCATGATTATTATTCTAGTCCTCGCAAGAAAGGATTATTACTTTACCTTGAATGCCTCCAAACAGAAGTTGTCTGATTTTGCACTTCTTATTCTTGAAAGATCTAGAATCTGTGGAACGAAATCGTCGTAGTTTGTTGGCTTCACTGCTCGTGGTCTTTTGCATTCCTTTTTTTGTTATCGTCAGATTTTTATTTTAAATTTGCCGACTAATATAAAAAAAAAATAGTTTAGAAAATACCCTCAAAGTACAACAACTTCTAAGTAGTTAGACCTATTAGAAAAGTTAAAAGAATTTTAAGATATTAAAGATTTTACAAAAATATTAAATAAAAAATTAAATGAGTTAAAAATATTAAGTTGTGTGCTAATAATCTAAAAAAATTAAATAAGCCAAGAATATTAAGTTGTGTGCTAGAGATACAAAAGAATCAAAAGGATCCATAGGACCTTTATATAAGTTGTAGAAGCATTACACAACTTTTAGATAATAAATTTAAAGAATATTATTTTAATTAAAGTATAAAAATAAATTATAAGAAAATGACCAAATTTATATATCAGTAATTAAAAACATATCCCTCCGAAAATTGTGTTCTTCTATAATCTACGATTGATCACTGCACCTCCCACTGATGCCGGTAGAACTGCCAAAAACGTTGGGTACTTTAACTTATGGTTTTCATTTGTTGGCTAGGAAATTCAATTAGAAAATGACTTAGGATCATATCAGGAAAGGCTCTGTATTCTTCCCGGATGAATAAGATAGAATAGAAAAGGAGACCTGAAAATTAAGGCATTTAGATAAAAGAGAACAACATTCATCAATAGCACTACCAAACTCAGACAAAACTGCTGCTGAATACCGAATTGCATCCACTGCTATTTTTGAATCAGTCTCAGAAACAACTGATGAGAGTCCCATCTGCGATACCCACCTAACAGCTTCCTTCAGTGCCACTGCTTCCACCAAACGTGGCTCAAAAAGCCCAGGAACTTATGAGCCATGCAGGAAACAAACGTACCATTATAATCTCTAACAACCGCTGCCATATCAATCTTCATTGCGTCTAAAACACTAAATATTTTGAGTAAGAACTAAAGGTTGGAAAGACAATGGAAAAAAAGGATGGAAAAGATCTCAAATCTTAACAGTAATCATAATTACACATAATGTCTTATAGTAAAGGAAAAACATCACAAAAGCCATGTTTTTTGTTTTTTTTATTAAATTTATGATTTTAGATTCCATTTCTTTTACTGTGTTACAATATCAAAATTAAGGTTTTTAGCTTCTTCTTTTTTTAATTTAATGAAATTCAAATTATTTTATAACTTAATTACAATGGAATAATTTCTCTTATATATAATTTTCTTTCTGTAATATAATATATCAGCTTAGTTTCTAATCTAAGTTGTCAATTTTGAATTTAATGACTGTAAATTTCTCTTCTTTTATGCTAAAAAGATCATAATGTAAATTGTGTAAATTGAATTATGAAAATAAGATTTCCATTAAGCAATAAAGAATTCCAAAGTAGTGCTAACTATAGCTAGTTAGAGATTTCGAAAAAAAAAAATACTATAGTTAGTTAGAGATAATTTAATTGGTACTCTCATTTGTAAAAGTTAGAGAATGCTCGTGTTCGAGTATCTTGTTAATAAATTTGTATTACAATAAATAGTATTTTTTACTAATATATACATAATGTATATCAAACTGTGTAAAAAATATATTGTTTACTGTTATTTTATTATGATATAACATGTTTTAATTATACACTTCATTCAATAGTTTCATAAAATATAATAACATCTGTAATAATAATAGAGAAAAAGTTCATAATAATAATAAATTTTATTTTCTAAAGAAATTAAACAAATCAATTGTTTTAAATGTACAACTTGAAATAAAATGAATGTTTATACTTGAAAATAAACGAGTATCAAATCATTTCTCTTTGGTAGATTTCTGCATGTTTTTTTGTTATGTCCGGCTTGTCCACATCTTCCATACTTATTTTTATTTTATTCTCCCATGCTCCTTTAATTCTTCTTTTTTTTTGGGTCTTCCTACTTTTATCCTTCCTTATGGTGGTAGCACAAGTATTTCTTTTATCTTAGTTGGTATATTCCAGTTGCTTTGATTGCTAATTGGATATATCATTGCTTGATATCTAGCAATCATTGTCTCTTTAGTAAAGAATTCTGAGCAATAATCATAAGAATCTTGATTCATCTCCTTCAGTATTGCTAATGTATGTGGATATGGAATTTCATCAACTTGAAACCAATTGTATGTGCATGAGTTTTCTTTCATATTCCAAATATATGTCTTCTCATTTTCATATATATTAAGTAATTCATCATTTGACGGTTTCACCTGTTTTTAGAATTCAAAAAATTAGTTTCAACCATATAGTTTTTATAATTATATATAGTTTATACTATTGGCAAATATATTAAACATATACTAAGAATATACGAAAGTGCAGTTTTAATATACGAAATAATATACAATTTTGAGGTTTACCTTTAGTTTGAAGGATTGAATGTAGTTCTCAGTGAGCAGATCTTCAGATTCTTTTGCTAGCTTTACGAATGTTAATTTTGTAATGTTCTTGTTTGGCAACTCCATTCTTGAACTAAAGAACGCAAGTACTCTAGTAAGATTGTAATTGATAGCTCTCTTACTGCTTTGTTCATTGCATTTATTGATTCAGCGATGTTTGATGTCATATTTGAGTATCTATAGTTGAAAGAAAAAGCTCTAGCCCATCTATGATATTCGACGTTACTCAAATATAGTCAAAGTCGTTTATCCACTTTGTCCAACTCCTTCATATGATATTCAAGCTGCTCAGTTGTATATGTTTTTTCAGCTACAAAATGAATCTTTAATCTTCTTTGTCTTTTTTTTTTTTTTTTTATATAAGTTAGTATCCAGATTATTCAACAAATGAGATATACAAACTCCATGGTTAACTTCAGGGTATACTTTCTTTATGGTTGTTTCAATGCTTTCATGTATGTATGATATTATAAACATTCCTTCTCTATTCAAATATTTTTCTAATTCTTATGAAGAACCATTTTGAAGATGAATCGCTTTCTAAATCTACTATAGAGAATGCTAAAGGAAAAATCTCACCTGCTGCATTTTGTGTTGTTGTTAGTAGTGTACCACCATATATTGCTTTCAGAAAAGTCCCATCCACAATCATGACAAGTCTGCAATATTTTCATCCTTTTATTGATGTGTAATACCCGAAATTTTTATATATTTAATAATGAGTTTATATTTAAGTTAATTTTAGCTTTATTTTTATTTGGTTTAATTTGAAAAGATTTAATGGAAATTTTAATATTAGTCAATTAAATGAATTATTTTTCTATACCCAATCAGTTTGAAAT
This sequence comes from Ricinus communis, assembly GCF_019578655.1. Lineage (NCBI taxonomy): Eukaryota > Viridiplantae > Streptophyta > Magnoliopsida > Malpighiales > Euphorbiaceae > Ricinus > Ricinus communis. Next base: position 26,087,824 of record NC_063258.1, read on the forward strand.
TATAAGAATTAATTAAGTAAATTATTTGAAGGGTAAAATATATTTTTGGTTATTCTAATTTTTCCCCAATGTATATGTATATGTATAAATAAAATTATATATATTGAAAAATTTTAGAAAAAATTGTAAAGGATGTTTTTATAAAAGAATTCTGAGGAAATTAGTATTTTAATTAACTAGTGGTATTAAAATTTAAGTTGGAAAATAATTAGTAAATTTACTATTTAAATTAATTTTGTGTGTAGGACTTAATTGAAAAATTATTTTTGGATGAGGATTAAAAGTATAATTTCATTAATATGGGGTTTTAATGGAAATTTGTGAGTTTGGTATTTTTATAAATAAATATGTCGATGAGGGGTATTTTTATAATTATGTATTTTCCATAATTCTAATTTGGTCCAAATTAATTATTTAGGGGCTTAATTGAAAGGCTAAAGAAAAGTTTGGGGTTATTTGAAAATTCTGCAGGATGAAATTGTAAGTAATTAAGAAAGTTGAGGGACCAAATTGTAATTATTCAACATAATTGATAATAGTTTTCCGTGATTAGATGATCTTTCTGTTCGGCTCGCTCCAACCGAGGCACCGGAGCAGAGCTAGGAGGTCGCCAAATCTGTGAGTTAAAGTCATTTAATCATTGCACTATTGCTAAGTCTGATTTTAATATGCTATTTTAGAATTTGTGCTTAATATGATTATTAATTATTGAAAATAATATAAATATTATTATTAGTAACATTATAATAATACAGATATTATTATTTTTTTTCCACACGAATTGCACGTTGTCTTATCCTAAATTTTTAATCTTTATTTCGATATGTGTTGAATGATTTCATTAGACAATGATATTTATTAAATGTGATGATTGCGTTTTGGGAAATGTGGTTTTCGTAGAACATGCCACCTGGTGGGTTACATCAGGACCGTGTGCGCACCGGTAATGATCATGGATATAAGATTCTTATGGATTTGTTTGCCCTGATCGAGCATTGCTCTGGCCGAGTTCGATTGGTCACGGGAGTTAAGGTCCCTGATCGAGCAACGCTCTCTGGGCGCCGGCTTATTTGGAATTCAAGTGTTCAGGCTGGAGGTAAGGACCTTGATCGAGATTGCTCTCTGTGCGCCAGACCTGTTGGATTAAGAGAGCCGAAAGGCAGAATTTGGGGTTAGGGTTCTACTGAGCCACTCGTCCCGTAAAAGTAAAAATATATTTTATTTATTTATTTATTATGGTATGATTATAATATGAGTTGTATTTACGTGCATGGTTTGATATATTGATTCGAATGATTAATATTTTTTGTGAAGAAAGCAATAGTCTCTAGATTATTTGATTTTAACTCACTCTCGAGACTGACAGTCTCCATTTACTGTTTTTCAGAATCGTGACTGTTAGTCTTCCTGCGATTCTTACTCAGTAACTCGACTTCTTCATCATCGGGTGGTGTTTGATTAGTATGTCAAATTGTAAAAATCTTAGATTCTCCGCAGTAGTAATAGTAGGGATATCAGTGGTAATTTTCTGTAGTTTCGGGTCTCGCCTAATTCTTCGGGCAGACCAATTTAATTGTGTAAAATTTAATGTACTGTAAATTGTGATATTAATAATAGTAAAATTTCAGTTGAGATTTGATTGAGTTAGTGAGTGTCAGGCTTACTACAGGATTTGGTGGCCTTAAGCCTACCCATTCCCTAGTGTCGGTCACGGGCCCACCGGTGGGGTCGTGACATGATGCATCAAGAGCCATAAAAAGGTAGATGAATGTGTTGTCCTCTTTTGTTTCGAGCTCAACAAAAGATCCTGGGTTTATAGTCTTTAACATATGTAAAAAACTTGGAATCATTGCATAAGACTCATATGGTTTATCTCTCATATTTCGTATTGCTTTTTTCTTTTGATCTCCATGCTTTTATATAGCTTAGGAAGATTCCATAATCCTCCTTCATGTCTCTAACAATATCAAATAGTGTGTATACTGTTTTTATGCTGAGGTACTTTGATTTTATACAATTAGCAACTATACTTGTAGTTGTTTGTCGATAATCATTTAATCTTCATTTCAATAGGCATGTGTGGATGTTATTAAATTTTTGAAGTATAAATATCAATGTATTTCCTTTTCTTGATGCTCTTAATTGCCACTTGCAATTCTTATCTAAATATTTAACAACATATTCCATATCATATGATTTTTTTACCTTAAACTGAAAATTATTGCTAATTGCATAGAAATTCAAGACTGTCTTAAAGGTTTTTTTGTCTTTATAGATTTTTTCTTCTTCAATTTTTGTTTATCTTGTGTTGCTGATGATGCTTGAATCTATATCTCATTTTCAACTTCAGCTTCTTCAATTTTTTTGCTTTCTTCTATTATTCATTTACCTATCATATTTGCATATTGCAATCCTGAATGGTATATGTTTTGTATATATTTGTTGAATTATGTACAAATACCGTATTTGAAGATGTTGAAGCTAGTTCAATTCTTGCCACTTGTAGATTTGTCCTTAAGCATGATCCGAAAAATGTATTATTTAGCTTTGTATTCTCATTTATGCACAAAGGATATCTTGTAAAATCTAATTTCTTCTTTTTCAACTCCAAGTAAAATAAAAGACTTCTATCATCTTCTATTTTTAATGGTGGATAACCATTTTTCACCTAATATAGTATCTCCATTTTTATTTCCTCTTTGTTGATTCTCAGTTGTTTTCACAATATTTTCAATAGATCATCATTAACCACAATTGCTTGGAATAAGAATTCCATTTACTTCAAAATTGATGTAATTCATACTTTTATCCTATTTTCTCTTGTGTTAAATAAATACTGATATTGTGTTCATTGCTCTTGTGATAAAATAATTAGAATTCATAATAAAAATAAATTCAACACATTTGAAATTTGTATTTAAAGATCTAACATATACTGTTTTCTTGGAAACATACACCTTTTACTGTTAATTGTATTAAAAGATTGTTGTTCAATTTTTATGAATTTATTTGTCAATCTTAATGACATATATCTTAAATATAATATATTTTTATCAAAATCAACATATTTTTTATTAATTTTTTTTAAAATATACCTATTTTATATTAACATATGCATTTTTCTTAGAAAGTATATTGTTTTTGTATTTTTTAGAAGAAACATATACCAAAAATCTGGGTTTGTGACTTACCTTTATTTTTCAGATTTGTTTTTCAAAATCAATTGAAAATCGTTCAAACTGTATAGATACACCTGTATTATTGTTGATTCATCAATTTTTACTTTATAATGATAAGATCTATAAAAGAATCTAATGAAATAAGCTTCACATTCTTTATAATAATTAGAATTTTTTTGTAAGAATGGGAATATATTTCTTTATTTTTTATTTTGTTGCAGGGAATGCTCGTTTTCAGTTTGAAGATTAATAGAAAACTAATGTGGTTTTAAATAGTTATTTTATTCGTATTTTTGGAATAGCTTTATTGAAACTTTTGATGGAAATTTTTGAAAAGGAAGAGATTTGTTAAAATTTTTAATGGAGATTTTTTATAAAGAGTTTTATTGAAGCTTAGATGGAAGTTTTTGGAAAGGACCTACTTTCTATATGAAGTATCGTATAAATAATATTTTAGAAGCTTTATACAATATTTTTTAAAGAATTGTATTCCTACTATATAAATGATATTTTTTGTTATTTTTAAGTTATTTATAAAAATTTTCCTTTTAGTTTTGGCCTGAATTTGGCTCATTCGGTCTATACAAACTTACGATTAATCAAATTTAGATTACTTTTTAAGAATATATGAATTCTTTACTTATAATTTTTCAAGCACACCTTAAGAAAAATAATATTCCAAAACCCCATCTAAATAATAATCGGACTTTCTTAAGTTGGGGCTCGATTATGTTCAAAATATAAACTACTTGTCGAAGTCCTAAAATCTTCGACCAAGTTTAAACCAAGCTAATAAACAATGGGATTATCTGCTATTGCGTTGTGGAATTGATACTATTATTTTAATTATAAATATTTTTAATTTATGAAATTTAAAACGAAACTTTTTATTTAAAAAGTTAAATAAAAAAATACATATAAATTAATAAAATATCATTTAAAATGAGAAAATTTAGTAATTATTAATTAATATACTAATTATATTCATATGAATTAAACATTTAAAATATAATTAATATTTTAAGACTAAAGTCATTATTATGTACAAAAGCAACTTATTAGTCAATATTCTATCTTTTTAAGATTAGAATTATCATTTAATTAGAAAGTAATATATTAATATAATAATTTGATACATCAATATACTTGCATGTTAAAACGAAATAAATATATCAGAATATTTTTATTTATATGTCAAGATTTATATAGCTTGTTTAATATTTTTGTTTAGTTATTAATATTTACCTTTTCATATACTTTTAGCAATGTTTCAAATACTGATTTGAAATTGCCACATATTGGGTCTTGAAATATTTACTTGCCCACTTTATTTTCTATTGTGTGGAGAAAAAACCAGAGGAAATTTGAGAGAGGCCGATTTGCCCAAAGAGCATTAATTTAAAAAAAATCCGACCTGCCGGATTCGAACCAGCGACCTAAGGATTACAGCAATCACACTACAGTCCTCCGCTCTACCAACTGAGCTAAGGTCGGATTTTGATGTTCATCATAATTAAATTAATTTATAAGGGTTGGCCTCTCCACCAAATACAAATCTATAGGGCAAATTGATTCGCCAGCACTGTCTTGAATAGCCCGGTTGAAGGTGCTAAAGTATCATTTAAAGTGACTGTGGGAACAATAATATATTTTGTTTTTGTATTTTTTCAAATTATAAGTACTTATCTTTTCTTAGCGTAGCGATTGATTAGTGCAAATATTTTGTTATTGTTTATGAATCGACAAAAATATACTTATGCTTATGCTTTCCTTCTTCTGTTTTTTTATAAAAAATAGTTATGTTATTCTTATGTATGATTCTTCATATAAGAAATTTGGTAATACCATCATGCATTTCGATTTTGAAATCAAAGTCAAACATTTCACTTTTCTTTTTTAGCAATTAAAAGATTGTATTCCACAATCAAGGGCCAAAACTTTTATATGGCTGGATATCCATTCACCAACTAGCAATGCTATTATTGGAAGTTGAGCCTTGTTACAAGCCCTAAGAATATAGCAAAATCTACAAAAAAAAAAAAAAAAAAAGACAAGGAGGTAGCCTTTTGCCAAAAACAATCTAAGGGTCTCAATCTGCTTAGGACTTTTGTCCTCTCTGTCAAAACACACACTTGCTTGTCAGACACTAGACAGGAGATGGCATCCTGGGATAGCTACGGTTTCAGCAACTAAGATTGAGGATGTATGTAGATATCTTCCTTGGAGCCACCATCAATTAAACTTCGTCTGGAACTCCTGCAGATAAAGGCCACCCCTGTCACAGCACTGTGATGAGAAAGAGCAGCATCACAGTTAAACTACAAAATGCCAGGACAATGAGAAGCTGGATACCCATGTGAATACTAGACAAAGGCACATTATTAAACACAAAACCATTTTTGGCCTTCCAAATATGCCAGCTTAAACTAGCAGCACAATGAATTAATTGATAATTACTTTTTTCCATGACCAATTTCATTTACTTGCTGCCACCACTGCTTGAAAGGAGAGAATCTGTCGGATATAGGAATATACACCACGTTTGAAGCTAACCAGGTAGCTCTAGAATAAATACAGAAAATTAACTTATGCTCAATTGACTCAACTCCTCAGTGAATTAGTTGTATGGATATAGTTTGGTGATTAAAAATCTATGATTAGGATCCTCTCATATTCATACTATCTTGTTTTATAATCTTCACTAGTAAATACTAAATAAAAATGGTTGAGATTTTATTAAAATAATTAATTTAAATTTTATGCGGCGAACAACTATTTACAGAATAATAATATCTTAATTATTAAACTTAAATTAATAGTTGCGATTGTGCTAACATAATAGCATCTCAAAACAAAAGCTTAACATCCATTTTCCTCTTTGAAAAGTCTTCTTTTTTAATGAAAAGTCATATTTCCATAAATAATTCAATTAATTTCTATAAATATCCAAAATGTGTTCTAGCCTTCCAGAATACAATCGAGGAAATTGAGTTGTGGAACATGGGCTGAAACCAATCCATAAGATGGGCTTTGAATCCAGAAATCAGAGTTTTCCTTCGGGGCTTATTGCACTTTTCGGCCTCATCCAATTCTAATCTGAAAATACAGCAAGACGAGAAAAAGAAAAAAGAATTAGTGCTGAGCATAAATTTCAATAATTTCAATAAAAAGACTGATTTATATTTGTATTTCAATAATTTTTTTTATTTTATCTTTTTTAAGCTTTATTTCGAATTTACTCTTTTTTTTCTGAAGAATAAAGTAATTAATTCTTTTTCCTTTTGTGCACTTATGCCCTTTTCTCCTTTCATAAGATTTCCAGTTCACCTTGATTGTTTGGAGATTATGTTCCTAATATCAATAATCTGAGAAGTTTAAAGTGGATACAATCTTTAATCTTTAATCTTTATTAGCAACGCATGCGTAAATTATAAAAGAAATTGTCGACATACTATAGAAGAGTAGAATAATAAATTTTGATCTGTAGGTAACATGAGTCTTGTTTAGATGGGTCATTTCTAGAGGTAATTTTAACTTATACCTTAATTAAGAACAAAAAATGGTGCGAAATACTCATAAGCAGGAAACACCCGGTGACAGCAGCAAATTAATTACCAAATAAATCCAAGCATGGAATTGATAATTCAATAGATTATTGGGACAGTTTCGAATATTAGCATATACCTGTTTCAAAGATTATATTAATAAAAGAACTTTGAATACTAAAGTAAAAAAAGAAAAAGAAAAAATGCACTCCAATCAACATAGATCCCCATGGGACCATACCATTACCAAATATGTTACAACATGTCCATAACCTTACTTATTTATGGCATATACCTCAGTAGATGCCAACACTAATAACAAATTAGTTTAATAAATTATCTTCAGGTCTAAACTTTTGTATTTAATTAAGCCTTCATGCTAATTAATTTAAACAAAGTGGACACAGCTAGTTAATTTCTTGTAAAAAGAATTACATGAAGATAGAACAAAGAAGAAGAGGGCATTCAAACTAGAAAATGAAGTGGCCAAAGGTAGATGCCAATAAATCAATTAATTGGGAATTGTTGATAGAAAATGATTTAAGTAGTTCATGAGTTAATCTCAGCTACCAAAAAGAAAGTGGGTACGAGAAGAATAGGGAGATATTTATTTTATTAAATGCTGCAACTGTTGTTGTTTGCTGTTATGGTCAGGATTACGACAAGAAGATAAACACAAATTGATGGTTGAAAATTATACAGGGAATATGCTTATTATGCTTTCCCATTTCTTTTCTTCTTTAACTTATTAGTCAATATAATAAAGTTATTTTAGAAAATAATGATAAGAATTAATAATATTAATTTGAAAAAGCTATTTTTCTTGGTAGATATACATAAAACTGTAAGAGCAAGTTATACATGAAAGTAATTCCTACAATTTTTATAGCTTTTCTAATAAAAACACACTGATAAATGTGTGTATATATATATGAATTCTAAGTGTATTTACCAAAATTTTGACACGTGATTAATTTATTTTATTAATATGTAGTAATTCTGTTGATGTTTCACAAAATCATTGTCTATTCATTTGTAAGATAATTCTATTTTATTCCAATAGTAGTAACAAAATCTTAAAATATTGAAAATCTTTATTATTATTTTTAAAATAAGTAAAATAGAATACGTTAGAAGATTTTGGTAAGTTAATAAATTTTTTTGACTAATTTTATTTTAAATTATTATTATTATTTTATATAAATTTCATATATGAAATAATATTTTACTATTTGTAAGGATTCAGCGTATATTCATGTAAAAAAAATATATCTAGGTATTGTGATATAATTTTTAGAAAAAAAATAAGCTATTATTAATTAAAGTAAGAAGTATTTTAGCTAATGTGCAAAAATAAAATTGGTCTATAATTAGGAAAAGGAAAGCATTTTAGGCTAAAATTAAAATTTGCTCCTTTAATAAGTATGGTAAAGAAATCATCCAATTTAGAAGCATTTTCTTTAAAAAAAAAAAAGTGTAACAAAAAAGGAATTGGGGAAGAAGGCAAGACAAGACGTAGAGATTAGCTGGGAATGAGAAGTTTCCTTAGGAAAAAAAAAAGGAAAGGGGAAACTGAAAGGTTGGGAAAGAAGAGAAGGTAGAGACCAGATGCGAGGAGTAGATTCCAAAAGAAGAGAATATACCAATAAGAAATCCGAATCTTGTTGTTGGAAATGGCTAAATATGCAAAACCAAAACACAACATGTGACTGACCTCACTCGCAAGAAACACTATAAAATAAAACTACAACAAAGTACAAATCATCAATATCTTACATTTTTTAAGTTCCGAATTTACCCTCTAAAGATTTCATTCACTTTTTCCCCACTTATTTATTTTTTTACAACTTCCCCCTATTGAAGACGGGTTTGTCGTCTAATGCAAGCAAGGTGGCAGTGGCGGAGAAAAGAAAGACCCACCCGCCAGTCTTCTAGAAAGCGTTTTGAACTGTTAATTTGTTATACATTAGGCAATAGATTATTTTATTTTATTCCTGATATATCAATCTCAAGCCAAAGAAAAACAATAAAAACTAGTTTTACATGCATTAGTTTCTCTGATTCTAAGGATTTTATCTGAAGAAAAGAATATAAAGCCCTGCTTTTCTTAGACACTATTGCCTTTTATTATTATTATTTATTTTGGGCTCGCATTCTTCCAAACACTAGGTGCATTAAAATTGTAAAAAGAAAATAATATTCATGCAGTTATGATGCAACGGTATCATTAAATAAAAATGGGCGCATGTTTTCAGTTTGGTGCAACTTGGAAGAGGAGAAAGAAAAAAAGAGAAAAGAAAGAGGAAGGAGGACCACGGTTTTAATGAACGGATATTCTCAGAATTATACCAAGCGTCATTAATTAGCAAGCATCAATTTTTCTTTTCCTATAAATATTATCTACTTTAAGAAACAACAGATTGGCGCCTTTTTCTTTTTATAGAATTTATAAATTCTTGATAAAAATATATCATTATAATTAAAAAATATATCACTTGAAAAAATATATATCTTTAATCATGTTGATATAACTTTTTTTAATTTATAACTCGATAATATATGTGTCTCACTCAATAATTATTTTAAATCATATTTAATTTAATTTTTAAATTCGATCGTAAAAAGGACTAATTTTTACTTTTAACATTACAGCTCAATAAAATTTCATAAATATATAATCAATGAAAATTTAATTTATATAAACTATTTTCTCTTATTAAATTTTAAATTAGTGTATGATCAATTTTATCATTTATTTTTTTAAAATATTCAAAAGTGATAATATTTATATTAATTAACACAAATAATTTTAATAATTATTTACTAAATTAATAATTAAAAGAAGTATGATTTAAGATAACCGAAAAAGTACCTCTTTAGAAAGAAAGAAAATTTTATTTTTATATTTATTTTTATTAAGTATAAATAAAAAAAAAAAAGGAAGAATTACAGAAGGATTTTTTTCTTTTTTGACTGGAGAAGGAACCTTTTTATTTTCGATGCAAGAATTATCACAGAAAAACTTGACCAACTCATAAAAAAAGGAGTGCTGTCAATTAATTCATTATCTAAAAATTGCTTTTCTTTCTGTTTTATTAAAAATTGCTTTGGAAATAGAGTAACTATGGTTATCGTGCGTCTTGTATTTTTCTAATTTGTGAAAAAAGGGTATGACTTTCCATTTTTAGGAGATATTTAGTTTTCAAATATATAAAATATTCTTTTATCCTATTAAAAGAGAAACCCTACATACATACCCTTGCCTTAATCCTCGAGTTGGCAGTCTCTTACATATAAGCTGTTTGTCATAATTCTTTTATTGGTGATAAAGAAAGTACGCCAATGTAATAAAAAAGTTCTTAAGTCTTTTATTTAACGTGTTAATCCAGAGTTACCACTCATCTCAGTTATAAATACATAAAGAATTTCAACTTCTTTTTTTCTCCAACAGTTCTAATTACAACATCTAAATAATTAAATTAAATTATATAAACTTGAGTCCAATCAATGAAGCGTGACAACATAATAAGATTGATTTATATTTTTATGTTTATCAATATCATTAAGAATTATAAAGTTTTCATTAATAATGATGAACCGTAAGACTCCAAACTCTCCAACTCCTTCATGTGAGGAACCTATTGTTATCCTCAATTGAAGTACAATTTTTTGATTTCGTAAATAATTCCTATTTTACCCAGTCCCACACTTCAACCACATACAGCACAAGCGCCCCCCTCACCCTTCAAAGGAAATGCCACGTGTTTTTTCAAATACCATAAATATAGAAGCAAATATATAGATAATTAGTTATTTATTTATGCGATATATAATAATAATAATTATTATTATTTTAATTATAAAATTAAATTAATAGATATAATTTAATAAAAATTTATATTGAGTATTAATTTATAATATTTTAAAAATAATAATAAATTAATTATTTATAATTTTTAAAATCTAAAATTTTATTAAAATATATAATAATATAAAAATTATTTTAAAAATATTTGTTAATTAATTTTAGTATTTTATGATTTAATTCTATAATTGATACTACTAACTTCTAAAATTAATTTTATTATATAATTAAAAATTAATTAATTATTAAATATAATATTAAAAATATTATTTAAAATATTATTTTTAAAATTAAAAATTATTTTTATTTAAAAATTAATTTATTAGTTAATATAATATTAAAATATAATTAATATATTATTTTTAAAATATAACTAATATTATTATCCGATCAAAAATTATTTATTAATTAATATAATATTAAAATATAATTAATGTTTTATTTTTATAATAAATTAATATCATTATCTGATTAGATAATTATTTATTAATTAATATAATTAAAATATAATAAAAAATATTATTTTTAAAATTTAGAATTAGGGTTTAATTAGAAATGTAACTTATTAGGTAATAAATTAATAGAAAAAATTATATAATTATATATAAGTTTAAATTCTATATACGTGTCAAAATAAAAATTTTATATCTCAAAAAATTTTAAATTTTAACAATTAATATATATACACACAATTTATTAATTATAAAATAATAAATATTTTTTCCAAAGATAAAGAGATGATATGTTTATAGAACTAATAATATATTTTCAATTTGATTTATATTTCAACTTCTTTTCTCCATTCTCCTTAGATAAAAAAACTTATTTCCCTATTCATGATAAATACAATAATAGTAATAATAAATAATAATAATAATAATCCATCGTATCACAAGGGAATAAAACCAAGAGATATGCTCTTCTCCTCATATAAAAGAATAAAATGGATATTCCAATACTAACCCTCGAATATTCTTCTCTTACCGTTATATTATCACCCCTCAACACTTTCCACTTTCCTTTATTCTCTCTCTCACACACATTTTCTCACCGTCCAAACAACCCTTAAAAAAAGAAAAAGGAAAAGAATATGAAGTTCGGGAAGAGCCTTAGCAACCAGATCGAGGAAACATTACCTGAATGGAGAGACAAGTTTCTGTCGTACAAGGAGCTTAAGAAGAGATTGAAGCTACTAGAGCCAAAAAAATGCGTCGGTGATAGGCCTAATAAACGCCAGAAATTGGAGGACGCCGGTGATTGCGCAGACGCTCCTATGTCAGAGGAAGAGATTGATTTTATTAAATTGTTGGAAGATGAGCTTGAGAAATTCAATTCTTTCTTTGTTGAGAAAGAGGAAGAGTATATCATCAGACTGAAGGTATTCCTTTTTCCTGTTTGTTTCCCGAGGAAATTTTTCTGTTTTATACCTTTTGAAGAATGCATGTATATGATTTAGGAGCTTAATCACCCGTTTAATTTTGTGAGATATAACAAAATTGTAGAATTTGAACGGAACGGTGTCGTTTGGTAACAGATCTAGGTTTTCACTTAGACTAACCGACTCTGCGCAGTAAAAGGATACTGTAACGGACAGTTTAGGCCGTTAGTTATGTACTTCTTTTTTTCCTCCTTCAACAACCAATATTTATTTGCCAGTTGTCTTTTTAAACAACTGGCGCTCATTTATGCTGCTGGACGAATTGTGCTTTGGTATATTCTTTTCTGTCTAATTCAACATTACCATGTGCGAGTTACAAAGTCATCTGCCTTCTTTTTGTATTTAAATTTTTTGTTGTACTGTTACTGCGAAGCTTAGTTTTGTATTTGTGGGCTGAAATTTAAACTAGTGACTTCTAAAGTGGTCTCACTTCTTATTAGCTAAGAGTTGGTTTATATTTAATTAAGCATAAACTTCTGACTTTTTGGGTTATCAAGTAGATACGGATTTTATTTCCACTGTAAAAGGGGTTAATTAAGTTAAATTAAATTGTGTAATTAACTTTGTTTGCGTATGAAATGCAAATAGAACAAGATATTATTCCAAAAGTTTGAAACTCAGGTTGTAATTAAAAAAGAGAAACTCGTGTGGTCGGGTGGTGGGTATTGAGCGAGCTTTATTTTTTGGTCTTTTACTGGATTATATCTCCCTTCATGCAGGGTTAAAAGGAAAAGTACAGTGATATTTGATAATGATGTGTGTTACTTAAGAATTATAAGTTACCATATCTACTTGTGAAGTGGGTTAAAGGGAAAAACATATAGTGGTATTTGATAATGATCTGTGTATATAAGAATTAATGTTGCTATCCACTTGCAAAGTAAAATAGTGTACCGGAGATTTGAGGCGTGCATATGAGATTTCTGCCTTAAGATTGATCAAAGAAAATAAAAATAAAAGATGCACAATACCTTGATTTGAAATTAAATTTTTTGTGAACTTGGTGCAGGAATTGCAAGATAGAGTAGCAAAGGCAAAGGATTACAATGAGGAAATGATAAAAATTCGGAAGGAGATTGTTGATTTTCATGGAGAGATGGTGTTGTTGGAGAATTATAGTGCCCTTAACTACACAGGTAGCTAAATATTTCTTATTTTTTCTTTCATGTTGAGTTGATAGTTTCATTCAACTATTTAGTCATTCTGAACTTTATGCTTGTAAGTGGTTACTGAATCAAAAAGTTGCAACTAACTTGGTGTGTTTTTAATAGGATTGGTAAAAATACTCAAGAAGTATGACAAAAGAACTGGTGCTCTCATTCGCTTGCCCTTTATCCAGAAGGTTTTGCAACAGCCCTTCTTCACCACTGACTTGCTTTACAAACTTGTGAAAGAGTGCGAGACTATGCTTGATCGCCTCTTCCCTATAATTGATTCATCATCTCCATTTGAAGCAGTGGATGGAGATGAAACATTTGATCCTTCAACTTCTGCTACCATCAAGAGTGATAGTATGCTCGGAGTCCCCAGAGAACTTGCAGAGATTGAACATATGGAGAGCTTATATATGAAGAGCACCATATCAGCGTTGCGAGTATTGAAGGAGATCAGGAGCAAAAGCTCTACTGTTAGTGTATTTTCATTGCCTCCTTTGCAGATAAGTGGGGTGGAGGATACTTGGACAAAGGTTCCTATTCTGGAACAGGTCGCCAAATGATTAGATTTTGTGAGAAGAAATAGGACCAGATGCCACCTTGTTTTGTGTCATCACTTTCTTTTTTTCTCTTCATCATGCATATTTTATGCATGTCTTGGATACTAACACAGATGTAAAATGTTTAATTAAAGATGTAATGAAATATAAGCACACGTTCTAGACGAGAGAATCTTTTCGGTTCACGGAAGTTCATTATTTTTTAAATAACTGGCCTAAACATGGGATTATTACATGACATAGCTCGAAGATTCTGAATTGCAGATGTTCGATTTTTGGCTAACAAAGTGGTCTGGAATACTCTGTTTTGAAGATGTAATCTGCTGTTAATCTCAAGGCCCCGTCAGCTAGGTGGAAGTGATGGGTTTGATCCATTTTCTGCTCTGTTCATCATGGTTTAAATGACCATTTGGTTTACAAGATCCTACTTACTAAAAGTACAGTTGATATGTCATAAAAGAAAAAAATAATATTCATGCTTGCTTCCTACCATAAATTTATAAATTTAACAATTGAAATTTATGTGACCGTTATCTTTTCACCGTTAAAAGTACAAGATTTTTACAACTATATATATATAGCAGACTAATTATGTAGTTGATCAATTTAAACACTATATTTAGCAGACTAATTAAGTATGCAGTTGATCAATTTAGACAAATTGGTAAAAGAGCAATATACTTAACTACCTCTGCTAAATAAGTAACTTTGCATGCAGTTGGAAAATTACATCTTTTTATTTGTCAAAAAATTGATTTCATAATATAAATAGAAAAAGACAGCCATTTGAAATTCTACTTCTAAACAGAAATTGAAATGTGTGATGTCTGCTTTCAAACATAGGAAAAAAAATTCTTCGATTCACACAGACACAGTGGTCGTACTTCAAATTTTGTCATAAAATTCAACCCCGCCATTGGGATTAAATTTACAACAATTCGATTGCCAAAAATTATTTGAATACGATACTGAAGAGTTTAGCTCTGTCATCCGCTGTTCTTGGTCCTTAATCTCTAGCTATAACATGGCTATTGAGGGAAAATTAGAGAGTAAGAGGATCTTCCCAAATGATATCCACCAGTTGCCATTGGCTCTATCTTTCTTTAATGGGCTTTGTAAAATCGATCGCCCGAAAGTGTTTGATAAAACATGCAGATTGTTGCTGAAAAATGTAATAAAAGAGATGCATTTAAAGCTTAAACTATGTTGTTAAGACACTGAGCAGGGCTTGGGCAGACTCATGGCTGTGTTCCGTTCACCAGGATTAAAAGGCCCAAACCATGAGACGTAACAGCCCAAATGAGAAAAGCTTTAGACCTTGTAACTAAGGACTAATTAAAAATGGGGATCCTAAATAATCAACATACATTAGTGGGTTATGTTGAAAGACATAACAAAAATGAGCCTTAGATACTGCACAGGTAAAAAAAGCCTGTGCAGGGCTACTCATCACAGGCTACCAAGCAAGGGAGCCTCAGACACTGCACAGGTAGAAAAGCCTGTGCAGGGTCACACATCACTGGCCCCTAGGAAAGGGAGCAACCTTTCCAGCAACAGGGAAATGTCACTTCAACCTTTCCTTGAAACAGAAATGAATGTTGGTCATAGCTTCAAGGCAACAAATGTATAGAATAGGCAACCGTTGTAATCTCACGTATATATATACTAAAATCACAAAAACTGTAACCTCATAATACTACAACAATACAAATCAATTTATCACAGATTACTTCATTTTAACATGGTATTAGAGCAGGTTTCAAACCTGTGAAGAATCAATCAAAGCAAACAAAAACCAACCCCATTTCTGCTCAGAACTAAAAGTTCATCATGTCTCAAAACAACAGCAAACTAGCCAGTGTAATTTTGATGGTCGAAGTCTGCCTACATCAGCCTCAGTGGCAGGAGAAAACTAGAGTTTGTCACAGGGACAAGACCCAGACCCAAACCAGTGAGGCCAGAGGCCCCGACTGAAGAAGAAATAGAAAATATAGAAGAATTGCAAACCAATGACCACATGGTCATGTCAATGTTAACCAACACCATGGAACCTCAAATATCAAGATTATGCATGCTGTTAGAGTCATCAGAGGAAATATGGACAAAAGTAAAAGGATTATACGAGCATCAACAGAACTTCGCATACATATTCAACCTTAAACAAGAACTTGCACAAATCACATAAGGGACCAAAAGTGGCTCAGAATATGCCACAGAAATTTTTACCAGATGGGAAGAACTTCAAAACTATCTTTCCCCGACAACAGATACCCGGGAGGATTAGACTCAAGCTACGAAAGCTTGAGATCGCAAATCCTCCTGTCGACCGAGCTCCCAAAAATAGATGCCGTAATCGCAATCATCCAGTGAGAAGAAATTCACCGAAGCCTCATGAACGCATCTCTCTCACTCGAAGCTGCCGACAATCGCACCTGCTCCACTTGACGCCTCCCTACCCATGACGTGGCTCAGCCAAGGGGAGAATTGAGCAGCATCGAACGGTGTGACCACTGTAAGAAATAGGGTCATCATCGCGACACCTGCTGGTTCCTTCACCCCGAGCTAAAACCCAATCGGGGATGGGAGAGAGGAGCGGCAAGGCGAGGCGGAAGAGGCGACAAGGGCGTTCGGCTAGGGGGGGCGGCGATGAGAGAAGAGGTTCGGCTAGGGGGAGCTGAGGGGAGAGAAGAGGAAGGAGAAGGCAAAAAAAACCCTAATGGAAAGGGTATATGTGAAGGATTTTATGCGGGATCTGAATACTATATGACCCGACCCGATTCAGTTAACTCGACCCGACCCGACTCTTCTGTTTCGACCCGATCAGTTCAGTCAACCCAACCCGACTTAGTTTGGCCGACTCAACCTGACCCGGTCCATTTGCTCCGGCCCACCAACCCGACCCAGCAATCTCCAACATGCATCTCACCCATTTGCTATCCCAAATCCAAGCCCTAGTCCAACAGCAGTTAAATGGGTCAGATTCGGTATCTCACTCTTCTCTAAAAACTGTAAATTTTTATCAAAATAATCACTGGATCATTGATTCTGGAGCTACCGATCACATGTCTTGGAATCCACTCAATCTGCAAAACTTTGCACCCATTGTCGATTCCCAACATGTGACCATGACTAATGGGAATCAGGTCACTATTTCTGGCTAAGGCACTGCCACCTTGCTTAATAAACAAATTCCTAATGTGTTATTACTGCTCGATTTCAAATCAAATTTATTGTCCATCGCTAAAATAACACGTGATTTAAATTGCAATGTCATTTTCTCACCCTTTTCAGTACACTTTCAGGATCGAGTTACAGGGAAGACGATTGGTGAAGGGCGCCTAGAAAATGGCTTGTACTATCTTAGCAACCCAACCAACCAATGTCTCACAGCCTCCAATCAAGGCCTACTGATGCATTGGCGGTTCGGGTATCCATATGGTTCTGTCTTAAATAAACTATTTTATCTTAAATTAAATTCTAGTTGCTGTGATGTGTGCAAATTTTCAAAATATACTCGATTGCCTTTTCCCTTATCTTCTATAATTTCTACCAAACTTTTTGAATTAATTCATTCTGATGTTTGGGGTACTGCACCCATTGAATCATATAATCATTACAGATATTTTGTTACATTTATCGATGATTATTCCCGCTCCACATAGGTTTTCTTACTCAAAGGAAAAAATGAGATCTTTGCCTACTTTCAAGAATTTTTTTCAATTTGTTCAAAACCAGTACAATGCAAAACTTAAGACCTTTAGGTCTGATAATGGTACCGAGTATATCAACAAAAACTTTTCTGACTTTTTTAAAGAAAATGGCATCCTGCATCAAACTACATGTATTAACACCCCCGAACAAAATAAGGTTTCTAAAAGAAAAAATCGTCATTTCTAGAAGTCACCAGAACCTTACTCTTTCAAAATCATGTTCCTAATACTTATTGGTCTGATGCTATTCTTACTGCTGCATATCTGATTAACTGCCTCCCCAGTGTCACCTTACAGAATCTAAGTCCATTAGAAATTCTGAAATGTCAAAAAATAGACTTGGGACACATCAGAGTTTTTGGATGCATTTGTTATGTTCATATCACCCGCCATCACAAATTTGACAAAAGTTCCGTCAAAACTATTTTTTTAGGGTACTCCTCTCACAGAAAATGGGTATAAATGTTATGATCCCACTTCTCACAAAATATATATCTCTCGTGATGTTTCCTTCCTTGAAACTGAACCCTACTTTCCACGTCCCAGTCACACACCCGCACACCCTCATGGGCCACACACTCCACTGTTTTCACATAACTTTGCTTTTTCTAACAACGATCATCACGATCAAGGTGCTCATTCTAAGGGGGAGCCATCTATTCCCTCAAGCACAATTCCTTCAGGGGGATGAAGTAAAAGCACCAACTTAGAAGATGAACCTAACACTCAAGAAGCAATTGTCTTGAGGCGATCCTCTTAACAGTCTCGCCCTCCTGCAAAACTTCGAGACTATATATCTCATCAGGTATTGTACCCTATTTAGAATTTTATCACATATGACAAAATCTCAAGTACACACCAAACATACCTAAGTAATATAGCTCTTACTGAACCTACATCATTCTATAAAGCCAACACCGATCCTAAATGGTATAAGGCCATGGAAGAAGAGCTCCAAGCCCTAGAAAAAAACAACACATGAGATATTATGCCTTTACCACCTGCAAAAAAACCCGTAGGATGCAAATGGGTATACAAAGTAAAATACAATTGTGATGGAACCATTGAAAGATACAAGGCTAGATTAGTAGCCAAGGGATTTACCCAAACCTATGGAGTAGACTACTAAGAAACCTTTGCCCCCATTGTAAAAATGAACACTGTTTGGATTATATTATCTGTTGCTACTAACCTAGGATGGAACCTCTTTCAAATGGACGTGAAGAATGCTTTCCTTCAAGGTAACTTAGAAGAAGAAGTCTACATGACTCTTCCACCAAGACATAAATCTACATCAAACTCCTCGCTGGTATATAAACTGAAAAAGGCAATCTATGGGCTGAAACAATCTTCAAGAGCATGGTATGCCAAACTAAGCCTCTTTCTTTTGAATATTAATTTTAAAAAGGTTACCTCTGATTCCTCTATATTTAATAAACACACACACACATACTATTGTTATTCTTGTATATGTTGATGATATTATAATAACAGGTAATAACGACCAAGAAATTGAAAAGGTCAAGCAAAGTCTAAAAAGGAATTTGACATCAAAAACTTAGGTCAACTATCATATTTCCTTGGAATAGAGATGGCAAAATAAGATAAAGGGTTGTTCTTATCTCAAAGGAAATACATTCTCGGTCTTCTAAAGGAAACTGGGAAACTAGAAGTTAAACAAGCCAATACTCCAATGGAGACCAATGTCAAACTTAACTTGGAAGATGGTGATCCTGTCTTGGATATAGGCCAATACCAGCGCCTATTAGGGAAGCTGATCTACTTAATGGTAACAAGGTCTGACATCGCTTACGCAGTAAGCATGGTTAGCCAATTCATGCATGCTCCTCGCACCAGCCACTTGGAAGCCATTGACAGGATTCTTAGATACCTCAAGGGCACCCCAGGACAAGGAATCTGGATGAAGAAAAATAACACTAACAGCATAGTTGGTTTTTCGGATGCAGACTGGGCAGGGAGCTATGATAGAAAATCAACTACAGGTTTTTGCACTTTTGTAGGAGGAAACTTGGTAACCTGGAAAAGTAAGAAACAGAGTGTTATGGCAAGGTCAAGTGCAGAAGCTGAGTATCAGGCCATGGCCTCTACAGCTTGCGAACTTACTTGGATCAAGCAAGTTCTCCAGGATCTGAAAATCGAATGCAATGAATCTATAAAAATGTACTGTGACAACCAGGTAGCTCGACACATTGCATCCAATCCAGTATTCCATGAACGTACCAAACACATTGAGGTAGATTGTCACTTCATCAGAGAGAAGGTTCAATCAGGTGAAATTGGGACACCCTTTGTCAGAAGCCATGATCAACTAGCAGACATACTTACGAAAGCTCTTGATAGAATCAGTCACCAAACCATTCTCAGTAAGATGGGTTCCATCAATCTTTGCGAACCCAACTTGAGGGGGAGTGTTGAAAGATAGAACAAAATAGAGCCTTAGACACTACACAGGCAGAAAAGCCTGTGTAGGGTCACACATCACTGGCCCCCAGGAAAGGGAGCAACCTCTCCAGCAACAGGGAAAGGTCACTTCAAGCTTTCCTTGAAACAGAAAGGAACGTTGGTCATAGCTTCAAGGCAATAAATGTATAGAATAGGCAACCGTTGTAATCTCATGTATATATATACTAAAATCACAAAAACTGTAACCTCAGAATACTACAACAATACAAATCAATTCATCACAGATTACTTCATTTTAACAGGTTATCAATGAGAGGTGATAGATGCGGCAAAACTTCGACTGGGATTGAGAGCGACTGCTAAATCTTCAATCTTCCTTGGTGAATAAGAGTCGGAGTGGATGTGAGATTCCCGCGATCTGAAGCAATAGTTTCAATGGCTAAGTTATGCCATAATTACAAAGTTATTTATTTAATTAAAGTTGAGAAAGAAGATCATAACATGAGCGATTCAGCAGATTTGAAGAAGTAATAGGTAGGGATGACAGGGTTTAAACCCGTGACAATTTTTACCCAAAACAAGGGCGCTACCAAGCTGCGCTACATTCCTCATCCTGCTTTTCCCTTCAGCAGGGGGGGTTCGTGCGAAATCGTGGAATTACAACACTGGTTTCTTGCTCATCAAAGGCTCAAGCCCTTATTTTTATAAAATCAGAAGAACAATATAATGATGGACAACTTGTAAAAATAGCTGATCTACTACTGGGAGAATTCAACTATCAACAAGCACTAAGGGAAGGATTCGTAGTCATAAGCCGGGCACTACGGTAAGACGTGAAAACACCCGATCCTATTCTGACCTCGATATGTGGAATCGTCTTGCGCCAATCTTAGCATTCAATTTTGTATTCCTGAATAATTTCATTTTTCAATTATTCAACCATTTCATTTTATCAAGTTGATTGTATCTTTTAAATTATCTTTCATTTCTTTTGTCAATTTACGTTCTTGTTATCTTTCTTTTTGTCCTCCAGAGTGTGGTACAGGTTGCTCAGCATGGTTCCGACCAGCAAGAAGATGTTGCTTGTTGGATACAACAGGATCAATAGGGCTAAAAACTCACTCGAGCAGGGCTCTAGAATAGTGAGTAAGCCGCATTGAGAATGGGTGGTGGGAGGGCATAGAGAAGACAATTTAACAACAAAACTAGATGCAATACCAGCCTAATCAACAGAATCAATAAACCAACACCTAATTACCATTTACTTGCCATTCTGACAAGATAAATCTTAGGATTGAGAAAATTTACTTGCCATCCTCACTAACTACAAACGCCCTATTTACTAAGAACCTTCTGCTTCACAGCTCTCCAAATTATTGCAGTTAAAAAAAAAAAAAAAACAGCAGAAAAGATGATGTTATTTCTCAAACTCTCCCCTCTTGCCTTTCTATGGAACTAATAACACATTTTTCCAATTTCCCCGCTAAGAATAAAGGCAGACTGATTAACTTGGATAACAGAGTCTAAGCATCGATCAAGACCTGACTATGGCATTTGTAATCACATTATAACGTGCAACAGGTCTGAAATCAGTAAAGCCACCAGAATTCTGCATTTTGTGGATGAAAAAAATAATTAATGCAACACAACTCTGCGCACATCCTTTCCATCAGGTCCTAATATTTCTTGAAAAAGATGCTTCTATACCCATCAGGGTCAAGGGCTTTATCATCTCGGGTGCTGAATATAGCATCCTTTATTTCTTAATCAGTATAGGAATTTGAATCCTGTCAATCTCTTCTTCACTCAACACCTTCCCTTCCTTCATGATAGAAGCACCGAAATGTTCTTTATTCAGTACAGAGTCACAATTAAGGATTTATAACAGTCAACCATAGCCTTCACAATTCTTTCTCGATCAATTATACCAGTATCATCCCCAAGCTTGATGCAATTGGAAATATGTTTTTGAATGATCAGTTATAGAAGAATTTAGTTCTTGCACCCCCAAGACAAACCCAGAACTGAATGTTTCTAGGTCTGTTAAGAATTATTTTTAGCTTCATCAGCAATGGCGCCAATTAATCTCCCAAGGTGGACAAGGAATACCTTGCACACAGTTAAACACAGCAAAGGAATCTGTTTCCACAGCTGGATGAGGGGAGCAGCAGATTGCAGCCAATAGTCGAGGCTTCTCTGAAAGCCAAAACTGCAGTTGCTAAAGGAGATATGCAATCCCTGATTCTTTCCATTCGCCACATTGGCAAAGCTATCGCGGCTGTATCAAGTAAGAAAAAGGATATGTAATATCGTCTGCATTTGCCATTATTAGGTGAATATGATCATCGTTGATGCTAAATATGTAGTTAATTATTAATTATAATATCTTGCTTTCTTAAATATAATATCAAAGAGAAAAAGAAAAAGAAAAAAAGGAGACAATCACTAGTGAAAAACGCTTGGCCAGCAATTTCTGAGGTGGTGGGTGGGTGCAGTTCCACTAATATAATTGAAACTGTTTATATAATTCAGGTAAAATAAAATCCAAACATCAAATTCAAAATTTTCTTCTCTTTCACCAATTTAATCTCTTAACGAATCACCGAAAACATAATTAATCTCTCTACGCTTGGTCCGTAGTAACAATAGCGTTATAGCTTTGAGAAAAAATAGCAAATATAACAATAGGAAACTCTATATAAGAATAATATCATACTAATAAAAAAATTCGGCCTCAATTTGAACACGTTTTAAATAAAAATAAATTTTTTATTGTAATAAATTATAATTTCTTAAAATTTTATTTTAAAAAATATTCTTTTATAATATATATATAATTTTTAAAAAATATATATATTATGATATGTTTTATCTTACTGTAATATTGTTTTGTCTCTCAATTTTATTTATATAATATGACTGGATATTAACATATTCTATTTTTAACTTATTATCTCACAAACAAAATTATATATTAATTCTGAAAAAAAAAATTTAGTACTCAAATCTTTATTAAGTTAATCTTTTTATGATCATAAATTTTATTTGGTTTCAAATGTAGAACTATAAAGAGATTTTAATATACTTATTTTTTTCACCTTTATTTAAGTGTCAAAAGTCTTTATTTTAAAAAGTAGAAATTTTGAGTTCAAATATTACGGCAGGTGAGTTTTCACTTTTACAGCGAATATAAGAAAATGATTGTTTTTGTTAGATAGTCTACCACCTATTAAGGCTTTCACGGATAACAAGAATATTTAATTTTATCTATTTACATTTTTATATCTTAATATTTCATTAGTTATTACAAGACTATTTAATAGATTATTACATTAACTATTTTCCAAAGAAAAAGTTCTAAACGAAAGGTTTGTTTATATTTTAAAACTACATGGCTGATATAATTTTATTTACATAACATCATGTAAGTATTATTTAAAAAAAAATAAAAATTTGAGAAATACTTATCTATATCAGGAGATTAATAACGAAATTCACAATCTGGATAAATAAATAAATAAAATTCATAAAATTACACAAAAACCACAAAGAAAAGTCAACAAGAATATCAACAATAGCAATTTAGTGAAAAACAAAAAGTTATTTCGAAGTATTCATATATATGCATGCATGCATTTGCCTGAACTTACTTGATGAGGTTTGGTAAAGAAAAAAGGGGGAAAAAAAAAAGAACTAAACAAAACTTCACTTGTTATGGAGCAACTCTTTGGATTGCTTTGTAATTATGCTGCATGCGTGATTATGTGTGCATGCAAGCGATTAAAGCTAATCCATGCAGATAGATGTAGATTAAAATCAATGATGATAATTAAGCATTAATTATTAAAGTTGATGTGAATGCAAGAAGAAACAATTCTAAAGAAGGGGATCAAAAGGTGAAAAAATTACGTAAAAATGACATGCAAAAGAGGAAAAGGAAAACGCGTTTACTTGAGGAATATAAAGCTAAAGAATTAAAAAGAAAAAGAGATGTCTACTCCTCCAATTATACATCATTCCATCAAATCACAATACACGGGGAAGTCCACTTCCACTCTCCAATAAAAAAAGGAAAAGAATCAAAAGATGGAATGAGCCACTAACTATTTCAATATGGTCCCACGCGTCTCCACTGAAAAGGAGACGAAGGAAAATGGACCAGCAAAGAAAGTGGATTATGAAAAAATTCTTAGCTATAAATACAAAGTAGTGCATGCTAATGCCAGGAGCTATATATATATATATATATATATATATATATATATATATATATCCACTTTCCATTGTATTGTTTGTGGGTTTGTCCCAATGGAAACTTTCTGGTTGGTTTCTCTTGTGATTTTGGCGATGGCTTTGTCTGTGCAAAGCCAATTGAGAAATGGGTTTTATTCTTCTTCGTGCCCACAGGCTGAATCCATAGTTAGGTCAACTGTTCAGTCCCACTTCCAAAAGGATCCAACCATTGCTGCTGGATTGTTAAGGCTTCATTTCCATGACTGCTTTGTTCAGGTTTCCTTTTTTTTCTTCTGCTTTCTTTCAGCTTCACAATTTTTGACAAATATCAGCTGGAATCTTTTTTTTTTTTAAGATATTCATTATTTACATAATATAACATGTCAACTTTGTATAATCTGACAAGCTTTTAATCATTATTTATAGTATTGTTTCACAGGGTTGTGATGGATCGGTGTTGATCACAGGGTCTTCTGCGGAGAGAAATGCATTGCCAAATCTAGGATTAAGAGGATTTGAAGTAATTGATGATGCCAAATCACAATTAGAGGCATCATGCCCTGGGGTAGTTTCATGTGCCGATATTCTAGCATTAGCTGCTCGTGATGCTGTAGACTTGGTAACTAATTAAATAATTAATCTCCTTTTGATCAATAATAATTGTACAAATTAAAATAAAAACATGATTTTCTCATATTGGAGATGCTTTGTTATAATTAATTACCACATTTATTTCAGAGTGATGGTCCAAGTTGGTCGGTCCCAACCGGCGGAAGAGACAGCAGAATCTCTTCATCATCTCAAGCCTCCAATTTACCTTCTCCTTTCGACTCTATCGCCGCTCAGAAGCAAAAATTTGCAGCGAAAGGTCTTGACGACGAGGATATCGTAACCTTAGTTGGTACCTATATATCATGTTTCTCTTCTTCCATTTTATGTTACCTTACATATACAATTACGTATGTTAATCAAACCTTAATGCATTAGTAAAGTCGATGCACCATAATTTAAATTTATGAAAGTAACCATGAACCCACTATATATGAAAAGTTTATGCACTGATTTCTTTTAAGTTTTTTTGTTTAAGTTATATTTAATTAAATGATTTACGTTGCAGGGGCACATACCATAGGTCAAACAGACTGCTTATTCTTCAGATACCGACTGTACAATTTCACAACAACAGGCAACGCAGACCCAACAATAAATCAATCATTCCTGGCTCAACTTCGAGCCCTCTGTCCAAAAGATGGTGATGGGTCGAAAAGGGTTGCATTAGACAAAGACAGCCAAAGTAAATTTGATGCAAGCTTTTTTAAGAATGTAAGAGATGGAAATGGAGTTTTAGAATCTGACCAGAGACTTTGGGATGATGCTGCTACTCGTGATGTTGTCCAAAAGTATGCTGGAAATATTAGAGGATTGCTCGGGTTTAGGTTTAATTTTGATTTTTCAAAAGCTATGATTAAAATGAGTATCATTGAAGTCAAGACTGGGACTGATGGAGAGATTAGAAAGGTTTGCTCCAAGTTCAATTGATGAAATAATCTCAGTGTAATTGTAAGAGAAAATAGAAAGAAGTGCGACATGCATAGAAAAAGTGCTGTTTAATGATTAGTGATGAAACAATTGTACAACCTACGTTGTAACATTACCAAAGTAATTAGTAGGAAAGTCCAAAAGACAAAAAATTATGATTTAATGAATTTACAATTTTCTGTAGATGTTTTTCACTTCATAAGTCTTTTAAGATATATATATATATACCACTCAAATTTAAAATCTTTTACTCTCAAAAGTAAATATTTTTACTATTTGATTGATTTTATATGTGATTTACTTTGAGCCTGTTTGATTCAGCTGGTGACTAATAAATTAAATTATTTATTAAAATTTTATTTCTGCTTACTGTTTTTAATATATATTATATTTAATGATATAAAATATTTATAATAATTAAAAATATTATAATTATTTTTTTAGCTCAATTATATTTATTATTAAAAATATTTATAAAGTTATTTTCAAATAGAAATTTAAATTTAAATTTTTAATAAATTTTTTTAATTTTAAATACCATACTTATAAATATTAAAATTAATTTAAGATAATAATAATAATAATAATTTATTATAAACTATAAAAATTAATTATACGGCATCAACTTTAACAACTTACTAATTTCATTAATTAGCCAATCAACAACAAATTCCATTATATATAGGGAGGTGTAAGAGAAAGCGTGTAAAATATATGTAACAAACTTTGACTAATCTAACTAACTATTGACAGCTCAGCAATCTAATTAAATATACAAAATTACAATGCATAATAGCCTCCCTCAAGCTATGCCCAGTTTGATAATAGAAGTCTGAAACTGAGGACTTGGTAGTGGCTTAATGAAACAATCTGCCAATTGATTAGCAGATGTAACGGGCAACAAATGAACATGTCTGGCTTGCAAGTGTTGACGAACAATGTGACAATCAATCTCTGTGCTTTGTACGTTCCTGAAACACTGGGCTATTTGGATCGCGGATTACCTATCACTGTATTTAAGAGCAGGCGAAGCATGTTGAACACGAAAGTCATCAAGTAAGTATTGCAGCCATTGAAGCTCACACACCGCAGAAGCAAGAGCTCTGTACTCAGCCTCGAAAGAGGATCTAGAGACAGTCTGCTGCTTCTTGGACTTCCAAGAGATGAGTGAAGAACCCATAAAAGTGCAAAAACCAGTGTGATAGATTTGTGTGTATCTAGGCAAGTGGTCCAATCTGAGTCAGTAAAAGCTTTAAGTCGTACACTAGAATCAACAAGAAAAATAAGCCTTAGCCTGGAGTCCCTCTGATGTATCTCAATACTCTATAAGCAGCAGATAAATGCAACTCAATTGACTTATCAAGAAATTATGAAGTTGTTGGATGACATAAGACAGATTTAGTCGAGTTGTAGTTATAATAGCCTTCCAATCAACCTTCGATATGCAGAAACATCCTGAAGTAGAGGACTACCAGCAGCTGATAGTTTGTTTGTACTAGACATTGGAGTTGCTGATGGTTTCGAATTGAGGAAACCTGTATTAGTAAGTATGTCTAAAGCATACTTGCGTTGACAAAGATTAATTCCAGCTTTTGACCTTGCTACCTCAAGTCCCAATAAAAACTTCAAAGGACCTAAGTCCTTGATTTTAAAAGTAGCATGTAGATGGTCTTTAAGCTTTTCATTTGTTGGCATAGAATTACTGATCACTATGACATCATCCACATAAATTAAAAGTAGAATGAAATGATCATCCTGTCGTTTAATGAACAATGACGAGTCTGAGTTAGCCTGAACGAAGTCCTTTACAATTAATGTTGAAGAAAGTTTGTGGTGCCATTATCTATTTGCTTGTTTCAAGCCATACAGAGACTTGACTAACTTGCAAACCTAATTGGACTCTTGTGAGTGAAAACCTGGAGGAAGAACCATATAGACCTCTGCTAACAATGCAAAAATGCATTATTAATATCAAGTTGGTGCAAGACCCAATTATTCGCAGAAGTAAGAGCAAGTCGCGTATTAATTGTTGTCATCTTAGCTACTGGTGAAAATGTTTCTAGTTAATCAATCCCTTCTTTTTGTGTGTAGCCTCCGGCAATAAATCTTAACTTACACCGTTCAATTATGCCATCAGAATTGTACTTAATTTTATATACTCACTTACAACCAATTGATTGTTTATCAAGAAGGAGAGCAATAAGTGTCCATGTATTATTGTCTTATAAATAAAAAACAAACAGTTTCTAGACGATGATCTGAACAAGCAAAATAAAAAAAAATTGATTTCTTTGAGAAAAGAATGAAAAACAATCGAGAACAATGTTGTTTGGCAAACAAGAGAAATAACGGAAAAGCAAAGAGAGAAAATAGAGAAAGCTCTGATACTATAGCAACTTTAGTGAAAAGTTACTAATTTCATTAATTAGCCAATAAAAAACAAACTCCCATTATATATAGAGAGAGGTGTAAGAGAAAGCGTGTAAAGTACATGTAATAAATTTTGACTAATTTAACTAACTCTTGACAGCTCAGCAAACTAATTAAATACATAGAAATATAATACATAATAAATTTAAATTAAATTATTACTAAGAAATTTAATAAAAATAATAATATTCAAATAAATAAATAAATAAATTAAATGTGATATCGATGTATTATATTTTTGGATTGATAAATCATAAATAAAATATATACTTTGAATCTTTAATTGAGCCCTCACCAATTAACCATTTGGACTGGTAATGTATATTTAACTCAAGTTAAATATAATAAACATCTACATATTAATCAAAAAAATAAAATTTATGTATAAAAATTATTAGACGAGATAATAATTGTATGATAGCTCCACAATAAAGTTTTTAAATTTCAAATGGTTATCAATTCTATGATTTGTAATTTGCCATAATATAATCAATCTTTTTTTTTTTCAATTGGGTATATGGGTTAAAAATTTGACCTAATTCAAGTTTAATATCTAATACTATCAAAGTCTATTCGGATAAAGAATCAATTTACCTCATGAATTATCTTCAAGAGTAAAATACATCTAATTTAAACTCTTTTAGTAAATAGCCTCCTGAACTTATATTTAAGGGTCAAATATATCTAATTTAAAATTTTTTATCAAATAGCCCATTGAACTTGCGTTCAAGAGTCAAATATATCTAACTTTTTTAAAATAAAATAATATTAGATTTTTAGGTTTTAGTTAAATTATAAAAATTAAAAATAATATTTATTTTATTAATTTACTGATATAATATATAGTGAGCACTATACAAAAATATATTTAGTAAAATTTAAAATGTAAATTTAATTGACCCAAAAATGCTAAATTATGGGCCATTTATTAAAAAATTAAAATTTGACTCATTTAATAGTTGTCATTTTTGGGTTAATTAAATTCAAAATTTAAAATTTTCTAAATATGCTTTTGTATAGCTTGTCATTGGATATTGTATTAGTAAATTAATAAAATAAATATTAATTTTAATTTTAATTTAATTAAAACCTAAGTTTTTTTTGAAAAAATTTAGATGTATTTAACCATTGGACACAAATTCAGAAAACTATTTGATGAAAATATGTATTTGACCATTGGACTTAAGATAAAATTTAAATCGAATGTGTTTGACATTTGATCATAAGTTGAACCTTTGTCCCTTTTAATTCCGTTGATTTTTCTTTTTTGCTTTTAGGGATAGCAATTAGGTGACTTATTTTGCGTTAATTATCTAGCAGAAGTTGCTTGGCTAGAAGATATTTTGGTTATGTAATGATGTTGGTCTCTAAATGAAGCTTTATCTTTTGGAGAAAAAAAAAGTCCGATTATGGCTGAAACAAAAGAAAATGAGACCTCACTATTTTCTCCTTACAATACGGGCAAGTTTAACCTGTCTCACAGGCCAGTTTATCCATCTCTCAGCTCTACTCTTGATTTCCTTTCTTGCTATTTTCAAATTTTTGCAACATTAAACCCTTGGTTTATTTGTGGTGGTGATGGGTGTTAACAGGATGGTTCTTGCCCCATTGACAAGATGCAGAGCGTTGAATGGAATACCCACAGCTGCAATGGTTGAGTATTACATTCAGAGGTCGACTGCTGGTGGACTTATTATCACTGAAGGCACTCTTATCTCCCCTACTGCTATTGGGTATAATCAATTTCCTTATCCTGATTTTTGTGCATGTTTGCTGACATCTTAAGAATTGGAATTAGTCAGTTCTGGTTTTGTGATACTGTTATTGTCTCTGAAACTCTTAAGTCTCAAGTTTGAATTCTAACCGGAGCCCAATTAACCCAAAAGATGTAAATTCTAGAAATTATTTTTCCTGTTTTTGTCTAGGATTTTCCTGTGTGATTAGGAGGAAATACTAAGTTCTGGAGTTGTTACATTTCGTAGATCCTGTGCTCTGTTTATTTTGACAATTTGTACTAATATTATGGGGGATTTTTAATCTGTTTGTTCTTAAATTTTAATTGTGGAACTTGCAGGTTTCCTAACGTGCCTGGAATTTACTTAGATGAGCAAGTGGAGGCATGGAAGAAAATAGTTGACGCAGTTCACGCCAAGGGAAGTTTCATCTTCTGCCAATTGTGGCATGTTGGACGTGCATCTCATTATGGTAAAGTACCACAAAAATTAAACAAAAACGCACTGATAGTTTTTGTTTTGAAGGAACGATGAGGAATTTGAAATAATTTATGGATTCAGGCGAAATTCATGATATGGATGAAACAGATATGGGCAAAATTTTATGGATCGTTCTAAATCCATTACCCACCAATTTCTATCAAATCATTGTTCCTCATTTGACAATTTCTCTGGTTCCTGTGTATTACACTGTGGTTACGTAGATTATCAACCTGATGGAGCTGCACCAATATCATCAACGGGTAAGGTCATCTCAGACGAGTACCAAATTCTGATGCCAGATGGGACCAGCACTACATACTCCAAGCCACGACCCTTGGAAATCTCTGAGATACCTACGGTGGTGGAACATTATCGTCAGGCAGCCGTGAATGCTATCAGAGCAGGTTCAGAAGTATTTATAAATTCCTTTTATCCGTTAATATATGCTTAATTGACACCAATGCGTTTATACTTAGCACTGGTGCTTGAGTTGGCAGCAGGGCTAAAACTACATCAACATGCAGGTTTTGATGGAGTGGAGATCCACGGGGCTTTTGGTTACATTATCGATCAATTCTTGAAGGATGGGATTAATGATCGAATGGATGAGTATGGTGGTTCAATTGAAAACCGTTGCAGATTCATGATGCAGGTTGTTCAAGCAGTAGTTTCAGCAATCGGAATAGACAGAGTTGGTTTCAAAATGTCACCATCAACTTTTCACAATGATGCTATAGATTCTGATCCACTCAAATTAGGCCTGGGAATAATTGACAGGCTTAACAAACTACAATCACAACTTGGCTCAAAACTAGCTTTTCTCCAACTCCAAACAGAATACGGCAGCGAAAATGAGCAGGTCCAATTCTTGAGAACTTGGAGAAGGGCTTTTCATGGAACTTTCATGTGCACTGGAGGATTTACCAGAGAACTAGGAATGCAAGCTGTTGGTGATGGTGATGCGGACTTAGTATCTTACGGTAGATTGTTTCTGTCGAACCCTGATTTAGTCTTGAGATTTAAGCTTAATGCACCTCTAAATAAATATGATAGGGAGACTTTCTACACAAGTGATCCCGTTATTGGGTACACAGATTACCCTTTTCTGAGCCAGTTAACAGATGGGAAGGAGGAGCCCTTTTCACACCCTTGAATGAAAGCTATCGGGATTGATTACATATATATACTTTGTAGCTGCACGCATTTGAAACGACCAAACCCACAACTCTATTAATTAATTCCCATAATTTCAATTATACTTTTTTCTCTTTCTTTTTAATTCTATGGTTTTTCTAGAGTACTTGAGCCTCTCCATTCCAAGCTTTCACTATATTTTTTAATTTTCTCTTGTTTTCTTTAATTTAGAGGTTTCGGATTTTTTTTTTTTTTTTTTTTTTATATACAATGCTAGGCGTTTTCCTGGATGTTACATGATTCTTATGAACATAAGAAAATTATAATTTAAAAATTGATTTTAATAATTACATAATATTTTATTTATAAGGTGATAATACTTATTCATATTAGGAATATCATTCTCATGTTGACAGGTGAATAGCAAGGTTTATTTCTTAAAAATGCCATTTTAAATGTTTTTTCATTTTGATAAAAGAATTTATGAAATAATTTTAATTTTAGGGGATGAAGACACAATATCTCATTTGGTATTAAGAAAGAAAATCTAATATAAAATGAATGGGGCATTTGACGATAATGTTTATTTGATGAATCTAGATTTAATAATAGAAAATTGTGAATAATTTATATTTAATTTATCTATAAAATGTGAGCAATATATAAAATATAATCAATCATAGAATAGAAAAATAAGAATTAATTTAAAATTATATAAGAATTACAAATATGGAATACTAGTCAAATTAGGTAATAAGAATTAATTTAAAATTATATAAGAATTACAAATATGGAATATTAGTCAAAGTAGGTATTCTATTTCTATGCCTAGCAATAGGTTGGATAAACTAAACCAAAACTTGGCCTAAAATTAGTTTTTCTTCAGCTCCAAACATCAATTATATGATAAAAAATGAAGCGCGTGAATGATATAATAAGAATATTTTTTAATTTAATTAAAATTTTAAAATTTAAATATTAAATATATAATTAAAATAAAAACTCTTGAAAAGAATATTTTATTATTTTTACAAGTTGATAAGGTCAAGACTCCTTAAAAAATCCTTAAGCCCCTAGACTTAATGCTAAAGTTTAATATCGGGTATTCGTACCAAAATAAAATAAAGTCTTACAGGATACCCACATGTTCAGGATTCAGTTTTAGGAGATTTCTTGTTTGTTTTCCTCTTTCAGTTATTATTCATTAGGTACAAATATAAATATTTGTATTTAGAAAAAAGTATAAATATTTGTACTTTCGATATATTAATAAATTTTTAATTTACTAATTTATTTTAAATTTTTAATTTATTCATCAGAATAGAATGAATTAGATATCATATGAAACTATCAAGACGTATATTATTAAAAAAATTTAGATTAAAAGTCAATTATGTGTATGGAAAACAATAATATAATTATTCTTTTTCTACAAATCAAACTTATTAAAAAAATAAGCAATGCACACTGATCTAAATATATAACTAGGTAGTTAGTTAATGAAATAATTTAATAAAATCGTTAATTTACTTAATCTTCTGTTTTGTGACCATCAATATTGATTAATAAGAGTATTTGAATTTAAAATTTTAATTCTAATTAATATGAGAATGTTCTTAATTTGGTATATGGATATTCTTTTTGAGATATTTTTCTTTCTATTGCTGTTCCAAAAGTAACAAAATTTATACTCTTTAAGAAGCCTTTTTTTTTTTGGGAATATATACCCTAGGGACCTTGAATTAGAAAGTGTCACTCTTAAAAAGTGGGGAGACCAACGTTTGTCACCTTTGCCTTGGAGATTCCATAAATTTAGAAAAAAAGAAAAGATCTAGAATATCCTCTGAATTCTGAAGCATTCATGGAAGTAATTTAACACATTATTATAGGAAATTATAATGATATACTACTACATGTTGTCTTTATTTCCACATCCACAATTCTCCACGGCACGGTCTCTCCACCACCACCACATGCTCAGCCGTCAGTATCCGTATGAAACCCGGAAACGACACCGTTTGTCTTGGATTCATCACCCACCATCCAACTCTGTAAAGAAAGAAAACACTATAAAGATAGAAAGAAAAAAAATAAACAATTACAACATTACCTTACTATAAAAAGAACCACTTGTCTAGAAAACGAAAACACAGGAAACCCCGTACCCATAACTCTATTAAATTATTTCCCATAATTTCGATACTTCTTTTCTTTTCTTTTTTAATTCTATCGCTTTGTCTTCAAGAGTACTTGAACCTCCACTCCAAGCTTTCACGATATTGAATTTGCACTAATTTTAGAGGTTCCGTATACTCTTTCTTTATCGAATTCTATACTCTTTTTTTTTTTTCTTAAGGCATTAATCTTTGTCTGTTTTGACATGATGGGTTCTCTTAATCCAATCTCAAATTCCCAATCTTTACTTAGGAAACCTCATCTTCAAGTTTCTTTATCTCCCTCTACTAATTTCCAATCAAGTTTTGTGCCCAGAAGTGTTTCTTTTCAATTTCCAGTTCCTAAAATTGCCAATATGCCACCTTTGAGAGCTACTTCTACTGTTGTTTCTGCAACCACAGCAGAGAAACCGAAGAAGAGGTACCCAGGAGAGGCAAAAGGGTTTGTGGAGGAGATGAGATTTGTGGCTATGAAATTGCATACAAGAGAGCAGGCTAGAGAAGGAGAGAAGGAAGTTGAGAAGCCTGAAGAGAAGGCTGTTCCTAAATGGGAGCCTTCTGTCGATGGGTATTTAAGGTTTTTGGTTGATAGCAAGTTGGTTTATGATACCCTTGAAGGAATTGTTGATGAGGCTGCTTTTCCTTTTTGTGAGTACAGTCAGCTTCTTTTGGTTTAAATGCCTTATCTTTTTGATAATTCGTTTGGTACCCTTTTGTTAATTTGAACATTACTGATTGTGTTAATGATTTGTTGTGATTGAATGATTTTTTTTTCAATGGTTTGATTATTGTGATTGGCTTACTTGGTGCATGGATTCTGTTGATAGAACTTGAAAGTTTACAATTGTTTGTTTCTGCTATTAGACTACGACTCTTAATTTTGGTCTGTGACTGTTTGAAATTTTAATAGCAAAGTTGTCTGTTGTGTTGTTTAGCTGCTTATATGATATTGCTTAAGAATAAGCTTTAGTTCTGATATGTTCAAGCATAGATTCTCACTGAGCTTCATTATTTTGTTTTGGTTCGTTGGGTGGTTCAAATTTCAATGTCTATGACCACAGAAAAACACTTGCACATTTTTTTGCAACTTCACATGGATGGTTTGCAATAGTTTTTGCTGGTGGTTGAATGTTTTGGTTTTAGCTTTTAACTCTTTGAAAGTAGCCGTTTCAGTTCTGTAGGTATTATGCTCTACTGACTAAATCATGGATGAAAAGACCTTAGATATCATTTTTACAGGTTCTTTTGCATCACCTGGTCTTGTTATTTGTCCGTGTTAGTGCTTACATTGATGGACTGCAGTTGGCAGTTTGCATCTACTTTCCCTCATGACGATTTCATTCTTATACCTAGATGCTGAGTTCAAAAACACTGGACTTGAAAGATCTGAAGCGCTGGCAAAAGATTTGGAGTGGTTCAAGGAACAGGGCTATGCCATTCCGGAACCATCTTCTCCTGGCGTCAATTACTCGCAGTATCTGAAGGAATTGTCAGAGAAGGATCCTCAAGCATTTATTTGCCACTTCTACAATATATATTTTGCCCACACTGCTGGTGGCAGAATGATTGGAAAGAAGGTAAACCAATATCTATTTAAAGGATGGCTTCAAAAATACTTTCTTATATCGTAATTGGAGGTGCAAGACTCAGAATCAGGCTGTAGTTCAGTGACCAATACTCGTTTTCTTGACTTATGAATCTGTTATTAAAAGAAATCAAAGCATTATTTTTAATTTAAATTAACCACAGCTTTACCTAATATCAAAGTCCACTAAACTTAAAATATATAAATGCATTTAAGGGGTTCTTGTCAATGCAATTGTGAGGTCTCCTCAAGATTGAGGATCACATAGTTTCTAGTCATATAGCAGTTGGTTAACACAAAAGGTCATGCTTTTCCAACAACAGAAAATTTAGTGGTTTGCCTGTTAGGGTAATGTGAAGGATATTTTAGTGTTCGAGGGATTCTACTGACATTTCATCTTTCTCATTATGTTAGGTGGCAGAGAAAATACTTAACAGCATGGACTTAGAGTTTTATAAATGGGATGGTGACCTTTCTCAACTGTTGCAGAATGTGAGGGATAAGTTGAATAAAGTTGCTGAGGTAATTTTCTTTTTACTCTTGCGTAGTTCTGCTGTTTTACATTATGTTAACTGATAGATGAGTTTGTTTATCTGATTACTCAGGGCTGGACCAGAGAGGAGAAGAACCACTGTTTGGAAGAAACTGAAAAGTCATTCAAGTATTCAGGGGAGATCCTCCGACTAATATTGTCATGATGTGGATAATTGTTCTATCTCCTTGTTATTTCTGTAATGGTGCGCAAGCATATATATATATATATTTATGGCTATATCGAAAAAATGCTTTGATTTATATTCGAACACAATTTCTCAATGGAAATGAAAGCACTGCACTTGTACATTAGTACACTACAACTTCATTTTACATATGAATGCATTTAGGATAGCAGTCGTGGCTTATTTGCGCCTAAGCTGTAGGGTTGGAGCAGGCTGGCATTCATATTCTTGATTGGATTGATTCTGTGTGGGGTAAACGATTCGCTCATGCAAAGGATTGCAACCATACAGGTGAACCCATTAATGGTTCCAGGATATTGGAGCTCGAATGACGACCTTTGCTAAGCCTTCATTAGTATATGTTTTGCTTGAGCAGGGTGGTGCTAGGAGTTAACTCTGAAATGTATGGCTGGCTTCAATTTAAAATAGTGAACATTGGGTGTTTGGGTTTAGGTGGAGCACATGCAGGATAAGAAACATAAACACGTTTTTGGGTTGGTAGCATCTAAAATGCACCATTGTACTGGCTATGAACCTTCTCCTTTAAAAAGATGTGACAACACCATATACATTTCCCTTTCCTGATTTTATATATAATATCATTTTCTCTTCTTTCTTGTCATTCTTTTCCTTTATCTACACTACAACACCAATTCAAGATGGACATTGATTA
Source organism: Ricinus communis (assembly GCF_019578655.1). Taxonomy (NCBI): domain Eukaryota; kingdom Viridiplantae; phylum Streptophyta; class Magnoliopsida; order Malpighiales; family Euphorbiaceae; genus Ricinus; species Ricinus communis. The sequence continues at coordinate 26,124,402 of NC_063258.1, forward strand.
TTTTAGTTAACAATGATATTATAATAATCTTTTTATTAAGAAAAACTAATTGATTACCTTTAATTCGCAAGAAACTCGAAATCCACCAATTAAAAGAGGCTGCTGCTACTTTTTTTACTTCTCTTTTTGTTTTTGTTTTGTTTTCTGTCCTTTTTTCTGGAGAAGCTCAGGCACCAGATGAGATGTTGGCCTTCTTTTTTGAAAAGATGAAGGAGATGGTGTGGCAGCAATTCATTCCTGTTAGCTCCATTGTTGCAATACAAAACAGATATAGTAGTGACAATGATTTTTTTTTTTCTTTTTTTTTTTTTTTGTATTTTTAGATAATGTAGCCATTTAATTTAAATGGGAATTTTAGGGAGATGCTTATTGTGATCGGAGATTATATAAAGACAGATATTATTTTCAAGAAATTAAATGCAATAAATGAAAATAATATGAGAGAGAGAAAATTATTTAATTATTTTTCTGGTATTTATTATTTTAGTTAATAAAATATAAAATGGCAATTTACTTTTGAACCAATCAATTAATGCATTTAGTAAAGCTAACTCTACAAGAAGATTTCATACATATATATAGAATATTATTTTCACGTGTCATCTTAAATTATTATTTTTATGGCATTTACATAAAATTAGCATTTAATTCTTTTTATATTTTTTCAGATGATCATTGAATTGTTAGTCCGTAAATGAATACTCACGAAGGTATTAATAATTTTGCTGAGGCATACAAAATTAATTAAAGTAGTTATCAGTGATGATACAACCAAAACCAGCGCTGCGTGTATGTGTGTGTATTAATATTATGAAACGAATACTGGTTGATGAGATAAACCTACTCTCCTCACCTGAGTGAAACTGTGACAAATCATAGCAGCACCAAAAAACAGGAAAAAGAAATGGTCAAACTACTCTCTTTCCTGCTCATCTTTGTCTTCTTCTCCATAATTTCTCCACCTGCTACATCTGTCTCGCCTCCACAACCTCATCTTCTCAACTCCTTCCAGCCTAAATCTATTCAGGTATGTTTTCTGACGAGGTCTTGATCACTGTTCGACAAGAAACTAATTAATATTTGTTTTTCATTCATTTTGGCATGTACCATAATCATAATCAGGCTGCAAATGCAAGAAGCTGTTCTTACACAGTTGTAGTCAAGACTAGCTGCTCCTCTTCATCTTACACCAGAGACAAAATAAGTCTTGCATTCGGTGATTCCTATGGGAACGAGGTTAGTACCAAAACCATAATAGTTCTCTGTCTGCCTTCTTGTAGCCCTTAAAGAATTGTTTTCCTTCCACTGACTTGGCTTCCTTGGGAATCGAGAAAAGGATATTAACATGAAAATGTAAGAACAGCCCATCCAAGAAAATTGAATTGTTGTTAAAGGGTAGTGAATTGGTTCCTTTTTTGACCTTGTTCTTAGGTCTACTTGAAGAGGCTCGACGATCCATCGTCAGGGACTTTTGACAGGTGTTCATCTGATACATTTCAGATAAGTGGACCCTGCACATATGGTATCTGTTATCTGTACCTGCTTAGGCGAGGATCGGACGGTTGGAAGCCTGAGAGTGTGAAGATCTACGGTCCAAATACCAAGACTATTAACTTCAAATATAATACATTCCTTCCAAATGGAGTGTGGTATGGCTTTAATCTGTGTAGGCATGCGTCCTCATCTAGAAGTATGTAGTAGATGACCAAAATATAATAATGGTTGTAACTGTTGAAGTTTGATTTTCTTGAAAGACATTAACATTGCAGTAATCGTATTACGTTTGCTGTTAGATATAAGTAATTATGTGATGTATGTCCCATATGGAATAGAATAAGATTGAAGTGTTTAAAAAGTATTTTTGCTAAATAAGATGACTTTTATAAAAAGATGTCTTTGTTTAACAAGGTTTCTATGCTTTCTTTTCTATTGTACAATAGTGCCTTTGTTCAATAAGGTGTCTATTATGAAAATATGCCTTTGTATTTATTGTGAAAAAGTGTCTTTATTCAATAAGGGATCTACTGCAAAAGGGCGCCTTCGTTCAATAAAAAGTCTATAAATTTGACTTTGTAGGCTATTGAAAAACGACTTCTTCTTTTCCTTCTTTCTAAAAAAAATCATAAACATATTCTCACTATTCTTGGAAGAATATCAGTTTATTGCAACTGTTATTATGTAGCTTTATTGAATCCTTTAAAAAGTTTACTTGTTAACCAGTTTGTAATATAGTGGGGCCATAATTTCTTTAGGAACAGTGTTATCACATTCTAAGCCAATAATCTTAAAGAAATTAAACCACAATAGAGGCTAATGATTCAAAGTCTGTTCTTTTGAAGATGTTCAATCCTGATGCATGCAAATTGGATCGTTTTGATGGAACCAATTTCACTCGCTAGAAAGACAAATTACTTTTCCTTCTTACTGAATTGGGAGTTGCATATTTATTAAGTAAAAATTTGCGTGCAATTCTTGAACCAACTAATGATAAAAACTAATGATAAAAGTGAAGTAATCAAAGCATCTAGAAAGAAGCGTGAGGATGATGAAATAAGGTACGGACAAATTTGTAAGTATGAAATTCTTTAAATTTCAAATGGTTGATAATAAGTCTGTCATGGATCAAGTTGATGAATTATTTGTCTTAGTTTCTAAATTTAAGGATTTAAAAGTGGAAGTATCTAAACAATTACAAGTGGCTGCTGTAATTGTAAAATTGCTGCCCACTTGGAATAATTATAGAAATAAATTTTTACACACTTCTGAAAATGTCACTATACACCAAATTATAAAGCATATTCGGATTAAAATTAAGAAACATAGTGGGGGTTTTGCTTTGTGTCAATTATATTATATAAAAAATGTCCTATCTAAGTTTAATTATATAGGAATTAAGGAAGCTAATACCCATTTGATGTTTCAAATAAATTGATAAAACATTTTGGAAGGTCTGTTTTAGTCAATTAGACTATGCTAGTGCCATTAGTAGTCTAATATATGCTATGCATTGTACAATACCTGATATTGCTTTTATTGTTTGAAAACTTTCAAGATTTACTCATAATCCTAGTATTGAATATCGGAAGAGTTATTGGTTATCTTTAAAGGACTAAATCCTTTGCGTTGTTTTATAACAAGTTTCCTGCAATACTATAAGGTTATACAAATGCTAGTTGGATAACTAGTGTTAAAGAAAATAAATCAATGTTTGGTTGGATTTTCACTTTAGGTGGTGGAGCTATTTCTTGGACTTCTAAGAAACAAACATGTATAACTCATTTTACAACGGAGTCTGAGTTTATTGCTTTAGCAGCAGCGCGTAAAGATGCTGAATAGCTAAGAAATTTGTTGCCGGACATAGATTTGTGGCCAAAACCAATGCCAGCAGTTTCTTTGCACTGTGATAGTCAAGCAACAATGTTTAGGGCGTTTAGCAAAGTTTATAAATGGTAAATCTAGACATATTACATTAAGACATGAATATATTAGACAACTGATTTCTGATGGTATAATCACAGTTGTCTATGTTAGATCAAGTAAAAATCTAGCAGACCTATTAACAAAAGCACTCTCGAGAGATATGATAAAGAGTACAAGTATGATGGGTCTAAAACCAAACTAATAAGTCATCGATAATGGGAACCTTACCTCTCTAATTGCTTCGCAATTCTAGAGGTTTAAATGTTAAAAACAAGTTATTAATGATAGTTAGCAAGTACTAGATTTTGTGGTACTTATGAAAAGAGGTTGAATGTATAGCCTTCTTAATGAAGATTTGTTCAGCTTATGAATAAGAAAGTTTTAATTAGAAACTTCAAGGATTTTTCACCTATTTGAATACAAGAAGTGGTGCCGCGGTTTCTATTAAGAGTTTGGATATAAATTCTTTGTAAGTGTTCATGAATTAAGAGGTAGCATAAGGCCATAATGTGGTGCTAAGTTCACGGTGAATATGTAGAGAATTTTTTTAAAATTTTGTATGAATGACATTTCCGATCTTATTATATACGAATTATGGTTTAACTCAATTTACAGTATTATCAATTTTGATAAAATCTTGAAGTGTTTATACTAATAGTAGGTTTAAGTCGAAAGCATAAAGTTTTATTGTTTATGATTTGATTCATTATTAACTAAGTGGGGAATTGTTAGATATAGTTAATAATGAGATGTATGTCCCATATGGAATAGAATAAGATTGAAGAGTTTAAAAGTAATTTGAAGTGTTTAAAAATGCATTTGCTAAATAAGATGACTTTGCAAAAGGATGTCTTTGTTCAATAAGGTATCTATTATGAAAGGATACCTTTGTGTCTATTGTGAAAGAGTATCTTTGTTCAATAAGGTGTCTATTATGAAAGAATGTCTTTGTGAAAGAGTGTCTTTATTCAATAAGGTATCTATTGCAAAATGATGCTTTTATTCAATAAGAAGTTTATAAATATATGACTTTGTAGGCTATTGGAAATCAACTTCTTATTTTCCTTTTTTTTTCTAAAAAGAAAATCAGAAACATATTCTCTCTATTATTCGGAAAATATCAGTTTATTGCAACTGCTATTCTGTGACTTTGTTTTAATTCTTTAAAGAGTTTACATATCAACCGATTTGCAATATAGTGGGAGCATTGTTTCTTTAAGGATAACATTATCACGTTCAAAGCCTTCTGGATTTCTTCCAATAATTACTTTAAAAATTTGTGTTTTCCTTTCATTTGAAAAATAATTTGATGTTTGATATAAAACAATAAGGCTACGTTGTAGAGTGAAATCAAAAAATAATGAATGTGCCAACCACTTTCGCAGTTAACCAGAATTGCTTATCAATCTTGTAATCGAGACTTTGTGCAACGAAAATTAATGTAAAATAATGTTGACACTGGTGCATATTATTCTAGCACAAGAGCTTAAGAAGCTTGGGATCTTATTCCATTAAAGCTTCAATTTTCGGACTCATGCAGTGGGTCGGATGAAAAGTTGCCACTTTAAACAAAGGCTTTCTCCAATAAGCTGATCCGTTTAGCAGTATAGAACACTGATCTTCATGCAGTATGCGACAAAAATTTAATTTTAAGATAGAATGGAAAGAAATATGATCAGTTAGGGTCGGGGAGAGTAAGCCTGAAATGAAATTCATGCACATTAAAAAAGGTAGCTTAGATCTTATCCAAACCGAGCATGAGCCGAGCCACCCACAGACTTCAGGGAGCATCAGAGCTAATGTATAATGCTTGACAGGAGACGAGTGCGATTCCACGACATGCTTGTTCTTGATGAATTAGCCAAGAAAAACTAAGATAAACCAGGTCTCTCAATCTTCTGCAGTCTTATTGAAACAAATATAGTATGCTGAATGTTACATGTTAAGAACTTGCTGAAGTAAGGCAGGACGCTGAATTTAAGGGCATTGATCAGTATTTACTTTGCCACGTAGTTTTCACATCATTTTAGCATATGACTTCTTGACTAGCTCAAATTAAAATAAAGGAGTTTGACACTAGCTTCAAGGCATGGCAGCATTTATGAGATGAAAATAACAGAGAACTATACGACTTTTTTTTTCTTTTATTTTACCTGCATGAAACATTTTCATACTTTGTGACCCATAATCAAATACAAAATTTCAACAATTGGAGCATGACATTTCAACGAAACAAAACAGATAATAGATCATGAGTTTCAAAAACTGGCTCATTTCACTGAAGATTTAGTTCTAATAAGATTTTTAATCATCAAAAGTGCTCATGAAGCCACCAATAAAGCCAGCTCCATTACAATTTCCACACAGAATGTCCCGTTTACCTCTGCAAGGCAAAAGAATATGTTTATCTTTAAAAAAGAAATATGAAAGGGAAAATGAAACAATTGTATCAATCACATTCAATGGGAGCTAGGGAAGACACTCAGATTGGAGACCGATTCAGCATGATAAAAGAAGGAATAATGGATAGACTTCAAAGTTTCAAGACTTGTAAATTTGCACATGTGATTTTCCCTCCCCAAAAGGAAAAAGGTACAACATGTCATGTCTTTATCAGGAATTATGTAATGGGGTGCATTAAGTTTGAATACAACACAAAAGGCTAGAGATTCTAAATCTTGTTTATCAAAGTAATCTCACAGTTTCATTTCTGAATAAAAGCTAGAGTTTTCACTGTATAAAGGCCTCCACTATACCCAAGAAAAGGTGGCTGACTGAGCCAGCGTAACAATGTTATTGTCCTCTTCGGTTAAATTTTAATCAATTACATATGTGCCCATAATGAAGCATAGGTGGCATAAAAAGGCTTGTTTTATTTGAATTGATTTCCCCATATACACAGAAAGGAAGCATGCTACTATCTGCGCATTTGTAAGAATATTCCAGCAGGAAGAGAAGATTTAATTAGTACACATCTTTTTGTTTTTGTACAGGGAAATAAAGTAGTGTATGGAGAATGAAAAGATAGCAGGGGCAGAAAAAGAATCATAGAGATGAAACTTAAGTTGTCGTTGATTCCAAAACCATGTTTTGTCTCTTACTAAAATATGCGACAATCTGTTCCCTGATAGTTTCAGCTAAAATGCATCTTAAGGATCAACGAAATGACATCGACACTCAGAATTATATGCTTGACAGCTAGCCCAATACTAAATAGCTAAAGAATAAGTTGCTGCTGCTAGTACCTGCAAAGCCAGCATAATCCGCCTGCTTTAAACTGTCCATTGAAGTGGTCCACAGAATTGACTCCTGTTCCTTTGCATTGGGAACACAATAGAGCACCTGGAAATTTGACAGGAAGGTAGAAACTTTTTATGAGCTGAGATTTTCTGCTAATGGTTTTACTGGAAAAGAATACATTTCCAAATCAAGCAGTGAAATTTGAGGACAATTCAGGTGGTGTATTGGGAACAAATGACAGGATCTATGTGTACATTATCCTTAGGAAAGATATATTCATAGTAGTTCTATGTGGCCAAAAGTTTGAATAGAAGGTTCACGATAAAACCAGATAAATCTGCCTGATTAAGATAATCATCACGCAACCACATTGAAAATGTAGTCGCATCAAAGAATACATCAGTTATTATGCTTTGGTGCTTGATACCTCCAAAGCTTATAGCAGTTAAAGACATTGTCAAATAAACCACTTCACGAGGGAATCAGCATCAATAGAACATACATATCATATGTATGCAAAAATCAATCAGAAATCAAATAAATTTGTTTGAAGTATACAAAGAATGTTACGAACAGCACCACCATATTGAAAATACAGCAGCAATAGATAGCTAGAGAATGAGAATCTTAAGTAGCCTCCTGCAGGAAGCATGAGCAAATAGAAGTTCTACTGCTGCAGGTAATTAATGGCCAGCAGTTTGTATTAATAGTACCTATTGCCAAACTGTTGCAAATGAATAGAAGATACAAGGGAAGGTAGATCGAGTACCATTTCCATCACAATCAGCACAGACTATGCTATTTGGTTTAGTGCCTTTATCACTGTCTGTAGCCTGTCAAACCAAGAGAAAATTGACTTTCAAGCAAAAATATACAAAAACAACAAAACTGGGAACATCAAGCTTTCATGAATTGCAAATTTAAAAAATCCATGTCTCATGCTCATTTTAAAATTGGTTATAGAAATCTTTTAGCCATTTTCTTTAATCTAAAATTAGTCCATGAACACAGCATTTCTTAGAGCCTTGACCCTGGTACTTATCAGCCAAAACATGAACCGTTTTTGCAATGAACTGTCCAATTAGCCTACTTTTTTCCATTAAGCATTGTCCATCCACTGCCCTCATAAATGACTAATAGGTTAATACTATTTTAGCTTTCTGTATCATCATATGAAGTTTTGTATTGCCAAACTAACTATAGCAGCAAACTTATCTTTTTACGACTTCATACATAGGCATCAAGCACTCAGAAGCACTTGACCTCATCAATTTCCCTTCGAGATCGCCTTTCAATTATCCTCTTCAATCACCATGAACACTTTAATCCCAGATTATCAGAATGACCATTCATAGCTATCTCCAACTAACCCTTTATTTTCTTTCTCAAATTCACCTATTCACGCACTATAACTTGCCAAATAAGAAAAATGAATGAACACCTATTTCTGACTTTTAAACCATGATTTTCATATAATATAATTCATTACAACTTTGAAACATTCAGATGGTGCATGAACTAAAATTTCTTTCTTTGTCCATTGTTTAATCGAATTGTCATGGAAATTGAACCCTTACCTTTCCAGCGCTCACCTTAACCTCCAAAGATTGAAATTTACTACTTTTAGAGCTTTGGAAAACTTTGTTCACTCGAAGAACCTTCCCAGCAACTGAATCCCCAAGAACTACTGCTAATAACATCACAATAAATAAAATGCAATCAAAAACAAAAACAACAAAAGAAGAAAAGAATACCCAAATATCAATCTTGATTAAGAGAGGTACCTGGTCTGTTGGGAGACACAAAAGAGCAAACAGGAGTAGTAAAGCATATGGTAGTTACCATTTTAAAGAGAAATGCTAATCTGGGTTCTTTCTTGAGGTGATTTTTGAGTGAAAAGACTAATCTTTAACTAAAAAAGGAGTCAAAAGGAGAGCAAAACGTCTGTTCCTGCGTACGTTTTACTTGGTGGTAACGAGCCCACATATACTCAATTAGCAGATAAGGCATCACTAGTTTGCAGGAAAGAAGACAGTAATTTCTTTAAATTTTACTTAAATACCCTCTGAGTTTAATGACATATTCTTCTTGAAACAAGGGCATGAATGTCACCAAATCATTTTGACACCAAAATTTCAGGGTGTACTTCACAAATGTGAAAATTTGCTTTTGAATAGCAGAAAGGCAAAACAAATGGCTACTGCTCTGCTATCCACTGCTAGCTTTCTCCCTTCACAAAGTAAGTATATTTATAGTCTCGTTCTTTTTTCCTTTCTCCTTCTTCTTTTCGGCGGTTATAGAAAAATTCACTGTTTAAATTATGCAAGAATCCATTAGAAATCACTATTGGGTATTCAATTATAAGCTTTTACTTCCTTGAATGTTTTAGTTTATGCAGATAGGGAAGTGACTGGACTTCTAGTGAACTTGAAGAGTTCTTTCTATGGCAAAGTGATACATAATCGAAGTCTTTTGAGTAGAGAAGTTGGCAGAACCCACGGAGGCCGAGTTGTGATTGTCTCAGTGGTTTGTAATTCCTTTCCTTTCAACATATACATGATTTTCATTTTTGTGGCTTACTGAAAATACAGTTACCATTCGCTATCTCATGCAATTTTGGTAGTCTGACTATTGGTGCGGATGTATAAAGCTTGTGTTATGCAACACAACTCTCTCAATTTTGCATAAATTGATTGATTTCGACTTTTTTATGTGCTCAGGGATAGCTAGATTACTGGGCTTGGGACATGGATTAGTTCTTAGTCTTTTAACATAGCTTATTTTCTTGTTCTGCACAGCTTGGAAGGAAGGCACAAAAGAGAGAGACAGTTATTCCTGAACCGGATTACCGAATACCAGTTGTCTTAATCGGTCTGTAAATAAGAACTATTGTGTGTGTATGCTTCATATTGATTGGTATCTTCTGTTGTAAAGCCTTCACTTTTTTTTTGTGTGGAGGGCAACGAAATGAAATTTGTTAGGGTCCTTGCCTTTGGTGGTTGGCTGGTTGCTCACTGTATACTCCTCTGAAAATCAGGTTTAGCTGGTGGATTGGCATATTCCAATAATCTGTTACCAGCAGCACCAGTTGGTCTCCTTGGATTGCTCTTATTGTTCCAGGTAACTATTAACCAAAATTGGTTTAGCAGTAGATATCCCAATCTGCACTTTCTTTTACAGTGTCTGGACCAATCTGTCTTTCATTGTGAAACGATAGTTTCTTGCAATCCAATCTAACTATATCTTTCGTCTAGTAAGGAAGTAAAAATAATTTACAGACAAGCCAATCTTTTTACTGAAGTTATTTTGTTGAACAAGCTACTATATGTTGGCACTTGGTGGATCTGCTTAATACTTTGTGTTTCTTTCTTTCAGACAACAAGAGTGAGATTTGTCTTTGATGATGAGGCTCTGGTTAGTTTCAGTTTTCCTATGAATTGTATTCATTCTCTAAGACGGTTTAAATCAAGAGATGGATCTTCTTATAATATGTGTATGTAGTAATTTCTCAGCATTATTCCTCATTTTTGCGCATATATTTAGATGGTAGCATGATCTTTTCATTAAAATGCCAAACTTTTGTTGCCTCAGGCTATTAGGTGATAGGTTCTGCTACATGAATTGTTATGGACTAATTACCATCAATTATATTTGGCCATTTCAGAAAAAAAAAGGCCTTATACTGTTTTTCTAGTTTCTATTATTCTTGATTCAGCTTCGTTTTAATACTTCATTTCACCTCCTAAGCATGTCTTATGTGCTCATAGGAGGTCAAAGTAGGAGACCAGCTTGAGGAATCAGGTGAAAATGTATTCGTAGGTGGAAAAAACCGTTGGAAGTAAGTATTCCTATGATCCATCCAACTTCAGTGGACAGTCACTGACATATTTATTTTACTACAGGTATTCAACATTTGTGAATTGGGAACTATGGTGGCCAAATTTCCCTATTCTGGTGTATTTTAAAGAGAGTCAAACAAAACCTGAAGGACAAGTACACTTCTTCCCAGTTATTTTTGTAAGTATATCATCAAAATCTTAATCCGTCAAACGCATTTGGTCTGCTATACATTGACAGATTAGCAATAGAACATAAGGAAACAGTTCATGTATCTGTGAGTGAGTTGGTTTTAAGCTGTTTCCTATTCTAAGACAGTGACTTTTTTTCTTGTTGTAACTAGAATGGTAAGCAACTTTATGATGTTATGGTGGAGAGAGCTGGCCCCTCAAAAACCAGTGGACCAAAACAATCCTAAAAGCTTGACTTTCACGATCATAACTATCAAGCAGTCTGGTTGATATTTAATGAGGTATGATAGAATTCATAAAGCATCATCAAATTTTTAGTTAAGAGTATCTTATAAACATTATGTATTTGTAGATTAAAAAAAAAGTTCCATAGAAACAATATTCTCTTTCTTATTTCTTAGCTTATTTTTCTTGCAGGATCGCATGTTGCTTCTGCTGGTTAAAGCTTGAAATTGTACATATTTTGGCCAAATATTGTACGAACCAGTCATCGATATCCTATATATCCTGATACATTTTGTAATTTAGAATCAATTTTAGCTAGTGGAATTCTACGTATCGCACAGGGCTTGTTGCTATCAGTAGTAAAAATTCTATATAGAAATTATTGATGGGTATTCTTCTGAACAATTGTGATTTAACAATTACCAGGCATTGTTTGATTCCAAATAGAATCTCATAGGGAGAAGCCAGTCTCTTCTACCTTCTGGTTTATTGGTTGGCGGAGAATTTTTCTTCGCTTTCCACTTATTTTGAGTTAATATGTACAAGTACTCTACGCTTTTGACTTGCTTCGTTTTGGATTAGGACACTTCCGATAACAAGTTCCATGCTTGTTTCAAATCCTGCCCCATTTCTTTACTGATGCTGCTGGACCACACAAACCAATCATCTTTTGCATGTAAACCGGCGAAGAAGCCTGCAGAAGCGTTTATGCACTTTTGGAGACTGGAAGTTTTCGAGTCCAGAAATCTAAAACCGAAGACCCTTCTTTTTTATTTCAGAAATATCATGCAATGGATTTAGCTGCCAGCCAGTTTCTTCCTAGGACACCTGATTCAATTGGATTTGACCTCAATTCCTTACAAAGATTTTATCTTATTACTAACATTTGCAGTTGAATTCAATCTCCGCACAGTGGGGATCAAACAACAATAATTTTCTCCTGGAAGAACACACTTCGGAAAAGAATAGGTTCCTACAAAGAATCATCTGGATTTTCTTTTAAGAAATCCAGTGCAACAGACTGTATGCATTACGAATATTATGCATCACAGAACCATCAAAGATTATAATTGGAAAATCCAAATGCACAACCGACAAAACTGAACAAAAAAACTTATCATCTAATCAGCTGACGAGCAATTTTTCTGGAATCTGAGCTTTATGAGCAGCATCTTTGGAGAATGGTTCTTTTACTCTGACTATTCTATTAGCAGTTGCACCAGCAGAAAGCAAATATCCAAATCGTCATCACCTTTAACCACTATTATGTAAACTCTTGGGGTAGTGATATCTAGGCCTGATTATAATTGATATATCTAATTTCCTTCAGAACAACAATGAAGAATCATGAACTGAAGCTAATCAACCAAATTCTTTTCACTGCTTGGAAGTAAAGATGTGGAAACTAAGTATTGTGGTTAGGTTTTGTTTCATATGGCAGAGTAAATCACCTTTCATTAATCCTTAGTGCAGTGAGCATCAGTACCATGCATGGTGCAATGTCGATAACCCACATTTTGGAGGAAGTCCCGGATTTCTTTGGCACTACTGTTGCTGGCTTGCAATAACCGCTCATCCTCCTCATAGATTAGGTAAGGAGCTTCACCCTTCTTTCTTGACAATAACTTTGAGGCTCCTTTCAATACATGATATTCCCAGCCCTGAACATCAATTTTAAGCAGAAGAACTGGCTCAGAGTCTGGAATTAGATCATCGAGGGGAATGGTCCTTACTTGAACCGCTACTTCTTCATTGGACTTGAACGCCAACTTTGCACCAGTGGCTGAAACAGCACTGTTGTCAAGGCGGCCAACCAGCTGGTGTATTAAAATGGATTATGATGGTCAGTACATCAGATAGAATCATAAAACATATGAAATAGCATGAAAAAAAAAAATTAATATATGCCAAAAAAGCTGAAAGTTTCATCCTGATTTAGAAGACTTTAGGGTACAAATATTTTGATTTCATAGCAGCAAAAAGATACATTAACCCAAACCTCCTGCACCTTCTATTCAAGAATTTCTCAAATCACAACCATGTAGAACCATCTATTACATTATCAAGATAATATCTGGCAAATTGACTCCTGAGAATCCTGTAACTGAAATATATCCGAACGTACCAACCAAACTCTATGCTTGGCCTTGAAAATCCTAGAGAATTTCCTTAATCGCAGACATAAATACTGATCACTAACTATAAATGGATAGCAGCACTTGATTATTTCCAAAAAAGCAACATCTCATGAACAACATGACCACCAGGTTAATTAATGATATTCTTCTTGAAATGACTCCTTTGCTGGAGGAGAACTGAAGATAAATGTAAAAACTATGATCTTTAGAGAAAAGAATCTAATATAGCATATGACAACCTACTAAATATATCAAACAAAAATAAGCGAAGGACCCAAATATAACCCCATGTTATTATAGCATTTCATACGTACATTTGTAACTAATTAGCAGGACTTAAATTTGACATCTTATAAATTGCAAAATTCCAACAATCTAATTAAACCAAGATCATTAAACTCATTACCTTATAAAAGGTAATATTCCCAATCTTATCAGAAACGGCAGCTTCAAAAACGGTAACCAAGTCCCTAACCCTATTAAACCAAATCCCATCACAAATCCTTTGCAAATTCTCAAAAACGGGCTCAAAAGCCAAAACTTTAAAACCCATAACAGCAGCAGCAAAACTAGCCATTCCTACATTAGCACCCACATCAACAACAAATCCATTTTCCCCTCTCTTCCCTTCCAACAATTGCTGAATTGTAGCTGAGATATCAGGCTTCCTAAAGGCCTTACCTTTAAGCAACCTGACAATGTTTTTGTGAGGCTTATCAGGCAAAGAACCAAAATCAGATAAGGAAAATAAAAACGGGAACTTTATGTTTTCTACAATGTTAGCAACTACCGGATGAGCTTGTGGAGACTTGGAACAATCAAAAGGGGCAATTGGGTAATTAGAGGACTGTTTTTGGGATATGGGTTTCGGGATAGAGAGTGAAAGGTTAGGGTTTGATCGAGAATGAGAGGAAAATAAGAAGAAAAGAAGAAGAAGAGAGAGAGAAATTAGAAGAAGAAGTAGTAGTGGATTTAAAGAAAATAATTTTGGGTGTTTGTTTTCTCTTTTCCATGCATTTGCCATGGAAAATTAGATAATTTTTGGCAAAATTTGGTGATTCAATGATAACAATGTGGTGTCAAATTTTCTGGGGAAAATTGTGATGGGATCTGGATTATGGGATCAAAAGGGTAGAGAGTAAGCTGTGAGAGTAATGGAAGTATACATGGACAGTGAACTTTTGCAGTTTTAGAGCTGAGAGCCTAGATCCTGCACGAACAGATCTATGTTGGTTTGGATTGGGAGTTAGCCACGTTAGTCACACACACTATCGGCAAAGATTATCAAATAAAATTCGCTGTTTCTGATCTGACAAAAATATTGCATCATAATTATTTTTTATTGCTTTTTTTATGTTAGAATTATTATTTTTGTGTTGAATTTTAATAGATTCTATACAAAATTAGGAAAAAAAAACTAGTAAAATATAATATTTCCAATTTGAAATTCTTTGACAAACTTGCTTTTATTTAGCCAGTTAAAAACAGGTTTCGTGAGGATTGCAGCCTTTATTATTTTACAAAGTTATCTTAGATTCTTAATGTACCGTGTAATAATGGAACCAGATGATTACTTTACATCATTTTCTTTTTTAGCTAGACAGAATTTCAGCGGTAATTGTTTTTTCCTTTTTTGTCTTTTAAGAAAAAGAAAGAACTTCGAAGTTTAAATTGTAAACTATAATTATGGAACCAGATATGTTTTAGTAAAAAATATATATATTTACTATGTATTTGTTTTTTAGCAGCAGCGACTCATTATGTTCTCCATATAACTGTATGTCTATGACTTGGCATCAACTGTTCACAAGTGCTTTTGTTCTTTATCTAAAGGTCTTTTTTATAGGAAAAAGGAAAAACAGAAAACTTAAAAAGTCACGAAAGGGATAAAACAATTCCTAAAATCATCTATTTGATCCATAATCAAGCAACATAAAATAAAATGAATAACCCATTTCCAAAGTGTTAAAATATGCCCACAACATGTTTGATAAAAGAGAGAAGATTTTGGATGAAAAATACTTGGCGTTCGTGTCCCACCTCAGACAGTGTAATTAGGGCTGAGTATAGATCGGTCCAATTCGGTTTATTTATAAATCACTAGTATCATATAAAAACTCAGTTCTTTTAAAATTAAAGGTACCAGTACCGTACCAAACATAAAATGATCCGTATCGTATTGTACCAATTTTTACGGTTAAATACAGTTCGCTTCGGTGCTATTTTCGGTTCTAAAAGATTAAAAAATACAACTTTAATCAAATACAATTAGAGAAAATATGATTACCACCCTGTAGCATAAAAATATGAATTAGAATTGCATCACATTCTTGAACAACCTGTTTGCAATTCAGTCACTTACAAGTACAATAATTCATATAATGTTCAAATACAAACTATTAACATATATGTTACTGCTAGCATAAAAATAATTTGCAGATGGCAATCATTAAAATAAATATTTTTCACAGTTACAGCCAACAATTTACTCATAAAAAATAAAAATAAAAAAATAAAAAAATAAAAAAAAATTACCTGGGACTGAGTAACAACGTCACAGTTATAGAAAGAAAGCACTAAAGAGGAAGACGTCTACGCGAGCCAATTCTTATTTCTGCCTTTCTGCAAGCCAATTATGCGCGGTGCTAAAGAGGAAGACGTCTAGGCAAGTTAATTCCTTCATTCTTCCTTTTAATTTTCTGTCTAGAAATTTACTTTAGATATTGTCTTTCTGAATTGAAAATTGAAATGTGCAGCTGTATGTCCTAAAGAGAAAAACGTCTACACGAACAAATTTCTTCTTTTTTCCTTTTGATTTTTTGTCCAGAAATTTAGAATTTTATCTTTCTGAATTGCAAAATGAGAGCTACGGCGATGTGTTCTAAAGAGGAAAATAGTGTATTCTAATTCTTAAAGGTAGATTTGTAGTATGTGGTAAATAAATATATTAAAGTTAAGTTATTAAATAATAAATTATAAATTTAGTATTAGAGAATGTATATTAATATCAGTATACTATATGATATATTAATATATAATTTATATTTTTTATAAAATATAAAGTACATTATAGTATTATAGTTATTTTTAATATGTATATTAATAAATATATATAAAAAATTCAGTTATACGATTTGATCCAAATCAGTACAAGACGGATCGATTATTGATACGATTATAATATAATTTTTACTAAAAAACCAGTACCATACCGTAATAATAAAAAAAATTTGAAACAACTCAATTCGATTATAAAGAATTTCAGTTGTTTTGGTTATGGTATTTTTCGATACGGCTATTCAGTTCCCCTAACTGTAATATACTGATGAGCCCATGTAAAATAAATGACCAACTAATGAGATTCTTAAGCCACGCATGGTTTGTCATAAAAATGAAATAAAAAATAATTTCTGAAATATGATTCAGTTTCTTATTTAATAAATAATTTTAACCCTAGAACAGTAAGATCTAATTATTATCATCTACCATTTCAAAGGCAAACTATGACATGGCCGAGGGTATTAATAGTTTAATCCGAACAACAATAACATAAACATACAAATTAGGAAATCACCAAGATTACTTAAGACCAGGAACACAGCTGCATCACCGCCGAGGAGTTGAATAAATAGCTTTTAATTTGAGCACAAATAAAAGAAAGCAAAATTATTTTGACAGACAAATATTACAGCACATTTTACAGCAATCATGCCCAATTTTGACATGTTTTTCTGGACAAAATTCCTATATGACCTAAAATTTACAGATAAAATAAGAGTATCATTTCCTGAGAACTCACAAGGACAGCTTCTGGATTGCATTTTCTTTGAGTGATGTTACCAATCTACGGAACACCTTAAGATTGCGGCTGATCTTATCCTGCAGTAACAGGTGACAGCTGTTAATAAACGTGAAAATTGTCCAAAATACTAGAAGCCAAATGCATATAAACTAATTGGGGACATGAGGAGTAGTAGCCAATCTTGGCCGCAATGGTCATATGTGGCAGCTGGTTTACACTGAATCCTTTGAAGTCACTGAAGTATTTAGCAGCCTTCTAAAGCGTCATTTAAGCAGTTGAACTTTTGGGGTTAAGTATCCAGAATAGAGTTAGGTGCCTGGGTAGTGTTTAGGCTTGACTGTAGTGCTAATAATCTTATACCTTTATACACACGCACAAAAAAAAAAAAAGCCCAAAAGGAAAAATAGACGAGGTGCCAGGATTGATTAATTTCCATTTTACTTGAACGAATAGTATGTATGTGACTAAATAGAAAAATTAACTCAAACGACCACTTCTAAATTCTTGATTCAATTCATCAAAGATTCTATGTTCTCGACTTTCCTTGGTTCAAATTGTTTTAGTGCAAACAATCCTAATCCTAACAAAACCAGCAGCCATAATCATGCTACAAACCAACAATATCTCAGGTATTGGAATGCCCATCCGACTATAATCTGAAATAAAACTCCAGCAAGAAGCATACCTCACTTAATAGTTCAAGTCGTTCTAAAGTGGAAATCAACTTTCCATATAACAAAGACGTCTCCTGTCTAGAATCAGATTTTGCACCATATGTAATTGCTTTCATTACTCCACCAGTATCAGCTGTCACAAAGCTGCCAAGAACCACAAATCAATTATAACTTTAATTTGCAATGCTAAACCAATCTGCCAATAACCAACTAGTCAACCTAAGCAAAATAGTATGACAGGCTTCACATGTCACAATAAGAAGTTCAAGCCAACCCATAAATACACTGGACATTGGTAAAACCAAAAGAATGCTTCATGTGACTAGGGCTTCAGGGTTCGAAAAACAGAAATAGAATGCTGACAATGCCAAAGCAAGGGTAAATACATCTAACCATCCCAAAGCTCATAATGCGAAAAGTGCAATGCACTGAACACCCACTAATAGAAATTGCAGAAGATATTACAGCAATATTTCATGACAGCCTCCAATATCTACCACCAAATATTTGCGTGTAACAGAGAGGTGAGGGGGAAAATTAAAATAAGAAGAATTATAAGAAAAAAAAACACGCACACACCTGTCCTGAAAGTGAACAAGGATAATATTTAGCGCTTGTTCTGCAAGTGGAAGTAATATGGTAATTAGCTGATCTCTATTGACAGCAACCTGGCACATTTCCACCATTGCAATATACCTCCTGTAAAATAAGAGAAACCATTGATCATAAAGATTTTTCTGAAACAGTACTAGAAGCCAGGTAAGAAGGTGAGAAGCCATTGGTGATCACTTTCATCAGAGTGCTGAAATGAACAGCTTAATTACAAGACATTGATCAGAATGATTACATACCTAGTGCATAGACAATCAGAAGACTGTATTGTATATTACCAACTTGCAGAAACAAGTTGAGAGAATATGTTAAGGAAAATGTAATAAATAATAAACCAATCATAAAACATCACATCCCAACACTAGAAAGTTTAAAAGTAATTAAAATAACAATAATCTGATTGTGGAGCAAAACTAGATTTACAAATAAAGTAGGCAGTGCTAACTCAGCTAAGTCTGATCCCATACTAGTTGGGGTTGGCTAGGGTCACATCTTCGAAAAGAAAATCTAGTCAACTAAATCCTTTCCTGTTGCTTCTCTTCACATCATTATAGGTCTAACCCTCACTTGTCTCCTACAACTTCAGTGCACTAATCTTTGATGTGGATGCATTTTGTAGCACAAAATGCATGTGAGCAAACTATCTCAATCTCCCTTCTCTCATCCTATCCACCATAGGTGCCACATCCAATTGCAATGTAATCATTCCTTATTCAATAGATCTTTATATTTCAGCACATCCATCTTAATCTCTTCATTTTCACAATGCTAATATTGTCTACATGTTCATTCACTCCCTACCACTTGCTACCATACATCCTAGCCAGTAGAATCAGAGTGCTGTAAAACTTTGCCCATAACATGGCTGGTATTTTGAGATCATACAAGACATTGAAACTCATTCACGCTTCTCCACGTTAACCATCCTGCTTGACATCCATATCCCTTCCTCATCTCTCTACAGTAGAACCTAGGAAATTGAAGTGTATGCCACTATGGACCTTTATACCTCCAGGCTAGCCACTTCAATCACTTTTCCTCTACTACTAAAATTATAATGCATGTACTTAACTTGAAATCCCAGATTCTAAGATGCTCCCCTATAACATTAAATTCTTGCCAACACATGCCAGATAACTGCTTCAACACTCTGCCATCTGCAAACATTATACACCAAGGAGATTTTCCTTGGAAATGTTTTGCCAACTCATCCAGATCCTTCAACAGATTTATGTATCTAATACATACTCCTCTGTATGCCAAAACCCATATAAAACATCTCCTGATGTAACATACATTTTTCCCATCAGCTAACAATGTCTACGAGTATTTTCTGCACTCAGCAAGGTCTACAATCCATATGGAGGGTAATAGGAAGTCAACTCCCATTAAACACATTGCACAATTAACATTTGTATTTTTGAAGATGGATGGCCTGCATCAAAAGTACCATAGGGTTCAAAACAATGCAAGAATCTTTACAAAACTCCAATTCATAGAGATTCTTCACAGAACAGAGAGGTCAACTTCATATTCTAGCATATACACTTTCAAACAGAACAACTAAGCAACCCGTTAGAAGTTGTATTTATCCCAAATCCTTGATTATTGGGCTGTTATAGTGTATATAAGTGGATTGGGCACCCTCTTCCTTTGAGCTAGCTTTTGGAAATGAGTTCTATCTAAGCCCATTTATCATGGTATCAGAGCCGGCCTTTATGGTGGGTTTGGACCCAACCCGTTTGCATGTCAAGCTAAGCATGAGGGAGGGTGTTAGAAGTTGTATTTATCCCACATCGCTTGGTTACTAGCCCATTATAATATATATATATATATATATATATATATATACATAAGTGGATTGGACAGCCTCTTCCTTTGAGCTAGCTTTTGGGAATGAGTTCTACTCAAGCCCATTTCTCATAACTAAACATTAAACAACTGCATTGAGTGAATTTCCCATAATGTATATAAGTGGATTGGACAGCCTCTTCATTCGAGCTAACTTTTAGGAATGAGTTCTACTCAAGCCCATTTCTCATAATTAAACATTAAACAACTGCATTGAGTGAATTTCCCAGCATAGCATCTTATGCACGCATATAAATGACAGAGTTTTATCTTCTCTTATCATATAATGCATTGCAAGAAATATGTGACAGACCTACTGAAAAGTAAAAATGTGTGCATAAAATGAAAGAGTAAATTAAACAAAAGGCAAAATATGTACCTTTTTTGTATATCATCAGTTGATGATACACATTCTCTCCGAACACACATGTTAATAATTTCATCAACCTCCTGCCTTGATAGCTCATTTATATCTTGAATCTGCAAAAACAAATAAACTTAGCATTTTTTACTAAAGGCCAAAGAAGATGAAAGCAATATGAATCTCTAGAAAATCTTCTTCTGTTTAGTGCCATCACACCTTATTATACAGTAAGGACTTTTCCTCTGCTGCTCTTTCAAGAGAAGTTGTCACAGAACTAAGAAGAGAACCAAGCAAAGACAAAGTGGGCAGCTGCATCCCAGCAGGAGAATGATAATCTAGAGGGCTATCCAAAACCTGCCGCATCATGTTGACCATATATGGGTTATCTTTTTTATTCATTAGGCACCTGTGTTGCGCATGTGTGTTTTGTGTGTGTGTAGTGCTGAATGTCTGCAAAAATACCTGGAGCCTCAGAGATTTCTTTGTGACCAGAAAATACAGATAAGAGCTTAGACTGAAGCATAACTGGAATGAGTTCAATTCCAACGTCCTCTTATTCTGAGAATTTTTAAGTCATGATAGAAAAGAGTTACAAAAACAATTGACAAGTGTATATGAACTCTGTTTAAAGTGGTTCTTCAAAAGAGACTTGTAATACCTCTAAAGATTGTACCGATCTGCCCAAAGTGGGTGTCTCCGACTCTAAAGAGAAAAGAGCATGCATCATACTAAAAAGACCTTGAACAAAACCAAAGTCATCACTCTCCTCGTAAGGCCATACCTATAGACAAAGACAGAACATTTCAGAACCATGTGATTGGCTTTCCTGCAAGAAGAAAAGGGAAAAACTACTAACAAACACTGCAACAGAACATAGACAAGGAGATGGCTTATTTGAGAGCCATTCACATTAATAGATCTCAGTGCCTGACAGACATATAGTCACATGAATAATACTATACCTTAACAGCTGAAAAGATAACCCAGTTTGTTTCAGTATTTCATTGTACAGTTTCCTGTTCTTAAATGATACTTACCTTGCTAAGTATGCCAACAACAAGATTGATTTGCTCCATTGCCAAATCATCAGCTTCACAAATATCTTCCCGAAGAATTTGATCAAATAACAATTGATGTCCTTTAACAAAATCTATAACTTCACGAACAATCTTGTTCTTCACCTGTCACATGCACAATACAACTCAACTCAGACCCATTTGTGTGCCAAACATAGAAACATGCACAAACAAATCCATTTTAACATAAATACATGTTTATATATGACTTGAATTTAACACATAAAAGTCTATTAGCTCAATCCCACAAAATCTACTTGTAGATTTGATGCATGAATTTATTCTGCTTCCTGTCAGCACATGGATATTAGCATTTGAAGTTGCACTTAGATTGCAAGTTGGCATATTAGGTGATGGCTTGCAAGTATTAGCATTATTCCCGTCAAGCACTATAACTAGCTAGACATTGGCGGCGTAGTAGTACGTATGGTGTGAAGTGCAGTAGAGTGGTGCATTCATATAAAGTGCGCAGTAGCAAGGCACTTAAGGTAATTCTTATAAGGTAAGTTTAATTGCATGTGCAACGATGTAAATACTAGTGAGTGTTTGTTCATATAGAATTAGTGATTATATTTTTCTTTTATTAATGGATAATTATTTTGATGGAGTACTTGCACCAAACCACTTTAAATTCTATGTGTGTGCATATAGGGCAAGTGCGAATGAAAGCATTGACACAAACCTCAAGCGAAATATTTGTGCAAAAAGAGAATTAAACTGTTAAAATTAAAAGAATGGAGAAGATTACTAAATAAATAAATAAATAAAAGAATAGTAGTACAAACTGCACTAGATGTAAAATATTTAGGGCATGTTTACTTATAGAAAACTGACATAGTTTTCTAGAAAAAATTTCAAATGAAAACAGAAAATAGAACTTTGTATTTATTTGTGATATTTTTCTAAAATGAAAATAGAAAATAGTTTTTATGTTTTCAAAATAATAGCTAAATTTTGAAGAACTTCCAAAACAAGTTTAACATGTTTTTTATGGTTCTCTTTACATAAGAAATCACTTGTTTTTAAATGAAACAAAACGAGTTTTCACTTTATTTATTCCACGTCTATTCTTTATACTTAAAATATTACCTAAGTAGAAAAAAAAAAAATGCTTTTTATAAAGTAAATATGTTCTACAAATTTTTTATGAAAATAAAAAGATTTCATTTTCCTTAAAAACTAGAACATGAAAATGGAAAAAATTCTCTACAAGTAAACAGGCCCTTAAGATCTTGATGATTGGCTCTATGAAAAGGTGAATTTTTGTTATTTAGGTTAACAAATTACATTTTCAATGGTGTGCTTGATAATGAGACGGCAATAAATAAGGTATAGCTCAGCTTATAGAGGCTCACGAACAAGTTCACCGTGCAATTGTTTTAGTATGGACTGTTCAAAAAAATTGCAGAACGAACTTGATTGACAAGAGTGATGACCCTTGAGCAGCCACAACAAGGCTCAACAGTTAAATAAACTCAAGCTCGCAATTACAGAATGCAAAATCTAACATTGTAGAGCTGAAGGATATGTAGTCCTCCAATTGGCTTATCTAGAAAAAAGAATTATCAGTGGATATGTAATTACTATTTAGTAACTGAAGTACATTATATGCCATTTTTAATATGATGGTATAATCACTTTCTTTCTCTTTATTTATTTCTTAATTCAAAAGGATGAATGTGTTAGAATGAAAGGATAACGAATCTTTCTCTAAAAACCAGGGAAAGGTAGAAAACAAAACTAATATAGCAAAAGTCAATCATGTTGGATAAGCAAATAAAATAAAGTAACACTTATAGTTATTTGAAACAAATTTGCCCAGATTTGAACTTACATTGCATTCTGAACTCATTTCAATAATATAGTTATGTTTACTTGAATATCTTTGTATTACTTTTAATGCATCCTCAAAAATGTTAAGAAGTTCAGAGTCCTCAAAAGTGTACCGGTTTTGCCTAAATAGGTACCACCAAGTGTTAGTTCTGATACCCTTAAATTTCTTGTGCATAATTTCACAATTGTGGTTTCTTTTCAATTAGGTACATGAAAAAGAAAAATTTTAATTGTAGTAAAGAACATATGACTAATAATGCCACTCTGCCCAACCAAATCTTTTACCCAACTTGGTGAGTCCTTCAGTATGAGAAAGGTGACTTATGTATAAGATACAAGGTATGAATGCATGGTGCAGGTTCAGAGCAGTCATGTCATTACCTGCTCCTCCCATTAAACAGGGTAAAACCAATCCCATTCGAATTGGGGCAGCCAAATTTATCATTGCTAGAAAATTACAAGCAATTGCATAAAACAAGAAAGACCAACCTCAAAAATATCAGATGTATCCACCAATGATGTCAAAGAAAACACCAATCTCAACATCGGAGTTACGATCATCCGTTGCTTGTCAATATCCACAGCCACATCTCGTCGAAGCTTTGAATCAAGCCGCCTCTTACTTACCTGCTAGGTAATTTAACTTTAGTTTATATGATCTTGAGTGCAAGAAAACAGGACTAGGGGCAGGTAAACAATATTATTACCTGTAAATTGACTGCCCGGCATGAAGTGATATGCTCCAAGGCACCCATGGAAAATAAAACCTGGGCCCCAGATTTTCCATACTTATGGCTAATTCTCAACAGTAATGCCAGTTCAGCCTCGACAGTGCATGCTCGCTGCAATGAGTTCAGAGAATGCCCAACATCCTAGAAAAGAATACACTGATATATCAGCCCAACTAGCATGAATAAATTGCAAGCGTTCAAGGCAACCACTTCATGAAAAAATGAAGAAGGTTACTCCCAAGACCCTGCTTAGATGGGACTAGCATTGGTAGCAACTTTCTATGTTTACAGAAGTGAGCATGTTGAAGTATTTAAAGGGCCAATTCAAGTACATATTTTTAAGAGACCATAAAAGATCAGAACAATAGCCATTACATGTTAAGAATATATACAGACAAATGCATTCATTATCTTCCCTAACAATTTGTTTTTGCTAAGTGGAGATGTCTCCTGACATACGGACTCCCTAACAAACACATCAATTCAGCTAGATAAACTGCTCCACAAATAAGAGGAACATATCTTTCTTGTTATGCAATTAATCTTCATCAGAAAAAGATTGTTGAATTGACAAGTTCACGTTTGTGGAACTGATTCATACTAGTGTAAAATATTAAAATTAGAAACATATTCTGCCCATCAATCGGTAGATATTGTGGTGAAGCAACACCTGATATGAAACGTTGCTGATGCTCATCAGGCAACCACGCAGAAATTCCCTACTTTGAAATTGGCTTAAAAAGTAGCTATCGTGGTCGATACAAATCAATGAATCAAGGACGTAAAGTGCTATTGTCTTCCCTGGTCCACTGCCTTGTGTTGCATCCTTTATTACCTGAAGATTAAGAACAAACAGTAAGAAAGCAGAGGTTAGACAATAGGAGCAATAGTCATGGTAACACATGGGCTTGCACTACAAAACAATCGAAACATAACATCTACGATGACAACAGCAGCTTGAGACAAAGTAGTGATTAAACGTAACAAAAATTCAAATTTCTATTCAAAAGATTGGCATAAGCAGTAATTTGAAGTTCGGACCACAATTCAGTCAGTATGAGTTTTGAAAAGATAAAGAGAGTAAACAACTAAGCCAGCAGTCATAGCCTCTCCAACAAACAATTTTTTTATGTCAAGCCAAATCTCAGTCCCACTCCCATCACCATCTCTCCACATAAATTCATAATAACATTAGCTTAAATATCCGTGATTCGGCATGTTTTAGATAGCTTCCATATTGAAATGATAATAAAGGATGCCTACCAAATCCAAGATTGACTGAGCTTCTTTTCTTAATATGGAAAAATTAGCACGGGCTAATTCTGCCTGTTCTCTGTCAATCTGGAAACAAGACAACAGATCATAATTCATAAATTTATGACAAAAAAACAATATCAACATAGTTGTAAGACCTACACACCTTATGGAGATCTTCACTATCATGTTCATTAAGCAACAAGAATTGCAGAACTGCTGTTGGAACATCTGGATCAAGTGTATGCCGGCAATACTGAAAATAACTAAGTAGCAAGGCATATTGGCTGTACACACCCAAAATATATTCATGTGTATACACACACACACAGAGTCAGAACCCCACAAGTTAAAACTGGAATAACAGCACCAGATTCCTAATTAAAAACCATACCGTCTTCTTAAGGCCTCTGAAGATTCATTTCTCAGAATTGCCATTATAAGCTTAAACAATATAGAATGGCAAGCCCCATTTGATAATTGCTTCACCATTAAAATATCAAGACCTGAGATACTATCAGAATTTAAACCGCCAGGGCACAGAAATCTTTCATCACGTAGTTTAGCCATGCATGTAAGTGCAACCTAGGAACATTTCACGAGAATCGAAACCACATTAGACATTAAAGTTGATAGCCTGAGTTAACATATTAAGGAGGTTATGGATAAATCATACCTGACTCAATATGAATGTCATCCTCAAAGAACAGTCTGGAGAAGCAGAAGCACTCAGAGAGGCATCAAGAACCCTGCTCATGACCAGAGAAAGCAATCAAAGAGCATCCACAAAGAAAGTGAAGATTAAATATCAACATGACAAGGTACCCACAGATATAAAATTTCAGATTGATTTTCCAAAGAGGACATTCTTCTTGATGCAGACACCTGAAAAATTAGAGTTAGAGGATAACCACTGCATAAAGATATACCAATCAAAATGAATCCAAGAAAGACAGTGGACCTCCACAATCTGTGACCAGCCAGTTAACATATGAAGTTGGGCAGCTTGTTCCTCAAGGTTTTTATTATACTTCCATCCCCATCTTAACAACTGCTGAATTGCCTCCCTTACATCATTAAGTTCAGCTTCACTGCCAAAGTTACTCAGCTGGGGATACACTGAATTGAATTTCTGAGTAAAAATATAAATCAATACCAGCATCCTTTATGAAAGTCTCCAAGCGAGGAATTTTAGGAAAAACATTACAAAGAATCAGTCTTGGGGACTAACTAATCACAGAAATGGACCTGCCAAAGTTTGTCACGGAAAGAACCTAGGTCAATCAAACGATCACCACGCTCAGAATAATAATAGATGCTGCCCTTTCCAGATGCTGTTGTATCTTCAAGTATGTCCTCTGCCTATAGGACAAATATAATAAAAGGTCTCACACAAGAAACAATATGAGCAGCAGTTTCAAACAATAGGATCTTACCAGCAAGTCATATTTCATATTAGAGACGATCTGAGAAAGCTTCACAGTAGTATCTGGATATCTAAACTGGACCACCTCAAGCAATTCTAATACCTGAATTTTATTATAAAAAAAAAACAGCTGGTAATCAATTTTTTAGCACTAAAACAATGAAAAAGCAGTGCTCACTCCAAAATAAAAAGCCACTGATACTTCTCTAAATCTTGATAATAATTGTTATACTTCTTGTGAAGCAAGACATTTTCTTTATAGTGCATAATTGTGGAATAAACGAAGGCAAACAAGTGTATTTTAACTCTTCATTTCATCCTATAAGTACCCACGATAGACAAAGAAATATAGACATTCATTTTTGTTAGAAGTTGTAGTTATCCTAAATCACTAAGTCACTAGGTTGTTATGACGTATATTCGTGAATTGGTACATTCTTCCTTTGAGCTAGCTTTTAGGAATGTGTTCTATCCAAACCCATTTATCATGGTACCAGAGCCAGACTTTTGTCTGCAATAATAGGTCTGAACCTGGCCCATTTGCCCGTGACGCTAAGCATGAGGGAGAGTGTTAGAAGTTGTATTTGTCTCACATTGCTAAGTTACTAGGTTGTTATGATGTATACATGTGAATTGAACACCCTCTTCCTTTGAGCTAGCTTTTGGGAATGAGTTCTAGCCAAGCCCATTTAACAATTTAAAATAGTGGGACATAGGAAAATCTGACCTCTAAACACATCCATAATGGATGGATAATCATGCCAGTTCCATACTGATAAAGAGAGATAAATGAAAAAACTGAAGAAGTACAACTGACAAAGATGCAATAGAAAATCAGGAAGTCCTATAAAATATCGTAACTAATAAGAAGGAACCATCCTAGTATAGAAGCACAAAACTGCAATTAAAGACATTTAAAAAAGATAAGACACTAACCACAGAGTAGACAGGCCCTACATGCAACAAGTCCATGAAAAGTTCGCATAATATAAAGAATATGCACAATGGAAGACCTAGACCATAATATTTGGAGGGCCACACTAGATTTACAAAATAACATATAAAAAAATTTGAATTATATATTCTACATCCTGAATTATTAAATCTTACAGTAGTTTCAATAGTTATACATACATATGACTCAATATATACATCTAAAACAATACTTTTGAACTCAAACATGTGAATGAAATATTTAAATATCGAATATGAAATTACAATGAATGGAGCAAGAAAGCTGTTAAATTCAAAGTTAATTATTCTGTGCAAAAAAACACAAGAATCTCAGAATTCAATTTTATACTATTTGGTTCAATTGAAAGTCATGATTATCTGGCTCAGGCTTCATTTTTGGACTTACAAGTAGCCTAGGATTATTTAAGAGGCCAAGAAGGGAGTCAAAAATGACATATCAAGCAAATTTGCCAAGATAAAGTGATGTTACACAGGCAGGGGTAGGACATCCATATTGGTCCATTAGTCAGGTAGGCTGAGATTATCCTTGCCAATTAAGATCATATAAGTTGTTATGCAATCGTCTGACCTACTCAATCCCTGTGAATGACAAATGATAACATCCATCAAAAAGTAGTCAATGCAAAGAACCTGACTTAACTGCATGCATACAGGATAATAAGGAGAAAAAGGAATGCTTATTATGAACTCAACCCTGAATACATTTAGTCATCTACCAGGCAAGTTCCAATTTGGTTGTTGTATGCGCAGCAGTTGCCTACTTGTGTATACTCGTATGGGTTACATCATCCAACCATGCAATTGTAAAAAAAAAACCCCACATACGTATATGTATGTGTGTGTGGATATGGGTATCTATAAACAACTGCATAAGCAAATTTTAAGACTTAAGAAGCTTGACATTTGCGAGTGCTAATTTATTTCTGTTAACGGATGAAACAAAAAGATTACCAACTGATTCCATAGAAAAGAAATTATGTAACACATGCCAACATTGTCGAACACTAGTGTGAAAAACAGCTAAACAACTCCTAGAGGCAGTCACTAATAGAACTATGATTCTTCCAAAAGCAAGGTGTTTTCTGACATAGTTGTACACGAGGATATGTCAGAATTATTTGGTTAGAAAAAGGTCTTGCAAGATGACCTAGCAACTAAAACATGTGATCAGAATCCATTTATATTAGCAGATAATAGAAGTTTTAATATCAGAATTTAGTCAGATGTGACAACAGAAATATAAACCACCAGATTGTTTCACTTTGATATAACTAAAACATAAGTCTCCTGGTCAAGAATTGGATTAAGGATTGCAAAAAAGAAATAGAACAATTAAAAGAAAATATAAAGTAGGCTAAGTGCAAGTGCAATTGCAAACTACTCCCATTATGGTAAATTTCATAAACCACATATGCATCCTGAAATACCAAAAATATGATAAAAAGACATGAACAAGTGAGAAAAGGACCAAACAATACCATACCTTACTCTTGCTTATTGCTTGTGCTCCAGCATGTTCAGTTCCATTTCGAAGAGTCATTGCATTAGAAGCCACACGATCAGACCCAATGTCAATTATTTCCCTTCCAAAAAGATGAGAAAGTATGTTCTGACAGGCTTCTTTGTGAGTGGGGCTACCCATATCACCAGAATGCAACTCTACAGCTAAAAGCTTCAAGAGCCATGCTCTCTGGAAAAGGCAAAAACAAAGAATTTAGCATGAATGTAGCTAATGACAAAAAGTGATAAATTACAAGTCTTAGAAAAATTATTTTCTTTACGGGCAAGGTTGAATAGACACAGATACTGAAGATGAAAGTTCAAAAAATTGGCAATGATAAAGACATTAATATCAATGTATCTAATTACAAGAAGGAATAATCTACAAGTTGTTAAGAAAAATATTTTGTATATTGGCAGAATTGAATGGAAGAAGACACTGGAAGTGAAAATTCAGAATTTTTGTTAATAGGTAGGTTTCCATGTAATTCATGAGGACAAGGACTTTTTAACATATAACTAGAGTACAAATGTGAAAATCAGGAACTAAAAAGGTGTAACTTTTGTTCTAATACCTCATCATGTATTAGTATTACAAGAGGTTAAGGAAATTGGTTGCCCTGTTATTTTGAGGTCATATCTAATATTCGGTGTTTGACTCGATTTGGCATTTTTGCCTAAAGCCGAATATACTGCATCTTCAATATTGAGTAGATCATTACAATGTTAATTTTAGAAAATGGGACTTGCAAAAAAAAATGCCTTAGAAATTTGAAGAAGATAGCCTTCATATCACGCAGGAAGCAGCCATAAGCACCCGCAAAAATAGAGAAAGAAATCTTATCTTTGATATAAAGAGACATGGCAGTATTGCGGTTAAGCTAGAACCATGATGAGAGTGCATCAGCGACTTTTTCATTGCGTCAGAACGTTAAATAAGTTACATTGTAAAGGATATCTGTCACCAACCCCTCCCCATCCCCACCCCCATCCCCCACCAACCTCAAAATGTCACCCAGTGATATTAGAACCTGGGACCTAATGGAAAATAAGGAGATACTAATCCTTCACCCTTAGGGGGGACAGTGCATCAGTGAAGAAAAGACATTTGTCAGCCATCAAAATTGAGTAAAAACAGCAAGAAACCTGGTGAAGAGAACTGATGCGAAGTGGCTGGTTGCTATTTCGTTTAGGAAGGGCAGCAACACCAATAGTATCAAGATGCTGTAACAGTGAAAGCAACCATTATTTTAGAAACAAATATCAGGAAAGATATTTTACAGAAGCAGCAGAAATAGTAGCATCAAAGAGCTTTTATCTTCAAATTGAGGTTCATGATGTACCTTTACAAAGAATTGGTAATTTTTGTTGCTTAACAAATCCATGGTAGGGCCGCATGTTAGTGGATCCAAGCACAGCTCATAAAGGAGCTGCAAGAAGCAAACAGATATATCTTTATATAACCCCAGGACTAGGAAGAGAAACAAACCGCATGACCACAGATGGAACTGAATAGAACAATTCAAGATCACTAGACGAATATCCAACCTGAAAACCAAACTCGTGGAGTAATGCATTTATTTCTGGTTTTGAGAGTTTCTCCAAGATTTCAAGAATAATCTTCAAGCAACTAGAAGAGGAACAACAAATGTATAAATAACAGAACAAAGATGAAAACATTCAGGCAATTTGGAACAGGAAAACCTGTAGTGAAATTTTGGCTGCAGAACTGTTCTTTCAACTGGGGTGTCGAGATCAAACTTGAGCAGTAAATGTGTAATATTTGGAGCCGGCCTACTAATATTATCTATCAGAAGCTGCAAACAAGTGCAGGAAATTAGGAAAAAAACATTCTGTATAGATTGGTGAACCTTCAGTATTTTTCGCAACAAAGCAGGGACTATACTTACTTGCATTATTAGAATTCCCGAGTCATTAGCACTGTTCTCTATAATCTGGCACTCTTCTGAACGTAGCTCAAGACAGGCTGCATAATCCTCAACCAAACAGCTTGCAGCATTGGACTTTAACAGTAACTGTACAAGCCCGATCATGCGAGAACTGTCACCCATGTAATAGTTATACTGTTAATGCTTTCTGGACATGGAGAATGATTGAAAGACCAAAAGATAACCATAAATACAGACACAGAAAACCACGCAACCACAGCCCCCCACCACCATTCTTATCTTGCAAACAGACATGCATGCACAGAATTCCATACAGAGATGTATATATACAAACATACATGTGTGCATGCATATACAGGCAAACATACATATCCCAAAATTGGCAATTATGAAATGACAAAATGCTAAAGCAGAGAGAACACCTCAGAATGGTCATAACTTTGATAGAGCATAGCTGAATTTGAGGTAGAAGATCATATCTGACATACTCCAACAACACCACAATTTGATTATGATCCTGAGACAGTATAACATCCAAGGGCTGCAACATGCGCAAGAGAGATACAGAGAGCAAGTAAATAGAATATCATTTGAAGGTGAGGTAAGCAATGCTGAGCACAAGCAAAAATAAACCAAGTAAGACTCTCAAGCCATATGTGAAGCAAGCACCAAGTTATATAACTAGCATCTAAACACTGCCCCTGAATTTTGAATGGCTTGCACCACATTTCTTTTACATCTATGGAAGCTAGCCTGTTTTGAGGTGCTCAATGTAACATAAAGGTATAATGTCAATCAAAAACCAGGGGTAACAATATTTGGAAATTAATAGAAATAGAAACAGACATCATACACAGGCCTGTATCCATGTACCACGTAAAGGAACCAATCAAGAAAAAAACACAGGACAATAATTAACAGTGTTTTGGTCCAAGTGTAAATGGGATGGGGTACGCGAAAGCAACAAATGTTGGCTAAATAGAAAGAGTATGAACACATCAATGAATGCATGGACATCTATTTCTAAATACATGAAGCAACATCAACTCATATATATAAATGGTTGGGCATACTGTTGAAATGAAGATGAGATCTTTTTCAAGATGATCAGATCATGATCAGAAAAAGAACTGTTCATATGCTAGCAAAATAAGCTACAATGACCTGAAATTGAGGAGAAAATAACGATAGCAACTAAAGTATCTGATTAAAGAGATTATCTAGCATATAAATATCTCACCATATGTTAGCCATCCTAAATTGAAAATGTAGAGGGAATCAATAAAAGGAAAAAACCTAAAAAGCTGACCAAAACAAATTTTAGAACTATTTAATATCAATATTACAAGCATCTATTTACACACACAGAGGGAGAGAGAGAGAGAAGGACAAATAAATAGAGACCTGGTACAGAGGACGCCAGTAATCAGAAACAACTAGATCTTTTTCCAGGACAAGGATGATAATTTCCAAAGAAAGTTGCACTGCCTTTTCTAGAAGTTGCCCATGAATTTGACTGGTGCGTTCTGTCATTATGAAATTGACCCCTAGCAGAAGAATGCCCATAAGATTGCGGAATACCGCCTTCCCGCTCATGAAATCCTGTCCACAAAATATAAAACACGATTGCATAAGGCATGCAGCTGAAGCAAACCTCTAAGCATAGCGCAAGATCAAGAACGCAGACCTATGCAAAAAGCTCAAAAGGAATGAAACAGGGAGGAAAGTCATTATATATAAAAAAAAGTTCAAGACAAAAGGCCAAAACGAAATGGCTAAAGTACAAAATATAACCGTGCCAGACATGGATTCTACAGTATGACATCACAAATTTATTAAGAGAGACAGGGAAAGAGGATTTTCTTCAGGCTTCTCATCATTGCAAAATCTCTCACCAGTTGCTAGTCCCAGTCATTTCTTTCTAATCAAGGCAAAATAACAACATCAACTCACAAAGCCTAGAGATCAAACTAAGACATTAAAGTACAATATTGACCAAAATTTCAAGGACCAGCAATGAGATAGAAGAAAGAAGACACCATTTCGGTAAACTTCGAGATAGAAGAACGAAGACAACATTTAGTTAAACTTAAACTCCGTAAACCCAAAATGGCAATAATAATTTTCTAGTCTCTATTAAAAGCCAAAAGAAAAACAGACACTATATACAATGAATAAACAGATAAATGAATCTCAAGACATTACGAGTTATAGCATAAAAATAGACCATTTCAAGGCTGGGACTAACAAATGAGCTACCAACATGAGTCAGGGTTCCAGAAAAGACACTGACTTTAAGGCATAGAGAAGTAGCTTCAGGTCATTCAAGTATATTATAAATTAAAGGTTCTAATAGATGCTAAACTTATTTTATAAAGAAGTAACTGATAACACAAACAACTGAGCAATGTAAAAAACATGCAATCTTTAAGAATCTCAAGCAACCAAGTCTTCCTGCTCTGCTGAAAATTTAACATGATAATTATTTTGTATAAGCAGCAACTGAAAGTTGCCATATCATAGGTCTAATCAATGGCCTACTTTAGACATTATGACTCATCCACCTATCACGAGTAAAAGCTATGCATCCTCTATACTGTGCCCAAAATCTGACTACAAGTCCAATAACCAAAAGTAAATCAGCTAAATGAAGTTGCTGCAAATAGCTTGAGCTCAGCTGATTAAACAGATGACCAGCTGTTGAACCTAAACATGCCATCTAAACTAATCTCAACAAGCTATGCATAAGAAAAATGGCATTGATCAAACCAGAATCAAACACAAAGCCATAAAGCTCTAAGAACACAACTAATTACTTTTCAAAGGATGCAACAAAAGCTGATGGACTTATACAAGTCCATAATTTAGATTATCATATAAAAACCCACAGCAGAGCTCAAGAAAAGCTAAAGCTGCAAAACCAGTGCTTGTTAAGGCTGCTAACTACTTTTAATAGTGAGAAATACGTACTTTTAGCAACTCTAAGACAGGAAGCTGCATTTCAAGTGAAGATGGCTGTGTCAGTGACCGATCAACAACACTGTCAACGTCCTCATCCTGGATCCCATACATGCTCAGCATCCTGCAGAATATATTATGAAAGAAAATCATTTTCCTCATTCACAAGTCAACTGATTCATCTATTTTAGAAATTGAACTACAAAACTGCCAACTTTGAATCAAATTAAAAAGTAAGAATTGATACATAAAAGCTGACAGATAGGACAAAAATTTTAGCAGGTATAGGGTCATCAAGAAAAGCAACTGGAGAAGTAAGATACATAAATAGAAATGTGCAGAAAAAGGACTTCAGGATTAGAAGGTCAGTTCACTCACATATGAAAATGCTGAAGACAAGCAACAACTAACTGCCATTTCTCACACGAATCAGCGTAGGCTCTCTGAGGGAATGGCCCAAACACATCATCATATATGAAGCGAAAGATGCCTATAAATCTGCAATGGGCCTCAATCTTTAGCTAGCAAGTAAAGAGTAGATTAATTCACAAAGAGATACAAAATAAACCATCGACCATTACCTACGCCCTCTATCGCTTACATCTTTTTCCTCCGCAATAAGGACATTTAATAGGTTAAGAAAAGAAATTGTTGATGGATATCTTTCTATCCTTGCTTCTATTTCATTCAACTCATATCTCATATCATAAACCTGTCAAAATTAAATTTCAAAAGAATAAATTTGCCAGTTGTAGATGGACAAAATAACTTTTCAAGTCCAAGATGATGGTAGTTGTTCTCCTCAAATCAACTATCAACCACTCCCTAAACACATAACACTTTCAAGTTTTTAATCCTACTATACTTCTATAACACCCTATATTACTAACATCAAGTTCCAACCAGACTAACTAGCATTATTGTACCACCAACACATGTGCAATTTCAAAAAAGAAGCACCAATAATCTAAACTACAGCCCTCTCTAAATTATTATCCCAATAATTAATAACCCCTC
This sequence comes from Ricinus communis, assembly GCF_019578655.1. Taxonomy (NCBI): domain Eukaryota; kingdom Viridiplantae; phylum Streptophyta; class Magnoliopsida; order Malpighiales; family Euphorbiaceae; genus Ricinus; species Ricinus communis. The sequence goes on from NC_063258.1 coordinate 26,159,436, forward strand.
ACATTTAATAAAATTCATGAAACCGAACTCGTTCTAGAAACATAATTTGATATGTCTGCTATTTAATAATAAATACAAAATATCAAAAAAAATTAATTAGCAGAATCACATTCCTAAGAGACCATATATCACTTTGAAGAAGAAAATTTCAGTTTTTGACTAGGTGAAATTGGGGAACATGAAGCTTAGAGCAAATTTTCACTTTGAGAATGTTCCTTTTTCTTGATGTTGATCTTTTATATTTCTTGCACTTAGTGTTTAATTGGAGATGTGCACTATCCTTGTATAAGATTATTTATTGGACCAAGCTCACTGTAACTTGTAAACAAAATATATAAGACCAAATTAGCATGATGAAGACTTTTTAACTATCTAGAATATGTAGTGGCATTATGTTCATGAAACTTTTTTTAAGCAGATATTCTACATTACTGTGCAATGGATCCTATTATTTAGAGCAGTCAGACTAGTACATAATTGGCAACATTAAAAACTGTATTCAAATAAAGTTAAAAATTAATCCAGTTCATATTCAACTAAAAAGAAAAGAACAGTTGACTAAATTCATCAAGCCAAAAGTTGTAGATAAAAGGAAAAAGAAAAATAAAAGTAAGGAAAATTATATCACATTAACACCACTAGATCTTTCTAAGAGATGCAGCTCCAAACTGAGTGGAATTGAGGGAACAGATTCATATGATACTATTAAACTTGGTGCAATGTCGATAATGATAGTGATTGATAAATCAAAATAACTTCATTTGGGAAAAGAAGCAAACACAACAATTTTATCAATGAAGTTGCAAGCAAACAAATAAACATTCATATTTTCCATTATCTTATTAAGTTCTCCAACTACATTTTGTCACATAGGCTCCACATTGCTGCGAGCTCCAGCTCCAGTATGGTGGGTGGCAATTGTTATCAAGTGTAACATCCACAGCCAGAACTGACTAAAATTAAAATAATTGGCAAAATTTGAAATATTCACAAAATCCAGGATTTCTTTGATCATTTATGCTTTAGATTTTAAAGAGCTTTATTTGAGAAATTATCACTGAGGGCTGACACCATGTGGAAGCAACCATCTGTGAGCGAAACTCTAATTTTCTTTTCATGCAGTAAGTATGACTAGTGTCATATTAGAAAGTCAATATTGCCTACAGGTGGTCCATAATGGGTGATCTTTGCATGACTAAAGAGTAAGAGCTAGTTAGCTACGCAAACACAGTCAGACCCACCAAATGATACAACAAGTTAGAAGTGTAGTACTAATATGATATTTACCTAGCACGTCAAAACCCTTAAGATAATAGATCAAGAAAAGAAAACAAGCAATGACCACGAGAAATGATGTGATGGTTGTCTAATGCATTTTGAGTAGAAGTAAATTCATCTACTAGAGTACAAAGAAACAAACCTGAGCTGTCATTGGTTTTCCACTATTTACAACACGAGTGCCAACTACTAATGGCAAATCATACTGCTCTAGGTAACTCCAAATGGTGTCTTTTAGGACTGGAGAGACATGAATAAATGTAGTTATGGCATTCCGCAAGGCACCCTGAAAAAGAACACCCTGCTAAATTTAGAAAGAGAAAGACGAATAGGTGGAAACTCTAATCCTCAAGTGGGTTCTATAACTGTTTAAAAGCTACTTAGGCAAGCAGCATTATCCAAGCAGATTTCAACCTTCAGAAAAGGAGGTACATTCTCATAACTAAGGAGCTTGAACAATGGTTCAATATCAGAAAACCAATTCTTTCTTTCAGCGGGATGTCCATTTTCGATAACCTGCATCACAAGACATATTAAGAACAAAGTCCAAGGCCGCAATGCCAAAAAAAATCAATCAAAAACAGAATAAAGAAGAGGTATGCAGTTAGTAGCGCATGAGCAGTATCAACCAGAAAGCTATAGAATGGTAGAGTTTCTCATCGAGAGCAAAATAAGAAATTTAGTAATCCTTGAGAACTATTAATTAAATCAAGTAAAAGAACTGTCTGAGAGATCAAGAATCAACTAGCTTATCAGTACAAATACAAATTAAATAAATGAAAATTGGTGTTTGACGCATCAAGTAATTAAGAGCAATGGAGATCAAGAAGAAGAAAAGATTGTAAAGAGAAAAAAGAAAAAAGGAAAAGCAAGTAAACCTTCTGAAGAACATTCAAATAAGCAACTAGTGCTTTTGCATCCCCCTCCTGAAACTCAGGTAACACGGCCCCAGCAGTCTGAAGGGATTGTTTAAATTTCTCATCATAAATTGTTAAGCAGTCGAACAAAGTACTCCACCCAACAGAGCGGAACGCTTTACCCTGAAGTAGTTCATAGACCTTTGCAGCACCTTCTTGACTGGAAGCCTGAAAATTTATTAAACCTATAACACTGATACCTGACCTTAAATAAACGTGATGGAAAATGTTCCATTCATTAGATTAAAAATTATACAATACAGTTGACATACCAAAGTACTCAACATTTTCAAGAAAGCCACCAGTGTTTGGAAATTGGTGTGATCCTCTCCAGCAAAATTCACAAATGTCCATAAAACATCATTTCCAGATAACAAGTCTGGTTCTTTCTGAAGATTAAACAAAGTCAGAGGCATTCATAACATATAAGAATACTACGAGCACTAAACGAAAAAGACATTTTATGCTTAACAAAAGCATTCTAGTCATATTTGTCTGATAATACATTCAATATTTCTTTTAGACCCTAATCTAAACATATCCTTTAACTAACACTCAATTTAGTTTTCTTTTTGAAAGAAATAATACTAACACTCGATTAGATTTAGGTAAGCAAACAATTTGTGTGAAGCATTTATATTTTTGGAACTTCATGATTCTCATGCCATGTGGTAATTTATCATCAACAACTTCATCAAGTGATAACCACAATGTCAAACAAACCTGATATATTTCGCTCACAAACTCCATCAGAGATACAAATGGTGAAGGGCCAGTTTCACTGGCCTGTTGAGAATGCAATTTGCTATCATGTGAAGCAGCCAATCGATATGAATTAAGCACACTCATTGCATTCTCCTTTGAATCTTTTACCTTTAAGAAAAAATCCTATCATAAGCTTCTCAAATGGTGATAACGAGAAACAGACCAAGAAAATATAGCATGTGTATGTGTATCACAAGGTGCTATTCATCATAAGAAAAAAGCAACAACACAAAAATCTAGAAATTCGCACAAGGTGGCAATTCTTTTCTCACAAAAAAACCTAGTGTTCTAACTAGATTGCAAGAAATAGAGATAGGATGACTTGAGAAGGTTCGAACAATGCATCTGATACTTGTCAATTGCTTGTTGATTGCTCACGCAATCCATACAAACATTTAAGCCCTCCACCACCAAATATTCAATAATATTTCCCCAAACAATACAATATGACAAGGCAATGATAGGATGATATTAAACACTGACAACTTTTACTAAATGCATTAGACTCGTGCAATCAATACAAACATTTATGGTTCCACGAATATGTCTGCATAATTTTGACAATGCAATAGAGACAAATAGGAAGTGTCATACCGGACAAGAAGACAAGGATAATTAGCTATGAAAAATCAGGTGACAGCGCTGATGGTATCAGGTGTTGCTATGATTAAAATATAACACTTACTGTTCAAAACTAAAATCAAATATTATTACATAAGATAATGTTTCACATCAATACTCCAACAGTCATATTTATTCTGAATGGAAAAGACAAAATCTTCAAATAATATCCACAACTCCTTACTCCAAATAGCAGACTAAGATACGATTGTCGTCATTTTCACTAACTCGGTGGAACTCCACATACTTTTGCCTATCTTTCTTAAATTCGACTTGGCAAGAATAATGAAATTGAGTATATATCCGAAGTAGAACAGGTTGCACAGATTGATACCCATATTTCTTATTTATATCTCCTATTTATTTGTTTACTATTCACTTATGCATAATAATATATAGTTTAAGAGCAAGTCGGCTTTGAAGTCCCTCTCTCTGCTTGCACAAAATCATTGAGCATAAAAAAAAAATTTATAACAAAATCAACCATAGAAGACATGGGGCTGTCTAGGCATAATATTAGCCGTTTTGATGCATGCACGCATGGGTAAATCATGTAGGTTAAATTGCAGTTGCACCCATTAGAGAACAAGCAGCGAGAAAAAAGACCATGTTACAAGATGAACCAATCATTCACATCAGATGAAGCTAAAACTACAAAATCATAACAAGCACCCATTTAAATGGCCATGCATCTTATGTCCAAAACACCTTAGGCCCAAATTTCAAACAAGCAATGAGTACACAGGCAATGCAGATGTGCAAGAAGTGGCAAACTCATGCACACAGGGGCATAGGCTCTTGCACAAACAAGCAGAATATCAAGTGGAACACTGAAGTCACCTCTACAAACTAATAATTAAAAAAGGCAGATGTGAAACTGTACATTATACTGAATTTCATCATACTACACTTGTAAAATGGACCCCTAATTTATCCCCCTTTTAAACTTAAGAAAATTTGAAATACTTCAACTGACCTTGTGTCTAGCAAGTGGATGCGATAGGAAGCAAGTGATCAGCTTGTGTAAATAAGCATTGTACATGTAGATCATATCCTCATCATCATTCTGCAGATTAAATTGATACAAAACTTCAATCGCAATATAAAATCAATCAGCTTTGCATCAGATTTTATCGAAGAAAGCATAACTAGCCATAACCAACTTTAATTGAATGATGGGCAATCAGAGCAACTTGTTATTACTTTTTTTTTTTATAAAAAGAAAAGAAAGAAAGAAAGAAAGAGAAAGGAAAATGAAACATTGGCACAACTTTCAACAATTATCTATCTACAGGACTGAGTGGCACAACACAAACAGATCATCTGAAAAAGCACTTGATAAACATGAAGAATTAAAACGAATAAATTTGAAAAGAAATAATAAGGATCAATACATTCTTCATAATTTCCATTTCTAACATGAAAAGACCTACTGAAATAATTGAGACCCTGCTTCAAGCATCCATTAAAAAGCAGAAATGTAAAAAACGAAACAAACCAATCATAAGTTCCTAACAAGAAACAGTTTTTTATTTTTTCAGATGTGCTTCCAAAACCAAGAGTAGCTGCAAGTAAATATTCTGCTCAAATGAATTGTTTGGTTACAATGATTACATTCTCCAGTGGACCACGATTTGGAAGAATAGGAAGGGACAAATGGAAAGCGTTCTACTAACAGACCTGATAAGCTGCAGTGCGAAGAACATTATCCAGTAAAAACTGGAAAACATTCCTCGAGAATATGAGTTCCAGGCTTGAATTTAGGTAGCCCAAATCAGTTGATGAAGCATTTGAAACTTCTTCCCTTGCAGTAATCACATCATTTATTAACATCAGATGTACAGACCAAGCAAGCCTTACACCACCAATGAAGCCCTCCACAACTGGATCATTCTCAGTTGCCATCAGCTAGACAATGCATGATACCCAACAACTTGAGGCTAAGTTAAGAAATTTACCAAAGATAGATAAAGAAACTGAAATCGATGCTCTTACAATTTCATGAAATTCTTTTCTAAAGGAAGCATCACAAGACAGAATAGATGCTTTATCAGGTAATGCACTCAGGGCGTCTGACATGAAAGCAATGACAAGACTGAAAAGAAGACAGAACGCAATCTGCAAAGAGAAAAGAATGATAACTATTTGCCAATGCAGCAGCATAATTTAAGGATATGAGAATACGTACAGGCATCAGATGAGCATATGGCATCAGTAAACCCTCGACATAACTTTTACTAATAATGGGAAGAAATATAACCAAAAAAAAGCTAGATATTCCAAGATGTACCTCAAGGCCCATCTTTAAAATAATGGGCACAAAATTACTGTCAACAGAAAACAAGGACATGCCTGATGTTTTAGAGTGCCATTGACCTCCACAAGCTCAGAAGCACTATCTTTTAAGGTATAGATAACATCCTTTACATCTTTTGAGCCTGTAAAAAGCAAATATTACAGCTGTTATAATAATCAATCTCATTTCTTATAATTGCATTTGTAGATCTTGTACTTAAAAGCTCGTAATCACACTTTTATCCATCAAGAAAGAGATAAGAAAAAGAACAGAAAAATGCACAAGGGCACCATCAAATGCTCCACATACTTATTGGATTGTATTCAATGTTCAAGATATGCAACAATTCCAATTAAATACGGTCCAAACTCCAGATGGATTTCATAAAGACAAATTTAGGGGAGGGATAACAAATAATACAAATTAGCTACCTCCGTTGGTAAATGGTGATTTATCTTGCATGTTTCCCATCTATTATAAAGTGTAAACCCAGCTGCCCATAAACCTTTTACATATATGTGAATATATATAAACACGAAAACTTAATCTATGAAGACATCTGTGAAGTAATGTTCCATTGATCCTTTAGTATAGCCTCAGCAAACACATAGGCACATCCACAAATACATATTCTTAAGCTTTTACAGTATTGTGTGGGTTAGACTTTTCTTCTCTTTCTTGTGTCTGCATTCTATGGCTCATTCCATTTGATACGAATTCATCTAGTTTAGGGATTTAGGTTTCTACATACGATTTTGGTTAAGTTGCACAAAACTCATACATAAAAAGAAGAAATTTACAGACCAGCATTCATAGAACACCAGTAGCTATTGTCCAAATTGTATGACAACCAAAACAAACAATAACAATTTGATTAATTAAGGTTGTACTGGGATTGTTATGACATATTCACAACTTTTCATTTTCAGTTTACTCTCTAAATCACACCAAATGTTTCTCAGTATCATCTTCTATCATCATCCCCATTCCCTTAATCAAGTCCAATACAAAATAGTATACTAAACATCAGGTGAAAAGTCAAGCACTGCATTCAATACACCATATTTCATAGACAAATCATATGGAACTATAGAACTAGCATCACGCACAATAACCAAATAATAAAAAAATAAAAATAGATAAAAGACAGCTAAGAAAGTGCTTAGCAGCTTACTTATCCGCACAACCAAAACAGACAGGACAAGGCAATGTCCGAGCAAATGTCTCTCCTTATGAACCACAGCTCGCCGCTCACTAAGAGCACCTCTAGAGTCGAGGACATAGTGGTCACATAGAGGCCCACCTAAACCGGCAGGCTCTTCTCGATTGAGTTCCTGGAATTGAACAGGCATCGACTAGCTCCATAAATCACCAAAAAATACAACGCTAACAATCTACAATGCCAAAATACAGGTACAAATCTTGTGCAATGAATTGTGCAAAAACTAAGTGAGCAACAGCTAGATAGCTGTTCAATCACCAGAAAATATATGGTACCTGTACCACTAGAACAACTTAATAACCTTAATAAGAACTAGAAAGAAAGTCATCAGAACCAATACTTTAGCATGTACAGATATTCTTCTGAAATACTATTACTTCGTGAATAATTAACTTTGAAAAGTTAAAAGGCCTATAATAGATCAATAACCTTAACTTTGAAGAAGACAAGTTGCTTAATTCTAGCCAAAACAGGATTAAGTAAAGCAACAGTACTCCACCATATTAATGTGCTAATGGAACATTACAGGAAGCATAATTAAGTCACATAAATGCAAACTCAATGCGAAGAAAAGAGCACTTCTCATTTAGGTCCAGTACATTTCTTTATGTAGCACCAAACTTTTTAGGCCTTTGTGAACACCCTAGGCATTAGAAGTACATAGAAACAGATCATTTCGTATCCAAATTGGCATAGTATGACAGAAAGCATCATATAGGTTCAAACCTTTATTAGAGAAATCAAACGCTGCCTAAGCCCGCCACTTATAAGATCTTCTAGACACTTCTGAATGTCTAAAACAAGGTCCGGTTCAAGTCCCTGATCAAGTACAACAGCCTGCAAATAAAGTGGCTCAATAATCTTAGAGAGTTTCAAGATGAATTAAAGGCGTGCATGGGCGCGCGCGCACAAAGGAAGAGAGATAGATACCCTTAAAAGAATGTATAGAGCCGTTATAAGATCCCGTCTCTCAGTGTACCAAAGTCCTGCTGCAAGGCGCAAAATTTCTAATGGCTCTCGTCCCATTAAACCCCACTACAAATAAGAAGAGCAATTGACAATCAGAAATAAGATTCCATTTCTGATGCATATGCCTTAAGTATAAACTCAACAAAGAAAGAAAAGAGAGATCCACCTCTTGGTTGGCAGAAACAAGCAATTGAACACAATCTATTTCGTTGAGATGGAGGTCATCACTCAATTTCAAAGCCTATATCAACCAAAATTGAGCAAGAAAAGAGAATGCAAATCAAACTTCTGATATTATTTCAGATACTTAAAAAATCAAGGTCTTTACTAATAGGAATTGCAAAATCGCATAACTTATCAAGTGTACTGGACGTCTCAGTACAAGTTACATACTTTCATTACTCATATCAACAATGAAACAGCTACCAAAACAAAAATATTTATTTTTTGACCTAGTGCAGGGGAAAATGCAGAGGACTAGCACATTGATGCACTAGCACATCTATTGATCACACAGCAGAATTCAGCACTTAGCACCACTAAGATGTTACTATATAGTCTCTGTTCAATCCTAACGTAGATGGCCATAACCCACTCTGTAAGTCCTTGATTGATTAAAGAATTTTTTTCAAATAGGAAAAAAGAAAAAGACTCTGGTTAGGGACTTATTGTATGGCTTTCATCTAGTTATCAATCAACAATTAAGCCTTAGATGATTTTAATAACTAAACCTTAGATGATTTTAATAAATATCAATCATGTTAGACCATATACATGCAAATAAAAATACAACATTGTGTGGTTCAGCATCATAAGACGATTGCTTAATGGAAATGGTATAACCAAAACTGTGAATCGGCTCTTATGGTTAAGTAGAACGTGCAAGAATCAAATCTAAGGGTCTCTAGAGCAGTGAAACACAGATAGCTGGAGTTTTTTAAGTAGGTCATTTTGATGCATTAAGTTCCATTTCTTACGAAAATCCCTTACTTTGTAAAATCTACATATGAAGCACCCAATTGTGCATGGTTAACATAAAATGTAAAACGTTGACCTAATATTCAAGAAGACTAATTAAGTTGTTAATAAAAAAAAAAAACTAAAATAAACATGTTATAAACATAAATTGACTTGCAAGCAGCTAGTGGAGAATGACAAAACAACACCAAGACAAGACCAAGCATAATTGAACAAAATGCAAATGTAAAGAAGACAAACTTACAATCTGAACATCCTGATCATCTAATGGAATTGGCGGTGAATCTGGTAACCTAACTTCTTTTGACTGAACTTGAGCACGGTCCGAAGGTTTAGGAGGCTACCAAATGAAAAAAATAAAAAAAAATAAAAAGAAAATTAACAAGTTAATCTAAATAATGCATATAAAAGATGAGAAAAATGAAAAGTGGTACGGTACCGGGTAGGAGAGAAGGTTCTGGAGAGAAGGGAGAGAGCTTCGAAGGGCGTGCAAGAGCTCGATTCTCTGCGCCGGTGACGGAGACGACGAACTGAATAAAGAAGATTCGACTATCGAATGGAGTTGCTTTGGAGACACCATTTTCTTGTTATTGGGTTTTTGAAACCCTAGCTTAATAGGAGAAAAGAGTATTACTATTATTATTATTACTGTTATAGCATATGAATTTTTAGGCGGGAAATAATGAGTGAAAGTTGTTGGCTCCGAAGTTACACACAGAAAGAATGGCGAAGTGATCAAAACCCTAGATAACCCCTAATAGCAGGCATTAAGCCAGCTAGTTAGCTCCTGTTTATTTCTGGGAAGGTGGGTAAATACGAGTCGTCGTTTCGAAGCAGACGTCGCGTCGTTGCCGCATGCGCTGCAAAATATGTCGCCTTCTTTTTCTTTGAAATCTAATAACCTTTTTGCCTCGACAAGTAGCGGCTGCGGCTGCGGCTGCGGCTCCGCTAGGAAAAGCCGTAACAGTTATGGCAATGAAAATATAAAACAAACAGTAGCTAACTAGACAAGAATTCTTTTATTAATAATTTTTATTTTCAAAAGTTTGTAATTTATAAAGTGAAACACACTCGTACATATAGAATGCATTTATTTTATTTTGTTGGTCTTCAATAGTTATAATAAACCAGCATAGTTTTTTTTTTGCAATAGATATAATTACTATGTTAGTATATTAGTGTGTTAAAAGAAAATAATATTTTTTATAATATAAATAATAAATTACTATATTTTAGGAGAGAAAGTTTCGAACTTGATATTTCAATATTTGACACTAAATGTCTTATCATTAGATAAAATCTGATGGTTAAATAATCATTATTCTTTTTAATAGACAAATGTTTGATGCTGCAGCTGAAGGCTGAAGAGATTTTATTTTTTTTGAACGAAGACTGGAATTCATTAACCGGAGGGCGAATTACACTAAGTTACATCAGAGTTTACAAGAATCCACAAAGAACTGGGCATAGAATGATGCCAAATACAAGGGAAACCATTGTTTTTCGCCGCTTTAGCAACCCAATCCGCTGGTAGATTAGCACTTCCGAACACGAAATGAAAGAAGCAGCTCCTAAGCGAGTTGTGCATCCCCCAGATATCCTCCACAATAGCCTTGACTTCCCAATCCACAGGATAGCCATGGTTCAACATTCCCACAGCAATATTCGAGTCAGACTCAACAATAACCATGCCACAAACCCTCTCTCGAGGCAAGCAAACCGCTTCTTTAGTAGCCCAAAGCTCTGCAGATAGAGCAGAACTGCATAACTTCCTAGTTGCCCAGCGAAGTTTCTTCCAATAATTCCCAGGCCAGCCATTTTATCTCTTCCAACAAAAGCTATATTGCTCGACTTATGGATAATTTTGTAAAGTTAATTTTATAAATTTTTGTAATTGGAATTGTTTAGTAAGAAATAAATTTTATATTACAAAATATTTTATAACCATGCCATAAATATCTTAAAATTTAAATAACAGTTTACAACTTTCGAAGTGCAAAACTCCTAAAGCATGGGATATTAATATCAACTTTTCCCTATAAATAAATTACAAAATTATATATATATATATATATATCACCTGCTAGCCGAATGAATCTTGATCGAAGCAAATTCAGGTATAGGAATAGGACAATCGGACGGCAATGATGATCTTTCCTCAAGACTGTAATTTTTTACAGAAAATAAGTTTGATGGGCCTCTTTAGTCTTTATATTTCTATAACAAGTGTAGAAAGTGGAGAGAGAGGAACCAAATAAATAATCATTTATGGAATTAATAAACCTTACTAGGAGAGAGTTCTACATATAAAAATTGATGATGACATTGTGGAGGCAGCTCATGACCAATTTGGCTTCTGACAAAAAAAATAAATAAAAAGAATTAAGGCAACCGCCCTGCCTAAAAACTGATGCACGTTTAGCAGCTTCTTTGGTCGTCTCAATAGCTTGAGAATCTCCACTTTGCAGAGTCCCTTTAGCACATTTGATGCTTATCTTGTCACTTTCTTCCCTCTGGCAAAACGCCAGCAGCATCTCTTGTCCTTCTGGGATTATAACAAGATAAATGAAACCTAAATTTCCAAGACAAATCGGTGAACCCAAATCTTTTTACTATCTTATTGCTGCTTCCCAAACCAAGGAGTGAGAGTAAAAGGCATGGAGGTGACCAATAGGTATGTTGTAACCAAGGCGTATATAGATGGTGCACCAAAAGAGAGTGAATTTGAGCTCAAATCTGAAGCTATTTCTCTGTTGCTTGAGCCTGGATCAAATGATGTTATTGTTAAAAATCTTTATGTTTCCATTGATCCTTACCAGCTTAACCGAATGAAGAGTCGGAGTTCATCACAGACACATTCCAGTTTTGCAACTGCAATTAATCCTGGAGATGTAAGTTATGTCAGTTCCGATAGTTAGAGAGCATCTGTGATGAATCTTGAAAAGACTGATCTTATTTTTCTTTGACAGGTTATTGATGCTTATGGAATAGCAAAAGTTTTGGCTTCAGGGAATCCTGAATTTCAAAAGGATGACTTGGTTATTGGACTCATTACTTGGGGAGAATATAGTGTAATCAAACCCGGTGCCATGCTAAGGAAATTTGATCCTATGAGATTTCCAATGTCACACCACGTAGGCATTCTAGGTATAGCAAAATCATTAATTAAAGAATTTATTTGGTTTGCAAATGAAATTCATAATAGAAATAATTTTTCGATATCATATGATTTATTTTACAGGATTTAGTGGACTAACAGCCTATGCCGGATTATTTGAAGTATGCAAGCCAAAGAAGGGTGAAAAAGTGTTTGTATCTGCTGCTTCAGGATCAGTCGGAAATTTAGTCGGACAGTATGCCAAACTGTTCGGTTGCTACGTTGTTGGCTGTGCCGGAAGCAAAGAAAAGGTCTAATAATTTTCCTTCTTATTACTTGCCGAAGTTTCTTTGGCATTGCTGTTGGCACTAGTATTAAATTGGCTGATTAAGAGCCATTGACGATAATTTTGAAGGATGATTTGACATGTTTGATTATTTTGAAATCTCAAAACAGCATAACTAATATGCTTCTTATGACATCATTTAAAATGGTATTTTCTGGAGAAAAGGGTCCTTAAAATTATTATTTTTATGTCAAATTGGCTCTGACTCTCGTAAAGTACAGATAGCAATGCTAAAAGAGAAACTTGGCTTTGACGATGCATTCAATTACAAAGAAGAAACTGATTTGAAAGCAACTCTCAAAAGGTTAGTGAATATGTCCTCGACAGCATTGCAATCAGATAAGATAAATCAACTTCCCCAGTTTTCTAAAGCTTGCAGTTGATGCTCCAGGTATTTTCCTGATGGGATTGACATATACTTCGACAATGTTGGGGCTGAAATGCAAGAGGCAGCAATAGCTAATATGAAAATATTCGGTAGGGTAGCAGTTTGTGGAGTGATTTCCGAGTATACAGATAGTGGAAGAAAAGCTGCACCTGAAATGATAGATGTTGTGTACAGGAGAATCAAAATCCAAGGGTTTTTAGCTGCTGATTTCATGAATGTATATGCAGATTTCATTTCAACAACCTGTGATTATCTTCGTGCTGGCAAGATGCACGTTCTTGAAGATATCTCAACTGGTGTAGAGAGCATTCCCACATCATTAATTGGACTTTTTAGAGGTCATAACATTGGGAAGAAGATGGTTCAATTAGCAGCAGAGTAGTTATTGTTTGATTGCAAGTCTACAAAATTTTCCAGTCCATTTTGTGGGTTTTTTGTTGGCTAATTAAGTTGTGTTGTTGAGTTCCATGTCAACTATTTCATCAGAAAATCCAATAAAAATAACTGCTGATAATCTTTGTGGCCATTGTCTGCAACTGCAATATCTTTTCGTCTGAAACTGAAAAGCTTATGTTTATCAATGTTCAGTGAAAACTTGTACATGTTGCATATAAATAGCCATCAGAATGTCAATAAATATTTGTTACACAAATCATCCAGCTTCTTATTTGGATCATTGCACAATTACAAATATGATTGAATAAAAAATAAATTCTATTATCCTGGATCTTGGATGAGAATTTACTTCTACTTTTATATCTGTCAAGTCATTACAATATAATATTAATGAATTTTACATTGAAATTTGATATTACAATATAATGTTATTTTGCTTTGAAATTTGATATGATATTAGATCTTGATTATACATTGTCTTATGCCATGTGCCTCATGGCATGCTTTTTAAAAATATTAATTTTCACCCTCAAGCATATTATCTGCGTAAATAATTATTATAAAAATAATAATATATAAATATTGCATAGGTTAGTATATAATGTAATTTATTAACTATTTTGGGAGTTTTCTTTTTTTTTTTTCGGTTTAATATGATATGTATTATCATGTACTTTACAAATTTAATAGACAATTTGACATCAAGTAAATCCGAATTAATATAAAAGTATTAAATTTTTAAAATTTTTAATGTACTTTGATTTAATAATCCATGGTCAATACTAAGTTTATTAGATTTTTATTTTATCTAATTATATATACTAAAATTATTATTATTTATGAAGAATATATTTTTATTTATTTTTTAAAGCAATTTAATTATACTATTTTAATAGTTAATTAATAAAAGATATTAAAACAATATCTCCATGTTCAAGAATAAGAAATATGAGAAATTTCCTTTTTTAGTTTTGATACTTTTTCTTAAATTATTTAATTTTATAATATAAATTTTTAATGGTAATATGGTTATAATTACATAAAAATATTAATTTTATTTTTTAAAAAATATAATTAAGAAAATAATGTAAGAAAAGATGAATTTTAAATTTTCATGATAAAAGAAACAAAACATAAAATATTATATGGTAATAAATATTAAAAAATTTACTATTAGGTCTTTAGCTTGATTGGAGAATTTTATAAAGCTTGGCCGGTGGTCTCAAATTTGAATTTCCATTTTCTCCTCCTCGTGATAAAAAGAAAAAAGATAATGTTTTCTTCCATGTTACTTGATACGTTGTTTTAAATTTACAAATAAAAAAGAAAAAAATAAGTTTCTTGAGTTGAAAATATCTCAATATTATATATATATATATATATATATATATACACTTTGATGTATAATTATTTTAATGTAGGAAAATAATATTAATCACTTGAAGGAATTTATTTACAATAATCCTACTAATAATTATTATAATAATAATAAACACACAAATTATAATATATCAATAAAATAAAATCAAAGTGTTTTATTGTTTTTTCACCTATTGTCTTCAATTTCTAAATAAATCGAAATTGATAAGGAGCTGGTCAATTATGCTCAAATATATACTCATTTTGAATATCTATTTATTTTCTATCAGTATCTATGGATTGATCACGAGTAGAAATATGGTTGCAGCCCTTATGTGCCTTGAACTTATACTAAATACAGTTAATATAAATTTTGTAATATTTTTTAATTTTTTTAATAGTCGCCAATTAAAGGTAAATATCGGATCCCTTTCATAGGTCTATATATAGTATAATATAATAACTCATCAATTTTTTATACAATTAGGAATGTATATAAAATTATTCATATGATTAGGATTGAATTAGATTATTATATTAGAATTAAAAATGAATTAAATCAAATTAATTATATGTAGAATTATAAAGGATTAAAAATACATATAAAATTATATAAAATTAAGATTAAATTAATTATTAATTAATTATATTCAGATTATGAATGAATTAAACTAAATTAATTATATATAGAATTACAATAGTATTAGAGTAATTACTAACTAATTCTAAGAATATCTCAGTCAGTTCAAAAATTCTCATCCATTTCATACTTTTAATATATGTTATAGATTAAAAATAAATTAATTGACTTCTAGTAAAAAATATGTATTATTATTTATCCAATTCAAACTTTAAGTAGTTTATAAATAGACTTCTACAATGGTATAAAAATAATTATAGGTGCAAACAAGTCAAGTCGAGTCTAGCCAGACTTTTCAATGTTCAGGCTTGCCTCATAAAAATTTAACTGAGCTCGAGCTCGATAATTTTTTATTTTAGAGCTCGAGTTCGGCTCATTGTAATTTTGATATGTTTAAGCTCGATTCGAGTTCTACTTGTAATTAGCTCGACAGTGCATATAAACAAGCTGAACTCGAGCTCGGCTCATTATTAACTCGGTATCTATATAAACAAGCTAAGCTCCAGCTCGACTCGATTTCAAGCTCATTAAGCAAACTTGATTTTACCAAATATGCAGTCGTAAATTTTACAATTATAAATAACTTATACACAAAAGCAATGTATGCATATAAATTCATAAATTAGAATAATTAAATCAAGTTCTATCTCAAACTAGTTTCAAATCCATTTATAATTCGATAAGTCGAGCCTAGTTTCGCAAGCTTCATATTAAGCATATTACAAAAATATTTCCTCATGTTAACTTATAGCAACTCTTACTCAATTACTTTTCCTTTATCAATTAGACTGTAGTACTTCTTATGTTAATTTATAAAATTCTTACTCTATTTATAAGTTTTACATTAAGCATATTGTAAAAATATTTACTCGTGCTTCATTAATTACAAATGTACAGACTATAATTTCTAAATATTCTTAAGCATTTACATAATATATGTTTGTTTATTCAATGCTAAAACTATATAGTTCTAGCATAATATCTTTACGCATTTACATAATATATGTTTGTTTATTCAACACCGAAACTCTGTTTTCAACGTAGTTTATGTTGATTTACTATATTACACACAAAATTATATTATTTTCATACGTAGTTTTTATTTGATTATTCTAATTAAATTAACTTATGATAAAAAATTTTGATAAGACATTAATAATAGTTAAATGTACATAATCAAATATCAACTTAATTAACAATGTTATTAAACTAGCAATTGCCTAAGTAACACTAAAATTATTCAATTAGAGTATTTATAATTAAAATCTAATTTGTTATTACATATTGTTACTTTATTTTAATAAAAATTGAATTTTTATGATGTATTTTATTTATTTATTTATTTATTTCGATTCAAATATATTATTTATTTATTTATTTATTGAGCTAATGCACGAACCAGTTTAAAAGCTTTTTAAACAAGCCAGCTCACGAATTCAGACGAGCCGAGCATTACTAAGCTCGAGCTCGACTCGTTTAATAAACGAGCTCGAAAATAAAACTCGAGCTAGGTTTATTTGCAGCTCTAAAAATAACTTATTAAAAGAATTATAAAATATCAATATAGTGAAAGGATAATGTACGACAACGGCCGTCACAAAACTTTATCACTAAACCGTTGTTAATTAGATAAAGGAAATGTATTTGTAAACAATTAGCAACATAAATATTCGTTACTAAATAGTACACTGTGTTTTTCTTAGCAACGAAATTTTCGGTCACTGGTTAGCTAATTAGCTAAGATCCATACTCTAGCTACTATAGCGACGAAATTATTTTCTTTGCTTACCACAACAGCCAACTATAACTAAACTAAATTTGCAATATAAACCAACCCACTTAAAAAAGAATACATCGGTCGCATGCCAGGTGGACGTTCATCAATTCCTGGATACATAAATCTCAGACCCTTGATCTATATTGTTATCTGTTTATGCTCTATTACTGTCATCTCTCTTTCTCTCTAAAAAGCATAACTTACAAATTGTATTGATGTCCACTGCATCAAACTGAGTTATAACCTATAGTATAAAAAGCGAAGGTGACTTGAGTGTCGTCAATGTTCTCTGAATTTTTCTCAGTAATTGTTTTAACAAAAAAAAATTTTCTTGTTTTCTCGTCAAACTTCATGCATAAAATCAAGTTTTGATATAAGAACAGCATGTTTGGCAATTTTGATTGAAGTAATTAAAGATGTATTTGTCTATAGTTGGATTTTAAGAGAATACAATAAGACATGGAATTGATTTAGGAAATCTAAAGTTGATTTACAGTTTATTTGGTCCAAAGAATAGTTGAGGGGCAAATCTGCTCCTAAACCCAAACATTAAGGGCAAAAATGAGCATTTCTCCTTTTCCTTATCTAAATTTGTTAAGAAGCAACGGCAGCCAATAGCCACTTATCATCTTGAAAACAATTTGGAAGTCGTACACTTACAAGATTTGCTGGAGCAGCTTGCTATAGCTTCATCTTTCACCAGAAGAATGGAAGTGAGGAACAGATTCATAACTATAAAGAGGCATATAGAAGGCACACCAAAAGAGTCCGACTTCGAGCTTAAAGCTGAAACTCTTGATCTCTCATCAGTCGAGTCAGGTTCCAGTTACATAATTCTGAAACATCTCTATGTATCAATAGATCCTTATCAAATGAACCGGATGAAGAGTTATAGCTCTTCTCACAAGGCCATAAATGCTGCAAGTCCAATTGCTCCGGGCCATGTAAGTGACTACATGTTTCCACTAAATTAAGTAGAAACATTAATGAAGCTGCGCAACTTTCAGCTCATAGGAGACCTATACTTTTTATTTCTATAACTCTTATTCTTCTGTCTTTTTCACTTTATCAAACTCATATAGGATTATACTGATTGGCCTTAGTCTAGTGGCACGCTGGTTAAATTCTAAAGAGTTGTATAATTTTGCATGGACAGGTCATCGAAGCTCGTGGTCTGGCAAAAGTTGTGGCTTCTGGAAATCCTGAGTTTCAAAAGGATGACTTGGTTGTGGGGCTTATAAGTTGGGGAGAGTATAGTATTAGAAAATCACCTGGCTTGTTAACTAAGTTGGACCCCATTGGCTTACCATTGTCACACCATGTAGGAATACTTGGTAAGACTTTACTTACCTTCCTTTTTGTTTTCTCAAATCTTTTTTCAGAAACAGAAAAGGGAAATCACAGTTTATAGTGAAATATCTCCCTTTTAAACTACCAGAGAGGTTCAAACTCCTTGATTTATTGTCACAGGATATAGTGGGCTGACAGCCTATGCTGGACTTTTTGATATATGCAAGCCCATGAAAGGAGAGAAAGTGTTTGTATCAGCTGCTTGTGGATCAGTCGGAAATTTGGTGGGACAATATGCAAAACTCATTGGTTGCTATGTTGTAGGCTGTGCTGGAAGTAAAGAAAAGGTTAATTTCTCCTGATGATTGGATTTAGAATTTTACAAGCAAATATTTATTAGATTAATGTTTCCAATATCTCACATTATCATCTTGTTTAATTTATAGGTAGCCTTGCTAAAGGATAGGCTTGGTTTTGATGATGCATTCAACTATAAGGAAGAAACTGACTTGAAGTTAACTCTCAAGAGGTTAGATGTTTTCTTTTGGCTTAGGTTTGATTTAAAAACAAAAGACTTTGTAATTAATAAGCTAAGCAATTTATTAATTTTAGTGTTGGTTAAAAATTGTTAAATTTAAAGCATCAAATTCACAAAAAATTAAAATATTCGTGATTAAAAATTTTGATTGATCGAGCTAAAAGTAATTGAGGATTAACTAAGAAATTGCATTGAGCGTTGAAAGATGTGTTGCAATAAATTGAGGATTACATGTGTAACTATTAAGTCGTTAATCTCGTCTGATAATGCTTTGGCAGGTACTTTCCTGATGGTATTGATATTTACTTTGACAACGTTGGAGCTGAAATGCTGGAAGCAGCAACAGCTAATATGAACAACTTCGGTCGAGTAGCTGCATGTGGAGTAATTGCAGAGTACACAAAAGGTGGAAGAAGAGCAGCACCAGACATGATAGATGTAGTGTACAAGAGGATTAAGATCCAAGGATTTTTAGTCCCTGACCACTCCAATCTTTATCCGGAATTTATGGCAACAACCTGTGATTACATTCGTAATGGCAAGATTCAGGTTCTAGAGGACATCTCAGATGGTATCCTGAGCATCCCTTCTGCCTTTGTTGGACTGTTTAAGGGTGATAATGTTGGAAAGAAGATGGTGAAGATTGCCGATGAAATTTAACCTGCAACTGAGGTGAAAAATGGAACCCATAAATAAATTATTACACAATTTTCATTATAAATGTACTCGCTTCAATTACTCGTTACATCTATTATTCTCTTCTTTCTCAAATATTTATATATACCCTATATCCGTTGGTGACTATACTATGGTTTGTGCTTGCTATCCAGCAATTTCTCCTCTTTCCATAGAAGTCCCAAGTGAGGCAGCAAGGACTTAAGTAAGAAACTGCTTCACATTCAAAACTAGAAAAGATATTTTATCCATACAGAAATAAATACAGAAGAAACTCACAATGTCTTCTCTGGAAAACAACAAGAAGTCTATACATCCGAACTAATCCTGTTTGAAAAATGTTTGGTGTCAGCTATGACTTGGTACGCTGTCTTAAAGTATATCAAAATGTATTCGAACTTCAGACATGGAAAACAGAGTGAGCATGATAAAAAAATCCTAGATAATGATAAGGCAAAAAAGAATATACAAGAGCTCCAACTGAACACCCCAAAAAAATATAAGAAACTATGCAAGGAAAAGAGATTTTATACACCATGAGAGCTCTTCTGTCGTCCTCCAGCACTCTTTCATCCTAATAGCTTGCCCTGCAATTGCGGCTGGTATTGCTGCACCTAATATAGACCACCATAACTGCTAGACGCATGAGTCCTTCATCAGTAATTAGATTTTAATAAAATTAAGAAAACAAAAAGGAAAAGAAGAAGTCCCTTATGAATTAGCTTCCATATATGAACACTAACATGCAATCCTTGCACGGAACTCCAAAATCAAAAAAGAAAAAGCATTTAATGTGAAGTACCTATGTTTGGTTAACTTAAAAATGAAAATGGAGTCTAACAATTTAACACTAAACTCGGGAGCCAGCCATTAGCATTTCCATTATTTACCCTTTTTCTTTTTTTTTTTTTTTTTTATAATGTAAGAGGCAGGGTTTTTTGCATTAACATATGGAAGAACCATCAGATTGATGCCTTCAATTGAAGTGGTCAAACATGCAAGAATTTTAAAAAGAAGCTACTGTAAAAAGCACCACATTAACAAATACCAAACCTAGTTTTGAGAGGGATCTCAAAATGTATTCTTTAGGACTGATCAGGTCAAACCAAATTGAAAATATATATTACAATTCAATACACGATATAATTAATACATGCTGGAATAAGATAAAAAAGATCTTATTGATATATTAGTTTACTTGTTTTTACCTGATGTCCGTATTTTAATAATTAGGCTCATCATCATTTACATAGTAAAAAGAATAGTAATAATTTACTTAAATCATAAATACTTCTTATGGGAGATGAAAAGCATGTTATTAGTGAACTTTATAACACATTCTATATTCAATTTTTATAAAGCAATGAATTCTCTTTCATCTCTTTCAAACCAAACAACAACCAAGGAAAACACAAATTTTTCATTTTCTCTATCATCCATCCTTCTCCTCTGTGCTATCCCATCCTCCCTAATCTATCCTCCCAACCAAACACAGCTTAAATAACATATGATTAATGAAAGATATACGAATTAATACGTGGCAAACTGTGATTGGCAGACATCTAATATGTGATGTAAAACAAATGATACGGTGAGCTACATATCGCCTATTTAGCAATTGAGCTAAAAAAAACTACGTATGTATCATATATTCTAGTGAGGGAGTAGTTTTCTTCCCCCATTTGTTCCTATAGCTTGTTATTTGTTCCACTATAACAGTCTTTCGTCATCAATGGAACATAGGATCCATCAATGACCAAGTTAAAACTGTGCCTTTCCGCATCATTATTTCTCTGAAAAATCAAAATGTCACTGTGTCAGATGCAGTGACTTGAATGAAAATCGTCTGCTGACAAAATACTGGTGATCAGACGCTTGAGCCTTTGAGCACCAGGACCAGGCTTAAGTTCAGTGTTGTTCGTCCTGATATTGTCTGGGATAGTCATATTTTCATGTCCTTCATTATTGAACCAACCACCTAGTGCGAACCCATCAGCACTGCGACCCAAAATCTCAGAGTCAATCTTGTCAAGAACTGGCTCATTCCTGCCAAATTTCCTTGCAAAGGGTGCATTGCTATCAACCATCCTCTGGTAGTCATCAACAGTGAGAAAATGAGGGTGTTGCTTTGGAGGGTTGTCCCAAGATATGAAATGAAGATCATGGTTAACCGTTGTGTTCTTGAATTCCTCAGCATTACAAATCACTGTGTGGAAATACCCCTCAGGCGAAGAGAGGAAGTTTGCATAGTACATGAGGACTATCCTTGGGAGGTTGTCCCAGCCCCACAGGCAGTACTCCATAAAGGGGCGAGAGAGCATCATCCAAGCAGAACCTAAGGAAATTCATCATAGCAACACAAGGTTAAACTCCACGATTTTGAGGTATAATATAGAATAATTCAGCTGCCTAACTAGAAAAAGGATGAACAATGAGATTTTACCAGAAAGACCCTAACAATATAACTCAACTTAATACATATTTTAAAATTTGTCTGTGTTGCAGGCTTAATGGTTCTCCAGTAGCAAGATGATTACAACCTGACCATGTATCTGCTGCTAAGAAATGATGATATTTTTACTCTGATTACTGTAGTTGCTCCAAATGGCAAATATCTCTATCCTTTACACCGAAAAAATTTGAGGAAGCACATGGAAACAGAGCATAGGTGGTTTATGCAGCATCAATATGGTTCAGATACTGCAGCAACTGCTTATTGTATCATAGCAGGAGAACCCTCCAGCAACAAACATAGCAGCAGAATATGAATGTTTGAGATGCACTGTGGACTTGTAAGAATAAGTAGTTCATCTGTTTTTCATAATCTTCTTAATCAACAAAAAGAAAAAAGAAAAGAATTATGGTGTTTTTTTCAGTCACTTGGCCCTAGCATCTCCTTTATGCTTCCATAACTCAAATTAAAACCTTATAACAGCGGAAGGCCCATTACCTTAAACTGGCTTGTCCTTATACAACTCGATGACAATTTAATAACTAAAGCATAATTTCAGCCTGATAGACTGATACCACTACTTTAACTGTAGCCAATACGTGAACATGCTCTGCATCTTGAGAATCAGCTGCTCAAAAATGGTTTTGGGTTTCTGTAATCTTCTCATCTTTTTCCAACAAGTTGCATCTCAGAAACTTCACTAGTCAAGCCATTTATAGATAGTTATTGTTCTGATTTCTAAAATTACTTGCTTACTTCAATCATCATGAAGATTCAACCACATGATTTCCTCTATAACTAGACATCTACTGAACAAAATACAAGTACAAATACAAAAACAACTTTTACCATTAGTTAATGAAAAACAGTTTATATAGTATTGCAAAGAAAAATTGCCAATTGGTATTCCAAAACTATTGGAGGTAAGGCACCAAATTTAGGACTATAATTGTGGACTCAGAGCTCGTAAGGGACTATGAGCCATCTGTGGCATCAAGAAAAAAAGAGTTTAGTGGTGTACATTATGACAGAAAAAGTAAGACAGTCTCATCAGCATCATGTTCAGCATCTTTGTGCCTTAATTACTGAATGGTTAGAAATGAAACATTGCTTTTATTATCTGGACACCAATTGTATTAGACTGCTAGTCCTTTCTCTTACCTGTAAACAATTTATAAGCTGTTGGCACACTTCTTTTCTCTGACACCCAATAAACATCTGACTTTTGCAAGCTATACAGCCCTGGATCAATAATGACAGGCTTAGCTCTCTGATACCTGTGGGGCACAACAAAATTCCATCTCTTAGTAGACTTAGTATATTACATTAGCAGACAAGCTCCAACTACTAGTGACTCAGGATGCAGTAACTAAGAACTTGAAAAAAAACAAGAAGAGTGGAGAGTAAATGATTCACATACTCCTTCCAACCGATGTCACTAGTGTGCTCAATAAAATTAAGATTTCTTGGAATGCCAGACAAAGTGTGAAGCAGATCTGTACAAAAAAATTGAAATACACTAGCCATCAAACTAGGGCAAGCAAAATTACCTTCTATCTCCTATATAATAAAAAGAATATAATCGGAAAGTAAGATTTTTATGTAATTACTTAAAGCAGCAAATCATATGCAGAGAGAAATCAGTAGAACTGGGGAAACAGAAGCTAGTAAGTGATATGGCATTTGTTAGTTAATTATGGTAACATACACCAATTCCACAGGAACATAAACAAGAAGACAAAATTGACAAAACTAGTAATTAGGAAAGAAAAGTAGCTGGCAGCCTGACACTACTATCAACTCTGAGACTTCCTTAAATTACTAGCTAATAACACCTAAACTATCAACAAAGCCAATCCAGAATAGACAAAAGGAATGCAGAATTAGTAGGAGAAAAAAAATGACACAGCAATGAACAAATATCTTCTGCAATTAAATAAAGGCTGAGGTGGATAAAGAAAGCTCTTTTCTTTGAAAAAGAAAAACATGCTTAATTGTATTTATACCTCAAAAGTAAGCGTTTCTAATCTTTCCATTAAAACTGCATAAGTACCCAATTAATCAGAGATCAAAATCCCGACAAACAAAACAAAAACAATTAAGAATCAAGGTATCAATTCCAAGATCACAGGAACATAAAAATACTTAAAATAGATTGAAAGAACCCAACTTTTATTAAACAAAAAATAATCATTACCATCTTGAGTCACCAAGGGATAATCAGAAGCACTTAAATTGATAAACCAGTCCCACTCACCACCATCTCTCAACAAAACAGCAGCAGCATGAAGAGTATTACTAACCATAGTAGGCCCTCTATAAGTAACCAAATTAGACCTAACAATAACTTTCACATTCCCGACTTGTTTAAAAACCTTCTCTTCCCTTACCCACTTGGCCAACTCCAATCTCTCCTCCACCGACGCCTCCAAGTCTAAATGCACGGCATACTGATTCCTCGGATGGTACAAAGCTTTCAATGTCCTTTTTGCATTCACACCATCTCCAGCTGAGCCAGATATTAAATACGCGAGACGGGGTATTGCAAGTGATGAAACAACAGGTTTAGGTAGTTTTGATTCCACAAAATGTGGAACATCAAAAGGGAAACTATTCTTTTTGGTGATATATTGATGGGGATAAAGATAAAGAAACTGGGTACGAGTAGAAGAGGATGTTATAGTGATAAAGATTAAAAGGGTTGATAGTAATAGTGATGATATTAATAAAAGAAACCATCTTTTTTGCTTCTTTTGTAACTTACTATGAATGGCGATGCTAGCGTTTGAGTTTGCTTCCATGAAAAAAGAAAAACAAAAAAAAAAACAGAAAACAGAAGATAGGGATCTGTAATCACTGGAAGTCACAGAAACCAATCAAGAATCAAGATATTGAAAATGGTGGTATGTTGCTGGTGAATGGGTCATTAAAGAAAGATTGAAGAAAAGAGGAGGACTAAAAATGGACTTATCTGTGCTCAGTCCAGTGCTACACGAACTCACAGAGACTCCTTTGTCTTTTAGATGTCAAATCTCTTTTACACGCGCCGAGTCGAGAGTGGTCAGGAAAGGGAATTTCATTTATATTTTTAATGTGGGACACGCCATAAGCATAAATTTGAATATTTGTATACAGCTACGTGATACTGACCGTCACAATAATAATTACCTTTTTTTCTTTAACGAAAAAGGCAAAGAAAAAAAGGTTTGGGTAAATAATTTTCACTTTCCCAATCGCTTTGGACAGATGATAAGTAACAAATCAGTATCTTGATTTTTCCGTTAAACATCATTACTATTGATAATTCTTTTTTTGGTAAATTCAGTTATATTAGCAGATTAAAAATTAAAAGGGGTATTATTTATTATGACATCATCAATTGATATCTCAAATTTTAACATAATAATAAAAAAATTAAAAAAACATTTCGGTAATAAACAACAGCAAGGATATTTGATAATTGTTTCAACAAAATATGCTGAAAAAATAGGTGATAATGAAATAACATTAGCTACTTAAATTGCCAAATGTATCTCCATATATGTATATATTTGTTACTCACGTGTAATAGCCTCTTAGGGTAACCTTTAAAATCTATCATTAGTTTTAAGATCTTACCAAACTACCTCTCAAATATATTTGCATTATATAAAATTAAAATTTATATGCTTTAAATGAAGATAAATTAATTTAAAATTTTATATTTTTAAATTTATATAGAATTGATTATAATTAAATTAAATTTTAATAGAATAGATAAATTTTTTAAATAAATTTATTAGTTTATTGATTCATAAATTATATTTTTAATTAAACATTGACTTTAATCTTAAAAGAGAGCATATTAGTTATATCTTAATATTATATCAACTAATAAAATAGTTTTGTAATCAAACAATGATATTAATTTTATTTAAAAAATTAGTATATTAATTATAATTTAATACTATATTAATTTATAAATCAATTTTAATAATATTTTAAATATTATATTTAATGATAAATTAATTTTTTAATTATATAATAAATTTTAATCCTAAAAGATAGTAATATGAATTATATTGATATATTAATTTATATAATATTACAATTAATTAATAGATAATTTTTAAAGTATTTTTTATATTATTGTATTAATAAAATATTAGAATCTTAAAAAATTAAATATATTTAAAAATAGTAAGGTTGCTATTATTTTTTGAAACTTGATAAATCATATATTAAATATTAAAAAATTTATTAAATTGTATCTATTTGTTTGATTTTATAATCAAAATAATAATAATATCCATGCAACGCACGAGTAAACAACTAGTTTTATATTAGTTTATAAATATATATTATAATATTAAAATATCTCTTTCAATTTTATCATTTTTATTTTACTTATCATTCATTCTATATTTTTCTCAAATAAAATAAATTTTGTAATAGGTATACATAATATAAATGTGATTTTTAAATTTATCAAATTTGCGATGTCTATGACTTTATGTGTGTATCCTAATATATAAATAATTATGTATGTTTATCCAACTAAATAAATAAAGGAAAAATATATAAGAGATATTATATTGTTAGGGCGATATTTCATTTAGGAAACTATGTTTTTAATTAATTGTGTCATTTTGAATTTTGTGACTTCATTTTTATTTTACTTAATACAATCTGAATAATATTATTAAGATTTTATTATATATATAAATAAGTTATAATAATAAAATTATTAATTAATTAATACAATATATAATTATCTATCGTGGACTTTTGATAATAAAGTTGAAATATAGGTTTTAATTTATCAGGGACAAAATGAAATCATTTTAAAACAAATTTATAATTTATAATTTTTTTTAGATACTCAATTATTAATTTGGTTGTAAATTGCTTAGGAAATGATTTTATAATTAAAAGCTAATTTTATTAATGCCATCATAATACTCTTTACATTCCATATTAGCTGTAGTTTTGAGTAGTTCTCTTAAATTAAAAAAATATTTAATAGATTTAATTATAATAAAATAATTAGCTAGACTAAATTATATATATTTTTTGCAAGTCTTATTACGCATATTCCAATACAATAATAAAATAGACAAGAAGAAAATTAATGGTGCATTGAGTATATAAAATAATAAATAATTAATTTTTTATAATTTTAAAAAAGAGAGTTAAAGCATCTCTAACAATACTCTTTATATGCCTCTCTATTAAATTATGAATAATTAATTCTTTATTTTAATTTATTTTAAAATATATGTATTCAATAATACTCTCTATTTGATTTTTTATTAATAAAACAAAAAAGAGAGATATAAATAAAGATAGAATGTCTCTTAAAAAAAATTTAAAAAAATAAAATAAAAAATAATATAATATACTTAAAAGCCATTTAAGCTACTTTCTTTCTCTTTAAATTTAATGAGATATGCCATAGTTTTTAAGTTATTTAAAATAAATAAATAATTAATGAGTTTTTTAGATGTTTAACTTTTGCATATGCTCTCATACTAAAGAATGGACATGACTTAATATTTATTGAAATAAAATAGAATAAGTTTTAATTAAGAGAGTACTAAAATAATAAAAATTACAAATCTCAAAATAATAAAAAAGAAAATCACAAACTTTTAAATGAATAAAGACTAACCTACATAATAATTTGCTTAGCTTTTCCTAATAAATATAAAACCACAACTACTTGTCAACTCTACCGATTTCATATTTTGTTTTAATGAATAGAATCTTGGATGGTCATCAAACACAACAAAAGTTTAGGTGCTAATATCCAAAAGTTTCCTTTATTCTAAATCCATTTAATATTTAATATTCTCATTCATTTTTTTAAAAATTTATTAAAATATCACTGCGTACTTTATCTTTATAAATATATTTTTCTAGTTTTTAGATAATTATTTTAAATAAATAAATAATTATATATATATATATATACTTTTCTATTAATTAAATTATCAATAAATTGATATATAATCTTAAATTATTTATATAAATTAAAATTATACAAATAAATCTTATAGTGGTAAAAATTATTGATTTTAAATTTTAATAAATAAGAATCATATATTTAATTATTTTTATAAATTATAAGAATTAAAATAAAATTAATTTTTGTAGATTTATAAAATAAAATATATTTATAGTAATATTAAAACTTTTGAATGAAGTCTTAAAATAATCTAACTATTTGGAGTGAAAACTTTGATTTTTTATTATTTGTAATCAGTAAGAAATGCGATAGGTTTATTGAAGGGATAAACGTGCGTGCCTGCCAATGGCAACTATAAAAGTTAATGTGCGGTGCATATCAACAGCAAGAAGGTGTTAGCTGTTAGGTGGCTGCATTTGATTATTGTTGGAAGTAATTTTCATTATTATTGTCAATTGATTGTGGGGATGCCACTTCCTTTAAAACTTTATTTATTTCCATTATAAAAACTAATATGGGCTTAATTTTTTTATAGGTATATTAGAATCTCTTTTTTTTTTAGAATCTTTTTATTGAAAATCCTCTAAAAAAAATTTATTTAATTTAAGATTCTCCAAAATTCAGGTAGGTGAGCTGCCCATTTCGTGGTGTACTAAATATGATTACAAAGAGTGCATGATACCATCAAAACACCCATGCTTATATACACTTAATTGCAAAATTATGCATGACCACATCGTATAATTAATAATAATCCTTTTAACTAATTCTAATTAAAATTATATTCTTATGTGAATCCAATTTCCGTGCATTTAACAAAAATTTAAAATTATATATAATATGAAACAATCATCTATATTTCTATATTTAGCATAAAAATAAGTATTCATTTAGATTTGAACTCAAAATCTCCGGTTCTTTTTAATATAAAAATAATAATTCATTCCGTTCAAAGTTTAGGATTTAAGTTTAAAATCTATACTTTTTTTCAGCATAAAAATAATAACTCATCTAGATCATATTTTTATATTTTAATTTAAAATTTTTAACTCTTAAAAGCAAACGCTTTTTGTCAAAATTTCAACTGGATTCTATGTGTTATTACTTTGGATGTCAAAGTCTCAAATGAATTGCATTGAATACATTAGATAAGAAAAGGAAAAGGGAGAGTGAGCGGCTAGGAAACATTGCGTTGTAATTGGTAATCATACATTTTGTAAACATATCCGAGACCTTCACCTACTTATATAATGAATCAATGGGGCCTTTATTATATTTCATGAATTCGTTTTGCTTTAATGGAGGGAACACCACCCATTATTTACTTCTTTAATACTCACCTACCCTATAGTATCCTTGCCTTTTATAACAATTTTTTTTTTCTTTCTGTTTAGCATATTTATTTAAATAATTTAACTTTTAAAGTGGTATAAATATTTATATTCAGAAAATAAAATCGCTAGTTCTAATTTTTTTTCAAGTTACCTCTTCTAAGTCTCGAATCTAAAAAGCTTATTTTCTGATTGACTATTTAAATTATCCTAATTAAACTCAGAATAAGTAAATGTAATTAAATTTTTTTCAAAGTTATATCTATTTTTTAAAGAGCATAAATTACAATCATGATCCAACTTCCAAATTGATTTTCATAGAACATCCAACATTTTCTCTTAATATTTCCCACAACAACATATGTATGAATTTCTTTATATGATTTAGTATTTAGCAAGGACTGCTATTTTGTGATTGGGTAAAAGCCTTTCAATTTCAATAACCTGAAATTTCATAGAACAGATTTTTAGTACACACGATGATGTGCATGAGTATTGAGGATCATTGAATTGGACCTTGACAAGGACATTTATTGATGAAATTTTTTTATTTTTCTTGTTGTGTCACTGTCAAAGGACTTCTTTTATTTTATTTGTTGTTTTGTTATTGTTTTTACTTTCAATCCCTCCCAAAACAATGGCCAATCTAATTTTCGATCCACGTGCACCAACATTCATTCCCTTGGGCCAAGCCCATGATAGGAAGAGATATATAAACAACATATAAAATATTTTTATCATTCTCCTCTACATCAAATCTAGTTAAGAATTTCTCCTTTAAAAATAAATTATAGATATGCATACTAATAGGTATAATAAAGAAAGGGCTATTGCACAAATAAACCTATCGGTTATTCACTTACACTGGTATTTTCAAGAGCACTGAAACAAATATTGTAACGTCTTGGTATCTATTACCGCGCTCACTCTTTGGTCTTAAGAATGCTGAATGAGCGGTTGCCCTTCTCCGATTTTAACTTTATTTTTCTAGTAATTGGTCAAAGCGAACTGCTAGTTTTCGGATTCGAGATATTTCTGAATTTCATTTCTATGCAAATCAAGATCGGGAAAAGGCAAGAAATATATCGGAGAGTTAGTGCTGGACTGGTTGAAAATCAAAGCCCATTCCTGCTAAGAAAAAAAGTGCAGTGCCTCTATCTATCTCTGAGATGTTTGGATTTTTCAAAACTCTATGGACACAATAATTCTTGCTAAGAAGAACACCATCCCGTTCTCAATCCATGACCAATATGAGCTCGCCAGTAGTTTACCGGATAAATTGATAAGTCGAAAATACTGAAAAAATTGGAAAGGAATGAAAATATGAACTATAGGGGCTTATTTGTGCAATAAGCCGTAAAAGAAATTCATCCTCCTTTTTCCTTTTTTTTTTTTTTTTTCAAAAACACCATAATATGAGAATAAAATTATATATGAATTTAATCTATTATACAGGATTCAGAATTAAGATTTAAGATATTATCTATAATATACTGTATTTACATTAATTTATGATTGGTCAATAAAAATTTATATATCAATTAGTATTTTTAATTAATTAATTAATATAACATATGTTATAATATGTTCTGACTAGTTTATAATGTTATGTGATATTAACGTGATTAAATTCCTGCGAGTCTCCAATGTAAGATCCACAATGAGAGTACAGTGACCGCCGACCCAGGGCAAGTTAACAAGGCCACGTCGGAAAAGAAAGAAAAAATAAAGAAATTTTTTAAAAATATTATAAAACTAATATAAATATCATTTTTATTATATAAATTTCTTTTCTTGAAAAAATATTTTTAAACTTATAGTGTAGTTATTTTTTAAATATTTTTAAATATTTTTCTGTCTATTTTATTAAAAATAATTAAAATAAAAAATAATTAAAATTATAAATTAAAAAAACTAGAAAATTATTTTTAATATAGTAAAAATAAAATAAATTTATAAAAAATTCAATAAAAAAATATAGATATTATTTTCTTAAGACAGTGGACAAATGAAGACTGGTCTAGGGGCTTGGAGTTGTTTCAGAAAAAGGCCTAAACATGCAAATTTGTTAATTTGTAATAAATTAGCCGAAAGTCATTAACTTCACTTGTCAAGCGGCAGGAAAATATCCTTTTTTGAGGAAAAAATTTCATCTATGATCCCTGAAAATAAGCTTATTTCCCACTACTATTATATTTCAATATTTCAATTTAATACTATTGAAATTCTTTTAGCTTCATAAGAAAACAAATTATAATAATTTAATATTAAAGTTCAAGTTTTAATATCACTTACGGTGATAGCGCAGCGGTTGAAGTGATTTTACCAAGCTATAAGGATTTGATTTTGAATTCTAAAAAAGGATGAGACATTTATATTTTCTATAAGACCATCCAAGTCGCAATTTAATTAATTTTTTCTTTTATATTTAGTTTTGAAATTGATGCAGCGTTAATGGGTTTAAATTTCATCTCAAACTAGCTATGATTTTATAAATATTTCACAGTAAAAGCCCGTATAGCTAGATCCAGTAGAAATTGCTACCATTGATTGTTCCCTTCCTTTTAATTATTAACAAAAAAGTTAAATCACCAATACAAATCGGTAAAAATAATGATGATGAAAAAAATTGGTTCAGCTTAACAAGAGATTAACCGTTGCTGGTTGGAATTCTTCATCCTTGGCATGGCCTATTAACAATTACTTCTCAAATGTAATTAGATAAAATTAAAGTTTAATATCTAATTTAACAGCGTTACGCAATGGAGAGCAAATGCATGGGATTAATTTGAAATTACACAGGTTTTTGGCGCAGCAGAGGCAGAATTACGAGGAATGTTTCAAGGTCTGGTTCTTGCTTGAAAAAGAAGGAATTGGAAGACAGATTCTGGATATAATCAAAGTGGTTTACAGATGCTGAAAGGTAAAGATCATGTTCCGGTGCTCATGCTCCATTGGTGAATGGCAGTAAGGAGTTGTAATCCAGAAGTTGGGAGGTTTATCTTCAGTATACCAACTGTGAAGTCAATTTTGCTGCTGACAGGATGGCTCAGATGGTTTATCCTCAGTCTGTGATTCTCTTAAGTGATTTTCAAGCTCTCTTAATCACTAGGGCCCAGGTGCTAATCCAGATTACATTAATTAATTTATAATTTTTTTCAACTCAAACTCAAATATTGAAAATTTAAGATATTATAAATTTAGATAGGTCGACTTTTTATTGGCTTCAAATTCAAAAGTATAATCTAAAAAATTCCGAATTTAAATTTCAATCACAAAACTCATTGATTATACGTCCGTTTTTTTAATTATACATCCCAAAATTAATTGTTGTTCACTCAAGTTTACAAGAAAAAGGAGAAGGTAATAGATACTTTTGAAGCATAATTTACATAGATTAAGGTAATAAAACTGATTAATTTATGTATTTTGATGTGATTGTGGACACATTCAATCAATTAGGCGAAGCCATTCATCCTTTCCGAATGCAAGTGTTGAAGGAAAGGAGAGAAGACTGAAAGAGGAAAAAGAAAAAGAATTTATATTGTATTAATTTTTTAAATTTAAAATCTTTTGATGTGTTTAATTTTTAATATATAAAATTTTTATTTTGACATGTGTATTTATTTTGATATATGAAATTTAAGTTTATGTGTAATTTTATGATTTTTTTCTATTAATTTATTGATTGACTAATAAGTCATATTTTTCTAATTAAACACTTATTCTAATCCTAATAAATTAATTTTTTAATTAGATAATAATTAATTTTTTAATTAGATAATGATTATTTTAAAAAATAGTATATTAATTGTATTTCAATATTATATTAGCTAATAAATTAGTTTAATTATAAAAAATAATATTTTAAATATTATATTCATTAATAAATTAATTTTTTTAATTATATAATAACTTTTAATTTTAGAAAAATAGTAATATCAATTATGTTGATAGTATTAATTCATATAATATTAGAATTAATTAATATATTATTTGTTAGATAATTTTTATATTATTATATTAATATTTAATTATACATGTGCATTTACTTTAGAGGGAAAAAGAATAATATGAATCACCTATATTTCATCAAAGTTGCTATTTAGATTCTTGAACTAAATCAGAATATGTTGTTTGTTGTTGTTGTTTTCCTTTGAACCAAATAGGATTTCTTTCATTAGAAAAAAAAGAACAAACAAATAGGAACTTAATTAGTAGTCTTTTCTGTTGCATTCTGATTAATTCCTATAACAATCATCAAAGTCATTTTTTAATTCCAATAAATAACTCAACAAATCACTTCTCAATTAAATTCCCAGACAAAACAAATCCTACACAACTTTTACCTCCCAATCGAACTTGAAACTCTTTTGTCTCACACAACATATAATAACCTAATTAACTCCACCCTCAAAAAAAAAAAAAAAAACTCTCCTTTTAGCCTTGTTGTCGAATATGACAGTGCGGCAAGATGGCACCACCTCCTCCTCCTCCTCCACACCACCACCACAACAACAGCCACCGTCTTCACTTCTACAAAAGATCATTATCTCCTACACTTACATAGCCATATGGATATTCCTGTCATTCACAGTCATTGTCTACAACAAGTACATCCTTGACAAAAAGATGTACAACTGGCCATTCCCCATCTCCCTAACTCTAATCCACACGGGCTTTTGCTCCTCTGCGGCTTTCCTCATTGTCCGTTGCTTTGAACTTGTTGAACCCGTTACCATGTACCCTTCTCTATACTTCTCTGTCTTGCCCATTGGAGCTCTCTGTTCTCTCTCATTATGGTTCTCTAACTCTGCCTACATATACCTCTCCGTCTCTTTTATCTAAATGCTTAAGGCTTTAATACCTGTTGTTGTTTACTCTATCACTCTTCTCTTTTAAGAGAGAGAGCTTTAAAGTCTCTACAATGGTTAATATGGTTGTTATTTCACTTGGGGTTGCCGTTGCTGCTTTTGGGGAAGCAAAGTTTAATACTTTTGGTGTAATTCTGCAACTGGGTGCTGTTGCTGTTGAAGCAACAAGGTCAGTTTTGATTCAAATCTTGTGTATCCAGCTAAACCCAATTACTTCTTTGTACTATGTTGCACCATGTTGCTTTGTTTGCTTATTGGTTCCATGGGCAATAATGGAGTTGCCAACTTTGCTAGCAACCTCAAGCTTTCAGTTAGATTTTCTGGTTCTTGGTACCAATTCGTTTTGTGCTTTTGCATTGAACCTGGCTGTGTTTTTGCTGGTGGGAAGGACATCTGCTTTGACAATGAATGTAGCAGGAGTTGTTAAAGACTGGTTATTGATTGCATTTTCTTGGTCTGTGATTATGGATACTGTAACACCCATCAATTTGGTTGGTTATGGACTTGCATTTTTGGGTGTTGCCTATTATAATCATTCCAAGTATAAGGCTTTAAGAGAGAACGAGGAGCAAAGGAGAGCTCAAGAGGTGGCTGATGATGACGAGACAGGGAGGTTCTTGAAGACAACAAAAAGGAAAGATACTGCAATGTAGAGTAAGAAAATAGAAACAATAAGGAAAGTTTCAGATAAGATAATAGAGATGAGAAAGATGATTTATTCACAGAAAGCATAGTTTTTGGTTTGGGATTTTTCTTTTATCATAGACTTTGTTATATTTAAATTCAACTTTATATTTTCTGTGACCTTCTTCCATAGTTTCTGTTTTTCCCACTAAATGCTTGTTCCATTGCTATTTGCTTAATGTTGATGTCATCTTTTCTTAATAAGCTCAGATTTATTATCATTATTTGGAAACCTTAACTTAGCTTATCAATTTCTTCCTCTTCTGCCTGCCTGCATCTTCAAGCTACAGCAGCTACACAAACGAGAGACATTACATTGATTTGGCTCAGACCTTTTCCTTTTTTTTTTTTAATAGAAAATTTGGCTCAGAGGTTACTAAAACTAAAAAAGAAAAAGAATCTAAAAGAACGGATTCTTATAGATGAATTTTCCAAAATTATCCTAAAATTAATAAAAAATATTATTTTTATTATGTAATTTTTTTAAATATTATTTTTTAATTTACAGTTTGATTATTTTTCACAAAAATAATAAATACCATATTTTTAAGAACATAAAAAACAGTACTTTTAATATTTTAACATGATAAAATAAAAAAAATAAAAAATAAAAAATAGAAAATATAAATATTTCTTCTTAAAACTACCATCATTGATCCCGGGGCCTAGCGCATTATGCCCAGGAGCCCAATCTACCGGGCTTGCCTCGTTGTTCTCTTGATGATATTCAATATTTCATTAGTGACATAAAAAAAAATAAAAATGTGTTTTTGGTCACAGCAATTGTATTTTTTTATATTAAAATAAATAAAAGATTACAAAACAATGCTAAAATTAAAAAATTTTAAAATAAACATTTGACTAAAGATTTAGATATTTGAAATGGAATCAAAATATTATTAAGTGATTGTTTTATAAAAAAAAAATTATTTTATCTAAAATTGGCCAAATGAGTGAAATTTCAATCCATCTTATTATTTGATTTAGATTTTAAATTTTGTTAATTTTATTAAAACTGAAGATTATATTTGACATGACATTAAATAGATAAATATTATGAAAATATTTAATGTTTGATGTCATTATCATATAGTACTACCATAATTTTTTTTTACAATATTAAAATAAAAATTTAATAAAAAAGTCATAAATTAAAGTTATATAACTAAATTGGTACAAAATGTAAAATTTAATGTAGAATTCTAGAATAATAAACTCGAAAAATCATCATTTGCTTATAATTTAATGGCCGGAACGTC
The DNA here is from genome assembly GCF_019578655.1 of Ricinus communis. NCBI lineage: Eukaryota > Viridiplantae > Streptophyta > Magnoliopsida > Malpighiales > Euphorbiaceae > Ricinus > Ricinus communis. Next base: position 26,195,535 of record NC_063258.1, read on the forward strand.
AGAATAAAATTAAGAATAAAAGATTACTCTCTTATGAATTCACATGCACAGAGGCATCATCAACAAGACTAAATTCATTACTATATGATTTTGAGAAAACATCTTATACAGACTGTATTTGCAGAAGTTTGTCTTTGGGTACCATCAATACTCTGAAACTTGAAGAGGGTAACGAAATACATACAAAATTTGGAGAAATATTATGCCTTCCTTTTCACCTTCAAAACTTCAGCACCAATCCAAGTAAGTAATGACATTTATTGGGATCTTCAAGAACATCGAAATCTAAACATCCAAAGCAACTAGAAGATTTTTCTCTTTTCAATATTTAAGTCCATGAGTTTTTTTTTTTTTTTTGTAAGAAAAATTGGCTGTAACTGTAAATTAAAAAGTTCATGCATTAAATTAGCCGAAGAGTTAGATTTAGGGTTTGACAAATTCAAGGACACAAGAACTGAGCATTAATCTAAAGAGATTTATTTTTCCTGATTTCTTTCATAGAATGCTCTCTTTTCAGAGAGATTTTTGCTTCTTCCATCGTATATAGGAGACCACTGTTCATACGTTGGATTTAGATGTCAGATCCAAAATTTCCAGCGGACAAGAATGGCTCTAAAGATTTTCATAATATTCCAAGTTGAGAATTCTAAGGAAGAATAAGTGTTACAATAATGACACACATCAAATCTCCATGCATGAAACTGAAGGACCACCATTCTTCCATTGGCAATAGATTTAGAGGGCATGTGACCCCATCACAGTAGCACACACATCATTTTTAAAGTAAAAAAGCACTTATTCCCTGTCAGTTTTAGTTCGATAATTCCATCCATTCCTGATCCTTATAAAATAGAGCCAAGAATAAAAATGAACAGATAACTGAAATAGATAGATACAACTTTAGGGTTACTCCAAAAGCTAATTGAAAAGCTTTTTGGCTTCATATTAAAATTCCCACATGTAGAGTTCACATATTCTTGGGAAAATATGTTTTTTTAGTTCATGGTGGATGTTTAATCTTCTGCTCAAATGAGAAGGATATAGACCAATATTGCAAGATTCGAAACAAGTGGTTTCAGAATCATTTAGCCCTACCTACATTAATTGTATCAATCAAAGATAGCTAATCTGATAACATTAGAGTTTGGTTTCTATAGTTGTGACCAATTGTTGACATTCCCTCGACTTGATTAGACATTTGGAAAAGATTATTATTTACGTAGCCAAACAAATTCCTGACAATAAGAATTGTAGAAAATTCGTTTATAATTCTATACTTCTTGTAAAACTTGAGGACGGGAGAATTATTATCCCTACTCAAACCATGATACTTCCTTCCTTCCACTGCGTCTGGGTCTAATACTAGATACTGATTTTTTTTTTTTTTTATAGTTTAGGCAAGTTTAATTGAAAGAATAATACAAGATAAATTCAATTAAAATCTAGAAGATTAACAATAAACAATGAATTAATCATATTAATCTACTAAGATTAGGAAGCATCTGGTCTGATTAAAATATTGTGATTACTTGCTAATATTTTTAAGAAAAAAGAAGATACTAAAGAGAATGATTGAGCCCTCCGATTCTTGGAAAAAGAGTAAAAAAAATGAAGGGTAGAGAATAGAGTAAAAGATAATTCAGACTTTTGTACATGTGGTTAAAATAGATTGATAGAGGGGAAGTGTTTTATTGGTACTGAAGACAAAAGGAAACAATAATAAGCTAAATTTGTCCAGTTAGATGGATGATTATGGAGAGGCTTATAACGAGTCTATACAACCGAAATTGAATTTTAATCTATCACTGGTCAATTAAAATCGAATCGTAAATAAAGAAATATAAAATTTTTATTCATAAAATTTAAATTGTATATTTTTAATAATATATATTACGAGCATAATTATAAAAAAAATACAATCTGTTGATGGAAGACTCAAAATGGACAAAATATAGCATATACTCTCACTAGATCAATTTCTTTATCTTTTAATGCATGAGCCAAATTGTATCATATTTATAAATAAGTTATTTTTCAAAGCATCCATATCAAAAGATAGAAAACACTCTACTTTTATGAGCAGAATTAATTAAAAATATTTTTAATAAATGAAGGACCATAAAATTGTAACCAAATTAACACAAAAGAGACTAAATATAAAAAAATTTAACAAAACAGAAAAATTAAACATAAAAAACTATTAATAACTAAAGATATATTATTTATACATAAAAAAAATAGTAAAGAAATAGAAAGATAAACAAACACGAATGGAAAGTCACTAGCTATCATTAGTAACTGATGGCAGTTAAAATACTAATCGATATATAATAATATGAGGAAAAATTGAATAGAAAAAGAAAAAGAAATGAAAGAAAAAATAGACGTTTTATTTTTATTTCTAATTAGTCTGAAGAGTTTAACTGTCAAAAATTCTTAATTAAATGCTGTCTTGTGAAAATTTAAGCTGACACGTTTTATATACAATCTAATTAAGTTTTATTATCTAATAATTAATAGACATATTAATAATATATAATTTTTTTATTAGAGATGCATGTTTCCCTATGTACTATTCTTGCATTTTTAATTTTTTTGCTAGAGGATATATACCAAGTTCATTAGTAATTTACAAATAATAAATATAGAAGACTAAAAAATTAGTAATTTACAAATAATAATATAGAAGACTAAAAAATTAGTAAATAGCAAATAATAAATTTAGGAGACTAAATTGGTACAATGAAGATTTCTTCTAATTATTTAAAAAATATATATACATGAAATGCTACAATTTTATAATAAAGTGTTGGTAATTATGCAGCGGACCATTTTAATTTAGAGAATCCACACTATTATATAATTTTTACAAATAATAAAAAGTAGTGGCTCACATAGTTCAATAATTATAAAGTATGAACTATGTATGGACTTTCATAATTTTCCTATTTCCACTAATTGTGATGCAGGTTATAAATCAATAAAATGTAGGAATAACAATTCAATCACACGTATAACTTATTTAATTTGAAATCAAATGGGTTAATTCGATTACTTATTAACTGGATATTTAAATCTGTAATTTAATTGGGATAATTTGTATTAATGAATTTAAAATATGTTTTAGCGTTAAAAATTATTTCCCTAAGTGCTAACCAAATTAAAAGTTTGGAAGTAACAAAAACTGATTTGTATTATATTTTTGTAGTTTAAAAATATACATTAGACAAATATAATTAACTTCTTCTAGCATAATTTTAAATGTTAAAATAATATTAATGTTTCATGACTTGATTTACCAGAGACATGTATGAAGAAGAAATAAAAAAAAAAAAAAAAAAAAAAGAAGAAGACATTCGATGAGGATTAGGCAAATTATTATATTGAAATTTCAAGGCACTCACTTAATATCATGCCTAAATTACAAGAGAATAAAAAGCAAGCAAACCCAAAACATTGAAATGTACAAAAAGAGAACCAAACCCTAATTTGGAAAATCCAAGCAAACCCTAATTAAAGTAGCTGCTCTCATTAACTAGCACTTCTCCTCAGCTAAAGATCCATTACCAACATTTTCCATCTGCAAAGCAGCTGATTTAGCACTGTTTCTAGGCTTATACCATAAAGCACAAATAAGATACACAACAAAATTTACAACACCAAGCACTGCGAGAAGTCCATAAAAACAGTCAAGCCTTCCATAGTTTATGTTATCAGCTAACCATCCTTGGCCACCTCCGTTGCTTCCTGTAACCCTCTTCACTACCATGACCAAGAAGCTACTAACGAAGAAACCGAGAGAAAGAGTTGTGAGAAAGAGGCCAGTGCTCATTGTTTTCATCCCTTTCGGTGACTGTGTTATGAAGAAATCAAGTTGGCCTGTGTATATGAAGGCTTCACCTGCACCCACTAAGAAGAACTGTGGTATCAATAAGAACACACTTATGGGTAGGGTTAATGTGTCGCCGCCGACTGCTTTGGCTACTGATAAACGTTTTCTTTCGACTAGTGCTGCTGCCGCCATTCCCAGTGTAGAAAGAACTAGACCAATGCTTATTCTTTGTAGGTTCGTGAAACCTGTTGGATGGATACGAATATTAATAAGTTTTTTATGTCCCGAATATGAACAAGATCTTTTTACCTGCAAGTGTACCAGTTGAGCAATTTCTTTTTCTTTTTTTAATACATACGTGTTTATACATTTATTTTAAGATATATATAAAACGATCAGGCAATATTTTATGTTATCATCTTAGAGAATGAAATTTTTCATCGATCATTATGATCAAAAGCACCATGTAATTTTTAGTATCAAATTTTTAAGGTTGTTGACAAAATTAATAATAAGTGCTTTGTGTAATCATTATAAGTAAGATTTCTTTTTGCTGAATTATTGTACCTGGTTTGCCTTTCCATGTTTTCCAAAGAGGCATGATTATACGATCATAGGCGGCAAGTGAAATCAAAATAGCAGCCACAAAGAATACAGTTAGAGAGCCAGCTGGAATCTGGAAACTTCCAATTGATCTTTCCATGGTGGATGCTTGCTCGACTGAGAATGTGATCATCTGTGCATATGTGGTCCAGAATAGAATGGTTGTGGCCCAGATTGGCAACATGCTCACCATCATCTTCACTTCTTCCACCCTTGTCACTGGGCATAGCTTCCATGGATTTGGAGTAGTCCCGCCGTTTGCAAAATCTCCTTCTGCAACTATGGCTGCCTTATCCAAGAAACTAGATGATATTGACAATGTGCATAAGTTAGACGAGGACTTATTATAGCAAAAATAAAACATTCAATTCTCAACTAAGAATTTAGTTTTTTTTTTTAATACTTACTGGAACTGGTCGGTATGTTGGATTCTTGCGGCCTCTAGAGTATTCTCATACAGTAAGCTGACATTGTATGGCAAATCCATATGTCTCTTCTTTACAGCAGCAGCTATAACTTGGAAAATGTGAACTATGGGGCTTCCTGAGCTCTTCTTGTATCTGTATCTTTTAGTCCCAGACAAGAATATCAAGATGGCTACAAACATTGAGACAGAACAGATTCCATAACCCCAGCTTCGACCAACTTCATCTTGTACATAGACAAGCACCGTAACTGCCATTAAAGTTCCTATGCTAATGAAGAAGAAGAACCTGTGAAAGAAATAGTTCATCTGGGATTTCTCCTTTTCATCTTTCTCGTCAAATTGGTCGGTTCCAAATCCTGAAACACTTGATTTTAGGCCTCCAGTACCTAATGCAATTAGATATAAAGCCAAATATAAAATTCCCATTTGGAATCCATTTGCTTGCACACATGAATTGTTGGTGTTGCAAGGAGGTGGCCTTAGCTGTGGAATCTTAGTTATAGCAGCTAGCATCCCAGTTCCCTGAATTAATTGCCAAAAGGAAAATACTTCGTGTAAATAAATGAAGGCATTAAGAAACATTATGTTTTACCAGTGAGTACTAGAGTCGTTCTAACGTAATTAATTAGCCCAAATACTTACTAGTGTTTGTACGAGAGCAAATATGGCAATAGTCTTGTATCTGCCTAAGAAAGAGTCCGCAAGAAAGCCTCCAAGCAAGCACAAGAGAAAAGATGTGCCCATAAAGTCTGTCACTACATTAGCTGAAGTTGCACTTGGCAGATGCATTGTTCCAATCAAATATGTCACCAGATTCACTCCTATTCCCATAGTTGAAAGCCTCTCGCATACTTCAATCCCTGTAACAAATTTTAAGTTCATTATTATCTATCATTCTTCACTAAGACTTGATCCAGAGACAAAAGGAAAAAAAAAAAATGAAAGAAAGATAATTATCTCCACATATCCTTTTTTTTACTTTTTCATATTTTTTTGGGGATGTGTCAGTTCTGATGCTAAGAACTATTATGACATAAAAAGGTAAAAGTTCCTTGAGAATGTTATGGCAGAAAGTTAAAGATCCTTAATTTTTGCTTAATTCTAAAGAAAAAGTGGAGTCTGTATATAACTGCATAAAGCAGAGGGAGTTGGTTTCAAAAGAAGACACAATTCTTTTCTTCTTTTTTTTGGAATGGGAATATTTCCTCTTCAAATAATTTTGCTCACATGGATTTCTGACCCAACAAAAGCACATAAAGTGGTATGATAATGAGGAAAAGTGATAGAGACTTGAGTTTATGTGGGTTCCACTCAGTTTGTCTCCTTTTGTTCTTGCTTGCTTCTGCTTCTCACCGCCCACCTTTAATACCAAACCCGCAACAGTGAAAAGATGAAGCAATCAGACCATGAAATTATGAACTTTGGTTGATTAATAATGCCCCAGAGTTTGGACTAGATGACAAGTGCACGCCATGTGGTCTTGTCGAATATGATCAGAGATTAGATTATTAACTTGAAATATAATTCGAATTGCTGTTGCATATGCATTTATATGTATATTTTTTTTTTCTTTCTCTTTTGCCTTAGAAAATAATTGTTGAACTCTAAAAGATTCATCATCAGCAGTATCTTCCTTTTTTTAAAAGAAGAACTTTGCGTGAAACCTGCTTAATTAAATATGTAAACACCCTTTTCATGATATTTCATAGTTATAGCAAATCAAATATGAAAAATCGAACGCAAAAAGCTGCATATAAAACATATGATAAGTAATTAATTTCCTGTAATATAAGGAAGCAGACTAGTTAGCTAGATTAGCAAAAAAAAAAAAAAAAAAAAAAAAACATTTCAAGATTGAAGTTAGAGGGTCTAAAAAAGAAAATTAAAGTGAAATTGCTGATCGTCATTGAGGAAATAAGTTGAAAACAAACCTAGAACAAGGGCTGCAGGCAACCAACCACCAGTTTTAGATCTGTCTGCAGGGAAACCTTTATAGTCTACAGCATCAGCAACAGCCCAACTCATCTTTCCATCCTGAAAGAAAAGCTTATATATTGAGGCATGTATTCTTGAACATTATAACTATATAGCTGGGGAAAATACTAAAGTAAGTGTATACTAACCATGATTCTAGTGCCAAGTTTTTGAAAAAGAAAGCTATGAATATTAAGGATAGATGCTTTTCTTTTCTTCTTCTTCTACTTATCAAAATATTCTTCTTCAACTCACACCATATGATGTCTTGGCAACTTCCCCTTTTATAGGCCAAGAAGTGTAGCAAATGTAGAACTTAGAAAAAGAAAAGGGTGACCCTCCACTCCACTAAGTATAATTGAGAGGTATCGATCACTGCTTGAATTGATTATAATGGGTAGGGATTGGTTTTATCGCATATTTGAAAAACTGGAAGGTTCTGCGACTGAATAGTAATAATAAGAGTAATATACATATTATATATTCACAAAATGTTCGCAATAAGCTTGCTAGAGTAGAGATATTTGTTGGAAAAATTTATGAAAAGGTGATGTTGATTGAGGAAGGGAAAAACAAATGGAATCTAGAACACGCAACACCAACACCATTAGTTTAGCTATCACCTCTCTCTCTCTCTCTATCTCTCTTTCTTTTGTGGCAGAACAGAATGGATAGGTCTTGGCTTGTGAAGGTTGTGAACACAGTACCTGGCCTAGCTTGCTAGCCCATGTTAGTGCTTTTGATACCCCACTAACCAAAAGCATAGCTAACCTCCATATTTGTCCTAGCTAGTGACTGAGATTTTGTTCACAATTAAAAAAAAAAAAACAAAAACAAAAACAAAAAGAATTAGGGTTAGTCATGAATGAGATTAGAAACAAAAAGAAAAAATAACAATGGTTGATGTAAAATTGATTCACTACCTACCTAACAGAGTTAAAATAAAAGAATGAGATTACCTAATTTATTAGGATCACCGAACTCAAAAATAAGATTAACAAACTTAGTAAGCTAATATTAAAGTATAATGTGAAAACTTGAATTCAAAGCTTAACAAGTTTATGGTGCCGCAGCTCTTATTGCCATGGAAGCAGTCTTTTAGTAGTGCTTGAAAAGTAAAGGGAAAAAGGAAAGAATTTTTCTTTTTTCTGGTTAAGAAAACAGTTGGTTTTTCACCACAATGTGACAGTTCTTTCCTGCTTTCTTGAACTGTCAGTTTCCATGAGAATAATGAAAAAGGGGAGTGGCCGACTTTGTGTTATGCTGTTAGCCATTGATTTCAGCCGAAAGGAAAAGTGTACAGTTGCTGGGCATTGCAGTATACAAAATCTTGTTGGTAATATTGTTATGACAGGTTTCAATCAATTGGAACGTTTTCTTTTTTTTTTTTTCTTTAGGGGACAACCCCACTTTGAACTCCAATTATTCCTTTGAGGCGGAGCCCAACCTGCAAACAGATAATTTTTGAATAGATTCCTGCACTTAAATAAAAGGTAAGTCTATTATAGGAAAAAAAGAAAAATAAAGAGTCCAACTTATGTTCTTTGATCTTTACTTTGTGCCCTAATCACTTAAATAAGGTAAGTCTTTTATAAAAGTGCTTTCGGTAGAAAGCTAAGATACAGGTTTGACTACAAATGGTTGGTAGTTGTTTATTTTTTGAGCAATGTAAATGATTGGTTTTTATAGGGATTGTTATATCATGGACCGACTCCATAATTCTTCATGTACCAAGCGTATAACACACGTGTTAGATTTTATTTATTTATTTATTTTTTTTACTTAAACATTAAAGGCCATCTCTATACAAATATTATTTTTAATATGTCTCATCTTTTTATTTTTTCATTATCTTATTGTTAATAATTTCCTATTATATTTATATTTATATTTTTTATTTTCAGTGAATTCTATATTTTTTTATTACAACAATAAATTCTTTTTAATAATATGCTGTATTTTTATAATGAAAAATTGTATATTAAAATGAAATTTTATACATATACAAAATCTTATTGCAATTTAATTTTTTTATTGAAATATTAGATTTAATCATACTTTAACATAAATTTATATATTAAATTAAATTATTTTTTACTTAAAAAAATAATTTTAATTATTTCATATCATTATATAATAATATTTTGATTTTAAAATTCAATAATAATAATAAAGTATCAAAGTTAATAATTTTATATTTATAATTACAAATTACAAACAAAATCATACGTTATGAACATAAGTTCATTAGTAGAAATTGTAAACGTCAATCATAAAACTACAGGGTTCATAAGTTCACAACACTTTATAAATTATAAACTATAAGTTCATTGAAAGTATATTTGAAGTTCATATATAATATCCTAGAAGTTCATAAAAACATACAAATTCATAGGTTAAAAATAAAATGTCCATAATTTATAAACTATAAATTCATCACATGTACACCCGAAATTCATAGATTATAGTTTAGAAATTCATAATTTGTAAAATAGATTCATATTTTAACCAATGAATTTACAGTTTAGAATTGATGAATCTATACCTTATATTTGATGAACCTATAAGTAATACTTAATGATCTTGTTGTTTATAATTATATTTAATATTAAATATTCAATGAATCTACATTGTACTATCAATGAACCTACAATTTATATCTAATAAACCTAATGAATATGCATGATAGTGAAAATTCAATGTCATATAAAAAATAAATATGATATTTTACAAAAAAAAAAAAAGAAATATCCTTGAAATCATAAAAAAAATTACTAAAAAATGTTAGAATTTGTAGATAGAAATTACATTGAAAATTTTAAATTATAAAACTAAAGGTTCATAAATTAACAAAAAATTAATAAATTATAAACTATAATTTGAAGTTCATATATAATATCTTAGAAGTTTATAAGAATATATAGATTCATAGGTTAAAAATAAAAAGTACATAATTTATAAACTATAAGTTCATGATACGTACACCTGAAATTTATAGATTATGTTTAGAAATTTATAATCTTAAAAACAGATTCATATTTTAAATGAAGGATTTACACAGTTTAGAACTAATGAATCTATACCTTATATTTGATGCACCTATAAGCGATACTTAATGATCTTGTTGTTTATAACTATATTTAACAGTAAATCTTTAATAAACCTACATTGTACTACCAATAAATCTATAATTTATATATAATGAACCTAATGAATATGCGTGACAATGAAAATTCAATGTCATATAAGAAAATAAATATGATATTTTATAAAAGAAATAAAACTATCCTAGAAGACATTAAAAAAAACTACTAAAAAATATTAGAATTTATAAATAAAAATTATATTAAAAATTTTACATAAATAAAATTTTAATTCCTTACTATTTCTATTAATATTTATTATACTAACGTTATTATTATAAGAATGAACTATTAATAAAATTACTAATTTTTAAAATAATCAATATTTAATGAAAATAAAATATATTTTAGAATTTAATATTTAATAAAATTATTAATTCACCAAATATCAAATATAAAATTATATTATAAAATTTATAATTAATTAGATTGAAACATGATTATTTTTGTTGTGTAAAAGTCTAAGAAAGCAAAAAAAAAAAAAAAAACACATTTAGTACATATCAGCCTCGCGTGTTAAATCTCTCATTTTCAAAAGTAAATGCTCATGCCACTTGAGCTAAATGTCAAGTATTATTCATTAATATCTTTTAATAATGTCTTTATATCAGCTAAGGCAACTTACATTTTCTTTTTAATACTTAATTTTATTATCAAAATATAAAAACTATGAATGGTGTTGCTGGTGTTAACTTGGGCCGATTCTCAACTGTTACGGTTTCGTCCGTATTCTTTTTTTATTTTTTTCTTTTTTGGTGATCATCATTTTCTTTTTCTTTCCATCAAAGTCTATTTGATTTGTTTCTTTCTATTGATTAATTTCTTGTTTTCTCGACGTGGACGAACAAAGTTTAATTCTTTTAACAATGGCTCAAAAGTTTGTCCCAAGTGAAGGCTTGCAAAGCAATTGAGTTTGGAGTTTAACAACTCCTAATTTCAATATTTGACCGTTAAATCGCAATTTGAGTTGTTTAACTCTAAACTTATATTATCAAACACCAGATATATAATAATGATAGCTAATCGGAGTAAAAATATTTAAATCCTTGCAAATAGTAACTTTTTCATGATAAAATATTTTTTCGTAATTATATCTTTTTCACAAAAATTACATACTAGAAATTATAAAATAATAAGATCACAAAATACTTTCATCTCTTATTATTGTTAAAAACTTTGAATTTTAAATTTTGGATAATTTTCCCCAAATTCTTAATACTTACTCACAGAGCTCAAATTTTAAAATTTTTCTAGCTCCTCGCACAATTAAAAGGCATAAACCATTAAACTAACACTTTTCATTGTTGTTTGGTCATCAGTTCTAGTGGAAACTAATTGTTGATAGTTAATATAATCTAATATTTTATCTGTATTTTTGTAACTATTCATAATTTATTGTTATAGTCATAAGTTTATATAAGTTGTTCAAAAACTAATCTCTTTTAAGAAGTGATCAAATCCAGCTTCTGCAAGGACTAATAGTTTTATTATTCTGAGAAAGGAAAATTTTTGTTAGTAATGAAGAAAAATATAAATGTAAGTTTCTTCTAATTTGATATAATGACACTATCAAATAATATAATGAGATGTCAAATCCTGATTTATTTATTTTTTACATCACATATCTAACAATAATAATGTCCTATTGTGTTATACTTCACAACTTATTATTGTCATTTACACTATGCACTATAACTAATAAAAGAATAAGATATATTTTAAGTGTTTTATATTTTAATATTTGATGATTAACATATACTTATTTATTTAAAACTAATAAATACGTGTTAGTTACATATTGATTTGGTGCATTGATGGAAACATATATAAAGTTTAGTAAAAAAATTTCGTGTAAAAATATGAGTAATACCAATATCGGCCTAACAGAGTAAGCCACGGAGTAAATTTCCAAAGCTATACAATTAATTATATAAATGTTTCATGTGCATAAATAAGAATATATTATATATTAGAATAACTTATAAATTTTTTTTGTCTAAACTTTGGTTCTCACTTATAATTATTATGTATATTTTAAAAAGATTATATATATTATACAAGGTAAAATATATTATCTATGTAAGATAATTTATTATATTAATTTATTGTTTAGAGTTGTTACAACATCTTTCAACTTATGTTTATGTAATAATTAGTAGTTATTGAAGTCAAAGGAATTTTAACTTATGTCCGTCTCATTTTCTCATTTCTATTTAATTGTTTTTAAAATTATATCCACCTCTTTTCTTAATATATATACTTGATTTTTTAACATGCTCTATTAATTAATTATATTAAAATAATGTATATTTTATCTCTTTACTACTTTTATAATAAGGATAATACACTGTCATTTTCATTACTATATATTTTTTTTACTTTTAGTTCTAATTATGGTATTAAAATATTTAATAAATGAGCTTTTCAGAGATTTAATTGGTATTCCTAATACAAGCCACTAAGAACAAATAATTGAAAATCTGTTGATTGCAGTTGGGATAGAATGAGAAATTATAGTATGCTAAGAGTATGTAATTCATAAGAAGAAAAGAAAAACAATTCAATGAAAATGATGACAAAGATGATAGAGTCAGTCAATAGAAGAATCTTTCAAATTTGATTATTTTCTATTATATTGTTTACCAAGCAATCTCTTGATTGCAAGATAGATTTGAACTACATTCAAAGTAGAATTATATATTTGGTCTTCAAAAATTAAGATATTGATGATTATGGTTTAGAAAACAAAAGTGTCTCAATTTTGAAAATCTTCCTAAGCATGATATGTGTTTTCATATTTGTACTTCTCATTTGTTCTACAATCAAAGTTTTGACACAAATTACAAACGTATAAACTCATTGAAATACTTAATTTAAAAGAACTAAGTAGATTATTTTATGATATATACAGTTGCATTTGTGGAAAGAAATTCTTTTCAAAACTATAGATCATAAGAAATTATTTACAAAAAATTAAATCTCAATATAGGTTAAACAGTTTAACAAATTATCTATAAAATATATTATAGACTAAACTGAATATCAAAATTTTAATAAATTTGTATGCATCTAAAGCCAAAGGAAAACTTAGAATTGTTATACAGTAATACTCAAAATTGAAAAGAAAAAAAAAAAAAAAATAATACCCACAAGCATATAGATGGGATAGTAAGAGTCTTTTATAGTTTAGCTAAGGTCTCGAGTTTAAATCTTGAATATGCAGTTGTATTAAAACTATTGATGAGTGTTTTGCCATTCATAAGGGTCATATCCACCATTCATAAGACAATAGCATTTTTATTTGCATTAGCAAAATGGGAAATGATGAATAACTCGAAAGATCAAGGTTCCGTAGATTCCTGCTTAGTTCCTTTTATTTCAAATAGATTTTTACTTAGTGCTTTCTATTTTAAATCTTTTTTCAATGAGAAGTGGAGGATGGGGGAGTTTTTATCCATCAAATTTTATAATTTTTATAACTTTATTTATAGATTTCAATTCTTCTTATTTGTCTCTCGATTTTTAAAATTTAAATATTTTTCTAATATATTTTTAATTTTTTATTTAATCTCTCATACTTTTTAAACATAGTTTCACCCTCTCTAAGTTTATTTTCAAAAACATATTATATGAATGCCTCTAGTCTTTTGCTAGATATACTTAAAATAATTTCTTAAAAATAGATTTAATCTGTTACAATATTTATAAATAAAATCATTTACACATCATAAATATAATATTTACACTGATTAAATTATTTATTATCATCGCTTGTTATGATTAACAATTAATTAATAAAAATACCATAATAGACTGAATCTATTTAAATATTTCTGTCCAAAAAAATTTAAGTTAGGAGACACATTATGTGACTCTTATATGGTGTGTGGGTCATAACCTTAAAAGTATTCAATATTTTGAAGTAAATTGTAATAGGTGTAAGTTTCAAACTTTTTCATACTTTCACTTTGGGCCCATTATTTCTTCTAAAACTCCATCATTATAACATTACTATAAATTCAACTTTGACCCTCCAAAGATATGATTCTGCTTTTTAAATCCCTATTACCATCTATTATAATATAAAAAGATAGATTCTTGTTTATCCGCCACAAGCTTTTGAACAGTTTTTGAACCTTAGCTGGACTCAAGTTCATCAGATGGACCAGAAAAAGGAAAATTAATTGGCCATACAAATGGGTATCAGGATAGAACCTGAGAATACTACAGGGAAAATAGAGGTTGACTTGGTGAACAATGATTGATGAATAAATCATAGAGATGGAGTAGGGTCATGAAAGTTGACATTTTCACACTAATCATCTCCATCTCAAAGACTAAAATACATTTTTGTCTAGTTTAAATATATGTATTAAACTATATACTAAATTAATAAAAAAATTAATATTTATTTATTAATTTTAAATAAATGGTTATGTGTCAATCATTCGATTTTCATATATAAAACACTCATATACAAAATAATAATATAAAATAGTTACTATTTTTTTATTTAGTTTCACTTTGATCAACAAATTTTATTGTTTTATTTCAATCACTTAATTTTAGTTTTGATTATAATTTTGTCATTTTACTAATAAGAAATTGACATATTACTTTTTTTAGACATATATCAATCTTCCATTTGCAAAGTGCTTGAACTGAAATACAATTAAATTTAAATAATTGAAACAAAATAAATTAAAATCACGTGATTAAAATAAAATTAAACATAAAATTCTGCGACTATTTATGTCATTACCCCTCGTATATATAAGTCACTATCTGTTTGGTGAAAATTTGAAGAGCGTGCCATATATATATATATATGGTGTATGAACTATTGAAATTTAAATTGTGCTTTTTAACTTAGTCTGATTGATTGTGAATTTCTAAATTTTCTTACTATAATTTTTTTATATTTTTATTGTATATCGATGGAATTAATGCGTTTGATGTAAAAAAGAAATTAAATTAAAAATAAAAACTAAAGGTTTCGATTGAAACAAATTGTATTGCATTAACAATAATATGGAAGCTAAAATGCTTGAATCGAAATAAGAACATTTGTATTTGAGAAGTATTGAAATTGAAACAAATAAAAAATTGTTTGAAAATTTGGTTATGAATTTTGTCATATTCTGTTTTTCTTCCACACAGTGCTAAGTAACCGCTGTCTTGTGCTCCATTTTTACGGATTCCATTCATACAACGTTGGTTCCAACATAATATCTGTCTTAATTAATTAATAATAAACCCTAACTCAACTCACATAAATCAATGGGTTTGAACTCAAAAATTCAATAATGTCTTATTCCTTACGAGGTATGTATATGTATGACACATGCTAATACAGATTACAAACACATGTCAAGCTGACCCACGAGAGCAGCACGTGCAAGAACTTCACACGCGTAGGAGTAAACCGAGTGCAATGCACCTGGAACTGCGCACGTACCAAGTACCAACAGACCAGCACTGAGACCAATCTCACCCACCACCAGCAATAGAGCAACATGCAACATGAGAAAATAATGGTTCCACTTCACTCGGAATTATGCATAAATAAATCTAAGAATAACAAAGACCCATTACCAGACAATCCACGATGGGTCCTCCCTCCATTTCCTACTTCCTCTCCCACTTACATTCCTCTAATACAAATATTTATACACATAATTTTGCAGGCAAAGGATTTGTTTCATCCTCTTTTGACTTTGGTCCATCCAAGAAATACAAGATCGCAACCACCTCCCATCTGGGATCCATCTTATCAACTTTGGCATCCACCTACATTATTTGAGACACGTGTTTTCTATTTGTTGCTCCACGCAGTACATACATAATCACATTTAATATATATATTTAAAAATTAAAATGTCAAGAATATTTATTTTTAAAAATAATTTTTTTTATATAAAAATCAAATAAATTTCGTGTTTATAATGAATTTAACAAAATAATTATTGTCACTCATGTAGTCTACAGCCCGTTAGCTATCCTATAAATAAAATAATAATAATTGAAGCTATTAGCATTTCAATCCTAATCTTTAAAATGAATAATTATTATATACTAAAACTTCCATATTTCAAAATGTCTTCTATAAGTTTTTAACAATTTTCAAGCAGAAATAATGAATAAATAATCATTGAAATACTTTCCTATTGTAGGCAAGTTGCCGACTTAATTAACTTTATGATTTCTTAATTATCTTAGTTTATATTATTAATCTTTCCTTTAATCTTCATTCGCTATTGCCACGGTTGCGTCTCATTTATTGGTGTGCCACAAACTATTTAAGATCATATCATTGTTGATATTCTACTAACTATTTGAAGATGAAGTTTTATCATATACAATAACTTTTTTCATTATGTGGTGTTGCTTCATTGGAATAATGACATTTAATTTTATTTTATAACGTCAGTTAAAACAATTAATTTTTAAAATAAATCCGATATATAAAGATAAATAAACAATTATTTCACTAGA
Source organism: Ricinus communis (assembly GCF_019578655.1). NCBI lineage: Eukaryota > Viridiplantae > Streptophyta > Magnoliopsida > Malpighiales > Euphorbiaceae > Ricinus > Ricinus communis. The sequence continues at coordinate 26,212,009 of NC_063258.1, forward strand.
TAAGTTTTTTTCTCAGAATTGATCATGAATTCTAGCCATTTATATTTTATATGCAATTTCTTAAATTGATGACATTTTACAGTCAATTTGTTAGTTTGATAAAGAATCTCAAAAGAAAAAACACCATATTCTCTGGCATCTTCGTAGCCTGCATGCATTCACCAATCAATCACCTGCATGATACTAATAAATTCTATTAATTACAATTATTTTAGTACGAGCTAGTTAATGCTGTTATCAGGTGGTGTTTAACAAGATAATATTGTTATTCTGATCTTCTAATATTGTAAGAAAATTTTATAAATTTGAGCAAACATATATATTAAAGTAGGAGTCTTCCACTATTTCCATGCACATATATACATTTAAATGCGATCAAAACAAATCAAGTTGGTGGTCATTTTCTTGGTATATATTAATTAACATATGATTAAGTTATTCAATGTCATGATTTGCAATACTGTAGCATGCTTAAGTGATTTGCAGCTTTCGATCGATATGCCATTAAATTACTATAAACATGCATGAAGAAATATAATTATGGAGATAAAGTCGAAGCCAATTCGTAAATTCTACATGTGTAAAGTTAATTATAATTTATTTATTAAAGAAATATATGTACATACCAAATCCCACTTTGAAGATGATTAATTTTATAGTTCCCAACAACCGTAATAAAGTTATGAATCATGATATTTATTTATAGATTTTAATTGTTGATAGGATTTGTTCACAAAGTATATGACAAAGTAACCATACATATCCTACTCATCTTTGTATAATCATTTCCTTTTATAATGCGATGGTTGATGGGGACGGACCAATCCATAAACTATATCATGACATGCTTTTTAATAAGGTGTTTTGTTATTAATAAAGAGAGGTGGCAATTGATTTTGTAAGGTCCAAGTCTCTTTTTAACTGTTAATTAATACAAAGATACGATAGAATGTGATGCCTTTTTTATTAAGAAATATACAACACAAATAATAACGGATAATCTATAAGTTAAATTAACCTCACAGCTCTATTATTTTATAATTACAAAAAAGAAAATCTCGAAGGCTCAAGTCTCTTTCTGACTCTCACTCAATAAATTGGATGTGCCATTCATCACTTCCAAATGGCTGCTGTGCACTGCCTAAGAAAATCAACAACGGTCGATATATATGTGCACAATGTAATTTGCTTCTCAAAGTTCATTCAGCAGCAACTTAAAGAAAAAGCAAATTAGAGTTGGATTCTAATATGTATGCCAAGTTAAACAAAAATTAAGGGGATAATTATAGCTATCCTCCATGTGGACTTTGTGTGAGTGGTCTGATGGGTCAATCCATCTGCCACCCAAGATAGCTAAACATGTGTTGTGTTTGTTATGTGCAGCAAGCAGAATAAATTCGAGACCATTATTCCACCATTTTTTTGGGCTTTTCAGAAAAAAGTGATAGTTCTTAATTATCCAATTTCCTTTTAGAAAAAAATAGATAAATATACGATGGCTTATCCAACTTTTGATGTGCATATTATATTATATTATATTAATATTATATGGTCCCAGATATTCCAAGAACAAATGTCAAATGTTCATTTTATGATATGTTAAGGACTCCCCAGTCGACTCCACTCACCTGGGCTAATTGATAGAAGAATATGCTCTCAATATATTATTTTGTTCTCTCACTTGAAACACAAAGTGGGGAGAAAATGATGGAGGGAAAGAAAAAGCCAAAAGATTAGTGATCAGTGTTATATACGGTGGCATTGATTTCTTCGTATGCATATTCATTTTATTGATCAGTGTATGAATCTTTTGAGATCTTATTTTTATGGTATGACCTTCAAAATGATATATATATAATAATAATAATAATAATAATAATAATATAATTCAATCCATTGTTGTTGAATGAAACACTATGCGAAGGTGATCAGGATATGGCTGGGACCTTCACCTTTTCTATTTTTATTATCTATTAAATTTTTTCATCACGATTCTATATCAATATTATTATAATAATTTTTCTTTTTTTCTATAGCTACATGTTTGAATTTTCTTTTTCTTGAATTTAGTTTATTTAAAAAAGAAAATCACGTTATATAATTTAAGATTACTATGTTAAGAGCATTCGTGTCGTGTTTGTTAAAGAATCAATTTTAATACGGTCAATATTTTTCAAAATATTTAAAATTTATTTATATATTTAAAAATAATTAAAAAAAATAAAAAAAGTATCGAGAGCACTAAATTTAAATAAACTTTTATTATAATCTTTAACAATGATTATATTTTATTTAATTGTCATGTTTATCACAACATCAATTATTATCTTTACCTTGCTAGACAAAATATTTTGGTCATCAATGTAAATATGTTATGGTTCTCAATACAGCAAAATTTGCCTGGTTCTTTCTCTTTTCACAGATTTGTTATTGTGAAGGTGAAAAAGCAAAAGAGCAAAAGAAATTAATTGAGAAATGGGAAAAAACTCCATTACTGGGCCAGAGCAATCCCGTCATCCGCCATAGCTCATGATGGTTCATGGGACTAACTCATAACTCATAGTTTGTGCTAAAAAATTGTGTGTTGATCTAATCTAATGATTACCCGCCAAATTTATTGCAAAACCCTACGCAAATTCTCCAAGCAACGGTCTTTTACTAGTGAAAACCTTCATACTTATAACAATGCATACCAACTGCTCGACAAAAATTCCCAGCCAAATTCCGTTTCTATTCACCGATCCATGCTCGATTCTATACACAAAAATCTCCCATTTCAAGCGCTTAAAATCTTCAAGAAAAACATTCAGTTTGATTTTTTCAACAGCATTGATGAAGTTACTATTGCCTTGGCACTCAAATCTTGCTGTGGTGACAAATTACTTGGGTCTCAAATCCATGGTTTTGCTATTACTTCTGGACTTTATTCATTTATTACAGTACCCAATTCGCTAATGAATATGTACTGCAAGTCTGGGCAGTTTACTCACGCTTTATGTATTTTTGAGACTTTAAATGACCCTGATATTGTTTCTTGGAACACTGTGCTTTCGGGATTTCAACGGAGTGAAGAAGCTTTAAATTTTGCTTTGAAAATGAATTCAAATGGGGTTGTTTTTGATGCTGTAACTTACACTACTGTTCTTGCCTTTTGTTCAAGAATTGAAGAGTTTCTTTTTGGATTACAGTTGCATTCTTGTATATTGAAAGTTGGATTAGATTGTGAAGTTTTTGTTGGGAATGCGCTTATAACCATGTATTCAAGATGGGGATGTTTATTGGAGGCTGGAAGAGTTTTTGAGGAAATGCAAACTACGGATTTGGTTTCATGGAATGCAATTATATCTGGGTATACTCAGGCAGGAATTTATGGTTTAGAAGCGATTTCGATTTTTATTGAAATGGTTAGAAGAGGAATAAAACTTGATCATGTTTCATTTACAAGTGCAATTTCAGCTTGTGGTCATGAGAGAAACTTAGAGGTTGGGAGACAGGTACATGGTTTGAGTATAAAAAGAGGATATGGGAAACATGTTTCGGTTGGCAATGTTCTCATCTCAACGTACTCAAAGTGTGAGATTATTGAGGATGCTAAATTGGTGTTTCAAAATATGCTTGAGCGCAATGTAGTCTCATGGACTACAATGATATCTATTGATGAAGAAAATGCTGTGTCTTTCTTTAATGAGATGAGATATGATGAGGTTGATCCTAATGATGTGACATTTGTTGGTTTAATACATGCTATAACAATTGGCGATTTGGTGGAATCAGGCAAGACAGTTCATGGGTTTTGTATAAAGAGTGGTTTTTCATTAGAACCAAGTGTTCAAAATAGTTTCATCACTATGTATGCTAAGTTTGGATCTGCGGAGGACTCTATGAAGGTTTTTGAGGAGCTTAATTACAGAGAGATCATAACATGGAATGCTTTAATTTCTGGGTATGCACAAAATGGATTGTCTCAAGAAGCTATCATCACATTCTTCTCAGCACTTGCAGAATCAAAGCCCAACCAATACACGTTTGGCAGTGTCTTGAGTGCAATTGGTGCTGCTGAGGACATATCTTTGAAACATGGTCAAATGTGCCACGCTCAAATAATGAAACTTGGATTCAATAGTGATCCCGTTGTTTCTAGTACTCTCCTTGACATGTATGCAAAGCGTGGTAGTATATGTGAGTCTCAAAGAGTCTTTGCTGAGGCACCTCAGAGAAGCCAATTTGCCTGGACAGCAATCATCTCTGCATATGCAAGGCACGGGGATTATGAATCAGTTATGAATTGGTTTGAAAAGATGGAGGAAGAAGGGGTGAGACCCGACTCAATCACATTCCTTTCAGTAATTGCAGCATGTGGAAGAAAGGGGATGGTTGATATGGGCCAACATCTCTTTGATTCAATGATCAAAAACTATCAGATTGAACCATCATCAGAGCACTATGCTTGTATGGTGGACATGTTAGGCCGTGCAGGGAGACTAAAGGAGGCAGAGGAGCTAGTGAGTTGTATTCCTGGAGGGCCAGGATTATCTGTATTGCAAAGCTTGTTAGGGGCTTGTAGGATACATGGAAATGTCGAAATGGGAGAGAGGGTAGCTGATGCTTTGATATCAATGGAACCAACAGAGTCCGGTTCATATGTGTTGATGTCCAACTTGTATGCTGAAAAGGGACAATGGAAAGATGTGGCGAAGGTAAGAAAAGGAATGAGAGAAAAGGGAGTGAAGAAGGAAGTAGGGTTTAGTTGGGTGGATGTTGGTGATATTGATGCATCCTTGACTTTGCATGCCTTTTCATCAGGAGATAAATCCCACCCACAATCTGAGGAGATATGTAGGATTGCAGACTGCCTGGGATCAGAAATGAAGTTCTTAAGAGATAGCCTCGTTAAAGATGGAGACTTTAAAGCCCCTCAAGAGGGGAGCAGCAATTTTGTACTGATAGATTTTGAAATGTAATTCATGCATTCATTTAGTTTTTGAAGATTTGAGCGTGCAGTTAAATCATAAAAAGAAGGATCAAATGGTACTACTTTCATAATCTTACCTTCCCAACTCACGTTAAAAAGATTTGAGCTTGCAGTTAAATCATAAAAGGAAGGATCAATTGGTACTACTTTCATGATCTTACCTTCCCAACTCATGTTAGAATTAAAAAAGCGTGGTCGGCAGGATTCGAACCTGCGCGGGCAGAGCCCACATGATTTCTAGTCATGCCCGATAACCACTCCGGCACGACCACTTGCTGTCGAGAATAACTCAAAAAATATAATAGCCATAATGCACAGGCCACCAACGCAATTTTGAGGGAACTGCTTGGTATACTCTTTTCATATGAAATAAAAAGTAACAAAAACGTGGTCGGCAGGATTCGAACCTGCGCGGGCAGAGCCCACATGATTTCTAGTCATGCCCGATAACCACTCCGGCACGACCACAAAGTCCGGAAGAGTGATGTATTTCAACATATCTGTATTAAATCAATACCAGAAGCAGAAACAATAGCCTTGATATTAATTGCAAAATTGTGTGCCCGCCTACAAGTCTGCGCTATACCCATTACAATTTCTATTGTTACAATCAAGTTCAGTTTCGTTACATTAAAGAACTTGAAATGTTCAAAGTAATAATGAGATGAAATTCTGCAACACACAATGCTAATCGTATGGAATGCCGCTGCTCGAATTACATTACATCTCACAATAATGCCAGAGGCCTTAAAAGGCACACAAACCAATAAATAATCTCACCACAACCTTCAAGCTATATTCAAATGCAAAAAGTTCCCGTAAAACAGAAACAAGGAAAAAATGCAAGCATGATCTGGCAATGTTTAGATCCAGAACACATATGTTGGCTTTTTTTAATCTTGTTAAGAACTTTCACAAAACCAAGGCAGCAACAAGCACAATAACTCACATTAAATAAGACATAATAACCTCATAGCACGAATTATATCTCGAGTTCTGGGAAAACATCATGAGTATTCTTTGTCACAATACATAACGAATAACTCAAAACTAAGAATATTAATAAAGATCATTGTAAGAAAAAAAGCTTTGTTCTCTAATGATACAACTCATCAGTCAAAGCCCCGCTGGAGTAACCACTAACAATCCAAGAGGCCCATCACACCGAATGCAATTTCCAAAACATTTCATATCAAGAGCTTCTCAATAGCATCCTGCATTCACATACAAACAATCAGATTCCAGAATAAAATCCAAGAGATTGACATTACATGAATTCCTAAACTATAATAGAAGACATTACCTTGAGTTGCTGTATCTGGGTCTTTAGTTGGCTTCCCTCGTTTGTTGTCACAGAACAAGCAATGACAGGTCTTGTAACACCACAAGCTCGGCCAAGTGCTTGCTTTGAAGGGACAAATACATAGGGCACGTTCTGCAGATTCAGGCAAAAAGGTTAAATAAGGCATTGTGTCTGGCAAGAGCTATAGAGAACTACAAGATAATTAACTAAAAAAAATCAGTAGTTTTCACACAGGAAAAGGAACAATATGATTACAATTCAGTCTATTCTGGTATGAATATTGCATTTTTGCTTTAGAGATCTAGACTTATGCCTTTCACCAGAAGTCAAAGAATAGTAAGGTTATCTAAAAAGTTACTAAAATCAACTCCTCCATTAGAGGTATGATGGGAATATATTGATATAAATCAGAAATATTTAGAAACTGCAACAGATATAGCACATCAGCTGTCGGATCATTGTAATTCAGCAATACAATCAGTCAATAACAAGTATAGATTGATATGCCCCAATGACGTTTCTAGAGATGCAGGACTTAGATGCACCTCCACAAGAGAATAACATAGAACAGGTAGTTATTTAATGAGCCCGACAAATCTCGAGATTTGTTGTTCAAAAAATTTGAAATATATCAAGTTTGTACATTTAATATCAGTACATGTACAGGGAGCTAGCAAACAGCTAACAAATACATATAGACACGCAAATCAGAGAAACAAGAATATTAAAGATATTAACTTAAGAAGATTACTCAGACCCCTCTAGGCAAACCTGGTCAAGTCAAGTGGTCTACTCTCACATAAATTGTAAAATACAAATTGCATTATAATACAACCTCAAAAGCTCATTGTCCTTGCATGTCAAATATCCAAAGCCACAAACAAAAATCCCTCAAAACTTCAATTCTAATAAAGAGCCGCTAACAAGATACCAAAGCTGCAATTTTCTACTATATATATAGCACAAACACAACCAGCCACTTCAAGAAGCAAACAAAAACGAATCCAAAAAAAAAAATTGAATCAATTAACAAAAACCCGAATCTCAAGGAGAAGACAAACCTTATCTTCGGCAAGCAAAGGAAGATGGAGAAGAATCTCAAGGGGCTCAGTATCGGCGGCCATCACAACAAACTCTGAGATACCCCTATTAAGGGTCTTAGTAGCTGAAACCCAAACCCCAATAACAATATTAGATGCATACTGAAACTGCAAAAGAGCCCATCTTTATGAAGAAAAAAAAGAAGAAGAAGAAGCAAGTAATTAGCAGACTTGTTAACCTTCATTAGCTCCTTTTTTGAGTTGCTTGTAATTAGCAGCTTGTTGAACAAGATCCAGTATTGTGATAGTCAGCTGTGCATCTGCAAGTGGGTATGCTTTTGGGTTCACCGCTTCTCCTGTCTGCAAAATCATTAAATCAAATCACATAACAATATGAACTTGGAAACAAATGCGAATGGATTAAAGGACTGGAAAATAGAAGCCTTACCATTTTCGCGTGGGGTGGGAGGCTAGGGTTTTTCTAGGCAATTTTAGGAGGAGCACGATACTATATCTGGGTTTAAGCACAAAAGGGACTTATATACAAGTGCTTAACCTTAGACGATGTCGTTTTCTTAACCTTATTATTTTACAGTTTGAAATAATAAATTACCTTTTATATTATATAATAAATTTTAATTCTCAGAAGTAGCTTATTAATTAAATATATAATAAAGACATATTATTTTTTATATATATAATTCTGATATATAAGTATATTGATATAATATTTTATTATATAACTAATTTAATAAATTATTTTAATTATTAAACAAGAATTATAATTATATATAAAATAATATTTTAATTATATTTTTATATCATACCAAATAGTTTAATAGAATAAGATGTGTAATAGTATTTTCATACATAAGTAATAAATATGTAAAAGATCTTATATTTTATTAATAAAATTTTGATATAATATAAATTATATGACTAATATTTAGTATTTTTTAAGAAGTATAATAAATAATTACAAAATATTAAAATTTAATCAAATAATTTTATAAAATTATTCGATTATTATTTATAATTAAAATAATAATTATAATAATATAATGGATAATGAATCGGTGGAAAAACGTTTAGATACTTAACATAGGTCTAAATTAAACTATCAATGTTAATAAACTTATTTGATAATTCTAAAATTTTAAAATAATTTTTTATTTATTTTAAAAGATATTTTAATAATAATTTTAAAATTTTATGATAAAGGAATGATATTAAAAATTGATTGTATTTGCTAAGAGAATAATAATTATAAATTATAAAAAATAATTATCATAAATTTAGTAATATGATATTAAAAATTTATATTCATAATTTTTATTATATTTTATTTTTAAATAATAATAATTTTTTTATTAATTTTTTATTTTTTATATTAATGTATATATTGATTTGTTATGTTATTTTTTATTATTAAATTTTAGAAATTATTATGAAATATTCTCTTTTGAAAATAAAAATAATTATTTTAAAATTTTAAATTAAAATAAAATTATAAAAAAGTAAAAAATTTAAAATTTAGTAGTTAAACTTTTAAATATCCGTAGAATGAATTGTCAGGAATTATTACAGTCAATTAATGTTTACAGTTTTATTCAATTTCATAAGTGCAAAAAGGGTAAAAAAAAAAAACCATTCTCATACATATCAAGTACAAATGTCGCAATGTAAGTGGAAGTACCACGACACCGCAGCAGTCGAGGCGCGACCGGTCTTAAGCAAATGAAGTTAACAACAAAACCAAGTGCTCCTCTTATTACAGAGACGGAGAAAAGAGAAAGAAGAAATGGGGTGGATAGGGAAGATCATTGACTCAATCAAATCTACTCAGATCAGACAAGCTCTCTCTCAAACCATTTCTCTTAGTTCATCTCTTCCTCTTAAAATGCATTATCTTGATTTATTTTCAAGACTGTCCTCAAATCTTTATTTACCATTTCTTTAAGTTGAAAAAAATGAAATGGGTGCAAAATGTTTGCAAGTATGATTGTGACTTCAGCACTAATTGTATGGAAGACATTGATGTGTATAACTGGTACTCTGTTGTTGTTGTGCTTACTAAGTATGGAACCTGCTTTCCAGCGAGTGAGTTTTCCCAGTTCTTTGCAGAACCTTTCTCATAAACATTGCTTTGAAAGTTCTCAAATGTTTGATTGTGTTTTTAAAAGAGACCAATAATTGAAATGCAGATGATATATGCTATGTATTTAACTATTTGACTGAAATGAAAGAACCATCCATTTACAAGATATCATGGGATTATGTAATGACATCATTTCAATTGAACTGCTATCTGTTTACTGAAATAGTTCGCTCTTCACATTTAGATAATGGTTGGAGATTAACTTGACTCTATTAAAATCTAATTGTATATGATCCCTGAAGCTAGAATGTCTATGATCAAGTCTTGTAATGTCACAAAACATTCTTTTATACCTATTTATGATTATGATTTGAAGCTTTGGTTGCATATTACATAGTGCATGCCCCTTTATTTTTCCTAAGCAACACAGACCAAATAGCAGTTCAGGCAGTCTGGAATTTTTCGATTCAACTCAATTGTTTTTTAAATTTTTTTATTTCGATGAGTTCAGCTCTTTTATCTATGGAGTAATTCCATGAAAGGACTTGCACCTATGTCAAATATAATGTATCCTACTACTGTGGCGGCAACATTTTGTAATTATTACTTTTCTTGCAAGCTGACACTTTGTTCTTGTGTTGCAGGGTGATATTTTGTTCTTACATATGAGCAAGGATCCTATTCGGATAGGGGAGATTGTTGTGTTTAACATAGATGTATGTTCAGTGTACACTGCAGTTGGTTCTCATTGTTCATACTGTTCATTTATCTTGAACGATTTGAATATGCTTATGTCATGTTTTTATTTTTTTGTTTGCTCTTATCAGGATATTCATTCCTTTTATTATATCCTTTTGTGTTTAACTGTGTAATTTGATAATTTTTCTTCTTTTAGAGATTTAATCCCTTTATCATTTGGTATCATAATTGTGTTAATTAAGTCATTTTGCTGCACTTTTGTGGACAATGCTTTGAAAGAAAAGATAAGATAAATACACTGCATTAGCATGAGTTTTATGTTTTTCATGCTTCATTTTGTGCAATTTTATAGAATTAAACTTTTGAGGTAATGCTTACATTGCCAAACATGAACAAAATGAGCTGCTTGGTGTCTTCTTATTACAATGCATAAGACACTGAGGCTTTCCATGTTTGGCCTTTAGGAAGAATTAGATTTATGCAGCCTTCCCATTGAATTATGTAGAGGCTTTCTTGGTGGTATGAAGTTTGAAGATTTGATATCTTGGTCATAATGATGCAGAGTTGCCTTTCTATTCAAAGCTCATCCTCTTTGGGGTCTTTATGTACAATAATGAACTCAATAACTAGCAATTTTAGAGACTGTTGACAGGATTTACTTGATGATTCTTCTAATCATATTAGTATGTGGTATCCATTTGAACTTTTTTAAGGGTATACGATCTCTTTGAACATGCACATTATGCTTTGTGGCTAACGAACTTCATATTCAATGCTGAGTGGTTAGAAGATATCTGTCATGGAAAATAAAGTAGAATCCTGTTTAATTTTGATTTCAGTCTTGATATAAGTCATGAGCCTTGTAAATACCAGCTCTAGTACGAGCATTGAGAGATATTAAATTAATTGAAAAATGAAGCAATTCAGCTTCATGCTCCCCACAAAAGAGAAAAAGCATTGAGACATTTTTGGGAAGACATGCATTTGCTTTTTGCAAAGTTCTCTTACCCTTTGCATTTTGTCTTGTGTATATGTTATGGCAGAACTTTTGCTTTCTTCTGACATTTCCTATGCATCTTTCTTTTCTTTGATCTGAAAATTCTGAAATTATGGGTTGTTATGGTGCTAATGTCTCTTCTGCACTTTATTTCAGGGATGTGATATTCCAATTGTCCATCGAGTAATTGAGGTAGTGCAAGATTCCATGTCTTTTATCTATCTATGCTTGTTTTATTTCCAGTCACAAGTATGTTGTTGGGTATGGGATGGGTTGATAGTATTATGAACTGTGGGGGTTCATGCTGATAAATTAAGTTTTCCAAATGAAAGAAGTAAAAATTTATGGACTTTTAATCCATATAGAAAACCAATGAAAATAACGAATCATTAGCATCCAGCATTCTGCCTATTATGTCAATTTTAGTGTTGCTAATGTTTTTTGCAAGATTACTGTTCGAATGGGGAAGACCCTCAATTTATCTTTTGATCCTATTATCATTTTTAAAGGAGTTCTGGTTGTACATGGTAACACATATTTCTATACATCCACCACAATGCATTAGATGGCATTCCACAAATCTTGAACATTTGTTCCCTGAATTGGTTTATACCACAGCGTCGATTATATCTCAGACTAGATGGACTAATAGTAAAATTTGGGATATTTAGACGCTGTAATTTTTTTTAGCTTTAATGGTGCATATTAAATTTCTCTCATGAAGCTACTATAATTTGTTTCATCAGCACTCAAAAAAGAGTTGTTAATTCAGAAAAAAAAAAAAAAAAAAAAAGCTGCAATGAATCAGATGTTGCTTCTGTTACCTTAACTTACTCTCTATGTTTTTCTTTGATGTTAATAACATATTTTCTTATCTTATTTCTTGTTATTCCATGGTAGGTACATGAGCGAAAAGATACCAGAGATGCTGATATCCTCACAAAAGGTACAGTGTTATGCAGCTCAAGTAGCTAAATTTCTGATTTAAAAAAAAAAGTAGCTAAATTTCTTCTACTGTCAAGAATAAAGAAATACTCGGAACTTATTCCCTCCAATGTTGGGTAATTTTAAATTCTCAATATAGATTCTGTCAAAGGATAAAATGAAGGATGTAAATAAAAGAGAAACTAGAAAATTCTTAAGCCACCAAGGCATTAATAAAAGACAAACTGGAAATGCTTTCAATAATATTCGTCTCATAGCCTAATAGTTCTTGGTTGTAGTTTCAGTAGGTATTCTTTCACCATGTCCATGATTTATTTATTGATTGGCTATTTTTATCCGGGGACAACAACAAAGATGATGACAGAGTTTTTTATGCTTACGGCCAGTATTGGTTGAAGTCACAACATATCATGGGAAGAGCTGTTGGGTATGCTACACTTGTGATATAAACATTTATATTTCAAAAATATTATGATGTTATAAAACATTACAAAATTTTGATTTAGTTGGCATATTAAGAAACCCCATAACTTGAATTCTCAATGCATTTTGCATATACCGTCATCTTCTGTTTTCTCTAACTTTACTAGATCAAACTTTTGACCATCCACGCATAGTAATATTCTCCAGGTTAATTGATGCAATCATCAAAATCAAAGATTTTTGCTCATGCTATATATTAATATTTGTGCTAAGAGTATGCATCCTCTTTGATTTATGTGATGTTTAACTGTCCATTGTTGCAGGTTTTTGCCTTATGTTGGTTGGGTGACAATTGTCATGACTGAGAAGCCACTTATCAAGGTAGCTTAAAGCTTCTGTATTAACATGAGATCATTGTCTAACAAGCAGTCTTAAGCTGCTTTAATATAACACTCCCTTGGTTTTCAACAAACAGGGCTAACTAATGGCATTCTACAGAGAAGAAAAAGAAATATTAAAATTACTTTTAGCTGGCAGAACATTTTCAATACAGTAACTTACTTTCTTTTTTTTGGCTTGCAGTACGTATAAGTATCTTTGGTTTGCTGGTCATTACCTCAAAGGATTAGGGAAAGATAAACAGTGTCTTCTAATACAAAAGCAGTGAAATTCAGACAACATAAATCTTGTAACATATAGAGCGCAAAATATCCTGTTTTACATACTGCACTAAGAGTTGATTAAATATATTTGTTTGTTGAGAAGCGTGATTTTACATGTCTTGATTCACTTCAGTTATGTACTGTTAGAATTATATGAATCTGTTTTGTCGAATGTCCTTCAACACTAGTAACAGTGCACAAAATGGTGTCAAATGGATTCCGTTCTTCCTTAAAATGATTGGGATTAGCTGGTATATAATACATTCACGAATTAGGTAGCAGGTTCCTTTGTATATGCTAACATTCGGCCGTATTGCAGCTAGAGGAATTGCTGTTTGTTTAGAGGAACTCAGGAATAACTTAAATGGATTGGAAGAAAAGGGGGAGAGCTATTGTGAAGGAAGAAAAAACTTAAGGTACTAAGGGAGTTATCTTAAAAGGCAAATATCGAGAATGGAAAACACAAGTCACTAGTGTCACGTGAGTTTTATTTTATCCCCAAACTTTGCCCACGTGCGGCCTAGCTCACTTGATTCCCCCGAAGTCAAGATTGCTAGTCAGCCTTCCCTCGAATGCCAAACTCGGCAAAATAGCAGCAATTACGCCAGCGGAAGTAAGCTTAAGAAAGTGGCACAAAGAGAGCACAAGAGTTTTGGAAAGGTAAGCTTATATTGCTTAGTTCTCTCTATATATCCTTCTTTCCTTCTATATGTTCCAAATGAAGCATGGAAGGGGTATTTATAGGCATGGATGACCACCATTCCACCTCCTTAAAAGAATGTCCTAGAATACTACTTACAACCATACAAGTCTAGAATATTCTAGAATAGCCTACATATGTCTAGAATATTCTAGAGTATTCTAGTATATACAAGAATTGTCCCATCCCTTCTAGAATGTTCTAGAAATATCTACACCCTTCTAGAATATTCTAGAAGTATCTACATCCTTCTAGATTGTTCTAGAAAGTTCTAGACTATTCTAGAGTGTTCTAGAAGGTTCTACACTTTTCTAGAGAGTTCTAGAGTATTCTAGAGAATTCTACACTAGTCCGAAGTGTTCCAGAGAATTCCGCATTACTCTAGCACTCTCGGTAAAAAAATTTGGATTTGAGCTCCACGGTGTGACACTAGTGCTAGCTGTCAAAGTGAGGGTAAACAAGCGAAAGTAATGGATCATAAGATAGTTGCCAAATCCATCGTTATGCCCCTATCCCCTAAATTTGTAACCATCACTTAATTTATCTGAATTTTATTTATTTAATATCTAAATATTTTTAATTTTTTAATCTAATCTAATATATATTAATTTTTTAATAATATTTAAATATATTCATGCTATATATGTGAATTATATCTAAAACTTAGTACTCGCAAGTGTACGCACCGAATGTTAGTTTGGGAAAATTCACTAAGAGGTCGATCTTACAAAAAATTATAGAGTATATACTACAAAGACCAACTATCATACAAAAATACTAAAAATAAATCTAAACACTCTAAGCCAATGTTTGAGAATAGTTTTAAAGTTTATAAAATAAATTAAACAAACCATAAAATAAATATGCAGATGAATGATTAATATAAACTATATGATAAAATAGCATTTAGCCTAGTTTATACTTAGTAATTTCCTTATTTCCCTCTAAGTCCAAATTTAATGAATGAGATGGTGATGTGCCTTTTTTCTATGTCACTCAAGCTAACGATGCAACCTAGATTTCTTATACCAACACATATTAAAATAAAGATGATGTTTCTAATACTTCTAACCTAAAGATTTTCATAACAAATATTACTATTAAATTAATATGATGGTCAATCAACAATAATAAATGAAACTAATACATATATGAAGGTAAAGAAATCATTCATTAAACTCATAATAAATAAGGTTTATACATGAGTAAAAAGTCAAACTAAATACTTATGGAACTTAGCCTGACATATTTAATTAAACGGTCATTATAATTAAATAGAAATATATAAGAAATATAAATCAGAAAATCAAAGCTTCCTCAAAATCTAGAAGTTCTTTAAGTAGTGAAGATGATTTGTCTTCATTTTTCACGTTCTAAAAACCTCTTTGATCCTTGAAAGAATAATGCAAAACTAACTAAATGTTAATAGAAGATGAACTGTTGAGAATTCGCAGAGAGAAGAATGATCCATCCTTTGATTTAATTGACCTCCGCTACTTGTAGATTTTTTTTTCAAAATCATTCTCTATGCACAATACTGCTATAGTTATCATTTTAACTATTCTAAATAAAATAAATAATTTAAAAAATAATTATCCTTAATTACATCATAACTAATTAATTTTCCCTTTATGGGCTTTCATAAGGTAATAAGCACATATTTCTACATATTATGTATATAAAACATACCAATAAATCACTAAAATGTCTTAATTATGTATAAATAATATGAACCTTTCAGTGAATGTATTGAATAAAAATGCATGTTAAAAAATATTAAAATATCACACAAAATAAATTCAGATATCTGTTAAATTATATCAAAAATTAAAATATTAAACTGATTAAATAATCAAAATTTAAGAGCATAAATATATATTTAACCTGAGATACTAGTTTGTCATTTCACTGTTCACCATAATTTACATTTGAGTAACTCCCTCTCCCTCCTTTATACTGTCATTTTAATAAACAAAAATAATATGGTCAGAAAGGCCGTTTACAAAGAGTTAAACCATTTGTAAGGTTTAATTAAAGAAAAGAAATGTCTATGGCCTTTGTTATTAAATTTAGCAATGTTATTTTTATTTTTATTTTAGCATATTATATTTTATTATTAATTTTAATTTTAGTCTTGAATAAAGTTATTGACTATCCCTTCAATAAAATACTTTCATAAGTTTGAAATTTTATTAATTTATATTCTTAAATGATTATAATGTGAGTGCTGACTAAATTACATTATGACATAAATTTAATTAATAATTTCACTAGATACTAAATTAAAACCAGTTTTAAAATATAATATTAATTTAAAAATATTAAAATATAATACTGAAATTTAAAAATTTATAGCTTAGACACTGAATTTAATAACAAATACAAAATACAATTTTTTTTTATAATTAACCCCTTTTCCCTTTATCAATTTCTTCCTGTCTTCCAATTCCATATTTACGAGCTCACCAAATTGTGCAGTAATATAAGGTTCACTATTTCTTTGTTTTGAGATCACTAAGAATGACAAATGGGAACAAAAGAAAAAGGTAATGATTCTCCCTTTAAAAAAGAAAAAAAGGTTATGATTCAGATATCACAAGGACGGAGGCGCTACCCGTGTTCGGCCCATGCCTCGAGCAGAATACAACAAATATTCTACAAGGCACAAATGGTGTTTCTTGGAGTTTATTTAATATTAAAAGACTGAACAGATCATAGTCGTGCTTTAACACATCAGAAACCTTGCATCTATATGGATGCTCTAGCAAAGTTTCTTTCTAATCAGGAAACTCTTTGCTACTGTACTGCGGATCACCTATTCTGCACTTATATATATATATATACAGTATACACGATGCGGGACAAAGAAACAAGACAGTAATCTTGCTAGCATATAGAGATAACTTTTTCATCTACATTAGTTATAAATGAACCTCATTTATCTCAACAAATACGGTGGATCTCCAAAAACCATTCATAGGGTCAGTATAGCTACTTTCAGCTAAAGATCGAACAAACTCTTTTGGTTCGAACTAGAAACCAAAATAACACCTAAAAGAAATGCATAAATGAAACTAAACTACGACACTTAAAATAGAACTCGTTTTATCTCCATGGCCCTTGACCAAATGCCCATATGCAGGCTAAATAGCCCTACTACCTGCCACTGAGCTACGGTTCCCTGTACCACCTTCACCTTGACTGATTCCGGGATTTTAATTAGTATGGGAGAGAAGTTGCATTTTATTCTTGTAATGCGAGTAAAACCTCGTAAGCATATGCAAAGTTCCATCTAAACATGCAAATACAACAAAAATGTAATACTAGCAAGTATGAGATATAGAACCCAGTCATTGCCTTCCAAAGCTCAAAAACGTCATTTGTGCCTACACACAAGAAAAACATAAAGATACTAGACCGGTAGATACTTAAAACTTCATAGACCTCAAGTTTGAAATTTGATGAACATAGTACTTTAGGGTAGCATAATCACGAATGCACCTCATGAACAATATAATACTTCATGGAAGCATAATGATGGAACGTTGGTCAATGGCAGATGCGAAACAGAAATGTAGTCATGAAACAAAAATAGGTAAATAGATAAATGAAACGGAAGATCCATGCTGGGAGATAGAAATGCTACCACCAGTGGACTCCGTTATCGACAAACGAAAATCAACTTGAAATCATATCTTCGGACATAGAAATGCTACCAGAGGTTTACTCCCTCCAACTTCCATGCGACACTATGATAAAGAGCCACTTTAACTTTTCCACGAGGGGAATAATCACATGCAACAGAAGGTTTGGCAATCAATAGTGCAATTTCTCTCAACCCATTGTTTAAAGTAATCAACTGGAACAAACTTCTAGTTGAAAAATGAAGTAAACACAAAAATCAGGCAAAAATTCAAGACTAATGCCGCCAACCATATATCTCTCAGGCTAAATCCTAGATGTCCATGTAACTTGGTAATTAGCATTGCATAAAGCAACAAAACCCAAAGCAGAAGTGTTAGATTCAAAATCAAAGCTAAAACTAGAGTTATAACTTTTAACACAAACAATCGAAAGTAACAAATGTGCATAGAGAAATGATCATTGACCAAGTTGTCCCAGTGAGCATATATGAGAAAATATAAATATTAAGGGCAAATTTGCATGTAAGAAAATGGAAGAAATAATTATTGGCCTTAATCTATCAATATTACATCATATGCAACCTTCGCAATTTAAATAGTAAAATCTAAACAAATATTAAAACGCAACCTTAATTCCAACTCATCAGGCCGTCGAGGCCCCAGATTGAAACTGCTGCAACATTTCGCAATGAGGAGTCTCCCGTACAAAACCCCACTGCTGCCTCTGCAATTCAAACCTGCAATTCTGAGAAAGAACAGACACATAATCTCTCTCCACTTTGGCTTCCAAAGTTGCCCTTTCATGGGTACCTAGTGGATAATCCTGCTCAAACTTAGTACTCCTCACATAAAAGTTAACCCCTTTCTGAGTAGTAAGCCTATACTCATAAGGATATGATCTGGAAAGCGAGTAAATAGGCTCCGAAGATGGCAAAAAATTCAAAAGCAAAATAACAAGAACAGGCAGTAACTGAATCAATGGACGCATATTGAACCCAGATGCATTATCAGCTGTTCTCGGCCCCATACCTCCTCCAAAATTAAAACTCCTGAATTGGGTAGTCGCAGGAGGCATTCCTCCAAAGAAAAATTGCCTAAAGATCTCATCAGGATCAAAATCATCATAATACCCATTATACCCTCCATGATGATGCCTAGTAGCTCTTCTCTCATAAAGAGGCTCATCACTTCCAGTGACATCATACTTTTTCCTGCTCTCCTCATTACTAAGACACTGAAATGCCTTGGAAACAGCTTTAAATGCTTCTTCAGCTCCAGGAGCCTTATTCTTATCAGGATGTACTTTAAGAGATAACTTCCGATAAGCTTTTCTCACATCATCAACAGTACAAGTTTTCTCCAACCCCAAAATATCATAAAAATCTTTCTTTTTCTTAATTTGCCTCACGATCGTAATCTGCTCCTCCGTATACGTGGAGGTAGAAGACGTGGCAGAGGCAGCTGATGATGGCCCAGTGGAGGGAACCCGCTGGCGTACCTTTGGTTCATTACTGGTCGCTGTTGTTGTCGATGATGTTGTGCTAGCGGGTCCATTAGCCGTTTGATCAAAAGATGGATCTTTCTCAATCCCTGATAAAAGATCGTCGACAGAGAGTGTTGGATCGAGACGGCGCGCTTTAGCGATGAACTTTAAAGCACGAGTTTTATCACCGGATTCCAAAGCATCTTTGCCGATTTTCAAGCACTTCAAGGCATCATCCTTGTTCCCATCCATGGATAATTTCAAAATCAAACAAAACCCTAATGATAAATCAATCGATATTCAATACTCAATTGTCATTGATCTAAAAAAATAACTGATTGGATTGCACGAGAAATATGAGGTTTCAGAGTGAGAGAAATCGATAAAGATGTGAACTTTATGGATAGATCTGAGGAATTGGGTATTATTATTGTGAGATTGATGGAATTAGGGTTTCATGATTTGGGAATTTTGGAGGAACGGAGAGGAAAAGACAAATATCTGCGGAATTGTCGTCCTTGAGATTATATATAATATTTTTTTGTTACAAAGGACGCGTTTGGTTGTTCGTTAATGTTTATGACTTGTCTGGTCTGCTTCTGTTTAATATTCCAAACCTTTCGCAACTTCTACGAGTAGAGGAGGCTGCTCTCGCCTTCGTGGGCCTGATTAGAACAATAACTCGGCCTATTTAAACTCTTTTATTTAAATATATTTTGGCAAAAGGTCTAAAAAATTGCTTCATTTTATTGGAAAATTGTAATTAAATTTTTATTTTTTTTCTCAATTTACCTATTAATTTTTATAAAAAAATCTAATTAAATTTTTATTTTTTTAGCTAATTAAACCTATTAATTTTTATAAAATATTCAATTAACCCCTAATGCTAACAGCGTTCAGAATGTATTCTATTATTTTGAAAGCCGAATAACAATCACTTTGAATATTTTAAAGTCACATCTATATCAATATGACGGAGAGAAAGCCGATTATTCTTTTTTATTTAATTTACAGTATAGCTCCTACAACTATAGAACCTCCTTTCATGATCGGTCTCCTTCAATGAAGTGTGCATTTCTATAGTTTTATTGCAAAAACATATTATAATTTGTGGAATGTAATCTAACTTAACAACTTGCATCCATATTGGGTGATGAAAAAGATAAAAATATTGCTGCCATTTTCAGGTGGTGAAAGAAATCATTGCTCTCATTTATAAATTAAAGTTTATAGATATTAATTGTGCAAAAATAAAAATAAAAAAGAATTGGTTTTCTCTCCTTTACGTGATATATGAGCGATTTTAGAATATTAAAATTGGTTATTATTTGTGCTTTTAAAATAATAGAACCCTTATACTTAACAACATTTTGGACTCTATTAGCATAATGGGTTAATTAGATATTTTATAAAAGTTAATGAATTTAATTGAGCCAAAAAATAGGATAGAAACTTAATTAGACTTTTTATAAAGTTAATGGGTTTAATTGAGTCAAAACAAATAATTGAAACTTAATTGGACCTTTTTAACAAGTTCAAAAGCATTTTTATACCTTTTATTTATTTTTTTTTAAATTATGTTATACTATTTTTTAGTATTTTTTTTCTTAATAAAGCCGAGACGGCATTGTTTATATTTTTTATCCTTAATACTTTTTATTCTTTTTAGTTTTTTTAAATAATTTTTTAATTTTAATTTTATTATATTTTTAATTATATTTTAGTATATTTTTGAAATTCATATTTTTATTATCTTCAAAATACATTAGCTGCTATAAAAAAAATATATAAATATTTTTCAATTTATAGATAAAAAATAAAAAATAAAAAATAAAAAAAATAAATTTATCTCATTTGACTGGTTTGACAATGATGCAAATTAAATGATATTTTTTAATATCTTTTTTATATAGTTTTAATATTTTTTAATAAAATTTGCAAAAGTAAGAAAGTGTACAAATAAAATATATTTAAAAGAATTGTAATTTTTATTAAAAAAGTCATAAAAGTAAATTTTTTAAGAACAATCGTATACCACTAACTTTTCTCTTATTTCTACCATAAACATATATAAAATGTGAGAGTTTCATAGATACTAACTATTTTTTTTAATTAATTGACTTAGTTTATTTACTAATTTAATTCAATAATAAACAATAATAGTGTAATTAAGTTCGATTTTAAGATTCTAAAAAAGTTCCAACTCTATAAAAAATTTTAATGTTTAAGTACAATTAAATCTTATTCTATAAATTAAAAAAGACAAATATAATATAAGTTGGATTGTATTATATCATATTAATAGAAACTTAGACTAATTATAATTTAATTTAAAATTATTTATTTAAAAAATCATCATTTTAGTTTTATTATTGATATTAACTGCTTAAAATCATTATTGAAATAAAAAAATATTAATAAACATTAATTATTATTTTAATATGATATAATGATTCTATGTTTATATTTAAATTAGGTCACTTTAATTAAAATATCAAATATATAATTAAATATGAAAATTAATTTTATAAAAGATAATTTAAGATTTAATGAAATGTTTTATTTTAAATATTATATCAAACATAACTCTTAAATTATTTATTTTTATTTTAAATTTTAAATTTATCTTATTTTATATCAGATGAACAATAACAAAACTAACTATTATTTTCTATATGCATAGCACATAAATACAAAAATTAATTATAAAAAAAAAAAAATCAATTTTTTTTGAAGCCTCACTGAGATAAAACTATTAATACAAAAATTTGGGATATTAAAAAATGTGTAAGTTTTATTTTAAACAACCTTTGTGAAATAAGTAATTTCACATTATATAAATCTTCTTGATTTCTCCCTGTTTTTTATCTTCAACTCAGAATGGATCTGAAAACTGCAAATTCTAAAAGAAAAAGGAACAAATAAGACCAAAACAGTAATTGCCCTCTCAATGGCATCAAGTGTACAGAAAGTGATATAAACTTGAATCATAGTTAGCGCCTGTTAATTACAGATTTTGCTACATCATCAGCATTCAGCAGATCTCCTTTTAGCTTCAGAATTCAAAAGCTGCTTTAGCTCTCTAAATCTCCTTTTAGCTTCAGAATTCAAAAGCTGCTTTAGCTCTCTAATCCAATGATATCTCAGATTATCTTTGCTCAAAAAAGGAAAAAAAGAGCTCATTAATGCATACGAGTCCATGACATGTTGCTGTTCAGTTGAATTCTAACATATAAATGAGATGCTCTTTGCAGCTGCACTGAATTAAATTTTAAGTTTGATGTATACATCACAACTGATAGAAAAATATTATATATATAAATATTTTATACTTTACTGTTAGATAATGATACGTACTTTATTTAAAAATAATAAATATATATAATAATAATTTTCATCGTAACAGTACTTTAAAAGAAAATAGAAAAATCATATTTTTTATATCAAATCTCAAAATGGGATCTCTTGAAATCGAGACCATAAATCCTGACAGTAAATCACCGGCCCAAAGCTTGGTGGTTAATAGCTGTTAATTAACTAAAAGAAATATTTTATTAATCAAGACTTTACCAAAACCCAGATTTGGATTCAAATCCTACCCTTTAGTCATCATGTCTTTACAGAGGAATGTATGGTTACAGCAAGAACATAACATAAAGAAAAAGGAGATGAAAATATGGTCGTCTGATCAGTCCTTGGTCGATTTTCCTCACTTGCTAATCAGAATCATCAAGTCCTGCAAAACATGTATAGCAAGAATAAGATTTAGCCAAAACCAGCAATTACTTCAATAAAATACATTCAAGAATTGAGACTTGAAGAGGAGAGAGGATCTGTATGCATATACTGGGCAAATTCAACGTTGATCTTGATGGCAGGGACTTTAGAGATGGCACTGAAAGCTTTGTTGGAAAGAACCAGAGTTGATGGGCATGGATTTCCTCTACAAAGATCAACAACCTGAACAACAATGGATTCGTCTTTGCATGGTCTTCTGGGGCCACTAATGCACCTCATTCTGTATTTACGACCACATGCAGCTCCATTGTCCCATATCCCTTCACTTGCTGCTACGAAATATCCTCCTTGTGGGAACTGATCTTCGCTGTATCCCTTGCACCTTGTTGCTGCAGTTAACATTATAAACATACAAGAAACACTGTGAAATTAAAGTGAAAATTAAAAAGCAACAACAATGGCATGCATACACAAATTAGTATCAAGTCAGGTCCACTGATATTGAAGCAGACACATTAAACTCAGTTAATCGGTGCTTAGCTGAGGCCTAAATACAGTAGTTAAGACCAAAACTATACAAAGCAACTGAAACATACGAAGGTAAGGAGGATCATATGAGGTGGCAGACCCAATATCTCCAGTGGCAAAAAATGATCCAAAGCATAGCCACACTACGCTTATGATGGTTAAATTGAACCTCATATTGCTAACTTGGAAACGCTCAAATGGAATTGAAGATGCTGATCAAGAAAGCCTTTTAGGTAATGCACAAGACACCTATAACCCACTTCTATATATACTGCAAGTGAACTATATATAAAAAAAAAAGAAGCAGGACAAAAATGTGACTGCTCTAAAATGGATTGATATCATATCAGTAGTGGGGGGTGATCCCTTTACATTTCATATGCAAATCAGCTAACTCATTCCACCAATAAAAACATGGAAGAGATATTCCACTGCGCATAATAGTACAATTTAAATAATGGGTTTTTTATCAGGAAGTTGATGAACATGGCTAGTAGTGAGAATCATAGCCTCATATAGTGACTATTATTGCTTGCTTTGCTGTTAAAATTATATGTAATCTTAATAACCCATAAAAGATTGTTTCAAAAGGAAATTTGAAAGCTTACGGCACCCTTAAACAATGGGGTATCCCCTCATCAGCCAGGTTACTTTCTTGCCTGCTGGTTTACATATATTTTTGAAGTTGGCAAGAGAGTGTGTGTGATTAAGAAATGAAAAGAATCATTAGTTGCTTAATTAAGTGATTAATTAGTGTGTGCATACAACAGAAATAGGATAATTATACACTAAAAAAGGAGGGTTATGTGAAGTAATTGCAATTACACATGTCCATTATTTAATTACTTTTCTAGTAATGCTGTCACAGTGATGACTGTTTATGCTCCGCGTGCATATTTTACGTTATCTTTTTCTTCCTTTTGGACAAAAAAGAAAAACCCATCTTCTGATCCCTGAGATTTTTGTGTTTTTGGCTTTGGTCCTTAAATCTATTTGTATTTTTATGGGGTCCCTAAATTATTAATGTTGTTGACACTCATGGCCTTTCTGACTAATTTGAAGCACATTTTAATAAAGGATCTTCGAATTTTGTTTAAGAGTTAGTTTTAATGGGCCGGGACTCCAATAAGTGAAATAGGCCCAATTAAATTGGGCTATCTCAATCAGAGAAGCCTATAGATTTTAGAAGAAGAGGGCACTAATTATAAACCTCTGTGATAAACCCGTCTCTCTCTTTTTCTTTTTCTTCTTCTTCTTCAGTTTTAGGGTATCGAGTTTCTAATGGACACTGAAACGCAGCAATACGACGTCGACTTGGGACATCTTTTAGCTTTTGATCCTCACCACAATTTTCCATCTCTACCTTCATCCAGGTAACTTCTTTGTGCTCTATTTTTCAAGGTTATTTTGGTATCTTTATTTTCCTTTTCATTTATCTGCTTTATAAATTTTACTTGCCGCCTGAACTTTATTCTTGGTAAATTAATATTATTTCAAATTGTAACTGATTTCATACAGTGAATAATAACTACGAAGTAAGTAATTTTAGATTAACTATTTGCAAGATTTTATAGATTATACTTGTTTACTTTAAAAATCAGAAAGGTTATGTATTTGGTGCAAATTATTAAGCTTTTAATAGGCAGAAACCAATCAGGTAATGATACCATGCATTTATGTAATATGTTATTGAGTAGAGATGTTGCTTTTTATTTTTAATTGTGTATGAATTTCTGTGTGCATGTAGTATATAGATTGTTGTATTTAGCTTTAGGAGAGCATGTTGTGACTTGGTTATTCTACTTGTATCGTTTTCATAGGGAGGACTTGGTGAAGGAATGTATTACAAAGGGAACTGAGCTAATTCAAGCTGTTGCAGCTGGTCTCTTTAATTTACCTTCAACTGAAGATATAGATGGTCCACTTGTCAAGTTGCCACCGCCAAAATTGAAATTGCCCAGAGAAAAGCATGTAAGTTGTTCTTTTTCTTTAGAATTCTATTGTTGGTGCCTCAATAAACTAGATTTAGAAAGAGATGAAAGAGGGGTCAAGTAAAGAGAGAGAGTTTTTATTTACTGTTGTTGTTATGAGGTCTCATCTCGAGTCATCAAAGTGTGCGTGTGGAAAGTTGAGGGAAAGGTTTTAATTGCACTATTTTGCTTGCTTCAAGTGTTTTTATCATTGAAATTAGAAGTTCAAGAAATACATTGAGAAAAGCTGTGAACTTTGAGGGCTGAATTTATGCCTAATCCAGAGATAAGAAAATGGCCTAGTGAAGAAATTTCGCATCAGAATTTGTAGTTTTTGTTTTCTTTCAATTGGATATGCTGCTGTTGAAATCTTATGTTGGATAATGCATCTTCTTTTTTGTTTACCTCAGCATTCTCATCATGCTAGGTGCTAGAGCGATTTTATGTTGTGTTTAGAATGGTTACTTATCATTTTTTCATGTGATATTTTCAGTTGCCAAAGCCCAAACCTCCTACGAAATGGGAATTGTTTGCCAAAGCAAAAGGTAGTTTTTCTTAATTGTGATTTGTAACTAGATATGAAATAAAATTTAGTTTTTGAAAGAGTTTACTTTCTAATTGTAATTTATCTAATTGGGATCCAGGATTTTATAGTATGACCTGGGATAGTTATGAGGTTATCTATCTAATCAATTGTTTCTTCTTCTGTTGAGAATTTAAGTCCCTAGGAGTTTTAACTCTTAATAAGCATAATCTAAAGATTTTAAATTTTATTGCTTTTTAGTATATAAGAATTTAAATATATAGTTCTTCAATTTTAAATTTGCATTTTTATTGAAAATTAAGTCAGTATTATACAGCAATTTGAGTTTTAAGTAGTACATAACAGAAAAGTTTCAAGACTTTTTCTTTCCTTCTTAATCTTAAAATCTTGTGGAATTTTTAAATTCAATCTTAAATTTATCCAAAGATGATAGATTTTAACTCTCAAGATTGTTAACTTCATCCATTAGTATCTTAACAGAAGAATGTGCCTAAAGGTTGTGGCTGGATCTTCTTTTTTTCTTAAATTATTCAGAGCTGATATGCTTGGTTTTGTTTGATTGATGTGTCTGTTAGGTATACAGCAACATAAGAAAGACAAGAGGGTATGGGATGAACAAACTCACTCTTGGAAACGTCGTTATGGATATGATCGTGTTAATGATGATAAAGATGTTCCCATCATTGATGCCAAGATGACTGATGGTAATGCTTTTCTTTGAATTAATTTTCTTTTGTAAAACCATAAAAATGTATATTTACTCTTTGCAAACCAATAAATTATATATGGAAAAGTATATCAGGCTTATAATCACTAAAACAAAAGCCATCAGATTTGTTTTACACATGAATGATTGTTCCTTTCTGCAGAGATAGGGGAGGATCCATTTGCAAAGAGAAAAGCAGAGAAAAAGAAAAGAGTCGAGAAACAGGAGAAGAATAGGTTTCAGAATTTGAAACAAGCTTCAAAAGCGGGTGCTTTGCCAAGGTTTTCCCCTTTCATTACCACAACCACCTAGAGACACCTTTTGTGGCAGCATTTTAATATATTTACGTAAAAAATTTGCCAACTCTTTGCTGCAGCCACATTCAGCTAGCTGCCACAGCTTTGCCCATAACTGGAACTAAGGCTGCACCAAAGAAGGTTAGCAAAGATGAATTAGGAAGTGTAGCTGGACTAGCTGCAACTGCAACAGCCAGTGGTGGGAAATTTGACAAGAAGTTGCCAGGAGAAAAGCCTGCCAAAATGCAAGGGAAACATCGCAAGGTTCGTACCTACTTGTGACAATGCAATCTGATTCCACTGTTTCTCCTACATCTCCAGTTGAAGTTTTAAAACTTCTACTTGTCTTCGTTCAGTTTTTACCAGTTGTGGAAGGATCAGGGATGGGCAGACAGGAGAGAGAGCAAACTGACAAAGTTCTCAGCAAAATTTTTGCACAGAATTCTCATGAGATACTTAACATTGATAAGGTATGCTGAAGGCAATTGAAGGTTGATTTTAGCATTGCTGTCTCATTGGACAATTTTACTCAATTAAGTCTCATGTCTGGAAAATAGGCTGTTTCGAAGTACACTGTCAAGAAAGAGAAGAGTCAAAGGAATCAGCAAGGGAAATCTTCTACAAGCTCGAGCAAGTTAAAAGCAAATAGCAAACCGATGAAAGCGAAGGGCAAATCCAACAAGAAGCCTGCAAAAGGATTCTCTTCAAAGAAGGGGAAGGGGAAGGGGAAGGCAAAATGAAACTCATAATTAGAAATCACCATTTAGATGTTACAGAATTTTGGTCAAGTTGCAATTTTTGTTTATGATAAAGAAAAGGGATCTCTTTGTATTAGATTGTTATTTTTTGCAGGCAGAGTTCTTATGTCCTCATTTTTATGTCTCTCTCTCTGTCTCTCTCTCTCGCACACACTCGCAAAAACAGGTGCATACATTTTATCACCAGGTCGTAATTTGATCTATAGTGGTAGAAGGGTGTGTTGACATGCTAATCGCATAGATAATGTGATTGAGCTTGCAGAGCAACAGCTAACAAGTGAGAGTTTGTTAGATAGCTAAAAAAGGGAAATGGATCTGAGTCCCGCCATTTGATGTGTCAACTGATGTTACTTCTTTTCTAAAAAGAAAAAAGATCTTTGCAAACGTAGCCCAATTGTTCTTGTGGTGCCAACCAACTTCGGAGCCTGGAGAAAAAAATTTCAGTATGACCTTTTCTGGGGACCCATCCCCTTCAAAACAAAAATGGGATAAAAATATCAATTTTATCTGAAACTTGTGGCAATGGAGGGACATGCAGAAGAACTCGAGACATGAAGACAAAAGAAACAGATAAGTCGAGAAAGAAGCAAAAATGAAACCTTTTTCTGTATCATATTTGCTCTGTTTTCTTATTTTCTTCAATTTATCTATTTGTTTATTCAAATTTAGGAATGACATTAAGCTCAGTAATGTCAATATAAGATATTTTTGGTGAATTGAGAAGAAAAAGAAAGCAAGAAGCTGTTGAACCTTTAATCACTTGCAAGCAAAACATTACATGTATTTCATTCACAACTGTGATTAAGTTTGGTTCTAAAGAAAATTCTTATTTTCCAGTGGTGAGCATTGAGCAAGAGAAACCGAGGACTTAGTGCAACACATTCTCACTTTATTCTATTACCAGAATTTCACTCACTTTATTTGACGAAAATAGTGAGTTGATAAGTACTTGGAATTTAGACGTTATGTCTGGTCAAATTCAAAAAGGAACAAAATTAAACTAATCTCCATTATCTCCGGGTCAGATTAGATGTTCTAATTCTTTTTCTTTAATTAGACTTTTTCTTTTAAGTTATTACTTAAAAGTCTTGACATTTTATTAGAATGGTGGCAAAAAGAGAAAAAAGACCCTTACACCTACATATAGAAATTATGAATTAAGTTATTCTGTGATTGATTTCTTTAATAAAAAATGAACTTATAAATTTATGCATTCATTCTATGCTAAAACTTAATTATCCACTCAACGTATCTATATCAACATATATCATTTGACTCTAATAGGATTAAAAGTTCCAACTTTTTTTTTAATATCATCAAATCAAAATTCAAATAATCTATTATTCAAATTGTGTAGGCACAACACTTGTATGTTTATTAGAATATTTCTATTGTATCTATAAAATAACGTACCAACTTGAAAAAAAAAATAAATAAATAAAGATTTACGAACATGTTCTAAGGACATTTTTATTAGGGTTAGAGACTTGACTCGAAGTTGCTCTCGCGACTCTGACTCCTCATATAACATCAAAAGGGGCGGCTTTTAGTATAAACAAAACCAAAGCCAACGCTGTGCTTAGCAAATATTAAAGTTTACGCTCTTTTCTTCTACTTCTCTGCTTCACTGTAGAGAAGAGGAGAGAAGAGCATCTAAGATCATCTGGTAATCTTTGTTTTTCACGAATATATATTTTTTTCTTTTAACATACCTTTATTCTCTCTATTCTTTTATTGTTGCCTTTCGAGTATATTTGCTTATATCCTTATAAAGATTCGTTCTTTAACCAACTTTCTATGCACCCATTTCAAAAAATTCCATTTTTTATAATACTTGTTTGAGCTGTTACCATTTCTTTTTAATCTCCAAACTGCAAATTTATTGTGTTCTTGAAGACTATCTGGTTCTGGGTATTTTAAGGAGAGTGCAAAGGTTGAACCTTTAGTAGCTATGGATAGAAATAGTCTGCAAGTTGTTCAACACAGAAACCATAGTGTGGCATTTTGTAATTCTGGTGTTAAGCTTGAGTTATTTGCTCGAGAGAATAATAGTGTTAGGAGAGATGTTTATCCTGCCCGTGGTTTATTTGCTAGTGTTAATCAAGTAGGTAAGGGGTTTGGGATTTCCCCAAATCCTCCAAATTCATTAGAAAATGCTACAAACGCAAAATTTCCAGCTGCTAGTATGCAGATGAAATTTGTTGTTATTGAGCCGGCTTTTCCGGTTGAGAGGACTTCTGAGCCAGTTATAGGTGAGGTATTGGAAGTAGTAGGAGAGAAAGAAGTGGTGAAGAAGAAAAAGAAAGCAAGTGGATTTAAATGGAAAATTAAGGTTGGAAATCAGGCATTGAGAAGGTTGATCAGCGGGGGAGTTGCTGGCGCCGTTTCGCGCACTGCTGTTGCTCCCTTAGAGACAATAAGGACCCATTTGATGGTGGGGAATTGTGGACATTCATCAATGGAGGTGTTTGATAATATTATGAAGAGCGATGGCTGGAAGGGCCTGTTTAGGGGCAATTTTGTTAATGTTATCCGGGTTGCACCAAGCAAAGCTATCGAGGTGTGTATTCTTGATTACTAATTTTATGTTTACATTATCTTATCCAATGATAAGTATTCTTCTTTGTTGGGTGCTTTTTTTTGTTTTCTAGCTAGAAAATGGACTTACAAGACCACTCACATAATTTAACACTTTATTAGATAATGCTGCTGTTCCCCTTCTACTTGGTGTTTGTTGGGTGCTATTTTAATTGCTCAAATTGTTCTGTTTTTGGCATTCGAACAATTTGACTAACGGTTTCATCATATTTGGCATGTGTTTGGCTGTGGGTTGTGGTCCTTATAAAACCAACTCTTTTCTGGATGTTACTGTCTTGTTAGATTATGTTCTTAGGATGAAATAATTTTTTGGGCCTTTGAAGGGAGGGCAGTTTGTTTTGCAATTGTGATCCTGGAATCTTAATGGATTAAATTTTGGTGCTCCAGTTCCCTTCTTTTCTGTTTCATACGACTTGGGCAGACTGATAATAACATATCATTTCAAATTTCTGTCTATGACCTTTAGTACATGCGAGCTTGAATATTGCCGTTCCTGATTATGTGTTTGTGTGAGAAAACACCTGGTTTTGCATTGAAATGTTTGTCTTCCTAAAAAACCAAATTAGTCTATTACAACAACCTCTGTTATATTTGTTACATTAAATAGGATTTGAAGCTTTATTAGATCTGTTAGTTTTCTTATCAAATATCAGATGAATGTATTAACAATGCTTATGGATCCTTTCTACAGTTATTTGCTTATGATACTGTCCTGAAGCACTTGACACCTAAACCAGGGGAGCAGCCGATTATCCCAATCCCTGCCTCATCAATAGCTGGCGCTGTAGCAGGAATTAGTTCCACGTTGATCACATACCCTCTCGAGTTACTCAAAACCCGACTAACTGTGCAGGTAAACTCATTGCTTGGAAGTCTTGATGAATTACAACGAGAGATCTTTCCTTCTTATAAACTCAATTTCTTCAAATCTGCTTGCAGAGAGGAGTGTACAACAATTTTGTTGATGCTTTCTTACGGATTGTGCGAGAGGAAGGACCTGCTGAACTTTACAGAGGTCTCACCCCTAGTCTAATAGGAGTTGTCCCCTATGCTGCTGCCAATTACTTTGCTTATGATACACTGAGGAAAGCATACAAAAAGGCTTTCAAGAAAGAAGAAATTGGAAATGTCATGACTTTACTAATTGGATCAGCTGCTGGTGCATTCTCAAGTACTGCAAGTTTCCCACTTGAGGTGGCTCGGAAGCACATGCAAGCAGGTGCTCTTAATGGGAGACAGTACCAGAACATGCTTCATGCCCTCGCGAGCATTCTTGAGAAAGAAGGACTAGGAGGTCTGTACAGAGGGTTGGGCCCAAGCTGCATGAAATTAGTTCCCGCGGCAGGCATTTCTTTCATGTGCTATGAGGCATGCAAGAGGATACTGATTGTGGAAGAGGAAGATTCTTAACTTTTAAAAGGAGATGCCGTATTTTGTGAAGGTGCCCATGTTTGTAGCTTGGGAATGAAGAGGGAACCATACAGTGATAATGAGAGTCTTATGACATTGACTCCGTTTGGTTTACTTATTTTATCTTAGTTAGGATTTAGTTTAAAGGATATCTTTTGAAGAAATGATATTAGTCGGTTCTTCAGCATCTAAAAGTTCCCCGGTTCATTCTTTTTCACAGAGCACGAGTTCAGTATGACTTTCTTCTGATGTAATAATATATATACATACAACAGATCTTGGCGAAGATTCAAAATGTCTGATTATACTTTACACTGCTTCCTCAACCAGGGGTGGCCTTTCTTTTTCACCTTTGTTGCTCAATAGAATGGCCATGACTGGATGAAACTAATTGGTTTCCTTTCAAGTTGGTAATTTTTGAATTATATAATTACTTAAGATAGGATTGTATCCTTAATGCTAGGCAACTTCAGTGTAAAAGAATACCTCGTCAGCTAGTGGGTGAGGGTGCCTCAATTTGCCAGCCAGTCTACAGACGTTGCAAGCATAATAGCATAATACTTTTTTAATCATAGAAGATTGATATGGCACATCAAGAAGGGGAGAAAACATAGTAGTGATACGAGATGGCAAGGAACACCAGAATGGAGGCTAGGGCTGCAAATAAGCCGAGCCGCTCGCGACCTACTTAGAGCTCGGCTCGATAAAAGCTCATTTGAGTTCGGTTGTCAGGATAAATGAGCTGAGCTCGTCTAGTAGACGAGGCGAGCTCAAGCTTAGTAATGCTCGACTAGTCTAAGTTTGCGAGCTGGCTCATGAAGGAGCTCGCGAACTAGCTCATTAAAGAATTTAATAAATAAATAAACAGATAATATATTTTAATTGAAAAAATAAATAAATAAATAAATAGACCATAAAAATTTAATTTTTATTACATTAAAATAACAATATATACTAACAAATTAGATTTTAAATGTAAATTCTTTAATTGAATAATTTTAGTGTTACGTAATCAAGTGTTAGTTTAATAACATTATTAATTAAGTTGGCATTTGATTATTATATTTAGTTATTATTAATGTCTTACCAATTTACTTTTTATCTAAATTAATTGAAATAAAATAATAAAATAAAAATAATGTAGTTTTAATATATGATAAAGATAACTTAATTCAACCTAAACTACGTTATCTTACTGTAAGATTATGTAGTTTTAGTGTTGAATGAACAAGCATATATTATTTAAATGCTTAAAGATATTTGAAAAATTATAGTTTATGCATTTATAAATTAACAAGACATGAGTAAATTTTTTACAATATGCTTAATGTGAAGCTTATAGATAGAATAAAGACTATTATAAATGATAATTATCTTTAGTGATTTTTGCAAATTGCATGATTTTTACAAAAATAATATTGCATTATCTTTAACGCTTTCAAAAATTACAAATTATTGCAAGCTGCATTATATCACTTGTTTTGTGACATTTTATTCTAATTTCATTTGTTGTATTCATGGAGTTTGTCGAACTCTTTATTTTTATCAAGAATTTGATTTAATTATTTTAGTTTTTGAATTTATATATAAATTTTATTTTTGTGTATAATTTATTTATAATTCTAAAATTAACAGCTATATATTTGATAAAATCCAGCTTGTTTAACATACTTGAAATTGAGTAGAGCTCGAGCTTCATTTATTTATATAAGTACCAAGCTAATAATGAGTGGAGCTCGAGTTTAGCTCATTTATATATATTATCGAGTTAATTATGAGCCGAGCTCGAGCATATAAAAATTATAACGAGCCGAGCTCGAGCACTATAATATAAAATATTATCAAACTCGAGCTCTTAGTCAAATTTCTGCAAGCCGAGTCTAAACATTGAAAAACTCGACTCGGCTCAGCTCGTTTGCACTCCCTAATGGAGAGGCATATTGGAACCTGGGTTGTGAGCCTACCGCACTCTTTCCCAGCAGGCACTCACAGCCCCATATTGCTCACATCTTTCTGTAGTTGCTGAGAGCATAAGATGCTAAAACTAGGGGCATCTTATAAGCCTGAAGAGAGAAAGGCGACGAATACAAAAAGGGTATATTACCTAGTCTACTTTGCTTGTATACCTTTTTGTCATGATTTGCAAGTTCTTGATGATTCCTCCTTCCGTTCCAATTTGGCGTAAGGTAGAAGATCAAAAGGACGATATGCTGATTGTTTTAGCTTAATAGCACTTGATTTGACCATATCTTGTACTGAAGAAAACTAGCTGAATTTACCGCTTCCTCCATTTTGAAAAACGATGCGATGAGCAACTTATCAGATTGGCATTGCTTTGATGGCCTCCCCCTCACCATCAGGCAGTACTACTCGTGCTTTATTAAATTTCTTAAAGGATATTTCTTAATAAAAATAAAAATAAACAAGTAGCCATGCATTTCAGGAAATAGAATTATTGATGTCTTGCATAGGAGACAATAAGCAACAGCAGTAAACCTCGCCAAGAAGTACCCCATCACTCCCACAATGATGTTAGATCCAACAAACATACATGTGCCCGGCAGTGAGCAGAGTTAATATTTGTTTTTGGTGCTCGCAACCACTGTTTTTTAGTTTTTCGACGGCCCTCTTAAGTCTAAAGCAAAGGTGTGGATTCTTTCCAGCCAGTTCATTCCCTATAAGAACGTTAAAGAACAACACAAATGATAGTGATTTTAGGACAAAAAAGAGTACCAAATAACAATTAGGGTTATGTCAATAGTGATTTGACAAGCACTGAAGATGAAACAACACTGACATCTCCATGTGGCTAAAAGCGAAGAAAGACTAAACTCAAAACATCAGATAACAAAATTGAATCTTGCATAGCACGCGGATTTTGTTTAGATTCCTCCAGCACAATAAAAATTTCACACCTATGAACCCATTCAAGATCACATCTCAAAGCACACCTAAAATCTAAGAAATGCACTAATTAAATGTGATGATCAGTAGTAGTTCATAAAAAACAAATCCATTCAGATAATAGGAAACAACCCGATTTCAACTCTGCTCTTCACCATCTACAATATCTCTCTCTTCAGCAGCAGCTGCCATCAATTCATCAAAGTTTTCAGTCTTCCCCAGCAGTATCTCAATCTGAGGATGATCAAGGACATATATCAGTGTCACAATGTGATTGGAAAATAAATAAATAAACACCAGTACAAAGAGAACTATTTCAAGTATAAATAAGTAGGAGGGAAACCAAATATTTGAAAATAAACAAGCGCTCCAGCTAATGAAGGAGCCGAAGTCCTTTAAATAATTGATGAGATATAAAAGGAAAAAAGGTAGTATTTATTCAAAATGGTGAATACATAATGGACCATTAAAGGGGACATTGTGCAGCTAATTATGGTAAAATAGGTCTACTGGAGCATCCAAAATTAAGTATTAAACACACGCATCTCTTTACCTTAGCTTTCTGGACAGGCCGTCCTCTTGATTCATCTTTCATATCAACAGTGGAAGTCATGATTTCTGTACAGAGAATCAATTATATAAGAATCAGAACTTAAACAATTAGCTGAGACATGAATATTTGATCAAAGACACACAATCTTACTCCTTTCAATAGCCAATCCATTGTTCTTCAGAATTTCAGCAACAGTCACAACAGTAGCAATAGCTGCAGACATGATAGAACACACACATAGTAGTCGGCGAAAGTGCCACTAAATATTGGTTTATGAACACAGCAAAATACATTTCAATGACATTGGCATATGATATATCCATAGGAAAAGAATTTCAACAAGCTAAAACCGGGTAAAAAAAGCACAGCTACATGCTTTCTGTTTGTTGATAATGATGATATAAAACACGAGATTTACAATATAAACACAAAATTGTAGCAGTACGGCATACAATTTCCTAATATGAGAATCACCTTAATAACTACCGCAAGACGCTCACGCGGGGCGCGTGCGCGCACACACACACACACAAACTCACACCCCTTGATACTATAAACAGAGAAAACATTAACTCACACCCAGACCCCATAATTCCTATAAACAGGGAAAACAATAACACTCTGTTCGATAGAGGATTTGAATTTGAGAAATAAATAGGGTTTATCAGGTTAGTTATTGGTAAAAATTATATAAACTAATAAACAAATATATGCTTATTATTGGCTGTAAGATATTGACATCAATGAAAAACATTGAAAAAAAAAAAACGGGAGCTTAAAAGAATAGCAATAAGCATTAAGATCTGAGCAAGTAATCTCATGTATATACCCATTCCAAGAGCAGACAGCTCCACCTCATTGTGCTGCTGCATATACCTCTGCATACCAAAAATTGAGCATACACCCATCAGAACTTAATTCTGTTTTATTTTTATTTTTTTAAGAAAAAAAAACAAACAAACAATTAAATTAGGTTAAGATGAAAAGGAAGTTATAAAATGAGAAAAGTCTAAAACCTAAACAGAAAGAGAAATGACCTTGGCGAGATTGACATAGAAAAACAAGGGCTTTTTGGTGTTGGAGACTTGAATACGATTTTTCTTGTGTAGATCTCCTGCCAAGTTGATGTTGTTAACTCCCTCTGTAATTTCTTCCATTGAAGCTAACTAATTGATAAAGGAAACAGAATTTGGAAAACCCAAACCCTAACCCTAACTCTAGGTTTTTTCACTTTTCGATGGTTGATAACAATAGATGAGATATAAAATAGTAGAAATGAATAAAAATTGAAAAAGAATAACAAACATAGGAGTTATCTATTTATCTATAATCTATCTATTATCTATTACTCATAATCTATAACTTATAAAGTATATTCTATCTGTTTCTCTCTAATTACGATTATAATATATAAATAATATTAGCAAGATGGTACTGATTGTTTAATTAATTATTTATTAATTAATTTTATTAATAAGAATTTTATTACTATACGTCCAAAATCTATTAGAAATTCAACATTGTTTACCAGATAAAATTTTTTAAATTATTAAAATATAATAAAGGTTTAATAATTATATATATTATATAAATAATAAAAAAAATTAGCGGTTTGCTAATATAAAAAAAGTACCTACTTATAATGTTAATTTCTTTTTAAATAAGAAAGATAAAAAATTACTAATTGAAAATGAAAAGGGATATTAAACTAGAAGAGATATTTATAATTTTAATAATCATAAATTTTATATAATAATAATAAATATGAGTACTATAGGAATTAATTGATTTTATTTTTATATTTTTTATATTTATATAATACATTTCGGTAATTTTTAAAAAATAAATAATATATAATATAAAAAATAAAAAACATTATTACAATACTTTTTGAGATAAAAAGATTAATTTTATATTAGAAAAAGAATGAAACGAAATATATATTAATCTTGGATCGAAAAAACCTACATACAGAAATAAGTTGTCGGTTAAGAAAGCTGCTTGATTACTCATACTCAATCAAAGGATCGAATATTAACAAGAAAATTAAAATTAAATGTAATAAATATTATAAATTAAAAGATTGAGCTGTAAATATATTATTTTTAAAATATAATAAAAATAATTTATTAAATAAATTAACAAATTAATTTTTAATTGAAATTATTTTGATTTATTAGATAAAATTGTGCAACTCATATGATAGAAAATATGTTATGCAATATGATATTTGAGTTGTTATGAATAGGATTAGAGCATAAATGAATAGTTTGAAGATGAATAATAGGTTAGCCCAAAGAAGCCTTTAATGAGGGCTAAGTGTAGATGGAGGCAAGGACAACATGTTTAGATAAGAACCAGTTTTTGAAGAGCTACTAAAGTGACAGTATTTTATAATAAAAAGGTGCATGAGATGGGTATATATATATAATATTAAAAAATCTTAAAATTATTAATGTGTTGAGTTTTGAAAAATCTTAAAATAAGTAATTTTCTTGAAAAAATTTATATCGATAAAGTGAATTATATGTTAAACTTAAACAATTAACTAACTAGGATAGATTTTCTTTAATATTCAAATTCACATAATTTCTACATTTGTTATTATAATTCTACATCATAACTATAAAAGCATTCTCAATAGCAATTTTTATTTTAAAGTGTATAATTTTTATAATAAAAA
Source organism: Ricinus communis (assembly GCF_019578655.1). Lineage (NCBI taxonomy): Eukaryota > Viridiplantae > Streptophyta > Magnoliopsida > Malpighiales > Euphorbiaceae > Ricinus > Ricinus communis. Next base: position 26,249,663 of record NC_063258.1, read on the forward strand.
ACATCTTAGAAAATATTTAAATATAAAACATAAAATATTTTATTTAAATCTAATAGACTTTTTATATTTTATTCTTTGTTTTATTTTTATTTCTAAGAATATTAATAGTTTTAATTTTTTTCTTTTTAATTTCTACAAATGAAAAACATGAATATGTATATATATAGTTTTAATTTTTTTCTTTTTAATTTCTACAAATGAAAAACATGAATATGTATATATATTAATTTTTGAGACTTAAAATTTTTTTGACACGAGTGTCTAATTTTTGACATGTAAGATTTTTATTTGGACATATGTACTTTTTTGACACATAGGACTTAAGATTAAGTGTAATTTTATAGATTTTTCTATTAATTTATTAATTAATAAGTTACATTCCTAATTAAGCACAGACTCTAATCCTACAAAATAATATATTGAATATATTTTAATATTATATTAACGAATAAATAGTTTTCTAATCATATAATAATATTAATTTTATCCTAAAAAATAGTATATTTAATTATATTTTAATATTTTAATATTATAATTAATAAATTAATTTTTTAATTAGATAATAATTCTAAGTGTAGAAAATAGCATCTTAAATTATATTCTTAGTATTATTTTAAATAATAAGTTAACTTTTAATTATATAATAAATTTTTAATTTTAGAAATAGTAATGTCAATTATTGATATATTAATTTATATTATATTAAAACTAATTATAATAATTTTTAAATTAATTTTTATATCATGTATTAATAAAATTTTAGAATTTTTTAAAAAATTAAGATATTTAAAAATAGTTAGTTTGCTGTTATTTTTTTAAAAAATTATAAATTAATATTAAATATTAAATATTTTATTAAATTATATCTATCAATTTAATTTTATAATTAAAGTAATAATAAGAGTCGTGCAACGCGCGGGTAATAATAAATATTAATTAAATAAAGTGTATAGAAACTTGTATTGTATTTATTAATTATATAGTATAGAGTAAAGTTTGGCTTTCCGTATGTAAAGAGTCAAATTGACTCTCTACTTTATATTTAAAGAATAAAACATATACTGCAGTGTTATTTTATGATATGACTCTTTAAAATAAAAAATTTAACATATATAAAAAGTATATTGGAGATGTTCTAATGAATAGATGTGAGGAAAAAAATCAAACTCAAATTGAAAAAATTAATTAATTGAATTGCTTGATTTAGTTTTAATCTCTTTTAAAAGGATTCAGTTAACTGGTTAAGTTTAAGTTTTAACAGTAAATTATAGTTTTATTGTTTAATTAATAAATATTTATATATAAATATAATTTCTCATTCAGTCTTTTAATCTTTTTAAATATTGAAATACTTATATATATTTTAAAAAACATTTTTTATCTTTTTCCTTCTACTCTCACATATTCTTGTTATAATTAAATATTAAATTTAAAAAAGAAAGCACAAAGTTGTTCGGCGGGTTTCCCGGTTGGGTTAGTAAAGGCAAGAAATATACCAATTAGCTTAATGCACATACGCAGGCAAGATACCACATGAACATTCTGTGCTCTGCTGTTGCCGGCATTAGACTAGCAATTCAGTGACAGTGATGGAGCAACCATTTCATAGCGCAAGAGGCCAGGATTTAAACCAAAGATAACATATAATTGTATATTGGACTAGATCTATCAACAATTTAGACAGAAACTGAGACATTAAGTAAATTTTTTTACCAACAAAGGTACAAGCAAGATATGCATCTCGCAAGTATCAACTTTTCAAATTTACTGAATTTTGATTCAATTTTTATTATCATTTGTTCCATCCTGAGACTATAACTGCTAAACAAGCTCTGTATGATCCAGCTGACCTGAAGCTTTCAGACCCTGGACAAAAAAAGTTGTCTTAATGTGGACAGCTATTACTAAGTATCTGCACAATAGCAGCCAAAAAGAGAGTTCAAAACAAAAGTATATCTACTACCATCAAAATCACCAATAATGTGTCATCACCCACATATTTTGATAATTATATTTTTGTCAGCTCTATGTTCAAGCTTTGGTTAGTCTTCAGCAATCATCAACTTCTTTTCTTCCTTCATTTATCATATATCTAATTACTTTTATACTCACTAATATATATAGAGGTAGATATAGCCAAGAGAAGAAGATTCATTACTAATCCCAACCGCTGGCAACAATAGCTTCGTGTCCGTATTCATATCCTTGGGATGCAACATAAGAATCAGAACCAGCAGGAAAAGCATATCCGGCATCGATGGATTGGCCGCCATAATAATCAGTACTGGCTGAGACTTCACCATATGGACCAGAAGAAGCACAAGCATCCCCAACAGGATCAGCATCCCCATGAGCACTTGAATTGTAATAATTATCAGTAGATGATTGAGCATCGCTTCGAAAGTCATAGCCACCAAACTTGCTGCCACCATATCGTTTAGTGCGTCCACCACCACTAACCCCATAAGATGAATTATCAGCATACTGGTTGAGCCAAGAAGGAACCTCCTGCTGTGCCTCCTTCATTAGTTCAACAAGTCCCTTTGCAAGTGACATGTTTTTGTCGCTGAAGAATGCAGTTGCCACTCCAGACTTACCAGCTCGTCCTGTTCGGCCTATTCTGTGCACATAATCATCTATATCTTTTGGCAGATCAAAATTGATGACATGGGAGACATGAGGGATGTCCAGGCCTCGCGAAGCAACGTCAGTTGCAACTAAAATTGGTGTTGCTCCACTCTTAAAGGATTTTAGAGCTCGTTCTCGCTCCTTTAATTTCAAGAAGGGAGAAGAAAATGGTAAGATGACAATAAATTGACTGTTATTCTTAATAGGGAAATTGTCCTACATTTTAGAAACAGCAAAAACCTTCCAATTATAAAAGATGCTGCACCTACCATACAAACTTTTAATTCAGAAGAGAATGTATGCTGAAACCAGTTAGTGAACTATCCTTTCACACACAGCAAGAATATGGCAATACTATTATCAATTCCATCCAGCATCCTATGTTATTTGCAAATCAAAGAAACCTTCGGAATACTAAGGCAAAGGGCACGTGGGAAAAACAAGTAAGCTATTGAAGCATGCATAGCAAAATAGTAAAGAAGGCATCACAGAGACACAAAACAAAGAGAGAATAGCTAATAACAAAGACACAAAAAGACAGTAGATAGGTGCTTGCCATTTGCACTTTGTCACCATGTATCGCTATTGCTGGAAAACCATTCATAGACAACCAGTGTTCTAAGGCATCAGCTCCTCTCTTTGTCTCCACAAAAACCAGTGTTAAAGCACGCTGCAAGAAAATAAGATTTTTTTTTCACTGCAACGATTAACAATACTTGTTATGAATAAAATTTCAAACACATGCACTAGTGGGCCTACGAATAATTGTGCAATTCTGATTGCAGAATGACATTGTAGTCAAATGAGCAGATGAATACTATACCTTTCCATGACTTCCAAGTGCCTTTTGATCACTAAGAAGAACCATAAGGCGGCTTCTTTTGTCCATATCCTGAACAAGTTCCACTCTTTGGGCAATCAAGTCAGTGCTTGAACCAACTCTCCCCACAGTAAGAAAAATGTAGTCTGAAAGAAAATCAGATGCAAGTCTCTGCAGAGTAAAAATTATTGAGTGATATTAGAGCAGGTACAAGTGGACTTATTAAACAACTGCCAGTAATCCAGCAAGTTTGCAACGATTATAAAGACAGGCAAAAACATCAAGGAAAACCATTGTTCTAACTCATAAATACATAAAGTGAATAGAATGAAAGGTGCTTAGTTCAGTTACTAGGCTGTTCATCAATAATTTCTGTTACTTTTAACTGTAACAGTCATCAATCACAATTCTTAGAAATGGTTTTCCATGATAAAATGCTATCATCTAGACATTGATCATCTTCCTTAGCATCAGAATTAGATATTCTGAAAAAGGATAGATAATACATATTACACTATGACAACCTAAACATAGGTTAAGTTGTGTTCAGGCTCTGATAAAGCTCATAACGAAGAGTCACCCAGGCTGACAGTCTGTTTGGCAAGCAAGAAAACCAAACAGCTGAAATTCAGCTCTTGAAGTGTTTTATCAAGAAAAAATACAGGTAAAATAAGTGATGTCGAACCATGCATCTTGTACCCAAGCTCTCACATCAAACAGATATGCAAAATGCACATGATATGTAGGAAGCAATGTAGAAACAATGATGTTGAAGTTAAAGCTATATAAAAGCTATCATTTTAATTTATCCAAGTCAAACGAAACCATTAAGCAATCTCGAATTAACTCTCCAAAAAGTAAGGCAAGTCAAAGCATGAGAATGAATAAACCTGTATCTCAAGTGGAAAAGTAGCACTGAAAAGCATGGTTTGCCTTTCACCTGGTGGAGGCATGTCCATTTGCTGAACAATCTTCCTAATCTGAGGTTCAAATCCCATATCAAGCATCCTATCAGCTTCGTCCAAGGCCAAATACTTCACCATTCCAAGAGAGACTCTTCCTCTCTCAATCATGTCAACTAAGCGACCAGGAGTTGCAACTAATATGTCAACACCCTTCTCCAAATTGCGAAACTGCAAAACGTTAGAAGATCAAACATCTGGTTTGTAAATATAGCATCCTCAGAATCATAAGAAAATATTTGAATAGCACATTAACACAATAGGAATGTAACATTATGAGCTTGTTTTGTAAAAATTACATTCTTGGAAAATCAGAATTTTTTTGCATGACTTAATTCATTCAAAATACCTTGCACTTTTTCACACAACTGTTTAAAATGAGGGGGGTGAATGCCAGTTGTGATCCTAGTCGGCAAGGTGTGGGACTTGGATCACACATCAAAAGTGTGGGATTTCAATGAGGGATTTAATGAACTTGGGCTCTCCCATATCAATGGCTAGCTTTTGAGGTGTGGTGCTACCAAGTGCATAACAACCCTTCATTTGGAACCCATCAAAGACTAATAAACAGTGTTACACATGTATCAATGAAGAGTAATATACACAAGCTGAATCATTCCATGTATAATTTGTGTCCATTTTCACAAAGACCAAAATCACAAAGCATACTTCCCAAAACCAAAAAGAACACATGCTTCTTTATTTTGTTAATGCCAGCATAAACAAGTAACCAAATGCAACCAAATAAAAAAAAAAAAATCAAAATTAAGACCAGAAGATAAACAGAAATCACTAATAAAAAAAAAGCCAGAAACAACAAAGGAAAAAAAAAACTCATTAAACCATAAGTAACCGTTAAACCTGGTGTACTATGGGAGCTCCCCCATATGCAACCACAATCTTTACACCAGTATTATAAGCAAATTTCTGTGCCTCCTCGTGAATCTGACCAAAACAAAACGAAACAAACCCTAAAACCAAAAAGAAGACAAGAAAAACCCAAATGGGAAAACATATACAAATTCTAACTAAATAAAAAGAAGAATAAAACTAACCTGGCAAGACAACTCTCTGGTAGGAGATAAAATGAGAGCAGAAGGGGAAGCAGTATGGGTCCCACCATCACCACGACCCGACCCGACGATCGGTTGGTTTTGTTTCAGAATCAGAGAAATAATAGGAAAACAAAAGGCAGCAGTTTTACCAGAGCCAGTTTGAGCACAAGCCATTAAGTCACGACCAGAAAGAGCAATGGGTAAGGCGTACTTTTGAATAGGTGTTGGTTTAACATACTTACACCTCCTTATATTCTCGTTTAAACCCTTTCCTAAATCAATCTCACTAAACGCCTTCGCTGGTTTTGGTACGTCAGAGCCACTGACTTTCACTGGTATATCCTCATACGCATCAAAGTTTATAACACAGTTAACGTTGTCATCTTCTATTACTTCTAGCTCATCGAATCTTTCACTTAGATTATCATATGGGTTTTGGTAGTAAGTCTTCATCTGCGATTGAGAACGCCCACGTCCACGGCCACGGCCACGGCCACGGCCATGTCCACCACCACCACGGCGAGATGAACAGGGTTGACGGGGTGAAGGAAAAGAAGAATGAGGAAAACCATACCCGTTTTCGTAATGACCCGAGTCGTTAGGGTTAGCAAATGCAGCGGCGGTGGTGTTTCTAAAGGGAGGAGGGACGTAGGATTGCCGTGTTGGACGAATTGGTGGTTTACGCGTTGATTCAGGTCCCATATTAGCCCAACTCATGATGAGGAGGATGATGATGATAACAAAAAATGCAAGCAAAAATTATATATAAATATAATATATTATATATATGTATATGTATATGTATGCGTTTGTATATATATATATGTATCGAGAGAGAGAGAGATGATAGTGGAGTTTGAACGTACAAATAAAAGTAATTAGTGTATGTAGAAAGCGTAGGGAAACGGGCTAGTTTTCTAGAAAAAAGCTGCAAAAATCCTAGTAATAGTAGCAGGAGTAGTAGTAGTAGGAGCGTCAATCACAACTCAACAACACCATTTTCAAGAATGGAGATTAATACAGAGACAGAGAGAGGAAGAAGGAGGCAAAAGAAAATTGCCATTTTCCAATAGCAGTGGAGATTTATGCCAGAGAATGGCAAATTTTGTATTTTTAATTTTTTCCTTTCGCACCAACGTCATTCGTTTCGCGTGCATAAACTTCTGTCTCTCTTTTCCGATACGAAATTACCCTTCTATGTTTTGCCTTCTAAACATTTTCCGTGATAGCGTCTTACTTAAAATAAATTTAAAAAAAAAAAGGATCAGACGAGAGAAAGGGGTACATCAGTGTATGTACGCTGTTGCAGGAGATTCTGCCACTGAAAATATCTGTGGGGTGGTGGGGATTATTGTACACGTGTCGGCTAGGGAGACGAGCTGGTGGAAGGGGTAGAATTGAGAACGAGAGAAAGATATTTTGTGGGGTTGGAGATTGCCGATATATGTGGCCGAGTCGAGTTGGTGGTGGTGTTGATTATTATGATTCTGCTTTAATTACCTTAACAATATCAATAATAACAATGGACGTTTTGCCTTCCTTTTTTGTTTTGAGCCAGTCCACAACTAATTACCCCTTTTTTAACCTAAGGCCTAAATATTTTCCTTTTTTCATTTCATTATTAAAAGACTCTCTGATCGATCCTTACAATTATTGACTGTTTCATGATATAATTAGATGTACTCCCGTCTTATTGGGCTAAATTATTTTTATTACAGCGAGAGTATCTTAATTTATAAAAAAGTCCAACCCTCTATGAAATATAAAAGAACAATTAAATTAATTCTAAATGCAACATATTATTATTTTGTTAGAAATTGCAAAATGAAACATTTAGTTGCTTTTAATGGCATTCCATTGCATAGCAATAGTTTATTGTTTCATTTGATAATGTAGAATGTCTTCCATTAAGTTTGTCTATTAGTAACTTCTATTTAGAATTATAGACTAATCAATTGTTAGATCCTCGTTCACACCATTCCTACTTGAGTTTAAAATCTCTTTCGATGTATTTTCTTTTTTCTTTCTTCATTAACTCTTGTATTTTCATTTTTCATGCAACTCGTCTCACTAAATTTTATTCTCAAATAAACTTATATTAAAATATATCAAAATATATATATATTTTGAGATACATATAAAAAAGAAAAAAAAATACGGCAAAGTTAGATTGATGAGCAAATATTAACACTATACTAATGCATAAACTTAATTTTAAAGTGAGAGGTTCTCAATATTTTGAGGTACTAAACTGTAAAGTTAAAATAGCTTATGAGAATTAACCCATTATAAACTATTAATGTCTAATTGGAGATGATTTTTTAAGAAAATTTTAGTTTTTAGAAAAATAAATCTTTTTTTATATAATTTTATCAAATTTATAAATATATTAAATTATTATTTTCTATTTAGATAAAATTTTAAATTTAAATAATAAATTTAGAATAAATAAAAATAACAATAAAACAGTTAAAGTTCCTTTTTAAAATTTAGTTATAATTTAGAAAATAAAAAAATTATTTTTTATTTTTATTTGAAAAAAAAAACACAATAAACATAGATTCTATTTTATATCTTTAGAAATTGAATTAGTGATCCATGATTTTACCATACAATCACATCGCTTCCAAGCTTCATAATCATTATCAGATTTATCAAGCATTTTATAATTTTCAGTAATAAATCTGAACTCAATTTCATATCTAGTGCTAATTCAATCGCATGGCTCCAAAACAAATAATTTGATCTATTCAATGGTGTGTTCACAAGAGACATATCAGGATTATTAGAATTTTGAAGACGAAGACGATCTCTATTAATATTCGATAAAAATGAGCATCGTTGTTGTTCGTTGTCGCAGCAACTATAATATTAAATTTTTGAGATATTCTCACAGTCGTGTTTGAGTTTGTTAGAAAAAATCGTAATGAAAGTATTTTTTGATTATAAAAAAAAATTAATTTTAATTTTGGATCTGCTCTGATACCATATGAATTCGAGAGAGAGAGAAAAGAAATGAAAAAAAATATTTTCTTCTATTGAAAATAATTAAATCAGCTCAAAAATAATAAACTATACAAGTATTTATAATGGATACAAGAGATATACTAAGCTACAACCAAGAATATTGTAATAACAATAAATACAACCATATTATATTTCCATACTGCTAAAGCAAGTGGAACCTACTTACCAATTTCACTCAACCCAATAAATGTGGAGCCCGTTTACGCTTACAAAGCTAAAATGATATTCTTATAAAAGAATAAATAATAAAGAAATATTATATAATTTAACTGTTTGATAAATTTTAATATATATTTTTTATTAGATGAAATAAATAATAATAAAAATAAATATTTCACTGATAAAAAAATCAATTAATAAAAATTTAATCATTTTTATTATAATCAATTATTATTATCATATTTCACGTATTTAATAATATGTGTTTAAAATTTAAAAATTTAAAATATTATTATTTGATCGTTAAATCAATCTCATCAGATCAATAACTTCTTAAACCGTGATTTAATGATTAAATAATGAAATTAAAAGTTAAACTCTATACTTATGTTATTAAACACAAACAACATAACAAATGATTGATTGAAATGAAAATTACTAAATTTTCACATATCAAAATCTTTAATAGTAAAAATATTTTTTCTTGTCACAATTTGTAATTATATGTTTTTCTTTATCTAAAAAAATTACATGCTAAAAATTATAAAATGGTAAAATTATGAGATATTTTTATTATCTTATTTAATTTTTTAATTATGAAAAATAAAATGAGTCATATGTATCATTTTTTTTAGAAACTCACTTATAACTTGATATTCTCTAAATTCTTTTATTTTATACCTGGCTTATTTTTATTTTTATTCAGTGTCTTTAAATTTAAGTTGAATATTATAAATCATAAATATTTTTAATAAGTGTGATCGTAACTTTTAATAAGAAGCATTAGAATCTAGTTAGCGTGTCACTAGATTAATACTTATTGAACTCATTCTTCTTTAGCGTTTAACTTTAATTATTGTTTGATTTATTCTCTCCAGATGAGCTGTGATTATTACTCTGTACAACTTTTTTTTGCTCAATTCATTTTCTCTCTTGTCCATGAAACAAAACAGAAACTATATAGCAGTCATTAACCCATAAAATTTCATTTTATAAAAAATAACACGAACCTTTCCATAAATTACATATTTTGACAAAATAAGTGGTGATGATTAATAGGCAAATTTTTTCAACAAATCAAACTATTTTACATATTTTAATAAATTAAACTATTCTTTCTACTACAGATCAAAATGAAAAAAAAAATAGAATTTTAAATTGGTGGTCAACATTATGAAAAGCTAATATAATTGAGAATAAACTTTTACTTTTATAGAAAGATATTCCATGTCGGTAACTTTAGTATATTGTTTAGTTAAAATTTATTAAATTTATTTATAAAATTTAAAAAATATATATTTTGAATGAAATATTATATGAAATTAATTATAATTTTATTAAATTTTAATAAAATAAATTAATATATTTATAATTAAAAATATATCTTTAATATATTTCTCTTAAATAAATAATTTTTTAAAATTTTAATTAAATATAATATAGAAATTAAATTATTACCAAAATGAACAATGCGAATATAATCGATTCTGCGAAAGAAAGGCAAAGGGCCTCTTTTTGTTTGTTTTAACCCTCCTTTTGCCATTCTTTTTTTCTCTTTTTCTGGTCGACGGGACTTTGTCTGATATTTACAAGGAAGATATCAACTAAGTCGGTGACAAGTGGCATTAAAATAGTGGAAACCAAGATTCTGTTATGAAGTCTTGTCGATCATAGCTATAAAAAAGAATCTGCATATGCCACGTGTTAGAAATTGGCAACCGACTATTTAGCATTTTTCAATATCGCAATAAAGAAAAATCAGGAAGTCACGGTCAAACTTTATACGCATTATGTTAGAACTCCCATTGTCACGGAAAGTAATACATAAATATAATTGATACCAAACTAATATATAATAAAAATATTTTGTACTTTTTCAAAAGTTATTTTTTATTTTGTAATTATATACATGTTTGAAATTATATATCTTTAAAGCCTAATTTTATAATCTTAATAAAACAATATGTTGTTATTGATGGGATTATATTATGTTTTTTGTGTTTAGGCAATGGGATAATAATATGTTAAAAGAAAAGTTCTTTGAAATAAAAAATTATTTGGTATGCTTAGCATGTAAGTTATATACAAAAGTCAAATTTGATGATTTCATAAAGGTTGTAAATATGTTTAGTTTAAATTTATTTATTTATAAAAAATATAACAGAAAAAATAAATACTAAAAAATAAAAAATATATTAATTTATTAATATAAAATTTATTTTAAAATTTTACCTATTTTTGAGAATTTAATTTAATTATAACTAATTCTATATAAATTTAATTATATATAATATACTAAATTAAATTTTATTCATTTAAAGCATATAAATTTTAAATTTATAAATAAATTTTATACAATTTAATCAAATACTATGTAAGTAGTTTATTTTTATCCCATAATTTTTATTTTATAGCCTAATCAAAATTTTATTTTATTTACTAATTTAGTGCATAGATAATATTATCAATGTAATAATGATTCTTTTACATAAATAATTGCATTTGGAAGCTCTAACCAAATAATTGATACGGTTACTATTTTATCAAATAAATTTTTAAATTTTTATACTTATCTGAATATAAATTTAAATAAGTGCATAGTTTTATAATTGTATGTAAATTTATTGATTAAAAATTTATATTTTTTATGAATTGATTAAAATTATAGTCATAAACATAATATTTTAGTTATACTTTTTATATTATGTTAATTAATTAAATTAATTTTTGAATAAAATATAATTTTAACTCTAAAACAGTATTTTAATATTAACTTTAGACACTATATTAATTATTGAGTTATTTTTTATTATACAAAATATTCTAGATCTAAGAGATACCATAATATGAATGATAGTATTAATTTTATATAGGATCAAAATCAATTAAAAAATATTTCTATATAATCTTTATAATCCTACATTAAAAATTTAAGACATTAAAAATTTAATTAAGAAATAGATGTTATTATTTTTAAATAAAATTTATTAGATTATTATTATTATAATTAAAATAATAACAATAATTTTATACTGAATAAAATATAATAGATATTAAAAAATAGGATAAAAAGACATACATCAACTAATTTATAATATTATATTACATTTTAAATAATCTGAAAACAATGTTGAAAGCTTCTAACTCGAGACTTTTATTTCAATAAAAGTAAAAGCCTTTTGAGCTAAATTTTAAGTGTGATTTCAATATTAATTAATTTACATCTATTTCTTTAAATATCCTAATTAAGTAATATCATATTATAATGTTAGGAAATGGGAATTTTAGACAAAAAGCTTTTGTTCTAAAAATTGAACAATTAGCACACTGAACCAGGTACATAATCATTTCGCCTTCGCCACATAGGAAGTCACGCCATTTCTATTTCTAAGAAATAAAATCGAAACGAGAGAGAGAGAGAGAGAGAGAGAGAGGAAGAAATGGGAGCAGTAGCAGGGGCAGAAACCGAAAAGATCTGGAAATCTATGGAGGACGCTGAAGATTCTGATATTAAATCTTCGCAACTCACAGTTGCTACCTCTTTTTCCTTACCTGTTATGACTCCTCACGTCATGTTCGTTCCTGTTCTTTCGTTTTCGTATGCTGTTTAGTTTCCGAGAAAATGTGCATTTCCGTAAAGAATTTTCATACTCGTGGAATAAACGAACATGATGTGTTTGAATTATTACCTTAATGATTGTGTTTGAATTATTACAAGAAAAAAAGGAGATGAAACTAAGCAAAACAAAAATTTTGCTTAATTGTGTTTGAATAGAACATATAATTACCTTAATAATTTTGTTTGATTAACAGAGATTTATGCAAGGATCTTTTCAAGAACTGGTCAAAGTTGGACGAATCTCGTTTCTCTGTTGAGACGGTTTCCGGTGGTATAACGAATCTATGTGAGTATATAGTTATTTATTGATTGCCATTTGTTATCTTTTTTCTTTTTAAATTAGGTTTTATGTTAGATATTATTTATAGTCGGTAATTTTATTGATTAGTTTGCTCTGTTTTCTCATGTTGCTTGCTTGCAGTGCTGAAGGTATCTGTGAAGGAAGAAAATGGAAATGAGGTAGCTATAACTGTCAGGTTGTACGGGCCTAATACAGACTATGTTATTAATCGTGAACGAGAGTTGCAGGTAATTTTGCTTAAGCTTTCCAATTACTTCTTGCTAATTATGCATTAGAATGTTTTCCATTGCTTTATGTTTATAAGCTGTATGATTAAGCGAGAATGATAATCAGTACTAATTCAAAGAAGATTGAATAATTTGTTGAATTACTATATTAATTGCGGTTGAAGGTATCACCTGTCAAGTTACTAAATGAGGAAATATATCCAATCTATTACTGAAGGATCTAGTGAACTTTTCTGGAACATTACTATAACTGTATTTCAAAAGTCTATATAACAATTCAACTTAATCGAAACTCTATGTAGTCAGCTATCCTGTTTGGAAAGCTCATAGTTGTTAGAATTTTATTTCAGCCTAAAGAAAAATTGCATTCTGAAAGGAATAAAATCATATCAAAATGACTAATTTGCAAGAATTTCATTCAAATGAATTCTTGCCCTTGATTTAGTCCAACAAAGCTACATGAATTCACTTGCTTTAAGAAATCTTTGGGCTGGTTTTTAGTTTCCCTCAGGAGGAACTATCTTATGTGATCCAAGCAATCAGTAAGTTATTGTTTCTAACATTATATTCCCATGCACAATGTGCAGTCACATTCAGGAACTTTAAAAAATTGCTAAGCACATATGTGTAGAATCTCCTTTTTGCATTGAAATTCTTTATCTGGAGTGAGCTACAATTAGTTCATTTTATATTATATCTTTTTTATACTGTCTCAGTGTAGATCATTTTGTGGTTGCTTACCATTTATTGTTGTCAGGCTATCAAATACCTCTCAGCTGCAGGATTTGGTGCCAAGTTGCTTGGAGTATTTGGGAATGGCATGGTGCAATCTTTCATTGATGCACGTACACTAACTCCAGCAGGTAAGCATGCAGAGAGTTGCATAACATGGTAGGGTTAATAGATAGGATCTTATGAGATTAGACTAAATTTTATGGGGAAGTGAGCTTTAGTATTCAGTTGACTTGATCAATCTTTTTAAGAGTTCAAGGGTTTGAATGGCAGGACTCTTAACATTTCTGGGCCTGTAGCTAGGATGCTCTCAACCAAATTACAAGTTGTTCACCCTTTTTTCTTATTCCTTTTTTTGTTTATGTTGCTATAATTTTGATATGATTTCTAAAATGAAGAAGAAAAAAGCTTGAGTTGTTAATTTAAAGTATTTCTCAGCTTGCAATCAATTCTATTACACGCCTTTGAAAGTTTTGCAAAACTTTAATCTCAATCTTACATCTTGGTATATTGACATAGAATTTGGATATAGTTCTATTAATTTTCTTAGAAAGATAGGTGAAAGAAAGCTTTTCCTGTGTTTGCTATAAATATAGTGTAGTGGCCGTAATGGCTTCAATTTGATCATCCAATCAGAAAATTGAAGTACCTATTGTTCACACTGTAAGTTCCTACTGTTTATTGAATTGATGGATTTTATGCAGGTTCTTTATAACCTAAAACTTACAATTTAGTTTGAGTTTCAATTCTCTCTCTCTTTTGCTTTTGCTTATGTTGGCTGTTCCTCTATGGCAGATATGAGAAAGCCGAAGCTGGCTGCTGAAATTGCCAAACAACTTCATAAATTCCATGAAGTGGAAATTCCAGGTTCTAAAGAACCTCAGTTATGGAATGAAATCTTCAAGTTTTATGAGAATGGTTTGTTTTCTGACTTGTTTAGATCTCGTGCTGCAGTGTTCTATATACATCAGGCTAAATCTATTCGAGATTGATTTTATTGCATTCTTTTACAATCTTTAGTTACTGTTGCATATCATCAAATGTTGCTATTTCTTCTTGTGCTGAGTTGAGACATTTTGTTGCAGCATCCATTCTTCAATTTGATGATATTGAGAAGCAAAAAAAATACAAGACAATTTCATTCAAGGAAGTTTATGATGAAGTTGTTGAAATCAAGGTAATTGCTTATTACATTTCTTGGTTTTATTTGGTGTCCGGTAGTTCTTTTATGAAGGTTGGAGGCTTAGAGGCTGGCCGTCTGGCCTTTTCTATTTATATCTGACATGAAAACATTGGCAGGTTGGGCTATTGAATAGATTCATCTATTGTGCTTGTTAATCACAACAACATGTCCTCTTCTTGGATTTCCGTCATTATAGTCAATGAAGTTTAGTTGAGCATTTATTAGAGTTGTAAAGCAGTTTGGTTGAGCAGTTATTGGTGTTGTAGAGCTCTCTTCATACTTATTGTGGTATAATTCTTTGATAAACAGGATTTGACAGACCCTCTTAAAGCTCCTGTGGTTTTTGCTCATAATGACTTGCTTTCAGGGAATCTGATGCTTAATGAAGATAAAGGTATGATAGCTAGGTACCTGATTTGAACTAACCCTTTTTCCTTCTTCATTTTCTCTCCCTTCTTTTTCATTCTTGGAGAAATAGTTTTTTAAGTTCTTGCAGATGTGTGCTAGTCCTGTTCCTTTGACTTCTTATTTCTTTTTATGCCATGAGTAAAGTGGAAGTTAACAGAGCAAGGAGGTAGATGATGGTATTGTATCTGGCACTGGTGTGGTGTAGATAATAATGAATAATCTACATCTATGTAATATACTTGAACAGTAGAATATTGATGCAGGGCCATGGTCAATGGATATTCAGTCCACTATATCCATATAGGATACCTCAAGTAATTTTAGGTATGATATACAAGGAAGGTTATGGATGTAAAATATGTAGAGGTTCTCTGTATTAGGGACTCATCTTTTCTAATAAATTTTGCCTATAGCAAATGCAATTTTCTTAGTTGGAATTTTTTGGTAATCAGATGTTATTTAATGTACTTGAACATAATTATCTATGAGGTGATTTATATTTTTCTGTTGTTCAAATACTTATGAGAATACTGGCATGTTTATAGCGCTCTACCATCAATTACAATTGCAAACTGTGTAAAGAGTGATCTAGAAGATGATGCCATTGGAGACTCAATTCCTCAAACGGTGCCCAATATGCTCAGAGAAATAATAAATATCCAAATATTTGTTTAAATTGTATTGTTGATTCCCGTAATCTGCTATTAATGATCTAATCATATATCTCGTGAATCCACAGATAAACTCTACTTCATTGATTTTGAGTACGGGTCATACAGTTACAGAGGTTTTGACATTGGGAATCACTTCAACGAATATGCGGGTTATGACTGTGACTACAGCTTGTATGTGTATTCTGCAACTTTCTTCTATTTGCTTTCTTCATTTTCAATTCTATTTTGTTGATTGTTCAACTGTGTTTTATGTAGATACCCTAGTAAGGATGAACAATATCATTTCTTCAGGCATTATTTGCAACCGGACAAACCATATGAGGTATGCTTGAGGCTTCAAAAAATTATGGGTTTGTAAATGGGAATCTGGTTTTGAATATCATAGAAGATTGTTATCTGCCATACTTCTGGACAAGTCATCTTGTAACAAGAGAATTTTGCTTTAGCATAATAACATAGAAAAACAACTATATTGAAGCACTTTGGGTTGTATAATTTCTTAAAAACAAATGAAAGGTAAATGCTGTAGAGTTTTATTTATGGGATCTACTACTAGGCAGTGCAAATTTATACATTAGACAGCACTTGCATTACACCTGGATTTATTCTTGGAATTGAGGTCCATTTGAAGTTTGATTCAATGATTAATATAGTATTTTCTTGCAGTCTTGCTAGAAAGTTCATTTCCTTATTTGCAAGCCTTTCATTTTTGATACATTACAGATGGATACTGGTTTAATATTGTTCCATTGTGGTTTAGTACTTGCATCAAAACCAATTTGTTTGCCTAAGAATTTGATTTTGGTGGCTGGATGTCCACATATATGCACCTGAGATCTTCATTAGCAGTTGTCAGGATAGCGGAGTTACGCTGCCAGGTCTTGCTAGACCAGGTCCTTCACAGCGATATGCATATGACCTACAAGCTGTCATTATTTTCTTTTTTATGCTTCTAGATCATGAAGTACTAGAGTTTGATTTTTGTGTTTTTCTTTTATGCAAACAACAGGTATCTGACAAGGACCTTGAAGCTTTATACATAGAGACAAATACTTTCATGTTAGCATCACACTTATTTTGGGCATTATGGGCACTGATCCAGGTAAATGTTACCTGTCACCTTCAGCTCTACTAGTCAAGTCCATTAGACCATACCATTGATGATTAATTTGTTGTTTTTCTTCGATAGGCAAAGATGTCTCCAATTGAGTTTGATTATCTTGGCTATTTCTTCCTACGATACAACGAGTACAAAAGGCAGAAGGAAAAGAGTTGTTCATTGGCACGTTCTTACCTATCAGGAAGTGGGAGCGGATAGTTTCAAGTCATTTTCGCACATTGCCAGCAGTCTTTCTGTATGTTGTGGATCTGTAGGGAAAGGTTTTTGAGTCCAGTTAGATATTGTAAAAAAAAAATTCTTTTGTAGCCATTGAAAGAAAAAAAGGAAAAAGTAAAGAAAAGAGAGAAGAAAAGAGGAATGCACAATAATCTGAAGGTAGCAATACGTTGGTTCTATTTGTTGTAATTCTTAGAATCGTTAGATATGTAAGCATAAGGCCTACGTTCAACAGCTTTGGTGCTGAATCCTGGAAATTTTTGGAAACTAATGCAAACTGGTATGAGCTGAGTGCTGGATTGTCTTTTTTTTTTTTTTTTTTTTTTACCCCTTCTTTTTTTGGCAAGTAGTTTATATGACAACCTAGGACTATTTGAACACTCGTTGCTTAAAAATGAAGTAGAAAACTGCAATCCTTTATAATTATAGGGACCGTTTGATTCACTGAATCTCTCTGGTGACTCAGAAATGTAAAATTCTTGTTTAAAAATAAATCAATTTTGATTTAATTACATATTGGCAGTTATATTTTTTATAATATGATTTTTATTATTATCTATATCTATTAAGACAATTTTCCCTTTTTTATTTTTAGAAAAGACAATTTTCTTTTAGTTGTTAGATATTAGATCATTTTTATTAAGACCTAGTTTGGACTTCGGATGCAGGATAGGGAGAGATGGGAAAGGATCAGGACTTCCATCCTTTGTTAAGAGTTTTGGAATATAAAGGATAAGGTTTTCTTTTGAACCCAAAATAATTTTAAATATTAAAATTCTAACTTTAATTCTTATTATTCCTTCTATATCCTTTGAAACTTCCAAACATTAAAAAAAATAAAATTAACGCATAAATGATTAAATTTCAAGAATTATTTTTTTAAGTCCAACCAAATAGGATTAAGTGACTTTCTGGTCCAGTACTTTGAAAGCTAAGGTATTTTTATTTATAAAAGATTATGTTAGTTCTTTAAAAAGAATTTTAAATAAAATAAGAATATAGAATTTTGTGTTTATTTATATTATTTTACTAAAATAAAATAAAAAATAATTTTATATTTTCAGGATTATAACTAAATTATAGAAACAAATTTAACATATTCTTTATATTTATATTTTTTTCTATAAAAAATTATTATTTTTAAATGAAAACAATAAATTTTTATTTTATTTATTTCAAGGACATTTTTTATATTTAAAAATATAACTCAAATATATAATAATTTTTTTTAATATAATAGCAAATAAACATGTTTTATAAATTTTTTTTAAATAATAAACAAATATGCCCTGAACATCCCGTTACCATGGAAGGAATATAACTAAAATTCAGCATATAGGTTAGGTAAGTCGAGTGAATCTTAAGACTGAAATCGGCCAGGACATAATTAACGATCAAATTGGCAGTCTCAATGAAATTGAAATAAATTTTAGGCAAAAGATATAGGTAAGTCCCTAAATTTTTGGCAAAAACTCAATACAACTCTCAAACTCTAGATTAGTTTAATTCCATCCCAAAAGTTTTAAAAACATAATAATTATATTCTTGAAATTAACTCCATCTATTTCACAAAATGAGACTAAACTAGTTTTAAAGAGTAAAAAAAAAAATCATTTTAACTTTTTCCAACTAACATTTTTTACATATAAAAAATTATTAACTTTGCTTTTTAGTGTCTATAAATCATAAGATAATAATTTCTATTTTACTTTAATTCAAAAATATCGACACCATTGTCATTATTTAAGAAATAAATTAATTTTAAATATATAATTATTTTATTTTTTAAATTTTACAAATATAATTAGAAACTCAAGTGCTAGCTTATTTATATCTTTGGCATAAATTTTATATCTCGTTTCAGGATACTGTAAGTTTCTAATTACGAATCTGTAAAATTGAATATCTCACAATCAAACTTGTGAGACTCTGAGCATCCATATGATATGCTTAGTATCAATTTCCATCCATGTTCATAATCATATACAGTTGCAATTTATTTACATATGCATATGAAAAATCCGCCATCCACTGCAATCCTTTTTTATTTTATTTTATTTTAATTCTAGTAAAATAGAAAAGGAAAAAAAAAAAAATAGCTTAGTGCTTTACGAAGAAGACCCTTCATGCATCATATGCAAATATCACTTTAATAAAAAATTTACCCATGGAAATACAGCAAAATGATACACTGTAGGTTCCCTGCAAGTTTGCTCTGGAGACTAAGCAGCCAGCCGAAAAGCGGTTACTGACCCAATTCGCCCTTGAAGAATCACAGGGCATTCCATACAGAGCTCTGATATATTTCTTCAATTCCTAATTTACAGTACAAACCTTAGACACGATAAACTTATCGTGCTCATTTTAAACTTGGCTATGAACTGTTGTTGGACACATACTATGTCTATCGCCTAATATTGGAAATCACAAAAACACAAAGTTGGATGTATGGAGAAAGATCAATAACCAACTGACCTGCTCATGTTTCATACATGTACATGCTGAACTTGATCAACACCGGTTACAGCCATGTCGAGACAAGAAGACTAAGTCAGTTGGATAATTTGCTCTTCAATTTTGATCATGTAACTACTGTGTATCTTACATATATTTGTGACGCTAAATCCTAGCAAAACAAACATCCTCATCCATACAAGCACCCCTCCTCGTATAAGGATCCTTCAACAGAACTGACTATAATGGATTCGTGAGTGCCGCTTTCATCAACTTGGAGAGCTTTTGATATTGTCCTTCCATGAATGCAACAGCCAACATATCAAAAGATATTATAAGCTAATAAGCCACTCCTCTTTATGCTTGAAGAACCTGGCAATGAACGATATGACTTTTCAGTCGGTTCCTGCCTGCTAGGCTTGACAAGAGATTGGTAACTAAGGTCTTGAACTGCCCTTTCCCTGATATAGTTTCCCATAAATGTTCTGCAGGAGTTTCCCTCAAATCATCTGATTTTGACACATCAACCAAAGATATGCTCATATTATTCCTGATGATGCAGAGTTTTCCATTAAGTGGAACAAGTGCAGCTGCCTCCAGCGCCCGAGAATTCCCTAAATGCGTCTTGCTGTCAATATGCTTGCTCCAAGAATCAGACACATCATCATAAACCCTAAGTTTGCAGCCATCTTTACAGTCCAAAGCATATAGGTGCCCATTCAAGGAAGCGCTTGGGTTCCTCCAGCCTGCGACCATGCCATCATAAACAGGGTCCCAGCTATCAGTTTCTGGTCGGTATACTTCACTTAGCACCTGCCGGTGAGATCCAAGTCCCTTAAGGAACCACTTACCCTCATACACAACCCCAATGAAGGGAACCATTGCCGTGCTCATGTCTGAAATGAAGGACCATCTATTCTTGTTAGGATCATAAACTTCTGCTGATCTCAAGGACCGATGCCCCCCATCATTTTCCCCACCAGCTACATACAAACAATTGTTAATGACACATGAGCCAAAAAAATGCCGCCGACGAAGCATGTCTGGGGCACGATGCCACTTATTAGTCCTAGCACTATAAAAAATGACTCTTCTCATTGATCCTTTTAGAGGGTCTTTACCACCAAACAAGTATAGATGACAGCCACTGAGGACAGCACAGCCAAATCCAAGGGCTTCAGAATATTCCTTCGGAACAGGGGGAAGGGGCTGCCAAATTTGGTATACTGGGTCAAATGCGTGCCATGAGATTTTTCCATCTCGATCTCTCTTGATGATGTATATCCATTCCTCAGCAATTCCAAGGCTCTTCCGTAATGAGTAGAAGAAATTTCCGGCCAAAAGACGATACCATCTTTTGCACACTAGCCGCAGCTTGCGGTGCTCTACCCTTGGGACTCTGATCAGGCATGCAATAGCAAGATCATCAGGGAGGCCTGGTAGCAGAGGAGATTGGTTCCTACTCCTGTCACCACGTGATGGCTTGCTCCTAGTGGGATGAATGGATGGTTTAATATCTGGTTGCAGGCAGAGTTTAGATCCCGGAACGTATCTTTTTGCATTGGCAACGGTTTTGAGGCTGGCATCTACTCTACATAAACAGGCTGTCGTATCAACCTACAAAGACATATGGAGAATAGTTAATTGCGGTCTTTCGAGACAGCATTTTCATAGCATGTCCTGGCCAGCAAGATTATTGTGAAGTCAGAATCAAATAAAATCAGTTTAAAAAGAGGCAGCAGTAATTCATTTTGAATTTTCAATAATAGAAAAGTAAAATTCCAACTAACATATGTTATGTAGTTTGCTTGCAAAAATAAATAGAAGAGAAGCATATATTGCGTCCTGCTGCTAACATTTTTCTATTAGTCATGTTGCTTTCCACCTCACTAGACTACTAATACTTGTAAACCAGAAAAATATGCTTCACACAAGCAATTCTTCTACCATACTCGAGTTATTTCACTAAAACCTTCAAAGAATAATGCTCTTCAGAAAAGATACACGGATCATTATTTTCCATTTAGGATTAAATAAAACAGTCCAAATTATTACAACTTGACAATTTTCACAACCAGATATTTAAGAAGGAAATAAGGTGCTAAATGTAAGACCTAGAACCATATCCAGATATTCCACTTCCACTGAGTATCATTTCTTGCAAATAATAAGTATTCTACCATAAAGCAGGCAACATCAGCAATTAAGTACAATAGAGCAAATAATTTTTCCTTCACCTCAACATAAAAGCACGAGGGAAAACAATTACATAAATAGGCTGAGACTTTGGCAAAGATTCCCGAATTTTCAAACCATTAAGTGACTATCATTCAAAGAGATTAGGACAAGAAACTGTACTTGGAGTCATTTGCCTTTGATGATGACTATGAATCATATTGTTGTGATGACTGAACAACATAAATACACTTCATATTACTCTTAATCCTGTATGACTTATTAGTATGTTAATGTTTAAAAGCTTGATGATCATCTTTGCAGCTCTAGGAAGATCATGGCCAGTTAATATTTCTGTGAGATCTCATACAAGGATCCTCAGAGTATGAAAATAAGAAAAAACAGAAAATTAGCAGAATAAATCACAAAAAAGAGTGCCCGTACAAAAAAAGAATGCTTGAGGCTCAAATCAGTAATTACTGAACATGTTAAGCTCCTTGAGGAAAGCTCAAAAAGAAAAAGAAAATACATTGAAACAAATTTAACATCAAGAACGCATACAAATAGAGCAGCTTCAAAATTGAAAAGCAAAGGCTATACCCATTTTAGCATTACATTACATTTCTTAAACATATAATTGTAAAAGAATAAATGAAAAAAAATAGGGCAAGACACCACCAACAATTTACCAGAGGAGGCTGAATCCCTCTATCCATAGTTTCCACTTCAAGAATTAGCCAAGCACTTGATTTATCAAAATTCCACCTTCAAATTCAAAGCACCTATCTCTCAATCATTTTACACCCTGCATTAGAAACAAACAAATTCCAAGTGCATACACATGATCAACGGCACCGCCAGTTCACATCCAGAGCTCACCTTTTTCAAATATAAACCCTTTTGCAAATACGTCCAACCGATTGAATTTCAGGAGAAAAAAGAAATCATCTCAACCTTCCAATTCTACCTTCAAACTATATAATCCAGCTCAAAGATAACTGATAGTTAACTTTGAATTAAGAACATTGGAAAGACAAAATCCACAAAGAGCACGCCTTTATTATATCATTTTCAAAACGCATGTTAAACATCAAGAACCCAGATGGAAAATCTCAACTTTTGACCTATAATGAATTCATAGTGAGAAGAAGAAAGAAACCCAAATCTTATCCGCTGATAAAAAAAGTAAAAAAAAGAAAGAAAGAACCCCCTTAAAAGATACAAATGCTAGACAGCATGAAAATGGGGGCACTGCAAGAGGGGAGATAGGGAGAGATGCCCTTCTTTTCAAAACATTAAATCTTTCAAGTGGAGTTTAGGGCCCATTTTTACCTCAACGGCACAGCCTACCAAGCACAAAGATTGTATGTTGCTCACCAAGAAAGAGAAGTGAAACCCAAAAAAAAAAAAAAAAAAGCAAACCAAAACCATTAAAAAGAGAAGAAGAGAAAGAGAGCAACTTGAATGATGACACTTTAGGCAGTTGTTGTATAATTGGAGAAATGAAGAACAAAATCACTACAAAATTGAATTTTGATTGTTTCTTTCTTTTAGACTTTGGCATAAGAGAGAGAAAACAAAAGAGTCAAAACTCAAACTCGGAGAATGGAGACATTTCTTCCTTTATTTTTCTTTTCTTTTTTTAAATTTCTTTTAACCCCTCATTATAAAGGATGAACAAGATTTAAAAATAAAAAAATCATGGCCCCCACCAAGCACATATCACCCAAGTATTACTCTAGCAAATTCTATTAATCTTTATTGAACAAAAGAAAATTTTCTATTAAAATTTCCTACAAGATTTTCTCTCTACTGTGCGTATACGTGTTGACCCACCATCACATCCTATATCCTGTTTCGACAAGGGTATTTTAGTCATTAAAAAAGTTCTGGGTCCTACCAAAATTCTGTGCTGATGATCTCCATGGGACATGAGCTCTAGATCTTGAGAGTAAATTATGGTCATTGTGATTGGATTATGATAGCCACTTCCATCATGTTTTATGTTCTTACTTTCTTTTTCCTACTCTTTGTTTTAAAATTATTTTGAAGATTGGAAAAAAGTGCGATTATGAGAATATTAGAGACAATAATGATTTATGCCATGAACAATGATAAGTATTCATATAAAGTTATCTTACAATTTGTAGTTTCTTTGAACCAATGTTGGTTGTGACTTGTGACTTGTGACTACACATTTGTAGCAAATATTTTAGGTGTCAAAATGGGTGCAATTCACTTTTACTAGTTGGGCATCCTGTCTTGAATCAAGGTTTTATATTAAATATTTATCAATTGGGTTGTTGTATTTTTAACCAAAACACTACATTTTGAACGAGTAAGGTTTAATTAAGCAAATTGTGCCTCTAGAAAAATCAATTAGATTATTTATTTTTTAATTAGAGTTGAATTGATGATTAAAAAATTGTTAACTAATTATCGCTTTTCAGTTAACAAAAGAAATAAATATAAAAAAAGAAACTAGTAAAACCGATTTGATTAACCATTTTTATAATATGTCATTTTTATAATTTTAAGAATTAATTTCAGTCAGTTAACTCAATGAATGATCTTTTATAATTGAAAATCAAAATCAGACTAAGACCTAAAATCTTTTGAAAAGAATTTTGAAACAATCAATTAAAATTAACCAAATTTTAGTTCAATTTATAGTTGGTTCGGTTTGTAACTGTTTTTTTAACTCAACCTAATTGAATGTTCCACATCTAGGAAGGACATCAATAACTGTCAAAGGTACTAAATTTTAATCATGCCACCTTCTTCATGAGGGAAGTTGCTTTAGAAAGCATCTGCTTCAGTGAATGGTTGGGGCTTTAGTTACCCCATCAAGTTATCTTTGTTGGTGGGAAATTGGATGTCAAGTAATGGGCAATGCACAAAAGGCTCAAAAATGACCCTCTCTGTAAATGGAATGATACATGAAAATTTAGGCAGGACTATCCTCAAAAGAAAAAAAATAAATAAAAAAAGAGCAATACATTAATATGAAGTACACAAGGGAAACTTCATGAAACTGTACTTGGACATTTCTGCTTAGCACATATTCAACAATTCTTGAAATGAAACACACATTCACAACACAAGCATACATTCTTTGACATGTGAAGTTGCCTTCCATTTGTGGTTTCTTTCCTAACTATTTGACTATAGATGCACATAATACTCCTTTTTTGGCTGGCTGGCTACATTTTTTCTCTTTCTTTTTCTTGATTTCACTATGAATTTTGTTTTCTATTTCTGTTCTTTTAAAATAAAGTCCAATTAGGCTTAGTTTACATGAGATCATATAAATTGACACTCCAACTGTTCCTCACAAGCTACAAAGAGGAATAGACAGATTACTTATTAGTAACAATAGCCTTACTTACTCTTTGAATGAGTTGTTAATTACGTGTGACTGTTTATTACATTCGAATGCCTTGAAATAATTGTTCATTGCTGTTTACCTGCTGAAACTCTTGACCTTAACTTAACCCTCGTCATGTGATTATAGTGTGAGAAGAAAAAGAACAAAAAATATTCCCACCATGCAAAAGATGATAAAAGAAAATCATTAGTGATGGAAAATCCTAGGCCTTTGTCTCCTTCTCTTTTCTTTTTCTTTTTCTCTCTTTTAAAATGGAAATGCAAGAAAGAAAAATAAATTAAAAAGACCCAATGAAATGGATGTAACTGAGTTGAGAATTGATGTTTATCAAGATTACTAAATTTGTCTATTTCAGTTGAACTTATGTTCATGGATTATACTAGTAAAAGAAAAACCAACTAAACATAAGTCCATTAGGCAATAATCAATCATTCTTGAAACAGCTTTCTCATTTGCTTTTGATCTTATCGTTCTCTACAGAAGTATACCATTTTAATTTTTCTTGCCATCGAATCCGGCTTTCGACAAATGAGAGGTTTATGATCAAGAAAATGATGGAACAATTTTGCATCTTGAGATGTCACAGTCACTTTCTGCACCATTTTGTGCTGAAAAAGGTGGTACTATTTCTTTTCTTTTTTTTTCTTTTCAATTTTTTTTTTTTTTTTGGAGGCACTGGGTTTATCTCAAACAGTAGAACGTTGTGTCAAAACTTGAGTATATAAGAATAAGTGATGCAAACTCAAAAAAAAGAATAATTAAAAGCACTAAGGTTAGAGAGGCTACTTTTCCTTTTTAAAGAAGAGAGAGTGGCGTGGCTTTCCCAACTTGGGAGACAAGGCATGGTTGAGTTCTTTGTGGGGACTGAGAAAGGTCACACAGTGGGGTTCAGGCTCTCTATCTAGACCTTGGTAACCCACAAACCAAAAAAAATGTTGTAGTTTCATGATTACCCAAATAGCTATTGGCAAAGAAAGACTAAGGAATGTTATATTATGGGCATAAATAAATCATTGATCAAACAGGTATATGGGGTTATTAGAAGTTCATGTTACCCAACTAATTAAGGGTTATGGAGGAAGCAGATTAGAAGGGGAAAAATCCAAGAAAGGTTATAATTGATTATTTTTAAAAGATATATAAATATTTATCATTCTAATTACTAACTACTTATAACATATACAGTTACAATGCATATGCAGAACCCTGACCTTGCTTGCTTACCTACAAAGATGCCAAGCCAAGCCAACCCAACCCACTCCAATTCCATTAACTGATTTAACCATTATCAACCAGCCAACCCCATTGACTTGATGGCACTAAATTTGATAAATAGGAGAAACTGGTTTAGGTTTCAGGTGTCCTTTTGTGTCTGTAATTTTCTCATTTATTTTGTCCCTTGTATAAAAAGACAAGTTTAAACAAGACACTTCTCCAAAATGGAGTTGATGGAGTGTCTAATCAATGATTAAATTCCCAATAAGCTTTGCTATCTCACCTAATTAATATCTCTCTCTCTCTCAGCAGACTGCATTGGTTGAAGTTACAGCTCATAAATTGGACAAATCACTTGGCATTAGAGCAATCACTTAAAAAATAATGCATGGATTTGGCATTACCTGATTGTTCACCAGTGTCTGAACAGGTTAGCTAAAAGAAAAAAGTTTAACAGGCAAACACTAAAGAGTTATTCTTCCAAGAAAAATGGATATATAATTAATTAATTACATATTGCCAGTGAGCACTGAGCACACATACAACTACAAGACACTAAATAAAACATTTAGGGGTTAATTTGTCCCAAAATTAGAGCTCATAGTAAGCATTAAGCACCATTAATTAATGCCTCCAAGATAGGGTCGGGCTGGAGAAATGGGTTCACAAAAGGACAAAAACACATTACAGAGTAAGAATCTCAAGTCAAAACATAGATGGAAAAGTGAAACTGTAAGTGACACATGATTTCAATTGATTCTAAAAAATGTATAAACAATGAACGTTTAGCTTTTGCTACTATAAAATGAAGTCACCTCCCCAGAACAAAACCAAAACCAAAACCAAAACCAAAATAAAAGATACACCTATTCTTAGATAAAGGATGAGATTGGATGACAAAATTTGGCACAAATTTGAGAGACTTTGCCTTTAAGCCTCAATGTCTCTGCATGACAATTAATACCTCACTAGCATCTCATTGATGCAAAGCCTAATTCTCGTTAAACCATTGGTACAAGCCACAGGGAATAAGATCGAGGTGTAAGTTAGCGGCAGTATCACAAAATGAAGACGGAGGCAGAGATGTATTACGTGACAGAAACAGAGCTTCAACTCATAGCAAATGTCATGGGCATCATGTTTTTTGGGTTAGAAAATCTTCATCTATGTCAGTAGCCCATAACTCTTAATCTATGCGGAATGTATCATTTGGCTGCTTGAATGTTCCAATCATGATATGGGGAAATATAACCATGCAAGCCATAAATAGTGTGAACTGCAGCAAAGGAAAGAGGAATCAACCAGTCTACACAAGCAAATCATTCTACACACAAATGGAAAAGCCAAAGCATCTAAGGTATACCAGAAGAGGAAGGGTCAGAAAACTCCATATTGGCCATAGGGCGAAGGAGAACCTACATAAGAAGAGGTTCAACAACAGGAGCAGTCGTAACATATCAGCAATTCAAAGAAGAGATTTGAAACAGAAGTAATCAAATAGTTTGTCTTACAGGGAAAAGGAGACGAGTCCCAATAGGGTAACTAATGGCAAGGCAGATATACTTGATAGCTCCCACTTTTCATCAAACCTCCTAACACTCCATGCAAACACACTTGTATAAAAGAATATGACCACATTCAAGCCAACACCTATCATCCCAAGATACAACGGCAATCTGCATGGAAATTTCTGGAGCTTAGAGAAGACACAAAGACTCTAAATGAATCCTATAATTAACATAAAATCAACCATACTACTTTAACACACTTAAAGGTGTCTTTTAACATCAACCATCATAGTACATTAACATTTTAAACTACACTATAGACATTGTTTACAAATCATCACATTTTATATGCCATTCTAGGAATTTAATCAAACTGGGATTTTACAATATCCTGCAAATAAAGATGAGCCCTTTACAAAGACCAAAAGGTGAGCAAATTAAGTTTGATAATAAGATGACCAAACATATTTAAAGCAATTGGATGTGAACATTTACAAAGCTAAGAATAAGCATAAAACTTCAATTGGGTGCCACTCAATATTAAATGCAGAGGAAAAAAGAACAGTTATCCATGTTCAGAGAGGAAAAAGAACAGTTATCCATGTTCAGAGAGGAAAAAGAACAGTTATCCATATTCAGGGGAAAGCAGGATGCTGCTATCTCTAATCAAATTCTGCACTCAAGAATTTGTTGAACAAGCAATAGAAAAATAAATAAACAACCAAATAGCATAATTTTTTGGAGCTAATTACTTCTGAAACAACTAAAGATGCACCATGACAACCTCAACATTACCGCCATGAAAATTATTAGCCAATTTAGTTCTATGAAACAACGTATAAAGACTTTCTGATATCTCGGAGGAACAAATCAAATATGCAGCCAAATGTAAGGAAAACTTGAAATATAGCATATATATAGATTTCAACAACCTTAAGATACCATTATTATGCAAAGACCAGTTTGAAATTAGTAACAGTTTCCTTCACTGTGTTACATTACCTTTTTTTTTTTTTTTTACTTTTAAAGAGCTTTTCTCATGGTAAATGTCATCAAATCTAAGTATCAAAACCTTCAGTCCATGTTACGGTACATCCAAAATAATTTATGCAAAACTAGGTAGATCTTTCACAATAAGCCTTGTTTCTCTCTCTAAAGGTGAAACTAAACCAAGTTCAAATCCCAAAGATAGCCTTGATTTGAGATGCTGAAGTCAACTAGATGACCAGTTTGCCTCTGTCTAAATCTATCCTCTTACAAATCCTCAGTATGGCCACAATTTCTTTCTCAAAAGGGTGTTAGAGAAGGTCTTTGTATCACAGAATAGATTTCAAGGCAACGGTTACGGAACACCATCTTTTAAGACTATTACACTTAAAACCCATTTCTCCTGAATCCACTTTACTCCTTTAGTTTGTTCTTAATCACGGTTTTCCTCATAAATAATTCAGTATTTTGTTAATATTTATATGTTGTCACTTGTAAATATAAAAACATAATCTATATATTGAAAAGAACAAATTATTTGTTCAAAGCAATTTAAAATAACATGACAGTAAGATGGTTTTATATTTGACAAAGGCCACCATGACTCATTGGATATGTTAGTGCACTAGGTCTTCATAAATAATTCAGTAGCCTCCATTAGAAAAGAAAGTGCATTATGTGAAAGATGGTAGTCACAGACACACACACACACACACACACACACAAAAAAAAAAAAAGGAGGAAGAAGGAAACAACTCGGTAACAGCCATGTTCAACACAAAATGTCTACCAGATTGTGGCAGCTTGCTTTCATGAAACACCACTACTATGATCTGAAACCATGTTATGATCCCCTGTATATTTTTATATCTATTTTTAAAATTTTCTCTATCATCATCAATCAAACACTGAACTAATTCTTTACATTAGTAAACTTAAGGATCTTTATTGATTTATTTTGCCAGTAGCATGCCACAGGTGGTTTAAGCGAAACATTGAACCTCTTCTCTTACCTTCTGTATAGTACATAATCCACCTCCTATAACAATAAAACTAAATCAAAGTGAATCTTAAAAATCTTTTCCTATTTCTTAATGATTTTCTTAATCACAAAGGTAATTGGCAAAGTAAAAAAATCTAGCGACTTCGTAACATAACGGTTCAACTTAGATTCATCTAATAATGGAAAGAAATTGACAGATTTGATGCATGTAAAGCCTGGCTTTCAAAATTGTAAGATGGATCTCACACATACAAATGCACCAACACCTCTGCACCAAACATATATGCATGAAATAGCATTTAATTTCTATATATATCTTACCAGATTAGTTTATCAAATAAACCTCAGAACAGATTCCAACAGTAAATTGACAGGGGAGATCTTTGGTCGTTATTAAATTGTTTCATACAAGTCTATCTTTATGCCATTTCAAACTTTTTTTTTCCAATTTTTCTCAACATAATTTTGGCTGAACCTTACAAAGGCAATACAACAAAGGAGAACGTGAAAACACTTCAAAGGCAACAGAAGCTTAAGTAAAGATTAACTATCGCAAAAAATTAAACCTCTTAAACTAACAAAAATATCTGAATGCACAAAGTGAATGACAGAGATTGATTAACAAAATTCTTGTACCTTCTTATTCGTCCATCATGCCACAAAAGGTAAATCAAATTGCAGTGTCGATCACCGAAGTAGACAATGAAAATTGCAGAAGCAATCCAAAGCACATTCTCCACAATCTCAACCCACGATCGAACTCGAGGGCTAGGAGTAGAAAAAGGCTGCGGCCTTGAACAGGCATCATCCTCAAGATCATCGCCACCTGAGGCATAGCCTTGGCTATGTCTCTGCCTCATATATCCACCTCCAACTGGTGAGCCACCAGACATTTTCACAGAAATGCACAAAAAATGCCCCCAAAATTTCACTACCCACTAATAAAATCCAACTCTCTGAAAATCTAAACAAAGAATTTTACCTCTTCAGCTACTGTAAACTGAAAAGACATAATGTAACTTTGTATTGCCATAACATGAGAAAAGAGAATTACATAATTACATGAGTATTATTTACCAAAATCTATCAAGAATGAATCTTTCTAAAACAAGAAAAAGAAAAACCGAGAAGCAAAACTGAATTCCACATAAAACCCAGCTCATAAAATGTCACTATCAATAAAATAGATTAATGAATCGAAAGAAGCGGCCTTGAAAAGGAAAATAAAACCCCCCCCAAGAAAAGAAGGAAAGAAAGAAAAACTCAAACCAAACTTGTCATGATAACCACCCACATGGTAATGTTCAACTCCAGATTCATATTCCTTGTCAAAAACCCAAAAAATCGTATCGGGTCTGAGCGAAGTAAGGAATTCTTGAAGGCAAAACTGTAATAAAAGCAAGGAAAAGAAGGGCAATCCGGTATTTCTCCAGCTCTATGTATATGAGAGGAGGGTAGAAGAAGAGTATGATTACAAGTAAATGTCTTTTTATGCGTGACGAAAGGGGTCTGTTTTTTTTGTATCACATAACGGAATGTTTAAAGATTTTTCTATAAGAGAAGACCTCTTGCTTTCCTTTTCAAGAAGCAAGCTTCTGTCACAATTTTTTTTCTAAGAATATTTTAGGGTTTAATGGTTTTTTATTCATTAATTTAAATTGGAAAAATGTAATTTTCTTGTAATAAATCAATGATGGGATTGAAAGGTGTTGAAGTATTGATATGATCAGACGGCTTAAGTCATGAATATTTGACACATGACGAAATCTTATTGGTCAAAGTGATAAAATGAAGAGTCTTTTTCTTTCTCTCTTAAACAATTTATTATTTTGGCAGTATATAGAGGAAGCAAAGAATTGGGTTGGGTGGGATTTTTTGTGGTTAATTAGATTGGTGAGCCACCACCAAGAACAGGAAAGATTAGGATGGATGATGATGAATATTATTTGTTTGTTCAATCTTTCCAGGTCAAGATTACACACACAAGAGAAAATGGGTTTGTTATTGTTATTGTTGCTAAGATTTCTGTTTTTGAGTTTGCAATTTTCAGGGTTTGGATAAGATGGTGCATCAATGCAAGAGGTTTTTAGTTTGACCTGTAATTATTTTGAATCTTCAATAATCAACACCTTTCGCCTTCTAGTTCTGTTTCAGCTTGAGCTTCATATGCCTACGTTTCCCCAGAAAAAAAGAAAAAGAGAAGGTCCACATGCCTGAACAGATGATTAATGTTTGGGAATGCTACACGCCTCTCCTTCTTTACACCTAAGACAACAATAAATTTTCATTTTCTTTTCAACACATGGATGACATTAGATAAATTCTCCTATTTCTTATATATGTCAAATGTCAAAGAAGCAAGCCATTGACAATATATTAAGACCCTACTATTTCTTTTTAATGTGTGGATTACATCTAGGCTTACGGTTTGATGAGCAAATACATGGTTAATCATGTTAAACATTTTAGATGGTAATCGAATATTGTTATAGAAAATTCACATTATAAAGGCATAAATATATGTATGTTAAATAAACTAAAAAAAGAAAAAAGAAAAGAGATGTTCCATTGCCGGTGCAGTTAAAATCAATTCTGACAAGTTACCAACAAGCATCTAAAAGAGAAGAAACACGAATAGAAAAGATTGCATAATATTCCTAAGACTAAGTTTTCATGGCCTACGAAATCAACCCTTCAATAAGCTATGCATCTAAACCAAATGATACCCTTATGGACCAACCAAATTGAGAAAAAAGAAAAAGAAAACTCAACCTGTAAATTCCATTATTTTACAAAATTAGCCAGTGAGATTTTACATCAAAATGTTTCAGATATGAACATATATAAAATTCTAAGTATAGAGGTAAACAGAATGCTAGTGTGTTATAATTTGGTTAGTTTTATATCCATGTTCTCCTACTGCAACCACCATCACCAACAACAATCACATTAGCTCCTACGTAAATTTCAATTAGTACTACCCCGGAGACAGGTTAGTTACATATAACTGTTTTACTTCCAAGATGCGAGGAAATATAGCATCGTGTGGTCCAAGAAACATCTTCAACTACCAAGTGCAGAAGTTAATGTTTTGTCAATGGCTCCCACCCCCACTGCATAAACTAACCAGATTCATCAGTATTGAGTATAAGATGTCAAGAGGTAAATATCCCAAGAACTTTCTATATTCAGATGCTTCATCAGCAATATCCATATGAAGTTTCCTCTCCTCTGCAAAGCCATCTTCCATCACTAACCACCAGGATATGCACCCTTCAGTATCTTCAGGGTCCACATGTGCCACCAGGCTCAGTACTTCACCCTGTTCCAACTCAAATGACAAGCATAGAAAGTCGCGATTTGCTTTAATTCCCACTGAAAGAGCTTCCTCATGAAGCCAGCGGATAACCTGGCTAGCAACCTATCACCAAGTCGAGGACAAGAAATTAAAACACAAGAATTGTGCTGGTAATAACTGTTAATGTGACATAATTAATGCCCAAACACACTCATAGGCAAATGACTAACTAAAATGAAGGAGAATTTATAATTGATCACAAGAAATTATGAGATGAAAAAAGAAATTCCTGGAAGCTTTATTTTCTCAGTTGCAAGGAATTGACAGTTGAATCTTTATTGATGGGAGGATGAAAGTAAGTTAACTGATTTCGATCTGTCACTCTAGATACAAGTAGGTAATGTTAGATACAAGGAGAAAAAAGAGAACTCAATTCACTAGGCCTAAATCCTAACTTGACAGGGTTGGCAATGCAGATCTGTTTTCCTCTATTCTACTTGTTTAGGGCAAAATTTACAGAGAGGGCTGGCATTAACGACATGTCACTTACTCATTGTTATTATTTTGACAAAGCGCTAATTCTGTGGTTTATACAGAATTATTTTCCCTAAATAAACAATTGTCTCTTTGATCTAGAATCTGTTATATCTTCTCCCAACACATGTTAAAACCAGCAAAGCAAACAAAATAGTGTAACTAATTTCAATCTGCTTTAATTTGCTTATACTATTGCTTTGACTCAATCTCAATCTCATGTTATAAGTTCGTTACTTCAGTTTTTGAGTTGATTTCATTTTCTTTTTCTCATAAAAATTGAACATACCAATGCATACCTTCGTATTACTGTAACTTAGTTCATATTTCAAATCCTGGACGAGGCTTATAATAATTTTCCTGAAGGAGAACCAAGAAGGCTCTTAATTCTTAAAATCTTAAACCAGTTATGGAGTGTGGCAAAATCCATCAATCCCTATCACCTTCATTTCAGCTGCTTAGTATGAGAAGCTGAAATATTCTTAAGATCTCTTAATTATCACATTAACTACATTTACTATTCTTTTTCACCTTAATTCTTCCAGAAAAAGTGATGAAGAAGCTTTAGTTTAACTTTGCATGGTTGATTACTCACAGACTTATCACCTATATGTACAAATTAGCATCGTAAACCATCATAAAAGCAGGTGATACAACCAGAAATCATAAGAACAGCAACCTACCTGCTGCAGAATTATCACAGGAAGATCAGCCAAATCACAGTCATATTTGTTCACAGAACATACGTCATCAGAACTGCCTTTAAATAGACCGACAACATTAGGAGCACCTTCTGCTTCAACAGAGATGCAATCATCATTTACCACGATCTTAGACCGAAATTCTGTTTTAATATCATTCTTCATGCTTTTGGTGTCCGATGTGCGAAGTTGAGAATTTGCATGAAGAATGGACTGAGGAACCTTCATAAGTATTGTCCATGAAGATGTACGGGAATGCCAAGTGGGATGAGAGATTAAGTGGACATATGGGACCTTGCATACCTATAAGGTTGGAAGAAAAACAGACATGAGTTACTAAGGTAAAATACTTAAACCACATATCGAGTGTAGAAAATGTCAGCAATTCATATAAGTAGCAAACAGGACAATACCACATTTTCTAGCTCCATAAGAACTTTGTTTGAAAAGATTCTGTGAGCCACAGACATGCAGAAATGACCAAGAAGGCCAGGCCCATCCTTTGTTAGCTGACCAGATACATGGGTGCCAGTGGAAAGGGGTCTATCCTTTGCTCTTACAAATACATGCTCATGAAAAATCTGTTGAAGATATATTTCATAACCGATCCAGTTAGGAAAGCATGACTTCTTCTTAAGAAAGTCATGATTTTCGTCTGGTAATTTTACTCCAGCTAATGAATCTAAAGGTAAAACTGGTGATTCTGAAATCTGGAACCCTCCACCATCAACCGTTTTATCATCCCCATTAGATGGCACAAGGGATATAAAGATAGAAGTTCCTGGATTTATGCTCAATTGTAGATAATTTTCTTGAATTCCAGTCACATTGAGTCCTAAAGATTGGTTGAATGCTTCACGGTTCACCATGTCAAATACCTAGAACCACAAGAAGCTAAGAGATATAAAACTGATATTGAGAAGAAATACACACACATACCACAGAGAGAAGAGAGAGAGAGAGAGAGAGAGAGAGAGAGAGAGAGAGAGAGAGAAAGAGAGAGAGGTGGGCTGGGGGTGGAATGGGGGAAAAGGGGAATAAGGGGAAATCTACCTGCTCATCAAAGATTGCCTGATGAACTTCACGAAGAAGCGAGTGTGTTTCTTTCACGCATTCATTATCACTTAGAGATTCTTTCTCAGCTTCTTTTGATGAATGCTCAACTGAACATGAACTTTTAATTTTAGTGCATTTCTTTATGTTGTCATTGGAATGTACACCAAGAAAACCAAAATGAAGAGAGCGGCAAGAACTTGGAGGTAAATTTATAGCTAGCATGCCAGCTGAGTCATGGTCAATACGAATGGTAGATAGAGAAGGGGGACGAAATAGAGAGGCTGAATCATATAGTGAATTATCAAAAAGATCAATGGTGAAGCCCTCATTGCTGAGAGCAGTTGCCGCCATGCGCTGCCGTTTGACTTTCCAGTTTTGCTGCAATCTATCAGCTTGTCAGTAAATCAGATGAGAGATTGTTGAAGATATGAGCTTAAATTCTTAAATTGTATTCCTTGAGCACAGTTATAGACATGAGTAGCTATGAAGACAATATATGTTTGATAAAACCATCTATTGAGTTCAACATGGAAGCAAACAGGGCAGCAAACCTGATTAGAGCACCATAAAATCTTGCTTCCCTTGCAATCTGCTGTTCGAAAGCTTTGGCAGACTGCTTAAAATATTTACCAAGATGCTGCAGAAGAAACAAAGAGTAATAAGAAACTTGAGAGATGCATCAATATCATAAAAAAGAGACTCCAAAAATCTCTTTCAATAACAAATCCTAGTTGACCCTGTAGATGAAACGATAGCCAATTTGCATTATGCATAGCATGAATTACAGTGAATGCACCAGTTACTGCAGAGATCCTTTTCCCATCCAATGAAGAAAAGTGTGACAAAGAGATGAATAAAAATACCCGGTAGCATTGTAGCTTGGTTGCTGTAGAAACGGCAAGATCAGCTAGATGCTCACTGGGTAATGGCTTTGGTCTGGTCATGCTAGCCACTGTTACAGCATCATT
Source organism: Ricinus communis (assembly GCF_019578655.1). NCBI lineage: Eukaryota > Viridiplantae > Streptophyta > Magnoliopsida > Malpighiales > Euphorbiaceae > Ricinus > Ricinus communis. The sequence continues at coordinate 26,286,081 of NC_063258.1, forward strand.
GGCTTCCACCTTTACATAATAAACCCATAAATTAGACCCACGTGATGGAATTGATGGGATTGTAAAGGAGGAATATTTTCTGAAATATCTCAAGTTCAGCTATAATGTGTGGTTGCAAAGGAGCACATAACATTTTCAGGTCCTGCAGAAAGTTTTGCATGCACCCCAACCACATATAGTTTGTTACTTAAATTTTCATTAATTTATAGTTATATCTTATCATTTCTCACTTTTCAAGTCTACGAATGTACATATCATATTCAATATTCGAATTTCTGTCCATTAACCCACACATAATTCCAACAATAAAAAAAGAAAAAACAACCCAGACTCTATTATCACTTACTGGCAACCTAAAACTTGTTTACTGTATAAGAAACAACAAAAATTCAATAAAGGTTCATTAAAAACACGCACATTTAGACTTCATAATTTCATCTATATTAAAAACTTCTTCCCAATCAAACTAATATAAAAATCATAATGCTAATACAGTATTGCACAAAATTCAAACAGAGAGTGGGTCTCACAGTATTGATGAGATCAATAATGACAGAGAGCTCCTGGTGAGCCAATTGCAAATTCTCCACCATACTCTGCCATGGCCATGGCGTTGAAGAGGAGCTCTCTTTCGAGCTCTTTGTCTTCTGCTTCTTTTTTTCCTTATTCTTTTCCTCATCCTGTTTCTCAACTGCCCATCCGAAATCTATTCGCCGAATCAATGATACTCTTTTCTCATCATATCCAACATCACTGTTCCCCAAAAACAACAAACAAACGCTAATTGAAATAAACTTACTTCACTATATAATAAATTAATAAAGACTTCTATTTATCAGATCTTCATGACACAATAAAGTAATTATTGTAACTAATTGTGTATAAATATACCTGGGAGTTGAAAAGATATGAAATGAATAACAATTACCATTGATATCTCTTTATCTCTCTTCTTTTTCTTCTTATCTCAACTCTTCTCTCAGCCTCCCTTTCCTCTTTTTGCTCTCCCTTTCTCTTCTATTTTCTCATTATCCAAACATTAGTTATGATCCATGAACTTGAGTCATAACACAGGTTTTCAACTTAGACCCAAAATCTGATTTTATAGATGCATAATTATAAGTTGAGTAATACAGGAAATTCAAAATTGACATAAAATTTTCTGTTCGGCAGCTTGGAAACCAAAGGAAAAATAATGAAAAGTTCAAAATAAAAATAAAAATGGGGAATGTTATAGGTTAACCACTATTTCTTATTCAGCTTCAAATAAATCTCCATAATATCAAGTGAGCCTACTTCACTATCTAGCAATACATTAGTTAAATTACGTTCAGTTAGGGTTAAAGCTTTATACCTAAATTTGCTTAATAGACTCATAATAAAATAAAAGAGAGAAACGTACGTCGGGAATCGTTCGACGCCATTTTCTTCGATGGCCTCCAATCGCTTAACGGGAAGCTTGTCGAGAGAGATTTCTACTTTCCCCTCCATTTTTCTTTCCAAATTTTGTTTTTCGAAACAAAACCAGAACGAAACGTGAAGGCATTCTCCTGTTCTGGGCTCTGCTTGGGCAGAGGCTTTGATCCTTTTGCCCAGCCCAAAACGCTAGGCCCACAACACAAATTTATTTAGAAACTCTTAAAAAATTTCCTAAAATCAACTCAAAAAAATATTTTTTTTACTGTTTAAATTTTTTCAAGAATATTATTTTTTTAAAATAAAATATAGTTATTTTTCGGTTTTCTTTTTAATTTTTAATTTTTTTATTTTTTTATCAAAAAAAAACTAAAAATATCAAAAATAATAAATACCATATTTTTTATAAAAAAAATTAAAAAATATAAATATTCTTATTATTTTTAATTTATTTTTACCCTTTTTAATGTATTTGTACAACATAAAATGCTTAAGCCATAATTTTATTTTATATTAAAAAAAATTATTTATAATATGAACCAAATTAGTACAACAAATTCTACTCCAACAAGGAGTTTTAATGATGCAAAGCCTACTAGCTCAAAGAATCCTAATCCAATAAGGAGTCCTAACTCAACTATGGATTCTAATCCTGCAAAAAGTCCTAATGATATTAAGAGTTCAAACAACGAAAGAAATCTTAATTCAACTAGGGGTCATGGTTCAATTCAAATTACAAGTCAATGAGCTTATCCAAGACATTTGGGCTAAGGACATATTAAGGCTTAAGTTCAATGTTCATTAATCTAATTCAGTTTATTGGACTTGAATGAAGCTAATTGGGCTTAAAAAGACCAAATAAGCTAAATTTGAGCATATAAATACTTTTGACCTAACTTGACTTATATTATGAGGCCCATTTTATATGACTTATGTAAATTAGGATTTTATGACTTATTATGAGCGGCCACACATGATTTTAACCTAATTAGGACTATGTTTAAATTATCTCTTTTAGTTAAAAAAGTTATATTTATCCTATATGAGATGTAAATTTTTATTAGTTAAGATTTAGGGCTTTCTAACCCTATATGAGGCTAGTACGAATTTTGATGTAAAATTATTTTGAAGTTTAAGTTGAATGATAATTAGTATTTTTACCTTAAGACTTAGTTGCTTTATTTTTGTATTCTTGTTTGAATACAAATCTTATTTATCAAGGAGTTGATCTATCCTTATAGTGTATTTGGAATTGAGACTTAAGGTAATTAGTTTTTTATAGGTTCTAATTCTTGATTTTCTTTCTAAGAAATCTGTTTTCTAACCCTTTTTATAGGTTAAATCAAATTGGTTCTTAAGGACTTCATATTAATGCGTTGGGGGTCCGCAATTTAAAAGAAATTCTCAAATTTATTCATGGAGGTTTTATATCAGTTTTTCTAAAAGAAACTGTGATCATAACAATTTTATATCATCAACTAGCACTCACCTTTCTTCTTTTCTTTTTCTTTTTTTTTTTCCTTCTATTATGTGATCGTGTTGTTCATTAACATTCTTTTGCAAGTATAAATTCAAAAATAATATAACTACATTAAATTTACAAGTTTTTTGTCATAAATTGATCAAATAAGAAACACAGATACTGAACCTGATTCAGAGTTTAAGTTAGCTAATAATTTAGTAGTAGAGTGTCTACATTCTCCGAATGAAATAGATTTTTAAAATATTAATATTTAGTTTTTCTTTATTTTTTATTTTTAAAAGAAAAGCTTTAATCATTAACTCTTATGATTTTAAGAATGTTATATTTTGTTGGCTTATTGTCTAAAAAAATTATATATTTTGAATTGATTATCAAATTTAATATGTATTTTTTATTTTTTTATTTTAATATTAGTCTCGTTGAAATTATCAACAGAATTTTTTTAATATGATGTAGGACTGGAGTGCACTACAATATTATTATTTAAAAAGTTAATATTATTTACTTAAATAATAATATTTTAAAAATAGAATTAGTCAATAATTATAATATTGACTCAATTCTTTTTTTATTATCGATTGATTTTATATCATATTAGTAAATTTAATAAATAATTTTATTTTTTTATTAACCAGGTTGGAGTTGGCTTGCAATGCTAAAATATTCATAATAATTTTTTTTTTGTTACAACAATAATTATTTTACATTTTTCAGAAAGGAAAAGTTCTCTATCTTTCCTTTGATTGACGTTTCTTGCAACTGCCGTTTTGATTTTCCCCAACTAATTAATTGATGGAAACACTATCTGATATTATATCAAAGCACAAATAATTTTTAGTTGGAAATTGTTGTCATCAGGCTGCAAGGAAAACGATGACTACATTTATATGCTAATTCCTTTTTTTCCAATTTTTATTCTATTTTATTAATTAATAGAAAACATGAAACATGTTGCTCATCCTAAAAAAAATGCTCCAAGTTCGGGAATTAACCTTCTTTCTTTTTCTCCTTTACAGTATCTGACTTATTCGAAGCTAATAAAAGAAACTAATTTATTAATTCTAAAAAATACTAAAATAATTATGATTTCTTAATCTGTTATTCTAAAAATATTAGCAAAATAGACGTCAATTATTTTCATTGATTCATAAAGATACCAACAATTGTAAAATATGAAAACATATATTTTTAAAAAAGAAATTTTGAAATTAAAAACAGCCTCCTAGGAACCTATAATAAAAATTTTAAAAAATAAAATCAAAATCCTAATTTATCTAAAATAGGGATAAATAAGAGCTAACAAATATAGTTGACTTGAGATTTTAAATTTTTATAAAATATTAATAGAAAATTAGACGGTGTTATTTAGACATTCATTTTGATGATTAAATCAGTAAAAAACTTTTAAAATTATAAATAAATTAAATTATAGTTATATTGTGTTAAAATTATGTAATTATTACTTTTATAATCGTCACTTGATATAAGTTATTTGATATATATTTATTTGATTATCAAATAGTATATAAACAATAGACAATAATTATTAGTATGAAAACAATAAATAATAATTATTATATTTATGGTTTATTTTTATCGATAACATTTTTAAGACTTGTGAGGTTGTAAATTTAAACTCAACGCGAGGTTAATAAAATAAAATGAAAAAAGAACAGGAACGTATATAGAGCATAAGAAGCAGACAATTGAAAGTACCTCCAGCGGTGGCCAGTAGATATTTGTCACGTGAGTTTTGTTTCGAGGCGGGCCGTGACATATTGGGCTACCTGGCCAACACTGGCAAACAAATGAAGGGTAAATTATAATATGAACCCATGTTCACATGGTATCGAAACATGAGTCATCTTTCACATACATAATATTTTTCTTTCAGGTTTTTATTTGGTTCTTTTTTTATTATATATTATTTTTTAATGTAATCTTTTAAATAATAAAATATTCATATATTACAAATTAATTAATTATAAAATTTAGAATATAAAATTTATATTTAATTTTTGATAAATTAATAATTCTATTAAATTTTAAATTTTAAAAATAATTTTATTTTTTATTAAATATTAATTATTTCCTTATTTAAACTTTTGTTATTAACTATTCTCTCGATTTCATATTAATTGACATTTTTTATATTTTATTTGAATTAAAAAAATATTTAATGAATTCAATTATAAGAACAAATAATTAATTGAGATTAAATAACTATTTTATAAATATTAATGTGTGTATTATATTAAATAAATTTCAAGTATATATTTTATAAATTTGTAATTTATAGATATTTAACTTTTTATTTTTTAATCTATAAACACTTATTTGTTTTGTACACATACAATATATTCATTACATATAAAGTGTATATTCATTTATTATTAGTATCAGATTCATTAAATATAAATTATAGATTCATCACTTATAAAGTATACATTCATTTATTATTAGTGTCAGGTTTATTAAACATAAACTTTATATTCATTACTTACAGTATCCATTCATTTGTTAACAATGTCAGATTTATTAAACATAAATTTTAGGTTCGTTATTTATAAATTATATATTTATATATTATTAGTGCAAGGTCCATTAAATATAAAGTGTATATTCATTAACTTTTACTTGTGATCTTGTTTTTAACGCATGAATTTGTTATTTATTATTTATAAAATATATTTTCATTTATTAATATCAAATTTATTAAACATAAATTTTAGGTTCATTACTTATACAGTCATAAAACCTCTCTATAGTCAAATTATGAGGAGGTTATAACTTAATGGATGTTTGTGTATTTTTTTTTAATTTATATTTAACATTATTGGTGAAATAACAAAAACTAAAAGTAAGATATATAAATTTATTGTCATATTATATAAATAAAATTGATGAGACAAAATGATACTGCAGTAAAGTAAAATAAAAGATAATATAACATATAAGTTTTAAAATTATATATATAAATATTAAGCTTAATTGCAAGCGTTTAGCATTTTTTTTGTTATTTGACATAATTTTTTAATTTTGACAATGGAGTCATCAAGTTTTTAAAACTTGCAGTTTGAATCACCGATTAATATTTCGGTGTATTTGTGCCAACATGTCAGGCGAGACTCGTGAGTGCTAGAAAACATGTCAAAATGATGTGCCACGTCATATCCACCTAAGACTTTACTTAAATGATGCGTTTTGCAACGGTGTGTTTTACAATTTAACTTGTTGAAACTCTAAAAACAAAACTCCTCCTCAATTGCCAAATCTAAATTTTCTTTTTCATTTTTTTTTCTCTCTCGTCGTCATTCTTCCTTCTCCCCTGCAAATATTGATTTCCAACCAAACCAAACGATAAAGCCACCATAAAATGAAGCTCATGTCACTGCGAGTCTATACATACCAGTCTTGAAGATTATCGATGCGGGAGGAGATAGAAATTGGTGTTTGAAGTTTGCGGTGGCCGCTTCTTTTCTATCCAAATTTCACCATCGTTTGCCTCGAGTCGTCGCAGCCACCTTCAGCAGCAAGTCTCCAGCCTCAACTCTCTCTCCTCTTAAAGTTATAACGCTTGACTCGATCTTCTAAGTTCAATACCATTGATAGCAGAAGAGAAAGAGAACGACTTTTATTTTTACTGAGCTCGACATTTTCTTTTAAACTGTTGTGCTTTGTTCTTTGATTTTGGCTGATCTTCTTGTTTTCTTCTTTTGCTTTTCGTTTAGTTGCTATTATTTGGCAGATTTTTTCTTTTTTCTTTTTCTTTGTTTGATCCTTAGTTTGATGCTTAGGTACTCATCTGAGTTTTTTTCAATGTTTAGTAAGTGAGATACTGTTTGAATTTCTTTTAGTATTTGATTAGTGAAAAACGATGCAAAATTAGATCCTTTGAACAAATTAATTTGCAAAACGCGTCGCTTAAGTAAAGTCTTACGTGGATTGGAGGTGGCACTTTATTTTTCCACGTTTTCTATCCCTCACAAATCTCGCCTGACACGTTGGCACAAATATATGGAAATGTCAGCGGTGATTTGAATTGCAAATTACAAAAACTGACTCAACTTGCAAAAATTAGAAAGTCATATTAAATAATAAAAAATAATAAAAATTAGAAATTTAATTTATAATTATTTTTAAATATTACTATAAAAAAATATTTTTTAAATAAATTTTAAAAATGTATAACTTATTAAAATATAATTTATTTATATTTATAACTGGTCCAAATTAAGACTATAATTTTTTATTATTATATAAAGGTAATTACTATATATAGTATCACTATAGAGAAATTTTATTATATTTATATGTTATTAGTGTCAGGTCTATTAAATCTAAATTTTAGATTCATTACTTATAAATTATATATTTATCTATTATTAGTGTAAGATTCATTAAATATAAAATGTACATTTATTAATTTTATTGGTGAACTTTTTTTTAATATATAAATTTTTTTAATTTATGATTTTTTACCCTATAACCTTTGAACTTCGGGTATACGTGTGATGAATCTATAATTTATAACATATACACCTACAAGTTATTTTATAAATTTAAATTATAATGCCGATGTTTGGAGGAAAAAATGTTAAAATTATTTTTCTTATATTTATTCTTAATTATGTTAATTAAAATTTCTATTATTTTGATAAATAATATTTTTCTTATATTTTTGTATACATTCTTAAAAAATAAATTAGTGTTGTAGTAAAAAAGAAATATAAAATACAGTATAATTAAATAAAAAGTATAAAAATAAATTTCTAATAATAATATAATATAATATAAAGATATGAGATATGATAAAAAAATATCTATAGTATATTAATCCATTTATTTTGAAGAATTTAAATTTTTAGTGTTAATTTATTTTTAACTTTTTAGTTTATTATCTATTTAATGATATGAAATGTCAAATAATGTTTAACCAAATAAGACATAATTTTATAATTTTTCAAAATACATGTCTACCTTTATAATCTAATAATACACAAGTATTTTATTGTTGGATATACATAATTCATGATATTTTTGGAATGGGTGTTAAGAATGAATTTGTAGTTAATTATACAATCGGAAGTAGGGTTGCAAATGAGCCGAGCCGCTCATGAGCTACTCGGAGTTTGAGTTCATTTGTCAGGATAAATGAGCCGAGCTCCAGTTTTATTTTCGAGCTCGTTTAGTAAACGAGCCGAGCTCGAGCTTAGTAGTGCTTGACTCATTTGAGCTTGCGAGCTATCTCGTGAATTAACTTAATAAATAAATAAAAGATAATATATTCTAATTGAAAAAATAAATAAATAGACCATAAAGATTTAACTTTTATTTCATTAAAATAATAGTATATACCAACAAATTAAATTTTAAATAAAAATTCTTTGATTGAATAATTTTAGTGTTACTTAATTAAGTGTTAGTTTAATAATATTATTAATTAAGTTGGCATTTGATTGTGTATATTTAATTATTATTAATGTCTTACCAATTTAGTTTTTATCCTAAATTAATTGAAGTAAAATAATAAAAATAAAAACTATGTATAAAAACAATGTAATTTTGGTGTATGATATAGGTAACTTAAATCAACCTAAACTACATTGTTTTACTATAAAACTACATAGTTTTAGTATTAAGTGAACAAACATATATTATTTAAATATTTAAAGATAATTGAAAAGTTATAGTCTATGTATTTATAAATTAATGAGGCATGAGTAACTATTTTTACAATATGAAGCTTATAGATAGAATATAAACTATTATAAATGATTATTATCTTTAGCGCTATAATAATGTATTATCTTTAGCATTTTTAGAAGTTTTAGATCATTGCAGGCTATATTATATCACTTGTATTGTAATATGTTGTTGTATTCTAATTTTATTCATTGTATTCATAGAGTTTGTTAAACTCTTTATTTTTATTAAGAATTTTATTTAATTATTTTACTTTTTGAATTTATATGTATATTTTGTTTGTGTATAATTTATTTATAATTGTAAGATTAGCAACTACATATTTGATAAAAATTGAGTTTGCTTATTGAACTTAAAATCGAGCTTTAAACCGAGTCGAGCTCGAACTTCACTCGTTTATATAAGTACCGAGCTCGAATTCAGCTCGTCTATATATAGTATCGAGCTTGAGTATATAAAAATTATAATGAGCAAAACTTAAATTTTAAAATATAAAATATTATCAAGCTTGAATAAAGCTCAAATTTAGTCAAATCTTTACAAACCGAGTCTAAATATTAAAAAATTTAGTTCAAACAACCGAGGCTTGTTTGCACCCCTAATTAGAAGTTGGAGAAGTGGTTAAGTTTGACATGGCAGCAAGTCCGATAAGCAGCCCACCAAGTGAGATACTTTTAGTACAATTGCTGACATAACAAAACAAAGGTCGGACTGGACTGAACTAACCGAGCATACAAAACACAACAATACGCATGCTTTTTGTGCCTAACATTTTGATGTCATAATATTCTGTGGTACGCACTTTTAACCTATGATTTAATTCTTAAACAATATATAAAATACCCACTCAATGATTAATTTTATATATTAATATATTAGTTATAGTTATAGACCAGAGCTTACTTCTATACATTACTAATTAGCTGTTGATTAAGCAGCTAGCTTCTGCAGCAATCTTAATGCTACTATTATCCTTCCATTAAAAATAACGAAACTTGCAGTAGATTCTTACGTTAGAGCATTTTATTTTATCAAAAACCTCACATATATTTACATAATCACTGCATTTTGAGGGTTTAACATCATAAGAATAACAACACTTTAAGGATTTAAGAAGAAAAATACAACAATTCATCACTAAAATTAAAAAATATATATTATAATAAAAATTTCTCCTGCGAAAATAGTATAAATTGAGGAAGAGATAGTAATTTATAATTTAATTGATCTCGATAGTTTTGATATCGATGATAGTTGTTATTATTAAAATTATTGTTGGAAAAAAAAAAAGAAGAATAAAGAAGAAAGGATGGTTCTTTTTATGTTTTGATATTTCTCTTCTAGCAAAATTATGTCGTTTTCACTCAACAATTTAGTTGCTAATTTATTTAATTTTCCAGCAATTAGCCTAAGAAAAGCAAGAAATGGCAAAAAAAAAAAAAAAAAAAAAAAGGAAAAATAGAAGGAAGGACAGCGAATACACAGTCAGTCTTCATTGATTGGTTGAGAAAGGATGGGATCCTTGTCTGCTACAGTGCTACTATAAAAAAAAAGCTGAATGGGCCAACAAAACTTAATGCTATTGCCAACTTTCAGTCTCAGCCGAAAACGTGGAATCTACGTGTAATAATATCCATTACTATCCAAAAACCATATAGGAGAAAGAAAGAAGCTATTGTTTGTAATTCAAAAAGTAAAGGAAAAGAAAGAAACTAAAGATAATTATTTTTAAAAAAAACGTGTAGAAAAATGGTTACAAGCTTCTCCTCTCTTCTATAAATAGTTGCAGCAAAGAGGCATCTGAATAATCTCTTCATTATCTCCTTCTCTTAATTACCCTCTTTCTGTAATACTCATTATTTTGTGTCCATTCTCTTCTTATATTCAGCTTAATCATATTTTTTCAGCTATAGTATATTAATTACCCTCTTTCTGTAATACTCAGTATTTTTTGTGTCCATTCTCTTCTTATATTCAGCTTAATCATATTTTTTCAGCTATAGTATATAATACATTCTTGGTTCTTGTTGCATTTTGAAGAAAGAATGAAGGGAAGTATAAAGAACAACCCTCTGCAGCTAAAATCATTAAATCATATTTCCGTTGTGTGTAGATCACTTAAGAAATCTATCGACTTCTACCAAGATGTTCTTGGGTTCTTTCCTGTCAGAAGGCCTGGCTCATTTGACTTTGATGGTGCCTGGTATGTTTCATTAATCAAGAATGTTAGATTTATATATGTATCTTTATCTATGAGAATGTTTTTAAGTTTATATTCTTTTAAAAATTGCAGGTTGTTCAATTACGGCATTGGAATACACCTTCTGCAATCTGAAGATCCTGAGAACATGCCCAAGATTAACCAGATTAATCCCAAGGACAATCACATCTCTTTCCAGGTTATTTACATTTATATCATTTTTATCTGTCTCCGAACTGCAAAATTTAGGGGGTAAGCTACTAAATCAATAATGCATATGTTTTGACAGTGTGAGAGCATGGCAACGGTGGAGAAAAGATTGCAAGAGATGAAGGTGGAGTACGTAAAGGGAAGAGTAGAGGAAGGCGGAATTTATGTTGATCAATTGTTTTTTCACGACCCAGATGGATCAATGATCGAAATTTGCAACTGTGATGTTCTTCCAGTGATTCCACTAGGTGGTGACAATAACAATAATGTCATGGTTCGATCATGTTCACTTCTAAATTGCAATATTCAGCAGCAGCAGCAGATGCAACAAGCTGTGCATATGCAGGCTTCTATGCCTAACGTTGGGGCATATGGTTATCCTACATTGGACATATAAAAGTATCTATAATGTACGGGCAAACCTGTTAACTTGATGTTAATATAGTTATGCCCAAATATGATTACTCTTAATTGTTAACCATTCACACTCTTTTAATTTAGTATTACTGTTTTTGAGTTCTATATAATAATACTAGTAATTTCTCTTTTCGCTTTCAGAAGCATTGAAACTGAAACTTCTTTCTTCTGTTCTTTCTTTTTTCTTCTGAAAATACATGGAAATAACTTCTATACCCTTACTGGCATGGATATATAGGATCGAGGAAGAATCCAAGCACCAGAACAAGCACACAAATAGAATCAAACAAGTGAAAAAATTAAAATTGGATTTGAATTTGAAAAGGTGACCTTAAAGGACCACATAGATGGCAATAAGTTCCACAAGGTTGCTAGGAATACTCAGAAATTCTGGTATTTATTTAACTCACTTAGTACACCTACCTACCCGAGTTGTAAATGCAATGAATCTTGCCTGTTGTCTGCTAGTGTTCAGAACATGCCAAGATGATAGTTTGTGGAGAATCAGAATTGCAACTAGTCAAAATATTAACCTTTTTTTTTGTTTTCTGAGTTGGATCCTTGTCCTGGCTGCTTGGATACAGCTTTTAACAGATCTACTTTCCAAGTACTACTAAATGAGAGTTGCCTTGCCATAATGTATAAGAGCTCTCCTTATGCATTGAGTAATGCTTTTCAATGGTTGAATTTGGATAGTGTGTGGGTAAATTATTCTCTAGAATTAGTACATATATACATTTGGATCCATTTATATACCAAATTAATAAATAATTAATATATATTCATTAGTTTTAAATAATAAAACATATATTAATTATTTAATACTAAAATAAAAAACACTCATAATATATCTCTTTTTTCTATTTATTATATTATAGAGACTAAGTCTAGGTAAGAATTCCTCTTGTTCGTAATCCCTTTAACTACTTCTTGTGTTAATTATATTACCAATGTTAAATTTTATAATTTATTTTACTAAGTTTTATTTTTTTGTTTTAATTATTTAATTCTTTCATTTTATTTTAATAAATATTTTTTTAAAGAGTACATATCTTTTAGATTTTAAAATCACTTTAAAAAAGAGTTTAAAAAAACTTCAATTATCAAAAGACTTTAAAAAATATTAAATATTCTATCTTAATCTGTCCCGACTTTTATTCACCTAATATGACATGTTGTTTAAAATTATTCTATTAATAAAAAATAAATTCAAAATATTAAAAATAATTTTATAAAAAATATTATATATCAACAAAAATTATAACAAATTATGATGTTCTATATACAAATAAATTATTATCGCACTCAATAATAATTCCAAACGGTCCTTAATCACCTCCGTCGATAAGCAATTAAAAAAATCACAAACTATTATTCTATTACAATTTATTCAAGTGCATCATAAATTATGTTGACGACTATTCTTCTTACTTGTCATGGAGCCAACAAACTCGATAGATATAAAAGATAGAACTTTGAATTAATTATAGTCAACCAATTATCAAAGCAATTAATGGTCAGTGACGGTCTTAAGTAATTAAGAGAATCAAGCTAACTTTATACAGTTTCTCAATCTATCTAATAATATAATCCACTCTGCCGACTTGGAGCTTCAACATTAGGTTACAAGAAAATAAAAATCTCTGACGCGAACTTGCAAATGGCAATTCTGACATATATTACAGGAAATTGCCTGGATCTTGCTCAAAACCTGGAAGCATGAATCTTTTCCACAACCTTAATATCACCATCTCACGAAAGCCTGATTGACGTGTGATACTATAATTAATTAACTTTAATAAAATTTCGGGATGAATATTTATTTGTATTGTACTCTAATTAAAAATATGAACAGAATAAAAAAAATTATTTATAAATCTCGATTGATTATTTTTATTTTCTATACTTATCCTCTTATCTTTATTTAATTATACATATCTTAATTATTTAATAATTTTTTTTAAATTTATATTCTTAAACATGTTGATATAATAATTATATATATAATATATATTTATGAATGTATGTATGTATTTTATTACTATAATTTGACTCAATGGTTCTTAATAGTAGGGGAAAATTGAGATTTGCTAGTCAAATCTATAAACTGTGGTTGTTGAATTAAATATAAAATTTAATAAAAGTTAAACTTTGAATCTATTAATTTTATGTTTAATTCAACCGATAAATTCAATATAATTTATTAATTTTAACTAAATTCTTTCCTCAAACCAAATAAGGCTTAAAATATCAATGTTTTTCTCACACAGTGAGTTTATTTGAACTTGTCGACTTGCATAGGAGTAACGATAATAACCACCAGTTCAAATGATGGTAATAAGCCTGTCTGAAACACAAGAGGCTTCATGTCCCACAGAGAAATGAAGAGGTAAACAAACAAATTCTGCTTAAATTTTTGTAACCCAGTTAGTATGGAACTTTCTACCATTATCTAAAAGAACAATAATATGGACGATCATTCGAAAAATAGAAATACCCAGGTTGGGCTCATTGTGAACCAAGAGACATGAGACCATATTCTCTTTGCAAAAAGTACTTGCCTAGATCATGGTTCATGATAGACCATCTCATATGAACTGTGGAATTTAAAATCCGGCGAGATTATAGTTCATTATGGACCATCTCATTTTAGGATTCAAAGGAGACTATGAATCCCACATTTCATGTAAGAATAAGAACTCTCCTCTATTGCATATGGAAAGTCACTCCATGTTATTGGTTTCATAGGAAGGACAGGATGCAGCAGCTATATTGACCTGCTATATTCCTAGTCTAACAGAAAAATGTGCGGAATCAAGTCTTTGATGGGCCTGCTGCAGAATTGAATATTGAATATTCATCCAACAATACATCAGAGTAAAGTCCACTTGCCCATTGACATTTTGCTCATACTACTAAACATATAAAAAATAAGTGAATTTGCTCTAGTAAAGCGATACTGGGATTTCCTGCCAACCAGTCGAGAGTTGGAAATCTTGATCAGTAATATTAACTAGGTTTAATTCACATAGTTATTTCTGAATTGCATTGTACCTTTAATTATTTCCATATAACACTTCTTTTTAATTCCATTCTTGCTATAAATAATCATACTAGCTAGTATATCTTTAAATAAGTTGATGAATCGGTTGCTGACTAAACTTTATCCAAATCCACACATATATATCTCTCAACATTCCCATTCAGAGCTTTAAATAATTCTCTTGATTTCATCCATAGCTATATATCTTCTCTTCACTGAGAGTGATGGAGAATTCTCTGCATCTAAAGTCATTGAATCACATCTCACTCTGTGTGCAGATCGGTTGAGACATTTCCTGGTTTTTCTCAGAATGTTCTTGGTTTCTCTCCTATCAAATAGGCCTGGCTCCTTTGAGCTTAGTATTTTTTAGTGTTTTTCTCGGCTTAAGGTTGCCTTTCTGTATTGACATGTATGAATAGGCTGTTCAATTGTATATAGGGCCCTGGCATACATGTATTGCAAAAGCTGAAGATCCTGAGGACATGCGAAATTAAGTCTTGCCTGATTTATCCCAAGGTTTCCAAGTGTATTCATCTTTCTCTTTTTCTTTTTTTTTTTTTTCTCTTGCCGCAGCTGTCATTTTATCACCAAAAATATCCTGTGGTGTTGAAAATGTAGCATATACATGTGATCTTTCATTGATGCAGTGTGAGAGCATGGCAAAAGTGGAGCAAATTATCAGATTGACCAATAATTTAAACAAGTAGTTTATGGATATGAGAATCCCGAAAGAACAAAAACAAAAAGAATATATGCATAGAAGAGGGGCATAGGGGCATTTGCTTCCATAATCAACAAAGACCATTTGAACGAATTATTGAACGGTCACTTGCTGTGCTTTAAGCATGCAGAATTGCTGTAAATAAGGGGGGCCAATGAATGCTCAAAGAATTAATTTTAAAACCCAGCACATTAATTCTATAAATCTACAACAGTCCAAAATCCAAAAATCCCTATCAAAGTCATCTCTAACAGACATGCCATACCCACAATTTGTATCGCATTTATTTGGATACGATATGGTCCTTCATTAATTTAATGCATACATCTTCTTCTTCTTCTTCTTCTTTAAATTCTAAGCCTTCACAAGTGACCAATAATTTGTTGGCCCATAAGGAATTCTCACAAACAAAATCATTATTATTATTATTATTGTTATTATTATTTTTTTTTTTGGATTTATTTAGATGATATTATTAAACAATCTGAGAATCAAATTAAGATTCTTAATAAGTTGGCTTAATAATGACGATTTATTTTCTATTTTGCATGAATAATATTACTTTTTCGTTAAACCAAACCTTTTCAATATAAAGTCTGTCAGTGTGACAAAAACCTAAAGCAACACTAAGTTAATTCTGCAAATCCATAAAAGATAGATGTTGATCAATCTGTTGTTCTCAGAAGATAACTTCATATGCAGTTTATCCGAAAACTAACTACCTTTGAACTTCTAAGGCATGCCAAGATGGAGACTGCACGTGCTACTTCCCCACGTTCGAGGCAATCCTTGGTTTAATATTATGGAAGAAAAAAAAGAGAAAAATCTTGTTCCTTGTGGATTTCTTAATTTTGGCTGGTATGTTGTTTCAGAGTTATGGTAAAATCAAAACGGTAAACTTAGCATTTTTATTTAATCATATTATACAATTAATATCCATTTTAAAGTTTTGCTTAAAAGTTTTTAGTTCAAGATTTTATCACCGTATTAAACAAGTCTCGGTTTTTGAAGGAATATAAAAAAAATAGTGATCTAATATTACGGATGAATTTTAGAGTATATAATTACAATGATTTTTTAATATATTTATTTAAAAAATTATACTAAATTTATATAAAATATTTTAATATGTAATTTTGTTGTTTGTTGAATTTTATTGAAAGTACTTTTCAATATTTTATATATTTATTTTAAAAAATTATAAATATAAAATATTTTAATATATAACTTTTATATAGCGATTCTAAATTTTCTATTGATAAAATAAAATAATTATAATAATATTTAAATATGATATCAATTAAAATATGGCCATAAAAGGAAAAGAACACATTACGAAGAAAATTTTATAAAAATGTCAATTCGAGATGTCAAAACTTGTTTTATTTATTTTTTCGAGAAAAGAGATGTAGGGTTTGAGTGTCAGTATCATGGCACATACCATATATGAAAAGTTAGTCATAAATTAACAATCTTTGTAGGAGTGCTACTACAATCAATAGATCCAAATAGTACAAAATTAGCAATCTCTCTTCATTCCAATAATCTATCAAATAAAACCAAACTGACAACCACCATCATTCATCAGTTATCAGAATGCCCATTACCTCATTTAGTCCTCTTGGTATTATTATATGTCTACTGAACAACAACAACAACAGCAAAAAAAATTGGTGAGTGAATCAATTAATTCAGCACAGGAACTTTTCTTAATTAGACACATAATCATAATACAATAAGACAAATGACCATTTTGTTGGCACACTGTGTTGAAAATGGGCGGTGGAGAGAGTCTTTATCTGTTGTCTATCTAGAAACCAACTCAAACATGCCCTAAATCATCAGTGTTGCTTATTCCATGAAAATAGCTTAATCAAGGTCTAAAAAATCGACCAAATATTATTGATTAGAGGGTCTAATTAATATTTTAATTTATAATTTTGAATTCGAACTTTTCCGTTATTATATATACATCAATACTAATAAAAGTTTATTAATTTTTAGAATAAATATAAGAAAATAGTTATTATTATTGTATAGCTATAATTATTCAGATACAGATAATAATAATAATAATGATTAGAGAAATATATACATAATGTGTATGTTATTTAATTATTTCTCAATGACTAAAGAGTAAGGACCACAAAAAGCATACACACATTATGTGATGCAAGGAGATTAGAACACAATACATCAAATCTTTCACAAGCAAAACACCACTTTATTATCCTTGATCGCAGGCAATAACACATGGGTCTGTTGCTATAAAATTATCCCACCAACTTTCTAATCAACATTATTTTAATTGGTCTTCTTTAATGGTCCTGATTAATTCCAAACACCTCTCCTCCTGCACATTACATCGTTTTGCATTATATAGCTTGCCTAATCAAACATACACCCCACTAAAGAAAGAAGCCTGAGAAATGGCTACTCACCATGAGAAGCAAAAGAGAGGTAATTTCTTGATGAATTTCTACAAGTCTAGCAGTAAGAATTACAAACCGAAAATAGAACCAAATGTTGTCATTAATAAACCTTTGTCACACAACCTGTTTTCAAGAAAACTAGAGAATTCTTATCAGGAAACGATGGCCGCAGAAAGAGTAGGAGAAAGAGGAAACGTGATGGTGGAGGCGAGAAAGTCAGTATCTCATGTGGAAACGAATTTAGCATCGGTGGCTTCATTTCTTCAAGTGAAGGTATTGGTGACAGACATGCCTGGATTTATGCAGATTCATGCTTTTCGGTGTGCAAGAAGAACCTATGACAGTTTGGATAAGTTTAGCTCTAAACACATTGCTTACAATATAAAAAAGGTACGTGCATTTGACATGATTATTGATCTCTATTTTTGTTATTCTTCTGCATGGTTAATGGTCGATTAGATTTTTAAGATGAAAATTCATATGTAGCTGTTTCTTGTTACTGAAGTTTGAAGGAGCCCCAAAAAGAAAAAAAAAATGGTTTTCATGCTCCTAATAGTTAATCAAAATTCTTTGGAAGATAAAGTTCATACCTAGCTAATCAAGTAGCAACCCTTGGTTAGTGATGGATTAAACTTGAGGTTTCTACTTGTATTAAAGATAGAAGTTATCATCTTATTATAAGATTAGTTAATTAAATTATATTTTTCTTTTCTAGCGAAAAAGAGAGCACCAGTTACAAAACGGTTCAATATTTATTTGTCAGAATTGAAAAAAGTAAAATATTTATTTACGAGAATTGAAAAGGTATCGTAATATGTAAAGAAATATTTTCAAATTTCTTACAAGACTAGGCAAGTCAAAGACCAAACAACTAAAAAGCTAGATTTAGACAGTAGAGTTGATTAAGCAGGCAACACAGAGAATTCAATCTCATACAGCACTTATTTTATCTTTAACCAACATCATAACATCTGTCTAAAATGTCAAACATATTGCAGAATGCAAAGCAATGGATCCAACATCCCATGTGATACGATGCAGACTAGCTGTAGAACCTATGGTTACAGAATTCAAAATTCTAAACCCCAATTATGCATTAATAATCAAATAATACATACACGTATTAATGTGTCCACAGCATAAAAAGAATACTTTCTATATACTATTCAGTTAGAATCTAATTTCAGTTAATCCGTGTGCTATTCTTTTTTAATTATTTTTTATCAGAATATATAATCCTATGGTGTGACTATTCTTTTCTTTCAGCTGTTTCTTGTTTTTGTTTGTGAATGTTGATATAATCTTGACGAGTCTCCATGAATGCAGGAATTTGACAAGGTATATGGGCCGGCCTGGCACTGCATTGTGGGCTCAAGTTTTGGGTCATTTGTGACCCATTCAACTGGATGTTTCCTGTACTTCTCAATGGAGAAACTTTACATTCTAGTCTTTAAAACAAAAGTTCAGAAAGCACAGCTCCAAAATTAGGCTGTTCTGCAGATGATTTCAGATGGGTGTTTTAAGTTCAACTTCAAAATCATTTAACTGAGAGCTATAAAATATGTGTTTTGATTGAGTTGAGTTTCTTGTAACACAGGGTGCTTATTTGTACATTGTAGGCTAGTGCTCCTTTTAGTTTCTTGATTTTCTTTTTTTTTTTCTTTTTCTTTTTTTCTGGAAAAAATTAAATACATCTTTGGATTACCCATTTATCAATTTTAAAATATATGGCATCTTTCTTAGCAAATATATATAAGTCTCTTTGATAATAAAATATAATACATTATCATATAATATCACTAATTTACTGATACAGTAAATATATGACATAAAAAAAAGGTGTATCACTTCGGTACAAAAGAATGGGTCATATTAATGAAAGCTAACTGTATCATAATAATATAGTTAATTTTACTAACAGAACAAAACATATATACACAGAGTTAATAAGAAAAGAGCATATATTTGTAGTTAAAAAGTGATCAAATCACAATGTATACTTTTTCCTTTCCTTTTTTTTTTCTTTTTATTTTTTTTTATAGTAATGTTTGAATCATGCATCCATCTTCTGTAGTAAGATTATACATGGAAAAAGACTTATTATCAATTTTTTTTGAAGACATTGTCATGACAAATGGGTATAATATAAACTTTGAAGTGTGAGAGTTAACTATCTGCAAGGTATTACTTATCCCCAC
This sequence comes from Ricinus communis, assembly GCF_019578655.1. Lineage (NCBI taxonomy): Eukaryota > Viridiplantae > Streptophyta > Magnoliopsida > Malpighiales > Euphorbiaceae > Ricinus > Ricinus communis. The sequence goes on from NC_063258.1 coordinate 26,305,907, forward strand.
CATCTTAGCTTGCTATAAGGTTGCTGACAATATTAATATGATAAAGCTTACTCAGAAATCACCTGGTTAGATGGATGAACACTTGGCCTTTTTGAATCAAACTCCAATATTTAAGTTAGAAACTTGAAAAACAAGTAAAAAGAATGTAAAGTTAATTAAGAGTTTTAAATATTTTTATAGACTTTTTAAAATGAATTACTTTTAAAGAGTTTCTGAAATTTTAATGATTTTTAAAGAGTTCATGATTTTATGAGGGTCCTTGTAAAATCAAATTGATTATTAGTAAATAATTTTTAGTTTTGGAGTTTCATCAAATTTCTTATATTTTTAAAGATAGAGAATATAGCGTAGAGAATTATGAAGAGGATAATGCAAAAAGATTTAAAAAGAAAAAAGATAAATTTTTTCTTAAAAAAAATAATATTGAAATCTTGAAGAAAGGTGAAAGAGAAATCTTGAGAATTTTTATTTATAATAATACATAAAAAGTCATTAAAAATACATAAAGGTCTATCTCTATAAAAGTTAGTGATTTTTTAAATACTAATTACTTTTAAAAACTTTACAAAGGTTGTAATCGAATACTCCCTAATTTTTATAAATTTTTCTAAACTCTTTAAAAGTCTATATTGAATACTTCATAACTCATATAAAGTTTTTCAAAATTATTATTGAATACACCTTAACTTTTAAACTGCATCTTAATTAAATACACAATTCTAAAACACTAATAACGTAGGTCAAGCTTTCTTATATGCTACTCAACTGGTTCTTATTTGTATAAGAATAGAACTCATCTCCTGACTTATTGGATATCAGTCTTTTAGTCAAATTTCATTTCCTAATATTGATCGGATTTGCCTATAAAATCACAAGATATATAATCTTCATCTAAATACAACTAAAATTAGATGAATTATCATCTAAACTTACTAGTGATGCGTATGATGATATGTAATTAATCCATATTATTCAGACTTCCTCATCCTATTCGAATATGCATATAATTCGAATATGCAAATTCCCATTAGATAAATGCACACAGAAGAACAATAATGATTCAAGTAGGAAGGTATTAAGAGGTCAGAAAGTTATTATTAATTATAACATAATTCATGCAAAACTTCTATTGGTAGTTAAATAAAAACCTCTACAAATGAACACACCTCTTTGATTCAAAATTAAATATAGTAGACCATTGTTTACAACCTAACCTTGTATATATATTTAAATATTATTCGACTGACATTTCATGAATAGGGTTTTCTTTCTTTTTTTTTTTTCTTTTAACTGATATTTTTCTTTGTTTCTTGACATATATATGAAGGTTCCTTTTTTTTTTTTTTTTTTTTTTTGAAAGGAAATATTTATGTCCTTCCAGTATCAAACAGCATAAACTGTACCCTGCCTAAATTGTTCAGTTGAATAGTTACTTTCCCATCCAAATATTAGTGGTCAATGGTCAATACTATTATCATATTATTGAAATTATAAGTCAATTTGTTAGTTGTTTGGAGACCTATAATTAAGTATATGCCATTCTAATAATCTTTGTTAAACAGATTTAGCATATATGTTGACCTTAATTAACTTTGAATATGACGATAATTCATGGATTAATGGCTTAGCCAACTTTCAAAATCTATTGATCATGCATTACCTTAGTAGATATTTCTGTTAATTATGACCCTTCTTGGTAAACCCAATACATTACTAGTGTTGAAGTGAATTATATGTTTGAAACTTATTATATTGAAGTTTATAGATCTTTTCTCCAAATTAGCTTTAATTATTCTTATGAAACGATAAATTTAGGTATGCATTTTTTTTAATATGGATTAAAAATGAGATAAATGAATGTAAGAATTAAAATATTTTAACTTTTAATCTTTTTATTTATAAAAAATTTTATAATAAAAGGATTTAAATATTTTTATTATGTAACTCGTCAATCTATCGAATTCTTAATAATTTTTTTTTACAAGACAACTGAGATAAATTATCGGTTTAGCTCTTCAATATTTATTAAAGAAGAAAATCACCAAACTCTTTAGAGTAATTAATTCGATGATACGACACTTTTATTATAGATATTCTAAATTATTAAATTTTATTGCATAGAAATTTTACTAATAAGATAATATATATTATACAATATAAATATAAAATTTATTATTACCAATTATACAAATTTTGAAGTAGAAGAATATTAATTTTACTTTTTTATTAAGCGGCACACTACATTAGAACACCTCAAAAGGGAAAGTCCAAACTGAGTAGTGGTTTCTTCAACGATTTTCCGGAGTAACAGTTGGGAATCGGTGTTATAATTAGGGGTTGACTGAAGTCCACACCATCTATTTCAATTATGGCAGTGACTAATATTTTTCTATTATTTTATCCAAAGTGATAAGTATTATTAATTAAATTAATTTCAGAAATTAACCCAAAAAATTAAAGGAAAGGAAAAGAAGAAGATAAATTTGAATGATATCCCTATCATTTGCAATACATAAAAGCTGCCAGGCCAACCATTTCTCCATTAGTTTGACTTTACACAAGTGGATAAATCAATGTTCATGTTAAACAAAGTTTTTAATTGTGGGTTTTAATCTTACTTTTTTCTTAAAACAAAAAAAATAATCTATCAAAATTAAGATAAATTAATAAATTAAATTCAATAATTTTTAAATCTGTTTTTTTAATACCAACAAGTTAAGAGTTGTTGTTTGTTTCAAATGCCCTTTTTGTTTTCCTTTTTCCTTGAAATAGAAATAATAGTCCAGCCAGATCTAAATTGCATTTTTAATTTATAAATGAGCCAATATAGGGTTATTATAACAATCAAAATATCTTAATTTTCCTGAATTACTAAATTAATACGATCATTAAAATTAATTAATCTTCCCAATTAAGCTTGAGTGTAAGTAGTCATTAATTAGTAAGTAAATGCCATAAAATATATGCAAGTTAAGCATTCCAATTAACTCATATTTTGGAGATTAGAATAAAATATAATTGGATGCTTCCAGTCTTATGGTGTTTTATGAGGTGACGTGCTTGGTATTGGCCGGCAGCTTAGTTTGCTAGTTAGAGTGATTAGGCGATAAATCTTATACTTAATTTACATGAAAACAAAATTAGTTGCGTTACTAACTAATTATGCACCAACTCCCATATCAATGCCACTTGTTGCAATTATTGCGACCTTTTTCTACAAGAAAAAAATAAAATTAAACAGAAGGAATTGAATTTATATTTATAAACTAGAAAAAAGAAGAAGAAAATAAACCTCAGTTTATGTTCTATTTTTGATACAGTCACCTTCATGATTAGACTTATTTGTTCTGTCAAAAAGAGAAAATGATTCGAATGTGCAATATTTGCTTAAATCGCCTTTGATATAAATGAAATTTTTATAAAAAATTTATTTTAAAATTTTAAATTTAATAAATTTGATATAAATAAAAATTAAATTAAGAAATTATCTCGTTAAATCTATATAATTAGTTATAATTAAATTAAATTTGAAGATAAAATTTTAAATGAACTATAAATTTATATATATTTTTTTATTACGATACATATATTATTAGTCCAAATATCCATTCTCTCTCTCATTCTTCATGTTCTCTCTTATTTTGACTATTTTCTTTAAGGAAAAAAATACTTAAACTGCAACATATTATATAAAAAGTATTTTTGTACATATTAGAATAAAAATATTAATTTGATTTTACATATAAATAATAAATTTTTATTTTAATTATATAACATACCAAATACAAAAAAAAAAAAAGATTAACTCCGTAACTAGAACAATGTTTAATGAATAAGAAAGCTTATGCAGCTAATAGCCTCTTGATTTCTCAAGCTTCTTGATTAATTGCCTGTTCAATTCTTCTTGCGTGTCACAATTTGTTCAGATTTTTGATGCAATATTCAAAGCTAATCAACTACTCGTTTAATCTAAAATAGAATTAAAGCATACGATGTTGGACTTCTCCAAGAACTAAAAAAAATCCCATATACAAACAAAAACATTTCACCACATGAATGTTCTTGAAAAAAAGAAGAAGAAAGAAAACAAAAATTTCCGGGAACATACATGTATTTATAATTAAACATGATGATACATACATATATTAATATAATCAAACTTGAAGAATTTGATCATATCACCGAATGATCAAGTTCTAACGCTTACTTTGTTCTGCGTTGACGATGGCGGGTGGTATTGTAATTAGTAGAAGCAGAAACTGGTTTGCCGAAGATGCCACATAAACCACAACCTGAGACCTTGGGAGATGGAGGGTCTACGTTCGGCGATGATGACACCTTCACCGTCCGGTAGATGACTCCGCCAGCGGACTGACTCCGTTGGAGCTTTCCATTACTGCTAGTTTCTGCCTTTTCATTGTTCTGATGCGATTCTCCTGTCAAGAACTTGTCATCCCATACCAATCCCGAGGATCCTTGTCTTCTAAATGATGTTGTAGACCTTTGCAAGCCTCCACTGTCCATGTCTCTCTCAAGCTAGGTACCCAGATATATACGTATGAATATTTTCCCTTTGTATTATGAGTAAAATGATGGGCAAGGGAAATGGTGTAGAGCAATCTATAACTTTGGGGAATTTAATTATTATGTTATGATGGTAGACTTTTTCCATTATGCACATAGAGAATGAAAATGACAAAAAGAGGCATAATTAAGAGAGGATGCTATCATGAAATGGGATCTTCAATTTCTAATTCTATATGGTTAGAATTGGAAGACCAAAGCCCTCTTGTGGGTTCTATATGCATTTACTAATCTCTCCTCAGTTTTAGCAATACAAACAAACAAAAAACATGGTGAAATAAGGGTAGAGAATAGTATAATAGTCTACTGCCCTTTCTTCTTTTAAATCTTCTTTTTCGTCTCCTACCCATTTGGTAGTTTTTTGCATGACAGCTAATTCCAAATGAGGTTTTTCTTTTGGGTGCATGTGCTTAACAACTAGCTAACCAGTTGCTGTTTGTGTTTTCAGCACGGGTTCATTAGTCTCTAATTACACAAGACCAACAATTGGATAGTGATACCTATCGTATAATTATCATTCTACAATTTTCCAATATCATATGCAATTTATAACATTTAGAACTTTACCCATTATCCAAGTATATCACTCGTTTAATGATTCAGGTAGTTTAAGTGCAAAGCCCTTTTTCCCAATTAATTAACTGTAGCCGACTTTTTATGTATAATATTTAAGTTTTAATTCATTTCACTTTAGATAATTAATAATTCTATTATTTAATAATCGATAAGTTTTAATAACATCATTTTATAATTATTTATTATTAAGGACATCTTTCATGAAGAACTACAATATAAGTAAAAGAATTACTTATTTAAAATTTTAATATTTAGATAAAAATATGATTCTTTCTTATATAATACTTTTTGAATATAATGTTTTAATATATTGACCCATAATTATTTTACATTTTTAATTATTAATAAATTAATACTTTTAATATTTATTAATTTTTTTAATCTATCCAAGATATTAATTATTAGTCGGAAAGAGTTGACATAAGTAGAAGAAAGTAAATGAAAGAAAATATTTGTCATTCCAAAGCTATTTGCTAAAGCACTATAACTGCTTTGAAACAAAGGATGCTTCTCTACAACTTTCATACACTGGACAGTTTCATGCAACTGAGAAAGCAATCAACAGAGCTAATAGGAATTGCTACATATCAAGTGTGCCCATGCAAGCCAAAATTCCTGTTGTATAAAGTGAATCACAATTCAAAGATTTAATCACCCCTTGCAAAGAAGAAGCAAGATGATAGAGTCTCACTGATAAATGTACTGACCCATTATATAACTTTCTTTTTTCTGGGCAGCTCTATACAAGACATAGGGAGAAGCTCAATAGCAAGGATCAAGTGATCAAAGTATCTCTTAGAGTCTAAGTAGAAACAAGCACGCTCTAGTTAAGCTTCTATTTCGGAAACAGTGTATTGGCAGAGATGATGAAAGCAGTTTAGAAGACAGAAAAGCTTCTCTCCAATGTCTTCGTATATTCATATAGTAGCAGCAGGAAAAGAAGATTTTCCTTCATCTACTAATCGTAAGTAGCAAGATCTGTTACATTCAAGCTTCAAGAAGATACGCTTATGCTGTTAATACTCACCAAGCAATTTTTCATCTTCCATATCTTCTTTGTAAAGAGGTATAAATTCTTTACTGAATGCTCACTATTCTTTCCAGCCATGTTACCTTTAATTATTGAACCTACTACCATCACAATCTCATGCAGAACTCGGCCTCCTTTTGTCCTTGAGGATTTCACTCAGAGGCTTAGGACTCTCAAAGTCAGCTGTGGCCATTCTACTTGAATTATCAGTTTTTCCAGTATAATCTCCATTTTCTTCAGCCTTTTTCTTCTCTTCTTTAATCTGAGCAAGGGTCTTTGGTCCTGTAAACTGAGTGGAAGCTTGACTAGATTTCCTCTCCTTTGAAGCTGGTTTCCTTAGTACTTCTGATGAAAGAGATTGCTTTCTAGCCAGCCTTCTTTCCTTGTCTCGCTGCCTGGACCTATTTGAACGTGAGTGCCTAAGCCAGCCATGGTCATTACCACCATATAACTGACTTCCATTTTTGCGATGTGGTTCAATAGCAGTACTTTTCACTTCTAATACCAACTTTCCATGTGGCCGCTGATTACTACCAGGCCTTCCCTGACCATGACCAAGCAGATGAGAAGAATAGTGCCTTCTGGATGACCGAATCACTGTATGGCCATGAATTGCTCTGTCTTTCCCCAAGCGGTCCCGAAGATCCACAATCCTCTGGTCATTAATTGATAGTTCCATAGCCACAAGTTTTCTCTTCTGGGACAATAGAGAATCTGTTACTGAATTCCTTGAAAGGCCTGAGTCATTTCCAACATCATCGAAGATGTGGACATTATCTGCAAAATCAGTGTTATCATACTTCCCGCTTCCATAATCATCTTCTGCATCATGGTATGCATGGTCATACTCAACTAGATTTTCAAAATCATACCCCAAGAAACAATTGTTTGGATCTCTTTGTTCCATGTCAAGGGGCAGTAAATACTCTTGGTCATCTTCATAATCCAAATTTTCTGATTTGTCATCCACGAGGACGTCAAAACCTGGAGACGACTCCCATCGCTCCTCTGGTTCGACATGGTCATCCATTTCCTCTTCTGGACTCTGAGTTGTGTATGCAAGAGATCTGCTTTCAGTAAAGCTGTTTACTTTAAGCAAGAAACTAGGGTTAAGAATAACAGCTTCTTCAGACTGGGATACAGCAATCTGTGGAGAGGGACTTCTCATTACTGTCTTTTCAGGAGCTGGAAACTGAAAGTCCTCATAAGGCTGCAGTTTCAAATCCTTTACTGCCTTTGCAGCTGTTTCAGATGGATTAGCATTCACTTCAGTTGGTGCAGACACAGTATCATTCCCGCCAGATATCTTACTATCCAATGGAATGTTTTCTTTGATTGCTGAGGATGTACTGCCAGATTTCCCAGTAAATGAATTGGCTTCAGGGCCATGCATAAAAAAGCATCTGTCACCTTTATTACAAAAACCATTAAAAAAGAAATAACAGGGAACATTGGTCTTGTTTGCTGGTACAGAAGATGATGACAATTCAGGTGGTCCTTCAGCATGCATTTCCAATGGCTGTTGAAATTTTAAGTTAGTACCAACAACATAATCAGAAACCAGAGGATGATAATGCAAAAACAAATATACAAACTGACAAACCCATACACGCACATCCTTCAATGAAGAGGTGTCATTGCGAGGAGTTAAAGCTTAGCAGACAAACCCATTTCACAGAAAAATTATATGAAATTCACTAAAGTAATCTTAATTTTAATCATGAGGTCCCCTCAGCATATCCAAGAGACATGCATAATGCAGTAATGCAGAAATTACAAAAGTGAAGAATTGGGAAGGTATCATTCTTAAGGGACTTAAAATTGGGAAAGAATATATAAAAGCAAATAGTGAAACAAAAATAGAGAGAAAAATATAAATATGAAAAAGAAGAATTACAGGATGTCTAAAAGCACAGGTTGGATTATAACAGTCGCCAGCCAACCAGTACCAGCAATCTCTTGGGTTTAATCTTGCTATCTCATTGTGCCTGTACTCACATTCCAATCCCTGGAAAAAAGGAAAAAAATCAATAAGTATAATAAAATTAAAATACAAAGAGAAAGAAGACGAAGCACGAATCGATAATAATGCTGATAAAGATAGAAACCCTAAATAGATTGAAGCAAAAAAAATGTTCAAATGTAAGATACTACAATAATAATAGCGGAAACTAAGAAGGAAGAGAAAAGAAAGAAAGAAAGAAAGAACCTTCTTGCATGTGAGAGGAGAGGCCAGGAAATACACACAATCTGTGTTCCTCTTCTGTATATCTTCCTCCATCTGCATTCTTCAATTTTACTGTTATCAACAAACTAGAAGATCAAAAGGGGGTTGATCATGATGATGAAAACATATGTTGGGGAGAGAAAAGTTGTTTGTGTGCGTACTGTAGAGAGAGACAGAAAGAAAATGGCTTTTGGGCTACAGTGCTTTTTGTTCTTTTATTTTTCTCTAAAAAAAAAAGAAAAAAGAAATATGCGGTGCATTTTCTGTTGTTGGGATTCCGTACTTCGAACTAGGGGTCATCGCGGATCGATTTTTGAACCGGACTGAAATCAGAAAAAATTGAACTGAAATTGAAATTAAAATTAAAATCTAATTTATAAGAAAAACTAATCCGGTTCAACAAAATTAAAAAAATAAAATGATAATTTAACTAGTTAGGAACTAATTGGAAGTAAAATCACGTCTAGAAACAAAAACCGATTAGAAACTAATTCAATTACAAGCTAAAATTGGATCAATTTTTATACAAGTTCCATTTATGGTGGAACTACAACTAGGCGGTTCGATTCCGATTCTGATTCGACATGCTATTTGTAAATGTCTGTTGCTCTTTCTTTCTATTTGTTTTATTATAGTATATAATATTCAATATAAATATTGCTTTATATATGAGTCCAGAATTATTCTCTATTTTCATCATCTTATGTTTATTTTGCTTTTTTCCATCATAAGATGTGATGGATTTTTAATCTTTAGAGTAGTAGTTAATAAAACCAATATTAATAAATGATAGATGAATTTGAAGATCTATATGGAGCTCATTTTTTTTTTTTAATCTTTAACAAAATTGATGGCCTCTATTAGATATAAATTCAAAGTCCTCTATCAAATTCGATCAAATTATAAATATTTTTTCTTTAATTTAAGTGTTTAACTATTAATAAAAATTTATATTTAATATGCTCTGAATTAATTAAATACTAGATGAACGAAAAAACTCAAAGTCTTCTCCATTCACTAGCCAATGAAACCCGTAAAGTATAATAGAAGGAGAGATTTATCTCCTTTGCTCAGAAAAAACTCAATTTTTGATAAATGAGATTGGAGGTTCAAACGATGACTTCATTTCTTGACAAAGGAAATTATCAAAATCATACATGTTCATAAAAACTTATAATATGCACCCAACTTGCAAGTATCATAAACACAAGCCCTTTTACTCATATAACTTCTCTGTAAAATCTCAGATCAGTATACGGCCCTAACATTTCCAATTATTTGGTATTTTGAAACCTGTGTTTCCATTCACTGATTCTGTAGAAAACATTTATTACAAAAATTTTAGAACAGCCGAAAAAACGACTCTGTATGCTGCTTAAATGCCTCTCCTAAAATTTGTAAACCATTTGCTCAGTATATCCAAGTTCTTTCAGTAAGCCAGTTAGCTGCAACAGAGTAGAAAAGGAAAATGAAGAGAAACTTACACCTAACAAAATAAAAATTGCAAAACTATTACAACAGACTAAAAGCGATGGCATTATTTCTTACCTCTCCTTGCGAATAATCTTTAGCCTTACTACCAGAAATGTGTTCCATCATCCCAGATGGGCCGCATACCTGAATGAGAAAAACAAGTGTCTTTGAGGTGTGATAATCATTTGAGATGAGTTAAATCTCTGTCCCAATTTCCAGCCAAAAACTACATAAGCTACAGATAGAAACCCCATGGACTAGCCAGGCATGTGGATAATATCAGAGGTTCTAACAGCCAGATTTTTAATTTGTCACGTAGTTTTAACTTTTAAGTCAATCTTTGCAGCCCATTCAAACGGTCATGTTCTATCTCAAGCAATCAACATGCATCAGTGCACATGCAGATATAATATAATCTTATCATGAGCTTGTTTTACTCATTTCAGTCCAAGGATTAACTGGAAAGAGCAATGATCCTGATAAATTTTTTATCTATACTCTAACAGTAAATAGTTGAAACAAACTGCCCATGATTTGCCACGTGGATAACTGAATCATAGACAGCTTCAAGAAGGCCTTAATCTGCTATAGCACAAAAGGATATCAGAAAATCCCTAGAGAGGACCCCATTGTCAAAGAAGCAATGGACTCTTAAAACAAAGTTCCATTTCACCTTAATCTGTTACGGAACAGAACGTATTGGAAGTCCTAAAGATTACCATGTCAAGCAGCAAAGAACTGCTGGAGAAATGGATCACATAGATTTAACTTGAAGCAAAATAAAGGATACAATAAAAGATTCATTGGATAACGGTTCTGTTTGTCTGTCTGTCCGTCTTCATAATGAAGTATAATTTGGAACTTCATCTTTGAAACTCACAATGTTTTCTAACAAAAGAGATCTAGAAGGACCCTAAAAATGTGAATAAATAGCACTTGATATTTCAAGAAAGAGGCAGAATACAAAGACGTGAAAACATTTTCAATAAACAAGAACACCCAAGTTTAAATTTCCAAATTGTACGCGCGTTGATTTAATTCATCTAGTTGAATTTCAACTAGCTACTTAGTGAAGATCAAGGATTTAATAGCGTGATAATTACCAGGATAAGTGTATCATTACTAGGACCAGGTAAGCCTTTCAGAGCCATATCCTTTGATACATATCCTACACCTCCTTTCCAGTTTTTTGATGGATTCTCTACAGTGTAGAATACCTGAAATTTTTAGCATAGAAAAGTAAGCGGTTTTCATTGGTGAAGTACACCATTTTTGGCTAGTACAACAATTTTTTAAGAACCAAGCAACTTGTACCTTAAAATTTGGGTGGCTAGCAGCCAGGAAGTCGAGTTTCTGTTGGAGTAGTATATCATCGGGGGAGATATTGCCATAAAGCAACGTAACCTGTCAGAATACCAGCTCATCATCAAGTGAGATTTTTCAGGAAGACAACATGAAAAATTGCTTGACGTTAGACCTACGGAAAAAAATGTCCTTGAAACTTAAGCATGCCAATAATAAGTGTTTTGACATGTCACTTGCATGCTAATAAATGCATTGGAAGTATAACAGAAGTAAGAGATGAAAATAAAATGTAGTCAGTGGAAAATCAATGGTAACAGAAAATTATGATAAAATATGCTCACCTGAGTGTTGTCATCAGGATTCTTAAGGATAGCCTCAATGATTTGAAGCATAGGAGTAATGCCTGAGCCACCAGCAATCTGTTATAACCGCATATATTAAATACTGGAAGAAACATAGGTTTATCAAATTTAGATGAAATCAGTCATTATGGTTATTACTTGCAGTAGATTAATGAACAATCTTCAGAACTGGCTGTGCAACAATAACCAGAGGACACAAATAGAAAATGTGGTGTAAACAAGAGTGCGGTTACAGAACAAGTCATGGACTTTTCATCTTAATTAAATGAAAGAAGTGGATGGCTAATCCACCACTCTCTTCAGATCCAAGTGGGATAGGGGCTCAATTTATAAGAACACAATAACCAAGGGTAGAGGACATGGCTATTGTGAAGAGTGACCATCTCTCCACTAGTTCCATAATCAAAAGCTATCTTCAAATTCTAGATAACTAGCTCATACCATGCCGATGTGTTTCTTCATATTGGGAGAGTATCTCAGCTTTTCAATGGGCCTGCAATGGGCAAATTCAATTCAAAATTAAACATGACATAAAAGAAAATTTCTGCCAACTTATGTGTGAATAACCTACCCTTTAACTTCAACAACATCACCAGGCTTTAAGCTAGCAAAATGCTGACTCATTTTTCCTTCAGGATACACCTGCGGCAATTTTACAGGTTACAAAGTATTTAATAATAATGAAAGTATATCCTAAGAAAGAAGCATAAAATTGAGGGAAAAAAAACTATCGACATCTATAATAGCATACCTTGATCAGTAAGTCAAAATATCCCTTAGCATCTGGGTCAGAAATAGGAGTGTACCTGAATTTTTTTTTTAAGAAAAAAAGAGTTAAGTGCTTTCAAAAGTTAAACTTTAGGGCAAGTTTAAGAGCAAACTGACAATGTTACGAGCAACATCATTTGAAAAGGAAAAAAGTAAAAAGTGAAAGCTGCAGCTTTTTCCTTTTTTTTTGGGCCAAGAGAAAGAAGAAGAAGAACAAAACAACAAGAGAACATGCAAAAAATTTAACGTTTGCATCTGATGAATCCCCAATAAATGGAGACTACATAGTTTAGGTATCCAGGAAACCAATTTTAAGCAAAAACTTATATATTGAGGGCATGCTAGCTAAAATGCAATATACCTTATACACAATCAAAATCTTGCTAATGACAATGAAATGGCATTAAAATACTTTTGAGTAAGTAGGCACATCCAACTGAAGAAGTGAGCCTTACCATGAACAATTACAAGAAAAACAAATAAAGTATTATGTCGCAAAGGCAATTCAGAATCTTGAACAAAAAGACTTACGGACGTATGACATATTTTGTTTTTCCTTCAGCATCATGTCCTAATGGAGCCCTGCAGTTACAATAACACATTAGAATGATATATGTACTTCAGACTTCTGCAAAAACCAATTTGAAGCTCTGTTTGACCTCAATTAATGGATCCTACCAAAAATACTAAAGCTCTTACGACAAATTTCTCAGTTGCATATAATAATACAAGAAATGTACCTTGTAAGAATGCATGACGCAATATCTAAACCCAACTTGGCAGAGGGATCAAATGAAAACCTACCATTTTGAGGAGAAAAGGAAAAATTTAGTCACTTGGAAAATAATCCAAACTTAACTAATATTAAACAGCAAAGTAATTGAAGTAAGAGGTGATACCTGAACAACTGAGTATTGTGGCTAACTCTAGCAGTGTCTTGCAGCTTAAACTCAATCCACTTATCTGGTTTAAGAGCTGAAGATGCAAAAAATGCAAATAGTGATACAGCATTTACTAAGTGGATATTTTTAATACAAAAGCCACCGAAATCCTAAATTTACTAGATAGTCATCTTTCGGTTTTGATAGAAGAGAAAAGAAGACAGAGGAGAAATGCAGACTGACCAACTTTTGGACCAGCATCCTCTTTGACTTCATCAAGATAAGCCTGCCATTAAAGAATACATAGAAACATATAAGTTCTCAATTCAAGAGACAGTGGATAACCCAACAACAGCACAAAAACCATTTTCTAATTAAATCCTTAAATCAGCATCAAATACACTGGTACTTGTAGAGAAGAACTCCCTCTAAAGCATTTCAATTAGGGATCACAAATAACGTCACTAAACAATTTAACTACATTACAGTAACAATCATTTTGGTGACGTTTAGCACATAAAATAAACATACACAGTAGAGAACTTCACAAATGATGAACTGTTAAACTCAAAATCTCATGCAATCATATTATTATGTATTCAAATTCATTAATAAACCACATTTTATCAAACACCTATTTAGCTTTACATAGGAAAAAAAACCATTAGTCATTTCTACCACTAAATCTTAGACATTGCACATAAGGGTACATTTGAAACAAATCAAAATCGTGTTAGTGATCAACTTACTAAATTTGGAGAGGAGTAGTAGTACAAATAAGAGATTCCACCAGAAGCTGCTGCAATTGCTCCAATTGGAATGCGAAACCCATTAAAATTGGACTTCGATTGCCCTCCGAATCCTATTGAGCTAGCTTTAGCCAGCCTTTTGAAGAACATAGAAGCCATTTTTCAACAATCAGTATAGTGATTAGTAGAGAGAGTATAACCCAATTGACAGGAATTAGGGTTTTGACACTCTACTCTCCAGAGAAGAAGGAGAAGATTTTCCAGCCAATAATAACATGACACGTTTTCTTCTAGGACTTGGTCCTAATGGGCCTTGTTTTGACTTGAGTCTGTTTATTCTAATAGTCGGACTCGAACCAATAAGATTTAAAAGAATTTTTTAGAAATATTTTAAAATTAATAAAAATATTATTTTTAGTGTATAAATTTTTTTAAAAATATATTGTGGTTGTTTTTTTTTTCTATTTTTTTAGTTATTTTTTTATTATTTTACTAGAAAATAACCAAAGAAAAACTAATAAAAACAACGAAAACCTTATTTTTATATTTTTCACATAGTAAAAATGATAAAAAGAATTTATATAATATTTTTAATAAAAAAATATATTTTTTAATTATTTTTTCAAGTTTTAATATGTCCAACTTCTTATAATTGATCAAGCCACTTAACATTATATTTTTCGGACTAAAGGCTTAAAAATAAAATAAAAACTTTCACTTTTATCTAATTCTCAACTTGAATGGTAATAAGATAAAAAGTAAATGCAATTATGAATTGATCTAATCTTTGATTACTTACTATATTATATCATAATCCTGAAACATATCAATGATTATCATATTATAATTTCCGATTTTGTACTCTTTATACTAACATTATTTTTGATAAGACAAAATAATTCTTTAACCAAATTACATTATCAACCTAAATAAATTATATGCACTAAAAATTAATAAAATAAAATAATATTCTATAAATATTACACACACACACATATATATATATAATATAAAAAGAGTAAGAAATTTAAAATTTTGTTGTTTGGTTTTATTTAAATTTTTTGGTTAAAATTGAACCAAAAATATATATTTCAGTTTTTAATAAATTAGAACCAAATCAAAATTGAAGCAAAAAAAAAATTGTACGTTTCAGTTTTTTTTTTTTTTTTAATTTAAGTCAATTGGGAGTGAGTGATAATAAAAAATGTCTCAATATACATTTATATAGAGGTATAGATATTTAAATAGATATTTATGAGATATACAAAAAAAGAAAACAATGAAGGCAACACATTTTTTGAGCTTCAAACTTTAGGTAAGCTAAAAACATCTTATTTACAAATATAACATGCAACGCATTGAGCCTCCAATAAATGCAAACCACTAAAAAATGCACCTGAATGAGCACAGAGTAGCTTCATCAAGTGCTCCATTTTGTCAAGGCAACAAAATATTGCATTTATGTGGTGCTTTCATGTCATCAATGGTGAATATGGGTATTGTTTCTAGTGAAGATAACAGTCAACATCAATGACTAAAAAGATAATGCTTTCTTGTGGCCTCTTATAAAGAATTGAACAAACTCCATTTTTTCTTTCAGCAATAATTAAATTTCATATGATTGATCAGTGAATCTGCTTGTTGTACTTCCATTGGCCTCCTGTCCCTCTCTTACATTTGTTTCCTCAATAATTTAGTACCAAGCAATCAGCCCATACTGAATTAGTCTAAACTAAAGACAGAATCTGTTGATGATATGTGCCTATCAACTGAAACTGATACTGTAGTTGTTTGCTGCTTCTTTATGGAAAAGATAGATGTGAAATCTCACCATTCCCAAAAATTTAACCTAACTTAGGTGTACTTCACACTTAAATATGACAGGAACTATTTTTGTTGGCATGAACCCTGCTGGAATCCTATCTTTGCCTTACCATCAAAACGTGTAATATGTTATATTTATATATATGACCCTCAAATATACTAATGTAAGAGGATTTCTTAATTTTTCGGTTTTTAACTTTCGGTTAGAGGAGATGAATTCAAACTTGATATTTTCGTTTAAATTGAAATATATATTTATTGTCGAGATAAGTATTTAGGTAGAGGAATTTTTAATTCTTAACAAGCATTTATCATTTGATTCAAAGTTAACATTCATGTCAGAGTGCTTAGTTAAATTATTTGTCTGAAAGTGATGCAAAGATAGAAAAGATTTATATTATTTGAACGGTTGAGAATGACCTAGCAGCAAAGAAAATTATTTACATTCTAGCACCACAAAATTATTTAGATTCCCCATATTTTCTCATGATTGATATTTCAATATATCATAGCTACATGTGGAAAAGGCCATCCTCTAGAGTGGGAGAATCTTGTCCTTATTTGCCTTAATATCACCAACATGCTTCTGACACATACGTCCATGTTGGTCTACTGCATTCTTGTCTAATTCCTGGGGTTTAAAGTTGAACATGTGAGTGAGTGTTGGTTCTGCAACTCTAATAATATTCAGAACTAGCCTATGGTTAACTAGTTCAGTTTTAAGTTCTGAGCTGGATTTTTCAAGATTTTTTCCAGGTATATAGTCCTATGATGCAGGCCCTGTCCTCTGCCTTCAGGTTGGTGGAGAAGAATTGGTGCTTAGAATCTTTGAAATGGGATTTGGCGTTAGTGATGCAAAGTTCTGGCATTTCACTTCTGATTATAGCACTATCTGCAGAGATTGCTTGATTCTTTAGAAAGCTGCAGTTTTAGAGTGCATTGAAGATTACAGGATGGCATTGTCTTCCTGTAAATTAAACTATCCTCTATTTCTTCTAGGTTGTATAGACAAGAAAAGAAGACCAAATCTATCTGTGACCGTGCAATCCAACAAGAATTCAGGGTCAGGTAGAGCACCAACAGAATATCAGAAATCCAATTCTCTGCTTAAACGAGCAAATACAGTGGGCATCATTGGAGGTGTATCTGTTTTATCTACACTTATTTTCCTCGAGAAGCTTGTCTGGATGAGCTCAAGAAATGGAGAAGAAAGCATTCCATTTGTTGTCTGCAGTGATCCGTCCATAACTCGAGAGCTGTCATCCCAATCACATGTTTCTTGTCATTCATTTAGCAGTAAGAATGCTGAAATCGAATTGAATGCTGATGAGATCATTGAGAACTTGAGGTGTAAAAGGAAGTTTCTGGATCAGTCGGGTGCTCGTTGTATAGTTATGCCATGCCATCTTTCGCATGCATGGTATAATGAGATATCTGAGGGCTGTTTGCTGCCATTTTTTCATGTTGGTGACTGTGTTGCCAGTGAGCTCAGGGAAGCTGAGTTAAAGCCACTTGAAGCTGGAAGTGAAGTGAGAATTGGTATGCTTGCTTCAAGTGCAACTTTAACTGCTGGTTTTTATCAGGAAAAGCTGCAGAGTCAGGTACACTTTCGAACTCTTACCTGTTTGTTCTTGTACTTTCTAAATTCTTAAAAAGGGGAATGAGACGGTAGGGAGTAGAAGTAAAAGTAGAACTCTTGGTCTCCTGCAGTACGAGGCGGGTTCCCAACCATTAGGCTAGTAGTTCTGTAACTACTTTCAACTTTCAGCTTCCATGACACGACTGTAAAATACAAGTTTTCTAGTGTGTTCTCCTTGTTAAAATGTGCAGGGCTTTGAGGTGGTATTGCCAGATAAGGCAACCACTGATCACATTCTAATTCCTGCAATTGAAGCATTGAGAAGAAGAGACATTGAAGGGGCGCAAAATCTATTAAGAGTAGCAATCCAGATTCTTTTGATGAGGGCAGCGAATATTGTAATTCTTGCTTCCGATGAACTTCAGGGTCTTCTGCCTCAGAATGATCCGCTTCAGAAGAAATGTATAGACCCAATGGATGCTTTGGCCAGGTCAATCATAAAATGGGCAAAACATAAAGCCAAGGTACAAAAGAATATTTGAACCGGAATCAGAATCATAAAGCTGGTGATTTGAGTCAGGTGCAGACTGGTACTATCATCCCAGCTAGGAGAATGTCCGCCCATGTTCCTGTTATTAGTATTAGTTTTGGTGCTCTATCAAATTTCATGCACCTAGTTTGTTTTTTTGTCCCTTTTTTTGCTATAAGTGGTGTCACATGCAAGTTTTTACCACTTATCAGTTTTATTGCACTCTATATATATAAAGGCAGTTTGATGCCACTACCCATATCTGTTTTCACTCAGAAATTATAATTTACAAATCAGACCAGTCACATTATAATATTTGAAGTTCGAAGGAGAATTTTAAATGGCTGCACAACATATATTACCAAATCTAATTTACAAATCAGACCAGTCACATTATAATAGTTGCCAGTCTCCATTGTTTTAAATCATTAATAGGCAAATTACAACACTGGAGTGAATGAATTCTGGTAAAAAGAAGGAGAAAAAAAAAAGAAGAAGAGGAAAATGCTAAAACAATCAATATAATCAGGGTGGGAGGGACATCTTCGGAATCCATGATTGCTACAAATTGGATATGGAACTACTTACTCCACTTTTTGAAGATTGATTAACCCAAGAAGAGATTAGGTGGTGAGCAATAGCGAAAGGGCCAGGGAAAAACATTGGAGCAAGTTCCCCACTTTCTACATTAAAATCTGCTGAGAAATTTTGCCCTTTCTCAACGCCCTTGCACATCTGATCAACCTTGGCAGCTGCTGTTCTTTGTGCCTTATCGTATTCTGCAAACGCCAATGCCTTCTGGACATCTTCTCTGCTATGCCATTTAGCATCTAGACAAATGAAAATTTTAACACTATGCTCGTTAACATCTCTGTCAAACCTAAAGCAACATTTTTAAAGTCATCAGCTACTAAAATGGGTCAAAAAGAGTTAAATCCTGAACAGGAGATGTAAACCTTTTTGCAACTTCAAACAGCCCAAATTACACACAAAGAAACATATTCTTATGATTATTACTTGAAATTTGGTCCAATTCTTGACATGTGTAATTACATGAGGATGAGAATTTAAAATGTGAACAACTTCTTCTCAGGCATTTCACCCTAAACATATGCAGAACCAAAATTATGAGATAAATGTAAAGGGTGCAAGGAAACAACCTTGGTATTAAAAAAAATATTCCGGAAGCAACAGAACAGTTGCACCAGAGAGTAATGAAATAATGATTCCTAAGAAGGTTTGAACTTTGAATTGTGGAAAGTGTCTTGCAGCTTCATGGAAAATATTTATAAGACTCGAGGATAAGGGGATGCCAACAGAATGTGAATAGAACTATCCCTCACTGCTTTTTTCTTGTAGAAATTAAATTGAACTTAATGATAGGTTGCACACACTCTTGGGACAAGTGCATAAATGTTCCAATCATCCAGGATACATTTGAGAGGATAATTACACATTTGCATTTATTTGTTTGTGTTCGTTGTTGTTGTTGTCCTTTTATTGTTCCTTTTTCTCATATTAAGCATCCAAAGCTTAAGCTTATTTAAATCTGAGTTGTAAAGAGAAATAGACCATTGAGGTACCTTAATTTGGCTAGGGATTACTGTTAGAAAGTTTGTAGGGGGAAGTTTGTTGCATGAAATATTTAATTGATTCAATTATGCTCAAAGCCTTCAAATAATCATCATGTTCCATTTTCCCAAGGTAAAAGGAAACAAGATGAAGTGAAACAACCTCTTGCTATAATAATAGTAAGACATTAAACTATGTTGAGAGATTAAATTCGAACAAAAAATGAAACTGCAAGTAACAAAAAGTTCAGTATTTTCAAGTACCTTCCAACTCTGCCTTGTCGACATTTATTTCCAATGATTTTGCATAGGCAAAGAAACCCACCATTAACTGGCATGGCATGCTACTTGGGCCAACTAATGACGAACCAAACATAGGGAACAATAATTAGTAGCATGTAAAATTAACAAGGCATCCATTGCAAAAATAGAGCATACTAAGTCATATGGAGATGCAGAGAAATTATTTTCACCTGTAAACAAAATAATTTCCTTCCTTCACCCCTGGAAAGGAGGAAGAAGGAGACAGTCCTATCGTTTTCATTTTTCACATTTAAATGGCTGCTTTTGAGCCTTGAATTACAATGGTAACTTTTGAGGGAAAAAAAAAGGATTAAAGATGAAAATAAGAAATGTTATAGCACACAGGAAATAGACACTCCATCTATTTCTGTCACCTCATTGTAGCAGAGAGAAAAAAAGTAAGTAGTCTATTATTTACTGATAGTATTATGCTTATCCAAAGCAAGCTTAGTGATCAACTGTCTTAATGATAAATAAACAGCAAATTGAGATTGTAACAAGACATCAAGTGATAGTACATAAAAGATCAATAGTGCAAAAAAAGTAAATTATCAAAAGAGTAAAGAAAATTTAGGTGAAGTGGCATGAACACAATGAAGAGTTGGAGACCAAAACTATATGAGTGAAAAATACCAGTGGATAATGAATTTCAAGGACTTGCAAGTAACAAAAAGGACATGAGTTAGTTATGAGGGATGAAATGTAATTTGCAAATTACTCAATAAATACCAAATAGTACATATAAACAAGCAATTACATGTTAGTTCTAGCTACAACAATACCAGGCCATGGCTGAGAACTATGGTAGACAACTTCTCCCACTTCAATACCGGTCTCTTCCCATGTTTCTCTCCTTACTGCCTCTTCTAAGCTTTCTCCTGGCTAAGGACAAGAGAAAAGATATTAAGTCATAAAAATTATAGAGGAAG
Organism: Ricinus communis; assembly: GCF_019578655.1. Lineage (NCBI taxonomy): Eukaryota > Viridiplantae > Streptophyta > Magnoliopsida > Malpighiales > Euphorbiaceae > Ricinus > Ricinus communis. The sequence goes on from NC_063258.1 coordinate 26,326,597, forward strand.
AATAAGAAAAAATAAAGGGAACTGGCATACTGTTAATTTACAAGCATATATTGGCTAGTAATATAAAACCTAGTTTGGCTGCTTCATTTTAAATAAGTACTTCAGACTTTAGATAGAAAAGCAAGGTTGTCCTAGATGTATACCTCTATGAAACCAGCTAAGCAACTCCACATTCTGGGTACGTATCTCGATTGTCTGCTTAAAAGCACACAATCATTTTCTCTATCAATAACCAACATAATCACAACCTGTAGCAACAGCGCTTGCAGTCAAGAAAGCGTTATAGAATCTTACATCCGCCACTCAAAAATTTCAAACTACAATTGTAGAAAAATGACACAAACATCATTGTACCGGATCAACACGGGGATAAATCCTTTTTTTACATAGTTCATTAGAGCATTGCTTTCGTCTCCCAGCTTCCTTAGGGACAGTTTTCTCTCCGCATTGTCCACAAAAGTTTGATATCTTATGCCACTCTAACAATGCCCGGGCCTAAAACAGGTGAAAACAAATAATAAAAATGCAAATCTTAACAAATAAAATTCTGTGAAGGATGCAATAGCTGAATAAGAATATGTTAACAGAAAATGATCCAATGCAAGTAATAGTACTTTGAAAAATGTAAGAACAAAAGAAATAACGAGGAAGAAGCCATAAAGCCATCAACAGTAAGGATCACAGAAATCTGGGAAGAAATCATTAACAAGCGAAATTTATGGCTACAGATTTTACTATTAAAAGGGGGAAAAGGAAAATAACATAGCGACAAAGACATGTCAATAACTTGATCTACACAACTAAACATTTCGAAACCAGATTGTCAATCATTAGGCCCAATTATCCATTGAATATCTATGTGGCATATCAGGATCTTCCACAATCTGTATAAGCAAAACAGACATATCAAGCATTAATAGGTAAAATGCTTGGGCAAGAAAATTTTCAAGAAATCCATAAAACTTCCTCATAACATTAACAAAGTCAAACCTTGAGGATAAAATTAAACATTAACAAAGTCAAAGATAAATAAGGAAAATTGCGTGGAATTATGATGATAAATCATCTTCGTATAAGAGATGTAGGAAAACATGGTATCTGTCGACATTTAGAAACAAAAACTACAAAAAATTAAAGCTTTAACATTTCAAATTATGCATTTACAAGTTTAGTGCAAAAGCAATATAAAATGAAATTTGGATATCAGTGGCAATATTACTTTATTGGGCTTCAAGTTTGCTCAGAAGTAACAATTCATGTTCCAAGTATACACCAAATCTTTGTTCGTTACCATTACTAATTAGGGATTTGCTCATTTTTAGTGCCTGTAGCAAATCGACAAAAAAGAGTCCAAATATTAAAATCAATAACCAAAACTGCAATTTTCAAGGAGAGATGTAAGACAAAACAAACAACAACTATTCGTTATAATTTTGGTGATGCAAATCTCAGCATACCCTCTCGGCACGCCTATACCATACAGGTCCTATATCTTATATCTGTAACTGTACATCCTAGGATATTTCATTGAAAAATAATCAGGTAAGGGAACACAAGTTCGGAAATCTAATTGGTAAATTATATTATAGATTGGAAAGTAAAAGGAAAATGAACATGAAAACATATTCCATGGAAGACTACTGCAGACCATAGTGAGTCCACCATATCTTTGCACATTACATTGAATTAGCAGAAATGGCAAGACTGATATCTAATCATTAACCCCTTATTTTTCGTAACAAATTGTGACTAAACCAATCCCAAAAACGTGTCTCAAGTAGAAAGATTAGAGATTTAAGTTTTAACAAGAAAAAATCCTTAGGTTTTCACATCTGGCTTTCAACAGAATGCTTATAATGTACTACTAACCCACGTTCTAGAAACTCAGACGAGCGACCATATGACTCAAAAGGATGCACATTCATGTGACAATTAAATCTAGTAGACGCAGTAAATATATCCATTCTCAACATGAACTGTATAAAACTGATAAAATGAGCTCTGAAACTGTTAACTAATTCACCAATACACACCAAGATCCATGCATAAATTATCACAATCTATGAACGAATTCAACTTTAATTCGATAATAAAAAACACTTACATGACCAGCAATAGCCAAATCACTCATGGCCCTCTCATTAGCCCAATCAGTAGCCACCATGAGAGTCCTCAACTCAACAAAACAAAACTGCTTGCTACCAAATTCAGTAACCAAACTACCCTCACCAGAAACATCAACTGCCCAATAAACGACATCATCCTCAGACTTTGAACCCAGATAAACCAAACTCTCTCCACTCAATTCAACGCCAGAATTATCCAACAAAGTTTTACAATCAGCCAAACTGATCCAACCCAGATGCCAATTTGGCACTAAATCATCATTATCACCAATGCTAGAAGAGGCAAGAGGCCTACCCTTTCTAAAAGGTAAAACCTTGAAATTAACAGAAGATAATTGATGAGAATTACCGTCTAAAAGTTGAGACTTGAGGGTTTCAAGGGCTAAGTTCGGTGAAAGAGGATCAGTAGGCTTAAGGGTTTTGGATAGTAAAGGGTTGCCTGCAAAGGCATGAGTTCGTAGATTTATGGACATGGTTGGTTTTGTGGAGGTGAAATAAGGGAATGCTCTAGCAAAAGTAGTTGTTTTTGTGAGTAAGAGTTTTCTGGAGAGAGAACAGAGGAGAGTAGTGTGCGAGGATGATGAAAAGAGGAGAGAGTACATACTCTCTCTGTTTCATTGGAGAGATTGCGTGGTTAATTTTTGCTGCTTAGCATTGAATTTTTTGAAGAGATGACTTGGTCTGCTTTGGTGTATATTAGTGGCATCTGTCGTGATTGTGAATTTTCTTGAATATTAAATTATTAGTAGATTGTTGTGGACCCACAGAACATCTAATTTTCCTATCTGAAACATGGTTTAGGGGTCCTAAGCAAGAAAATCCTTCTGATTTTAGACTTTGATCATTGAAATTTTAGCTTTTTCTTGTCATAAAAAGATTAAGCAATTTGGATTGATTGTTTAAGCGATCAAGTTTTGGCTTCTGATATTTTTTATGGTAAAAGATAACATGGAATAAATGAAGAATTCAAGAGAATTATGATTGGAAGGGATATAGAATATATTTACTACAAAAAAGACTTTATTTTCTCTTCCAATTAAAAGAAAAATTAGCTAGTTACATATTGCAAGGATATATCTCGAATTGCCTCAATAAACTGAAAAACAAAAAGAGAGAGAAAGAATAAAGTAGAGGACCAGAAAAGAAAAGAAATCTATTAAAGAACCTATTTGGACAAAAAAAAAAAAAAAAAGCAGCAATGGAGCAATTGCCACTCTTCCTACCAGCTTTGGAAAAGCAGGGTAGAAATACATTCTCTCTTCTCCTGGAAAAGAAGGGTAGAAACTCACAACATGCTGAGACCAAAATTTTCCAATTAACGAGGCACGCAAGTACTGAAACGAAAATCTTCCTGATGCAACTCATAAAAATGACTGTTATGAGAACTTCAAGTTGGAGCTCAGCTCTCTACTTGGTTTGTCAAGTTATGCACTAATGGCAGATCATCAAGCCAATCACCATAAATCCGATTTATTTTCTTGAATCCTTTCCACTTCAGAAAGCATTTCTTACCCTGTCGTTCTTCAACTAAACTAGGCACACTAGCAGTCATGCTTGGAGATCCATTAGTAACAAGAATTGGTGGTGGCTTGGTCAAAATGGAGCCTGCATTTCCTACTTCCCCTTCAGCACGCCCATTGGGTATTTGTAATTCTGACAATTATAAGAACTTTATGTTAGTCACTGGTTCAAATTGATCGTCCACCAAAACATTTTAAGAAAGCCTAATCCAATTTTCAGTGGAAAATAAGTATTATCAAGCTTAATTCATCAGCATATACACAAAATGGGAGGGGGAGGTCGAGAGAGGAGGAGAACAAGAAACGAAATCAGCCATAAAATGTGACCCCATATTCAGTTGAACAGGGCCATAAGAACAATTCTACTTTTAAAGGATCAGACCTGTTTAATGCATTTAAAACCCTAATTGTTGACATATAAAGTAACAAAATCATTCTCCGACCTGAGCCAAGGGTTAGAAAACTGCATTTATTAATTAACATCTCAAATTCTCACGTATATGTGCAATTTTGGAGCCAACTAAATCAAGTGTTATAATAAGAAAACAACGCAAACACAAGAATCAAAAACATGATTCTGTGAACACTATCAACCCTACATTAAATCATTTGTTGAAGCATGGGTATTATCCGAGGGTATTGGTCACTAACATAAACCGGAAACACATTTCATAGAGAAATTAATAATGACTATACACCAACGAACTACGCCTAGGTATATGCAAATGGGAAAATATGGATATAAAAACAACTTCAGGTATTTAACCAAGAGCACGTACCAGCTTGCCCATGAGCAAAGTGACATTTCTCACCAAAAGGGCATTGACCTGTGGTCTCCCACTTAGTACACAACTTTGTCTTCCAATACACTGGTTTCATGTTCCCTCGGTAAGCATCTGCACCAGCATTGTTCACAGGCTTATTTACTTCAACCACACTCAACCCACCACTTCCATGCATCATTGGAGGCGCAGTAGTCCCAATACTTATTGCAGAGCTCTCTCGAAACCTTCCTGCATCATCTCTAAATTTGGATGGATCTTCATGGAGAAAATTACACCTGTCCCCATAAGGGCACTGCTCCCCATTATAAAATTTTTTGCATAGCTTCATCTTGTGAATTATCCTCTGATCATCATCCCAATTCCCTGCAGGCCTATCCTCTTCACCACGTACAACTACACCTACAAGTTCTTGCCAATTGGGAGGAGGCTGCCTCATGTCTTGCATACCATGAGCAAAATTGCAATTCTCACCATTCCTACAGCTGCCAGTCTTAAACTTTGCACACATTCTGGTCTTAAAAAAAATGTTAGTTGTTCCTTTATTGATTGGGAGATTGTTGGGCGGGGGCATCCGATAATTCATGGATTGGTTGTTATCTTCAGAGTTTCTGGGCCTTTTAAATGGGGGTTGATGATGATCAAATTGCGGATCAAATTGTTCATTGCTGTTCATGGGGAATTGAGGCCAGATACCAATGGCATCACTGCCTGATTGATACGTAGGCTGTGGTGACATAAAAGGAGGTTGAGATTCGGAGTAACTCATTTTGGTAAAGATCAAGGCTTGAAATTGAATCCAGTTATGTATCAAATGGGCTACTCTTACTCTATTCCGAATTGCAGGAATCAATAATCTAATCGAGAACAATGTATATCGCAAATCTGAACCAATCAACCTCAATTAGGAAATTATCAAAAACACCAACGAATACCCAGATATTAAAACCAAAGAAAGATCAAAACTTTTCTTCTTTGAATCAGGCTGCTGAACAGATGTCGGAGGAACACAACCTCAAATACCCAGATATTAAAACCAAAGAAAGATCAAAACTTTTCTTCTCTGAATCAGGCTGCTAAACAGATGTCGGAGGAACACAACCTACCGAATTCGCTCCGGAGTCCGCAGATAAAGAAGTCGAAGAGACGGCTCAGTCGCAGCCGAACCGAGTGAGATCACAGGGAGGCGATCCCTACAGCCGCTGAAGGTAGCTAGTACCAGGTTCTTTTTCTCACTCGACTTACGAAGAAAATCCAGTTAGATTTCTGAGCTAAGACCAAAAACAACTCCACAAAGATATGATTTTACGAGAATTTGAACTTACTTGAGATAAGAAATGATCAAAATTATGAACAATTTAAGAACCCCAGAGGAGAGCCCTGGCCTAGACCGAGATTAATTTGGAGAAAATAATAAGGAAATTAAAAAGGAATGAAAGAATGAGATTTGATCACAGTTTAGAACTTCTGAATGTATATATATGTATGTCCAAAAAACACCTATACAAAGTGCAATAAAGAAAGAATAGAAGAAAAGAATTAGAAGAAAGAATGATGGGTCAAAAACCCTAGCCGCCAAATTGAAGGGCCGGCAAAAACTTTTAAAACCCTAACATAGTTCCAACTTTGAACCGCCTAAAGCCCTAAAGTCTAAACCCCTAATTCTAATCCTACTTAACGCTGATAACTAGCAAAGCCCCACTGATTATTAATAAACAGCTGTGCAAGTAATTCTTATATTTGGATCCTGTACTTTTATTTCTTTCGGGTTTGGTCCTTATATTTTCATTTGTTTACATTAGATTCCTATATTTCTATTTTCGTGTTAAGTAAAAAGTATGAAGCATCCTAATTTAGTTTGCAGAATGTATTGTTTCGTCCTTTTATCTTTAATTTTACTAATCAATTTCTTAGATGTTAATTTCTAATCAATTAAGTCCTCAATTGTTTTTTGAAAATTGTTACTTAACATGCTAAAATTATTAAAACTAGTTCCAAGATAATTCAATAATTTAGGAATTTTACTAAATTATATAGTTTATTTAAAATAAAAAATAAAAGTTCCTTTTTGAATTATAGAATTTGTTTTAGAATTATTCAAATTTCATGACATATATATAAATTGATATATATATATTTTATTTGATCATAATTATGTACATATTTAATTAATAGTTAAAAATCATAATTTTAGTTAAAAATTATAATTATTTTAAATTAATATATATTTTATTTGATCATTATTATGTATATGTTTTATTTGACTTAACATTCTAGTCGAATATTTCGAGTATTTCTATAATTAATAAATTCATTTTAAATTATATTTAGATCATAAATTTTTTATTACTTGTTAAAAATTATAATTTCTTTTATAATTATCTTCTTATAAATAATTTATATCTCCTTTTCTATTAATTCATCTTTTATTCTTATAATTAGCATAACATTGTCTTAATTAATATAACTAATTTTATCTAACAAAGTAGAATTTTAGTTTGAATAAATTAAAATCAAATAGTAACATTTCAATTAAAGTAATAGTTTATTATTAAGATAAAATCTATAATATAATAAATGCAAGGACACAATATCATGACATAAAAATATAGGGATTCAATTCGAAAAAAGTATAAATACATAGGCCAAGTATGAGTTATTCATTTTGGATACTATGGTGTATTTAATTAAGAATTTTAAAGATATTTATAGATTTTTTTTAATGAATTATTTTTAAAGAGTTCTTGAATTTTTAATGACTTGTACAAAGTTCATCATTTGATGAATGACTTTCATAGACTTTACTTAAAAATACTCTTATATACATTGATAGAATTTTATTGATTTTTGTAGACTATTATTTAATTATTTAAAAATAAATTTAATTATTTTACTTTTTATTATTTTTTTCATTTAAAAAAAAATTATCGTATTACAATTTGTCTCTAATTAAACCAAAACCTCATATCATACTCATTATATTTTATTTATTACTTATTTGATAAATAATTAAACTAATAATGATCACTCTTACTAGTTACTTGATAAATACTTAAAACCGACAATTAGGCTTATCAATAGAAAAGTTATTCAAATAATCTTTCTAATAAAATCTAGAAATCAATATATGGTAGGGTTGTTTGCTTAAAACAAATTATTAAATGATTCATTCAAAATTCATATTTTTTATGAGGACCCTTTTAAAATTAAATTAAAAATTTTTAATTAATTTTTTGTATGTGTGAGTATAAGAAAATAATTTTTAACTTCTAAAGTTTCATTTAATTTCTTATATATTTTAAGATGAAAAATATAGTAAAGAAAAATAAAGACGATAATGCAGAAGAATTTAAAAAGAAGAAGGGTGAATTTTTAGAAGAAAAAAAAAAGCCTCTTGAAGTCTTGAAGAAAAGTGAAAGAAAAATCTTGAGAATTTTTATTCATAACAATACATAAAAAGTTATTAAAAGTATATAAAGTCCATGTTTATAAAAGTCAATTACTATTTGAATACTAACTTATTTTTAAAGATTTTACAAAAATTGTAATTGAATACCTTCTAATTTTTTAGACTTCTTTAACATCTTTAAAAATCTATATTGAATACCTCATAAACTTATACAGAGTTTTTCAAAGTTATTATTGAATACACCCTGACTTTTAAACTCCATCAAAATATTAAAGTTTTAATTGAATATATCCTCCTAAATATTTTTTTTTCTCTAAATCTGGGTTAAATTTTCATGTAGTTCAATAATCCTTTTTCACTTTGCTGCCAATTTAGCTTAAATATTTATACTTGTTTTTACTCAATTTAACTTTCTTTTACATAATAAAATAATGGGTTATATTTACTATTATTATTATTATTATTATTATTATTATTATTATTGTTATTTTATCATAGAAAAAGATAAGAGAAAAATCAAATCTAAGACCCGCATCCAAGCTTCATAATGGTCTCTCACTGTATTAAAAATTTAGTGATATAATTTTTTTATTTATTTATAAAAGCCCATTAACCATTAGATAGTAAACTTATAGCCATAATAAAATCGACTCCAAGACCTACAATATATATAACAACAATACAGAAGAAAAAGAAAACCTATTTAGCCACTTCTTTTTTAGAAAAATCTATCCTTTTTAAACTAAACGCCTAGAATTCTAGCCACCAAACTCATAAGAAGCCACCAAATACCGTCATTTTACCAGTTCTTCGACCAGCATCTTAAAAGAACAAAGTTATTCGCTTGAATGTATATCTATTAGTAGTTAATGGTAGTACGAAGAAGATCATAAGAACATGTCAGATTGCAATGTCTTAAATCTTTTAGATGCAGTTGGATCACCCTTTTTTGCTGACTGCAATTAAAGAAACAACGACTCTATCTCTCCATTGCCTACATGTGTTAGATGACAAACACTTATAGGTTAGACTCTAGAGAATGATGAAACTTTGTACTAAGACAAAAAAAGAAACCTAATCCAAACAAAACATAATGTAAGATACAACTTTATTAAGTTATAAAGAACAAAATAAATGAGCAAATGTGTGGCGTGAAAAGAAACTATTTTCTCTCTTGAAAAGGAGTTGTTTTCTCTCTTGAAAAGAAGTTGTTTTCTCTCTTTATCTCTAACTTTCCTCTACAGTATCTAAGATTTAGATTTGCATTTGGGACGCTTCCGATAGGCAACCCTGCAGTTTTGCTTCATCTTGTTTTTTAGTTTTTCTTTGTTTATGTCTAATTAAAGTGTATATTGAAAAAGGTTTTGAGAGGAAGAAATTGTCTTTATTAAGTATGCGTAAAGAGTATATATACAGCTCAAATATAGCCACTGATAAGGATACAACTAAGGATAAAGCCTAACCACCAGATATTGAGCTAGATATTCACCTTTTCCCTTGGAAATATTTCAAACTCCTTTCTCTTGGCACATCAACGAATACGCCTTGCTCACACCATGCAACAGAGTTGTGCTCAAAATGTTTGTTCTTATTGTTCTATATACGTCATCCAACCCCATCAGAAATTGACGAAGTTTTTCTTCTTCTCGTTTTTTTTGTTATTTCAGTTGCGATATTGCACGTACAACCCCCACACTTACACGTAGAGATCGCATCATAATTTACCAGTGCTTCCCATAATTGCTTCAATTTTGCATAGTAACTCATAAGTGAGAGTCCTTGTTGTTTGCAATTTGATAGTTTTGTCTTCAGTTGTTGCACTCATGCACCTTTAGCCACTGAGAAACACTCTTTAATGTCTTCCTATAAATCCTTTGCAATCTCCATGTGTGTCAAAATAGATCGCACCGTTGGCTCAATCGTGTTCATCATCCATGATATGAGCATGGAATTTATAGTCCACCGGTCTTCTAATTCATCAGAATCTTCATCAGGCTGTTCTATGGTTCCATTAATGAAACCAAATTTCTTCTTGGCTCTGAGAGTAGTTCAGATTGCTCTAGCCCATTCATCATAATTATGCTCTTTTAATTGTACCTGGGTGATTATATTTCTAGGATTATCATTAGCATACAAGGTGTATGGTGATACTGGTTTCTTTCCATCTCCTTCCTTTTTTTTTTTTAAGTTAACAGAGGTTTGTAGCTCTGATACCATGAAAAAGGTTTTGAGAGGAAGAAGTTGTCTTTATTAAGTATGTGTAAAGGGTATATATACAACTCAAATATAGTCACTTATAAGGATACAACTAAGGATAAAGCCTAACCACCAAATATTCAGCTAGATAATTCAAACTAATAACTAAATCAGTTACAAAAAGTATACAATATCTCTAATATATACAAGTGATATTGTTGTCTTGTTTTAGGTTAGTTGCTGGTTTGCTTTTGTCCTTTTAGTACAAGTTTTTTTTCGATCGTGGCCCTCGCATGGCTAGTTGGTGCGGTGACGTTCGCCTCCTTAGCCTACCGATGTCCTATGGGTGTTTGTCTTATGACAGATGTAGGCGACGGAGAGGAAAAGCTGCTGGTTTTCTAGGTAATGATCGATGGAAAGAGGAATCTCCTCTTTGGTCTTATCTTCCTGCTGATCTACTCCAAAACTAATGTCTACAGCTTTTCGGCAGTCTATTCTTCAATATCATATGGGTTTGTTGGTGCTGCAGATAACTTCTGGTGGATGTGCGTTTACTCGAGAAACTTTGATCTTTTGATCTTATGGCTAACGGTCTGGTGGTGAGAGGGTGGTTGTTGGCTTCTAGCAAGTTGGATGCTTGATTCTTGTTGACCTTCTTGGCAGTGCATAGGATGAAGAAGATGGACGTGTGTGATCATGTGAAGTTTTTACAAGACTTTTCAACATTTTTTTTATCTATTGTAGGCCTTGTAGCCGATTTATTTATGGGCTTTCAACCCACTTTTATGGGTTTAATGGGCTTTCAGCCCTGTAATTTAAACTCTTTTATTTGTAGTCATGTCTGGGCCTTTGGCCCTTAATTTCTAGTTTGAGTTAGGCTCATCAATTGTATTCTATTATTTCTTGTACTCTCTAGGCTTTTTAGCCTCTTAACACCAACAATCTCTTTAATTGATAAAAACAAAAAGAACGAAAACTAAAAAACAGACATAAATAAAACCCATAATTAGTTGCTTGTAGCTAAATTAGATATCTTATATATTGAGTTGTTGAATCCTATCATATATTATATCAACTGTTCATGTGAAATTTCATAAGATATTTTTTTTTAATTTCAAAGAATAGGTTATCAATGTAAAAGCATAATTAGATAAATTATATACTAAACAACATCAATTAGTTCATCAGTTGTACTTGAATAGACTGAATCGAAATAAAGAAGTGAGAGATTATACAACCTTCTAAAATGATATATAGAAAAGATTTCAAGAAAGCATAGTTGCTCGTTCATCATCTTCCAATTCTTAGAGATTAAATCATGAACTTACTGAGGAGCAATTTCTTCTGAAACTCCAATTGGCTTATTATATGTCATAGGAAGCAATATATTAATACATTGCATATGTGTTGGTTGATAATACTGTTATTGTTATTGATATTTGTTTATTTAATTATATAAATATTTACAGTATATTTTATTTATAATAATTAGGTTATTTAAGAAATGCAGTTTTAATTTTTTCAAAAAAGAACATTTATATTCAAAATAGTACATGGGAGTAGATAGCTAGTATTACTAGTTATTAAACAATAGTTATCAAAAAAACAATAATAGTAATATTATTGTAAGGTTAAAATGCATATTGATACCTCGTAACTTTGGTCATTTAATCAGTTTAATATTTTAATTTTTGATTTAATCTAACAGACACTTGAACGGATTTAAGAATCAGACGTACCGATGAAGTTTTGACAAATAGTTGGAAGTTTGTGTAGGTGGTCGGTTAAAGGGTCAGTTTGGCCCCTAAACTATTTTCAAGTCCCCAAAATCAGTTTTCCTGTCAACTAAAACCAGACTTATTATATAAAATGTCAACTAGCCCCATTCATCTTTTACCTCAATTTGGTGTTTGCATGATAAATTATTAATTTCAAACAATAATTTATTCTGATAAAACTAATGAATAATTTTCATTTTCTTTTTTCTCTATCCAAAACTTATTATATTTTCTACTCATTCTACTATTCTTATCATCTTAATACATTATAATATTACTTTAAAATATCCAACACCCAACAATATAAAAATAAAATGTATATACATACACATTCATTTTCTTAGGGTTTCATATTCTAATCTCCCCGCAACACCATCAAAAGAAGTGCTCACCAATCTGTCTCGGGCAAACTATATCTTGCTTAATTCCATATTCTTCCACCACCTGAAAAATATTTACAATAGATTGTGCTGAAACCAAAGCATTAGAACACAAACTTGATTATTTATTTTTGTCAAGGGATATTATTCCACGTGGCCTATGGATGAGCATTTGCTTTTGCTTATATGCACATAACAACTAGACAGTTTCACATCAAAATAGGACGATGAAATTGACAAGAGCACTGATTTTTTTCAGAAGAAAGTAGCAAAGTTGACATATTGAATTCCTTTTCTTTATTTTCTGTAAGAAAATTATATAAATCCGATATTAATTCCAAGCTGGTCCTGTAGTCTGGAGTTGGGACCCCATTTTCATATGCCAAGAATATTTTAAAAGCTATATTATAATGGGGGTGTAGATGGGAGACAACAAATAAGAATTACTAGTGTAGCCACTTCTTTAAACATTAATTATTGGCTTATGCATTGGTGTTATTGATGCCATTTGAGTTGGTAATAAACTTATGGCATGAAAAAGCTAGTCCATCAACTCACTCAGGTTCTGGGCCGAAGTCAATTAGAGGATTCCAATGGAATTCCAAGCTCGATTGGGGTCACTTTCTGATTTTTTTTTTTTTTTTTTTTTTAGCAAATGTATTAGTTAATATGGTGGAACTTGCCAGTTTCTATAATGAGCAGTGAGTGAAATTGAGGTTCATATTCAATGCTTTGCAAATAAAAGGTAAGGAAAGGGAACTTGGTATTACAGCATTCATGCTTTAAAAGGACGAGCATCAGGTTCTTATCTGCATAATTATTATAGTTCTTTGAGATTTGATGCTTGAAAGGACCCTGCAAATTATTGCTCTGAGAGAAAGCCTGTCTTCTGAAGTGAACTAGTCATGTACAGATTCCTTAAATCTCATTTACATTTTATCTCCCATTTCTTCGTTTTTTTTTTTTTAAATTTTTATTTTCGTGTGTAATTTTTCTCTTCTCTGCGTTGGTTGAATCCAAGCTCTAATGGCGGTCCATGATTGAGATCACACATTCCTTGGACCACCTTAAACAAAAATGACATCTCTCTTCCTCTCTTTCTCTCTCTCTCTCTCTCACATACACACACACACCAAGAAAGATGATCTTTGGTAATTAGAAACATAATTATGTCCGATTTATGAAGAAAACAATAAGAAAATCTAAAGAGAAAAAGAAAAAAAGAAAGAAGGGTTTCTTTCTATAAGCTTCATGCAAGAACATGGATAATCATTACATAAAGCCAGAAACCCTTCCCAAATGAAAATGGGTCTTCGACCAATGATCATCATCATCCTAAAGCTCATTATTAGTCTTCAACAAAAAGCCAAGAAAAGCTAGAATTAGTGGAGGGATCAGAATCAAAAGAAATTTGTCATATAGCAGCATGTTACATTTTCTTGTTAAACTGCACCACCTGAAAAATATACACAGATACAGAAAACACATAAATGTTACGCAACTGAAATGTGAGCCATTTAATTCATAAGCAAGGTGATGATAATTATGTGAATTGCTTACCATAATCCTTTGGTGTCTTGCATTTGTAACATTCTGTCCTGCTAGCATAATTATGTTCTCCACATCCATATCTGTGCATGAATAAAATTGCAAAATGAACTCGATGAGAGGAAAATACTTTCATCTTTTACTCATCACATCAGTGTTGTGGGATGAACCGAAGAGCTTTGGTTCAATGGTGAAAAAGTTGTCTCCAGTGTCGTGAGATTACAACTTTAAACTTTGAACTCTAGCAGATTGAAATACTAACCAAAAAATAGATATTTTATGGGGGAAAATTGCTGGTTAGTTTCCTGCATTTTATGGTTTAAAGGTGAACTACTAATGTTTTTTAGACTTTTATCTTTTAAGGGGTTTGATATCTTGGACTCATGAAAAGGCAATGTGTGAATAATTAATCACTAACCTGGTGCAAATCCAGTCACCAGATTTCCATCCAGAAGGAAAACTGGCATCTGATCCATACATGTTAGCTCCATAGCCACCACCATAATCATTCTTTGCTGCACCACATCTATAGCAGCTTGACCTACTAGCAAAGTTATGAGATCCACAGTTCATGGCAGTGCAATACCAATCTCCAGGTCTTTTATAGATGAATGTTGTTGGATCAGGGCCACCATACTTTGGATAACTGCAATGTTGACAATTTTCCCTTTTCTTGAAATTTATGTGTTGGCATGCAGGGCACATCCAGTCTCCTCCTGTCCAGCTCATTCTCTGTAGTTTTTACCTGCATGTACAACAAAGAACTGGAATTTAGAAACAGAAACATATAAATAAATTTAAATATTATAGACTTGCGCCTGATTTCATATCCTGTGCTATTGATTGAGAGGTCTAAAAGGTCGCATAGCATACTCTTCTTTATGTTGCATATAAATTATTATAGTAGAAGCCTGAGGCATAGAAGAAAATCTTAGAAATGAACTAAAAATTTCTCATCTCTACATATGCGCATGCTAGAAAAGCTTAAACTAGCATAATGTGAGACTACCAATCTTGCTAATTAGACACCAAAACCTGAAGATAGAAAATACTAAAATTATACTTTTTAAGCTCAATATTATGAGCTTTCAAGTTCTTTAATGAAGTTAGCCAGTATGGTTCTGGGAAGACATGGAAAGAAAAGCTGAAGAAACTAACCTTGAAGAAATTGATGACAAGAGAACCAACAGATAGGCAAAGAAGTGATGCTTGTAGAAGATGTAGAAACAGTGGAAAGGTAACAACAATACAGAGGTAACAGCAGGTGTAGAGAAGAGATGGAGAATGCAGCTGGGTGACTTTGGTGATTGGTTGGAAGGCCTTATATACATGTCGAGCCTCTGAAAAAAGTGGGACCGATGATGCACGGTGTTTTCTTATCAATATTATTATTAGTTTTTAAAATCTTAATTATAGTTTTCTTCTTCAGATTGTTTCCTTTCTGTTGGGATCCCAAGAAAGTAAAAAAAAAAAAAAAAAACCCTCTGCCTGTTTCAGAAATTATTCTGTGATAGCAGGAGGATAGACTCCTGAATGTCAGAACTGGTTAGTGCATGCATCACATACATTTTCATGTTCATTTCCAATTATAACCCCTTCTTTTTATGATTCTTTCTAAATAATGTTGTCACCAGAAACACTTTCCACTTTTATTCTATTCCATTTCCATTTTTACATTTTTGGATTGTTTAGGCAACAGGGTGTTGAATTCATATAAACTTATACATATTAACCTCGATTACTCTTTGTCAGATACAGTCTTGCGATTTAATAGCCTTAAATTATTTTGAATTTCTTGTTTTGACAGTCAAAATGGGGATTCGGATTTGTACCGAGTATGAAAGATTTTTAAAGAATCCTCAGTTGAATTCTTAATTATATATTTCTGTGTCATGAATTATACATTTAATCTGCCCAATACTGCATGCTAATACAACACACCTGCATAAAATTGCAAATGGAACAGCTGTTGGTTGTCAAGAAATTTTACATATGCTGCCAATATCAATATATATATACACCAAAGTTCTCTTTTTTTATATTTTTTCCAGAAAGGTACATAGCCATGCTGCTAATTCTGGTGTTTTGTGTATGGGATTGAAACACAGGAGATGATTCATGCGTATTACAGTGCACCAAACTTGACCGTGTTGATTTTATTTAGTGTTTATTTATATTTTGTAACGTGGCATGCGTCATGTCGTTGTGTTTAGTAGGACATGCATTAATCCTAGAACTAAACCATGCAATTTACTTGCATGAATTAATTGAACTAATTTAAATAAAGAAAAAGCTAAATTGAGACTTATTCTATGGATATAAACTATAATAAATAAGTGAGTGGCAATAGTATAAATATTTTATATTAATAGTTTTATATTTCAATTGTTTACTATTCTGATGGAATAAGTAAAATGAATTTCCAATAAACCTCTTAATTTATAGTACCAACTAATATGTATATTCAATTCAGAATGAGTTTTCAAGTTGATAATTTAAAGTGAGATGCTATAGGTAGATGAGGATATTACACATGAACTATATCAGTTGTGTACGTAACTTTTTTCCTCATTTAATTATCCAAATTTAATTGGTATCTCAAGATTTATAAAGAAAATAGGATTTCAACATCTTCACCACTTCAACTATACTAGAAATGCATGTTAGATGAACCTGCATTGTATTGGGACTCTTGCTTCTCCAAAAATTTGACTAGGTTTCCAAATATGCCCCTCTCTTTTCCTTATTCCCAAAGGAAAACAATTCCGTGAACATTATTCTGCTCCTGATAAAAAAAGAAAAAAAAAATTATTCCAGTCCAATGTCCATTTGTAGAAAGGTGACATAAGGGGAAGTTGTTATTTGAAAGGTGGCTAAAGGATCAAACATATCCTAATCTTATATTCACATGGGTCTCTCCATGATGTGCAATATTAGCTGACATGGAAGCTGACATGTGCATATCCGCGTCAGACATTCATATATCCACATGGCAGATAAACCTATCTCGAGCAGGCTTATGCAGTCAGGTGGGCATGGTTGTAGCTGAAAGGCTTAAAATGCTTAGTGAATTTTTCCTTTCTTTCTATCTCTCCCCATTTGGAATCAGTTCCTTGTAATCTTTTCCAAAAATCTTCTCTCCCTTGTATTTGATTCCCTTTACTTTGCAATAATTCAATAAAAGCAACAGGAAGATTCATTTATCCATTGCCACCCCCACCATCAATCTGTATACTCTAGTGTATATACATGTCTAAATTCTTCTTTTGATACGACTTAATAGACTTCTACTCACTTGAATATTTTAACATCCGACATTGCTATCGGGCACAATACTGTTAAAAGTTTAAATATAAATTTTTCTTTTTATTATTTCTGCATTTTTTAAAACGTACCCTGAAAGAAAGTACGATGTATTCTGTTTCTTTCATATCTTAAAAACAATATTAAACTGGCCCTTTATCTTTTTAATCGGGGCTCTGACACAAAAAGTAGATGTTTTGAACGTCAGGTTTCCAAGAATACGGGCAGGTATGGGCAGCAAAGCTCCTTACTTAATATTTATTTCAAAAGAGAAAAAGAAAAAAAGAAGAAGAAGAAAGGGAATGTTCTTCTAAGCAAAGATATCAGCTGGAAGTTTGATTGTGGCGACCCGAGGCTGGCATGGGAAGAAAGAATTAATGGGAAACAGAGGGGGATGGGGATGGTCTAGTTCAAGTTCAAAAAAGTGGAAAGGAATATTTGTGTGTTTTTATAGGCTTTATTTGGATTTGGAATTCGAAAATGCTTTCAATTATATAAAATTAATTTTATTTATATGGAGAACTGATGGCATTGTGGAGCCTAGCTATAACTTTTAACATACATATTTTATTATTATGGAGATGTACCTGAAATGGCCAAGTTATATGACAATGCTCATGATGGCCAAATTCAAGAATCAGTTTTTTTGTTTGGAAAGCCAGTGAGAAAAGTTTTGGTCTTCAGGTTTAAAACTAATCAAATTAGTGCACATACCTTTTTTTCATAGTGAGTTGGGGTTGATTCTTTATTCTTTTTCATACTAATAAATCTTTTTAGAGAAAAACTTCATTGGTTTAATTATTATAGAATACATGCTAAGTTTCGAAGCTATCTAAGAATATACTGTCGATTATAACACTCATCAACAAATCAATCAAGGCATGCATGCCCTTTGACACTTTGCAGGCTGATATGGCAAACATATTCATAGCGCCACGTAAGCAAAAGATGCTTGCGTGTTGACCTAGTGTTCGATAAGTAGGAATCCTAATCACCATTTTCCAACCAGACATGGTGAATATTCTATTCCATATATATATATATATATATATATATATATTTTCATGTCTTTAAGAAAGAAAAGAAACACTTAGGCAATGCTAGCTCTCTCCCACTCTTTATTCTCTGCGCTGTTGTTGGTGACTACTTTCAGACAGGGGTCCATTTCCTTTCAATAATACTCTTAGAGAATCCACATCCTATGTGGGGGTTTAATTTTCATGGAAAAAATAGCCGTTGCTTTTGAATTTTTGAATATTCTCTATGCATGAATTGATATTTCTGCAGTTAATCCTTCAATTATTAGTAACTGTTTTTTTATTTCCTTAAGAAAATCAATGATTAATGTTCCAAGAAAGAATAAATGTTAATCAGAATTAGATGGTGGCGTTGAAAGTGAGAAAGATAGAAACATTTCGATCCGTTCCATTCTTTTTTTAACAAAGGGTCAATTATTGATCATCAAAGTGTCCAATCTTATTCCCTTTATAGGAGTTGGACGATGATTTTTAGCCAGATAGAATATTTTTCTTTTTTCTACTGCTGTTGCTATTGCTACTGGTATGCTTATTATCTATTACCTTATTTTATTGACCATATAATCTTTTGGGATCCAAGATTTGTTGTGTCCCTCCTAAAGAGGGCACTGCTTGCAAATAAGCTTAAGGTTTTTAGACTTCGGATGAAGAAGGACCACCACCACCAAGAAAAATCCTTTATGTTATGTAGTGGAGAAGAGGTTAATAATTCAACAATTTGTCAATCTTTATATGACCAACTGAACCCTCTTTTCTACAACTTTAATACTTTATAAAAACTTTTGGGAGTGCATGTACTTTTCAAGCAAACCAAAGAAAATAAACGACCTGCCGTTTATGTCCTTCAGCTAATTGGATTGATAAAGCTCGTTCGAAGGTTTCAAGCGTTACGAATCTACTCATTATTAAGCCCAAGGTTACTTGATCCAATCCAAGTTTTGCTTAATTTGTCATTTGTGTAGTTCAAACAATATTGTATTGAAAAGCTAATCATGCATGGCATAATGCAGAAACGCATGACTAAACACCTGAAAAACACTTACCTACTGCGCTAAATGTATCTGATAAATGGCATGTTTATCTGCAGTTAACTAGTGTACGAGTACTTTTCAAATCCATCAGTTGGCTATATCTTACCTTATGTAAACACTGTGTATCATTGTACATCATTATATACCTGTAGTAAAATATGGCTTTCTTTTCACTCATTTACTCTTTTGCTCTTTTCAGGTATCATCAGAAAATGGTTCAACAATTGGATGATTTTAGATTTATATTCAAATATTTGGAGTTTAAGCGACCAAAAGAATACTGTAGATCCATTTATTGATTTAGAGTGTCTAAAAGTTGGCTTAGGTATGCTTTTGATTGGCGTTCAAGAATAGGTTCATGATAGACAAATGACAACTTATTTAGATTTGGTTTTTCCTTTTTAAGTAAAATATAACAATTCAACAATCAGTACACCAAAATATCTCAACCAGGTTGGCACGTAAATGGCATCTTCATTCCAACTGCTCTAGATTCAGTTGCACAAAAAGGAAAGTATTGGAAAAAATAATTCAATACAAAAGAAAAATATAAAGAATAAAGTGGCATATTATTATAAGTGGAGAAGATAGAGTCTTAGCACTAACCTATTGATTCTATGCAAGATTAATTCTAACCCAAGTTTTATGACTGCTAATGTAATTTGATTCTCAAAGTAGAATTTCTAAAATGCCTAAGGTTAAACTTTACTTTACAAAACCCTTTAGTTCAATTATAAAGCCAACGACATAGATTAGCACTATGGCTTGCCAATTGCCGCAACTAGATCTGAATAATGCATATTTACAAGGAACATTGTAGGAACATATCTTAACCGCTCGGGTTCATTGACATGGATAGACCTCACCATGTGTGCAAATTACAGAAAGCGATTAATGGATTGTGACGAGCTCCACAATTACGATAGAAGAAGGTCTTTCTGCTTGAAATTGGGTTCACTAACTAACTCAGTTTCAAATGCATCATTTATTACTCTCATGTAGATATGCTTGCTTATTTCTTATTTATGTTGATGGTCTTGTGGTTATTGGTATGACTTAGATTTCTACCTCAGTTTTCATGGAGATTTTCTCTTAATTGGGCCATTGAATTTATTTCTTGGTGTAAAGGTTGCTCCTGTGAAGTATGGTATTGTTCTTTCTCAACATCAATATATTCCTAAGTTATTGGACTTTTTGTGCGAAGGACCAATCACAGCCATGGCGAGATCCAACAACAAGTTGCAGCTCCAAGACAACAGCTCTAGGCAAGCTGATGCCACACTCTACTGTAAACTTGTAGGTTCTCTCTAATAATTGTCATTAACCAGACCTGATGAAGCATTTTCTGTTCATAAATTATCTCCGGAGTTTTTTGAAGAGAGTTTAAAGATGCTTCAAGGGTACATATCTGATGCTGAAACGGGGAGCTCCCTATTAGTCCATGCTTACTGTGATGCAGATTGGGGTTGCAATATTAATGAATGGACATCAACATCTGCACATGTCAATTGAGGTTCAAATCCCATTTTACAGAAGTCTGAGCTACTGCAGATATTGTCATTGACATAGCATGGATCGCCAACTTGCTTCAATAACTTCATTTGAAGGTACCCCATACACCATTTGTTTTCACTCTCATGTGAAGCACCTACCTCTAGATTATCATTTCGTAAGGGAGTGACTTAGTTCTGGAATACTTATAGCATACCTGGTCATGGAACAAAAATAAAAGGAAGAACTCAAAATATTTGCAAAAGTCACTGAGGCATTATATATATGAAGTTCGCCTTATAGTATCATACATACCTGCCTCAAAGTCATTCATGGTTGATATATGTAAACATAATATATTATACTTTGGAAGCTCCTAAAATCTTCTTAACATATATGAACTTGTTATGAAATCATTATTCAATCTGATACCCAGAAGAAAGGAAGCAAATTTAAGGTGATGGTATATCATAGAGGCTAATAGATAAAAGAGTGACAGGCAGCTGTCTGTTTCTCACCTCTAATTTGGTATCAAGTGCGAATCATCAGTTAGCATTGACCTCCAAGTTAATTATGTGTATTCCCTTTCACAAATTTGGCATCGATTCCTTAACTATGATTGAACGCTAAAAGGTGATTGAGAACAAGGCAATATTCTCAGCTGGTCACCCCAGACCCCATAATTGTTTGCTAAGGGAACAAGTCCTCACTTGAAGTTGCAATATTTTCAAATCATATCGATGTAAATCTTGCAATTGCTAGTCTGAGCTTTTACCAGAATGTTAAGTAGTTATTATAACAAGATATATATTAGAGCTTCTCTACTATATTAAGGACGGTTTTATCATTGATGAAATAAGTCTCCAATACATCCTTAAAAAGAAAAAGAACAGTACAATTTTCATTTCCAATTAAGCATCAAGATTTTATGCCTGCAGTCGCAGCGTAATTATGACATATCCGGAAACTCTTGACAAAGCAAATACTTTGATCTTGATCCTCCTGAAAGAGAATTATTTTCATTTCACACTGTAACTAAACAGAAGCGTCCTTGTGTAGGAACTAAAATCAGCTTTAAAACTGAAGGAGAAAATTAATTTATATCTAAATCAACATTGCCGCATTGTCTATATCACTGAACTGCATCACCTGAAAACATAAAGAAAAGAAAAATAAATTCATTATAGAGCTGGATGTGAAACATGTTCGTGTGGAAAAAAAAGAAGCATAAAAATCGTGCAATAATTATATAAATTTCCTACCAAAATCCCTTCGTGCTTTGCATCTGAAACACTCATTCCTGCTAGCATAATTATGTTCTCCACATCCCATTCTGTCCAAACAATTTAAAGCATAGTTTTGTATCAGATTTTCCTTTCTTACTGCATGCTCTCAATTAATCCTAGCTAGAAACCTTGCATGCAATTGATAGTGTACGCAGTGTAGTGCAGCATATTATTGTATAACAAAGCAATGCAGATAGACACAAATTAGAGCAGGAACTCACCTAGGGCAAATCCAGTCACCGGATTTCCAACCCGGAGGGAAAGTGGATTCTGATCCGCAACTACTTCCATACTCATTTCTAGATGTACCACATCTATAGCAGCTTGGCCTGCTAGCATAGTTGTGAGCTCCGCAATTCATGGCAGTGCAATACCAGTCTCCGGGCAACACCCTTGTCCACCCTGCCGGATCAGGGCCATGAAACTTTGGGTACCCACATCGCTGGCATGCCTCCCTTTTTCTGAAATTCTGATGTTGGCATGCACTGCAAATCCAGTCTCCACCACTCCAGCTCATTCTCTAACCTGATGATTATTAATTGCACAGACAAAAGAAAATTAGACTAGTAGGCTTTGATTCAGTGGCACCAGAGTTTCTATATGACCAACAAATTATGAATTTGAAACTTGATAGTCCAATTAATAATAATTCTAACACAAAGAAACTAATAGAGCCCTAAAAGTTATATTCTCTGGTAATTCCAATTATGCAATTTCCTACGAGAATTAGCCTCGATGTCCTTCCAAAATCCGACGGACAACTACTCTAATCAAGCTCATATGAGTTAAGCTTGTTCAACTATACATAGCTAGGATGCCAAGCTTCTTAGCTAGGTTTTAGATGTAGAGAAGAGATAAAAGCTGAAGAAGCTAACCTGAAGTACGTAGCAGTAGTGTTTTTGTGAATTTATGTATTGAGTTTGGGAGGTGTTATATATACTTTCTTGCCCACTTTATGTGCACAATAAATTGGTGAAAGATTTAGATAACCCTGCTGGTACGTTCTTCCTTGTTAGTTATTCTCGGGCAGGAACGACTTTGGAGCATCAGAGGTAGCTAGTGAGTGCACCGACACATGCATTTCTATCTAAAGTAACACTAGGGCTAGTGTGATCCAGATGGTGTCTCGTAGTGCAAGATATCAGGAGTTTAATTCCTAACATTAAAAGCAAAGAATATTTAGAGGTTCATGTAAGAGTGGAATTGAATATGTAATTTTGCTGTCTCTCTCTCCATATCCACCGCATTAAGATGCAAGTTAATTATGAGGGAAAACTGCATTTGGATGGATGGCGGCTATGCCCTACAGGATTACTTCCGAACCCTAATGTTGTTGATCAAATGGATCCGGACGCATATACTGGATTGATATGCTTTATTTGATTGAAAGTGATACTGATCGAGCAGGTTTTATGCAGTCCCGGTTGCACATGGTGCAGTTAAAAAGGCTATACTAGCTGTAGAAACTTTGTGGAGATTGATTGTTTTTTTTTCTTTTTTCCATTTGGAATCAGTTCTATCCACCCATGGCCAAGTTCCCTTTGCCTTCTTTTGATTCCATTCTTCGCAATAATTCAAAAGTAAAAAATTTATATTTGTGATCATGCATATATCGAATTTACTTGTGAAATTAGATGAAATTTTTAAATTTTTATATCCACGAGTAGAGATATTTTTGTAAATCTTAATTTCATAAAAAGAAAATGGAAAATTCTTAACTTCACACGATGAATTGAATTGTTTATTTTGTGCGAGAATATCAAAACTTTGATATCCCGGTCTTCACTGTAATTACTCAACTTGACATCATGACATGTGTATGTCAGCATGATCAGCAACATGATGTGCTCTCCTGGGATTTTCTGGTCTGCCCTTATTAATGGCATTTCGAATAAAACAGACAAAAGTCCTCTGTATCATTTTCAGAAAGAAAGAAAAAAATAAATAAAAAATCTTTCATATTGTTTTCCTGGAACTAATTTGGATTGCGGCGAACTGACGCTGGGGAAGAAAAAGATTGTCATAATTTAGAACTATATATTCCCTGCTACAGTAATGTAGAAAGTGGTATGCCAATTTAGAGTTTAGGGTTTTTACAAATGCAAATAAGAACGTGTTAAATGAAACAATTAAATGGCAAAATCAATATTTTCTTCAACATAAATATCCATCAAACAAATTACCCTTTTCAAAATTAGACCGATAAATTTTATTTGTTCTTAAGATTATTGAATTTTGTTGATAGGCTTACTCAATCTACAAGCTAATCTATGAACTATCAAACTGCATTCTTTTTTTATTTGTAAAATAAATTAAACATCATTTAGAATAAATCATAATTATAATTATAACCAACATATCGTTTATCATGTCTGTTAAATATTGAGTGTTGAAAAAAAAAAAAAAAAAACCTTATACAATAGCCCTCGCTTTATTCCATTTTTTGTGACGGCTCTCAAAAGTATTTCAATAATACTGCAAAGAATCCACATCTTTAGGGAATTACACGAGAAAAATAGCCATTGCCTTTGAATGTTCAATATTCTCTTTTTATTTCATGAATTGACATATCTTCACCCATTCCAAATGTTAACAATGATAGTTTAATTTTGATATTTTGGTCTTATAAGGCAATTTGCTTGTGATATTTCGCCAAACATGATCAGAAAAAAAAAGAAAAAAAAACCAATAAAAATTATCTTTATTATAAAATAAAAAATCATAAACAAGTATTAGTATTTATCTTGTTTTTTTATTGGGAAATATTCAATTTAATCCTTTTATCAGTAATATAGTAAATCTTGACCTTATTTTTTTGGTTTGAGGGAGATGAAATGAAACTAGAATAAAATATGAAATTTGTAATTTTCTTTTAATTAGAAAGCAAGTAAGGAACATTGGCCTATTTTTACTATTATGTTCTTTCTTTTTAAAACTTCAAACTAGTCATTATAGGTATAATTGAAAAAGAAAATTCCGCAGAAATTGTATTTATCTCTTTAAAAATCTACAACTAATCATATAATAGAAGTAGATGGATAGAGAATTGCAATTTTATTTCTTTTAGAGAAAAAAACAACAAGAATTCGTGTGTCCTCTTGTATTTCTTTAATTTCTGTCAAAAACTCTTAAAGAACGAAGATAATGAAGTCCTGTCTCTTACTACACTTTCTAAAAATGAGACTGTCATTTTTAGTTTTACAGGATTTAGAGAAAGAAAAGCATCGGCAATAGGTATGGACCAACTAGAGATTATACAAGATTAAAAGAAAATGCTAAAATAAAGCGATGTGGGTAAAAATAAGCATATTCAGCCTTACCTGCATAAGGATTATCGTAAGAAGGTTCATAGTACCTATGGGCGCAACTCTTATTTTCTGGAAGCTATGATGATCGGAGCTAAGAATTTTACAAAAGAAGGAAGTTAAAGAAAGGAGATGAGACTGGAATCTTTTTGGATTATGGCTTTTTCAAGATTCATCTGTACTGTGATTCGTAGGCTCCCATGGTCAAGAATCGTTCCATTCTATTTCAATTTCAATTTATTTATAGCAGTAATTTAAGTAAAATCTTCCTCCTCTTACTTATATCTTACTGAATTGAGCTCACTTATAAAAGAGAAAAATAAGTTAGATCAAGTTGAATTGAGTTTCAAGCCTTTGAGTTCTTAACTCAAAAATAGGGGTCGACCTTGGCACTGGATTTACTCAATTCCTTTTGATTATTTCCCCACATATGTAGAATGACTTTATCTTTTCTTTCTTAAGCAAATGCTCAATGAATATCTTTCTTATACATACTAGGGATTTTATTAGCTTTATCTGATAAACTTCAGTAGAACTCTTCATAATGTTTGATATAAACATAAATATGCTACCAAGCATGGAAAATATGCAGTCTTATTATCATTCCTATCGATTTATTATAATGATAATTCAGATAATAAAGCATTTATTATATTTCTATTTATTTATAATATTATATATTTGTTATTACACTTATATGTTTACATTATAATTTATTCTAAAGTATCTTAATATTCATAAAATCTCTACTAATCCCGTATATTAATTTTACTAAAATTTAGTTAATTTATACTGTCATTTATTGTTAATGATTAGTGTATATGATAATAATTATTGGCAAGCTTATTTTAAATTATTCTGTTCTTCTTTTATTTCAGTTTAAATTATATATTAAATAAATAAAATTGATTTGTTTATCTATTTCTATTTCAGTTTAATAAATATTTTCTGTTATCCAAATTAAATTATATAATAAATAATTAAATATTTTAATTTTAGAGACTAATTGAGAATATTTTACTTGTTCAGCTCCCGTCACCCTTCGTATATGGTTTATATATGGTATTGACCGTTATCTTTTACATATCCACAACATTATGATGATTATTTCACCGGCTAATCTCCAAATTCTTCCTTTTTCAGATCCTCCATACAAGTTTCTCCAAACCCACCCGTCACTTACACTTCTCTCCACATGCAAGAACCTCAAAACTCTCAAACAAATCCACTCTCAAGTCATCAAAACAGGCCTCCACAATACCCACTTTGCACTTAGTAAACTCATTGAATTCTGTGTCATTTCACCATATGGGGATCTCTCTTATGCTCTCTTGCTATTCAAATCCATTGGAAAGCCCAATCAAATAATCTGGAATAACATTATCAGGGGTCTTTCTTTAAGTGAATCCCCAATTTTAGCTATACAATACTATGTTGACATGATTTCGTCTGGTTTTACTCCAAATACTTATACTTATCCTTTTGTTTTGAAGTCTTGTGCGAGGATTTCAAGTACCCATGAAGGTAAACAGATCCATGGACAGATTTTGAAGCTTGGATTTGACAATGATGCTTTTGTACATACTTCTTTGATCACTATGTATGTTCAAAATGGTGAATTGGGTAACGCAAGATTAGTGTTTGAGAGAAGTTCTATGAGAGATGTGGTTTCTTATACGGCTTTAATTACTGGGTATGCTTCGAGGGGTTTTCTTGACCAGGCTTTAGAGCTTTTTGATGAAATTCCTGTTAGAGATGTTGTTTCTTGGAACGCTATGATTGCCGGGTATACTCAAAGCGGTCGGTTTGAAGAGGCTTTAATTTTCTTTGAAGAGATGCTTAGAGCAAATGTTACACCAAATATGAGTACATTGCTTAGTGTTCTATCAGCTTGTGCTCAATCAGGATCACTCAAGATGGGCAATTGGGTTAGTTCTTGGATTGAGGAGCACGGACTTGAATCGAATATCAAGGTCATGAATGCACTTATTGATATGTATGCTAAGTGTGGAGACTTGGAAAATGCTCTGCATTTGTTTGAGGGTATAAAAAATAAGAATGTGATTTCCTGGAATGTTATGATTGGTGGATATACTCATTTGAGCTGCTATAAAGAAGCCTTGGGACTATTTAGGCAAATGCTGCAATCAAATGTAGAGCCTAATGATGTGACCTTGTTAAGCATTCTTCCGGCTTGTGCAAACCTTGGTGCTCTTGGGCTTGGCAAATGGATTCATGCTTATATAGACAAGAACATGAAGAATTTGGCGAATAATGCTCTTTGGACAAGCCTCATTGACATGTATGCAAAATGTGGTAATATAGAGGTGGCTAATCAAATTTTTGATGGCATGAATCCTAAAAGCTTGGCTTCTTGGAACGCAATGATTTCTGGTTTTGCCATGCATGGGCAAGCAGACTTGGCTATTAGTCTTTTCTCGAGAATGACTAAAGAAGGGTTAGTGCCAGATAATATCACCTTCATTGGTGTATTATCTGCATGCAACCATGCTGGTTTGCTAGATCTTGGGCGTCAGTATTTCAGTTCAATGATCCAAGATTACAATATTTCCCCAAAATTACATCACTATGGATGCCTGATAAATCTTTTAGGCCGTGCTGGATTGTTTGATGAAGCAGAGTCTGTGATGGAGAGCATGGAAATGAAACCAGATGGGGCCATCTGGGGTTCTCTGCTTGGAGCTTGTAGAGTTCATCGACGCGTTGAGTTAGCTGAGTTTGTTGCCAAGCATCTTTTTGAACTGGAGCCTGATAACCCGGGGGCTTATGTACTCTTATCGAACATATATGCAGGAGCTGGTAGATGGGAGGACGTAGCGAAAATAAGAACAATACTAAATGATAAGGGAATGAAGAAGGTTCCTGGTTGCAGCTCTATTGAAGTGGATAGTATAGTTCATGAGTTCGTAGTTGGTGACAAGGTACATCCTCAGAGCAAAGAAATTTACAAGATGCTGGATGAAATAGATATCCTTTTGCAGAAGGCTGGATTTGTACCAGATACATCTGAGGTGTTGTATGATATGGATGAGGACTGGAAAGAAGGGGCATTGAGTCATCACAGTGAGAAGTTGGCTATTGCTTTTGGTTTGCTCAGTACAAAGCCAGGAACAACCATAAGAATAGTCAAGAATCTTCGAGTCTGCGGAAACTGTCATTCTGCCACTAAGCTAATGTCCAAGATATTCAATAGAGAAATCATAGCTAGGGATAGAAATCGTTTCCATCATTTTAAAGATGGTTCATGCTCTTGTAAAGACTATTGGTAAAATCCTTTTGTTACCCACTGTTATGTAAATTCTGGTAGATATCAATCACTTTCACATAGATTAAATACCAACTTATTCAATTTAAGCGATCAGATAAGTGTATAAATGATCTTAAACTGGAAAGCCCTTCTTTATTTTTCGAAAACCACGGATTTACATAAGTAATTCTCAGAGTGCTCGATGAGATACATTTAAATTAAACAGTCCAAATTAATGAACTCATGCCTCGATGTTAGGATTCTGCTTGAAGGAGTTCCTTCGTGCTGTAGCCAGGACAGTCTTGTCTGCAACTATGAAATATGCCGCTCCGGCAACTGTTAAGAAAAACATTATATTAATATTAAATGATAAGAAATCAGATGGGAGAAAAAATAGGGATTAATTGGTCTTTAGATGGTAATTAACCTGTAGAGATTATAAGAGCTTGAGCAGTGTGGTTGAGATTGGCTCTGGCCCAAGGCAGCATCCTTGCACTGGCCAGCTGCATGTCAATAATAGAACCCTTTTTAAGTTTTTTGGTTTTTAAATTTATTTCCTTAACATAAACTGTAGAGAAATGAAAGGAGAACGACTTACAGTTGGAATGGCAGTGGCAATGCTAGCAACAACAGCTGCTTTAGCTCCAGCAACTACGCCTTCTATTCATCCATCAAAACATACCTTAATTAATTTTTGTCCAACTTATTTTTCTTTATATGAAAAGAAATTTTTAGATTCGATTAAATAATTGGACTCAATCATAGAAATAATGAGCAGTAGCTGAAAATAATAAGTATCACTATATACATCATGGCATCATGAAGCTAGCCATCAAAATTGACCATGAGCAATAGTTCATGATGCCATTTTGATAACTCTTTTGTGTAGTTTTTTAGCCCCACTCTCTTGGTTTAAATTTTCTGTTTTGTATCATTAGTTATGAAAATTAGGAAAAGAATTTATTTTTTTAAAAGAAAAAGGTCTCCGTTGGTGTATGGATCATGGTCCCCCTTCAACAAGGAGGCCTCTTCTTTCACCCATCCAACATAAGAAAGTAACTTGGAAAAGGATGATTTATATGATATATAAAAAGATAATGCATGCTTAACAGTAAAAGATTAATTCAAAGTACCCAGAAAGAGCAAGTCGATGAAACACAGTCATAATTGCTAGAAAGGAAGCCATGCTCAAAAAGAAGAAAAGGGAAAGCTAAAACTAAAGAGAAATAACCAAGAATCAAAAGAAAGAGAGGTAGGAAGAAGGAGTCATTACCATGAGAGCAACGCTTCGCCATGGCCAGCTTTTGGTCAAGGGAAGCCATGCTACAAGTTTTCTCAAGAGGAGACTGAGCTACATTCTTTGCCATTACGAAATTAATACAAGTAAACCAAATGCTAACAAAAGAAGCAAGTAACTGTGGAGGAAAGTACTAAATGAGTTATTGAAGCTATGCTGGAGTATATGAAGAAGTGAGATTTGCTTGGATATTTATAAGGACTTTGAAGCAGTTGGATGGATAAGGAGAGCCCATGTTTTAGGAACAGCGTTTGATGGTTTCACTTGAATCCTAAGTTCTAAGTCACTTGTTTTTTCCTTTTTATGTCGGTTTTATTCTTTTATGCACTTGTCCACTATCAACTTATATTGTTTCTTTGTTTTTGAATATTGGACACTTAAGGCAACAGTAAATATGTTAGGTCACTTAGGTGAAACAGTGTCAAAAGAGTAGAAAACGCTAAACTTGCATTACTTTTTTTAAGTGCTTGCTAATATTGGTTCCTTTTGCTAGGAGGAAAACACGTGTTTAGTGATGAAAATTTTAAAGCATAACTAAGCTTAGTGGATAGAATATAACTAATAAGAAAATAACACATAATATGAGCTTTTTATATTTTAATATTTAATGATTGACATATACTGTATTATTTAAAATTAATAAATATATATTGATCATCTAAATGTACAAGTAAACTTTGCACCGCATAACGAACACAATTGTTAAACAAATGCAAAACTACAAATGGAATCAATATTTTTTAATGTGTAATATGGTTAAGATTTAAGAGCAATGATAAACTGGGGTTGATTTCAGTTATGCAAAGTTTGGAGTATAATTAAATAAACAGAAAACAGGGGGAGAGTACCATCAAGATCTGCAAATTTTATCTGCTCGTGTTTTGCACTGACACAGAAATCCAAAACAATATGATTATGTTATATCTATATATTGAAGTTACATTCATTTTGCTTAAAAGTGTCCTTTTTTCTTTTCTTTTGATGGATTTAATGAAAGCAAAGAAGCTAGTGGTTTAATACAAACAATGGGTAGTCCAAACATGTGCTTTGGACATATACCTGCAACATCTACTTGAGATTTGGACATGTGTCCTATATCAAAAGGCTTAGATTTATGAATCTTCTGCTTTTGCAGAGAGTACCCATGAACCATGTTAATGGGTTTCTCTTTTTGGTTCGTGGTTTCGCACTGAGTGGGTAGCTAATGGCTTGTTGGTGGATGTATTTGGGTACTGACGGTATCTGTTGATTTTATTTTTTCTTTGTTGTTGGTTTTATTGTTGACCCTTTTTAGTTGTTTGGCACCTGCATGCTCTGTTGCTTTGAACCCTAATCAGTCTTATTAATAAATTATTGGGTTGCATTCAAAAAAAGAAAAAGTGTGATTACAGAAAAAAGCAAAATAAACTGTCAAAAATTGATCATCATTTCTATTTTAAGATACGCCTGAAATAATTGAATATTAAAAATAGTGAAAAAGAAAACAGTGAAATGATTTTATCATGCTCGTTATTAGGATTAGTAAAGATGATTCCTAGTCTCAAAATTTTGGCCACCCTGGATTCTATATCTAAGGGGTCTCCATGACTCACAAATTTTTCAAGGATTCTTTTATTAAAAACTCATCTAATATGAAATAGAGAATTAAAATACAAAACTTAAATAGTCCTATCACTTAAGTTGGACTTTAAATGTTAAATATTTACATTATATTGTTAGAACATATTTATATTTAGATAAATACAAATATTCGTCTGAGATTCGATATAATCTGTAGTAATAACCACTAATTTTAAAAAAATATGCATTTTCATCCATTTTTTTCTATCGTTCATTATAGTAGTTCTTTCATTAATAGTCTATTAATTTAATAAATTTTGAATTGATCAGAATACTAAAGTGTCATATTTTACTAACTTATAAAGATATTTTTATCTTTATATAAGTCTATATTAAAATAAAATTTAGTTCATAATGAAATAAAATTATTTTTCATTTAAATTAGAAAAAAATACAGTATTTTATTTTTTTTAAAATTTATATTTAAAAAATAGTAAAAAATATAAAATTGAGTAAATTTTATAATCCTTTTTAGTAATTTTATATAATTTTAACACCTTAAAAGATGCAAACGTAGGTTATATGCCAAACTTTAGGATATTTATAAATTTTATATTTTATTTTATATATATATAAATACTCGCTCCTTCGGTGCACAAGGATATAAAATAAATAAATATTTGGTGGATCAGTTTTGTAGCCTTCGTTTTGGGCTTAGAGAGCCTATTTATTATTGCATGGGAAATTTTTTAAATGGAAATTGGACTGTCATGACTTCTTAAAACACAAAGGCATCTGGGATTTTAAATGGAATTAGTTCCTCTATACTCTTCCTAATCCTATGAATCTCATGGGACTTCACTTTATTTTTGGCCAAATAAGAGTATTCCTAACAAAATTTTAAGTTATGCTCTTTTTCTTTCTAATATGACTTAAAAGCCTCATTCTTTTTCTTTTTAAATGTAAGAAGGGCAATATTAATTTTTAAATATATTATATCATTTTTTTTTATAAATTTTTAAAAGAGTCACATTCTCTCCTTCTCACTTATTTTTCTCTTTTTCTTTTTAATTTCATTAATAAGAAAATCAATTAGAGAGTCAGATAGAAAGTATTGTTAGGTACATAAACATTTCCAGACAAGTTAAAATAGAGAGTTAATTATTTATAATTTAATAAAAAAATATAAAAAATATTATTTGGAATGCTCTAAGGCTATTTTTTTTTTGTGTAGATGTACTT
This sequence comes from Ricinus communis, assembly GCF_019578655.1. Taxonomy (NCBI): domain Eukaryota; kingdom Viridiplantae; phylum Streptophyta; class Magnoliopsida; order Malpighiales; family Euphorbiaceae; genus Ricinus; species Ricinus communis. The sequence goes on from NC_063258.1 coordinate 26,359,156, forward strand.
ATAATTAGTTTAACTAATCTAACTGGTCGGATAAAATTTTAATGGGTAATAAAATATTCAAAATTAATATGGGTGATAATAAAATATTTTAAAGCAGATACATATCCAAAATTCAAAATAGAGACCTTAATTAAGTTATAAGAAACCTTTATTATTTTATTTATCTGTTTTTGAATTAAAGTAGTGTTATATTTAATTGACTATAGAAGAATACTTAGTTCCATTTTCTTTTCTTTTTATTTGGTTCGGAAATTAATCCAATTTTCTTTAGAAGCTTTGACATTCCAAAGGTTTATTGGGTAAGCAGATGTAAGTCGCATTGTTTTGTAGAAAATAAAGCGTAAACAGAAGGGGGGGAGGAGGAAAAAAGAAAAGGTTATTTAGGTAAAACTTTTATTTGAGATAAAGATGTGGAGTCAAAAGCTCACTTTGGTAAATTTGAAGTCTTTTAAGATAAAACAAAAAAAAGAAACCCTCTTCCAAGGCTTAACATTATTAGCCTCTCCGCAAAACTTTGCCTTCTTTTAGCTCACTTTTTTTTCTTCTTTTCTTTCCATTTTCTTTCTCAAAGCCTTGTTTCCAGGTCCTTTAAAATGGTAACCAAAGTCAGGCAGAGAAGTACATAAATAGATATAATAATTAATTTTCTTCTCATCGGACTTCCATTCATATTTAAAGTTATAACTTCAAGACCTACTCTAAGATTTTAGATTATAATACAATGTTTTTAAAAATCAAACCATAGTTATTTTGGTCAATTTTAGTAGTTCAAGTTAAAATTTTAGTCAAATTAGATTTAATCAGTTGGGTTGAAGGGTCATTAATTAAATCAATCAGTTGAATTAGATTTTCTTTTAAAAAAATTCAATTCATTTAAACAGAAAAGAAATTTAAAAAAAAAAAGCAAAATAAAGTATAAACAATAAAATTGAAAAAAATATTTTAGTTTTATGTAATATATTAACTTACTAATATAAAACTCATTAAAAATTTTATTTATTTTGTTAGAATTTAGTTTAACTATAAATAATTTTATAAAAATTTAAGTATTTAAAATTTTAAATTAATTTTTACTTCCAAATATATAAATTTTAGATTTGTAAATAAATTTTTATGAAATAAAATGTTATTAAACCTGTGACTAAATCTTTTGGTTTTTAAAACAGTGTTATATAGTATATGATGGTACGACTGTCGTTCATTTGGACAAAATCAAACTTAACTCCTCCCTTTCTTTTATGCTTAAAAAAAAAAAAAAGGAAGCATATGTCATTGCTTTTAGTGCCTCAAATAATAACTTAGAAAATGCAGCAAAGAGTAACAATTTTCATTAACTCGAATCTTTTAGTTGGACCGGTGCAAGATTTTGATAACCCGTAATGAGTAGTAGTACTTAAGTGCCAAAAAAGAAAAAGAAGGACGAAGAAGAAAGAAAAAGTCACGAGTAGATTTTTCCTTCTTTTCTTTAACCATTTAATTTTTGCATGTCCTTTTGATTATTTATATATTTCTTTCTTTCTTTTAATTCTCTACAATGGCGAAACATCTGGGAATGAATCAGAGAGAGCAACACACTGTCACTTTCTACATGCATGCTGATGCTATATATACAGTACAAAAGTATAGTGGGCAAAGAAAGGGAAAGAGAGAGAGAGAGAGAGAGAGGGAAAAAAAGCTCGCGTGCCATAGCTACTGCAAGCTGACGACCACAGTGGCGGGTCTGATGATCAGTCCAAAAATTGCCATCAATGACTCAGGCAATTTGGTTATCTGTTGAAAGCTTATATCTTTTTCATTTACTTCACCCTTTTTTTTTTGTTTCTAGTTGACTGTATGCCTCTTCGAGGTTTCATATCTCAAAACCATCACTTCATCTGGTTCCCTTCCCCACTTTCCCTCCAAATAATTTTTTAAAAGAAATATTTACTCCATCAATTAGTATTGCCTTTATTTGTTTCTCTTGTTTCCTGCATTATCTATCTCATATTCTTAATACACTGCTACTCCATGGATGATGATTACCTTTTAATGTGACTGTGCCACAGAAATATATTCAGTAAGTTATGATACCACGGTCGTGATATCAAAAATATACAATATACATAATAACAGCTCAAATTTGCAGGGCATATAAAAGAACAAATGTATAATTAATAAAACTTTTTTCAATCTATATAGTATTTTCTTGCACTTCCTTATTTCTATTCACGGTTGATCCTTTCTTGATTGGTCTACAAAAAAAAATTATTTATTGCTTTTTTTTCAATCTATACACTGCACTGATAAATAATTAATATTTATTTATTAATTTTAAATAATAAAATATTTATTAATCATGCAATTTTAAAAATAAAACACTTTTATATATAAATAAAAAAATCTCAATTTATTATTTATAATATTAAATTTTTTTTTTAAATAGATCAAGCTTATCATATCAATTATAAATAAATTGGATTAAATATTGACATATTATATTATTTATTAAACATCGCACTTACATTGATTGGTTTACTTATTACCATTAACTACTCACGATTAAAAATCAACACATATAGAACTACTAATTGATAATATAATATATCATTATACGGTTAATGTACTCTGCCCAAAAATTTATCCGTGGAATATATATACATAGGCTCTCCGGAATCAATGGCTAAAAGCTGCCTTTTACATTATTGGACGTGTTTGGAAAGCTAGGAATAAACTGATTCTTAGAAATAATCAGAGGTCAAAAATCGAAGTGATCTCACAAGCTGCCAAAGACTCTAAATGTGACATTCAGCTTGCAACACAGGATGAGGCTTTCACAACTCACAATTCCTGGCGATATGCCAGGATGAATTTAAAGTCGATTTTCAGCCATTTCCCGCAGCCGCCCCGAATTTCTCAGATATATAATAACATCTTCACTCTCTATTCTGTAATATGGTTTATCATTTGGTGCCTGGAAGGTCTGGTTCACAATATTGCTGAGAGTGTGCTGTTTAGTATCCTGTGGACAGCATTCCGCAATAACTCTGCAATAAATATTTATATAAATGAAGGCAAAAAGAGGAGCGGAGAATAATGATGGAGTTTTTGTTTGTTTGCATAGAACGGTGAAAGGACATGTGAATGCAATGCAATGAAATTGCTGATAAGTGAAAAAAAGGTTCTCCCAAGGTATCATTTCTGAAAAATTTATTATATTTACCATCATTAGGAAAGTGCCATAATTGTCACCACATGAGTTCATAGACTTCTCATGACTATCACATTGCCTCAATTATGTGATCCTCTCCTTTTACACCTAAGTCCTACACATCATTAATTAGTTAATTAAGTAATTGCATTTATTAATAATTAATTTCTACTCACATAATAAATATTAAGAAAAAAGAGAGAGAGATATGTGGCAAACATTGTATAGACATAAGTACAACCATAAATAAATGTTCAATTATCTAATAAATAAATAATGATATCTCTCTTAAATTAATAGGGAAAACAGAGGAAAACAACTCTATTTTTGGTGTCATACATTGAAATCTTTGCTTCCTGTTTTACCTAATATATATATATGTTTTTTTTTTCTTTATTTACAATTATTTTCTAGTTTAGAAGTAATCAAAATGATGAATCTGATATGGTGCTTCTCTTTCTTTCTTGCTCAACTTTGGTATTTGCGCTCTACTGTTCCTGCTAATATTTCTAATCTTACATATATCATTAGGAACTTCTGGTGGTCTGACTGACCTAATCAAAGCCCAATTCACACCTTTGAAGAACTCATGCCTCTTGATTTCAACTGATCCTTTTAAGCTTCCAATTCTTTTCTTTGGGTTCTTGACCAGAAGTTTGCTTATAAGATCTTGAACTTTCACCATTTCTTCATACTCTTTGCTACTGCTGACAATAATTCTTGGAAACGACAATGGCTGTTTAAGGATGTTAATCAAGGTTTTCTCGTTGTTTTCACCTTTAAAAGGTGTTCTTCCATACAACATCTCGTACAAGAACACACCTAGTGTCCACCAATCCACTGCACTTCCGTGTCCTTGACCTGATATCACTTCTGGTGCTAAGTACTCGTGTGTTCCGACAAACGACTTCGATCGAGCATTAATGGGTTCTGCAACTAATTCTGGATCAACCAGTAATTCTTGATGATGATGGTGGTGATGGTGATGATTGTGATGTTCACCGTGGTTATTGTCAACTCGTTCTGTAATTGTTGTAACTTTTGTTGCTTTCTTTTTCTTGTTTGAAGATGAGAAACAAGACAGCACAGGCTGTATAGGCGTGGCACAAGATGGTGTAATGAAACAAGTTTCAATATTCTTGTGATCATCATCATCAATGGCTTCTGATAAATTGGGTTTCTTAGTAGACCTTATAACCTTTGGTACAACATCGCATTTGAGACAAAGATCGAAATCTGAAAGCATGATATGACCATCTTCTCTTACGAGCACATTTTCTGGCTTAAGGTCTCTGTAAATAATACCCATCATGTGTAGATACTCTAGGGCTAAGAGTGTCTCAGCAGCATAAAACCTGCAAATAATAATCATAGCTTATTCAATTAGTTGGCTGGTATTATTTGCTAATAACACACAATTAATTCATGAATCCATAAGTGTCATTAGTCACATCTTAATTTTTTTTCTAAACAGAATAATTAAGTACATACTAAATATGAGCTTTTGCGCCATTTGCTAGTATTGTCATAACGAAAGAGTGACACTGTCTCTTCGAAATGTTAAAACAAGATTATGTTCTATGCAAGAAAGTGTTGGCGCTACATTTTTACTGCATGTGAGTTTTCTGGCCGAAAAACCAAAATATGAACCCTAAAACAGAGAGAGACTAGTAATGACTTACTTAGCAGAAGAAATGCTAAAACGTCTTCCTGGCTGGCGCTGTCTAGCAGCATACAAATCACCACCAGGGCAAAACTCCATAACCAAGCAAGAATAATGAGAAGCTTCAAACTCAGCATACAAAGTAGGCAAAAAAGGATGATCAAGCATACCAAGAATCTCCTTCTCCACCTCAGCTCTTTGCAACTTATTCCTTATAACAAGTGCTTCTTTATCAACAACTTTCATGGCATAAAAACACTGAGGCAAACCAACTACAGGGTTCCTTATTTGGCAAAGATAGACATTCCCTAAATCACCACTGCCTAAACGCCGAAGAAGACGAAAGTGGTCAAGCCCAACTCGACCATTAGCGATTTGTAGGCGCTTTATAGCTTCCCATGCTGCTTGGTTTGCTTTGTGTGGTTTGTAGGTACTATAGAGTGAAGATTCAGCTAGAGAAGAAGTTACTGAGACGGAGCTCCGGCGGCTGCCGAAGCTGAGGTTGCTCATCCAGCTCCGGCTAGAGTCCGGTACGGTTATGGAGGAAGAACTACTGTCGTAGTCAGATTCATCTCTGGGTGTTATGGTGGCCATGGGTGCTAGTGTTTGCTTTTCTTTGTTTTTGTGGCTTTTTGTTTTTTGGGTTGAGTGCCCTTCTTATATGGAGGTTTGGAGGGCATATGGCATATGGATATTTGTAGCATTTGAAATTAATTATGTTTTTTATCAAAGAAAGTTACAATTTGTTACTTTTGCTACTATAGACTAGCAATAGGAAACTTTTAGGACAAAGGGACAATTTGCCCCTCCTACTTTTGTTGAAAGGTTAAATATACAGGTCTAATTCGAACCATAGTATTAAATTTTTGTAATTTATATTCGGCGTAAATTTGAAATTTTATACCATCAATTTGATAAAATAGTTCAAATTGGGCTATTTGGTCCTTCCGTGTAAGTACAAGCGGCAAAATGATATTTGTCAAAACTTTAGTTATAATAAAGTAATTATAGTTTGTACTGGCAAATAATTGCCATTGTATTTGCATGTATCTCAAGATTGCCATTATTAGCTGTCAAACATTTGAAAATGTTAATAATGAAGAATAATTACCCAATTGTGCTGCTATAGTTCACAATCAAGAGTCCTCTCGACCCAAATCTATTGCAAACTCTCCTTGTTTCAAGCTTAAAACTTAACTCGGTTATATATTTAAATAATGTATTTAAATTCAATTAATTATTTTATGGAAGAATATAAATAATATAAATTTCTATTAGATCTTTTAAGTCCAGATTTGATGGTATATTTGATCCTTTACTTAACTCGACTTTATTAATTTATAAATAAATAAATAAAATTTAATTAGACTTGTGAGCATATCAACTCAAGCATTGTAGACTTTAAGCTTTCATTCAATTTAATTAGCGTTAAATATTTTTTGAATTGAAAATAGCTTGACTCATTTGATTCAAACACATTATATTTATATTTATACTTTATAACTTATTATATTTAAACCTCTAGTAAAAATATATTTATATCTTAATGATCTTAAGATCTTTAAGTAAATTAATTATTTTAAGAATTTTTCTTTTGATTTAGAGGTATTATAAACTATTTTTAGTGCCATGTTATATTTTTTTATCCAATAAACAACATATTTCTCCTCAAAATATTTGTTAATAAAAAACTTGTTCTATAATTTGATCTCAAAATTTTGATTATAGATATAGGAAGATTAGAATTGAATCAAGCCAAAATAGTACCTTATGGATTGGTTTATTTTTAAGATTCAAACTCAACTTGGTATGAGTCGATATTGTAAAAATTCAATTAGACTCGTAAAATCAAGTATCAAAAAATATGAACTCATATCAACTAGAGTAATTCGAGCTTAGATTTGATTTGATTAAAATTGAATCTATCTTTAGTAATTTTAAGTTAATTCAAATAGTTTAATATTATAATTGATTAAAATCTATTAAAAATTTATTTCATTTAAGAAAAATAAATAAAAGATAAAATAAAATAAAAATAATAAATTTAAAAGAATAATTTTTGTGCTATAAAATACATTGATAAATTAATGTGAAATCAAATAAATTCTACTAATTTTATTAAAATTTAATTTAGCTATAATGAATTTCATACAAATTTAAATATATATAAAATTCTAAAATTAACTTTCACTTCATTGAAAGTAATATAAACTTTAGATATGCAAATAAATTCTATAAATTTGAATAATAAATAATATAAAAATATATTTATTTACACCCTCTAATTAAAAGTATACAAATAGATTTTTTATTAATTCATCAAAATTAAGACTAGTGAGATTGCTTATTTATATAAAATATTATTCTTAATTATGTCTGAATCGTATACAAACAAATCCATCAAGCATTGAAATTGAAGTGCTCAAGGGTGGATTCCTTCCTTCTTCTGCTTTCCATTTAAAAGGAGTGAAACATGTTCATTGAAGTACAATTTTTTGGATAAAAACATGTTCATTGAATTAGTAATGGCAGAAAGGGCTGTAATATTTTGATTAAGGATATGAATTAGGAAAGCATGCTAATTGAGCTGACACAGCCACTAGGCTTTGTTCTCTCCTTCAAAAAAGTGACTTCCAGAAAAGAATGTCATAAAACAATTATTTTCTTTTTAGGTGGTATGGTATCCTATGGACAGTAACTATCCAAAGTTATCATAGTACTGCCATTATATGCATTAAAATGAGCAACTAATCAAAACCAAGATTTTAATTAATTAATTAATTATTAAGACTCATTATTTCTTATCCCTTAAATTCTGTGCCAATGGCAATTTTGTTATTCTGGTGCCAGAGATGTCCCTTCTGGAAGCTGCTCGGTCAAAAAGCCTTTGTTCTTTTCCTTCTAAAAGCGTCGTTGTGTGCACCGATTTTCAAGATGCGCTTCCCGAGCATGCAATTGACTAATGTTTTTTTTTCTTTTTTTTTTTTCTAAATAAAAAGCCAGGCCCTTTACTGCTTGCGACGTCGTGTTCCGGTAAAACGATGTCACTTTTTACCTCTTTGAATATTCCTTTTGAATGGTAGTTTTCTCAGCTCATCTACCCTGAAAAGTGAGGAGGAACGTCCTTTCTTATTTGTGTATTATTAAGATAACAAACAAATTCTAATAATTAATGATTTGCTTCGCTTCATATTTCATCGATCATTGTTTAAATGATAAGATCCGCCGTTATATATTAATTTAGGCGATTCAAATTTAAAATCTTTTTTTTTTTGTGATGATATTAATAATAAATTTTCTCAAATGACATTGATATATTAAAATTAAACTCATTGTTTAGGGAGAGAGAGAGAGAGAGAGAGAGAGAAGAAAAACAAAGAAAACAAGGACACGAAGCACCCGTGGGTTATATTGATTACCACCTCAAATGGGGCAGTAGAAATAAATAAAATAATGAAATAATAATTCTATCATTTTTATGATATTGTTGTAATGCATGTGAGTTCCATGGTAGGGTAGAGGTAGGGGACCTGTTATTGGCTCCAGTGGCTCTGCATTTGCCACTTAGATTACCATTCATAGTAACACCTAATGTCTGCTTTCCTCTTCTTTTCTTTCCCTCGAATATGGCATCAATTATTAGGTTTATAATTAACGAGCCCTCCCAATGCCAGTTTCCTACGTTTATTTCTCTATGTATAAAACTTCAATCGGTGACGATACTTTTAAGCGTGAGATTCAGGATATACTTATCATGAACTAGTTGGTCGGAAAGTAGAGAATTTAATCCTTCTAATACTCATGCACAAAGCCTATTGCCTTTTTCTCATTTTATTGTTCTTAATCTCCTTTTTGCTTAAAGAGAAAATACCCTCTGCCTGCCCTCTCTACAATTTTTGACTTCCCATTTCTCTCTACTGTTAGCATGTTTTTCTCTTTTCTTCTGGTCACTAATTGATTCTTTAGAATATAATCAGCACAAAAATTTCAAAGAATATTGAAGCATTGTGGTGTAGCTTTATTCTCTGTAGCTACTTTCAAGAATTCTACCAATTTCAGAGCAACTACTATGTAGATTCTTTAGAGGAAGTGATCATTTTTAATCCAAAAGGAAAAGTGCTTCTTGTGGGGCTCATGTTTTCTTGTGATTGCGACCTGAAATTAAAACCCTATATATCTTTCTGACATGTCAATTCCCAGCAAATGTCATAATTTCATTTTGATATATTGAAACTTTAACAGTTTATATCTATAATATTTCGATTTTAACTCACTGTATAGGATATAAACAATCCACCATTCCATTATTAGATCAATCACAGATGTATCAAAAGTTACACAGTGCACCCATTAAGCACATGATTGATTGCTAATGGAGCAAAAGAACAGTAAAATATAATATTTTTTTTAGTATTATATTATTTAGAGCGTATCTGATTTAATTTTTATAAATAATAAAATATTATCTCAAGAGTTTTAATACAATTGATTTATTTATATTTTTTTTAGATAAAATATAATATTTTTAATTAATAGAATTTATCTATTTAATCTTTTAACAGTCAGTTTGATATTATTTTTTAAATTGTAGTTTCTTATTAGAATTTAACTTTCTTTTGCCATCGAAGAGATGCTTCATGGAAATTATTTTACTTGTGGCAAACTTAAGAATTAATTAACTCGAAGTTAACAATTGCTGTGAATTCGGAAAAGATTATGAAATTCCTGAAAATGTTTTCAACATTGGAATAATTTCACTACTAGGAAATCTGATTGGGACAGCAAGGAACGCCCAATCACTCTGGTTCATTGGCTTTCATGTCCTATATATATATATATATATATATATATATTCCCTATGATTATCACACCTCGTGCCTCTATAATTACATTCACATTTTCCTTAATCATCATCTCTCACTGAAACCCATCAAACAGTAGAAACAATGTAAAAGTAGAAAACCTTTTATCCATGGCCAACTCTTTTTTAGTAACATGTAAAATGAATCATTACTGACTGGAAATCTTTTTAATTGTCTGTTTCATCTTAAAATTAATTAACTCTCAATAATTATGCTGCTAATCTAATAGTCGAAGCTGCTGCTGAGTAAAATGTCGGGAGTTTTAATTTCTGATAGCTTCTTTTTTCGTTAAAATTTTTCAAACTATAGATTAAAAAAATAATAAATTTTGTCATATTCAATTTCTTAGGAAAATAGAGAGATATTGATTAGGAGTTGGCAGATTCGAGTGAATTGAAGCAGATGCTCAAACTGTAGAAGAGATGAAACCAAATCTTGTGCCCTATTTGGTGGGATTTGGACTATGTGAAGAGTCTTTGCTTTATATATTTATGAGATAAAATAATGAAGTTTTCTTGGATTTGTATATTTTCTTATAATTTTGGTTACATAAAGTATTTTGTTTTTTGTTTCTTTATCGTTCCTTCTTTCGTATGCTTTCCTTTTCATTGCTCCACTTTTCTCTGCAAGATCTTATCATTTTCACTTTTGGTTGCAATTTCAGGCAGCATACCCAACAAAATTTGCAGTATTGCTTAGTGGCAAATATATGGAAAAACTCAAAGCTCCATCACTCACTCCATACATTCTTCTCCCCCTTACCCTTCTTGTCATAAATTTGTACATATTATCCACCAACCTTTCTCCCTTTTCAGATTTTATGTAATTACACAAATAAATAAATTCATTCGAATAACATTATTTGTACGATTTGTGTTAGAATTATAGCTAAAATTAATGTGTTCTGTATAATAAAATTAGATGAACTATTATTTTTATTTTGAGCATAACATGATAATTGCCTCCTCATATGGCTCCCAGTCCCTTGGATATCACTTAATAAAATTGACTCTATTTGATAATAACCAATAATTCTCATCCATTTCTGTTCAAATTTAAGGATGGGTTTACAGTATATATTGAAAACTTATAATTTTGATTGGCGTTCATGTGGTTTATCCATGACAATTTTTTCTTTTTCGGTTTTGTAAATTTTATGTTAAGTTGCATGATTAGGGGATGAATCATCTTTCTGCAAGTTTCTTATTATTTTTTTCTTTTTAAATCATTTGGGTCAAATTTAATAATATATCACGATCAAGAAAACATGGATCGAACTCCTTTTATAACCAAGTTCAAGGAATGGTCACGATGTAAAATCTCAATCTTGTAGTCATGAAATAAATGGTTTATAATATTTCTTCTTTAAATAAATTGTCAATGCAAATATCCCCAGTTTCATTTTTGCTAGAGCGTATTAATTTTCTGACAAGCCCTACACAGATTTGAACCGTGTTGCTTGACAAGAACATAGTATGGGCAGAAAAGAAAACAAAACAAAAGAGAATTAAAGGTAAGAATTCTAGAGCAGATTAAACAAACGACAAGAGAAGATAAAAGATCAACAGCTTACAAAAACTGCAAAAGGAAAAAGAAAAAAAGAAAAAAAAAAAAGTTAAATTCAAGAACGTGCAGAAGATTGCAGAACAGAAGATGCCCAACCTGACAATCCCCACAACACAATGTAACATAAGTGCATGTGTGGTTATTTAAGAAAATATTCACAGCATAAATTTCAGTGAAAAGTTTGGACCAAATTCAAAGAGGATATGGATGCACATATTCTCAGATCTCTGAAAATTGATCCATTCAATTCTGGGTAAGGAAAAAAAAAAAAAAAACAAATTGTCCTCAGACATATCATCATGGGCAGCTCCCCTTCATGGGTCCAAAACACTTGTTTGGTTTCCTTTTTCTTTCCCCTCCTTTTGATGCTATACATATGTATTTATGTGTCTTGTTTTGTTGGTCTGATATGAAGTCTGAACGTCTTTATAACTTAACAAGTTATATATTTTAATTGGTCCACACCCACCTGCATGCTCGTTTTTAAGTCAAAATTAAACAAATTCTGGAGTATTTTTATGATTAATAATGTGATTAAGTTGATTACTACTTTAATTTCTCAAATATGCATGAACATTATTGAAATGCTATAGTCCGACAAGGCAAAGCATATGGTCAGCTCTATACTCATGAGTTAGGCATATACAAATTTTGTTTTTGTGCTTTTGGGGTTGAATTCAACCATCAGATTGTCTAGTTAAGTGGAGACATGAGAAAATGTACAAATATAATTTGCTCATAATAAACAATAGCAGAAATAAAATAAATAAAAAAATCAGTCCTGATTAATTTAATTTAAGTCAACTAGGAAGAAGATAGGATGATTTGATTTGGGAGGTCTGTTTCCAACGATGGTCAAGTAGACAGAAAATTGGTATGCTTCCAATTGTAAAAACAATTTCATATCCATACATTCAATTATGTTTGTGGGAGTGTTGACTAACAATTACATATAACCAGTTTTTCAATTGATAGAACTTTTATTATTTGTTCTTCATCAAAAATAGAATTTATGGGTTTCTTGTTTTATTTTGGTTTTCCAACTACATAATGAATTTTAATAAAAAATCATGAGTTTTGTGAAATTTCTCATAAAAAAACTCTAAATACAAACATTATCTAAAACTTGATCATATTTTGTTTAAACAGTTTAAAGGAATTAAATGCTATTACTTTTAGCATGAACAAAGAGTTTGGTTAGATTCAATGTACAGAATCTGATTATATCCCATTTAATTAAAAAGTTCAACCATGTTTGACTTTCTTTATATTAAAGTTATTTGTAATTAGAATGTGGTATGTACTCATAATTGATTATGCTCATGCTCCTTCTCTTTTCTTCCTCTTCTTTTTTATTGTTTAATTTTTTTTTTCATTGGTCAAATTTTGGTCCATATTGAATGCCAAATTCTTTTTTGTGTTCCATAATAATAATAATAATAATTATATTTTTTCTTTTAAAGTCAAAATGGCATATTCGATTAGTTTTGTAGGTTATATTAAGTGTATCTAAAATCTTATCAAAGTCGTATAAATTCTATAAAAAAAAAAAAAAAAGAACGATTTGTTGATCAATCTTATCAATTTAAATTAAAAGGGGCCTGGTTACCTCATATATATATATATTTAGGATAATGCTAAATGGCTAGATTCTAGCCATCTAAAATTCTAAAAGTATGTATTTAATGTTTGATTAAGTAAAAAAAAATAAAGACTATACCAATCTTTTATTAAATTTAGTTAAAATATTTTATTTAATATTTAAATTTAATTACATATTCCATTCTCTCACTTCATTTAATCTATGTTATATTTTCAAGAGAACTCATTTAATTAACAATTTAATATATTAAAAAAAATATCTAAGAATTTATTCATAGACATAGTATGAGATTCAAATTTATATTTAACTATTTACTTGAATTTATGTTAATTTCTTCAAATTAAATATACTATATTTATTTATAGAAGGTATTATGTATCAAAACGTTAATTATAGTGGTGGTCATATTAATATTGTTTGGTAATAAGTTTATAAACACAATTAATTATGATAAAATATTAAATAAATTTCATCAATTATTATTCTATTATAAGTATGACAATATGATGAAGTATTTGGTCATGAGAATTGAATCAATTGAGAATGGTTAGATATGAATTACATTGATTATAATAGTAACTGAAATCTTAATAATAAAAATAATTATATCTTTTCATTAATTCGATGAAATATTTATTTGTGAGAATTAAATCAATTGAAAATCGTTAGACATATATTACATCGATCCTGGTATATGATAAAAAAATTGTTATCATAAGTTTAACCAATTAAGAATGATTATATATTTTGATTACCTTAATTAGATCAAAGTATTTATGCATGAAGATTGGCTCAATTGATAGTTATTAGATATAGATTACACCGATTATGAATAATGAAAATTTATTTTGTAGGAATTAAAAGAATTAAGAATGTATATAAAGAAATGATGTATAGATTTGAAGTTATATCGATAGTTAGATTAATATCAAATAAATTATATTAATTAATCTAGAATAATAAACTTAGAAAAAAATAGAAATTTTAAAAAATATAACACTAACCATATATATTTAATAAAGAAGAAAAAAATTTGTGTTTTGTGATAAATAAAGGTTGAACCATATAGGCTTTAAGTCTTGTCAATAATTGCCTTAAAAATAGACTAATGCCTGATTTTAATTTGTTTTAAACTCTCATTCATTTATTTATATAGTAGATAATTTTAGGTAACATATTAAAAGAAAGTAGTAAATGGAATTCAAACTAAAGTCTTCAAATTTGATCATTTTCTTCTTGATTTAAATTGATCCAAACAAAAGAAAAAGGAAGAAAAAACAATTGCCATATATAACTACAGTTTCTTAACCACATAATGTACAATTATAACTAAATCATTACATTAGCTACAAAAACTTACTCTTTATAACTAAATGTAATTTTAGTAAATCGTTCGGTCACAAAACTAATCATATATTTCAAATTTGTGACAACATTTATTTAACTAAAATATTTTATATATAGTAAAAATATTACAGTTAATTGATTTAATTTACTAAGAATGTTAAGAAGTAATAACAAATAATAATTATATAATTATAGTAGTAGTCTCACAAATTAATTAGTGACAAATTAATAAATAACTATTAAAACATAATTCTTTTTGACAATATGTAAAATGTATAATTGTAGTCAATATTGTATCTTGAGTGGTTAAATGATTACAAATTGTGCATGACATAATATATAAAAACGTTATATGTAGGATCTGTAGAAACATTTTTATTCTTATTTTTTTAATTTTTATTTTGTGTGAACATTAAGAAAATATTATATTGAATTTAAAGAAATTAACATAAATTTATATAAATAATCAAATATAAATTTAAACTTTATGAATAACTTTCTAAAAAAAAAGTTTTTGCTTTCATTGGAAGTTGAAATGTAAATTAAATGAACACTGTTGAAAATATAACACAGAGTAAATGAAATGAGAGAATAAAATATATATATTAATTAAACTTGTAGTTTAAATTTTAAAAAAAATAGTATCCTTAATAATTGCTCTAAAATGACTAAAAAGAGTCTCTGTAGCTGGCTAGAATCTAGCTATCAAGATTTATCCAGAGGGAAGATGTTTTGAATTAAAGCTTCTGCATTTACTCTTCTTTTTTTGGGAAAATAAGATTTCATTAAATTGAGAAAAATTCAAGAAAAAAATAAGCTAATAACTAAGGTTGCTTTTTAAAAAGTTTTATGGGGGCCAAGTTCAATGAGATAAAATCACAATTAAAAAAAGAAACACTGCAACCAAATACATAATAACCGAATCATGTGAAACAACATTAAGATTTCTACCTAATAAAAAGAACCACATTTGATGGCTCTGCTAAATTTGGACAGGAGTTTTGTTAGCTACTCAGGGATAAGAAGATGGGCATGTTCGTAGTAAATATTGAGTTGGGCTTTCCTGAAAAACTTAACCCCGTAAATCCTTGATCTTTTTATTATGGTTGCTATGTGTCGGAGGAATCAGACCCTGCCTATGTTTTTCTGTTTCAGCATCAAGTGAACTTATGATTTTCTTGCAAATTAAATTCTGTAGATGAAGACTTGATTTACTTTTCTGAGCTTAATCCTCCTTTGATAAGGTTATGTTTTCTATCTAAGAACAATTAATCACAAAATCTTAGCATCTTATTTGCATGAAGAAATACCCTGTGATTACATCTCTCAAAAAAAAAAAAAAAAAGAAACCATCTATAATTAACAAGTGAGACATAAAAAATAATTAATTACCCACTATCTAAAAGCTATTCTAATGTGAAAAATATGATTATGTAAAGATTTTCATCTGTATCAGTAGGTTTTTTGTATCAGAAAGTGGAGTTGAAGATTACATGAGAACAACACCATTCTATGGAAAATTAACCCAACAATAAAATGGAAGAGATTAATTCATATATAGGATTTTGAGGGTAAGGAATATATTCTTAAACACAAAATAACAACACTGTTTCGTTTGAAGTACTTTTAACCTTCCTTTTCCAAAGTTAAATTAAATCTACAATCAAAGCTTAGATTAAAATTAATCACAGTTATAGGAATCAATGAAAGGTATGTTAATATTCTTGTAGTAAGACTGTAAAGGAATAAATAGAATCAAGAGATCTAAATTTTTAAATGTGCATATGGAAAGCCTAGGAATCAGTTTATAATAAAACTTAGGTTATGGACAAATTTGAACCAAGTAGATCTTCAAGTTCACAACCCTTTTTGCTTAGGAAAATGCATCTCCGGAACCAACATTTTTACCAATTTCAATAGTCTACCTTGATAATGATAATAATTTACCTGTCATATTCTATTCAAGATTTGGCTGGCTTGATCAGAAATGCAAATTCATTTCCACCGTTCCATCAGTTCAACTTGATCTGCTCTAAGTGTTTGAAAATTTATTAACAGAATCCGCAATTGTGACTAAACCCTTTTATATTTTAGACGAATCACATATACCTTGGAGAGGAGCGGCACACACATGCAGATGCTATATCTAATAATTTTTCTCCACCTATTAAAGAGAAATACCAGTGCCAATTATACCTCATTTTTGTTAATATGTTGCACCTTCCATTACAGTATAAAAGAACGAGAACATTAAAAACCGTTTATTCATGAAATCGCTGTTAATTATATAATGCTTTACAGTTTACAAAGTAGTCTACCTGTTGACAGGTTTTGTTTTCTGTTCCTGAGACAAACTGAGGCATGTAGTTCTATTAACAAATATTGCTGTAATATTTAGTTGACTTTCTTTAGATAGCTTATGTTGTAATCCCTCTAAAATAGGAAAATTTCATTTTAGTAGACTAAGAATTAGTTATGTTTCTTTCCTATATAGACTTGTACAACTCTATATATTTTTTGTATTATTATTGTTATCAATATACATAAACCTTCAATCTACCATTCTCTCTTCAAATTCTTTATTTTAGCATGGTACAGAGCAATATTCTACCACCTAATCATTCATTCTTTAATATATCAATAGACAATATGACTACTGAGACATCATCAGAATCTTCAAAAATCCATCCAAACACCAAAAATATAAATTCTACCATAGATCCATCAAACCCATTCTTTATTCACCCATCTGATCAACCTGGTCATATACTTGTTCCGACAAAATTAAATGGCTTGAATTATTCATCATGTAGTAAATCTATGATTCATGCTCTCACAGCTAAAAATAAAATTGGCTTCATTGATGGATCCATTCAGCCACTCTCATAAATTGATAAACCTGCAGAATATGCTATATGGAATCAATGCAATAGCATGATCTTATCATGGCTAACTCATGCTGTTGAACCTGATCTAGCCAAAGAAGTTATTCATGCCAAATCAGCCTAACAAGTATGGGAAGATTTCAAAGATCAATTTTCACAGAAAAATGCACCTACAGTATATAAAATCCAAAAATCTATAGCCTCTCTCTCACAGAGTTCCATGACAATTTTGGCATACTTCACAAAAATTAAAGGCCTTTGGGATGAATTGGAGGCTTACCAAAAGCTTGCCGCCTGCAACCAGATGAAAGCACATAATGATTAGAGAGAAGAAGATCGATTAATGCAATTCCTTATGGGACTGAATGATGCTTACAACACTATTCGTACAAATATCCTGATGATGTCACCATTGCCTAATGTACGTCAAGCATACTCTCTGGTCATCCAAAATGAAACGTAACAACAAATGACCTCAGAATCAACTGAAATTTTTTCCATTGCAGCTGCAGTTCAAGGTCGAACAAATAACTCAAACAACTCTAAAAATAAATACTGTGATCACCGTAATAGAGATGGCCATACAATTGAGAATTGTAGTACTCTTAAATTCTATTGTAAATTTTGTGATAAGAAAGGTCACACAGAGGATCGCTGCAAATATAAAGATGGCACATGGGTCCTCAACAACACAAGAACGTATAACAATCGACAAAATCAATCACAACATCAGCAACGCGGGCCTCACAATAATGTCTTTCCAGCTGCAAATGCTACAGACTTTTCTCAATCAGATGTTAATCTTTCTAATACACGGGATTCTTCCAAATCTCTTTTTGGTCTCTCCACAGAATAGCTTCAACAGCTCGCTCATGCCATTTCCATGATGTCTCCAAATCTTGCTTCTGGTAATAACAATATCCATGCAAACACTATAGGTCTATTCCCTTTTTCTAATACTTTAATTAATTTTGTCTTTACAAAACCTTGAATTTTGGATAGCGGAGCCACATATCACATTATTTCTGACCCTATACACCTTACATAAACAAAGTCTCCCTCCATGCCTGTTGTTAATCTACCAACTGGATCATTCGCACCCATAACTTCAATGGGGACTGTACTATTCAATTCAGATATAACTATAAACAATGTTCTATGTGTCCATTCTTTTAATTTAAATTTGATGTCTGCAAGCAAAATTACTAATGCTCTAAACTGTTGTGCCATTTTATTTCTATCTTTTTGTATCTTGCAGGACTTGAATACGGAGAAGATGATTAGCTCGGGTAAATAATACAATGGTCTATATTATGTCTCCTTTGCAAAAGACACCTATATCTCATCAAGTTCCTCACTCTTCAAATCTATGGCATATACGTTTAGGACATCCATCACCATCTCGTCTCAAACTGGTTTCTTTATTATTACCTTTAAATAATTTTTCTTATGATAATAATTGTGCTGTTTATCCCATGGTTAAACAAACAAGACTGCCATTTCCTTTAAGTTCTATATCAACTCATGCCGCTTTTGAATAAATACATTATGATATTTGGGGACCACATAAAATTCCTACACATTCAAGGGCACGTTTTTTCTCACCATTGTGGATGACTTTACTAGATGCACATGGATATTTCTCATGCAACATGAATCTGAAACACAACACATTTAAAATCTTTCATTGGTTTCATTTATATTCAGTTTCATGCCCATGTTAAGGCCATTAGAGTAGATAATGGTTCTGAATTCAATCACATGGCATAGAATATCAATACACTTGTGTGTACACTCCACAACAAAATGGAGTTGTCAAGCCAAAGCATCGCCATATTCTTACTGTTGCTCGTGCATTGCTTTTTCAATCATAGTTGTCACTTGATTTTTGGGGTAAATGTGTTTTAACTGCTGTTTATCTTATCAATCGGCTTCCATCACCATTATTATATGCCAAATCTCCTTTTGAGTTATTATATAAACTTCCACCATCTTTTAATCACTTGAAAAGATTTGATTGCCTATGTTATGCAACAGTTGTTCATCCAACTAACAAATTTGATTCTCGTGCCAAACGTTGTATCTTTATTGGATATCCTATTAGTCAAAAGGGCTACAAGCTTTATGATCTAGATAATAAAAAGTTCTTTGTCAGCCAGGATGTTCGATTTTGTGAAACCACTTTTCCTTTCTCTTCTACTCCAACTCATATGCCACTTCATCACTCTTTTGACATTATACAAGAAAATACACACATTGAACCATCTACCATAAATGACCCATCTTTTCCAACATAAGAAACTAAATCACCAAACATAGATACACCGCTATCAACTCCTCTTGACCAACCGGACATAACTCCTCAATTAGAACATGATCATACAGTTCATCTAGACACTTTAGATCCTATCATAGTTCCACCACGACCTACTCATTTCAAGCAGCGTCCTGTATGGCATAAAGACTTTGTAATGTCTCCTCAAGTCAATCAGTCTACCTCGACCTCAAGTTTTACAAAAGGTACACGATGTCCTATTTTTAATTTTCTCTCATTTTCTCGCATTACTCCTGCCCATCGCACTTTTTTAGCTAACATTACAATAAATACTGAGCCCAAATCATATGCTGAAGCTATCCTTGATCCAAATTAGTGACAAGCAATGCATGTGAAACTAGAATCATTACAGAAAAATAACACATGGAGTCTAGTTCCTTTGCCTGTTGGACAAAAACCAATCGGCTGCAAGTGGGTCTACAAAATTAAGTACAAATTCGATGGGAGCATTGAACGTTACAAAGCTCAACTTGTTGCCAAAAGATACACCCAGGTTGAGGGTATCGATTATCAAGAGACAGTTTCACCTACAGCCAAACTCACAACACTCCGCTGCCTTCTCATTATCGCTAATGCTTAACAATGGTTTACCCACCAATTAGATGTCCAAAATGCTTTTCTTCATGGTGATTTACATGAAGTCTTATACATGAAAGCACCACCTGGCCTTCGTCGACAGGGGGGGTATGTCTATTCAATAAGTCTTTTTATGGACTCAAACAAGCATCAAGGAATTGGTTTTCCACTTTTTCAAATGCTATTCAAAAGGCTGGTTATCAATAATCAAAAGCTGATTATTCTCTCTTCACAAAGGCTCAAGGCACCTCTTTCACTGCAATTCTTATTTATATTGACGATATTCTTTGACAGGAAATAATTTGCAGGAAATGGAAAGCCTCAAAAAGTTTATTCTCAAACATTTCCGTATTAAAGATCTTGGAGATTTGAAATATTTTTTGGGTATTGAATTCTCACGATTCAAGAAAGGAATATTCATGTCACAAAAAAAATATGCATTGGACATTTTGCAAGATTCAGGTCTCATAGGTGCTCGACCAGACAAATTTCCAATGGAGCAAAATTTAAAACTCAGTTCTACAGATGAAGAATTGCTAAATGATCCAACTAAATACAGAAGATTAATTGGAAGATTGATATATCTCACAGTCACAAGACTAGATATAGTTTACTTTGTTCGAACATTTAGCCAATTCATGCATGAACCTCGCAAACTCCATTGGGATGCTGCCGTTCGGATACTCAAATACATCAAAGGTGCACCAGGTCAAGGATTATTACTGCCCTTTAACAACAATCTTGCCTTAAAGGCCTTTTGTGATTCAGATTGGGGAGGTTGTTGTGCTACACGAAGGTCAGTTACAGGATATTGTGTTTTTCTTAGCAACTCTCTCATTTCATGGAAATAAAAAAAAAACAAGCAAATATTTCTAGATCATAAACAGAGGTTGAATATCGGGCTATGGCCAATACATGTTTGGAACTAACTTTGTTACGATTTATATTACAAGATTAGAATTTCACAAACATCTCCTACACCACTATTTTGTGACAATCAAACAGCATTGCACATTGCAGCAAATCCCGTTTTTCATGAACGGACGAAACATATTGAAAAGATTGTTATATAGTTCGAGAAAAACTGCAAGCTAGAATGATTAGTCCTTCCTATGTTCCCACTCGCTTCCAACTAGCAGATATTTTTACGAAAGCCTTGAGAAATGAGCAGTTTACGATATTGTGCAACAAGTTGGGATTTCATGATATTCACTCTCTAACTTGAGGGGGAGTATTAAGAAATATTGCTGTAATATTTAGTTGACTTTCCTTAGATAGCTTATGTTGTAATCCCTCTAACATAGGAGAATCTCGTGGCTAAGAATTAGCTATGTTTCTTTCCTATATAGACTTGTACAACTCTATATATTCTTTGTATTATCATTGTTATCAATATACAGAAACCTTCAATCTACCATTCTCTCTTCAAATTCTTTATTTTAGCAAGTTCCATGCTATTATCGAGCTTCAATGTCTGAAAAGGTTGACAAATTTAGAGAAGGCGTGTGCCTACTTGAGGGGCAATCAACACGTAACTGAGTAGAAAATATAGGCTTTTTCGGATTAGGCAACACTGCTCCTCCATTGCTGAGGATTGTAACGATATCCGCCATGGTTGGTCGGTCTTCTGCATTATCTTGTATGCAAAGGAGACCAACTTGAATACATTGCATAAGCTCATCTACCGAAAATGAATCGGCCAATACTGGATCCATCAACTCTATGCACCTTCCAGCATTCCAGAGTTCCCAAGCCTTGCAAAATTTCAGATTGTTAGCTTCAAGAAAATTGAGATTTTAAAGAAATTAGCAGCATCCAAAATGGTATTTATTTTGGTTATTTTGGCTATGAATATGGTTTTTAAGTTATAACCTCAAAGATACAAGATGAGTATAATACTTGCTAAAGCCAAAGCTCATTAGTCCGAAATGGCGCTTCCTGAAGAAGCAGTTTTAGTACCAACACCAAAAGAGAAAATTTGTACAAGAATGAAAAAGACTGACATCTGAAAAATTGCATTTACTTACATGTCCTACCAAAGTCGAGGAGTTATCAAACTCATAAAAGGAAGTGTTTTTTCTGCCACTCACAATCTCAATCAAAATGACTCCAAAACTGTAGACATCAGATTTGGTAGAGAAAAGGCCATGCACTCCATACTCGGGAGACATATAACCACTGTAGACATTGAAAGAGAATAGAAAAATAATTGTTAACCGTATGATATGTAGGCAAGTAGAGATTTAGTGATATGTAAGCAAGTAGGAATTTAGTGATAACATGTTTGACAGTTACTCACTATGTTCCAACAACCCTCTTTGTTTTTGTTCTTGATTCATTATCGGAGAAAATTCTCGCCATACCAAAATCTGAGATCTTGGGATTCATATGACTATCCAACAATATGTTGCTAGTTTTCAGGTCTCTATGTACAATTCTTAGTCTTGAATACTTATGAAGATAAAGAAGTCCTTGTGCAATCCCTTCAATAATGTGTTTGCGCTGCATCCAATCTAAAAATCTACGCTTTACAGGATCTGTATGTAGAGATTCTAATTTCAATAAGATGAAATTAATCAATACAACTGAACAAAGCAGAGGATGTATCTTCTACAAACCGAAAATGAAGGAATCCAAGCTTTTATTGGGCATGTACTCATAGATTAATATCTTCTCTTCTTGTTCAATGCAGCAACCTAAAAGCCTGACAAGATTTACGTGCTGAAGCTTAGAAATTAATTGTACTTCAGTTTTGAACTCCTCTATCCCTTGTCCTGAGCTTGTAGAAAGTCTTTTTACTGCAATTTCCTTTCCTGATAACTTGCCCTGGAATAGGACATTTTTTAGAATCAGGAAGGTGTGTAGTGAATATACAAGTTTTCTCTCAGTCTATGAAAGAGATGAAATGATTTCTTGTTTTATAAAATTGCAATTTGAAATATACCATGTATACAGGTCCAAAACCACCCTCTCCAATTTTATTTGCGGCAGAGAAGTTATTTGTTGCCCTTGCTATACAAGAAAAGCCTATCAATAGCAATTCAACATCTGTCCGACCATCTTCAGTACTTGGGGTATCAGAAGTTGACCGAAATGTTAGCAATCCTGCTGTATCCTTAATGGTGCCAGGACTCCTATTTGCCTCTGAGGATATGGCAGTGTTAATATGACTCAATATCTTATGGTTAAGATAAAGAATACACACTGTTCAATGAGCTAGAAAGAGTACCTATACGGTTGCGTTTTGTCCGTCGTACAAAATACAAGGAAATCAGAACTATCATTATCACTGAGATTACTGGAACTGCTATTACCCACCATAGCTTCCTTGTTTGTTGGTTACCTATGGACAGAAAATAAATACATAAACATATAGCAGCTGAAATTGAGATTGTTATTTTCTGATGTGCTATGTGGAAGCAAAAATGTTCGACATTGTTAGAGACATCTATGAGAACTTTTGAAGGAGTTACTAACCAGAATCTGAAGAAGCCCTGCCTCGAATATAGATAATGTTATTTCCTTTCCCTATGACGCTTACAAGATCCTCTCTGTCTCCATAATACAGTTCACATCTGATTCCAGCATCTTCTAGAGAAGCAAATGCAGTACATGAACAATTACTCCTGCACATTATTTCACAATCACCAAGACTCCAGCGGCTAGAGGAGGTCCTGTTCATTGAAATAGGCATCAAACCTTTAATTTCTGAGAACATGTTTCCGTGTTTGCAGTCCAGTGGCAGCTCAATCAAGCAATCATTAGAGTTAAATGCTGATACACCATCACATAAAGAATGATTCACCATTGCAATCCCTTGTTTTGTCATTGTGTACTCGTTGATTTCCCCAGTTGAACTCAAAACAAACCATGAAGATGTGGTATTTCCTTTATTATCAAAATTAAGGTAAACTTCCTTGTCATTTGACACAAAGCTGAAGTTATACTTATCTGAAGAGCTTTCAAATATGAATCTGAAGTTATGGCCATCCCAAAAGCCAATCTCTTTTATACGGGTACGGTGGTGAAACAGACTGAAGTCTGACTTATTAGCAGCATTTAGGCCAACAGCAAATGAGCCACTGGCCGGCACATATGGGCTAAACCATGACAAAAGGAACCTTCTTCTTGGTTGATCTGTATCCATGTCAAACCAACCTAATTTCATTCCAGGCAAAAATGTATCAGTTGGACTATCGAAACTCTGCCATACAATCTTTTCTCCCTGCATCAGGATCAGATTTCCAGAATCAAGAAGTGTTGCACTAGTATTACTACTTGTTGCCGAGAAACCTATATTTACCATGATAGGTTGCATCCTTGAATCTGACATCATCATGTTTCCATCTGACCAAATTTTAAGAAACCCAGAAGAATCTATCAAGGGATTGTCTCGATTTGCAACCCATACTGCCTTCTTTGTCTTATCCTTTTTGAACCAAATTCCTAAATAATGATTGCTCATCTCACTTGAAGCAAAGAAACCTAGTTCAAACACCTCACCTGCAGAGACTAAAGTTTCATTGTTGTACAATTTCTCTATTGGTCTAAGGGTCTCTAAAGCATGAGACAGGCAAAAAGAGAGGCCGCATAACATGTATAGCTTGACAGGAAATTCCAAACCCGTGTCTCTCATTTTCGACATGAAATTACTGTGAGAAAAGCTGATAGACAGGGGAAAGGAGAGGCAGACAAGGGTTAGATTGCAGGTCAACTCCAATCAGATGATTTCATATAATGTGAATACTTGCCATTGTTGCTCTCTCCAACCACTCCTGCTATTTCTTTGAAACTTACAGTACTATTTGAATGTTTCATTTCAAAAAATGAAATATGTTATCACTACAGCAACTGCATAACTTCTTTTTTTATTTTCTTGGCAACGAGATAGCTTCTCAATTTTCCATCAATGTTGACTATCAATATTATAGTATGTATGTTGATGTTGAAGTAATAGAATAAAGAAAACTGGGAGACCTGAAGCTTGGTTTGGATAACAAGCTAACAGAAAATGTCAGTATTATTATCTTTCTGCAAACTTGTCCCCACGAAAGATTGACTAATTCCTAATTGTGCTATTCCGAAATTTATAGAAAGGGGGACTAAAGAAATGCAACTCAAGAAAACCCAACAAAAAATTTTTGGAATCTTGAATTAGTCCACTACAAAGAAACAACTAAGCTACACAATCATAAGTTCTTAACCAATCTCGTGAAGAAAGAACTATATTGCAAATTAGGCTAGGCAGATTGGTTATTCACGCATTTCAATGTTTGTACTTACATTATGGTAAGACTTTTTTTTTTTTTAAACAGGAGCTATTCCGGCTTCTAATGAGCTGGAACTGCACGTTACCTGAGACTGATGACTCTCGAGTCTGGATAGAGTTTGCTGTTACGCACTGCGAGGATGGGCCTGTTGAAGGTAAATTCTGACAGGGTTTTTCTGCAGAATTGAAGCCCATCTATCTCCTATCCTTAATCTTAATCCTTGTCTAATGGCTACAAACAGGTCCGACTGAATCGACTAAAAAGTTGCAAATCCGAAAATAAGAGTTTTGTCCAAAGTTTCTTAAAACTTGAATTGAAGTCAAGCTTGGCACAAGTTGATTAGAATGTGTTTACAAGTTTGTACTTCTAAAGTTTTTAAGTTAAATCTAAGGCTTAATAAATTATACACTGATCAATGAAAATAGTATTTTTATATTCAAATATAAGAAGACCATCTCAAAAAATGTAGCAAGATAAGGAATCGAAACAATCCATGTTAATTTATAGATGGGCATAGAACAATTCAAAGAATAACTTCACAATCAAAACATAGGTTATTAGTATGTATTTGAGCAATCGGAAATTCGTAGTTGCTCGAGAAAAATGTTTCTTTTAACCAATATTTAATTCACCTAAACCATGATTTCAATCTACCTGTTGTACTTTAATCATGCTTTGGTTGGATCGGATATGTGAATTGGTAGATCCATTTTACCCAATTCAGGGCTACACTTTTGGAATATTAATTTCTTCATCCACATGTAAAGTTCATCTGTCAGTAAGGGACTGGTATAATATCAAACATCATGATGTTTAGAGTCGATACTTTACAATAATTTAATTTTTCTTTTAAATTTTTTATATATTATGTAATAAAAATTTATATAATTTTTTTTATAAATAATTTAATAGAAAGTTTAAGTATGTAAAATTTATATAAGAAGCAACATATTAAATCTTTTAAGTATTTCTATGAATTTAAATGAAATTATAAAATTTAATATATCCACTTTAATTAATTCAATATTTTATTTAAAAATATCCATTGTAGTTATTAAATTTGAAAATTTTATGTACATTATAAAGTGAAAATATATAAAATCCTAAAAAATAAAATTAGCTAGAACGAGAGAGATGTTCTGGCTGAAATAGGTCTGAAATCAGCTGAAACAGTTAAGGTTTTGGGCGCATGAAATAAAAATTTTCTTTTTATAATTACTAATCTCTTTCTTGGTCAAATTAAAAAAAGAAAAAGGAAATATAATATGTTGCATCTTTCAGACCAACTAAAATAACAAGGTTGGGAAAATGATTCAAGCAATTACTATTACATAATGAATACATACACTTGAAAAACTATTATACTTTTGACAGGTCTTCTCTTCTTTTCCTGAAACAGACTGGGGTAACAAAAGCTCCTAGCTGTTATCGAGCTTCGACATCTGAAAATGTTAAAAAATTGATAGAAGGTGTATCCTTTCTCGAGGGATAATCACTACTTACTGGATTTAAATGAGTAGAAAAAATGGGTTGTTTAGGAGTAGGCAATACTGTACTTTCATCGCTGAGGATCGCAACAATATCTATCATTGTTGGTCTGTCTTCAGTATTATCTTGTGCATAAGAGACCAACCTGAATACATTGCACAAGCTCATCCATCGCAAATGAATCGGCCAATACTGGATCCATCAGTTCTATGCATCTTCAGCTTTCCAGAGTTCCCATGCCTTGAAAGTTTTCAAATTGTTAGCTTCAGAGAAGTATCTTTATTTTATAGATTAAAAAGAACATCTAAAATGCTGTTTTTTGGACTATAACTTGCTTTTTAAAAAGCAGTTTCAGTGGGATAGCGCGGATATTAAACAAAAAAAATTATCACAAGAATGATTTTGAACATCTGCAGACTCTTCTTACTTACATGTCCTAGCAGAGTCGAGGAGTTGTCAGTCGCATAGAAGGGAATGTTCCTTCTGCCACTGACGATCTCTATCAGTGTATACATCAGATTTTGTAGAGAAAAGGCCATGCACCCCATATTCAGGGGACATATAACCACTGTTCAGACATTTCAAGAAAACAAAATAATTGTCAGCTTGGCAAACCAATTCTACGTGTATGCAGGCATGTATATGTTATGATGTGCGTTTGACAGTTACTATGTTCCAACAACCCTTTTTGTTTTTGTCCTTGATTCATTACCGAAGAAAATTCTTGCCATGCCAAAATCTGAAATTTTGGGATTCATATGACTATCCAACAGTATGTTGCTAGATTTCAGGTCCCTATGTACTGTTCTTAATCTTGAATACTTGTGAAGATAAAGAAGTCCTTGTGCTATCCCTTCAATGATGTGTTTGCACTGTCTCCAATCTATAAGTCTTCGCTTGACAGGATCTGCTGCATGTAAAGATTGTAACTTCAATCAAATGAAATGAATCAATGAATTAGTCAATGAAACAGACATGTAATTGACATATCCTTTTACGAACAAAAAATGAAGGAATCCAAGCTTTTGTTGGGCATGTATTCGTAGATTAATATCTTCTCTTCTTGTTCAATGCAGAAACCTAAAAGCTTGACAAGATTTATGTGCTGAAGCTTAGAAATTAATTGCACTTCAGTTTTGAACTCCTTTATCCCTTGTACTGAGCTTGTGGAAAGTCTTTTCACTGCAATTTCCTGCCCTGTTAAGTTTCCCTGCAATAGTATACTTTTATTAAGAATTAATCCAGAAATAGAATTTGATGAATATACAATTTCAAGGAAGCAATGAAATCATTCATATACTTCGATTTATAGTTTGCAGTGTATCATGTAAACAGGTCCAAAGCCTTCCTCTCCAATCTTATTTGCAGCAGAAAAATTATTTGTGGCTCTTGCTATACAAGAAAAGCTGAGTAACAGAAATTCCTGACACGACCGAGCATCATCAGTACTTGGTGCATGAGAACTTGACCAAAATGCTAATGTTAACAATCCTGTTGTGTCTTTAATGGTGCCATAATTCCCATTAGCTCCTGGAAAATAAATTATTAATTCAACTCGAGCATTCTATTGCTCAAGTATAGGAAGCACATTGGCCAATGAGCTTGGAAAGAATATCTTTGACCCTTCTGCATTTTGTTCGTCCAAAGCAATATAAGGCAACCCAACTTATTAATATCATCAAACAGATTAGTGGAACTACGATTACCCACCAAAGCCTCCTCATTCTTGGGTTACCTGGGGACAGAAGAAAACATTCTCAATTTGAATTTTAATTGCTATATGTTTTGGCATTTATTGAGAGGTCCATGATATGCCACGGTTCTTCAATTGAGAATGTTTTCTTCTGATATGGGTTGTGGAAGCAAAAATAATCAACTCAGTTAGAGACATTTACTACTTGCCAGAATCTGAAGCAGTATCCCAGCGAACATGGATAGAGTTAATCCTTTCCCTATGATGTTTAGAAGATCTGTTCTCTCTCCATAATACAGTTCACATCCAGCTCCATCATCTTCTGAAGAGCAAATGCTGTGCATGAAACAATTACCGCTGCACATTATCTCACAATCCCTAAGACTCAAATCGTTAGATGACCTGCTCATGATCATTGATATAGGCATTGAACCTTTAATTGCTGCAAAAGTATGTCCATCCTTGCAGTCTAATGGCAACTTAATGAAGCAACCCATAGGATTAAATACTGATATACCATCACATAATGAGTGGTTCACGATTGCTATCCCTTCTTCTATCATCATGTACTCATGATTTCCCCATTTGAAGTCAACACAAACCATGAAGACCTAGTGTTTCCTTTGTTATCGAAAGTAAGGTAAAGGTTCTTTTCATTTGATACAAAGCTGAAATTGTATTTATCTGAATTACTTTCAAACATGAATCTGAATCTGTGGCCATCCCAGAATCCAATCTCTCAGTACTCACTTCTGTTCCACAAATTGAACTGTGACTTATTTTCAGGATTTAAGCCAAGAGCCAATGGACCAGTAGTTGGCACAGATGAGCTTAACCATGATAGGAGAAACCTTTTCTCTCGGTTGATCTGTATCCATGTCAAACCACCCTAATTTCATTCAGGCAAAAATGTATCAGTTGGATAGTGGAAACTCTGCCAGACGACCACTTTTCCCTGCATCAGGATTAGGTTTCCAGAATCAAGCAGTGTTGCACTAGTATTATTACTCGTTGCCAACGAACCACAGTTCACTATAATGGGTTGCAGCCTAGCATCTGATATCACCAAGTTTCCATCCTGTCTAATTGTAAGAACTCCAGAAGAAGCTATCAGGGGAATGTCTTGATTCGCAACCCAAACAGCCTTTTTTGTTTTGTCTTTTTTGAACCAAATTCCTAAGTATTGATTGCGCATCTCTCTAGAAGCAAAGAAGCCTAGTTCAAACACCCCACCTGCAGAGACTAATGTTTCATTGTTGTACAAGTTCTCTCCTGGTTTAAGGGTGTCTGAAGCATGAGATAGGCAGAGAAAAAGGCTGCATAATATATAAAGCTTGACAGGAACCTCCAAACCAGTCTCTCTCATGTTAGCCATGAAACAAAGATTGCAAATGTAAAAGAAAGCAGAGGGACTTGGCGAGAGATGCAGACAACGCTTTTAATGCATGTAAACTCCACTCCAATAATTTTACACGATTTGACAAGCCAATGTGCTTACTTGTCCTTATTTTCTCCTCCCGATCCTGCTATTTCTTTGTAATTTACAGTCTCATCGTACTACTTGAACGTTCAATTGAGAACATGTTTCAGGACATGGAGTATGTAACCAACATAGAAGATGCAGACCAGTTTATGTTTTCCTGTTTTCGCTGCAATGAGATAGCTTCTTAATCCTGTCATCAATTTTGACCATAAATATTATAGTGGAATAAAGAAAATTTAAAGCCTGAACAGGAAGACCTGAAGATTGGATTGGCTAACAAGGTTCCAGAAATTGTTAGTATTATCTTCCTACACATGACCCCACCAAAGATTGACTAATTCTGAATATTGCTTATTCTTGAATTTATTGGGATTATAAGTAATTGGACTATAACTATCAACTGCGACATTTACTTATGCACAAAGAGACAGATAAAAACAAAAAAGTTCTTAAAAAAAATTTTACCAGGCTGTTTTGACTTTGAACAGAAGTGCCTGGTAATATTATGCAAAAGAAATTATACAAGCAACAACCAAGGCAGGGAATTACGTCAACCATAATTCATTTGATCAATAAAGCAATGCAATTGAACAGTTTAAAAAACTCTTAACTCAAGATCTTTGAAGCTAATCAATTGGTCAAGGACTCAAAGAATGACTGAATGATTGCATCTCTTACCTCTTCCTAAATCGGTGTTGAATGTAAAAGACTTTCTTGGCTATCTTGACTATCAGGCTTTTGGCCATGGGAAAATCTACATCTTGTTCCATCAGGTCTAACAGAAGCATGAGCATTACACGAACAATTTGCTGAATAAATTTTCCTGCAGTCGCTTAGGCCCAAGCTCAAAATTGTTCAAGTACTCCCAATTACTCATGGATCCACTCGTCTGAGTAAACACACCCCTTAGACCTTGATTCTGCTGGGCTTCCATCACATGTTGATTTTGACTCGAATATAATATCCATCTAGACACTCGACTCAAATAGAACAGTCCGTCAAGAAGAATCAATCTCTATCCAAGGGGAAAGGCTGCCATCCTTCACAGTGAATGTGAAATAAATTATAAGAAATACAAAACAATTTATAACTAATCAAGTGGCTAATAAACTGTTTCTTGGCCATAACAATTATCTGTCTTAAATGTATCAAAGTTTAACAGCTTAGTCAATCACTCTAACACGGGACATATTTCTTCTGGCTCCCACCATAACGGAGCGTTTTATTCTGTGAAGGACTATCCATTAAAACTGTGCGTTTCATGTTGTCGGGTTTGTTTTTTTTTTTTTTTGTCGGGTTTTGAAAGGAGAAAGTTTCCGACTCGGCTAAAGCTGGGCTCTGCTTTATGCACTCAAACTGTTCGAGAAACTATCCCAGAGAAACAAGCCCCTAAAAGATGATACCAAAACCGCTACGCACACTGGTCTCTGGAACTGCGATTTTTTTGGGCGGTCTAGTCGCTCTCAATATCACTTCCTCTATCGCTATCGGCGCTTTTCGCCACGCCAGTGAGCTCAAACTAGTAAGTTTCATAAACTGCAACACTTTTAACCCCTTTCCGATTTTCATTGATTTGCTTAGGTTTTCGTTGTTGTTTTTGTTTAGAGAAAAAACGCATCGCCTTGTGGGGTTTGCAGAGGAAAAGGGTTTTATATATGCAAGTTGTGCAAAGGCAATGCTACTATAAAGTGGTCACCTTTATATGATCCCATTGCTTTCAACCCTTGCCTTTGTCCTACCTGTGATGGTCACAGGTTTGTGGTTTTTTATTTCTTGTTCTTTTATTTCTCTCTTTTCTTTTAGTGATTTGAGTTTTGCTGAAATTAAGTTTTTGCTTGATCATTTCTTGTGCATTGCAGGGTTCAGCGCTGTCTAAATTGCCTTGGGAAGGGATACAGTTGACTTTTGGGTAAGCCCTTTCTCGTTCATTCTAGTTTGCAATGTTGAAATGCAGTAACTTGCTAAGTATGTTATGATTAATTGACATAATATGATTTGATTAAATGCATTCTCGATCGCAATGAACTTCTTTGATGGTGAGAGAAGGTTGAGTTGTATTCTCTAGGAAAATGCAAGTAATAATGAGTGTGTTTGGAAAGTCTAAAAATGCAGAATTTCATGAAATCAATCCTATTTAGTCAAATCTCATTGTTTGGAAAGGTCAGAGTTGCTAAAATTCAATTCTTTCAATTAAAAAGAAAAAATTGCAAAGTCATTTGGAATAAATGAGATCATGCCAAAATGACATGAATTTGCAAGAATTCAATTAATATTGTTGCATGCTTTATGTGATTAAGTCATATTTATTGGAAATGATTCTATATATAATGTTGCTTGGCCTTTTCAGAATAATGACCTTGATTTTTAGTCAAATGGCCATTAAAAACTGTTGAATTTGTAATGATTGGGTTGTCTATCATCTATACCAGGAAGTGTCAGGCTTCTATTGCTCCTGAAAGATAGTTTCTCAGCAATTAATCATTCATTATCAGTGATGACCTATGACTGGAATTCAAGGCGGATTCTATCAGTTGGCCACCCACAATATTTAATTTTACTATAGTTTCATGTCTATTTAAAACTATAAGCAGGACTATTGGAACTCCTACTTTCCCAGCATTTTGCCAACTGCATGTGTTGCTTTAGGAACGGCTGTAGCAATGGAGGAGATAATCAGCCACA
The DNA here is from genome assembly GCF_019578655.1 of Ricinus communis. Lineage (NCBI taxonomy): Eukaryota > Viridiplantae > Streptophyta > Magnoliopsida > Malpighiales > Euphorbiaceae > Ricinus > Ricinus communis. The sequence goes on from NC_063258.1 coordinate 26,391,796, forward strand.
AAGGATGATCATTGTCAGTAGGAAGCAAGGAAATTTAACCTAACAAAATGATTCTCATGAGTGATCATTGATTTCTGAACTGAAAAAGGCAATTTGGGTCCTATTATTAGGGGCAATTAATTAGACGTTTTAGTTTTTATATCCAGGATCACTCCCTAATAACTTTGAGAGCATGGTTCTACAACTCCCACTACAGCAGCTGCCAATTAAATTGCTGATTAGCATTATGTTGATTGGGATTTTACATTTGTTAGGTTCTTTTCTGTATCGCCAAAAACTGCTTAAATTTCCCATTAACTTGACCTACATATATACTGGGAATCTGGTTTACAAAAATGTTTTTTGTACTGCATTGATACTTCATCTGCTTATCAGTGGAAGTAGTTAAAAGACCACATGTTCCTTAAAAGTTAAAGTCCTAATATATTGGTTTTATTTCTGGTACTTCTATTGTTTGTTCTGCTAGAAATACCAGTAGAGAAAAGAACATGTGAAGAGTCCTGCTTATCTAGTGTGCAAGGTTATGTCTCCCGGAAAAGCACATGACTGTACAAAGGCAGCATTCAGGAGGATGACTATGAGTTTGAAGTACTTCCATTCAAGACCACTGATATTATGGTCCAGCACACTGCAGTCAATTTGATATCTTAGATCATATTAAATGTGGTATATGTTGTCAAACCAACTTCTAAGGTCATTTTAAATGTAGTAAATGTCATCAAACGGAGTTCTAGTCATGGAAAACGATTTTGAAGGATTGGCAAAGTGGTTCTGCTTCTCCTGTCTCTCCTGCTACCATGCAGATGAGTATTGTTTTTTTTTCCCTTTATTTTTCTTCCTGGATTGCAATGGAATGAGTGTGCTACTCTGACCTGCTATGCGTATCTTCTTTACATCATTTATAAATCATGCTTGGACAATAACATGTCCAAGCAATCGCCTCATACTTTGACTTGTATTGTGTTGCACTTTTTTTTGAACAAGCTATTGTGTTACACTTGGATTACGAAGTTTGAACCATAAAGTGAAAGGGAAATGGGATTTGTGATTCATGACGGGATGACAGGTTCGTCAGCTGTACTTTTGTGCGATACCCTTATTTTGATTCACATGCCTTGTCTAACTACCAACAGACAAATTTTATAGGATGCTCCTGGAATCTCCTAGGGTTCAGGATGTCTTATTGCCCGCCAACAATAGTTAGGATGGTATCGGCTGTATTCCACTTCTGGTCATATCTCTGTCAATGCTGCCTCAAGATCACTTAAAAGCTTTGATAAAATTAAGATAGACAATTGCAGATAAGAGGAAAATACTCCAAAATAAGACTTTAGAACATTTATTTTTCCTTATTTTCTTTTACCCAAAAAAGAAAAAGAAAAAGAAAAGAATTGCTATTTATACCAAAATGAAAATAATAATATGATCATATAACATCAAGCAAAATGAGCCTACAATCTATTTTAGAGCACCAAAAAGCTTATGGAGATTAATATATATATATATATATATATGTATTAGTGGAATTTGACATTTATTAAATATAAAAATTTGATTTTATCTTGATCAACGGAATTTGAAATTAATTTCAAGGAATATAGCTATATGAGCTCTGTTTACAATATTTTAGGAGTTAATTGTGAATTATTTTTATGACTAACATAAATTCTTTCAGAACATGTGGTCCTGTATAAAAATCATAATGAGGACAATTCTTAATTATTTAAACTTAACATTCAATCTTACTGGCTGTTATCTAGAACGTACCAGTACAATAAGAGTAGGCTATCACAACTCCAAATGATTGCCCTTCGTAACTAACTAACTTACAAATTACATGTCCGCATCACGTTCAAGACATCCAAGTGCAACAACTCGACTGGCAATTGCAGCCCACGTGTCAAACTAACTAAAGCGACCACCCAGAGTTGATTCTGTTGTATACCGGCTTGCGGTACACACGTGTAAATTGCAATCGCAAAAATAATAATTTCAAAAATTTTAATAAACTAAATATATATTAATTATTTTATCAGTATTTTTATTATATAATAAAAATTATTTATTATTTTAACTTTATCAATCTAATAAACAATAAAATTCTAATGAATTTATAGTATTATTTGAGTTTGGTTTAATTTTTATCAATATTATCATTTATATATTTATTTTATCTGATTATTTTTTTGTTAAATTGTTATTCATGAAAATTAATTTATTTTATTGAATAGTTATTTTTATTTTCTAAATATAACTTAATTATATAATTTTGGTAATATTTAATAAAAAATTAAAATTAATTTTTATGTTGATAAAAATATAAAAGTTTAATATCTTAATTTAATAATTTTTAAAATTTTTAATTTTTAATATAATATTTCTAATAGTACCAGATAAAAAAGTTGAATTTAAAAGATTTATAATAAAATAAATAAATACTAAATATTAAATATTAAAATTATTTTATATTATTTAGTATATTACATCTCATTACAATAAAAATAAAGTAATGATATTTGATTTTAAGATATTTTTCTCTGTCTATAACTTAAATTTACAATAAATAATAAATATAAAAATTTAATTATATATTATATAAATAATTTAATATATAATTAATTTAGTATATAAATACTAAATTACTTTAATCTATTAATGAACTACGCAATAGTAAATATATAAATTAATGATTAATAAAATAGACAAATTATTTTTTTAATTTTTTAATTTAAATTTTTTATTAAAATTCATATTGGGTTATTTAAACTCAATTATAAATATTTATTAATATTTTGTAAAACTTAGAATATAAGATTATAATATATATAAGATTGAATTAGATTAATTAGTTATTCCAATTAGAATTAGGAATATATTACAAATCGGTTTAGGATTAAATAAATTAATTATTGATTATATTATAAATAATCTAAGGCGGGCTCTTGGAAAGGCATAAAAACTCCAACACATACCACTATTTTCTTTAACTCTCTGTTCGACACAACTATCCATGATCGCACCTCCATCTCGTCAGTGTAAAAAACCAACCCCTGCATCCGCGATCACCACCACCACCACCACCGTTACATCAAGCAAGCTGAAGCTGGTATGCAGATTCAATGGAGCATTCCACGTAAAGGCAACATCAACGAAGATTATCTACATTGGTGGGGAGACACGTATTATATCCGTCGAGAGGAACATGGACTTGCCAAAACTCCGTTTTAGAATATCCCAACTTTGCCCTAATTTACATTCTTTCTCACTCAAGTACCACCTTCCTGTTTCCGGGTCAGGATTAGGGTCCGAACCTAAGGATTCTCCTTTAGTTTCGATTTTATCAGACGACGACGTCTTGTGTATGATTAAGGAGTATGATAAGTTGGAGTTGTACGGTAAGCATGCTAGGCTTTGGATATATGTGTGTAGTTGTGACAGTAATAATGAATGTGATCCACATAATTACAGTGATATTTCATTGAGGAAAATGAACAAATTACTGGCCAAACAATGGCCTTTGAATCTAAGGGATGGAAATTTGCATGTGCAGAATAATGGTTCAGTGAATTTGAATCATTTGCATAATTTGATGTCTGATCATGTGGACGCTAAGCAGGATTTACGACGGAATTATTATCACAATGGAATTCGAAACCAGCGGGACCATCATCAAAGTGTTGGATTGGATGGAAGGGTTTCAGTGGGAAAATGCTATTATGGGCTTAGGGCAAAATCAAACATTTCAAAGCAGGGACAATGTTTGAGATCATTTTATTTCTCTAAAAATTCAGGTTGTACACGGAATTTGAGTGAAGGAAGAAAAAGCCTGCTACATTCAAGTTTTTACGTATCAAGAGAGAAGAGTGGCTCTGCTGTCTCATTGTTTGGAAATTCAAAGTCCAGAGCTTGTGATTTTGCTCATGTGGAGAACATGGAATGCCAACAAGATCTCTTGACTGGTTCCCCATATAAACCGCATGAAGTTCCATATCAGAGTGTTTGTAATGAGCTACTCTCATTTAGCCAGCAGAAGGCTGACAACATCTCTGTTGTATATTGTGATTTGCAATCTAGCAATGTTCCTACAGCTGAATGCGAAATGGGTAAAGGAATTGCATCTTCGGTAGAGCTTTTGGATAACTTGTCATTATCATCAAAAAGAGTGGAACCTCCTGTTCCTTCTGTTGCTAATAATGATTTTGCTACTTCTTTGTTAACGAGTAAATCAAAGCATTTAAATCTTCTGGATGGAAACATTAGCACAGGCCCTGAAGCAGAAAAATCAAATGCAGACACATTGCATTCTTCTGCGTTTAATGCAATTGGCGTAGAGAAGGTACCCCTCTAAGCACACTTTTTTTCCTTATTTCAGTTCTATGACGTGATCTGAATGTATGTTCTAACTTCATTTTGACACAATCTGTTTTTTAGTCCGAAACCAGAGAAGGCATAAAATGCTCCAAGCTGATGGGTGGGATCTCTGATGATTTGGCTACTAGACAGTTGCAGGTAGTTAAAATGTTAAGGATATATGATTTCTATATCTTACACCTTTTTTTGTTTATTCAATGGAGGCACAAGGCAAAACGTATTCTGCCTTCTTCTGCAGACTATTAAAAATTCAGACCTGGAGCACATAAAAGAACTGGGCTCAGGCGCGTATGGAACTGTCTACTATGGAAAATGGAAAGGGTCTGACGTGGCCATCAAGAGGATAAAACCAAGTTGCTTCACAGAAGGCTCAATGGCGAAGGATCGATTGGTAATTATAAATTCAATTTTTTCACAAAGTTCTGAACTATCGAATTTCTGGTATTTATTTACTTCTATAGTAATCTAGATATCTGATGTGATTATTGCAAATTAAGACCAACAAATGGCTTGTCACTCAAGTAAACTAAATGCTAACTGCTTATCTTGCAATCAATCTTGAAGCTACTTTGACTTCTCGTCAACATTTCCTTGCTTATTAATCAGTATAAGTATGCTACTTGCTCTTAACAATAGAAGTGTGAATCGGGTGGTTACATGGGTATTGCGATTAACAAAAATGTCAACTTTTCTCCGTAACTTGTACGCAGGTCGCAGACTTTTGGAAGGAAGCTCACATACTTGGTCAACTTCACCATCCAAACATTGTGGCATTTTATGGTGTAGTAACAGATGGACCTGCAAATAACTTGGGAACAGTAACCGAGTATATGGTGAATGGATCTCTGAAGCAAGTTTTTCGGAGAAAGGATAGGTGTAGTAATTCTATCGTATTGATTTCACTGTATTGTTCATTTTAATCTCTAGAGAATTATTTATGTTAACAATTGAAATGTGAACTTTCTGCTCTTTGTTTTTGTGGTGCTTTATCTGAAATTGATGTTACAGAGATCTTGAATAATCTCTTTTCCTGCTTCTGGGTTAAGCACTAAAATTTGGTATTTAATCATAGATAGCCATTAGTTTTTAAGTGATTGCCATTAGTTTTATTGGTGCTTTTTGGGGCCACTACTTTTCAACTTCCCCAGAAGTTGTTCTTGACTATTAAACTTGCTACCACAATTCCCATGCATTAACATATGATCATTGCAAATTATTCAGGAAGTGTTAACTGTTGGCCTGAAAGTCACCTGGTTTGTGGTGTGGGGGAATGGATTTTCATTTTGTTTGTGTGATGAAGTGCTAGGCTTCGGCATTAAAGTGGATTTAATTCTCTGCTCAAGTCTTATATTGGCCAGAGCATCTTGCTGTTTCTGACGACAGTATTAAAACTCTAGTTGCTGTTTCTATCTATCGTTCTAAATCAAATATCATATATTCTATAGAGATGTATCAGAGTCAGTTTATTAGGTTTAGCATTCTGGTTTGGTATTTCATTTCACTAGTTTAAATGTAGACGGTACTTTTGAATAACCTGTTACCTTAGCATATATTTCTCTCTTCCCTGACATTCTCTTTCCAACTTACAGAACAGTTGATCGTCGGAAAAGAACAATATTAGCAATGGATGCTGCCATTGGAATGGAATATCTTCATGAGAAGAACATTGTCCACTTTGACCTGAAATCTCCTAATTTGCTTGTGAATATGAGGGATCCTTTGAGGCCAGTATGCAAGGTAAATACCTAAGAAGGAAGACTCTTTTGTCTGGATAGAGTTCTCTTGTAATTATTCACATAATGTAATTGAGCCTCATTGTCCTTGTTCTGCATTTCATCGACTCAGTTGAACATGTTTAATATATTGACTTCCCTTTTTAGATTGGTGATCTAGGCTTATCAAAAATTAAAAAGCGGACACTTGTCTCTGGTGGAGTAAGAGGAACCATACCATGGATGGCACCAGAACTTTTGAACAGCAATAACAAAATGGTGACGGAGAAGGTAGGATGGTGATTTTTGTACTCGTGAACACGAGCACTATCTTGTGTTTTTCTTTTTCTTTTCTTTTATTGTTCATTTGCTGAGTAGTTCGGCAACTCTGTGCAGGTTGATGTGTACTCATTTGGAATTGTTATGTGGGAGCTCTTGACTGGGGAAGAACCTTATGCAGACTTGCGTTCAGAAGAAATTATAGGTAAACTTGAATTAAGAATTATAATAACAAGTAAACGGGATTTTACCTCTAAAGAAGATTACCTCCTGTTTATTTATTTTAGACGCCATTTTTATGAAATTACAGAATTATAAATAGGCTTGCTTGATATAGCTCTCTTCGGTGTGGTGCTAAAATGATAAATTGTTAAAACATGTGTGATTCTTTCAGCTGGTATAATCAAGGGCATATTACGACCTGAAGTTCCAAGCTGGTGTGATCCAGCTTGGAGATCACTGATGGAGAGATGCTGGTCATCTGATGCCAAGTCTAGGCCAGCCTTTTCAGAGATTGCTAAGGAGCTACGTGCAATGTCAGCAGCCATGAACATAAAGTGACTAGATTGAGGCTTGTGCTGCGTTTTTTTGTGTAAATATCAGGAACAAAGTAGGTATGGTGAGAGGCATCTAGCTTTTAGTGCCTGCTGATGATAACCCCTTATGTTATGGGTTGGTGTGCCAGGTGGACAGTATTTTTGTTGTCACTGGTATGATATAGGGAAATGTAGATACGCCCTAATAACTAGTAGAGTCCCATTGTGTAGACCTGTTATCGAGGTAGAGGCAAGTCACTTTAGAATTGGATGAGCTTTGTAAATTTTTGGTTAAGGCTCCAATAGTATAGGAATGTCAATTGATAATCATAGCTATCTCTCTCCCTCTCTCATGTACACTAGCAACACTATACCAGCACAAGTATAGCTCGTGTGGCAAAGCCCCCTATTACTGTGGGTTCAATCTCCATCCTCCTCAACAATACTCATCTAACAGAATTTACATGTTAACGCTTTCTTTTTCTAAATCTTGTTTTTGAATTCTATTCTATTGTGAAACTTTAGGCTGATATTTTCAGGCTGAATTTTTTATAAATTTCAATTAAACTCTAAAAGTTCAACTTTGGTGTGGTTCAATTACTTTTTATAAATTTAAAAATAATAACAATTACATTTTTAAAGCTAATTTTGTGTATTTCACCGTGTAATTATTTATATATAATTTTAGAATAATGCAAAAGTTTTATTCTAACTTTCAAAAGAAAAATTTAAAAAAAAAAAAAATCAATCATGAACACGACAACTCCCACCACCACCTATGGTCCATCAATACAATATGTTTAGCAGGCGGTTTAGCGATACTGTTATGTAGCATATTGCTGCTCTAAAAGCTCCCAAAGCAGAAGGCGGTGATGATGTTGCTTCTTGGATGCATTCCCCTTCACAATAAGATCGACGTATGAATTTCTTTCCAGAAATTCATGGGAACTAAGGAGAATAAATGGGAGATTGTTTGGCCTTAGAATGGCTTTGAAAAGATGGGGTTTTTTTTTTTCTTCGGCTGTGTTTACAAGACAGAATCTTAACTAATTCTGAGAGAAAGAGAAGACACATGGTTGATGGGTGATGTTTGTGAAAAATGTAACTTGCATGCTAAAGTCTCTATTCATGCTCTTAGAGACTGCTTCTGTTTTGAGAGGATTTGGCTCAGGCTACTGCTAAATGACCAAATGGCTAGCTTTTTCTCATTGCCATTAGATCAGGGGCTATTTCTTGTTTGGTGATAATTCTGCAGGTTCATACAGATCCAGTTGCTGTCATTTTAGCCAAGGCTAAGTGCTTTACAAATGCCAATGCCAGCCTTGCTTCAAGCTCGTTGCAGATTCCTTGCGACCGGAAGGAAGAGAGGCTAATTGGTTGGTGTTACCTTCGAATGGGATGGGGCTATAAAGACTGCAAGTGGGAAGGCTTCTGTTGGCGGTGTTCTTCGTGGGACTGTGGCTTCCTGGTTTGCTGCAAATTTAGACTCCTCGTGTTTTAGCAGATGAATGTACTGTCAGAGCTGTGGTTTAATTTTTTTTTAATACGCAGTTCTCTACAATTTCAGCTCTGGAAAATAGTACTGTCAGTCACAAGACTTTGACGCTGGAAGCAAGTAAATAAATGCTCAATGACAAAAAAGAAAAAACGGATAGAGGGTCAATTTGGCCCCTCAACTTGTGTTAAGATGTCAAATAGATCATATTTTCAACTTTTTCAGCAAATAAGCCCAAGATTGTATTTCTAGGCTAAATTGATCCAAAATTAAACTAAGTCAAATGTTTATTAAACATGTGCCTAGAAAGAAGGTGGATAAAAGTTCTATCAAATAAAATAATATAATAAACTTTTCAAAAAAAAATAATATGACATAATAAATATTAATTTTGATTTTAGTATATAAATATTAAAAGCTTTATCTTCTAAACTTTTACTACTATTGCTATTGCTACTATTTTAGACCATCACAATCTTATTATTATTTTAAGCCAAATCAACCACCATATATTCGTTCAAGGTGATGAGTTTTCGATTAAACTCAACAATCTCAATACCACTCTTATCCTCCCATATGCAACCAACAAGAAATCTTCATTATTGTCACTGTAGGAGGCAACTGTAATTACAGTTTTCTTTTCATCTAGAGCTACTCAGTCGTTATTAACAAGAACAACAAGAAGGAGAAAGATGGATTTCTATTTATGACTTTATTGATTTAAAATGCAAGAGATACAAGTTTAATTTTAAATCAAACAACTAAAATAAAATGTAACATTGGTGCTCTCTTCCTTTTATAGATTTTTAAAATTATTTTAAGAAACTCGTTGATTTTAATAGAATAATTTTTTTCTACAATTCTTGAATTATTTATGTTTGTTGGGTGAATCTCATCTTGAAATTTTAGATAATAATGATGATTACAAATAATTTTATTATAAAGGTGTGATAGTGGTTTTAATGCAATAGTATGTGTGTTGGTGGTAGCATATAGTTGTGCCATTCTATTTAATGCTAATTTATGGTGGTTGGGAAAAAAAAAAAGATGAAATATACATGGTTACAAGGCTACACTAATGATGGTAGGATAGTTAATCAGAGAGAAGAAAAGTATGTACGATGGTTATGGCAACGAGAGAAAAAGGATATCGAATATGGTGGTGGTAGCAGTATAATAGTATAATATATGAGATTAATAAAATTTTATAGATTTTCTTTAACATTAAAAATAAATACATTTGAGTTTTAGATTATTTAGTTAATTTAAAGGGGAGTTGGTAATACACACATCATAGACTTTCAAATTTAGATTAATTTGTCTCGAAAATAGAAAGTTTTGAGTTCATTTGCTGAAAAGGTTAAAATCTGATCTATTTGATCACTTGACACAAGTTGAGGGGCAAACTGACCCTTTATCCAAAATTAAACACTCACCTTAACTTTTTCTTTTAAAGAAAAAAGAAAACAACAACAACAGCACAAAACGGCGCCGACTTAGCCATGACAAATTCAAAAAAATTATAAATGAAAAAGGAAAAATCCAAAAAGATGAGCGAACCCGGGTCATCCACGTCAGCAGGGGGTGGGGTGGTGTCTGCTAAGATGCTTCTTCTTTATGTCTTTCTCTTTCATTTTGTTCATTTCCTCTCTTTCTCCCATCTCTCTCCCTCTCTCAAAGAGCCCTAAATTAGTTCTCTCTCTATTCCTCTCTCGCGTCGTCTAAAGTTAAACTCGATCTCTCTCTCTCTTCTAGGGTTTCACGATCTAACAAAGAATTACCCAAATTAATTGATCGAAGGAAGTGAATTCGAGAGAGATTAAATTAATTTTTTCCCCAAATTCAAATTCTCTATATTAAGGTAAACTCGCTTTTTTTCCTTAACAAAAAGGGAATAATTAAACTTGGATCTGATTCTATACTGTCTCTCTTCCGATCTGACTATTCTATTCGATTGATTTCTTTCTCTTTGTTTTTATTAAGTCGTTTATGTTACTAGATGTTTTTTTAGCTTTAATGAGTTTGAATTTATCGAAATGGAAAGTAAACTGGAGTCTTTCCTCATTTAGGTGTTAGCTGTTTCAGCTTGAATTGCGGACACAAGTCAAAGTTTCAATTTTTAAAAAAAATATATCTTAGGGTTTGGTCTGGTGCTGCTTTTTTAATTTGAATATTTGCAGCTGGGTTCATGTGTATTATTTATTTTTAGACTGGTATGTATTGTTATCAGTTCAATGGAGCTTCTATCTCCAAGTTACACGATATTTATACAATTAATCTCTATCTCCTTTTGTTTTTCTAACTTTTATATCTCTGTGAAAGGGATTAGTCGGTCTCTGAATGTTTATGTGTATACACTTGCAAGCAGCTTTAGCTGTAGTCTGTTGCTTAGATAGAAGGTTAACCCATTTGAGTTTGTATATAAATTTTGGTTTTTATTTATTTTGTATTTATCTTGTTTCTCTCATTAACTCTATCTTCCCATTTGGAGAATTTCTCCTTTTAGACTATGGTTAATTTTGATTTCTTCTTTGCTTGTTTATTAGTGTCTATTTTATAACTTTTTTGCGTGAGGTTTAAAGGACTTGTTGATGTTAAAAACTCTCAAAGCTTTATGTAAATGCCTTCAGGTGTTATTGATATTGATATGAAATGACAATGAGCTTAATTTTGATTGTTCGTCTCATGTATAATCTTTATGTGCTTTGTTAGAGCTCAAGTCCTTGTGTTGCTGTACCAATAGTTGTATAATCTCAAAATGCCAAAGGATAGAAGACATCGTTCTGTATCTTTTGATAGGTTCAAGGCATCTCCTTACACATGCAGCTCTAGTCATAGCAGGCTATCTTCACCCAAGATTCCCTCTGAAACTGAGGAAAATTTAAAGGAATGGGAGGAGGCCAGGTGCCCTGTGTGCATGGAACATCCTCATAATGCTGTTCTCCTTGTATGTTCATCCCATGAGAAAGGTTGTCGTCCTTACATGTGTGATACCAGCTACCGCCACTCAAACTGTCTTGACCAGTTCCGCAAGTCATTTGCTGAGACTTCTATAATCACACCGCAATCAGAAGAAAATAGGATCACAACCGCTGATTCATCTGCTGTTGTGAGCTCAGAATTAACTCTTACAGTGGAACAAAATGAGGAAGGGCCTTCATCTACTGGAACCATTTCTTGTGAGAAGAAGGTGCAGCCGACACTGGTGTGCCCACTCTGCCGGGGCCATATAAAAGACTGGATTGTAATGGAGCCTGCTCGCCATTTTATGAATGCAAAATCGAGGAGCTGTGCTTGTGAAACTTGTGAATTCAGCGGCACATATTCAGATCTGAGGAAACATGCAAGGATTGAACACCCTCTTGTTCGACCGTCACAGGCTGATCCAGAGCGGCAACGTAGTTGGAGGATGCTAGAGCGCCAAAGGGACCTTGGGGACTTGATTAGCACACTTAATTCTTCATTTGGAGAAGAGAGGGGGGAGGACAGTGTTTTGCCAATTGATGATGGAGGTTGGCTTACTGTATTTTTTCTTATAAGGGTGTTTCGACCTGGGTCTAGTCCAAGAAGTAGTAGCTGGTCTGGTACCTCAAGAGCCAGAGGGCAGGTGAGCTTCAGGAGAAGATCTACCCGACTTTGGGGGGAGACTCATGATGGGGAAACTGGATCTTCTTCCAGAGATGAGGAGAATGACTCTTCAGATGGTGGGTCAGGCCCTTGGAGGCGCAGTGAGCGCATTCGACGACGGACAACACCTGACCAATTGTGATTGATGAACTTTACAAGGGCAGGGTCAATTGTTTTGTTAAGCTGCTTCAGCTGTAAGTCTTGCTCTGATATCTTTGTTGCTTGATTGGTATGTTAATGGAGAAAAAATATATATACTTTGACCTACCTTCATATTTGGTTTGGGTTTCAGGTGGAACAGAAGGGAAGATTCCATGAGCACTAGTGTCTGTTCCACTGATTGTGGAACAGTTTTACTTTCTAGTTGCTTGAATGTTACAAGTGCGAGCAAATTGTAATTTGGAAAAGAAAATCTTTTTTTAGTAATTTATATATTGGCCAGTTAGCTGGTTCTTTTACTTTGCAATGTGTTGCTGCTGCGGGTTATGTCAATATTTTTCACTTGAACAAGTAAAGCTCGAAATAAATATGTTAATGGCTGCTGTTTAAGGGCTGTTGCTTTCTATCATTGTTTGGTAATAGCCCGGTTATGTTCTCTCATTGTTTTATTCATTTGACAGTCTCAGCCAACTCTTGCTTCCCTCTCACCCACCACGGCCATGGAGATGGATGGTTTGGTGCTCCAGAGAAAAAGAAAAAAAAAAAAAGTGTACTGTTTAGGCTTTTCATTGGCGCTGTATCTAGCTTGTGTAACTCAGAATTAGAAATTGTTTAGATGAGAGATCTGAGATCTGATACAGCCAATAGTTGTTTGTTTGTGACTGAACACTTGTATTAAAGCGGTTAGTAAATATCTAATAACCAAAGAAATAGCAACTGATAACTGATTTAATTTCAATCAGCTTTTGATCGTATCAGTTTTATTTTAGAATATTTTTTTATTATTTGATAGACGATTTAATTTTTTATTTATTTGGTTATTATTATTTTTATTATAAAGTATTAAAAATAATTTATTCTAAATTAGTTTTATATAATTAAACTTTTAAATAAATATTATTTTAAAATTTTAAAAAATAAAAGTATTTAAAAATAGTTAGTTTGTTATTATTTTTAAAAATTTTATAAAATAATATTAAATATTAAAATTTTTATTAGATTGTATCTATTAATTTGATTTTGTAATCAAAATAATAATTAATGATCATGCAATCTATAGATAAACGATTACTTTATTATAATTAACTAACACATATAGTATTAAACTAAGCATGCAGACTCCTCATGAAAGGATAAGAATATTAATTGAATCTTTATAGTTAAGGGATTTGGATTGAGTTTGAAAAGAAATCATTTTAGTAAAATTTTATTGGTTTTTATTTGAAATTTTATATTTGACTTGATAAAAAAATATCAAATTTGCGTGAAAATTAGAGCATGAGTTTGTATTATAAATGAGTACCAAATCTTACTAATATAGATTATTACAATTATATATTATATAGATTATGTACGAGTAATTGAGAATTATACAATTATATAATCTTGAACATTACTAATTTAGATTATTAAAATTATATATAATTGTACTAAAAAGGATTAGTTAACTATAAACATATGCTATTCGATATCGATATAGAATTATGGTATATGTTCAACATAATTTATTGAATTTATATACTTCTTAAAGAAAATATAAAAAGGAAAAGGAAAACACTTTTCTTTAAATCTAAAAACCGTGAATTTTCATAAAATTTTAGATAGATAGACAACTCAGTCAGCCTTAGTAATTGAGTTAAAAATTTCAGATAGATAGACAACTCACTTTTCTTTAATAGAAAACATCATTCAACAATTAACATGATTAAAAAATGAAAAGAAAAAAGTATGAAAATGACGTTAGTGTTTGTCATATTAGAATTTATTAATATTTTTTCTCGTTTTAATAAGAGTTTTACTTTTTAAAAATGGTAAATATTTTATATTTTGATATTAAATAATTAATATATTATATATCTTTTAAATTTTATAAATATATGATAATAATTTATAGGTTTAATATATAGATACAGACATACATTAAGCCTATATAAGAATTTTCTACTAAATTAATTCTGTGAAAGGAAACTTTTTAGATATAAATGAAAAGTATCTATCTTGGCTTTTTCTTTTCCTCGGCTTCATTGGCCGAAGCTTAGAGAGTGGAAGTTGAGGGCTGTTAGGAGAAAGAAAGATAGACCGGAAAAGTCTTTAATAATGATTGAAGGCTGGAAACATTAAGTGGTGGAGAGAGGAAACGTGGGAGTTATTTATTTATTTATTTGTTTGTTTCTTTAAAGAGTTTAGTGTTGTTGTGAATAAAGTGGATTTTTTGGCTTTCACATGATCTCTATTGGGTTTGTGTTTTTTATGAATTCTGGAGTATATTGTCTGTTGTAATTGGGATAGTGAAGCAATTTGAGAAAATTGAAAACCCATTAATTTCCGGTTGTTGATGATTTGAGTAAAAGTGTTTCAATTGCAGTAGCAGCAAGATTTTTGGAGTGATCTGGCGATCATATAGATTGAGGATAAATTAGTATTATCTGGACGAGGATTTGTCTATTGTAGCTATTAGTATCATTTTAGATTAGTGATCTGGTAAGCTCTCTTATATATGAATATAAACGACTGTTGTTGTTTGGTTCTATGATTAGGATCATGGTTTCATGTATTTTTTAATTTGATTGATGGATTACTGCGATGATGATGTATTTACAAACTCAATAATTCTATCACTGGAAGCTTTTTGAATGCTAGCATGTTAATATGTTATAATAGCTATAAACTGACTCTTTTTATTCCTTTACTCGCGAGAGTAGTATATGATTATCTGCTCTATAGGAACTTATGCTGCAAAATCAAGAGAAATTGCTGGTTGCCAAATTGGAAACATGATGTGAATTCACTTCAAGTTTCTACTGCCATTTCTTTTTATTATTTTCTTCTGCCACATTCACTAGCCAAGCAGATGCAGTGCCCACCTTTTTGTTTAGCTTACATATATGGTATAGTATAATGGACTAAATGGTTGATGGAATGAAACTATGTTTTTCTAGTGCTTTTTCTTTTGGATTTTAAGATCAGTAATGTGTGGAGTTCTGTGTCAATTTCACAGTTCAAAACCAAGAAAAAAGGAGGCAAGAGATTGAAGATGATGAAGAGTTTTTTAACATTTACTGGTGGGTCCAATCACACCAGCTCAGCATATATTAACTGGAGTTAAATACTCCAATGCTACAGTTAGGAATTGAATTGTGCTCAACGGCATCACTTTGAAGACTATAGGATCATATTGGAACCAAGAAAAACTTTAAGTTCCAATCTGACTATTAGCGTAAACATAAGGGTCAAATTTGCACCTTTTCCCTGAAG
This sequence comes from Ricinus communis, assembly GCF_019578655.1. Lineage (NCBI taxonomy): Eukaryota > Viridiplantae > Streptophyta > Magnoliopsida > Malpighiales > Euphorbiaceae > Ricinus > Ricinus communis. Next base: position 26,407,230 of record NC_063258.1, read on the forward strand.
AAAAACAAGTAACATGATTTTGGCGCATGATTAGGCTAATATAACACAGCCACCTTGTCCTTGCTATATTTTGCCCACTTTTTATATCTTATTTTCCTTTTCCCAAAAGAAAAATTAAAAATCATTCAAAAGCCAAAAGGAAAATCCAATACCCAATTTCTTTTCTTCATTCTTTTCCTCTCTGGTTAGATTATGGACCTTTAAGGAACCCAGATTCACTTTGTTCCTCATCTCTCTCCAATGGACTAGTTACTATACAAGGCCAAAAGATTTCTGGCTTTTTTGGAGGGAGATTTTTCTTTTCTAATTTAAAGAAATATTCTTTTCTTTCTTTTGCTGATGCTAATGGGGGCAGAGAATATCCCAAACTCGAGCTCGCAAAATGAGAACTTGAATAATGGCACAGAAACCCAGGTGGTTTTGAATGTTTATGATCTCACCCCTGTCAATAATTACACTTATTGGTTTGGCTTTGGGATATTCCATTCCGGCATTGAAGGTTTATTCTCATATTTTTTTGCTAATGATTTCTCTTCCTTTTTTGCCTTTAATTTATGTTTATTATCTTTTTATACCCATTTTATTGAGGCTCCTTAGATGTTGAATCTGTGAGGAAAAACTCCATGGGTTTTGATTGCTGGTACTTTTTTGTGATTAAAAAATGCAGTCTTTTTGCGATTGAAGGTTTGGGTTCTAAAAATCATAGTGTTTGTTAATGTTACTGACTCGAAACGTTCTTTTCTGTTCCTATTTTTTTGGCGTGATGAATAGAAGAATACTGTTGAAATGTTTGATTGGTGTACTGGAGCTAATACTTGTAGAATTTACTGGATTGAAATTTTTGTTTGATTTTATTGATTTGTAACTTTATAGTTTGAACACTGCTCACAAGGAACTTTCAAGATTTTAGTATTATGTTGTTCATTGATATGCTTAGTTTTTAGAAAGAAAATTGATATGCTTAGTCCAAAATGATTAGGCTCCTTTCTTTATCTCTTTATCTATGCAGTACATTCTGATATGTGAATTCATGATTGTCATACAGAGGGCGTACAATATCAGGTCTTCCCGTGGTTATTATATGTTGTTAAATATGCAATACTTTTGATATTTTGTCCAGAGTCTTTGGGAGAGTAGTTTTGTGCTAGGGATGAAAGACGTGAACTTGACATTTGACTCTATGTTGATAATCCCTCTTTCTAATCTGCTGAGCTAGAACTACTTCTTGATATGTGTGAACAGTCCATGGTAAGGAGTACGGATTTGGAGCCCATGACTTCCCAGTCAGTGGGGTTTTTGAAGTGGAGCCAAGGAGCTGCCCTGGTTTTATTTATAGATGTTCCATCCCTCTGGGCCGCATAAGTATGCCTGTCTATGAATTTCGGACATTTATAGAAAGTGTGGCTTCTGAGTATCACGGAGATACCTATCACCTCATCTCTAAGAATTGCAACCATTTCACAGATGACATCTCTGAGAGATTGGTAGGCAAGGGGATACCTGGGTGGGTAAATCGGCTTGCCCGGTTAGGTATGTAAATTCTCCCTAGAAGTTATACCTTTAGTACTTACTCAATAATTCAACTTGTACTACAGTGGTTGGGATATCAATTGTTATAACAAGCACATCTCGAGCTTCATGCTCAATTTAGGCGTTGAGCTGTGTGTTTAAGGATCATTAGAGGATTGTTATGCTGAAGAACTTCTTAAAATAAATTCCAGTTAGTTCTTTTTAAAAGATTTGAACCACATGATAATAACTGTCTCTATATTAGGTGATAAGACATTTCAATATTGTGTCAGTTACCCGAGAGATGAATCAACTTCATAATCTTCATATGGATAAACTCAGAATTTCAGAAGATAACAAATTGTTTTTATCATCTCTGTGATAGGAGCAACCAATGTGTACAATAGTAGTAACATTTGTGCAGGATTTGATTTATAGAATGCCACACATAAATGTTGAGAAAATTGAGTCTATTCAAAAATATCCTTTATTGGGAGTTTGAGACTCCAAGTTAGGCGGGAGCATGGTTGGATAATGGCCTTGTATCGTGACGATATGAGGATTGATACTTCGGTAGATTCTGACTTTGCAGGACTTGGTTTTTTTATTAATAAATTTCTTAAAAAGAATCATTAGGAAAAAAAAGGAGAGAAAATGAGAAAAAAGAGTCTTGTTTTCTTGCTTCCTTTTGCTTATTTTGCTTGTAGTTTTGCTGCACCAAGATTGAAACAAAATAACAGTGCATAGTTGGTCCAAAATTCAGGTGCTTTATGCAGTTGCCTGCTTCCAGAAAGCCTTCAAGTAACTACTGTTAAACAACTGCCTGAATACCATGAATGCACAGGTGTGCATCCCTTCCTTGAACATTCTTTCATTTGGTAGATTTCGACTAACATCTTGATTTTCGTAAAAGTCTGGTTGCTATAACACAGCTGATGGTTATGACTTGCTTGTTTCCCATTTCGGTAAATATATCCAGAAGAAGATGGAAGTGAATCGTTGGTCACCACTACACCCCGTGAGTCAACAGAGATCGATGATGCAGATCAAGAGAAGCACTTGCTGTCCCCAAGTGCTGGAAGTGGAGAAGTGGCTTTTATAAAAGAGACCCAGAAGTGAATCTAAGATGATTATCTTTGTTGAGAATTGTGGCTTGGACTTGGAAAGGATGAAACCTGCTTCTCACTTTTGGAAGGCTGAAAGTTCAGCATCACCATTTGATTGTGTGCATGCATGGTCATTCATCTGGTTGTAACTTTATTGAATTCTTCTCATTATTCTTTTTCTGGTTTTTTTATCTCCATTTCTTTTTCCTTATTTGTTTGTTTTATTTGTTGTAGTTTGCTACGATAGTTTGTGCAATTATTCTGTATAATCATTTTTGGAAGTGGAAACAGCATCGTGAGTGGTTAAGCTTGTCCAGGGAATAATCTGTTGGAGGAATACTTCTGGTGCCTCGTCAGTCCCTGTTTTAGTCCAACAATCATGCTCTCCTGAGTCAAGAAAAGGGGAAAAATGGTAGAAAAAAATTAGTTTTGATGAAGATGAAGATAAACCTCACATTGTCCTTGCAGATGCCAAATTTCTACTTCTGGCAAAGTCGATAGTTATATTCATTAGCTAGGTCATAAAAAGTGATCTGAGCAACAAATCTATAATTTTTTTTGTGCTGTACCAGCATCAAAAAGGTGATTCTTCAGGTTCATTTCATTCATCATAGAGGCTTAGACCTGTAATCTCTCGCCCCTGTTCTTTCCATTGGCAAAAGTATTCCATATATATTGAACCATTTCATTTTAATAGCAAGCTTCCAAACATTAAATTAAATGAGTAATTACCCCAATAATATACAATCCAATATAAATAAAGTTCAACCTACTGTTTGAGTACATGACAAGGAACAGTTTACTGGGAGACTGCCGTTACTATCTTGTGTAACACAGATATCATTTGGGCTATTTCATTTTCTTTCTTGCAACTGTAAAATAACTTGTCGCATCCAGTTTCTTCAATCCTTCTTAGCTGTTGCTACATCTCTGCACATTGTGTACTATCAGGATGATGAGGATCCCTCAAGCCCCAGTTTGGAAGTTAACCAAGCACAGACCTCGTCCATCTCTTGAGGAATTGTATAGTGACCAAGCCTGCAGTTTTCAACAAAATGTCAAAATATTTACTGTTCTATATTCCTGTGATCTGAAAGATGTAACTTGGTTGGATTCTCCAACTACAGACCCGTTGTATGCTTTGAATGTCACATCCCGGAATCCAGTTGAACCCAGAACACGCGAAGACTTCTCACCAAACCTGTAAGGAACCACATCATCACCTGCAATAATGAAATGCCAAGTCAAGATGTGAATAGCTGCAATTTCGCTCTGCCTGTGAATGTGCAGATATGTGTTTGGTTACCACAGTAGAATCATAAAAAATATGGGTTAAAATATTTAGGTACCACATCAATACCCATATTGAAATAGCAAGAAGCCAATGAATTTATTACAGCTCATTGTAGTTTTTAGTACCCGATCCTCACGGGACAGTGAAACAATGTTGAAGGTTCATTTATTCTCGACGTGTATGACAAGAATTATGCAGCCATAAACAGGAATTAGAGAGATTTTCAAGGGAACAGAGAGATTATACAACAAGGAATCCATAAGAAAGATGCTTATAATACCTTTGCCATGACAGAGCAAAATGGGCAGGGATGCAGCACGCCTTGCCGCTTCATCTACCCCTGCGATTTTGTTACTCAAGGTCCTGGAAAAAGAAAATTCAAAATACAAGGAGTCAATCACAAAAGACAGAGAGGGAGATCAAGTTGAAAGGAGAAGCAGAGGAAGCCAAACTTTGAACATGGGAGCCAGCCGCTTAGTCCAACAACTGCACTCAAATTGGCAGGATATGGAATTCCATTTGCATACTTCCCCAAAGTAAAGCAAGTTGCAGAGTACAAAGAGGTTGCTGCTCCCATACTGAAGCCTCCAATACCCAATTTAACTGCAGCATAGGGAGATTACACTAGGATAATGACATTGCAAGGATAGAGAAGCTGTTCCAAGAGGGACTGTAACTTTGAATGTGTTCTAAATTAACCTGTTTTCTTCAGGTAAAAAGCATGGTGTAGTGTCTCAGGTTATATTCAGAAATAATTTATATTATTCCCATGATTCAGGTTAACATATTGGATGAAAAAAGACTTAATGATAGCAACTATTTACATAGCACATATTTCAAGCCATCAAAAAGTTTTTAAAAAGAAAATCAAGAGGAAACCTACTATCAGCGGGTTCTGTTGACAACAAATTTGCAACATGTGCTGCCGCAGCATCCATACCCTCTAAATCATCAGGAGCATCTTCTGAAAGGTCTCCCACATCAAACCCTGATATAAATCACGTTAGAACTTTGGGTTATTTAGTTAGTACAATGAACAAGAGAATTCAGCTTTAACCTAATAGAACACTTTTTTTCAAGTGACCTACCGATAAAAGCAAAACTAAGAGTAACATGCGCTGACACAGTCGATTTAAGATAAATTGTTGTTAGTTAAGAGGCTGTTATTGCTTGCTCTAAATAGTGGCACACACAAGTAAACCAAACAAGAATGATCAAGGATCAAGTTTTTCAGATTAGTTAAACTTACAAGCTGTAGATGGGAAGCCACCAAACACAGTTATAGGTTGAGTTGGAGCAGTCGGGCATATCCATTTAATCTGCAGCATTGTTATAATCAAATTATAGTTACTTAAGATGATCAGTTTCCAACCAATCATTTGTGTACGAAGTCCTACTTATTGAAGTGTACTTACATTTGGAAGAGGAAGGGTCTCCAAAAGCTGGGACCAGCTGCCAAACAAGATCAACAATGAATGAGGATTTGGGAAAGATGCTAACAGGGAATGAAATTAAGTTTTTCATCCTTTCATCTCTCTAATTTTCATTTTCTTTTCAATTATCATCCTCATTTCCATTGTGGTTAAGCATGCACATTAGGGGCTTGATGGTGATTGCAAACTGTTGAAACATAACAGTAAATAAACGTAACTTTGGGCACTTGAAATCAGAGTATTTCAATCCCAAAATCCATTGGCATGAACGAATAATTTAGAAATTATAATGCTACACTCATATAAATGTCATATCAAAAAAAGTTTCCAAGGTACATTAGAACAGAAGGTGAAACAGCACTAGACATCACAAAAATAACAATTTCCTGTTAAGATACACAATGCAGGTAGAACACCATTAGATGTCTTGATCAAAGAAGTATTGTCAAGAATGCCATAAATCTAACAGATTAGAAGTTCAATATGCATGTGCATGCATGCATCTGAGAGAGTTTTTCTTTTTCAGTCTTTTTATTTCCCCTTGAGGAAGAAGCAGGGTTGTTGGACCGGTCGCTTTACTTAGTCTCTTAGTCACCACTCTATATGTGGTTAAGAAAACCCAAAAGACATGAACATGACTTTAGATGATCACCAGGACGCCACTAATATATCAATTAACATCGAGTACAATAGAAAAACAACATTACCTCGATCCGTTATCACCAAGACCGTGTAACCATACAACAGTAGCTTGGTGTTTACCTTTAGGCCTAACCACATAAGTCCTTCCAAACTCAAACGCCCTCCTAGCAGTTTTCCCACCTGAAATTATATTAAAGCACAATTTAATTAGAAAAAAAAAAAGGCAAAAGTTAATGCGCACTATTAAACAAAGTTCAGTGTTACAATATAGTAACCTTTTCCCTTCAAGCATGCAAATGCTAAGTAAATATAACAAAATTTACAATTCAATGCATGACAAAGGAAACCAATTGCAGCATATATAACTAACCAGCACCCACGGAAGGACCAGTGAAACTCATAATAGCTGCCTTGGAAAATCTGCTAATAGTAATGATTTAAGGAGCACAGAACCTGCTATTAATCAAAAACACAAGAATAAAGCTTTATTTCCACAATCTAATAAAATCGCATGAACTTACTAAATTTGTTCAACTACCAACAACAATCCACCTAAAAAAAATGTTAAAACCAAGAAAAAGGCTACATTTTTAATCAACAATTCCATATTTTCAGTTAACAATGTTTAGCTTCAAAACTAGCCCCAGTCAATTCAATCAGAAAAAAGAAGCAACAATCATCTACTCATGATTACACTACACGTGAATATTATTGAATATAAATCGAAAAAGAGAGATAATTAAGTAGGTGAATTTAGGGTTTTTTTAGCCATTACACCTTTCTCTGTGATAGTGGAGACTCCGAAGGGAAACAAAAAACTGAAATTATTTTCCCTCATATATATCTCCCTTGTTTGTCGTTTTAGTTGTTATACGCATCGTTTTTGTTCTTTCTGCGGCGTTCTTATTTGTAGTGTTGATTGATTATTGACCGTTGATGGTTGGATGTAAAACTTCTTTTAGTACGAGTGTTTAGACACGAGGCTTAAGCAGTAAATTTGACATAAACTATAACTCAAGTCCTATGCACGTAGGACCTTCATAAACTTTTTATTTCCATTTGGAACTTTTTCTTTTCAAAATAGCCAATTTACACCCTTTTCTGACGACGACAACATCAATACTACGTACAATTATGAATAGTATTTTTTCAATTGATTTGGACAAATTAATTTACCATTTTAACTTTTTATTGCCACACAAGAGCTCACTTTCATAAAAACAACATCTATTTTCTTAGCATGAGTTCCCAATAAATTGCAAACAAATTTACTTACCACCACTCTTTCAGGTGTGTCTAAAAGTTGAAAACGGTGCGCATAGAGGGTTGCAACTGAAATTGCCTATTCAAAGCAATACTTTTATCAAACCACGTGGATCCCCTCAATACATAGAATATTTACCTTCTATATCTTTAAATTAATGCACAAGCAAAGAAAATGAAAAACAGTACAGCTACGTGAACAACTTTTACACATAAAAAGAGGAATTACTTATAAGAAAAACACACGCCCCAACAACCAAATAGCGATACATTCTAAGGATGTAATGTTCATTACACAATTTGAAAATGTATGAATTTTAAAAATACTATTATGTTTATCAAGCAGCTTTCATCTATATTTTTAATTTATTAATTATGTTTAAAATCTATAATTAATAAAATTAAATTTAAATTTATGGTTCCTCGATATAAATGAATGTTTATGAATATAGCATAAATTGTTTCCTTTGTATCACACTTTTGGACTTTGTATCTAATTGTACTAATATTTTTATTTTTATTTTCTGTATCATTGTTTTATTTTAATTTTAATTTAAAATACCTATAATTTTTCTAATTAATTTTTATTGATGTGACTATTAAATTTTCTTTTTTGATAATTGACTTCTTACTTATTATAAAAGATAATATTTTTAACTAATTTACCACATCAATCAATAATGTTAACTTATTAGTAATTTATCCTACATTACCATCTAGTATTAGTACAATTCAATACCCGACTGTAATCAAATTAATACTTGAAACGCATTAATTACCGTACTATTTGTACTTTATAGATTATGCCAATCATATACCCTCATTTTAGGAATAAAGTTGAACTCGGAAATTTTCAGACAAAATTTTGAATTTATTAAAGCTATAATGTTGTCGTAAGTTTGAAATTTATAATCTGAGTTTATGTAGGAAACATGTTGGTGCAATTATGCTAAATATTTGTCAAAGATCAACAACTAAAAGCAATTATGGAAAACGCGTTCCGGGGGAGAGTGGATCTATAGACCATAAATAAACCCTGTCTGTTGTTGAGTCTTATCTTATGTTCCCTTCCTTTCTTGACCAAAACAACAAGGTCAGCCACATCTGAAGTTGTTAGAATTTGGATTGGGTTTGACTATCAATGTCATAATCATAATAATCACTAGATCTTGGCAGTTGACTTAAAAGAAGAGAGAACCATGGCCAGGCCACCTAAGTTATTGGCTTGCTTTGGTTTGGTTCTATTGCTGAAAACTAAAGCAGTGTGGAGTTGGTCCTGCGCTGGCACGCCGATTCAAAAGAATTGTCACACATGCAGTCATAAGGCTAGTAATAATGAAAACTTTAAAATTTTTGCTTAGCATGCATGTAACAAGAAGGTTTAAATTCCATCAGCTTTGTCCAATAATCAAAGTTCAGTTCTTATTTAACATTTCCCTTTGAATATTTGTTATTTTGTATATTGTGTGACCTGCCTGTATTATGCCCAAGTGATTATTGCTAATTAGATGTTGTGTATTTTGGTTAGTACTATTATGCCGACATAATTATAACCATATAAGAAAAAATGTCATTTACTACTAAGCTCCACAAGTTAATGCCTACAGCCACCTATCAACGTTCTGAAGTACTTGTAGACAAGGTCATTTATTCAAATTTTAATTTATTTGCTTTGTAAATTAGTTACACCATTAAAATTATGAGATCTACCTAATCCCACATTAATATTTTCATTTATTTTCCAATTAAGTTTACTTTGGTCATAAAAAAAACTGAGAAAATGCTTATGGTACATGGTTAGGCTGAAGAGACGTCTAATCTGCATAGATCGTTTCTCTGCAATTCGATTCGGTTTATAAAATGATGACTTCATTTGCAGTTAAGTATGTGGAGCCTAAAGGAAAGTATTATTCCAAACAATTTTCGTTCTCTAAGTCAAGATTTCAAGAAAGGATTATGAATGGAGAAGCATCAATAGAAAAGAATTATTGGTTCTTGGAACCATTTAACCATTATTAACTTGTGTACAATGTGGTGGAGGCAAGAAAAAAATATAAGTGCTTATAAGCACTTTGAATTAGAACTTCTTTTCTTTTCCCCCTCAAATCATTCATGCAGGCACAGACATTAGTTAGCCAAAAGAGCAGAAATTGTAAACCTTAAAGAAAAGGAAAATGAATATACCTTAGAGCTAAACAAAAAGGCCTAGTTAAATGGAGAAAGAAGGAAAAGAAAATTTAGGAGTAGGAAGAGCTATCTCGGAGAGATAATTGACATAGAATATGAGCATGATGATGTAGTGGGATGAGCACTATCCACTTGCTCTGCTGCCAATGCAGCAACTTTTGCTCTCTTGTGACCTTCTGGTGTATCTTTATCAATTGACAGCATATCAACAACAACCATGTGTGTATCCGGAGGCTCCTCTACAACCACCCTGCCTTCGAGCATATCGACTATGCGAGCCATGGTGGGTCTTAGCCTAACCCTCTCTTGTATGCACCAGAAAGCTACATCAACCAATCTTCTTACTTGCCTTTCATCAATTCCACCACTTTCTATTAGCCTAGAATCAACTACTTCCATAAGCTTGCCTTCTTTTAGCTTCTGGTTAACAATTTTCGGGAAGTATTGCCATTTTCTTTGACTGCTGTCATTGCCCTTTTGTATCAAGCATACATTTCTTTGCCCTCCAATCATTTCGAGTAGAACCATTCCGTAACTATAGACATCGCATTTCTCAGAAATACCATTTTCTAATAGCCATTCTGGAGCCAAGTAGCCTCTAGTACCGCGGATATTTGTAATGACTCTGCTCTCATCTTTCCCCATTAACTTAGAAAGGCCGAAATCCGAAACAATCGCTCGATAATTCTCATCAATAAGTATGTTTTCGGGCTTGACATCAAGATGCAAGACTCTTGACCTGCAATCATGATGAAGGTAAGAAAGTGCCTTGGCAACATCAATTGCAACTCTATACCTTGATTCCCACGACAAGCATCCTCCGGGGAGATTATTCCTAGTTCCCCTCTTGGGAAAAATCCAGCAATCCAATGATCCATTTGGGATAAACTCGTAAACAAGAAAACGAGGCCCTCCTGCCACGACACAATATCCGAGCAGGCGAACAAGATTTATATGCTGAACACTAGCAATTGCTGCAACCTCTGATCGAAATTCTTTCTCTCCGCGCTCTTCTCTATTGATCCTTTTGACAGCCACAGCAGTCCCATCAGATAAGATGCCTTTAAAAACTGAAGCTGATGCGCCTTGACCCAGCAATGCGTCAAAATTGTCTGTTGCTTCTTCCAGTTCTTTGTATCGAAACTTTATTGGAACTCCAGCAACTTTTCGGAGGAAACTGTACTCAATGCGAAGCTCTCTACCTTCAGAAGCTAACCGTTTAACTAACAACTTGCTTCTGAGATTATAACGCCTTCTGATCACTACACAAGAAAAAATGGCTAAAATTACTGCAATATCTGCTCCTAAAATCAGGTAAAAGGGCTTGGAGAGGTTAAGTGAAACTCGAGCGATAACGATGACAAAGATCAGGATGAGAACAGTTGAAGCAGCTACTATGTGTGCCTTTTTGTCCTCCATCAGATGAAATATATTTGCAGGTAAAAGGAGAAGATCAAGAATCTGAACCTTTTCTATTTACATGGGTTTCTTTTTTTCTTTTTTTTCTCGAAAGATTTCTTTTTTCTTTTTTGAGAGGAGAAAACTAAGTCCAATTATTCATTTTGCCTGGAAGGGAGAGTGGCGTGACTGATATTAAAGAAGGGATTGACAATTCCAAGGTTTTATATTAGCCAAATGTTGAAAATTAACCAAAAAAAAGAAATGCCGAGAAGACTTTTCTATATCTTTTGTTAGTATTATTTTTCTTTTTTTTATATAACAACATCTCAAGTAGACCAATGACTGTCCTATTTTTTAATTAGTTTTATACATCAATTTATTTAAAAATCTTAAGAGTCAGTAATATTTATTAAAAAAATTTATAAATAAAGTCAAAATGAGATATAGTTTTATCTATTAAATAATTATTTTTTCTTTTCTTAGGTGATCTTTACACTTATTTAATATATTCATGAATAAATCTCTAAAATGCTTTTAAGAGGAGTGGCTTTTTACCAAAAAAATGTGCATGGTTAATTTTTTAATAAATCTAGAATTTACCAAGCCTAGAATTGGCAGTAGGAGTTATAACGAGGGATAATTTCTGTCTGAGCTCCGAACACAAGATTCATATTTTAATTAAAGAAGAGATTATGTCTAGGTTTTTGCTTTTGGGGTGACAATATTCCAATAGCTTTTGTCTTTTGTCTCGAGTCTCGACTCATGAATCCGTGTAACCTGGTCCTCAAAATACAGCGAGTCAAATTCAGGACACCCATCTTTACAAGGTGGCAATACATGATGGAACAATATTAATAATAAATCTTAACACTTCTTCCATTTACTTCCGTCTCTCGCCGTAAAATAATAAATCTTAACTGAGATTGAAAGGAAAATAGCAAAATTTAAATTTAAAATCTCTTCATTTTTCATAAATAAATTTCTTTACATGTATCCATTAAATTAGTACGAACATCTATTAATTTTAATATAGATTTTAAATGTTTGGACTTATTCAGATTATCATTCTTTATTTAATAAGTAAAGTCATGACAAATATCTAGTCATACTCAAATTCAAAAAATATGGCCTTTCCGGTGCTTGAGAAATAATTAAAATGAATAATATTCACGCTTATTAATTTATTTGCTCGAATTAAAATATAATAATAAAAAGAAGAAGGAGTACTATTTTAAATGGAGAGATGAATAAGGCAACACTAGGAAAGGCCCGTGATTTCAAGTTCAACCTATATATAATATCCTAAAAATCAATATTAATAGAAAATAAATATATTGTTAATTCACTAAAATATATAAGTCAGAAACAATGTTTTTAGGAAAATATTGAAGAATTGGACAGATGTCTTTGATTCTTGATGTCATTTTTTTCTTGTTACAATATCTTTATTACAACATTTTTTATAGAATAAACTCGTTTCTTTTGTCACATATATCACATCTTTTACATTACAGACAATGATCTTATTATAAAGACTCACCTCCTAATAATTGTAATATGTCGTATTAATATCATTAATTTGCAAGTGGATTCTTCTTTTCAAACCCTATGAATTTAAGTGTAACTTAAAAATAAGTTTATCACAAAGGGTAAAAAGATTGTTCTAATAAACGAAGAAATTGCTATGTACTCAGAGGTTGTTTGGATCGTGGGCAGTAATTTTGTAAGATTTATTAATTTAATTATATATTATTTAGTGAGTAAGAAAATAATTTTAATGTATAAATTTTAAAAAATTTCTCATCTTTCAAAATCCTTTAATTTTAAAGATTTTAATTTTTTATTTAATAGGTAAAAAAATTCAAAATCTATCCTTCTTTAAAAATGATGGATTGTTATATTATCTTTTATTTCAATATTATTTCTAATAGATTTATTTTATTCTAAAATTATTTTTGATTTTAAATAAAGATTCATTGTTTTATATATTTAATAACTATAAAATTTTAAAAATTTTAAAGTCATGGATGTTAAATCTATGGATTTTGATTAAATCCGTAAATTTCAAAATCCTTCGACCTAGATGATAAGTTATGATTTACTTCATGTAATTACAGTAAATAATAATTATTTATTAATTAAATTATATATACCCAACGATTTTCAATAAAAGTCATGTAGCAATACATACAAGTCATGCTATTGTAAATTTACAATCTTCCAGGACGCATAATCCTGATAATCTTTTCAAAATAAAACATTTAAAACGTGCTAAAAGAGTTTTAAACATTTTTCTTGCCAAGAGAGTCCAGTCAAAGCATTTTATAACAAATCCTCAAAATCATTGATTTTATATTTATACTCTATTTAGTTCAAATAAATTACATAAAGTTTTAAAATATTTATTTATATATCTAATTGAAATAAATATTTACTTTAAATTTAACTTAATTAAATTTATGAAATTATTTATAATCAAATTAAAACTCTAGCATGCTTTTATATTATTAGGTCGGTATCTTTTAAAAAACTAAAGTAAATCTTCCAATACTTTCTTAGTTTTTTCCATGTGTTTTTATTACAATTTATTTCAAAAATAATATTTATTTCTTTGACGTAAATTATTTTTTTGTTTAATTATATATTAAGTAAATTTAGAACAATTAAAATATTATTTTACGCATTCAAATTATTTCTTACTTTATTTTTTATTTTATTTTTCTATAAGTAATTCATATTTAACAATCTTTTGACCATCTCGGCTTTAACAAATTTATTATAAAAAGAAAACACATAAAATAGTTGTTTTACTTGTCAGTGCAGTACCACCACTACAGAGAAAAGAAACTATCCAAATTTACCCCTTATATTTACAGCAAGAATCAATTGGTCCCTCAAGTTTTTTAAATCAGTCTAATAATGCTCCAATAATTCTAAAACACAACTAAACTCTTTTTCAAATAGAAAAGCAATACAAGTCAACTCTGTTTATTTATAGTGACGTGGAGTACATACAAAAATGCTAAGTCAATTGTGTTTTTTCAATATTCTTTTTTTTTTTACTATGAATAAGTAAAAGGACACAAGTTAAATGGGGATTAAAAATATTAAAAACGTCGTCAAATAACCATAAACCTAACCTTAGAATAGATTAAGTAAAACAATACCCAACAACAAAAAAATTAGTAAACGTGGCGAGCTAGTGAATAGTAAGATAAAATATTTATATTTAATTCAACTAAATTTAACGTATATTTCTTTCAAAATATATATTAATAATTCAATTAAATTTATTAATTATCTTTTTAATGTTATCTTTACCTTTTCTGAGGGTGTGTTCTCCTATAAACTATGTAGCCATTTTGTGTAATATGTTTCCTAAATTAATAAAAGTTAAAAATATTATTTAATTAAAATTTATGAAATTTATTTGTAAATCTAAATTTATGTGCTTTGAATGAAATAAAAATTGTATGTAACTGGATTTATGTGAAATTGATTATAATTAAATTAAATTACAACAAAATAGATAAAATTTCTAAATGCATTCGACACTAGTAACTTAATATATTCTATAATATCAAAATATTGCTTTCAATTTAATAATTTATATTTTATTTTATATTTCATACTTTTTTCAAATAAAATAATTTTTTTTTTTATAAATTACAACCAAACATAGTATTAGAATCAAATGACATTAGTGTAAAAGGAGATATCAGATTATTTATTCTCATGACTCGAAAAATTTACCTGATCCTATTCAATGTCTTGCTTTCTTTTTAATTTTTATTCAATTATTTAGATATTGTCTTTGATTGATTCGTGGGGATCTAGTTTTAATATTTTTTCTAACTAAAATATACCGCTAAAAGTTAATAATAGCTTAGTCGTACTGACCAAAATACCAATTTGAGAAAATAAATCGTTAATTTACCTATTGTTATTTAAAAAAGATATTATCTGAAAATAAAATTGATTCATAAGATTTAAAATTCGCCTTCCTAAAATTTAGCTGAGAAAATATGAACTATTCAAAGCTTAAGATTCAAGCAATCTAATGTGGTCTTAAGATTCAAGCAATCTAATGTGGTCCTAACCTCAAACTATATATATATATATCCTCATCTCTTGAAGCCTAAAAGCTCCTACTGTTGCTACTAAGAAGAATGAAAATAGTAGCGCAGCTAATGATGCTTTGATACACCCTAATTTTTACTTTTTTTTTTAAATTTATTATTTATCAATGTAAAGTTAAAATGGTTAATTTAAAATTATCGATTTTAGAAAAAAATTTTAAAATTAATTTCTAATATTAAATTTAAGAGACTTCAGTGAAATTATGAGTCTTTAAATTTTATGGTGAAGAGAACAAGAAAAAAAAAATAAAAAGGAAAAAGAAGAAAAACAAGAGAAAAATATTTTAAAAAATTAACTAGTTTAATTTTTAATCACTGTAGCAGGTCGCACAAGTGAATGGGAAGGATCTAACTGTTACACTTTTGAAACTTTAAAGAGTTTTATTAGATCAAAATAAACTTGTGTGGCCGATATAACTTTTGCATTAAATATGAGGGGCAAAACTACACCTTTCCCAAAATGAAAATTTTCTGATGTTCCATATCCATGAGAATCATTTTGCAACCCAATAATTAAAAACCAAAGCTGACTAGACTTTTCCACCTGGCGCTGACATGTCACTCCTTCTTTAGTTCCAAACTGTATCAGTGTTGCCCTAACACTCCGCGTTGGCAGCGAACACTGAGGCCGTAACAAAAAAAAAGGGGAAGAAAAAATCGCATTATACATGGGAAGCCACCACCAGGACGGCGAGCGTTCAGGCGGAAGCAATGGCGTGGTGGTGGACAAAGGTGTCGATTTCGCTCAATATTTCTGCACTTACGCATTTCTCTATCACCAAAAAGAAATGCTCTCCGATCGTGTCCGCATGGACGCTTATTATCGCGCCATTTTTGAGAACAAACACCATTTCCATGGAAAAGTACTCTTCTATTTAATTTCTACATCGTTACACTTGCGTTTATGTTATGTATTACGTGTTTATTTGAGAGTTTAACTATGGCTCTGTTAGTTAGCTTGAAGCTTGTACAAGACAGAAACAGAAATTAAATAGAGAGAGATTCTAAGATGTTGAAGCGATTTTTTAATTTTTAAAACTAAGCGAAGTTGATGCTCTTTTGATTATTCAAAATCAAAAGCAAATGCTCATGGAATCTCTAAGTTCTTATGATTCAAAAGGGGAAAGTTTGGTCTCCTAAAGAGCTCACGAACAATTAATTGCAGAATATGAACTTGTAATTGGTTTCTGTTGATTAAATTTTAGCGAAGTTCATTTTGTTAAAAACATTCATTGGTATCTGTATGTTGTTTGGTACAAATAAATTCATTTGAGATTTTTGGACCAAGTATAGTCAAGTCACCAAAGTCAAAACTTAAAAATTCAAAATGAGTTTTGTAAATGAATTCCATATAATGTTTTTCATTTATAACTAATTTTGGTGAAGCTGTGGTGCAGGCAGTGTTGGATGTAGGGACAGGGAGTGGTATTCTTGCAATATGGTCAGCGCAAGCAGGTGCAAGGAAGGTCTATGCAGTTGAAGCAACTAAGATGGCAGAGCATGCCCGAGCACTTGTCAAGGCGAATAATCTTCAAGATGTTGTTGATGTTATTGAAGGTTCCATTGAGGATGTTACTTTGCCGGAGAAAGGTTTCATAAGTTTACTTGTAGTTGCTTTTATCTTTTCTATAACAGTGTTCAGAAAGTCTAAAAATCCAAAAACTCAATATATGTAGTCAGTTTCATTTTTGGAAAAGTACTTTGAAAGAAATGAAATCATGCCACAGATGACACGATTTTGCAAGAATTCAATTGAATTGAATTGTTGCGGATGATTAATTCCAAACAAGGCCTAAATATTTTAAAATTGAGTTGCTCATGGTTTTAAACATGTCTTAGGTTTACTTGTGATTTTTGGCAGTCGATGTAATAATCTCAGAGTGGATGGGATACTTTCTTCTTCGAGAATCTATGTTTGATTCAGTAATATGTGCTCGTGACCGCTGGTTGAAGCCAACTGGAACCATGTAAGCAATAGTGCTTGATTTCTTAAACGACTGGCTATTGCTGCTGCTATTATGCTTTTGTAATTTCTAACTACTAAATACTAGTATCATAGTGAGTTTTCTTATTTATACTGTCTTACTAGATTACCAACGAGCCACTCTTTCTAATAACAAAGTCTTGATTAACCATGTAAGTGTTATAATATCACAGGTATCCAAGTCATGCTCGCATGTGGATAGCACCTCTTAGGTCTGGATTAGGAGATCAAAAAAAAGGTGATTACATTGGGGCAATGGATGATTGGTTTGACTTTCTGGACGACACCAAAATTAACTATGGTGTTGACATGAGTGTTTTAACCCAGCCTTTTGAGGAAGAGCAAAGAAAATACTATCTGCAGGTTAGTTCTGGGTTTTGCTCACCTAGTGGCATCTTTTTACCTATGCTCACAACAAGTGGTAGCTTCCATCCTATCAATTTCCAAACCTTCTCTGCAGTGGTTTGAACTTAAAATATTGATGTTGGAATCCCAACTTTAGACGTTGACAACTGGCCTCTTATTTATTTCTTAATGTCAGCACTAAACTTTGCTTGGATTAACTCACGTAGTGTTGTTGCACTGCATAGCCAAACCTGTCTATATGATACAAATTCTGGTCTGCATAGCATGTCCGCCACTCTTTCAAAGCCAACCTTTGGGGAAAGGGCTGTCTACTGGCTACCTATGCAGTAGGCTAAGGGCAAACTGTCCAGTGACACATACTGGTGTATGCATATGCATCCAAAAGGATGACAACTTGAAAATAAAAAAGAAGAAAATCATTTACCTCCGAAGTGTTAAACAACTAGTTTAATGGGTATTTTCATTCACAGTTGGTTCAACGGCTTAGCTTAATCCGCTGACATTGAAATTTTCTTTGTCTGCTGGAGGCTTGGTTTATCTTTGATTATGTGCAGTGCTTTGATTAAATTTGGATACAAGCACTAACTTCATTCGTTACCTCTGATTCTTTGGAGATTAGATGAATTATCTGTGCAATAGTGAATCAACATTCTGTGAACATCCTTGAATTATTTTTTGATGTATTTCAGTTTCATTTATTCTTTATCAGTCCTATTGCTTCGTTTATGTGTCTGACAGGTAATACTATTTATTCTTCTTACTGAGTTATTATATGAATGAACCTAAAAGAGTAAAGAAGTCCGGGCTCCAAACTTCTTTCTGTATATACAACGATCCATGTGCTTTCCCGATGGTCTACATTTTAAAATGGCATTGCTAAAAATTTTCTGTAGACATCACTGTGGCAAAACCTTCATCCAAATCAAGTTATAGGGACAACTGCAATTGTAAAGGAGATTGATTGTTTGACAGCCACTGTAGATGACATCCTCAACATCAGATCAAATGTTATGTCATCTATCACTATGCAAGACACAAGGCTCTCTGCATTTGGTGGATGGTTTGATGTTCATTTTCGAGTAAGTTGAACATCATGATTCCATATTTTATTGCATTTTAAGGTCTTGAGAACCTGCACACTGTAACTCCTTCCATGTTCACGGACCACCAGGGAAGAGGGAATGATCCAGCTCGCCAAGAGATTGAGTTGACAACTGCTCCTAGTATAGATAATGGCACACATTGGGGCCAGCAGGTACGAATAAAAGATTTTAAACAATAAAATAAAATGACATGGTATTCACCAATCAAGTAGAAGATGCATATGTCCAAATGCTGAGAGATAAAATGGAACCTCAATTGTAAACCATTCTTGCAAGGAGTTATTAACTAACGGTCCATAAGAAAGAATACTGCATCTTATGGGCTTTTAATGAGATGTCAGCTCCGAGCTTTTCTTGCATTTATTATGTAATTCATTATGATTTTCATGTGGTTTTAACTTATGTAAATTGATGGTGTATTATTTTCCCAGGTGCATTTTCTTATTTACTGTTTTTGTTTGTTTGATAGGTTTTCGTTGTGCATCCTCCTGTTCACATCAATGTAGGGGATAACTTGAGTGTATCTTTCATGATGAACCGTTCAAAGGAGAATCATAGATTGATGGAGGTTGAGATTGGCTGTGAGATTAGTCAGCCATCTGGCAAACCACTTCCACCATTCAGAAATAAATTTTACATAGAGTAAGGAAGGAAATAGCTAACATTATAGAAGTTTTATCATGAGCAAAGGTATATCTTGTAGCTTCTTTTGTCAAAAGGGTTAGGAAACAGATAATGAGTATTATGCTGACTTTATACGCTGCTATTATTTTTGTTATTCAGTTTTGTGGGCTTTAACAGATGCGAGAAGCCAAGAAGTTCAGTATACATAGAGTTTATTGTGTCAACCAAATGTAACCAGAATCTGCCATTATGCTGGTTGTATACTTCTTCTATTTGTAATGTTTATTTTGATTAACAGTTTCTTGGAATAGTATTTATGATGATTTCCAAAACTAACACTGAAAATAGTTTCATGTGGTTGTTTGATGTGTATAAATACTGCACAGTTGCATGCTTGTGGTTTCGGATATTGTTTCCTTGCTTGCCTGCCTGTTAGCATGTCTGGCATTAAGGTTGCAAACTGCTATTTTCGGAAAAGCACCAAGTTATAGATGTTTTATAAAGCACTCTGAAAAGATATTAAATTTAGCTTGCAAACATATTCTCTATCCTCTGATAGCATATTTAAGGAGGTGCTTCTTCAGCGGAAGAAATAGAGGCTGGAGCTTTAAATTTGTGCCTACTTTTGATCCTGAATTATAGCAACGTCTACCTAGAATTGAGATGCTAGATGAATGAAACTTTTTTTAAAGAAGATTTTATTACTTTTTTAATTTTGACTCATATAAGGCTGGAAAATAAGATACTCTGTCAGATGAAACGAATGACTTATTTATGTTATTGCCAGTTGAATTGGATCCTCTCTCTGCATCTTCTACTCTTATCTATTAACTGGTTTCACCTGATCGTTCGACTGGATTGCGAATCCAGTTGAATAGTTCTGGATTTTGTGATTGTGTTCTTGTGGAAGTCTTGACTAGGAAGTTTGACAGCTTGAGAGTATTTAATTTCAAAAACAATCTGAGCAAAACACATCTTCTCCCACCATTCTTTATCTTGTTTGATCTGGTTATGCATTCGATAAAGAGAGTGGGAGTGGTGAGTGGGCAGGAGATCAATAGACATGGAAAGAGAAGACAAACACTCAGTCGTCTATGTGGAATCGAGAAGCAACAAACAGGTTCAACTCTTACACTTTTCCAAAGAGAGAGGTCAAAGCAATAAGATGAAAGAGTCGTGAACTCTTTTTCACTCTAATCCAGTCCAGAGGTTCAAGCAAGTGGCCTTCACTATCTATCAAAGAAACAAAAAGAAAAGTAATGCTTTTACTTTCACTTGAATTCACTAATGAATGTGAATATGGTTATTGCTTATTTCTTTCTTTCTTGCTCAAGCTTAAAAATTAGAGAAGCACATGGTATTTAGTATTGTGCCTTGGTACTAACGAAAAATGTCTATTTTATCCTTCCTTTTAAAGACAAAAGTAATCAATACAAAGAGAATTTGCTTCGAAAGATAGCTGGTAGGATCGAAATAGATGGCTATGAGAGAGCTTAGGACATGGAGTAGCTTCACAGTACGAAGAGTTTAAAGTCCTAATTGCAGTTGTGTAATAGAGTAATAGGAGCATTCATTATCAAAAGGATCACTCTCGATGATCATTTCATGGCTATTGAAGACGAATTATATAGTTCTATTTCTGACTTACTTTTATAGAATCAAGAGGTCGTAATTGTCATAAAATAAAGTTTGTTTATCCTATTTATGAGTTTTTTTATAAATATTTTATTCCAAAAAAAAAATAAAGAAAAAGTTTGAAACAATTGTGATCTTTTTAGCAATTGGATGCACTTACTAATTCATACACGTACAAAATGAAAATTTCATTTTATGAAAGCCTTTCATTTGCTTGTTGGATTGCCTAAACTAACAATACGAGTCACCATTTAAAAGAGTTCGCTAAAGCTAAACATTGCAATAAAAAAAAAACCTAGTGGACAATTAAAAGACTTTGATGGAAGATAGCCAAATCGAGATGAAAGAGACATACAATATGCACTTTATTTAGATACTTGTAATGACTTTAATAAAAAGGAAAGAAAAATAATAAGTCAAGAATAAGAATAAATATGAGATGTTAAAATTATTTTTTATTGCGTTAAAACTCTAAAAATGGTGGAAATAATAATTTTTTTTTTATTTCAATTTTTTTCCTGATAGGTTAAATTATAAGGTTTCTTAAGTACCAAACTTGAATCACATGCACATGCATGCTTGTAATTACATTGGAAGCAGCTTACAGAAAGTCCACTAGACAAGCAGTCATCCCGCTGGCAGCATGTTTGGCTCTGAAAGCAAAGTCGCTCCCTTCAAATTACAGTTTATTGTTCACCCTTTCCTTCTTTATATTAGATCTTAGAACTCTTGGTTTCAGCCCATCCTTCTCCCTATTCTCTTTGCCATTGCCTTCTTTCCTGTTCCTGTTCAGAAGAATGCATAGGTCATCATCAGGCAGGGGTTCTGATGAGTTTTCACTGAACTTATCGCAGGATGCTGTTGCTTCTAGTGACCTGCCAATGCACATCTCCAACTCTGATATCACTAAAAAGGAAATTGGCCTGCATCGCAAGTCAATAGGAGAAAATGCTGTTCACCTCATCCCGATTGTTCTAATTCTTTGTGCCTTGGCTCTTTGGATTTTTTCACATCCTACTGAGCCTAGTGAAGTCATGTAATTTGACAGTGTAGCCATTAGGAAGAGATACATTAAAAGAAAAAAGGAAAAACAGACTTTGCTTTCTGTGATTTGTCTCTTTGCTGCAATCCTGTATGTTATAACTATATGAATATGATGTTCGGGAAGTGGCCAAAATAGAGGATAAAGATAAATCATGTCTGAAAGACTTGTTCCCAATATGTGTCTCTTTTTAAAATTAAAATTATTCATGTTCATTATTGCACTGTCAGTAGTTTGCAATTATATATGCTTTCCTTCTTTTCATTATTTTCTGTTGAATCTTTTAAGAAAACATGTCTTTATTTATTTTCGAGGTGAATTTTGTTTCTCCATTTGAATGATGGGTAGAAATACTAATTGATTATTCATAATTGAAATGTCTTATCCAAAAGACTAAAATCAAAACTCATCCTTTTCTGATAACTGAATTACTTTATCATCCACTTTGGAAGAACTATAACACAATCAAATCCCAAAAATAAAATATACATATAAATATAACCCTTATCATTATT
The DNA here is from genome assembly GCF_019578655.1 of Ricinus communis. Classification (NCBI taxonomy): domain Eukaryota; kingdom Viridiplantae; phylum Streptophyta; class Magnoliopsida; order Malpighiales; family Euphorbiaceae; genus Ricinus; species Ricinus communis. The sequence goes on from NC_063258.1 coordinate 26,429,473, forward strand.
ATTATTATTATTATTATCATCAAGAGAGCTATCATTAGTCAATAAGAAGAGATGATTGAAAAGGCCACCTAAGTATATACCCTTTCTTGTAGAATTATTAATATTATTTTGAGAGGAGAAAATTTCAGTATTCCACTTCCATAATAAGTATACTTTAAATCTAAAGTGAATAAATTACAAGAGATCTTTTAAGTCTAAGATTAATCCCGATTTTGTAAATCTTTTTTTATTGTTAGGCTAAATAACTTATCAATTAATTTTTGAAAAGGATTTAAGCTTAAATATTTCTGATCCGTTCATTAATTAAAAAATTATCACTTTTATGATGATAAATTTTGAAAGAAATTTTAAAAATAAAAGATAATGATCAATGTTGTGTAGCCGTTGGATATTGAATATTAAAAACAAATTGCTATTTTATTATTTCATTTGCAAGTACAGTTATATATTCCTCAAGCAGATGGGCGTTGAGACTCATGAGATGCAAAACAATGCAACAGCTTCTTAATTTTTCAAGGGTTTTTTTTTTTTTTTTTTTTTACAAATAAAATTTTTTGAAAGACAAATCTTTATATTAGCAAAACACACTAGTTGCTATAAAAAAAAAATATAATATTATTCAATTTATGAATACCAAATATAAAAATATAAAATAAAAATGACAAATCTAATTCATTTGGCTAGTTTCACAATAATACAAATTAAAAAATTATACCATTTCGGTATTTTTTAAGTACACTTTTAATATCTTTTTGATAAAATTTTAAAAAATAAAATATCCCATAAATACAAATTTAAAAAAAGTCGTAAAAAAAGTTTTTAAAAAAATCATAAAAGTGATTGTTTTTTGAAAAAAAAAAACCTTGTGCCATTAAATTTATTGTTTTTTTATTTTTTATTTTTGTTTATAGGTATAGTATTTAAGTTTAGAAAATATAAGGTAGTTCAAGGCTCATATTGTGCAAAATCTGGAGTTTTGCTTCCAAGCAAAATATTATCCATCCCCACACACACACACATACCAGAAGAAAAGAAAAAGAGGTGTCAATAATAGCGATTTGTGAACTTTACAATAAATATCATTTTCTCCTTTTCTTCTTTTGTGGGTTAGTTGATTACTTGATGTCAAGGAAATGTGATAAAATAAGAAATCCCTACAATTAACTTCTATTTTATATATTAATATTATTGCATGGTTTAAGATATATGCACACAAAAACATAAATAAATTCTAAATAGAAAAAGTTGCTTTATCATTGAATTTTGTACTCACACATAACAACTCAACTTGGCCATGAAGTTGAAAGCTTAATTAGAGTATTACGTTTACCCCATTAGAAAATAACAAACTTGCCAGCAAAGTCACTGATTTTTCTTTTTCTCTTTTTGTTATATTATATGGATACTCAACTATTTTAAATTATAGTCTAATAATCATGTAAATCCCATACAGTAAATTAAACTTTATAAAACATAAAATTATTTGGATGGGAAATTAAAGGATTGTGGATAAGTTAAGATGTTTGAGGCCAACAAGAGTTTTAACACAGTTATATATTTAAAATTTTAATTTAAAAATCTTGATTAAATTAAAAAAGCTGCGGATAATAATCAAATTGAACATATAAAAATGGAAATTCAGTATTATTATATGGCATCATAAAAAAGAAAGAACTAATTAAAATTCATAGGATTTGGCTGTTGAAAGATTATATTCAGTCTACAGTCAAAGGAAGAAACTGTCTAAACATGGCTGCTATTGAAAATTCAAGTAGCATGGTTTGACCCATTGTTGATCTTTCATGCCTCCTGAACGGCTTGTCAGGAAATTGTTGTGACAGACCACAGGATGCCGTATATGAAATCTTTAATCAATTAATCATCCAAATTAATTTACCTTTATTTTTTTTTATTATGATGGAAAGATTCTATTTATTTAATTTCTCTCTTTTTATTATTTTAATGTTTATCTGATTTGGTATTAAATTTTTTTTTTTCCAATTATGCCAAACGTTAATGATTATGTGATTGTTTTAGCTGTTGCTGTGTTTTCTCATCGAACGAAACCAAATCCTCTCTAACACAATCACTTACCCTTTTGCTATTCATTGTTATGTAATTAAGTTAATCATTTTCTTTTTGTCCATTAAAATCTTTAAAAGCTAATTATTTTATGTCTCTCTACTTGGGAGGAATTCTTCTACTGATTAAAATATCTTTATAATTAATCAATAATTACTAATTTTATTATATTCTAATTCTATATTATAATTAATTTATTTCTAATTCTAATAAAATTAATTCTATTTCTCTTTTGCACTGTCTGGAATTTCACTTTTATAGTAAGTGTAAGAGAATGACTATCCTATATTACACAGCCTACAACCTATTGAGCCTCACGTGAATTAGAAATAGAATTAATTAGTAATTGCAATCCTAATACTATCATAATCTCATATACATCTCTAATTCTATAAAGATTTGATAAGTTACTCTCTCTATATAAATATATATACCATGAAATTCAATTAATCTAATACAAGATTTTATAAAAATTAAAGACAATAAATCATAAAAAATATGATATCTTAATTTTTTATTTTGTTGATATATTAATTTATATATTCACTATTATTATTATAATACTTTATTAATAGAATTATTGTAAAAAAATAATTAAATATGTTTAATAAATATATTTATTATATACTAATTTATTAAACACGTATATATATGTTTAATAAATATTATATTATATAATGATTTTAATAATAATAATTTATATATTACGCACAGAATGAATAGTACTAATATATATTAAACCTGTGATTATTTTTTTTGGCTCACATACATGTTTATAGCAGAAAATGAAACTAAAAAAAATGAATGATATGATAAGATATGCATCTGTTTAAAGTTTGTTGAGTTTGGGTTATACCAATCACAGATGCACTTTAAGGAAACTTACTACTTTTCCCATTAAAAAAAATAATAATAATAATAAAAGAAGAAGAAGAAAATTGGTTACTTTGTAACTAACTCAATATGTCATTTGATAATTTATCATTTTGAAAATGAGATACCTATTTATATATATATTACTTTCAAATATTAAATAAAAAATACTACCTATTTAAATATTTTAAATATTTCAATCATCCAATATTTAAAATTAAACATTAGGTGAGTGAATAAATGAAAGTGCACTTTTAGTTCTAAAGCTTACATTTTTTTGTTTCCTTCCTTTATCCATATCTTAATTTATAATTAATAAATGAGCTATATTACTTGTTTTTGGGTCACTATAGGGAACTTTTGTTTTTGTGTTAAATTAAAAAAAGAAAAGAAATCAAACAAAAGGCTTTTCAATATTTGAATAATAATAGATGTCCATCATATATGTACTTGCTTCACTTGTTCTTTCAAAATTAAATATATATTCAAATGCCCAAATTTTAGCGATTTAATAAATTTAGATATGTTAATTTTTCATATAATTTAATAGGTCATGTGATTTTATTTAATATATTTATATACTTTAAATATTAAATATTTAATATTTTAAAAATAAATATCCATTAGATTAAACTATAAATTAAAAGTGATAAAAAATATAAAAATATAATTTAAATATATATTAATAGGCTCACTGATAGTAAATACATATATATCACCTGAAGTAATGTATCATATTTGAATCTTTATCTCTTTATTTATAATTTTAAGAAAATAGAATTCAAATATTTATCTAATTAAATTAAAAGTTAAATTATTAAAATAATTAAATAATTAGAATTTAAATATTAGTTTTGAAAAAATTTAAATATCTAAATATATATAAAGCTAAAAATAAAAAAACATGGAAACTCAATGGCCCAGATTAAATTCATTACATTACCCACATGATCTTATTGATTTCTATTAGAAGGAAAAAGAAATCTCAGTTCCATTACTCCTCTTAATTCCTCCAATTGCAACTATTTAGTTACTTTTTATATGTATATATACAAAAATAGGTTATAAATTTATGCATAATATCTTTATGTAACACATCCTCCACAATTAATTATGATTTATCTGCTAAGTACTGAATAATAAAAAATTAATTTTTGAATGATAAAATAAAAGAAGAAATTATTTATAATCCAAAACAATCAGTCTCTAATTTTTTTAGTGTGAAATACTGGCACAGTAAAAATAAAATAAAATTAAATATTTAATCAAATAAATATAAAATGAGTGATAATTTTAAATAATGTAATTAAGATTAATCTATTTTTTAACTCTAATATTGCATATAAAAAACATTTAAATGACCCATAAAATAGTTTTGAAGTAATAACCCAATAGGAAAATGAATAAATAAAACATAATGCAGAGATAATAATAGGGATATAGCAAAAGTCCAAAATGTGATTGGAAGAGTGTTTAACTCAAACTAAATCTCTTAATAAAAAGATTAAAGAAACTGAATAAAATAAATTTATTTTACGGGCCAGAAGAAAATTGCATTAAAATGGAATTCTAATGAACATGAAACAGTTAATCCCAACTTTACAAGCTATTCTTGGGCAGTTGGCAACTTGGCATGGAAGCCATACCATATTCTTTTTTTCTTATTAATCTTTTCATTTTATTTTTCTTTCTTTTATAAATATAAATATAAATATAAATTTGGCTTTTTTTAATAACTAACGCCATTCCATTCCATTACAAAATCAAAATCCCCAACCAAAAATCACAACCACAGCTACAACAACGACAACAATCTCTAATCTTTGAGAGGAATTGAAAAAAGAATCAAAGTGAAGGTGACTTTAAAAATTTCTTCTTCTTTTTTTCTTTTAAATCTTTCTTAATTCAATTCAATTTAGTTATTTAGAGGACTAATTCAATTCCCTGCATTTTTTTTTTTTCTAATTGAATTCACTTTTATTCTGTTATTTCTTTGGATTTCATCTGGGTTTAGTTTTGATTAGTGTATGTTGCAGAAAAGTTTGAATATTTTTTTTCTTGTTCAGTCTATTTTCTGTTTTTTTTTGGGCTTGACCGCTGTTTGGTTGCTGAGAAAACGGTAAGAAAAAGGGAAAATAACAGTAAAAGATAGGATTTTTGTTCTTATTTTGCTCTTTTGCTTTTGTTTTTTTTTAAAGCTTTCTGTTATTAGCTGCTTTTTTGTGTTTTTAAATTAGAAATAAAACTTCAACTTAGTGAAATACTAATTATAGGCCGTTTCTGGATTGGAGTATGTTTTTAATAGATTCTGAATTAGTTTTGATTTTATTTGTTGCTGAGATATTATTAATTTAAAGATTCATAATTTGGATTCCTTGCTATTATCCTGCATTTTCTCAGCAATCAAACAGAACTTAAGAGTCTATTTTTGCTGTGAGTGATCTCATTGTTTGTTTTGTTTTTCTTTCTGTTATTAAATGAAGATCAAATTAAGGTAGATTTTGCTTCTAGTTTTTGATTATTGATTTTAGCACACAACATATTGTTTTCTGAGACTATTTGTGGCCTGGAAGATGAGAGAAATCAGAACCTGCTATTAACTGAGTTTAATCTATTCTAGCTTAGTTCATATTCTTTTCAGATTTGATTCCAATTTTTTCTTTTCTAATATTCTTATCAACCAAACAGAGTAGGGGGATTGTTGACAATCTATGGATGTCTATAGTATGTTTCCAGCCAGTTGAAAATATTTTGCTTGATTTAATTTGTCCATGTGATGCATCAATGCCCCATTAAATCTGTAATTGCTGAATTATTTAAAAGATACTTTTCCTCTGAATCCTCCATCAATTACTACCAACTTCATTTCAGTCTCTTTCTACGGTTGCCAGTTTATATTGTTTAATGGCAATTATGCATATGTCATATTCACTTCTTGTTTCCACTTTATTTTTAGTTTTAACGTCATTATTCCCTTTCACAGACTTGTGACATTGTGGCAATCATGAGATTTAAGAAAGGGAGCAAAGTGGAAGTCTTCAGCAAAATAGATGTTCCTTCAGGCTCTTGGCGTTGCGCTGAAATTATCTGTGGTAACGGCCACACTTATACAGTTAGATATGAGGCACATGCAGGTTCCATTAGTGAGAGAACAGTTGAGAGGATATCCAGGAAGGCAATTCGGCCTTGCCCTCCATTACCTGAAATTGCAGAGAATTGGGCTCCTGGAGATGTGGTAGAGGTGTTTGATGATTTTTCTTGGAAAATGGCAACAATATCTAAGGTGCTGGGAAAAAAATATTTTTTGGCCAGGATAGTTGGATCATCACTTGAATTTAAAGTGAGCAAATCTGGCATTCGGACAAGACAGTCTTGGCAAGATGGAAAATGGATTGTGATCGGAAAGGTACTTCCTGCATAAATAAATCAGTTATCATTTAATTTATATTGATTTTCTTAGATTTATAATTATCTTTTCTGCATTTATTCCAGGGTTCTGGCAGTTATGAAGACACAAAACATGATGAAAATGTAACTCTGAAATGCAAGCAAAACTCTCAGAACAATGTTCAGATGAGAAGTACAAGGCTAAAAGTTGGTTCCTTTCGTATGAGGAATAAGGAGACACTCAAGGGATCCAATATTGTTTCCTGTAGAACTTTAAAGCGAGGTCCATGTGGCTATAAACAAGTTGAAACGTATGATGGTGCTGCCCAAAAATTTAGAGCAGTTGAGAAAGAGGGCAGGCTGCATCGAGTGCTTGCAGCAAATCAATCTTCATTTGCTCAACAGGGAGATGATGTTGCTTTCCCGAAAGAAATGGTGGGTGAAAAAAACATGCATTCCTCTTTTTACAGCCAAACTGGTTTTACTGAAATCGATGTGGAGAGAAGAAAACAAAGTGGTGCCGTTGGATGTTCTTCTGCAATAGAAGTAGATTCTAATGATGAAGAGAGCATTACTAGCTCAGTTGGTAGTTGTAGCACCACTAGCAATAATTACTATAAAATGCATCATCGTGCAGGTTTTATTGAAGATATTGATGGCAATTTTAGTGATGCAGAATCTTTCTGTCACCGGGGATATGAGGAAGGGACTAATTGTTTTCCCACAAATGAGGAATTGGCTGCTGAAGTCCATAGGTTAGAGTTACATGCCTACCGTTGCACTATGGAGGCATTGTATGCATCAGGGCCTTTTAGTTGGGAGCAGGAAGAAATGGTGACAAATCTCCGTCTTTCCCTCCATATATCAAATGATGAACATTTGATGGAGGTCAGAAATTTAGTTTCTGCTGATAATAGTATTCCTTCTAGATGACAGGGATATTTTTCTTTGTTGGTCAAATTCTTTTTGGGTTGTAGCTGTAGAATGTGATAAAAATTTGCTCTAACAGTCTATCTCCTTGTAAGAAGCAGGATAATGTTCTTTTCTTTTTCTTTCCATTTTTGTTTTATGACGTATAGTGGCCTTAGTTAAAAAGAATGTACCAGAAAACGTGGAAGTAATGAGTAAATGTCTAAACTTGTTCTTGTGTACCATTTTTCCTTTCTTGTCTTCTCCTTTCCACCCAGTTCGTTATTTAGTTTTTTTTCTGAACTCGTATGTTAGATGAATGGTAAGTCAAAAGTCACAGATTGTTGGATGATGGGGTTGCGCTTTCTTTTCTATCACAGATCTCTTAATTCAGAAGACATGTAGATAGTCTGTCTACTTTGTTACTGTTGCATGATGTTGAAATTTGAATTTTTATGATAATAAGAGGCATGCAGATAATGTGCAAATTTCTTTTGGTTAGAAAAACCTGAAGAACTAAAAAGTTGTACAGTGATTTTTCTATTTCTTTTCATATGAAGATGTTGTGGGTTTCCCATTTTGAATATCTTGATATACTCCATACGAGTTGGCAATGCAGCAGCTTCTTTTGAGGACATTATGATAATTTCTACTTCATTTTCCAGGGACAGAGTAGGAGGCTTGCACACCTCACTTCTTCCCAGTGTTAAAAGATGATGTTGGAGTTTGCTACAACTCATACAACACATAATGTTGAGCCACTGATTTTGGTAATTTATGTGATTGCCATACTTTCTGTTTGGCTGTCTCTAGGCCTCACAAATCTTATTTTGCTGAAGGATGTGACCTGAATGTAGTTGCTGCCATGGGATGACCAGATAAATGGATGCCTGGAAAATTTTAGTTTGGGACCTTTCCTTAATTCATCCATATATAGCATCTCTTGAGTTTTGATATCACTTTAGTTTATTTGGTTCTCTATTATTTCATAGCATTATGCTTGTCATTCGCACAAATTCATTCTTTCTTTAATTTTGTGAAGAATGTGAAAGTGACAATCTGTTGAAGCTCTAGGTGGAACACCTCAAGCCTGGAACTGATAATCATTGGTAAGAATGTAGCAATGAAGTAGCACAATATTCTTTTAAAGCTTGGAGCTATTAAATGAAGCCTAGAAAGAATAGTGTGATTTAACAGATAAACTGGAAGACGGGTTGCTGTTAAATCTTCGTGCCAGTATCAAGAAAGATAATGATCAAACGAATTGAGATTTATTTCTATTGCAGTGACAGGAAGGGAGCAGACAGTTTGTGCATATGCAAATGTACCAAGTTTCGAACATTTCTTGCAGGTACCATGGATCGGTTACTTCGTGGCTAGCATAATACTTAATCTTTGATTGAAATATTGTTTTTCTGCAATTTTAGAAAATGATATTATGTACTGGTGCAGTCTGTTTATTATCTTACTGCTGGAATTCTAGCGTTGATAACTTGTGAACTTCTCTTACTCGAATTCTTAAAATACTGATTCATTGGAATGATGAGGCTAAATACCGAGTACTTAATGAGCTCTTATGGGATTTGATATGATAAGAGGTAGTGGAAGAAAATAGAGCTACGGTCATGCTTGATAGGACGCAATCCATTACATGCTTCATTGTAATGTAATAATAAATGCATCATCCAATCAATTATTATTAATTTGATATAATATACATAAAAAATTATATAATTATAATTATTTATAATTTTTTTATTAATATAATTTTAACACTTTCAACCATCACCGATTACTCATTACAATCATCCTCTGGCTGGTCATTGGATTTTAATGGCTGTAATTAAATTCTAGTTTTCATGATCCGTGATTGGATTTCAATCACTATAAATATTTTTAAGAATTAAGAATCTATTGCGATATTTTTTCTGAATAATCTATTTTAATATTTTTTTGCAATAATTGTTATAAATAAAATAGATATTAAAATAAAATATATAACTATATTATATTATATGTGTTTTTATTAATATATCTGAACATAATAATAATTATTATATTACATGATTATTACATTACACCTTATTATATAATATATCAACGTAATAGCTTGTACATAATATAATGGACACAATTGGAAAAAAGAATTGAAAGGATTTATTTATTGATTTTTGTTCATTGCTTGTTCATGCTTACAGGTTCGATTTCATTTTAACAATTTCCGATAATATGTGATTGGCTAGAGACGAGAACAGCCAAATTCTGATGGCGGAGAGCTATTATTGCGAATGATACGAGGTTTCCGAGTTGATGGATGAAGACAGAATGCACAAACCTGATGAGAACATGCTTATGGTATTATTTTGTGAAATTGAGAGAGAGACCCGCACACGAAAAGAAGAAACTGCGGTGAGGTATCTGCTCATAGAACTTCAAATAAAACTTCAGCACTGGCCTGATTCATTTGCAGTTATATGGTCACTGGTGCAGATGATTGTTGAATGCTTTGGTGTTATGGGACATAGTTCATCGCAAACCTGCTAAAACTGGAGCATTCCTTTAGCAGAACCTTACTTTTTGAGTTTGGACAGGCAAGCAGGTTGTACTGCAGAATGCAGATGGTGGACCTGTTAACTGCACTTTTGAACTTCTATAAACAGCTTGCGGCCCCAAACATTTCACAACCTTTTATGCTTTCCTTTAAACATTTAAATGGAGTTGGTTTCTTCATTAAGACATTATGCAACTCTTTAGTATCAAGACTTGTACCTTCAATGTGAGACTGTAACATTATAGAAGAATATTAACCTTTGATTAAAGCAAGCCTGCCTTTCTTTTCTTTTTTTGTTTCTGACACACCTAAACTTCTTTTTCATAATAATTAAACACTTTTTCCACAACATGGTTTCATTATTTCTCCATTTCTATGAATTTATCTCTTCCTTTTTGCTAGTTTTAACTTAATGAGTTAAAGAAAAAAGAGTTAAATTGTAAAAAGTGATTATGAAAAAAAGAAAAGTAGAGGTGTATAAGAGGACCAAAAGGGAAGAATATATAGAGTGCAAGACCACAACATAAAAACTTTCAGTCTTCAGATGTTAATTTTATTTACCAGGCCATTAAATATGATCCTGCTGCTAGTTTACTTTCATCATTAAATTTGGTCTTCATGAATGATATGCTGGAATTAATTCCTCGAAAATGGATGGTACGCTGAACAGAAATTGAAGACGATTCAGTGACAGTTTACTGTAAAAGAACAGTTCTTGGTTGATATGCACTGCCAACCAAAACCAACAACATAAAAAGTGGTGCTTACAGCCATTGCATCTGGGGCTTTGTAGCCGAACAACCTTGGCAGGCTCTAGGACATGAAGTCATAAGTCTATAATATTAGCTTAAGCTAAGAATCAGGACCGGGCATTGGCGATCTTCTCCTTAGCGGTCAGCCACTCACTCCAGTGATGCATATGAATCATGTGAAGTAGCTATTAAATGAGTGCCTATATAGTCCTCATAGGCGGCTCCTGCAAGTTATATAACATTTTGTAGCAGCATTGAATGACACATTATGGTTCTGTTTTTCTGTTTTCTACTTTTCCTGTTAAAAGGGTACTTGACGTACCCGCAATGCAAACTTGTCATACGAATACAGCATGAGTATGGCCTTCTATAATTTTATAAATATTGAACCATACGACTCTTTCGACATTTTTTTGTTAGGCTCAATGAACAGTCGATTTTAGGCCAAACCCTTTTGTTCAAGTTAGGACCATCATCAAGTAACAGAAATCAGCTGAGTATGAGGATGAGCATGGCTTGTCGTATGAAACTTCTGTATGCGTAAAGCGTACAAGTAGATGCAGGTTGCAAGAAATTAGCCTATCTCACATTCTTACAAGTAGTTCTGGTGATCCAAGGAATTCCAATATTCAATCTTGGGAAAATTACTTTTGTTGTGACCTGGCCTTTCTTTACAAGTACTATAGTAAAACAATACTTCTTAATTAGTTGCCAACCCAATCTTTCTTCTTCTAAATTTGTTCACATTTTTCTGTCTAAAGCATTAGAACCAAATGATGGATCTTACTGTATACATTATGTAAATCTTGTCAAAACCTCATTATTTACAATGTGTTCCCATGTTTAAAACTAATCGAAATTATATCAGTGGATGTGGTTGACCATAAATAAAATCTTTTTCTTCTAGAACAAAAAAGAAAAACATAGAAAAGAATATGCATGCATCTGATTAAATATGTTCTATTTTAGCCATTTTGGGAGAGATTTTAATTTTATTTTTAATTTCTTAAAACTTTTCTTTCCTCCAATACATTTTCATCTGTTTTTAATTAAGTGTTGTGTAAAGCATGAGCACATGACACTCCTTTAATATACGTGTCTAGCTAAACATTACACATGTAGATTCCTTTTTATTTTTTATTTTACTTCCTCTGATCAATCTTTTTCAACTGATTTTTTTTTTTTCTTTTTGTAACATTATTCTTCAACAACAAAATAAAGAAAAGGGCAATGGCACAGGTGGTACTGTCACTAAAATTACCAGCATAATTCCAATGTGTCATTCTGTGGTCACAGAATGCTACAAAATTCTTAATAAGATGAACATTATAATTAATTAACAGAGGTTAATTAAGTATTTATTTAAATAAAGACCATAAACAAGTCCCCAAATTGGTGATGGATTGGCATAATAATCCTACAATCTGAGTAATGCATTTATGTGGCTCCACCAAATCCTCTGCCATTGTCTCATTTGCATCTCTTTGTGATTGGTACTCCCATGTGATGATGCCTCTCATTGAGGTAAAGATTTCTCTAGGCTTAGAGTGGACCTGCTTGAACTAATTTTGTCCTTAATGAAATCCTTTTTGTCTTTAAAATGAATAAATAAGCATATTGTTTACTTACACATATAATTGACAATGAATTTTACCAACGTTTTTCATGATACAAACCCTATTCCATCCTGTCACATACTCACATTCTTGATTCTGATAGGATTAAAATATTTCAGCCCAGAGGAGGATTGTCTACTGTTATTATTAGTTTAATTAAACATGCACGAACAAGGCTCAAATGAAAAATTAAAACTCAATTATTGTACTAATCCACCTATGCAGGCAAGACTCTGACATCTATTACTGGCATGCATATAGTTTAGCTTTCAAGAAAGTTTTCTTTTCTTTTCTTCAATGCCTCTTAGACTTTTCTTTTTCTTCAGAATAAAAAAATAAGACAAAGAAGAAGATGAAAAGCAGAAGATAGAATTATATCATCAGAAATTAATTAATATCGGATTAAGTGGACAAGTACAAAGTAATTAGTATGATACAGAAGTAAGAAAGAAATGTTGAAACAGGCAAGACTAAAACAGGTTGTTGGAGCAATAAAAACTGCTCCCTCAATTGTCTTTTCCTTCAATCTTTTTCGCAGGACTAGAACTTTTGGACTAGTCTTATCAATAATTGGTCCCGATCTGGGACAAACAGCTCCATTTCATAAGATTTTTTAAGTGCTTGAATGAAGACAATGGAGTGAATTCCTTGAATTCCTGTCAATGGAAAGCGTTACAAGAAATATTAATTATATATAATAGACAACATTTATTTACCAATGTCAACATTAGGTCTAGCTTCTCTTTTTAATTTATTTTTCAATGAAATATGGGACACCATGCAAGAGAGTGAAGTTTTGTACTTATTTGCTTTTGTATTTAGCTTGTGTAATCTTCTGCTGCCATAGATCTCAATGTTTATACACATATTTAGTACAATTTTCAGGTCTTCTTTGAGTGCTGCAGACTTAACACTAGATAGGAACAAATCTTGGGATAATCTATTTGTATTTTTCATGTATAATTGAATCCTCTCATATGGATGTTTGTATGAGAAATGTACAACACATTTCCCATGAAACAATCATACATCCACTTTACAGCTTCAAAATTGAACCCATTGCTGTATATCTCAATTTAAATAAAAAAATTGAATCTTTTATTTCATATATATATATATATATATATATATATATATAATACCCATCTCATTACAAACCTTTTATTGTTAAGATTTGATGAAATCTTCAGTGGCACCCTTCCTAAGACAACTAATGAAAGTCCTTCCATAAGTAATCTCCAAGTAATCATATTAATTTTGGCAAAGGAAGAAAATCAAAATCCAACTGTGCATGATGGGATATTTATTGAGAAGTGCCACATATGAGGCATGGAAATGGCTAATCATGCAAAAGAAAGAGGTTAGCCAATTGCAATAATCAAGGATAGGAACTAGAAATTAGCCAGCTCAATAGCTTTGGCATGGGTGCAAAGATAGAGACACATTGGATTAAAGTAATATGAATTTTGTTTAATGATGACTCTAAATCATTTACTTAGCCATTAGGGATCTATTAAACTTTGTCTCATGTCACAGTTGACAACACCCAGTAGTACAGTAAGCTGTTCATCCTTGATGTAGAATCTAAAATGGGTAATCATGTGATCACTAAAATATATTATCATTTGAAACAAATTTCGACAATTAAAAATTGTTTGCTGTGGGGTAGGGATGCACAGTTGATTCTGGTAGCAATTTATGAATTTGGCTTTCTTTGGTTTCAACTTGTTCATATTATCAAAGATTTTATTTCCTTCTGCTTTAACGATCTAGTTAATTCAATTGTTTATCCATTTTATAAATTGAACTGAAATTATCAGTTTTTTGTTTGTAAAATTGAGATTTAAACAATTAAACATTTTATTTTTTGAATTTAATTATTTATTATTTTTTAAAAATATTTACTAATTAACTACAAGTAAAATTATGGTCATTATTATAATAATAAGTAAATAATAGTATAAGTTATTAAAGTATTAATAAAATATATAAAAATAGTTTGTGCTGATTAACTAAAAAAATTTAATGCTATATTTAGTTAAAATTCATTAAAGAATTCATTTTTCTTGAAAAAAAAATATATGAAAGAAGTTGAAGGTGATATTTTAATATTATGAAATACATTGACAAATTGATGTGGAATTAATTTAAAAATTTTACCTATTTTAGTAAAATTTAATTTAACTACAAACAACTTGAATATGTAAAATTCTAAATTAATTTTCACTCTATTTAAAGCACACATACTCTAGACTTGCAAATGAATTACATAAATTTTATGGATTTCAATCAAATATAATGCTATATACTGAAATTAAATAAAAAATTAAAAAAGTTAAATAAAATTAATTGCTAAATCAATTAACTATTTTTCAGTTAAATTTTGATATGCTCATCCTATTTGATATTTTTTTCTTCATCATGTTTTCTTTTAAATTGTCAGAATTTAAATTTTTAGATTTGTGAGTTATAAGAACATAGTGTGAAAAATATTTAGTACTGATAAAGGTTAAATATGTAAAAGCATATACTATGTAGGGATTATAATTATAGTTTTCATTTGAGTTATGAGAATAAGAAAGGGGAGAGGAGTAGAACAAAATAAATATATAAATAAATCAAGTTGCATTTTCTGAAATTAGCTTACTTCTTTTTAAAGATGGGTTCATTTAATTGGAATATTAATTTTGTCGTTTAGCTAGAGAGATGATATGGGAGCATGCTCAAGACAAAAGCACATATGGAGGCAGCCAATGCATCAACACAAGTGTACTTTAGATTATTTAAGAAAATAAAAAGATAAAAGAGAAAGGTAATGAAGGATCATGGCTACATTAAATTTAATTATATATACATTGATCATATCTTAAAGGCTAATTCTAGCTCTCCCATGCAGCCACACCTTAATTACTAAACTGTTAGCTAGTGATTAACTCTTAATATCAATTAATATAGGAAATTAAATTAGGAGTAGACTAAAAAAATATAAACAATCCTTTAGAGAAGAGCTCCCCTCAATTATATAAATAATAAGGTATATATGTTAAAATCACAACATAATTATAATAATTAATAATAAGGAACAAGAACATGATTATTGATTAATTAACTGATTAAGTGCTAAGGAGTGTCCACGGAAGAGAATTTCAGGAAGAATAAAAAAAATGGAATTAAAAAATAGGAGTAATAGGGTAATTATGAAAGTGATCACATGGTTGATAGCATGCTTTGATTCCTTTAACAAAAGCATAAAAACAGAGACCAAATAGTGAATGAATAGAGGGAAATATGTATATGCCCCTAACCACATGCTTCCTGGGGACCATCAATTTCC
Source organism: Ricinus communis (assembly GCF_019578655.1). Classification (NCBI taxonomy): domain Eukaryota; kingdom Viridiplantae; phylum Streptophyta; class Magnoliopsida; order Malpighiales; family Euphorbiaceae; genus Ricinus; species Ricinus communis. The sequence goes on from NC_063258.1 coordinate 26,444,977, forward strand.
CCCTTAATTAGAGCTGCCCTAAGCAGCATGAGAAGATCCCAAAAAGAAATATATAATATAATAATGTATTATATATAACAAGGGAAAAATAAAAATTAAAAAAAAAAAAGGAAAAAGGGGTTTTATTGTTAGCTTTGTTTCCCAAATCAAATCTTACTTCTCACTAAAATACAACTAAAAACTCCCAATCCCCTATAAAGGAGAATGCAATGTACTGTATATATAAAAGTATCATTTGCATGCTGTATTACAGTCACTTTTGCTTTTAAACAACATTTCATGCCTTGGTTCCTGCAATTGTCCTTTGCTTTAAATCTTCTTGTAGTAACACTAAGCTCTTTCATTTTATTTAATTAATTGACCCCTTCCTTCTCTTTCATCCCCCACCCAAAAATAAAATAAAAGTGCACCACCTTAGCCGAGGAAACTTCCCTTTCTTACTTCTAGTGAAAACCCATTAATTATTCTCTTCTTTCTTTCCCATGAGATCTTTTGTTCAAGAATGTTTGGGAAGAACTGCGTACAATTTCCTGAGAGAGTTTATTTTTGAGTTTTCTTGCATTTAGATGATATTATATTTTGAATAATATAATGTGATTCTATCAAGACATAAATGGGTTTAAATTGCATCATAAGACAAATTCATTAGATTTAAATAATTATTTATCGAAAAATATTAATTTCTTCTTCTAAAAAAAACAATTTGTTAGCTCATACACATAAGAAACCGTTTTCCATCATTCCACACAAGCTAATGACTTCGATACCTTTACATATTTCAATAATGTCAAGTTGAAGCTTCTCATTCTAATTGCATGTTGATCTTTTAACATTCTTTTTTTTTTGCCATTCTGACAAGTACGGAACGATGGTGTGCCAGCAATCCATGATCCAAATGTCGGTAATACAAGAAGGCGCAAACCAATGCCCTAAAAATTATAAACTTGAACATGAAGAAAGCTTAAAAATTACTTAAACCTATCATATACTATAATTTTCTTTCTTTAGGTTTTCGCAATCTTAACTGGTACCCATTAGCCAAATTTTGGTTATTTAAAATTTAATTACTATATATCATGAAGCAAGATTATACATGTTTATTGTGTAATGCTTTTGCATCGATTAGTATGTCCCTGTATCCTTCTTATTTGGCTGAGGCTAGTCTTCCATTCCAATGCAAGAGGCAAAATGTACATAGTGTCATTTCCTTTTCAATTAGTAATAATTTCTGTGGTGTGTCGAACCAATTCTGACTCTGTGATTGCTACACATTCTTAACTTCTTGTCCGCAAGCTGGGAATGCTTCATTTATTGAAGTTTGAAAATTCTAAAAATTTTAATGTGACTAACATTGAAATAGGAGCTTGTTCATTGTTGGGGTGTTCTAATTTAATAACAAGTGTTGTAAATAAAGGGTTATTGCAATTTCTTATCTAGTAATGCTGGGTGATTTGCATTTTAACTGACTAATAAACCTTTTAATGTAATATAATACTAGGAGAGTGAGAGATAAGAGTATTTTTGTAATGACTAGTAATAAATAAACAACAAAATGTATAAAACAAATGAAAGCATAATATTACAAAACTGTATAGAGAGATTGCTTGCAAATATACATTACGTACAAGAGAAAAGGTAAGGGAGATGGAGCTATCTAGCTGTTAGCAAATGTCTTCCTAGTTGTAATTAGAAACTCAAATGCCAAGGTGAACACTTTGGTGAAAACCATGGGTTACATAACAATTACATGCCAAGGTAAAATAAGTTGGTAAAAAAACCATGGGCATGGAAAGGGTTAGTATAAAATAAAAATATCAAAAGAAAGGGTGGGGTAAATATATATAAAAGAAAGAAGATGGGTAGATTTAGATACGTAAGAAGATATTCTCTCACTTTAAAGGTCCTATAGAAATTATCAAAACCCAACAATGGTATCTTGTTTTTTTTTTTTTTTTAAATTTCTTTTTGTAGCATAAGTGCACTCTCACACGCAAAAGCATAGGTTGTTATAGAGAAATTTTATGGGGGGTTGCTTCTAATCTTCTTTTTCTTTTTTTTTTTTTGTGGGGGTGGGGTGGGTATTTGGTCTATGAGTATGAAACCTTTTAGTAGGTAGATGGGTGAATTGGATTGAGTAGCCTTTTAAAAATGATGGGTGCACCATATTGTGGGTATAGTAGCATGAGAACGGTGGGGGCATGTTGGTAAGTAGGTGCCAATCTAAAGGAGAAGCGTTGTAATAGAATAGCAAGAGTCAATTTAGCTTGCAAAATGGCTAAGTTTTGGCCAATGCAAGTTCTGACTCCCAGCCCAAAAGGTATGAAGGCTATAGAGTGCTTAGCTGCTCTCGCTACACCATCTGAAAAACGTCCTGGATTGAACTCATTTGCGTCGTTTCCCCATATTGTCTGATCATGATGAAGGGCTAAGATTGGTATCAAAAGCTCGGTCCCGCGCGGGATCTTGTAGCCCCCTAGCTCTACATCGGTTTTCGACCGTCTGATCGTTGCGATTGTGGGTGGATATAGACGTAGGGATTCATTCAATATCATGCCCAGCTGCATAACACATCATACCATCAGCTTAAGTTACTAGAGTACCCTTCATGTCAGTAGCTTGATGACGGAGTCAATTGACCCTTTTAACGAAAATTGTTAAAAATTAAATGACAAAACTGCCACTATAGCGGGAGTATAATAATATATAAAAAAGGCAAAAAGGTAAAGGGTAAAGGTGGCAGTTTATGTTGATTTTCTTCAGAGGAAGAAGAAAAGGAAAGAAAGAGACAAAACAAGATTTGGGTCATAATCTGGAGATGAAGATAGGAGAAGGGCTTTACCGTCTTAAGCTTTATAACATCATCTTTGGTGGGTATCTCACGTGATCCGCACACCCTCAGCACCTCCTCACGTGCTTGCACCTGCCAGTGTGGGTGCATTGCTAGTAGGACCGTTGTCCACGTCAGCAAATTGGATGTGGTCTGTTTGCCTGCAAAGAAAAAGCTCTTGCACTCTTCTACTATGTCGTGTACTGTCACCGCATTCGGGCATGAATTTGATGCTTGTATCATTAGTCCTAACAAATCTTTAGGACTGCCCTTTTCTTGCACTAGGTTCCCTGAATTCTCTCGCCGCCGATCGATCAATTTCATCAGTGATTTCTTTGTTTCTTTATCCAATTTCCACGAATTCATGTTCCTTCTAGTAGGAAAAAACCTACAACATTAAAAATATATATATAAAGTAAGTACTAAAATAGATCACCGCTTGAAAAATAAATGATTAGGAGTAACTGTTTGACTTATAATTAATTAATTATACATCAAGAAACTTTAATTAGTTTTACCTATAACCTGGGATAGAAACCTTTTGGAAAGCCTCGGCAGCTAGCACCATTTGCTGTGCTTGTAGTCTGAAAATCGCTTTACCATCTTCATAGCTGCTACCAAATGCAGTTCTTGTAATGACATCTTCTGTTAGGGTTTGAAACCATTCAGAAACTTCGATTTCTACCTCGTCTGAGCTCGACATTGTCGACCACTGCTCCAACATATCCATCACACTCTTTGCCACCACAGGTACTAGCAACTAGCATACAAGTAAAACCAAAAAATAAGCACTAAGAAAGAATGGTATATATTATATATATAAATATATATAATTATGAACTTACTTTGAGATTTTCCATGTGGAATGTAGGAGTAATGATTTTTCTATGGTGAGCCCATTTTTCACCTTTGAGACTTAAGAGTCCATCACCTTCAAGTTGTTTAACCAGAGGGTGAGCTTCAATCTTCTCGTACAATTCGGACTTTGTTGTAAAGATTTCTCTAATGAGGTCAGGATCGGAGACAGTGAGTCGAACCGTTGGTCCAAACCAAACAAGAAACGTTGCACCTGAAATTAGACGAGTGATATTAATAATAAATAATAATCTTATGTATATTACAAAAAGTTTAAGAGGGAGAGATTATAGTAGCAGTTAATATATATATATATATAGATAGATAGATAGATAGATAATATAAGCTGTACATGTTTGGGCATTCATTAAATATGGGCAAGCTGGAAAAAAAACAGGCAGAAAGAAACAAAGGAAGTTCTTGCACCAAATAAGAACTGATCGCACATCTTGGAGCAGTAAGTATAGAGTCAGCAAAAAGAGGAATGAGCAGGAAAAATGGCAACCATTAATTTCAGGGAGCATGGATATAGTTTTGTAGACCCTACACAATATATATAAGAGAGAGAGAGAGAGAGAGAGAGAGAGAGAGAGAGAGAGCAATAACAAAAGAGAGTAGAAAGAAAACAAGTGGAACTATGCAGCTAACAAACATATGCAAAGTTCATTATCAGAAAACAAGCTCCTTCCCCATCAAACAAAAAGCAAGTGGACATGTAAAAAACAGAAATGAAATGATAGCTCAAATACAAACAAGTGCAAAAACATTATTCTTCTTTTTTCTTTTTTTTCTTTTTTTCTTTTTTCATTTTCTTCCTTTTTTGTTTTATAATGTCTTTTTACTTGGGAAAATTAATATGTTGGTAAAAATAAATATAGAAATGGTAACTAGTCTGGGTTAATCTGTAGAAGGAAAGGGTTATTGTAAGAATAAATAAATAAAGAAGAGACGAGAAGAAGAAAAATAGGAAGAAAACAAGAAGTGGAACGGTCCAAACTGAGAACTTCAACATCAAGCATCCAAGAACGGAAAAAGGCTGAAAAGTTTGAAAAAGAAGTACCTGAACTCAGAAAACAAGCCTTTTAAAAGTCACAATTTTTGGAGGATGGATCATAAAGGAACACATATCATAACAGAAGCACCACCCATACACATATACACAGCTTTAATAATTATATATCTCAAGCCCAAAAACTATACCCTTCTAAAACAAATTAAGAAAGAAAGAGAAAGAGAAGCAAAGTCTCATTAAAATACACATTCAAACAGAAAACGTATCTCTATCATTAATATTACCACCCAAAACAAGTTAAAAACTGCTCATTGCCTTTTAAATATGTAATCCTTTTCTTCTTGGAAAAAATTATATTATAAAAACATTTGAAAGAGATGATGATGATTCAAGGAAAAGAAAACAAATCAGTACCATAGATTTTCTTCCAGTGATGATAGAAAGAAAGAACTCTAGGAAGAATGTTGTGGGAAAAGGGCATAGGTTGAGCAGAGGCCTTTAACATCATCTCCACAAGCTCCTTCACATTGCCTATAAAGAACCTATAAGGAGGTCCTCTAATACCTTGTTTAGAGAAATGAACTTCGATTCTTCTGGGTCTCCACCAAAGCAGAACTGCAATCTTTAAACCAAGAACGCACACCAAGAAAGATACGGCGAGAAACTTAAACCAGAAGTAGTAGTTAAACAGCAACAACAGCTCCTCCATATCTCTCTAATTTCTTTAAGAAACAAAGATAGATAGGATTAGAAACTAGAAAGAGACGGCCGCCCGCCCGCCCACAGGCACACAACAAAAGAAAGTCGCTCTCCTATTCTCTTGTTTGTTGTTGGTGTTGGTGTTAGGAGTACTGGAACTAGCAGCCTTTTCTGTTTTTGCTTCTTATCCTTCTCTCACTTTGTGTTTTCTTTTCTGCTTCTTGTTTTTTCGCTTCTGTTGGTTTACTCGTTAGATAGTGTGTGTGAGTGTGTGTGTGTCTGTGTTGGCTTTTTAATACTAATTTGAAAGAGAGATAGAGAGAGAAGGGGTAATAAGCAAAGCAAGGCCAACGGCGTAGGGGCCGCCATTGGAATTCTAAGGGTCAACGAGCATAGAGTTTCTTTTCTTTTTCATTTCCTTATTATTAGTATTCTTTTGTTTATATGTATACACTATGAAGACAATATTACCCTTGTCTTTTCATATTAGTATTTATTGTATCCTTTTTTTTTTTGTGTATATATATATATATATATAAACAATATTATAACTATATATTTACATTTGTTTTTAGCCTTATTTTAGGGGTTTATGTTTCTCTTGGAGAAAATGAAAATTCTCTTTTTTTCTTCAAGGGATAATTTAATTTAACCTAAGCTATTAGTTAGGGAATACCAATTTCCTAAGAAAAAGAATATTAGAATATATTTTTATATATGGAAGATGAGACATTCTAATTTATTGGGATGTGCCATAGTATGTTTATAATTCATATTTAGACATTCCGGTTCAAGATTTATACTAAATAATATAATCTCATTCTCCAATAAAAGTTTTCTAGATACTGGTGTGTTGGAGGAGGTTTTTGTCACTTGATTTACATTTTCTTTTTTCCAAATTTAAGGCATGATTGAAGGAGAACAGAAACAGAGGAACATGAGGTGTATTTTTTTGTATATTATAATTATTTTTAGTTAGCAAGTTAGTATATAATATATATATATATATATATAAATAGATCTTCTAGAAAACAAAAAAAATGATTATTAGAAAAAAAATACACATATGATCTTTCGAGTATCCACGTATAATTCTTTCAATTATTTATAAGATAAACTATTTCAATATTTTTTTAATTAGAAAAACAAAACTAAACCAAAAAAGAAAGAAGAATAATATAAGAAAGGCAAAAACTGTTTAGGCATAATTGAAATCAGGATTTGGCTCCTTTATAGTGAAATATGTTAATAGGTCCCTTTGAGATGTGGCCCCTTCGATCTTGTGTCTTGCCATGTCTTTCAATGTCAATTTGAAAAAGAGATTTGAACGTATCATTAAGTAGGTACCCCATTTTCAGCTTTTCAAATACCCAAAATCAATTTTGTTTTCATTATTAGCATTTTTATTTTGTTTTCAATCTAATCAAGACAATTTAGAAGTACCCAGTTTTTCTTTTCATTTTGTTTCTTGACACTGTCAACTCAAATCTTTCAGTTTAGTTTTCTAATCTATCAACTCAAAACCTTATTAAATTCTTAATCGCCTACAATTAAAGCCACTAATTGACTAAGCCTTACTTATATATATAGTGACAATTGATCACTTTAATGGTCAATGAAAATCATTACAATGTATCCATTTGAGCAGAGACAAAAGCCAGATACTTTTGGTACCCTAAACCTTTACATGACCGTGAAGTGTAAAGTAATTTTATATTTTCTTCTCAAAAGAAAACTGCTTTCTGTAGATAAAAATCAATATCTACAATATATATGTTTTTGTATATTACCGAAGAAATAAAGAGGTAGAATTTCAACCAAGTTTCCGACAAAATGGGGGATGATGCTATTTACCTTTCATATTTTTGTATAGACATAAAGTCAAGTCCACAAATCAACCAAGTCGTTTTGTACGTGGAAGCACTAAGCATGAACCATGTTATGTTATTTCATTCAAACTCAAAGAAAAAACAGAAATAAAAGAAAACTAAATCATGTTATACATAATACAGATGTTCTTTCGTTAAAAACTATGTGACATTTTCAATATATATCTGTTCTTTTCTTTGTTTCTTATTTTATATTTATTTTTTAAAAAGAAATTGCATATCATATGGTAACATTCTTAATTAAATCATAAATGTTGAAATCAAACTAATTCATTAAAAAGATCAATTATAAATACATTCGTATAAGTAACTTATGGTGCTAAATGACATTTCTTAACCTTCGAATATATATATATATATATATATATATATATATATATATATATAAAATTTTGAATATTATGTTCCATGCTTAAATTGAAAGGTGAAGAGCCCGAAGGCATGCAAATTATGAAGTTTCCCCCATTTGAAATTTCGTGATGGTCAATTTGCCATTATATATACAGCTAAATGGCGCCAACATATTTCACAAGAAAATATACAAAAAGATATTTGAGGAAATTGTTAAGTCAAGAAGACATTCTTCATTCAGAAACAACGCCTAAAATCTCACCGAGCCATCATATACAAAATCTAGACTCGTGAATCACATGCCAGGCACTACAAAGTTCAAGTCTTAATTGGATGCAGCTTTTATAAAAAATAACATAATATTAACTCCAATAGTGATTGTTTCCAAATCTTTAGGGTTATATAATTCTAATTAAATAATATTTCCTTAAAGGGTGTCGAAGAGATTTAAATTTGAATTTTTTTATTTTATTTTGTACAAGTAAGATTATTAATTAGATTACCCTCTGATTGATATACAAATATTATGACTTGAAACCATATAGAAGTAAGAGTGGTTCATTAACATTACGACATGAACATAGATTAAGTAGAAAGAAAGGAGAAAAAGAAAAGAAAAGATAGAATGTGGAAGGGAGTGAAAAGGGAGGCCAATTAAATAAACTTATTACATCCTTGTTCCCGAAAAGATTGTTTTGGGAAGGAAAAGGGAAAGAGGAAGAGAGGGCACAAAGGGGGTTGTTATTTTGGAATGTTGCTCTTAAATTTGTGCACATGGGAACAAGGCTGTCTATTTTAGGGTTTCTTTGTGTGGTTTAGGTAGGGAAATATGCTCTGCTTAATCCAACAATGGGGTGCCCACTCAGTGCCACCTTCCCTAATCCTGTCTTAGTACACCCAAGACATGTTGGGGCCATCTGCCCTTTCTTCTTGGGTCCTACTACAAAAATTTTAAAAACTGAAATCAACCGTTACTGTAAATTTTAGGCCTTACATATAATATATGGCAATTTGGTCGGCTGACTTGTAACCTTTTCTTTTTCACACTAGTACTGCTTGGTTTGCGATACCCCAAATGGGTATATAATATGTATCATCCATTGGATATAGATTTTAATTTGGTTATACACTAATTTAAAATTACAGAGCTAAAATGCCATTAGTTCATAATATTTTAATAGTTTATCGAGATTAGACTGTTAATTAATTAATACAAAACTGATTAACAGTTTATGTCCGAGTTTTATATTAGATTATGAAGCCTGCAGTACATAAAATTTCAAGCTTTTCACTAATAAAGTAAAAGAGGTTGTTGCTAATGTGACATCTAATGAAGTAAAAAGAGAAAAGAAAAGAAAGTTGTGCTGTGAATGTGAATTGGATATGATGGTTATTGGGGTATTATGTAAGTGGAAGTGGGTAAGAGAAAAGTTGAATATATGCATCCAATTGAATACTTCAAGGAAGATATGAATTCGTCCTTGAATGCTGTTTCACTGTCTAACTTTAGTTAAGATGGATGCCTGATACTAAAGAAACTTTATAAGGGGAAAGGAAAATTGAGGGAATCAATATTACAGAAATTGAAAATTTCTATTATTTTGTTTTGTTTATCTTTAAATCAAAAAGACCAAAGGACAAAGTAGAATATGCAATCACCTAAACAGGCCATGGAGTTTTCGAAAATGACCAAATTAGTCCAACCAGGAAAAGCCTGCATGCAGATGGATGAGGTACGTTTGCTCGCATATTATAATTTTGTTTTTAAAGTAGATAAAATTAAATTCATAATTTTTTTTATTATTAGAAAAGAAAATACATAAAAGCCTGCCAACCAGTTGCACTTCTGGAGGAGAAAAGAGTACGTATATAATCTGTCAGTTTTTGAATTTTGGGGTGGCAGTTGCATTAATTGCTCTTATTTTAGGGTTTTCTACCTTTGAATAATTTCAATTCGCTTGTGTAAATTTAGCTTAGTTTTTCATAGTTTTGTACTATATAAGGTGAAGAATATTTATTTGGACTACTTTACAAATATTTTCTTTTACTCTTTTCGACAATATTACATCTTGTCACTTGCCTAAACTGCTATATTTTACCTTAAAAACAATGAACACTGCTGTGACATTGTGTTAATTATTATGGCTAATATAATTATTGTAATGGTTAGGTTAATCGGTTAATGAATTATAATGACATTTTAGCATGTGGTGGTCACCCAAATCATTAAAAACAAGAACTGTATAAGATAGATGACTAAAACAAATGGTCATATAATGTAACAAGGATGATTAAAATCAAAATGGTCCAGCCGTAGATCAATTCTTTTATGGCAAAGAAAGAGATGCTAACAAATTGGGATTATTTGACAAACTAATGGAAGAAGATCATTGAGATTCAATCATAAACTTGGAGTGGTACGCCATCGAAATAATTGACAATAGTTAGAGAGCTATATACTTAGTTATATAAGCACAAAAACATAATATATATTCTTTTTATAGAATGCCATAACAAAAAGAGAAGAAACTTTAAAAAAGTGATAAAGAGAAATATTAGTTGGTAAAGACAAGGTGCAAGAGCAAAAGAAGGGATATGCAGATATGATTAGCTAGCAAATCCCCACCTACCACCACACCATATCTTTTTTCTTCTGATTTCTTTTAGTTTCTCCTTTTATCTCCCTAATATCATCCCATGAGCATGGATCAGCTACAAAAATGGCAAGGATTAATTACTCGCAAAATCTTATAATTTGAATATTTTTTTAACCAATTCTGCCAAAAAATTTAAATTATTTTTACTATTATTATTAGTGAGCTCGAGGTATTTTATTGGCCAGACTCTAGTAAAAATGATAAAATTGAAAATAAAGTCTTTAGTTAACAAATAAGTTTTGAAAATTCTGTGATTGGATAATTTTGAGAAAAAAAAAGTTGAAAGTTGATGCTTTTTAGTGATTAAGACAAATAGTTTATTCAAAGAAGTAATTAAATGGTGTCCACTTGCCATTCCTTTTATGGTATAATTGACCAATTATGCCCAATTACTTACCCAATAAAAACTTTTGACCATTTCATGATGAAAAGCCCTGAAAGAAATCTATGGCTACTCGATGCCAAATCCATTTGAATTGAGGGTTGGCCATATAATTTCATCAAAGTAATTATGTTACTAATATATAATTATTTTCTTATGCTATTGATAGTTGAGAAATACAAATGCTATTGATATAGTCAACCAAACAATTCAACAAATCAATTGCATTACCGTAAGAGCATGCTGTTTGCGCATGCTTTGGAAGATATAGTTCAATTCGTTTGTTAAGATTCTAACAAATGATTGAGGTATCTTCTTTTTGTAGTTGACTTGTAGGAAAAAAAAATAATAATGCAGGCAGATTCGAATTTAGAGATTTTAAATGAGAAATTCTATGAATTTAATTTACTATTTGACAAGTAAAAAAATAATTTAAATTCAGAAATTTTAAGAAGTTTTTGACCTTTGGCAACTCCTTATCATTTAGTTTTTTAATTTTTCATCTAAAAAGTAGACAATTCTATTATCTACTATTTTAAAAGAATGTTGAATTGGTATAATAATTTTTTATTTTAATATTATTTTTAATAAATTTATATTATTTTAAAAATTATACTTAACTTTAAATGAAATTTTATTTTATTTTTATAAATTTTGATTAAATCTATAAATTTTATAATTCTTCAACCCGAACCAAGTGTAAATGTTAGTTTTTTTTGAATTGATGGTAAAAGGAAAAAAAGAAAAGGTGAACTTTACAAGAGTACATAAACAAATCTGAATCTTTTACTTACACAAGATATTGTGTATGGTTCAGAATTAAAAGCCATGAAATTCCTGAATTCAGATGGCACCTGCGATTGTTTCTTCTATGTATAATAATTAAAATCGATTAATTTCTGAGATTTTATATCCGCTTAATTGTAAAGACAGTTTTAGAGAAGTAATTATTTAGTACCTCGTACAGGTTTATATATGCAATATAGTCCTCCAAGAAACAAATTCAGAATGAAATATTAGAAGAAGTTCCTTGTGGAATTAATTAAGGCATCATAATAATTACTAATAAAGAACACTGGCATGTTCTTTTAAAAAGTGAAGAATTATAAAATAAATGAAAAGGATATCTTTTATATAGGAAGAATACAAATTTATGGATTATGCTATAAAAATCTCTGCCTTTTCTTTGAGTAGTTACATCAGTCATGCGATGAGAGAATCCAGTAGAACCAAATTTCTTGCATCATGAAAAACTCATTAAAAGCCCAAAAAATAAAATATGGAGAGAAAGTGAATAAAAAGATACAAAATTAAAAATTAAATAATTTTATGCCTTATGCTTAAATTCTTTATACTAAAATTTATATTTAAAATAATAAGATTTAGAGTTTGAGTTTTATGGACTGACATTAATAAATGTGAAGATTAATGTAAATAATAACAGCGAAAAATAGTTAAAATAAATTAAGTTTTCGTCCACGCAATCAACGGTGTGGTGTGACTTCACAGCTGCAGTTTATTTATATAAAAAAAAAAAGAAAAAAAAAAAAGAAAAGAATTCTCTCCCTCTGTGATGGATCTTTACAGTACATATCTATATATACACCTCTGAAGGCTTTGTCAAATCACTATTTGCCACGTGTCATCCAATCATTTGGCTTTATCCCTCCATTTTTGTCCACACGCAACACAGAATCTCTTTGTTCCATCAACTCAAAAGGCTGCATACTGCCTCCCTACTTTGCTCCTTTTATTAGCTTATCACAATTCATAATTCATTTTCCTTTTTCTTCAATTACTTATATTTTTAACCATCTTTGTCTTTTTCTTTGCTTCTGCATTATATGATTGTAATGAAACTTTTACATCCCAATTTTGCAGATATTCTGAGTTTACTTAAGTAAATACAATTGGCATATGTTAATCTATTAGTATATTGAAAGAAAAGGGATTTTATAGAATTAAACCCGAAGACTTTCACTTCCTGCTGCACTGCACTATTATGAGTGAAAATACATATATATTTATAAATATTAATAAAACAATGATTATGTATTGTGTGAATAAAATTATAAAAAGAATACAGGTTATCTTACACTATAATCTAATTGCTAAGCTTAGAAATTGTAGCATTAAGAACTCCACTCAACTTTGGGGTGCCCACAAATTGATGGAAAAAGAAAAAGAAAAGAAAAGAAAAGAAAAGATGAAAAGCAATGGTAAAAGAGAGAAGAAGGAGAAGAAAAGAGGGAGTGATTAGTTATGAGTTAAGCGAGCAGAAGTGCAAGTAATCATGGAGTCGTGAGTTTGCAACTTCCAAAGTGAAGGTTTGATTTGATTGGGCAAATTCTGTAATCTTGATAAGGCAAAAACAAAGCTGACAAAAAGGGCAAACATGGAAATGAAAAGATAGAAAATCACATGCCTCAATTTTAAATTTCCTTTTTTTCTTTCTTTTGGTGAAAAAAGGAGAAGAGTGACTAGTTAGAGAGTACAGAGATAACAACCTCTGCCAGTAATATATATATATATATATAACAAAGATAGAATCCACAGTCCCAAATGTCCTTACTTTTTACTCCTCATCCCTCGTGAATCGAGGGCTAAGTGTTTTCAGCTTTTTCAGTTTCTTTTTCTACTTATAAAAGGCATTCACCATTGTCTTTTTTATTCATCCACTCTCCACCAATCCAATCCTCAAACTATATAACATGATGTATATGAAAAAAAATATGTCTAATTTATGTAAATGTGTTGCCACTGTTGTTAAAAAAAATAATTTTAAAAACTCAAAAATTAATAAATCAGTAACCTCAATGCCAAACATCTCACGGCCAAGATGTTGTAGTAGTTTTTATTTCTTATTTATAGAAAAAGATTAAAATAATAAAGTCGCTTCTTTCTAGTATTTATTGTGATTTAAAATTGAATGAATAAAAAGAAACTGAACACGAGATACTACATTTCATGCCATATGTTTTGTCCCTTTAAAACCATCCTTGTCCATCTATGTCTCTCTCTCCAACGGCCATGTCTTTTCTTGACTAACAACCCTCTCTCTAATAAATTATTATTTATTACTCCCTTTTCTTTTCTTTTTTTCTTTCCTCCCTCCTCAATTGTATGTAAGATATTAGATCATAACCCCACCACACAATCTAATCTATTTGCCCTTTGTCTCTCTCTTTTTTTTTTTTTTTTTTTTTCACTTTTGCAATCTACTGTTTGTCGTGTTTCACTGTATTTTCCTTTATTTCATAATAGTTTTAGCAATAGAGTGAGTGGGAGATGGAATCGGAAAATAACAAGTAATTATCAAATAGAATCATTTTACCAAATAAGTAGGAAAATAATCTAAGACCCATAAAACCAATTGAGCACGCAAAACTTAATAGTATATATAAATATATAGATTTTCATAAGAGTATACACCATGGTACTAGTGCACGCGAGGCATGAATTTTACTATTTAGTGTGGATCGAGATTTTTAGCTCAAAATGTACATACATGACAATATTATCTTGCAAAGATTTTCATAAGAGTCATGATTGCTGAAAGGGTTTTCTAGTTAAAGATATGATTCTAAGAAAATAATAAAATAAAGATGGAATATACTTTATGAAGTGGGTATTACTTGGTTGTTCTTGTGCTGTAGTAAATATTACTATGAAGCAGGAATTAAAGACAAAAACAGCAGAGAGATATGTAGGTTGAAAGCAATTAAAGGGGGAAGATACATACTATGTATGCATGTATGTATGTTTGGAGCACGGCACGCTTTGTCCAAATCTGGGGCAGAGTGTAACCAAATTTTTTATATTTATTTTATAAAAAAAACTAATAATAAAAATCAATTTCCTGAGGGCAGCTCTGCCACTCTTGTTGTTTGCTCTTGTTGTCCTTCCGAGTAGCCATAAATATGTTTCCATACAATATTAATGCTCTCGGAAACAAGTTAAGAAACTAGAGGCCACATGGTACTGACCCAGAAATTTTCTTTTATTTAATTCTTCTTTGTTATTGTTATTATTTTTTTCTTGGGTGAGGAAGATTATTATTTGATCATGCCATCATTGTTATCATTTCTTTTCAGAGGGAACATTTGATATGATTGAATTTCTGTTCAGATTTCTCAAAATACTGCCCATTTCAATAGAAATGGAATGTCAATCCAAGGAATGACAGGCTGATAATTTAGACAGACATCATGTAGAAAAGCACAATATTAACTTGGAGCTGTCATCTATTTATTAGATTAATGATTGTGAGCTTTTATTAGCTGTATGTATTTTTTAGTATTGCAAAAAAAAAAAAAAAATCTTTTAACAAATCCTGCTTCCATACATGCATCTCCATTCCATTATATGTCAACGGAGATTAAAAAAAGAAGAAGAACAATTTGCCATCTTGCTTGATCAAAGCATCCCTGATTCCTACAAGTTATATTGGTCCCGTTCTCTCAAACAATACAGAGGTTATAGCAATAAGTAAGGTAACAGCTCTGCTGCACAACACTGAAAGAGCATATCTGAATATGTCCATGAGGGTCCAACCTGCGTGCATCAGTGAACATGTAGAAAGTCCAATGCGCGTAAGTAAATAAAGAGACATTTTATTGCAGGCCGGGTGGCTCAGCGGTCAAGTTGGCTGCTGTCTCTGATGAAAAATATGTGTACTATATCTTGCACCATTTATTAGTCCATATGGGATAATTTGCTAATTTGAGCTAAAAGGGTAACAAGAGAGAGGAACATGCATCATATAAATATTGAAGTGAAGTGATATCAAAGAAAGAAAGAAAGACAGAAAGGTTAAGTTAATGGTATGGAGGAAAATCTAAATGAGGACAAAGGGAAATTGAGCTTTCAAGTGATATGGGATTGATAAGAGTTAAAGCATGAAAATCCAGATCATAACAACTAGGCTTAGCTGAGATAAGAGGAAATGAAGGTTCCAGTCCAGTGGGTAGCAATAAATTCAGGTTTCCCCTATTTTCATGGTTTTGCACCAACCAATACATTGCAATATGGGATAGACAATGACAGTTGCTTCCTATCCTCCTAATTCATGCCTGTCCCGTTTATGCGTAAGCACATGCTACTATTACAGAACCTGTCCTGTTCCAAGCTTACATGAATCCAGACCTACATGGTTTCTCTTCTTTCTCATCACACACCTTACCCTACCATGAGCAGTGAGCACCTTAATTCTACAATAGAAAAGAAAAAAGGAAAAAGACTCCTAATATTTATGAAGTGCTGTGTATCTATATTCATACACCTCTTTTATATATGAATATACATATGAATCAGAATGAATTTTTTGTATCTTCACATGATGGGCCATGTGGCGATGAGTCGCAATCTTTAATTAGTGCTTGTTTCTCCCCACTTATTTAATTTCCAGACATAAAATACAAAACCCATCTTTGAAATTCTTTTGTTGGGTGGAAATAATAACCCAATTACAAAGGGGATTCCTTGATAGTTTTGTTTATGGTAGCATATCTAGCAGCCAAATATATGTTAGTGTGGTCATGTCTTGGCTTGATTTTGAACCATGAAGAAAGTAAGGAAAGCAGGTGCAGAGATTAGTTATTTGTAATATGTATAGCTGTTGCAATTTGATTGGTCTCTGTGATGATTCATAACAGGTACATATCCTTGAGTAGTTGTAAAAATGGATGATAGATAGATATCAAAAACAAAAAGATAAAAATAAATACATGCATATATATGGAGACTGTGAAAAAGGGTGGAGTTATCATAATAAAAGAAAAAGGAGAGAATAGCCTAGTCACCAAAAGGAAGGAAAACAACAAAGTCATGGCAAAGAGAGCCCCATTCAAGATAATAGCAATAGAAGCTGACTTTTGAAAAGAAATGAGAAAGATAAGGGGTTTGTTTGGAGGAGGTTGTGTCACCTAAGCACTATTAGCCCAAGCAAAAGAAAACCGACCACCCACCGACAATGAAACCCACCTTCTGTTGCCTCTGCAGCTTAAGTTACCTTTGCCCTATATGGGTCCTTATTAGGGTAATTAGCCCCTGAAAATTTGGACAATGTCCTTCTGAGCTCACCCCACATTGTGTAGACATGCTGGCAAGGGCTAAGACCAGCTTTAATTAACCCCACTCTTGGCTGGAATGATGTGGATGCCTGATGGGGATGAATAGTGTCCACATTGCCACAGTGACTGCCATACAAGGCCTATTGGGCGTGGTTCGAACCGACACCGATAGAGACAATTCCATTGGCACAATGAAGGGTTTTGGGGGCTAGCTAAAGCTGCCCAGGAAGGTGCATATCCGGTTCCTGAGACACAGGCAAGTGGGTTGTGTTCATTATTTATTTTTGTGTGTATTTATTTCTCGTATAGAGGGGGAGCTGGGGGAGGACCTGCTTTTCGAGAGGTGCGGACTCGAACCGAGTACCCTTAGACCAAGTGTCCGAGTGATTTTTCTTGTGCGAGTTAATGTACCTACGCCATGTGGAATTCACATGTGATGATCAACCAACAATTTTTTGGGTGTTTTGTCATTACAGTTATATGCTTTGCTTGCTGTCCATTTAAGATAAGACAACCAACCATTCAAAACGCATAATCAGGGTCAGTAAGTGTACTAATAAGACCCCCTAAAAGTTCTATTTGTTTTCTTGTCTACAGCAAGTGAACCAGTACCTTTGTTTTTTGTGATAATTAGTGGTTCGAGTTAGGGCAAGCATATGTTGAGTGAGGATGAGCATAATTAGAATTTAGAATTTAGAATTTTGGTCCAAAGGTCACAAACTGGTTCTTGTCCCATTTCTGCTTGACCCCATCCCCCACAGCCACAGGTACCCATTTACCACTGCTTTTTTGAATTATAAAGGAGAAGACTCTTAGCAGCAGGGCTTAAGCCCGTTTTCGTGGAATAATTGTCACAAAGGGGGCCCAAGTCCATACCTTCCAATTTCCGGGTACAATAACAGTAGCCACCACCATTTCCTCCACTTTGCGTAGATTACCCACTTCTTTTGCGCAGCAGATGCCCATTAAGGCGGAAAATAATGCCGCATGAAGCTGGAAGGAAAGAGGATTGAGAATACATTTCTTATACTGCTACTACTAGTAGTAATATTGCAAAGTAATCAATCTCATGGCTTTTAAAACTTTTCTTTCTTTTCGTATACTATTAATTGAGAAGTCATATTTGATGATTTTGTAATTCTCATTAATGTCGGTGTAAAGATTTTAATAAAAGAAAGGGTAATTAAAAAAAATATGTTTTAGTATTTTATAATTTAGAATATACGATTTTTTTTTAAAATAAAAAGAGACATGCGGTTATAGTTCGTGATAAAAAATAAATAAATATATTTTTTGATTTAATTTATATATATATATATATATATATATATATATCTAAATTTTTTAATGCGACGTATGATTTTTATTTTGATATGTATACTATTTTCGGCATGTAAAATCCAAGTTTATGTATAATTTTATAATTTTTTTATTAATTTATTAATTAATAAGTTACATTTCTAATTAAACACTCATTCTAATTCTAAGAAATAACATATTACTAATTTTCTAATTAGATAATGATTAATTTTCCGATTGAATAATGATTATTTCAAAAATAGCATATTAATTATATATTAATATTATATTAACTAACAAATTTATTTTATAATTAAATAATAATTCTAATTATAAAAAATAATATTTTGAATATTATATTTTACTAATAAATTAATTTTTGATTATACAATAATTTTAAATTTTAGAAAAATAATAGTATCAATTATATTGATAGTATTAATTTATATAACATTAAAGTTAATAAATAAAAAATTTAGAAATAATTTATTTATAGTATTAATTTAAAAATAATATTAATTAATAAGTATAATAAAATTTTAAAAAAGTTAAAAACATTTAAAAATAGTTAGTTTATTATTATTTTTTAGATTATTATAATTAATTTTAAATATTGAATAATTAATTAAGTTATATTTATAAATTTAATTTTACGATTATAACAATAATAACAGCCATGCAAACCGACGAGTAAACTATTAGTTTAATATTAATTCAAATTGATTTTTAGAAAAATTCTTCAGCTTTTTTTTTTTTTTTTTAATAATCTTTTTATTCGGTTCAGTTTTACATCCCACCCACGGTTCAGTTTCAAGTCCAGTGGATGGACTAAAGAGGCCCATTAAATTCAGAGTTTGCCCAAACGAAAAGTCGGAAAACAGAGACACCGAACCACAGATACCTCCGTAACAATTTCCCAGGCATGGCCTCTTCGTCGTCGTCTGATCCTTCTGTGCGGTTAGTTTCTCTTAATACTACATCTAGAAAGAATAGATTTTATTCATTGTGTGGTTGCTTAAGTTTAATTATTAACTATACAAATTTTTTAATCATATAAGAAGGGATGTTGCTGTTAGAAAGCAAAACAACGGCCCTCCTGTCAAATTCTTGGTTCCTCTCGTTTATGCTCCAATTCTTCCTCTCAGTAAGCTTTCTTTTTGTGATTCTATAAATGGGTTTTGAGCGACTAAGTGTTTTATTTATCAACTTTTGTGGATGTGAGTGTGTTTAAATTCTCAGTTCGGATCGCGCTGCGTAGAAATCCAGTAGTAAGGGATCGTTTGTTTACTGCTGTGTTGGCTGGTGCCTTTGCTCATGGATTTTACTTGGTGTATCCTTTTCTTCAGTTTTTCTTGTTGGGTTATTACCAAAGCTCGATTCTTTTTTCGCAATCTTTGTTGTGTGTCTGTTGCAAATAATTAGCGGGGCTCATTTTGGTACGTGAAAAATGTAGATTCGTATTCCATTTATATGATGTAGACTTTCTCCGAGTTTGCTGCTTGATATTCCCTCTACTAGGATTCTGATTTATCATTTTGGTTCTATTTTTGCGATCTAATTTATTGGATACATTTTTAACTTGTGTATAAACTATGAAATAATTATTTACGTGACTTACATGAAAATTGATTACAGGAAGCTGGAAACTATAATAATTTTGCTCAATATGCTGTTGTTTTCCCTTAAAATAAATAATTAAATAAATGTCTGCTTCTACTAGTGAAAGTAGAGAGGAGAATAAGATGGGGCCGAATTTTTCTGGATCATATTATTAAAGCTTTTAGCTTGATTCAGTGTATTGTATGTTGTGCATAAGATTGGAGTTGTAAGTTGTAGAAACAGATGTACACCCCTGATTTGATTTAATCCGTCATACTATTAAATTTGAAAAAAAATTAATTTATGGTATTGGTTGATTTCATGGTTGAACTGAATACTCTTCTAGTATTTGGTTGAGATAGAACAAGAACTAATTTCATTTTAAGTATTTAAATAGCTGTAAGAAGTCAATGTTGTTTTGTAGTCCTTGTTTATTTCACTCTCTTTGTATTTTGTTAAGTAGCACTATCAAGTTCACTTGGTCTTATAGTGCAAGGGTTGTCCCTATGTTGTAAGTTGTAACTATAGAAATGGTTACCACAGTTTCTATAGTTTCAGCAATATTCCATTACATGGCCTTTTAATTATTTTCATATCCCTCTTTGGCTTGCTGTTTTAACTGGTTCTTTAATAGTAATTCTCAAAGATGACAGTTATATGATAATTCTGTTAAATACAGTTGTCTTAATAAATAAGATTAATATAAATAACTATACGAAATTATGCCAATATGAAAAGAGAAATGACCGAATTTTCGAAGCATTTGCATGTTCCCCTTTTCCCTGTTTTGACTGAAAAGATTTCTAAAAGAGCCCGGAAATAAATTTTAGTGGATTGCAAATGTTGATGGGCTAATGAAAAAAAATTTCTGTAGAATTAGGTAAGGCCATTATGTTGCTAACTGACACTGAAATAGGATTGCTGAAGAGAAAATTTGGAACTAGTCCTTCTCCTTGTCATCTTTGCATAATCTTCTGCTTATAACACTTCAATCTGCAACCTGGTGGCTGCAAGCCAAACATGATGCTATACAGAGTCATGGCCCCTATATTGTAGAAAATGATTTACCATTTATTATGTGATGCAATGTGTTTTTAAGTGAGATGACAGCCATGCATAAGCTAATTAGATGCAGTTTGATATTTGAGATGCTGCGAAATTCTTGATTTTCTCAGATGAATGGTACTAAAAACTGTATTTGTTTTGTAATATCTGCTAAGACCTTTGTTGCTTTTCCTTAATAAATATGCTCAGAACAGATATATATGATGTCGAGAGCAAGTAAATTTGCTTGTGGATTGAGAGGCCTGGTTTGGTGGTTCATGCTACATCTTTCATGGGCTTACAAATCAAATAGCAGATTTGGTATTCTACAATTCCATCGAATTATTTGGAAGAATTTGAGTTTTTATTCTCTAGTTTTCTTATGGAATATCTTTTACCCTTTTTTGGGGCCTGAAAGTCTTAGAATTGCATCCAACAAACTTTAATTCTTGAGAGAAATAATTACCAGATGAAGAAGCTGATTTTGTTTAATTGTAATTGCCATTTCACAGAAGGAAAAATGTCGTTGTGGTTTTTTTGACTTCTGAAACTGAGAACCTTAATGCCAAAGAAATTGTGTTTTTGCCTTTCTGAAATGTACGGTCAGACTTCAGTTGGTTATCAACATCTTAGGTGGGATATGTAGGTTTCTTACCAATCAAAATTAGGCGAATTGAAGTCAAATATGTCCGGTGAATATTCAATGTTAAGTAACTAGTCTATTTGCAGTTATCAAGGGCAGTTTAAGTGCTTCGGGGAGAGAGGGGGATGGGGGACCAGAGCTCTGTGAATGGCGGAGTTGCATGCTTGTGTGTGCTGATGGTGTGTGTAGGTGATGCTATTTTGGGGATGAGGAATAGGGGAGCGAGAGAGGGGATTCATCGCTAGTTATTTATAATATTCTCAATTAATTTCATTTATGTTATAGTGTTTTATTTTATTCAAGTACGCTCCTTCTGTGGACAGGACAGCAAGCATTTGCCAGCGTGGATTATGAAGTGTTGTTTGTTGCTTTCCCTATAACTTTTATCCATTCATGAATCGAGCAACTTGATATTTTCATTATACCATAAATAAGCTTACATAAATTTGAGATTTGCATTCATTTGGATTCTTTTATCTGATATCAATTGCATCATATGCATTGTAAGGAGTAAAAAGGCATCTAAAACTGTAGTCTGTTGAGAACCAACCAAGGAAGCAGTGTGCCACCGTTTGCGGGATAAAAGTATGTTTCCCATTGGTGGAGTCGAGAACCTTGTTGCATGCCTTGGTGAAATTAAGCTCAAGTTTGTTATTGGGCAATCTGAATTTTCTGTCTTTTTTTTGTTTGAGTTTGTTTAATTATTCGGGGCAAGGGACATAAATAGATGTTCGTGTGTTAAGCAGCTTCATTCGTTTCAGTCACATAGATGTTTGTACTGATATTAGTTGCAACTCAAATTTTCATAATTGCAAATGCGTCTTGGTTTCTTTCCCTAAACTGATGCCTCTGGATTTGTCCAAGATTTTGACAGCGGTAAAAGTGGCATCAAATGTAAGTGGTACCCCTTGAATGTAATGGATGTGCCTTGTTTTGCTGTGGCCAATTTTAATTGAGTGATTATAGTTGATCGCATTTGCAGAACAAAAACTAGGCGCACGCAGAGAAGTTTCGCGGGCGTATTAGGACAACTCTTGCATTAATCCAATTATAATCTTTGAAATTTATTTGATAAAGACCTTGTCATTTCTTTCCCATGGAAGAAATAAGGTAGATGACAAAAGGGAAAATTTTGAATGTTAATCAATTGACGTTGTATGCACTTCCAGGACCACTTTCTAACACTTTTGCACGTGTTTCTCAGACGCTTCCTTCTTTCATTCTCAGGTTATATTTTCTTTTTTCTTTTTTTGGCTTTTTGCCCTTGTAGTACTTTTCTTTTCTGGATTTGACGAACCAAAAATTTTATGGGACTTAGAATTCCAAGTTCATGATATTCTGAACGTGTTAGCCAGTAGATTGGTTCATCTCTTGTGATCAAAATTTGGCTCAAATACGGCACGTACCGACAATTTAATTACCCTACGTACATATCCCTCTCATCTCATCAATCAAATTTTATATACATGTTTTTCCTTTGCTTTTCTGGCCTTCCTCTGTAATCCTTTCTTCATATGAGAAACGACAAGGTTGTGTAATTTCATTGGGAAACAATGGTCTAATACCCCAAAAAACAAAAAGATGAGCATATTCTTGCTTGGATACTTAATACGTACATAAAAGGTTCCCGAATCCAACTCAGGATCCGATTGTACTTATTTGTATTTTATGACCAACTTGATTATTGTATTGCCACTAGCAATCCTTCGACCATCTAGGCACACACAAAACCAAATAATAGGGCACCAACCTTAATCTAATCCTATTATTAATTTTAATCCATTAATTCAAACTTACTTTAGAGCTCCATTTTTCATCTGATTCGTCTATGTGAAGCATTTAAGTTCCCGTCCCTTTCATCTTCACCGTCTGTTAAGCACAGTGGGACCCTAATGATTGATCCTTAATCCAATGGTTGCCGGCTAATGTGGCACACGTTAAATCATACCCTCTTTAACTAATTAAAAAGAGGCCACTAAACGTGGATGCAACGGAAGCATCATCAATCCATATGATCTCATGTGTGCATTAATTAATAATTTACAGAAAGCTTAGACATTATCAACTACATAATTACATGCTTAATCATCTAGTACAAGTAAACTAATCCAACTAATAACCGTCCATCCATCGTCGTTAACATTATAGAAACAAAAACACACGTCAAAAAAAGAAGGAAAAAAAACATTAAAACATGAAGATCCGGATTAGAATCCAGACCGACCGTACAACTACCGGTCAGATCGGCGCTTATTGAAATCAGAAGCGAGCCGAGAAGCTATAGCAGAGTGATACATAACGTCGTGAAATGATGAGGTCTCAGTCGTCAACATTCGGAGCTGTTTTGCCTTCTCCTCAGTAAAAGCACCCGGTGTGAAACGAGATCTCGCCGGTTTCGGGTCAAGATCCGACTCCGATGTCTCTTCCTTTCTGCCATCGGCTTTAGGTTCGGAGCCAATGTAGTCAGCCTCGGAGGACATACCGAAGAGCGGGGTCCACCAGTTGGACGAATAGGAAGAACTTTTCCGGCGGCTCGGATCAGGTTTCTGGACGGGACCGGTGCTGGCTCTGATCATAAGGGGTGTTGAAGGAAGGAGGTTAGTGGCCATTGTTTTGTGAGGTTTTTCTTTTCCAGAAAGAGAGAGTGAGTGGTTTCTAGAGAGAGAAGGTGAGCGAAGAATGGGGAAGGCTTGGGCTTGTGTGAGTTTTTGAAGGGGAGAGAGGGAAAAGGAGAAAAAAAAGGGGTAACGGATAAGATAGGACAGGTGGCGGTTTCATCAGAGAGAGGTGTGGGGTAGTTTAGTGCTCTTTTTTATGACTTTTTTACTGGTTATACCGGTTTTCTTGTTGCCTTCTCATTGTCTAGTCATCTGGATTGATGCTAGATCACTCGCTTAGGGGAACAATTAATTTTAAAAAACAATTAATTAAGAAAAGAAAGAAAAAAAGAAAAGAAGATTCCTTTCTTTCACTAAATTATCCTTCTAATTACTGTATGATTATTATTGAAGGTACTTTCATTTCAGCTATAAATAAAAGCCATTCTTTCCCATTAAAAAAATAAATAAAAGCTAATTTTGGAATTTTATAAATGAACTCAGTTAAGTTTATTTGTCATTTTTCTGACAGAAGTTTATTTTCAAAAAATGACAGTTTCTTTTTTATACAAAAGGAGGGGATAAAACCCAAAAAAGAAAAACTCAACTAGTGACCATTAGACGCCATGCAAACACCTGTAATATCATTGAACATCAACTGTTTAATTTCTTTTGGGCAAGAATGCAACACAGTAACCCCTCTACTTTTGGTAAGCGCCTATTTGCAAGGCTGTCAGCAATCATATTGCCTTCACGAAACACATGACGAACATCAACATTCCAATCCTTGCGAATCAGCTCCCTGCAAGCATAAATCAGATTGGAGCAGTCATTCATGCAAGTCTGATCAGCATTAAGCCAACCAGCAACCAACTTAGAATCCACTTCGACAATGAGTTCTCTATAGCCCATATTCCATGCCAGCTTAAGACCCTCACAAGCAGCCCAACACTCCGCCATTACAGCAGAGCTAAATCCAATATTTCACAGGAAAACCGCCTTTCCAACAACCATTTTTGTCCCTAAGAATACCACCTCCACCTGCATCACCAGTATTCATTTTAATCCAATCCTCATGAGGAGGATCCCAACCAATAAGCTTGAGAGATTTAGATGCATGCTTGATAATGCCAGGGATAGGGGAATTAAAAGCAATATGGCTATTAAGTACCGAATAATGAAGCCACTGAATTTTAGTGAAAATCACAGAAAATTTATTTTTCAATTTCTTAGAATAAGTATAAACTTGTCATTAATAAAACCTAACGATACATCCTGAACTACTATAAAAAGAAAACATATACAACATGAATAAAAGCATATAAATTGCTTGAATCGGAAAGAATGGCTTCCACTGTTCTCTTAATAGGGTGTTGCTTTGCTTTGTGGCTAATCACAAACTCACTCTCTAACTTTTAAACAAGTCCAATTTTGTGAATATTAGCAACTTATTTCTCTCTAAAAATTATGTGAAATTACTGAAAATATTTTTCAGATATTAGAAAAAATCATTTTACAATGAAAAATCTTAAAATCTCATCAAATTTAATAATATATAAATTAAAAATTCTTTTAGTTAAATATGGTATCTTACATGAGTATTACAAATTAATTTATTAAATAATTTACATTAACATTTTATTATCCAGATATGAAAAACTTAATTACTATTCATCTAATCGTTTAATATAATACACTCCATAGAAAAATCACATTTAAAAGAGCAATTAATAATTTCGTAATTATTAATTTATCTAATATACTTAATTATCAGTCATCTAATGGTTTAATATAATAAACTCGGTCAGTTAGAAAAGTCATTTTCAAAGAAAAATTAAATATAAATAACTTAAGTTGTTATAAAGATCAATCTTATTAAATAACACTGATAAAAAAAAATATAATGATATAATCATAAGAATTATGAATCAGCTATGAAAAAATGATATAAATTTAATGTGGTTTTTAACTTAGCGTTCTTTCTTCTTCATGACTATTTCAGCTCGGATTTTTATATTTCTAAGTATTTAATTAAACCTGTATATTGTAATGTCTAAAATTTGAATAAAAAATTATTAAAAGAATATTTAATAAGTATATAATAATTCTTTTTTATTAGGTTTAGAATTCATACAAGATAGAATTACATGTACAATTAATCTTCTTTTTTCCTTTTCAATTCTTAACAAACTAAGATAATCAACATTAATTAGGTAGATAATTCGCATTCTTCAGGCAGATAGCTTCTCAATCTATTTTCTTCCTATGATTTCCAAGTTGTCATTCACTTGTGCAACTCTTAGCAACAATCAACAATTAGCTTTCTTCTTAGATTTTAATCTCTTCTGGCTGATTTCTTTTTATTTCGGTCGATATTAGATGACAGTGTTGCTAGCGACTTAAAGCCGATTTTCCACATATACCGCCAATGGTCAAATCTCTATGGCATGATTCATCAATCTCCATCAATTTTCAATTCTCTACCAGTTTCTCATTATTTAATATTTATACCACTAATGAGAATTTGATGTTTTTGGGCTGCTGTATTTGAAGACAATATTTGATTAAAGGATTTTTTTCAGGAAATGTATTATTTTATAACTAGAGATTAACGAACTTTGTAAATGCATTAGAGATTAATGAATTTGATGGTTTGCAAGTGATTGGAACAATGATGCGTCCAATATTTAGAAGAAAATGATGAATCAAAATGGAGACCACATGGAATATTAAATGGCCAAATTGGAATATTCTGTTGAAGAAAGAAAATTGAATGACGCGCTTACAAATGCCAGTTTTCCAAAGTTGAGAGAAAAGGATTCAATTGCCTAAATTACAAAGTTTTGAGCTAAATTGTTTAAAAGGGTAAATATAAAAAAAAAAAAAAATGGAGCCCTCGTGATAAATTAGAAGGGCAAAATATTAGAACTTCATTACTTTAGTTTAAACTAGTTGACTAATGTTGAGGATAATGGATGCCAACTTGTATGATGTATGCGTTTATTTTTGTTTATTTCTTGATTTTCTCATTGCAGAGGTCATAATCTCAAACCTTTATGCCCTAATTGCAATTTTAGTTAACTTTTAAAATTTAGGAATGACATATAAATGGAATTTTTAATTTCTACTAGCACCAATAATCCCATGACCATTTTAACATGAATAATATTCTTCTTCTTTTTTCTTTCTTTTTTTCCTTCAATTAATCAAAAGTGAAGTCACATAATATCTAAAGCAATGTCTTTTTTAATTTTTTTAATTTTTATTTATATATATAGAAAAATCTAAAAATAAAATTATAAGGAGTTGAACTTGTGAACCTTTTTGAATATAGAACAAGATTTTCGACTAGTAAAATCTATGAGTAGAAATGAGCGGAATTAATTTCAACATATGTTATTATTTAAGTTTATCTGATGAAGTTGTATTAGTAATTAATGCTTTATTTAATTTTTGAGATATTTTAAACAAGAATAAATTAAAAAATCAGATATATTAATGTAAAATTAGTTGTTTATTTGTGTTTTGTACGATTACTATTATTATTTTGATTATAAAATTAAGTTGATAGATATAATTTAATTAAAAATTTATATTTAATATTAATTAATAATAAATATTATAATAATAAACTAACTATTTTTAAATATTTTTGTAAATTTTTTAAGATTTTAAAATTTTATTAGTATATAATAATATAAAAAATATTTATTAATTAATTCTAGTATTATAGGAATTAAACTATCAATATAATTGATATTACTATTTTTAGGATTAAAATTTATTATATAAATTTACTATTGATTAAAAAATATAATTTTAAATGTTATTTTAAATTTATTATATAATTTAAATGTTATTATTATCTGATTAGGAGACTATTTATTAGTTAATATGATAAGAACATATAATTAATATTCTATTTTTTAGTATTAGAATTAGTATTTAATTAGGAATGTAACTTATTAATTAATAAATTAATAAAAAAATTATAAAATTACACATCAGCTTCAATTTCATGTGTCAAAAATAAGTACATATGTCAAAATAAAAACTCTATGTGTCAAAAATTAAGCAAATTTATCAAAAAAAAATTTAGGTTTCAAAAATTAACATATACTAGTTGTTTACCAGTGCGTTACACGTACGTTATTATTATTTCGATTATAAAATCAAGTTATAATTTAATAAAAAAATATATTTTATATTAATTAATAATATTTTAAAAATAATAACAAACAAAATATTTTTAAATATTCTTAAAATTTTAGTGCAATAATATAAAATTATTTATTAATTAATTCTAGTATTATATGAATTGATACTGTCAATATAATTGATATTACTATTTTTTGGATCAAAAATTTATTATAAAATAAGAATTTATTTATTATTAAATATAAAAAAATAATTTTAGATATTATTTTATAAAATTAGAATTATTGTCGAATTAGATAACTAATTCATTAATTATTATATATTAAAATATATTTAATATGCTATTTCTTATAATAGAATTAATATCATTATTTAATTAAAAATTATTTATTAGTTAATATAATATTAAAATATAATTAATATCTTATTTTTTAATATTACATTCAGTATTTAATTAGAAATATAATTTATTAATCAATAAATTAAATAAAAAAACTTTAAAATCACACATCACTTGGAATCCCATATGTCAACAATAAATATATATATTAAAATAAAAATTTATATATTAAAAATTAAACACATATATTAAAAAAAATTGATTTTAAAACTTAATATATATTTGGATAAATTTAAAATGCTCGCTCGATATTAAATTTTTTTTAACATTTCATGCGTTTTTTTTGTAAATGATAGTAATACAAAATAAATTAAAATGTAAATATAATAAAATTACCGTCTATAAGTAAGAGTAAATTTTATTAATATTGAAGTTAATTAAAGAATTACTTTGTGACGACCCATTTATACACGGAATAATACAATAAAGTTGAAGAGGTCATGGAGACTTGGTACTTTGGAAATTAAAAATTAATTAATTTAGTAATATTGACTAACGATTTTCTTATTGGCTAGATTTTTTAGAAATATTTTTAAATTAATAAAAGATATTATTTTTTACTGTATAATTTTTTTTAAGATATTATTTTTAACTTTTCTTTAAAAAAAAATATAATGTGGTTGTTTTTTTTGTTTGTTTTGTCAAACAAAATAACAAAAAAAATAAAAATCAATACTGCATTTTTTTAAAAATTAAAACACCATATTTTTTATATTTTTATACGATAAAAAATAAAAAAGAATTTACACTGTATTTTTCATTAAAAACAAAAATGGATATTTTATTTTTTTCTCAATTATATGCAACTTATTCAAATAGCTACCCAAATAAAGCACTTAGAAAATTTTAATGATGCATTTTATTTGAAAATATATTATTTTTTCATAAAATATAATTTAAAAAATATTTAAATATTAAAATAAAATATTTATTTAAGTCCAATACATTTTTATATTTTATCCTTGATTTTATTTTTTCATAAATTTAATAGTTTTAATTTTTTTCTGTTTATAATTTTTATAAATAAAAGATAAAAATTAAAAATATTAATTAATTAATTATATAAAAACTTATAATGTATTTATTAAATATAAAATAGAGAATGAAATTTAGATTTTCAAATATAAAGAACTAAAATAGTTCTGTATTTCATATTTAAATAATAAAAAATACATTAAAAAATTGTTTTATTATATAACTCTTTAAAATAAAAAATTTAACATACATTAAACATACTTTTATACTTTAAAAACAATTCTCCCTACTTAATTAAATCATATAAGATTATGAAGTATTAAACTATAATTTACTTAACAATTATGTATTTTGTCTTATTGTAAAATCTATATATTTATAATAATCAAATATAAAAGAAATAAAATAATAGAAACAGCCCTGGCGATTCGCGATTTTATGACTAGTTAAAAATAAAATAAATTCAAATAATTATATCTTTTAAATGAGCTAAACGAGTTAAAAGAAAAAATAAAATGAAAACCCATGTGAATCTCAAGCTGCTGGATCGTGATGACATTCCTACGAATCTTGTAAAAGTCTTTTGTCGGGAAGAAACTTGTAAAAGACACGAAGCAGCTAGCAACTGCATACATATAATTTTGATTCGAAGTTTTGGTGGGCATCAAAAGGCGGCCACTTTAGATGTATAATGTTTATAAAGGATAAATCCGCAGTCCATGTCAGGATTAAGCACAAATTCCAGGAATCGTATTTGTACGAAGATTTTTAATCTCCCTTTTGTCAGCTCATAAGATTTAAGAAAAGAAAAAGAAACTAGAGAGTGCACACATAGTTTTTATGGCCGCTTGTTTTTCTTTTTTGGAAGTGTTTTGGATTTACATATTGTGAGAGGAGGCTGTAGAGAAATACAGTAAATGATGGAGAGCGTCATTTTCAGTTTCACGTTCTTCTCTCGCGTCCGTCGCTATGCTAAAAGTGTGCAACTTTGAACGGGGACTCCGCTGCAGAAGCCGCGTTGTTTTCCGAATACGGACACTTGGGGAAATGCCTGCTGCAGCCAACACAAATAAAAATATTGAATGGGACGGGAATCGGGATTTTACATTACAGGCAGATTAATCATTTATGAGGCAGCCATTACTTCTTCATTGAGGAGCATCGGAGAAAAAAACGGATTTCCATTTTTGTTTTTCTTAAATAGAAAGAAGATAAAGCGGATTTTGGAGTACTGGTGAATCCTTTACAAAGAGAATTAAGCAAGCTAAGGACCACCAAAATCTGTTTCTACTGTACAGTTTAAGTATTTAATAAATTGTTTTCCAAATTAATTTCATATTAAATTATTAATAATTCTATTATTTAATATATTAGCTACTTATGAAAGTTATATATATATATATAATTTATGATACATAAATTTTTTATTTTAAAATATATATTATTTTTGACACGTAAAATTTAAATTTATGTATAATTTTTTATTAATTTATTGATTCTAAAAGTTAACATATTACTAATAAATTATTTTTTTATTTAGATAATAATTAGTTTTCTAATTAAATAATAATTATTCTAAAAGATAGTATATTAATTATATTTAATTATTATATTAACTAATAAATTAATTTTATAATTAGATAATAATTCTAATTATAAAAAATAATATTTTTAAATATTTTTATTCACTAATAAATTAATTTTTAATTTAAAAAAATAATTTAAATTATATTGATAGTATTAATTTATATAATATTAGAGTTAATAAATAAATAAAATTTTAAAAATTAAAAATATTTAAAAATATTTAATATGCTATTATTTTTAAATTGTTATAAATCAGTATTAAATATTAAATAATTAATTAAATTATATTTATAAATTTAATTTTATAATCGATAATAATAGTCATGCGCTAAACAACTAGTTAGAGAATATATTCTTTTAAATAAAATTAAAAAAGAAAAGAAAATGAATCCTTAGTAAAATCGCAATTATATAATTATTTATATTTCCTGCCCACCATCTAGGATAGGAACAAAGGTAGCTATCCAGTATGTATGAAAAGTCCAAGCCAACTGGGCCTAGTACAAATTAATTCAACTTAGATTCATAAACAGGTTGGTTGACCATATGTACTGCTCCACTTCAAATGAGTCATGGAAGGATCAATCACTTCCCATATAATTACTTTTCACAAAAACAGATCAACTGGTGTTTTTCTCTCAGGCCTGCAGTTTCTAGAAAAAATTTATATATTTGACGATGATTATTGATTAAAATTTATAAAATTTATACATTTTATTTATAAATCTAAAATTTATATATTTTAAATAAAATAAAAATTATATAATTAAATTTATATAAAATTAGTTATAATTAAATTAAATTTTAATAAAACAGATAAAATTTTCAAATAAATTCTACATTAGGAACTCAATACATTCCATAACATTAAAATATATATTTCAATTTTATTTTCTTATTTATATTTTATCTTAAATAAAATAAATTATTCTATAAATTTCAACCAAATATATAATAAATTTATAATTTCAACACTTAATAGTAATTCACCACTCATTTTTTCATGTAATGAGTGTTGAATTGGAGCAAAATCAAATTAGCCAACTATTAAACAAGATGATAAGGCATGCAGAATCACTCTCAATCCAAATCAATCCCCAAGGAAGAAGTGCTTTGCTTTCTTCTCATTCTTTTACTTTTTAGACTCAAGATAAGTAGGGCCTGAAAAGGAGAGGAGACGGGAGATGAGGAAATAATTGCAGTACACTGAATGAGCTCTATTTTTGTATTGGGTGTGCTTGCTTTGATTCTTTACACCATCACCTTCATCCCTTTGCTCAAGTATGTTTTCATTATCTTGCATGCCAATAATGATAAGGGATATGATAAGCTTCTATCAACTTATATCTACTGCGGTGTTCACATTGAAATCTTCATTGTTTTTACCCCTTGGCAATTTCAGGTTTGCTCATGTTGCTCGAGTACATGACATGATCAAGTCATTTATATTTTCTTTTGCAAGTCCTTTCCTAGTTGCTTCGGAAATTATATCAGGGCTTGTCTACATGATTTCTCACTAACATACTATTTATCTGTCTCCAATAACCTGCTGTTTTACCAGCTGTGACAAGACTTAAAGAGGCCACAACAGAAATAACCCAAGATATACTTCAAGCATCTTTTTAAACTTAAGCAAGCATATATTTATATATAATGAGTTAAACTTAAAGCAGAGAGGAGCTAATACTCTGCAATATGCAATTGATACCTTATAATATTTTGGGCACAGATATGATTGGATATCAATGGCCATCTTGATTGTTCATGATTCAAAGATTTGGAACTGATAGGGTGAGCTACTACTGCGTTGCTTTGCGCCAATAATCTTAATTTGGTTCATACTAATTGGTGGGAATGGATTCTACAATTTTATCAAATATGATCCAACAGTTGTCAAAGCCTTGAACCCAAATCAGATAGTAGCTTGGGAGGAATAGACAAGAATCTTGGATTTCTCTTGGTGGCATTGTTCTTTCTATTATAGGTAACAACTGCCCAGTTACTTCCTCTCATAAATATTCTGAAATTACGATACAAAATCATCAAAATTTGGAAAAACTGCAGGAGCTGAATCACTATTTGCTGAGGTTGGCCACATCAGTGTTCTGTCCATACAGATAAGCATGTGCACCGTGACCTACCCTGCTCTTGTATTGGCATATACAAGCTTCTTTTCTTAGGAAGAATACTGATCTTGTTTCACATACCTTCTTCAAGTCTATACCAGGTCTTTTTTTATCCGTTAATTACATGTTAAGGCAGATAACCAATGCTCATTGGTTATCGCTTTTTTCCTCTAAAATTGGTTAATTACTTGATAATGCAGGTCCTTTATACTGACTGTGGCATCAGCCATTGCAAGTCAAGCCATGATTACAGGGTGGTTCTCCATATTCCAAAAGTCACTTCCTATTGGATGTTTCCCTCCTGTGAAAACTGTGCACACATCGGCTAAGCATGAAGGCCAAGTCTACATTCCTCAAGCCAATTACCTTCTTAATCTTATGTTGGGTTGTCTTGTTTTAAAAATACTGCGATTATTGGCATTTGCATATGGTAATTGACCACTTCTAAATTCCCATTTATTAATAAATGACTCGTTCTATAAAAACCAATCGATCATTTTTCCTTTATACAGGGATTTCGGTTATGTTCGTAATGACTCTCACATCAGCCATGCTACTAATATGGGAAACCAACATGCTTTGCATAATTGCCTATACTTTCACCATTTTTTCATTGGAAGTTCTCTGCTTGAGTTCAATGCCTTGCAAATTTAATTAAGAATGATATTTACCATTAACCTATATGTACATTTGGAATTATGTACACAGAATAAAGTACTATTATGAGCATGATCACAAGATTTCACCAAATGAATTAAATAAAGTTATGTTCCTCACGGTAATTCAATGCCTGAATTGCAGAAAATTATGATGCAACTTTGCTACTTAAAATATGAGATGAACAAGAAATTGAACTTTAGTATCTGGGCTTTAAGGCTTAGAACTGATTTGGTTGGCTGATATGCAAGGCCGGACTGTTATTTCTGCATTTAGTTGGGTGTTTTTTGGTTGTGGGGGGGGCAACAGAGACAATATATGGGCTCTATTTGTGATATGGAGAGTGCTGAAAATCCAGGGTTATAATTGTGTAGAATAATTCGTTTTCCTTTAGTTTAAGCTTTCAGTGTTCACTTTTTAAGTTGAGGAAATAAGATGCAACAAAAATCATTCATCTTTTGCATCTTTGACTTCTGATTATTCTTCCAACTTAAACTTAGAGCTGAAAAGAGCTCTAATAATATCAAGCGAAATATCATTAGTATCTTCTGAATCCTTTGAAAAAGAAGATATGTGGCCACAAGTGATGCCAAACTAGACCCCAGTTTTTCCTGAAAACAGGCTAAACTCGTCACATTTTATGTTACAGAGCTGATCTATACTCGGAGAAACAATGGCGCGAAGCTTCAGAAGCACTTAATTTCTCACATGCTAGGCCCACACGTAGTGACCACAATTCACATGCTAAAAGAAGGACACAATTGGACCCCCCGAAGAGATTGCAAATTGCCAATTTGCTGGACCATTTCGGCTACACTAAGTTAGTAATAGCCTAATGAGCAATAATTTTCTCATGTTATGGATATTTTGGTATCAATTATCACGAGTCATTTTTTGAGCAAGATTATCTCTTTCCAAGTTAATATAATTGATCCGAAATTAAAATAATCGGACTCGTCAAAAATATATATGGGATACTTAGTTCAGTGTCATCGAATAAAGTATTTTTTCACAGAATTTCAATTTATTAATTTGTGTACGATCGGTGAATATTAAAAGTAATTTTTTTTATATATATATTTTGATGTTTAATATTTATTATTATTTTTTATTAAAATATATTTATTAATTTTTGATAATAAAATATCCATATTTAAAAAAAAAATGTTATTACGATTGATTGAAACTGAATGGATACAATAATAATTAAGAGAAAGAAAGAGAGA
Organism: Ricinus communis; assembly: GCF_019578655.1. Taxonomy (NCBI): domain Eukaryota; kingdom Viridiplantae; phylum Streptophyta; class Magnoliopsida; order Malpighiales; family Euphorbiaceae; genus Ricinus; species Ricinus communis. The sequence continues at coordinate 26,480,031 of NC_063258.1, forward strand.
TTCGAAAAATAGTCAAAGAGATACTGCATCTGCATCTGCATGGTTGTTAAAAGTAGTCCCCTATGGTCCCCTGATATAGTTGCATGCTATCACATTTACTATTAAGGCATTGGTTGTGGCAAGTGAAAGTGATTCTTTAAACTCGGTTTATGGGCCAAAGGATGGTGACTTAAATGGAAACCAGTGTTCAATCCATAAATCCCAAGATTGGCCAGTTTGGCAGATGGCCACTGGCTATGAAAGATGGCACCGTTCCTCTAATTTTCTTGTTGCTGTAAATATTTTATCTGTATGTCTAGCCTTATCTGATAATTGTAATAAATTAAGGGCTCATTTAATTACATTGCTTGTGTCATGCATGATCTAAGTAACACCAAATGATACAAAGTTCTAGCTACTTCATTTGAGGACACAACAAGTTCAACATGTTTTATAACTATTTCTTTCTTTTCTTCCAGACGAAAAGTTGGAATGATACTCTAAAATCTAATTCAAGACCCCCTTTTCTTTAGAAAAGGAAAAGAAAATTTACCTGTCTAGAGTGATTTAGGAGTGAATCTCCATTAAAGCATGCCTAAATGATAGGATTAATAGACTTTAATTTTATGATGGCCCTTAAGAGTTGATGATGCACTTCACATGGTCGTCTATCATTTCATGATTAGGGTTTGTTGTAGAACCACTTTGCGTTGCTTTCTTCACTAGAAAGTAGAAAGGTCTACTGAAGTAGACTGGCTCCAACTACCACAATCTGTGGTGCAAGAAGATACATGGAGAAGAGGAAAAGGAAAATAATTTATAAAATAATTAAAAAAAAAAACATTTGAAAAATAAAGAGATGTTGTGGTGAACATGTATGATCCTGATGCATTTGAAGATAAAACTATTTTAATTTGGGGATAATTTTATATGGAAACACTCTACTTTCATAATCTAATTTGTTAGAGTTACAATTACATTAATTAATGTACAAAGGTTGAATGGAATTGATATTACCGATCTCCCTAATAAAGTCTACAAGACCAATTTAATATATTTCTCTTATTTTCTTTATTAGGATGGCTTATAATAATAATAATAATAATAATAATATAAATAATGATTCAACTTAAGAAAAAAAAATCATCTTGAATTTTCTCTTTTCTTTTTCCTAAAATACGTGATGATTGAATGGTCCAATCGTACAGATTTTCTGCTTTGAACATAAATTATTAACCAATCACACGGATAAAAAACTGAAATTTTTTAAACAACAATGGAATTGAATTGAGTAATTTCATAAAAACCCATTTCTTAACGTTGAGAAAAATAAAGTTAAATGCTAATGTTTATGAATTAATAAAAAGCAGTATAAAAAAAAGAAAAAAAACATTATCAATTCAAACTTGAAAACAATTAAAAGTAGTTTTCTTATCATGTTTGAAGAAGAAATATTGAAATTCATAAATTCATATAACACAAAGAATTATTTGAAAAATACTAAAGCTTGAGATTTAAACCTCTGGGTCTATATTTGAAATTATCTGATTGCTATTTTAATATATCAGAATTGGTTGGTTTTGGGTTAAAGAGTTTTCTCATGCAAATGGAGAGAGGAGTTTAATTTGAAAATACACATATTTTAAAATATAATTATTTATATTATACAGCTCACGGTTATTAAGTCTCTCATACTTTATATATATATATATATATATATATATATATATATATATATATATATATATATATATAGTGCATTTTTTAAAATCAGCTGTCAATAAATTTTATTCTTTTTCTTGAAAATGTTTTTTAGATTTGATTTTTTTAAAAGCAAATTTGATATTTGTTATTATCGAGATAGTCACTTCAAAACCAAGAGTTTACACTTTAAATGCCATCAATCCATCGTAGCAAAAAATACAAAGTATAATATATCATTTTCTTTTCTTTTCTTTTCTAAGAAAATGAAAAAAAATTAATTGGCAAAGGTTCATGGGTACGATATTGTTGCTAATGTTGTCGTTAACATGGTTGGGAAAGAAGGGCAATATATATATAAAATAGAATTTTACATAAAATATAGCATATTTAAAAAAATATTAATTAAGAAAATTTAAATTATATCTCCAATTTAATACAATAAAATAAGAAGAAAGAAAGTATCGTATGATCGGATCACTCAAAAAGAAATTTCTTTTATTTTTTATACAACTAAATTTTAAGACTAGTAATTCCAATTATCATTTTCTTTCTTAGATTTTATATTTAAATTTTTTTAATATGTGTGTTTAATTTTTTACTTTAACATATATATTTATCTTTAATACACAAGATTCAAATTTATGTGTAATTTTATAAGTTTTTCTATTGATTTATTGATTAATAAGTTATGTTTCTGATTAAATATTGACTTTAATCATAAGAAATAATATATTAATTATATTTTAATATTATATTAATTAATAATCTTTTAATAAAATAATAATATTAATTATAGCATAAGAAAAAATGTATTAATTATATTTTAATATTATATTAACTAATAAATTAATTTTTTAATTATATAATTTTTAATTTTAAAAATAACATCTTAAATTATATTTTAATATTATATGTAATAATAAATTAATTTTTAATTATATAATAAAATTTTAATCGAAAATAATAATATTAATTATATTGATATTATTAATTTATATAATATTAAAATTAATTAAAAAATATTCTTAAAATATGTTTTATATTATTGCATTAGTAAAATTTTAAATTTTTATAAATTAATTTAATTATTAAAATTTTATTAAATTGTATCTGTCAATTTAATTTTATAATCAAAATAATAATAATAATAATAATAATCGTCCACACACACGGATAAAGAATTAATTTCTTATAAATATTTTGTTGTCGTTGCCGTTGATGTTATTGTAGGATTATTCTTGAATAAAATTATCAAATCAATATTCAAGTATTAGCTAGTAGCCACTCTCCATAATCTAATAAAATAAATACAAATTAGAAGATAGAAAGCATATCTTGTTATTATTATATTATGCTTAGACATTTTTTATTCATCAATTACATGTGAACTACTTAGTTTGAACCTGGTGCAAAAATGACCTTACATGAATCAAAATTGACAAGGCGTAGGCCAATATGGCAAGAAAAGGTCAAAATAGGCTCATTTGATCTATCCCAAAAACTTTAAGGGTTAAATAAGCATTATTCCAAAAATAAAACAACAAACATGTAGTTAAGGATAGATTAGCAATTGTATTGAACAATTAAAATCGAAATAAAGGAGAAAACTGAATTGAATACAACCCTCTGCTAACCACCAACAAGAGTTTAAGAAGTATAAAATCAACAATAATTAAGACAGTGGTGGGTGCAAAGACTACCTAAAAGTAACTCTTTTAAAAGAGGAAAAAAAAAAAAACAAATATAAAACGTTGATTTTATGAATTGGCTAGGCCGAATTAAATAATATTAATAAAAATAGAAATAAAAGTCATTGATTATATAACTCTAAGACACTAATCAAGCAGATCCATAAACCAAATAAAAATTACTAAATATGTAGATAGAACCACAAATAACCAATATTACAAAAATAAACATCATTACTAGCAACATAAAGTTGCTACTAAATTTTGATCTTTTGTCACTGGAGCCTAACAGGGTGGGTAATATATTTGGAGAGAAAATGTACGATTAAACATTTACTTATTCAAACAATTTGAAGATTATAAATTAGGTTAGTAGTTGGTTGCATAGAAGATTCAGATGTGAGTTGATTGGATTTGTATAAAGAAAAAAAGGAAACAAATAGACTGTGGGAGGACACGGAAAGGAGACGAGCGACATTTTGGACTCTTGGCTTTCAGTGGATGACAAAATCCTCTTTCCCGCCACTTTCAACGCTTTTTATCCAACTAACTCCTTCGTGATTCTTGGTTTTGACTTTTTTAACCAAATAGAAATAAAAATGTACTTTTACATTTCTTTGCCTCCAATTTTATAAATTAATTTTGAATTACTATGCATTCCAAGTATGGTGACCCAATTGGCCCCTGCCGACCAACTTAATTTCTTGCTAAAACAATAATTCATCCTCGTCTTAATTTTAATCGAACAAACTTCATCTTATTCTAAATCTTAATTAAATTGTCTCGATATTTATTTGACATATTTTAGAATTCTTTTAATACTGACATGTATAATATAGTTAATGCATTTATGAATTGTATTTTTTTTTTTGAAAAATTAAGTTGAGTATAGAACATAAGATATAATCATAATATTGTATTTGTATTTATTCGAATTTTCACTAAATGATATGATTTTGTTTGTCGCATATGTATAAGTTAATTATATATAATACAAATTCCAAATATCATGTGCTCTACATCCTAGATATAGTTGATTTTCAGTTTGTATATAGATTAAAAATATAGGTCTCTTTCAGTTAATATTATTATCTTTATCACTAGTTCTTTTAAATATTATTATTAATTTTTTTATAAAAATATAAAATTAATTGCATATGATAAAATTTATGGCAATTAAGGAAAAGTTTTAACAATCACTTACTAATCTAACGATTAAAAAGAATATCAGACTTAAAAAAAAAAAGACTCTAATTTGCGGTTGTTTCAAAAAGAAGAAAAGACTTTGAGACATGTCAAAAAGAAAAAATGATGATATTTTTAAAATAGAAAGAACATAATCGCCATGGTTTGAGATTTTTTAAAATTATAAATGGACTCAAATTTAAAACTTATCTTCTCAAATTATTATTTTCTTTATTAAGATTAACATAATAATATGCAAGAAAAAAAAAATAGTTTTTGACAAAATCTATAAAAAAAAAATCTAGTTATCTTTCTACCTTTTTTTTTATTGTTCTTTATTGTAATTTTTTTCTTTTGATCCCTGCCGATCATCTTTTAAATTGGAAATAGTCTTTTTTATTTTTATATATATCATATTATTTTGATCAATAAATACAAATATTTCATATCTATTTATTTTTTTCTTTATTATTATTAAGATTTTTTATTTTTCCTTTTGTGGAGTTTTTTTTTTAATACAATTTTTGATATATTCTTTATGAAATTCAATTTTTTTTTATGAGATTTCATAAATTGTATGTTTGGTAGTAAAAGGTCTTTTTTAGTGATGTTCTCCTAATCGGATATTTTTAAAGACTAGAGAGGAAATTTGTAATGTAAAATAACTACCACATGGAGCACACATGTCGTCGAGTTATAAATTAAAACAGTTTTATCAACACGATTGAATAATATAAAAACAGGTTTTTACTATTGAACTAAGATTTTTCTTTTATATATTTTAATCATAGTTATTTTTATTTTTTATTAAATAAAAAATTCATGATCTTAAAAAAGAACATATAATAATACCTAAGAATCGAGATTTCAATAAAAAAATAGTTAAGAGAAAGTTGCCGTGGCATTCCCAGAGTCCTATATAGATTTGTTTAGTCAAATTACGTGTGAAGTAGGATAATTATGAAGCTGAGGTAATTGAATCTGGGATGGAGTTGGGCGACATGAGTCTTTGTCTAAGTGCCATGTACATTTAAATAATCATTCATATAAATGAAAGTGGCGCCCACTCATGTTGGTGCCTACAGATACACCCTAATATTCTCATTAACCCACCTCAACTGCAATGTCTCGAGACAAGCGTCCGATTCGAGTGAATCTTGGATCAAGTTTAGCTGAGATTACGAGTGCCAAACTGTCGGTTCCTTTTCTGAATAAAAAAAAAAACACTGAAAAATAATCTTTTTTTTATACTAAAAATATAAATATTAATCGATTGAAATTAATTAAATCTATTGACAAAGTAAATTATAAACCAAAATAATTTTAATTTCTAGAAATAAAACCGAAATCAAATAAAAAATTTATTTGAACCACCCCAACCAATTTTGTTCAATTTTTGAATCTCTTTTCACTTTTATTCAATTTCGATTGAGATATTAAAAAAAATTAATAATTCAAAAGTATGAACGATATTAATTAAAAATTAAATATATAACTGTACAGTTTTGTCAATATAATTTTTTTCAATTTAGAATATTCAAGAGTATGTAAATTTTTTATATTAATAATTTTAATTTTATTTTATTAAAAATTTATAGAATATGTGTTTAACATTAATGCATTACTTATTATTTTTCATCTCATAAATTTATAAGATATGATTAATAGTTACTAATATGGTTCAACCTATACTGAAATGAGTGTTGTGAAAATCTGGTAAGAGTTATTTACAATTCTAAAATTTATATATTAGATTAAAATAAGGATTTATATAAATGAATTGATAAAATTAATTAAAATTAAATTAAAATTCAGAGTAGGGTAGGGAACAGAGTTTTCAATTGCTTTTCCTGGAAAGGGGGATATACTTTTTAGAAAGAGGAGGAAGACAAAAAGATGAAATTTGACTCTACCTGTATAGAATGTGCATGTTTTTTTAAATATTTTGAGAAAATGGAGGGCCCTCTCCTTCCCAAGGTTTCATACATTGCCGTCTATTTTGTCCCACTACTTTTTCACTGTTACACCCTTAATTTGACCTTAATTCATTCATTAGTAGCTTTTCAATGTTATAAAGAGCACATGTATTTGACGATGAACTTAGCATTAATTACAACACTAAAATATTATTAAACTGTGATATTTATGTTAAATCTTGTTATGCCTTACTAATATGGTATTTTAATTTAATAGTTAAATAGAACATTATAAATTTCACAAAACTAAATATGAGAAGCAAATATATTTACCAAGTTTTTGTTTATTTATTATGTTGAATTAATAAATTCTTTAACATGTTTTAACTTTTTCTTAATTTTTTATTTAATTAATTAATTTATATATATGTATACATAAATAAATATAAACATATATTATAAAAGGATAATAAAATTTACTATTAATTTATAGTAGCTATAATAATTATTATAGTATTTAATAGTCTTATATTTAAATAAATTATAAATACTATATTCATAATTAGTGTTTAGATTACATTTAATTTTTTTAACAAGAGTTATAGTTAATATTTTAATAAATGTATCTATATTATTTTAAAAAAAATATAAAATTGCTTCATAAAATTTTGTCATATAAAATCTGGAGTCTTCTTTAGATACATATATTATAGATTTGCTTTGCTTCACACTCTATATACTCTCAAATTCTGAAAAAGAGACAAAAAGAAAGAAGAAAATTTTGTTTATCTTTGGCTGCAGTAGATGATCTTAACCACGGGTGGCAGCCCATTTTTTGCCATAGTTTCTTAGTATTGCTGCCATTAATGAAGCTTATTGTCTAAGTTTGGTTTTGCCTTTCCTCCTACAAGACAAACATACGAATTTCTACATGATTTGATTCTTATGTTAGCTGCCTCTACTCTAAATGGGTTTTTTTTTTTTTTAATTTCTGCAAATCGGACAAGTGTATGATTAATGCATTTTTTTTAATGCCTTCGTACTTCATGTTCAAATTGTTTAAGAACTTAAAAAGAATTAACATGAAAAACATTCTTATATGTGAACCAAAAAAGAAAAAGAAAAAGAAGAAAAGAAACTATATATCTTTTCAACTGTGACAAACGAGCAACATCCTATTTTTTAACAATAAAACAAATTTGGATTTGTATTTAACATTTATTATTTATATAATATATAAATAAATAAAAACCATACTATTTAGGCTTAATTATAAATTAAATTCTAAATTTTAGATTTTTTTAGCAATTTTATCTAATTCTTTTAAAATTTTAAATAAATACTTATTTTTTAATTTATTTTTAAAAATATCTTTCGATGACAATTTATGAAGTCTCACGGTGAAAAACTGATGTAAGAACTCGATTGTACTTACTAAAAAAATAATAATTATAAATTAGCAAAAATAGTTTATCCTAGATTTAATTATATAACTATTAAAATTCTCATGTATGTGTATTCTTTTACATATTTTACATCTAAATGCAAAAAAAAAAAAAAATTACTAACTCACTAATTTTTGTGTTAGTAAATAATATTGACTTGCCATGTTATTTCTCTCATTATAATATTTCAAAAGTTGTTATCGAAAAATATTTTTAAAAATAAATTAAAAATGTAGGTATTTATTTTAAGATTTTAAAATAATTAAATAAAATTGTCAAAAATTTGAAGTTTAGAATTTAATTAATAATTAGGCCTATTATTTATACTATTTTCTTTATTCGTTTTTATTACTTATTATATTTAGTTAATTTTTTTATATGATTTACGTCTGAAATTTTATTATTAAAATCTGCAATATCCACTTAATAAGTTAATGTACTTTGATTAGAATAAATAAATTATTATTATTATTATTTTAAGTATTTTATAGACTTATTTGTTTTATCATAATAGCTGATTTTTGAAGACATTTATTAAGAATGCTAATAAAAAAAACTCTATAAACAATAATTTTAAGAGTAAAAGTTAGTTAAGGGAAAGGTTTAATATAGCATATATAAAAAAACTAAATGTAAGTTGCTTTATATAATAATTCATTAATTTTATTTGACTTAATAACTTAATTTATACGGATGGATAAAATGATATTGTAAATTAAAAGAATATTTGGTCCGACCTTAATGAAATAAAGTGTGAAATAAGGCCACCCTTTTGGGTACAGATACTATGATGGACGATCAGGATGTGTCCTGGATGTCTCTTACAATTTTCAATTGTTTTGGATATTATGATTTGAAACTTTAAATAATTAACATAGTGTTTTCTTTTCCTTTTTCTATAATGGTTTAGTAATCATGTCTTACGTGTTGTTGTCTTTTTTTTTTTTTAATTCTTTTGTTAGTTTCTCCCTTCTTTTTTTATTAATCAACCCACAGATCAATCTGCTTTTAAAAAAGATAAATGCAGTATTGTTAAATGATGAAATAAAGTTTATTAGTTAAGATCTTTTTCGAAATAAGCTTATTACTTAATATTTTTAGAAGTAGCTTATAATATTAAAATTGCTTCTTATCAAAGCAGCACCCTGCTCATATTTGTATTAATTATAAAATATTTAAAGACTTTTTAAGAATATAAAGAAGTTGAGCCTAACTTAAATAGTAACTGAGAGGTTTCGAGTTCAAGTTCTCTCTTCCGGATTACATGAGTTTTATTTTTATTTTTATAATGAATGTAAGAAGATGATTATCTTATTTTGTATAGTCTATGATTTATTCGCCTTCTAATAAATAAAAAAATAAATATATATTTAAACATCTAAATTTTTATGAATTAATCATTTTAGTATTTTATTTTCAATTTGATTTAATAAACATTTTAATTTATATTTTTCTATAATATTTAAACACTTCTTGATATGTAGCTTTATTTAACATACCACGTGTATTATGCATAGTTGTTCTAATGTTTCAAGCGTTGTTAAGTTAAAACGCAAACTAAATTTAATAAGTTATAAAAATAAAATTTAAATATTTATCATATTAAATTAAAAGTTAAAATATTAAAATAATCAAATAATTAAATTTTAAATATCTAAATATATCTTAAAAAAATGAATAATTCAAACCTCACCAAAAGAAATGGCACTAGTATGAAATATGGAATGCCAAAATTATTATAGCATAAGAAGTAAAGTCGCATCCCAACATTTATTTTAATTTTAATAGTTTTGGGTTAATGGAATTGATGATTCAAGTGAGGCCATTTACTTCAACTTATTATCCCATTGACTTTAGATCAATGGAATGGAAAATGAATCTATCCATTAAGATGGAACTCTTGCAGAACGTAGGAAAAATCCTTCTCTCTCTCCTACTTTTTTTAATTTTTTTTATTAATTAGTTTTATAAATAAATATTAGTAAAAATTTTATAATCCTTCATTGTAAAAATGTTGAGTTCTCTTTTTATATAAATTTTATAGTCATCCATTATGGGAATATTGAGTTCCCCTTCTATATGAGAAGTGAAAAAAAATAAATCTAACCTAACATTCAAATAACCAGATTCGGTGAAAGACATCTATAAAATTGATATGTGGTTTAGTGTCATCGAATAAAGTGCTTTTACCACAAAATTGTAATCTATTACTCTATCAACACGATGATAATTATTAAAAATAAATAAATAAATATATATATATATATATATATATATATATATTAATTTATATTTATATTTATATTTTGTATATCAAACATATTTATCAATTCTCATTTATGTTCATATTTCTTGAAAAAAAAAAAAGAAACTTTTCCGGTAAATCTCAAGACAAATCTCAAACTTAGTCACACTACCTAGTTTTAAGGTTGCCGGTGCCATTCATCATTTTCCGAACAATTTGAAGGATTATCTTTTTATTTTTTAAATCATTAAGACCAATGACTGGTTAATAATATAACATTTTCTTATATATGTCCTAAATAAAATGAACGTCTCATTAATATAAACTAATAACAAACGGGGGAACGCATCATTTTCTTCAATTAAAAAAATAAAAAACATCAATCAGATTATATTCTAATTGATAATATTAAGCATTATTGTTTCTTCCAAGTACTGCTTATGAAACCAAGAAGTCATTGACAAACTTTAATTGATTTATAACTTTATCATGCTGTCTCATGTATTGAGTGGAAGTGATGAGTGCCTAAAATGAATTTCATAGTCAGCTAAGTTGTTTTTTTTAGTTGATTAGCTCCAATTAGGGTTCAAACCAAAGAATTAACAGTTTCAGAGACGATTTTAGTACTAAAATAATTATAATCTTCATTTGTTTTGATTAAAATGATAAACTGTTTCTGTTGTTTGCAGTAGAGATTTTAAGATGCTGCAAACTGTGGCCAAAGCTTCATTTTGGACTTCCTGTTTTCAGAGGTATGTAAAATCGGCAAACAACACCATTTCAAATAGAGCAACGCCTTTAATTTATGGAATACTTTTTTCATTGGTTTCCTACTGAGATTTTAACCCAGACATCACTGTTCTCTTTATAATTTGAATTTTTAACATTAAAATTGATAGCAGTTTGCGTATTTAGTCAGATATACTAGAAAAAACATTTGATTTATATGGTTGATAATGGGCTACAGGTATACAGCATCTATCAAATATCATAAGAATGGAAAGAAAAGGTGGTGGAATGAAGAATCCAAACGATGCACAAAACAATTATGTGATAGCCTCATGCTCGAACCAAGTGAATCTCCGACATTATATTTGGATTTGAAAGGTATCCATCCTTAAATTTCTTTTGCAATTATTGCTTGCATAACAGGAAAAAAAAAAAAAAGTTATCTGTATTAGGAAAACTACACAAATTTGTCCCTTTTTTTAGGAAGAAAAAGAACTTGTGACATTGCTAGAGCAAGACTATTTGTTCTTTGATAACGCAAAATTTTAATTTCAAAAAAGATGTAATAATCCTTAAACTACAAAAAATTAAGTTATTATTTTGAAAGAATATAAGATTTTTCCTATGAAATGCGAAGCAAATGCTTATTCTTCATGTTTTTATGTAATAAAAGAAATGAGTAATGCTTTTTTACATCATTATATATTGAATGCTATCATCTTTTATTAATATGTGAACTGCTATGTTTTTCTTTTATTAGTCATTGAAATTCATTAAAGTTTTAGAATGCAGGCATCATGAAACAATTTTCTCTTAATAAATTATAATAATTTGGAAATCCTATGAGACACTTTTGATATGACTCTTGACTATAAGAATATTTCTAATGCTTTTTTTATATGTTAAAAGTTTTTATTAAAAAAAATCATATTATAAAAAAGAATTCCAATATGTTTTTTATTTAACTCTTTATTTTTAATTTAATAAATGCATCACAATTGTAGTTTTTCCATTGGATAAAGTTAAAAGGAAAAGAAAAAAGAAATTAAAATAATGAGTAGTCTATTAAATTTAAATAATTTTTTTCTCTTTATATTTAAAAATCTCTTATATTTTTATTATATAAATTATGCTTTTCAAAATAAAAAGTGCTATTAAAGATGCTCTAATCATAAAGAGTTTGAGAGAAATATTATGTAATCGGACTTTTTCCAACACTAACTATTTGTAAACAAATAAGATACCAAATTATTCATAAAGAAGAAGTTTTTATTTTTGTTCGCCACTCCACCTCCCTTAAAAGATCCACTCCTGCTTGTGAAAATGAGTGAGTTAATTAAAATTAGTATAGATTCTTGAAATTAATTAACAAGCCAATTATCTTATTTCATCTAACATAATTAAATTATTATTGAATATTTACATGTTTTTGAGGATACAGACTTTTATCAAATATAAGTATGCATAAATACTTGAATCTTTTAAATATAAATGATAACTATGTATAATATTTGGTTCATATTTTTGTAAAATCTTGTTTATAAATGCATATAGGGTTAATTTATTAAGGGCAAACATAATATCCAGTTTGAGTATATAAAAATAGTGTTGTTCCTATATATATGTAAAAGCAGACTTAATTAGATGGAACAACAGGTTCAAGCCATGGATCTGATAAAGATAACTTCATATAATTATATAATATTTATTTTAAAACCAGTGTTATTTTATTACAATTATTATTTAATGTATTTATAAAATTTGTCTAGTTCAATCCAATAAAGTTAAATTAATTCCGACCGACCCATATAATTCAATATTAAAAACAAAAACATTAAATCATCCCATGTGTGGTATGATAATTTGACCTTTATATATAAAAATGTACATTAATAGCATCAATCTATATCCACCCTTGCACTTATATGTCACCTCCCTCCTGTACAATCCTCGTCATCCAAGAAAAGGCCTAAATAATTAAACTTCGTATTATTATTTAATCACAACTTGCAACCCAAAAAGCCATTTTTTTCAAATACAAAACGTAGAATTGACAAACATAAAAATTTATTGCCATTTTGGCAGGGTCATGGGCACGTTGAAGAAGACCTAGTTGCTAAAATTAAGTCGAACAAAATAATCAAGATACCCTATTAAATTATTAGCAAAAAATAATAAGAAATAAAGAAAAATGGAAGAAGGGTCACCTGAGCTGATAGAGGGCAAAATGTAGATATGGAGAACTGAGGAGGTGAATGAACCCAAAGTCAACTAGATTATATTGAGACACTGGATACGACCGGATGAACATTTAGTCAGCTTGGTTTAAAATCTTATTTAATTAATAAAACTAATTAAAATATATTCTTTTTAATATAGATCAAAACCAAACTAAATAGATATATATTATATTATTTGTATTTTTATCGAGATAAATAGCATCTAATTTAACAACTTAATTTTGTTAGTATACAAAAGTATTTCTTATTAATCAACATATTTGATTGGACGTATTTGAAATATATAAATTCTTATGCTTAAAATCAAAGTAAATCAAAATAATTTGATAGTTATAAACTTAAATCAAACTTAATTATCTTTTAGGAAAAAAATATTTTTTTTTGTTTTTACTGAATTTATTTATATATATATTTTTCTTTTAGTATTTTAAAATATTAAGAATATAGTTTTCTAATTTTTATTTTTAAATATCTTTTTATTAAAATAACCGTAAAACAATCACACTGTAAATTTAAAAAATAATATTTTTAATAAAATTTACACAGTAAAATTAATAATTTTTTTATTGATTTTAAAATATTCTCAAAAAATTCATTTAATTTTTTTTAATCGGTTATATTTCTCGGTGTTATTTTCCTCAATACTAGAGATGGGAGTTTGATTAAGTTTATGATTTTGTTGGACCTTTCGGTGACTTGATGTTGGCGGTAAGGATCATCTCTTCCCCTTAACACTCTTATGGAAAACTTCGTTTGTAGTCTTTGGCTTTAAAGTGTCTTTGTCGTATATTATAATCCATATACTTTAATTCGTATCATAAACTTACTACATTTTAGTTTTAGCAGTACTAAAACCCCTTTAGCTTTATTTTTAAAATATATATATATATATACTAACAATTATATTGTGATATCCGAATATATCATCAACCTAAAGTAAAATTTACCCTATAAAATATGAATAGGATCTTTGTATTTAAGATCAAAGAGAAATATGTCATCCCTAAACGCCTTATACTGATGTAGGGAGTTTGCTTTTAAGATAATTTAGATAATAACTTTCTGAAATGATATATTAAGATTTGGATACTCTTACCGTTCCCATAATTATTTTCCTCTTCCAATCATAATCTTTTTTTCTCTTTCAAATGATTATTTGATCATCACCTCGTAACTCTTATTTTTCAACTAATTTGATATATATTTTGTGTCTCATGATGTAATAGAAAATCAATTACTGTACTCGTAGAATTAATCTAATAGTAAATTTTAATTTAAACAAAATTTTTTATTTGTATAGAAAAATAAATAATTATTTTAATAAGCTCATCGTAATATATAAAAGTGAAAGAAACTAAAAGCTGATTGATCATATACACATGAAGTCAAATTGACTGAAAAGTAAAATTTGATTATTTTATTGACATTTTACTAATAACGCAACGATATAGATCTAAATCGTTTTGAATTTTATTATTTTTGAGATTGAGAATATATTCACATATAATTATGTGAGAACATCATCAGGTTGTTAGAGTTTTAAACGTGGATAATTTCATTACCAATACCTACACCTAGAATTTTCTATAGCCAAAATAACATGAAAATGAGAAGTTTCCGTAGCCAACCAACGATACTGTTTGCTAAAGTAAAAGAATTCTTTAAAACAAAAGAACACACTAGTTGGTAGTAAAGGGAAACATTTGGAATGTGTTTATTTTGGACAATGACATTGAAAAACAGACACAAGTCTTCTATTCTGTTTAGCGGTCAAACTGTTGAAAATTTACCTACCCTGAGATTTTGTACCAACGTGTAAGGAATTAGAATTATAATTTCGTAACCTGTTATTTTAAGATTCCTAAACTATATATCTCAATTTAACTGAGTTTTCAAATTAGAATCTCTTCCTCTTTGATATCTAATAATGTTGTGGGTATTGACAATCCCATTAATCCCTCCTTGTGAGAGCTACTTACCATCTAAACATCCGTGGCATTCTTATATCTATATCCATATATAAAAGTTGAATCTTAAAATATTCCGCTAATATTTTAATATATATATTTTTGATATATAGCAATTTTATGAATTTACAAAACTAATTTCTACTCATATATAAAATAAATCTCAAGAACAGTATATTTATTTTATATTTTTATATTAATTTATATAAATATAATCAATATATTCACTAACAAGTTATATATTTTAATTAAATATAATACAGTGTATTAAATATGTTTTAACTAACTTATGTAATTATTATTTATATATTAATTAATAAATTACCAAGTTTATGATAAATAATTATAAAGAATTAATTTTTCGAAGAAATAGGAAAGAATTTTTGAAAAACGTAAAAACGTACCTTACAGACGTCTAGCATGTAGTGAAAGCTCAGCCCTCAGATTCCCACCTTGAATGGGATCAAAACACTTTTAAGACTAGAAATAATTAAAATTTGTATATGGCATTTGGGCGAATAAATAGGTGTACAATGAAAATGAGGAAATAAAAAAATTTATTTTACATATATATGGAAAACAGGTTGAATTTTTTTTATTTTTATGGTTTAATATTTCTTTTTAAGATTTAAAATCTTAAAATTTTTATTTATTTGGTTTTTTTGGAGCTGCAATATGATATCCTTTCAGTATTTTATTGATATTTTTTTATAAAATTATAACAGTATTATTTTTATTTTTCATCCCTAATTAATTTTTTTTATTGTCATAAAAATTCAAATAGCTATTATAAACATAAAACTACTATCCTTGTTAATATATTTATATAATTTTTATCTTATTTTAATTATATATTTATTTATTTTACTCGTCATACATATTATAATATAATTATTATAAAATTATAATGTAAAGTATTTATAAGTTAATATAAATATAATAAATATTTAACAAATACTGAATAAAATATCCTTTTTTTATATCAATAAAATCTTCGGGTTGATAGCTAAAGAAATCTAAAAGAAATTCAATACATTTAAAATTAATAAAAGTAAAATTAAATTAAAAATAGAAATTTAGAAAAAATAGTTAGAAAAATATATTATAAGAACTGGGTTTTTAATTTTTTCATAATAAAAAAGTAATAACAAATTCATATAAAGTATTAAGTAATAAATAAACGTTGAAAATCTTTAAGTAATAGTTTCTTCTATTAGATTTACAATAAGTTATTTTGTTGCCATCAAAGAATAGTTTAAATAAATAAAAAATTCAAAATTTTGATAAACTTATATACAAAGAAATTATGCTACTCGTAGAATAGCATATGGAAGGCGAGATTATATAAGAAAAATTTAAACATTAAGATATCGAAAATCTTAAGTTGAAAAATATGAAAGATTCAAGGAATTAAATAATATAAAGATTTGTCGATTTAAGAATAAATAAATAAACGAAAATCTATAAGAGGATTTATAAGAAGAAGAAGATATTGGGCCAAAAAAGGAAAAGTAGTAAAAAAAGGTCATTTCTTGGAAATTAAGAATGTTGACAGGACAGAGAGAGTAACTGCAAACTGAGGTCCCTATGTAAGCGAAAACACAATAATTATATCATAGTAGAAAAAGGAAGCCAAAGAAGGCTTGCAAAGTGTATCTTTCTCTATATATATTGGACACGGGTGTTTAGAAAACAAAAACACATACAAACAACTTCTATAACGATATCATATATATATGAACATATAAGGGAGAAAAGAAACAACCTAGCTAATAAGGAAAGAAAGAAAAGCTTTTCTTGAATTCCTTACGTTTGGCTCGAGTTTTGAGGATTCAAGAATGGACACTCTGAGAAACAGAGGCGTCTTTAGGGTTTCTGTTTGTGGGCAGGAAGAGATAGAGCAGTTATCTAGAGATGGTAGCCAGTATAGTCTTACTAATGCAGTTTTACCTTCACTTGGTGCAAGAAGTAACCGGAGAGTCAAGCTCAGGACATTCATTATCTCGCCTTATGACCGCCGTTACAGGTGATTATCTGTTGTTGTTTTTCTTGGTTCTTGATTCTTCTTTCTTGTTTCTTGCTTCCTTTAATTTATTTTTTGTTTTTATTAGGTTTATTTTCCTGAGCTGGCTGGTTTTGACTTAACTGCTATTATTGCCTCGTTGAGTTATTTTCTACCATTGTTTATTCTGAATGGATGTGGAAAAGAATGGCATTGAATCTCGTGACACTTTGTTTATTACAATAAACTGTTCCTTAATAATTATTCATCTTTTTTCTCTTTCTGGGACTTTTTTTTTTTAGTAGGGAATTTTAAGTTTGTTCTTGTCATTTTTGTTTATTTTGATGGGTATTTTTGAATCCTTTGTTCAGTTTTTTTTTGGCGGTTTTCTTGTTTGTATTTGTTTTTTCACCATTTGTTGGTATCTGAAAAAGGACTATTTTCTGTTTGTTCCTCCAGTAACTTGAAGTTTATTACTTTGTTTTTGTTAAAAGGAAAAGGGAGGTTGGAGAAAGTTGATTTCTTGAATCATTGAAATATCAGTTTTGGCCTTTCTATGAATAATTCTTGGTTACTGAATCTTCAAGTCTAGTAATATTATAAGTTTTAACCTTTCTGAGAGTGGTTGATCCTTGATGGCCTAGGTTGCTTAGATTCTTGGTGACCGACTATTTTGAGCCTTTTCCTGGTTATTATATGGCAATTAAAGGGGTTCTTTTTTTTCGTTATAATGAAAACTTGGATTGTTCTTCACATGTCTTTGCAATGTAGCAATTGTATTCTAAAAGTGAGAGATCTAATAATCATTTTCTATTGGTTAGAATGATTTTATTGAATTGTCTTTGAGTCATACCGAATGATGTTCCTGATTGGAGGCCTAAAGAATCTTCTTCTGGTTTGACTTGTACAGTGAACATTTTTCAGGTTCTCTACTATCTTCTTTTTGTTTTCTCTACCTTTCTTGCATTACCCATTTGTAAATTTTTTAACTTTATGTCGAAGTAGTTAAGTTTTTCTCTACCTGGGTCTTCTACGTATTGCTTTGTGTGAATGATTGCAGATATTAGCCGATTGTAGCAGAGCTTTAGTCACTTGCAATTTCTTTAGTTCTCAGTTTTAGTGGCATGAAAAATTGGTAGCTGTAAAATATTTAATGTGCTAAAGTTGGCTAATACTTTAATTAACTCTTGCAGAATATGGCAAACTTATCTTGTTCTTCTAGTCGTCTATACTGCTTGGGTATCACCTTTTGAATTTGGATTTCTGGAGAAACCAGAGGGACCACTCTCTATCACTGATAATGTTGTCAATGGATTCTTTGCTGTGGATATCCTTCTCACCTTCTTTGTTGCTTACCTTGACCATTCTACTTACCTGCTTGTTGACGACCCAAAACGGATTGCTTGGAAGTATACAAGTTCATGGCTTGCTTTCGATGTCATATCCACGATCCCATCTGAACTTGCTCGAAAGATTTCGCCTAAACCATTCCAATCCTATGGATTTTTCAATATGCTTCGCCTTTGGCGTCTCAGAAGAGTCAGTGCCTTATTTTCCAGGTAGCAAGTTTTTCTCTCTAGCTCTTAAATTTAAGCAAATTTGGAAGTTTTTGAACTTTTGTAATTTTATTTAGCTCGTCTAGGAAGTGTTCTATTTCCCCTACGTAATTCTGCTTTTATAATTCTTTGAACAGACTGGAGAAAGATAGGAACTATAACTACTTCTGGGTTCGATGTGCCAAACTTATTTGTGTAAGTAATCAAGAAAAGAATGCCCCTGATATTGATTATACAATTTATTTTTTCCAAAGATGAATTACCTTACTGGCATTTGGATCATCTATAGGTCACCCTTTTCGCTGTTCACAGTGCTGGATGCTTCTATTATCTTATTGCTGCACGCTATCATAACCCCGGAAGAACTTGGATTGGACAATCCTTGGGGGACAATTTCCTTGAACAGAGTTTGTGGATCCGATATGTGACTTCAATATACTGGTCTATTACTACTCTGACGACTGTTGGCTATGGTGATCTGCACCCTGTGAATACAAGGGAGATGATTTTTGATATCTTTTATATGCTTTTCAACCTTGGATTGACAGCATATTTGATTGGTAACATGACCAACTTGGTTGTTCATGGGACTAGCCGAACTAGAAGATTTGTGAGTTACTGTTCTTAATTTTGTACGTTGATTTGCGTCTTAGTTTTGTTATCTGTATTGGATGATTACCTGTTCTTGGATTATAAATTTATATCATTCCCCTTAATTTTAACATTGCAGAGAGATACCATACAAGCAGCTTCAAGTTTTGCACAGAGGAACCAACTTCCTCTTCGCCTGCAAGATCAGATGCTTGCACATCTGTGTTTGAAGTTCAGGACAGATTCAGAGGGACTGCAGCAGCAAGAGACTCTCGATTCCCTTCCAAAAGCAATTCGTTCAAGCATTTCCCATTATCTTTTCTATTCTCTCCTAGACAAGGTGTACTTATTTAGTGGGGTTTCCAATGACTTGCTTTTCCAGCTGGTAATTCGCTCAAATTTGGTGCTGACTTTTTTACTTGATTTGCATTATCTTTTGTTAAGTGGATATTCACTTTTTTTTTTCTGTGAATTAAATTCAAAGGTATCAGAGATGAAAGCTGAGTATTTCCCCCCCAAAGAAGATGTGATTTTGCAGAATGAAGCACCGACAGACTTCTATATACTCGTCACTGGTGCTGTGGTAAAACTCAGATTAATCTCCTGGCAACCATTTTGTTTCAATTAGAAGTTAAAATCGCCATATTAGTGAAAAACATATTAAAATACGCCTCTAATATATGATTTGATTGACAGGATCTACTTGTTTACAAAAATGGAGCTGAACAGGCAAGTCTTGTCATTTGAAACTCTTAAAGCATTCAAAAACGTACTTATGACTCGAAGACTGAAGTATTATAGTCAGTTCTTGATAATATTGTGTTGGATGATTACAGGTTGTTGGGCAGGCAAAAACTGGTGATCTTTGCGGTGAGATTGGGGTGCTTTGCTATAGGCCACAACTTTTTACAGTACGGACCAAAAGACTGAGCCAGCTACTACGTCTGAACCGTACTACATTTTTAAACATTGTTCAGGCAAATATTGGAGATGGGACCATAATCATGAATAATCTCCTTCAGGTATGTTGACTGGAACGAACCTGGTCAAATCTAATCTAGAACTAGAATCCAGACCTTTTCATTAAACGTGGAGATTTCCGTAGTGTTTCATTGTATTTTCCTGTGAAGCTTTTCCAATGCTTAACTTTTTCTTTTTTGTCCTTGGTGGGGCAGCATTTGAAAGAACAAAAGGATCCAATAATGGAAGGAGTTTTGGTGGAGACAGAGAACACGCTAGCTCGTGGTCGACTGGACCTACCTCTCAGTCTATGCTTTGCTGCACTCAGGGGAGATGATTCCTTATTACATCAGTTGTTGAAACGGGGCCTGGATCCAAACGAATCAGACAACACTGGGAGGTCAGCACTGGTACGTGAAATTTTGTTTTCTTTGCAATTAATATTTGATTTTATCTCCAGTGCTGATGCTGTTTTTTTTTTTTTTTCCTTTTTCCTCATAAATTATGTCCATTAGCATATAGCAGCATCAAAAGGAAGTGAGAACTGTGTACTTGTTTTACTAGATTATGGGGCAGATCCTAACTCTAAAGGTAAATTCTATTCTATTGCCAAAACCTTGTTCTATGCACATTTTAACATTCTTTTATACTATAAATTCTGAATTTGACTTCATCTTTTGTTCCATCTCTCTCATTGTCTGGTTAGCATGCTTATTAACAGGAAAAATAATTGGTTATTATTAAGCTTTAACTATATACATCCTCTTACTCGTTTCATATTATTTGTTTACTTGTAACAATCTGACATATGCATTGTTCTTTAAATATTGAACTGAATAGGTCGAAACAGATCTCAGTTGACATTCTAATACTGTTATCCAGAACAGCTAGTTGATCCCCTTAATTTATGCATCATATGTGTACGCATGCATTATCAGATCTCATTTTGTGACAAGAAAATTTATTATTTTAGTGATTTCAAGTTTATACCTGTGACAGGATTTAGTCATCACTGTTCTTTCTAAAATTAGTAAACTCAATAATGCAGATATGTCATTGTGCATTTGTTTAAATATGCTATGAATTACCTGTCACTTTATTAGCCATAACTTTATCAGTCCAAGCATGCATATATATATATTATCCTGACTTTTTCATACTTATTGACTTTGCGTATAAAATTATTTTGCATTGGGTTCTTGTGTGGGCACTGATATTGTTATGTTAGGTAGCCTTGTTAGACTTTAGCAATTAAGTATATAAAACGGACACAATCATGCGGTGTTTTTACATGGGATGTCTGTTATCAACTGTAACTGTAGTTCTTACAGTTGACGGGAAAAGATTGCGTTTCGAATCTGCCTCTTTGTCTATTTTTATATTACTACAAAATATTTGGTGTTTTTCTGATAAGATGCATTGTGCATCTTCCCTTAATATTTTTCATTATATAAATTTCTGACAGTTACTTTCTTCTGATCTTTAATAAATGATAACGTTATTTTAGGGGATCTTTTATGGTCTAACTTGTGCACTTCAGTAAGCATGAACATTTTCAAATGATTTCAGAACGGTCATTAAGCAATACAAATTATAACTTAGCATTCATTAATTAATTGGACATGCATGCAGACTCTGAAGGGAACGTGCCACTATGGGAGGCCATGGTGGGTGGTCATGAAGGAGTGACCAAACTGCTGATGGAAAATGGTGCAAACATACAATCTGGAGATGTAGGTCATTTTGCATGCACTGCTGCTGAACAAAACAACTTGAATTTGCTCAAGGAAATTGCTCGACTTGGAGGGGATGTAACCTGCCCTAGGAAGAATGGAACTACAGCACTTCATGTTGCAGTTTGTGAGGATAACACTGAAATAGTTAGATATCTCCTGGACCAAGGTGCTAAAATTGACAAACCAGATATCCATGGTTGGACTCCGAGAGATCTAGCTGACCAACAAGGACACGAAGAAATAAAATTCATTTTCGAAACTTGTAAAGAGCCCAAAACTGAAACTGTTGTTTCGATTCCTGAGAAACCGCAGCCACCCGGCATTAGGTTTCTTGGGAGATTTACAAGTGAGCCAAATATCCGTCCCCTGTCCCGTGATGGTTCGTTCACAGGTACAGATGATAGATCATGGAGTCAAAACCGTCCAAGACGCAGAACTAATAATTTTCACAACTCGCTCTTTGGGATGATGTCAGCTGCTCACAAGGGAGAGAAGGAATTACCATTTCCAGTTACCCCATCTATAGGTGTAGACAATTATGGAACTAACCCTGCTAGAGTGGTAATTAGTTGCCCAGAAAAGGTAGAAATTGCAGGAAAGCTTGTTCTTCTCCCAAGGAATTTGCAGGAGTTGGTTGAGATTGGCAGTAAGAAATTTGGACTCTCGCATGCCAAAGTTTTAAACAAGGATAGAGCTGAAATTGATGATATTGAAGTGATTAGAGATGGCGATCACATCTTATTTGTAAGTGATCGGACAAAAGAGATTAACCGCCAATACTCCCTACCTGTTCTCAGTGATCAAACACAAGAAACTAACAGCCATAATCCCTAAGAAAGGGGTCATGATGTATATGACGCATCAAAACTGGTGCCTGATTAATTTCTTTTTTTCTTTCCAAGTTTCTCTCTCTTTTTTTTTCTCCTTCGCAATATTTTTTGTGAAAATTTTAGTAGACCAAGCAGATCCGATGTAAAAAATCATTGCCTGAGATGGATCTTCAGAGGTATGTGCCTCTTTCGTATCTCAATAGCCTTTCAATACACAGTTTTCTTGTTCAATAGCTGAAGAAAAGAAATTGAAGCTATTAATGGTAAAGAACAACTACAGTACTTTTTGAAGTTACCGCAGACAATTGCAAGTTAGGGATGACTATGGGGTAATTTCATCCTGTCCCTAAAGATGAAGTAAATTCTCATATACACAAAAAAATTAAGATATAAAAAATATATAACCTTTTTCCAATAAATAAATATATGCATCTATTCAAGTATTTTATCAAAATCATTCCATTTTCTATCCTTTTGCCTGCCAACCTTTCCTCCTCTACCTCATTAAAGATACAGGTGTCTTTTTCTTTTTGGCAGAGTTAACGATTAATCTGAATAAGAAGATTATCTAATTATACTACATCCTAGTAAAAAAGAAGTATGCTTCTTTCTCCTTTGTGTGTTGCATCCTCATTTTTGTAATCTCCTTTTCTGTTTCTTTCTTGTATTTTCTCATTAATACAGATAAAAGAACTCTGAATACAGTATTCAACCACCTTCTCTGATTCTGTTTAAAGAATCAAAGTTACAAATATTCTTCATAATCTTACAACACTGTCCTCACTCTCTGCAGCATCGTACTCTGGGTGGACCTGCACCACCGACACAAGCAGATATTGTTAGAATTGCATATAGAAGCAACAAATGTAGACGTGTATTTCCAGGAGATATTGCTTTCTTGATCAACACTTAGTAGAAAGCTCTTCCATTCATCGCTTGATTCCCAAGATTGCTGAACTTTTCCATTACAAGTTTGGAAAAGTTCTTTTAAGCGTTACTTCTTCCAATTAATATATGGACACAGAATCCATTTTCAAATAAGCAAACAAATCTGTTCTTCAGTTGTGCTTGGATTCCCCCTTTAGTACTTGAAAGGGGGACTGCGATATACTGACTCTAACTTCTGAAATTGTAAATTTGTAATGCAAGATACGAATATTTCATAAATTTCTAGAAATTAGAGGTTATGTTCTTGCCTGCAAGTTCCTTTCATTACTGAACTTTTTAGATCTAAGCTTCAGCTCTCCTCTACTGGTGGTCAGCTCATCCAGTATCTCAGAAACACATGATTCAAAGTCAGACTCTTCATCCGAATCCTGCCAACACATATAACAATTTACACTAGTTTTGGTGCATATTCAATAAAACTGTTGCATGCTGCATTTTCTGGAGCACTGGCAGACTACATGCTTTAATAGCGTTTTACCTCAAAAGATTAATTATTTAATCTAGAATTTACTATCTTAACCATTCAAACATAGTTGAAATGTTTAAAACTGAGACTACTCGCTTAAATCAAGAGACATGATATTTACACATCAAGCAGGAAAAGAAAACTTATTCCCAAATCCTCTGGTAATAAATAATAATCTATGCAACAACATAGAAATCACTACAATTCATGCCTGCGTTTTATTAATGATGATTGACTGATATTGTTCTAGATCTCCTACATCGCAATTACAATTAACTTACATACGAACAAGAACGAAATTTAAGGACTTTGGCCAGTCAGCCATAAAGAAGATGTGAATGTACCTTGAATGAGACACCATGACAACGTTTTGGAGCTCCCTCAATTTCCTCATATCCAGCAGCATCCAATTCCCGAAGGTAAAGGGGGTCGAAGAATTTGGGAAGTATATGCTGCCTTATACTTATGAGCAGAAAGAATGGCAAGGGGAACAAGATTCCAGCGATAGGTATCCAAGTTATTCCGAAACAAACAAGAAGATACACAAGCTGCAAGAGCGTAAAAGTAGCTATGTACTTAAAGGGCACTCTCTCTACATAAGAAGCATGTGCTGTTTCCAAAATCCTGTCAGAAGTTGTTTCAAAGTCAGAGGTTATTAGCCTGGAAAAGTACATCTTATGCTAATTTTTTGCATCTTACATCTTATAAATGCCAGAACTCAGAAAGGCACTAAAAAATATCACTACTTACTTGTATCGCCGGCTAGGAGCAACAAAAAGCAGTAATAATCTTTCCCAGAACTGGCTTCCGGGGAGACTATCAATGGCCATGTATGCAAAATAGCCCCAGAGAACTGATGTTGGAATCTTCTTGATTATAGGCATAGCAAGTAAGGATCCTCCCACAAGAACTGATTGGAGGAAGTTGCTAAGTCTTTGCTCATTAACTCGGACAGGTAAGTAAGCATCAATATGCTTTTCAGGATCAAAGCGACCGCTTGTAATCCCTCCATCCTCACTTATAACTGCATCCTTCAAGTCCTGCAGCTCTTTAGCTGCTGAAGGCTACAACAGAAATATACTACCATTATCAAGAAGTTGTTACGTAAGCAATTATACAAAGTAAAATTACAGAAGCTTATCCCAATAAGTCAGCAGGTGACAGAGATTCAAAACAACCTAATTACATAAACTGAGAACTTACAGGCGGAGTTTTCTCTAATTCTATGAACACCTCCTGCATCCTGCCATAGATTTCAGAGTTGGTCGCATTTAGTTTCATGCCTTCCTTAGCCCTTTTTACCATCTTCTTCCTAATCAACTGCATTAATGATAAACAGACTTTATGAGAATATACAGAGATTATGTTCCCATAAGTAATTGTGCACAGATGCTTTAAGTCAATGCCCCACCTGTCTGTTAAGAACGGATAAGCTCTTGGTGTGCATAGGAGATTGTGGGAGCACCCCATTAGAGGGAGGGAGTCCAAGTAATCCACAGATCAGAGTCTATATAATATATTCAAAAAAAAAGGCAGAATTTAATGCAGAATTCACAATTGATTTAAAGCTTAATAACTGGTAGAAAGGAAAAAGAGGAGATCAGATAATATAACAAGTCCAAGTAATTAACAGATCAGAGTATATATTTAAAAAAAATGTAGACATCTATGCAGATTTCAGGAAAAGAAATAGAGGAAACAAATAATATACCATAACACCCAGGATTAAGATATCATAATGATAAGCTGAGGGTTTCTTCAGATTGAAATCTTTCTGTTGTGCCAATTGTGAAGCAACACTATGGTCAAAAAAATAAAGACCAGTAACCATGACAGCAGGTATCGAGGCAGCAAATATGTATGGTAGTGGGACCTTCAGCATATCCTGTAATTTAAGCAAGAATATTATTGTCAATTAAAATATTCAATACCAAAAGACAATGTGCTATATAGAAGGATAACGCAAGCAGCTGCATAATTTACCATGACTACAGTCCAATGCTCCAAGGATGCAGAGTCCCACGGAAGAGGACTTTGTAGTCTCCTAGGAACTCCAGAAGGAGCTTTGCCTGGTATGGTAAATGATAATGCTGCCCATAATACTACCATTAAAGAAACTCCATAGTCGGCAATGAAACTGCGAAACCATCCTGTTTAAATGGTAAGATAATGTGAGATTTCTGAAGAAATGGTTGGTTCATGCCAAAGGGCCCTTGTAAATTCGCTTCACAAACCTGTCCCGTACTGCCAAGATCTTGCACCTCTACTTTTTAAAGAAGTGAAGAGTAATCCAAAACTGAATATGATCCCTAGCAGCCCATTTGTGTATAGCCACTGAAAACTATATTTTTCCAACTTTGGATCTTCACCTTCAGGAATTTTGAATTCACCTACAATCCCCTGCAATTCAAGCAACATTTTGTTTTCTTTAACAACCAAATGCAATTCCCTCTTCATTAGCAGTTAATCTGCTTCTGTAGTTCATAAATGTTGAAATTAGTACTTTTGCTGTCACGTTAGAAAGATATTATAAGTGTTATTAGTACAAAGTATGGCTTGAGTGTAGAAAAAAGTAAAGTACGGTAAAAAGTATGGTGTTAATTAAGAGTTGTTGATTTTGTTTTTTCTCCCAAATAAAAGGGAGCTGCTATTATGAGAAAATGTAAGGAAGATTTAAGAAGAAAAGAGAAAAGATTGCTGTTGCTTTTTTTTTTTTATGGCTCTTCAATTTCTACTAAATTTGTTTCTTGTTTGTTTGTTAAAAATGCTTTTTGCGTACCTTCACAGCTTGTTCAATGAAAAGGACAGCAATTAACATGCCGAAAAGTTCTCCTGCAACCCTTGTGAATCTATTGATGATGGTACAAGCATTGAATATAGCAAGAAGGAAGAGTAGAAAAGCTGTCCACACACATACCCTACAGAACTCAAAATCATCACTCATTAACTACATATTTCAACAATCAATATCCCCTATTGAGAACGGGAAAAAAAAAATAAAGATTTGAATCCTGTACGCGTACCATCCAGCCCAAGCCAAGTACAGCTTTTGTCCAATGGCATCAGTTTTTTTTGCAAAACTGTACAGATAACTATACATTATGACAGTTGGCTCTGCAACTCCCAGAATCAACAATGGCTGGCCACCGATCAATGAGTGTATGATACCGCACATAGCAGTCGAAGCCAGGGTCTCCACTGTGCTCAGACTTCCATCTAAATGGGAAGAAAAAGTTCTTTAGCAAACGCAATACATTCTATAATTTGTATAGGAAAAATGTTTGGCATTTGTATATTAGGATACAATAAGAGGAAACCTGTTTCTCTGCTAAGTTGTTCTCCGAAGGCAATAACCGGAAGAGCAGAAGCGAATAAAATATAGGTGGTGGGAGCCAGTATCCTAACATAATTAATGTGAAATAATTATCCTTCATCAGAATCAATCTTAACCTCATAAAAGAAATGCTAAATCAGAGTTTACAAGAAGAAAAGGTGATAATAAAACCTGGGGCCTGTACACAGTGCATTGCTCCAATCATTCAGGTAACATGCCTTTCGCCCTTTAAAGTCTTGAACAATACCTTGGAAAGGATTTTTAAAGCTGTTCATCGCTATATGCAACAACATGTTCAAAAGATCAGAAATCCAACATCTAACATCCTTTTAAAGGAACAGGAAGGAAAAAAAAGTTTGGCAGACAAAGTTTCTTTCTGACATTCAATCCTCATTTTGCATTCTTACCTGGAAAACGAACGCCGAACAGGCGTCCCACCCCAGCGATGAAGAAGCAAAACAGAAATCAGAAAGATTAGCCCTTCTTTTGCTTAAAACAATATTGCAAGAAAATTAAACAATAGTTAACAAAAAGGTTGGCATGAAACAGGTGTTTTTTTCTTGTATGTCTGTCAAAGGTGGTGATAAAAGGGAAGAGAGAGAGAGAGAGAGAGAGACAGAGAAGGCGGATGGTTCTCTCTCACTTCAAATATAGGAATGATAACACCGCGGGAGCCGTTTTTTTGGAGTTTTGACAGTAAAGGGGTGTTATTAACAAGTGGCACTTCTTTCTTTGATTAGTGGCCCAAGGCATTAGTTATGTACTTCTTTCTTTTATTAGAAAAGATACTACTTAAGACATTATAGGTCATTTTATTTTGCTTTGGCTTATGTCAATTACAATGCACCACCGGCTAGCTGCCGGCTAACGAGGCTACAGTTTCTGTACAAAGTTTATAAATTAAGAATATTGGCTTCCATGTTTACCAGATATCTCAATTTTGCATGACAATCACCTTGGCATTTAACATATTGGGTTTACGTAAAAGCCACAAGTTCAACACTAAGGCTTGAAAGTCTAAGCATGATCGAATCAGAGTGTAAATAAACTGCATAGGGAACCAGAAGGCACAAGATCAGAACCGCCTACTGTGACCAAAATACATGGATGAATCCAGCTTTTGTCTTTACACAGGAATTGCTCCTTGGTAAAAACCAAGAAAACTAGAGAAGGAACATCATTTCTGTCCTAGCCACTAGTACTACGAGGCAGGTGCTTAACGAGAGAACTATCAAACCTCTCACAGTATATAAGCATGAACTGTGATGATGTCCGTCAACTAACATAGCTGAGACTTCGTAATGATAAAATACAGTATGAAAAAACCAATTGAATCAGTCACAGCCCGATTTGTTAAGGGAAGCCGATCCTGTCACGCCCAAAGCAAAATGGCAACTGACCACACTCTTGCTGAAAATTGATACAGATTACAGTCAAGGCGTGAATGAATTTAAACGTGAACTGAGATTGATAAACGTCCTCCAGTAAGTTCCAGAATATCAGGTTCAAAAGTCGCATAACATTTAGAGAGAAATGAAAATATACTCTCTTTCATCCTTGCTCTATTAAATACGATTGTCAAACAAATACAAAATGTAACTTCTTTAGCTTGGTAACAAAAGCTTTGCTACTTTAAAATCTCTGATAAATTAGTTACACTTTAAAACAGATCTTGTAATTGCATCAACCATCATATCATACTACAACAGCTTAAGCATTTTCAGACGTTCTTCATGTTCTGAATCCAATTTTGCTGGTGTATAACAACCATGAAGATCCTCTACTATGTATTCCTGCAAAATTTTAACACCAAGTATTCCTAAATTGTGGAGCCCGGTCCTCGAGGATGTTAGTTAAAATAACAATTGATATGGATTAAGAAATTACCTTTGTTAACTCCCTCTTAGTAAGGATGTGATAGTGTCTCTGCCAGATCTTCTGAATGGCCACGGTGGCAGCAAGGAAACCATAAGCTATGCCAAGAATGGCAAAGATAACAACAAAAACCAAAACCAACGCAAAGCATGCTTCCATAGATGCCGGGAAACAGTCCAGAATTCCCCATCCATAACAGCAATTCTGGCAGCCAGCCATACGTGGATCATTACTATTAAGGGACGAGCAATGTAATATGAGGCCGAAAAACCCAAGAAGAACAAAAAAAGCCAGTACTCCTGGTGCAAACCCAGCATAGAAAATAATGGTTAGTCAGTATCCTGCACTCAAGAGAAGAGGGTGTACAAGCAAGCAAGATATTTTTCCAGTTTATATGCCCCCAAAAGAAAGGTGACTGAGCAACAGCCTACCACCACAAAGAAATACACAAAAACACTCAAAAGACTCCCATATTGACCACTTAGAGCATTATTGTAAACCATTGAGTCTTGAAATAGTTTAAATATATCCAGGAGAAAAGCCATTAGAAGCTAAAATTGCTGAAATAAATAATTCTCAAAGGAGAATTCATATCATGAAAGAGGGGAGTTTGACATAAGAGCTTCGGATAGAGCTGTTCTAGATGCTAAAAAGATCAGCAAACAGAATGCATATATCAAGGACATATACACATGAGAATACAACAAATTTCACAGAAAACACCGAGAGCGAAGTTTTATATAAGAGGCGACATTATCTTCCGTAAATATTGAGTAGTGCCCTAGAGGAAGTGTACTCTGATATAAAACCATATCCAAATCATTACCGAAACATAAATCCAAATTAGCAAGCAAACACTCCTTCCTCCCACCTCTTTTCTAATATCCATTTTCTATGCAATATAAATTATAAATGTTTGCCAATCAGACAATTACTGAAAGGGAAAGAGGCTGCTAAACTAGCATCTCAACTAGCATAATAGTACAGTAATTATTTCTTAGCAGCCAAGACCAGAATTTCCAATACTAAAGTCCTAGCAAAGAAATTAAATAAAACAAGAAAAAGAAAACTGCCAAACCATAAAAATACCTATGCAATAATAAAATGGTATAGGATGTTTTGACAGGATGCGATCCCAACCATCACTAAATGAGTTCCTAAAGGCGCCATCTTTGTCCATAAGGTATGCAAAGCCACCCATTGCAGCAATTACCTGAAAGACACAAATTTACTCAGATATTAGGTGGTTATTTAAATAAAAGAAGAAAGATACTTCTTAATTTGGGACCACATAAAAGGTACTCTTTAAGTAAATCAGCTAAGGACGTCAAGTCTTTTAGGATACAGCTCTGCTGGAAAGAAATGTCAGTTAGATTTGTTCACACCTTAATTTTACAGTGAAAGCAAAACTAACGCAATGAAGACAAAAGCAGATAAAATTGTTCTCTGCTTTCTTTGCGAATGTGAATCTTTTATACGCAACGATATGGACTTAGAATTTCCAAAACAGACATCTTAAGTTCAAACCGCATTAGGCTTTGTTCTTTTTCTTGTAGTTGCATGGCTGAGGGGGTTGAAAATAAAAGGAAAAGGAAAAGGAAAAGGAAAAGAAAAAGTAGTAAAGTAACTCACAGTCTGCACAACCAAAAATACAATAATAACATCTCTCGTCACAAAAATTCTGAATTTCATCTTACGCCATGAGTTGTCCTCAAACAAAGCAACTTGAAGATGAAATTGGGCTTTACATGTTGTGCAATGTGAGAAAGCAAATCCTTCCTATTTAAAGAAGAAAGAAAGCTGTTGTTAGATCAATGGAAACAATAAAACACATTAAAGGATGAAAGATATATTATGTGTATCAAGTCTTATAACATAGGACTTACCTTAACTGAGCGCCAATGATCAAGGCATGATCGATGAACAAACTGTTGAGTACCTTTGCACATGCATGGAGATATTAACTCATCACCTATAAAATCAAGCAAACAACATCAGACTAGTGGGGAAAAGAAATAACATACAACAAAATAGAGCTTGAACACAAGAAAAATGTAGGGAAACCGTATTATATAACTTCAGTAACCCAACATTACTTCTTATCTACAATTAGAAATGAAGGATGAAAATTAGTAACTAGAGCTTTTGTCATGTATACGTTAATCTCAAAGCTAAGGTTGGTTTAATAACCTTGATTTCAATGAAACAGAGAAAAGAAAAACATCACAATATGGCTGCAGAAAGTGCCACTTTGCAGGGTGTTCCATGATTCCATTAAATGTACAAAAAGGATATTTGTCAACCACGTAAGTAAAATGGGGTTATGTTCACCTGGTGGCTCTACAGTAGGGATTTAAAAACATAGGAATTGCATGGAAGGAGAATCAGCTTAGTTTTCACATCATAGTAGGGAAAGCTTGTCATTCTCTAGATATCTTTAAGACAAAGTTTTTCCTTTTTTCCCTTTTGTTTATTTTCCTTTAATCAAGTAGTAAACGGGTACATTCTTCTTTTTTTAAAAATTATTAACCTCGAATTCCATGTTCTTGAAACAAGAAATCCCAGTTATTAATCCTCGTACAAATTACAAGAAAAAAAAAACCTACCCTAGAATAAGCTAGAACAAACAATTAATTTAGACTTTGTCAAGAGTCAACCGGCACAATGGACCAAACAATTTGCAAATGTATCCAAGTATATTGCATAATTTTAGCCCATCTAATGAATAAAATTACTTGCAAACTCAATTCTAATCACTGATTACACCAGAAAGCAGTAAAAAAAAAAAAAAAAAAAAGAGTAAGATTTAGCAATCGCCAATCACAATTGTAACAAAAACTAAACTTAAAAAGTCTAAAAGATTTAAACTTTATTAAGAATTTGATAACTTCACCTGGTTCACAATCGCTCTCGAGACAAATTCGACAAGTAGGAACAGAAGCATTCTCTATATCATCAACATCATCATCATCTTCTTCATTATCAATCTCACTCAAACGTCCTGGTACCGGCAATGATGATGACGGTGAGTGAGCCTGGTTCTGTAACAAAGGATCAGAGTCACTAGGAGGATTGTCTGCACTCAATGCCTCTAGCTGCACTTCTCCTTTCATCTGATTCTAAACCCTAAATTGATTACTGAAATGAAATGAAAGAAAAGTATAAAACTTTTCAATTGGATTTGGGAATTTTCAATTTTGGATATTTAATCTCATATGGAGAAAGATTAAAAACGTTTTTTTTCTTTTTTCTGAAAATAGATTAAAACCTTTTATACAAGGAAATATTGATATGTATTTTCAAGAGGAATTTAATAATTAATAACAAGTATGGATAATTTTGGGGCCTTAGATATGACTGGTGATCTTTTCTAGTTAGCTTAGAGCGCACCTCATCTGATTACTGCTGTTTTTCTTTTGTCTTGGCTTTGACCTCTTCGTCTTCTACGTAGAGTCCACGTCGGTTTCTTTCCACGAAACGTTACATGGAAAAGTAACTCACGAAGACGACAGCGACATAAAACGACTTGTCGTCTTAACTAGGATTAGATGACTGGGCCTGCAAGATAAAGTTCAATGAAAAAATCAAAAGCATTCTTTTAATAAATGCCACAAACACA
This sequence comes from Ricinus communis, assembly GCF_019578655.1. Taxonomy (NCBI): domain Eukaryota; kingdom Viridiplantae; phylum Streptophyta; class Magnoliopsida; order Malpighiales; family Euphorbiaceae; genus Ricinus; species Ricinus communis. The sequence continues at coordinate 26,513,046 of NC_063258.1, forward strand.
ATAAATATTTTTGTAAATATTTATAAGAATTCCAATAATGAAAATATTTTAATATGAAGTTTTATTTATAAAAATACTCCATTTTACTTTTTCTAAAGATAATAAAAAATAACACACAAAACCCTTAAAAATAAATAAAAAAATTCAAGATTCTAATATTAAATACTAAAAATAATTTGCATATATCAATTATCTCAAGAAGTCAACTAGTAAGAGTGATTTCAGAAATAATTTAATATCAAAAATATTATTTTCAATAAATAAATATATAAAAGAGAGAAATTTTAGATTTTAAAAAAAAATTCTAGATTCAATAATCTAAAATTAGGTTTGATGAAATATTATTGCATTCTGATCAATTTTGAGATACCATAAATAAATAAACATAAATCTAAAAATTATATTACTGATTTTAAAATTTGGAGATGTGTTTTCAAAATTAGATCGAAAAAAAATCCTAGAAGATGAAAAAATGTTGAATATATTTTGAAAGAAAATATATGGAAGAACCTTCTTTCTCAGTCGATGGATTAGCTTTCCGGACCGATCCATCGAGTTGTTCCAAAGGATCAAAACGGCCAGTTATTAATGGAATTCCCTGTCGGCTTTCTCAATAGCCATGAGATAATCATCTTAGGGTGATCCTTTTGTCTACGGTTTGAACATAGTAAAATAAGAAATTGAAAGATTTCGTTGAAATTGTTCGTTTGGAGCTCGTCCTATCTGATAGAAAAGGATCCCATGATCCTGAACCGATCTTACCTGGGATCGCAAATCCCTACACGGAAAAAAAAACTATTAGCTTATTAAATTATCTATAGAGCCATGAAAATGTTCGGTAAATTTTTAACAGATACAAAATCTGAACCATATTAATTTTTATAAAATATTATTGCATTTTGTTTGATTTTATGATATTAGTGATGAATAGATAAATAGATAAATATAAAATATATTTTGATAATTTAAGAATTTGGAGATGTAGTGAGAATATCAAATCTGAAAAATGTGATAAATTAAGTGAAGGAAAAAGTATATATTGGTATATATTGAAAAAAATAATATATATCTCGTATACTTTTGGCATACACCAAAAAAAATATATGGTGATTTTTAATTATATTTAGATTTAAATACTAATGATATGAAATATCAATTTATTTCAATATTAAAATTAAATGAATAATTTAGTTAAAATTTACAGTATTTCAAAAAGCTAAAAACAATGTGAAACATTTATAAAATAAAAAAAAAAGTAATAATTAGAGGTATATGTTTAATAAAAAACAACATACATTAAGTACATATTAAGTATCTCAATATTTTATTCCTCTATCACTATTGCATCAATTCAGCCATTTGTCAATCCCCTTTACCAAATCTAACTTTGGAAATGAACTATCCATCTCCAAAAATCTTTGGATGAGTCACAGTAGGGTTTGACGTCATCCAACATAAAAAATGAAGAATAAATATTCTTGAAAATAACTATAGGTAATTTAAAAAAATCATAAATCATAGATAATTGAAATTATTCTAAGAAAATTTATTTTCTCAAAACCAAATAAACACTAATCAACTTGGGCCCAATTCAAAGCAAATCTGCCCATGAGATACAAGTCCATATTTTAAAGGGACTTTTAGCCGGATAGTTGAAAGAAAAAATATTTAGAAAATATAGTAACTTAATATTCTTATATTAAAAATATGAACAATGTTAAACTTTTATTTTAAAAATAAGATAGATATGCATTTGGTACTTTTTTTAGCAAATATGCATTTATTTCATGTCTGTTTTTCTTTAAATTTTTATTATGTTTTTTCTTTTAGTTTTTTTAACATATTTTCAATATATTTATAATATATGGTTAAAATTATTTATTTGATATACAATTTCCCTGAAAAAAATATTTGGTATATAATTATTATTAAGTCGTACTAGCCATGCATTTTGATATTTATTTATCTATTAACTGTTGAGTGGTAAAAAAGTAATGGTTATTTGAAATTATTTTATTTTGAAAAAGAAATAAAAACAGTTCCAAAATATCTCCTTTATCTGTTCATCCTCTGCGATTAATTTGAAACTCTGAATAATTAATTAAAGCAATGGACTCTGCAATGGGAAAGTCAAGGTTGAGGCATTCTTTTTCTATTATTTCACCACTATTTCTACTTTTCACCTAAAATGTGGTACCTATCGTGATTGTTTCAAAAAGGAAATAAAAAGAGAAAATTAAAATAAATAAAAGAAACCTTGAGGCATTTTTTATTTTTCTCGTTTTTTTCTAGTCCCAACTGGACTCTCTAACTAAGATTGGACTATGTAATTTCAAGATCTCTTATGCACAAAGAACTTCAAAGCTCATATTTATTATACTTTAAATATTTATTGTATATAAAATATAATTAACATATTAGTAACTTTTATAATTAAAACGTATTCATAATCCCAAAACCACATATTAAATATACGTATATATTGTTTATGCAAGTGTAATTTTTTATCTTAATTGATTGTTTATTCTATGTGTTTCACAATCGTTATTATTATTTTAATTTTAATAAATTTCTAAAATTTAATATTAATTTATAATATTTTAAAAATAATAGCATACTAATTATTTTTAAATGTCCTTCTTAATCCTTTTAAAATAGTAAAATTTCATTAGTTCAAATAGTAAAAATAATTTTAAAATTTTTATTAATTGATTTTAGTATTACATAAGTTAATATTATTAATATAATTGATATTATTATTTTATAAAATTAGAATTTTATTATATAATTAAAAATTAATTTATTATTAAATATAATATTTAAAATAATATTTTCAAAAATTAGAATTATTATCTAATTAAAAATTATTTTATTAGTTAACATAATATTAAAATATAATTAATATATTATTTTTAGAATAAAATTAATACCATTATCTTATTAGAAAAATATTAATTAATTAATATAATATTGAAATATAATTAATATGCTATTCTTAATATTAGAGTTACTGTTTAATTTAAAATATAGTTTATTAATTAATAGATTAATATAAAAAATTAGAGTTAATTACTATTTATCTTATAAGATTTGGTCTAATATATAATTCAGTTTCTGTTTTTTTTTATTAAATTAAAATTTAATTAAATTTTAATAAAACCAACTACTGTCTATTTCGTATTAGTTGGAGGACTAAACTAGTAATTTAAAATTACAATTTAATCTTCAAATTTATATCAAATATTAAACTTGTTCAAAATAAATTTTATTATCAAATTAGAGTACAACACAAATTAATTTTAATATCTAATTAAAATAATAAATTTTACTTGTCTATATCTTTTATTTTTAGCATAATTTAATTCTTAAAAAATTCAAACTTATTAAAAACACTTATTTTGATTTTATTAAATTACTATGTACTTAAATTTTAAATTTTTAAATAAAATAAATATTTAAAAGTTATTATTTTTATTAGATACTAAAATTAAACTATATTAAAAATAAAAATTTATTCATATTAATCTCATTTGAATAGTTAATAAAAAGTTTTATTTTTAACATGTAAGACTATCATGATCTTTTTTATTGACAGTGAATTTACCTTTTATTCTAAAAATAAGTATATTAGTTATATTTTAATATTATATGAATTAATAAATAACTTGTTAATAAGATAATGATTAAGAGATAACATATTAATTAAATTTTAATATTATTTTAATTAATAAATTAATATTTTAATTAGATACTAAATTTAATTTTAAAAATGATATTTTAAATTATAATTTTTAATAATAAATTAATCTTTTAATTATATAATATTTATAATCTTAAAAAATAATAATTATTATTATATTGATAATAAATTTTATATTATTATATCAATAAATTTAAAATTTAAAAAATATTTTAAAATAATTAATCTGCTATTATTTTTAAAATATTATAAATTGATATTAAATATTAAATAATTTATTATATTACATGTATTAATTTAATTTTATAATTTAGATAATAATAACGATTATTTAATACACGAATAAATAAATAATTTTTAATTAAATATTAAATAAAAAGTATTCGGACTTATCAATAACTCGTCTTGTTGGAGGTACAATATTAACCTATCGCCAAAGTGCAGACAAATTTTGTATGGTTACAGCTAGCAAGAATCCATTCCACGAACTAGACGAATTAGCATTCAGAAGCTTCCAGAAAAACTACGACGCATCCAATAAACATTAATGATTACGCCATTTAAATTCTTCCTTTCAAATTTGTTTTCTTTCTTTTCGGAGTATATGCCTTTATTTACTAATTTACTTGCCAGTAAGCCATGAGTGTAGTGATTAAAGGTGAGGCAACAATCACCTTTACACCAGAATTCAAATCCTACCGTTTTAAGGAATTCTTTTAGTGTTAGGTAGGTGCAATATCGAAAAATTAGTGGTATTATAGTTTATTTTGCAGATTTCATTAATATATTACTAATTACATTCTAGCAAAAAATAAATTACTAATTTAGTCAGATCGGAATTGATAAACCCCTCAACTCTGATTTTTTTATATAATAAGTAAATATATGAAAGCGTCATACCGCGCAACAATCATGAATTAATCCCACGGATTTGATTAAAAATTACAAATTACAATTTCTTGGTGTCTTCTTTTTCTTGTTCTCTCTCAGTTTTTTTTTTTTTTTTTTTTTTGAAGGTTGAAGGAAGGATTGCAACCACTTGACGTAGTTACCTAGATACAATTTCATCAGATTGATTACAAAAATAAACTAAAATTTACAATTTTACAAGTAATTCGCTGAGGAAATCTCTTTTGTATCCTCTTTTCTTTTTCCAGCTTCATGCGCCATTAAATTTGCACCATATTTCTCTTCCCTTCGATCATACCCTGCGTAACTTTTCACTATAAGAAAACAGTTCCTTTACAGAATTACCAGTAACTTAATTGAAAAAGAAGAAGAAGACAATGGAGCTGAGAGAAATAATTATTACTGTTGGAATTCGATATTAATAGAAGTAGCAGATGAATTAGCAATAATCCCAAAAGCTGTTTCCGATAAGATAATGGTGGTGCCGGAAGCCGAAGGCGGGATCGGAGTTGAAAAAGCATAATCAACAATCTTGACTTGAATAGTTTGGTCAGGTTGGCAAGAACCAGCAACCGAGGCACTGATGCACCTCACCAAATATTCTCTTCCACACGAAGCCCCATTGTCCCATATTCCATCTCCAGCTGCCGCAAATAAATTATTCGGGGGAAACTGCGACGCATCATTGTCATAGCAAGTCGTCGCTAAATGTATAACAAAAGCCCGCATAGAAAATGAAAAGATCAATAATAAATGACAATAAAAGAGAGAAGTGTAATTTCTCAAAAAAAGAAAAAAAGAAAAAAAAGAAGAGAAGTGTAATAAAGTTCTAAACTCTTTTGGGTTCTTGACGAAGGGTACTTACGTAAATATGGAGGGCTGTACTGGGAAGCAGTGCCGACATCGCCGTGAGAAGTAGAGAGAAGAAGAGAGATGAGAAAGAAGGTGAAGAGAGGTTGCCGTCGAAGAAGACGAGATGGTCCTAATAATAACTCCATTTTTATTCTTCTAGAGAAACAAGGGGGTGGAAGATGGTTTCCTTTTATATTGCGAGTGAACGCGTACTTTTCAATTCAATTGCGTAATTTTTTGGGTCAGAAACCTTACTCAAACGACGGTGGGCCGCCTGAAAGTTGTGGTCTGGTGGTGCCCAGTATCCCGTTGTTTGTTACGCGGATTTAAATGGAGATAATACTTCTCAAAAGCAAAAGTAAACTAATTTCTTCACTTTTAACTATTAAGGTAAAGATTTTATATTGGCAAAACTTGAATGCTTACGATCAAGAGTCAGCATTCGGTAATATAAGAATAACTATTCAGTTAGTTCAATTTATTAAATAACTAAAACTCTTTTTAAAGTCTTTTTTTATTAGAGATTGAATTATTTATTTATTCTTTTGTATAATAAGACACTTTTATCTAGTTCTATGGAGATTTTATTTTATCATTTTGTCAATATTACTTTTTTGGTCTATTTTTATTTTTTCTCATAATAAAAATAAATAAAACTTGAAATTTTTTAAAATATTTTTGAATAATTTAAATTATAATTCATTTTTTTAATTTCCTTAAAATATCTCAAACTGATCTCAATTATTCATCAGTTCCAACAGTTTATAGTCCTCCTTGTTCTTGTCTACCAATAATAAGGCCCACCAACAAGTTGACTTCTTAAGGGCTCACAGAAGTACAGTACCTTTATCGGATAGTAGTTGCTCTTCTTTTTTTCTTGATATATATATATAAGGACATTTTTTATTCAGCTATGACGTATTTATTTATATATTAAATTAATAAATAATTAATATATATTTATTAAATTTTAAATAATAAAATATGTATTAATTATTTAATATTAAAATATAATATATTCATAAGTATATATTAGTCTTATATTTATTATAGTGTATATATTAAGTATTAAATAAGAATTATATATATATAATGTTAATTTAGGATGTGTAACATTAACACAGTTGTATATTTATAAAATTCAAATTCAAAATTTTCACATCTGACCAACTGCAAGGTTGGTTATGAATTAGATATATGTACGAATATAAATCAGTAGCATTGACCGGATGCCCCAATCATTGCTCTGTTTTAAAATATATCCAATAAAGATAGAGGCATGCAACCAACTACTTATTAAAGAATGTTAAACAAATTAGAGCAGCACCAACACATTACTTGCAAGTAAAATCTACCACAACTCTGTGTATTATAAATCACCATTAACCTACCTCATAATCTTGCTGAGTTCATTTGACCTTTAATTTACATAAAATTTGATATTACTACTAATAATAATAAGGAACTGTTTTAGGTAATACGTGCAGTCGTGCTCACACTTTCTGTGATAAAATAATGACGCAGCACTGATTGTTTAATCTTATATATAGTTGGGACCAGTAGAATGCAGGTAAAGGTGGATGCTGACAACCCAAACAAGGAAAACATGCAAATTGTGAAAGGGATAATATGGTCAGCAATGGCTGCCAGTCCATGCAAAAATAACATAACTCACAAGACACAAATTCTAATGATTCTCTGACTACACAAATAAGAGATGGAAACTTCCATCTCCATTGCCTTAAGACAAGTGGGCAACTGGTAACTAGCTAGTCAGCAGCATGCATGTTACTATGTAGAGATTGAAGTGCAGCCTAGACTCATTCAAATTCTGCAAACAAGATTAAAAGCATCCAATAATTTGCTTTGGCAGCTAGCTTCTCTCATCATAACATGTCTGAGTTTGGTCAGAAGATATATTGTTTTTGCCACTTCTAAGTTTGAAGGGTGATTTAATTTATGGGAACGAAAAGAACTACCTTTTCTAGTGCCAAAAGAAATAATAACAATAATTATAATTTAATTATCGTCACCTGAAAGAGAAAGGTGTATATCCTGCACATAAGAGATCTATAGATCTCTCGTATCAAAGAAATGCAAGAAAGAAAGAAGGCAAGGAAGGAAAGAAAAAGAGGTTTTGGCATTAGAAAATTCGGAGTATAACTTGTCAACTAATTATTGGCTAACATGTGCAATCATGCTAGTACATTATGTAGCTCGTAATATACAAATCAGAAAACTTCATGATAGTCCTAAGTTTTGCTCCAATATGTTAGATGATTATAATAATATTGAGATCTATCATAACATATTTTATTCTTTTCTTTTTATAGACTATATTCATATTCATTAAACACTTAGAAAACTAAATACACGACCGAATTAATAAAGTACACCATTCAACGATTGCATCATTGACAGGTTATAGTTAACATCGTTCACAATGGCAGAGGATAAGATTTCACGATACTAAAACACGTTGACAATAGAAAATAAAAAATTGTCTGATCAATCTGGTTAGTCTTCTACCTGTAGAAATCGAAAGTTTCAGGTTAGGTTTGAGTTTTTTTTTTTTTTTCCTCCGTCTATTATCCATCATCAATACGAGGCCAGTTATTAAATCTTCCACCCGGCAAAGAAGGGTCTTCTATTAGCAGGCGGAAAATGCTTTAGGCTACACTTCCTCCTCTGTGCGTATACAGGGCCAAACCCCATGTGCTAGAGGGAGGACCAGAAAGCCTGTATGGCCAAGACTGGCGAGCAACAAACAGAGATTGCTTAGCATTTTTATAGATGGTATAGTTAAGAATTTTTCGTTTCCGTTTGAATTGAGTAGTTACATGCACATATGTTAAAACATGATCCATCTATGACACACCGACTTGAATTAACAGCCCCAGTATTGCCTGTGGCTGATAATTTTCAATAACGCAATGACAATTAGCAATCGGATAGTGATATAATTTGAAAACGAATCTATGAATTACCTTAGTTACATGCACATACAGTAGTAGCAATGAGAGTATTTATCCTTGCCGTGTGGACTGGGCGCTTACTGCCTAGTCTTTGTGCTCTTTATAACGTCGTGCCAAATGATCTTTTAACTGGACCACTCTTTCTTCCTTTCCACAAATAATTCAAAAAGTACAATGCAAAAGAATATTCATTCACATCCTTGTGCTATATATGACCACGGCTTCTTTTTCCTTTTCTCTGCCAAATTGTACGCTGAATAGCGTTGATCAAAGAAACAGTCAAATGCAATCAGATATGTACATGGATCATGGAATTGGATTCTTCTCTTTGCTTTGCCTTTTTTCTTTTCCAGTGTTTTGCTCCATAGACTGTAAATTTGGAAGAAGCATGATCAGTTCAATCTGTAGAAAACAAACTTTTGTGACAGATATTAGTCACTTGTCAATCAGCAATTTTTCTTGACTAGCTGTTCAACTTCTACAACGCCCATATGGCCCCCAATTTATGGCTAATTTAATTGTGATTGAGGCTCCACATTATATTATATTATATATATGAATACTATATTTAATTAAAATTTATCAATAAATTTATTTCATTAAAAAAAAAAACATGAAAAATAAAATAAAATAAAAGCGATAAACTTAAAATAGATATTTTAGTGTTATAAAATCTATTAATTTACTAATATAATATTATTTATTTTGTTAGAATCTAATTTACCTATAGTAAATGTTACGTAACTTAATTATATAAAATAATAAATTAACTTTTACTCAATTTTAAAGTATATAAATTTTAAATTCATAAATATTATAAATATTATAAATTTCAACTAAATATTATATAAGATTTTATTTAATATAAGCAGTTAATTTTTTAAAAAATATAAAATTATATTATTCGAAAAGTTGAATTCCTAAAAGAGTTATTTTCTATAAATTAGAATGTTGTAGTAGTTGGTATATAATTTAACTTATAAAAAAAAAAAAATTGTTGGTTTTGATATATATTTTAAAAAAAGCAGTAATAGTCGTAATAAAATTATATTAGTGTCTTTTGGAAATTGAAGTGGGAAAGTTCTACTTATAACCTAACCCTCCTAAATAAGTCACTTTCTATGGATAAGGCTTTCCACGAAATTCTTTTGATGATAGAATGTAAATACGGTTAAAATCGTCTACTACTTCATACGGCTCCTAAAGCTAAGTTACCTTTAAGCATGCGAAATAAACTATGAAGTAGGTGAGTTATATTTGTCTAAAATACCCACTTCACAAGTGAAGCTTATTGTCACGCCCCGCCTCGCAGCTAGCAAGGGAAGGCTGCACAACACGGCCCGTGTTGAACAGCACTGCCCGTGTTGACCAACACGCCCACGGACACGCCCGTGTTGGTTAAATACAAATGCGAAGGACCTAGAAGCTTCGGGTAACACGGCCACAGTAGGTAACACGGCCAATTACCCCAGACCGTGTTCCCAACACGGCCAGGAACACGGCCATGTTGGCGGACAGGGGGAAAAACGCTATAAATACCTCTTCCTTGTACCATTTGTAAGGTGTGTGTGATATATGAAAGAAGAGAGCTTGTAGAGAGAGGAAGTGTGCTCATTGTAAGTAGCTTTAGTGTGAATTAATCAATATAAGTATACACTTCCACAACTCTTGCGTCTCTTTGTGCCACTTTCGTGAATTTACTTCCGCTAGCGTATTTGCTATCATTCTGCCGGGTTTGGCAATCAAGGGTAGGCTGACTAGCTATCTTGAATTTCGGGGAAATCAAGCAAGCTAGGCCGCACGTGGGCAAAGTTTTGGAGATAAAACAAAACTCACGTGACATTATGCTCTGTCTCACTTTATGTTGTCTAATGCCAAAACGACACTGTTAACTTTGAGTCTTTTGTTTATCAATCACGTTAAGATATCGTTTAGTTCGTGAGGTTTTAGAATTTATAAAACTTAATCAAAATTCATAAATTTAAAATATAAATTTTTAGGATTTTATCATTTGGATAAAATATAAAAATAATAAATTTTTTTACTTAAGGTAATATAAGTTTATTAGAAATAATATTAAAATAAAAAAGTACTATAATAATTCATCATTATTTTTAAATAGCGGTATCGAAATTTCCTATTTTCTAGATGAGAAATTAAAATTCTAAAAAATAAAAAATTTTAAAAGACGAGAAATTTCTTAAAATCTATGGATTTAAAAAACTTTTTACTTGTCAATATCAAACTATGGATTTAAGCTAAATTTATGAATTTTACAAAATTTTTTATTTAAAAATCTTTTGTCCAAATCATTCTTAAAAAGTTATTATATAATAAAAAAATAAAATATAATCATATGACGTGTTCATGATATACTCAACTTGATTCAATTATGATTAAAATTAAGATTTAATCATATGAAAGGTTCATGTTAATTAAAATATATAATTATTTAAGTTTAAATAATAAACTAATGAAATAGTAAATATTAGGGATAATTATGGTAATCCTACATATATGGATATTCAAGAAGATAATTCATCTATTTTTTTGAAAAACCCATATTTAGTCCTTTATACTATTACATTTTTCTGAATTAAGCCCTTGTACTTCTATTTAATGAGATTGAACCCTTATACATTTTATTTGGTTAAAAATTAGTCTTTCTGCTAAGGCACCGTCGAGATTGGACTATAGGCGTTGTTAATTGAAACTGGTTAACAAATTCATTATTGCCAGAACGATAAACCAAAGCCACATGTGTAATATGATTTTATCTATTAAAAGTTAATAAACAAGCCACTCATTCTAACACATACGAGGAGAGCTAACAGGAACTTCATTAAGCATCAAAATATCACTAGATCTACTTACCATAATCCTAAAACCCTCCAGAAAAAGTATCAAACACCATCCCATTATCAAAATCAACCAATCCTTTCCAAGTAATCTTGCAAGGCACAACATCGAGAAGGGCCTTTTCTTTTCTTTAAAACCACTCGTTAACTGCAAATCAAGAAAGGAAGCCATTGTAGAATACCCATTTAATCTCAAAACGTTAGCAGCCCCTTTAAACAAGTAAAACCCGTCTTTTAAAAACAGACCCACATCCAAGATTAGAACTTGGAACTGTCACTGGCGATGCTAAAGAAAACAACAAAGTCAGGGTCTAAAAGTTATCAGCACCGAGAACAACCAAACACCCATCATCGCACAGACACCTAAGAAGCTTGACACCATTTAGAAAAACAGTCCCATTATCATCTGAAATAATGGTGATAAAGAGATTAGAAGATAAAGTTGGGATCTTTGAACCAAAATAAGAGGGCTTTAAGAGAATTAAGATGGAAAGAGAGGGCATAAATGGAATTGAAGAAGCGAAAGAGAGGGTTGGCCAAGTTGAATAAAAGCAGAATTAGAAGGAGAAGAAAATGGTTAAAGAAGGAGAACAATTATAAAAATGTTGAGGATGAGTTGGAGAGTTAGTGACATTGATAAGTAGCCTGAATTTGAGAGTCTCTCTGATGCTTGTAAAGAGCGTTGATGTGGGGATAGAGGTGGTCAAGGAGATTGAGAAGAAGAAGAGAGAGGGGATTGTTAGGGTTTAAAACTGACGTGGATTAAGGAGTTGAGGTGTCTACTTTTCTGATATAGATAGATGACATGGAAGTATGATGTGGAGTTCGCTAACAAAAGTTTTAGCCGTTTATACGGTCCTTAATAAAAGGACTAACAATTAACTAAATGAAAAGTATAATAATTTAATGTTATTAAATAGAAGTACAAGTACTTAATGCAAAAGAATGTGATAGTAAATGGGCTAAAAATGTGCTTTCTTTTATTTTTAACATATTTAATTGCCCTCGATTAGAATATGCCTTACATTCTCTAGATTTTATCAAAAATTACTTGCAAAACTAGTTTTCGATTAAAATATTTTGCATGTGACTTGTAAGTTATATAAATTTATTAAAAAAATCTCATAACAGAATTTATTATTTAGGTAATAAATTAACAATTAATTATATAACTATTATAATTATAAAGTTAGCATCCATGCTTTACCATTTTAAACATCATCATTATTAATTTTTAAATTAAATAGAATATAATTGAGATTTGTTATATGAATGAGGTGAAATGTTTTTTTTTTAATCTAATTATATTATATAATAAATATTTTAATATAATTTTTAAATATTAATTAGATAAAAGATATAATACCCACTTAAATTAAAATGATTTTTCTTGTTATGAATTTGCTATAAATATTCCTTTTTATAATAATTAACTTTTTAATTCTTCAATAACCAAGTAGCATTGCAAAGGCATAATGATAGTAGGGTCGGGATATTCCCGCCCTCCGAACCGGATGTACTTACGATTATGCGAGCTCACCTAAAGTAAGATCGAGGGGCGACACTCGATTTACTGTCGAGAAAAACGATCTAGACTAGACTAAGAACTCACATGAAGGATGAGAGCGCAAAATCTCGATTTTATTCTCTTTCTTATCTTATTTAAGATATTTATTTGTCACGCTTTTAGACATTGAAGGACTCACTTTCTTCTTAAGAAAGAAAGAGGAAGACTATTTTTCTTATAATACGTCACCAGTGTACTTACAACTAGATTACCCTTGGGTTGGGCTAATTTGAATATGTTTTGTTTAGTTTTTCACTAAGCCGAATATGAGGAGATTTAAAAACCTTGATTACTTATAAAAAAAAAATTAACATTATAATCAGCAATGGACCATTTCTAATACTTCTGAGCTTGCTTTCCGATGTACCACCCAGTCTTACCATCATAAGACTCTTACCATCCATCTTTTCGATGTACCGCCCAGTCTTCTAATTGCTCAATTATTCGTTATAATAAAAAATATATTGTAAGTAAATCAAATTTGGTTATTATTACTAATTAACTTTGTATATAAATAATTTATTTCTAATAGGACAATGATTCTTCAATAAGATATTATGGCTTATTTATACGTACACAATAATTTTGTTCTAAATAATAACATGTTTTCTTTAAAAATTGAAAATTGCATTTATATTATATTAATTTTAATTTATAAAAATTAATATATTAATAAATACTAAAAAATTTCATCATATTAAAATATTTATTAATAGCTTATAAATTTCTCCGCCCCCAAAAGAAATTCCATATGTTTATATATAAATATATATATATATATATTATAGGTTAATATGAGAGATAATTATCAAATTGTTCTCAAATTCAAGAGATTACTTATTGTTATATTATACTCCATATAGGCTAGTAGCTAATGTATAAAGACTAAAATTACTCCTTAAAATCTCAAACGCCTTCCTTAAATTTATGATAAAAATGATAAATATAAAATACCTCACTTGGAAAGAGATCTAGAAATTAATTTGAGGAGGTTAATTTTTTTTTAAAAAAAAAAGAAATACATGAAGCTAAAATAAAAAAAATTGAAGAGAATATGTATAAGAAAATTATAAAAAATATATGGTGAATAAACTAGATTTTAGCAAAATATAAGAATTTAAAATTAAATAACTAAAAAAATATGATTAAAATTTAATTAAATCGTAGGTGTGGAACTATAGATATAAAATATTAGGAAGGCTGATAAATTTTATAAAAATACCTAAAACTTTATAAGTAAATTGATAGTTAAAAAAGTTCCGCCCTTAAACTCCCTTATAAAGTCTAGAATGCTCAGGTTTTTGACTCCCAAGTTTTTAGGTTAAGTTGCATCCTTGCAATGTATAAAATTACCTTCTTGTAGTCTAAAGTAAAAGTAAAAATCAACCAAAATTTAATACTATTTTTCACCTTATTTAAATTGATATTTATATTATATTCGGTTGAAATTTATAAACTTCATAAAATTGATTTGCAATTTAAATATTATATACTTTGAATAAATTAAAAAAATAATTTAAAATTTTATATATTTAAATTTATATAAAATTAGTTATAACTAAATTAAATTCCAACAAAATAAATAGAATTTTTAAAGAAATTATATATTAATTTATTAATATAGTCTATAGCATTAAAATATTTCATCCAATCATATTATTTTCATTTTATGCTTTCTTATATTTTTTTGAATAAAATAAATTATTTAATGATTTCAACTAAATACAATATTACTATGTTGAATTGAAATCTACAAAATTTATAGTATTCATTTATAAATTAGTTATAGCTAAACTAATTTCTAATAGAATAGATAAAATTTTAAAATAAATTTCATATTTATTAATATACTATAAAATTAAAATATATTTTTATTTATTTTCTTTTTTATGTCTATTTTCAAATGAATGAATGATAAGTTTCAATAACTCCAATTTTACATTTTTTAACAAGATCATATGCGAGTTAATAAAATAGTTAAAAGAAGTGAGACCCCAAACAACAAATCAAATTAAGGGAAACATGCGAATCAAATCAAGAAAAGTAATACTTGAAATTATAAAGAGGATCCATGGTTACAAAGACAATCAACAGGTCAAGAACAATGATAAACAACTGTCTTAGAAAGTGCCCCTCGACAAGGATCAACCATGCATTTAGTAAGCTCCCTTGACCTCACCCCTGTGAATAAAAAGCACATGCCTGATGGCAACTAGGTCCCATGCAGGAAACACCAGTCCTGCAAATATTCAACATTGCGAGCTGGCCAATATCTGATTCTTTTTCTTCATTTTTGCACTGGTTTAGGAAATACAACATAAAATGCATAATGTAAAATCTATTTCCAAAGTTTCCTCAGTGACATGTTCTTCTCTGTCTCCTTCTTCATGACCTTCGCTACAGCCATCTCAAAATCTTCCTGTGTTACATGGACCCTCCTCTCCCTTAGAGCAAACATTCCTGCCTCTGTGCACACAGCCTGTAAAGTAAAATAAGATATATAATATTAAATCATTTTTAAGCTAGAACCCCTTAAGAGATGATACAGATGCCTTATGCAAGATGGATAACTCCAGATTATATTTTATGTTCTCCTTTTCTATCCTATTTATGCTCTTTCAAGTTTCAAGGTGTTTTGCATCTTCTGTCCTGTTTCATTTCATCGTGCTCAAAACCCTGGCTTAGAGTTGTGCTGTTAAGCAACGGCCAATAACATGGACCAACTCAATAAATATGAAGTTAGGGCTTAGATTAATTGCGCGAATAAGATGCAAAATTATATACATGAGGATGTCTACAAAGCATAGACCAATGGTTTGAGTTCATGCATCATTTTAATGGAAATTGCTTGCCAAAGGTTGATAGACCAGAGGATGTAAAAGATCTCATTGATATAGGGAGAAAATACCTTGAGCTCTGCTCCAGATGCACCATTCATTTTCTCTGCAATCTTTTTCAAATCAATCCCACGCATCAAATTCATTCTTCTCGAATGGATTTTCAAGATATCTAGACGGGACTGCATATTTCATTACTCAGCATGTTACTCTCTCTTTGAGCCAATTAGAGAGAAAAAAAAAAAAAGAGGAACAAAATATAGAACCACTGATAATGGAGCATACATCTTCATTAGGATTCGGAAATTCTATTTTCCTGTCAATTCGTCCAGGCCTAAGGAGAGCTTGATCCAGAATGTCGATCCTATTCGTTGCCATCAAGACCTATTCAAAAGCATATGCCATAGTGAAAAATAAGCAGCACGAAAAACTACATAGAAACTAATGCACTACTCCATTCTGGTGCTCTGACAGTACCTTGATCTTGTTTGATGCTTCAAATCCATCCAGCTGATTAAGAAGCTCAAGCATAGTCCGCTGCACCTCACTGTCACCATTTCCACTCCCAGATTCCATTCTAGCAGATCCAATACTATCAATTTCATCCATGAAAATGATAGATGGAGCATGCTCCCTGTGGTAAACCAAAAAGCAAGAAACAGCTGCACATATAAGTATATAAGCAAGCAGACAATATACTAATTTCAGATTCAGCTACAGCCATGATAGAACAACAGGAAAGGTTTAGTTTACTAATCACTAGTTTATAACAACTCAAACAAAGATGTGTATGATGGGTACTCCCTTTCATGTTATATATCATGTTGTCATGGTAGTTGGACAATGTTATAAAGTATTCGTCTTGTAAAATAGCCTATCAGTTTCGTTTTCTTAATTTAGTTTTCAATATATTATGTAAAATGCACTGCTTATAATATCAATGCAAATAATATGCCAAAATTGGCAGCATATAATATTTAACCAAAGGAAATATGAAAATGTCAATTCAATTATATGCTGCTAGAAGCAAAAGAGAGAGAACTGGGGGAACAAACCTTGCCATGACAAAGAGCTCTCTGACCATTCTCGAGCCTTCACCAATGTATTTCTGAACTAATTCAGAGCCAGAAACCCTAATGAAAGTACAGTCAGTATGATGAGCTACTGCCCTAGCCAACAGTGTTTTTCCTGTGCCAGGAGGCCCATATAGAAGAACACCCTATCATGAGAGAGTACATGTTAGAATGACAGTTTTAGAATCTAAAGCAAATAATGTCCAGAAAAATGATTAATTAACAAATCCATCGACTTATTAGCATTTCATTACCTTTGGTTGTGCAATTCCAAGACTTTCAAACAATTCAGGATGCTTGATAGGAAGCTCGATGACCTGAAAAGATTAATATCACATAATCAGTGAAGCCAATCGACAACCTAGCCACAAATCCATAAAGTAATAATCAATTAAGTCAGAAGAACAGATGAATTGACAAACCTCCTTTATCTCCTTAATTTGCTGGTCAAGACCACCAATCATGTCATATGTAGAGTCTGGAACCTTTTCCACTTTCATAAGGTTGACCAACGGATCAACTTTGCTCGGCAAGACCAAGTGAAGAACATAGCTGTCGTTACGGAGGGCAACCCTGGTTGATGGTGTGATCTTAGTGATATCAATATTTTTATCAATATCAACAACATATTTCCCTTCCGGGTGAACCTGGAAAAACAGTGGAGTAAACGCTTCTTAGTTTTTCAACTTAAGGTTACACAAGCTGCAGTAAACAGGCTTCTTAAGTGATGTCCTACGAGTCTGAAACCGTTGGTGAAATATGGATCTCTGCTACATAGTTATGTTAAATACTTGTATTTGTATAATACCATCACTAAGTTGACCTCCTAAACAAACAGTTTTACAGCACAACACAAAAAGAAGTTGATGATTAACAAGGATTTCCAGAAAAAATTGCAAGTTTAAACAATTCTATCCATGTAAAATTTCCTCTTATCAAGATGCAAAACTATAATTTTTCTACAGCATGCATATGATATTAATACTACATGGAAAACCAACTAACAATTCCTAATGGCATGTTAATCATACACCCAAAGTATTATTATCTATTTATCAGGTATATGCTTTCACACTTGCATAGTTCCAACTATCTATCTTTCAAACATAGCAACTTCCAACAATAGAAATCCAAGTTATGCATTAAAGCAGAATGGGCAGAAAACAGATCACGAGCATACAGGAGACCAGTAATAATACAAAATAACTAAAACTTTCAAATCTTCATACACATGATGCCTTCAAACAAAATAGCATTCAGCATATGATCCCAATGTACATTAGTGTAGAAGTGGGAGGGGTTATATGTGCGGGTGTGGGGTGGAGCGGGAGACCTGAATACCTTAACAAGCACTTTATTTTTCCCCATTACTTTGACAACTTCACCAACATAAGACCCAGGTTCCTGAAGCAGCTGTAGTTCTTCTCTTAGCATCCTCACTGCCCATATCAAACGTTTAACAATGTCATTTACCAATTATAACCATTTCAACATATCTTTTAACTAAAAAGCTAGGGCTACTCATTAAAGTATTTGAAATTAAAATTCAGGGTCAATTGTTAAGTAACAGCGCTAAATTTCTAGATCCAATAGCATTAAAAGAGTCCACCTTTCCTAGATATGTAATTCCATATAAATTGTTACTTAAATAATTACAAAGCAATTAACGAAAGCGAAACACCAAACCCTAGCTTACTATTGATTAAATAAAAATAGGAAAAAACCCAAATTCCCCATTCGAACATAAAACCCTAACGATAGAAAAAGAATGGAACTTGAAAATAAATACCTCTAGAATTAAGCTCATTGCGCTGAGCTTCAAGTCGATTAAGGTTATGGGTCTTTTGTCGGACCTGAAGCTGATGCTCATGAATATGTTGGAGATAATATTGTCTGAGTCCCTCTCCTTGTTTAACAGCAGGCTTAGCGGAACACGTCTCGTCGGCGATCATTGACTCCGGGTGTTTCCTTTCGATACCAACTGTCGCCATTATTGCACCAGAAGAAGAGATTTTGATGAAAAAAGGGGTTTCTTTGAGAACAAGTCTGATTCAGATACGAGGTCTTGATTTTTCGGTTCCACTGTTTCCTTTTTGTTGTTTGTTAGTAAGTGTTAAGGTTTGGACCGAATTGTATGGCTTGCCTTATTTATAAGCTTTGCTTATGGGCTTGCCTATGGCGGTTCTGCAAGTGTAATGTAATGGTGTTGGGCCTTCTGGGTCATAAACCTGCAAGAACAAGGATTTACTGTGCATGTTGTTTCCTTATATATATTTCATTAGATTAAAGTTTGTAGATGTAATTTTATCTATTTTCTTTTTTAAAAAGAAAAGCATTGATACAATTGAATACCTATTAATTCGATGGTTGAAATTCTATTTTGTATTTCTAAGTGTTAATGGTTGAAATCTACCAATTTTTTTCCTCTTTACTAACAATTATTTTTCTTTTAAATCTGGAAAATAAATAAATTAAAAGATCTTAAATTTAAGTAAGAAATAAATTCTTACGTACGTTACACTTTCCAATGATATTTAAAGAGTTAACATTTAAATAGCTTCACCTAAAACCTAGCCATTTTTGCACTTTTTATAGTCAGTAGTTTTCTTTTTCTAATTTGATATGGCTATTAGCTTCCAAAGTAATATTAATTCCATGCATGACAACAAAGAGGCGAAAATAAGGAAATACATTTTAAATAAAATGGAGATAAGTTAAAATTAAAAAAACGAAAATATTTTATCATATTGTATTCGATTGCATAAAATTAATCACTAAAAGAAGGGAAGGAATTAATTAATTTTAACTTTTCTATTACAATAGACAAAAAAAAAATTAACTAAATTTTAATTTTTTTTATGAATTAAAACTTATAAATATTAATTTTTTTTCTCTTCTAACAAATATTATTAACCAAACACAATATATATATATATATATATTAATTTCTGAAATTTAAATTTTTTTTGATACGTGTGTTTAATTTTTGATATTTATACCATTTATATAAAATTCAAGTTTATATGTAATTTTATACTATTTTCTATTAATTTATTGATTAATAAGTTACATTCCAAATTATACACTCACTTTAATTATAAAATATAGCATATTAATTATATTTTAATATTATAATAACTAATAATTTAGTCTTTTAATTAGATAATAATTTTAATTCTAAAAGAAAATCTTAAATTATATTTTTAATATTTGTATAATAATAAATTAATTTTTTAATTATATAATAAATATTAATCCTAAAATAACAGTATCAATTATAGTATTAAGTTATATAATACTAAAATCAATTAATAAATAATTTTAAAATAATTTTTTATTATTATATTAATAAAATCTTAAAATTTTAAAAAATAAAAAATGACATGTAAAAATAGTTAGTTTGCTATTATTTTTAAAATATTTTAAATTAATATTAAATTTTATTTTGTTATTAAATTATATATATCAACTTAATTTTATAATCAAAATAATAATAACGATCATATAATACATATATAAACGACTAGTTAAAACTAAGTTTTTTTATCTATTATTCTTTTTAGATGATCCTGTATTCATATATAAAGGAAGTAATACAAGTTAAACTCTCCTCACTTCTAATGTTTTACTTATAGAAATTCCTTTTAAAAAAATAAAAAAAGGAATTATTAGATTTCTAAATTTTAGCAATATGATAAAACAAAATAAATTTGTTATAATCTTATAACAAAGCCAAGAATCCTAATAATTTATGAGTGATTAAAAGAAATTAGATAAAGAAAACTCACAAATTTTCTTGGATGTTGGGCTTTTCCAATTCCTAAAGTAGTAAGTTAGTAACCAAAATCCACAACTAAACCCAAAAGTCACCTCTACGCTCTATAAAATGGTGAGATCCATTAGCCAAGCTCTTCTTGCGCCTAGCCCCTGTTTCTTCACAGCTCTGTGTGTGCACTAACCAAATTTCTTCCTTCCTTTCTTCTTCTTCTTCTACTTTTAATTTTTCTTTTTTGCATTTTATCAGAGCTAGGGTTAGGAGGTGTGGATTCAAAAGCTAGCTTTCTTTCTTTATTTTAGTCCATTTTAAGTTTCAAGAATCAGCTTTTCCCACCTGTCTCAGATACCGCCACAACATTTCTTTTTAATCTAATTTAATTTCTCTGTATAAACACACACACACATACACACACCTCTTTATTGTTTTTTGCATTCCCTTAGCAGATCATCAAATTTGTTTTTCAATATATAGCAAAGACACTTCAGGTTATTGCAGCTTTCCCTGATAATTTTTAGAAATTGGAAAAGAAAAGAAGTGATGGATAAGAAAAGGGTAGCAGTCCCACTTGTTTGCCATGGTCATTCTCGCCCTGTTGTAGATCTTTTTTACAGCCCTGTCACTCCTGATGGCTTCTTTCTCATCAGTGCTAGCAAGGGTATGTGTTTACTTTAAATCTGTGGTTTTAGGATTAATTATGTTTCCCGATTTATGCTTGGCCATTTACTTTGAATTTATTTATTTATCAACCATGAATTAGTAATCATGAGATTTCTATATCAACAGGGATTGTTTTCATGGTCAGATTATGATCGATAAATTGTATTTACTGATTTCTTGAATAGTAAGTTTGTTGAATTTGGAATCTTGTTTCTTTTTACTGTTGTGGGTTTAGATTCTAGTCCCATGCTTAGAAATGGAGAAACTGGTGATTGGATTGGAACATTTGAAGGACATAAAGGTGCAGTGTGGAGTTGCTGTTTGGATACTAATGCTTTACGCGCCGCATCTGGTTCTGCTGACTTTACCGCGTATGTTTTTGTTCCTTTTTTCTTGCTTCGAAATGTTAATTTTTTTAATTTACACATTTTTGTGCCTGTTGTCTTCTTATCTATCTGTTTATGAGGCAATGTTGTGTGAACATGTTATGATGATATGAATGTCTATGAAAATTTAAATGGGCTTGTGCTATTGTGTGTTTATGAAAGTATTTAGATATTCTTAATTATTTCTCAAAATGCTTTTGAATATTCATTCTCTGAGGTTTGCGCCATAATCTGGCAAAGCTGATCTTGTATTTGATTTTCTTTTCAAATGTCATAACCACCTGTTTAATTTTTGTTGAATTATGGTTGATGATTTGTATAAGAATTCATGTCTTCACCATGTTGAAGATCAAAGTTACAACCTGCAAATATGTATGCCTTTGCATGTATGAGTTTGAAAAGTCTGCATCTGATGTTGAGTTCAAGTCTACCCATTGTCAAACTTTTACGCTTTTACACTACCTCATTATAGAGTCAAAATTGCGGAATGAAAATACTGAAATTTGTATATGATTATCTGTTCTGTTAAAATGAATAATAAAAGAAAGGAACATGTTTGTTGTTATTATTTCTTACATTACTGGAATGCCTGTTTACATTCACCGACGCACATTTACTTGTTAAAATGCATATCATTGGTAACTGTGCTTCATTTTGTTAGCTAATTTATACTTATTTCTATCTGGTCTTGCAGAAGACATCATTTGAATCATTCTTCAGTTATTAGAGGCTAAGCATGTTAGAATATTGTTGCTTACTGACTTGCATGACGTTCAGGAGGGTTTCAAGATGTTAAGAAAATGACTCTGTGTATATAAAAATATATAGATGATTCTCCTTGCTGTCTCTATTTGATACTGTAGCTTGAAATAGAAGATGAATTTTTTGTCATGTAATGCTATCACTATCTTTTCTGAAAAAACATGTATAGCTTCTTAGAGGTTGATTTAGTTTTAGTATTGTATTCATCTTTTGCATTCTTGTGATCATTATTATTGTGAAGGAGATAAATAATCAGAATTTAACATCTAAAATTGCATTGCTTGCAGGAAAGTGTGGGATGCATTAACAGGGGATGTATTGCACTCATTTGAACATAAGCACATTGTTAGAGCTTCTGCATTTTCAGAGGTAAAGTTGGTATTTGATACACATTTTCCAGTTTTCAGTTGGCAAAGATGGGCCTGTTTCAGTATCACTAGGCATAGTTGTTACATGCTTAAGGACATGAGCACATATATATGTTCAATAAAGTCAATGACGTTGATCTAGTGTATAATTTTTTGTCATTGTCTTGTCATCTATTTGAGGCTGCTTTTAATTTATTTTTGGTGCAATGAGGTTGCAATTGACCAAGGTAATAAAAATTTGGTTCAAGTATTTTCTGACAGTTATATTTTCTTTTTCCTGAATTTTGCTGTTGTCCATAATTTCTGAGGCTGTGGGTTGGAGAGTGAAATATGGTAGTATAGTTAATGTTTACCTCAGATAAAGATATGAACATAACTGTGATAAATGGTATGGCATGACCATCGTTTGCTTAAGCATTTGTTGGCCTCTATACATGTTATATTTTGTATTAATAATGAAAACCTTGTGGAATCATACCCTGGGAAAATTTGTGAGTGAGCTGTACTTCATTATATCTTTCAATCTCACTCGTTCAGTTTCCAATTATGCCTCAGGATACTCACCTTCTACTCACTGGGGGAATAGAGAAAGTCCTTCGCATCTTTGATTTGAATCGACCAGATGCACCTCCTAGAGAAGTTGATAAGTCTCCTGGTTCGGTCAGAACTGTTGCATGGCTTCACAGTGATCAGACTATACTAAGTTCTTGTACTGATATGGGGGGCGTGAGGTTAGCTTCTCCCATTAGTCATTTTTTGAAAACTTGCTAAGCTACTATTCGCATGTATGTGTGCAAGGTATGGATAAACTGCTGTTTCTTGAGGTCAAGGGCTGTCCTCTAAGGACTGGCTAACTATAAGGTCTTTTGCCATTAGAGATGTTTGATTATTTTCTTTGCTCAAATATGACTAAGGTGACATTTGCTAAAACTGAAAACTAAGTGTTGAAAGCTTAAATACCAAATTTTAAATGCTGAATATAATAAACACTGAGATTTTAAGTGCTGAATCTAATCAATCTCTTTGACAACTAAACTACTAAAATTCATTAAAAAATTTTATTGGATGTATGTAATATTATAAAATTAATTTTTAAGATTTAGCCATCAAATATATTTGAAACTATATTTAAAAAGAATTTAATTTAATGAAAATACATTCTTTCATAAATATATAAAAATAAAAGCATAAAATTTAATAATAATTTAAGGATATAAAGTAAAATAAATAATTTTGTTTTGTTAGTGATAATTAAAGATATATTTAGGATATAAAAATCTACAAAAAACATATTAAGAAACCAACAATTTAGCATTTTGAGTTAACTATTTTGACTTACCATTACCATTTTAGGTGTTTTTAGCTTAATTGAAACTTTTAAGTTGAGTCTATATTATGTTTTCGAACTATTTTGAAGTAATAAGTACTGAGAATTTGAAGTTTAATGATAAGTCGGGTTATTAGACGCCTTCTAAATACAAGCGTTTTTCATACAAGCCTATATTCTTTAGTACCTGATTTTTATGGAATCAATCATTTTTCTTTATATAAAAATTTAGTTCAAGGACTGTCTTGGGGATTAATGAGTTTTTCTAATATTTCTTGACTTCACTGTTGACCATGTAGACTATGGGATGTTAGAAGCGGCAAGATAGTGCAAACCCTTGAAACCAAATCATCTGTGACCAGTGCTGAAGTGAGTCAAGATGGTCGATATATAACAACTTGTGATGGTTCTACCGTGAAATTTTGGGATGCAAACCAGTAAGTTTGAGGCTAGCTTGGTCCTTTCTCCTGCAAAGAGTTTTATGAATTTATTAATATATTGGCCTCATTTTTCCAGCTTTGGGTTAGTGAAGAGCTATGACATGCCTTGCACAGTAGAATCAGCTTCATTGGAACCCAAATATGGGAATAAGTTCATTGCTGGAGGGGAAGATATGTGGATTCATGTATTTGATTTCCATACTGGTGATGAGATAGGTACATCCTCC
The DNA here is from genome assembly GCF_019578655.1 of Ricinus communis. Classification (NCBI taxonomy): domain Eukaryota; kingdom Viridiplantae; phylum Streptophyta; class Magnoliopsida; order Malpighiales; family Euphorbiaceae; genus Ricinus; species Ricinus communis. The sequence continues at coordinate 26,537,762 of NC_063258.1, forward strand.
AGATTAAGTCAATGAAAAAAAAACAAATCAATATAATATTCTTCAAACTTATTTTGTGAATCATTTGGCTATAGGCAGAGGTATTGCAATAAGTCATTAATCTCACCGTCTGAATTTTAGGAGCTATTTTACTTTTAAGTTTCCTTGTATATTTTAGATAAACATTGGTTTCTTCCTATATATCAGATGAACATTCAATGTGGTTCTGAAAATGCTTTATAGTTTTCTTATTTTGGTTTCAAATAGTTTAAATGGTGAGTTGAGTTTCTTAACTGTGGTTACAGCATGCAACAAGGGTCACCATGGTCCTGTACACTGCGTGCGCTTCTCACCAGGAGGAGAATCATATGCCTCAGGATCAGAAGATGGAACCATCAGGATATGGCAGACAGGTCCGTTGATTCAAGATGACACTGAAGGGCTTGCAGCAAATGGATCAGTTGGAAAGGTGAAGGTGACAGCAGAGGAAGTTACGCATAAGATTGAGGGTTTCCACATTGCGGACGGTGGGAAGGCCAAAGACAAGGAAGAAGCGGCAAAGGAATGATGTGGCAAAAAACTGTCCACTCTGACTTTTTGTTGGAGTTATGGAATGAGGTTGAGGTGTAGGGTTGGCCTCGCCATATAGGAGTTTCAGACCAAGTGATTTTTGTAAAAGCTCTAGCTAGTGACGCATTAGATAGATAGGGTGGAGTATATGTTATGCATTTCTACTTATCTACGTGTTGTTGACGGTGAAAATATTTTGTATACATGCCCCGAGTCTCTATTTTGATTATCATCAGTAAGTTATGAAAAACTAGCCCTGAAACGGTTCTTGACAGATGTAGAGATGCTTCCATAATCAAACAATGGCTTCAACTTTGACTTTCGAGTGGACTGCATAATTCTGTTTTCCTGCTGCTTCTTTTTTTATCAATTACATCTTATTTCTCGCAGGGGAAGGAAGGATGCTTGGAATTGGAAAACACTGAAATTCTTGTGTGTATATCGTATATTGGAAGCACTTAATTTAGAGTCTTAAGCTATACTCGTTCAAAGATGCAAGGAACTGGAAGTTGTGCAACACATGGTAGAGCTTTTGTTTGGATGGCTGCCTCAAAAGCAAGACAAGAACTTGCAAAAGCCAATGTTATCTCGGATTTTTATGGCTACTAGTACGACTAAGTTCCTTTAGGTTTACCTTAAATTAATATTTACTTTGGTCCCTCGTGTTCTAAAATTAACTTTTTAGTCTGTAGTTTGTTGATGTCCAAGTGCTTTAGTTATTGCTAAGAAAAATTTGTAAAATTTTGATTATGCTAATTAACTTTCTGCGCCATTTAAATTTGATTATTTCTAATTCATGAAGAATTAAAATTAAATGTAGTTTAATTTCTGACTTTATTAAGAATTAAAGGTATTAATTCTTGAAACAGTAAAGACTGAATTCCATTTTTATGGGGGTGTTTTAGTAATTATCAAACAAATTCATCAAGTGTGGATCCAAATAGAGTAAATTTGTGTTTTGGTTGGTAATCTGAAATAAAAAGAAGTAGAGGGTTCAATGCAAATAAAATAAATAAATAACTAATATCTAGAGCCTGGTGGAGAAGTCAAAGTGAAGTGAAGATATCCTAATCTAATCTACTAGTGAAAAGAAAGGGGTGTTTTAGTAAAAGCAAAAAAAAAGTGTTTTTTTTTTTTTTTTTTTAAAGAAGTAGGCTTGTGTTTTTGGTTCTGAAAATTATGGTTACTGCTCCCGTCTATCAAAAGAGCGCAGGGTGTGTTCTTCGCCTCTCAGACTGAGGCCGTTTGGTCTTTGTAAAATCTGTTTCTCTTGTTTTGTTTGTTATTCGGGCGGGAAAAGAAAATGTCAGGAAAAGGAGCAAAGGGATTGATAACAGGGAAGACATCAGCTGCTAACAAAGACAAGGATAAGAAAAAACCTATCTCTCGTTCTTCTCGCGCTGGCCTTCAGGTCTTCCTCTCTCTCTCTCTCTAGATCTTTCTTTTTCTCCCTCTTTTTGTCTGTTTGTTTGTTAAAGAATTTAGGGTTTTATTAAGTTCTCAAATTGTTGGGGAGGGTTTCTTTAGAGTTTATAGTTTATGCCTTGTATGTTTATTTAGTATTTATAGTTTATGCTTTCTGACAAAAAAAAATTTCTGAATGTATAAATCTGAGTCACTTTCTTTCCATTGCTTGAATGAGAAAATCGTATGGAATTGGATGCTTTCTTTCTTTAATTTGCTAATATCAACTGAATATATGAGTAATCTAAGCACTTCTTAAAGTTTCATAATTATACATTAATTGACTGCTGTTCAATCGTTACTAGAGTACCAGAGTTGTCTCCACCTGTGAGGTCTCAAGTTCAATCAGTCGGAGCCAATTAATCAAAAAGAATTTTCATAATCTTAGTAGTGCTTTTTATCCTTCTAGTACGCCTTTCACCTAAGCTTCTGCTTTAGAGATTCAGTGCCATGAATATTCTATGTTGTATAAATTTATCCATTCCTTCAAGAATCCGGGCCTTTCTAATCCACCTAAATTTGTAAATTGTTGAAAAAAAGACCGGGAACTTGTAACTTAATTGGCTGAGTGGTGAATAACCAAACAAATAGAGCTGGAAATTCACCTCCGTTTGACCAGTTTCTGGTTTGCTTCTTTATTTAAATCCAATGGGTGATGCTTCCATGTTTGACTGGGCCTGAGACGCTCACTTCTGTAATTTAAATTCTTTTCTCTTCTCTGTTTTTGCTTGATGGTTATTTTTGTTTTTTGTTTATCGTTTTTCCAAGATTCTGATTATCATCTATAATGGGTCTTGCATTTATTTCCTTGAATTGTGAATTTACTATACTTTGGCGGAACTTGCAGTTTCCGGTAGGTCGTATACATCGCTTGCTGAAGTCGAGGACAACAGCTCATGGCAGAGTAGGAGCAACAGCTGCTGTCTATTCTGCTGCTATTTTGGAGTATTTGACTGCAGAAGTGTTGGAGTTGGCTGGAAATGCCAGCAAGGATCTCAAGGTCAAACGTATCACTCCTAGGCATTTGCAACTTGCAATTCGTGGTGATGAAGAACTCGATACTCTGATCAAAGGTACCATTGCTGGTGGTGGAGTCATCCCTCACATCCACAAGTCGCTTATTAACAAATCATCCAAAGAATAGCTTTGCCATATGGGTTTTGTCTCTGTGCATCTGCCAAGTGGAAAAATTCCTTCCTTGCTGATGTGATTCTGCGCTCAGTGACCATGCTTCTGTTCAAGACTTCTGTGAGATTAGGGACCTGAATTTGTGTTAAATTGTTAGCTTAATACCTCTTTTTTCTTTTTTGTCAGTTCAGTTGGCAAGACTTGTTGTGTTTCTGATATGCTGTGGAGATGTGGATAATGACATTGTTTAACAATTCTAATCTTTGCTCAAAATTTATGGTAGTAGTATTGACCATTTGCATTACATTGGGAATATATCAAATCTCAAATTGAGTGGGCATCTTTGTATACTTAGCTGCATAAATTGTTGGTTGCTGCGCGTAAGCGATTCAATGTAACAGTTGACATTGGTATGTTACAATTTCATTGTTGGCTGCTGTGTACTTTTTTTGACCCCTTCAATTACCGGATTTGTGCTATAGTTTTAGTTTTTCCTGGAATAACATAGCATGATTAGGTTTCCTCTTGAGGTTCAGGCACAGTAAACCACTTGAAGGGTGCATCTCGTAATGCCCTGCAGGCCATATGCATGTTTGTTGTACCCTTGCATCCACACAGGACTCTAAAATTTCTTGAAGTAGGATAGGAGATAATATTATTAGCTTTCAGCATTCTTCCATAGTAGAGAAATTATTTTAAGTATAATTAATCCTTTATGCACCATAGAGACGTGCAAAAATGGGTTCTACTTGTTTCCACAGACTGTTCACCGAATAATTTGTCCATAGTAAGGTCGTTGCCATCAAGATTCAATGTTCCAATTTGCCTGCTTACGATTTTAACTCCAAAATATATGATCAATATCCACAAGCTACGGTATCAAAATTGATATTTGACTTTTATAGCAGCCAAAAAAATCGGATCCCAGAAACATATGTTGGTTATCTTCTTGGAATCTTATAACGTGAAGGAAGAGCAAATACAGCTCATATTGGACCATGAAAAACAAAGATGCGAAAGAGTTTTGACTTAGCTCAGTCGAAATTGCCTGAAGTCTATCTCTCTTCGTAGTCTCGGCGGCAGAGCCGAGGATTAATGAGAAATGTACACCGTCGTAGAAGTATTATTATTATAATTGTTTGTGGAATCATTAGATAAGAGCTAGATAGAATTACTGAATTTCCTGATACTGATCTTAAATCAGCTTTCTCACAATGAATCTTTTACTTCTCCCTGCATTCTGGTGTTACACATATATCAGCACCCGCCTCCAGGTACTGAAATTGTTATGCATACAATGTGACTCGGTGAAAGAAAAACAGAAGCCATTCAAGTAGCAATTTGTGATGCTATCACTGAAAGCAGAAATGAAATGCCAATATCATATCAGATACAAATTCCAACTCCAGTCCTCTAAATAATCTGATCCTAATTCTAAAATAATTAAAAAAATTGCCTGTGCGATACATCAATCAATTCACACGTCCTCAAGAATCTCAACGCCATAACTAATAATGTTTGGGCCTAGATTGCTGAAACTTTAGGAACATCAACTGGGAACTGGTGGATCTCATCCATCCATGGGTTCTTTTCCTTTGCAGGGTTTACGGTCCTTAAGGCCTTCCATACTGCACTGTTACACTTAAACCCTGAACCAAACGCTATTTGCCATGTTCTATCTCCCTTCTTCATCCTGCCTTTGGCTTCTGAATAAGCCAATTCATACCAAAGGGAACTGCTTGAGGTATTGCCAAACCGGTAAAGTGTCATCCTTGATGGCTCCATGTGCCATTCAGACAGCTGCAAGTTCTTCTCCAATTCATCCAAAACAGCTCTTCCTCCAGCATGGATGCAGAAATGCTCAAAAGCCAGTTTGAAATCAGGGATGTAAGGCTTGATCTTCATCTTGAAAAGTTTCTTTCCAACCAATGTAGCAAAGAATAGCAGCTGTTCGGACATGGGCAGAACAAGAGGACCCAAAGTAGTGATGTTAGTTTTCAAAGCATCACCTGCAACTGCCATGAGATCCTTTGACAAAGTAACACCGACTTTCCCATTGGAGTCCTCTTCTTGGGTAACACAAGTAAAGCACTTATCATCCGCTCCCTTGTGAGTGCGTACAGTATGTACTAATTGGTACTTTGACTTTCTTCTGTCAGACCGTTTGTTTGAAAGCAGTATTGCAGCTCCTCCCATTCTAAACAAACAGTTTGAAACAAGCTTTGATCGATCATTTCCAAAGTACCAGTTCAATGTGATGTTCTCCATGCTGATGACCAAAGCATAGGAGTTTGGATGGACCTGAAGAAGATCCTTAGCAAGAGCTATTGAAATCAGGCCAGCACTGCAACCCATGCCACCCAGATTGAAGCTAACTATATTCCCTCGAAGCTTATAATGATTAATTACCATGGCAGAAAGAGATGGAGTAGGGTTGAACAAGCTACAATTCACAATCAAGATTCCAATATCTTTAGGCTTAATTGAGGTCTTAGCCAAAAGCTCATCAACGCAACCAAACATGACAGTCTCAGCTTCTTTTCGAGCCTCTTGCATTGATGGGTTAGGAGGAATATTGAGGACAGCCTCAGGAAGGTAAGTTAAATCCCCAAGGCCAGATCTCTCAAGAATCCTCTGCTGAAAGTTGAGGTTCTCCTCAGTAAATGTTCCAGTCATCCGAGACTGATCCATGAATATCCTTTTTGTGCATTTACGAGATTCTTCAGGCTTGTAGCAAGCAAAATTGACAAGGTACACAGGGCGAGGACGAGTCATAAAATAGAGTGTGAATAAGAAAACAAGGAGTGTTGAACAGACAATCACCGATATGAGGTTGAATTGTAGATGTTCCCAAAGGGTGTAAAGATCTTGCATTGAAAATGTTGAAAGCTGAGCTGCAATTACAACTACAAGAGGAGACAGGAAGAGGTACATTGCATGAGTGATTAGGTAATGATACCCAAGCTTCACATACTTTAGCTTCACTGATTTTTTGAAATCAGGAAGGTTTCGTGACGATGACTGTGGGATCAAGGGTGTTGTTGGCTTTGGCTCTGCCATCTCTCCTCTGTGAAAGGTTCACTTAATTTGATCAGAATTGAGAGTATATTTGGGAGAACAGTCAAATTCAATAACATTAACAATGAAAAGTAAAAGAAAAAAGCACAAGACTTTATAAAGATCTTACCATTTGCTGTAGTGAAAAACTGAAATTCAATTCCTAATGACTTTTTATAGGAAGAAAAGCCTAAAAGCCCTATATTTTTTCTACCTTTTAACAGAGAAATCAAAATTAAGAGTCCGGAAAAAATGGGTTATCCCTATCCCTAATCTAACAATGTAGAGTTCCGTGAGCAACGAAACTATGTAAGAATCGAAACCGAACTCGTGAAAGTATCAAAAAAGATATAATTGCATTTACATATATAAGACTCCGTTTAAACTACTGTAACGATTGCCCTTTTCATATCCAATATTTTATCCTTTATGACAGATGTAAATAGCTAAGCTAAAAGTCCCAGATCAGAATTTCGCGTAAAGATCAAAACTTTTATGCATTTAGAGAGACCATAGTAGCAGAAAAAGAAAATTACAAATCATACCCAGATCACCGTTACCATTCAGTTAAACCAGATTGAAAGAAGAAATAGATAACAAACTCATAAAATTGAGAAAAAAAAAAACAAATAAAATGCATTACTAAACATATCCGGAACAGAAAAGAAAAACAAACCTGAATGGCAAATCCCCAGAAGAATCGCTTTAATCTCAAAGAAGAAGCCAAGAAGAGAGAGAGAGAGAGAGAGAGAGAGAGAGAGAGAGAGAGAGAAACGAGATGCAATGATATGTAGAAATGGGGAATAATAGTGTTCTACACTATATTTAAACTTGAAAATTCTGTGCGGTCTAGTATTAGATTAAGAAAAAGAAATATAAATCAAATTAAAAAGCAAAGAGAGAGAAGTGCGTGAAGAGAAATTGGGAATTTACATAATATATATATAGAGAGAGAGAGAGAGGGAGGGAGCATAGATGTGAAAATAATAGTGGACTGGGGAGAAGAAGCCAGCTAGGAAGGAAGGTTAGGTGGCCAATTGGACGCGTTTTTGTTTTGATGTTTCAAAATGTAGAGAGTGGCACAGGGAGAGAGATAGAGGCGGCCCCAACCCTTTCTCCGCCAACTGAGTTTGAAATGTTTTCAAGTCGTCGACCCTTTTTTTTCTAGATGATGACTTTCCTTTTCCTCCTTCCATGGAAATGGGCTGCCAATTGCCATAAATATAAGGTCATTTTCTTTATCAACAAAACAAGTTGACATATCTTATATCACATACACATATTTTTTCTTAAACATAGATAAAACTTATTTACAAACATATTACTAATTTCTTGGCTTAGATATTAGAGGAATGATCTAAATCTAGGTTCATAAATACAATTTCAAAACTTGATTCCAATAATAACTTTTATTATTTATAATTTTAATTATGTTATTTTACTTGCAACATGTATAAATTATAATAATAATAATTATTATAATATACAAATATTTGATAAATAATAATATTAACCATTAATTAATTAGATTAATCATTAATTAATTCTATTAGAATTATAAAAATATTAAATTAAATTGATTATTAAGATTAGATCAATTACTTACTAATTTTAAAAGTAATTTAGCTTAGATATATATATAGATAGGTAGAATGTGCATAAATTGACTTGCTTATAGTCTGAACCAAAAAAGGAATCCTAAAATCAATTATTATTTGTATTTGTATTCTTTATTTTTATTTTTATTGGCCAGTTAGGAAATATTAATATCCAATATTCATATTATTTCATTGTAAAACTAAAGATATTAACAAGAAAAATAACCTTTTATCGATATGGTCCAAACTTTGGTGATAAAAACTATAATAGCAGCGAGGAAAGCTATCATATTTTCTTAGATTTTCCACAAATTATTTCTTTTAAGTTATATATAGTTTGTTTGTTCAGAAAGAAAGTATATTGTTTAGTCAATTTAAATTACCTCATGACATCAGAAACTAATAGATATCATAATATTTACGTTACAATTAACAAAATAATTACAAAAAAGGAACACATAAATCACGTGTGAAAGCCCCCCTTTTTTTTCTTTTGGATAACAGCAAACCAATTCTATTTTGGTCAGGAGAAGAAGGAAGGGCTCAGGAAACGTGAGTGAATACCCTTATTATTGCATTGGAACAAACAAATGTTATTCAAATTTAATTGGACCAGTGATTCTTAAACAGCAACAATATATTTTTGCACTTATAGTTATAAATAATGTGAGCTTCTCTCCATGTGGGTCCGGGGCCGTTCGTGAGTTAGGATGAATTGGGTGAGCCGAAGGTTTATTTTCGTATCCAACCGGTTTGTGAAATCTCTGAGTTGGAATTAATTTACACTCAGACAAATTTTGATTAGTCGGTTTCCTTAAATATATTTGTTTATTGATCGGATTCTCAATCAAAGTGTTGAATTGATGGTCACAATCTATCTTATTTGTAAATTTCATCTTTTATTTTAAATTAAATAGTTAAAATTTTATTTTTATTTTTTACAAATGTATTATTATGTCTTAAATAATAAATTTCAATTATAAATTCAATAATTAGTAGTATTTAAACGTAATCTATCATATTATTGATATTAACAATAACATAAATAGATCTTAATTCGTTAAACTCTCAATAAAAATCAAAATTAAAATAAAAGAGAATAATTAAAAGGAATTTTTGTGAGTGGCTCACATTTATTTTAATATTAACTAATATGTTACTTCTTGTTAAATAATAAGTCTAATATTAAAAAATAACATGTTAATTAATAAGTTGCCTTTTCAATTAAATAATAATTTTAAATTTTTTAAAATGACAATTATATTTTATTATTAATTTATGTAAACATAAATAATATATTAATTATGATTCATTGAATTATTTATTATATAAATTTAATTTAATATTATTTAAATTTTTATATGAATATTATATTTAAAATAATTGCAATAGTAGTAAAATACACTGATACATTAACAGTTTAAATAATTTAGTAAATTAATCATAAAAATTTTATTTATATACTAATGATTTAAAATAAAAAAATTGAAAGGAACAATGCAAGAGTAACATATTAAAAATCAATTAATTGCTAAGTGAAACTTTTTTTAAAAAATAACGAACTTAATAAAAAAAAAGTAAAAATGAAACAAAATAATCTAAATAAAAATAAATAAGTTGATTATAGATAAAGTATTTAGGTTTTGTGAGGACCGTCTAAATTTGTGAACAAAGAAATTAAAACATGCTTGTAAAGTATTTGATTAAAATTCATAAAATTTATTTAGATTTTATATGCTTTAAATATAATAAAAATTAATTTAATATTCTATATATTAAAATTTTATAAAATTATTTATAGCTAAATCAAATTTCAACAAAATAGATAAAATTTTCGGATAGATTTTCCATTATTAAATCAGTATATTACATAACATTAAAATATTTTTTTAATTTTATTATTTTAATTTTATTTATTTAAAATTAAAAATAAATCTAAAGCGCAGTTTTTTTTTTCCCTTTTAATAAACTCGAGCCTATATACACAAAATTCATAAAATTATAATTTAATAAATTTTCGGTTTATTCGGTTTCATAGAATCAGATTCAGCGGCTAACAACCCTAACGTGGGGTATGCGACCCTTCTTTCAATATTTATATTCTGAACTTTTAGACATAGACAAAGGGCATATACCTTTAACTTTAAGGGTAGACATTTCCTTATCCACTTCACAATTGACAGCTCACTTTACATTTCCTGCTCTTTAAAACTTATTATTATAATTAGCTGTGATGAACTTCCACAAATCTCACCTAATTTACAATTTTAGACTTTTAATATATAATTATATACCAATTTTGCTTTGATGAATTTCCCAATTTGTGAAATCATATAAACAAATTTTGAGGCTGATTAATTAATGTGAAAAATTTATGGAATATTATAATTATTAATCTCCAAAGGAAAAATATGAATGTTATAATAATAATAATTAAATGAATCTTTTTTTCCAACTCAGTTGTATGTGTTGGTCACATGGACACAAAGGCATGTCACATGCGTGGTTTTGAAGACTGATTTTTCAGTATTCACGTGCTTGAGATTCTTGTCCTTTTCTTTTCTCCAGTTCCTTTATATAATTGAATATGTTCGTAGTTCTATCCATGTCATTGATTGAACCTTCTTTTCTGTAACAAGAAAGAGATTTCATTAATCCTCCGAATAAGTAGTCCACAAAGATTTCTACCCAAGAGATACGCAAACTACTATCAAAAGATTGAGCCCAGAAGAAATTAAATGTTTCCTAATTTCATTTAGTTAATAGTTATTATTACAACAATTTGGTTTACAAATAATCCACTGACTTACTTTTCTGTATCAGCCCAGCTGAATGCGGCAGCAGTTGACCCCTGTAATAAATTCAGAAGATAATAGAAGGGTATGTCCAGTGAACACAGAAATAATAAATACTGAAGGGACCATCGATTAAAACCTTGCACTAAAAGCAGATTTAAAAATTCATCTAACAATTCTGCCAATCCTGGAAAGAACCCATGAAAGAAGTTTGAACTGAGCAAGTCAATCAGTCTCCTATCAAACCAACATTAGGGAAGCTTCGGAATATCATATTCATATCTTAGTTACGTATTTCAGTGTCTTTCACTTTTAGAAAACTTTATAGCAAATGATGATCAAATTGTATAATATTATTAAAATATTTTAATATAACACACAATTATTATTATTTTTTAGACTGTAACATTAACATTTATTAATGTTATAGTGCAATTTAATTATTATTTACTAAAAATTATATTTACATAATATTAAAATGATAAAAGATAAACTATTGATTCTAAAATAAAAATATATTAAATTAAGTAATAATTTATAAGATTATTTTATTTTATTTTTTAAGTGTGCTGTAAATTGAAAAGGCTCATTCATTAGCTGCCTTTGCGTGTTGTAAGCCAAGTATACGACACAAATAAATCACTGCTCTGTTGAAAAAGCCATTTCCATTCATTCATTTTGACATTCTTGTGCCCTGATTACAAACGGCGATGGAGCATGGGTTATGACATTCTATAAATGATTGGACCTAAGTAGGGCGGATGAGGGGAGGAACAGGAACTTCTGTTTCTTTTATATAATCTACATCAATATTAAAAAAATTATATTGTTATTTATATATTTTAATAATATATTAATATTTATATATTTCTATTGATTTAAAAATAATAAAATTAATTACTCAGCAATAATAAAATATATATGTGATGTAAAATTATAATAAAAATAACTATATATTAATTTTATAGGAATTGAGATAGACATCGGAGCTGGAAGACTTAATTTCATTCTCTAACGACTATCTTTTCGACTGTCAACACCATGATTTAAAATACTTATCTGTGTTTGAACATGTGTTGATATAATGTTGTTTAAATATGACGCATTTGCCTGTAAGGTTATGGCCAAAGAAGTGAAAACTACACATCTTTAACTGTCCTATACAACCTTTTTAAGCAACCAATATAAAAGTCAGTTTTTCAAAATTGTCCATGATTGAAGGGAAAACCGAATATCTGTGTCACATTCATCCAATTTGGTTTATTTCTTAGAACTTATGTCTTACACGCAATGAATTAAAGCACTATTCATCTTTATAACGCTACAACTACCCCTTTCCCTCTATTCCCATTAGAATAATCAAAAGAGTACCCATCAAAAAATCCAATTTAAATTGCATTTCAAAAGAATGTTCTTCTAGTATCTATATCCTCATACAGTTCAGGCTTTGATTTGATAGTTGCAAAATCAGAATTTACTACAATAGTGGAACCAGTACAGCAGCAACGTTTATACAGATTCTGAACGAGTCTATATCTTTTCAACTTTCTATGTAAAGGGCACCTACGTATTTGAATTTTCGCGTTACATGTACCTGATATGCTGTTTGTTTACAATTTGTCAAAATACATTGTTACAGTAACGTATTGGAAGGGGGGGGATAATGAACGGAAAATGCCAGTCAAAGGATGTTAACTTATTCCAGTGAGAATTCTTCAAGCCAAATCAGCACCTCGTTCCTCTTCAATCCAAACAACCATAAATCAGTAATGAGAATTGTCTGTCAATGGTTATGATGACAATATTCAAAAACTAATCAATGAATTCACCAAAAACTAATATCCAATCCACCAAATGTATGACGGTGAACAAAAAAAGGCTGCTACATTGCAGTGCTCATAAGAAGACAGGAGAGTAAATAAAATGGATGAGAAAATAAAAAAATAATCAAGCTTATTCAAGTGAGAATAATGCAACACAGAACCTTAGCAGGGGGTAGCATTTATAGGATAAAAATTCTAACCATGATACTTAGCCTTGACCTGACATTCAAGTTGATTTATATGAATCCTCTTTGTTTTCATGTCTTCATAGCATGCTATATGGGACAGAAGCATGACTCAGATTTTGGATTCCATGTACCAATTCATAGCCATTCATTTCAGCTGTGAAGGAGGAAATAGAGTTTCCACCTCCTTCAAGTACAGAAGCGAGCGACAGAGACTATTTAGGAGTAGATATGGACTTACAGCTAATTAATATTTAGGGGTAGTGACCACATTTCAGTGAAAAGAGTAGAACTAAGCTCAGCAGCAGAAACAATGGAAATAAACTTGAAGACAGATAGAACTATATCTTACCATCGTGAAGCTCCATGTTCGGCCTGGATCATTGTAGCGAGCAAGCAAACAACCTGCTTTTGGTCTAAGACCATCTTGAATAAGACTTGCACGCAGTGCTTTCTCTTTTTGACGAACAATATCCTCAGTTGGTTTTCCACTGAACTTCAGTACTGCAGCAGCGCCTCCTTCCACCTTCCTCAGGCTAATTTTCTCTTGATTAGGATCTGGTAGACTGGTCAAAGATACATAATTTGTTTCTTAGCCATGGCCGCGGCTCAAGGGTACCAAAATTTTATGTATATGTGAAAATTTATGCTCTTCTTTCTTATGATTTTCTTTTTGGAATCTAAGCTTAATTTAATGTTTAGAGCCCTCAATTTTTATTTCAATGTAAAAATAAAAAGGAACAAAGCTCTGTTGAGTTGAATTTTTGGACTTTTAAGATTAATTAATATTTAGGGGCCTAAGAGCATAATTTCTATAATAAATAGCATCTTAAGGAATATTCAAATATAAAGAGTAAAATATTTTATTTAAGTCCAATAGACTCTTTATATTTTATTTTTTACTTTACTTTTATTTCCATAATTATTAATAATTTTAATTTCTTTTTCCTTTTAACTTTTACCAATAGAAAAATAAGAATTACAAATATCAACTAAATTAATTGGATAAAAACTTGTAATGCATTTATTAAATATAAAGTAGAAAGTGAAATTTAACTCTCCATATATAGAGAGACAAATTGACTATCTACTTTATATTTAAAGAAAAAAGAATGCATTGAAATGTTATTTTATGATATGACTCTTTAAAAATAAAGAGTTTGACATATATAAAAAGTGTATTAAAATACGCCAAGAATTTTTAAATTTTTTGTTTGGATTTGATCTACATATCTGATTTGTATCTATAATTTACATGGTTGATTTGAAATTTCAGTAATATTTTTTATTTTTATTATGTGTCTGAAGAAAAAAATGCAATCATAAGAACAAAAATCAAGTGCTATAGTTTCTTGTATTTTCTATAATTATTTTTATTTAATAAAATGATTTTGAAGATTTCAAGAAATATCGATTAAAAATTTACTTTCTAGATGTGAATAGAATAGATTAATTATAAAGATTTGATAGTTTGAAAGGCAAAAATAGTAACTTTTTAAGTAATTATTTATATTAATAGAGGACCATCAGAAGGAGCCAATCTAGAGCTAGATGTTGCCTTGAGGCAGCCTACTTAGCCACTCGCATTACGGCATGAAATTATTGAACTTTGTTCTCAAAAATTTCTTTCAACCTATAAAGTACTAATGAGATGAATCCATTTCCAGTAATTATAGTTTTGGACTTTTGGAGCCAAAGAAAGAAAAGAAAAGTGGATGAGTTTCACCTGCTCAAGTCTTTATCCAATGGAAGAACTATCTGAATGGACACTTTAGATGCTTCAGGATCATTTGCCTCAGTGAAGACAGGTGTAGTCATTGGTATTTTTTCCATTGTCGAATTCTTTCCGAAGATATACCTGCAAAGACAGCATCAATTATCTGAATGAAGGAGAGACAAAATTGTAAAATTTGATCTCAGCAGATTCTCACCCAGCAACATCATTGAATCCAGTTGACCCCGACAATCTATCTCCACTTGTTTCTACAACAATAAATGGGGTATATTTTCTTACCTGTAAAAACATTGTGATATATATATAAGAGTTATGGCATAATTGGAACCACACACAATATATGTAACTCAAAAAGGATAAGCTCCTGGAACCATTACTAATAATTACAAGCAAAATGAAACTAAGTGCAACCAAATTTCTCAATGGAAAAATAGACACAACTCAGCAGCAGCAGAGTTGCCATATACGCATTCTGCTGGTCAATTGGTTTTGTTTGCTAGTGTAATTGCTCCCCACAGGCCAAGCAGCTTTGCAGCACATTCTGCTGCAGCATGAATTTCAATCTATGGAGAAACTCCACCTCTTGGAGGATGCACCGGGCCATCCTCTTGAGTATTATTCTTATTATTATCAATTCTTGGTACACAACCAAAAGATTGATTCTTTCAGAAATACTGAATACAAAGAATAAGCTAGAAAAACCAGCACAAAACAAAGAAAAACACTTAATGGTTCTTATTAATTATGTATAATTCAATTACTAAACATAGCATATGTTTGGTTGAAATCCATAAAGGAATTCATTTTATTTAAGAAAAATAGATGAGAGAGAAACTAAAATGGAAATGATAAAGTCGAAGGAGATATTTTGGTGTTATGAAATACATTTACAAACTAATATGTAATTTATTTGCAAATTCTATCACTTTGTTCCTCTTCATCCAAAACACAATTAATACACAGCAGCTATCAAAGCATCCTCTAGTTGATAAATTTTTGTCTTGATTGCAACCAAATATGAATGATCTTCACACATGTTTTGCTTTGGCTATGTCAAAGAAAGCAAAAGGTAATAAAAGGACTAATAGATCATATTCATATTCATTTTGTACTCTGATCTGCATATTCTTGCTACAAACTGATGTTCTGGAACCTAGCTCAATTTCCCAGAAAAGATTAAGCAAACTAAGGAGAAAGATTTTTCTTTCCTGCCACACCCATAATTCCCACCCAAGAACTGAAAATAATTGTTTGCATTGATATGCAACTATCATAATAATAAAAGCATAATTATATAAAACAGGTCATATTTCAAAGCAGACAAACCTCATAACTTGCAGTTCTTTTCAGTATCTGATATCTGGGGGTTTCCAAGTCAGGAGTCTTGTAAATCCTCAACTGCATAAATATAACCTCCAAAATATAATTAACACTAAATTTCATCAGTTATATCATTGCCATGAATCTAAATGTTATGTACCTGCTTAAATACATCCCGTAACCCTTCAAGTGAGAAGTACTCATTGTTCTTTATAGAATCCCAATAGTCCTACAGATTCAACACGAATAAATCATTTATAATTTATTTCCAAATCATAATTCTGTACTTCTTTCAAATGGTGAGAGGGGAATACATTACCAAATGGCTGGAAAATTTCCCATTCTCTGGATTAATGCCCATTACAGATGTTCCTGTAAAGACCAATTCTGGTTTCCATGGAAGAGGCATGAACTTCATGACCATAGTCCATCTGGTAGTTATTTCATAAGGTCCTGTCTATAGCAATAATATATCAATCGATAGGGCCAGAGCCAGAACCAAATGAACTGGTTTCAATCTTCAATGTGAACAATGAGATGATAAAGGTTGTTTCCTTTTTTCTTTACTTGTATTTCTCAGTTTGTCGTTCTTCTTTTTTCTTTTCACTTATTGGCATATGATTGAATTACTCCGGGAAGTCAGATGTTTAATTTGATACTAAACCTAAAGACGTTAATTGCATAAATCATGTCAAATTGAATGCTTTTAGAATCATGTTGCTTGTGGACTCGTTTCATTTCTTCCAAAATGCCTTCATAAACCTTGTTCTTCTAAGTTGAAAGACTTGAATTCCAACAACTAGAATTATCAGGATCTTTTTGAAAATGATAATTGACCAAATAGAATTCAGTATAACTGAATTCTGGCATTTTTAAACTCTCCATACACTACGAAAAGCAATGAACAAGGTAACAAAACCAAACAAGGCAATATAATAAACCACAACCAATTAACAAGCAAACTAGTCTAAGCCCACTACTAATCAACAACTACATTCAATTACCGGAAGTAAGACTCATTTAGCAGCATGAGATAGCAATTGGTACTCGACCAGAAATACTTGTTATCCTCAAAGATTGAAAACAAAGTTAAGTATGAACATATCTAACGAGTATAATGTAATCCAAAAACAAATTAAAAGACTTGCCCATCAACACAGCAAGCAGTAATAGTTCATATAAAACACCAAAAACCAATGAAGATTACAGACCTGCTTAACCCAATGCAAGAAAAACTCAGGCCTAAAGACGACCTTCAGAAGAGCAATATTAAAGAGGTAGCCACTAATGCTATCATGCTTAGTAATGGGGTCCCTGAACTTAACACGATCATCATAAGCCGTTTGATCAATACCCTGATCATCAAACAGGTGGGGAAGATCATCATACAAGAAGTTCATTAACTGTTTGACATCAACTTTTGTTGATTCCGCAGGCGGGCTCTGCTCCACTAGACTTAGCCTAAGGGACCATTTCGAATTCTGATTAGTTGTAGTAACTGATAATTTAGTGGTTTTGAAGTTGCTGGAAAGTCGCCGGGGAGTGAGGCAGGTGGTGGGGATCGGGTGGTGGAGGATTTGAAGGGAAAGTTGAGTGGCGGCCATTTGTTTGGTAAGTATACGTGGCAATGCTCTGGGCTCGTGGAGGAGTTCGAGACATTTGAGTGAGTGTTATTAAGCACAGAAATGGGTGGATAAGATACATTTCAGCCTAAGGACTGAAGAATGAGGAGTCCTAGTTTTTTCTTTTTCTTTTTTTCTCTTTTTGGTAATTTGATATGCACTGGTCCTCGAATTTAAAACGAGATTTATAATTTGATTTGGTTTTAGAAAAGTACTGCATTAAGATAAGTTATGCATCTCTTTCAGTTATAAAACAGGTTTCTACAGCAATTAAGATAATACGGCTAAGATTAAGCAACCGATATTGAAATGCCCTGTGGTGGACTTGAGCTCTGGAGCCCTTCTGCTGTTAGAAATGCTCTAACAAATTGATCAATGGTGAGTACATTCAAATAGTGATGTATTGATGATGACTTCAAGCTTCAATTGGAGTTGGATTCTGCAGGTAGTTTGAGTGAGAGTTTTGAATGATCAATTATCGGAAGGAATGGTAGAAAATGTATTAAAATCGGTAGTAGAAGAATTTGGAAGGAAGTTTTCAAGATTTAGAATTTGTTTAGTTGAGACTCTAAATCAAAATTTATGAGAATTGAAATTGAAACGAAGTACATTGTTCCATCGAATAAGAAAAGAATGAAAATTTTACAAAAAATTTATTTAATAAGGAGAATATTTATTATTATTATTTTTATATATTAATGCATGAAATATATTTTTAATAATTATATTTAAGATAGATTTGGAAAAAAAGGTGGATATACAAATAAATATTAAAAAATACTTAATAAGTTTGAATCCACACTTTTTAAATTATAACGTCATTTAATGAATCGAATTTAAAAATGAGCTATTTATGAATCAAACTTAAATTATTTATGAATTTAATAATTTTAAAATATATTAATTTTGAATTTAGATATAAAAATTTAAATTAATCCAAGCTCAAATTTGATAAATTTTAATTTTATCTGTTTTGCTTAGCCCTAGTAAGGGGTGTCCAACCAAATCGATAATTTGACCAATTCAAAAAATTCGATAGAAAATAAAATTATTTATTAATTTTAAACTGTCTTAAGTTGGAGATAGTTTACAAATATCTAAAATCGAGTAAAATTGGATTGGATTCAATTTTAAACTTAAAAATTACAATAAAATTCGATCCAATCTGATATAAAATTAAAAGTTAACAGTTAAAATCCATTTATAATACATGATTTATATAAAATTATATTATTTTAATATCATATATATAATTTCTTTGATTTCTAATTTTTTCACAATAATTATTATATTCTATGTTACCATTTTTTTCTTTTAAATTCTTAGAATTTGTTATTTAGTTTTATTTTTTTATCAAAGAATAATATTAAATTTTAAAATTTACTTATTTAACTATAATTGCTCATCTAATTTAATATATAATTATATGTAATTTTGTCCGTTATGTTTCTTGTTAAGGAATTTCGATTTCTATATAAATTTAAATTTTGATTTTCAGATTAGATTTTTAAAATTAAATATAATTAAAAATTGATAAATTTTAATTTATAATTTTTTTTTATTTCAAGGTGAAATGCCTCATCGATTTTAAATAAATACAACCAAACTAATATAGTTTAGATTAGCATATATGGATCAATCCCATCCGAGAACACCGTAGCCCTTTCTCCTTCTCTATATTTGGCTTGGGCCGGCCGGTCAAACCATCTCTCCCACTTGGACATTAATATGACTGGTATGGGTTGGGATTGAAGCAAAGCCTAATGGTCTAAATGGGCTGGCCACTCCGAGCCTAACAATCAGATAGATCCAGTGAGAAGGGCCACAAAATGATAAATTATCAAATGAAAGCAAATTTTGTAGCTTTTGAATAAAAGATATATATAAGGTAAGGTATAAACAACTTCTAAAGCGTCAACAATTTTGACATATATCCATAATAATGTTTATTGTACTAGTTACGATATGATTGATATATATTAACTAATTATAATAATTTTAATTTTTGATATTATAATGTAATTAACATATTAACTAATAAATTATTATCTAAATAATAATTTTAATCTTAAAAATTATATTAATCGTGTTCTTAATGTTAATTTATATAAATATAATTAATGTATTAATTAACAAAATTAACAAAATAATTTTATCTTATACCACATATTATCAATTCTACCAATTATTGAATAATATATGTATTCAATTCCAGTGTTTTACAGATTTTATAATATATAAAATTTTAAAATAATATAGTCAATCTAAATTTTATAGACTCAAAATACTTACTATTTATTTGATATATAAAATTATTATTATTAAAATATATACTTATTTTGACACATAAAATCAAAATATATATTTTTATTAATTAATAAATTATTTTTAATTAAAAAAATTTATATTAAGACTATAGAATTTTAATTTTAATATTATATTAACTGATAAATCAGTTATTTAATCAGAAACTATATTTTAATTCTAAGAAGTAGTAATATCAATGTATTCATCCATATAATATAAAAATTAATTATTAAATAATTTTAAATAATTTTTATACTATCTCACTAATAAAATTTTAAATATTAACTTTTATAGAAATATTTAATTTATTATTATGTTTTAAAATATATAAATAATTATAAAATATTAAATTTTATATATAATATCAAATATATTATTATTTATATTTTAATTAATTAATTAATTTTTTATTTATATGTTGGATGATTGTTGTTATTAGAAAGAGGTATCCCATTAACAAGTCTAAATGCAATATTTTAGAAGACGATTTGCTAGTTTGATTTAATTAAGATGAACTCTTTTTCTTATAATTAAAAACATGAAAATCGGATATATTATTCAGGACTGCTGGACCATTCATGGAACTTATTTGAACTAAACTCTACCTTATATTAATTATTATTATAATTGTGATGCGCAGACATACGTATATGAATTTGACAGGAGTGAAGAACAGAAGCAGCAAAATTGATTTTCTTTTTTCTTTAGGTCATCAAGCAAAAATTAATTCATTATTCAATGTGGGACAATCAAATAATGCGTTAGGACATGATTCACGTATATAATATTAAGGGAACTATAAAGTATAATTATATGATGCTTGGGGCTGTTTCATATTCTTGTCTTTGTTTTATATTCTTCGATCTTATAGATATAATTTTTATTATTTCTTTTGTGGTAATTTTAGCAGTCAACATGTTATGGAAGCCACTTTCATAGCAACATATATAATTATTTAGTAAGATTTGATGAATTAATTTAGTTTTGGATAATAATAGGTGTAATAATTTTTTATGTAAATAATTTTATAATTGATTAATTAAATAATCATTTTTCTGCTGACTATGTTTAGTCGCTTTTGCTTCTTTTATCTAATGTTTAACATAGTTTTATAATAAATTATTGTACCTATCATTTTTCAGATAAGAATTAATGTATTGTTCAGACCATAGTTAAATACACTAGAAGACATATCATGGGAGATCTCAGTCTGAAAAGTGTATGATACATTCTATATATGTGTCTTGTGGTCATCATCCAAGGAAGAAATTACCTTCCATTTAAAACTCCAAGCCCTAGCTAAGTTGTTCTCTTCTCACTTTTTCTCCTAGCCAGTCCATAATAAAGACCACCAGTAGCTTTCCAATCAACGAATCATCAAAAATACCAAAAGTATTCCAAGTATTAATACCATATACATACCCTTTGTCCATATTGATTCATGTTCTTGATTCACACACGTAGAAACGCCATGTAAGCATCCATTTGGCGTTCAGTATCGTGTGCCTTGCACATTCCTTGAGCTTCCTGCCACACCTTCCCACGGGTAACTTCACGCCCACCTCATCCTTCAAATTTTCTCCCCTTTATATATAGCCTGTCTTCTCTTTTTTCCTTGTCTCAAGATCCCTTTGTTTCTTAAGCAAACTGAGTTTTCACTTGGTACTAAAGTATCAAATACAAGAGAAAGATCATGGTTCACATGGCGTTTTTAACTGCGATGAGTAGTGGTAAGTGCAGCAGCACCAACCTTGCTGATCAGAATAAAGATATTGATGTTCTTTTCGGGTACAATGAATTCTCAATGGAGGCGCCATTGATCGAAGATGACGGTGATGGTGACGACGACGACGACGATGGTGGCTATGACTTCGCCCCAGCAGCAACGCTCGAAGGTGATGGTGATGATGATGATGATGGAGATTATGACTATGCTCCAGCTGCTTAAAAGATCATTAACATTTTTCCCGAAACCCAGTTTTGGAGAAATCCTAAAACCCTAATGAAGTTTGTATTATGTTTTATATAGAAGTTAGCTAGCCAGCTTAACTAGTTGACGATATTAATGTTAGATATTAATTTCTAGTTTCTTAGTTCTTAAAATTAAGATCACTATATCTAAGTTGTTTCCAGCTATATATATATGGGAACTTTTTCTTGTTTAAGGATCGGGTCCCTTTAGGATTTGTACTTCACTTTAGAGATTCCGAAAATATATAAGTTGGATTATTGAGTACTTCTTGATTAGTATATATAAAATATTATATGTTGCTATGTACTTGATCATGATATTTATGTTATAATATATTTTGTTTATTATATATATATATATATATATCCTCCAACAGAGCCATACATATAGACACACAAAAGCTAGCTAGCTGGAGTTTATGAATACTGAAATTGATATATATGAATATAAACTGTTCCATATGTTTAAAAACGTTCAGTTGGATGAGATTAATTCCTATGGAAATGTACTTAATTATATCGGCAACTATCAACTATTAATGATCAGCTATATCTAGCATTAGGCTGTTTGATTTATTTAAAACAAAATTTAAACTGAATTAACAAAGTAAAAAATTATTGTGAAAATGACGATATAATATAGTAATGCGGACTATGTTTTTTTTTTTTTGAAAAAAAGAATGTGGTAATGCGTACTATCAAATAACATCTCATGTAATAATTTTTATTTCTTTATATATACACTATTAGTTTATTTTGTCCCCATAAGTGATTCAGTTTATTATTCTTAGTAATGCATGTGAAAATGACGAGATGATATTAGTAATGCGTGTAAAAATGACAACATAATGTAGTAATGCATGTCTTAAAATGTCATCATTCTTAAAATTTATCAAGACCCGCTTATTGTCCATACATTTAACTTCAGCATCCACTCTTCATTTTTATCAAATTATTTCTCTAGGCTAGATTGTCATCTCCATCACCTTCTACTTAGTTTGTTCTCAGACCATACATCTATTGAAGAATTGTTACCATTTATAAAGATATGAAATCAAATTATATGAGATATTATCTGCTTTGGCCCTAGTAACTTTATATTTTATTTCCTTAGTTGATTCAAGAACTATTCAAAAGATCATTTATTTTGAAATTTTTTTAATCGTAAAATATTTAATTTTAAACATTTTCCAACTTTTAAATATCAAACGACACTTACACAATAGGTTCAAACTCCTTTTATCTATCTATCTATATAAGTTTGCATCTTTCTCTAGCTTCCACATCTCTTTTTTGTTTTTATTAGGCTATTTTTTTGAATCAAATTGTCATATCAGTATTATTTAAAAAATTATTCTTTTACTATAGGCATATCCATTATATCAGTTTTAGTCTATTTGCAAAACTTAGAGATTATAATTATAAGATTTTAAGTTGGATCATTAATCTAAGTCTAATTGATAATGCATGATCTTCCACTAAAAGGAGCACTTTTAGGATTTCGGAGCCTAGTTGATAATTTAATAGTCCAAAGCACTTAAGCCATCATCAGAAATAGATTCTTAGGAATAATTAACCAAATATCTATTTTCATAGCAATTTGCGGAATTCTAAAATTTGATATGGATAATAGAATTGGTCAGTTATGTGAGAAAGCTCAAAATCTACATGTATTGACCCAATAATACTCATATTAAGTATTTATTTGTTTATATGATTGAAACATGCGATTGTAGGTGTTCATAAATGTTTAATATTTAATTTGAAAAGCTAAATATAACCTATATGTAAATGTAATTGAGACCTATTAAGTTTTCTTTTTGGTAGTAATAACATATTGTGGTTTTACTTATTGAATGACATTGAAAATGTGTAAATCAATACCCTCATAGAATTTACATATTCTATGTTGTCCATTAGCAGTAGAGAGTGTCTTAAATTAAAAATAGTGCCTTCTGGAGTATAATGAGAAGTGTATTTGTGTTTTGCTTAATCCAGCATATAATATGGGACTTGTCCAATGATAGTCAAGACTCAAAGATGCATGCTAAATATTGAGGATATAGTAGGTAATATAAAAGGGAGGAAGTTTTATTAAATTAATAAGGAACCTAACAGGAAGGAACTTAAGTTTTACATTCATCTACTTCCAATAGGAACATCGAAAACTTCTTTCTGAGTCGTGCAATTCTGCTCCTATGATCGAACCCAAAAGCCAAAAATGATAAGCTCAATTTTAAGAGAAGATATTAGCAGTTACGTTTAATTGCAGCGTCCTCTACGTGAAACCCCTGCATTCTGCAATAATAATGTGCTTCATATACATTATCACGAAGAGATCTCCAAAATTTTCCATAATCTCTCTCTCTCTCTCTCTCTCTCTCTTTATATATATATATATATATATATATATATATATATATATATATATATATATATATAATTTTTGATGCCATGGTATTGTTTGCCATTGCGAATTTGCTTTGCTATTGTATGCCCTTTTTAAAAAAAGAAGAAAGAAAAACCCACTTTCAAAACCTAGCTAAAGGCATCCACTAACTTAATTTTCATGTTAATATGCACGGCCATCTAGCTGTCTACGTACCCACTACCACCACCACCTTCCCCAAAAATCTCATATATTTTGCTACTGGACCCAACCCCTCTCTCCATATCTCCAAGATCTATGCTTTTAGAAAACAAGAGTCTATATGGATATATTTACATCAATTTGATACATAATACATAATACCACTATTTAAGCTTCGTATATATATATATATATATATATATATATATATATATATATATATATATATATATATATATATATATATATATATATATATATATATATATATAACACAAATCTATTAAACTAATTTAATAATTTTAATATATAAAAATTAATATAATATTTTAATATATATACACATGTGCTATTAGTTTATTAAGTTAATATCAGCGTACACAATTAATATACGTCATGAATGATTCGTTTGGCGTGTCAGCTGAAGTGTAAATTAAAACCCTAGAAGATAGGACCACAAGTAAAGCAAGCATCGAGTCCTGCACACATTTGAAGCCCTATTCCACACTCCCCAACGTGTTGGCCTTGTGTCTAAAGGAGATCACCACCTTTCCTTCTCTCTATATATGCACCACATCTCTTCCACATTAATCAAACTAGCACAACCAGCATCACAGCTTTATTCCATTTCTTTTTTTCCGGCCAATTCTAGTTGCTGCTACCCTTTTTCTTCCTATTTCCAACAATACATTGAAAATGTCTCCCTTGTCCAAAGTCATTGCCTCTTGGTGCAACAAGCCTGTGGTTGAAGAGGAAATGGGCAATGATGATGATAGGGTTTATGAATACGCTCCAGCAGCATCCACGGAGGGTGATGACGACGACGACGACGATGACGACAAGGATTGTGCTCCTGCTGCATGATGATACTTAGCTTATGAGTAATTATTTTTTGTCATTAGACCATAGTTAGTTTAATGACTGCCAATATCTATCTCATATATAGCACACGAGACGTTATATAACAGAAGAATTAGCAGGGATATATCATATATATATGTATATACCATAGCTAAGGGAATATGACTAGAATGGCTTGAATAGAGAGTCTCTAGTATGGAAGTTTCTGTGCAAGATGTATCTATTTGGAAGGTGATCGATGGCATGCAATATTTTATGTCAACATTTGATCACCCTACATTAATATATATACTTATTATAAACTAATGCGTGCATATATGTGACCTGATATGTAATTAAGCTTGGTCTATATATTTTCAAAAGGAATGCTTAATTAATTAAAGCATACAAATAATTAATTACTCCATCTAATCCATACTAACTAACTTTTTCTTTTTTCAAATCAAAATTTTTTAATTATCTATCACTTTTGTATATCAAATGCAACATTAATTTTTTTTTTTTTAATTTTATTCTTATATTGAAATAGAGGTAATAAATTTTGCATTACCTATAAAAGAGTAAATCAGTCTAATTTAGTTAAATTTTTTTATAATTAATTCTATTAAATATTTTTTAATTCAAATAAACTGTTAAAAAAAGATAGTTAGTATGAAAAAGAAGAATATTTAAATTAATGATTTGATTTGTTTCTAAAGTATGTTAATAATGATTAATGTGGGGAAATGTTTTCTTCTCTTTTTCCAATTATTTTCGTGGTTGATAGAGGCATAAAAACCAATACTATGAGATAAAATAAAATGCCTCAAAGTATGATTTCTTATGAGATCCGCTTGGAGATTAGTAAATAGTTTCATAATAATTAGAATCAAGACTTAATCACATCATATTTGATATTTATTTTCTTAGTCTAAGAGCGATATATATATAGTTTTAATATATATGTCGCTAGACTCTAATGTTGAGCCGAAGTGAGATATTTTGCATGTTAAATTTGAAAAAGCCATGTATGCATATTAATTTATGGTTCTCATCAATCAAATCGTCGAATGAAAGAGATGTTGCATGACATATGCTAATAATTATTAGTACTTTAAACTATTATTATACTTTAGCCACGAGAGAATTGACTAAATTGTCACTAATTATCATTGATAATGAAGAAAATAGGTCATGAAGTTGGATAATTAGTCAACTCTGCCATCGTCACCACTCACCAGGAAGTACAATTAAGAGGTCACCATTATTAATGTTGCAAAAGATATTAAGTATTATATGATCCATCCATGCAATTTTTTAAAATTTCTTTAATGCCTGAATTGCACATGTGCTAGCTCAGTCCCATTATTTTTGGATACATAAATCCTCTTGAGAAATACCTTAAATAGTTTAAGCATTTCCTAACAAAAAGATAATTTAAGCATAGAGAGTGGCTATTTATTTTATATTTTTACAACTAAAACAATTGGTAAAGTTGATTTATATTATATGTTATTTTTATTAAAATACTCGGTGCTCCTAAAAACAGATGGAGTACAGAATTAGAAATTTCTTTTAATTAATTAATCAAGAAGAAAAATATTAAACGATGCACCATATAAAACTCCACAGGTACCATCAATAATTGTCGGACTTACAAATGAATATCTCACTCACAATTTTATTAATAAATAAAGGAAGGCAGATACATAGAGAGGTGGGAAGCTGCCACGGGTATCTATATTTACAGATGAGCTAATTATGGTATACCTCTACATTACTCAATTCTAATTTTTATGTACATACATATACGAAGCAGCAATTAATAATCAAATCCCAAACCAAATGGAACTTAGTAATATTATTTTATTATTACTAAACTGATGGGATGCTTTATGCATGATAAGATTGAATAACATTTGATTCTCATATATATTAACATAATCTGATAATTTAGCAGACGAAGAAAAGGGTTACTTTCCAAAACAGGGGATAAGTATGTTTAAATTCTATTTGCCTCGTGATCCAACCCAAAAGCCATACATAATAAGTTTCTTTCTTGCTGTATGGTTGCATAGACGAGTCCCTCTCTACCAAGATTTATTTGCTTGTATAGTATTTATGCCCATAGTGTCATCAATTTGCTTGTATTTTGTCAAGGCCACTTGCCAAACCAGCAAAAGGCATCCAACCCAACTCAGATTTTTGGCTAATATCAAATACATGCACTGCCACTGTCCAAAAGAAAAAAACGTAAAAATTAAAAGAACATTCACGCTTTATTGAACTTAAGATGGTTCTATAACAGGGAAAATTGCCGATCTAAAATGGCGGCGCTGACGTGTCAGTGTGAGGTGTCACTTGAAGACTAGAGTGGAGTATTTATAGAGCAGTCCACACGTCAGAAAAGAGCAGGTGATGCACATTCTTGAAAAAGAATTCGAGTCCCAGGCATCAGGTAATCCACAGCTCACCACGTGCTGGACTATATCAAAGCATACTCTTCACCTCCTTCTCCTCCTATATAATCTCCGCCACATCTCTTCTCCCTTTCATACAACACCCACCCTCACCAGCACCAGCAACTGGATTATTCCACTTCTTCTCCTCCAAAATATACTCTTCCCCACAATGTCTTTGTTCGCCATCTCCAAAGCCATTACCATCTCTTGCTGCAATAAGCTTGCAGATGACTGTGATAATGGCGATGGATGTTACTTTGCACCACCACCTTGCATTGAAGGCGATGGAGACGACGATGATGGTGATTATGACTATGCTCCTGCAGCATCCTCGGAGGGTGACGACGACGACGACGACGATGGCTATGACTGTGCTCCTGCTGCATAATCATATATTTAGCTACTGATTATGCCATTTTAACTTCAGGAGATTGTTGTTATTATTCAGAGACATCATGAGGTCTTATATGACTCTGAGGTTTTGTAGGTCAGGAAGATTATGAGATGCATTTTTCATGGTCAATCGACTAATTTCGTGACATAATCTATGTATGTTTTTGTTTCTCATGAATTTTTGCTCCCCAACTAGCGTTCTCTTTATGTGAAGTTGAGGAAATAATAAAATATAATATTTTGCTGTTTATTTTTTTAAGTGCATTAATTAATGTGGCACTAATTAAAAGAGAATGGGTTTATGCTTGATAGACAAAAGAGTCAAGAAAACGTAACAAAAGTCACCTGATATGGTACCCAGCAAATCTGATTCAAGAATTGCTTTTTCTATTGAACAGAGATATGATTACTTGTTTAAATAATGTCTGTGTGATGACATGGGTATAATGCGTATGTGTTTCTCAGTTTCGAATTTAAAACCAACAAAAGCAGCAGGCTTTACTAATAATAAAAGCGAAACCATATCCACTTTGATGATCTCATACAAGCATCACCTTTGTCGAACCATGGCAATCAACAAAAGTACATACTATAAAAATGCCTGGTCTAAGTTGAATTTTACAAAATAGAAAAAATAAATGAAGTGGAAACTGATGCAGAAGTTTGTCACCTCTTGTAATCCTTACTGACGCTGTCCAGCAGAAGTTCTGCAGGTACTGTTAAAATGCATCCATCCTCTTAGAAGCTTGAAACAGAGATGAATTCTTGTAAATAGAACTCTATTATCAGTTCTCTCATTGCTTGCATATATTGAAATTATACAAATACAATATTCTGGTGTTGTAATCAAAGCCACTTAACACAACACAATCAGCCATACTGGTTCTGCATCACCTTCCTTCTTCCTTCTTCACTCTTCGCTTGCTTTCTTACTGAGATTTATCTAATTCCTTACCTATCACCGATTGAGGTTTAGCAACAAGGTGGTTTATTACTTACTGAAGCGTTAACAGTTTAAATTCTCACTAGTACAATGAAATACAGAGACAAATCACTATTTGCCTTGACTGAATATATGAAACAGCATCCTTGATTCTTCTGCTCTGTTTATTTGGAAATGAATAACAAAAGAATACCTGAAGGATAGCAGACTTGAATGCTCATTTGAACCTATTGAAGTTGAAGAAGCTAAAATTAGGAGCAGATGAGAAAGCAATGATCTCCATGGCAACCAGTGTAAGAGCAGAAACAGAAGCGTTCCGAGGACTAGCATGCACAAAAGGGGTAGACCTGAGATTGTTAATTACTACGAGAAATCATTCCTTCAATCACATTTTCGTCTACTTTCTTTCTTGGTGTAATCTTCAATAATTTCAAAGTTGCAAATAGTAATCTGTCTGAGTGAGTTTGAGGTGGGAAAGAAAGCCAAACAAGGAAGATTTGAAGAAAAACAAAAAAAAAAAAAAAAAAACTGATATATGAGGAAAAGTGCAACAATATTGGGACTGAAAAGAGAAAAAACGTTACGGAGCGAGAGATCATTATGAATGGAGGGCAATAAGTGAACTGATAGAAACATTTCTTCGAAGAAAATGATAAATTATGTGGAATTTATATAATTTCAGGCTTGGATCATTTAAATAAGTCATTTCTCTTCCACAAACCAGAAAAGGTTCTGGAACTGAAATTGAAATCGAAGGCTTTTGCAGTTGTTTATCTATTATTACCAATCACAGCGGACATCAGGACTTTGGCTACTGCTCAATTTCCACTACTGTAGCAAACATTCTCAATTCAGCGCTCCGACCAAAAGACAACCCAAGGAAGCACATTGTGGTAGCCCCTTGTCAAGAGTTTTGGTAAATATATATATCTTTAGAGTCTTTTCTCAAAGTTATGGGTGTGAAGAAACTCAGCATCTTGCATATTTCTTGGACAGACATTGTTCACAGTGATACTGAGCAACTTACAAAATTTCTTCTGTATAACGAAATCCTGAGGAGCACCCTTGCTCATCAAAAGTCATTCCAACCAAATCTTCTCCTTCCATTTCATTCTTTGCTGAGCCTAACAATGGTTTGGCCATTATATTCAACATGTAATATATTTCTCTCATTTCTGGGTGAGATGGATGGCCGGAGAAAAATTCATGGATGATACTGTCAACCTCAATTGAACTACAACCAGGTGTCTTTTTGACTCCAAGATCTTTCATCTTCCTTCTCACTTTCGTTACATCTTCCCATCTGTCTGCAAAGGCATAGATATTGGCAAGAAGAGTGTGGACGCTGGAATCACTTGATTCAAATTTCACCAGCTGTTTAGCCACCCGCTCACCCATCTCAACATTCCCATAGATCCGGCAAGCACTGAGCAAAGAGCCATAGAGTGGAACTGTAATGGCCTTATTTTCATCTGGTATCTTCTTTATTAACTCCTCTGCTTCATTCAGCAGTCCAGCTCGACCAAGTAAGTCAACTAGACACCCGTAATGTTCTACTTTTGGCTTAATCTGATACTCCATTCTCATAGAATTAAAGAACTTGCGACCTTCCTCAACCAATCCTCCATGACTGCAGGCGCTCAAAACACCAATAAAGGTAATATCATCTGGTCTAACACCGGCTTGTTTCATCTTTGAAAACAACTCAAGTGCCTTGCTTGTTTTCCCATTCATAGCAAGCCCGCATATGATTGAAGTCCATGAGGCTGTGTCTTTCACTCTTAATCCATAGAAGATTTCCAAAGCTTTTTCTATGAACCCACATTTTGCATACATTTCTATTAGAGCAGTGCCAACAACCGCATCTATAGGAATTCTGTTCTCATCTATGAATTCATGAATCCACTTTCCTTGCTCTATAGCTCCCGTTTGTGCACAGCCAGTGAGCAGAGAAACCACTATGAATTTGTCTGGTTTGACTTTTCTAATTTGCATTTCTCTAAAGAGTGCCACTGCCTCGTCAAAACGGTTAAACTGCACATACCCATTAATCATAGCTGTCCAAATAACGACATCTCGAATTGGACTCCCCTCAAACAACTCTCTAGCTTCTTCTAGCTCGCCACAGTTAGCGTAACCACTTACCATAGTAGTCCAACAAATTACATTTTTTGAAGGCATCTCCTCGAAAACTGCTCGGGCTATACTCAAACAGCCACACTTGCAATACATGTCCAGCAATGCATTTCCAATAATAGGAGTAAATTTAACATTGTCTCTAACATAATGATGGATTTTCTTACCAAGTTCCAATCGTTTCAATGCTGTACAAGCTGAAAGAGTACTCACAACCGTAGCTTCGTCAGGCATTAAACCACTCTCTTCTTGCATACGGCAAAAGACATTTATAGCATCCTCAAATCTCCTACATTTCACATATCCAGAAATCATCACATTCCAAGAAATCACATCTCTATCAGGCATTTCATCAAACAACATCTTCATAACATCAGTTAAAGCCAACTGAGCATACATATCAATGAGTGAGTTACGCACATAAGTATCAAACTCAAGACCAGTTTTTGTAACAAGCCCACGTAATTTCTCAGCCTTTGAAACCTCTCCCAAGTATCCAATTGCCTTAAAGACAAATGGGTATGTGAAATTATCAGGCCACAACCCATCTTCTCTTAATTTAGAGAAGAGCACAAGAGTTCTTTTGTAGTTTCCTTTCTTAGCAAAAGCTTTGATAATGAGATTATATATAAGCAAACATGGGTAACGTATGTATTTGAACATTTTCTCTGCATAGTTCAGGTTTCCATTAAATGGATCGGTGCAAAAAGCCATTAGCTTGTTGAGGGAAACAATGTCTTGGTGGAGACCGACTCGGAAGATTTGGGCATGGATTTGTTTGAGGTGGGTCATGGATTTGCAACTTTTGAGATAGGAAATGCAAGATTGCTGGCTGAGCCCGGTTGTTGGGTTTGTAAAAGTGGAGAATTTGCTTCGTCTTGAAAGACCATGGCGGGAAATTAACTCCAATAACAGAAAATTGCGGGGCGTATGTGTCATCGGGTTCGGCTGGCCGAGGTCTTGGGCAACATGGTTGGTTATGTAGTAATTTGGAGCTGATCACAGGCTTAGGTGGCTCGCTGTGTCGGCCCGTAAAGTTACTCCTCACCTGGCTCGCTAGGCTTAAGCTTAGGTTATCAAACCTGTTCGACACAAATAATAACTTTTCCATGTGTTTTCTTTTTCTTTTTTCTTTGATGTGTTGACCGTTAATTATAATAATTTGATTTATTATTACTCATGTATTAATAAGCTAAATTTACTTTAAATGAAAATTAATATAGTAGGTTTAATTTATAATCTTCATTATTTTAATTTTAATTTTATATTAATTTATTTTTATTATTTTATACAAAGTTATTAATTTATATATTTTACTTTTTATTCTTAATATATTTACATCCATGTGAATTCATTTAATAATTAAATCAATCGAAAAATTATAAAATAAAATTAATTACTAATATTAATCTATTAATAAATTTATAACTAATATATTAATAAAATCATTATTAGTTTAGTATAATTAAATAATTATAGTGATTATTAGTTTAGCATAAAAAGATCAAGAATTTTATGTACGCTAATCATATATGTAGAATTTTATTACTACATATTAAAAAAAATTATGTTTCTGTCCTATTTTTATATAAATTTATCTTTATACTACTAATATTTATTTATATAAATTACTATATTGGTATTTCTATTTTGCTTCTGTATTTGTTTCACATCTATTCTTTTCTTTTTTTACCTTAATTTATATAGTTTCCACTAAACACTTTTTTCATTTACTTATCTAATAATAATAATTATTATTATTTTTTCATTCATTTATTTATTTACAGTTATAGCAAAATATAAATCTAAAATACAATTCATCTATAAATTTTTAAATACTAGATTTAAAAAAAAATTATATCAAATTAAAAAAAGTTCAATTTCAGTCTAAAGTGAAAAAATAAATATAATTAAAAAATTTAAAAAATAAATTTTATCATTGATTTAGCTGTTCATTGCATATTTTGTTGAAGTGTGTGCTCTTTCTTTGTATTTTTATATATATTATATTTATATTTTATTTTTTGATATTTATAAAAATTGATAAAGAATTAAATCTTAAAGTAATTTTATTTTACCACCCGATTAAAATATCAAAATTTCTTGGAACAACATTAATTACTTAGAAATTATAGTCAGTAATTACATCAGAAATACAAAAGATCATGAATGAAATCAGGTACACTATCAATCCAAACATATTCATTAATTAAAGAAACAACACGACGTGCTAGAAAGTGAGCAGCCATATTTTCTGAACGTCCTCGGTAACCAAACCAAATGCAGGGGGACAAGTTTGTAATTACTGCAGAAAACAACTGGACAATCGACAACGAGTCCGGTTCTACTATAATCTTTTTAATGCCAATAGAAAGAGCCCATTTTCAGTCGCTCTGGTAAACATCGACCTTCTAGGAATTCAACATCAACTGATAATGGAATAAGTTTTGACAAACAGTAGAGCTCACGACCTTCGTGATTTCGAATGATTGCACCTAATCCCCCGAATCCTTGGTCTTTGAAAAGAGCACCATCAACATTCAGCTTTAACATAGATGAAGGAGGAGTGGACCATTTTGTATATCCAATAACTGAAGTCGGGAGAATGAACTCAAGTCTGAAACCATGTTGCACGGTACTCTGCAAGAAGTGAAACAGAACTGAAGCCACATAACTGGGATCAAAAGCTGCACTTTCCACACCAATCTATTGCGATGGCACCAAATTTTTCATATGAGCATAATAGCTAAAGGAACAGAATCCAAATCCATATTCTCAAAGCAATAAGAGATCCATGACATAAAGTCATCAGGAGGACAGGAATGAAAATTGACAGATAAGGGAGATGCAAAGCAACAAAACTGAGCCAAGTGGCAGTGAAGGAAAATGTTTGCAACAGTCTCCATAGATTCACCACATAAAGGACAAGAATTATCAAGTAAACCAATACAGCAGTTTAAGATGCTTCGCATTGGAAGAAAACCTTTAATGGCACGCCATAAAAAAATCTGAACTTTGTGTGGTATTTTTAACTTCCAAATATTTGCCTAAAGCACAAAGACGGCAGAAGAGCTTGGTTGGGTACATATAGCAGAGAAAGCAGCATGATAACCAGACTTCACACTATAGATACCATTCTTTGTGAATTTCCAAATTGAAAACATCATCAACTCGTCGGATGGAAATTGGCACCTGTAAAACTCTCTGCACATCACTTGGCAATAAAATACTATTAATTAAAGGGGTATTCCAGCTATTATCAGAATGTATAATGAGATCAGAAACACAAAGATTCTCAAATCCCAATAGAGGAGGCGAGTATAGCCAAGAGTATCATGTGCCCAATAACCAGTT
The DNA here is from genome assembly GCF_019578655.1 of Ricinus communis. Taxonomy (NCBI): domain Eukaryota; kingdom Viridiplantae; phylum Streptophyta; class Magnoliopsida; order Malpighiales; family Euphorbiaceae; genus Ricinus; species Ricinus communis. The sequence goes on from NC_063258.1 coordinate 26,572,034, forward strand.
ATCACAACCATGTTCCAACAACGAACGAGATCGCGAAATACACCTCCATGCATAGCTAGCTTTCGTTCGCAATCGAGCTTTCCAAAAATCCGTATCATGAAAGTATGTTGAAGAACAAAAGAAAAACACTGAAGAACATAAGCAAAATCCACCGGTTAAGGACTGGGGGACAAGGCCTCAGCTTTTATCATTATAGGCCAGAAAGCTGACATTATGAGCATCCTTTTTTCCATAAGGAAAAAAGATCACTTCCACTAATCTCAGTATAACAAAAATAACGTTGACATAGAGTTGGGACCTATAGATCATAGCAATAAGACCGTTAATCACTAAGTGTATATATATTACTCATCCTCAATCTTATAAATCTTAGAATTCACAATTGATCATCATCACAGATTAATAACAACTACAATTTTATTTTTCCATATGGTATCAGAGCAGAATTAATCCTGTCATCATCTACCCTTCAATCACACAAAAAAAAACTTCTTCATCATATATCACAACGACATTACCAAATTAACCAACTTCACTTTAAAAGGCAACCAGAATTATTTCGAATGGTCATGAGCTATGTATATCGGCCTAAGTGGCAGAAAAAAATTAGGGTTTGTTACAGGGACCCAAGAAAAGCCACAGCCAACCAACCCTCATGAATCAACGAAAGAAGAAATTGAGGTAGCAGAAGAGTGGCAGACGACTGACCATATGGTCATGTCACTACTCACCAATACCATGGAGCCTCTGATAGCCAGGCTGTGTATGCTACTAGCTTCATCACAGGCAATTTGGGATAAGGTAAAAAATTCATATGGATATGAGTGAAATTATGCTCATATCTTTAATCTAAAATAGGAACTGGCTCAAATAAAATAGGGGACTCGGACAAGCACGAGCTATGCCACATAAATTTTGACCCGGTGGGAAGAACTCCAGAGTTACCTCCCACCAACTACGGACCCAGAAGAGGCAAGAAAAAGAGAAGAGCAGAATTTAGTATATACCTACCTTGGGGGGCTCGATTCGAGCTACGAGGCCCAGAGATCCCAGATTCTACTGTCAACTAGTTTGCCTCCCATTGATGTCGTTATAGCCACAATTCAACAGGAGGAAACAAGACGAGCAACAATGGGGGCTGGAGGCAGTTTAGACAGCATCGAAAGGGTGTACAGCCTCTCGCACGCCCGCGAGACGGTCCGAACGCGAGGGTTGCCTCCCAACGCTGAGAGGTGTAGCCACTGCCGAAGGCAGGGGCACACTCAGGAGCGCTGCTGGCACCTCCACTCGCATCTTCGGCCGATTCTCAACGGAAACGAGAGAGGGAAGAATGAGAGAAGGGAAAAGGAAGGAAGAGGGAGATTCGACAGAATGAGCAACGCACATAAGCCTAGTGGTTATGATGCCGCGTGTCATCTAGGTCGGGTTGTGAGTGTCGGGTCGGATGTGCTTAACTTAACCCGACCCGACTCCAACATCCTGACCTGGCCCGAAACCACCAACCCGACACAGCCCACATGGAGCGACCCGGTCCGACTCGGTTCAGGTGACTTGGTCCGACTCAGTTCAAGCGACTCGACCCGGTTTGACTCCTTCAATTGGACCGACCTGAATTCAATAGAAAAAACCCAAATCTCCCAGCTTATAGCTCAACTCCAGTCTCTTATTCAGCCTCAACAGTCTCATGCGACAGGTTTGGTATTGCAAAATTATTCTTTAAATAACACATCAAATTGGATAATTGATTCTGGAGCAACGGACCACATGACATGGGATGTCCCAAAATTGCAAAATCTTGTTCCTACTAATTCCAATCATGTGATCGTTGCTAACGGACATCAAGCTAAAATCTCTGGTTTTGGCTCTTCTAAATTACTGCATAATGTTTTTCACAATATTCTTCTGTTACCTGACTTTAAATCCAATTTGTTATAAGTGGGTAAGATTACAAGAACTTTAACTTGCAATGTTATTTTCTCACCATCTACAGTCTTATTTCAGGATTGCATCACAGGGAAGACGATTAGTGAAGGTCGATTTGAGAATGGTCTTTATTACCTCCTCGATTCCCCCAACCAGTATCTAGTCTCTACCAAACCTGTCAGTTCTGATTTCTTGATTCATCGGAGGTTTGGGCATCGTCTGATCGAGTTTTAAATCAGCTTTTTTGTTTAAACATAAACACTAGTTGTTGTGATGTCTGCCAATTCGCCAAACATACTAGATTACCATTTCCTGTATCTTCTATCGCATCAAATAATATGTTCGAATTAATTAATTCCGATATTTGGGGCCCTGCCCCCGTTACTTCTTATAATCACTTCCATTACTTTGTCACCTTTATTGATGACCACTCTCGAACCACTTGGGGTCTATTTATTAAAAGGCAAAAATGAAGTTTTTGCTTGCTTTCAAAAAAATTTCAATTTTATACAAAACCATATAATGCCACCAATTTTATACAATTTTTGGATTTTTTTCCACTAAGGGAATTTTGCAACAAACTACCTGCATTTATACTCCCGAGTAAAATGGAGTTTGTGAGAGGAAAAACCGCCACCTTCTTGAAGTCACCAGATGATGTAAACCTTCTAAGGAAGAGAAGGATACACGCCAAGATCAATACTTATAAGGTTTGCCAAAAGATATTTGCGGAACTATCACCCTTATTTATAAAAAAATAAGATCAATAGCTATAATGGGATGAACTTAATTAATCCTAGAAACTAACAAGTTAATAGAATTGAATTAAGGTAGAAGTGAAATCAAAACCTAAATAATAAGCTTTAATCTCAAGAACACTTAAAGAAACTCTTTAAGCAAAAATAAGGTTTTCTATTCAATCAAAGATATATATATGCTTTTGCATAATTACATAGCTCTATTTATAGAGTTTAAATAATCCTAATCCTCTATTTATAGAGTTTAAATAATCCTAATCCTAGAATGACTAGGATATGCGGCCAAGACTCCTAAATAAACAAAACTTGAAGTAAAAGAGTAGCAAACTCCTATTTTGACTTGGATTTTGACTTTGAATATTCAACCTTGGACTTGGGCTTTACGTTTGGGCTTGAATTCAACATAAATAAGATATGATCTTCATGTCTTCACGTTGGGCTTTAATCTATGAATGAAATACAATTAATCAAAGTTGAATCTTGATCTTCTAAGTCCAACTCGCTAACCTTGCTTCTTGAATGCATCTTGTCTATCACGTGGACCATGAAAGAATACAAAGCAGCCTTGAATCTCTTGCTTCTAGCTCGTGTGATTGGACCCTCATACTTCAATAGATCCATTCTTGGCTTGCTTGGTGGTGAAGGATTAGCCTTGATTTTATCATCCCCTCCTCCTCGAAAGGATTCGTCCTCGAATCAAGACCTTCATCAAAAGAAAATGGAGATAAATCAGCAACATTGAATGTAGCACTAACTCCATATTCACCGGGCAAGTCAATCTTGTAAGCATAATTGTTGATGCGTTCCAACACTTGAAAAGGTCCATTTCCCCTTGGCATCAACTTGCTTTTTCTTTGGTTTGGGAATCTTTCTTTGCGCATGTATATCCACACCCAATCTCCGGGTTCAAAGATCACCTCTTTTCTTCCTTTGTTGGCGCGTTTAGCATTTGCTTCATTTTTGCGCTTTAGATTAGCTCAAACTTGTTCATGCAATTTAAGCACATATTTGGCCTTTTTCCTACCATCAAGGTTAGTTTGTTCCTTTAAAGGTAAATCAATCAAATCTAAAGGACTCAAAGGTACAAACCCATAGACAATCTCAAAAGGGCAGAATTTAGTTGAAGAATGCATGGTTCTATTATAAGCAAATTCTATATGCGGCAAGCAATCTTCCCAACTCTTAATGTTGCATTTTACCATGGTGCATAGTAGTTGTGATAGTGTTCTATTTACTACTTCAGTTTGACCATCGGTTTATGGGTGAAAAGTTGTTGAAAATAACAAGCGTGTACCTAACTTAACCCATAAAGTCTTCCAAAAGTAGCTCAAAAACTTAGCATCCCTATCACTAACTATGGTGCGTGGCATACCATGTAAACGCACTACCTCTCTAAAGAATAGGTCAGCAATATGTTGTGCATCATTAGTTTTCTTACAAGCTATAAAATGTGCCATCTTTAAAAACTTATCAACAACAACAAATATGTTATCATTCCCATGCCTAGTTCTAGGTAATCCAAGTACAAAATCCATAGAAATATCAACCCAAGGTGAAATAGGTATAGGGAGAGGCATATACAAACCATGTTGTTGAAGCTTAGACTTGGCATGTTTGCACACAATACAATTTGCACAAAATCGCATAACATCCTTTTTCATGCAAGGCCAATAAAAGTGATCATGCAATACATCTAAAGTCTTTTGAACACCAAAGTGTCCCATCAAACCACCATCATGTGCTTCTTTCACAAGTAAATCACACATAGAACAAGAAGGAATCTATAAACATTTTTCAAAGAAAAGAAAACCATCATGCCTATAATACTTATCAAACGCACCTTGTTCACATGCCTTATACACTTGGCCGAAATTACTATCATAATGATAAAAGTCTTTTATTTGTTCAAAACCTAGTAATTTGGTATCTAAAATAGCAATTAAAGCATACCTTCTAGATAAAGCATCGGCCACTATGTTATCTTTACCTTGCTTATACTTGATGACATAAGGGAATGCTTCAATGAACTCACTCCATTTAGCATGTCTTCTATTCAACTTGTTTTGACCCTTTAAGTACTTCAAGGATTCATGATCAGTATGGATCACGAACTCTTTAGGCAGCAAGTAATGTTGCCATACTTCTAAAGCTCTAACAAGTGCATAGAGTTCCTTGTCATAAGTTTGATACTTCAGGCTTGCTCCATTCAACTTTTCGCTAAAATAGGCTATTGGCTTTCCATCTTGCATTAGAACAGCTCCAATACCTATACTGGAAGCATCACAATCAATCTCAAAAGTTTTATCAAAATTAGGAAGAGATAGAATATGAGAAGAAGTAAGTTTTTATTTGAGCAAGTCAAACGCCGATTGTTGTGCTTCTCCCCAATTAAACTTCACATCTTTCTTCACTAATTCATTCAATGGTGCGACAATGGTACTGAAATCTTTCACAAAATGCCTATAGAAGCTTGCTAGTCCATGAAAACTTTGAACTTCACTTGCATTTGTGGGAATCGGCCACTCTTTGATTGCCTTCACCTTTTCTTCATCAACCTCAATTCCTTTTGTACTAACAACAAAACCAAGAAAAATAAGTTTGTTTGTGCAAAAATTGCACTTCATGAGGTTAGCAAACAGAACTTCTTTGCGTAAAGTTTCAAGAACTAAACGCACGTGCTTTACATGTTCATCATAAGACCTACTATAAATAAGTATATCATCAAAATAGACAACCACAAACCTGCCTATATAAGCACGCAAAACATGATTCATTAATCTCATGAATGTACTAAGTGCATTAGTTAAACCAAACAGCATGACTAACCACTCATATAAACCAAATTTAGTTTTGAATGTTGTTTTCCATTCATCACCCTCTTTTATTCTAATTTGATGATAACCACTTTTTAGATCAATCTTAGTGAACACAACAGCCCCATGTAACTCATCAAGCATATCATCTAACCTAGGTATAGGATGACGATATTTAATAGTTATTTTGTTAATTGCACGGTAATCCACACACATATGCCAAGAACCATCTTTCTTAGGGACAAGTATAACAGGAACAACACATGGACTTAAACTTTCCCTAACATAACCTTTATTAAGAAGTTCTTCCACTTGGCATTGTAGTTCTTTGGTTTCCTCGGGATTTGCTCTATATGCCGGCCTATTGGGTATAGTAGAACCGGGTACAAAGTCAATTTAGTGCTCAATTCCATGAATGGGTGGTAACCCACTTGGAATTTCATCGGGAAACACACCCTCAAATTCCTGCAAAAGAGACTTGAAACTTAAAGGCAAAGAAACATTAAGATCGTTAGTGTTTAGAAAACTTTCTTTGTAAACAAGCACAAGTATTTATTTTTGTGACATTAAAGCTTTTCTCACACCTCTCTCTCTTGCCACAAAGCTCACTTTTCTCTTTTTTGCACTCAACTTACCTTTTTCTTGCACCTCACAACTCAATGTTTTCTTTTTGTGCAATCTCTTTCTCTCCTTTTTCCTCCCTTTTCTCACACCCCTCATAGTTTTCCACACAGCTCTCCTTTTGCTTGTGCATTTTTTCTTTTTCACGTGCACTCTCTCCTTCTCTTTCTTTTTCTTTTTCATAGGCAGCAACTTTAAGTCTCATTGTATGTTGATCTTCATTAACAATCTTTGGACTTAACGGTGAAAGAGTGTAAAGTTTGTTGTGAAGTGTAAGACAATAGCAATTTGAACGCCCCTTGTAGATGACATCTCTATCAAACAGCCATGGTCTACCCAAAAGTAGATGACAAGCTTGCATTGGGATCACATCACACAATACTTCATCTTAGAACTTTTGCACAAAAAATGCTGCCCTAACTTGCTTTGTAACCTTGATACCTCCCGAATCATTCAACCATTGAAGAGTATATGGTTTTTGATGTTTGGTTGTTGGAAGTTTCAATCGATCCACTATCATTGTGCTAGCAACGTTGGTGCAACTACCACTATCAATAATTAAAACATAAGGAGTTTTTCTTACCAAACAGCGTGTATGGCAGATGTTCTCTCTTTGGCTTTCATCATTAGCCCCTTGTTGCACGTTCAAGGATCTAATGGTGACTCCACATAGCTCACCTGATTGCCCCTCTTGCTTAGCTCCATCATTGGAATAGCAATCTTCCAATTCGGGCATTGAATCTTCATCACTTTCAGCTCCACTTTCTTCTTCACTAGCATACACCAATTCGCCTCCTTTTAATGCTAAAGTGTGTTTGTTCGGACATTGAGAAGAGATATGTCCATAGCCTAGGCATTTGAAGCATTGGATCTTTTTGGGCTTGCCTTCTTGAGTTCGGCTTTTATTGCTTTGATCCCCCTTTATTTCGGCTTTATTATCTTTAGGCACTTCCTTTCCTTTGTTTTGGGCAGAATTTGTACCTTTCCAATTGGATTTCCAATTAGAATTTGTTGAAGAAGAGTTCTTGCTCTTTTGCTTCAATTACCGCTCTATCTTGATTGCCATGTGTAGCATGTCCTCCATCTCTACGTAATGCTGCAATTCAACAAGATTAGTAATATCTTTGTTAAGACCATGCAAAAATCGAGCCATAGTAGCCTCCCTATTCTTTTATATATTGGCAATAATCAAAGCAATCTCCATCTCTTGATAACACTCCTCTACGTTCTTTCCTCCTTGTACCAAACTTTGTAGCTTATTATACAACTCTCTATAGTAATGAGAAGGAACAAAGCGTTTTCTCATTATTCGTTTCACTTCAACCCATGTTTGGATTTCCCCCTCACCATTCCTATGCCTATTACTCACTAGTTGATCCTACCAAATTGCGGCATAATGGGTGAACCAAATTGCAGCATAATGGGTGAATTCAACTACGATCAATTTTACTTTCTTCTCCTCACTATAGTTATGGCATTCAAATACTCTCTCAACCTTCTTTTCCCACTCTAGATATAACTCGGAACACTCTTACCTTGGAAGGAAGGAATTGTAAGCTTAATACTACCCAAGTTTGAATCTACCTTATTTCCCCCATGGTGAGTTTCGGTTCTATCTCCCCATTCTTCTTCATCTCTCCATGTTCCTCTCCTCGCTCTAGACATACTTTCCTCATCTCGAAAGCTCCTACCTCTTGATTCAGATTTGATTTTTATTAGTTCTTCCATCATTTCAGCATACCTATTTTCATTATCAAGCCTTTATCGTTCGAGTTTGGAGTTTATAGCCTCTATGAATGCTCTCATATCTGGAATTCTGTGATCGGAATCTTTGGAAAAAGACTGATTAGACATGGTTTTAAGAAGATTGGTTTCTCCCTCACGTGTTTGCACTCAATCAAAGAAAGAGTTTGTCTTTGTGCCCTTCAAAATTAACTCAAATTGTAAAAGTTAAAATCACAACCAACTTAATAAAACACAATTAACAAGCTAGAACAAAAATTAATTAAGCTAAAGATGAATTAGAGGAAAGGAGAATAAAATAACGAATTAAGAATAAGGATGGAAGTAGAAGAAATAAAGAATAACGGGAAGATAAAGAAGAATATAAGAAACCGAATATGAAACAATTAAGGAAAAGTAGAATAGGAAAAGGAATTGAAAAGAGAAGGTTATGTGATATCTTCAAAACCTGATTTTCTTTGGATTTTGACCTTGACCAAGTCAATCTTTTTTTGAATCAGCTCCAAATCTTGCTTTCTATACTCTTTCTTTTTGTTCTTTTTTTTAAGCCTCACTTCGGATCAATAATTCAGATCCACACACAGTGTTTTTTTTATAACCAAATAAGAACAAAACAAATAGAGCTTAATTTGATTGAAACGTCTCGAAGAATTTGATCAAGCAAATTAAAGAAAACGAAATAATAAAATAAAGATATCACAAATCAATTTATCTAGAACGTCTCGAAGACTTTAACCAAACAAAAGAGTATGTGAGTAGAAGAACAATGAAGATAACAAATAGGATACGTAACCAAACCTTGTAAGCTAGCTCTGATACCAAATGATGTAAACCTTCTAAGGAAAAGAAGGATACACGCTAAGATCGATACTTATAAGGTTTGCTAAAAGATATTTGCGGAACTATCACCCTTATTTATAAAGAAATAAGATCAATAGCTATAATGGGATGAACTTAATTAATCCTAGAAACTAACAAGTTAATAGAATTAAATTAAGGTAGAAGTGAAATCAAAACCTAAACAATAAGCTTTAATCTCAAGAACACTTAAAGAAACTCTTTAAGCAAAAATAAGGTTTTCTATTCAATCAAAGATATATATATGCTTTTGTAGAATTACATAGCTCTATTTTTAGAGTTTAAATAATCCTAATCCTAGAATGACTAGGATATGCGGCAAAGACTCCTAAATAAATAAAACTTGAAGTAAAAGAGTAGCAAACTCCTATTTTGACTTGGACTTGTTAAAAGAAGACTCCTATTTTGATTTGAATTTTGACTTTGAATATTCAACCTTGGACTTGGGCTTTACGTTTGGGCTTAAATTCAACATAAATAAGATATGATCTTCATGTCTTCACGTTGGGCTTTAATCCATGAATGAAATACAATTAATCAAATTTGAATTTTGATATTCTAAGTCCAACTCGCTAACCTTACTTCTTGAATGCATCTTATCTATCATGTGGACCATGAAAGAACACAAGGCAGCCTTGAATCTCTTGCTTCTAGCTCGTGTGATTGGACCCTCATACTTCAATGGATCCATTCGTGGCTTGCTTGTGGTGAAGGATCAGCCTTGATTTTATCATCAGATCCTTACTTTTTCAAAATAATGTCCCTCATGTTTTTTGGTCGAATGCCCTCATAACTGCTGCTTATCTCATTAATCGCTTGCCTAGCCCAAAACTCAAAAATCTCAGTCCTTTAGAAATCCTCAAGGGCAGGAAAATAGAGCCAGGGCACATTAGAGTCTTTGGATGCACAGCCTTCGTTCATGTTAGACGTTCTCACAAACTGGATCCAAGCTCTATCAAAACGGTGTCCTTAGGACACTCTTCTGGAAAAAAAGAGGTATAAGTGTTATGACCCGTGTGCACACAAGACCTATATCTCCAGGGATGTGACTTTTGATGAATGCACACCTTATTTTACTGACTCTCACCCCACTCATGGGACTTCTACTTTGTTATTTCCGGATAATCTTTCTTTTGTTGACAATTCAGTTCTCTCTCCTTCATCAACCTAGGAGCCAGCTTCCACAGCCATTCCGGATGCCACCTCTTTAGGGGGAGTCAGTCCCATTCCCGAGGCCACTTCTTCAGGGGGAGATAGGTCACCGGTTGAAGAAGTCGCTCCACGAAGATCATCCAGGCCTATCAGACCACCGGTCAGACTGAGGGACTATGTGTCCCATAAGGTGACGTATCCCATCCAACACTTTATTAGTTATCACAGTGTATCCAATTCATATAGGACCTACCTAGATAAACTCATCTCTCATACTGAGCCCTCTTCCTTCTATGAAGCTAACACCGATCCTAACTGGTGTCAAGCTATGAAGGAGGAGCTTCAGGCTCTTGAAAAAAATGACACTTGGAAATTAATCTCTCTACCAAAAAATAAAAAACCATTTGGGTGCAAATGGGTGTACAAAATTAAATATAAGCATGATGGAACGATTGAGCGATATAAGGCCAGGCTGGTAGCCAAAGGGTTTACCCAAACATATAGGGTGGACTATTAGGAAACTTTTGGCCCAGTAGCCAAAATGAGCATTGTTCGCATTTTATTATTCGTTGCTGTTAACTCAGGATGGAGCTTATTTCAAATGGATGTCAAAAACGCCTTTCTCCAAGGGTCCCTCGAAGAAGAAGTCTACACGACTTTGCCTCCAAGGTACAAGCCTACAGCTGATCAGTCCTTGGTATGTAAATTGAAAAAGGCTATCTACGGATTGAAACAATCCCCGAGAGCATGGTAAGCCAAGCTAAGCCATTTTCTCTTAACAATTAATTTTATTAAATATGCTTCTGACTCTTCTATGTTTGTTAAACACACTCACACATGCACCATTATTATCCTTGTATATGTTGATGACATCATCATAACAGGTAACAGTAATAATGAAATAGAAGAAGTCAAATGGAAACTAAAAAGGGAATTTGATATCAAGGACCTCGGACAACTGTCTTACTTCCTTAGGATAGAGATAGCTAAATCTAATAAAGGTCTATTTTTATCCCAAAGAAAGTATGTTCTGGATCTTTTAAAGGAAACAAGAAAAATAGGGGCTAAACCTATAGACACACCAATGGAGACTAAAACCAAACTCAATCTTAAAGATGGCGATCCTTTAGATGATATAGGGCACTATCAGCGCCTAGTAGGAAAACTAATTTATCTCACTATCACTAGACCGGATATCACTTATGCAGTAAGTATGGTAAGCTAGTTTATGCATGCCCCCCGCACTAGTCACTTAGATGCCATCGATAGGATCCTTAGGTATCTCAAAGGTACTCCCGGCCAAGGTATTTGGATGAAGAATAATAATATGACTGATATAGTTGGTTTTTCTGATGCAGATTGGGCTGGAAGCTATGATAGAAAGTCAACTTTTGGTTTTTGTACTTCTGTAGGAGGCAATCTAGTGACGTGAAAAAGCAAAAAAAAAAAAAAACTGTAACTGCAAGATCCAGTGCAGAAGCAGAGTACAGAGCAATGGCATCAACAACTAGCGAACTAATATGGATCAAGCAAGTCCTTGCAAATATGGGAATTAAATCCAAAGGACCAATGAAGATGTACTACGACAATCAAGCAGCAAGACATATTGCTTCAAACCTTGTCTTCCACAAACGCACCAAGCACATCGAAGTAGATTGTCACTTTATAAGGGAAAAAGTTCAGTCTAGAGAAATTAAAACTCCATTCGTCAAAAGCAATGAACAATTGGCAGATATTCTCATGAAAGCACTGAACAAATCCAGCCATAAAAATCTTCTCAGCAAGATGGGATCGGTTAACCTATTCAAACCCATCTGAGGGGGAGTGTTGAAGAACAAAAGAAAAACACTGAAGTACATAAGCAAAATCCAGCAGTTAAGGATTGGTGGACAAGGCCTCAGCTTCTGTCATCACAGGCCAGAAAGCTGATATTAGGAGCATACTTTCTTCCCTAAGGAAGAAAGGTCACTTCCACTAATCTCAGTATAACAAGAATAACGTTGACATAGAGTTAGGACCTATAGATCATAGCAATAAGACTGTTAATCACTAAGTGTATATATATTGCTCATCCTCAATCTTGTAAATCTTAGAATTCACAATTGATCATCATCACAGATTAATACCAGCTACAGTTTTATTTTTCCACAGAGTATTTTGCCTTTAACATAGTAGCAGCCAAAGAATGGGGATTCCAAGCCTGCTTGTAAAGCATAGCAAGATTGAACTGATGAAGGGACCAAAAACTTAGGCTACCTTGTTTATTCGAAAGACACATTGTCCCATGAAGACTAATGAATACCTTTATTATTGTGACCCAAAGACCCCCACCAATGAGAATTCATTAACTTTTGAATCCCATTATAAAGTTTGAGAGGGAGAAGAAATACATACATTGTGTAGGTTGGAATTGACTGAATTACGGCCTTGAGCAAGATCTATTTTCTCCCTTTGGACAACAGTTTGTCACCCCAACTAGACAATCTTTTCCAAATACGATCCTTAAGATATCGAAAAGCAACAACCTTGTTATACCCCAAAAAGGAAGGCAAGCCCAGATAATTACCATGTCAAGTAACCAAATTGACCGCAACACATCAGACACTATGCGTTGACTGGCAGCCGGAATTCCCTTACTAAATCAAATGGATGAATTATGAAAATTGACCATTTGGCTTGAAAATCTTTCATAAAGTTGAAGAAGAACAGATTGTAAGTGATAACAATCATCCTGTGACGCTCGGAAGAACACAAAATAATCATCTGCAAATAGCAAGTAAGAGAATGAAGGTGCTTGAGGACTAACCTGAATTCCTTGCAATAGATGGGGCAATAATGGACAGTCCTGACGAAGTCCATGTTAAGAAACAACGGGGCCAACTGGGAAACCATTCACCAAGATCTTAGAAGAAACAGTCTTAATACAATTCAGTAGCATAGAAACCCAAAAGGATGGGGAACCCAATTTTGATAACATAGACCCCACAAAACCCCATTCAACTCGATCATAAGCCTTGCTCATGTCGAGTTTGAAAGCTGCCTGACCAAGTTGGCTACTAGCTCTTGAGCAACTATTTTATTGTCTGTAATAAGTCTTGCAGGGATAAAAGCACTCTAAGATGGAGAAATAATCTTCGGGGAAATGAGTTTCATTTGATTTTCCAAGACCTCTGCAACAATTTTATAGAGGACATTACATAAACCGATTGGTCGGAGATCTTACATACGCCTTGGATTCTGACACTTCGAAGTGAGAACAATGTTTATGGAATTGATCTCACTTGGGAAAGAGCCTTTTGCCAACCAGTCAAGAACCGTATCTTCAGCATCACTTCCTACTATATCCCAACAATTTTGAAAAAGTCCAGCATTCAATCCATCCGGCCTGGGTGCTTTGGTGGGACCCATTTGAAAAGGAGCAGCTTTGATTTCTTCCTCGGTGAATGGAGCCTCGAGGATATCCAGATCATCCATATCTATTTTCGGTTGAATCATATCCAAAACACTGCTCATTGAATTTATTGAGATGGATTGAAAAATGTTAATAAAATATGACATGCAATTTGTTGCATGGCTGCATCGGAGTCCTGCCAAACGTTAAACTCATCAAATAGACCCAATAAAACATTATTTCTCCATCTTTTGGAAGCGTTTGCATGAACGAGACTCCCAAAAACAAATCTGTAAGAAGCATCAATTGTTTGTAAAATAGACAGTCGTTTATGACATTAATTGATCCTCTTAAGCAGACTCCCAAAAAAACATCATAACTCCAAGAAAAAAGAGACTTAGTACAATTAGATAACTTGGACAATAAATCACCTTGCATAAAATTACGCCAGGAATCAAGAATAACTGTTTTACAATTGGAGTGTCGAAATCACATCATCTCAAACTTGAACTTATGCACCCATGGAGTTAGCCTTGAAGTCTTAGATTGTAAAAAGATAGGTCTGTGATATGAAGTTGTTCATGTCAATGGTAAACCTTATTAGAAGGAAAAACAATCATCCATGCATGATTTGTAGAAGCTCGATCTAAGCGTTCTTGTACCAAATTACCATTGGTCTGACTTTTTTCCCAAGTAAATGGAGAACCAACAAAGCCCAAATCGAAAAGATTACAAGATGCAATTGTCTCCTGAAATCCATTATAAAATCTGGAAGGTCGAGTAGCACCGCCTTTCTTCTCTACTGAATCCATTAAATAATTAAAAAGTCGCCTAGAATGTGCCATGGTGCAGAAGAAATAGCAGCCAATTGTTGCAGCAAATTCCAAGAGGCAAAACGACAAGTGGATTATGGATAACCATAAAAGCATGTCAATTTTCAAGATGAACCATCACAATCTTGTACCATATATCAATAAAATTAGAGGAATAACCCTATCAAGGAAATAGTTTTGTTGAAGAACCAAACCCTGAAGCAAGAACACAGGGACCAAAGGACAAGGATCGAAGGTCAAGGCCTCAGGTCTGTACAACAGAAAGCTGTACAGACATCTCATCACAGGCCTGTGGAACAGGAAAAAGGACCAACCTTTCTTCCCTAAGGAAAAAAGTCGCTTCTACCTTTCCCAGTCTAGAAATAAACGTTGACATAGATTATAAGAGGACATTAGGTAGTTTAAGGACCATTACCCCTCAAACTTGTATATAACAGATTATACATATACTTGTAATCTCGGAATTCATACTTGTAAACTCATCATAGATCAATAAAACCTTAATCTCAATTTCTACAAGTTTGTTTGCCATTCCAAAGTAAAGCCTATCCACCGGACCGCGCCACATAATCAACAATAAATATATTGTCAAAACCCAAAATACAACGACCTTGATCCACTCTAGCAGTGTTACACAGTCTCAACCAACCAATCAATCCAGACCAACCAACCAAAGAAGAAATAGAAGAAATAGAAGAATAGCAGACGACATACCATGTGGTCATGTCACTACTCACAAACACCATAGAGCCTCAAATTTCCAGACTTTGCATGTTACTCGAGTCATCACAGGCTATTTGGAAAAAGATGAAGAGCCTACATGGCCACGAGCAAAAGTATGCTCACATCTTTAATTTAAAATAAGAACTGACTCAAATCAAGCAAGAGACTTGAACAAGCACGAGTTATGCAACTGAGGTACTGACCAGATGGGAGGAACTACAGAACTACCTCCTACCGACAATAGACCCAGAAGAAGCAAGAAGAATAGCAGAACAGGACTTGGTGTATACATACCTGGGGGGATTAAACTCAAGCTGCGAAGCTTTGAGGTCGCAAATTCTTTTGTCGAGCAACCTTCCCAAAATCGACGTTGTCATAGCCATCATTTAGCAGGAAGAGACTAGACGCACAACTATGAGCGCAGCAGCTAACCTCGACAATATAGAAAATAAAACCTACCTCATTCATCACTCAAACCCTCGAGAGACGGCTCGAGCGAGAGGAACGCCTGCCAGCGTCCAGAGGTGTGACCACTATAAGAAGCAAGGTCACACCTAAGACCGTTGTTGGCACCTCCATCCTCACGTGTAGCCGAGTCTCAACAGAATAGAGCGAGGAAGAAGCGGGGGGAGAAGAGAGAAAGAGGAAAGGAGGTTTGGTGGCTTCAGCGTGTCTAACGCGTTTAACCCTAAGGGTTATGAAGAAATGCCCGGGTCGGGTCGTGACTTAAGTAGCGGGTCAGATCCTTTTAATTCGATCCGAACCGACTCCAACACTTGCACCCAACTCGACCCGATTCCAACAATTGGGCTGACCCGGATCTGACCTGATTTGCACAGCAGACCCGACCCAACAGAAAATTCTCAACTCTCACAATTGATTTCTCAGCTCCAATAAATTATTCAGCACCAGCAACCCCGTAGGTCAGGTTTAGTATCTAAAAATTACTTAAATTCTTCAAAAAAATTTCAAAATTGGATCATTGACTCTGGTGCAACCGATCACAGCATGTGATCGTTGCCAATTAGACCTGTTCATGGGTCGGGCCTGGGCGGTCTCGGTACGGGCTTGACCGGGCCCCGACTTAATTTTGGAGAAGCCCGAGCCTCCCAGGCCCGAAAAATTTTTAACATCTTAAAGCCCAGCCCAGCCCGAATTTTATGAAGCCTACGGCCCCGGCCGGCCCCGATGAAACAAGCATTAAACAGAGGTCGGATCGGGCGGCCGGGCTCCGGCGGGCTGCCTGCTTGGACGGGCTCGGGTCAGCTTAGACTTGGCAGTCTGATAACCGAAAGGAGAAGGAGGCGGTAAACAATTGCAATGGGAGCCGAATTGTTATATTTAGATTTAGGGTTTTTTTTGTTGATATATTATTAATAACAACAAAACTATAAACAGAAATAGTAGGTAGTCCAGTGGTATATAACACTTAATAGTTAGCTAAGGTCACAAGTTCAAGTCTCAGTAATGACATTTTTGTTTCTAACTAAATTATATATCGGGCCGGGCCGGGCTGGAGTTGGATTTTTATATAAATCCCAAGCCCGGCCCTAGGGGTACAGGCTTTTTATGGAAGCCCGGCCCGAAGAGTGCGGGCCTGGGCGGGCCGGGCGGGTACCCAGGCCCTTGAACAGGTCTATTGCCAATGGAGGTCGAGCTAAAATCTCTAGTTTTGGCTCCTCTAAATTACTTCACAATAAAATACAAGATATACTGCTCTTACCTGATTTTAAGTCTAATTTATTATCTGTTGGAAAAATAACTAGGACCTTGAATTACAATGTTATATTCTCACCTACTACAGTGTTATTTCAGGATCGAGTCACAAGAAAGATGACTGGCGAGGGACGTTTTAAAAATGGTCTATACTACCTCACGAACTCCACCAACCAATGTCTTGTCTTGACCAGTCCAGTCGATCAAAGAATGTTGATGCATCGGTGGCTTGGGCATCCGTCCGGTAAAATTTTAAACCAACTTTTTTGTTTAAATTTAAATTCTAGTTGTTGTGACATTTGTAAATTTTCTAAACATACTCGGTTGCCTTTCCCTTTTTCTTCTACTGTATTTGAAAATATGTTTAAATTAATTCATTCTGATATTTGGGGACCTGCTGTCACAACCAAATTTATTTATTTATTTTTATTAATAATTAATATTCATTAGCATGTCATTAAACATGTCATTTGCATAATGATTATGTATGATCTATTTTATTATATTATGTGGTAGATAAATAAATTATTTAGTTACATATTGATTTAATTGAAAAGTAATGATTTTGGACTAAATTGGAAAGTTAAAAAGAAAGAGGATTAAATTGTAAAATTTCCTATTTTTACACCAATTTACCACCTCTTTCATTTCTTCATTTCTACACATGCATTTCCTATTTCCTTTTCTTCTTTGTCTCTTTCATTCTTCTTCTTTTCTTCTTCAAACCTTGATTTCCTAATCAAATTCTACAAACTTTTAGTAAATGAAAATCTAATTCTTCTTTTAAGTTTGAAAGATTTGGGCTTTCTTAATCAAGGGAAACAAAGGTGAGTAATTTTAATTTCTTGATTTTGCTGTAAATTAGGATTAATGATATAAAATTGTTGATTATTATGTGTTTTAGAATTGTTTAATCAAGAGTGAACATGCTATTACTTGTGATTTTGAAGCTGAAATTTCTGGGCAGATTTTTCACCTCTGATTTCGTGACCTTATTAGAGGCTTTATCTCGAAAATTTTCAAACTTGAAAGTTGTAGATGTATGTTTCAGAAATATCTTTGTAAAATGGTTTTGCAGATCGTTGAGTGAGTATGAACTTATAAGGTTCGATTTGTTGCTGCTCTGTTTATGGTTCAGCAGGTGACCTAGTTTTTGTACTGATATTTTGAGGCATTTAGAGGCTGAACCAAGCAGAGAGTTAAACATGAAAGTTGTTCATTTATATATCTAGTATATGTCTGCAAAATTTCATAATTTTTGGTTGAGTATAACGTGAGATATGCTAAACTTAATATGGCCTGCTCGAAATTATTTTAAGCAGAAATCGGACTTAGGATTTAGAAATTTATTGCTAATTATGTGTTTCACAACTTGAGCTAGAGAAGTCCAAATTGAGTAAAATTAGTGTCTATAGAAACTTTAGAATGTTAACTTTATATCTGGAGAGTCTCATCAGAAAATTTATTTGTTTGATTGGTCATTTAATAGGAAACTTTTTTCTATTCTGTTTAGATGGAAATTAGAGCAGCTGTATAGAAAATGTCATAACTATTTTTATACCAATGATTTTGAAGTGATTCTTTCTACTATGGTTTCTATAAAAATGGAAGTGTAATTCTGAAAAATATGAGATTTTTATTAATTGTACATAAGTTTTGGTGTAATTTCTAAGTCAGTACCTACAAGCTGCCTTCATCAACAAATATGTTGATTTATTGTCATTCATCTCATGCATCATATTAATATCTAGAATATATGTTATTTTATTGAAATATGATATTTTATTGATAGTAAAGATATGTATATTTATGCCTTGTGATTGGATTGTATTTGTATTGAATATGTGAATAGGTTCATCCAAAAGAAAGGAAGTGGTAAGAGAAAAGGAATAGGATTACTTTGTTATCCTATAAATTTTGGTAAGTATTTAATAGACTAAACTTTGTGTATATTGAGTAGCAACTGATGTTTGATTACTTGATAATTTCTTGGTTGACTGAGTTGATATTGGTTATGTTTTTGGCTTGTTGTAAAGTGAATTGATTGTGATGTGTTGTGAAGTGAATTGATTGTGATTAAGGATTGATGACTCTTGAATGGATAGTGTGTGATCGGGAAAGCTGAGCGGGCGGATAGCTACTCGAGTATGTGAGATGGCAAGACTGAGCCGAGCGGATAGTCTTGTTAAGTGGTTACTGAAATTTAAAAATGTGAGGAAATGTGAGGATGAGTCATCTGATCCTAATTTGATAGAAATAATGTGGAATTGAATTAGTTGACTTGGTTGAGTTTGAGATTATTTGCATTATGTGAGATGAAATTATTTGTTTATGAGAATAATTGAAATGGTTGATTTTGTGATTGTTAGTTAAGTGTTGGTATAATTTTCTGTATTGATACAGACTTGATAATTCTAGCCTAATATACTATAATTTAGTAAATTAAATACTTATTGAGTCGCTAGCTCATTCCTTAGCAAATTTTTTTCAGGTTAGTGCAGTTGTAGATAGCCTTAGTTGTGCATTGCTCTCTTTGCATCAGTCAATATTATCAGGTGGGCTAGAGGAGTTATCTCAAGCATTGGGGCATTTTGGGTACTTGTGTGAATTAAAATAATATATAAATATTCCTTATATATATTAAGTATGTGATGTCACTTAAATTGTATGAATGTATATTGTAACTAAGTAGTAAATTATGTTTATAAAGTTAATTATATATATATTGCTATACAATTGGATGTTTGAGTTTGGGTGCTACACCTGCCCCCATTACCTATAATCATTTCAGATACTTTGTCACATTCATTGACGATTACTCCTGCACTACTTGGGTTTATTTATTAAAAGGAAAAAAATAAGGTCTTTATTTGTTTTCAAAACTTTTTACTGCCAAAATTAAAATTTTTCGCTCAGACAATAGCACTGAATACATAAATAAAAAAAAATTTAGACTTCTTTTTCAAAGAAGGTATTTTGCAATAAACCACTTGTATTAATACCCCCGAACAAAATAGAGTTTTCGAAAGAAAAAACAGGCATCTCCTTGAGGTCACCGGGACTCTTCTTTTTTAAAATAATGTTTCGAATATTTTTTGGTCGGATGTCCTCATAATCGCTACGTATCTCATCAACAGATTATCCAGTACCAAACTAAAAAAATCTTAGCCCTATAGAAATTCTCAAAGGAAGAAAAATAGAATTAGGGCACATTCGAGTTCTTGGCTGCACTAGCTTTGTTCATATCAAACGCCATCACAAACTCGACAAGAGTTTGGTTAAAACAGTGTTCCTAGGATATTCCTCAGAAAAAAGGGGTATAAATGCTATGATCCCTCCACTCACAAGACCTACATTTTTCAAGATGTGTCATTTGTTGAAAGTGAAACTTACTTCACAAATGACCCAAGAAAAACTCATGGGCACCATACCTTATTATTTCCGCGTAACCTTTCCTTTTTTGACAGTAAAATACAGGATACTCCACCTAGGAGGGAGTCGTATTTAGAGGCAATTCCGAAGGCAACTCCTTCAGGGGGAGAGCATGAGAGTAACAGAGAAGATGGGCCACACGAAGAAGAGCCACAAGAAATTGCCCTGCGAAGATCCACCCGACCAACCAAACCCCCTGCCAGGTTAAGAGACTATGTGTCCCATAAGGTCTCGTATCCAATTCAATGTTTCATTAAACTTACGATTCAATATCAAATCAATATAAGGCATACCTAGGCAATCTCACAACACACACCGAACCCACATCCTTTTATGAAGCTAACACCGATCCAATTGGTGTAAAGCCATGAAGGAAGAGCTCCAAGCCCTAGAAAAAAAATGATACCTGGGATATTACCACTTCGCCATCGAATAAAAAACCCGTCAGGTCTAAATGGGTGTATAAAATAAAATACAAATGTGATGGTACAACTGAAAGATATAAGGCTAGGTTAGTAGCAAAAGGGTTTACCCAAATCTATAAGGTGGACTACTAGGAAACCTTTGCACCCGTAGCTAAAATGAGTACTGTTCGCATTTTATTATCTATTGCCACTAACTTAGGATGGAGTCTGTTTCAAATGGATGTGAAAAACGCATTCCTCCAAGGGTCTCTAGACGAAGAAGTCTATATGACTTATCCTCCAGGCCACAAGTCTTTATCAGATCACTCCTTAGTATGTAAACTTAAAAAGGCTATATATGGACTAAAGCAATCTCCAAGAGCATGGTATGCCAAGCTAAGCCATTTTCTCTTAAATATCAATTTTAACAAGTGTGCCTCTGATTCCTCTATGTTTGTAAAACACACCCACACATGCATTATTATTATTCTTGTATATGTAGATGACATTATCATAACCGGTAATAATAATGAGGAGATTGAAGAGGTTAAGCAAAAACTAAAAAAAGAATTTGATATCAAAGACTTAGGTCAACTATCATAGTTTCTCGGAATAGAAATAGCCAAATCTCATAAAGGCTTATTTTTGTCTCAAAGAATGTACGTTCTTGACCTTCTGAAAGAAACAAGAAAAATGGGCGTCAAATGTATAAATACCCCAATGGAAACTAATGTCAAACTTAATTTGGAAGATGGGGACCCATTAGATAACATAGGTCATTATCAGCGCCTAGTAGAAAAGTTAATATATCTAACCATCACTAGACCTGATATTGCTTACGCAGTAAGTATGGTAAGCCAGTTTATGCATGTTCCTCGTACCAGCCACTTGGATGCTATTGATAGAATTTTTAGATATCTCAAAAGCACCCCAGGTCAAGGTATTTGGATGAAAAATAACAATGCTAATACTATAGTTGGTTTCTCTGATGCAGATTGGGTAGGAAGCTGTGATAGAAAGTCAACTTCAGGATTCTGCACCTTTGTAGAAGGAAACTTAGTAACATGGAAAAGCAAAAATAAACTGTAACCGCAAGATCAAGCGCAGAAGCTGAATATCTAGTCATGGCATCAACAACCAGCAAGCTTATTTGGATCAAACAAGTACTTGCTGACATGAGAATAGAATACAAAGGCCTGATGAAAATATATTGCGATAATCAAGCAGCTAGGCACATTGCATCAAATCCCATTTTTCACAAATGAACTAAACATATTGAAGTCGACTGCCATTTCATAAGAGAAAAAGTACAATCTGGAGAAATTGAAACTTCGTTCGTCAAAAGCCACAAAAAGTTGGCGGATATATTTACGAAGGCTCTGGATAAAGCAAATCACCAGAACCTTCTTAACAAGATGGGTTCTATCAACTTATTCAAACCCATATTGAGGGGGAGTGTTGAATAACCAAACCCTGAAGTAAGAACACAGGGACCAAAGGACAAGGACCGAAGGTCAAGGCCTCAGGTCTGTACAACAGAAAGCTGTATAGACATCTCATCACAGGCCTGTGGAACAGAAAAAAGGAGCAACCTTTCTTCCCTAAGAAAGAAAGGTCG
The DNA here is from genome assembly GCF_019578655.1 of Ricinus communis. Taxonomy (NCBI): domain Eukaryota; kingdom Viridiplantae; phylum Streptophyta; class Magnoliopsida; order Malpighiales; family Euphorbiaceae; genus Ricinus; species Ricinus communis. Next base: position 26,594,019 of record NC_063258.1, read on the forward strand.
CTTCTACCTTTCCCAGTCTAGAAATAAACGTTGACATAGATCATAGAGGGACATTAGGTAGCTTAAGGACCGTTACCCCTCAAACTTGTATATAATAGATTATACACATACTTGTAATCTCAGCGTTCATACTTGTAAACTCATCATAGATCAATAAAACCCAAAATACAACACATTCATATGACCTTGATCCACTCTAGTTGTGTTACACAGTCTCAATTAAAAATAACACATCAGGATATTTTTGCTTCACCAAGAAAGGAACTGCAAAGGGGTTTCCTAACCCTCTACAGTTCCAACTTAAGCAATTCATAATCCTCGGGGTGCCCGTGGCACAGGATTCGCTGATATAATTGTAGAGTTAACCATGGTAGAAGAGGTAGAGGGGCCCCTAACTGACATGGTGAAAAATCAAGCTTACGTTTCTTTCCCTCCAAAGAAGAAACTGATGCAATAGATACTACTTGGTCAACCGCATTATCCAGCGTAAAACAAACATCAATTAAACCCGAATGAGAATTAGTAGAATTACTCGTAGTAGGAATATAATCCTGGGTAGTATGATGAGAAGAAACTTGTGCACTACCTTCCATAGTAGTGGATAGAGTATTCGTCGATACATTATCCTTTAACCAAGGAGAATCATGATGATACATAGAGTTGCGAATGAGAGAGGGAAGGGCTCACAGCCAAGTACCATATTGTTTTTCTACCGTAAGTACATTAGGATTATCATAAGCAATGGTGCATTGCCTGTCTGTATGACCAAGAATTCTACAAATGAAACAAAAAGGAGTAACTTTTCGTATTTGAAAGAGATCCAACCCGTGAAATTATCTGAACGCCACAGTCGCATACCACGCGATAACAGTCTCCTGATGTTGAATTCCACTCGAATTCGAAGATAGTGCTTACCAAATTCTCTAGATGTAGGCATTTCCATATCCAGAAAATGCCCAATGGAATTTCCAATCTTCTCACTGATTTCTGTTAAAACTTGATTAGAATTTTTATCCTATTAATTTTGTCTTCTTTGTTGCATATAGATAACTTGTGTTTATGCAAGAATAGCTTGCTTAAGTTGTTAGTTTAACTTAGCCAGGTGGGATTATAAGTTCTTAGCCAATTCATGTAATATAGAAGCTTGCTTGTAGTAGTGTACAAGCTCTTCATCTTCTCTGCAATTCTAAGTTAGGTTGTATAAATATTTTCTGGTTTTAGTTAATTAAAACAACAAGTTTTTCCACAATCATTTTTTCTTTTTCTCTTTGATTGCTTTGAGTTTACAAAGAAATTAACAAAATGGTATCAGAGCTCTCTTGATCTTAGAGAGATCTTTGAGTGAAAATAATCAGCTCTTGTTGCTAACCAAATTTCTTGTCCATTACTTTTAATCAATTCGCCTAAACATAAAAAACACTTCATTCTCTTTTTCTTCTTCTATTAAAATCATGTCAAATACAAATGGTCTTGTCATTGTACCCCCTCTTATTCTCACAGGAGATAATTAGACAAAATGGGCTATCAAAATGCAATATTACTTGCAAGCCTTTGATCTATGGAGTTATATCGAGGAAGACAGGGATCCTACTCCACTCAGGGATAATCCTACTTTGAATCAAATCAAAAACCATAATGAAGAAATGTATTCATTCAGCTCTTTCAAATTTTATCTTTGATAAGATAATCTGTTTTGATGCATTAAAGGAGATATGGGATTACTTGAAGGAAGAATATCAAGGCAATGATAAAACAGGGAAGACGCAGACATTGAGTTTAAGAAGAAAGTTTGAAATGGAGAGAATGGTGGAGACTGAGAATGTGAAGGAGTTCACTGACAGATTGATGGCTATAGCTAATAAAATCATATTGCTTGGTGAGGACATGTCTGACCAAAGGATTGTTGAGAAGATTTTGGTAAGCTTGCCCGAAAGGTTCGAGTCAAAGATTTCTTCGCTCGAAGATTCCAGAGATCTTGCCAGCATTACTCTACCTAAATTGCTAAATGCTTTTGAAGCATTGGAGCAAAGGAGACCTTACAAGTAGAAAGCATTGACTGAAGGAGCATACTTTGTAAACCAAAAGGAGTTTACTCAGTCCATTGTCAATGTTAACTCTGGTAGTGGTGGAAACAAACATAAACAAATTGGTGAGAGCAGCAGAAATGGTGGAAAGAAGGGAAAGTTTCCTCCATGCTCACTCTGCAACAAGACTACACACAAGGAAAAGAACTGTTGGTTCAGGCCTAAATCTCAATGCAAAATATGTTCTCAAAAGGGGCATATTGCAAAGGTCTGCAAAAACAAGAAACAAGCTCAAGCAGCAGATGCACAACCAGCTTAAGAAGATGAAACTCTCTTTGTGGCAGCTTGTATTGATGATTTGAGTAGTAGCAAGACTTGGCTCATTGATAGTGGATGAAGTCATCACATGACAACAGATGTGAGCCGCTTTAGCAACCTGGATACTTCCTGTACTACCAAAATGAAAATTGGTAATGGTGCTAGAATTAGAGCTCAAGGAAGAGGAGTTATTTCTATTCAAACTTCAGTAGGTATGAAGTCCATTAATGAGGTTCTTTTTGTACCTCTTCTTAGTGTTGGGCAGTTGCTAGAAGAGAATTATTCTCTGGTGTTTAAAGATAAGAGATGCATAATTTTTTATCCTCTTGGTGTTGAATTGATAACTGTCAAGATGAGAAACAAGAGTTTTTATCTAGAATGGAGTCATGGAAATCCTAAAGCTCATGCATTCTCAACTGTGGTTGATGAATCAATACTCTTCTCTAAGCAAGATGCATAAGCTATCTCTTGTGAAAAATGTTCCTGCTATAGTTGACAATGGTGGTGTATGTGAGGTATGTGAGAAGGGAAAGCAAAAGAGATTACCATTCCCAATAGGGCAATCTTGGAGAGCAACTGAAAAACTCCAACTCATTCACACTGATCTGTGTGGCCCTATAAGCACACCATCTTTGAATGGCAGTCTATACTTTATTGCTTTTATTAATGACTACTCAAGGATGTTCTGGGTATATTTCTTGATGAGCGAAGCAGATGTGGCAGCAGTGTTCTGGAAATTCAAAGCTTGGATTGAAAATCAAGCTAATAGCAAGATAAAGGTGTTGAGATCAGACAATGGGAGTGAATACAAGTCAGAAAAGTTCCAGCAGTTCTGTAGTGATTCTGGAGTGCAACATCAACTTACTACAATATACACACCACAGCAAAATGGTGTGTAAGAGGAAGAACAGAACTATCATGGAAATGGCAAGGTGTTTAATGTTTGAGAAGAATTTGCCAAAGAAATTCTGGGCAGAAAGTGTTAGCATCTCAGTCTATCTTCTCAACAGACTACCAACTAGTGTATCGGATGGTAAGACAGCATTTGAGGCTTGGTTTGGCTATAAACCAGAAATGGAGCACCTCAGGATCTTTGGTAGCATCTGCTGTGTACATATTCCAGAACAAAAGAGAAAGAAGCTAGATGAGAAATCAGAAACTTGTATCTTGGTTGGCTACAGTAGTGAAACTAAGGGTTATAGAGTGTATAATCCTCTTACTAACAATATTCTAGTTAGTAGAAATATTTGTTTTGATGAAAGAGCTAGCTGGGATTAGGAAAAAGGTGGTGTTGGTCATGAATCACCATCTCTAAAGGTGCAAGGACACCAAGAACGAGACGTAACTACTACAGACTCTGAAGAAGCAGAAAGTGAGGGAATAAGAGGGACCAGATCTATTGATGACATATAGGAGAGATGCAATGTTGTTGTGATAGAGCCTGGAAGCTATGAAGAAGTAATGATGCTTCCTGGATGGAAGGAAGCAATGCAGGAGGAGCTGGACATGATTCACCAGGATCAAACATGGATTCTTATTAAAAAACCAGAAAATAAGGTCATAGGAGTAAAATGGGTCTATAGGACAAAACTAAACAGTGATGGTTCAGTGAGCAAGCTAAAGGCTAGACTTGTTATGAAGGGCTATGCACAACAGTTTGGTGTGGACTTCTCAGAGACATTTGCTCCTGTGGCAAGGCTTGATACAATCAAGCTAATTCTTGTAATTGTAGCTCAGAAACATTGGAGAGTTCATCAAATGGATGTCCAGTCAGCTTTTCTTAATGGCTTGCTTAATGAGATGTGTATGTTGAGCAATCAGAAGAGTTTATAAGCTCAGGAAATGAAAGCAAGTCATGTTTGTTAAAGAAGGCCTTGTATAGGTTGAAGTAGGCCCCCAGAGCCTGGTATAGCAGAATTGATGACTATCTTATTGATGTGCATAGTTTTACACATATTTGCTTGCATATTATTGCATATTATTCTTAGCAATTATTATGCTTTTATTACCAGATCACCCATGCTTTGTCTTCTTTTGCATTTCAGGAGCATTTATAGGACCGTCATCAGTGTTTAAGCAATTATAGATCAATACGTGTGGAAATGGATGAGAATTCATCAAGATCGAATAAGAGCTCGCGTTGCACACATTGAGCACGGCCTGAGTCAAGGCCGTGCTGACCATCACGGCCTAAGTCAAGGCCGTCACCATCACACCGAGTCAAGGGCCGATCGACCATCACCTTGCACGGACTCGACCGTGACCAACCATCGAAACTTGGTCTTCAAAATAATGGTTTGGGCATGGTTTTCGAGGCCACCACGGGGGCACGGCCATGGTGAAAAACCTACTTGGTGAGATCCACAGTTTCAGCACAGCCTAGACTCCGTCCGGTCGTGCTGAAACAAAATATATAAGGAAAATGAATTTTTTTAGGGTTAGAAAAAGGGGGAAGGAGTGACATAGAGCCCTGGCGGCTGGTTTGGTTTCTGCACAGAATTGAGTGCGAGAGAGAGTTGCAGGGAGGAAGAATCCCGGAATCGCAAGGTTCCGAGTGCAAAACAGTAGTGGAGCAATTCAAGAGGCAATTTGGGAAATTAATCAAAGTGTAGATCCAGATTTGGAGTTGTTCATCCAATTCGAGAGAAAAAGGTGTACATATTTTAATTTCATTATTCTTTCATTGTAATTGATTTCCTGATTAAATCCATTGGGATTTCTTTACTATGTTGGCTTAATATTATATTGTTGGATTGTTTGAGTTGGTTTTGTATTCTTCTTGCTTTCAGTATTAATAAGATAGTATTATTCATGAGACGTTGTGAATTGTGGTGTTTAGATTGCTTTGTGTGATTGAGAAGTCCATTTGGCAATTGGAATTTTGAATAGCAAAAACTGGTTAATAATCACTTAAAGATAAGGATAATTAACTAGCCGGATTAAGAATTAACAAAGCTTAATAGAGGCAGATTAAAGCTTAATGCTAATTTAAGAATCAATCATTAGGAAGAGATTCCAACTTTAGGTTATTAGGTTTACGAATTCGGTTATCGAGAGAGAGAAATTGAATTCAGTTAAGAATTCGTCCACGGGTAGCATAATTGAATTCATCAATCCTTTATCTTTTATTTGATCACCAACTAGTTTAGGTTCCCTTTGGGTTTGCTTTCTTGTCTTGGTTATTTCATTTATCCATTCATTCCTGCATCTTCCTTAGAACTTAGCTTGTAGCTATTAGTTAGTTTAGAAATTATTCATCATTCATCTTAGGTTAATATAACAAAGAACAAAGAAGTAACTCTGGGCTTTCACTTTTCTGAGGAATACGACCTTGATATTCGCCATTAGTGCTAGACTGCATCGATAGGTACACTGCCTTAGATTGTAGCTAACGCTTACCAAGCTTGGATTTCGAAGGAGCCTGAGTGAGCCAACTTTGTTTGTAAAAATTGCTGCAAATGATTCTTTAATCATTTCTTTATATGTAGATGATTTACTGGTCACAGGCAACAAAACTACCATGATTCAGGATTTCAAAGCTCAAACGAAGGCAGAATTTCAAATGTCTGACCCTGGAGAAATGAGTTATTTCCTTGGAATGGAGATTAAGCAAACTATTGCAGGAATTTTTGCATTTAAGCAGAAGTATTCAAAGGAAATCCTAAAGAAGTTTCATATGGAGAATTGCAAGTTAGTAAGCTCGCCGTCAATGAAGAATGTTAAGTTATCTAAAGATGATGGACATGAGACAGCTGAGGAAAGTAAGTACAGGAGTCTTGTGGGATGTTTACTTTATTTAGCATCAAGAAGACCAGACATTGTGTTCACTGTAAGTATGTTGTCGAGGTTCATGCATTGTCCTAATGCTTTTGCAAATAAATAGAAAAGATAGGTTGTATTGCTTCTTAATTTACATGTATTACATTGTATATATATATATATGTGTGTGTATATATATATATAGGTACAAACATCACCTAAATAAAGAAAGAACATAATCACAGCTATATAAGAAATCTGCCTAATGATTTGCCTAATCTCCTTTAATGTAGCCTAGAATTCCTATATTTACAAATTTAGGTCAATATTTTCTATTCCAACACTCCCCTCGTTCGGGCTGAAAAATATCTCCCATCGATGTACTTGCTTACTAGAAAATCAAATTGTCTTTTCAGGTAGTCCTTTGGTAAAAATATCAGCTATTTGTTGAGATGTAGGAATATAAGGAATACAAATCAGTCCACTTTCAATCTTCTCTTTGATAAAGTGCTTGTCAACTTCAACATGCCTAGTCCGATCATGATGAACTGGATTATGTGCAATGGAACAAGTAGCTTTGTTGTCATAATAGACTTTCATAGGGAGGGAGATAGGTAGTTCCAAATCTTCTAGTAAACTTTTAATCCACATTGCTTCACAAATTCCATGTGCAAAAGATCTGAATTCAGCTTCAGCACTACTACGTGCTACAACATTTTTGTTTTTTCGCTCCTCCAGGAAACAAAATTTCCTCCAATAAAAGTGCAATACCCTGATGTTGACCTTTTATCTGTAGTGCTACCTGACCAATCAGCATTGATATAGACTTCCACTTGCAAATGACCAGATTTTTTAAACATCAATCCTTTTCCAGGTGTTCCCTTTAGATATCTAAGTATCCTATAGGCAGCTTCAAAGTGTTCTTGGCATGGTGAGTGCATAAATTGGCTAATCATGCTTACTGCAAATGCTATATCAGGACGAGTATGTGACAGATATATAAGTCCCGCCTACTAAACGTCAAACCTCTCCTTTTCAGTTATGTCCTCTGGTTTTGCAGGATTTAATTTGAGATTCACCTCCGTTGGAGTTTTAGCTGCTTTGCAACCTAGAAGACCTGTTTCATTTAGCAGATCAAGGATATATTTCCTTTGATTCACAAAAATTCCTTCTCGTGATCTTGCGAACTCCATGCCTAGAAAATACTTTAATGCCCCTAGGTCTTTGATCTCAAAATCCTGACTTAGCTTTTTCTTTAAACTAGTTAATTCATCCTCATCATCACCAGTTAAAATCATATCATCAATATACACAACCAACACTGTTTTTTACCTTCCTTAGAACGTTTATAAAACATGGTGTGGTCTGCTTGACTTTGATTGTATCCATAATTTTTCATTGTTTTCCAGAATCGTTCAAACCATGCTCTTGGGGATTGCTTGAGGCCATATAAGATTTCTCAAGTCTGCAAACTTTGTTTTTGCCAACAGATTTTTCAAATCCAGGAGGTGGACTCATGAACACTTCCTCTTCTAAATCACCATTGAGAAAGGCATTTTTCACATCTAGTTGGTGTAGTGGCCAACTGAAATTAACTGCGAGAAATAATAAAACACGTATAGAGTTAATTTTGGCTACTGGAAGAAAGGTTTCTTAGTAATCAATACCATAAGTTTGAGTAAACCCCTTAGCCACCAGCCTAGCCTTGTATCTCTCCACATTGCCATCTGCTTTACATTTTACAGTAAAAACCCATTTGCAACCAACAATTTTTTGATCTTTGGGGAGTTCTACCACTTCCCATGTCCTATTCCTTTTCAACGCACCCATTTCTTCTATTACTGCCATCCTCCAATTTGGATCATCAAGTGCTTCCTGAAATATTTCTTGGAATAAACAGATTTTAGATTTTTGACACAAATGCCATATGACTCTTGGAGAGTTTATTATAAGATAAATGATTTGCAATTGGATGATTAGTACAAGAACGGGTTCCTTTTCTAAGTGCAATAGGGACATCAAGATCACAATATTCATGTAATTTTTTAGGATTATCAAAAGAACCATCATTTTGAGGAGAATCTTGAGTACCTGAATTCATAGTGGATTGACTAGGTGCTGAGGAGATGATGAGTTCTCTACCTTTTTTGTGATCCTTTCTCCTTGTATAAACAAGAACCTCACGCTCATTATTTGGAAGTGTTTCTTTCTCTGTCATAGATTCAATATTGCTTGACAAAATAGAAGTTTTATCTTTAAAAATATTTGGTGTAGAAGCCACAATTTTGGGTAAAATAATGTTGTCCCATTTATTTTCTTCCTCTAATTGCTCCCCCTGAAGAAAATTCCTTTTGAAATAAGGCAGATTTTCAAGAAAGATAACATCCATAGAAATTATGACCTTTTTATTGTGGGGATTAAAAAACTTATACCCCTTCTTATTTGATGCATAACCAACAAAAACATATTTCTCAGCCCTTGGATCTAGTTTGGATTGATCCTTGTTGCTAGATAAATGGACATAGGTTGTGCAACCAAAAATTTTAAGAGGTAAATTGGATGAAAGACGATGTTATGGGAAGTAACGTTGAAAACATTCAAGGAGAGTAGTAAAATCAAGGACACGGGTAGGCATTCTATTAATCAAATATAATGCAGTTAAAATAGCTTCTCCCCATAAATATTTAGGTACATACATAGAGAACATAATAACACAAGCCACTTCCAATAAGTGTCTATTTTCACCATACCATTTTGTCAGCGATCAACATAAGTAGATTTATGTTGAATACCTTTGTCTTTTAAAAACTTCCCAAGCATTTCATTGAAATACTCTGTACCATTATCAGTATGTAGGGTACTGATTTTAGTTTGAAATTGATTTTCAATCATAGCGTAAAAATTTTGAAAGATCGTCTTAACATCAGACTTGTTAGTCATTAAAAAAATCCAACACAATCGAGTATGATCATCAATAAATATGACAAACCATTTTTTTTCCGAATAAGTATGGATCCGTGAGGGACCCCACACATCACTGTAAATTAAATAAAAATGCCTTGAGGGTTGATAAGGCTTTGAATGATAAATGTGCTTATGACTTTTTGATAAAATGCAATGTTCACAATGAAAATAAAAACAATCTATTCCTTTAAATAAAGTAGGAAACAACCTTTTAAGGTAGAAAAAACTAGGATGCCCTAATCTATAATGCCAAAGCATGATTTTATCTTTAACAGAGATAGAACTAACACTACTTAGTCCATGAGATTTTTCATCTTTGGAGGCTTCGGCCTTCAAAATGGTAGAGCCCATCTATCATCCTAGCACCGCCAATCTTCCTCCCGACCCGGTCCCGAAACACAATAGAGTCGCGAAAAGATGACACGGCAATTGGAATCTTTAGACAGTTCTTGACAGATAATAGATTACATGCAAGTTTAGGTACATGGAGATGATTTAAGAGTCAAGGTTTTGACAAACTAATTGTACCTTTACCAAAGAATTGGTGTGTAAGAACCATCCGCTATACCGAATTTTTTCATGACCGGAACAAGGAACATAAGTATGAAATAAACTTGAGACACTTGTCATATGGTCAGATGCTCCAGAATATATGATCCATGGAGCAATTAGACTCACACAAGATAAGGCATTTAAATTTCTACCTGTTTATGCCAAAGAAGCATTAGGAGTACCAGATGATCCAGAATTAGATTTCAGCAGCTTTAGTATTTGATCAACTTGTTGTGGAGTGAAGGGACAGCTTCAACTTCATTCGCGAAAAGGAGTCCGATTGAACTTGCCTTCATGTTCTCCCTTCCGCCACTGGTTTTCCATGAAGTTTCCAGCTTTCACGTGTATGCTTTGGTTTGTTGCAGTGGTCACACCAAACACGGGGCTTTTCATCAAATTTCTTCATTTTTCTTGCATAGGATTCAAATTACCGCTAATGCATAATTTTCGGTCGTTGTTTGAGCCTTTTTCCCCAACATAACCAGCCCGCGACTTTCCTTACGTCGAACCTCAAAGAAATACCTCGCCAATAGATGGAAGGGCTCGCCTCCCAATGATTCGCCCTCTCACTTCATCAAACTCCACATTAAGTCCCATGAGGAATTTGAAAATGCGATCATCGTCTACCTTTTTTTTGTAATGATTGCAATCATCAGTGGATTTCTATTCATAAAAGTTAAACAAGTCCAAGTCTTGCCATAGACGTTTCAGAGAATTAAAATATTTGGTGACACTATCCTTACCTTGATGGATTTTTTCTAGTTTTAGCATGATTTCATATATCTGAGACTGATTTTCCAGATTTAAATACATTAAATTAACATTATCCCAAAGCTCCTTTGTTGTGTGATAACACATGTAACTGGAACTTATGTCTTCCTCCATGGAGTTGACTAGCCATGTCATAACCATGGAATTTTCTGCATCCCAAGAAGAATAGGATGGGTCATCCATGTCTGGTTCCTTCTTCTCACCAGTTAAGTATCCACTGTTCCCTCTATCTCGAATATATATACGCACAGATTGAGACCAGCGTAGAAAATTCTCTCCATTCAGCCTAACAGTAGTTATTTGGACTGAATGAGAATCAGATGTGGCTAAGATTTTTTGTTGATTGGATGAAGTAGGTATTTCAGAAGTAGGATTAGTGACTGACCCATCAGATGGAGTTGCAGGCATGGTGGAATTGCAGTGGCTAGATTTTTCTTTGAGGAGGCTAGGGTTTTTTTTTTTTTCGGATGGCTCTGATACCATGCAAATAAATAGAAAAGATAGGTTGTATTGCTTCTTAATTTACATGTATTACATTGTATATCTATATAGGTACAAACATCACCTAAATAAAGAAAGAACATAATCACAGCTATATAAGAAATCTGCCTATATAAGAAATCTGTCTAATGATTTGCCTAATCTCCTTTAATGTAGCCTAGAATTCTTATATTTACAGCTAGGTCAATATTTCCTATTCCAACAGTTTTGCATTATCAAGCTGCCAAGAGGGTTTCGAGGTATGTCAGTCAAGGGAACTGTCAATTATGGAATCATTCTTCTTGCTGGTAAGGCAGTTGATTGTGAATTAAAACTTGAAGGATATTGTGATAGTGATTGGGCAGGATCCAGTGAAGACATGAGAAGCAATTCTGGATACTTATTCTGTCTTAATTCAAATATTTTCTGTTGGAGTTCTAAGAAGCAGGAATTGGTGGCTCAATCAACAGCAGAGGCAGAACACATTGCTGCCACTTCATCTGTCAATCAAGCTATTTGGTTGAGAAAGCTTCTTAGTGATCTCGGATCAATACTGAAAACCTACCAAGATTCAATGTGACAATCAATCTGCTGTTCCTAATTGCAAAGAATCTTGTTTTCCATGGAAGAACAAAGCACTTCAAGATCAAATTCCATTTCATTCGAGAAGCACAAAAAGACTTGGAGATTTCTTTACTGCATTGCAAATCTGTGGATCAACTAGCAGATATTCTAACTAAGCCTTTGACTAAAGGAAGGTTTGAAGAGTTAAAGGAATAAGTTGAACGTTTGCAGCTTGAATTAAAATCCTACAACAATGTGAAGCCAAAGAAGGAGTTTGTGAAGACATGATTAGAATTTCTGTCTTACTAATTTTGTCTTCTCTGTTGCATATAGATAACTTGTGTTGATGCAAGAATAGCTTGCTTAAGCTGTTAGTTTAACTTAGCCAAGTGGGATTATAAGTTCTTAGCCAATGCATGTAATATAGAAGCTTGCTTGTAGTAGTGTACAAGCTCTTCATCTTCTCTGCAATTCTAAGTTAGGTTGTATAAATATTTTCTGGTTTTAGTTAATTAACACAACAAGTTTTTCCAGAATCATTTTTTCTTTTTCTCTTTGATTGCTTTGAGTTTACAAAGAAATTAACAATTTCCCTGGTTCGGAGACAGAGAGGAAGATCATAGATATGCACCCACATACTAACTTGGTACAACTCCACAGGAGACGGTTGTTCAGTCCCTGTTACATGTTTCAAGAGTAGCAGATTTTGATCAGAGGTCCACAGGTCACCATATATATTTTACGCATATTTATTTCATGGTAGAATTCGAATAAGAAAAGATTATTGTCTTAATTGGACGCTAAAGTGATGCAAAAGTCTGCTTCATGGCATTAAAATTGAATGGACGTTCATTAATGAAACGGAATACCAAGGTCCAATTGGAGAAACGACGGCTAATTAGATTGGGGGTTATGAGTATCATCCCCTCTGATTCAGTTTCAAGAGGATTAAGAGATGCAAAGTCTAGCATTGTTGAATGGGAAAAAGTCATCTTGATCAAAGTAATGAAGACAAATCGAAAGGAAAAACTAGAAAAACTAAGGAACACCTTGCACACAACAAGAAAAGATAACTGTCTAACCGCTACAAAGAAAAATAACTAACCCCAACAGCACAACATTATCAACAAGTGATTGTGTTGGAACAATATTAATGTTAAATTTATTTGACTCTCTGGATGTATTATTTATGAGTAAAGGCACAATGTCTTTGAAATGAGAAATAACAATATCATAACATTTGGAATATTAAAATATGGGTAGCCGTTATTAGGCTAAAGATGTATAAATTCAAGTATACATTTTTTGTTTTGGAAGAATAATTGAACTCTAAACTTATACAGTATTTGGTTGAAATCCATAAAATTTACAAAATTTATTTACAAATAAATTTATATATTTTAAATAGAAAAAAAATTAATTTAGTATTCTATATAATTAAATTTGTGTGAAATTGATTATAACTAAGCTAATTTCTAACAAATTGGATAGAATTTTTAAATGAATTTCACATTAGTAAATTAATACATTTCATAATATCAAAATATTATTTTAATTTTATTTTTTACCTCTCTTTTTTTAAAATAAAATGAATTATTTTATAAATTTATACCGGCATTAGGCTATGATGAGTATCGATTTAATGGTTTGTCCATATAAGAGTATTGTGTCAGCTTAATCTGGAAGTTGACTCCCAGGTGGTTTAACTAATCCTTTTTGTGACAGTGGCCACTGTATGAATTTGGTGCAGACGTTGATGAGAAAAACTTAAAGAGAATGTTGATGTTGCCCATTCCTATATATACAGAAGGCTATCGGGCCGCTGACTGGCTCTCCAATGAAGCCTTGAAGTTTGCGCGTGGTATTTTGGAGTTTCATGTGCCTCCCAAGGATCTTCTGCCGTTTCTGCAAAGTGATGTGTTGGGCGTGGCCGGGCTTAGAGTAATTGAGGTTTAGGGTGTCCCCCTCCCTGTAATCCTAAGAAAAGCTCAAAATTCATTGCTTTAAGAAAAATAGATAAACATTTGGGAAATATGGTCCAATTACTCCTTCAATAAGGTCAGTGGGTCTGGTAGGAGGTTTAAAGCATTATTTGAGATTGAGCAGTCAATACCATTTTTTTTTTATTTCAAAAAGATAAACATATAAATTAAACACTTGCAAAGTAAAAAAAACAAGTATTGAAAATTTTGACTTTGTGTTTTTCAAGACCAAATCGCAATCCCCATCAGCCCTAAAATATTTAACACAGATTCAGCGAATTCTGTAGCGTCTCAGTCTCGCAGTAAATGTAAATTAAATTAACACGCAACACCGACACAAAATCCAAGAGCAGATATTTTGACCATTCCTAGTACAATCCTGAAAACGGTGCCGCTTTCATTTGCGTCCAAGGTCATTCTCTATTAAAATGTGAAAAATTGGCTCTCAAATCAAATGTGTATACTTTTGTCTTCGTTTTGATGCCAATCAGAAGTCTGTCAGTCTCCTCCCATTTTCCTTGAAGATCTACCTTAAGCGCTGTATCGGTGATTCCTATATCTGACTCACCCTCCATTCTTGATTTTATTTTTCCTGTTTTAATTCCATTATATTATCAAAGTTGCCATCTGATCTTTATCTCATTGAATCCATTTGCTTCAATCGACTTCTTTGGTTCTTTTATCATAGATCGACCTGTCTTTCGTTACCCATTTGCTTCAATGGACCAAAATGCCTCTTTTATTTTTGAAGTTCTTTCCTTTTCTCTTTAGATTGTTAAAGATCTGCTGAGTTGTTTGTTATAATATCCCAATTAGCTTAAACAAACAAAAGGGTATCTCAAAATGTCTTCAATTCGAGTTGATTCTTCAAAGCAATTAGCCACGAGCAGTCTTGTGCTGGGTTATGCTCTTTGTTCAAGCTTACTTGCTGTGATTAACAAGTTTGCTATTACTAAATTTAACTATCCCGGTCTCTTAACTGCATTGCAGTACTTGACTTCTGCATTGGGTGTTTGGATTTTTGGAAAGTTAGGATTTTTGCATCATGATGCTTTCAGTTACGAAACTGCTAAGAAGTTCTTACCTGCGGCAATTGTTTTTTATTTGGCAATCTTTACTAATACCAATCTCTTGCGTCATGCCAATGTGGATACCTTTATAGTATTCAGATCTTTGACACCCCTTTTGGTTGCTATTGCTGATACTATGTTTAGAAAACAACCTATTCCATCAAAGCTTACATTCTTGTCCTTGTTTATCATATTGGGTGGTGCTGTTGGATATGTGGCTACAGATTCTGCTTTTACTTTGACAGCTTACTCTTGGGCATTTGCTTATCTGGTGACTATAACTTCTGAGATGGTTTATATTAAACACATTGTTTCAAATGTTGGGTTGAACACTTGGGGTCTTGTGTATTACAACAATTTGTTGTCATTGATGATAGCTCCTGTGTTTTGGGTTCTCACAGGAGAGTATAGTGAGGTGTTTGCTGCTTTAGGTTCAAATGGTGGGAATTGGTTCAAATTCGATGCTTTTTCTGCAGTGTCTTTGTCTTGTGTGTTTGGTTTGGCTATTAGTTTCTTCGGATTTGCGGCAAGGAGGGCAATATCCGCAACTGCATTTACTGTGACTGGTGTGGTTAATAAGTTCCTTACAGTTGTGATCAATGTGCTCATTTGGGATAAGCATGCCACTCCATTCGGTTTGCTTTGCCTCCTCTTCACACTTTCTGGAGGTGTTGTTTATCAGCAGTCAGTAACTAGAACCGGAAATGAGCCTGTTAATAAGCAGGCAGACAGTAAAAACGATGGTGATGAAGAGAGTGAACTTATAAAAAAAAATGATGGTGATGAGGAGAACTAAGGGAGGAGCATATATGGTAAACACGCTTCTGTATGAAAACTGTTATTCCATATGGTTTTGTAGTCTGTTTATCCTTAATGATGATTCAAATAGGGTTATTGTGATGCATGGAGGTTTTATCTCTAGTACTAGGGGTTAAAAGAGTATCTTAGCTGTATAAGATAAGAACGATTTTATTTTCAATCTATGTATCCTTATTTGTGGTTTACTAATTTGATAAATGCTTTGGTCCTTCCTCTTTTTTTGCTGTTGTATATGGCTTTCATGGAGCAATGTTTTTCTTAACTTTTATCTAATTACTCAGATTCTGCAAAGCTATGGGATTTTGTTGCAACAGAATTAGAATTCAAAGTCCATTGGACAGGTTGACCAATCTTCAACTCCTTATGGATGGAGTTTTATGGCCGATTACAGATTTAAAGTCTGTACTTTTAGGAGTTATTTTCTATGATTCTGTCTTTTTCTGCAGGCTTTGGAACTCTATTTCTACGTTTGAATTTGGAATATTCCTTGTATAACTGAGATGAATCGGAGTTAGCTTGTTGCTGTATCAGTTTACTGACCCAACAGATCAGCAAACCGTTGTGTGGTATGCTCAATATTGTGAGCATATGCTCTGCATATACTACTGTTCCTTGACTCTTTATGAGCTCCAGCTACATCCATTTTAACCATTTCTATGCTCTCTAGTGTCTAATAGAATACCTGGTGTTTAATTCATCATAAAAACATGAGGGCCTGGTTTAGTGGTTGCCTTTTATTTTTGTAATTGTTTTCTTTTTTGTATTCACCAAAAGTTTCTCTCTAAGCATTATAAGTGATTAAATTTGGTTTGTCCATGGCATAAATGAGGTTTGCAACTGCACGACCGCAACAAGTTTTGATACAGGTCTTAGGGTCACATTAATGCCTTTTGAGAGAAAAATCAGAATGAACATCCCAGCTTTAGTTTCTTACTTAAGATTATTTATATAACTCCCAAAGTTTGATGTAGAGTTTGAGGGTGTCTTGAAGGCATTAACCTCTCATTATCTACTTGATGCATATTATGACCTGCATCAGTTGCACCTGCGGCAAAGGCCATCCTGTTTTTCCAGAAAATGTAGTACTTCAGATTGTAGACACAAGGTTCTGCGACGAAATACTTTAGATTCTTGACAATATTTCGGTGAAGTTTCTTAGATTTGACTTTCATTGTCTTTTTGGAGCATCGTGTTTTCTTGTCTAACCATCTCTATGCACCCAAAAAAGCAATGGACTTTTGTGAATATAGTGCTGAATGTGTGGAAATTTTAGAAATACAATGTATTATTTGTTTTATCACCAGAAATCCTGAACAAAATCCTTTTCTAAAATAATTAAATCAGTTCATGTTCCTTACGGTTATATCCCTGTTGTAAACTTGAGAGATTAGCTTCATTGCAGTGTGCCATTCACTGCACGTGCGAAATTTCTTCACAAGTTCGAAGCAGAATGCCAGGACTTGTATTTTCTTTCATACGAGTTTTTTTTTTTATTTTGTTACATGCCTCTTTCTGCCATCAGTTCCCTGATTGTGTTAGCTTCTTCCCACCTCTTTGACGATATAAAATGTTAGATAGCAGTACATATGATCCAGAATCATCTGGGCCAAGCGTCAAAAGCCTTGAACCGGCCTTAGAACTTAATGGTCTGATTTCATTGGCATGTATGGTGTCAATTCCTCTGCTTCAGCTGTGCAACCGCTAGGCCTAATATGTTTGTCAAACTACGATAGTGCTTTATGGTAGGCTAAAAGCCGTAGTTATTGAACATCGAATTCAAGTGGAGAAAAATTTTTAGGTAGTCATTCTGCAATAAGATATTATCTATTAATTGTTGAATTTAAATTTACATTTATATCAATTGATTTTTAATCATAATGATTAATAATAATAAATAAAACAATCAATATAAATACATCCCCTTAGTCGAAAAGTCCAGCAAGTAACCCAACAAAGTTATTGCATCCGGTTCTTATTCGCTCGCTCAGCATGTCAGGGAAATACTTGAGACACAGCAAGATCAAAAAAGAACGCTGTCCCAGTCATAACATCTTTCTCAGGCAGCTTCTGAAAAATGCATAACGCGTCTTCAATGCTTCCGCACTTGGTATAGATATTCACCAACTCCATTGCCGAGGCAATATCCGCCTTTGTTTTTCCACTTCTTCATATAAGCATGCAACCACTTACCAAGACCAAAATGGATGCAACTTGCAAGCAGGCAATGAACTCACCATACCGACCTTGCTGCTTTTGATACCTTGGACTTGCATCTCACGAAAGAGTAGCAAAGCCTCCTTAATTATGATCACTATCCTCAACATGTCCATTAATTATGATATTGCAACATACAAATTCATTTCCTGCATCTTATCAAATAAAAACGTCTTGCAAGTGATAGACAACCACATTTGCAGTAAACATCCATATAAGAGCTGTGTTTAGTACCTCGTGGAACCCAGAACCATCCTCATCAATATACTTATGAACCCTCCATTGCCAAGTCTCTCTCTCTCCCTTGCACAGGCATGCAGTTAACACATTAACCACAGTAACCTCATTAGGCTACATATTTTGATTCTCCATTCTGTCAAAAAGCTTCAGTGCTTCATGTGATTGATCCTCCTGTGCATGAGCACCAAGCATTGTCGCCCACGAAACATTTTTTAGCTGACACTATTAGAATATAGCAATCAGAAGCAAACCAGGCTTTCTGGAGTGACAATGAAGTTGTTTTTCTTCAAATAAAATTCCTACCAGACTAGAACAATGACGGATTATTGTGAATCTATCAGGTTGAATTATCATTGTTGATATATGCTACTTAATTTTCAAGTTCTTTTCAGTGTAGCATCGCATTATAGTCATAGGGAGTATGCTTCTTGGTTTGAGAGAAAGACAAGAAAAGCATAGTGGAGGCTTTCTAATTCTTGGTGGGCGCAGCAAACTGCAATTTTACTTGCTTCAAAGGGGTCAAAGAAGATATCTGCCATTTGAAATCTGTAGATGCAGCTTTCGTGCTTATCAGTTTTAATTAAAAGAACCATATCTTTCCTTCTCTAAAAATATCAAATGCTGAATACTTATCAGTTTCAGCTTCTATACGAAACCGATAAAACCAAAATACAACTATAACCGATGATAAAGCACTGACATCCAAAGATCAATAATGGTGCCTAAATTCAGCCCATTAAAGACCAAGTTATTGGGCCAGTTTCCATCTAGCCTTTTGCTTAAAACAAATTTTCAAGAAAGATCAGAGAATTCATTCAGATCAGTTCAGGGAACTGTTGATGCAATTTGATGCCTGCATCTACTGATCCCTTGACAGAATACAGATTAAAATATGAGCATAAAATACTGCAAATCTAGTCGATACATCATTTCCTTTACTGGCATCTAGTGGCTGGAAGTCATATGACTCTTCATAAACACGAAAGGACATTGGTCAGAGGCAATCATACTCAGATTTCATGAAATCTGTCTTCAAAATTATGTGCAATTTTAGCATATCAATGCACCGCTATTATAATTTAAAGAAAAAGAAAAAAAGGTACTTTGTACATGCTTAAATATGTTTTGTTATGATAAATGAATGATTAAGGGGAGTTCGGTTTGATGGTTTTGCATAAAAGCTGAGAAAATAAAACAACTCATCTAAAAAACAATTATGGAATAAAGGTTTTCCCAGCAATATAATTATATTCTTGAATTTATGTAGCCACCTAACCAACTAGGCTTTAGTGAAGTTGCCAAAATAAACACCAAAAATGAAAAGGAAAATAGAAAAAAAAACAAAAAAAACAGAGAGAAAAGTGGCTAAATTCTTAAAACTGGAGTGTTTTGTCATCCAATGAGCAAAATCTAACATTGAAATTTAAGCTTCGGCCTTTTCAGTTTCATTTTCAGAGTTTGGTAAGATTCTAATCTTTTGCCTTCCCAACCACATATCTAAAACCCACCAAAATATATGCTGTTTTTTTAGTGAACTCAAAACCAATACACAGAGTGGAAAGTTGGAAGAAAAGACTCAAAATCACACTACCCACGAATGAAAATTTAAAGAAAAGCAAAACCCTTCGTGTATCTTACAAACGTTCTAATCCACTGCCATTAAAGGAAGGTAGGTCTACATCAATAGTCTCAGTCACCAGGCCCAGAAAATGACTCATCCCTCTCATTTAATCTAATTATATATACATATATAATATAACAACTAAACTAATCTTTGAATATATTGCTTATTTTGGTTTGTGTACTATAGGCATGTTAAAGACCACACACCATTCTCCACCACAAGCTTATTATTATAAGTCAAAACTATTAAACAAACGCAAATGTCTCTACCGTCCCGCACCGTCTGTTTTCTTGATCATGACGATGAGTCCCACGCTTGAGATTAGATGTTTTGTAGGATTATTTGTCCTTTAATTACATAATTTAGACAAGCTTACTTCACTAATAATCATAATTTATGAGAACAAACAAATGAGTAGCTTCTATATATAACCTATAACTCAAGACACTTCTGACCCACTATGGAAAATCCTCGAAATTCTTCATCAAACGCCATTGGGTTTTGCCTCCTTCCTTGTGAGCTTATACAACACATACTCCTCAATCTAGCCTTACCTGAAATCATTGGTCTCAAGTCTCTTAACAAATCAATTTCTGATATAATTTCTGATCAAGTTTTTGTACGCGAGTATAACTCAAAGTCAAGGTCAACCAATTGGCTCTTTGTCTACAAGAAACGGTGGCACCGGGACGCCGTCCTTCACGGATTCACCGATCACTCTGATCGGTGGTTCAAGTTACAAATTGCTGATTTATTAAAACCCATAATTTGTACAGGTGATAGCGTTTATTTTTTGGCAGCAAGTGGCAATTTTTTCTTGTTTTCTTGTAATTCTCTCAAGGAAGTTATTGCCGTTAATTTAGCTTGCAAGACTGTTAAAAAGATCCCGCCAAGCCCACTTGGTCCACGTGGCACTTCTTCTTGGCGAAGATCCGGGATGAAACTGGTTTCTAGGTCGAATAGTTTCCGATTCTTGTTCGCGGAGCTAGTGGAGACCCGCCCGGTTCTGTTTGTGTACGCTTCAGAAACTGACACATGGAGGTCCATGGAAGGTAAAGAACATGTTGATAAGTTGCCACGTGGGAGTCAAAGAGTAGGAGATTACATATATCTCAATGTTGTTAATGGACCTTATGAAAGCGTTGTAATGGCCATAGCACTAGAATCACCTGATGAACCACTAGTTGTACGGTTGAGATTTGGTGGGGAAAGAGATGACGGGGAGCGACTAACCGTTGGATTTAGTTGGGGAAATGTGACAGATAGGTTATACGTGTACGGTGACGGGTACATGTTGGTCATCAAATCCAACGGTGTTGGTGATGCGGAAACAGGAGCAAGGGTGTTGAATGATATTGAATTATGGGGGTTGGGGTCGAGTGGTAGGAGATGGGAATATAATTCAAGGATTCCAAGTGAAATAATGGAGACAATTAAGAAGCCTTATAGGGTGATTATGGGGTGTTTAGAGCATAGAGATGGGGTAATTAGGGCAGCTTTGTTGTCTAATTTTGAGGGTTTATGGGATATAATTTGGCTATGTTATAATTTACAGAGGTGTTATTGGACTTGGGTTCCACTTCCTATTTGCAAGATGAAAGGCCTAAATATGGCTGGGATTGCCTTTTCCTCTGGCCTTACTTTGTAAAAAGTTAATTTAATGCCATTTGTTTTTTGTTTATTTCTTTTTCAGAGAGTATGCTCGAATCTCTAACCTACTTCAAATCGAGATATATATATATATTTATTGTTAAGTTAATTCTAATTAGTGTTAATTCCATCCTTTTTAATGTATATATATGGTGTTCCCTTTTTTTTCTTTTTTTTCCCTAAAAAATAATATTTAATAATTACATATTGGCCTTTCCTCTATTATCGGATTCAACGTATAAAAAATAAAATAAATAATATATTCAATAGACAAATAAAATAAAATATATTTTTTTCTTTTAATGATAATTGAGATTATATTCCTTTTCAAATATTTTAATAATATATTCTTTATATCAACTTAATAAATTTAAAAATACAAATGCATTCTTTTACCAACTGAACTAACATTTTCAAATAATTAAAACTTAGTTTTAAAATTAGACATTAATAATTTGGATGTTGTGGGGAGCGATCTCATAAATTCCTAATTTATTTTAGTAGGTAGACAATCCTTTCGCAAATAACTAACTTCTTATTGTTATAACAGTTACTGGTCCTTTATCAAGTAAGTACTAGTCCAAGTTTTTGCAGCTTTCTTCCTTTGAAAAATAAAATTAACTAATCCACCTTTTAGATAACATTTTCCTCTATCACCCGTGTGGTTGGCAATTTATATCCTGAAACCGAGTACATTTGGTATTATGTAAAAATGACACATATTATAAATATTTTATATTTTAATATTTACTAATTGACACATATTCTATTATAATTAGAAATTTATTATTTATAATAAAAATATACACCAATTTCTCAATAAAAAAGTTAACTCACATGCAAACCTCCTTACTTATCCAGCTAAGTGTGGATTAGTAACATCTCACACCCACCACTTCAGTAATTACCTATCTTCAATTGCAAAAAAAAAATAAAAAAGAGTGTTGCCTCAGTTCAATTGTATGAATATTATACAAATAAATTATAACACAAGGTTACTTAAGTAAATATACAAATTTAAACAAACATTGCGTTTGAGCAGAAAACAGGCAGTGAGGCGAAATAAGTACGAGACAGTTGCTTAATAGGGAAATTCATGCCATTCGGCATAAATCCCCACTTCTATGATCATTGTTAAGATAAATCTTTTTCATTCTGTAAAAAGATTCTTTGAAAAAAGTCTATAACATTATAATTAAATTAATTATAAACTTAACTTAAATTCAAGCTAATATTATGCTTAAATCATATTTATTGAATTACATGATTTTTAATTTTAGGCTTTAGTGATTTTATTAGATTATTATAGTATAGTATTACTTAATTAGTGAGTAAATTTTGTAATTTGAATTTATTTTTAAATTTAGCATGAAACTTTTGATTTTTAAATTTTAGCAATGATATTAATCTATAATTTTAACCTCTAGAAAAATTATTAATCAAAATTTATAAATGCTGCTGTGATTCCAGTGATAATAATAAGTAAAAAAATAGAGTTTTGTTGATTCATTGCATAACAAAAAAAAAAACAATGTCATTTAGATAAATAAACAGAGTGATTTAATAATATATATTTTCTCTAATATTTTACTCATTCTTGCTAGGATTTAAAAGATGGCTTACTTTTCTTTGCAGCTAAAAGTATTTAAAGCTTTAGATGTTTAGGATTTTAAACAAAAATGATAAGGAACCAAATTTTAGCAGCTTTAATACTGGTGTAATTTTCTTTTCTCTATCATTGAAATTACAGTCAGGGCAGCATATTTTAGTTGATAATTTTGTTGAAGGATAAAATTAAAATTAATGCTAAAGTAAATTATTAATATAAAAAGAATAAAGACTTTACATATTAAAATACAGAATTGAATTTTAGTAATAAAGCTTATCATGAATAATCTCAGGCTATATATTATATGAAAGAGAATGTAAAAAGGTGTCAAAGTGAGAGTATCACCTGAATTATGGTAATCCAGAATTTATCAGTAGTAAAATGTAGAAAAGAAGGAGACGGGCTGTTTATTTATTAATTATCTGATGTAAGTTCGGTATATAAATTATATGATAGATATAATCGTAAGCGAAAAAACATTGCAAGTTATAACATCACAGGTGAGGTGCCATAACGTGATAGTGTCAGCTAAAAGAACGGAATGGGCATTCAATTGAGGTGTCTGTCCCAAACACAACATGTTCTTATACGAGAATGCTGGTCCCAAGTCCAGTTCTCTCTCTAACCCGCAGCAACAAACATCAAAATCATCACAGCTGAGGTGGGTATGCTTGAAAATTGTGGGGATTCTCTCTCATTCCTGCACGTGTCCACGTCTTATTCCCCAATGGTGATTCCGGGTCCTCTTCTCCCTCGACTGTAACATTTCCTTTACACTTAAATTTCGTGCTTTTTCTCTTTTCTTTTTCTTTCTTTTGGGGCCTCGCAATGCAAATTGCCTTGATGTTAAAATGGTCCCATCTCTTGCCATGTTATTGTTGTTTGGACCACTCCTGCCTCTGCTCCTATACCACCTCTATGGCTGCTCCTCCCTTTTTAAGGATATCTAATCTAACTCTTACTTCCCTTCTTTCTCTATGTACTTGGATTGGATTGGATTGAAGGTGTTTTTATTCAAACAATTTATTATTATATGAAAAATACTAACATATAATCATCAGTAAAACAATATTTCTTTTTATGAGTTTTCACACACAAACTATGTATATCTTCATATTTCTTCCTAGACAGATTCAATTCAGTTAAGGATAACTCTAGAAGTACTAGATTTAGTCGTCCCTAATGAAACCCAGGCCGACTAGTTTCAGTCTAGAACTTGTTTGAACTAAAAAAGAAAATATATTTAATTGGTTAACTAAAAAATCCGTTAGTCAACCACGGTTTTGATTTATTTAAGAAAAGAAAAAAAAAACTCTAATTAAATAATTGATAAAACAAAAAGCTAAAGACACCAAATAATCTAAAAAAAATTAAATAAAAGCCAAAAGAATGTGAAAAATTATGTAAAATACAAATGAATAAATTAAATAAAATCATATTAATGGAACAAGTTAAATAGACAGGCATTTTAAAATCAAACAAAAATAATTGAAAACTATCAGTTCCATTAACGTAATTTTTTTTTCAATTCAATCCCATTTTCACATCATAAGTAGTGGAAATTGAAAGTGGAGTTAAATTAATACCTTTGTTACATTTTACGTACTATTTTTAGATTGAGTTTGATTTTATTTTTTTTAGATTCCTGAATGTACACTATCATTTTGAGCGTCTATGAGCTTCTTTTTAAAATAAAAAATGGTCCCAAATTCAATAATATGAATGGACCACGTCACCCCCCACTTCACTTTAATTTAATAATTATTCTGAATGTTTTCCTGGTTTCTAGATCTCAAGTGAAAGTATTATTATTATTAATATTAATTTTAAACTCCAACATATCAATATCCTTAAAACTCCGATACGAGCAGACCAGTCTGAAATGCGAAAGCTTTCTTGACTTCCTAAGACTTGGGGATGAGAGTAAATGTATGCATCTTTGCCTCCCAATTACAAGAGAATCATGCATGAGCATGTGAGGCTATTTTAATAAGGGAATTTTACCAATTAAATTAATTATACTTCTCGTCATAGGTTTTGTAATATTCCCCAACACATATACTCATATTTCAAATATTTAATTCACACTATATGCATTTTTATCTAAAGAATAATACTGAAATAATAATATCATATACTTTTTTCTTTTTAATCTCTTATTATTAGGAGACGGGTTCTATCTCTTGGCACATTAATGCAGCTGAAGTCTCCCTTTACCTCCTGGATTCACGGTGAATGGATAATTAGCTCAAATTTTTGATTGTTGACTAATTTATCGAAAGTGACCAATTTATTTTGATTAAATAATTATTTTATAAAATATCCAATTTTAGGCATTAAACTTCACACTAAATGTCAACTGTATAAAAATTATTAAGTAAAATTATTCAAATTTAACATAATTCATATTTAATAAAAACAATTAAATATATTTTTTATTTAGAATTTTTAATTAAATAATATTATCAAAATTATCCATGATTATATTTTACAAAATTAGAACAAAATCTTATATCTTAGCAATATTTAATCTTAATTTCTAATTAAAATAATAAATCAATAATATTTTTAGTCTTAGACTTCAATTAAATCTCGTTACAATAATCTTTGAATTATATTTTTTAAATTATTTATTTTAATGTGCCAAATTTATTTGAAAATTTTTTATAGTAATTCTTAATTTATTATCTATATAATTCATATAATGCTCGTTAATTTCTATAAATGTAATAAATTTTCATAAATTACTAATTATAATAACTATTAATTATTTAATAGTTTCTAATTTTTATGGAAATTATATGATTATAAAATTATTCTTTTATAGTTTCTCCAATTTTCATTCTGGTCGAGTGACAATATCAAAAAGGCTAAACTGAGTTAGTTCTTTCATTTTTCCTTTTTGCTAAATTTCGATTTTATTTTGAGGCTGAATAAATTGAGCCATGTGATCACAGAAAGATGTGAGGGAGGACCCATTTCATACTATTACACTCATTGAACTGCCCAACGCCACTGAAAATGAAACCAACTGCTTCCGTTTTCCCTTTTTTGTCAGAATTAAATTTTCAGTATCAATTATTTCCCTCTTCCTTTTTTAACTTATACATACTGGCATTAATTAATTAATTATTTTTATTTTTATAAAATACTTGGCATTAGTTATTTAATCAATACGGACGCGTACTTAGTGCCCGGCAGTTGTATTCATCATACAATTAAATATAAAAACCTTTCGTTGTCTCAATTATACAAACTAATTAAATCACACTTAAAAAGTGATTTGACTAATTATCAAATTTATTATCATTCGTATTGTGGCCTATTATCGTTATCTTGATTATAGATATTATTTTTATTATAAAGTCGATAATTTGATACTCTATTTAACAATAATTCACATTTAATAAGATCAGCATTGAGATTCAACATCAAAAGCTATTGATTTAAGTAAGTTTTTTGCTATTCAAGTAAATAAAGGTTCCATGGCATTTGAGATTTTACATAGTTTCGTCTTATTATAGTCTTAAGAATTGCACCCTTTACTTGGTTGGCCGAATTGGCAAGAAATACACTTTGTGTTTCTTATGGATGAGTGTTGTGGTAAATAATTTGCTTTTTAATTACATACGAAAATATGTTGCAATTAAGTCATTATATCACCTAATTGCAAGTATTCATTTCGGAATAGTTTTTCAAAACAGGCATAATAACTTCAAAAAAAAACTTAAACTTTTATGTGTTGATATGACGTTGGTTTGTTTATTTTTCCTAAAATAGTCATATTTAGCCAATTAAAGCAATTTTAACCAAATACTCTCCTGATCCAAATTAATTGATGTGGTTTATTTTATACTATTCACAATCTTAGCCATGTCGTGAGACTAACAAACTAAAAAAGTCTAAAATGCTCCCAATTTTTCTTCCTTGGAAAAACCCATAAATTTTCTATCCCTTCCCTTTCCACCAAATTAATTCATTTCTAGCTCTTCAAACCAAAAGAAAAATGAAAGATCCGTTATTGAGATGTTAATCTTTCTTTGATTCTTCTTTTAATTTGTCGAACTATAATGCTTTTTGGATATAAGTACTAACAGAGTTAGTTAATTTGAATGCATATAAAATGGTAGCTTATGCAGGTTTATAAAGGCAAAAAGTGAAGCTGCTTTGGAAGATGAAACCCAAATTATTGAATTTTGTTTCACATATCTCAAAATAATCTTTATGTATAGATATTAATTACACTTTTTCATATTGTTTTATCTTTGAATTTTGCTTTATGGTTAAATTGTTGGTTTCTTCTTTAACTCTTCCTCTTTAATTTGATGGCACTAAGGGCAAATTAGCAAGACTATTAAGTATGGAAAGAATGTATGTTTGAATCATTACCCATTTCAATTATAGGACTGAAGAATGAGGGAGAAAATTTACAGTTGTGGTGGCTAGGGTTCTTCCAAAGAAGAAGATGAGGGCATTTCATATATGTATTTTCAATTTGTCAGTCACATATAGCAAAATTTGTGAATAAATATGATACTTAAGGAAAACTACAATGGTTATCCGATAATAATAATGTATTAGAGTTTTCAATCCTGTTAAAGGGTCATTTTCAACTCAGTCCAAAGAGAAATAAAATACAATGTTCGCAATGGAGTGGTATTATTTGTTGCCATTTTATTTGCAGTCACAACCCCTGCAATTTTAGAAGTTTTCTTGATTTGCACCCTGCTACTAAAATTAACAAATTAAGCCCTCCAGGCTCTAAATGCAGCCTGCATTTTGCACATGATTTGGTTGAGAAAATCACAGCATTAAGAATTACTGTATGGTAGTCAGAAGTAGTACAAATCTCGATCCATATGATTTTCTATTATTTTAAATATATTCAAAATCAACTGCACAAGCTGTGCAAAGAATCCTTTTGCCATTAATTTCTATTGTATTCTGGGCCACCATGCATCACATTCTGATTTTACTGAATGTTAGGTGAAACCAATTTGCCATGGTTCCTTTTTTTTTTTTTTCACCTTAAATTAACAGAAGGAGGAGGACCAAAAGCCGCCCTCATAATGAAATTACACAGACTAGCTATTCGAAATTAATTTAAAACATATTGATATTATTCAGTCTAACTCGAGTAGTTTAGTAAGCTAAATTCAAACTTCATAATACTCACTTGACCCAGCTTGTGAATCTAATTAAGCTTAACAATATATAAATATTCTATGAAAAATAAGATTTTAATTTGCAAGCTCACTGGGATATGTGCTATCCTTATCCCCTGGACTATATATATATATTGTTAAAATATATAAATATATAGTAATAAAATTTTTTAGATTTAAAATAAATTCATATTAATATTATATATATGATATATATTTAATAATTATATATGATTTTACATAAATATTGATCATCATCTATATATTTTGATGATAGTAAAATTAATTAATTAATTTAGATTTAATAATTATATAATTGAGAATGCTAAATGAGATTCGATTTTAATTCCAACAGCTTCAAATTCATTAATTTAACTCAATATATAAGTATAATATTGATATATAATCTTTCAACTATTATACTAATAAATATAATATAATTAATACATTAAATAATATTTTAGTTTTTAATAAAATAATAATTTTTATTATAAAAATAATATATAATTAATAATGTCGATCAATAAATTATTTTTCTAGTTTAGTGACAAATTTCTATACTAAATGATAATTCAATATTATATTTTAAATTTTTATAATTTTTTTAGTATACATATATATCTAAAATAAATTTAGAGGATTTTTGGTAAGATTATTATAGAGAACAAAATAATTTTCTAACAATTTTAATGTAATTATATGTTCAAATTTTAGAATTTAGAATTTTAATTAAATTAAATTTTTTTTACTGTTTAATCGATTTAGTCTCTAGTAATTTTTATAATTATACTGTATTAATTAAAAAAAATTTAAAAAAAAAAAGGGAGTCAAGTGACATGTATAATAATATTTCATGAGTCGTACGTTAGTACTACAGCTACTGCTACTTGTCTGCCTTGCCCATCTCTTTTCCTCTCTCAAATCAAAACTCAACTTCACCTCTCTTTCCTAACCAAACCTCTCTTCACTTTTTCACACACTCTCTCTCTCTCTCTCCCCCTCACTATCTGCTCTTTACTGCACACTCCTCACTCACTCACTCACTCTCCCTAATATAATCGTAGACCATGACCAACCCACATCACCACCACCAACACCAAAACTAACGAACCACCCCTTTCTCCCCTCTAAACTTCCATCTCGCATCTCCCCCTAACTATCCCCAGCACCATGGTTCTTTACGAATCCTCCGATTCCTCCACCAGCAACCCTCTTAGCTCCTCATCTTCCTCTATCACCAACAAACCTCCCGAAATTGACAACCTCCTCGCCGGCGCCGGCTATAAAGTCCGCTCCTCAGATCTCCGCCATGTTGCCCAGCGTCTGGAACGCCTCGAAACCGCCATGCTCAACTCTCCTTCTTCCCATCTTTCAGTCCTCGCATCCGACACCGTTTTATACAACCCATCTGATCTTTCTTCATGGGTAGACTCTCTCCTTACCGAATTTAACCAATCTCAGCCTCTCCCTTCTCTACCGCCGGATCTCTCCGATCTCATCGTTCCTAATCCAACGGTCGATAATAACTCTTGGAACTTAGAACATCAAAACTTATCCCCGCAGAACCAATTGCGAGTTGTGACTGCCACGGAGGAAGATTCAGCTATAAGACTTGTTCATTTGTTGATGACATGTGCTGAGTCCATCCAACGAGGTGACCTGTCATTGGCTGGCTCTTTAGTTGAAGATATGCAAGCTTTGTTGACTCGCGTCAATACTAATTCCGGTATTGGAAAGGTCGCCGGCTGCTTTATTGATGCTTTAAGCCTCCGGATTTTCTCTCCGGTCAACGGCGTCGGCGTCGGCGTCGGTGCTTCTGCCTATGAAAACGAGTTCTTGTATCATCACTTTTATGAGGCGTGTCCGTACTTGAAATTTGCTCATTTCACAGCTAATCAAGCTATACTTGAAGCGTTTGACGGTCATGATTGTGTCCACGTGGTTGATTTCAATTTGATGCACGGATTACAATGGCCTGCGCTGATACAAGCTTTAGCTTTACGTCCAGGCGGGCCCCCTTTACTTAGGCTAACAGGCATTGGTCCTCCGTCACCCGACGGCCGTGATTCTCTCCGTGAAATTGGCGTAAAACTCGCTGAGTTAGCTCGCTCTGTAAACGTCCGTTTCGCTTTCCGTGGAGTTGCAGCTTCACGTCTTGAAGACGTGAAACCTTGGATGTTACAGGTAAATCCTAAAGAAGCTATTGCCGTTAATTCAATTATGCAGTTACATAAACTGTTAGGATCCGACCCGAATAGAAATCCCTCAATAGATATGGTTCTTAATTGGATCCGAAATTTGAACCCGAAAATCATGACAGTTGTTGAGCAAGAAGCGAACCATAACCAACCCGGTTTCTTAGATCGGTTCACTGAAGCGTTATATTATTACTCAACAATGTTTGATTCGCTTGGGGCTTGTGCGCTCCAGCCAGAGAAAGTTGTAGCCGAGATGTATATACAAAGAGAAATATGCAACGTTGTGAGCTGTGAAGGATCGGCTCGCCTCGAGCGACATGAGCCTTTGGCTAAGTGGAAATCGCGGCTTACGGCTGCTGGGTTTATGCCGTTGCATTTGGGGTCTAATGCGTTTAAGCAAGCCAGTATGTTATTGACTCTGTTCTCCTCTGAAGGATACTGTGTAGAGGAGAATGATGGCTGTCTTACTCTCGGCTGGCATAGCCGACCTTTGATTGCAGCATCAGCTTGGCAAGCTGTGCCCGATATTGGCTCGCCACTTGGGATCATCAGTGGTAATATCACCGATGGGGTTGGAATGTAAATTTTAGATTTTGGTGGGGGTATTTTTGGGGTTATAGAGCTTTTTTTCTTTTCACTTCTTTGCTTGTATCATGAGTGAAGCTTTTTACTTAAAGTAGATATATTATTCTATCATTTTGCTTATGATATTAAAAAGAAAAATGATAATTGATGTATATGATTAGGACTTCCAACCCGAGGGCTTAGTCAGAGAAATTAAGAGAAGGTCTTTTTTTCAAAAAAATTAAAAAAAAAATAAAATTGAGGTCCACTTTAGTCTCTAATAATAAGGGTAGGTGTAGATTGAGGAATTAGGAGTGAAAATAAAATTAAAAAAGAAATGTTGAGAAGAAAGCTTGTCTAATATTGTGAAAATGGCAATTTTTATCTAATTAAGCAAGCGTACAGTGGAGCGTAGACTAGAGAGAATCTAGAAAACGGAGTTAATGCTGAGCAGCTGGTCACAGGATATATGTCACTTTGAGTAGTGTGCTCCTTTGACAGCATTCGCAATATTGGTAAAATGAGGACATGCTGCTATCCTCGCACTTTCCGTATAGGGAATTGCTTTATTGCCCTAATATTTTTTCACTTTCATTTTGTCTAAAATAATAATAATAATAATAATAATTGATACAATTCGGAATAAAAAGGTCGCTCCAAGGCTATGCTTAGCATTTCCTCTGTGAATATCGAAACCCACTCTCTCCATCACTGCGGCACTACTAAATACTATTTATCAGGCGATAGGTACTAAAACTTTCCACACTATAAATATCACAAGAAAGACACCAGTGAGGTAAGACAATTTGCAGCCTTTAAACACTTTTCCTGAAACCTTTAAATAAATACTAACTTCACCGTCGAAGTAGTTTTCCAGGCCAACACGCCTGAGATTCTTCACATGATCTTTGTTTTGCAGGTTTCGTATCATAACTAGTTCATCCATTTGGATATCAGCATACAGATAGATATTTTTAACTTTGGTCTGTATCAATTGGTGCAGTGAGCGTGGATTTCTTGTGTCTTCATAACATTCACTATGTAGAAATTTTTCTAATGGACCCTTCTTCTAGTTCTGGAGGATTAGGATTGAACCTATTTCCTTCTCATTCTGAGAATAAAGAAATCCTTATTAACCCCACTCATTATCCTAACAGCTATATCCAAAATTCTCAACCACAACTAAACCAGAACCCCAAAATCAACCTGAACCATCGAGGTCTCAATAATAATGCCAACCTCGCAACTTTTTTTTCTAAATTTACCACCCAGCTTAAGAAACTGGCCCGAACCATCACTCAGTGACCCACTCAACATCCTCCGACGCTGCTTGAGGATCCTAGAGCCTTGGATAATGGAAAGCAACCAATGTTTTCAGGTAATGTAAAGGACTCTATAAGCCTAGGAGCACCATCTAATGCAGATAAAGTTATTCTGATTTACCATGATTCACCTTGGTCTGATGTAGAGCGAGATTAGGCGACTTATTGTTCCGATTTGGAAAGAAGAGTTCGAGAGGTAATGTCCAAAATCGGTGTATGGATGAATGAAATGGATTTTTCATTTCTTTGAGTGACACTATAATAATGGCTACATACCTAGAAAAGTTTCAGATTTCGACCAACATGGATCTCTATGATGGCTCTTCCTACCCCAAGAGTCGCGTTCATAAGTATCGAACCATCATTAATGCCCAGAGCCATTTGGACCATGTCCTTTGCAAGCTCTTCCCCACCACCCTTAAGGGTCTCGCCTAAGACTGGTATCAAACTCTACCCCCAAAGTCAATTACTTCATTTAGCCAACTATCTAGTTTATTTCAAGCTTGGTTTATTGCTTCGATTGCACCAAAAAAGATTTCCACCAATCTGCTAACGGTGGTGCAAAGAGAAGGGGAAACTTTGCGAAGATATGTGCAGCGCTTCAATCAGGAAGCAATTCAAATTGAGGATCTGAGTCGTAACATTAGCTACACGGAAATGTTAAAAGGCACCACCAATCCTGATTTAAAGGAGCTATTATCCAACCCACCTCAATCCATTCCTGTTTTGATAGCCATAATAAAAATGCATATAAAAAAAGATGATGGGATGAAGGAATGTCACATTGGAGCCCCTTCGAGGATGCATTTGTTGCGGGACCATGGTGCAACAAATCACTCAACTAACTGATCCTTTAATGGTGGTAAGGTTCAGAGGGAATTTGATTCAGGTAAGCTCCGTAACACCTTCACTCCCTTAGCTGTACCAAGGACTCATGTCCTTATGTGGATTAAGGACTCGAGGGGACGAGTTCAATGGTCGAACAAACTGACTGCTTCTTCAGCTGGAAGAAGAAATAATAATCGTTATTGTCAGTTCCATCGGGATAAAGGCCATGATATAGAGGATTGTTGGCACCTTAAGAAAGAAATTGAGAAGTTGATTCGAAAGTGAGTAGCAGGGATCAGGCGGTTCATGCAGAAAGAGTAGGATCGCTAATGAAAGGAGGAACATGGAGGAACTAACTAGAAGACAGCCCAAAGGGAAGGATTGTTCATTGGTGTCATTTTCAGGGGAAGTTCGGGAGGTGACAACTCATCTAAACGAAAATTGGCACTCCGGGAAGTGTACTCGGTCCAACAAATACCACCACCACCTCAGTATTTTGGATCAGCCACATTTTTGGAGGAAGACAAACGTAATTACTCCATATAATGATGCCTTGGTTATTTCTGGATACTTGAATAATTGTAAGTTCTGGCGCATGCTGGTTAATGACCGGACTTTCGTCAATATAATCACCCTAGAGGTCTTCAAAAGATGGGATTTGAAAGAAACTCAGTGAAACCTATATCAATTCCACTAGTTGGCCTAGGTGGGAAAACTGTACCTCTTGAGCGCTTTGTAATATTGGAGGTCGAGCTAGGGGAAGGAGAGGTCACGAAGGAGATCATGGCAAAATTCATGGTGGCTGATATCCCTTTTGCTTTCAATGCCATTATTAGGAGACTAATCTTAATGGATATTTGTGCTTCAGTATGCATTACCTACTTGAGCATGAAAATCCCAACCTCGAAAGGAGTGGCAATAGTAAAGGGATCGTAGGAGGCTGCTAGAAAAACTTATTATAATGCTCTTAAGGGAGTCTTTCCAACTTTACTGGTAGCTCTAGAAGACACTAAGCAAACAGACGCCTGCTTGCGGAACAGTTGAGGTAAAACTAAAGAAAGGAAAGAAAGTGTAGATAGAGGCATCGATGGCAAAGAACTTGGCTCGGGAAATCACTAAAATCCTTGAAGGCAACATGAATTCTTTTTCTTGGGAGACATAGGATCTGAAAGGGGTGAGTCGTGACGTCATCACTCACAAGCTGAGCATTGATCCTTCTATCAAACTAGTGGTGCAGAAAAGGAGAAAGCACAATAAAAGCAGATAGCCATTGCAGAAGAGATCAACAAATTACTAAGAGGAAATGTGATTAGAGAAGTACATTACCCTGAGTGGGTCGCGAATGTGGTGCTGGTAAAGAAGCCTAATGGTTAGTATAAGATGTACGTGGATTTTATTAACCTTAACAGAACATGCTTGAAGGATAATTATCCATTACCGAGTATTGATCAGCTGGTAGATTCTACAGCGGGACACAAGTTATATGTGTTCTTAAATCCCGAGGCAGGATATCACAAAATAAGGATGCACAAGTTCGACGAGGAAAAAACATCTTTTATTACAGATCAAAGCACCTTTTATTACCGAATGATGCCATTTGGACTCAAGAATGCAGGAGCAACATACCAGCGCCTAGTCAATCGAATCTTCAGGGACATGATCGGAGAAAACGTAGAAGTATACATGGATGATATGATAATAAAAAGTGACAAAGAATAGGATCACCCAGAAGATATAGCGATGGTGCTGAAGATGCTCGCCGCTTACAACTTAAATCTCAACCCAGGGAAATGTGTGTTTGGAGTCCCTGCGAGGAAGTTTCTAGGCTACATGGTCTCGCAGAGGGGGATAGAAGCCAACTTCGACAAAATTAATGCCATCCTGAAGATGAATCCTTCGGTAAATGTCAAAAAAGTGAATGGAAGAGTAACTGCGCTGGGAAGATTCATCTTTTGCTCTGCCAAGCGATGTCAACCCTTCTTCATAGCTCTTAAAAACTTAGGGATTTTGAGTTTAGCGTGGAATGTCAATAATCGTGTTGAAACGATTTTTGACCTCGCCTCCTCGCCCAATTTCAGGACTTCACATCTCCTCACCCAATTTCAGGAGAAACACTTTACATATACCCATTTACGATACCTGAGACCGTTGCAGCAGTACTTTAAGAGAAGAAGGTAGAGAACAGTTATCCATATACTACCTGAGCAAAGTGTTGCACGATGCCGAGTTAAGATACTCCACTTTGGAAAAGCAAGCATTGGCCTTATATGTCGCCTGCCAAAAGCTCAAGCATTAATGTGAAGCACATCAAGTCACGGTGCGGACCGACCTCCCTCTAAAAAAGATCATGCAGAAAGCCGAGACAACCTGCAGAATTGCCGAGTGGGCTGTGAGAATTGGGAGTATTGGCATCCAATACAAGCCCTAGAAGTCAATGAAGGCTCGGGTTTTGGCAAACTTTGTGGGGGTGTTAACTCCTTTGGCAGGGAAGCAACAGGAGGATGAGATGAAAGTATGGGAAATGCATGTGGATGGGGCAGTGAGTGCGGAAAGGTCAGGATAACTGGATCTCCACAGTGTACTTGATTACATCCACGACTAGCACTTCCTTTGTGAATATAGGAATCCACTCTTCCTATCACTACGGCACTACTAAGCACTACCTATCAGATGATAGACACCAAAGCTTCCCACACTATAAATATCACAGGAAAGATATCAGTAAGGTAAGACAATTTGTATCCTTTGAACACCTTTCCTTAAATCCTTAGACAAATACTAACTTGACCGTTGGAGTAGTATTCTAGGCCACCACACATGAGATTCTTCACCTGATCTTTATTTTGCAGATTTCATATTATAACTAGTTCGCTCATTTAGAGATCGGCATACATATCGATATTTCTAACCTTGATTTGTATGATAATAAATAATAATAAAAAATCCTCAAGTACAACTATTACGTGTGACCAAACAAACAATTTTATGGGTGGTAACAATTTAAACTTGATAATCATTTTTCCTCAAGTAAACATACAAAAAATATAAAATCAGGTATCTCGTGCATACATAAAAATGAACTATTGATGCATACCTTAATTCCAATAATTTTATTCTGATTTCTTAAAATAAGAAAATTAAAGGACATCTGCATATGGGTTTGTATATAAAAGAAAGGCTAGATCTAGCTAAACCAATTGTGAATCGGACTAGAATCGGTCCCAGTTCAAATTATGATTTGGACCGCAATTAATCGCGGTCTAGTTCATGATTAACATTTTAATTCTCTATTCAGAAACAGACTTTAGAACTGTAATGAACCGCACCTATAAATTAGCCTAGAACTTAGACCCTTAATCATAAACTTCTTCTTTTTCTGGAATAAGCCTTAATTATAAACTGAATCCTATATAAACATATGAATTCAGAGTTCATTCTCTAGGGAGTTATAAAGCGGCAGTTGTAAATAGATTGAGGCAGCTACCCCGTGATAATGTGGGCAGAGGCAGCTTAGGTAGGGAAGGCGGTCACATGATGGGGGCAGGGCAAAGGATCTGTCTCGCCAGTTTGCAGCTCCCCTGCAAACTGTAGCTGTCCCTCTCCTGTCTTTCTCTTCACTCACCACTCACTCTCACTGCCTTTATTGAACTACCTTTTTGCAAATATTTCATAACACACACCTTGACATGATCCAACAAACTTAATTACATGTACTTACACTTTTATTTTTGTTTTTCATTTTAATTGGGTTATTATTATTATAATCTTTCAATATATTATTTTTTCCAATCAGGATATAATTCTTCCAGACTCTGATTTCGAAATGAAAAATTTGATCAACAAATAGAAATAACAAATTAAATCTCTCGTGGATTGAGCTAGTAATTGGAGTTTGTAATGTGCTAATTCTGTTAAACTAAAAGAAAGAAATTTTAAAATTAATCAACCAAATCTGATGTTAGAGTTTCCTTTTGCTTTTCTGAAAAATTTCTAGATGATGTGACAACTAATATAACAAATCTGATGTTAGAATTTCCTTTCACTTCAAAAGGTTTTTCAAATAAAAGATTTCACAAAATAAAAAGATCTGTTCTTAATTGCAACTGTCAGGAGAAAAAGATTATCAAAGAGAAATCTTCATTAAGTGGAAGAATTCCAGTAATGTTCCCTTATTAAATTTCCTTCAATGGGTGCAAATATTTTTAATTTCTACACTATAAAAGAAATTATAATTATTAATTATAATTTATTTTACTTTATTTTTTGATAAGCAGCTTCACATGATGTTAGATGAAGTATGTGGGCAGCAGGCAGAACATTGGGGACCATGTAGTAGCGGTAGACTGCTATGAGCATGTTGAGTACCACGTTTCGAAAGTGACATATCAACATTTTTTTCTAATTTTCTTTTCACCCTTTTTGATAATATTTTTTTTTTCTTGGGTCAATTTTCTATGAGTGTGACCTATCTTTAATTAAAAGATTTCCATAAAATCAAACCCATTAATCTCTTGGGTCCCACTTTTCTTGTATGGTCCCTACTACCTGTCTATATCCTTTTTCATTTTTTTATGAAAAGAAAATCGCTAAAGCTAACCAATTTATCACAGCAAATTTACTGGATCTCCAGCGGTAATTTTATTCAGAATGATCTCATGAGGAACATTTAATATCTCAAACGAAAAAAGAAAACATAAAGATGCTCAATTGATTTTTCAACATTTTAGGACAAAGCACGATGAAAAAGAACCACTTGCAAGTAAGTAACTAAGTCCCAATTTATAAAAAGTAAAAAAAGTAAAGAATTATAGGCTGCTTTGTGCAAGAAATTGCTGTATCTTTGGAGGGGCTTCTGATGACCAAATTCCCATTCAAAAATTGAAAGGGAGGAACTGGTCTCATTATTACGCCTCAAGTCCTTAGAGTTGCACAATATTTCAATGTTGACTAGGATATTTCATTTCTTATATAATTTAATGTTCCTATCGCAGGTCCTACGTAGGAAAATTAATGAAATTCTCAACTTGGGGGTGCTGGATTCCACCACTCAATTGAGGACGTCAGAATCCTATATTGCTCTACTTTCGGGTTCCGAGAGCAATAGCTGGTTTGCGGGGTTACCCTTGGATGGAAAAAAGGCAAAGAACAGGCGTGTGAATACATACATGCAGAATCGAGCTGTGCTTGAAAAGAGCCTGGGGGAGAGGCCAAGAGAACCTTATTAAAGCTCTGATAAAGAATGGAGCTGATTCACGAGTCTCACTAGGAGAAGGTAGGAGATATTATCCTATCCTATCCCTAGGCTTCATTAGGTTGCGAAGTGCATAAAAGCTTCTTTTATTTATCAAAAAGGTAAAAGATGATAATCATTTCTGTAGAGCCTGCTAAAGCCGTAGTAATAGAGGATCACAATCAAGAATATTAAGCTTTTATGTTTATATAAATCAGTTAGTTTGTTAGAGTAAGTTAAATAGTTATAAACAGAATTCTAAGTAGTTAAGATACTGTTATAACAGAGTTAATACTGTGTTAACTTAGCTTAGCTGCCAATATAGCCGTTAGATTAGTGAAGGAGCTATCTTTTCTTGTATAAAAGGATTGTAAGAATTTATTAAGTTTTTTAATAAGAATTTACTCTTTTTTCATAGCAACAGTTCCCTTCTTCATCTTCTCAATTCTTTTTTGGTATCATAGCTTAGCAACAAGAAAAGACAGCCCCTTCACTAATTTAATGGCTATATTGGCAGCTAAGCTAAGTTAACAGAGTATTAACTCTGTTATAACAGTGTCTTAACTACTTAGAGTTCCGTTTATAACTATCTAACTTACTCTAACAAACTAACTGATTTCTATAAATATAAAAGCTTAATATTCTTGATTTTGATCCTCTATTAAGTAGGCCCAAGTATTTGACATTCAGCTTTCTTTCAGGTTGCCGGTTTCTAGCATTCTTGACTTGCATTTGCATGTTCTTACAGGGGTTCTTCTTCATTTGGGAGTGCGCAAGGCAATATGGATTGGAGAGGAAAACTTACCAAGAACACTTTTTTAAGCCAAAGAGAAAATGGCTGTTAGGTCTGGTAAGTTTGAAAGGGATTTAGCTACCAAGGAGAATCGTGCGAGCAAGTTGGAAAAACTACCACAAAGCTCCGCAACCAGCTAAGACCCTAGTGCAAAGAGAAAGGTGACCTCCCAATTGTATAAAGTAGAGATATTGATTGTCTCAAAATAGAGATGTTGGACTCGAAGCATTCGTTAGAGTTAGGCTGCATGGGCGGCTGGAAAATCTGAAGCTGGAGAAGGAGACTCAGAAAAGACACGAATAGAGGCAAAGCAAAGTGGAGGAGAAGGGTTTAGGCTCACAAACATTGACAAAGCCATAGCCAACTGCCTCCTATCTCCAGAGCATGTTGTTATCGTGCACAATATAAAGGTTGAATATGGCAATGAAGGCGGAATACAAGGCTTTTGGATGGAGTTGCCGCACTCCATCCTACATTGGAGATCGAGGTTAAAAAGAAAGAAAGAAAGAAAGAAAGAATATGGTTCTAAGAAAAGGCAGGAAATCTACACTGCCAGCTCAGTCGCTCCTGTGCACCAAAGCCGGCCGAGTATTCACAAGTAACAGAGACATGACCAAGTGATTTAGTTAAGCCATATTTTTATTCTTTTCACGTTTTAATTACTTGTTAAGAGTATCATGGGGTTATTTTGCCTTTTTTCAGGCAAACAATAAGTAGATCTGCCTTTTCCTTTTGTTGAATTTAAGCATGTTGAAATTTTATGTTCTCTCAATAAGTTTTGCATGAAAAATTGAATATCTTAATCCCCCTTGTGATACATATATGTAAAACATTTTTAACCTGTCCACTAACCAAACTACCTCATTTAAGATTCAACATATATTCAATACATGGATTAATAATATATGACCACTAGTGATAGTATAGGTTGATTGATACTCGATGCTACTCACTCCCCTAATTATTATTATTTTTTTGAATTCCAATAATTTAGCTTTCTCGAGGGCAGACGTATAACCAACCACTAATAGTCTTATGACAAAAAAAAAATATTAATGATTGTCTTATCTTACATTATTGGACTCCAAAAGAAAAATAAAAATATATATAAGAACATATACATTATTGTAATTCTTTTTATGAGAGGGTATTTGAGAATTATAATTCTTTTTAGTTATTTTAATTGTTAATATTTTTATGTAGCATCCACACCAGAAAATGGAATCTGTTTATTGTGGTTAACGAATTTACAGCCATTTTATAGATCATATAAAAGTTAAGATCTGGATAATTACCTATTTTGTATTATTAAATTACATGGAAAAGTTTCAATTATCGTTTTCAACTGTAGCCAAAGTGGCATACACCATTAGCAGCATGTGGGTAATTTGACGTGGCATACACCATTAGTACTCAAACATGTCAATTCCGTCATAAAATTTAGTTAACGCATCTTCCTGCCTGTTTCTGTTGTTCAACCTTTTAGACTCCCTGTCTAATGTATTTCATTATTCAGACTGCTCCTACTCCTAAAATTATGATGTGATACTCTTACCTGAAGCTTTATAAAGTTTCTGGAGCATTTCAGAGTCTGATGATATTAAAAAATAATTCATACTAATTAAGAAAAAACTTCAAATTACTTTTGTGCCTTTTAAAATTTAAGGACCTCTAGTATTTCTTCATTCTAAATTAGAATAACTTAACCCCTCTAGTTTTCTGTTTGATAAAAATGCGAATAACGTAAGGTAACTGGATTAGGGGTAATGTTAGGAGTGATTAACTGATCATAGCTATAATATTACAATTAGCTTGATTACGTTGGTAAATTTTTGCATAGGATTATTTCCTTTTATACAGGAAAGGAAATGATTAAAGTATCTAAGCAAACAATTATTAGAGCACTATAGCCTTTACCAAAGAAATAAAAAAATACAAATAAAAGAATGCAGTCCAGGGACTTCTGATTCATATTTGTTGGCGTATATTTCAGAAGATGTACATTTTTTATGATATTTTTGACCTCTAGTAGAAATAATTAATACACTAGTGTAATTATGCTAATATAACCCATGTCATTAACGCTGAATTAGTGGTCAAAACTTTCAGCGGAAATTCTCTACAACTTGGGTGTAGAAAATGGTTAATATCTTCTGTTGCTATTTCTTCTGTGCTCCTTCATTTTTCCACTCTAGCAATAAAACATCACATTCTTCACCTTCTCTTTCAATGCAGGCAGCGGGCGGACACACGATCCATTAGCTGTGAGCGTGCGGCAAATTTTAGGATTTTCTGATGCGTCAGGTTCCATGTAAAATCGAGCTCGATAAGCTGCCAGATGAGCATAATACGCAGGAGGAACTGCACAAATTTATAAACAAAAATATTATGCCCAGGTACTAACTAGTACCGTATAGTAGACAACTTATGCCGCTTGAGATATTCATCTCATGAGACTATTCGTTGAGGTTTTGTCATCTATGATGACTCGTATATATTGATATAGAATAAATACATATATTTATGTTCATAAATTTTAATTTTTTTAATCAGTTTAACACTTTAATTTTTAATATAATTTAATAGATATCTGAATTTATTTTATTTTTATAATATATTAACATTTTTGACATATATATTCGATCAATATGTCAATATATATTACTCGAAATATATTTAAATATTTATCAAAATAAAATTTAAATATCTATTAAATTAAATATAAATTGACTAATACATAAAAGTACATTGGCGTAAATATCCATTTGGTCTATATATAGCTCCGTTTTCTTTATTTTTTTAAATTTATATACGTAATTTCTCAACAAGGTTAAAAGACCGCAATTTAGAGATTACCTACAGAAACCGACCGCGTACACCTAGCATACCTGCCAAAATGACGATGAATATGATTACAGAAGTGTGAATAAATATTATTGATTCGGATCATTGGAACAGCATGAGAACCGAACTTCTTACGTATAGCAAAGGTTGTTCGTCAGAGATTGAATCTCATCGGCGGTGAAGTTGTTTTCATCCCACAGCACGTGGTAATGTGCAGGTCGGCTAGTCCCCTGTCAATTTGTTTTTTCATTTCCAATGCAAACGCGTATATATTTAAATTCAAACTTCGAGAACTTATTTGCAGTCTGCTATCTCAAAGTTTCTATGAAATGGATAAATATAAACTGTGTTAGTAAATTTTTAATACGAGTCTTATCAACTGTGTACCTGAATTCCTGCATGACTACATAAATAGAAGTCAAATTCAGTCGGATGGCATATTTTAGTGTCCACAACAGTACCTACATTGGAAATGTAACAGTTGTAGCATATTACCTTCCAATCTATTAATCCTGAAACGAATCTTGGATTCTAATTAAGGAATGTGATAACATCACCATCTAAGTAAGAAATACAGCCGCCTTATTCACAAAACTTATTACTGCATTCGTTAATATTCTCATGATTCATGCATAAACTGACTAGGATTTTTGGCTACATTATCGTATCAGAGTATGGTTATAAATTAAAAGAATTACCAGGTAAAATATTTCCACTCCTGTCAATGCTACTTCTATCATTGTGATTGCTTGCGAAAAGTCTAGTATGATGCCGCTTTTGGACAACAACAAATGTTACCGGAGGTTGGTAACTAGGTTCAAGTGATGCGCAAGCCTGGACGTTGCTTAAAGTATAAGCACAAGAAAGTTCACTTTGATTAAAGAATGGAACCAGGCGGTTGAGTTGACCAACCTTTCGAATTGCATCCAGTTCATACAGTAGAACCTGATAGAATTGACCTTCACTGACACCATCCCTGAAAGTTTTCAATATGGCATTAGAAAATTTAGATCATTGAATTATTAATTAACCATTTCTTTTAGTCAAATATTAACCTTTTGATTTAAATCCTGACCTCAACTAAACTTATAAAGGAGAAAAATTGTAACATGAAAAGTACCTGTAAAATATGATCCTCAATGGCTTTTGCCCGGTGGCCTTCTTGAATGAAAGTAGGAGCTCCCTGCAATATAATGACTTGTAAATTCTTTCACATTGGCAAGTTTCAACATAATTATGATACAGAACAAGATTTCAAAACCAAAAGTGTATCCCAGAATTTTTCACTTATGGAGCTTCTGATATAGACTTATACTCTTCTATTTTGTTTTAATATTTAATGGGGAATTTAATGTTTACCTGATCATCCCACCAGCAACTGTTCCCTGCTGAGGGTCTTGCCAGGTTTTGAATAAATCTTGAATAAGCTCTTGCCGATGAGGCTGAGCGCAAACCAACCCAGCATATTTTGTAACTTCTGGCCAGTCTTGGGAGGCTACAACCTGCACAAAATGCATCAAAGTTGAAACATAGATTTCACTTGTATGCTTTCCAGGAGACAATTTCAATTGGCTTACAGCAGCTATAGACGGACTGATGTCCTCTCCAGACTCTGGATGTGTTACATCAGCTCCAAAAAT
Organism: Ricinus communis; assembly: GCF_019578655.1. Taxonomy (NCBI): domain Eukaryota; kingdom Viridiplantae; phylum Streptophyta; class Magnoliopsida; order Malpighiales; family Euphorbiaceae; genus Ricinus; species Ricinus communis. The sequence continues at coordinate 26,637,243 of NC_063258.1, forward strand.
TATGGTTGGAATGTCACTAACCAAGGGAATCCTCCAACATATAGCATCTAAAAGCACAGTATTTCTTCCTCCCATCTGAAGAAAGCAGACAAAAGAGGAAAAAGATCAACAAATTTGTCTTAGATTCAGAGTTTTGGTATTGTTAAGTCATAAAAGCATCACATATATACAAGGTACCTTAACATTGATTTTTAATGACACATTTGCCAAATACTGTCTGTTAATCTTGAAGACATGCTTGGTAAGGCAGCATTGAGAAATTAACCCGAGATCAGTTTCACAAATGCGTTTTAAATCACCTGAAATGCAGAGCACCCACTTACTGTAAGAATCCATGGTTTGCTAATCAATTATTTTAAATATTTCTTATGGTCCGTCTATGATCTAACTTCATATGGTAGGAATGAGTACAGAATGCAAAGAGTTACATACCATACAATGAACCATTGTTGTCTGGAAGAATGGCAATGAGTAACTCTAATTCTTTTCCTTCAAGTTTCTTTGCAGCAGCGTGGTATACATATTTCAAGGCCTTCTTTACCTGATCAGGTCTTGCTGCATATATTGGAATTACAGGTTCACCGTTAAAATCCTGTAATAGAAAATAACAGGCATCAAATCAAGCATTCAAGTAATCCAGTCCTGGAATTACTAAAAGGTTAAGAATTTTTACCATGCCAGAAATTCGGCACATCTGGACCAGCTGTTGGCAAAAACTGCGAGCAGTGGTTTCTTGAACGCTTCGTGAGAAGTTGATGCAAGCCCAATATCTTACAATGCTTCCATTTATCACTTTCTGCGTCAGAACAACAGAGACTTCTTATTCCTCTCGACGCCAATAATCAGCATCTTCACAAAACTTAAATTAAAGTCTAAATACATTTGTGTGTTCACGAACTGACCTTATTCATCATATTCCACTGACCAACTTGAGGCAGATATTCTTTCACTTTGCCAGTATCGCTGTACTTCAGCTATTAATTGGGAAAGAGATAAAATGAATTATGCTGCTAGCAGGACAAGGCTGGACGTAAATTGCGAACAATGATTAGGAATAGTACCCACGGAGCAGGCAAAACACGAGCATCAATCGATGCAAGCTTGCTGTCTATGCTGATGCCGAACTCCTTTGCATAGGGATCATGTTCATAACCATTTTGGTGAATTGTCTGCAGCAGTGGACCACGGAATTAAATTTAAGATTGACTTGTGTATATTCTATCTTTATACTTAGCGAGACACATTTATCTTTCATTTCAATGCAAGAACATAAAAACTCTAGCTTCCTAAGCTGAATAAGTAGGTCTCGAAGGACGCCATGATATAAACCGTATCTTAGTATATGTATACAGTCACTTTCTAATTTTTGTATTGATCAAGAAAGTCGCAGACAATTAGAGGATTGTTGATGCTGACCTGCAAAATGTCCATTTCTTGATCACGCGGCCTTTGACATGAAACTTTTAGCAAAGAAGTTATTTGCTTCTCATTGAGGCCTTTGGTATATCTTTGCCCCCTGACTATCTTGCAAGCCTGGAAATACATTCGCATGAAAATTAGATTACAGAAATCTCGTAGGCATCGTACAAAATGCATTAACAAATGTCAAGTGATCACAGTACCTCCATCGGCAAATAGTTAACCTTCCTCTGGTTTCCAACTTGCAGGCAAGGTAGATGGGGATATTGAATGGTATAGTCATACATTTCTTGAAAGTACTCAACAACTGATTTCATGTTCATATGCTCATCAAGCGGGAAGCTGTTAATTAGAAGGGAAAGGTAATCAAGATGTGTAACTTCTAACATAAGCTTACAAACAATAACACATAGGAGAAGATAATTGTACATTAGCTCTCTTGTAGGCTGTGTCGTCAATCCTGAAATTCTATACTTTCTCCGTACATTTCTTCTGTGAGTGACTTCAACTTTTACACCCCTGAGTGCTTTCTTTACCTGCAATATTAACACACCATACCAATTTAATGATTTCTTTTTTAGGTGAGCTAATTAATGTTGAAATTATAAAGCGCAGCGAGTTGACAGATTAATAAGTGATCCACTTTGAATCTGCATGAAACCAAATCTGCACGTGTGCAAACCGTAACATATAGGGTTACATCTCTTGGCTTCCTATGTTCTCCGAAAAAGTAATTTATTACACATGCATATCTACAGAATAAATTGAGACCCTTGTACTTGTGTAAAAGAAAATGATTGTTTACTTTCTGCACTATATGAATACCTTGACACGATCTGCGTCTGACAATGGCCTCGAATACACATCTTTATTCAAAATTTGAGCAACAAATTCGATGACAAGGAGAGGTTCAATGAAAGCCGTTGCTGACATGTCTGAGCAATGGGAAAAATGAACATAAAAAAATCTAAAAATCAAAAATTTCGTCCAGTTCTACGTAATTATAGCAGAGCCCTTTACCAATATTTAGTGACAGTCCCATCTGAGTCGGTCTTATACTTTGGTAGAAACCTCTCCATGATTCTAATCCTCCTTCGAGCTGCTGCGGTTTCTTGATATCAGGAGAATAGAATGACCTTCCAATTGATACATATCTAATAATATATGCAAGAGCAACAGTCAATTACCCAAAAATAAAAACTCACAAAGAAATCAAGAGAATGGGACCTATTTTTTTCTGATCCTTTTTATTCATAATCGAAGTAAGAATCCCACCTTTGAGCTGCAAGTTCTCTCAGTACAATGTCAATAACAGTAATTGCTTCTTGAGGGGTATCAACTGGTTTTCCAGAAAGAAGCTCACGTAATTGCAGCATACCAGCAAGTGCTTCAAATTTTATTGTCACTTCAAAATCTCTCTTCCTGTAATACATGCAATTAACCAAAACGCAAGTAGTAATAGTGCATGGTGCAAATCTTACATGGTTATGTTCCAAGACTGAAAAATAAAAATGGGAGGATGTTGATTGATTACTTGATATTGCCTGTTGCCTCATCTTCATGAACCAAGGTTATAGTAAAGTCTTTTGAGGTAAAAGGAAGTGATCTTGCTGTGTAAAGGTTTCTGCCTCCATCATAAACAGGCAGTCTCGTTCCTAAATCAGTTTCCCTATGCATTTTAACCAACTGTGTCATGATGGCTTTGCTTAATTTGCGAGATGTTACTTCTGGTTTTATTTCAACCTGCAGCAACAACAAGCCTCAGAACCAAAATCCAAAACCACACAAAACGCTGAAAAAGAATGTACTAGTAAAGTAAAGCTGTTTAAACAGGAATTTGAAGTTAAAAAACTTACACTATAGTGGCTCAAGTCTGAATCAGGCATCTGAGCTAGAAAATGGTTAGCTTTAACTATGCACTTGGTACCCAATTGTCCATGTCCAGGCCTACGATGAAACATAAGGCTCTTGCATGAAGAAGGAGAAGACTCTTCACTTGAATCAAGCTTATAATCTTGAAATAATATTTTCTTGGACTCAACTTTGAGTCCTTTGCCTCCTCTTGATCTCCTTCCATTAGCTCTTTTCCTACCTAAGCTTTCTTTTGCAGTTTCCGAGTTATCATCTCCATTACTAAAGGGAATCTCAAGATTTTTGCAAGTTTGAAGAGATTGCATAGATACCACCATATAGCTTTCTTCAAAGTCCTTCATTTGCATGAGAGGCATATCTGCAGGAAAATAAAACTTCTACATTAGGGAATTTCAAGAACATATTATAGTATATACATGTACATAAGCTCTGGAAACCAAGTTCAACAACAAAGCATTTACAAGAGAGATGATGACAGATAATGAAAAGAGTAGAGAGAGAGAGAGAGCTAGGCAATGGGCTTAACATTTTCCACGTTTTCCTGAGAATATAATTGAAGGTTATAAAGTTGAAATGAACATAGGGTTGACACGCAGCATTGTAACGGCTGCTAGGCTAAAAAGAAGCTAAAAAAACAGGGTTCAGAGAAGGATAGCATTAGCATAGCATCCGATCTTGACAGTGTTTTTACTTTCAAAGCGCTGTATATTCTCTGAAAAGTATTCAACAAAGAAGACGTGCATACATGCAAATAAAGTAAAACAATCCACTGCCCCCTGACACTTCCACATCATAAAACTCCAACCCCTTCCCTAGCCAAATAAACAATGATTAATACATAATTAATTCTTTCCCCATCTTTCTTTTCTTCCCGAGTTTCCATCCAATCATTAGACTAAAGAATGTATTAAACTTTCAGAGTTACCATTTAATTATTCTTAACTAATAAGCTGTAATGTATTTTATTAATGTATGAAGTCCCGAATTCAAGTCTGAATGAGTCGCTATTCTTATATAATTTGATTTTATTATTAGAGCCATATGAAATTAATAAGATTTCCTGCCTAATGAGCAGCTGATAAAAGAAAGTCTAAGACCTATAAAATTTGTATTGAGTTAACTTACCTCTAAATGACAAAGATTGCTGCTTTTCGACAAGAATATATATGATCAAAGAAAACATTAAACTTTTAAGAAAATGGTAAGATGGGGGGAGAAGGACCACTGAATTTATAGTGGGCTAAAAATGAGAAGATCCAATACTATACCCATTAGGATTGTGTGGTCCCAAATGGGGTGTAAATTGGATTACTCCAACTTTGGTTGCAGGACAGCTTGTGAGCTTGGCAAAATAAACTGTCTTTTCAGCGAACAAAGAGGAGCTTTAACTCATCCCAAAGCTACTACTATACTCTCCCTATGTACTCCATAACAGTGACAAAACACAAAAGCCACAGTACTGGACAACATTACTCAAGCGATAGGGAAGAAGATATAACAGCACTACCTAGGGCTACAGAGCCAGGGCACTAAACAATTTTAGGCTTTAAAAGAAGTGGATGTTGATAACTCATGTGCTATACAAAATTTCACAGTGTAATTTGGTTCTTCTTGTTCTCTTTGAACCGGACACGGTTTAATAAACTTTGGTCTTGTCTGCAGAAAATGACAGTTGTACCTTATATTATACATCTGCGCTGACCTGACCAGGGTGTATTTATAGTTCATGCATGAAGCTAAGGTAATGTAATAGCCTTCATCCGAATACGATTTATTACTTGGCAATCGAGAATAATCACGTGATCTGTCCTATTCCATTTCAGTGTTCTCTAATTAATCACCAAAAGATCAACGAGGAACAACCTTTTTCTTTATATTCGGGAAATATTTAGAAAAACATTGTGAGAAATTATTTCTATTTCTATTTTTTTAATATCAAATGATCCAATATTCAATTATAAATAAATAAATAAAAAGGAAAACCCTATTCAGTTTCAATTTTCTTTTCAAAAGTTTCGTGGATTTTGGACCCAAAATCTGTTTGTACTAGCGGCTGATCCGTTGGAGAAATGGTCAATCAGGTGACAGAAGTCCAGCCCAAAGATATTCACATATTTGTGAGCATTAGTATTGTATGGTTATTGGAGAGTGCGGATGATTTGGTACGAAACAGTACACTATTCGAAGCAGAGCCAAAAAACAAAGATGAGATTTCCACATGATCCACATCGTCTGCATTGAGGTCGACTAGTGTGGCAGGTCTGTGCCTAGGGTAGAATGGGAAAGGGTTAACTGGTTAAGTACCCATCTTGTCACAGTCTACAATCTTGCCATTTCTTTTTTCCTAAAAGAATTGAATGTAAAATGCCTAACTGATTATATATGTATACCCATATTATGTAGACATGTATTCTCTGCCAATCATAGGTATATATGCAACACATTATTGTAAAAAATATTTTCAACATTATTACTTAATTTAAGTAGTTTGGCTTGGTACTGTAGAAATTATTTGATCCAGAAAACTGCAAAATCATTTTAGTTAGAAGATACAAAAAGAAAGAGAAACAAGTAGTACATATATACACGAGACATCTCGATCTCATAGCAGGAAGCCAGGAACAAAATAAAACAGGGTTCGTGATAATGGAAAAAAGAAGAAAAGCCAAACATTGACATGCATTTACATACACTATTCTTTTTTCTAGTCATCCATCACGTCTTGATATTAATGTAACAAAGAAGATTATCCTTAATTCTCTGCATACTGCGAGAAAAGATCACACTTATTTACTTAATTTCATTTCATAGTTGTAGTTAAATCTTCATCAAAATTTTGATATTTAACCAAAACCATATAGCTACTGAAAGAGGAACTTTTACGAAAAAAAAATAAGAAGTTAAAAACAAACCTTTTTCTTGTACGATTTCTTTATGTCTAACATTTAATGCTTCCTGTTCTTTGTCTTCTCACGAACTGTATCTGGAGCTGATCGCCAAACCTGATATCTGAACAAAATTTATGTACAGAAATGTATTATTCTATAAAAACTTCAAAGAAAATCAAAGGCTTGGATGTGTGTAGTGTAACTGGGGCTACTGAACATAGGGGCGCAAATCTTGACTGCAAATGCGGCTAAGAGATTCGGAGAAGAATATTATAATTATGAAACACGTACTTATGCGGATGGTTAGAGATTAATGGGGAGGGGAGGGGGCAGACAGGTAAAAGAGGTATAGACTATTTAGGTGGTTTCACAGAGAGAAAATTTTGGACATGACCAAATGGTGAAATATACGAGGATCGTATTTAAGAAGGAGATCCAAAGGAAAACTTGTTCAAAGATCTCCTGCTGCTTGTATTAAATTAACCCTTTGTTTAGGACCCAAAAAAAACAGGGAGAGAGACAGATGGGCGAAAAATGAGGGTAGAGAAAATGAAGGAATACAAAATATATACCTTAATTTTTGTTTCTAAAGAGGTATGAATTTAGAGAGTAACATGAGGAGAAAGTAACTTGAAGAATCAGAAAATTTGATATATTTTAAGTTTTTTTACTTCAACAAAATAAGTGGTTTAAAAAAAATTTATATTAATATTTTAAAGATTAAAATAATAAATTAATTAATCTTCACCTCTCTTTTTATTCTCTCCTTCCTTTCTCCTGCTCTTCAAAAAATAAATAAATAAATAAATAATCTAACTTCTGCTGCCTGTCTCTCCCTCTCCTTGCACCCATACCCAAACATAACGTAAAAGTCATAACAGTAAAGCATAATGGTTAGCCCGTAGATATTGCTTTCATTATGGCTCTTCTACTGCTTATGAATAGCCGGGTCATGGTGAGAGGAGATATACTTTTACATCCCAGAAAAACAAGAATCGGAGGTACCACTATCAATTTAGTGGACGAGAGTTTCTACAAAAATAAGAGATGCCCTAACTTAGTTTTTGAGAGCTGTAAGATTTTTATTTTTATTTTTTCTCGTAGGCAACGGGACCGTGGGATATGCAAGAAAGAGAAGCTGTCTGTTATAAGTGATAAAGGAATAAAATCTAGGGTTGAGTTGTAGTAAATTTCAAGATTTGCTTTCATAAGAGAGTCGCATGAGGAGAAGAAGAAAAAAGTGTTTTAAATGCTTAATTAGAAGCCTAACATATATGATAAGCACTTATATTAAAGAAAGAAAAACAATAGAACACTTCAAATTAATCAGAAGCAAGCAAAAAAGAAAACGAACCTCGGGTATCTGTCCTTACGCAAGAAAGAAATTAGAGAGCTCGAATTGATAAAAGAGTACACCTAAACGAAAGAACCTTTTGAAAATCTTGATGGAAAGAATATGTCTGTGGACAAGGAAGAGCACGAATTCACGTATCAAGAAAGCAAGGAGGAGGCATAAAATGATTATTGGGAGTCTAAAATAACCATTAGGATAATATAAATGCAAATTCCGTATCCATCCACCAAGAAACCATACGTTCACTACCTTTAAGAAAAAGAAGCTTTAAACGAGAAAAGAGAGTGTGTGTTGTTATGTTATAAAGGAACTGTGAAGACTGCATAGTTTGTTCCTTTAAGCATGAAACGGAAGGCGTGCATTTGATAAAACAAGTGAACTTTTGAAACTAAAACCATGAAAAGAATGAATGCCGTGAATAAAGAAATCAATAAAGGGACTGATGAGATTCCATACTTGTTACATAGACTGCCACAACCGCAAATATATTGCAAAGCTTTCAGTGCATTTCCAAGCTGGTTTTTTCTGCCCTTTTCTGAAGATCTAAAGCTCTATATTAGACGGACAAGTTTTCTTTAAAACAATTGAGAATCTAAAAAGAGTCGTATGTCACGCTCTTCAGGGAAATATGGCCGGAGATTGAGATTCCGGCGAGGCGAGACCGAGAGAGTTAGGAGAGGGAGTGAGTTGGTTAAAGGCAGTGTAAAGCAGGCTTTAAAGAAAGGAGGCAGGCACTGCCTTCGAGGTGTTTATTATGTACAAAAATTTGTTGACGACGGCTAAGAATTAAACGAAGCTTTAATAGCTTTGAAAATAGAGTATTTAATAATTAATTTAGTTAAATAATTATCTTTTTGAATTATGCTACCACTTTATTACTTTTATTTTTATATTTTATAAATATTTAATTAATTATTATAGTGTTATGCTATATAATAAATAATTATACTATTTTTCAAAATTATTTTTATAGACGCGCAAATCAATTATAATATAAAGAAATAACAATGTATGAAAAAATAAATTAAAAAAAATCTTTAAAACAATTTTTTCTTTTTTAAAGAAAAAGGTTGGTGCAAGAAATGAACCTTTCATGAAATGTATTGTACTGAACCATTGACATGATCATATAGAGAATCATTACTTGCCAACTAAAAGAGAATCCCTTTTATAGCTAGCAATTACTAATGTGATTTTTCAGGTACATCGCGATTTAGTTTCAAAAACAAAATAATCATAATTCACCAAACACAAAACAAAATTTATCACATCACTTTGATAATATATTCGGCGCCCATAATTCCAACATTTCAGTTTAAGATTGAATAGAATTGTGTATATATGCATCATATGTATCAATATATATATTATGTATATATGCATCATATATATTATGCAGATGTATTTTTATGTATCTTATGTATCAATAATCATGCACACAATAAACATTAAATAATTAAGTTGTCGGAAGAATTTAAATAGTAAATTTATCTAAAATAAAAAAAATTATTATAATTTTTTAAAATATATACGGTAACACAATCAATATGATAAAGTTTCTTTACTTTTATAGAATAGAATGATAAAAATTAAAAAATAAAAAAATTACAGTAAAATCGACCATTTTATCATTATGATAAATTATAAGCGGTAGTATTTAATTAGTTTGATTAAATACTTGTCATTTTCAATTGGAAATCCATTAGTGTATAAGGGGCTAGAATGAGAAGACAACCTCAAGCTGGCTGGTGGTGGTTTGAGCAATTATTTTATGTTCACTCTTATTAGTACACATTAATTTTGCGTCCTGTGATGCATATTATAGGTACCCTATGGTACTACTAGAAAGTTCCTTCCAAATTAAAGCTTACCCTTTTTTTCTCAATTTTTAGATGGCACAAATATTTGGTTCTTGATCTCTTGCATAAAACATATCATCAACAACCCATGAACCAAAAAGAAAATATCCTTTCCCCTCAAAAGAATCCTACACATCCCCTCGTCATGTCATGTCATTGCTTAAAGTGTTAATGCAAGACAAAAAAGATTTAGAGTGCTTTTCTTTTTCTTTAATTAGATGGGTATTTCTTTTGATCAATAATTACATGGGTACTTATTAAGATCAATTAAAAATTCTTCTCTTTCTATTTATTAAAAATCGATAAACTATAAACTTCAAAAAAGAGACGTTCGTGGATTGTTGAAATTTAATTAATAAGTGTTTAAATATTTAAAATTTAAAATTTAATATATAAATTTAGTAAATATCTATAATTAAGTGTATATAGCAAGTCAATAATAAATTATAAATTGTCCATATTGGTTTCTTATAAAATGGTATCCTAATTTGTTAACAAATATGATGTAAATAAATCAGATTTTATTATATTTTTATAGTAAATAAAATATTTAGATGAAAAAAGATAAATTTTTTGTGTAAATTATAAAAATTATAATGATAAATAAAAATATATAAATAAATAATATATATGTTGTAACGAGATGTATTAGTAATTAATATTATAATCAATATTATAATTTTCAATAATTATCAATTTTGTTTTAGGTATTTGTACTGACGAGTTGCTCAAAGTTAGATAGAGATTTTTTTTAAAAAATTTAGTGAGAATAATATAATAATAATGGTAGCAAGAACGGTGTATTAACCTATTAAAAGTAGATATTTTTTAAAAAAACTATCATTTTATTCTTATCTACTAAACTGATAATATATATTTTAAGATTACAAGTATGTAGTTATTATTGATTTACTATAAACACTTAATTGTAAATATTTTCTAAGTTTACATACTAAATTGTAACTTTTAAAATTTTAATTATTTAATTGTCAAATTTTAATAAATATACATATAATTTTTTATAGTTATCCAACTTCTTTTATATAGGTTACCGGTTCCATACACTTAAATATTAATATTTTTTTGTTTCACTCACTAAATTATAATTTTAAAAATTTAAATACTTAATTGTTAAATTTTAACAAATTTACACACTATTTTTATAATTATTTGTTATCTATATATATATAATTCATTTATTTATTACTATATACAAAGAAAATGTCAGCGAACATTAATTAGATTAAAATTCATATTGTATGTTATATATAATTTTTATAACAATAATTTTAGCCATAAAGAAAGAAATGTATTTTCCAATAATGGAAATAGAGTAGATAAGAATTATTTAAAAATTTACTTTAAAAGTTTACTTATCATACTTGATAAGAGAGTATTTCCTTTTTCTTTCCAAATCAAATCATTTCTCCTGCAGGAATTTGTTCGAGAATGCAACAAGTCACTATAAAAAATTCCTTAAAATCAATTCAGTAAAAAATATAAATATAAAATTTAAAATATCATATAATTTATAATATTTTTATATATTTATTAAATGAAAATTACAAAAATTAATTTACATTATAATTTATATAAAAATATTTTAGCATGTAATTTTATTTAAAAATCATATTAAAATAATTTATGTAAATATAATTTAAATTTTATAAATATATTTTAAATAAATATATAAAAATGTTAACTTTAAAATTATTAAACTATTAATATATGCTAAAACAACTGAACATCTATAGGGTTGCATATTGGGCTACACTCTCATATAATTTTGCTGTTTATTGTAAAACTGTGTTTTTAATCATTTATCTTTAGCATGAAAAACGAATGGATGAATATACAGATAACCCTCATAAAGTAAATAATCTGCAAAATATAACTCAAGACAAGAAAAGATTTCACTTTACATAAATATAAAATGTGATTAGATATGGTGTTTGACATCTAAATTGTCTGTCCTAAAGAAAGTGACTAATGATATAAGTAAACCTATTTACAATACTTATCATCAATTACTTTTTTGAAACTTTCACTTCTTTATTTTTGCTTTTACTGACATTCTTTTTGCCATCGTCAAAGATAAGTGCTTTGGTAATATATGGTGATTGATGAAAGGTTGATTTTTTTCTTTTTGTCACGATTATTTATATAGTGGAGACAAGAGAACCCGAAAGGCAGAGGTGGTTCCATATACATGCTACTCTTTTGTTTGTTTGTGATTAATAAGGACTGATGGCGCTCTGGAAATTGCACTATTTCAGTGTGTGGTCGACAAACTAGTTTTAAGGAGTTGTTGCTTTCAAACTCTAAATAATTGCAGCTTCTTTCTTATATTCTTAATCCAAAATTTTACCCTAATTAAATGTACTGTGTTATTGTGGGAATTTTGGCCACATGTTTATTTTTTGTGCAAAAAAAAAAAAGACTTATTGTATACTTTTGAGTAGAACTATTCGAAAGGCAGCTCAAATTCAATTTAATCGGGTTAACATTTTTTTTAATACCTTGTGTCGTCTTTATGAGTTTAAAATTTTAAATTTTAACTAAATTTGATTTGTCTTTAAGAAACATAAATAATTATATTTGATTTTTTAAAATAGTTTGAATATGTCAATATCAAGCAAGTTTTAAAGAAATAATATTTTAAAATTTGTATAAAAAGTAATAAGTTTTATCTAGATTTGAATTAAAAAAGGGCTTAAGATAAGAATTATATGTCCAAATTCAAAGATTTTTGGATGGGTGGGCGTATACCAAATTTTGACCATTTCTAACTTTTGAGTATATGATTTTTGACCTTTTTTTCTTGAAGAAAAAAAAGTAAGGATTTCAACATAGGAGAAGACAGTTTTTGGTTATGTATGATTGATAAAGAGCTAAAGTGGCAAATTGCCCCCTAAACTTGCACCCTATATCCAATTAACTCTAAATTGAAAATCATGGCCCAACTATCCCATAGATTTCATGAAATGGCCAATTATATCCCATTTCTGCATGTATGCCGAGGGGTGACTATGAGGCGCTCTTTTATGGAATAAAAAATTATTAAAATAATTTCTTACTTACTTAATTTGTATATCTTCTAATAATATAATTTCATTAATGCTCAATTTCTCTCTCCTTACTTTCTATTTTCCCTCTTTTTCTCTCTATTAGGTGAAAGAGAAAAAAAAAAGAAATTGACATGAATTTTTTATGACTATTATTTCTCTTCCTTTCACTCACTATTCCACTCTTCTGCCGCTTTCTTGACTCCTTCAAATAGAGACGCCTGATTACTTCTTGTTTAGAGAGGATTAGGTTGTTTTTATTTGTTTGTCGGTTAGTGATTTCGATGCGGTGGCAGTGGCATAGTAGGTGGAGGTTGTTATGGTTGTAGTTGCATTCGCAGTGGAGGAGGATTGGCGTTCGGCTTTGGCTTCAAATTCTTGTTTTTCTTGTTCATAGAGTTCTTGAAATCTTTTTGTTGGAGTTTGGAATGCTTGAATATCATTTGCCGTTGATGTTGGTGTCTTATGCCAGTGATTGGCTTTTCTGGGGAATTTTTTTCTGAAGACCCTTCCTTTTGGACTTGCAAAATCCTGATTCAATTTCGGGGTTCATAATTGTTTTTAGAAATTTTAGAATTCTTTTTAAATTATTTAGCGTTTGGTGGAGCTAAGGAAGAGATGATTGATATGAGAGAGAAAGGGATTTATAATTTGGGAGGAAAAGCTTTTGAAGTGTTTTATATATCTCCTACCCACTTGTCTATAAGAGCGCGTCATAGTCACGCATGGGAATACATCCTAAAAATGGGGCATAGTGGCCATTTCACGAACCGTATGGGGTAACTAGGCCGTGATTTTCAATTTGACCTAGGGTGCAAGTCCAAGGGGCAATTTGCCACTGCAGCCATTGATAAAGTGATTTTATTATAATTTATTACTTAGTAATTATTAACTTCAGCCAGCTTTGTATTTCGGATAGAGATAACTGGAATTACTTACTATGTTGTTTAAGGTGGTTTTTACAAGTATGTAAAGATGGCTAAGAAAACTATAGGCAAAAACAAATAAATGTCAGTGCAAAAAAGAAATGCCGGAGGAAGAGTAGGACTATAAATCGATTGATGGTCTAAACTAATTCTGCTTTAGGGATGACAACTGGGCCTAAGGCGAACATACAAGTTTAAGTCCAGGTCACTCCTACGATTCATCATTTTGATTTTAATTTACTGTTTCCTTTTACCAGTGGGACAGTTAATTACGTAAAAGAAAGCACAACATAAGAAGATAATGAAACACTGAAAACTGTACGAGTCAATGAAGCTTCAGCTGAATGTTTACCACAAGCATACTCCCAAAACTATATTCCATTATTTATTACATAGACAAAATTTATGTAGGCGCAGGCACATATATTCCAAATCATGGCTGAACAGCTGGCACGTGACCGCAACTTACCTATGCAACAATAAAAGACTTGCATCATAATACTAGATAAAACAAAACAAAAAAAATTGATTATTTTATCTTCAATTTGTTAATTTACGAGTATATATATTCATTAGAGCATAGAATTGGCCGAGAAAGACAATAAAAATGAGCCGCCATTCTCTAGTCTAGGAGTCAAAATAGTGGACAGTCAAGAATGAAAAAGGTTCATAAATTAATGTTCTGAGTCTTTTTTTTCCTATAATATCCTTGAGCAGATGAAGATTCACCTATACATAAATTGTGAAATAAAGAAATCCTCTTTGAGTTAATTAAAGTGATCGGCAGGATTACCTGTGAGGACTTGTTGAGTTTCTTCCCCATCTGTTCCCCAATTTCTGAAATGGTCCGCCTCAGCTTCACAATGCACCTGTCATAGCGGGCCAAACATTAAAATTTTGAGAGAGAGATTATAAATTTTTAAAAAGAGATATAAGATATAAAATGAAATATGAATAATATTAGTAAAAAAATCAAACAAATTTTTTCAATGTCGATACATTGAAAAACTTTAAAAATTCATAGAGTAAAATTTGAAATATAAAAGATATTGACAAAAAATCTTATAAAAAAAAAAAAAAAAGTTGAACCCCCCAAGTCCCCCATTGGCACCTGGCAATGGCAACCACAAACCACCATAGAGAAAGAAAAGGTTACTGAGCACAAGGAATCAACGAAGCCATTATAGGATACACCATGAAAGAATTAAACAAATATGGAGGAGAGTGTTCGATTCCTAGTTCGGATCTTTCCCCTACCCAATTCTTGCCAGAACATTCCCCTTCACAGGAAGAACAGTAACCTTCCCATTTTCAAAGTTGAGAACCAGCTTGGCATGGTCCCTTATAAAAGAAGAGAAGATGTATTTCTTCTCTACTTCAGCAGCGCCTTCTACAAAAACAGACACGAGAGGGGGACGATCTGGATTGTCTTCGATATGAAGATCGCCATAGCATAAATCTTTCACTTCACCGGGCGGGATTTTGATGCTAACATAAGGCACCGTTCCCAAATGCTTGGTTACCTCCAGAATCATTGTATCGGTGTGCCGGTTTTCCAGCTCCGACTTGATCGAAATTGCGTTAGCCATTGAATTGGGATATAAATAAATAGCTGAGCAAGAAAAAAATGAAAACTCTGATCAATCTGTTTCCATACATCATCATCCACTATGACTATCAAGAGATGATTGAAATCTGAGGAAATTGGAAATCAATGAAACGCAAAATGAAACTAATTCTTTAAAGGAATTTAACTGGAGGTCATTAGAAACCTGCTTCAAGAAAAGAGAAAGAGGAGAAACTACTCAATAACAAAAAAAATATGTTGAAGTGTCAAGATCAAGAACAAGAAGCAATAACCAGTTGTTGGAAATAGATATACTTCAATTGTCTCATGCTCATGCACTCGATAAGCTAGTAATACACTATATTGTTATCTAGAAGAAAAAACGAATAGCTAACTTGGAGGGGAAGGTGATCATCATCAATTAATCATCACCAAAATCAGCATCAGCCACAAACCAGAAGAAAAGAACAATACATCTCAAGAAAATACAGGATCTATGTATATAAATATATATCAAGAAAACAAAGTAAGCAAAAGAAAGAATTCGCACTAAATTTACAAAACGCAAACCAAGCAGAGAGCATTCAGTTCCGTAGGTAGGGAGCAATACCTTTTTGTCGAATAGCCCTGGATAGTCCTTCCTTTTGGCTTTTCTTGCTTCGTTAAGACGATGCTTGCGGAATTATATATATATATATATCTATATAGAGCTGACTTTTTCGTTTTGACGTTTACCTTCAATTTTAGCTAAAAACGGCGATATAATCTAATTACCCTTTTTATAAATGCGTCAATAATAATAAGTAACACACACACACACTATATATATATATATATATATAAAATACAGAGTAGCCTATAAATTATTCATTAAACTTTGTGTACGTCTCTGCAAAGGGGTTTGAACCTTTATTTAGAATGTCTACTTTTGGGGTACTAATAAAGCAATGACGCAATTCATATTTGACTTGGATAACTATATGATATGTACGAATCAAAGCTCAGGTGCTTGTCAATGCACCGTCCTAATCTCTTATCGATAAAAAAGAATTAACCGATATTGTGCATGCCAGTTTTATTTAATGATAACTTGTTAATCACCGAGTTTAATATTTATTCGACAACATAAAGAATATTATTTCATTAAATTTTACAGAATCGTTTAGTCAAAAAGGATTAAATTTATGCACCAGAAGACAAGAAAAGAAAAGAAAAGAAAAGAAATTAACTCACCTCATGTCCTGATTTGCGTCATCCAGGGGGACTTGTTATATGTCATGCTTCCGTCGGTGAATTAGAGAGGCGGACAGTGCTCATTTGGGCCCATTCAGCCTGATAGTGGCGGCGCCGTGAGCTATGGTAAGCCAATATATGTTAGAGGCCCTAAGATCTGGGGTAGACAGACTGTAGAGAAGAACTTGGTTAACCAGTCCTCAACTGAACGCCAAAAAAAGTCTCCCAGATCTACGAGGATTGGCAGAAAGAACGATAACAAGGTCAGGAAATAGGAGGAAAAAACTTAGAAACTGTAAAGAGAATACAAGTAGCAAGAAGAAATTTATGGGGTAAAAAAGAAAAAAGGAGAAAAATTGGTACCAATATTATGGGAGAGAATTTGATGATGATGTTAAAAAGAAGACGAGTAATGGCAAAGTCCAAGAGCTGTGCGGTAGGCATGGCATCTGAGAGTTAAATCTAAAAAGGCCATAACTGGTGTTATTGAAACAAGAATCAGAAATGATAAGTGTACGGAAGGTATAGAATAAGCTGTGTTTAGATGGCATAATGATAGTTGTGCCTTTGGTGGTATATGGGTTTTGTTTGATGAAAAGTGTATTAGGTGATTTGCGCAAGTCTGATCTATTAAACATTGTTTAGTTCAATGAAATTACATTCGGTTCCATGTATATATATATATATATATATACTCTTTAGTCATACATAACAAAATAAAAATTGATGACCAGATGAAATGATAAAATTCAAAGATAAAATATATTAATTTTTTATTATATTATATTAACAAAATTAATAACATAAAATAATACTACTGTAAGATGAAAAATAACATAATATATAATATTTTTAAAATTATATATTTTAAATATTACTATATAAGGTATTTTTTTTAAAACAAGATTTAAAAAATTTATAATTTATTCTAATAGAGAGTTTAATTCCATTTACCTAATTTAGAATTGTAATTCTTTATTATTATATAGAGATTATTACTATATAGAGTATTACTCTCGAGAGATTTTAATATATTTATAATATATATAAAAATATGAAGAGAAAAATTTTTAAATTGACTAAAATATTTTAATAGTTTATAATATGTTTATTTCAAATATAAAGATATTAACTATAATAGGATATTCTATTATGTTTATATACTTTTTATTTCAAATATGTTTATATAATAATTTTTATAATAATTATTTATATGTATAACATACATGACGAACAATACTAGTATATATATATATATATATATATATATATATATATAATCAGTTTGACTGTTGGGCTTTTTAAACTAATAAAATATTAAAATTTATAATATTTATACTAAAATTTAGTTTAATCTGCCGATTTAACCGATTTAATTAGACCGGACTAAGCTAGTTGCTAATTCTCAATTCAACATGTTGGCACAAACTAATTTTAAGAATTCTATATATATATACATATATTAGTTATCAGAACTTGAAATTTATTTTAAATGGGAACCATGAAAAAGAAAAGTTACAATGACATAACTTTGGAAGGAAAAACCCAAATAACCTAGAACATTGTATTTAAAATCCAACAATGAACTATCCCAATAAAACTAAGCCAGGAAAAATAAATTCTAAATTATAGTTTATTTTATACACTGTTATTATTATTTTAATTATAAAATTAAATTGATAGATTTTATTTAATAAAAAATTATTATTTAATATTTAATGTATAATATTTTAAAATATAATAGCAAACTAACTATTTTTTAATTTTTTAAAATTCTGAAATTCTAATTAATTAATTAATATAAAAATTATTATTAATTAATTTTAATATTATATAAATTAATATATCAATATAATTGCATTAATTTTTAGAATTAAAATTTTATTATATAATTAATAATTTAATTTATTATTGAATATAATATTAAAAATATAATTTAAAATGTCATTTTCTGAAATTAGAATTATTATTAATTAAGAAATTAATTTATTAGTTAATATAATATTTAAATATTATTAATATGCTATTTTTTATGATAGAATTAGTGTCACTGTGTGATTATGAAATTATTTATTTATTAGTCAATATAATTTTAAAATATAATTAATATACTATTTTTTAGGATTAGAATTATTTTTTAATTAGAAATATAACTTATTGATTAATAAATTAATAAAAAATCTATAGAATACACATAATCTTAAATTCTATGTGTCAAAAATAATATTTATATTAAAATAAAAATATATTTATATCAAAATAAATATATTATGTGTCAAAAACTAGATACACATATCAAAAAAAATTTAAATGTCGGAAATGTAATAAATATATATATATATATATATATATATATATATATATATATATATATATATATATATATATATTGTCTAAAAGTTACACCAGCAACCCTGGCATCATATTGTCCACGATCCCGACATTTCTGA
Source organism: Ricinus communis (assembly GCF_019578655.1). Taxonomy (NCBI): domain Eukaryota; kingdom Viridiplantae; phylum Streptophyta; class Magnoliopsida; order Malpighiales; family Euphorbiaceae; genus Ricinus; species Ricinus communis. Next base: position 26,655,876 of record NC_063258.1, read on the forward strand.
CCATTAATTTTATTGTTCGGACTCAATTTAGTTATTTTTTAAATTTTTAGATATTTTAACCCAAACTATTATATATTTAGCTCAAATTAGCTCTATTCATTACAAAAATTAAAGAATGAGTCACACTCCCTATAAAGAGAGTGGATATAATAAAAAAATTAATATTTTATTTTAAATTATTTAAATTAAAAAATACATTGATATTTAAACAAAAAAATTAAAAATAAATATCACTATAGTGTTCTTACTATTTTTTTCTTAATAATGACAATGAAGATATATAGTTATAGTAGCAGTGGTATCAAATACAATGGAGATGAGAACAGTTTCAGCCAGAATAATAGTAATTATAATAACATTTAACATAGTTTTTAAATAATATTATAATTTTTTAATTAATTTTTTATTTTCAAGAGAAAGTGATTTTATTTTTTTCAAGTAAAATTAATTTGAACAAAATATATAAAAATTTAAATTTAAATTTATAAATTAAAAAAAATATTAAATTAAATCCGTCTAATAAAGTTAGTTGTCAAATTGCACTTTACTCCATTAATATATAATAATTTACAAAGTCGTCGAGTAATTTCTAACACAGATCTTTTGCTTTATCCTCTGTGGTTTGCACGTGCAAAAAGACGACGTCAAATGTAAAGAATAATCTTTTAACAGCGGATTTATTTGCAATTTTTGAATATGTTTTTCATTCCTCTGACTTTATTAGGATATTTTTCAAACTGATTCCCCTGAACAACAGAGAATGGATCAATCTTGTCTGTAAATATTACTATACAAGCATAAACCCGGTCGCCTATGCTCGAATAGTATTGATTAGCTATTGATGGTCCATGCAAGAAGGTTTACATCATGTGCTTCCATGAATAGAGGACCCAAATAAAACTAACCTCTAAGAATAGAGTATTAACTTAAAGAAAAAAAAAATTAATAAAGGAAAACAGATCCTTACTAAAGAAATAAACATAAAGATGTATATCTAAAACTAGGAAACTAGACTAACTTGAAAAGAACGAGGGGGACTGTTGCTGCCCAGGGACCCATTGGAAAGGTCTATCCAGTTTCAATTTAGAATTATCGAATTTCATGTGATCTATTGATATCTTGCCTGTTTTATTTTAATTTTCTTAAGAATGATCTTACCTTCAAAATGGAACCAACTTGAAAATTAATTCTATTTAAGATCTCACCTAATCACAATTTACATACACATACTGAATAAAGTTATCAAGATTTTGCCAATTCCCTCGATGGAGCTACATTAAGATATTTCCAAGATTAGCCAATGATAGGGAAAATAATTAAAGCAAAATAATTCTGTAAAGAGAAAGTTGTAAAGGGCAATATTAGTGTAAGATATAAAAGACCATTTATTATTATCGACCGTCTATAATTCAAATTTAATGAATATAAATGTAAATATTTCATGTCATTCATTATTCTGCAATTGATTATGTGGAGATAATGTAATAGATTTTATCTAAGAATATTCCTATTATCTACCATAATTAAAAATTAATTAATATAAATACAATAATTGATAAATAATGCTATATATATTAATATATAAGACTTTATCAGTGCTAACACAACTGTTGTTATTATTTTAATTATAAAATTAAGTATATAAATAAAATTTAATGTTTTATCTATAATATTTTTTAACAATAGTAAATTAAATATTTTAAAATATTTTCTTAATTTTTAATTTTTAAGAATTTATTAATGCAATAATATAAAAAAATCTTAAAAATATTTATTGTTATTGATTTTAATATTATCTGAATTAATAATATTAATATAATTGATATTATTATTTATCAGGATTAAAATATTATATTATTAAAAATTAATTTATTAATGAATATAATATTAAAAATATAATTAAAAATTTTGCTTTTTAAGATTAGAATTATTATCGATTAAAAATTAATTTATTATTTAATATAATATTAAAATATAATTAATATACTATTTTTATAATTAAAATCAATATTTAATAATGAATATAACATATTAATTAATAAAATAATATAAAAAATTATAAAATTATACATAAATTTAAAGATTATACGTAAAAAATAAGTGCATCTATCAAAATATTTTTAGTTTTTAAACATTAGTATATATAAAATATAGATTGATTTTGTTTATAGGCAACGTGATATAGATTGATAGATTTAGTCTATCTAAAATTTATCCGATGAAAGTAACAAATAATAAAACCATGATTGTAAATAATTGTCAAATGCCAACAACAAGAAGATAAGATGCAAATACAGAAGTCCACGGAGTTTTAGCTGAATGAAATATGCAATTGCAAAGAAGAGTAAAATAAAAGTCTCAAATTAACTATGAAGCAAGCCAACGTATGTTTTCTCCGACAAAGTTGTGTATGCCTGGAAGCCCCATCCGTGATGATGCTCCTTATAATTAACCTATGAAATATTTAACACACATATGTCAGCAAGTAATTAAATTATTAGAAGCTTTAAAAAGAAATTGCATCATTATGTTCCCCACCATGGATTAAGCCTAAAATCTCGACATTTTTATTGGTTAAGATTATGACCACTTCCTTTTCTTACGAAACATAGAGAACAAGACACAACTGAGCCGCAATTATTGTCTAGTTTGGAGTCAAAATGAAAAATGGAAAAATAAATTTCAAGATGCTGATGCTGGCATTTCCCGAGCAAAGATGGTACAATATATGACACTCAGAAAATACAAGAAACAAGAATCATCGCAGACAAAACCACATGAACAATCAGCAATCAGATGAAAGTAGCAAATTATATAAGCAAAGAGAAACCAGAGACCATCGAGCCAAACAGCAGCTGCACTTTCTCAACTGTATATTCTCATAATTTGATTCTTATAAATCTTCGAGGAAAGAATGCAAGTGGTTCATTCTACTTGATGACAGATGAATGACGTTATTCTAGAGATTTAATTTAAGCTTATGTTATTTTTTTGTTAAGGATTTTAATCAAACCTAATGAGAGTTCGATATTGTAAGAAGACTTTAAATCTTGAGGTTTGCCTAAGACTTAAAACTTTTCTTTAGATTTCTATCTTTGACTTGGTCATGGGATCACTTTTATGTCCTTATCATGTCATATATCTAAGAAAATAGGACGACTATATATATGTTTCTTACCTTTCAATGGTTGTTGAGTTTCTCCCAGATTCCTGTCATAAAGCGCTTTAGATTGACAATGCATCTATCAAATGGTGAACCACAGAAAAGAAAGAAAAAGCTAATTACTAATTAAACATGAAGAAGCTAGGCAGCAACGAAATTTCAAAAATAAAAGAAAATGAAGTGGATTTATGTACCCAATCCTTGTCATAATATTCCCCTCCACAGGCATATAAGTAACATTACTATTCTCGTAATTGAGCACCAGCTTGCCATTGTCCCTTATAAGGGTAGAGAGGATATACTTCTTCTTCTCCTCTTCAGCGGCACCGTCCAGAAAAATAGACACCAGAATCGGACGATCTGGATTCTCTTCAATGCAAAGATTGCCATAGCATATATCTTTTACCTCGCCTGGTGGGACTGTGATCCTAACCATAGGAAACATTCCCAAATGCCTAGTTCCCTCCAGAACCATAGGATGATCGTAGCCATTTTCCAGCTCTGTGATGATTGACAGGAATCCACACGCCATTGAGAAAAGACCGACTACGTACATAAAGTAGAGCAAAAGAATTAAGTAAGCACGTTGATCAATCTGTTACCAAATCATTCACTATCCATATGTATATAAACAAGAATTTCTGCACAATTAGATCACAGCTTTTGTTATTAACAACTCAATTTCCATTAAGCCTACCATGCAATTCACATAGTAATTAGTTGCGGAAGATAAATGATAATATGGGATACTTGTAGATAGGATTTAGGAAAAAAGAAAAGGAAAGATAAGAAAGGAAAATCTAACTTCTTATAACTGGATTTGTTTAACTTGGATACAATCTATAGTTAGGTTTTGCAAAAACTGATTGAGAGACAATGAAACCTTATATCCATAGGGAAACCCATAGTAATAGAAATCCAAAAGGAGGTCTAAGGAATTTATAGAAATTCTTAAAGATCAATTAAACCCGTAATTAAAGTGATTGAAGGACACTTGAACCCACAAGAAAACCTGTTTCAAGTAGGGAGAGGTCTCTTATAGAGACTAGTAAAAAAGAGACCAAACAGCAATCGCTCTCAATACTAAACAATGGTGTGTGTGTGTGTGTGTGTGTGTGTGTGTGTATCTGCGTGTCTGATCATCCGAGAGTGAGAACAAGAACAAGTGGCGTTTGAATAGATTATCTAATCGGTTCATGTAAACAGACAGTCACTTCACTTTAATCACAAAACTAATACGATGCACTTGTTAAGCACTTAATTTAGCTATTGTTTGAAGAAGAAGAAGAAGAAGAAGAGGAGCAGCAGGAGAAGAAGAAGAATATCATCAACAGCATGATCATCGTCATCAGCAACAAGCCAAAAAGTGAAAAAATAGAATTTTAGAAAAACAAATCAAGTTAAAAGCATTAAGTTCTGATATTGAAGAAAAATAGCAATACCCTTTCACGGAATAGCTTTGGAGAGTCCTTCTCCTTCCTTGAGTTTTCTTGCTTTCTTGAGTGGATCTCTAGAAAAATATTTTTGAGTTTTCTTGTTTTCTTGCTTTCTAGACTAAAGGCAGCCTCCTTTTTAACAGCTGATCGATCCTGCAACTCTTTGGCCAACGTAGTTGGAAAAAACAAGGGCTATATTAACTTCATTAAAACTTTAATCTCAGTTTTAAAAAGTTTTAATCTTTGCATATTTCAAGAATTTTATGTGGGTTCAATTCTAATGGATAAAAAAGGGATGCATGATGCAGTGACATCGACTCGCTCGTACGAATCAATTCCAGCTTTCCAACTGGTGAGTTTATTTGTCAACGGTCCATGTTTGCACCGCGTTTCTCTCTTTCACCTTGTCATAATCTTCTACAAATTTAGTTCGTTAATGCGTATATTATTAACCGAGTAATCAATATTTAATCCTCGTTTCTGGTCTAATAAATTGATTGCTTCCTACGAGTTTTTATTTTGTTAATACTCTCTTACATTTTCATAAACTAACTATTAAGTATCAAATTCATTTAAAATAAATTTTTTAATTAAAACTGAATAAATTTCTCCTGTTATTATAGTTTAATTCTATTGTCTAACAAAATAAAAATAAAAAAGAACTATTAGCTATAAATATTTATCTTACTTTGATTATTTAAAATTAAATTATACACTAAAATTAATTTAATAGAAAAGTTAATTATTTTTTAATTTGATAAAAAAAAAGTAATTTTAGATAAATTTATAATATATACTTATTATAAATTTAATTCTTTCAGTCCATTGGTTTTGGATAAAAGAAATAGTGAGTAGTTTTGTAGAAATGCACCAAAAAGGATGCAGAAAACTAGTATCATAGACAAAAAAATTGAACAGTAATTACAACTTCAGATGAATTGTCAAGTTCAAATCTTTCATTCCATAAGTAATATCATTTTCTGTAACGTTAATTTGATTTACTTGACAGGAATTCTAAAATGCGGCTTACTGAAGGAGCTCGAGTTAATTAGTTCTAAAATTACTTATGTTATATTAATTAAATAGCTTCAAACAGCACATGCACGTGTCATGATAGCACTCGAGCTAAGGTAGCAATCAACTCTAGGAAAATAATTTCTGAATGGATCAGTTATATTTATTTCAATAGAAAGAGAAATTAATAAAAAAGATAAGAAGAAACCTTTACTTTATTTTTATTTACGCCTCGCTAGTCATGTCAGCTCTCTTGTCGCTAATAATTAACCACGTAGCCCAATGGTGATGGGCCACTGAATCGCAGACAGGCCCACAAATTGGTAAATTTGGTCGGGTCGGGTGACGGCAAATTGGTCAACCATACCAGAGACAAGAAACGAAAGAGACTCGCCCCAGCACAACCTTGTACAATCTGAAACATGGAGTTGTTGCAATGGCCTTTGCCGTGTAGACTATTTCTTTGATTTAGTACTTTCCGAAACTTGCTTTAACATCTTGTAATTAAGCTAAGTAAAAGAATTATAATTAAAATATACCAGTTAGTGAAAGAGAATAGAGAGCAGCTGCAGAAAAATAAATAAAAATGGTGTCTTTGCATGGAATGAGGGGGAGGAAATTAGAGAATTTCGTAGGAGAGTGAGCTGATGAAGATGATAGAATTGTAAAAGTGAACTACACATGTACAAGTCAACTGTGGTTTTAGGGATTTTAAGATTCATAGTTTGTCCAGGCTTACTATATTATTACTATTAATACAATGTGAGAACACAATTTGCCAGCTGTCTTCCCACTAACTGCACAATGTGTATGCATATCTCATCTTCAGCTGCTCCTGTTTTGGATTTTTCCTTTTTCTCTATTTCCTTCCGACCTGTGTTTCGTATTTATCTATTTTTATTTGTATGAAATGATTAAATTATTTTCCTAATTAAGTAAATTATAAGGTCTAAAAGAATTCAACCTATAAGATTCTTTTTGATACACATATTTACTTTTTATATATAATAAATATATTAACTAATAAATCAGTTAAATTTTCTTTTTTCATATATAGCTTTCATTGAATTATTATTATATATATCCAATTTAATATCAGATAAATTATATATATATAAATATTTTTAAATAAAAATTCAACTTATAATTAAAATAGTAGCAATGAAACTATTTCTAGAGTTAATTGCCGACTTTTTTATTTTGCACTTATTATTGAATTTAGCACATATATAGTATTTAATATTTCGATTTTAATAATTTATTTTATATTAATTTTAATTTTAACTTCAATAAAATTATTAATAAAATCTATTAATGGGACATGAACCTTGATAAGAAAAGAAGAAAAAAAAAACTAAATTAACATCCTCGTAACTAAAATGTTATCGTTTAAACATATAAAATTAATAAAACTCTGAAGCTAAGAAAATAACAAATTTAATATGCTTGAAAAATAAAATTTTAATAATATGATGAATTTATTTTTTAGTATACATATATCTATAGTTAATATAAGTGTGTCGAATAGTACCCTTATAGGTGACAAAATAATATCTTAAGAGTTTTAACACAACTGTATATCCAAAATTCGAACTTGAAATTTTAGTTGAGCTAGAAGAGATCTTTATAATCTCATCTAGAGCATGTCGGATAGAACCCTTACGGATAGTAAAACACTCACTCAAAAAGTTTGAATATAGCTGCATACCAAAGTTCGAACTTGAGACCTTAGTTAAGTTAGAATAAACACTTACCATCTCATTTATGCGCTCTTGATATGCAGCTAATATAATAAGAGTCTCTTTTAGCTTAACTAAAATCTTGATGCGTTAAAAATTTTAAGAGAATATTTTGCTCTTGTAAGAATTCTATTTGATATGTTCTATATTAATTTTAGATATATGTATATAAAAAAAAATTAAAGGCAATTAATTCTATTGGCTTATTTTATCCATGCTTCCCATAGTAGAATGACTTCAATTCCATCGATCTCATTTATTAGGATTTGTTTTTATTCTTCGTGCTCCTCTCCATATAACAATACAAAAGGTGCAATCTCTAAAGAACGACCATCAATTAAAGGCAAACACAAGTAACATAAAATGGATGACTGAATACATATTTATGCTTTTGAAATTATATAGATTAGGTAGTTTATAATTTAATTTTTGATTTAACTTAATATGTATAGTTTTTTAATATTTAAATACTTTTATTTTAATTTGATCTTACATTTAAATTTTTTTTTAGTAATATTTAATATTTTTATGAAATACACATCACTACTCCGCTTTTTCTTCATGAGCATTTCAAACTGGTAATCGATGGTTGCCTGACGCGGAAAAAAAGAGAGCTTCTTCTCCGGTGGGAGGTCCAATCTTGCTTTCTCTCTCTTTCGCTGTTCAAGGGGCAATGCGAGCACGAATCTTATATATATATAAGGTTCTAAATGACTAAAATTCAGAAAAATAAACATACATTGCCAAAATTAATTAATTAAACTATATGAAAGAATATCTAATATAGTATCAAGATTCTACAATTTTCGACTATACCAAAAAATGCAATCCTACCTTTTTTTTGAATAGCTCACGGGAGCTCAAAAAGGGGAAGAGTGGCGATTCAAAGCACTATCGATATCAAATAAAATGCATGCATTGTTAGCTTAATCTTCATTCACTTTCATTTATTTGGGCAACAGACTATTGTGACAAATCTTTCGTGACGGATTAATTTATCACTAAAGAGTGACAAAATAACGATGGATTGAAAACGAGTTGATTATTGTGAAATGTTTTGAGATTTAATTATGGATTAGTGATGGTCTATAAACCAAACACCTGTAATGGATTAGCCGTAGAACTATGAGTTTTGATATTCCACTCTAATGAAATGAGTTTTCAACTAATATAATTAGATATAGACAAACGTAAATTTAATTTTTTATACTCAGTAACGGATTTGACTAGAGTTTAAATTTATATTTAAATTTTATTTAATATCCGATTTTGATAGCAAATACCCGTACTTATTTGATTGGTATGCGATTTTGATATTTTTTATTTGATTGGTATAGATTTCTTACAATTTTTTCTTAGCTTAATTGATATTTTTTACTCATATTATTGAAGATTTTATTAATTAGTAATCAAAACTCCTCTTCTTTTTCTTTTCTTTTTCATAATCCTCTCATTGAATCTAAAAAGGTAAAGAAAGTAAAGTCACGGAAATGGAATTTCAAATAAGTGAGAAAAAAAAGTTATGGTTTGATAATAAAAAAGTCATCCCCGGTTAGTTTTAGTGCAAATTATTTTTATTTATTTTTTCTATAATTAAATTAGAAGTTAGTATTTATTTTTTGAAAAATGATTCCTGAATACTACTTATCGCATAAGAGGCATTCTGAGAATTACTCTAAAAATGATACAATTTAAAGATTAGTTTCAAACAAAGTATTATTTTTGAAGGCATAATAATGTGTTTTAAGAATGGAAAGGTGGAAAGAAATGAGTAGGATATCCGCCCATTTAATGCTATTCAAACTCGAATCCGTTTGAACCATATTTGTGCGAATCTGTCCCAAATTTATTTAAGAAATGACACTTGTAGCCCGAATTCGTCCCAAAACCTAATAGGATTATCCGCAAACTATCTAGATTGGATTAAAGTCTGTTTAGATTAAATGATTATTAAATAAATTTTATGGAAAGGATAGCAGGTACCCTACCCGTTAAAATCCATTTATATGAATATACGGGTAATTAAATGGGTACCTATTTACCGAACCTATTTACAATAATTTAAATTAATGAAAATAAACAAAAAATAACAAAACACAAACTAATAAAGTCTAAGTAATCAATATTAAATGTTCTATATATTAATACAAATCAAGCATAAATTCAATAAATTTTAAAATAATGTTGTAAATAATAATAACTAAGTAAATACAATATTTATTACACTTTGTAGATCTTTAACTCCATATTCAAACTGCTTATCTACCACATTTGAAAAAGAAATACCATATTAGCATATTAAATATTAAATAATAAATCTATTTATAACTATTATTATAAGAAATATTTAAATAACATTTATTTTATAAAAATTTACAAATAAAAATCTAAAACTAAACCTAAATTATTTCTTCAGCTAATTAGAATTCTAACATAATCTTGACAGTGATAAGTTTACAAGGGCCACTTCTGCACTATGTAAGCTAACTGTATTCTTCACCTAGTATCTTTTTTTTTTTTTGTCACAGTATTCTTCACCTAGTACAGTTACCATGTAGCATTTCAAATGACATGCTTTCTATCTGTTCTATTCTTGGTTGCTTTTTTTGTGTAAAGGTGGAAAGAAATAAGCAGTTATATCAGGTATGTGAAAGTAAAAAGAGTTGGGTAATCTCTTCTTTTACATCATCCAAAATGACAGCCCCAATCATAATCGTTACTCAAGAACCTTTGTAAAAACCTTACATGAGACGGAGCAACGACTGAGAACGACGACAACAGTTGAGAATAATATAGTTTACTCAAAACTATATAATTTTATTTAAGTTTTTTTTTCTAATTTGGTATATCAAAACAATGTAGTTTTATTTAGATTTTCTTTAATTTGGTACATCAAAGCTACATAATTTTACTTAAAACTATGTAATTTTGTTTAAAACTATGTAGAATAACTTGAAACTATGTAGTTTTACTTAAAACTACGTAGTTTTGCTCAAAAGTACATAGTTTTATTTTTAATTTATATATAATATGTTTTTTTATTTATTAATAAAAAATTATTAAATTCATATATGATATTTTTATTTTCATATAAATATTAAATTTTGATATTATACCTAAATTTTAAAAAATTATCTTATATTTCTAGACGTAATAACTCAATATATATACTTATTAATATAAGATCTTAATAATAAAAGTGAGATCTATTAATTAAAATTAAAAACTTAAGATTAAAATTTAAATTCTACTATATAATAATTTGATATAAGATTCTTTTATATCATATTAATTAAGAGATATAAAATTAATGAAGATTATTTAATAAACATGATTAACGTCATACTAGCACTATATAATCATAAGTTAATAACGCTAATATATTAGGTTGAGCATTACAATAATTTTTTAACGTGATTTAGTATAATGCTCTTTTATATCTTAGTATAATAGTACTATATATATACACTGTTAGCAGTTATAATGATTGATGAAATAATATTGATTTTATAAAAGAGATTAATAAAAGAAATTATATATATATATATATATATATATATATATATATATATATATATATATATATATATATGTATGTGTGTGTGCATGTAAATATATGTATATGTATATATATATATATGTTTGTACATATGTATATATATGTATTTGTATATAAATATGTATGTGTCTCTCTTATAAAAAAAATATTAAATGGCTTAATGGTAAAATAACTTTATCTTTTATAAAATGTCTAAGATTCAAAACATATGGAGAATAAAATGATAAAAGAAATTTTTAACGGGTCTAATAGGGTAAGGTACTTTGTACCCATATTCGTGTACATAAACGGGTTCGGGTAGCGAGTATCAGTGTGGTAGAACCCAAACCCGACAAGGACATTAAATTTAAATCCCAAACCCATTTATCATTACTCAAATATGTCTCAATAAAATTTAGTCAGATCGGATATCCAAAGATATCCGTCCGACTAACATCCCTATTCCTGAATACTAATTGTCACGTAAGAGGCATTCTCATAACTATTTTAAAAAAGATACAATTGAAGATTAGTTTCAAACAAAGTATTGTTTTGAAAGCATAATCATGTGTTTTAAGAATTGAAATCTTTCATCTAATGTGAAATAGTCAAATACCCCTAATTTAATTTTTTTAATAAATAATCTCGTGAATTTATATCGATGGATCAAATACATTTAAAATTTTTTAAGTAAATAACTCATTAAATTTGTATCAAATAATCAAATACATCTAATCTAAAAGTAATATTTAATTCATTAATTTATTGATACAATATCTAATTACACGCTGTATAAGAACGTATTTGACAAAATTTAATACTCGAATTTAATTGACCAAAAAATGATAATGTATAAGCCTATTTTTTAAAAAGTTAAAATTTAACTTATTTAATATTTTTTATTTTTGGATCAATTAAATAATTTTTTTAAATCTTTTACCAAATACGATCCTTATAATGTACCACTAGATATTATATCAGTAAATCAATGAAATAAATATTATTTTTAATTTTTATAAATTATTAAAACCTAAAAATATAATATTATTTTATTTTTTAAAAATTTATATTAGATGTATTTGACTTTTTGATATAAGTTCATGGAAAATTTACTAAAAATTTTGAATTGGATATATTTGATTTTAGATATAAGTTTGCGGCTGTTTACTGAAAAAGTTTAAAATAAATGTTCTTTCATGAAGTAAATTAATCATTTGTCCAATTGAAATTGTATAAATTTTTACCCAATTATAATCGCTTCAACACTGTTTTAGAATATATTTTTTACTACTCAGATGTTGAGTAAATTTTACTTTTTACCTTTCATTGAATATTGTTTTAAATGTTAATGTAATTTAATTGAATTATAAGGTTAATTTGGAGGTTAAATTAAAAAGAATCCAAAAGAATTACAGTATTTAAAAGCTTAAGAATTGCTATTGAAAGAAAAATTTAAATGCTGGAGATTATTTAATTTTTTAAAATTGATGAATAAAATTGAGGATCAGATTTTAGAAATCAATTAAAAAAATTAAAGTTTGATCATAAAATCCTAAAAATTTTATGGAATGGTTATCTCTTTTCTATTAAAAAAAAGGAAGGAATGAAAATTGGGCGAAGAATGGAGCATGGACAAAGAAACAGAATACGCACGGTACGTGCACGTGCCATATGCTTTCGCACGTGGTAGAAGATATGAGAAAGAAGAAAATAGCAGAGGCGTAGTAACAGGCGCGATATAGCAGAGAATTAAAAAAGGACAGCCTCGGCGAAGAGTTAAAATAAAACAAAAAGAAAAGCAGTGAAAGTAAGAAAAATGAGAGTAGACGACGATAACTCAATATACGTCGGTAGCTTACCTTACTCTGCCACCGAAGACACCATTCGCAGAGTCTTCGGTCCTTACGGCTCCATCGTCTCCGTTAAGGTACTATTTTTTTTTTTCTTTTTTTTTTTCACTATATATACATATTATGCATTTAGGGTTTTCTAGAATTTGCTTCTTCATTTTGCTTTATTAATAAAGCCTCAAAACAATGTACAAGAAAGGCAAAAACGGTGTGATTTTCTAACCCCTCTTACTAATTCCTTAGTAAATTAAAGTGCTTGTTTGGAACGAATCATGTTTTATTTCTTCTGAGATGCCTTTGAAAAGAAGTTTATATTTAACAATTGAATTCTTGCATTTTTATACTGATCAAATAAGGTGATAGTGACTTTCATTCAGTATGCAGTTTGTTTATCTATAAATCAAAATGGATTTTGTTAATTGCCTTTTGGCCTGCAGATCATTAATGACCATGGAACAAGGGGAAAATGCTATTGCTTTGTTACTTTTAGAAATCCAAGATCTGTCTCTGATGCCATCAATGACATGAATGGCAAGGTATTTATCTTCTTTCTTTCTTTCTGGCTTTTGAATTTCTGGTGTTTATCAGGGTAAATCTGATTGTATTTCCCTTCATATATTTAGTTTTAAATGTTACAAGTTTTAACATTGTGACTCTTGTAAATAGACTATAGATGGCAGAGTTGTGAGAGTAAATGGGGTGACAACCAGAGGGGGGAGAACAGATTTTAGTCGAGAACGACTTCGATGTAATACTGAGAGGAGTCTGGATAGGGGTAGAGATCGAGAAAGGGATTATGATCGTGATAGGGACTGGTTTCGAGAACAATACAGTGATAGGTCAAGAGAGCATGGTCGGTCTTTGGATCGTGGTGAAGATGGGGATAGACGACATGAACTTGCACATGATCATGATCGGGCTAGGGATGTATATCAGAGCCAAGACAGAGTAATGGTGGATAATGAACCAGTAGAAGGAAGGAACGGTGATCGGAGCTGGGAAAGAGGCCACAATTTACACATGGATCAAGAAAGGGAGCATGATGGAACCAATGGTGATCGTGTATTTGTTGACATGGAGACTGATCAGCATTCAAGGAAACTGAATGAGTAAGGTCCCCCTGTTCCTTACCAATTTCTTTATCAGTTCTTGTTTTCATTAAAAACTGGTACAAGGTTAATTATGTGCTGTTTGTAGAACAAGATTGAATAATACATGGCATACCTTGGTTTTCTGGATGGGACATATAGCATAATTAGTCTTTCATCATGTCAAATTGCCTGCATTGTTCCTATCAGGGCAACTGTCACCTATAAAAAGGAAAAGAAAATTGAAAAGTTAGCCCTATTATTGTGATTATGATACTATCAAATTCGAGTGCAAGTCACATGCTTGCAAAACTGATGTCTTTTTAAGCTACCTCAAGGAAAAGTGAAAACAAAAAACTATTGAATAGTTAATGCTATAATATGCCTTTGTTTCATTAACTTGATTGCAAGTTTGTAACTTATGAGGTTGAGATAGCTTCTAACCTCTCAATTTGGCACTTTGAGATTAAGAGGGAATTGAAATTTGCAATATGATGCTGCTATTCTGAAGGTGCGCAACTTCCAATCACCTGCACGGAGTTCTAGAGGCAGGATTGGTATTTAGCTTTGATTGGCAACGCATTTGAATTTGGTTCATAAATGGACACAGAATAGACATGTTTATGAGATGTTATATGTGATGGCTAGGCCACGAATATGCTTATTCTAAAGTATCAGATTCTTATATGTGATTTGATGTAGTTTGCTTAGCCATAATTCAATATTCCTGATCATGCTTGCACTACATAATACATATCCAATTTTAAATGGTTATAGCAGCTGAATATTTGTAGCTTTTCTATATATCATGCTGTATAACTTGGCTGCTACCTTCCATGTTTGATTGTGTAAGCAAATCAGAACTGTTGATCTCTGCTTTTACATGTCTCATGCTTTATGACTTTGCATGTGCTATCTGCTATGTTGACTGATAAGCAAATTGGAATTATCTATCTCCTGGGGAAAAGAAAACTGAAGGAAGCTTTTCATGATTACAACTTTGGGGCTGAAATTTACTCTGCCATATATTTCTTTTGACAGTTCTAGATACACTGAACATCATAGTAGGGAAATATCTTCAGATTCAAATGATGATGGCAATAATGAGGTGCGCTCACAGTTATTTGGTTAAGGATGCATGCATAAGTATACACGATGTTAATTTTGAGATACTTCAGTCAGCGCTCATCTTTTCTCGTTATCAGGTGGAAGAAAGATTGGAGATATCAATTCAGAGGCGCAATGAACTTAAACGAGAGGTCTGAAACAAAAATAGATTCTTCCATTCTTTCACGCTTTGCCTCATTAACTTGAGGCTAAAAGTGTACGTCCAATTTCATGTAGCAGAAATGTTGAAGACACGTGCACACACACACATATATCAGCGATGGTATACATATATCTGGAATTGGATTCATGGATTCACTTCCAAAGGGGATGTATAGACTTTCAAATGCTGATCATGCAACCTTTCTTAGGGGCCATCATATTCAGTTATCTGTGTTATCTCTCACGTCAAACATCTTTGTTTAAATTTTGCCAAGAAAAAAAGCTCAACTTTAGTGCCTAGTCAGGTTTCTCAGATGGAAAAAAGATTAGAAGATAAACAACAATCTGTTTCAAAATTGCAGAAAAGAACTCGGGTATGACTGTTTTCCAAATTACAAGCAGACCTTTCTTAGTTTATACCGTACTCCAAACGATATAGAATTTTACAAATGAACCATGCTCTTCATCCTCGCTCAGAATTTGATGCTGAATGCAGATACTGGAGGATGATTTGATTATGGCAAAGAAGCGCTCGTCGCAGCATAATATGCTATTGATGAAGGTAATTATGATATTTAGAAATTGGGTTTTTGATATTTTGAAATGGATATTGGGGATTATCACAACATAAGATGCAATAATTGCATATTGGGGATTTTCTACAGCTGCATAAATGTTTTCTGCAAGTGAAAGAGTACTCTGAAAGACGTGAGAGTTGTGAAAAGGAACTTCAGGTCAGGCTTCTAAACCTTTTATGTTACTGGATCATGCAATGAACTTAAATTAGATTCTAGATAGTTGGGTTTAAATATTTTAATTGAAATATGTAATGTTTATCAATTACTGGGACCATTTAATTCCTTTTTATTTGTGACACTCTTACCATTTTTGCATTTTGGACAATTCTTCCATCACAATTTACTATGAAGTTGGGCTTACTTTCTTATGTAATTGGTTCTTTTTCATTTTCTTAATTTCCTTATGTATTGTTGTGACCACTCCTCCTCTCTTCTCACTCACTAATTGTGAGTTGATTTCTTCATTTCCAATTATCTTTTGACATGATAGCTTGTTTCAATTTGATCTCTTGCTATGCATTAATAAGTGATACCTGAATTGCACGTGTACTTTTAAGAGAATTTCATTGGGATACATTTATATTCCTACACATGTATCATGTATTGCATGTGTGTTGTTAAAGGTTGATAAGATGCCTCAATCCCCTAATGGCTGCAGCATTTATAGACCAAGCAACATATTGCTGCAACTTGGAGATTTTACTGCATTTAGAAGCATATTTATGTGCTGCTTCATATATCCTCTTCAAGCTACCATATTGATAGAGAAAGTTTTGTGTGATATTTATTCGTCATCTCATTAAAGTAATTCTTTTTTGAGGAAGGGCTTGGGAGCAGCAGCAGATGACTCCCTACCTTCTTATATTTGGAAGTGTAGCATTTTGAGCTAAGGCTAACCCCAGTTGTTGGAATATTAAAACGATGTCTCGTTAAAGTAACAACTATTTTAATAGTGTGCAAGGAATTTTGGAAATAAAGTTGAACACTTTGACTATTATGAATGTTTATCCGATAAAAGGTTCCAAACCACAGTTTTTAGTAAATGCAAGATTTGTACTCTTCAACCTGAAATCTGGAACAAATATTTAGCATGCAACCAATTTTCGAAATGGAAAGATAGTAAGGTTGAGAACTCTAGATCAGGTCAAAATGTTTGGGGTGAAAGCGGTCAAAAGTTGACGAGTACTATACAATTGAGTTCAAGTTCTTATATAGAGAGGTCAAAAGTTGCTACATCACTTTCTCATGAATCTGAAAACCCCATTGATAATATTTAGCATATATCTTTGGGCTCATTAGTCCAACTAGAAGCAGTGGGATAGGTAGTTATATATCTGTTTGGTTGCTTGCCTAAGTTGACGAGTCAAATAGTCAATAGCAGCCAATGAATTGACCAAAACTCTTATGCGGGTTTCTGCAAAACCTGTTGATGGGTCTCTGTACAAGCTACGTTCAACAGTGGCCAGGATGCGAGATGTTGATGATAGGCATCTGATATTAAGAAATGAGGATATATCTGCTTGTATGGTGTGCATCTCTAAGTTCCTATAAGTTATAAGGTTTCAGTTTGATTATTTTGTGACTTTGGTAGTGGACTCCTAGGACCAGGTGCTAGTCACTGGTACATCTGTCTGACTATGGAGGTGGTAATCACTGTGCTACACTAAATTAATGCTAACTGGTAGACCTTTTGTTATGCAGTCTCTTGTTGATTCAGCAATGATACAAAGCGATCTGGCTGATGACGTTGACATATGGGATGGATTCCTCATCAACAGCAATGCATGATTTTGGTGCGGAAGTTTAGTTCGCTTGTGCATGTATATATCGTAATTGCTCTGCAACAGTAGTTTGGATGTATTGATTTTTTGTATATATTTATGTGAAATTAAGTGGAGATCTAGTTCATCTCAACTTAGGATATCTGTCCTGCCACTATTAATCTCTTGCTGTTGTCGACTAAAATGGTTGATTATAGTATTATTTCCGTTCCTTTTCAGACTTGGGTGTTTATCAACTCAACTGCTATCCATGTGCTTGATATATACATGTGTTAAATGTTTTCTTTATTTTTTATGATGTCCTACATCTCAAATTGAGACATTTCCTTGCTTTGAACTCTACGCAAGTTTACTTGCTGGACTGGAGGCATGAACAAAAATAAAGGCGTTGGTTATCATCAGTAGTGCCAAACAGGGCATTCCAGAAAATAATAATAATAAAAGAAACACCTTCTTTACTGATATCAGCGTGGTATATAGAAAGAGAAAATGGTAAAGATAAAGGAGGTGGTTCATTTGGCAATGTGGCGATTTGCATCCTTCCAAAAGGGTGCCAGTGGAATGTTTGCTTTAAGCAAAGCTAAACACATGGTACGAATGCTGCTAACATGATTTGCTGCGGTTCAAATTTAGGCAATTTTGTATTGTTTAAAATTAAAACACGGGAAAGAAAGAAAGAAAGGCTGGTAATGCGTTTATAAGAAAGCATGTTAAGATATCTGGCTGGAAAGAAAATCAGGCAGCCACTTTCGGTGTCTCTTCTTTTCTAAAACCCATCTTTAGTTGGCTCCCTTAATAAGTGGATTAAAAGCTTATCTTTAAATAAAATTACCATCTACTTAACCGTATTATATGTATGATAATGGAGGAGGGCTAGCAGTAGCATCATCACTCGCCAGTCATTGTCTAGGAAAATAAGGGCAAATCTGTCAATGAGTCCAGAAAGCCAACATAGCACAAGACGCCAAAGAACTTATCTAGGAAAATAAAGGGCAAATCCGTCCATGAGACCCAAAAAGCCATAATAGCACAAGACGCCAAAGAACTAATAATCCAATGTTTTCATTCAATCTTTGTCAAGCTCGTTATGAAGACAAAACAAAACACTCAATTTCTCATTGTGCCCTTTTTACTCTCTCTCTATTTCTTTTTTACTCTCTCTCTCTCTCTCTCTCTCTCTCTCTCTCTCTCCCTAATATATTTGACAGAAAAATATTACAATAGAATTAATACGTACCATATAATAACAAATTAGAAACTTGCAATTTAATTAACCTAAATCCTAATCCTAACCCTAATATTACCAGTGCCCTAAAACTTGAGAGTAATTTCACTTCCATTGCTTTCTTCACCATCTTCTCTGAAAGCAGCCAACCCTTTTCTCTCTCCACCATTCTCACCACTCTCAGCTTTCCAGCTGCTACTTTCTGACTTCCCATCTTCAATGCTCTCAGACCGATCTCCAGTGCCTCTTATATCAGACTCCGGCGAGCTATGAGCCTGTGATGTGGCCTTATTATACATATGAAGCTGGTGGTGGAGGGTATGGTGGTGCAGCTGGTGGTGAGGTGGTGGCAGCGGCGGCGTTGTTGCTCCAGCTGCTGCTGCTGCAGTGTAAAAATCTTGTGGCACAGGTGGTGCCGCACAAAAGTGAGGTGGTGGTGCATGGGAGACTGGGTGGTGGTGGGTGCCGTAGAGGGTTGGGGTCCCACCGTGAGCTGCAGTGGCATACTCTGGTGGGACCCAGATGCCTCCTAGAACAACGAGCTGTGGTGTTGGGGCTCCAGGTGCTTGTGGGCTTGGACTAGGTCTCCTTGTATGAAGCCTATATTTCTGTGCCACAATCAATAAAAATATCATCATTAGTTCATTACAGAGTAATTGATAAAATATATTCAGAGTATATGCATTGTTCAGCGCAGTGCAGAGAGACTGTACAGTATATAGTACTGTCCAGTTTATTTGTCAGGTCAAAAGAAAATTGTACAAAGCCACTTTCATGCATGCCTGCTGCACCTTATTTACAGTAGAGAGAGAATTTGAAGTAAAAATATAAACCTGCAGATGGCTTTTAACTTCATCATTGGTCAAACCGTCAACCTTCATTAGCTCCCTTATTTGTTTTGGTGTAGCAACTGTTTTCATCATGCAAAAAGAAATCAGTCAAACACTGAATAACAGAAACAATAGTATATAATAATGACATAATGAGTGATGACAAACTTGACTATGCATTAATTATCATGTTTCTTTTGCTAATTGAGCTCCAGTCATAATCTTATATCTTTGAAGATCACTGCCATTAAGATAATATTTATTGGTTTTTTCCCTTACCTTGCGAACCTCCAAGCATTTGCAGAGCATTCACAAATCTCCTATGCAAGTCAGGGGACCAACACCTCCTTGCCTTCCTATGAGTTTGAGTTGTGGTTGAAGTATTTGTGCTATTATTACCAGTGCCAGTATTTGTTGGTTGCCCATCACATGATGCTAGATTACCATTTCCTTTTCCGTGCTCAATCATGATCCCACCATTGCTAACCTTACTAGAATTGTCTCTTTTTGAACAAGAAAGCCCATTTTCAGTTTCTAAACATTTCTTGTCTTCCATTAATTCCTTATCAGTAGAAGCAAGGGCTAGGGTTGGGCTTGGGCACAAGTTTCTTTCCTTTGAGAATGGAAGGAAAGCTCCTCCATTTCTTTGCTTGGTGTCTAAACCTAGCTTGGGACTAACATTGAATCCTATATTGGTTTCTTTTGGGGAATTGAACGTTGTTTGAGGCTTTATTTCATTGCTTTCTTGGCTCCAAAGTTGTGCTGTTGTCATCCAGTTTGCCTTATCAGACATGTTTGAGGATTTATCTAAGGTTTCGGAAGTAGAGTTCTTGAGTGGCATGAATTCTTCAAGAATTCGCCTGGGCCCTTGATTTGCTCTATAGGCTTGTAATTGCTGTCTTGAAGTTTCCACAGCTGAGGAAAAGAAAATAGTGATTAAATGTTACTATACAAAACCTTCCTTTTGTTAAATCATGATGACTTGAATTCTTTTAGACGAAATTTATGAATAATAACTAGCTACTTTAAAAACCAAAGCAAAGAGGCTTAACAAATAAAGCCACACGGATAGAAAGCTAACTCAAACTTCTATAAATGAAAAAGGATAAAGAAAAAGGTCTGGAACTAAGAAAATCAGATCACATGAATATCCACTGTTCTCTAGTATAATAATATTTTTTTTCTTACTTCTAAAATTATCACCACAAGCTTTGTTTGTCTTGTTTAAGCTTTAGTTTCTGTGGCCTATCAAAATGCATGAAAGAAGAATGAAGATTCAATACCGTCGGTGAGAAGTTGCATGCAAAGAGGCAACTCGCGCTTGAAAGCATCAATCTTGAGTTTTTCTTCCTCCAGGCGGGAGAGAAATTCTTCAAGCTTTTGAGTGTGGTCATTCTGATCTCCGAAAGATTTTAATAGCATAGAATAGCTATGAGGTTTGCAATCAAGGGTTAGTTCAGAAGGAGAGGCCATTTCGTTTCTTTTAACAAATTAAACAGCAGCAAGAAAACCAAAAGAAAGAAAAATAAAGAAAAGAGAAGATCTCTCTACTCAAAAAACACAGTCTTGTCTTCAACGTTCATGCTAAAAACAAGAATATAGGATATGTAGGAACAAACAAGAGCAAAAGATGGGGTCTGTCTGGCCTCTTGCTTTCTAGGTTTAAGTTTCAAGTGAGTTAGAGAGAGAGAGAGAAAGGAAGAAATTGTTGTTTGTGAACACAAGGAGGATCGAGTGAAGGATAGTCTTCCTTTTTTAGAGGTGAGTTCAAGAAGGAATAAAGTAGGGTTTAGAGAGAGAAGAAAAGGAAAAGCTATTAAAGAGGGATGGTAACTTCTTGCAAAGAACAAAGGCAGAAAAAAGCTACATAAATAAATAAAAATAAATGAGAGAGAGAGAGAGAGAGAACTGGTTCTCTTTCTTTCTCTCTGAAAGAAGGAATCAAGAGTCTGACACTACAATGGTCATGTGCTTAGAGCCTGATTTTTGAACCTTTGGTGTAGTATAAGAGTCTTTTTGTACGATATTCAAATACATCAATTTAAAAGATGATTCTTCTTCCCCACTGTTATTCTCCTTTTCTTTTCTTCTTCTTTTTTTTTTTTTTTTCCTTTTTTAATTTTTCATTTTTCTTTTTCATTTATCAACTTAGCCTATAATGCTAGGATTCTTCTTCTACTTTTAAATTAAATTCTCACCAACTGTGTATAATCTTTTAAACTTTCCCATGTAAAGTCTCATCATTATAGGTTTGGTTTTAAGCAATATGCATGTTTATAGCTTCGAAATGCATTATAAATCAACACCCATTTGAGCTTTTATCAAAGATAAGATATCCATTCATCGGCATCCTAATTATAATTTTTTCCTACATCGTTAACTATAATCTTTTTAGTGAATTTGGTACATGTGGCTCACATCGAATGGTTAGAACAGATCTTTAATAGAATCAGAAATGTCTTTACTAGAAGCATTACATTATCGTTTATATCATGTTTTAGTTGTCAATTAGGGATAGCTAGATACGGTTAAAGAAGTTAAGAAAAAAAATGGTGGATTCTTTTCTAATTTAGTATTAAGAGTTAGACCGACTAATTTAGAGCGTGTCGGATAAGATTTTTATAGATGGTAAAACACTATCTCAAAAATTTTAATATAATCGCATTACCAAAAAATGAATAGATCCTAAGATGAAGATCAATTTAATTATGTATACAGCAAGCAGTAGATATGGAGTCATCGGTAAACCACACTAATTATTTATTAATTATTATATTTATATTAGTTGGTTTTTAATTATAATTTATTAATAGTAGTAAACAAACAAGAGAATAACTGATTAAAATGATTGAATAATAACCGTTAAAATATATTTATAAAATAAAAATAACTAACACAATGACCTATTTCTTTCTTAAAAAAAAATCAATGTACAACTATTTATAGAATGAGTTAATATAACAAACCCTTAGAGAGAAGAAGAAAAGCACAAATAAAGAATGTAAATAGTTAATTAATATTTAAGATAGGAGAGAGAGAACATATTCAAATGGCATTCAGTATCAATCCACCATGCAACTTTCTTTTTGGTTTCAAAAGTTGCATAATTGTTCTAAATTTGAGTGCATTCAGAGAGAGAAAAGAAAGAGAGGAATATCTAATCCAAATGTTAAAATTCATCATCTTAGAATAAAATATTTGCCTCTAAGAAAGGAATATCTTAGTTCCAATTCTACGACTCTAAATTAATAAGGGAGAACAACCCACAAAGCAGCTTATTAAAGGGAAAATCCTTCTCCAAAAGAATAATAAAGGAGCTCTAAGAGCTGGGAATCTTCTTCTGCTACTAACTTTAATGAAGTGGGTGGGAAGGTAAGAAGATTCTCTCCCTCTCTCTCTAGATTTACAAGAGTTCTTTCTTTCTTTTTTTCTCTACTTCCTTAACACAACTCGGATCCGGGTCAGAATATATTGGGATAATTCAATATTAAGGTTTATATAATATCCAAGTCTTTCATTCATGTCTATCTTGACCTAGACCGTATATGAAAGAATTTTTCCATTACTTCACTGGGATGTTCTATAAATTGTCTTCCTCATGCCCACTAATAATAGAAATATGCACCCACAAGATTGTTTAGTTATGCATGCATGGCTGAAGTCATATTTCTTTTATATAAATTAAAGCTTATATATATATATATATATATACTATAACTCTCTCTCTCTGAAATAGAGGAAGCCTCTACAGAAATAAGTAGAAAATTGATTCTAAAAATTAAAATGTTGGAAATCTGAAAGATAATGAAATTTTAATTTTGAAATATTATTAATAAAAAACTACTTGTTATATGATATTTGTAGCCCTTTTTATCGACTATACTCTTAGACTGATTAAGAAATTAAATCAAAATAAAAGAAAAGAATGCTAAGTACATGTTTGATTAAAGTATACATAGAATTCAAATCTTTTTAGATTTTAGTATATAAGGTAAAAAAAATGAATTATTTTACAGAGAACTCCATAGGCATAGTTATTGTTAACAAATCTTGAACTTTTTATTAAAAAGATTGTGGAATGTTTAGAAATTAGGACTTTAGATAATGTGGCAGTGGCAATCTTTAATTCGTATTTCAAGACCAATAAATGTGTGTAGGGTACTGTAAATACATTAAAAGTGGTAGGCTGGGGCATGAATATTCCATACACAGACATATGTATGTATATAACATAAATATGCATGCATGAGCAACGACCTTATTATGTATAAAATATAATTATCATAACAGTAAGCCCCGACCCAATTGCAGTCGCAGGCAGCAGTAATTAGAAATGCCTTTCCCATGAAAGATAAAGGTACAAGTCATTGCCTTCCTTCATTCTTCTATCTCCCATGAAAGAAAGAAAGCAAGCAAGAAAGAAAGAAGTGCATCGAATTCCCTTGGCATAGCAGAAAGAAAGAAAGAAAGAATGAAAGAGAAGGCAATAATGATGGTTGGTCGCTTTCTAACTCAGTCTTCTGGTACAAGACTCCAACCCATGCCTTTTTTCCACAGATTCTCTTCTTTCTTCTTTTCTTTTCTTTTCTTTTCTTTTCCTTCTCTAATGTATCGCCATCTCCATTTCTGTTTTTGCATGTCAAATTTACAGGCGGATTCTATTCTACATATGATTTCACTATTCACTATATATATACATATTGTTGAAGACACATATATAAATTTTAAATGCTTTATGTATAAATCGTAATGATAATAATTACAATCTATTGCCACTCATTCAACTAACAAAAAGACTGAGAAAATTACATTCTATTGAGAAAATCTTAAAAAGGAAAGAAAGTAAGAAAATAATCATATTCTCAAAAACAAAAAAGCAGAAAAGGAGAAAAAGATTCTCTCGTGACACGTGTCCTGATATTCCCTCATTATCAGCCCTTGTGAATATTCCTTTTGTCTGGTCTTAAATACATGGACCGAATATTCCCATTTGTTTTTCTTCTATTGCATTTCTGTTTTACTTGTGGAAAATCGATACCGAGGTGTCGATTATGCAAAATACCGACCAAGCAAAAAGTTTTATAATAATAATAATAATTTAGATGTTTTCTTTTCTTTGAAGAAATTTAGTTTTTTTTAAAAAAAAAAATTATTAGAGAGACATATTATTGAACTGAAAATGTAATTGTGACAATCTCTTATTTTTCAGAAAAGGATACCACTAAGGAACTCTGATTATCAAAATTTCGCAATAGGAAGGAGAAGAAGAAGAGGAAGAAGATAGATTTAGAAGAAAAAACAAAGATTTTCTAAACGTATTAACCAACTAAATTTTATTTTTATGATATAAACCCAAAAGAAACAAATAGCAAATGTGCACAAAAATATAATAAGGCGATGCTAGAATCCAAATTAATTTCATTATTATTATAATTTTCTCTTAAAAGCCAATTAAGAATAGGTTAAAGCTAATCATATGTAGTAATCCTGCTAAATTATAACATGAATATGTAATGTTGTTAACAAGCTGAAGGAGAAAAATATCTATAATAACTAAATTTCATATCCATAAAATTAAATTATCATATAAGAACTTAATTATAATTTTTTTACGAAATAAGAGTTGTGATATTCATTCACTATAAGGTGATAACTCTCGAACACATAATTCTTATTTATTGAAAGAAAATCGAGTATGATATTTTTAAGAATAAGTATAAATTATTTAGATTTGAAAACTTTTTAATTAATTCAAGCATTCGATTAATATCTTTGAGTAAGTACAAAATAGTACATGAATTATAAGATTAATTAATAATTAACTAAAATCTAACGTAATATATATATATATATTTGCAAGAGAGCCAATAACTTCTGATAAGAGGTATAATTTTACCTCTTTTCAGACTTATAGATACGAATTGCAATACTATAAAGGTCGAAATATCATAAAGATCGCAGACCTTTTCTTTCTTTGTTGAATTTCTTTTTCTTTTCTTTTTCTTTTTTTAAAAAAGAAAAAAAAATTGTTTTTGTTCTGCCTTCTTTTGTATCTTGTCCTACAGATTTTTATTTTTAATTTCATAGCATAAAAAGAAATAATAATAATAATAATAATAATAATAATAATAATAATAATAATAATAATAATAATAGTAATAATAATTTGGACCACTCATGCATGTTGTACCATCTTTGGATTCTGCTCGGAGAGGTTCGTTCCTTAGAAATAAGATGAGGCAAAAGCATCCCTACAGGAAACAGTCTCTGTAAAACTTTTTCCAGGTCCTGACATTACCCTTTTGTACAAAAGCCCAACCATGGACCACTCCTCAAAGGCCCAAATTAGACCAACATGCACGTTCTTTTTTTCTTTTATAATATATATAAATTAAAGGGCTGTTTTTATTTACAGTTTATGATAAACAATTATCGAAATAAAAATATAAAGGGTAGAAAAAGTCTGAGATTTTATTAGTTGGTGATGATTCATATATCTACATATAGATTAATTAATAGGTTTAATAATAGTATATCAATCAACTCTTAAGTAAACTCATACTAAGAGATGCTTCACCAACATCAGTCAGCAATATATTCTGTGCCAAACAAAAACAAATGGCTTGTTTAGCATCCAAATTAGTAATACTAATACTAATAATAAATCATCTTAAGAAGGTTAAAGAAAAAACCCAACATTATCATTTGTTTTTGCTTTAATTAATAATTAATCTCAAGTCTACTTCTAGAATCTTGTTGCTCAAGTCCAGCCTTCTTGTAAAGTCGACACACAGGCATTCACTAGCTAAGACTATTATGCATAAAATAAACACAACCATAAGGATATTTGAAAAGGTAAATTGATATATAGTAATATTGGTGTGGTTTGTAAAAGGGTTTGGATACTTGGAATGATCAATAAAAAGTCTTCTACAAGAAAACCAAAAAATTAAAAAATTAAAATAAAAAAAAGGGGATTCTATTCGTCTGAATCCAATTATGTACCAATAATATATCCCAAGAATTGATGATGAAGGATTCAGAATTGGAAATTCTTGTTCAATTCAGTACACAGAAGAAGAGAAAGAAACAAAGAAATTTAATAAAGAAAAAGAATGATCTTTACGTTGCATTATGTGAAATATTCTTTAAAACTTTATAGAAAGTTAATGATGGATACATTTACGGGTGTAAGGGTTGTGTTTATAAGAATCATTAAGCACTGCTTTTTCTTTCTTTTTTTTTTATGATAAACTTAAGTGACTGTTTCACTAAATTCCCTACTTTGTTAATTCATTTGGGATATTGATTCTCGTTTCAGCATCTGAATATTATTTCTTTTTCTCTTTCTTTTTTCCTAATTGCTGATTGCTAGCTGTTAGTATTTTTTAATAGTGTTGATGCTTCATATATATATATTAAGTATTTTTATGAGAGAAAAGTGGGCATTGATTTATCACTTGATAGGATAATATTTTAAATCACTTTTAAATAAATAAATTATAATATATTTATATATAATTTTTACCGTAACTCCTTCATAAAAGATAGAGTTATTCAAGAATGATATAGTAAATAAATCAATATATTTGCATTATTAAGAAAAAGAATCTATTTACTCTGAGCTTGAATGATGTTAAAAGTGCAAGAGAAGCAAATGTGTGAAATAACTCTTGAAGAAGAGGAATTCACTTTCTTCACCTTTTTCTTCTTTTAGCAAAAGGAGGTACAAAGACCTAACAAATTAAATCCACAAGTGGTGGCATCTTCTTTAACAATAACAAAATTAAGTACTAATCCCATTATTTTCCATATTATATTGTGTCACAATTGACAACATTGAATATATCATGTCTCACAGAAAGATTTAAGTATTTGAACCCATGGCAATTTATAAGCTCCATGTTTGGTTGATCCCCTTTTCTTCTCTCCCCCACCCCCTTAATAATAATCATAATACGGTATTTATAAATTTAAAATTTATGTGATTTAATTGAAATTAAAAATTAATTTAAAATTTTATATAATTAAATTTATAGAATTATTTATAGTTAAATTAAATTTTAAAAAAATAGTAATATTTTTCAAATAAATTTTATATTAATTAATAAGTTAATATATTTTATAACACTAAAATATTCTTTTCAAATTTATTCTTATTTTACTTTCTTTTTCATATCTTTTCTCTCAAACGAAATAACTTTTTTAATAAATTTCAACCAAACACAGCGTAAAGCAATAGAGAATTAATACTATGTTTCATCACCTTATTACTTTCTATGTTATGCACCGTTATTTAAGCTATTATAATAGTTCAAATTATGGAAAGAACTACACAATATTTTATACATTTGAATCACTTTTAGAAATAATAGTGTGTATTTTATCAATAAGGATTGCTCCTATTAAATTTTTGGACAATAACTGGATATATTATTCAGTCCATTTCTTTATATATAACAAATTATACAAAAATATATATTAAACACTGAAAAAAGGAATTGGGGGTTAAGGGGTGTTTGACTAGAGATAAGAAGGATGTGGGAAATAGCATCTAAGCATTAGAGAGTGGAGAATGGAATTAGAATCACTTTGGTCGGCCTCTTAGCTAAAAAGATGACTTCTAATAGCAAAAAGGTGGAATTAGAGTAGTGTCAATGAAGAGAGGAATTTTAGGGAAAATAATTGTTTTTTCTTTTTATTTTTTAAGCTCCATACATTTGTTGACCTGTTGTTATCACACTAATGTCAAGAGAAAAGTACACTATCAAGTAAATTCTTCCCTTCTATATCTATAAATAATCTATCTATTTTTCTATTTTTAATCCCTTATACTTGCGTATTTGCATGAGTCTCTCCTCTCATTCTTTTTTATCTAATTCAATTTCTTCTGTTTTGGAAAAGAACCATTATGTGCAATAAATATCTTTTATGTGATAATGTCATTGGATGAATGCACAAACACAATATCAATTAGAGAATGCATATATATACATATATATATAGACACACACATGGAATATTATCATAATATATATGAAGTGTTATTTAATCAAATTTTTCTTTTTATTATTTTCACTGCATAAAACTACCCTTGAATGCAAAATACAATGCAAGAAAACTTCTAACAGAGTTGTATGAAAGAACAAATAGATGATATTAGAAGCTACCCAAGCAAACTACACAACTTGTAATCATTTTTGTAAATTAACCAGTTGCTATTTTACTATGCATCAAAATTACCTACTAACTCAGTTTTGGTGTATTTGAGTTGTATTATACATATTAATTTTATATTTTTATTTTAATAATAATGCTATATAGCTCATCTTCTTCGTCTATTTTAATTTTTATCTATTTAATATTACATATGATATTTTCACTAAATTACGTTTTAATATTTTGAGCTTAAAAAACAGTTTAGTAAAAGTGGGATGTTCAACATTTTTTTCTTATTTTATTAAAGTTATTCTTACTGAATAAATAATATCCAAAACGGATAGAATAGTTAGGCCGTATCCGAATCATTGCGCATAGCCAAGTCCGGTCGTTGATGCAATAGTCAATAGCTTGAAAAGATGGATGAAATGGGAATACAATAAAGACAAAGATGAATATATAGTATATAAGATGATGAGAATGAAAGTCATGTTAGAAAGAAAGAGGTGATGCTGAGACAAACAAGCCTAAAGTAACTACAGGGTTAGCTTTAGCCCAAAATTGAAGCTGCTCAATAAAAATAATATATGTCCAGTCCACTAACAAGTCCTGCAGTGAGTGTGAGCGGCAACAGCAAAGCTAGTGAAGAAATTATATATGAACCTTGTTCCTTTTACAAAAATGTAAGTTTCATTCTAATGGAGATTTGGATATAAGGATTCCTATTTTAAGTTTCAAGTATTTGAGAATTTCGTAAAGCCTAGTGAGGTTCCAGCAAGATTAATTCAGTCGCAACAGCTAATTAGTTATGTTATCAGCAGAATTGGAAGACCAACAAGGCTGAGCTGTGCCGTGCCTTTCAGGAAAGTTCAAAACTGCAGTTCAACAGGTGCTTGAAAGACTAAGGCTATAGCCATAAAGTAACATTTCTGTGTTTCTTTCAATGATAAAACTCTCCGATATTCTTTTTTAAGGGTCGTCTTGTGCATTTAAGAATAGATAATAGGTCTAATCCTGAAAGGTTAAAAATAGTCATTAATATGGGCATCTGGCGTGCACTTTGTAGCGTTGTAGCAGCTGACCCATAAAGAAGGCCTGAGAAAGTCTAATTTCTCAAATTGAAATATCCATTTACATTCAACTTAATCCTGCGAATATTCAAACTCTTTATATCTAAGACAAAAAAATAAGGAAAAGAGGTAAAATGAAAGGAAAGTTATTTACTTATTAATTTTATATAGAATTTAATTTAATCTAATTACAATAAATTTTATAAATTTAATAAAATAGATTTTCATTTATAATTTAATATATTAAATTAATTTTAGAAACACATTTTATAAATATTTATAGAATTCATTTATACCACACCATGTAAACCAAAGTATTTGTTGCTGGCTACTGTCTAAAATTTTCTTTTATTCTTAATAATAATATGAAAAGAAAAAGTTAAATTTTATGGTCATTTTTTTACATAAAGAGTATAATTTAATATAAAAATATATATCAAACATTAAAAACTACATTGAAACAATCATTAAACATATTGATAGAATAATAAATAATTATTTTACCGAAAATACATCTTCTTTGGTATAAACTATATATAGACTTCATAAGTCACCTTTGATGAATCTAATTATCTAAATATCAGATTTAATTCCTTTATTCTTTCTATGGTTGTTCTAGATAGAGGACGCAACATTCATGTTAAAAGAACTCCTCTACGTAAAGGAGTAATTTTATAACTCCAGAAAAGAATATGCAGTTACGTTAGGATTGTAGTTGCTAAAAGGAAAGAGATGGTTAATTTTAGACAAATTACTCAAACTTACATAATGTCAATCAGAAATAGTAAACTAGTTTGATGGTCTTTTTAACTAAATGGTCTGCATAAGGAAAAATTCTGAACTTGAAGTTCTTCTTCTGAAACTTTGTTTCTTCAATTATTCATATTTCAAGTTAATAATCTTTGCATAGAGAAATATAGCTGGTTACTTGTCGTACAATTATTGGATGTTTAGTCTGGCCAGTGCCTTTAAAAGAAGAATCCAGCCATTTCATATCTTCACCAATCTCAAGCTTTCCTTCTTGAAGTATCCTGGAAGATAAAGAAGAAACAATTGCTGAACTAGAGCATCTCTCTGGGAAGCTTCTTGTTAATGGCTACGTTGTTCCTGATCAATTACCAGATGGCTATAAGTCGAGGATCTCTATCAACATGGAGTTGTTGTCTTTAAGTCCATTGCTTTGAAGATTCTATAAAGAAAGCTCAAACCAGATAGCACTCAATCAACAGGCAAGACTACCAACAAGGATATATTGCATGTCTCGTCGCATCTTGTTTTCAGAGAATTGACCATATTCCTATGGAGGCACCATAACATCTTACAAAAACATCTCACAGTTGTTCTCGGAAGGTCTGTGTGATCTAATTGTTGGTGAGGTGCAGCTTATTGGTTGCAGGAAGATTACAATTGCGGTATTAATGCAGAAAGGGATCTAGATTCCTTGATTGAAGTGAAAATTCAGTACCCATCTGATAATATGCAATGGTTAATTAATGAATCCCATGGTAAAAACCATTATCACCAGTGATGGGAAAAACAGCCACAAATGGTAAACAAATAAATGCGAAATTAATCTCTGTTTGTCTAAACTTTCCCAACTTGAATGAACCCCGAGGATGCAAACAAATAGGATGTTCTTAATGCAATTAGAACACACACAATATCACTGCTATGCACCAAGATATTGAGCTAAAACAATAAGCACACAACAACACAAAGACACCGAAATTTTAGCGTGGAAAACCTATAAACTAGGGAAAAACCACGGGACCATTTTGGCCGCTTAAATCCACTATCATCATCAAAGGAGCAATACAAAGTCTTCTCTAGATAATACTAGAGGCATACAAAATCATCATATCCTTGGAAGTAAGCACATCAAGGTGTATGGAATCAAAATAGAGCCAAGATAAGAAATATATCACCAGAAAATTAGCTACTGTCCAGACCAACGAAACCCGACCTCCGGACCTCAAAAACCGATCTCCACCGTCCAAAATATTGGCCCAGATGCTGTGTAGCTGCTGTCCAAAAATCACGACGATCCAACGGTTCAATCTACGGGAAACGAAACTTTTCTGCTGCTGTGTATTCTCCTCTCTTCACCTCTCTCTTTTCTTTTAATATATGAAGTCTTGGTAAAAAAAAACCCTAGCCCTAGACGTTTTTATAATAATATGCTCCCAAAATAGAAAGTCTAAATAAGACTTTAATATGCTCAATGGTTGGGCTTTTCTCATGGGGCAAAAAAAACAAAGAAAGAAAGAAAAAAAAACCCAACAAATCTCCCCCTTTTTGACTTATGAGGAAGAGTTCGCCATACCGGCGATGGAGCAACATACCTTCAACTTTTCCCTTGCTAGAACCTTTGTCAACATATCGGCACCATTATCATCAGTATGAACTTTATCAAGTTCAAATAGTTTATCTTCAAGTGCATCTCTAATCCAATGATACCTCACATCAATATGCTTGGTTCGTTTGTGAAACATAGAATTTTTAGCAAGGTGAATAGTACTTTGATTATCACAAAGAACCACGTAGCGCTGTTGCACAAAGCCAATCTCTTGCATAAATCTTTTGAGCCATAATAGCTCCTTACACGCCTATTGCAGCCACATACTCGGCCCTCGGTGGTGGATAAAACCACACACTTTTGCAGTCTCGATTGCCATGACACAGCTCCCCCTGCAAAAGTCATCAAATATCTAGAAGTGGATTTCATGTTGTCCTTATTTCCTGCCATATCAGAATCAGTATAACCAACAAGTATCGGCTTTCCATTTCCAAATGTTATACCTAATTTTGAAGTACCACGTAGATATCTGAGAATCCACTTCAACGCTTCCCAATGCTTCTTACACCGGATTTGAGGAAAACGACTAACAACACCTACCGCATGAGCAATATCGGGTCGTGTGCACACCATAGCATACATCAAGCTCCCTACAGTTGAGGCATAAGGGACTTTATCCATCTCTTCAATCTTCTTCTCAGAAGATGGACAATCTTTATCTGTCAACCTGAAGTTAGTAGTAAGAGGAGAACTAACCTCTTTAGCTTTATCCATGTTGAATCTGCGAAGCACCTTCTCGATGTATTGCTCCTGTGACATGTGTAGCTTTTTCAAAGCTCTATCTCGAGTGATCCGAATGCCAAGAATATGTTTCACGGCCCCAAGTCTTTCATAGCAAAAGACTTGCTCAATTGTATCTTCAAATTGAGTAATTCTTTCCGCATTCTTGCCAACAATTAACATGTCATCAACATATAACAATAAAATGATGAAATCATCATCACCAAACCTCTGGAAGAAAACACAATGGTCTAAAGTAGTCTTTCGGTAATTTTGCTCCCCCATAACTGACTCAAACTTCTTGTACCACCGCTCTTGGTGCTTGCTTCAACCCATAAAGACTCTTTTCAAGTCTACACACATAGCCTTCTTTTCCCTTAACTTTGAAAACCTTCAGGTTGCTCCATGTAGATTTCTTTATCCAAGTCACCATGAAGAAAAGCTGTTTTGACATCCATCTGTTCAACCTCAAGATCAAGGTCGGCCGCCAAACCAAGAACAACACGAATAGATCCCATCTTCACGACCGGAGAGAAAATCTCATCAAAGTCAATACCCTTTCTCCGACCGAACCCTTTGACCACCAATCTAGCCTTGTACCTAGGTTGTGCGGTGTGCTCTTGATCTTCACTTTGTAGACCCACTTGTTCTTCAAAGCTCTCTTGCCTTTAGGCAACTTCACCAACTCAAAAGTATTATTCTCATGTAAGGAATTCATCTCATCTTGCATGGCTTCAACCCACTCCCTTTTGTGCTCATCTTTCATGGCCTCTGCATAACACTCAGGCTCTCCCCCATCGATTGAGTAAGACATACTCATTAGCTCGAAAAACGAGTGGAAGGATGACGATCTCTTGTAGACCGCCTAAGTGGGACAAATGGTGGCACGTCTGCAGATCTCCGAATGAAATTCTTCATCCACCTCCGCTCGGAGCATCAATATCATCGATCATGTTGTTCATCATTCTGAACATCATCGTCAAGAGGTGGGTCTACATGCTGAGGAGGCACTGGATCCAAATCAGTAATATCATCATTATGTTGAGGAACTGTCTCTTTCTTCTCAACATCTTTCAAGGTCTGATCTTCAACAAACACAACATCTCGGCTTCGAATAAGTTTTTTGTGGACAGGATCATATAATCTGCAACCAAACTCATCTTGGCCATAACCCAAGAAAATACATGGTTTTGACTTCACATCAAGCTTTGATCTTTCATCTTTAGGAATGTGCACAAAAGCTTTGCATCCAAAGACCCTTAAGTGACCGTAAGAAACATCTTTGCCACTCCAAACCCTGTCAGGTACATCAAAAGACAAAGGAACACAAGGAGTTAGATTAATAACATGTACCTCATCTTTCTTATGGTTCTTTTGATTGCTGTAATCGCTCTTCTTCTTCTCCTTTTTCAATTGCCTGCAGAACCGTATTGTGTGCCCTTTTCTACCACAATGATAGCATTCAAAATCAGCAAACTTTCCTTTGGATTTACTTTGATGCTTCCCTTTCACACTGGACCTCTACTCCGACTTCTCCCCCCGCTTCAGAATTCAAGACATCGGAATGTGAAGAGGAACCTTGTGACTTTCTTCTCATCTCTTCATTTAAAACACCGCCTTTAGCTAATTCCATGGTGATAATACCATCTGCTGCAGAGTTGGACAATGATGTCCTAAAAGTTTCCCATGAGTCCCAGAGTAAAGTGCCCAGGAGCCACAAGCCTTGTATCTCATCTTCAAACTTGATACCCATTCCTGCAAGTTGATTTATGATTCCCTGAAAAGAATTCAAATGATCGTTGACGGAGTTCCATCATGGTATTTCAAGCTCATCATCCTGTTTTATTAAGAACAATTTATTGTTTCCGTGATTTCTAGCATACAACTGTTCAAGCTTGTTCCACAAAGTGCGAGCATGAGTCTCTCCGCTGATATGGTTCAAAACATTATCATCAACCCATTGACGAATATACCCACAAACCTGTCTATGCAAAATATTCCACTCTGCATCTGTTTTACTCTCAGGTTTATCAGTATTAAACACAGGCAAATAATAATCCTTCATATAAAGTAGGTCTTCCATCTTGCCTTTCCAAATATGATAATTAGAACCATTCAAATTAATCATCCTACTTGTGTTAGCTTCCATCATTCAAACAAGTTTAACCCAATATAGAAGAACCAGGCTCTGATACCAATTTGATGGGAAAAACAGCCACAAACTAGTGAAACAAATAAATGCGAATTAATCTCTGTTTGTCTAAACTTTTCCAACTTGAATGAACCCCGAGGATGCAAACAAATAGGATGTTCTTAATGCAATTAGAACACACACAATATCACTGCTATGCACCAAGATATTGAGCTAAAACAGTAAGCACACAACAACACAAAGACACCGAAATTTTAGCGTGGAAAACCTATAAACTAGGGAAAAACCACGGGACCATTTTGGCCGCTTAAATCCACTATCATCATCAAAGGAGCAATACAAAGTCTTCTCTAGATAATACTAGAGGCATACAAAATCATCATATCCTTGGAAGTAAGCACATCAAGGTGTATGGAATCAAAATAGAGCCAAGATAAGAAATATATCACCAAAAAATTAGCTACTGTCCAGACCAACGAAACCTGACCTCCAGACCTCAAAAACCGATCTCCACCGTCCAAAATATTGGCCCAGATGCTGTGTAGCTGCTGTCCAAAAATCACGACGATCCAACGGTTCAATCTACGGGAAACGGAACTTTTCTGCTGCTGTGTATTCTCCTCTCTTCACCTCTCTCTTTTCTTTTAATATATGAAGTCTTGGTAAAAAAAAAACCTAGCCCTAGACGTTTTTATAATAATATGCTCCCAAAATAGAAAGTCTAAATAAGACTTTAATATGCTCAATGGTTGGGCTTTCCTCATGGGTCAAAAAAAACAAAAAAAGAAAGAAAAAAAAACCCAACAACCAGCCACAGGATTGAACATGATCCCTTATATTTTGGCTCAATCAGTGTTCACGCTCGAATGAGTAAATATCAACTCTTAAAAAAACTGCTGCTCATCGAAGAACATTTGAAGGGATTCTTCGAACTTTAATTTTGCCATAGCAACTGGATTTATATCAACCCAAGTCAAATACATGAGGGCACAAGAAGATATCATTCCTTCCATATCCCCTGCCATGATTGACCTTCAAGTTCTTGGATACAACCTTCCACTAATCAGTGAGTGGTATTGAAATGCTCTTCAAATTGAAAGTATATAAGCTCTGTACTAGTAATCCAAGATATATAATGTTACTTAAAACGTCGACAGTATTGGAAGGACGCCTTTGTTGGCAGCCTTGCTTCTTACTGCAAGGTTTTTCAGGATAGTATCAGATTCAAAAAGTAATCTAAGATCTTTTGGCGGCCAACAGGTCTAAAGATAAGCTGGTTCCATTAGCTTCTTTAACTATATACGCATTCGCGTCTCTTTTATGGATAGTAGTTGAGAATAAACATAGCCAACAGCTTCAGCCTCAAAATGCATATAGAAGAAGAGAAATGATGGTCGATGATTCTTAGATAAGTAACATGGAGGAGTTTGCTGTGATGGTTGAAGATTTCTTTCGGCTTCCTCAAATTCTTAGCGACTTGTTTCGCCAGATGCATATTAAATCTCTGAGATAAACCTACTATCTTGGGTTCACTTTGTTAAGGCTTCTTATCCGTCTTTATGACAATATGTATAAGGATTCCTATTCTAACTCTGAATATGTAAGTCCGGGTAATGCTTCTACCAAGTTCAACAAGATTTCAGCTGCAGCAATAATAGTTATGCTAGCTGCAATGCTACATATCCAGCAGAATTGGAAAACCAGGAAGCTGAGCCTTTCAGTCATATCAGGAAGGTTCAAACTTAAGTTTTCCGAGTCAAAACTGCACGAGAAGTAATTCAATGAGTCTTGAAGGAACCATAAATGGAGAAGTAATTCAATGAGTCTTGAAGGAACCATAAATGGAATGGTCAATTTTAATAATGGATTCCTGAATGGTGAAAACAAAATGCGTTTGCCGGGAGTCGAACCCGGGTCTATTGCTTGGAAGGCAATTATCCTAACCGTTGGACTACAAACGCTTGAATGGTACGTACTTCCTAGAATAAAACTTCAAAGATCACGCAACCTGCATATGCTTACATCATTCTTGTTTTCTAAACATTTAACCTCATAATCTTTTTATTTATATAAAGGGTGAAATAGTAAGACTTAAAATTTTAATATGTATATAAATACAACTCTTAATTTTTAACTGCAAGCAGGAAGCTAAAAAAGATTTATGGTATATTTTCCAAGGCAATGACATAAACGAAAAGGGAAAATTAGATATGATATTCAGAATCCTAAATTGGATAATCTTTTCGTAATTGTTTATAAACATATTATCATTAATAAAATAAAAAAGAGATAAATTCATCAAAGTAAAAGAAATTACAGATAAACGTAATATGATGTATATATATATATATATTTCTTTGAGAAAGATGATGTATATACATATATGTGCGTGCATATATATCTCATATTGTGATAGTTTGATAAAGATATTGTGCAAAAACATATGGGCCCATGTTAATGGAAATGTTTGTCTGTAAGGTCAGCACAGTCCAGGCCTAATACTTCAATTTATTTTTGAAATAGACCCAAGGCTTCAAATTATCGGTTAGCA
Source organism: Ricinus communis (assembly GCF_019578655.1). Taxonomy (NCBI): domain Eukaryota; kingdom Viridiplantae; phylum Streptophyta; class Magnoliopsida; order Malpighiales; family Euphorbiaceae; genus Ricinus; species Ricinus communis. The sequence continues at coordinate 26,693,395 of NC_063258.1, forward strand.
ATTAGCGCCGAAAGGATAAAAATTCAGTTAAAATTGGATAACTGAAAACACCATTGTGAGGCCATCACCATGTCCCTTTTCTCCTATCGCATGGCTTCTCTTTCATTTAATACCATACCAAGTCCAAATCTTTCTCATACAAAATATTCAACTTTTCACAAAACAAACCAAACCCATTTCTCTAAACTTCCATACAAATTCTATATACATACCATTTCTTCTCTATGCAGACAAGGCCAACTTCAATTAGCTTTGAACATACTTACTCAAATGGACTTCAAAAATTTCTTTATAGGACCAGATATTTATGGTGATCTTCTCCAGGGATGTGTATATGAGCGAGATCTTATCACGGGTCAGCAAATTCACGCTCGAATTATTAAAAATGGTGAATTATTTTCAAGAAACGAGTATATAGAAACTAAATTAGTAATCTTTTATGCAAAATGTAATTGCTTAGATATTGCAAATGATTTGTTTGATAGACTGTTAGTTAAAAATGTGTTTTCTTGGGCTGCTATTATTGGTTTGAATGGTAGAATGGGTTTTAATGAAATTGCTTTAATGGGTTTCTGTGAAATGATAGATTGTGGTCTTTTAGCTGATAATTTTGTCGTGCCTAACGCGTTAAAAGCTTGCGGTGCGCTGTATTGGATTAGGTTTGGGAAAGGAGTTCATGGTTATGTGGTGAAGATGGGCCTTGACGGGTGTGTTTTTGTTTCTAGTAGTTTGATTGATATGTATGGAAAATGTGGGATTTTAATGGATGCAAGGAAAGTGTTTGATGCTATGCGTCAGAAGAATGTGGTTACATGGAATTCGATGATTATGGGTTATGTTCAAAATGGGTTATATCTGGAAGCAATCAAGGTGTTTGCAAATATGAGGTTGGAAGACATTGAGTATAGCAGAGTTACTTTGTTGGGTTTTCTATCTGCTGCTGCTAATTTGGGTGCAGTTACAGAGGGTAAACAAGGGCACGCAATTGCTGTCAAAGGTGGATATGAGTTGGACAATATCTTGGGTAGTTCAATTTTGAATTTCTATTCTAAGGTTGGGTTGATTGAGGATGCTGAGTTAGTATTTAGTAATATGGCTGAAAAAGATGTAGTGACATGGAATTTGCTCATTTCTAGTTATCTTCAATGTGAGCTAGTTGAAAAGGCACTCAATATGTGTCATCTAATGAGATTTCAAAATATGAAATTTGACTCGGTGACCCTTGACTCCATACTATCTGCATGTGCTAATACGAAAAATATACAGCTTGGTAAAGAAGCGCACTGTTACTGTATTAGAAACAATCTCGAATCTGACGTTGATGTTGCAAATGCCATTGTCAATATGTATGCCAAATGTGGAAGTATCCATGATGCAAAAGAAGTTTTCAACTCCACAATGAATAAAGATCTTACCTTGTGGAATATGCTATTGACTGCTTATGCTCAGCTGGGTCTAGTTGGTGAGACCTTGAGGCTTTTCTATCAGATGCAGTTGGAGAGTGTCCCACCAAATGTAACATCGTGGAATGCTGTGATTTTGGGATTTCTAAGAAATGGCCAGGTCAACAAGGCCAAAGAGCTGTTTGCAGAGATGCAGGCTGTTGGTATCCATCCTAACCTGGTTACTCTGACTACTCTCATCTCTGGTCTTATTCATAATGGTTTGGGCAATGAAGCGCTCGCAATATTCCTGAAAATGCAAGAATATGGAATTAGACCTAATATAACAAGCATCATTAACACAATCTCAGCTTGCACAGATCCAGCATCATTGCAGTGCGGAAGAGCTATTCATGGCTATATCTTAAGGCATGACCTTTGGTCACAAATTCCAGTTGCAAATGCATTGGCGACTATGTATGCTAAATGTGGTAATACAAGACAAGCCAAAAGGGTGTTTGATATGATTCTGAGTGAGGCATCACCCATGTGTGATGCGAATTATCTCTGCCTATCACAGACAGATGCGTTATCTGATGGAGGTATAGAAACACCCCTGGCCGACATAAGCTAGTAGAGGAGGAAGAAACAGAACCAGATAGCACAACCTTCACGGATGAATATTCTGCTTGCAAAGTTGATTGAGGGGCTGTCAAGTGAAGGCCTGGAGTTTCTCGTGGATATAGACTCGAACTCTTACCCCATTTAAAATGCGTATGCAGGTCAAGATGGTAAGACGGGTATGAAAAAAGGACTGGAAGGAAACAAAGGACCTAAAGAAGGATCTGGACGCATAAAAAGAAGAAAAATCCTTCTTTCTTGCATACCACGTCTGAAATTAATGGAAGTTCATGGAGATTGGACTTTTTGAGAAGTCCAGACATGTTCTAATCGAGACCTTACCACTCCTGAGCAAATCTTTGTGGTTGTGAGAACGAAGGTCAAGAGCTGTATGAGATGGTCATTTTTGCCTAAAAGTCTTCACAGCAGGACTACAATAACTAGTTTCTGCAATGTCTGTATAACTTTAGCAGTGGAAAGAAAGTCGAAAACTTTATCAAATGCATGAAATTTGAAACCCAAACTATGATGTGTATGAACAAACAAGATTACCTGAATAAAAAAGCCATTAAGTTCTGGCTTACACATACACACTGTCAAAAAACTTTTAGTTTTGAGTGAAACTGTAACCCATTAGTTTAAATTTCAAGGATTGACATTAACAAGGTCGTGCAATTCCAGATCTGTATAAAAGCACCCAGCATCACTTGCATCTAGATTTCTTTTGGAGTTGCGTTGGCTAGTTTAAAATAGTAAGACATTCAAACTGGATTACAAGCTTGAACTGAGTTTAGCAGATACGTTGTTGTCAAGTAACCAAGAGTTCCAATTGAACAAGACTTGTCACTCTCAGTTGGGATGTTTAAATCCTACAAAAGATATGCTCATAACTATTTAAGCTCTCTTAAGTTGTCAATTAAGAAAATGGCCGACAATCTACGGTCTCTGCGAATTGGCAGCACAAATGTTCAGTTTCATGTCTTTGTCAACATAATATCCATAAAAAGATCTCTAGCCCGAGTATCGCTATAACATCGTCTCTAAGCCTAACCTCTGTTCATTTTATTATTATTAGCTTTCTTTCCTTAAGCTTTTCATACATGTAAAAAAAGCTGCAGTACATGTTGTGGCTAAAATTCGGATGGGGACCATTCATGTCGTGCCTAAGATTGTTCTCTGCCATTAAAAGAAACAGAGGCTATCCATGGAAAAAATAAAGAAGAGGAAGGAAGAAAGAAAGAAAGGAAAATCTTTTTTGACATGGTGTCCAAGAAATGAGCATCATCTATTCAATGATTTCTGATATGCCTCTTTCAATTTTAAAAAAGAAAATAAAAAGGAACAGATTCAAATCTTTGAAACAAGAAAAACAAAAACAGATAATGAATTGCATGTGTGTAATGGAGATATAGTGTTTGAATACCTGGCGTGCTATCTTAAGTTTCTATTTATCAAGACTACTTCTTTTGAAGGGTTTAGCACATGGAAAAAGTCTTTTAATGGCCACCACTGTTTTTGGTTTACATCTTTTATGTCCAGAGCAAACAAATATCATATGATTGTGCCGAACACGCTATTATATCTCATCTATGCATACATATGAACTTTCAAAAGATTTTGAAACATTGAAGTACCCATTAAGTATTGTTTCAATTGAACCCTCCAGCACCAAATTGAAAGTTATGCCTCAATTTTTATTAAGGCAAAATTGTTCTCTCTAATTAGTAGTGTTCTGTATACAAACTCCTCCCAACCTCACCTGTCATTATTAATAAAATTGGTTGCTTCTGATGTGATTTTAAAAGCATATATATCATCAGTTACTCTATTATTGTTCTTGGATCATTTGGTTGTTGAGACTTGACATCATATCTATTGAATTAAGGTTTGTAAACAGTTTTCAATTGTATGAAACTGATCCAACTAACACTAAACAAAAGTTTAAAGTAACCAAAATTCAATGTTTAGTATGATTATACATTTATTATAAGCAGAAAGCTCCTGCTAAGTGTCCAAAGTTTAAATTGAGGTTTATCTTTTCGTATTCCAAAACACTCACTCACATTTACATATTCAAGAATGAACTTTGAAGGCAAGAAATTGTATTTCTTGAGCTTCACTCTATATATATATATATATATATGATCATACAATTTGCATCCATTATCAGCTAACTTGTTGGAACAGTTGGTTGTCTTTTGGCATTTTCCCATGCTTGCACTTGGTCGATGAGCATATATATACATATATAGATCATTGTTCATTTCGCTGGAAACTCACTTTCCATCTATAGAATTCTTTGTTCAATAAATTTAAAGAGTACCTTTCTAAACGCACCAAAGCACCCCAATGTATTATTTATCATGAAAGGATTACTTTATCAATGAGTTTCCTCTTTATATCATTTACTTTTTGAACCGTTAATACCTTATCATAATTGAGATGTTTCTCTCATTTTTCTTTTCCCTTTTTTTATTTATTATGCACTGAAAACTCTTAGTAGAATGATTTGTCTTAGGTGTTAAAGACCAACAGAAGAAAGAGTTACCCAGTTAAATAAACAAGAACTAAAGGGCAAAGGGACTAGCACAGCCCCAGCTGCATAACTCATCACAGCTGAGAAGGAAAAGGGAGCAACCTTTCTTTCCTAAGGAAAAAAGGTCGCTTCAACCCATCCAAGATCAGAAAAATGAACGTTGACATAGACATAGGAGCTAAACTGGTAGCTTAAGGACCGTTACAAAGCTCAACCATGTATATAACAAAGCATACTCATTTGTAATACTCAGAATTCATACTGTAAAAGAAATCATAATTGTACAAATATATTTCATATGGTATCAGAGCAGGTTTAACCTCTCATCATCTACCCCCCTCTTAAACACAGAATCAAGCATTCAAAATGGCTCACAATGACACCACAAAAATCACCAATATTGTGCTAAGAGGTAGCCAAAATTATTTTGAGTGGTCAAAGTCTATTTACATCGGTCTCAGCGGTAGAAAGAAATTGGGTTTCATCACTGGAAGTAAAAAGAAACCAAGACCAGTAAATCCAGAGGATCCAACAGAGGAAGAATCGGAAAAAATGGAGGAGTGGCAAACGACTGACCATCTGGTCATGTCAATGATCACTAACACCATGGAAACACAAATTTCCCGACTTTGTATTTCAATGGATTCATCACAAGCAATTTGGGAAAAGATGAAGGGTCTCTACGAGCACCAAAATAATTTTGCTCATATTTTCAGGCTCAAACAAGAGCTCTCTCAAATCACATAAGGAATCAAAAATTCATCAGAATATGCAACAGAAGTCTTAACAAGATGGGAAGAATTGCAGAGTTACTTACCCCAAACAAACAACCCCGAAGAATTACAGCGAAGGGAGGAACAAGACCTTGTTTATACGTACCTGGGGGGTTTAGATTCAAGGTCGCTTCAACCCATCCAAGATCAGAAAAATGAACGTTGACATAGACATAGGAGCTAAACTGGTAGCTTAAGGACCGTTACAAAGCTCAACCATGTATATAACAAAGCATACTCATTTGTAATACTCAGAATTCATACTGTAAAAGAAATCATCAATTGTACAAATATATTTCATATTAGGCAATACCAAATTAAGAGATGAATTTAGTCCTTAAGTCCAAGTCGTCTTCTCGATCCCATAAGGTAAATTACTATTGTGTTAATCGTAAAGATACAGCTATTACATATTACGTAAGTTAGCTCCCGGTTTAATAAAGTCTAGCAAATAAATATTTAAACAAGGAGATTATCAACCAAGTAAAGTTTTGATATTATCTTATGGTAAAAAAGATATAATTATGTTAAATTAAGATATATATATATATATGCTTTGGCAAAGAGTTACTTGTAGGGTTAAAGAAAAAAATTAGGTTAACTACAGGAAAGGGACAACGATTAGGTGAACTACAAGGAAATGAAAGCAACTGTAGCTTGTACTCAAATGAAAGGAGTAATGGCTGGAGTGTGAAATTAGGTTAACTGTACATTAAAAGTAAAACAAAGTGACATAAAGTATGTACCTAGTATTCCATGTTTGCATTGGAGCAAGCGGCCTGGTGGTGGCTAAAGCAGCACCTTGTGAGCATCAATGCTAAATTCCCCACGGTGGGCTCACCCACTAAATTATGGTGGCTCGCATTTTACATTTTACAGTCGGATCTTTTACCAGAGCAAAATAACAACGCAACAATGTGATATTAATTTTAGAAAAAAAATAAAATAAAACAAAAGTGAGCATCAACTGCTTGTGAAAGTTTTTTTTTTTTTTTTGCTTGGGGTTAGGGATTAAGAGTGAGATTGTCTGCATAATTAATAACTAATTAGTAATTAGTAATTAGACACTCTTTATGTGCAAGGGACCACAACATGATTAAACTAAGTTGCCTGCTACTTCCTCATAATGCTTGTGACATCTTCAGCTTTCTCACTGTCACTTAATCACGTTCCAGAAATTCTCTCATTTATTTTATTGTATTCTATATTTTCACTTCTATTTGTTTATTTGATATTCCTATATGATTTCACTAAACTCCATGATAATTATGTTTTTCCATGTTTGTTTCTGTCTTGTATCAAAAGGCTTGATGTGAATGGGCAATGCATACTTATTGAGTGATGTAAGTGTAATTAAGTGGGCCATTTTTATATCTCTGAAAAAAAAAATGGAAAAAGTTTGGACCATTTTGATGATTTGCCCTTATTAATGTATATTATCATACATGCAGATCATCTGTCACCAAATTAATCATGGTTTATAATTGATGTCACTTTTTCTCTTTTTTATTTTTGAGAGATAACTTAAGTTGTTATCAAATTTCATAATTTCAACAACTAGCTAATTAAACTTTGCAGTTATGACTTATAACTAAACTTCATTTAGTTGTTTCTTGCATCAAAAGTTCTACCAACAAAGGGACTAAAGCAAAGCAAGAAAGCTAATGTAATGGTTTAAATTCTTTTATGTAAAACCATAGTCTAACCTAGAAAATCCATTGTGGGACAGTTCAAAGTTCAAACAAATCATTAAGATATTCTCATTGAGATTAAATTTAATCGAGTACAAAAATCAGGAGTAAAGACAGATTAGATATAAATACAAGCAGACAAGAAAGTAGATATTTGCTGCAAAAAGAACCAGCTTTGCAAGTAAGACTGTAATGTAAGTCTACCTGAACATAAAATAATAGTGTTGCTAGCGTCCGCTTTCGGTGCACCAAACCAGGAAAATGTGCGTACTTTTCTCCCGCGTGGCTCGTGCGCTGGATATCAATTTCAAAGGGTACTTTCGTCATTCAAAGTCGAATTTAACACGCGGCAGATTACGTATGGGCTGTGTCGAAAGCAAAAGGGCACCCCAAAATTAGAGACAGAGGAAAGAGCGGCGCGTTGTTCACAATCCCCAATCACCTAAAAGAAAGAGGCGATGAAAATAAATAAATAGAAAGAGGTTGTGCGGGGGCGTTTACCCAGGGTTCTCGGGTCCTTGCCTACTTATATTGCCATGAAAATTTTGAGAATATTGTTTTCTTGATGGGATTGTTCTTTTTTCTTTTTGCATGGAAAAGGCAGTTTCTTTTATCATTTAATACAAAAATGATTTCAAAAAATCAGAAAAAATTACAACAATAATACTTTTAAATATTTTGCTCATCATCCACTAATATTAAATTATAAATGAACAAAACAACAAAAATATTATACTCAGTGATGCAATGAAATCAATTTTTAGGTTGAATTTTGGCTAATTCAAATTTTACTCGCTTATTATCCAATTCAAATTATTTAGTAATCCATTAAAAGATAATTACAAAAATTATAGGACATTCAATGAGATCTATAATTATATTCTAATAATAAATTTGAAGTTTCTACACAACTATTATAAATAAAAAGAAAAATAAATTATATATTTAAATATTAAGCTATTAATACTTGAATACAAAGTCTAGCTTATGAGTTCACAAACGAGGTAGTTTACGAGTATAATAATTTGATATTTTTTTCTAATTTGAGCTTAACTGATTTATTAAATGAACTCAATTCAATTTTTACCAAAACGAGCTAAATAGGTCACAAGTGGTTTTAACTCATTTAATGCTCTAATAATTTATATGAAATTAAGTTTGTTTAGGCCTCATTTGATTTAGTTATTTTAAGAATATTCGATTTATGATTTCATTTATTTATTTATGTAATCTGTAAGTAATGTTGAAATGAATAAGTAGTAAGTTTAACAATATTCACAAAATTAATCCGTTATATCATTTTATTAAGTAATTAAAGGAGAGTTTTAACATAAAAATGTGATAAGTGGGGAAGCATTTGGTCTTGTTATTATGGTAGAGCTTTTCAAATTTAAATACTGGAATAAAAGATGCTCATTTGAGGCTTGAGGAAAATAAAATAAAATAAAAATCCAAAACCATGTTAGTGATGGAAGGGCGAGGGAGCGGACGCAATGTAGCCTAAAAGAGGGGTCCGCGTGGGCAGTAGTCTTGACTGTGAGAAGAGAAAGAGTAAAAGAACCGGCCAGCCTGTTTCCCATCTAAATTTCATTTGTTTATTCATCAAAACACGTGGCATCTCATCCTCCATCATTCCTCAACTCCACCAGACCGCTGATCTCGGTCAATCAAGTAGGACTCTAGACCCACGGGATTTACCATGGACCTGGTTGTACGATAATATTAAACATATATATATATAGTCATTCAGAACGAGAACTGGCATGGGCATGTCAAGAAGAACCAACAACTCCCTTTCGTGACCATGTGGGATCAGTACCTTCTCAGTAGAATAAAACAATGCACGCGTAGTTTCAAAACACACTAATGGCAGGCCTATCGGAACATTAGAAAATTTTAAAAATTAGCAAATGAAAACAAATTGTTTTGGCATTATAAATTCTACTACAAAACAAGCTCTCGAATTTTCCAAGATTGGAGGTTTTCTTTCTAATTCCAAGCTAGCTAGCTCCATACTGAAATGATGATTGAAATTACCTACTAAGAACAAATTGTACAGAGCCAATAGGACAGTAGACTGTGGGGTACCCTTCTTTTTATATATATAAATAAAAAGATATACCAAAGTAAAGAATTAAATAAAACTCAACTACATCCATCAATTGGTCAAATTCCAATCAGTCCATCGAACTAGCCCCCATTCCCAACCCTCTCTAGAAACAATTCAAATTCTGAAATTTCCCCACCTGTAAAAATGTTGCAGAATAAAAAAAATAAACCCAAGAAAAAAAAATGAAAAAGAAAAAGAAAACCCTTACAACACATTTCTTCCCTTTGATCAAATGCGCACTTTACCACTGTTACTTACGCACTATGTGCACATTTCAAGAACAGACCCACCACCACATTGCCTTTCTTATTATTATTTTTTTTTTTTACCTTACGGTGTGACACCACTAGGCGGGGTCCTAGATTCCTGAGGAGGAGTATGACCGTCTGATCCTTTAGATGGATCATCGGAAGACTGCCTTAACCCATCATCAGTTTCTCCTCTATTGATATCCTCAATCATTCTAACAACCTCTTGCATTGCAGGTCTCTGATCAGGCACCGTAGAAACACAAGCCATTGCTATCTGCAACAGCTGCACCATCTCTTCTTCAATATTATGATACCTCATCAACTCCACATCAAACACCTCAGCTGTCCACTCTTCTCTAACCACAGATTGGACCCACCTAGGCAAGTCAATGCCTTCTTCACCTAATGACGCTTGATTTGGTGCTTTTCCTGTCAAGAGTTCTAGTAGTAAGACCCCGAAACTGTAAACATCTGATTTGAATGTGACTTTACGGGTTTCCACTACTTCTGGTGCTCGGTACCCTGCAACGCGACTGGGTGGAGTTGCAGTGCCAAAAAGGGGGTTGAGCGCGAAGTCTGATATGGCTGCGTCCTGATCGGGTCGGAGCAGGATGTTGGAGGATTTGATGTTCCCATGGACCACTTTTCCTACCACGTGAAGATGTGCTAAACCTCTTGCTGCACTCATTGCTATTCTCATGCGGTTATCCCAGTCAAGCGGCGTCCTCCCTGACCCTCTACTCCCTGCAACCACCCACCATTCCTATTATTCAGTTGATGCTTTTGCGTAATTGTTTGTACCAAATCAAATTGCTTAACGCCTTATAATACAAAAAATGCCATGAACTTTGACACAATACTGACACAACCGGAATGAGTTTTGACTCTCTCGTACTAAAACTATCCCATGAAAGCTCGAATAGTAACAAATAAAAAATCTTGGCTACTCCTTAGATTCGTACGTATTTTATACTTGGACAATAAAAAAAAAAGTATTTGAACTTTACAACTAATATATAATATAAATATATTACTCATCCAATTACAGCAGTCAATAAAAATCCAATAATATATGTAGACTATGCGTATCCAATGTATTGGTATTGACAGCCACAAGCATTCTAAAATCAGATAATCCAAAATTTACAAGTTTTCCCCTGTAGAGTATATATCAATTTGAGAAGAAATTATTTGATGTATTTATTGGCTTTGGATGAAAATCCATATCTTGTCTCAAAATACACGAGGTTCCCAAGTTTTTTCTTTCTTTTCTTAAGGAAACCCCATAACTAGAGAACTGATTCATAGGCGAATAGTCTAAACCACCCTTCCAATGGAAAAGGTTCCAGTAAATCATATGAAAAAAAAAAAAAAAAGGCGTGAAAGACACAATAGGGGCATTAGTCATGTATAAGGTAAAAAGAAAAGGTAAACACTGAATCCAAGCTACCCTCCCTCTTACTGTTAAACAAAAAGAAAATTGACCGGAGAGGAGTGACATGTCGGTGGCTCCACTTGTTTAATCATGAGGCTAGTTTATGCTACAAATCATGAGAGTGTGTCTTGGCGATTGGTGGCAAACCGTAATTCTAAACAATAAAAAGAACATTACGCGCGCTACATGTTGCGTAGCTCCCACTCTAAGAATGTTTTCGCACATGAAAATTAAATACTACCAGTGAACAACACCGTAACCAAGTTCTAAACATTTATTCTCTCCATAAAAACAAAAACGCATTTTTAATTTTATTTATTTCTTCTCTGGGAAAGCAATAAAAAAAATGTAATATGCAGTTTCCTAGACTACCATAACAGCTGGAGCACCATTTTAGTCAAACACAATAATTCAAAAAAAGAAAAAGAAAAAAGAGAAAACTAATTACTTACCGTGAAGAAGAGCAGATAAGCTACCAGCGGCCATGAAATCATAAACGAGCAACTTCTCATCCTTGGAATAATAGAAGGCTCTTAATGGAACAACATTATCATGCTTAATCTTCCCAAGATTCTCCATTTGCATTTCGAATTCTCTTTTACTCACAACAACATCTTTTAATCTTTTAACAACAACGGTAGTCCCTTCTTCCAGAACAGCCTTGTATGATGTTCCTACACTTCCTTTCCCCAGCACTTCTGCTGACGCTCTTAGCAAATCCTCCAAGTCGAAACTGTAAATCCCCCCTTCGAAGAACACTAGCTTGTTCCTCTCTGCCTCCGTTGAACCGCCGGTTATGTCGTCTTTTGATGACGATGTTCCTGCCTCCACTGGCACTGCACGTGCTGCTGTCGAGACGGCCGCTGGTTTTGGTTGCTTTGGGGGCTGGTGCCTTTTTCTCCTCCTTAGACATAGTACCAGCAGTAATAAGAGTATAAATGCAATTATAGCAGCGCCTATTGAGATTAAGACAATCGCAACAGTTGATAGTTTTTTTGACTTTTTATGATTTAGCGATGGCGGTGAAGTGTTTTCTGAAGGTGCTGGGGACGGTGAAGGAAAAAATGGAGAACACGGCGGCAATGGGCCACCACAGAGATTTACATTTCCAACGAAAGAAGCAGCTGGGAATCTAGTTAAATCTGACGGAATTGAACCGTTTAAGCTGTTGTTGGATACATCAAAGTCGTTTAAACTTGACAGATTAATACTGGGTAATGTGCCTGAAAAATTGTTGTTTTGTAAATAAAGACGTGTCAAATGTGTCAAGTTGTTGACGCCAAATGGAATAGACCCAGTGAAGTTGTTTGACGAAAGGTCAAGACGAGCTAACCGAGTTAGCCCAACCAAACTCGGCGGGAATTCACCGGAAAACTCGTTGTTTTGAAGGTATAAGCTGCGGAGGAGAGTTAAATTAGAGAAATCGGAAGGGATCTGACCGGAAAGACGATTCGACCGGAGACTTAAAACTCGGAGTTGAGATAATTGGCCAAGGGTATTCGATGGTATCGGGCCAACAAGGTCTACACCGGGTAAGCGGAGCTCATAAACAGAGGAGAGATTAGCGTCGCAGACGATACCAACCCAGTTGCAAGCAGAGTCAGACTGGTTCCACTGGAGACGATTAGCGTGAGGAACTTGGGAGAGAAACGCAAGGAGGGCTTGCTTGTCTTGTACGGGCTCTGAGTTAACTCGGCCGTGACTCAGCAATAGAAGAAGGAAAGTTAACAAAGTAGAAACACAGTCAAAAACTAGCGCCATTGGAATAACACCCCCGAGGAAAATAAAACGAGCCAAAAGGATTGAATATGACGTTCTCCTTATAAGGCGGGTTTGATGGGTGGTCTTTGATGCCGGTTTTGGACAAAACAAGAAGCGGTTTTCCGGTGAGATTCCATGTAAGATAGAAAGCGAGGGAAAGAGAGTTAAAAACAGTGTCTGTGCGGAGGGAGAGAGAAAGAGAGAGGTTATGTAGAAGAGAAGGGTATCACGAGGGCACAAAAAGTGAAAGAAAGAAAAGTAAAAGCTGAGGGAAGAAAAGAAATTATAATAAAAGCAGTCCGAGTGACTCGCTGGCACCAATGCAAACGTTTTCTTTCTGTTTCTTTTGTACTCTCTAAGTCTACTTCTCCTGTTGTATTACTACTGTATTAATTTATTTGGGTATTACCATTGTATTTTTTCTTAATTTCCTCACTCTCTATATTAGAAAGTGCATAACTGTTTTGGATTTATTTCTTATTTATTAATATTCCTAAAGAGTGTGAGCTTTTTTAAGATCAATTAAACTGAATTAGATGTAATTAATACTAAACTCACCTAAATGTTGTATGGCATTTAGTTTAAAAATATATATAATTTCAGTACGTTAAATAGTGTTGTTTGGCCAACCATTTATAATATCTAATTGTACCCATATCTGGTGTTTGAATATTTATTATTAATGGTTGTTATTAATATTTTGAGTGAGATCAATAAATAAATATTGAATTTTTTTTGAATGGGTATTGTTGAAAGAATAATTTTGATGTAAAATATGAAATATATTATATTATTTTAATTTACTTTTTAGTTGTTATTAGCCATAACATATAAGAAATTGAGAAGAGAAATTTAATTGCATACTAAAGATGTGAGCACTTATAAGAACACATTTATGCATTTATGAATGAGGTTATTATTGCATATTTTTTACATTTCTTATTTCTCTATCTTTTCATTAATAATTATTTATTAATATATGAGCTAGAATTGTATTTATATAGTATTTATAATTATTGAAGATTTGAATAGCTATCAACTGTGTTTCAATAATTAAATCAAACACCTAATTGAATTAAAGTTATGTTAATTTTTTTAAAATGCTAATGAATATTAATTCATATAATTTGATTTCTCTAACATACTTAAATGAGTTACACTTTATAACTACACAGTTTATTTTGTCTTTCTCTTAATTACCATTGCCTCCATTAATATTTGAGACATTTATAATTTCTTAAAATTTTAACTAGATGGATGAATAGCTATTTATTTTTGGAGAAAAAGGAAGAAAAGAGCTCAAGCAAATATTTTGACAGTGTTGAAAAATAATTATAAAAAAAAAAGATTAAATTCTTAGCGAATGATATATATTTTATTATATAAAATTAATAAATTGTATATAATATTTTAAATTAAATAAACACAGATGACAAAATCCTAATACATACCTTTGAAACACCACGCTCTCTACAAGGGCGTGAGACTGGACAAATGGATAATTACCGATGAGCATGGTTTCATTTAGGTAACAAAAAGCTCCGAATTGGTAGGTCTTTGTAATTATATTGTACGTATGGAAGAGCCTATGCGTAATATTATATGATGCAGTTACGTCCTATCTGTAGCAGATAACGAAAGGCGGGGTCAAGCTTAATCAGACGGTCCCCCAGTGAAGTAGATCTGTGGACTGTTGCAAATCAAGCTCTTTTCCTTTGTGGAGTTTTCATGATCTTTTGGAAAAGAAAAAAGAAAAAAGAAAAGAAAGAAATATCACATATTGACTTGGTGAATGCACAGTTCTTTCTTAACCCTTTGATTGATAGAAAGTTGTGGAGAGGAGACAATTAACCGTTTGCAGGTTACCCCAGGAAAAAAAAAAAAACACTTGACCTTTCAATAATGGGCCAATTGTGGTTTATTAAGCGTATATTAGAAAAAAGAAAAGGTCTGTATTGACATGTGGCAATAGGACAGAGGTCCTTTGCCAAAGACAGAAGAGGGACACAGCTGGCATGACAATGCCCAGTTGGAATCTTGGAGAGTGGAGAGAGAGAAGACAGCGTGTGGAGTGCAATGGCGTAAAAATAGATTATCACACAAGAATTCGATTTGTTAAATATGAAAAAAATATATAAATTAGAGTTGAGTTTTAGCATATATGCATCAGTAAGCGGATTAATTCATATATGATACGATTTAAATCGAGTCATTTAATGAGTTGATTTAAACTGTTTAATTTTTCGTGTCGTGTTGGACTGTGTCAATCCTAATAGTACGACAATTCTAATAAAAAAATTTATTTTTTTACTTTTGTGACATCCTCTCATAAAAAAAATCTTAATAAAATAATTCGTACTATTTATATGAATTTTAAAAATGTCTTTTGTAGTAGCTGAAAATTTTATTTATAATTTGTCTGTCTCTATTGATTTGAAAAAATATAATTTTTTTACATATTAAATAATATTAAATCCTATGTCTTTTGTCTATCAGGTTAAGCGGGTCGTGTCAGATTTATAACCCCCTATCAATTCATTTAAATAAACATGTTATGCGTGTCGTGTTCATGTCATCTATTAAAATTTGTGTTATGTTAGGGTTGAGATAAATTGATATGATTACTAAATAAGCCGTATTCGTATTAACTCTAATCGTGTTTTGAATAGATCAATCCAATACGAATAAGACTCGTGAACACGTTTTGACACCCCTGATGGAGTGTTAACTTTTATAATTCTCAATACAAATTTATTATAATACTAGTAGTTTATCCGTGTGTTATACGACCATTATTATTATTTTGATTATAAAAATAAGTTTATAGATACAATTTAATAAAATTTTCAATGTTTAATGTTGTAAAATTTTAAAAATAATAACAAAGTAACTATTTTTAAATATTTTTAATTCATTTAAAATTCTAAAATTTTGTTAATGCAATAATATAAAAATTATTTATTAATTAATTTTAATATTATAAATTAATATATCAAAATAATTAATATTACTATTTTTTAGGATTAAAAATTATTATATAATTAAAAGTTTTATTTGTTATAAAATATAATATTAAAAATATATTTTAAGATGTTATTCATATTTATTATCTAATTATAAAATTAGTTTATTAGTTCATATAATATTAAAATATAATTAATATGCTACTTTTTAAGATATATTTAATATTATTATGTGATTAGAAAATTATTCATTAGTTAATATAAAATTATAATATAATTAATATATATTATTTTCTATAATAACATTAGTATTATTATCTAATCAGGAAAATATTTATTAATTAATATAATATTAAAATATAATTAATATTCTATCTCTTAGTATTAAAGTTGGTATTTAATTAAGAATTTAATTATTAATCAATAAATTAATAGAAAAACTATAAAATTACACATAAATTTGAATCTTATGTGTTAAAAGTAGTACACATGTCAGAAAAAAATTAAATTTTTAAAAATTACGATATATATATTTTTTTCTTTTTATTTATTGACATTATTATATTTCAAGTTTAAATATTTTATTATAATTCATTATGCAGTTTAAGTTTTATTAGATTTTAATAAATAAAATAATATAATCATATATTTCATAATATCTTGTCAGTTTTAATAAAAGTTGCAACTTTAAATTTAACTTGTTATTTACAATTTATTTAATGCTATATTTGTTAAAATTTATAAAAAATTAATAATAAAATAATAATAAAACTAAAAAAATATTTTAATATTATTGAATGTATTAACTTACTAATATAAATTCCATTTAAAAAATTTATATATTTTGGTAAGATTTAATTTATTTAAAATTAATTTTCAAGCAAATTTAATTATAAAAAATACTAAATTAATTTTTATTTTATTTAAAATATATAAATTTTAAATTTATAAATAAATTATATAAATTTTATGCATTGGAATCAAATAATATAAAGCTTTATTTATTAAACGTATGGGTTCTAATATAGACAGATGGAGAAATTGGAAAAAAAGATATCGCGTGACAACCCTTTCTATGATTTTTCAAATAAGAACTCAGATCATTAAGCAAATGGCAACGGCATGAAATGAAATGAAAGTGCAGAAATGGGAAGGGAGGGTAGTCGTATAAAAGACATTTGTCATTGTTGAATTTATTATTAAGCATTAAATTAGTTTAAAATTTATTTTATTTTTAAATTATAATAAAATCTTATTTTTAGTACAAATCAATTTCGATATCTAATTAAATTAAAAAGATTAATATTTTTTCTTCATCTAATTTTTTTTTATTTTTAATACAATTTAATTCAAGCAAATTTAAACATTTTAAAACTACTTATATTTATAATAGTATTATTAAATTAATATATAATTTAATTTTAATTATTAATATAAAATAAACATTTATAGTTGAAAAAATATACTTCTATTATTATTTTTTTCATATATTATAGTTAAACTATATAAAAAGATAAAAATTAAATTAAACAATCGAGTTTTAATTTAAAAATGAAACTTCTTATCGATCGTTCAAATGAAATTAATAGAGAAAGATTTTCATTTCTAATATAGTTTAATCTTAGTGTCTAAGAAAATAATAACTTTTAACTATTATTTTGTTTTAAAATTTCAAATTAAACTATATAGTAATTTATTAATATTAAATAAATTTAATATGTTTAAATTTTTTTAAGATTAATAAATTACTATGTACATAAATATATAACAATTAAAAAAATTAAATATTTTAATTAAACGCTTAAATTGATTTGTGTTAAAAATAAAATTTTATTCTAATTTGGTAATAAAATTAATTTTGGACGAGTTTGATATTTGATAATAAATTTAATGATCAAATTGTATTCTTAAACAACTAGTTTAATCGTTCGACTAATACAGAAAAAGGATAATAGTTAGTTTTATTAAAAATCAATGAGATTTTAATGTAATAAAAAGATAGAAATTGAGTCATATATTAAACTAAATATAAAATTAAAAAAAATAATATAATAAAAAAATACAGAAACCGAGTCATATATTAAATCAAACTTAGGGATAAATAATATTTAATCCAAATTTAATTCCCATCCTTAAATAAAATATTTGTTTTCTCATAAAAAAAAAAAAAGAAACTCTTTTATTTCATGGATTACTAGCATTTACTGTATGACTAGTTGATTAAGGAGTGATTTGATACCATATAAGCAATGAGAAGTACACATTTTAATTTATATATATATATATATATATATATATATATATATATATATATATATATATATATATATCAATTTATGAGATTTAAATTTTTTTGATATATATATTTAATTTTTGATATATAAGATTTTTATTTTTTCATGTGTACTTATTTCGACACATGATATTCAAGTTTATGTATAATTTTATAATTTTTTCTATTAATTTATTGATTTATAAGTTACATTCCTAATTAAATACTGACTATAATTCTAAGAAATAACATATTACTTACAATGTAATATTACATTAACTAATAAATAGTTTTCTAATCAAATAATAATGCTAATTTTATCCTAAAAAATAATATGTTAATTATATTTTAATATTATATTAACTAATAAATTAGTTTTGTAATTAGATAATAACTCTAATTCTAAAAATAACATTTTAAATTCTATTTTTATTATTATATTCAACAATAAATTATTTTTTCATTGGTTGGATTTTAATCATAAATTATTATTGGTAATAAGTATACCAACCAATGAAAATGCTACAATTAATAAATAAAGCCACATGTCAGCATGCAATTAATTTAGTCTACGGATGACGTGGTATACTGATATCTATACCAATTAATGTCTAACTAGTTGTTTATTAGTATGTTGCACGACCATAATTATTATTTCGATTATAAAATTAAATTTATAAATATATTTAATAAATTGTTCAATGTTTAATATTAATTTATAATATTTTAAAAATAATAGCAAACTAACTATTTTTAAATCTCTTTAATTTTTCTAAAATATTATTAGCGCAATAATATAAACATTATTTTTAAAATATTTATTTATTAATTATAATATTATATAAATTAATACTATCAACATAATTGATATTACTATTTTTTTAAAAATGAGAAATTATTATATAATATATTTCAAAATATTATTTCTATAATTAGAATTATTATCTAATTAGAAAATTAATTTATTAGTTAATATAATATTAAGATATAATTAATATGCTATTTTTAAAATAATTATCATCTAATTAGAGAAGTAATTATTATCTAATATAGAAATTTGATTTATTATTAATATGTTATTTATTAGGATTAAAATAAGTATTTAATTAGAAATGTAACTTATTAATTTATAAAATTACACATAAACTTAAATTTTATGTGTCAAAAATAAGTACATATGTCAAAACACAAATTTTTTGTATAAAAAATTAAGCATATATGTCAAAAGGAATTCTAGTCTCAGAAATTAATATATATATATAATATAATATAATTTTTTTATAATCTGTATTTAAGGTTCTATTTTTTTAAATCGGATTTGTTTTTTTTTTTTAAAAAAAATTAAGCTCTGAAAATAGCTTTTTAAAAGAAGCAGATGAACTGTTCTTTTTTTTTTTTCCTTTTAAAGTAGTTTTGACAAAAGGAAATTTATTCTTGAAATACGCTACTTACATTTAAAAAGGGAAAAAAAAGAAAGAAGTAGAATTTAAAAAAAAAAAAGTGTTTTAAAATTAGATGAATCACACAAGTAATACCGTTGAAAAAGAGAAAAAGAGAAATTCAAAGGTTGTGGTAGAGCATCCATTTCATCAATACCTCATGGGTCAATATCAATAATTTAATTTCAATATATTTTCTAATGACCGGTCTTGAATGCTTTAGACTTTGCTCGATTAATTGAGTGCAACTTCACTTGTTAAATGAGGTTACCTTAATAAATTTCCTTGACCATCACCTTAATTAACAGTTTTGTCTGTAAAACAGAAAGAACTAATTAATTCATTCCAGATTAATATTGGAGGGTCGGATTTCAATACAGATCTTCAGTTTTTCTTTTTTCTGTTTTGTTTTGTTTTCTCTTCTAATGTCTGAATATATATATATACTATTTAAAAAGCTGGGAAGGTAGGACTTACATGGATGAAATGTCTTGAATTGTATTTAAGTTCAACCCATGTGATTATATGAATACCCTTTTTTTCTTACTCCACTTCAACTCTTGAATTTAAATTTTCCTGCTTGCTACCTACCGGTGATAAAAGTCAAAATACAGGGGGGAGTAGGTTATTGTAAAATCAAGTTTAGATTTTTATTTTCTTAATTTAAATTATATTTTCTAAATATTCTTTTTGGAGTTTTGAAAACTACCCTTAAAAGAATTGATAAATTATTGTCTTTTTACATTTGAGAAAAATACTCTTACCGAAATTTATTTCTTAAAATATCACTTTATATTCTCCTTTTAAATTTCTTTTTAATAAATAATTTTTAAAAAAATTAAAAAGATTTATGTGCACGCCACGGACAATAAATATTTGAAACACATCATATTTTTTTTTAATAGTATGAATGATCAATTTATCTATGTTGATCATTCAATTTAACCTTTGGAGTTACAAAAAATAATTAAGCTTAGACTCTTTATATTATAGAAATCTGGAAAACAATTAGTGTGTTAAATGAGAGTTTTCTTCAAGCAAGAAAGTTAATTATTATGTAATGTCTAACCAACTTGGCATCAAGTAATTACTTTGCGAAACCTCCAACGATCTCGTCATTACTCGATACTCTTTTTATTTATTATGTACATCAAATTTGAGTGAGCAAAAAGGAAAGAGAATAAATTGATAATTTATATTTATATAATTAATTTAATTTGTTATTATTTTTAAAATTATTATAAAGTTAATATTAAAATTAAAAATATTTAAAAGAATAGTTAGTTTGCTATTGTTTTTTTAAAATTATTATAAATTAATATTAAATACTAAACAATTGATTAAATTATATTTATAAATTCGATTTTATAATCGAAATATTAATAATGCCATGCAATGCATGGGTAGACAACTAGTATATATTAATTTCTGAAACCTAATTTTTTTTTGACATATATGTTTAGTTTTTTATACATAGAATTTTTATTTTGACTTGTGTACTTATTTTTGACATACGAGATTCAAGCTTATATATAATTTTATAGCTTTTTCTATTAAATTATTAATTAATAAATTACATTCCTAATTAAATACTGACTCTAACTCTAAAAAATAATATATTAATTATATTTTAATATAGTATTAACTAATAAATAATTTTATAATAAGATAATTATACTAATTCTATCTTTAAAAAAGTAAATTAATTATATTTTAATATTATATTAATTAATAAATTAGTTTTCTAATTAGATAACAATTATAATTCTAGAAAATAACATCTTAACTTATATTTTTAATATTATATTAAATTACAAATTAGTTTTTTAGATATACAACAAAAATGGTTAATTTAAGAAAATAATATCAATTTTGATAGTATTAATTTATATAATATTAAAATTAATTCATTAATATTCTTAAAATAGTTTTTATATTATTGCACTAATAAAATTTTAAAATCTTAAAAGATTAAAAAGAATATTTAAAAATAGTTAGTTTGCTATAATTTTTTAGAATATTATAAATTAATGTTAAATATTAAAAAAATTTATTAAATTATCTCTATCAACTTAATTTTATAATAACAGTCGTACAACGCATGAATAAGCGACTAGTAATTGTATAAAGATAAAAATGGAAATAGAAATAAGAAAGTTGGAGTATAGATGACTATCCAATTAAGAGTAAGAAAAAGTACGGAATAAACACATAATATTATTGGAATGACATTATATATATTATGTTACTCGTTTATTTTTCTTTTATAGCAATTAAAAGATCATATTTTATTTATTTTATAAAGTATTCCTTTTATACATAAACGTATTACATTTTAATTATTGGATATAATTTTAGATTTAAAACTAAATCTAAAAGATAAATTATTCAAAGAAATATAGTTTATACTAATACATAAAACATAATACAAAAATATATACTCAGGGTCAGTGCAAGATGGCTTTTAAACCTGCTGCCACGAGCGGGGCGAGTTGCGGGCAAAATTACCATAATCCAACAGGCTCTGTAGTTTAAAGAACAGAGAAATGTTAGTGTTACTTGAAAGGAAAGAAAAGAACGACCGACAAAACAAACTTTGATGAGTGCATGTGTACGCATGCACTGTGGAATGGCTTTCATTTATTATTTGCATTTCTCTGTAACATATTATTTTGCTTCCGGTAAATTATTCAGTAACACCCTTAGTTCACAAAATGGCGGTTTTTATCTTTTTTGTAAATTTAAATTATTACCTGTTACAATGAGTTATTAAATTCTCGTGAATCAGAATATGTATGTAAAATAAAACATTTTTATATAGCCTGAGGAAGTTGAATTTTCAGAAAAATAATTGGAGGGTCTACTATACACCCAAGTTTGGTTACCCAATTTTCAAATTCCTACTTGGAAGAAAATAATTGGGAGACCAAATAAAAATAAATGGCCATGTGAAAAGAAATGCTATAAATTCGTTTGGTTTCGCCCGCCTTGCCGGCTATGTGGTTTAAAATATGGCATAATTATTCAAGAAAACATTCCATAATACATTTGGTTGGAATTCGTCCATTTAATTTGTTTTGTATGGTATGATTTTATTGTATACATGATTACGTTAGTCTGTTGACTATATAATATAGTTTTAATGAAAGAGACAATATGTGATTTGCCCCAACTGATATTTACATATCTTTTAAATTTTAACACTAATAGAATAAAACATGTTGTTAAAGTATTAGCTGTATGCTTTTAAATTCATAACATTTTGCAGGATACAAGAATTACATCTCAATGCCTAAACTATTACGCAACATTTTTCTATTTCAGCGTTTGAATGGTGATATTTATTTTAATAGTCTTTTTAATTTTTAAAAATATAATTTTATAATAAAAGTATTTTAAAAAATATTTAAATATATAAATTAAAATATTTTATTTAAGTCTAATAGAGTTTTATATTTATTTTTTTTATCTTGCATTTATATTTATAGACATTAATAGTTTTAATTTCTCTTTTCTTTTCTTTTTTATCAATAGGAAAATAAGAATTACAAAAATTAATTGTATTTATTAAATATAAAGTGGAGAATGTGTTAGATGTATGTCCTAAAAACTAATTAAACTTTTTGCTTTTTGGTTCATGCATTGTGATATTATTATGTAATGGATATCTTTTTATTTAATGATAGTTGTCTATTATTCATTTTTGTAGTAATATAATTATTGAATGAGTCCAATAATATTTATTAAAAACTTAATTTTCAAGAGTTGAAAATATGAGTGACAAATGATCTTAGAATAAATATAATAAAATAGTTCTTGGTCGTATGATTGAATATTGGACATTTTTAATCCGGAAGACCAACATAACATGTTTAAGTTAATTATTATGAGTTACTTGTGAGATGAGTGGACTGAACATGACTTAAATAAATAATAAATCACATGAATGATTTACTTAAGTTATTGATTCATTATTAAGTTATGATATTGTAACTAATCATCAGATCCGAGGTACCAGAGTTGTCTCATGAATATGTAATTGGAATTTGCTTATGCTTTAGATATCCGTTCATAACTATAATGGGTACTTGCAAATAGTGGCTTCTGCATATGCATGGAGGCAGGTGTTCATCAACAAAGAGTCTATTACCTTGAGTAAATAAAGGGAAAATCCTATGCGATCTGATAGCATCTTGACTAGAAAATTCTTAGCCGATGTAATTATGATTAATGGAAAAAGAGTTTTTGCATTAATCATATTTAGTCGAAATGTATCCTGGATTTAGTCATAGAATCAAGTTAGTAGATTTAACTATTCCATGATCCTTACTTGATCGGGATATTCTTCAATAGAAGAATTAGATTATACAGTAATCATAAATAAAGAATTCATGAAATCAATACCTTTATTATTAATTAGGTAAATTATAATTTTTTTGAGACGTTATTTATAATTTATGGGAATGATTAAGGGACAATTGATTAATTATTCCCTTAGTTGATTAAAGTGTCTTAATTAAATTTCTATTGCTAATTAATAATGAACTTAGAAAGCCACACACGTTAAGATCAACTCAAGCACGGCGATAGACTTGACTAGTACCTCGAATAGCAATACTAGCATCTTCCGAAGTTAAAGTCCGTAAATGTTATGATAATATATAATATATAAGTATTATATATTGAAAGAGCTTGACACACGTCATCACAAAAAAATTTATCATTATATGTATTTATACAGTAGCTTGACACGTATCATCACAAAAAGGTTTATGATGACATGTGTTGAGAAAGTAGCTTGACACATGTCATCATAAAAGAGTTTATGATGACATGTATGGAGAGAGAATATCGACACGTGTCATCACAAAGAGTGTTTTATGATGACATGTGTTATGAAAGCGACTTGACACGTGTTATCACCAAAAGGGTTTTATGATGATATGTGTTAGAAAAATAGCTTGACACGTGGTGTTAGTATAACTTGACACGTGCCATCACAAAAGAGTTTCATGAAGATATGTGCCAATAGCGCTTGACACATGTCATCACAAAAAAGTTTTGTAATGACATGTGTTTACACAACTGTATTAAGGATTATGAATCCTTAACACTACATAAGAGAGTTTCTTGCTCCTATTATAAGAGTGACAATTTGACATATTTACTATCATAACAAGGTTATCATAGTAGAAAACTTGAAAGAGGAGTAGTTATTCATATTCAAGGATTGAATAACTTTACTTGTGATTGGTTATGTGAGATAATCTAGAAACTTTGCAATTGCAAATCTCTATTTGATTCTCTAACATAAACATCATCAACAATTAAAAATTAAATTATACTCTTCAAAGGTTGTAGTCTTTTTCTTTGTATTCTTCATGTTCATAAAAAAGTTATTTTCTTTTTTAAATTAAATCTTCAACTACAACTTGTAACCTTAATTTCCATTAGATGTGAAATGTTTAGAGTTTTCGCTGCGCCACTATATGTGTGTTTTTTCCAACAGAGTGAAGTTTGGCTCTTATATTAAAAAAAATAAAGAGTGCATTGAAGTGTTAGATTATAATATGACTCTTTAAAATATAGAGTTTGACATATATAAAGAATGCATGGTAAATGCTTTAATATACTTATTTTTTAAATATAAAGAGCCAAACTTTAGTTTATACTTTACATTTAATAAATGCACCACAATTTTTAATGCACATGATTAATTGTTATTTGTAATTTGTAATTTTTTTATTAGTAAAAAATAAGAAAAAAATTAAAGAGAAATTAAAACCTTTAATACTTATAAAAATAAAATATAAAGACTCTATTAGACTTAAACAAAATATTTTATCATTTACATTTGAGTATTTCTTAAGATACTTTTTATTATAGAGCACCATTAAGGATGCTCTTAACTTTTTTTGGTAAAAAGAAAAAGGTAAAATACAGTTTTAAACTCTTGAACTCTCCAAACTTATTTTATTAAATTTTTTAATTTTTATTTTATTTTATTAAGCTTTTACACATTTATTTTAATTTTTATTAAAAATTTAATAGTCTTTATCCAAAAACAATAAAAGTATAATAGCTCAATAAAATAAATAAAATTTCATAAAATATACAGATAAAGTCTTTAGTAAAATAAAAAAATAAAAAACTAAGAGCTTAATAGAATAAAGTTAAGCAGAGACAATTTCATACTCCCAAGACCACATATTTACACATCCAAGCTACCATAAATTAAGTATACACTTCCAGAAATATTAATTTCCAAGAACAGTGACCTGGTAGCATTGACTCTAGTCTCTGATAACTATCAGTTGATGTATATTTGAGTCAGAACATTTGGTTAAAATGTCAGAGCGCCTAGTGTAAATTTATGATATATCTTCCATATATTGACTTTATTTAATCATATGCAAATGATTTGAACCATTTAATAAATTGTTCAAAAACTTTCCAGCACTTTCTTTTTCCATTTTCTTGTTTGCATTTTGAAATAGAAAATTTTGATTATGGTCTCCACTGTGTCTCCTAACCCGCTAATGAGCTTTGGTCTAGTGGTCAAGACTTAAATTCTATGATATTTTGTGCTACAACTCGCTTATATTGGTAACTCGGTGCAGAAGTCTGGCCGCCACTTCTCCTTTAAATAGCATAGTGAAATTATCCATTCAAAGTAATGTATTATAACCTTTCAAATATTTATTCTTTATAAAACAAACATACTTATTTAAACATCCGCAATTGCAGATATTGATTCATTTGTATTCCTTTTTATTTTATAAATAATTTAATATTAACCGACAAATTATCTAATCAACCATATTTTATATTTATATTGTTTTTACAACAGGCTGAAAGAGAAAAAAAAAACAACAAATCAATTGTTAACTACGATTAATAATAAATAAAAATATTTTCAAAATTTGTATTTTTATTTTTATCGATGCTTAGAAAGAGCATAAAAAATCTAACCAGCGAGCAATCCATGATTAGTGGCCAGTTTAGTATTATTGTGAAATCCTCTATTCTGAAAAAAAAACTTGATTTTAATTTTAAATTATTTTTGGGATTTATTTGTAAAGAAAGTACAGTTTAGTATATATATATAAATATATTTATTTATTTCTTCAAAGTCAGATCCTAGAAAATAAATATAATGAAAAGGAAATAAAAAGCGAAAAGTAGATGAAAAGAAATGTCGAACTTACGTATAAAGAAATGTTAATAATAATTTTTTGGGGCATTCTTTGTTTTTGTCTGTTATCCGCTCATTTGTGAGGGTTGGTTGTGGAAGTGATTATGGGCCAGCAATTATACCCAGAAAAACATTAGGGCCTGATCGAAAGATTAATGTTCAGATGACAATATACTTGCTTACCCAAATGCAAAATGCAAGAAATAGACTTTAGAATTCAGACATGGGCAATACCCATCAAACTGTGCGAGATAGTCACATATTGAATTGTATTATGGTTCAGAATGCTGCTTGTAATGTAATGATAGTAATAATAATAATAATATCCAAGGAAAAGGAAGAATCATGTGTTAGATAGACCCGCAAAATCAGTTGCTAATTCCATCTAGCTTACCAAATACATACATGATAAACTGAAGGCTTTTTGTTTAAATTTTGAATTTATTTTTATTTTATTTTAAATTAGCATAAACCAGAAATAAATATTATAAATCAACATAAAGTTAGTTAGTTTTTTATATATATATATATATTTGAATTTTTATATTTAATATTTAATAATTTAATAATTTTGATTAATTTTCAAGGAAATAATCTTATTTTTAAAATAATTAAATTTAATAAAATTATAATTATAACATGTAATAATATTTTAATGTCTAGACATATTAATTATTAGAGAACACTCTCTCTGATATATATTAATAAAAAATTGAATATTACTCGAGAAATTTAGTGTCACGGATTCAAATGGGAAACACAATTTTTGCTTGTCGGTTGTGAGTCCGGAAAACTGACAACAACTATCAGCTCCCACCTGGAGCCATCCATACCTACTTGCAATTTTGTATCTTATTTTTATATATGATGTATATATAATATATCTTCTCTATATATTCAGTATATTCAAAATTTATATTTTTTATTTTAAATAAAATAAAAATTAATTTAAAATTTTATATAATTAAATTTATGCAAAATAAATTATATTTAAATTAAATTCTAATAAAATAAATAAAATTTCTAATTAAATTTTACTAATAAGTTAATATATTCAATAATAATAAAAAAATATCATTTTTAAAATTATTATTTATAGATAAAATAAACTTTTTAATATAATCCATAATTTTTTGTCAACAATTAAAATTTTATTAACACGGAAGTAATACAGACAATTCCTTTTTCTTGGTACGGTTAGTCTACGTTTAGTCAGTAACTTCTTTTATTCTTTTTCTTTTTAGTATCCGTGAGTAATATTATTAATATTGTATTGTTGGACGTTGAACATATTGATAAGTAATTTTTTATTATAACTTTTGTGGGAAAACTATCTAATTATTAATTATAATTAGTATATGTGGTCATAAAATCCATGTGTATCAGCCTCTCTGGTAATAGTAATATTTACTAAATTCTAAAGTGTAAGAAGTCTGAGAGGAAAACAGCCCCGGATAACCACTTAAGCCCCCTAAATGATCATTCAATGAAGGAGATAGGAGTGCAGAAACAGTCAGACAGCCACCCTTGAAAGAGTTAAAAGAAAAAAAAAATCATACAAAACATTTTAACTAAATGCAACACAATATTAGTCTATTTAAATTTTAATTTGAGAATAAGATTTCTCTAATGTCCAAAACTGCAACCTTCAATTATTATGATGCAAAGCTAACACGCCAAGCTCAAAGAATTATGATAGTAAGCTAGCATTTTTTTAGTAATTAAAGAATTCACTAAAAATTAAATTGCAATTATAACCTAATTTATTTTTCTGAAAACAAAGAGTTAAAATAACAAAATATTTAACTTGCAATGTATAGTAACTAAAATATCCTACAAAATGATAGTTTAATTGTATTTTTAATATTCTATTAATTAATAAAATTAATTTAATAATTAAATAGTAATTAGAACTTAAAAATAATATTTTAGTTATATCTTTAATATTATATTAACTAATAAATTAATTTCATAATTAAATAATATTTTTAGTTCCAACAAATAGAATTTTAATTATTATTTTAATATTATATTTAATAAAATTAGTTTTTTAATTATTTAAAAACTTATAGTTGTAAAAGATTATAATGTCAATTATATTTGTAGAATTAAAAATGATTAATTGAAAGTAATATGAATTAACCATAAAGAATTCTAGATCTAAAAGATTGTAATGTCAATTATATTTATAAAATTAAAATTGATTGATTAAAATTAATATAAATTTACCATACAGGTGAAAACTCATTTATTTAATGAAAAAGAAAAGACTCGCTCCAAAATCAAATATTATTGACAGTAGGTAATTTATATTTTGGACTTGTGTATACTATGCATTATGTACCCGGTATCCAATACGTTATCATTTTATTTAATTGATGGGGTTAATTTTAATCGCACGTGTGAGAGAGTTTTTTTTTAAATAACGCTCTATTTTATTTTTTTCGAATTATAACATAATTGCGAACTGTTTTTTTATTATTTGGCTTATTTTATCTTCTTCATTCTCTATTCTTGACCATTGAAACCTTTAAATCGATTTTGTTCTTCATTCTTTTTATTTTTTTGGTTTTTGTTCTATGGTTCATAATTTTGCTATTCTTCATTATTCTTTTTTCTTTTGTTCTCTACTTCATAATTTTGTTGTTCTTTTTTCTCTTTTTCTTCTCATTCAGAGATTTGCAGATTTTTACAAGTTGAAATTCTTCATTCTTTCATTTCTTTTACTTATTTTTTTTTAAATTCATAATTTTATGGTGGAATTGATTGATAGAGGAGTTAATAGATGAGAATCTGAAAATTTTGATCTATTAATTATTTGTGCAGTTGAATGTTCAATTGTAAATCTAGATTCAACTTCAAATGCTGATAATAATATATATGTTGTTTATTTTAAAATTAAAAAATATAGGCATAAATTGTTAAAGAAATATGATTATGTCTAGAAACTACAGGTTTATAATATTCATAATTTTAGTTTTATTGTTAAAAATGAACAAATTCATTATGTACATGATTGAGATTCAATATGTTTGCACTACAAGTTTATTTTATATGAAGTGCAAGTTCATTATGTACAATATTTAGTATCATTATATTTACAGTAAAAATTCATCATTATATTCATAATTATGATAACAATTATATTGTTGAAACAAAATATGTTTATTATGTATTAAATTGAGGTTCATTTTGTGTGTATTATATGTTTATTATTAAATTCATCATGTTTTCTATTTTTATAGTTGACAGTGATAACAATGCAGGTTTATCACAGTATAACATTAGATTCATCAAATATTTTATACACGTTGAAATAATATATTCATTATTCATAGTTTATAATGAACAAGATCATTATCTTCTCTGCTGCATAATCTTTTCTTTTCTCTTCATTATTTATGAAAAAAATTTATTTGACAAGCTAAACTTCTTCATTCTTTTTTTCTGTTCTTATTTTCTTCTTAAGTTCACAATTTTGTAAATAAATTGATTGATGGAGTAGTGAATGGATATGAATTTAAAAATTGTAAATGAACAAATTATATCTGCAGCTGAATGTTCAATGTAAATATGGATTTATATCCATATTGGTCATTAACATTGAGGTTCATAAAATATGAATTAAAGCTTCATCATTTTATTTATAATTTTAATAATAGTTTTATTTTTGAAATGGAATAGATTTATTCTATAGTACATTGAGTTTCATTATATATGAACTAGAAATTCATCATTTTATTCATAATTTTTATAACAGTTTCATTATTGAAATAGAATGGGTTCATTATGTGTGAATTATAGGTTCATCATTATATTTATTATGTTTTCTATTTTTATAGTTGATAATCAAAATAATGCAACTGTTCAGAATTTACTTAGATTATATGTCAAATCTGTTAGTGAAGTTTATGGTTTATACAGTGAGTATGCATTAAGAGTGAGGTTTATTATTAAAAGAGTAAGTAAAGATATAGAACACATGACAAAAGACTCTCATTAAGATTTTATATCATTAGATTCATCAATTTCGCTGGCATCAATAAAAATATTTTTATCTTATTTCTCACATTACTCAAAAAAATATCTGGATCTATACTGTCATTATGAGATTATCAGTTATAAATCTTTTTTTTGCCTTTATAAATTCTTGTTACACATTTTTTTTGCAATATATTTTCTACCTTTTTTGCTCATGTAAAATAATAATTATAAGAAATAATAACTAATAACATAAGAATGTAATCCATTAAATGGTTTTTATTAATAATAAACCTTATATCATTAACAAATGAATATACAAGATTAAAGTAATAAATATGTCACATGAGCATAAAAATAAATCTATATTCATAAGTTATTAATCAATAGATTCATTATCTACAAACAACAAATTCATTACAATATCAGTTGAGTCTATCAAATGTTTCACATAAATTCATTAATCATAGATTATAATCAACTAATTCTTCATCTACTAACAATAGATTCATCAAAGTATTATTTAAGGTTCATCAAGTATATAAGACATGTTTATGCGTATAAAATATATTCATTCTAAAAAAATTATATATGATAATTTCATATATAATAAAGGATTATATAAAAAAAATTAAAAATAATATTTTTAAATTTGATAGAAAATCACTTACATTTATTTTATATAAATTATATATACACCAGGAAAAATAATTTTCTGAAAGTGGAGAAATAATTATATCTTGGGTTAAATGAGTTTTGTATGGAGAGCTTCTGTTTTTAAAAGTGGAGAATCGTATATTTGATGCGGATCTTTTTATTTTTATTGTTCGTTAAAATTATAAGTTGAATTTACATTTTTTTTTAAATATGTATTAATAGACCCAAGTTCATAATGCTGATATGACAATGGATCGACGGTGGAGGTAGGCCGGAAGTACTCCAAAACTAAATTTTCCAGAGACGGAATTATTGAAAATCAAAATCCATCCCATCACTTTCTCTTTGATAGTTTCAGCTCAAACAGAATTGGAGGACTAAGTGGGACCAGAATAAAACTCCACACGACAACAAACATGACAAATTTCCTCGATGATGTTCGAAAACAACAGCAACTGAATCAGCCCATGAATGGATAGAAGCACACTTTGGTGTGTGTGGTTCATCGGTTTCCACGATTCATATACTTCTTTTTTTCTTTAAAATTTAAATCTTTTAAACACGGACTTTCATTTTGGAGCCATTCCCGTGGTGTCAAAATTCTAATTTTCTAAAAACCCACTTAAACCCAATACCCCAACTTGATTTATTCCTTATTCTGATAAAATGGCTTCTATGTCTAGATTTGTGCTCAAAGATTGCAAGTTACAAACTTGTAAATCTATTTATAGACCAAGCTCTGGTTTTCCTTCTCGGCTAACAATATCTTCTCTGGGTATGTCTTGTTTTGGCTTTGATTTCATTTATTTGCTTCCTGGGTAGTGTTTGCTTGCCTTCTTTATTATCTGGGATTTCTTGTTTCTTCATTGAGAGTTGCTTCCTCTTTTTCTTTTTGAAGTGTTGAATGTTCAACTATGTGCTTTAATTAATAATCAATTCTTTGTGGTGCATTTGAATGTTAAGACATAAGAAATGGGAGTTTTTTAGCTGATAAAGGAAGAACTTGTGCAATTCAAAGCAAGCCAACAAGTCCAGTTGTTGCTGTTGATGCCCCTTTTCGTGTCATTCAAACTTCCAGGTATCTATTGGAACCTGAGTTGTTGGTCTGTGCGCTTTATTCTTAATTAAAATGTTATATGATCACGCAAGAACGATATTAGCGGAGGGTTAGAGGCTAGTTAAATTGTACGAAGAGCATAGCATTAACAAACCTTTCTATGATTACCGTTTCTAGTTGGACTTTTATCCTACAGTTTGGTACAAGTACTTTTAAACTTTATTCCTGTCCTCCCCATTCTCAGGTCTAGCAGACTAGTACTTGTATGTTACTTTTGGTTATGGAAAATGATTGGTGCTATGAACCATGGCATAAATATTTTTATTATAATTAATTAATTATTCATAAAATAGAAACATAAGTAACGAATCACTGTATCTATTGTTGCCCTTTGATTATATCCTCTTTTTCAGTCAATTATTTAGTTAATTAGGTCTTCTTTTAGCCTATTTAGTTTGTTGCCATAATGGAAAATTAAAAGATTCTTCTTTATGTTGATGACTTCCTTTTTTATGCATCATAAGTTCATAACGTTTCCACTGCTTTATAAAGCAAATCCCAAGTTTTGTGCAAGGCGGCTGCAGATGTGTCTGAAGATGTTCCCAATAGCACACCAGCTGGAATGAGCATGTATGAAAAAATAATTGAAACTCTTACGACTCTGTTCCCTGTGTGGGTATGTCTCATGTATCTTTGGTATAATTTTATCAGACTTTAGAATAATCACTAGACATTATTGCAAAACTGTTCTTGAGTGTAAAATGTTTATTTCAAGAACATTGATTTTGCTCCTAAATGTTTATTTGCGTGACTAGGTCATATTGGGCACCATCGTTGGCATCTACAAGCCAGCTGCGGTAATATTTAAGTGTTGTTTTCTTTCTTCCATACCAAGAAAGTTGCTGTTGCTTAACTAACTGTTGGTGCCTTTTTTTAGGTCACATGGTTGGAGACAGATCTCTTCACCCTTGGCCTGGGTTTCCTCATGCTTTCAATGGGATTGACTTTGACTTTTGAAGATTTTAGACGATGTTTAAGAAATCCATGGACTGTAAGCAATGAGAATAATTATATATATTAAATCGAGGTTTCTTTCTTTCCCTTCTCTCTAAATTATTTATTCCCGTGTTGCAGGTAGGTGTAGGATTTCTGGCTCAGTACTTAATCAAGCCCATGTTAGGCTTCGCTCTTGCAATGGTATTATTCACCATTTTGCTTCATATCACATTGTTTTTCCCATGTTTTGTATTCCTTCTCGTTTATGCATTCATCTGTTCACAGCTTTGCTAAAATTGAGTTGAGCAACAATGACAAATAGCAACATTAGTGCTCAATGTTTTTGTCACTGAAATAACTTGATTCTAGGTGTGTTTGGGGGCTTCAAAGTCGTTAAAATGATAAAATGAATAATTATCGTTAACTCTTCCTTCTTCCACTAATGTTGTCTGGATTGAAGTGATATTTTAGGAGTACCTAGCTCAAGGAATCAAATAGCGCATATATTGTTTTCTTTTGCTCTAGGATTTTTACTGCTTCTGGTGAATGGAATTTGAATACGGAGTTACCCTTTTGCTTTTATTAATATGTTCTTTCAATTATCAGTCTTTATGGGTCACACAGATACTGTGCTTCAAATTTAGTTGTGAGGTTCTATAACACTGGAACCTGCAATGAGCCAAAATCAGTTTCCCTCACAGGTCAATTATAAGTTTTGGTGTCAGCAAGTCCTGCCCTACACAACATTCTGAATTCTGTAAATAGCTTCTCCTCATTGTAATTTATCAGATGACCTTGATTAAAATTCTAAGCGCTAACAACTCTCCATGTGATTTTCAGACTCTCAAACTATCAGCACCTCTTGCAACTGGTCTTATTTTGGTCTCATGTTGTCCTGGAGGTCAGGCATCTAATGTTGCAACCTATATATCGAAGGGAAATGTAGCGCTTTCTGTTCTTATGACAACGTGAGTGCAAGTTGTATGCATGTATGCATGTTAAGTTAGACTGATCATCTCTAGCCTACCTTATTTTGATTTAATATTTTGTTGCTTAATCTGGTTTGTTGTTAGTAATATGCATCAGTTTCTGAATTTCATCAACAAGGTGTTATATGACTAGATCCCTTATAGTTCTTTGCATAGGAAATATCAGAGCTGACATTTTCTTTTCTTTTCCCATGTGGAAATAATTTTTCAGACAAAGATATACAATGTATGGCTAATCTGCACAGTATTTGCTAATTGTCAAAGCAATCATGCCCAGAATCACCCACTTAGTATTATCACTATTGTTTTCCTTTAGGTAATTCCTTTTAAAATTGGAATAGGTTGAGCTCTTTTTTTTCTAGAAGAGTAGCTGAACCTTGTTCTTAATATAATATAGCTCTGCACCTCTTTTTTTAGTGCGATATATTGTTCTGCTAGCTAAGTTGTACAAGTAGAGGAGAGAATTATCTTTGGAATACTTTTGTACATGGCATGAAGGTTGAAATAGAGGGGAAAAGTTAACTGTCTTGGGCATTTTATGCTTTAAATGTAAATACGAGTGTGATTATGCGTGTAACGGAAAATACATATATGGGATAATCTTCTTTGTTTAATATGGTTGACAAATTTATTTGTGACGTATTCTCTTGTTATTAAGGTGAGTGGTTGTGGCTTCTTGTAAAAAAAATAATTCGCGAAATAAATTACATCTATCCTTTTCTGTTAACTTTAGATTTCATCTTTAGAGTTAAATGTCTCCTAATATTCTCTGGAATTCCTCTAGGTGCTCAACCATTGGAGCTATAATCATGACGCCGCTCCTCACTAAGCTCCTTGCTGGGCAGCTTGTTCCAGTTGATGCTGCGGTACGTCAAAAAGGCTTGATGATTTCCTACCCTAGAGCCCCCTAAGTTTTTAGGATGTGAAACTCGTGATTGGAAGAAACAAATATGTTGTATGATTGATTCACCAGGCACATCGACAGCTGCCCAATGGCACTACGCAAGTAGTTCCATACATGGCACGAGCAGCAAAACCAAAAGAGGTTCTCTGTGCCATGAAAATAATTGCTAGACACCCAACCAGACCAATTAAACCCGAGTATATCTTGTATTACATGGCAGGTTGAGGTCCAAGGAGCCATTCAGGAGTCTTCTATTCTAAATCCAGAATAACTGAGTAGTTATGTTTACATTGTATGAACACATTTTTGACATAAGCTCACAGTACAGTGAAGCATTCACATGAGCATTGATACGAGAAATATGAGGGTGGAATGCGCTGGAAGATCTATAAGATATCTCTCAGTTTAGAAATTTTTGTGCATTTCCAACTTTTATGACAACTTTCATTTCCTGCCATCTTTTCAGGGACTGGCTATCAGCACTTTTCAGGTTGTTTTAGTGCCAACTATTATTGGAGGTAATAGAAGGTTGTTCAAAGATTAATGCATTCAAGTTAGCTGCACTAGAGTTAGAGATCTATGTGTTGTCTTACCCAATGAGTGTTTTGTATATAGTTTGATTTAGAAAATCCTATTTCATTCTTGCTCATATGACAGTATTCTCTAACTCAAAAGTGTTCTTATAACTTGGGTTCTTGCTTATATGACAGTGCTATCAAATGAATTTTTCCCTAAATTCACTTCAAAGATAGTCACAGTCACACCTTTGATTGGAGTTATCCTCACAACCTTACTCTGTGCAAGCCCTGTAAGTCCCAATATATCTAGTGAAAGTACTTGTATGGTTTTGAAATTTCATTTTATATTTTGGAAATAGCTGCTTCATTAAGGACTTACCTTAATCACCATTTCATAGATTGGGCAAGTGTCCGATGTCTTGAAAACCCAAGGAGCACAACTGATAATGCCAGTGGCTCTCCTCCATGGTGCTGCATTTGCTCTTGGTTATTGGCTGTCAAAAATATCATTTGGTGAATCTACCTCTCGTACTATATCCATTGAATGTGGGATGCAGGTAAATATTAAGATGAATTTCTTGGATTTGCCTACTATTTTCCATAGAAGTACCCTACCTCCTTTATCCCCCACAACATACTAGTTTGCTTCTTCTGATGCTTATGTGGTACCATCGACATATGCATATAGACTTATTTTTATGGAGCACTCAAATAGTACATGAACTTTTAAAAAAATGATAACTTGTTTGATTTAGCTCTGTTTGGAAATTTTAGAAATCAAGTGAAGATACGAAATGATAGAAGGAACTATGCCATGAAAATTACTGGGCAGTTTGTAACCATGGATCATACATTCTGAATGTGCAGAATACGAAAGTTACCTTGGCAGATTAACTGCTGGTTAACTTTATCAACTATGATGAATTAAGATACCTTAATTAGTAATGTACAAATATTATTACTCTTTGACAACTTGTTGATTAGCTAAGCCACGTGATCTTCCATTTTTATAATTGAATATTCACCAGTACAACATGCTGAATCCCCTTTTGCTTAGAGTTGCCATGGTTTGTTTTCTTTTTAAAAAATTTAATATTCGTTTGTATGGTTCTACTTGTATCTGCGGAGTCTACAACATGACACATCATGCATTTATGTCTCAGAACTTAGAAATGTTCTCTAAACCATTTACTTTTCTCAGTTTCACCAACTCTTTCTCTTGTACTCAACAGAGCTCAGCACTTGGATTTTTGCTTGCCCAGAAACACTTTACAAACCCCCTTGTGGCTGTGCCTTCAGCTGTTAGTGTTGTCTGCATGGCAGTAAGTATATTACTGCATTCAGTCAGAGCTCAAACTATATGTTTTCTGTGTGCTGTCAATGACTGTTCAGGTATCTTTTGTCAACATTACTTTAACAATCTCAATTTTTTCTTAATCTGCCTTGCAGCTCGGGGGGAGTGCTCTTGCAGTGTTTTGGAGGAACAGACCAATTCCTGTCGATGACAAAGATGACTTCAAAGAGTAACAGTGGTGGCCTTAGTTTCCTGAGAGAATTGCTTTTCTAGTCATTACTAGAAATTGATGGGAATCTTCCATTTCTATTTAGCTGTGTTATCTGCATCCATGTTCAGACCAATTCAATTTAGGGAGAAGTAAAGGGTTTTTTATTCGCATTAGAATTGAGAGTCTGCTTGTAAATTGAATTTCTTATCTTACAATAAGAAATCATTTGAAGTTTAAATGGGCGAGTATCTATAAAAAGAATTCTCCGCTTACATTTCTTTCATTTTCTTGGAAATTTACATTCCAAATACAACAGGGATTACGAAAAAGAAATCGTATCTCATGTTCGATGATCCAAGTCAATCTGTATAATCAAACGAGAAGCTCCTCTACTCTTTACATCAAACCATAAAAAGCTTTACCACCAGACAAAACCATAAAAAAGCCTGATAGCTTAGCATGGACAGCTTTACCATTAGACGGAAACAAGATTGTAAGGTTTATACAAGCAAGTTCTTTTACTGTAGATTTATACAAGGAAAGCCTTGATGTGATTATGATTAATTAAACCATATGATGTCGCTGTTTAAAATGCATTGAGTTTCTTTTTTTCCCCTTTTGAATTGATGATTGTAAGGTTTGTTCCATACGAAGACCATCTTAAAGACACCTTTTAAGAGGATTCGCAATATGTCAAATCCTGATAATGTTTTTTTCATTACAGCGAATTAAATTACATATTTCACTATTTTGTGCAGCCTTGAATATATATGGCGGTGTCCTTTGACATTTGTGCACCAATACTTTACTAATCAAAATTCTTTAATTTCATAAAACCCTAAAGCAAATTGAATCAATGATATCTTCAAAAGATAAAGTCATGATACCCTCGACTATAGTTGGGTCTGTCATGCAAGCAAAATGGAACAAAAACAGAAATTAGTACACCAATGAGATTTGCAAAGAAGGTGCACATAAATTACAGATTGAGCCCATAAATATACAGAATGTAAAGTCCAAGCCCACATACTACCAATCAACTCAGCGATCACATTTAAACCACAAAATGGTGAAATTCAAAATCGTCACCGCACCCACCCTCCCACGCTTATATTAAAATGCTGTTTGTTCCTTGTCCTGATACTCTGAAAAAGTTTCCAAGTAGATCAGGAAAAATCAAAGACAAAAACGATTAACCAACTTAAAAATACAAATCAACCAAAATAGTAAGACTCAAAATACAAACCAACCACCTTTCAGAAAAAAAAAAATCGACCATAAATGTGATTAATTATGAGATGTATATGTTCATGTGTAATTTTTTATTCATTATATAATTAATAACTTATTTTTCTAAGATAATGATTTATTTTTATAATATTATATTGATTAATAAATAAGTTTCTTAGTTATACAATGATTTTTAATTTTAAAAAGTAACATATTAGTTATATTTGTAGTTTAATTTTAAATAAATAAAAAGATTAGCAAATTATTCTAAAATAATAATTCTATTTATTGCATTAATAAAATTTTAAATACTAAAAATCTTATTAAAAATATAATTAAGAATTTTTAAATTATATATATTTTTAAAGGAAAATAGATAATTATAGAATATTAGAAATTTTATTCAGTTTTTTATAAACTTAATTTATATTATTATTTATAATTAAAACAATAATAACGATCCTACAGTGCATAGATAAATAACTAGTTGACAGTAATTTGATAATTAATAATCTCAAACCTCATCTTCATGCTCCATCACATAATAATAAATAAGAAAGTTTTTTAGTTGACCTGCTATTCAATATCTAGTTTTCAAACAGAAAGAAGGAAAAAAAAAAGATTCTCAGAATTGACAAGTCTGTTAGTTTTACCATTATTACTTTAACTGTTACTTACTATTATCAAATGGTTCAATAGCCATAAGAATGATATTTTGTGATGAAACCAATAAGTAAAATGATTAAGCATTAATTTTACTGCTCAAAAGAACGAAGGTTCGAAGTTGTAACCTTTTGTAACACTTACGAGGCAAATGGCCTTTTCATTTGGTGGGTGTGCCGACAGTAAGAAACATTAACCTTTTTCTGTTTTGAAATGATGGGAGGAAGAAGAGGAGAGATCAAGATTTCCCCTTATTTGGAGATTAAGAGACTTCTTCCTCCTGCTTTAATTTATCCCCCAGTTTTCTTTTCTTTACAAATAAATAAAATAAGATATTATATATTCTCTCACCTCATTTCTAATCTTTATTATTATTATTAATTATTACTTCTTCAATTTCATATTTATTCTCACATTTTAATAATTCATTTAAATTAAAAAATATATTGAATAAATTTAATTATAAAAAATTAATTAAAGAGTAACTTGTTCTAATATAAAAAAATGGAATAGAATTGAAAAAATTAATATAAAAATTAAAATTTATTTTATTTAAAAAAGAAATGGGAAGTAGAGGAATGAAAAGAATATTATTTTAGAAACAAAAGAGTAAGTGGCATGGTTCATGCGTTGTTCTCGGGAATAGCATTGAACAAATTTCTGTCCTTGTCGGCAGATGAATCCCATCAAAATAGGTGGGAACTTTGGAAGGCAAACACGCAGTGTGTTAGTCTTTGTACTCCTCCGCCACCCTTCATTTTTTATTCTTTTAACTGCTAAAATGAAGGGAGAAGTGGAATAATGGGAGCAATCTCCACTCGAAAAATTATAATTTAACTTAAAATAAATGTCAGTATTCAGTATTCATGTTAAAACGATCTTCACAAAGACTGGAGAAAATTCTTCATCTCCATCCAACTTTCAAGCATCCATGATACAACTAATATCAAGGCCAAAGGAAATACATGACCTATTTATACTTATACGAGGTATAAATACTTCCAGCACCTTCCATTTTAAAATTGTAGCTTCTGATTATTACTAAAGCTAGTTGATTACAACTAGACATATATAGTAATTGAGGTAGTTTCACTTCTTTACACCTCTTTCTAGAACAAGAAGAAATATGAAAAAACCACCGCAGATACATCCTCGTCAAAAGACAGACTTACTGTCCGCTCTATCAAATGCACAGAACAGAACAGCGTTGCTGGTTTCTATTGTTTGTCTCCAAGAAAAGTAGAAGGGGTCATGTTTCAAGTTTCAAGTTTCAAGTTTCTTAATATATAATTGAACTGTTGTTGTTAGTGTACGTAGGTACTGAGTACCTATAAACCTATCCTTATTTTTGCAATGTGATACATGCCTGGTTCAGACATGGGTTTTGCTACGCATGGAACATGGTGATTTAAACTATACTGCATTAATGTAGCTCAACTCACTCTTACTGTTTTCTTTCTTGAAATCCAAACGAACTCTCATTGATGTGAATAAACGATAACAAATACATTGGCAACAAACTACTCTTTAAGACCTGACGTTACCAAACAAATAAATGAGCTTCACTATTCACAGATCTATGAATAAATCTAGAATTACACTCACCTGAAGAGAAACATTGAGGACTCCTCAAGCCTTGGATGACTTCGGCTGCATCTGATTCTATGATACATCTATCCACCTGATAAAGCCTCCCTAATGCTTATTGCGTCAGCCTCTCTAACTGTGAAGTTCCCAGAAATAGTACCTGATCTAGCCATCAGCATTTAACCAGTAGAATCCTTTACCCCCCGGCCCATATCAACTCACACTTTCGCATTAATATACTATTTTTAGGATTACTCTTACTGCTTAATTAGCCATGAAAATATTTGACATTTTACCCAACAATTTCAAAGAGATCCTAAGGGCTAAATATATTCTTCAAATCTTTTGACAAGCAGCTAATTAACTAACGACCAACAAAATGGTGGGAAAATAGAAAAAGAAGAGATGCAACTCGTTTGCTGAAAATGATATGTTGAACTTGGATTTGGAAGAAATATTAGGTTGGGATATCAAAGTCTTTATCAGAATAATTCAAACCTGATAAAGAAACGAAAGACATTTTTGAAATTTTAAAGAAAAGTAAGTGAAAAATGGAATAAATCATAGATATGATTTGAAGAATTTAATTAGGCCATTAAAATATATGTTCATAGTGCATGCTATTTATTTCATGCCCCAAAATTATCTCCCTCTCTTAAAATATATGAAACATTTCAATAATCTTGGTAATAAAAATCAATTGTGATAATAATAACACTTGTGCTTTCTGCAAAGCCAAGTAATTTGAGTGATACCACCCCAATGATTAAGTTTGTTTTTCTGAATACGAGGATGAATAGTAGAGAGAAAGTTTAGAATAGTGGAGAAGAAAAAGAGGGCTACTTTTGCCTTCCATTATACATTATACTTATTGGTCATATTATAATCAAATGCATAGGAAGATATTTAACTAATTATGCAGGGAATGTATATATTTAGTTAAAATTTATTTATATAAATTTTTTTATGTTTAATATATTTATTAATAGTTATAGAATTAATTTTAAATGGAAATAGATATTATTTTTGAAAAATTTATAATTGAAAGAATATAGATAAGAGGCATAAGGAAAGATAAAGTAAGAAGATATAATTAAAAATTATATAACATATTGAT
This sequence comes from Ricinus communis, assembly GCF_019578655.1. Classification (NCBI taxonomy): domain Eukaryota; kingdom Viridiplantae; phylum Streptophyta; class Magnoliopsida; order Malpighiales; family Euphorbiaceae; genus Ricinus; species Ricinus communis. The sequence continues at coordinate 26,735,028 of NC_063258.1, forward strand.
TTACTAATTCATATAAAAAAATTTGTTTTTATTTTTAGAATTTAATTCAGATAAAATATTCATAAAATTTCTTAATTTCAATTTTATTTTATAAATAAATTATACAAAATTTTATGAATAGAGTAATTTCTATATCATAATCTCTTAATAATAATAAATTCTATTCAAATTGATAAAATTTAATAGATAAATTAATAATATAAAAAATAAAATTATTGTATTTTTAAATTTATGATTATTAAGTATTTTCAAAATGCTATTCTTTTCAATATCTTAAATCTAATTAAATAGCAATGAAAGGAAAAATAACTTGCAAAACTAAGCAAGAAAAATCATTTTAAAAGACTATGCAACCAAGTAATCTTTTGAGTTTATTATTTACACAAAAAATTAAAAAAATTATTTCAGTGATTTATAGATATTACCCTATATATACATATATGTGAATTCTATTAAAAATAACTAACATATAGTTTGTTTTTATATAATTTTTTAAATATTTAATTCTTATAGAGAAAAAGAAAAAGAGAAACGCATTTACTCGCCACACATTCTAGATAGAGAAAGGACTTAGTACATATAATAATCTAGATATAAAATTAAATTTTGAATTCTAATTTTTTTATTAATGTGTGCTTAATTTTTATTTTGATATATGTACTACTTTTGAAACATGAAATTTAAATTTATGTGTAATTTTATAATTTTTTATTAATTTATTAATTAATAAATTAAATTCCTAAGGATTAGAGATAGAATATTAATTATATTTTAATATTATTAACAAATAAATAATTTTTAATCAGATAATAATACTAATTCTATCCTAAAAAATAGTAGCACATTAATTGTATTCTAATATTATATTAACTAATAAATAATTTTTTAATCAGATAATAATATTAAATTTATCATAAAAATACTATATTACTTATATTTTAATATTATATTAACTAATAAATTAGTTTTGTAATTGGATAATAATTATAATATAAAAAATAAAATTTTAAATTGTATTTTTAATATTATATTTAATTAATAAGTAATATTTATATTATTGCATTAATAAATTTTAAAATATTAAAAAATTAAAGATGTTTATATATAGTTAGTTTGTTATTATTTTTTTAAATTTTATAAAGTAATATTGAAGTGTAAATTGTCCAGTTGGTATCAACGAAGACAGTCCATGTAATTGAGCCCCCACGATTACGACCATGACTAATTAGGGCGCTGGTATGACGATCCTGCACGGAGCAAGAAGAAGCACAAAATGAGACAATGCAGTCATGATCGGTAAGCTGGCTAACAGAAAAAGAAATTCATAGACAACATATTAGAGAACAAAAAACCGGCCAATGTCTCCGTGGTGAGACATTTCTAACGGAGGAGTTTGAATAGGCTTTTGGAAGAGCGCTCCGCGTGGTTTTTTTCCTATCTAGTCTAGAACCCCCTAGTTGTGAGAAAGAGCCGCTCTACACACACCCTAGGCGATCTCGCCAGCATGAACCGTCCAATTTTCACCTCCCCTAGACGAACAATCGACAAGCCAGACATTATTTTCAATGCAAAATTTTTTTTTACGATTAGATTCCGGAGGAGAATACATGTCCACAAAATTCTCTCAATATCTTCTTTCCAGAGGCACTGAGATCTTATGCGTATACTTCTGGAAATAGCAAAGTATGCACTATAACTCCAGGGTCCCTTGAATCATTGTATTCATAAGAAAAGGGCAAGAGACTCCCGAGAGCCAGAAGTATTAAAGGAATGGCCATAGGAATGACATCTTACGATGTCTCACCCGAATGAATTAGTTGGTATTAAAAACTCGAGACTGTATATCAGTTTGAATCAAAATGGTACCAAAAGTACAAAAAATTATATCAATTTAGTCCAAATGACCAATTTTCGACAACAAATGGCGACGTGGCAAGCTGATGAGGTATATTCTGATTGTTTTGCTCCCTCAGCGTGTGCCACGTCAATTAACTTTGTCTTCTCAGCTTGTCACGTCACCATCCATTGTCAGAAATTTAGTATGTGGACTAAATTGATATACTTGTCTGTATTTTTAGTATTATTTTGATTCAAATTAAAGTCTTGATATCAAATTAATATACAGTCTCAAAATTTGATACCAATTAGTTATTTTACCCAATATTGAATGTTGAAAATCTAATTATATTTTATTCATCGACTTAACTTTATAATTAAAATAATAATCACACATAAAAGTCTAGTGTTTTCACACACAAAATAGAGATTAAAAAAGAAAAAAGAAAAGGAGATTAAAAAAGAAAAAAAAAAAAAAGGGTGGCAGGCAAGCAGCCATTCTTCAAAAGAATGATTTTCTTTCTTTTTTGTTAAGAAAAAAAGAATATTTAAAAAATTTGCATTTTCTTTTGGAAAACCGTAAAGAACGTGTTTTTAGAGAATCTGACCCACAGAAGTTTTGCCCTGACATTCTTTGTTTCTTGATTTTGATATCTGATTGTTGTTTCTCTTTTGCACATTACTAAAGGACTACTAGTGCAAAATCATGTCTCAGTCTAATTCTCAGTCTCAGTCTCAGTCTCAGACCAATTGGGAAGCTGATAAAATGTAAGCAAATTGTTTCATTTCTAGGGTTTATTTTTATTTATTTTAGCTTTAGAAATCTTGGGTTTTTTAATTGGGTTTTTGGGTCTCAGGGTTTTGTTATTTTCTTGTTCTTCGTCTTCCTCTTTTTTTAATATAGTTTCTGAAGTGTTGGTGTTTCCTTTAACTTCTTTCTCCCCACCCCCCCCCCCCCCCCCCCCCCCCCCCTTTTCTTTGAGTAATATTCTCTTCATTCTTGGGCCATGGCTTGTTTGGTGTTTCTAATACGAAAATTGGATTTTTAGTAGAAATTATGCTTTTTTCTGCCTCAGTTTTGGTTAGGGTTTGAAATTTTACTTTTTTCTTTTTTTACTATTATAGTTTTCATAATTTCTATGAACAGGCTTGAATTTTATTCTTCGGGGTGTATTTTTTTTACTTCAATGTTTCACATTGTAAATCTTTTTGTTTTAGTTATTGCTGATGAAATTGCCATTGCTGATAAGAAGGTAGTTTTATATTATAGGTCAAATTGCTTTTTTGGAAATAAAATTTTCACTTAGAAGAGAAAAGGTTTTCTTTTGAGCTTTTCCAACTAGTTCCTTTTTCCCCTAAATTTTGAGATTTAGAGTTGGACTTTTGAGGAGTTGTGCACTGTCAAATGAATCTTTTGACTGCTCATTCTGATGGAAATTGGAGAGTAAGCTTTCTACTTAGTGGTCTAATCTCTGCCGTTGAATCTAGAAGATGAAATTGTCACTTGAACTTAGCTGCACATATTGTGCTACATTTAATGGGGTGGGAGGCTCTATATTGAGTATTTTAAACACTGATCATCTCTAGAAGTTTCCATCTTCTATCTACATTTCGTTAGCAGTTGAGGCTTTTTGATCTTTGCTTCTTGTTTGTCACTATTGTGTCTTGCTCTACTTTATAGTCTCAATAATACTGATTTCTGACTGGCATTATGTCTTTGTTCCTTGGTACAATAGGTTGGATGTTTATATATATGATTACCTTATGAAAAGAAAACTGCATACTGCTGCGAAGGCATTTCAGGCTGAAGGGAAAGTATCCACAGATCCTGTTGGTAAGAATATTTGATGGAAAGAGATAAATTAGGAAACCAAAGGCAAATAGAGACATTACAGAATTTTGCATGTTCATTTGCTGCCATGTAATTGGAATATTATTGACTTTTCATTTGCTTTTAATTCCAGCTATTGACGCACCTGGTGGTTTTCTCTTCGAATGGTGGTCTGTCTTTTGGGACATTTTTATCTCTAGGACAAATGAGAAGCACTCGGAAGCAGCTGCATCTTACATTGAGGTCTATTTATGTTTTTTTTTTTTAATTTTATTTCTTCCTTACTGCGGTATGTTGGCCTCATTGCAATATTGTGATTTCTGTATTTTATGCATTTTGTGTCTAATCTGCCAAGTAGAATGCAATTGTATTATAGTCTTTATAGATAGCCAATAATTGATTGTCTTCTCTGGCTTATGTATTTGATAATTTTTGTAGTTTTTTTATCTTTTGTAAATAGATCCTTGTCACTGAATCCTTCCCCTGTTAAATGGGAAAAATAAAATCTTTGGGCTGTTTTTCTTCTACATGTTGACTTCGTAAAATTTCTGTGCATGTTTAAATTGCTTAAACTTATCTAAATTCTGTTTGATAGGCTTAGACAGAGTTTCTTTCATTAGTTTGTTCCACACTGTCTGGATGAGCATAATTAGCTTTAGTATGTTTGTTTCATTGGTGAAATAAAAATGAAGTGCACTGTTTCCCAAGGATTTCCTTGATTTGTAATTTCAATGTTGGGAATATAGTTTACTTAAAACCTTATGGATGAAAGTACTTGAAAACAGCAGACTCAAGTGGTCAAGGCACGGGAAATGCAGCAGCAGCCAAAGCCTCAGCAACATCAGCAAATGCAGATGCAGCAGCTGTTATTACAGAGACATGCTCAGCAGCAGCAGCAGCAGCAGCAGCAACAACAACAACAGCAACGTAGAGATGGTAACCAGCATCCAAGTGGAAATGCCAGTGGACTTGCTGCTAATGATGTCACGAGACAGAACTCTGCGACTGCAAATGCTTTGGCAACAAAAATGTACGAGGATAGACTAAAGCTTCCGCTTCAGAGGGATTCCTTGGATGATGTGACTATGAAGGTGCTCATTCAGTAAGAGATTTAAGATTGACTTTTTCTTGTTTATCCTTGCAGTTCTAACATTAGAATACCATGCAGCCAAGACTAAATGATAATATGGGCCAGCTTTTGGATCCAAATCATGCCTCATTGTTGAAAGCAGCTGCATTGGGTGGCCAGCCTCCAGGGTAATTTTCACATGATATTGCTTTTATTGCAATGTTGTGTTATATCTTTATGTTCGGAATTGGAAAGTAGCTGAGACTTCTTTTAGTTATTCATTACTTTTTCTTTGGCAGGCAAACACTGCATGGGACACCTGGAGGCTCAGGAAATCTGCAACAGGCTCAAAACCGCAGTCAGCAGCTTCCTGTGTCTACTCAGGTAACCTGTATGCTATGTGTTATATATGATCTGACCTATAATACTCTTGTAGTTGTAAATTTTATATGGAGATTTTTTATTTTGCCACAGGATTTAAAGAATGAGATTAATGCAATGATAAGTCCCAGAACTGCTGGTACAGAAGGATCACTGATTGGAGTTCATGGTAGCGATTCTCCTTTCCTTACTATTTTAAACACGATTTTTGTACTGCTGTTTGTAGTTTCACATTATTTTACATATATCAAAAAATGGAGCAGCAAAACAGCAAATTTCTTTAACTATTGCCATGCCTATGTTGTGGTGTAGGAGTCTATGACTGTATTAGTGATTTTGGAATAAAAAAACTACTTTTGATTGGTTCCCTGGACTTTTGTACATGTTGCATTGGACTTGTCTTTGGAGAACTTTAAATCACAGGATCAAGTTCTCAATAGGCAGGTGTCATGCATGTATACATATGCATTCTGATATACTATTTTGACATTGATAACTGAATTTCATCTTCATACAAGTCTTGGTAGTGAAACATACAAAAGATGGTTGAAGTCTGCAACTTTAAGTACTCTTTATTTGAAAAATCCATATCTGAACATATCCTTGACCAAAAAAAAAAAAAAAAACGAAAAAGGACAAAAAAAAAGGATGCATGTACAATCCAAGTCTATGACTTGTATATCCTATTGTTCTTTGGGGATTCATGGTTTTTGAATTGAGATCGGAGCCGCTGGGCTTGAAAAGCATGAGTAAATTGATCCTAGAATTGATCTGAACCAAATTGCCTTGGCCGCAATGTATAAAGTGCATGCATGTTGTATAGCATGCAAAGGATGAAAGATGTTAAAATTAATTCTTTTACTGTAATACTATTGCAATGGAATTTTAATTGATTATAAAATTTTCTAGAAATAAATTTGTTAATATTATTAATAGTTGACATTTCCAATTTTTAAAAATTTAATAATTAATACAGCATTAACAGTGAGCCATGATGTTCATTCTTGTAGTGAAAAAATATGGAATAACTTTAAGTAGGCTTTAATCATCAGCAATGTTCTAGTGAAAAGAATAAATACCAATAAGTGGATGCCTAAGGAGATTGAATGTGTGTTTACACAATTTATGTGTTGTAGGGGGTAATAATTGGAAGGCAAGGAAGCTTTATATTCTCCTATAATTGAAAAGGATATAAATTGAGAGAAATCTGGTATATGCATATGATACTGTGTTATTTCAAATCACATGTTAAATATCACTACACATTGTGTGTGATGCACAACAGTACAAGAATTAAGAAGAGGGGAGGGGGAGAGTGGTTGGTTGGAACTAACATCTTTCCCATGTATTAATAGGATCAAATCAAGGTGGAAGCAACTTAACTCTGAAAGGATGGCCTTTAACAGTAAGTTTTGCCTGATATCATCCTCCATGCATTTGGAAAATATCAAAACTTATAGAAGAAGTTTTATAAACTATTTGTGTAAAGAACTTGAAATTTCATATTAGTTAAGGCATTAAGTCACAACTTATGGACCAATCTAACCTGGGATTTTTATTAGGGAGTGGATCAGCTTGGGCTTCTTCAGCATCAAAGATTGATGCAATCTCCTCAGCCACTCAGTAAATTTCAGTTACAACAGCAGCTGATCCTTCAAGCGCAACAAAACTTGGCATCACAATCAGTCAATGATTTGGAACGCAGAAAACTGAGAATGCTTCTTAGTAACCAGAGTATGGCTCTTGGGAAGGATGGCCCATTGCATTCTGGCGATGTGCTTGGGAACTTTGGATCAGGAATGCAAGTTAATAACCCTATGTTGCCACGTGGGGATACAGATATATTATTTAAGGTGGTCTTCTCGTTCCCATATGTGTAGTGTTTATATGTCTAATAATTTTGGGGTCTTCCATTAGATTATTTTCTTAGCTCCCTAGAAACATTTGTTTATCTGTAGCTGCATGTTACTCAGTTACAGCAGCAACAACTACAGAGCAACAACCAACAACAGCAACAGTATGCACAGCACCCACTTGTGAGTCAGCAGTCTCAAAACTCAAATCAGCACCTCCAGCCACAAGATAAAATTGTTGGTTCCAGCAGCATGACGGGGGATGGTAGCATGTCAAACACTTTTCAAGGAAATGATCAGGTTGGCTATCTAGTGGATTTCAACTTTGCACGTTATATTGATGGCTGGAGTTGTAAATGAAATTTAGCGCTTATATCTGTCAATGATTCACAAAATGCTGCCTAGTGCCGGTGTTTTGAGCTTGACCCATGTAGCTAACTGTTTTATCTTTAAATCATTCACATGATTTGCTTATGCTTCTTTTTACATCTATTGCCTTTTCTCTTTTATTTCTTCTTTTACTCTGTCGCTCTCCTTTAAAGTTAGTATTACTATGTATCTTGTTTGTCTATTTGCATGCATGTGCTTATCTTTAGTTGCCAATCTAGATATATAATTTTTTAGAATCTGAATGTCACCATGTTTGATCAATCTTCTACTCCATATGATCTTATGGGTTTCGACTGAAATTCTTGTTTGTCACAGGCTTCAAAGAGTCAGATTGGGCGAAAGAGAAAGCAACCAGGGTCATCCTCAGGCCCCGCCAATAGCTCAGGCACAGCTAATACCACTGGACCATCCCCTAGTTCTCCATCAACACCCTCGACTCGCACACCAGGGGATGCTATTTCAATGCCCATGTTGCCACACAGTGGTGGTTCCTCTAAGCCTTTGCTTATTTTTGGTTCTGATGGATTGGGCTCTCTTGCATCTGCTTCAAATGACCTTGTGAGCAATTCTGTTAAATTCTTTCTGTTAGTATCATTGAGAATGATTTTACCCTGGTCATCTTTCTTTGTTTGTTTTGGAGCCATTTAAATTGCTTAGATAGAATCACTTTTTTTTTTCTTTTTCTTTTTTGAGTCTTTCCTTTTGCTTTTGATCTTTAAACCTTATTAACTAGGGGAGAGAGAACTAGGATAGAAAAGGTGGTAGGAAAAAGCAAAATCTTGACTGATACAAGATAAATGAGTGTAAAATCTTTTCTGAATAGGTTGCTTTTGCAGTTTTCTTGAAATTCATGCCTCCATATGGATAATGATTCTGCTTCTAAACCTGACAAGCAAAAAGTTTTGGAACGTACAGTCAGGTCTCATCGACCAACCTAAATCCCTGCAAGTAGAATTTTTTTTTTTTTAACCTGTTCTTGGTCCAATATATGCTAGATTTTTTGAAATGTCTTGGCTACCATGAGGACTGCTTTTATTTCATGGTAGAAACTGCAGTCTGGTGGTATATTGGCCCTCCACAACAGAATGCCATGCAGTTTTGGCATGTGCATGTTAATGAAGGACAAGTATTGGTTTTTAAAATGCTCAAGTTTCCATGTTGACAATTCTAGAATGCGCAACAATTGCTCTGAAATGTTAACTTTTGTTGCTTTATTTTTACTTTGATTCCTTAGTTTGTCAGGTATCAAGCCTATGCATGTAAATGTTGCCACACTTTGGTCCGAGGAAATAGATATTCTACAATGTATTTTTATCTCCTGGAGAAAGAGAGTAGATGATGGTTGGAAGAGTTATTTCATTTCCTATTTTTTTGCAACTGTCAGAGCAGGGAGGAAGGGCAGGTGTTAGCCATTTTAATAGTTCTACTGTCCTAGATTCACGATCTAATTCTATTTCTCATAGGCTAGTGTTATGGCAGTAAGTGAGGATGAAAAGAACTGTGGGGACAAGGGTAGGTAGCTCTTATGAAATTATATCTAAGTGCTGCTCTGGGATGATGCTCTAAATTGAAAGGGATTACAATTGACTCCCAAAGTAATTCAGACTTCAGATATGGCTTGGCGTTGCTTTATGATTTCCTTTTTTTTTTTTGTTTTTTTGGTTGGGGGGTTGTAAAATGGTGAAAGGATGCATTATTTTGTTTGATTGCCCCTACTGTACCTCTGCATTAATCATTATTTATTGACACAAGAAAGTCAAAACCAAGCTAGTAATTTAATTCATCAACATGACCTGCAATACGACTTATTAGTTTGACGGATGATCCACTAGAGATCATTTAAGTTGTTCAGTCCTAAGCAGGTTGTTATTCCTAACTAGAAGATCAGGTTTATTATCAGCCTCTAGGTTTTCACAAGCCAGATACAGCACGTATTACACTCTTGCCCCTGTTAATTGATAATTGTATGCTCTTAAAAAGTATTAATTGCATTTTGGAGGAGTTGCCTTACTCTACATTTGTATGTTTAGTAATTCAGTTAACTCATTGCAGGCTGATATAGACCGTTTTGTGGATGATAGAACTTTGGATGACAATGTAGATTCTTTCTTTTCTCATGATCCTGCAGATCTTAGAGATAGAGTTGGTCGGTCTGCAGATGTCAGCAAAGGTACATTAATGACAATCATTCCATACTGGCTTGGACCTTATAGTTACTCACAATTACATAATTGCATGTGCTTGGTGGAGAGGAAGGTGCTGAATGATATTGCTTCTATAATTATGCATATGGATCTCTAGGATTTACAGTTTTATTTTGATGTAGGCTTTGAGCTTTCAGAGGTTGGGCTCCTTCCTTCAAGTACGGGGAAAATTGAATGTTGTCACTTCTCATCAGATGGAAAATTGCTTGCAACGGGTGGGCATGACAAAAAGGTAATTCCTGGGCATATTGAAGTAATCCACTTTGTTGTGAAGTTTTGTAACGCATTCTACAAACAACGATGAAGGAATTTATTTTCAATTGAATGGTTAGGATTGCTCCTACGTAATTCCCTGCAGTTAACTCCTCATATCTTGACTGTGGGTCAGTAGGGTTCAATCTTTCGTCTCTTGGGATGAATCAAGCATTCTTACTAGCTAAGTGAGCCATCACTCATTGACCTGCAGGAAAATATCAATGCTGCTCCATACGAGATTCTTTCTTAAAATAATTTTCCAGGACATAACAAACCAGGGTGCTTGATGCTTGTGCAATGCAGGCTACACTTTGGTGCACAGAGTCTTTGACAGCAAAGTCTATCCTCGATGAGCATTCTCAATGGATCACAGATGTTCGTTTCAGCCCAAGCATCCCTCGGCTTGCTACATCTTCAGCTGACAGAACTGTCAGGGTTTGGGATGCTGATAATGTAAGTAAAACATGTCCTCTCATAGTAATTTTTCTGTATGTATATTTATTTGTGAGTAGTAACTGTGTGAAGTTTGATTTACACAAGTTACTGGGATCCATATCATATAGATGCATAATACACAGTTTTTTCATACTTTATACGCACACGTATATGTATGGGTGTGTTTCAGAACTAGATTTCTTCACATTTATTAATTGAGAGTAACCTTATTACTTTGGTCATCTATGATTTTTTTTGCAACTGTATCTGTTGAAAATTAACTTACAAGGAGACCATAGTGCTATTATTGGAATTAACTTGCATGGACATTTAATCATAACAGGAAATTTTAGCAACTAATTCTTAATATCTCAAACAGAAGCCTGCGACCCTGTTGGCCAAGTTGTTATGAACATTAATGTACTGTAAATACTACGTAAAATATTGATTTCAGCTTGTAGTTGAAGATGTTATATTATAAATCTGATTATATCATTGTGGGAAATTATGATGAGCTAGATCTGATAGTCTTAAATAACCAAGCCACTTGGGTGATCTTTGTATGATAAAACACCATTTATCTAATTAATTTGATTTCATGTATTCTTCCAATTTGCAGTCAGGGTACACACTTCGCACATTTACTGGACACTCTACAACTGTCATGTCAGTGGATTTCCACCCTAGTAAAGAGGACCTCATTTGTTCATGTGATAATAACAGTGAGATTCGCTATTGGAGTATCAAGAATGGTAGTTGTGTTGGAGTCTTCAAGGTATAGAATGCAGCCCTTGTAAATATTAGGGAGAATCTTATGCCAATTAAGTATTTGACCATTATGATGAGATTTAGTTGCACCATTGCTTATTTCGTACTTCTTTCAGGGTGGTGCTACCCAGACAAGGTTCCAACCCCATCATGGAAGGATCCTTGCAGCTGCGGCAGAGAATGTGATATCTATACTAGATGTTGAGACCCAACAGTGCAGGCTCAAATTGCAGGTTAGTATCATACTGCTTGTCTTTATTGGAGTAATTATCATAACTATCTCATAATTCTGCTCTAAGGAATTACTTTTGATAAACAAATGTGTGGTTTAATTACTTGCTGAGTGGATTGTTATGTCAGATTAAGTGTCTGTATTGAGAAAATGTTTGCCTTGTGAATGCTCTACTTTATAATGTGCCTAGGTACTTTGTTATTCACTGGCAATTTTTCCTTTTGCTTTTAAAATTTACAAATGATTGTTAAATGAGTTATTGTTATGGACATCAGTGCGATACTTCCAGGATTTGTTTGTAGAAAAATCTCTTAACTGCACTTCTTTCTGGGGGCATAAGGCTTTTAAACTCTTTATATGAATGATAGCGTTTCTTGACAATACTGCTAAACCAAATCACACTAAGCATGCTAGGCACAACTCATAATTTCATTGTCAATAGATTCAGAAAAAGCTAGGTTACCACATTACTTCTTGTTTCAAATTATGTACATCAAGTTTTGTGAATGGTAATTATAACTGCATTCCCAAATGTACAAACCATGTAGTTTGGTTTTTAATACTGACATACATTTTAGTCCCTGAAATTTGGAATGCAACTGCCGAAGCACTTTGGACTAAATTATTATTTATTGTTTTGATTGTAGCTCTAGAAAAAGTGTATATCCTTAAAATGCCAGGGGATTAAGTACTCATTATTCGAAACTAAAGGGAATTCTACCCATTTTCTAAGTAGTCTTTGAAATTTGAGTAAATTATTTACTCTAGTTTTTCAACTAGAAGAAGTCTATTTCAGCTGGTAAAGATGTTTTCTGCTTTTTCCATGGAGAAATCAATTGATAAAATATATGCTGAAATATAACCTATTTTTTCTTAAATTAAATGCACTCTTATTATTTCCAACATTGCCAGTTAAAATCCGTGGCATTTTCTTTGTGTAAATCAAATCTGATTGAATCCATGTCATATTCTTATGTAAGTTGAAGCTTTCACTATAGCCTTTAGGCTAAGTGAAAAAAGCGGTAAGATATTGGATTATTGTGTTAGATTTCTCTGTGGTGTTATCAAGTGGAAGTTACCCACAAATGCTGCTTCTTGTATATTTTCTCATTCCTATTGAACAACAGAGTCCCCAGCGTTTATGCCATTGTCTAATATATGGTTGCAGGGGCATAGAAACCCTATCCATTCTGTGTGCTGGGATCCATCAGGTGAGTATTTGGCGTCTGTGAGTGATGACTTGGTTAGGGTGTGGACAGTGGGATCTGGCAGCAAAGGTGAATGCATGCATGAGTTAAGCTGCACCGGCAACAAATTTCATACCTGTGTTTTTCACCCAACCTTTTCTTCTCTGCTGATCATCGGCTGTTATGAGGCAAGTTTTGCTGCTTTAACTCTATTAGATGTCAAGGTTCAAATTTTTTGAGCTGATGGTTTAGGTGTTAGATTTTATTTTGAAAGTGAAGATTATACCTAGGCTGTCATTTAGACAGCAATGTAAGGAATGAATTATTTGTCGTTCTGGGGAAAAACTGGTGGTTTTTCACTACAGAGTACTAAAGGAGCATTCTTGTTCTCATTTTGGCTGACATAACTTTGTTCTCTTTCTCATCACATGGTTCTCCAGACTCTGGAGCTTTGGAACATGGCTGAAAAAAAGACAATGACTCTGCCTGCACATGACAAGCTGGTATCTGCTTTAGCAGTTTCAAATGTCACTGGTTTGGTAGCTTCTGCTAGTCATGACAAACTGATAAAGCTGTGGAAGTGATTTTGCGCTTTTGGGGTCTTCCGCACATTACAGGTGAATACATATAGATAGTATATGCATGTGAACCAGATTCCTGGTTTTCTGACAGATACCTTTTGTAGCTGTTATATAGGCTAAAGGGTTAACAGCCTGTTCACTAGAAATTGCTTCTTAGATTTTATCCATTTTACAGTCCACACTAACCCAGTCCCAGTAACCCCACGATTTTAATTTTTGTGCTAAAGCTGACAATGAACGGGGCAGGGGAAAAGGTTTAACAATGTCAAGTAGATTTATATACTGAAACCTACAAAAAGTTGTCATTGTAAATGCAACATAGAAAGTATCTGAATGCAATGATGAGCATTATCTCAAATTTGCTCCTTTTCTGTGATATGCGAATAAACAATGGGGTTCTATGTGGGTCTCCAACTCGTATTCCTTTTCTAGGGGAATCTTCTCTTTCTCTCTCTCCCTTTTTTTAAACTGAAGATGGGATATTTCATTGATGAGAAAGAGTTATAAGTGGAACAAAATTTCTTAGCGGTACAAACTGGCTAACAGAATCACTACAGAACAGATTATAGGAAAGGGCAAGTTTGGCTGATGTATAAGCCGTTCAATTAACAGTACGTGAAACAAACACAGAATCTGATTGAATCGAATCAAACCCTGCACGTAAGAACTGAATATCTTCAACTGAAGTAAATAGAAAAAGAGGGGAAGGAGATAAACCGTTTGACAGCATTGATCACAATTTTTGCATCTTCCTCAAATGTCTCTTTTGGAAGACCTTTTCCCTTGGCTAACAGCCGAAAGATTGTTAGGCCTCAAATCACTGTCGGAGAAGGGAACTTGATCTGCTTTACTTTACACCCAGGAATAGAGCCATCATTCTTCCTGGCTGCAATTCCTCAAGCTCCACACTTACGATTCTTATCAAACGCAGCATCAAACTCGATGGATCACATCCTGCTGGGACCAAAGCTTCTGTTCAGAAATTTCCCGGAAAATAGCAGCAGCTGTTCAAATAATGGCTTCTAAATTGCTGCAACTTTCGAAATGCTCAAACATGAACATCCAACAAGGGCATAAGGCACTGCCAGGAACAAGGTGCTTTCAATTCTTGTCAATGATCAAATGTTTTACCCTTTGGTAATACAGGTTCCACAACCCTGACATTTTTTTGGCAAATAGGTTAATCCTAGCTTATGTTTGGTTTATTGTAGATTCTACTTCTATTGGAGTCCAAACTCGTAACTCCTTCGATTGGAGTTGATCCTTAAATACGTTTCATTCCATTCGATCCCATATAAAAATTGATAAAAAGAACATACTTATAACTGCCGGACACTCAAGATATTTAATCAAAGAGAAAATATATAATTAAAATAAAGCTATACCATATCCTGTTAACTACTGTTGCTGGCAGATAGATTTGTCATTTTTAATAAAATCTAGTGCCTTGTCAAAATATATTGCCTTGGCATCAAGGTACTCTTTCCATGTCACAGGACAATATAGGACTGGATGATCAAAGTCTACCAGCTGCATCAACGGTGATATCTTCACATCTCCCGGCGGACCGTAGAAATAAGCAACTGATATACGGTGACGTGTCTTGTTGACAACCGCTTGATGTTGTGCACACTTGAACCTTCCGTTGGAGATTATGTGCATTAAATCACCAATGTTGACCACAAGTGCATCGTCCACCGGGCTGACTGACACCCACCCGATACCTTCTTTAAAGACTTGGAGGCCACTGACACCACCTTGGTGTAGCACAGTAATTAGAGATGAATCTGTATGAGGAGCCAAGCCCATGGCTCGATCCGGGTCAGGACACTTTGGGTACGAGTTCAGTTGAAGCGCACCCTGAGGATATTGAGAGCCATCTTTGAGCCCAAGAAACTTCACATCTTCTTCATTCAAGCCCAATGACTTGAACATAATCCCAATTATCCTCTCACTTAGTCCCTTCATTTCCTTTTGGCACGCTTCCATTACATTGCTACAAGCAGAATAAAGGAATATATATCACGGGCAAGTGTTAGATAGGTGGGCAAATTCGTGTGTGAAAATGAAATTAGGAAGATAAAATGTTAACAAGTGAGGAAGAATAACCTGAAGGATGGAGCGTGCCAAATTATATCTAAGAAACAATATATAAATATATCATAAAGTTTATTGCTAGACCTCTTTAGTTCCACCATTACATTTGACTTTCGCTAATTTCCCAATAATGATTATGCGGGCGAGTAAATGAAATTTTGGAGGGTAGAAATAATTAGCCGTCTCTAAATGGAGGCAGGCCATGTCGTTATGTACACTCACTAGTCTGTGAATTTGCCAGGACACAAAAGCATAGTGAAGCAATTCATGTACGTTTGGGTAAAGGACAAATATACAATCCCATAAACGGGTCCTATTTTTATACTTGAGAGTTATCAGTGCATACGGTGTTCTTGAAGAAGGTGGAAAATTGCAAATGAATTATAAATTATGCATATATTTGTATATGTATTGATTAAGCAATAGTGACTTGAAGAACCCAATGTAAAGGGATGAACTTGAGCTTTCTTGGTAAACAAGAATAAAAGGAAAGTTTTTACATGAATTTAAAAATATGCATTCATTGATTAAGAAACACTTTTCTTAAAGGAAGAATTCTAATAAACAAGAACTCCTGGTACCCAGCAAGCAAAGCAGTTGATACGTGTCCCTAGAACTTCAAGAATCTAAGTGTGTTGAATACATTGAATATTTATTCAATTTGAGTTTAAAATAATTAATGAGCACACAACGTCATTAGAAGAATTTTTTTAAAATAAATTTGGTTTATTAGGTCATTGAGAAACAAAATTAAATATAATAATATGTATCTTTATGACATTTGTATTGATTGTATAATAAAAATTGACCAGTCAAATATAATAAATATTAAATAATGACACATATTACTGTATATTATACTGAAAAATTTTAAATTTTCGGTGTTAGGTTTGTACAGTATTTATGATTGATAAAAGAAATTTTAAAGAAAGTTAATTTATATTTTCAAGGAATCTTTATTCAGGTATAATGTTTTGTTCCCAAATGACAAAGACACTGACCAAATGGTTGGAACACAATGGTCGGATTTTTATTTTATTTATTTACAAATGAGGAAAAGAAATCAAAAATACTTTATTTAGTTTGATTGGATGACGAGAAAATCTATTTTTTTCCTTACTTCCTCAGAAGAGAAATGACATTTAAAAAAAAAAAGAAAATTAAGAGAGAAAAGAGGTGAAAATGTCTTATGTGAAAAGATACAGATACTAACAGTGCAATTACTAAATAAGATGAAGACTCCAAATTTCTGATATATGTAAAACTTATTTAAAATCTATCCAGAAAAAGAAAAGAGAAAATTACTGTTGTCTAATCTAACAATTTTATTACCTTAAATTCAAAAAACTATACAAGGAAAAATGAGTTGTTAGAAAATCAACTGATGAAACAAATAAGATAGAGACAATCATCAGCTGCATATAAATTTAAAATTATAATTAATAATATTAGATATAAAATATATGATTATTGATGTAAATCATTCCAGAACCTTTAAGGACCAATTATAATGAAATAAATAGGGTTTGGCTCCGGGTCGGATCGCCGGGGACTGGACCGCCATTTGTGTCTACATGATAGACAAGTGCATGGTGCATGCAAATGCAATTCACGTGCAACTTCCTTACACGACTTAAGCAACTTCTTTCCACCTCAGCTCGAAATTATTTTTATAGATAATAACGGTAACGACCCTTCCTCATCGTTAAGGGGTTTTAGATAAATTTAGCGTATTATGTTAGTTTTAGATAAGATTAATTATATAATACTGTGAAGAATTATTTACCATTTACAATGGTTAATTTTCATATGCATTCTGCCACGTTTTGATGAAATGAAAATAAAAGAATACATTAGCCAATAAGCACGTACCAGAAAGAGGTGTCTTGATTTGGCCAAAGTTGGCTAGCATGCTCAGCTGGAGAACCCATAATGGTGAAACCTTCATACCACATTTCCCTTGTAAAGAAGTCGGAGATACGAGCCCGGCCGTACCCAGTTAACCCGCCAGGTGATCGGGCGGCGAGGAGTTTCTGGGTAGAAGGCAATCCAAACAAGCATCGCGTTTGGCCTTCGATATGGTGAAAGAGATGAATGGGAATGTCATGGTTAGTGACCTGAAACATCCCCCAATTTTCACTTGCTTCTTTTATGAGAATAAGTGCATTTGGGCCGTTAAGGTCTATGACTGGAATAATGGAGTCATCTTGGCTTGTCAATGGGTCTAGAGATGGAGGAGTAGTCCATGCATGAGAGTCTGGTAGGGTGAGAATAGAAGTGAAGTCCAGAGGAACGATATTATTAGGAAGAAGTTGAGTAGGGTTACTTTCTTTGATGGAATTCATGGTGAGCAATAAGCATCAAAGGTTGGTTTAATTGAGGATCCAACGAGAGAAAGCTCTGTAATTTGTAGGGTGGCGGAGAGGGAGGGGTTGGTGGTGGTGGTTTTCTGCTTGAGTACCATTAGTGTGGTTTGTATTCGGAGTTGGTGAGAGAGAGAGAGAGAAGAGGTGGGGCGTATTTGATGCTTGGCTATTGATGAATTGGCTTGTTGACTTTTTTGTCTATAGCAAAAGGTCTTATGACTACTTACAACATTTGTACCATATATGAAGGCAATGAGATTTTGTTTCCTTTTGTATTCTTCCTTTTTGTTTTTTCTTTTGTTCTTTTTTTTTTTTTTTCTATCTCTCTCTTTTCTTTCCAAGAAAATAATAATCAATCTTTTCTGCATGTTGCATCAACTCTTTTGATTTTTTCAGATATTTTTAGACTAAATTATGAATTTTTCGTTTATTAAACAATAAAAATACAACTCAATCAATGATAAAAAGAAACAACTAAGAATTTTCCAATCGCATTGATAGCTCTTCTAATTTGCCTGCAATTTGTGGGCAATTTGTGGGCACTATCCAGTGATTTTATGAAATCACAAAACGACTTTTTAATTTTTATATAAGCAATTATACTATTAATTTTTCAAATCTATTAAATTCAACGAATATCTCCAAAAAAAAGAAAATAGAAAAACATCATTAAATCATAAAAGGAATCAAATACTCCATAGATTCCATAAAAGGAATAAAATATTCCGTAAAAAAACCCAAGGAAATATTAATAATAATAAAAAGAAAACAAACAAATAAAAAATATCTATATTTATTAAAACAGTCACGGATTTTAAGATATTAATTTTGAGTGGTCATATATGTTGTGCATGAAATATTATTATGAGACTCCTATAACAACTTGGTGTTTCATATTTTAGTTAGTTGAAACCCCAAATATTTAAGCTCCAAAAAGAAGCTTATACTTTGCTGAATCCGCAGTTGAATGGTTGACATTATTACACCGACAAACCCATAGGCATATGGCACTCAAACTCGAAAACCTTAAAATGTTCAAGTCAAATCCAACTAAACTGCATCGAACCAAAGTTTACTTGCCTTTTTTTCGGTCTTTTTAACGTGTCTAATATTTTTTCTTATACTTACTTAAAAATATACTCATATTTTAAGTAAAGACTTTTGAAATATTGAATTTCATAATCAATATTTGTTTAATGATAATAATTCAAAGTTTAATTAGTTTGGTTAGCAAAACCGAATCGAAATTGACCCATGAATTTGGTTTGGTTTTTCGATTGCTGTTGGATGGTTCTTGTCACCCCTTAGATGGGAGACCGAACCCCTCCGCACTAAATGGTTAAAGATTGAATGCTCTAGCCGGACGTTGAATCCATTAACTATTAAGAATGTTGGACAGGACAGTTCATTATAAATAAGAAAAGAATTTATCAGTTCTAATCCAAATTAGGACATTTCATGGTTTCAAATAGAAACTCTTACAAAATATGGCAGCTAACAATTATACTTTCCATTTTCTTCTACCCAAAAGAACCACTATATTTTCTAGAAAGATCTTATAATTCTGCCCCCCTATATATATTATATATAAAATATTAATATATTATGATAAGGAAGACATGTCATGCTTCTAGAAGAAATTTCTAATAGATATGACAGCTGTCAACTATAATCTCCACACAGATATTATCAATTATTCAGAATCAGGATAACTTTAAATTAAGTAAATTACTTTCAAAATTAGGATTATTATCGAAAATTATAAATATTTTCTACTATTGTAAAGGATATTTAGTCAGTTTAAAATTTCGTTATATATTGATTTTTTATTTACATTTGTTGAATATAAAATTTTAATAACTTGAGTTGTTATTATTTACTTAACAAAATTATTTGCATGCTAATTTCTTTTATAAATTAATATATATAGTATATTAAATATTTATAATATCTCCTAAATGTTTATGGAATTATAGATTTTATTTAAATATAATTACTAATCTCGTATATAAAAGTATAGTCACTGAATAAAATTATTCTTATAAGTACAACAATTTCTGTTAATTTTTCATTATATCACTACTACTTGAAGTAATAGTTGACTTCTTTTGTTTTTATCTTTTTATAATATAAAAATGTTTGATTATATTATATCTATCTCTTTATAGATAGATTCATCAAGAAACATACTTTTTTTTATTTTTCAATTTACTTTTTATTTGACATTATAAGATATTTTTATATTACATTAGTTATGACTAATTTATAGCCATATCTAAAAATAATTTATTTAATAAATTTTATTGTGTTGTTTTTTTATTCTTCAATTTACTTTTTAATTTTCTGGACTTGACAAGTCATCCACTGTTACTATATGATGTTTTTACTATTGAGATTCAAATTAAAAAATCTAGTATTACATTGGAACTAAGAATGTATTAAATAGAAATTTATGATTATGAAGCAAGAAAGTTAAGGTTTAATTAGGTGACAATATTTATGTTAATATTAGTTATTTATCAGAAGTCATTTTTTATTATTAGTTATTCAACTAAAATGAAAACAGACTAAAAATTTGACGAACTAAAAGGAGAAAAAAAGAAAAAGGATTGTTAGCTTAACTGGAAAAGCACTTTCTCCTTCCTTCAAATTGACTGTTCATGAAAATAAGAAAATGAGAAAAAGAAAAAAATGGGAGAGATGGGGTGGCGGTTTTGGATGGCTTAGAAAATATAGATTCTTACCTACTCAGAATAATATTTGAAGGAGATTCGCTTCAAGTCGCGATGCAGCAAGGAGTCGATCCTCTTACTGCGCAGAACATTTTTGTGGATGTGGCTCACTTTCAATCTCTCTCTGCTTTCATTGTGTTTCCTGAACTTTTAACCATCATCTAGCTCATGGTTCAGATAGATCAGTGTTCTCCAGGTTTTTATCTATGGAAGAAAAAAGAACTGCAGCAGCTATATATAATATAACGTTAAATGATGATCTGCCAGCTATAAATTTGTGTTTGTGGAAGCAACACGACAAAGGTTAGAGTACCAAATAGTTAAATATATATTTATGTATCTTTTTACATATCTTAGTCCATAAGTATGTTAGCCCTCAAGCTCACAGTACCAAATATCTATCTTTTTCGATATCACATATGCATCTTCTTTCGAATTACCCTGTTATATCAATCAAGTGCCAACGGTGAATGTTATAGAAATGTTATTATTATTTTAATTCATAAAATATAATTTAAATAATAATTTTAATATTTGATATTTAATAACTATTTTTAAATATATATATATATATATATATATATATTTTATTTTTTTTAAACTTTTAAATTTTAGTATTATATAAAATAATACTATCAATATAATTGATATTAATATCTTTTTAAAATTTAAAAATTAATTTATTACTGAGTATAGTAGTAGAACTATAATTTAAGATGTTATTTTCTAGAGTTAGATTTATTATCTAATTAGAAAGGTAATTTATTAGTTAATATAATATTAAAAAATATTATTAATATGCTATTTAGTATTATTATTTGATTAAAAAATTATTTATTTGTTAATATAACATTGAAATATAATTAATATGTTATTTTTAAAATCAGAATCGATATTTAATTAAAAATATAATTTATTAATTAATAAATTAATAAAAAAAATCATAAGATAACATATAAGTTTCAATCTCATATGTCAAAAATTAAGTACATATGTTAAAAAAAATTTAAATATAAAAAACTAATATATACTAGTTGTTTATCCGTAAATTGCACGGTTTATGATTATAAAATCAAGTTTATAAATAAAATTTAATATTTAATATTTACTCATTATATTTTAAAAATAATAACAAAGTAGATATTTTTAGTTTTTCTTCTTAACTTTTTTGATATTTTAAAATTTTAATTAATATATTAATATAAAAATTATTCTAAAAATATTTCGTTAATTAATTCTAATATTATATAAATTAGTAATATTAATATCATTGATATTACTATTTGTTAGAATTAGAAATTATTATATTATTAATAAATTAATTTATTAGTAAATATAATATTTAAGATGTTATTATATAAAATTAGAATTATTATCTAATTAGAAAAATAATATATTAGTTAATATAATAATAAAATATAGTTAATATGTTATTTTTTAGGATAATTGTTATCTAATTAGAAAATTAATCATTATTAATATTGTATTTCTGAGGATTAGAATCAGTATTTAATTAGCGATGTAACTTATTAATCAATAAATTAATGAAAAAACCACAGAATTACACGTAAACTTGAATCTTATGTATCAAAAATAAATACACATACAAAATAAAAATTCTATATATAAGATAAAATAACACATATAAAAAAATTTGTATGTATCATAAATTAATATAGACTAATCATTTACCCATGTGTTGCATGACCGTTATAATTATATGATTATAAAATTAAATTTATAAATAATATTTAATATTTAATATTTAATATTTATTTATCAAATTTTAAAAGTAACAGCAAATTAGATATTTTTTATTTTTCTTTTTAACTTTTAATATATTAAATTCTTATTGGTGTACTAATATAAAAATTATTCTAAGAATATTTATTAATTAATTTTAATATTATGTAAATTATTACTATTAATATAATTATATTACTATTTTTTAGATTTAGAAATTATTATATAATTAAAAATTAGTTTATTGGTAAATATAACATTTAAAATATTATTTTTAAAATTTAAATTATTATCTAATTAAAAATTAATTTATTAATGAATAGTACATAAATTAATATACTATTTCTTAGAATAATTATAATCTAATTAAAAAATTAGTTATTATCTAATTAGAAAATTAACTTTTTATTAATATTATTTTTAATTAAAATTCATATTTAATTAGAAATATAATTTACTAATCAATAAATTATTAAAAAATTATAAAATAATATATAAATTCAATTTTTATGTGACAAAAGTAAATATATATAACAAAATAAAATTTATAAAGATATAGATTTTATGGGAGAAGAAAACAGAGTTTTACTTCGCATCCACGCAACGAGATCCTCTTTGCCTGAATAAAAGATTGGACTGAGATAATGTTCTTCCCATGTTAACTTTTCTTTTCAC
Organism: Ricinus communis; assembly: GCF_019578655.1. Lineage (NCBI taxonomy): Eukaryota > Viridiplantae > Streptophyta > Magnoliopsida > Malpighiales > Euphorbiaceae > Ricinus > Ricinus communis. Next base: position 26,757,663 of record NC_063258.1, read on the forward strand.
TTTAGTTACACTGAGTTATATTGATGACTAATAAATTAGTTAAAGCTGTGGCATATAATCATAAACTTTTTTGGATTGAGATAGACTAAAATATCATCCAACCATCGATCAATTTTTTTTAAATTATGTGTATTAATCATCTATCTATTTAATATATATATTTAATATTTTTAATTTAACATATCTAAATTATTATACGTGTATTCATACTATACACTTTGAATAATAAAATGGACATGTTGATAGTTATTCCGTAAGTGTCACTGTACCCATCGAACTACAGCGAAATGCCCTACGCAGAATATATTTTCAACTTTAATTAATTCTAACCATATATTTCATGCATTGCTATGTGTCCTAGGCGAGTATCATTAACTACCCACCTTTTCTTTCTTAAAAGAATTCGTTCCATTGCACTTGAATTAATTTTCTAAAATATCAATAAAGCAAAAATAGTAAAGATACAATTGAGATCCATGATCATGATATTCTGCTTTTCTTTGATTGCAGCTGAATGGATGCAACCAAAGCATACCGGCCCTAGAACCTTACCTTTTGGGAGAATTAGTGGCCCATGAAAGATTTATAGGATCTCAATACCCAGACTTAACTTTGGTTGAAACTCGAAAGACATGATTACTTAAAATTAGGAAAAGGAAATGGTAGATTTCAGACCTTTCTAAAAGAGATATGATAGCTTTAGACTAAAAGAACACAACACCTGGCCATTCATGTCTGTGCTGTTTTATATTCGACGTTCGACATTTGGAATCTTCTTATTTGGGTGAATTGAGTGTTAAGTTGGTTGGACGACCCTTTGGTTTGTCATTAGAATGCAGAACCAACCAAATGTTGCTGGTGCGTTGGTTGATTGAGGCTGCTGGTCTTCGGAATCTTCATTTGCTTCATGAAAGCATCAAAGCATGTGTTATGTGTCTGCTGTCCAATTTTCTTACAAGCTGAACAATGAGATGTAGCTATTAATTGAAGCAAACAGCAGCACTGAGAAATTTGTCCGCAGAAGAAGACGGGCTGAAAAATCCAAGGGAGCCCTGATCAATCAAATCGTGCTACAATAAAATTGAGTAATAATTATTAGATTTGAGAAGTAATTCATACGTAATGATTCTGCTAAACCTAACTATAGAGCCCTCCATATTATGCCAATACACATCAAACACTTACGATTTCTTAACAAGTGAATTCCATTGGTATAATGGGTTTAGACTTTAGAGACATCTATGTACATAGAGAGAGTTAATCGTAATTCTAAAGTCATAAAATGCTTTCCTTTCGTTCCAAGTGATCTTTCATTTTTAGTTTTTCTACATAATGATGGAGAACAACAATTTCCAATTAATGCAAGCGACATGACTATGGGGCTAGGAATTTTCCATTCCATGCACGTCAACTTTTAACTTAGGTTTTCCTTTCCTTTGTACTATTTTAGAAATTTTTATATCCTTTTATCTCACGAGCTTTACACTAATTTCTTTGTTAATTTCCAATCGATTTTTTCTTATGTAACCTTTTAATTATTAAAGTCGTTCCCTAGATATAATAATCTTATAAATGCATCAAGAGAATCATCATAGAAGTTTGTTCAATAAACATATAAAAAAATAAATGTAAATGATCTGTTCAGAAAAAAGGAAAAAGAAAGAAGGTGAAGAAGTTTATATAAATTTGTATTGATAAAACAGTGATGAGTATGTTACAAATTCTAAGTTTATTTACAACTGATGAAGAGTTTATATTGATGCTTCTATATGTCCAACGGCTATTTTTCTGAGAGAGGAAAGGTAGAAGTGACCTTTCCTGCTTTGTAGGAAAGGTCACACCCTTTCACCCTTGGTCAGTGATGAGAAGCCTGCACAAGCAATCCAGCTTGTGCAGTCTCTGAGGCCATGCCTTCCATGTCTCTCTTTCTGTTTTCTTTAACACTCCCCCTCAAGCTGGGTTCATATAGATTTATTGAACCCATCTTGTTGAGAATGGACTTATGACTCTGCTTGTCCAGGGATTTTGTAAATATGTCTGCCAATTGATCTTGACTCTTGACATAAGAAGTTTCAATTTCTCCTTTTTGAACCTTTTCTCGGATGAAATGACAGTCGACTTCGATGTGCTTGGTCTTTTCATGAAACACTGGGTTTGATGCTATGTGCCGAGCGGCGTGATTGTCACAAAATATTTTCATAGGCTCCATCGTTTCTACTTTCATGTCCTTGAGTACTTGCTTTACCCAAATGAGTTCGCTAGCCGTGGATGCCATCGCACGATATTCTGCTTCGGTGCTTGATCTAGCAACTACGCTCTGTTTTTTGCTTTTCCATGTCACCAAGTTTCCCCCGACGAATATACAGAATCCAGTGGTTGACTTTCTATTACAACTTCCAGCCTAATCTGCATCTGAGAAACCAACTACATTAGTGGAGCTATTTTTCTTCATCCAGATTCCCTGTTCGGGTGTTCCTTTTAGATATCTGAGGATCTGATCAATGGCTTCAAGGTGGCTAGTACGAGGAGCATGCATAAACTGACTTATCACACTAACTGCAAAAGAAATGTCAGGTCTAGTGACAATTAAATAAATTAATTTCCCTACTAAACACTGATAGTGTCCTATGTTGGTCAAAGGATCTCCGTCTTCTAAATTGAGTTTAGTTTTAGTTTCCATTAGAGAGAGAGCGGGTTTGGCTCCTATCTTGCCAGTTTCCTTTAATAGATCAATGGTATATTTTCTTTGGGATAGAAATAAATCTTTGCTGGACTTTGCTATTTCTATGCCTAGAAAGTATGACAACTGACCTAGATCTTTAATGTCAAATTCCCTTTTTAGACATTGTTTGACATTTTCTATCTCTCGATTATCACTCCTGGTTATTATGATGTCATCAACATATACCAAAATAATAATGGTGTGTGTGCGAGTGTGTCTAACGAACATGGAAGAATCAGAATCACACTTATTGAAATTGATACTTAATAGAAAACAGCTGAGTTTAGCATACCATGCCCTTGGAGATTGTTTCAGACCATAAATTGCTTTCTTGAGCTTACATACCAGAGATAAGTCTGAGTTTGTCTTATACCCAGGAGGAATGGCCATGTAAACTTCTTCTGCTAAGTTTCCTTGAAGGAAGGGGTTCTTGACATCCATTTGGAATAGATTCCAACCTTGATTAATTGCTACTGAGAGTAGAATCTTAACCGTGTTCATCTTGGCCACTGGAGCGAAGGTCTCTTGATAATCAACTCCATAAGTTTGAGTGAAGCCTCGGGCTACGAGTCTGGCCTTGTATCTGTCAATAGTTCCGTCACTATTGTGTTTGATCTTGTATACCCATTTACACCCCACTGGTTTTTTATTTGGTGGAAGAGAGACAACGCTCCATGTATCATTCTTTTCCAGGGCTAGAAGTTCTTCTTCCATAGCTTTACACCATTTAGGATCGGCATTGGCTTCGTAGAAGTTTGTAGGTTCGAAATGATTGGATAGCTGAGATAGATAATTGCGATATTGGTTAGATACAACATTATATGAAATAAAATTCTGAATAGGGTACGTCACCGTATGAGACATATAGTCTCTAAATTTCACAGGTGATCTGGTTTGTCGACTAGAACGTCTCAAGGCAGTTGCTTCCTCTGAGACTTCGTGAAATGAAGCTTCTTGTTCTTGTGAGTGGTTATCTCCCCCTGAAGGAATGTGCCTTGAGATGTCAGGTGGCTGTTCTGGGAGTGGACTGTGATCAAAGTTGCTAAGAGAAATATCAGAGTTAAGCGGAAAAAGAGAGTGAAATTCGGCACCGGTAGGGTTGGTATAATAGGACTCATTCTCGAGAAAAGTGACATCCCGAGAGACATAGGTCTTGTGAGTCAACGGATCATAGCACTTGTACCCTTTTTGGGTGGAGGAATATCCGAGGAAAAAGGTCCTGACTGAGCACTTGTCTAGTTTGTGATGGCGAGTGACGTGCCCATAGCACACGTACCCAAAGACTCGAAGGTGACCTAAATCGATTTTCCGACCTTTGAGAATTTTCAAGGGACTCATATTTTTTAAGGTGACTGAGGGAAGTCTATTAATAAGATAGGTAGCAGTCAGGAGGGCATCCGACCAAAAAGAGGAGGGAACATTATGTTGAAATAGGAGAGTACGGGTGACATTGAGGAGATGGCGATTCTTTCGCTCAAAGACTTCATTTTGTTCGGGTGTATTGACACAGGTAGTTTGGTGAGTAATGCCATGTTGTTTAAAAAAGGTGAAAAAATTTTGATTGATGTACTCCGTACCATTATCGGAGCGAAAATTTTTTATATGAGCATTATACTGATTTTTGATAAAATAGTAAAATTCTTGGAATCGAGAGAAGACTTCGTTTTTGCCTTTTAACAAATAGAGCCATGTAGTTCGGGAATAATCATCAATAAAAGTAACAAAATATCGAAAATGATTGTATGAGGTAATGGGGGCAGGTCCCCAAACATCGGAATGTATTAATTCAAAAGGTTTTTCAGACATGCTTGAAGATAATGAAAAAGGAAGCCGTGTGTGTTTGAAAAATTTACATACATCACAGTGGCTAGAATCCAAGTTAAAACAAAATAATTTGTTGAGAACATGGTCGGAGGGATGCCCTAATCTTTGATGCATAAGCATGTCTTGGGGGGTTTTGGACACTAGACATTGCTGGCGAGGATCAGAAAGACAGTATAGGCCATTTTCTAGGTGTCCCTTACCAATCGTCTTCCCGGAAATTCGATCCTGAAAAAAGACTGAGGATGGTGAGAAAATAACATTACAATTTAAATTGCGAGTGATTTTCCAACAGATAACAGGTTAGATTTAAATTCTGGTAAGAATAAAATATTCGAAAGAGATGAATTAAATAAGTTTGAGGTGCCAAAACCCTGAATTTTAACTTGATTTCCATTGGCCACTGTCACATGTTGAGAATCTCTGCTCTGGTAAATTTTCTTTAATTTTGCAGGATTCCAAGTCATGTGATCAGTAGCACCTGAGTCAATAATCCAGTCATGTTGATTAAATGCAGTATTATTTTTAAGTGACTGAGAATTAAATTGAACCGAACCTGACCCATCGGGTTGAGAAAATCCAAACCCGTGGGGTTGCTGGGCCAAGGCTTGGAGCTGGGCCACAATGTCCTGAATTTGGGCCTGGCGGGCCTGCTGAGAGAAGGGCAGATGGGCCTGAGGTAATTGGGCCTGAGGCAGATGGGCCGAAGCTAGGGCTGGGTCCGGCCCAGTTGAGGACATATAAGCCAGGCCTGGGCCGAGCCCATAAGAGAGGAGCGGGCCTGGATCAGCATAGGGTCGGGTCGAGCTACTGGGCCGGACTTCTAAGTCGGATCGGTGGAGCCCAGCATGTCCGGGTCGGGGCGTCATATAACTTTCAGCATATGACGCCCCCGCACCCACACCTCTTCGCCTAGGGTTTTCTTTCTCCCCAAATTTTCTGCCTCCTTTCCTCCACGCTGCCGAGCCTTCCCACCCCCGTGCTGGTCGCAGCTGAGGGTGGAGGTGCCAGCAGCCGTCACGCTGGTGACCCTGCTTTTTGCAGTGGTCGCAGCGTTCGATGGCCCTGACTCCTCCCTTATGTCGATCGAAGTCGCGGTGCGTGGAGTAGGCTCTGTTGTCGGTGGTCTTTGGAATCTCGTTCATCGAGTTCCTTCTTGTTTCCTCACGCTGAATCGAGGCTATTATGGCTTCGATCGATGGTAGTTGAGGAGCGAGCAGGATCTGCGATTGCAAGCCCTCGAAGCTTGAATCCAGACCCCTAAGGTATGTGTAGATGAGATCTTGTTCCGCTCTCCTCTGTAGTTCTTCCAAATCGTTTGATGGTGGGAGGTAGTTTTGTAACTCCTCCCACATGATTAGAATTTCTGTTGAATATTCGGTTGAGCTTTTGGTCCCTTGAGCAATCTGGGACAGTTCTTGCTTTAATTTGAATATATGTGCAAAGTTGTTTTGGTGGCTGTAGAGAGTCTTTATTTTTTCCCATATTGCTCTCGATGTCTCCATAAGGATACATAACCGAGCTATTTTGTTGTCCATTGCGTTGGTGAGCATGGACATGACCAAATGGTCAGATGATTGCCACTCTTCTAGTTTTTCTAATTCTTCTTCTGTTGGTGCTTCTGGAATTGCTGGTTTTGGCTTTTGTTTGTTGCCTGTGATGAATCCAATTTTTTTTCTGGCACTGAGGGCGATAAAGATGGATTTTGACCACTCGAAATAGTTGTGACTGCCCTGCAGCACAATATTGGTGATTTTGGTGGTTTCATTGTGAGCCATGTTTTGAGTGTTGAGCTGTGATTTTTTTGTGTGGCTGGGTAGGTGATGACTGGCTTAAACCAGCTCTGATACCATGAAGAAGTTTGTATAAATTTCTATTGATAAAACAGTGATGAGTATGTTACAAATTCTAAGTTTATTTACAACTGATGAAGAGTTTATATTGATGCTTGTATATGTCCAACGACTATTTTTCTGAGAGGGTTTGCAGGAAAGGTTGCTCCCTTTCACCCTTGTTCAGTGATGAGAAGCCTGCATAAGCAATCCAGCTTGTGCAGTCTCTGAGGCCATGCCTTCCATGTCCCTCTTTCTGTTTTCTTTACCAGAAGGAATATAAATATAAGAGTTCTCTCAATCAAAGCATATATATGTGCCAATTTGATTGGCAAATCCTTAGTGAATTTAATTTTACACGAATGCCAATTTGAATTTGAATTTTATGCGTCTAATTTATTTTATCTTTATCCATATATAATCATCCAAATATAGCTCTAACATAAAAGGCAGACAATGTTATCTTACTGTAAATGCATCAACCATTGCACTGTTAGATTAACTAAAATTATAGTAATTATTAAAACAATACAATGACAGATCGTAAATACTTTTATAAATTAACTAGGATCAAATCATAATTCAACTTTAAAACAGAATGATATGTTTTTAATTGGACCCAAAAATTAAAATTGATATTATGCATCTAAAGATGGCAAATCTCAACCCCTAATCCAACAAGAAATCTATATCTCACTGGGGCATGGATGAAATTCTGTGTTCCCCTCCCACAACCAAACTCAACCTTGACTTTATTATTATTATTATTATTATTATTTATTTTCAATTATATATATGTACCCAATTTTATTAGTTTTAATTGATATACATGATTTAACTTATGTTTAATTGATATATCTAATTTTATTATTATTATTATTATTATTTTGATCTTAATTATCTAATCGCTTGTGACCCTAATTTATTCCGCTGATTTCATCATAAACTCTTATATAATAATAACAATATGTAATTAATTCTTACATGAACAGTTATATAATAATTAATTAAATGTGATTTTTATTAATCGTGTCATAATTTAATCACCTTTATTTTACTTAAATTGATTTCCTATTTAAATAATAACTCACTACATCAATTAAACCATTTTTTAATAAATAAAAGTAAAAATTAAAAATAGTATCCAGTAAAAGGAGGGGTAGAATAGTAATTCTATGAACACTGCCTCGGAGGGACAACTATATATAAGAGCAAACCGAAAACACAAAAAAGGAGCGCGCACAGATACGCGATGCTCAAATACACGTAACGACCGCGCGCGCAACAGTTGCGAAGCACAGAGATTAAAGGAAAAAAAAAAAGCCAAAAAGAGAAAAGAAAAAGAAGAGGAGAAAATATAGGGCCATTCTTATTGCTATACTAACACAATCATCACCCACAGATTTTCCTCAAGACAAATCCCTCAAAGCACTAAATCATTATTTGTTTTGTTTTGTTTGTTTGTTTGTTTTTAATCAAAAACAAACGAACAGACAATGCTGCTGATGAAAAGAAGAAGAGGATTACTCTGTGGACAAGGAGGTGATGATGATGGATTATTAGGTGGAGGTGATGATAAAGATATTGATGATGGAAGTCATTTTAGTATCACAGGTGAAATCCTGCCGTCTCTCGGCGCCACCGCCCGTTCTCATCGCCGTATTCAACTTCGTCGCTTTATTGTCTCTCCGTTTGATCCACGTTACAGGTTTTTACGTGCTTTCTGCTGTTATTTCGTTTCTTTTCTCTTGCTTCAGATTTGTAGGGTTATCTGTATCATATATAGGCCATTGTCATTGTCTGTATGCGTTGTTTTAGATATATAGTGGTTTATGTCCTGTTCCTAACTTCATCATTGGTTTCATTTTCTAAAATTGGTTTAATGCTTTTTTCTTTTCTTTTCTTTTCTTTTTACATTGATTTCAAATCGCTGTATCAGGGTTTTAATTGATTACTGATGTTGTTTGTGCAGAATATGGGAGACATATTTGGTGTTTCTAGTATTCTACACAGCATGGGCATCGCCATTTGAATTTGGATTCCTTGAAAGGCCAACAGGAACACTTGCTGTAATCGATAATGTTGTCAATGCGTTTTTTGCAATTGACATTGTTTTGACATTTTTTTTAGCATACCTTGATAAATCTACTTATCTTCTTATTGATAACCGAAAGCAGATTGCTTTAAGATATGCTAGAACCTGGTTGGCCTTTGATGTTATCTCCACTATTCCTTCTGAACTTGTCAGGACTATTTTGCCTGATGGTTTTCAGACTTATGGCTATTTTAGTATGCTTCGCCTTTGGCGTCTTAGGAGAGTCAGTCGATTTTTCGCAAGGTAAATTTATGATAATTCAATTTAGTTAAAAGATCATACTTGTTAGAATTCAATTCTTGAAAGAAATGAAAACATGCAACAAACTGATTTCTTGCACATCATGATATTCCGAACAAGGGTAATTTCATTGTCCTCCTTTCTTGTCATATATCAGATTGGAAAAGGATAGGAACTATAGCTACTTCGTGGTTCGATGCTCGAAGCTCGTATGCGTGAGTATATTTTTTTACATATATGTATAGTTATTTCTTTCGAAATTGAAAAATTTAGCTTTCTTATTAAGGTTTAATTAAATGTTGTAGGTTACCCTCTTTGTTATTAATATTGCTGGCTGCTTTTATTATCGTCTTGCTGCAACTTATCATGACCCTGCAAATACATGGATTGGGTCAGTCTGGAAAGACTTTCATAAGGAGAGGTTGTGGATCCGTTATGTAACATCACTCTACTGGTCTATAACCACACTCACTACAACTGGTTATGGTGATCTGCATGCAGTAAATGACAGAGAGATGGTATTTACCATGTGCTACATGATGTTTGATCTTGGACTCACTGCATATTTGATTGGAAACATGACCAACTTGGTTGTCCATGCAACTAGTCGAACAAGGCAATTCGTAAGTAAAATGTCATGTTATTTTTTTCAGTTCTGCAAGCTCTATTAGTTAATTGTTATACAATGCCTAAATGTATTGGGAGAGCCCTTTTTTCTGTTAATAGGGGACTGGATTTTTTATAATTTGTTGCTAGAGACTTTTTACTTTCTGCTTATAGTTGAATCAAATAATTTTCCCCCTAGATATGATTTATATGTGGAAGCTCTTCTTGTCTGGAAGAGAATTGAAAGAACCCCATTATTATGTAGACTATTCTGCTTTAGTGGCGAAGCTTCTGTGATGATGCAAGGTGCATTTAATTTTTAAAAATATATTTGATTCAGTCCCAGTTAATAAGCTTAGTTTATGCAACAATACTGTCTTCTCCCCTTTTCTTCCATTCATATGTTGTTACGTAATAATTTGATATACAATAAGTGTCAAGCTGCCTTTAAGTTACTAGAGTATTGCATACATTGTTTTTCAAATTGCTGTAACTTCGCAGTTATGATTGGTTTTGGAACTTATTTGTTGACCTGTTCCTTATGCATGAGGCCTTTTTTTTTCCTTAAATGTTTTGTTATCCTGAGCTGGTATGTATTGGACTTCAGAGAGACACTATACAAGCTGCATCAAGTTTTGCACAGAGGAACCAGCTTCCTGTTCGCCTGCAAGACCAGATGATTGCTCATTTGAGCCTGAAGTACAGAACTGATTCGGAGGGACTGCATCAGCAAGAGACAATCAATTCCCTTCCAAAGGCCATTCGGTCAAGCATTGCAAGCTATCTTTTCTATTCATTGGTAGATAAGGTGTACTTGTTTCGAGGGGTATCAAATGACTTACTTTTCCAATTGGTAATTTCTCACCTAATTCATCTTCTTATCTGTTAAGACTTTTTCCTATCATAGATACAGAATTTCTTATAGTTGTTTCTTCCTTTTAAGACAAGTTTTATTAGAATGATATTTTTTCAAGTAAGTCATAAAGAAAACCCTTAAAATCCCAACGTATAATTCTTGTGCTGCAAAAAATGTTCAGTCTTGTAAATAAGAACAAAAAGGTCTGATCACATTCAAATGAGGAAAATATGCATTCCCGACGGCAACTGATTTTGTTTATTTGTTTCTACTTCTCTATCTTGAAACTTCTGCATTCTGAAGGTTGCTGAGATGAAGGCAGAGTACTTTCCTCCTAGAGAAGATGTGATTTTACAGAATGAAGCACCCACAGACATGTATATATTGGTCACTGGTGCTGTGGTAAGTACCTTGCTCCCATACTACGGCTGCACTCTTCTATGACCTTGTATGTATATTTATTCCTTCACCTTTCTCTGGCTACCCAAATTCAAAAAGAGAATTTTCACCATTTAAAAAAAAGTTCCACTAATGGAAAAAATCTCCTTTTGTGATGCCTGTTTCTGTTTCTGCTTTTGTTTGTACCTGGAAACTAGATTTTTTTTATTGCTATTGTTGCTTAACTAAATGTGTATTTGACAGGATCTTGTTGTGAAAAAGAATGGAATAGAGCAGGCAAGTTATTAATTTAAGTGCTTTTGATATTTTTCTTCATCACTTATGTCAACCAGACTGGCTTGGAAATCTAATATTGGAAGCTTCCAGGTTGTTGGTGAGGCGAAGACAGGAGAATTTATTGGTGAGATTGGCTTGGTCTGTTACCGGCCACAAATGTTCACAGCTCGGACCAAAAGATTGAGTCAGCTGCTGCGTATGAACCGTACTGTATTTTTAAATATTGTACAGTCAAATGTTGGAGACGGGACGATAATTATAAACAATCTTCTTCAGGTCTGTAAAAGTTCTGGCAATAAGTATTAGTGCTTAGCAGTATAAAAGTCATCATTCAATATCCTACGAATCTAAATCATGGCAGGCAGTAATGCCTTTTCAGTTGCTATTTTAGATGATTATGAAAGCAAACTCTTTGTTTTGCCAGGATGGTACATTATCTTAAGATGCACATCATATGTTTGTTGGTTGATGCAGCATTTGAAAGAGTTGAAGGATCCAATGATGGAAGGAGTTCTATCATACACAGAGCAAATGCTGGCTCGTGGGAGAATGGATCTGCCTCTTACTTTATGCTTTGCTGCTATGAGAGGTGATGATCTCTTGTTGCATCAGTTACTTAGACGGGGCTTAGATCCAAATGAGTGGGATAACAATGAGAAAACTGCCTTGGTAAGCAAAATGCTTCTGTAAATGTTAAAATTTATGTAATTCTGTCTTAAAAGAATCACTTTGATGAATAGACTTGAAACTTTGATATTGTATATGACAGCATTTTGCAGCTTCAAATGGGAGTGATCACTGTGTAATGCTCCTTCTAGAGTACGGAGCAGATCCCAACAGAAAAGGTATTTTCTAGCCTACAAGCAAATGCAAATGCATTTCAAAAAGCTGTATGCAAATCATACTTCTCTTGCTTCCTTTCCTGTCACCAATCTTTCTTTTCCCTGTTTCCTTATATATGAATGTGAAATTGTGTCCGTGTACCTTTTAATATCAGTTTTTTTTTTTTCTTTTTTTTCTTTTGCTTGTATTTGTGCGATTGACCAAGCATCATCCCATTTACGCATTCTGAATGCAAAACTTTGACAAGTTTGATCTGACATTTATGAAATTACAGGCAATTTAATTAGATGGTAGCGCAAGATTTGGCAGCCTTGAATATATGCAAATGTTTGTCAGAATTATCTTAAGCTTATTTATTGTACCATCGTTTCTTTAAATTCATCATAGTTATTCTTGTGCCTGAGGATGCTCTCTGCAACGCTTACATGTATGCCTTAGATATTGATTTCTGCGTCCATTATCTTTCTTATGTATTATGGATGTCCTTTTTTCTATTATCTCACACCACCTAATTCAATCTTATTTTTTACCTATGGAGTTTTTGGTGGCTAATTTGCCTAACTTTATCATTTTAGCAGTGCATCTATTTCTTATATGGTTGCCGTGTAGTAAAGTTGTGAATGAGTGATTGAAAAGATGTGAGTGTTTTTCTTGTGGTAGGAAAAAGCAGGATCCAATAATTCTCTACTATTGTTCTTACAGATTCAGAAGGCAATGTGCCCCTTTGGGAAGCATTATTGGGAAAGCATGAATCTGTGGTTCAACTGCTCTTAGACAACGGAGCCAGCTTTTCTTCTGCAGATGTGGGTCAATTTGCACTGGCAGCCATTGAGCAAAATAACTTGGATTTGCTCAAGGAAATTACGAATTGTGGGGGAGATGTAACACAGCCCACAAGGACTGGAATTATACCACTTCATTCAGCAATTTCTGATGGAAACTTTGAAATGGTTAAGTTCCTTTTGGACCAAGGAGCTGATGTTGATATGCCAGATGTCCATGGATGGACAGCAAGGGCTTTGGCAGATCATCAGGGCCATGAAGAAATTCAAGCTTTGATCCGAACGACGCAGGGGAGGGAAAAAAAGCCGGTTCCTACTATACCAAGGCAGCCAGGGGTGCCATATCACGAAAAGCCTATAGTCAAGCATAGTAGTGAACCTACAATACCATCTTTGACCCATGATGTTATGCGACCTGCCCCTGAGACAATAAATACAGACAGTCGCCAAAGGAGAAGAGTGGACAATTTCAACAATTCTCTTTTCGGGTTCATGTCAGGTGCTAATGCTGGTGAGAAAACCCATCTGTTTCTAATATTCCATCATGATTTTACTTGAATTCTGTTGAACACTATATATATATATCATATATTTATGACTTGGTTTAGCATGGGATTCATGCCTGCACATTAGAGAAATCAAAAGAAGAGAATGCGAATTGATCTAGTTTTATATATTTTTGAAATTGCATTTATCTTTCATGAATTATCAAGCTCCGAAGTAGTAAGACTGTCGCTAATGGCCTAGAGACGGCATGAGGTCAAACTCTTAAGAAAATTTTAGGACGGGCTTAGGCTAATGTTTTAATTTTAACATTTCATTAAACAGTTCAACTTATCACTGTACCTTTTACAGGTGAGAATGATCTGATGCCATCTTCAACCGGGGCTGCTGGTTTTGCGAATTTCACCTATCCAGCTAGAGTGACTATCAGTTGCCCAGAAAAAGGTGCAGTTGATGGAAAGCTTGTTCTATTGCCAAAGTCACTAGAAGAACTACTGGATATTGGTGCCAAGAAATATGGATTTGTTCCAACCAAAATTCTTAACAAAGAAGGAGCTGAAATTGAAGATATCGAGCTCATTAGAGATGGTGATCATCTTGTTCTTACCAGCAATACCGGCACCGGAATGTAATGATCTTTAGATGGGTGAAAGAGTTGGTCGGAGACATGGATCATCACCCCCTTAAAATCATATTGGCCCACCAAGTCCTACACGAAATCATGCCACCTAATCAATAAGCGATTTTGAGCATATGGGAACATATTAATAGTTCTACTGCTTTTGCTCCCGAAGGTGGTAAATAGTAAAATTGTGTACAAAAGTTACAGGAAAAAAGAAAAAAAGGAACTGTAAATACAAGTGTGAAGATAGGAGCAATGGTGGTGATTAAAGAAAAGAAGTGATCCAAAGAGGAGGTTTTGGATCATCTACTGTACTTAACAAAATGATAGAGTTTTTCTTTATACTGTTTCTGCGAAGAAAATGTCACTGACAAAAAGTAAAGAAAAGAAAACATTACTAAATGTGGTTTATCATATTTGTTATATCTCAAATCTTCTTTTGGAAATGGAAGGTGAAGATTTAATGTATAGAGGTTTTAATGTAAGATGAGGGGGCTAATGATCTTCTGAGGATGCGTGCATGCGGTCTTTCAATCACTTGATCTGAACATTCACAGCTCTCTCCTGAAGAAAACCACCTCATACAATTATAGAAAGTTAAAGAATTCCGTTCCGGTCATCGTTCCAAATTTATCATTGGTAATGAATATTTCAGATTTCTAATTTGTTATTGGGATGAAAAATTTCGATATCGAAACATCTTCGTGTATCGTTATGGACTATTCTATATATATATATATATATATATATATATATATATATATATATATATATATATAACATATACTATCAAAATACAACATTATAAAATTAATACCTATAATATAATTGGATAAACAAGTAAATAGTTATAAAATTATAATACTCAAATCTCTTTCTATAACACAGCTGTGACCAAAGTATAAAACATATCTTATAAGCGATAAAATCATAAAAATCAAATTACATAAGTCTTGAATTGTTATTACTAAATAATATAGATTGAGTTGTTATTACTAAATAATATTAGATTAAATCATAAAAAAATTAAAAGTTAAATGAAAAGAAGACCTAGTAAATTATAAAACACAGAAATGAGATAGTAAATAAAAATAAAGAAATATTTTATGAGATCTTTAGATTTTTAGTTTTGAGATTTTAAATTTTAATTTATTTTTATCCATAAAGAAAAAATAAATTTTATTAAGTTAGATATGATTATATTGAACTATTTAACTCAATTAAATAATATAGTATTAATATTTTTTATAAAATTATCTCATCAGCCTAATTTCGTTCGGTCCGAAATGAACGAGATTTTAACTGATATAAAATAAAAAATATTATGTTCTATTTTTTTTTTAATAAAACGAGATATTCCTCTATTCCAAATTGAACGGAATGGAATCACTATCCATTCATTTTGCACGCATGTGTGAAGCTCTTGAATACATTGATTAGTATTAAATTTATTGGAAGATTAAATATAGACTTCAGTACCTTTTCTCACGCCATTACAATTCAAATTGATCTATATCTTTTCGATATTTCAAAAAAATAAATAAAGTGCATTAATCACGATTCAACAATGCATTGCAGCATATCCGGATCGCCTTGCTCTTCTCTATTTCCCAGTCCCTTTCGCCCATAATTTGTTACGAGCAAATGATCACAAGTCCATTAGAGCTAGCTGTTAGTTAACCACCTAAATGCTCCTTTAACTACTCACAAAACTTGGGAAAGATTAAACCGAGAGGACATTTATGGTCTGTTGCTTTTTCGTCATGTTTGTCTTCTGTGAATGCACTTCGCAGTAACAGTATCAAGTACATGCGAGCACACATGCTTTTTGTACTTGTAGGATTTTCTTGTTTTTCCCCCATCTGCCTCTGGTCAGGCAGAAGATCATAGCTGAACACCATCTTCACTGTAGTAAGCTCATTCTATATCCTAATTGCTATTGCCTCACTGTAATCGACCATCAGAATCCTGTGGATGCACCTGTCAAGGACACATTCTGTCATTTTTATCCCTCTTTTCCTGTCTCCTTTCTTTCTTTTCAGAACACACACAAATTTAAAATAAGAGGTAATTAACTCTCATGCCTGATTTAGTTTGTCTTCCTTGAAGCTCAGAGTTCTAAGTTTCCATTCCCCCCTGTGTGTAGTCATTTCGTCCAGTATCTCCGCATCAAAGAAATCATCTTCGTCACTTGTTTCCATCATGTCAAGCGGTTCTCTCTCCTGCACCAAGTTACCATGTGCATAAATGTTAAAAAACAAAATAACACAGGACACCATAACTGGCAGAAATTTTTATTTTTCTTTTGAAAAATTCTTATTTAAGCTTGGTATATATATTATAGCTAATAGGAGAATGACACTACACTTGGTATTAAGTGATTAACATATACTCTATTGTTTAAAAATAATGAATATGTGTCAATTATCTATTGATTTAGTATATAAATATAGATGGGAACATACGCTAAGTTTAGGCAATAGTTTTTCCTTTTCTTAAGCCCATCCAAGTTTTTCTTGTCTTTGATATAGTGGCCAAAAAACTGTTCACTCCCAAGAAGATAACTTTTCCTTGAACTATCATCGACTTCACAGCCAAATGAACACTATTTAGTACATAAATTTGTTGCAGAATCAACTCATCAGAAAATTCAGCATGCATCAAAAATAAAGTGTTAGTCATTACGTATGTTTTTCATATTTTTCTTTTCTCTTGTCATTTTTAATTATTAATATTATGAGCACTTTATTCTTTATGCATAGAGTAAAAGAGCAGTACCCTGAGAATAAGACTCCGACTTCGTTTTGGAGTACCAGCAATTTCTTCATACCCAACAGCATCTAGTTCTTGAAGATGGTGAGGATGGAACAACTTGTGCAAGATAGAGTGCCTTATGCCAATGAGAATGAAGAATGGTAGTGGGAACAACACTCCGCCTATGGGTATCCACGTCACGCCAAAACAAATTAAAAGGTACACAAATTGGAAAATTGTGAATACGGCAATATGCTTGAATGGCACCAACTCCACAAATGAAGCATGAACGCCTTCCAATACTCTGTCCAACATAATAGCACACAACATAAGGAATGAAGATTAGAATGCAGACATAGAGTTGTAAACAGTGAATCATTAACCTTGTCATCATTTAGTATTTCACATGCTATTTCAAACTGACATTCTGGTCACATCATCTGTAATGTCTGTTAACATCATCTAAGGCTAAAGAGTGAATTATGTGAACCTGTTTAAATGAACTATATAACCATTTTATATCGTTGATTTGACAGAATTGGTGAAAGGTTACGTGATTGTTTACCTCTTGAGAGGTGCATTATATTATAGTGTAGTTAGTTAAGTACTATCTGTCATTAAAACAAAGTTCTGTACAAGGTGGATAGCTTACTTGTAACGTCTGTTAGGGGGAATGAAAAGTAGTAATATCCTTTCCCAAAATTGATTTCCAGGGAGACTGTCAATAGCCATGTAGGCAAAGTACCCCCAGAGAACTGAAGTAGGTATCTTTTTTATGAAAGGCAGAGCAAATGTTGATAATCCAACAAGCAGTGACTGTAATAAATTGCTCATTCTCTGCTCATTAACTCTCACAGGCAAATAAGCATCGATGTGTTTGTCAGGATCAAACTTTTCCCTTTTATCCACTTCATCATAGGGTTTCATTACAGCCTCTTTCAAGTCCTTCAACTCTTTATCTACTGAAGCAGTCTGCGGGAAATCCATGTTAAGTATACCACGCTAAGATATGTGAAGCAAGCTGACAAAGGCAAGTACTTACAGGTGGAGCTGTGTCCATTTCTATAAAAACAGCTTGCATGCTTCCATAAATTTCTGAATTACTAGCTTTCCGCTCAATGCATTCCTTGGCACTTTGTACCATCTTCTTTCGAATCAACTGAAAATTATTTTGTACCATTTAATAAAAAATGATGGATGTCCAATTAATTTGTACGCAAAAGAAGTGAGTCGAAACTTGTGACTCACCTGCTTCTTAAGAACTGCTAGGCTCTTAGTGTGCATGGGTGATTGGGGGAGGACACCATTTGAAGGAGGTAGTCCAAGCAGCCCACAGATTAATGTCTAAAGTCATGAACAACAAATAACACGCAAGTATATCAAATGTGAACGACTAACTCACAAGGAAAAACAAAATGTCCCAGTAATGTCTGATACCATAAATCCAAGCAAGAATACATCATAATGGTAAGCTGATGGATTCTTGAGATTGAACTCCTTTTGTTGTGCCATCTGTGAAGCTACACTGTGGTCGAAAAAGTATAGACCTGCTATCATAATGGCTGGTACAATTGCAGCAAAGATGTAAACCACTGGAACCTTGCCCATATCCTGCAATTTAATTTTCACATCTATTACATTGTTTTAATCAATTAATCACCTCTACAAGATTATGACAGAAAAAAACCAGCGTATTCATAAGAAGAGACAGGAAATCTTCAATGAATAAACTAGTAATGGAAAAGTTCAATCTATCACCTAATCATACCTTGACAACAGTCCAATGGTAAAGTGATATAGAATCCCAAAGAAGTGGAGAGTGTAATCTCCTGGGAACTCCAATAGGAACTTTACTCGGTACACTATAAGACATCAGAGTCCACAACAAGACCATCAGGGGAACCCCATAGTCTGCAATAAAACTTCGGAGGCACCCTGTATGGAATAAAGAAATCCCAATGTAAGCAATTATTTATTTATTTATCTTGTACAGGCATCAAGATGGAAACTTCAGTTATTTTACCAGTGCCATATCGCCATGACCTCGCCTTTCTGCTTTTTAGGGCAGTGACGAGCAAACCAAATGAGAAAATGATTGCAAGTAACCCATTTGCATACAGCCACTGAAACTGGTATTTTTCTAACTGGGGATTCTCATGTTTAGGAATGTTGAACTCGCTAACAAGTCCCTGTTTTTCAAAAATAAAGATATTTTACTGGATACTTGCTAGCCCAATAATGCCATAATAACATGCCAAAAATCATGTAAAACCACCGGTACCTTAATAGCTTCTTGAATGAAAAGAACTGTAATCAACATGCCAAAAAGCTCCCCTGCAATTCTTGTAAATTTAGTGATGATATTACCAGCATTAAGAATTGCAAGCAGAAAAAGCAGAAGTGACGTCCAAACACAAACCCTGTAGAAGATGTAAAACAGCGATGAATAAAGAACTTCAAAGAATCACCTCCATTAAGTAGAAGAGAAAAAAATAAAAGTTTAGAATTAACTTACCAACCAGCCCAGGCTAAATACAAAGTCTGGCCTAACTCAACTCTTCCTTTGCAGAAATTGTACAAATAAGTATACATTATAACAGTAGGTTCGGCAACTCCTAGTATCAACAAAGGCTGGCCACCAAAAATTGAGTGGATTATTCCGCAAATAGCAGTGGAAGCTAAGGTCTCCACCGTACTCAGACTTGCATCTAGCAATACAGAATATAGAATAACCTTCAGGCTCATTAATTATTTAGTTCTGAATAGAAAGATATTGATTTCAGAGTACAGTTACACTGAAGTAATCTAGGCCTTTAATTAATAGAAATGAATTAAAGTACCTGTGTCTCTACTCAATTGCTCTCCAAAGGCAATAACAGGAAGTGCAGAGGCAAAGAAAATATAAGTAGTTGGAGCCAATATCCTGACACGTGCATGCACAAAAATTAATCAAAAATCAACTTAAAAGATGATATAAAATTTTTAGTCAGAGGATTACCTAATGCCTGAACAAAGTGCACTGATCCAGTCATCCTTGTAACATGCAACTCTTCCCTTCACATCTTGGATTATTCCCTTGAATGGAGACCTCATGCTCTCCCTTCCTGATCCCAATAAATTAAAAGCTAGGTTAATTAACTTAACTAAAAGCCACTAAGAGATGCAAATACATAAACTAGATATGTAAAAATAAAAATAGTGAATCTATAAATCCATTTTCTAGTATCGTCAAATTTTCTCGGTAAACAAACTGACACTGATGAAAAGAAGAAAAAAAGAGAACTGACATATGTTTCTTCCATGCACGTAGAACATCTCAATTTTTCCACATTATAATGACAATGTGAGTCACAATAATCAAACAAATAGAACCAAATCACATTTTAAAACACGTTCAAGCAGTAAAAAGAATGAAACACAAAACATAAGCTTATTACTGCTGTCATTATTATTATTCAGTATGTCGATGAATATCTTAATTATTTGCCCTCACCTTTAAACTAGCGGGAAGAAAATGAAAAGATAAAGAATGTGAGAAAATGGAGGCGGCGGAGGATACGGCGGCCGGAGATGTAAGAGTCAGGTTGTGTGAGGTGGCTTAGTTTTGATTTTCTCTTTCCATAACCAAATAAGACGCGAAAGAGAGAGATGCGCGTAGCCAAGCCAAGACAATGCGGAAGGGCTAGAAAGCAGAGCAGGGCTTTATGAGCGGGTCTTACAGGGCCCCAAGTGAAATATGGTCCCACGGAATCGAGAAATCCGCTTGCGTGGCCTCATCCAATTGGGTTTGACCGGTCGGCGTGTGAGAAAAGGATTATTTATTTGGTGGACCAGTGTCGTTCCGCGTCGTTTGTAATTAAATTCATAATGAGGAATTAATGTCGGATAGCTGGAGTCGATTGATTTGTGATTATGTGCATAATTAGGTATGGACTGTCATGAGGTTGAGCTAAATCATGACCGTTAATATTTAAACAGAGCAATTTCTCTATATGATTAGGTGAGGGTTTGAAAATATTTGCAATTGATTAGAGCTATATCACTTTTCTTATCAAATTTCGGTTGAATTAATTTGGAATCCCAAATATTTGAAACGAGATTAGCTCAAAATTACATTTAGTTAAAATTTATTAAAAAATTATTTTAAAAAAGTATATAAAAAATATAAAAAGTGATATAAAAATAATAAAATCAAAAGAAATATTTTAATATTATAATATATACTGACTTATCAATATAGAATAAGGAAACAAGTAGGAAGGTATTGAGACGCTATAAGGTGTATTAAGTGTGAAAATGATGATTAACCCAAACCACAGGAAGCTGCATGCACATGCAACCAAACCAAATGACACTTCTCTAACAGACACATTAAACACAACTTTAAATAGAAGAACTCACACATGAGACAAATGGAGAATAGATTCTCGTTTGTTTTTATTTTCCAAATACATTGTCCATTCATCTACTATTTGTCATTCTTCTTGCCAAATTTGACTTTGTATATGAATTTTCATCTTTAAAGAAATAATGATTTTTTATTTTTGGAGAAAATAGCATATTTTTCTCTAGAAAATGCCACTTAGGTTTAAACTTTCTATACTCCAGTTTTAGCTCTAAACTTTCTATGATATTAAGTTGTCGTATTATGAATTATGAGGTTCCCGAATGTAACATCAGGAAAGTGAAGAGAAGAAGAATACAGGAGGATACAGTCATACTGATACAGGCATGCAGCTCCTGAGAATTACCAACTACAGCACTATGTATAATTCTTTCCCTCACGTGAGGCCTTTCCGCGTTAAATTTGATGCAAGGCACGTGCATGCAATCTTCTCCTAGATCAGATTAGCCACCTCTTGTCGTTTTGGTACGTAATGGCATTCCTCAAAACCTACTCCACACGTCGAAGCAACGCTACATAGGTAATGCCAGTTGGGTACGTAAAGCTTTCCATATCAGCATTTGTACTCACCCTGGCAGTGTCATCATCATCAGGTGGCTGTAGCTTTCAGGAATTCACCATCTCCTATGAAGAATTTGGTGGATTACCAACTCTCTACATCTTTTGTGATCTTGGATTCATTCATTACCGACTGTATCTGGCAAAACTATTTGGTGACAAACCGCGTGAAAATACTTGCCACCTTACTGCTTGTTGCATTTTCCGGGGCAAGAATCATGTGAACTAACATGGGATGCTGGTGATTCTTCTTCATTTTGTACATAGCATGATAATGTCATAGAAGAGCCGGTTTGACCTTTGATCCGGCTTTGGACACATCCAGAACAGGAAATTTGGGATCTAACATGCAAGATGAAAGAATTAGCTGGAGAAAAATGAGATCGAACCATACATTTTTGTAATGTTGTCAGTTCTATACAAAATTACTACAAATCTGATATTATGTTAATATCATGTCAACTAAGCTCGATTTATACAGGCTACAAAAATCAGTGACTAGAAAGCTGTAGACTCGACAGCATCTTAAGCTTTCATCTATGTTTGGCTACGTTTGCTGAGGCAGTATCGCTCTTAATAAATTTATCGGAATAATAGCAGGATAATATAGATTTCTAACACATTAGAAGGAGAGCTTCGCGGGTGCGACCAAGCAGTCTGAGTACTGTTGCAGCAATGTGATGTCCAGTAAGCCCAGCGAGATTAAGCTGTTCCTTTGGCAGTGCATGCTCAATATAGGTGTCTGGTAATACGATAGGTCGCCACTGGAGAAACAGATTCAGAAAAAAGATTGGACTTCAGATAGAAAAACAAATGTGATTATAAATGAGACTATCATCACTATATAGCTTGCACTATGATTGTTATAAACCCAGTATTGCTCATAATGCTATACAGGTTTTGTTTAGACCATAACAGGAAAAGATTAAATGCAGCTTAGAATTCACTTCAGCACCAGTAGCAGCACAAGAGGAAATACAAATCTCTGTCTATCTAAATTACCTTCACTTTACCATCAAGCTGTCCATCAAGTGAAAGGAACTGTGCAACATGAGATCCAAATCCTCCAACAGAGCCTTCCTCAACTGTGACTAGAAATGCATGGTTTTCACATAGCTGTCTGAGAAGCTTCATGTCAAGTGGCTTGCAGAATCTTGCATCTGCAACAGTTACCTCAATACCAAGCTTTGAAAGAAGGTGCCTAGCCTTGAGGCAGTTCTGAACCATTGCCCCATACCCAAGCAAAGCAACATCTTTGCCCTCTATAAGAACTTTCCCCTTTCCAATCTACTTACAGAAAACAGCAGTCAAACGAAGAGCACAATGCTCAAACTACGAATTCCAAGATACACATCAAGAAGTCATCAGATAAGAAAAAGAAGATAGAGGATTAACTGTTGAACATTAAAAGAAAAAGAAAGTGGTGGTTTCAAGAAAAGACATGTAAGGTAAACTAAAAAACACGCAACGATACATTAAACAATGTGAGGGAAATCAAATGAATGTCTTTAAAGCAGATGAACTACATACTCCTTTCTGCCCCACACGACATTTGTTATATGAGATAACACATGATCCAATGGCGTTAATGTGTTGGCAGTATGCATAAGAAGACAGAGAAATGGAAGACAAAATGAAGAATAAGAACGGATGAAAAGTTTATGCAATAAAAAAATTGCCATTGGCAGCAAGCAATCAATGATATGTTATATGTTATTTCTAAGCAACAATTTGTGTGCTTCTGCAATATAATACCAACAGAAAGGAAGAGTAAATAAACAAAGATGTCAAAAGAATACCTCAATCGGAATTCCAATACGCATATAATGGTCTGTCCCCACAATGGCACCCCTTGGATAACGGAAGCATACTGGATGATCATCAATTTGAACTGCAGTAGCCACCATGTCCACAAGCTCATCCTCATCCGATGGTGCCATAACAATCATGTTTGGTAAACAAGACATGAATGTTATATCAAATGCACCACATTGCATAGGACCATCAGACCCTACTAATCCTGCACTTGTAATGACAAAACGAACTGGAATCTGCTGCTGATCTACATCATGGACCACCTGAAGAAGCCATGAAAATAAAATGCTTAGAATAGTTAATATTTTTCTCCTGCAACTGCCATCAATATATATGTGCTATTACTGCAATAATTCATGGCAGACTATCCCATTCCCCCAAAAATAATTCAACTACAGCGCACCAATACTTGTTTGTGTGCAAGCATGCTTGCACACACTAATAGACGCGCAGATATGCTACACAGAGGAGCAAGAGAGAGAGTGCGGACCTGGTCATATGCTCTTTGTAGAAAGGTAGAAGGGATTATGCAGAATGGCTTCAAACCCCCACAAGATAAACCAGCAGAAAATGTCACTGCATGCTGCTCAGCCATTCCCACATCAAAAAATCTGTCTGGATATCTTTCCTGAATCAGTTGAAAAGCTGTTTCCATTTCCATTCCTGCATGAACAATCACGATATCTTTGTCCTTCTCTGCCTCCATAATCAAAGCCTCTACGAAGCAATCGCTATAGGTTCGAGTATGAATACTATACAAAAATGGATCAGAGTTACTGGAACCTGCAAAAGTGATCACACCAGAAAAAACAATGAGATATAAATAATTAACAAAATATTAAAGCTTGGACATAGCAGTGTATATGGTTGCACTCTGCCGTGGTAAAAGGAGGTAACTTGGAATATAACAATCTATTATGCATTAGGGAAAAAATCTTGCCAATTAAAAGAATATCGTCCCAGACAATATCATAATAAATCTATAGCTATCTCAAATTGTAGAATCAAACACTCAAGTCAGTTGGTTTCTGTAGTAATATAGCTGGGCCTAGCAGGGCCTTGGCCATGCACTTAAATATTCCTGAAGCAAATGACACAGCATGCACGCCAACATGCATTAATTGGCGATGCACTTAGAAATCTATATTTCCTGTAGAGGACCTATTAAGCAAACTGATATCTTTTCCTGACACATATACGCTCTAATAATTGAGTGCTTGTGTGTAATTTATATAATGATTACCGTTTAAAGATGCAAATCAAGATAAAAGTGGATAGAATTCTAGGAGTTCGAATTATCAGTCGCACTACGAACTGATTGTAGTCGTTAGCAATCAGTCAATCCCGCCAGGTCAATTTAGCAGATTCTGAGGCATACAGGTAGCTCATATTCCAAACATACAAGCCAGTTATGTTAGATGCTTACTAGTTTTTCATGCATTAGATGAATTATCGTTAGTTGTTTAAAAGCTAAAACATCAATTGTAGGCTAAGTATTCGCTATAGTCAGCAATTTAGAGAAAAACAGAAAAATATAGATGCATTTTCTTTTCTCATACTTAAAATCATATACTCTAACTAAAGCATTGAAATGCAAATTAATCACTCCTGTGTTCTTTAAACTTGAACTGTAACCCACGCTTCAATTTCCTTGACTCACATAAAACCAGAACATTAACAAAGCCTAAGCCTCAGCATATATATCTAAACATAACGGAAGGTATGAGAAGGCAAGCAGTTCTACACTTCAATACACTTGCAAGTTTAACTCGAAATCCAATTTTGAAAGATTTCATTGCAACTAATATAGTAATGCATACAATGA
Source organism: Ricinus communis (assembly GCF_019578655.1). Classification (NCBI taxonomy): domain Eukaryota; kingdom Viridiplantae; phylum Streptophyta; class Magnoliopsida; order Malpighiales; family Euphorbiaceae; genus Ricinus; species Ricinus communis. Next base: position 26,782,618 of record NC_063258.1, read on the forward strand.
TAAATTGATAAAACAAACACAAGTAAAATGTTGAACATACCTTCCTGTAGGTTCTCTAATGTGTCAATTTTTTGCTTATTATCTCTTCGTCGATTTTCTTCTGTTACTACATGTATCAAAACAGGACCCATTGAATCTAGAGATGCCACTTCTTGTAGAACGCAAACTAGGTCTTCAATGTTGTGTCCATCAACAGGGCCTATGTAATACAAACCAAGTTCTTCAAAAAGAGTTGATCCTAGAGGACCTATCATACCACGTGCATACTCGTCAACTTTGGCTGCTAATTCATGCATACCCCTACCAATCCTCTTGGTAACACCCTTGACAAAGTTAAGGAAAATGCACATTAAAAATCCTGCCTTAACTCTCACAAATATATGAAAGTACGAAAATATGCATTAAGGTGGCACAAGCATAAAGTTCTTTTATTGTTCTGTCAATTGTAACACATGTCAGATTCCAACCCAAAACCAAGAGGTGTTAGGTGGAGCGTCCAACAGGTATGCAGGCACAACCAAATCCTCATCCACAGTCAATGTATCCATCAACAAGGCCTACATAATACAAACCAAGTTTCTTCAAAAAAGAGTTGATCCTAAAGCACCTATCATCCTACATGCCTACTCATCAACTTTGGCTGCTAATTAAAGAAAATGCAGAAAAGATCATGCCTTAACAATCACAATAATATCAAAGTATGAAAATATGCATTAAGGTGGCACAAGGCACACAATTCTTTATTGTTCTGTCAACTACAACACATGCCAGATTCCAACCCAGAATCAATACGTATCAGGTAGAGTGGCCCAACAGGTATATAAGCACAAGCAAATCCTTATCCACAATCAATGCAAGATAACATCCCTTAAGACCACCTACCCGCCCCCCCCCCCCCCCCCCCCGAGCCTGAGGCAAGACAAAACTAGGCTTTTACACCATGTCAGATTCCAATCCAAAAACAATTAACTAGATTATGTTGGAATCTGACAATACAAACCTATAAAACCAACAGCCCATTATAAGTTTAGTCAAGAAGAAAACTGCAAAGTACCTTGGCAGCTTCTCTAAACTTCCGGAATGATTTACTTGACTGGAGCCTACTTAAGGTACTGGATAGAGCATTTAACGAAGTCTTGGGGCCCTCTTCAATCTTTGGGTGCAAAGAGTGACGGCTGTCATTTAAAATGACTATCATATTTGAGTCTATATAGCCTGCATTGCTCATTGCTTCATAGACCTGACCAGCCATAGTTGTTCCATTGCTGATAACTGTAACAACACGTTCTCGTTTCCCTTTCATATCACGCGCAACTGCCATTCCTGAGTTGAGAAAATTTATGTATTAGATTATCCAAATTTGGTTGTGATTATGTAGAAAGAAGCATGCACTTTAAGAATTCTACAATTCAAGTCAGACTTGAGAAGTTGACTAGATCTGCATCCTATTACTAGATTCAAGTTGCAAAAACTTCTAGCAGAAAGTTGTCCATCAGGGAATTGAAAATTGCATGTTAAACAACTTTAAAGAAAAAACACATGAAGAAAACATAAAACATATGGAAATATTACCAAGCCCAGCAGAAACACTGTTGCATCCATGCCCTGCCCCAAATGGATCATATTCACTCTCAGACTGAGATGTAAAACCAGAAAGACCATTCTTTTGTCTCAGTGTATGCATAAGAGACCGTCTTCCTGTGAGAATTTTATGTGCATATGTCTGCCAAACAATGATGAAGAGCTTACATCACTATATACCAGATGTTATCCTACAAATAATTAGGTTGATATAAAAAAGACCATATAATCTGTTCTATATCTTTCTGCTGAATAAACGATCCTGAGTAGATAATGCTACAGTTACTGAATACCTGTTCCCCAACATCCCATAGTATTTTGTCCACTGGAGCATGAAAAACATGATGAATAGCAACTGTCAACTCAACAACTGCTAAACTGGCCTTAAAGGCTTTTTGAGTCCTTGACATTATAGATGACAATTCTTCTCGTATTTCATCTGCCAGCTCTTTCAATTCCTGCATAAATTCAACTTCAGTAATTTACTTGAAACACTGTAAAACATGTAAGTTAAAAGGCAAGAAAAGTTCATGAACTAACCTGAAGTGTCAAATTCTTCAAGTGGATAGGATTTTCAACCACATCAAGTATGGGTGTAGGGACTTTCTCCCAAAAGATGTCATCAAGATCAGGCACTGAACATATTCGACCAACAAATCCCTGCATAAAAGAAAAAAAAAAAAGAATAAGAATAATAATAAATCACATGTTCACTAAATAATACTCTGTTTGAGGCATTATAAGTTTCTATAAAGGCTAGATTATCTGGATATTTTCTCTATAGGTGTAGCAACCTAGTTCTAACCCACCACCTAATTTCCATTTGCAGCTTAGTGTCCGAAAAATATGCAAACGGATAAAGCTAAAAGACAATAAGAGTATAAGTGTTGGTACCAGTAGTCAACTTCAAACCTATATCTTAGACCCTAAACATAAAATTCATAAATTATTTCACATGCAAATTCTTCTAATAGTCATAAGACTAATCAATGAGTAGTTCATCTGAAAAGTGAGTACTTCAAACATCGTGGGACGTTCTTATGTCTGCTTCCTCAAAGTTTTGACTTTCTCCATAATTCACCGCCATTAGATCATATGACGGAACTACACTGCCATATTTTTCGGTTGAATTCACAAAATTTATCCTCAATTCTCCGCAATAAGTGGTAATTTAAAAATAAAAGGAGAGAGCTTTTGTTTCACATACCTTAGAATTAGTGATGGAAGCAGAACCTTGGTACAAGTTTACACTTGAAAATCCAACTTTATTAGGAAAACTAGAGCTTAAAGTATCCAACTTGTGACCAAACTTTGCAAAGGAATGTGCAGTGATTCCATATGGGTACTGAGTAGAAGCAGTACCCATGAGAAAACACAAAAGACCCAGATGCCCAAATTTAGTACGACTCACAAAAAGCTCATTTGAGAGCTCATCAACAAGAGAAAACTTCTGTATTTATAGGACTCAATGTGGTGTAGTTCGAAGATAAAAACTCCTAAAAGATTGAAGCTTTCGTCAATTTGCACATAAAGACGGAAGAAACTTGTTGAAGATATGACGGATGCAGAATATGATTGGTACCAGGAACGGCAAAAATTAAAAAATAAAAAGTAAAAAACAATGAAATTGAGGCAGGAAACTGTAGAGGAGACAATCAGACAAAGGAAGCATATTTTTCAGACTCGATAGTATCAATTGTCAGAAAAAAAGAAAAGAAAAGAAAAATTATGCTTATGGACTTCTTTTGGACTCTAGTTTAGTACAGCTTTGTCCCATGGATTAGGCCCTGCAAAACCAAGAAGTAGCCATTAACACAAGGCCGAAAAATATATATTATTCTAAATCAATTTTCATAATTTGTGACATAAAAGGCAAGTAATTAAAGAAACGGCAATTTCTAATCCCGTGAAAGAAAGGGCACTTTCCTTTCCTCTAATTGCATCTCCTTTTATTAATATAATCCAAAATTTGTGGTCACTAATTATGCTAATTAATATGTAAATCCAACTTTCTAACTGTAAAAAGCTTAATTCTGAGAAGAAAATGCTACAAAGAGAGTCTGCTGATGTACTTTGAGAAAGTTTTGTATTGTACTACTTATTGGTATTGGTATTGGTATTGGTATTGTAATGTCTATGAGTTTAGCTTAACTACTGGATAAATGTTTATTTTGTAATTTGAACAGAAATATTGAATAAATGACAATGTTAATTTATGATTATTGAGTATTTTGACATAGGCCATATAACTTGAAGTTTGATGCCTTTTGCATATATGGTACTAGTATTAATCATAAATGGAGAATACAAGTGTTTAAGAAGAGTATGAATTGATGAAAATAAAGGCATTATCTGCCTTCAAAACATTCTGTTAATATGTGTGGGTACAAAGGCAATATTTGCCTATAAAAAAATTAGTGCAAAGGCTGCTACAAAGAAATGCACAAGTCTGCAAACAAGATAACAGACACAATATTTGCCTAAAAAAGGAAATGTCATGCTCTACATTTAATCACAATTGCATTATAGTACTCAATTTGCTTGACTCTCTTTGGTTCCAACAGGTGCAGCACCTCTCCCACCATTTTTAGCTCATCTGCCACGACCTCTGCCAGGTCTATTGTTTGTTAAACTTGCAATTGTTGGTCTGGCATAAGAGGGAACTGATTTGCCCTTACTTGCTATTGCCTTTGCTGATGCTGCCTTTGCTGCTGACTTTGTACCAGAAATAAATTTCACTCTCCTTGATTCAGGCATCTAGAAACCAAACACAATTGCTCCATTAGCCTAGGCATAAAATAATAACAAATAAAATGTTGTACTGAAATTACCCTCAAATATATGTTGCCAGAATCTTCAAAGATTCTAACTCTATAACCTTGGTTAACCTATTTGTACAACCATAATGAATACAAATTGCTTCTCACTGATCAAATGTAAACCAAATACAAGTGTTCAAATAACTTACTAATGCAGTTTTTTTTTTCTCCTTTGAGGTCCACTTGAAGGTGTGCCAGCAAATTGAGTTGGCCCAGATTGAGGTTCACTTCAAGGTGTGCCAGCAAATTGACTTGGTCCACTTGAACTAGGGACATCAGATTGAGTTGTTGGGAAGTTGCGATCGCGAGTTGCTTTTCGTGGCCTGCCACGCTTGACTGGCAGTTTAGGAGGCCTCTTGAAAGATGGATCATTTTTCATCTTACAACTCCTCTTATTATGCCGAACTCCTCCACAAACTGCACAAGTCATTTGAATTCCTTGTCTAGACAACTTATTAGGATTCTTTGGATCTTCAGTGATATCTCTCTTTCTGTTCTTCTTAGGTCTGCCAGACATTTTTTTAAATTTGGGTGCCTTGATTGGAAGCCCATCAGCTTGTGGCCACATTTTTTTGTCATTCAATGGCTCAAGAGCATTTTTGTAGGTTTCAATATAAGTTTTTACACTATAGTACTTGTCCACAAATGTTGCACTATCTTGGTTCATTCACTGAATGCTAGAACATGCATGGATACAAGGAATACCTATTATCTGCCATGTTCTATAAGTACAAGTGTGTGCATTGATATCAACCACAAACTGATCCTCTCCTATGCTCACTTGGAACTTGCCACCAACAGCAGGTTTGGAAGTACATAATCTACTATTGTACTTGATTTCTTCAAGCTTAGTTCTAATTCTAGGTGTGACGGAGTCAGTTAAACCAATAGCATGCATAAACTTATTGTGCATTCTCTCCATTAATGCACATCTAATCTCTTCTAGCATGTCTATAATGGTCATACTCCTAAATTTCATAATATAACCATTGAAGGTTTCACTGACATTGTTATCAATCATATCACACTTAGGAAGCTCAGAAATAAATGACTTATAAAATTTGGATGGATCCCTCTGTAAAAAATTGTTATAGGCAGCTTTATTCTCTACTTTAATTTGATCAATGGCTTCCTTATAAGCAGCTTCATAAGTACTTCTAGCTAACTCCAAAACATGTTTTTTAAAACTTGCCCCTTAAACTCCTTCTTCCAATTACAATAAACATGCATAGCACAATTCCTACGTTCAGCAAAAGGTGCTAGGTTCTTTATAGCATTAGTAAGACCCTGTGCAATAGAGCAAATATAATTATTAAGCAAATACAAATATAAAGTAAACAATAATTAAAACAGTAAAGAAAAATCACCTTTTGTTGGTCTGATATAAAGGTCCACCCTAAACCATCTGTAATTTACAGCTCCTCTAAAATAATGGTTAAAAACCAAGTCCAAAAGTACTCATTATCACATTCAACTACAGCCCAAAAGATGGGGAACATTTGATTGTTCCCATTTTTAGCAACTGCACATAATAGTGCCCCACCTAAAAAAGTTTTCAAAAAACACCCATCAAATCCAATAATGGGTCTACAACCCTTTAAAAACCCTTTCCTCAAGGAACTAAAGCCTATGAAGAACCCTTTAAAAGTGCAGTCTTCATCAAGGAGGAAATCAAATCTGCCTTCCTTATCCACCAAAAGCAATTAAGCTATATAGCCTCTTAACTTAGCATAATGTTCCTGTACAGACCCTCTTAGCATATTAAGTGCTTTCAATTTTGCCCTATAGCACTTTGTTCCATTTTCCAAGTCCTTCACACTCCAATTGCCATTTCTTCTGAATCTATGTATATATTCCTTAGCTATCCATTCAGAGGTAGCTTGCCTATTTTTCATCTCCCTAGGACACCTATGCTCACCAACATATGTCTTAATAGCAAAAGTATGCTCTCTTTTAATCATGCTTCCATACATTCTCCATGGGCATTCCTTGTCACATCTCATTTGAAGTTGGTACTTACTGCTTCTCATCACCTGCACATTGTGACCATTAATAATTGCCCATTTACAAACTGCAGCTTTGCATTGATGTGCATCTTCAAATCCCATTCCAAGAACCAGCTGTAAATACTTATGATCACATCTGGGATCATATGCAACCCTCTTAATCCTCTTTCTTGAAGTCTCTTCAATGCCATCCTCATCAGTACTGTCGGAATTCACATCCCCATCAAAGTCCTCGTATTCACTTATAAAGCCAGATGCTTCATGTCCAGCATTTTCTGTCCCAGTAGTGCCATCAGTAAATGATCTTTTGAACTGCAAACCAATGTTGCCATGTAATCTGTCAGCAAGCTCATTAACAGGCACATAATTCTTATACTTTGTTGTCCTTTTCCTTGCTTCCACATACTCATCATCATCTGACAGTTCATTATCATTTAGTCCATCATCTATGTCACTCTCATCAACTGGTAAGTACTCAGGATCCTCTTCTGATTCTACTTGCTGCTGCAATTGCTCACTGTGTTCAATACTGACATCAAACACAGTTTCATCTAAAGGTGCTAAATTGTCACTCTCATCCTCAGTTTCATCTAAATCATCAGTCTCACTCTCACTCTCATCAACTCGTAAGTAGTCAGGATCCTCTTCTGATTCTATTTCCTGCTGCAATTGCTCACTATGTTCCTCAGTTTCATGTACACCTTCTGAATTTTCACTAATACAGCTAACACCACCAGGCAATGGTACTTGTCCTTTCTCTCATTCGACATAGACTTGTAATACTCCATTGCCTTCATCTATATACTTAATCATTTCCATTAACCCTTTATCGTCCACCATTTCCCTTAACCCATCATTTAAACTCATTCTTGTAATCTTATAAGAAATCTTTGGCCCATAATACCCTAGTTTTTCTGCTTCATCAAGTATGTCCAAATATCCTATCCTATCTGGGTCTAATCCATGTTTAGGCAAAATATCTCCACCTACATAAACCACATTCCCACCAACAGATGCAAAACGCCCACCATAGTTTATATATAGAGAAAAGCTGTCAGACATTCTGTTGAAAGAGTGCATGCGTTAATATTTCAACAAGACAAACACAAGACATACATGAATAAGACCCTGCAGACCATGACAAACTCAAATAAATAAATACGAAAATCACAGTAAACTCAGATACATTTTGAGAAACTCGAAAGTGCAGTAATAAAAAATTGATTGATGCCCTACCCCACATATATCACACTCATCTCGTTAATGTAAAAGTTTCTTAGAAAAACAATTAACAATGTAATAACTTACTTGTCTTTTTCCAGTGGTTGGTACTTTAAGGGACCATAATGTTCGATGGCTGCTGCTGTCTTTGCTGGTTGAAGGGACCACAACATGTTTGATTCTTCAAAGCGGCTTCACTTTCACTCTCTTTTACTTTCACTCTATTCTTCAAATGGTTTCAGTAATCACAAATGATAAGAAGTAACGGCTATTTCAATTTTGGGGATTTAGGGTTTTCTTATACCATATACGCTATCGTTTCGATCTTTTTTTTATATATATTTAATATGTAAAAAAACGCACCATTTCTATAGGGCAAAACGCAACATTTCTGCTTTTGCTTTAAAATGCACTGTATCTACGTGTTTAAGTTACCAGAGCACCGACAGCCACGTGGAATAATTTTCACCGGAAATTTCATTTATGTATCGATTTGACAAAATTGATAATATCACGAATGACATTGTTACAATTAAAAACACATGATTAAATTGAGAAAACCGCCAAAGGTCGAAAATTCTTTCGCAATTAACCAAATCCAAAGTATGCAGCTTGGTTATCGGGATTATAGGAATCCATGCAGCTAGATAAGATAGCAACTGATGCTGAAAACTCTCTGAATATTTCTGTTCATAATGTTTTACTTAAAACGTAGCTAAATTCTAGAATACACGACGAAAAGACAAGTGTCCCTAAGTTTAGAGACGTTTTGAACTGTTTACTGTGGACTTTATTACTCGTCGCCTATTTCTAAGTAATATGCGGCGGTTTAAATATTTCTTCCCCAAAAGAATATGAGCTAACTATAGTACAAAGTCGCATCTCTTTGGTTAATAAAATCCAAAGGGTTTATCGATCCCAAGGGGTGCAAATCCATAATAGGCATATAGAAATTATTGTACGTCAAATAACATCAAGAAAAAAAAAAGGAAAAAGAATCCGCGACAACACGAAATGACGAGATTTTTATTACGGTGATCTGTATTTAATTATTCTCAAGTCTCAACAATGAAGCAACATCTTCCTTCTAAACAATCCAACATCTTTCTTCTAGATTATGCAAACGCTTGTCTTACCGGCATCACCTTAACACTATTTAATAATAAATTACTAATATTAATCTACTTAATCTCTAACTAATATTAGGCATATCGGTTATAACGGTATCTTCCACAACAAATTTTCCTATATTTAGACTGTTAATGATTCAGAATCTGAAATCAGATCCTTGGCCATAGAATTTTTACATCTGTTCCTAAAACTAACCTATATATATATATATATATTTCTCCATTTTGATCTTCTCAGTTAAAACATTTACTTTCACGTTTTCATTTCAGGAATTCATTAAGGTATATCCCTCTCTCTGCATCTCTGAGCTTCTTGTTTAAAATAATGAAGCATGATTACGTTTAGAAGTTACTGTTTTCAGGTTATCATATAAATGGGAGTAATTTTTTGACACCATTCACAATTCTTTTTCTGTATCTAATTTCATTCTGATTGCAGATATATAAACATGTATATTGTCCTGTTAATTCTTGCTGATAAATTTGATTCTCTAACCTTTTGATCTTGATTTGAATAGTCATATTAGCTGTGGGTATGTGTATGCACCAATACTTCGTCTCCACCCTTCTTCATGTAAAACATTATCTATTTCGGAAAATCTTTTACCTGATCCAGATGTATGTCCTACATGCAACTAACAGCACATATACGTTTAAAAGATAAATTTAGAGTGTAGCTAGGGCGGCGTCATAGGTTTGGGAATCCATGAAAATGTAAAACTTATCACTATTATATTAGTTTGTAAATAAATTAATGATCCTATTCTATAAAATAGATTAAAATCACATGGGGACGCCATATATAAATTCAAATCCTTTTGAGCATGAAAGTTAACGTTTATTTGGAAGCTTACTTATGATCCAAGACGGCCATCATCATCGATGGGTCTTCCGGAAATCGGCGCCTTTGACAGGAATGATGAAAATATTTTATGTTTATGTTTCCGTTGATTTCAATTTTCATGTACAGACTCACAGTATCATATTGAAAGGGTCAGTTTATAGTTATATCAGAATTACATCTGCTGTCATGAATAAAGGAAAAAGAATCACATCTGCTGCTAACCTAATAACTAATGATACAGACTCATAAGCATTTGACTTTTTCAACTTTGATTTTTCAAAATTTATTAGAGCGAGTACGTCACAGATTTCTCAGGAGGATTCCTATTTTCGTATATATTACTTTTGCCTTTTTGGCATATGGCAACTCGCGAGTGAAAGCTAGCCTAGAAAACAAACTATTTATGTATAGGTTAAAAAATAAGGTTTAATTTTCTTGTTGCAGGAAAAACAATGAGGAAGACTCAACAATCCTCTTCATGTCTTTTTCTCTTCTTATTTGCAACCTTTTTCCATCACTCGTTCGGTGACGTTGGCACTGCTGCGCAATTCGGTCCTCCTTACCTACGTAAGTGCCACTGAGTATAATAAAAACTACAAAGAAATATAAATTCCATGAAGTTTGAGTATTCTTTTCTTTTTTGATAACATAATGCAGCAACTGCCTGTTTCGGGAATGATGCATCGGCGTTTCCACCGAACAATCTGTTCGCGGCGGCCGGAGAGGGAATATGGGACAATGGGGCATCCTGTGGGAGAGAATACTATGTAAGTTGCATTAGTGCAGCTGTTCGTGGAACATGCAAACCAGACCAGACCATTCGGGTTAAGATTGTTGATCGTGCTCAAACTTCTGTTACTAGACCTTCTAGACCTGGTGCTACCATCGTACTTTCCGAGGTCGGTTTTGGTAAAATTGCTAACCCTGCTGCACCTTATGTTAACGTTGAATATCAGCAGTAAGTTAAATTTCTTTCCATATCTTTTTAAAATTTATTTTGCACCATATTCCTGATCCGTTGTCATACAATTTGAGTATTTAAAAGAAAAAAAAAAAAAACAAGAGAAGAGAAGAGAGAACACGTAACTTGAGTACATTAACCGGAATCATTAAGCTAAAAGTACACTGAAATGAATCATATGCTCATTATATATAAATAGATTCATTTTGGTACTAATCTTCTTTGCACTGAAGTCTGAAGTGGCTTATTTATCTTTTCTACTCAGGGTTTGATGAAGATATTCAAGACCTTGAAGGCTGGTGAACAATCAATTATAGTTAATCTTTCTGTTAATGTTGTTGATTAGAATTATGTAATCTCTTTTAGCATTATATTCATTTTCAATTTCAATGACATAATCCCAGCCATCATTTTACTGAAATCATCTCAGTACATTTAATCTCTATTGCTCACTAGTTGGATTAACCTATTAAGTAATTTGAGAATTATTGCAATTGGTCAACTTTATCTACACAGAAGGCATGATCAATGGCACAATTTGTGTCATAAAAAAACAAGTAAAGAAATGGTGTGACAACCGTAAAACATGGCAATTTCTCTTAATGGGTCCTTGTCGTATTATATAAGGCCAGTTTTGGCATTTCCTGTTGGATATTATGTTTTTGAAATTTTAATTTTTAATGTTTTTTTGCTTATAGAAACTTATTTTACTTTCTAGAAGATATATATAACTTGTTCTACTTTTTCTAAAAATTAAAAACTGCAATCCAAAAAATACTTATAGAAAACATTTTTAAAGAATTAAAAATAAAAAAATAAAGAACAAGGAATGTCAAAGTAATCAATGCAAATCAATTCTATAACTCAAAAGCTATTTTGGCCCCGCTATCACTCTGTGGGGTTTAATCATCAGATGGACGCTACGATGCCCTCTAATTTTGTGCAAACCATAGTAAGCCATGCAGCTGCATTTGATGGCAACTAATGTTGAGCTCTCTGAATTTAATGCTCGTCATAAGATTTTACGACTTAAGGGAACTTCTACTTGTTAGTCCTACTTTCTAGAACAATAGTATAAAAGCTAAGTAATTTATTTATTATTAATAGGGTAACGGAGTGTGAGATATAAAATAAATGATAACTATTCCACTTCCGTAAGCAGATAATTTGAACTCGAAACTTTTTTACTTTCAGGATCAAACACTATTAGTAATTGAATTAAACCTTGAGTAGTCCGATTAAGATTTGAAAACTTGTAATACTCGGATTTAAACTTTATAAAAGTCGCGACTTTGTAATTCTGGAGCTAACTCCAATACCAATGAGCCAACCTTCAATTCACGCAGAATTTCAATAGACATCCAACTGTGCTTAAAAGGACCGAGTGCACTTCTTCCAGGCAATGTGAATCAGTTGAAGAGAAGAGTATATGCTTTTTTATATCTTATTTTTCAAAGGCTTGAATATATGTTAGCTACAATTGTCAACTGTCAATTTAAGACAAAAAAATTGACTGAATTTATGAAAGTTGCAATATGCTGGTGGATTTTGAATAAGCTATAATGAGTTCAGACTTGAAACACAAATCTCTTTTAAAGATATTAGACTTGCTTCTGCTTATGTGAACTTGTGTACAGCTTCTTGCTTGATAGTTACTTGCTCTTGCTTCTGGTTGCTATCATTTTTATATCAATTGGATCAATTGCATGCATTAAATTGATCAGTTGCGTTCAATTCATTAGATACTACAGTGGAAAATTTAACCACTAACACAGATCCAAACCAGAGTGTGGACCATCCCCTATAAGTATTAATGTGTTTGCCAAGGCCAGCACCGGTTTCCCGTCACTTAACTCAAACTTTAGTTTCTGTATCAAAATGAGCCACCTCAGAGCAAACTGGTCCACCTAATTAGGCCCTGACGATATTAAGCTAAAGCTGAGACTATTGCCTAATAGCCCATTGCTATGCGTGGCTGAAACTGTTATTGTAATCTTCTCGAGGACACTTGCTAATACGAAAGTTCACTGTCCAGTAGTCTCAGCCTGATGAATAGCTATTTTGATAATCCTTTCCTCCTGGGTAAGTAACCACTAACCTGAACACAAGATGAAAATGAGGACTATTTTCTTGACAAGCTGGCAATTCTCTTTTTAGGCCACATGAATAAGAATCCAATTAGCAGTAAAAAGTTTTTCTCCCACTAACTTGAATGAATTTTACTATACAAGCAAGAAAAAAAATGCTCAGGATCCTATTATCTCCCAGTACAAGTGCGGATGAAGATCCAGAAAATAAAACCAAGAAGCCATGTCTACAAAAAGATTGTACAAGAGTAATACTGACCTAAAACTGTTGGAATACCAGTACCAAATTGTAAGGCAACCTATAGTTTGCACATATTGAGGGACGAACCTAAGGCTGAGAAGTAATCTGCAGCTGCTTCTGATTGCAAAACACAAGGGTCAATCCCTGGCATAGTGGACTTCCAACTGATTATCTGTTGCATCTTTTGTGAATGCCAATTCAGAAGCCAAGGCAATATGATCACTACCCCATTTCTGAAAATTATAATCAGTAAAAAATAGCTTAGAACATTCAATAGTGCATTGCAGCAAATAATATGCTCAAATAAATTCACTTCACTATAATCAACCACACAGTACCATGTCTTTCCATAATGCTTTTATGAATGCAATACCAAGCATTACGAAAGAACACAGAAAAGTATCTCAAAGAACTTATAGTAAAAAGCATTCTAATGAGTTTCATTTATCCAAATTCCTTGCTGAATTTGAATGTTAATAAGACCTACTAAAAGCAATCACAAACTTCAAAGACTTTATACCTTTGTTGGAAATCCCGGTGTCCATTGCATAGCATGTTTTGGTATTGGAGCAAGCACCCTGATCGTCTGGAGACCTTCAGATTTCCTGGATGTTGAATCAATTGAAAATAATGTTTAAATAGTTTCTAGAGTGATGCAAAAAAGAAAAATGCAAATCCTTTTCCCCATATTCTAGGTCAAGTAGCAAAGGGTTGAGCTAGAATTTTTTGTTTAACTAATTTAAACAAAAGCTTCACAAAAAACCCCTCCTACTTAGAAGAGTTTCAACACCGGATCTCTCTAGGCACAAGTTTGTTGAAAGATTAATCGTCCCTGCTTACAAATTAAATGTGCTCACTACACCATATCACGGTTTCATCAGAGAAACTTTGCCAGTGTAAGGAGTCCAGCAATATGCATGAAACATGCACAAATTGGAAAGAAAGAAGAGAATCTTAAGATAACTGACCATATATAATCAACTGTGCCTAAGAAACACCTATTGTAGCTGGTGACCAAGGGTTCTCCGTTTGGGTCTCTTGTCCCTGAACAGTCCTACAAAGAGCATTATTATAGAAGTTCCAGTTAAGAACTTCCTTACATTTCATTTGCCTAGAAGAAATATAAATGGAGGAAAAGAGCAAAACAAAATGATTTTTAGCTTAGTTGTTTAGCAGAAATATCAGATATTGTAGAAGAAGTAAAAGCTCATAACACCAAAATCTTTACCTCAACTTCTGCATATGCACTCTTAAGCTTCAAAGGATGTTCCAAAAAGGTGCAGTCTGCATTGCCAGTGGCAGTTGCTACTTCCATTGGAGTCCACAATGATGGATTATATGCAGTTTTGTCTACAGTGACAGACTCAGAATCCAGGTCCAGAGAAACACCATCAAGAACTTCATTACCATGTGAATGCACCTGAGGGTCAATTGGAACAGAGATACAGTCACTCTGGAAGTGAGCCAAATCTGATTGTGTGATTTGGCCAAAGTCAGTTTGAAAGGAATCTTCTTTGTCATGTAGTGCAGATAAAAATGTATTCTGATCTTCACCTACCATTCCATGTTCCAGTTGGAAGTCATTTACCTCCCCAGGAGATGCATCCTCCAGTTTCTCTTCTCCTTCATAGTAAAGGCCTGTAGACCCACTTGAGATATTGGCTTGACATGCTGTCAAAAGATCACTATTCTCATCATTAGCAATTGGATGGGATGACAGATATCCGGAACTCGGCAAAGGAGATACTTCAAGAGATTGTGCAAGATTGTCGATGTTTATGTCTTTATTTTCTTTGCAAATGTTGGAGGGGGAATTTTCACAACAGAATACTTGATTAGAAGGACAAGCAGATTTTGTCCATTCCATCTCATTCTTATCAGGATATGTTTCTTCACTATGGGAAGTTCCTGTAGGAGTTGACTTATGAATCAGGTCACTCTCATTCTCACGGTGAGATGTAGTTAGATTTTCCTCAAAGCGATTAATCAAAACTGAGATGGTTGATTCAGTGCCTTCCTTGCAACCGTCAATCACATCCTCCAGCATTTCTTTTGTCTCTTTGATACTCCCACTATGTAGAACTGCACATGATGCATCAGACACAGCTAGCATAGTTCTCATAACTTGAGGCGCAGAGCAGTTGTTAACAGAAGGAATACTATCATCATTTGGGATATTCTGCTTCTGCATGTCTGACAGAGAATCGTCCAATTTGTTATTTATAACAAGAGGAGTTTGACTTGAGTTATCAGAAGAAAGAATCCTGCACATTTTTTTGAGCTTTTAGCTTCGATGATTTGAAACATGCACATAAACCACCAGACTACCATAAAATCAATGTATCATTATAAACTCACCTGGGATTGGCATTAGGATTAGGAATATAATTTGGGTTGTTCTGCCTTGGAGCACGTATTTCAGAAGAAGCTTGTCCTGATACCTTATCTCGATCAATCCCAGACAAATCTAACTGCAGGATAGTAATGAAAATTAACAGCACATTCACAGAGCATAAAATATGCCAAGAAGTAAAGAACAAGCGTTTACCTTCTGTTCTGAAATAAAGTTGTATAATGGACTCTGATGCAAAATAAGGAACATTAACATCATAGAAAACAATAATTTAAATAAATCCAAAATTATGTTATAGAAGAACTAAAATATAACAGTAATGCAATTCTAGAAATGCAAAATCAGAAGTCATAACCTTTGGAGTACAGTTAAAATCCCCACAAAGAACAATCGGTGCATTCCACATTTTTGAAACCGCATATGCCCTATCCAGGAGCATTCTGACCTGCTTACAAAAGGCAAGTTGGTAAAAGCTACTACTGCACAAACTTAAGGCATTCGAAAATGCATTCTTCATCGGCCTACAGAAAATAAGAATTAAAAGGAAAACACTAACTATAAACTTTTCCATTCAAATGGCATTGTTATAACAATAAAGTGTCTTCCTTCATGCTTACAATCTGATTAGCATTTAAGTTGCCGGTATACTTCTTAATCTTATGATGTGCAGATTCACGCGTACTTAAAATTACATGCACAATTCAACATATAATATAGAAAAAACGCTATTACATAACAAAAGAAAAGTTACTGTTAGAATAACTTTAGCCACTGTTTTCCGCTAAAAGAATAGAAGGGGGGAAGAGAGTAGCTTTTATAATAATTAAAGAAAAAGAAAAGACCCTAATACATGCTAACTGCTAAGGACAGCCTCAATATACTACTGCTGTAATTACCTGACCAAGCTTAATTTCTCCCCTTTTAGGATTGTAAAGCACATGAATGTTACACATGATAACTTTATCAGAACCTGCTGAACTGCAAATGCAAAAAATACTAGCTCTTATTTGAGAATCAACATGAATTAGGTCTAATGATCTAAGATTTAATTTTTCATACAAGATAAAAATGAACAAGAATTAAATTTCTACCAACAAGTCGAGTTAGTGTTAAACCATTTTTATGGGAATAATAGGGTACATAACCACAAAATCCCTGAAATTTTACCTTGTAGGCAGAGCTGATGTGTTTGAAGTGCAATTATTACTCATTAACTGCCGATAGATAATGCAATTCAGTGACATCAAAGCACAAGAGCCGATTTATCAAGGAGAAAAAAATTGAAAGAATAATTAACTCAAGAAAAAAAAGAAAAACCAGGCCCTGTCTAATATTTTATTAAAAAATGTAATAAAAATCTAAAAAGTGATGGCTAATACCTCTAGCACACATATCTGAGCAACATTATCCCGAAGTCCAAGCTTATTGAACTCAATAGATTCTTCATGGAGCAACTTGAATCTGCCATGGAGGTAACAAATTGAAGTTTTTAAAGTACAATAACAAATATTTTTTAGATATAACTCCTACAAAGAATTAAGATGAATAATCCAGTAAGTTCTCTATAAACTTCAAAAATAACAAGATATAGGAACTCAACCTATTCATATGTGAGTAGTAATACCCCATGAAAGAACTGTACGTTTTCTTTTACCTTGATGTTCTCCAAAAGATTGCACAACCATCTACTGCATTGCCAGTTCTCATCTATACAGACATTAAGAAAAAGAAATAGTAAGTTGACTTATCTCCAATCACAACCAAGCAGCTGTGAGCTTAACAATATTAGAAACAAATGGAATAGTGATAGCAATTTAAAACAGACCTTCCAAATGCCACTATATCCCCGTGGCTTTAATTGGTCTGCCAGATCCTGAAATCTATCAACCTCCTTAAAAAACAAAAAAGAAAAAGAATGTCATGTCTAGTCACAAGCCATTTCATATCCAATGCACATAAAAATAAGCCAAAGAAGGTTAGTATTAATAGTACCTGAAAGCACATTATATCAGCTGACCATAAGCGAAGCTCAAAAAGTATACTTCTCATTCTCCATTCCCAATCTAACATATGGCGAGGTATGTGAAAGTAAAGCTTACGCCAATGGTTAATGGCAAGATAATCAGCCAATATATTATACGAAAGTACAATAAAGTTCTCTGCAGACCACACCAACAACAAACTCAAACACGGATAAAATGTACAAACTTAATATCAGAAGAAAAGAAAAAAGATAATAATAAAAGCAATCACCTGAATTAGGACGCGGTGCCGTTTTTGAATACTGCCAATCACGATAATCCGATGCCTTTGGAGGACGTGGACGTTGAAACCCTTGACTCTGATCAAACGGTGGTCGCCGGAAATGTGGATTTGGATAGTAACGCGGAGGCTGAGGACGGTGCTGGCTTTGATTGTAAGGTTGAGGTCCTGCTGCTTGACGGATACCTGAATTGGTTTCCTGGACTGAACGGAAATGCGAGTCTCCGGTCACTAATTGAGGACCTCTTCCGCCGCTGCTGTACTGAGGACGGTCGGAGAAGCCTCTTCTCCATTGATTTCTTCCACCTCGATACTGCATCAAATTTAAACAGATATTTCCATACACATAATATAATATAAAGGTACAGAGTAAAAAACATGTATATATATAGATAAGAGAGAGAGAGAGTATACAGAAGAGCGAGAAGACATTGAAGAAGCAGAGGTGAGGAATTGAAGAGAAGCAGCAGAGGAACGCTTCATCGAGTTGGTCGGCGAGACGGTGGTATAACTGGTAAGACGATTTGTAATTCAATCGCTGATACTACTAGTCGTATGTTATTTTCTTTTCAAGCATAAACGACGGGTCGTTAATTTCGGTTAAAACACCAGTCCTCTTGTGATTATCATAAAATTTTCATCCAACGGTTGATGATATAACGCCATCATCTTCTTCCTCACCACTACATCATTTACGCGAAGCTGGTACTGCAGAAGAGTGTTTCTTTTTGTTGAGGTGGAAAACGATGCAGTTGTATTCGTCTCTATCAAGTCCACAATCTTTGTCTGTTTTATACAAATCCAAGTCCTTCAACGGAGACAACAAATCAGCGGCGGCTGTCTCAATAAGCCCTCGTTTTAGAGCTTCCGCTGCTGATGTGCCTGATTTCCTCTCTGCTAATTGGTATGCCAATATTGCTAGACATATATGTTTCCCTTCAATTTCCTTTTTTTCTCTTTGACTTCAAATTCTTATATTTGATAGAATTTCATCATCTTGGTTTTTGGTAAGTTTGAATTGGGCGATAAATTGTTATCTAATTTTATTGCAGGCTTGAATCTCGTAGGAAGAGACCTTTCGGCCCCAGGCTGAACGTAACTTTCTCACCATTAAAATATTCCCAGAAAAATCACTTTCTTTTATGTTAGAAAAAAAAAAAAGTTAACTTGAATCTATGTTAAACTCTGTTGTAGTTTAGTGCAGAAGAAGCAGTGCAGCACCAGCTTGATGCATTAAAGTACAACGATCAGCCACGTCCAGATTATGGAATCGAGGTCATGTACAGGGTAATTCTATTCTCACTCAGTTTCTTTCTTTTGGTGTTTTTGTTGCTATTGATGTCAAATAAAATTTCTTTTCTCTTGGCATCCTTCTTTCTTGGTAGGGAGGGGATGCCATTCTCCATGAATTCCTGCAAAACAAAGGCCCTTCAATGCCTAGGCCAGTACTCCGGAGTTCAAAGTGGCATATAGATAGAAAAATGAATAGGAAAGTGAAGATGACAGAGCTTGATAAAACCATCCATGCGGGGGTTTGGGGTGTTCATTTTATTAATGTTCATTGATCAAATACAGTTATTGAGAAAAATGTGTATATATGATTGTTGTTATCGTTTGCTATGACAGTTTGCTGGGTTTGATCCTTTTGAGAGGTCAACTTATTTTGGACCATTCTTCGATTTGGGGCAGGTTAGTTAAATTTGGAATTTGTGACCTCTTTCTTTGATCAATTACCATAATTTTTAAATTATCTTGGTTGATGTCATTATTGCAGTTTGAAAGGTTTAGGCGGATTTTTCACCATTCAACCTATCGAGTGTTGCTAGGTCACAAAGAGAGAAAGATCTTAAGCAGTTTGATGGTGAAGGAGGTTTGATCTTTTTTCTTTTCCTGTTTGGTTTAATATTTAAGTTTTATTTTGATTTTCACACGAGCTGACAAGCAGATGCATATGTTGAATCAAGACATACACTGATTCTGTCAAGTTAAAGAGTCTAACTCCTTTAGCACACAATAAGAGTTTTCTGTATTCGTATTAATTGGGTGTGATGTGCCTGCTCTTGTGAAACAGAATTGGTTCAAGCAGCGGGTTTGGATACGAGGAAATCGTCCAGAGGAAGAAGAAATATTTCAGTTTACCATGGTTCAGGTAACCACACCCTTTGTTTTATCATTCATATTTCCGGATAAAATGAGGATCAGCATCGCTTCTCCATTTATATTATTTGATTGAAGGTAGCATTATATTACTTATTGTTAGAACATCCATATTGAATATATTGGATTAGCAGTTATGATGGATTGTTTATGTTGACAATAGTCTTTGAATTTGAGACCCATATTACAAAAGAAGAGCTAAAGTTCTTGGATGTTATGCATATCAATGTATACCTGTGTGTGGCTTGTTGTTGGCAGAGAGTTGGTGGTTCATGGGATGGATATTGGCTGACAGAGTCTCTACATCATGATGGAGATGCTTTTGCTGGTGGCTTGGCCTACTAAACGCTCGAACAGCAGTGCAGCTGGGAATGACATAATAAACATTTTATAGTCCTATCAAATAAGTTCGTTGTTTGTCTACTCAGTCTCTGCATTATGTACATATATTATAGTAAGTTGCGGTCATGTTTGTCAACCCCTCCAACTGTTGTAAATTAAAGCTGTATGTACTGTTATATAGGACAAATGACCAATTTTCCCCTCTTCATTGGTTTGTTCTGATTGGTCTCTCATGCCTCTGAATCTGGCTTTTCCACAGATCTATGTTCTTCCATATTCTGCAATCATGTAAATCAGGAGTACATGTGAAAAACTAACCAGTAAAATTACTAAAGAATTTTTTATCGGCTAGCTGAATAATGGCAAATGCAAAAGCAACTATCAAGGGCAAAGGTCCTTTTTGCTATAATGATCATAGATAAGGACCTAGGTTATCGGTGGAGGCTAGCATATGTGGCATGTCATAAAATTTTCTGACCATGGTAATTTAAGCTTCTCATTACAAAATTTCTTAAACTACATGAGATGCCAACTAATGAGTAATGCATCTTTAATTCGCACCTGTTCTCATAAAGAGCAAAGTCTAAAATTAGATCTCATTCTTAAGATCAAAATACAAATGATTGGATCTCATTCTTGAGAGCCATTTTGCCTTGGCTGATTTAGCATGAGCAGCCAGCTAGGCCATAGCCAGCGTCACCAGAGCAAACAATTTTGAGCGTACAAGCTTCACATCAAAAACTTATCGAACTGCAACAGCCTTCTTCTGAGTCTGGACGGAATATAAAATTTCAAAATATTCATACACTATCAAGAATTTATATTAATAATAATAATAATAAAAAAGTCATTGGTCCACCATCTATGCATCAAATGAACCGTTTAATAACTCATTTCAACAATCAGATTCTGACGTTGCAAAAATAATAGAGTTCAACAATAGCATCAAAAACCAAGGATTGGCAAAACAGCGGCTAACTTTGCAACATCATTTCTTTGCCTGAGGAGTGATGATTTTCGTGAGAACATAGCAGTCAGGCGGAGTGATGTTTGTATAATAGTTCTGGATGGTTTCTATAATCTCAAATCCAAATTTCTTATAGAACTTGATGGCATCTTCATTGTTTGTCTGCACATGCAAGTAAATTTCAGATATTGTTTGCTTGGAGCAGAGATCAAGAACATGATTCAATAGCCTTGTACCTGCGCAATCACAGATATCCAATGAGAAGTGGCATTTCCCAAATTTCAACTTTCTTTCATGAACTTTAACTCTATGTTTATAGAAATGAGTTCCTAAAATTTGAGCGCTTTATAGAAAGAGTATCCGGACCTGTTCTCAACTATGGTTCTATTACTTCTATAGTACAGATTTGTTGATTACTTTTCTTAGTTCGGGCATCAGATACTGAATCTACCGCTAATTAAAACAACTTGAAAACCCTAAATTGCATGGGAGAATTCACATAAAGTAAAGGGATTTATAATTTCCAAAGGAAAGAAAGTACTGATTCTGCATTCGGACAGTAAGCTGTTTGCCAACAACTGTAATCTGCAAATGCAGCAACAACCGAGATTTGTAGAAGTGGTTCATAATCACTCACCAATGCCTAGTCCTCTATAGGGTGCTAAAACACCTAATGTCATTATGTAAACACGAACAGCCCCACCTTCCTTCTTCTCCAGCCGGCACGCGATTGCACCAACGCAGATGTCACTATAGTACGCTGGATACAAAACATTATCAGAAAAATCAAATAATTGATTATTTGTGACATGTTGCTCTCTAGCATATGCATTATCTAACATGTCCATATAAAAAGGTCTGTCAAAAACAGATTTCAAAGACATTATCTACACAATTTAGAGTAGAAACTTGAAAGTTGCGGCATTCCTTTCAACATAGTGAACAATAATCTTCAACTTACAGCAAAATTAACGGTTACATTTATTCGGTACCGAAAAATTGATAAATATCTAAAATAACGAGTCAGAGTATAACTAATTTCTGGACAAGCTTCAAACGGAAAGGAAAAAGAGAAACAGACCTAGCTTAGTAAAATCGCCAGAAGCGAGAGCATCGCTGTAATACTTGTCGTTGTAGCGAACAGGGAAAAGTGCGGTATTGAGCTTCTTGAGCTGCATCACGTTCTTATCTCTCACTCCGTCTAGCGATATCGACATTTCACGCCCTGCCCCCATTTTCCTTTTCTTTATCTCTACTGTACGGACAAACTGCGTATTTATAGCGTATGGAAAGACGATTATTCGATGATGGAGATGAAAAGAGAATGTAGTTGGGGGAATTTGGGGTTTTCTTCTCTCTCTTTTTCTTTTTTTTTTTTCTTTCCGCGTAGCTTTCTAGTTGATTCGCTTTTTAAGTGTGTTTGGGTGCCGTTAAAAATGTGTTGGGTTGGTTCGGGCCTATGTTTTTTTGATTCCAGACCCAATAAGGAACACAAAAGGCCAATCCTATTTTTGATATGGGCCGTAAAATCCTATATTTCTTCTTTTTATTTTCTCTTTAAATCTTTTTCTTTTAAATATTATTAATTTAAAAAATAAAATGCAAGAGGAATGCTGTTTCTGGGATTTTCATATTACTGTAGTCTTTGATTGTTCATTTTCTGTCGTAGAAAATCTTCCCTCCTCAGGAAAAATGATCTTGTTATTTCATTCTATTGAACCTAAATAAAAAGACACACAAACGTTAATTTGAATTTGTAAAAAAGGAAGAAAATCAAAGGTTCATTATGTAGCATTTAAGCAGCAGCAGCAGCAGCACCACCACCACCAATAATAGCATTTGCAGTAATGTTGGCAACCCCATCTCCACCACTCCTTCCACGGTCTCCGTCCGGCGGAGAAAGCAATAATGGTAGCCGTTGGATGTTAGAATTGTGCGAGAAAAACCAAAATGAAGCAAACGTCAAGAAATGATAGTGCCACAAACAATGACAACAGCTATGGCAGTCGCTTTCCCCATGAATACATATTATCAAAAACGTCAATGAACAAAAGTAATAAGGGTATCTTTGTGAAGAAACATCACTTTCTTATCAATAATTGACTTTGGTTGGGTTGGGCTTCAAACATCACTTTCTTATCTTTAATCAACTAAATAAAATTTTAATTGTCGTTTAATTATGATCTCTATTTCCTACAAGACCCGCACCACATGTTTCCTACAAGATCCAACGTAGGCATCCGCACAAGACTCAACGTACTGTACAGACACAGAATCATCAGAGAAAGAGAGACACATGAGTGTGGATAACAAGCCAAAAGCAATAATAGTAGGAGGAAGCATAGCGGGATTATCATGTGCGCACGCCCTCATTTCAGCAGGATGGAATGTTCTTGTGCTTGAGAAATCAATCTCGCCTCCTAAGGGCAGCTCAACTGGTGCTGGAATTGGACTTGACCTTCTTTCTCAGCAGATCATCAAGTCATGGCTTTCCCAATCTCAGCCTTTTGAAGAACTCAGCTTTCCTCTCACTATTGATCAGGTTAATATGCTTATTTATGATTTTTCTTAGTACCCAACTACCCAATTCCTTATACTCTAGTTATCATCTCTTTTTTACTGCTACTAGCATAGCTTCGCATCCAATTCTGTGCTAATAGAATAGTTTAAATGCTTAATTATTGTTTTTATTAGTACCATTTGCTTATAATGTATTTAGCTCTTATTTACTGGCTTATTGCTACTAGCATAGTTTTGTATTCAATTCTGTGCTTTCTTAATTAATTGAAAACGAAACCTTTTTCTTTAAAAAAGAGAAAAAGAAAAGAATAAAGATTAGAAAAGCATGAAACTTTTTTGGTACGATGGTACTAGTACTTGTAGTAGAAGGATGTTTAATGAGTTGAAATTTAATTTTTCTATGTTGTGTTTTATCTTAACAGAATGTTGTAACAGATGGAGATAACACCATTAGGATATTGACAAGAGATGAGAAGTTCACTTTTAGAGCTGCACATTGGGCTGATCTCCATGGCCTTCTGTACAGTGATTTACCACATGAAATATTTTTGTGGGGTCACTTGTGCCTTTCTTTCTATGTTTCCGAAGACAAGACCTCCGTTAATGTTAAGGCTAAAGCTCTTCAAACTGATGAGATTATAGAGATAAACGGGGACTTGCTTGTTGCAGCAGATGGGAGTCTCTCTTCAATTCGCAGAACTTTTCTTCCTGACCTGAAACTGAGGTTTGTAAATGCTTAGAAATGAGATGGTCTTCGTATTTATCACTAATGTTCTGATGATCCGGTTGTAGCAAACTAGCATGTAATGCTGGATTTTTGGTATTGCTCTGTAGGTATTCTGGTAACTGTGCTTGGAGAGGGGTGGTTGATTTTTCAGGAAAAGAGACATCAGAAACTATTATAGGCCTTAGAAAGGTGTATCCTGATCTTGGGAACTGCTCATACTTTCACCTCACTACTGGAAGTCATATTGTGCTTTATGAACTTCGCAATCAAAAGCTTAATTGGGTTTGGTATGTTCATCATCCAGAGCCTGAACTGAAGGTGACTGCCTACTGGCATCTCTTCTTCCAAATTACAATTTCATGATATTGCTTGCTAATATTCTTTCTATGAGCCAGCTATAGCTGATAAATGTTGCTTAGAATACAGGGAAATTCAGTTACCATGAAAGTAAGCAGCGACATGATAAACAATATGTACCAAGAAGCAGAGAAGGTTTGGCCTCCAGAGTTTGCGGAACTGATTAAAGAGACAAAGGAGCCTTTTCTAAATTTTATATATGACTGCGATCCTCTACAGCAGATTGTTTGGGAAAATGTGGTAGTAATTGGAGATGCTGCACATCCGACAACTCCTCATGGCGCGAGAAGCACAAATATGGCAATTGCAGATGCTGCGGTATTGGGTAAATGTCTTGGGAAGTGGGGAGTGGAAAATCTGCATTCAGCACTTGAAGAATATCAGCATCTTCGGCTAACAGTCAGCTCAAAGCAGACTATTTTGCCTTTATATTGTAACTCTCACCATCTTTTCCAATCTAGAGAATAAATTCTAGGTTTCTTTACTTCTTTTCCAACTTGAGCTTCTAATATGAGAGAGGTTAAGAGAACAAAGCTATAAAATTCAGATTCAGTAAATTCAGTCCGACTCTTTTTGTATGTGATTGTTAGGGTCTTTAGACTATCCAAATCTAGTCTAATCTTGCAACTAGTCAACAATTACGACTAAGTGCTTAGGGTTTATAGCCGCAATGAAGTTATGATGAGATTAGTACACTATTAGACTTAATTAAAAGTAAAGTGGGAGAAAGGTGAAGGTGTAGAATGAAATTCTTTTTACTTGGATAATCACAAAGGACAATTCTAAAATTTGAACATAGCTTATTCTTTAAAAAAGCTGAACTAAGCCTTTCGTAATGAATTTTTCCTACAGGTTATCTTCAAGGCTAAGACTAACATACTGTAGTTATTTCAAGTTACGGAGTCAATATTGAATGTGCCATCTAGGGCATTGAAGAATTTCAAAAACATATCCGTAAATGGAGTTTGAAGTTGTTCAACGACAATATTGATATCAAAATGACCATTAATGTTGAATTTAGAAAACTGTAAATTCATGAAAGAAGGACCGACCACTGTGAGATTTATCTCGTCAATCCTAATAAGGTATTTTCTTTGAAATACATAATGAATTTTGTTTCTTTTTTGCTTTGCTTCTTTCAACACCATAGTTTCATGAAATGGACAATTGATTTTAAGAAAGTAATCTACATCTCGGATGCAATCAATTATATTCAAATCTTTGAGACATGAAGATTAAGATTTCATTAATCACATAAATATTTTTGAGTTTCAAAGTTGAATGGATTCACGATAAATGGAAATTTAGGTTCCTAATGCTTTACCAAGAGAAAAATCAGTGCGTTTAGGTTAAATAGTCCACATTTACTACTGATTCACTTTTTTTGAAATTAAAAAAAATTATACTTAAAAAAAATCAAAACTTAGTACTTTCTGTAATAAAGTTAATAATACCGATTAAAATTATTAAAACGTCGAATTAGGTAATTAGTCATTTAATTTAAGTAATAATATTTATATCAATAAATGAAATATATTTTAATTTATTAATAATTTAATCATTAATTAGAAAATAAATTATAACTTAAAATGGATAAAGTTTATTTATTTTTTAATCAGAGGAAATATTAAAAAAAAAAAAGTAAAAAAACAAAAGAAACGTGTCAGCCATGCTGCCAATCATCAACGAAACAAACAAAGACATGAAAAATAACAAAAGAAAGAAACTGACATTTAACCTTGTAAAATTAAGAATATAAATAGGTAAATTAAGTTTCTTACGCTTCAGACCTTGACATGCTTCTATTATCAGCTTTCATTTCGGGAAATGGTGTAATTCACCAATTTAAACATGGCGTTTTTATAAATAAAAACAAATAAATGGTGTCTGAATATCCTAATTATTCTGATTTCTATGATGTTGATCAACCGATATTGACTAAAAATGTTCCATTGTCGTTTATGTATATGATCTTTATCTACCAACACCGCCTATTGTCCACAAGACCCAGCGTACAGAGAGAAATTATCAGTGAGAGAAATGAGTAAGAAACAGAAGCCAAAGGCAATAATAGTGGGAGGAAGCATAGCAGGAATATCATGTGCGCATGCTCTCATTTCAGCAGGATGGAATGTTCTTGTGCTTGAGAAATCAAACTCACCTCCTAAGGGCAGCTCTACTGGTGCTGGACTTCGTATTGACCTTCTTTCTCAGAAAATCATCAAGTCATGGTTTTCCCAACCTCAGCGTTTTCAAGAAATCACCTTTCCTCTCGCAATGGATCAGGTTTATTTGCTTATTTATCAATTTTATCTGTATCCATTTCCTTATACTGTTGTTTTCATCACTTATTTACTGATACTATGATAACTTTGCATTCAGTTTTGTGCTTTCGTTTCTTTTTAGTTGAAAAGCATGAAACTTTTTGTTAAAAAGCAAAAGTATGAATCCGAAAGGGTTATTCCGACTGGCAAGGGAAGTGCTGTTCACCAGGGGAGTGCGCTCTTAAGTTCATTTGGAGAGAGATAATCAGATGCCAACTTCCTGAAGAAAGACAATAGAATTTTAAGTTGTGCATACCTTACCATAAAACTGGAAAAGAAAAGTATGGAACTTTTGGTATAATGATGCTAGTACTTGCATTACAATTAATCAGGTTTTTATGCTTCATTATCATGTTTATTGTACCCAATTGCTTATACTATATTTTTTTAAGCTCTTATTTGCTGTTACTAGCATAATCTTGCGTCCAAATTGAGCTTTCATAATTGAAAAGAATGATACTTCATAATTTAAAAAACAAAGAAAAGAAGGTGGTCAGTGATACTAGTATTTGTAGTAGAAGAACATTTATCGAGTTCAATTTCAGTTTTTCAATGTCGGATTCTTTTGTTTCTTTACAGAATGTAGTAACAGATGGAGATAACACCATTAGGATATTGACAAGAGATGAGAATTTCAATTTTAGAACTGCACATTGGGCTGATCTCCATGGCCTTCTATACAATGACTTGCCACCTGAGATATTTTTATGGGGCTACCTTTGCTTTTCTTTCTGCAATTCTGAAGGCAAAACCTCTGTTAATGTTAAGGCTAAGTGTCTTCAAACTGATGAGATAATAGAGTTAAATGGAGACTTACTTGTTGCGGCAGATGGGGGTCAATCTACAATCCGCAGGATTCTTCTTCCTGACCTGAAATTGAGGTTTGTAACTGACTGTTTATTGATGAGACTAGTCTTTGTATTTGTCGCTAATGTCTGATGTTCAAATTTGTAGCATGTAATGTTCGATTATTGGTATTCTACTATAGGTATTCTGGTTACTGTGCTTGGAGAGGGGTTCTTGATTTTTCAGGAAAAAGGAGTTCAGACACTGTTACAGGCCTTAAAAAGGTTTATCCTGATCTCGGGAACTGCTCATACTTTCACCTTAGTAGTGGAAGTCATAGTGTGCTTTACGAACTTCGCAAGGAAGAGCTCAATTGGGTTTGGTATGTTCATCATCCTGAGCCTGAACTGAAGGTGATTGCCTACTCTCATTCCTTTTGCCAAATTTTCCATACCATATAACTATTTACCTAAAACATTTACTAATATATTCATATGTGGATTGAACCAATTCTCATATTTAAATTTATATAGGTTGTACAGGTAGCTCTGCACTAGTTGATAAAAAGTGCTTCATCGAGTTTATATATTTATAGGGTGCTGCACTTGTTCTTTAGGAATTATTATATATTGTTGTAGGTGAAGGTCTACTAGCAAATTAACCATGAAATAATCTAAAATTAAAATTTCATAATAATGCTCTTACTCTTTCTGTGAGCTAGCTAGAGTTGATAAATGTTGCCTTAATATACAGGGAAGTTCAGTTACCATGAAAGTAAGTAGTGATATGATAAATAATATGTACCAAGAAGCAGAGAAGGTCTGGCCTCCTGAGTTTGTGAAAGTGATGAAAGAAACACAGGAGCCTTTTCTAAATTTTATATATGATTGTGATCCTCTAGAACAGATTGTTTGGGAAAATGTGGTACTAATTGGAGATGCTGCACATCCCACAACTCCTCATGGTGCAAGAAGTACAAATATGGCAATTGCAGATGCTGCAGTATTGGGTAAATGTCTTGGGAAGTGGAGAGTGGAAAATTTACCTTCAGCTCTTGAAGAGTATCAGCATCTTCGGCTGCCAGTCACCTCAAAGCAAGTCTTACATTCCCGACGAATGGGTCGAATCAAACAAGGCTTATCTCTTCCTGACCGTAAACCTTTTGATCCTAAAACAGCAACTCCAGAAGATTGTGAAGAGCTTCAAGATAAAAATATGCCTTTCTTTGCTGGTGTTCCTGGCTTGGATGGTCGATGATTTACCAGTTGATCTGGAAGTTTAAACATGTTCTGTACAAATATAGAGTTATTAATGAAAAAGGCTTGGCGAGCTTCTCAAGTCGTATGATTAAACTTAAAATCAGAACCAAGTCGAATGATTAAACTTAAATTTAATGGCGCTACTGCCAGAATAGACAGCAGGAGCTCTGTGGCAATTGTGGGTAGAAATAGTGATGGTATCGTGGTCTGGTCCGTGGCAAGGCAGGTTGAGCATATTTGCGAGCCTGAGTTGTCGGAGGCGATGGCTTCTGACTCTTGAGACGACTGTAGAAAATAGCATGTCCAAGTAATAGTGGAAGGGGATGCCAAAGCCATCATTGGGGCCGTATGTTAGTCTCAAACTATTGTTGATGATTGTAAGATCATCCCTGAGCATTTTAATGCCATATTTCTGTGCCTCGTCTACGTAATTGGGTGGCTCATATGTTTGCCAGGCAAGTTCTGTTGGATGAATTCCTGTTATGGAACTGCCAAGCACAACTTGTGGGGCTGGCTAACTTCATCACTTGTAACTGTCCAAGAAAAACTTCGTCACTTGTTACTGTCCAAGAAAAACTTCGTCACTTGTAAGGATATTCCTTTTTCTTTTCTTTTTTTCC
The DNA here is from genome assembly GCF_019578655.1 of Ricinus communis. Classification (NCBI taxonomy): domain Eukaryota; kingdom Viridiplantae; phylum Streptophyta; class Magnoliopsida; order Malpighiales; family Euphorbiaceae; genus Ricinus; species Ricinus communis. The sequence goes on from NC_063258.1 coordinate 26,812,182, forward strand.
TCAGGGGGGCGCTAAACCCAAATTACATATGCAAGCTTCTAATTTGCACAGCCGAGTCTTCCCAAATCAAGAGTAAAGCCTAGATTTGCAAGTTTGTCTGCTGATCTATTTCCCTGATGATACACATGCTTCACCTACACTTCCCAATTCCACTTGTAAGGATATTCCTTAATGCAATCAAGTTGTGTCTTTTTGACAAAATACGTAGATAATTTCAACCTAAATAATATTAAATTCAAGCTCAAATTAAGTTATAAAATCTGATGTTCCAAACTCGGCATAATAGATTGAATATAAAATTTTAATTTATTTAAAAAAACTGTACATTTTGAAATAAATTTGAATAAATTATACTCACCATTTAATTACTGTCAAGTGAAGTAATTTTCAAATTAATTTCCAGTAATTCACAAATTAATTGTAGTGTCAAGTAAAAATAAAATAAAATTTAAATGGTGTCCGAATACTTTAGTTAGCTCCTTGAATTTTTCTTTTTCCTTAAACATCGCGATAGATTTTGAGCATAACATCATTGGAATATTTTGATCAACCAATCAAAAATTCCATTGTCGTTTCGCTATGATCTCTATTTAGCAACAAGACATATTTCCCACTAGACCCAACGTCCTGTACACACAGAAAAACCACCAGAGACAGAGAGAGAGAAATGAGCGAGAAGAACAAGAACAAACCAAAGGCAATAATAGTAGGAGGAAGCATAGCTGGAATATCATGTGCACACGCTCTCATTTTAGCAGGATGGAATGCTGTGGTTCTTGAGAAATCAAATTCGCCTCCGAAAGGCAGCCCGACTGGTGCTGGGATAGGAATCGACCTTCTTTCTCAACAAATCATCAAGTCATGGCTTGCAAACCCTCACCTTCTTCATGAACTCACCTTTCCTCTCTCAATTGATCAGGTTTCATATCTTTAATTATCATTTTTACTAGTTGCTTCTATTGTAGTTTACGACTCTTATTTACTGTTATTAGGATAGTTTGGCATTAAATTTTGTGCTATTGTTTCTTTTTAGTTGAAAATTCAGAAAAAAAAGAAAACAGAAGTATTTAACTTTTGGTAAATGATGCTAGTACTATTGAGTTTAAGACCAATTTTTCCCTGTGGGGATTTCTGTTTCTTTACAGAATATAGTAACTGATGGAGATAAGGCTACTAGGATATTGACCAGAGATGAGAATTTCAATTTTAGAGCGGCACATTGGGCTGATCTCCATGGCCTTCTGTACAGTGATTTACCACCTGAAATATTTTTGTGGGGTCACTTGTGCCTTTCTTTCAATGTTTCTGAAGACAAGACCTCTGTTAATGTTAAGGCTAAAGCTCTTCAAACCGATGAGATTATAGAGATAAAGGGGGACTTGCTTGTTGCGGCAGATGGGTGTCTCTCTTCAATTCGCAGGACTTTTCTTCCTGACCTGAAATTGAGGTTTGTAACTGTTTTACAAATGGGATTAGTCTTTGTATTTGTTGCTAATTTGTTGATGATTGGTTTGTAGTATATAATGCTGGACTGCTGGTATTCTACTGTAGGTATTCTGGTTATTGTGCTTGGAGAGGAGTTCTTGATTTTTCAGGAAAGGAGGGTTCGGAAACTATTGTAGGCATTAGAAAGGTGTATCCTGATCTTGGGAATTGCTTATACTTTCACCTTAATGGTGGAATTCATAGTGTGCTTTATGAACTTCCCAAGGAGAAGCTCAATTGGATTTGGTATGTTCATCAACCTGAACCCAAGGTGAAGGTGATTGCCTATTCTCATTTTGTCAAATTTCATGCTTACTTGGTATTTAATCAGCAGAAAAGATTGTGGAATTTGATACAAGTTGTTATTAATGTTTGAACAAAAAGAAACACCTCTGACCTAGGACTTGTGTATCCATATCTTAGACATAAAAGATTTAAAACATTTATATGTGAACCAATTCTCTTATTTGAATTTATTTATTTTTTTAAATGGCTGTAGCTCTATACTACTTGTTGATATAAATGCTTCACTGCTTCTACATATTTATAGGATGCCATGCTTGTTATTGAGGAACCATTTCACCTTGAATCTTAATTCTAGTTAATGTTAGTAGCAAATATGGCCATGAAATGATGTCAGACTAAAATTTAATTATGTTGCTAAATATTCATTCTGTGGAACTCTCCATCTGTAAGGGCAGCTATAGCTGATAAATGTTGCTTAAACTACAGGGTAGTTCAGTTACCATGAAAGTAAGCAGTGACGTGATAAATAATATGTACCAAGAAGCAGAGAAGGTTTGGCCTCATGAGTTTGTGAAAGTGATGAAAGATACTAAGGAGCCTTTTCTAAATATTATGTATGATTGCGATCCTCTAGAACAGATCGTTTGGGATAGGGTTGTACTTATTGGAGATGCTGCACATCCTACAACTCCTCATGGTCTGAGAAGTACAAATATGTCAATTGTAGATGCTGCAGTTTTAGGTAAACGCCTTGAGAAGTGGGGAGTGGAAAATTTACCTTCAGCCCTTGAAGAATATCAGGGTCTTCGGCTACCAGTCACCTCAAAGCAAGTCTTACACTCCCGACGAATGGGCCGAATTAAACAAGGCTTATCTCTTACTGATCGTGAGACTTTTGATCCAAAAACAGCAACTCCGGATGATTGCGAAGGACTTCAACAGAAACATATGCCTTTCTTTGCTGGTGTTCCTGGCTTGGTTGATTTATTATTTACCACTTCATCAGGACTCTTAAGAGATAGAACACGTTCTGTAAAGCTGGAAGAGATTCTCCGGTCCTATTAGCTTCCATATGCCAAGACAAAAGAGCAAATGATCATCAAATGGTGATGCCGATTCGAAAGAGTTTAGAGAATAAAGTCAAAAATTGCTGTTACAGCTTCTGAAAAGACAGCTGTTATCCAGATTTGCCTACTAAAGCCACTGCATTGAGGGCGCCAATAACAAGTGCTCCACTATATAGATCTCCTAGAGCAAACACCCAAGCTTTCAAATATGACAAGATATAATAATACAGAATGATTCCAGTCAATTGTTGAAACACACCCAACTCCAGAAGCGCGTATAACTGATTGAGGTTAATCTTTTCTCTTGAGAGAGTTCTTAAACAGATATTGTATGGCTACTGCTGCAGTATGTTGCATCAATGAACTTTTGTGGTATCTTTAAATTTCTTAAACACTTCTTGTGCTTCTATTAATATGCTCTGTTTTACCAGTTACAGCTTACAAGCCCTAGGTAGGGAAACAACACAATAGAGACTCAGAAACTGAGTTTGTGACCAAATTACGCAGAGAGGTAGGTGAGAGGATGAGAATAGTGGAAGAGAAGAAAAGGCTTTGTGTTGCATGGTTGGCTGATTGTGATTATTGTTTATTTATTTATTTTCTATTGTTTGTTGTCTGTAGATACAATGCATATAGCTACCAAACCAATAAAGAGAAAAACCTGAAACGAAAGAAGAAAAAACAGAAATGAGTGAAAGTCAGGAGAGTTATGAAAATTTTAACAGAAAAATGTGTTTTTTTCCAGCTAATCTTTCCTTCCTTTCTTAGTTCATTAGTGTCAGGTTCACTTGATCGAGAATATAAAGCAAGTGCTCTGCAACACATGAATGTTTATCAATTTCTGTTCTGCTCCCATTCTTCAAAGTCAGTTTTTAGCTCAAATTATTTTGTATGGATTTATGTATTGCTCAGAATTTAAAAACAGCTTTGCAGGTATCTCCAACCAAAAACAGTAGTTTCCAAAACAAAATTGGAAATGCCATCATTTCTCTACATTAGATAGCCATTGCAGGTTTAATTTCCGTAACTTTGGTTGGTCAGTGCAGGTTTTGTTGCCGGTCCTGCTGGTCTCTCTTTACAATATCAGTACCTTTAATGCTAGTTTAATGTTATATATTCTTTTACAATATTCTTCAATCCATACTTTGATGTCATTTAGAAATTGATACCATGGTAATTTTATCTTCCCATAAACTGCTTTGGGAAAAAAATTATTTCCCTCCCTTACATCTCTCTTAATTGTTCTGTTCTTTTAAGATATCATCAATTCCACATTTTGATGCCATTCAGAAATTGCGAGTATGAAAACCATAACTTTTCCTACAAAATCATTTAAGAATGATTAAACTACTGCTTTTTGAGAAAACATTTTCATCTCCATATTCAGACTTTCTGGCAAGAACACTCCAAGCAAACACATGCTTGGGATTCTAATTTTTGCATGTTCTGAGTCCACAAAGTCGAGAACTCTTTGCAATTTAAGAGAATGATAGTAATGGATCTTATATCATTGGCAGGAACTAAGATTAGGAGATGAACAAAACAGACTGAATTATGGTCGATGCAATTTATTACTAGTAAACTAAACATCACATTCCTTTCCACTTCTACAAGGCAAAAGTGAACAACCAGGAGAAATCCACAACTTGAAGTATTTCGTGCAAAAGATTTACACAAACCAAACAGCAGTACATTAAGCACCCATCTTCAAATTGCATAAATGTTATACCTTGTCCACAATCTTATTCCTCAGCTGGACAAAATTCAAGCTTGGACTAAAATCTAGAAAAGGGCAGCATTCTCATTTCCACATAAGTTTTTACAAGCCTACCAAGAAACATTAAAAGAATAAAATACAATAATTCATTTTGCATATATAAAAATATATTGTACTTCAGCATCATGATCTGGTAAGAACAACAATTACACAGCTTTAGCCGGCCATGTCGCTTGAGCTGACATAATTATTCCCACAATCACTCCAAACAACCCAAGTGCACTACCAAAGATCTCAATCACAAGAATTTTCACAAAAAGTGAGGAGTTTTGAGCATCAGATAGTGCACAACTGCTTCCAATTATTCCTACACACAACCTGTTGCCAAAGCAGAAATCAGAACATGTTGCATATAAACATACAGAAAACTACCCACTACCTAGAAGTTTATACGAAAGGCTGTTTGAAAGGATGATGATACCTACCCACAGACAAGGTTTGCAAAGCCAACAATAATCCCAGAAGCAAAAATTGCATATCCAGCTCTGAGAGACTCTGGAGCATATATCTGAGAACTGGGAACACTCTCTAACTTGGTTTGTAAAATAATTGCCACAATGACTCCATATATAGCAACAGCCTCACAAAAGATTACACTGCAGAAGAGGAACCAATCAAAATACTACACTGGCATCGCTTGTACTAAAAAGAAATTCAAAACATGCTGAAAGAACATTCCTACTGTAGAGTAGTCAAGAATGCGATCAAGAGCATTATGCTAGTAATACATCTCAAACAGTCCATTTATAAGAGAATGACATCATTTTTCTAATCATAACATAACCCCTCCCAAATCCTTTCCCCATACTAAAATTTATCAATTCAATCATTCTAAAAGCTCTGACTAATTCATGCTATGAGGGTTCCAAAAATTCAAACTTTTAGATACATAATTAGGCTTCCTAATCGCTACACATAATCAGGAGATAAAATTAACAGTAAACAATTTCAATTCGCTTCTTCTTGATCATCTTCCACTTGAAGAATCCAAAAGATCCACATTTCTAATAAACTATGCAAACAAGGGACTAAAATAATCCATTTTCAACTCATAGTAGAATTGAACTCTAAATATTAATTCTGACATAAACGAATTGTAATAATGAAGCATCAAATAGCACAAAACAAAAAGTTTGAGATTGAAAAAAAAATTAAATTAAAGTTTGAAAATTTTAAGACTAATTAAAATAAAAACTCAATTCTTTTATTACCTGATGAGATTTTTAGAAGTGATGCGAGGAGCTTTAATCGCAGCTCCAATCAAACTACTTCCAGTAATATAAATCCCCCTACAAAAGCCCAATTATACAAACAAAGCACACAATTTTAGAATTAGATTGTTAATTACATAAGTATATGTATGGGATAGAGTTCGAGAAGGTACCAGGCGGCGCCGAGGACCGAGACACCGATGGCCACCGCGATACCAACGGCGGAGAATGTGTAAGGAGAGATCTTAACCAACGCACGCGACCAAGAGCTTGCATTTCCGACAATCGCGGACCCTGACATTGTCAAAACTTTGGTTTATGTGAAAGTGATACGATGGGTCGGGTCGATCAAGATAACAGGATTTTTTTCTTTGCCTTCCGATCTGGTGGTTTCTCGATTATGTGATGCAAGTAAAAGGAAGGTGCAGCCGGGGGGAGAACACGTGCGAATGCTATTCGCGCGTGTGATTGTCAGAAGCAAAACGGCGACGTATCTTCAATGCATAAAGTGAGTTCTTTTTTGCTTTTGGAATAATTATATTTTGAAGGCATTTATTTGGAATCAAATTAATATTTCTGGGATATTTTCAAGGAAAATAAAAGAAAACCTAAAATGGTTTAGGTGAGTTCATGTTTATTAAAAAAAAATAATGATAATGACTTGTTTCGAATTTCTTTTTTAAAATATATAGTAAATTGCTTGAATTATATATTTTCTCAAAAAAAATTATGATTTGTGATATTATCTGAAGGCTTTACGATCCATTTAAATTATATGAAAACCAATAATAAAATATAAAAATCTCTTAAAATAAGTTATTTTGTCTTTTCATCTATTTATATGTTAATTTCTTTTATAATATTTAAACTTCTTCAACATTAATAATTTAAATGATTTGTTGTTCTTATATTGGTGACTACGTGATAAATTCACAAATAACTAATTTTTTTTTTTAAGTAAAAAAGTGATTAATTATTTTGTTCATATTTTTGAACTTGGATAATTTTCTTGTCATTGTACCCTCGATCTTGGATCTTTGATTGAGCAGATTTGGTAACATCCATAATTAACTGTTTATATTAATTGGGTAATATTTATTGTTTGTTCAAAAATGTAGAGTTTATGTTTGAATTAATACAGTTACTAGATTAGTATGTATAACCCTGGTTATTTCTTAATTAAATATTACTTTTTTGTTTATTAAAATAAAAGCTAGATCATGATTACTATTCACGGCAATGCACGTCACAAAGAAAAAAGAAAAAATTACATATAATTTCTTAAATTTTAGTTAAAGTATAATTAAATCTCTAAACTTTATAATAGTTCAATTATATTATTAAAATTTAAATAATATAATAATTATATCCTTCAAGCTAATATTTTTTATTTCACTGTGTAATGGTACAAGACCCCGAGTAGTTTTGGATGCTAAAAGAAATTGTCTTTTAACTCTTTTCAATAATATTCTTTTATATGGAATGAAGTATTAACTCTCTCACTTAAGTGAGTAGAAACTATAAAATGATAAATTCTTTTTCATTTTACTAAAGAAAAATCAATACTATTATTATTAATTTGCTTAATTGTTAAAAAAATCTTTAATTTTATATTTGTTATTAAATCTAGCACGTATTTTTTAAGTTTTTAATTTTAATATCATACTTTAATATTAATTCCAATTTTAATATTTAATAAAATTATTTAGCAAATTTGCTAGTTTGGCGTGAACTTCGGCAACAATAAAAAAGAATTAATTCAATATTAGAATTGCCAATTCGCTCTAATAATTTTTTTATTTTCTTAATTTTTGGATTTTATTAATCTTATGTGTTTAAACAATAATATTCTAATAGTGAGGGTGCTGACTCAATTCTTTATTTTTATTGTTATTGCCAGAGTTCACACATCGTCAACAAATTATATTGATAATTTAACCGGATGTTAAAATTGAAATTAATGTTAAAATTTTAATGCTAAAATTGAAAACTTGAACAATACATGCTATATTTGATAACAAGTGCAAATTATATAATTTTTTGACAATTAAACCTTATTAACTTAAAAAGTAGAAAACAAAGAATTACGTGGATTTAGCTTCAAAGATATAATTATTATATTTTTTAAATTTTAGATGTTTAATTAAACTACTTTGGAATTTAAAAGCTTTACTGCAGTCTGATCGAAAGTGTAGGGATTTGCCAATCAAAGAAAATTACTTAAAAAGTTCATCATTCATCATCACCTTAATGTTCAAATGTTTGGAATTATTTTCCCATTAATCACATACTAAATATAAAAGATGATTAAATTTATACTTTTGATTGATATACATGAGGTTCCAATGGCTGTTTACAAAACCTATGATAGAATTACATTTTTTTCTTTCCTGTCGTTTGAAAGACAGGTAAAATTTTCGGTTGTCATTCACTAACAACATAGAAACTTTTATCTGTCGTTTATTCATAAACTACAGAAAAAGAGTAAACATTCCCTGGCGTCTGAAGAATCACAAATCTTTACAATTTACCCAAGAAAAGGTTTTCTTTTTCCCAACAAATTCATGGTTTAATCTGATTAGCCGTTGTTTGATCTCATTTTTCTGATACTATGCGCAGATTGGTAACTGCGCATAAATTTTGAAAATCGTTGTATCTTGAAGAAGCAAAGACTGTTACTTACAAAAAAACAAATTTCTTTATACCCGTAACTGAAATATTAGCATTCTTTGAGAAAGAAAACCTTTTTTTGATACTGACATATAATAGGAGAGATGCAAGAGAACTTGATCCTGTCAAATTCAGTTCAGCTTTGCCCGGAACCCCTTTCATCTTCCTATCTCACCAATCGCTACTTCTGTCAGATGACTCGCTCTCTTTCTCCAGTGTCCGAATGGAATTTTTTTTTCCATACCAAAAAAGATCTTGGAGATTTTATAATGCTTAGCAAGAAGAAAAATGGAAAAGCAAGAGGGTGAGTCATCTGAGACAGAAGTGACAAAAAATTGGCAGATGAGAAAGATCGGAGGAGTTAGGTCATAACTGCACTAATTTTGACAGAATTTAGCTCTCTGTTCCTCCCTGATTAATTCTTGCTTCGTATCTGAGTTCTTTGATAACTGTTTATACTCCTATATATATAGTAATATATACTCGCTTCTTTTTGTGGTGGATGGCATTGATGCTGTTTCTTCTGTCGTTGTTTGGACAAAAAGCTTGGATGGCATATTGGCTTTGGACGTATTTGCCAACGGACGAACTTTTTTTTCCTTAATAAAGGTTTGCAAGTTGCATCTTTTTGTTTTTGGAATTTTTCATACCCAGAGACAGAAAATAGAAAAAAGAAACCCGATTACAATAATTATATGCAGTTGTCAATTTCCTGTTGAATTATTGCTATTGGAATATTTGTTGAAGATAGTAACCGGAAGGCAGCAGAAAAGAGAACTCAGACACTGCACAGGCAGAAAAGTCTGTGCAAGGCTACTCATCACAGGCTCTAGGAAAAGGGAGCAACCATCCCTGTGGCAGGAAATGGTCACTTCAACCTTCCCTAAACAGAAAAGGACGTTGAACAGAGTTTACAAGGCAACCAATATAGATTAGGCTATCGTTGCACCTCATGTATATATATTTACAATCATCAAACAATTTAATCTCATAATTCATAAAAAATATATACTCTTCATTGATCACAAAAAAACAACATGGTATCAGAGCAGGATTCAAACCTATGAAATATCAAAACAAACAAAACCAATCCCACAAACTCTTCTCAGATTTCCTTTCGGAAAATCATCATATCTCAAAATGATAACAGATTAACCAACGTAATTCTGAGAGGTAATCAAAATTACTTCGAGTGGTCTAAATTTGTCTACATCGGGCTAAGTGGTAGAAGAAAATTAGAGTTCATTATAGGGACTAAACCCAAACCCAAACCAGAAAGGCCAGAAAATCCGACAGAAGAAGAAGCAGAAAAAATCAAAGAATGGCAAACAACAGATCACATGGTCATGTCTATGCTGACCAATACAATGGAGCCCCAAATTTTTAGGCTATGCATGCTGTTAGAATCATCACAGGCAGTATGGACAAAGATGAAAGGGCTATATGAACATCAACAAAACTTTGCACATATATTCAATCTCAAGCAAGAACTTGCACAGATCATACAAAGGACAAGGAGTGGCTCAGAATACGCCACAGAAGTCTTAACCCGATGGGAAGAACTTCAGAACTACCTTCCCCCTACGACTGACCCACAAGAAACTCAGAAGAGATCAGAACAGGACCTCGTTTATACATACCTGGGAGGACTGGACCCAAGCTACGAGAGCCTGAGGTCACAGATCCTCATGTCGACCGAGCTTCCAAAAATTGATGTGGTAATAGCAAACATCCAGCGAGAAGAGACTCGCAGAAGCCTTATGAACATCTCCTCCTCGCTCGATGCTGCCGAAAAACGTGCCTGCTCAACCCATCGTCTCTTGACACGTGACTCTACCCGGCCGAGGGGAGACCCCAACAGCATCGAACGATGCGACCACTATAGAAAATAGGGTCACAATCGTGATGCTTGTTGGCATCTCCACCCCCAGCTTCGATCGAATCGTGGCTGGGAGAGAGGGGGAGCCAAAACAAGGGATTTCATTTTGGGGGGGCGGCAGGAAGAGAGGAAAAAGAAAACCCTAATAACAAAGGTGGAAGAGAAAGAGAGGGGTTTTATTTTGGGTCCGAAAATTATACATCGACCCGACCCGAACCCGAAGTCAACATGGTGACCCGACTCGGACATCCGACCCGACCCGATCCGAGTCCAACTCAGCTGACCCGATCCGACTCGGGCGACCCGGACCAGCATCCACTGATGCGACTCGGTTACCCGACCCGGCTGCCCCTACCAGTCACCTCACTCAATTATTGTCCCAAATTCAAGCATTGGTCCAGCAGCAGTCCGACGGGTCAGGTTCGGTATTTCATTCTTCCTTTAAAACTGCTAATATAAATCAAAAATAAAATCACTAGATTATTGATTCCGGAGCCACCGATCACATGTCATGGAAGCCAATGAATCTGCAGAATCTTGTACCCATTGTTGATTCCCGACATGTGACGGTCGCAAATGGCAATAAGGCCACTATTTACGGTCAAGGCACTGTCACACTACTTAACAAACAGTTACATAATGTGTTACTCCTACCTGATTTTAAATCAAATTTACTGTCTGTTGGAAAATTAACTCGTGATTTGAATTGCAATGTTATTTTCTCACCATCTTCAGTACAATTTCAGGATCGAGTAACAGGGAAGATGATTGGTGAAGGATGGCTAGAAAAAGGATTGTATTACCTTAACAACCCAACCAGCCAATGCCTCACTGCCTCTTCCATTACCAATCAAGGCATGTTGATGCATTGGCGGTTTGGGCACCCATCTGACTCTGTCTTGAATAAATTATTTTGTTATAAATTAAACTCTAGTTGCTGTGATGTGTGTAAATTTTTAAAACATACTCGCTTGCTTTTTTATTTATCTTCCACTGTCTTTACCAAACCTTTTGAATTAATTCATTCTGATATTTGGGGCCTTGCCCCTATTGAATCTTATGATCATTATAGATATTTTGTCACATTCATTGATGACTATTCCTGCACTACTTGGGTTTCTTTACTCAAAGGGAAACATGAGGTCTTTAAATACTTTCAAGAATTTTTTCATTTCATTCAGAATCAGTATGATACAAATATTAAAATCTTTCGGTCAGATAATGGTACTGAGTATGTCAACAAATATTTTACTGATTTTTTTAAATAAAATGGTAGCATCAAACCACGTGCATTAACACCCCCGAACAAAATGAGATTTCTGAAAGAAAAAATCACCATCTTCTTGAAGTTACTAGGACTTTGCTTTTTCACAATCATGTCTCTAATATTTATTGGTCCGATGCCATTCTCACTGCTACTTATCTAATTAATCGATTACCAAGCGTCACCTTACAGAATCTAAGTCCATTAGAAATTCTGAAAGGACGCAAAATAGAATTAGGGCACATCTGAGTCTTTGGATGCATTTGTTATGTCCATGTTAAACACCATCATAAGTTTGACAAAAGTTCTGTTAAAACCATTTTCTTAGGGTATTCCTCTAAAAAAAAGGGTACAAATGCTACGACCCCTCCACTCACAAGACTTATATATCTCGCGATATTTCCTTTAATGAAAATGACTCTTACTATCCTCGTTCATCTCAGATTCCTTCCATACGCACTCATGGGCCACACACTCCTTTATTTTCGCACAACTTTGTTTCTTCTGATTGCAGCCAACCGACTCAGGATGCTCCCCCCGAAGGGGAATCAGAACCAAATATCCCCTCAAGTGCAATTCCTTCAGGGGGAGAAAGTGACAACACCGAGGATTTAGAAGATGGATCTGAAGCTACTCAAAAAGAAATTGCCTTGAGACGATCTACTCGACAGACTCGCCCTTCTGCAAAACTTCGAGACTATGTGTCTCACCAGGTATCGTATCCAATCCAACACTTCATCATATATGATAACATCTCAAACACATACCGGGCCTACCTAAGCAATATTACAGCTCACACCGAACCTACATCCTTTTATGAAGCCAACACCGACCCAAAATGGTGTCAGGCCATGAAAGAAGAACTTCAAGCCCTAGAAAAAAACAATACATGGGACGTAGTGCCTCTACCACCAACAAAAAAAACTACAGGGTGCAAATGGGTATACAAGATAAAATATAAGTGTGATGGGACAGTTGAGAGGCACAAAGCTAGGTTAGCAGCCAGGGGATTCACTCAAACATATGGAGTTGATTATCAAGAAACCTTTGCCCCCGTTGCAAAAATGCACACTGTTCGAATTCTATTATCTGTTGCTACTAACCTAGGGTGGAACCTTTTTCAAATGGACGTAAAGAATGCATTCTTTCAAGGAAACCTAGAAGAAGTTTACATGACTCTTCCCCCCAGCCATAAATATTCATCGGATTCCTCTCTGGTATGCAAACTAAGAAAGGCAATTTATGGATTAAAACAGTCTCCAAGAGCATGGTATGCCAAACTAAGCCTCTTTCTTTTGAATATTAATTTCAGTAAAAGCACCTTTGATTCCTCTATGTTTGTCAAGCATACACACACATATACTATAGTTGTCCTTGTATATGTTGAGGACATCATAATAACAGGAAATGATGACCAAGAAATTGAAAAGGTCAAGCAAAGTCTAAAAAGGGAATTCGATATCAAAGACTTAGGTCAACTGTCATATTTTCTCAGAATAGAAATGGCCAAGTCAGACAAAGGTTTGTTCCTATCTCAAAGAAAGTATGTCCTTGACCTACTAAAGGAGACATGGAAACTGGGAGTCAAGCCAACCAATACCCCAATGGAAACCAATGTCAGACTTAATTTAGAAGATGGTGAGACTGTCTCAGACATAGGCCAATATCAGCGTCTAGTAGGGAAGTTAATATATCTAACCGTCACAAGGCCTGATATTGCATATGCTGTAAGTATGGTAAGCCAATTCATGCACGCACCCCGTACTAGTCACTCAGAAGCTATCGACATGATACTTAGGTATTTCAAGGGCACCCCAGGGCAAGGAATCTGGATGAAGAAAAATAACACTAACACTATAGTTGGCTTCTCTGATGCAGATTGGGCAGGAAGCTGTGATAGGAAATCAACCACAGGTTTTTGCACCTTCGTAGGAGGAAACTTGGTGACTTGGAAAAGCAAGAAACAAAATGTTGTGACAAGGTCAAGTGCAGAAGCTGAGTATTGAGCCATGGCCTTTACAACCAGTGAACTTACCTGGATCAAGCAAGTCCTCCAAGACTTAAAAATCGAATGTAAAGGATCTATGAAGATGTATTGTGACAATCAGGCAGCACGTCACATTGCATCCAATCCAGTGTTTCATGAACGTACCAAGCACATTGAAGTGGATTGTCACTTCATCAGAGAAAAAGTACAATCAAAGGAAATTGAAACACCATTCGTCAGAAGCCAAGATCAACTGGCCGATATCTTTACAAAAGCTCTCAACAAAAATAGTCACAAAATCATTCTCAGCAAAATGGGTTCGATTAACCTCTACGAACCCATCTTGAGGGGGAGTGTTGAAGATAGTAACCTGAAGGCAGCAGGAAAGAGAGCCTCAGACACCTGCACATGCAGAAAAGCCTGTGCAGGGCTACTCATCACAGGCTCTAGGAAAAGGGAGCAACCATCTCTGTGGCAGGGAACGGTCACTTCAACCTTCCTTAAACAGAAAAGGACGTTGGACAGTTTACAAGGCAACCAATATAGATTAGGCTACCGTTGCACCTCATATATATATATTCACAATCATCAAATAATGTAATATCAGAATTCATAAAAAATATATACTCTTCGTTGATCACACAAAAACAACAATATTTCTTGCCGGCACTATAGAAATGCTCAGAATCTACGTATTTGGAAGTGAGAATTGTACAAGATAGAACAAAAGCTGGTGTGCTTTATTTTACATGAGATATAACCGAATGAATAAAAGAAAAGAAATATATCATAAGTATTTGCGAAATGATGGGGATTTAAGTTATAGCAGCAAATTTATATCTTTTAAGTGAACTCCTTTATTTACGAATAAAATGTACACACTGCATAAAGACTACAGATTATATAAAGCTCATAAAGACATAATCCAGGAAAGACCCGAAGTTCAGGTCTTAACGGGAGGAAACAGTCAAAGCATTAGTCCAATCCATGGTTTTGGATAATCTAATTATTTCTTTGGTTCTACATTGCAGGAGTCTTCCACAAAAGGAAAATAGGAAGAAGATCATCACTGGAACTCATAGCATATCAATTTTAGGCCTTCCACAATATTCCAGCACTCCTGGTAAGAAGCTGCACCACCTGAGTTAACAAATAAACCGAAACACAAAATCATAAAATACCAAACACAAACAAGACTGACAATTACAGCACTGTAAATCTGGATATGTAAAAAGGAATTGTAAGTTCTAAGTAAAGACAGCTAGACCTCGGTCTGCAAAAGTCTAAAATTGAAGCTCTAATTCCTCGAAGATGCACGAGGCCATCCTCACTTCTGTCACAGATGACTCTTTTATAGCCAATTAAGTAGGTTGGCATCAATGACACACCAGTGTACACACCTTCCACAAAAAGCATAAACATCACAGGCCTTTCAGGATTTATATCCCAATCACAGAAAGACTTTACTAGTATTTCTTTGTTTTCTCCAGGTTTTATTCTTATAATTTTCCGGAAACGGTCCGGTCGATCCGGCGGTACAAAGACCCTTATTTCCATCTCTTGGCTAGACTTGTTTTCAAAAATAGTCAGCCTTGCACCCATTTAAACAAACTGTTGAGTCCCTCACCAAGTTCATTGTTTTCCAGGTTTAGCAGCTCTTTACTATACATATATGTAATGATAGCTAGGCCATAAAATTTTAGTAAGAAAAGAAAAAGAGAGAATATACCGGAGTCTGGAGCTGAATCCAAAGTTTTAAGGTTTAACTTGAGTGGCTTACTTTGGTTAGTTCGTTGCATTTCTTGTCATATTGCATATGGCTATTCAATGACATAGTAATATGAGGGAAAACTTTAGATGTTTTCAGTGTTCCCTTTTCTTTATTACGAACACTTTGTATTTTTTTCCTCTGATTTATAAAATTCTGGAAGGGAATAGACGATGAAGGTGCTAAGCAGGTGCTTGTCTAGCAGGGATGTGCCGATGCACCTATTGATGTCTTCCTAGCCAATTTTATTATATAAAGAAAAAAACTAAGATAGCGATTTGATTTGATATAATCGTTGAGACTAGAACAAGATTTTCTTTATTAATGTAATTATTCACAATACATAAATATTCTTTTTGTAGTCATACTCTAATGATCAATATCATTTTTTCTGTTATGAAGAGGTTAGAAATGTAATCACTAACATTTCTATTTTGATTTAATTATTTTTATTGCAAGTAATATAGAGGTAAAGAATATATAATTATATAATATAATTATTATTTTTATCATATGGCATTAACATTTATTTTTTTTACCATGTATGTAATAATAATAATAATTATTATATAGAGTATCTAAGGAAACTACAATTTATTGTAATGCGTACTTATTTATAATTAAGTTAAACTAAAATATTTGATAACTATGAAATTCTTACTTAAACTTAGTATATACACCGCAACCAATAGGAGAGTGACATATATATATGAATGTTTTACATTTTAATATTGGATGATTAACATATACTTCATTATTTAAAATTAATAAATATGTGTCAATAATCTATTTGTTTAGTGTATAGATGGAGACATACTTCAAATCTAAGTAAGATTTTTTCCATAGACAATTATGTAGAATATATGTACAGAGGGATTGTAATGTATATTCACTTTGTAGCATAAGCTAGAAATGGACTCTGCAATCGTTAGACATCAGAATCTAAGACAGCATGCAACTTTGATTTTCCAGTACATAGGAAAATGAAGGGGAGGGATTTTAGAGATTGAACTTCTGACCCTCCATTTTATGACACAAGCACTTGATCATATCGGGGTACTGGTCTATTTATTTTTGCAGCAGGCGCTACTTCAGGATTTTAAAATTTGAACGTCCATATTGCCATTAGTTTTATATATTTCTTGTTTTTACAGAAGTCATACACTAATGAGAGGTTTCCAAATCCAGGATTTCTAGAAGTACAAATGCACAAAACAGATTGTGTCCTTTTCCATGATTTTTTTTTTTAGACAATTGACCTCAAAACATGGTAGGAGTCAGGCCGGAATTCTTAGGCAAAAGATACAAAACTGTTCATTATCTAGCTTTTGCAAAAAAGTGAATTGCAGGCATAACTCCTTTTTTTTTTTTTCCCTCTAGAAGTATTTCTGTAAAAGTAAAAGTACATGAATCATATCAAATTCAGAGTGAAAATCTAAACATGTCATGATCATAGAATTGTATGGAGAAAAATTAAAGACTTAATCTTATGGTACATTAGCAAATTTACCATTTTATTGCTTTTCTTCTTCTCCCTTGGATCATGTGATTGTAATGAGATTTCTACCGAGATAGTTTCAGAAAAATAAAGAAAAGAATATTAGTGAGAATGAGAAAACAAGAGAACTTGATCCTACGGAACTCAGTCTAGTTTCACGCACAAACACCTCTATTCTTCCTATCTGCACTTTAATCTTCTGTCCAAAGGCTCCAGTTCCATCCTTACATCTAACCAGACCCAGAACAACTTCAAGGTAAACTCACCTGTTATATAGTTATTCTTTGCAATCAAACATAGAAATATAAGGAAAACTGGAAGCCATTTGTGACAGAGGATTTTCAGCAGCTGAGGAGCAGAGGAGTTGGGCTAAAACTGCACCGAATTCTGACAGGTTCAAGCTCTCCGATTCTCACTTGAAGGCACCTTCTCTTCAAGAATTATTCGCCATTTGCTTGCTTTCTTGTTAATACAAGCAGCCTAAGGAGGCAAAGGAGCCCCTTTCATGTATTTATTTATTTATTCTTTTGGTGAAGCTGGCGCTTTCATATATTTATTTTCTTTTTTCATGTATTTACTTTAGTATTCTTTAGGCGGCCTTGGGACCTTTGTTGTCTTCATCTTCGTCTCTCTTTCTTTTTTTCTTACTGCTCTTAACTCTTTAATTTGTTGATATATGATATCTTACAAATGTTGCCATCTGGAAGCGAATTATAATACCATCACAAATTGACTAATAAATTCAGATTATTCTAAAGCATATTCTATTCTAAACAGAAAGTTAAAAGTCGAATAAGATCCAATTCAAATCCCATTTCAATTTATTTGATGATGAACCCAACTGGGATTTTGGTTTTTTGACATTTTAATCACTTAGTAACATACAACAGATGTCACCAACTTCATTGAATAAGATCATATTATCTACAAGTGTTGAGAATAGCTCGAGTATATAATTCTCTTCGGATTACATGAAAATGGAGCTCTTATTCTGAAGCAGGAGAAAAAAAAAATAGACGACTTATTTGTTTTATTTAAAGCTCCAAAGCTTTTTTGAAGAGTAAACGGCTGTTTGAGCTTCTATTGACCACCAAGGACTGCGTGCAATTCCTGCACATGAAAGCAAGTTAATGTGTCGGGTCAGTCAAGCATAACAGCTAGGACTCACAGTAACAAGTAACTAAACAGTATTAATCTAGCTAGTGGCCAAACTTAATTAATCTTGTAATAATAATAATAATAATAGCTAGACAAAAGATATGAGACCTGGACTTATATGATCTCCTCAGCAGGACCACCAAAACAATTCGTGGCAAGCAAGAGATGATGCATAAACAGGAGTTTGCAAGTGTTGAACATTGTGGCTTTGATCCCTCGAAGATTCAAAAGTCCATCTTCTCCTCTGTCACAAATGACTTCCGAGTAGCTAGCCAAGTAGGCAGGCAACAAAGTAACACCACTGTATACTCCATCAACATAAACCATAATTATCAAAAGCCTTCCTGAAATTCTACTTTCTTCACCTAGTGTCTTGACTAATAAATTCGCCTTTCCTCCTGGCTTGATTCTTATTATCTGTCGAAAGTGGTCAGGTCTTGCTGGGGCTGCAAATACACTCAGCTCCATCTCCACACTCAGTTTGTTCTTGATTGTGGTTAGCCTTACACCCATGGTGTTAGCTGATTATATTAAAGGGTTGATTATTGTAAAGGTTATGGTATGTGCTTAATATGTAAAGGAAAATGAACGAGAAAGAGCAGGTTTCATATAACACTGGAAAAGCCTATAAATAGTGAAAAGAACTGTACAAAAATCAAACATTGCTGATGATACCTAGATCTTCTCAATATAGTGAACGAAAGTTCCTAGGATTTGATTCCTTGATATCTTCGTAGTCTTACCTTGAGATATATGATTACTTGGCGTATGGATAAATTTACTTGCCTATACATGCAGCGATTTAAGCAAGAATTAAGCTAAAATTAAAACACCAGATACGTATATTCTCAACTCCTCTCACCATGGGATGGTAAAATGTTGACATAGAATATTAATGCTAATAAAATCTTACCATCTCGAAAGTGGAACAAAATGAAAATCAAGGGAATGTCGACGAAACTGAGCTACTAAAACTATGGTTTAAATATTGTTTGCTATGATGTATGGCAACATAAGATAGTAATGTCACATTGTCCACAAAACATTTCGTGTCCGAAGTTATAATAGTATACTCCAGACCGACCCACCAGTCAAAAGTCCTGTCCTTGTATTGTTTTACCGACAAAAGATGCATCGTAGATTACCAATTTCCGACGCAAGGATTTGGATTACTTAGACAGACCTTTTAGCAGCGAATCATAACTTTAAAAAAAAAAAAAATTATTTATTAATGCTCAGTGACTTTCGTCGCTAAAGACCTAACTGTTGACTTGGTTGCAGCTATTTGCAGCCAAATATCATAGCAACTGCTTTATGTACTACTGATTAAATGTTTGATTGTTAAATTAGAGGGCTTTGCTAACAACCACAGTTGATCTCTCACATAAAATGTAGTGGAGAAGGAAAAGAAAAAGCTTCCTTCTTTTATATAGTTATTGAATTAAAGCAATACCCTAAGGTGCACTACTTTCGTGAACGGATCATGGAAAAATCATTCCCAGAAATATGGAAGGTTAGTTTTTTCTGGTAACCATAAAACAAGGTCACTTAAAACTTGATTCCACCTGTCTCTTCTCTCCCTATAAGTTCCACACACGTGATAACCAAAATTAGTCATCGCCCTCAAGTTCTGAATTTCCATAATTAACTATGGCCGAAGTCACATACATATGTAAACGTACTGTAGTAAGCACAAAACCGGTACAACCAGGAAAGTTCTTCCCTTTATCGGTTCTAGGCCGCCTTATGGAGCGAAACCATCTAAGAATTGTGTACTATTTTCAAACTCCAGGAGGAAGGGAGGCTGGAGAAATAACCAAGAAGTTAAGAGAATCTTTGTCAGAATTGCTTACATGTTATCCTATAGTGACTGGAAGGTTGCTGAAAGACCAAGATGGGCAATGGATGGTCAAGTGTAATGATGCAGGTGTAAGAGTGGTGGAAGCTAGAGCCAAAGGAAGTGTAGAGGAATGGTTACGGAGTTTAGACAGGGAGAAGGAGCTCACGCTTATCCATTGGGAAGAAATGTTCCATAAACCTTATTTTTGGTCCACTTTTTATGTTCAGGTACAAAATATTGTAATCTATTTAGACTCTAACCGGGTGCGTGCAGACATACTCTCATTTTGGGTACTATGTGCATGCTATCTCCAAATCATTTTTCAGAAGAAAATAGAAAGCTATCCGATTATCTTTGGCTTTGCCAAAGTCGATTTCCTTCTTTATTTTCTTTCTTTTTTGTCTGGCATTGATTATAGGTTTTGACAATAACCCTGTTATGTCTTTCAGCTTACTGAATTCGAAGAAAGTGGATTTGCAATTGGCTTGAGCTGCTTTCACCCACTGGCTGATCCCACTTGTGCTACCATATTCATGAAGGCCTGGGCCGACACAACCTTTTCTGGAAAAATGATCAGTCCACCTCTTTTCCACCCCCTACCGCCTAGAAGACCTGGAAACAAAATTCCTAACCACCAGCCTTACACCCACTTGATCAATCACTATAAATCTACTATTGGGAAAACAAGTTCGGTAACGGCCACCACTGGTCATGCATATGCAACCGTTGCCCTCTTATTTACAGACCCCATGATCCGAGCCTGTATGGCCATGTCTCGAACTACTCGTAGACCTGACCAACCAAACCCATCACCGTTTCAGGCATTATCAGGGCTTTTTTGGGCTTGTATAAGCAAAGTGAAAGGAAAAGAAAATGGGTTAATAGACATGAGTATATGTTTAGATATGAGAAAAGTGTTGGGTCTAGATCATGGGTTCTTTGGCAACTGCATGGTATATAACAAAGTCCAACCAAAGTCTTTAAGTAATGATAAAATATCAAGTGCTACTTGGGCTATTGAAGAAGAAATGGCAAAAATGGACACCGAAGGGATAATGGATTTGATCGAGTGGCTAGAATCAAATGATTGTCAAACTCCTCCTTTGATGAACGGTTGTGATCTCATTTGTGCTAATTTAGAAGGAGTTGATCCATATTTGGCTATATTTGAAGGAGGTCTTGCACCTATACGTGTTTCTTATCATGTCGAACCAGTTAGTGGAGCAGGGCAAGTGTTGGTCCTCCCTTCACCGCCTGGTGAGGGTGCAATGAGCAAGGTGGTGATGGTGACATTACCGGAGGATGAGGTGTTTAAACTATGTGAGGATGATCTTATTCTAGGCTTCTCTCCAGCTATTTTGCTTGGAAACAAGAAATGAACTGAAACAAGTGATGTAGATATCTAAAAGCTTAATATCTTTGTTACTACTTACTGCTTTATGATCACTTTAATGTGACATATATCTAATGATAATATTAGTAAGGGGTTTCTGTATCCTTTTCAATGGTTTAAGAAAAAAAATAGGGAAAATAAACAAAAAAATATAATGCGTCTGCCGGGAGTCGAACCCGGGTCTATTGCTTGGAAGGCAATTATCCTAACCGTTGGACTACAGACGCTACAACTGATGTCCCAAACCCTCAAATAATAGATTGACGAGAATTGGCATTGCTGTGCACGCCTGAAACTTTGAATGTTTAATTATTATTTTTATTTCTACTAAAAGATTTAGGGTTTATTTTGTTTCTAAAAAAAGCAATTTATATAAAAGTCGAATGTTTATCTAACAAAAAGGGTCAAATTTTTTATAAAAAAAATAAAATAAAAAGAAAAATATCAAAAGCAAGCGGGAAAGAGGAAATAAATAATGGAGTGGGGAAGACAACTAGAGCGTGAACATATATATCTTTCGTAGTGTTTTAGGATATGTATAAAAGCTTGAGTTGGTTTTAATTTCATTTATTTATATTTGTCATAATATAACATCTACTCTCAACTAACTTCAACCATAAATAAATAGGAAAAAGAAAATGACCTTCTTTACATTTAATTGGAAGAATGGAAGGCCAAAACGTACTGTTTATTTTGACCAATTAATATGTCTAGAATCATAGTGCCCCACCCTGTCCCTCTTTTAAATCTATATTCATTCAGCGGCGGATCTTAATTTTCCTTTGGCTATATGGGTGCCTGTTTCTTGTTCATGATATTTTCCTTATTATGAACCAAAATAATTTAGAACAAAGTTAGGTGGGTAACCTTTTCAAGTAAACATTAACATTACTTAGAATTTGATTCGCCACAGGTTTATGCTAAAACTTGATTGATGTGTAGAGTTTTTCAAACTGAGACCTTCCCAATTTATATATATATAGAGAGAGAGAGAGAGAAGTACAAATTCAGCAACTGGTTTACAGAAGAGGTAGAGTTTATTGTTCCATAGTGAATCATTTGAAAGAAAAGTTTAATGTGGTCTGAGAAGACAACTTAAGGAGACGTTTCCCAAGGATAATAACAAAATTAATTGTAAAATTAACTATTTTATATTTTAGTGATTAAAAAATAGGATTTATATATGTTAACTTCTAATTGGTTTAAATATCTATTACAGTATTTTGGCACCTTGAAACACTGTGCAGATGATTAATGTATTACTCAAATTAAAGTTATATTATTGCAATAAAATAAAAACATTTTTTTTTTCACAATGATGAAATTAAATACAATAAGAGTGATTTTTATAAACTTTTAATCAAATCTATCAGGTATCAATTTTGTTCAAAATTAGTTGTCTTATTAAGTTAGAATAAATTATTAATTTTAATAAGCTTAATAATTAGTTTTGTGATAATTTGATCTTAGTAATTAATTAATATACTTTTACTTCCTTTGATATTTAATTTTTTATAAATATTTTAAAAATATTTATATTTATAGTAATATTATTAAATTACTATATGATTTAATTTTAAATGTTACAATGAAATTTTATTTTCTAAAAATTATATCTATGAAACTAAATTTCATGTCCTGACTGAAGTACTAAAAATTATTAATCCTAAATGCATCAACTGCATTGGACATTTTTGCATTTTTAAAATGGGAACCACATGTAAACACCACCAAATTTGAAATTGGCACCAATATTATTTATTGTGTAACTTATTTAATAAAAAGAAATGGAAGTTTGACATATGTACTTATTTATACAAAACTAATAAATAATTCATAGTTTTAAATTATAAAATATGAGTCAATTATCCAATATCAAAATATAAAACACTCGTACATACGTGACACTCTCTTATTAGTTTCGGCACATGCACCAAGTCTAGAAAAATCTTCTAAAAAAATAATATAAAATAAAAAAATACACTAAAAAATAAAATAAAATATAGGAATTTGATCCATGCCTATAGGTTTAAAAAGAAATGTCCCATAATCCTTCTGATGATATAAATAGAGAGAAAAGCATGGAGACCCATGCAGACCAGCTTGCAGCTACTGATCGAGCTGCAATTCAACTCATGAAAAGCTCCTTGAATTTAATTTTCCCTGCATGACAACTGGTAGAAGACTTTATTCTCGTTTCTTGAGTTGATATTAAGCTATCAATAACATTGGCTCTCCAGTAATGGAGAGGAGTGATATATGTAGAATCAGCAGTAGTGGACGTACAGGCAGTTTCAGGAGTTGGACAAATAACACAATGGAAGCATTCTCAAAGTCTTCACATGCAGAAGATGATGAAGAAGCTCTCAAATGGGCTGCTTTGGAGAAACTGCCTACTTATTTACGTATAAAGAGAGGTATACTTGATGAAAAAGAGATTGATGTAAATAATCTTGGATTGATAGAGAGAAGAAAGTTGGTCGAAAGGTTAGTGAAAATTGCAGAGGATGATAATGAGAAATTCTTGTTGAAGCTCAGGAACCGCATTGAAAGGTATGTATTGTTGTTACGTAAGTGGAGAAAATATTGCATGCACATCTCGATCTTTCTTTAACTGTGAATATTCATGTGCTTGTGTTAAACACAGAGTTGGACTAGACATGCCAACCATTGAAGTGCGATTCGAGCATTTGAATGTTGAAGCAGAAGCTTATATTGGAAGCAGGGGATTGCCTACAATCTTCAATTTTTCTATCAATTTGTTAGAGGTAGAAACTCAAAACTTCATGATCTTGTATAGTTTCTAGATTGAATGTGAATAGAACTATCTGATTGTACCTTGTGCACTGCTGCTATGCAAAGGGATTCTTGAATTATCTTCACATACTTCCAAGTAGAAAGAAACCATTACCAATCCTTAATGATGTTAGCGGGATCATCAAGCCTCGAAGGTGAGCACAAGTGTTATTAGCAAATTCTGCCAAGAGTTGATCTCACAATTCAATAATAAATTAATCCAACTTTGCAGAATGACGCTGCTTTTAGGCCCGCCAAGCTCAGGCAAGACCACCTTACTACTGGCTTTGGCTGGAAAACTTGGTAAAGATTTACAAGTAAGGAGATGGAAATCCATTATAATAAGCAACCTTTTCTGCAAATACTATATTTCCTGGTCATCTGATAATATGAGTAATTCTATGAAAAATTCAGTTTTCAGGAAGAGTAACATACAACGGACATGGAATGGAAGAGTTTGTGCCACAGAGAACATCAGCTTATATAAGTCAATATGATCTTCATATTGGTGAAATGACTGTCAGAGAAACTCTTGCTTTCTCTGCTAGATGTCAAGGGGTTGGACCTCGTCTTGGTCAGCAATATATATATAGATGATCTACACTAGCCCATTATTTCGATATATAACTAAAATTAGCAACTGAATGAACTAGAATGAATTGTTTATGAAATGGTGCAGAGATGTTGGAAGAATTATCAAGAAGGGAAAAGGCAGCAAATATCAAACCAGACCCTGATATTGATATCTACATGAAGGTGAGAAGTCGAGTTAAAAAATGAAATAGTTCCGTGATAATGATGTAGCAGTAACACACCACCCTGATATTAAGCAGGCAGCCGCACTGGAAGGGCAAGAGACCAACGTAGTTACAGATTACATTATCAAGGTACGATACAGAAAGTGGGAAGGAAAAGATCACAATATGCAAAATATAACATGCATCCTTAATATGAAAATCTATTGGCAGATTCTAGGACTCGAAGCATGTGCTGATACTGTGGTCGGTGACGAAATGATACGAGGCATATCTGGGGGCCAAAAGAAACGACTCACAACAGGTAATTTCACAGAAATTTTATCGTGTCGCAAATCGCAATATTAACAATACCCAAATCCAAGAACCATCCATTTATCTGACAAATGCTTCGAAATCCTTTGGTGGACTACTGCTTATGCTTTTCTACAAACACATAATCCAATCATTCGATCAATCAATTAGACCCTAATATAACACAAGACAAAGACAAGAATAGAACAAAGATGAGATTAGAGGGATTAAATGGAGCAGTTGACTGGGGTGTATCTGGTTTTGTAGCAGTTTTAGTGCCTAATCAATCTTTTGTTGGAAAATAAAAATGTTTTAGGGGAAATTTTATGGTTACTAAGATAATCACAATTTATATAATTTTTTCTTAAAAAAAATGATTATAGGTTACTAATTAAAATAAAATCTACTAAAATAATATAAGATAGTTTTAAAAATTTCATATACCTTTAAAATGTACGAAAAATTAGTTTAATTTTGTCAAAGAAGATATAAAAACTATTTTCATTATTCATAATCAATAATAAATTTCATTATTATAAAAAATTTAGTATTTTTCATAAATTTATCAATCCTTTCGTAAATCATTAAATTTCACAAATTTTATTATTTCTTCTCATCATATCATTTATTTTTTCATAACTAGTTTCACTTACCAAAAATTTGTGTAATTTATAAAAAAATATTAAAAGGATTGTCTTTTCTTTTTCTATAATTTAACAATATGTTTTGCGATTACAAAAAATCTAATATTTTTTTTAAAATTATAGATTCTTCATAAATTACTAAATTTTACAAAAGTAATCATTTTCTCGCAACTAATAATATTTATGAAAAATTAGTATAATTTGTAAAAGATACGAAGAAAATATCAAGATCCTGGCTCATAGAGTTGGATTGCAACGGAATAAGAAATAGAAAATGAGAGAAGCTTAAGAATAAGAAAATAGAAAGAAGCTTTTGAGAGAAACTGTCAAAAATGACTTGATATTCATTGATAAGAGAAGCTTAAGAATAAGAAAATAGAAAGAAGCTTTTGAGAGAAACTGTCAAAAATGACTTGATATTCATTGATAAAATTTCCTATCCCAACCTCTCAAAAACAAAAAATAAATAGCCTATAATTGGCAAAAAGACAAATTAAAACATCTGTTTCACAGCTGTTATATTCAGCTAATCATTTCCACAAGAGAAATGGAATATTGACAAAAGAGCGACCAACAATACTGCAGCAATAACAAACTCTAGCTAGCAAACGAATCCATTCAAATAATAACCGATAGCTCAGCATCTCTTTCCTGAAACGTAGGGCCTTTCACAACTGGGCTTTTGACAGAAAATTATCATTTTTCGTGATTTAATAATATAAGATTTAGTATTTTTCGTGATTTAATAATATAAGATTTAGTATTTTTCTTGAATGATACGAACTCGAACCGGATATGTTCAAACACCAAGATAAGCAATGTGTGAGAAACTCAAACTGATAAACGTTCTTCCTATTTAAGAGGAAGCACCCTTACCAATAAGTTCGAATTGTCGCCCCAAAATCTAACTTGAAAGTTTGCAATTGATTATGGAACTAACAAACTTAGTAATAGAACTACTAAGCCCTTTAGTTATAAATAGATAAAGAATATTTAAACAAACTCAAGAAACTAATAAAAAACTAATTGATTGATCAAACATGTAGATGTGAAACTAAATTAAACAAGTTAATTTAATCTCAAGAAATTCAAGAGTTAACAACTCAAGGAAAATAAACTCCATTCAAAATGATATATTGATCTTATTGTTTTAATCGAAATACATAGCTCTATTTATAGGGTTTTAAAGTGATTCTAAACCCTAAAAGAACTAAGAGATAAGGAATAAATATCAAACCATAAAAGACTCCTAATATGCGGCTAATCTTATCCCTATAAGGAATGATAAGATAAAGAATAATCTAACCCTAATTAAAACCCTAAATTTATGGAATGAAGTTCTATTTATCCAATACTAAAAACGGGTCTATTACGAATTTTTCTTGAAAAATTCAAAGCTTTTTTTGTAGGCAGCTTATAAACTGTAAGGCGTGGTCACGCCTTATGGAAGATGAGCTTTGCCCCTGCGCAGCTCACAGGTTATAAGGCGTGGTCACGCTTTATGGAAGATGAGCTTTTGCCCCTGCGCAGCTCACAGGTTGTAAAGCGTGATCACGCCTTATTGAAGATGAGCTTCTGCCCCCTTTTTGCGCAGCTTACAGGTTATAAGGCGTGGTCACGCTTTATTGAAGATGGGCTTCTGCCTCAATTGCTCATTAATAGCAATTAATGTCACTATCTTCAAGGCATTGTTATCATCATAAAAAAAAGATCAAAAGCACCATCGTTAGCTATCTTCAAAACATGCTCCAAGTAAAAATTTAAGGCTTGCTTGAACTTTTTACTCCTTGCTCGTATCATTGGTCCTCTATAGGCTAGTGGATCCATGCTAGTTGACTTAGATGCATCCTTGGTTGTATCAGTAAATTTGTCATTTTTTTGTAAATCATTAAATTTTGTAAAAATAATCTTTTTTTATTATATCTTTTATTTTTTCACAACTAGTAATACTTACAAAAAAATATAAAAAATTATTATTTTTCATAATTTAACAATATATTTCACAATTACAAACAATTTAATATTTTTTATAAATTTATTATTTTTTTCGTAAATCATCATATTTCATAAAATTAATTATTTTTTTGTAATATTATTTATTTTTTCACAACTAGTAATACAAAAATAATTATCATTTTTTCGTAACTTAGTAATATATTTTATGATTATTTCATAAATCATTAAATTTCATAAAAATAATCACTTTTCGTAATCATTTATGTTTTCACAACTTATAACACTACAAAAAATTGATATATTTTATAAGAAATTAAAAAAATAATTATTATTTTTTATAAAATATTTTAATTATTTTTATAATTATAAAATTATAAAAGATTCAATAAATTGCAAGTCATCGTTATTTATAAAATTTAAATGATAAAATTTAATGTAATTGAAAATTAATAATGTTTAATATAAAGTTAAATTATATTATTTTAAACAAAATTATCCTATATTTTAATGATGATGATTCGTATAATAGCACGTGATACGGTATTAATTTGGCCTATGCCATGTGGATAATGACTGTGATGTGGTTATGCCACGTAGTAGTAGTTAACATGATGTGTCGTAATAACGTGGGTCAATACGCTGACATGGTATTATCATATAATAATAATAATTTATCGTTAAGCCGAGGAGCTATTTTCAGTTGGAATGGCGCGTTGTGGCCTAAGCTGGTTAAACTCCAACTCATCGACGTTGTAGCCACCTTCACCGGTGTTCATGTCTTCCGCGATTAACCCACGTTGACTGAAATGTGGTTTACTCATAAAAAGAACCAAACATCATTTTGGCGGTGGTTAATTCTTAAATATCTCCCTCTCAAATGGAATCGTATATGTTAATAAATTCAGATAAGCGATTAAGTGCTGTTTTTGCAATGGGTACGCACAAATACCAGAACTAAAATGATATGCTTGATGATTTTGTTATCTTAATTAACTATATATTACTAATTTACTATCATCATCGTCGTCATAGCAGAAAGTAACAAGAGAGATTTTATACAAAAACTTTTGACAAATTACTGGTTTTAAGTATGTGTGTTAAGTGTATTATGGCGAACATATTTGCAGGGGAAATGCTGGTTGGACCTGCAAGAGCACTTTTTATGGATGAGATATCAACTGGTTTGGACAGTTCAACAACCTTTCAAATTGTGAATTCACTTAGACAATCAATCCACATTCTGGGTGGAACTGCCCTTATCTCTCTTCTCCAACCAGCACCTGAAACATTTGATCTTTTTGATGATGTAATTCTTCTCTCAGAAGGCCAAATTGTGTATCAAGGTCCGCGCCAAAATGTGCTCGAGTTCTTTGAATACACCGGCTTCAAATGCCCCGAGAGAAAAGGACCTGCTGATTTCTTACAAGAAGTAATTAGCATTTTAGCTCTGTGTGTGTGTGTGTGTGTGTGTGTGGTTACCTTATTAAATGGCTTGATTTTGTTAATAAGCTTTTTAATGTTATAGGTTACATCAAGGAAAGATCAAGAGCAGTACTGGGCACGCAAAGATGAGCCTTATAGTTTTGTTTCTGTCAAGGAGTTTGCTGAAACATTTCAGTCCTTTCACATCGGCCAAAAGCTAGGTGATGAACTTGCTACACCATTTGACAAGTCCAAATGCCATCCAACAGCTCTAACAACTAAGAAATACGGTCTCAGCAAGAAGGAACTCCTGAAAGCTTGCATTTCAAGAGAACTTTTGCTCATGAAGAGAAACTCATTTTTCTATATTTTTAAAATGACCCAAGTAAGTTGGATTCTCTTCTCTGATGCAAAATAAGACCTGAAGCAGTTGTATTCAGGATAGAAATTTCCAGTTTTTGTCAAATTTGTAGAATCTAGCAAAAACTTGAAAGTCCTTTCAATTTCATCAAATAAAATCAGATTCTTCTTTTGAGGTCAAATCTTGAACAAAAGCTCACATTAGTACATTGATGAAATTGGTAACTAACTAGTAGTGTTCTTTCCTTTCAGATTATCATCATGGCTGTCTTGACGATTACAGTATTTCTGAGAACGGAAATGCGCCGTGACACACCAACAGATGCAGCGATTTACCTCGGTGCTCTTTTCTTTACTGTTGTTACGCTTATGTTTAATGGTTTCACAGAGCTCGCATTGACCATCATGAAACTTCCTGTCTTCTACAAGCAAAGAGATCTTCTGTTTTACCCTTCATGGGCATATGCCCTACCCACGTGGATTGTCAAAATTCCAATCACCTTTGTGGAAGTTGCTATATGGGTGGTGTTAACTTATTATGTTATAGGTTTTGATCCAAACATTAGAAGGTAGGAAAGCAGAAATCTTCCATGAATCTTTTCTTTCTAATATTTGGAACTGATGTTCTTCAGAATTTTATTGAAATTCTTGATGGCAGGTTTTTGAAGCAGTACTTGCTACTCCTATGTACAAATCAGATGGCATCTGGACTATTTCGTTTAATGGCTGCATTAGGAAGAGATATTATTGTTGCTAATACTGTTGGATCATTTGCATTACTTGCAATACTTGTTTTGGGTGGATTCATCTTATCACGAGGTGAATTAGCTAAATTCTTGCTATAGATTCCCACGACTTTTCTGATGTTACTTAAATTTTGATCCTGCACTAAATTGTTCTGAACCAGATGAAGTGAAGAGCTGGTGGTTATGGGGTTACTGGATCTCGCCATTGATGTATGTGCAAAATGCTATATCTGTTAATGAATTTCTTGGGAACACTTGGAGACACGTAAGCTTAGTTTCTTTGAATATTTTTATGTGCTGAAATGGAAGACTTGTTGAAAGTGATTTGATCAACATTGATGACAGTAATGTGGAAAAACTTGTGCTGCAGGTTCCTCCACTCTCAACAGAGCCACTAGGAGTTAGTTTCTTGAAATCTCATGGGATTTTCCCTGAAGCACATTGGTATTGGATCGGAGTAGGAGCTTTGATTGGATTTGTTGTTCTATTCAATGTCCTTTACACTTTAGCCCTAAAATACCTTGAACGTAAGTGGCCACCTTTTTAGTGTTTCTCTAATCTCTATAGTTGGCGCCAATATCTTACGCTTGAGAGGTTGCAGCATTTGGGAAGCCTCAGGTAATAATATCAAAAGAGGCTTTGGCCGAGAAACATTCTAACAGATCTGCAGAGTCCTTTGAATTATTTACTAGTGGAAAGAGCTCTTTGGGTGAGTCACAAGATTTTCCTTTTTATCGTTGCCTTTTATACCTTGTACGAATCAAGTTGTAAGTTGGCCGCTGTGAAACCTAGCAGGAAGAGGGAACGAGATCCACAAAAGTATCCCATCCAAAATAGTATCCTCAAGTCTGAACAACTTTACTGATGCAAATCCAAACAGGAGACGTGGAATGGTTCTACCTTTCCAACCCCTCTCCATGGCGTTCAATGAAATCAGATATGCTGTAGATATGCCTCAGGTAAGTTAAGACTTTACTCGACATGTGACAATCCTTGAAGCTTAAAAAGGACTATTGATATATCAAACATAAAGAGAGTTTGTTGAAGTCTCCAAAGTTTGAAATAGTTGTTAAACTTTCGACTTTTATATGGTTTTAGCATTTTCATGTCTCTTCTTTTAACAACAAACTATTATAATTCACATGCACACCATTACTTTTTTACACATGCAATTCCTAAAAATGCTTGTCCTTAAATGCTATCGAACTTGCAGGAAATGAAAGCTCAAGGTATTCCTGACGATCGTCTTGAACTTCTGAAGGGTATCAGTGGTGCTTTCAAGCCAGGAGTACTAACATCCCTTATGGGTGTTAGTGGCGCTGGTAAGACCACGCTTATGGATGTCTTGGCTGGAAGAAAAACTGGTGGTTATATTGAGGGACACATCTCAATATCTGGGTACCCAAAGAAGCAAGAAACATTTGCTCGCATATCAGGATACTGTGAGCAAACTGATATACATTCTCCACATGTTACACTTTATGAGTCATTGCTTTATTCTGCATGGCTTCGGCTACCCCCTGAGGTTGATTCTTATAAAAGAAAGGTACTTTTCAATTAGTTTTACTTTCTTTTATTTACTGGATGACATGAACGGAAGTAATGGCATAAAAAATCAAGGCTGCACATTTTCATATATAGGATGAACAGAAGTCAAAGCAATCAAGACATGAAACAGATTTCTATTCTATTTATCTCAGATTATTGAGGTTAAGTACAATTGATGGAATGCAGATGTTCATTGAGGAAGTTATGGAGCTTGTTGAGCTCAACTCTCTAAGAGAGGCACTTGTAGGATTGCCTGGTGTGAATGGTCTTTCAACCGAGCAGCGAAAGAGGCTAACTATTGCTGTTGAGCTTGTTGCCAACCCATCTATAATTTTTATGGACGAGCCAACCTCTGGCCTTGATGCCAGGGCAGCTGCCATAGTTATGAGAACAGTGAGGAACACAGTAGATACTGGGCGAACTGTGGTGTGCACTATACACCAGCCAAGCATTGATATTTTTGATGCCTTTGATGAGGTCAGACAATTTTTTCACGATCAGGAACTGCCTGATCTGTTTTATTTCCATCTCATGCCATATTAATTTCTATAGTATCACATTACAGTTAATTTTATTAAAAAGGGGAGGTGAAGAAGTTTATGTGGGTCCAATAGGCTGTCATTCTTGCCGTCTGATCAAGTATTTTGAGGTTAGTGTAATAGATGGATGATTAATAATGAAGCTGTTCCAGTTTCTTTCCTCGTTACTTACTGATGAGCTGGTGACATTGAAACTTCAAATTTTACAAGGACATTAAAGGTGTTCCTAAGATTAAGGATGGTTACAATCCTTCCACTTGGATGTTGGAGATTACTTCAGCAGCACAAGAAGCAGTTCTTGGGATTAACTTTGCTGACATCTACAAAAACTCAGAATTATACAGGTCAGTCACTTTCAAGTGGAAAAGAAAACCAAGGAAAAGAAGGAAAGCTCATTCACTCTTTGGTTAGATTTTGATATGAATCTGCTATATAGTGTATAAAATTACATTTTTGAGTGACATGAAAGGTCATGAGAATGGTGAACTGAAATGTCAAACTTGACTAAATTTGGAAGGAAAGCAACTAGATTCTCATAAGATTAAGTCACTGTTAAATGCATGCCTTGTTGTAAAGCTACTAACATGATAGCATTTATTGGTAATAATTCAGGAAAAACAAAGCCTTGATCAAGGAACTAAGCACACCTCAACCAGGTTCAAAAGATTTATACTTCCCAACTCAATACTCTCAGCCTTTCTTGACCCAGTGTATGGCTTGCCTATGGAAGCAACATTGGTCATATTGGCGAAACCCACCCTATACTGCTGTGAAACTCTTGTTCACAACAGTTATAGCTTTGATGTTTGGTACGATATTCTGGGATCTAGGCTGCAAAAGGTACAGATGAATGGAACATGCTATTTCAAAAGGCTTAGATATTTTCTCTTCTTCAATCTCTAACTTGAGTGAAACTTCATGGGTTGCAGAAGAAGGCAACAGGATATCTTTAATGCAATTGGTTCTATGTATGTTGCTCTGCTCTTTATAGGAATTCAGAATGCTGCATCAGTTCAGCCAGTTGTGGCTATTGAGAGAACAGTTTTTTACAGAGAAAGAGCAGCTGGGATGTATTCTGCATTACCATATGCCTTTGGGCAGGCAAGCTTATTTGTTTACTGAATTTGCTGCTGCTTCTTTTTTTCTTTATCCCCTCCTCTTAGCTGAAGAAAATTGTTCTCGTCAGGGATTACTTGGGATTGTAAAAAAAATGATAATTTTGTTGGTATTCAAATGGTTAAGGTTTTGGGCTTGGAAATATCTTGGGATTGATAATGAGTTCTGCTTAATGGTTTCCTTGCCTCATAAATTGTTCTATCTTTCAGGTTATGATTGAAGTCCCTTACGCTTTTATCCAGACTATCATATATGGGGTCATAGTTTATGCTATGATTGGGCTTGATTGGACTGTGAGAAAGTTCTTCTGGTATATGTTCTTCATGTACTTCACCTTCTTGTACTTCAGTTTCTATGGGATGATGACTACAGCCGTCACACCCAATCACAACATTGCTGCTGTGGTAGCATCTGCCTTTTATGCAATATGGAACCTTTTTTCAGGATTCATTATTCCTCAACCGGTAAGATCTTGATCTCTTATGTTAGTTTTCTTTAGCTATTATCAGAATGAGGGATCGGTAGGCATTAAAAGTATTTATGACAGAGAATTCCTGTGTGGTGGAGATGGTATTATTGGTGTTGCCCAGTGGCTTGGACCATGTATGGATTGGTTGCTTCACAATTTGGAGACATAAAGGACATGTTAGACACTGGTGAAACGGTTGAACATTTCTTAAGGAGTTATTTTGGGTTCAGACACGACTTTGTTGGAATTGCTGCAATTGTCATAGTTGGATTCTCTGTGCTTTTCGGGTTCTTCTTTGCTTTTTCTATTAAAGCATTTAACTTCCAGAGAAGGTAAGAACATGCCGTGTTGATAAATGTAATTGTAAAGCGATTATCAACTTGTAGTTAATCTTGAGCTACTTGGAAATTTGCTAGTACAATATTATACTAGAGCGTATTTTCATGTCTAAAAAGCTACTTTGCCATTGAAACAAGAAACTTGAGAAATCTAATGCCGGGTCTCTCTCTCTCTCTCTCTCTCTCTCTCTCTCTCTCTCTGCGTGTACACTACAAAACTTTTCCTTTTCTTTTCACTTTCTTTGTTAATTTTGGAGTAGCTTGGTGTTAGGATGTTGCTGAACCTGAACCAGAACCCTGATAAGCTAATTTTTCAAAACCCTTTGATAAAGAAAGTAGCAAAAATCATAAGAGAAGAAAGGTCCACAGAAGGTTGGAAAGTAGTACGCCTGGTTCACCAGGTTCAAGAAAACTGCTCGAACTTAAATTAATAACTGTCGTCAGAGGTGCATACGGATTATGATAGTCTATAACACAGACAGCCGTGCGTTTGCAAACACGGCTCAGATTCTTACATTTTTGTTTGAATTTGAAATTCTCCCTCAATCCAAACAAAGGATAAGATGAAATGTTAGAACTCATTAACTAGTGTATAATCATAAAAACCAGGTTTAGGAGATTGAGCTCAATTTAGAGACACATTTGTTTGTAAAAGATCACCTCCCAATTGTTTCTTCCCTGTTCTTTCTCCATTTTCGTTGTGCTCTCTTTCAGATTTCCCTCTGTTTTTCTTCTTTCTTCTAATATCCAATATCCAAAGGAATAAGTTTGCTTACAATATAAAATTTCCAAATTTTTTGTACTTTCTGTTTCCAGCTAGAAGCTCTTTATTTGCGATGCAGATTGAGTCCACCAATGACCACTGATCAATATTGCTTAAATGGTTAACGCAAAATATAAAAATGTTGTTGCAAACTAAATGTCAGTTAGCAGTGTGGAATCAACATCAAATTTGTGACAGAATATGCTCTTTCTATGGCTACAAATTCTTAAATCAAATTGCTAATAGATGACCAATGACCACAACTGTTGTTATATCACTTGATTAATATTTTCTAATTATATAGTACAGATCACTCAAGTGCTTGTTTTGATCAGTGAACTCCATTAATTATAAACCAATGTCATATTCTTGGTTGCCATTATTGATGTGAAATGCGATAATATAATATGACAACAATAAGGTATAAAAGAGCTGACTTCAGACAAGATTCCACTTTACAAGATTTCTCAACAAGTCACTTCATTCGAAACTTGTCCTGTACTTCAGCTTACAATTTACCCAGTTCTTGATTACTTGATGAAGGGTATCCAAGCAAAGAAACCTAAATAATCCTTGAATACTTCATTTATAATAAGCAATTTGGCAACTAACTATACTTAAGTTAGCGTTTCATTTTGTTCTTCCATTAATATATAAATAAAACAAGCTTAGATGACTAGAATATCCCAAAATTAAATAGCCAGATTCCTTATGTAATAACTATGGTAGGAAATGAAGTAACAACTCCATTTGTCAGTTTTGGGTCCTTTCTTTTTTTCTTTTTCTTTTAATTTTGAGATATTATGATATTCTAATGGTTAGACTTAAGGTACAACGTTGGCCTTTATCAATAGAAAACTAGGATAAGCAAATTGTTAGCATCAAATGAGACAAAATCACATTATATACTCTTAGGATTGGAGAATGAAAATTAAAGATGTTTCGAATATGATGAAGATATTTACAATCTAAAGAAACCCTAAAAAAGAAAAAGAGATGTGATTGTTTTATTCGTTAGTTATTGAAGTAAACTGTTTGATGAAGTAATAAAAATGAGACTGAAGTAAGGACACACGTCGTAGACCTTCCCTTGGTTTGATTATTTCCAATAAAACTGAGATTTTCTTCTATTTAGAAGATACCCCTTAGGCCTTAGGCAACGAACAATTTCAAATGATTAGCTTAGACATTTGCTATCTTAAGTTATTAGTATAGCCCAGATGAATTTTGTGATAAACTTTTTATGATGAAGAAAAGCAACTAAAGGAAATGGAACATTAGTGAATCGTATAAATTCTTCAAGTATGTTGCGCTGATTGAAAATGTTGAATCCGACTCCTGAACAACTTTTTATATATTAGGTCATTATACTATTAAATGTTTATTGTTTAAAAAGTTGGAGTTTGTCCTTTTTCCTTGGAGGCTTGTCGGAATGCTAGATGCTTTTAGCTCGAACCGAACCGAACCCAATTTTCTCTTGCCTCCAATCAAGAATTTTGACCCTCGCATGTTTTATTTTCAGAAGTCATGCTTTTAGTTGCTATATATATGCCAATGTTCTAAGGACATAGCAAGACGCAGACATTGCTGTCTTTACATATAAACACTCAAAACACATAATAATATCAATGAACTGACCTAGCATTTAAAGAAAAGTGAAAAGTGAAAAATGGAGAATGCTGATACGCCAAGAGTGGGCAGTGCACGTTTAAGCAGTTCCGATATATGGAGGAACACTACCTTGGAAATATTTTCCAAGTCTTCTCGTGATGAAGATGATGAAGAAGCTCTTAAATGGGCTGCTTTGGAGAAATTGCCTACTTATTTACGTATAAGGAGAGGTATACTCATTGAACAAGGGGGTCAATCCAGAGAGATTGATATAAACAGTTTGGGATTAATAGAGAAAAGAAATCTATTAGAGAGGCTAGTGAAAATTGCCGAGGAAGATAATGAGAAATTCTTGTTGAAGCTCAAGGACCGCATTGACAAGTAGGTTTATATTCTTTTCTTGGTTACATGTTTGTGTTTGTTGGTTTGTTTAGAGGAATTTATGTTGGTTTTTTTCTTGCTTTTCCAAATTTTATAACATAGAGTTGGACTAGATATGCCAACAATTGAGGTACGATTTGAGCATTTAAGTGTTGAAGCAGAAGCATATGTTGGAAGCAGAGCTTTACCTACAATGTTCAACTTCTCTGTTAACATGTTTGAGGTATAACAACTTCAAATCATATATCTTTCTGCACATATATATTTTCTTCAATGTGTTCATTTACTATCTTTTTCTTTGAAGGCATTCTTGAATTATCTTCACATTCTTCCAAGTAGAAAGAAACCTTTATCAATCCTCAATGATGTCAGTGGAATTATCAAGCCTAGAAGGTCAGTTAAGTTGAACTCATGCAGCAAATTATGCAAAGAATCCCTTGCTTATTCAGATACATAACATAATCCAACTTCTGCAGAATGACTCTGCTGTTAGGCCCTCCAAGCTCAGGCAAGACTACTTTACTTTTGGCTCTGGCTGGAAAACTCACTAAAGACCTAAAAGTAAGTAGCTATCCTCTTCATTTGTTCTTCTCAATTCTCATCAAGCCATGAGCATGTAAATTACAGCTTGTTATTGTCCTACTACATTCTGATGATATGGCTAATTTTATGAAATATTCAGTTTTCAGGAAGAGTAACGTACAATGGACATGGAATGGAAGAGTTTGTACCACAACGAACATCAGCTTATATAAGTCAATATGATATTCACATCGGTGAAATGACTGTCAGAGAAACTCTTGCTTTCTCTGCCAGATGTCAAGGGGTTGGATCCCGTTATGGTCAGGAATACAGTATCCATTGTTACATTCCAGCCCTAAATTAGGCGCTTAGAAAGGGTTGGAATTGAATTAATTGTAATGAAATTCTTAATGCAGAGATGTTGATGGAATTAGCAAGAAGGGAAAAAGAAGCAAATATCAAGCCAGACCCTGATATTGATATCTACATGAAAGTGAGTTTCTTGCGGATTATAATCATCTGTGAGAGACAAGAATCGCAGCGACAGAATTTCTTTTTTCTTTTTTTTCTTTTTCTCTTTGATTAGAATATGCTTTAATACTTGGATTCTGTAGGCAGCTGCACTAGAAGGGCAAGAAGCCAACGTTGTTACAGATTATATTCTCAAGGTACAAATCTGGAGTGCAAATAGAGTAATGAGTAAGATAGAAGTAGGGAAAATGACAAGAAAAGCCCTGTATTTTGGCGATGCTAGCACTTTTGTCTTTTCAATGTTATATTATTATGTCCTTTCATTTTCAATATTACATTACTTGAAAATTTTATTCAAGTTTAAGAACTTTATAAAATAAAATAAATCTATCCTAATTCGATAAATTTGACAGATTTTAGGACTTGAATTATGTGCTGATACTTTAGTGGGTGATGAAATGGCCAGAGGCATCTCTGGTGGACAAAAAAAGCGAGTTACTACAGGTAATAACTTAAAACAACTTATTTTTAAATTAAAAATACACAATTACCTCCCCTTAGATCTTCCATATTTCATCATATACCTTAGTGTGTGT
Source organism: Ricinus communis (assembly GCF_019578655.1). Lineage (NCBI taxonomy): Eukaryota > Viridiplantae > Streptophyta > Magnoliopsida > Malpighiales > Euphorbiaceae > Ricinus > Ricinus communis. The sequence continues at coordinate 26,850,752 of NC_063258.1, forward strand.
CCTGGGACCTGGTCTATGTATTGCAGGGGAGATGCTGGTTGGACCAGCAAAAGCACTTTTCATGGATGAGATATCAACTGGTTTGGATAGTACCACAACTTTCCAAATTGTGAACTCCCTTAGACAATCAGTCCACATTCTCAGTGGAACTGCCCTTATTGCTCTTCTCCAGCCAGCACCAGAAACATTCGAACTCTTTGATGACATAATTCTTCTGTCAGATGGGCAAATCGTATATCAAGGTCCACGTGAAAATGTGCTCGACTTCTTCGAATACATGGGCTTTAAATGTCCAGAGAGGAAAGGAGTTGCTGATTTCTTACAAGAAGTAATTCCTATGACAACTGCAGTCTTACTGTATACTTTATCAATCTCTAGAACATGTGGAGCTTGTTAACAAGCTTCTTATTTTGAGATGTGACAGGTAACATCGAGGAAAGATCAAGAGCAGTACTGGGCACATAAGGATCAACCTTATCTCTTTGTTTCTGTTAATGAATTTTCTGAAGCATTTCAATCATTTCACATCGGTCGAAAGTTAGGTGACGAACTTGCCACGCCATTTGACAAGTCCAAAGCTCACCCTGATTCTCTGACAACTAAGAAATATGGTGTCAGCAAGAAGGAACTCTTCAAAGCTTGCATTTCAAGAGAATATTTGCTCATGAAGAGGAATTCATTTGTATACATTTTCAAGATGACCCAAGTGAGCACTGAGCTGTCTTCGTTTTTCTTCTTCTTTTCTATTTTCAGTCTTTTTTTCTTTTACTTACTTTAGTAGAAACCTTTGCATCGGAATCCAAGATTAAAACTTCTAGTTCTGATCAAACAAAAAGGGATTTGAGCTAGTCTCTTCAACTTTATGGAATAATAGAGATTCTAGCCTATAAACGCTAACCTTTGGGTTGCCAAGGATTTGCTAATAATTGACAACCTTTTTTTTTTTTTGAGAAAATAATTGACAACCTTAGTAGTAGTAAGTTCTTCATTATTCTGATAGCAATTTGTGTTCTTTCATTTTCAGCTTATCATACTGGGTTTCATTACAATGACATTATTTCTAAGAACAGAGATGCACCGAAACACAGAAACAGATGGTGGGGTTTATTTGGGCGCCCTTTTCTTCACCGTCACCACAATTATGTTCAATGGGTTCTCAGAGCTCGCAATGACCATCTTGAAACTTCCTGTCTTCTACAAGCAAAGAGACCTTCTCTTCTATCCTTCATGGGCATATGCTCTACCGACATGGATTCTTAAGATCCCAATCACCTTTGTAGAAGTTGCTGTATGGGTTGTCATGACATATTATGTTATAGGCTTTGATCCAAACATTCAAAGGTGGAAACCAGAAACTGTCTTTTATTGTTCATCTCTGTATATAGGGTTCTATAACTTACTTATAATGTTTTGATGACAGGTTTTTCAAACAGTACTTGATACTCCTAATTACTAATCAGATGGCATCCGCATTGTTCCGACTGACGGCAGCACTAGGAAGGAATATCATTGTTGCCAACACAGTTGGGGCATTTGCAATGCTTACTGCACTAGTCCTTGGTGGATTTGTCATATCAAGAGGTGGATTAGCACGTCATTTTAAAATATTTCAATCTCTCCGGTTTGAATAGATTTAAACTCAGATGACTACATTGCTTTGCATCAGATAATGTGAAGAAATGGTGGATATGGGGTTACTGGTTCTCACCAATGATGTACGTGCAGAATGCTATTTCTGTGAACGAATTTCTTGGAAGCAGTTGGAATCATGTAAAGTTTCATGTTCTTAAGATTTGGATCTTTAGAAAAAAAAAAAAAGAACTAAAGTCTGCATTTTCCAAAATGACTTGATAAATCTCAGTAACAGTTATGTGGAAATTCTCTTGTTGCAGTTTCCCCCAAATTCAACAAAGCCATTAGGAGTTACTTTATTGAAGTCTCGCGGACTTTTTCCTGAAGCATATTGGTATTGGATTGGATTTGGGGCTTTGACAGGATATATCTTCCTATTCAATTTTCTTTTCACTTTGGCACTAAAATATCTTGATCGTAAGTATTATCATTCACATTTTAAATTTTCAAACATGTGGCATTTGTTCTGATAATCTGGTGATTGAACTGATTCCAGCATTTGGAAAGCCTCAAGCAATAATATCAAAAGAGGCCTATTCTGAGAAAACGGCCGTCAGAACTGGAGAGTTTATTGAACTATCATCAAAAGAAAAGAACTTCCAAGGTGGGTCATAACAGAAGAGACTCCCAGTCTTGTCTATTTTTATGCTCATTTTATGAATCAAGCAATAATGCTAATCATTATAAGCACAATGCAGAAAGAGGTAGCGCAAGCCATAGAGTTGCTTCGTCCAGGACATCTTCCGCAAGAGTAAGCAGCTTGAGCAATGCCTTCGAAAACAGTAAGCGGGGAATGGTTCTACCTTTTCAACCCCTTTCCATCACTTTTGCTGATGTCAGATATGCGGTTCAGATGCCACAGGTACTTTAGGCTTTTCTTAAGAAGCAAAATGTATATTACTAGAAAGAACAACCGCAGAGCTAAAAATTGAAAGGAACTTATCAAAAAATAGGCTGACACTTGCTATTTTTATAGAACACAATAATATTGCTTAAAGGTTATCTGAGATGTTGATTGTTCAGAAATAAATGGATTTAGCATTTTCACATATCAATATATTCAATAATCATTTCATAAACTTCTCTAATTACCAAATGGGCCTGCATTATGAATTTCATATCAAAAATTCAGGAGATGAAAACTCAAGGTATCACTGAGGACCGCCTAGAACTTCTGAAGGGTGTAAGCGGTGCATTTAGGCCAGGAGTCCTAACAGCACTAATGGGTGTTAGTGGTGCTGGTAAGACCACTCTAATGGATGTCTTGGCTGGAAGAAAAACTGGTGGTTACATAGAGGGAAACATCACAATATCTGGTTACCCAAAGAAGCAAGAAACTTTTGCTCGCATATCAGGGTACTGTGAACAAACTGATATCCACTCCCCTCATGTGACAGTCTATGAGTCACTGCTCTATTCTGCATGGCTTCGACTGCCTCCTGAGGTTGATTCTGATACACGAAATGTATGTTTCAGTACCTTATTTTTTATTATCCTATAGAAATTAGTCAAATCACTACATAGAACTGATATTTTGTTCTGAGTTAGGCTAGATTTAGATTATTAACTGTGAATGTGATGGATGGATTGCAGATGTTTGTAGAGGAAGTCATGGAGCTTGTGGAGCTGACTTCCTTAAGAGAAGCACTTGTTGGACTGCCTGGTGTTAATGGTCTATCAGTCGAGCAACGCAAAAGGCTAACAGTTGCAGTTGAACTTGTTGCAAACCCATCTATAATCTTTATGGATGAGCCCACCTCTGGCCTTGATGCCAGGGCAGCAGCAATAGTTATGAGAACAGTGAGGAATACAGTGGACACTGGGCGAACGGTCGTGTGCACAATACACCAGCCAAGCATTGACATATTTGATGCTTTTGATGAGGTGAGACCCTCTTTTTGTTAATGATCTGTTTGGTTTCCTAGCTGAGTACAAGTTCTGATTGCTTCCATGTCAAATGACAGTTACTTTTGTTGAAGAGGGGAGGAGAGGAAATTTATGTGGGTCCAGTTGGTCGACATGCTTGCCACCTGATAAAATATTTTGAGGTTAGGCTACTAAATGGATGACTAAGTATACGAAAGATGCTATAAACTTTTAGTAGCCATTACTCAATGCTGACTATGAGGGTTTGAATTTTTAAGGACATTGAAGGAATTCCGAAGATTAAGGATGGCTATAATCCTGCAACTTGGATGTTGGAAGTTACTACAACAGCACAAGAAGTAGCTCTTGGAGTTGACTTCTCTGATATATACAAGAACTCTGAATTATACAGGTTAGATCACCTCCACGTTTCAAAAACAAAAGAGAAAGGTATTTGGGATTATGGATTATTGGGGCTAGATTCTGTCACTTTGATATGCAATTATCTCTGCATAGTTCTTTATTTAAGAGGAATATTGGAGTTGGTGGAAATCGTAAGGATACATGTTTAATCCATACAGCTTTTGACGTTTGCTATGGTGAAAAACATAGGAAAAACAAGGCCTTGATCAAGGAACTGAGCAGACCTCTACCAGGTTCAAAAGATCTGTACTTCCCAACTCAATATTCAAAGTCCTTCACAACACAATGCATGGCATGCCTATGGAAGCAGCATTGGTCATATTGGCGAAACCCACCATACACTGCAGTTAGACTTGTATTCGCAACCTTCATAGCTTTGATGTTTGGGACAATATTCTGGAAACTTGGCACAAAAAGGTACATATAGTGGTTGACATACCGTATATCAAACCTTTTTAACTTTTTCATGCTAACCTGAATAAAAACGAATTCAAATTGCCGAAGCAGGCGCCAAGATATCTTTAATGCAATGGGTTCCATGTATGCTGCTGTTCTTTTCTTAGGATTTCACAATTCTACAGCAGTGCAGCCGGTTGTGGCCATTGAAAGAACAGTGTTTTATAGAGAAAGAGCAGCTGGAATGTATTCTGCATTGGCATATGCCTTCGGACAGGTAAATTATCACAAAAGGATACTTTAATAGCTATAGTTTTGGAGAATTGATCATACTAGTTCATTGACTGATCATTTGGTCTGCCTTACAGGTTATGATAGAAGTCCCCTACATTTTAATCCAGACTATAATATATGGCGTTATAGTGTATGCTATGGTTGGGTTTGAATGGACAATAAGCAAGTTCTTTTGGTATCTATTCTTCATGTACTTCACCTTACTATATTTCACTTTCTATGGGATGATGAATGTGGCCATTACACCAAACCACAACATTGCTGCTATAGTTTCATCCGCATTTTATGCAATATGGAATATTTTCTCAGGATTTATTGTTCCTCGAACGGTAAGTTCTCAACTTCCTTTGTTTTCTGATTCTTCAACTATGGATAATATGAAAAGAGAAGCCATGACTAACTAAGAACTTGCATGACAGAGGATTCCTATATGGTGGAGATGGTACTACTGGGCTTGCCCTATTGCTTGGACATTATATGGATTAGTTGCTTCACAGTTTGGAGACATTAAGGAAGAACTAGACACTGGTGAAACTGTGGAACATTTCTTAAGGAGTTATTTTGGATTTCAACATGACTTTGTTGGAATTGTTGCTGTTGTTCTTGTTGGGATTTGTGTGCTCTTTGGTTTCATCTTTGCCTTCTCCATCAGAACATTTAACTTCCAAAGAAGATAAAAGATAAAAAGTAAATACCAGCAGTAGGTGCAATTTGGACGATGTAAAACCATATATAAAGTAGGGTACTAATTTTGGTCAAGTTCAAAACATTGCCCAAGTCTAATAGTTCTACAAATAGACCCAAACAAGGCCAAACCTGCAATCCTCTCGCTATCTGTATCTGTTGTCACGGATTCTTTTTCTCTCTTTGTAGAAATATTGTTGATTAGTTTCTTTAAAATACTTAGAAAGGAAGAATCAAATTAGTAAATTAAGAATTCTTCTTTCTTCATAATTTCCTAAAGCATTCTTCATAAATATATTATTCTAAGTGTTTCCTTGTGTAATCCTTAATTCACGACATAGTAGTTCTAATTATAAATAAAAAAGGATGAAGTTTTTAAGTAAAAAGTTATTACAACGTATGAATAACTTGAAATTAAGTTAGAAGCATTTAATAACCATTCCAGATTTGATTCAGTAGTAGTCTTGTTTTATTTTTAAAAAATTTATATTTAAGTTATTTCGGATGATAAATTTTAATTTTTTTTTATTGATACATATTTCATGATTCGTCTTTATTTGTCCAAATTTTTATCTATTTAACATGTTCTATAAAAAAAGTTTCTAAATTATCTTTCAAATATTTTAAGTTTCAGAGTCAATTTTATAAAAGTATAATATACCATAAATAGTATAATAAGTTTACTAAGAATTTTATCCATAATGTGTTTCATTGCTTCAATATTAAAGAATCGAGTGGATAACACTTCTCCCATTAGATAACAGCGTCCTACATCGACCGTCTTTTGAATGTCCGATTTGGCAATCGAGATTCTTATATTTTCTTCGTCAGTCAATTTCAGAGAAATATATCTCAATCCACATCCATTGTTGAGAAAATGAGAGAAAGATAAATGGATAAGAAAAGGAATGCAATTAGTCCCTCGAGATTCTTTCTTTTAAGTTATAAAGTTAGACATTTGTTTTGATAAATAATGAAACTAAGGTTTGTTTGGTTGGATATTAATTGACATCTTATATCATTAAATGATTAGTAGATAAAAAAATAAATTGATATCACATAGTAGATGAATCAATATACTATAAATATTTTTTTATCATGTCTAATTCCTTAATTTTTATTATAGTATTATTAATTATTATAATTATTTTATTTTTATTTTTATAATTTATTGTATTTTATATTTCCTTTTTACTACAACATTAAATTCATTTTTAAGAATATATTAATATTTTTTTAAAAAAAAAACTCTATTAAAATAATAGAGATTTTAATTTAACATAATTAAGAGTAAACATAAGAAAAGATAATTTTATGTTTCTAAAATAATAAAAATAATTTTAATATTTTTTTCTCCAAACATCAATATTATTATTTTAATTTATTAAATGATATATAAGTTTATATGTTGTAAATTGTAGATTCATTATATATATATATATATATATATATGAGGTTTATAGATTATAACTTAAAAAATGATAAATTAAAAAATAAATTTACATATTAAGAGCAAGTTTACCAATAAAAATTAATAAATATATATTTTTATATTTAATGAATCTCACACTAATAGTAGATGAATATACAATTTATAAACAATGAACTTAAAATTTATGTTTTGAGTAGACCTATCACTGATAACATATGAATATATATTTTATAAGTAATGAACCTAAAGTTTATGTTTAATAAACCTGACACTAATTGTCACGACCCCACCCGTGGGCCCGTGACCGGCACTAGGGAATGGGTAGGCTTAAGGCCACCGAAACCCGTAGTAAGCGTGACACTCACTGATTTAAACAAATCTCATCTCAAATTAATATTATTAAAACCACAAATTATCTTAATAGTTACACTTTACAAAATTACTTCGGTCTACCAGAAAAACTAGACGAGACCCGAAGCTCAGAAAATTTACAACTGATACATCTACTATTTACTACTGCGGAGAATCTAAGATTTACCAATTTACATACCAAATCAAATACATCACCCGATGATGAAGGAGTCGGGTTACTCTTGAATAAGAGTCGCAGGAGAACTAAATCACAAATGAGAGTCTCGAGAGTGAGTTAAAATCAAATAATCTAGGGACTATTGCTTCTTCTCGGAAAACATAGATTATTCAAATCAGATATCAAACCATACTATAATCATACCCTACTATTTCCTTCACATAAAATATTAATCATTCGAATCAAAATATCAACCATGCACGTAAATACAATCCATATTATAATCATACCATAATAAATAAATAAATGAATAAATAAAAATATATTTTTACTTTTACGGGACGAGTGGCTCAAGAGAACCCTAACCCCAAATTCTAATAGCCTTTGGCTCTCTTAATCCAACAGTCCGGCGCCTGAGAGCAAGCTCGATCAGGGTCCTTACCTCCGACTGAACACTTGAATTCCAAATAAGCCGCCCGAGAGCATTGCTCGATCGGGGACCTTAACTCCCAGAATCAATCGAACTCGGCCAGAGCAAGCTCGATCAAAGGCATAAATCCATAATAACCTTATATCCATGATCATTACCGGTAAGACGCGATCCCGATGTAACCCATCGAGCGGCATGTTCTACAAGCCACATTTCCCAAATCGCAATCACCACATTTAATAAATATTATTGTCTAAAGAAGTCATTCAACTATATCAAAATAACGATTAACAATTTTAAAGTAAGACATCATGCAACTCATGTGGAAAATCGATAATATTTGATATTATTATTACATTACTAATAATAATATTTATATTATCTTCAATAATCCGGTGAAATTATTTATGTTGCGATACTAATAACCATATTATGCATAAACCTTCAAAATAACATATTAAATTCAGACTTAGCAATAGTGCAACGATTAAGTGACTTTAACTCACAGGGATTGGCGACTTCCTAGCTCGCTCCGGTGCCTCGGTAGGAGCGAGCCGAATGCATGATCATCTAATCACGAAAATAATTTATCAATACCGAGACAATCGATCATTAATCCTAGGTCTAGACTCCTAGACCGACTGTCTAAGAATCTCGACTCTGAACTCACCGAAATTCGTGAGAACCTCCCTACAACACGAACATTACCCCCCGTAAAAACGGGTCCAGGACCTGCCAGAAAAATACTTCAAATAACCAACAATTTAAACAATAGGAGTCGGGTCCCCAAACTTCACTATTTCCCGACTCCGCCACACAGCACAAAATACGAGGCAGGCAAACTGACAGACAATTATTTTTGACTCACAAAATCATCAAATACTCAATATAACCCAATAGACACAATTAAACCAAGAATTTCTAAAATTAACGGGCCAAAGAAAATTACCGAGACGCTCGGTCGCTCGGTCGACTCGCCTCCAGCCGCCGGAGTCCGATCGACGATCCGAACACACCATCGGACTCACAACGACGCGCTGATGACGATCCCCGCTTCTGATTTTCCGATCTGACACTCGATCTTCCGGAGAGATTTGCGGACGATCTCGACCGTCGATTTGCAAACGAAGTCCGATCGCCACGAAACCAGTGCCATCGCGAAGCTTGAGCAGAGGAGAGTCGGGATATGTCCTCCGATCATCCATCCTCCGCCGGAGCTCGCCGGAAAAGCCCAAAAACGCCGGCTGCCACCATTATCTCTCTCCACCGGATCTTCCGTCTCCGGCCACCACAGGCGTCGCCGCTGCTGCCAAAAGAAAGCTCTCGCCGAGAGGAGCCGATCGCCACCTAACTCGGCCGCCAACAACGCCGGAAACGGCCGGAAACACGCCTGGAAGCCGCTGCCACACGCGCGATTCTCGCCGCCTCACGCTACCGCTGGAGCCGCTGCTGCCGCCGCCGCTGCGCTCGCCAGCGCACGCCGCTCCGTCGGCCAGCGCTCCACGCCCCCGACGGTCGCCACCGACGACGCACGCCGCCGCCTTCCTCCCCTTCTTCTTCGGCCATCGCCCTCTCTCTCTCTCTCCCGATCTACTTTCTCTATCCCCGATTTCTTTCCCTTCAATATCGACATTTGACCCCTGAACTTTTCCTTATTACAATTTGGTCCCCCAACTTTCTTAATTACTTATAATTTCATCCTGCAGAATTCCAATTGACCCCCAAACTTCTTTTTAGCCTTTCAATTAAGCCCTTAACTATTTAATTTGGGCCAAATCCGAATTATTGAAAAATACACAATTAAATTAAATAATCAATTTCCAACTTAAAATTTAATACTACTAATCAATTATAATACCAATTTTTCTAAAATTCTTTTATAAAAACATCCTTTATAATTTCTTCCAAAATTTTTCAATATATAATTTTACTTATATAAATATGAATTTGGAAAAATTTTGAATAGCCAAAATATAATCATTTCAAATTAAACCCAATAAAAATGAAGCTAAAATTAACTTAAATAAAAACTCATTATTAAATATATAAAAATTCCGGGTGTTACACTAATAGTAGATGAATATACAATTTATAAGTAATGAACCTAAAATTTATGTTCAGTAAACCTAACACTAATAACATATGAATATACATCTTATAAGTAATGAACCAAAAATTTATGTTTAATGAACCTGACACCAATAATAAATAAATTTACATTTTACAAGTAATAAATAACATATTCATATGTTAAAAACAAGTTCATAACTAAAAATTAATGAATACACACTCTATATTTAATGAAACTTACACTAATAACAAATGTATATATAATTTATAAGTAATGAATCTAAAATTTTGATACTAATAATAAATGAATGTATACTTAATAAGTGATAAATCTAAAGTTTATGTTTTATGAATCTTACACTAATATACATTTTATAAGTAATGAATATAGCGTTTATACATAAAACAAATCAGTATTCATATATTAAAAAATAACATGTTGATTATTTACAAACTATAAGTTCATTAAAGGTACACTTGAGGTTCATTTAATACAATACACAAATTAATATCTATAGAAGAGTCATTTAGTCTCAATTAGCTATTCGTTCTCTATAATTAAGCATTACTAAATACTTTTTTAATCCAAGTAAAATACTAAAAAATGTCCATTAGTATGAATGGAGAGAATAACTATTAAAGAAATTTAAATAAGACAATAACTAATATTTAATAATAAATAAAATAATTTTTAAAATTTAATACTTAACAAAATTATTAATTTATCAAATATCAAATATAAAAATTATATTTAGATCTTATAATAATTAATTTATGATAATACCATTTTATTATTCAAAAAGCTACATAAAAAAAAAAAAGATTGGATACAATTAAAAAACAACCAAATAAAGCCCTAGGAAAAAGAACTACTTGCATGTAAAATGATCCAGGTCCATAATGTTATATATATATATATATGGATCCATGATATAATTTACCATGTACCAATAGTTCGAAAAGTTTCAAATTTGAACACATTTTCTATTTTAAGCCCGTTGAGCTCAAACTGAAAAAGTTTGATTATTTTTTAAGCAGATTATCTTTTTAAAACCCATAAAAAATCTCAACTCAATCTAAAAATTATGAGGTAAATTTTTTTATTTATTTATAATAGATGAATTTGATCAAAATTTTAGATTTGCAGTATTGGGCCAAGCTCGGATCTAGACTTACAAATTTAAACCCGCTCTGAATTGTTTCGACTTAAGATATTATTTTTTAATATTTTTATAAAATAATTTCTTAACCTCAAAATATTATAAAATAATTTAATCAAAATACACATCAACTGGCTAGAGTTCGAAAAAAGTAGAGTGGGTAAATATCCTAACTACTGCCTGTGTTTTTATTAAAAAATAAATAAAAGCACTAATAATATAAGTAAAAAAAAGAAATATAGTATGGAAAAAATAATTAAGAATAGTTGTTGAAGACCGTCGGCACATGGAATGCGTTGCATGTAGAGACAAAAAAATCTCTAACCAGATTTGTTGCAACATGATGGTTTGATCTGAGCCATTAAATCTATATAATGAATGCCCTCCAGCTAAAGTTTGACCTTTGAACGGTTCATAATCAATGTTCACGCAAATCAAGGGTTGCCCTTTCTTGAGAAAGGGGAAAAATATAAAATCAGAGGCAGACGCACAAGATATTCTACCGTATGATAACATGTACTCAAATAACGTTAAGACGTGTCCGGAAAAAGTTAAAAAAATCACATGAAAAGAATTCTGTGCCAAGATCATAAAATTCTTAGCAATAAATTCTTAAGAAATTAGATTAGTAATTACTTATTACTATTAATTAAATATAAAATAACAAAATCGTTACTCGTTTGAAAATGATGGACAGTAATTTTAAAAATTAAAATTTTACTGGTAAAATAAATATATAAAATAATTAAATTTTATATTCCATCTTTAAATAAATTTTTATCGTTTTAATAATTGAAAAACTAAATTGTTATTATTTTATTTTATAATTTAGACTCATTAAAAATATAAAAATATCTTACCAAGTTTATAGATGAATATAATCTAATAATTATTATTCGTTATCATTTAAACTGTTTTCAGTATATTTAGAAATATCTAAATGAAATGATAAGAATTTCTAACAAAACAATTAAGTATTTAAGTATAAATTTTTAAATATATAGCTATATTAAAAATTTTCAAGTAATGTCTTATAATTGTAAAGATTCTATTTGGCACACTTTAAATTAAAATTGTACAAATCAAACTAAGATTTAATTTTTTTAAAAATTAAACCGCATAAATAGAATCTATGGAAAAGAAAAAATGAAACTAAATAATTGATTCTATTAATTTCTTATAGTTTATTGTTTTGGAACTTTGCTCACACCATGGATGCCAAGAACACCATGAAAGGAACCATAGTCCATGAACAAAAAAAAAAGGCTTAAAGAAACCTATTTTGTTATACAAATAAATGCTAGGGTTACATTCAAATCCCAGACACAAGAATCCTTTTCCATACAACAGAAGGAGGAAAAAGAGTACAACGAATCGATATATATATATATATATTAGGTCAAGGCTCGTATCTAATATACTATTATGGAGGGAAATTGAATTCCTGAAAGGAAAAAGTTTGCAGCTGTCTGTACAGAGAGAATCCCACATATCTGGAAATGTCAGAATTGCATCAAAATTTACAGTGGCATTTAACAGGGTGACAATAAGGAACCTTCTTTATATGACAATATAATCAATTTTCAATTTCCTGGTATCCTTTTTCAATGGGCAGAATCTTTCCATTTCCTTATTCACTGATTCAATCCAAATATAAAATATTAAGTCGGCAGTTTGAGACAGATTACAGAAGATCTCAGACAGGTGATATTGATAAGGATCAATGGCTAATGCATTGAAAATTGTAACAGCAATTATTATTTAATTTATTTTACCTAAACACGTTACTTTTGAAGTTGCCCTCCACTTATATCCAATTTCTATGTTCAAATCCTTCACTTTATGATTGTGAATTTTATTAATATTACTGATTTTAAGAGTTGGAATATGCGATTGTTCTATGAGACTATCAATATACATTATTCTTTTCCATCATTTTGTTAATGATGTTCATAATCACAATTAAAATAAATGACTTGTTTATTCACACTCGAATTGATAAAATAAAATAATTTAATACTAATTTAAACTATTAGAATTTAAAAGCCATATACTTTCTTACGATGTAGTCTTAAAATTTGTATTTTTTTTATATCTTAAATAAATCAAATAGGGAGTAAGGAAGAAGTCAATATATATAAATATATGGATAACCCTTTAATAAAATATATGCTTGATTTATATATTTAATATAATCTTCTTCTTTTTTTTTATATATCAACCGGCAGTCCAATTTTTGATTGACCTGATGCATGTATTGACCTGAGTATTTAGGGCTATGTTTCGAAAGCTTACATTTTGATCAAAATATGGACCAACACCTATGCTATAATTGACAAGGAAAAAAAGAAAAGAAAATCCCATTTGCCAAATGATCAACTTTCTTGGCTAAACTGTTTTCTTCTTTAAAATAAGTTTTTTAATTATCATTTCTTATGATCCAAGTTTGTATAGAAGAGCGGTGGCAGAAAATGGCCAAGTATGGCATTAGGTCAACTCTATATAAAGTAGGAAAAATAGAAAAGAAGAAAACTTGGATAGTTTATTTTTAATTTGCAACATACTGATTAGGAAATTTAATTTTTTAATTATTATCAACAGTTTTTTATTATTGTTTCCTTTTAAAATACTTTTATTAAAAAAATTATAATTCTAAAATTAAAAAATAAAAATTAATTGTATGTACCTACATCAATTAAATGAGGAATATTTTTAATATTACTTAATAATTTATCAATTGAAAAAGGAAACCATAGAGTATTACTTTATTTATTGGGTTCATAAAGCTATTGTTATATACTATATATATATATAGAACCTTGTTAAATGCAAAAACACCTCCAAACTCCAAGAATCAAACGTCAACATATGTCCTGAAAGAACAGAGAAAAACGCAGACATTTCCGTTTCACACAATCAAGTTTCAAGACAAACCCATTGAATGAATTGATTACATATATATAATATATATATATATATATATAGCATTTGATTGGACAGTGAATAAAAATGGAAAGTAATGACAGAGACCGGGTCATTAGTGGGCGTGCAACAAGTTTTAGCATTTGGAGAAATACGACAATGGAAGCTTTCTCCAAGTCTTCTCATCATGAATATGGTGATGATGAAGAAGCTCTCAAATGGGCTGCTTTGGAAAAGTTGCCTACTTTTTTACGTATAAGGAGAGGTATACTTGCTGAAGAACAAGGTCAATCTAGAGAGATTGATATTAACAGCTTAGGATTGATAGAGAAAAGAAATCTACTAGAGAGGCTAGTGAAAATTGCAGAGGATGATAATGAAGAGTTCTTGTTGAAGCTCAAGGAGCGGATTGACAAGTATGTAGGCTAAAGACTAAATATCCTTCTGCAAAGTTATGTTCTTTTTGTGTTTTCTTTAATGGGTTTTATTCTTTTACTATCCTTGTCGCATTGACAATACAGAGTTGGACTAGAAATGCCAACGATTGAGGTCCGTTTTGAGCATTTAAATGTTGAAGCAGAAGCATACGTCGGAAGCAGAGCATTACCTACAATGTTCAACTTCTACGCTAATATATTTGAGGTATAAAAGAAATTCAGGATCTTGTGTTTCTTTTTATAGTTGTAATTAAATTTAATAACCATGTGTATGCCTCTTTTTAAAAGGGATTCTTGAATTATCTTCATATTCTTCCAAGTAGAAAGAAACCATTACCAATACTCCGTGATGTTAGTGGAATCATCAAGCCCCGAAGGTTAGTACAGATAAGAGAACTTATTCAACAGAAAGATGGGTTCTTTAAAGATTTTTTTCTCTCTCATTCAGTATATTCCAAATTTTCAATTGCCACAGGATGACATTGCTGCTAGGACCCCCAAGTTCAGGCAAGACCACTTTTCTTTTGGCTTTGGCTGGAAAACTTAGTAAAGATCTAAAAGTAAGGACAGAGGATTACATGGTGTGGAGTAGTTTCTACAGGATGTTGTTTTGCCTTGCTTTCTCATATGGTTATTTTGTGAAATTTCAGTCTTCAGGAAGAGTTACATATAATGGACATGAGATGAAAGAGTTTGTGCCACAGAGAACATCAGCTTATATAAGTCAATATGATCTTCATATTGGAGAAATGACTGTTAGAGAAACTCTGGCTTTCTCTGCAAGATGTCAAGGGGTTGGAGCTCGTTATGGTCTACTACATACTATTTTTTCTCTACACATTCTTGGACTAAGTATACTGGGTTTGAGTGAATAACAGAAAAATCTGAAATCGTGCAGAGATATTGGCAGAATTATCAAGAAGGGAGAAAGTAGCCAACATAAAACCGGATCCTGATATCGATATTTTCATGAAGGTGAGGAAATATCTATGAATATTTGGAGAGACATTTAATATCAGCAAGACTTCAAGGTTCTGGTAGTAAGGCAGGATTACGGTTTTTATCATGAAATCTTTAATACTTGGAATTTCATGTATAGGCGGCTGCACTAGAAGGGCAAGAGGCCAATTTAATGACAGATTATATACTAAAGGTACCAACTTAAGCCTGTGACTTTCAGGAAATGTACTTGTGGAAATTAACATTTTGGTATATAAAATGATGCAGATTCTAGGACTGGAAGTTTGTGCTGATACCATGGTGGGAGATGAAATGATACGAGGCATATCTGGCGGACAGAAGAAGCGTGTCACAACAGGTAAGAGAACTCATGGCAGTACTAACAACCGTACAGTCCGTTTCATTCTTTGCCTGATTGTCTCCAATATATCAAAGTGTCTTCTGGTCCACGCAATGCAGGGGAGATGCTGGTTGGACCTGCAAGAGCACTTTTCATGGATGAGATATCAACCGGATTGGACAGTTCAACAACTTCTCAAATTGTTAATTCACTCAAACAATCAATACATATTCTCAATGGAACAGCCATTATCTCTCTTCTCCAACCAGCACCAGAAACATATGATCTTTTTGATGACATAATTCTTCTCTCGGATGGACAAATTGTGTATCAAGGTCCACGAGAAAATGTGCTCGAGTTCTTCGAACACATGGGCTTCCGATGTCCTGAGAGGAAAGGAGTTGCTGACTTCTTACAAGAAGTAAAGCTTGTGAAAGTTACCTGTCCTATTTACCTGCTCAAACATATTTAACATGTTATTGAACTTCTATTATTGGAATGCAATAGGTAACATCAAGAAAAGATCAGGAGCAGTACTGGACCCGTAAAGAGGAGCCTTATAGCTTTATTTCTGTGAAGGAATTTGCTGAAGCATTTCAGTCATTTCATATTGGGCGGAAACTGGGTGATGAACTTGCTGCACCATTTGACAAGTCCAAGGCACACCCTGCTGCTCTAACAACTAAAAGATATGGTGTCAGCAAGAAGGAACTCTTGAAAGCTTGCGTTTCTAGAGAATTTCTTCTCATGAAGAGGAACTCATTTGCCTACATTTTCAAAATGATTCAAGTGAGTTTTATTCTGCATTCCGTCTTCCTTCCTTCCGACCATTTTATACCATTTTGCATTAGAAAGATCTAAATGAACAGATCGAGTATTGATCAAATAGGAAGGAACTCGCGAAATTTCAAAATTCTGGGTAATGAAAAACTAGAGTTAATACCTTTCATCATTTGATGATCAATTAACAGTTGTTAATTATTTTCTTTCATTTTCAGCTTATTATTATGGCTTTCATAACGATGACGATATTTCTGAGGACCGAGATGCATCGAAACACAGTAGAAGATGCTGGCGTTTACTTTGGCGCCCTCTTCTTTGCGGTCATGACAATCATGTTCAATGGATTATCAGAGCTTGCAATGACTGTCATTAAACTTCCCGTTTTCTACAAGCAAAGAGACCTTCTCTTTTATCCTTCGTGGGTATATGCTTTGCCCACATGGATTCTCAAGATCCCAATCACGTTTGTAGAAGTTGCCATATGGGTGATCCTAACATATTACGTTATGGGATTTGATCCAAACATTGAAAGGTAGGAAGTTAAGAATTTATATTATTTAATTTGTTTGTTTGCTCAAGATTCCGGGTTTTCTTAATTTTCCTAATGGCAGGTTTTTCAAGCAATACCTGATACTCCTAATGACGAACCAGATGGCTTCTTCACTGTTTCGACTGATAGCAGCATTAGGAAGAAATTTGATTGTAGCTAACACCATTGCCATATTTTCTTTACTTACCACCCTCGTACTGAGCGGATTCGTCCTATCACGAGGTGAATTAGATTTATCTCAATTTTATTTTTCGTTTTTGATGTAGTTTAATTTCAGAGGGTTGTAAATACTTTGTGTTGAATCAGATGATGTGAAGAAATGGTGGATATGGGGTTACTGGTTGTCCCCAATGATGTATGTACAGAATGGTATTTGTGTGAATGAATTTCTTGGGAACAGTTGGAATCATGTAAGCTTCAATTCTTGAACTCTCAACAAGCAGAAAATATCAGGGATTTGTAGAATTGACTTGGTCAGGAATACTTACAGTTGTTCTTGCAGCTTCCTCCTAATTCAACAGAGGCATTGGGAGTTAATTTTTTGAAGTATCGGAGGATTTTCCCCGACGCATATTGGTATTGGATTGCAGTTGGAGCTTTGACAGGATATATCATTCTGTTTAATTTGCTTTTCACTTTGGCCCTGAAATACTTAAATCGTAAGTATACTAACATATATTTTTAGTTCTAAGACATGGGTCAAACTTTTGATAAGTGAACTTATTGCAGCATTTGAGAAGCCTCAGGCTATACTTTCGGAAGAGGCCTTTGCTGATAAAAATGTTAACGGAACTGGAGAATTTATCGGACTCTCGAGGAGCAGGAAGAGCTCTTTGGGTAGGTCACAAGACGCTCCGCTTGTGTTGTTGTTCTTTCCTGCCATTTATCATGCAGTCAATATATTAACCATTGTACAAAATAACACAGAAAGAGGGAATGTTAGCCAAAGAAATGTATCATCCAGGACTCCTACTGCGAGAGTGAGCAACTTCAGTAATGCCAACCAAGAGAGGAAGCGGGGTATGGTTCTCCCATTTCAACCCCTTTCCATCACTTTCGATGAGATCAAATATGCTGTAGACATGCCGCAGGTACCTTAAGGCTTGATTTAAGAATCAATGTTATATTTGACAAGAATACTCAATTTAATACCAAACTTCCAGGAAATGAAATCTCAAGGTATAACTGAGGATCGCCTACAGCTTTTGAAGGGTGTTAGTGGTGCTTTCAGGCCTGGTGTCCTAACAGCTCTAATGGGTGCTAGTGGTGCTGGCAAGACCACCCTGATGGATGTCCTGGCAGGAAGAAAAACCGGCGGTTACATTGAGGGAAACATCACGATATCTGGATACCCAAAGAAGCAAGAAACTTTCGCTCGTATTTCTGGATACTGTGAGCAAACTGACATACACTCCCCACATGTTACAATCTATGAATCACTGCTATATTCTGCATGGCTTCGGCTTCCTACTGAGGTTAATTCTGATACAAGAAAGGTACATTAGAGAAAATTTTAATGAATCCAAATAGCAAAAATCAAATAAAAGCTACTAGAGAAGAAAGCTTGTCCGTCTGTTTATGCATCAGGTTGTTGACGAGTACTTTAATAGTGGCTTTCAGATGTTCATCGAGGAAGTTATGGAGCTTGTCGAGCTGAACTCTTTAAGAGAAGCACTTGTGGGATTGCCTGGTGTAAATGGTCTTTCAATTGAGCAGCGTAAGAGGCTGACAATCGCAGTTGAGCTTGTTGCTAACCCTTCTATAATTTTCATGGATGAGCCAACCTCTGGTCTTGATGCTAGAGCAGCAGCCATAGTTATGAGAACAGTGAGAAATACTGTGGACACTGGACGAACTGTGGTGTGCACAATACACCAACCAAGCATTGACATTTTTGATGCTTTTGACGAGGTCAGAGATACTTTTCTTGGTTAAAGAAGTAAGGATCTGTTTTGATTGTCTTCTGTATAAGTTTCTAACTACTTCAGTACCAAACTACAGTTATTTCTGCTAAAAAGAGGAGGCCAAGAAATTTATGTGGGGCCAGTTGGCCGCCATGCCTACCATCTAATCAGATATTTTGAGGTAAGGAAGCGATAAATGCATGGTACAAGAGTTGCTCCAATCTTCCTCGTTTTCTCTAACAGTAAGAACTTCCAATTTCTTGCAGGAGATTGAGGGAGTTCCTAAGATAAAGGATGGTTATAACCCTGCAACTTGGATGTTGGAAGTTACTACAGCAGCACAAGAAGCAGCACTTGGGATTGATTTCAATGATATATACAAAAACTCAGAACTACATAGGTTGGTTAAAGATTCTTAAAAAATCAATTTAGGTTGGAGGGATTTAACATCTCCAACATTTATGCAACTATTGACATTGCATATCTTGAACAATTCAGGAGAAACAAAGCATTGATCAAGGAACTAAGCAGATCTCCACCAGGTTCAAAAGACCTGTACTTCCCAACTCAATATTCTCAGCCCTTCTTAACCCAATGTATGACTTGCCTATGGAAGCAGCATTTGTCATATTGGCGAAACCCAACATACTCCGCAGTGAGACTTTTATTCACAACATTCATAGCTTTAATGATGGGAACAATTTTCTGGAATTTGGGCCCTAAAAGGTACTGATAATTGTCAGCAATGCTTATAAGTAAAGGCTATCACCATCCCCCTCTTGATCTCTAACTTAATTGAAATGTTTTTTATTTTCAGAAGTAGGCAACAAGATATTTATAATGCAATGGGTTCCATGTATGCTGCCGTGCTATTCTTAGGATTTCTGAATGCTTCATCGGTTCAGCCGGTTGTGGCCATTGAACGAACAGTATTTTATAGAGAAAGAGCAGCTGGAATGTATTCAGCGTTGCCATATGCCTTTGGACAAGTAAATTTATCGCCTTGTTCTGTACCTCTCTTCCTTTTTCCTTGATTCCAGAGAAATTCCATTGCTATACAGCTTCTCACAATATCATTCCTTTGGCTATGCAGGTTGTGATTGAACTTCCATACATTTTAGTTCAGACTATAATATATGGAGTTATAGTATATGCAATGATAGGGTTTGAATGGACGTCAAGCAAGTTCTTCTGGTATCTTTTCTTCATGTACTTCACCTTCTTATACTTCACTTTCTATGGGATGATGACTGTTGCCGTCACGCCCAACCATAACATTGCTGCTATAGTTGCGACTGCCTTCTATGCAATATGGAACCTTTTCTCAGGATTTGTTGTTCCTCGAACGGTAAGTTCTTAACGTTCTCTATTTCCTTTCAATTTAATATCAAGAAAGATAATGTCTTAAAGGTACTAAACTCGCATGTGATGACAGAGGATTCCTGTATGGTGGAGATGGAACTACTGGGCTTGCCCAGTTGCCTGGACATTGTATGGATTGGTTGCTTCACAGTATGGAGACGTAAATGAACAATTGGACAGTGGTGAAACTGTGGAAAATTTCGTCAGGAATTATTTCGGGTTTCAACATGCATACGTTGGAATTGTTGCAGTTGTTCTTGTTGGCATCTGTGTGCTCTTCGGATTCATCTTTGCCTTCTCTATCAAAGCATTTAACTTCCAGAAAAGATAAGGATATTTGCATATATAAATACAAAAGCTATTCTGATGAAGATTTCTAACTTTCTTTTCAAGCTCCAACCACTGATACGGGTTCGGTAGACAGACAAAAAGGCAAATTCTATAATGCATTATTCTTCAGACAGTGTAGCGAGATAGTAAGTGCACATGGGAAGTTGGATAAAGATCCAAGTTGGAGTTCCTTCCTGACGGTTGTAAAAAAAAAAAAAAAAGTACAAGATAGGGTACCATCCGATTGAGCCTAACAAAAGGAAATGTTTAATTCACCCACAAAAAAAAGAAAACACTATGCTTTTATTCAATTTGCACTTATAATTTTACCTTAGAAAATAGTCTATTGTAATTATATACTTTAGTTATTTGTGCCAATTATAATCGCCCCAATTTGTTTAATGCTGAAAAAAGAAAAAGAGAACTGAAATGACTATTGTAGAAGACAATTAAATTATTGAGATTACGATGCTAAATTTAGTATATGAATTTTTAAATGTTACAATTGAGTAATTCAATTTACCAATTTTCTGGGTCTAACTTTTGTAAATGGTACAGATTACAATCTGGATTTGGCTGAGGTATAATGTTCCATTGATGTTCTTTTCTTCTTCTTTTTCTTTTCAAAGACGAAAAGAAATAGTGTAGATTACAACCTGCTAGAAAATAGTTTATACAACTGTAATTCAGTTAATTAGAGATCTCACATGTACGATTTGTATTGGTCAGTAGCAAGTATGGCTAGCTTACGTTGCTTAAAGACAGCAATTAAGAGTATCAGTGGGTTTAATATATTTAACTAACTCAACTGTTTTCTCTGTTAAGCTTTCTTAAACTTATACTTAGATTCACAAATGCTCAAATTCAGGTCTAATTCCATTGATCTAAAGCAGTTTGTCTTGACTTTAACAATTTAAATTTGGTGATTATGCTTATGCATTTAGAAATAACTTAAAACGAAAATTGACAAACTAAAGTACATTTGTCCAACCTAAAAGGCCAGGCTCTGTTTTTCCGCAACTATTTTCTAAATTTATGATGTAACTATTTTTCAGTTATTTTGTAATTTTTTATAGTTATGTTATAATTAAAAAAAAAAAAACAAACTCCTAATTTAAAAAAAAAAAGTTAAAAAAACTATATTTTTAATATTTTAATATAATAAAATAAAAATAAATAAAAGATATTGTAAATTTGATAAGAAAATTAAAAAGTTGATATTTTTGATAAAACTGTATCTTTGTTTTTTTTTTTAAAAAAGGAAAAAATTAGATGATAATTATTGATTGATATATAGATTTAACCACCGTTCTCATTTTAACAGGGCAAAGTCCAACATGGCGTCTAGTTGCAAGGTGTTTTTATATTTTAGGCCCCTTCTAATTATTGTTATTCCCCATCCTTTAATGCTAGGGATTGACATAGAATTAAAATTTTTAGGACCAAGTCCATTATCAAAATCTGTGTCAAAATTAGTTAGTAATTTGTCAAATTTAATTCAAACTCTCATTTAAGGTGTAAATAATTACCTATATATTATATGGTCATTATTATTTTTTATGATTATATTTTAATAAATTTTTTAATATTAATATTAATTTATAATATTTTAAAAATAATAACAAACTGATCATTTTTAATTATTTTTTAATTCTTTAAAAATTTTAAAATTATATTGGTGCAATAGTATAAAAACTATTTTAAAAAGATATTATTAATTAATATTAAAATATAATTAACGTATTATTTTTTAATATTAAATTCAGTGTTTAATTAGAAATATAACTTATTAATCAATAATTTAATAAAAATATAAAAGTACATATAAGTTTGACTATCATGTATCATGAATAAGAACAAATGTCAAAAAAAATATTATATGTATCAAAAATCAAATACACATATGAAAAAATCATAGTTCTCAGAAAATAATATATGTAAATTTTATAAATCAAGAAATTAGAAATTAGAAAATTGGATTTGCAAAATTAGAATGAGGATTTGGGGACCACCAAGCTAGCTGTGGAAAGTATAACGACTAAAGTGCTGATTTGCCCTCTGAATTTGGTGTGAATGGACAATTTGGCTCAGATTTTAAGTTTTTGGCTTATATATCCTGTAACTTGCTAAAGTGGCTAACTTAACCTAATTAAGAGCACACTTTTGTTTTTTCAATATTAAAAAATCAATTTTTTTTTTATTTTTCTACATTTATATTTTACAAACTCTCTTATTCTTAAAATTACCACCTTTACAATTTTGTTAGCTTTCAATTTTAATCCTTCAAAACTTTAAATTTCTACAAATTTTATTATTTTGTGAACATATTCATTTAAAATGACATTTCAATATAATCACATAAATTATTTTTAAAAATAGTAGTAAAAATATTAAAGAATCTATAATTAAAATTTTATAAAACTAAAGATTATAACTAAAAAGCCAACATTTTATATAGATTTTGTTATTGATGAATATATTATTTATTTTGTATGAAAAAAATATTTATTTAAAACATCTTATATATGAAGTAAGCTTATAAGCTTATAAGTTATAATTAATGAATTTTTGTTATATATTTGATGAATCTCAAGTAATACATTGATAAACCTGTTGCTAGTAGATAATAAACATGTTGATTAACTTACGAATAATAAATCTATACTATAAAACTGTATTATAAATTTAATAAACCTATTGTTTGTAGATAATAAATCCATTAATTATTAACTCATGAATACTGAATTATTTGTATGTATATATGGCATATTCATTACGTAATATATTTGTGTGATAGTTGATCTTTATAACATATGCTCTATAATTGATTGTGAGTTCGTAGTGCATTTGCTTATACTATCGTTCAATTGATATACTTGCGAGTACTAAATTTGAGACATGACAACTCATTTTAGGAGAATTTTTCTTTCAATCTACTCTACATGCAACACATGCATTTTGACATTATGAAGTAATAATAAATACAATAATAAATAAAATGATCATTGTATAATTAATTATATAATAATTAGTTAAATAATTATTTTTTAAATCGTACCATGGCTTTAGTGGAGTAGTGATCCCGTATATTATTTGCAAAAGCCAAGGCCTAAGTTACAAATTTGATCCGGCGTCTTTTTCTTTTAATTCCTAACAGAATTTTAAAAAAAATAGGCTCAAATAAACCCTTTTATTATTAAGGGGTTAAATGTCCGTTGATTTTAAATGACATAGAAATGTAGTTTTTAATTAAATGATTAAAATTATATTATATTAAAAATTAAAGTATTAAAATAACTAAATAATTAAAATTTATAAATATATTTAGAACTTGCCATAATATAAAGAAATGCATGTGACACATGAGATCCATTTTTTAGAACCTATTGAATATAATATTTAACATTTTTATAAAACATAATGAATGGGTTGTCGAACCCCTTCAAAATAAATTACTGATTTTCCTAAACTAACTTGTAGAAATAGTAAAACCAGGTCGAATCCCAAAGGAACCAATATGAATAGCTTCTCAAAGTAAAATAAAAAAGGGTTTTGAATGTTTGAATCAAAATTATAAATAAGCAGAAAATGATGAAGGCTGAATATTAAAGTAAATAAAATTATTCTTAACAATCCAATTCAAGAGTGCTAATTTCATCAAATTGTAATCATGATCATAGGCTAAAATATCAATTCTTCTATTCGAGTACTTAGTCTACTTATTCGAAAAAGCCGCAACAAGTGTAATTCTCCTAATATAATTGACTCGAACCCAACATCCAAATCAAAACTTACCATTAGTCAACTGGGCACGATAGCATGCCATATCAACTTAATGATAGCATTAAGAATAATGAGAATGACTAAACCAACATTAATTTAATTGAGATAACTGCAATTGAAATAATCTTGTTCCTTTATTTCCCTAGAGCCTATCATGCAAGCTATGTAATTCGAATAAGCCGTAATCACACACACATGAGCCAGCTCCTTGTTATTTATGTCAATCGTTCATGACAATTACGGATCACAAACTCAAAGTTTAGCAATAGAAAAATCAATATCAAAGTTGAGTCGTCAGTTCAATCAATATCAATAATTCATAAATAATAAAAACAAGAAATAAAGAATGCTTGAATTAAAAAAGAATTCTGTTAAGCACAAAGCCTCACAAAATCACAATTGGAATTTATTCACTCTTGAATTAGAAACTAAAAACTTAGCCACTCATGGCGGAATAAGAATTTACAAGAATTGTAGAGAATAGAAGAAGAATAAGAATATGAATTATTAAAAGTACTTCCAACCGTCCTTATATAGGAAGTAAAAGTCTAAACACTAATAGTAGAATCCTTATAAAAAAAAAAAATAAGCTTCCTATTTAATTTTATCCCTATAAGGAAGGATAAGATTATGAGTGATCTAAATAAATTAAAACCCTAAATACATAGAAGAAAGTTCTATTAATCTAACACTTCCAAAAATAAAGGAAATTTCTAGGGATAGGTCCACCATAAATTAATCTCTGAAAATCTTGAAGCTCTCTTTCGCATCTTTTAGCAGCTCATGGGACGCAAGGCGTGGTCACGCCTTGTTGACAGTAGTCTTCTGCACAGATTTCTGTGGAGCTCATGGCTGTAAGGCGTGGTCACGCCTTGTCGACAGTGCAGATTTCTGCACCTCCTCCGAAAGACTTGGCTTTTGACAAATGATGACTTAAAACATGTCTTTAGGCTGGATTTTGCTCCACCCTTGATATTTCATCACCTAATTCAGAATAAACAGAATTTCCATAATTAAGTACATTATTCAACCAAATCGCGAGGAAATTAAACACAATAAATATAACTATTTTGTGACCTATCACATAAATATTTTGAATAATGTATTATTCTTTTCCTAAAACCTAACCACTATTCCCACATCATATCTTTTTAGTCTCTTCAATTTCTTTTTTATTCCTTCATGAGTGATATAATTTGTTTCAAATAATTCTTTTTAATATTTTTATACTATTTATGAAATTTTTTATTAATTATTCATCAATGAATCAACTATATTCTATTGTACTCTCTTGAGTAATTATTAACAAGTGTGCTTGATCGCAATTCTATTATAGAATTATTGGTTAATCAATACTAATTATTTATACGACTGTTATTATTATTTTAAATAATTAAATTGACAAATACAATTTAATAAATTTTTTATTATTTAATATTAATTCATAATATTTTAAAATAATAATAATAAACTACTATTTTTAAATATTATTAAACTTTAGTGTAATAATATAAAAATTAGTTTAAAAATTTTTATTAACTAATTTTAATATTATATAAATTAATACTATCGATATAATTGATATTAATATTTTTTTAGAATTAGAATTTATTATATAATTAAAATAATTAATTCATTATTGGATATAATATAAAAATATATATAATTTAAAATATTATTTTTAGAATTAAAATTATTATCTAATTAAAAATTAATTTATTATTTAATATAACATTAATATATAACTAATATATTATTTTCTAAAATAAAATTGGTACCATTAAAAGATTAGAAAATCATTCAATAGTCAATTTAATATTAAAATATAATTAATATGTTATTTTTTAAAATTAGAATAAGTATTTAATAAAGAATATAACTTATTTAATTATAAAATGACACATTTAGCATATATTCATATTTAAAGCACATATATCAAAAAAAATTAAATCTTAAAAGTTTATATATATATTTTCTTCCATCAATATATATATATATTTTCTTCCATCAATAAAAATTTTCATTATATAACATCATCTATTATTACAGTTCACAATCAATACAACAATGTCATGTGCTCAGGACCATAGACAAATAGTACAGGTTCCACTATACTTGGTGCTCCACCTATATTTCACTTGATGCTCCAATTGATCCACTTGGTCCACCTGCTGCTCCACTTGATCAGCATCACCTTCTATATACGATAATCACCTCATGAGGGTTAACTGGAAGGAACAGTTTTACTTTCTTGCTATCTATATAGATCATGGCTCCAGGCAAACTCCAGGAATTACCCAACTCATGCATCCTGTTATAATAAAACCATAACAAAGCAGTAGGTCGTAAAAATGGAGGCTTTGAAAACAGGCAATAATGGTCATACAGGCAGTTTAAGAATATGGGGGAATAGTACAAATGAAACTTTCTCCACCTCTTGTCGCAATGAAGATGATGAACAAGCTCTTAAATGGGCTGCACTGGAGAGACTTCCTACTTATTCACGTCTAAGGAGGGGTTTACTCACTGAAAAAGATGGTCATTCTAAAGAGATTGATATAAAGAGTTTAGGATTAACACAGAAAAGGAATCTATTAGAGAGACTAGTGAAAAATGTAGAAGAAGATAATGAGAAATTCTTGTTGAAGCTGAAGGATCGCACTGACAGGTATATGAAATAGGAATATTTTTTTGCTGCATATATATTATGTTCATTCCGTCTTTGATCGTATGCTTGTTTGTATTCTTTTGCTTTAAAGAATTTGTGTTGATTTTTGTTCTCCTCCTTGTCAAACTCACAAAACAGGGTTGGACTGCATATGCCAACAATTGAGGTTAGGTTTGAGCATTTAAGTGTTGAAGCAGAAGCATATGTGGGAAGCAAAGCATTACCTACACTATTCAACTTCTTGATTAATTATTTTCAGGTATAGAAAAAGCTAGGATCTTAGGTAATTTACATACCATGTGATTGTAATTTTCTTACCATCGATGCTTTATTTTGCCAACAGGGATTCATGAATTATCTTCACATTCTTCCTAGTAGAAAAAAACCATTACGAATCCTCAATGATATTAGTGGAATCATCAAGCCCCAAAGGTGAGTAGAAAACAGTATTTAATTTCCGTTCCCTTCCTCATTCAGCTAATATTAATCCAAGTTCCCAACTTTTTGCAGATTGACATTACTATTAGGCCCCCCAAGTTCAGGCAAGACCACCTTTCTTTTAGCTTTGGCAGGAAAACTCAGTAAAGAACTAAAAGTAAGAAGAGAGATTTGCAAGGCATACAGTAAGGAAACTTATTGCCTCATGATACGATACTGAATTACTGATACTGCTAAAATTTCAGTTTTCAGGAAGAGTCACCTATAATGGACATGAAATGGAAGAGTTTGTGCCCCAAAGAACATCAGCTTATGTAAGTCAATATGATCTCCACATTGCAGAAATGACTGTTAGAGAAACTCTGGCTTTCTCTTCAAGATGTCAAGGGGTTGGCACGCGCTACGGTCTGCAACGTGTTATTTCTATATATACTTCAGTGCAGTTATGATAAAGAGTATATAAGCTATAAATAACATCAAATTTTGAAACTGCACAGAGATGTTGGAAGAATTATCAAGAAGGGAAAAAGCAGCAAATATCAAACCTGATCATGATATTGATATCTTCATGAAGGTCAGGAAGAAAAGAAACCAATATCAGCTTAATATGTGTGAAATGTTTGTGCATATATATTGTATATCTTCAAGATTGCTTTTACATCCAGAACAGTGCTTTTATCAGTTACTATTACACTTTCCACTTTCCATATATATAGGCAGCTGCAGTAGATGGGCAAGAGATCAATGTAGTTGTAGACTATATTCTCAAGGTACCAATTGCAGTTCTAACTAAGCCTGTGAGTTTCAGGAGAAAAAGTACTTGTCGAATATATATGTAACTAACATTTCAACATATAAAACTATGCAGATTTTAGGACTTGAAGCATGTGCAGATACAATGGTGGGTGATGAAATGAGACGAGGCATCTCTGGTGGGGAAAAGAGGCGAGTCACAATAGGTAAGAGAACTATTGGCCGTTTTAATAAAAAGTAGACGGTCCATTTCACTCTTTCCCTGAATGTCCTCGAAATCTCAGTATCAACATATATATATGTATATATCTCAGCCTTTTCTGGTCCACATAATGCAGGAGAAATGCTGGTTGGACCTGCAAGAGCACTTTTCATGGATGAGATATCAGCTGGTTTGGACAGTACAACAACTTTCCAAATTGTGAACTCACTGAGACAATTGATCCACATTCTTAATGGAACTGCACTTATCTCTCTTCTCCAACCAGCACCAGAAACATATGAACTTTTTGATGACGTAATTCTTCTTACAGATGGACAAATCGTGTATCAAGGTCCAAGAGGAAATGTGCTCGAGTTCTTCGAACACATGGGTTTCAGATGTCCTGAGAGGAAAGGAGTTGCTGACTTCTTACAAGAGGCAATGCTTATGAAAATTACCATCTCTCCAATTTGCTTTTTTTAACCAAAACATAATGAACTGGTTAATGAACTTTTGGTGTTGCAATTTTATAGGTGACATCTAGGAAAGATCAAGAACAGTATTGGGCAAGAAAAAATGAGCCTCGTGGATTTGTTTCTGCTAAGGAATTTGCTGAAGCATTTCAGTCGTTTCACATTGGACGAAAGCTAGGTGATGAACTTGCTAACCCATTTGACAAGTCCAAGTCACACCCTGCTGCTGTAGCAGTCGAGAGATATGGTGTCAGCAAGAAGGAACTCCTGAAAGCTTGCGTTTCTAGAGAATTTCTTCTCATGAAGAGGAATTCATTTGCCTACATTTTCAAAATGGTCCAAGTGAGTTGCATTCTGCTTCTTCTTTCCCTCCTTCCTTTCCGTCCATCTTTTTTCTTTTTTGAAAGACGTCCGTCCATCCTTTTCATTTTACCCTTTTGTCATAATAGATGTTAAATCAACTCTCACATAGTTAATGTTTAATATATTCATAATTCTATTAATTCATAATGTTCAAGAAATTAGCTTTAATCCTCATTAAACAAATAAATAATTCTATTATATAATAATTATTAGAAATTATCTAAAAGAAAATTACCAAAATATTTCTATGTTATTTTTGTTTATTAATTTAATGCTTATTTGACTAGGAAAAAAACAAGTTATGTGCCATCAAAGGAATAAGTGAAGTGATACTTATATTTTTCTAAAAGAAAGTTCAACCAGAGTATGATTTTATTTTCTGGGCAGTCACTTATTGTATTAAGGATTAAGTACTTATCTTGCTTTCTTATAATAATTTTTTATGTAGTAATACTAATAATATTGATTTTAAGTTTATACATGAAGTTTGCTTTGAATTCATTAGTCTCATACTATATTTTTTAAATTTTTTTATTCTATCAATTGTAGGTCTAGTTTTTATCAAATTGAAGAACATTAATTCTTTTGATTGTTCTTCTTTCATTTTCAGCTTGTTGTTAGGGCTTTTATAATAACGACAATATTTCTAAGAACAGAGATGCACCAAAACACATTAGCAGATTGTGGGGTTTATTTCGGGGCCCTTTTCTTTTCAGTCATATCTCTTATGTTAAATGGAGTTTCAGAGCTTTCAATGACTGTCCTTAAACTTCCTGTCTTCTACAAGCAAAGGGACCATCTCTTTTTTCCTTCTTGGGCATATGCTTTGCCCGCATGGGTTCTCAAGATTCCAATCACATTTATAGAAGTTTTAATGTGGGTGATTGTGACATATTATGCAATAGGATATGACCGTAACATTCAAAGGTGGGGGGCATCGCTACTCTCGATACTTCTTTTTTCATGTGCACAATTCAGATTCCAAATTTTCTCAAGCTTTTTGATTGCATTTGCAGGGTTTTCAAGCAATACCTGATACTAATAATGACTAACCAAATGGCATCCTCGCTATTTCGACTGGCTGCAGCACTAGGGAGAAATTTAATTGTAGCTAACACCATTGGAGTACTATCAATAATTACAGTAATAGCACTGGGAGGCTTTGTCCTACCACGAGGTGAGTTAGATATGTTTACTAAACATATTCTCATTTCTTCATTATGAAATAATTTGGACTCAGATTGTGAGTTGTGACAAATACATGTGACATCAGATGCTCTGAAGAAAGGGTGGATATGGGGTTACTGGTCTTCACCAATGATGTATGCTCAGATTGGTATTTCTGTGAATGAATTCCTTGGAAAGAATTGGAATCACGTAAGTTTCATCTTCTGAAATCTAAACAGGCAACATTAATCGACATCAGGATTTGCAGAAAATGACTTAGCAGTCAAATTGTAATTGTTGCAGTTTCCTCTTAATTCTATAGAGACGTTAGGAGTCACTTTCCTGAAGTCTAGAGCAATTTCCCCTAAATCATATTGGTATTGGATAGCAGTTGGAGCTTTGACAGGATATACTTTCCTATTCAATTTTCTTTTCACTTTGGCACTAAAATATCTGAATCGTAAGTATCACTATTCACATTCTGAGTCCTGAGATATGGGGCCAACATTCTGATGATTTAACTCATTGCAGCATTTGGGAAGCCTCATGCAGTACTTTCAGCGGAAGCCCTCTCAGTTCAACATGATGACAGAATAGTAGATTGCATTGGACTCTCAAGAGACAGAAAGAGCTCTTTGGGTGGGCCACAAGCACTTCTTCCATTGATATTCATTGTTTTGCCATATATGATTAAGCTGAATGATAACGGATGGAAAAAAAAAGCAGGAAAAGGGAATGCAAGCAACAGAAATGCCTTGTCCATGTCACGATCTGTGAATGTGGGTAGTTCTAGTGATGCCAACAAAGGCAGGAGGGTGGGATTGGTTCTCCCATTTCAACCACGTTCCATCTCTTTCGATGAAATTACATACAGTGTGAACATGCCAAAGGTACCTTAGCTGAACAAACAGTGGATTTTTAGGAATTAGAATCCTTAAGTATATAACATATTTGCAGGAGATGAAAGCTCAGGGTATTACTGAAGAGCGCCTACAAATTTTGAAGGGTGTCAGTGGTGCTTTCAGACCAGGAATCCTAACAGCTCTTATGGGTGCTAGTGGTGCTGGAAAAACCACTCTCTTGGATGTCTTGGCTGGAAGAAAAACCGGTGGTTACATTGAGGGAAGCATCACGATATCTGGGCACCCAAAGAAACAAGAAACTTTTGCTCGCATTTCGGGCTACTGTGAGCAAGCTGATATCCACTCCCCAAATGTTACGGTTCTCGAATCATTAGTATATTCTGCATGGCTTCGACTACCTACCGAGGTTAAATCTAATGCAAGAAAGGTATATTTTCACTATTTCTTTTCCTTGTAATACAAAGAGTGATAAAAGTGAAAGCATCCAATATCAAGCGTACACACTATAAGAATTCCAAGTGGCAAATGCCTGATAGAAATCACAGTACGTAAAGTGCTCTCTCTTATGTTCTGTTCATACAGCAGTTCCGTGACAGGAAGTTTAATTGATATTTTTCAGTTGTTCATCGAGGAAGTCATGAACCTGGTAGAACTCAAGCACTTGTGGGATTGCCCGGTGTAAACGGTCTTTCAGTTGAGCAGCGAAAGAGACTAACAATTGCAGTTGAGCTTGTAGCTAACCCATCTATAATTTTCATGGATGAGCCAACCTCTGGCCTTGATGCCAGGGCAGCAGCCATAGTTATGAGAACAGTGAGAAATACAGTGGATACGGGACGAACCGTGGTGTGCACAATACATCAGCCAAGCATTGACATATTTGACGCTTTTGATGAGGTTATAGATACTTTCCTTGGTTAAAGTAGCAGGGATCTGTTATAATTTTCCGCGAAGTAAAAGTTCTAATTAATTTAATACTGCCTTCAGTTACTTTTGCTGAAAAGGGGTGGCGAAGAAATATATGCCGGTCCGATTGGTCGACATGCCTACCATCTGATCCGATATTTTGAGGTTAGGATCTAATAACTTCATGGTAGAAGAGTTAATCCAATCTTCCCTACGTACTTTGTGCATCTATAATATTTAGAAGGCCTATTAGTCAAAAATCCTTATACTGATTTTGATAATGTGAACCAATTCCTTTAGTTTTAGGGATTTTTGCCAAATTATAAAATTAGTTATAATTTCGATCACTTCGTTGATCAAAATTAAATTTTTATATAGGGGATTAAGGGAGTTCCTGGGATTAAGGATGGCTATAATCCTGCAACTTGGATGTTGGAAGTTACAACAGTAGCACAAGAAGCAACTATTGGGATTAACTTCACTGATATATACAGAAACTCACAACTATATAGGTTAGTTAAAAAATCTAAGCACCTCTCTAGCATTTATGCAGCTATTGCCATTGCTTATGCTGAAAATTTCAGGAGAAATAAAGCATTGATCGAGGAACTAAGTAGACCTCCATCCGGTTCAAAAGATCTGTACTTCCCAACTCGATATTCACAACCCTTCTTAACCCAATGTATGGCTTGCCTATGGAAGCATCATCGGTCATATTGGCGAAACCCACCATACTCTGCAGTGAGACTCTTATTTACAACACTCGTAGCTTTGATGATGGGAACAATTTTCTGGGACTTGGGCTCCAAAAGGTACAAATGAATTCCATGTATACTTTCTGATAACAAGCAGCATCTTTCTCTTCTTGCTCTGTAACTCCAATGAAATGTCTCGAGTATTGCAGAAGCAGGCAGCAAGATATTTTAAATGCAATGGGCTCCATGTATGTTTCTGTTCTTTTCTTAGGATATATGAATACTTCATTGGTACAGCCAATCGTGACAATAGAGAGAACCGTAATCTATAGAGAAAGAGCTGCTGGATTTTACTCCGCATTACCATATGCCATCGGACAGGTAACTTGATTGCCTTAGTCCCCTTCTACATGATTTCAGAGATATCTACAGCAATGTCACCTAGCCTAAAATTTATTCTGCTATGCAGGTTCTGATTGAACTGCCATACGTTTTAGTTCAAACTATAATATATGGAGTGTTAATGTATGCAATGATCGGGTTCGAATGGACAGTAAGCAAGTGCTTTTGGTTTCTTTTCTTCATGTACTTCACCTTCTTATACTTCAGCTTCTATGGGATGATGACTGTTGCCTTTACGCCGAACCATAACATTGCTGCTATAGTTTCCATTTTCTTCTTTACCATTTGGAGTACTTTCTCAGGATTTGTTATTCCTCTGACGGTAACTTGTCGCTTTACCTTATTTCTCTTTAGTAGTTATGAAGAGAAAGGAACCTGATTAAACTTGCACCTGATATGACAGAAAATCCCAAAATGGTGGAGATGGTACTACTGGGCTTGTCCAGTTGCTTGGACATTGTATGGATTGATTGCTTCACAGTATGGAGACATAAAGGAGCCATTAGACACCGGTGAAACTATTGAACATTTCTTAAAAAACTACTTCGGATTTCGACACGACTTTATTGGAATTATTGCAGTTGCTCTTGTTGGGTTTAATTTACTCTTTGGGTTCATCTTTGCCTTCTCCATCAAAGCATTTAACTTCCAGAAAAGATAGTGATTTTCGTTTATATTTCAACCTGTCAGGATTTGTTTTATCTTCTGGAGATAGTTCAGGAATCCTCATTTCGAAAGAGCAGCATATACCCATAGTGTTGACTAGGTCCTATAGGCCTAGAAAAGGACAAATTACATCCTAAAAGTCGTGATTCCATCTGAAAAGTCATTAGATTTTGGATGAATTATAGAATTTTGTAGTAGCAATAGTTTTTCAATATGTTTATGTATTCATTGAATAAAAAAATAAAATTCTAAATAAATTTACATAAAAAGTTTTTTCTTTAATAAAATTACATATTAAAATATTTTTATATTTATTTGATCTTAATTTTAACAATTTTTTAAAATAAATATATAAAGATATTGAAAAGTGATTGTAATTATGGCATTCTAAAATTCACCTAGATTTTGACATATTGCAATTTTAAGAATAAAAATTACTAAGAAAAATGACTATCAATGTTCATTTAAAGTGTGGAGAGAAAGAAAAAATATCTATATGAAACTAACAACTCATCCTATAAATCTGTATACTTTCTCCCGGAAGATCGAAAAAGGAAACTCAAATTGCATGTTCAAATGTTTTATATAATATTTGCCTTATGTAATCATTTCTTATTTATTCTTAGCTATTTTGCATCTAAATTATTAGATAACATATGAAATAATGAAAGGATGATTTATAATTTTATAACTGTTCTACATGTTTTGTTCATCCGGCAGTAAGGTAACAGACATTGAGAGTCATTGCAAAAGAAA
Source organism: Ricinus communis (assembly GCF_019578655.1). NCBI lineage: Eukaryota > Viridiplantae > Streptophyta > Magnoliopsida > Malpighiales > Euphorbiaceae > Ricinus > Ricinus communis. The sequence goes on from NC_063258.1 coordinate 26,885,391, forward strand.
TTTTTTAACATCAATTTAAAGTAATTAAATTAAAATCAAAATAAAATATAGATCGATTTCCTATGTATAAGTAGCAAGAGTAGTGATTTCTCTTAAGTTTATTTATTGTCATTAGCCAATTACGAGTAAAATCCAATTAATACAAATATAATAATTAATAAATAATGTCATATGTTATTTATAATCAGTTTTATTTATAAATAACATGATAAATTGAATCTATTTAAAAATTTATCAAAACGATACAAATGAATAGGAGATGTATGAAGCTTTGGCCATGGATGCTTTTTTTACCTTTTAAGAAAAGGCTATGCTAATAAGTGAGGAGAGAACTGTCTGAATTTTATTGCTATGACATAATTGAAAAAGAAATTCTTATAAATTAATGGTCGGAAATACAATGTCATAATTACGATCTATTCTTTGATAACGATTAAAGCCTATTTCATTTTGCAGTAGAAAAATAATATGAATATAAATTGATGGAAAGAAAAAATCTTGAGAACTAACTTTTATGAATCTTCCTTCAGAAAAGAAAATAATAGAAGTAAGTCTCTTTCACCAAAAAGAAAAATCATTTTTCATTAATTGATTTAGAGAAAGAAAATAATAATAGAAGAAGAAGGGAAAGTCCGAATGGGTGAGTCAAATATGTGCCCACCTAGAATTGACAAAATGGTATGTATTTTGGGGTTTAAATTGCATGAAAAGTAACTACAAGTCAGTGTCTTAAATTTTGGGGCATTTATTGGGACTAAGTCAAATTGGAGGAAAAAAGAAAATTAAAATAATGTAAAGATGCCACCAAAGTAAATGGTTGCTTGAATTTTCTGCCTCTGTTTCCACTTTTTGAACCTTCAATTTTTCCAATCTCTCTTTCATTTCTTTTTTTCTGATACATGTTCCTTTTATTTTTCTAACAAATCATAAGACCTCATAATCATTTGTGTAACATGTGACTAAAATTAGCCCAAAACATGATTTCCTCTTACCTTTTTTAGAACTATCTTATTACACTAGTAAGTAACAAAATCAAAACTATATCCATTATACATTTTTTCCTTTTCCTCTCAAGTCTAGCTAATCTATGTATTTAATTGAAATTCATTTTAAATGAGTTCTGAATAAAAATATATCTATATTTAATATGTTAAATAATAGTTATGGAGTTTATTTTAAATGATTTGAATATTATGTTAAAATAATTATATAATAAAAAAATTATAAAAACAATGAAATTAATACAATTATTAATTTACTAATATCAATTCATTTGAAAATTATATATATGTTCCATTGAATTTAATTGGGTTCTAATTAATTTCATAAATTGTATAGATAATTTTTTTAAAAAATAAATCTTAAATATATTATAAATTTTATTTCAACAAAATAAAACAGTAAATATGTTTTCCGAAGTGGGATTTAATAAACTTACTAGGCTGTCGCAGTTGTTTTTGAATTTGACTTTCACATATATGACTTAAAGGATTGTTTTGGCCTCCCTATACAAAGAATAACTCTCCAGTCGACATGGAACATTTAAATCATTCTGACTTGCAGGCTTTCATTGGTCCCGTCATCCTCTCCAATCATCCTGCTATAATATTCAACTGTTATAAACAAAATTTCTGTACTTTTCTTTAATGTTTTCTTTTTCTTTTGTTAACAATGTCAGTACAGTGTTATTCTTTGTATTCTCACTTTTTCTTTTTCTACAGTTTTTCGAAGTACCCCCACTTTATTTAATATTATGAAATTAACTGTAATTAATCCCTTGACATTTTAGTATAATTTTAATTTGTTAATTAATCTACAGTTTAATTAGGTTGACATATTAAATTAAAAATTCAAAAGACAATATAAAGAATTTAAGCTCAGAGAAGAAAGGTTTGAAAGATCCTCCATTGTCTTAAGTGTTCGGCTGAACATATCATAACTCATTAAGTTTAGATTAAATCTTTGAATAAAAAAGACTCCAATTCCTATATAAGTTTATAATTAATAGACGATATGCTAATTTCTCATTTGTTTTCAAATTCATATTCACTATTTTTCATATCAGAACATTAAGACATTACCTGCACTTAATGAAGGACTCTTGGAGCAATGGCCACGCGGTCAGAATTGTGGAAAACACATTCAGAATTAACCTAGAAGCTTGTCTTTCCAGGAGTAGCAGGGTAGGTTTGGTGATCTTTGAGCATCTGATATGGACAATACAATACATTTGAGGAGATTCATTAGAGTTTCTGAGTATTGCTTATCTTGTCAATGAACAGTTGTATGATTTTTCTCATTTCCATTATTATATATAAAAATAACAATGAAGATAGGCGTCCCTGCTATAGATTGACACCCAATTAGCACCCACGTTATATAAACTCCATGCCTATTGACTTTCTCTCTTTCTCAAAAATTAATTAGTCAAAACTTGAAGATTATTTGGAATTATTATACACTTGCAATCATGCATGATAAATATTTTCCAAGGAGAAAGAGATTGTTTCTAATTAAAAAGAACAAGGAAAAGAAGAACAAGAAGGGCTATTGGATTAAATTTAACCACCTGAAAACTTGAGGAAAATGGAACATATTTCATTGGAGATGAGCCATACCCCTAACATGTACAAGTTTAATCAAATAAAATAATTTTTTTTTTTTTTGAAATAAGTCATATAAAAAGATGAGTGAACACAAGAGCTTTCAAGAAATCAAAATAAATTTGTAATACAAAACAATAAAAACATAATAACCCAATAAAAGTGGGAATTTATATTATGATTGGTAAAGGTGGGAGGAAATGGTAATATGAGAATTCATTAATAATAACATAGATCTAATTATTTGAATGATTTTTATTCTTTTAACATTAAATGTCCTTTTTTCAAAATTCAACATTTAAGTAGGCAATCAACTTAGACACTCGGTTATCATTTAAAATAAAGGTCCTCCCCTGTGAATAGTTCACAGACTTTTAGTTGGAAAATTCGTAATTCGCCATTCTTTGACAATTGAGAAATGAGACTTTTTGGAATAATTTAGTGCTGTTTCCAAATTTATAAAAAAAAAATAATTTAAATATTAACATATTTAGTCTAAATTAATTTTATTTAAAAAAAATAAAAAAAATGAGTTATGCACTTTTAAAAAGAGAGTAGATATAGTAAAAGTTTGCATATTTAACTAAATTATTTAAATTTATATTTATGAATATTTTAAATAAAAGTAATAAAAATAAATATTGCTATTTTTAATATTTTTTTTTTTTTATAATGACAATGAAAAAAAGAATGGTAGAGGTAAGAGGCGGTTATAATGACAAGGATAGATACTTGCTATATCGTTCAATTTAACTTTATGAATTTTTATTTTTCTTCAACAGTGGTAGTGTTAAGACGATGAAAATAATAGAGATGAGAGCGGTTATAATATAAATAATAGTAGTAAGAACTATTTTTATTTAATTATATTAATTGTATAAAAATTATAGAATAATTTTAAAATTATTATAAGTTTTTTTAGTTATCTTTATTTATCAAAAAATGATGATTTTTACTTTTTTTTTAATAGAATAAATTTAGATTAAGTATATAAAAATTTATGCTAAAAAATTCATAAATTTAAATAATTGAATTCGAATAATAAAGTAACCAAATTAAACTTTATTTCCGACCTTTTTAGTTCCAAGGACTCAACCGTTAAGTCTAATACTAGACCAAAGTTATGTTTTAATAGGGTAATTAAGGCTAAATTGAGATCAAAATATCTACCATCTATATATTTAATATTTGCTTTTCATATTAACTTTTTTTAGAAGTGGCAGAACAGAATCTGGTCCGAACCTAAGGAACTCGAAAGGAATCCATATGATTCTTTTGTTCTTAGTCTTTCCCATCAATTATGACGGTACATCCAGAAAAAGAGAGGGGGAAAAGCTAATAAATTGCAAAGTCAGCTAGCAAACAGTGACAGGGACACATATGTGATGTTGCTTTTAAAGCTATTTATATATTTTTTTCATAAATAAATAAATAAATTTTTATTTAAATTCGATATATATTCTCATTTATACATCGATACATATTCATTAGTTTTAAGTAAGAGAATATATATCGATCATCCAATATTAAAGTATAAAACACTCATATATATGTATCATTTTTTCATTGATTATAGTATTATATACACTAGTTCTAATTATTTATATATAAAAATTTTAATAAATTATATGATGCGGTAGTTTATAATGATTTTTAATATTTCTGTGTGTTTATTGAATTAAAAATTATAAATTTTTAAATTAAGTTACAGCAATAGTTTTTCTTTAATAAATTTATATAAAGTTACAAATTACTCTCTTAAGTAAACTTAACCTAAATTTTATAAATTTTTTTAGATAAATATGTAAAAATATTGAAAGTTACTGTAACTATTGCGATCCTAAAATTCACGGTAAATTTTATATCTAAAGTTAAGTTATCAAGTTGGAGTCCTTTTCTATTTGTGAATAATTCTTTTTTAAAGAAAGCTATTTCTATATAAAGACCTTGTCTCAATGCAAGAAACGAAAAAAAAAAAAAAAAAAAAAAGCAAAAGCTTGCGGAGGGTGGTGAAATGGAGATTACAGACACAGGCAGCAGTCTTAACATATGGAGGAACAATTCCATGGAAGCTTTCTCCAAGTCTTCTCGCCATGAAGATGATGAAGAAGCTCTCTTATGGGCTGCATTGGAGAAACTTCCTACTTATTCACGTGTAAGGAGAGGTATACTTTGTGAAAAAGATGGTCAATCTAGAGAGATTGAAGTAAACAGCCTTGATTTAATAGAGAAAAGAAATCTACTGGATAGACTAGTGAAAATTGCTGAGGAAGATAATGAGAAGTTCTTGTTGAAGCTCAAGGACCGCATTCACAAGTATGTATCAACCTCGTGCTGTAAATCCTTTTTTTTTTGTGCGTTTTCTTTTGCCACATATAAGTTACTGTTATATTATTGATTTTTGGCAATTTTACATTGTAGAGTTGGACTAGAAATGCCAAAAATTGAAGTAAGGTTCGAGGATTTAAATGTTGAAGCGGAAGCCTACGTTGGAAGCAGAGGGTTACCTTCAATGTATAACCTCTCAGTTAATATGCTCGAGGTATCGAAACTCAGGATCATTTGAAATTCGTATTAGCTAACGTCTGCCTTTTTTAATAGTAATTTACTCACCGAGTATACTGACTATTCTGAAAGGGTCTCTTGGATTATCTTCACATTCTTCCGAGCAGAAAGAAAACATTACCAATCCTTCGCGGCGTTACTGGAATCATCAAGCCGCAGAGGTTAGAAAATATAGTGTTTTAATTCAACTAATTTTGCAAAGAAGTTTCCTTTCTACTTCAGCTAACCGATTGGGTATCTAAATCTGCAGAATTACATTGCTTTTAGGCCCACCAAGCTCAGGCAAGACGACGCTTCTTTTGGCCTTGGCAGGAAAACTCGGTAAAGATTTAAAGGTAAGGACAGAGGATTTCAGTAATTTTATCCAGGAAATCAACTGTTTCACCTTTCAATCTGATAAGGACGTTTTGTGAAATTTCAGTTTTCAGGAAAAGTTACTTATAATGGACATGGAATGCAAGAATTTGTACCGCAGAGAACATCAGCTTATATTAGTCAATATGATCTGCATATTGGAGAATTAACTGTTAGGGAAACTCTGGCTTTCTCTGCTAGATGTCAAGGGACTGGCACCCGTTATGGTCTGCAATATACTATTGTTTTCATATAATTTTCTTAAATGTAGTGATTATACAGGATTTGAATGAATAAAATAAATTCTGAAAATTATGCAGATATGTTGGAAGAATTAGCAAGAAGGGAGAAAGCTGCAAATATCAAACCTGATTCTGATATCGATATCTACATGAAGGTGATGAAAATAACAATTATGTGAATTTCTATGGAACATATAGTATCTGCAATACTGCAAGACTCTGCTATTAAAGCAAGAGTGGTGCTTTTGCAGTTAAATTATGCTATAATATTTAAAATTTGATATATAGGCAGCTGCACTGGAAGGGCAAGGGACCAATTTAGTTACAGATTATGTTCTCAAGGTACCATTTTATTTCTAATTACGCCTGCGAGCGTCAGCAAAACTACTCCTGGAAGATCTATATAATTAACATTTCTGTATGAATGATGCAGATTTTAGGCCTGGAAGTATGTGCAGATACTATGGTGGGTGATGAAATGTTACGGGGCATATCTGGAGGACAAAAGAAGCGTGTCACGACAGGTAAAGCACCCTCTTTCACTTTTTACTCTGTTACCCCAATCTCGCTGTATATCTTAGTACCTTTTGCTCTACTTAATTGCAGGGGAGATGCTGGTTGGACCTGCAAGAGCACTTTTCATGGATGAGATATCTACTGGTTTGGACAGTTCAACAACTTTCCAAATTGTGAACTCACTCAGACAATCAATCCAATTTCTCAATGGAACTGCTCTGATCTCTCTTCTCCAACCAGCACCCGAAACATATGAACTTTTTGATGAAATAATTTTTCTGTCAGAAGGACAAATTGTGTATCAAGGTCCACGTGAAAAAGTGCTCGAGTTCTTTGAATACATGGGTTTCAAATGTCCTGTGAGAAAAGGAGTAGCTGATTTCCTACAAGAAGTAATTCTTATAATAAAGAATTCCATCTTATGCACCTTCTTAAATCATGTGAACTTTTCAATGAACTTTTCTTGCTGGAATGTCATAGGTAACGTCAATGCAAGATCAAGAGCAGTACTGGGCATGGAAAGATCAGCCTTATAGGTTTGTTTCTGTGAAGGAATTTGCTGAAGCATTCCAGTCATTTCATATTGGACAAAAACTAGTTGATGAACTTGCTACTCCTTTTGACAAGTCCAAGTCACACCCTGCAGCACTAACAACTAAGAAATATGGTGTCAGCAAGAAACAACTCTTGAAAGCTTGCATGTCGAGAGAATTTTTGCTCATGAAGAGGAACTCATTTGCCTATATTTTCAAAACGTTGCAAGTGAGCATTTTCAGGAACGCTCTATTTTACCCTTTCTTTGCAATAGAAAGCCAGAAACAAGTACTACTCAAGAATGATCACTCTCATAAAACGCAAGGAACTTGCAAGATTTTGAAAATCTACCCTAGAGATATGAATTAAAATAGATTCATTTTATAAGTTTATATTATAAAGATAGTTAGGAGAAACAATTATAAAACATTAATATTATTATTGAGGCGAAATTGTTCAACTCTATTTCTTTCATTTTCAGCTCATTCTAATGGCTTTCTTAACAATGACAATGTTTCTGAGAACTGAGATGCATAGAAACACACAAGCAGATGGCAGCATATATTTTGGTGCCCTTTTCTTTGGAGTCATGACAACTATGTTCAATGGCTTCTCAGAGCTTGCAATGACCGTTGTTAAACTCCCTATCTTCTATAAGCAAAGAGACCTTCTCTTTTATCCTTCATGGGCATATGCTTTGCCTGCATGGATTCTCAAGATTCCAATTACCTTTGCGGAAATCGCCATATGGGTGATCTTGACATATTATGTTGTTGGTTTTGATCCGAACATTGAAAGGTGAGAAACTGTGAAAGCTCAACAATTTTGACATTGTGTATGCTCAGATTTCATCTTTTTTGTCCACTTTCTTCGTTCGTGGCAGGTTCTTCAAGCAGTACCTGATACTCGTAATGACTAATCAGATGGCATCCTCATTGTTTCGACTGATAGCAGCGGTAGGAAGAAACATAATTGTAGTTAACACAGTTGCAATTTTCTCATTACTCGCAGTATTAGTTCTGAGTGGATTTATCCTATCACGAGGTGAATTAGACTGTTCATTTAACATACTCTAATTTCTTTGTTATGATGTACTTTTAAACTCAAACGTTGACGAGTGCATTGTGCTGCATTAGATGATGTGAAGAAATGGTGGATATGGGGTTATTGGATTTCACCGATGATGTATGTCCAGAACGGCATTACTGTGAATGAATATCTTGGAAAGAGTTGGAATCACGTAAGCTTTATTTTGTGAAGCATTAATAAGCAGCAGAGAAAACAGCTGAAGTCAGAAATGTTCACGATATGACTTGGTCAGCATTACTGACTGTTTCTGTTGCAGTTTCCTCCTAATTCAACAGAGGCATTAGGAGTTGCTTTTTTGAAGTCCCGTGGAATTTTTCCTGAAGCATATTGGTATTGGATTGGAGTTGGAGCTTTAACAGGATATACGTTCCTATTCAATTTTCTTGTAGCCTTGGCACTAAATTATCTAGATCGTAAGTAATTAAGTGTCTCATCCGCACTTTCATTGGTGAGAAATAGGCTAACAATCTGATTGGTGGAATAATTGCAGCATTTGAGAAGCTTAAAGCAAAAGTTGCGGAAGAGGGCTTCTCTGGTAAAGATATTAGCGGAAACGGAGAGTTTATGGAACTCTCAAGAGGCAGGAAGAACCCTTCGAATGGATCGCATGACACAGGAAGAGGGAAAACCATCCAAAGAAATATCTCATCCAGGATTGCATCTGCGAGAGTGAGCAACTTTACGAATGGAAATCAAGACCTGAAGCAGGGGAAGATTCTCCCATTTCAACCCCTTTCCATCACATTCGAAGACATTAAATATGCTGTAGACATGCCACAGGTACCTTAAAGGCTTTCTTGAAGAAACAGCATTCGTATTAAGATGTCAGGACCAGAATCCTGAATTTTATACCATACTTGCAGGAAATGAAAGCTCAAGGAATTACTGAGGACCGTCTACAACTTTTGAAGGGTGTTAGCGGTGCATTCAGGCCAGGAGTCCTAACAGCTCTAATGGGTGCTAGTGGTGCTGGCAAGACCACCCTAATGGATGTCTTGGCTGGAAGAAAAACAGGCGGTTACATTGAGGGAAAGATCATGATATCTGGATATCCAAAGAAGCAAGAAACATTTACTCGCATATCAGGATACTGTGAGCAAACTGACATCCATTCCCCACATGTTACAGTTTATGAATCATTGGTTTATTCAGCGTGGCTTCGGCTACCCGCAGAAGTTAATTCAAGCGCACGAAAGGTAACGAGCCCAAATAGCAGAACCCCCACAGAATTAAAAATTACAAGGGTGGTCCTGTTCTTTTACACAACATGTTTGATGGCTTTCAGATGTTTATTGAAGAAGTGATGGCACTTGTGGAACTGACCCCTATAAGAAAGGAACTTGTGGGATTGCCTGGTGTAAATGGTCTTTCAATTGAGCAGCGTAAGAGGCTGACAATTGCAGTTGAACTTGTTGCTAACCCATCTATTATTTTTATGGATGAGCCAACCTCTGGCCTTGATGCCAGAGCAGCGGCCATAGTTATGAGAACAGTAAGGAATACGGTGGACACTGGGCGAACAGTGGTGTGTACAATACATCAGCCAAGCATTGACATCTTTGATGCATTTGATGAGGTTTGAGATACTTCTCTTAGTTAAAGCAGTCAAGTTTGATTTTCTGCTATCTACAAGTTCTAATTATTTGAATATCACATAATAGTTATTTCTGCTGAAGCGGGGAGGCGAAGAAATTTATGTTGGTCCAGTTGGACAACATGCCCATCATCTGATCAGATATTTTGAGGTCAAGAGCTATAAACGCCGTACATTATCACAGTTGAACTAATCTTTCCGATTTTCTGCCAGATTTCTGACATTTGAGAACTTCAAAATCTTATGCAGGAAATTGAGGGAGTTCCTAAGATCAAGGATGGTTATAATCCTGCAACCTGGATGCTGGAAGTTACAACAGCAGCGCAAGAAGTAGCTTTTGGTGTTAACTTCAGTAATATATACAAGAACTCAGAATTATACAGGTCAGTTTTAAAATATTAACATTGGTAATGGTTGCCTACCTTGTTATTCAGCTATTGACATACTTGGGTCTAAATTTCAGGAGAAACAAAGCCTTCCTCAAGGAACTAAGCAGACCTCCACCAGGTTCAAAAGATCTGCATTTCCCAAGTCAATTTGCACAACCCTTGTTAACCCAGTGCATTGCTTGCCTATGGAAGCAGCATTTATCATACTGGAGAAACCCAACATATGCTTCAGTGAGACTCTTGTTCACAACACTCATAGCTTTGATGATGGGAACAGTTTTCTGGAATTTAGGCTCCAAAAGGTAACGATATACTGCCAAGTACATTCTAATGAAGGATAGCCCCCGCCAATTTTCTTTCTTTAACATGAGTGAAATATTTCTAATTTGCAGAGGCAGGCAGCTAGAAATCTTTAATGCAATGGGTTCCATGTATTCTGCTGTTCTGTTCTTAGGATTTCTGAATACGTCATTGGTGCAGCCGGTTGTGGATATGGAGAGAACAATATATTATAGAGATAGAGCAGCAGGAATGTATTCTGCATTTCCATATGCCTTTGGACAGGTAAATTTATTGCGCCTACAACAAATTAGGTGTTAAATTAGGAAATATTTCGTTCCTAAAAACACCAATGCGTCCCCAAACCAAATGGGCAAGAAGAAACACTCAATAGCCCACAATATTGTCTTCACCATTTTTCCAGTACTAAAGTATGGCAATGGCTCCTCACCTAATCATGAGTTCTGTTTTGCAGGTTGTGATTGAATTTCCGTACATTTTAGTTGAGACTATAATATATGGAGTTATAGTGTACGCAATGATGGGATTTGAATGGACAGTAAGCAAGTTCTTTTGGTATCTTTTCTTCATGTACTTCACCTTCTTATACTTAACTCTCTATGGGATGATTACCGCTGCCGTTTCTCCTAATTACAACATTGCTGCCATAATTTCAAATTCCTTTTATTTTATGTGGAACATGTTCTCAGGATTCGTCGTTCCCCGAACGGTAACTTAATTTTTCTTCTTTCAAGTAATTATCAAGAGAGATATGTGGTCTAAAGGGCAAAAACTAATAACAAAATAATATTCGTAATATGACAGAGGATGCCTGTCTGGTGGAGATGGAACTACTGGCTCTGCCCTATAGCTTGGACATTGTATGGATTGGTTGCTTCGCAATACGGAGACGTAAAGGAGCCATTAGACACTGGTGAAACAGTTGAAGAATTCTTGAGGAGTTATTTCGGATTTCGACATGACTTTGTTGGAGTTGTTGCAGCTGTACTTGTTGGGATGAATGTGCTCTTTGGATTCATCTTTGCCTTCTCTATCAAACTACTCAACTTCCAGAACAGATGAAATATTTCTGGACATATATTTAAAAGTAAATTTTGCTCCTGATTTTTCACAAGCTTATGTCGTGTTTGCCCAGTTATGAATAAAAGTCGGTTTATAAAAAACAATGTAGCGAAAAATGGCAAATTATTTTCTTTTTTCTCCTCGTGTAAATTACGTGATCACCTTTGTTATATTCTTAGAGAATCACGTCATCAATATCATGTAAGATGTAGTGAAAAATTGAAGGAAACATCACAAAATACGGATATGCAAAGAAACAGCAAAGTTTTGCTCGCATCTCAGGATACTGAATAAACTGATATCCATTACCGCATATTACTGTCTAAGAATCATTGCAGGACTCTACAGGGCTTTGACTACCCATTGAAGTTAATTCTAGTGCAAGAAAGGTAATGAGTCCTGATACATACCTGTCAGAAAAAAAAATCACCCCTCGCTGGAGACATAACCACTCACTTCCTCTTTCACCTTCTAAAAGATAGACAACCTCTGCCTCACTATCTTATCTTATCATGAAGGCTATTTTCCAGGTACACAGCTCCAAAGGAGGCTCATTTTCTCCCAGTATTAACTTGATGCAGGTTTAGATGTTACTGACAGAAAAATTCATTTCATGGGTTTCGGATGTTAATTTAGGAATTTCTTGAGCTTGTGGAACTGACCCCTATAAGAAAAGCACTAGTAGGATTGCCTGGTGTAAATGATCTTTCAATTGAGAAGCGAAAGAGGTTGACTATTGCAGTTGAGCTTGTTGCTAATTCATCAGATATTTTCATGGATGAGCCAACATCTGGACAACAAGCCAGGGCAGCAGCCATAAAAGAAGTGACAAATACTGTGGGCACCGTGCGAACAGTGCTATGTACAATATGCCAGTCAAGCACTTAAATCTTTGATGCATTTGATGAGGTTAGATAAATAATTTTCTTGGTCAAAAAAGTAAGGATCTGTTTTGGTCCTCGCTTCGTGAAGCTTCTAATTAGTTCATCTTCAAATTATAGTTATTTCTGCTAAAAAGGGGAGAGCACCAGAATTATGTTGGACGCTATATCTGCCATTCCATCAGATATTTTGAGGTTAGGACACATAATTAAACGCGTGGTACTAGAGTTTCTCCAATCTTCCCTTTAATCCTGAATTTCTGACATTTGACAACTAAATTTACGCAGGAAATTGAGGGGGTTGCTAAAATCAAGGATGGTTTAATCCTGCAACTTGGATGTTTGAAGTTACAACAGCAGTTCAGGAAGCAGCTCTTGGAATTACCTTCGCCAACAGATACAAGAACTCCGGACAATACAGGTCAGTCAAGAATTCCAAATATTTAGATGAGACAAAGGTTAGGCACCTTGTTACATAGATTGACACGAATTCTCTGTTTGAACGACATACTGTGAAATATTCAGGAGAACCGAAATTTGATCAAGGAACTTGGCAGCCCTCTTCCAGCTTCACTTCACCAGTCAATACTCACAAAACTCTCTTCACCCAGTTCATAGCTTGCCTACGGAAGCAGCACTTTTCCTACTTGAGAAACCCAACTACTCTTCAGTAAGACTATTATTCGCAAGAAATTCATAGCTTTAAGGATTTTAGGATCCAAAAGGTACATATACACAACAGACATACTTTTCACTGAAGGCTGGAACCAATCTTTTCTACCTTTAGTAAAATGTTTTTGATGTCCAGAAGCTGGCAACTAGATATCCTGAACTCAATGGGCTCCATATATTCCCGGTACATTTAACCATCATCATGGAACAAATTCCACTTAAATGATCTGCTCATACAAAGGATAAAACAAGATAAATAAACTTCTATCTAAGCAACAAATTATGCTACCAACTTGCTGCCGCATATTTTACAGTTGAACTCAATTCTCTCATCATCTGAAACTACAACTAAAATTTTAGATAAGAGAACAAAATGAAAGAAAAGAGAAAATGAAAAAGCATTTGTCACCATCTCAATTAGCCAAGCTATCCAAGAAGCTTTGCAACTCCCTTAAACCCTCAGCAGAGAAGCTTCTCTGCACCCTTGAGCGTGGGGCAACCAAATTGGGGGGAGGCTCAGAATTGAAGCAAACCACAACAACGGCCAAATTATCCCCACTCTTTCTTTTCAAAGCTTCATTAACCAGGTCTTTGCTACACATTACTGGATCATTGTGCTCCTGAAGCCTCCGCCTGGCAAAATCCACAGCATTTTGGCTTCTGAAAACATCCCACATTCCATCACAACCTATAATGAGAAATTCATCTTCCTCTGTCAGTTGTGTAGTCATAAGCTCTGGTTCCGCACTAAGTGGGCCACCATCTTTATCTTTCATTCCTTCCATGTGCCAATCTCCAATAGCACGAGCAACACTAAGTAGACCATTGAGATACCCATCAAAAACATGGCCCCCCGATGCTTCAATGCGCTTCCGCTCTTTGATACAAACCGGTTTGTGATCTCTTGACATTTCAATTGCTTTGCCACGGCGACAAAGCACAGCTCGGCAGTCTCCCGCATTTGCCACCACCAATGACCTACAATGAGAGATTAAGTTAAAACAACCCGTACATACTCAGCATTACGAAGTTTAGAATTTTGGAGCACTCATGAATTGGCTTTCAGAGAAGGGTGAGAATGCCCCAGAAGAGATACAATGGATGATTGGATTCAAAAGAATATAACCAAAGAGCAAGCCTACACTCATTTAGCATCAGATTGTCACAAGAACATCAAACTCCAGCCCAGCCATTTCAGGCTCATTATGGTTTAAGAGCTGTTATATTTGAATACTTAGCTCAACATTGAAGCAAGTGATTAAATAAAGCACCAAATACATAACTAAATATCTAAATGGTAGAATGCACTTTTAAGTAGAATTATTAGAATGATCACTAATTATGAAAAGTAAATACAGTTTTCAGCTTGAACCTCTGGAAATATAAACATCTATCCATGTAATTTCTAAGTTCAAACAGCAGAAATGAGACTAGAGCAAGCATGCCAGCAAATTAACGAAATAAGGAAAGGCCAAATCATAACTAAATGGTTTTACTGAAAATTATTGAAAAGAATAATAATATATATGATAAGATATTTTGGGGATACGATGAATGCTTGCTAACCTCCCAATAACAAGAGCTGCCAGTGCAGTGGTGCCAGAAGTAAGGGCTGCATCCAGAGAGCAAGCCTCTGCAAAAGCTGTGTCAGTTTGCAGAAATGCAGAAGCAACAACCCTCTCAATCTCTCTTGGGAAGTTCACATCCTCAACAATGAATTTCGGCAAATGGTAACATGTAAAGTCAGCAGCATGTCTTCCTCCATGTCCATCAAACACCTGAAATAAACATAATAACATTGAGTTGCCCCATATTATAGATCTCAAAAAAAAAAAGACAAAAACTAATCTTTGGATATGAACTATGGTTTGTGCCATAGACACCACTAACAACACTGCCATGAACAGCAGCAGCAAATATTATGTTAAAAGTACAATTCTTAAAGCATATGACAACAAAAATGTTGAAAATGAAAAATATGCAACAAAACCTTCAGCAATTTATAAGCACAAGGTGAGTCACAAGTCACAGGAAAAAAAATACCCCATAGAAGGCATTAGGTCCATCAGCAATGCTATTGAGCCCATAGTCTCTCACAAAATTGTCAATACATATATACACATCTTCCATGCTTGGGCGAAAGCCAATGTCTGCACATGCTCCAGAACGAACAACTGGAAGGAAAGCGGTGTCATGATTTCCTACACCAAGCTCAGGTTCAACAGATAAATCTGACGTCCTTGTCTTCACCTGTCAAATTTCTTGTCAAAACCACAAAAAAAGAACTGTAGATGAACAGCAGTTACACATGTGTTGGCAAATAAGAGCACCCAATAAAAACAATTAGATTGAACTGTGACAAACTTAACACTTACTCTTCCATAAAGCTAAGAACAAATGGTAAATAAAATAACAGATCAAGTGATAAACACCAAAAAAAGAAACATTAAAAAAATACATTAAAAATATTACGTTTCATAGAAAGCTCGACATTAGAAAAGCCATTTGTACCCAACAGCTCAGTTTTTTAAATATCATTTATGATTATTGCATTCATACATTTGGAGAATTCAATGACATATAAATTAACCAGGACAATGGAAGATGCTTGCTAATGGCACAAGAAGGAAATTAACAAAGAATGTCATGGATTACTTGCACTGGTAATTTACACTTTAAATACAGAGCAAGGGACAAATGTACAGCCATCACAATAATCTATACCTTATAATTTCAATAATAAGATGTTTAGGTATCATCAGAAAATGCTAATAACTGAATCATAATAATTGAATCACATCTAAAAACTTTAATCAAACCAGTCACCCACTTGGGAAAGCTCTAAAAAGCTAGAGCTCATAATTCAGTACTATCAAAGACCACACATTCTGATTTCTGATTATCATTGCTATTCTTAACAAATTTCAAGAACTATCAGAACCAATTAGAAGATATTTCATCTTCATTCTCCACCCTAGAAAAAAGCACAGTTCTTTCATGTTGTTTTGTCAAGAACAATATCTAAATTAAAGAAAAAAAATTGCATTACCAAAAAGAGAAAAAAAAATTAGGTGAGAAAGCAAAGGAATGAACTTACAAGAGACTTGTGGCGAACCAGCGTCTTCTTACAGGAAAGAGGAACATGATTATTGTTATTATCAATGCTAAAACACTGTCGACAAGCTGTTCCAGAGAGAGGGTTTGGAGGCCTACCGTCACTTGAGCTTCCATTTTCCCCAATTCCACAATACCCTTTATCTCCCTCCATTATTCACATCCTCCTTTTCAGCTTCATTAAATACCAAAAAAATATATATATTTTGAAAACAAATCTCGACTTTGCAATTCAAAAGCGACTACTTACTCAACAAGCAGACCGCAACTTAATTTACTCGGTGAGTCGGTCAATGAGTTGACTCAGCTCAGAAAAGGGAAAATTGCTTTTATGGAAAGTGGTGATATATTTGTGTAATAATGTAGATTTAAGGGTGTATTAGGGTTTTCAATCAGTTGTGGAAAAATAAGAAAAGGTTCAAACTTTATAAATAACAGCGATTTAAGTTAAAAGAAAAATAATAATAAAATTAGGGTTTCTTTAGGAGTTACAGAAGAGAAACGAAATTGTAGCAATTGACAGAGATAAAGAAGATGAGAGATTTATGGCGATTCTTGCGATGTTTTCTTTTCTTTTTTCGAAGCTGAAATTTGAAAAAGCTTAAAGCTGTTGGGTTTTTGAAGCAGCAAAGCCACAGTAGAAGAAGCAGCATCCGTCCCGCGTATTAAACGATGTCGTTTCTCAATGGGAATCGTGGCGCTTCATTCACTTTTTTTTTTTTCTTTTTTCTTTTCAACAAATAAAATATATTTATTTTATATATACGTGTGTGATTGTATGAATAAGGAGTAATAATATGTAATAGGTCTTTCATTACATAGATTTTACTAATAATGATACAGATTGAAATGATTGTAGTCTTTCTTTTTTCCATCAAAGTGTGGAGAAACTAGGGTCTATTTCTTAGTTTTTATTCTCTATAATAATAGTATAAATTTGGACCGACATTTGGGTTCCCATGTGATCCCACATGCTAATTGTGATTTGGACCTTTTTAGGTGCAAAGCTTCTTTTGTGCACTATTCTAATTAACTGCCTATCGTATATGGAAAAGACCAGTCTAATACATTCCCTTTTCAAATATGTCTGCTTCCTTTTGATTATTGTATGAG
This sequence comes from Ricinus communis, assembly GCF_019578655.1. Classification (NCBI taxonomy): domain Eukaryota; kingdom Viridiplantae; phylum Streptophyta; class Magnoliopsida; order Malpighiales; family Euphorbiaceae; genus Ricinus; species Ricinus communis. Next base: position 26,902,419 of record NC_063258.1, read on the forward strand.
AGAAGTTATTAGAAAATATTATTATCTGAATCATAATGAATTATCTCAAATTAAAAGTTAATATTTAATAATAATCACATTTCCAATTGGGTTATTACATGAGGAGAATGTAGTAAAAGTAAATCACTTGCACATGCAACGTTGATTTAACAAAGTATAGATGCAAATTAAACAAAGTTGTCCAGCTTCTAATATGCTAGGAGCCAAAGAAGGTTGGGCAATTAAGTGAACTTAGGGCGAGTAGGATTGTCTTGTTTGGATCTAAGTTGGTAGCTACAGGCAAGAAGCCATTTCCAACACGCGTCTCAAAGGCCAAACAGTGGTGGAAGACGGCAAGCAACAGGTGGCTTGATTCAAGGGTCCAACTCCAACCCAAGTGTCAAATCATTTTGTCACCTTACCAACCCTTGTTTTACCTCTCTCTAGCCCCAATTTCCCATATATTACTTCTTTATATACCAGTCTTCTTGTACGCTTCAACATTAAGAGAGACATCACATGGCCATTACAACTAGTTGCTGCCTCAATATGAATATCCCTCCTCCAACTAGTGCTTCAAGTCTACCTTCTTCTTCTTCTACTACAAAGCCCACTGCTCAAGCCTCTTGGTAAGTCTAAATCAGTCTCAAAATTCTCAAGTTTCTTTTCTTTTCTTTTCTTCTTTTTGTAGATTGGTTGGGATTAGAACTATTGTATTCAGAAACAAATTATAACATTACTACTCTTGACACAAAAAAACTTGTACCCTTTTGTCTTGCTCTTCATATAGGTTCAAGAATGAGAAGTGGAGAAGCCAATGTGTACTAGGCATGGCCTGCATGATAATTGGACTTGAAATGGATAACTTGGTGAATGAAGAAACTAATCTTGCTATGGCCGCAGAGAATTCCTCATCGGTTGTAGAATTAAAGGTGAAACCAAAGACTAGAAGATGGAGTGATAAGAGAATGTGTCCTCCATGGAGGCTAAATTCACTAGAAACCATTGTGCCTGAGAATCTTCCAAGGCCATCAGCTCGTCGGAGATGGGAGGCTACTGGTTATTCTAAGATTGATCCGGCTCCGGCTCCGGCTCCGGCAAGGAAAGTGTCAGTCAAAAGCATTATGATTATGGATAATTGCTTTACCATGTAATTAAAGAACGTGTAGCTACTAATCATGTATATAGATAATACAATAAATAATTACTAAGATCAATAATGATAATATTAAAGAATGATTATACACCTTTTTATTTAAGACCCATGATCTGATGTGATGAAGATTAGATATTTGTTTGTAGCATGGATTTTAGAACGGAGATCGTAGTAGTACAGACTAAACAATTGATTCCATGATAGTTGGATGTTATAGTACACGTAGTACAATTTGGATGTTGTGGGCAAAACAGCGAAACAAGTACAGCTTGTCTTTTTTCCAAGTCTCGGCCCAGCTTGTACTTCAACATTTTTAGCTCAAGTGGGCCTAATAGCTAAGAAATTGGGTCCTTCCTTAATATGCACTTCCTCTGCTGGATGATGGTTTATGCTGAGGGACGACAATGAATAAGAAAATTGTAATCTCTCGAATCTTGAATCGATGAAGAAAGTTGAGCAGCTTCCATCAGTGGAGTTTTCTGGCTTCTATGACGGTTCCATTTATGTTTGTTTTGTGGTCATCTCCAAGTGAGTCAATCAGGTGATGAGAAATTCATCAAACAAGAGTAGGGAACCAGCATAATATAATTGATTTGAGTTCTCCAACAACGTTCCAAGGAAAGTTGTATTATGAAACAAAATTTCACAACCATATGCATTCCTTTGTTGTTGTTATACATCTTCCATCACTGATCTCAGGCACGACGAGTGACTATAACATTGGATAGATGCGTCTAATGTTTATGGTCTGGAAGATGATAGTTTTTCAATGTGTTTATTTTGTCGGGAAATGCATATATAGTGCTTTTCTAGGAATTGTCTGGGGTGATGTTTGCTGATAAGGTAAAAAAGAGAAAAAGTAAAAAAGAAAAGTCTCAATTGTTCTTTCAGGGAGCTCCTTATAGCTTTTAGATCTTCTAGACATATTGACTGACAAAATGCTTTGAAAAATGAAAATGCATCTTTGAAAATTATGTTTTCTAACAAAAGCCAAAAACTTTCATTATGTCTCTGATTTTCCAATAAAGATGACGAGAGCTTATGGAATTAGAGATTAACACATGCCAAAAGAACTTTTCATAACACTTCTTTTAATTTATTGATCCTTCTGTCAGGCTCTTGCCCTTGCAGCCGTCCTTATTAATTTATATAAGTTTACGGAGAAAATGTTCGCGTTGACATTGTTTTAAGTCGTTGTTCTGATTCATGTTTCTGGAGACAATTGCTTTCACTTGTTATGGATTTGTCCGCAGGAATGAATCTTATCGCCTAATCAGATCAAGGTTTCGAAGTGCAAATTTGCTTAAGGATATATTTGTATGCCAATTAGGCTGATTATGGTACCTTTTGCTTTTTACCCTTGTCCAAATCTTTTTTTTTTTTTTTTAACTATTCGGACAACTCTGCTAAATTGTGCAAATAACTAAAAGTTCCAAATTGGTGGATGACATGTTAATGACTCAACCTGAGCTGGATTAAACAAACTTAGTCAATTTAACAGCACTGTCATAAAGTCCAAGGATATGGACTTTTACTCCATTTCAGACATATATAATACAAACATGCTCCAATTTCTACTAATCTTTCTTTGGCCGGCTTTTAGCTCATGCTCAACTCTAATCACTACCTTTCTAGTTTTCCCTTTCATTTCTCTGATTCTATCACGTAATCAGTATGGATTTTGGTAGCAGAAAGACGAGATTTAAGAACAGGACTCCCAGGGCGATTTCACTTCAGCCTTTGCGTTGTTCTGTGGAACATGGAATTGAAATTGAAGGCAGAGAGATGGTAATAGCTCCTGGAAAACAATTAAAAGTTAGAGGAAATCAGTTCTCTTACGAGGAGACAGTTCCCGAGTTTCATGGTATGTTACGTATCAGATTCGTCGGAGAAGAGAACAACGCTGCTACCATCACAGCCCGGCACGTAAGGCTTTGCGCGGATATATTCTTTAATGAGGATCGTAATCATCGCCTTTTCGTAACCGCTATTCAAGAGACAATCCTGGATTACATGTATTGTTCCAAAACTCCAGCCTTCTTTTTCATTTTTCATGTTTGTTGTTGAGATCTTGAATCTGGACAGATAAATTGAATTTATGCAGACCGTTCAGCTGGTTACTAAAGAATCAGGGAAAACCTGAAGTGGTAATATTTATGCAGCCTGAGCCGCCGAATTTAGATGGTAAATCTCTTTGTTCTAATTTCCTTTTGCAGGGGATTTTGGATAGTTGATTAATTGCTTAAAAGATGGACATCCCTTTTTTTTGTTCTTTCACGATTTACCATGTTACCCTTTCTAATTTCTAAAAGATGTTTCTCATGTCAATTAGGCATTGCTGGAGCTGCAATGTCAGAGAGGAGCTAGCCAGCTAGAGATAGATACCACGTACAGCCCTATCTGTGGTTTTTACTGTTCTCAGGTAACCTAGTTTCGACTTGAATACTTTCGTTGCTGTACTGGGTATGAATATGAGAGTACGTAATTATAAGTTCTCTAAGATGGATTACATAATTAAGTAGTAAAATTTAAAGTAAAACTTGAAAGTTTAAAACTGCAAGAATTCAAAATTTTCTTGTTCAGAAAACTAGTTGTTGCTAGACTTTAATTTTTCTAAGCTAAAGTAGTGTCAGGTTTTCTTTTTCCTGCCACAATTTTAGTTTCACAGCACTTGCTTGGAGAGTAGCCTTCTGTAAGGAAAATTCTTATATAAGTTCTTATATAAGTTTGATGTATATACCACAGCTAATAGGAGAGTAACACACATGTAAGGTATTTTATATTTTGATATTTAATGATTAATATGTATTCATTCATTTAAAACTAATAAATATGTATTAATTATCTACAGTTTTGTAGATAGGTGAAATATATATCAAGTTTAACCAAGAACTTTTTCTTTTGTAATGCTTCTTTTTCCAGAATTGCATTCTATTTAGGCGATAACATTTTCAGGAGTGACTCTTCTACGTAAAATCTCAGCCAAGGCAATAAGACGCTATGAAACTTCATTCTTGGAGCTGTAGTGACTTCCTTGTCTGATGGATTTTCTGTTCTTTTCGCAGGTTTTTGGTGTACTTGTGGATAGAGGGGTTTTGTAATTGTAATTTAGGTCAGTCATGCGAGATGTCATGAACCACCCATCATTGAATAGGCTTTTAAGACGGACACGATGGTGATGGAATGTAGATAAAATTATGAGGGGCAGTCGACCGGCACTAGCAATGTAAATAAGTGGCTTTATGGTTATATATATACATGCATATGGGTGGCCCTTTGTTGTCGCCAAAATGTAAAATGTATTATATGTTATATATGAGTGACCCTTCGTTGTCCCCAAAATGTAAACTGTTATTTAGAACTTGGTTGTCTGTTTATATATGCATGGGTGGTCCTTTATTGTCACCAAAGTGTAAAATGTTATTTAGAAGTTACTCCATGTTTATATTTGCATATGGGTGTCCCTCTGTTGTGACCAAAATGTAGAATGTTATTAAGAAAAACTTTAGACATCTTAGCAATGTGCACTCTTTAACAATAGTCAGCAGGTATCTTTTAGTGGGCAGATGCATAATGCAATGGAGTTGATATGCCAGAACCTGCCTTACCAGGGGCAAATGAAGTTAAAAAATTTCATTGATTATTCCGGAGAAAAGAGAAAGCAGCTACTTCATGGAAAAGGGGCCTAAGTAGCTTATTTTTTGCTTGGTTTGATTGGAAACTGAAGAAATTACTTGTACATCTGCAAAGATGAATCTCATTGACCATGAGTTCTTGATGGGATGGTGTTCTACATCAAATGGTTTCTTATGTTCTGATTGGGCCCGAGGCCGACATTGAGCAATTACTCTGTATCAGATGGGTTTTCTATTTCTTAGTTGGGCTAGACCACCAGAGACCTTCTTCCATTAAGAAAAGAAAAGAAAGTTCCCGTTTGGGGAATTATTTGTTTTTAAGAAATATTACTTAAGAAATTAGTTTATTCTCTCTTGTTGGTTGTCATATTAAAAGTGACTTTCTGATGTTGTTGTGGTGGTCGGCGAGGGCTGCTGGTGAGCGAGGCCTTCGTGGTCGGGCTATGATTTTTCATGACATCCAATGCTGATTACTGATATATGCTTACATGATTTGCCTTTTTAAACTAATGGTCAAGCTACAATACGAGTAATTCATCTTCCGTGATGAGTCTAAAAGTTTAACTTTATGCTTGTCATCCTGTTTCTTAGTTTTTCTTCTATATGCTACCCTCAGAAATTAACTTCTAGTTATAGAATAGAAGCAAAGCCACTTACTGTTGGATCCGATTATCATAATCTTGTTTGACTAATTTTTCTAACCATCCTAAAATTTTATATTTTTTTGAGACAATGAGCTAAAGTATAATTTTAATCTCCAATATGTGTATATAGTTTCTATTGAGAGATGCGGTAATTTAGTCCACACCGGATAATATGAGAAAAATAAAAAATTATAATAAAAAGGTCAAATAAGGTCCATTTATATTCATTAATACCGTCAGAGACATCTATAAAGTTAATACATGGCTTAATGCCATCAAATGGAGCATTTTCTCTGTAGAATTATATTTTACTGCTCCGTTAATGATTGTTATGGGTAGATTTCTTTACTTGTATTTCTTGATGTTTGATATTTATTTTTATTTTTTATATTAAAATATAATTATTTATCTTCATTAATAAAATATCCATATTTCTTCTCAAAAAAATATTCATCCACTCACACCCTTTTAAATTCTTCAGGTTCATTTAAGTTAATAGTTTTTAAATTTTAATTCAATTATTATTATTTTGTCAATTAATATTTTTGCATTTCTATAGCTATTAAAATTATATCATACTATATTCTTCCTTAGTCTCCGTTATTATTCTAAGGCACTAATGCACCAGGTTCACTCTGAATATCTTATCATATATCTAATGTACTAAATAATACTATAATCTTCTTTTTGGCAAACAATTATATAGGTGCGTACGTTTACAATTCTGTGTCACTGACAAGTGTTGGTGAATTGTGAAACAATGGTGCATTATTATTTACTTTCTGATTTGTTCTTGGTACGATTAAAGGGATTTTCTGGTTGATTCATATTCATGAGTGAGAGACTAAAGTGAACAAGAGACAAGATAACAGATGTTGAAGCAACTAGTGACAATAATAACAATCCACTGGCACAGTTTCGTTTTAGGAAAGAGGAAAAGCATTAAACTTACTTTCAGCAGATTTTCACCCAACAACTGGAAAGCATGATCCCAGAAAAAGCTACCAAGAAAAACATGCAAAGCCTGAAAGTGAACTTGCGTTTAGAATTCTGGATTCCCCCTGCTGGTAAAGGATTTGATCCTCGACTATCCAATGTATATATCTTATCATGGATTGAATCCTGTTCTGCTAAGGTGTCAATGTACTTACTTCCAAGCTGTTGTAATGCGATCAAATTAACTCCTGCAGCTATCAGGGAGAGGCTGAAAGGAATCCAACAATTTTTGCATTCTAGAGTTTTTGATGTCAACACGATTGTCGAGATTACACCTTGAAAGACGAAGTAAATGTTCGCAAGTTGGAAAGATCTTGATTGAAGTTCCTGAAGTCTCTTATCTATGTCTACTATCTTTGTTTTCAGATCTTTTATTTCATTCCCAATTTGATCTTGTCGCCTCTGGGAATAATCAGCTGATGCTACATTTACAGGAGAATGATTTGCAAGTAGTGGTTGCTGAGAATTATCAAGAGGTTGCATTTCTATTTGAATTACATCTAGCTGTTGCTCAGGATCATTGCCAGGTTGCTGGGCTTCAGCTTGAATTTCAAGATCTGCAGGAAGTAATTGTTGAGAAACAAGTTGTATCTCCGGAGGATTATCCATGCGGAAGAACAAAAAGTACTTGGCAATATTATTCTACGGAAGCATGAAATCACTTGATAATTGATATACATTTTACAAGAAAAATGAAGTGGATGGACTCATAAAATATCCTATGTTGACGGACTAAAATAAAATTTTATTGCTTCCAACCCAATTAAAAAATCCTGAAAACTAGGTTGTTGGCAAACTGAGAACAAGAAGACTTGAATACTAATTAGACTACTGGACATGGATATAACTCGGTCCATTGAAGGAGAAGTGCATAGCTGCCATGGATTGGGTGTTTGTCAGCTTTTCAGGATATGGCTTGGAAAACTTCACAAACCTCGGTCAGATTTTCAGCTCGATCCATTACAAAAGTCTTGCTTCTAAAATTGGAGGAAATTACATCATTTACAGTTTTCTTTTCTTCCTTTTATACAGTGCATTTAAACTTCAATATTTACATTCTTTTTCTATTTCATTTATATGGTAATTCCTTCCTTTTTCTTTCTTTTATATATATATTTTATATGTTTGCCTTCTCTTTTAATTTTTTCTCAATACGATTTCAGATCCTTTCATCATCATCTGCATCTCAATCCCATCATCATCACTCTCTCAATTCATCAATTCATAATCATTAAATTTTTTTCTTTTGCTTTTTTGGAAATTTTCGATGTGTTTACTTTTGAACACTATTTGTCCAGCATGAACACCACCGGCAATCAATGCCACTATCGACAATACCGTCATCTCTACCACCTACTAAACAAATTGCAAATTAATATTGTTTTGACAAAGACAAGAATTATTATTTTATAACAATCTATTATTTATGATTACCCATGATTTCTCTCAATTAATCTTCAATGTTTCAGATTGAATAGTTGATGATCTCTGTCAACTCTAATTCTTAAAACATGAAAGATATATGTTAATCTCAAGCTCAATCATATAGACTCTCACTCTTCTTCTTTTGAAAATCTATACAAATTGTCTTTTGTATAACATAGAGTAATTTATAGTTGTATGAGTTGTGTTTGGTTTCTACAATGATAATCCATTTATATTTTTAAGATAAATGTTATGAGAGAGAGAAATCTTGTAACTCCTCTTGTAAGTCTATATTCTTTTTGTTTCAAAGTTTTACAAAGTTGTATGTTTGTTTAAAGTTTTCAAAGTTGTTTATATGTTTATGTTCAAAGTCTGTTATTATTAATAAAGCAATTCAAAGTTTATCTTCTTTCCCCATCATCAAGCGTAGGCTCTGATACCAAATTTGAACGAGATCTAGGAAATAGAAGGAAATATTAAGCAGTGAAGATTTAGATCTAAGTTCGTGGCGTTGGTAACCAGACTCACGCTTTCACAGCCTGTGGGAGCTTTAAATGCTCTTGCAGAATCTGTTTTCCAGCCTATAAACTTATAGATCTGAAAATAAATTTGAACAGAAACAATCAGCAAGTTTCTGATGTGCAGGATCCCCTTACGAGGCAAGCACAGAGCATACGCTTGATGATGGGGAAAGAAGAAGAAGATAGATAAAGAAGATAAACTTTGAATTGCTTTATTAATAATAACAGACTTTGAACATAAACATATAAACAACTTTGAAAGCTTTAAACAAACATACAACTTTGTAAAACTTTGAAACAAGAAGAATATAGACTTACAAGAGGAGTTACAAGATTTCTCTCTCTCTTACTCACTCTTTTCACTCTAATTTCTTCTGTGAGAACTTAGAACTTAGAAGAACTTAGAAGAGAAAGAAGCTCTAGTTCTCACAGAAGAAATTAGAGTGAAAAGAGTGAGTAAGAGAGAGAGAAATCTTGTAACTCCTCTTGTAAGTCTATATTCTTCTTGTTTCAAAGTTTTACAAAGTTGTATGTTTGTTTTGGATAGATCTGTTTGTAGGAACAGTGTTTCTCCTTTTGGTGAGTGAAGCTTGTGTTTGGAACCAAAGGCAGAAATCATAGCTTTGTAATGAATTTTGAAAATTAATGCTATCGGAATAGATCTTTCAAGCATTTTGTAATTGTGAGTTTTGATTTGAAGAACGATGCTCTTTAAAACATTTTTATCGTTTAAAGAAATCGTGATAATTGGAAAACAATTGAAAGAAATAGGTCCTTTATTGAGGCTTGACTCAACAGTACCTAACAGGGAATCATAGAAATTTGTAAACCTAGCATCCCTAAGGATGGCTAATATGGAAGTATCTAGACCTTCTCTGGTAAAGGGCTTAATACCTACCTGGACTAGACCTATGTGGATATACTTATAATCCTTTTCCATATGCTTTTGGAGGGTCTTTGGATTTAAGAGATAAATCTCTTCAAAAGGCTTTGAAATTTGGATATCTCTTTCTTCAGTCTTGATTGTAAAATCAGTCTTGAAGAGAGGGAACTTTGAAAACTCATAAATTTGTTTCTTTTGGACTTTGGGTATTTCCCAATCGTCAATATGCTTTGAAAAATCTTCAATAGTGATTTCTTCACTATTTACTAGACCTTGTACCTCGATGATTCAGAGGCGGGAAGAATTTGAGAAAGAAGAAGATCTACGGAAGAAAGGTTCTAAATTCATTTTAACCTAAACCAAAATAACTTTCTAGACAAGCCCGGACCACGCTCTCGTCGGGACTTACTACTCACAGCATAAAATGAAATGAACTTGCCTATAGGAAACCCGATGCGATTCTAAAATGAATGTAAAATCTTTATAATGTAGATATGCTTCTAATCCCGGAACCCAATTGGCTCTGATACCAAATTTGAACGAGATCTAGGAAATAGAAGGAAATATTAAGCAGTGAAGATTTAGATCTAAGTTCGTGGCGTTGGTAACCAGACTCACGCTTTCACAGCCTGTGGGAGCTTTAAATGCTCTTGCAGAATCTGTTTTCCAGCCTATAAACTTATAGATCTGAAAATAAATTTGAACAGAAACAATCAGCAAGTTTCTGATGTGCAGGATCCTCTTACGAGGTAAGCACAGAGCATACGCTTGATGATGGGGAAAGAAGAAGAAGATAGATAAAGAAGATAAACTTTGAATTGCTTTATTAATAATAACAGACTTTGAACATAAACATATAAACAACTTTGAAAGCTTTAAACAAACATACAACTTTGTAAAACTTTGAAACAAGAAGAATATAGACTTACAAGAGGAGTTACAAGATTTCTCTCTCTCTTACTCACTCTTTTCACTCTAATTTCTTCTTGGATTATCTCAGTCCAAGTCCTGATGGGCTTTGAAGTTGAAGGGAGAACTTCATTCACTGGTCTTTGAATTTGGGCCGGTTTTGAACTAGCAGTGGACTTTTCTTCTTTGGACTTCGATTTTCTTGGCATTTTGTATCACTCCTGTTTTTGTAAGAACTCTCTGGTTAGAAAGTCAGGAATAGAATTTGATTCTCCTCGAATAAATTCAATCTCAAAATCAAAAACGGATAAGATAGCTTGCCAACGGGCGAAAATCTATTTTGAAGCTATATTTTGGACATCTTTTTGTAAAACTTATTTTGCAGACTTGCAATCAATTCTTAAAAAAAAAATTGATTTAAAAGATCGCTTTGAAATTTAGAAATACAGAGAACTATCGAAAGGATTTCCTTTTGATAGTAGAATAATTCTTTTCGGGTATCATTCCGGTGAGCGGTAAGTAAACTGGACAATACATTCTTTGAATTTTAAACTTGCTTTAGAATCCCACCATATCCTAACTCCCGATGCATCCGTTTCTACAATCTTAAATGCGAAGGATCAAATTTAGATGCAAGGAATTTCTAAAACTTATTTTTTAATGCTTTGGACAATCATTGTATACTTGATCGGACCAAGGAGGGGTTTTTTCTTAGCCTATCATGCGGGGCTTTATGAGACAGTTTAAATTAGGATAAAAATCCATGACATAATTTAAACTACCAAGAAATCTTCGTCGGGTTTTTCCAAAATTTTATCTGAAAACTTTGAAGTGAATGCAAGGGATCTCTCAATTGGAGTAATTGTACCCCGAGAGATGTAATGACCAAGAAATCTAATTTTTGTTTGAAAAAGAGATATCTTAGACTTTGAAACCACTAAACCATTTTTCTTAACAACATAGAAAAACGTTTCTAGGTGTTTAAAATGCTGTTCAATGGAATTTGAAAAGATTAAAACATCATCTATGTAGACAATGCAGAACTTTGAAAATGGATTAAAAATGTCATTCATGATTTTCTGAAATTCAGAAGGGGCATTTTTTAATCCAAAAGGCATCACATTCCACTCATATTGGCCGAATGGGATTGTAAATGCCGTTTTGTAACGATCTTTTGGATCAATCTGGATTTGCCAAAATCCTGATTTCATGTCAAACTTTGAAAAGATGAATGCAGAATGCAGTTTTTGTAAAAGATCTTTTTTATTTGGAATAGGATACCTAATCCACTTAAGAGCTTTGTTCAAGGGTTTGTAGTTGATCACTAGCCTAGGAGTTCCTCTTTCTATCTCGCTATTCTTATTGACATAGAAAGCTGCACAAGACCAAGGTGATCTAGACTTTGAAATTAAACCTTTAGACTCAAGATCTTTAATCTCTAATCTGCAATGGCTTTCTAAGGACTCATTCATCTGAATGGGTCTGGCTTTAGTAGGGATTTGCTTATCTGAAAAATCATTTTCATATGGCAAATCTACCATATGTTGCTTTCGATTCCAAAAAGCATTTGGAAGATCAGAACAGAGTTCATTCTCAATCTTCATTTGAAAATCAGAAATTTTTCTTTGAATAAAATCTTTTTGCAGTTGATCTAGGATTCTCTTCAAACCCACCTCTTGTTGAAGATGAGAAAGATGGGTCTGTTTTCCTTTGATCAAAGCATTGATTTCAAAATTGTAAATGGAATGTGCTTTGATAAGATTCAAATTTCTCTTTTTTGGTTTTTCTAGAAAAGGAAAAACAATCTTTGAATCTTTAGCTTTGAAAATGATTCCAGCAGTTGTCACTTTAAAGGGAGTTATCAAATTGATAAACGGAGTCCCTAAGATAACAGTTTGCTGAAGATCCTTTGTAAGAATAAAAACATTCTTTAAAGCAATGTTATTATTAAGAATTACAGTTTTACCGAAGCAATCTTAATTTTTGAAGAATTGGCTGAAGTTAGCCTTTCTTTGGTTTCTTGATGAAACCTTTTAGGAACCAGTTCGCAGTTGATACAATTGAGGTCTGCTCCTGTATCAAACAACGCGATGGTTTCTATCTGGAAATCACCAGGAAAAACAAGCTTTATTTGAATCAAATATTTTCTTGAAGTAATTTCCTTTAAAACATTGATAAAGTTTTCAGGAACATTTTCAGAAACTTCAAGGTTTTGAAAATCATTTTCCTCATCAGAATCAGAATCACTATTCTGTTTGAGGATCAGGCTTTGAAGCAAAACAGAATCATTTTGTTGTTTTTCTTTCAACTCTTTGAGTTCTGTTTTGATGGTTTTAATCTCCTTCTGGAGTTCCTGAACAGTAGGAAGAGGGTTTTTCAACTTCTTCCCTTTGTCCAAAATCATAGTAAGATCATAAGTATTCTTACTAGAAGAAGGAACCAGAGATTCAGTTTTTAAAATCTCTTTTAAAACCTGCTTTTGAATAAGAGGATCACTAATATGCTTTACGTGACCTCAAGAAGAGCTTCTTGTTGCCTAGTGAGCATATTAATGTTCTTAGAAGAGCTCTCCGAATCATCTCGGAACAATCGATTGAGGTTTTGATTTCATCAATTTGAAATTCTTTCTCAACGTTTGAGAACTCCGATTCGGATGAATCAACTAGAAGAGCGAAATCTTTTGCAAAACTTCTTCTTCTATTTGAAGCTCAAGAAGTCTTTTGGAAAACTTACAATACTTCGAAGTATGGCCTTTCTTACCACATTTAATGTCACGACCCCACCCATGGGCCCGTGACCGGCACTAGGGAATGGGTAGGCTTAAGGCCACCGAAACCCATAGTAAGCCTGACACTCACTGATTTAAACAAATCTCATCTCAAATTAATATTATTAAAACCATAAATTATCTTAATAGCTACATTCTACATAAATACTTCGGTCTGCCAGAAAAACTAGGCGGGACCTGAAACTCAGAAAATTTACAACTGATACATCTACTATTACTACTGCGGAGAATCTAAGATTTACCAATTTACATACCAAATCAAATACATCACCCGATGATGAAGGAGTCGGGTTACTTGAATAAGAGTCGCGGAGAACTAAATACGAATCCGAAAAAAACATAAATGGAGACTCGGTCTGAGAGTGAGTTAAAATCAAATAATCTAGGGACTATTGCTTCTTCTCGGATAACATAGATTATTCAAATCGATATCAAACCATACTATAATCATACCCTACTATTTCCTTCACATAAAATATTAATCATTCGAATCAAAATATCAACCATGCACGTAAATACAATCCATATTATAATCATACCATAATAAATAAATAAATGAATAAATAAAAATATATTTTTACTTTTACGAGACGAGTGGCTCAGGTAGAACCCTAAACCCCAAAATCTAGTAGCCATTCGGCTCTCTTAATCCAATAAGATCGGGCGCCCCGAGAGCAATGCTCGACCAGGGACCTTACCTCCACCGGTCACTTAAATATCCAAATAAGAAGTCTAGTAGTCATTCGGCTCTCTTAATCCAATAAGATCGGCGCCCCGAGAGCAATGCTCGACCAGGACCTTACCTCCACCGTCACTTAAATATCCAAATAAGCCGGCGCCCCGAGAGCAATGCTCGACCAGGGACCTTACCTCCAGCAATTTACACAAATCAGCCCAGAGAGCCATACTCGATCAGGGCAAACCCATGAAAATCTTATTACATGTCCATGATCATTACCGTGCGCCGCGTCCGATGTAACCCATCAAAGTGGCATGTTCTACAAGCCACGTTTCCCAATTCGCAATCATCACATGTAATAAATATCATTATCTGATGAACTCATCCAACACATATCGAAATAAAGATTAAAGATTTAAAATAAAACAACGTGCAATTTGTAAGGGGAAAAATAATAACGTTTGTCTTATTATAACATACTAATAATAATATTTATATTATTTCAAATATTAATAATCAAGTGAAATCATTTATTTTGCGATACTAATAATCATATTAAGCACAAATTCTAAATAGCATATTAAAATCGGACTAGCAATAGCGCAAAGATTAAATGACTTTAACTCACAGGGATTGGGCGACCTCCTAGCTCGCTCCGGTGCCTCGGTTGGAGCGAGCCAATGCATGATCATCTAATCACGGAAAACAATTTATCAATACCGAGACAATCCATCATTAATCCTAGGTCTAGACTCCTGGGACCGACTGCCTAAGAATCTCGACTCGGGAGAATTCTCACCGAAAATTGAGAACCTCCCTACAACACGAACATTACCCCCCGTAAAAACGGGTCCAGGACCTGCCAGAAGAACACTTCAAATACTTAACGATTCAAACAATAGGAGTCGGGTCCCCAAACTTCACTATTTCCCGACTCTGCCACACAGCACAAAATACGACTATGGCAGGCCAACTGACAGACAAATATTTTTGACTCACAAAAATCATCAAATACTCAATATAATCCAATAGACACAAATTTAAAATCAAGGATTTCTAAGATCAACGGCCAGAGAAAATTACCGAGACGCTCGGTCGACTCGCCTCCGGCCGCCGGAGTCCGATCAACGATCCGAACACACCATCGAACTCACAACGACGCGTTGATGACGATTCCTGCTTCCGATTTTCCGATCTGACACCCGATCATCCGGAGAGATTTGCGCCGATCTCGACCGTCGATTCGCAAACGAAGCCCGATCGCCACGAAACCAGTGCCATCGCGAAGCTTGAGCTGAGGAGAGTCGGGATACGTCCTCTGATCGTCCATCCTCCGCCGGATCTCGTCAAAACCCAAAACGCCAGTCGCCACCATTTTCTCTCTCCACCGGATCTTCCGCTTCCGGCCACCACCGCCGACACCGCCAAAACAAAGCCGAGGCCGAGAGGAGTCGATCGGCACCAAGATCGGCCGACCACCGAAGCGGCAAGGAAGCTTCGCCATCTTCCTCCTCGCCTCACGGCCAGCCCGGACAGACGGCCAGCCTTCCTCCGGCCTCTCTTTCCCCCGACATCTCTCTTCCTCCCTTCTTCTTCCCCGATTTCTTTCCCTTCAATATCGACATTTGACCCCTGAACTTTTCCTTATTGCAATTTGGTCCCTCAACTTTCTTAATTACTTACAATTTCATCCTGCAGAATTCCAATTTGACCCCCAAACTTCTTTTAGCCTTTCAATTAAGCCCCTAACTATTTAATTTGGGCCAATTGAAAATACACAATTACAAAAATACCCCTCACCGACATATTTATTTACGAAAATACCAAACTCACAAATTTCCATTAAACCCTCACAAAAATAAAATTATACTTTTAATCCTTATTCCAAAATAATACTCCAATTAAATCCTATACACAATTAAATTAAATAATCAATTTCCAACTCAAAATTTAATACTACTAATCAATTATAATACAAATTTTCTCAAAATTCTTTTATAAAAACATCCCTTACAATTTCTATCATAATTTTCCAATATATAATTTTATTTATATAAATATGCATTTGGAAAAATTTGAATAACCAAAATATAATCATTTCTCAAATAGTTTACTTGAATAAAAATAAAGCTAAAATTAACTTAAATAAAAACTCACTATTAAATATATAAAAAAAAATTCCGGGTGTTACATTTAAAGCATGTAATTTTTGAAAAATCTTTTTTAGAATCTTTCTTTGGAAATTTAGAATGAAATTTGGAAGAAGATGGCTTTTTATAGAAATTCTCCTTGCTTTTAGAAGGCTTTCTATATTTGGAAAATCGCTTCTTTTTGAAAGACTTTGAATAAGAATCAACTTTGCATTTCCCTTTGCAATTAGACACGGGCTCTATTGGGTTATACTCAAACTGGTTATAGAAACTACCTAGTTCCTGCCTAGTCTTTTTCATTTCCCATTTGAGCTGTCTTTGAAGCTTAAGGTCATGACAAATCTTTAAACCTTCTTTCTGGGTTAGACTAACTAACTCACCATAAGTGTAGAAATCATAAGAGATTTGACCGTTATGGGCTTCTCTTATGGTATTCCTAACTCTTTCACCTAAAATCTTAGGTAAACCGACTAAGAACTTTTCTTTCCAGAAAGGTTGGCTAGAATCTTCCCTAAGCATGACTCTGGTTAGGAAAGTGTCTTTGTAACTTTGGAAATTGCTAAGCTTCACGGTAAGGTTGCTAAGGAGCTCGGCATTTTTGTCTTTGAAGCGGAGAAGGGTCTCCTATGAAATGTAAGGAAATAGTGAGGATTAGAGTTGACACCGCATCCTCAATCGGATTTCCTATTTCATCTAGAATGGGAGTTCCTTCTATCATGGTTTGGATAGCACCTAGGATTTGGAGTTCTTTGTGCTTGAGTGAGATGATAATCCCACCACCCTTTAAGGCCGACCGGAAAATCCAGTATCGGAGCTCGAAGAATGGCTCTATCGGAGGTACCACTTTGGGTTTTGTAGGCATTGGGCCGCCATGGTCATCCTGTTGCAAGAGACCAAGGATGTTGTACTCGGACATTCCATCTATATTCCATTCATGGGACGGAGGAGGCATTGAATCTAGACTGGGTTAGGATGTTGTTCCTATTTTCAATTCCTAGATCTGGAGCAGTACTCCTAGGAGTATTCCAGGTCAATCTAGGGGCTTGGATTCCCAATCTGTTGATATTGAAGGGTTTTGGAATGGGGCTTTCAAGCTCTGAATCGTTAGACTCATCGCTTTGGGCTTGTCCTATAGCACTGATATTCCTACTACTTTGAGGAGTATCTGGTACTAGGTTTTTGGACGACTCAGAGGTTGCTAATCTACTTAGTTGTTCTCTGACTGCTTTGGCAAACTCAGTTTGCTTTTGGAAATGGTCTTGGCTCGGCTTTGTAAGCTGATAAGGCTTAAAAACTAGGTTTTTAAGCTTTTCTGACTGGTTCGACTCTTTTGGTTGACCAGTACTAGGGATTGGAGATGTCACCACTACAGGGGGATTTTGAATCTGGTTTTCTATTCTAACCAGTTGCTTTCCTATAGTGTTTAGGCAGGTGTTCGAATAATTGTTCTGTTGAACAATGTTCTTGACATTCTTTTCAAGGTCTTCGCCTACCAGTTTGTAAGGTGTTGCCTCTATCTCACTCTCTCCATAAGGAATGGTTATCTTCCTAAGGGGAGGATGTTCAGACTGGACAGTTAGGTTTTCTCCTACCTTCCACTCAGGGGCTTTGTTCCTTACTGTGACAGGACTAATGGACTTATCCTTAAAGGGATAAAGGATACCATTTTCTTTGCAGTAAATTTGAAACCAATCAAAAAATTTGATTTGGGCTTTGTTTTGAATGCAAAATTGATAGTATTTTTCCTGAATACTATCTTTTTCTTTTAAAAAATTCTTAAAAAACCAAAGTTTCTTAAGATGGTTTTTCTTTGAATAGAAATCTTCATGCAAGAGTTTTTTATCAATTTCAAACTCTTTTGAAATCATGTTGATCTCTGCTTCAAGGTTTTGGGTAATGGCTGATGGTGATGGTGAAGATGGGGTAGAGGTTATCTCTATATCTTCGTCATCTTTCTTTGGATCAGTATAGACTGGTCTAGGGATGTTGCTTTGGTAATCAACATTCTGAAGTGTATTTGGAACATCAGATGTTAAAAATCTGGGTTGAGTTTGAGATGGAATTGGTTCTTTGTAAGGAGCATAGATAACAGAAGGAATTTTGGATACCCTTCCAATATCTATGGTCGAGGTTGAAGAACCATCATCAGAAAATCTAGAGAAAGTTGACTTTCTGTTGAATGTGATCTTTACCTTTCCATCTGGATATTAGGCTATGTGTTTAAGGTTTGTATAATTTGATAATATTATTATATGATGTTATTATTAGTATTTTTTTAATTTAAATTTTTTTAACAGTAGATGAATTACAACTAAGAGACCAATTAACAAACATTGACTGTTTTGAAACAAGCAAACATCAACTTTAGTTAGCATGAAAGATTCATATACTGTAGTTGAGAAGGTTATATCAAGTTGCCATGGATGAAGATACAATATACCAACAATAAAAATTGCAAATAAATATTTTGACAAAGAAGAAAACAATTTCTAACCCTTGATAATGTCTATTGGATATTGTTGAGGAATCTTAGCTTATGTGGCAACTGACAAGGAAATATTATTTATCAAGCAATAATGTATATTGCCCTTGTAGTCACTTAATTAGTTTATGGTGGTCCAATTTTGGGTTATATATATATATATATATATATATATATACATTGAGCTATAAATAAGGAGAATGACCAAGTTGAGATCCCCTATTTCAGCAACCCAAGTTTTTAAATACGTTCATACAAGAAATATAATTAAGGAGAAAACAGCTAAAACTGTTTTATATACGTTGCTATAACAAGAGACAAGCAAAGAGACGATTTTATCTGAACACTTCTGTAAAGACAATCATATATATATTATCCTTTAAGCACCTACACAATTGAAAGAGACTGCGTGAAGACAAAGTCATACTTTTAATTTCTATTTATTTTCATATCATTTATAAATTGATTTGGGTGATAGGTGTCTAATTAGATAGCAGGATTCTTTAATCAACTAAAATTTTAATTAGACTGTTCAAAAATTTAAATTTTGATACACACAAATTGGCTTTATAAATGCTCAATTTTATTTGTTTGATAGGAATTTTTCAACTATTATATAAGTGAAAAATCGCTCGGTGAATTTATTGAATAAGCGGTGATATATATCAAGTTTGAAGAATAATTTTTTTAATTTAAATTTTTAATATTTTTTTGGAAAGTTTTATAAGTTAACAGCAGAAACATCATAAGAGCTCAATTCCAACTTCTGCATTAAGAGATAAGAAATTAATGCACCAGAATAGTTTAAAAGCAAACATATACCACATCAATACATAACAAGACTCATCGGCTTGATAACCTAGCGGGTGAAGTGGTTTTATAAAGTTACAAAAGTGTTAATCCAAATTATAGCCCTATAAAACCATCTTATCATGTTTTTGATTGAATTCTTTCACTTAGCTCTGAGATCAGTGTTGCAGTGACAGATTCCTACTATGCCGAGCAAAAGTAGCTACCACTGATGCCACTCTCGCCGTTTGTTAAAATATATATCACAATACATCATAGACTTCATGGACACCTGAAGGCTGACCGTCATTGATATCTTTTTCAACAGCAGAGAGCAGTTGTATATCTTCGGACAGTAGCTTTGCTTCTTTAAGATCATTTGAGAGTAAAATTTGCAAGGATGACAGCAACATGATGATCCCAAGAAAGAACAAGAAAAATCAATCTATATCAGTATATCACTGTTTCTTGTTAAAATATGATTATCTCTTCTTTCTAACTTAAGATTTCTTGCAAGTCACCTTCAATTTCCTGAACTTTCGCAGTAAGTAAGCACTGTGGAATCGCAAATGTCCACCATAGATAGCATCTGTGCAGTATATTAAAAGTCGTGGACGCAAACATGAAAGGTCCTAAAAGTTTAAAATATTCATTTTCCAGACAAAACAATAAAAGGTTAGATAACCAAACAAGCAGCGTGATGGCGGCAAGAATAAGGAAGTTCTCTACTAGCGACAGGTATTAAACCAGTAGTCACGCCGGAAAATGTGTGGTTACACTTGCGCCAATTCAATGATTGATAAATATATAATAACCTATAACATAGTCAACAGGATTGCAGTAGATAAGTGCAAATTTTTTTTTCTTTTTCTTTTCCTGAGCAAATAATTAACAATTGTTTCATTCAGCCAATTAATTAAACTTAGGGAGTTCTCTTCTTCTTTTTTTCCTTGAATTTGTTGATATAATCAATCATATATACAAAAACAGAATTATAAACTTGTAACTTACTATTGATCTAGTAATAATAGAGACAAGTTAAGCTATTAACAATATTTTTATTATCGACCCATTGGCTCCAACTTGATTATTAATAAAATCTATTTGTCATGAAAAAAAGCATTAATCTTTCATGATGCATGGAATATATATATATATATATATGATGAGTTTAAGGGTCCAAATAGACAGGATAAATTTTTGTATTTATCCACCTCCCTCGTTACCAAATCAGTAGGATAGGAGTGTGCCGTTTTTCCGTAGCCTGAGGAGGGAAAGAAAAAAGTTGTCAATTAGTAATTCAATTTATGTGTTTGTATTCAATTTTAGGTGCCGAGTTTAGCAGGACACTGTTAAATAGTAGAGATGGATTCTACAGTAGCTGAACTTAAGGACAGCGTTAAGGCTATGAGGTCCATCAATGAAAAGCAAGAGAAAAGAGTAAGATATCTTGAAACAAGATCGACGCAACTAGCCATCTTCTACATTCTGTTTCAAGTTGCGATTCTCCTGTCTATTTCTAAACCCTCATCCATCTCCTGCAATATACGGTGGATTCCATTTTCTCTATCGTTGCTTGTTGCTGTTATCTTTTGCCTGACATTTTCCAGCACCGTCACAAAATGGGCGGGAACAAAGTTTGCATATGAGCAGAACTTGGTAGAAGAGAGCTTTCTTTTTTACAAAATCACTTTGGCTCAGCACAACCAATTGAAGCCTGAGGGATCAAGCGACCAACAGAATTCGAACATCCTCCAGGAGCAGGAACAGCAGCTACTCAAGCCTGATATGCTGAAAGTGTACATGCGGCGGGCTTATATTTATGTTACAGCTTTTGTGTTAATTGCTTACACAGGTGTGATTTTACAAGCCTGTCGTTCAATTCCCTGTGATGACCGTGTTTAGTCGAAGTTGTAGCTACAGGTATTACTCTGTATTCCAACTCTCTCTCCCTATCCTTCTGACTATACCTCTCCCCACTCTCAAACCTGACAGATGTTTACTTTAGTAACTTGCATATACTCATCCCAAATTTTATAGGACTACTTAGTAATGAGTTAATAAGTCGGACTAATTATTTAAATAATTACTCAATTTTATATTTAATTTCTCCTTAATTATAAATTTTATTTTAGTAATTTAATTTTAATATTTTTAATTAATTATTTTTATAATCAATCATTTAACTTTAATAGTTCAATAATTGACTCTCTTTGTAAATAAATCGTAAAAAAAAGTCAATAAAAACATAATTAAGAGAGAAATTTAATATATGTCAATCTCTTATTAATTGATAAAATTATTAAATGAAATGAAATAAATTAAAATTTTATGATCAATACAAAATTAATAATGATATAAAAATTATAAAAATTCATTTTCTATTTGAGTTTATATTGTGACAGACAAGCTAGAATCTTTCTAGTTAACATGATATCAAATTTTGCATGTTGTTGTATCAAATCGCTGATCTAAGATTCAATCTGCCAGTCAACTCTTATATATTTTTGTGTGTGCTGATCTCGCAGGTGTATTGGGAGTTCTTTAAGCTGGGTCTTATTATAGTCTGGCACTTTGTTCGTAGAGGGTGAGTTGCTCTGCAAAATACTTATATCTACTCATCTGATTGTCTGCCCTACCTTGTTGATGTGTGTCAATTTGATCTTGTAAATGTGTTTAGTGTTTTTGCTTTCCGTTATCAAAGAAAAACAAGACTAAAATTGTCGGATATATATTTATGTGTATGCAGATATTGTTATTGCTGAGTAATTATGTCCAAGTAAAGGCATTTTGTTCAGTTCCTGACTCAATCGAGAAAACTTTTATGAACATCCCGAGTAATGACCAGCTCGGTCCGAAGGTGACGGATCGATATTATCACAATCTAATTATGAATAGCTTAAAATCTAAGAAATATTTAGACGATTGCTTCTCTCTCTCTCTCTCTCTCTCTCTCTCTCTCTCTCTCTCAAGAATTTGTATGAAAATCAATTCTTGAGTTTGGACCAGCCGTGCCACTTTTCCACAGTTAAAGCCCTTTAAATGTCATCTCTCTCAGACTGTCCCAACTATTTTCAGAAAAATGGAGGAAAAGGGTCACTATAGCTTCCTAAAAATACATTCTACGGAATTTTCTTAGCTAATAACCCGAACAAGGGTCATGGAACAGGCTAAACGTTAGCCAAACAAGAATTCTTACAAGTACTAAAAAATTTAATCAACATATTGCGAACTAATGTAAAATAGATATGTTTTGCAGGTACAAGGAGAAAAATTAGACACCAAGTATATAAGTCTTTCATATAACCAAAGCATGACATAATATTCAAAAGAGCACAACAATATGAGTTCAAAAGATTCAGGGAACAACAATATAGTATCATAAGCACAAGCGCAGAATCCCCCAAGATAGAGGTGCTAATTTCAACTCAGGTTCTGCAAAAAGAAGGCCTGCGAAGTGAAAAAAGCAAGGCATCTCTTAATACAATGAAGACAAAATTTGAGGAACAGGAATCAAGAATAAATAACAGAAGCGCGGCTATGTTTTAGAGTGAGCATGGATGAAAAGTAAGGATAAAAATTCCTGTACTATGAAAGCTGAATAACCTTTCTGCTGGCCAGCTGTGGATTGTGTATAATAGATACAGTAATTACTATTTACCTCCTCCATTGTAACCTATCATACTAATAGGTTTCTGATATTTAAAAAACATATTTTAATTTTTCATTAGTTTATCATATTGGATTAAATATTTATTCTATTAAATTGTCTATTAACCAACTAAGAATTTAAAAGCTTATCCAAGAAATTTCCTGTAAGCTAAAGTATTAGATTTATCCATAAAAGCCCATTTCTACCAATCTCTCTCTTTCTTCCATTTTTCTATTTCCACATTTCTGCACTACCAGCCATTACTATTCATCATCATCTCTATCACTATCCGAAATCTCACCTTTTGGTTTCTCATATGAATTCTCGTAAAACAAATCAAAGAAAAAGGAAAAAAGAAAAGAAAATCAGTACCCGGACTGATCCTACCTTTTTTAAGTCACTAACAATTGGAAGCTAAAGGGATTGTGTGAAGTCTTGTGGGTTTTATATTTGTAATAAAGATTTATAATCTCTGAAAAAAGAACTTCTTTCTCGTGGTTTAGTGTAATATGATAAAATAATTTATATATATATAAATGGTTACTAATATAATAGATTAAAACAGATGAAGTTTCTCCTTATGCATTTTACATGAATCGGAGAGATTAAAAGTCTTACATTTTCCGATTGGTATTTCATGAATAATTATGAATGCGACACAAGCGCTCGTATAAGAGATTTCTTGTCTTGTAGATTGGTGCCCTATCGGCTAAACAAGTTAATGGACCGATAGCAAACTACTGCAGATGATATCCTTATAATTGTTTCAAAATGCCAACTAATTAAGATCCTTGAACCCTCCTGCCAGGAACCCATCATGATGATGATATCAACTAGTATTAACCATTAATAAAACACACTTCTGAAAAGAAGGGGAAAAAAAAAAACCATTAAAAAGAACATAGATATAGAATTGAATCAATCCATCTGTCCCTCAAAAACTTCAAACAATTAGTACTATGTGTCTATAGGCTTAACGAAATATACAAGTCTCTTGCATACGTTAGGGAATAGTATCTTTAGATTTTCACTGTAAGAAAAAAAGTTGGAAAAGAATGAATATACCCGGGGTTCAGTAATGATCATAAGTCATATGATCTTTTCATCCTGCCTTCCTTGGGAATATCTTCTAAGAAGCCATCCCAAGCCCCTAGATATATTAAAAGAAAAATACGCAGGCAAAAACACAAAAATGAGAAAACAAATACAAATATAGTACAGGCTATCTCAATCAATCTCAAAAGAATCGTAATAGTAAAGAAAAAAGAAAGATTAAAGAACAAGTAAAGAATCATATGGTGGAGAGAAATAACCTGAGCCTGCCGAAATCCGTCAGTCTAGCTCTCACTCCTCTAATAACCAAGCAACCAGTGTCGGGTTCAACACTGAATATGAGTCTTGAGAAGTGAACAAAATGTTGTGGGTTCAAGACTTCTCCACTATCATCTCCATTAATAAAGATCTTCAAGACAGTAGCCCTTCCTGACAGAATACTGCGATCGTGAAAGTATGTTGCAGGAATATTCAGGTGGCCAGATATTGGAATTTCGATCACGCGATCATAATTTCCTGCCGGGGCGTAACGACGGCTTTCTTTGATCTCAATCCGATGGTCTCCCTCGCTTACTAACTCAGTCTCCCTGTAGAGTAAATTTAGCATGCTCTCTGCGAGGAAAATCTTGGTTTTGTTTATTTTTTTAAAAAAAAACTGGGTTTTTTTGCAAGGTTAGCCCCTTTCTCCAGATCTTTCAATTTTTATCATAATAATAAAAGGGAAAAAATTAAAAATTAAAAAAAAAAAAAGAAGGAAAGAAAGAAAGAAGAAAATGAGCCGATTTGGCAAAAGTCTATTGAAGGAGGTCGGCTCTTTAAATGTGTACATAGATGTTTAGCATTTTCCTAAAAGTAAATTGTGTTGTGCAGTAGTGTGAAAACTGGTAGTACATATTATTCGTCCTCATAGTAGTATATACCCAAGAATCGGTCACACATGGTGGGCAGCAAGTATTCTCGAACACATATAAATCATATTCACATTTAAAGGATGAAAATAAATTAAAATATATATACACATATTGAACTATGAGACATATGATATAAGATATAAATAATTATACTTTTTAATATGATTCTTCTTGACTAAGCTACCTATAATTTCTTTCTAGAATTCTCCCAACCTCTAGATTGTTCTTTTTTTTTTTTTCCTTTTCTAGATGATCTATAAGTAAAATCAACTGGACCTATTAGGGTTTAAGATTCATTTTCTTTTAGAAAGCATTCTTAAAAGGGTTTTTAACAGTCTGACCATGGGAGTTTTAACTTAATCATACAAGGGGAATAAAAGAAGTTCGAGCTAATATAAATACTGAAATACAAAGGAACTTTAGCTAGATAAATATGTCACTTGGAACAAATTGCATAAATGTTCAATAATTTTAGAACTTGTGAAATATAGATCAACATTTAAATTCAAAGCCATAAATCCATAAATATGACATGCTAATTAATTGAGGTAGACGATCCTGTGACTGCATCGTGACACTAACCAGGGCAAGTTTAAGTGTAATCATTAACTAATAAAAGAAAAATCAAACTGCCCTTCCATTAAGAATATTCCAACACTACTTTCTCTATCCCTTAATAATTAAATTTCTATTTTCTTAATTTGTTTTTAATGATATATGTATTTCAGCAATACACTTTCTCCCTCCTTATTTAAGGAAAAAGAATGTGGCTAAATCTCAAATGGGAGTTTAATTTCAGTAAAATTAATTAATAAAAATAGAATAATTAAAATAAAAAATATAACATATTACTTCTTTATTAATAAAATAACTGAATTATAACTAAATCTCAAATTGAATAATTAAAATAAAAAATACAATTTTATAAAATAATTAAATAAAAAATTTAATAACCATTTATATTATTACTTATACTTTAATAAAGGCGGCACCCAAAACATTGCAAGCTTAGATTTTTTATATCAACTGCCAAAATGAGAGAGCTGTAATGTCCTTTCCAATCAACAGAAGAGAGACAGCACTTTCTCGTATTAAATTTACAAAACTGCATGGGAAAACTTTCTTTTTTCTGAAAAAAGAAAAGGACATTTCATTCACAAATAAGACCAAAGAAAGGCACATCAGCCGTTACATGTTGGGATAAACTTGGTGGACAACAATCAAACCACCAACTGCACACTGCAATTGCTCTCTTGAACTCAACAAGTCCATTACAATTTTGGAATCAGAGCATAATAATACTCGTTGCAAAAACCCAGGTCTTTGGCAAGCAGAAGGCCTTCATATATAGCAGCAGCTTCAGCTGCTGATGGAGATAATTGAGCATTAAATCTCTTCCCTCTGCCCCCACATACAACACCAAATCTGTCTCAGATTACTGTTCCTAAGCCAATAGTTCCTCGACTGAAATCTGTTGCAGCATCTGTTGTAACTAAATGCATTTGAGACAACAAATTTGGCCAGGGAAGCTCTTTGCAGTTACCCTTAGAGATCTGTTTTAAATGATTTGCTGCACTCCAGTCATACAAATAATTATGGATATAATTTACCAAATCCATGCTGCTCGGAATTCGACCGCCAAAAACTGTAGTATTTCGAACCTTCCATATCTGCCACAACATCAGCATTAAAATTTAAAGTTGATGCATAGGGACATGCTGCTTAATAAGTAAAAAGCAGCCCACCAAATCCCTTTCATCTAGCAAATTCTTTAAATGCAAGAGTCCAGCCTCTTCCCAAAAGCACGTAACTTGGTCACAGTCCCAAAAAAACATGGCTTAAAGCTTCAGTTTCAAAATTACAACAAGGACAAGTCTGGTCATCTAAAACATGTTTATGATGCAGAACAACTCTACTAGGCAACCATCCCTTACATTACCTCCACATAAAAACTCTTAATCCTTAAGGCAGAATTTTAAAATGAATTTTATCAATCACGTCATATATAAATAATATTAATAAAAAATAAATTAATATTAATTAATAATATCAAATAACCTCTGGTAATT
Organism: Ricinus communis; assembly: GCF_019578655.1. Lineage (NCBI taxonomy): Eukaryota > Viridiplantae > Streptophyta > Magnoliopsida > Malpighiales > Euphorbiaceae > Ricinus > Ricinus communis. The sequence goes on from NC_063258.1 coordinate 26,929,140, forward strand.
AATCTTAAAATTTAGTAGTTTGAATAGCTAGCTAATTAGAAATTAACCAAAATGAAAGGACAAAGATGTTACTATTTTGTTAAATTAACTTTTTTTTTAATAATGATATAAATAGTCATTAAATTTTACACATAATTTTATTTTATTTCGTTTTAGTCATCTAATTTTAATTTTATTTCAATTTAGTCATTTTATAAATAAAAGATCACATGGTAAGAACAACTAATAAAAAAAAGTAATTAAATAAAAAAAATATATGTCAATTTTTTTATTAGCAAATGAACTAAATTTTAAATAAAATTAAAGTTAAATGATTGAAATAAATTAAAATTTTGGAACGAAAATAAAACTAAATGAGAATTTTAGGTACATTTATATTACTGCTAGTGCCGGTTCTACTATGACAACCCCTTGTATCCTTTATCTAACAGAAATGTTCACTGTATTTTTCTTATTCTAAATCTTTCTCAGGTCCTTTCGAAAATGATTCAGATCGGCCAACCATTATAGTAACCATTGGACCAATTTTGGGGAGACTGTATTGTCAAAAAATGCGCAATTGAGTTAACATCAAATGGTAAGGGAATCTTCATGAAAAGTAGTATAAAATAAGCTTCAAGAGGGATATTTATTAGGTATGACAGTAAACTATTAGTTTTCCCGTTGGTAGGGAGACCGTTGTGAATTGACTTCTATAACTATAATGTAATTGCAATTTTCTGACTTTTAAATTATATTATTTTATCTCACAAATGCAATATGTTTGACATTCGAATTTGACCAATCAGAATATTCATTCCACTTCATTCATTTCGTGTGAAATGAAGTCGCCAATAATATATTTTTAATGAATATTTTAAATTCAGAAAAATCAACTCTAAATTTTCCATCATGAAAGGGATATGTTTATCTGAAAAAACAATCACGAGGCGAAAAAATAGAGGTCTGTCTTGATTTTAATAAAGAAATTAAGAATATAGTAGTGTTTTTAAAAAGAATAAAAAAGAATAATTTTTTTATTATTGTTAGTAGAATGATCAAATCCTGAAATTCTAAACCTGTCTCAGAGATGTGAGAGACATCTTATTACAAAGCACATAAGTTTACTTATATAGCAAACATAAAATCCTAAATGGTTAAACATAAAATAAAAGTAGATAATTTTTTAATTATCACAAATTAAAAAAGTTATATCCCAATTATCTCAAAATAATTAGTGATAATCTTCCTTAAAAAAGGATATTTTATTTTCTAATAATTATTTAGTAACTAAAATGGAAAAACACTCAAAAATCATAAATAAGCTATCATAAGAAAGATAGTCAATTTTATGAAAATAGGGCATCAATATTAAAAAAAAAATCCAATATTAACCAAAAAGATAGAAGGTAAAACTCCAAATTAGTTGTTGAGTGATTTCAAGATTTACCTCTGGAAGGTGACATAATAATTTATTGTAGTTTACTGTGAGGGTACGGATGTGATACATGATTACCTAATTTTACTCGTAGCATTGCAAAACACTTATAGTCTGCTCATTTAGGATACCAGTGGAGCATCCACATCCTCATGTATTTGAGTATTATATGTTCTTCTCGTATGCTTCAGGAAAAAGAAAAAAAAAAAAAGAAGATAGAAAAAAGAAAAAGACGCCAACAATTTCAGGGTACTGGAACAAAAAAGAAAAAAAGGAAACAAAGATGGCATTAGGAGTTGATTAATTTAACACAGGTGCCCAAGAGTTTAATAGTAAAATCTCCCATAAATTTTCAAGAGGAGAATCTCCTTTATGTTACTAACTTTGTTTCTTAGAAGAAGTGCCAAAAATTATAATCTGGGAACTGCCATCAATTAATATTCTGGCACAGAGCCTGTATTAGCATAAGCATACACAGCAAATGTTTCACAAGTTATACCTGCATTCAAACTTATAATTATATTAAAAGAAAAAGTTACCCATGAGACTCATGAAGGGAAAAAGAAAAAGAACATCACCAGGAAAACTTGGATGATCGCTTTGATTTATAGGGAGCATTTCATTCCAAATCCAATAAATTCGGCTCAAACTGATCATGTCGGCCTCCGTTATTTAAAGATGATGCTAGTGAAGGTGAAGCAGAATGTGGCAGAAATTTACGAGGCAATGTAAATTGATTTCACCAATTGCTGCAGGAGATATCTGCGGGTTCCCAGAATAGACAAGTAAATGAATCGAACTCATTTCTTTTCCGTTAAAATCGCATTGGTGCAGTTGACTAGTACATATTAACGTAAAAGAAAGAGGAGAGAGAATGAGAAATCTTGAAATAAAGGTAATTTGGATTGTGACATTATTTTTTGAAGATTTCATTTTCCTGTCTATTTCTCAACCCTCGAACATCTCCTGCAACAATGGCGGGTATCATGTTTACCATGCCTTGTTAATGGCTACCAGAATTGTCCTCATAAGATTTCACTTGCTGTATCTCCAAATACAGACGAATGACACTATCCATACGAGTTGAATTTATTGGATAAGAAAATGATTATTCTAAGCACTCCAAGCAGAAAATGTGTTGCTTTCTCTTCCTCGCTGTTATTATATAGATGTGCATGCAGTGAGGGCATTGCTATTTCCAAGCAATTGCTCGGATATGAGACCAGCAGAAGATGCTCATTCATTGCTGTATTGGGTGTCTTCTTGGAGACTCTGATTCTTTTAACTGGTCAGCAAAATGGTAACATTATCTCCAAGCAATAATTTATATTCCTTATTGCAATTGTGTCGCAATTTCCATGTGCTTGCTTGAACAATCCAGGTTGCTGTGCTTCTCATTTTTTGTTTTTAGACGAATGTGCTTCCCATTTCAATGGAAACCTGTGAGAAACTTGCAGGATGCTCTGAAGAATATTAAACAATAATTGACCAGTTGCATATGTTCCCAAACTGTTCGTCTTCTGAGAGAATAACTTAATAGAATTTGGTTATATTAAGTTTGAACCGTTAGGGTGGTCCCTTGTGGATCACAAAACAAAGATTAATAAAGAAGAAGAGTTCGTCCTGCTTATTGATATGAAGGTTGTTTTTTTAAATAGATATCAAGGTTTTGTTAGAGACTGCATTTACGTAACCTGAAATATCTCGCCCTTCTTTTTTTTTTTTTTTTTTTTTTGAATTTTAATAAAGGCTTAATTACTTATTTTCTTCTAGAGTCTATTTTTTTCGATTTCAGTATTCCGGCAAAATTAGTTGAAATATCCGATTGATTTTAATGAGGTGGCACCGAAGTTATTAAGATAATCAATTTTAAAAAAGAAATCAATGAGTCAGCACCACAAACTCAAAACACATCATTTTAAGAAAGAAAAATAAAAATAAAAATAAAAACGGTGCGTTTGATTCATGGACCGCTTCTTTTTCTTCTTCTTCTTCTTCTAGATCTTGTTTCTAGCCTTCTAACAAAACGACTCATTCTAAACAAACTAGGACTCAATTACTTTAAGAAGTCTCCATCACCATCAATTCTGGTTGAATGTTCAGGGATAAGAAAAGGTTGGGTTAAGGTTATTAGTTATGCAGGTAGTATTTGTACGAATTTTAGGGATTTTAAGAAATTAAATAAAATCAGATTTGGTTGGCATTGAGTATAGAGGTTGTTACTGTGAGAGGAAAAAGAATTGAAGAGGAAGAGAAGAGTATCAAAAAATTAAAAGAGATAATGTTCATGAGGAAGCTTTTCGATTTGCAGGATTTTATTAATGGGTTAATTGCTTTTAGCAGAGATTCAAGATAGAAAGAATTACCACCACAAAGAAAACAATAAGCAATTTCTTTTTTACAATACACGACCATAAACACCCATATAAATAAACGAGAAAATAAGCAATTTGTCTTTTGCAATTCACAACTATAAACACATACCCAACACCTAGCCCCCACCACCAGCACATATTCATCATTTTCCGATTGAGTCACCGCTACAGATAAAAAGAAATAATGTACAACCATAAACACATACCCACCACCCACCACCAGCAACATATTAACCATTGTTCGGCCGACCTTATTATAGAGTCACAAACCCACAAATCTTCATCATCGATCTCCTCTGTTGCTTGAGAGCAATGTTAACATGACATTGTTGTCAATGATGTAGTTAGTGACGGTTGTGCAACGACTAATCTTGTAGACCAGATGTGTTGGTTGAAAAGGGAGACTGATGGATGGTGCAAGTAGACATATGATGTTGTGGGCAGTGGTGTGAGTGAGGTTATGGTGGCGAAGAGAAGTTAGAGGAGTGTTGACAGGCAGTTGTATGTAGACCTGTTCATCGGCCTGGTATCCGCCCGGCCCGTCTAGGCCTGTATTCTTCGGGTCGGGTTTGGACAATAATTTTTGTGCACAAATCCGGTCCGGTCCAAACTCATAAAAAATTCGGACTTTTCAGGCTGAGTTTGAAATTTCCATAAAAACCTAAGCTCGGTCCAGCCCGGCCCGATGTCTAGTTTAGTTAGAGAAAAAAAAATTATCATACCTAGCATTCAAACCTGACCTTCAACTTATAATTAAATGTTACATACCACTTAACTATCTATTATTTCTAGTTATAATTTTATTGTTATTAATAATATATTTAAATAAAATTAAACTGAAGTCCGACCCGAATTCGTCCAGACCTGATCCGTATTTACAGGTTTAACAATTGGTTGGGCCGGATTTTTAAAAAATTTTAGGCTCGGGCTTGGACTGAGAGATATTAAAATATTTTCGGACTTGAGTAGGCTCGAGCTTGTTCAAAATAAAGTAAAGCCCGGTCAAGCCCGGCCCATGAACAGGTCTAGGTGTATAAGAGAGGGGAAAGAATTGGACCAAAACGCATAGTTTTGTTTCTTGCTTAAAACGGTGCGTTTCATGGAGTTTAAATGATTTCTCAACATAAAAAATAATGCTGACTCATAATATTTTTTTTAATATAATGATTCAGCACTCCGGTAACCACGTGCGAGCCTCGCGGTAAAGTTTCACGGGAAGCTATTTTTTAAGAAGAAAAGGAAGTTTGCATCTAATTTTGAAACTTCTAGAAGAATTTGATAAAATTAAAAGAAAAAAGTTAAAATTCTAGGATTAGAAAAGTAATTAAACCTTTAATAAATTGCCATAATTTGTAATGATTAATTGTTTTTTTGTATATTTATTCAATAAATATTTATAAATTTAGTGATATATATGTATAAAAATTTAATTCGTGTTTTTATATAAATTTGATGCGAATTTTATTATCAAATAAATAAAGAAAAAGTATTATATCTATGGTATTTGAAAATTCACCGTCTGATTAGGTTATCTCTTGATTCTGATGACCGTCTGATAAGATTACGTTTTGATTCTATTAAAAGAATCAAAATAGAGTTTGGGTCATCTTGTTCTTGAATCTAATTCCTTTTTGTTTCATAATACTTTATTATCGACTTTGGTTAGCCCACAAGAAATACTTGTGCATGTTTGATCCAAGTCCTTTTCAGAGGAAAAACCCAATATCATTACCATTTGCCATTTGTAAGTTTCGCTCAGTTTTAAGCAAATAACAGCCTTTACTTTAGTCTTCATAATATTCCAAAAGAAATAGCACAAGTCGTTCCTCCTGTGGGCTGTTTATTCAGGCTTTTTGCCTAGAACTGGTTTTGTTATTAGTTTGTGGTTTTTTTATTGTGATTTTTACTGTAAACAACAGCTCTTCTACCTCAAATAAGACCCGTGAGATGACTGGTTGTTTTGTTCACGAAAGAAGGATATTCATTAACAAAATTATTTAACTTGTAGCTTTAAAGAAATGACTTGACGGCTTCATCTTAAATCAACTTCTCAAATTCTCATTTCCTTTAGGTACTTGTCAAAGAGATAAGAGTGGGCCTAATGATCAGTTAATAGTTGGCTGCGTTTGCTTTTGAAATCAATTATGATGGAGCTTTCTTGCTTTTCTTCTGCACAGGGTGAGCTTAAGGTTTGATTGTGAAAATGATCTTGGCTGTAGTCAATTGAGATTTGACTGTTGCCATGTCTTATCTCTTATAAAAATATGCAGCAAGAAAGACATAATTGTGTATTTATTTCTGGTACATACGAGCATGGTTACAAACACAAGTAAATTCTTGAAAAGTACTAATTGATGAAAACAGAGTGGTTTTTATTGCTCTGCAATTCGTAGAAGGCAGTTTAGCATCAACTCTATATATTACCTGAAACAAAAGAGTGGAATTTCAGAAAACTAAATAAGGGAAAGCTAAGATACATAGTGTTCTGATTGCTTTCGATGTGCAGAGTTTAGCACTTAAGAAATGGATGGCATGCAATTACCTATAACGTCTATGAGAAAATCTCATTAGGATCTGCTTAATTTAGCCAAGAATATGAATGTTCAAAACATAAGGTCATAACATAAACTAAAAGCCTCAAGAAACCAAAACTCACCCTTCTACGGTCACAGCTTATTCTTTGAAACACCACACCATTAATTGCAAACAAGAGTAAAACAGGCACGCAAGACTACAGCTGAGAATCCAAGCAAAGCAAAAGCAGTCACGTAGATGTAAGCATAGCGCTGATACACCCTAACCATGTCAGGCCTCAAAACACTTTGATCTGGTTGCAAATTAGATAAAGCATCAATCTTCGTCTGGCCATGTTTAAGCAAGTACAGGTCATAATGTATGATTTCCAAGTCCAGTAAATTCAACTCATATTGATACTGTGTCTTTGCCCACTTAGAAATTGTAGTTGTAAAGGTTAGGCCAAACACGATAGCAACCGATAAAGCAAGGAAAAAGGGGTACCACCATTTGTTGCAGGAGATGTTTGAGGGTCGAGAAATAGACAAGAAAACGATTCCTTGAGCGACAACATAGGAACTCACTGACCACATTAATTTAGTTTCAAGATGTCTTACTCTCTTCTCTTGCTTCTCGTTGATGCTAGTCAATTCTTTGTAGCTATGGCTAAGTTCTTCTAGCTTTGGATCCATCTCTCCGATCTTTAATCCCTTCGGTCTTGATCATGTCCAAAAGGTAATTAATTATATTAGTATTCTGTTTTAGAACAAACATAATATTGAGTAGTGAATTGACTTCTAATCCAAGAAATACAATTTATTTTTGCAATTCAATGAGGTAGAAAGTCATACCATCCAAAACCAGTCCTAGCAAACTGAGCGGCTAGATTAATTTGTACTTGTAGGAGGAGAAATGAAGAGGAACTTCCTTCTCAAGAACCCAAGTTGACAAGCAAACCTGATTAATAATGGGGAGGTGGCCTGCAATTTGTTAAAAGTCAAGAATGCCTCTTTTTTTTATATATATAATGCTGAGTATTCGTCCAGGGAATTTTAAGATTTTTTAAAATTATATTCGTCGTTGTTGATAGGGCTCATAAATGGTATAAAACTAATGTTAAAGAGGACAGCTTGCCACATCATTTTCTTACTGACTTTCTCACTTAGCTGGTTTCCATTTGAAAAACCAACAAGAACGCTGCGTCGATATCGAAGGATAGGAAATATCTATATAACTTTTTTATTGTCTCTACTATATACACTAATTCTATATAAAACTTTTTTTTTAAAAAAAAATATTGGCTCCTTAATATATTAATAAATAAAATTTATTTAAATTTAATATATATATCACAACTAATAAGAGAATAATACGTATATATATTTATATTTTAACATTGAATAATTGATATATACTTCATCATGTGTCAATCATCTATTGATTTAGTGTATAAATGATGATATATATCAATTTTAAAAAAAAAATTCTTCCTCTCAATATTTATAGTACATCCGAAAGTAAAATCTATTCAAAATTATAAGAAAAAAAACTGAAAAATACTTTGTATCACAAATGAAATTTAATTTATTATAAAACCCTTAAAATATATTCTTCATAGGGAATATATATGAATGAAATAGTTATTTGAATGAAAACTTTAGGAGCTATATTCTCTTCGATCACGAGAGATTATGTAATTATAAATTTATAATATATTTAGTTAAAATTTATATTTTTATAAATTTATATAATTTAATTAAATTAAAAATTAATTTAAGATTTTTATATAACTAAATTTAATTTAAAATTAATTATATTTAAATTAAATTTTAATAAAATATATAAAATATAATTCCATTTTTATAAGTTAATATATTTTATAACAATAAAATATTTTTTTAATTTTATTATTTTTAGTTTTTAATAGAAAATTGAAAGCCGAAAATTAATAAATGCATCCAAACATAAATGTTTTAATAAATTCCAATCCAACTATGACTAGGTTATTTAATAATTAATAATTGATAGGTAATTAATCTTCCAATTGATAATTTATAGGTAATTAATTTTCCAATTGATACTCATTTTTTGGATTTACATTTCACCTTTTCTGAAATTTCTTTTTTTAAGAACACAAAAATAGAAGAGATTAAATCTACAAATAATTTAGTATACCATGCAAATACTGCTCAGCAAGTACCATGATGTATAATAACAACATTAATAAGAGACAGAATATTTATCCCAAGCTATGGAAGTTTCTCCATTTGTCTTCTATACAAATACACCACTTAGAATTAGGAAAAGCATGGTTTATGTCGTATAGCTGGTCGTCGCTCGTACCTTATTTCCTAGTCCTTATATGTAATGGAAATGCTGTGTTGTTGTGATTTTATTGAAATAAAAAGAAAATACGAGATAGGACGCATGGTCTCATCTCATGACTAGGAACAGGGTTCAGATGGAGCCATGCCCGTACCAACTACTGGACCATGAATTTCAGTGTGATTTTAAAGGATGATTTAGAACTTTTTCAGTACTTAATTATACTTATTTGATTAATCAAATGATTAATAGTTCATATTTTCTGAGGTTAACCCTTGCACTTTATTTTAGCGACAATTATCGTAATGAGAATATTAGAGGCAACAAAAACAGAGATGTGTATATATATATATATATATATATATATATATATATATATATAGGCTTTTCAGCAGGTGATAGAATTCTAAGATTGCGAGGTTTGTGTTCCTCTTGCAAAGATAGTATGGGTAATTTGTCATAAATTTCAGCCTCAATCTTGTCTCTTCCCTGCCACCAATTGGAAATAATTATCTTTTATTACTCTCTAAAATTGAATCAATTTTTTTTTTTATATTCTTAATTGCCAAAATTTCATTTTTCAATTTTGCACATGTTATTAGTATGTATTTTAAATTTTTAATCTTGACACTATATTTTAATATTAATTTTAATTTTAACCTCAAAATAAAAATAATTAAATTTATTAAGACAACGTGAATTCTAACGTTATAATTATCTATTATTTTTTTTATCATTGTCGAAATACTGGCCACATTACTAAATTTAATTGATAACTCTATCAAAAATTAAAATTAAAATTAATATTGAAATATAATAATATTAAAATTAAAAATTTAAAAATTATATACTAGATTTAAAAAAAAAGTATAAAAGCTTTGACAATTAAGCTTTTTTATATGAATGTATGAGACGCTATTATGATGATTTTGTTTAAAAGAAATATATTAAAGTAACAACTATCACTATTTTAAGTCATAAAAGCAAAATGAAAATAAAATACACCATGAATTTGTAAATATTATTTCGCCCAAGTATTATGAGTTTCTCTCTTTCTAGGAACATTCTTCGTCCAAGTATTTTGCACTTAACCTTAGGAAAGAGTTTCTGCAGGTAACATGGTCAAAAGCTCCAAGTATACAGAAAAAGAATCCTCATCACAAACTTTCTACTACTATTAACAACAATAATAATGACACATATACACAGCAGAGCCAACATTACCACCTCCACCACCATAAAGATCCAATGCGAGAACCATAATTATTCCTCAATAAGTCTGTTTGCAACCTCGTTTAACCACCAGAAACTTACACACGAACTCCAAGCAATCTTTTCTCCATGATGACACTCTCCATAATTTCAAGAACCACTCTTTGTTAAGATCGTCTCTTGGGAATTTGCGTTTCCTATATCACGACGGTTCAGTAGTTGCAATCTTAATAAGCTCTTTCAACCTGATATAATATCACCATTAAAAGCTTGGCTGATAGGGTTTTCTTTTTCCTTTTCCTTTTTGCGTTAGGGTTTTCAGAGTTTGAATTAGCAAGAAAAATTAGATTTTCAGGATTTGAATTCCTACATTACAAAGCAAATAGGAGATTTTATACAGTATCAACTTTTGTATTGTGTAGGAAGTAAGTTTTGCCACACTTGCAATCTGCCACCTATAATTGGACTGTGCGAGTATAGAACTATCATAATTGTTCTTTAAATTTTGCGAACGTACATTAATATTGTGTTTAATTTATTTATTTTTCTTTAATTTATACATTCATCTTGCTTTTACAGCTACTCTTTTTTGGTATAGTCAGAATTCTTTTTATAAATTTGCTCATTTAATGATATTATGTAAAAGTACTTTTGCTTCTCAAAAATTAGATCTCCAAGAAACCCAAGCTTTTGTAGATTATGGCAGGAGCACCATTATTCTGTCAAGTGGTCGTACGTAGTTTATTTCTTCAAATCTGATTGCAAAGCTATTTCAAAGGTAAGAGTAATGATCTTTATTTCTTCTTTCCAGCTAATTAATTAAGAAGGGAAACTCACACCACTTATCAAGAATTCATACTAGAGTCTTGCTGAGAATCAACACCCGGTTGCATTTCAGGCTGGACTGTCAGTGTTCAAGATTATTGTGCAGGTTACAAGGCCAAGCTGGGAAATATTCCTGGCACTCAAAACTCAATCGTTGTGGAAATGCATCAAGAGTTTTTACCCTTCCTAGTTCCAAGCATATTGACTCCCCAATCTTTTTCGCCAATTCGTCTTGTTTAAATGAAAGGTTAATAGTATTTCCAAACAAGGTTTATCCACTAAATTGCTTTATTAACCCATCAACAAACTATAGTATATCTTGGAGACACCTGATGATATATATTTTCTTGCTTGATGATCCTTGTATTATGGATTCCTCGTTCTTCATACAACAGATTAGAGCATCACTAAATTAAAGCTCATTAATTGGTAAATGATTATAGTGATTGTTCTATTGCAGCTTGTTTTTATAAATTTATTTAAATATTTATATATATCCTGTTGGATCTGTATTTGAGAAGCTTCACAACTGCTAGTGCTTGAACCATTTATATCAAATGGGCTTCGCTTGACAGTTGGAGAACCAGTAATTAATATTTTATCGTTCTGGAAGTCATGGCCTTGATAGTTTGAATAGATAGTTTACTAATAACTTTAGGAACTATTTCAGGATGACCTTAGTTAACATAAAATTACTAAAGGGAGCAACATTACGACAGTAGAAAAATCAAGAAAAAAGAAATTATCAAGCAGGACACTGACAAGGTGGAAAAGGAACAGCAGCAAGCAGTCCATCTGTGCATGGTTTCTGCACCTCGTTTATGTCATACTGATTAACCCCTGATTGTACCAGTACCTCCACCAAATCCGCTGCCAACACCTCCTCCTCCACCTCCACCTCCACCAACACCGCCTCCAAAACCTCCTCCAATTCCTCCACCTATACCACCACCACCTCCAAATCCACCGCCACCACCAAAACCTCCGCCTGCTCCATTGCCAATACCACCTCCAAATCCTCCGCCTGCACCACCTCCAAATCCTCCGCCTGCACCACCTCCAAATCCCCCACCAGCACCACCACCGCTACCAATTCCTCCTCCTCCACCAGCACCTCCACCTACACCACCACCAGTACCTATTCCTCCTCCTCCCCCTCCACCTGCGCCACCACCAATTCCACCACCTACTCCTTTCCCAATACCTCCTCCAAGTCCAGCAGCACCTCCACCAACACCACCACCGCTACCTATTCCACCTCCAACTCCACTACCACCTCCTTTGCCAATGCCGCCTCCACCACCAATACCACCACCCCCTCCAAATCCTCCACTGCCTCCATGGTGATATTTTTTATCTTTTTTCTTGTGGTGCTTGCCACCTTCTCCTCCACCAGCCCCACCACCAATACTACCTCCCCCACCAATGCCACCACCAACACCTCCACCTTTTCCAATACAATCAGGCTTTTTTCCAAGACCAATGCCAGGGCTACTGGTACCAAAACTGAAACCAACTCCCTTCCCAAAACTAAAAGAATGGCCAAAGCTCAATCCTTTGCCACCAGAAGAACCTCCCGCACCACCACCACCAACCCACCCTGGATTACCACCATCAAAGAACCACTCAGGTTTCTTTACTTCCCCACTTTTTTTCTCCTCTAGCTTCCTACTCTCTATAGAGTCATTGAGCACCAGCAATGCAACCAACAGAATTTCCCGCGTAAACTTGAGAGACCCCATTACCACTAGATTACGCTGTAACATGTATTATTCTCCAGCATGGCTCTTTAATATATAGAAATGTTTACACGGCCATTATTTAATATGAGTTCAACAACTACTCATTTTCACGAAAGATGGATTTATATACATGGTTGGAAGTTGAGAGAGTTGTACTGCCTCCCCGATATCTTTACAACAGTAGTCCAGCTCGATAGCACACCCATTTACGTGATTGGACCATTTTGCATTCATGGCCACCGGTTTTGCCCAATTTCTCTTTCTCACTTTTTTCTTTATTCTTCAAGCAGTAATTAAGCGTTTGTGTTGTTTATTATTGTTATCCTTTATTGAGAACTGATATCATTTAATAGCACACATTCTCCATGCATAAAAGTGTTAGCTCTGCCTCTCCCTCAAATTGCATGCGATAAAGTTTAATTGGCAGTTGAAACGGGGTTGAATATTTATAACACTAAATAATTTTAATATTCCAGTTTGAGTTGCTTGGAGGTCTATGCGCCCCAGTTGGAGTGCTTCGTCCTTACAGTTCCAGTGCCAGTTAGAGAAAAAAAGCCCATCCCTTCCTAAGAAGCTAACGAACTAAGGATCTCCAGATCTGACTAAAAAAGCTAGTAAGCTAAAGCTTTCCTCGCTCTTCATTCGAGACTTTCATTTCAGTTTCTTTACACAAAAGCAAGTGAGTTAGCTTGTGAGAAATCAAGCTTTCAAGCAATCCCCTTATGATTATGAGCTTATGAGAAGCACCCACCCTGCTGTAGAGTAGTCTCCGTATGAGTCATTGCAGGAGTATTTGCAACAAGCTTGTTTTAAGTAAGCATGCTAAGATAAAATAGAGGTCTTTTCCTTTGGGCTAACGATAAGATTTTAGATTCAACGATTGAGCTAATTCCTTCCCTGGGAGGGATCTATACAGATTTCTTTACTCAGCCAGATCTAATGATAATTTTTCATATTCTTTACCTGGATATAATATAATTATAGTCAATATAACTAGAGCAAGGTCTAGGTCACGAGTTAGGGCAGACTAGGGTAATATAATTTTCAATGCATCTAGTAGAATAGCCTCTATTAGTCTTTACCTCAGGGAAAGCAAGCCTCTTGTTTTCATTTCTACCCTTGGCTTAATAGGAATCCTCATTTGAATAGGGAGCTATCGAGCTAAGGGAGGGTAAGGGCTAACATGCTAAGACAAAATAGTTTGTTATATTATCTCGGACACCGTCTTTTGACGTTACTTTCTGAATGAGAAAATAAGACAAAATAGCCAAGGAGAAAATTGGCGACAGCAAATGATCCTGTTAAAATATGAGAATGACAATTGGCGACAAAGATGATTTAATTTTGCCAAAATTCACTCAGTTCCTGTAAAATTTTTGGCGACAAGAGATGCTCATTATATAGGCGGCAATTTAAAACTTATCGTACTATCATATTGCTATAAAATAAAGGAAACACTTACGAATTTTTGGAGTCTTGGAAATTCTAAATTGGCGACAATATTTTTGTTTTAAAGTAATTGGCCCGCATAAACATTCCGAGTTTGTCTCTAAATATCTGCGACAAAATTTATTTCGTCCCTATAAGGCGACTACATATAGGACGCCCCAAAACATTATGTAAATGGATTTTGAAATATATGGTTTTATATATAGTGTTATTAAAATTTTATTTTAATTTTAGTTATAATTTAATTACATGATCTATAAAAATTACTATATTGTAGTTTTCTTTCTTAGTTAGTCTTTTTTTATTGGCTATTTTAATCACATATTAACTTTTCATTAACAAAGTAGCTAAATTGAAATATAATTAAGAACTAAATAAAAAATTTTATTCACCTCAATACTAGTTGGATATTTTCTTGCATCGGGAGCCAAATAGTCATGGACTATGCAATATGAGGTAGTCATCTTTTACATCAGCCATAAAGGCGAAAAATCACCTAGTGTGGAAGAGATGATTCAAACTAGTGTGGAAGAGATGATTCAAACTCGAAATCTTTCACTTCCAAAAGTAAACCTTCTTACCACTTAAACTAGGTCTCAAGTATTGAATATATTTCTTTTAACTATTTGACTACTCTAAAAAGAAAATTTTATAAATATTTAATCTAAGATGGAAAATTTCTAATTTGAGGCAGGACACACTTGTGTTTCTGTTACAAGTACCACACTATAATAGTCATGGAAGCAAACCAATTTCGCTTATAGCCAATGATTTTGTTTATAGATGAACTTTTCCTACCTATAATAAGCAAATTCAGTAACATTCGGTATCAAAGTAGATTTGTAACTATCTCAAACGGATAATTTTCAGATTTATATATTATTATATATGTAGAAAAAAAAAAATATCATTGTCATCTCATCTAAACACATAATGTACATATATGCATCACATATTCAGTAGCAAGAGAAGTGAAAGTAGAACCAATCAAGTCCTGCCAACACTCTAAAAAAGGCAAAAAGGCTAATAGTATATTTGGATATATTTTATGAAATTCACTAATCAGGAAAAAGTCTGAACACTTAATAGTAAGAGTTGAAAAACTTATATATCTTTGTCGCAATATTTTGAGTAAAATTGCACGAATACCGTCTCAATCTTTTTTTATCTTTTTATGTTTTTTATTCTAGTGTCTTAATTTCTTTATTCAATTAAGTATCTTAATTTTAAGATTATCGTATATAAAATTAAGGGCTTGTTGTCAATTAAAGTCGATGTGGTCGAATATAAGCTAACATATTTTATTAATATTCATTGATCAAAATATCTCTATATTATTCTTTTTCTTTGATATTAATTGGCTTTTAGGAAATTATGAAACAAATTGTATCATATAATAATTTTAATCAACTTAACTTAAACAAACATGATTAGTGACGGTGGATATATAAATTTTTGTAAAAAGGTTAAATCATAGAAAAAGAGAAATTAAGGCTCATTATATAACCCATTCCCACCTCCCACAATCTATTGGTTGCACCCATCACAATCTATTGACAATGTTTTTTAAGATTTCAAGGTTAAAAGAAAAAGAAGAAGGTAGTATTTTAGTCAATCTTCATTGATAAATGACGTTACAAGTGATACTTACATTCATTTAAGTTAGTGATAGTATGTGATTATTAAATTCAGACACCCAATCAAAAAAATAAAATATCAAAATAGAAAAAACTTTAGAAAGAAATGAAATATCATTTACGCAGTCTAACCTTTCCTAAATTTTAAGGGCTACCCACTGATTAAAAAAAAACAAATTTAATAAATTACTAGGTGGTTCACTATATTTTTATTTTAGGTTTGTAATATGTTTTTTATTTTTAATTTTAATATTCTGTAAATATTAACTGTTAATAAATAATTGTCAAATTGCACAATATTCTCAATGAAATATTAATGCGATAGTTCAAAAAATAGTAATTATCGTGTGGTATATTAAATTTTTTAATAATGTTATGTAATTTAATTATTATTTACTAAAATTTATATTTATATATTAATAAAATGATAAAAAAATTATAAATATTAAAATAAAAATATATTAAGATATAAAATAGTTTAATGAATTTTTTTTTTTTTTTTTAAAAAGCAAGCTAACCTTCGAAAAAATAAGTCCAAGAGGCCTCAAGCGCGCACCCAGGTGTCATGTAGCCTCCTCTGCGATTGAAAGTTGAAACTCTCAAGCCACTCTTCACGCATGAAACCCTAGGAATTAGGGTTTCTTTACCCTGCAAAATTCACTTCATTTCCTTCAAATTTCCCTAAATTTACCTCAAATTACCTCACGTCATTTTAATTTTTGTCTGGTTATTTCCCCCGAATCAAAAGGGACTCTCATTTTTAATAGTGAATTGGCGATTGATTAAGTCCTAAAAATGGACGATATCACCCATTCTATGAATCGATCTAGAAAAGTCCCTTTATACACTCACCCAGTCCACTCTCAGTACAATTACGATTACATCTTAAACGACCCCGAAGAGGAAGAAGGAGAAGAAGAATTAGATGAAGAAAACGATCAAGAATCTGACGACAATTATAGCTCTATAAGGTATGCTAATGCCCACAATAATTTTAATAACGAGTTAAATGACGACGGTTTTAATAGATACCCAAAGAGGCAAAGAAAGCTGAAAACGTTAGCTTCTGATTATGAATTAGTTCCAAGAAATAGTGGGAGATTGTACGGAAATTTAAATATATCCACTGATTGGAATGATCATGAAAAATTTATGCTTTTGGAGGTTTGGGGTGATAGGTTTTTGCAATTGGGTAGGAATAGTTTAAGATCAGAGGACTGGGTTGAGGTTGCGGAGAAAGTTTCTGAATTGTCAAAAGTTAATAGAAATGAAGCTCAGTGTAAACAAATTCTGGATGTTTTGAAGCGGAAGTATAAAAAAGAGAAGGCCAAATGTGGCAGTGGTGCTAATAGTAAATGGCCGTTTTTCAGAAAAATGGATATGTTAATGAAGCAAGAATTTGGAAGTGGTGGTAGTGGTAGTGGTATTGGTGGTAATGGGTTTAGTTTAGCTTGTGGTGTTGATTCGGGAGAGTTTGTTTTTATGGATACAAATGTGTATTTGGAGCGTGCTAATGGGAATGATGAAATGAGGGATAGTCCGTGCGAATCAGAGGAGGAAGATGAAAGGGAAGGAGAGGGGTGTGGTGGACATGAAGGAGTGAAAGGGTTGAGAGTGTTAGCAGATTCAGTGCAGAAGTTTGGGGAGATATATGAGAAGATTGAGAGTAGTAAGAGAGAACAGATGTTGGAATTGGAGAGGATGAGGGTGGAGTTTCAGAAAGAGTTGGAATTACAGAAGAAGCAAATTCTGGAGAAAGCGCAGGCTGAGATTGCAAAAATAAGGGACGGTGATGATGAGGAGGAGGATGAAGGTGAGGAAGATGATGATGATGATGATGATGATGATAAGTCAGCTGAGGATGTCAGTGAATGATAGAGGTAGACAGGTAAATAGCTACTTTTCATTATTCTTTTATGTCTTAGGTTTATTTAATTATCTATTTGTTTGGTTGTTTCTTTTTATTTTTTCTTTGTTTACCTGAAAAACTGATGAAATGCTATGGGTTCTTGCACTTTGGTTACCTTCTAGTCCTTAAAGACTTACAACCATGCATTGAATGTTTACATAGTTTGAGCAGATTTATGTTATGAATTTAATAGTTTGACAAATTCTTATCGCCCCTGCATTGGTTAGGTGATCTATGCCTTCCCAGCTATGAGTAGAACTGTCAATTTGATGTCAACATTCATCATCACTTTTTTCACTTTCTCTTTTTGTTCATCTATTGTCACCAATTTTTATGCTCTCTCTCTCTCTCTCTCTCTCCCTGTGTTGTCCAAACAAGAGTAATACTTGAGTGTAGATTATTAATGGTGAACCTGTGGTTGCTAATTGAAATTTCAGCTTATATCATTACAAACTGGTGGATCTTAACTGACAATCCTTGGTTTTTTCATTTTGTGATTACCCTTTTTCCCCTCTTCTTTTTATCCTTTTGAGGACAACTATCAGGTCTCTCGGACATTTCAAAGTTATTAAACTGGTGATTCACCTATTAGGAATATGCAAATATAGCAAGCACCTTCATAGTCATGGACGTCCTCACAAACATGATACCAAGTTGCTCTGGCCCAGAGAAACTCATAGCAGCTTGCCTCCTTGCTCACTGTGGTTACAATTAACCATTAGTTTTACGTTATAATTGAGATAATCTTTTCAGACATTGAGATTTGCGGCTTCTGTTTAATGTTAATTAGCTGATTATGTCTAGGGTTGGGAGAAGATTTATAAGTTGAACTTTTCTTTTGGGTATATTAGTATGCCTGCCTATGCGCATATACCATTATAGCTTGTATCGAATGAAAGAATCGATTACTTCGTATTTGAATTATTGAGATATTAGACATATTTGCGTCATCAGATTGTATCAGATCTGCACAATGTCTTGTGCCGTTACTTTTTGAATTCAGCAATCAGATATGCTGTGTTTTGTGTGGTAAATGAGTTTGTTAGCACTATTAGTCTCCAGTCATTTTCCTGATCATATTACTAGTCTTCTGTTCTTATATCCTTGATCAATGTTGTAAATTCAATCAAATTGCTTGTAACAGATTAATTGGAGGTTCACCGGCTTCGAATTTATAGAACCATGATAATGTTCAATCTCATGACGTCCCCAATCTCCACTCTGCAATTACAGGAAGGTGCATATTTCCTTGAAAGACATGTTCATGAAGGCAGCTTTGCAGCGATATCCAGTACCTTTTTTAGTCTCAGTACTTTCACATTGTCATCTTCCTCAGGCTATGCACCCTTTGTTGTTTCCTATCATTTTGATATCTTAAAAGTCTTATGATAACATAGCTTGTATGTTTCTCCTTGTTATCATTGAGCAACGAAACTAAGTTTTCTTTTTAGCGTATATCATTAGATTTATAATCTAGACCCCTCCCCCCATCCCCCCTAAGGAGCACCAAAGAATGTATAGAGACCCCAATATGGGTTCTTCTCATAAACCAACGAACGGCTTTTGTACATTCGAAATTTAAACTTGGGAGTAATTAGTCTTAACTAGAATATAAATTTGGAAATGGTCTAAAGAGTGGACTTACAGACCCTGGGATACCCATAATCTTAGCATCCTTCAAAGGTTAAATCCAAGCCAACCGGCAGAGGGAAGAAGATGGGGAGGTATGATATGTTATATAACGTTTTGTGTGTAATAGCTGCCTTGCTAAATAAAAGGTAAAAGAGACAAGAGTAAAGCTTTTGTAAAAGCATATTAAACATTTTCCTGGCTACATTTCTGCTATCATACACAGCAGTTAACTACCAATTAAACAACTACTGTTTCAAGTTGTCATCCTAGATTTCCTCCTCAGGAAACAACTCCTCTTTGAGGAAAGGAGCTATCCGTTGTATCTGTATGTAGGTAATTTCCCACAAATCATCTTCTTCATTGGATACTAAGATCTCCTCGTCCTTCATTTTTGTAATAATTTTTCTCAACAAATCAGGTATTGCTTCTTGCAGTCTTGTCTCCACATAATCACCCAAATCAGCCTTCATACATGTATCCATTCTTCTCAACACTCCAAGCCAAAATGTCCTAAACTCAGGACTCATTGTTATTTGCTTTAGGAACTTCAGGTACACATCTGTCAAGAGCTCCCTAGCAAGTATCAGGGTTCCTTCCATACTCCTCGCCTCTCTTTCTGCATTCTTGCATCTTGAATATTCTACCATCTTTTCTTGCATATCATCAACCATTGCAAATATCACCAAGTTAAAATAGCTAATACAATTGGGAGGTGAGGAATCAAGTTCTTCGGACAATGCAAAGCTTTTCTGAAGAGATAAGATTGCCTGGTTTCTTATCTCCTCTCGCCGTGCCAAGCTGGTTTTGCGAAACGCTTCCCCTAATTTGAGAAACAAAGTAACTGCAAGGTTTGGAGAACCAAAAGCTCTGTTATCTTCCAATGACGAATTACTCGTACTGCTTGCAATGCTATAATTGCTCCCTGATTCTGAGTAGTCCTTGTACCATTGGATCAGTAAATTCACTGAATCTGCTAAGAGGTCTAATATCTTCAAATTCTTGTCTAATGGACTATTTTTCAGTGCGATAAAACCAAATGCACAGTCAATACAATAGGCATAGTTTATCCGTGAAACATGGGTTGCATCAGATATCATTTTGATCAAAGTGTCAACACCCTGGTCATAAGTTTCTGGGCGTCGGCCTGTGACAGACAACAAATGAAGGCATGTTTTCCAACCAAGAGATGTTTGTAAATTTGCAGGGTAATCAGTGAGAATCTTGCCCACTGACTTTGTTATGGCCTCGCAACATGTATCAAGAATTTCTTTATCGAGCTTCCACATTAGGTTTATGGATTTGAAAATAAGCTCTTCTGGGAGTCTTTCAGTTCTGGTTGAAGAAAGAAGCTTGACACAGATCTTAAAAAGGCCAAGAATGGCCTTTTCAGCAAATGGGACTGGGGAAAATAGAGGAAACTGAGCAACTCCGAGTAGATTATCATAGAATGAAGCCAGATGTTCAGGAATCTATGCATATTGACCATGGCAATGACAATAATTATATCCCACGCAAACCCGACGGTTTCTTCCTCTTCTATCGGAGTGCTGAATTTTTGGCCTTCTCCACCAGCTGCAAATATCAGAGAATGCCCAAGATTCAGCAAAGCATCATCAGGTAAGTTAACACTGTTGGTGAATATGCTGCCAATTTGGCATTGCTTAATCACCTTCAACTTCTGCTCAAATTCACTCATCCCAAGAGATATTGAATCTTCCATACTATCTAGTGACAAAAAATGTGAGAATCGACTAGTCATGCCAGCACTCCGGCGATTACCGAATTTAGGATCACGAAAAGCTGAATTGCTTGATTCATTTCTCTTATGTCCTGGACCATTTGATGATTATGCAGAAGTGTCATCAAATTCAACCACAGACTGAGGTAGAAGCTTAAGCCTTTTGAGTTTCAACAAACAGTCTACAATGTTTCTCCAGCCCCCTCTTATTGAACCCCCAAAGTTGTTTGCGATGGTGAAAACTGTAAAGAGTAGCCATTCTTGGCTTTAAATCATTCGTAAAAGCAAATAATGTTTCTTTTGCAGAAGCATAAGGATTTAGCACAGTAGTAAATTTGGAGAAAGAAGCAAGGAGCTCGTCAAGAATATCCTCTAGTTCATACCGAGTTATCCTGGCTACTGAGGCCAATCCGCCAATGCACTCATGCAGCATGTCATCATCGTCAGCATGCTCAATAAAGGAAGAAATTGCAGCAACTGATGGACCTGCAGTGCAAGCAAACATATCTCTCCCCAGCCGACGATCATAATCACCGAGGATAAATGGCTGCATAACTCTGGATCTATTCATTAGTTCAATCCAGCTACCAGGATTCATCTCCACGGGACCAGATTGACCAAAAAGTGTGATTGCATGAGTTGCAATTGATTGGAAAAGCTCAGATAGGTAATCTCTAGGAAGATCTTGCCCACCATTGATTGCCCTATTATTCCTGATGAACTCCTCCTCTGTCATCTTCTTTTTGACTTGAGGATTGTGTTGATCAGTGTTTAGCATGATAAGGGAATAGCATAGGATGAAAAACTGCATCCTTACTTGCAAAAATATCCAATGATTGTTTATCATAAAACCTTTGTGAGAATTCTTCAAGAATCCTCTGAATCTTTTGGGACTCCCCAGGCAACCTGAAGGTTGCAAGATCTTTATCAAGAATCATGCCAGAAAATAAAGTTTCTGTGAATTCTTTAAGAACCTGCATGTGAAACTCATCAGGATCACCTAAATAATCACCAATCCAGTCCTGGTGTAAATCGAAAGAAGATAGCGAATGCTTTCGGATCTGCTGGATCAGAGACTAAGTGACAAAGTCTTAGATAATCCAAATCTATCTTTTCATCTCTATTAAAATGGTCCCCTGCAACCAGCACTTTTTTTCCTGTGCTTTCCTTAATCTTAAATATTCCACCCAAGTCTCAAAATCTTCTTTCGGTTTTTCTTCCCAGAAGGGTCTGTACTCAGTAATTTCAACTGGGTATGGTCCAGAAGGGCTTGAATCATCTTCTTTATCTATATTATCTGCAATGTTGTGAATTATGATTAGCAGTTCTTCAAATGCTTGGATATGTACATAATTCAAAGGGCTAGACCCTGGAAAGGAGAGCTTGCAAAGCAACTTTCCTATTTCCTCAAATATATTTTGACAGATTGGATCACAATCATAGTTCACGTACATTTCAACTATGAAACTTTAGTTGCCTGCAGAAATTTATGATTGCTTCAAGGGCAACTTCTTGCAGCTGACTTGGACTTCCGGCTCCTGCAGTTCTCAATAACACAAACCCAAAAAAAGCTTCCAGTTGAAAACGAATGAACCTGCGCACACATTCACACATACATATAGAGTAAATCACTTTATTCTCAATTTTTAAGATTTCAACCAAAAAAGAAAATGTAAACATTGAATCAAGCAGTTTAAATGCGAACCTGCAAAGAGAGTGATAGATATTGAGAACAGTACTGCAAATCAAGGATAGCAACAGAGGGCTTGAAGAGATTCCATAATGAATCAAATGGTGGAACAGGTCATCTTGGATCATCCTCAAAAGTTTTGGGTGCTTTCCAATAGCATCTCCACTCAACTCTACTGCAGAATTTATTAAAATCAATCCGAAAATCTGAATATTCTGATCAGAAGCTTGAGATGAGACTCCTTCTGATTCCACAACTTCCACGACATTAAGCAAAGAGCATAAAAAGTGAAAGATATCAACAATACAACGAACACCATACCCCGAATCCACATTGCTGCCAATGTCAATATCCTCAGTGTCAGACTCTGAATCCTCCTCAAATTTCACCTCAACATCTTGTAACCTGGCGAAAATTATTTCAATCATTTCTCTCATTGCATATTTTGCTCCACGTTGAAGCAAATCCGCCCTGTGGGTGGACTGTTGAACAACTTGAAAACAAGTATTGACAATTGTACAAACGGCATGATCTGTAAGCAAAACTGAAGCCCTATGTTTGATGATAGATGTCAAAGCTTGTAGAATTCTCATCCTTACTGCATCTTCAGTGCTGTGATCAGTTCTTTCGAGGCGACAACTTGCAATCCCAGTAATTATTGAATTGATAGCATCCTTAGCTCCAGGGGTTTTCTCATAAAAAACGTGGAGTTTGAGAATCTTAGAAATGGCAGAAAGAGAAACACTTGTAGCTGTAGCAGGAATATCATCACTTTGTGTGACATCAAGAAATGGGTAGATATAAACGGAAGGATCTATAGTACGCCACTCTTGCTGAGGATTGAAGATGAGAGCACGTAAAGATTTTAAGGAATGGAGAATGCTGGTGTCATAGCTTTCTAGCTGCGGAAGTAAGGAGTTGTTGGGATCATGTGGCCGTTGGATCACAGCTAGAACAGCGCTGAGTTCTGTGTTTAGCATGCAAGAAAGCTCACCTCTTTTTATTCTCTTCCTTTCTTGCCATGACTTATTTTCTTCCTCTTCTTTTATTTTCTCCATTTTCAGTACAAAAAAGTGAAAGAAAACGGTCGGGTGTGGGGGTTAATCAGGGTTTTTGTTATAGTTTCTAGTAGCTATATTTTCTGCAATAAGATGTTTGAAATTTTTCAGTTTTTCAGAATTTTTTTACGAAATCAGTCAAGGAGCCATCTGTAAGAGAACCTGCACTTCCCAGGAAAAGTGGGTTTGAGAATTATGGGTGGATGGCAGGCTCAAAGAGAAAAAGGGTGCATTAAGTGCTAAACAAGAGGTTATTTGATTTCTATTTGTTTCAATAAATCCATGACAAATGATATGGTTAAGAATAAATATTGAAAATCTCTACCTTTTTGTGTCCCTAATTTTCCTCATTTCTGTTAGCGCAAGCAATAAAACCCTGTTAAGTGTATTCTTTTTTTTTAAATGAAAACCATCTTGTAATGATGTATATAACAGAGCTCACTTGAACATCGATGCATATCAATAACTGCATTGAATAAAAGCCAGAAACAATATTTGTACCATTTGTGCTAGTTGCAGAACAAAAATGGATTATCGGAACTTGTACTTTAAAGGTCTGACCATGCGCCCGAAGAATGATACTTCTCAACTTAATAGATCATCAATCCATCAATCCTATTCCAGGATCAAGATCGAAAAAGAATATGCCATTTATAATCACTAATATAATATACAACCTCAAAAAGAGAAGATATATTTATCATTTCTCTTTTCAGTTAAGACTGATATGAGTTCTTTAGCTCATGCCACAAGCAAAATAATGTGTCGTAAACGTCATCAGTGTTGTCAAAATTACAACCTCCAATTTGTGTGGCACTTAGCAGGGTCTTCAACCCGTCTTCATGGAGAGTTGAGAACTCTGATCTCTTTTCACTTGATCTGAAACTTTCTCCAATTGATTTTTTCATCACTTGGCCAGCCTGTGAAGCAGCTTCCACCACATTTTCTGGAATTCCAGCCATGACAGCGACTTGTAATCCATAACTCTCTGGGCATGCTCCGGAGGCAAGCCGGTATAGAAAAACCAAATCCTGGTCACTTTCGGAATAGCTTTCAGATTTTGATTTAAAGGCACATGCCATGTGTTGCAGTATTACACGTGGATTAGAACCAAATTCCTTTGTAAGCGGATGATAGTGCGTAGCAAAAAGCAATCGGCAGTTCACCTTCTCAACAAGATGGCGGAACACCTGTACAAATATTTATGGACCCTTAATGAAACCAAGCTATCTAGTTACAGAGAAAGCAGCAGACGGTCGTCTCAAATCCAAGGTGTATGCATAGGTGATTAATATTTATTGGATACAGGTCCAGTTAATGCAAATAAAGAATGTGTATTTGAGATTGTTTGAGCATAAATGTGCACGCATGGGCACATGCATCTCTGTACGAGAGTAATGCCTAATGCCTCGGACCCACAGTTAGTACGATTGCCTTTTTATGCACACATTACTTACCTGCCTTAAGCAAAGTAGTTTACCAAAAGAAAAGTACAAGAAGATGACAACAAAGGAATTCAAACATTTGAAGCAAGCAAAGAGATGAGAGATGCAATTCTGAATTCTGATTGTACAGATGAGATGATAACAGATCAATAACAACAACAGAAAACTCACTGCATATGCAATGGCATATCCATCAAAAGTGCTTGTTCCTCGACCCAATTCATCAAGAAGAACAAGAGAATCTTGAGTGGCATTTTTAAGAACTGAAGCTGTTTCTGTACACTCGATGAAGAATGTACCTGCAGAGAAGAGTAAGTTTCTACAGTCAAATTATATAAGTTGGAAGCCCGCATGCACTCTAATTCGTATGAAACTGCCAGTGTATTGGTGTGCATTTGTAATTTTGCACTTCTCAGTTTTAATCTAAAAAATAGAAATTTCTTCCTTAAAAGATATTCAAGATGATGGTCCAATTTGGATCACCAAAATAGAAGCAAGCATTTAGGGAGACCAGTAACTCTTATCTTGCTAGAACTTACTCTCGCCAGTCATAATCCGATCAGTGGCACCAAGTCGTGTGAAAATGATATCAACAAGTGAGAGAACACACTTCTCACTAGGCACGAAACAACCAAGCTGCAAATTAACATAGAATTTAAACAGCAGGGATCTCGATGAAAGATTTAAATGATTCAAACTCGTAAAAAAAAATTATGTCAGACCATTCGAAGCAACAACACAAACCTGAGCCAGTATAACAGCTAGACATGTGGCACGCAAAAGTGTTGATTTTCCACCCATATTTGGTCCAGTCAGGAGTAAGGTTCGAGGAAGATAACCATCTAGATCCTCACCAAGGTGCAAGTCATTAGGGACAGGCATCCCTCCATTCTCTCCAAGGGCAAAAGGATGCCATAGGCCTCTAATCTTAAGTACAGGTCCTCCCTTATCTTGGCCGAACATACTGGATTTTGACTCGGGTAAAATAACAGGCCTAGACATAGACCCGGATGACATGCTTGCAGTGATTGCAAAAGATCTTAGTACATCAATACAATTAATGGCTTGGATGACTTCAGACCAACATGAAGCTTTCTCAATAAACAAATCAATCAGCACGAACAGTGTTTCAGCCTCTGAATCTGTTACATCATGGTTCTGGTATAAAATATCATGTCAGTATTATGACAGAAGCAGGTAGCAAAAGAGCTAAGATCATTACCATCCCAAGTAGAGAAGGAGTTTAGGAGTTATGTTGTTCCTAAATGACGTGAATATATTCTTTTTTACTAGAAAAAGTTATAAAGGGAGAGAAAGGAAGCCCTTTTAAGAGAACTATAAAATCCAACAGAATTTATATCCAAAATAACTCGGTGAGCAAGTGTTTCATTTTCCAAAAAAGAAAGTGTTTTTTATGCTAGATTTCTGGAAAAGTTGGGTAAGCTTTTTAGATGGACCGCAGGACATATCTTGCAGGTCCCACCTCCAAAATGTATGGTAGGTCCCACAAGTATATATCTTGTGGTCGAGTGGACCATGGTCTAGGCAAGAAAAAATTAAAAACTCGTTGCTTATTTAAAATAACAAAAGACGCAACTGCCAAAAATATTTGACAAAAGAAAGTAGGTGAAGCAGCGGTAGCATGCCGGAACATACAATTAAATGATTCCATATACTTTCCAATAAAATTAATTACCTGCCATTAGTCCTCCTTCTATTCATTTATTCGTGAAAAATGCACCATCACTAGAACACGAGTAAACATAGTGCAGAAAGAAACAGACCTGGTAATTGGGGAACTCACTATCCACAGCAGCTTCAAATTGGGAGAGGAATTTGTCAAGCCCAGCACTTCCATTTAGCTCCGGAAGTTTAAAATTTTTTGAAAATAATGAGATTATTCGGTCTTCCTTCTGTAAAAGCAACAACAAATCTATTCCGATCCGAAGCCCTTTCACTAGAGACCCAAACACTTTCACCTACTCAATAGTTGAACTGTTACAAAATATGGATTTGCAATCTAACATTGAGCAGTTTTTATTTTCACTTTCCTAACTAACTTCAATATATAAAATTACAATCAAAAGCATATCTTCTCATCATCGTAGACTAAATTTTCAATAACAAGAGTACTTAAGCCCCAAAAGTCTCACTAAAACATCAAAACAAACACAAAGCATACCAACTAAAGAAGAAGAAAAATGCAAAATAAAACCATAGTAAGGGTTCCTTGTAGCCTTCTCAGGAGAATGGAAGCAAGCATATTTCTCTTACTGTACAATCCCTAAAGGTCTTGTGGATGATAAATAACTTACCAAGTGGTTTTATGACTTTTGATACCATATTAAAATTATGAATTCCAAGTGAATACCACTGGGCCTTTTGACCTGGTGGTTGTGCCTTTTCGAGGCGTATCCAACCCCCACAGCAATATGCTGGCTCCCTTCCCTTTAACTCGTAATGTACTAACATATATCTCTATTGAAAAATAAAAATAATAATAATAATGATAGCAAGTAAATGGAAGCAGGTAACTTACTCGCTGTCTCAACACTTTTTTACCAATTAAAGGCAGCACAAGAGAAGCTGATGCCTGAAAGCTAGCCTTGACTCGTCCAAGCATCCTTTCTATGTCTGGAATCTTGCGAAGATATTGTGAAATAACTAACATAATATCTGATTGTGTCATTAGATCTTCAACTACATTCAGCCTATTATTAATGCCTTCAACAGATTTCAATGGATGACACATCCACTTCCTTAAAAGCCGCTTA
Source organism: Ricinus communis (assembly GCF_019578655.1). Lineage (NCBI taxonomy): Eukaryota > Viridiplantae > Streptophyta > Magnoliopsida > Malpighiales > Euphorbiaceae > Ricinus > Ricinus communis. Next base: position 26,956,882 of record NC_063258.1, read on the forward strand.
CCAGATGATGTCACACAGTTATCTAGATAATTAAACAATGTACCTGAAATTCATAGAATATACCTGGTTGAACTTTAACTAAATGCTTACACAAGAACCAGAAATATGAGGAACACAGTATTTTTGAAAAGCACTTGCCTGATAAGCCACCATCAGAATTGTTATTAAAAATCTCGAGATTTATTAAAGTCTGTCCATCCATTCTGAGGCAACCACTATAAACTTGGTAGGGCAAAATATCTCCATTCCGTAAAACATCATCTAACTGCAAAAGATGAGCACAATAGTCATGATTAACAACACACAAGTTGGGTCAACGAGGAAAATACAAGTAGGAGGGAGGAGAGAAGAGGCAGGAGGAGGCTCTCAGACAAGCATACCATCAACCTGGACAGATGATCAACAAGTGTACCAAGAGCATTTAGGGTGATATCATGGTGCATTATGCTGTCAAATACATTATTCCATGGGCTAGAAGACCCTCGGAAGTAACCCTTGGACTGAATCGAATTTCTAACTTCAGAAGCATCCAGAAAATTAGTGGAGGGAGGGGCTGGATTCAATTGCACTGCTGTTGAACCTGTAGGAGAACAAAAAAGAAAAAACCGTCCAACTTGCTATGTCATTATTGAAGAGCTATAGTTTTATTATAAGCAGACTGTTCAATACAATAACTCAGAAGTCCCAATCCTTAGTTGAAAGCAAGGTTACATTATATTCACTGGGTAGCAGCAAATCATTGGCCTGAGTTTAACAACTAGATTTGGGAGGGAGCTACACCACAAAACTGTGCAAATCCAGCATTTCGCAAATAGGATATAATTTACCAGTTTCTGTAAGCCAGAAGAGCCAAATAGCACCTTGAAATCTTGTTACATATGTTTCAGAATAATTTTCCTAAATACATGATGATAAGGAGCAAAAGGATTTACTGTAGATGGAATAAGAATTGATATGTCCACACTCATCCAAGGCATGCAACATAATCTTTCCCTTTTAATTGAAAAATAACACATTGCAGATAAGTTTTTTTTGTTGGATAAGCAGAAGTGAAGAGATATCTACAGCAATACAAAAATATTACAGGCGGGCTTAACAATGTGTACTTTTATACCATGAAGTACTTGATTTCATCTATAAGAATCTTAAACACACCAGTTATTGAGTACTTTCTGAGCGCTTTCTGAGCTTCTCTAGATATCCCTGTAACATACCAACACAGAAGCTATAGACAAATTAAAATTATTTTTTGTTCCAAGATATAAGAAAAATAAAATAAAATAAAAGGATATATGTTTTACCTTTGGTTTCATATATGACTTCTTTTGGCGAGACCTACAATTAATTCCAACAAGAGAATGAAAATCTAATTTTGTCTCTGAATATTACAGAACACTACAGGGTTTTTCATGAGCAAGTAAATTAGAAAGCCTACCTGCATCAACAGTGCCCCCAAAGCAGCACATGAAGTATCATCATTGATAGAACCAACCCAAAATCGCAGAGAAGCGCAATCAACAAAAGCAAAGCCATAAGCAGTTTCCCCATTATCCAGGCCATAGTTTCCCTATAGGCAATATCCAAAAGGAGCAAAATAAAAGTTAAATAGCTTCACAAACTTTTGAGAAAATAGAACCAGATACGTGCAAGTAGCATTAGCATTTTAAGCAGGGTAAGTTTACAAGGATAATACGAGAGAAAAACAGGTGGAGTTTAATAACTGTCTGATATGACACGTAGGAAAGGTAATTTAAATGTATAATATGAAGATACAGAGAATCACGTCATCATAGTTCAACAGTTCTCTTGATGGTTAATGTTAAGGAACAGATGATGTGAAGAAAAAAAAAACTCCTGCAGTTAACTGATGATATCTCAAAGAAAGCTAGATTGATGAGAAAAAACACTCACTGCACTTATGTTTCAAGAGTTAACATGGAACCTTACAGACCTCCTTTAGGGCAAGAAGATGAACTGCATCAGGACCAATATTACCATCTGTTGCAGTTGATGGTGTAATAACCTGAACTAATTTTCTCTGGATTACCTGAAACCCAACAGCAATGGCGTTTATACAAGCAAAGACAATAAAATTCACCAACATATGTAAATGAAATTGCAATAGCATTTATGGAAGCAACCACTTACAGAATTTGCACCCCTAGCTTTTGCTTGAACAGATGTCTCTAACTGCTCAATTCGTCCAACTTTATATCTTGACAAAGAAAAAAGAAGCAATAAGTGAGTTGCAATTGGTCTAAACCAGGAAAGCAGAAAACGACTCCCCTAACTACCAGGAGATGGGTAAATTTTCATCTTTTTATTCAATTTAGAGCTGACAAAGGCTTAGAGCAAGTTGGCACACGCTATTTCCTGTTTCCTTTTTCCTTCATGTGTCTTTTCTTATCTATGAAACAATGAAAATCTCCCATGCAATTCAGTCCACCCAAAAGTTACACTCACTCATGCTTCCACAAAAGCATAAAACCAAATTATTGCTTATCAAATTGCCATATATTAGAAGATTTAAAGTACATGATGCAGGCACTTGGAGGTTGCAGCAAACATCCATTCCTTTATAAGGAGTAGTAATAGCGTATGGCAATGAGAAGAGGCACAAGTTAAAGGTCAATGTTTCCCTACCCACGAGCAACCAGCTTTTCAACAGCATCATCAATCCCACTTTCAGATATACCAACCTAGTCAAAAAGGGAGAAATTGCCATATAGATAAGGCAGACATATATAATTATAATGAGTACACAAAAATTTATAGGGAAGGAACTAGAAGTTACCTGTCGACATTTCCCCACACCACTTAGTGTGATTTTCCAGTCCAGCTCCTTGTGACCAATTTCAGCATCAAGTTCATAAAGCTCATAGAATTTCCCCTATATCCAATCATAAGTCATTCCAAAACACATTTAAAATTTTTAAAGAAATATGTTGATGCACAACTAAAGGAAATGAATACAAGGATCAATACCTTAAACCCCAACTTAATGACAATCTAATGCATGACAAAACAATATGAATGAACTTGATGACTTTAGCCTTTCTTAGTTTTCCTCCATATTTGTTGTTTTTGATAAATCATGCTATTTTATATGATTTATATCAGACAACGTAAATTAACCAAAAGAAATACTGGGAATCAGCAATTACTGACCACTTTGAAGAAAAGGACAACATCCATATACTGAGATTTGACACTCCAGTATTGTTTCTGAGAAGCTGACATTATCCTCAATGCATCAGGTGGTATATAAAGTGTCTTTTTGTCGTAAAGAGGATCGCTAGGCCTTCTTCCATTAATGTCCCTAATTCGCAAAGGGTCAAGCCACTCAAATTTGCTTGTTGAGTCAGATATTTGGCCTTGGTTCTTGCTTACGGCTGTTGAGTCCAGAAGAAGTTTCGCCCTTTTGCTAGCATTCAATAAGAAAGTGGCATCTTTGTCATCCACCTTAGGACTATCGTGTTGAATGCGCTTCAAACGAGGAACTAGAGGTTGCACACCTGGTGTTTCTGGCCCAGGAACATCATCATCATTGCTTTCAACATCAACCACAGCATTGTAACTACAAGGATTTCCCTTTTCAGGATATAGGGCAGTAGTTCCCTGTTTGGACAATCCTTTTTTATCAGTAAATCTACCAGATACATTGGTGGAAGTATGATTAGCCAGGATCCTGCAAAGTTTCGACATACTATAAACAAGTGCCTTGCAATTAAAGTAGGTCATTACATAAAGCATAGCGATTAATCTTTCTTTTTTCTTTGCATTTCTGCTCATCGGCTAATTATTTAAGAATCTGTTTGGAAAGTCAAAAAAAATGCAAGAATTCAGTGTAAATAAATTCTTTAAACTTCAAAAAAAAAAAAACAGTGTTAATGTTTAAAAGAGCATATAAATTGCCAAAATGTAATTCTTTCAAGAAATAATTATTAAGTTATTTTAAAAGAAATGAAATGATATAAATATGCATTATCATTCTAAATAAGAGGTATTACGTCATGTTTAAATAAGAAAATCATTTTCCATAAGTTATGCTTGGACTTAATTTCAACCTATTAATCTCTTCTAAAATGCAATTTTTCAATCTACAATAATCCAGTAGAAAAATTTAGCATAATAATTAATTTCTAACCAAATAACATTATATTACCCTATTTGCTCAGTCTCAGTTTAATTACAAGCAAAATAATATGATATAAGAATAAATACCTAACTTCAAGAAAAAAAAAAAAAAAAGCAAAAATAAATACCTCTGAAGAGGCTTTTCTTTGTCATCAGTCTTGACGAACTTATGCATAATGCTCGAGAAAAGTGAAGAACCTTTGATACTCTCATTCTCCGTAGACCTCACAGGTAGAATCTGACGCGGCACCTTCTCCGGCGGAGTGTCGGTTCCTTGAATCTCAGGTTCACTTGAAACAGTGACTTTTTGGTTCTGCTTCTCTGAAGAAAACCGAGGGGCTTTCCCTCCATCGAAAGCGTCTCCGGCTCCGGAGTTCTGATTCCCCGCCGGCAAGGGTTTCTGGAAGAAAGAGAGTATAGATTTCTGGCGCTGCATTTTCTTTTCTTTTCTTTTCTTAATAAATTTACAGAGAGTCAAGTTTGCAAATGTGGTTATATTGAAACTTATATATATGTGTAAATTTTGGCGCCAAAATCTGCCGGTTCTAAATTTCCAATAGCGAAAATGGCGCAAGGATTTGTAAATGCAGATGTTTCGCTATACTAATCGTTCACGTTGGCCGTCCGATTATTACCGCTTGTTATGATGCGTCTGATTTTTTATCATTGAAATTCGGATTCTGCTCATACTCGTAGATGTGTTTGGTGGGCTTGGGCTTCTATTTGACTATTGGCCTAGCCCAGTCATTTAAGACTAGGCCAACTTTTGGTAATATGATCTATAGGTTTGTTCAGACCATCAGAGGTTTAAGATGGTATTTTTAGCAATTAATTATTTTTTAGATTCAATCAATACTAATTTGATTATATCATAAAAGTTTGCATATAATTTAATTGAATATTATATGGGGGGATGCTCTTTTAACTTTAAATTCTCTCCTCCATGTTACAGGAATAATCACCTTATAATAATTAGTTAGTTCTATCTAATTGTATTTTGCCATGAATAAGAAAATCATTTTTTTCATATTAGATCAATTTCTTTAAATTAATTCAGCTGAAATTCATTCAGATTCAAATTTATCTTAATTTTTTGAATAAAAAATTTATAATACAATCAATCACCGTTAGTAGAAAAATTGAATCTTAAAAAATTATTTATACTGTAATAAATACTAGAATGAGACGGTAATTTTATATTTTAATATTAGATAATTATTAAGTGAATATTATTCACTAATATTGCAAATACTTCTTTTTAATTTTGTTGATGTTTTGCACTTAAAAATAATATCTTATTTGTGTTCTAACTTTATAGGTGCAATTTGATCTTTAGTGTTAAAATGAGTTTAAAAATGAAGATGGATGATGAATTAGCAATTTGTTAAGATTTTGAAAGAAGTTCTAATAATTAGGCATAAGAAGTCTGTTGATAAGGTGTGGGCACGCTCTGCCTCCCAAGAGAAATCTGTAAATTTTAATCTATTCTCTAGCATGAAGTCTAGCTTAATTATGAGACAATTAAAATTTATTTATTTTTTGTTTTAATAGATGTTATTTTCTTTTTAGATTTTTTATTTTAAACAGGAGATAGAATTTTTATTTTAACTTATGTTTGGTAAATTTTTTTAAAAATTTTAGGTTATTTTTCTATATTTGTATGTTATAATAAGTAAAAGGGAGGATGGATAATAATAGGGAATGTTCTTATTTTCCAACAGTATTTTTTTTATTATGAGTAGCTAGACTCTTTTTATTATGGTTGAAGATTAATAAAATTTTAATTCTATATTTATTGTGAGATGTAACCTTTTTTTATTTATTTTATTACTATTAGGTATTTATATATTCTCTGCAATGTTGAGGTGAATATTTTTATTAATTAAATAATTAATTATTATTTAATTATCAATTTAATTTATTACTAATTCAAATCTCATTATCTGCAGTTGTATGAATGTTTTAATAGTTGTGACAAATAACATAATTGTGTACTGTATTATGAGAATAAATAATTTAATTTAAATGCACTGAGTTTGTATATTTGTTAATTATAATTGGGTCCCTCTAATGTCTAATGCTATTAGTAGATTAAATTTTAAAAACTAGTTTAAGGTTGTCTATTGATTAAAAAAGTAAATAAAAAGCTTATTTTGATTATAGATAAATTAAAAATAAATTGACTATTAAATTTGTTAAATAGCTATAACTAATTTATTGATGAGTAGTAATTTTGTCATTGCATCAACAATCAATAGTTAAGTTAAAAGCTAAATTAATTCCTTCATTCAAAAAATATTTTAATTGATTTATTTTTTATTTAATTTTATATTCTCTATTTTTATTTTAAGAATTTAAATTTATCAATCTATACGGATGCGATCATGCTCGCCCCTGTATATAAATTCATTTTGAGTTTTTTATTGAATTCGACATCTTCAATTCTTGAACTTATGTCCGGATATATCAGCAACTTTCCCAAATAGGAACCCACGTCATCAATTTGAAGGTTAAAAAGAAAAAAGGAGAGAAAGAAGACGATCTTTTGCTTGCTTCTCACGCATTCTAATTTCGATCGAACCTTCCAGATAAGCAGACAGTAACAATTTTAAAACTCCGGGAGGAAGAACTTTCGAGATACTAGTTTTCCTATAAATGCCAACACCCTTAGCCTTCTTTTTCGTTACATAACCTGTTATTGAGTGTAATTTACATCCAAGGTTTGCTCTTTAATTCCACTTCACAAACAATGCCAAGCAGATCTACAGGTGTAATTTCACAGGACTGGGATCCTGTAGTGCTACGCAAGTCCAAAACCAAAGCCCAAGACCTACGTGACCCCAAGGCTGTGAACCAGGCTCTCCGATCAGGTGCACCGGTCCAAACCATCAAAAAATTTGATGGAGGCGCTAACAAGAAAGCAGCAGCAGGGCCGGTTGTGAACGCGAAGAAGCTGGACGAAGGGACTGAGCCTGCGGCTCTGGACAGGGTGGCCCCGGAAGTAAGGCAAGCTATACAGAAAGCGCGGCTCGAAAAGAAGATGAGTCAAGCTGAGCTTGCTAAGTTGATCAATGAACAGCCTAAGGTGGTTCAGGAGTATGAAAATGGGAAAGCGGTTCCTAATAAGGCTATTCTAGCCAAGATGGAGAAAGTTCTCGGTGTTAAATTAAGGGGAAAGATTGGCAAGTAACTAATTTAAGTACCGTTATGTGAATTTTTGAACATATATATGTAATATATTTTGTTTCTTGTGGTTGTAAGCTGGCTCTGTTTTCTTTTTCTTTCTCTTTTTGAGAAGAATTTGTCTTTTCCTTTCTTGTTTCTTGAATTAAAGAATTAGATGGTAGTTATGGAATCTACTTCATTACTAAAATCTAAGTTTTCTTGAATTTTGAGTCGTGATTCTTTGAATTCCTGGAATCCAAAATTCCTAAAATTTTGAACATACATGCAATTGTTATGGCGTAGTCTGTAAATTGAGACCGAAGCAAAAGATAGATTTTATTATAGATCTGAGGAAGACGTTCCTTTATTCTTCAAATCTAGGAGACATGCTGGTTGATCATAGCCAAGGAGAGTTATAAATGGGTGTCACAACAGATTTTACTTGGAGATACTTGTGGAGGGCTTCCAGTCCAAAATCTCTTCCAAATCCACTTGTCTTATATCCTCCATAAGGGCAATCCTGATCGAACGCAAAATAACAGTTGACCCAAATGACGCCTGCACGGATTGATCTTGCTACTGTATTAGCTATATTCAAGTCCTTTGTCACTATTCCCGCTGCTAAACCATATCTTGTATCGTTAGCTCTCTTAATTGCCTCTTCTATAGTCCTATAATAATACACAAAACAATAAGTTTCTAGTGAAATTCTTAGGTAAAATTCAACTGACAATTAATGAATAAAGCCAAGCGCCACCATATAATTAACTTATTCTACACCTAAGAATTTCTGAAGTTTCTGTTAACCATGCCTCAAAGTCGTTGAGAATATTAGTACTGAGAAATCAGAATCTATTGCTGACACTATTTTAAAAAACAAGATTTTTTTGCGTTCTTACTTGAACTTCATCAGTGACATGACTGGTCCAAAAATTTCATCCTTTACAATCAACATGTCCTCCTGAAGAAGTTTTAAAGAAACTAGTTACTCAAACAAAATTAGCTAACATATAATTCCTGAGTATTTATGCGTGGAAAATGTACCTGAAGATCGGCAAAAATGGTGGGCTCGATGTAATATCCCTTCTCGAACAAAGACTTACCGCCTGTTAACAGTGTTGCCCCTTCTCCTTTGGCATGCTCAATGTAAGAAAGAATCTTCTCGTACTGCTGCTTATCAACCTGACGTCAATGCAAATGTATAATACTCACATCAAACAACCGTCGAAATGGAGAAATTTATGTATCCTAAATTTTTTTTGGTGTTACTGATAACATTCAGCACCACATTACCTGAGGTCCTTGATGAACTTTAGGATCGAAAGGATCACCAACTACCCAAGCTTTTGCCTTCTCGACCAACTTCTTAACGATTTCGTCATAAATTCCCTCCTGAACATAAACACGCGAACTTGCCACACAGACCTCTCCCTGAAGAAAGGAAGGAAATGTCGCTGCAGCTGTTAGTGTCAGACCATAAAATAGATTGCAGGGAAGAGGTAATTTAAAAAAAGAAATTAACATCGTTTTACCTTGTTATACAAAATGCCAAAGAGAGCAAGATCAGAAGCTGTATTAATATCAGCATCATCAAAAATTAGGAGAGGTGACTTGCCTCCTAATTCAAGTGAAACCTGTTTCAGATTACTTGTTGCTGCAGCCTGCATTACTTTACGCCCGACTTCAGTAGACCCTGTAAAACTTACCTGAAGAAGGACCAAGTACTACATGTAAACATATAAACTGCGCAAAAGAAATTTCCTAATTTAGTTTCTTTGGGATTAGATCTCACCATATCAATGTCCATGTGAGAAGCAATGGCAGCGCCAGCTGTTGGTCCGTATCCAGTTACGACATTAAGTACTCCATCAGGAAGTCCAGCCTTGTCAGGATTTCCAAAATACCAAAATTAGATTCAAGTAAAAAGAAATGAAACAATAAATAAATAATAGACATTTTAAATATTCTTTGCTACTTTTCTAAATTTACGGAGAAGGGAGATCTTGAAGTCCTAAACTCCTGAACACGAGAAGATTTTAGATATGCAAACCAGTAATCTAATCTTACCAGCTTAGCAAGATGGGCATAAAACAAAGCTGAAAGAGGGGTTTGCTCGGCAGGCTTGACAATGGTGGTGCACCCTGCAGCTAAGGCTGGAGCAACCTTCATGAAGAACATAAGGCTAGGGAAGTTCCAAGGGATTATGTGTCCAACAACTCCAATGGGTTCCCGCAGGGTATACCCTTGTAACGCTCGAGACATCTTCAGGACTTCTCCATGAATCTTATCTGCAGCTCCTGCATAGTAACGAAGAGTATTTGCTGCTGAAGGAATATCCACAGTTTTGCCCCCACTAAATAATTTTCCAGCGTCAATAGTATCCAGTGCAGCTAACTCTTCTTTATTTTCATCAATTAAATCTGCAAATCTCATCATAATCCTTGCCCTTGCCTAGTCACCATTCAATAACAAGCCATTAGATTCCGTTAACATCAACGAAATAGTAACTTTTTTTGAAGGAAGGCCATTGTATCTCTTTACACTTGCTAAGTAAAAAAACATTTATCTAGTGGCTTCTAAGAGTAAACGCTCTTGCTACTTGATGTTAGCTCAAGTGTAAATAAATACTAATTTTTAAGTGGAGAATGATTTGTTGTGTAGCTCTTTAGATTAGTTCATGCATTGACTTCTCTAGAAGATGTAAGATGGTGATATAATAATCAACAAAAGATAAAAATGTGCATACAGAACCAGACAAGCGAGGCCATGGACCATGATCAAACGCCTCTCGTGAAGCCTTCACAGCCAATTCAATATCCTCCTTATCTCCTTCCGCAATTCTTGCTATTGCTTCTCCAGTTCTTGGGTCTATCGTCTCAAATGTTTTTCCTGGAATAATTTTTTATTTTTAGAAAAATAAAAGTTTCTTAAGTCTAATTGTAAATTGAAGTAGCAGTGTTCACACTCGTATCATAATTCCAAACTATGAGATGATTAAATATTCTTCAGTCGCTACCTTCATTTCTTAAAATGCTAAATCGTTCTTGTAAGGAAGGAGGAAAAAAGAAAAGGACAAAGGAAAAAGATAAGCAAAGTGTAGCCATTCAATTAATATGTATAAGCAACCAAACACATAAGATGTTGTTCGATTAAAAAGCAGCAGGAAAAAGGCTCTTTTCTAAGATTAAAAAGCAGCAGAATCTAAGTAGTGATATGCTAAAGTTAATTAGAAAGCTTTTGTGGTGAATCAAGAAAACATGGCCTAAGTGTAAAGAAAGAGGCAGGCGCTAAGTAAGTAAGAAAAGAGAATGAGAAGAGTAGTAAAATGCACCTGAAAAGGAATCAACAAATTCTCCATTGATGAAAAGCTTTGTAAATTTTATGGTTGGGATCTTGATAAAAGACTCTGAGCTTCCATTAGATTGCCCTGCCATCTCTCTCTCTGTGAATATGTGTGTATGGACTCAGCTTCTAGGCAGCCTTACAAGAAGCATGGGATTCTTATAGGGAGTAGAATCTGAGGGTTTGTTTGCTTGAATGTGCATGAGTGGTTCTTATTTCTCTTCTTGTCTTGTTTTATGCACCACTATAAGTTTTCCTTTTTTTCTTTTTTTTGTCACAGCACCATTAAAAAGTTTTTATTGTAATAAACAGATCTCAGATCTGTTTTTGTGTTGTTTTAATCTTTATATTATATGAAGGTTTTTGAAATTTTATTTTATGGAGATTTTTAAATTCTTCTGTGGTGCTAAAACTAAACAAATTAACTCTCATGGAACTTTTTTTATAATGAAAAGGAAAAAGACATTGATTTTCATTATCAATTAGATCCATTTAAAGATAATCTTTAGATTTAATTTGTGACCTTATAAAAATCCCCTTTCTTATATATTTCTTCATTAAGTTGTAATTTTCATCTTCTTGAATAAAATAATAACTTTTCTTAAAAAAATTGAGCTTTTCTCATCAATTAGTTTTATGTTTTAAAAGAAATACCTATAAATTCTTTTATTTTCTTTTTTTAAGAAGATATTCAGTTCCAATTTGATAAAATTTAAACTCAGCAGGACTCTTAATGGGCATAGATTGTCATTTTTAAGTCACCTTGTTGCTTTTTCCTTGCTGGAGTGAGCATAGTAGGCAGGGCCATATTATATGCCCTAAACTACAAAACCTAAAGACCAAAAAGAAAAAAAAATGAAACTGACAATTCTAAAGTTGTTAAAATTAAAAAAAAATGAAAAAAAAAAACCTTCAAGATTCCAATAAGACGGCCTGCTGAGTTGGGTTCAGTGGTGGAGCCACTCGTATGCAGTAGAGATCTATGGTGATCTAGCTCCCAATAATTTTGAAATTCTGGGCATTATCTAGAGTTGTTGACAAATGGACAATATGTGGAGCTGTAAATTTTAGTTAATATATAAAAAAGGAATTGAGCATAGGTTATGTTGGATTATAAATTCGAATTATTACTAGATTCCGACATAATTCAAAGAATTGAACTATTTCGTATAATAAGGAAAAGGAAAAGGTTATTTATTGGGATCTGGAATTACATATAAATTGTTATTTGTCTCGTTCCTGAACAAGTGGGATATGGTTGCAGCAATTCTCCAGAACGAACACCATACTCTACCATACTTTTATTATAGCCAAGGAGAATTGTAAAAATTGGGGTTACAACAGACTTGACCTGAACATACTTGTGAAGGGCTTCTAGACCAAGATCTCTTCCAAACCCACTCATCTTGTACCCTCCATAAGGACAGCCATTATCAAAAGCAAAGTAACAATTAATCCAAACTATGCCGGCTCGGATTGATCTCGACAGAGTGTTGCCCACATCCAAATTCTTAGTCACAATCCCAGCTGCCAACCCATATCTTGTATTATTTGCAACTTTAATTGCCTCGTCGATGGTTCTGGGATTGCTTATCTTGTCAATAATTACAAACAGAACCTTGTGAAATGTAATTCAATGTAATAAAATGAAGATTCTCGATTTTGTACTCACTTGAATTTCATCAGTGACATTACAGGACCAAATATTTCATCCTTTGCTATCAACATATCCTCCTGGAGAAATTGTCAAGCATACTGCTTAAAGAAATTTAATTGCAACTCAGATTGGAAAAAGGCACCTGAACTATTTGTTACGAAATCAAGCCTTGACATCAGTGAAAATTGTGGGCTGAAGATAATAACCCTTGTTGCCTGAAGGCTTACCACCTGTTAATAAGTTGGCCCGTGTCTTTTGCCATGCTCAATAGAAGAAAGAATTTTCTCGAATTTGTCGCTTATCAACCTGCAAATCATATAGAGTGTGAAATATGCATTTTGCTTTGGTAATCAACTACTATTCTCTTTCGCAGACGACAGGGAAAGTCGGAAGAAACGAAAAATTTTCCTATCTTTTCAGAAATAAGTTTCTAGTAGAGCAAGATACTCATTCCATGTTCTTCCCGAATAAATTTATAATTACCTATGGGCCGAGCTGAGATTTAGGATCAAAGGGATCCCCAACTACTCAGTTTTTTGCCTTCTCTTCCAGTTTCTTTACAACTTCATCATATATACCTTCTTGAACATAAACTCGTGATCCTGCCACACAAATTTCTCCCTGCAAAATAGAATCAAGGAAATGTTATACATTGTCCCTAAAGAATTTTTTGGTCATTGTCTCTAAAAGATTTTGGTAACTGGCTTCGATTGGAGTGGATTCACTTGCCTTATTATACAGGATGCCGAGGAGAGCAAGATCAGCAGCTTTATCAACATCAGCGTCATCAAAAATCAGGAGAGGTGATTTGCCTCCTAGTTCTAGTGAAACCTGTTTCAAATTGCTTGTTGCTGCAGCCTGCATTACTTTATGCCCAACTTCTGTAAACCCTGTAAAACTGACCTGCAAATTACCACCAAGGCAAACTAATTCAAATGGTCAGTCTTGAACACCCGGAACTCGTACACTACGGGGGCACACAATTGACCATCATCGTACGAGTCAAATGGCTATAACTTCGTTATATTGTAAGATCTAACCTTATCAATATCCATATGGGAGGCAATAGCAGCACCAGCCGTCGGTCCAAATTCAGTTACAGCTTTGATCACTCCATCAGGAATTCCAGCTTGAACAATACAACATGATAAATCAACACAAATAGGCAAGACTAGGACTAGAAAATTTAGTTATACCTATCCTGTCCTACCAGCTTAGATAGATGGGCATAAAAGAGAGCTGAAAGAGGAGTTTGCTCTGCTGGCTTGATAACCATGGTGCATCCTGCAGCCAAGGTAGGGGCAACCTTCATAAACAAAATGCCGGTAGGGAAATTCCAGGGGATGATATGGCCAACAACACCAATGGGTTCAAGCAGGGTGTAGCCTTGGAACTCCCTTGACATTTTCAGTACCTGCCCATGGATTTTATCTGCAGCACCTGCATAGTAACGAAGAAGGCTTGCTGCGTGAGGAATGTCCACAGCCTTTCCCCCACTGAACAAATTCCTAGCATCAATAGTATCCAATGCTGCTAATTCATCAATGTTTGCTTCAATCAAATCCGCGAATTTTGCCATAATCCTTGCTCTCGCCTAATCATCATCATGAGAAATTAAATCGTTTTTACATAATATAATCATGATACTCATGCGCTAATAAGTTTATCACTTGGATAAGAAAAATGAGAGTGGCAGTTATATAAGTAACAGTTAAAATAAAAAGTAATAGTTATTGCAAAAATGTCAGAAACTTCTAATGTCGATGAGATGCAAAGTACTCTTGGGTTAATTAATTAGAGCTCCACAATCCATTTATTTTATTATAAAAGAAAATGAGTTAGTAGTATGACATTCCTAACCCGCAGTGTCTGTATTACGACATAAACATTGAAGTATCTGAGTATACTTACAGCACCAGACATGCGAGGCCATGGGCCATGCTCAAATGCACGGCGTTGCTGCCTTCACAGCCAAATCGATGTCTTCCTTGTCTCCTTCTGCAACTCTTGTAATCACCTCTCCACTTCTAGGATCTATACTCTCAAAAGTTTTTCCTGTCCAAAATTTGTTTTGTTTTTTAGTCCAACAGGTTGGTGCAAGGGCAATTTTGAACATCACACTGATTTTTTACATCATTTTCTCGGTGTTGGGACTTTGAGGCATGTGTTGATCTCCTTAAACTGGACCTCATTATAAAATTTATTATAGTTGGTTTTACAATAATTATATTATCTCAAATCTTATGGTTAATCACTTAATCTAGCTAGCTAATACTGCCATGCCAGCTAATTAATTAAAAATTAACTCTCTCTCTCTCTCTCTCTATATATATATATATGTATTCTTAAAATTCAAATAAACAGTCGCAAGTTGTGATGAAGTCCGTTTGGCTTGTATGACCTTCAATAGGTAAATTAAATAAAAAGATCCCGATTCTACAAAGAACGGTGGCGACAGCAAAACCTAATTATAGGTTTTGTTATGAGCTCTATTTTTTGAGCTCATGATTTATGTTCTTTGCCTTTGTTATCGGTTTGTATATTCTTTTCTTATTATGTTAATACAATTCTGATATGAGAAATGTGATGTTGGTATCAGCAGCTAATTCAGATTTTAGGTATAATGTTTGATTTCTTTTCCTTGTTTTGTCTCATTTTATTAAAAAAAATTAAATTTTTTTTTATATATTTAGAAATGACTATATGTATGTAGGATTTTAATCTCAATAGTCTCGATATTTTAAAAGAAAAAAGATATTTATAGATTGAACTTAATGTAAATGTATATCTTAATTTAAATAATTTTCACTTTATTTATAATTAAAAAAATTATGAAAAAGTATAGATTTCAATAAATTTATAGTTAAATTAATATGTTACTATCATAAGATCTCAGCATTGACCAAAGTAAAAATAGAAAATGCAAAAGGTGGAAAAAGAAACTAAGCATAAAAGAAATAATGCGTTTATACATGTAACAGAAAGAAATAGGAGAGAGATGTAAAATTCAAGAAACCTGAAACGGAATCAATAAATTCTCCATTGATGAAAAACTTTGTAAATTTGATAGAAGGCGTGTTGAAGAAACATCCGGTGGTTCCATTGGGAAGATGATCAGTCTCCATCCCTCTTTCTTTCTAGTGCTAATTAAACCCAAGTGAGCGAAGCTGGGTGCTTTATGTCTTCATGGACATCCCCACCATCCTGTGCTATTTATGGACATCCTCAGCTTTACTACTCCTGCAGATGCGGACCCCAAAAGAATCTTGAATCTGATAGTTTACCTAATTATGTCTGATATTATTTTATTAGCATTAAATTAAATACATACTGAGTCTGTTTTATTTAAGTTAAGGAGAAGATTTCTGAAAAGAAACAAAAGGCTAACAAAACAAAATAGGGAAAAACGTAGGAGTTATTTCCTGTATTTTTTTTTTTGAAATAGTTTTGACATGTGCTTTCATTTTCTTGATATTTGAGCTAGGGAATTGTCGAAGATGGCCAAATTAGAGATGTCAGTGAAGTGAAGACCTTTTCAATATATGTGACGAATAGATTTGGCGTGATTCGGATGTAAAACTGGTCCGACCCTAAGTTGTATGGAATTGTCAAGGTTTTTTTTTTTTTTTTTTTACTGTTAAAAGGGCAAAAGGAGCAATCAATTAGCAATTTTATTGTTCGTGACCGTTATACCACTTTTCTTTTGCTGCAGAATATTCGTAGAATCATAGTTAATTTAGTTGGATTCAAATTGGTCACTGACTAGTAAGAAAGATCCAACGGAAGTACAATCCTCTACCCTTTTAAGAAAAGCCCTCAAAAAACCATCGCCTAAAATTTGAATACACCACCTAAAGTCACTTGGTTAGAAAGACGTTCCCTTAAGTGATAATTGTCAAGCGTTTTCATATGAGCAATAAGCATGCCACTATGGACTTTGTGTATTTTATATTTGCAAAATGATGAAATTTCCGTGAATTCATCAAATTGAATGCGACTCATCACATTATTCGTTGCTATGACTTAAATGCATCATATTGGAATTATTTTATATATAGCCAAATTTATTTGTGGAAATTATTAAAAATGAGAGAGAGAGAGAACTTGACTAATTGGCAATGAATGTATCCTATATATAATTTAATAGTAAAAATTAAACAGTCTATGTAGCACGTGTTTCGAACTCCATCTAGAGATGGTTAAAAGGGATTTTTTTGACCTTACTCATTAAATTATTCAATCTCAGTTGCCCATCAAATGGGCTGCTATGAGTTTGATTATTCTCTTTTATTCGCATAAATTATTGGATCCTTTTAGAGAAATACAAATATTTCATTAATGAATATTAATAAATTAATTTTAATTTAAAAATTTAAAATAAATATCAAATATTAAAAAGTATATATAAAAATATTTATTTTTAATTTATTATCTGAAAGCAAAAAATACACTTAATAGTATTAAGGTACATATTAAATTTATAAAAATATTTTTAATGAGTCGGATTATTTATATGTAAATCATATTTAATCTTTTTATTATTTTGACTATTCTCGTAATAAAAAGAGAACTTAACACTCACATTATGATTCTCATAGAAAGAGAACTTAACACCTATATATAAAAAAAAAATACAACTCTTTACATTAATATTTATTTAACAAAATTGACTAATATAAAATAAATAGAAAAGGAAACACTATCAATAGTGATAAAAAATAAAATTTTAAATAAAAAAAAAAAAGAAAAAAGAAAAAACGAGAGAAGTAGCTATGGGGTTTTTTATTTTGAGTTTTTAGTACATTAAATGTTGAAAAGATTATTTGGTGCAGTAACGTTTGTTGTTAGAGCACATCAAATAAGTCAGTGCACATGTGTGTGAGTGACTTAAATCTGATTGGATTCTGTGATCAGAATTTGAGAGTGATGGATCACTGGGCCAGAAGTGAGGAAGATGAAAATGAAAGATGATTAATGCAGGATAAGGCATATCACCTTCAAATTATTGGAGCCGTATACAGAAGGATTTTGAAAATAATATAAAATAAAAAGACAAAATATCTAGATAAACGCAATACTTAAATTGGTCTAAATCTGTATTTAAGCAAATTATCAAGTAGCAACAGACAGCACCAGGAGAAAATTAAGAAAACTTAAACACCATGTCAACCGAGATTATCTCTCATACTTCTACCCTTCAATTATCTCATTCCTGTAAGAAAACCATATCCAACAAGATAGACCACCTTGTTGAGATCTTCCATATCCCTGATAGCGTACAGATAGAAGATACTCTAGCACCTATCATCAACCCTTACAACATATTTAAGAAACAGAACTTTGTCAGAAAAACCTTTAACCAAATCATCCACAAAAAACCCCTCACCATAAAAGAATATGTTCAATCCTCCTCACTTTCTCGTTGTTCACTTCATCGCTACTTCTCGAGAGCGTTATGTTACTTTAGAAATTTCCACCTCTTTCATAGAACAATGGCGGAAACAAGGCTATTCTCATCTCCATCTCGGAGCTGTGAGACTTGTCCTTTCCTATCATGGAAGGATGGGATTGCCTGTTACAGCACGTATGTCGCTCTTGGACACCCGTTATCTCAAGTATGAGCATGCAGTGATTGGGACAATAGTCACAACACTCAACACTGGTAGTGTTGTTTTGACTTTCTTCTCAAACTTTAACCTCTCTTTGAGTGATCCTTATCTATCCACTGCCCTAAAAGTACAAGTCCAAATCACGGGAGCTAGTTAAGTTGAAAATGCTCTCTCAGCGACTCTTCACCATCAGATCGTTTATCGATTGCAGGATCATGCACTAAACTTGCAGATCCCAGGCTTTCAAGCCTCATCAGATGCTTTGTACATCATGGCTGATTCTGGTCAAACCCCTACAATAGTTCAAGCCCCTCGTCAGCTTGAAAAGGAAGATCTACAGAAACTAATTCCTATTGAGTGGGTAACAAATTATGAGAAGCTCCAGGCATCTCAATCAAAACCAGTACAAGCCACAGATCCCCTCTTTGTTCAGCAAAAGGATGGGACTGTTAGGACGATCTTTACAATAACTGAGGAATCTTCCTCAGCACCGTCAATTTTTCAAGCATCAATGATACAACCTGTATCACGGCCTAGGGAGAAAATCCCTATTCACTCTTTTCATGCATCTGGCAACCAGATCTACGCTGCACAAGTTAGAAGACACTTTGTCTGGGATGTAGCCCTAGAAATGTGCAAGCCAGAATGCCTATGTCATGAAGATATGGATTATGATGAACCCTGTTTTCAGCATCAACAGAAGAATCCAAAGAAGATGTCTCTGGATACTTCTTGTTCAAAGATTCATCCTAAGCCGGATGATCGGGATCCAGATGGTTCCCAGAGAAAGAATAAAAAACCTCTGCCAATGTTCGATGAGGCAATTGAGTTTCTTGCCAAAGAAGGAAAAACAGTCATTGACGTTTCTTATGATGAGTTCAAGGAAATTATGGCACAACTCAACATTGAATATGGCAAACCCCTGCAGCTTGCAGAACGGAGATTCAGTCAGATCCAAAGGTTTATAGGCTGGAAACCCGGTACCCGTCCAGTTTAGTACAGGAGGTACAAAACGTTGGGCCAGGTATAACAATGCCACGAACTTTTGGACCTACTTCATCTCCTCACACCTATATCACGCAGACAACCCTTGATTCAAGAATGTTTCATGTTACAACCAGAGGATTTCCCTCCCTTGGGAAAAACAAAGAACAAAAGATCTGAAATCCTTCCTACACGGATTTCACCCTCTGGAAACTTAGAGCCGCTGACACCCCCTGAAGAAGTACTCAACTGGCAGACATCTAATTCTATTGTCCAAAACACTTATTTGAAGAAGATAGATGGAAAATTGGATCAAGCACTGCACTTGGTTCAAAACATAGATCACAAGCTGGATACTTTTTCACAAGAAGTCCTACAACTGTACTCATTCCTGACAACAAAGTATCAAGCTTTGGACAAAGAACTCCGGATACGTCAGCCGATCATCCCCTCTTTTATGCAAAAGCAAAAGGAGATTTCCCGGCTAAAAAAGCAGATAGATCAAATTGAAAATGATCTCCGGAAAGACCAGTCTGCTGCAATTCCAACTTTCATATCAGCAGCTTCAACCTCATCGGCTATTACTCCTTCATACTTTTCTTCTTTCCCTTTTCTTTCACAACCAGAACAACCACAAGAAACCGTTTATCAGCCATTTGGCACATTCTCTCACCTCTACCCAAAAAACTCAGAAACCCAGCAAAAGAAATCCTCTCCTCCTCTAGCCCCTAAAGATAAATTTCCAGAGCAATCTCTCATCAGTCCGTATGATTCAGAATTCTCTTCGGACAATTCAGAGATGGCGGACATCACTGAGATTCTCATGAACACTTCTGGTACTGATCCCAGTCCAGAAGTAGTGGAACCTGAAGATGAAGATGCTCAGTCATTCTTTGCTTCCACTGGAGCTCCAAACCTAAGGTCAAAACCAGCTAGCGCAGGACCTTGGTTCACTTTTGATGACTTGCCACCATCAAAATGGAAGGATAAGCTTTCCGAATTCTTGGCATGGATTGATCTTCAGATGACCCTTGAAGGGGCCACACTCAAAAAAGTCCTTGCCGAATTTGTCACAAGGTTTACCGGAAGCTTAAGAGATTGGTTTCAGTCTCAGCCTGAATACACTAGGCTTCAATTTGTCACTCTGCCGACTCCATCAGCAGCAGTAACGATCCTCCATAACCAGTTCCTTGGAAGTTATGACCTTGTTATAAGACAGCAGAAACAAGAGTTCTTTGATCGAAAATGTTGTTCATTCAAGATGAAGGATCTGGAAAAGCACTATTCGGCTATGTCCAAGCTCTACTATGTTATTGGAGGACATGATGGTGACGATACACTAAAATATACCTTCATCACCTCTCTACCGGATGAGATACAACCTGAGGTTAACAATATGATTGCGGCTATAAAGAGACCAGTCACCTCTATTACACTTGGAGAAATCTGGCAATTCACACTCTCTTCCATTAAGAGACTGTGTGATCAACATGAGTTATTCAAAAGGTTGTCTCAAAGGGACTTGATAGTCCAAAAGGCTTGCAACAAAAACCACCTAAAGATTAAGTGCAAAGCCGCCAACTGCGTCTGTACAAATCACAAGAAGAAATCTGGACATCATTTCCAGAAATACACGCGTAGCAACAAGAAGTTCAGGGAAAAGAACCCAAAGAAATTCAAATACTTCCGTAAAAAACGGAACCAGGGGTACAAGTCTGACAGATGTTTCATTTGCAAAAGGAAGGGACACTATGCAAAAAATTGTCCTAGGAATCCAAAAAAGTCAGCAAATATGATTCGACAAGTCAGCATGTCTTTATCTCTTGCAGACTCTTTTGAAAAGGAAATAGAATCTCTACTTTCAGAGCAAGAGGATCTTACCCCAGAAAGCTTATTTGGGTTAGAAATGGAGTTCTCAGACTCCACAGAGTCTTCACAAGAATCTTCTTCAGATTCAGATGATAGCGAAATACCAATCTTGATGATTGGTCTGCATGAAGAAAGTCAGAAGAATATTCTAGAAGATGCAATACAATATCCTCTCTCTCCAACCCTATTATCTTCCTTCTTTGTTTCTTCTCCACCTCCTGAAACTTTTCAATTTACTACAAAACCTCCTCCAGTCTCATACATTCCCATACAGATACTGTCCTCAAAATACTCCAAGCCTGTACCAGTAATAGCTTTCTTTGATACTAGAGCTCAAAGAAGCATGATGAACCCAATGGTTCTCTCATCAGAGTATTGGAAGCCCCATGATCAGTTCTTCAGGGCAGCCAACGGTCAAACCTTCAAAACCACTCTGATCACAAGACAGAAGATCGGAATTCAGTTCTTTCCTGATTGCGTTGTATGGACGCACATCATCGGTTCAGATCTTCCAAACAAGGATATCCTGATAGGATTTGATGTTTATCACCAAGCTCAAAAGGTCCAAATCCTTCCAACTGGTATAAAGTTCAAGAGAGGCTTTGGCCATACACCGAAACTTCAAATCATTTCAGAACGGATACTATTCCTCCATTCCTTCCATACACAGAAAAATTCCTTCAGTTCTGTCTAGAATCCCATTCACATTTCCAACATCCTCTCCCTCTGTGGAAAAATCCACAATTCTATATCAGCCGCCCCTTCAAACTTAATGAAGATATTAACCCTACTAAAGCCACACACATGGGAATGTCTCCCACAGACCTAGCCCTTGCCAGATCAGAATGCCTGACACTGTTACAGCAAGGTCTAATTAAGCCCACTACTTCACAATGGGCTTGCCAATCCTTTTATGTGGAAAAAAGGTCTGAAAGGATCCGAGGAAAGAAGAGGCTTGTCATAGACTACAAGCCCTTAAACCATTTCCTTCAAGATAACAAATTTCCTCTCCCTCGGATCTCAAATCTCAAGGTCCACATCCAAAAAGCCCAATATTATTCTAAATTTGACCTAAAGGCGGGCTTTTGGCAACTCGGAATCCAGCCCACAGAGAGATACAAGACTGCATTTTGTATCCCTAATGCCCAATACCAGTGGACTGTTATGCCTTTTGGGCTCAAGACGGCCCCATCTCAATTCCAGAAGACAATGATTGAGATTTTTGGGCCTATCCTTTACTCCTCTTTGATCTACATCGACGACATCCTTCTATTCTCAGAAACAGCAGAGGACCATCACCAACTGTTACAACAGTTCCTTGCCATCATCCAGAAATATGGCATTATGCTGTCCGAAAAAAAGAGTTTTATTGGCCAACGAGAAATTGAATTTCTCGGAATGCATTTCAAGAACGGCCAGTATACATATGGTCCCCACCTGACAAAGGAACTTGATAATTTTCCGGAAGAAAATTTCTCAGCAAAACAAATTCAACAGTTCCTTGGAATCCTGAACTATGTTCGAGAGGCCATTCCACACCTGTCTAGTTACACGTGCCACCTCTCAAAGATGCTCAAGAAGAACCCTCCTCCATGGGGAGCAGAACAAACAACAGCTGTCAGAAAATTAAAAGAGCTGGCCCACAATCCGCCACCTCTTACAATCCCGTCGACAGGAGAACTTATTCTCCAAACAGATGCATCTGACTATGCATGGGGGGCCATCCTCCTAGAAAAGCTCCACGACAAAGAACAATTGTGTGGATATGCATCGGGTCAGTTTTCTTCTTCAGAAAAACATTATCACACGACCTACAAGGAAATTCTGGCAGTCAAGTACGGGATAAAAAAGTTTGAATTCTTCCTAATTGGACAGCACTTCCTGGTTCGAATGGACAACTCTTCCTTCCCAAAGATTCTTGAATCCAACCAGAAGACCTTGCCTGAGCCCCAACTATTGCGATTAAAATTATGGTACAGCAGGTATGACTTTAAGGTTGAGCATATAAAAGGGATAAGAAACCTAATCCCGGATTTCTTATCCAGACTTTCCAAGCCTCAGAATCAGCCTATAGTTCTTCTCACCTCTACATTAAATCTTCCCATAATCTTTATGGCTTCCTCATCCTCCAGATCCAACTTGCAACCTCCTTCACCACCAGATCTTCCCAACAACCTTACAACCAAACAAGTCACAGACTTTGCCCGGAACATGATGTTCCATTATCTGGCAACTTTTCAACAAATCTTCTCACTCCCAATACAACCCAACTTCTTCTTTCCAGACTACCCTTGGTGTTTGATTTACCACTTATCCCCTAAACATCCAAAACATGAAAGTGAGTTATGGTTTCTATGGTGCCTATCTACAGTCTGTCATCATGCTATAGAAGTGCCTATTATGAATCTCTTACACTTCTTCAACAATGAAGCTAACTCGGGGTCTTATCCATGGAGATTCCTTACCTGGTTCAAAACTCCATATCAATGGACAGGAGATCTCCTTAAACTTATTCATGAGCACCAGTTATTCTCAGACAACAATTCCAGAGCTTCGGAATACCATGCTATTTTCATATTGCACAGGCCTTATCTCCGACTATCAGAAGACACCTATGCAACTCAAAATATCTGTCACTATTGGAGAACACTTGATAGTACTTTACATCTTACTCCTCCAGCAATCACAAAAGAACTAAAACGGCCCCTGCAGTACAGGAATGAATTAAGGACAGCTAATGTATCTGCACCATTAGTCTGCACCTTCAATGGACATCAATCAACTGAACAATCCATTGAACATTTCTGTTTCTCTGATCTTCCAACTCCTCTGGATGACCCTACCTTAACCAGGGCACAACAAGAAGCTCTCATGCAAGACTCCCAGCCAATGGATGATGACGTCTTCTGATCACATGCAACTGTCGGCCACTTCTCTGTATGATGACTCATATGATGACGTCCAACTGTCGGCCACTCTTTTATATTATTTGTCCTTATTATGAATTATTATCCACTCAGTAAGTGGAATGTATTATTAGTCTTAGTGGGATATCCACAACTTTTGTTTGATAGTGCTGTATTATTAGTCTTAGTGGGATATCCACTAACCTTTGTTTGATAGTGCTGTATTATTAGTCTTAGTGGGATATCCACTAACTTTTGTTTGATAGTATTAGTGGGATATCCACTAACCTTTGTATGTTTCTACGGACTCTCCACTCTATATAAGGAGAAGCCTTTGATAATAAGAGGCAAGCAAGTTTCTCAAAGAAAACTCCTCTCTCTTCTATACTCTCTTATGGCTTTCTAACTTCCTCCTTTCTCTTCTCTTGATCCAATGACAATGTTCTAATAGTTGTTACGATCTGTTTCTGGTATAATCCAAAAGGGCTAACTCAGCTAAATTAAAGATCCAAAAGAGTAGAAAGACCCCCATGGCAAGAGGCCGCTTGTGTCTTAACTTGAGGATCTGTCCATGCTTTGAGTTTACAGCATGAGGATTATGCCATGAACAGCTCTCGGCTCCAATTTGACACGGATTAATCTTGAGAGTGGGGTTGTAATAACGATTCATGGGTAACTGATTTTCTTGCATTATCTGTCAAAAACTAAATTACCAACATGAAAAATTTCGGAAAACTTGCCGTTTATGATTCAGAGTATGAGAGCGTACAAATAAACAAACTTTAAGGATTCATTATTCGATACAGAGGCTTTGTAAATAACCCCATTGTTGTTAACGAACAGAGGAACACTATTGCACGTGTTCATTCACAGCCAGGGAGAATTGTAAATAGGAGTGACAACAGACTTTACTTGTAGATACTTATGGAGGGCATCCAGTCCAAGTTCTCTTCCAAACCCACTCATCTTGTACCCTCCAAAAGGACAGTCATTATCGAATCCAAAGTAACAGTTTATCCATATGATACCCGCACGTATTGATCTTGATACTGTGTTTGCCACATCCAGATTCTTGGTTACTATCCCAGCTGCCAGCCCATATTTAGTATTGTTTGCTCTCTCTATTGCCTCATCAATTGTCCTGTAATTTTATATACAAAACACCAACTTTATTATTCTGTTGAAGCCATAGAAACTGAGATAATTAGGATTTTCTTCTATGATTATGAAACTGAGCAGAAATAATGGCCATACTTGAACTTCATCAGTGACATCACAGGTCCAAAAATTTCATCCTTAGCAATCATCATATCCTCCTGGGCAAATTGTCGGAAACAATTAGTAATTACATATTATAAAAAAAACAAAACCAACAGTTACATAACTTGGTTAAATTAGTTACGACGATTTTATAATGAATCATTAATGTTTAATTGTTTATTACAATACTAATAATAGAGTAAGTAAATGCACTACATTTTATACCTTGACATCAGTGAAAATAGTGGGTTGGAGATAGTATCCCTTATTGCCTGAAGGTTTACCACCTGTTAATAGGGTGGCTCCTTCTTTCTTGCCATGTTCAATGTAATACAAAATTTTATCAAATTGCTGCTTATCGACCTGCTCACATAGGGAAAAAAAATATTCTAAACTTTCTTCAGTTGTTGTATTCATGAAAGCAATTTATTGCCGATATCAAGCTAGTATCTACCTGTGGACCTAGGCGAGAAATAGGATCAAAAGGATCGCCGACAACCCAATCTTTTGCCTTCTTCTCCAACTTCTTTACAAGTTCGTCATAAATCCCTTCCTGCACATAAACCCGTGAACTTGCTACGCAAACTTCTCCCTGCAAAATGTGAATATAGGATCGGTTAATGTCTCTACTCTGTTTAGACTACTCATCTGCAGAAATGTATTTTACATAATGAAATAACGTACCTTATTATACAGGATGCCGAGGAGAGCAAGATCAACAGCTGTATCGATATCAGCATCATCAAAGATTAGGAGAGGTGATTTGCCTCCTAATTCAAGTGAAACCTGTTTCAAATTGCTTGTTGCTGCAGCTTGCATTATTTTCCTTCCAACTTCAGTAGACCCGGTAAAGCTTACCTGAAATATCAGGAAATATAAACTGAAGCTTTAAAATACCTTCTATAGATCGTAGTTAATTTAACTTTCTTTAAAATTTACTCCTCGAGACGAAGATCTAGTAACATGCATGGATTGAGTGGAAGCAGACCTTACCTTATCAATGTCCATATGAGAAGCAATAGCAGCACCAGCAGTTGGCCCGAACCCAGTTATAACATTGATCACTCCATCGGGAATACCAGCCTAAACGATACATAAGAACGGAAAAAAAAAAAAAAAAAAGTAAACGAATAAATAAAAAGACACGACCACATCAATGACATGCAAGTTTGTTTAGACTCAGATTTATGATTGTCAATGCAATAGATGAATTAATATAATATGTTCAGGCCTAAAGCAAAAGTTATATTTATGGTTTTATACGTATTTTTGAGTTACAAGCCGGGCCTAGAAGAATTATCAATTTCAAGCTGCTGAAAATAGTAATTGCTTTCGATTAATATCACATAATCCAGTACGGGACAAAGCAAAAAAATTATATGTCCAGATCCAAGGATTTTGCAGCATGGGTAGCCTGATCAACAACAGATACCTGCTTAGCTAGATGAGCATAATAGAGGGCTGAAAGGGGAGTTTGCTCAGCTGGCTTGACAACCATAGTGCACCCAGCAGCTAGGGCTGGAGCAACCTTCATGAAGAACATGTTAGTAGGAAAGTTCCAAGGGATGATATGTCCTACGACACCTACAGGTTCGTGCAGCGTATACCCTTGAAGCTCACGCGACATTTTCAGTACTTGTCCATGTATTTTATCTGCTGCACCTGCATAGTATCTTAAAAGGTTTATTGCCATCGGAATGTCAGCAGCTTTTCCCATAGTGAATAACTTTCCAGCATCAATGGTGTCTATTGCGGCTAATTCTTCTATATGCTCCTCAATTATATCCGCAAATTCCATCAGAATCCTTCCCCTTGCCTGCTCATAGTTCAAGAACATGGCAAAACCATTATAATTTTCAGATGACGGCAGATCTAAAGCATTATTTGCTGCATATACCATTATAATTTCAGGTTAATCTTGTCATACTAAAAATGATGGAAATATGGGAATTTTTCTTTTCTTTTTCGATTTAGAAGAATCTAATCCATTGTTATCATCTTTGCACTCATCATAAACGTTATTTTTTCTTTTTTTCTTTTCTTGGATCATAAGCAAGCATCAGCCACCTAATTAAGTCGTAGAATATGCTGGCAAATAATAGCATTAAGGTAATATTAGTTAAATAGTCTAATACATGAGTCCTGATGAAATATACTTGAAGAATAGAAAAACTTTATATTACGTCAGGAGAAGTAAATATGTGGCTCTAGCTATTATCATCATGTATAGTCTTAAGTAAACTTAATTAATTATGGTTCCAATTAATTAATTTGTTTGATTAAGGTCAATTACAAATAATTAAATCTCGTATTTTCATCTATATGTTTAATGCCCGAACTCAAAACAGATGCATGACGTCCCTCGATGCTGTTCTTTTTCTTTTTTATAATGGGATGATCAATAATGAGGTACAATTCCAATAATTTAAGTCACACCCTTTCTACTTTTTCTAGAATAGTTTTAAATGCGGCCTGAAATGTTAGGCAAGAACAACGCCTCCGTTTTGGAGGGTGGCCAAATGATGATATAACAAATTTTACATAGCATAATAACTTTTAGATAATTTATAATTTATTATAGAAATTTTCAGAATTTTTTTAAAATTGTATACCACCTATGTCAAATTTAACCGGTCTATATATGCCACTGTAATAATAGGAATCAATACATGTGCAATATGACAAGTAGATCGGTCGAAAAACATCTTTGTAAATGTCAATCGCGGGCATTGTTATTATATTATAAAGTTAAGAGTTGGAACAAAGAAAAAGGTTTAAATTTTAGATAAGACAAAAAAAGAAGCAAAAATGGCTTACAAAACCAGACATGCGAGGCCAGGGGCCATTGTCAAATGCATGGCGTGCAGCTTTCACTGCTAGATCAACATCTCCTTTATCTCCCTGTGCAACTCTTGTTATCACCTCTCCACTTCTTGGGTCTACCGTCTCAAATGTTTTCCCTGTGTTTATATATATATTTATTAAGTTGACAGGTAAAACTATTCATGACAAAACTGATAAATAAAAGTTAATCTTACATGGAAAAAAAAGAAAGAGAGATTAAATTGTCTGTCCATGTTACTACACGATGTTTTATGACAGTCTGGATTTTAGAAGTGCATGTCTGATCCATAAATGTACGTATAACATGATTAAGATGTTAAGAAGGAGAAACTGAAGAGAAAACTAGCTATAGGCTTTTCAAGATCGAATCGGACAGTAAAGAAAAGTATATAAACAATAAATTAAATATGTATATGCAAAGTTACAGACAAAAGAAAGAGATACCTGAAATAGAATCAACAAATTCTCCATTGATGAACAGTTTTGTAAACTTAATTTTTGGTATCTTGAAGAAAGAGTCTGAGCGTTCATTGCTTTGATGTGCCATCTCTAGCTAATTGCACACTTTCTTTTTTTGTGCAGAAGGTGACCTATCTCCTGTGTGATCCACTCTAAAGTGCAAAACAAAATCTTTCTGTATTGCATTTATAGACAAGTATAGTACCGGGTCAGGGTATGTATGCTCCAGTTTTAATATCGGGTCTAATAATTTAAATTTTGGCTTTATATTATTTAATAATTTATATATCAATATTTTTTTTTTCTATTTAAAAGCTTGTAGATTACACGGTAAGAATTTTTTTCAACTTAATTAAAGTATTGAATTTGAACCCTCAATATGGAGTTATGTTAAAACTCTTGAAATAATATTTTACTGCTCAAAATCTGTCCGGCATATTCTAGTAATAATATATATATATTAGAAAAACAAATTATATAATGTTATTTTCATTTTCAAATCTAAATGAACTTTGATTATTTGGATATTAAAGATCCTCATATATGGAGTTGACTTCACAATGCACATCATCACCAGCTAAATTAACTACAACTGCAAAACCGCCTACATACAATGGAAACAGTCGGCCTACTCAACTTTCTTAATAATTAGATGAAACACCATATTAATCTTTTAAGGAAAAAAAATTTAATAATTAAGAAGATAAAATAAAATAAAACCCTTCTTGTAGTCAATGCCTTGATGGGAGGCTATCAAACTTGACTAATTACTTAATTATCATGAAAGAATCTGTAGTTTTCAGTTGGATATATATATATATATATATATATATATATATATATATATATATATATATATATATATATATAAAGTTGTGATTCGAAAATGCGATAGATGTTTAAATAATCAAATCAAATCAAATATTTTATCCACATAGATGCTGAATTAAAAAAATTTGTCGTCCCTAATTAGAAAATTAGCAGCTAAGTAATACGAAACGTTAGAAAAACGTAGGAATGTATATTGAAACAATAACACAATGCGAAATAATAGCAGAAAAAGTAATGAACTTAAAGGTTTTAGTATAATGATAAGGTTACACTATTTAATTTATTGATATCATAAGCTTAGAAGATCTCTATATCTGCATTCTTCTAATAATACTGATTAAGGTGTGTGTGTGTTTTTTACTTCAGTTTGAAAATTCTTAATTTGCATTCTTTCTAGACAAAGAAAATTGATAAAGTATTTGGTCTGTTTATTTATTTATATGCGTTATATATGGTAAGATATGAATGAAAATGATATAAACTAAATCAATGGATAATTCAGTTGGTAGTTTCATTTGCGCATTCTTTCAGGCGATGCTGCTCTTTTTCTGCAAGCTGCAGAAGAAAGCTGCAAATTGTTATTATTATTATTACTATAATAGTAATAAGAAAAAAAAGATCATGTTAGCTATTATTTAATTGGTTACAATTTTGCAGCATAATTTTTGGCACATCAAAAAGAAAACTTCAGGTTAATTGGTATTGTTGGAGTACATGGAATGTGACAACACAAAGATGAATATATGCACAGAAAACAAGTGACTCCCCGATACGAAGCCACAGCATCTGCCCGACTGCCTTAATCACAAAATTCTGCAAGCTTCCTACTACCATTAATCATTCTGGAAGCCCGTCCTCTTTTACAAAATAAACCAAACAAAAAAATTTGTACAATAAAACTTATAATATACGAAAACATAGTTTAGAAACTATAAGTATTGTAGAGGTAAATTTTATATGTTTTTGTTCAAAGTAAAGAACATTTGTAAAATGTACTTCCTTTATATAGTCAAGCAGCAAAACGAGATCACACATGGTGTACACCTCCTTTTCTGTAAGTAGGCTCCTAGATCACAACATCAAGCGTGTGGCCTAATGATTAGTTTCAACTTTCAAATATTCAAGAAAAAAATGGAAATACAAAGCTACTGTTTATACTCTTACATAGACAAAATATCTAGAACTTTTAAACAAATTACATCAGATCCAGCTTAGGTTTCCATGCGAAGTAAAAAAAATTAAAAAAAGAATTCTAGGATCTTCAGTCAACGAGGGAAAGTAAATGTAAAAGGCTCTCAATCAGTAAGGACTTGGACACGCTGCATATTACAAAAAAAAAAAAGAAAAAAGAAAAAAAAAAGATCCCTAGTCATCAGTTGCTATTGTGTGTATGATGAAGATTGAAATGTAGGTGGAGCGCCAGAGCCATAATCATATGCACCATAATTAGCCTGCCCCCCATAAGAGCCACTTGCACGAAAACCAGCAGCTGCATTGTCTACTGGAAGTGAATAATGCTGTTGAGGAATTGCCGCAGGGCTTTGAGCATGAGAAGCGCCATAAGTTGATGCATAAGGAGCAGTCGAGTGGCCCTCATATACATTCTGGCTAGGGTAATTGTATGGTCCAGAATATCTGGCAGCTGGACTATGCTGTGTCACTGGAGCAGGGTTCCTACGGCCAAAAGGAGAATATGCATTTGAAAATTTAGCAGCTTTGCCTGGACGAAATGTAGGTGCCCTGGGGTCTCGGCCACCACTTGCAGAAGGGCCCCTCTTGTTTTGAGACTTAGCAGCAGCAGCTGCTGCTGCTGAACTCTTCTTCCTCTCTGCCTTAGTCTTCTCCAGCCGAGTCACCCGCTTCCTTAAGCTATCAAGGGAGAACTCGGATTCAAGCTTGTGATCTTCAACACAATTGATGACGGCTTTGATGGAACTCAACTCCACTGTATTCGACTCATCCTGAAAATAAATTTAAGATCTATGAATTCTTGAAGACTACAAATGTTTCTGATCAATATACATGGCATAATGAAGATTACACACACCGTTGCAGCTGCACTAAAATTTCCATTCTTCAAGATGGTGGCTGTAATCTTCTTGGAGTTCTTGATGTAAGACTTGAGCAGAGAAACAGGAGGGAATTTTTCAGTCAAAACCGACTCTGAGGCAAAATATACAGCCTCTACCTCCTTCCCATTTTTCACCAATTCATCAATCATCCCTGGAAAAGTAAGAACGAGACAATTAAGCCCATAGTGAGCGATACTACAGTAAGAAGAATGATGTAATTCCTTATAGGACGAAAAGGATAAAGGGGCATTTACTCTCATTGCATGCTAAACCTATCAAGTAGTTCAATCCTTTTTTTAAAACATTTTATTTCAAACAACTCTATGTTCCACACAAAAATTGGAGCTCAATGGATAATAAGCAAACTGGAAAAATATGGCTTCATCCACAGCTAGGGAGTAAAAGTAACAAATATAGAAACAAAGATCCAGTGACTAACATCCATTTAACATTAAATAAATGAAGAGCTATAGCTATCCTATTGCTAAACTATGGAAAATGCATAACTATATACAATTTAAAACTGTACACCAGCTGTAGCAGTTTTTCTATATTCCCTTAGAAAGAACCTCATTCCGGGTCATTGAGGTTAGGTTGCCTGCCAAACAACAAATCCCCCAAGCAACCAAAACACACACACCAAAAGAAGAAACAAAAGAAAAGCAATGATTTTATGTAGGTCCAAAATTCTGAATTTTTCCATCAAGTGCCAAGCCGGACAAAGCAAGGCAGAGACTTATGTATCATGAAATTGTTTTCAGATTGCACACACTGCTGAAGTGCCATTTTGTATTGGATTTTAGACAAATAAGGAGAATTTAGTACAGCACAGCAAAGACCGCTCCTTTAAGGAGGCAAATAAGGAGTTCTAAGGATGTAGCAAAACTATTTCAGAACATCTTAGGGATGTCCAGAATTCTTGTTAAAAACTCTACGTGTTGCTATATCCTTAATGTTCTGGGTTGCATTGACTCAATGTGGATTTTTCATCATAGACACATAAAAACATTACCTTCAAAATACCAACATATAACCAATTGGCAAGAGTATGACAATTTAGGCCTTCAACTTTTCTTCATAAATAGGACAGAAATTAGTCTTTCTTGTATGTAAATAAGATATATAGATAAAATTGCATGCCTGAAACTTGAAAGTGCAACAAATCACCTAGTGATTTGATCAAATCTAAGATGCTTAACGCTGACAATAATTAAAAATGCATCACCTCAATCATCACTCTGAGAATTATGATGAGTAAAAATTGGATATTGCTACTTCATACCACATGGCAATTGAAGTTAGAAAATTACTGCCATCAAAGACAATCAATATCATCAAGAATAAGATTGTACAAACTGTAGTATTCCACTTCAATCTCCTAAAGATTGCATTTTGCAATCAATTTTCATTATTACTATCAAGGCCAACCATTCTTGCGAATACCCAGTTTACATATAACCATACGCAACAATCAAAGTATCATATGAAACATCTAATAAGCACTTACATATAAATAACGGCAACTGAAATTAAATGACAAATAAAAAAGAAAAAATAACAAGTACTACAATGCCTATAGAAGTAATACTATACCTTCCATTTTCTCTCCAAAACCAACAGCCACAGCAAGCTTAGCCATATCCCTTCTTGTAGCATTCTCCATCACAAGCTTCCTCAAGTACTCCTCATCAAATCTTGCCTTCAACCCGAAAACCACCACCATTTGCAAGAACATAACTGCCTCCGCTGGCCCCACAACTCCACTACTCCCACCACCACCTTCTTCCCCATTAACTTTCTCCTCCATCCCCTTCCATCTCTCTAAAATCTTTCCAGCCCTCTCCACCGCTGACCTTGAAAATTTCGGACCTTTACATTTCCCGCCAAAGCAGCCACTACTCATTTCAGGAAAAAGAACCTGCACTAACATTCCACATGCCCATCTCTTATCAGTAACCCCAACTTTCTCAATCTTACTATTCACAAACTCATCCACCGCGTCCAAAATCAACATTGCGGGGTCCACAGCCTCCATAATCGCCGGCGAAATCTCCGCCCGCAATGATACAGATTCTTTCCTTTTTGAAATTACAAATTTTAACAATCCAGAAGCATCCATTTTCCTCGAAATTGATTTCAGATAATCAGACAAGTTATCATATTTTTGGGATTTTTCAAATTCTGCTAAAGCTTTTACCTTTTGTTCTTCAATTTTAGCAGCGGCGGCTGATTCGCGTTCTGGGATGGAGGTTTCTCTGTGAGAAAGGGATTCTAAGGTCTGATTGGAATTTGATTGCAGAGATTGGAACTTTGAATCTAAGGATTGGGATTTTACGGTTAAAGATTGCTGTAAGGAAGTGAAGTGAGAGGTGAGAGTTGTGAATAGTTGAGTACATGAGGATAGAATTGTCTTTTGGGCTTCGAGGTCTTCTATGAATTTCTGAGTTCTATCGGTGTTGATTGCTAAATCGATCGCCATAGATGGAAAATTCTAAAACCCTATTCTGGTGCGGTGACACTGTCGTTTTGCTGTGCTTTCGACAGGGATCAAATCATCAAGCTTCTTGCTGCTGCTAAAATGATGATAAAATTATAAAAACTAAACGGCGTCTCTTTAGACTATTGCTGTTTTACTCCAAACGGTGCGCTTCAAAAGTCTTTTTCTTTTCCCCTTTTTTAATTTTTGTGTATTTTTATTCTATTGAATCATTAATTATCGTTGATAATTATTATTTTTTCAAAAGAATATTAATATTATTCCACCCATTGCAATTTAAGAATTCACGTCGAATTTGAATGCAGATTTTAAAAAATAGATGTTTTAATTAAAGCATTAGTTTGTATTATCTTTTCTTCAAAACACATTTGTTAAACCTTTTAAAAGAACTTTAATTTCATAATAACAAATATAAAATTAATTATATATTATATGATAATGTTTATAGATAGAATTTACTATTACTTATTGAATTAAAAATAATAAATTAAAATACTATCTATTGAGTAAACATGTTAGTAACGAAGGCCCATAATAAATGGCTAGATTCATTTAAAATAGAAGCTCAACTTAAATCATGGTATCAAATAGGATTGCAATAAAAAAAAAAAAAAAAAAAAAAGGATTGGGCATATGAATCGAATATTTCAAATCATATGATAAATTAAAACTCAAAACTATTTATTCCCCGTTTGACTTTATCCAAATCAAATGCCATCAAACTCTATTTAGATTTTTATTTCAAAGTTTTTATCTTTGTTAAAAATGAGTATGTAACATATATATTGAGGACAAATATATAATATCTTATTAATTTTTCTTTTTTATTTTTAGTATATAGATATTTAGATATAATTTAGAGTCTTACAAATAGTAAAATATTCTTTCAAGAATTTTAACGTAACTGTATATTCAAAGTTTAAATTCGAAATCTTAATTAAGATACAAAAAGGTTTTACCATATTATCTAGAAATCATTTCAAGATTCAATCTCGAAATCTTAATTAAACTAAAAGAAGTTTTTACTAGGCATCCCAGTACTGGGAAAATGTTTCTTGTTTCTTCTTTTAATTTCAACCGTTGGGAAAGTATGACCAGCTAATTTTATGATTATGGGATTTTTCAACTTTGGGTCTAATGTAGCGTTAGGAGAAGTAAGGGTTATCAGAAGGGAAAGAAAAGAAAAATAGCCAATCATTGAATTGTGATGGTCCAGTACATTAATATTATTGAGATGGATGGAAGGGGCTTGATTGCTAATTAGTGCTGGCAATTTCTACTTCCTTCATGATAATTGCAGAAACTACATT
The DNA here is from genome assembly GCF_019578655.1 of Ricinus communis. NCBI lineage: Eukaryota > Viridiplantae > Streptophyta > Magnoliopsida > Malpighiales > Euphorbiaceae > Ricinus > Ricinus communis. Next base: position 26,991,824 of record NC_063258.1, read on the forward strand.
ATATCTTTAATTTAATTTATTTTAATAATTATTAAAAAAAAATAGCAATATGTATGAGATACATAAAAGACTCATTTTAATTACAGTCCACTTAAAATAAATTATAAATAACTGAAAAACATATTGATGCGAAGAATCTAATCACATACTAATAATCATATAATATGTGTTTAATAATTAATTAAAACTCATTTATTTTCAATTTTTCTTTATTTAGTTTCCTGATCTATTAATACTGATATTCCCCCTGAATTTTAAATAACTCATGTTCTGTTTTTTCATATATTTATTATTTTCATATTTTGTATAATATTATCTTGTTAACTTATCCAATTATTGTTTACTCTTAATTTAAATTCAATTATCCATTTATCTTTCGTATATTATTACAACGTACGAACAATGACCTACCATCGTTTTAGGTATATATAGTTGATAATTTCTTCTCGTAGCGGACTTTCAACTCCACTTAGAACAAACCTGAACGTCTTGGAAATATGAAATCCCGAAGCTGAAAATAATACAGCTTCTCTTTTTCTTATTGATATCCTTGAATGGTGGTTGCTAAACCAAGATCTTTGGCGACAATTATAAGCAAAAGTTTGTACTTGAGTTTCTCCGGCTCCAACTGAGAATTAACTCTTTTCCCATATATTCGAACTGCAAGAAAAATTTGGAAAGGACAAAAGAACATACACCTGAACGAGGAAGACGATAGTAAAGGCCTTTCAGTCGTATGATATAATTTAGAAAGCTGAATTCTAGCAATAACATACATAATTATGATCAATACACGTACTTTGTATTAAAATTAACTGCTACGGCTTGCCTTCTATCATCAAAGACTAAGAATTGGCACTTACTCAACAGTATTTTCACAAAAATGTTCCATCATCATTAGACCATACTTTTCCTTTCTGGAAGGATCAGCGAACCGGACGGAGAAAGATCGAGAAAGGTTATCAGGTTCATCTTTTCCAGAGCCTAGATCAAAATTCTGACTGTAAGTGTGTTCATCATAATGATGTATCTGCTGCAAGGGACCTCAAGACTCAAAAAATTTCCTCTTTTCTTTCTTGAACTTCATCCACAGGACTTTCCATCTCAACTTGTCTAATTTGAGATGATTGTGAGTTTACAGAATCAAGTTCTTCATAGTAGTAGCCCAACAGAAGGCTTCTGATGCCTGAACTGCGCCAGTCGCTTATCCCCATTAAAGTGGTGAAATATAAATCTCCGTCTGGCCACTTGAGCTTTATGAACTTGGTAGTACTCTCTCGCTAGTGCCTAAATAATGTAATGCCTATATATATCAACATCTGCATTTAAATTGTCTTAACTTCACAACTTTTGGCTAGCATGTAATGCTCGTGTTAAAGCATGTAATGGGAAGGTTACAATCACTTCACTTGCTTTCATATTACAGTAAAGAACACCTCAGAATCTTCCAACATTTCTATTTCTGCAGCATTATTGCACCCACGAACATCAAGCATTGCAACTCACAATTGCTAATCATCAAACCTCTCTTTTAAGTTCTCTTTATTAGCTTCTTCAATTCAACTGTCCAGGGTTCAAAAAGGAGCGGCCAATTTTCAGTTTCAAATGAAAGTTCAAAATTTGATCTGACTGTAACATCATGGAGAGATTTTGAGGAAGCAATAGTCCACAAATACACACGGAAACTGCTTCCTTTCACAAGGTAACTGCCATTTACTTTACCAAACTTAAGACGTCATAGGATGAATATAACTGTTTTACTACATTATCTTACCTGCTTGCAATTGGGGTTCTACGAAGAATGTATTTGTGATGTAGCTAAGGCTGTAGCGATTCAATCAATCAGATAAGGTTAATGTAATTTATTATGGGATTAGAAGAAACAAACGAGGCATTTGAGAATCTAAATCTTGTTGCTTGAACCACTGCCTCTAGTTAGAAAGCCTTTTTTTCTTTTTACTTTTGAGGGTTGAGAAACAGAAAGAGAATGAGAATGTTGCTCTGATGCTAAAGCCTATATCATTTTTACTAGAAACTGCCAATAACGACTACAATTTAATTCAGACGATTATAATTATAATGCTTGTGCCAGATACTTGAAGACAGGTTTCAATAAGGGAAAGTCCAAAGACGATGTGATTTCTGCAACAGAGACCATCACACTAGAAAAACAGGCTTTAGGCTAAACGGGTACCTGAGCCTGAGTGGTTTGATCAGAAAAATCCCAACTTTCTTATATAAAAGCATGTGCCATTCCTTCTTTTTCCACCTAGTCTGGCAGGAAATACATCCGAATAGAGAATTCATTCTTTCATCGAGAATCAAGGGAGGTACAACCATAGACCTCTCTCTCTGATTTTTCTGCAAGTATCTGCACTCATCAAATGGTTTTTGCTGTGCTTTACACCACTTTTCTTAGAAAATAGAGTCAAATCAACACAACGAAAAATCTAATCTTGTTACATTTCAAAAAAGAAAAATTGTTACAACAATCGATAGCGATGCTATCCATTTTCTGTGAATATTACAGTGACAAGATTACCTTGGCGGTAAATAATCCTTCTAGCAACACCTTAAATTTGCCCTCCAGCCAACATAACTTTTTTCAACTTCAAACTGTATAAGAGGATATTTTGTTCTTTTAGGCATTACCCTGGCTCATACCAATAACAAAACAAAAGATGAAGATTCCTCAGATATTTGGTCACTGTACATATTCTCTGGGTTTGAACAGCCATATCGAGCCATGATAAATAGATGTTTCTGGCCCCATTATAAGGTTCCCAGTATCTTCTCTGGAAACGTAACCTCTCACAATGCAAAGCAACTTCTCTAGGCATACCCCGCAAATTTGGATTTCTTCACAACTCAAAAAGGCCTGGAATTGGTGATGTCATGCAAACCACCAACCTATAAAAACAATACAAGTCAAAAACGTGTTCCTTGATGAACTTAATATGTTCCTTCAAATCCAACTATTATTCCCAATAGACAAAAAACAAAATTAGAAAAGAATGGAACACAGTTGACAGGAGACTTCATATACTTCTAGGGCTGAAATGTTATTTTCCGAGGTAGAAAGCTGTAAAAATTCCATTGAATCAATCCACAACTTTGTCAACATTAATTCACAAGCACCAAATCAGAATCTGGAGGGTGAAAAGTTGATCAGAGAAGAAGAGTTTTATAGGACTACTTTTATAAAAAGGTTACTTGATCCAGCTAGCAGGCATGGGCAATACCAAGTACAGAAAATAACAACGAGCAGACGAAAAGACAGTGCAAAAGCTTTCTTAAACTCTCGGAGACTATTATCTTAGCTTAAAGCCAGAGGAAGCCACTCTAAATTATCATATAGGCATGTTATAGAAATTGAATGTAATATCAAGCAAGCATACAATTTGTGAATTGCTCGTCTCTAAGATAGAATAAAAAATTTGAAAGATACTAATTTTGATTAGAGACTTTGGCACCATGTTCCATGTGCTTTCATTTATAAAAGACTGTTAAACTTTTTTAGAAAAAAAAAAAACCTCATAATCCAAACACTAGGAAGCAAAGGATTGGGAGGATCTATTCAACAAATCAAAACGTGCATAGCCAAAAACAAGAATGATACTGCAGATAATCGTGACATGCTCCATGCTAGAATGCATGCCAAGGAAAGATGACAAACAACTTGACGATGGAAACAAATTTACTTCATGCTATCAGATGGAACACTTGAAGAGAAGTAAGATGGTGCAGATGAATTGACAATATATAGGCTACTAAGCCATTTAACATACAACCGCGCTCAATTTATAAGAAATTAACAGTAGCACAGAAGCAAGACATTGACTGTCACCTGTTTCTTGTTTGCATGTGCGGCTTCTTCTTCCGAAGTCCTAACTTCAAGATACTGTTCTTCCATAGCAAATAGATGAAATATAAAGATTCTTTGACCATTTATCCTGCCATTTAGAAAAAGGCGGAAATTGTTACTGCTTTCTGTTTACCATAAACGTCGAGTGGTCGAAATAGAACACAAATTTATTATAAGAATTTAGTGTAAGCAATGACAATATATACAAATTCAAAATAAGCAGATATCTACGTCAGAAATTCCTCACAGGAGCTGATGTTAAATTAATTCTAAAAGATTCTAGAACCTCAATGCAAAAAAGGAAGAGAAGGTTTGTTTTAATTCCCAAACATACAATGCACTCAATTACGCACAAAAAAGTAGGCTCGAGGGAAAAAATCAGTGCACATTCTTCGCATGGCAGATCTCTAGAATAAGCTAATGTGTTATTAGCAAAACCTCACATGATAAAATCCTTTTTCAGAAGAAAATCGTAACAAAGAAAGATAGAGCAGGCATCAAAGACCCCATCGAAGCAGTCATCTTTTTGGATAAATAAAAAGCTCGTCACCAGGATAGTTGGCTGGCAAGCTCAATCATGTACTGCTAGCTCCAGCAAGAAAGAATTGTTTTCCCAGTGAAGGAGAGAGTGAGTGGTAAGATTTACATACCTTAACATGTGTACTAGGAAATGCGGACGTCCGCAAAGTTTCTTGTGCCACATCTTGCGATTTCCTTTTGGGAGCACTAAGTATGAACGCAGCTTGATCTGCTGTAGCAGCAGTTGCAGTAATCCGATACCCGTTCTCCCACCTTCTATGTATCCCCTCACTGGGATAAAGGAAATCAAGTTCAACAACCTAGTAGTAGAATTTGAAAAATGTAAGTGACTTCTGCAGTATTCTCTCCGAGGTTCAGTATAACATAACAGTTGCAAAGTAGACAACCTGATTAGGATAACCTGCATTCCTGGACATCACAATGCCCCATTTGCTACCTGCCGTGGTCATTGAGGTGACAGAGAAGCCTTCCTTCCACTTTTTATTTATCCATTTGAATGGAAATACATCACTAACTTTGTAGGATTGTTGAGTATAAGGAGTACCTTCAATAATAAGAGCAAAAGGGCAAATATTAGACAATCATTAAATTGCTCAACAGTGATTCCTAAACACAAGTTGTCAATAGCAGAACAATTAGTTTCACGACCATGTCCAAATGATTTTCTAATGACACAATTCCACTACAAGTGCTTCATGATTCATATACAGTTAAATCTCAAGTATAATTTTTACAAACCAAAGATTTATTTTTACAAAAGGCAGTTTTTGTCAAACCTAAACCAATTAAAAAGATGGATCTACTGCAGCCCATATGAGGCGATCTCATGATATGTCCTCAGAGAGGATTAATTTAATTTAACTTAACCAGCTTAACCTAAGCCAATTGAGTTCTTTGGTTGCCCAGCAATGCGCCAGGCAGCACATGAATGTCCAGATAAAACAAAACCAAGAAGAAAATACTAAAAAAGGAGATATTCATCTAGTTTTCTCCTTACCTTTTGACATAACAACCAAGGCACTGCCATTGGCTGTACCAGCTACTGAGGTGATATAGAAATTTTTGTCCCATTGTTCCATAATCCACTCCTGATGAAATAATTCAAAAGGAGATGAGAGAATGCATAACTAAATTGCTGAACTAGTAAAGTTGATAGCAAAAAGTCTGCAATAACACCTACCTTGTGCAAGAAAATGGGAGATAATTCATAAACCTGGGATGTAAACCCTGTCCCTGCATCCATAATAATAGCCCACAAATTCGTAGATGAGGCCACACAGCTAATGTACAACCCATCTTCCTTTCCTTTCTCCACATGCTGGTCAATTCTTGTATCCATAACATTGTAATGATACCTGCAATAAAGAATATCAATTATATTATAACAAGATAACATGATTCAAATACTAACACTGACCAAAAGCCAATAATTCAGAGGAGAATAGTAGAAGATTCAAAATTATACAGGCATCAGCCGTGGTAAGCTTTATCTAATACACATCTTATGTATTTTATATGCACAGGTGAGAAGGCATTTTAGATAAAGAAAAACAGAAACAGCATGAGATATGAGAGAGAGATGGAAAAGATGATGATAATCTGTAGCCACCATAAAATCAAGGCATTTAATGTAATAATGTTACTATATATAATAAAAAAAAGAACAAGAAGACCACGGTAAAGATATTAACAAAAAGTTCAAGCTGCACAAAATTGTTAGAAATTTTCATGTTCATCTCTTCTGATAGGGAAGAATTTAACTCTGTATCACAGATATTTAAATCGAATTAATTACCTTTGCTTCATTGATGATCTGTAATTATATACCGAGATCCACTGTGTAGCTGGAGTACCGATACGAACTTTCTTCTTAAGCTGACCACCATCCTCAGACTCAACCAATGACCTTCCCCTCTTCTGACCAACCTATAAGTCATAAAAGATCACCAATAATGATGTTTAAAAAAAATAACACCATACAAGAATAAAGGCAATGTGAACTGCCAGGAAAACCTTAATAGCTCCATCAGTTAGGATAGGGCGTGACAAGATATTGGAGCCTATGCTGTTGTCGAAAAGAGAAATAAGCTTTGAGTAATTAGGCTCTTCATCAAATCTCATATTGGTCACCATCTCATGAAATTGTTGAAAGGGAGGAGGACACAAGAAACAAAGCATTTCAGGAGAAGTTCCCATCTTCTTCTTGCAGACAAGAAATCCTTTATTTTCTCCCTGCAACTCAAAGACACATCAAATGGTAACATGATTAAAAAAATAAAAAGAAAATCAAAGGAAAATTTGCAAAGTTAATCACAGTTTAAGAACTTACTACATAACCTTGCCAAGGAAGCTTTCCCTTGAGGAGGAATATGAGGGTATAAGCTAGGGACTCAAGGTCATCCCTTCGGCTTCCTGTCCTACCCAAGTGAGCATGTACACTGGCATAACGTACAGTTCCCCTGACAAAACCATAAAAACATGGTCATTTCCAGATAAATATTATGAGTGCATCAAGTCTTAACTGAAAAATAATAATAATAAATCAAGAAGAAAAACTGTTAACTGATTAGCAGTGCAATAACAATAATAAGGTGCGCAACAAAATAAAACTGACTGCTTACGGGAAGATTCAAAAAGTGCATGTAACCAGTAAACTAGCAAATTTTATGATTTCAATGTCCAAAAACACAACTCAACTCAACTAAGCCTTAATCCCAAGTTAATTGGGGTGGGCTATATGGATTCTCTCTCCACTCGAAAGACTTTTGGGATACATCTTAATCCCAATATGGAGATAAGATATCCAAAACACAGCAAGAGTTAATAACTTCTTTAAGTTGATGAGTAATGATCCGCTGGACCAAAAGCACCTTTAAGGAACATTTACCTGAAAACATCAGGCTTTTGGTCATAATTGACATGCCGACCAGAAGTTGCATCCCTCCATCTCGAAGCTACATTAGACAATAGAAAACTTACAACTCTATATACCATTAGCTATTACCATAACAAAAATCTAAAGGCGTTAAAGTTGGCCCCAAAAAAGAAAAATACACATACCCAAACCAAGATCAATTAAATACAACTTCTTCTCATTGGATGTACCAGGCTGGCCAAGCAAAAAATTCTCCGGCTTAACATCTCCATGAACAAAACTGAAGGAGAAATAGTACAAGTGTCTAGTAAAACTATAGCAAGAGGAAGAAGGACAGGCACAGACATGCAAGATATAATGATCTTAAAAGATACCCTCTTAGGTGGAGCTGTTCTAAAATTGATATTGCCTCCACTGCTATACAAGCAACCATCTGTTCGGACAGCCTGCAACAGAAGCAAGTATAAGCACAGGAAAATCAATTGAGGGCCAAAATGAAATTTTTAGAAAAGTCAACAATGTTGGAGGAGCCGGGAGGTGATGGAATAATTTAATGACATACGTTTGGTTATTAGAGTTCCAAACATCCCACAGGCTTGGGCCAAGCATGTCCATCACCTGAAATGGACATATTCCAAACAATAAGGTGAAATATGATCAAGAATAATTACTTACCAACACAGACCAAATAGAAAGACATGAATACATTATAGAAAAATATAAGACAAGAACTCACTAGGATGTAGTAGTCTCCTTGTTGACCTTTATAATGAACCAAAGGAAGCCCATAACAACCATTGAGAGTGCTTTACAAAACAATTTAAACATAAACTCTAATTAGGTTATAGAATTTGAAGTCCAAATTAACAGTAAGAATAAAATTTTGCATACCTATACACTTGCCACTCATAAGGAGGGCCATAACTGCAACCTTTGCTATTTCGATGTTCAAGTTTCAGAGCTACCTACAGAATGGAACAGGAAATTCTCGTTGATGACCAAATTAACCTACACGAATTTCAGACAAATTGACCAAAGTGCATTAAAGCACAAACCTCAAGAGCATCAGGCCCAGTACGCCCTGTACCACCAGACAACCTTCTTCCAACATAAACTTGACCGAAACCCCCTTTGCCCAGCTTCCTCTCCAACTTGTACACAGGAGAGTGACCAACTTGTACCTGATATTGAGGGGCAATAGATGAACATAACGCATGGATATTGACTGCAATGGATGAATTTGCAGAGAAATATTTCATGCTGGGTTAGAGTTGTTAGAATTATATGATGCACAATGCCATACCTACTATATCACTGATTCTCCACAAGGTCATATTATGACGTCTGATACCTAAAAGTTAAGCACATTATGACCATATTTAGAACAAATTCTTCCTGCCCTTATTTCCTCAAAGAGCAATTAAATAGTCAGGTGAAATCAATAAACAAGAACTATTGAGATAGGTAAGTATGCAAGAGTGCTGCCTTCCAAGTTTCAAAAGATTTCCAATCAAAGTTAGTATTAGTAAGCTTAAAAGATCACAGGGAGCCACATGGATAGACAGTTTAATTTCAAAAAACTACAATTTCCAGCAGAGAATAGTATGCCTCCCAAATAAATTCATAAATGCAGTTATGTTTCATGGAAGCCTTAATTATATAAGCATTTACTATGTATCTGCTTGCAGAGTACGTTTAGATTTAATAAATTCCCAAGAATGCAGGTGAAACAATCACATAAGCAAGGCCAAAGGAACAATTAAGAGCTCAAGTTACACAACATTACAGAAACCTAAAATTGCCAATAATGTGGTGCGGAGGTAAATACCCTCTCAGGAAGGGGACCTGTACTTCCTTCCTCCTCACCAGCAGCCAGTTTTTCAGCACTTTTTTCACCTGCCTGTCTCACTGGCAAGTCCAAACCTGCACGGCCCCGGCCACGCGCTCCAACACCTAAAACCTTTGCATTCTGATCTTGGTTCATTGCTCTAGAGCCTCTACCTCGACCAGCTGGCACAGAGTTGCACAAAGAAACACTAGGTCAACAGGACAGCAGAGGTGATTTCAAGAGTGAAGCTCTAGAGTCATTACCTCTTCCAGCACCACGGCGAGCAGAGGGAACTAAAACAGCAGGAGTCTGGTTTTGTTTGACCCTCTGTGATCGCCGAACTCCGACTTGCAAATCTTGCATTCTTTTCCCATGCAAAAGTTGACTTCTTTATATCAAAAAGGCTAAAGAGATACAAACAATAATCCCCTAAAAGCATAAGAATAGAAGAAACTAATGAGGAGAAATTTTTTTGAATTAAATTCTTAATGAACAGGAAAACATGATAACACAATAAATTAAGTTTCAAGCTTGTTGGATGTTCCCTAGGATACAACTCCTTTTTCAATTAAGAAACAGTTTTGGATTTAAAAATCAATTAGCCAAAGGAACTTTCCAGTTTGAACTTAAGATTCAAGGCTTATCCAAATCACGTCCTCCCCTCAGGAAAGCTTTGGAAGACATTATACAAGCAAAAAAAACAAGAATTTAGAAACAGCAAATATAGCAGCATGACAACTGAACTAAAACCAGAAACGAAAGAAGGATGAATATAATCTGAAAACCAAATGAGAGATATTCACATAAGACATTAATTTATGCTATGATAAAGCTTCTCAGAGTAGATCTTTGATTTCAACACTTGACATACATTTCCAAATTCCATGATTAAAACTTCACTAGTTTCACGTTTACAAGTATGATACTCATCTATTTTATATTCAAAACTAGCATAAGATTAAAATTAAGAAAGATGCGACGCCCAGACATGACATCACCAATAAAGTTCTCAAATTGAACCTTAAAACTCTCTAATTTGATACATCATACATCAACGAAAGAAAAACTGATTCACAATGACTACATTGCAACTCACATTATCGCACATCAAAATCAAAGGCAACACTATCTTCAATTCCATTAAAGCCAACACTATCAACATTACAAGCTTTAATAATACTTATCCTAAGTTGGGCAAATATGAAGATTACCCACAACTCAAAACCATCAAATTTCAAACACCAAGAGAAGAAAACAAAAGCGAAAAGAAACAGTCAATTACAAAACCATCTAATCCGAAGCCCACAATCAATACCCAGAACTAAAAATCTTTCAACGTAAAATCAGCTTTATTAAGACTTGAAACTAATACAAATCAAACCTAACCCAAAAGATGATCATCAGAAAAGCCAACATGCAAACTCACCACACAGATGATCAAATAAAAAGAAAACGAAAACAAAAAAAACAAAAAAAAAGCAAAAACTTCAAAATGATCGATACCCACATAAAGATTCATCTTTATCAATGCATCATCAACACAAAAACCAACAATAAGATGCAATAACATCTAAGCACATAGTAATTTGTTTTAGACTTGACAAGAACCGATTATAACATCTTAGCAACTAAAAATCATACCTTTATGAGATGAATTGAAAAAATTGACAAGATTACAATCTAATCTAAAGTTGAATGAAGATATTGGTAAAGAAAAATAAAGTGAAATTTAAAAAAGAAAAAATGGTTAATTTTATAGAAGAGATAATCGATGGTGGTGGGTGTATGTGTTATGTTATGTAATGTGTGTTTTTGTGTGTGTTTTGAGAGACGGTGCGCACAGGTACCTAAGTGCGCACGTTAGAATATTGAGTTACGTGTAACTAAACGTATAAAAATTGGAAATTTACGAGGGTTTTATTGTGTGGATGAGTTGTTGCTTATTGTAGACACAGTACTAGCGTATTCCTGCTCCCATGCCATGGTATAATTAAAATTACAAAAAGTAATAATTTTTGTATATCTCTTTGTTTTCACCCACTAATTTCCATTTTTCACCGATAGCATTAATCCTAATTTAATCAATTTAAATCAAAAATATTACTTAAAAGAAATTAAACTCAAATTATGCTCGGCTCAACTTTACGAATATCCTTAATTAATTTTCATTTTTAATTTAGATTATGTGTCGTAATAATTATACTTAATAACTCTAGAAGTAATTTATCGATTTAAAATCTGTCTCACAATAACTACGACTTAATAAAAAATTTCAATTATAAAAAAAAAAATTCATCCTTTCATTATTTAAATAATTATGACATATACTATAGACCCAATATAATTAAATCATCTTCACATATTAATATACCGAGATCATTATGCTGATATGGCATATATAATTATCATATACCATAAAATAATTGACGACATAAATTAATTAAATTAAAAATATAAAGACAATAATGTTGAATTTTCAATTTGTCACCCTTTAATTTTGGGTAGCATCCGTTTGATTTGATAATAAAGAAAAATATAATATGGAATAAAAATAATAAATATAATTGTTAATTTTGTCGCTATAGCACCTTTTTGGTGAGTGCTGATAAAAAGTTACGCTGTTATTAGCTGCAGATCCTTAAAACTAAACCTATTTCATAAGGTATTTTGGCTAATCGTGGATGGTGTCTATACATGTAATTATATCTATAATATAATGTAATTTCTTTTTTTTTTCTTTTTCAAAAAATGCAGAACTTGAACAAAAATATATGAACGAACGAAAAATATGGAATTTGAAAAGAAAAAATTCATTTTAAATTTTTATTATAATTATTAAAAGATAGGTAATTTATCAATTAATATTTATATCTTACTAATATTAATTTTTTTATTGTAATTAATCTACTATTCTTCATGTTAAAAAAATCATTTAATTCAAAGAAAGTATTTTTATTTAGAATTAAATTTATAACAATTAGTAATCTACACATGAAGTATTGTTATTATTATAATTGTACTTTTTTTAATTTCAGAAGTTAGATTTATTTTAAAAATAGTATGTATAAAAATCATCATATTGATGAGAATTTTATTGTTTAAAATGTAAACTTTTATTAATTATATGCAAATATTTTAATAATTAAATAATTAAATATAAGCATGGAAAATTTTTAATTAACTTAAATACCATCAGTATTAATACTTAACCTCAGAGCATTTATAATTTTTATTACGAATTCTAAATTCTTCAATAATTGATAATTTTAATTCTAATTGTACTAATAATTAATTTAATATAATTCATGTTTTTATAAGTTTAAAAGTAATTCATAAATTATCATTATTAATTATACCGTCTTTACATGCTCGTAATTCTAAAGTTGAAAAATGCTCATAATAGAATTTAAATAGTATGTAAATTATTTTAAAATTTGAAAATTAAAAAATAAAAAGAGAGTAAGAAAGTTTATTTTTATTTTATTTATATCGATAATTTCAATGCATAAGTAAAGGACCTTCTTCTACAGTTCTCCACTCTCTTGAACTAAGAAATTATTTACTTTTTCTTATTCCAAACTTTTATAGAAAATAATAAAGCATGTAAATAAATAAATAATGACTATATTAATATATTCAAAAATAATAATTTTAATATTTTTATAAATATAATTAACACATCAATTAATAAATCACATAATTTATATTAAAATATATTGATAATTTGTAGCAGTAGCAACAACTTATATGACGTTTAAAAAGATAATTAATTTCTATAATATATATATATAAAGAAAAAGATTATCTTTCAAAGCCATTTGAAGAAATTTATCTTTTAAATCCAAAGGCCCTCCAGAAGCATAAAGAAAAAGATTATAAGTATATCCATATAGGCCTTGTCCAGGTAGGAATAAAGCCCCTTACCGGAGAAGGTTTAGATACTTCCATCTTAGCAATCCTTAGAGATGCTAGGTTTACAAATTTTTATGATTCTTTATTAGGTACTGTTGAGTCGAGCCTTAATAAAGGACCAATTTCTTTCAATTGTTTTCCAAACATTACAATTTCATTAAATGATAAAAATATTTTAAAGAGCATTGTTCTTCAAATAAAGACACATAATTACAAAATGCTTGAAGGATCTATTCCGATAGCATTAATTTTCAAAATACATTACAAAGCCATGATTTCTGCTTTTGGTTCAAAACACAAGCTCCATTCACCAAATTGAAGCTTTGGATGCTCTTCTTAGTGGAATAAAGAGGGCTCCACTTGTTCTTGACGTTTTGTGAAGTAAGATGCTTTACGTCTTTTGAGAAAACTGTCGGTCATGCTTTGAAAAAGAATCTTATGCTATTTCTTTTGTCTTTTTTTTTCTTTGGGCCTTTTGGCCTATTACAAAATATTTTTGGGCTGCCATTTCTGGTTTTCAACCCATGGGCTTTTAAAGGGATGTCATTTAATGGGCTTGAAAATCTCAAAACAATCATCCTCGTTAGAGTCACCATCCAGGTCGATTGCTGCTGAGCTGGTGCTGGAGGAGGAAGATGAAGCTTTTGATTTTCCTTTAGAAGAAGCGGCTTCCAACAATTGTTTGATCAATTGTAAGAAATCCTCTTCTGTTTGAGCTGCTGCTAGCTTTGGAATTATGAAGGACTTTTGTGCTAGAAAAGTGGTTTGTTCTTTTGGGGGTGGCAAGAAGCTATTTTTTGAAAGGAAGTTTTGGACTGATTTTAGAGATAATTTATCTTGGTGGTTAAATTTATCCCACCATTTGACTTTGAATCTTCGAGTAAGGATGATTTCTCCATCTGCTGCTTGATTGAAATGGAAATACCAAACACATACCCAGGGGAGAAAGAAGTTTGAACAAAATAGAAGTAACGGGGGAAAACGTCTTTCTATTTTGTTTGGCTTGTAGTGGGCTTTGAAGAGGTTAAACAGAGGTAGAACTTCTGGAATTATGGTCTCAGAAACATTGCCATAATAATTTCACCATTGTTTAAACCAATAGGGGATCTTTGAAGTTTGAATTGAGCTTGTATCGAAGTAGAAAAGCCAAGAGTGGCTTTGTCCTTCGTTTTGGAGAAGAAAGGTATTAAACCAAGCTTGTTGGTAATCCCAATAGTCGAAGGAAGTGTTGAGGTTTGAAGGGTAGGTTCTTTGAAGGGAAGTTAGGCAAGATCTTGAAGAATGTAAATCTATTCCCCAATCTGTAGGGTGAAGGATTCTTTGTATGGTGCATGTAGAATATGCATGGTCTTTATGGTCTTTGTATTTTTTGAAATGTTTGAATTTTGCAGAACCAGTTATCTCAAGGATAGACTGGTAATAGAATTGAGGCTTTGAAATATTTCAGGGCTTGAAATACCATCCTGGGGGAAAAATCTTTGAAATCAGTTTTGAGGGGCTTTCTGTACAGAATCCTTCCTCAACACTTAAAATATTTTGAAAATTTTGTTTTTCTATATATTCGTTGGATTTAAAACGTTTTGTTTGTGACAAAACTATTTCTTGAGAGTTGGGCTTTGAAATGCTTTTAGAACGCTGAGATAGGTTTTGAGGAAAAATTTCTATCTCAGTTTTTGAAAAAGGGATAGAGAGTATACCTTTACCCTTGTTGGAGGAGGAGGATGACTTTGGAGATGCTTCTGGTTGAAATTGTATCATTTGCTTTGAATATTCTTCAACCCTTTTTAGGAATTCAGGGTCTTGCTGTGCAAGCCATTCCTGGATTTGGACTTGTTGTTGGGCCGGATCAGCTTTGCTTTGATCAATTTCTTCCTGGATGATTTCGGTCCAAGTTCTGATGGGCTTTGAAGAAGAAGGAAAAATTTCCTTCTTTGGGCTTTGAACTTGCTGTCGATTTTTCTTCTTTTGTTTTTTATTTTCTCGGTATTTTTCACTCCTGTTTTTGAAGAAACTCTCTGGTTAGAAAGTCTGGAATTGAATTTGAATCTCCTCTTATGTATTCAATTTCAAAGTCAAAAATAGAAAGAATAGCTTGCCATCTGGCAAAAATTTATTTGGAAGCTATGTTTTGAACATCTTTTTGTAAAACTTCTTTTGCAGATTTACAATCAATCCTTAAAAGAAATTTTTGATTTAAAAGATCGCTTTGAAATTTTGAAATACACAAAACTATCGAAAGAATTTCTTTTTTGATAGTTGAGTAATTCTTTTGTGTATCATTCCAGTGTGCAGAAGTAAACTGGATAATATATTCTTTGTTGTTTTGAACTTGTTTAAGAATCCCACCATATCCTATATTTGATGCATCAGTTTCAACAATTTTGAATGCAGATGGATCAGCTAGGTGTAAACATGGTATTTCAGAAACTTATTTTTTTATACTTTGGACAATTTTTGTATGCACATCGGTCCATGAAGGGGGATTTTTCTTTAATCTATCATGAAGGGGCTTTGCAAGACAGTTCAAATTTGGATAAAAATCCATAACATAATTTAAACTACCAAGAAATCTTTGTAATTGTGCTTTTTCCAAAATTTTATCTGGAAACTTTGAAGTGAATGCTAAAGATCTTTCAATTGGGGTGATAGTTCCCCGGGAGATATAGTGTCCAAGAAATCTAATTTTTGTTTGAAATAAAGATATCTTGGATTTTGAAACCACTAAACCACTTTTCTTAACAACATAGAAAAATGTCTCAAAGTGTTTGAAATATTGCTCTATGGAATTTGAAAATATCAACACATCATCAATGTAGACAATGCAAAACTTTGAATAAGGATTAAAAATGTCATTCATAATTTTTTGAAATTGAGAAGGAGCATTTTTTAATCCGAAGGGCATCACATTCCATTCGTACTGGCCAAATGGAACTATAAAAGCAGTTTTATATCTGTCTTTTGGATGAATCTGGATTTGCCAAAATCCTGATTTCATATCAAACTTTGAAAAAATGAAAGTCGAATGAAGCTTTTGAAGAAGATCTTTTTTGTTTGGAATTGGATACCTAATCCACTTTAGGGCTTTATTCAAAGGTTTGTAATTGATCACCAACCTAGGTGTTCCTCTTTCTATCTCACTATTTTTATTGACATAGAAAGCTGCACATGACCAGGGGGATCTAGACTTGGAAATCAAATCTTTCTGCTCTAGGTCTTTGATCTCTAATCTACAATGGCTTTCTAGGGTTTCATTCATTTGAATGGGTCTGGCTTTGGTAGGGATTTGTTTATCAGAAAAATCCTTTTCATATGGTAAATCTACCATATGTTGTTTTCTTTTTCAAAAAGCATTGGGAAGATCAGAACAAACTTCATTTTCAATCCTCTTTTGCAAATCAGAGATTTTTCTTTAGACAAAATCATTTTGCATTTGATCTTGGATTCTTTTCAAACCCATATCTTGTTTCAAGTGGGAAAGCTGGGTTTATTTTCCTTTGATCAAAGCATTTATCTCAAAATTATAAATTGAGTGGGCTTTAATAAGATTGAGATTTCTCTTTTTGGGTTTTTCTATAAAAGGGAAAACAATCTTTGAATCTTTGGCTTTAAAAATAATACCAGCAGTAGTTACTTTGAAATGAGTAATTAAATTGATAAAGGGAGTTCCCAAAATAACTGTTTGCTGAATATCTTTTATAAGAATAAAGACATTTTTTAAAGCAATATTATTATTTAGAATTGCAGCTTCAGTTTTTTCCGCAATCCTAATCTTTGAACTATTGGCTGAAGTAAGCCTTTCTTTAGTTTCTTGATGATACCTTTTAGGAACCAGCTCATAATTGATACAGTTGAGGTCTGCTTCTGTATCAAATAAAGCGATGGTTTCTATTTGAAAATCACCAGGAAAAATGAGCTTTATTTGAATCAAATATTTTCTTGAAGTAATTTCCTTTAAAACATTAATGAAGTTTTCTGGAACACTTTCAGAAACTTCAAGATTTTGAAAATCATTTTCCTCTTCAGAATCAGAATCTCTATTCTGTTTGAGGATCAGACTTTGGAGCAAAACAGAATCATTTTGTTGTTTTTCTTTCAAATCTTTGAGCTCTGTTTTGATAGCTTTGATTTCTTTTTGAAGTTCTTGAACGGTAGGAAAAGGGTTTTTTAGCTTTTTCCCTTTATCCAATATCATAGTAAGATCATAAGTATTCTTACTAGAAGAGGGGACAAGGGTTTCAATTTTTAAAATTTCTTTCAAAACCTGTTTTTGGATTTGAGGATCATTAATATGCTTGACAGCTTCAAGAAGGGCTTCTTGTTGCCTAGTAGGCATATTAATATTCTTTGAAATACTTTCAGAATCTGTCTCAGAATAATCGGATGAGGTTTTGATTTCATCAATTTGAAATTCTTTCTCACTATTCGAAAATTCTGATTCAGAGGAATCAATAAGAAGAGCAGAAATTTTTGTTAAAACTTCTTCTTCTATTTGGAGCTCATGGAGTTTTTTGAAAAACTTACAATACTTTGAAGTATGGCCTTTCTTGCCATATTTATAGCAGGTAATTTTGCTAAAATCTCTTTTGGAATTTTGTTTTGGAAATTTAGAAGAAGATGGCTTTTTGTAGAAATTCTCATTATTTTTGGGAGTCTTTCTATTTTTGAAAAATCATTTTTTTTAAAAGATTTGGAAAAATCTTCTTTGCATTTTCCTTTGCAGGTAGAGGAATGTTCTATGGGATTGTACTCAAACTGGTTACAAAAACTACCTAATTCTTGCCTGGTCTTTTTCATTTCCCATTTGAGTTGTCTTTGGAGCTTAAGGTCATGGCATATCTTTAATCATTCCTTCTAGGTGAGGCTTACTAATTCACCATAAGTATAGAAATCATAAGGGATCTGGCTATTATGGGCTTCTCTTATGGTATTCCTAACTCTTTCACCTAAAATCTTAGGTAAACCGGCTAAGAATTTCTCTTTCCGGAAAGATTGACTAAGCATGACTCTGGTCAGAAAGGTGTCTTTGTAGGCTTGGAAATTGCTAAGCTTTTTGCAGGTTAGATTGCTAAGGAGCTCAGCATTCTTGTCTTTCAGAAGAGAAGGGTCTCCTATGAAGTGGAGGGAAATTGTTAGGATCAAGGTTGACACAGCATCCTCAATTGGATTTCCTAATTCATCTAAGATGGGGGTCCCTTCTATTGTGGTATGGATGGCACCTAGGATTTGGAGCTGTTGTACTTGTGTGAGATGGTAATCCCACCATCCTTTAAACTGGCCAGAAAAACCAGCTATAAGGAGCTCAACAATGGCTTTATCAGAGGTACTGCTTTGGGTTTTGTAAGCATTGGCTGCCATGGTCATCTATTGTAAGAGACCAAGAATGTTGTATTCTGACATTCCATCTATATTCCATTCATAGACAGAGGAGGCATTGAATCTAGATTTGGTTAGGATATTGTTCCTATTTTCCATTCCTAGTCTGGAGCACTATTCCTAGGAGTATGCCAGGTTAATCTAGGGGCTTGCCATCCCAATCTGTTGATGTTGGATGGTTTGTCAATGACACTTTCAAGCTTTGAATCATTGGATTCATCGCTTTGGGCTTGATCTAAAGCACTGATATTCCTACTGCTTTGAGGAGTATCTGGTACTAGGTTTTTAGAGGATTCAGAAGTTGCTAATTTGCTAAGCTATTCTCTAACTACTCTAGCAAACTCAGTTTGCTTTTGAAATTGATCTTGGCTAGGCTTTGAGATTTGGTAGGATTTGAAGACTGGATTTTTGAGCTTTTCCGATTGGCTTGTCTCTTTTGGATGTTCAGTGTTGGGGATTGGAGAGGTGAAGACTATAAGAGGTTTTTGGATATGGCTTTCTATCCTAACAAGCTGTTTTCCTATGGTGTTAAGATAGGTATTTGAGAAATTGTTCTGCTGAACAATGTTCTTGACATTCTTTTCAAGATCTTCTCCTACCAATTTGTAAGGTGTGGCCTTTATCTCATTCTCTCCATAAGGAATGGTTATCTTCCTAAGGGGAGGATGTTCAGATTGGATGGTTAGGTTTTCTCCGACCTTCCACTCTGGAGCCTTGTTTCTTACCGTGACAGGACTAATGATCTTTTCTTTGAAAGGATAAAGAATACTATTTTTTTTGCAATAAATTTGAAACCAATCAAAAAATTTGATTTGGACTTTGTTTTGAATGCAAAAATGATAGTACCTTTCTTGAATACTGTCTTTTTCTTGTAAAAAATTCTTAAAAAACTAAAGTTTTTTAGAATGGTTTTTCTTTGAATATAAATCTTCATGTAAAAGCTTTTTGTCAATTTGAAAATCTTTTGAAATCATGTTGATTTCTGCTTCTAGATTTTGTGTTATGGCAGATGGTGATGGTGAAGAGGGGGTAGAGACGATCTCTATATCCTCATCATCTTTATTTGGTTCATTGTAGACGGGTCTGGGGATATTGCTTTGGTAATCAACATTCTGAAGTATATTGTTTGTATTTAGTAAATCAGATGTTAAAAATCGGGGTTGTGTTTGAGACGGAGTTGGCTCTTTGTAAGGAGCATAAATAATAGAAGGTATTTTTGATACTCTTCCAATATCTATGGTTGACGTTGAAGAATCATCATCAGAAAATCTAGAAGAGGTTGATTTTCTGTTGAATGTAAGCTTTACTTTTCCATCTGGGAATTGGATTATATTTTTGAGATTTGTATTTGGTTCTGTTTGCTTTGGGGATTCAGGTTGGGTTGCACCTTCGAGGATCCATTCTTCTGGAAGAGTGATGTCTTTCCATTGAATGGTTTTTGGAATAGTTGCGTTGGATTTGGAGAGATCTGTTTGTAGAAATAAGGTTTCTCCTTTTGGTGAATGGAGCTTGTGTTTTGAACCAAAAGCAGAAATCATGGCTTTGTAATGTATTTTAAAAATTAATGCTATCAGAATAGATCCTTCAAGCATTTTGTAATTATGTGTCTTTATTTGAAGAACAATGCTCTTTAAAACATTTTTATCATTTAATGAAATTGTAATGTTTGGAAAACAATTGAAAGAAATTGGTCCTTTATTGAGCCTCGACTCAACAGTACCTAATAAAGAATCATAAAAATTTGTAAACCTAGCATCTCTAAGGACTGCTAAGATGGACCTAGTCGTGTTTTTGTGCTGTGTGGCGGAGTCGGGAAATAGTGAAGTTTGGGGACCCGACTCCCGTTGTTTAAATTGTTGGACATTTGGAGTATTTTTCTGGCAGGTCCTGGACCCGTTTTTACGGGGGGTAATGTTCGTGTTGCAGGGGAGGTTCTGCCGAATTTTCGGTAGTTCCTGAGTCGAGATTCTTAGACAGTCAGTCCTAGGAATCTAGACCTAGGATCTATTGTAATTGTTTCATCGTTTTGATAAATTATTTTCCGTGACTATATTGTCAGTTCGTTCGGCTCGCTCCTACCGAGGCACCGGAGCAGAGCTAGGAGGTCGCCAAACCTGTGAGTTAAAGTCATTTAATCATTGCACTATTGCTAAATCTGATTTAATATGCTATTTTGAAAGTTTATGCATAATATGGTTATTAGTATCGCAACGTAAATAATTTCACTGGACTATTAATTATTGAAAATAATATAAATATTATTATTAGTAACGTTATAATAATACAGATATTATTATTCTGTCGACACGAATTTCACGTAGCCTTATCCTAAATTTTTAATCTTTATTTCCGTATATGTTGAATGATTTCATTAGACAATGATATTTATTAAATGTGATGATTGCGTTTTGGGAAATGTGGCTTTCGTAGAACATGCCACTGGTGGGTTGCATCGGGACGCGCACGGTAATGATCAAAGATGTAATAAGGTTATTATGGATTTGTTTGCCCTAATCGAGCATTGCTCTCGGGGTCGAGTTCGATTGATTCTGCCGGAGTTAAGGTCCCCGATCGAGCGATGCTCTCCGGGGCGCCCGATCTTATTGGATTAAGAGAGCCAAAATGGTCGTTAGAATTTGGGGTTAGGGTTCACTTGAGCCACTCGTCCCGTAAAAGTAAAAATATATTTTTATTTATTTATTTATTAATTTATTATGGTAATGATTATAATATGGATTGTATTTACATGCATGGTTGATATTTTGATTCGAATGATTAATATTTTATGTGAAGGAAATAGTAGGGTATGATTATAGTATGGTTTGATATACTGATTTGAATAATCCATATTTTTTTCGAGAAGAAGCAATAGTCTCTAGATTATTTGATTTTAACTCACTCTCGAGCGATCTCATTTTCTTGTTTTGATTCGTGGTATTAGTTCTCCCGCGACTCTTATTCAAAGAATCCGACTCCTTCATCATCGGGTGATGTATTTGATTTGGTATGTAAATTGGTAAATCTTAGATTCTCCGCGGTAGTAATAGTAGATGTATCAGTTGTAAATTTTCCGAGTTTCCAAGTCTCGCCCTAGTTTTTCCGGGGCGTAATCAAGTATTTATGTAGAATGTAGCTATTAAGATAATTTGTGGTTTTAATAATATTAATTTGAGATGAGATTTGTTTAAGTCAGTGAGTGTCAGGCTTACTACGGGTTTCGGTGGCCTTACGCCTACCCATTCCCTAGTGCCGGTCACGGGCCCACGGGTGGGGTCGTGACATTGAAAAAGAAGAATATCTACAGAAAAATGGTTCTAAATTCATTTTAAAATAAACCAAAATAACTTTTTAAACAAACATGAACCAAGCCACCAGTTTTATTGCCCTTACACCTTACGGGACTTACTACTGTGCATAAATGAACAGTGCTTATTTATCAGTGATATGATGCAGATTAAAATGAGTTTAAAATCTTCTTTATGCAGATGATGCTTTTTTCCCGGAACCCAATTGGCTCTGATACCAAGATAGAGAAAATTAAAAACAGATCAACAAGTTTCTGGTGTGCAGGATCCTCAGACGAGGCAAGCATAGAGCATACGCTTGTTAAATCTTAAAATGGTAGATAAAGAAGATAAACTTTATTGATAATCACTAACTTTGAACATAAACTAACTTTGAACATAAACTTTTAAACAAATTATACAAACTTTGAAAGCTTTAAACTAAAGAAATATAACTTACAAGAGGGAAGATAAGAATATATATATATATATATATATATATATATATATATATATATATATATATATATATATATATATATCAAAATGAAATACTGAAATAAATTGGTAATAAATTATTCCAAAAAAGATTCGAACCTTGAAATGTATGTCTTGATTTTAAACAGAATAATGACATCACATAAGAGAAATTGGCATAGTTGTAAAATACATTTTCAATTAACTATCGGTAGAATTTTAAGGTTTGTTCTCATAGAAAGCAATTTCAACTTCAATAACATCAGTCGGGAATACGAACTAATTGCATAATAATATATAATATTATTTATTAGTTGTTGTATTTATATTAATTAATTTTTAATAATAAATTATTTATATAATAATAAATTATAAAATTAATATAAATATAATATTTAATAAATAATATTATATATCAATTTTAAGTGCCATTTATTTATAAATAATATAATAAACTGAATCCATTTAAAAAATTGGCCGCGTAATCCTATTAATCTCAGTAAAATATTTGAGTGAAGATAATATTAGAGCATTGTGAGCAGTCCACTAACAAACACGAAATACCATTTTGCATTAAATTCTTAGAGTGAAATATAAAATGTAAAAGAATAGGTGAATCCGCAAATGGTTATGTGATACGTGGCCTTGTTTACTCTTAGCAAGACTTAGTCAGTAGTTTGTTACAATTTATTCCACTTAATAAGCTAGTTAGAACTAGTCCTAAGCATGTTCACGTTATTGTTTTAGTGCGGATGTGCCGGTGAATCGGCCTTAGTCTTTTCCTCATTTATAGCCTTGTCTGTTAAATTTTGAGCTGTAAGACTATTATAAATAGTCAGTCTTGAGTTCAATAAAGGAGAGCAAATACATTACAAATATCCTTCTTCTCTTCTTCTCTCTTCCAACTTCTCCACTTATAATTCAGTTCCAACATTTTGGTATCAGAGCCGGTATCAACAATGGACACTCGTGGTAGAACGAATGCTGAATTTCGTAATGATGTTAATGAAGCATTAGCTCTTCATGAGTCTAATTTTGATCAAATTCATGCTACCCTGCAAACAGTGTTAACTGAGATACAATCCTTACGTATCTCTCGCATTAACCCCACTCCCCAACCTGAAGTCAACCCATTTTCTCAAGGAGAAACTTCCCATTTCCCTAACACAATCAAACCTCACACTCCAAATGACCACCATCACCACCTCAAGCTATACTTCCCAAAATTCAATGGAGAGGACCCAAGTGGTTGGATTTACAAGGCGAACAATACTTTGATTTTCGTATCACCCGACCATCGAGTCCAACTAGCCTCCTTTCATTTAGAAGATATTGCCTTACAATGGCATCGATGGTACATGAAATTTCGTGGACCACAAAATTGGAACGAATTCACCAAAGCAATCCTCCTTCGTTTTGGTTCAATGATTATGAAGATCCTCTCGAAGCTCTTTTACCGCCTTCGACAAACCTCCACTGTGGCGTACTTATCAAGAAGCCTTTGAAAAACTTTCTCATCAAATTGATGGCCTACCCGAGGGATTTCTTGTTGGTTGTTTTATTGCAGGACAACGAGATGACATTCGTTTAGATGTGAAAATTAAACAGCCCAAAACATTAGCCGGATGCTATAGGAGTTACGGTTGGTTGAAGAACGTAATCGACTACGAGAAAAGCCACTGATCCAAGCCGCTTCCAACCAAAGTAATAACGGCATCAAAAATAAACTCAACTTCAAACTACCGGAGTACTAGGCCCTCCACCAAATTCAACGTGGAAATCCCAATGCAAATGCTAATCCCACCACCTTTCAAAGAATCACTAGTCAAGAGGCGAGGGAATGTCGAGAGAAAGGATTGTGCTACTATTGTGATGAGAAGTTCACCCCAGGTCATCGATGTCGGTGGCCACAATTATTCATGATAGAAGATGCTCGGCCACTCAAGCGTTGATGAGGATGAACAAGCTAAAGCGAACTGATTATCAAGACGTCATGCCCGAGATTTCTTTCCATGCTATTTCGGAGCTAGTCACCCACAAACTATCCGTACCGGGTAAATTAAGGAACAAAATGTGATTGTACTTATGGATGGGGGCAGCACCCATAATTTTATTGATCAAGCCATCGTCACCAAATTTGCATTACCCATATTGCAGACAAAAAAATTTCAAGTCACCGTCGCCAACCGTGATCACATAGAGTGCATGAGTCTTTGCAAAGATCTTACCATCCACATCCAAGGTAAATCCATTCACTGATTATTTTATGCTTCCTGTGGCGACTTGTCAAGTGGTTTTAGGAGTACAATAGTTGGCAACACTTGGACCAATAGAGACAGACTACCGAAATTGACCATGACCTATAAGGTTGGAGGAGAGTCACATACGATCCAAGGTCTAAAGCAGGGAACTTTAGAAGCCTTATCCGATAAGGAGTTCCATTGTCTACAGTCTGGATTCCTATTCCAAATCTCACTCTCTCCAAATATTACCCAACCAAGTCCCCACCCACCCCGACATAACCCATATTCTAACCGAATTCTCTCAAGTATTCAAATCACCCACAGACTTACCCCCAAAAGATTACATGATCACCGCGATTCCATTACAACCCAACACCGAACCGGTGAAGTGTCGGACCATATCGATATCCCTATTACCAAAAGACTGAAATAGAGAAGACGGTGAGAGAATTGCTGCAATCAAAATTGATAAGGCCTAGTAATAGTCCATTTTCCTCACCCTGTCCTATTGGTCAAGAAGGCGGATGGAGATTGGCGATTTTGCGTTGACTACCGAGCTTTGAACGATATCACAGTCAAGGATAAATATCCAATCCCGGTCATTGATGAACTCCTTGATGAGCTATATGGAGCCAAATTCTTCTCTAAGTTAAACTTAAAGGTTTGGATATCATCATATTCGAGTGCATGAAGAAGATATCTCAAAGAGCGGCCTTTCGAACACATGAAGGGCATTACGAGTTTATAGTGATGCCATTCGGCCTACCAACGCACCCTCCACCTTCCAAAGTCTCATGAACGATCTCTTCCGACCTTACCTCGGAAAATTTATTTTGGTCTTCTTTGACGACATCTTGGTGTATTCACGAACTTGGGAAGAGCATCTATCACATCTCCGAATAGTCCTTACTATTTTAAAGACTAACCAACTGTTTGCTAAAGAAACAAAGTGCAGGTTTGGTGTTTCACAAGTGGACTATCCGGGCCACATCATTTCGAACATGGAGTGGCGGTAGACCCAACAAAAATACAAGTTGTTCTTGAATGGCCAATTCCAACAACAACAAGAGAAGTGCAAGGATTTCTCGGGTTAGCTCGGGTACTACCGCAAATTTATTCGTCACTTTGGATGTATAGCGACTCCGTTAAATCAACTCTTGTCTAAAGAAGGATTTAAATGGAGTGAAGAAGCCGAACTAGCCTTCAATCGATTAAAAGAAGCACTAACATCGCCACCAGTCCTATGCCTACCCTGATTTTTCTCAACAATTCGTCATTGAATGTGATGCTAGTGGGATCGGAATTGGAGCTGTACTTTCTCAAAATAATCGTCCAATAGCTTATTTCGTTGAAGCTTTAAAGGGATCGGCTTTGCTATTGTCCACTTATGAGAAAGAAATGTTAGCCGTCATTAAGTCGATTCGGAGGTGGCGTCCATATCTCCTGGGCAAGCGATTTATAGTTCGCGACCGACCAAAAGAGCCTTAAGTATTTACTAGAGCGGTAATTACCACTCCCGCACGGACTCGGTGGCTTCCAAAGATCCTTGGCTATGATTACGTGAATTGAGTACAAGCGTGGGTCCGAAAATCAAGCCTGGCCGACTCACTTTCTCGTGTGGTTGAGTTTCAGTTTCACATCCATTTCAAGGCCATGTGCGGATTGGTAGCCAAAATTACAAGAGGAAGTGCAACAAGACCCTTTCTATAAGAAGTTGAGTCAGTCACAATCACTCCAACAACTAGTGCAACGGGATGGAGTTTGGTTCAAACATGGGAAAATCTACTTGAGTCCCACTTCAACCTTAATCCAACAAATCATTTGAAGATTGTCATTCATCACCAACAGTGGACATTTTGGATTCCATAAAACTCTCTCACGCATTAAACTTAGTTTTGGTGGCCTAACATGCGTCGGGTAGTAAAGGAATTTCTACAACAATGCGAAACATGTCAACGGTACAAAATCGATTGCATGAAACCGGTAAACACTTGACCATTACCCATTCCAAATCAGATGTGGATTGAGGTGTCAATGGATTTTATCGAGGGACTACCATTGTCAAATGGCTATTCAGTTATCATGGTGGTTGTTGATCGCTTAACAAAATATGCCCATTTATTGCGTTAAAACATCCATACACTGCTGTTACAGTGGCTAAAGCATTCATTGCCAATGTCGTTCGCCTCCACGATGTCCCAACATCTATTGTCAATGATCGAGATAAGGTATTTATCAGTTCTTTTTGGCAAACACTATTCCAGTTACAGGGAACTAAGCTATGCATGAGTTCAAGTTACCACCAGACAGAGGTGGTGAACCGCACTTTGGAATAATACTTGCGATGTTTTGCAGGTGACCAACCACGAAAATGGTCTGAATGGATTTCTTGGGCTGAATTTAGCTACAATACATCCATTCATTCATCCACCAAAATGACGCCATTTGAAGCCGTCTATGGCATTCCACCACCACATTTGCTAACTTACATTCCGAGGTACTTCCCGCATTCAAGTCATTGATGAGTACCTACGTGATCGTGACACCATTCTACGTGAACTCCGTTATAACCTTTCATTGGCCGGACAACGAATGAAATGTCAAGCGGATCAAAACGACGGAAGTCTCTTTTGATATTGGAGACTATGTGTATCTTAAGCTCCAACCATATCGTCAAACTTCATTGCCTTTCGAGCTTCAATGAAATTGGCCCCCCGTTTTTATGGTCCTTATCGGATTATTGAAAAGTGGGTATAGTTGCATATCGGTTAGCCCTTCCACCAAATTCTCAAATTCATAATGTGTTTCATGTTAGCATGCTTTGCATAAACATTTGGGTCCAAGATACACTCTCCTATTTCAAGTCAACCTCCACCGGTGTCGATGATTCCATTATTCTTCCACAACTGAAGTCATACTTGATCGCAGAGTCATTCAAAAGGAAAATATCGTCCCAAGTCTGAAGTTTTAATCAAGTGGAAAGGAGCTCCAAGAGAAGATGCCACTTGGGAAAATGAATGGCGCTTTACCAGGTCATATCCAGGTTTTATCCTTAGGGACAAGGATTCTTAAATGGGGAGGAATGATACGTGGCCTTGTTTACTCTTAGCAAGACTTAGTCAGTAGTTTGTTACAATTTATTCCACTTAATAAGCTAGTTAGAACTAGTCCTAAGCATGTTCACGTTATTGTTTTAGTGCAGATGTGCCAGGTGAACTGGCCTTAGTCTTTTCCTCATTTATAGCCTTGTCTGTTAAATTTTGAGCTGTAAGACTATTATAAATAGTCAGTCTTGAGTTCAATAAAGGAGAGCAAATACATTACAAATATCCTTCTTTTCTTCTTCTCTCTTCCAACTTCTCCACTTATAATTCATTTCCAACATTATGATTCCGTTTAAAATAGGCAGGAGGAGGCTAACAATATTTGATTTTAAAACAGATACCTTATGTTTATCTATTTAAAATTTCATAATATTTCTGGAAATTAAACGGAAATAAATAAATAAAGGAATATGAGGTCGACATAAGGAGAGGGTCAATTAGAAGAGAATGGGCAACATTGTCCTTTCATTATAATTCCAATGTGTGTATAGAGGAGTGCTCACAGTCCTTTTCAGTCATTTTGTTTCTGTATATATTGTATTTCATGCTCTAATTAGGTGATGTTTGGTTATAGTTGATTGATGTTCAAATTTTGATAAATTCATTATAAGTAAATATTTAACGCCTTGACAAAAGAAACTCAAGAAATGATCTTACTGTTTCCATAACAAAAAATTTTAATAAGTACAGAGTGATTCAATAGATACAAAATGGCTGCAATTTCTCCAAATCAATATATGGAGAAAAGTACATAAAGAATTTAGCATAATGATATACTAACAAAGAAAGGAAAAACTGAAACGTTAATGGAAGAGGTATGTGACTGCAAGTGCCACGAGTAGAAGAACATAAGCAATTCCTTGATCAATTGAGTTGCCTGCAACAGAAAATACAATATCCGAATCAAAACCAAGCTGTTCAAATCCCCGCCCTCCAGTTGGAAAAGGGTACTGAAAAACAAAGGAAATCAGAACGTACCATCACTGGAAGGACCTTCTGCCGCAGGAGAAGGCGCCATCGTTTGTGCATAACCAATCTGGAAGAGTGCAAAGATCACGAGCCCAATGATCGGTAGAGCATATAACTTCATTGGAGTACTCATCTTCAAGAAACCCAAAAGATGTGTATATATATATGGACTTCAAGAAAATATAAGAGAGATCAAGAATTCTGAAAGAATGAACTTAAAATGAAACCCGAGAATTATACTGCAAGAGATGGAGAGATCGATGATGGGTGGGCAGGGTAAAGATTTGTGGATAATTTATATGGGTGTTCAAAAGCACGCATGAGGTGAGGCAAGCAAGCAGATGAATTTTCCAAGAAAGTGAAGGAAAATTATATATTGAGGGAGTAACAGAGAGTAGGTTTGAAGGCAGCGCGTGAAGTTTGACTCAGTTGGCGGCTTATTGACTCGGACTGGGAACTGACCTCTAACATGCCGCCTCGTGGCTTCTAAGTGGGAAAGTTCCTAAATTTCCTTTCTTGTTTTCCTTAATTTACTTGTATATATTTGTCAGCGGTTCAAAAGGAATTTCTAGAAGAAATGAGAGTTTTGGGTTATGTTCTCATTATTTTTGAATTTTCCTTATTTGATTTGGATTTGTCATAAAAATTTGACCCATTGAATAATGACGTTCGTCAATTCAGAAAAGGAAGAACAGCTTGAAGAGCACAAGGTTCTTTCTTCCTTTCTCTTTTTCTATCTTCACTATCTTCTCTAATCACCACAAGAACAAACGACAAGTGAGAGGCTATCTTCTGCCTATTTATTTCTCAGGCATATGATATGAAGGAAATTTCTCTTTTTCTTTTTCTTACTGAGTTATAATCCCCTCCTACAAAAAGAATTCTATAACTCAATTTCAATATTTTATAATTATAAAAAGCAAAAGTAGTATAAATTTAAAATTTTATATATACAATTGTTTAATAGTACAGGTAACATATAATCAGTATAATTCTTTATTTTTTTATATATTTTATTTTATAGTCCATCGCTAATTATTTTTAGATGTTAATGATCTATTTTTTTTAATATTTCATAATCAATAAATTCTAGCATATTGTTTTAAGAGTTTTACAGTTTTTTCATTATTGAAATATCGCGATCCCTTTCTATAGAAGTTTTATATGATCCTTTTATTATAAGATATCAAATTTCTCTTTATAAGAGTGATGAAAGAATAAAAAAATTAAATCCAAACAATTGAACTCGTTAAAAATACATTTATAGAATTGATATATAATTTAATATCACTAAATGAAGCGTTTTTTTCGCAGCATTATAGTGTATTATTCTGTCAATATAATTGATAATTATTAAAAATAAATTTTTATTTTTTATATATACTTATAGAATTTTATTACTTCTAAAAGAATAATATAGGTAACATATTCATTACTAACTCATTATTTTATGAATAAATTATTGTGATATCATAATATTTAATCAGAAAAAGACAAGGAATTAGAGCGTGGGATGATTGAAGACGGAGAAAAAGGGAAGAAAGAAGTTATTGTTCAACTTTTAGAAACAAGAAAGAAGCTTATGGAAGGTGTAAATAAAATTAAAAAGTAGAGACTAAACAATCTGTAATAATTTTGTGTGTATTTCCTGCATTCCAAACGTGGCAGCTTTTGGAATTGGAAGAAAATGTGGAAAAATCAATCAATTACTGAAAGGTCCAACACATTTGGCTGCACACGTATTAAAATATCGTATCAGAAACAAAGCCATGGGTTGTTATAATGTAGTAGAAGAACCGTAGTGGCTAAGTGGGAAGGTACTCCATAAATTACATTATATTAAAAAAGAGAAGAATAATATGCAAAAAAGTTAAATAGAAAATGGTCTTAACTTAATTATTAGAGGGATAGCTGCAGTGCCATTCAAAGAATATATTATTAATAAACTTAGTACCATCTCACTCCCATAATCTTTTATACATATATTTACTTATTCCAAATTCATCCCTATTTGTTTCAAACTCTCCTCCATATTTAGTTATGGACCTCTCACTATTGCTTTGCGAGCAGTCACACAGTTATGGGCAGAGGGTACTGACATTTGCATATCATCACTACCCTTTAAAATAAACTAAAGTTTTGTCTTAGCCAAAATCGTCAGCATGTTTGTCCATTCTGCACAATTTCTCTCTTCTAAGCAAAAAGCCTATCCATCCACCCGAAAGACTAATGCGATTATCGGAAGCAACAAATGCTCTTTCCCTCTCCCAATCAATTATCAACTCATGCAAATACAGTACATAAAATCAGTATCAATAGCTTAAAAGCAAATACCCTTGCCACTTAGCAATTAACAAGTGGAACTTGCATGGCTAGCTGTATCTGGCCATTTGGCAGAATCGCTACCTCGTGTCATACGATTGATAAACAAAGCTCTACCCGACTCTTTGCTATTCCAGAGAAGAACGGTGGGCCTAAACCTGATGTGCCTATTTTTAGCGGCTTTTGCTATCTATCTTGTTAATGTTAGGCCATGGTTTGGTTTAGATGAGTGAAGAAGGTGTATAATAGTATTCAAGTGGTTTCTTGTCTCCTTTAGCTATGGTTATAATGAGTGGAAGGTGTAACACTGCAAGTGGCTGGCCTTTTGTGGATGCGTCTCATCACCTTAACGAACGCGAAAACCAAACCTTTTCTCGGAAGGGAATCAATTAAAACCTCTAAAAGCACTTTATACCCTTTAACCATCTCTCCTTATCCTTCCTTTCTTTCCTTATATAATAACCCCAGAGTCCACATATTCTTTGCTTTTTCTCTCAAGCACCTCTTGCACATAAACACATTAACAACCTCTCCAAGAAGAGGATTGAAAGAAAAATATGTGTAATCAAGTTGTACCTTTGAATAGCCACAGGGCGTTGGCGGAGGAGCAAAGATGGCTCCTTTTGCGAGCAG
This sequence comes from Ricinus communis, assembly GCF_019578655.1. NCBI lineage: Eukaryota > Viridiplantae > Streptophyta > Magnoliopsida > Malpighiales > Euphorbiaceae > Ricinus > Ricinus communis. Next base: position 27,023,249 of record NC_063258.1, read on the forward strand.
TTCAGCTAGTTACCGAGCAAGCAGGGACAGAGACGGCCAACGCTGCTGCTGCTAGTGCCGCTGGTAGTGCTGATGCTGGTGGCGGTGGTGGCTCGATAAAGATGTGTGTTTGTTCACCTACGAGGCACCCAGGATCCTTCAGGTGCAGGCACCATCATGTTGATTATGCATGGGGTCGTAGAATAACAAAGAAGTGAGCGAGTACAGTAATGATTATAATCAAACGTCTAATTTCGAGTGTATAAACTAGAAAGAAACATGCTGTGTGTATACTCCATGCCATGTATCTTCTTTCTGCAATTTATTGGATTGTATACATATTACACGAGTAGCTCTTCCTTGTTTCTCATCCCGTTTCTGTCTGTGCCCTTAATCTCTGGTTACAATTTCACCTAAAGTCTCTTGTCCTTTACATACATCCCAAAAGAACATTGCCACTACTCTAGTTGGCAATCGGAGCAAAATATTTTCTAAAGACGGGCATCTCGTAAAGTTTCTCTTCAAAAGAATGGCGTTCTCATAAAGGTTTGCGGAGAATAACCCATGGCATCTGGTAGGGTCCAATTTTGATTTGCATTGCATTCATAATGTCATCTTCTCGCTACAAGATAAACAAAGCAGAGTAATTTTTTGTAGTTCCATATGACATGATGATTGATTGATTGATCATGTGGGAATTATTTCACCAAATGGGTTGGTGAAAAAATGGGTAATTTAACCTGCCAGTAGAAAAAAGATCTATTATTATCGATTAACTAATAATCGTGGTCCAGTTAAAAGAAAAACCTCACCGAATCATGCCCACTCTTATCTACAAAAACATAAACCGATAATCCAGAAAGATTCACTGCTGCAATTTTGTCTACACGCAAATAACAGAAACCTTGTTGTTGAATTGGTGGGATTTTTGTATTCATGAGCACCCTAGTTTTTTGCTTAAAAAACAAAAGAATTTACTTCACAGTATTAATTACTGTATTAATGATGCGTTCATGTGGTTCCAACAAGTACATTCAGATACAGAAAGTTAACAACGGATCTTCAAGCTAAGCTTGCTAAGAATACATATATAGGGATGTTCTTTGGTAAAATGAATCCTTTACTGCAATCTTGTAGCTCGAAAAGACTTCACATGAAGCTATACACGACACGCAGTTCACACCTAGAATAAGGGCCCCCGAAAACGTCAAAACTATTTACCTCCAGCGCCCAGCTATCTGTCCTTCCTCTTCAAGAGGATCAGTGTTATATCTTCAATATATCACTGGAAAAGTCAGACACCACTTTGTGGGTCAGCAAAGAACCTAGATAATGAACAATATAATACGGACCAATATAACTAGCAAACTCGACTCTAGCCATCTTACAAACATATGCACGCAACAGTGACCAGAAAACAGAACGTGACATGTTCTCCATCTTACAAGCTTATCTTACTTGCTGCCTTTAATTATAGACATCTGGGTATGAGGGGACTATAGACATGCATACAAGCCATTTGATGAATTCTACAAATTAATCTTCTGAATTATTTGTATAGAGGAATTCCTCACCTGAGGGTGACAATCTTCACGAACAATTGTCTGATTAACTGTATTCACATACACCTCACATGATACTTTTGCCTGGAACATTTTCAAGAACATAAATTAGACTCGGCAAGACAGCTGCTATATCATCAATGTTGCAGAATTGAGAAAATAAAAGATGCAACACTGTAACAGATACAACCATAGAATAATGATGAGATGAGGTTTACTGCTTGCAACTCAACAGTACTACCAAAAATTCATTCAGGTAGTTAACACAAAAAGCTTAAATGCAAAAGTGCAAACGAACACAGCAGATTGACCTGCCTTTGAACATTACTGAACAGATTTTACATATATGCTGCTGGCTGATAGATACACAATTTACTGCATCCTTAATATAGATGGATAATACGCTTATCCAATCTTATTATTTATTCATCATTCTCATCAAAATGGCCCATTTACGTGAGAAATGAAATAGTGCCCTATAGGCTACTGATTTGAGGCTTTATTTTAAGCAGTTTCCTTTTCTTATCTTTTCCCTTTTGTTCTTTTTACCAGTTTTGATGCATAAGCAAGTATGGGCGGCATGCCTGTTTGTAGCTATATATTTTTCAGAATTGGATGGCCACTAAAAACTCCATCCACACTGATCTGTATTTTTATAATAATCACCGATACATTCACCCCAAATAATCGATTTGCTCCATTATGAAAAAGAATGTTTCCAGAAGCTGTTTTATGCATTCGATCTCATTGACCATTTTACCTTATCCCGCCGGAGTTTTAAAGCTTTAAGAATTTTTGCATCAGGGCAAGCTTATATTAACTATTCTTCAACCCCAAAACTTTTGAAGTGCTCTCAATTATAGTATATCATTATTGCACCCTTCAGTTCCTAACATATGATGAGCTCAGATCGGGCACACATAGAAGCAATACACTGAATACCAATGCCTATAATTTCCTAATTTCCGCTGCAATCAGTCTTAAAGTAATTATACTAGATTTCAGCTCCGCTTAGCTCACCAATACCTACATTTTTGCTTGAAAAGTTCTGATGCCCTTAACAGCCCTAGTTCACTAGCACACAATTAAATCAATCAAATCAAATCCAGAACAAATTTTAAACAAAAGAATCAATTTTTTTTATCTTTTTAAAGATGTTTAGAGAAAAATAAAGAACTAATCTTGATAGGAATTCTCACCCCTAGTATACAATTACAATAAAATCAAATCAAGGCCAGAAGACATGCAACACAAAAAGAATCATACTTTTTTACTTTTAGGACAATGTTTAAAGAAAAAGGAATAAAGAAAGAAAGAACTAACCTTGATTGGAATCTTGAAAAAAAAGAACCCAAGTTCACCATTAACCATAGTATCAGTATCAAAAGGAATAACGCCTCTAGCTAAATCCTCAATCAAATAAAAAACATCATGAACAATTTCAAGCCCATTTAAATCGAGCGCAGCACTAATATAAGATGATCCTCTAGGCCTAACGTTCCCTCCTTTAGAACTCACAACTCCAAGCTCTTTCCCTCTATACCCAACTGAAACATCGAGAGTATCATAGTCCAGTGAAAAGAAATCTCTATTTTTAACCCTAATCAGCAGAGAGAATGAGAGGTCTAGCGTGAATTTAGGAGACGAGTTGACATGGATGTGGTTGAGTTGGATTCGGGCGAGCTGCAGAGATGGGTCTGATGGGTAGAGAAAGTATACGGCGGCAGAGAGGAAGAGGATTGTGATTGCGGAGAGGAGGCAGCGGCGGAGGAAGATGTAGGCAGGGTTTGGTGGCTGGTGAAAGTACGGTAAAACGATGACGTTTTGCGGTATGGGGTGTGATGGCAATGGCGCGTATTGAAGATGTGATGTTTTTGCTGCCATGGTGTTTTTCTTTTCTTTTTGGTTGTGGATGGTATGATATGATACAGTAATAATTGCTAAATACAGCTGTTGGTACAATAAATACGGTATGGTTTGTTGCGTTTCGATGATGTGGCTACAAGATGAGCAAAAGATTATTAAAAAAAAAAAGAAAAAAAGCAAGGGAAACTGTAAAAATCACCCCAACATGTTAATCTACCTTCAAATAGAGAAGCAAAATTACAGAATAGCTCTTCAACTTTGGAGAAAGTTAATTAAGTATCGTTTTCTTAATTTCTTGTTTACATTATAAAGCTTTATGAATAATGCGATTAAATTCAAATTCTAACACTGCTAGAATGTGACTAGTTAAGTCTACTTAAACTGTTAAACAACAGTATGATGAAATAAATATATAAAAATTTTAAACTTTTTAGGTATTTTTTCAATTCTTAATTCATTTTTCTCTCTTCTCTTTTATTCATTTTTCAATCAAATAAATTAAATATGATTTGAAAACCCGGAGTGAAGAGTAAATTACCTATTCTTATTATCTTTGCCTTTAAACTGGCGATAGTGAAGCTGTTACCACCGGCAACCTGGCAATAATGTTGTTTCTTTTTCTTTTTTTATCCTCGTCTTTGTTAAATTGATTGAATTTTAAGAATAAAAAAGTTCTTTATTTGGCTGGTTAATTTGAAATAGAAAAAAAGATGAAAGTATATAATATAATATTTCTTTTTATTTCTATTTTTAATTATTTTATATATCACTTTAATAATTATTTATCTACAGGATAATACTATTTGTTGCATGTGGAATCAAAATAATATTTAATTTAATTTGACAATAACGTATTTACTAATTAAAATTTTAATAACTTTTTAAAATTAATTGTATTAATTACTATAGAAATTTTTAATGAAATTTTTATAATTTTTTTATTAAATTATAGTTATTTTCCATATAAATTTACATATTATGCTGCACTTGAGATATATTTACTCTGTCTCCATTTAAACAAATAACATTTTCAATATAGATATTAGACTTTCAAGCAACTTTTAATTTATTATTATTTCTAGAATGATTTTAGAATTATATTATCTCTCGTTAAATTTAAAAAATGAAAAAGTAATTTTTAAATGTATTTTAATAGTTGCATTATCTATTCTTATTCAATTTTTTGTCCTTTTATTTTATTAATAAAAAATTAATTAGTTATAATTTAATAATAATAATAAAAACAGTGCGAGGAATGGTGAAAGTTGAGAGCCGTAGTCATATGCACAACAGGATGCCTCGTCCTTTTAAAACAAACAATTGCAAACCATATCAGTACTTGAAAATGTCCGAATGACATGTGGATCCAATTGATTGCTGCCTGCTCCTATAAAAAATTAAAATGCACGACTTCTCTTCCTGTTTCATATTTTTGCAATAATTTTGGAGAGAGGGACCAAAGAGAATGACATGAATTCTAGATCCATCTCCTTCGCACATAAAATAAAATAACAGTCATGCTCAAACCCATTATCTCTAAAACATCACTACATATTCACTCATTCAATCCAAAGAGGAATATTAATAATAATAATAAAAAAAATCATGTTTTCTTGATCTATTTTATATAAATTAAAATTTAAACAAAAGATAACAATCTTGATTATTGTAGGCCACTCAGAACATATCTCATCAATATTCTGTTATGGTCCAGAAGAAATTAGAGATATGGAAGGTAGCACAAGTCAAATTTCATGACATAAAATTGAGTGGGTAAGAATTAAGGCAGAGAAAAAAAATCAATCAAAATACCCGATCCAGTTTCTGGATAATTATCCAGTAACAAACCAATTATGGTTGATTACTGTTGAACCCCACTATGTGTTTGATTAACAGAATCTTAAATCAATCTAGTTAGTTGATTTTCATTACAATGAATTATACAATTGAAAATATTTAAGATATTCGATTAAGTGTAATAAATAGGAAAGATATTAGTATTATTAGACACACCGATCTCTTGAAGTGTTGATTAATCATTACAAGGCAATGATAATCCTGTTACACCAAACATCACAACTAAAACAATATAGCTTTTTGGTTAACTGTCCCCAAAATCACTCCAGCTATCTGCTGCAGTAAGTAATTAATCATTCATAACATGTACACTTGAGTTATCATCTCTTTGATTTTTATTTTAAGAAAAGAAAAACAGTAATTACTTCTTAATTATCTTTTTCCCTCTCTTTGGATAGATCAAGAATCCATTTTCTTCATCACCAAACTCCTCAGGTATAACCTCCAAAAAATTTCAGTTCTTGGGAGTAGCCTCCGATATTATGTCCTCTCTGCTTACCTTTGATAGAGATGGAGAGTACTGATTCTTACCAAAACAGCCAACATAAAATATAGAAATAAAATAACATGTAACGGAAAACCCATTAATCTTATACCACATAACATCCGAAATCAGCAATCTTGACAAAGATCCTTTACACAAAAACTCTTGCTTTCATGTCTTATGTTCTTCACAGAGTTAAGGAACATAAAAGGAGTTGCTGTATATATATATATATATATATATATATATATAGACACACACAGACCACCACTGTCATGATAATTAATTAGTAGACTCGACTGACTTGGGAGAAAGAGAATTTACAGATTTATTAGTAGGCATAGAGTTTGAACGTTTCATAAGTGACCTTGACCTATGAAATCTGCACCTGAAAGAACCTTCATGGGTTGTCGGTGAACACAAGCATTGGCCACCAGCCTTTGGTGAGCTTGACGCGGCCATGGTTTCGCCGCCTTTCGGGGAGGTGGTGGAAATCGCCATGCTACCATGCGAGGCCATCTAGAAATTATTGTGGTTATGTGTGTAAATCAAGAAACTCAAATGAGCAAAACGAAAGTTGTAAAGAGGTTATATATAGTACAAGAATTAGTAAGTTTGCTTAGGAAGGTCAGAATTGGTAAACCCAACGAAGTGGTGCGGTATGAGTATACTTTATTTGTCTATATTGTAACTTACCAAATAAATTTATATATGATTCGGTGCATGAAATCCCTTTTAAATTAGAGTAACTTATTAGGAGGAGTCATAAGAATTACTTTGGGATTTGAATAAGATTACTGTGTATGAATGGGACCATTTCTATCTCTCCTTAACCAATAAAAAGTTTGATGAATTATGGCCAAACAAATAATATATTTTATATATATTACATATAATAATTATAAATTAATTATTATTATTTTTCAATTATAACTAAATACAATTATTAGTCTTAGCATAAATAAATTTAATTTTTGTTCAATATTGAATCAAAAAATATTTAATTATTTCTATTCACCTTCCTTATTTTACTAAATGTATCTTTAGAATATATATTTTTAGCCTGAATAATTTTTAACTAGTTCTTAAACTTTATATTAAATAATTAATATAAACATAAATATATATGAATTTTCTAAATACACTTAAATTGAACAAAAAGATTTCCTAACTCTATCTTCCTATGTTTGAAAGGGAAACAAGAAAAAGGAAATGAATTGATTTGTATAGTTGAGTTCATGGTATGCGATTTGGATGATATGTTTTTCTAATCCAATTATTTGCTTAGATGGTCCAATCTTGTCCCCGCCATTTATTTAATAAACTTTAAATAAATATCATAAGATCGACTTTATTGTATTTTCCTTTTATCCTCGAGTCATCTACATGAATAGAGTTGCTAATTAGATTATAGGTGGAGAACAATGAATCATTTGATTGCATATTGAATTCAACAAATAAGGGAAGTGGTAGACAAAGTTTGAATTGCCATAAATATCCCATGTTTTATTTTATAACTTAAAATATTAAAACTTAAATTATAGTAAGCGTCAATAGATAATTAATAATTCTTTTTATATTTTAATTTTTATCTACGAATCTATATTAAAAAGATAAAGATAAAAATTAGTAGTATTAACTAAAATTTTATATCTTTTTAATTTAAGTATGGATTGAAAATAAATTATTGAATTTCTTAATGAGTTGGAAACGAGAGAGAAAAGAAAAAAGAAAATTGAAAATTGAAAATGGAAAGGGTGAGAACTGTATTATTCCAAAATTTAAATATAAAAGGAAGAAGGAGAAAGAGCACATGAAGAGATGAGGTTTTCATGTGGGAAAGTACATGTGGATGTTTGTATTTAGCACACGTATTAGATTCCCTCACTTTCTCAATTAAGTCACATGTCTTCTCCCAACTTACGTTCAAATTTCCATTCTTTTATTATTGTTTTCTTTAACTGTCTTTTTTAGCTCATTTAAATTTAATTTCCTATTATTACTATTTACATCTTACCCAATTATTTACAAAAACAACATTATATATCTAGTTATGAGAAAACTAATTAAATTAAATTAATTTATCTTTCTAGAGATATTATAATTAATTTGACATAAAAATAAAATATATACGAGATTTTATAATTAAAATTTTTTTAATTTAAAAATAAATTGATTAGTGTGAAATAAAAAGAGTATATCATTAGTTTCAACTGACCTATAACTTTTATTTTTTATTAAAATAATATGCATGTCTTAATCAGAAATATTATTAAATATAAATTTATATAAATAATTAAATATAAAAGTTATTTTGATGTAATCAGCTTTGTGTACCTATACCAATATATTTATACTCGAAGACGAAAAAAAATAAAAAGTCAGCATGTTATTGTAAATTAATAAAATTTAGAACACCCAACTTCGAAATTCTTTTCATATGATTTCAATTTCCACAACTAAAAATAGCCCCACAAATTTGTTGGTTTAATTTTCAAACAAAAGGACAATACGACATCGTAGAAGGCATGGGCTTCACGCAAGTAAAAAAACTCTAGCATTGAAGCAGCAGACACCTAATCGAAATGGACCATATTCCAAGAACTCGGGTTTCGGTTCGAATCGGACATTCTATATCTTCAGTAGAATACAACGACTACAGGATGAGTACGTGGCATTGGCCCACTTTTCCGTCCAATCAATCTCCAAACTCAAATAAAATTCTATGGTCCTACCAACTATCAAAATCATAACCATTTCACTCCATTATTATTACATTTGTAGGACCAAAACCTTACCAAATTGGTTTTATTCATTTTTTTTTATAAAAATTACAGAAAATATTGAATTTTTTGAAATAAGATCATTTATACAGTTAAAGAATTTTCTTTTAAATATATAAAATCCACACTTTAAAAAAATATTACAAACTTTCATTTTTTTTTTCTTTTTATGGGATTGTATACAAAGAAGTTCAATTTCTCTTTTCTTTTTTAACTTTTTTTTATCATTAATCTTATTTCATCATTTTTCTCTTACTTCTCCAGAAAATTATCAACACTTTTACACAGTAATTAGCAACGTCTTAGAATTTGAAAAAATTTAACTTGTCGTCGACACCGATTGCTTATTTCAGTGGTGCTTGCTCATTCCTTGGTCGTTTTTCCTTTAACAAAAACAACCACTCTCCCTCTCATGTCATGGATTCTTTGAAATTTTTTTTTTCTATTTCTGTATGATTTTTCAGGTTGGTATTGAAGTGTTTCTATCAAAAAAAATTTAGTTATATAATTATTTAATTTGATTTGTGAATGTTTGATTCAAATTTTACATTGTGTTTGTTAAATAAGACGTGAATACATGAGTGATAAGTTTAATAGTATTTTAGATGTCTTAAATGGAAATAAAATGATAATTTACATCTTCAAATTCTTTTACTTTCTACCTATTTGTTAATATGCTTAAACTATAGATTATAATTTTTTAGTGGGGAGAGAATGTCACTCAACTCCATAGATTTTATAGTGGGGCAACAATAACCTTTAATATGAATGAGTTTGTATGAGTTTTAGAAGTTGGCAGATTTGTATGGATGAATTTATATAATTTACCCTTTTAGTATTAAAATGTATAAAGAAATAGATAATTATAATATTTGAACATCTAAGGTGTTTGATATATTTTTTGAAAAGTAAATTACTTGTTTACTTTTGGTGATAGTTTTAGTGTGTATGGTGTTTATGAGTTTGATATTATATTCAAAACAATACACATATATATATATATATATATATATATACTAAAATATGTATATAAGTAACTATTTTCATACAACTTTAGGAAGACAAGATTTTATTTGTAATTTTATTATTTAAATGCTAGAAGCTTTAATGTATTGTGATGCATTGTTATTTTCTTTTTCATTTTTATATTTATAAATATATAATAAATAAGGAAAAAGAGAAAAATATATTTCTAGAATGATCAAATGAATAGTATATGCATTATTATATAACTCGTAAATAAATGAGATGACATGAAGTATTAATTCAAGATTTGCTAGCCAGTTGTTCAAATTTTTTTTCTTGTATTGGTGCTATCTATGTATGAACAAGAAATAATATGACTATTTCAGTTGGCTAAAAAATTATATTAAATGATATTTATGTTTTGTACTGATACTATTTGATAATATGCTTGTCTTAAGAAATTAGTAATACTTTTTGAATAGTGGTCAAACTTACATGTAAGCATATTATCAATAAATCGAAAAACAGTTACGGATTTCATATATATGAAACATTATCAAGATCTGTGAATCGTATAATATTTACTGTAACATTTTCTTGTATTTTTTATAAAGACATAAATATAATAAGTAGCTTATATATATAAGAAATATATATTAAGATAAATTGAACGGCTTCATTTTTAAACACAAAATTATATAAAAATTAATTATGATATATATAACAAATAAATTTTTTGATTATGAGAAGATTTCATATTTCTCCATCTCTTTCCAACTCTCTTCTCTCATTTTTCTTTCTTTTTCAAAAATTGCAAAAGCAATGCAAAATGTCCATAATCCAATTAAATCAACAGACTTAATCACCAATTGACAAAACCCAACAGAAATTTAAAAGTTGAAACCCATATTAATAAAATCAATCGTCAATGTCCACTTTCTCTACTTGTTTCTTTTCATCAATAGTAATGATAGATAGAACTTCTGCACCTCTGCAGTCATTTATTTAATTCAACTTTTAACTTTTTCTCTATCTTTATATCTAATTTTTCTTTTTCTCAAATCATATAAAATCCATCACATCAAAGATTCATTTCCATACGCAATTTTTGATTCTCTATTTTTATTTATTAATTATCTCTTTTTTTTTTAATTTATATTACATCACTTTTAGATTAATTTTTTACAATTAGAAAACATAACTTACAAAAATTATCATGTCACCTCAAGCTAACATAAATGTATATTTTCATTTAACAAAGAGTTAATATTAAAGCTTTTAATTAAAAATTTGATTGTGTCTAAATATAATTTAAGGATTAATTTGCCCATCGCATTAAATATTAAGGATAAAAATCTCTTTTGATAATCTGTAATTCTATAGACATCATGGCCAAAAATTGAAAAAAAAACAAAACAAATAAATGGTTTTGTTAAGTAAATTCTTGTCAATTCCACGACGAGAATTTAGACTTATCCGCTAAGAAATTTTCCGATATTTCGGCCGGAACAGCATCACGGAAACAAGAAGCGAAAGAATCATAAAACGACAAAAAACAAATAGCTTAATCCTAAAACCAACGGAACTTGCCAGTCAAACAACAAACTACCAGTCAGTTCAAAAAACACTATTTCCCAGTAATATTTCACTTGCTCCAAATCATAACCAGGGCCAATACTTCAAACCCAACTTCAAAGTCTAGCTGGTTACAACAACAACTGCTCTGTTGATAGCCATTTCCTTTTGTTTTCAAATGCCCTTTTTATACATGAAGCCAGAAAGTCTTTGCCTTTTGTGTTTGTGTTTTAGTTTTGAACTAATAATTCAAGATCATAATCTATCTGTGTAAAAATTTCATCAATTGGTAATGGCAAGACCAAACAACAAGAACATACAAGCCAAGCTGGTGGGTATGTCTTTCCCTTCTTTGTTTGTAAATATATTTTCATTCAAGAAAACAAGAGAATAATAAACAATTTGTTTTTTTCTTGTTTCAAATGAGATGGGTTTTTGTTGTTCTGAGTTTATAACTGTAACAATTCTATATGGGTTATATATTCCTATGCTCAAGTAAGATTATTCAATTTTTCCTAATATATGAATGGCTGGCATGTGAATCAATTTTCAGTTTGCTTTCACATTTAGGTTATTACCCGATTTGGATGAGTATTAGGGAGTCAGCTGTATCTGGATTGTTTGTAATGGTGCTTTAGAACAACTTCTCAAAGTAATCATAACTTAGCTGTTAATGTTTGAATAGCTGATTTCAACTGCTCAATGCTCATCCAATCAGGCCCTTGGTATTTGTTACAGGAGTTCTTTGATAATTGTATGATGACGTTAACAATTCTTGCATGAATCGTTGCGAAAGATGTTGACCTTTGACATTATTTTCTTCAGGTACTTCTTGGGGACATGGGAACTGGAAAGACAAGTCTGGTTTTGAGATTTGTCAAGGGCCAATTTTTTGATTTCCAGGTTCATTCTTGATTTTACTTATTTCACTTTGCTACTGAAGCATCATTATTTATTGTGTATGACTTCTAACATGAGTACAATGATTAGGAATCGACAATTGGAGCTGCCTTTTTCACTCAGGTTTTGTCGCTGAATGAGGCCACTATAAAGTTTGATATATGGGACACAGCAGGGCAGGAGCGATATCATAGCTTGGCTCCGATGTACTACCGTGGTGCAGCTGCAGCTGTTGTGGTGTATGATATCACAAGCACGGTACTTATATTCATCAATCTTCTGTCATTTAATTGCAACTCATTGCTTATACTTTATAGTTTTAGGGATTGTGCAATTGGATCATTAATCATTAATGAGCTGATTATTTAGCTTTCGGTAGGCATAAGCCTACCTCTAATAGCTTTCGGTAGGCATAAGCCTACCTCTAATAGCTTTCATTCGAGTCCTTTATTTTCTTGCATTTGTAGGTCAACTGTCTTGAAGTCTTTTTTTTTCGACATTTTCTTTTACTCGGTCAAAGTATGATTCAGAATACATTTTCAGATCTTAGTGGATTATAAAATGTAAAAGCAAGTGTCATCAAACAAAATGGTTATTTAATCGAGACATTTTGAGGTCAGACCCTATCAAGTGATGCATTTGTTATGTTTGTATGCGCAACAATATTCTGCGTAGATACTAAATAGAGATGGCACAAACATGTTGCAAAGGATGGCTGTGTTTCACTTATGCAAACATAATTAATACAAAATATCTATCAAGGACAACATGACTTATGTATCACATGATGTGGAAATTCTCATGTTAAATATACGATTTAGCTTTTTTTATTTTAGTGATCATTTCACCTGGAATTTCCCTTCTTATTAGGATGGAATTGTTTTAATTTCTTAAGTAGCTAGACTAATTCTTTTGTGTTGTAGGATTCATTTGAGAGAGCCAAAAGATGGGTTCTAGAATTGCAAAGACAAGGTAACCGTCTCAGATGTACAAAGCATTTTGATATTGATTTTTGCTCAGCTTGAGAATTTACGAAGCATATCTGGTATAGGCATCAGGCTTGTGATTAATGTTTATGTTGTGCATTATCTTTTCTAATTTTACTTTCTTTTTCTCCATGTCTCTTTGTGTATGAAGATTTCAAGCTGCTAACCATTGCTATACACTGTAGTTTCATAGCTTCCACATGATATCTGCTTTTCCAGTCACTAGATCCTCAGTTTCCAGTGTTCCTACTATCTTCTCAGCCTTTTAGTTTTGGCTGCTTCCCTGCTTCTGAAGTTCTGAACATTTTTATAGTTTCAGTGTTCTGAGTTTAAAAGCTGTTTTAATAGAGTTTTGAAGTAAATATTTTATTGAAATTCCAAGTAACTTGTTTATCTTTAAAATCTCCTTTATATGAATATGAAATTCAACTTCATACATTGTTCATAACTGTTCCCACTCCATGTTTAGTGTTTATAACTTTTTATAAGTTGTATCAGGTAATCCAAATTTGATTATGTTCTTGGCGGCCAACAAAGTTGACTTGGGAGATAAAAGAAAAGTTGCCAGTGAGGTATTTCACAATCTGATTAACTTCATATTTCCTCTATCCCTATTGTGGGTTTGGCTGAAGATCATTAATTTTACCCAAAAAGAAGTCTGTATTGTATGTAGAAGTTTTTTGTTTTGCGGACATGTATTTGATGCAAATATGCAAATGGCAACCAACTTTTGCAGGAAGGTGAGCAATATGCTAAAGAAAATGGCTTGGTTTTTCTTGAAACTTCTGCAAAAACAGCACAAAATGTCAATGAGCTCTTTTATGAAATAGGTAATTACATGGTTTTTTTACTTCTTTGGATGGAATCTGTTGCGATTTTAATGGATATTGTGCCATCTTCATATCTGGTTCATTGGCTGGAGCCACTTACTGAGGCATGCCTAAAATTGCTTATGGGATCCAATGTCTGTTACTATGCTTAAAATTTTTCACAATAAAGAATGAGTGGAAAATGGGGTACTTCATTCTGAAAAAACGGGAACTGAAATATCAGATCACTTAAATGGATGCAGGGTCCATAATAGATTAACAAGTCCGAAATGTTGAACAGTTGAGTTCCACTGGTTCGTTCACTCAGAATTTCTGGTGGTCATTCTCATAAATTTTTTACTGAGTGTACTATATAGTAAGCAATAATTTTCACTTGGAACTGCTTTTTTTCGTGCTCAATGCTCATAGTAACATGTCTTCTTGCAGCTAAGAAATTGGCAAAAGCTGCCCCTTCTCGTCCAACTGGAATGAAATTGCAAAACAGACAACCAGAACGCTCAAGAGGGATGTTCTGCTGCTCCTAATGAATGATGATTCCCATACTTGATCTACTTGTATGTAAACTTAGCAATGTTCTTTGATTTTTATGTCTTCATTCTTATTCAGATAAATGATGAACATGGTTCCATCACTTGTTCTATAACTTCCTAAGTTCATAATTTGATGAACATGCTCGACGACGATTCCTATGGTTGATTGATGTAATCAGTTCTCAAAATTTTACTAATCCCTACACTGTTTTTTTTTTTTTTCCAAATGGAACAGGAAGGATCTCCTGAACTCTTGGAGAGGATATCGCAATTTACAGGAATCAAATGGGATATTTCAAGAGAAAATTGTTCTGTGCAGAAGGCAATTCTCGTGAAAATTTGTTGTATGTATATTTGTTACCTCTCAAATACAAATGCCTTGTGACAATACTAAACATTAACATGCTCGATTATATGCAAGAAAAGACTGTTTGATCTTTAAAGTGAATAAGGCTAATTACAGAATCCATGGAGTTCTGTGTACAATGCAACTCCACAATAGATAGTGCAAAGAAAGAAGCTGGGAATTACTCTTCCAACTCTCAATGGCCTCCCTAGAGTATTGATGAAATGACCAATTGCCCTTAAGCTGCACTTAGCACGGCTCTATCGTGTGCATATATATAAAACAAGGAGTGGGCAAACATCCTTCAATTTCACTTCGATTTTGGAGGCACAAATTCAGAAAAATTCTGACCAATACCATAAAAAGAAAGATGAGAGTTGTGTACTATTCATGTTAATAAATTAGCATAGCTTTTAGCTGCCATTGGTTTGTCGCTTTGCCTTGAGATAGGAATCACCGCTGACTCAAACTTTGCCTTCTGTTGAGAAAACAAAAGTGATTACCGAAGTTGGAAGCCTTTTTATCATTTACAGTCCCTTGTCCGCAGACTTGAATTGGGCTCGGTGCTTGGCCCATTTTGTTAAAAATTCTTTAAGAATAAAGAAAAGAAAAACCATGTCCTATCCCTTATCTTATGGATGGTTCAAGCAGTAGGACCTCACACCAACACATCTAACCAATTATCTAATAACCTTATTGACACCGGTTGAAGTCATTGTTTACTAAAGCATCAGCTTGCATGTATTAATAATATATTATAACAAGTTTTACATGTTTGAACCATAACCAAGTTTCATCAGTTTTCGAACTACTTATATTACCATGCTTTTTGGAGATTCCACTCACTCAAATCTCAAATAGGGTATTAGTATTTAATCAAGTAAAGAATGCCCAAATCACTTAAAATCATTATACAAACAAGTTGGTAAATTTCAGACACTGCAGAAACTGAAGCTTCTTGCCCCATGATGAAGCTCATGGAAAACAACAAGAGTTGTCTTAATCTAAGGTGGACAAATGCCTCGCAGTTGAAAGTTTGTTTGTTTTTTCTTTCTTTCTTTTAATGCACTGATTTCAGCTTTCGAGGTCCCTCAAAAACTGAGTTTGTTTCTTGTTTTTTAGTATTTTAATCATGCCTCTCCTCTTCTCACATCACATGCACATCTTCATAATCCCTAAACAAGTCCAATTCCACCAATGCTAAAGAGAAGTGCAAACTACATTCCAAACATACCAATACAAGTAAATGGAAATGGATAAAGGAAAAAAATAAATAAGAAAAGAGAAAAGGGGGCAGTTCTGCAAAGTAAAATACAAGGAAAAAAAACAGAGTACTGATTTCACTTGGCCTGAGCGAGCCAGCCATGGCCACGCCTGCAAAGAAAGTTGTTATGAGCTCTGGACACAAAACTCTCCATCTTTCCCTATATTCACAAGACACCCTTCTCAAAAGGTTTCATGAAACATTCACCATGAAGGAGATGTGCATGGAGATCCTGAGGATGAGGATGACAAACCATTAATACTCACAGAATCACTGCCCGAAGTGCCTAAAGACCTTGCATCTCTTAAAGAAACTGAACATGCCTCTGCTGGTAGCTTCTTCATTGGAGTCAATGGAGGTGTGAGGGGAAGTGAACGTGGACTAGATGGTGATGGTTGAGCTATCTCCTCTTCACCTGAAGAAGAAGAAGAAGAAGAGCCACCTGTTTCCAGTCTTGATGGCGATGAATCAGGAGTTTCAAATGGAGTCTCCACCCTACTTGGCCTGCTTGCGTCATTGTCATAAATGGGATTTGATATATAAACAAAAGACTCTCCAACACCCCCAATGCAAGCTTTGTCATTAGCATTAGCGCTGCTAATTTGAATTGGGATTTCTCGAATCTGGTGAGGTAAAGTCGCTAACGAAGTTGATGAAGGTGAAGTTTTTACAAGACCGATTCTTTGGGGACTTGTATTTAATTCTTGAGTATGGACATCAAGAATGTGATGAAGTTGGGAGAGTTGGTTCTTTGTTTCTGCTGCCTTGTTTTCTTTGTAAGAAGCTGCAGGGAAGAAGAGGCTTCTTGGGGCCTGAAGAATCCCTGGTGCATAGTAGCTGTGAGGAGAAGCTGAATGATTTTGAGGTAGTGAGTGCTCTGGTGAGGAAGCGTTAGCGGCCGGAGACGCGGAGATGATGGTGGCTGTGGCAGTGGTGGTGGTAGGATTGGAGGAGGTGATAAGGAGCTGGCGCCTACGAAGTAAGAGAGTACAATAGAGCTCAGCTAGTAGCACCAAAACCAAGCCTAGCACTATAGCAAGGCTCACCACCATCACCAGTGTAGCTCCCATTATCACCTTGGATGCCTCCTTCATTTCTCTAATCTCTCTCTCTCTCTCTCTCTCCGTTTCAGTCTCTCTTTGTGGTGCCTACCACTGGGGTGAGACTGAGGGGCAGTGAAATAGAGGGTAAGAAGTTACTTTGGCGGGAAACAGTCCTTTACCTTTGACAAGGAAAGGAGAAGGAAACAGAATCTTTGAGAGGTACCGGGCATGGGGAATGTAAAGGCTTTTTTGTTCTGACTAATGCAGCATCTGACATTTAAGGTCATTTCTGTCATTTCACAAACATTACTACCATCATCACAATGTCTGCGTACAAAAGTAAGAAAATTACTGCAACGCCAGTGAGGTCAAGGCATCAAAATTTTCTCTCCAGCTAGTCTTCAAATAATAATAAAATAAACACACAATTGGATAAAGAAATTCCTAAACCAAAGAGAATAAAATGTAAAAACTTAATATCCAATAAAGAGAAGGGAAAAATACAGCTGGTAATTAGTATTATCAAGTGGTATCACATTCTAGTATGATTAATCTTTTATCTCAATTTGTATCAATCAACCATGTAGCATCTTTGTCATTTGAAGTTACATGCACAACACAAATTTTACACCCTAAAGCTTTGGAAATTGAAGTGATATTACAAGTACAAACCCACAAGTGCCATGCTTGAATTTACTGTTAAATTGCATTTCTTCGCAAGGCCACACCTATAGCAAGTATTTCAGCCATTGCTGATTGAAACATGACAAGTCTCTCTTCTTGCAAATCAGTATTGGACTCGCTTATGGAAAAAATGTAAGATGATATATTCCAGTGCACTCATTGTGATGAACAAGAAGGATGCTGATACTGGCTGGTCAAAGGATTTACCTCCCTTTCAAAGCTGCAAACCGAGCAGCCAAGTCATCATAATCAGGTAACTTGGGATGCACATGCTTAGCTGGGTTTGACCCATCTGGCTGGAAAGAAGCAGCACGAGTAAACACTTTTGTTGCCTCAGATGGAGCTGTTTGTTCACGCGGGAGGGAAATTGATCGGGGTGGTGGAAGCATCTCCAAGATTTCATCAGCCCCATCTTTGCTGCTGTGCTGTGGGGACCTATCTTCAATGCCTTGGTCATCTGCCTGATGACTTTTGGACTTTCTTCTGACCCTTCCAGGTTCACCGGCCGATGGTTTCTTACTATAATGAATCAGCAGTTTATCTATAATCCTTTCCTCTTCATCATTATAATGTGGATCATCATCAAACAAAACCTGCAAGCCTCGCCTCGAGTCATCCCTTCTCCTGCTTCTTGATCTCCTCTTCACAACTCCTGTGCCCTCCAAATTGCCAACATCATCATGGCCAGCATGTGATCTTGAATGCTTCCGTCTTGAAGATCTAGGTTTTGGAATCGGATTACTAATAGCATCATCCTTGTGCTTATTATCGTTCTCATGCCCATTACCATTTGCTCTTGTGGTTCCAACACTCTGCCTTTCATGGTCAAAATAATATGCTTCTTGTAGAATTTTCTCTGATCTATTAGTAGCATAGACTCTGTTGTTCCTTGAAGGATCTTTTGGGTCTACATACACATCAGCACCTGAAACTGAAGATCCTAAATTGCCTCCATATTTCCCATCCTTCAGTTTAGAATTAGGTTTTGTGTAAGGAGGGGGGATGGCATTATTGCAGCAGGGATTTAACTTGCTTGATTCCTCTTGAACATCTGTTGCTGGGTTGGCTGCATTGTATTGGCCACCATAAGGTCCGCGATGATAACCAGCCACTGAATCTTTACCATCACCCTTTGACCATAATCCTGTATAACCAGAAAAAGTTTCTGGCTTTCCATGAGTTAAAGTGCCTTCATCATCTTGTTTAGGTACAGCGTTCTCCCTACCATCAAACATATTATATCCACCATCAACACTTTCTGTTCTTTTCCTCTGAGATGAACTGCCTGATCTAACAGTTCTACGGGATGCATCCTCCTTCCATGGTTCACGCTTCTCCACTACTTCTTGCCTTCCTTGGAACAAACTATCATGGTTATCCCTTTTCAGATTGGGTTGTTCTCTAACATTCAGTGGTTGGTATCTGTTGCTGGGGACTTCATATCTGGATTGAGAATTGAACCCATTTCTAACAGTTTTTGAGGTAATATCCCCCTTCTGTGATTCATGCTTCTCCACAATGACTTCTTGCCTTCCTTGGAACACACTATCATGGGTGTCCCTATTCTGAATTGGTTCTTCCCTAACATTTAGTAGCTTGTATTCATTGCTGGGGACTTCATATCCAGATTGAGAATCGAAACCATTTCTTTTTGAGACATTGCTCTCTTTTTCGCTGAACAATCTGTACCCATCATTAGCATGCTCAAGCCTTTCTTTCGGCAAAACATCATGTTTTACTTTCGGAACAGTGTCTTTGCCATTGATTGAATTGTATTTATCATCATGAGTGTATGAAGGCCCATAGATTTTAGGTTGGCCCTGCAAAATAATCATATATAAGAAAGAGATCGCAACCAATCTCCAACCACCCCTCACACCACAAACCCAAAAGACAACAAATGGGAGAAAATGAGAACTCCTTTTCAGAAATAGTAGAATATCACCATGCCTTTAACCTAAGCAAATTCCAGGATTAGCTCATGACCCTAAACATTCACCCATACAGGGCAGACAGTGACACCCTGGGAAAAAGCAAAAGAAATAGAGGAACAAACCTGTGCAGATGCAGAGGGTTTAGAATCCTTAGATGCCCTCTGTTCAAATGCCCTGGAGTCCCATGCAATTCTGAATTCTGATGCTATTTCATGCATTAGTTGAACTTTCTTCTCTGTTGTAGATGGCTTTGAAGACAAATTCCCAACAAACTATTCATGGACAATTCAGGTAGTTAGTGAAAGAGAAGAAATTGCAGATATTAGGTCTACACTAAGCGTGGCTTTGTCAAAATTTACCTCTTGATTTGCAAACAGTTCCAAGGAGCTCCCATATCTCTCATAAAATACATCCCTAAGATCACGTAACTCTGGCAAATCAGAAAATCTAGCAGCTGCAAACATTAGGGATGATACAGCCTCCCTACAGTCCTCAGGGCAGTGTCTGGGGATGACAGTGGATCAAGAGAGATATCAATTATAACTTGTTTACGAGAACTTAAAGCATGTTGTATTATATCTAAATCTATCAACAACTCTCAGCCAACCTACATTGTGCAAGTACTAAATTTTCAGACATGATGCATTAACAAGGCAAACAAAAAGTTGTTCCCATGTAAAGCAATTATCTCCTTCTCAAATCATTAACAAAATGTGAATATTAAGTTAAATTAAATGAGAAAAGAGACATCAGCAATACCTGATCTTTTGCATGATAGAAAGATGCTTCAACACAAAATCACCAGATTTCTCAACAAAATCATAGCAAGATGACAATGTCAATTCAGCTAAGAGTCCATCTGCCTGTTCCAATACATAACCACCTCACACAATCAGGGCCACTTGTTTAAAATCTTAAATTGAATCTTTTTTACAAGCAGACAAAAAGATATATCCCATACTAAACATAAAATCAATCTGATTAAATATCAGATCAGACAATGAAAGCAAAATATACAAAAAAACAAAAATTAAAAAAAAGAATACCCTTCCATAAGCGTTGATATCGAGTCCATTAGAAAGCAGATCAGCCATATCTTTCTTTAAAAACTTCAAAGTAGCATTTCTCTTTCTCCTTATAACATCGATCCGACTCTTTGTCATTTTAATCAATGACTTACTACAAACACAACCAAACACATCCTAAGTGTTATTAGCATTTTTAAGAAGAAGGTTTGGCAAGTAAACCTATCAAAATCCTCAAATCTAAAAGAAAAAAGAAAAACCACAAGAACACATATTCTTTTTACCATTTTGATGCAAAACCTCGGCCAAGAATCCCGTCCAGCATCTTCAAGATTTCCTAAAGACCGTCCCTTATTTGGAATATTAAGAATGTAAACTTTGAAACAAACTAACAGAGTCCCAAATCCGCCATTAACGAGAGAGAGTAAAACAATAGAGCTTTTTTTTTTTTTGGGAGTGCCAGGAAGTGGTGTCAGTGGGAGACTAATCGTGTGCGCTCTTTAGACAATTTTTAAATGACTCTTTTTTTCTTTTTTCTTTTCCATTAATTTAGTTAAACATGTGAGCTTAATTGTTCTTTTTCTTTTTTTACGAAAATGACCCCGATTTTGTATTTTATGATTGTCCATCATTTTAACGTTACGTTTCCAGGGGTAATTTGGGTAACCCGCAGACAGCGGGATTAGTGAACTTGATGATCCTGACCGTTTGATGAAATCGTGAATTTTCGGTTGTCGGGGTCAGGTAGTTGACGGTGAGAAATCGATCGTGGATGAAGTGGAGTTTTGCTGAGCTGGACTGCATTATCTCAGGCAGAATAAGATGCAGCGGCGGTTGTAACGGTAATTTATTATTATCTTTTGTCTGCTGATGTTTTTTTCTTAAAATGTTTTTTTAGAGAATATGGAATTCTTTTCGCGAAAATATGGGTCGGATTCTAATATTTCTTTTCCTTTTTCTGGTCCGACTTCCATTTTGTTCCATATATCATAAGATATTATTTGCTGCAAATGGAATTTGAGGTTGGATTTGCTATTATTAGTTAATGTATCACACTCACAGTAACACAAGTTGGTCCATTTCTTTTTAAGTCTATAGTGGATAGGTGTTAGTGATTAATTAAGCTATTGTATGTACCCAAAAAAATATGTAACTTTTTATTAATAGATTTTGACACTTCATATTTAATTTAATCAACCAAAGTTTATCAACCCTTATGAAAACAACAGAAAGTACTGAAAACAGATTCAATGGACTTCAACTGAATAAAAAGTGGGTCAGTCAGAGTCTTGATGATCTACTTATATTTTATAATTAAAATTACATATAGAAAAATTATTACAACAAATATTTATGACATTTGATGGGTAAATTTTTATTTTTTTTCTACTCCATTTCTGTACTAATTCAATGTCTTACCATATTATGAGGAAAGAAGGTTTAGAAAGAATGAAATGAAATGTATGAACATGGCTGGACACCAAAATCTCTAAAAATTAGGACATTTTGCACCTTGTGGTAATATCGTGTAGTTTTGAACTTCGATCCGGCTATTACTCCACTCAAAGGAGAGCATTAAAAGCTCCAAGTTTAATAGGAATCAAAATCAAAATTAGATTGAATATTATATTAAATATAGCAATACAATTTGTGAACATATTAACTTTAAGGGAAAACTTATTATGCTAACAAAAAGAGTAAATATTAAAAATGCAACAAAACTGACAAGCAAAATGGCTGAGTGGGTTTAGCCTAAGCAAGAAATTGAGAAAGATGAAAACATGTGCACTTCCTTGTCAGCATCATCGCAATCTAACCTTTTGTTTCAACTAAAGCTTATCTTTAATTGTGAAGGTGGAGATCAAAAAATCTTTCTTTAGATAATGGAGTTTAAACTCTCAAACAACCACTTCCAACGCCAATAGATAGACAGCATGACTCCCCTTTTTGGTATTGATATTGACTAGATGATTCTCCAGTCCAACGTTATGCAAAAAAATTAAATTTTATTTTTCTAAATTATTCAAATACTTAAATTAATATATATTTAGATTTAAAATAAATTATTAACAAGTTATAATTATGTTATTCGAATTAAGAAATTGTCTCTCTACTTATTAAATTTGCACATGGGTATCAATATATAATTTGTTTTAATCAATAATCATTTTGACTAGGAAAAGAAAAAGCAACTAACTTGGCCAACATTAGCCATTATGTTTCTGCCTCTTGAACAAATCACCTACGCACAATTAGCGGAATTGTGCAGCTAACCATCTCTTTTGTCTTTTTAAACCTAACTAACCTTCTCGTTTAAGGTACCGCTCTTTAAATTATTCCTGCCCACTCGATCTTATTTGAGGTGTCGTTTATTGATTTCATCTGAATTTGTCCATTGATATCTTTTTTTTTCTTTAATCATTTCAATAAATATTTGTCTGGGAAAGTTTTATGTCGATTGGACTCGCACCAAAACTTGTTTTATTGAAAAATTAATGTAAGTTAAGAAAATTACTGTAAAATCATGTATATAAATCTTAACAAATAATTTAAAAGGACCGTATAAAATCAGTATCTATGCAATTGATACATAATTCTTGACTCTTAAATATAATAATATTTTTGTGCATAACCGATTCGGTTGTTTTTCTTTGTTTATGATATTTTAGGCATCACTTGTAATAACTTTGAAAATAGTATTGGAGAATAGCAAAGTGCATCATTGCTTGCAAAACAGCTAAACTCTTGCAATCCTGCACCAAACGAGAATTAGTTGTTGTGTTTTCCTTTTAATTGGCTAAAGGGCGATTTTACCCATGAGCTATTTATGAGTATCCAATTGACCCCAGAATTAGCTTTCCTCCCAATTACACTAAAATTATCAATTAATAGTAACTTAGCCCAATACTACTTAGCTAAAGCCTTCAACAATTTGTTCCTTCTCCCATTGCCGGCAGTGATGGTCAGCCGAAGTCCCAATTGAGGGTTGTGCGTTTTAAAAATATTATTGTCCTTCTAAAATTTAATCAATAGCCGCGAGGAAGTTAAGCATTAGGAAGACGTCCAGCAGAACAACCATCTAAAAAGAGCTTCAAGATGCGGGAGTATGGAAAAATTTGTGGAAAGTTAATCTTCCAGCTAAGGTACTTATTTTTATGTGGAAAGTATTGCTGAATAGCCTTCCCACAGGAACCATTCTAAAGGAAAGGGTCGAAAGAGCGGATGATGCTTGTTGCTTATGTGGTAGGCCTGAATCCCCGACTCATCTTTTTTTTTTTTTCCTTTGTAGTAGAACCAGAGCGGTCTGGCTTGCCTCTCACGTGGGGATTAGGTCTGAGGGCTTAACTGATTCATCGATGGCAGAGAACTGGAGAAATCTCATTTGCGGGTTGAGACAGATGGATAGCCACGTGGTGGAGGAGTATATTACATATATATGTTGTCTACAGTGGCTTTTGTGGAAGGTGAGGAATGAACTGCGTTTTCACAATAAACTTTGGGAGCCGATGGATGTGATTACTCGAACTTCATCCTTCCTAGCACAAGTTCGCAGTTGCTATGCTCCTTCCTTGATAGCATGAGATAATGACCTCTCCACAAACAGACAAATGGAGGTGTGCTAATGGATTCCCATACTCATCCAACGATAAAAATAAACTTTGATGGGGCTGTAGCAGTTTGGGAAAGTAGAGGTGCCTATAACCTTGTTGCTAGATCATGGACAGGAAATGTAATCTTCTCTTACACTAAACGCTTGCCTTTTATAACGAACGGTGCAATGCTGGAAGCTATGGCTCTATGCATGGCTGTCAAAGTTGCAAGAGACAGGGGCCTCCATCAAGTGATCTTTGAAGGCGATGCTAAAGCTATTATAGATGATGTTACCGGTATAACTAAACCTTTCCCAAAATGTTAATGCCATAATTGAAGATGCGGAGAGAATCATTGTTACTCTTTTAAATATGTCCCTAGGATAGCAAATTGGGTGGCCTATGGATTGGCCAAGAAAGCCCTAGAGTGTGAGTCTTTTAGCTCAAATTTATCAGCCCAAATGTTGTGGCTGGATAACTTGATTGGTTTGTAATCTTTTCTGATGAATGGATTTATCTTTCTTCCTGAAAGAAAATGGTTTTGGAAAAAAAAAAAGAGAAAACTTTAAAAGATAGTTGGTGTCTTTTATTTTTTTTGATTAATTTACATGGTATTTGGATTATCAAAACATAAAGATAAATTCCATACTTAATAAGTTATATATGTTAATGAAATTTTACTCATACACGACACCCTATAAAATTGATAGAAAATTTTAGGAAAATTGGATCAGAAAAACTGATTTTGGAATAAATTGGATCTTTTGGGAGTATCTCCAGGGCTAAACTGACCCTTTCTTAATAAATAACAGTAGATTAATTCTCTTCTCCTTTTTAAAAAGAAATGATTGTTGTTGAGTTTTAATACAAGCATAAGTGTATATATATTTATAAACTGAATTCTGGTCAAGCACCATTATATGTAGAGGGCTGAATTCCCCTTCAGCCTCCCTAAGCCAATTTATGCACAACCCGCAAACTAAAACTTTAGAAGCTCAAATTGAAGACTTTACAAAAATTATAAAGACAACTAAAATTATACAAATGTTAACAGCGTAAAATTAAACTTACATATTTATTCGCTTTAAATAAATAAATCTGCGTTAGTGGCATGTATATCTCTAATGTGTATAAAAATTCCTCGAAATTGGATCTTGGTATTAGCATACAAAAAATTAATAGGATTAAAACTGAAAGTGATTGATGAATAATAGAGTAATAGCAAGAAAGCAAGGAAACACAAAACAAAACGTACTGGTTATGATCTCTTTCATGGATAAAGGAGAAGAAATCTTGGTACTGAGTGTACATCATCTTGTACGGTTATACTCAGTATAATGTTTATCTACCAGAAACATCTCAAGAAGTTGATTAGGAAATGGAACAGATAATTTTCATCATCAAGCAGTTCTTGCCGAACTAACCTTTCCAAGACGATATTCTGAGGAAGAAGTTCACTGTAAAATAATAAGGTGGAGACTGAAGAAGCAGGCTCAGTTATTAGCGATGTCAATAGCCTCACCACTGACCGTAGCATCACAGCAGTGAGAGACTGCATGCGCCCGAAATATAAAAGAAAGAAAGTGTTAATTACTCTTCATAAAATTAGGAGTTCTAATACCAAAAAGGAACAGAAAGATGATAACGTCACATACCATGGCTGTTGTGTGTGAGAAGACCAAGAAACATAACGGGGATGTAATCTTGAATCGATTTGATATACAGAGAGAGGGGAAGGTGTGGAGCATTCAGTTTTGAGTTCTCTAACTGTCGGTCTTCATACAGTTATTCAGACCTAACAGTCCATATTCTTATGTTACCAGCGTACATACACATCTGCAGCACAATTTAGAGGGAACAATCCAAAATTTGAAGAAATAGAATAATGATGATGATACCATTAATATTCATATCTATGTATAAAGTGAAAATTAATTAGTTAGGGTTGGTTCAACCGATGACTTGTAAACTAAATGGGTCGCCACTAAATGTGGTGGCATTCTAAGCAGTGTTTTACTCTTTACACTGTGATCTTCAAAACATAAAAAGAGATGTGAATTGACCCATTTATTACAGAAGAGAGAAAAGATACATAAATAAGCTCTACTGAGAATGTCTTGTGGAAAAAACTTTGGTCTTTTTCTGTTTTTTTTACGTATGTAATGATTGGATTAATTCATTGTTCTCTTTTCAAGACGTTAGGCAAGGCAGCTCTTCGCGTTGGCGTACTGCAAGCTACCACAACCGGAATGAGATGTTTGGCTTGCAGCTATGGGGATCCAATTTTTGACTCTTTCCTTCTAGGGTTCTCACTTAAAGCTAGTGAAGGAAGGAGTGAAAGGGTTGTCCATCATACTCTATCGCATTCCGAACAATAGTGTCGAGGAATGAGACTGCCACTTTGTGGGAAGCTGGGAATCTTGTACTAAGAGAAGTGAATTCTGATGAAACAGCACTGCAGCAGGACAGGTTCCTTTGGCAGAATTTTGATCGTCCAGCAAATGCACTGTTTCCTGGACTAAATGGAACTATGCATAAACCTAATGATTCTAGACATCGCTGGAGGCTGGAAGTGGTGACTGGTGACTGCTGTTGTTTCGAGAACACAAAAGAAGAAGAAAAAAAGTCGGTGAAAATATCACATTACACTTCAGCTGTGGATGGCACCACCCCTACTCCCCGTGAATTTGGTGTATAGAATCCCAATTGCAGTGTGCATAGAGCAGAAATTAAATCGCCTCCAGACGCAGGATGGTTTTCGAGAACAAGTTGCTCTTCTGGGGCTTAACGGAAGAATTTTTTCCAACGGCTCAGGATTTGGGTTTTGGAGTAAGGTTAAAACTCAGGGAGAATGACTTCCAAGTTTCTCTGCGCACTGACAATTTAGAATAGCATATGTACAATCTTTCAAATCAGAAGCTCACAAAAACCAGAAAATCAAAATGGAATTTACTAATTAAATGCATTACTCAATACTCAAATTCCAACCAAAAAAGAAATGAAGAAAATCCTACTAATCGCACTATAACCTTCAATAAGTCCCAGGTTTGCAAGAACTCCCTTCAGCTCAAACTGGGATACCACACAAGCCATGACAAAACTCTTTCTGGACGATGATTATTTCCATTCATCCATCTTTCTATCATCACCACTAAAAGCTAGATGTAACTAATAAAGAACATAGTGGATAAATAAAGAGCAAAATAGAAGTTTGAGACTCCCTGACTGCAAAACATTACTGCTTGTCTGGCTTGTCTGGATCCTCTTCTTTTTCAGGATCTTCCTCCTCTTCCTCTTTCTTTTTTTCTTCATCTTCTTCTTCATCTTCTTCAGGAGGATCATATGGTAATGGGGGTGGTATTGGTGTTTTCATAGGGCTGAACTGTGGAAATATATCAGGTCTGCGCCCAGGCTTGGGCCTTTCCCATTCCTGCCATGGAACCATAACACATCATTACATTAGAAAGAATCTGCCTACTACTACTACTACTACAGCTAATTCTCACAAACAAGACATCTCTAAAGAATTTATGTTATATCTATTTGTTACTCTAATATTCTCATGACAAGTACCCAAAAAGGCCTTTACAAATAGCCATAGCAATTAGCATCTTAAGGACAGTAGAAACAAGGAGGTATTTGTTATGAACTTTTCCAGTAGGAATAGTACAGACATGATTGCCATCAAGAGATTAGGGACTATGAAGAGGATAAAAAAAAAAGGCACTTTTACAAAATGGAAAACACCCAACCAGTGATTTGATGCCTAAATGAGCATGAACTATATAAGAATATATTAGACCAATGAGCTCGTGAAACCTAAATATGTGACATAATAATACTATAGATTTGTTTCTCTAGATATTTGGTTCTAAATTCAAAATCTGTAATAGGTCAACAATGGTCAATAAACTTATCAATGAATTTTAGTATGGCCAAAGTCTCTGAATTCTAATTATCTACCTAAGAAACTAGTTTATTTCCCTTTTTCTTTTAATATAATTAGATTTTACATTGAAAAAGGAGTAATTAGAAAAGCTCAGTTTCAGCAAGCAAAGATCTCGAATATAGTAATTAAAAGAGAAAATATAAAGAGAGTGAAACATACAATAGGGAAATCGAGAGGATTACGGCGAGTTAATTTTTCTTCATCAGGAGCCATACAAACCACTTGCTTTTGTTGTCTGCTGCTCTTACGATTACTGTTACTAGTAGAAATCAGGCGTCCAGAACCGAACATCGGCGTGAAAGAAACAAGAGAACAGCGGCAGCTCGATGACGGAGAGGAGGATGATGATGTTGTAGAAGCGGCGGCTGCAGATGTAGGAGGGCCCAGTAAGGGTTTCGAAGTCGAGTTTATGGAGAGGCAGACAGACCCCATAATTTCTGTTAATTTTTAACAATATCCTTGTTGCTCTTCTTCAATTTCTTTCTTCTTCGATTCCCTGATTGAAAGAGCTTCGTGACAGAAAACAGAAATCAAACACCAACCGCCTCTCTTTGTCTCTCACTCTACGCAGTCCACAACCGCATTTCTATCCCCATCTGGTTTTTCTGGTGGCTCCTATGCATATGGATCTTTTAAGTGGGCTGGGCTAAGTTAATCGCCGTCTTTGGATTCCAAAATCCATAAATCATAAAACACTGGCACCATCGTTATTATTATTTATATTGTTATATATCGTTATTATTTATTATACTTGTACAATTGTACATGCTGACTCTCTAAAAAGGGTTTTGTATTTCTTATATGAATTATGAATCATGAACGAAAAGCGCCCTTATCTCATAGATTTTCACTCGCGGACGCAAAATTGTAGTTCTTGCTTTTGTTGTCACTTCAATAGTGTGCCAATTGACACACAATGGGTCAAAAAAGGCAGCAAGCATGTGCCCAATTTCTTACATAAAAATAAAATAATGAGACTCTTTACGATTCAAAGTAATACATTAACAACCACCATGAGTACTTCATTTATTCATCTAAAATGTTGCGCGAATAAGATCAAGAAAAATGCAATCAGCAAGCATAAGCAGCCCGTGTCGATATTTTGCAATTTCCAAGCATTGTTTTTACATCCTGGCGCTTTTAGAGGCAATCAGGAGCCATAACTCCATTGACTGAAAAAGAAACATAATATTGGTTCAAGTTCGCACCAAAGACCTGACTAGGAGGCCTTTCTGCAATCAAGCTTGAGTTTTTCTTTTTCCTATGCGCCTCCGCACTAATGGCAGTTTCGACCTTATTAATCCATTGTTTTCCTCCTCACTGTCTTCACTATCTAGCACTATCACTGATTCAACTACTGGTGATTCTTCTTCCCTTTCTCTAATCCCCCAAGCAAGTTTTCCGTCACGATGCTGATTGGGCCGCTGCCTCTGAGATTCATTAGGGAATTCCCTTGAATGCAAGAGCAATTGGCTGATATCTCCACTGCAACCCTGTAATTGAGTTAGAGGACCCAAGGACAGTTCCTGACCGATTTTAGTCTTCCTTTCTAGTGTTTGACTTGAAAATCTTAAATTGTGTGTTGGTAAAACATTCTCCTTCCCTTCCCTTCCCCGTCTCTCTGACATAGCTTTAGAGCTCAAAGAAAGCTTCCTGCAAATTGAAAATGCCTTCTTCCGTTCTGCATCAACACAGGCATTTTTTCCCACTTTATGCACAGAATCCTGAAATGTCTTTGATTCATCGTGGTTAATAGACAAAGGCATGGTCAAGGCCCCAGGTAAGGAATTAGAATGGGATTGGGAAGGTTGCACTGCAGGAGTCACAAGCACATAGTCATTCTTCCCATCACTCGTTTGGCATGCATCCAAAGATCCTGAGAATAGTCTAACCTGACACGGCTTTTCTGAACTCGTGATTTTGCTGTACTCTGTTGATTTACCATTACGGTTCTCATGCTGTAGCGCATCACGACTGCCGCCCTGCAGCACTAACGACCCTAAAGTAGCCATAGGGAGAGATTGTCCGTTAGATAGTGAATGCCAATGTTTTGGGTCTCCATTCTCGTTATTATGACCATCTCTTTTGTCAAAGCGAACAGAAAATTCAAGAGTTGAGTTCCTCATAGTCCCACTCCTGCATAGCTTCTCCAATCCCAAATTGCACTTACCAGGTATGTCCCTTAGCTCACTTCTCTCAATTTCTGCCCTCATATTTTCTGAGCCGAGTTTTAGGAGGTTCGTCGTGCCATTTGCCTCTCCATCACTAGCCCTTTTTGGAGTTGAGCTTGAAGGCTCCAATGACAGCTTCCGACTGATCCGACATGGTCTATCATCAGTAGAAACAAAATGATTGACTTCATGCTTTGACTCTATTCCTGATTGTTTAGCTTCCACCTGCATTAAGAAAATACAACTTCTGAAGGACCACATTCTTGGGAACACTGAAAAGAAGACCTACTGGCAATACCTCTGTGCTAATATCTAGATCAATTTGAACACTCTGAGTTCTGCAGCTGTGCTCAGTAACTCCAGCCTCGGCATGTTTTACAGTCATAGCTCGGGCTTTTTGGTCAAAAGCCTGTCTGTTGTATTTGTATTCCCTGCTCTGCACATTCCGCCAAGCATATTAGAAAACACAGACTTCTTTGTTTACCAGTTTGTAATTCTAACCTCATCAGTCTTTGAGCATATTACTCACTGCTTCACACATTAGGCCATCATCAGGATTTGGTTCACTCAATAACAATCCTATACTTGTTAGAACAGTAGAAATATTAAGTGATGGTTGCCATGCACCCTGCATATACAAGAGCAGGAGCCTTCGAATAAATAAATTATATATTACAGGAAAACAAGTTCACAATTCATAATGACCATTTCACACAATTATCCTCTTACTAAACTAGAAGTAGGAGTTTCATTTAAGTTACCTTTGGTGGAAGATTAAGAATGTCAAGACAAATTCGGCCTCCATTGTCGATATTAGGATGATAGATTGGCGTAGCAAATGTCACACCTGGAGGTTGAAATGGATACCTAAAAACATTCCCTCACAATACAATGAAAATTAAACATATGAATCAAATCTCCAAAATGAAAAACCTAATCGAGCAATTATACCTTTCCGGTATTTGAATCTTAATGGTAAAAATCCCTTCAGCATATACAGTCCCTTCTGGCCCTTTGATCTCTGGCAGGCAAACAAGTGAAAATGAAATTATTTTATACAATTGATTTTGATGTTTAATTGGTAAATAAATGTAAAAAGAGCTTACGGGCGTGGATAGTTGACAAGGAGGATAAATCGAAGTCGGGGGAGAGGAAGGGAAAGGACGCACCAGGAGGAGGGTCGGAGAGGAGAAGCTTGAGCTCCTTTTGCATTCGAAGATTGAGTCTAGCGGCTTGTGCCATTACGTGCTTTAGCTTACTCTGCAAACTTTTGAGTTAATTTGAACTTTGGGAGGGAGGAGGGTTTTGTTTTAAAGAAAAAAGGCGCGGATAGTTAGGGGAATTAGGACACCGAGTGATCTTTCTAACTTTTCATTTTAAAGAAAAAAAAAATTACGTTCTCTCTTGTATTTATATATATTAAATTATATGAGATTGCAATTTAATAGAGATTTAGATATTAAATTTTTTTAGAATTTAATATTAAATTTTTTTAATAAAATAATAAAAATGATAATAAAATAAATAAATATATTATATTAAATAAAATTATAAAATAAAAATATTGTAATAAAATAATATAATTTATATTTTTAAAATTATATATCAAATATTATTATATAGGAAAATATTATTCATAATAAAATTTAAAAATATATATAACTTATTCTAATAAAGATTTATTTCATTTATAACTAGTCTAAATTAGTATTGTAATCTTTTATTATTATATAAAAATTATTCTTATATAAAACATCATTATACATAGATTTGATTGTATTTAGTTTTGACAATCGATAATAAATAAGATAAAATTTACTCCTTACTAAAAAATACAAAATTACACACTCCCAAACTAGAGCATTCAATTTAATATTAAAAATCAATATTACAAAATATATTTAAAAATCACTGTAAATCTACATCAGACCTAAAAATATATCTAATTTTTTATTTTCAAGTTAAATAGTCAATCATACATATTTATGTATATGATTTAGAGATTAAACTAATTTAAAGTTTGGATCAAATTTAAAAACATAAATACCTACATATTTAATATAATAGTAAACCCATATTATAATTTAAATAAAATCTCAAATTCTATCTCATTTGTTACTGAATAAAAAGATTTAAGGACATGAAGAAAACATGCAGAGCACATTAGGATGGAGGCACTGGGCATTAGGCTTTAATAAAAAAAAAAAAAAAAGAGAATTTAATTTTAATGTCATTAGCGATAAGCTTTAATAAAATTAAATAGTAAAATGTCATATAAAATGCATTAGACCTTGATTCAAATGAGGTACTTTCTAGTTTATGGATCTCGTAAAATTAATTAATTGTATAAATAATAAAATATTATAAATTTAAATTTTATAAATTTGTATCTGTTTCTTTATTTTTAGACACACCAAATCAATAAAATCTAAAATAATCATAATATAAAGAAAATACTATAACAAATTTCTTTCATTAAAATAAAAAATTGCATAAGCTTTTAGAATTTATATTTTGAAGATCTTGAAGAGAGATTGTATAAAATTAACAAAATTTTAATTTTTTTTTCAACTGAAATGATTAAGCATTGCCTTGTAATCCTTTTGGAGACAATTTACTGAAATGATAATAGTAAGTTTTTATATGGGAAGAATAATGAAAAATTTTAAATTCAAGTTTCCCACCTTTAGTGACTGAAGAAAATTGTCATGGTCTAAACATGACCTTATCCGATCAAATCACGCATATTCCATCTCTACGGACCATATATTTGACCAACCCGACCGTCCCAACATGTCAATCGTGAATCGTTGTAACCTTTTCAAAGCGAAGCGGCGGATGACAATCCAACGGCTAACAAATTAAATAGCTTTAGAAAAATAGTGTCCCCGATTCACAGAAAGTGGGCCCTGGACACTGCCCCTCCCTCAATACGACGTGATGAGCAACAAAAACATCTCTGCCCATTGCCCCCTCAGACCTTTACCAAACCAACAAAAAAATCTTGAACCACTTTCACTCCACACAATTACAAGCCATGCGCGCGTGATGGGGACAGCATTTATGTCATTTTACCCCTGCGCGTGGCTCGCATTCTACTTTTTTTGAAATCATTGCAGGTCAAAAGGACGGCCAAAGAGGCAAAGACCGCCATCTCTCCACTTATGTACGAAGAAACACTTGGGTCCCGCCAGTCGCCCGGTCCTCCACCTCTATTCCGGTGAACAACACGCGCTGCGATTACCTCTTCACACCCCGGGTTTTTGCTTTCAAAGTTTTAAACATCATCATTTCTCTCTATAATCTACTGCTAGTTAAAAAAAAAAAAAAATCAACCGCCATTCTCTCTCCATTACTGCTTCTCTTAAAAAAGCTTATATCTCAGTCTTAATCTCTTTGATTTTCTATTTATATATTTATATGCACATATAGCTTTGATTATACTGTACGACCGGCAAGGTTTTCTTTTGGAATTCTGAATAGAAGAAGATGAATGTGGTAGGGAGACAGACGTCGAGATCCAATTCGACAGTTCATCACCAGCGTCAGTACTCCGATAACTTCCTTGACAATAGCAGATGGTTCCAATCATCTTCCCAGGTCCCATCTCCTTTTCTTTTCTACTTGATAGTTACATACATACAGTTAATATAAAATCTCTTTGCATTTCCTAAAAACTCGTCGCATTTTCTGTATTTGTTTTTGGCTTGTGGTACACGTGCAGGACTTCGGGTACGGTTCGAGGATGAACCGGAGCATGATGTCAATGGACACGTCAACGCCTTCTGTTTGTTCGCGATCATCGAGTTTAAGGAAGAATGCCGATGATTACGTGTTACCGAGTGAATTTAGCCCTGGCTTACTCGATCTTCATTCTTTCGATACTGAGCTTTTGTCGGAGGTACTAGGATTTTATTTTTCAAGATTCTATCTGACTTTGAATAAATAATTCATTTATTATGGCCTAATAGAAAATGCATGTCAAAATAAACAGACGGTACCAATTGATGATTATCGCGACGTGATGATTTACTTTGAAATTCCAAATAATTTGCAGCCTATAAGATTTCTTGCATTTGCATTGGACTATTATTTAGGCCAATTAGTTTGATAGCCTGCCAAATTGAATGAGAAAGTAGAAACAATCAACACTTACGAATACTGAATTTGTATGTTTATATATTGATAGTTTATTGTACCTATGTGATCATTAGGTCCCTGTTTCCAGCCTCTATGAAGGATACTCGCATAATCAGCAAGCTGCTCGTGGTAAAAGTTTTGATGACTCTGAACCTTATAACATTGCAGCCAACAAATTGACAACCAGGTCACGAGGTTTGCCTGAGAGTAACATTCTTAAAAGCTTCTCAGCAGACAAAGAAAGAGCTAATACTGTTGCGAAAATTAAAGTTGTGGTATGCTCATTTGATTCAACGCAATCTTTTTTCCTAATTTATAAAATGATAGGGTAATTATTATTATTTTTTCAATTATTTTTGCATGTAGGTTCGCAAGAGGCCATTAAACAGAAAGGAAATAGCAAAGAAAGAGGAAGATATCATTACCATAGAGCCACATTCCAATTTTCTCACAGTTCATGAAACTAAACTCAAAGTGCGTTTATATTTTGTTCTTTAATAGTTGCACATTACATTTTATTATTGCAATGATTCTTGCTTTTTTTAATCTACAATGTTCTGCAGGTTGACCTAACAGAATATGTTGAGAAGCATGAATTTGTTTTTGATGCGGTGCTGAATGAAGGTGTTTCAAATGAAAAAGTGTGTATGCGATGAGACTTGGTCCATAACACAAATCTGATTTCTTTGATTTCACCAGATTTCTTTTTTCTTTTTCATTCCCATAGGTGTACTCAGAGACCGTGGAGCCTGTAGTTCCTCTAATTTTCCATAAAACCAAAGCAACCTGCTTTGCATATGGGCAAACAGGCAAGTGGTCTTAGTTTCTATGATATTTCACTGTTGGTTTTCTGAGTTATGGAACGATTTTCTCTACTGTAGATTTTTAAGTTAATTTTCCGAAGTCATTTTCATACATTTGGTGGGACAGAAACTATACAGGTCTATATTCAAACTCTGAGCTAAACAGAAAGGAAAAGATATTGGGAGGATGGTACAAAAAAAGAGAATCTATGTCTTAGACTCTTTTAATCTGCCTTTTTTTTTTCTTTTTTCTTTTTTTTTTTGTCTCAGTTTATTATTTTGAATAAACTTGGGTTGATCCTATTTTCCTCACAGGGAGCGGAAAGACTTATACCATGCAACCACTGCCCCTCAAAGCATCCCAAGATATATTAAGATTGATGCACCACACATATAGGAATCAAGGTTTTCAATTGTTTGTCAGCTTTTTTGAGATATATGGAGGGAAGCTCTTTGATCTCCTCAATGATCGGAAGTGAGTTAATTAAACTGATTGGTTTTGACCAGACTTTAGTATGTGTTGCTTGTCTGAGTAAAGTCAATATCTTGCAGAAAACTTTGCATGAGGGAGGATGGGAAACAACAAGTATGCATTGTGGGTTTGCAGGAATACAGAGTTTCTGATGTTGAGGTAATCAGGGAGTTCATTGAGAAAGGAAATGCCACTAGAAGCACTGGTACAACTGGTGCTAATGAGGAATCCTCCCGATCACATGCTATACTTCAGCTTGCCATCAAGAGATCAGTGGATGGCTCTGAAACAAAGCCTGCCCGACTTGTAGGGAAATTGTCTTTTATAGATCTGGCTGGAAGTGAGCGCGGTGCGGATACTACTGATAATGATAAACAGACAAGGTGATGTTTGATTGTATTATATTCCTTTTCTCGGTGTTTGCTTTTGTTACTTCAGACATTCTGCAGTACGCATTGGATATGAATAGTTGTTCTTTATTAAATATGGATGTTGAAAAAATTCTCGGGGTCTAACAGAAGTATTTGCATTTACATCATTACAGAATGGAAGGTGCTGAAATCAATAAGAGCTTGCTGGCTTTGAAAGAATGCATTAGAGCTCTTGACAATGATCAAGGTCATATTCCCTTTAGAGGGAGCAAGCTGACTGAAGTTTTAAGAGATTCATTTGTTGGTGACTCACGCACTGTAATGATATCTTGTATTTCACCGAGTTCAGGATCATGTGAACACACTCTCAATACACTAAGATATGCTGATAGGTACAAAGATTTGTAATATAAGAGAAGTGATCAATAATCTTGCTCGAGAAATTTCTGATAAATATTGATGTTCCAGGGTGAAGAGTCTTTCTAAAGGGAGCATTTCTAAACGGGATCCAATGTCTTCTTCTTCAAATGTTAGAGACTCAATTGCATTGCCTTCAGTTTCACCTAATGAAGCAACATTTGACAATAATATCACAGATGTTCCAAATGAAAGGAACAGGTTTGGATGGGCAAAACAGATTGAAAGAGAAACATCTCCCCCTTTTAATGTGGATCGCATACCAAGTGGCAGGGGAGAGGGCCAGGGCCATTTGCCTGGGTATTTAGATTATCACAAGCGCCAGATAGGTGGTCAAATTGGCATTGCTGATGATGATTCTGATTACACTCATGACGATTATGAGCAAGAAAAGCCATCAGGTATAAACAATAAAAAATTAGAAACCTACAAAGTTTCAGGTTTTGAGGATAAGCAAACTGCTGCTCAAGCAAAATGGAGAGAAGTTCCAGATGTTAAATTGAACAATTCACATTCAGATGATGATCTTAATGCCCTGTTGAAGGTAATCATACTCCAAACATGTTCGAGTTGGCTTTTGATAGGTGCCCAGGTGCCAATTCAATTTTGCTATGGTTTGTGTAGGAAGAAGAGGATCTCGTGTCTGCCCACCGTAAACAAGTGGAGGAGACTATAGACATTGTTAGGGAGGTTGGCAACAATCTCTTTTCAGTTTGTTACATTTGTCTGCCAGTATTGGTTCTGATATAATCTTATGATTAATGTAGGAGATGAACTTGCTAGTTGAAGCTGACCAACCAGGCAATCAACTGGATAATTATATTTCTAAGTTGAATGCTATTCTTTCACAGAAGGCTGCAGGAATTCTACAGCTACAGACTCGTCTGGCTCAATTTCAAAGGCGTCTGAATGAGCATAATGTTTTGATATCCTCATATGGTAATTGATTTTGATTTTGGAGAATGCTTACGGAAGTGAAGTAATCAGCTTACAAGGCCTGAATTCTGACAGGGGGTTGATACGATGGCTCAAATTCTTCACTAAGGGGGATTTAGTTTTGTATTCAAATTCTTCATTGATGGTGGATCGGTTTAACTGCATTGTAACTAAATCTGGTTGCAGGGATATAATGTTTGGTGGGGTGGGTGGTTTGAGGTGTCTTTACCTAATTATCAAGTCAGTAGCCATTCTGACTCCTGTCTTCTTATAAGCTTATTTTTGTAAAACCTGTGAGGCCTGTAGTCCAGTTTATGAAGAGATTCTGTTTCGAGTTCCTAAGGTATGACATGATTGCCGGTTATTGTTGGCAATATAATGTATTGACATTTTGACAGTGAAATTATCCTGGTTTGGTTGCCATTTTAAAATATAAAAGCTATAACTGCTGCTGGTTATTTTATGTGGATGTGGCCACAATAATTTAACTTGATTGCCTCTATGTTGTTGGAGCTCGAAATTGAATGTGTGCTAACTGCATTTCTTGTCTTCTTTGAGTGCACTCAAGGCAATAGTTGAGTTGATTCCTTTGCATTATGCAGATCTTCAGTCTGGCAGACACTTCTATATACTGGAATTGTAAGTTCATTTTCTTTCCCTTTTCTGCTGCTACTTTTTTTAGTCAATGTGTGAATTTGCATAATCCAAATGCTGTTAAGCTCTGCTTTATTTGGCCAACTCAAATCTTTAGCAGGTCATTAGCAAAAAATTGATGGTGTTACTAACATACGGCATTTTGTGTAGAAATTCTTACTTATAATCTTTTGATACTTCTACTAATGAAATCATAACATTTTCATTGAAAAACTTTGGATACACAAATAGGTGTCTTTTTAATTAACACCTGTAACATAGGTAGTACAAGAATCAAACTGGCATAGTCTCCAAACATGGTGAGCACTACTAAGTTTAAAGCACTGAAAGAAGGCACAATTACATGTGCAGTTTTGTTATCTCATTATTCAGTAACCCAGATGATGTGGTTTTCTGGTAGGAAGTGACAGATAGGAACAGTCCCAGGTTTAACATCAAGAACCTGGAAAGCCAGGTGCATTGGGTTCCACTTTGATGTATCAGTATGGCATATGGCTACAGCCTGGACTCTGGTTTTATCATCTCCAATTAATGGAACGATATAAGCTTTGGTAATATGTGTTTCATGGCAGTAGAATACAGGGTAAATGTAGTTTTTGGCATGACATGCTACTAACTTGCCTCCTACCATCTCGACTCCCTGAGTGATGCTAAATTCCTGCTGCAGTGTATCATCTTTATTAGCCTTCGTGACCAAAACCCTAACATCCTTTCCTAGCTTTGAAGTGCTAAAATCTACCATTGCTTCCAGTGATGTGGCACAATACTTGTCCTCATCCTCAAATGCTGGCTCCTCGCACTCTTCCATAGTCTTTTTCATTATCTCAGCTTTTGTTGAGTTAGGCTTGACTAAAAATTTGCGCATGATTTCTGAGAACTTGTTTGAGGAGAAGGGTATAATCTTGGCAACTTTGCGAGGTAAAAACTTAGCATCAGCTGCAATTTTGGTGAAGTAGACGTTCATTTTCGTGCCGGGATGCAGGTCCTTGTCTAGGAAGAAGGGAGTCACATTTTGGTTGCTATGGAGTTCATCCCTAGAGGCGCCATAATTAAATAAGAATGGGCTTGCACCACTGAAGAATGGCGGCTCGACATCCACAGTTACTCCATTCCCAATATCCACAGATACTATGTTGCCGACGTCTACGTCTACACCACTATCTTCAAAATTCATGCTAGCATCACTCTTCTGCTCTGTCAGTTGTGGTGGATATAAGATTTAGTTAGAAGTACTAAGAAACTTATTAGATCATACTAAGAAACTTATTAGATCATGACCATAAACGAGAATATTTGCTGTATAATATGAAATTCTCTGCATATTGAAATAAATAAGATTGAGAGTTAGAGCATATTGAGAAAGGAGAAGAGTTTTGAGGCAGAAGTTGCACCAGACGGCAAAAGATCATGAAGAACTTTAGGCATCAGAGTGGTAGGCAACATAGACTGCCAATAGATCTCTTGGGAGGTAACAGCATGAGTTTTGGCTAGTTGAAGCTGCAAAAGAGTGATCATCGAGACCAGGTTACTATTTTCTAAACCATGTATCAACATGCTCTTGATTGAATAATAACGCTACTGTTCGTGTTATTACTTACCGAGGTTAAGAAAAGAACCACGAGAAAATGAAACTCCATTGAATAATAAACTCAACGGCAGTTTAGGAGGGAAGTGAAGAGAACGACACTTGTAGCAGTACACTTGGAAAGAAGGCAAAATGCACTGCCTAATATAGACTTTGGGACCTTGGAAAATCCATTAATACCATAGGTTGTTAAGTAAATATTCTACTTCTGCATTATGCAACTGAATAGAGTGAATTAAGGGAAAACAAATCATTTAAGAATGATGTTTTTAAGGTGATCGTGGTTTTAGTGATTGTAAACAGAGAGGTAAAAAAAAATGCTGAAAGACTTGTCATGAATGATGCCGAAGCGATGGTCATGGCCTCATGCTCTCCAGCACTGGCAGATATGGCCTAAGTTATGCTATTCAACATTGTTATTTATGAGCTCATTTAAAATCAGATAAGATGATAACTTACTTTTGGATCATTCCCATTCATTGTGTTTGTGCTATGGAATTGTTGATATAGAAAGAAGGCTGTTTATCTATTTTCTTTTTTGAAGGATGTTTGGCTAAATGGGTCGAGGTATCATATTCCCATTAGGCTATTTCTGGTAATCCGGTAGTTGAATCTAGCCCACCATCGGCTCCTCTACCAAAAGTTGCCCATCTATTGTAGATATCGCGTTCAGGAGATGAAATTTGGGCATGTATATTAAGCCCATCAGTGACTAAGGACCAGAGAATCATTTCATACTTAAACCTGTTACTGAACCAACTCTTACAAATATATTTAAACCTCTTTGTATAGGACAATAGCCTACAGACATTTTTATGAATTATAAGTAGGGGGTTATGAAATTCAAAGACAATTTTATACCCCTGTACCATTTGTGCTTTTTTACTTGACAACCCAAAATAAGTAAGACAATTAATCAGTACAAGAAGCTTTCTATGTCTCAAACAGCACAAACCAGGTGGCAATCTTGATGACCAATGTGGAAAAGTTAGACTGATCAAAATCATTGGTGACATGTCGTTCTCTAATACAATTAAGGAAAGAAAAAAAAAAAAAAAAGAACATGATTGCTAACCATTAACATCAACATACTCAGCTTGGTGTGATCTTGACTTCTCATCCCTAGTTTTTGCCACTTGTGAGCTAATGCGGGTCCAACTAATATTATAGCCTACATAATGCAACAACTAAATAAAATAAATATTGAGCATCTGCCATTATCATCTTTAGCATCTTTAAGCAGCAGAAAACACCAAACAGTCGGAAAAGAAAACGTAGTTATGATATGTCTCCATTGAGGACAAGCTCTAACATTGCATACATTGGCCACAAGGTGCATCAAATTGTCATGAGCCGTCCACTTGGCCTTATGGTTATTTAATGTTAAATGAAAAGAAAAATGCATTTTGAACCTTTAAATTTTTCAATCTTACTTTTTATTTTTATTTTATTTCATTAAACTTTTATATTTAATTTTATTTTAATTAAAGACTCGGTATTTTTTAACAAAGATAAAGAATAAGAGTACAACAAATTGATAAAATAAATTTAAATCTCATACAACATATGTAAGAAAATTTTAATAAAACTGATATTCTAAAAACTTAATAATAGGTTTTGGCATGTCAAATCAAAAAATTTATTTATTGAATTAGTAACTGATCAGAATAATGAGAGGCCCTTCTAATTTTATGACCATTTTGAGTTCTACCCATTTGGCAAAAGCCACATCAACCTCAATAGAGTTCAACAGAAAATGATGAAACTGGGAGTCTTAATAATTTCTCCATCGCAGAAAGCTTATAGGAGAGTGGTACTTAAGAGTATATGTAAGCGAGCCACTCTGGCATATTTTTTCATCATTTGTTTCTTTTTTATATATAAATGTGAGTGGGCATTTTGAACTTTAGTTATTCGTTGTTGAAGTTTCAACTTTACCTAACAGTATAATCCAACTCAGGAAAGAAAAATAAAATGCCAAAACTACTTTACCCAACATCCAAACAAGTCACTGCGTTGCTTTCCTCTATCATTGATCTATCTTATTGGAGTTTCTTTCCTCCATCAAA
Source organism: Ricinus communis (assembly GCF_019578655.1). Lineage (NCBI taxonomy): Eukaryota > Viridiplantae > Streptophyta > Magnoliopsida > Malpighiales > Euphorbiaceae > Ricinus > Ricinus communis. The sequence continues at coordinate 27,065,020 of NC_063258.1, forward strand.
TTCTTTTTTCCATTTTGAGTTCTTTATCTGAAATTATTCTTTTTCTTTCTTTTTTTCTTCTAACTTTTCTTAGTACTAGTTTTCATCCTTGAGTTTGAAATATATTCCACGAATAGTCCATAATTCATCATCAAGACACGAGGCTTGCATACTAAATCAAGAGAATATTCTTACTCTTCCTTTTTTCTTTTTAAGGGAAGAGAATATTCTTACTCTCGCTAAAGAAAAAAAAAAAAAAAAGACAAAAAGATTGGAAAAAGGGAAAAGATTACAGAGAAATAGACTTGTTTATGGGTCCGGTGTTCATCCGATCTGCACAATCTCTTTAAAAAAATTTAGATTTGGACACGTAATTTTTTTTTTTTTTACTTTAAACTCTCTCGATTCTGAACTTTTTTAAAAAAGGAATTGACTATTTTTTTAGATAAATTTAAAAAGGTTATCTTTTTAAAACCGCTTAATAGGTGTTACTTGTCTAACAAATTATATATAAATATATATCTATTTTTAAAAACGGATTGAGTTTAATTAAAATTTGAAGCTCATATAGGAAACACGGTTTAAACTCTGACTAAGACTTGAAAAATTGAAACTCATATTAAACCCGGTCCTGCCTATTGAAATTTAGGATGGTTTAACAAGTCATTCACCATTGTAGGAATCTTACACTGTTTTTCTTTTTAAAATTTAATTTTCGGATGAGAAGTAAGAGAAAATTATTTAATTTTTATTTGGTCAAAGAATAGAAAGTTCAATCCTAAATTCCTGTAACAATTATAATGTTACCAAGTTTGTAAATATTGATCATGAAGGTAAAACATGAGGCTCTTCTTTTGGAAAAGTTAACAATCCATGGAATTTGCTTCTTAATTAGGGATAGAATCTTGGAATTAAGTCAGTTTTTAAGGCTCTAAAACACAGCCTCCCTAAGAGTCGACATTGTGATATTTGAGGTTGAAAGATTAGAAATCTTGTGCTACCTAATTAAGGTCCTTTTCAAAGTATCATTTTTATTTATTTTTAATTAGAGCCTTGTAATTGATTCTTTTGCACATTCAAGATCATTTTTGCTCAATTTACATTTGAGATGTTTGTGGAAACTTCCCTTGTCGTTTTATATCTCAAATTCTTCGTTTAGGACTAAATCAAACCAAAAAGCTCTACATGGCCTCACCAAAATCTGTCTAAATCATGAATCTTCATTAATTGGAGTATGACAATACTGCTCGCTTGAAGTCGGTTAACATATAAATCTTTTTATGGAGACATTTTATTAGCTATTTTTAATAATTAAATTTAATTTCAATAGCCTTTCTTATATTATAAAAAATGCTGCATATATGAATTTCTGATTAATCAAATGAGAGCTACCATCATAATGCAGAATCGAGTGAATGACGTTATTGGTAGGTTATGTGACCAAGTGGCTCATCAAATTTGACTTCTCCCTTACTTAAACCCATAAATTGTGGGTCGGGGTGGCAATTTTTATAAGTAATTAGATATATTTTAATTATAAAATGAATTTAAATTTTAGATAAATAACTTTAAACTGTTTATAACTCAGGTGACTCGTATAATCCATTATAGACACTATTAAACATAATCTTTTAACTAAATTAACAGCTAATACAGTGAATAAATTACAGAAATGGTGTTATAGTATTTATTTTTTTTAATATATAAGAATTTAATATTTTAATACGATTAATTAAACGAGTGCAATTTCAACTAAATATTTATTTTTATACACAAAATGTGATATGCATGACATAAATTGACAGTCCCAATTGTGACAAGGTTCAGTCTTGTATTCTGGTTAACATTATTGTTAACTAATCAATTAATAAGGTTTAGAAAAAGAAGGTTTGATTTTGTTATGCTATCAGAATCAAATTATAGTGTCATGTTTCTAGGGTACACGAAAATGACACTTGAGAGTAACCATAAAAGAGTTGAAAAAACATGCAAATATAACCCTTCCCAGTCATTTCTTTTACTAAAGATTACATTTCAATTCACCACAAATGAATTATATCAGATTATATAAAATAAATTGTTTGATGAGTATAATATAAAATTAATTAAATGAGAAGCAGGAAGGTCTTTTCTTCTTAGTTTGTTTAAAATAAAAAGAATATTCCTTTCTATGGCTCATTATTATGCTAAATAAATTACTGTCTCTAATTGCTTACCATTGCCATTTACTTACGTTATAGTCCGCACGCCAATTGGATCTTGATTTGCTAAAGGGCCATGCTGCTGTTTAATTTAATGAAGAAGCCGAGGCAAATGTTGATTATGTGGAAGGACAGATTATATGTATATACTTAGTTAATGATTATATATATATATAAGCAGGGTATCTTATTTATGCAGTGGGGGCATTATAAGGTGCCTAACACATACTATTTTATAATAAGGATAAGTTCACCACATGGTCGATATCTTAAAGAACTATAAGACCGCTTATTATAAAGACTAATTATCAATACAAAATAATAAAAATAAATATAAACACTCTAAACCGGTATTTTTTATAAAATAATATTTATAAAGTAAATTAAATAAACTATAAAGTAAATATGCAATGATGTGATGCATGAAAATTATATGTTAAATATAATATTTAATCTAGCCATTTAATTAATAATTTTTTATTTTACTTTAAACCTAAATCTAATGAATGAGATGATGACGTGTCTTTTTCTTTAATTACTCAAATTAATGATACAACTAAAAATTTTTTTACTAACATAGATTGAAGCAAAGATAGCGTCTCTAATACATTCAACCTAAATATTCTTATAACAATTATTATCATTAAATTAATATGTTAATTAACTAACAATAATAATTGAAATGAAGAAAGATATGAAGATAAGAAAATTACTCATTAAATAAATAAATAACAATATTTATACATAAGTAAAAAAGCTAAACTAAATACTTATAAAAATTAGTCTAACATATTTAATCTAATGGTCATGGTATTAAATAAAAAGACATAAAATAATAAAATAATAGCTCCCTTTAAATTTAAAATTTTTTCAAGTAGAAAGATGATTCATCTTCACTCTCTATTTCTTGAAAAGCTCCTTAAATCTTAAAAAGAGTAATGAAAACTAAATTAAAATGTTTATGGAAAACTGTAGAGAAAATAATGATGGATAGATGTAGAGAGCAGATAGGAGAGAGCTCTCCTTTGTTGATATTTGAGGAGCATTTTCTCCCACATTGCTAAGTTAACAATGTGGAGGTACTTTCCAAGCCTATATAATAGAGGCCTCACATTGTTATTAAAGTATCCCAAAATAAGAGAAAAATATTAGAGAGTTAAGCAATTATTTTTTCTCCTATTATAAAGAGAGAATTTTAATGTTTTCTCCTTTATAAATAGAGAGTTTGTAACTCCTATTATTTTTTCTTATAGTAAAATTCTTCTATCATTGCCCGTGGTTTTTACCCTAATTTGTTTAGGGGTTTTCCACGTATATCTGTGTGTTCTATTGTGTATTTTATCTTTCTTTATCTTTATTTTCTCAAATTATTAGCTGTGATTTTACTCTATCAGGTTCATATTTTTCTACAATTGGTATCAGAGCTCCTGGTTGGTAAGAAATTCCTTAAAATTCTGTGATTGCAGCTCAGCCTGATCTTTCACAGGAGTTTGAGGTTTTCTTTGGTGCAAAAGAGCTTGTGTGGAGTAGTAAGAATACTTACAATCTAGGGAAGGTTCTGTCTAAGGAGATTGGTATTTAAGAAGTCCGGCCAGACCCTCCGGTCTTTCCCGGAACTTACCTAGTGAGTTGTGTTCATTACTCTGCGGTTCATTTTACAAGCTAAAACGCACTGGTTGTGATAGAAGCAATGGCGGCAAAATTTGAGATTGAAAAGTTCAACGGGAGTAATTTCTCAACGTGGAAATTAAAGATAAAGGCCGTATTGAGAAAAGACAATTGTCTTCATGCTATCGCTGAACGACCGACAACACTCACAGGATGATAATAAGTGGAACGAGATGGATGGGAATGCTATTGCAAACCTTCATCTAGCACTTGCAGATGGGATCTTGTCCAAAGATAGAAGAAAAGAAAAGCAGAAAGGAAATTTGGGACCACCTCACTAGACCGACGAGGCCAAGTCATTACACAACAAAATCTTCCTTAAGAGGAAACTTTACACCTTAAGAATGTCGAATCTACTTGATGTGAGCATCTTAATGTCTTGAATACTCTATTTTCTCAACTCACATCGTTGGGCTATAAAATAGAGTCACAAGAACGTGCGAACTTCTACTCCAAAGTCTACCCGATTCAGATGATCAACTCATCATCAATTTGACAAATAATGTCATACCAAATTCTAGTCTTTGATGATATAGCGGTACCGTTATTCTTGAAGAAGAAAATCGGCCGAAGAAACAAGGAAGACAAGCAGGCAAGTTCACAACAAGTGGAAGCCTTGATGGTGATGAGAGGGAGATCAACAGAACGTGGTCCAAGTGGGAGTCACAATCATGGTAGATCAAAATCAAAGAGTAAGAAGAATTATAAATGCTACAATTGTGGTAAGAAAGGTCACCTGAAGAAGGATTGTTGGAGTTTAAAGAATTCCAATCCTCAAGGGAATGTGGCATGCACTTCGGATGATGGAAATGTATTATGCTGTGAAGCAGCAATATCAACTGAAAGCAGGAAGAGATTTGCTGATGTATGGCTTCTTGACTCAGGAGCAACTTATCACATGACCTCTCGAAGAGAGTGGTTCCATCATTATGAACCTATCTTAGGAGGATATGTGTATAGTTGTGAAGATAATGCCTTAAAGATTATAGGCATTGGAACTATCAGGTTGAAGATGCATGACGGTATAGTCCGCACTATTCAAGGAGTGCGACATGTGGAAGGTCTGAAGAAGAATTTGTTATCTCTGGGACAGCTGGATGATCTTAATTGCATTATCAAAGTTCGGAAAGGAATCATGAAGATTAGCCAGAGAGCGCTTGTAATTATGAAAGGAGAAAAAATTACTGCTAATTTGTATATGTTTTGGGAGAGATCATGAAGTAGAAGCATCTGTTGCTTCAAGTAGTTCAAGCGAGAGATCTGCAATGGTGTGGCATCAGAAGCTTGGACATATGTCTGAACAAGGCATGAAGATTCTTGCTGAGAAAAATCTACTTCCTAGTGTCACAAAGGTGTCATTACCCTTTTGTGAGCATTGCATAACAAGCAAGCAGCATCGACTACAGTTCAATACATCCAATTCTAGAAGCAAGGATGCTCTAGAATTAGTTCACTCTGATGTATGGCAAGCACCGGTTTCATCACTAGGAGGAGCTAAGTACTTTGTGTCCTTCATCGATGATTACTCCAGGAGATGTTGGGTGTATCCAATCAAGAGCAAGGGAGATGTATTTGTAGTTTTCAAAACTTACAAAGCGCGGGTTGAACTTGATTCAGGAAATAAGATCAAGTGTTTAAGGACAGATAATGGAGGAGAATACACAGGTCATGAATTTAATAGCTTTTGCAAGCAAGAAGGCATCAAGAGATGTCACTACGCATACACTTCTCAACAAAATGGAGTGGCGAGCGGATGAACAGAACTCGCTAGAAAGAACTAGAGCATTGTTGGGAGCTCGCAGGCCTAAATAAGGCATTTCAATGCGCTTAACACTTTGTTATGTGATTAAACGGTCTCCATCTACAAAGAATTGATCAAAAGACACCGATGGAGATGTGGACTGGGAAGCCAGTTGATTATTCAAACCTCCATATATTTGGAAGTCCTGTGTATGTGATGTATAATATCCAAGAAACTACAAAGCTGGATCCAAAATCCAGGAAGTATTTGTTCTTGGGATATGCTGATGGTGTGAAGGGGTATCGCCTATGGGATCCCACTGCCCACAATGTTATAATCAGCAGGGATGTAATCTTCCTAGAAGATAAATTGAAGGGAGAAGATGATAGCACTTCAAAAGAAAATTCAGAGACTACAACTATACAGGTGGAAAGAAAGTCTACAGAAGAAGATTCTTCTGAAGTAGCACCAGAGCACGAAGAGGAAGAACCAGTCAAGTTTGAAGAGCCAGCCGAAGTTGAAGAGTCAGAACTTGGAAAGGGAAAACGTATAAAATTTACACCAACCTGGCATAAAGATTATGATATAGGCAGAATGTCGACATCGCCTTCTAACTAAGGAAGGAGAGCCATCAACTCTCCAAGAAGCAATGAGCGATTCGGATGCATCTCGTTGGATGGCGAATGCAAGAAGAGATGGAAGCTCTACATAAGAACAAGACTTGGGAGCTTGTGCCACTACCACAAGGAAGAAAGGCCATTGGTAACAAATGGGTCTTTAAGATCAAAAGAAATAGTGATGATCAAGTGGAGCGGTTTCGTGCAAGAATGGTGGTGAAAGGATATGCTCAGAAGGAGGGGATTGACTTCAACGAAATATTTTCCCCTGTGGTTTGATTAACAACTGTTCGAGTAGTCTTGGCGATATGTACTACATTTGACTTACATCTAGAGCAGCTAGATGTGAAAACAGCTTTTCTCCATGGAGATCTTAAGGAAGAAATTTATATGCTCCGGTGAAGGTTTTGAAGAAAAGGAAAGCGGAACTTGGTTTCATAGGTTGAACAAATCTCTATACGGTTTAAAGCGGTAGCCGAGGTGTTGGTATAAGAGATTTGATTCCTTCATCATGAGCCTTGGATACAACAGACTTAATGCAGACCCTTGTGCATATTTCAAGAGGTTTGGTAAAAGTGATTTTGTTATCTTACTTGTATGTAGATGACATGTTGGTCACAGCCCCAACAAAGATCATATTGAAGAACTAAAGGCACAGTTGGCTAGGAATTTGAAATGAAGGACTTGGGACCAAAGTAAACAAGATTCTAGGGATGCAAATTCACCGAGACAGAAACAATAGGAAGATTTGGCTTTCTCGGAAAATTATTTGAAGAAGGTCTTCGCGACGCTTCAATATGCAAGATTGTAAGTCAATTTCTACCCCACTTCCCTGTTAGTTTCAAATTATCCTCCAAAGATGAGTCCTAGCAGGTGAAGAAGGAAGGATGTAAATGTCTCGAGTACCGTATGCATCAGTGAGTGGGAGTTTAATGTTCGCGATGATTTGTACACGACCGGACATTGCACATGCAATGGGAGTAGTAAGTCGGTACATGGCGAATCCTGCAGAGAGCATTGGAATGTCAGAAAGAGGATTCTAAGATATGTTAAGGGAACCTCGATGTTGCATTATGTTATGGAGGATCGGACTTTATTATCGGGAGGATATATTGACTCGGATTATGCAGTGATCTTGATAAAAGCAAATCTACTACAGGGTATGTGTTCACACTTACCGCTGAGCTCGAGTGGGTTGTGGCGACATCAACAACAAGGCAGAATATGTAGCAGCTACACAAGCTAGTAAGGAAGCAGTATGGTTGAAAATGATGATGGAGAAACTCGGGCACGAACAAGAGCATATTCCTCTGTTCTGTGACAGTCAGAGTGCCTTGCATCTCGCAAAAAATCCAGCTTTTCATTCAAAGTCAAAGCACATACGAGTCCAGTATCACTTCGTTCGTGAAAAAGTGGAAGAGGGCACTGTGGATATGCAGAAAATTCATACTAAAGACAACCTAGCAGATTTTTTGACGAAGGCAGTTAACACTGATAAATTTATTTGGTGTCAATCCTCTAGTGGCCTGATAAAAGTATAAGCAGCATGGAAATGCAAGGAAGAAATAACGGTGTGAAGATCTTATTGATCCTCAATCAAATCTTCAAGTGGGAGATTGTTGATATTTGAGGAGCATTTTCTCCCACATTGCTAAGTTAACAATGTGGAGGTACTTTCCAAGCCTATATAATAGAGGCCTCACCTTGTTATTAAAGTATCCCAAAATAAGAGAAAAATATTAGAGAGTTAAGCAATTATTTTTTCTTCTATTATAAAGAGAGAATTTTAATGTTTTCTCCTTTATAAATAGAGAGTTTGTAACTCCTATTATTTTTTCTTATAGTAAAATTCTTCTATCATTGCCCGTGGTTTTTACCCTAATTTGTTTAGGGGTTTTCTACGTATATCTGTGTGTTCTATTGTGTATTTTATCTTTCTTTATCTTTATTTTCTCAAATTATTAGCTGTGATTTTGCTCTATCAGGTTCATATTTTTTTACATCCTTCTCCTATTCTAAAACTAGGTTTGTAGAGATATATATAGATAAGAGTCATCTTTTAAGTAAGTATCTCTAAAGATAAGTATACATAATATAAATCTATCTAATAGATAAAACTATAAGTGTTATTATCTCCATCAAATACTATCTTATAAATAATTCTTAATATAAATTTTAATAATTATATAAAATGACTAAAAGGCTCCCTTTGGACCTTGGCATAAATATATTTAATTAAGTTTATTTTTAATATTTAGTTCTATTTTTTTTGGCTTTTATTATCTAAAAATGAAAAATTAAGTTTAAGTGAGATATAAATACTTATTTTTACTATAAAATATATATCATTAAAATTTTAAAATATTTTAAATATAATTTAGAGCGATCACCTTACTCCATTTCTTTAGTGGGCCAATGCAGGGAGTGGTTGTTATTAATCAACAAATTTAGACCTTCCATTGAATTTGGAACTTTTTAGGTGGGTAAATGTGGAAAATGTCATTTAATACAATATTTGTTATATTAATTTATTATATCAACAAAAACTTTTGCTTAAATACATAAATATATTTACTAAATGATGAAATATAATTTTATATAAATTTATCGTTAAATTTGGAGTTTTTAGTTGGCTAAATATGGAAAATATTCTGAAATGTCACATTAGATAAGATAGCATAATAAGTCGGTATAGAAATATTGTGTTAAATTGTATTAGTCGTTGAATTATTGGACCCACAAATTGAGACAACCATAATTAGTAGAGATGGCCAAAATATAATAATATCCAGTGTACTCTGAGATAATTTTATATTATTTTTAATTTCCAAAACAAAATTGAATAAAAATTATATTTTATAATTAAAAAAATAAAAAGAGACAGCTAGTGAAAAAGACCTATAAGAAGGAGAGAAGCGTTAATATTGGAGTAAATAAATTTGCTTTATATTTATTAAATAAAAATTATATAATAGGAATTGGGCAGCGGGGTCACTATAATGCGCCAACGCAGCAGTAGAGGAGAGTAAGCTTAGCTTAGCCCAAAAGTAAAAGCCGAAACCAAATCAGATTCCTAGCTACCGAATCTAAGCCATGTTTCCCTCTTCTTCATTTTTTCTTTTTATATTAATTATTATTTATCCACTCTTCCCCGCTCTCTAATTTTTCTCTTTTTCTTTTTTCTTTTCATCTACATCCTCTTCCACGCTCCTTTCTAACGCGCGTGTTTCTTTTTCTTCCTTTTTTAGCTAATTTTGTCTTTCACTGTAATTTACATACACATTTAGAAAATTGACTGAAGTAGAAAAACGAAAACTTTATAGTACGAGCATCTCAATTTCCATTAAATTCACAAACGATTTGCAGTAGTTCCTATATTCAATTTAAAATATACATTTTTTTACATAGATATTAATGGTAATGTGTTTATTCACGGTTCTAAAAGTATGCAATTAATTTATATATAATATTCAGGTAATTTAATATTTAAAAAATAAAAAATATGAAATTCAATTAATAAAATTAAATTTATAACTAAATAATTAAATATAAAAATTAATTAATTGAACTTTAATCCATATAAATTAAAAGTATTTTATATTGTTTAATAACATATAATTTTTAACTCTTTTTAAAATTCGGGTCAAGCACGAACTCATATGCTAAAATCGAATTTGAATTCAAAATTTAAATAATAGAATTAGGTCGGATCAATATCACGCCCGTATCCATTTAGGAACCCGCTTATACCTATCTGCTTTAACATGGGCACTGTAAGGAACTGATAAGTGTGTGCGCATTTGATCTTTGTCGTTTTGCCTCTCGATTTGGTTTGTCGCCAAAAAGGAGTAAGGGGAACACGTGCCAGTGCCTTTGCTGAGTGAAAGGTACATAAACTAGAACCACGCGCCTAGTATGCGAGTGAGGAAAGAATACCAACCAAATGGGAAAATATCTAACAACGAGAGGAAGGGGGGGGACCATGACTTATAGCAAAAGATGATAAAAGCGGAGGCAAAGTGGGTCCCACATCTCGTGACTGAAGAAATATCACAAACCATACAGGTTTCTGCCACGACACCTTAATGGTTACAGTGCGTGTGTCCACTGATTCTTTCTTCAAATCCTCATCTCCTCTTCTTCTTCTTCTTCTTGGCCTTGCTCCCTTCATTTCTGAAACACGCACACACAGAGAGAAGAAGAAACATACTTTCCTGTCCTTTTTTTTTTTTTTTTATGGGATGGAGAGTACTAATAGTAGCAACCTCATAGCACCGTTCGTTATGAAGACTTATCAGATTGTGAACGATCCAACGACTGATACACTAATCACTTGGGGCAAAGCTAACAATAGCTTCATCGTGGTTGACCCTTTAGATTTCTCTCAAAGAATCTTGCCTGCTTATTTCAAACACAACAACTTCTCTAGCTTCGTTCGCCAACTTAACACTTACGTAAGTCTTCCTTTATCTATCTAATAATCCAAGCTTTTTTATTGGATTGATTTCTTTCTCTTCTTTTTTTATTTGTTCGAACTCCAGACCTTTCCGTCTGAGAACTAAAGCTCTTTAGGTTCAATTTATCTTTCAGGGTTTCAGAAAAGTTGATCCAGATATATGGGAATTTGCAAACGAGTGGTTTCTTAGAGGGCAAAAGCAGTTCTTGAAGAATATAGTTCGTAGGAAACACAGCAAAAGCTCATGTAAGATTGAAGATTTTGACAATGAAGAACTGGTAATGGAAATAGCAAGGTTAAAGCAAGAACAGAGAGTTTTAGACGAAGAACTTGAAGGCATGAATAAGCGTTTAGAAGCAACAGAAAGACGTCCTCAACAAATGATGGCTTTCCTTTACAAAGTGGTTGAAGACCCCGATATTCTTCCTCGTATGATGCTACAAAAGGAACAGACTAAGCAATTAAATAGTGACAAGAAGCGTCGTCTAATGATTTCTTCTTCCTCCTCTTCCTCTGGCGGTGCTGCTGTTTCTAGCTCAGTCAAGTCTGAAGAGGAAGAAGAAGGTAATATTGGTGCAATATCCTCCCCAGAAAGTGGGTTCGGTATTGATAACAACAATAATTATAATAATCTTTATCAGTCTTCGCCGTCCCCGGAGACAAATTTTATAGGGTGGTTAGGAGATGGGAACTATGGTTGCGCGGAGGTGGCGCCGGCACCAATAACTGGAGGGATTGGGAATAGTGTGAAACTGGCGGTGTCTCCTCCACCGCAGATGCCAGTGAATGGTATAATATGTTATGGTGGTGGCAGTGGTGGAAATGGTGGTGATAGAGGCAGTCAAACAAGCTATTTTGGAGAATTGGCAACGGCGGTGGAGGCTAAACCACCGCCGCCTCCTTATCCATTTTCACTCTTGGGTGGTGACTTTTAGTTTAATTAGTTGTTATTCAAAGGGTTTATCTTGATTCCTACCTTCCTGTGTTTTTTTTTTCTTTTTCCTTTTTTGGTATATTGGTTTATCCATCTTCTAATATTTTGTTGTAAAAAAGAAAAAAGATTACTTATATGTGGTTAATATACAGTTTATATTGAAATATTTATATTTATATGAACATCTCATTATTTTTTATAATAAAATTATTTAAATATAAAATATATTTTTTAAAAAATTTAATAGATTATTTTTATATTTTACTATATATCAAATTCTATTCTGATAAAAAGAATAAAATTACAAATATCAATTTAATGAAACCTATAGAAAAAATATGCTATATTTATTAAAACTAAATAAAAATCAGAATTTTTCCTTTCTGGGTTTATAGAAAACAAACACTTCACTGTAATAATATATTTAAATTTTAAGAAAATAAAATAAAATTTAGCATCCTAAAAATAGAGAGAGCTAAATCAACCTCTCATTTTCAATTTAAAAAGATTAACTTACTTTTTATTTTATATTTAAAAATAAAAAAGTGACTGAACCTTTATTTTTATAAAAGAAGACTTTATAATAAAAGTCTTAATACGTATAAAGAGTTTTTTTAAGAAAATATAATGATATTGTTTTAAAATAATAATTTTAACAATTAATTAAAGTCACTTGCAGAGGAAGCAAGCAACCATGTCTTTAATAAGTGCTCATGGTTAGAAAATAGTGGGTAGTCCACTGTACATTCAAATATGTTATTCGGATTCAGTTTATCAATAATTCATTCCCCTCTGCAAAAACCTGCCCTGTATTACAGAAAGTTAGGTATTCTACAATAACTATTAATTATCTCAAATAATTTAGAAATAGCCTTATTCACTAAGTTAAAAAGAAATACTGCCAAAATTTCTTGAAAAATCGGTAATTTTGTTTCAAATTGATGTAGTTTTAATTCTTTAAACATAAAAGGAATTTGATGGCTTATAATGATTAATGATTGATTGAAATTTATTAAAAAGTATTATTTTAATTATATTTAATAATATTAAAAATAAATATAAAATTTATTTTAAATGAAAGTGATATCATATGTTCGAATCAATAATAATAATATAATATAATTATAAAAAAATATAGAAAAATAAAATAAAAATATAACTTTTTTTTTAATATATTAAAGTGTTATTATGAGATTTATTTAAAAACTCAAACTATTCTATTTGAATTTAATTTATAAATCTAATTTGAGTTAAAAATAAAAGAAAATTTATTATGTTTGATTGTGTGTTATGTATAAAAAAAATAATAACTTTTTATATTAATTTTAAGGAATAATGGATAAGAAAAATTTGAACTAATTCTTAAGAAAGAGTACGACAACTGTAATTTAATTGGACTTGATTATGCATGTTGGGGTGATAATATTGAAAAATAAGATTTATAGAATTTACAGCAAAAAGGAAAAAGAATTGAGTTAACGAGAGCAGGTCTCGAATATATATTTTTAAATAAAATTTGGAGGTTGTCAAAGAGTTAGGGAGCAGAGCAGGAGGCGGTTAAATCCACGAGTCACAGACTCACGAACACAAACACCGCCGCACTAATTTTCCTAGGTAAGTAGTATCCACTGAAAGGACGTCACGTGTACCATGACTGTTAACTCTGCCTAACAGTCCAAAAACGCACTGTATCATGCCCGACCGCCATTGCACACTTGAAGGCGGTTGGCAGCGGTGAAAAGTGAAGATTTTAATATAATACTCCTACCGTACTAATATTAATCAATGGTATTTGAACAATAATATAAAATCAGGGTTAAAGCAGTAAAATTCTGAGTGCAAACTTTCGCTAAATTTATCCTCATGCAGTAACTTTTCTATCGTTCAAAAAAATAAAAAAAGAAATGGGCACACGAGTGAAATGTTGTTTGTTACCTTTGACTCTTTGGATCGCGCGAGGACATAGCAGAAGGAGTAGTATTGGTTAATGCGAGGAACTGCTCTCTCTCTCTCTCTATTGGTTGCCCCATCTTGAGATGTCAACTTTTTGTTTTCTTGTCTGTCCACTTCCCTCCTCACGTGCTGCTTGCGTGACACTCCAGATGCGAATTTTCGCTTTATGGGCTCTCACAGTGGCCACGTGAAGACTCGAGGCCAACTCTTTTTTATTCCTTTTTATCTTCTGCAAATAATTACACTCTTTTTTGGGATTTAGCAGTTGGAAGTTGTGGTTAATAGATAATAGAAGATTAAATGTTTACCTGTACTAGTCCAATCTATTGCTTCAATATTTATAATAGAAAAATGTGTTAGAGGCTGAATCATATTATATATTATCTTTAATTGAAATTTTTGATATTTTTCTATAAATTTAAATTTTATTTTTTGATTAATTGAATATTAAATAAAATTTTAAAATTATAATTAAATAAAACTTTAAATAACTTTTATATTTAATAAATAAACATATATTGTATAGATTTTATATTTGATATTATCTTACATAATTAATATTTTATATTTTATAATTTTAAAAATATAGTTTTCATAAAAAGTCTAATAAAAATTATTTCTAAAAATAACAAAAACTGATGATATTTAATTAAAATAATTATATTTATAATTAAAAGTAAACTATTATCTTAAAAAGGATAAAAAAATAACCGGCAAATTAAATATAAAATTAATGGAATGTAAATTTAATAAGTATTTTTTTTATATATGGTTTCTTATAATATTTTTAAATAACTAGATCCATTTTCATAAAACGAGCTGCATATTATTTGTACATTTTATATAATAAATAACTTTTATATATGTTAATTATATGATAAAAAGAACATAGAAACATATGATTTTGAATTATTATTTTTTCTACAGAATTGTATTACATTCAGATAAAAAAAGAATCATGTTATGAACCTGAATATTAATTGAATTTGCTGTTTGGTTTGTAGTGTGAAGTAATGATTAATTATGGTATTTATTACTAAAATAAGAAAATCTGATTAGGACAAAGTCAAAGGAGATTAAGAACTGAATTCATCCTTAATGGGGCTTAATTAGTCGTGAAAAGTAGAATGACGAGAGAAGAACGTGAGAGTTGATCACCTGGGACCCAAAAAGCGGAAATCCCACTTTTATTTATTTATTTATATATTTTTGTGGATGGGACTCGTGTCAAGAAAAGAGAGCATTTACAAGAGAGGAATTGGTGGGTCCATAAAGGAAAGGCGAAAGATGGGCCCCGCTATACCTCCCTCGTGTGTGGAGACGGGCAAAGGCAAATGCATCTTGTCTTGTAAAATAAAATTTTCTTTTCTGGGTGGGGACCACTTCCCTCGTCTATTGCGTCCACGTGGGGAGTGTAAGACATGGGAGTGGCACGTGTTAGCATCCCAATGCTATCGCTTATTTATTTATTATTTATTTATTTTGGTTTCTTCTTTTGGAGTTTTGGCATGCAACACATAACACAGCACAAATGAGAAAGAAGGAACCCCCCCCCCTCTTACCGAGCCCAGGCACACCTGCGGTGCACCTCTGGCACACACAATCATAGATGTTAAACCCATCACCATACTAGGTCCCACCACGTGTCGACCCTTTTATTCAAGCTCTACCTGATTAGTAACTGGATTTGCTGCAACTATTCCGGTTAGTATACGATTATTTCTATTATATAACTCATATTTTTAGTCAAAGTGAGAAAAAGAACATAAAAAAAAGTAATATCCAAATATTATAAACATATAAATGAATGATTAGAACTGATATCCACATCGTCTTCTTTGTCTTTTAAAATGGAGAAAGAATTTATTACGTATGAGATGGAGAAAGGTCGACCAGTGTTGTGTTGCAAAAATGTTAAAATAAAATATTAAAAATTTGAAATAAAGACGAAGAGAAAAAGAAAAAGAATCGTGGCCATATGTTCAGGTTAATTGTCGTTTTATTTAAGGAATTGTGAGTTTAAAGAAGTGTGGTCAGAGATCGACCACGTATAATTAGGTAGCTCATGCAATTGCAACCTCCTGTTTTATCACTGTTGTTTCTTGGTAGGTTTGGTTTTCCCTTTTGTTTTATTTTTCTTAAGAAGAAATAGATTTGGATTAGAATACATGTGATACATACTATATTATATAATTGAGACACTGTATTTATTACCCATATTTCAATTGAATCTTTTCAGTGACAAACTTACTATGATCTTTTCGTTGTTTCAAAGCATCCTCCTAAATTCCAAATGATATGGAATTAACAAGGGAAAGAAAAATCATTATGCAATATCAGATTCCCAGTAACAATTTTTCATGAATAAAAAGCATCCTTAGTATTACTTTAATATGTATAAATTGAATTTAAGGTGAAACACACCCAAAATTAGGGATCCTGATTTCGCCCCCATCACATTTTGGATTTAATTGGGATTTCCTTTTCCAGGTAATGTCCTTTTCTTTGGTCCCTTTTCCGTCACACGCATGCAGGTTTAGCTCAGAAATGAACTTGGGTTCTTTTTCTTTTTTTTGGGTGCCTTTTTGAGAAATCAAGGGAAGCAGCATTCGGCCCAGTTGGGCTCATTTGTCTGGGTGTATCGACCCACAATATTCTATAGCCCAATAACTCATTATTGAAGGATGATAAAAGTTTTCACATGGTTTAGATCTAATCACATGGTTTTATGTCAAGGTTAAACCCTCTGTAAAATAAGTTGCAATCCCTGATCAACAAAAGGAAAAGGTGAAGGAAGACCTAAAACATTTGTTCATATCGAACCAAATTGTGCCAAACTGGTCATGATGGCATTTTGCCTCACAATTACAGTTGAAACTACTCTAATCATACACGAGGGTAGGCTCTTTCTGAGCATTATTCTATGAACAAAGAAACAGGGATGCTATAATCCTTATCAAATATCCTTTTTTTTCTTTATCTTTCTCTCCCACTTTGCTTTTAATTCTAATTTATTTCCTTTTCTAAAAAATAATTTAATTTATAGAAATGAACAGAAAAATGTCTGGAGAAAGTACCAATGGAGCCTTTTAATATTGTCTAATTGCTGGGAATTTCCAATACAAAATTATCATATGAATGGGGTTCATGTGTCTATTGCTAGTGTGGGAAAAGGTCATGTCCCTTTATTTTGGTTTTGGCAATTTTCACTTTCTTCCTTTAATCAATTTTCTATAATTTCAAAAAAAAAAAACTTTATTTACTCAGAAATCATAGAAAATATTCTAGTGCACATCTATTTCCTTTTCCTTTTAATTTTTGTTCTTTTTTTTTAATTAAAATTAAACTCGACTTTAATCTTTATTAGGACCCTATAATCTTCCTCATTATTTGTAAAATTTATTTGTGGGGTTGCCATTGTCTACCACCACACGAAGACTGTTTTTAGTTAGTCATTTTATTTACCATAAAATATATATTTTCTCAATCCATTTGTAATAAAATCCAATATTGAAAGTGAAGCCTCAGATTCTGAGATATTCCAATAAAATTTAATCTTTCTATAAATGTCTTGCAAGCTAGATTGGTTAGATCAGAGATCTTATTGATTTCTTTTAATTAGGCACTTCCACAAAGATCTTGGTACGTGTTATATAATATGTGGTTTTGGATATAATGAGGTTAATCACCAACCCACATTCTCCTCATATGATTAAATGAAAAGCGTTTGATCAATAGATTTAATTCTATAAATAGTTAGTGTTCCTTTAATTAGAACATTCTGCAAAATACGTCATCATCGACGTAAGATGCAATGTCTTTCCTTGATATGTATATCATTAGTAAATATGGATTAACATAATTATTAGAAAAACCAAAGTGATATTCCCATAACCATTAAATACAATTATTGGGAATTTGCCAAGTTGTTTTACACTGCATTTCCCTTAAAAACTAAAAATAAAAATACCATATATATATATTACTAGAATATTACGAAGTACTACAGCCGTAAATAATATTTTCATAATATTTCCTTAACTATAATAGCAAATATGAAGGTTTATATTATCAATTAAACAACTTAAAACTATTAAATTTGATTGAAATATTCCGGCATACATGTAATATATATATATACAAAAGTTCATGCAAATGTGCGACCCGCCTTTTCCCATCAATGCTCAATTAGCGTCTTTGATAATTGGTGTTTACAAGACTTAAAACTTAAGCCAACTCTAGCTAATGGGTTAAACAAGAAAAAAAATAAAGGAACCATCCTTGTTAAGCAAATCATTACTCTATAAAATCAGGGCACACCTAATTTCCATACATTTAAATTAGCCATGCAGGATGCTACTTGTTTTGGGTCAACTCTAATAAAATTATTTTATGGGATATTAGAAGAGTTAACAATGAAAGTTCAGTTTGATTTAAGAAAAGATAAAAGAAATATACTTCCAATCTTACAGTCTGCTTTCAATTCCAAAGTTTTAAAATCTAATATTTATAGAAGCATATACTTGCCAATTAGGCTAGCATTTTGAGGCAAATACATAAGACCTTATGCCATATTTCTGCTATGGAATGACTTTTTAAATAATTAAAAGAGAATGACTTATTTTTGCATATTATTTTATTTATTACTGGGTCAATCAGTGGGGGGTTTTATAATAGAAAATTAAGTATTCTCTACATTTATTATATGGGTGATAATTTATTTAGTATAGAAGAGAAAACTCGAATTTAAAACAAATTTTTATTTATTTATGAGTAAATCAGTTAACTAGGTAGCGAATTAAAAGTTTTGAGGGCTTGGAATCTCTGTTGTCTCTCGAAGAAGTTATTAGAAGACACAATTGAATTTAACGGCTGAAAATAGACATCTAAGGCATAACTTTTATTTATCTACTTACATCAAACTCGAATAACTAATGCTTCAACATAATGATTAATTAAATCAGTCCGACTAAAACTTTTATTCTCAGTAGCACTTTAACTAGTAGAAAAGTTATTAAAGGCAAGAATGGTATACGATCCCCCAACAAAGAGTTTGATCTTCAAATTAAATCTTTGCTGACTTTATTGAAAAGTTATTAAATATAGTGAAATCTTAGCTTCCGAGTTACAAGAACTGAGCAATAAGAAAGCAAATAATTTACTAATGTCTCACTTTAGAGGTTGATGCTTCTGCTAATTGGAAGCAGTAATGATTTTTTTGTAAAATAATGAAAAAACTATTAGTAATATTGTAAGCAAAAACCAATCCTTCATATCCGAGGCTTATGGAAGCATGAATTCTAATTATTTTATGACGAACGCTTAAGGTGAAGATAAAGCGAGTGAAATTAGTAACTAGTTATATGCAGTTGAATTTGATATACACAGCAGAATGGATGTGTTGCTAGCAAACGGATTCTATCTTTTCAGCAGTGAAGCTTTCATTGATGGAGCTTAATTCCCACGTACTCAAAGTGGGAAATCTCCAATGAATTGTCTTATACAATTTTAATTTCTTATATTATGTTTCTGTGAATTGTCTCTTCTCAAATTTTGGTAAAGATGTGATCATAAGTTGGCCAAAAGAATAAAACAGGCGGAAGTCATAAAATGAGTGGGGACCAAATTAAGCACTACATAATTTCTTATATATATGGTATGGAGCTAGCGTTGGTTCACATGCTCTTTCTCTTTCTATCTTTCCATTAATATAATCGATTCATTAATTGGTTGCTTTATACTACTTTTTTTGTCATACTTTATGCTTCAATTAGAAATAAAACCAATTGGATTTAGCATAGTTGACGGTGACAACCAATTCACACGCCTGTCCTATCATTTTCTCAAGAACATTAACAAATGCGGCTAATGAATTAGTTAACTATTATATTAGACTCATATGTATAATTAATTGCACTAATCTATAAACTGATCACCGTGTATTACCTTAAAAATCCCACTAATATAACGGCACCAGAAAGTAACCTAGCTAGCTAGAAGTAAACTTGTAAAGGCTAGATGCTAATTGATATCAATTGTTTTTGTGATTAATATAGATGTGGAAGCATGCACTTAGGAACCCTAAAAACAATATAATTATACTAGGATATGGACATGTTTGATTGTGCATAAAATATTATATACACATATCATTAGCATATTATGTACAGTCAAAAGTCTGCATACTTATATACTAATCTAATCCATAGTAACCTTTCATTTTAGCATTTGGTCAATAATATTATCTATTATGATTTGAGGAAACGTTTTGTAATGAGCATGGAGGCAACACCGGCCGAGTGTTGTATCTTTTCGATCGCATTTTTAATAGCCTGAGGCCATACTCCTTTGACAATCCACCTGGGATGGTCACTAATGATTAATAAAGTCAAACTCTATATTGGTGCTTAACTATGTGGCAGTTCCAACCTCCAAGTACACACTCAAGTACGTACTCCATGGGTACGCACTGTTGTTTCTTTGTTTATTTTTCTCTAAAATGAGCTAAGTTCTTGTGCAAGGTAAATAATACTTCTAATATCAAAACTCAGAATCTACGTATATAGTCTGATAAAGGTACTTCTCCCAAGTAACTGCACCATGAACGTGGCTTCTAAATCTTCAAACTCTCTGTACAATCTGTTACAAATGCCCTTTGAAGCTTCAGAAAAGCAAGGGCTAGTATGCATAATACATTAACATAATTTAACGGATGGCTTTCATCAGGCAGTGCACCATGCATTCAGTTTTTCTTTTTATATTGTTCTAATATACATATAGAATATTTTATTGGAAATATTAATTGATTAATATATGTATTAAAACATTAAGGGTATCTAATATATGTATGTTTGACGCCCAAATACTGAACTTCAAACATGGGTGTTGAATTTCTTTTAGCAAACATGATTTTGGTATGTATTGTTCTTGTCCAATTCCTTTCAAAATTAATTAAGAACTCCAAGTGCAAATCAATCCTTTAATAGAATGAGCAATCTTATGAGATGGGAAAGGTGTTGTCCTTTGAAATTTAGCACAAGGAAATCCGGAAAGAATCCAAAAAGAACTCAACTCAATGATCATTTGATAAAAGCCTGTGCATAAATGCTGCTTGCATACATATACATCTGTAGCTAGTTGAATTCTCTGCGATAAAGCCAGCCCTGGTGTGTAAACAGTTAAGAAATAAGAATAAAACAGAGGGACAAATTTATATATATTTTTAATTTAAAAAAGAATAGAAGAATCCGTACCAACAACTAAATAGAAAATTCTGTGCAGACAAGAGAACAACAAAGAAAAGAAAGGAAAAGATTTTCTGACGAATGGATCATATATAATGTTTGATAGCACATGGCAGAAAAAAAAGGACAAAAAAGAAAGAAAGAAAGAAAGCAAGTAAAAAATCACAGTTGCTATGAACTTGTGAGCATGCAGAAGAGAAGAAGAAAGGGCCAAAGAGAGACGTGAACATGCCTTGTGTTTGTATTGGAAATGCCAAATCGAATAGAAAACTTAAAAAGGAAAGAGTTACAGTTCTTTTAAGTGCACGCGTCAAACCAAGTTTTGGAAACTGCAATATACATTTTATATATATATATTCTCTTTTCTTGATTTTAATTTTGTGATTATAATAAAATGAATGTATTGCTTTCGATGGAAATTAATAGGAGATTTTTTTTTATCTAATTTAGTATATTCTCATTTATATATCAAATTCATAAAATTCTAATTTTTTAGCATGTTCAATTTACGGTCATTTAGATTTACCATTAGATATATTCGGAGATAGCCTATTGGTTTTAGGTATATTAACTCAAATATAATTTTATTTTTTCCTTATAATTAATAAAAAAACTTGAGTAATTATTAAAAAAATAACTAAGCGTAAATATACTAATTAATATAAAACGCCTTTTTACCTTTTTAGAACATATTTAATGCAAGTAGAAATAGCCATATAGTACAACATAAAGAGGAGGATATTCATGATTCATGAATAAGTTGGTGATTCCATCTCTAGACTTATCAAAATCTTTTTTCTTTATATTTATTTATTTCATTGAGATATCTAAAAAAAGAATAATCTTTAATGATATCTGGGAATAGATTTGCTTCATAAGTGAATATTTTTAAGAGTGAGGTGGAGATTTTATTTTGCTAAGATAGTTATTAATGCTAAAAATAAAAATAAAAAAGACTCAAAACGCTGATTTGAGTTTCATATTATTTTTTTAATAAATATTTGATGAATTTATAGAAAACTTTAAATAAATTTCGTTGACCCTATGAAGAATTCAATATCATTTGTGATTATTTACTAACTGGTTGATATATAAAAAGTTATTGAGAAATACAATTCATAATAAATAATGTAGAATTAGATAGTGAATATAGTTCTAGTGGTGAAGTGGCATTTGTGACATGTGGTTCAGGTACACTGCAGCCTACCGTTTCCACATATGTAAAACCGAAACGTGGTAGTGGATAAAGTACAAGATAGCTTCTACTGGTGAATGATCATATGTTAGGAAGATGGCACCCTCACTTTGCTGCAAGAAGAAGTTGTTTCAGGGAAAAAGTCATATGAATTCTGATAAACATCATGACATGGTTTATCAAATACCTTGTAATCAACAACAAAAAATAATCATAGGCTGCCTGTGCATTACCCACTTAATCTCAACTTATGGAATTCTCATTGCCCACTCTAAGATTAATTTTTACTTTATTTATGAAACTACAACAATTCCCCACCCAGTATATAGCTCCTACTCCAACTCTGCCTAATTTCACCCTTATGATTTTATTTATTTACTTATTAAGCTTTTTACAGAAACTTTGGTATCATTCATGAAAATGAATCACAATGGAAAGTAGTTCCACACTTACTTCCATCTCCTTGCTTATGGTGTATCAAATCCCTGTCTTTCCCAATATCTCAGCACTAGATTGGTCAAAAAAGAGCATCATGACCAGTCTATGGACTACCCTTCAAATCAGATGGTTGGAATATGAATAGGGTCAGTGTTCCAAATTCCTCCCTCTGTGGAGAGATTCTTCTTCGTTTACCTTCATGATAGTAACCAAAGTGTTACTGGTCCAGGACTTTCTATTAAAAAAATAAAACAAAATTGAAAGCATTATTTGAATTGAAGAATTTCAGATATAAAAATCTATCCGTGAATATAAATTTAGATATTTTAATCGAATTCTCAAAATCCTTCTATGAAAACAAGCTAAAATATATACTTGTGAATCCACCCATCAAATAAATATAAAAATTGATGTGATGATGTTACATTTTCACGTATTTTGCATAATTGGGTGTACTATAATTAAGTAAATGCCATCAATAGGATTCAAGAGTAGCTAGTTGTCCTTGTAAATAGAATTTTTATTTCGTTTGCTTTTCTCTTTTTGTTTTTCCCCTCTCAAGTCGTTGGTTAATAATTAGTTATTTACTAATAGAGAGGTAGAGATGTAGTGTCATGCCCTTCACCACGGATAATTCTTATATATATACACTACCCTATTTCAAACTCAATTATATATATATTTATCTTATGTTTGAATAAAGCCTTCAAAAATAAAAGTGTTTGTTTTTAGGCTCCGAAGCTATAGCTCTCCGTTTTCTTCTCCCCATTGAACCCAAAAAAAACAAAAAAAAACAAGAGTAGATCATTATATATATATATATGATCGAACCCTCATGCTTCATGAAAAGGATAAGACTCTCCAAATCCATACTTCCAATAATCCAGGAATTCCATTAGTATCTCCTCAAAATCTCTCGTTTGGATCATAAGATAAAACTATCTGTCTCTAATCTCACCCTAATCTCTTATAATAGTTTTATTTTGTGTCAAAAGGGGATTCTATGTAACTTGCAGTTTCCTTGAATGCATGAATTTCTTTAGCCTTTGAGAGAATTGTTTGTTAGTTAGCTCTTACTGTAAAACTGTTTTTTTTAAGTTTGCTGTTCTTTTTCTTTGTCTTTTCTATTGGCTCATGGAGTACATGAAAGAAGTGGAAGGCAAAAGAATCCATGATCCTTTCAACAAAAATATGGCTATATCACCAAGCAGGTGTATATGGGTGCCAGGGGCAGTCATAGTTGGTGCTGGTCCATCAGGACTGGCAGCGTCTGCTTGTCTTCAAGAAAGAGGTGTTCCTAGCTTGATTCTTGAAAGGGCTAATTGTATAGCTTCTCTATGGCAGCTCAAAACTTATGATCGTCTTCGCCTTCATCTCCCAAAGAAATTCTGTGAGCTCCCCCTCATGCCATTTCCATCAAGTTTCCCTACCTACCCAACAAAACAACAGTTTTTAGCCTACTTAGAGGCTTACAAAGAGCATTTTGGTATAGAACCAGTCTTTAATAGCACAGTAGTGAATGCAGACTTCGATCATCGATGCGGGTTTTGGAGGGTGAAGACTTTAGGAATGAAACAAGAAGAGTCTGAATATGTATGCCAATGGTTAATTGTTGCAACAGGTGAAAATGCTGAGGAGGTTGTGCCTGATATTGAAGGAATGGATAGTTTTGAAGGGCCAATTATTCATACAAGTTCATACAAGAGCGGCAATTTGTTTCGAGGCAAAAGAATTTTAGTTGTTGGATGTGGAAATTCAGGGATGGAAGTTTGCTTGGATCTTTGCAACTATAATGCTCGTCCATCAATCGTTGTTAGAGATTCGGTGAGCATATATGAGATTGCCATTCTTGGGATTGCTTTAACGTAAATTTCTTTCATTTTTTCCAATCTTTCTTCTTTAATCTTTATCATTCAAGGGAAAACATAAGGGAACAAATTACTCTTAACCTGCTTTAGAAATTAGAAAACAGAAAAAAATATCTAAGAATGATTTCACTTTTACCATATTCTTATTGCACCAATTTAGTGGGCAATTTTCTTGAAAAAATGTCTCTTCATTTTCCAATTGGGAATAGTGGGCTTCACTTTGCTATAAATAATATAAGCATTTTTTTTTTTTGGTTTAGTGCAGAAAAATTTCTCAATATTATACTTGCTAGGAATATGTTATACAACAATAGAAACCAAGCAAAGGTGAATCCTTTTAATGCCACTCTGACCACTTGCCGAGGGAGAATTGGGAATTACCTGTTTGAGAGTCGACTATTCTTCTGAACCCATTTTCTTTTAGAGTTTCTTTTAGTGTGTGTATGGTGTTGCTTGACTCTATGTTTTGTGATTAATAATGTAAACTGGGACTATAGCAAGTATATATTTTCCACTTTCTTGGAATATGTTTTGCATGCGTAGCCATAGTCAGCATTCCAAAAACTCATATATCGATCATACAGCCTGTTAAACTTTTCTTTTCTTTTATATAAAAAGAAAAAAAGAAAAAAAATTCTTTCTGTAACACACTCGTGGACATTGTTGCAGATTCTAAAGTATAGAAAATAGCATTTGTAATGAGATAAATCCTGAAAGATGCAAAAATACAGTCCTTTAAATATATATATATATATATATATATATTTTTTGATTTCTTTTAAAAGCTTTTTAGGTAACTTTTTTCCTTTGACTGTTGCTGTTGTTGCAGGTGCACGTCCTGCCGCAAGAGATGCTGGGTACATCAAGTTTTGGTTTGTCCATGTGGCTGCTCAAGTGGTTTCCTGTGTCCATTGTTGATCAAATTTTATTATTTGTATCATTTTTCGTGCTTGGCGACACTTCTCAGCTTGGTCTCCACCGTCCTAAACTTGGTCCTCTGGAGCTCAAAAATGTCACTGGAAAGACTCCTGTACTGGATGTTGGCACTATTTCTAAAATCAGAAGTGGAGATATTAAGGTTTAATAATCTTGTTTACTATCTTATTCACATCAGTTATTCACTATTTTGCACATCATTAATTAAATTAATTAATTTTAGTTATGACTACTCTTTATAGGTTTGCCCTGGAATAAAGAGACTAATGCATCATTATGTAGAATTTACTGATGGAAGGATACAAGATTTTGATGCTATTATTCTAGCCACAGGTTACAGAAGTAACGTGCCTTCTTGGTTAAAGGTACATATGTTAATGATTTTTTTTTTTTTTCTCTAAAAAATATTTTATGAACTACAAATAGTAAGTGCTGGTTCCATATATAATGAAAAGATTGTTGTAATATATTCAGGATAACCATATGTTTTCAAAAAAAGATGGAATGCCTGCTAAGTCATTCTCAAATGGATGGAAAGGCGAAAACGGATTATATGCTGTAGGATTTACAAAGCGTGGCCTGCTGGGGGCTTCCATTGATGCAAGAAGAATTGCACAGGACATTGAGATGCGGTGGAAAAGCTGAGGCACCCAGTGTCATGGCCTTTGCTCGTGCATCACCCGCAACAATCGTGACCCAGAAAAGAATATGATTAATTACATTTTTGAAAGAAATCCCAATCAACCTTTTCGGTCATCCTCTCATTAGATTGAAGAAAAGAGCGAAAAGAGAAGGATATGTTAATAATATATTTTTTTACCTCTTCAATTGCACAAATGCTAGGAGATTTTAATATGTTAATTAGGGTATAAACTTGGGGGTGAGTGTAACTTGGAGAGAAGAAGATTCTCATGTGTATATCTTGTGTAATATTTATTTTTTCCTAGTTTGGGTAAGCAAACATTTTTAAGTGACAAAGGGTGAGGTGGAGTGGGTTAGGTAGATTTGTTTTTGTAATTTCATATCTTTCAAGGAAAGAAGTGGTGAAATATAAATCAACTATGTATTTTCCCATTGGATTTGTAATTGATGTAGAAAATGAAAACTATATTATATAAATGATGGTTTCCATCAACATGTGCTCTTTTACAAATGGGATTCTTTAATAGATAGTACAGCTAAGAATAGACCACAAAATTATGAGCTCTAATAATACTATGGGATCTGAAAATGAATTGAAAGAATTAACAGATATCTGTCAAGAGTTTATATATGGAACATTCAACTGATCTTCATCTCTGGGACCATTTTTTATATCTTCTTTTTCAGCAAACAAAAGGCAAAAGTGATTAAAAGAAAAGGAAGAAAGAGAATTAACAAATAAATAAAAGACATAAATGATAAATCAATTAGGTCAAATAAAAGGTCTTGTATAGAAGTCAGTGGCCCTCATCAGGTTCTCCTCTGTATCTTCTGTAAATCAACATCTTTTTTTTCCTTAAGAAAGAGAAACAAACAAACATGTATATTTTGCAGGGTATACATAAGAATTGGATTAATACTTATCCTAGTTTTGCCCTATATTGCTTGGCCTTTCTATCCTCATCAATACATTGGACCACTATTACATTTCTCTATAGTCCAGACAATGATCTTCATCATAGCTTCGATCCCTGTCATTGTATTAATGGCGTATAGTAATGTTTAAAACCTTTATGTGTATGAAGATTTAGGTCATATTCAAAAATGATTCACGAAAAGAGCTGATCAACAAGTTTCTAGAAAATGACCAGTCATGTATTGTTGCATAACCATCACTTTTTTCAGGCTAAATTTGCATTGATCTGTCATGATTTGTTCCTTTTCCTAAATTACACGTCTCATCCTCTTCCTTCAATATCCTCCCAATCATTGTAGACTAGCATATATGAACTCATAAAATAATTAAGTAATTAAGATGACAACCTAATTAATATCCTGCAAAACTATATTTGGAAATGACTATTTCATGTTATGTAATTCCCGGCCTAGCGGCCTTTAATAGGCTTTTGTTACGAGAAGAAAGATTAATTATGAAAAACTGCGATCAATGAGTAGGGCGGCGGGGGCATCATGGATATGTACAATGACTTCAAAGTAGGCAGCAAGGGAAGATGGCAGTTAAGGGTTTAATGATATGTTGTTGGCGGGTTATATTCCGACCCACTGGAGTTGATGAATCTTATTGGCTTCAAAATAAGACAGTACAAACTAGAAGGAGAGGATATTAAGGGTATATCAACGTCAGAGGTTTATGTTTTTCTTTTTAGGGGTAAATCTTGTTTAGGACCAGCAAAAGATGGCCTACTAATAATTTGGCTGGCCCATTAGATCCCCATAATTTCATTCTTAGAGGCCCTTAATCACCTGCTTGCTACCGACTTTCTTCTTTTATAAATTTTTATATCCATGCCCTTCTTTGGCACTAATTAGGGCTAATTATATCTATTAATTAAGATAATATCGGGCTAGCCTAAGGTTGTTGATAATGTAATTATACTTTTTTCTTTTTTCTTTTCTTTTCTTTTCTTTTTGGTTTGATGCAAGTTGTACCTTTCCTACAAGCATCATGAGGTTCACCTTTTCTTTTCTTTTCTTTTCTTTTCTTTTTTCTCTTTCTCCATTTTCTTTTTTATGCTATAAAAAAAACACTAGATCTTCCATACTTGGGGTTGAGGGTCTCGCTTATAAATGATATATTTTGCCCAAAAAGGTGATATATAAGGAGTTACATATATGATGGGAAACCTAGGAGTGAAACAAGGGACATCGTAGACCAAAGATAACAGAGATTAACCAAACGCGGAAAAATGGTAATTTTTTTTTTTTTTTAAGAATAATCAAGAGCTTATCTCATAATTGATGAAATCCAAGATAATCACAAAGCCTTAATGTATCAGGTAAGAGAAAAAAAGCTTTAAATGGGTCAAAAGCATAATCATATATATTTTCAATAATGAAGGAAGATTCTTTTTCTTTGTACTCATTTAAATTTTTGTCTCTCTTTTCTTTTTATCAAGAATCATATTCAACCTTGTATAATAATAATAACAATAATAATATATAGTTCACGAAAAACATCAAGAATAATTTTAAGTTATCTAACAGGCCTCGAGTTATTAAATGGGTCCAAAAGAATAGTTTTAGTAGCTTTGAATACTTGATTAAAGTCATTAAAATGATTAGGTCCAAATTATGAAAACTATTAAAGTCTAATGGACTCGTGAAATTTTGATAAAGGCCTTAAAACTAATTTTAATGTGAAGAAGGAAGCCCTTATTCCCTTTACAATTTTCTATTTTTCTTTCTCAGTGTTGTGAATTTCTTTTAATTTCCTGCAATTACCAAGCTATATGAAAGAAATAATTTCATTTCTCAGCACCCCTAAACCAATCCAACTCAAATTCAGTCATATATAGTTTTCTTTTATTGCAAAATGAAGGTGCATGTCAAAATAATGTAAATATGTGTAGGTTAATTAGTATTTAGTATCTTTAAGAGTAGAGAGGGTTACCCAGAAGAAGGTTCTAAGATTTGTCCAGCCGACAGCAAAATGTTGGTGAAGTGGTGGAGTAGAAATTGAAGGCAACTAGTAGTAGTTCTTGGCGTATACATAATTATTTATATATCGGCAAACTTTGTGTACATGCGTTGAGACTTGCTTCAAAGAAAACTACACAGTTGCCCTACAAAGTAGTTCATATATATAAATATGTATATAGATATAGATATTGGTCCAGATGGGCACGTGATTACCATGCAGACAATTCACCACCGTCGGGGCAGCTTTCTTGTTGTAGAATAGAGGTACACATAACGCACATGTATACTCGTGGTTTTGGACCATCCAATTTAGTCTTGATGATGGGATTTACTGCTTTTAGATTTATTGTTAGTGGTCCTATAATTTATTGTTAGACGGACCATTTTTCTTTATTACGGATTAATATGTATATATACATTAGTTAGATATATATAGTGACGACTAAGAATTGAGAATGTGGTGTTTGAGTTAAAGACTTGGATTGTTACGTTTAAAATAACAAAGATAGGGTTACAGAAGTAACATGCCACCATTAATATTATATTTTCACCATGTAAATAGAGCTGGAACCTTTCATTGCTTTTATGCTAACGTTTTTATTCTATTTTGTTTTCATATACTTTCTTTTGTTAAGTTCTATCTTCAATACTCCATCAAAGAGCAATTTGCCCGGATCTTTATCATTTGTCAAACATACACCTCTTGTTGAAAGCTTATTATAAATATACTCATGTTTACATTTAAGGCCCTGACTTAATAAATAAATATGTCTAATCTTTTCTTTTAGTCCAAGTTTTAGATTTTCAAATATGAGATAAGGGTCACCTGTTTCTTGGATTTAGACCACTAGGTCTTTCACTTTAGTGGGAGCACGCTATAAAATTTGGATAAAAATCTTAGATTCAAATTTCCACTTCTTTCTTCCAATATAGAAAATAATACTATATAAAAATTTCATAAGCAAAAACCTATTTTAGGGTTAAAACTCACGCATAGTAGTTGGATTTTAATACAAGCTAACTAATCATTGATACAAATCAGAATATTTCGATCTATATTTTGACAGTCGAGTTAGTATTTGAAAAAAATTAAAAACACAGTTCCGTAAACAATTGAAAATCATTACCTTTTCCTAATGCTTCATAACCATATTTTTAGTAGTAGACGGAGTAGAGTGACTTGCTTATTGGATAACTCCTATATAGTAGGAGATAACGCTTACCACTTGCCACGATAGAGTCCGTCGTTTGTTTAATAACAATAATGAGAACCCACTTCCGAGTTTGCAGGGGAAAAGGCTGTGCTTAAGTAAACTTCTGACACTTGAAGCCAATCCTGCAATAAGTCGTCTGATCTATAGATTAGATTGGAAGACACAACATGGGTAAACTCATGCTAGCGCCGAAAATTTCTTTAAGTGAGTATGCATCAATTATATATAACGTAAAATTCCAATATCACTTAGATAACAATATCATAATATTAATTTGATTCAACATTTTTTATCATAACAGAATTTTTATATGGTATTGGAGTTGAAATGATTCAATGGTCGTATGATTCCACTTTTTAAAGATTTGAAATTTAGACTTGTAAGAGATATTAGATTGATTTAGGACTTCAAAAACAGACCTAAGTGTATCAGTATGTAGGTATGCATGTCTGACAAGTGACGATTAATATATGCTTAGTTACATTTGAAGAGGAATGTTGAACAATATAATTCTTAGGGATAATAAATATATATTAAAATGGATGGGTATTTTTAAAAAAAAAAATTTATTTATATTTGCATTTTAGTTAGCTTCATATATAAGAACATTTCTGATTGTGCTCTTTGTTTTTTAAAAAAATATTATTTTTTAATAAAAAATATTTTAAAATATAAAAATTAAAACTATTATTTAAATTCAGTAAATCTTTTGTATTTTGTTTTATATTATACTTTTTCTCTATAATTATTAGTGGGTTTAATTTCTTTCTTCTTCTTTTTTAATTGTTATTTATAGAAAAAAATAGAAAAAAAAATTAATTAATAAAGTAAATAGAATACTGCAGTATATTTATTGAAAGCCAAATAAAGATTTAATAAGTTTAATTCTCCAGATAAACTAATTATTTATCTTATAATTGTCTAAAAAAACTCTATTACTTTAAATTTTATTTGAAATTTATTTTATAGGATAAATATAATTTTTATAATAAAACTTTTTACACATAAAAAGTACCTTAAAAATTCTCAAAGTGGGTATAGAATTAGCTGAATATTAGATAATTAATTGTATGAAAAAGAAAAGAGTATTGATCCCTCTTATATAATGACTCGTGTCAATTTGGTCCAACACTCTACATTATGTTCCTAACTTTGTCATATCTGGAGAAAAGATTAATGATAACAATAACAATGGATGTCATGATCGATGGATCGGGCTGTGAGTATGATACAGTTGTACG
Organism: Ricinus communis; assembly: GCF_019578655.1. Classification (NCBI taxonomy): domain Eukaryota; kingdom Viridiplantae; phylum Streptophyta; class Magnoliopsida; order Malpighiales; family Euphorbiaceae; genus Ricinus; species Ricinus communis. Next base: position 27,096,287 of record NC_063258.1, read on the forward strand.
AATTGATTTCATTTTCTTTGTTCCAGAGTATGTGATTCACACTCTCATCCCCAAACAATTAACTCCATGCGAGTCAAAGGACTCGCCACATCTTATAAAACTTAGATTGATATGTTCCAACTTATGTTCTGCACTTCCGGTAAATTAGGAAGAAACATCTCGTATTCTTTAAGACACGATTTCTCTACTCTACAAAGACATAATCACTCCTCTTTGTGAGCTCTATAAATAGAAAAGCACACTTTTATGTTAAAATATAGATCTTTGTTCATTTCTAGTACTCGTTGTTTTGTATATATTCGGTATGCATCCCTAAATAATTGAGTATTTAAATTGGTGGTTAAAGAAAGAAGGTAATCTGGTACTAAAGTAGAATAATTTGTATGCAAATTATGTTTGAGGAGTTTATATAGACCTTTATAAAATGCATGCTGAGCAATTTCCCAACAATTATATGTTTGTAGCCAAGAAAGGAACTGTGAATGAAGTTCCCAGGCTTTAAAAGATTGTATGATAAATTTTTCTTTATTTCTTTTTTTTTAGAAAAGGAGAAGAAGAAGAAGAAGAAGAAGAAGGGTTGTCCTTTTGAGTCGGAGTTCACTTTATTATGTAGATGAAAAGGGCAAGACATGCAGGCGCAGCCTATGAATGAGAGAAGACAATAGCACAGGTCAGAAGCAATAGGAAAGAATATTTTAAGTAGAGAAGGGAATTTTGATATGCACAATACTATCTTAACTCTTTTCTTTTTTCTTTAGCTCTTTCTTGAACATGGTATCCTAAAACTGGACCACATTTTATTTTATTTTTATTTGCAACTTGTCTTCTTCAATCATTAGACCATCTCTCACTCACTCCACATGTCATGGAATAAAAGTAAGAGAGTCTGCTATGGTGACTGTGTATGGAGTATGCTATCTTAATTTCTTTCAGTCCCCCCTTCCTCCTTCTCTCTCTCTCTTATCTGACATTACTTATTTCAGAAAACTTCAGCTCAACTAACATTCTCCATGCATGATTAAAGATGGTTTCAGAATGATATACTTAATTGATTCTATTAAATGAAATCAATTTTGTTTTGGCACTCCATATTCAAGTCTTTTCAAACTATTTTTGTGGGCAATTGATAATGATATGAACAGGGTGTATAAGGACAAATACTTAGTTAATGATATGGAAGTATCTAATGATTTTTTTAAAGGAGTTATATATTTACAATTAGCTAATTACTAATTAATGAACCAAAAAAAAAAAAAAGAGATGGAAAGATGAAATGGCTATCTTTCTTTTGTTTTGATATCAAAATAAAGCATTAGGGAATATAATCCTTATTAGGGTAAAGGATGGGGAGGAGAAAGAATGGGGAATAGTATAAAAGAATAAGAAATAAATTTTGATATATTGAAAGTCCGTAAAAGAAAATTCGATGTGAGTTGATTATCTCTTATTTTAGGAGACAAATAATTAACTATTAACTACTAGCTCAGTAATAGAAGTCAACTTTTTTCTTTTTTTAATTGACATTTGAGTAAAGAGAAAAATTTATTTAATTTAGAAGTATATTTCAATTTATATATCAAATTGATGAATAATTAATAATTTTAAATAATAAAATGTATATTAATTATTTAATATTAAAATATAAAACGCTCTTACAAATTTAATTTTTTATATTATAATTGAGATAGTTAAAGAACTGGATAGTAATTAAGAATTCAACAATGAAAGATCTTGTCAAGAATCTTTAATGCATAAAGGTGTCAAGTTTCCATGGGTTGAGGATGAGAGAGCTAGGTAAGGCAGCCTCCAAACAAAATAAACTTAAAACTTTTAACTTCCGCTATAGCTATTTTGCATGCCCGATAGAGAGTCGAGGAAAAAGATGCTTCTTTATCTCACCCTTTTTTCAGAGAGCAAAGCAGATATGTCTTAGGAGATATGATTGCGTAAAGGGCAGACTCTCCATACCTATACTATACATGGTGACTTTTCTAGTGGAATTTGTCACCTTCCTCTTGGAATCTCAATAGATACTTGAAGAATCTTCCTCCATAACTTCAAAAAAGAAAACCTACTTCCTAAGTATCAAGAAAATAGAGAAAATCCTCTGTATTTTCTTAGATTCCATGTTCTAATTAGGACTATACAACTTATTGGCTTTCAGTCGCTATATATATACCACATATATGTACTGGGAATTGCTGCAAAATGGGTTCCACCGAGTAAAGTTGAGTGGAGAGTGGTTTAGATTCTCTCTATTTGGGACTCCATCGACTTTTCTTCTTTTCCAGATATTAGTTTTGGGAGAGCATTCCTCAGCCCTCCTTTCTATACTCAAAAGCTCACGGAAATTTTTTGCCAAGTGGGTGTTTTCCAACTTTAGTTAATCATTTCTATAAAGAATTTTACTGCTGTTCGGCTTTAATCGGTATGTGGTGTTTCTGCCTTGCATTTTGATGGTTAATAGGGTTATCATTTTCTTTGGATACGTGTGTGTTCTAATTTATAATCTTTGATGCACTTTGACATAATTTGTATTATCTTTTAATTAATCTCCATGATTAATTTAATTAGTTTTAAGCTCTAGCTTCTTAAGAACATAACATGTCTTATTAATGATATGGGAATCAGAAAATCACTTCAAAAAAGAGAGAGAATTGTGCCCTTCCCTTGTTTGCTATTGATACGAATTACATGAAAAAAGAAAAACTTGAACAAAGTACAGAACACACAAGTATGGGCTTGGCCTTCCACTTATAAGGCTAAAAGAAATAGCCCATGGCCTATATATAAGCTCCTGCCACATATATGAGGAGACTGCTAGTGCTTGCATCATTACATCATTTTGGAGGAATTCAACATGTGAAATTAATTATAAATAAGCTAAGGATTTTAGAATGTACGTATTAAAAACCATATGAAATACTGAAATTATTCATTTTATTGGACTAACAGAATTAGCTCGTATCTTCTTAATTGTAGTTATGTCACTAATATGACAATTTTAATTCAATTGCGATGATTATAAGCGTGTTCAATATGATTTGAAAAAAAAAAAGTATTGATTGCCGCTAATCATAATAAAATAAGTAAGAGCAAATGTAGTGACTACCAAATAAAATTCAAAAAGATTAATCCAGAAAATGCTGAAAATAAAATCCTAGGAAAAAAGTAAAAGAAAACACAATTGGAAAAAGAAAAAAAAAAAAAAAAAACCAAGTCTATGATTGCAATATTTTGCACCTTGTTTATTGTCTCTCATTAAAATCACAGAACTCAGAGAATGGAGGAGTTCGCAATTGATGAGAAGAAGCATTAGGCATCTGTGCTGAATCCTGCCTGTAAGGCAACATTGGCAGCTGCCTGTTTAGACCACTGGAGCTTACAGGGTGAGCCCTCGGACTAATCATCATGTTCCCTACCAGCTGATGATGAGTTGTTGGAGGATCAAAATAAGTAACATCTTTAATAATGCTACATGCTCTCTCGCTACTGCACTCGCCAGAAAACTGGTTCAGATCATCGCCATTCGCCATCATCATCGTCATCAACGTTGAACTATTGGTAGGATTATTAACATTGAGTGCTGGAAGCATCTGATTATGCGAAGATGTCGGATGATCAAATTGACTTGTACAATAAAAGGGTTGTTGCTTGTTATTGAAAGCTTCTAATTCCAGACTCTTTGGAACCAAGGCATTGGCAAAAGTAGCAGCCATCGGATTTGGTCTAATGTTATGACTGATGGGTCCTCCATGAATAATCCCTGACTTGGAATCAACCATGAAATAATGGTCACTCTCGCCTCTTATCTTCATAACCCTAGCGGTTGCAACTTCAATCTTGGACTGAAGAACACTTGCAAGTACACTAAGTTCGTGAAGTTGCAATAGGTTTATACGATTATCCCAAGCTGGATACTTAGCTTCCATATGCGCCTTCCGCATTTTTGCTATATCCTCATCAATTTTCTTCTTCCGAGCAATAAAAAAATGAGATAAATCTTGATTTCTCTTACGATCATTATCCTGAGATCGGTATCTATTAATAATTCGCCTCATTTCATAGCGGTTGGAAGGCCATGTCTCAATATCAAACGAACGATTATTGAATTTAGGACTAAAGATGATTATGCATGCATCTACATCACAAAGAATATGAAATTCTTGCACTTTCTTTGTCAGACCCTTCTTTCTTTTGTGATACGTTATCATACGAGACTTCTCATTACTTATCAGTTCCATATTTAGCTTTCCACGCCCCATATCTCTTGATCTAGCAAACTGGAGAAAGTTTTAGCAACGATTGATCACCATCCGTAAGTAGGGAAAAGAAGAAGAAGCCATTGATTGTCAAAAATATGCTTAAAACGCTATATTAACATACCAACAAAAAAGCCATTATTTCAGTGGAAGAATATATGATTGAATAGGCAAAGACAATGAACAATTTGAATCAAACTGGAATGATCATTAAAGAAAACTCAGTAGAGCAACTAAATAGCACAAGGAAAATAAAAAATAAAACGTTGTCAAGAAGTTTATACAAAAAAGAAAAGAAGGCTGCACAATATATAAGGGAAAAGAAAAACAAGCAATAAAAAGTAAACAGAATGAAGAGAGTTCTTTTTACTATATATAATAAAGAGAAGAGAAGAACCTTAGAGTGTAACGGTCTTCTTCACAAGCTTCTTATAGATGGAATAGAAGAATAATAATGGAGTTTATATTTTCTTCATGACTTTATAAAGGAGAAGATTATGCGTATCTTAGTGAGTCTTGCTATTAAGGAAAATGAGTCATAATTGCTTATATTTTGTATCAACAAATTAGGAATTAATTATTGCCGTCCAAATCCTGTAGGCACATGCGATCTCGTGGGGATCGTCAAACTAATATGTTTCTCTATAATCAATTATAAACATAAGAATACAGATTAGCTATTACCACATTTAATTTGTTATCTTTCATATTTGCATTATAGATAATATACTTTAATCTATTTATGAATTTTTATACAAAAATATGAATGATGATTGTAAATTTAGTGTTTTTATTTCTAGAGAAATATATATTTTTTATATCATTCTTGTGCTTAATAAGATGATTTATTTAATTTCTTTAATAGGATGATTACGAATTATTAAATTATATAATGACATGAATTAATTTATTTATATGTCAAATTTTATTGATTGAGTACCGTGGAAGATTAAGTCAATTGAATATTTGTTTTTTCAAAATATGGGTGTTGAAATCATTGAATATGCATTTAAGTAGGCAGTTCACAGTCGCAATGGCTGATTGTCTATGGAGTAGGAACTGCACTAATTGGGGACAAAATGTTGGGTCTATCAAATTAATTAAAAAGTGCTTTCCTTTTCAAGATGACCCTCTCTTAATTCATACATATCCTAATAGAATTTGAATACAAGACATTCTTTGTGCACACATAATTAATTAGCATCTAACAGGCCAAAGGGTAATATTAGCAAATAAGTGAAGAAGTGGGAAAAGAAAATTCACAAGAATAACCCATAGAAATATGGCTAGAAGGCTTCTGCTCCTCATCATCATCGTCGTTGGAAATGTACCTTGAATTAGACTATGATAATGAAACAGTGATAAATACTTTTACAAATTTTACAACCATTCTGCATCCATCACTAATCAAATATGGTTGCGACAAAAAAATTTCCAAATCTTACTATCAATATTTTGGATACTTGATGCTGTTTATATTGTCATCAATTGGGTCAAATATCTGGTAAAGGCCCATTAGGCGCAGGTTACCGGCCCACATATCCAAGAAGAAAATGAAAGCAGACAGTGTTCTAGTCCGTATAGACTCAATAGGCCTCTCAATTAAACAATTTGTTAGCTACAGGCAAAATTTTCCTTTAAGAAATGTTGATGGGTTTTACCTTACCTGAATTTGATATGGACGTAATCTTCACTGCTGCAACCAATTTCTGCTTCAAGATGACCTTCTGAACAAATTAAATAACTATTTAATAATAAGGCTTTGGATTCTCTGTTGTGTCCTTCTGTTTATGCAATCATTTTGTATTCCATTTTGAGGTTGCATCCTTAATGGAAAAATTGTTTGTTATAATGTCCAAATTGATTCTTTAGGAAAAAAGAAGTTGTACCCTATTCTTTTTTCAATAAATAAATTTCTAAAACCTTGTCTATCCTCTTTCTAGCTCTTAGAATAATGTATATCAAAATAGATTAACAAGGGACCAAGAAACACAAGAGCAAATCCATTAGAAATTGATTACAGAAACCAGTTGCGAAACCAAAGGCACAAATTTATATGGACAGAGAGAATTATATGATAATTAATTCCTGACAAAAGAAAGAAAAAAAAGAATATGAACATCCAAAAAAAGTGACAACCTGAAAATATTGTCAAATTAAAGTTTATGAGTGGAGCCTGAGTGGCCTTGAGTTAACACTGCGCGGAGTTGAAGGTGGACCGAAGAATTCAGCATACATATCCATGAAGAACTTATCTACAATTTCTAAATAAGCAGGACATGTAAGTCTAGAATAATAATGGAGAACTTCTTCAATGTCCAATACATGATCCACATTGCTCATATCCATCATCTCTAGCTCCTTCAGCTTCTGTGCCACCAAGAAACTCCTTTCTTCATCTCTTTTACTTTCCTGGAATCTGTTAAAACCCTTCACTTTGCCATTCTTATAGCTGTAGTCTTCTCTTCTTTGTATCTGATGATCAGCGTTCGCCTTGGACAATTTCATGAAACTTCCATTTATTGAATCTTTTTCTTGTTTAGCTTCAGGTGATGGCGGTCTCATCAATTTCTTGTTTCTCCTCTTCATTGCTTTTCCTTTGATACTATTATCTGTATCCCACCTGTCGCTGAAGTCATTATAGAACTTATCCAAGTCTTTGTTGTTGTTGAAGCTTGTCTGAACAATATTCATGTCGGTGCCAAGTGGAGTAGTACTGTGATTAGGATAGTGATTATTGTAAGGAGATGTTTTTGGTATCCTCTGGTAAGGATCGGTAGAAAAGAAAGACTTGAAATTTTGTAGGGTTCTTTGAAAGAACTTTTTGGTGTTGGAGATGGAGTTTCTAAGCAGCATACTGGCTGTGTGGTTATAATAATTAAAATCAATGGTTCTTGGTGGGAGTAAGTGAAGGAAGCAAGTAATCAAGATAAATATATTATGTGTGATATTTTTCTTTTGGCTTCTTTAGGGGGTGATGATCTCAGTAAAGATTTCTTTATAAAGATAAGAAAGCTATAGAGGAGCCATGAAAGTTTCTTGAACTTACTAAAGAGAAAAGAAAAAGAAAAGAGATCAGGAGAGTGGAAAAATTCCCTGGCCAGCTCTTTTCTTGGATTTCCACTTTTGTCTTACTACAATATCTTTTCTCCTGTGTTGATGTTTTCTTGTTTGCAGTTGAATTGAGTACAGTCCCCACCCTTCGATCTCTCTGTCTTTATGATCTTCTTCAAAAGAAGGAAGATATATCTATGGAAAATAAGAAATAGAGAAACTGAGTGATGGGTTAATTGTAATAAGAAATAAGAGAGAGTTTCGTCCCTTTTACTTTAGATGGTGGAGTTGGTGTGTAGGCTCTTTAGGGGAAAGAAAGGAGCGGGTATATCATATAGTTGTTAAACTGGACCTTTCTTTCTTTCTCTTTCTCTTTCTCTCTAGCGGCTTGTTGGTATGTGATTATTACATTGCCTAGCAGCCTGTGGGGCTGAATCCGTCGCTTAGGGTTCTTGTATACGTATATATAAACAAGTACGTACCCTTTATCAATAATACCATGATTAGCAATGCCAATATAATAACGGTTGTGATACGATTCAGGAATTCGAATTTTAATAACTGAGGTACAAATTATCACATTCACTTCTCTATTAAAACTAAAAAGTAAAAAGTTTCTTACTTGTGGCTAAATTATTTGATAAGTACAAGTGAAAGAGGGATTGCATCTTAGGAAGTCAATCATTTGGGGTTTATGTAGCAAAGCAAAACAAGGGTTTTGTGTTCCTAATTGAGGGAATTATAAAATTATTGACCATTGCACAAAAAGACAAGTTCCCGTGAATCACGGATGGCTGGACTTGCACTATTATCTATAAATCTGATTTAAGTCAAAACCCAACATTAATTCAACATACCCAACAAATTTCTCTAAAATCATTCTTAGTAGGAAAAATGATACCTTGCAGTGCCTTCAAACACCGACGTAGGGCAGAACTAGAATCTCAAGTTTGTTGGGGTTAAATTGTAAAATTAAATGAGTCACATCTATAGGGCAATATATATATCATATAGTTTCTCAACAATTAGTTTAAGGGTAAGATTTTTAATTTTGGAAAACTTTCCGTTCCTTCCTACACCAATGGGATGTTCCCGTTTAATACATAATTGTTTGTTATTTATATCTTGACCCCTTAAAACTTACAATATCCTACTTTCACAAAGACTATTATTTCTGTTGCGGGCCGCTGCATTTATCTTTTCTCCTTGTTAATAGTTTTGCACATGCATGCCATCAACTTCTAGTGTTTTTTTGGATTGTCATCGTCTTCTCTCTCTCTCTCTCTCTATATATATATATATATATATTAATCAATATCATTCTGTTGCTTTTCTTTTGTTGTGGATCCTTGTCTTTATATATTTTAAGCAAAAGCATACCTGTGTTTGTTTGCTACAAATACATTGATCTTGTGGGTATTTACAAGGGAATCATAGATATGGGTCTAGTCTAATATGGGTTTGGTGACTCCTATTAGTCCAATTATTAGTTAAGGTTGAAGTCATGCTTGAAGTTGTACTATTTTTAAAATTACATAATTAGCCTGGTTCAACTACAACTGCAACCATTAAAATTAGTAATACATAATGGAAAAATCAAACGTTAGGTTTCTGATCTAGAATGGCTTTTAAGATACTTGCTTTTGTACAAATAAAAAGGTGAAAAATTATGTTAAACATGATATTGATGGTGCATTATTCAAGTTCTTTCTTTAAAATAGTTTTAAAAAAGAAAAATAAAAGACTGAAAAAAAAAAAAAAACTACCACTTATCATTTGCTTTTCAACTGATTTATATGATATGTTAAAGAATATGAACGGTAGAATTATCTATATAATTGGGATAGTGGAAGCCTCACTTTTCTTTCACGATATAAAGAGGATGAAGGACCTCTTCCTAGCTCCATTCTGACAATGTTGAGGAAAAAAGCACTTATCAAAGTTGAAATAATGGGCCTGGTTGATCTGGAAGAAATCATATGCAAGAGTTCATGTCACTTTGACATGATTTCATTTCTTTTGAAATACTTGCTTTCTTTCTAAGTTGAAAGAATTAGATTGTTGTAATTATTATAAAGTTACCAAACATGAGGTTTTGACCAAATAGAATTCAAATGCATGTTTAGACTTAAGTCTATTGAAGGTTGATGTTGTTTTAACTCTCAATATGGCCCGTAACTCCCCAAAGATAGTTAGACTCAATGAAGATTCATTAAACAGAGAAGAAAAAAAACAATGACAAATAAAAAAGAAGAGAAATGCAAGTCATGAATCATAGATTACTTGATTACACAGAAACCTAATAAAGTTCTTAATTATTACTACTGGAAGGAGACCATCAATTAATTAAATATGGTTGACAGTAGGTCTTCGCCATCGCATAAACCATAATTTAACTTTTAAGATTACAGAGTCTCATCAAGAGAAAAAAATAATAATTATCATTGAATTGCATGAGAATTTAATTAGCATATTGGTATTACTCTACAGTGACTCCTATATAATAAACTGAAACCTCATACCTTATATTGGTTCTCTGACTCCCGAGGTTAGTTCGACGACGCCAATCCAGCTAGTAAAGCCTTTTGTCTCTCCATTTTTTGTTGGATTAATTTCTGGGAAGAGTGAAACTAGGAAGAAGAGTTTGAGCTCCTTAGTAGCCCAAACTAAGTATTTCAGGAAAATATTTTAGATTATATATATGTTCTAAAGCATTTTCACTATATAAATTAATAGTTAATAACTTTTATTAATAATTTGAGAGAATGCATTCTTTTTGTTTTCTGAGTAGTTAGTTTCAATTGGAGTGCGAATTCGTGACTTACAGTGTAATACCCATAATTTTTATATATTTAATAATAAGTTTTTATTTAAGTTAATTTTAGCTTTATTTTTATTTGGTTTAATTTGAAATGATTTAATGTAAATTTTAATATTAGTCAATTAAATGAATTATTTTCCATATCCAATTAGTTTGAAATTTTAAGAATTAATTAAGTAAATTATTTGAGAAATGATTATATTTTGGTGATTCAGATTTTCTCCAAATACATATTTATATAAGTACAATTATATATTGGAAAATTATGGTAGAAATTGTAAAGGATGTTTATAAAAGAATTTTGGGAAAATTGGTATTATAATTGATTAGTAGTATTAAATTTTAAGTTAAAAATTGATTATTTAATTTAATTGTGTGTTGGATTTAATTGTAGGATTATTTTGGAATAAGGATTAAAAGTATAATTTTATTATTATGAGGGTTTAATAGAAATTTGTGAGTTTGGTATTTTCGTAAATAAATATGTCGGTCAGGGGTATTTTTGTAATTATATATTTTTTCATAATTCTAATTTGGCCCAAATTAATTATTTAGGGGCTTAATTGAAAGGCGAAAGAAAAGTTTAGGGGTTAAATTGAAATTCTGCAAGATGAGATTGTAAGTAATTAAGAAATTTCATGGACCAAATTGTGATAAGAAAACGTTCAGGGGTCAAATGTAGATATTGAAAGGAATGGGATCGAGGAGAGAGAAAGAAGATCGGGAGAGAGAGAGAGAGAGAGAGAGAGGGTGATGGCCGAAGAAGAAGAAGAGGAAGGAGGCTGACGTCGTCGTCGGTGGCGGCAGTCTGTGGTGGCCGTCGGTGGCGGCGAGCGGCGGAGAACCACAGCGGTGGGAATCGCGTAGGCGGCCGAGGCCGAGTCGGTGTCGATCGGCTCCTCTCGGTGAGGCTCTCTTCGGCGTGATGGCGGCGCTGGGGTGGCCGGAGTTGCAAGATCCCAAGAAATGAAATTTAGAGTGGCGGTAAAGGCGTTTTTATTTTGAGCTCCGTGAGCTATGAAAGATCAGAGGACATATCCCGACTCTCCTCAGCTCAAGCTTCGAAATGGCACCGGTTTCGTGGCGATCGGACTTCGTTTGCAAATCGATGGCCGAGATCGTCCGTAAATCTCTCCGGATGATCGGGTGTCAGATCGGAAAATCGGAATCGAGGATCGCCATCGGTAGCGTCGTTTCAGTCCGATGGTGGAGGCGAGTCAACCAAGCGATCAAGCGTCTCGGTAATTTTTCTTTGGCCCATAATTTTAGAATTCTTAGTTTAATTGTGTGTCTAATGGTTTATATTGAGTATCTGATGATATTTGTGAGTTAAAAATAATTGTCTGTCAATTTGCCTGCCTCGTATTTGTGCTGTGTGGCGGAGTCGGGAAATAGTGAAGTTTGGGGACCCGACTCCCGTTGTTTGAATTGTTGGATTTTTGAAGTGTTTTTCTGGCAGGTCCTGGACCCGTTTTTATGGGGGGTATTGTCCGTGTTGTAGGACCCGCGATTCTTAGACAGTCAGTCCTAGGAGTCTAGACCTAGGATTAATGATCGATTGTTTCAGCGTTTTAATAAATTATTTTCCGTGACTAGATTGTCCGTTTGTTCGGCTCGCTCCAACCGAGGCACCGGAGCAGAGCTAGGAGGTCGCCCAATCTTGTGAGTTAAAGTCATTTAATCATTGCACTATTGCTAAGTATGATTTTAATATGCTATTTTAGAATTTGTGCTTAATATGATTATTAGTATCGTAAAATAAATAATTTTACTTGATTATTAATTATTGAAAATAATATAAATATTATTATTAATAACGTTATAATAATACATATATTATTATTTTTTCGACACGAATTGCACGTTGCCTTATCCTAAATTTTTAATCTTTATTTCGATATGTGTTAAATGATTTCATTAGACAATGATATTTATTAAATGTGATGATTGCGTTTTGGGAAATGTGTCTTTCGTAGAACATGTCACCTGGTGGGTTACATCAGGACCGTGTGCACACCGGTAATGATCATGGACATTAAATTATTATGGATTTGTTTGCCCTGATCGAGCTTTGCTCTCTGGGCTGAGTTCAGTTGATTGCCGGAGTTAAGGTCCCTGATCGAGCAACGCTCTCTGGGCGTCGGCTTATTTGGAATTCAAGTGTTCAGGCTGGAGGTAAGGATCCTGATCGAGCTTGCTCTCTGGGCGCCAGACCTGTTGGATTAAGAGAACCGAAAGGCTACTAGAATTTAGGGTTAGGGTTCTACTGAGTCACTCGTCCCATAAAAGTAAAAATATATTTTATTTATTTATTTATTTATTATGGTATAATTAAAATATGATTTGTATATACGTGCATGGTTTGATATACTAATTCAAATAATCAATATTTTCTGTGAAAACTGCAATAGTCTCTAGATTATTTGATTTTAACTCACTCTCGAGACTGACAGTCTCAATTTACTATTTTTTTTTAGATGCGTGACTGTTAGTCTTCCCGCGACTCTTATTCAGTAACCCGACTCCATCATCATCGGGTGATGTATTTGATTTGGTATGTAAATTGGTAAATCTTAGATTCTCCGCAGTAATAATAATAGATGTATCAGTTGTAAATTTTATGTAGTTTCGGGTCTCGCCTAATTGTTCCGGCAGACCGATTCAATTGTGTAACATTTAATGTTAAGATAATTTGTGGCTTTAATAACATTAATTGAAATGAGATTTGTTTAAGTCAGTGAGTGTCAGGCTTACTACGGGTTTCGGTGGCCTTACGCCTATCCATTCCCTAGTGTCGGTCACGGGCCCATAGATGGGGTCGTGACATACAGTTTCTTCAGATAATTTCAATTCTAATTGTGTTACAACTTATTGGTATAACTTATTGGTATTAGCCGCTCTATGTTAATTTATAATAATTAGCTAGTTTACAAGATAAAGGAAGAAAAAAATGTTAATTTTTATCCTTTTACTTATTTTAGGGTGAATTAAGTTAAGCTAATTACCGGTGTGCCTGCTGTAGAGTTGAGAGCTAAGAGTAGTATTAGTATATACGTATAGGCATCAGGTTAAAATATATGTTACCGTTAAAGTTTGAACTATTATAGTGATTTGGAAGTAGAAAAGGAAGGATATATATATATAAAGAAAGTTGGGGGCTGAAGCGGGCAGTGATGGAGGAGAAGGAAAAAAGAAAAGTGATGGAATGAGTTATGATGATGATGATGATGATGATGAAGATGACGAGGGAGCGGTTAAGATGTAGAAGAAAATGATAGGACCAATGGAAACTGACCACGCGTTTTAGGGGTTTGGAAGTTGTCTCTATCTCCAAGTTACCACTGTTTTAGACCCAACAAAACCAGCCTGATTACGCCTCCTCTTCTCTTCTTCATTAATTGTTCTTAGGTCATCGCTATTAAAACTCATCCTTTCTCTATATCTATCTGACAACTCCCTCATATGCAAGAACATTTTGGTACCATGCGATGATCTATTTCTTTTGATGTTTATATAATCATGATATCACTGCCATTCATTTTCTTTTTAATTTCTTAATATATATACATAGCTCCATTATGAAGAATTCAAACCTTTTATTTTATTGGTAATACTAAGAAGAAATGCACCTTTTAACCCGAACATCAAAGTTGAAATAATAGCTGTTGCTTGGAACATATCACTTAGACATGATTTCATCTCTTTTAATTTCATACTAATAATAGCAGTGAAAGGAATATATCAGTTTGCACAATTAGAACAGCTATCAAGCAAGACAGCTCTAATAAGGAACTTATTGGATATATTCTCAGAACTGCATTACAACAGTTAGAAAGGAGTAATCAGAATAAGGATATCTTCCATTTCAAGGTGGATCATTTTTGCCAGAAAAGAACCATTTCAGTGCAGAGGTGCCTCCAAACATTTTTCCCATGCTGCAAATGATAATCTGGTTGCTCCATTCACTGTTCAAGCTGCGGCTTATATCAGCAAATCCATGGAAGGACATCATTGACTAATTTTCAAAATAATCTTCTTTTTTGTTTTGTTTTATAGATGCTTTGTTCAAGATAATCTACTTACACTTAGTGAACATAAATATACATATATAAATTGACAAAAATAAAAAGGTCTATACAATCTATTTCTAAAACTTGGCTTTTTTGACCTATTAAAGTCATTAAATTATTAAACTAGCACTGTATTGACTCCTCCTAATCTCTATTTCAAATTTATAATTTTTTATTAATTTGTCCAATTTTAATTTTTATAAAATGCCACTATTGAAATAAATTTATATTTTATTTCTTTACCAAAATTTAAAATCAATGTCAAAAAGTTAAAAGGTTTAAAGAAATAATATTTCTTGACTTTATCATTATTATTATTATTTTGAATAAGAGTTTGGATAGAAGTTGGCATAAATAAAGCATAAGTTTTGGAGGCCCAAAGCCCAATGTTAATTCCTTAAAAAGAAAATTAAAGAAAAATGAATGTCAAGGTTGGGTCATAATATCGAAAGCCCAAAAGAAGTGGAGAGTTGGTAAGTACGTTTAAGGCTGCACGTGACTGTGCAGGCACGTTAGGGCTCAAGGACCCAAAACATGCGACCATTAATGAGAATAGCCGAACTCAACCCGGTACACAGGCGACCAACCAACAGCACATAAATATAATCACTTCACTGCCATAATTATACACATTCTTTTCTTTTTCCCTTTCTTTTTTTAATTTTAAATTATTATTAATAGAATCTGCCTTGTCAATTTCTCATCCATACCAATTTGTCATCGACTCAAAAGGGGCCGTCTTCCTAGATTATTACACTACAGAAACAAGAGAAGTCAATCAATAAACCATCTCTTTCTCTAACGAAACATAGCCATCAACCCCAGTAAAAGCTATGGCTACATACATGCACAGTGCCCAACAATCGTTACAAGTTTTGGGATCACATTCTCTCTGCACTCTCATTTTATCATATTCCATTATGTCTCTCTCTCTCTTCAACAATTTGATTTCTTCAAGCAACAACTCGTTTTGCTTGAAATTGACACATGATTGTTTATAGCAAACTATATTAGATATGACACATCAGTTTCACAGTCCCCTTTTTTCTGTAATGGAAACCCTATGTAGACCTTCCCCACATCTTTTCATGCCTGTGTATATGTGAAAATTATTTTCCAATCACAATACAATGCCATATATATGCCAAACTTAACTTGTATTTTTTTGGGTTTTTTCTTTATGGGTTTTTTGTTTTGTTGGTTGTGTTTATTATAGCTAGGGTCCAAAAAATAATTCTATCTTAAGTTTTGAATAATAAAATTCATTTAAAATGATTGGATTAGAATGCATGGAAGAACACTGCATTAACAAATTAAAACTCTGTCTAATGCTAGGGTGGTAGGGGGAGTGTTTTCTCTTTAATTTGTCTCCATGCAATGGGAACAAGATGAACTTGGAATTGTTAATTTGATTTCGTTAATGACACAACAAAAATAGACGTACCTAACACGCATATAAAGTGGCATGTTTTGTCTCTTTTATGTGTTTAGCAAATAAGAAGATTATTTTCTCGTTTTATTTACCAACAAACATGTCCCAAATTTTTAAATATATTTGAATGTTTGTCTGTGTACTGCTGACCCTGTACGTGCCAATCATATGGTTATGCTGTTCAAATTTCAAATGGGTAATATTATTTTTCTTCTATATATTCTTTAATAATCGTCAATGTCTCGAGATCTTAATTATATATTTCTTTTCATGTTTTTTGTATTAAATTGTTTTCTTTGTGTGATACATATTAATGGAATTGATGAAAAATTCTATTTAATTACATAACTTGATAATATTGTATTAGGAAAAGTAAAGAGGTATATATAAGCTACAATTAAACAACACATGGTCAAAATATGATACACAAGTATCTCCTCCTGTATGTTCAAACTTTTATAATTAAACCTTTCTAATTTCAATTCTTTTGTTACGATGTGAATATAGCTATAAATAAATCAAATTGCTCGTAGATCTTTTATTAAATAATTCTTTTTAATAAAAAAGTAAATCTCAAAAAATAAAAATCTAGTAATTAAATTTGTAAATTCGTAAGCTAGATTATAAATTAAAGTATTAATAGTTTGATATCAAATATATAATATACATATTTCTAGTTATAATAAATGTAAAAGCACCTATATAAAGTTTATTTTAAACTAATACATTAATTTTATTAATTATGCTTTAAATATAAATTATGGGTATTTTATTTCCATAATCTATTGACATGTAATTTTAATTTTTAATTTATGTTTGTTATATTTAGATGTGATTAAGGTCGAGAAACGTAAATTGATATAGCAATACTCGGCTTGAACTAGACTCGGTAATAAAGAAGCTTAGATCCAAGCTAGGAAAGAGTTTGGCTCAACATAGTTTCTTTATAAATGAAGGAGCGTATAGTTAATTCATATGCATCAAATGAAAAGAGAATAATCGACATATCAAATTATTATCATCTAATTGCTGTTTTCCTCTATTAAATTATATATATATAGGAACTGAAGTGTACGTCGTTTTGTAGACATAATATCCTGAGGATGAATCCAATTATCTGAAAATACAAGTGATAGGGTGGATGCAAAGCACTAAATAGATGAATCTGGTATTGATATTGTTAGCTAGTTTTGAGCAGGACATTACTATGCCAACATAAGCCAATTCAATGATTAAAAGCTGTAGGTGCATCATTAAGATTCTTTACCCGAATCAACTCATGTATCATTAATTATATCTTAATAAATACATTCATTTTATGTAACCAATGTATTAAAATATGGCTACCATTTCAATTAAAGAAAGTTAGAATTTTGAAATGACCTTTTTATTTTTGTTCTATCCTTTGGTTGCATGCATTATGGGAAAAGCAATCAAAGTCTCCATCCCAACCTTTCAAAATCTTGGAACCAACTTTTCTGCATTTTGCTTTCAGAATCAGAAAAGCTTCCATTGTGATCTTTCAAAGTTTCAAGCTAAAAAGGCTTAAGATTACTTTGTCATTTTTATTTACATCAATCTTCTTTTTTTTCTTTTTTGTTATTTCCTTTTGGGTCTGCTTTCTTGTTTTTTGATAGGACTCGACAATCTTCCTTTTTTCTTTCTTTTATTTTTCTTTTGAAAGAACAGCACATATATTACTACTGCCACAACTTTAATGTGTCAAAATCAAAACAAGTATTATTCATCATCTACTCTTCTTCTTCTTTTGGGCATCCATCTTGTCAAACACAGTTCTTCTAGTAACAAAAAACTAAAAGATGACAAATAAGCAATACCGTATTGTGCATATACATAAAAAACAAGAATATCAACAGTTATAATGGAAAATAGAAACTACAGAAAGAGACACAATCTAATAATCAATCATAGAAAAGGAAAGACAGCCCCTTTAATTTTATGGGTATATAGATCAACTGATTTGGATTTGGATAAAGAAAATAGAAAAGCAAACTAAAAGTAAATATGTTGAAAAGATTGAAAGAAACATAACATCCATTAACATAATCCTAGTTAGAACACTAAAACTACAACACAATAGAAAACAAAGTACTTTGTTTTTGTTTTTGTTTCTTAATCATTGACTAAGACCAGTTAGAAAACAAGGCCTCCCAAATCTCTGTAAACACCTCAAGGATAATCCTATGGTGATGACTAGAGTTCAACGACAAGAAACACTGCAAAAGCTGCTCAAGCTCCTTTGCTGAAAATATCTGTTTTTCGACTATCATCTCCACCATTGATGTTCGAAAATCATTATATGGATCATTAGAACTCTTCACTACAGCAAAGCTATCCTTCACTTTTCCATGCAATGGCAGAACAGAACTACCCTTAGTAGAGGCAGCAGCAGCAGCAGTTCTTCTCCGGCGAGAATAAGTGTGCTTCTTGCGGCGAGAACGGTAGTGGCGATGAGATCCTGATGAGTCTGAAGAGAGACTTCTTGAAGAGAAAAGTGTATCTGATTCTTCTTCTTCACTGCTAAACCAGTAACAACCTTCAAAATAAGCACTGTCTTGAGAAGAAGAGCTAAATAAACTCACGTCCCTTCTACTATTATTATTAAGCTTGACATGGGAACTATTGTTTTTCTTTTTCTTCTTCTTGTTCTTGTTTCTTTCTTTGTAGAATGGGTTCGTCAAAGGAGAAGCAGGCGATGCAGGAGGGCAAGTATGTCTGTTACCATTAGTATTAGCCGATACAAAAGGAGGATATCGACGGGATATTTTTTGTCTGGGAAAGATAGAATCTGTAATGGCTTTTGTTGTTGTTTCAGGGCAGTTTGATCTGCAAATGGAACGGAAGGGTACTCGAGATTTATGATAAGGAGCTGGCAAAGGCTCCATCAAATGGAAGCAGTCATTGTTACGGTGACTGTTTTGAGGGACACAGAGAGGTTTTTCGACAACGTCCGATAAATTTCCGGTCCGACAAGAGGTAAAGGAGCCACGAAATATGCGAGAGATTCGCATCTTGAGTCGGTGTTCCATAAAAGAAAGAAAGGAAAGAAAGAACAGAGAGCGTTCGTGTATGAAAGAGATTTGCTTTTTGAAGAGGGAGGGTGGCGGTATTTAGGGACGAATATAAATACAGATATGATAGTGTAATTCCTTCTCAATTTAAATTTTATTATTTTTTTATTAAAGTATTTTTTTTAAATGTCAGTTAATAAGTTGGTTTATGATGATACTTTTTGCTGTCTTTCGTCCTCTTCTTTGTCAGGATTTAAAAAATATGGAATTAGTAGAGATATACTATACGTAGTTCAATGATTAATTAATAATGACACTTATAAATTTATATATTCTACTTTATTTTGAATTCTAAGAACTCCTTTATTATTAAAAGATAATAATAATAAAAAAGCTACCCTGGGAAACCAAAAGAAAAGAGAAAAACTCCTTGAGCTCCTTGTCAAAAGAAATGGTTGAATTTTGTAAAAAATTAAATAAATAAACGGTTAAGTTCCATGGACAGATAAAAGAAAAAAAACTAGAAAAAAAGGAGCAGTTGAATCAAAGTGGCTGATTTGGGAAACTTTTATTGTCTATGTATGGTTATCCAGTAAATGCTAAGCAGCCCATTTCTGATGTTTATATATAGGTATACATACCTAAGTAGGGGGACCAAAATACCAATAATAAATCACTTTTTAAAGTTTTAGTGGAGCTTTTGAATTTCAAATTGCACCAGAACTGTATCGTTTTAACTTGAGATTATTAAATCTTTGTTGGATTAATAATGGGTATCTTCTATATTTTCAGAATTTGAATTTGTAATGTGTTTTTCAAACCATTTTTTTGAAAATTATACATTGACATGTCCTTTGAAAATAGGGTTCATCACTGATTGAATTTGAATTTCAGTTACTTTTAGATTAATTTTATTTACCATTAGGATTTGTATATCTTTTCTTATAATAAAAAGAACATATATAATCTTTTGCAATACAAAAAAAGATGCTGTATCCTATCAATTGGGGTACATTCTTGTAATATAAATCATAACAAAAGTCAAAGAAGAAAAGCATGCATAGGAAATCAACAGTTACTTCTTGTCACTGAGCCAAGTCTAATAGTTTATTCTATTAATGGCTACTTTCTTTGTAATTTTATTTTTTGAATGATCTTTAATTAGTGCAAAGACTTAAGGAATTTTTCATTCCAAGTATGTTAATTTTGGCAGAGCACCCACCAACCCCAGGATATGCCTGAGAATGACAAAGACATATGTGCATGAAGCATGGAAATGGAAGGGTTGTTGGGCAACACCTACATTTGTTGTGTAGTTACGTACCTCTACATATATATATATATATATAATAGCAGTATATGTATATGTATTTCACTTCACCTGCTATTTTCAGACAACTTCGTCATTCTGCCTTCATCAACTATTTTACAGTTGACCCTTCTTTATTTTACCTACAAATATACTTTCAGAATCTCCTTTTTCATTTATTCATTAATAATCTTAATTTTATTTCCTTCACATTTTGAAGGCTCAGTTTTAAGATAAAAAAGCTTTGACTCATTGAGAAGGGATGGGAAATATACGATAATAATAAACCAAGAAAAAAGAAGAAGACAGAGACGCATAAATTTGAGAGGGAGTGAGTTTTGAAATGTGAGATTCAGATTTCAGAGTGGAGGACAAAGGTAACATTGTCACCTTTTCTCTTTGTTTCTTGCTGGCAAAAAATTAGTCACCTTTTACCATGTTCAAAATCTATATGGATTTTACATAAATTTGTCGATATGCTTTTGTCTAGTATGAACTTTTTCTTTTAACCCTAGATTAAAGAAAAAGACAAATGAAGAAGTCTAGCTCTTTGGCTGCATCAAGAAGTTGAATCTTACGGAGTACTCTTATTCCCTCTATTCCCCAAAAGAAATGAACAAAAATAAAAGTATTAATACAAGGCTATAACCCTTTATTAAAAAAGAAACATCAAGGCCTTATATGGTCTCTCCAGTTCATGTATAGTGTATAGTGGAAGAGCATCTTATGTTTTAAGAAGCTTCCAAGAAGACAAAAACACATGAAAGAATGCAACTCTTAGCCTTCAAATGCACCACCAATAGCTAACAGACAGTTTTGGGTAAGTTGGATTCAGCTTTTCAAAGTATTAGATTTGGCTCAGTGACAAGAAGAAACTATTGCCCTTTGACATAGATTTCCTATGCATACTTTTTTTTTTTTTTTTTTTTTTATGTTTTATATTGAAAAGAAAAAAAAGCTCTAAAAATTTCAAACCCTATTTCTGCATCTTCCAATTAGATTTTAGAGTCTTGACATGTGGATTATGACTTTCTGGTAATTTGGTTTTGTTATTTTCTTTTCATGTGCGTTTGTCCTATATATTGGCTGCATATATTAGCTTCCACAATCTTTATGGACTAATGTCGATGTCATTATATCAATTAATCAGGGTATTACTTCTAAACTTTACTAATTTAATTTTTGATTAATTTTTCTACACATACTTTCATATTTTTATTTACTTCTTTTCAATTGCTCACAATATAAATGAATAAAATTTTAAAATGTAAAAGAGACTAATAAGTATTTATGATGCATCTCAAACACTGGACAAAAACACAACCTAATATTCGACCATAATTGCTAGCCATAGGGCCTGAATTTTACTTTACTTGGTTGGGATTGATTAGGGCTTTTAACCTTATACATGGCCTGGTAACAACAAAGTAAGAAAATGTGTAGAATACTAATTACATATGCTTAAAAGTCTTTAAACACACACATCATTGCTAATTACATATGCTTAAAGCCTTTTAATCACACCACATTACCTTTCTCTCATTTCCCTTCCATTGTCACCAGCTTCACTGCATCCAGCTTTGTCCTCAAAGAGAGACCCAATCTCTTCTAAAGTCTTGCCTTTCGTCTCCGGCATATACACATAAAAGAATAGTGTACCAACCACCATTATTCCAGCAAGCACAAAAAACACACCCCCAAAAGTGATTTTCTTGGCTAAGGTCAAAAACGTCATTGACACCACCCCACTCACCAACCGGTTCACTGATATGGCCAAGCCGGAGCCTTGAGCCCGTAGCCTCAAGGGAAATATTTCGGAAGAATAAACCCATGTGATAGGTCCGAGCCCAATAGAGAAGCAAGAAACAAATGCACAAACGGCCACTATACACATGACGATAGCCCAGAGAGGTCTGTGGTCAGGATTCTCAAGAAACTTAGACCCCGAGCCCAAGGCGACCAGCGAAACCGCCATGCCAGAGGTGCCCAACAACAAAAGTGGCCGTCTTCCGAATCGATCAAGATAAAGAGCAGATACCAAAACAAAGAAAGTCTTGGAGAGGCCCATTATCACATTAACACCAAATAACACTTTCTTCTTGTGAATTCCTGCTGCCTTGAATACTTCAGGACAGTAATATATGACAGCATCATTACCTGAAGCTTGCATAAAAAAGTTAATACCTATAGCTGCTACAAGCATTCTGCGAACCGGCCTAGATGGCCTCAATAAAAGCTCTTTCCAAACACCTTGTCCATGCCAACTTGAAGAACCTGAACCTTCTTCTCTGTTGCCTAAACTAGAAGCTGCTTGTGTTATTTCAGCAAGTCTAGACTCAGCTTCTTCTGTGCTATCCGATACTTTAACCAAAACCCTTTTTGCCTCATCTACTCTACCTTGGATTACAAGCCAACGTGGCGACTCTGGCATCGCTATAACCCCAACACCAATTAGTATAGAAGGGATAGCCGCAAGACCTAACATTACCCTCCAGTTAATGTGTATTGGAAGACCTGACAATGCATAGTTTAGTATGTAGCCTAAAAGAATGCCAAAAACTATGAAAACTTCAGGGAGAGAAGTAAGGAAGCCACGGGTCATTGCAGGAGAGAGCTCCGCAGAGTAGACAGGTGCAATCATAAGGGAGTAACCGACACCGATGCCGGCGACAACGCGACCGGCCACGAGAAAGGGATAAGATGGCGCTAAACCCATTAGAAGTGCGCCTATTAGAAATGTTGCAGCGGCTAAGACTATCGTGTAACGCCTGCCTATGTAATCTGATGTTTTTCCTGAAGCTAATGAGCCGATAAGTGAACATACATTTAGTATACCCACCAAAATCTCTACTTGTGTTGATGTGATTTTCAAGTTCTCTCTGATGAATAGTACAGCACCACTCATCACACCAATATCTGTGCACAATTTAACGACAACGAATTTAAATTACTTATAATTAAAGAAACCCAAAAACAAAAAGCAAACGAAATTGGACATACCGTAGCCTAACAATATAGAATTAGTGGAAGCCAAGAGCGCACAACCAAAAGCATATATGTTGAGACGAGTCTTTTTAGGTGAAGGAACAGTTTCTGATATTTTGGGTTCTTCAGATTCAACCTCAATGGCATCCATGAGAATGCGTTTATTTATTTTTTCTTCTGGAAAGAAAAATCGTCTGTGTTATTGGTTGAGATGGGTATTTTGATGGAGCGAAGAGAAAGGCGAAAGAGGGGGGTATTAGGTGAAACTAAGTGAGAGAGTGAAGGGCTATGGAGTCGTTAGTTTGTTCGGTTGTAGAAAGAGAAACAAATTGAAAGGAGTAAAAAATCCATCATAATAGAGATACAGAACACGTTTAAATGCGGATAATATTTCACATTTATCGCTGTGAGGTGGACTCTGGACCTAATCTAAACGTAATATCTGGATGGATTTGGTTTTGCAAGGCAAAGGCACATTTGTAGCTTCTACTTGGTCTTTTTGTTTTTGGGTAATGACAACTTCACTCGTTTGCCATGACTAGAGTTGAGTCTGTTGGAGAACAAAATCAACTGCCCTTCTTCTTCTAGTTTACAGACAAACATAATATTAATTGAGATGATTATAGTTTATAAGGAAAACACTGGAATTAGTAGAATTTGATTTTTATTACCATTCGAAGAGATAATATTAATTAGGACAGCAATTCATTTTTATGAAAGTGGTAAAGTAGCCTTGGTAGCTTTTCTAATCCCCCTTGGAACTAGAGCCACACTACTCTTTTGTAGATTTCTGATCTTTTCTTTTATATATATATATATATATATATATATATATATATATATATATATATATATATCTTTGTTCTTTTTTTTTTTCTGTTTTCAAATTTTCAGCCTCTTTTACAGCTTTCACAGTTATGTGTTTTCTTGTGTATTAGAGAAGAGTGTTTCTCGGTGACCATTTTTGGCCGGAAAAACTGGCACAAAGCTGTGCTTTTTAAGCACTTGTGAACAGCCATTCACTTCTTTCTGGGTTTTCTTTTTCTTTTAAAGAAAAAAAATAGAAAAAGAAAAAGAAAGGATGGTGATTTGATTATGGTTTACAAGATAGAAATAAAAACTAGAAAAGCACTTTTGCTGTCACTGAAAGCAATGGACATGCAAGACGAGTGGCACTGAAAAGTACCTTGGCCATATAATATTTCTACCAAGTCAATGTGCGCATGGAAAGGGAATTCATTTATTTGGGGCCATGACAAAGATCCTTGGCAAAGACTGTGTGCTGCGGAATATAGACAGGGACATGCACTAGTTCTGTTTTTGAAGCTCAGAATCCAATGGAACTTATTTTAATAACAAAACCATCTGTAAAACAGAATAAACAATGTATATTGTTGCTCTTCCAACCTATAAATACAACAATATCTTAAATAATAAAAATATATTATACAAGAATGAATGGACTATACTGTACATGTACACACTGGACACAAATTTTCAAATGTTCAATTATGCACTTCTAAATATCAACTCATATACACCTTAACAGTTCCTCGCATGACAGATTCGTCACATTTCAACCCTAACAACTTACAGAATCCCAAAGTTAATCCGATGTACTACCAAGTTCTGAGGTTGACGAGGTGTTTACCTCCAATTCCATATTGGAATTTGTTTTTCATTTTCAATTGGGTCACGTTTTCATGGATTAGGAAACAAAATGTCTTTCATTCTCAGGGATTTTATCTTCAAAGAGAGAACCGATCTCTTCCAAGGTTTTGCCTTTGGTTTCAGGTAAAAAGAAATAAAAGAAAATTGTACCCACTACCAGAATTCCTGAAAGTGCAAAGAACATTCCACCAAAAGAAATAAGCCTGGAAATGCTGAGAAATGTCATGGCCACAATCCCACTCACCAATCTGTTGACTGATATTGCCAAGCTTGTACCTTGGGCCCTTAACCTCATAGGAAAAATCTCTGATGAGTAGACCCAAGTGATTGGACCAAGCCCAATTGAAAAGAAAGATACATCAGCACATACAGCCACTATACACAATGCAATGGCCCATAATGGCTTGATATCGCACTGTTGAAGATACTTTGATCCCAGGCCCAAGGCAGCCAATGCAACAGCCATCCCAGTTGTGCCCAATAACAAAAGCGGCCTCCTCCCAAACCTGTCCAAGAAAAGAGCAGACACCAAAACAAAGAATGTTTTGGCTATTCCCATGATGATTGTTACACCTACAAGCTGTTGTCTGCTCTGAATTCCAGCATCCTTGAACACTGCAGGAGTGTAATACATGACAGCATCATTCCCTGAAGCTTGCATAAAGAAGTTAACTCCAATAGCAGAAATAAGAATCCGGCGGATGGGGCGAGATGGTTCAAACAACAACTCCCTCCAAGCACCCTGCCCACGCCAATTGCTTGAAGCAGCTCCATGAGTCAAATCCTTTGCAGCTTTAATCATTTCTGTTAATCTCAATTCTGCTTCTTCTTCAGATTCTGATGTTCTGGCCAAAACCTTCTTCGCATCACCAAACCGGCCTTTCATGACTAGCCAACGAGGGGATTCAGGCATCACCATCACACCTAAAGCAACAATTATAGCTGGGAAAGCTGCAAGTCCAAGCATTAGTCTCCAATTTTTGTCGTTTGGAAGACCCGATAAAGCATAGTTGGAGACATAACCGAGTAGAGCCCCGACATTGATGAAGACTTCAGGAAGGGAAGATAGGAAGCCTCGAGTTATGGCTGGGGAGAGCTCTGCAGTATAGACTGGAGCAATCATTAGGGAGTAGCCAACACCAATGCCAGCCACTACCCTTCCAGCCATTAGAAATGTGAAGGACGGTGCCAGTCCCATTAAAATTGCACCAATAAAAAATGTGGCAGCAGCCAGGACAATAGTATAACGTCTGCCGATATAATCAGAAGTTCTACCTGATGCAAGAGATCCGATCAATGAACATACATTAAGGCAACCTACCAAGATCTCCACTTGTGTTGATGTGATATGGAGGTCGTCCCTGATGTAGAGCACTGCACCACTCATCACTCCAATGTCTGAACATAACAACTAAGATCATTATTCCTTCTGTGATGGGATCTAATGGTTTTAAATTTTCTCTCCTTTGATTCTGTATGTTAAGTTTGAAAATTACAAGCAGAAAGGGAAAGTTTCAATAAACTCACCATAGCCCAAGAGAACAGAATTTGTGGAGGCTAAAACGGCACCAGCAAAAGCATACTTGTTGATGTGAGTCTTTCTTTGAGCTGGAGCACCAAGTGCTGCTTTGTGTTTTAGGGATTCACCTTCAGCAGCATCCTTGTGCCACACCCTATTTCTTCTCTCAGGTTTCAAATCTATTTCTGAAGGCAATGAAGATGCGAAATCAGGAAGCGGGTGGTAGTTGCCATGTTTGTCTGATTCGAGAGTAGAACTGAATTGCATAACTGGAAAATTGATTGCCAAGAAAAAGAAAGAACTGATATTCAGATATACATAGCTTTAAATGGCTAAACTCAATTGAACTTAATCTGTACATTCAATTATATGCTCCACTTAAAAATTTGATGGAAAAACAAAAATACATGTTTATATTCTGTCTCTCAGAAAGGTGGACACTGGTACAAAAGAAAGCACCTTTTTCCCCTTTTCAAAGCCACTTTGTCAGAGGGATGCAGTCCAGGCACTTCCTCACAAGCTTATAGCTCAGAAAAGAGAGAATTGAAATGGACCTACCTATCCAACAGCACTTACCTCCACATTCTCTAATTACATTGTCAACTTAACAAGCATAAAAAGCAAAAACAGAGATCTATAATAGTTATATTTTTCTGAAAAAATTGTTTTAAGGAGGTTGTGGGGCATACATAACAGCACCTAACATAGAAAGGTCAATAATAAGTACACGCTTTTTTCTATCTTCTGCTTGATTATTCGTGTTCAATATGATAGCTATCTAGTAATATTTCCATTAATCCTACGCAAGATTTTGGGAGACCTTTGAGTACCCAAAATCTTTGGACAGTGTGTGGAAGAGGACACTATCTGGCTGAAGGTGACCAATGTTTTGATGTCCTAACCCTACGAGGCGACGAACAATAATTACAGCATCAGTATGAACACATACCTCAAAGAGAATATGCGCCTTAAGGTAGGGCCAGAAGAAGCAAGTCCCTTTCTACAAAGACTTAATGAAATCCAGGTGTCCTATTCTTTTTTCTTTTATTCTTCTTTAACCCGCCATTAACCATTTTGCTTTCACTATTCACAGTTCTTGTGCAGATAGCATAAAATCGTTCTATATGTATCTTATTTTCCACCAGTTCCATTCTCATCTTATTCATTTTTCTGGAAAATCCCATCTTTTACATCTCTCATTGACCATAAAAAATAATACATCATGATAAATCAAAGATCAAAAACACATACATGCACACAGATAGGCATGAACTGCAACAGCCAAACTTATCACTGGCATCCAGGAAAATTTTGTAATTTAAAGCGACAAGAAATATCAAAATTTGGAGTCCAGCCAATACAAGAAGAATCAAGAATCTTCTGGACATGATGGAAATCCCTAAAAGAGAATCACAATTTTTTGAAGTCATACACATGGTTCCAATATCATATTCCTTTTCATTATCTTTTTATTTGGTTAGGAATTACAACTTGAGGGATAAGTGAAGAATTTGCGTGCAATCAGCAACTGCCACTTGTGTATTTTCTATAATTTGTACAGCTAATGCTTCTAATCATAATCCAGATTATGTATGACAAACGATTTTGCTGTATAAATACTCGGGTTATGTTTCTGTTCTTTCCTTCCTATCTCAAATTTGAGGTCAAAGGCATCCTTGCTTGAATTATAAAAGTGCTAGAGAGATGAGCTGTAT
Organism: Ricinus communis; assembly: GCF_019578655.1. Lineage (NCBI taxonomy): Eukaryota > Viridiplantae > Streptophyta > Magnoliopsida > Malpighiales > Euphorbiaceae > Ricinus > Ricinus communis. The sequence goes on from NC_063258.1 coordinate 27,124,157, forward strand.
CATGTTGTGCTTGATTTATATTATTCTCTATGCTAAGGCTGAATTATGGAGAAGAACAAGAAAATATAAGTTTCTATGTTTCATTTTTTAATCAAGACGAGAGACAGCAGACTACCAAGGGCCAGTAAAAGACAAACAACTGATTATCTTTTTTCTCTTTCCTTTTTTTAATTAATTTTTTTCTTTCCTTTTGGGTTACAACAAATAAGGGGAATTGAAAGAGATCATTGTACCTAAACCAAATTCCCACTAACACAGATTATTTGTTTAACTTCATAAAAATTGAGGTTTATTTCACTAAGTTATCTACTTGTTAATATGATTGGACGAAGATGATAAAGCAAAAAACTTCTCTAGCAAAGCATGACAGCCCTAAATCTCTGCTGTTCATTTCCATCCAATCAAAGCACATTTGCCTAACCAGATAAACGTTTTCAAGTATTAGTATTTAGTTAATTTTTTTTAATTACCAACGTTCTTATGATTCTTGGACCATAATAGTCATTGATGGCCTTTTTTTTTTAACCACTTTAAGGCTGCATCTATTAAGCACATCCCAAATCTTATTAGTTTATGCCCATCAATTAAAGTTAAGTTTTAAGGAATTAAAGATAAGTCCAACATATTATCTGGTTTTTCTAATTTCTTCTATCCTATTCAAACTTCTCAGATAAAGTTTTTTTTTTTCTGCATCTTTTGTCCACTAATGGCAAAACATATTATATCATCATGGCAAGCTCGGCAAAGAGCCACGTCTTTTTCTCTATTTAAATATTACATGTCGTGTAAGACATAAAGTAGCGCTTTAATATAATCCTCCATCTTAAGACAGAATTTAAAAACAAAATAATAATCATTCCGAAATGGTTGATAATCCTTGAACCAGCAATAATTGCATATTTCTATTTGTTGCAAAAACCAAAAGACAGTATGTATTAGCACACACCTGGAAGACCCGACCAAAAATGCATTCCAAATCCCAGCCAACTACCTTTTAATTTTGTTTTAGATCACCAACCCCTAACCATTCTAATGAGTCCTAAATTCTTTCCTGCCCAGTCTCAGATCTCGCACCTGAAAGTATAAATCTTGAAACAATGCTTCTTAGAAAAAGATAATATGTCAATACGATAAAGTTAAATTATCTTATTGATTTACAACAGTAGGAAAGTTGCTAAGGGATGATATGAGAAACACCAAACAAAAAGAGAAGGCCAAGAACTGAGATTAAGATGGCAAAGAAAGCAATTTGTAGCAATGTGAGTTGTTCTTGAGTATACATACCTGATGCTTCCTCTGGCTGAACCAGAATTCAGTAAACCATGCAGTGAACAAATTGGAAGGACAAGAAAGACTTCAACCCTTGCATTTGTTCTTGAAGTTTTGAACCATTGCTATATCAAAGTCTCAAATGCTTTTTGCTCTTGCAGAGATCTTGTGGCATCTCTAAAGATGCAATCATATTAAAGCTTAAGAATGCATAAATATATGGATATAAAAATGCCGTGTAGGGAACTATTTTAAATGACTTTCCAAATGCTTACCAATTTCCAGGAAGACACATAATTGTTTATCTCCAATCACTTAATTTTAGCACATACTTGAAATCTCCTAGGATTGTTTTCCCATAATAACACCATAATGCAATACCTGTAATGAACTCCGAAATTCAATAAAATCACGTGGAAAAGACTCGCATAAAAGAAAAGGCCACAAATTTGTTGGCACCAACCCGCTTTCTCATTGCCAATTAGTTTTACACAGTTAATGATTAAGACATCGGCTTCTAATAGTACCAAAGGGACACCAATTAAGAAGAAGGGAAAGGGTTGGCGGAGGAGGGAAGAGGACCCATCAAATGAAGAATAAATAATGAGCTGTTAAGGGAGTCCAAACTGAAATTTTGGAGGGGTCAAATAAAATATTTTAGAAAAACTAATAAGAACACAATTAAAATTTAGAAAAATTAAAAGGGCCAAACCGAAAATCTCAAGAAAACTATAAAGATCAAACTAAAACTTTGAAAACTTAGGGAGGCTTCAACCAAAATAAATAAATATATATATATATATATATTTGGGAGGCCATGTCCTAACAAGCAGAATAAGATGATACCGGTCCAAGTCTAGAAGAATCATGCCTACAAAAATTGCAAAAGCCACCTTTTTTTTCCTTTCTCTCAGTTAGGTTTTAATTTTAAATTACAGGGAACTCCCATCGTTAGGGCTTATGAACACAAAAAAAAAAAAAAACAAAAAAAAAAAACAAGAAACTAATGGAACGGAATTTCGGATGATTCTGTCCAAAACTTCCCATACCAATATCATAAGACCAGTTACCTTTCTCCAAATTATGCTGTAACATACTTTATTAAGCCAAAAAGAAGGAAAATTTGCAATCACGACAAAGAACGAAAATGTGTCTAAATTCAAGAAAGTATTATAACATAACAACAAAATAAATAGAAAAACCTATCAGAGAAATACAGTTCCATAAAGAAAAATGTATCAAAGAGATTCCATGATCACTCACTAAAGCAAAACCAAGAAAGGAAGCATTCCAACACCCAAATGTCAAAGAAAAAACAAACAGAAGATTGCATTGAAAAAATTAAAATGGGATGACCTCTGTTTGTGGATTCTTTGGTGATCAATTGATGAACCTTCCATTTTTCGAAACTTCTCAAAAATAGCAAAGGCCTCGAAGGCTCGAATACAGCTTTATCTCGTTGTTTCTGTGGCGACACGTTTATAGATTTAGTTTCTCATCCACGAAAGCGACGTCGCTTCTACTGGGTGTATGAATTGCTTGTTTCTTGCTGTACTTGACATGTGTCATGGTTACTGGAAGTTTAACACCTGTATCACAAACCACATCACCGATGGAACCCAACACTTGTATTAGAAACAACAATTATCACTTCACTTCCTCACTCTGCTTGTAACTGCAAACAAAATGGTAATATGGACGTGTCGTGTTGCTTTCGTCTAAACTGCGAAGTAGTACTTTTTTTCTGCAACTGAAGATTGTGTCTTTTTTTAGAAAAAGAAACTGTGGACAGGGAAAAGGAACAGCAAGCTTTGGGAAGAGAAGGAACAAAACGGATACGCTATGCTTGAAGTTTTCATCTCCAGAAGAGCCGTTGCGGTTCTTGTGGATCCCCTGCAGCTCGTATCAGAAGTGTAAAGCCTTTTCTTATAATGTTTATTCTTTTATGGTAAAGATAAAATATTTTGTTTGTATTGATGTGTTTTCTGGAATTGGTTTAGATAACTGGAGTAAGAAGGCTACTCCGAGGAAGACCACAGGAACAGGAAGGATGAGGTATCTGAAGTATGTTACCATAAGACTCGAGACCAATTTTAGAGAAGGTATTATTTTTTCCACCATGGCATTAAGTAATGTCATTTTGTTGCCTAGAGATTGTTTTTGCAATGTCTCCTACTGTTTCAAGTCGTTTTTCAGGTACTCTGACGGCTCCAAGGAAGAAGGGTGCCACGCCATCTTCTTAAAATCTACGTTGAATTCTGCTTCTTCCCTGTTTTTGTATCAGGATTTTGCCTCTTTCCTGCTTAGTTCAGTTTTCATGTCTGATAGATGTAAAATATATATATATATATATTACGCAAGCTATGACCGTATCAGGTCCAAATTTGCTCAATTTGTGAAAAAGAACCGATACTTCAAAGCATGCTATACTTGACACGGGAAAGGGAAAAAAATAGTTAAAATCAAGAGGGCTCGTTGACTCTAAACAAATACATTTTTTATCTGTTAAACTTAGTTTGACAATATTTACAGAAGCAAAGAGAGAAGTATCAATGAGTAACATATTGATTAACTTGATAAGCAATCTGTGAGATCCAATTCGCCGTAGTGCCAAAAAAGAGCTCCCAAAACCAAAGATCTATTGCAAGGACTGTTGAAAATATCAGCAATGCCAAAGTTTGGTAGCGATTCAATGGCCAACCCGATACTTGTGCCATTCTTGTCAGGAATGGGAAGGAAGTGCTATTCAAGCGTCGTTGCCTGATAGACCAAGCTGTTATCCATTGCACTTCTGATGGGATCAAGTCAAATTCCTCTCGCAAGCGCCTTCCCAAGTCCGGCATGTGGCCGCCACCATACAGTACAGCAATCTTATTGTGGCCGTCATTAATTGCTCTTTTAAGTGCCTCCATTGCTGCCTTGTTCCTCTCGCCAATGATCACTGATTTCTCTTCCATATCCGTTGTCACTTGCGTGAACCTTCATGGATATGCCCCAGTGAAAAGCTATTATTCTCGACGAAGCAGCAAATATAAAGATTTTGCATTTTCACGTGTTATATAGAAGCAAAGCTTGATCAAGGTAACAAATGATAAAGTTCCAAGGTTTCACATATGCCATAATTTTCCGTCGAAAACTACCTAATTCCAAATTCCACTTCCAAAATCTACCAGAAAAGGCAGCATGGGCTAAATGGTTAATATCACAGTCTAGAAGCTGGGCAATCTCATATTATGTGAAGTCACTATGATGAATGGTAGCACTTACTCAGATGTTAGTCGCTTTGCTAGGAAAAGCTTCATTGCAGCACCAAAGTCAAGCCTAGACAATGCTTCTAGCTCTGGATATTCTGATGCCTGACTCCCCACATCACAAACACCTCCAATGATGAGAAGGCCTACAAGTGGCATTGGAAGTACACGAGAAGCCCATAGAAGTTTGGATCTCCAGGGACCAAGTTCTGCTGGAATTGAAGTAGACTGCACCATGGCTTTTGTTGATCTGATTGTCATATCTCTCGCAAATGTAAAGAAACTCTCTCCTTTTTCATGCTGAAAAAAGTTGAATTTAACATCAGATCTATACTTTACTCGCAAATTCAATCCTCTCTTCATGTTCCAAAATATGAAAGTCAACTAACCCAGCAAAAAAGGCAGTACGGATTCACTCTTAAGATATGACAAGGTTAAATTGACAATTTAATCTTCAAGTGACATCTACAACCATTGTTGGCAAGTATCAAGAACAATCTCTTCATTCATATAAACTTCGGAGCAATCTTGAAAAGGAACTCAACTTTGAACAGAAGAGACAAGAGAGCTAAGAAGTAAAAATTGCCAAAAGAAAAAGTGTCTTTAACATATATTCATTTCAACAGTTGTATATTACCTCCATATACAACTGTAGGCAAGTATATTCTCCTGCATTTCATCAATTAAAAATAATGTTTACCTGAAGTAGCTTGAAGGTCTCATAGTCAAGATCTGCGTGATACCAATTTTCAGCCTGGTAATCAAGACAGTCTAACTGGAAATCAAGCATAAGGATTCGAGCCATCTGTCGCTGAATAAACCCTATAATGTTAAATCCTCTTGAACGTGAACTTCTCAGCCTTTTTATAGCAGCAGGGTCTCTTCTATTCTCTAATATCTCCCTACTAGCCACCATCTCATAGAGGACACAATCATAGGGCTCAAGTTCCTTCTGGAGTGTAGTGAAGTAACTACACACAGGAAATCACATCATTCAAACTCGCATAATAAAGGAAAAACAACAGTAGGTGGCAAATGTATACAGGAGGCTTCCCAATACTGGAAACAAATCCGAATTGCAAATTATGGTTATCCTCGAGACAATTGACAGTACAAGCAAAAAAACTAAAAGCCAATTAGGCAATTATGCAGCTCAAAAAGAATATAAGGCAATTATGCCATGTTGCAATACCGTACTTAAATTTAAACAAATGCAATGGAATTAATTACAACAACAAAACACAAAAATAACCCAAATTGACAAAACAAAAACAAAAACATACTCTTTATCTGCAATGTGAATGGTGGAAACCAAATCAACCTGCTCCAACCCAAAAAAAGAAAAAACAAAACAAAAACAAGCAAAAGAATTACTACCCCATAATTAAATAAATCAAACACATTGAAACCAAACCAAAACTATTTGAAACCATAGTATTAGTACCCGAAGAAAAGGGTTGAGAAGAGACCAAGGGAACCTCTTTTTGTAACTAACAAGAGCAGTCTGCAATTCTCCCTTACTTGTATCAGTACCTCTTTTAAATCTCATGAAATCAGCAATTGAATTGTTTTGAGAAAACTGGTCGGTGGAGTCATCTTCAATGGACTGACTATTATTATTGGAAGAAGAAGAGAAAGCTACGATATTTATTAAAGATGATGTATGAGAAAAACGCAAAGAAGCAAACTTGGGTTGTTTCGATAATGATTTAAGATTGGATTTGGAGTCATTGCTATGATTTGAAGGAAAGGAATATGTAGAAGGGAGTATTGAGGGTGAACTGGAGGAGACCACCATGCTCGCTTCTCTCAGAGTGAGAAAGAAGAGGGAAGATATGGGTTTATTTGTTTGTTTACCAAGAAATTATCGGATTTTTTCTGGTTACTGAATAGCCACACTTTCCTTGTAAAGAGCTAACAGCGTACACATTTTTTATTTTCATTTTGTCAGGATATATATATAGTTTTAAAATTTTAAATTTTTTTTATATATATAGTTAATTTTTAACACATAAAATTATCATTTTATTACGTGTACTACTTTTGACATATACAATTTAAGCTTATATATAATTTTATAATTTTTTTATTAATTTATTCATCAATAAATATAATTTCTAATTAAATACCGACTCTAATTCTAATAAATAAAATATTAATTATATTTTAATATTATATTAACTAATAAATAATATTTTAATAAAATAATAATATTAATTCTATTCTAAAAATAGTAGTTCTAATATTATATTTAACTATTCTAATTAGATAATAATATTAAATCTATTCTAAAAAAATAATATAATTATTATTTTAATATTATATTAATTAATAAATTAATTTTTTAATTAGATAATAATTTTAATATAGAAAATTATATTTTTAATATTATTATTTAATAATAAATTTAATTATATAATACATTCTTAATTTTAAAAAATATAAATATAAATTATATTGATATATTAATTTTTAATATTAAAGTTAATTAATAAATAATTTTATATTATTAATATTAATAAAAATCTAAAATTTAAAAAAATTTAAAATATTTGAAAATAATTAGTAATAATAATTTTTAATATTTTATTATTTTAACTTGTATGCAAGACTTAGAAATATATTATTAATATTATCTAAATGCTAAACTTCTTTTATTTTTCTAAACTCTAGCAAAATTAGGATTTTATTGACTTCCCAATAAAAAAAAAAAGATAAAAAGTAAAAACCTTTCGAATGACGTTCAATTTTAGTCCTATTAGAATATTGAAGTTAGATTTCAATTAATAAGAAATCTTAAACAAATAAGAATTCATCAACAAAAAAATTAAGAGATGTGTTTTATTAGAATATAAAATCACTACACTTCACTTAAATTAGAAAGAGAAGTTATTATAATTATGCAAAAGGTATAGATTCACCCTTAACTTTTTTATTAATCTCAATTAAACTTTTAAATTTTAAGTTGGAATATTTAAATTTTTAAACTATATAATACGAAACAATTAGATCCCTTTATACAATTTTGTTACTATTGTTGTTAACTCTTTTGACAAAAGGTATAAATAATTCTCTAAACTTTTGAATAAATATCAATTAAGTACTTAAGTTTTAAGTTAGTACAATTAAATATTTAAATTAAATAATACAAGATAATTAAACCTCTTTATGTAACTCTATTACTACTATGGACACTTATTTTTATTGATAATAATCCACATAAAATAACAAGCAATAGTATAAAGACACCAAGATTATAAATTCTATTTTTTTATATTTCTAAAAAAAATACAAAAACCAAAATAATCATTCTAACAAAAAAAAAATCTAGGTGTGAAAAATAAAAAGGTTTCATTTTTTTCAATTGAAATTTTAATCTTTTAATTTAAGAGTTTAGTTGATTCATTTTATAGTTTAAAGACTTAATTGAAATTTAATCAAAAAATTTAAAAATTATCGATACCATATAAAAATCTAATTATTCCGTATTATTTAGTTTAAGGGTTTAATTATTCCAATTTTACTTAAAATTTAAAGACTTAGTTAAAATTCAGCTAAAAGTACCTTTTGCTTCACAATTAAAAAGGAACTCCAAATGTTTAATAATGAATTACTATAAAAAAAAAATAAAAAATAATGGGAAAGCCATAGTTTTACAACTTACGACGAAACGAAAAGATCTTCCTGTATCTACATATCAAACAATCAAATGAATGAATTTAATAAAATAGGAGGGTTTAAATTATTGCATTCATATCATAATTGATGACAATTTGCAGGAAAATGCATGCGTATAGAACTTTGAGCAATAACTAACTTGTCAAACCCTGATTTATGGGAACACTGCCAAATTTAAGGCACATGAAAGTTAACCTCCGAACCCGCTACCAAAATTATTACTGCAGCTTCTTTCTTCTTTCTTCTCCTTATAATTTCCCTATCCTCTTCATTGTGATAATAGCCTAAGACCGGCTTCCAAATCCTCCAAGGTGATGGTACGTAGTTCCTCTGTATCTATACAGTCGAAATCAAGCCTCGAGTCCAAATTCTCTCTAGCATTAACTAGCATTGTATCTGCTAAACCTCCATTCATCTCCTTCCTCTGCTTTTCTGTTGTTTTTCTCTCTATCAGCTTTGCAATGGCTTCCATACTGCATTTTGAATGTAAATTGAATCCATAAAGCAAACCATCCTCTTCTTGATTATTCATCTTGATATGAATGATCTTGGCTAAATCTTCAGGAGTGAAGTCATCAAACTGGAAAAACTTTGTAACCCTTCTACAAAAGCCTTCATTAGAAGCTATTACGCGTTTCATTGGTTTGCTGTACCCAGCAAATATGACCACAACTTTTCCAATATCCATGACAGACATAATCTCTTCCAAAGCTTCTAACCCATAATCCTTATCATCTGCTTTCTGCATGGGTATAAGCCTATATGCTTCATCGACAAAAAGAATTCCACCCTCAGCTTCTTTAATCTGCACAAGAGTCATAGATTAATTTGCTGCAAGAAAGTAATTCTATTGTGTCTGCCAATAAAAATAGTTAGAAACATCACTAGTCTACCTTTTTCCTAGTCTTTGGTCCTGTGTGACCAACAAATTCACCAACCAAATCCGTGCGTTGTACTTCTGTTACCCTGTCAGTAGGTAGAATTCCCACCAGATGGAGTAATCTTCCAAGTATACGAGCTACCATGGTCTTACCTGTAGAACAACAGTGATATGCATGTCTCAGCTACTTGATCAATGAGGGATTTTGAAAAATAAAAACAACTAAAATTATACTTCTGAAAGCATAGCTGGAAGACAATCAATAACTGGATGTAATCTAGTACTTCTCAAAAGAAAAAGAGAAGCTGGGTTTAGAAAAGAAAGTGAAAGACATACTAAATTGCATCATAGGAGTTTTTTTTTCTTTTTGTGATAAGACAATTGTGGAATGTAACTAAGTCTGCCTTATAGCACCACACAGACAGCTCAGGAAAATTAGATGGAGATATGTAGCACTTATTTTACAATCATGAAAGTGCAACAAGGAATATCCATATGAACTATTTGGACTATGGTTTACAAAAAGAAATTGGCCGGAAACCATGAAAAGCTTCCGAAAAAGAGAAGAAAAAAGAAGGGGACATTTGTTCAGTTCAAAAGTAATGCACTGTGGGGATTCTGAAACACTTGCCAAAAAGAACTCATGGTTGTAAAACAACAGTAGACATCATAAGAAAGTCCACAACAATAAGGGAGCGAGTTGCATAGAAGCAGTAAAGAGAAGGCCAGTACAATACGGCATATCAAGCAATATCATCATTATTAATCTGACCAACAGTTACCTGTTCCAGGATTTCCCAAGAAAGCCATATGAGGAGGTCTTCTCACTCCCACTTTTAGCCCAAGGGCCATGCGCCTCTCATCCAAAAGCATTCCCTTTGCCCATTTCCTCAGTTGTATCTTAAGTTCATGCAATCCCACTATATTAGATAATGCATTTTCTAGTTCTTCCATCTTAGCTTTTGTTTCACTACAAGCTTCAAGTGCTCTTCTCTTTCTCTGCTCATCAATATGCCACTGTAATAGTTGCCGCAGTTTCTCGCTTCCTGGACCTCGTGAGAGATGATTCATAGGTGTCATGCCCTCCTATAATAAGGTTACAAAAATCATCACTAGTCAATGACGGATTAAATTGAAACAAAATGGAAAAGTAAAAGCCATGGATATAAGAAGTACATTATCCTTAGCACTGCAATCGGCATTATACTCGAGCAATGTCTTAACAGTTGAGAAGTCGTCTGATCTGATCGAGTACCATACAGCAAGGTGTAATGGTGCCATTCCATTCTGCATGAATATGGACAAAAAGTAAATGAAATTTAAATTAGGAGAAGAGCCCTTTTGCATTTGCTATTCTTAGTTTTAAAGCAAATAAAAAAAATTCAGATGAAAAAGAGGCCAAGAAGATGCACATTTGCTTTGGATTCGACAAAAGCGCCATGAGCAAGAAGTAATCTTGCAGCTTCATTGCATCCATTCTTCGCTGCCATGTGTAGTGGAGTTTCACCATACTGCATAGTTCACAATATGAGTACTCAGTTTGGATCAAACAAATTGATGAAGAGAAGCTTATATACATTTAAAAAGCAGATATTAAACGACTGGCAAAACTAGTTCAAGAAAATTAATATTATTCTGCATACCATATTCTTGGCTTCCAATTCAACCTTCTCTGGTCCTTGCCATTCAAGCAGAGTTTTAACTATCTCAGCCCTGTTGTTACCAGCAGAGACATGAAGTGGAGTTTGTGCCATCTGCAGTTAAAACAAATGAACTTATAACTTACTATGAAAAAGAAGCAACTAAGCAGGAACATACATGCTCTTTATGTTAACTCTTATTACACAATGTCACATTTTGCATTCAATTATCACTTTAACTTCGGCAAAGATTGGAGACAAGATACAAAACAACAAATAATATTCTGATAAAGGTAGATGAGGTTCAAGAAACTTCTTCCTTCCTCTCGCAATTAAACTGATGCCACAAGTTTGTAAGTAACTATCTTCAACCTGCTCATCTAAGGACCCACCCTAATCCCTCCACATTTCTACAAACCATTCAGCTAGTCAATTCCTTTTACCATTCTTGTAGACATCCATCTATAGATAAACTATACAAGGTTATCCTAAATATGCCATTTCCAGATTCTCCATAAATTACGAGAAATCAAATGAAAAACAACGTCAATTCGCCCATCCCCAAATATTCATAATCGATCTAGCATCCTCAATGATGACGATGGAAACTGCATTTTCCTAATTGTTTACTGTTTGAAGTCTAAATCCAACTATACTCTATCTCAATAAACATATCAGATGTGCATGCTAAATGAAAAGAATCATGAAGAAAACAAAATTGGATTAACGTGTGGCCATCACAATTCTCTCCCATAAAAAGAGAATTAAAGAAAAGATGCAGACCCATCAAATTTTAGCAAAGACTGGTTCTAGAAGTACAGCCAAGGGGTGTAACAAGCAACAAAATAGATCCAATTTCAAACACAAGTACAGCAAAAAAGAAATTGATTAAAAGAACCGCAAAACCCATTGACCGAAATTCAACAAAAATCTGACGAGGTCCTTTCTTTTTCATAATCCACCCCTAAAAGAACATCCTTTTGAACAACCTCATAGAAAATACAACAAAACAAACTTCTGTAAGAAAAAAAAAAAAAAACTAAAAAGAAAGCAAAGACTTTTACATTACAAAATACATAATCAATAAATGGATCTTACAACAGGGTTTCGTTCATTGAGAAGAGAAGGGTTGACACGGAGTAGCTTTTGGAAGGCAAGAAGATCACCAGACTGGGCAAAGCCATGAATGGTGGTGACCTGTTTAGAAGATCTGGAGCGTTGATCGTAATGGGAAGCCTCCATTTACAGTTTCTATGGGCAGCAGTTGCTGTTTCGTGGTGCCTTCTTCTCTCCCACACGAGAAATGGGAGAGAGAGAGAGAAATGCAGGGACGAGTTTTTTCTGTGGTGAGTCTTTGGCGGTCACAATTTGTAAAATGCAATTCTTTCTTTAGTCAAAATTCTTACACTGCTTTCTCTTTCTCTCTCATTTATTTATCATTCTTTCTTTTTTTATCCGTGAATTCACTGTTTATAACCTTTTTTTTTTTTTTCCCACGTAACATATTCATATTTACTAATTGAGCCATCCACAATTGTTCCATTCATTAAAGACCAGCACCTCTGGTGGATAATATAATAAAAATAATAATTTTTTATATTAATCATAAAATTATTCTTTTTCTTAAACTAATCATAAAATTCTTCTACAGACAATGTTTATTGTATTTGTTTTAAAACCCAGATTTCGGTTTGCTTTCGTCAGGCATTGCGTGCCAACAGAGAGGAATGAGCTGTTGGCTTCCAGAGTCCAAAGGAGAGCTTAATAGCTAACCAGCACCCCTGAATGCTGAGCTGGCAGACCTCCAAAGTTCCAAAATCCATATTAATTTTGCTGAATACATAACATAATGCAGCAGTGAGGGATGATGATTGCTGCTTCATAAGCAATTCACAATTTGACTGTAAATATAATACTAACAATGATTAATTTCAGGTCTTTTATTATATGCATGTTCACTTAAGACACCCTGGCTATTACAACGACCATCAAATAATTCTTCATCACCATCATAATCTCAAGGTTTGTTTCTAAGAAATGCTAATGGGGTGTGCGCGGGAATGCTTGCACATGCATGATGATACTTGATAGTACACTTATATAAGTTTTTATTTGAACTGTACAAAGGATTAAAGGGCATTTGTCCTACCTGCCTAGGCCCATGGCCATGTCCTACCCACACCATCTGATGATTTCTTGGGCCTAGAGGTAAAATCCTCAAGCTCCAGCCCAAAAACTTAAGAAAGTATACTTTGCTTGCGATTATAGCTAATGACAAACCTATGACTTGAACATTATCTGATTAGCATGTACTTCCAAATGCATTCCTCTGTATTGCTGCTTTCTAACAGCAATGAACTCCAAAAAGGTTAGCAGTTTCTGAACTCAACTTCTCAACTCAAAACAAACAACGTGTTAAATATAATTTATCTGTGTCACATTCATAACAAGCATTTAACTTCTAAGCAGCAATCTAATGATCGATAAATTAGTGGAAAACAAGTGCAGTCTGCGAAGAGTACAAGGATCACTTGATTCAAGGTAAGAAGGGAAGTGAAACTAGACAGACACCAAGAGGATAGACCCACAAAGCCACGTGTCAACAATAGCACAAAAGATGAGGTTACTTTAACGTGTGGCCATCACAATTCTCTCCCCACCCACCTGACTAGATCAAGATCCCCAAATCTAACTCTCTCTCAAGATATTTTATTCATTTCTTTTTTCTTTTATAAACTTCTCCTAACAAGATAAATGAGTAAACGTGGTATCAAGAACAACCAGTTCGGTTACCCCCAAAAACATTGGAGCAAACACTTTACATGAGCTACTCTGTTTAGTCCAAGTTATGGCAGCTACAGTTACTAAGCTTCACATATACCCACAAAGCTTAGATTACTTTTCTTTCAGTAAACAACAGAGAAATAGGTTGCTTGGACCAGGTTTGTCATGGACAGGTTTTGGTGGTTGTGCTGTAAAGTGCAGGTCTTTTAGGTCTGAGGATGGGAGGGAAGTGGAAGTGGAAGAGAAAGTGAAAGAATGTCAGAGAAAGCTAAAGAAAAATAAGATTGAGTTAAAGAAGGAAGATGGCTTTTGGAGCATTTTGAAAGATGCTAATTTTGGGTTTGGGAGGTCCGATTCTCACTCAAAAGAGGAGTATGCTAAAGCGGTAGCTAAATTAGAAGAGGCTTTCTCATCTGTGAGTTGTAAATATGGTTAATTTTGTGTTTCAATTAAGCTCTAATAGAGGATAAAAATCCTGAAAATTTTAATTTTGATACTATTAATATAATTTTGTTCGGCTTAACTATGATTTTATTAAAAGAATTCTTTTCTCGTTATTGAAATAAAAGGGGTTTAGTTTAAGTAATTAATTTCTATTCAGCAGAATTCATTATTGGCTATTTCATGAATGGTTGAGTAATAGGCCTCGGCATAATTTGGATAAGTACGAGTTCTTAAAATGACAATTTCTATCTTATGACCCAGATTGCTTTGCAAATTGGAAGATATATTGTCACCATGATGAGCACTGGAGTGATACTTGCAGTTGGCTTTCAGTTGTCAGGTGAGCAAATATGCATGCTACTCCATTGAGGATAATGTGTATTACCCTGCGTCCGTGACGCTAGATTGATGTGAAATTAATTATTGTGCAAATTTTGGTGAAGGTGGAGACAGTCAGATGAATACACTGATTTGGTATAGCTGGCTTGGAGGAATTATTATTGGAACTATGATTGGTGCCAACATGGTTTTAGATGAACATTGTCGAGCCGGTCCACGTAATGTTGTTATAACTGGAAGGTATTCCTCCATCTGCAGGCTTCATGAAGTAGTTAGTTTTGTCTCATCAACTATGTGCTATCCCTTTATTTTTGCGATTCAACAGATGATAGGAATCCTATAAGAAATGCACCAGTTTTTTGGTGCTTAAACAAAATACATCTAAATGTTTCTCTCTCTAATTTGTTATTTTTGAAAGCCTGGAAAAAGAAAGTATTGTTTCACTAGAAATTATGGTGTGTGAGGTATAAATATACATTTAGCATAGAAAATGCTGCCGTTGAATTTGGAATATGGAGAGTTAATACTTCTATTATCTTCGCATGTTTAACTCGCTGGTTTAGTACAAGGGGACTCGGAAAGGCACTTGCCCGAGAATTTCTTCTGTCCGGTGATCGTGTGGTTGTTGCTTCACGAAGGTTGAATACAGAATCATTATATGTATTTAATTTATGGCTATTCTAATTTTGTGTCGATAATTTTATTGTACTTTCATCTCCTCATCCTCGTTTTGATCTTTGTGAAGGCAGCCCTGAGTCTGTAGACACGACAGTTAGAGAACTGGAGGAGAACCTCAAGGAAGGAATGGTAACCACCAGTGGTACATCTAGAACGAATCTGGCTCATGCAAAAGTGGTTGGCATAGCTTGTAATGTTTGTGAACCTTCTGATGTGCAAAAATTGGCAAATTTTGCTGTCAAAGAATTTGGTTCCATTGACATATGGGTGAGCAATACAGGCTCTGTTGAAGCTTCTAACTTGCACTTTGGAAATTATTGTAGTAATCTCATATCCCCATTGATAAGTGTTGTTCATTGGCTTTGACTTGAGTGTTAGAAGCCTAAGGACAAAATTGGGGTGGTTATAAGCTACTCAGCAACCAGTTAATGATGTTCTGATGCATGTCACACCTGATATACTACTATTAATTTTTTTTCTTATGCAATTAACCAGAATTTGTCCGTCTTTAATTACCAGAAAGAATAAATCCTATGTATAGTCCTTGTTACTGTGAAAACATTTTTGAGATTATTGTTGTTTACTCGCATTTTAATTTTTTGTATTTCAACATTGAGCAGATAAACAATGCGGGCACAAACAAAGGATTTAGACCCTTGCTGCAGTTTAGTGATGAAGATATTAACCAGGTGCCTGATATGTACCTGCTATTTGACAGGTTCTCTTTTCTGAATGTTTTTGGTAATGGTAAATTCCTCTGAATAATAGCTAAATAGCAGGGGCTAACAGAATGCTTGCCTACGTTATAATTGTTGGCATAGGACTCTTTGTTTAAATTAGCCTCAAGTTAATCAGTTATTATCTCATATATGTATTTATGACATATCTAACCTCTCTGTATATCTGTGTGAATGTGTGTGGAACAGGATTCATTTTCATTCTTTCAATTGCAGCATAAATGATATGAATTCTTTTTACTTTTTTCAATTTGAATTGAGTTGCTTGTTCTACTGGTTTCATGCTAGATTGTTTCAACAAATTTGGTTGGATCTATTCTCTGCACGCGAGAAGCTATGCGGGTGATAATGAACCAGCCTAAGGGAGGGCACATTTTTAACATGGATGGTGCTGGTTCTGGGGGATCTAGCACCCCTCTTACAGCTGTGTAAGTTGTCATTGCTTATTAAAGTGGCATCAGGCAGAAGCTGAAAGTCTTCACCTGAAATTTTTGTAACTGTTCTTCAAAATCTGCTATCTTCAGAAGGTCCTACTAGTTGTTAATTTTGCTAACTGTAATTTATCTTCTCAACTTTGTAGTTATGGATCTACAAAATGTGGTCTTAGGCAACTTCAAGCATCACTCTTCAAGGAGTGTAAGCGATCTAAAGTTGGTGTGCATACAGCATCTCCAGGCATGGTCCTTACAGATTTGCTCTTGAGGTATATTGATTGCATCTTTATTTTCCAGTGCAGTTACTTTGCCATTCTAGGAACTCAGGGTTTTAGAAGGGTGTAACAGCCTTTTATATTGGCTAGTGCCATGATTTACTCAAGAATTATTGTGGAAGATGCTGTAATTCTCTCCCTCTTCCAAAACAACCTGAACCTGGTTAGAGCTCATAGGTCATCAAAATGATATGGTTAAACTATACTTATGCTCCATTGTTTGTGTGGTCTTCTTTGGCAGTGGCTCAACTCTAAAAAATAAACAAATGTTCAACATCATCTGTGAACTCCCAGAGACAGTTGCTAGAACTTTAGTTCCACGGATGCGGGTTGTGAAGGGTTCCGGGAAAGCCATCAATTACTTGACACCTCCTAGGATACTACTTGCTTTGGTCACTGCATGGCTGCGGCAAGGTCGCTGGTTTGATGACCAGGTAATTTCGATATATCAAAGAGACTTCTTGCTATTGCAGAAGTTGTACTTGCACTAGCTGAATTGATTGCATAATTGCTCTGTTAAATCTATTAAATCTGATTAAGAATTAGATTTTTCAGTCTGTATACCTGTGGTCTAGAATAAGCTCCTTAACGACAGTGACCACACGTGACCATAAACTAGTGTGGTGCACAAACTTCTAGCTCCCAGTAGCATCCAAGACTACATAACTTGGCCTTGGTTGAGAAGTAAGATTTCCACTTCTAAACTGTACTTATAGAGAGATCCCCGAAAGAAGACGGGGTTTTTTTATCTCTTTGTTTCCCTTCCTTTTACTGTGGCGAATGGTCAAGCAGAAATATAGGGTCATTTCCTTCCAGCTAGTTAACTACGCGTTTAAGCAATAAGTTATTCCTGTATATCATGTAGGGAAGGGCATTATATGCAGCTGAGGCAGACCGACTCCGTAATTGGGCTGAAAACCGAGCTCGGTTTTCCTTTACAGATGCAATGGAGATGTACACAGAAAATACTTGGGTATCTGTGTTTTCACTTTCTGTTGTTTGCGCCTTCATAATACTCTCGAGCACAAGCAACCCGTTTCCTGGTACCTGAGTCATCCCTTTACAATTGCAACACATAAAGCCAAATGTTTGCAGTCAGAAGCAGTGTAAAGATGCAACTTAAAACAAACAGTAAACGATTTATCTGCACTGCAATATTAAGGTACGAATTAACCATTAATAAGCGCTCAGCTGTTTTAGATCGCGAGCCTAGGTGCTCATTTAACCGCACGTATACAAAGTCAGGCTCTGTAGGTTTCAGTGTGCAGGAATAGGAGAGAAAAATTTACTTTTCAGTAGAGCAAGTCTTAATTAGATGAAGACAGATGTTATATAATTGATGAAGCATTCTCATTTCTTGACTGAGATGCTTGTAAATGTAATGTCTTCGTGAATTTGTATTTAAATTTAATTCAATGGTCTGTATACATGCTATCTCTCGTGCAAGCATAGCAGCAACGCTGTCATCTACATTATTTTCGCTCGTGTCCATAACTGATAACTGAATTTCTGATCTCAGTCGGATTTGGTAACGAACACTTGGTTATCTTCTTAAGCTTAACATTTTCGAATATTGAAGTTAATTTATTTTTGGACAAAAACTTGGATTCCCAAAAACGAAAGCAAGTGATTCCGAAGCCCTTTTTTTGTGGGTGGAATCCTCAATGTTTTGACCGATGACGTGTAGCTCAGTCCTTAATTAATCGCGACTTTGGTTTATTAAAAATAAGAAACGCAAATATTGTGGAAGCCATGCTAATTGTATAATCAGCAACCCTAAATTAATTAAAAATGAATGAAATATCCAGATTCTTTCTTTAAGCATAATCACTCGCTTTTACACCTTCAAATTCCTTTGATCACGGCGTCTGAGTAACCAATAGGCTGAACCTGCAACTGCCGTATGCTAATTTCCTGAGAATCAACTTTCATACAGTAGCTAGTTTTATAAAGAAAAAAAGATCTTGACTTTATGCAGTATTTGGCGTTAAAATAAGATTGTAACCGTACATAATTAAAGAATTTTCAAATTCAAATTTACTTATACATAATATATAGTTGTAATCGATCTGAAAATGAAAAAGAGAGGCTACAGATTCTCCATAGAAAAAGGATAAGAAGGGCAGGCAGTGATAGAGAATAGAGGAAGAGTTGAACCAAATAGTAGGTTGCATTTCATGGGTTGGAGATTTGGGGAAGACATAAACATTGTCTAGAAATAATAATAGTAAAAAGAAGGGTGGGGTGGTCGTCCCTACAGAAAGAATGAACAGATTAAATGAGAGAATAGTGGTGCTGTAAAAAGATTTGCATAATTTAATGCGGGGCTGACTGAAAGTTAGTATTTGCATATTTTTTGAGTCAGAAAGAGAAAGCCGAATGTCATGCCACTAATTATGAGAGTTTCAGTTTTAAATTCAATTAATAGCAAATCCCATGTGCATCTCCATCATCTCATCTGTCACGCTCACCTTCAACAACCAGCCCCCCCTTCAAATTCAACTTTTTCCTTTATTTTCTTAACCCTTCTCAATTTCCAATCTTTTCTTATCAATAAATTCAATTCCAACCCATAATAGTAAAATAAAGCTAACAAAAATTGGGCTAATAGAACAAAGGAAATGCTTCCCATTGTTTAGCATACAACACGAGTAGTTCATGGAGTCGTTGAAATTACATCACAGTATCTTATTTGTTTATTTATTTATATACGTGGATAAATACATTTTATTAGCTGTGCAATGTAGTACCATATGGCATTGTTTGACAATGTCTAAGTCAAAATGCCACTGCCATCCATTCGTTACAAAATAAAACAAAGCCTGCTGCCTCCCACATTTGAACACGCCCGTTATACTTTCTAGAATCATTTGCCGGCTGCATTCTTTTTTTCTTAATTTATTTTCATAGAAATATTAGCAAAATATCTTCCTTTTCTTTTCAGGAAGAATGAAAACAATTTTATATGTAACCATGCAAACGCAGCCCTTTAAATGACAGTTAAAATATACTCATTTATTAATTGTAATTAAATCTAGATTTCAAATTTTAAATGACATTACAAATATACTAACGGCGTGAAACTCTAAACCACGAAGAATCCCTTGATCCCCGAAAAAGGAACCAGTCTTTGATAGCATATTTTAAGAAATTATATGAAGAATGTCAAGGGTGGCAGACAAATCAATTATTCAATTGAATTGAAAAAAACAGAAGCGAAAATTGGAAGTAAGAATGCGTGTGGGTCCATATGACTTAGGAACGTAAACTGGTTAATTAAAATTATGCTCTGATAATCATGTAATTACAGATATTAGTAGGGAGATATCCGTTAGGGATAAATCTGCCACCCCACACCACCAAACATGGCGGAATATATGCACCGGTGACGTCTTCTCCGAACTGGGAAAATAAAATTGCATCAGTTTCTAACATCCCAAAATATAGATCTTCACAGCTTTCTTTTGCACTTTCTCAAGTCGTGTTGATTAAAATTAGATAATAACCATCGACGAAAGCAAAAGAGCATTAGTGAATTTGTGGCGATGGAAGTTGATAATTGAGAAAACGGTCTGCATATTTCCAATCCGATCCATAGATAGTTGACTTATGACTTGTAATAATTAGACAATCAGAGTTTTGCTTGTTCAATTTATTTGAATATGAATGGTATGCCACCATTTGACAGCTTTCTTTGCCCTTTTTCTTTTTTAAATTATTATTATGAATAGTTATATAATTATATAATAATAAAAAGTACATTTTAGTTATAAAAAATAAAAATTAATTTCTTTTTTTTTTAAAGAGATTAATTTTTTTCTTATGAAACATTAATTTGCACTCAGTAATTTTACAAATGCCGAGAATTGACTGTATAATGTTTTTAAATGAACCCACTAAACAAAATTAAAAGTTCAATTATTTTTTATTAATTACCCTTTTGAAGTATTTAAATTGCAGTTATACCAATTATTTTACTCTGACCGACATTTTTAGAATGTTTGAGGAAGGCTTCACTGATCCATTATATTCAATTCGATAAATATATAATTTATTAATTATTTAGAAAATATTAGATTATTGATTGATTATATAAGTATGTTTTCAGTGGAATAATAATTAATTTTGCTACTATTTAATTTAGGAAAGACGTCAAAATCTGAAAAAATGTGGTTATCCATTGGCATCCAGCTGGTTCTGCCTTTTGCTTAGAGTAACAGCCATATATATATATTTATAAGAACACTTGAATTTGATGATATTAAATAATAGAGTTAGTAATGCCTAAGGCACTTATTATTTACACGAATGGGTTAAAAACAATTTGAATTGGATAATATTATTATAAGTTTATTTTTCTTTTTCAATTTTGTCCTTGTTGTCTTTTTTGTGCTAAAGATGAAGCCACATTTGCTTAAAGAAGTAAAAAAAATGGAAAAGGAATATAATTTCACAATACGATTCTGAATATAAGAGATGGATGTGTTTAAACCTAACAAAAGAAAGGACCTAAAGCTCTTTGGTTGGCTAATATAGTTGTATACAAATAGGGTTAATTAGGTGGAGAATCATACAATAATTGATTCTCATGGTCATTTATGTTAAAAGTTTTATAGATATATATAATACAATAACATTTGCCTTTTTTCTTTTTAATTAAACAGATTAAAAACATATTAATTTATTAGTTATTTATATATATTATTATGATGTAATTAAAGACGAGACGGATTATCAGCTATAAATTGGATTCTACAAAACATTAGAAACGTGGATTGGGTAAAATTTGGTGTGAATCACTCGTAGGTTTCACCTAATCAGAATCCAATAAGATTCTTCAACAGTTTAAAATATCTGTTCCTAAAGGGGAAAATCCCAAACAAGTCCTCACATGGAACCAAACAGTAAAAAACACTTGGAAAACATATCCAAAAATGCCCAAAAAGAATCCAAACGAAACGAGTAGAAAAGCCGGAGGAGCAAAAAACGCGGGCCAGACGCGTAGGTCCCACTCCATTGCTCTCGATTGAATTCTCTTTCTCTCTCTCCCCCACCCCATGTGAAAAGGAACTCTCCAACTCAGCCATCTATCTATCTTTCTATTCTGTCCAAAACTAACAAGAATCCTTCAAACACCACCACCACCACCTTCTTCTTCTTCTTCTTTTTAAAGTATAATCTCTCTCTTAATTCTCTTTTTATTGCTTGTAAGTTTTAATTGGACCATTTAACGTATAGGGAAACAATGTCTGCTCCTACTCCCACGTCTCCGCCGTCTACTAACACCACTGCTCCACCACCCGCCACTCCTGCTGCTCCACCACCCTCCACACCTGCTGCTCCACCCCCTGCAACTCCAGCTGCTCCACCCCCTGCCACTCCAGCTGCTCCACCCCCCGCCACTCCAGCTGCACCACCACCCGCACCAGTAACTCCCTCAGCACCACCTCCCGCCCCAGCAACCCCCTCTTCACCTCCACCTACTTCCTCCTCCTCTCCGCCGCCTCCATCAACTCCTTCTCCTTCTCCTCCAACGTCCACTCCTTCTCCTCCGTCTCCACCTTCGACCACGCCCTCTCCTCCGACGAACTCTGGTACTACACCCTCTACGCCTACCCCTACAACTAGGAGTCCTCCTGCTCCGCCTACTTCCAGCTCGCCGTCTCCGCCGTCTCCACCTTCGAATTCTTCTTCGGGGATATCGACGGGAGTTGTAGTGGGAATAGCTATTGGAGGAGTAGCGATTCTATTAGTTTTGAGTTTGTTATGTATTTGTTGCAGAAAAAAGAGAAGAAGACGTGATGATGAAGCTGCTTATTATGTCCCTCCACCTCCTGGTCCTAAAGGTTAAATCTTTTTTCTTCTGTTATATTTTCTTTTTTCTTTTTTGATTGTTGTTCTGTTGTAAAGATTTAAACTTCTGATCTATATATTCACATTCTTGGACTTTTATTTAGGACTCAATATATTTAGCTCATAGAGTTGCAATTTCTTTTGGTGATTGTAATCAGATGGTCCTTATGGTGGACAGCAGCAGCAGCATTGGCAACAGCATGCTCCTCCACCGGATCGTGTATTCACAGCAATGCCAAAACCTAATCCACCGCCACCTGTTGCATCAAGACCTCCACATCCTGCTTCGATGACACCACCACCACCACCTCCGCCTCCTTTCATGAGCAGCAGTGGTGGCTCTGGCTCCAACTATTCTGGTTCTGAAAACCCACTCCCACCTCCTTCTCCAGGCCTTGCATTGAGTTTCTCAAAGAGTACATTTTCTTTTGAGGAACTAGCTCGGGCCACCGATGGTTTCTCTAATGCTAATCTTCTTGGTCAAGGTGGTTTTGGGTATGTGCATAGAGGAGTTCTTCCTAGTGGAAAAGAAGTTGCAGTCAAGCAGCTTAAAGCTGGAAGTGGACAAGGAGAGCGCGAATTTCAGGCTGAGATTGAAATTATTAGCCGAGTGCATCACAAACACCTTGTTTCATTGGTTGGATATTGTATCACTGGCTCTCAGAGACTTCTTGTTTATGAGTTCGTTCCAAACAACACTTTAGAGTTTCACTTACATGGTATGTAACTAACGAATTTTGACAAGTGTCAATGATGCTTCATTTAGCATTTACTTTTTAACTTGAATTTCCATACTATAGGCGACATGTATCTGATAGAAAATAATGCCATATTACAGGAAAGGGGCGGCCTACCATGGATTGGCCTACCAGACTTAAAATTGCTCTGGGGTCTGCTAAGGGACTTGCATATCTGCATGAAGATTGTAAGTTCTATTGTTTCACCTCAAGAATTTTCCAGTCTTGAATATATCACGCTTTGTAGATTTTCACTGATTATCTAAATTCTTAATTTCTTTTTCTTTTTGTTTTCCAGGTCATCCTAAAATCATTCATCGTGATATTAAGGCAGCTAATATACTTTTGGATTTCAAATTTGAGGCAAAGGTATAACCATATCATTCAATTTGTGGATCTTTATTAATAGGCACAAGCAGAATCTAAAATAATTTCTCTGATTTAATTAGTTTTAAGTAAATGTGTTTGATGAAGTATTCTGAATCTCATTTGAAATAAACCTGATCTCTCATATGAATTTTGCTCAGGTTGCAGATTTTGGACTAGCAAAGTTCTCTTCTGATTTTAATACACATGTCTCCACCAGGGTCATGGGAACCTTTGGGTAAGACCTCCTTCACATGGTTGTAGTTTCAATAGTGTTAATTCTTGATGGTTGTCTGAACTGAACTAAACATCTTTTGCTTGGTTTTCCAAAAGTAGCAAATTAGCTGGTTCTGTTTTTGCATGTCTTGCTTTTATAAATCTTGAAAAGCTGCATCTATATGACATCTTTCTGATTGGCAGTTTATATTCAAATTATTATTGCTCATGGACTTGAATGCTAATTGTCCAGGTATCTGGCTCCAGAATATGCAGCAAGCGGGAAATTAACAGATAAATCAGATGTATTCTCCTTTGGGATCATGCTTCTGGAGTTGATTACTGGGCGGCGTCCTGTTGATGCAAATCCAGCTTATGCAGATGACAGTTTGGTTGACTGGGTGAGTTATAACTTTGTCGATATGGATGTTCAATCACAAGGATAACATAAAATATATGCATATGTTGACAAATTTCCATACCAATGCAACCATGAAGTGAGAGATTGTTTAACATCATAGGCATACCTTGCAGGCGAGGCCTTTGCTCACACGAGCTCTAGAAGATGGAAACTTTGACACTCTGGCAGATCCAAAATTGCAAAATGATTATGACCACAATGAAATGGCTCGCATGGTTGCTTCTGCTGCTGCTTGTGTGCGTCATTCAGCTAGACGCCGACCGCGTATGAGTCAGGTAATGATAAAGGAATTATGATGAAAATTTAAATTCAGTTATGAATTAACATGCTAGATGAGTTTGTTTGACCAGGCTCTTGGACCAGTATAAATATGCTAATAGATATACTTTGATCTTAGTCAAATCTTTATTAGCTCGCATGAGCACATTTGTTTTGGGGATTGTTGGTGTTTAAGCTCTGTCTGATAAAGAGAATTTACATTTAACTGAGCAGGTAGTCCGAGCTCTGGAAGGAGATGTCGCACTGTCTGATCTTAATGAAGGAATACGACCTGGACACAGTAGTTTATACAGCTATGGCAGTTCAGACTATGACACCAGCCAATACAACGAGGACATGAAAAAATTCCGGAAGATGGCTTTAGGAAGCCAGGAGTATGGTGCCAGTAGCGAATACAGTGGACCAACCAGCGAATATGGTTTATATCCTTCCGGCTCAAGCAGTGAAGGACATAATACCCGAGAAATGGAAATGGGAAAGATGAAGAGAAACAGCCAAGGTTTTAGTGGAAATTCATGATAACTGAAGCTCCAAATTTTCTGTAAAGAACCAGCCTCCCTTTTCTTATACTCTTGACGTAGATGTCACACTGATTGCAAGAATGGCATGTTTGGGATGTGATAACATATACGATTTATTTTTTTTCCCCTTTTTCTTACCCCTGATTTTGAAGTGTCATTGGCTTTATTCTGTATTTATGGCGCCTTATATACTACAGAAATAATGAAATTACAAGTTGATTCTTTTATTCTTTGCTTAAATGTTTGAGCCAATTGTCTCACTTGTTTCTTGCATTACTTGATAGTTTTTGCCCATACACTTGAATTTTTGACTTAGTAGTTAGGTAGGCAGGTGTGCAAGCGTGAACGACTGAAGTATTTTAGGCGTTTAGGGTTTCTATTATTGCAAGCGTGCAAGCTGTATTGTATGCAAGAAATCATTGTCCCATTTATCAATTTAACCGTTTCCAAGTCCTTTTTGCGTTGGGATGAAGCTTTTTGTTGGTAAGCCAGGCAGGCACCTTAAAGCTATTATTTTCCGACTACGACCTACCAACCTTCTTGAATTAACACAAGTAGACCTTTAATAATTAGACTAATGCTTTTCAGCATTTTTTTGTTTGGGTTAGCTTGGCTTCTTGAAGCTGTGGTATGCCCTAGGCTAACCATCTGGTTTGGATGTCAATAGGTTACCAAATTACGTTCTTGCAACTATCATCTTCCACTTGCACCTTATCTCAATTCTAACAGGAAGAAATGGCTTGCCTTGCAATCTAAAGTCAAAGAAAGCAAGTCCCATTTGTCAAGTGCGTATAAGAATCATTGAAAGTGACTTTGTCCTGTGCGCATGTTTGTATTGTATCTAGTGGAGAAAGAAATCGGCCAGCTTATGCCACTTTTGGCTTTTCTTTGCCACACAACTTTCTTACTGCAATTTATAGCAGAAGAAAGAAAAAGAACAGGAAGATAGTTGGGGGTGGACCTAGCCAACTTCCAGTCATCATGTGTATCGCACTTTTCTCCAGCCTGGTAAAAAAAGGAGCGCACATGCTACGAACTGTAGCCCTGACCCCCGGTCCCCTTCAGATTTACAGTCTTTCTCTCTAACTTCTTCTTTAGATTATCGAGTAATATTAAAGGGTTTTTCAAAATAAGGAATCCAAAACAACTCAAATTGACCGGCATAAATAAACATGGATCATCATTTACATTCAGCATCAGTTTTCAAGATTATCAACGTACGGTCAGAGCCAAACGAGGACCAAACTGTTGGTTGTCTCAATTTGTTTTATTCTTTTTTGAACTCTTAAATACAAAGTGGTTTTATGTGGGCTTGGCCTTCTAAGACTGGACAGAGCGAAATAAAGGCTGCACTAAATATCCATGTGCAGATCTTCTCTTGTTGCTGTCTTTGTTAAACCTTTTCTGCATTTGACTGTTTTCCTAACTCCTGATTCTAATTTGATCAATCTTGCAGCAAAGATCGTTAGGTTGTGAATGTTAGCCTTTTTTTTTATTTATTTCTTTTAACGGTTGTTCTACTGATTACTGGGAAAGAAAAGCCTGCAACATATACTACTGAGGGGCAATGTAATTTGATATGAACCATCTTAGCCTAAAGAATCTCCAATTCAACTCTGGTGCATTTAACGTGGTTTAATGTTGATTAGTACAATAAAACTAATGGAGACATGGCACTGACAAAAACAATACAGTAGCGATTAATTTGGTTGCAGAAATTTGGAAAAGGCACCTCTTCATTACACCTTCCCCGCTCTCAGGCAGTGCTTAGTTTTTCTCCAAGCTGCTGCAAGTAAACAAATAAAGTGAATTTCAAACGCAGCAGGTACCCAGCTCCAAAAGATGAGCTTTTTCCTGTTTGAAATCAGTGGCCAAGTTGCTTGCTGCTTAAACTATCTATGTTTCTTTTACTATTCAAAATTTGTGCCATTACAAGCATCATCCAAACCCAAGTGAAATTTACAACTCTACTGAATATAAAAGCTAATTTCTATAATGATGCCTGCGACGACACTTGCAAATATGTGTTGACACTTTTAAGGAAAAATGCGTTCAGATTTTCCAACATTAACAGAGACGAGCAGATGGACGGATCAATCTACACTACAAATTGGCTAATCGACCCGAGCCGGAACCTCTCCTCTTTCGCCGACGCCTTTGTCGAATCCGCCAAATGCTCAACAATAATAGAAAACCTATCATATAGCTAGTCAATCAGTAAAAAACAAACAGAAAATCTAAACAATTTTCCACATATATGTGAAGTAAAGATGAATTTCACCAACCAGTAACTGACACTACTGCAGGTACAAGCCAATGACTAGCAACTAGCACAGGAGCATCAAGCTGCAAACAGAAAGGGTGCGAGTATCATAAGCATTTCCCGAAATATATTACCAATGAGTTTATATCTTATAGTTGGCACTGCAAATTAAGACATTTCCTAGATGACACATTTCGTACCTCGTCTCCATAGAGCATACCCCAGTAAGTATTTCCCAGTGAGTCATTCTTACTTTTCTCAGTAAACTTTGGATGTCTCAAATTGGAAGTGTCAACAGTTGAATTTAAACCTCTCCCCAAATCAATAAAAGAATGGCCTGGAAGTCTTCTATTCCTTCCCCTCACATGTAGATTGTATCCCTTAGTTCCCCATACTTCAAATCTCGAGTCACTCCTGCATATCAAATCCTTTTTCACAACAGCAGAATACATAGAGAAATTCACATCAGTTCTTCGAGAAGGTAATTGGTTGTCATCAATGTGAAGGGCTTCATCTTGTTTAACAGAATCCGGAAAGAGTAACGGATCTCTGATGTTCCCACTGGTGAAATCTAAAATTTTCTTCAAAAGCCAGTAACAATTGGTAACCATATGGCTGCTATCCAGACAATTGGAGTCTCCATAAACAGCAATACGACCTTGACCAACCTCTACAAGGCCAAGGATTGGGGAGTCTGCCTGCATAATGTTGATACCACAGAGAGATATTATTTTGACTATACAGATTATTTCGTCAAAAAGGAAAAAAATTCACATATGTTGAAGGCATCCAACTGCCCTTGAAAAGCTGAAGAATTGGTTCAAGTAATAAATTTTCTTTTTTACTTTAATATTTTAAGAATTATTTAAAAACTTATCAACGTATGCATGTGAAGTTTGGATGCTGCAAAGAGAGTGAGTCAACTATTTACAGAGAAACATGCAGACTGATAACAGTTAAACACTTGACCATGAAGAATGAGTGCGACAGACTACTGGATTACCAGACCTTACGACTAGGGAATATGCTGCTTCAGATCTTTTGAAGAAATTTCAGTGGTAAGAAAACACAATACAAGCTATGATTTGGAAAATCTCAGTTTTCAGTTTTCACCTTCAGCATGCCCGAAGTCAGCAGTACATTCTGAGTGGCTCCGCTCTCTGAGCTATCCAGGAAAGGAAAACAGTGGACATACCCACCACTAGGAAACCTCACAATGTCAGTTCCAGATGCATATCGACTTTGCTCTCCATCAATGGAAAAATCACCATTCAGGATCTTATCTCCAAAAGCGATTCCAAAAGGGGCCAAAAGATCATTTAATGCTGGAATATTTGCACCTCCAGTAACAGGAGTCCACCAGCTCCGTGTATTATCATCGAAAAACCTCATTTTCACCATTGTTTCCACATTATACCATTCAGAAAACACAGCCAGCCCCAAACCGGTACTGATAACATCATCTCTCAGTTTTTCAATCTCTTCTGGAAAGTACTCATCCTCGAGATCCACTAGCAGAAGTGTACCATATTGACGAGCATCAAAGCATGTGAAAGGAGAACCAAGTGTTTCAACATAGTACCCAGCATCTCGTAACATGTTGAACATAATATGAAAATTTGTATGTAGGTGATCCCCATGCCAATCAAGAATATCATTCCGAACGTCCAAAGAGTCTCTTGGAATATATCCAGGAGGATATTTGATGCTATGGAACTGATCCCATAAAATCCGCTTTGACCTTGCTGGAGTTGGAACCACCTTCAGTTTCAGTTGAAGCACACAAGTACTACTTCGAGGACTCTTCTCACCTGGAGCTGGAGGACTGCGTATCATAAGAGTTACATTGCCCTCAATTTCTCCAGAAAACTGGGAACCTTCTTCCTTAATTTGCATGTGCAGTGCTAGATAACCGGTCCACGGCCAAATGACTTCTGAGTAAGTAAAGTGAATGCTTAGAAGATTTCCTTCTTCATCCAAAGGATGCCATGTTGGTGGACTTTCAACATAGCCAATGACACCCATTCCATTTAGTATGGTAGCGTTAAACATAACTGGCATGGCACCTGCATAGAGTGGTTGTCGGCAAAAGGGCCAGGAATAAGGGCAATCTGTAAAATCAAGAATACTAGGGAAGATGCTTGCCCGCGGCTTGTAGCTCTTCAGGATCTCATATGATTCTAACCTGAACAAAGGAGTGAAAATTAACATCAATTACTTGGACAAAAATAATATAGCCACAACAAAAAACTGAGAAGCACTGAAGGTTCTTCTAATCGACGGCTGCGTAAGGCTGTGCCCTTAATCTTGTATACCACAAAATTCCTAAAAGTAATAAATAGTCTATCCTGATCAACATTCAATTAATTCTAAAATTTAGAAGTGGAAGAACATACAGATCAACTCTTCCTGCACCTTGCTCATACATATTAGGACCAGAAAGCTTAGCAGCTCCTTCAACCAGTGCTTGTTTCATGCTTGCTGGATTTAAAATGTCCTTACGATTGCTTTCAGGGATAATACTGACAAGTAGGCATACCACACCAGCAACCACAGGACTTGCCACACTAGTCCCGGATAAACTTTTACAACCAGTACTGATCTTGGATCCCATGATTTCTCGCCCATATGCAACAACATCCGGTTTCACACGGCCATAACTGTACAACAGATATAACATAATTATACGTTCACTCATCCTTAACAATGCTAAGAGTATTCCAAACAGAGCAAGAACAAAAGAACTATAGAAAAGTAAATGATAACAGATGTGAACAAATTACGAGTAGTCAAGGCCACTGACATAAACACAGATAAAAGGCATGCCAAAAATTCAATTCTCAACTTGAACATCTGATGACATGGAGAGGAAATGACGTTATGATCCAGAGGACATATAGATGGTTTATATTTTCTTAAGAAGTAAAATAACAAATTTCTGGTCAAGCCTAAGGAGGTCCATCTCAAAGAGGGGGATGTTCACCACTTTCTTCCCCCATCCCACACCCAATAGAACTCAACATCTGACGCAGAAAGCATTATGGTAGATGGACGGTTGTGGGACAGAAGCTGACCTCATACTCAAGCTCACATTTTGCAATTGATTATAAAGAAATTTTTAGGAAATTCCTGATAAGTAGGAGTATCTTCTCTAATTCTTTGTCAGACAATTATCTAAGGGTTATAGAGCACACAAAATTTTTCTGAGAAAATTAATCAAGTAATAG
Source organism: Ricinus communis (assembly GCF_019578655.1). NCBI lineage: Eukaryota > Viridiplantae > Streptophyta > Magnoliopsida > Malpighiales > Euphorbiaceae > Ricinus > Ricinus communis. The sequence goes on from NC_063258.1 coordinate 27,154,449, forward strand.
AAATGATTATAGCCGTTCACAATTAAATGGTACCAATTAAAAGCTGTATAAAACAAAGAAAAAAGGATTACCCATGAGGAATCTCCCAGGTGCTCATCCCACGGGATGAGAATGGAGCCATGTGATCATTATAGTCTATGCCACCAACACCAATAACATCACTTTGGTCTGCTGGGTTGTTTAGAGTTCCATAAAGTGGTCCATCGTTTCCAATAGCCGAAACCATAATGATATTATTAGCTGTTATTTCCCAGACCTAGTATACAAATAGTGCTCAGTCAAGTAAAGTGATGTTCTTAGTGACATAAATATTAAAAAGTTATGTGCACAAGAGTTTTCAAATGAAGTTACACTGCAAGGCCATCTATCCAACATATTGATCATCCACATGGATGGACATGCTTTAAATAATAGTAAGTTCAATAAATATTCTGTCTTCTCAAACTCAATATAAAGAAAGTAGCATCAATCAATTTAAACAACTGAAGTCCATTATTTGTGGAGCAAGCAAAATCATGATAAGTTGTTGAACCACAATAAGCAGGGAAGACAAGTCTTACCTTCTCAACAAAAGGGAGATCCAAGTAATCAGGACCACCTATGCTCAAATTTAGCACATCCATATTGGTAGCAATAGCATAGTTAAATGCATCAAGGAACCATGACGTGTAGGATACCTGCAATAGGCTGAAGACGAAATTCTCATAATCTTGCCAAATATTATGGACTAATTTGAATGTATAGAACAAAAATATACTTAAAAATGAATGTTTCAAAGCCTTTTCTGTATTAACTATTGAATGAAAACTCTTCAGGTATTGCCTACTTGTAGTTTTTTTTCATTAGCCTCAAAATGTCAACTTTCGATTAATAGTAAAGGTCAAAATCTAGCATTGTTTTCCATGAAGCCTGAGGGTAGATTTTCAAGAAAGAAAAGAATTTATTCGAGGGTTTTTATCATGCATTTCACAAGAGTGTAAATTCACTAAGGTCAAAGCAAATAAATGAAATTAGGACTTGTAACAAGCATTACCTGTGCATCTGTGAAAACACGAAATGCATAAATCTCAGTATCTGGTGCAAAACCAAGACATTCAGCATCTTGACCAGCAATAACACCAGCAACAAAAGTTCCATGTCCAAGATTATCATTCAAAGTATCCTCATTGGTCCAGTTTGTACGTTCCTGAATAATTTGACAAAGGTCAAATATCAATATACAAACAAAGAAATTGATCACACGGGACATGACATTAAGAAGACCACTCAGTCACGGTAACAACAGAAAACATAATCCAGAACAAGTAACACCTTAATATTTCGGAAATGGGGGTGATCAGATCGAATTCCAGTGTCGAAAATAGCCATTTTGACTTTAGCACCCTTGTATCCTTTCGACCATAAAACATCTGCCCCAAACAAAGAAGTGATCTGTGACTTCTGCAATAGAAGAATGAAATTTTATTAAGCAAATGAACCCAAATAGAAAAAGAAAGAAAAGAAAAAAGAAAGAAAGGCCTTCTCTAGACCTGCATCAGAAGATGGCGGTCCCAGTGAATGGAAGAAGTACTAGTTGCAGGATCATGATGAGGAGGAAAATGATCTCCTTCACTAAATGACATGGAAGTGAAGATCTTGCCAGGTCGTTTCTTGCCATCAACAAAAGCACCATTATTAAATTCAAGCAAATCCCTTTTATAGGCCAAATCAACATTCACATCTTTAACCAACTCTAATCTCTCAATCTCCCCAATTAATTTGTCCCTCTCTAAATCGCGAATCAACAGAACCCCAAAATCGGTAGCATACTTCATTGCAGGGTTTCGCCTCTCGATCCATTCCCAATTAGCAACACCACCAGCTGATTCAATTCTTGATTCCAAATAGTTACGATGATCCTCAGCCTTCTTGTACTCCGTGAAACGGACTATGTATTTGGCGGTGTTGGTGGTGTGAGTTTTGTTATGAGGTAGGGTTAGGGTTAGGGTTAGGGTTTTATGGGAGGGATTTAGGAAATGGATGAGGAAGAGGGAAATGAAAGATATAAAAAGAGCAGATTTTAGAGGAAATGTTGTTCTGGTTGTTGTTATCGTGGTCATGGTATTGGGTTAGAGAGGTGGTTTGAAATGGCGGGAAAGATCCGGCATGAAGGAGGAGAGTTGAGAGTACTGCTATATCTCAACTGCAAGTGCAAATGTCGTCTCGGATCATTGTTTTCTTTGGCTTCTCCATAGCCTTTTTCTCTTCTTGGGTGTTACTTTCTTCTTGTTATTTTATGTGTATTTAATTTAATTTTAATTTTTGTCGTTTTTATAATCACGTGCCATTCATACGCGTATCGCTAACTAATTTTATATTTTCTCCTTTCGGGTACTGCTCGAATTTGCTATTACGCATTTCTAATTAACTATTTTACAATTAATTAAATAATAATAATCAGTGTAAATATCTGTGAATATTTCAGCAAGTAAGCAGTAGCAGCAAGAAGCTATCATTAGATGGCGCGAGGCCTGATTCTGTCATCACAGTCAAGAGTCTCGTTGGTTCCATTTTTACCACCGAAATGTCAAAAGTTCATGACTCGCTTCTTTTCCTGCAAATCATCCTCTCAAATTGACATGGACAAGTACAGGGAAGCTTTCTCCCACCGCATGGCTATGGCTGGTCTTAAACCCCAGCACCGCATTGGTTAGTATCAATTTGTTCCAAATGGCCCAAATTAAACAGTTTTATTTCTTTTTGCTTTTAACTACAAGTTTGAAGTTTGGGCTTTTGGGGAATTTGTTCCTTTTTCTCAGCAATAGGAGTATCTGGGGGCCCTGACAGCGTGGCCCTTTGTGTACTTACTGCTGCTTGGAAATCTGCGGGAGTTGCCAAGAGTGAAGGTTTTGTTGATGGTCTCTTGGCTATAGTTGTTGATCATGGGCTACGTCCAGAGAGCAAAGAGGAGGCACAAGTTGTTTCCCGTCGAGTTTCTGACATGGGTGAGTATATTTCATTATTTGCGTCTTAAGTTGATGATTTTATCGGTTAGGGATGCTAACATTAATATTTTGCAGGAGTCAGATGTGAGATTGCCTGTTGTAGTTGGTACCGTGGGAGGCCTAAACAAGGTCATTTGCAGGAAGAGGCAAGGGATATGAGGTGACTATTTCTTTTCAACTCTCCGTGTTGGGGGATGAACTTTTGAAATATTAGATGCTTAAATTTTATGGCCTCATTCAAAATGTAGTATATCAACTAGGATTATTTCCACTTCACCTGGGTTACAGATACCAAAAGTTACACAGCATTTGCCTTCAACATCAGATTGGTGTGTTACTAATTGCACATCATGCAGATGACCAGGTATGGACCACCATTCCCTTTTTTTTTCAACTCTTCTTCTGCATGCTTATGCAAGCAAAAATGCCTACATTTGATTATGTAACTGACCAGCCTAATTCAAGAGAATACCTTATATTTTTTATTTCTCTGTTGGTTATGGCTTAAAAGCTCCCTTAGGACACTAGAAATATGTTAACTTCTGAGCAAATGCAGGCTGAGTTGTTCATTCTCAGACTATCACGCAATAGTGGTGTGCTTGGACTTGCTGGCATGGCGTTTACTTCTCAGATCTTCTTCTCAAATGCGCAACCGAATGATGAAGGCTTAAAGAATGAAAGCATACTTTTAGTGAGACCACTCCTTCATTTTTCTAAAGAAGATATGTACAAGGTTAGCAGTAGGAAACATATGGAAAGATAATACAATTTGAGTTTCAGATAAGGAGCAGTACTGAGGTTGTTGCTGTTGTATATTAATTGTTTTAACAAATGATAAAATTATTATCATCTGGTATGCAACTTATTCAGATATGTCAAGTGGCTGGCCAGGATTGGGTGGAAGATCCAACAAATCAAAGCCCATTATACGCTCGAAATAGGATTCGAATGTCATTAGGAAATTTGTCATCATGTTGGTACATGTGATACTTTCAGTAATTGGAATTTAATTTCATTATTGCATTCAAACTTTATCATACTAAATATGTCGATGTTTATCTTTTAAAGTGCGGCAATAGCTTGAGTCTATCTATACTTATTCAATTTTGGCTCATATCTTCCAGTAACATTCAAGTCTGAACTTCAAGCAGTGATATCTGCCTGTCGAAAAACACGTGCTTTTGTTGATCAAACTTGCCGTAATTTAATAAATCAGGCTGTGACCCTCATACATGTAAGCATGCTTGACCGTTGGACCCTCTCTATTACATTTATTACCTACTTCTACTTTGAATCATATTGCGGGCACTTGAATATTTCTTTCTTTTTCTACAAAAAGATTATGTTTCACTATTTCCCAGTGATTATCATGTGATTAACAATTTTTGTTCATTTTCCGCCTGTTCTGATGTGTTTGCTGGCTGGCAATTATTGCTACAGCAGGGATATGCAATCATTGATTTGGAGATTCTTAATCCATCAAAAGTTATGGACATATGCCTTGTAAAGTTTCTTGCCTTGGTCTTGCAGGTATAATAAATCTTTTTTGGTCTTCTATATGGTTTTTTAGTCTTGAGATTGATTCTGATTTGGAAACATTTGAATTGTCAGTTCATCTCTCAAAGGTACAAACCAGTTCGAGGTAGTGCTTTAAGATTGCTGTTAGACTATATTTGTACTTTCCCATGTAAGGTACATCTATTTTCACCATTCTCGTGCTTTTATTCCATTGCTGTTATATGCTGGCCTGTTGTGGACCACTCAGATAGTCTTGCTTTGCAACTAACACTTTCACTAGCCAATGTTTTCCATATATAGTTGTTTAAGATTTTATTCATTAATATAGGGAAGGGATCTTGCGGGAATCTTTCCTTGAATCTTTTTGTTCTATTCTATAGATTTTAGTTTCAATTGGGAGTCTCATGTGACTACTTAATGAAAAATATAGAAAGGACTGTTATTCTCCTTCGTAGTACCTTGACCTTGATTGAACGGAAGAACTGGGAAATGACTGTTTAACAGACAAAACTTCTATTTTGTGGGAAGTTCTCCTAGATCATAGAGAAGAAGAAAATATTTGATGGAAGTTTAATCTACATGTTTATCATTATGCTTCCAACATTAGACTTGCAGAAAATTGTTGACTTTGCAGCAATTTTATTTGCAAGAATCTGCTTCCAAAGCTGTTGGTATGTTGTCTAACTTCTTTTCCTCTTGACAATCCTGCAGAAGTCACTTACAGTGGCTGGGTGTTACCTATGTCCAGCTCCTGGGTCTAGGGGAACCAAAGTCCTAGTTTGCTGCTCTGTTGATTGTCCCCTGCCTTCTAGAATGGAACTGACTAGCATGCATTCTGATGGAGAACTCAGGCAGTATGTCACAAGCGAGTTAGAGCAAATACTAGCCGATGGAAAATCATATTTGGATCACTTTGTTCCAGGCGCATCAGATGTGTATTTTTTAGACTCTACATCTGAATCAGTCCTAACTGAAGCCAAGAAAGTTAATATTATCAGCGAGTCAACCTATAGGAATATTCTTCTGTTGCAGAGAAACGAAATCAAGCATTTCAAGGCCAAAACTGAAGATAATGTGAATTACGTGCCAAAAAATGAGGTTGAATCTGTCACTGCATCTTCCAGCAAATTCCGACCTGGGCAAATATGCTATTTCATGAACCGATTCTTGATCACATGGCAACTTAGGAAGTATATTCTTACCACTGACTTTTCTGTACAATCTTGTTGTGGTTGGGAGGTGGGAGGGGAAAATTGCCATCATCATTCTTGGTCTTGTACACTTGATCATGGCATGTTTGCTGAGGTGAGGCACATGATTGAATGTGATTGGCTAGATCTTGCTAAGTTGTTAAAGTGTGCAAGTTTGGATGATTTACACCAGCAAAGAATATTTACAGCCTGTGAAATGGAGCAAACAATGGAAAAGAGCAACTTATATTTGGAATATTTGAGGTTCTCAGCAGAAAGAGCTCTCACAGCGCTGAAATCTATTCCAATTGCTGCTAGAAAAAGTCTACCTGTCCTAGTCAATCATCAAGGGCACTTGCTTAGCATTCCAGTAAGTTGACCTCTTTCTTTCTATCCTACTCAATATTAATGAAAATCTATCATTAATCGGATTTTGGTCATCTACCCTTCAATGTCGAGAATTGGTCTCTATTTCTTTCTGAACTTAATAATCCTGCTATTTCAGAGCATTGGCTTCAAGACTTGCCCTTGTTTGGCGGTTTCTTGTGAATTTAAGCCACGAGTACCACTTGGGGGAGGCTATAGTTCATTTTTGTAGTCTCTGAAATTTCAAGGAAATGCATACAAGGCTTGAATGAGAAGAAATGGATGACTAGCCATGTCTCATATGTCTGTAGCAATGAATATGAAGGCAACGCCAGCACTGGCCCAATCAATGATGGTCTCTATAAAGCCCTCAAAAGGCCTAGAGTCCTGACATTCTCTCGTCCAATGCCACGGGTGGTTCTTTTTAAGGAGAATAGTCGAAGGCGCAGGTCAGTCTTCAATAGATGCATTTCATGGAGCTCTTTGTTGCTTTTGTAGTTTGTATCAAGTCATCTTCAAAAGTGTGATTCTCGTCTCAGACTTGGTGCATGAAGAAAAAAGTTCAATGACAAATTTCATAGTAACTTTGAATATTTACATGATAGAATGGTTACTGGCAGATGGTATTTTTCATTCTGCCTGCTGTAAATTTAGAGGCAACAATAGAGATTGTATTGATACTGAAATGAAGCATAGAACCGCAGATTATCTCTATTCCCCTCCCTTTTTCCCAGTGTTCCCCCTGAATTGTAGACCTGGGGGTTTTTAGAACTCGGAGAAAAATGAATGCGACTGGACTGGTAGAAAACGGTTTGTTATTAGTGGTGCCAATGATGATGACAATGATATGGAATAAGTTTCTTCAGCGATTAATGTCAAGTGTCAACAATGATTGGCTAATACTATTTGACTATACCGGTTGAATTGGTAAAGATGCTCCATTGGAGAAAGTTGTAGATAATTATGAATTCATAAATTCATAATTTCACAGGAAAAACGTTAACCCTTCGCCTTCATTCTGCCACCATAGCCTGCATTGGCAACCTGATAAGAGCTGAGGATGCAATCAAATGCCCTACCAAATTAAGGGCTTTAGTCTGTTTCCATTGCATTTGGGGCTTGTGAGGCAAAAATTAATACAACATTTTACAAATAGAAAGCATTGATTCATTCTCCAAATTCCAACTTATAAAATCCCTGTTGGCACTTCAGGTTGTTTGCCTTCTTTTGGTGCTGGACAAATAATGGCTGCAGACCTGTCTTTATTATCACTCAGGATGGAAGATACAACAGCCTGAGGAGAATTCATAATCTCCCCTGACCCTGACCTTCTCGTTCCTTTAAAGGCTTTACAGATGTGAACCACTGCTTCCAAGGGGCATCATTTTGTTGTTCGAACCATGACAAGAAAGCACTATCCAACAGGCAGAATGTATTGACATAGAGGAGTTGATGCCTCACAGGTACATACCGAAAATTTGCAACCTGAACTATGGGCCATATGCTGCCCTCCATAATCATGGCTGGGAGGAAGTCTCTTCTCACATCTTCCTTCACCTGAGCTACACTCTTGCCACTCGCCAGTCCCATATATGTGAAGAACACAAACAAATCAAAAGGGGCAAAGATTAGGGTATCAGCTGCCACTTTAGCAGCAACAAATCGCAGCGACTTTGGTGGCAGTTGAAATCTCAGCCTCATAATCTTGTCCAAGCCTTCATACCTGTGAAAGAAACATGTTAAAGACAAAAATTCGATCCTCTAGAACTTGATAATGCATGTACTTTTTGTGATACAGTTAATGGCATCTCAATTCAGAAGTTCAGTATTTTATTATGCATAAAGTATTTTTCTTTTTAATGCCATGGCAAACTTTACACATGATCCAAGCTGATACATGAAATTTTATACGTTTGTGGCCCAAAACCTCAAGAAAAACCGCATGGAAGAAAATTGGGATATGAAAACTGAAATGCTGTTTCCCATACTGACACCAGATTTCAGCACCCGTCAAATTTATAAATCCATATCTAAATATTAGATATAGAAACACTAATGCATGGTGCAGATGCTCCTCTAAGACCTAAGCCCTTGAGGGGACTACTTCAAACAACTGGCGAGAGATAGTGAAGAACAACTGATGGCAGCACTATGACTGGATTGCAATAGGCAATGGCTTCAAGTTTAGAACAGAAACTCCCACATTCAAGGAAATAACTGATTTGATTGGGTAGCATCTCTACTTTCTGTGCATTCATCACCAATCTATCTCCAACAATAAATAGTGTATAATCTTAAACTTTATTCAGTCATTTGTAGCAGAATATGCAGAAGCAAAAAAGAAAACAAAGATCAATGAAATGGCCTCGAGGAAAGTAACAAGGAACACAAACCAATAATGGCCTAATGGACCAATGAAGCCAAAGCCAAACAGACCAGTGATGGCCACACGTTTCCAATTGATTTTGAATTCTGCTTCTGCATCCTGCTCAAGAACATTAGAAAATAGTATCACTAGTGCAGAGAAACTGATCTGTACACAAAATACAACTAACTGCAGCAGAGATTACCAGTTAGCTCACAGTATGCAAGCAAAATGCTGATACTAAAGTAGCATATATTTGAAACAGTACATAACGGTCTTAACAATAACAGCAACATAATTATAATACAAGAAAATGAAATAACTAAGATAGATAGCAATAAACCTCCTGTCAACTTCTTACTTTGATCAACTAAAATTCAGGCTGTGGTAATCATACTAGGCTTTTAGTATCATTCAGGCTGTCACCAAATCAGATATCTGATAATTCAGTCTTTTCTTGACTGCTGATATTGCCAAACTAGATGATAATCGGTCAGAAAGGATAATAGTTAAAAGAAGGACAGTGAACTAATTACTTGAATATTTTACAAGGGCCAAGCAGAGAGTTCAAAGAGGCTGAATGATATATGAAACAGGGAACTAAGTACTTGAATAGTTTCCTGTTTCATATCTCATTCAGCCTAGTAACAAAAGAATATGGCCATTCTCTTCTTATTTGATCCAGGGCCAATAGCAATGTTTTTGGCATCAGAAAAATCAACTGACCACAAATTTTACATGAATCACTTCCTTGCATTTTAGACATTAGAATCAAGGTTTTCCCCAAAGTTTAGCCATGTCTGTTTGCTCCAAAATCCATGAATTATTCCATAAGAACCGGGTACAGCGATTATTAACCATAGAAAGCAGAAGGAATCAGAAGAAATAAGTTGGTAACAGAATTGCCACTGCGCCAGTGGATATACAAACTGAGGATTTCAATTGACACCAGTCTAAAACTTACTAAAAAGATTTCATCCAATGAATTATGCTCTAAGGAGATGTACACTCTTGGACACAAGATTGTTAGATTCACCTTTCTTACATAATTACCAAGCAAACTAAGAATATGTTCATGAACATAGCTGTGTTTAATGTGCCTGTTCTATGAATTTCCTATAGCAGCAACAGAGATGCAGCATCAACATTTTTGTGTTTGTCCCAATTGCAAGAAACAAAAGAAACTAATAAGGCTACAACAAAGGAAGACAAATACTAGGAAATTGCTGTCTTTACTCTCTCAATTTTCAATGGGCCACTGGAGCAACTTGAATCTTGAAATTAAGTAAATCACTTATCAGTGGGAATAGCTATCAGGTATCAATTTTCAATAATCACCAAATAATATCAGGTAATGCTGCCATTAAAGGTGGGAATAGCTATCCTAGAGATAGTAATTTGAAGAAACGTCATCACTTCTTTGTGCCATCAGCTCCGATTGCATCTCTGACATGGCATGGCTCTCTAATAACCTTATTTTGAGATTATGGACATGTAGAATGTCTCCATTACAGAAATAAGAGGCATAATTAGGGCCAGTGGTAATCAGTCAATATTTCACCTACTGCATGTCATGCTGACTCTCATATCCTGCGATTTTCCATTCATAGGTGATAAAGCGCAAGCAATCAGAATCTTTGAGACCCAAATGCACAAAAAGTCAACAGCATCTACATAAAGAAGAGAGAGTAGAATATTCCCGGTAAAGGAGAAAACTTTCCGTCTATTAAAAGAGAAAACCAACTAGAACTGGAACGAAAAACAGCTAAACGAGCAGCACTTAAACATATAGCCTGTGTTACTAGAGCAGGAATATCCAAAGTAACAAAGTACATTAATAAGCAATCAAATTGGTCCAGAACTGTCACAGTAGTATCTTGAAAAGACCTCAGTTTCATCAAAGAGAACGACTTCCAATTAAATCAAGAAAAATAAAGAATGCCCGATAAATGAAATAATTTAAGAAACGTAGTGAAAGTGAGGTTACAGATTTTTTATGACGGCTGACAGCAGTTGAGTGAGTGATGTATTGAGCACCAATATCACCAATGCTCCATAGAAAGCCGGAGCTGACGATCTGGGTCTTCACTGGATGAGTAGATAAGCACTGCTGGTACCATTTCCATAGTTTCAACATCTTTCTTATCACAGAGAGAGAGAGAGAGAGAGAGAGAGAGAGAGAGAGTCTTGGGAGCTATGTCCTAATGCTGATTATCAACTTGGCAGAAGAAGGTATGACCCGGCCATCTCTTCATTTTATAAAGTTTTCTGCTTTTCCCTAAAAAATGATAATATTGAAAAAAAAAAAAAAAAAATTGTTTTGTTTGCTCGCACAATACATTATTGCTGATTGCTACAACTATTTGATATATTAATAACTTTTTCCCCGCAGCAAAAAAATAATAAATTCTCCTCTAAATATATATATTATTCTAATCATTCAATACAATTACATATGCTAAAACAGAGGGATTTGTATTTTTATATTATTAATAAGAACCTTTGTGCTATTACTAATGGCAACATAAAATGGGATTTTCAAATAATAATATCATTATTCTGTTGACCTTTTTCGAATTTTAGTGTCACTTCTCATCATTATAGAAAGAGAACAACAAAGAAAGAAAGATAAAAATAAAGTAAGAAGTACAAAAAAATTAACGGTATGGCGCTTAGGGAAAAAAGATAGGAAAGGATGAAAGAATATTGAAAGGATATTGAAAGGATTATCGAAACCGTTCGAAATAAATTACTGATTTTTTTAAATTAATTTGTAAAAATAGTAAAATCAGGTTGAATTTCAAGAGAACCAACGTGGATAGCTTCTCAAAATTAAATAAAAATAGAAGAATTTTGAATATTTGAATCAAAATTATAAATAAACAGAAAATAATAAAGGCTGAATATTAAAGTAAATAAAAATAAATCTTAACAAATTTTCAATTCAAGAGTATTAATTCCATCAAATTGTAATTATGATTATAGGCTTAAATATCAATTTTTCTATTCAAGTATTTAGTCTACTTATTCAGAAAAGCCGCAACAAGTATAAATTCTCCTAATATAATTGATTCAAACCCAGCATCCAAATCAAAACTTACTATTAGTCAATTGTGCACGATATCGTTCCATATCAACTCAATGATAGAATAATGAGAATAACTAAACCAATATTAATTAATCGAGATAGCTGTAATTGAATTAACCTTGTTCATTTATTTTCTTAGAGCCTATCATACAAGCTATGTAATTCGAAAATGCCGCAATTACACACACATGAGCTAGCTCCTTGCTACTTGTGTCAATCATTCATGACAATTACGGATCACAAACTCAAACTTTAATAATAGAAAAATCAATATCAAAGTTGAGTCGTCAATTCAATCAATATCAAAAATTCATAAATAATAAAAATAAGAAATAAATAATACTTGAATTAAAAAAGAATTCTATTAAGCACAAAAGCTCACAAAATCACAATTGGAATTTATTCACTCTTAAATCAGAAACTAAAAACTTAGCCACACACGGTGGAGTAAAAATTCACAAGAAAACAATTATAGGGAATGGAAGAAGAAAAATAATAAATAATCAAAACACTCTCAGCCGTCCTTTTCTTTGTAAAACTAGCCTCCTTATGGAGGAAGTTAAAACCTAAACCCTAATAAGATAATTCTTATCCAAAAAAAAAAATAACTTCATATATAATCTTAATCCTATAAGGAATGAAAAGATAAAGGGTAATCTAAACAAATAAAAATCTTCGATAATATGGAAGTCAGTTTTTCTTATCCAGCACTTCCAAAATAAAGAAAATAACATAAAAATGGGTCTACCACGAATTTAACTAAAAATTCAAAATTCTCTTCTATAGATTCCAGCAGCTCTTGAATTGTAAGGCGTGGTCATGCTTTATTGAAAATGACATTTTGCACAAAGTTTTGCTCTTCCTCAAAAAGACTTGGTTTCTGAAAAATGATGCCTTAAAACATGTCTTTAGGCTGAATTCTACTCAATCCTTGATATTTCACCACCTAGATCAGAATAAACACAATTTCTATAATTAAGTACATTATCCAATCAAAATGTAAGGAAATTAAACACAATAAGTATAACTATTTATAATTTATCATATATTAGTTTGATCATGTCATATTTCATGCGGAATAGTCATTTTTCATGCTTCTATTTAACAAAATAAGAAAACACAATAATTTAAACTTTTATCTATTGTATTCATAATTATAATATATTGGAGGAAGTGATTTTTAATTACATATAGACTATATCAATTAGCAATAATAATACAATTTCTCATACAATTTATTAAGAGAATTTTTTAAAAATATTCTAAAATCAATAGAAAATACCATTTTTATTATGTAATTTTCTTCAAAAATAATATTTCTTATTTTTTATTTTAAAAATATAGTGTGATTTTTTTGGTTATTTTTTTAGTTTTTTATAAAACAAAACCAATATAATATTTTTTTAGAAAATATATTTTAAAAATTTTTATACAATAAAAATAAAAAATAATATTTCTTTAATAGAAAATAAAAAATATGAATATTTATATATTTTTTAATTTATTTAATAGCTTAGCGGTCCTTTTAATTAAATTTATTTATTTATGTTATATTTGGTTGAAATCCATAAAAATAATTTTGAGAAAAAAATATGAAAAAGAAAGTATACTAGAAATGATAAAATAGAAATAAATATTTTAGTGTTATAAAATATATTGACTTACTAATATAGAATTCGTTTAAGAATTCTACTTATTTTGTTAGAATTTAATTTAACTATAACTAATTTTACACAAATTTAATTATGTAAAATTCTAAATTAATTTTTATTTTATTCAAAGCATATAAATTTTTTACAATTAAATTTCATAAATTTTATAGGTTACAATCAAATGGTATGCAAATTAAATTTCATTCGTGTTGTTTTATTTCTTCTTTTAAAAACTTGATTTTAATTTGATTGTTTTTCTTTTTCGTATTTCCTTGTTTGAGAATTTTGGCATCATATTTTAATTTTTCATATAACACATCCCTTCTCAGTTTATGTATTTTAGGTCTAATTAATAATCATAATCAAATAGATAAATTAAGGCTATTCCCTTTGCCTTAACTGGTCGGTCTTACCCGAACACAAAGATCGCGGAAAAAAAAATCATGTATAGTGAGCCGCGGCATCCAATTCCGAAAATAGAAAGTGACTATCTCAACCAATTGTTGATGAAAGAACAATCTTTCCCTCTTTTCATTCATTCTTCCGTTCAAGTGAAACTATTCTTTTGAGATTTCTCAAGTGAAAAATGAGACTTTATTTTCTTTAAAAGGTCTTAGTCTTCGATTAGTTCCAGGCAAAGAAATCTCTCCATACGAAATAAAAGACTCTCAGACAAATCTCATTCATCGGGATAACTTCTCAAGTAACCATTCAAGTGTACGAACAAGATAGCCGAATACGAAGCGATTCGAGGAAATTCGAGAAAGGAAAGTTTTTAGCCTTTTTAAAAAAAGGTAAAAGGAATTGATATAGATAAGGTGAAAGTCGACGTTGATCCAGAAAGATTGGAATTACTAGTCGAATGAAATTAAAGGAGAAGAGAGTTACCCCCCACCCTTGAAAAAAGACTATGTCATATAGTGTGTGTAACCCGTAATCAGCGCTTCGCCCGGTAACGGCGACAAAATTTGATGGGTGTCGAATCCAACAAAAATATATTCTTACTCTTCAAATAAAAATAACTTGTAAATAGTGACAAGTAGAATCGAATCCACAAAAATTGGTAAGATTTATTTCTTTAACAAAATTCAAACAAAATTAGGAAGAATTTTAAATTTGGAATCAAAACAAATTAAACTAAAAATCAAGTAGAAGCAATAATAAAATTTGAGAAGATAAATCGATATGAGAAAACTGCAACCCAAGGTATAATCTCAGTTTTAATTCATTGAATTGATCATTGATGCAAATATAATTTCCAAATCCATTAATAAATTAGTTATAGTTATTGAGAAGCTCTAACAACCTAATTTCTCCTTAATTTTTCGTTAATCAACGGAAGCCATTTGATTAATTCTCTTATTGAATAAACAACTCTAGAAAAGCTTCCAAGATTTAATTCACCAATAGCAATGCAATCTAGAGAAACCCAATCCTAGCCAACAAATACATAAGATGAATTCATTTAGACTAGATCATGTATCCACATAACATGGGTATGTTATTCTACCACTAATCATTAGAATAATTAAACAATTACAGATTTAATATTCTAATTTGGCATAGACTATCTTGATAATTGAGTAATAGGCCTATTTACACAATCAACAAAAATAGAATTCCTAATAGACATAGAAGATACATGAATATTAATAAATTTGAGAAAATAATGAAGAACCATTAAATCTCACAACCCATATGAATTCAAACCTTAATTAACCTTGAGTTGGAAAGAAAGAGTTCAACCACACATAATTGTTATAGAGAAAATAAAGCAAAGAAGAAAGCTAAAATAATTGATGAGAGGAAGAAGAAAACTGGTTTGCTGCCCCCTTCTCTCTAAAACCTAAAAAAACTCTCCTTATCTTCTCATCTCTTTCTTTTTATAGGAAAACTTGCCCTCTAAGAAAATACTAGATGATGTGTCTAAAGGAGGAATTATTCATTTCTAAAATAACCTTAAGTAGTGAGGGATTTTTAGTAAATAAACATTCCCAAAAACAAATTAAAAAGTCACATGGCAAATAATGTCACTTTAAGCCTCTTTCCATAAATTCAGATTTCTGGAATACGCCGTGGGCACGCTCTAACTGAAGAGATCTTTTGCCATCTTTTCTTCCTTTTATCCAAAACTCTCCAAAGCATCAATTTCTACGAAAACTCATCAAATTTCATCCTTTCAGCTTTATGTTGCATCAAAACGTTCTTCTGAGGATAGAGGTAGAAAGTCTTCCC
This sequence comes from Ricinus communis, assembly GCF_019578655.1. NCBI lineage: Eukaryota > Viridiplantae > Streptophyta > Magnoliopsida > Malpighiales > Euphorbiaceae > Ricinus > Ricinus communis. The sequence continues at coordinate 27,169,847 of NC_063258.1, forward strand.
TTTATGACTTCCCCTGAGCTTTTCCTGGGAGAGGTTTGAAAATGCTCGACTGAAAGGAGAGAGAGAGGCACTTCATTCCTCAACTCAGGAGTCGCTTCCTTAGATAGGAATAGGGTGAGTTCTTCTTTGAGAAGTCCTGAGGGCCTATGAAAGCTTAAGACGTGAGTTATAAGTATTAGCCTCCTTCTTTTCGTTCTACCCGGACGATTCTTCTACATAGCTGTATAGGAATCTCTTTCTATCTTTTCATACTAGTAGTTCTCTTTCCCCTCGGTATCAGATTACGTCTTTTCATCTGTTTTTTTCTCTTTCCTTCCTTACAGCACTTTAAGCTTCATGAAAATCAATAATCACAATTAAGATCCACAATTAAGTATAAATACTCAATAATAACTAAGAAAATATGATAATTAGTATGCATAAAAATGCACACTATCAAAATACCCTACACTTGAACAATGCTTGTCCTCAAGTATTCATTAAAATCATCAAGCATGCTTGGTTTTCTCTTCAACTCCTCTCATGAAATATTCATCCATGATATAAGTTATCGCGCATCACTTTTTTGAATCAAAATATAGCAAGAGATAAATGCAATCCACAAATGAGTCTTTACAAGTTAACACAAGTATCAATTTCCATAATAAATTCAGAATTAAAATGCAATAAAACTTTAACACCCTCCTAAGGATTTCTCTCAATGCACTCAAGGTGTTTCAGGGTAATTATAAACTTTCAAGTCAAATACATAGAAAGAATTTTACCATAAACTTGCTTATATATCAAATCTCCACCACTAAACAATGAATCAAATGCAAAAATCAAAGGGTTTTAATAAGATCATAATGAGGCTTAGGTAATGGGTTGGTAATAAGAAAATTTGGCTATCAATAAGTTGAAGAATTTTTTACAAAAATATGCATACATGAAACTTAACCTTTAGGAACAATAATATTCAATTCAAGTTACATTTTGACACACAACATATTTCTCATGAACTTTTTATTCTTTTTTTTTTCACTTTTTTTCTTTTCAACTCATATTTTCTTTTTTCCTTTTTTTTTAATATCTTTGAAGAAGATTTTATTTAGTTTCTTCCACAACTTGAGAAATAGCACAATATAATTACAACTTGAAATCCTAATAAACATCCAAAACATATAAATTCACAAAATCCTTCAACTTAGGTTACAAAAGAGGTAAAATGAAAGAAAAGGCTATAATGGGTTAAATGAGAATTAATAAACAAAGAAAAGGTTTAAGGCTCAAAATTGGTTCGCTAGAGGTAAAATCAGGATGGTTTTTTAGACGTTCAAATTGGTTATCCCTAATTGCCCTTATCATATTAATGCATTCAATCCATTAATGTGACCTTAATATGTATAACAAAGCAAGTTCTAGAAAAATTAATCTACACATGACAATCACACAATCAAGAAAAATATGGAGCATATTATGATGAATGCTCTTAGGCTCAAAAGCTCACAAAAAGTGATTGTGTGTTAAGTTCTATGCACTTTTTCATTCAAATCAATTATAAAAATAATACTCACAATGCAACACATAAAAACTCAATCATTTATGTAAATTTCTTATTATATTTTAACTCAATCAAGCAATTCTCAACAATTTAAATCATGGATTCATAAGTCATAATCATAGTACAATACCCAAAAAAAAAATTAACATGCATGTACAATGCCCAAAAATAGCCTAGAAACACCCTACACTTATCTCATACATTGTCCCCGATGTATTTATATAATGCCTAACATATCAAATTGGAAATAAAAGATAGGAATGGTGAAACTTCCCTGAGTATGCTACGCATAGCGAAAATGTCTAACAGTGAGGTGGATATGGTGGAGTAAAACCCATGTGCTTGAAGAAAGCCATAAAGTTTAATTCCATTTCTATTTGTCGATGTTCAAGTCATAGAAGTTCTTTTGGATTGAGGTTGTTGGTGAGTGCAACTTGTAACTTGTCTTCATGTTCCAACTCAAAAGTTTCCTGCGCTAAAGTGTCAATCGCATCTAGAACAAAAACTGAGGATACATCACTAGGATATCTCATGACATCATAGATATTAAATTTTATGATCTCATTATCAAATTCCATGCTAAATGTGCCATCATGTACATCAATTTTTATTTTTGAAGTTTTAAGAAATGGTCTTCCTAACAAAATTGATGTTGAGTTAGGAGAATTATCTTCTTCCATGTCAAGTACATAAAAATCTGCAGGAAATACCAATTCATTCACTTGCACTAAAACATCCTCTAAGACACCCTCAGGATACACAACCGACCTATCCGCAAGTTGTATAACAACACCCGTTTCTTTTAATGTACCACATTTTAAAGATGCATAAATTGGAAGAGGCATGACATTTATTGAGGCTCCTAAATCACACATTGCCCTCTTAATTTTAACATTGCCTATCTTGCAAGGGATAGTAAACGTACCTGGATCCTTGCACTTGGGAGGTAGCTTTCTTTGAAGAATAGTCGAAACATTCTCATCTATACTTATCTTTTCCATATCTTCTAACTTTTTCTTACTGGTGCACAACTCTTTAAGAAATTTAGCATAACGAGGTACTTGCTTAATTACATCGAGTAAAGGAATATTTACCTCAATTTTGCGAAATGTCTCAAATATCTTTTTTTTCTCTTCTTGTTTCTTAGATTTGGCAAATCTTTCGGGAAAAGAAGGTTTTGTCACCAATACTTTTTATTTCTCTTTGTTTGGTAGTTGAGATTGGTCAGTTTCTTGCGATGAGGTCGGCACTTCTTTTTCAACCTCCACTTCTAAGGCTTGCCCATGTCTTTTTGCATCATCAAATTCTTTCAATTCTTTTCTGCTTCTCAAGGTTATTGCACTAGCATTGTGCCTTAGGTTGACAATTGTTTGTGATGGCAATTTACCTTGAGATTCTAATTTACTTAATGAAGATGCCAATTGCCCTACTTGAGCCTCTAAATTTTGAATACTTGCTCTAGTTTCCTGTTGAAAAATATTTGTGTTATTAGCAAGCTCTTTAACAATATCTTCAAGAGACATACCTTGCTTTACGGGAGGTGATTGTTCGAAATTTCCCGATCTTTGTTGGAGATTTTGATGAGAGTTTTGGAAATTTTGATTTCTTGATCCGTAGCTAAGGTTAGGATGATCCCTATATCCTGGATTGTACGTGTTTGAATAGGGATCATACTTCCTGTTTGGAAATCCTCCAACCATGTTGACTTGCTCATTAAAGTCCTCTTGAAGTGTTGGACACATGTCAGTTGGATGACTTGGATCGATACAAATTCCATAAACTCTGGCTTTTGGTGCATTTCTTAAGGCCAATTGATGAACAAGAGAGGTTAGTTTAGACAATTGAGTTTCGATAGAATTGCTACTTACTTCATTCATTCTTCCTGATGTTAAGTCTTGACTGAAGCCAAATTGTTGAGAGTTGGTAGCCATGATTGAGATCAATTCCCTAGCGGATTGAAGAGTTTTATTCACTATAACGCCTCCACTAGTGGCATCCATCATTTTTTCTCTCCATGGGTAACAATCCCTCATAAAAGTATTGGATGAGAAGTTGTTCGGTAATTCCATGTTGAGGGCAACTCACGCACAATTTTTTAAACCGTTCCCAATATTCATGGAGAGTCTCCATATTTTTTTGCTTGATTCCACATATTTCCCTCCTTATACTTGCGGCTCTTGAGGCGGGAAAGAACTTATCAAGGAATGCTCTTGCCATATCCGTCCATGTGGTGATAGAACCGGATGGCAAATAGAATAGCCAATCCTTAGCTCTATCAGCTAATAAAAATGGAAATGCACGCATTTTGATTTGTTCTTCGGATACCCCTTGTGGTCTCATGCTCGAACACACCACATGAAATTCTTTCAAGTGTTTATGAGGATCTTCATTCTCAAGACCGCGAAAAGTAGGTAATACATGTATCAAACCTGATTTTAGCTCAAAGGCTACCTCCAAATTAGGATATTGAATGCAAAGTGGTAGTTGGTCTACATTTGGTGCCGCCAATTCTCTTAGAGTTCTTCCTTGATTTTCCATGGTTTCTTCTAATTCAGAATCACTTGAATGATCAACCAAGTCAAAATCTGTTTCCAATTCTGGAGGTGTAGAAGGTGAAGAAGATTTTGAATTCTTACGACGTTCTTTAGTCTCCTTTCTTATTCTTTTTACGGTTTTCTCAATCTCATGATCAAATTCAAATTTTTTTGTATGAGAAGAACGAGGCATAAAAGAAATAAATCTAATTAAGTGACACTAATCCCCGGCAATGGCGCCAAAATTTGATGGGTGTCGAATCCAACACAAATATATTCCTACTCTTCAAATAAAAACAACTTATAAATAGTGACAAGTATGGTCAAATCCACAGAGATTGATAAGATTTATTTCTTTAATAAAATTCAAACCAAATTAGGGGGGATTTTAAATTTGGAATCAAAACAAATTAAACTAAAAATCAAGTAGAAGCAATAATAAAATTTGAGAAGATAAATCAATATGAGAAAACTCCAACCTAAGGTATATCTCAGTTTTAATTCATTGAATTGATCATTGATGCAAATATAATTTCCAAATCCATTAATAAATTGGTTATAGTTGTTAAGAAGCTCTAACAACCTAATTTCTCTTTAATTTTTTGTTAATCAATGGAAGCCATTTGATTAATTCTCTTATTGAATAAACAACCCTAGAAAAGCTTTCAAGATTTAATTCACCAATAGCAATGCAATCTAGAGAAACCCAATCCTAGCCAACAAATACATAAGATGAATTCATTTAGACTAGATCATGTATCCACATAACATGGGTATGTTATTCTACCACTAATCATTAGAATAATTAAACAATTACAGACTTAATATTCTAATTTGGCATAGACTATCTTGATAATTGGGTAATAGGCCTTTTTATACAATCAACAAAAATAGAATTCCTAATAGACATAGAAGATACATGAATATTAATAAATTTGAGAAAATAATGAAGAACCATTAAATTTCACAACCCATATAAATTCAAACCTTAATTAACCTTGAGTTGAAAAGAAAGAGTTCAGCCACATATAATTATTATAGAGAAAATAAAGCAAAGAAGAAAGCTAAAACAATGGATGAAAGGAAGAAGAAAACTGGTTTGCTGCCCCCTTCTCTCTAAAACCTAAAAAAACTCTCCCTATCTTCTCATCTCTTTCTTTTTATAGGAAAACTTGCCCCCTAAGAAAATATTAGATGATGTGTCTAAAGAAGGGATCATTCATTCCTAAAATAACCTTAAGTAGTGAGGGGGTTTTAGTAAATAAATATTCTCAAAAATAAATTAAAAAGTTACATGGCAAATAATGTCACTTAAAGCCTCTTTCCATAAATTCGGATTTCTGAAATACGCCGTGGGCATGCTCTAACTGAAGAGATCTTCTGTCATCTTTTCTCCCTTTTATCCAAAACTCTCAAAAGTATCAATATCTACTAAAACTCATCAAATATCATCATTTCAGCTTCATATTGCGTCAAAACGTTTTGTCTATCATGAAAATCAATAATCACAATTAAGATCCACAATTAAGCATAAATACTCAATAATAACAAAAATAATATGATAATTAGTATGCATAAAATGCACACTATCACCCGGTCTCTGATGAGCTATATGCCTTTAAGTAAAAGGAAATGCTCGCTATGCCTACTAAGAGGGGTATTCGACTCAATTCCCACCCCCGCGTCTCTTCGAATCATATAGTCAAAGGCTTATGCTCGGATTGGTATACCTCTCACGGAAAAAAGAGCCTGCCATAGCTAATTCGATAAAAGAGGGGTGAAAGACTCAAAATATGTTAATTAGTAAAAATTAAATAATGTTTTGATTGTTTTATTTTTTTTAAGAAAAAAAACTGTTTTGGCAAATAATTTAAAAATGGGCCACACTTGTCCACTTTAATTTTATCTTTAAATCAATCATTCTTATGTCTCCCCTTCTTTTTCAAAATCTTTTGGTAGTATCCTTAAGTATTTTAATATTAAGAAAAGACATCAATCATTACTTTATGAAGAAAATACCAAATTGGTTCACCTGTGGTTGTGCCCTATGCATTTCTCCGTCTCGCAGCTGCTGCTACCACTTATTTGAATCAAATTTTTATCGCTCATGAAACATGTGAGAGAAAATGAAGCAATAATAGAGAGCATGAATATGCTAAGTGGATTTGCCTCATTCCCATCCCACAACCTCATATTAACTTAAGATTAACTCTTTTCTTTTTTCTTTTTTCTTTTTTTGTTCTTAATAATAAGACCACATTTCAGCCTAATCTATTCTTACTCGAGATTCAAAACGTGCTCGATATCATTTAATTGAACAGTTAGTTGGTCGAGCTCTTTGTCGTTTTGAAAAAAATACTCTATTTTAACTGATACTTTTTTACAAAAAGAAAATATGAGGTAAGAAATTCCGTTTTTTATTAAGAATGTAAATAGCTATCTCAAATTCAAATTGATTATATTTTGTCTGTTCTTCAAAGAAAAACAATCAAATAATTTCTAATTATAGTTCTTGCTGATTGGATTATATATATAATATATAAAAAATCTATATATTTCATATCTTTTTCTTTAAATGAAATTTCAATTTAAAGACGATTTCATTAAATTTCTTACAACTATAATTTATTTTTAACTATATATATATATATATATATATATATATGCTTCTTTCATAAAATTTTACGTAGTAAAATTTTATAAAATTTATATCATATTATCATTTTCCAATAAGAAATGACAAGTAACATATAAGATGTTAATAGAAATGCTAATTATAAATGTTTATAAATTTAATACTGAATATAGTAGAGTTTTATAATTTATTTGAAAATAAAAATTGTTATTTTCTCAAAAAAAAAAGCAATTAAAAGAAGTATAATATTTAATAATAATAACTTCTATTATCTTTCTAATAAAATATATGTTTAAATTTATATATTTGAAAATAGAAAAAAATAAAAGAATAACAATTCTAAATTTAAATATATGTTAGAGAATTTATTGGTCTAATAGAATAAATGAGATATATTTTTAATTTAAATAGATTTAAAACTAATAGATAACAAAGATTTTAAAATTTTGAATATTAAAAATAATTATTATACAAATATATCAGTAAAATAGATAAAAAAATAAAATTAATAAATATGTATACTTCTTATATTTATCTCCCTTAACATATAATAAACACAGAAATTTCATAAGAGAATATTATATAATTTTTTTTGTAAAGATTAACATAGGTGTAAATATAATAAAACTTTATCTTTTATATTAATATAATTATAAATTAAAATTACATATATAAAATAATTTTTAATATTAAAATAAATAAGATAATCGGGAATATCACGAGCAAAATTGCTAGTTCATATATAATTGGAGACATTAATTTACTTGCTAAATAAATAAAGGAGAAAGAAAATCTTTGATCATTCAAGATTGAAAATGAATCACAGATAGTGATTAATATAATATTAATCTTTTGTTAATCTTCACTGCTGCCACCTGAAATAAGTCCAAACTCAACAAGTACAATAGGAAATTTGTATCCATAGTTTTGCATGCTTAGGCCGTTTGGTTTGAAAGAAAATAATCTTGGACATTATCAAGAAAATCTCTTCTGGAACAAAGAAAAGTTAATAGAAAGAAATAAAAGATACAGTGCTCTAAATGCATTAGATTTTGACCTTAAGAAATGAAAGCAGGCGTGGCAAATTCTCCTCCAAATATAGAATTCTTACATATATATTTATATATTTTTTACGGCCTCAAAATATAATCCAAAATATGTTTCCTGATAATATTTGTGGATAAGAATCGCCAATAAATGCCACAACACAAAAGCATCACCCACTAAACGACATCAACTTTGATTTCTTCTGATTCCATGAGTTGCATGTAAAATGCCTATGAACAACCATGTCCAGCAAAACTCACCTCTCTCTTTACTATTGGCAACTGCCCAACTGAAAAGGTACTGCCCAGATAATTTCTTTGGCAACTCCCTTTTGTTTCTCTTATAGTAGTAAATTTTAAGTGAACATGAATATTAGCTTCCAAAGGTCGAAACTTTTATCTTATTTCTGTTCTTAGTCATTGATGCTACTCTGTAATGTGTTTGAAAATCTGACATTTGAGAGGTTTGAGTTTGGTCTCTCAATTAATCGGTATAATAACCAGTTTCTGCGCTGATATCCGCATGAAAAGATTAATAGTATCTCGCTTTCTGTAACTGATAAAATGGGTGTAAAGTTAGACATTTTGCATGACAATTTACAGCACTATGGGCCAAAGGTGGATGTTTTGGTATTTCAGATGCAATTTATTTTATTCTCCATGCTTAAGGTATGGAAGCGTGGTAAATTTTTTGCCTGGGTATGGCTTCCTTGAAGTTGAGAGTAATAGAAGTACAATAAAATGATCAAGAGCATGCATGTATTTACTTCTTCTTTTTCTTTTTTACTTCAATTTTCTATTAGTGTCCAAAAGAAACATAAACTAACACATAAAGGAACACTGTTGCTCCAAATTGAATATTAAGGTGCTAGAGAATAAATCTTTATATTCCTGTAAATTTAATGAGCAAATTGCAAAAGTGCAACTCTATGCGCCTATGCCCCTGATCATATTGGGTGAAATACTGCTTGAACTGAATATTTGTAATTCTAGAATTATTAACTTTTCATTTGCTGCTAAATGTAGCTTGAAAAAGGTAAATAAATGATTAGGTTTCGTTTAGTTGCACAATTTGGTTGGCCTTTTTAGCTTTAACTCCCAGATGGAAGACTTGTTCCATTACCTTAACACTGCATATGCTTTGGTAGTTTCATGTTACATATTGTCGTGATTGCCTTCTCTTATTGCATTCTCATGTGTTTGGTCTAGAATTATTGATGTTGTGAAATGCATAATCTTAGAAAGACTATGGCCTCTATGTATGGAATGGTAGCTTGAATTTGAGTCCACGACTAAGGCAGGAAGGTGGAGCAGTAATAGAGTTGGAAGCAAGGGGAGATATTTGAAGAATTTGGCTTCTAGAGTTTTCATATTGTGATTATGGGCAAGCGGCAAGATGGAACAATCACAAGCAGAAAGATGGTTGAGGCAAAGGCAGTTATGGTACAATAGCATCTTCTTCTCTTGCTTAAAGTTAATTACTTCAGTTGGAACTTGCAAGCTACTTGAAGCCCTTGAAATAATTATTTGCTGAACAATATAAACTTGGTTCATTATAGTTTCTGATTTTGGTTGTGCAATTTGAAATGTTAAATTTGCAAAATTGTTAAAAGATTGGCTATATTCAGCTTCTTCACGTCCTATAGTTTGCTGTAATTTAGTTGGTTCTGCTTTGATAACTTTTCATTGGTTCAAACCAATGTGCATTAGAGATGCTAAATTTGTTAGCTAAGCAATTTCCTACCTAATGACAGCCAACTTCTGATAAATGTAAATGCAGGACTCATGTTTGTCAGAAAAGGACCAATTTCAACTAATTTCTCCATCTGTTGACTCGCGAGTGCAGTCCCGTTGCCCTGTCTGCTTGGGCAAGAATAGTTGCCGAACAGTTCATTCAAGAACAAAACTGATGAATATCTTGATTGGAAAAGGGAAGCCTCATGAAGCCAATCTTATTTTCGACAATTTAGTGGAAGACGGACACAGGCCAACTCTTATAACATACACAACTCTTGTAGCTGCCTTGACTAAACTGAAACATTTTGAATCCATTTTTTTACTCATCTCTAAAGTAGAAGAAAATGGCATGAAGCCAGATTCCATACTCTACAATGCCATGATTAATGCCTTTTCGGAATCTGGAAATGTAAAAGAAGCAATGAAAATCTTTCAGAAGATGAAGGATACTGGATGCAAGCCCACAACTAGCACATTTAACACTCTCATCAAAGGATATGGGAACGCCGGTAAGCCTGAAGAAGGTCTAAAAATGCTACATTTGATGTCACTGGATGGAAGTGTGAAACCGAACGATAGGACATATAATATTCTTGTCAGAGCCTGGTGCAGCAAAAAGAACATAGAGGAAGCATGGAATGTGCTGCACAAGATGGTGGCATCTGGTATACAACCTGATGTTGTCACATATAACATACTAGCCAGGGCTTATGCTCAGAAAGGGGAGACGCTTAGGGCTGAAGATTTGATATTAGAAATGCAGTACGAGAAAGTGGCACCGAATGAGCGTACATGTGGTATCATTGTTAATGGCTATTGCAAAGAAGGCAATATGATTGAAGCCTTGAGGTTCGTGTACAGAATGAAGGAGCTTGGAGTGCATCCAAATCTCGTTATTTTCAATTCTCTTATCAAAGGATTTCTTGACATCACAGATACTGATGGTGTTGATGAGGTGAGCTGCTATCCTCCACCACGAAATTGAACTTTTATGATATCAATTCAGGAACCTATAAATCTAGCAAAGTCTTCTCAAACACCTATAGTGCCTTTCAACTGCCCGATTACTAACCCTCTCGATTTGGGGAGCTCAAGATACAGCCTTTATTAGCATATTTCTTTCTTTACTTCTATTTCTAAATGCTGCTGATATAATGTTCTGTATCATCTCTAAAAGACCCTGCTTCAACAAAAGTTAGTGACTCCTTGCATATTTCCAAGTGATTTATCTGGAGCCTTTAATACATTGATTCTTCTTAACTTCTGGAATTCATAATTATATTTCACAGGCACTGACTTTGATGGAAGAATATGGGGTAAAGCCAGATGTTATTACATTTAGCACGATCATGAATGCGTGGAGCTCAGCAGGGCTAATGGACAAATGCCAAGAGATCTTCAACGACATGGCAAAGGCTGGAATAGAACCTGATATCCATGCATTTAGCATTCTTGCCAAAGGATATGTGCGGGCTGGAGAAACTGAGAACGCGGAATCAGTCCTCACTTCCATGGCAAAATCTGGTGTTCGTCCAAATGTTGTTATCTGCACCACCATTATAAGTGGATGGTGCAGTGCTGGAAAAATGGAGAATGCAAAGATGGTTTATGAGAAAATGTGTGAAATTGGCATTTCCCCCAATTTGAAAACTTTTGAGACCTTGATATGGGGTTATGCAGAAGCAAGACAGCCAGGGAAAGCAGAAGAGTTGCTGCAACTGATGGAAGAAAAGGGGGTGTTTCCTGAGAAAAGCACTATCCAGCTTGTTGCAGATGCATGGCGCAACATTGGTTTACTGTGTGAAGCCAAGAGAATTACAAAAATTGAAGAAGAAGACGAGGAACTTTATGCAGACTGTAAGAGAGGTGAGATTCCAGTGGAGAGTTTGGAGAGGATCTATAGAGACCAAAATGGTAGTGCTTCATACCTCAAGACATTGCAGATATCTGGAGAAGTTATGACCAAGCAAAATGGATCAACTTCTGCTGTTAACATTAGAAGCCAATTGGTCCTTAGGAGGTATAGGTCTTCATGTCAAAATCGGAAGCAACCGCTAATCATATGCAGACAGCACTGCAGACATTGTGTAAGAATGTGCGGAAAGCTTATAAATTCATGTGGAATGATTGCCATAAGTTAGACACAGAAATGATGATAGCTGTTGGGTTGGTACATTCAGAAGTACTGATGATTGTTTGCTGCCTGCTTCAAGTTGTAGATACTGTAATTGCTACATTACAATACATACCTCCAAATTCCATTGTCTCCATTTATTATACATACAGGCCATTTTGTATTTCTCTATAATGTTGATTATTCAGGATACACTTAACTAATGCCAATTCATTCCTGAAAGTAATGATAGTAATATTTCTTTCTGAATATAGGAGTTTATTTTTCTTAGTTTCAGTAGTTAGCATTCTAGCACGCTACACTTTGAGATATAGCAACTGTTTGAACGACAAAATGGCTGGTCAGCTGGTTATATAAAGAGAACTTCAAACGAGCAGCAGTTTTATTCACGTATAACTATAAAGTATAAAGTTTGCTGTTATGAAGCGGAAACCTTCCAAATGAAGCGTGTCGTTTAGATTCCGGCTGGTGGTTCAAGGATTAACTCGTCATTTTATAACCCGAACAAATACATAAAAGACAAAAGAGTCTCATACGCACAGATCGTTCGGTACTCATCCAACCACATAAAATTCGAAACCCGTCGTTTAGAAGTACATACAGTATAGTTTAGCCGTGAAAGGAGTAGAAAGAGAATGGCCAAGCCAGCATTGAAGTCAATACTATAAGCAAAGAAATGATACCTTTACAGCTCCTGTCTCCTTTACCTGCTCTGCAAATTTCCAATTTTTATTCGACACCTACCTCAATTCCTTTGTCCAAACCGTACAAGAACTCTAACTTCGAAATTCTTAATCTTCGCGATTCAACACTTACCCACATCACCTCGCTCCCTAAAAACCATAACCCAATTCTCAAAAGCCCCAAATTTGCTCAATTTCGAAGGCTAACTTGCTATGGAATAAAGAATTCTGGTGAGGAGACCAGCACAGCGATTGGTTCAGGTGGCGGCAGTGGCGGTGATGACGGAGGTGGTGGTGGGGATGATGGTGATGAGGAGGTGAAGAAAAAAGATGGGCTTTTGCCAGAGTGGTTGGATTTTACTTCTGATGATGCAAAGACTGTGTTTATTGCTCTGGCAGTTTCGCTTGCTTTTCGGTCTTTTATAGCTGAGCCTAGGTACATTCCTTCATTGTCTATGTATCCAACTTTTGATGTTGGTGATAGAGTAGTTGCTGAGAAGGTAAATACTTTGTTTTTTCTTTTGCTCAATTTTGTTTAATGAGGTTTTACTCTTTATTTTTTGTGTAAGAGTTAATTGTATGTTGAAACAAGGAGATTCAAGCAACTGAAGTTTTTTTTTCTTTTCTTTTGGGTGAAGAACACAGTTGAATTGATGATATCTTTTAAGAGTAAGGTTGTGTATGAACATTGAGGATTATAGTCAAGAAAACTGGGTTTTGATTTACAGAGTAGCTAGACTTCTACGGTCACATATAATTGTTTCATGTATGAAATGTCATGTATAAAGATTTAATGTTTGGAATTTTCAGGTTTCATATTATTTCAGAAAGCCTTGTGCAAATGATGTAGTGATTTTTAAAAGTCCACCAGTTCTTCAGGAAGTTGGATACACTGATAATGACGTCTTCATTAAGCGAGTTGTTGCCAAGGAAGGTGACATTGTGGAGGTGAGGATGGAGTTGATAAGATAAGAGCTTTTATATTCTATGCACTTAATTACTTGCTTATTCTTTCAATTTTGACCACTGTCTTTATAAGTTGCAAGTTCTGCATTTTGTTCAGCACATTTAACGGATACAAACATTCTATAATTATTAGCATAACTTGATGATTGGTGCACAAACATATGACATTGCTAGTTGCAGGTTCGTGCAGGGAAGCTTTTAGTCAATGGAGTTGAAAGGAATGAAAACTTTATTCTCGAATCACCTTCTTATGACATGACACCAATTGTGAGTATCAACCTAAATCTTGTTGTCATTTGTTTTAATTTCTAACAGATGTATTACCTCAACTAGACATCAGAAGAGGGTTCTTGAGTCTTGACTATGGGTGGGCAACATAAATTGAAACCAGATACGATTGCACAAATTGCATGCAAAACTTTAAAAAATACGCTACTTTTCAAAAATAAAATAGGATTAAAAGGGTAACATTCACTAGTTAAATAATGACTTGAAGGTGAAATTCTAAATTGTGTGAAGCAGCATCTTTGGCTGCAACCTTGTAGTTTTCCCATTTTTACTTTATGTGACTGGTATTGACTCTGTGATGCAGCGTGTACCTGAGAACTCAGTTTTTGTGATGGGTGACAATCGCAATAATAGTTATGATTCACATGTGTGGTAATGTTTCAAAGTTTTTTGATTCTTCCTCAAGTATAAGATTGGATATAACGGTATCATCCTCATGCTTTTAATACTGAAATATGGAGTTATTTCTTATTTTAGGGGTCCTCTTCCAGCTAAGAATATAATAGGAAGATCATTTTTTCGCTATTGGCCTCCTAATAGGATTGGTGGAACGGTTCTTGAGACTGGCTGTGCTGTTGACAAGCAGGAGAGCATTTCAACATCGGAAAGCTTACCCTAATGTAAAACCCCCCAAGCTCTTTTTCCTTGGTCTCCCTGTATTGTCAATTTTTTTTATGTCTATCAATGTTCACTAGGAAGGCGATTTTTATAGGGAATTATTATGTTTGGCCTATTTCAATGGCATTAATGAAAATAGATTGCGCATTGTATCAATTGACACGACTCAAATTAAATCTCTATCTGTTGAGGCTGATAGGAAAGTTGCAATGCCAAGTTTGGCCTTTCAAGAAGTCATTTGTCATGTTTATAGGTGTACATAACTAATGACATGAGTTGTTTTTTTTTTCTTTTTTCACGGTCCTGCAATAAATTCTTTCTTTGGCAACTTTTCCCCAACTTTTGATGTACGTCCCTCTTCTACACCAAGAAAAATTAATATTTAATACATACTGATTAGTTTTGGTATGCAAAAGGGGACACACTGTTTCATACGACATGGACTCTCAAAATATTGGACAAATTAGATGTTAGCTTGTCCAGTGCAAATTATGATTGCAATGTACAAATCATGTCTTAAGTTTCATAATTCACGCGAACATCCACAATTGATTCTCTAAAGAATCAAACTTTAAAGAGGCAGAGCTGCAACCTTGAGTACTTTGTGGGACTAAAATAGACATCGATATACAAAATCATACCAACATGTTGATTATAAGTAGAAACAGAAAGCAAAGCGAGGTGCAACCTTAGGTCTATCCAAAAACAACAAAAACTAGAGCAAACATATAATAATGGATTCGAAATTGTAACCCATAACAGAAAGCAAAGCGAGGTGCAACCTTAGGGTCTATCTGCATGAGAAATAGTTGTGCAGGAACTCCTAAACACATGACTAATTCTCTGCAGACTATTACCAAATCACTGATATGCACAGGAATCGTTGTTGAATTTTATGGGTCTATCGGTACGAGAATCAATAGCTAAAGAACAAGAAACATGTCTTGCATGCCTTGATTTCACCATTCTCCCCACAACGTACCCTCGCGAGCGGACATCAAAAGCTAATGTGAATGGGACTTGTCTATTATTATCTGAGACCGCCAAGCGTACTCCAGCACCATATAGGGGAACTTTTACTCCTTCGACATTCACATGCACACTCCTGCGACTCTTTCTTGGCTGATAATATTTCTTCAACTGCAATCGCAAATGTATATGCAACAGAGTCAACTTATTATTATTATTAGTATTATTTACAGGGGAAAGATAGATAATTAAAATAACAAAAATCTTACCTCACCGGTGGCGACTATAATTTCATAGTACATGAGATGAACAGGCATAAAAGTAACATGAATGCCGAAAAATGTAGCAGGGTTATAAACACTGATGTTTACAGAACAATTCACAGTCAACATCTTGGTTGGTACTCCTGTCATGTCTGATCCTTGCCCAAAATAAAAATTATGTACGCTCAGACTCTGCAATATCAGAATTCAAATTTTTAGAAAGAAGAAAAAAAACAACACAGAGTTACTGAAGTGATGATCAAGAAAACAGCGTAGTACCTGGACATTGATCTGTGGTTTAAAAGGCCTACTAGCACCCCAGATAATCAAACAAAACACGGAAAACACAAAAACGAATCCTAAAGCCCCAATTAGAACTCTCCTGTTGGTATTGTTATGATTTACATAATAAAACAATTCTTCCTCTTCGATCACATTGAACTCATTGTCATTCCTCTTGTACCTCCCTCCTCTCCTCCCCGCAGCTGTCGTCGCGTAAGGACCGGAAAGTCTGCTGGACGAAGAGGACCTAGAGTGGCGGGAGTAGGAGGAGTGTGAGGGGGAGTCCGTAGGACTGGTAACAGCAGGGGAGGTGGTGGCATGCGTTGACGATGACTTGTCCTCATCGTGAGAATGATGTGATGATGGACTCTGGACGTAGTATGCAGAGGGTTTCGGTGATCGTAGCGAGATTGGTGTTAAGCTCGTTGCGTCGTCGGGGTCTGGTTTGAAAGGTATCATATGTTTCATTTCAATTATCGCAGAGGGCCTTTCCTCTCAACGAAATATGGGAGGGGAGAGATTGTTTGTTTGTTTGTTTAACAAAGTCAGTTAGTTACTGAGTGACAGACACAATATAAGTTGAGTGCAAAGTGGAGATTGTTACAAGCGTACGTTCGACTGCCGAAGTTCTTGGTTTGGAATGCCAAGTGTCGCCGCAGAAACAAGTGCAGCTGTTACGATGTCTTTTGAAAGTTTCAGTAATCAGTATTTTACTATCAAACGTGAAAGACATGCTCATCCTCTTTTATTTTTAATTCACTTTTGGTCAAGCTGAGAATACATTTCGGTTTCTATTGATTCCAATACAAAAACTGTTTTCCAGGTATATTAAAATCGAAATAGCTGAAAAAATTTAGCACCAAAAACTATATAAAGCATGATGTTAGTAAGTTTGTGCAAGTACTAAGATGATACAGAATAACCAACTAAATCGAATTAAATAAATTAATTTCATATGTTTCGATACTGTTTGTAGTTTTAGTTCCCTCGTATCTTCTTATCGTCCTTTCTAGTTTCTTTCTCTAATTTTTGCTCGATTTCTTCTAGTCCCCAAATTAAGATTCTCGTATGCGGCTGCCTCCGGTGGTTTCCACCATCGGAAGCAAGCCCCTTTGTGGTTTAGATTTAGTTTTTCTTTAAATTTAGTCTTCTAAGTTTACTTTTTCTTGGTTTTAGTATTTAAGTTCGTCTTTCTTTTAGTTTTGATGATCGATCATGCTTTTCTCAACCTTAATCCTATGGGATGCCATTCTCTGTTGGTAGCTGGTGGAGGAGCAGAAGGTAAGCTGGCTAAACGAAAGACCCATGAGTGGTGTTGGTGGAAATTATCCCATAGTGCTCTGTTTCTTCTAACTAATGATGGAGGAATTAGAGTATCGTGAATTGATGATCGTTGCTTTAGCAGAGGATGTAATCAACTCTCATCTCATCTGAGCTTTAAGGTGGTCAATTTTTATTGTAATTGGAGGCGACTAGACCATATTGGTGCATACTTTACACAGCTTGATCAAGCAGCCCCTGATCGGAGAGAAGGTTCGGAGAGAAAGTGGTGGCTATGGCTGCTCTAGGATTTCTCTCTAAGATGAAGATGTTTTCTACAAAGAGGCATTTCTGGTATTTTTCTAATCTTTATTGGCCATAGGACCGATTGCCTTGAGGGCGTTAAACCCGCTCTTAGACATATTTTAGTGTTTCAAGTTATGGGCCTTTACTAGGCCTAGTATTATTAGTAGTATGCTTTAAACCTGTAATTCCATTAATTGTATACTCTATTGAATTTTGTGGCCCCATTAATGCCAACTTATTTTTCTATTTAATAAAAGAAAATTATTATTTATAGTTTGTACGATTTCAGTACACCAATTCATTGTAAAAGAATCGAAAGAATCAGAATTCATTACCACAATTAGCCCAATAGTTCTTTGCTTCCTTTTGTAAGGCTACTCTTGGAGAGGGCCACAGAGAAGGATCATGTTTGATGATTTGCAAAATAATGCTTACAATTCTCTCGCTCCCCATCGATAGGCCTATTTCTCCATATAAGTAAAGAGAATATAATATACCTGAACGTGAAAACAAAAATAGCAAAACAATTGGGAAGAAAAATTTATGTAAGAATATGTTCTGTCGAAATTTATAAAACTCATCAAAATTAAAATAAAATGTAATTTTAAATTGTATATATTTAAATTAATTTTAAATTTGTATAAAATTAATTATATAATTCATTTAAATTTTTTTAGAAAATATTAAAATAAAGCAAATTTGTTAAATAAAAATATTTTTTTAATATATTATTTATCTTACTTTTTTTTTCTGATGTCTTTTTCTTTTTAAATAAAATAAATTCATTAATGAATTTAAATCAGCATAAAATCCAGAAATCAGTTTAAGCATGAATAGGAAAAAAAAAAAACAGCCAGTCAGATTTGATACCTCTTGTTGAATCCCTCATTCAACTAACCGAATTGGATACGACTACTTCTAATTTTCTATTTTATTCTTTTTATTTCGTTCTTTTTTGCAAGGATAGAGCTCCAATTATACAAAGTTCTATTAACAATACGATAAATCTGAGTTATTACAAGGAACTAATATGGTGAAAAATTGGCAGGCTCTCATATCGCATGATGACAAGAAATTCTTGTTTATCGCTTCCTGTGCTATGCGGATATTATTTCCCCAGCAATTCAGTTTAAGCAATGCAAGGCAGAGTTTAAATGCTAACTTTGGCTCTTCGGATGCTAATTCCGATGCTGGCATATATGGTGAGGATAAAACAGGTGCCGATGCCTTCAGGCAGGAAGCTCTTCACTTGAAGCAATAGCCACAGGGGAGGCCTTGTTGTCCGCCCGGGCCAGTGGAGTGACGCAGCTTCTAATAACGTTATAATGGCCTCACAACTTATCTTAGCAGTCGGTCCATGCTGCAACCGTTATTAAAGCCTGTTGGATAAATCCTTCCTCAGTTAGTTTTGCTTTTGTTAAGAATCACGGTGATAGGGTCGATCATGAATTGAGCAACAAAGCCCTGCTTTGTCCCTCAGTCCAGCATATGTGGCTGGAAAACTTATTGCTTAGTTTTTTAACTTCAATCTCTCAGTCCAGTACCATCCCGAAATGAATGCACAAGATTTTCAAATCCTTCAATTAAAAGCCAACTTGATTATATTACCCAACTGGCAACACCCGTCATTAATCTGTGTTAATGCAGGTGATTTAGTAGAAATGCTCCTAGCTTTTGTTTCAAGAAAGGCTCCAAAAAAGCTGTGCTGCGAACAAATTCAGCAAATAAAATAATGATATCTCAAGAACTAATCAAACAATGAGCATACAGATACTTGCAAGCAATAACATCTCAAATCAGTAAACTGAAAGTCCAGGAAAAAATACAAGATCATAGATACAACAGCACCACTTTAAAAGCACCACCCACGCAAACAACAAACACTCGAGGCTCATGTGAACAATTATTAGGACTCAGAATATGGGTGGTGATATATCAGGATGGTCATCAAGGCAAGCATAGCATGCCATTATGCCGAACGAGACCAATGATATCAATCGTCACAGTCCTTGCATGCTTTGTCAATAAAAAAAGATCTTGAAAATGAAATGAACACATTATTAACTAAAATGATACAACACATATCGCATAGAGAGGCCTCATATAATATCCAATTAGGATTTTCAACAACTAAAATATCAGACATATGCTTGTCTATAAAGATTTCAATCATTGGCCAATCCACAACATCAAATACAGACCAAAAAATCAAAAAGATTAAACAAAACAATCAAAATGCAAAAACAAATAGAATGCTTAGGGGTCATCAGATAGGAGCGAAAGACTAATAATAACTTTTATAATCACAAGATTATCAGTTGAACTATGCACAACAATCATCATATGACCCATTTACAGAAGTAGACATGAATACAAGCATGACAAACATCAAACCAGCAATCCTAATATCATGTAACACAAGAGTTGGAAGGAAAAGAACTAAAAAAAGCCTCAGAAGGAAGGCAGTAGTGGTATGTCTGTAATCACAAATTTGTCATGAGTGACTAATTTACCATTTCTTTCATCACCGGCAATTACATACTTAATATTTAGAATAAGTAAATTTCTTTTTAAAAAAGAAAAGAAAAGAAAAGACAAAACAAACCATTGTAAAATAGGCCTCATAGAGAAGATTAGATAGATCAACACATAATAGTTTCAGACATATGCTTGTCTTTATATATATTTAAATCATCGGCCTAGTCACAATCAAGTTAAGAATGAAGAAACAATCTCTCATTAAAAAAAAAAAAAAAACCCAAACCCTCAGATTTCAAAACGTAAGATCTACAAAGATATCGGGAAAAGAAAGAAAAAAGGAACTCGGAATATGGGTGGTGATATATCAGGATGGTCGTCAAGGCCTTTAACAGCCAATTACGACGAACGAGACCTTTCACAAATGAAATCGTCACCGTCCCTTTAGTCGGACTAACAAACACAAACATAGCATTTTACTGAAACAGAGAACCGATGATTAACATAATTGACAGACGACTAACATAATGAATAAAAACACTAGGACGGAATGGAGATTTGTGACTTCGCGGCTGCTTATAAAGAGAGGCGAGTCCGCTTGCTAGGGTTTTATGAGGGCTAAATTTAAGATTCCACTGGAGTACATGCGAGTGCACATAAATAACGATGGGCTGACATTCTGAGAGGAAACGACGGTGAATGCCGACTATCAGGAGATAAAGCTAGTCCAATAATTCAGGCCCATTTACCCACTACTAATAAAATTTTAGTTTGTTTCTAAACAATATTTTCGATTTCAATTATTATTAAAGAAGTTTCAAAATGCAGATCTATATGCTAATGTACAATTTTTATATTTATTTTAATTAATATATTAGCTAATGTGTTATGCTTTTAATCAAATAATGATTTTGATCTTAAAAAATAGTAATATTAATATATTATATTATTAATTTTTAAATATACTAATATAACTAAAATCAAAAGATATTAAAAAAAAAAAAGTACAATAAAAATGGATTCTGAAATGTTAAGTCTAACATTATATTATCTATTATATCGTTTATTAAATTTTAATTATATGTATTTTATTTTTTAGTAGTTAGAACTTTTATAAATAATAAAATACAGTTCAAGTTTTTTTTAATATTATGTTTAGAAAAATATTTACAACTAAAATAATAATAATAAGTTTTATAATATTTAAATTTATTTTAAAATTTACTAATAATGAAAAAAATAATAGTTTCAATACTTTGAAATAAAGAATATCACCAAAAGTTCATGTTGTAAATATGCAATACACGGCTGGACCGCTTGAATATAATATTTTTCTTGTTAAAGAAACAATCCAAATTACCAATTTTAGTTTGAAATGTGATATAAACATTAGCTGCTCTTGGCACGGCAAGTTAAATGTTACCTCCTCTATCAATACTATGAAATGTCACCATTTGGGTTGTAATTAACATTTTTGAATCCAGATTCTAAACTGTAGAAATTTTAGAAACAGGAAGGACAGTAAAACGGCACTGAACCTGAATAAAACATATTATCTACAAGGCAAACACTAAGGGTTGCACCAAATAATGAAAATAAAAGAAAGTCAGACTATAAAGTATGATTCAGTGCGAAGCGGCAAAACCATCCTAATAAGTGGGAGAACAATGCCAACAACCCTAGCTGCCTGTATTATCAACCAGACTATTTTCAAAACCAAACGATAAATCTACATTCTAAACAATAACAAATGTTACATAGGCCACCAGATATTGATCCATCAACCGTCAAAACTTTGTTATCTGAACTCTGCTCCAGCATTACCCACTCATATATAATTGTTGGCTATCCCAATGACTCAATTGAAGTTGTTTCAATTACTTAATCTGAAACGAAATGAAGCAATAAATGAACTCTACAGCTACCATCTTATATTCAGCTCCTGTCCACTCTACTTCTATCCACTGAAATGCGTGAATCCAAAGTTGACAAGATTTGGGGCATTGACATTCCGCCTGATACTACAATTTCTGCAATTAACGAACAAATTAACCTTGCCATCTTACATCTGATAGGGGGAAATAGATTCGGAAATATTCTGGTATCTTAGCATAGAGAAACAAGCAAGCAGTATAATCTTGATGTTTCTCATGCGCTTAATGAAGTTGCAGCTTTAGCAAGCACTTTTTAAGACATCAAGAGAGGTCACCAGTGCAAACCTGAGAAAAACAATGAAATTTATTATAAAAGTCTTAAATAGTTGGATTCTCACCGATGCCTTCCCGAACTGAAAGACTGGGTCTGATAACATCCTTGGTATTGACCAGGAATATATCACCAATATACAGATGATTTGTGGGAACATAGACGCAGCACAGTTCCTCTTCCCCAGAATAGTTCTGCACTCAAAAGATTTAAGAAAGCAATAAGTTATCATCAAACATAAACCTGATAAAGCAGGTTTCATAACAAAGGATCACACCCCAATTTCTAAAACTTAGTTCATATGGCAAGCAAAACACCAACTTGAAAAATTTATAGAACGGAATCACCAAAATTGATATATCCAGAGGTCACAAATCTTTTACAAAGTCAGTATCTTCTAACGTAGATATGCAATGAAAATCTTAGTCACATGTCTCTCTGTGCTATATATCAACATAGGCAGATAGCAGCTAGACACAAATGTTGAGAATGGTAAATAACCATAACTGACATATGCTGTAATAAAATACAAGGCAATAATGCTACAGAAATATCATTCTGTACCTGGAGGATGACAGACGACGTAATGAATCCAAATGCGTATTCACCAATGCGTGGATGCCTTATAATGGCTACTTCCTTGAATGCCTGTGTGTTTTGATCTGAATCAACAAATAGATATGAAAAATGTGAATGTCACCCATGCATAGCCATTCAATGAGAACACAAGCAATAAGCTAGAAACACACCAGGTGATAT
This sequence comes from Ricinus communis, assembly GCF_019578655.1. Taxonomy (NCBI): domain Eukaryota; kingdom Viridiplantae; phylum Streptophyta; class Magnoliopsida; order Malpighiales; family Euphorbiaceae; genus Ricinus; species Ricinus communis. The sequence continues at coordinate 27,192,550 of NC_063258.1, forward strand.
GGCTGCACTAATTTGCTTGGATGCGTTGTAAATATGTCGAACAAATGGCATCCTCTTGATAAACCACTCTCCCAGACCCAGGACAGATGCTCCCAACCAAGATGACATGAATACCCCAACCAAGAAAATAAATGTCATGGAAGTTATAAATCCAAGACCTGACCAATACCACAAATATCATCAGTTTGACATGTAGAACATAGTCATTAAAAAATTATATTGAGCATAATCTAATCCAAAAAAACAAAAACAAAATATCATTGAAGTAAACATAAGAAGCCACATTTCGAGGATAGGTCCATAATGCATGTTCATTGATGAGCTTTAGAGAATAATCTTAACATTTTTTAAGTAGTTTAATGTTTCTTTAATACAAGATTAATGCAGCATCACTGAGACCAATCTTCCTTCTATCCAGGGTTATGGACTGGACATCTCAAACATAAGTGAAGTGTATCACACAGAGAGAATGGTCAAAGGATAGTGACTCATGACTAGATAAAAAACGGGCAAAGGTGAAGCCACCAGATTGGGAGTTAACAACATCGAGAGTAGCTAACCAAGTCAAATATTAAGTTGAGAGAGAATGTGGTTCCAGGATGACACAACATCGAGAGTAGCTAACCAAGTCAAATAATAAGTTGAGAGAGAATGTGGTTCTAGGATGACACGGCATGAAGCACAAAGAGTTATCAGTAGATCTAAAGGATGAAGCATGATCTCGGCAGATATTCCAACAACAAACAACCTCATGAGTCATAATCTATAACTTTATTTTCCTTTGCACTCCAAAGTCCATGAATTGTGAAATAAAAACAATAGCAGAGATTGAAATCTCCAGTATGACTTAAGAATATTGCACCTATGTCAAATTTAAGCATGTCCTGTGTCAAAAGTGAATAATCATGTTTAATCCTTAATCAAGGCCACAACACCATAAAATCACAAATAAGAACAGTCTAAGATTTTATAATAACCTCCTAAATGACAAGAGACACATAGGGTCTTATTTTACTCATGACAGAATTTCCAGAAAAAATTATCAATTTGCCCCTTGAACTTATGTGTAAGGGTCAACTGCATCCAATTTTAACTTTTTCAGCAAATACAATTTTAACTTTTTCAGCAAATAGCCCCCCTGAACTTATGTCCAAGGGTCAAATACAACCAATTTAAATTTTTTTAAAAATAAAATAACATTAGATTTTTAAATTTTAATTGAATTACAAAAATTAAAAATAATATTTATTTCATTAATTTACTGATACAAATATCTAGTGATGCACTCTAAAATAGCGTATTTGGTAAAATTTTAAAATTTAGATTAATTGACCTAAAAATGACAAATTATGAGCCTATTTGTTAAAAAAGTTGAAAATTGATTTATTTAATTCTTAAAAAGTTGACACTTTAAAATTTTTTCAAACATGCACTTGTATAAAGCATCACTAGATATTGTATCTGTAAATTAATTAAATAAATATTACTTTCAATTTTCATAATTCAATTAAAAACTAAAATTCTAATATTATTTCACTTTTAGAAAATTTTAAATTGAGTGTATTTAACCTTTAGACACAAGTTCAGGGGTTATCTGCTTAAAAATTTAAATTGGTTGTATTTGACTTTTGGACATAAATTGAGGACGCTATTTGCTAAAAAAGTTTAAATTGGGTGTATTTGACCTTTGGATATGAGTTCAGGGGGCAAATTGACCTTTTATCCCAAAATTTCCTATAAGAATTGGCTTGTACATGATATGATAAGGTGAATCCAAACTCTAGAAAGATTTAAAGTCATCGAACGTTGAAGCTATAGATAACAAAACTCATGCATCTAAAGTTTTGCATTTATTTTCCACATAAGGACACAATATACATGATATTCCTGAAAACAAGAATATAATGTATAGATGCTAAATTATAACTGGTACAACATCTATTTTTGCAACTTGCAACCTCTATGTCAGCCATAACAACTGAAGAAGCCAAAGCAATTAACAACCAAAGTAACTAAATATTTCATTCTAACATGAAGAAAACTGGTTTTCCAATATGAACTTTACACCCTCCTAGACAAATACTATACCTAAATGTTGCCTCAGACATGATACATGATTTGTTTAATTCCACTAACAAAGAAAGCAGGTGCCAAAAAAAAATAAGAATCCTTACCAAATATATCAATTCCAAGTTGGGCATAGATTGGAGAGAAAAAACCATCAACAAAGTGAATAAACCACCACGTTATGTAAAAGGTGACAGCAATTGGGAATAGGATTACACTGCAAAAATTAATAAAAGAAAAAGGAGATCCAAGAGTTAGCAGGACCGATAACAGCATTGAGCATGATAAGCATCGGTTTATCATTTTCCATCATCACGAGCACAAGTTTGATCTCATTTGGAAAGCTATCAAAAGAGAAAGTCAAATGAATGCCAAATAGAAAAAAGATAAGACATTACATCTGTTACATTATTCCAATGTTAAAAAGCTTTTAGTTTATCCAGTAAAATTGCATTACCATAAAGATCTCTTCTTACGTAAATATGTAGTAGCTGTGAACGACCAATACCCAACTGATTAATTGGGTGACTTAATTCCTCAAAATCGACAGAATGAGGGATATAGCACAATGAAGAAGCCATATTAATTTGTCTTGGATTAAAGGAAAATTTCAAGTGGGTGGCTATGGGGCAAGGTTGTATGCAGAATATAAAATACTAATGAAACGTCAAGCGCCTCAGTGCTTTCCTATGCAAAAACAATATATATCTAAAAACTCATGATATCGGAGTGTATAAAAGATTGGACAAAGACAGTATAAAGTATGCTCATAAAATAAGAATGAAATACTCACCATCCAGTCATGAACTTCTTTGAAGCCCAGCTTCTCACAACTTTGTAAAATGTCTACACATGCAGAAATGTAATACAAGTAAATAGTCAGATAACAGAAAAACGAACCAGGCATTGACGATATCAATTTATTTTGGGACTTCTACTCCCCAAAGGAGTTGCAAAATTCCTTTTTCATAGTTTCGAGATACAAAAGAATTATCCTTGACAAAGCGAATAAAACATTTTGATTAAATATTTCGTAAAACATCTCAATTTGCATTAAATAGCATAGCACCTTTGATAATATTTTTAGATAACCTATGAATCAATTTCACTGCATATTGAAAAAAGAAAAATCAATTACGCAAAGCCTACTCAGCACACTCAAATCTTTAAGCAAATAATCGGCTTAAAGCCGCCCTAAGCTCTAATCCGAAGTCAAAACGTCAAACTAAATCACAAAACCCTAAAAACATAAGAGATGTTATTCGCTTATTATTCACCTCGCGTCCTGAGTGATGGGACGAAGAGGAAGACGACGACGGCTTGGATTCGACATCAACGTTGACGGAATCAGCGACGGGGATAAGAAGCTCTCGATCTCTCTCTCGGTCTCTACTACTAGCCATCACGATCGCTGATTTCTCATCGCCCATCAGTCGAAAACGTCACCGTTTTCTATCCAAAATCCGTGCAAAAGGCCGTTGCTGTGAAGACAATCAGTGTGTTAAACCCTTCTAGCTCTTCCGAAATGGCAAAATGTAACAATGATAAACAAAAAAAAGGTTAGTAATAGTAATGGAATTTTTTTTTCCAAACTTCTGTTTTGAATTTGAAGAGGAAATGCTGTGTTTTTGTACAGATAAGCATATTAATACCACTAATATTTAATTATTTATTTAAGCGACGGATTATTCAAAGTTTAGCATATAATTATTATTACTAAGTAGGATCTTATCATTATAATGAAGTGGTTGACGAGAGGTACCATTGGGTGCCAGCGTGTCCATAAATATATACAACTGGACACATCTGTAATACCCGAAAGAAATTGAAGGAGCACAGATAATTATTTAGTGTTTTGTTAGTCATTTTTGTTCATGGAATGTCTTTTCCTTTTCTTATAAACAAAAAAATCCATAATTTGTAACAAGATAAATAAGTTTATGTAGCATACATAATGTTAAGCTTTAATTATATAAGTCAGGTTCCAACAATTTTAAGAGCTCTTAATCCGTAACCTAATAGATAATAATGCATGTTTTCATCAATTTAATAAATGTTTAATCGTTAAATTTTTATTAAAAATTAGTACTATGCTTACAATCAAGAGTTTAAATCTCTAGAAACGACTTAAATACTGATTAAACTATATGAATTTTATTGTTTATATAAATTATATATGATGTAAATCGATTAATATAAAAGAATCAAATTGTCTTTTCAATTGACTAATACAATGGTCTATAAACACTAATATTTTAAGAAAAATAATTTTTAATATTAAAATCATAAAAATTATGTTATGTGATTAGCTTGGAAAAAAATCATATTATCATTGTCATGCGATACAGATTATAATAAATTGTGTTATAAAAGTGAACTGTTAGTTGAAGTGATAAATAGTCCAGATCTAAACCAAAACTATAGCATTCATTGATGAATTATATTTGAGGAAAATTAATCTATGTGAATGGGCAGTAGTAACATATTATTGTCTGTTTGTCAAACAAACAATTTTCAAATGTGTAAAATTAAAGTATTTCTTATTCGGAGAGAAAAACAAAAAGAGTTGCTGGTGAGAGTAATTTTGGCTTTGAAACATTAGAATTATGGAGTGACTGACTGCATTATGAATATGTTTGATGAAATGGAAAGACAATTAGATTTCTGGAAAGGGGTCATGGGCTTAACTGAGTCAATATACGAATTTTATGACGCATACAATTCTTTCTTTGACATTCTTTAAAAATGATTTGATCTCATTTAATCACGTACGAGAATGCTAAAAATTCTCTATAAAATGAGATAGTGACTAGTAAATGAGAATGTCAGAAGCCATTATTGATTTGATTCGACTTGATCTTTTACGTTATTCCACTTCAAACAAATAAATTGTGATAATATTATGATCAATTTTTATTAATATTTTTGAATGAAGAGGCTCAAATTTATTGTTTTTAAAATATTATTTGGGAGGGTTGCTCAAGGCGTAATGAGGTGCGATGGAAAATTACAGGGAAGGTAGAGGATCAAATTCAAAGTCAGCGGGCGTAGAATGACTCAATCGTCAAAAACCGTCCATCGACCTTATGCCACGTGTTTTAGTAGTTGGAAATTTCTGTTTTGACCACCGACTTAGAGCGTGTTTCCTTCCGGATAATCTTAATTTTAATTTCATATTACTTTTAAAATTTTAACAAATTATATTTTTCAACAACAGATAAATCAGTACTTTTTCTAAAAATAAATTTAAAAAACTAAAAAATTTTATATATTGAATCAATGATAGTTTTAAAACATTCCAAACACATTCAAGTATATAAAATAAAATAAATTTATTTTATGAACAATAAAAAATTACTAAAAAATACACAGCATTTTAGCTAAGAACATACCAGCTATATATAAATCTCATTATTCCTATTTTTGTACGAATTTAAAATTTAAAATTTGTATAAATTTATTTTTTAATTTTATTATATTATTTATTCAATTAAATTTATTAATTAGAAAGTGATATTATCATCGTTAATGTGACTTTATCATTTTTCATTTCAGTTATAAATGAGGTGAAGAAGGTTCATACTTGAAAATATTAATTAAAGAAAATATATTCTATCCCCTATGAAATCGGTAGATATATGTAATCTTATAACTCTTAATAATGGATATAAAAAGAGTCTATTTATATAGACAATAAAAATATCTACGCATAGGAATACTGATTGCGAGGGAAATATACAGTTTCATAATTATTGTGTATAGCAACGGAAAAGGAATTGATGCTTTTTATGTTATATTTTATTTTTGTGTGTTTTCATTCTCCTGCTCACGTGCTTTAAAATTATATAATGCACATTTTAAACTCTTATATAAAAATGTGGTGAATACATTTTTCATAAAATTATTACATAATACAATGTCTTAGTAGTCTTTCAGTTCCCCATTTTGGCAGAATTATCAAGCCTTGAATGGTCCATTCATCAGCGCTTTCGTGGAAGAAATGGAAGTGGACGGAGAAAGGAAAGGGGAAAGCGGCGAACGCAGACAAAAAAGAACCTGAAAGGGCTACGTGCTAATCGAAAACTACCCGTGCCCAACGGAACTCAAATTGGCCATTTATTTTCATCTTCCTCATCAAGTAAAGTTTATATTAATTGGAGCAAACCCAAATCATATAATGAGAAACTTTTCGTTAGAGGTTGCATCTAATTTCATTGAATACATATATACCCACAAAAACAACACATTTGAAAATAAAAGTAGTTATCAGTTCTGTTAAAAGATGTTGGAAGGAAAGGCTATGGTGAAGGAAACAGACATGCCAGTGAAGATGCAGATGCAAGCCATGGCATGTGCTTCTCAAGCTCTCGACGTCTATGATGTTTCTGATTGTATTTTTATTGCTGCCCATATCAAGAAGGTATATTATCACATCAATTTTACTCTTAAGTAATAAAAAATAAAAGAGAAGGCATCTTTGTGTTATTTTGTCTGCATGTTTGCTGTTTCTGAATTACTGGGACTTTTTGGTGTTCTTCATTTGGGCAGGAATTTGATAAGAAGAATGGTGGTGGATGGCAATGTGTGGTGGGTTCAAGCTTTGGGGGTTTTTTCACTCACACAGAGGGTACTTTCATCTATTTTGCCTTGGAGTCCCTCAATTTCCTTATCTTCAAGGGAGCTTCTTCTTAATGGATCCTTACATTTTTAGCGTATGTGCATGCATAAGAAGCTGCTGGAAGTTTTTTTTATTTTAAAAAAAAATCGCACGCAGCTAGAGGTAGAGTATATAGCTAAAAATGTTCTTAATTACCTTCTTTCTGCAATTAATGGAGCATCAACTACTTCATGCTAGTATTAGACAAATACTAATTGCATCATATTTACAATGCTGGCTGCCTCTGCTTTTTGGTTTGAGCGTAGAGCAGTTTACAGCTCCATACAGACAGTGATAGAGTCGAAGACAGAAAAAGGCGCAAAGTAAAGAAAAGGGTTGGGAAGTTGCCATTACCAAGACATTCGAAATTTGCAGCAAGTGAAGCAAACAGCTGCAAGAAAGAATTGTTGGTTGTGAACCTTAATAATTGGAATAAGAAAATGCACCTGTTTCATTTGGTGGTAGAAATCGTTTGATTATATGCTTTGATGTGACATGGAAAGACTAGGGTTCTTTCATTCGAAATTTTATCCATTTGTATGTAATAACACAGTAAGAATGTTATCCAAGTTGATCCTTGACCTGACGTTACCTTATCTGGTCTCTCCTGGTTTTACATTCCATGATTAATGTGTTTGATTGGAGAGGAATATGGTGAAGAAATACGATATATATTTGCTATTCTGAAAACTATCTCCATGTGCCAGTTTCCGATATCTACAGTTTCCCAGCCAACCATAAAATTAGAATTGGAGTCATTTGCTCTCAAGATTCAACAGAATATACCAAAGAATCTCAGCATCCACCACCAATATAGCAATCAAACTTGAGAATCTCAGGTATGCATATCGTGTGGTCCTCTTGTCTTGACTTGAATGAAAAACTTTGAACAGCCCCAACAAGCCATATTACAGTTTATGAGTTTGTCGTACTATTAATAGCCAAACGCGTGTTGTAAATCTGATCTTGAAGTAGTATGCCAGACTCTGCAAATCTCGAAAATGCAATAGTAACAGGAGGATACTAGGTGATCAGAAAATCCCATTTTCTGTTTTCTATTAACAAAAGGCTCTTATTTACAGAACAGTAGCTTCTCCTACGTCTGAAACCTGTATGTTAATACAAGCATAATATAGAATGGAAAAACAGAGCATTATGAGAACACTTCCCATATCAACTCACTTACAAGCGACTTCTCTAAATCATTCACCGTCTGCTCAACTTCCTCCGACGAGCATCCGCTCCTCCAACCCAGATCCCATATTCCATTCACCACTCCTTTGCACATCATATCTCTCTCTAGGGTTGCGTACAGGCTATCAGCATGAAGCTCGTCACAAGCAAGCTTATGGAAGCTTTTGAGAGTTTCAACTCCACTACAAACTTCCTCCACTAACTGATCCAAACATATATGAAATCTTGAATTTTCCATGCAAGATAATAGAGGATGCCTTGTTTTTGAATCTGGAAGGCTTCTACGTTCAATGTATTCATTTGCATAATCTAAAGAGAGTTTAACATCGATATCTCCCCCGTTATAGATGCCATATGTTGGTATGATCTTAGGATAACTCATATTTAGATGGAAGGCATCCTCTGCAAGATTCAGGAATGATGGACTAGTCGAAAGCAAATCTTTCAATTGGTTTCCTGTTTTGAAGATTGAACTCTCTGTTCTAATCTGAGTCATATGATCATCAGCTTCTTTGCAAGATTTGGAAGTCTTTTCACATACGGAGGCTGGCATAATATCGATGCAAAGAGAACTCTTGCTATCATCACAATGCTCTGCAAGAAAGAAAAAAAAGTTACGGCTAAAACAAGGTTGAAAAAAACAAAAAAAATTAAACATGTATACACAAATTATGTAAATAAGCTGATTCTTTCCTAATTTGAGAGGTAGGTATTGTATACAGCTATGTCAGTACTTGTTTGGAAGTTAATATACAAATGGTGCTTTTAGACGTCAGAGCCAGTGCAGATTCCTAATCCTACCAGCTAATATATGCTCATATTTCAAGGGTAAAAACAATGAACTTTTCAAACGAACATGATGAGTATTCACTCTTGCGATTAGTGATATGTACAAATTGTTCTGAGGAACACATGCAAAACCCACTTGCCTGATTAGCTAATACTTGTAACTTGAGAGGGAATTTACCTGCAGTTAGAAATTCAGAGGCATTGGCTTCCTCCGTCACAGATAGTAGATCTACAACAGTGGTGGTGGATTCTTTCTTTTGAGAGTGATTATTACATGATATATCTATCCTCTTCTCATCTTCTTTGCTTTCTAAATTATCAGTCTGCGGGAAAGATACACAGCATTACATCATTAGAAATTGAGGCTGGGTTACTTCACAACTTGATTAATGTTCTGAGGTTCACTTTTTCATGTTTGTTTTCTAATTCCTTCACTCTGCAACTTTATCGATGAAATTTAGAAATGCAGCAGCTGTATGCGGATTTAGACAAGCAAGAATTTCTGAAAAGAAATTAAGATAACTGCATGAAGAAGGATTATAAGAAAGACTTACAATTGGTTTAACTGATGTATGGTTTCTGGCTTGCTTGTCCTTCGGCTTCCGATTCTTAGAATTATGAATTATACTCTGTGTTACGTGCTTTGAGATGTTTTTTCGGGTGGAAGTACATTGCTGTAAAATATGATCATTTGTAGTAATTGATCCAATATCAGGTTTTCTCGGCCTTGTAGAGGTCAACTTCTCTTGATCTCTTGACACATTTTTAGTCCTTGCAGTCTCCTTCTCTACTGGCTTCCTACTATTGGCGTCTACCTTCTGCGCTTTATCCACTTTCGTATCTGTCGTCTCATTCTTTTGTTGTTGGTGAGTTGCAGGATTAGAGACTCCCATCTTAGAAGAGTTTTTCAATTTTTTCCTGACTTCCTTCTCTTCTGTCCGTTGGACTATATCTTTACAGTCCTTTATTCCTTCTTCATGAACATGTCTTTTCACCAGAGCCTTTTCTGCTTTCAGTTTTCTGTTCACCCTGTTCACATTCACAGCCGCTTCTTTCTGGTGGATAGTCCTGACTTCTTTGATTTCTTTCTCTTCTGGTATCATAACTTCCTCTATGTGATCCTTAGCTCCTTCTTGGATTACCCTTTCAATTGGAGGTTTTTCGGCTTCAGTTCTGCAATTCCTTTTACTTGAATTTGAAGTCACTCTTTTTTCATCTATTGATCTGGGAACAAGCTCTTCTTTCATTCTCATTTTTCTCAGCATCATTTTTCTGCTCAAGGCTCCCTGTTCCCAAACCATTGGAGGAGAAGCCTCTTCTGATACTGACTGGGAAACACGCATCGGCTTTATAAGTACAATTGGAGTAATATCATCAATAAACCTTTGTTGGTTTTGAAAATTACTGGATTGATGAGACTGAAACTTGCGCTCTTTGGTAGAACTTCCTTTCAGAAGCCCTTGAAATTGAACAGTTTCAAGAATTTCCTTCAGTGTCCGTTGCTCTGAATCTACCTTCTGTATTATGGATTGAGGATTCCTTAGCCTGGGCATGTCAATATCAAATACTGGCCTCTGTGGACTCATATTCTTCTCCATTTCTAACTGTTTCTGCGGAGATTGCAACATCGCTTTTGAGGGGATGTCTTCCAGGCCCATTAGCTTGGCAATCAAATTCGAAGTTTTCTCTTTCTTTGGTAAAGCAGTTTGTGATGAGGAGGAGGCAGTAGAATGATTATGGTCAGAGTGAACCACAGACAATTGGCTTGAGCTAGTGGAGAGAAAATGTGATATGGAGTCCATCTTTCTCTTATCAAATTTCTCTTGTCTAGATGTGTTTGAAAGTAAATTTTGCCTAGCAAGGCCATCTCTAATGGCATTCCTAAGCTCCTCAATGCAATCTCTCGAAGAACCATCAGCCGAAAGCCGTGGATTTTGAAATCCTTGCTGCTGGTTATGATCTCCAAATAGATGCGAATTCATTCTCTCGCTCCCCACTTCATCAATTCTGCCTCTTTCCACTTTCTCCTTTTGCTTTTTCTTCAAATGAGCCATATACTGTGAAGCTTCTTGCAACTTGCTAAGCATAGTTAGAGACTCTTGCAGGTCAAGAGCTCCTTTCAACAGATCTTTTGCAATATCTTTAGATTGGCCATCATAGTTCAGCCCTTTAGACCATGAATCAATCAAATGGTTCAGCTTCTGAGCTCCTCTGGACACTTCAAGTAGCTGAAACGAAGACGGACTATGATTATCTTCTGCATTCCCTTTAGGCACCATCTCTTCCTTCTTTCCCTTGTGTGCTAAAGATGTATTTGAGTTCTTTCGTGTTCTATGAGTTTTGATCTTATCCTCCTCGATTTTTTGTGAGACACTCTTAGATTTTCTAATTGTCCCACATTCTACAACTCCTTTTGGATCATCACATGTGACGAATGATCTGTACATATTCTATAAAAGAGAGGTTTTTGCATTGACAAAGTCAGATTCTAGTTCCGCTACTAATTTTCAGAGCCAAAAACGACAATAGCAAAAGAATCTCAAAAAAAAAAATACTCACATATTTTTGGATATTCTAATCAAACTTGTCAATGATTGCCTGCAGTTGAGTCGGCTTTCTATCAGTACAAAAAAACACAAGCAGTAATGAAGAATCAGTGGCAGCTATGATAATACAATAATCATGTCAATAAACAAGGGAAAAAAATCATTCTCCCTCTGAAATATTCAAACACGAAATTAACTACAGGATATAGAGATAAGTCCAAAAGAGCAAGTCCTCGTTCTTTAAATTTTTTTATGGAAAATGACCCTTGAAAGTATCTGAAGACTATTATATGTAGAAATAAAGTGATGGATTTGGACATCAAATGCTTAAACTTTTTATTTTCAATATTATTAAGATGCAGGCATAATCATCACGATCATCATTAACTAATCAACATTTAACACATACTAAACACCTGGAACATAAACAGGTACTACCTGCTGAAATTCTTTCCTGTCTCGTCTCAGAATTCATCAACCCAATTCTCCCTTGTCCACTACTTAATAAGAAGAAAGAACCCAGATGAGAAAAGACTGCATTTTTAATTACCAAACAAAACTCGAAGCAAGAACGATCAAGAATCATGAACATAGAAAGAGTCAAAAAAAGTTCTTACCTGCAAAACCAGCTATCAATTAAAGAATGATCAGATCCACTGAACTAAAAACCAATCGGTGCATTGACTTTATGATGAGCGTGCGAGTGTTTTTCAAAGCTGAGAAAATAAAGAGAGAGAGAGAGAGAGAGAGAGAGAGAAGTTTCAAGGCAAGGTAGCTTAGCTTGATATTGCTTTGGTTTAGTTTTGTTTTACATTTATTATTTGTTTTGTTTAATAATGGGACAATGAGATCAATGAAAGATTATAATGGGGTGCAATTTGGCTTCTTGTCGCAAGTGTAGTGTTGCAGAGAGAATCTTACTCTAAATACATGACGATATCAAGGAAAAGTTCACTCATTGAAAACATGGCACTGTTCTGTGATCTTGATGGGAAATGCCCACCTTATAAAAAAAATAAAAAAACTACCTTTTACTCATGGTACAAGCTTTTTTCATTTGCTTATTATTTTATAATCAACCTTTTCTTAATTTACACAATTATCATGCCAATTGCCAGTAGCAAATCTGTTAACTGAGAAGTTTCTGCCTTGGAAGATTGTAAAACATTACTATTCTATTGTCCACTTTACTTTCGCCTTTCACACTCCAATTAACTTCAGTAGAATTTGAATTTTGAAATTTTACTGAAAATAGGTACTTATTGCTACAGAATTATTAACTTCAAATTTGTTTAACCATAAGAAACACCTGAATTCTTTGTTTTGTAATCCAAGAAGGAATTGCAGTTTTCTTTAGACTGCCAGATGGGTAGGGCTCACAAGTCACAACCTAATCTTTACTGTCATGGAAAATTTATTTGGATTATAACCTGCATTATTGTTATTCAATTGTACTGGAAAGGAGCTTCTAATTTAAAATTAGAAGCTGCCTTTCTTTATAAAAAAAAAAATGGACATGATTTGTACAAAAATGGCAGAGTTCTTGTCTCTGCCTGGATTTTCCACCAGATATGTTTTACTACAAATGACCTGCACTTAACATTCATCAAATTGCTACTAGTACTAGCATATATGTGGATTCAGTTTCAATATTCACCCAGCAAAATATAGGGTCCATACCTGAAAAGAAAATCATAAAAAATTTATTGCAACTACCAGACATAATAACCATTTGAATTTTGAAAATGGAACCCTTTTAAGGGCCTAACAATTAGTATATCTCTAAATCTTGACTCACATATAGGTGTCACACTATTTTAAATGTACAAAGTTTTAAGGCAACATAACTATAATTAGAGATTGATGGTAACCACCAAACCAACACCCATAAGTCATTGCTTGGCTTAACCAGGTCAATCCAAAGCATTAAAGTTCAGATCACCAACTGTATTTTTCTCAAATCTGTGTATTGTCAATTCAAATTTTTACCTTTCCAACCCAGAGTGACCAATTGGGTCAGTGAAGGGTGGCATGAAATTTGCTAAAGTACTGAAATCACAGATTTAAATGCACTCACAGGAGTCTCGCAGTTCTTTGGGGTCCAACCATGTATAAATGAAATTAACTTCTCCACCTCTTCTTTAATTTTTACCTTTTTTGGAGGTAGACATAAATAATGTATGGTTTTGAAATTTCAAAACTTGCAATTATTCAAGTGTTGATACCATATTTAAGGCAGCCCTAAAGATAACACAATCAGAGCCATATGTATTGCAACACTTTTGTCAATTAAGCACTCAGTCAGTTTTTGTATGTGTATTTTTGCATCTCCTTATCCTTCTTTATGTGAATTCAACAACACTATAGTTTTTTTTATGCATAAATTTGATCCACCATCAATGGCATTCCTGTACTTTTCAAGCAATAACATAAAAAAGAGTATTTGCATTTATTTAACCACCAGTTACTACAAATCATAAAATTTATTTCATTTACTTTTAAATTGTTTTTCATCTAGAATTCTTGCAATGAGTTCGCATTTTATATAATTTGATTCTTGTAAGAATCTAGATGTTGTACCATAGTGACCCTAATGTCCAATGATATTTCTGGGGGATAGTAATGAATGATATCAAATCTAAATTCATCAACTTTTGTTATTTAATTATAAATCTGTCGATGTTTTTTCACTTTTTAAATTCTCTCTATGCATGAATGAAATGTAATTTAAAAAAGAAAAAAAATTATAGATAAAAAATTAATTTTAATTGTATTTGACAAATAAAATTTTTTAAGAGAGAAAGGAAATTAATTTCCCTTCATTTTCTTTGTAAAAATTGAAATTAATTACATCTTAATTTAAAATATAAAAAGTTTTAACTTATTGAAAAAAATAAAATATAATTAATTATTCTTTTTATCCTAATTATAATAAAAAACTTAAATCAATTAATTATTCTCCCCTTATTTTAATAAAAAAATTATATAGTTAAATACAATATGATATATTTTCTCTTTCCTTCTCTTCAACTTTTTTTCTTTTTTTTTTTCTTTTAAAATACCTTCATTTCTCCTCTCTTTTTTATTGCCATGCAACATATTGTAAGTGAAAAAGAAAATTGTTGGGCATGAACTAAATAATATTCACATTAAGGAATGTGGCAAGAGTAGCGAGCTATAAATATAAGTATGTTCTTTCTATTAGTCAGATTTTCATGTATAATTATGATCTATCAATTAACGTATTCTAGATTCACTTGTCCTCAAATTATAATCTTTCCCTCCAGTCTGTTTTCGAGTTGGGTTAGGGGAACATCAGAGCGATTGCCTTCGCAGATTCAAACGCACTCATAAGGCGCACAATAAGAGTAAGACCAATAGAGATTCTAGCTAGTTTACTTAGATGATGTTTCTTTCCTTTGGCTTTTAGTGGAAGTTGTAGATTTTGCTACAGTCTATTCTAGAAAGAAATAGATATTCTCCAACAATCTACCTTAATCTTACTTTTCACTTCATAAGGCCAGTGGAGAATATGTCTTATTAGATCGTCCAAGGGGAGAATTTCATAACGGGGGGGTGGGGGAGGGGGTGAATAGTAACTAGAGAAATCTACTAGGAAAGTGGAAGACACTTGTATTCTCATGGACTTAGTAAGTAGCTGGTTTATGGCTTTAATTAGCCTCCATATGACATATCCTGTCATTAGGTTTTCATTCCTTTATAGGATAGAAGGTGTCGTGCCAGATTTCATACTCTTAGTAGACTCAATCACACCCATTCTGTTCATAATAAGAAGGTTTGGGCTATGTGGAATTAGAGCCTTCTTCCTTTTGAGCTTTGGCTTAGAAGGGGAAGACCTCTTCATCCATTCTTGTATGGAATGATCACTGATCATCTTCGCAAGGGGATTAGACCAAAACTCATTCCTAATGAACTATTTGTCCATACTAGAATGAAAGATTTTCTTGAATGGTCTTCTCTCCAAGTATAGATGAAGATCTGGCTAAGGTACTATCATTAGTACTATACTATCGCCTTGTCTCTAGATGTTGGCATCAAGCAGTTCTTCTCCATTCTTGAAGTAAATTCTCCATGGAAGATTGTTAAGAAGGATCAAAATTTGCTTTGGTCTTTTATAGAAGATTTATGACACAGTGGCCGTGAAGGGAGTTTATTTTAGGTTACCTATACTTGAGTCAAGCTCACTTTCGACTAATGGAGGTTAGTTCAGGATAAGAAATTAGAATACCCAAAGACACCCACTCTCTACAAATATCCTCCCAAGGGTAAGAAGAAGAAGAAATAGATGGACCAGAATCAGATGTGTGAGTTACATAAGAGGATTTTGAAACTTCTTTTATTTCTGAGAATCTAATGTGGGAGGATATCTCAAGATAGAGCTCTTTCTTATGTAATAGGTCAGTTAAGAGTCAATTCTTTTACTCCTAGTATGTCAATTCTTTTACTCCTAGTATGAGAAGGTTACCCGCCTATTACGAAAATAAAATTACTAGTCTTTTTTTTAGAATATCTATTCTTAAATACCTATTCCTCATATGGAGTCTTGCTTTACTTTCACAATTACACCAGGTAGCGCTTATTCCCTTGAGCTTCTTAATAGGCGAGATTGCTATTGGACTCGCAGAAAGGTTATGTTTTCACGAGATTATTTTGAGGCATCCACCCGAAGAAATGGGTCAAACTCCACGAGTAGAAAGCATAGTTCTCGTTAAATACAGAAGTGGAGAACACAAACTTTCGAATGAGAGGGTATTTAAGAAAGAACTAAGAGAATGCGTTAGAAGCTATAGGAAAGCCCATATAATTTATTTTTCCCAAGAAGGGGCTATATCCAATAGAATTTTTTTTTCTCAAGATTTTTAAAAGTGACTGAATAAGCTACCATTTAATAATGAAGACCGAGAGTAGTAGCTGCCCTGAGAGATGAATAATAGACTTCTTCTCTCTTGTCGACTCGACCTTCAATTCAAAGGTCTGAAGTGAAGAGCAATTCGTTCCCTCATTCTTTCATAGTTAAAATCAAACCTTTAGTTTGAGCTTAGTCTCAATCTAGACCCTATATCGGTGCTTTCATTGCATTGAACTTGAAGTACCTACTGAAAAAGCTCTTTTCATTATGGCCAGTTTCCTAAGGTACTGGTTAAACATAGAGGATTTGAAAATAAGTTGACTCTCTTTGTCCTGGTAATCCAACGCTCGTCTACTGAGATGCTTCAGGTATTATATTACTAAAAAAGAAATAGGAAGTTTGCTCTTCCCCTGTTATATCTGCTGTTGAGAATCCTCGTATAATAAATAACAATAAGTAAGGAAGTCTTATCTTCTTCTCCCCCACTCGTCTCTTGTAAGAGATGGGCTTTCTAGAATCGAATGACAAAGCTAACTAAAAAAGACTAACTAACACTCTCCATCCTTTATTGTATTATATGCCTATCTTTTTCTTACTTGGACTAAAAAAATGCATTCTTCGAGATCCACATGGAGATCACACAGATTCAATACATGCTTCAGTATTGGACCAATCCTTTTTTAGTTTAAAATGATGTGGTGGCCAAGATATGGACCGCTTAAAGAAAGGATGCCTCTCATCAATTTAGTACATTATGGTTTTATTTGCCATCTTGGATGGCATTGCCTCAATGAAGGTAGAATGTATTTGTCTAAGGATGTCCAAAGATGTATCAGGATGGAGGCTTCGATGGGATTATTCCATCTTCTTCCACTTCTTTTTATCCACCATTTATCAACCATTCATTCCTTTGATTGACCAACATGAACATGCCGCACTAGATAAGTATGCAACAAATTTTTGAATAAATGAAAATATTGTAGTATAGTTACAGACAATAAACTAGCTATGACGTGAACTGCACTGTGCTCATCAAAGTGTAGGCCGCATCGTATTGAATGAAAAAATCCCATTCCCATTGAATCTGTGAGGAAGGTCCTGACCTTTTCTCTTCGAACAACTATTTTAGCTTTTACACTGGGGCTTTTTCAAAGTGTCTTCGGGCCACTCATTTTTATACCAAATCGGGTTTGTTGATGGAATCATAGTCGGGCCAGAACTCTTGATCTATCAATAAAGGGTGAGAACTCAATCAGGAAGGACTGCTAGTCATCACTGAGGGTATGACCAATGAACTGTTGCTGAGAGCGATAAACTGTCTGATTGAGAGAACAAAACCGCATTGTATGACTTTTCGTCGCACCGAATCTTTTTTCTATGCAAGTTGACGATCTATCTTTTTTAAAGCGAGATATAGGGGAAGACATAAGATCTTGTTTTGTCTCAGCTGCTCTACCCTAATCTCGACCCTTACCTTAGGCTTGGCACGGCAAGACACGTTGGACGAGAGACTGAGCACTAGGGATTTTTTAGGTAGAGGGATTGGTCAGAAAATCCTTTTTGACCAGTACATTAGAACCTAACAATCAAAGGGTATTTATAGCACCCCTGATTGAGACTATATCATTAACAGCCTTTAGGAAATCCGTTGAATAATTGCAAAAATCAGTGAGTTTTAGGGTATTAAAGTCCTAGTTTTGATAGAACCACACATGCAAGTTTCCCTGCATGTGGCTCGTCCGTAGATTCTACTTTATCGACGATGGTCTATCTCAAAACGGGATATGCAAAGGATTCCCTACTTTTGGATAGAGAGGAAGCGCTAAGGTCCATCCCCAATATTGATTTCTGTTCCGCCAACTGACCACTTCCAAGTAAGAGTGCAAGCCGACCATATTGTCTTTACTGCATAGGAACCTACATGTGAGCCTTTGCTCTATCTGCTTCTTACTCTTCCCAAGAATGAAATGAAGAATAAAAAAAATGATTATCTTATTGTCTATAGATAGATATAGAATATTATATATCTATTTTAAATTAGAATAATGCAATTCAAACGGGCGAAGGCTCTCTATTTGTTTACAATGCCGACTATTTGCCTTTCGGAAGACCCACTCACGATCTATTAAAGGGCAAGTAGTTTGATTGGCTCAAGTCCAATGCTTGAGTATGTGAAGTCCCCGGTTATTCAAAACCTTAGGGTGGAGTTGTATTATATATAATAATAGAAAGATGAAAGCAATTTTTTTAAATCTTGTGAAAACTGGTTGGGAACGGATTAAGTTCGACCCTATAGGAATAAGAATAGATGTTCCATGTTCAAGCGTATTTATGGGTAGTATAATTCCTGAAAAAAATGGGTTTGTACTAAGCAGCAAATATAAAGTCCAAAACAAAATATTAGATAGGTACAATAAATTTGGAAGTTTACTTAGGTGGATAGGAAATTGACAATCAGCAAGGGATGGAGTCTATGGATTTAAATGTCACCCGAAGAATTAATAATTAGAACATGTATCAGGAAATAATCATATTTTATTTTCTCTTTTAAATTTTACCTAATAAATTGATTATAAGATTGCTACCAAGTTTTGATAGTAATATCTAATATGAATTTATGGAGAGCTTGTTTGGAATTTTCTTATTAAAAAATATTTATCGAATAAATAATAAATTAATTAAAAAAAAAGAAGAAGCAATTCAACATAATCAATTAATAGAAAATCATAAAGCTATTTTTTCAATGGTCCACAACAATCTCAAATAGCCCCGAACCAATTGCCCAAGAGTCTTGTATAAATATTTGTAAGGGCCAAGACTTGGGTTTGGTCTTGCCCAAAAGTTTTGATTGAACTCTGCTCAACTAACTAAACCGATAGACCATTGTATGAACCAGAGAGCCCATAGATCTCTAAATTCCAAGCCCAATAAAATAAAATCTAAAAGACAAGTTAATTTTCTATTTTTTTTTTCTCTCCAAGTTATTTAAGTTGTCCTTAGTTTTTTTTTTTTTTTTTTTTTAATACTGTTCTTAGTTAATTAGTTAAAATGGGATGAGCTAATAATCGTGCCTATCCATTTTTTTAATTGAGATAATAGTGGTGCCAATTTAAAATTTAGGATTATGAGTTCAGAGAATTATCCACATGCCCAATAAATATTAGTTCTTTTCAGAATAAATATTAGTTCAATGGGTAGCACTTGACTTGAATTATTGGTCCATTTCAAGGAATTTGAAACATGAAACAGAGACAGCAACGGTTACATTACTAAGGGAAAAAAAAAAAGAGATTTATTTTCTACATTTACAATAAAAATAATAAATTTTCATTAATATCGTCAATCATAAATGAAAACCACTCTAATTTTTAAAGTAAAAATACTAAATTTGATTTTTTATTTTATTTTATCTGGGTTAATCTATTAAAAGTGAATTCGTTATTTTTTGCTTCCATTCATATCCCAAATTCATACAAGCAAATTAGTCTATCATTTTTTAAGAATATTATATTTCCCACATTCAACATCCAAAGACTAATGGGCTTTATTTTTATTGATTTCAACCCTTGAAATCAGTAAGATAATAAACATGAATAAAACGAAATACTAACTAAATATCCCTAAATTTTGTTCTTACACCATAACTATAACACATAATAAAATTGGACAGAACAGTGATGCTATATCTGATTCTAGAGAATGACCCTAACAAAAAACCTTGTACAAGTTTTTGTGCTAATGAGGCGCGGAACCATAAACAAACTCCAAATCTAAAATTCCCATGATATAAGCCGTAATGGAATCACAATTTAGATAATTACCTGCACTTGCCTAAAATTGTAACCCTTGCAAGCGGGATTCCTATATCCGCTAATGCTATAAGTAGAAAAACACAGACAATGAGTTCGTTATTTCTGACTGTCTTAGAAACATTGACCTCTTCAACCATCCTTTTCTTCGACAGACTAGACTTTGTCCTTTTTAAGTTTTGCAGTTAAGCAGTTCTGTTTTGTAGTTGTTTACATATTGTACCCACCCGATAAAGACTTTTTATTTATCATTCATGCAACCCACTTTCTAAAAGGTGTACTTGAAGAAAAGGAATAATACTAATTCTTGCAAATTCAAGAAAATTCTGATCATCCATCTCTAGCTGAGATATTTTGGAGAAGGGTTAGTGTTTTTTTCTTTTTTTCTCTCCCAAAAGAAAAGGAGAGAAAAAAAAAAAGGAAGAAAGATAGCCCTTTGCTTAGCAACTTCACTAAAGCTTTGATATATGTATTGCCAATGATTTGTTGCATATAAAGAGAGAAGAAGAAGAAGAGATTTGTTTAATGATGGTGCGAGCATTAGAACGTGAACAAAGCATGCAAAAATCGAAATCCTTCCATTTAAGAAAAATGTTTGATATTCCAGGAAAACATATCCAGAGTTTGATTCTTGACAATGGAAATGATGGAGTTGTGAGTAGTAATATTAGTGTTGATGAAAGGACGCAATCAAGAAATGGTTTGCCTAAGGTAGGAGAACGCCTTGTTGATTCCCAGTATATTGGAAGTCCTCTTAATCGTCCCCGTCCTGATGCAGCAGCTAAATCACCAAGCCCCCGAGACAAGGCTCCCTCAGGTAAATCATACAATTGGTGTCTTCAAATTCTGAAATAATCATTTCGAAGAGATGAAGATGACATTAATCGCCATCCTGAATGTGTTTTTGTTGCAGACATAGATATGATGAAGGAAAAGTTTGCAAAGTTGCTTTTGGGTGAAGATATGTCGGGTGGTGGGAAAGGTGTTTCCTCAGCCTTGGCTTTGTCAAATGCAATCACAAATCTTGCTGGTAATTTTTGATTCTATCTCTTCAAACTGTCAATGTCAGGATCATGTAATTAAATTACAGCAATCCTGACTTCTCTTTTAAATGCCTCCAATTTGGTTCTCGAAAATTGCAGCATCTGTTTTTGGAGAACAAAAGAGATTAGAGCCCATGTCCCCAGAGACAAAAATAAGGTGGAGAAAAGAAATCGATTGGCTTTTATCAGTAACCGATCACATTGTTGAGTTTGTTCCATCACAACAATCTAATAATGGAATCAATATGGAGGTGACAAGCCTTAAAACATAATTAATTACCTCATGTTTGTTATGTTCTAAATACTCATAATTTTAGATGATCCTCAGCTAAATGTTACCTTGATATTTTATTCTGCTTTGATAGATCATGACAACACGACAAAGAAGTGATCTGCTCATGAACATTCCCGCTCTACGCAAGCTTGATACCATCCTCATTGTACGTGTCTAGATTCTGTTGCCTTTTATTGTATGGTTAAAGTTGAGCAAGTTTCTGATCCCATGGTAATGAACAGGACCAACTAGATCAATTTGGAAATCAGAATGAATTCTGGTATGTGTCCAAGGATAGCGATGAATCAGAGCAAGAAACCCCACCAAGAAATGATGACAAATGGTGGATTCCCACCGTTAAGGTTCCTCCAGAGGGGCTATCAGAGGTGACACGAAGATGGATCCAATTCCAGAAGGACTCTGTTAATCAAGTACTTAAAGCAGCCATGGCAATAAATGCTCAGGTGCTATCAGAAATGGAGATTCCTGAAAACTACATTGAATCCCTTCCCAAGGTATATATTATGAGTGCAAATTCAATAATTTGCTTTGAGAAACTTTAACTGCTTTATCTTTTTCAATTAATTTTTCTCCCAATCTTGTTGATAGAATGGAAAAACAAGCCTTGGAGATTCAATCTACAAAAGCATAACAGTAGAGTATTTTGATCCTGAGCAATTCCTGTCAACCATGGACTTGTCAACCGAGCACAAAGTGCTTGATCTCAAGAATAGGATTGAGGCGTCTATTGTGATTTGGCAGAGAAAGATGAACCAAAAGGATGGAAAGTCTTCTTGGGGATCAGGTGTGAGCTTAGAGAAGAGAGAACTCTTTGAAGAGAGAGCAGAAACCATCTTACTCATTCTCAAACAGCGATTCCCTGGACTTCCACAATCTGCACTAGATATAAGCAAGATCCAATACAACAAGGTATGTACGAACAAGAAAAACAAACAATGCCTCTTCTAAAACTTTCAGAATTTGTGAAAATTAATAACATGTTGCTTTATTTTGTGCAGGATGTAGGACAGGCTATTCTAGAAAGCTACTCAAGAATAATAGAAAGCTTGGCATTCACAGTTCTGTCTAGGATTGAAGATGTTCTGTACGCGGACTCCTTAACGCAAACCCCAAAATCAGAATCAGATGAGAAGTCGGAGAATGAGAAAGGAGATGAAGACAGTGACAAGTGGGGCGCTAGCGAGACACTAACACCAACATCAATGACACTCTCAGATTTCATGGGATGGAACGTGGACAAGGGAGAGAACAACTCTAAGAGATACAATGCAGACTGCCTCTTCAAGGGTGATCACGAAAAGATCATGCTCAAACCTATTATGACCATGAAGAAATTTTCCTACTTAGAGAAACTTGAGAATTTGAGTGGATTAAGAAGTCCAACGGCTCGACATTAATATCAAAAGAAGACGAGGCAAACAAAGAATATGAAAAGATGGAAATCCAAAAAGGACCGGAACAGGAAGATAAACATAGAGAAATGGTAGTTTAGAGAGCTTGATTTATCAAATGTAGATAACAAACAACCCTTTAGGAGTCTGTTTTAGTAACTTACTAGTTGTTATATTGTTCTTCCTCGCAACTGCAGCAGTATAGGGAAGTTCCAGTATGTTAACTATTGAGTTCTATGCATTTGACACCTGCTTTCTGGATTTGTTAAGACCAAACCTTGTGACATATCCAATTTTAGATTCTTCCTTCCACGCTTTATCTTGGGTTGATTTGGTCATGCAAATTGCAATGTTTGAACAAAAATGAAGCCAACCATCCATATGCCTTAGCATGGGATTGGATATAACTTTTCCATGATTGTTATGTAGGACTTGGCATCTGTAAATAAGATGCGAGTTACAAGTTGAATGCAATTACATAATCATAATAACTAGAAGAACACATCTCACTATCCGTATTATTACATAGAAAAATTAAACATAAGAAAAGGGGCAGATAAATATACATAGAGAGAAAATAATCCTTTCTTTATATAAGAAGAATCTGGCGATTGATTCAATAACTACAATAAGACATAGAAAGATCACATGGTCCTTGTTTTACTCGATAAGCATGCTACTCTTGAATCTCGGGCAGAATGAAAGATGCAACATCACAATACAAAATGCCAAAACTATCCCAAATTCAAAAATGCATATTCTGATCAAGTATGAAAAGTTGGGAAAAACTCTGAAGTACTGCCCATTGTCAGAAACTCTTAACTATGTAAATCTAGTGATCTTAACCAAATCGAGTAACTGCAGCATGTATAGCATCTGCAAGATGAGGGACTGTTTTAGAACTAAGACCTGCCATGCTAATCCTCCTACAGAGAAAAAGAAAGAACGAAAATCATTAGCTTTAACAATGAACAGGTAAATATGTGAAACAATGGAATTGGGGAACTATACGACAAAGATAACCCATTATCCTTTGCAATGCACCAATCCTTCTATAATGCAGAGAATATGCACAATGTGTCATAGAATTACAGGGAGAAAATGCGGAAAATCTATCATAGGAAAGGACTTCACCATTTTGGACCAATATGCTTAATAATTGTTATTTTGCACAAATATGCTTCTCAAAAACTTGGCTACAAGCAAGGGGCAGAGGACAGGAATTCATCATCTTGGGCCAATATGCTAAACAACTACAAAGGCCAACTATAATTATAGCTGTTAAATAGTATGCAGTAAAACTGTAAAAGTGTTTCCACAGTGACACAAATTCAAAAAAAATCGGAAAACCTTAATCATAAACCCCTTTAAGTAATCCACAGGGAAAGAAAAAACAATTTCTTACCCATCGGCTGTCATGTAAATGTGATACTCTTTGGTCATGAATGCAACTTGTTCAGAGTTCAGCCCAGTGAAAGTAAACATTCCAATCTGCTTGATAATGTGACTCCAATCACCTGGAGTGCCTGCAGATAAGGGAAAGAGAGTTTAGGTAAGATCTTACCAAATACCAAAAATATGAGCTAGAACACACCACCAATAGCAAACATTTTAAGCTAAAAAAATATAAATGCTTATCTATTTTTCTATTAAAAATAAAATGACTATTCAGCCAACACAGGCTGATGGAAAGTGTATTTTTTTGTTATAATAAGTTCTTTTGAGGCATAATTGCCACAATCACACTTGCGTACGATTTATCTCCCAAGTGTTTTCCCAGTATAAAGTGTCTGAAAATGTTTATTAGCTTGGAATTTGAAAATAAACAGTTCTATAATTTGAGTGGAAAAGTGCAGAAAGGTATCACATGTCAATGGACTCAACCCACCTTGGGACTTGATACCAATGTCAACACAAAAACAAGCGTGACAGGTACGAAAGCATAAATGAAAAGGTCACAAAAAAAATACCTCTAGCAGATAAAGCATCAAATAGTTTCTGGCGCATGCTAATAATTCGGTCAGCCATTGCTTTCAGCTCTACAGTCCATTCATTATACATATCCCTGGAATACAGCAAGATAATGGCATAGATCATTGTACTTTGCACCATAGTTATGCATTTTCTTATTATGTCAGCATCCCATTATTGATATCAAACTCTCATATGAACTACTAAATAATGGAAACACTTCCATTTGTTCATATCTATGTCATGGCTTGTAATCTTAACAGAGTTGATACCTGTCTTTAAGAATGGTGGCCACAATAGATGCACCATGAATAGGCGGATTAGAATACATGGGCCTGATCACAAGTTTCAATTGACTCTCAACCCTACTTGCCACATCTGCTGTCTTGCAGACCTGTACAAATGAAGAGAGAACCCATCAGAATTCAGAAGCCATGAGAGGTCCAGATTTTTATAGCCGGAAAAAGTTTTAGTTCAATACAAAAACAGAAGTCTGAACTTAATTTGAAGAGCTTAATTGGATAGCTATAAAACTTAATGAATCAACAGCCATGAGAGGTCATGATTTTATAGCCGGAAAAAGTTTTGGTTCAACACAAAAAAAGGTCTGAACTTAATTTGAAGAGCTTAATTGGATAGTTATAAACCTTAATGAATCAACAGGCCTTCAATTATTCAATATTTACTAGCTTAACTAAGCTTATATAAAAATTTCAAAACTTGAGAATGCCTTACAATGCTGAGGGCCCCAACACGTTCCCCATAGAGTCCCATATTTTTTGCATAACTCTGTGCCACAAGACATTCACCACCATCTGCAACAAACATGCGAACAGGTTGTGCATCTGCGTCCAGGCTGCCACTTGCAAAACCCTGTAAGGTATACGAGTTTGTTGGTCAGCCATGCTACAATCTACCTATCAGCATTCATAAAACTTTATCACAGATTGATGATCATGCAGTATCCTATGCTATCCACTTTCCTAGTGACATGAGCTTTCTTATTACCTGATAAGCACTGTCAAAGAAAGGCAAAAAAGCTTTTGATCTTATCAACTGTCTGATCTGCTCCCACTGCTCAGTAGTTGGGTCAACCCCAGTTGGATTATGTGCACATGCATGGAGAAGCACTACAGATCCTGCAGGTGCAGCTCCAAGATCCTCTAGCAAGCCTATACCATATATATGGTTAAAGTTCATACTAGTATTACCTCATTAATCAGCATCAACATAAGCAAATTAATCAGAATTCATTGAACAAACAAATATCTATGTCCTGGTATGGGTGCCAAAAGTTTACAAGAACTTAAATTAGAAGGATATAAGATTAAAATAATACCTCTGAGAGGTAATAACAAGCATATATTTACTGCAATACTGTAACAGATGATTTCGAAGGAACAATAATACTATGAATTGCAATAATAGATAGTAAAGTCGAATGGTAAAGCTAAAATAGTGTATTTCCACGTCATAGAGTGCACAAACCTTGGAAGTCCAGCCTGCGTGTTGCTGGATCATAGTAGCGATATGTCTTTACAGATAAACCTGCTAGAGTGAATATTTTGGGATGATTTCCCCATGTTGGCTGTGGAATGTATATTGTCAGCTGCCAAACAAGATAGATGAGTCAGTCACAATATGACTTCAAATACTTGTGAGTTATGATCCTAATAAAGGCAAAAACAAACATATATGTAAGATAGGGTCCTCACTTGGTGGTAATGCCTTGCAAGAAACTCGCCACCAACCCTAAGAGAACCAGTGCCAGACAAGCATTGGACAGTAGCCACTCTGTTCTCTTGTACGGCCGGGCTGTCGCAAAACCAACCAAAGAAACTACAATAAGCTATTGAAAAAGAAAAGTCCTGAGAGCAACTCTTCACACAAATTACAAAATCCAAAAAGCAACAAAGACAACCAAAGTAAAAATACTAATTACCTATCAGCACCTAAGATAAGCTTAGCGCTCAGTTTATTGAAATCAGCAAGTCCAACAATGGGAAGATACTCTTTGATCCGAGACCTGAAGGATAAAAAAACAGAAAACGTATTAATTAGAGGGCCGAACAATTTAAACTAGAGAATAATACTGAGTGACAAAGTGAACAAGAACTTACGGGTCATTTACTAGCATCTGTTCAGCTTCTCTCACTACATTCAAAACGAGAGGCTTCCCCTCCTATCACACCACCAGTTTTCCAATTAAAAAAAAATAAGAAAAGCTTCCATCTTTTTCTCAATCATATCAATGAAGCATTGAACTTTTTCTTTTCTGGAATATGAGTGAGAAAAATACCTCAGTTCTATAAGCACCAACCCCCAAATTTAACTTGTTAGGGCTGGTATCCTTGTTATAAGCAACAGTAACCTGTTTATCGACAACATAAACCAAATTTTTAGTCATTATACAAATACACATGCTTCATTTCTAGTGATCATACTTAAAAGGGTGACCTTTTTCAGAACCAAAACATGCTTTGGATTTGATAATATCACGATCAAACAATAAAAAGAAAAAAGAAGGAAAGAAAGAAAAAAGATCAAGCTGGTACCCCAAGAATAGGATCTTCAGGAGCTTGAACAACGTTGCCAAAAACAGAAGCAGAAGCCATTTAATTGATCTGACTTTGAAGCTAAATGAGTTTTGACAAAAGAAGATTGGCACTTATAAAAAGATCAAAGATGCACTTTTTCTTGTTTTTTAATAACAATGGGCGCTGTTGAAAGTGAGAATCTGTGTAACACTTCCAACTGTGGGCGGTATTTTCGCATTTTCGTGTTTTTACTTTACGCCCTTTACCTGCACGTGTTCCCTGGTGTAATGCTTACGATGTCCAGCATTAACTGAAAATAAACCTGCCACCAGCCACCCCTGTCGTTTTGGGAAGATGGGCCGAGGCTCTCTCACTGTTTAGGCCCATTTTTATACACGGGATGGAAAGGGCTGATTTTGGGCTCAAATGCAGTTCTTTTATTTTCAATTATATGATAAATTCAAAGTTTTTAAGAATTCAACTGTTTTTCTTTTGATTCATGAAGACTAATGGGTTATGGACACATAATAAAGTGTATAAATATTTGTAGAAATTGAAGGGAATGACTTAAATATTAAATTATAATTCATAAAGAGTCAAATCTACTCAGGATATTTAAAGCTACTTATTTGCTCTCACTTTTCGCTAGACTCTGTATTATAGTAGTTTTAGCTTTTGTAAGTTACCATATCAGTTGTATTGTAATAATTTTCAATTTCTAAATTTTATAAGTGAAAAAATTGGCAAATAACTTTTATCATTAGAGACTCAATAACAGAAATATGAATCATTCAATACTGAATTAACAGGTCTAGCTTTGCTTATCTTACAACATGTGTACCTTGTAAATATAGGCATAAGAGGGTTTAATTTCCAATAGAACATTTTCTTTTTCAACTTCTTCAGTGGATAACCTTTGGCATAAAGCATGATCCTATGATTTTAATTCCAAATAGGGTATCTCAATATGAAAGGAAAATTCCCAATGTGTTACTAGAAATGCTGTTTGTGAACCTCACATAATTATCACTTGGAACTAGTACTCAACTCAACAACATACAAATCTGCAACTTGTTTCTGGATACAATCATCACTGTCCAATAGATGGCTCGGTAAGCAGAAGAAAATGTACATGGGTTTTTCAAATAATTCTATGTTGTTCGTTTGATTCTTCGAATGAGCGATAAGATTTCATTACTGTGTACTGATTTTCTGAATAAGCTGTAGCGTCCATGCTTCTGAGAAATTTGCTGCACCCACCAAGACATCAACACGAAGACCAATATATTTAAGTTTATACTAAATTGAAAGTGAGATTAGATTATTAGTAAAACAACCATGCATATTTTGACAGCTCACCTGAAAATGAAAAGTGGGATTTAGGTCTTTAGATAGTATTGAAACGCCGTCGCGAACAGGCAACACTACATACAGAAAGAGTAATGAGATTGACATCAAATATTATTAGATCAAACATGAATACACATTTTGTTAGTGGAGGTATATGGTACCTAAAGCTGAACTGGAGTCATCTTTATCAATAGTTTTAGTGGATGAATTCCTAGAAAAAGATGATTTTTGAGTGCATGTATACAAGAAAAGTGGCAAGTCCGCTGCTTCAAATCCACGTTTATCTATTATATTTTCACAAGCTACAGAACTGGGTTCCATTTTTTTCACATCTTCATTTGACTTGCCCACACTTATGATCGCTGCTGCTCCAAAAAAAAAAAGAAAGACAAATTTTGAACCTTGTCAAGCCCTTTCTTTTCTTTTGGAAACAAAAGGCAAGAACAGACTGTTAATTCTTAATTGAACAGAAGAAAAGTAATGGATATAAAAGAGGTTACGTTTTGATAAGTAGCGGCGATGAAATTTTGGCATATTCGGATGCCATCTTACTCTGGTTAGAGCAACCTTGTGAGCATATTTTTCGCATGAAAGAAGCCTCTACAAGAATATTAGAGAGCATGTTAAATGAAATTTTAATGCTCACAGTAACAATTTATAATGCAAAAATAGAAGAGCTAGGAATTAGATGGTACTTACTTGCTTTAGGGTATCAATCCTAAGTTCAGCCTCAGAAAACTCATTAGTATTAGAAATGCTGCGATTTAGATTAGCAGAGACGCATCCGAGATGATCAACAACAGCAACCACAGCTCTGCATACGTATTCTTTTGTGCTGTCCACAACCCTGCAAAAATATAATTTCTGGCATAAGTTAGCCTAATTAGTGCCTTGAAGGATGACACTTTGACACACCACATCATATAACATTTCCAAGACACAAGTAAACGGGACTTGCATTTTCTTCTCTTTGGCATTCAAGAATGTTGATTCACAGTAATCTGCTGCATAGTGCAGCTGTGAACGCAAGTCTCTAAGTTCCTACAGACACAGAAAGAACACACAAATAAAAAAGCTAAGTCCGAGAAGGAACAACATAAAAGAAACCAATAGATGTAAGTACTTGAAGCGACTTGTCGAAACGCATAACGTTTTCAGATTCATTTTCTGAATTTTTACAGGGCGATGCTCTTGCTATCTGCATCTTCTTTCTCTTGGTTTTGAAATTAAGGCTGAAGAAGATGTAACAATTTAAAAATTGGAAAGAAAAGGAAGGAACAAAGAAAGAAAGAAAGAAAGAAAGAAAAGAAAAACAGTGCAAGGATAGTGTGAACTAGCTAGCTAGTTAAACTAGTGGTGGATGCTAGTTTTGTCTGTGCGGAGACACAGACAGAAGGAGAGAGTAGTGGTAACTGGAGGCTCGTGATAATCCCATTATGGAGCAGTGAATGAAACCAGCAAAAAGGCAAAAATATCATTAAAGAGAGATTCTTTACAGCATGTATAAAAGATGCAAAACATGACAAAACAACATTGCTATCCCGTGAGCTTTTGTTCCTCTCTTTCTTCTTGTTTTTTTTTTGAAAAAAGTGCAGGCACTGACTGACAGGATCATCCATTGGCTCACATTTTATCATCAGTTAGATTTGTTCAAGAGTTTGTTAATCAACTTAGAAGATGACACCTGTTAAAAATTTCTTCACTGGATTAAAAATCGACGGATGCTAACTTAGGTTCGTGAATCAGTTTAGGTTGTAAATAATCTTAGTCCATAGTGATGAAACCTATCCACGAACTCCGTGCAATAAAAGTAACTTTCCTTTAAGGAAGTAAAAACACCAAATAATTGGCAAAACAACATAATAAAGTTGTATGATTACAATTTTTTCCACCAGGAGAAAAAGAGAAGGGGTTGCATTATATTTTAAAAATGCCAAATGGGTCTTCAAGAATCACATGAATCATCCGACACATAAACATGATGAAAAGAATCATTTTTAGAACAATATAATTTGGAAATGTAATATACAATGAGGCCTTCTGTGTCTTTTTGAGCACCTTAATGCCATGGGCATGTGCCTTGCCCATATTATTGCTCACCTGGAATACATTTTAAATGGAAGTAAAAGAAATACTTTACAAGGGGGTTTCCTAAAAGGGTGATCTGAGAAATTTGTTACTCAAAGAATTAACTGACTAAATATTAACCTCCGAATGGTAAGAGACTTGGGAACTCGAGAAAACAGCCAGAAGATGAACAATTTGAAGCAATGGGCCTGCGGCATTTGCTTCATGGTTGTATGAGGATCTTACAATTCCAAGTTTATTTTGCAGGTGTCATTTGAAATCCTGAAGGAGAGACCATTAACATCAGATCTGAAAGTCAATCACAGAGTCACCAAGCTTCTCTGCTGCCTCAATTTCTGATAAGACTGTTCGATGATCTGTGAATCCAGATGCCGACAGAATATTTCTTAGATTCTTGTAGACTTGTTCAGGGGAGTTATCTTCATCACTTCCATGATTCAATGTGCCTTGCTTTGCTTTAACTCTAGTTTTTGTAGGCAACTTAGCTTGCCCACTGCTTCGTTTAACAAATTGGGACTCTAGTTGGTACAAAAGAACTCCGAATGTCAGTGGATCTTTCTTAATAGATATATATAAGTCTGCAGCCAAGCATTAAAGCCACCAGAAAGAAGGGAAAGGAAGTAAAAAAAAAAAAAAAAAAAAACTAAAAGGAACATTTGACGTTGGAATATGCAACACATCAGTAGCTGAATATCAAGTTAGAAGTGACAAATGCAAATGAGCCATAAAAGCACTACAGCTTAAGCACAATGAAAATGATTTAAATATAAAAGGAGGCAGATAGATAGATAGACTTCATAATTAAGACAACAAAACTGAGTCAGAGAAAGATAAGCCTGGAATTGGCAAAGAGAGAGCATAAGATTTGCAATGATTTTCATGGGGAGAAGTTCAATAGTAATTCCAAAGACTCAGTGTCTCAGATCCCTTCCTCTTAGGCTGTATAAAGACTGCTACTTACAAATACTTTTCCAAAAGTAAGCTTCATTCTTTCTGGTATTTGGACATCCTGTAGTGTGATGACTCCATAAAAATGCTTATGCACATAAAAATGCTTTCTTTTCAGTGATGATGGCCAAGCATGCACTTGGTGAGGTTCTTTATGGATCAAAACTTCAAAAGGTTTGTGTTGCCACATTTGAACTTGGAACTAGCAAGTAACTGTACAATAATTACCTTCAGGCTTGATAGTGATAGAATCTTTCCGTGGCAGAGGTAACTTAGCACGTGTGATGCATAACCATGCTCTTTCTGGTTCATAATCAGTGTCTGATGCAATCGGAATATGCCAGTGGCCATTCTCTGATTCCTGTTAAATGTTTCACCAAGTGCACACATGCAGACACCAGTTTTTAGCTTACAATTAAAAAATTTAAAGCATGTGAGGACCAGGACTCACTGCCTTCTGAACCAAAGATCAGTTCTCACCTGAATTACAACAGAAAAACTAGGAGGCATGTGAAAAACTGGGCCAGCATCAGAAAAACCGAAATGTACCTTTGCCAAGAAAAGAGAAACACTTTTTAAGACATAAGACGAAGATCAAGCATTTCAGGCTCGAATAAGCAGTACTATTTAAACTACCTATTTAAGCCAAGTTTTGAAGAAGAGGTGGATTACTCAAAGTTAACATTTACAATAGAATATTTTGACTGTTAAGGAGTTTTACTCACTTGATGCCTTTCTTTCCATTTAGGGAAGAAGTCATTTCCTAGAAGTTGAAATGTATGGTCTCTCATCTCATCATTGGTCACGATTAAGCACTTGAACTTTATAGCTGCATACAACCAGTACCTGGAGTACATGTTATTACCTTTGTGGCACTTCATATGCTATTTATGTCTATGAGAAAA
Organism: Ricinus communis; assembly: GCF_019578655.1. Lineage (NCBI taxonomy): Eukaryota > Viridiplantae > Streptophyta > Magnoliopsida > Malpighiales > Euphorbiaceae > Ricinus > Ricinus communis. Next base: position 27,225,010 of record NC_063258.1, read on the forward strand.
TTATCTGAAATTTAGTAAAAGTTAGAAAGTTGACGTAAAACTGAATTCTAGTTTGTCTTAGGGGGTATACGTATTTTCTCTGAATATAATTCTTACCAATCATCATTTGATCCAGTAGGAGTTGCATAAAGTGCATCGGCATGTTTCCACTTCTCAACCAATGACTTATTTACTGGTTCATCCATCTTGTGTCCAGTGACTCGCCTGTTGTGCAGAACGATAAGTGGCCACTTTTTTGAAGGAAGCTTCTGGCGAATTCCGTTAGCAATGGCATTGATCTACAGAGTCCACCATAAAATAGAGAGGAAGAAAAGGAAAACTTGTTTGACTTTTTGAACATATGTCTTTTTAAGCCATCGGATGATATACCTTGGATGGAATGAATCTCTTTTGGCCAAGAAGACCTACATTAGCTCCATCTACAACAGCTTCGAAGGGTCCATAATAGTCAAGCCATTTCTGCAAAAGAAAAAAAAAATTATTCTATTCCCCTTCATTAATCTTCAGAATATTATTATCAAAATCAATGAACTTTCATACTTGAAACTTTTGAAAGCTTGAATCCTTTTCTCTCTTTATGGCAATAGAAGCAACTGATTCAGCAAAACTCTCTGTCTCTGTAGGATCAAGGTCAATGGTAGCCAACTTCTTCCCACAAGATTTACAAAATGCATCAACTCCAACAGATGAACAAGAAACCGTCCACTTTCCCTTACCCAGCCAGCCCTGCCCATGCCATCCTCCACCCCCATTTGCAATTGCCTCTTTAACAACCCTCTTATCCCATTTTGTTTTCCCCACTCTTGAAGCTGCCTTGCTTTTAAACCATTCAATAATTATATTTGCAGTTGAGGGTGAGACCTTTCTCACACTAGTTCTCAACTTATGCAACAAATAATAAACTTTGTCACCTTTACCAGCTTCGACACTTACTCTTAACAGTGCCTCTAACTCAGGTTCTTCTGGATGCACACCATGATCCAACATGTGTTTTTCTACAGTAAATGCTTTATCAGCATCTCCACTACTGCAAAAGGCAGCGAGAGCTGGACCATAGGACCGCAATCTAGGATTTAGTCCCAACAGCTTCATTTGCTTCACCATATCAAAGGCCATATCACCATTACCCATTGACATTGCTATCCTAGCCACAGCAGTCAAGGTTGCTTCATTCATTGGGATCTTATCCATACACATCTTCTCATAGATCTCAAATCCTCTCTCAAGAGCATACTTTTTGATATCTTCACTTACCAGAATTCCATTACCATCATGATATTTGCCATCATTATTCTTTGCAGGGAAACTTAGACATTCCAATTGTTGATAGTTCGAATCACTAACAACAATTGGAATCTGGGATAAATTCTTCCGTTCATTCGAAGTGCTATCTGAATCATTAAATCTATTACTAGATTTTAGCTCCATTTTATCTTTACTTCCAGGATTTCTACCACTGTCAATTACTTTATTCACGTTATTCAAAATCTTAGTGTCTGATTCAGTAGCATCGACATCATTTTTATCTCTTAATTCTCTGAACTCCACCACACTTGCACTAGAAACTTCATCAGAGACCGCTAAGGAATTTGAGGCTCGACCACCACGACCACTTTTTCCTGGTTGAACAACACCTGCAGCAGCAGAGGAACAAAGATACAAAAGTACAGTATAATGGTACTGCCCCATCTTGATTCCTTCTCTTTGAGCTAAATCATATAGTTGAATTGCGGCCATTACATCCCCCCTCTTACAACATTTGTCTAACTCCAGTCTAAATTTCACTTCTTGAGGATCACCTTTATTTCTTTTGGACCATTTTCCACTTTTCTCTTCTTTCACCTTATTATCACTACCTTTTCTTGGTTTTTTCTCCATTCTACCACTAATTAGTTGATTATCCATATATTTCCTCTCTTTAGTTGCACCTTTATACCTAGTAGACATATTTCCAGAGCCAAAGTCCCTCCATTTTTTATAACCCAAACGCTTTCTTGTATTTTTATCCTTCGTGTCAATCTTTTCATCCAGTACTGAACCAACAATATTATTTAACAATTGTCTCTCTACCCTTTCACCTCCAGTCCTTAAAGAAGAAAATCCAGGACCATTTTCTTTTCTAACTCCCAAAGTTATAGTCTTTATGGGACTTTGATCATTTTGAATGGATATCTTTGTTCGAATGTTGCTAACATGTGCTTTAAGTACACAAAAAGGTGTGTGCTTCGGAGGAGAGAAGGTAAGAAAATGAGACAAACAAAGGAAACTGAGGGTATTAAGAGATGAGGATGATGGGGATAAAGAGGATGGGTACTTACAGAGAATGATAGAAGAGCAATGTTTTTGCTGCAGAGTGTCGAAGGTGAAGGAGGCCATGTGGCCGTTATGAGAGCTCCTCTTAGCTGATATGGGTCTAATATTTTAAGAAGCTTAAACTGGCAAGGATAAGTTCAAATTACGAACTTGCCATGAAAACTCTTTCGTTGTTGGAAAATGACACGAGGAACTGATAAGGTGGACTTATTTTTCATTTATATATATATATATATACACATATCTATATAACGGTGATTTCATCAACTCAGAAGAGTTACAAATTGCCTCCAATCAATTAGAGGGAACTCAACCCGATAATAATACAAGAAGAATATTTGAAAAACAAGCTGCCATGGTGCTTTTTCACTTTCTGAGTCGAAAAGATTTTAAAATGTTAAAATTTATTTAGGATCGGTCGAAGGAAATACGGTACTTCTTCTTCATTCTAAGTCATGCAAGTTGCATTAACTTAAGAACATACATATATAAAAGGAATATAAAGATTCCAACTGGTTTTAGAGAATGACAATCGATTACAGCGTTTATGGCAGCATAAAGATGAACATTAATCCTGAACAATGTTCAAAACCAGTTGGATTGACGGATGACGTGCAGGTTTATATGGAAAATTGGACGAAGAGAAGCAGAATCAAATTGAGAAAGCCACTTGACTGGCAGGACAGAGCAAAAAGCCAAACCGCTCATTGAGGATCTAGCTGGGGCTACACTAAGCAGTTCAAGTAGGAAAAGGAGTTGCGGAGAGGAAAAGGCTTTGCCTTCTTCTTGACTGTTTGACGTCTTCACTCATCCAATTATAACATTCATAGAAGAAATAAAACGGAGTGCTGAAAATAGAATATACAAGTGGTTTTTTTTTTTTTTTTTTGCCGTGTGTGACTTAGAAACTCAGGAAGAGAAGAGGCTAACAGCTCCATTCACCTGCACTTGTCATAAAAGCAGATGCAAGATACTCATCATATGATTGAACAAAAATTTATCCAGCTTGCTGGATACGGACATTAAGAAAGATGGAACAAACAGTTCGAAAACCTGGTACTACTTAGACAACAATTGTTCCCAAATTTTAGGTTTTGAGATCAGAACAAAGACAATTCCAACATTCTTTTTTGCTTTCTTCATATATAAGCTGCAGCAAGAGATTGTCATAAAGGCATCGAGATACCTGAAAAAAGAGACACAAGTCAAGTAAATAGATAGCTGATGTCCTATGAAATTACAGATCTCACCCTAAATTGTATTCAAATATATTTTGCTACTGAAGATTTTGTTGTTTTCAGAGGTTAGTTACTTGCTCCTCTTGTTTGTCTAAAACAAGACTCCTGGGCCCAACAAAATGGCAACCACATCACCAAATAACTAAAACCAACCAACATTATACCAGCATATAAACTTGCAACTTTCACCTCTTTGAAAGATTTAAATACCTAATGTATCAACTTGCAGTATTGACCAAAGAATTAAACATCTGGGTATATTAAATTTTGCTTAACATTGAGGAGTATAAATTGACATAGACAAGAAAATTTGTTTACATCGCAAAGCATGGTACAATAAATCTTTTACAGAAACTGAACTCCAATTCCACAAAATAAAAGTTGATTTTCCAGAAATGACATAACATTTGTATCAATGACTGAAAACACAACAATGATTGGTCACAAGTCTATGTTGATGGCATATCAACTTTTATCGTAAATCTCCGTCACTGTGATATTAGTCATCTAACTACAATAGTATATTACATTACTAAACGAGCACTATCTCTAATCTTCATCGTAGCACCTTGCAGATTCACGAGCTCAAAACCTTGCAAAATGCGCTAACAAAGGAAATAAAAAAAGAAAAAGAAAGAAACCAACTTTTGTGCATATCTTTCCACAGCTGGAGCGATTAGAGTTTGAAATAAATCTCATGTTTGGGATATGCTCCATGGGATAAAGTATGCATATGCAAATGCAGGTTTTATTTTTCTTTGGGGAAAACAAGCAAACAGGTGGCGTGCATAGAAGTTGAAACTCAATAAGCACATGAAAGAAATAAAATGATTACAAAGAACACACCTTGGGGCACCAAACCCCAGCTTTCAGACTCACTGGACAAGCTGGAGACTAATCTTGACGAAGCTATCGCGCTGTGCAATGGCAACATCGATCCCACAGAACTCAATTCCACAGGTAACCTATCAATAAAAGATTGCACCTTTAAAAAGAAATTGCACAAGAAGACCTGTAGTGGCAATGCAAATTTACATAAAGTTTAAAAAAAGAAAACGAAATTTGTAGCAAATTTAACCTTGAGAGGAGAGAGAGGCGTCTTGTAGGAGAAGAAGGGGCCGACGTGAGGGAAGAGAGTTGAGGGGAGAGCGAGTTCTTGTTGAGTTTGAAAGACAAGGAATTTAACCGAGATGACAATCTCGAGACAATCTTTGAGGACGCCATTGTTGTCTCCTGCTATTGAGTTTGATGCGGTCTAGTGATTCTGTCCTAGTTCTCGAATCAAAATGGAAGAGGATTTAAAGGCGAGCAAATTACATTTCCTCCCCTGATGTTTGACCATATCACAGTTTTGTCTTCCTTGTTTGAAAATCAAACATTTTACATTCTTAAATTTATTTTTAATTACTATTTCGTCAAAAATATTTAATTAGTAATAACTATTTATTTTAATTCTTGAATTAAATATTAACTATAAATTTAATAAATTATATTTTATTAAACTATAATTAAATTTGTATAGTTTTAACATAGATATACTATCACAAAATAATTAAATAATATTTTTAATCAAATATTTTTAGTAATATAATAGTATCGGACTCATTCAAAATTAGTGATAAGATATATAATTCTAATAATAATATCAAAATTTATTTCTAAAAAGTAAAAATAATTGATCTTTTCTCTAGTTGTTTTGGTTTTAGCACGTTTAAATTGTATTATCTAATAATATTAGCAATTAATTAATTCTTGATATTGATTTTGTTTTAAATATAAAAATAATAAATTTAAAAAGAGATTCGATCATTTCTAATAGTTTATTTTTCTTTCTATATAATCATTAATATAATAAACTAATGAAAATGAAAAAAGAGCTCATACATATTATTAGATTTTCATATACTTATCTATATACTAGAAAAATATTTTTTAACTCATTAACATCTTGAATTTAAAATCTTAACATACATTTATGACAGTATATATATTTATTTTCTAAAATAATTTAATCTTTTTAATAAGTTAAAACTACTCTAAGATCTAGAGAAATTTTTTCATTTAATATTGAATTTTATTAAATTTGATATTTTAAATTTTCTAATTGAACTGTTAACAAAAAAAACTACAATAATTCAAATCAAAATTTAATAATAAAAATATTAATTTTCATGTAAGGAAAATCACTATTAATATGGTCAAACCTCAAGAAGGAAAATATAATTTACTCAATATGAAAATAATGATGTTATCTCGGAAAGCTTGACTTTAATTTTTAAACAATTCAAACTTGAGGTTTGAGATATGAGTTAATATAATTATAATGTAATCTAGTCTTTCTACCCGCCGAATGAGGGATTAGTATTTTTTTTATTCTTTTTAGAAATATTTTAAAATCAATCAAGAATATTATTTTTACTCTGTAAATTTTTTTCTAGAAATATTATTTTTTAAATTTTTTTAAAAATATGGTGTGATTTTTTTTTTTTAGTTTTCCTTTAGTTGTTTTTGGTTGTTTTATCAGAAACAACCATTAAAATGAGATAATAGACTAACTATTAATTGACCCATTATAAATAAATAAATGTATGCATTTAAAATCCTTAAAAACTTGAAATTTTAATATGAATCTAAACATATAATTCATAATAATATTGAACGAAATCAACAATAATTAATAGATTTAAATTTTTTATTAAATGATATAAATTTTTTGTACCAACTATTTAAGTAATGAAATTTATTTAATTTTTAATTTGAACACTATAATTAGGTAAAATAGTATTAGTTTATAGAATTTTTTTAAATATTTTGCATACTCTCTAATTTCATTTCTTTGTGAATAATAAAAATATTGAAATGTAAATGGCAAGTAATACTTTTTCAAATGAAACCTATAAATTCATTAATTAATATAGAGTGCAACAATAATTTCACATAATTATAAAAGCTGATAACTAAAGCAATCAAACTTAATCCTTTAAGGAATCATGAAATTCTAGTAAAAATAACAATACCGAAATATAGAATTGCAAATGAAATAAAAAAAAGTGACAACCAATAAAGCTAAAAGGAGTTCCACCAATCATTAAACACCATTGGGCTTGATCAGTGAAGCCGTTGTTTCTTGTTTTGCATTTGGGACGACGTGTCAACTGTGTTTTTTGTAATTGGTTCTTATTGCAAAGATGTGGCAGATTCTTCCATTAGCTTATCTTTTAGTGTTTTCAGCAATTTCAGTAGATTTTTTATTTCTTGCAATTTCTAATAAGATAGTGTTATTGGATTTGTATGCAATATTTAATAGATTGATTACCTGGTTACTTTTTTGCAAGTTGTATTGCTTCTTTAATTAGTCATTAGGAACAAAAGCGGCTGTAACTGTATAATTTTTTCTAACCTTCTTTAAGATTGTAATCATTTAATCTAATATGAAATACAAATTGTTTGGCTTCTTTTTCTTGAATAATAGTGGAAGTTCATATGGTTGTTGGCCTGTTGTCTAGTAATCATTGCTGGTACTCCAAATAAACTTTGGCATTCTTTATAAAAAATGACTAAAGATGCAACTCATGTGAAGTCTTCAACTTCAATTTGTAATTTATACCTGTAGATGATTGGGAAAATAGCTGTTAATAGGTGAATTATGATATTTTTTTCAAAACATATTGAGATGCATATACCTTGGAGTTGGAACCTTTGTTTTTCTGAAGCAATCATCACACCAGTAATTGGAATTTTTATTTTCCAACTTCTTTTTACAAATATCACAAGCTAAGTAGTACCAGCCAAAAGTGTTATTGATGCGCCTTATTCTCGCATTGACAATTAATGTTTTCTCCTATAGTTAAGCGAGAAGGTATAGTGCTATAAAATAATATTTTAGTTAGATATAGTTTTTAGATTTTTGAATTACCTGAGTCTCAGATTCCCATATGATTTGCTTTATTTCCTCTATGGTTGTTCTGTTTCTAAATATTTATGCTCTAATAGTTCCTCGTCCGCACTACGTGTTGGCAAGATTTTAAAGTCTTCTATGTGTCTGATATTGATATTAAAAAAGAATTTGGTTAATAAAAATAGAGTTTTATAGTAAACAATATAAAATAGACCATTTTAACATGTTTTACCTTGTGCACAATAATTTAGCTTCAGGTATGTCTAAATTGACATGGACTCGGCTAGCATTTGTTGAAGAAAGTGTATATCGTCCTATTGTTTGATAACATTATAATTTAATAAATAAATAGATTGGAAAGGAGGAGTATGCATAGATATTAAAGTTGTGTTAAAAGAGATCACCCATAAATTTCTTTATTATAGCTACTATTGGAATAAAAATCCGTTGTACATTAGGAAAAATGGAACTTCAGTCTCCTCCATTTTGGTTGCAATAGATAAACATACAATGACCAATAACTGCATCATTCAAGTTTTACCTTTATGTAATTGCAACCAATGCAAATATTAAGCAATGTGAGAATAAGGTTATAAGAAATATAGCATATAAAATGATGTGTGTTTAAGCTTTAACTTACAGGCAATTTGTAGGCAGAGAGAAAGCTATCCATGTAATTTATTAATAAAAGGCAGAAGGTGGTCCAAAACCAAAATGAGCATGAACCTGTTGAATATGCAAGGCATTTGCATTATTAATCACCAACTAAATTCCACAAGGGAATTGCAAAAAAATTGAATAAAACAGAGAGGAAATGAAAGAAAATAACAACTCATATCAATAATGATGTTAGGCATTAGACTAATTAAAAGAGAGAAAATCAAAGTAAGAGAAAAATATGCACATGAGACTAATCAAGTGAAAGAGAAAAAAAGCAAAGACAAAATGTGCACAAAGCATACACAAGAATGCAATTAACAAATCTGGATATACCCAAAAAAGAGGAGAAAATAAGAGAATCCATCAAACCCATTTCAGATAGAACAATTATGTAGCCAAAAAAGAGGAGAAAAAAAGAAAATTTAAGAGAGCAACTATGAAAGGGAACAAAATACCAATAAAAAGAAAAAAAGAAAGCACAACATACATATGCCCTACTCATTTCATTTTCATCATATTAAATAGAAAAATAAACATTATAGTAATACTTGCCTAGAGGACTCAAATCAATCAAAATCCATCTCGAGAAACTTAAAATTAAAAAATATCAAAGTAAAAAATGCAGCCACAAAATAACCCAACTGGATCTATAAACTCACAAAAATTCTCGTTCTTTCTTTTCATATCTAGAAAACTGAACTGGAAGATTAAAGGAACTGTTGCACACAAAAACAAATTGGCAATAAGTTTCTAACTTTGAAATCCATCAAGTTGGCGTAAGGCATCAATAAAACCACTATGGAGCTTCAACGGCCAATAACGGCTGTGTTTTTTGTGCTGTTGCTGATGTTTATTCTAGATGAAAAATCTGAAAAAAAAAAAAGTAAAAATTTGAAAGTACGTTAAAAGATTAAAAGACAAAGAAGTTGAAAGAGTAGCAAAATATTTAATTAAAGGAGCTCAAATAATGGTAAAAGATTTAATGGAGAAAAAAAAAATAATAAGAAGAGAAAATTTTGAGTAGATATGTCTAAATCGAGAGAATTAGTTAAAAAAAATAGAAAAGATACCACCTAGAAAAAAAAAGAAACATTTTTCAAAGATTGTTATATATATATATATATATATATATATATAATATTTTACAATATATTTAATACATCAGTTGCCTTTGACATAATTGGTAACTTTATCCCTTCTTCTTCCGCATAAACCATTTCCACCTCTCTCAAAACTTATTTTAGTTTGTTTATATTCTTTTTGAATCTAAGGATACTAAAAATAAATTAAAGGACCTAAATGTAATATTTGATCGACCCCATTATCGATATGGATTAAGGGATTAACAAAAATAATAATTAACGACCTTTTAAAACACGAGCAACTTTTAGGACTTTAAAAAGAAAATAAAAGAATTCCCAAAATTTGAGAAATTCCACATTCAAGAATTTCATGATTGGTTCTTTTGAACAATTATGATATGGCATATGCAATACAAGTTTCAAGCAATTTGCAGAAAAGTGATGTATTAATGGTTGTTGAAGGAATTCTATCAAAAGAAATGGTTGTTGAGGGAATTCAGAGGAAGTTTCTTTGCTTTAAGGACTGAGGTTTCTCTCGTTCAAACGTGCATAGACTCGATGACTTTCCTATACATCAGTCAAAAAGATGGTAGGTGAGATATGAACGACGCCGTTTATTGCGCACTTGCCAATTCACTTCCACTTCCAGGAAAAAAAAATCAAAAAATAGATGATATCAAGTGAATCAAGAGCTGGATAAATCAAAACCTGTTCACTGAAACCCAACCAATCAGACCTCAGGCGTTTTACAGTTAATTCATTTTCAGTTACAGGAAAAACACGTGATTTCCCCTCTCTATTTATGGCCCATTTCTCCACTTTCACCAAGTCAAATCATACATTTTACGTAAAACATATAAATAAATAAGAGAGAAGACTAAACACTACACGGTTCCTGCCCTCCAATTGTTTGATCTTTTCTTTCTATAAAGATAGTTTCTTTCTTCTTCTTCTTTATTAGCAAGAGAGCTACTGTCGTCGTCGTCGTCATCTTAGCTAATCTGGAAAGAATCATAACATGGCAAAGCCTCATGTGACCATGGAAGTTGGAAACGATGGCGTTGCTGTCATTTCCATGTCTAATCCTCCTGTTAACGCCTTAGCCGTTCCAAGTAAAACACTTCCTCTCTATCTATCTCTGAGCTCTGCAAAGAAAGAAAAAAAAAAAACTAAAAAGCTTAATTTTTTATGATTTGTATGTGATCGGTTCTTGTTTTCGGTGGGCCAGTTATTATGGGTTTGAAGGAGAAGTTCACTGAGGCTGCAAGAAGAAAAGACGTTCAAGCTATTGTTTTGACTGGTGAATATCTGTTTTTGGTGGATGAAGTTGCTTTCTTTATTAGTTTCCTATTATCAATTTTGATTGTATTAAATACTTCTATTGGAATTTGTGTTTTACATTTTGTTAATGATTTTTCTTTTTGTGTGTTTTTTGTTGTTCGTGAAGGCAAGAATGGGAGGTTTTCAGGTGGTTTTGATATCAGTGTAATGCAAAAGGTTCACCAGACTGGTATGAATTTATTGATTTATTGTGTTAGCTCTAGTCTAATTTTACTTAGTTTAAAAAGTAGCTATTGATTTGACTTATCAAAGTTTCTTAGTATATTATTCGTGTCGTGTCAGGGGATGCTTCAATTTTGCCTGATGTTTCTGTTGATCTCGTGGTCAATGCAATTGAAGGTGCTAGTCCTACTTTATGGACTCAATTCTAGATTTTCAAATAAAATTTGGACTTGCTTTTCTTTAACAATTTGGGATTTAACATGTTTATATTTATTCAATAGTTGATTCTTCATTATGAGATTATGTTCTCTCACAAATACAGATTGCAAGAAGCCTGTTGTTGCTGCTGTAGAAGGATTAGCACTTGGAGGTGGCTTAGAACTAGCAATGGTTTGTGTTAACTGCCAAGCAGCAGTTCTTTACGATTTCATTTTGATTGTCATAATCTTTGCTGTTTGTATGGCTACTGATTGAAGTTGCTCCTGTCCAGGGATGCCATGCTCGTATTGTTGCACCTAAAACTCAACTTGGCTTGCCTGAGTTGAGTCTTGGAATAATTCCTGGGTTTGGAGGTATTAGTGGTTACCTATGAGCACAAGCACATATATTTTCATTTCAGTGAGTTGTTAATCTTTTATATATGAGTTTGCAACTGTGGGCTGAACTCTTAAAACTGTGGTTATTCTCTTAAGGTACACAGCGTCTTCCAAGGCTTGTAGGACTGCCAAAGGCCATTCAGATGATGCTGGTAAGCCCTCTATTTAAATTTTAGAAGAAGCTAATGTGAGTAAATCCTTTCTTGATGATTGCTATTGGTACAGAGAAAAGGGGAAAGAAAAAAAGATAAAGACCAACAATAAGTCTTTGGGAGGTTTGCTAGTAGCAGCTTACTTCCTTTCTACATGGAGGTTCAAACTGGTTGACTATATAGTAATTCTGTATCCTTAGAAGGATGGCACTAGTAGTATGATTTTGGGAAAAACAATGATGTATTATATATTCTCTATCTTGTATCTACTTTGGAAATTTGTTTTTCACCATCTAAAATCTAACCTTTTTAAGCATTTATCATTTAACTATTTTCAATATGCTGCAGACATCCAAACCAATCATGTCTGAAGAAGGGAAGAAGCTAGGTCTTGTTGATGTTATTGTGTCTTCTCAAGAACTGCTGAAAGTATCTAGGCAATGGGCTTTAGACATCAAAGAAAGGCGCAAACCATGGATGCGTTCTCTTCATATGACAGACAAGCTTGGTTCCCTGTCTGAAGCACTTGAATTACTGAAAGCTGCCAGACAACAGGCCAAGAAGACTGCTCCAAATATGCCTCAGCATCAGGCATGTCTTGATGTGATTGAGGATGGTGTTGTTCATGGAGGATATAGTGGAGTTCTAAAGGTATTTCTAGGGTTGGGACTTACTGTTTGTTCACCTTAGATGGTACTCTTCCAATCATCCAAAAATGATGTTTGCTTTGAAGTGCTAGTGTGTGCGGTACTTTATTATCTATAAGTCCTGTGCTTACTTCTGTGTGAAGGAGCACGCATGGTGTCACAAGAATACGTTTTGGACAGGCTTCTTCATATACATGCTAATGGATTAATGGTTCTTGCAGGAAGCAAAAGTATTCAAGGAGTTAGTAATATCAGACACAGCAAAAAGTCTTATTCATGTCTTTTTTGCCCAGCGCACAACATCAAAGGTACAGTGTACTAATCAAAGTCAATATTCTTGGCTTTAGAAATTTTTTTCACGCTGGCTGTTAGTGGCTGACAACTCCAGATTTATTAGTTAGGATGGAGATTATATAATAGTTTAATGCCAGATGGTCTGAAACATGGTTTAGATGAGTTACATATTGTTTGGACAATTTTTACGGATTAACTGGATCAGTTTATTTTGACATTTTAATCATCATGCTGTCTTCGGAATCTAGAATTTAGTAATCATTCCGGCACAATGAATTGTGGTAGTCCCATGGCTGTTAAATAAGTAGCTCCATCAAGTTGAACAGACCACAAAACACTGGAGATTTGTACTGTAGCTTTCTAAGCTATCTTTCTGCATAGTTCAAAAGATTGTACAAAGCGTATTCTCATAGGTTCTATAATTCCTGGATAGTATCTTCCGTTTACTTAGCATAAGTCTTGCAATCTTTATATTGTTATTGGTTTCTTCTTCTCTGTTCCCTGTTAAATGTGCTAAAAATTTTCTTTGTTAGCGTACAGATTAAGTTAACTTGTGTAATTTTAACTTTCTTCTTGTATCTGTCCTTTTCTTTTTAAACTTTGGCAGTTGCCTAATGTCTCTGATATTGGGCTCAAACCAAGGCAAATAAAGAAGGTTGCTGTCATTGGTGGAGGTTTAATGGGTTCTGGCATAATTACGGCTCTTATCACGAGCGGCATTTATGTTGTTCTCAAGGAAATTAACTCTGAATATCTTCTGAAAGGAATAAAGATGGTAGAAGGTAATTACTTGTCATGAGATTGACAATCGAATTACTTATTTAGTAAAACTATGGCTTCTTTAGGTAAGACATTATGTCCACAAACAATCTCTTCCTGTGTATTTTCAGAAAATAGTTGTCAAAGTTATTTAATTAGCATAGAAAGATGAACCACTGATATGCCAGTTCTTTGCCACTGATATACCAATAATTCCTTTCGTTAATTATGCAGCAGAGAAATAAACAACTGGACTATATTTCATGATTTTGGATGTGCACAGGCAAGCAAAATCATGTCTGTATAGCATACGAATTATAACAGCCATGTTTATGTTAGCATGTAGCATATATTAATAGCTTATATGCCTGCTTGACCTTGTTCCTCGCCTATTATTTTGTTTCTCATTACAATTACTTTTGTTTGTTAGGAAATGGCATTAATCTGTATGGTAATGGATACAAGAATTTTTTTTGTCTGATTATTAATTGGTTTAGGGTTAAATCTAAGGTGTTATTTAGTATTTCATAACTTGAAGTTATTTTGGGTTTCTATGAAGTCTGTCCATCCAATGGTTGATCCCGCTGGTAGATATGATTAAGATAACTGATCTCCTATCATTTTTCTCTCTCCTAAACTGTTTCTTCCCCTTGTTGTCTGCTACTTCTCTATTCTATTTCCTTTTCTTCGCCTGATTCTGTTCAATTTCTTCTTCCTTTTCTTTGTCTATCCTATTCTGCATCAGTAGAAGCCCATTTATGCAAATAACCATCCATAAATAGGAATTAGATTAGATTAAAAATTTCCATAATGTCACAATTCTTAATCTTGCTATTATATTTGTTTTCCATGTTAAACAAATCAATATAAACTATTTTAATTGACAGCAAATGTCCGAGGGTTAGTAACTAGGGGAAAGCTGTCACCAGATAAGGCAGACAAAGCCCTCTCGATGCTTAAAGGTGTGCTGGACTACTCAGATTTCAGAGATGTGGATATGGTCATAGAGGTGAGTTTTTCTTAATTCTTAATGAGATCTTGAAATTAATTTGTGTACACATATGTTTGTGATTGTGGTTGGTTAACTGAGGGGTGTGGTGATGACTTTTATATTTGGTCAGATGACTTCTTGGTCATTGCATTTTCTCCTAATTCCATTTCTTCTGAGTATATATTGTTAATTTGCAAGACTAGTGGTGTTTATCGAAAGTTATTTGATAGGGTTTCTTCAATTTACAGGCAGTTATTGAAAGTATCCCTCTGAAGCAAAAAATTTTTAGTGAAATAGAGAAGGCTTGTCCTCCTCACTGCATCTTGGCTACAAATACATCTACTATTGACCTCAATTTAGTTGGAAAGAAGACCAGTGCTCAGGATCGCATTATAGGTGCACACTTTTTCAGGTCAGACATCTCTTCTTTCTCAGTACACACTTCATCAATCCAAACATCTTCACTCAAACTCTATGCATCTTGAATTAATGCAGCTATTTTCAAGTAGGCCTCTAAGTGCTGACAGATGCTTTCTATCTTATGATGCTTTATTTGTTTCATCTTAATTTGTATCACTGAGAAGATCATACTATTTGCTGCATTTTCTTCTAGGTTTTGTTAAATTATGGAAAAAGAAGAGATGGGATTTTTAACTGTTTGGTTATATTACATCATGTTGGAAAGCTATAAATTTTAAATTTTAAGAAATAATTAAAATCAGCAATATTGCCTTGTGAAATTAGGTAGTCTATTTAAATATCTGGGTTTTGTCCTGTGCTCATACATCACTGTTTTATACTCTAATGGCTTTTTATGTATGTTATCTTTGACGTGCCTCGTCTGTGGACAGTCCTGCTCATATAATGCCTCTACTGGAGATTGTACGTACAGACAAGACTTCTCCACAAGCAATCCTTGATCTCATGACAGTTGGGAAATCTATAAAGAAAGTTTCTGTTGTGGTGGGTAACTGCACTGGCTTTGCAGTCAATCGTACTTTCTTTCCCTATGCACAGGGTGCGCATCTTCTGGTCAATCTAGGTGTGGATGTATTCAGAATTGATAGAGTGATCTGCAATTTTGGCCTCCCTATGGGCCCTCTACAGTAATGCTTTCTCCTTGTTATTATAGTCTGCTTTTGCTTTGTTTGATGTGCATATATAGTTTGCTACTGCACGTGTACATCACTTGCAACAAACACTTATGCAGTACCATATCCGTGAACATCAACCCCTGAAATTGTAGAAATACTTGTTAGAGATGTAAAACTATTTTTAAAGCCTCACCTAATAGCTTAAGCTTTTGGGTGGAGTGGTTCTTTGACATGGTATCAGAGCCTCCAAGATTGAAAGGTCTAGATTTAGTCCTTGGTCACCCCCTTATTATTAATTAAATATTCCAATACAAGGTAAAGTTTGTTTCTTCATGCTTCAAGCTCAATGGGCATTGGCGTCCAAGAATGTGTTAGAGATACAGAACTATTCTTGGAACTTCACCTAACAGCTTGAGTTTTTGGGTGGAATAGTTCTTTGACAATACTCTCCTTAAATACATTGTTGAAAATATGTTATGCTGTATTTAAGTAACTAAACATTATATAAATATTTTTCCATGTAAAACCTATAAGAATTGTCCTCTAAAATCACGTTGGCTTTTGTTACCAATGTCAAGGATTGCCTTATACAAATTTTTCCTAATAGAGTTCTCCAGTTCATGCATGTTATTCACATATTGGATGTATTAAAGATGGGTGACGATAAATTATGTACTTATATGGTTGCATTTTCAGGCTTCAGGATTTAGCTGGATATGGAGTTGCTGTTGCAGTGGGAAAAGAATTTGCTACTGCATTCCCTGATCGCACATTCAAGTCTCCATTAGTTGATCTCTTAATTAAAAGTGGACGAAATGGTAAAGATTGTTATTGCATTCTCAAAGAGAGTTGCTCCTTTGTTTGGTGCGATGCTATACTTAGTCAATTTTTCATTCGTGGTATGTGGACTTCATACACAGGTAAAAACAATGGAAAAGGATACTACATTTATGAGAAGGGAAGCAAGCCAAAACCTGATCCTTCTGTGATACCAATTATACAGGAGTCTCAGCGGCTTACCAATATTATGCCTAATGGAAAGGTACCTTGCTTCACAATTATATATAGCAATGATTTAGCATGCAATGACATGGTACAGCATTAGGATGGTTTTGCAAAAGAGATGGTGTTAAAAATTTACTATAGACACATTATAGCTGTTTTTCTATTTTCTCTGAAAGATTTCCTAATGTCTGTTTTCTGGAATGTCTGGACAGCCAATAAGCATTTCTGACCAAGAGATTGTGGAGATGATTTTCTTTCCAATAGCGAATGAAGCATGCCGAGTTCTTGAAGAGGGAGTGGTAGTTCGAGCATCAGATCTGGATATCGCATCTGTTCTGGGAATGAGTTTCCCATCTTATCGGTGAGTATTTTTGTGGGCAAAACTTTCCTAGTTGATCTCTTTCAAAACACTAGCTCATTGTAAATGTTTCCTCTGCTTCCTTCCTAATATTTTGAGCATGTATACATATGTTCTGTTGTATCCCAGTTAATTACTGCGTTAGTGCATTGTAGTCTGCATTCAATTTGCATGTCCTTGCCGGCACAATGGAAAAAAAGGTCTCTTTTGTGCTACGAGCTGTATTCCTATCATAGGCATATGGAATTAGTGGAAGGTGATTCCTGGTGCTTGTAATATATTCTCTGATATGAAATCTATAGCTATGTTGAAATACAGGTACTTTCCTGGACTTGAGCTGTAGACTCTGGAGGCTTTGTGTAGTGAGCTATAACTGCAAATAATTTAATCTGCTTTCGTGCCTAATATTTATGAGTTTGATGGTAAACATCTTCTTGGGCACCATAACCAATGGCTGTCATTCTTTTGTGGCAGTGGTGGTATTGTTTTCTGGGCTGACACGGTTGGACCTAAGCATATATATACGAGTCTGAAGAAGTGGTCTCTGTTATATGGTAACTTCTACAAACCATCAAGGTTCTTGGAAGAAAGGGCATTAAAAGGCATGCCATTGGTAAGAGCCATATGCATTCACACTGTTCGCTCATACTCTATAGTTAACATTTCCTTGGTCTATTGGAATTCCACAAATTAAAAGGCAGCTCGCTCTTATTCAATATTTTAATTTCCCAAAATGTCTCTTCTCTGTGATATTTGCAGATTTTTCAACTTTATTGCCTCCGGATTCTTAATTTACTACTGGCTGAATGGCTTTTCTTTCTCTTTAGTGTGATTACCGATGAAAATAACAAACTTATTTATGGAGTTCTGACATTTCTTTATTTCTGCACCTCCTTGCAGAGTGCCCCAGTTTCATCATCTCCCGGGTCAAGATCCCGCATGTAGAATCCATTTCCCCAAAGCAAATACGAGATTAAAAAATCCTTGTACTTGCAAGTCACAATAAATCCAAAAGCAATAATAATGTGATTTCAGATTTCCAAAGGCTAGACTGAATGCTTTTATTTTCTGGAATTAGCATTTATTCCAATTATCGTCCATTTAATCTCTGATTGTTTCTTTAAGGAAATAAGATATCATTATTATTGTTTCTTATTATCATTATACAATACAAATATTCAACAAAATCCCCAGCTTATTTGGCCACAAGGTCACTTATCTTTCCTAATCTTCAATTTCGCACGTGCCACATGCGGACTAAAACAAGAACTCCAATCAACTATAACAGACGATAGGAATACTATCATTCAAAACATGCATTATAGGACCACAGACCATACAATGTTCTCCAAGGAGTACAAATATATTTCCCTTGGAGAAGAATATACATTTATGATTTGGAAACAGCACTGTTCAACCCTTTCAATGAGAACTTCATGCTATTAAGAACCCCAGCGATGCATGTGGCATACAGATTGCTGAGAGAACTACTCTTGGGATGTGGGGTACAACATGCCTAAAAATCTAAGCTGGTTATGCATGGATCAAACTCTTGGCTCCATATTCCATGAAAAATTCATAAACTTGCTCTTTGTTTCTAACAGTGTAAGTAGAACAAGAAAATTCCTAGTATCTAGAGAACACATTCTATGATGGCCATGGCCATGTAATAAATGATATCATGTGCAACTCTAAGGCTCTGCAATTTACACCACTTGGCCTTGAATTGTGGCTGAAGTAGAGACACTGCTATGTTATATTAAAAGACGTGAGAGAGAAATCAGATCCTGGTCAGTTCCCACACTGGGGCCGAATGCCACCTTAAGATTGCATTGAGGACAATGCCAGAACGAACATTGATGTTGTATGACCAATTTTTAGAAGCATACCTTGGACGTCAGAGAGAGAATCTCTTTTCAAGTCTTTGGTTTATTATCCCCATTCTGTGGTAGAGTTGGAATTCTGGAAAGATCATTACTGGAGGTAGCAACCGTAGAACCAACCATCTGAGATGTCTTGGATGTAGGTGGAATAACATGTCTTCCAACACCATTACTATAGGGCACCTGTTGATTCCCCACTTCAGCTCTGGCATTGGTTGTGCCATTGCTGACTGGATCTTTTGGATTCCCCAATTCAGTTCTGGCAAACGAAGAACATTTTGTTTCTGTTGGAATAAAAAACATCAGTACTTCCCGGCATTTGAAGCCACTGAAAGATAAGGTAAACACAAATGTTGAGCCTGGTAAATGAACATCCGGATGCACTGTACAATGCATGACTAACTTCAGCCCTCTGCAATCACGAAGTTTATAATCATCACATAGTGCAGACATGGGAAAGTATGACAGCCACATAATAAGTGGCAAATGCAATCCCAGCTGGCTGATTGTGGTTAATGCATATATTTCCTGATTGAGAAGCTGGTTCATGGTAGTTACAGCACACTTCCTAATTGCAGCTAGTCCATCTATCTATCAGCACCAAAATAAAAGGCCCGTATACAATCATCATTAAGGTAATCCATTTTAAAAACCAATAAAATCAAGTATGTCTAACTTTCCTCCCATCCAAAATGCCAACTACTTACCCAAAAAGGATAAAGGCCATCATTGTCTGATGTTTTTTCCCATCGAAACAAAAATTAAAAGGCAATTGTGACCCTCTAGAGGAGAAACTAGTACACTTAAAGAAAAGGACAATCATAGACCAAAAGCAACCTAATCAGTTTGAAGATCTAGACCTGGTATTTTCTCATTGTACAGCTATTAGTGTATAGAAATCTAAAGGAAGAAATAGAGGAGAAGAGATTAAGAACTTGCCTTTTATTTCTCCAAATGTGATGAGCCTATTTAGGCAATCTCTAAATTTGGTTAACACAATCCTTTCCTGCTCTGTGTAAATCTCTGTCATGCCCTGTCCACAGGGAAATTGTGAAGTAGTGCTGCAGCCACGCCCTGTTAAACCATTTGGGGAAGCAGCTGTCATAAACATTGTATCTTCTTCGTCACACATCAATGCCAAAGTTCCAGGAGACATTGGCCTCCCTTTTGGCACATCAACACCATCTGAACTGGAGCTGCCATGGCCAGTTTTGTCTGCCTGGTTTGCACTTGAACAATCATGGGCGATACTATTTCCAGCACCAGCTCCTTTCTGGCTCTGCAACCTCTCTTGAGGTGATGAAGCAAGGGAAGGTTCTGTCTGATCCTCTACCCGATTTTCTGTTGCATTTCTTTGTCCTGAATAAGGATTTTCAAAAAATCTAATTAGATGCACATCTTAGTCTGACTACATGTACTCAATTACGTGAGCATCTCCCTTGAGAACTTCTTGATCTGAACTCAAACAAAATCTCACAAATGGAAGATTTTGGATTTTAAAGTTTAGGGTTTATATGAATACTCTTTCCCAAGAATGCTAAGATTGAAAGAATCTGTACCCATTATCTGTTTAATTACCTTTCTTAAAAGTTACAAAAGGTTTTCAGAGCTCAATACTGATAATGGTTGTGAAAGGCAAATAATAGCAAAAATAAAGATATACCTAAAAATAAAAATTAGTCAGATGAGTATGGTTGAGATTCTGATAATTGAAAATATGAACAGCCAGATTATGAATTATTCAGGTCCAACTCACAGGTTAGATGATGACAGGCAACCATATCACTCCACATGCAAAGACATCCATGATAGAAACCACAAAGACATATCTTAGATATTTTGAACTAGTAGCTTAAAGCTTTCACGTCTGCAGACCAGCATCATACCTGCAAGTGTCTTAGCAGCTTCTCCTGACAGAACCACCAAAACCGAGCAAAGTTCTTTTAAATCCTGTGGTTGGATAATGTCTGCTAAGAGGGACCTTCAGTCATAACAAAAAGGTCAGTTTCTGAAAAAGCAATTAATATTCTTCACATATCAAAAGATATTGTACCTGTACGTGAATTTTGAAGGGCCCAGTGTCGCACTGCTACCAGCTCGTGCAATGGGATTGGAGGACAAGGAAGAAGAAGATGTAGAAGGTCTGATATGGACAGCCTGATGAACATGGCAATGATAGACCAACTGTTATTATGGGTTAATAAAGCACTACGAACCAATAGGGATAACAACAACTTAAGGATATTGCAGTTTTTAATCCACAGTAAAGCAAAAAACCATGGAAAGTTGGGAATTTTACAGGGTCTTCCTTTTGTTTTTCCCTTTTTCTTAACTAAACTAACTCTTACCTTACTTTAAAACCAGTAGAAGCCCACCAAAGTGGAGTCCTAAGAAGGAGAATTACTAATAAATCATTAGCTTATTTTATTCACAGAAATATAGACTGATTTCCTTCTTTTTGTTTACAAGTCATATTTGCACAAAGCAATTCTCTTATAATGCCAGAGGGGAGTCACCATTTATGCCAAAAGCGCATTTACCTGTTGAAAATGTCCAAGCCTGTGAAAGGATGGATCCTTAGTTGTTGGCCCAAATAAAAGCTCCTGACCTTTTCTCTTCTTGGATATAGGAGGAGATACATAACCAGAAGATCCAATCGCTCCAGTTATTGCAGCATTAGCAGCCTGTTGAATATATGCCATGTTGTTGGTATGGTCTCCATGAAAGAGAGCCTGTCTCTCTTCACTTCCTTCAAAATTCTTGCAGTCCATGCATTTGCAATTTTCAGAACAGAGAATGTTGGCCTGGAAGCATTCACAGTACTTCTTGAGACACCCAGATTTCTTGCAATGGCATCCCTTGTTGTGCTTTCCCAGAATTAATCCTTCCCCATTCTCCTCCTGCATTCATTTGACACCAGTTTGTACACTTTGTCAAAACTTCTATTTTGTTTTTTTTTTTTTAAAAGAAAAAAAAAAAGATTTATGAAAAGCTTAGTGAAAACTACAAGCAAAGCTACTTATTTCATTTCAATATAAACTGGAAATAGTTATCTCTTGTACATTGTACCTTTATCATAATGGTAATCCCTAACATGGAATATTCTGAACACTATTATCCAATTCTGATCCCCTCAAAGCCTAGGAAGAATAATTTGATTATAATCCTACCCTGTAAAACTCTAAATGGCATTGCTGCTACAAAAATGGCAGTCTTATGCTCGTGATCCCAATGCTTTAATCATTGGATAAGAAATGGACCTTGTATTTTGATCATTGGGTAAGCCATGGACCTTACATTCATCATTATGTTTCCATGAAACTACCATGGAAAAATTATTGGACATCTATGATATATTGTGCCTTGTAAAAGACTTGATTATTTCCAGTATCATCATATCTTGATATTGGTGTAAAAGCCAAAAAGGTGACACAGAGATAATGATCATGAAAAATCTATCCATAATATTTCAAATAGTGTGATGCTCTAATGAATGGTTTAAACTAAAATTTAACCAATCACACACTTGATAGCAGAAAGTAGACTAAGCATAGTTTGTACACAAAATTCCTATTTAAATAGCAATGAAAATGCCAAAATGGCTATGCATTTATATAGCCTCACATTATAACATCTGGTGATCAAACTCTTCATAGTACCCTAAAGAATCATGTGATATACATATCTGATATGTGAAAGGATATGGGTACTTGGGTATGACTCTCCACATAAGGAAAATATGTGGAAGAAAAAACTAAAGATATCCTTGTTGTACATAGATGTCTAGGCAACAGCTGTACACGAATCCAAGCACATACAAAATAATAAAGAGAATA
Organism: Ricinus communis; assembly: GCF_019578655.1. NCBI lineage: Eukaryota > Viridiplantae > Streptophyta > Magnoliopsida > Malpighiales > Euphorbiaceae > Ricinus > Ricinus communis. The sequence continues at coordinate 27,247,319 of NC_063258.1, forward strand.
TACAATGTCTATGAAGCATTTTAAACCTGTAAGGACTGCAATTTAACTGCTTGCAACTTGGTGAACGAATATATGAAAAAAAATGCATTCAATTGAATAGCAGTTTGTATATCCATACCCGACTATCTCTTGTTCCATGCGGACTGCTTGCAATTTTTGGCCTGAATGCATTTGGATTCCGCTCTAAAGTGGCCTCAACAGCTTCTCGTCTAGCAGCTTCATTTTCAACATTGTTATAACAATTTACACAATTGCACCCATCACAATATGTACCGGATGCAAAGCATTCACAATACCTTGAAAAGACACAAAAAAGATGGTACAAATCAGTAATTATCTTGCACCAGATGGTAAGGTCTAGCAAAAAAACAAAGAAAGCTACAGAGAAAATGAATTTTACAAAACACAAAGGAAACAAGGCAACAGGCCTCTATATACATACATACACACATAATACAATTCTTCAAAGAGCCTCCTCGATACTATTCTATACCCCTTCAAAAGAGCTGAATTTCCATGGATTTACTAATTCCAAAATTAAACAAGTTGGCAAGATTGTTCCTAGATAATGCAACACAATTCCATTTTTGTCTAAATTTAGGAGTAAATGGGCTTCTAGATGCGGTATTTCATTAGTGATCCTTTCAGGTCCTTGGCTTGTCACATGAGTCTGAATTTCATATTTCTGTATGTGAAAAGAACATTTCATGACTCTAAGAACATAGAAATGCATTTCCTAGATTGCTTTTATTGAAAACATATTCTCACAGTGAAGAAAACTAATCGATATATTACCCACCAAGTACAAACTATTAGGCAACTGACGCCAACAAACCCTACTAAGCCGTACTAGTGATTATTCAGGAAATTTCATCAGAAAACATAGAAATAAGTAGTCAATTCTAAAATCATCCCATAGATTGAACCAAGATGTACTTACAGCTTCAAGCACCGTGAGTGTTTACAGTTGCATTGCTTTTGTCTCTTTGGAGTGCCGTCTTTCAGTTCAGCATTTGGTCTTGGCTTTGATTTTGGTGATTCAGGCTTTCTGGGGAAAAGGTGTAGTGTTAGCACCAAAGTTGATGAATACATAGTTTTACACAATGCCATAGTATTAAAGTAGTCATGTGTGTTTCTCTATAAATAATATCAGAAGAAAAGCCGTCACCGGTGCAAAATTTAATCTCGCAAATAAATTGTAGAAGAACTAAGTTCGAAGTCATATATTTCTCTAGAGATGGGCCGGATAAATAAACTTAACTTGATTGCTAATAGCTTTATTCACACTCTCACACAAAAAATACCATTGACTTTTCACTTTTAAAGCAAAACTATATGCTAATCTTAAATTGTTAATAGCAAGAGCAGCAACTAAAAACCCTCAGTAAGATTTTCAAACAAATTAATTTGAAACACTCAAACATCTTACAAATATTTTATTTTTTGAAAAGAAAAGAAAACAGAAAAGAAACAAAACTTTCTCATTTCAAAAAAAAAAATCACAACAATAATAACAGACTTACATAGCCCTGACTGGCGGTTGCGGCGGCAGCAGTGGTGCTTCTGGTATAGCTACCGCCTGCGGCTGCTGAGGAGCAACAACTGGCTCCTGTGGCAGCGCCACCGTCGCAGGCGGTTGCTGCTGCGATTGAGGATGTTCTGGAAGAACAACATTATTATTGTTGTTGTTATTATTACCTTGCGTCGTGAAATCTAGCTGTCGGGCTAGCTTCTTCGTCGGGAAATCTAAACTCTCCGATTGCGACGATGACGCCTTTTTTGGAGGGAATTCGTTTCCCTCACCTTCTCCCATCAAATTTTCAAATTCCCCTAAATTTCCTATCACTTACCCTCCAAAAAGAACCACCCAAACTTTCAATTTCTTACCAAAAATAAATAAATAAATAACCAAAATTTAAAATTAGTGAATCAAACTTAGCAAATCCACTCCAAATTCTTCAACTTTTAGATCCAAAACATGTAATTACACAATATACAACAAATCAATCAGCTCAATATCTCACACCTAAACTTAAAACCAATACTGGTAATAAAAGTAAACAATCATTAAATAAATTTCTTCCTTTTTCTTTTTGATCCCTAAACAGAAACACAAAAAGATCGTTTTTTTAGTTTTTATTTGGAATAAAGGGAGAGAAAGAGAGAGGGGGGGGACTGTGAGGGTATGGTGTAAAGAGGGTGAGGTTTGGAGGCTATGGTTGTGTTCTTCTTCCGTCTCTCCTCCCTCTCTCTCAAGACATTTTGAAATTCAATTTCTTTGTATATTTAATGGTCAGATTTACGTTTTCACTTTATCCTACGGTCTTTATTGAAATAGATGATCTGACGGTGTGAATTCATAGGCAAAGGAATATTATTACCGGTTTCACCGTTTGATTAATTGAGACTGAGAATTTGCAGGAAAACGGTGTGAGCGGAGTTGTCTAATGAGATTGTATATGTTATGGGCTCGAGTGTAGGGGAATATCGGATTGATCCATTCATACACCGACACGTGAGAGATAAGTGATGTGGGGTTGTTGGCGTAATATGTGTCGATGTCTGATTGGGGACAAGCGAAAGTAAAAAATTGGCGCTAAAAAGAAGGGAATAAGAAGTTGTTGACTTACAAGGTAAAATATGAAACATCGTCCAAGGTAAAATTTTACGAAATTTTATGACAGATTTTTCAGTTGTTACTGTTTCTCACCACTGTCAGCAAAGGACGAGCTATTAAAAACAATAATATATTTATATTATTGGGAGCTAAACCAGGAAAAACAAAATTAACAACAATATTTTGAATATTACATTGGACGATTCATATTTCTCTAATATTTAAATTAAATTACTCCTCTTATTTATTTCTATTATATTTTGTGCTTTTTTAGTTAGTTTTTTTGAAATCTGCTTTTGTAGTTAGTTAGAGGTTAAAAAAACAAGTCAAAAAAGAATATCAAGATAAATTATATATTTGAGAATAGTGAACAAATAAGAAATATCATAATAGTTTATGTATTTAAGGATGGTTAAATTCTTAAAAGATAAAACGGAATTAGTAATTCTAATTATAGATGGTAAATTAATTAAAATATATTTTGAATCATGAAACTTTTCCATTTCTCTTTTTTCTAGAAAAATAATTTTTCGTTATTAATGAAAATCAAAATAATTATAATTAATCAAATAAATAGAAAGATGATGAGATAACATTAGAGAAAATGTGCATAATATAAACATCTCTAAAGAGTATTATGAATATTGAAAGAGTCATTGTGAAAATTTAAAATAATTTATAATGTACGAACGAATTTCAGATCGAATCCAACAATGTCTAACACAAGACCTGCAACATCACTGATCGGTCCAAATTATATATAGATATTTAATGGTATTTTAAAGCCTTAATGATATATATTTTATATATAAAATGATAAAAATATGTGTTCTTATCTCACTTAAACTTAATTGTCTATTTTTAAAAATATTAGCAAAAAAAAAAATGAAGCTAAAAGAAGCTTAATTGGATATGTTTGTGTCAATGCCCAAAATTAAGATGCATTAACTGCTATACAAGGTCCAATGGATAATTTAGTCATTTGTATAATTATTAGAATTTATATTAAGAGTTATTTATGAGAATAGTATTTGATGGAAATAAAGATACTTAAAGTTTTATTTATTATATAGACTTATATTAGTATATTTGTTTCTATGGAGACTTATTTAGAGGATAACTTTTCTCTATATATATCTCCAAAAAACCAAATTCGAAAAGATGATAGTTTTCTCCTACCTGTTCTCTACACCTACCCACTATTATTCTTTCCATAATTTTCTACAGTTCTTCTTAAACATTTAGTTTTTAATTTTCATTACTCTTTTTAAAATCTAAAGATATTTTCAAGAAGTGGAGAGTAAGGACCAATTCTCTTCCTACTTGAAGAAATTCTTGATCCAGAGGGAGTTTTTTACTTTATTATTTTATATTTTTTTATTTAATACCATGATCATTGGGTTAAATTTATTAGACTAGTTTTTATAAGTGTTTAGTTTAGTCTTTTTACTTTTGTATGAACTTTGTTATTTATTTATTTAATGAATTATTTATTTATTTTTATATCTTTATTAGTTTCGGTTATTATTGTTAGTTAACTATCATATTAATCTAGCAATAGTAATTGTTATGAAAATCTTTAGATTGAAAGTATTAAAAACACATCTTTACTTTAATCTATATGGGTATAAAAAAACCTAGGTTGCGCATTAGCTTGAGTGATTTAGGAAAAAATACACATCACTATCTCATCCATTAGATATAGGCTTAAAGTAAAACAAGGAGATTAAATATTATTTTTAGCATATAGTTTTAGATCATAAACATTTGCATTTGCATTGCATATTTATTTATTGTCTATTTAATCTATTTCATGAATACTACTATTTTCAAATACTAACTTAGGGTGTTTAGATTTATTTTTATTGTTTTGTGTTGATAATTAGTCTTTATAATAAGTGACCTCATAATTTATTGAGAGATAGACCTCATTGTAAACTTATCCTTACTATATGAACGATTCGTGCACTTGCAAATACTAAAAAAACACATCAATCACAAGTCCAAAGTTTATCTATGTTGAGACAAGCTCTCATACTACACCGGCAAATATCTTCATAAACTTGAGCTCATGATCAAATCAATCTAATTTCAAATATTTTAATAAATAAATTTAGAATTTCTATTTAAAAGCTAAATAAATCCATACTTTAAAAAATTATGAATTTATATGTCATACTTTTATTTAATTAATTAAATCAAATAAGACCAATTATTAATTTTTAATATTAAAAACTAAACATTTTTATGTTTATATATTCGAAATGAATGTTTTATTTATTAAAAAATATCAAAATTAATAATTGTTGCATCTATTTCACTGTCATCGTCGACTTCTTCAAATCATCATCAACACTATTATTATTATCAATTTCATCAGTTTTAGTCAAAATTTGAATCTATTTGATTTTTAAATAGAAATTAAAGGTTTATCTATTAAAATAATTAAAATTATACTTATTTAGCTCCGACATACAAGTTTAAGGGGCTAATTACTTAAAAAAAAATTCTAACTTTTAAATTTTTAACAATTTTAGTTTATACTTACAATTTTTTCTTAAAAAGCACTAATATATATATATTTTATAGAATACAATCTAATAATCACGTGCGGTGTGATCGGCCAATGAAGTGAAAAAAAGAAGAAAAAAAAAACAGGAGAGATGAGTCAGCAACACTTACTGACTCATTTAAAATATAAACTCTCACTTCTCTTTTCTTACTACCAATTGTCATGTTTTGTCACATTTTCTCTCTAACTTTCTCTCTTTAGAAACCACACAAACCGCAGCACTGCTCAAGTATGTCCCAAGAGCTACTGCTACTATCTTTGCAACTTGCTCCTAAGCTCCTTCTTCTGGAACGTTGTCGTTTCTTCCTTTCCTTGCAAATGTTAAATTCTGCCTTCTTGTTTTTCTCTCTTTCTACCGCATTGTGATCTCTCTCTCTCTTTTCGATCCATTTACATTTTGGTTTTATTTTTTGATTTTGTGCTGTTAACACATTCAGATAGATTTGATTTTGCTTTTAAAATAGCATTTTGCATTTTAGTTTGTTACTCAATAAATTTGATCCTTTTGTTAATTTGCTTATGCATTTAGTAATTTGCTATATTTGAAACTTTGATTTTGAAATGTGAGGACTTTTAAAGCCGCTCTGTACTTGTGATGGTTTTCACGTGATCGCTGCTTTAGGTTAGATATTTTTTTCGCTTTGGATAATGACAGTGTTTGGTTACTGGGAAAATGTATTGAAAGGAATGACATTTTAGGATTTTCTAACATCTAGGTAAGAAATATCAATGAAGTTGGCAGTGAGAAGAGCTACTGGATCAATTTGAATAAGATAAATTACTTCAAAAACTTTAAGATCTATGTAGAGTGTGTAGCTAAGAAATGCATCATAAGAGTCGCTGTTTGAACATGGTTTTGCTATGGATTTGAAGGTTACAAATGCTAGCACATCGATAAAAATCAAAGAGAGAAAGAATGGGTCTTGAAGCTTGCAGCTTTAGGTTCATAAAATGAAGGTCTTTCTTGCTTAAAGAAAGAGATGCTATGATTTTACTTACCCAAAAGAGGAAACAAAGTAAAGGGAAATCTTTTTAGCTTTAGAGCAGCCATGAAAGAGAATGCAATTGGTTTTGAAGGTTTTTAGGATTTGGGTTTGCTGCTATTTCCTAAACTCAGGGTAAAAGCACATTCAAAATAGAGAGATTGGTATAATCTACAATAAAGATGGGAGCTTGCAACCAAAATAATGGATTTTGTTTGGCCGAAAGAGATTTTGAATGGGGATTGCATTTTTTTTTATTTCTTCTTCTTTGTGCAGTGATTTATTGCAAATGGAAAAGTGAGAGAGGCAAATTAGATGAGTCAGTTGAGTCAGCAAGTGTCATCTTCCCCTTTTTACTTTCAATTTCTGATTTACTTTCAAACATGTGTGGTTTACATTTTAGTTGAGTCAGCAAAATTCACCGCCAGGTGATTGCCGTATTATATTTAAAAAAAAAATTAAGACTAATGTTTTTTCAAAAAAATTAAAAATATTGGTTAAAAATGTTAAAAGCTTAAGAGTTGAAGAATTTTTAAGTAATTAGGCCCAAGTTCAGGAGGATATTTTTCTCCATTCATAAATAATTAAAAGGATTAATTAGAATTTTAGAAGAGTAAATTTATCGTTTCACCGCAAATTAAGAATTCTCTAATAGAGGAAATCGTATTACAATACATTACTACAAAAATATGTACAAAGGAGACACAGTAATTACCGGAAAGAGAAAGAAGAAAGAGTAAAAATGGGACTTGGACGTACTTCAGAAATAAAGTTTTTGCACGTAAATTTAAATATAGCAAGTTGAAGAAAATATGCCAATTTACGAAATTAAAATGTTGTGATTGAACGATGTGATGGACACGAGAACTCTCTTGCCCAATACAAATAAGAAAATAGAATTGTAAGATTATTCAGAATAGCTTATCATAATTCATCCATTTAACAGATATAAAACGAGAGAAATTAGAAATAACAGAGGATCGAACAAGTCAGATAGGCGAATCTCATCCGACTGACTATGATAATGATAATCTCGTTACGTGCATTGCTGACCTAAAACCTGATACTCAAATATAGAACCACCATCACATCCATATCAAAATGTAAAAACCAAATTAATGCAGCTATTCCCCAACTAAAAGGCAGCTTCAACCTACTCCAAAATCTCACATTCACCGTACAAGATGAAAAGGAATGGAAAACCCAAACAATAAATTCAAGTCCTAAAGAGTGTACCATAATCAGTTCAAGAAAAGCTGTGTCATACTATCGTTTCTCAGCGTACACAACACACACCTACTGTACCGTACCGTATGGACAATACTCGTGCAAGGTCCATCTTTCACCACCATTAATACACATCTCCCATCCTGTCTCGTCCCATACCACGTCGATCATCCCGCCCTCGTTCCATGTACATCTCCCGCCGGTAGTCTTTTGGGGGTGGGGCACCCCCCCTTATAGGAGATCTACTCCTCTCTCTAGCATCCCGACCCCACCGGCCATGTTGAGGAGCAAGTGCTGGTGGTGGTGGAGGCGGTGAGGGTAACCGTCTCTCGAACCCTTTTCTATCATGAAAGACATTATCTCTTCCACGATCTCTATGACCCCATTCCATTGGCATTGGCCTGTCAAATTTGTTCCTTCCTCTATACTCATCCTCTGGAAAATCAGGCCGACCCCTCCTGATATCATGATCAGAGAACCTGCCTCCATGTCTTGGAGGTGGTGGACCACCAGGGCCAAAATCCCTGGGACCATCTCTGGCCCAGCCACGGGGAGGAGACCTGAAGCCATTCATGGTCCTGCCAGGGGAAATATCCAACGGAGGACCAGGGAAGCGTCTAGGAGGATGAGGATGTGGAGGGCCAGGATAACCCCTCCGAGGACTTCCCCCGGGTCCATAGCGTGGCCTCTTGCAGTTGTTACAGTACTCTCTCCTTGCGAAGTTCAGGTTGTTACATCTGAGACATGATAAAAGTACATGAGACTCGCAGAAGTTTGAACTTCTTTACAAAATTCAGTCAGAAACTAATTGTGTTGTCTTCTGATTCCAAATTTCTAAAACAATTAGCATTTCAACATATACAACATTATACTTTCTATAGTAAGGATCAAAGGATTAAATTAGAAAAGGGAAGCATTCAGATATTTAAGGGTTAAAAAGCAGTAAATATGCAGACTAATAAGACATGAACTTACAGAGGATCAGAGCAAATCCAATCTCCTTCCCTTGGGCGTACATTAGGATTATTCCTACCCATACCCTCCCCTCTTAAAGGCCCAGGACCAAATCCAGGCCCATCAAAACCTCTACCAGGTGGTCTACCACCAACCCTTCCTCGAGCATAAGGGGGCGAAGAGTCCCGAAATCTACCAGAATCCCTCCCGCTACCAAATTCACGACCTCGTGGTGGACCCCCTGAATGATCATAATCAGAATTGTACCGATGATCTGCATCCCTACGGCGTGCAGGAGAAACAGAACCTGCATGAATTCTATATCCTGGAAAAGAAAGCCAGTGCTAAAGATGAGCAATCCCCAACAAAACAAGGGAGAAGTTCTATCAGTATAAAGTAGTAACACTGGCCATAAGTTCAGAGCCAAGAACTGTGAAAGACCAATTACAAGGACATCAATCATCATTCAGGACATCTCCCCAAAAGAAAGTGGTAGAAAAATGAATGTGTGCCATTCACATGAAAATGGCCCCCTGTTGCTTACCTTTCAGAAAGGTTGTCCAAATTAGTAAATACAACTGGAGCTGTGCCACCTAAAACCATGAATACTTGACCTCGCCATCTATGGAAAATAACAAGTCCAGTGTTCCTATGTTAATGTGTTAAACGCCTAGTTTGTCAACCATAACATGCTTAGAAATGTTTGTCCTGCAGATACTAACAGATTGATATATGCCTAACCAATAAACATTGTACAAATTTGTTCCAAGAACTTAATTAAAACATTCCTTCAAGAGGGATCAATAACACCACCACCACAAACCATATGCAGGGCAAATCACCAACAGAAAACCCACCAAAGTTCACACAAGCCAAATATTTGAAAATTAACCGGCTACCAATTTTTCCCTGGCATCTCAGAAACCATCTCGGCAAATTCATAGGAGTCCACCCAGACATCTAAAAACAGCTTAATTATGCAACTTTTGTCGCAATCACAATCCATAACTGTGCAAAATGGTAAGGTGGGCTAAAGCTGTAATGGCCTTCTTGACCCAGGAGGAGTGGTTTGTCATTTCCAATCTGCCACTGATTATAGTTGTATGCAGATTAAAAAGCCCATGAAAGAAAACAGAAGTAAGGCCCATGGGACCCAACACCAAAGAGTTAAGAGAGATGCATCAACTTCCCACACCAATTCAGCACCAGTTAAAGAAAAGTTAACAACAAAAAGCTAGAGAATAGAAGATTATAGAAAACAAACACACTAGAAGTCCCCCAACTTTTATGCAATTAACCCCCAATGTAGCAACTCTGAAAAGCAGCATCAACAATGGCGCCATAGAACCATTTACACTAAACCAAATTTAAACAACCAAATGACAGAAAGAAAACTAAAAAGAACCAAAAATCCCAGTCAAGCCCCTGATTCCCACAAGGATAATTCCAATTCAATCCATAAATCCAAAGCTTCTAGAATTTATATTTTACTAGGAATTTCAAGATGATGCACTTCCATCCCACAAACATCTTATCCCATTATAGAATGCCAGCTTCCATAAATGTAGAGTCTGCAGCGATTAACCATACCTACAGGACTCCAAATGTAGCAGCCCCACGGTTGCTTAAGACCTAAAACTGACATCCAAGCTGACATAATAACAGTGAATAATTCAACACCCCCAAACCATGTGTCGTTAGCATCATCTCAGTATCCTTAGGAGCAATCCCTCAGAAAATGCAACTTAGGAACTTCTAAAATTTAAACCCCAGATGCTACCGAAGCTGATACCACATCTAATTTCCCCGTAACCTTCCAAACCAATAAACACGGAAATGGTTTGCATTCCCACAAATTCCAACCCATGCACATGGCAACGGCTTCACAATAGAATGAGATGCAAGCATCCCAAAAATTCCAACACCATTCATAATTTTGATAGAAGGCATCACTCAAAACCATATTAACCTTATTAAATCATATTCCTGAATACCATGATCCCAAACTGCACTGACACCAACATGCCTTCCTCAAGACCCAAGTTCTTGCAGGCAACATTGAAGCTGTAACACATAACAGCAAATTTTATTCGCAATTCGACACTCATAAGTGCTGGTAGATCCACATGCTTGATATGCAGCAGAATGAATTTAACAGTAAATAAAAAAAGATTAAGGAACCTATAAGTTATATAACTAGAGCAAGTGTATTAGACCCATAAGGTTAATTATTATATTAAAATCCTGAATCAGGACAGAAACAGAAAAATCAAAAGATAAACAGTAAAATCTTTGTTAACATCATGAGATGAATACCTCATAACTGGGAAGTCTTATCTGGTAAGTAAATATAACCACACACTGCTGCAAGACCCGTTTTCTTACCCTAACCCTTCGTCTTTCAAAGGAAAGAAAAATAAAAAGGAAAATAAGGATGTAATTTGATTTTTCCATGTCTGCAAACGAGCGGAAGGAAAGTAATGCTTACTTTCCCTCAAATATGTACTCTTCAAAATGGAGAGAGTGGAGAATATTTTTAGGTTTCTGAACAACAAAAAATAAATCCATTTTCATTCTCTCTTTCGATTTTCCCTCAATCCAAACAATAAGGGAGATTATTTTGTTTCCTCTCACAACTTTATTCCCAATCAAAGGGATATGCTTCTAATCTATAATTTTCCCTCAAGTAACAAACTAGACAAAACTTGATAATTTTATTTTGAATAAAATAATCAAAACTTTGACTACGCATGAGGCTTAACTTAACAAAGTATCATTCCCATCTCAATGCCCACTACCATCTTCAATAACTAGAGTAACCATAGGCACACATACATATACCAACAATGGGCAGTTTCATGCCATGTAATGCAAACAATTATCATAATCAAATGACTATGATTAGATCATGTTAATCTACCTAATAAGAACCATAACAAGTTGTAAACGTACACAATAGAACTATAAATTTCCTAAACTATTTCATCAAATACAGGAATTTAAATAAATAAAAAAGATCCTTTCCCTCAACAATTAATTAATCCACCACATTTCAAATATTAATCGAGTATGAAATTGCCCCTGCAACCTCGAAAGCCGCAACCCATAAGTTCCAGCTCTATTAAAATTGAAAACAAGTAATAAAATAATTCTAACCCTGAAACTTATTTAAAAATCCGAACATACATGTATATATACTAAAGCCTAAATTTAAATCTTTGAATTGATAATAATAATAATAATAATAATAATAATAATAATAATAATAAATAATAATAACAACAGCAGCAACAGATCCAGAAAAAAATCCAATAAATAAATAACGAACCAGGATCATCGGAGTAACGATCAGAGCGAGAATATGGGGGAGGTTCACGACGGACCTCGCCAGGCTCGTAGTCGCTGCCACCACCGCCGCGGCCACCGGCGCCACCATCACCGCCATCACTGACGGAAGGACGGACGACGAGGCTGCTAAGAAGGGGCTGATGATGCGATGTCGTTTGGTCCTTGTCTCTTGACCCCATCTTCTTTTTCGATTTTTTTCCTCTTCTCCTTAGTCGGAGCGATGTCTATAAGTACAAACCCTAGAGATATGCCGTCACTTCCGATTTTTTTTTTTTTAATTTTCTTTTATGTTTCCTAATTTTTGGAAGAGAATTAATCAAGGCCGCAAGATTGCCATTACGACGTCAGCCTGTTGCTTAAAGCGGCAATTATAAATGTGTCCGGTCGGCAATTATTTAGCCTATAATTTGGGCCATTCTCCAGCTAGTAATACTCGATACCTACTAATAAAGCCCAATTGCCCAAATAGAACAATACTTTAGCATGAACCTTCAGGCCCCAAACTTCATGGATTTTTATAATTGGGTCCTTGAACTTTATTTTGATTCAATTAAATCTCTTAACTTTATATTTTGTTCTCTTTACATTATGTGTTAACCGTTTGTTTACTGTGTGCTTTGCACACTTTTTAAAACGTGCATATAATCTATTTAAATAATATTTTATTATTGAAACAATTAAAGGTAATAATAAATAATAACAATAATAATAAACTATTTTATTTTCAAAGAGAAAAACATAATTAATTTGAGTAAAAAATAATTAACCGCATCATTTTATATAAAATTAACAATTTTGACTATCATCCGCCATCATTATTTATCTTTTAGTTTTAACTATCACTTCTATTTTCAAATATTCTTACAAATTATTATTATTCATCATTCAATTTTAACTATCACTTCTAGTTTTTTAAATATTTTATAAATTATTATTTTATTTTTTCGCTTTATATTTTAAATATCTGATTACATTTATTATCTATTCTCGTAAAAGAATACAAATAAAAAAAAAAACACTTCACTCATTATCCATCATTGTTATCAAAGATCTTATATTCACCACAATTCATCATCTAATAGACCTAGACCTACAATGTGACTTTTAGAATTATTAATTTACTTCACTTCTCCAATGTGATATTGCGGAAATGACATAAAATATCTATTTTTTCCTTAGATTCTCATAGTGGCAATATTATATTTATAAATCATAACAAACAAATTGATAATAGCTATAATTAAAGGAGCAGATACTTTAGTTTATTAAGTTTAAGATGGCAAATATCATTCTATAGAAGAGTGATTTGAAAAGTTTATAATATATCAGTAGTAAAATGAAATTTTTCAAAAAAAAGTAGAAAGGCAATTGCCCATTCTCTATAATCTGGTTTCGCCACCGGACCCTCACGACGGTTAGCAATCAAAGCATAATTAAATATTATTATATCATTGCTTTTGTTGTTGAAAATGAGAGTCCTTTTGACCTCATCACAAACAAAGCTAATGTTCCATTTCTCACTAACAACACACAGAGTTTAATATTATTATGTCGACCTTTTTTTTTTTATTGTGGGAGTTCTTTATTAATGTATTTTTTTATAGTTCTGAATTAAGAGCCATATTTTTAACATTAAAGAAATATGTAGTTTTATATAATCTTAGTGAAAAATATATTCAAAGTCTAATAATATTATTTACTTAAATTCACATTTTATAGGTGCAGTAACGTAACTCTTTTTTTTTAAATTTCATGTTAGTGAATATTGGGAATTAGGGAGTGTGCTTTACGATATTGTGAATCTAAATTGGGATAATAGAAATAGTTATGCTATCCATATCAAAAAAAAGATAAATAGTTAGTAGGGCTAAATTGTTTAAATCGAATTTTGGCAAGTTTGAGTTTAGTTTGATCTTATATGGCAAAACGAGTTTTATGTGAGTTTTTATATTCAAGCTCAAATTTGATTTATTTTAAAAATTATTGAATTCATAAATAAATTCAGTTTAATTTGTAAATAATTTATTTATTATGTTAAACGAGCTAAGTTTAAATTTGGCTTATTAGGTTATTATAAAATAGAAAAAGCTCAATCTCATTAAGAAAATGTTTGATTCAGAGATTTGATGTAGTTGATAGTTGTTTTTCACTGAACAACTATATTAAAACGTTTGGTAAACAGTTAAGAACAGCTGCTCATAGCTGATTTAGTCTCAATCAGTTGGTGATTGTATTAGTTTTATTTAAAATTTTTTCTTATCAGCTAATAGCTGATTTTGATTTTATTTATTTATTTGGACAATATTATTTTTATTTAAATTCATTAATAATAACTTATTTTAAATTAATCTCATATAATTAAATTTTTATATTTTAGAATAAATTATTATTATTTTAAAATTATTCTTAATAGTTAAATAATTATAGTAGTTAAAATTATAGTATTTGAAATTAGAATTTTTTATTAATAGAATTTAAATTTAAATTTCTACTCTTAAAATAATTATATAAGTATTTTTAATGATATAAACAAGTGACTTGTAAAAAATTAACTATAATATTTTTAATTATTATAAGTTATTTTTATTAATTTATATTATTAAATATAATATAATAAAATAAAATATACTTAATGACAAATTATATCTTCAATGGTCATTTAACATGCTAACAATAACTCAAGTAATAAAGTTCTACTAAACAGTTTAATTTATCAACCATCAGCTACTAGCTATCAACCACTAACTACCAGCTGCATTGATCAGCTGAACCAAACATGTTCTAAGTATTTTTTTTTAATCTCTATTGTTATTAAATGATAAATATCATAGTTATTAATATTATTATATAATATATATAAGATCTTAAACTTAAAAATAAAATTAATTTAAATTAGAGCTCGAGTTTACGAGTTAGTAAACGAATAATTTGTAAATTAAAACATTAAATTCTAAATTAAACTCAGGATAGCAAAATTAATTTAACAAATAATTTTAGATGGATTTTTTATCAAACTAAACTCTCACAAAACATATATTTTATTTAAAGTTATAATTGTTTAAATGGTTTACTTTCTCTTCCTATTTATTAGGATGTGTACACAGGATTTAAATAAAAAGTTGTCTAATTTCTATAATTTAATACGAAGTTAAAGATAGTAACCCTAATAAATACGCAAAAAAGAAAAGACCTTGCTCAAACAAAAACCATGTAAAGCGTTCTTCGGAAAGCCGACTTTCTTTTGGCAGGTCTCGCTCGGGATCCTGTAGTTAACCTAGTTCATGCTGTAGCTCAATGTCCTGCACGTGTTTCATGTCCATTTGCTGGTTTCGTCTTGTAATTTAAGTTAGAAACTAAGGACTCAAATGAAAATCAACGAATAACACGAAAATGTGAAGCTTCAGGAAGAGGCGTGAAGATCTGGACACCTCAGCGAAACGGATCGGTGTCGTCAGATGCTAAATTACTAAGACATCCCTTATTATTACTTTTCTTAACTTTTTAACAAGAGACAATTCCACCAACTCAGACACTCCATTGCCATGTGTCGCAAGACCAGCCGCAAATATTATCCGTCAAATGACAAAGTCACCCTTCGTAATTTTGTTATCAACCAAACAGGTCCATTTTCCTACAACTTGTCGAGTTCTGATTTGCTTAATCATGAAACTGCAGAACAACTCGATCACAGGATATTTAAACCCTCATTCTCGTACCACAGCGAGTCGGCGACGCGACAGAGATACCTGACCATATATTTATTTATTTCGCTAATTTCATTGTTAATGATTATTAATTATTATTTCTTTGAGAGAGGGAACTTTCTTAATTATTATTAATTATTTAATTACTTAAAATTATACGAAAGTTGTGTGATTACCTTTTTAACTTTGTCGTTTTACGTCAAGAGAGACACGCGTCCACCGTCCAGTATTTTCTCTGCAGAAGAAAAGCATTATTAAGGCGTCAGTCCTCTGCTCTGTTACAGTGTTTGCATCTAAGAAACTTCTCCGAGTCATTAAAACCCGGCGCACGATAGCAAACAAAAGCTTTCATTTCCCTTTCTGTACCGATCGTAACTTAAACGAGGTATTACTTCTGTTCTTTTCACAAGATTTATGTGTTAGGATGAATATTTTACTTTTGATTTTTTTCTTTTTCTAACAGGTGTGTGAGTTCTATTTTCCTTGGATGCTGCAGTCTCTATGCACGGTTTGTTTTAACTTTTAGATTCTGTTTCATACGCTATAATTTGCTGATTTTGTTGGAAGCTTATACATTAATCAAAATGTGGTGTTGTTATTAGTGAACATTGATGTGATTCTGTTTTCGTCTGTTACTTATAGAAGCTGAGATTTTAAATATTCACTTATAGACGAAGCAGGGGATGATTTAGATTAGAAATTACAACTTGTATTAATAGTACTGGATTGGATATATAATTATCTAAGTTTAATAATTTGATAATTACTACGAAAAGTTTGCTGATTTTTGAGAGCAGGTCTGCTGCAATTTTGGCATGTGGGGAAGACAGCGCGAGTCAAAATCGATGTACAAGCGAATGCCATCTAGAGACTATACAAAAAATTCTGATATAGAGGATGATTCAGGTAATATCCTTCTATTAAGCTAGTTCTTAGTTGGTTGGTTTTGTATAATGTTCTTTAGGGCTATGTTCGTAGACTTGATAGAGTAAAATATCATTGAACATTATAGCTACATTTTGCTCATCTAAGCACTTTCTGAAGACATGGCAGAGACCCTGATTTAATAAAATGATTTCCTGCTGACATTAAGTATCAAGTTTGGACTTTCTGTTGACTTTACTCTGAACTACTTGCTTGATTTTTTTGTAGCTTCAGTTTTTTGTATATTTGATGAAGATGTTTGAGATGATATTTAGGCTTGATTCTTGTATGTTTGTGTAGCTCTTATACAGAACAATATGGATGCTGAAGTCACAAATCCTTCATGGAGTCTTTCCTTTCCACATGTAGTTGCGGCAACCATATCATCTTTCTTGTTTGGCTATCATCTCGGGTTTGTGCTCTTTCTTTTTGCAATTTGCAGTTTTTACTTCTTATTGATGGTATCGTTTTTGGTAGATCATGATGTAATAACAGTCCATGACAATGATTTTGGTGTGCCATATCTACAGTGTGGTAAATGAACCACTTGAGAGCATCTCCATCGATCTTGGATTCAATGGAAATACCTTGGCTGAAGGTGACAAATAGTGCTTTCTTTTCCCCTCATCTTGGCTCTTGCTATAACCTCGTATCCTTTAGCCCAATTGAGATTTCCTACTAATGGTTGATTTCAAATGAAGGCTTGGTGGTTAGTACATGTTTAGGCGGTGCCTTTATTGGATCCTTGTTCAGTGGCTGGATTGCTGATGGGGTTGGGCGGCGTAGGGCTTTTCAGTTATGTGCTTTGCCCATGATTATTGGTGCTTCTGTAAGGTAATATTGAAGCTGCATGAGGCAAATGCTTGTAAAGTAACTAAACACTTCCTTTCATGTCAGTTTAATGCATTTCCTTTGCCTGTTTTAGTTAAATCTGACTCAGTTTCATTGTTGGCATCCTTATATTTTTCTTGTGGAATTTGTTTATTAACCTTCAATATTACTTTAGAATGTTATTCTTGGATAAATCCGGATAAGCTTGTAAAGAAAAAGTTATTGTAACCTTTATGCTTATGGTTGCTTTGAGGCTACATACGAAAAGGGCATGATGGTTAACTTGTTAACTTAGTATATAGCTCTATTCCTACCATATCTGCAACTTGTTCCTTCCATGTTTGATTGCCATTAATTGTTTTTAAAGGTCATAAAGGGTAATATGCTGCAAATGGTTTTCTTAATGTTCTTACGGTTTCCCTTAATTGCCACAATAAAGTATGAGCTCTTCTCTATTTTACTATAGCACAAGTATTTACTCTTAGCATGCACAATCTATGCTTATGTTGACATCTGGACAAATGTATGTATTTTCAGTGCAACAACGACTACTTTAGCTGGCATGCTTGTTGGAAGGTTTTTAGTTGGGACGGGGATGGGCCTTGGCCCTCCGGTTGCAGCTCTTTATGTGACTGAGGTATCAATTGATATACTCGCATCTCATTTAGTACCATGATGTTTTTTTACATAATTGCAAGAAATGAACCGGTATTCATTTGGATTAACCTTGGTGTAAGCAGGTTTCTCCTGCTTTTGTAAGGGGCACATATGGAAGTTTCATCCAGATTGCAACCTGTCTTGGACTTATGGGGGCTCTGTTCATTGGGATCCCTGTCAGAGAAATTAATGGCTGGTATGAAATGTGCATTATAATTCATAATGTTTGTGATTCATATTGAGCACTTCAAGCAAAATTGGCAATGTGTATGCTTAGGTGGCGCATTTGTTTCTGGGTATCTGCAATTCCTGCTGGACTACTTGCTCTTGCCATGGTGTTTTGTGTGGAGAGTCCACATTGGCTATACAAGGTATAGTTATTAACATCTTTATTTTCAATAATATACCTGAATTGCATCAATTATACGTTAGCTAACAGAAAGAGAAAATATCTTGTCATGTTGAGAAATATTGATTGAATCTTTTACTGAGACTCTACCAGCCTTCCTCCTTTTGCGTTCCCGGAATTCTAGTCTCATTTATATTCTTAAGAAATTGTTTGCATTTATTGTTCCAAGTACTTCTTGCATTGGATATGATGAAACTTCTCCTTTCTCCTACAAATGTTGCAAAGCATAACATCTATTAAACCAAAATATCAGGCCCACATGATTGCACAGTTTCATAGCTTATGTTGAAGGTGGATGCGTATAAGTTATAACTTCTTATTTGCATGAATACAGCAAGGAAGAAGTGCTGAAGCTGAAATTGAATTTGAGAGGCTTTTAGGCGGAGCACATGTGAGATACGCAATTCAAGAGTTATCCAAAGTTGACAGGGGAGACAACATAGATAACATAACTTTGTCTGAACTGCTTTATGGTCGCCATTTTAGAGGTAGATACTTTTAACTTTTTGGTATACTCGTAAGGGCACTGTGCATGTGTTGTCTTATTGTTGCACATTGGTAGCAGCTGCTGATGCCATCACTTCCTCTTCTTCTGCATCTTCTATCTCTTCTGCTTGCCTTGTTTTCTTTAGGCTTTGTTATTCACATGTTCCTTTTGCAGTTGTTTTTATTGGATCAACCCTATTTGCTTTACAACAGCTATCTGGTATAAATGCTGTCTTTTATTTCTCTTCAACTGTGTTTAAAAGTGCGGGAGTACCATCAGACCTAGCAAATGTCTTTGTTGGTATTGCAAATCTAACAGGTAGAATATGACTCTATAGCATTCTTATGCATTTTGTTTATTGCATTTTTCTCTTCAACCATGACCTTTATTACTCCAGGATCCCTTGCCGCAATGGTGTTGATGGATAGACTAGGAAGGAAAGTGTTGCTTCTGTGGAGCTTCTTTGGAATGGTAAGTTTTAATTTCACATCAGTTGTTTCAGTTTCATCTATAAGTAATGCTGTCTTTATGATGGCAGAGCGACTTAGTATTAATTTCAAGAATAGGCAAAATGATAAATGTGCTTAATCCGGGTTACATGCCTTTGGAATGCACAATAGAAATTAGATATTTCTGTTATGGACCTTGATCTGATTAATACCAGCGCTGAGGAGCAGTAAGAAGATTTAGGGTACTGAACAGTTGTATTTGGAGAAAAAATGGAAGTTTTAGTTGAAGTTGTATAATCTCTTAAAACAAAGGAAAAAGAAAAAACCAACATCGTCAAGCCATTTTTTGGCATGAGCAGTAATAAACGTTTGTTTTAATTTTTCGCACTTACTCCATTTACAACTGACACTCGCCTGTTTTTTGTCTATTGCGTCCCTTTTGTAATTTGTAAAAGACTTACTTTCTTGCAAATTTTCCTACCATCACCAAATTTCCCTGCAACACTTGTTCACTCTCGCTGCAGTTTCCTGCAGCCTCATCCCCGCTTCTCAGTATTCTTGCCTTATGGCATATTTGTAACTAAACACATGAAGTTATGAATTATGCAACTATATTAATAGGGTAAATAGTAATTTTGGTGGATAACAATCCCAGTTGAGTCGTTAATAGGTCTTGCTTATACTGCTCTTATCTGTTGCATTTCCATAATTTTTATCTTGCATATGAAATGTTGACCTGATCTCTATTTTGATCTTTCTTGATCCCAAGGGATAACATGACATAGCTGAGTGTAAGAAGTCTGAACTTTATTTGATGCATCTTCTCCATGCAGGCAGTGTCCATGGGCCTTCAAGTTGCCGGGGCAAGTTCTTATATGGCAGGATCTGGAGCTTTGTTCCTATCTGTTGGTGGCATGCTGACGTGAGCATTGTTTTTTCCTTGTAAAAATTAATGATGAATTTGGCTAGAGAAATGCATCGATAGTTATCTCAGGATGCTAATTACTGGCTATTAACCTAATTACTAACCACCACAACTAAGTTTTGCTCTTTTAGGAGGTATGACATCTAACTAAGGAGTTCAATGCCATAGATACAGTGAAAACCCCACGCCTGATTTTCTCTTGGCAGCCATTTCTTGAAATCTGGACTGATTTAAGACTTTACGTTCGTAACAGATGTAAAATATGGTCTCTAGATTTACGAAGTTAGAATGTGAACCATAATTGAGAACTTCTTCTTACAGGTTTGTCTTCACATTTGCTTTAGGAGCTGGTCCAGTTCCAGGTCTCCTCCTACCAGAGATCTTCCCCAGTCGAATCAGGGCAAAAGCTATGGCCATCTGTATGTCAGTGCACTGGGTAATTTTTCTGCCTTTCTCTTAAAGTTTTCCAATATTCCTCGCGTCAGTGCCCTTTGCAAAATCATATTTCAAATGGAATTCCACTTTCCTATTCTATTATGCTTATGCTCATCGTACAGCCAATTTCCCCATCTCAGGTGATCAATTTCTTTGTGGGCTTGCTATTTTTGCGTTTGCTTGAGCAACTTGGACCACAGCTCTTGTATGCTATTTTTGCCTCATTTTGCATGCTGGCTGTGGTTTTTGTTAAAAGGAACGTTATGGAAACAAAAGGAAAATCACTTCAAGAGATCGAGATTGCTCTTCTTCCCCAAGAATAGAGCACTAGCCTCGTTCCGATATGCCATTGAGTGAGCTGACGTAGCTTAAGCATCAATCTTCGCATATTGCGAAACATTTTCATATGCAGCAATCCCAGGGGAAGAAAATGACCCATAACTCGATAAGCATTGATCCCTTGTGGCAGAAGATGTCCATATACAGCGGAACCAGAAAGTGGGATTGGAAAATTTTCAAATTTCAATGGTTTGTTTGTGCTGAACTCTGATTCCCAGGCAAATGCTTTTATATGGAGATCTCCTGGAAGACCTTTCATCAGTTTTGGCAAACACATACTACTTAATAACTTGGCTCTCAGACCTGTGTCCAGATCATGTGTTCTTTTGGAAAATTATTAGAGTATTATACAAATGACAAGTTCTCTTTCAGAGGTTTATTTTCCCGTTTAATCCCATATCATTTTGATCAACCCTGATGCTTCAAGTTGGTTAATGCTAGATTTGCGCTGTACAGGCCACAGCCTACAGCAGTACCATGACATTAGCTTAGATACGTTCCTTCACGAGAAGTATCATATACAACATGCCAGTCATGTGCACCCCTTTAGCAGTATGTCACTGGACTTAATGCTGCAAAATGGTATGGCTAATACTGATAAAGATAATATTCCCTCATTTACAATACAAAAATGAGTAAAGGAATGAAGCAATTGGAAATCATGCAAATTATTGGAAGGGTAAGACTTCTAACCAAAGGGTTTGCTCACTGACATTCAAAAAGAATTTTCTTCTATCTAAAATTCTTAAATTTCTAATCACTCTATAAATTGATGATGCAATAAAGTTCTGGGTATGTCAGCTTCTCACTAGGAAAGGGAAGTTGAAAGATAAATTGGAATGGTGCAGGATAATTACTTTCTATTTTCCTTTCCTCTTAAAAGTTGGATGGACCATAGTGGAGGAATAAGGCTAGAATAATGAAGAATAAGCCTTTGAAAAAGGACTAAGTTCGTATGATGGGCCGAAATATTCTTCTAGGATGGGTCGAGAGGTTTTAAATGATGAACCAAAAGACTTTCATGGATTTATATGATAACGGCCTTCAAGTTGAAGAGATAGAGAAAGTCTGATTCTTTGTGTCCAATTTCAACTGAACCGCAAGGATCATAATATATAATATTCTGTGTTTGGTTTAAAAAGAATGAAATCTTTTTGAATTACATAGACACATGAAGTCCAAAACTATTATAGAATAACATAATCTGTATAATTAAATTGTGAATTTAAGAAGCTACAGAAAACAAACAAACCTCATCACCTTTGAACTCAGGAAAACTGTATGGCAAAACCAGAGCTGGTGGTTGTAACACTCATAGGGCCAAATTCATCAAAATCAGAATCAGATCCTCTATCATTATAGTCATACCACCCACCAGGAGAATCCTCATCTTGCCCACTATTTATTAAAGGTACATAAAGCTCAGAGACCGGAACTGGAAGAGGCTCTTTGCTGAAATACTCATCATGGAGCAGTTCCATTGCGGTGGCTCTACTAGCAGGTTCATAACAAACAAGCTTCTTAACGAGAGAGATTTCATCGAGGGAACGGCCGGGGAGGCAGGCTTCAACACCAATGGGATTCTCAACCTTAGCAAAAGAAATTATTCCATAATCAGGAAGCTTTAAACAACCCGGCCACACTTGCTCAGTTAAATTGCCTAAAACACTGATAATTCTATTAAGTTGATCTATATCAGAAGTCCCTGGGAAAAGGGGCTCAAGAGTTAAGAGCTCAGCGAAAATGCATCCAAGCGACCACAAATCAACCTCCAGTCCATAGTCTGTGGATCCATATAGTAGTTCAGGGGCCCTAAACCAGCGCGTCCCAACACACGAAGTAAGTGAAGCATGCCTGTCATCCCCACCTTCATCAACATCATAAGTATAAGAACTCTTTAAGAAATCATCTCCTATATCGCTTGCTGTACCAGTTGCAAAACAAGACGTATCCCCATCCCGGATACTTGTTTCCTCCAAGTAATCAGGAGCCTTGAACTCATTCATCTCTCTAAATGACTCATCTCTCCTTACCACACCTTCTTGGGGTGACTTTTCCATCTCAGGAATGACCTCAGCTGCCGGAACAAGTGGTTCCTGGTTTACAAGGTTGTGCTCATACGGCTGAGGATTCTCATCAGTAGCAACAAATCCAGGATCCATGAGTATCCTTGCCTGTAATGAAAAATCAACTATTGGTAAGAAAACAAAAGCAATACTTCCAGGCAGCAATATTACAAACATCATCACAACCTCATGTTAAAACACCAAAAAATATGAATTCTTACAAAATTTAGACAAGAATATTATAGTTTTCAAGAATGTCCAATAGCTAATCTGCATCTAATTCAGTTACTAAGTTAAGCTAACATTTTAATAGACATAAAAGTTATAGTCTTTTACACGTACTATGGTTGCATTTTCATTCTTCAGAATAACAAAGACAAAATCTCTAAGCTTTTTCTTAAACTTCAAAAAAATGAAGCACTATTGAATGTTACCATTATTGACAAGCCTAAAATATATGAACAAACAATTCCCACACGCCTATGTGGATGTGATCACACGAATCCAAATTATAGCTGCATCTATTGCTTGAGCACATTTGACAAATTAAAAAAAAAAAGATGGTTCCGTTATTCTTAATTTGATAAGAAGTCATCAACTTCAATTAGAAGTAAGCTAAAACTGATCAACATACCTGACCAAAATCAGCTAATTTAAGACGCCCATCATCCGAAATTAATAAATTGCTGGGTTTCAAGTCTCGATGCACAATCGTATTCCTATGACACGCGTCCACTCCACACAAAATCTGAACCATCCATCTCTTGACTTCTCCAACGCTAATACCATTCTTCTTTCCTTGCTTAATAACCGCCGCTAAATCTGTCCTCAAAAACTCCAAAACCAAAACAGCATCCTCGTCTTCTCTCCAAAAGTACTCGTGCAAAACGACCACGTTGGGGCAGTTTTGAAGGATTTGTAAAGTCTCAATTTCCCGAAACGCAGATTGGTAATCGTGGATTTCCTTTAAGGCGACGATCAGGTTGTCGGAAAGCCGTCGGGCTTTATAGACGTCGGAATAAGCGCCGGCGCCTACTCGTTCTTCGATTTCGTATTTGGATATAATTTCCGATCGGGTATGGATGCTCCAGCTTTTGGAGTGAGACTGCTGTTGTTGTGGTGACTGGTCCATGCTTGTCTGTTGTGTTGTGGTGTTAGAGTTTGGAGTTCTCTTCTTTTGCTCGTAGGCTTCTAAGTGGACTGGTCGTGTCGTGCGTGGCAGCAATTATAGTGTGCGCCTTTTCTTTTTAATTTCTTTTATTAATATTTAATCTGGAGTCATAATGACTATTATGCCCCTCGCTTCTTAATTACTTTTAGGCTACTGTATATAATTGCCTCTAATTAGAAAATTCCATTATGGACTAATGAGAAAAATAAATTACAGAGTTTTGTTAGACTACTGTTGTGCTATATTATTATTATTATGAAAAGGAATTTTAATTATAAATAATTAATCATTATAATTTTAGTTAATGTATTAATTTTTTATTAATTTAGATTGTTAATAAATTTATAATTTATAATTATTAATTAAGGTAAGCATAAAATTAACTCATATCATTGAAAAATAAAAAATGGTTGAGATCAAGAAGATGTGTATGTTTCTAGTGATACTATTCCACCTGTCAAATACCCTTTTTTTCATAAGTGGGATGAGATTAGAATCCTTAATACCCCAATTCTGAAAAGGATTTGCACCACCAAGAAGAGGAAAAAAGAAGTGAAATAGATAAGAGAATAGAATTAGGAGGCATGTGGGCGTGGGTCCTTTGGACATTATACTGCAGCGGACACAATATCATCAGTCATCTGAAATGAATCAAACCCATTTGTTGCAGGCCCTAGTGTCACGTGAGTTTTGTTTTATCACCAAAACTTTCTCTGATTTCCGAAAGTCAAGATACTAGCCTTCCTCGATTGCCAAACCTAGAACGATAGAATTACGCTAGCGGAAGTAAATTCAAGAAAGTGGCACAAAGAGACGCAAGAATTTTGAAAGTGTATGCTTGTATTGTTTAACTCACTATAACTCTCTTTATACTTCTCTCTTTATAGTTACAATGAGCACACTCTCTCTCTACACAACCATGAACTACCTACAAATGATAAAAGGAAGGGTATTTATAGTTTTCCCCCTGTCCGCCAACATGGCCGTGTTCCAGGCCGTGTTGGGAACATGGCCGTGCTCAAGGCCGTGTTCAGAACACGGTTTGGGGTTATTGGCCATGTTACCTACTGTGGTCGTGTTTCCCGAAGCTTCTAGGTCTTTCGCATTTGTATTCAACCAACACGGGCGTGTGGGAAACACGGGCAGTGTTGAAATCCAACACGGCCGTGTTGTGTAGCCTTCCCTGCCTAGCTGCGAGGCGGGCCGTGACATTCTCCCCCACTCAATCTGGCAACGCCCCCGTTGCCTGCTCCTCGTAAGCTTTAATTTTCTCCTCAAATTGCCACAAGTCGCGAATTGGCTCCCAACTTGCCTCACTCTCGGGGAGTCCCTTCCACTTGACAAGAAACTCCATCATAGGAGGTTGATTGGACTGTGGCACCTTTTGGTGGGAGATGATGTAGTCCACCTTTTTGTCATACTGAGCCCGCACATTCAGAGGAGCTCTTGTAGACTTACTTCGGCTTGGGTCATCGTGATCCTCCTTAAAAGGCTTCAACATGCTCACATGGAAAACAGGATGGATCTTGATGCCTTGGGGAAGTTTTACCTTGTACGCCACCTTTCCCACTCGTTTAATAATGGGGAAAGGTCCTTCATATCTTCTTCGGAGCACCCAATGAAGTCCGTCGGCTTTGCCATGCAGGTATAGCTTGACAAGCACTTTATCCCCTTCTTGAAACTCCATTGGCCTCCTCTTCTTGTCCGCCCATTTCTTCATTCGCTTGGATGCCTTTTCCAAGTAAGCTCGAGCGACATCAGCTTGCTCCTTCCATTCCTTCGCAAGCTTGAAGGTGGGTGGGCTGACCGGGCAAGAGTGCTCGGTGTGTAGGGTTGTTGGCCCGTGACTATCTCAAATAGACTCTTGCCGGTAGACTCACTTCTTTGCAAATTATAAGAGAATTGGGCAACATCAAGCAACTTCGCCCAATCTCGTTGGTTGGCACTCACATAGTGCCTTAGATAAAGTTCCAAAAGTGCATTGATCCTCTCCATTTGCCCATCCGTTTGGGGGTGCATACTCATAGAGAACTTGAGGTCGGTGCCTAGTAGCTTGAACAACTCTGTCCAAAACCGACCCGTGAAGCGCGTATCCCGATCGCTTACTATGGATCTTGGCACACCCCAATATTTCACCACATGTTTTATGAATAGACGGGCAGCTTCTTCGGCAGTGACGGCCTTCAGAGCTGGAATGAAGATGCCGTATTTAGAGAACCGATCCACCACCACAAAGATCCATGCACAACCTTCTGATAAAGGGAACCCCACGATAAAATCCATGGAGACACTTTCCCATGGTCTCTCAGGAATAGGAAGTGGCTCTAGTAAACCACCCGGGGCTTGCTGCTCCATCTTGTCTTGTTGGCACACAAGACAAGTCTTCACATAGGCCTCCACATCTTCCTTCATACGGGGCCAATAGTAGGCATTCTCCACAAGCGCCATCGTTCATTGAATGCTGGGATGACCTGCCCACTTGCTGTCGTGGCACTCTTTAAGGATCTCCTTCCTTAGATTATCATGGAGCGGCACATATAACCTCCTCCTTTTTGTGTAAAGCAAGTCTCCTTCCAGCCAAAACCTTCGAGTCTTACCTTCTTTTATAAGAGCAAGGAAGTTCTTGGCCATCGGATCATGCTTTAGCCCCTCATTGATGCGCTCCGCCAAGTTGCATGCAGGACGGCTTATATCGGTAAGCTCCCCCTTCCTGCTTAGGGCATCGGCAACAAGGTTTGCTCTTCCTGGCTTGTACTCCATGACATAGTCAAATTCCGCAAGGAAGTCTTGCCACCTAGCTTGTTTTGGTGTGAGCTTCTTTTGCGTTTGAAAGTAGCTAGTGGCGACGTTGTCGGTTTTGACCACAAACTTGCTCCCAAGTAAATAGTGCCTCCATGTCCGCAAGCAATGGACTATTGCAGTCATCTCCTTTTCTTGCACCGTATACCTCCTTTCGGTGTCATTCAAATTTTCGGCTTTGAAGGCTATCGGGATGCCCTCTTGCATGAGTACTCCACCAATAGCAAAATCGGAAGCATCCGTGTGGATCTTGAATGCCTTTGTATAGTCGGGGAGTGCTAAGACTGGCTCCTCCATAATCGCCTTCTTTAGCCCCTCGAAGGCTTCTTGGCACCTCTTAGACCAGTCCCAGGCACGACCCTTCTTAAGTAAATCCGTTAAGGGAGTGGCAATGGAAGAATAACCCTTAATGAACCTCCGGTAGTAGTTTACCAATCCAAGGAAAGACCTCAACTCCGTCACCTTGGCTGGCGGCTCCCAATCTTGGATGGCCTTCACCTTTGAACCGTCCATCCTCAACTTCCCATTACCAACGGTATGCCCAAGGAACGCCACTTCTCGTTGGGCAAACAAGCATTTCTCCTTTTTAACGTAGAGCTCATTAACCCGCAAGGCTTTAAACACTAGCCTTAAATGCTCTACATGCTCCTTCAGAGTGTTGCTGTACACGCCAATATCATCGAGGTAAACAACAACAAATTGATCAAGGTAAGGAGCAAGTACCTTGTTCATCAATGTACAGAATGTGGTCGGCGCGTTTGTGAGGCCAAAGGGCATGGCAAGAAATTCATACGACCCATATCTCGTCACGCACGCCGTCTTTGGCTCATGTCCTTCGGAAATGCGTACCTGGTAGTACCCGGACCGTAAATCCAACTTGGTAAACTATTTAGCACCACCAAGTTGATCGAAAATGTCCGCAATGTTAGGAATCAGGTACTTATTCTTGATTGTGATCTTGTTTAGCGCTTGGTAGTCAATGCATAACTGAAGAGAACCATCATGCTTCCTCTGAAACAGAACCGGCGCACCATACGGAGCTTTGGACGGCCTTATATAGCCAGTATCAAGCAGCTCCTTAAGTTGCCTCCTTAGTTCTTCCAGCTCAGGAGGCGCCATACGGTAGGGTGCAAAGCCGGGTGGTTTGGCTCTCGATTCTAGCTCAATCTCGTGGTCCACTTCTCGGCGTGGAAGAAGTTTCTTCGGCAGCTCTGGCGGCATAACATCTTTAAACTCATCAAGCACGCCTCGGATAGGGCTTGGAAATGTAGCCTCATCAACATGTGGACCTTCTTCCACTTTGAGGGTTGCTAGGAAGGTTGGCTCCTTCCTTTTTACCCCCTTAGAGAGCTGTATGGCCGATACCATTTTGTCTTGGCTTAGCTCCCTCTTTATCGGCACAACACAAGGTTGGCCATTCTCCATTATGCACATGGTGTTGGCGTAAGGAACCAAGAATGCCTTCACCATATCGAGGAAGTCCATACCAAGATAAAATCGTTGATCATCAATAGGAGCAATGGTGATATCGACCTTACCTTGCCATTGGCCTATTCGGATGCTAGTCCCTCTCGCAATGCCAATGATAGGTAGTCTCTTCGCATTTACACCTTTAATGAAGCCCTTTTCCTTTTCGTAAGGCAGCTTTATAGAGTCAGCCACCTCTTTCGCCATGTATACCGTATCAGCTCCAGTGTCCACCATGGCTTGAATGCTTTTGCCTCCGATGTTCGTCTCCACGTACATCCGCCCACGAGGCTTTTGCTCCACTTTGGCTTGGATAGCATTGAGGAGTCGAAGGGAAGCAATTCTTCGCTCTTCTTCTTGCCTCTCTTCTTCAATGATCACTAATACTCCAAGCTTTCCACATTTTGGACACTCATAGGCCCGATGAGGTCCATCGCATATGAAGCAGGCAAGCTTTCTCGGAGAAGAACTATGCCTGTCTTCCTTCTTCCACCTACCCTTATCCTTGTATGAAGCCTTACCATCCTTGGTGGAAGATTTTCCCCTATCTCCACCACCTTTGTCGCTTCCTTCGTACTTTTTTACCTTTGGTTTAAACGAGTCCTTCCTCTTCAACTCTATCAAGGACTGCAGAATCAAGATCATGGCAAGGTCCCGACACCTCGCCTTTCTAGCTCCAACTGAGCCCACCGAGATAACCCATCAATGAAGGCATGAAAAGCTTCCTTCTCCCCCAAATCGGGAATCTCCAACATCAATTCGGAGAATTCCTTCACATATTCCCGAATATAACCATCTCTATATTGGAGACGTCGAAGCTTTGATCTCGCCTCCTTCTCGGCGTTGTCGGGATAGAATTGCTTCTTGAGCTCCCGAACAAAATCTTCCCATGTACTGATGGTGCAGAGGCCCTTTTTCACATCCTCGCACCTCCGTCTCCACCAGACGGTAGCAACATCACTCAAGTAGAGAGATACGGACTTTACCTTAGTGGCGTCGTCCACTATGCCCACTGCATCGAAGTATCCCTCCAAGTTCCACAAGAAGTTGTCGATCTCCCTTGCACTCCTAGCCCCACTGTAGGCCTTTGGTTTAGGAGCATCGACTTTGTGCACCGCTGTTACTTGCGCTCCCCCACTATTCGCCAACGCGGCCTTGCACAAGTTAAGCTCCACCTCGAGCTTATCGACCTTCTCCAGGCATTGGGCAAGCAACTTCTTAAGAGCCTCATTGTCCCTCGCTAAATTGTCGGCGAGAACATTTAAGGCACCTTTCATCTCCCCGCGAAGCTCCCCATCGTCCTCCTTGGACTCTAGCTTCTCGATGGGAAGGTCCATGTCTTCGATTTTATCACACCAATCGGACATGGTAGTCTCCACCTTGACTAGCCTTTCCTCCATCGCGCCAATCACGTCGCGGGACTTATCCCTACGGCCCTTTCCGCTATCCTTTCCTTCTTCCCTTGGAGTGGGAGGAGCGGTAGAAGTGGATTACTCACCAACTTTGGCCATTATCTCGTACAAGAATTCTCCCGAAGAATTTAACCGCGCTCTACTTCCAACTGTGGCGTGATACCAACTTGCTCTGTCTCGAACTTGGCTTTGTCTCGAACCTTGCTCTGATACCAACTGTCACGTGAGTTTTGTTTTATCACCAAAACTTTGCCCACGTGCGGCCTAGCTCGCTTGATTTCCCCGAAAGTCAAGATAACTAGTCAGCCTTCCCTTGATTGCCAAACTCGGCAGAATGATAGCAATTACGCTAGCGGAAGTAAATTCAAGAAAGTGGCACAAAGAGACACAAGAATTTTGGAAGTGTATGCTTGTATTGTTTAACTCACTATAAGTCTCTTTATACTTCTCTCTTTATAGTTACAATGAGCACACTCTCTCTCTACACAACCATGAACTACCTACAAATGATACAAGGAAGGGGTATTTATAGTTTTCCCCCTGTCCGCCAACATGGCCGTGTTCCAGGCCGTGTTGGGAACATGGCCGTGCTCAAGGCCGTGTTCAAAACATGGTTTGGGGTTATTGGCCGTGTTACCTACCGTGGCCGTGTTTTCTGAAGCTTCTAGGTCTTTCGCATTTGTATTCAACCAACACGGGCGTGTTCTTGGGCGTGTGGGAAATACGGGCAGTGTTGAAATCCAACATGGCCGTGTTGTGTAGCCTTCCCTACCTAGCTGCGAGGTGGGCCGTGACACTAGTAGCTGCTGCCTTTGCAGCCAGCCACTGGATTAACTGCCTTGCAGTTCACTGTCATTGAAGCTTTCACTAAACACCTCATCCTTTTTTTTTTTTTCTTTATCCACCAATAATTTTATAAAAATATTAAATATTATTATGATATGGACAAGAAAAGAGTTGAGTGTTAATCTCCCTCACCACCAACTTTAAATCCCCTCAAATATTTATAGAAGATAGCAGATTAAGCCTTGTTTTTACACAAAAAGAATCTGCTGATATAGACCCATTATGTTCTTGAATTAAGTAAATGAACGAATTTAACACCAAAACTCTTGTTATATTATTGACAGCGTTCATAGCCATTTTTTCACAGCGTTCTTTCTGTCGTCGAGTCGGAAAAGGAAAAGAAAAACTCAGTTAAAAAGGACAGTATCCAAATTCATATCCTGTGTTTATGATTAATCTAATTGCCATTTCTCTTGTAAGGTCTCTTTTAAAAGGACAAATTGGTTGGTACGTACGTAAGGGACATGCCCCAGTTTGCCGTTGATTCAAATCCTGAGTACATTCTATAATGGCATTATCTGCACTTGTACACATGCCTCTACTGTTTACTTAACCAGCTTTTTTCACAAACTCATCTGTTTCTCAATATCATTTGTCTGTTAAATGAATGTCAATGTTTGACATTGCCATCTCAAGTCCTTGTTCTAGTTGTTTGCAGGGAATGCACCATTTTCAGTTCATAGAGAATAAGAAGAAAGAAAGACGTGTCTTCAACCATAGTCTACTGTGCAACTTGATAAATATCAATTACATTGTACGATTTTCTATTGGTGAAAATTATAACTGAAAGCAACAGAAGGAATTAATGCCAGCCCTTTTCTAAGAAAAAAAATAGCCATAAGGAATTCATAGTATTAGCAACCGAATACCACAAACCGGAACTCAATTTACTTTACTAACAATACATGAGAAGAGAGAATGAACGGTTCCCTCTGCTTCTTCTAATCAGTTTGTACTGTCTCATAATTCAGACCTGGTTACTGAGGCTCAAAATTACAAACAGAAAAGAATATATAAATCTTAAACATGTAACCGGCTGTCAGGAATCAGCACTTGATGAACATCCCCAGAGTCATTTGAGAAGCAACTCATCCATGTAGTCAAAAGTAGATGATTGAGCTGTCTGTCTGCTGTCATCGTGCCCTAAGAAACACAACCTCCGCACATGATACTCCTGCAATTCATTCAACTACTTGTCAATATGGTGGAACTTGCCTGTCATCATCATTATAGCCTTAACTTGAAATAATGAAAAGGGTCGCTGTACTACTCATGACATGTCAAGATTGCAAATTAGCAAAAGCCATAGTACTCAAGTTTGTATTTATTTAGCTCACCAATTCTGTCCAACTCAAATGTAAGATCTCAGTACTAGTATCTAATTCTGCATTTGGGTTATGCGAAGGAAACCAATTAATGAATCAAAGAACGAAGTACTAACACAATTGCACGACCAGAACTACGACGCTTTTTCTTCCTTGCCATCTCTTTCTTTCTTGGAGGTTGAAGAACAACCTTGATTGCAGTATCAAAAACAGCTTTGACATTCTGCAAAATCAATCAAACAGGGACAACTATCAGTAATATTCGTGAAGAAGCACCGGCCTTGAACATGAAACACATAAGCATCCTCAAGTTTCTCTTTATTCTACCTGCTGAGTCTTAGAGCTACATTCAATATATGCAGCTGCACCAATCTGTTTCCTTAGTTCTTCTCCCTGTTAATGATGGGCTTAGTTTCAGCTACTATTATGCCATAAGATCAAAACATGTCCCTCAAATAAATTGGAAAAAAAGAACTCTCCAACAACACGTACTTGTGCAGATGTTATAACGTTGAAATTCATATGATCAGCTAGATATCCCCTGTCGTCGCGGAGATCTGTAAGAGAACACAAATTGGTCAAATGTACATTATTATTAAAACACGCACCTTGACGACCTTTATGAGATTTCTAATTTGCCAAGTAGCTTACCTAATTTAGTTCCAACAAGAACAATTGGAACATTTGGTGCAAACCGACGAAGTTCAGGCATCCACTGAGAAAATTAGAATGCAAGAATTTCAGTTCCTGATGTTTTAACGATTTAATATGAACCTGAATTCAGGAATAGAAGCTCTATACTTGATGTAGAAGACCCAAATTTTTTATAACTTCAACACCAGAAAAGGCATACTCACTAATGTCAAGTGAGGTGCAAAAAGATAAAATGAGAAGATACGCATTTTGTAAAAGGAAACAGAAAGATGATGATAAAACAAAGAAAAAGTGATCGAGTACAAGAAATTAAAAATTAAAAAAAAGAAAAGGAAAAGACATCGGCACAAAAGTCTATACCTTCTTAAGAACATTTTCATAACTTGCCCTACTAATTAGTGAGAAAGCTAACACAAATATGTCTGCACCTCTGTAACTCAATGGCCTCAGTCTGCTATAATCCTCCTGACCTTTAATTAGGGGAAAAAAGAACTTAAAGTAATTAGTCATAACTAACCTACCAACCAAAACCTAACACCAATAACCAAACTTCAAAATTTTATCACAACCTTATAAAAAGAATAAATAGAAGAAAACGAGAAGATATTTTCTTTTGGATAAAAATCCATCCAGGTACCTGCAGTATCCCATAATCCCAGATTGACAATGTTCCCATCCACAGCCACATTAGCACTGAAATTATCAAATACTGTGGGTATATAATCCTGACAAGAACAAACACATAAATGATTGAGTAACTTTATAGGAAAAGATCCCTAACCTCTAATGCTACTAATGGTACTTAAAGAAACACAAACCGATCAAAGATTTTAGCTTTACGGTATCAAACGGAGTTGGGAAGGAAAACCCAGATGCAGAAGTGCCAGATATTTTCAATTAATGGAAAGAAAGAGTAAAAGAAGCTAAAGAAGATGGAGAAAGAAGTGTGTTGAAGAAACTCACAGTAGGGAACTTGTTGCTGGTGTAACAAATGAGCATACAAGTCTTGCCAACAGCACCATCTCCAACTGTAACACATTTAATGAACTTGGAAGCACTCATCTTCTTAAAACCAACAACTTCAAACAGTAGCAGTTAGTTCTTTAGGTAAACTAACTCTCTCTCTCTCTCTCTCTACTAAAAGGAAAAAAAAAAAGATAGGAAAAGAAAGATTCTTGACAAGAAAAAAAAGGTTGAACAGAAGAAGTTAAAGAAAGAAGAAGAAGAAGAAGAAAGAGAACACAATGTGCCTAAAATAAGTGTTGTGATATATATTATATCAAATGCTAATACAAGAAATCAAGAATGGCTTAAAAGAAAGAGAAAATTTGAGGGTTTTGTTGTCTGTAGTCAAAGGGGCCACAGTTACTGCACTTTATCGTTCCCCTCAATAAATTTCAAATCCAACAGAAGTTGTGTTTTTGAAATGCAGAAAACTGGGACCCTCTCTCAAACGGCCCTTTTGAAGCACTAGTTGGAAACCATCTAACGTAAAATTTGCATTATTTATTAGTACTCCATATAGGATAGGTAGATACCATAAATGATACATATCACCTAAATTTTCATGGCAGAGTTCAATTAACTCATCTGCCATAAATTCTTGACAGATAGTCCACCTTGTATTAAATTCTGGAAAATGCCAATAAAGACAGTTTTGCTTCTCATATAGATAGTACAAGATCATCTCGTTTTGAAAATTTTATCACTACAACAAATTTTTTACTACAAAAACTGATCATGCCCATAGCCAGTGGTTATGAGAAAGAGAACAGAAGATAATAATTTTTTCTTAATCCATATCATCAGGCTTGATACATTTATTTACATGTTTAGACTCGCCTTATAAGTAAATTCTTTAAGGTCAAATGTAGAATTGGCCCAAATATAATCTAGTCTACTAAACTCAAAAAACTATTGAGTGGATTCTTTTAATACTAAGAAAAACCTATACGTTGACAAGAAGCTGCCAAAGCAAATTTTGCAGAAATTATCAGACAACTCAAGACTGTAAAAAGTTGCCGTCCGATACTGTAAAATAAAATAAAATTAAGTTTCTTTTTTTTTTTTTTTTTTTTTAAAGTAAAAGAAGAAAGCAACATAGAGAAAGACAAAGAAACAGCATTTTTTAGGGAAGAAAAGAAGAAAAGAAAAATGTAATCTATCACATGTTCTTCTACTCACATAAATACACAATACAATTGTTCGTTTGGGTGTCGTCTCCTTATAATAATACGATTTAATGATTTCAATTTTTGTGTTATTTCTTAATGTTTTTGAAACAGTTGAAATATGACCGTTTAGACATAATTTGACAAATGCATTTATTATATGCTCTACCATTGTCCCTATTCATACCCATGTGCCAGGACTGCATGTATGTTCCCATCTGTGCTTAATTTCCCGACCGCACAGCTTCAGAATTTGCCCAAACCTCCAAAATTTTCAGTCGCAAATTTGATGTTTTCTGGTTGATATTCCAATTAAAGCTATGCATAAAGCTCTACAAATATTCAAAACAAATTTCTCAATTGTGATAATATTATGCTTAGATGTATAGGGTTTCTAACCCAGTAAATTAACTTAATATAATTAGAATTGAGCTTTAGAATTTCGATCTCAATTGTTATGGTCTATGTGTTATCAACAGTGGTAATATTGACTTCAATTACTCAGTTGGTGCATCTCAATAATTATAGAATATTAAGGTATTTTTAGAAGGAATCTCATTCTTATAAAACAAAAGTGACATAATAATCTGATCTGCTGAAGGAGATTAATTACAAGACAAAAAGACCGGTGATAATCGATAAATGACAATAATGCAAAAATGCTTGAGAGGTTGAACAAGTCACCTGTATCATCTATATCAAAGTTTGATGCCAATCAATAATTGGCTTTTGATAAAATGGAGAATTTTTAAATTCGAATTTTCTTTATCTACTATCCCAAATAAAAAGAAAAGAAAAGAGGTTATAACTATTTCGAAAGAATCCTAGAAACAGTTTAACTTAATTAAGTAATTTTGTTAGTTTAGATGGGAAAGGTGCAGTGCTTTAGTTATTCATATAATTAATATGACGACCTTCCACTACAACTTGAAGATGTTTGTCGTAGTCTCGAGAAACAAAATCTGACTAAACTCATAAATTAAGCTTTGTAGATTTCGATTATCAAACCTCTAATAAACACCAAATTAGCTCTGATATTTGTTTTGCTTTTTTTCTTAATAAATTGGCACTAGATATGCATGCAGTTTCTGTGCGAAAGTACCTTCTTTCTTATTATTTAATTTTAAAAATGCAAGTACTGTCACACTAAATCTATAGATAGTAAATAGAATTCATTAGGATCAAGAACCTGTGAAGCTTGTATACCGTGATAATGGCCAGAGAGAGTTAGAGGAGCCAATAAAGCCTTATGCCTCGATCCTTAACTTCCGTGGTAAAGGCTTCTCCTTTGACCATGAGTCCCGATTTTGGTCCAAGGTTGATAGCTATCGGATATTGAACTTGAAATTTTGTTTAAACAAGGTAGAGAGCAATAAAATATTGACACCAATAGGAGCTAGATACGTGTAAAACTAATGAAATATTTTTTATATATATGAAACAAAGAAAATATTGTAAGAAAACAACTTTTCAATGTAAGGAAAAGAAAACTTTGACATGGTATCATAGCAACATTTTCCCCTTCCCTTCTCCTCGTTTTGCTTTCTGTGCAGCCAGCGTTGAAGCTGTAGAGAGATTTGTGTGTGTGGTTTTTTCGTTGCCTCCTGCCATTGTGTTTGTGCTGCGAAGGAACTTTTTAGTGATGAAAACGGTGTCGGATGCAGCTCGCTTGCCCTTTGCGACAATTTCTGAGTTTGTTAGTTTGACGAGAAATGTAAGCTCTGTTTCTGTTGAATTTTTCCTTGTGGGTATGTGCGGTGGTGCTTCGTCGGCGACCTTGTGTCTACTGCTGCATATACACTCTTAACAGACACCACGCCCGTCATTTATCATTTTGTGCTGTATTTCTTTCCTTTCTTACTGTCTCAGTCGCTTCAAAACAGTGCTGGAGAAAATCTTGTTTCCAAAGCGTCCAACATTCTTTTCTCTCTCCTTCTTTCTGTTTTTTTTTTTTTTCATTTCAAGAAACCTTACTCTTCTCTTTCTAAACACGAAACCATAAAAACAGAAAATAGAAGAAGCCTTTAGTGCCTATGGCGAGGTTCTCGAATTGAAGATCCGTTCGTCATAGAGATCGGATCTGATCCGACTCGCTTAGTTCGGGCTTCGTCGATCCAAAAGAAAAAAAAAAGAAAAAAGAACTGTTGCTATTTCTGTTGCTATTTTTCTTGTTTTTCTTGGTTGCTGGCTGTTTGATTAACGACCACTTTCCCTTCTTAATCACATCTGAAATTCCCTATCAATATCTTCAATGGCTACTAAAAATTTTAATACAAACCTTCAAGATCGATGATCAGAATAGTGAATACTATATCCATCCAAATGAAAACCCATTTGTCATGTTAACCTCCTCTCAATTAACCGGCAACAACTATCATAGCTAGGCATGATCTATGAAGATGTCTTTGATTTTAAAGAACAAATTTCGATTTGTTAATGTTTCAATTAAGGTTCCTAGGGAAGAAGATCCTTTTTATAATGCTTGATTGAAATGCAACAATCTTGTGCTTTCTTGGTTACAGAGATCTCTTAATACAGAAATTGGGCAAAGTGTAATGTGGTTGGACTATGCATACGATCTTTAGGTAGACCTATATGATCATTTTTCATAAGGTAACCTTATAAAGATCTCTGATCTTCAGCAGGAATTCTTCTCTCTGCAACAAGGTAACCTTTATGTTACTGCTTATCATACCCACTTGAAGATCTTATGGGATAAGATATGTAATTTGAGACCTCTACATGCTTATGAGTGTTCTGCCAATAAATACAGGAAACGAGATTTTATCCTAAAGTTTCTTAAAGGGTTAAATGAAAATTTCTCTGTCCAAAGGTCCCAGATTCTTATGATGAAACCAATGCCCCCTATGAATGAAATCTTTGCTATTGTGATTTAACATGAACGATCTTTGAGTGTTGCTATAGTTTCTTGTAATTCAAATATACTGCTTGCTGGGAAATTCAATATGAATGTTGGAAGTAGAACAACTGGTTTTAATCTTGGACATAATCAACACTTGAAGAATATGAATGGCTTTAGGCCGAAGATAGGAAACCATCAATTTAACCTTGGTAATAGTCAAAAGAGATTTTTTGGCAATTTTGGAATTTTTCCAAACAATGGGGCCAAGAAGCCTACCTGCACTTTCTGTGGAATGTATGGGCATCCTGTTGACAAGTATTACAGAAAGAATGGGTTCCCACCGGAACACAAGGGAGCAAGCAAGAATTTTCCGAGTTCTACAAACCAGGTTACATCTTTTCCTTCTGACAGTCATAATTTTTTAACTATTGAACAGATGGCATATCAATTGAATTATGACAATGATAACTCTTTTAACAAATCTGGTGATGATGGTCCTATTACATTTACAATGGATCAGTATACTAGTCTGATGTCTATGATTCAAGAAAAGGCAGTTGACTCTCAGAATGCAGCCACCTCTCAGATTAATGCTCTATCTTCTGCCTTCGATCCTATTGCTAAAAACGGTACTGTTTTATGTTGTTATAAGCAATTCCACAATAGTAAATGGATTGTAGATTCAGGAGCTACTGATCACATTACTAATTCTCTTAGTTTTTTCAAAAGACATTACAAAGTTTTTGATAAATATGTGAAGTTGCCTAATAATGAATTAGTTCAGGTTACACGTATGGGCACTGTTGAATTATCACCCTCCTTGATTCTTCATAGGATTTTCTACGTACCAAATTTTACCTTTAATCTTATCTCCACTTCGTAGTTAACCAAAAACAACCTTTACTCTCTCATTTTTTCCTCCAACTTTTGTTATATTCAGGACATGAAACTTTGAACGATGACTGGTATAGCTAAGCAAGTGAATGGATTATATCAGCTTTTATAACAAGAAGATGTTGAGAAGTTTTCAAATTCATTTTCTGTTAGTTGTAATGTCGTTGCTTTTACTTTGTGGCATAACAGACTAGGTCACCCTTCTAAACAAGTAATGAAATCTCTTGATCAGTTTCATAATGCTATGATTAATGATAATTGCTTTGAATGTGAAGTTTGTCATCTGGCTAAACAAAAAAGGCCTATTTTCCCTGTTAGCAGTTCTTTTTCTACTTCAATTTTTTTTATCTTATTCATTTAGATATTTGAGGACCATTTCCTACCAAAAGCATATATGGTCATTCATATTTTTTAACCATAGTTGATGATAAGAGCAGATTCCTATGGATCTATCCTATGAAGCTTAAGTCAGAAGCTAGACATTTGATCATTGATTTTTACCATCTTGTTGAAACTCAGTTCTCAGTCAAGATTAAATGCTTTAGAACTGATAATGGCAAAGAATTTAAAATGACCGATTTTGACAAATCAAAAGGGATTGTTCATCAAACTTCTTGCACCTATACACCTCAACAAAACACCAGCATATTCTCTCTGTTACACGGAGTTTAAGGATTCAAGCCAATCTCCCTCTTTGTTTTTGGATTGATTGTGTTTTGCATGCTGCTTTTTTTAATTAACAGGACCCCAACACCAATTTTAAACTAGTCAACTCCTTTTGAGATCCTTTTCAAGGTCAAACCTTCTTATGATCAGCTCAAAGTCTTTGATTGTTTAGCATTTGCTTCTGTTTTACCTCATCCTAAGATAAAAATGCATCCTAGAGCAATCAAGTGTGTTTTCATTGGTTTTTCTAAAAACACTAAAGGTTACGGAGTATACAATTTAGAGAATAAAAGCATTTTTGTTTCTAGAGATGTAACATTTATAGAAAATAGGTTCCCATTTATAGAAAATAGGTTCCCATTTAAAGAGAATTTTGCCACAATACCGTCCAATGATGTTCTTTATCCCTGTTTATCAAAATGAAAGTTCACTTGAAGATTTCAAAAGGGCAGATTCACAATCAGTTGATCCACTCCATTCATTTACTGCTGAAATACTGTCTCCTCTAATTAATTTAGGTACTGTTTCTCAACCCTCTCCCAAACCTACTAGAAATATTCACTTGCCATCAAAATTTCACGATTTTGAAGTTTCTCTGCCCAAACATAGAACCACACCACATCATATTTCTTAAGTTCTATCTTATGACAAGACCTCACCTCATTACAAGTCCTATATATGTAATACAACAATATTACCTGAACTAAAACATTATAATCAGACAATTTCACATACTCGTTGGAAATAAGCAATGGCTGAAGAAATAGCTGCTTTAAAAGAAAGTAATACCTGGGAATTAGTTCCTTTACCCAAGGGCAAGCAGACTATTGGTTGTAAATGGGTGTATAAAACAAAGCTTAAAGCTGATGGGACTCTAGAAAGATACAAAGCAAGGCTCGTGGCTAAGGGATATACTCAAAGGTCTAGCATTGACTTTTTTGATACTTTTAGTCCTGTAGCAAAGATCACCACAATCAGAACTCTTATGGCCGTAGCTGCTGCGAAGGACTGGAACCTTTGCCAGCTTGATATCAACAACGCCTTTTTGCATGGTGACTTACAAGAGGAGATTTACATGGATTTGCCTCCTAGTTTTCAGCCTAAGCAGACCAATACGGTTTGCAAACTAAAGAAGAGCTTGTATGGATTGAAACAAGCAAGCAGACAATGGAATGCAAAGCTAACTGCTGCATTGCATACTCAGAGGTTTAAACAAGTTTGCTTCAGACTCCTCACTCTTTACCAAAGGTACTGGATCAAACTTTATTGCTTTAGCTATTTATGTGGATGACACTGTCTTAGCAAGTTCAGATATGACATAAGTTGTAAAGGTAAAAAGATTCCTTCATGATATTTTCCAAATTAAGGATCTTGGAGAACTCAAATTTTTTCTTGGATTAGAAGTTACCAGGTCCAAAACCGGTATTAACCTATGCCAGAGAAAATACACTTTAGAACTTTGCAAGAAACTGGTTTTCTTGGAGCTAAACTAGTACTGACACCGATAGCATCTACTGAGAAATTGTCTAAAACAGGGGGGCAGGTTCTTCAAGACATTACAACATACAAAAGTCTAGTTGGCAAGCTGATGTACCTAACCCACACCTGACATAGCATATGCAGTACAACAGTTATCTCAATTTCTTCAAGCCCCTACAGATGTTCATTTGACCTCAGCTCATAGAGTTCTCCAATATTTGAAAGGGACTCCAGGACAGGGCTTATTTTTCCTAGCAACAGGTGATCTCTAGCTTAAAGCTTTCAATGATTCTGATTGGGCTTCATGCCCTGATTCCAGAAAGTCCATTAATGGGTTCTGTGTTTTTCTCGGTTCAGTATTGATCTCATGGAAGTCCAAGAAACAACAAACAGCCTCACACTCTTCAAGTGAAGCAGAGTATAGAGCTATAGCTGCAGTGACATGTGAGATACAATGACTTCACTTTCTCCTTCAGGATTTGCAGCTCCCCTTTTCTCCAGCAAATCTGTATTGTGACAACTTATCTGTCATCAAAATTGCCGAGAATCTTGTATATCATGCGAGGACCAAGCATATAGAAATTGATTGCCATCTCATTCGAGAGAAAATTCAACGTGGAGTCATCAATCTTATGCCAGCCCCTTCATCAAAATAATTGGTTGATTCTTTTACAAAGCCCCTTCCTACCACTTTGTTCCAAGCTTCCATCTCCAAGTTAGGCATCCAGAATTTGTATGCTCCAACTTGAGGGGGGCTAATAGAATATTGACACTAATAGGAGCTAGACACGTGTAAGCTAGTGAGATATTTTTTGTATATATGAAATAAAAAAAACATTGTAAGAAAACAACTTTTCAATGTAAGGAAAAGAAAACTTTAATAGAGAGAGTTGGCTGTCGTATGGTTTGATTTTAAGAAGAAAGTTAGCTATGACAACAAGTGGGTGGTTCAATCGATTTGGTTACGACCACCATTACAATTTACAATGATAATGCTAAGCCTTTCCTTGAGCCTGATAAATATATGAAAATGTGTTAATGATTCTGTTTATGACAAAATGCTTTTAAGGCATGCAACTAAGGGTGTGCTAGTTTGAGGAAAAAGTCGAAATGATGCAAATTACATTTGTGCGTTCTGCCATTATCACTTGAATACAGAAAGGTTCACACAGGTCAAATCAAAAAACTGCTCGTCTCACCGATCAGTATATTGCTTGTGAGCATGGAGTAAATTTAGGTATATACTAATTAATCCATCGTAAGATTCAACTTGCAGAATACCAAGGTATTCTTTCAACGAGGAGAGAAGAAATGAGCTTCAAAAGCACTCGTATGGGAATTTGGGAAATATAAACGAGTCCTTTATATCATAGGCAGGCAAGATTCTTGTAAAAAGAGCAAGTTTAAAACTGTAACTTGCTTGAGCTTTTTGAAATAGGCAAAATGATTTCTTTTTTGGGTTTCTTTTTGCTTGAGGATCCATTCACAAGCAGACACAGTAAAAAAGAACCTCGCAGTTCGCAAGATTCATGCTATCTAGGACAAGGAGTACGCTACCAATTGCATCATTTCATTGCACAATCACCTCTAGCGTAAGTTTTGTTTTGCATTTAATCCAATCGACAACTGGTCCAGTCCATTAATAATCTGGTAATCCATCCAAGAAGTATCAATTTTTCTTGGTTTTGGTCCCTTTTTCAAAGTCTTGGGCTTTATCTAAGCTTCTCGGGGATGATCTCCACTTCTCGATATAAAATAATCTGAAGAAAGGTATGGGCTGGAGAAAGGAATCAGTCGCTCTTACAATGGCAAAAGAAATTCTTTGGGACAAAATAATACATGTCACACCGACCTAAACAAAAAAATATATTTAAAATATTATGATTTTTTCAGACATGTTTGGTTTATTGTTTTAATTACTGTAAATTCAATAAAAAAGATTAAGTTCAAATAATGAAATCGGACCGCATTTAGGTCTAAATTTTAAAAACTCAATCAACTAAGCCATCTTTGTTAAAGAGATTCAATAAAGGTTAAGGGATACATTCAGTGGGATTAGATTGCGTAGAACCAGTCCCATTTGGAACTAAATATTAAAAAGAAACAACAGAGCAAATTTAGTTAATAATTTATATTAAGTTTACAGGTTTTTACCAACTCCTATTCCACGCCATATGAATGATCCACTACACTCTTCTGTATTAAATCCAACAAGTTGACAACCTAACAACGTGGCAGTTTACAGCCTAAAACCTTGCTCATTTCTCTGATAACATGTCAATATGACTAGTACCATGTGCCAACTTGTTGTGTTTAATTTACTAGCGAGTATATAAACAGAATACAAGATGCAGACTTCTTTTGCATCCGAAACAAGCAACAGCTCCTTTATTATTACCATTACCATAACCTTCACACATCACATAATGTCCTCAAAGAAAACAGGTATGATTTCTTGGATCCATTACGCTATCCAGGGCCGATTACATTGCATTACAAACAGCATACTAGAAAGACAAACAACATTACTGGTGTAATTTAAAGAGCCTTCAAGATTTCATCAACACTGGATACTGTAAACTCGCCACCTTCTTCAAGATTGGCAGCCTTCACCTTAAGGTCATCAACCAAGAGAGCAAATCTCCTAGATCGAGTTCCTAGTCCCTTCTCTTTCAAGTCAAGCTCAAGGCCAAGAGCATGGGTGTATGTTGCAGAGCCATCAGCAAGGAACTTCACATGCTTGTTCTCCGGGTAAGTTTTGGCCCATGCCTTCATTACAAAGGGGTCATTAACTGCAACAAAACAAATACCCAAAACTACAACCTCAGATGCCAAATTAAACCATGTAACTATACAATCTTTAAATCAAACCACAAGGTTGAAGATAACTTCAAACAAGCAGTAGAGTTTTCCGTACGCACATAGTTGCACTGTACAACACAACCTTTTCATATGAACAAGCAAAAATCATGGCTTATTACACCCGATTGACCTGACTGTTTTACCCTGAACAAATATATGATTGACAAGTAACAGGTGGTTAAACTCAAGTGTAATAAACCCAGAGTAAGCAATAACTTTCCTTCATCTCACATCATATAATTGATTAATCTTAGACCGCATTAAAATACAAAGGCGTAAACTTATATGTTACACTCTTCCAGAATAAATTCCCAATCAATTACATGCAAACACATCTGACTCTGAGTTCTGAAAAGTGAAACCTGCATCAACTTTCCCTCAATGTAATGTAAAGTCGAAATATTACGAACAGAAATCAGAAAATCGACAAAGACAGACCAAATAGAAATATAAAAATGATAACAATTATCATCATCATTATTGGTATTATTATTAGTATAGCCAAATGGACATAATCTGTACCGCTGAGGCAAAGAATTTCAGCAACTCCCTTAGATTTCAGCTCCTCAGCTTTCTCGATAAAACCGGGGACATGCTTCAAGCTATATACAACACAATAGAATACACGAAATCAAATCACTCAATTTTTTCCTAAAAGAAAAAGAAAGAAATAAAAATGAAAATACCTGACTTTTTTCTTTAAGAAAACTGAATATCGAGGAACGGCAGATTAAATCATACCTGCAAGTAGGAGTGAATGCTCCGGGAACACCGACAATGACTACTTTTTTACCAGCGGCGAGAGAGTGGATAGAGACTTGTTGCAGCTGATCTTGCTCGTCAAAGTAAGCAAGAGTTCCATCAGGAAGAGTATCTCCAGCTGCGATCGGAGCCATTAGCTTAATCAACACCGCAATGCAGAGTCAGCGATTAACAAGGGAATAGCCGTCTGTGTGACTGATAAGAATTGGGACAATGTGTATGTATATATACAGAATGGTTTGTATCTATTAATTGCATTTGAGAATGCTTTGACGTCCGTTTTTCCTCCTGTTAATTATAAATTAAAAGAGGTCAAATTTTTTTAAGAATTGAATAAATAATAAAGAAAGAAAAAGGAA
This sequence comes from Ricinus communis, assembly GCF_019578655.1. Lineage (NCBI taxonomy): Eukaryota > Viridiplantae > Streptophyta > Magnoliopsida > Malpighiales > Euphorbiaceae > Ricinus > Ricinus communis. Next base: position 27,291,976 of record NC_063258.1, read on the forward strand.
ATTAGGATGGGGTGACCCGGCTGGGAAACGAGAGTCTCATTAGAGACGCGGGGTTTTGGGGATTAGATCCAATCACACGCTTCCACGTGGGAGGAAGCTTCGATTATCTTCTTCTGTCCATTTTTTTTTTTTAATTTTTTTAATATCAAATATCTCAATCTTTTTCACAATAAGATTTTATTTGAGAAATCAGGATGCCAATTCTCTACAATTTTGAGAAACAAAAACAGAAAATGTTTATTTTAACGCCATTTATCTGAGTAATGAAAAAATATCATTATTCACAAATAAAAAAAGAAGCAGGGATGGTAATTTAGCACTATTGACTGAGGTCTCAGTCTCCCATTATCTTTTTCTTTTCTTCCTACCATATCTTCAATGGTTGAAATATCTAAATTCCTTCTGAAAATCATTGAGGCAGAAGAACTGAAACGTATATAGAAGTTTCTTTTCTGTCTTCTTTTTCCTGCTAAATCCACTTTCTCATAATTGCCAACAGAAAATTTGAACCAAATCAATATTAGACAATATAAGTCATACTGTATAACATGGCTGCTGAGTTCGATTGAAACTAGCTAGCCAGGTCGTCATGCGTTAACTGTAATTAGCTTAATGAGCTTTTCTTTTCATTAATGGGATGCTTCTCAAGAGATTCTTCAGCTAGTGGGAGTTCCTCAAGTCTTCGCATCAATTAATTTGCAACTCTTGTAACTCATCATACACATGGGAGTTTAAACACAAAGACTTAGACTTTGAGAATCTCTTGCTTATTATTTCCGCTATTACATATTAATATATTTTTTAAAATTAAAAAAAATTTAATTATTATTTATTTTAATTTTGTTTCTGTATTATCAGGTATAATAAATTCTACAAAATCTATTAAAAAATAGTTTAATCTAATTTAATTAATTTTTAAGTAATATTAAATATTTTCTTAATCCATGAATTTGCCCGTTTAACTTTGTCTTGTTTTATTCGACTTGTTGCAGGAACCTAAATGTTCCATTTGGAATACACAAATACAGCGTAAAAAGTGCTTTCAGATAAACCCGTCATTGTCCCATGATTTTTGTGAATTTAATTCTTCATTTTATATTTTTATAAATCGTAGTATATATCTAAAATGCCGATATATTTACCTGACTCAAATCATTAATTAAGCTAAGTTGGTATGATTTAAGCGGACATGTAAAGAAAAATCCAAAAGCTGATTGTACAAATCAAACAGAAGCAAATTTGATTTGAGACTCCACAGTTTTATCCATTTCTTCTTCGTCTTCGTCTTCTTCAATGGCCTCCGCCACATCCGAAATCCTGAGGTCCTCACTTCCATAAGCTCGACTACATATCAAATAGTAGAACAAGTTCACCACACTAAGACCAGAAAGAAGCCAGTAGTAATAATCGTAATGACCCTTGTTGAGATTATTTGATACCCAACTCACTTTCTCATCATTATTGCTTGTGGCATGACTCAGAACTCCTACTATAAGACTCCCTACTAAATTCCCAAATGCCATACCGAGGGAGAATAAAGCCACCCCAATGCTAGTCATAGTCTTTGGGAACTGAGAGTAGTAGAACTCTATTTGTCCGATTGCATTCAACGCCTCGGCTAGTCCTGTAAGGCAATGCTGAGGCACCAACCACATTGCGGACATGTTCACTTGACCTTTAGGCTTGTCTGCAAGTCCTTCATTAAGTGCCGTTGCACGCCGCTGGTGCTCTACTGCCCCTGCCATTGCAGTAGCTAGGCATGAGAGTGCTAACCCCATTCCCATCCGCTGCTTATTGGTTAGTCCTCGAGGTCGTTTAGTGATTTTTGCTATTCTTGGAACTAAAACCTGATCGTAGATGGCAACCCATATCGTCAAAGTTAGGATTGTAAATACACCAAAGGAACCTGCTGGTATTTTGGCCTTTCCTATAAATCGTCTGTCCATGGTTTCTGCTTGGAGCACAGGGAATGCCTGCTGGCTTAATGTAACTGAGATCATGATGCCAGTAGACCATATCGGCAGGACTTTCATCAATGCTTTTAGCTCTTCTACTTGTTTAACTGTGCACAGATTCCATGGATCTACAGCCAATCCATCACTATCCAACTCCTTGTCAGGATTTCTAATTACGCAAGCTTTGTTCAGAAAGCTGAAAAATAACAACAAAAATAAAATTAGTATTTTACATATTTGGTAATTCCAATGCACTGCACACTTCATAAAAGCATATGCTCCTTCGTAAGTCATCACCGGGATGACAAGCTCGCGAGTTTGAAACCCAGCTGGAGTTTAATTAATTTAAAAAAAATAAGAAAATCAACTCAGAATCTCATAGCATTTTAGTATTTTGATTTGAATAATTTTGAATCAAAATTTCTATTTGATTAATGAAGATATGTACCTGAGTTTTTCTGTTGGCACGATAAACTTCGAACCCTTGTGATAATACCACTTATCAGAATCATACGGTGCCAGAGAAAGGTTTTTTTTCTTCCATGTTGCAGCAATTACTTGAGCAAAACCAGAAAGCAAGCTTTTATCAGCCTTCAGTTTGATATATCGGGAAGAACCCATGAGGAACATAGTAATTGACAAGAGCATAAACCCAACTGGAACTCCAAAACCTATAACCCAACCAGCTGCATCTTGTATAGCGACTATGAATATGACCGAAACCATGACCGATATCCCAACTGAAGCATAATACCAATTGAAGAAGCTTTGCAATGTCTTCTCGTTTCTTGGGTTATTCGGATTATCAAACTGATCTGCACCAAATGCTAAAGAACATGGCCTAATGCCACCAGCCCCTATAGCCATCAGAGCAAATGCGGAGAGAAGAAACAACAACTGTGCTGCATTTGGAGATGCGCAGCCTTGTAAATTCCCATCTATTTGGTCACAATGTGGTGGCCTTGCGCTTGGAATGATAGCTGTTAGCCATAACAGAATTATTCCCTGCAACGACAGCATATATAAATACACAATTCTACAAGAATGTTGAGTATTGATTACTTTGTAGGATTGGAAACGAGAAAGCATATCGATTTGCTTACAAGAATACTGATTAATGTTCCAAGCACGATCACAAGAAACCGACCCAAGTAGGAATCAGAAACGAAAGCTCCTAAAATAGGTGTAAAATATGAAATGGCTAACCAAAGAAACAATATAGTAGCTCCAGTAGCACTGCTTAAATTATATTCATTTTGCAGGTATACGATCATATTTGCATGAAGCCCAACTCCAGCAACTTTTTCAAAGGCCTCATTAGCTGCGTTACCAAGAATAAGAGCGTCACGCACTCGATTGAATTGAAATGAAAATAAAAAATAAAGGGGACATACAAAAAAAGAAAGAAAGCAAGTACTACCTATGATAAAAGGCATGGTCCTGAGGCCACCCTTTTGCCGTTTAATTTCTCGGGTTTTTTTGGTATCATCTGAGGCAATCTCCATTGTTGCTTTCTTCCCCCTGCAACGAAATGGTATTCTATGACTGTGCACATATATAAATTGAAAGAACAAGAACAAGGAATTGGATTTTAGAGTAAGAGGGTGGAGATTACAAAGAAGCTAATCATTTTGGTTTAGCATCAAGTGCCTGTGCCTATATATGTTCCAACTATTATACGGTTTTGGTTTTTTCACATTACATATGCAAAAAATATTTTAATCTTATTCTTCGGTATGTCTTGTATAACATTATATATGTTTTGGAAGTTTGATTTTCAGTTTATTAAATTGTTCTTCCATTGGCATCATCGGCACCACCATTGCCAATAAATCTCTTTAATTCCCAACTCTTCTTAGCTACCACAATCCCGCATGGTGCCACCATTTCTCACTGCTGCTATAATTCAGGAAACATCACTACTAACCATTTAATCATTATAGTTATAAAAGTTTTCTACTGTTGGTACTATTATCAACACACTACTAATAATTAATTAATATTTTCACCGCTGCCAATAATAATGAAATAATGGTTATTCAAGACTGTAACCTTCTCTTTGCAATAAACATGGGAAAGAATACAAATCTAAGTTGGTAATTGACAAAAATAATATGTCCTTTTCAACATAAAGAATATATAATTTGAAGCATCTCAGTACGCAGAAAAGTTCAACTGCAAAAAACTTAACGCAACAGGATTTTCTTTTATTCAATCGTAATAGAGATGAAAATGGCAGAAACTCTGTTGGAAAATCGATTATTCTGGGCTGGAAAATCACATATTTCAAAGAAGAAAAAAAGGCTTTAGGTGCTAACCTGTGCAAGTGCAAGTAGATATCATTTTCACTAAATTACACACATAAATTTGAGAAAGCAACCCAACTTTTGCCAAGCATCTTTCTTCGATATATTCACACACTACAGCTAATGAACATAAATTATCGAAACAGAGATAGAAAGCATATAGAATACCTGCTATATATTCAATCTCAGAAACTCTGCTGTAAGGAAGAATGCCTAAATCTCTGTTACAATATACAAAAGAATGCAAATCTGCACCCACCAATAGGAGTCAGTTTCACACAAATGGGAAATTACAGAAGCATAAGCATGTGTTGATATTCCTGAAACTAATTACCATTGGTTGCTTTAAGGCAGTTAGTGGTGGTTTCATTTATATTATGGATTGGATGGTGCAATATGTACAGTTTCTTCATTCTTAACTTAAAAGGTAAAAACTTTTGGAGAATTAATTATGTTAATAGGGAAAAAAGAATTTAGATAACCATATACGTTATATTTATTATATATGTATGTGTTTATCATGTGGAGAGTAGTCGTTCCTCGTTTCATTCAACTGCTTTTTGAGGTTAGGTCAGGTCTTCATATGCTTATTGTGTCCAGAAACTGGATAAGTGCCACATTCTTTACTTTTGTTGTTGTTATTACCCCTTTTTTCTTTTGTTGTTTGCTGAATTTTGAACCATGGCACCCAGCTATGTCAGAGGGCATTTCACTAAGTTACTTTACTTGCATATGTGAATAAAAGTTTAATTAAAATATCAAAGCACAGACGAGATAATATTTTTTTTGCAAATATAATTAGTAAAATTTAGAATTCGAATTTTGGGTATACAAATATTTTAAATTCTTAAGATAGTGTTTCACCACGCACAAAGATTTTGCCTCGTTCACTCTAAATTATTTTAGATTATTAGATTAAATCAACACTTTAATAAAGAGGAATCATGCTTCAAATAAAATTTAACATTATCATTTAATTTAAAATTAACATAATTTATTTTTATATTTTTTTAATTTCTTATATTGTAGTATAATATTGTCTTAAATTTAGACATAATATTAATTTTATACTTTCAATTGTAAATTTAATCTATTTTTTATAATTTTAAAATTTAGGTACCATGAAGGCATTAACTATTACATATATATATATATATATATATATATATATATATATTTTTTTTTTTTTTTTTTTTTTTTTTTTGCGGACATATATATTATCCTAATCTAATCCATTTTTTGGATATTTACATTCTCACGGAAGAAAATAGCCACAATACAAATTAAATATACATATTCTTTAATTCGAAAAGTAAGAATGTACTTATTTATTTAAAAAGACTGTGAATAAAGTTTAATCTACTATAAATTAAAAAATGCAATAAATTTTTAATAAATAACAAAATAAATACTAAATCTAATATTTTAATATTATTTTCTAATAGAATTTTGGGTATTTTAATTTTTTTTTAATTGAGAAAAAAAACATAGTTAATATGCTATTTTTAAATATTAAAATAATTAGATTAATAATTTGTTAGTTGATATATTAATTATATGTGTATAAAGTAGTTTCAAACATATAATAAGTAAAACATTATACATCATTACTATATCTATTTTTCAAAATTATTAACACATATAAGGAAAAGTATGCATCACTATGCTTTTATATAAATCTAGATTTATGAACAAATAAGAAAAACCAGTGGTTTTCTCGGGGTCGATAAATACTTTGGCGGCTAATCTATCGTCACCGAATATAGTTCTGACATGTTTTAAAATGTTGCAAATGCCGTCGAAAAGTTTATACTTCATAGTAGGTAAAGAGACGACACGACCATTAGTGACAATAGGAGACACTAAATTCGTCCCTAGAAGTAAAGTTCAGCATGACAACTGGTGACGTCGTTTAAAGTTTCGTCGCTAATTTTTCTTCTCAAAATTTAAAGGTCGAAGTCTAGGCTGCACTGAGGTTTTCTCACATCAAAGTTATTATTAAATAAAAAAGGAATTAGTTTCGGTAAAAATGCAGTAACGAGTTCAAAAGCTGCCTCAGGCGGAAGAATCCTTTTCCATTGTTTCAGTTTCAGATATATACAATTTCAACGGAGTTTTGTTATATAAAGGGTGCAAATGAATCTCAATTAAAAAATAATAACAATAATAATCTCTCCTCTCTTCTTCCAAAGAATAATAGTAAAATAAAGAATTTCTTTCAACGTCCTGAATGGCTAACTCAGTCCCCATGCCTGCAAAACAGCACAGTGTTTTGATAGTGAATTTAGAAAACCACAGAAGATTTGGATTATTGCATTTGTAAATGAGATATCAGAATTGTTTGATGGCAGGAAAATGCAAGAAAAGGCTGAAATCTTTTACCTGAATTCGACCATCTGAAGTTCCAATGACTAACATCTCTTCATTACTATCAAGAGCCATGCAAAGAATCCTAGCCCCTTCTGTGCCAGTTTGTAGAGTTTCAATTATGCTTAGCTTTTTCTGATCCCAAATTTCTACATTTCCTCCTTTAGACCCTAAATAGATTAGCTCGGAGCTTACTGCAATGGCTCTTACTTCCAGCGTAGTTGGCAGAGAGCCAGCCGGGCCATAATTTGAAGCATTCCAAATCTTTAACAGACCAAAAGAACTAGACATTGTTAGCACTGAAAGAGAAGAGACAATTCAAACAAGAAATAGTCTTTTTTTTAAGATTATACCTTAACAGCTGCTCCATCTAAGGCAGAGCTGGCTGCATATATCAGTCCATTGCCAACTTGCAATGCATGTATGGGATTTGCTTTTCCTAATAATTTTCTTGATCCATGTTGAATGGTAACGAGTGTTCCTGTTGCCAAATCAATTTCCTGAAAGAGGCACTTTAATTCAGAACTTCAATTTGCAGAAAAGAAAAGGAGAGCAGCTGATGCAAGATACCTGAATGCTACTATCATGACATCCACAGTATAGCTTTCCTTGTATAAGAGTTAAGCACTTGACATATTTATTCGAATTCAACAATTTGGATCCTCCATTCCATGAGTGAACCTGACAGGAAAAATTGAAAACCATTGTTCGCTTATCTTCAATTATGCCGTTCCTTTTAACTGTAAAGACAATAAAACTTCCCAGCAAAGGAAAAGATGAATGACTTTAAAATGATACCTTAACACCAGCACCCTGCGGAATGAAGCAGGAAATGCTATTGGCTACTACTAGACTCTGAACCTGGTCCTTCATATCATGTATTTGTACACAATGCAGTTCTTCATTGCCAATGGACCAGACCTAATCATCACAATTAAGAAACATTCGTATATATCTGGAAGTTTTTCCTGTAACCAAATTCGACCAGAGTGAAAAGAGTTAATTAGAGCATACCCTTGCAGTTCTATCAAGTGAACCACTATACAGTCTTTCTCCTGATTGTAAAACTACCAAGCTAGTGACTGCCTTGGTATGCTCTTTAATTTCTTGGATGAGATGAAGAACACTGCCTCTACCAGTCCAAATCTTCAGGAAGCGCAAAAAAGAATGTTTTTGAGCTCAAATTTCACTAAATTTCATCCGTGAGTTTTGAGAAACATTTTCGGCTAAGGTTAAGGAAAGCTTATTTTGACAGACATTCACAATCAGAAACCATAGAATTTGGAAAAATAAATCAGGAACCATAACGTATCTTGCCATGCCACAATTTAACTAGAAAGATAATTTACCTTTATGGTTCCATCTGAATGGCCAGAAAATATTTTGTCTTTGAAGCAAGTAACAGAAAGCACTTCTCCATTCTCAGTGCAATCTGCTTGAGCGAGTTGTTCATGATTCCACAATTCCTGATGGCCAACAAGCACATTATTTTTTTCTTTCATTAAATCTCAAATTTTTGAAAGAAAAAACACAAAATCATAATTTTCTGGAGTAACAAGCTTACAGCACTGGACTCGTGTCCCTCAGACAGTATTTTCAGAATTTCAAGTGCCAAGGGAGAGGATTTCTTAAGTTCTCTCAGACCCTTCTTAATATCCCTCATGTAGGAAGTGAGATCTCGGAGCCCCTCTAGATTCACAAGGTCAAGCGTGTAAGTTTTTCAAGTAAATCACGGGGTTCAATTTAGATACAATGCAAATCCTGATAAACTGCTATAAAATAATCATTCTCCAACGGATGCATCATATAAGGAAAATTTAGCATCCCATGGAGCTTAACCTTTCGCATCTTGTTCTGATTTCTTAAAAAGAAAATTCACTTCATCTCAAATCAAGTACCACTTACCAGGGTCATTTATGAAGCTTTTTAGAGCAAGCAATGCAAGGACTTTGTCTTCTGTGTCCTTTGCCGACTTGAAAATTGTGATGAAGCATTTGAGCAAACAAACTCGGGCTGCTCCTCGTATCCCTGTGTCTGGAAGAACACCAAGCATATGTACGAGCCATGTTGCGGACACAAAGCACGCTGAACGTAAATCTGCATTTCTGCTCTTTAAACCTTCCGCTAAAGCCTCAAAGATTAAACCAAACTCATGGCTTATTAGAGCAAATGCCATTTTTCTTTCCCAATTTTCAGCTGCCTGCTCTTCTTCCTGCAGATATCAACAGAAGCAGCAAAATACCTGGCACAGATTAAAAATGGAAAAGATAAGCAATTTCAAGCTGTTAATTAGCAATTTACGGAAGCAGACCGATGTTTCTTCAATTTCTCCTGACAGATTGCCTAGCTTCTCCATGCGTGTAAGATTTCTGTAACTTTTGCTAAGTCCAGCACGTTTCAGAAGAATTGCTCTACTAAGAGACTTCCCGGAGGCAGTGAACCTTCCTTGCAATGACACAATGGTATCTGCAGCTGCAATTTGAGCAGCAGTAAATTCAGATTTTCTGAGGCATGAAATGAGGGTATCTATCGCCTCCTCTCGGTAAATGCTCATCTTTCTCGGCTCAGCCTGCCATGTTATCATTTAGTGCAATCAGCCATCATACAATTAGATTTGTCCATAGTTCATTATGTCCAGCAGAAGAAAGAGACATACCAGAAGATCAAGCTGGAGTAAGAGACCAGCCACAACAGGACATTGATCTTGAAGAGCTGTCTGCAAAAAACTAACAAGGCTGTGCATTGTACTTACAGGACCTTCATCCTTAATAATGTGAAGAACTTGTTCACTTAATGTCCTCCTAAGGAAATATCAAAAACTAAAGTTTACTGTTACAGGCCTAAATCAAAGATTCACGGACACAAAGTCCACAGATAACACATGCATCTAAGGCTTGAACTTGAGACTGAATGTACCTGTTCAATTTGACTAATTCAGAAAAGAAGAGAACTATCTCAAATCGTTCTCCATCAGTTGCGCTCAAGAAGCTATCCAAAACTGGAGCCAATTCAGCTTTAGCAGATATTGTGTTTCTACATTTCCCATGTTCTTGCATGCATCTTGATAAGATCCCAACTGCAGCGATTCGCTCCTCTGCGCACTCGGCTTCCAAACAGCCAGCAATACTTTTGATTACTTTGGTTGAAACAATGGCATTGACGATTGAAATAACAATACTTTCTTCACTACTGCTGAGGATTTGTCCAAGTAGGAGCACAGCAGCTGTTTTGGGCTTCAAACACATCTTGAGCATATCTTCTTTCTTCTTAATGACTGTTAAGAGAGATTCCACCAAGTCCATCTCTAGTAGACTCATTGTAGAAGGTCTTAACAGATATATCAGTACAACAGCCTCCCATAAACCATTCTTGAAAAGAGCCACAATGCATTCTACATCAGATTCAACTCTTGTTAGTGTCTGGACCACACCTTTATCCCTCGACCCCAATTCAGACAAAAGAAAAACTGTCGCTTTCAACACCTGTGGATCGAGAGAATTGAAAAGGATCTCCACAAAACCATTAATAACTGGAGGTTTTGAAAGCATACTTTGAACATCAAGGTCCATATTAAGTTCCTGCCAGAATTGCTCAATTCGAAGGACTGCCATTTCAGACTCGCTTAGAATTTCTGACATACAAAGATCGGTAATGGCCTGTCGCAGCTCACTCATTGTGCTATCAATCGCAGATTGACTAATTACACTATTAGGAGAAGTAACTGGAGAAATTATTGTTGATTTGAAGTTTGGCTCAGTCTTCTGTGGTGCAGTTTCAGACTGGTTTGAGGCGAATTCAGGATTCTGTTCTCGCCAGCTTGCAACAAGTCTTTTGAGTACATAATTTGTCTTGGGCAGTTGGTTGCTATGCAAAGCCTGTCGCGTAATTGGACATGTTGAGTTTCCTCTGCTTATCCACTCTTGAATTGCCCTTCGTTCATAAGTCTGTCCTGTTTCAAGAGTCACTGGATCATCGAGCAAATGGCTTGTAATCGGACAGACAAAGTCCTTAGGAGGTGTATGTTTTCCGGCACCTGGATGGTTATCTATATCTCCCATTACATGATCTGTAGAACTAATGGTGACAGAAAGATTCAAAAACGTGAGCGGAGTTGCAATGCACAATCTAAAGTTGATGAGGTTACTTTCAAGAAAATATACCTACTAGAATCAGCAATTATAGGCTGTTTTTGCTTCTGGGTTTGTCTTTGTCTATGCTGAAACAATGGCAATTTTCTATCTTTTACCTACAAGACAACGAGAAAATATTTATAACCAAAAACAGCAGCATTGTTAAATCAGTCAAGAATTGTACTAAATTCTTGTTAGCAACGATTACCTCAAGTTCGGCTTCAGATTCTGAAGAAGAAGAATTAACCATATTGTCATCCAGAGAAGACTCCAATTCAGAATCAGAAATTACAGCTGGCGATGTTGTCAGTGCCCTAGAGTAATGATTTTTGAGAGTTTTTGCAGATACTCTTCGAGGATTTGATGAGGGGGGAAACTTGGATCTGCTGCTGCCACCGAAACTAAAGAATTCAACTGATCTTTCTCCATCAGCCCATATTGGCTGCGAAAATTGAAAATACAAGGAAAATAAAGTTAATAGCTGCTAGAAAACAACACTGAGCTTGGAGTTGTCAAACAGAGACTTTTTGTTTGACTATGTAAGAAAACAAACAAATTTAGCAAGAAACATGCCAGTTGATCGTCCTATCCAGTCACTTTGACAAGAGGAAACTCGCAGGCCATTGTAATGAACTTTTCTCTGCAATTAGTTGGAGCTTGAACGGTTCAAAGAATCCAATTAATACTTTGTCTCAGATGATGCATAGGACGAAAGGAAAACACAGAACAAACAATGGAAAAAAAGAATAATTATATATATGGTGGTTGTTTAATTATTCTTATAAAATTGGCCTACATAATGCCAAAAATGATTTTTATTATTTTTTGTTTTTTTTTTTTGAAAATCAAGTTGACCTTCTAATATCATTGGCCCGTATGCATCTCATATCATATGTGAGAAATTAACAAATTGACTATTGCCAAGCGTATGCAATGTAATCATTATTGTGTTGAAGAATTAATACAAGAAAATGGTCCAACTTTGTCACGTAGTCCAATTTGGGTTTTAGGTTGACCTACTCAAATAATTGATATGATAATTAAAAATACCATATTTAAATTATTTCTTTGTCTTGTTGACACATTCAAAGCAAAATCCAATAAGGTGAATCTAACAACAACAAAAAGCAATCTACTAAAACAAAATTTTGCTTGTCTAAAGAAAAAATGGAATATGTGAAGAGAATTCAAATGCACCTGATGGGATTAAAGATTGAATTATTTATGAACTAATTGGTAAAAGAACAACCAATTTATAATGAAAGATTAAAAAAAAAATATGCAGCATTACATTATACCGTCCATTCTTTAATCCGAGTTCCTCTGTTTTGATCATTTTATCTTCGCTGCCATTCAATTTATCAACTTTCCCTGTCTCCTTCAAGATTAACGATGGTGGTGTAATTACTCTATTTTCGTCATTGTTCTTTAAAATCTCCTTAAAGTATTGTGCATAAACTCTGCAATTCTCATCAAGCACATCATCATAACTACCTTCTAATTCCCTGAATTCCAACGCTTGCCCTCCACTCATTTTTGACAACAGTTTCGAGCTAGGAAGAATAATAGAGACATCACAAGCCGAATCTTCATCTCTGTCATCGTAGCTCATGTTCATTGAGAAAGAAGCTGATGATATTCTTGATCTTTGTTCATTAAACCAATCGAGAACTGGTAAAAGATGCACTAAAAACAGTTCCTGGAAAATGAGAGGAGCTATCTCGGACCGTGCTAATAAAGGATCTAAATAGAAGATGTTCAGGAGGCTAATGGAGGCATTAGTGGGTTGTTGTGTAAGGCTATAAAGAAGGGAGAGAAGGAAAGAAGAGAATGGGGTTTCAGGGTATGAGAGGAGGAGACTTTCTGCGAGGCGGAGTGAGGAGGATTGAACAAAAGGGTTTGTAGCGGAAAGGGCTTTCTCAAGAGTTTCTAAGGCTAGATTTAAGGGTTTAACAGAGGTGGTTTTGTTGGAAGGGGAGGTTCCGTTTCGGAGAATGGAGAAAAGATGGCGGCGGAGGTCGGGTTGGGAGAGGGCTTCAGAGAGAAAGGAGGAGATTTGGTGGAGGATTTGGGATGATGTGGCGGCGGTTGTCATGGCGGTGGTGGAGCATGTATGGTAAGAGTTTGAATGTGCGTTTACGGAGTAAAGATGTGGAGTGGGAAACTGACGGGAAAACCTGATTTTATTTTAATTTTCAGTTGCTGGCGCGAAAAGGATGGGGCGGACGTTGTTAAGTCTGAAATGATTAGCTTAACCTCAGCTTTATTGTGCTTTTAATATCAAACACAACTGATTGTACCATTCCCGCACGAAATAAACAAAGGTTGTTTTTGTAATTTTATTAGCTTTGAATTTTGGCGGAAAGGTTAGACTTAGTCGGAGGAAGAAAGCCAAAAGGGTTGGGACCCTCTTGCCGCCCTTGCCGGCCTTAACCCAGTATCAGCATTTTGCTTCTTCCACTTGTCACTGGATTTTCTATCATATTATCGATGGCATGATCAAATCTTTAATAGGTTTTAGTCAATTTTTTTGGGTTATTCTTAAGACAGCATACTCCAGCATCACCATTCCAAAACTTATTAATTTTTTATTCTCGCATTTTTGTTTAATCTGATTGACACTTAATCATTCAACAAATAGTTTATTTATTAGAAAAATGTTATATATGTCGTCCAGGCCTTGATTTGGCCATAGAATATGGCTTAATTATCAATTTAAATTTCCATTTATTTGTGTAATTATCAACTAAATGATGGAAGCCAGTCTCTTGGAAGAATTACATGACTAATTAAGCAAACAATAAAGCAATGAATCTAAGTAAAGCAGCAACAGAATTTTGAGCAGCCAAAGAGGCAAAAATACCAGCTTCATTTGAAACAGCAGAACCCCCACCTGCTAAATCAGACAAAGCCCTGATAGCGATGAAAGGTGTACGCTGCTGTTGACAGATCAGGGCGACTGCTGCACTCTCCATATCAATTGGGGTTGCATTGAATTTGGAGTTCAGGAATTCGCGATAAGCACTATTGTCGACAAAAACATTTGCACTGACCCCCTTTTTTACTCTCACCACTACAGGTGTTCTTGGCAAGCATGTTGAATTCACACATCCTTCTAACTTCAGTCCCTACATTGTAGAAAACAGAATTCTTAATACCAATGAGCTCGATACATTTATATATTGCAGTTTTGCGAAATGTAGGAGATGAAGAACCTGAACTTTCTTCGCGATTTTGAAGTAATGTTTATCAACAGGAACCCAGAAGGCATGCTGTCTAACTTCAGGAACTCCATTTACAGGAAAGATCTCTTCAGGTTGGTACCAGACATTGTTTAACAGGTTATCTACTGATTGCTTGCCAAGTTTGGTGTCAGTCTTGTTGTTGTAATCAGAAAAGTCGAGAAAACCTATTTTCCTGGTATAGTCTCCATTAGATTCTAAAGGGAGTTGATCGTCAGGCCCATCTCCGTACCTCTACTCATGTATTGAAGTCACAAAAATTTATTTTAATTAGGATCTAAGTACACCCAAGAAAGGAAAACTTTTTATATGCTTTTTTATAGCAGAAATTCCTTGGAGAGTTTTTTTTTTTTCTTTTTTTGGGTTACATTAGAGGAATTCTTTGATCACAGAAGTTATATTTTACCTGCCAATTCCAAAGGCCAGTGTGAGCCCAGTATTGAGGGATAGTCACATCTCCAATCTGGAGAGAAGGATTTGCATTTCCTGCAATTCCATAGTGTACAACGCCATTTACCTTGAATAGACTTAGCAGTAATTGTGTAGTTACACCTGCATTTAGCTATTTGAATAAGAAAATTAGAACAAAATAAAATTCAAAGTATGGCATGATATAAAAGGAAGATGCATCGAATATTAACATACCATGCTTAATCCTGTCATGACAATTATAACCTTCACATTTTCCACCTTCCCTATCCTAAATCTTCTCCCTGTGAAGTAAAAAAAAACAAAGAGTTTAAAAGATAATATATAACAAAGAAATTATTGTCTAGCGTTGGTCTATATTTTCATAGATACACCAAATTGATAATGCATATTCATTAATTTTAAATAATAAAGCATATGTTAATCATTTAAATATAAAATATAAAATACTCGTATGTACGTATCATTTTCCTATAAATTATGATATATAAATCAAGCCTAAATAAAAACTTTTCATATTTACCTCATTGTTAGGAAAGGTATTGTTCTAATTTAATATAATTAATAAAAATTTCTTATTTGTATTAAACCTCAGCTTTCTATTTCTTTTAGAAAAAGAAAGCCAATGATAATTAGAATATAAAGAAGAGGAAAGACAATATCAAATATTTAATTGTATATATGCAGGATTTTAGAAGTGCCATAAAAATTTGCATTATGCAATAATAGAAGGTAATCAAAAGGAAAGGGAATAAAATAGAAAATAAGTTAATTCTAATTATATTTGGCAATTAAAATTTTTTAGAGAAAAAGAAAAATAAAAGAGAAATAATTCTTTTCCATTCCTCTTATGAAAGTTGAAATTAATTATATTCCAATTTAAAGTGTAAAATATATTTGAACTCATAAAAAAATTAATTATTTATTTTTTTTCTATGGTTTAATAAAAATTAAAATCCTAATTTTTCTCCCTTTATTTTAATGATTATTGTAACTAAATATAGAAAGGTAGATGTATTTCTTTTCTCCCTTGAACTCTCTTTCTTTTCCTATGAAGTATCTTCCCTTCTTCATCGCCAAGCATAATGAGGAAAAGAAAAAAGAAAAGCATAAGATTTACCTGAAAAATCCAAGTAGGGAACTTGAGCATGAGCTACAAAATTCTGAGACTGAAGAAGAGGATTCATCTCAAAGGCATTGGGCACTACGATACCAAAATATGGACCTTCCTCATTCAATCTGTCAATCTTTCTCATAGCATCTCGAGAAACTTCTGCGTAAGCTGTACCAATTCCGACGAACAAAACAAGAAAACCCAATCTGATCATTTTCTTTGTAATATCAAAGAACTCAAGTACCCTTTTTATCTTCAATGTATCATATATATAATCTAAATGAAAGAGAGAGATGTTTTAGTCATTCAAGAAAGATACGTACCTAATAAATAAAATATTAATTGAGGTTGAAGATTCAAGAGGTTGAATTGCACTGTATTTTATGTAGTTAAGTGTATTAGCAAGTTAGTATTGTCTAATCAGGAAAGTTAGCATTTGGAATCTCACGACAATTCCGATTTTAGCGGGGCCTCGAATTCTCAATTGTGGCCTATTAGTCCGTCTGATTGACAAAATCAGAATTCTCACAGCAATTATTGGCTTATATGTATTAGTTTTAAATAATAAAATATGTATTAATCATTAAATATTAAAATATAAAATATTTATATATATATATATATATATATGTCAATCTTTTATTAGTTATATTGTTTGCACCGAGAATAAATAAAAAATTTGAAATTTTTTCACATTATTTTCTTTTTAATACGTTGGAGGTCATTTTTTTATAAATTTGCATCGAGATTGGTAGATAATAAATAAATAAATTTAAATCCAAAAATGATTAAATTCTATCAATTGAATATTAGATAAGGAGGAACTAAATTCTCTTGCCCTCTTGCCCTTAAAATATTACCACTATATGGGCATGTGATTTGAATATGTTACTAGACTAATTGGATTGAAACTACCAAGGAGGGAGGATATATATCAACTGGCTAGATGATGTATACATCGTACATTATTTTTTTAAAAATTCTTTATCGTCTCATTTTCATGCAAGTCTACTTTTCTAGGAGAAAAATACAAGTTTGAATATATATATATGCGTGCGCGCGCGGGCTTTTCTTTTTGTCGTTCCGGTGCCACTAGTATATATGTATAAACAAAGGCTCATTTGTTTGTGAGGCCAAATCATATCCATGTATCTGATTAATCCTATTCGAAAAAGGTACTCCGCCACCTTTTCTTGACGGGAGCTCGTTGTTTTTTCATTTCCTTAATTGATTTCCTTTTTATTTGACCTGTCTTAGCCTAAACGTTTCAAACACTATTTAATAAAAAATATATATATATCATGAAAGAATAGTGTCGAATTGATCTGCAGCCCACAATAACCAATTCTTTTACATTCTATTGTTTCCTTTTTGTTTTATGGGAATTTGTATTTACCATCTTCAGTGGATCTCTACTCCTTTTCTTTTTCTTTTCCTATTAAAAAGAAAAATTGGTGAAGTTGAATCTTTCAGTTATTCTTGAAAAATGATCTCAATGTACCACCAGACTAGGACTCTCTACGGTGAGTATTGTTATTTGGCCTTTCTCCATTTTGTATATTATTTTTGACATGGAAAGGACAATGACTTAATGGGCTAAAACATTATTCTAAGCGCGAAGTTTCTCCGAGGCTGTTATATATTTCAAAGCCCAGAAGAGATGAAACCTGAGATTTTCTTAGAAGCCTACTGGGTCTTATTTCAACAGGCCTACACATTTTTTAGCTCATACTTAGCCCACTCATTACTATCGGCCACTGTGGCCTTGTTCGTTTTTCGCACTCATCTTTCTTAAATTATTCAGTATCATTCACTTTTGTTCTTCTTATCAAGAAATACTTTCCTGCCGGTTGATGCATTTCACTCTACAGATAAAATTTTGTGGGCAACATTTTGTTTGACGTTTGAAAGAACTGTAATACTACCCTTTCAGAACATCGAATCCTAATTTCATAATATATTTTTTCCCAATTTATAGATTAATCTTTTAGAATAAGGAAAGTATGAAACTGTTTCTCCTTGTCTATTTTTTGGTAAATTTATAATGTTAGTGCGAAGGATTCGTTCTTTAGTCTTGACCCTATTTAGGAAAACAGAATTCCTACACAATCAAGAAAACTGGGCATGACGCATCCGCCATCGGAAAGCCAGATTTAGCAGGCATTGGGGGCTGTGCTCAGGAACTCAGGTGGTGTTTTCGTGGCTCTCTTTTCTCAATTAGTCACATTCTCAGAGAAGCCAATTCAGTCGGTGACAATATGGCCAAAAAAGGTATTATAAGTTGGGTGGCTTGGTTATCGTTCCACCAAGTCCCCTTACTCAGAATGCTGCACTTTTGTTCTTTAACTCACCTTGTCGGATTGCCTATGTTATTTGTAGCCTCATTGCGTTATCCTACGAGGTATTCTTGGCCAATGTTCATGTGATATTGTTAAACGCTTCGGTTTGGTGGTAATCTCGACTTCGGTCTTTTCGTGTTGTCTCTATTGTGGCTGTGTTGATTTCCATCTCTTCATATGCTATCTGATCTTCGAAATTCAATCATGTTTCAGCATTGAATTGAATAACATTGCAATAACTTAGATTCCTTCAAAGTATATTCAGGCTAGCCTGTCGGTTTGGATAGTTTGTTTCAGAATGTAATGTTTCTCCTATTTTCAATTGATATTAATAAAATTTCTTTATAGAAAAAAAAACAAAAAACAAAAAACAAAACAGAAGTGGGCATGATATCACCAAAAAGAAAAAAGAGACTTCTTTTACAATGGACAAGATGTATTACCCAATACACACACGACAACAAGTACCACAAAAGA
Organism: Ricinus communis; assembly: GCF_019578655.1. Classification (NCBI taxonomy): domain Eukaryota; kingdom Viridiplantae; phylum Streptophyta; class Magnoliopsida; order Malpighiales; family Euphorbiaceae; genus Ricinus; species Ricinus communis. Next base: position 27,310,335 of record NC_063258.1, read on the forward strand.
AAGAAAAAAGAAATTTATGAGATTAATTAATGGATTGTTCTTTGATATGAAATGGAAAGCCTGGTCTATGTCGCATCTTCAACATGTAATGATTTTCAGGGTGGAATTGACATATGCATGGAGAGGGCTCATGTTGGCAATATCTGAGCTTAGTTTTCTGTACCTTTAATTATGATTCTAACAATTAGCCCTAGCCTTCGTTTAGGCATCTACATCTCGCTACAGTTTCACATGTTTTCATACAAATCCTACAAACACATCTACTCCTGTCCTGTCAATATATATTCTTGGAGAATTCTTGTCAAGAAAATAGCTAAGGATGAGAAAAGAAAAAGGGAAAAGAAACTGAAATCTTCCAATCCAAGCGAAGCCCAAGGGCATTATTATAGGCGTGAAGGTACCACATCTATGTTACATTATTGCCTCTAAAGAAATTTACATTATTGTTGCAGGGAATGATGGAAGAGCTAAAAGTGTGTACAACCCTAAAGAGAAAGAAGAAAGCACCAGTGGCAGTTATGGGTTTCTGTATGAGATTGATATATCAAGAACTAAATTCAGGCAATCAAGACTTATTAGATGTTGATACCAAAAGTGAGAATATATACATAAATTTATGAATAAATGATTCTTATTATTGCATCTGAATATTTAGAATTCTAATTTGAAACTTTAATTAAATTAAAAGAACCATCTCATCTATAATAATTTAATTTGTAATCCAATTAATTTCAGAATTTTAATTTAATAACATTAAGAAGTTTCCTACGAACTCAAAGGAAAGAGGCCAGCGTCATAATCAAAGAGAAAAGGTTCTAATAAATATACGCTACTTGGTATCATCTCAAATTTTGAAGCAATCACTCTAAAATAGGGTAATTTTAGGAATTTTTATTTAACTTAATTTAAATCCAACAACGATTTTATCTCCTAAATTAGACTTCTCATTCTCTTGATGCTGTTAGATAATTTGATGACGATGAATATGTAATACTTAATTAACCTCATCATATAACTTCATTTAAATAAAATAAAAATTGCACTTTCATGATGTTTATCATTTTTCTTTGTACAATCTTCAAACAAGTACATTAATAATTCAAAACAAGCCACTGTGGCCATTCAAGCCCTTCCTATTTACTGATTAACTTGGGTTGTTGTACTAAGTAAAAGAAGCAAAGAATATATAAGAGAGAAAAAAAAGAGAGACATACCTGCTGCTCAAGTATATAATAAGTTGTAGTTTCAATTCAAACTGATTTTATAATAAGTTTTTTAGGAGAAATATGATATTTCATTCATGAAAATAAATGACTACATTTTGATATAAGAAATGCATAAAACCCACCAATATTTAAAAATATACATAAATCTCTTATAAGAAAATAATATTTCTCTAACAATCTTTGTAAATTGCAATTCCATTTAATGGTTATATTAAATTATAAATCAACTTTATGTATACATATTTAAGTAATAATTGAATTTCATCTTTTCAACACTTTCTTAGAAAAATAGCCTTTTATCTCTCTAAAAAAAATGGTATAACCCGTCAAAACAAACACGTACCAATAACCAATAGAGGTAGTAATTGAACAGTAAATGGGGTCACCACAACACCTTAAACCAAATTATCATCTCTACCAAAAATCCTAGATTCATGTTATTTCTAAGGAAATACACAAAGAAAAGAAGCAGAAATGACAATAAAGAATACCCTCCTAGCTGAAAATTATCATGAGAAGAACTGATTTTTAAAGATAGGAGAGAGCAAAGAGAGAGGTTAGGGTTTTATTTACTGATTTTATAACAAGTTAGAGAAGTAAAAAAAAAAAAATAGTTTGATAGTTTTAAGTTTAGCCCTCTAATTTTTACCTTTCTTTTTTAAGTTCAGTCCTCTAAATACTCATAATGAAAGTTGAAATTACATAATTGCTTATAATCTTGAGTCTACTGGCAAACTAGGAAAGCCTCATCCCATACTCTCACTGGATTTAACTTTATATGATGCAAATAATAATAATAATAAATTTGCCCTAAATAACAGTCTAAATAGAAAACCACATTATGATACTTTTCGTTGTATATATATATTACAAAGAGTAGGCTTATTCCTAATCTCTGGTTTGGTTTTTAACGAATAAGGAAATACTATCCAGCTCTTCTATTTTTAAGAATGCCTTTAAGTTTCATAAGTTTTGCATGCGTATACTTAAATAAACAAGTAAAGCTTTTAAAACCTATGGAGTCAAAATCCATTTAAGAATTTAAGTTTCTTAATTGTTATGGAATTATCAAAATTCATAGATTTGTGCATACTCTAATATATGGTATGCATAATCCATAGAATTTACAAGTGCTTTGGAAATATAAAAACATTGTGATAAAATTCTTAATTCATTATGGGAGATTTGAACCAAGATTTGTTAATCCACATGAATTACTTGAAATCCCTCGTTAAACTCCCTCAAACCAAAGATTGCCCTAATTTTAAATGCCATTCGAATTAATATTTAAGCTACTAACTCAACCTTAGATATATAATGATACAGATATTTGACCACTTAGCCATTTTGATTGCTCATGTAATAATGATCCATAAAAGTTCGACAGCCCAATTGATGTAAAATGGAGAAGAAGTTTATTTTTTTTCCCATTCTATTTTTTGATAATTAGATAACTGGTACTAAAGATGAGAATATCCAAATGTTCTGGTGGCTGCATGATGAATGCTGCTTAAACTACAGCATCAAAATGATTAATCATACTAGGACTGCATATACATGAAAAGCAACATATAACTAGAAGCTGCTAAGTTAAGATAAAAACAGCATAGGGTAGGTTTAATCTTAAATTACTAGAAAGTATTAAAGGACATCCAAAGTCCAGGAACCGAAGGCACAGGTGTAGCTAGATTGTATAGCATCATGAGCAATCAGCCTTAATTTTTGAGCAGAGTGACTGCTCATGATGTTATATCGTTTGGATTAAGCTCTTCTGTGCTGTGAATTTATTCCGTCTATCGAAACCCTCCTCCAAGAGCAGGAGCCCAGTAGTCTGCTCCATTATCACTTCCAACTTGCAGAGTGCATGAGACAGGAACCAGACACAACCCTCTACTCCTTAAATCCTTCTTGGGTTCTTCATTACAGTCCTATAAAATATTCAGGAAATAATGAGTAAGGAATTAAGCTTAACATGTGAAAGTAAATAATGGAATAATTATGAAAGAAGAAACTTTATGGAAAGAAGAGGATGATGAAGATGAAGAGAAGAAAGAAATGGTTTTTATCAGACAAGAAGTACCTGCTGATCAGAAGCTCCTTTCCTCTTTATGCAGTTATCATTCAACAACTAGTCAAAGAAATAAAAATTGTATATAAAGTTAGCATGCATTACTTCTTTCAACAATTTGAAATTCAAACTATGACAGACTTAGCTTTAATCATCCAACAAAAGCTGAAAACATTATGCTTTTTCAAAATTAGCACATTCCTTTTAGGTTTAAAAAATCAAAGTAAACTCTCATGTAAAGAGTATATGTATCTATACAATAGCTTTTTGTTTTCAAATTCAAGTTCCTCACTAAAACCCCTTTAAAGAGGTAATGGATCCAATAAAGCATACCTGACCAGGGTCCTCAGGAAAAATACAATTCCTTTCTCCCTGAACCTACAAGAAAAATTACAATCATTAATCAATTAATACCCACATAATTCACTATTATTCTCATGCACATGCAAACACATATACACATGCACATATTTAGAGATAGGGAGAAAGATATTAGTTTTTTTTTCTGTCTTGAGAATCGAGTATATATATATATATATATATATATATGAGAGAGAGAGAGAGAGAGAGAGAGAGAGAGAGAAGTGCTCACAGATTGTTGTTGTAGCCTCATATTTGAGGATCCACTGCCCAAGTACGGTAAGCTGAGAGCCTAAAATCAAGGGGGATAAGGAGATAAGGGAATAAAAATTTTAGGATTTCAATAACTAAGAGAATGTTAATGGAACACTGTGAATTGAAAACTTTTAACAGTGAGCCATCACTAGTACATGGTTGTTTGCGAAAATAAAGGAAAGAAAGAAACATCACCTCAATTTGGTTCTGAAGGAATCTGATGTACCCTATAGCTTCTAACAAGACAGAGGCTGTGTCAGTCTGCAAAGGAGAAAAATACCACACCACAAACATCCAAAGTCATATTTTCTTGTCTTCTTTATAGCTTTAGGAGAAAAAACCCTAGTTCCAAAAATAACAGTAAGCTTTAAATTTGTGCAAAGGAAAAAAAGAAAGAAGAAAAGAGAAAAATAAAAGAGAAGTAAGCTCTTAATTTTGTGGAAAATCTTCTTTTTCTATAAGTATCCTCCTAAAGAGTTATAGTTGTTTTATTCCATTTCTTACATCCGCAAGATCTAGGTTTTCAGGCTTTTCATTACTAATTATTTGTTGTTAATAAAGATTCTAATTACCTTGCCAAACGGAGAAACTAACTGGTGAAGGGCAGTAATTCTGTCACCTAATTTCTCCTTCCTCACCTGGTCAAAACCAAAAAAGAAAAAGAAAATGTTAACTTATTAGCATCAAGATATTTTTTTAAATTTGTGGACCAAAAATGAAAGTATAAAACTAAGAATCGGTATGCTTCGAGAAATGGACAATCAAGAAAGACAAGAGTCACCACCCCAAGAATGTTTGCGAGTGTTTGTGCATGTTGTCTGTGGGGGGATGTATGTGCGAAAGAGAGGTTACCTTAAAGGTAGATTGGGTTGAAGAAGGTTGAACCCTAGCTTTCTTAACTGCCCCACCTGTTGCAGTGCTGTTACACTATAATAAAAGGAAGAAAAGGAAATAATTAAGAATTCTGAATGGACAGTTTTGATAAATTTACATGATCATAGTTAATCCATTCTTGGCCCATTGCCAAAAACATTAAACTAAACTGAGAATGTTCAATTTATGGAAGTTTTAGATGACTCTTTAATTTCACTTTTCAATATCAGTATCTTTCTTTGTTGAATGTTTTTCAAATCTTTGTCGCTTTATAGGCATTTATATTGGCCATAAAAAAGTTTCCGGGCTATGTAAATGATATATTAATTGAAAAAGAACAAAATGAATATATATAATTTGCGAAAGTTATTTATATGAATAATATTCATCTACTTTCTTTTCTCGCTATTATCTTACCTCAGAGGATCGATCTGGTGGAGGATGCCTGCAATCTCCTTTGTTAGTAGAAAAATCAAGCATGTTACTGCTGAAACTTGTAGTAACACATGATTTAGGGGAAGAAACTGGAGGAGGAATCATTTGAGACCAACTAGGTTTTGCTGTCTGAAAATCTTCACTATTTGCATGTCCATAGACATAGCTAGTTGCAGAATTTTCTTGCTTCACATCCACAACAGGAGAAACTATACTTGAAGCCTGATGATGTAACATTTGCTCCTCCCAATTCTCAAACTTCTTAGTTTGAAAATGACTCGTCATGTTTCCCTTATCTTCATCCACCAATCCACCCCTTAAGAAAAGAATTAGACATGATAAAGTTATTTAAACTTCATTACAACCTGCATTAATATCTCAAGGAACGGAAAGCTTTAAAGATCTAAACAAAAACTGTAGCAAACGTGGTTACAGCGTAATCATCACATGAACAAAAGAAAACCAAGAAACCATTAAAGAGAAAAGAGAGAGAGATAAAAAGAATTACAAGAGGAGTTGGCTCCACGAGTCTGGAAGTTGTTCTTGATTATTATCATGCCAAGAAGGAATAGTAAGTGAAGAAGAAGACGATGAAGAAGAATTATTAGAAGAAGAAGAAGGAATGAACTGAGGGAAAAGATTAGGAGGAGGAACAAAAGGAGAGGTTTGTTGATGAGTTGGTGGCCTCATGTTATTGATATTCCACCAAATAGGGTTTCCGGCTATTATTTGCTCCACCGCCGGAGATGTCTGCAAAACACCTCTATTCATTATGTCTTCCTCAAGAAAGTTGTTTTCTTTCAACTTGGGTCTATATCACACTCTCTCTCTTGATGATGAATGAATATAAGTCACTGGCTGCACTTGTTCTTGTTCAGCTTGTTCCTTTTTCCTTTTTCTTGAAGCTCCCAAACAGGGTCTTTGTAGAAAGTTAGAGGGGACTTCCTATTCTGGATTTTAAGCAAGAGAGAAAATCCCAAGTTCCGTTCTTGAGAGAATTTAAATCATAGAGAGTTTTGAGAAACCTTTAGTCTCTATTCTTTCTCTCACTTGCTTTGCTTTTCTTTGCTGCTTTTTTTTTTAAAAAAAAAAAAAAAAACTTCTCTTTCTTGCTTTCTTTTTTTATGTTTTTCCTTTTCTTTCTTACTTTTTCTCTAGCTTTTGCTTTATCTCAAAGTGGGACAGAAAAGGTGGGAGCAATTCTCACTAAGTAATAAATCCCAAAAAGATAATAAATAAATGGAAAAGAAGAGGTTTCATTACAATAACAGTTGGGTGGACAATTCTGGTATGTTATGTGTCCATGTATTCACTTACTGTTTCTTTCATCAAGTTTTTAATCATTAGACTAAGCAGCTGAAATGGTGAATCTGAAGTCATCAAAACCAGACCAAAGTTTCTAATTCAACCACTTTGGGATTAAAATTAATCCTCTCAAGAAACCATTTTAGTTCAAATTGTTTATGATGATTATATATTAAAGGTATCTAACAAGTTATTGTTAAAATTAATACTACTGCTCAAATTTATAAAACTTCATTCATTCATCAATTGTTTATCTTTCCACTAATTTCTAAGAATCAAGCTTGCAGATAGACATAAGTGTGCAAGAGGGGATGATTTTGTTGATTTCGATCATTTTGTGTTTTTTTTTCCTTCATGAAATGTGGTTACCAATTGCCAGTTTGGACTTTAATTATATATATATATACATATATTCTGTGGTAATGAACTCTTATTGATAGATTAATTATATATATGACCATAATCATTTGATTTTAAAAAAGAATAAGAAAGAAATATGAATAAGAATAGAAATTAGTAACTTCTGTTATTGGTATTTAATTCAAAAATTACTTTAAAATTAGATATTATTCAATACTCAATTCGCGCCCCTTTTAGAAAATAAAAACTTTATTATCATAAAAATTAAACTAAGTCAATTATAAATAATAAATAGTTAAATAAATTAAATAAAAATATTATTTATTTTTAAATTAATATATTTCTAACATATAATAAGAATAAATGAAGCATAATTGTTTAACTATAAAAAATTTATCATCATTCCATACAAAACTAAAGTACCTATAAAAAATAATTATCGTCATTCAAATTCCTCTCTATGCTTGATCTTGCGTAAAAAAAAGAAGCTTTTAGTTAATAAATCTTATTAATCTATTTCTTCCAATCATCAAATTTAAATGTTATACCAACACTTTTAATAATATGAAATGATATATATTACAAAAATAAATAATAAAGAAAATGTGGTTATAAGAGAAAAATATGATATATGTTAATATTTTATTGATAAAAAACTTAAATGTAATAAATATTAAAATTGAATAAGCAAAACAAAATAAATTAAAATTAAGTGACTAAATAGGAAGATAAATAAACTAAAATTTAGCAACTACAAAAATTCATTAATTAATACGAAAATTAATAAACCATCATGTAATTTTTTTTTTTCAAATTTAGTTTTATATTCATGATATAATTGATATTCAACCTTTCTCTTTAATTCTTTTACTCCTATTATTATTATTCTCGGGATTCTTATTTATTAGCCATAAATGTTTTAAAAAATAATTACTCTTAAAAATTAAAAAGTTAAATGGGTATAATAATTTTTCATTATTATTAAAACGTTACTTTCTTTATTAGAACAAAATGAAAGTATTGCAATTTAACTATGGCGGAAAAGATATACGGATCCAATGATTATTTTATTGATAGATAAAATTGTCTTTTTATATTAAAAAATTTTATTTTCTAATTTAATCATGACAAAATAGAGCATAACAATAATATAATCCCATAAAATATTTAAAAATCAGCAAATGATGGGTGGGTGGCTAAAAAGACTAAAAATAGGGTCACCACCAGAAGGAATTAGTCTTGGTAGCTTATTTTGTTAGTATGATTTTATGATAGAATTTTGTCATTGAATTTGTCTGGTATGGTCTAAAATTTACTTATGGTGTGTGGGAGTGGGACTCAATCCATGGACCAATCTCAAATATAATTCGTTTTTGAAATCATCTTACCATTGTTTTTGGTTTTTCTGGTAGCCTATGGCCAACAAGGATTTTGGATTTCTTCTCAATTTTCCCACGTGAATAACTTTTGTACTAATTAAACAAAATACAAGTGTTAAATATGGCTCATATATCAATTTAAAAGACAGATGCTGAAGCGGAGCGGAGTGAGCGAGTAGAGCAACAGCATCTGTCCGATGGAGGAGTTTCGTAGTTAATCTGCGGACTACGATCTAAATGGGTTAGGAGTACGTGAGCAACATTTCTGCAGTATAAAATATTTTCGTAATAATAGATACGATTATCTAATAATAATAGATACAGCCACTGATCGCTTCCAAAAACATAAATATATTGTCGAACCTCGTTAAATCCTTGTGTTCTCTTGTTTATTTATATTTATGTGATTATTAGCATTATTTCTCAACAACAACTAATTTTTTATATGTCATTATTTATACATTTTATACTTCCCATCCCATATAGATATATATATATATATATATGATTTTACTTATTTTTAAATAAATTAAAATAAAACATCAAAATAGTAATATGTTTAAGTAGAAGATCTGAACAATTCACTGAAACATTAATGATAACTAATATTATTTTTCTTTTAGTTACACATAAAAAGAATTGAGTTTAAAGATTTTATTTAAATTATAATATGCATATGTCCCTGGATTAAATTTGTGAGTACACATACTCCATAGCTCCACTTCCAAAGTCTAGATTCAATTATTACAAGCTCTGTGCAACCTACTTAAGAGCCGTATAAAGTCACAGGAATGATACAAAAATTGCATCAAATTAGGGCAAAGTTCACCGACCATAAGTGACATTTATACCAAAGAAATAAATGGTGAGTGCTACGTCAGGATGATGAATAAAAATAAAATCTTGATGGCACCTGTGATGGTGTCATTTATACGAACCAGTATCCTCTTAACGGTTTATATATGTGCTATGCATGTGATAGAATAATACTCGGCACTTATACTTCTAAAATCAAATTACTTATTAACTAGATTTATATTTATTTTATTAATTTAATGTATAAACATTCATTAAATATAAATAAAAAAACTTCTCAAAGATTGTTCTTTTAAAATAAATGAATTTAACTCTCATTTTTTCAGAGTCTGTCTGAATTACTACGCCAAGCCCTCAGTTATCTAATTTCTCAATTCTGAAAAGGGAACGAATGCCATTCCCTCGATCTAACATTTTCATATTCAATTATTGAGATTATGTTAATAATGTGATGTCTTTTCACTGTTTTGCTTGCTTTTTTTGGGCACCCACTAACTGCATAAAATACACACACAATGGCACAATAAGTCAAGTTTTGCCACCCTTCCTGACATAAAAACATTTGCCCTTAATTTATTTCTGACGAATACCAGAGTCGATCTCTCAACATATTAAAGTTAGATTAAATATGTAACATTTATTGATTTATGAATTCTTTACGAAATTCTTTTACTATAATTTAACTCAATTCTGCTGACAAATCTTAAATTGAAATATTTTTAGTATAAAGTAATTGTATTTTTTTTTAAGCCTTTTTCAATTTTAACTTGTATAGTATATTTAAGACATTAAATCTGGATAGGATTTTTTATTTTCTAAATTACATGTAGCAAAAAGAGAAGATTATCTTTTGATCTTTCTATTTAAAATATAAAAAAGAAAGATCAGAAGAGATTAAAACGCACGAAAAAAGAAATTAGAAGAAAGAGAAGTTTGGTTTACATTATATAAGCTGAGGCCTGAATTAAGAAGAAAATGATTGAATGGTTTGCCACAAACTTAACCAAGAAAATTTATGCCTGAGAGTAACAGATGTCTCAGTTAGTCACTTGCTTGACATTTCCAAAAACATTCCAATCTACATCAAAAGAATAAAAATAAAAGAAAAAATAATAATATCATTACATTATTTAAGGAATAATTCTTCTTGGTATAATTTAATGGTTTATTCTCCTAACATTGATACATATATTCCCTTGAAACGAACTTCAAGGTTACAAGAAAACAGACAATGGAACAAACCCAACCCTTAAATCTAGAGGGTCTACATTTATTATTAATTTTCTTTTCAGATAGTAATGAAGAAACAATGCCATTTCTGCTCCGTACTGCCAAATCTTTGTCGGGGGCGCCATGTCGTTTTGTTGCCATCCATTTTTTAATTTGTTTATTTTAATTTTATGCTCTTTGGCACTCTTCTTAAAAACAAATCTAACACAAACAATTCTCTCTTGTCCTCACCTCCTTTTTCTTATATTCTTCTCTCTTTTCCTCTCTAGTTGCATTCATTTTCTTTGTTTATTTTATAGGCAATTTGGCAGGCATATAACATGAGTTTTCCTTCAAACCATGTTATGAGTCTTATGAATTGTACTAATTATGATTATTGTAGAGTATGATTGTGATTTGTGATTGTATGCCAACGTTAAAATAGACGATAGTATGTCTGTTGATCAGAATCCAGTTGTTATGAAATCTTATAGTAATTATGATTTTACACATAAAATAACTAAGTATCTAATAATAAATACCATCCACAAATTTAGTGTGATAGTGAATATATATCTCAATTTATTGTATATATTATTTAAGAGAAAGACGGTTTTTTTAGAACTAGCAAGATTGTAAATATAGTTGTCTATAATAAATAAAATTATTTTCTATAAAATAAGAGAAAAAAAAAAAGAGAGAACTTGAAATTTCATTAATCAAAGAGGGTTGAAGTTACATTACCAATATGACTGCCTGCTTAAAAGATCGACTAAGGGAACAAAACACGACAGAAGGAAATTAAAGAGTACAACAGTCTAACTAATAAGCAAAAAAAGAAAAACCAATACTTATAAATAAGGTAGCAATACAATAGGCAAAACACACAAGCTGACGAAGTCATTGCATGCATTCGTCCTCAATCGCATCAAGAGTGAAAGGCCAAACCACCACTATCACAAACTCAGCTGAAAACTTTTGTATCCACCGCACTGTATTAGGTACTACTAGCCAACCCAACAACACATATATATAAATCCGCCATGCTACGTACTAATATACCCGATTCAGCTTGCATATGATGAGTTTTCCCACATTTGATGCATCTGACAATGTGGACAACCAGCAGTGATCGATGGTTAAGTAATTTTACCTTAGCTCAGATCACATAGCCCACCAAAGAAAATAATTTACGAATTTTGGAACCCAAACTGTGGGTTCCTGGTATATTTTCACCAGCTTGAGAGAATATTAGAGTGAGATGCCTACAAAATAAGCACTTTTAGTTTTTTTGATGATCATAGAAGCCCACACTCCATGAAAAACACTGATTTTCGGAGGAATCCTGAGGTGTTTCTTTAAGAATTAAAAGTAGATTTAAGGGATCCGGATATTAAGTAATTTGTTTTAGTTATGTTAAACAACAAGGTTTTAAGGATTTAAAAACCATAAAATCACCGTGACTATAAAATTCTCAGATCTCAATAAACAACATATACATGACAAAGATTGAGTCATTTGATTTTGTCTTTTGTTAAAGACAAAATCGTGGAATAAAAACCGACACACTGTGGAATTGGCTTCATCACTAGAAGCCACTCATTTTTTTAATAATTTCTATGAATATCTAAGTACAGAAAAAAATTCTTATTATCCAAATCACCAATTAATAATAGGTTTAAATTCTCATGAATTCGACAATCTTGAAACTTGACGTGTCGTCGTTTCCTCCAAGTCGAATATTACTCATCAAAGAATGTGTTTCTTTTTTTTTTTTTTTGGTTTCAACTTGATCATGCTTGATCATCGGATTCCTCACCACATGCTTTATTGTTTCTTAAATGTATTCATCAATCCCCCTTAATGATCCCAAGAATTGGCTTATTTTATGGCCCTCTAAGTCCATAAAACCCTAACCCATGTTTGTTATTTTAAAGACTTACCTAACCGAAAGGGAATTAATGCTATATATATATATATATATATATATATATATATATATGTAGCCATGGTTAGATCATCATATGCAAGAAACATAGACAAAAGCATATAGAAATCTATATATACTTCATTTTTTGCTCTAATATATTATATATTAACGCCAGCCTTCATTTTTACTTTTACAAGTTGAGAGGTGAAATGAAATTCTTAGCTGAAAGTTGGAGTTCTAAGTGGGTCAGCTATATGCACCGAGCAAATTGCACTTCTACGTAGGTATATTAAATAAATAAAAGAAAGATTAAAGAAATACTCTATTCCATGAGATGATAGTGTCTTTTTCTTTTTAATGCATTAGATGATAGTGAGTATGCATATTAATTATGTGCATACGTTCATACCAAAAACGCATATAAATTTATATAGGTGATAGTTATAAATAGCTTTCAAGTGGATATAAAACTAAAACGACCCTTAAAGTCTAATTATCTATATTAACCAAATAATTAAGAAACCTCGAACTATTTGTTGATGTCATTAGCTTTTCTAAATTTATGTTAACGTTAATGCTGGATGGAACTCGAAAGTAATGTTTTAATACATTTATAAATAATAATAAAAATAAAATTTATATTAAAAATTTTACTTAAATTGAAATATATACAGTAAAATTAAGAGAAATATAATGTTAAATTTATCAACATTGTTAACAAAAACAAAAAAGGGTAATTAAGCTGAAAGAAAAAAAAAGAAAAGGCAGAAGGAAAAGTGCCATTGTCCAAGGATGGTGATAATTTCGTGTTATAATGTAAGCCATTTAGAAGAAAACGATGTTTAAGGGTCTAAAACCTAATCCATTCTGCCTTATATTGGACTTACGTGCACGCATTTCAAAGCACGTGGTGATTATTATTATCTTCTTATCTATTTTACGTAATTTTCTTGTTTTATTCTAAAAGGCCAATCATCCTTTTTTATCACCATTTTTACCTTTCTATTTTGTACATAATTGCACCCTTTTGCAATGCTTCCTCCTTTCTTTCAATTGTTTTCAGGTAAAATTCTTATGCTATTTCACTTTCGCTTTTATATTCACATCATTCAGAAATATGAATTTTCTTTTTTTTTTTTCTTTTTTCATTAACTTACGGTATTCCACTTACTTAGTGTAAAACATACCCATTAATTATTAGATTAAGCCGTCGTTGTACTATTCATGAGTTTTACATAGGATCATAACTTAGTATCGTATGTAACGTTTTAATTAATGTGATTTCTAATTTTCCTTTTATTTAGAGTTAATAATAGTTATTTTATCAATCGAGAGTCATAAAATGAGATACAAAATTAGTTTTTTTTTTTTTACATTTATTCTAATGTACTCTATGCATACAATACCATATAAGTTTATAAATATTGATATTATTTTAGTTTTAATAATTTACTAGCATAATTTAATACTATATTAATCTATTATATATAATATTTAATTATTATCAATTAAATAAATTACTTTATTATTAAAATTTTATATTTATTTTTAAAATTTAATTAATGATACTTGACGGCTAGAAAATTTTAACTCGTGTAAATAATTAAAAATTATATATAAATTCATTGACAATCTATATTAATAGAAAAATATATAAAATAAATAAATTATTTTAAATAATATCTATAACTAAAAAATAATTTTATAATAGTAAAATACTACAATGGTATTCTAGTAAAATTATTTTCTTTAATAAAAAATATAAAATAAAGTTGTATCTCTCATAATAAAAAATATTAATATAATTTTTTGATTTCCATAGGCCTTTATTTTTATATATTAAATGGTATTAAACATTTCATATTATATAATACTTTAAACAATCGACAGAAATAATAATTTGACTTTTTAGTCAATTTCATATATTTTAAACCAATATATATCACTAATACATATAAATAATTAAAATAAATTAAAAATAATAAATTATCATTACACTTTCTTATTCGTTTATATAATAAAATAATAATTAAATTGGAATTTTCAAAAGTGACAAAATTATTTAAGAAAAGAAAAGTGAGAGAAGGAGAATAATCTTGGGAGACAGGCAAACAAGCATATCTCAGTAGGTAATAAATAAATATAATCCATCAATCATTCTCATAACAAAAATAAATAATTAAAATTGATGTCCCTTCTCTCATTAATCCAACATAAAATACTGATCCCAATACTTCTACATCTTGCTTTTTCTATTTTAATCATATTTCCTTTTGTCCTTTTATATTACCATATGGGAAAACACATAATTCCTGCTTTCTATTATATTTCCCACCACTACGTCAGTATATACTTTTGTTTAATATCCCTGCCTTCCCTAACAACAAACCAACTCAACTTCATTACCCATTAACAATCTATTAAATGCAATTATTTCCATGTGACCTTTTTGATACATACCAGGTGTCAAAACTGATATTGATGGAAAAGAAAAAAGTCAAAGGAGAGAGACTTTAGTTCTTTCTAAATTTTATTTTTTCTTTTTACTTGAAAATTCCATAATTATATTATCTCTTAATCTACTCATTATAAGAATTTAAATTTATTAATTTGTTTTTTGAAAATTGAAAGGTAAATTAGTAACTGTTAAAAGGCATTTTTTGTGGAAAATTGGATTCCTCGTTTCTAATTGAATTGTAGGCAATTGTGTTTAATTAAAACTAATCATAACTTATTAAAAATAAATATGTATGTTAAAAATATATAAATATTAAAAATTAAACACATATATTAAAAGAAATTAGATTTCAAATATTAATTTATGTATGTATATAAATTTTAAAAAAAAAATTATTTTATTTGTGAGCGAATTATATGTAGAATAAATTTTTATGTTTACTACGTCAAGTAATAACTGTTCATCTTAAATGAAATAAATATAGTGTTGAAAATATATCATAATAAAAAATTATAAAAATAGAAAGCGTAAAAGATGAAGGACAACGAAATTCTAAAGCTTAAAAGATGTATTTTTAATTTTATAAAATATATTAATTTATTAATATAAAAAAAATATATATTCTTTAGAATTTCTAAACTTCATAAAATCACATTTGAACTGAATATATAAATTTTAGATTTATAAAGAAAATTAATAAAATCTTACAAAATCCAAAAGACAATAATAATGGTAATGGGAGTCATTTAGAACCAATTTGGCGCGTGAAGGTGACAAATTAGATTGTGGACTGAAATCAACGAAATTCATATACAGAAGAAAAGGACTGAAAGCAATCAATAGTTAGAATTTTACACACACACAAAAAGAAAAGGGAAATAGAATCAGACATGCGTGTTGACTAAAACACAAATATACTTATTCAATCTCATACCAATCCAGCTTTCCCAAAACCAAAGTCTAGGGTCCATTTCATTTACTTTGAAAATTTTATATGTATAAAGAATTTGAAATTGATTGTAGCTGAGTTTTTTCTATTTTATTATTTATTCAATTCTTATAGCAACCTAACAAATAATTTATTTTTTAATTTATCTGAAAATTTGAATTAATTGAGTGTACATTCAAAAAGACTTAACTTTTGATAATGATGTTAAGAAAACAGCTTCTTTCTTTATTTATTTTGATGCAAATTCAATGGTTGATGCGTATCAAATGAGTTAAACTTTAAATATAAGTTAGACCCCTTTCTTTTTCATACTTTCTTATTTTAGTTTCTCTTTTCTTAAAACAGAAGTCTTGTTCTTTAGTTACAATTAAAAACATATACATTTAGTTAAAATTTATTAAATAATTTATTTCGCTATAAAAAAAAAGACACGTAATAAAATAATAAAACAAAATTGATTTGATATTATGGATACATAGATTAATTCAATTGATAATAATTAAATACTGCATATAAGACTAATTTAGTATTTAATTATATTATTAAATTATTAAAATTAAAATAATATCAATATTTATAAGCTTATATGATACCGTACACTTACATTAAAATGACTATGAATATGTTATTACTAACTAATGTAGAATTTATTTCAAAATTCTATTTATTTTATTAGATTTTAGTTTAGCTATAACTCATTCGTCTATGATACCAATAAATATGTCTGACATTATTTATTTCTACATAATTTTATTTATTTATTTATTTATTTATTTTAGTTACTGTATGAAAACTAACCTTTGGAAATAGAAGAAAAAGTCGTACTTATTTTTTTTAATGTAAATTCTAAGAAGTAAAACTTTTTAAAAAATAAAAAATATCAAAAGTAGATGCATTATAACAATGCCAAAGTAGCATTACAAGAACGGGAGGAAATTAGAAACGGATAATCCAGCAGTCAAAGTAAAGGGAGCGAGGTAATTTAATAAGTCAACGTAAACAGATCAACGGTATCAGTGATTCTTTCATACTGGAAACTGTAGTTCAACCGTCCGATTCAATTACACCTGCTGCACTACAAACGCACAAAACGAACATTTGGTCACATGCGAAATCACGTGACTGACAGCCATAAATTAAACAGAACTTTATGGCCAAGGTGCAGTCCAAATTGCTAAACGACGAACCAAAACTACTGACACGAGTCAGCCACCCACATGCCGCCACACGTGTAAAGTAATTCTTACCATATATTTTTTTTCCCTTATAAGGAAAAGAAAAGGTGAAAAATCTTTAGTAAATAAAAATTATAAAAAGGGAAGAGTCACGTGCAATATTCCAATCACGTGGCAACATGCAATTTTCTTTTTTGTACCGGTTGTCAACTTGGATGTAAGTGGATAAAAAGATTTTATTAAGGGTCAAAGTTGAAGTAGATTATGGAGCTATTTTCTGTTGAATTAGGTCAAGTTGTCCACTAATTTTTTAGCATAAGAAATGGGATTACTCTATTTTTAGTTTCTTTAAAGGCATAATTGTTTTCAAGATTTTCTCATGACTACATTTTCATTTTAGCTATCATTATTTTTTTTTTGACATATCCCACAAATAATCAAAAAAATTATATATTAATAAGCTATCATAGCTTAATTTTTAAAAAATTAGGATATAGAACATATATATAAGATGTGAAAGTGCAAATTGCGATCCATATGTAAAACCAAGGAAAATAAAAATAATTATGAAATATAAAGTGAATTACTCTTCTCTTTCTGTTCTGATAAGCAATTTATGGTTGAATATTGAATATAACACCTTCAATTAAGATTTTTCCTTTTCTTTTAATGTAATTGAGGAAAAAAGTTATAAAACTTAAAATCTTACTTAAATTAAATTAATTACTTACTTACCATCAATCATTTGAGTTTATGGGTGCTTTTATTCTTCTTCTTCTTCTTCTTCTATGCATAATTTTTTTTCTTTATGGCTTTTGAGTGAGAATGATTATGGTCCAATTAGTGCATTTACCAAAAAAATATATATATTAAAATTACAAAGGTATTGTTTAGATTGAAAAACTCTAAGATTAGTAGATTTAGTCAGAATTTATGAATCTCAAATTTATAAATTCCTAAAATTTAATTGTTTCGATTAAATATAAATATAATATGATAAATTAAAATTCTAAAAACTAAAAAATTTTAAACAATAAGAGATTTCTTTAATTTCATATATTTAAATTAGAATTTTACTAAATAATAAATTTCAGTTAAACTCATAGATGATGTGAAATTTCTCATTTGAAATCCTTTGATTCAAACCAGCCAAGGAAAATATATAGGGGAATGGTGCCCTCTTCTTCAGTTTCATCCTACACTTCTCAGTAGAAAACTTAATAACCCCGTCATTTCTTTTCAAAGGTCTAGATAGAATATTTGATTTCCCAGTTTCTTTTTTTAATGGCTTTTGAATTGGAAAAATAAAAAAATAAAAATCAAAGAAGACGTTCACTAAAATTCCAAGTCTGCATTTCTTGGTAAGTCAAGTACATAGTGGATTTTGATAGTTGAAATCAATGTGAAGAATGCAAATAAAATTCTTGGTGGGTTGCAGTCAACTCAACTCAACTCGTCAGGTCAATCTAAACGCACAAACCAAGTTTTTCAATTGCAGACGAGTTAGGAACTTCATTTTTAGAATGGCACACAGTCAATTCTGAAGAATTTAAACATACTTATTTATTTATTTATACGCGTCAGGTTATAAATCAAATCCAGCTAACAAATGCCATTATAATTTCAGTATAAATTATTACTTCTTTTACTTGTTATGATGCATCAATATCAGATTTTATTTTTCTCCACATTTGGTTCCACCGTAAGTAAATGCAGGAGACAATATTTCAATACGATAATATCTCCGTATCATTATTATTATTATTATTATAGATTCCTCTGGGGCCTTTCGAGTCAATCTAAAAGTACCTTGCTAAATAAGAAAGACAATTAGCGAGCTATAAGATTTTGAATCTCCAATGGCATTCGGACATCTAAATTAGAATTCTCGAGTGATTTTAGCAGAGTAACAATAAAAGAATGATTTATCATATAAAGAGAGTATTTTTATATATGATCGTTGGATGTTATAACTTGAGAAAGGGAAAAGTGACCTATCCAACTCAGTAATTTTGTTATAGCTATCTACTCGATCGGGACGCGTGGCTAGCCTAGTCCCTTGTGACATCATAGTAGGGTTTTGCGTCACTTTGTTTACCTTCCTGAGTTGTTTTGAAATTTCCGAGTTTAAGCTGACCTCTACTATTATCTCGGTTATTACCGCTCAATCTGTTAGGTTTCTACCACGCTTTTGCTCTGTGTTTCGAATTATAGTTTTTAAGTCAATTTTTCGATTGTTTGACCTGTCTTGTCATTTGATCTCAGCAATATCCTATCAAGAATATTATTATTATTATTATTATTATTATTATTGTTATGATTATTTTCTTCCACATAATATTAAATTTCATAAATTCTACCAACTATGTTTCTAATATATAGTTGGGTGCTAATTACTTAAAGTAAAATGTTTGCACTAGTTACAATATTATGAATTATCAATGAACTTAATTTTTTTGAATTTGCCTGATAAAAGAAATCAGTGTATAAACAATATTACCTTTAAATTTGATTTAACAAAAAAGGGGGAAAAAAAAAAAGAAAAAAGGAAAAAAGAAGTCCAGGAAGTGGTTTGTGGGCCTGAGAGACTATGCAGAGAAACACAACCCTTTTCTTTTGGGCTTTCGATGGCTGAGAGTGACTTAAAGTTTTTGGACTCTTTCGCGGTGGGCCCCTATTGTTGGACCTACGTTGCCTATTAATAAATAAAATAATAATAAAAAGATAGAAAGAAAAGACTCTCTTTAGACACCGACCTCTAACAACTTCCTTTTATTTGTTTGTTTTATTATTAATTTTTCGTAAACAAATAAGAAAATCACCCCTGGTCCCACCCTCTAATTATTTCTCATCCCCCTTTTTTCTTTTTTCGTTTTCTATAATTGTTTTCTTGACTCTTTTGTTTTATTTATTTCGTTTAAATGTTTGCGAATTATTCGAGTATGAACCACAACGTCATGCTCACGTCAAACATGACATCTCAGCTTGACCCATATTCCTACCCGACCCATATCCACTTCCTATGGGTAGATGGGTCACTTTCTCTTGCACTGCATACAGTACTAGCAATGCTCGTAGATAATTGTTTAGGTTGGATAGCTTCCAGGACTATTAGAAAAAAAGTAAAATATATTTTTGACGCATATTAATCATACTTTGATATAAGTAAACGTAAATTAGTTGATGTTAATTAAGTTTTAATCTCCACAATGATAACTGAGATAAAGTGATAAATGTGTTAAACATCAATGCAATTATTATAAATTAACGTTGTTCAAGAAAAAAAAAAAAGAAATTATTATGAGCGGAAAGCTTGTGCACGCGAGAGAAAGAGATAGAATCTTCATTACCTAACATGACATAATTATTAATGAAATGTTGCTAAGAAAAAAAAAAAAAGAATTACATATAGTTGACTACCTAACAAGACATAATTATAGTTAAAATGGTGCAAATAAGAATTGTGGTTGACCTGTTTTGTTGGGTAGTTGATATATATATATATGTATGTTTTCAGACCCCATGGAGTCCACTTTTGTCAACCTTAGGATCCACATAAAATTAATTGCTCATATATGCTTAATAAATTTCAATTTTTGTAGCAATCATGACATCTTTAACGTCATTACCCACTTCTTATCCAATAGAAATACCATTGTTAATTATATATATATATATATATATATATATATATATATGTATACATAGGTGCATATAAATATATAATCCAGGAACACACACTGAAACTATATTGCTTCAATTTATTGGTGAGAGCTTGAGCTAAAAAGGGTACCAATTTAATTATCAAAACCAATCTCTGTGTTCTCCCTACGGTCTATAGAGGACCTTAATCATCAGTTATCTTACCATTTTGT
Source organism: Ricinus communis (assembly GCF_019578655.1). Classification (NCBI taxonomy): domain Eukaryota; kingdom Viridiplantae; phylum Streptophyta; class Magnoliopsida; order Malpighiales; family Euphorbiaceae; genus Ricinus; species Ricinus communis. Next base: position 27,331,008 of record NC_063258.1, read on the forward strand.
CTTTTGTATGGATTGTATAAATGAATCTAAGTTAAACATTCATAACTTTAGCGAAATTGCACTCGAGGACTGCATTGACCTTAAATAAATAAATAAATAAAGGGCTGCACTGATGGGTCATGTTGCTTGCTTAAGAAAAAAATTATCTTAGGGCCTAAATCTTTTCTTACAGATTTGTAATAGCTAGCATCATCATCAGCTGACTAGTAGTTAGAGTGTTGAACAATTTTAAGAAAAGGTATTACTCAGAATTAGAGTTCCCAATGGAAGTTAAGTTTAAAAGAAATTCAAATAAAAAAGAGATACTTTAGTTTTGGCTAACTCAGCAAACTATGTCTCTTATGTCAGACTTGACGACATGTGGTTCAATGCTGGGAAATCATTTAGATTGCTTTCTGCGAACTTCTTTTTTTATTTTTTTATTTTTGAAATGGGTTTTTTAGTTGTTTGGAAAGTACAAATACTATATGTTAAATGTTTGATCATAATATAGTTGTTATAATTTATTTTTATATTTTTAAAAAATTCAAAGTTATAAAAATTAAAAGAAAATGATAAAGATAGTGTTTTTTTTTTTTTTATCTTAATATTTATTTCTTTGTTACAAAGAGATTATTATATTTTAAAGCAAAACAAAGTTTGATGTTTCTCAAACACTTAAACTGAGCTCGTCTTGGATAGTTTCATGTATTAATTTTTGTGCTGCCAAAATTCCCTAAAATCTGATACTTTAGGGCCCCTATGGTCCAGGTAAACAGATCCCAATACTTTTCTTTAGTTGGTTAAAATAGGGCCACAAATGGGAATGGGCCACTGGCCACTAAGCCTGGTCCAATGGTTCCATTCCAGCGCGCACATTTAGAAAAAACAAAAACTGGATCTACGGCGCTGCCTCCTCCAACGGCGGATTAACAAGTAGCTCTTCGCATCACACTTCCGCCGCGACTGCTGCTTCTGCTCTCTCTCTCGTTTTGTTTATCTTCGGTTTTTCTTGAGCTGTTATGCTATAATTCATATCCACCATAACCAACAGAGAATAAGCTGCGACTCTCTGCCACTGCTTCTGCTGCTCTGCCGTTTCTGATTCTTCTAATTCAGGCGTGTCTTTTAATTTAATTTGATTTTTGTTTTTGCCTTCTGGGTATTGGTAGTTTGTGTGTTTACTGCATCTTAGTACACAAAGCTCTTTGGTGTGCAATAATTGAAGGACTACCAATTTATTGTCACTATACGGATATTAAAACATTGGTAAAGTTGTCTATTGTATGGTTGCTAAGTAATTCTGTAACTTCTGAAAGGGAAGTTGACCCTGCTTTTTGATTCTCTGGCCATAGCAACGTTTTCAACTCAAGCCTGCATCACGCGAGTGTTCATATGCTCTTATAACATGCAGACTAAGCTCCTATCAACGACATTATCATTATGTACGGAAAGTTTCATGATATCTAATTTTTATAATCTGTACATTAAGTTAGTAAGTAGTAGAGTTCAAATTATTTTCAGCTTCTTTAAGAACAGGAAATTGTTAACTTTGGATTGGTTCCAATCATTTTCTGCACTGGGTTTTGGTTCTTTGTGGATTAGCTCATTAGGTTCCAACTTAGCCAAAATGCACTAAAAATAGAGCAATCAATTATAAAATAGCACAAGGCAAGCATAATATATACTAAGAGGGAAAACATTTTATACACTGCAGTTTTTTGGACTTTAGGTTGTGTAAATTTTTTAATGATGGAAATGGTGCTATAAAGATGGCAAAGAACAAAAGTAAAAGTATAAAATGTATTTTTGCCCGTGTTTCAGTTTCCATCATTACACAAATCCTTTTAGTTACCTTGTTCTGCAAAACGCTTTTTGCAAGTATTTTTTGTGCTTAAACGTACTTCTTTTTTGTTGTCAGTCCCTTGACAACAAGATCCAGTGTTATTCACCCCAAATTTATACATCATAGCCCAAATATGAACTTGGACAAGGACACAAAAATATACATGTCGCTTAAATTTCTTGTTTCTTCAACATTATTTTTGGATGTGTCATTTAATAGGATCATTCTCTTAGATCAAAAACCCTAGAGCTGCAATAAACCCTCCCAAAACTTAAAAATTTTGAGCTTTCTTTTCTCAATAGTGTATAACATATGTACATTTTACAGAAACTGATGTATAAAGCGAGGATATGGTTATCAAGAAGGTTCTCAATCTTACTTGTCATCAACTGCACGTGTGTGTAGTTGGGAGTGGACCAGCTGGTTTCTACACTGCTGAGAAAGTAATAATTTGAAACATCTGCTCTCTTTTTAGGTTATTAAAAAATTAATTAGGCATTTTTGTTACAATTAATTAATTAAATTAATTGCGTGTTTGTATTTTGCAAAAATCAGATGCTTAAGGCGCATCAAGAAGCAGAAATTGATATCATTGATCGATTGCCAACTCCTTTTGGATTAGTACGATCCAGCGTTGCACCTGATCATCCTGAAACTAAGGTCTGATGTTTATTGAGCTTTGAAAATTTTCAAATTTTTAGATAGATTTAGTTGGATTGGAAACAGAGTGATTAGAGTATGATTTTGTTTGATAACAGAGTGAATAGAGTATGATTTTGTTGCCCTTTCGCTTTTTCTGCTTTATGTATGTTATTGTAGGCGGTGATCGTTTAGCATTTGCCTGTATGCAGCAAGTTTTAAAGTATGAAATAAATTATCTTATTTGAGCTTAGTTTTACCAGAAAATTTGCAACAGATTGTGATAAACCAGTTTACAAGGGTTGTGCAAAATGAAAGGTGCTCGTTCTTTGGAAATATCACTCTTGGCTCATCCATTTCTCTTGCTTCGTGAGCTGTATCACGTGGTATGCAATTCTTATTATGCAGGCTGAATATAGTTCTTTTGATTGTTTTGTTTTGTTTATAAGGTAAGGATAATTATTAAATGCAATCAAACAGGTTGTGCTTGCATATGGTGCTGAAAGTGATAGAGCTCTTGATATTCCAGGCGAAGTATGTTTGCCTCTGCTTTTTCTTTCAAGTAAATAGATTCTCAATATATTTGTTATCATTAAATGTATCAAAGCTTTATATTTTTGGCTATATGATGAGTAGGGGTTTGCATGTTTTGGCAGGATTTGGTGGGAATACACTCAGCTAGAGAATTTGTTTGGTGGTACATCGGGCACCCAGATTGCAGAAACCTCAATCCTGATTTGAAGGGCACCGATACAGCTGCTATTCTAGGCAAAATATGCTCTTAGATCAGTTAAGATTATTTTTTTTATGCAAATTTTGGAATTTATATATTACCTCAAGGTGTTAGCCAAGAGTAGTAAACATTGTGCTAAACTTCAGAGTCAGTCAACTTTGCCTTTTCTTTTATAGGGAAATGTAGCTCTTGAATTCGCTTGTATCATTCTACAACCGACTGTGGAATTGGCAAGAACTGATATTGCCTGCCATGCTTTGGCTGCTTTGGAGCAAAGCTCTATAAGGTTATTTCTCTGTTATTTGTCAGTTTCCCAATGGGACCTGTTGGTCTTATACATGGGTTGCATTTTCTTTTAATAGAAAGAATATCATCACAGGAAGGTGTATCTAGTTGGACGACGTGGACCAGTCCGGGCGGCTTGTACTGCAAAAGAGCTACGTGAAGTTCTTGGTAGATATTAACATATTCTAAATTTGTAATATTTGCCTATAGCAATCATATGTTTGCTTTTGTTGAATCTTAACATGCATATGTATGGAAGTTTATCTGATAGTTTTTACTTAAGACATGGATGCTTTATTTCCTTTTTTGAATAATTATGCTGTTTCACTTGCATGGATAAGGACTTGGAAATTGTTGGTTAACCATATATATTTATTTATTTTTATATGCATTTGCTTATCTGAAGTATAAAATATGCATGTGCTTTGATTTTTACAAATGGTTTTTAGTCATATTACTTATTAGTCTGATGATTTGAAATGTAACTTTGTTTATTAGCATAGCTTTCTGGTTTCACTATGTTTATTGCTTTCAGAGTATCACTATCAGTACAATCTTATTGCAGGTATTAAAGATCTATTTATTCAAATCAAGGAGGCCGATTTACTTAAAAGTTCTAATGATGAGGTATTTTAAATAAAAATTCCATTTTTGGGATATATATTAAAGAAAATTAGGGTTTAATATCTTTAGTTTTGTGGGTCACCCCCATTACAAAATTGAACTGAATTGAGATGCTTGTAAACCAGAGACAAGGTCTTTATTTGCCCAGTATGTCTCAAAAACCCAACCATCTTGGGACTAAGGTTAGGTGAGTGGAGTTGAGCTGCATGTCTCAATACGCATTCAGGTTATCTAGTATACTGACTTGATGTTTTTCTATTTTAATTTTGACAAAGGAAGAACTGAAAGGCAGTCGAATATAAAGAAGGATTTATGATTTGCTCTCTAAGGTTGCCACCTCTGGACATTCACATCCCAGCTCGGATCAGCGAGAACTTCACTTTGTTTTCTTTCAGAAACCTGATAGGTTTCTAGATTCAGAGGTGAGAACTGGCCATGTTGCTGGTGTGCACTTTGAGAAGACTGTTCTTAAAGCTACTTCTCTCTCGCCAAAATCTTTCTTTGAATTGGTGCTCATATTGATTTATGCACTTTTAGTTTTTGGATGTTGATGTTAGCGCACCATGGTCCAATTAAATCTATTGTACATCACGTCCATATGAGCTTGTTGTCTGATGTATTATCACAATATTAAAAAATGATAATGAATTCAACAAGACCTAATGATTGCAGTCCACAAAACTTTTGCTTTATCAAATTCTAGTTTTATAGAAATGATGGGCCTGTTTAGGTGTCGAGCAAACAAACCTACAATGGCAGGACTTGTTCAATTTGCTGCCAAAATGCAAGTATTAACTTGCTTTATCTAATTCTACAGGTATTGGCTCTGGAAAACAGGTTGCTGTAGGGACAGGAAAATTTGAGGACCTCGACTGCGGGTAATTCTTTGGCAGGCAAGCTTGGACTTTTATGCATTTTACCCCAACAAGGGTTGGATTTTTTCGCTAACGTTGGTTTTGTACCCATATATCTTGATAGTGTTACTAATTTTTGCTCCATTTTATACTTCACATTGACGAGGAGGGATGTGTTTTTGGCCTTCAGCCACCTCCCCCCCAAACCGCCCTGCAGAAAAAGAAAAGAAGTAGAATGAGTTATCAGCTGCATTTAGTTTCACGAAATGATTGGTTAATTCCAATATGAGAATTTAAATACTTAACTCCCTATATACATTGGGAATCGTGTGATGGTCCTTTTGCGAAACTGACTTGTGGGGATGCTATACTGTTTACAGGATGGTGTTGAAAAGCATTGGATACAAATCAGTCCCAGTTGACGGTTTACCCTTTGACCATCAGAAAGGTAATTACAAAATGGAGGAACTCATCTGGCAGAGCATCAGGACCTTTCAGAACTTATCATCTCATAACTCCAAAAAGAAATTGTTGCAGATTTAGAATAGTTTTTCTATCAAGTTTTTACCTTTTTGAACCAGTGCATCAAATTCTGTATTCTTAATTATTTAGATAGATGGAGGGAAAATTTCAGATATTAATGCTCATTGCTTATCACATGGTTGCTTTCCCAGGTGTGGTTCCTAGTGTCAGTGGTCTAGTTCTTACTGATGCTTCAGGAGATCCAAGACTGCTTAAGAAGGGCTTGTATGTATGCGGGTGGTTGAAGAGAGGACCGACTGAGATTATTGCTACAAACCTCTATTGTACCCGAACAAACTCTGAGTCTGTCTTGCATTCCATAGGCTGGAAGTTTATATTTGAAAAACTTGATTCTGATTAGCATCGTTGCGAACTGTAATAATAGGTAGCAAGCATATCGGATGACCTAGAACAAGGAGCGCTTGCAGCTGTAACAAGTTTGCCAAAACCTGGAAGAGAGGGACTCCTCCAGTTACTTGATGATAGAAATGTTACAGTTGTACCATTTAGTGGATGGCAAAAGATTGATTTTGAAGAAAAAAGGCTTGGGAGTTCGAGAAACAAACCTAGAGAAAAATTAACCTCATGAGAGGACTTGCTGAAAGTTGCCACTACAAATTGACGCTCCTGAAAACGAGTTTCTGAATTAATGATTGGAAGAATGAAAGTTCTGTTGCCAAATGGACAGAATAAGGTGATAATAGTATAAATAAAATGTTAAAGCTGCCATTCCTTTCAATTATTGCACCAATTTTTTTACACCATTACAAATGTTAAAATCGTTTTGTTACTCTGAAGGGAACTAAATTCTCATTTATCTTTCAGTTTGTTGAAATATCTCTATCCGTCCGGAGTCTTTCAGGAGGAATCATGTAGTCCATTTTGCTGGCCTTCCAATTAACACGCACAAATAAATAAAAAGAAAAAGAAAAAGAATCCACACAAAAATGGTTCGTGGAATCATATTCGCCATTGTTTTGACTTGACAGATTAGTGAAAGTGTGAAAAATTTACGCAGATAAACATTGACCGTCATAATCTTTTGATATGTATAATGTTTAAACAAATAAACAAATGAAATCTGATCTTGAACTCCAGAGATACAATTTCATTTCAAAAAGCCAATAAAACGTGAAGATGGTAAAATCTGTATTCAAAATCATCGGAGCAGAGGACTTTCAAGCATGGGCAGGCCAACTTGTACCATTCCTCGAGCAATAATTTTGAGAACAAATCCCGACCATAAATTTTCCCAAAGTTAATTTGTAAGGCAGAGTTGCTGATTCATGATTTGATTTAATTCTGGGGAATTCCGAAAGTATTAGCACATATGAAACAACACACTACTTTAAGGTATAGATTTCCTTCAACTAAAACGTATCTTTGCAGTAAGTTTATTTGTTGTTGTCGATCTCCAACTCCCTGAGAAATAAAATAAGCTTTTGTCTGCTCTCAGCAGTTCTGGCATGGTAATGGGGGCTTTGCATGAAGGAGAGGAACGAAATAGTGGTGTCACGTCAGTATCTTTTCATATCCTGTCAGGTTTCCATGTTCCTTTCACCATTTTCCGTTCGTTGGGACTTTCAATCACAAGGAGTAAAGTTCCTCTTGGGTTAGCAACCGTATCTTGTTTTCCATAATTTTTCATTGCATTATTTGATATGATTTGCAGGTAATACAGTGTCGTTTTCAAGATCAAAAGTGTTGTTGACAAATAGCTCTTACCTATGTTAGCAGGATGTTTATGGCCGAAGTCAAATTCCACCATGTTTTCAAATCTTCAAGCACTCCAAGAAAAAGCGGCCAATCTTCCTCCTAGTTGGGTGCTCAAGATCTTCCATCTCATAGGCAGACTATTTGTGGATCTTATCTTGGGTTTTCATTTTTCTTTTCTTTGCTTCTCAGAATTACTCGAGTTTCTAATGAGCATCTTATTGCTCCATGAGGATTTCAACTATAACAACTTCCACTAATATCATTCCTAAAATTCAGCGGGCATGCTGGAGAAGGGCTTCCCTTTTATGGAAACAACTACAGATGTCCTCCGACCTGAATATATATATGCACTAGGAAGAAAATTGAAATTGGTCTAAACTAAATCGTTTATGGGAAACACAGCATTTTGATTTTCAAATCACGACATGATATTTTCATGCATACAGCATCTGTGCGAATCTCCAAGTGGAAGTCACTTTTACAGGTTCCCTTTTTCCCTCTTCATTTTAGGGTTATTGGGAATTTCTGAAAAGATATTGTCAACCCTGACTTACTAATTCTCCAGTGATTTTAAAAGGTGCATCCCACATTCATTATACGTTTTCAAGAATTATATCGCCGCGTGAACTGAACATAAAATCATAGATTAAGAATCACACTCAGCGACTACTTGGACTACGTTCTTTGATATCATTTCACTGAACCATTTACGAACTTGGTTACTGAGACAAAATTCTGAAACGTTTTTCACTTTTTATGGTCCTTACTCCTTATGGCCTTATCTTACTACGGCTGGACATAATTCTGACCCTCTAATATGCCCCAAGCTTTAATTATTGATGTTACTGTTGGTGGTTGGTGGGCTCTGAAAAAAGGGTGAAAATGATGTATAGGTTGCTGCCACTTTTACTGGTTTCCTAGTTGATTGGCTTCGTTGCTATTCATTTTAGTCCAAGGAAAAGGCCCTTCTTCTGGTACTAACTTCATTTCTTAGAATAGAGTTGGTTTCTCACCAAGTCTCTCTACTTATTATCAGTCACTGTCTTACTTGCGAAGTTGGCATCATTGGCCATTTTATCTAACTTTCGCCACTCCTAAATTAATAATTATAAAAACTGATTGACAGGATGTTTAGTGTCTAATCCTAGTAGATTCCTATGGCATTGAATTGATAAAATATCAAGTGCTAATCCAACTTTACAGTTTCTAGAGAATTGATTCTCTTTCTTTCCTTCTTGTTCTTTTCCCCTTCCCCCAATGAAATTGAAATTCTGTGCTTAATGCATATTGAGCAGGATATAATTTTTGTTCCTTATTTTGGGTCTGCAGTTCCTGGCTGAAATGTTCCCTTTTTTACATCCAGAAGATAATTGGATTGCAAACTTAAAGCCAATTAAGGTCTTTAAAATGTCTGTACCATTATTCTGCTTACCAGTTCTGCACCCTGATGTAGCACAGTAGTATTCTGCAATAATTTGTGATTAGATAAAACAAATAAAGCACAATGATAAACTCTCCTGGGATAGCATCATTCTGCCATAAAAAGAAAGAAGCTACTTCCTATGATATAGTAATGATATGGTAGGTCATCAGGCTTGGTTATCTGCAAGATTTTGGTTTCTCATAGTCAGCTCATCTTCAGCTTGAACATGCAAAACTTTAAGCATCTACGAGTGTGTAAAGAAAGAATAAGAGAAACAATTATTGCAGTGCCCTCGTGTGCACAACCGCGGTGAAAAACGCACCCTTGTGTAAATTGATAGCTAGTACATGAGGTGAGATTCAGACCTCTTAACACAATTATTCATATCAACAGGGGGACAGAAGTTGAGCTGGTGAAGCAAGTGGAAGTACGATAAAAACCTGTGGGTTTTTATTGGATACTCAGTTCTACTTCCACTTGCTTGTCTAATAGAACAGTCTGCTCGCTGCTGGTCAGGTCTAGTTTGGTTAGTATCTCCACACCTATTACGAGTGCAAGGTGCTAAGGAAGGAACAGTTCTCAAGTTCGAATTTTAAATGTCATTTGAATTGGCTACAAAAAGAAAAATTGTCATAAATGGGAAAGGGAGAGGGCTGCTCCATTATGATGCTTGCTTGCTTTGTCTGAGTTGAGCCCCTTGTCTCTGTCAAGTTTCAAGCTCAAAGAGACCCACAAAAGTCCACTAATCTGAGCATGTGAGTAGTCCCCAATAAGGGAGCATCTGTGTAGAACATTATTTAGAGAGATGCCACTCACGAATTCGCTAGCTAGCACATCATCATCTAATGGAAACCACTTTGTCGAAAAAACCCCAAAAAAAAAAAAAAAAAAAAAAAAAACCTTTGCTTTAGAATGCTTTTAAGCCATAGAAAACTAGGAAAAAGAAAACATTTATAGAATATAGATTTATTCTATTGTATAGTAACATATTATGCAGTGCTTGTTAATAAAGATTGGATGTTGATTAATGCTTTGATTTTCCTTTGTACTAATCAGTCATTGATGGGTTAATCCTCATGTTTCAAACAATTTATCGCTGCATGTTCAGTGCCTTTTGCTTCGACTTTTGTTTGTAACTGTACTGTTCGTTCTTTCTTTCTTTTTTTCTTTTTCTTTTTCTTTTTCTTTTTCAATTGACAAAGACTATACAAGAAACTTGTACACAGACATTGACGTCTAATGTTTATTGTGATATGTTCATATTACTCTAATTAATCTTGAAGTTTGCTTCACTGTATTTTTAAAAGGACACCCCAGCCTTCAAGAGTCGAGACCTCCGCCGGACTGGAAAATTTTGATTTGGGTTTTAAATCAAGATTTTGCAATGACAAAAAAGAAAAAGAAAAAGAAAAAGTAAAATAGGTACTCAATACCTAAATCAATGACATTCATGTTACTGCATGGTTTACATGCAATTATCCAGTTCTTTTCAGAGTAATGATTGGTGCGTGTAATATTGTATAAATAGTTCAATAATATGATTAATTACATAATTATTTCTTTAAAAAAAAAATTATATTATCACCTCAGTCATTTTCATTTATGGACCCGTCGTCACTTCAGTCTGCTTCCGTTTTATTTTACAAATATTAAATTAATGTAATTATCTTTTCTTTATTCAAATAAGAAAAGAAAAACGGATTAGGATTCCGATGATGTGTAAGAGATCGAAATGGGTTTGTGTGGCCAGGACTGTGGTTACAAGAAGTTCAGGAAAAAGAGAGCATCTTTGAAGTTGCAGCAGAGGATTCCTATAGCAAATATATGGTAGGGTCCAGGTAGGGCAGTCTGATATATCAAGTAACATTGATCTGATCTGCAGGTAAGGTTCTTTTTTTTTTTTTTCTTTTTCTTTTCACCTAGGGTTTTGATGCAATGGGACTTGAAAAAAAGTTTTTTTGTTGATTGTTGGATCAAATCTTTGAATGGGGTCAGGATAATGCTGTTTTGAAGATTCATACTGTCTCCTACCCTTTTACCTGAAATTCTTTGCTTTGATCATGACTTCCATATTGCACCTTGCACATTGTTTTAGAGTTAGACCCTTTACATGCTTAAAGAACACAAGGAATTTTAGGGGGATTTTTTCCCCTCCTTTCCCATTCTTTTTCTTTTTCTTTCTTAACTTGACCATTTGTCTTGTTAGGTGCTGCTCTTCACTCCCAAACTCCCCCTCTTTTTTTTTTTTTTTGTTTTACCCTGTTTAGTTTTGCTACAAGCATATTGACAAACCTACTCTAATATTCGGGTGATACTTATGGCAATTCATAAGAAGGTATTCAATTTAATTGTTACAAATAACAGTCAGGAAATATTCCAAAAGGATTTTGGAAGGACAAAACTCAAAAGATATTCTGAATTTTGTCTTGACTTTGCATTTGGTGTATACTGCCTGCTTTAACAATATGAAGTGAGAAAGTAAAGGATCAGCTTGGTTTAAACCTGAGCTCGAGAAGTTCAGAGTCATCAAAATTTGTTTATCTTTTGGTGGAGGGGTTTTAAAGTTTAAAGCAAGAGGCTTATCTCATTATCCTGTTAACCACGCGGGATCAGATCACTGTAACAAAAGTGCAGACACCACAGACAGGACCCACCAAAATTGCCACCCATCTTATTGTAAGATTGGCATATTTGTGCTTTGCCAAACACTTAAGAAAAGGCTAGTAAATGGTATAAAAAGGTTCATCCAAATCTCATCCAGAAAGTATTAACATCTTTATACTCTCCTTATGAAGTATTATGAACGCCAAAATTTAATTGAAAATTCCTGGAATTAGTCCAAGCGATAGATGAAAGTATTAAATAGTTTATATATATAATTTTAAATTAATAGTACGTGTGATATAAAATATTAAAAAGAAAAAAGATATCATCTAGAGGAGACGTTTTTTCCGAGTGATTCAAGATTTTGAATTCAAATTAAAAAAAAAACTTCTCGAGTGCATATTCTAAAAAGCACCCAAAAATCTTATTTTAATTGGATTTTTTTGCTCGATCTTAAAATTGGTGCTATAATAGTAAATTTATACTTGATTCAAATTAATTATAGCACTATAAATATTCTGTTGTGGGAAAGAAATCGAAAATAAATTAATAAAAATGAGAAAAAAACTATTCTTTGCCACGACATTGTCTATTTTTTAGTAATCTGTTGATTTATTTTAAAAATATTGATTTGGTTGGAAAACATTTAATCATTCAATTAAACATTCTATAAATTTAAAAGACAAATTATAATAGATAAATTCTATGGTTACTTTGTTTTAAAACAAAGTAACTATATTTTGTTTTAATCCACCAATAAGATAATGATGACTTACATAATTCTTTTTATAAAAAATTGGTCACCTATAATTGCACATTACCAATTAAAATAAATTTTGCTAAAGAAACATAAGGTATACATAAAAAATTAGTTTAATTTGTGAAAAAATATGAACATGATTATCATTTTTCATAATTCGGCAATAAATTTTGCGATTACGAATAATTTTGGTAAATTTGCCAATTTTTCATAAATTATTAAATTTCGCACAAATTATCTTTTTTTCGCAACTAGTTTCACTTATGAAAATTAGTGGAATTTGCGAAAAAAACATGAAGGTGGTTGTCATTTTTTGTAATTTAGTAAATATATTTCGCAATTACGAAAAAATTAATATTTTTTTATAAATTTATCAATTTTTTCATAAATCATTAAATTTCAAAAGTTATCATTTTTTTCGTAATATCATTCATTTTTTCGCAACTAGTAACATTTATGAAAAATTAATATAATTTGTAAAAAAAATATGAAGAAAAATTTCATTTTTCATAATTTTACAATATATTTCATGATTACGAAAAATGTAATATCTTTTGTAAATTTGTCAATCTTTTCGTAAATCGTTAAATTTCACAAGAGTAATCGTTTTTTTTCATAATATCATTCATTTTTTTTATAACTAGTAATTTACGAAAAAAATATGAAGAAGAATGTCATTTTTCAAAATTTAGTAATATATTTCGCGATTACGAAAATTTTATAAATTTATCAAATTTTTTTCAAATCATTAAATTTCGGAAAGATAATCATTTTTTCATAGTATCTTTCATTTTTTCGCAACTAGTAACACTTATGAAAATTTAGCATATTTTGTGAAAAAATATATAGAATATTGTCACTTTTTATAAAATATTAATTATTTTTATAATTATAAAATATTAGAGGGTTCAATTTACTTATAAAATTTAAAAAATAGATTTGAGCTAATTAAAATTTTATGGTATTTAAGTAAAATAAAATGACCTTAAAAAGCACTATTATAATAAATTAAGAGAAAAAGAAATACACGGAAACTATTTAAATCAGAATTGATGACTAGACACAAAGTGGACAAACTTGAAAATTACAGCAACGTAATAATGAGTTCTTACCGTGGTTTTTCATCGTATGTGAATATCTCAGGTGAAATTAAGTTACACGTGCAAATGTAATTTCTCTAATTGCTCTCCCTCTATACTCCAAGTAGAAAGGTCCCACAGGCACGGAGAATTTGGGTAATAGGGCCCACCAATTGGTTTCAGGGGCCCAGTAAGTAGAGATTAATAAAGATTCTTATTCATCTTAACTGCTTCATTCAGTTGGTTTTTTGTTTGGGTTGCTGTTGTGTTGATGGTTAATACGACAGTTTTAGAATTCCTCTACTTAATAAGTTACTATCCTTTTATAATTTATTCTAAATTTATATATCTAATAAATTATATATATATATATATATATCTATTTTCCCTTTTGTGCAAATAAATGTGGAATAATTTAGTGCATGGATTTGTTTTTTCTATTTAAATACTCTATACAGTCTCTTATAAATATGGGATAAACTTTGGATGTTTTCTTTTGTTTTGTATGTTTTCTTTATTAGAAAACCCAAAGAATTGCTCCAAGAGTTGACAAGTTTGAATTCATATTATCACAAAGTCAACAGACAATAAAGGAAAAAAAATTTATTCCAATGCATTATTTTTTGAAAAATCCTTTATGATCCACCCTTAAAAAATAAAAAAAATTATATTTGATTTATGATATTAAATTTGAAATATATATAAATATATATTGTAATATAATAATGATAATAAAGAAGTGATAGTGGAAGTAAATTCAACTCTTAGCAATTGACTTTTTTAAAAAAGGTGTAAAGTCAAAAATAATGGATTTAACCTCATTACTAACTGCTTTGATTTGTTAAGTAGATGATGAATTATGCAAGTGATAAAATCAGGTTGTAGACTGACCAATGAACATGACCTTCTTTTAATATATATACACAAATGAAATCAGAAACTCAATTTTACATAAATTAATATTCATAGTTTTACTCAAGAGTGATATTTAGGGGCTAACATGTGTGCATTTGATTCTTACTTTGCTCTTAAACATTATGTTAAGAATTCATAGTTTTTGCCCCTTGTATTAAAACAAGTCAAGTTAATATATTTATTTTAGACAAAGTTTTTGGATTTTTAATTAAAGTGTTAAATTTTAAAGTAGTTAGATTACACTTTCGGATTTTAAAAAACACAAGAATTATATCATTGGAATTAACTCTTTTTAATTAATAATGATAATATTTAATTTTATCAAAGTGAACGAAAAACTATTATTTTGTAACTTTTATTCACTAAAACACAAGATTAATAATTTTTTTCATGTAAAAAAGGTGAGTTGAAAACAAATTAAACCATTCCTTAATGCTTAAAATTAACTGAATTTCAAACTATTAGTCATAATTAATTTCAATGATGTAATTATTTTTGAAATTTTAATAAAATAATTAGACTATTTTGAAATTTAAATTTTTTAAAAATAACTAATTGAAAACTAAAATATGTAATTTTTACATATTAAAATATTCTTATATAAATTTATAATAAAAAAATTTAAACAGTCATTATAACTATAATATTTTAAAATTTTTGAATTTTTAAATATATTTTTATTTAATTAATCTTAGTTTAAATACTCATCATCATTAGCCACATTATCTTTAACTAACAGTATTGACTTTTCTATTACAAGTAAGGGCTTAAATTACAGCTTTCTTAAATTTTAAAAGTATAATCATATAAGAAATAGTTTAAGAGCTAATTCAATTCTGACATCAAATATTAAAGGTAGAAATACACTTTTTTTTTTTTTATAAAATCTAAATTAAATTTATATAAAATATTTTATAAATTTTTTATATAAATTAATATGATTTTAAATTAATTAAATATATAAAAATACTAAAAAATTTATGATAATGAGGATATTATAGAATTCACAGTAAACAGAGTAATCACATCATTTGGTTTTTACTAAAAACTTTGGGAAAACAAACATCGAGTCAGGATAATGGCAATAAAATAATCGACAAAACACGATTGGTGTCTTGTCCAATGAGGCAAAGACTATCCATGTACATAAAACGAAATACTATTTTTATACCCTTTGTTGCAATTGCAAATAAAATAATAGAATTAAAATTGAAGAAAGAAACAAAAAAAGGAAAGAATCCAAGCACATTTTCCGGGAAAGTCTGACAAATTTCCAGAACCCCAAACAACAACACAACATAAAACGTACAAAAATTAAAGTAAACACAACACAAGTAACTTCCTTTTCACCTTCAAATACGAGTAAAATTTTGTATTTTATAGTTTAATAAAACCAAAAATTCCTCTTTTTTTCTATTAAAACTTAAAAGAGAATGAATACTCTTAAGAAAAAGCGCCAGCAAATCATGACGTTTTGAACTGTATCCTAACTGTTATCTTTATACTTTTCTAATCTCAAATTTCTTTTAACTAAAATGAAAAGAAATCTCCGGTCAACTTTCTCGAATACCTTCACTTTCACGGGAACTCCTTTTTCGTAATTTTTCTTTCTTAGAAAGATAATTCTTTTTATTTTTTATTTTGAATTATATATTTTATTGTCATTAATTTATGAAATAATTATTTTTATTTCTTTCTTATAAATTCAAATATTTTGTATTTTAAATGTAATATTTAAATTAGAAATAAAAAAACTATCTTTTTAGGATTCATGGAATATATCATCACTGTTAAAATAATTTTTTTTTGGATTTTCTAACCATCCAAACAGCATAACATCCAAAACAATCTGAACATTAAAAAAACATCCAAAACAATCTCTCATCAGCACCAGCAGCGATTTTCTCCTCTGATCTCTCTGCTACTATATGTCCCCTTCTCCACATTAATAAGAAAAATGAAAAAACAAAGGAAACTAAAACCCTTCAAAATCCGAGTCATTTTTGGCCTTTTTTTTTATCGTTCTATCATTTTCCCAGGCGCATCTTAACTGCTCTTCCGGTCAGCGCACGTTAGCATTCTCGGTGCACCTTTATAATTAAGAAAAAAGAAAAACAAAGTATTTCAAAAGGGGCATTATCAAAAAGTTTGCCGGGAGACTTTTCCTCTGACCTGTCGGGCTGGTAGCCCACATAATAATTAGATTAACTAATCAAGATTAATTAATCTAATTAATTTGATAATTTCGTTTTCCTCTTTTTTTTTTTTTTTTTTTTGGATTTTCATTTCTGCTAGAGTGTTGAGGATTATATAGAAAGAGTGAATGCTGAAAACAGCTTCTCTACTTTCATCATCAATATTCAAACAAAACCCATCTCCTCAATTTGTACACTAAAAGAAAACACAAACACAAACACACAAAAGAAAGAAAAAAAGAAGGGGTCTTTTCTCTTCAATACTATCTTCTTCTTCTTGAGATAAAAATAGTTAATGTTTTTGTTTTTTTTGGAGTGATTGTTTCTTTTGATGTCTATGTCCTTAGAGCATGATTACATAGGCTTAACATCAGAGGTTCCTTCAATGGAAACAAAAAACTCTGATGATAAAAACTTCTCTAATAATGGTCTTAACATGAAAGCTACTGAGTTGAGACTTGGCTTACCTGGCTCTGAATCACCAGAAAGAGAGAATGGCTTAAATAATAATAGTAACAAGAGCTTTATGTCATCAGGTGCTAAAAGGGGTTTCTCTGTTGCAATTCATGGTGGTTCTGGTAACTGGGTTTTCTCTGCTACTGATGGATCTGAGCCTGGTTTCTCTCCTAGAGCTGCTAATGCTGGTAAGGTGATTACTGCTTCAGATTCGGGTCATGTCAAAGATGGGTTGCCCCAGTCTCCAAAGACGGTACGGCAGGAGAAGAAGAATCAAGTTGCTCCTGCTTCCAAGTAACTTACTACTTACTTCCTTACTCTCTTCCTCTCTTTTCTTTTGAGGAGTTTTTATTTTGGGTTAAATTTATGCATTCTGTTGCAGTTTCAGGTTCTCTGATAGAATTAGAAAAAGAAGAGATAAAATTTTGACTTTGTATTCTGTTGTTTCAGTTCTATTTGTGAAAAAATGAGCAGCTGGCGTGAAACTTTAAGTTTCAGGGACTACATCTGCATAATAAGGAAAAATGAAAAGATGGAATTTTTTGCTTGCTAATGCTAAATCACTGAAATGCTTTCTGGACTATTGATTTAGAAAAAATTAAAGTAGTAGAAGAAGAAAATTAGTAAATGCATTCCATTATTTTATCTGCAAAGAAATTAACATTGAAAAGTTGTTGTTGCTTCATCTGTTACTGGAATAAGAACGCTGTTCTGTTCTGCATGATCATTCTGTTTCATCCCTGTCGTTTTTGTGGAGCATCAAAGTATCAAACTGGACTTTCTCAATCTGTGCTGCTTTACTTTACATTCTTGGCGTCTTCATGCATACATGTGATGCAGTATGTGTACAAGTTCCAAATGATTTCCATCTCCACCTTGTATATGTTTTGCAGATTTGAGATGAACGAACCAGGTTTCTGGACATACTTTAGATGAACTTTCAAGTTATTAGGTTTTATTATTTTTCATGGACTCCTACTTTATGATACAATTTTATAAGGGGATCATTTGCATTAACTAGACTTGATCTAGTTTCGTTCTTGCTAAAGAGATGGGCTATTGTTGTGTTTGTTTCTGAAAGGGCACAAGTTGTGGGATGGCCACCAATTCGTTCATTCCGAAAGAATACTATGGGTTCTCAACCTCCAAAGAATGATGATGACGACGCAGAAGCCAAAACGGGTTCAGGATGCCTGTACATTAAGGTCAGTATGGATGGAGCTCCTTATCTGAGGAAAGTTGATCTCAAAACCTACAGCAGCTATATGGAACTTTCTTCAGGACTCGAAAAGATGTTCAGTTGCTTTACAATTGGTAATCTCTCCTATCTTCCGTTGCAATATCTATCCCCTTATTCTCTCTCTGTCACGCCAGATTCTGTCAACAACTTTCATGAATAAATCCTTTCATGATGTTTTTGAGTTTTGATAAAAAATGAACTTTTTCCTTTGTTTATATTGAGATAAGAACTCTCTTGTGTTTGAGATTGGGGATGTAATCTAGAAAAGTAATTTTCTGTTATCTGGCCATTGCAGCAAAATGATCCCCAAAAATTGAGTGTTCATTATATGACTCTACAGATGCCACCCTGCCTTTTGCACATTCTATCTGAAGGAAGTTAAATTTCTTTTTTTCCTAATCCATAATTGATTCAGGTCAATGTGGTTCTCATGGAGTTCCCAGCCGAGATGGACTGAGTGAGAGTCGATTGATGGATCTCCTGCATGGTTCTGAATATGTACTCACCTATGAAGACAAAGATGGTGATTGGATGCTTGTTGGTGATGTTCCATGGAAGTGAGTCTGATCCTCTGATTTCAAATTTACAGCTTTTGATGTTTTCTAGTAATGGCTAGTAGCACCTGTAGGCTGGATGAATTTGTGAGCATTTACCTGTACGAAAGAATTCCTTGCAATGGACAACTGCAACTCTGGATTCTGGGAACAGGAGTGCAATGCTCTATAGATTATGTGATTTGTGCAGCTAGGATTCATAGTTCAACAAGAGATTACAAAATTTATCTCGTCACCTAATCTACTAATAGAGGCAGCTCCTCCATTACTTGTTGATTATCAATTCCAAATTGACTTCAGAAATGGTCATGATCCAACTTCTACTTGACTAATTGGCATTTATGGGCCATAAGTAATTTTTCTGACAACTATACTCAGATCTATGCATTATCAGAAATGAAGGGCCCTCTATGGCAAAAGTGTCACTGCGTTCTACCCCAACTTCCTCTCTGTTACCACAACCATATTTTCCGTACCCAGTTTGGAAGTGCAGAATCTGTGCAGTGAGCTGAAAGAGTGCAACATCAAGATGCCTGGCCTGCACTTTTTTAACTACAAAATCCTTTTTGTACTGAAAATGAGTTGTAACTGAATGTAATCTTTTAACTTACTATAAGTGCTCTTATACTAATTCGTAGCAGTGTTTGTTCTTCATGATTTTGCTAATATTGTATTGCAGGATGTTCACCGACACTTGTAGGAGGCTGAGGATCATGAAAAGTTCAGAGGCAATTGGCCTAGGTACGTCCTGCCAAACATAAAAAGCAATATTCGAAGAGTTCTGCTTTTCACATCTTGTCTGGTGCATTGGCCATGCAATGCACCTGGCCTTATAGTACAATGAAATTTTCCTCATGTCTTTTCGTTGTACAGTCGAGTCTATTTGATTGTTAGTATGTGGGTACGCCTCCACCATTGAATATTTTCACATCTACTTCTTGCAGCCCCAAGAGCAATGGAGAAGTGCAAAAATCGTAACTAGTGAGATAATTGTCACTAGGGAAGAGGCAAACCATTTCACTGGGCAGATGGTTCTGTTATTTGATTGTTAGAACTTGGAAGCCTATATATAAATAGGTCTCAAAATTTGGTATCTGCTATTTCTAGATATTGTATTAGGACTTGGTTGTACTAAGAAACTCTCTAGTAGGTAATATGGAAAAATATTATGAATTCATGAACACTGAGGTTTTATAGCGCTTGTGTCCTCTCCCATGCCTCTCATGTAATCTAATTTCTGGATGCTAAGGCTACAAATTTGTATGAATACTTGCTTGTTTGCTCTCTCTCGTTGATTGACAACTTCAAGATTTACCCCAGTGAATGTTAAATTCAAATGATTGAATCCTTAAAACTCATTGATTTCACATCCATGAATTTAGAAAAAGAAATCCAAACAATGCCTATATATATATGTATTTTCTTTTTCTTGTCCTCTTCCTCCAGGATAAGGAAAGTATTGAAGGTTGGTTAGGTGACATATGTGGCTGGCGGTGAGGATCGATTGATACGCAAATTTGGGAATAGACATGAGGACTGCCATTCTTGTCTAAAATGACCGCCAATATCTAATAAAAAATAACTACCAGTTCCTGTATCTCAACTTATTTCGCTCTCCTTGTTAATAAGACCAAAGCGTTGATGGATGCCTGATGTTGAAAATGGCTCTTTCTGAATGGTTCTTTTTGTGCTAAAAGAATCTTTGCGGTGTTGAAGGTAAAACTTATGGACCTTCCACGAATGAGTACTGCATAACGATGGCAGAAAAACATTTGCCATGCTTGAATTAGCCGCACAGTGTTTCACAGGATCTATGTTTCAGTCCCATTTCAGAAAACAGAAATTATATATTGCGATCAGAAAAAGATGAGTGTCACATTTTCTTTTTTTGTTTTCTTTTGAAAAAAAAATTGAAAGAGAAAAAGATAAAGAAGGATATTTTAGTAATTAACCCTTACCAAACCCCGCCTCCGCACATACCCTTCGTATAATAAGAATTATGAAAGAACCGTAGCATTTTGATTGGCCGCTCTTTTTTCTTTTTATACAACCGAAGCAGAAAAATCGACCGAGGTTTCGCTTTCCCTCGATACTTTGTCTAAGCTCGCAACAGAGAGGTAAACCTTTCTCTATTAGGGTTTATGCGTTTATGACTACGCCTATCGAATTGTGTTTCCTTTCTTTAAAAAAGAAATAAATATTTTATCTTTCAGTAAGCCCTTTAGTTTCGATTTCTGTTTTAATTCGTTTTCCACTGATTAGGTTTTTGTTTCTTATTGGTCATTTTACCAGTATGTAGCGTTCTATCTTTTCTTCTTTTCAAAAAAATTTTAGTGAAAAGAGATAAGATTAGTCTTATTAAATTTAGATTATATGTCCATACTGTATATGGTGTTTGATCTTTTGTGTTAATATTGACTTGTTATTATTATTATCGTCACTACTACTATTATTATTATTATTTTCTCGTGAACTGTTGCGTTGATAATATTGATTCCTAAATTACCTAATGGACATGCTTTATTTTTAAAACGATTTCAGTGAGGGAAAAATGACTCTATCTGAGGATGAAATCAAGAGGCTTTTCAGAATCCGAAGAACAGTGATGCAAATGCTCAAAGATAGGACCTATTTAGTTACGGATTCTGAGATCAATATCACAAAGCATCAGTTTACTTCGAAATATGGTGACAACATGAAGAGGGAAGATCTTGTCATACATAAGTCTAAGCGCGATGGCTCTGATTCGGTAATATATCTTTGACTATTTCTTTTTTATAGCTAAATATCATTAACTTTTCTTTTTTTTTGGATAGTTTTACCCAACAAAATTGCTATTTCTAAACCAACTTGAGGCTGTATGATATGCCTTCAATAATGAGTTTTGTTAGACCACATATTTATTCATGCTGGAAATGGAGCTATCCTCATTGTGGGTTAGTAGGTTGTATTATTTAGTTGTGTGCTGCTGAAGTGACCTTGTTTTATTTTTCTTGGTTAGTCATCCTTTGACACATGCACAGACATATTAATATTTCTATGCTCTCCTTTAGGTCTTGCTTTCGTCATTATCTTGTGAAAGTCTTACAACTGCACCTTTCCTTCTTGGCTCTAATTGAATAATGTTTTTGTTTTTGGCATATTTTGTAGGCTGTAGCCAATATTGCTAAAAAGCTCTTGTTTATTTGGCTGCAAAATGACCTGTGTTATTTACTTGTTCACTGTCGAAGTTTCTTGTATCTTTATTTCTCTTTTAACATAATGTGGTAGAAAAGTAAGCCTGCAAAACCACTGACATCGTCTACCATTCAGGGTTTCATTGTTATATTGTAATTGCTATATCCTATTATTTGATAATATTTGCCAAGAAAGAACAAGGAAGAAAACATGTATGTCTAATCCTACAGAAAATCAGAACAAATTCGATTTCTTTCTCATTTAGTATTAAGAATGTATGTTTCATAGACAGTATGCAATGTGCAGCAATTATTGTGTTTCTTCTGTATCAGATTTATGTTTTCTGTTGCTGATTGCCTTAGTGGTTACCTCTTTACCAGATTTATGTTTTCTTTCCTGAGGAACAAAAGGTTGGTGTTAAGACAATGAAGACTTATACCAATCGCATGAAGTCTGAGAATGTTTTCAGGGCAATATTGGTTGTTCAACAGAGCTTGACGCCATTTGCTCGAACATGTATAGCTGAGATAGCTTCAAAATTCCACTTGGAGGTCTTCCAGGTAAAAATAGCTGCTATATGGAGCTGTATGAAAATTCTTGTTGTTGCATTGTAACAATTATGGTGCTTAGACTACTGTTTGTTCATTCATGAATTGTTTTGCCAAGAATGGGTAATAGTTTGCAACTTTCCTTTCCTTTATATGATTATATGCATTTTTAACAGAATGCCAGAAAGGATGTTGATGTCTTTCAACTCCACTGATACAGGAGTCCGAACTATTGGTTAACATCAAAGAGCATGTTCTTGTCCCTGAGCACCAGGTGCTTACAAATGAAGAGAAGAAAACATTATTGGAGAGATACACCGTGAAAGAAACACAGGTCAGGGAATCATATTATTGCATTCTCATAATATTCAATTGGATAAGTGATTTTTGGTGTTTGTCTGCACTTTGATTTTTGTTTAGATTGAGGGATTATACATAGATATGATACCATGAGCTATTCCTTACATGTATAGCTGAATAATTATCTTTCCTTGTGACCATTCATTACATCCATATTTATCACTAGACTGTCGTAGAGAGAAAAAAAGGATTTATCTCCATACCATTTGTGGGTATGATATTGTGATTTAGGGAAGAAGTTTCATCTTTCATGATCAGGGAGAGCTGGCTGTACTTCATATCTGAATGTTTTGTGAGCTGGCATATTCTTAATATAACAAATTCATTGGAGTACAGAATGGGCTAATCACAGGAATGTTATGTACCTCGAATTAATGTATTCCTCAATCAGCTTTTTAACTGTTAGATAATCATAAAAGTATTATTTAAATCGCGCAGCATTTGGCTAAGAAGAAATTGATGGAGAAGTATACGATGGTTTCTGTTGGTGATTTTGATTTCATGAGTGGCATGATTTCACCAAGTATTGATGGTTTTTGGAGCCATTCATGCATATGTAGTCCTTTGTGGTGTATATTTTTTCTTGGGGCCTTTAATGCATTTTTGAAATTAAGCAAGCAAATGTCATCCAATTTTCAGGAAATTGGATATCAAAGTTGCATATGCATATTTATTTTACTGTTAATTGTGGTACCAGAATCTGATGCTATATTGTTATTGTACAGTTGCCTCGTATTCAGATTTCTGACCCAATTGCTAGATATTATGGGCTGAAGCGTGGGCAAGTTGTGAAGATTATCAGGCCAAGTGAGACTGCAGGACGATATGTTACCTATCGATATGTTGTATAAATACATTCTTTTATCTGTAGGATTTTACTTGTATTAGGGTTTGGAACCTGTGCTCTATTCATGGTTTAGTCAAAATGGCAAAAGCAACCTCAAGAGATAGGAATTTGCCACTTGGGATGTTGAGAAATTGACGGTGCTCGTGTAGAATGCTTTTTCTGGATCCCTGATCCATTGATGTTTCTGTACTCCTTGGTGCGTATACTGCCATAAACTTGTGCTAATTTTGTTGCCTGATGTCTCTTAAAAGATTTATAATGAGAGCGCCTTGAGAAATTATTTGAGTCACTTGTTTCCACACTTTGTTTATTAAGATTTACATCTTTCTTGTTAAGTCTTATATAAAAATGTCTTGGCTTTTATTTAATCAAATGCGTCTGTATGTTTCTTAGTCATTACTAGTGGCGGTCTTGAGTGGTTTCGCATTGAACTTGCTCATATGATATTATTTATGATTTTTTATCGGATTGGGTTTTTTTGAATAAAATGATGACAAATGTGGTTCTTGTGTGATTATCTTTGTTATTTAAGGGGGATGGCTTGAGCCTGTTTTGAGAAAAATATTGCTTTTTCATTCTTAAAATATAAGAGGTTTTAAAACCCCTTTTTGTCTTGCGAACCATCACTAGTATAATAATATAACAATATCAACAAACAAAAGCCATACAATTGTCTTTAATAATTAAGTTAGCAATACTAGGAGGGATATCCTCTATAAGAAAGATATCATAAACAATAGTAAAATTCAAAGAAGCAATAGCATGAGCCACACTCTATTGGCGTTACGTGGATATAATGCTATTTGAGAAGTTTGTCATCAATTCTAGAGAAGCTTGTCATCAATCTCAGAATATCACAAGCCAGCATTGCCAAGCAGGACATGAGCTACACAAAGACACTGAAATTCAGTAATTTCAGCATTACATGACATAGAAATAAAAGTGCATGTCGAACCAAGCACCTTGCCAATCTTCAGCTATTGTTGTTTTCAAACTCATATTTGATAATGAGAAAGTTAGAAAAAAAAAGAAAAAGAGAGAAAGCCGTCGGCCTTATTAGGCATAATTTTCATTAAACAAATAAGCAGGCTTATTATGCATGTTTCTGTTGGACTTGGTTCTTTGACTAAGTATTTGATTGTTTTGTTTGTTAATAATGTCCGGATTTATTGGACCTCTGTTTACAAGAGCTTTTGAGTTTAACATATTTTGGTATTAGAGTCTCACACAGGGGCCTGGTTCAGAAGCTAGGAACTACAGTGTCCTATTTAGTGAGTAAAGCGAGAAACACCTAAGAGTAAAAAACTTGGTGAAAAGAAAAAAAAGGAGTGAAACACCTGAGAGTTGGTGAGGATTGAATTTAAAATGAATTCAGAATTGGCAACATATAAATATGTGCAAGCTGCCATTCCTCAATTTGACGGTCACTACGACCATTAGGCCATGCATATGGAGAATCTTTTCCGATCGAAAGAATATTGGGACCTGATAGAAATGGGAGTTCCTGGGATAGAAGATGGCATAGAGCTAATAGAAGCACAAAAACAAGTGCAACTAAAGGATCTAAAAGCGAAAAATTATCTCTTTCAGGCTATTGATCGCACTATCTTGGAGACAATTCTTGATAAGAGTGCCGCTAAGAGCATATGAGACTCTATGAAGCGAAAATACCAGGGAACTACAAGGGTCAAGAGAGCTCAACTTCAAGCTTTAAGAAGAGACTTTGAAGTGCTACAGATGAAAGAAGGGGAGAAAGTGGATGATTACTTTGCTCGGACTTTGACTATTGTGAATAAGATGAAAATTCATGGAGAGAAAATAGAGCAGGTCATGATCATTTAGAAGATTCTAAGGTCTATGACTTCCAGATTTGATTATGTGGTGTGTTCAATAGAGGAATCCAATGATTTGAGCAAACTAACCATAGATGAGCTCCAAAGCAGTTTACTTGTTCATGAATAACGAATGAATAGTCAGCATAGAGGTGATGAACATGCATTGAATGTCTCTTACAAAAAGGGCTGAGGTGGTCGAGGTTGAAACCGAGGTCGCGGGAGAGGCAGAGGCAGGCAAGGATACAACAAAGCACTTGTAGAGTGTTATAAGTGCCACAAACTAGGACACTTATCTGTTGCCAATTCTGAACTCATTTTAAATTCAATCCTCACCAACTTTCAGGTGTTTCACTCCTTTTTTTTTTCACCAAGTTTTTCACTCTTAGGTGTTTCTCACTTTACTCACTAAATAGGACACTGCAGTTCTTAGCTTCTGAACTAGGCCCCTATGTTTCTACTATAATCATCTATGAATGTGAGTATGTACCTCTTATGACTATTTGATTCCAGTGTAATGGGGCCACAAATGCCAGCATGTACAAGTTGCAATTTTTGCGTAGCTCTCCATTGACTCTTCTTAGAAAATGTTTGTCGATGTTGCTTGCCTACTGTGCATATAGTACATATAGTAGAAGAGTCATTAAGATTATGAGGCATGCCTTTTACCATCTCCTTATCAGACAAGGTCCGTAGACCTTTGAAATTTAGGTGCCTAAATCTTCGATGTCACAAGTTAGTTTGATCCTCCAATATGATCTTTAAACATTTAGGAGCTTGTACTTGTGTTTCAGCAAGGAGAATAAACATTCGATTAGAAGACATTTGCGTCTGCATAATCAATCCTCGTTTATGATGATAATAAACAAACAACAAAAGACTCTTCTATCCCAGGAACTCCCATTTCTATCAGGTCCCAATATTCTTTCGATCGGAGAAGATTCTCCATACGCATGGCCCAATGGTCGTAGTAACCGTCAAATTGAGGAATGGCAGCTTTCACATATTTATCTGTTGCCAATTCTGAAATCAGTTTAAATTCAGTCCTCACCAACTCTCAGGTGTTTCACTTTTTTTTTTCACCAAGTTTTTCACTCTTAGGTGTTTCTCGCTTTACTCACTAAATAGGACACTGCAGTTCCTAGCTTTTGAACCAAACCCCTATGTGAGGCTCTGCAGATGCAAATGTCTTCTAATCGAATGTTTATTCTCCTTGCTGAAACACAAGTACAAGCTCCTAAATGTTTAAAGATCATATTGGAGGATCAAACTAACTTGTGGCATCGAAGATTTGGGCACCTAAATTTCAAAGGTCTACGGACCTTGTCTGATAAGGAGATGGTAAAGGGCATGCCTCATAATCTTAATGACTCTTCTACTATATGTACTATATGCACAGTAGGCAAGCAACATCGACAAACATTTCCTAAGAAGAGTCAATGGAGAGCTACGCAGAAATTGCAACTTGTACATGTTGACATTTGTGGCCCCATTACACCAGAATCAAATAGTCATAAGAGGTACATACTCACATTCATAGATGATTATAATAGAAAGATATGGGCTTATTTCTTGAATATCAAATCAGAAGCATTCAATATGTTTAAAAAATTTAAGAATCTAGTTGAAAATGAAACAGGAAATGTTATTTGTGTCTTCGAACTGACCAAGGTGGAGAGTTCACCTCACTTGAGTTTAATGAGTATTGCAGTTCAAATGGTATTGCAAGACAACTCACAGCTGCCTACATCCACAACAAAATGGAGTTGCTGAACCAAAGAATCGAACAATCATGAACATGGTACGATGCATGTTATCAGAGACACATGTTCCAAAATTTTTTTGGCCAGAAGCTGTCAACTGGATAGTTTACTTGCTCAATCGATGTCCAACTCTTGCTGTGAAAGATAAGACGCTAGAGGAAGCTTGGTGTGGCTTTAAACCTTCAGTAGAATATCTTAAAGTATTTGGTTGCATTGGTCATGCTCACATTTCAGGTAAAAACAGACAGAAACTTGATGATAAAAGTCTCCAATGGTATTCTTTAGCTTAAGTCAAGAATCTAAAGCCTATAGAATGTATAATCCTCTGATAAAAAAAATTATTATAAGCAGAGATGTGGTCTTTGAAGAGGATAAAATGTGGGATTGGGGAAAAATAATTGAAAAAGGTAGCAACAAAACAATTCTTGATTGTGGAGACGAAGATGACAGGGTTCGTGAATATGTAACTGAGCATGTAGATGACGAACATGTAACTGAGCACGTAGATGAAGAAGAAGACGAAGAGCATGTTGGAGATGGAGCAACAAATTTTGTATCAAATTCTTCAAGTAAAGTTGAACATAATTCTCCAAATCTATCTCAAGGGGGGGAGGGGGGGGTGTTCGAAGAGCACCAATTTGGATGGAAGACTATAAAAGTGGGGAAGGATTATCTGATGCAGAAAATAATTTGGTGTTGTTTACTGCTTCTAGTGATCCCATATTTTTTTGAAGAAGCAGTTAAAAGCAAAAATTGGAGGGAGGCAATGAAGTTAGAAATCGAAGCCATTGAGAAGAATGGAACTTGGGAGCTGACTGCACTTCCAAATGGAGCAAAAAAAATAGGAGTGAAATGGGTGTTCAAAACCAAGCTAAATGAAAATGGGGAAGTGGATAAGTATAAAGCACGACTTGTCGCAAAAGGTTTCTCTCAACAGTTTGGCATAGACTATACTGAAGTCTTTGCGCATGTAGCTCGGTGGGACACCATTCGAATGATTCTAGCTCTTGCTACTTGTAGAGGATGGTATGTGTATCAACTTGATGTAAAGAGCGCCTTTTTGCATGGAGATCTGAATGAACCCGTATTTGTTGAACAACCTCAAGGCTTTGAAATAAAGGGTGAAGAAGATAAGGTATATAGACTCAAGAAGGCCCTTTACGGGCTCAAGCAAGCTCCGCGAGCTTGGTACAACAAACTTGAATCCTATTTTATAAAAGAAGGTTTTGAGAGGTGTCCAAGTGAGCACACATTGTTTACAAAAATTGAAAATAAAGGGAGGTTGCTTATGATGAGTGTGTATATTGATGATCTTATTTTTACAGGTAATGATGAAGCAATGTTTGAAGATTTCAAGAACTCCATAAAGCAAGAGTTCGACATGTCTGATCTAGGGAGAATGAAATATTTTCTTGGAGTGGAGGTTGTGCAAGATAGTGAAGGAATTTTCACCAGTCAGAGAAAATATGCCAATGAAATAATTGAAAGATTTGGCATGAAATATTGTAATCCAACAAAAAATCCAATTGTACCAAGTTGTAAACTTTTAAAAGATGAAGGAAGCATGAGTGTGGATGCAACCATTTATAAACAAATGGTAGACATCCTCATGTATCTGACTGCTACCAGACATGACTTGGCATTTGTGGTGAGCTTAATTAGTAGATTTATGGAAAGGTCAACTGAAATGCATCAACAAGCTGTTAAAAGGGTACTTCGTTACTTAAAAGGAACCACCGAGTTGGGAATTCTTTACAAGAAAGGAGGAAAAGAAATGTTGGTTGGCTACTCAGACAGTGAATATGCTAGAGATATTGAGGATCGAAAAAGTACATCATGGTATGTGTTCTTAATTAGTTCAGGTGCAGTAGCTTGGTCCTCAAAGAAGCAGCCAGTAGTCACCCTCTCTACCCTGAAGCTGAATTCATAGCCGCTGCCTCTTATGCTTGTCAAACTGTATGGATGCGTAGGATCCTTGAAAAACTTGGTTACAATCAAAGTAAAATGTACAGATATTTTTTGTGACAGCAATTCTACAATCAAGTTATCTAAGAATCTAGTTATGCATGGAAGAAGCAAACACATTGATGTTAGATTTCATTTCCTCCGAGATCTAACAAAAGATAGGGTTGTTAAGCTGGAGCATTGTGGTTCTAAAGATCAACTAGTTGGTATTATGACTAAGCCTTTAAGACTTGAAGTGTTCGTCAAATTAAGGGAGCTACTTGGAGTTAGCAGTAAACTGACTACAAATTGCATATCAGTTTAAGGAAGGGCTTGTTGGACTTGGTTCTTTAACTAAGTCTTTGATTGTTTTGTTTGTTAATAATGTCCGGATTTATTGGACCTCTGTTTGTATTAGATTCTTTTAGACTTTATTTTCTCAATTCAGTTTTGTAAATGCTGGTACATAACCAGCATCACTTTCAGTCAATAATATATGATTTCTGATTTCAAAAACTTTTGAGTTTAACAGTTTCTTCGAATACTTACTGTGAGCTGATCCAATTTCAGAAACTTGAAACCCAATTCAAATTAAAAAAAGAAAAGTATTTCAAAGGGAAAAAAGAGGAATTGAAATTAGTTATTTTATTATATTTGATTACATAAAAATCTTATTTAGAAAAGATAGAAAAACTAATTAATTTTAAATTTTTATTATAATAATTAAAATAAATAATATATTTTAATGTACTTTTATGAATTCCAATTCGGAATTTAATCAGTTTTAAATTTTATAAATTATTTAAAAAAAATGTTATTTACTAAACACAGTTGACACAAATATGATCTCTTAAACGTAATTGATTTAAATGAAATTGTAATCCGCTGGTGTGCAAGTTTTAATTTAAAAATAAGAAATTGATTTCACCTTCACATATACCAGAACAAGGAAATTGTTGTGGTATTGAAAAATAGGTTTAAAATATATTTTATATAATATTATTAATTTTTTTTTATAAACTGTTTGTAAAGTAATTTTTGAATTTGAAATATAAAATAAAATAAATATTAAGTTCGAAACTGCAGCCAAACGACCCCTAAGCCTGTGGATTGAGAATCTAAAAAGTAATTAGAAAATAATTTTTATTTATTTATCCTTGAAAAAACATGAAAAGTGAATTTCAGTATATCCGCCATATTCATTCTGAGAAGCTTTTGAATTAGGGTTGTGAAAAAAAAAAAAGGAAAAGAAAAAGAAACCCGACACTTTTCTACTTTGAATCTCTTATCTCTCTTTATTTCTCTGTTTGGTCAGAGGAAAAGTAAAAGATGAAGCTGAAGCAATTAGAAAGCCATTTAGGTGATCTTCAACAATTCTCCAATCCAAAGGTCTTTCTTTCCTTTTTCTCTCTTCTTTCTTTTTGTCCCTCTCTCTACCTCTCCCCTCTCTCTCTCTCTATATATATAAGGTAAGCGCTGAAGTCAATCACATCATCACTTACACTTACTGGTAAATTATATTTGATTTTGCAGATTGAGCTAGAGCAGTATCCAACTGGACCTCACATTGCTTCTCGCATGCTCTACACTGTCTCTTTCTCCCCCGTTTTCACCAACATATTATCATCATCACGAAATATAATGTTTTTTTGTTGTTTCTATCGTGCCTTCTCTTTATATCTCTTTCTTGTTTTCTGCTTCAGTCACTGTTTTTTCCAACTTCTATGCGTCATTTCCTCTTCTGGGTTCGCTTCCTTTTCTAGGTTTTGCTGAATATAGTATTTATCTGTATTCTTTATTTATTTTTATGGCCTTTTTATGCTTTTATTTTATTTCAACTTATTATGAATATCCAGCGTATGGGGTAATTTGTGTTCTTTGGAATCTTTAACATGATATTTTGGGTATTTTTATCTAAAACAAGGAAAGATTTTAGTGACTAATGTGAATTTTTATAATTGAGCAGGCAGAAAATTCATTTGGTGATGTGAGCAACAAGGTTGTGGCAGATTTTGGCTGTGGGTGTGGCACCCTGGGTGCTGCAGCTGCTCTTCTGGGTGCAGAGTGAGTTGCATCGCATCTTCTCTACATTTTCAGAGCCAGTTTGGTCATTGAATGTCAATTGGAATATCTTATTTGTATGTGTAATGACCTTTGCTGCTCGTCATCCTCATAGAGCGTTATCTTCTGAGTTTTGTCTGCGTTAGTTATTGGGGAATCAATCTTATTGGTTTTCATTTTATGTCTCTTGTAAATTTTCTAATTGTGGAACAGACAGGTTATTGGCATTGATGTTGATTCTGAATCTCTTGAGATAGCATCACTAAATGCGGAGGAACTTGAGGTAATTTGTCTTTCGTTAATTTTTATGAGTAATTATTTTATGGCTGTTGCTGGCTTAATAGAGTACATGTGCAATAGTTCTTCATGAAGTAGGCTTGTGCTAGAGAACAATATCTCCTTGGTTGTGTGTTTGTGTGCGCGCATGGATATGGTTTTCTATTGCTGACTGATCTTTTAATAATTGTGTGGTTGATGTATTTTTCCCTTGTTAAATGATTGAACCTGCAGTTGGACATAAATTTTATTCAGTGTGACGTCCGGAACTTAGGATGGAGAGGTAACAAAACAAGTGGAATTTTTTTTCTGTTTGTTATCAGCCTTACTGGATGGGGAGAAAAGGTTTTCTGAGTTAATTTTGTTAGTGTTACCTTTTCTATGGGTTTTTGGCTTTTGACTTCACATCTTCTTCTGATGGTTGTGATCTATCATTTAGGTCATATTGTTGATACTGTTGTGATGAATCCTCCTTTTGGGACCCGAAAAAAAGGTGCTGACATGGATTTTCTTTCCGTGGCTTTAAAGGTAAAAATGGGAATCTGAAAAGATTAATTCTCATTCTATCTAGTTTTTTATAATTCCACCTTTTGTTTTGGAGTCAGGTTGCTTCTCAGGCTGTTTATTCTTTGCACAAGACCTCAACAAGAGATGTAAGCTGTTTGCTCCTAGCAGTTCTCGAACTGGCCCTTATAATTGTTCGTAATTAGCTGATCTGAAATACACTACAATTTTTAAAATGATAAAACTAAATCAATACTATGTTTACTTTACACTCCCAGTCGAGGAGTATTTCATGAAGAACTTTCCCTGGAACTTTTGCACATTGGGAGTGTATAATAGAATTAGATTGTCTCATGATAATGGAAGCTTTATTTAGCAAGGAGTATAGCATACTGTAAAGTCTATAACTAATCATTGGTAATACTGATACATTCTTGATCAAATATTAAATGGTTCTTCTTGTTCGTCTTTTGGTACAATGATGACATATAGATTATTATTTGCAGCATGTGAAAAGGGCAGCCTTGCGAGACTTGGGTGCTAGTAGTGCTGAGGTTTTATGTGAGGTACATAGTGTGGTTTCTTACTATCCAGTTCTATCCTATTTTTGCTGTAATAATGCTGCTTCTTTTTTCTTTTTTTCCTTTTCTTTTCTTCTGTCAGCTTCGATATGATGTACCACAGATGTACAAGTTTCATAAGAAGAGGGAGGTGGATATTGCTGTAGACCTCTGGCGATTTGTACCCAAAAGTAGAGAAAAGGGCATTTAACATTAACACCGAATTAAGATTATACTTGGGATGTATCCAGATTATGCATGCAGCGGCATCTTTCCATGTGAAAAGTTACCAAGTATCTATCAGTAACAATTGATCAGAAAATTCTCTTTTTCCCTTTCCCATTCATTCATAATATCATCATATGTCCAAAGTCTCAATTTCAGATATGGAAACTGTAGATTAGCATCAAATTTCTTTAAATAGTAATAAAAGAAATAATCTGACAGTACCTCCATTGTGTTCTACTCCAAATTGCAAAAACAAAAAAAGGAGAAAGAAAAGAAAATCATTTACTTGATGTTTCTCATCTTACAAAAAGTAGATGCCAAAAAGAACTTCAGCAATTACAATCATGAGGTGAAGCTACAAGAGAAGGGAAAAAGAAGAAAAGGGGACTCACTCGCTTTAGCGAACAAAATTAATAGGTCATTCTCATGCAAAATTAGTTCACGTCACACTGCTCATCTGTAATGCTTAGCGCCTAACTCAAATTTGCTTCAATGTCTGGTTTTTCTGTCCTATGCTTCGGTTTCTGTTTCTGTTTTTGCATCTTCAGTGTTCTCCCCAATGGTAAATCGAACAAATCTTCGTACTTTTATGTTCTCCCCTATGGCAGCAACAGTCTGCTTCACCAGGTCTTTCACCAAAACACTGTCATCCTTAATGAAGGGTTGCTCTAAAAGAGCAAGCTCCCCAAGTCTCTTTGAGATCCTGCCCTCAACAATCTTCTCTCTTATGTTCTCTGGTTTTGACGCAAGGTCCTCCCTCTGCATCTCGAGCTCCTTTTCCTTGTTGAGAATGCTCTCTGGGATCTCTTCGGTGGACACAAACTGTACCTGTGGGCAAGCCACAACTTGCATAGCTAGATCATCAACCAATTCCTTGAATTTCTCACTTCTACCCACAAAGTCCGTTTCACAGTTGACTTCAATCAGAACTCCAATGCGGGAATCATGAATATAGGAGCCTATTCTGCCTTCTGCTGCAAGGCGACTAGACTTCTTGTCAGCAGCTGAAAGACCTTTCTTTCTAAGATACTCCTGTGCCTTTTCAAGATCTCCTCCCGTTTCAGACAGAGCTTTCTTGCAGTCCATCATCCCTGCTCCTGTTTCTTCTCTCAGCTGTTTTACAAGTGCAGCGGAAACTGCTACAACAGGTGGTCTGAAAAACAAGTGTGTAGGGAATATTGGAAAAATCAGATACTTTCAAACGTATGGATAAAGATTAGATTACTGCAAATATTCAGAACCAAGTACTGATTATTAGATATTTCCTATTTTCAGTTTTTGTTGATGTGCATTGAGTTGGTCATACTCAATGCTGATAAACTAAAAGAGGAACTAGTTATCTATCTTTTCTTCCTCTGCTTTTCTCCCCTTATTTTTCTCATTTGTTGCCTTAATAATTCCTTTGCTATTTTGTTTCCTTTCCTATCTTTCTACTCCTTTTCAATTTCATACACAATTCTCTTCCTCTGCCTTTCCTCATTATTCCCCCTTCCCCTTCCAAGAACCAATGTATACAAAGTAAACACTGTATCGTCATCATGCATCATAGTCAACATTGAACTAGTACTTA
Organism: Ricinus communis; assembly: GCF_019578655.1. Lineage (NCBI taxonomy): Eukaryota > Viridiplantae > Streptophyta > Magnoliopsida > Malpighiales > Euphorbiaceae > Ricinus > Ricinus communis. The sequence continues at coordinate 27,365,102 of NC_063258.1, forward strand.
CTTTTCAACAGGTTCCTCGGCTTCAGCTGAAACAGACTGCTCTTTTGCTGGTGCTGCAACTGGTTTCGCTGTAGTTTGGGCAGCCACCTCAGCAGCAAAATCCTGACTTTTCTTCTCCAAGCCCTCACCAAGATTGAAACGAATAAACCTCTTCACTTTTATATTTTCTCCAATGGTTGCAATTGTCTGTTTCACCCAGTCCTTTACCACAATCTTATCATTCTTAATGTATGGTTGTTCCAGCAATGCCAGCTCCTCAAGTCTCTTCCTGATTCGTCCTTCTACAATCTTTGATCTAATCTGCTCTGGTTTCGACAAAAGATCTTCCTTCTGCATCTCTATTTCTTTTTCCTTGTTCACAATCTCTTCAGGGACATCTTCAGTAACAAGATACTTTACTTGAGGGCATGCAGCCACCTGCATGGCTATATCATCAACCAATTCCTTGAATATTTCCCCCCGTGAGACAAAATCTGTTTCACAATTCACCTCTACCAGCACACCAATTCTGCTGTCATGAATGTAAGAACCAATTCTTCCTTCAGCTGTGGCTCTGCTAGCTTTCTTTTCTGCACTTGCTAATCCTTTCTTTCTGAGGAACTCCTGAGCTTTACCAATGTCCCCTCCAGTCTCTGAGAGAGCTTTTTTGCAATCCATCATTCCTGCTCCAGTTTCTTCGCGAAGCTGCTTCACCAACGCTGGTGATATGGTTGCTGCAAATCATTCCAAATAAAGAAGGTAAATTAATAACTAGAGGTGGGTGGGGGGGGGGGGGGGGGGGGGGGGGGGTGGGGGGTGTGCAACTTTCAAAAAGAAGATCAATTAAATCTGAAGATGTGAAATTTCAGAATGGGACGGCTTCCTATATTATTTATAGAGCCTTATCCTTAATGTCTGATTGATCATAGAGTAATATTAGAAATATTCTTTCTAATTTTTGCAAAAACAACGCTCTTGGGCATTGGCCCCGCCCACTTCAAGGCACAAGATTGTAGTATTCATAAATCATGATATGGCTCGGAGGCAGCATTATGATTTGGTACTGGACATTAAAGTTCTGCTGATTCTCTGAAAACAGGATTTGCACACACCCATATCTCCAGATCGATCAGTATTTTCACTTGATTGGATTGCAGAACTTAACTCTTATGAAGATGAACAAATATAAATCTACACAGAAGTAATACAAAGAAACAACAAGACACCTATATATATATAAGGACCCCCAAATTTTGGGAGATGATAAACTACTAAGACCTATCTACGATATTTTGAAGCAAATATGTTGCATTTTGTGAGAAACTGAAGTTTGTTCCAAATCCATAGACAAGATAAATATTAACAAGCATGAAGAAGGTAGAAACCTTTCACACTCTTCTCAGTTGAAGAACTGTCACTTTGTCCATTTGGATTAGCAAAACTGTCACTTTGTCCATTTGGATTAGCAAAACTGTCACTTTTCTCAGGAGCTGTGTCAACTTTTTCACTATCAACTTGTATGACAGAAGGAATTTCAGCCTCAGCAGCAGATGCTTGAGTCTGCACTTCCTCCCTGGAGCTTTCAACTTGGTTCTCCACTACTTCTGCAATTTCCTGACTTTCAGTAGGCAGCATTTCAGCCGCATCTGTGCTTCCAGAATGATCAGAATTGCCAGCACTTTCCTCTCCATCTGTTCATAGAAGCAAATTCTTAAAACAATGTGACAGAACAATACTCTGATTAACACTTCAAACCACATATCTCCCAGATTTCAAAGAGAACAGAAACCATTATTATTTACCCAAAATTCTTTGGTACCAAGAAAAACAGAGAAGATGGCATTTCTGTAACTTCTTTTGGTTGAAAAGTGAAGTATGATATAAGTCGATGAAAAGAATTTATTCCCATCATTGACATTATCTACAAGAAGAAACAAGTCCGAGGACAAGATATCATGGGAAGAAGACTGCAGTTTGATTATTATTATCAAGTAACTGTATATTAAATATCTCAAAGTATTCTTTAGACAAAATCTTAGCCCTTAAATGCTTGTTTCTTCCTCTTAAATAACAATCTACAACAATTCTGCAGAAATTATCTTAAATTTCAAGTGGTTACCTGTAGCTTCCTGAAGAGAAGGAACGTCTGCTTGCTCGCCTGAGCCAGTAATACTGCCATTTTCATCAGGGCTTGTTGCTCCAGTGCCTTCATCTTCAACTGGTGCAATGGAAGAAATCTCATTTTCTGCAATAGGAGTTTGCAATTCTTCATTTGTTATGGACTCACCAAGCTGATTCTCTACAACTTCTTCTGCAGCAGGACTTACTGGGGTTGAAACTTCACTAGATATTTCTCCATATGGACCTGATTTTCCATCACTTCCCATCTCATCAGTTAAAGGAGTCTGCTCAGTTATATTATCTGCAGTAGATACACTCCCTATAGGATCTGGGGTTCCAGAGCTTTCCTCTGCTTCTTTTTCTACAGTTTGAACTGCAGCTTCGACGCTTTGTGGTGAGCTAGATTCTATGCTTCCTGGAACCTCATCGTCACCAGCAATACTTGGTTCCTCAGCCACTTCTTTTGGAGAAGTTTCATCTACTAATGTTTCAGCCACTGTCGAAGTAACACTGTCTGATCCCTCATTGCTGCTTGAAGGCTGTCCCTGAACCTCTAATATGTCAGATACAGTTTCAGTTTGTTTCTCCTGTTCTCCTACTTCTACTGGGATCTTTGGTTCCACAGGTTGATTTGCTACTTTTTCCATTTTCTCCCTCTCTTCCAAAAATGAAGAGATATCCCTGTTCTTACGAAAAGCCAGAACAAAGGGATTTGTTGCAGCGTGGACAACACCTTGGAGAAGTTCTGTATTTAACTTATTATCTTCTTCTTTCTTCATTGTCAAGGTAACCTGTCCCCTTGAAATACGCAGTACCCGAACACTAACTTCCTGGCCAACCTCCAATGATGAGCCTCCCATCATGGATTCAAGTCCACCATCAGATTCTTCTGATGTGGGTAGGAATCCTTCCTCACCCTCGGGTAGAGATATGAAAGTACCAGACCTGGTCAAATTCTTGACTGTGCCTTCTAGCTCCTGTCCTTTAACAAACTTTGAGATCTTATTATCTTCTCTTCTCTGACCGGATTTTGGTGCATTCCTTCGACCAGGCCTTGGCTTGCCACTGCTGGCAGTGGCAGGAGCATCTCTCTGTTGCTGCGACTTATTGGTATCATCACTTTCACGCATAGTGAGAGAAATACGCCCTGTCTCAGTGTTTGCTTCAACCAATCTCACTGTTACCTCTTGGCCGACAGATACAACATTTCCCACATCCTTTACAAAGTTGTCGCTTAACCTGGAAACATGCACCAGACCATCTGTGAAAGCTCCAAAATCAACAAAAGCACCAAATGGCTGGATAGACCTCACTTTCCCAGTAAATGTTGCACCAGGAATTAGCTCCTCATTTGTTACTGGTGGCATTTCACTTTTCCTACCAGGCCTTGAACGTTTTGTTTGAGCTGGAGCACGATTTGAGTCTGACTTGATGGAGGAGTTTTCACTAGTTTCAGCTGCATCTGCTGGAATATCTGAGGCTCCACCGGAGTTTTCATCTGTGACAGGTGATTCTGGCTCCTCTATCACTACATCTGTATCAGTCCCTGTGGCTGATACACCGTACACAATAGATCTATGAAGCCAATTACAATCCCTTCTGTAATGTGGGAACAATCCAACAGACGTCAGAAGAGGCAACACATGTCTTTGTGAGGATATTACATGTTTTGAAGATTTTCTTAGCAAATTGCATCTGGTAAGATTATTATTCTTCTTTAATCTAAAGGGAGTTCCAGGAATTAGAGAAATAGAGCTTGTAGAACATGGGACTACAGTTGTCATCTTTGCTTAAATGTAAAGCTGAGTGCTGAGTCTCCAATTAGAACAAGCTCTTCATCCCAATCTTCACCTGCCACAGCATAGACGCAAAGCAGTGGACCAAATTAGTTTTCCCTCAAATTAATTGACATTAAATGTATAGGTAGCTATTGTGCTAAAATCAGGATGCATAATGTCTTCAAAGATAATGAGTAATGTAAAAGAAAAAGCGAGCAATTTAGCTGAACAAGGGACAGTTTGCAATCACATGCACAAAAACCAGTCCAGGTAAAGCAGCTAAGTCAATGGGACAAAAAGAAAAGCACTGAAAACTCCTCCAATCATAGCATAGTTTTTATGAAACAAATAACAAAGCATTTTACTATGAACATACCTGAAAATTGTAACTTCAAAATTTTTTTAGTTACTCTCCCGAATCCAAAATTAGAAAAAAAGAATTAAATTCCAAAATAATGAGAATTTCAAAGAATTGATTCGGTATAATTAACAGACACAATGAGGTCTGTTTGATGATCATATTCACCTAGAACAATGCAAATTTTCAGAAAATTTTATGTCATGCTCAACACAAAACTAGAGTGCAAATAATTCAATACCTAACGTCAACCTCATGATTCAACTCTTGCTAATCTAAAACCGCAAAGGAATCCCCAACTCTAGTTCTAACAAAGTTCTTTGACAGAGTCTTTATACGTTAGCAAGAACTAAGATAGGAATACATTAAAAACAAGCTATTAACTCATGCTCTCATTTCAAATTCAATGACTGCCGAAGTATCAACTTCTAGCAATAACAGACAGGTCCAAAATAAAAGTTAACAACTTTTTAAATGCTGAAGCCTTAGCAAAATTAGAACTTTCAAAAGCAGCAAAAGAATTAATCAAAACAGGAGCAATCAAGACAACCCAATATTGCAAATTCAAAAGAAAATACAGAAAGCAGCATTAAAAAGCAAAGGCCAAGAAACTGATAATCAAGTTAGAAGTTAGGGTACCTCAGAGTCTTTGATAGTCCAAAAAGAAACAGAAAAGCCCAAAGAAAGTATTTTGTTCGTGTGTAGCGATTAAGGTGAGAATGTGGTGATGATAGAGCTTATTGATGCCAGAGAGGGAAATGAAAGGTGGGGCTTTAAATCCTTATCTTATGGCTCTGGTTTTCTTTAGCTCCATAATCCATAGCTACACAACAATCTACTGTAAGGATAATAGGCTCGGCTCGACTCGACTTCGCTTGGCGTTTAGTCATCGACTAATTTAGCCAAGCTGGTTTCTGTCTCTTTGGAGCGGATATGGGCCTGGAATTATTTTATCGGAAAGCTCAATTAGGCTTTCTTTAAGTCCCATTTCAATTCTTATGGGCTTCTTGTGGTTAAGAAGTGGGACCTTAATTCTGTCTTTGGGTGAAATTGAAATTCGTGGGGTGTTAGGTTTTTTGTTTTGATTTATTTATTATCTTAAAAGTGACAAAATGCTAAAATGATAGCTCAGAGACTCAAAATTAATAAACCTTCAAAATAAAGAAAATTAAATAATAGTTTATCCTGCAAAGAAAATGGTATGAGCAATTACGCATGGGGAGGGGATTGAATATGATATTTAATTAATATAAAACCGCATTTTATTCTTTATAGTGCATTCTAAATATAAATGAAATAAAATGTCAGAACATGAAAAATGAAGCGAACCAAACTTGAAAATCATTTACTTCATGTTCTATAAATTATATTTTTTTTAAAAATAATTATATTATTCCTTGTTCGATCATTTCCAACGGTACCATTACCATAAGATAAGTTATTTAATTTATTTAAACTGTATTAGAAGATTTTATAAATTCTCTTTCAGGAAAAATTTCTCTTTTTTCTCTTTATCAGAAAAGAATCCGCTTTAGATATAAAAAATAATTAATTTTTTAAAAAAATTGAGTGATTTAAAAGACGGAATTCTCTGCAGTGGAGGCAGTGTGTCCATCTACATGGTTAAGAAATAAGCATTTCAACATATCTCAACATATGGCAAGAACATTAAATTTTTGATAATGAATTTATTTTGTCTAAAAGAATTCTCATTGTTATATATATAATTGTGTTTTTTTTTTTTTCTTAATTAGTAATGCTAGGTAAAAGAGCATTAACGTATGAGCACACAAAACCTTCCAAAACAAAAAAACTAAACGCACGTTTATAAATTAAAGTGGTAAAAGTCTACATTATAATGAAAAAGATGGAGCATATATATATATGACCACATGCATGCATGCAAGCTAGTTTTTCTACTTTATAACCCAAAACTATTTATATATAAGTGAATAATTCCATTCATGGATTCATGAAAAGAAATAGAAGAAGAAGAAGAAGAAGTAATAAACTATTTGAAGCATGGGTTTGAAGCATTAAATAAATAGCTCGCTAATGACTTCATCAATACTTGGATTACACTATGGACCAACATGTTTATTTATTTCGTCAGCCAAGGGAAACTTTATAGGTAGATACTCAATTTTATTCCCAATGCCAAAAAAAAAAAAAAAAAAGAAGAAAAAGAACATTTTATAATCATGCCCACGTGGGAGAGTGACATATTGTGCCAGGTTATAGTTATACCTAACCAATTACCTTTGCATCTGCATCAAGTTTGAGATACAGATTAGACTAATTAAAACCAATTAACTCTATGTTTATGATGAATATTGTTGACTATCTGGGATTTTGTTCTTATTTGTTTTAGTATCAGTTAGACTATGATCAGCTCAGTTGAACCCTAACGAGAAAGGAAGAAATACTAATTAGTTTTTGGCCAATATGCCAGAGTTATATCTTCATCAGAAAGAGAGTAACTAACCAGATATTCATAATCAATTCTTCTGTCAATGGTTTTCTAGGGCCTTAATTAACTGATTATGCTATCTTCTTTCTTTCTTGCTTTTTAATAGATTAAATCTTAAATCTTTGAAAGCTAATTGGGCATCTAGACTTTCAGTATCAGGAGACAGATCATCATATTATTATCTAGAACATTAAGACTAATAATCAATACTAGAAGAAGATGTATGCTTACCCAAAAGTTCCTGATAATTTAATTTGACTCTACACATTAAAAGAAAAATAATGATAGTATAACGTACCCATAAATGAAGATTCTTAAACTGGAGAGTAAGGCAAGAAAAATAAATCTTTCGAGATTATTTTAAATCAGCAAACATCAGAAATCATATCCAAGGTAGATCATAAGAGCACTGGGGATGTTGGTTTATATATTAAAAGAGATTAAAAAAGAAAATAAAAATAGAAGACAATTGAGGACCCAAATACATTAAGTTGTGCCGCATATATGATTAGGAAATCAAGTGCCATAAGCCAAAGAAAGCCAAGTGTTGAATCCTGCAGCATCTCCACATGTGGGACAGAATCAGGAGATATATACCTCTGTAGTTTTCAAGGACCCAATTCCAGTTGGCCTGCCATAATCTTATATTGTACATTAATTTCATATGCATTTTATATTATAGTACAAAGGAAATCTTCCATTTAGACTAAACACGGATTCATGGGTATTTCTTTATGTATTTTTTTATTTATCTACAGAAGATCTAGGTATCATAAGATATATATATGTAAACCAACTCAATCATTTTGATATATTTAAGCCTTGTCTACCACCAAAATCATTTTATATAATCACATGGCACACCAAACCAAAGCTGTTCATTTGGGTTTATACATAAAATATAGCTTTTTGCACATGCAAATTTATTTGTGGATAATTTTTGTTGGGGATGAAATGATTATACGGCTAGCTGACGTCGTTTTGCTAAGAACACTATAAAATCTTTTTTCTTTTTTCTTAAAAAGAAAGAAAAAATGGACACGAAATTGTATAGGAGCATCAATTCTGGCAAAGGAAGCAGAGACGAATAGGAATAGTTACAGGTGCGGAGGCATTAGGCGTTAGTTGGATGGTTGCTGCCACTCACACATGCACAGCATTATATGTAATCAATTCTCCTTCTCCGCCTTTTCAAAAGGGGGAAGACAAACCCATGAGTACATTAAAAAAGGATTTACATGTATATTTTATTTTCAGACACATGTAACATTAATGGGTAATTTCTATTATTTTAGTGAATTCTAAAATAGCACGATAACAGTAATCTCTAATTAAAAAATCTACTTATACTTTTAATATTAAATTATATAAATATAATTATTTATTAATTAATAAATTAATTAACCTTTATATCTTATACGATGTATTATCTATTATACATGTTAATATATTGTTAATTATATATATAAATTATGTGTATAGAAATATTTTTAAATAAACCATTTAACTAAAATCTTAAAAATTAATAGTTCATACAAATACACGGATAAATAATTAATAAATAGATAATTACTCATCAAAATCAATAAATAAAAATAAAAATATTATAATAGAATATGAAAAAGAAAAAAAGAAACCTACCATTTAGAATTATATTTATATATGATTTGCTGAACTCTCTATCCAATAATATCCCTTAATTAGTCAATTCTTCAATGTTTAGAGGTTAGCAAAATCTTGTTATCTAATAATTCGTGAGGGACAGCATTAGGAAGATTTATTCTTTATGGATTGACAGAATTAATGAGGAGAAAACCTTCTCTGAGAATGTTCTGATGTGTTCTAGAGAGAAAAAAACTAGAATATCTTTCCATCATTAGCAATAGGGAATCAACACAGTATTCCCCAAATCAGAGTCGAACTCATTTTTCTTGAATTAAATTCATAGAATAAGTCTCATTTCAGTAGAAAAATGGGTCTGCAATTAATTAAGCTACCCAAATTTTTTTTTTTATTTTTTATTTCTTTCCTCCTAAGAAACAAGATTTATTGGATAATTGAGAGAGTCGAATTCTCTCCTATGATGTGCATGCCTTCAGGAAAGAAAGACCCTTTTTTTGTTTGGGTGTGTATGTTGATTAGGAAAAAAATAACTTACTATATATTAGATTAAACTTAAACCAAACTACCCAAACACAAGGGATAAATACTGACTATTTAGATTTGCTTTTGCAAATAATAAACCTTTCATATTAATAAATTATATATATATTTTTTAATTTTTATTTTATCCTTTTTTGGGTTTCTTTTTCTCTTGTAATTTTAATGCTGGCCCTCCACAAATTATCTACAGTAGATATGAGTATCTAGATATTGTTTTATTTTAATGTAATTATTATTATTCTGATAATTACGAGATAAAATCATTGATGATATTTCAAATCTATTCATTCTCAAATACATTGTAGCTAAAATGCTTCATATGCACTCTTTTGGTGTATATATATATATAAAAAAACACATTGTACATTGTAGAGAGATATATACATTGTACAAACTCCATAATCCTAAAAGGAAAAGAATGTTAATGAATGTAAAAATCACATCATACGCTGACCAACAGATTTGTTGGATCAATCTTTTTCCAAGAATCTAATATTATACTCCAAAAAGTTTAGATACCAAAAGGGTCACTCTAATTTATGGCCTAAACATACATACCTTACCCGCACCACAAACCTTGCCTTGGCAGCTAGCTAATCCAAACCAAAATTGGTGGAGGGAGGGAAAGGGAAAAAGAGAAATAATTAAGAAAAATTGCACATAAATAAATAAGTGGAAGTGGTACAAGTCCCCGTGTACCATAATTGTAATAATGGAATTTAAAAACTAAGAATATATTAAAAGAAATAAATAAAAGATTCGAGGTTGATTTGGAAGTGTGGAAACACAGAAATGTATATATAGAGCAGCGTCTTCCTAGGGATTATATTTTTGATAACATCTGGAGTAATGCACGCCCTGTAACTTTGCATGTGCCTCAATCTACTGTAGATATTCATCTCTCTCCACTAAACTTTGTCTTCCTAATTTATTTCATTCAGGAATATTAATAATTATAATTAAATATTATATGCACACCATTATTAATCAAATCATACCTAATTACCAAATAAGAGAGTTATTTATTAATATTATATAATTTTTAAAAAATAAGGAAAAGTATTCGGTCAACAAAAATCTCTTGCTTTTTATTTGTACACTCTTGTATAACTACATATTATATTGAAGATGGTAGTTTCTTTTCCATTTTACCTTTGTGTCTAAGGAACAAGCTGTGTTTCTAGTAGTAGGAAACTTCCGAATTCCTTCATCAAGAAAATCTCGGGTAGCCGATAGAATAACATGGGATCATATTAAACAAGAGAACAGTATCTATATAATAAAATAGAAGAAGGAGCCCTCGATCATAAGCAATTGGAGCAAATTAATTTCTTTACTTGTATTTAAGTGATTGATGAAGAAATGTATGGCTAGCGCTAGAATATTCACACGTGGCATACTGCAATTAGCCGATTAGTGGTGATGGACATTAGCTTCTTTCATAGAAAATTAGGGACAGGAAGGCTAGGCTAGTTTAAATTATCCCATGAACACTAGAGAACTTTGGTTTGAATCAGCTGATTCACGACATGAATTAAATAACACCTTGCGCATAATTAAACTATATAATATAGAGCTAGCTATTTATTATTTGTCAAAGTAGCTTGCTTGCTCAGAGGTTGCATCAAGCATTGGTAATCCAATAGTTTTATTATTTGCCTTGGCTGCATGCACTGCAGACCCAACACACAAATTATAATAAGAAATGGGCAAACCCAGTTTTAGTTTTTATTATACCTGTGTTGAGTTTTCGCTTATCCTTTTCTTTTTTATGCTTAAATTATGTTTCAAACATGTAATGTTTTGAATATATATAAATATATATATATATATAGTGTAATGGGACAGCCCTTTCATTAGAGAAATTATTATACGGATCATCATCAGTGGAAGAGTTCCAAAAATTTGACTGATGCATAAAGTCCATACCCTATTGACCTTAGCTTGTGAGTTAAGGTTTTGTTTTTGTGGGGATATTCAACCCCCGATATACATTTAAAGGACGGAATTTAGTCACCAATCTCTCTTAATTATGGCCATCCAGGATTCGAATCTCTAACTCATTAAGCTTAATTACTAGTATTAATTAACAATAAAACATAACCCATTTAAATTTCATGATTGAAAAATTGAGTTTAAAAGATGACTAGAAATAGAAAAAATATAAAATTTTACTTCAGTATATGCACGAAACAGAATCATTTTAATGTATAATATTCACTCAAAAGCACTCATTAGAACTAATTGATTGATTGTATCTCAATTGTATTAGGATTATTTTTAGAACCAACCTTAGTACAAAAAAATATTAGTCACTATAAGTGGATTAGCTGAGCTCAAAAAGAATGGGAAGAAAGTGATTTTAGGGACAGAAGTGAAGTGTTTAGTGGAGCAACAGTTGCAGGGGAGTAAACCTATATTAGGGGGTAGGCTGACGAGGTTAAAAAACAGTATTAGCTTGAGATTTGTATGTTATATTGTAAAATTCTCCATATTAATTAAATCCAGTATATTTTAACTTAATTGAGGCTAATTAAGTGACAAATGGCAAGTTTTAGGAAGGGGAATGGTGGGGTCTTTTGGTAATTACAAATGTGTTCACATGCTTGTATAAGAAATTGGAGGATTCTCACTTTCCACCCCACAACAACTCATAAAATATGACCCACAAATCATGCGTGAAACAGCTCAATCAGATTTGGTTCCTTGAATTCATATCTTCTTCGTATTATCGTTATCTTTTCCTCACAATTAATGCATATTTAGCATTAATCACTCAATAATGAAATTATTATTATCGTTGTTTAGTAGCCAGAAAGTATATCGACTATTAATTTATATTCAAATTTTATTTTTTTTCTTCACTCCAGATAATTATTTTTGATAATTAAAAAATTTTAAATTTAAATTTCTTTATATATCATTCGCTAATTAATATACCATAAAGTGTATTCGAATTAAAAAATACAAAATGCAAAAGAATTAATATATGATACCAATACATAATTATAGTATTAATCTACACAATATATTGCATTGAAAAAAGAGATATCTTCTCTTTCATTAATAAAAAAAAAAAAAAGGAATGCCGATGAAATTCGGTTTCTCAGGAGAAGACAATCTCCAAGAAGCTGTAAACAAGATTATTTTTATTTCTCTTTTTTTAATGAGTTAGCTTAGAGAATTTTTACAGCTGGGGTTTCTGTTTTTAATTCAATTTTATTATTTTTATTTAGCTGCGTCAAACTGAGGAAAAGCCACATGTAAATGTGGGACCATGCGCCTAAGTTTTTAATGATCTAATATAAAAAAAAATTACCTTTGATTTCCAGCAGTACTGCCTTTTGTGAAATTATATAGCGAACTGCTGATCCCACCTCCCCCCTATCGAGCGTGTGTTCTATTATTTTTTAAGCCTTATATATCTCTTAATAATACATACAGTTTTTGCCAATAATATTAAATTTCATTTCTAAAATAAGAGAACCATTCACTTCTGCCGTGGACTAAGCTAATCAATTTTGTTAACAAAACAGTATAAATATTTATATAGTTTCTAAAATTAGATTTCTTTTACCTTAAATTCTAGAGGCCAGAGTTAAATTGCCTTAAACGAAATAAGATTAATGAAGCCCTAATCAGGAATATATTTAAATTTCAAACGTGTACAGTGAAAGGTAAAACATATATATATATGTATTTAGATAATAATAATAAAAAGAAATAATTAAATGCATGATTAAAAATGAACGCACTGTAATAGCGCGTAAGATAGCATTGATATGCAGTAGATTAGAAAATTAAATAAGACATTAAATCAAAAGACAATCGCTATCAAGTCATAGTCTACAAAGTCCATAACTAAAGGATAATATAATATTTTTGATTAGTCTCTAACATATTATAATAATAAGAAGAAGAAGAATAAATTAACATATAAATCATACAGAAGTTGTTAATAAATTAAAAAAGAAAAGGCAAAAGAGAAGGTGGAGAAAAAAGAGCATAAAATCTAAGTATACATTTGTATTAAATCTCTACACAATCTGATCCAGCGATGCAATAATTACTAGAGAGAGTAAGACAGCTTAAAATGAGTCTTGAAGATCTCTGATTGTCTCAGCACTTTGCCGTTTCTTGCCAGAAAGTTTAATCTTTTTGTTGTAAGAGAAAAAGAAAGAAAGGCTTGGGATTTGTAAAGCAAAAAGTCTGTTCATCCTATACATATATAACTCTTCTCTTTCAGCTTTTCCTCCCAAATCTTTAACCCCAATAAAATTTAACACAGATATCAACAAGCGACACAGAAAGAGAAGATATGGGCAGCAGTTATTTTGGAGAGCCAAACTTGGGAAATGAAAGAGGTTCAGGGTCTTCAAGAAAAGGCAAGAAAACTAACTCAGACAAGCCTAAACAACCGCAAAGAGGACTCGGTGTTGCCCAATTGGAGAAGATCAGATTACATGGCCAGATGGGTAGTGCCTATCATCCTTCTCTTCATACTCCTTATCCCTCTAATTTCAACCAGGTATATCTCTCTTAAATTCCTTCTCTCTTTCTATCTTTGTAGATTGTGTTAGGATTACAGCACCAGGTTAGGTTTATAGGGTTTAAAAATGCAATATAATTTTCCCACCACCCACAAAAAAATGAAAAAGGAAAAGAAAAGAAAGCCGTATAAAAGTAATTGATAACATATTATTGTTGTTGATCGCACATGCAGGAGGATATGAGAATGCAAACAGCAGCTTATTCATCCGTACCATCATCTTCTTTCTCTTATTCCTCATCATCTGTAGCATCTTCAGCTTCCTATGGTTTCCATCCTAATATTGTGGTATGTGGAACTGCTTGTTGATCTTTAGTCTTCTAGCTAGTTTGTTTGAAAGAGTTGAGTATACCCAACTTTTTTTTTTTTTGTTTTATATGTTTTCTTATAGGGGGGATCTTTAAAACTATTCATAATTGCATATCCAAATCTTTGCAACTTAATTCTGATCTAGAATTTTAGCAAAGAGTAAACACACTTGAACAATTTAGAGGATTTGCATTAGTTTCTCATTAGCACAATAATAATTAGGTATTAGAATTATGCTTATAAGAAAAAAATAAAAAAGAAGGATAAACATATTTTGAAAAGCACATGCCTTTAGTAATCTCTTAAATCCAAATTGAATGGCTACTTTTAAGATCCTCTATAAGGATTTGTTAAATTTCTCTGTGAAAAGCTGTTTCCCTTATTCTCTGGCAATGGCACTAACCCTAGGTCCTTCTTTGTAAGACAATAAAACACAAATCTATTTGGGTCCTCATCAAATGAATCAAGCCATCAGGTTGAGTGTTGGTTGTTAGCCAACACTTCCCTTGCTTAAGAAATATGCATCCACATCATTATTATCGTTGAGTGGACTAATTGTCTATTTGATTCCTATTATGTTATGTGTGGTCCTTAAATCAATAATTTTCTCGGTTAATAATGTTGCAGATGGGAATAGGTGATTTTGAAAGAACAAACATAAGATGTGGTGATTCACAACCAAACGCTGCAGCAAGGTATACATACATTTTCTACTTCAGATTCTTGAGGAAAAGTAATACTTGTATGAGTTTGCTGCTTTAGAATCTTGAGATAATTAATTAGGAAGGTTTCTTTTGTAGAAAAATCTTGATTTCTTTTCTCTTTAGAGACATTTTATGCTAGCTAGGCATCTAATAATCAACATGTTCAATTTCTTAAAACTAGCTGGAACCAAGGGAATAGCTTCTTAGAAGCTCCACATTTTGCACAACCTTCAGGCACAACAAGACACCTTTTGAATCTACAAGTTGAGGTAGTTCTCTTATTCTTCATCGACAACTCTCCAATCAAGATCTCAATGTGATATAAATTATGTAATTCTGACACTAATCTCCTCTATCAATGTATGAAATAGGATGCACTGCCTAAGAAGAACAAGAAACATCGGAGCAGCTCGATGGGCTCAAGCAGCCAGAATTCTGAATCAAGTGACTCTCAAGAATTAGATTTGGAGCTCAGATTGTCAATTTAAGCGGTCATTTTCTTCCATTTGACATGCAAGGACTGAGGAAGTGATGATGACAACCAACTGGTATAGTTTGGTTTTACAAAACTCCATACTGCTTAAGCAAGGTGATGATGAACTAGTTCAAAGTTTCATATTGTAAGGGATCTTGTGTTACGAAAGATATAGCTAGGTTGACTTTCTGCACAAGACAATGAAATTTTCTTCTTGTTCATGAACTGTGAAAGAAATGAGAAAGTCATAGTTCTCACAAATTCTTGCTTTGCATATAGGTCTACAACTCTATATATATAGATACTTTACAGCATCTAACAAGTAATTCATACTTTGTTGAGTTGAAATATTGGGGAATATTTCTATTCTCTTGCTCCTATTGTTAAATAGTACTAACTTTATTAAAGAAGACAAAAGGGAGATCTAGAGTACAACATCAAAGAAAATTGTTATTCTAGTACTTAATTAGTGGGCGTCTAAAATTCTCTATTCGAGAAAAAAGTGAAAAATGATTTTATAATTCTCATATAATTTTTTGTCATTTATTAATTAAGAATCATGCAAAATAGTTAGAAGTAATTGAGTATAAAGATGTTCAAATTAACACATAGTTTTGAACAACTTTATGTAGAGGCAGCAGTTTCCAATTGTTGAAGACTAGCAATTAGAATAGTGAGTGCCAATCTACAAAAAAAGCTGTCAAATTAGGGTTACATTGTGGGAAAAAGATATTTTGTCTTTAAGTTAATGGATTGAGTAATGTGTGGGATTCTAAGATGCGGAATTGACCTTATCAATACAGAAATGTTCATGAAGATATGTATAAAACCTATTGATTCTAATAATTAATTTTTGGTTCTTTACACAATACAGTGACCAAGAACCAGGATATGGTAACAATCTCCAGTACCCAATTCTATTTTCTCAACTCTCTTCCTTTGATTTTTATTACATTTACAGTCACTTCTCTAGAACTCAACTGCCACCAATGGAAGTTTAATTCCTTGATCATTTTTATTCATGCGTTGAACTTTTTTTATTCAGTACAGTGACTTGATTGAACAAGAAAACAACAATGTACAATGTAGATACTTTTTTCCTCTCACACCAAAAATATGATTCTTAACTTTAATTCAATGAATAATGGTTAATAGAGAAAGGGGGAAAAAAGAAAAAACAAAGGAAGTATATTGATATAAGGCTTTTTGAACGTTGAATATAAATTTGAATCTTACTTACTACATAACAATGAAAGCAGCCATCTATATGTCTTCGATGTTGTTTCTCACATGCAAATAGAGATCTAAACCTACTACTTCTTTCATCTGCATCATTATTTTGTTGATTGTTAAATGGAATTACCAAAAGTTATACTTATTGTTTTTTGGTAGCAAGAGTAACTTTTTGGATTGGATGCACCTTTACATATATAAATCTGTATTTACATAAATGTGTACCCGTGATTCGTTCTAAATATGATACATTTGTTAAGTTTTTCATGTTATTTACTCGACAACTTTAATCAAGATTATGTATGCTTAATTAGGTTAGGTAAGTGGGCACTGTTGGGACTTGGAGGGCGCCATGGCCCCCGCTCTGGTAGTTCATCTGGCCCTCGGTTGGGGGGCTGGCTACTTGCTTGCTTTCTCTATAGTTACTAAATAAAGTTGTGGCTACTATAATTTTAGTATGCAGTGTTACAGCTATGAAAGGCTCTTTACAGTTATGCATCAAAGGGGTAAAAGAGCTTTATTAACGTCAATCAATGAAAAGATACGAAAGGCAAAATGAAACAACAGGTTTATCGACATTGTTTCAAGAGAAAACTAATAGGAGCTTCATAATCATTATATTTAACTAATTAATGTCAATTATTTCAATTTACTATTGTTAATGTATATCCAATTTGGGTAAGCGATCTTGCAAAACAGTAACATTTCTATGCCTAAAGAGAAAGTAGCCTTTTGATATGACCCAATATCTCAATCTTTTATTACTAAATCTTGCATGGATTGTGTCTGAGCTCTTTTATTATTATTATTATTATTATCCAAAGGAGATTGCTAACTGCTGAGTTTTAACACAATTACAACAATTATTAAGGAATATTATATGTTTGAATAGTTTAAATAAAAAATTAATAGGCCTGGGTTAGTTAGGGTATAAGAAATAGCCATTTTACCGTTACCATAGTCTTTTTAGCCTAAGCAACCGGAAGAAGAAGTGTTTCCCAATAACCAGATGAAGAGCAACAAACTTACCTACTGCATACCTGAAAGAAGACCCTCCACCTCGTTTTAACAAAATCTATAGGCTAAGGCATGCCTAGAAACCGACCACAATAATAGAAATGGCCCAAGTCGTGGCATCAAGCTGTGTATTACTGCGAGATTTTCAAAAATATTTTAAATTAATAAAAAATATTATTTTTACTTTATAATTTTAAAATTTTTTTTTTTTATATTTATAGTGTGATTGTTTTTCAATTATTTTTTTATTTTCCAATTATTTTTCAGTTGTTTTACTCAAAAAATACTAAAAGAAAAAACCAAAACCGTAATATAAAAAAATTAAAAACTCATATTTTTATATTTTAATATAATAAAGAAATACCGTTGATTTGATAAAATAAAAAAATTGAACATCTTTGACATTTTTCCTATTATTTTACCTGGTAAGGTTAGATTAGTCAATAACGGGGCTGGAATTTGTTAACAATTTTAGCTTTGGCCCCTCCATAAATTTTAAATCTAAATAGAGTATATATCATATATCCATTTCCATATTTAGTTTTATGTATATGGAAAACACTAACTTTAGTCTCTTTTAAATTTAATTTTATGTCAAATCAGATATCATTCCTATGTAAAAAATATAAATTTTATAATATTGGAAGCTCTCAAAATTTGTCATTTTTTTAGCTAAGATTTGATCTAACTCTTAAAAATCTGAAAAATAAAAATTAAAAATATCAAACAAAACTATAACAGAAATGTTATTATTGATATGAATTTTTTTTTTAAAAAAAAAAATTAACTAATACATTTTTTTTATTATTTTGATTTTGGAAATTGCCTTAATATTACAACAAGTAATAATATCTAATATTATGGAATGAATTTAATGGTACAAGTTATATGAGCTCAAAAACTCTATTTTAATTTTCTCTAAGAACAAGTATATATAAATGTTAAAAATGAAAAACAGAAAATAAATGAGGAACAGCACCAAATCAGCATTTGTTATGAGATTATGGCGAACCAATGATTTTAGTTATTTTAACAAGAAAACAATCTCATTTCCTATACCATACATGAAACTCGATGCAAAATGTTTGTTTCTTCGGTACAAAATGTAACTCATTACGTGTGGCTCTTCTCTAAACAAGGAACAATTCTATTTTTGCATGCCCCATTAACGAACCAGTCTGCACATATATAAATGGTCTCAAGAAAGAATAACATGGGAAGCAGGGAGGAGAAACTTTCAACAATGGCAACCATATTCAATACTCTCTTTCTTCTCCCTCTATTGTTTATTTCAGGCTGTGCACAAATTTGGAAGGAGCCAAATGCCTATAAAATTTTCAACCAGAAACATGTACTAGGTCCTCATGAACTGTTTGGAGACCCCTTTGGGAACCCTTTTGATTATAAGAACAGCCGAATTCCTGATGATTTTGGTACTCCTATTCTGGTAGGTGAAATTGTTGCTGCTCCTGGTAAGCCTAGCAATGCTGACACCCCTTCGAATTCTCCCGTTGACCTTGGATATAAAGGGGACTGGGAGCTTGTTTCTCAGAATTCTGGTGTCTCTGCTATGCATGCAATCTTGCTCCCTAAAACTGACAAAGTATTAATGTACGATGCCACCATTTGGAAGATTTCTAAACTTCCTTTACCTAATGATGAATGCCGTGTTCTTAACAAAACTACAGGTGATAAGGATTGTTGGTGCCATTCAGTCTTATTCGACATCAAAACCTCAGAACTTACACCGCTCGAGGTATAAACATTTCATTTATCTCTCTCGCATCACATTAGGCAGTTCCCAATTAATTAATTTTGTGCACATTGAGAACCTGTTATTGAAATATATTGAGTATTTATAGATGATATAGTTAAGTCTAATGGTATGGAATGAATTTCATCGCAGCTCCATACCGATACATGGTGCTCGTCAGGAGGTCTTGACGTTAATGGGAACCTAGTGAGCACTGGTGGTTATCAAGGTGGTGCGAATACTGTTAGATACCTGAGCACATGCGTAGGCTGCAATTGGAGAGAGTACCCAACAGCACTTGCTGATCGCAGATGGTATTGTTTCCATATATGTACATGTCATGTTCATTTCCAATAAATACATCTTGCTGCTTCCGTAAGAAATTAATTTTTCAATTGATTTGTGTTCTTTGCCATTCAAGGTACTCAACACAAGCAACATTGCCAGATGGTGGATATATCGTTGTCGGCGGCCGTGATGCTTTCAGCTACGAGTACATTCCAGCAGAAGGAAAATCCAATGCTAAACCCTATTTCTTTGACTTCCTTCGCCAAACTAGCGACCCGGAGGAGAACAACCTGTATCCGTTTGTTTTCCTGTCCACTGATGGCAATGTCTTCATCTTTGCTAATAGTCGTTCCGTTCTGCTCAACCCAAAGTCCAACAAGATCGTCCGCGAGTTCCCAGTACTCCCTGGTGGCCACCGCAATTATCCAGCCTCTGCCATGTGCGCACTCCTTCCAATAAAACTCCACGCCGAGAATCAACAAGAGATTCCTTCAGAAGTTTTGATTTGTGGTGGTTCAGCACACAGAGATGCGTACTCTAAAGCTGAGAAACATATATTCTATACTGCACTTCAAGATTGCGCAAGAATAAAAATCACAGCTAAAGATCCTGTTTGGAAGAGAGAACTCATGCCAACACCTCGTATTATGGGTGATATGATGATTCTTCCAACTGGAGATGTTCTTTTGTTGAATGGTGCTAAAAGAGGAGCTTCAGGATGGGGTTTTGCCAGAGAACCAAATTTCACTCCAGTTTTATACAACCCTAGAGCCAAAAGGGGACTAAGATTTACTGAGCTAGCACCTTCAAATATTGCAAGAATGTACCATTCATCCTCTGCAGTTCTACCAGATGGGAAAGTTCTTGTAGGCGGCAGTAACACCAACAATGGCTATATCTATGATGCAATTTATCCAACTGAGCTAAGAATCGAGAAATACTCTCCACCTTACTTGAATGCTAATCTTGCAGCTAAAAGACCAGAGATTGTGGTAGTCCTCCCCGTGCTTATCTATGGCGGCGAATTTATGGTCCAAATCAAGTTAAAGGGACTCAAAGTAGAGCAGCAAGATCTGAAGGTGACAATGTATGCTCCTGCTTTTACTACTCATGGAGTTTCAATGAATCAAAGGCTCATCGACTTGGGACTGAAGAAGGTGGAGAGCAATCCTTTACTAGGATTACACAGCATTGCAAGCGTGGCGCCACCAAGCAGCACCATTGCTCCTCCCGGGTATTATATGCTCTCCGTTGTTTACCAAGGTGTGCCTAGCGTTAGCAAGTGGGTGCAGATCAAGTGAAGCTGATTCCTGTGGAACCTTGATTCTGTATTTTTCTCTTTGTTAAAGTTTTTCGTAGGTTATGCTATTTGTGATAGTATGACGAGGGATAAGAGCAGAGACAAAAAAAAGGCTATATTCCCTTGTTTGTTAATCTTGGGAATGGGAGCAAAGTTGCTTCTTTATGGTAGGCCACCTGCTTCCCATTTTATGTATTGAATTAAAATACATTTATGTATCCTACCTCCTACTAACATTTCAATCTCAACCACAAAATTTGTTTAACCCTATCATCCATCCATCCATAATCTTAGCATACTTAGCATTGCCGAAAAAGGGCTGTAAGCCTATATAATAATTTCTCAAAAATGTGGAAAGTGACACTTGTGAAGGAATTGGGCAAAGAGTTTGATTTGTCCTAAGATTATTGTATTATCGACGCAAACCGCAGAGAAGTTTTCTACGATGGAAACCACTTACACCGCTCAAAACCTAACGCGGTTAACAATTGTCGTTGGCGAGCACGTACGTCCACATCACAGCTGGCCCATTACCATTAGTCTAGCGCACGACATTTGCTTTCTCCCACTCCAACCGCGTCCCAGCTTGGCTCAGCCCGTAGCATAAGCTTTCATTCTCGTAAGTTTATCACGGCATTCACATTCCCATCCCCATCAAACATTTATGCAATCTATAATTTTCTATGTACAATTCAGCCCATGAACTTTTCAGATTAGGAACTTTGACAGGTTGCATCTAATTATGTTGGTTCTGAATTAAAAATAATACATAGTTGAAGTGTGGGTTGTGCACAAATTATTTGTGAACATCAACCTCATGCAGAGCATAACTTGTGGCCTTAATTAGCATCATCTCATCCTAACTACATTAAACATTTTGTTTGACAGTTTTTATTTTATTTTATATCAATATCTTTTTTAAATAAGAAGAAAATAGGAAACCCATTCAGGCGAAAGTTTGTGGTAATCAGCCAGGCATATCTGCTGGTTATAATCTATATAAAGCAACCACAAGACATGGACCAAAACATCCCATTTCAACTGCAATGTTTTGGTAGATGCAAAGAAAACAATATCACATTGGAATTGAAATGGAGAGTTTACAAACTTTGTTGGTAGCTCTTTTCATGTTTGTAACAGCATTTCATTTCAGTCCAGCTGATGCCAGTTTCCCCAAGAGCATGTATTTTTATTGGGGTGCTCAGCATTCTGCAGTTCTGGGAAACGGTGACGAGCTCCAGCTTGTATTGGACCAAACATCAGGTACTAATATCTGATTAGCATCCGTGTGGAATTATCTGATTGTACGTTTCAATACTTCGTTCTCCATGATTCTTACATTGTATAAATATTATCATGAACACTTTATTAGTTTCACTAAAACTGTCACTTCGATTTTTGAGCCAATGTCACTTCGAATTCAGGTTCTGGCATTAAATCAAAGCGATCATTTCTGTTTGGAAGTATTCAAATGTTAATCAAGTTGGTACCTGGGAACTCAGCTGGAACAGTAACAGCCTACTACGTAAGTCCGATGACTTGACTAACATCGAGAACCTTGGAAAAGATATAAACTGCTCCTAGTTTTCCAGGCTTCAAGATAGGTCCGTCATAATTTGACACTTGAAAGACAAAAAGGAAAAAAACACTTAAATATGCAACTGATGTCGAAGCAGAAAAACTTTAGTCTAGATTTATTCTCTTATTAACAGGAATCCTAGGTTGACATCTTGATGAAACAACAGAAAGGCAAAACGCCCTAGGCTTAGTCCATAACATGGACAAGTTACGTTTTCAGAGTTTAACATTGTTCATTTGTGCAGGTATCCTCTAGTGGAGACCGGCATGATGAGATAGATTTCGAGTTCTTAGGTAATGTCTCAGGACAACCATACATCATCCACACAAACATCTACACGCAAGGAAATGGAAGCAGGGAGCAGCAGTTCTATCCTTGGTTTGACCCAACAGCCGATTTCCACAACTACACCATTCATTGGAACCCTTCGATGGTGGTGTAAGTTAGCAGATTACACAGTTAATGTCTCTAGTGGTTCAACATCATCCTTAGTCCTTTGCTCAGTCCAAAAAGGGTCTCATGCAAGTTTCAAAATCTAAGGAGAAAAAAAGTGAACTAGTATACATTGATATTCTCATTGCTATCTTTTTCACTGTTACAACTGTTTGATTGCCATCTTCCTAAAACTGTGACTGGATTGGATCATTGCCAAGAACTATTCCAGCTTACTTTCCTGTATCCTCTAATCAAGCCACCCAACTCATAATTAATCTAGAAGCCATGATATCTAAACTTCAGATTATTTTTGCAATTTCAGGTGGTATGTTGACAGTGTGCCAATCCGCGTTTTCCGTAACTATGAGAACGAGGGCATAGCTTATCCAAATAAACAAGGGATGAGGGTATACTCCAGCCTATGGAATGCTGATAACTGGGCAACCAGAGGTGGGCTACTTAAGATTGACTGGAATAGTGCGCCTTTTGTAGCAAGATATCGCACTTTTAGGCCAAGAGCTTGCAAGTGGAATGGACCAGTTAGCATCAGTGGATGTGCTTCCAACACTCCTACTAACTGGTGGACATTGCCAACATACAGCCAGTTGACCAATGCCAAACTGGGCCAGATGAAGTGGGTAAGAGATAACTACATGATCTACGACTACTGCAAGGATACTAAACGATACAACGGACAGGTACCGCCAGAATGTTTCAAGCCACAGTTCTAAGATGCAGGGTCACCTAGTGCGGTCTCTCGATAGGACAAAATAATTTCAGCAGCTCCAGTTTTTCTCCTACTACAACTATTAAAAAGAACAAAAAAGATGATGCTTCTTTGTGTTTAATCGTATTGATTTCATTCTTTTCCTTCGTGCTTCAGTATGCCAATTTGTTGTTCTGGTTTTATTACATGCAACACATAATAATACACCAATCGTTTGTGTTCTCAATTTTTTCATAGAGTGTCAAATGCTTATAACTTCAGTGTAGATACTCAAATTGAGGTAACTACAACAAATTAATACAGGCCCTAACCAGTAATCATCTTAATAAGAACATCACATCCATAAAAAATAAATACAATTTACTTAGCATAACATACATCAAAATCTTTCGATTATTCTTAAGCAAGTAGACGTAATTTGCTTTAAAGTGAAGTTCAAGAATTAAATAAAATCATGTAATACAAAGCCAAATACCAATAACAATAAAACCCGTACCTAACAAAGCAAGCCCAACTTGTGTCTTTTCCCCTAAAAATATCCCAAACACAGCTGTAGCGGCGAAAGTTGTAGCATTAGTGACGGGAACAGCAAGAGAAATGGGTGCGTTGCTTAAGAGAGCAAAGAAAGTAGCGGAGGCTGAGAGATTAAGCAAGAAAGGAACAGAATATTGCCAAAATAAGAGTAGACTGAACATGTTATTAAGTAAAGATAGAAGTCTATTCTTGTTGAGCTTTGGCGACGGAGGTGAGTGGACTTTTTGGTCCCATAGCAGAGCGCCACGACGGATTAACGCGTTGGTGGACCCCCAAATCAGGCCTACAGCCACCATCTTTTCTATATCCCTTGCCATTCGTGATCTTCTACAGGTGATTCCGGGATCCGGAGTAGTGATTGTTTTTGTGGAAGATGCATGTAAATGACATCGTTTTGGTAGTTAGTGGACAGTGAGTGCGGCTGTGTTCGTGACCAGGTTTTGGGCCGCTGAGTTCCTCTATGTTGGCATCCGAAAATGATTTGGAAAACGGGTGTATATAAATCTCTTAAAATTTCTCAATTTTATTTATTTGAATTTTTAATATTAATTTGATATATAAAATTAAAATTATTAATTAATAACATAAAGTCAGTTATTATGTAAAAAAATTAAATAATTATAAAAAATATATATGAACTCACCAAAATTTAGTTAAAATTTAAAATACGACTAACTAATATATCATACGTATAACATACCAATAGTCAAAACTAAATGTTGACTTATAGTTTATAAGTTATACCAATGATTTAGGCGGATTAAGAAATAAATAAAATATAGATTTAAATATTTAAATTTTAAATAATTTAATTTAATTTAGTTAATTTAATTTAATAAATATTTAAATAATATTTTCATAACTTATTAATTATTTTTAATTTTTATTTAATCTAAAAAATTAAAATTTTAAATATATTATGTGCATTACACGTAGATCAATTAAATGATGTCACATATTATAAAATATTTAAATAGTACATAGATATATTTTGAAATATTTATAAAATTATATAAAAATTTAAGAGTTAGATTGAACAAAGTAAAAATTTAGATATCTGAATATACATTTGTCTATAAAATAAAGAATTTTTTTTGAAAAATATTTATTTTAATAGAGTGAATTATCATTATATTTACGAATTTTCTAAAATAATAATTAAGTATTAACATTCAAAAACTAAATTGGCATATTCATAAAATTATTTTAAATTTAATTGTTAAACTTATTAAATAATTAAAATTTAAATATCTAAATAAATTTTTATTCATAAATTAAAAAAATTTAAGAAATATTTTTTTATTGGAATCAACCGTATTATCTTACCAGCACTGTCATATCATTGTATATTAACAAGTTTTCCTGAAAAAATAATTGTCTAGTATCAAGCAATTCTGCATCTTTCACAAAATGTCCACAACCAACTAGGGCTGCAAATAAATCGAGTTGCTCGCGAACTGCTCGAAACTTGACTCGATAAAAACTTGTTCGAGTTTGTTCATTAAAATAAATGAGCTGAGCTCGAATTTCATTTTCGAGCTCGTTTATTAAACCAGTCGAGCTCGTTTAGGCTTTAATTATAAATATTCTAATTGAATAATTTTATCGTTACTTAAGCAAGTGGGAGTTCAATAACATTGTTAATTAAGTTAACATTTAATTATTATTCATGTCTTACCAATTTATTTTTTTCATAAATTAATTTAAGTAAAATATAAAATAAAAACTATGTAAAAAAATAATATAGTTAACTTGAATCAACATAAACTATGTTGCTTTACTATAAAATTAAGTAATTTTAGTGTTGAATAAATAAATATATATTATATAAATGCTTAAAGATATTACTATAAAACTACATAGTTTTAGCATTAAATAAACAAGCATATATTATGTAAATATTTAAAAATATTTAAAAATTATAGTATATATATTTACAAATTAACAGAGCATTACTGTAAAGCTTGTTAATAGAGTAAGAACTTTATAAATTAGCATAAAATGTATTACAGTCTAACTGATAAAAGAATGGTACTAGAATAAGAACTATTATAAATTAACATGAGTAAATACTTTTGTAATATGTTTAATATGATACTTATGAAGCTAGACTTGATTTGTTTGCATCCCTAATCTTGATTAAATTATAAATGGATTTGGAACGAATTTGAGATAAAATTCTATAGAGTTTGTTGAACTCTTTATTTCTTATTAATAACTTAACTTAATAATTTTAGTTTATAAATTTATATGCATATTTTGCTTTTGTGTATAATTTATTTATAATTGTAAAATTTACAATTAAATATTTGGTCAAATGAAGCTTGTTTAATGAGCTTGAAATCAAGCCGAGCCGGAACTTAGTTTGTTTATATAAATACTGAATTAATAATGAGTCGAGCTTAAGTTCGGCTCGTTTATATGTACTATTGAGCCAATTATGAATCAAGTTCAAATGTATCAAAATTATAGCGAATCGAGCTCGAACTCTAAAATATAAAAAAATTATCAAAATCGAGCTTAGTTAAATTTTTGCGAGCCGAGCCTGAACATTGAAAAACTCAACTCATTTACACACCTACCACCAACATCAAAAATTATTATAGTTACCGTAAAAGAAAAAGAATTGCTCCTTAAATATAGAGATTATTCTTTCATACTGAAAAATGTAATGGAGTTTAATCATATAATCTTTTTATACATAATTAAATATTAATATTTTCTAATTTTATATTTACTTATTACTTTTAAAAAAATTAAATATTTAATTATTAAATTGTAATAAATTTATATATAATTTTATAGTTAGCCTATAAAAAATTGATATTGAAAACTTAAAACTTGTTATGGCCTTGCCATATATATAATCATTAGTGAACACTTAGTTACCAATAAAATTTATTTTATTTTTATATAATATATATTTGTATAAATTTTAGTGCTTAGCTGCACAAGTAGGCATGAATACGTTGATGAATCTCCACTGATATATATATATATATATATATATATATATATATATATATATATATATTTAATAAATCCTACTAATCTTATTTCAAATCATTATTGTTTATATTATGTTTGTCCTTGAATTTAATCATAATTCTAAAATAATATTATGGTTTAACATTTGAGAGATGAATATATTTTTCATATAAAAGAGTACCGCATATTTTATTTTTTTAATATTCTTAGATATATATTTATATATTTATTATTTTTATATAATCTTATATGTATTTAACATAAACCAATATTAAATTATAATTTTATAAGTAATATAACTTTTAAAAGTACCATTAAATTTACAAATATATCAAAATTTTTAATTTAAGAATTATTTTTAGAATTTAATTAAAATTAAAATATATATATTAACAATTTTTTGTAATTATAAAATATCTAATTGGATGTTAAATTATGTAACAATATTTATATTATTAAAATTTTATATTTCTTTTAATATTTACAATCTAAAAAATAAAAAAATTGATATATTTAAAAATATTAAAAATAAAACACAAATTACTCATTTGATATCAAAAATAGTTTTATACTTCAAATGTAAAACATCAAATCACATTGCAATTTTATTATCTAATAAGTTATTTTTTAATTATAAAATAAAATTATAATATATTTTTAATTTAAAACTAGTAATATTAATTATTATAGTTTAATTTATAAAATACTAAAGATCAATTAGTAAATTTTTAGAATATATTTTTGTTATTTCACTAATATCTTCTACAAATAATAAAAATTTAAAATAAATTTTGAAAAGCTATTTAAAAATATTTTTTAATATCATAAATAATTGCAGAAATATAAAAATATTAATTATTAACTCAATTACGTATTATTACTTTTAATTTATAACAAGTCGTAATATATATATATATATATATATATTTTTTTTTCTTTTTATAAAATTTAATTTTTTTATATGTATACTTAATTTTGGACATATTAAATTTTTATTTTGACACGTATATTTATTTTTGACGCATAAAATATTTAAATTTATATATAATTTTATTAATTAATTTATTTATAAGTTATATTCATAATTAAACAGTGATTCCAATCTTAAAAAGTAGCAATATGATTTCATATTATATTAACTAATAACTAATTTTCTAATAAGATAATAATACTAATTTTTTAAAAAAATAGTATTAATTATATTTTAATATAATATTAACTAATAAATTAGTTTTGTGATTAAATAATAATTATGATTCTAAAAAATATCATCTTACATTATATTTTTAATATTATATTCAATAATAAATTAATTTTTAATCTTAAAAATAATAATATCAATTATATTGATATATTAACTTATATAATATTAAAGCTAATTACTAAATAATTTTATATTATTACATTAGTAAGATATTAAAATCTTAGAAAATTAAAGATATTTAAATAATTAGTTTGTTATAGCTTTTTAAAATTTTATAGATTAATTATAAGAATTAAAATTTAATAAAATTATATTATTAATTAAATTTTATAATTAAAATAATAATTAATATTTTAAATTCAAAACAAGCAACAATCAAACGGGGCGTTTGTTTTTGGTAGAGCACTCCCCTCATGCATGATTGTTGTTTCACGCGACCTCGCTTAGTGGTCTATATATGCTCATCATCATGCCATACGGGCCCTTATTTTCCCCATCTTCGAAATCCCCTGGGCCCGTGAAGCTTCGCAACGTTTCTGTTCCACTGTCTATACCCAATCATATCCCTTCACTCCTAACACTTTATATATCTGGCTCAATATGATTGGTTATTGTCGTTGCACATCCATATAGGAAGATAAGACCATCTCTAGAGTATCTATCAACCCTTGTCGCCGCTGGTGAAATTCATAAATCATAAGCATCTTGCTACACCTCGCAGAATGCCCAGCCACCAATCCTTTTTATATACCCAAATAAAACCTATAATTTGAGAAATTCACAATAACACCCATTAAAAAGCATGTATCCTATACTTAAATATCTAATAAGAAAAAAATAATATAAATTGATAAATTTATCTATCTTAATTGTATAAAGATATTTATTTGCATTCATATACTAAATCTAATGATCTAGAAGTATTTTAATTTATACAAAAAAATTATTTAATTTGTTCAATTTTAAATTAAGTTAAATATATATATTTTTAATTTTAATAACTTTATGAATGTAACGCTTAAGCTTTTATTTTTAATATATAATTTAAAAATATAATTTAGTTAATTTAAATACTTAATATTGAAAACTAGCACATATATTTGAGCTTGTTCAACTTAAAATGAATAAATAAATAAGAATATATATTTTTATCAAGTACACTATAGTCTAAAGAACTAGATTTCATCTAGTGGCTATTTCTTTAACTTTAACATAAAATGGCATTATTAAAAGTCATTGAATTATTGATTAATATGAAGTTGGGCTTGAACATTAGTTTTTCTAAATTGTCTTCAGCATTACTCATTTGTTAAACATTTTTTTTAATCATAGCAAAGAAAAATAGAAACCAAATTAATCCGTTAGGCTTAAAAAAACAAAATTAGGGAGCAAAAACCAAAATAACCTTACCCTTGAGCCCGACAAAGGTTGCGATTAGTCAACAGGTCAACGGACTACCTACCCAAAATCCCAAAAACACCCCTTAAAAGTTTCCCTCTTTTATCCACACAAATACGTAGCCACGTCTCTCTCTCTCTCTCTCTCTCTCTCTATCTGTCGTCTATTACCAAACTTTTTCATTTCCTCTCTGCGTGTGTGGTTTAGTTTTGTCACAGATACCAAACATACCCCTAGAATCTCCTTTCTCTCTCGAATTGCTACTAGTAGATCATACAAAACATCGATTACTCGTTCTATCTATATATATCAGTCTCTGTTTTTGTTTCTTGAGTTTCATGCTTGTTAGATTTGATCGATTTTGCATACTAGTATATTAACTGCTCATGGAACGGATCGTCGGTGGTAAATACAAGCTCGGCCGTAAGATCGGCAGTGGTTCCTTCGGCGAAATCTTTCTCGGTTAGTTTTCTTTTTTCAAAAGAAAAAAAAGTTTCTCTGACTGCTTGTGTTCAATTGATTCTGTCTTGGATTTATCTTATTGTTTTTGTTTTGTTTCACTCTTTGCAGCTACACATATCGATACGTTTGAAATCGTCGCCGTTAAGATCGTATGCTTCCTTAGATTTTATTTTATTTTATTTTATTTTGAGATAGAGTTCATGATCTGATCACGTAGAGCTAATACTTTAGTTTTAGCTAGTTATAGCTAGAGCTCAGTTATTAGGTTCTTAACTTTAATTTGATTTTGTTTTTGTGGTGTTTGCAGGAGAATAGTAAAACAAAGCATCCACAATTACTTTATGAAGCTAAATTGTATAATCTACTTCAAGGAGGAAGTATGTATTATTATTATTATTATTGATTGTCATTTGAATCCTCTTTCTAATTGAGTGAAATTAAGATAACGTGATGTTAACCAATTGTACCTATTATTTGTAGGTGGTATTCCTAGTATAAAATGGTCTGGTGCTGACGGGGAAGATAATGTACTGGTTCTTGATTTACTGGGGCCAAGTCTTGAAGACTTGTTTGTTTATTGTGGGAGGAAATTCTCACTAAAGACGGTGTTAATGTTAGCTGATCAAATGGTAAGCCAGCATGGTTTAACACACTCTTCTTCGCAGTTAATCTTTGTTTGCTTGCTTTAACTCTTTCCTTTTCTTTTAGATTACAAGAATAGAGTATGCACATTCTAAAGGATTTCTGCATAGAGATATTAAACCTGATAACTTTCTCATGGGTCTTGGTCGAAAAGCAAATCAGGTTTTCTGATTTTTTCTTTATTTGTCTAATGTCGATCCTTTTATTCTCTTTTTTGAATTATTCAATTAACTAATTTATTCTTTGTCTGTCGTGGAGTATCTGCTATCTCATGCTCATATTATGCATATCAGGTTTACATAATTGATTTTGGCCTTGCGAAAAGATATCGTGATGCCACAACTAATCGCCATATTCCTTATAGGTAACTTGCAGTTTACTTTGTTGAGTTTACTTCTCATTGACTTTCCTCCCCTCCTATAATGTTAACTATCATGTTCCTTTTATATATTTCGAGTTTCAACTAACAACCATATTCCTTAATTTTAGCTTTAGCAAATATGCTGAAGA
This sequence comes from Ricinus communis, assembly GCF_019578655.1. Taxonomy (NCBI): domain Eukaryota; kingdom Viridiplantae; phylum Streptophyta; class Magnoliopsida; order Malpighiales; family Euphorbiaceae; genus Ricinus; species Ricinus communis. The sequence continues at coordinate 27,396,078 of NC_063258.1, forward strand.
GCCGAGAGGGAAAATAGTGATGTATAAGGAATTCAAATTTTGACCTAGCTGATGTATTGTTCTGCCATTTTTGTTTTTCCAGGGAAAATAAAAACTTGACGGGAACTGCACGTTATGCCAGTTGCAATACTCACCTTGGAATTGGTAAGCAAGGAACATTGCAATAGTTTTCTGATATATGTTCATCCCTCAATCTATCTATATCCATAGTCTGTGTGTGCTCGTGCACATGTGTAATTAAATGTACTCGTGAATGTTTCTCATTTTGGTTAAAGCAAGCCCTTATTGTACCTCATTTCTTTTTTTTTCTTTGCAGAGCAAAGTCGGCGGGATGATTTGGAGTCACTTGGCTATGTACTGTTATATTTTCTGAGAGGAAGGTATGTTGTTTTTTTCGTTGGACTTGTATCTTTTAGGTTACTTAACAGGACAAATCTTAGGCTGGGATATTTAAGTATGTTTTATGTTGAAGTGCTGGGATAGTCCAAATAATGGGACTCCTGCCGCAACAAACTTTTAATTTTTTTCTTTGAGCTAACTTGAATTTATGTCTTCAGCCTTCCATGGCAGGGTTTGAAAGCTGCCACAAAAAAGCAAAAATACGATAAGATATGTGAAAAGAAATTATCAACTCCTATCGAGGTGAGCAACTACCATCTTGATATGGTTTCAAATGGCCAGTTTGTGTTATTACATTTAAAGATTGTTTCTCTTGATCTTTTAGGTTTTATGCAAATCCCATCCGGTGGAGTTTGCTTCATACCTACATTATTGCCACTCACTGACATTTGATCAAAGACCTGATTATGGATTCTTAAAGCGCCTGTTCAGAGATTTGTTTGCCCGGGAAGGTATTAGTTAACTAATTCTAGATGTCAAATTAGATTTGTAAAAGCCAATAAATAAAGGATATTTGATAAGTTAAACCATTGTTTGAACCACAACACTGTTACAACTTTCAACGTACAAGCTAGGGCTAACTTTTGTACCACAATCCAATAAAAACATTATTTATAAACAGATAATGATTTTATCTCATTTAAACCATTCATATAATTTAACGAGAAGTATAAGAAGAAAAAGAAAGAGACTTGACTCTTCCCATTTTAAAATTTATTGAGTGAAGATATTTCTTTTAAATGTTTTAAGCAATATCAGTACTTTAATGTCATTCTCTTTTTGTTTCTTCATGGCAGGATATGAATTTGATTACGTATTTGATTGGACCCTCATAAAGTACCATCAGGCACAAAAGAATAGAACTCAACCTCGTTTATCTGTTAGTATCATCGCCTTTTCTTTTTTTGTTTTTAGCTTTCTTTATCTACCTCCAGCTACCTTCTCACAGTATGTGATTTTTTTGGTTTTATTTTAGCACATCCAAGTTTGTGGCATTAATTTCTTGGCTGTATGAGCTTCCATTGCAAAAATTTGTTCACATTTTATAGTTTGATATATTTGGAGGTTAAAATTGGTTATATAACAAGGCGACCTTTTACATTTTACAGCCAGTTCCTGGAGCAAGTAGCAGTCACATAGTGCCCACAGATATGGAGAATCATCAAGGTTGGAAACTGCTGAAATTGTATCTGCATTTCTATGATTGAGTCATTTCAATAATTGAATCTTGTAATTTGAGTCACCTTTTAGGATAAGTTTCATAAAGTTGACTGCAGAGGCAATGCTAGTTGAAGTTTCACTTTAGATCTGTATGGTACCATAAGTTGATCGTTGTACAGTGAGAGTTCAAAATCAACTTACATACTTAAATTGTATTTCAATTACTGAAGCTGGAAAGTGAAGGAACAGAAATTGCCTAACTTGACTAGAATGTATCATTGTCACACTACCATCGAACTGTTACATCCTTGAATTTTTCTTTTATTTCTTCTCGTGATAAGAATCGTAATGTACAAGTGCACATGCACAGATCTTTGTTGAAGACTAAATTTTGGTTATACATGCTGCCATTATTTAGATATACTAGTTCGTGGTTATTAATGACTTTATTCTAAAATTAGTAACATATCTTTTAATTCTAAGTGGCAGGAAGCAATAATGCTCCATATTCCACTGATCTCATGCGATCTGCTGGTCCTGGTGTACGCATGCAATTCAAATCATCAACGGGCAAGAATTTGACCTCTGATAATCATGTTGACAAAATTGTAAGTCTTAATTTATTCTTAATAAAATAAGAACATATAAGATTCCAAGTACCACAAGTTTATCCTTTACAAATTACAGATTCCAATACTTCATTTTCCTGTATGTGTTACCAGTTGAAGGTGATTTTTCTTGAATTTGTGTGTGAAGGAGATTGATATCCCGCATTATTCTTTGTAATTTGTCAAAGCAGACAACAATTCAATGACCTGAGCAATTGGTTTCTTATAGGCTGTCAATGATGCACACATTCCTTCCACTTCATTCTCTCTTGCTGGTGCCTCAAAAAGAAATGCTCCGAAGCCTGTTTTGCCCTCTGAAGCTGCAAATACTAGTCAAGGGCACAGCAGCAAAATTGGTCCTTCAAGTAGCTGGATTTCTTCATTGCAACGACTTCATTCTTCGAAGTGATTACTGGGGTAATTTTTTGATCACGCATTGTGAGTGTATAAAGTGGGATACATACTGTTCAAAAAGCTATACTGTCATGTTTGATAGTATGGCTGACAAAATGTTATGCATTATGGTTTTTAGCAATGGATCTGGGCATGAAGAACTTAGTGATGCATCTATTGAGGGCAGCAAAATGTTTGGTGACTGGTGTCGTGCTTTCAGCTATTAATCTTTTAAGAAGTTCCCAGAGATGCATTCAATGGACTCCACTGTGCTTTATTCCTCTATGATAAGCAGCTCACATTATTCGCTAAAGGTGAATACAAACACATTGGTTGGTATGGAATGCTTACTACCCAAAGCTGGGTCCCTGTATTGTACATAGTTGTCGTGAATGGCTCATACAAATACTAAATTTATGGTTCCATGTAATGAAACTTTTGCCCCCTTCCCCAACTTCTCACTAGGCGAAACAGTTTCTCCTCGCCAAATGGTTGTTGATGACGGCACCTTTTTTTCTTCTTTTTATAATTTGTTTCATTAAGGTTCTGAGTTTTGGTGTACTTAAATTACTTTGTTGTCATGGTAATGGGACCTGGCATCTGCAGGAGCGATTTCTCTTCCATCACCAACTTTTTCATTTTCTAATGTAAATAGTGTTTTGACATTTATTATGCTTCAAATTCATGATTACACATATGAGGTACCCGATGGTTTCTTATGGTGCATGAGAATTTTCTGAATTATTTTTATATTTGCTTCTTGCTTTTGACTCGGAATTGTTGACAATTTTAGTAAGAACTATTTTAAAGGCTAATTAATTGATCTTTCATAAGTACAATGACTTCTTTACATTACTTCAGAAACATATTACGTGCAGGAAAAGTCACAGCTCAAGGAGCTCTATTGTTATGGAAATGTTATAGATATTAGTGATATACATATGCATTAAGATAGACATGTTAGGCATTTATGCACATGATCATGTCATGCTAACCTACCTACATTGGTTCACCCATCCTTTTTCTGATTGTCTTCTGGTTTTCCTGATGGGATTGCTTTTGCATTTTATACATTTGATTCCTCAACTTTAACTGTGCTTTTCTTTTTTCTTTCTTTTTCCATATGGCCATTTTCTGAATATGTTGAGGTAACAGAGAACAGAATCTTTTTCATTGATGTGGTTTCTTGTGAGATCACATAAACTTCACCTCATTTTCCTTTTGGCTATAAAATACTGTTTTACCTGTTATGGCAATGAAAGAAGTCATCAGATGGGATTTCTTATTGCCATGGTCTGGGAGCTTTTGATATGTACATTTGAAATATGATATACTTGTCTATCTCTTTTCAGATCCCATGAAAGAGTATTAAGGATCTTGCCCTTTTCTATAGCTTGGTATTCATGTCTGTCTTCCAGATTCATATATTGGCATCAGTTTAGAGTGGTGGAAATGAGGAATCATTCCATTGTCACATTTTCTTTAATATATGTCATTTATGCATGCAAAGATAAAAAAGCTTTAGCATTCTAATCGCATTTCATACAACAATTATAAATAACCCTCTCAATTGTCAGTTCATACTTTGTAACTTGCAGGATGTTTTTCTTCTACTGGATTGTCCGAACGACATATATAACAGAGGCCTATTACTCAGGGATGACATTTGAAGGCTATAAAAACTGACATTTATGGATTGTCACTGCTACTCATCTAGGAGGAAACCTCCTAAATGCCAACTGGGGAACAATGTGTCGAGATGATACTGGTTATTGAGCTACTCTTTTATGTGAGTCTAGAAGTCTGCAGAATGCTTTTAGTATGCGTGCAAGGTTGTGTTGCTTACTTATTTCTGAGTTGAAATATCGAATTGGTTATACTCTTTAGGAGTAGAAGTCAGGCCTGTATTTATGCTAAAGAATTACGATTCAAACTTGCTTTTCTGATGTTGCTGCAAGATTCAAGTCTGGAACATTATTTTGTTACTTATAGCTGCATGTCAAAGTTGCTGGATGAGGTTAAGTTGCCATTGGACGATATTATGTAGATATGGAATTTTTTTGATGGAGGCTGTCTTCAATCAGTTCCGGTATCCTCCTTGATTATTGTGGCAGTAGTATTGCTTTTCAATGAGGTTTTTCAACTAGCTTTATCAGGTGAATGAACTGATTAGACTTAAAGAGTATGACAGAATTTCCCCAGTTGAGCTCTTGGTCATGTACCTACATAGACTATTGTGCCACGTTTGGGCGCGATGTATTATTTGGTGTTGTTCGTTAGCTGCTTGTTGTGGATGTTATGGTAGTGTGGTGATTGAAGATCTCAAGACTCAAGGTGCACATGTGGTTTCATGTGCTTTTCTATGACTGTTATGCTGATAGGCTTTTCCAAGATCTTAAAACTCAGTGGTTATTTGTGCACTGATATATACACTTCATATGACCATGTTGAGGTTGGAGACCAGTAAGTGTTGGATTAGTCTGTATGAAGGGTTTATCAAGTGGTTAATGTGCTCCTGTGTCGAGGCTCTCATGTCTTTTGCTGGTCGCCTATTTGTACCATTAGTCTCCTCTTTGTACAGGGGTAAAATGAATTTGGGCAAGGCAGTCTCATAGGCTTTCAGAACCATCCATGGGATCTGTGGTTTCAACTTCGATCAACTTAACTTGCTTATCCGCTTCTTGGGTTTAGCTGCCTTTTCTGGTTAGCGCCATTCTCTGGTAATGTCAGTATGATCCAAGTTAAGAAAAGATGCAGCCATGGGGAAATATCATGCACCGCTTCATTAGAGGAAATTAGGAGCGGAAATTAAGCATCGTAAGACGCATTGGTGAATCATACGCTGAACGGGTGGGTGGATTTATGAGAGCTTAGCTGGGACAAAACACTCGCAAGATCTTAAAGTTGAAACTGATATTCAGTTATCACGAACATAGTATTCAGATTGCTGGCTCGACCCTGGCAGATTCTCTTAAATTTGATACAGTTTGGTAGGAACCGTTCGTTTTAATACTAAAAAGAAGTGCTCAGATTATTTATGGGAAAACCATAATTAAAATTCTCTTTGCCATTGAGTACGTTTAAAATTTACCCAACGCATGCAAAAATTCAGCCTCAGGAAAATTCATTAAGCCAAACTTCATATGTACAATATCAACATAGATGATCCCCACAAGTTATATAACTTTGGACGCGTGCGTGTTTTGCCCAGGAAAGCTGGCGTCATTGATTGTTCCCCATAGTTAATTTAAGATGTCTGGACCTTCCCTTGTGGTTATTTGAGTTCATATGCTTATTTGCAGCAACTCCCAAGATTTACTGCATCCGCAATATCCATGAAGAAAGAAGACCTCTTGAATGCAGTCACTTGTGATATGCAAAAATGGGTCTATTAAATCCAGCTTTGCTGCCTGATAAGGCTGAAGAGATGTCCTCCACTTTCCTAAATCCAATCTGCAATACTCCAGGGACCAAACTGGCAGTCAGAAAATGAGATTCACAAGATAACGTGTTTTACTCGGTCAATCTTTATATCAGGATAAATGCGAGCGAAACACATACCTTATCTAGGAGAATTTCATTAAAACAATTTGGACGGAACATGATGGTTCGATAATTCATTGATATTGTCTGCACAGTTTGAGAAGAATACCTTAGCAAAATGGCTGGAGAAGGAGTTTCAGGGGAAAAAATTCATGGAACAGAGGAACGACCATGCTGACCAATCATAAAGGTGTTTTAACTTTCAAAAAGACGAGGCAATTTAATCAGTCTTTAAAAAAAAATCTCAAGGCCTGACAGACAATGTTAGCCATTTCCAAAAATATTATTATTGCATGCTTGCTACATAAAATGGAATATTGGATAAACCCCTGTCTGAATAATATAAACTATGAAAAGAAAACCAGGATATCATAAATGTTTCCCAAAACCTATAATCTGATATAGGAAAATAAATAATACCTCAGAAACAAGATGATTATTTTCATATGACCGCCAGGGTTGAGGTTCCAGCACAAGAATGCCACCCTGCTCAAAATAAGAACTGTCTCGGTAAATACTTGGAAAATATTCGACATTACCTAATATTCAACAAAAGCACTAGATTGCTGCCTGCTTTAAATTACCGGACGGAGAAGTCTCCATATTTTTGAGAATAAAGTAATTAGTCCATCATCTCCCCAGTTCAAATGAATCCACTTTGTCACGCTCAAACTGGCAGTCAAGGGACAAGGCATTACATCACATTATTGCATTCAGATTGAATACTCTAAACGAACACACACATATATGCTTTTGCATAAAATATGAAATGACGATAGTATTGAAACTTCAATATTTTTTTTAAAGAAAAAGAGCAGTTGTATTCAGCTAAAAGATCAAAATGAACTCATAAAAGCGTAAAAAGCTTAGCTCCACAATGCCTGGAGTCTGGAAGTAATTCACCATGCAATTTGGGCAAGGACAGGCAAAAGAATTATTATCAGAATCTTTCTCAACCAAGTCTTTATTAAAAAGAAATTTCAGTTTATCGAGTTATAAGCATAAGTGAATTGAAAAAGCGTAGGAGCCAAAAACAGTTATTAGACTCATTCAACTAATCTCACTAAGTTCCACAGGTCCTTATATCAAAGGCATACAATAGGCCAATCATGAAAAGATTATCTAGCTTATCATATGTTCAATCCTGCTTTCTTGAATAAAATCCACTTCCATTGCATGTAACACAAAAAAGAAATTTTACCAGAGAATTGTATCATACTGTTCCTCCGGCCGACACCAACTCTGAATGAAATTCTCTTTCTTGAAGGAAACTATACTAAATAGGTCTCTGTCCTCAGAATGCACACCATTTGCAATATCTTTTCTCTCAACTGAGGACAGAGTTGCACAGTGCTCTGAACCATTTATTTTCTCTGTGACCTCCATTTTGGAAGCCTTGGGACTACTCTTTCCAGCACCTCCTGCTCTCGCAAACTTTCGTAAGTGCCAATATGCATCTGCAATCCGATCTGGAAAATAAAGCAGACTTGTTCGTTTAGCAATGAGAACTTAGAGGTGAGAGACCAACATAAGTTCCCAGCAAGTAAAACCACAATATAAAGATGAAAAGTTCGGTTGCCAAATTCTTATTTGGTCAAGCCAAGCAACTAATATAGTCAAGCAGAGGAGAAAGGACGAAAAGAAGACTTGAACAAGTTAATACACAGAATAAGATGTATCCTATACTTTCAAAATCCTAGTCTAACATATAGTATATAAGTTGTCACATTTACCCCCAAATACTAGCCAAATCAAATAGCAGAAGCACATAGCAAAGTAAAATGTGAATTTTTATATTGAACTTGTTAAAGTGTTCCATTATGGGTAAAGTTAGTCTTACCAGAGTCAATGTCGATTCCAAGTATTTTGCGGCAATGAAATCTTTTTGCTGTAGGACAAGATAATAAAACATTCATAGTCAGTATTAAGCTGTTATAGATCATACAATGTTAGACTAAAATCAGAACAACGTATACGAAGGTTTTAAGCTTCACATAGCTAAGCATAACGACCAAAGAAATATTATCTTTTTTAAGGAAAAGAAGGAATACCAATGTGAATAGTGATAATGCCGCTATTGCAGCCAATGTCAAGGCAATCCTTTCCTTCAAACCATTCCCTCTTAAAAACCTGAAACCGTGGATCTTCTTCCATACCTTGCCCAATCTGATGGATAAACATTCATTCAAACAATCAGAAAACACTAAATTACTCACAGAAACGGATTCTATGCATTAAAAACCCATTAGCTCGCTGATTAAAATAAATAAAAATGATGGAAGGTCACGTAAATTGAATTAAGAGATGGAAAATTACACGATAACCGTAGTAGCTTCTGTAATTTCCGAAAGGAAATACTTCCTTCCTTTTCCTCTTATTCTTGTTGTTGCTGTTATTAGTTACTGCTTGTTCTGTTTTCTCAGTTACTTGTTCTTCTGTTTTCTCTTTATCAAGCTTTTCATTTGTTGTTTCTTCTCTTAGGTTTTTGTGCTTCTGCTTCTTCTTTTTCTTCTTCTCCATGTTTCTTTCTTCTTTCTCCTCTGTCATTAGCTCAAAACAAAACAGAGATAGAGAGACATGTAAGGAAATTTACCATAGCTTATTATTATGACTTGATAAATCGTCGACTTAGGGTTTATCACTGCTATTTATAGCTTCTTTGCTCGTTTATTTATTTAAGAAAAAATAATCTTAACGGCGGCGTCGTTTCAAGCCATGCCCAGGTTTGAATTATTTTATATTATAGCTTTTGTTCAATTTTTATTTAACCGTTTGAATTTTTCATTCACCTGGTTGAATTTGTTAAATTATATATATGATAGTATTTTTTACAGAATTTACAGATTAAAATAATAATTTATAATAAAATATTATAATTATTTTTAGTTTTTTTTTAGATCTTTTAAATCTTTGTCTATTTTTTATTAATTTTTTTAGTATTAAAAAGATATTGAATTAATTTTTATTTTGATATAAAATTTATTTATTATCTTTTATTTATAAAAATTATTCCTTAGAACACATAATATCTATATTGTTGTATTCTTGTTATTTTAAGGTGAAAGAATATGAAAATAAATGTTATTTTTTAATTTTTATTTAAATAATTATATTTTTAATTTTTAAAAAATAAAAAATCTAAAAATAGCAATAAAAATAGATTAAAAATATATTTAAGTCAATTGATTATTTAAATAAATTAAATAAGCACTTTAATTTATAAAATTAATTTAAAATATTATATTAAATATTTTTAACAGATTCAAATATTTAATTAAATATACATAATAATTTAAGATTAAAAAAATCTTAAACATTAAATTTATAATTTTTATTTTTTTTAATTCAGCTTCACTAGTTTAAAGCATGTTCGTCATATTTTGCAGCGTATAACCTGAGTTTATCAGTCTAATCAGTTGTTCTTGCAATAAAATAATCTGTATTTTACTGACAGCACAAGTTAGTTTTGTTTTTGCTCTCTGGCAACCAGATTACTGATTGGCCTAATTAGGTTTCTTATCAGGTAATATCTACAGCCAATTTGGGGAATTTTTTTAATAAGAAAAGAAAAGAGCAATTATTACTGTAAAAAGTTCAGATTTGAATTCTTAAAGAATTTTCAACACTTCCAAGAAAAGGTCTCCAACGGCACCGCACAGATGTATAACGTAAAATAATAAGAAGGGCAGCTAGCCGTCCACAGAGAACACATAATCTCAGACAGAATCCCTCTGTACAGCTATCATTGCCTACTAAATTAATAGAAATAAATAAGGAAAGACAAACTATCCAATGTGCTCAAGCATGTACAGTACAGTAGAATAAATAATAAATAATCAATGATCCATTCCTGGAAGTCTGATTAAATACAAATGCGACATCTGTAGGAGTGAAAATAGAACAATTACAATCACATCTATCCGATGCATTTCATTTTGAAAATTTTCCATAATACTTCTTGAGAAACATGAACTTGCTTCTTGTTGCAACATTTTAAGTATGCCTATAGTGCTGCTTCAGAACAGGCTGCTCAAACATGATTCTTTTTTTTTTTCTTTTAATTTTTTGCAAGAATATTTCTCAACAAAGAAATGGGAGAAGGATAATTCAACAAATATATTAACATCTCTTCATTGCTGCAAATCTCCCGCCTAGATGTTTATTGATATGGTCATTGTGAAAAGAGTATAATTTTATCTACAAAATGGGATTTCAAATCGTAATCTCACAGGTGATAAATTTCCACAACCATTTTGGCCCAAGCTTCTAAATCTACAACTGGATGTTTTACTATTGATGATCCTCTAAAAGCTCACTCCAATTCCTTGAGAAAATCAATATTGTCTACGAAAACCTGCAAAAAGGAGAAAAGGAAGCTATAAGGCTAAATGAAGAATACCAAAGTCAGAAGTTGCTCATATCCTCCATGTAATGAAACAAAATGAACAGCCAAACTAATGGACACAAGACTGTTTCATATTAGAAGACTTGCAAGTTGCAGAATGTTTCATATTAGAAGACTGTTTCAGAAAATCTTGAAAGCGTACCGACTTCCAACCATCAGGATCTAAGCATGCAGTTATCTTAGTGTTGATGCCAGGTAATGGTCCTGGTTCCCGAGTAATCTTTCCACCAAACAATTTGATTCCTTCTGCAGTTTTATAGACATCGTCCGTGCCTATTGCAATCTGTGATAAAAAAGAAATAAGATCCCAAATGGAAAGAATTGATATCTATTATTTTTCAGATACAGGAACAATTAGCTTATTAAGAAATTTGCAAATGAGAAAGAGAATGGTGAATACACAATGTTTAGCATTATGAGAACCCCAGTATAAGCGAAAATATTCCACACTGATAAGGCAAAAGTTACTACCTGAGCATAAGCATTTCCTTTGTCATATTCAGTGACTCCATAGTTGTATGTCAACTCTAACACAGCATTTTTATCTTCAGGACCATAACCCATCATTGCTATTGTATACTAATAACAAGAAAGAAAGAAACATGTCAGTTTGCACCACAATACAGCTTTCAAGCAAGAGTTACAGAGGTTAAGCAAAGTAGTTGTTATCAATCATCAAAAGGCACTTCTAAAATCTCTATTCTAATTAGGACATTTTCTTCTATCAATTCTGATCGTCCTAATCACAATCAATTCAAGCGCTAAAAATCCATTTAGTTATGAAATACTTGAATAATACAAAATATTTATATAAAGAACAGCAAAGTCACTTTCCATTATATAAGCTACAATTCTTGGATATATAGGTTAAGCAAAGTAGTTATTATCTTCCCTCAGTCTTAAGAAAAACAAGCTTCCAGAGGAAGCATAAAAGAAAGTAGACCTACTAATCTAGTCTAGAGATTAAGTCTAATAGACTCGTCTATCACAAAATATGCCTATGATATATGAGTGTTCTGTAATAGAAAAATTTTGTGAGAGAAGCAAAATTACCTTATATTCTGGATTATCGCGTTTGCGAAGAAGCTCCATGCCAAAAGCCTAACTCCCAAAGCAGGACATAATTTTAGTACCATATATGTGATAATTAAAATAACCAAATTAAACAATACTACCCATACTATAGCAGTTATAGGTCAATAATTGCTTGGTCCAATCCACAAAAACTCTCACCTTCTCATAAAAATTGATAGAACGATCAAGATCACCAACACGAAGCATGACTTGACAAAGGGGCTCAGGTGTTGGTCCCCTTTCTAAAAGTTCAAACTTATAACCGTCCGGATCTTCAATAAACGCAATCACTGTCTTGCCACCTTTAACAGGCGCAGGATCTCTAGTTACTTTGCCACCCTTAGCCTTTATGAGCTCCACAGTCTTGGCAACCTGATAAAAAATATAAGTCTAATGAATTCCCAATTTATGTTTATTACAAGCTGAAGTTCAGCAAATGGTCTAAGATACATAACTTAAGTGCAGAAACAGTTACATGGATAAGGAAATCGAGACCAGGTGAAACCTATAGTACATTAGAAAAAACCCTAAAAAAAGGAAAATAGAAAACTTCAGTTATAGGAACTTACATCCTCAACTGCAATTCCAAAATGTCCAAATGCAGTTCCAATATCATACTTGTCAACTCCATAATCTGGCAGGCATTAGACAACCCAATACAAATATTAGTTCAGAGGTGGAGAACTGGAAATGATAAAAATTATGAAACAAAGAACATAATACTAGGATGTTCATTGCATAAGGTTGGTAAAAATGAGAAATAGTATTATAGTCTATATCTTACTGTAAGTGAGTTCTATGACAAAATGGGAATCTTCTGGTCCATATCCAAGAAAGGCATTTGTATATCTCTCCTCTGGTATATCACGTTTCCTCAGAAGCTTCATTCCCAAGCACTCAGTGTAAAATCTGCAGTCAACAAACGTTTATGTTTAACTAAGTTCATTGCCAGAATTGATGAAATCACAAAGCGTAAAAACTCATTTAAGTTCAAGATAAGATACTTTATGGTCCTGTCCAAATCTCCAACACGATAAACAACATGCAGCATTCTTCGTTTGTCGCTTTTGGCCCATTCTAGAGCACTCTCTTGGGAAGCAAACGTGCTTGCTTGTGCCATATTTCCAGTTGCAGCCACCCCAAGGCCACTACTACTAGTACTAATTTCTCCTCTCCAAGGTTTAGAAGTAGCTTTCAAGCCAAAGAAGTGTGATTGTGGAACAGCTGCAACATGTTTAAAGAAAATATAATGCTCGAGGAGTCATAATATTGAAAATCTACAAACAATAATAATGTATATTCAGTTCTAAAACAAAATAAATTATTAGATACGCAATAACTTCTTCAATACTCATCTTCAAGTAATCTAATTACATAACATTTTAATACAATTCCACACATACAAAATTAACAAGTGCATTGCAGTCGGGATAAATTCATTAGACTAAAATAAATAAACGAAGACATGACATTGTAACTCGCTAAGAAAAATGATACTTTAACCCAAATCTACAAAAGGTAAAGAATTAAATAAGATATATGAAAATACATGAATGAATAAATAAATAAAAGAGAAGAGAAGAGAAGAGATTACCGCTGCCTAGATAAGTGAATCTGCGAGAAGAAGAGCTACAAGGAAACACAGAAACAGAAGAAGAAGAAGAAGAAGAAGAAGAAGACGAGAGAGGACCAGTGCTATTACAGAGTCTAAACGAGGAGAGAGAAGGCCGAATTGAGGATGCCATAGGTATTATCCTTACCATTTAACACATATAAAATCTCTCTCTTCTGTATCTGCGCTCTCAGTGTCGCATAGATAGAGAGAGAGGCCAAAAATAAGTTTTTCTTTTTTCTTTTTAGGTGATAAGTTTGTACAGACTAGAGAGAGAGAGAGAGAGAGAGAGAGAGAGAGAGAGAGGGGCGTGAGATTTTGGTTTTGTGTACTGAGCGATGAGAATAATATTTGTGAATATTGGAATAAAGTTTTTGGAAAGCAAATAATATATTGTATGCTTTTGTGCCAATGTGTGGAATGTAGAGAGGGTTTTTTTTATACAATATAAAAATTAATCTAGTGAGTGATATCTCTCAATAGCAAATACTATTATTATTTGGTAGATTTTAAGTGAAAAAATAATTTTTTTATTTCTTTAAAAAATTTATAAAGATATATTTTATAATTAAATATTTTTACTTAGAGTACTTTAAATTCTTTTTATGATTTATTATTTATTTAATAATAAAACTATTTTATAAATAATTTATTATTTTATTCTTAATAAGATTAAATATATATATTAATTTCATTTACAAATTCAATATAATTAAATTATATACTAAATTACTTAATAAGTGTATATTAAAAATGAGTACTATATTAGTATTAAATCATAAAAAATTTGAAATTTTAATTTTTAAGATTATAAATGTATAAAAATAAAATATTTTTTATCACAAAAAAAAAACTAAAATCTTTTAAATATAAGAATATTGAATACCATTTTTTATATTTTACTTTATTTATTTATCAATTGGTGAGTGTAGTTATGGCCGTACGATTGGACGAGGATCACCAGTCCTCCATCTGTCTCCAATCCACCCTCCATTTTTAGACTCCGGTGAGTGGGCCCTGTGCTTCTGATATGAGCTTTTTCATATCTGGAACGGCAACCAAATTTCACCTCTCCGCCTCATCTATTTTGGGCTTCTAAATGCCACTCCGTTGCTAATGAAAAAGGCAATTTTAGGAGAACAAAGTCATTCTCGTCCTTTGGACAGCCCATTAGGGGGACAATAAATAAATAAATGTGCAATAGGCCAATGTATCTGACAGATCTTTTGATGAGTCAGTGGTTCGGCTTGGCCCGATTGAAACATCTTCACTTTTTTAAGGAAAAGCATAAATATTTTAATAAAAATATAGAAACACATTATAAAATAAAATTATTAAGACAATATTTACATTCATAGTTGAGTCATAATTCTCAATTTGTGAATAATTTTGATTGTATAAATATCATTAATATCTTAATCAAGAAATTCAATCACTTATTAATTTATTTATAGATATAATAAATAAATATTTTCTTAGATTCGTTGTGAAGAATAAAATTGAGGTAGGTGTAATTGCTTTTTCTTGTCTTTTTCTTTTTCTTACATAACATCTTTCCGTCTTAATTAAAACAAAATATTATGTGATTGCCAATCTCCATTCATGTAGAAATCAACAAAATAAAATAGTTGCACGCCAAAAATCGTATAGACAAACAAATGCTATGGCACTGTTAATTTTCTCTGATTAATGAAAAGTATATTTGATATATGAATTCTCATATTATAATATTTGATGATTGAGTATTTATTTACATGAGGTGCAATGATAGCCTAATCTATATTGGTTGCCTTGTAAACTCTATCCAACGTCCCTTTCTGTTTAGGGAAGGTCGAAGTGACCACTCCCTGTCACAGGGATGGTTGCGCCCTTTCCCTCGCTGTTGATGAGTAGCCCCGCATGTGCTTTTCCGCAGCGGTCTCGAGGCTTTCTTTCCTGCTTTCTTTAGTTTACTACTTTCGTAGAGATTGATCGAACCCATCTTGCAAAAAATGGTTTGGTGACTATTTTTATTGAGGGCTTTTGTAAAGATATCGACCAGCTGATCTTGGCTTCTGACGAATGGTGTTTCAACTTTCTTTGATTGTACTTTCTCTCTGATGAAGTGGCAGTCCACTTCAATGTGTTTGGTACGTTCATGAAGATAAAGGAAAGGGCAAGCGAGTATGTTTTGAAAATTTGCACACATCACAGCAACTAGAATTTAATTTATAACAAAATAATTTATTCAAGATAGAATCAGAAGGATGCCCGAACCGCCAATGCAACAACATGCCTTGATTGACAGTGGGAGAGGCTGTGAGGCATTGGCTGGTTGGGTTGTTAAGGTAATACAGTTCTTTTTCTAGTCGCCCTTCACCAATCGTCTTCCCTGTTACTCGATCCTGAAATTGCATTGTAAATGGTGAGAAAATAATATTGCAATTTAAATCACGAGTTAACTTAGCAAGAGGCAATAAATTTGATTTAAAGTCAGGTAATAGTAATATATTATGTACTTGTTTATTAAGTAGCGTGGCAGTGCCTTTGACCGTAAATAGTGGCCTTATTTCCATTGGCGACCATCACATGTTGGGAATCATCAATGGGTGCAAGATTTTGCAGATTCATTGGATTCCATGACATGTGATCGGTGGCTCCAGAATCAATAATCCAGTGATTTTGTCTTTGACACATGTTAGCAATATTTAGGGAAGAATGTGATACTGAACCTGACCCGTAGGACTGCTGCTGGACCAATGCTTGAATTTGGGACAACAATTGTGTGAGGTGCATGGTAGGAACTATCGGGTCGGATGGCTGGGTCGGATCAGTTGGAGCGGATCCGGGTCGGCTGGGTCGGGTCGAGTCAGTTGAGCTGGAGCCGGGTCGGGTCGATACATGATTTTTGAACCCAGAATAAAAACCCTCTCTTTCTCTTCCATCCTTGTTATTAGGGTTTTCCTTCTCTTCTCTTCTTGCCGCTCCTCCAAACCGAATCCCTCTGTCCCGTTTAGCTCCTCCTCTCTCCCAGCCACAATTCGGCCTAAGCTAGGGGTGGAGATGCCAGCAAGCGTCACGATGGTGACCCTATTTCTTTCAGTGGTCACATTGTTCGACGCTGCTTGGGTCTCCCTTTGGCCAGCCAGAATCGTGTGTCGGGAGACGACAAGTCGAGCAGGCGCGGTTCTCGGCAGCTTCGAGTGAGGAAGGGATGTTCATAAGGCTTCTACAAGTCTCTTCTTGTTGGACGTTCGCTATTACCGCGTCAATCTTCGGAAGCTCTGTCGACAGGAGGATCTGTGACCTCAAGCTCTTGTAGCTTGGTTCCAGTCTTCCTAGGTACATGTAAACTAGATCCTGTTCTGATCTCATCTGAATCTCTTGTGGGTCAGTCGCAGGGGGAAGGTAGTTATGAAGTTCTTCCCATCGGGTTAAGACTTCATTGGCATATTCCGAACCATTCTTTGTCCTTTGTGTGATCTGTGCGAGTTCTTGCTTGAGATTAAATATATTTGCAAAGTTTTGTTGGTGTCCATATAGCCCTTTCATTTTTGTCCATACTGTCTGTGATGATTCTAACAGCATGCATAGCCTGGAAATTTGGGGCTCCATTGTGTTGGTTAGCATAGACATGACCATGTGGTCTGTTGTCTGCCATTCTTCTAATTTTTCTGCTTCTTCTTCTGTCGAGCTTCTGGCCTTTCTGGTTTGGGTTTGGGTTTAGTCCCTATAATGAACCCTAGTTTCCTCCTGCCACTAAGCCCGATGTAGACAGATTTAGACCACTCGAAGTAATTTTGATTACCTCTCAAAATTACACTGGTTAATCTGTTATCATTTTGAGACATGATGAATTTCCAAAAGGAAATCTAAAAAGAATTGTGGGGTTGGTTTTTGTTTGCTTTGATTGATACTTCACAGGTTTGAATCCTGTTCTGATACCATGTTAATTTTTTGTTATCAATGAAGAGTATATTTGATATATGAATTATCATATTACAATATTTGATGATTGAGTATTTATTTACATGAGGTGCAACGGTAGCCTAATCTATACTGGTTGCCTTGTAAATTCTGTCCAACGTCCCTTTCTGTTTAGGGAAGGTCGAAGTGACCACTCCCTGTCACAGGAATAGTTACTCCCTTTTCCTGTTGCCTGTGATGAGTAGCCCTGCACAGGCTTTTCTGCCTGTGCAGTGTCTGAGGCTTCATTTCCTGTTTTCTTTAGTTTACTGTCTTCAACAGGCACCAATTTCGTTAACTTGATTTAAATCTTACTAATAATTTTCTTAAATTAATCTAATTTATTTAGACGGATTCAGAACGCCTTTTTTTTTGTCCCTGTGAGTTT
This sequence comes from Ricinus communis, assembly GCF_019578655.1. Classification (NCBI taxonomy): domain Eukaryota; kingdom Viridiplantae; phylum Streptophyta; class Magnoliopsida; order Malpighiales; family Euphorbiaceae; genus Ricinus; species Ricinus communis. The sequence goes on from NC_063258.1 coordinate 27,413,606, forward strand.
CTCATCAAAACTTAATTCAATGTGAAATATATAAATTCAACTAATAGAGCCTGGGCAATAAATTTAGTCTCCTGTATGCATTTTAAACATGTGCAATCACCTATTGTATTGACTTTCTTTGAGGAATGCTAGAATACTAATTTATTTTCTTACCTGTCAACAGGGTTGGATGAGTTTCGTTAAATTTGGCAGGCATATGTAACTTAGGGACGGTCAAGAAATTAAAAACTAATTTAGTTTACCTTCAAATTTTGTTGATAAAGGTGTTGAACGCATTCTTTTATGTCCGTGCGAAACAAAAGAAAAAAGAACGTAAGAGTATAGATTCAATTGGAGTTTTAGAATTCTGCTAGCTGTGCTGTCGGACAAATGAAATGGTCGCGCATCAACCTTGGCCCCAAAATGACAAAAAATGATTCAAGAGTCCAACCCAGTTGCCTGCCTGCCTTTTATTGTGCAAGGAAACCCAGTGCTCGCTTTGCTTCTCACAAGTCACAACAGAGGAGCTTGCTCCTGCTGCTGCTGCCCTAATGAGTTACAAAAAAAGAAAAAAAAAAAAAAGACATTTATTATGGATTCCGAATGGCTACGGATAAGGAGAAAGAATGAGGTGCATAAGCATTACATTAACACTATCCATCCAAATATTTTCACTTTTTGGGATTATTAGTTGAAAAGCTCAGTCTAATCATATCGTGGAGGGACTCGTAGCTCCCAACCAGCTTTAGCCCTGATGAGACTTGAGATGATGTGTTATTCCTCCCGGCGTAATCCAATTAACCCATGTTACAGGGAAATGAAAGGGACACTTTATAAATATGGATACAGATATAAATTTAAGTTTTGTCATCCAGTCCACGTGATTCCTCCAGCTTGTTTCCAGATTACTCGATCTCATATATATATCTAAGCAGCTGCCTAAAATTTATGCTCGTTCTTTTCTACTATTATCCTTCTCCTTTTTTTCTTCTTTTTCCATTTGTTAAGAACTGAGAGCTCTGAATACAATGTCATCTTTTATTTGTCTTGGTAAAGGGGATGGAAGGTCCATCTTGAGGTCCAAAACGTGAACGAAAACATTCGACGGTGAAGGTGAGTGTCTCGTGTGTGCTGTGCAGTAAAGTAGGGAGGTTAGTTGATAATGGTGCGGGCTTTAATCTAAATAAAGTTTGATTGATGTGACTTGTTATTTGCTCTATCTGCTCCGCCCAAAAAAGGGTAGGTGACCAAATGGAGAAAGATAAACCCATTTCTTTGTATTATTATTATTATTTTAATGTTTGGCATGCTTCTGCTCTTTGTTTTTTTTTTTTTTTTTCCTTATGTTTGGCATGCTTCTTTCAATGCTTCTTTTTTTTGGCTTTTGGCAAATGTACAAAAGAAAAAGAGAAAGCATTTCCTTGACTTCTAAATAATAGTTAATTGTGTGGCAAGATATACCAATCTCATTTGATTATTCAACTATTTTCTTTTCTTTTTTCTCAACAAAATTGCGGATTCGATTTTCTTAAGTCAAGATATATAATTTTTGAAATGATTATAAAATTTTAAGCTAGCTTTATGTATGTATTGATAAATTCATAGTTTCAAATAAGTTTAAATTTATAATTTATAATTTAAAATAAAAATCAATTAAGTTGCTAATCATTTGAGAAAAAAAATAAAAGGATAATTAGATAAGTCTGTATGCATAATGCATATTATTAAAAATTACCAATCAAATAATATGTATTCCATGAATCAACAATTAATACCATGTAACGTAACGTGATCAGAGATATTCAGGTAAAATTGTCATATATAAATAATACAACAGAACAAATATCTCAGCCATAACATAAAACTATTTATTCAAAATATAATAATTAATATAATAAAATATATGCATATAAAATATAATTCGAGCTATTTCTGTTAATCGTAATAATTATAATTACTATAACGACATAATTCGATATGTATTCTTAGCATAGATATAAAAGGATGTACGAGAGAAAAACACAAAATTAATTCGATGAATGACTAGCTTAATGGTAAATGATCTTTGATCATTAGTCACTTTTTGCATAAAAAAATTAAAAGCACATTAACAAATTATAATAGAACATATATGATATTTCATTAATCACTCTTCAGAATTACTAATAATAAAATATAAGATAAAAGACTATTTTACTCTTAAAATATAGAAATGCTAACTTTGATATATATTACTAAAATAATAAATAATTAATACATGCATTACTTTTTAAATAATTTAGCAGATATTAATCATCATATGTCAAAATATACACATATATATATATATATATATAAAAGCGTATATAACCATGTATGTAAAAACTACCTTTGAACTCAAAAATGCAAACTACCCCAATAATTTGCAAAATCTAAGGGAGACGGACTTGTTAGTAGCAATTACTTGGAGGAATGAAATTCAATAAACTTCATGATAGACAAACAATCAAATTTAACAAGATAAATGGTTTTATATAATTAATCCAAAAGAAGTATGTAAGTGATCAACTGAAGGGACCATTAAAGAAAAGAAGTGGTGCGATAATGAGTGAACATGGGTGGCGCTCTCAAATCTCTTCACTCTTTTCTTCTTTTATTTATAGATTATCTCCCTGTGGTTGGCTGTGTGCATTGAAGGCGGTTGCAGCTCATAAACAAAGGCACAAACTTGAATTGAATACACATTCCATTTACAAACTAGACTACTGTCAGTAACCACACACACACACACAGGACTACATGCTACTGTGAAATAATGGACCACCTTCTTCTTCGTCCATGTTCCCAAATAATTTATACAAATAGTACGTTGTCCCTTTGAATTTTTAAAATAATTATTTATTCCAATAAATCGTTTAAAGTTTATTGATAGAATTCTTTGGAAAGAGTTTTACTTGAAACACAAAAAGGAAGTCAAATATAAGCCACAAAAATTAAAATAAAATGTGGTTTGTATTATAAGATTATATAAAAAAGAGAAAAAGCTGAGGACAAACGAACCTGACGGTCCACACATACACTGATACGTCACCTTTCCAACACGTACATTAGCCTAATCCATTCACTTCCACTTTGACGTCGACCTCTCCTCCGCTCTATCTTACGCTCTGCACCCAACCCAACCAAGCAACCAAACCAACCCCGAAATTGACAATGCCTTGTGCAAATTACGCACTCAGCTCTAATTTGCTTCTCTTCTGCTAGAGTACACATCTTAAAACAAGTACTATTGATGATGATGACGACGACGACGAGTCTTCCACTTCCTCTAAATGTCCTTGCAACTCCGTTCTCTGATTGTTTATTGTTTTATAAGTTTTGATTTCTTTTTCCTTTCCAGATATTAGTTAGTAAGTCAGTTTATACCTTGCTCTAATTTGTTTTAAATTTATACTAGTTATTATTTATTTCATTGCATTTCTTCTTTATTAATTATTATTATTATAACAGTATATCCTTGTTCTGTATTCTTCTTTATTATTGATTTTCTCTTATAGCTACTGTAACGGTCTTTCTCCACCAGATCTTAGCTAACAACAATCATTCTATAATCAATGCAGTTTGCTGATTTTGAATTTATTTCCTTTTCTGTTTTGTTTTGATGCAAACACCGGACAGAAAACTGAATTTTAAGATTTGAAAAACAACAAAGACAATCAAAGCATTCCATGAATTACTGTTGACTAGTAAAATGGGATGCGTCTATTCCAGAGCTTGCATCGGAGAGGTCTGTGTACCAAGAGATCCAAGAATCAAGCAACAAAATCAGGTTCAAACAATTACACAAAATGCTACTGAATTACCCGTATTCTCACCAGCAACAACTTCGCCAGAATCTGAAACACGAGACCAGATCAATCAAATAAGCTTAAACCGAGACCCTGAACTAGGTATCACTAGACTTTCTAGGGTTTCATCGCAATATCTACCTCCAGATGGATCAAGAACCGTTAAAGTTCCATCTGCTAACTATGAATTGCGTTACTCATATCTCTCACAACGAGGTTACTATCCTGATGCCCTTGATAAAGCTAATCAAGACAGTTTTTGTATTCACACGCCGTTTGGTACAAGCCAAGATGATCATTTCTTTGGAGTTTTTGATGGTCATGGAGAATTTGGGGCCCAGTGCTCACAATTCGTGAAGCGAAAATTGTGTGAGAACTTGTTAAGAAACAGCAAGTTCAATTTAGATGCCGTTGAGGCTCATCATTCGGCTTTTTTGGCTACCAATTGTCAGTTACATGCAGATAGTTTGGATGATAGTATGAGTGGAACAACAGCGATAACGGTGTTAGTTAGAGGAAGGACTATTTATGTAGCGAATTCTGGTGATTCTAGAGCTGTTATAGCTGAGAAGAAAGGTAATAGTAATGAGATTACAGCTATTGATTTATCGATTGATCAAACTCCATTTAGAGATGATGAGTTAGAGAGAGTGAAGATGTGCGGTGCTAGAGTGCTTACTTTGGATCAAATTGAGGGTTTAAAGAATCCTGATGTGCAATGTTGGGGAACTGAAGAAGGTGATGATGATGGTGATCCTCCGAGATTGTGGGTCCCAAATGGGATGTATCCTGGAACTGCCTTTACTAGGAGTATTGGTGATTCAATTGCTGAGACAATTGGTGTTGTTGCTAATCCTGAAATTGTTGTTTTTGAGCTAACACCCAATCACCCTTTCTTTGTGCTTGCTAGTGATGGGGTTTTTGAGTTCATATCAAGCCAAACCGTGATTGAGATGGTAAGGTATCTTATCTTTTTTCTCTCTTTTATTGACTAGCTTACCCGATCTGCATTTTTTTTTAATCAGCACAGGTAGTCGCTCTTAATTGACTTTTGATAATGATTTTCAAAACCAAGGATTTAGAAAGGCACTAGTATTTGATATTGAAGGTGATATTAGAGTATGTTGTTAGTAATTATTGGGACAAGACTAACAATGAATCTTGTAATCCTAGTAGTCGCTGATACTTAATATTGAAAATTAATAATCTTATGTTTGGATTGGTTAGGATTTCAAATGAAAGGATTTATTGCTTAAAATATTAAAATGAGGTTTGCGATGCATAAAAGAGTGCTACCCAGTAGATTGAATTCATGAATGTGGATGCATACTTGTTTGGAATTTGATATACTCGGTTATTCTTTTTCATCTTAATGATGCAAGGTTTGTTTAGTAGATTTTATGGTCAATTGTTATACATCTCTAATTTGAAGCAATTGGGGTTTTTTATAATGCACTTCTCATGCTTTTCTATTCCTTTGCTTTTCTTTCATGCCCTATCTATTTCGAAGGAGTTAATATCAGGTTCCATATTTTACTCCTACATTCCCAGGTTGCAAAATATAAAGATCCACGTGATGCTTGTGCTGCAATTGTAGCCGAAGCTTATAGACTTTGGCTACAATATGAAACTCGTACTGATGACATCACTGTGATTGTTGTGCACGTTGACGGATTAACTGATGTTAGTGGACTTCTTGCTTAAATTCATAACTTCTTGGTATTCTTCACCTGATTCATTTTCCTCACTGTTCTTCTTCTTCTTCTTCTTCTTCTTCTTCTCCTCTCTCTCTCTCTCAGAGTGCTGTTGGTCAATTAACAAATCAAGGTGCTGTCTTGCGACCCCCTATTCCTCAAGTTGTAGAGCTGACAGGGTCAGAATCTCCTTCAACTTTTGGCTGGAGCTCTAGGAACCATCGTGTAAGGCATGATATATCTCGGGCACGGCTTCGTGCCATTGAGAGTTCACTAGAGAATGGAAAAGTTTGGGTTCCTCCATCTCCAGCTCGTAGGAAAACTTGGGAAGAAGAAGTTAATATTCTTTGCATATCTTTTGCGTTTTCATTTTTCATAAACTTTAGCACATATAAGTGGTGCAGTTCGCTTCCAAGTTTTTGGAGCTTTCATGGGTTGTGATTTTATGTTCATATGCCTACAGGCACACATTGAGAGGGCATTGCATGACCACTTTCTTTTCAGAAAGCTGACTGATTCTCAGTGCCATGTTTTGTTGGACTGCATGCAGAGAGTTGAAGTCCAGGCAGGAGAAATTGTAGTTAAGCAGGTTGTGTTCATTCTCTGTTATTCTTTTTTAGCATTTTGGATTGCGTAGTTTTATAGCATTCTTTAAAAGGCCAAGGGTTGTAATGACACTGATCAAAGGCAAGCAACAGGTAGAGAAAAATATATGGCCTATCATCAAGTCTATTGGACTAAAGATGCACGAGTAAGAACTGACATATGTAAACTAAAAGAACCTCACTGCTTGGGTGATGTTCAGAAATTTATTTATGAACCACTTTATTAGTCAAATTGCTGATTCGAAACTCTGGATTCAAATGGAAAGCTGATCTCAAACATTGTGGTATTTGCAGTCCATGCATGGAGTAGAGAATTGCTGTTTAACGCTGATATTGTGTTCGCAGGGCTGAATTAAACTTTACAAGATATTTAATTATATTAATTGTGATTATGGGTGGAGTTTTATAGTCAAGTCTAGAACTCTAATGATACTTTGTTTTGGCAGGGTGGTGAAGGCGATTGCTTTTATGTTGTTGGTAGTGGAGAGTTTGAGGTCTTTGCTACCCAGGTTTGTTTCTCTGTTGATTGCATTATCAGAAGTCGTCATTCTTTTGTGAGGACTGCAGATAGGTTGTTGAACAATTATCTGATGGCAGGAAGAGAAAAATGGAGAGGTGCCAAAAGTTTTGCAGCGTTATACAGCAGAAAAGTTATCATCCTTTGGAGAGCTGGCACTAATGTGGGTTATGTTCCTACTTATGTATAATAAATTGTTGCAGAACAGTCTTGGTATTAGTTTCCACAACTTGAAAAAAGAGTGTTCCTCATTTGAAGTTGAAATACAAACTGAACAGAACACGTTGAGAAGTTACTTATCCTGGTTAGCATTTGGATCATGTAAACCTGGACAAGTCGCCACAAACATTCCATGAGCAAAAATTCCTCCCTTCTCATTTATGCCTCATGCCTGACTGGAGTGGCTTGTTCAAGTTCCGAAAGCTTTCCCCTTGCATGTTCAAATTCATTTTTACTTTTTTGCTTCATTTGTGACTTTATTTGCATTCGGTTAATGATTTTCTTTGTTATGGAAATGTAGGTATAATAAGCCACTCCAGGCCTCTGTTCGGGCCGTGACTAGTGGAACACTGTGGGCCTTAAAGAGAGAAGATTTTCGTGGAATTCTGATGTCAGAATTCTCTAATTTGTCATCCCTGAAGTTGCTCCGTACTGTGGATCTTCTTTCCAGATTGACAATCTTGCAGCTGAGTCACATTGCAGATTCCCTTTCTGAAGTTTCCTTCTCAGATGGGCAGACAATATTTGATGGGGTAAAACTTACTCCCCAGAAAAGTATGTTTCTGTTAATCCTGATTGCATTTTAATATTTCTTCAGCATGATTTGCAGAATGAGGGGCCTTCAGCATTATACATCATTCAGAGGGGAAAAGTGAGACTCACTTTTGATGCAGAAGTATTAAGTAGTCAAAATGTTGGAAGTTTGAAGTCAGACAATAAAAAAGAAGATGATAATCTATCTAGTGTTGAAAAGCTCTCCTTGGAAAAGATAGAGGGAAGCTATTTTGGTGAATGGGCACTTCTTGGTGAATACCTTGGTCCACTAACTGCAGTTGCTGTGGGTGATTGCACGTGTTCCATCTTAACAAAGGAAAAATTTGATTCGGTTGTTGGCCCTTTAACAAAACTTTCTCAAGATGGTGAAAAGTATGTTATAATCTCAATTATGAAATCCGTTATGTGTATTAATGATGCTGAGGGTTATTTGTGGCTTTTCATTTGAATTTGTAAGATCGTTTTATTCCTTTAGATCAAATTGACTTCACTTCCCTGATATTATTGATCAATGTCATTTAGGTCAAGGGGCTCTTCTTCAGATTTTGCCAAGGAATCCATTGAAAGTACTGATACTTCAGCTCCTCTTAAAGTTCGTTTCACTGATATGGTAAGGGTGCTCTGCAGGGGTAAGCAAATGGTTGGGTCTGTTCAAAACCAAACTGAACTAATGAAAATCAAACTACCAAATTCCCTATAAATGAAACTGAATTGGACCACTGAACCGAACAGAATTCGATTCAGTTTGGTCAGTTCTTCAGTTTGAGGTTTCAGTTTTTTAAATTAAATATTAATATTTCTGTATAATTTAAAGTACTTATTCAGATAATTGGCTCATATTTACATAGTTGAATGAAAATATTTTATTTTATTCCTGATTTTATTATATTAATATAATATTCCTTAAAATTTTAAACTTTGAAACATATTGAAAGTATTTCTCATAAACATTTGCTCAAATTGAATCAAATTCATTTTTGGTTTATAAATTGAGCCGAATTAACAGACTGATTTAGTAAAATAACCAAACTGAACCATATATCTTTTTCGGTTCTGGTTCATTTTTTCCCACCACTAGTGCTTTGTCCTGTCTGCAGTTATGTTGCCTGGATGTTATGCTTAAGAGAGGGTTATTTCTTTTATGATCTGACAGTGTTTTCTGTGTAGGAGTGGAAGACTTGCTTGTATACCACTGATTGCAGTGAGATTGGAATTGTCTTCTTGAAGGACTCAGGTTGGTTCCCATGTTATGAATATAATCTCTTACTTCTGATACTGCATTATTTTGTTTATAATGCAAGCCAGCTCTTTTATTGGTTGGCTTAAAAACATGGCATACAAGTTCGGGGGATATTTTATTATTCATGAACTTATACTGTTATATATACTTGCATGGGAATGAACTGCTTAATATCAGATGTCATCCAGTCATACCAGTACTGATGAAACTTCTTTCTGGATTTGCTTGGCTGCCAGAAAATTTGCTTAGCTTGAAAAGATTTTTGAAGCAGAAGATCAAGAGGCTGGGAAAGGAAGCCCAAGTTTTGAAAGAGAAGAATCTAATGAAGAGTCTGAATCCTTCAGCTTGTGTTCCGCAGGTTCTGTGTACTTGTGCGGATAGAACACATGCGGGCATATTGTTGAATGCATGCTTGTCTTGTCCTTTGGCTTCAATACTTCATGCAGCACTCGATGAATCATCTGCACGGTTTTGTGCTGCCTCTGTTGTCATTGCCTTGGAAGATTTACACAAGGTATGTTGCCTGGAAGCCTCTTCTTTTTCTCCCTTCTTCAATCCCTCGATTTGCTACAATTTAAAATTACTACAGTTTTATCCCGTACCTCTTTTAATTTGATTTTCAGAATGGTGTTCTCTACAGAGGTGTGTCTCCTGATGTCTTAATGTTGGATCAAACAGGACGTTTACAGGTTGGTTCTTTTATATGTTCTGCGCTTATCCTGTTTGCACATCTAAATAAAGGTCATTACTCATGATGCTATAGAAGGATGTAATTTATTCTTCTTTACTCATGGAGGGTTAATTGCATGAACTTATGCTCAGTCCATTCTTTTTTATTCTTCTATACTGTAGCTAGTGGACTTCAGGTTTGGAAAAAAGTTGTCTGGTGATAGAACATTCACAATTTGTGGAATGGCAGATTCTTTGGCTCCAGAGATAATCCAAGGAAAAGGGCATGGTTTTCCTGCTGACTGGTATAGTTTGTCATGTTCAATGCTTAGTTTAGCATGTTAGAAGTACCTGTAATTGTTTGATGAAACCTGTACTTTTTCCTTTACAAAATCATGGCAACATCGAAATTATATTTCTTCGTTCCGTGCAGGTGGGCATTGGGAGTCTTGATCTACTTCATGCTGCAAAATGAAATGCCATTTGGATCATGGAGAGAAAGTGAGCTTGATACCTATGGAAAGATTGCGAAAGGGCGGATAAGCCTTTATCCTACATTGAGCCCTGAAGCTGCAGATCTCATCACAAAGGTTTGATTGTAGTTATTTAGTCTAATATTTTTTTCTTACATTGATAAACTTTTCTTCCTATAAAATATAATAATACAACACAAATTGTTTATTTCTTATTCAGTTACTTGAAGTTGATGAAAATGCAAGACTTGGAAGCCTGGGTTCTGATTCTGTCAAAAGCCACCCATGGTTTTATGGTGTTGACTGGAAAGGAATCAGAGATGGTAGTTTCCCTGTTCCTCGTGATGTAGCATTTCGTCTTACCCAACATTTGGAAAGTCATCATGAGGACTATACTGTTCCTATAGCTTCCCCACCTGGAGAAGAAGATGATCTCAACGTTCCTGAGTGGCTAGACGACTGGTAGAAGAATGACCTATCTGGGATTTAACTCGTTCTCTGCTTTTTACAGGTGGAGTCGTCTTCTCCCTAGGAAGACGACTTCTGTCCTGTACGGACACAACTGGGGCCTAGGACTCAAAATCTTTTGATAAATGAGGAGCAAGCTGCAGGTCCCAATTTGGACGGAATCTTATATATTCTTTTGTCATAAGTACATGATAGCAACGGCGGATTATCTCATATGGGTAGTTGCACTAACCAATTCAACAGAGAGGTCAGCTAAAGAGATATATTTCTTCAATTGAATCCTTCTTTGCTGTATTTTTACACTTCTGTAAATAAGTTTATATATACATATATGTAAATGAGTGAGGACTTCTTTTCTTCTGGAAATGGAAACACCACATTCTTCGTATTGCCGTCGTAGTAGTTTGTTTGATTGGTTCAGCCAAATGGCTTTGTAATTTCTTTTCCTCCATTAACATTCTTGGTAAAGGAGATACGCAGCATCTATTTTACTTGTTTCGGAACTGCTGTTGAGAACCTCAATGAATTTCTCTTGTTTTCTTGATATGCTTTATATGGCGAATTACTATCATAGCTATTGCTTTTTTTTATTTATAAATTTGTTAAAATCTAATATCAAATATCTAGAAGAGCAGATCATCTGCAAGTAGTTTTAGGAAAAAGCACTGATATCATAACTAAAGGTCTCTATCAACTTTTGAGAGTCTATTTCTTAGTCATTCTATTGTTTTTCTCTTTATCGGGGGCAATTGTTATAGATAAATTATAATTAATTTATCACAGGCTGATATTCAATTTCTAAAAATTTAATAAATGTGAGTTAGTTCATACCGTTTAACCAAGTGGAAATTTTGTTGATTTTCATTCCCTTTTGGTTTTGGTTAAACCTACTGATAAACCTGAGGGCCCATTCAGACACGTAAGTTAATAAGCCTTGTGTGCTATTTTAGGACAAAAAGTGTTTATGAGAACTGAACTCAGTTTTCAAAAATTCACTGATCCACCAATAACAGATTCAAGTTTGAAATGATAATAATCATATTACTTGGTACCTTTCAGATAAATTCATGAGCTAGTGGCAACAAAAGTATTCAATATGAAGTCAATTAAATCATTGTGTAAATTCCAATTCTAGCCCCCCAAAAGAAAAATTCTTAAGGTTTATATGTATTTTTAGTTGGGAGTTGGATTTTGTCTGAGCTTATCATATTCGGACCAAACCAGAAAAACAATATGTCCAAATTTAGATATTTGCAAATCTAATGAATGAACAAACCACATAATCTAATACTCGTAGGATTAAAGTTCATTAATTGTAATTTTCTTTCTTCAATACTATTGCAGTCGCCCAATAGCAATGAAAAAGTTTTATGAATTGACGTCCACTAAAACATTATGTAACCTTATTTAACATGCATGCCCTAGCTAAGAATATCTCATGACGTCAAAAACATTGGAAGGGTCTTAATTGCTTATCTTATATGGAACTTTATTACTTTGATGACATTTCCATATCAAATATTTTCCTGCTACAAAAGCTAATTTAGATTTTCTTCAAAAAGAAAAGAAAAAAGCTAATTAGATACTATAAAATTAATGTCCACTGCCGAACTTTGAACAAACACTAATGAACCCTTAACGTTTCTATTTTAGAATATGAAAACCCCTAATATGAAAAAGTTGGTTCCTTGAGAAAATCTCTTCCACTTTGTATTCAATCATTCAATTATCACTTTGGCCCCTTTAAGACTTCCAGCTGGATCGCCCTTGTGCATTACAAAGAAAAAGGGTATTTAGCGACACTCAAAGTTTTCGTTTAGTGACACTTTTTGCCCTTGCCATCAATTTACCAATGCAAGGCAAAAGCGTCTCCAATTGCGTTGTTATATTCATTTGTGCATCTGAATAAGTAAATAGCTTTCATGTTCATTTTCATCCCTTACTTTTTCCAAAAGAAACACAAATATTTCATTAATAAAAATTATTAAATATATCTTGGCATAAAAAATAAAAATAAAAATAAAAAAAATATTAAGAAATACAAATAAAGAATCATATTTATAATAATCATCAATCGTGTTTACGGAGTAATAAATTGTAATTATGAGTAAAGAATGCTCCACTCAATGGTACTGAGTCACAAAATCGACTTTATAGATTTTTTTTGATAAAATTAATTATTTAAATGTCAGATTCAATTTCTTTCTTTTTTTATCACTCTTATAAAAATAGAACTCAATATTCTATAAATAGAATGACCATAAAATTCTTATAGAATGAATACTAAAAACTCCCACAATGAAGACTATAAAATTCATAAAAAAATATTAATATTTATTTATTAATATTGATTAATAAAAAAAGCCACTACTGTTTTAAAAATGACTGGCAGTGAATAAAAAGATAAAATCTTGATAAAGAATAAAAGTAAAAAGGAAGAAAAAAAAAGAGATGGGTTAGCGTCTAACTCTTTGTTTTATTCATAATATATATCGATGAGTGTAAATAAATAAATAAATAAATCTATTAAAATAAAGTTTTTAATTTGGATCTTTTTACATCATCTGCAATCAAAAGAAAATATAATATATATATAAATAACAACTTTTTTTCAATAATAAAATTTAAACTCTAATATCTACTTATAAAAAACCAATAAATCTAAACATGCGGATAACCATATAATAGTTAGTAGGAAAGTGAAATACGTTTCAGAAGCAACTAGTTGCCCTAAACTAAAAATAATAGTTGCATCAGCATCAGCATCACCCTGCATTTCAAATATGATTTTCTCATGAATATATTTAATTCAGGAGACTCAATTATGGCGTCAATGCCCCATAAAACAATAAAAAAGGCACTCGCTCCAGCGATTTTATATAAGGGATTTGGTTATTAAATACTTAAATTATTGAAATTAACACAACCTTCAACCCCACACCTATTATCATTAATTAATTACAATATGTAATGCAATAATAACACTAGACGTTTACCAATATGACAAGTCCTGCATTCTCATTTTTCAAATTCATTAATTGACAACTGTTTTTTCTTTTCTTTTCTCTCACTTATATTAAATGTTTTATATTTAGCAAATCGAAAAATATATAGTTTAAATTTTATAACTATAAATTTCTTATCTAATTATTGGACCCATATATTTATTTGAAGGGGCAAATAAAATAGCACAGTTATTCTAGAAAATGTAATATATATATATATATATATATATTATATAATGAAAAATGTACTTTTTTGTAGGGACTAAAATAAAAAGTAAAAAAGAAAATATAAGGAGTTAAAAGGAGTTTTAAAAACCTAAGAGGGCTCTGGCCATCCCTGGCGCCATTGTCCATCAATCAATCTCTTGTGAAATTCATAAGTATCCATGAATTATTATTACTTTATCACCTTGAAGAAAACATGCATCTGTTCCTGTTCAAGTTTAAACTTACAACTACTATCTACATTCTACATAGCCAGATTCAGAATATTTAAAATTTTAACAAATCTCAAGAGCTTTAAGTGCCATGTGAAATTGCCAAGAAAAAACTAAAAAGAAAATAATCTAAAAAGAGGAGAGAGAGAGAGAGAGAGATCAGTATTGTTATACATGTAATGTTTGTCTTCTGTTCTGAGTTTGTTGAGATGTCTTTTCTCTATTGGCGAACCACTGAACTGTCCTTCTAGCAATTGGCAACCATTGCCTCCTCACTCTATCCTCTTCTCTATTATTTTCACCTGAAAAGGACTCTCTTATTGTCTTCTTAATACTCACATTTCTGAATCTTGAAAGGCCAGTGATTTCAGATACTGATCTTCTGTCACCTGAATCGATTATACTTGATGTGTTGTGACCTGAAATCCTGTTTGAATCTGATGATGTTGAAGGGTTACCTGGAAATGGTGTTGGAGAGTCGCAGTTGCTAATTGTGCTGAACTTGCTTTCAAACAATCTTTTCTTCTCCATTTCTTCTTTAATCTTGACCATTTGCTCATTTTCTGTACTGATGAATTGCTCATTATTAGAATCCGAAGAAGAGAATCTGTTGCTCGACATATCCTGAAGCATCTCCGCATTCAAGAACATGAGATCAGAAGAACTCACATTACTCCATCTGTTCTTGAGAACAACATCTGATATAATAATCTTGTGATTGAACTTGTGCAAGACTCTTTGTTCATCATCTGAATCTTCAGCTTCTTGTTCTTGGATTAATGCTTCTTCATCCTTGTTAAGTACCTTATCGGTCCTTCGAAAACTGCTTCCGATGCTGAATCTTGAAGACGCTTGACGACTTTCCTCTCTCTGGATAAAATATTCTATGCTTGAATCCTCTTGAATCTCTGATTGATTCCACAAGAATCGCATACTATTCGAATATGTGAATATTGTCGTATCCTCAGCACTAACTTTGCACCTACAAAGTGGGCAGCTAGAATGTTTTTCAAGCCACTGATCGACACAGTTAATATGAAAGGCATGTTTGCATCTGGGCAGCAACCGAAGAACTTCAATATCTTCGAATTTAGAGAGGCAGACTGCGCATTCGAGCCCTTTCTTTGATCCTTTCAATGAAGAGAATTTGAAGAAAGGAAGTGATTCTATCACTGTCTTATCAATTCCTGAGAATCTAGATCCTGATCGATTTAGTGCAGGATTATTCTGCGAATTTCCATGAACTGTAGCTCCTCTGTGACAGAACTTAGCATAGATAAGGAGAATAAAAGTTAATGAAAACATGATGCAGAGAATTCCTATAACAACAGCAAGACTTGGTTGAAAATTTGAAGCACCATCTTGTGAAGGTCGTTCTACTTCGACCGTATTGAACTGTGCTCCAACAGGGAAGCTGAAGAAGACGAAAAGGAGATTTAGTAGACTAAGTAAAATAATTAATCGATGCATCGAAAAATCAAGGCCTTGAAACATGCCCCAGAATTTCAATTTCAGGGTTCTGCGGAAAGCATTCTGCAAGAAAAGAACAAGTATCTTGCAGATCCTTTTTTGAGGTCAATGAAGCAATAGTGTGATATAGATTAGATTTGTTATGCAAGAAATCCTATTAATATATCACTCCTCAAAAAAGGTATCTAACCTCTTTGGCAGTTTTCTTGGTTTCTTGTGTTAGGCTCCTTTGTATGTCCAAATTTCACAGAACATTTCTTTAGTTATAATATAAGTTTCTTTTTTTTTAAATAAAACTTTGAATATCAGTAGTGATGACAAGGTGGAGACTGGAGGCTTATAAAATTTTAGCCTATTTGGTTCTGACTTGGTATGCATTTTCTTACATGCAGTGATACTACATAATAAAGAAAAAAAGCAGAATCATCCAAATTACACTTTTGGAAGTTCTCTTCACTATCCTGACAGATATGATAGTTTATTTATTTATTTTATTATTTTTATGGGAGGAGGGTTAAAGAGGTTGCCCACTATTGTATATTCATTATAATATGAAGGATATTCCTGTCACTAATAATTGTATTATCACCATTGATGCATTTGACACTTTTTTTGGAGCTTTCAGGAAGAAAAAAAAAAAAAAAAACTTAACCTTGTACTTCTTTTTCTTCCTTGACATGGTAAATCTATTATATCCATACATTTCTGTCCATTACTGTCTGCATATTCAAAGTAAATTAAGAGGGATTTCTTTGATGTCACTTTCAGTGTAGCTGGTGAAGAGGTTATATGAAGATAATGTGTCTGCTACAAGTTAAAGTCAATGTTGAGTTGCATAAGAAAAGCAAGAAAGTCAAGAAGTCCCCACTCTGCCTCTGAGAGCAGGTTGGTGATCTCATTGCATGGGCCATTAACTCAACAGGCATGCATTACAACAAAGCTGAAAGCTACAGAAATTCAAACGGACAAGTCTCCTTAGCTATCTGCTTATCTCATGTTAATCAAATAAATAAGAACCAAATGCATGTTGCATAAGTTTTGGCTAGTTGGGTATTCAAAACTAAATTAATTCAGTTATGAATAGTCAATGTTCTATCACTTTGCGCTCAGATCATAATATAAGAAATGCAACATGATCCAAACACTGTCAACCTTAATTTTGATTCGACTTGAACACTTGAAACTTTGAATTTTTCTTCTAATTTAATTGAGTCTCTTTTTTTAATTTTGAATTCTATTTAGTTATTTGTTTGATACATTTAAACTCGATTCAATTAATATATAAAAAAATAAAATAATAGAATAATAAAAATTTATATTAGATTCATTTGCTGAGTTGATTATTATAGAACTTCAACTCAAGTTTGATTCAATGATATCTTTCAATCGATCTAAATACCTCGCGAAGAAATTCCACCCAGATATAAGAATTTGGTAAAGATGTTTTTAGTAATTTGCATCTAAAAATGAGAAATGAAAACAGATAAACATTCAAGAGGAAAATTACCAAAACCCCAGCACACAATGTATATAAAAATATAAATCTTGAAGTTGAGGAATGGGAGGGACATATCATATCGAAAATAGAAAAAAAATAAATTAAAAAAACCGTGCAAATGTAGATTTAAATTGCAAATACCAATGTGAGGTTAACCATCTAATTTTATTGTTCCGCATAACATTATTGATGTTAATATGGAGTAGTAAACTCTATCAGATACGAACTCTGCAATATGCCTTTTTCTTTAAAGGCTGTAATGGAATGGCAAAATCTTGGCCTTAAAGCAAGAAAAAAAAAAGGTCAATGAACACAAAAGCAAGATTCAAGAATCATGTTTTGCCTTGAAAGAATTCAATTCTACGTAACCACAATCAACGAACACGTTCAGCAGAAAATCCGGCAGCATTTCACAAACATGCACATGGAGACTAATTGCTAATGTTTTAGAAAAGTCAAATATCAAATGAATTACAGGTATTATGTTCGTAAACATTAAGAAATTATCATTCTTGTTGCACGTTTTTCTTTTTGGGGGGCATTGATTGGTTTGTTCAGCAACCCTCAACTAAAAGAAACATATCACCACTGCTCCATTTCAATCAAAATAATACCAGATTATATAAAGTAGGCTTTTTATTTTTTTTCATAATACGTAATATGATAGAAAAAGTTCCAAGATTTAGTTTTTTTTTTCCTCGAAAGAAATCCTAACAGACATGTATTTAGATTAAGGCATCCTTGAACATGCATGTACTCAGATTCAAAGGCATCATGGCCATGGACCTGAAACACGAATAAAGCACAGCTGCCTTATCATCGTAATAAAGCACAACGACTGCAACTGCCTTGAAATCTATCATTCAATTACCCCAAATTATACAGGCATGGTCTCATCTCTTATCTTCATATGAAAAGGGAAAAATTGGAATTCTAGATTCGGCGGCCGTGACATTCATATGAAACAATTTTTTCGATGCTATAATATTATTACATACACTTGCAATATTTGATTGCGGCAACTAATCTCATAAAAGCAACTAAATAAGCAAACACACAGCGAAAAACAGGGTATGGTACACAAGGTCTTAACCTGGTTTAGGTTATAACCTTATCTGCCAATATTTATAGTTCCGGAAAGGGAAAAGACGGTAACCTTTTAGCTCTGAGCAGAGGCAGCAGGATTGTTACTTGGAAATGAGGCTAAATTACTGCCATTTTCTGAATTAACATTCTCTTCATTTGCATGCCTAACAAACTCCTCAGGAGACATGTGGGAACCATGACAAGCACAGACAATTCTGATTTGGTTTGCACTGTATCTGTATGTTACACCAGAAATTGTTCTGCCATTTGGGCCAGAACCTGTGGTAGACACCCATGGCAAATTTGGATAAGAGCCACAACCCCCAAATTTCACATCTGATGCAATACCTGGCTTTATGGCAGAAAAATCAAAAGACGAATCTTCTGCTGCTGATGGGCCAGATGCATCTTTTGACCTAAGGTTCATGCCGCTTCTTTTTGCATCATCTTCAGTATGAGAAGAGGAACCTTCTTCTGCAATGTGCTGTTTTCCGTCACTCTTGACCCGTTCTATTGTCCTCCTATCATACAGTGTAGCTTCAGATGAATTTCGCGAAATTACTTGCATGGCTGCCATTAAAAAGAAGAAAGAAAGAGAAACTGAAACAATATTTCTTTTTGAACCATACAATCTGTTGATTACATAAAATTAGGTATGTTTTTTTGAATGTTTAAGTTCTCTACAGTTTCAAGAGTTTTCAGTTCATTGAAAATTCCATCATCCTAGGCAAAAATAACCAAGCATCCATAAGCAAGACAAGGTACTCCAATCAGGTGCCAAATAAGTCAAGACTCTAGGCAAGGATTAACGTTATGAAAGAGTGTCTATTAGTGAGAAGAGGCATATTTCCACTGACATTTAAATAAACCAGTCTTCTTTCATGTAATGGTTTGAAATAATTATAATTGTAAAGTAGGGAAAAGAATAACCTGGAGCAATCTTCAATCCATCATTTTGCTTATCTGAGTTTGATGAACCACGACCGGCATAGGAAGGATGGAACTGTTGAAGATGAGAGACCAAGCCCCACGAGTTATCTTTATCCAATGTCGGAAGCTGGATAGGCGAATAGCCAAACATTCCTGGAAAATTTCCAGGATTGACAGACTGGGCCCCCGGTCGTTGCTCACCATTTGAAGTAGGCATCACCTGTACCATACCCGGGAGAGGATGGCCTGAGGTGCCAGGAACACCAATAGAGTTAGATTCTGTTATAGGAAATGAGTATGGCATATTCATTATGTTTACAGGTCGGACTGAGAATGGAACTCCATAATTCAAGTTCCCATTCTTAATCTCAGTTTCTGATGAACCATTAGGCCTCTTTTGTCCATGTAAGTCTACAACGCTGGAATCGGAGAACCCACGGACCTCCTTTGCAACCTCAACTCCAATGAGACGCTTGGAGGCATCATCATGATGAGAGGCCAACTGTGATGATGAACCCTCTACTTCAGACTCTGCCACATCTTCATTTTCAGCAGTTGAGCCATCTTCTGTTGTTATGGAAATATGCAATGCTTTCTTATCATGTAAATCAGAATGATGAATGTCTCTTTCATGCTTCTTCTGATTGTTTATCTCATCAAATAACATTTTACGTTTGCTACCAGCCTCTGGCATTTTTTCTTCTTCAGTTTCAGCAGGTCTGTTGCCACTTGGACCCCACAGCCCCCTACTGTTCAAGTTTATTGAAGCATCAGTACTGGCATTGGCCTTAGACAGGTCACTGAAGAAGTTCTCCAGAGGTTTTACTGAATCATTCATTTGAGACCCAGTACTTGAATCCTGCTTCTGGGTACTGGCATGAAGGAAGTTTTTGAAATCATCTACCAATTTATTTCCTTTGTCACCTTCTTCTGTCCTGATATCTGAAGGTCCGCCATTTTTACCTTTGGATTTTGCAGATGATCCTCCACAACCTAGACCAAGGCTAAGCTCAAGACCATTCTCATCCTCCATGTTAGCTGTCAAAACTTGTCAACCTGGCCAACTAAGGTCTCTTGCAATTCTCTGTTGCGTAGAATACCCTTCACATTACAACCCAGTATGAACAGGCAACTATTTCTAACTAATCTGACCAAAAAATAAAAAGATTTTACTAAAGAAGGTGAGATAGAGAAAAGCTTTTTCTAATTAAATCCAAAAAGGAACAAGAAGCAACATAGAAATCTTTGCCACTAAGATATGGTTTTGAATAATTGAACACTAACCCTTTGTTTGGAAAGGGTGGGAAAAGGAGGAAAGAAAATTGAGGAACATTCTAATTTTCCATTGCTTGGAAAGAAATGGAAAATGGGTGGAAGGAAAACATTTGTTGGAATCTAAATTTGGACCCACAAAACATTTTCCTCCCAAATGGGGGAGAAAATAGGAAGAAAGTTGGTGTAATGTATTCAAGTGACAATATTACCCCTACAAATTTGAATTCAAATCTAATTGTACTATCTTTATTTGTTCTAATCATTAGGATTAATAAGGTTATCAAATTGATTATATTTTATTTATTTCACTTCTCATTTTATCATAAATAAGATAAAAGTAATTTCTTTTTCATTTTCTTTCCTCTCATTTCATCCCTCTATCTAAACTAAAGAAGGTAATTTAAATCTACTTTTAAAAGTCTCTCCTCTCATTTTCTTACCTCACTATTTTTTTTCTCTAACAAAGTGTAAATGTAAATCCAACTCAACCTCGGTGACTAACTTGCACTTTTAATCATTATAAAATGAACATCATTGTTTGATGAAAATGGTGAAATTGCAATAGAGGATCTATTATCTATTAAGCTAGTGAATAGCATCTACAAAATGCAATAACTACAAGTTCTTATAAAATGGAAATGACAACTATGCTAAAAAATGCAGCAAGCAACCAGGTAATCTCAAATTGATAAAGCATACTCAAACAAGGATGGAAAATAAATAAAACATCTTTAATCAAAATGTTTAGATTTTTCCTGCATATTGAAACTTGAAAGAATCTCTCAACCATCAGCAAATACAAATCTAACACACAAATTAACAAACCGCTTTCTTTGCTGAGCAAGAGTAAATATCGAGTACGGTAAAGCAACCAACAACTCGGACCTTAAAATTCACGACCCACAAAACAACCTCCCCATATAGCTTAGCTGAGCAAGATAAAGCATAACCAGATCTATCCAACCTCAAACTATGCATGCCAGATCAAAAACAACTGAAATTGAAAAGTACCCATTGAAACTTAAGCCTTTAAGCAACATATCTTAGGTTCCAATTAGCTATTCAATCAAATACAAATCCAGAACCACTTCAAAGAAAACATCTTTACCAAATTTTAAAACAAACAAAAAAAAATCACTGAACAAAGGGGATTAAAAAAAATTAAAAAAGCAACATAACCTGCTATATAGATTAAAAAAGATAGAAGTAAGTTAAGAGGAAAAAAAAAAAGTACCTGAATCAAGAGAGAGAAGAGAGAGAGCCAACCTCAGGCCAAGAAAGCCCTGTGTATAGAGAGAGAGAAAGAAGGGTAAAACAAGGTAGATGTTTTTGGGCACAGTAAGGCAGTGGGAAGAAATGTTCAAAACCACCTGTTTTCTTTTTTTAATGTTTTTTCTTTTGAGCATGTGATTTTTGTGTAGACTATGATTAAGGGATTTATTAGATTAGAATTTCTCTTCCTTACCTTTTTTTTTTTAACTTTTATTTTTTGTTTTTATTTAGTTTTTAATAATTTCTTTTCATTCTTTCTGTTTCTTAATTATTATATTTTCTAAATAAATATAATTAATAAATTATCATATTTAAAAAAAAATCTCAAATTCAAAATTTTAATATTTAAATATCTGACCACAAAATTAAAACTCTATAGGAAATTATTACTCATACTATTCATCTCCTTTCCATCGATTGTCCTTTTATGTGTACATTATATTAATAACAAATTATTACTTATTCTATTTTATATTTTTAATAATTCAATTAGATTTAAAAAGTATTTAATAAGTTTTAATATATAAAAATTAGTTAAATTATAATAAATTATTTTTATATAAATACTATAAAATTTATTATAAAAATAAAATAAAAAATAAAAAATTAATATAACACTTTGTGGAATGGGAAGATTATATAATAACTCTAAAAATATATACTATATATTAATTATTTTTAATAGCTAGGAGAACGATAAAATTATAAGTGACTGGCGCTTAATTTTTCAATTACGACGCCTAATTTTAGGTAATTTAATAAAAAGTAAATTTAGGGTTGTATTGTGATGGAGAAAAAATAATTTTAATTAAAAATAAAAGGAAAACATGACCCCACATATTGTGCATATATTTCTTCGAAATGTGACACTA
Organism: Ricinus communis; assembly: GCF_019578655.1. NCBI lineage: Eukaryota > Viridiplantae > Streptophyta > Magnoliopsida > Malpighiales > Euphorbiaceae > Ricinus > Ricinus communis. Next base: position 27,435,697 of record NC_063258.1, read on the forward strand.
CTTGACAAGGTAGAATAATTTATTTTTTAGATTAAAACGTGTATTCGTTTATAAATAAATATAAAAGCAATTGAGTGTTTCCTTAAGTGGATAAAGGGTCAAATTGTTCCATGAACTTATGTTTAATGATGAATTTATTTAATTTATTTTTTTTAATAAATAACCTCTTAAATTTATATTTAAGAGTTAAATATATCAAATTTAAATTATTCTATTAAATAAATTATAAATTTATATTTAATGATCAAATAGAAAAATAAAATAATATTAAGATTTTAGATTTTAATTGAATTATAGAAATTAAAAATAATATTTATTTTATTAATTTACTGATATAATATATAATGACACATTATATAAAAGTGTGTTTGAAAAAATTTAAATTTAATTAATAAAAATGATTAGTTATGAATAATTTATTAAGTTAAAATTTGATTTATTCAATTCATATAACGCGTTATTAGATATTGTATCATTAAATTAATGAATTAGTTTTTATTTTATAATTTAATTAATTTTTTTAAAATTTTAATATATTTAATTTTTAGATACAAATACAAAACTTCTTTATTGAAAAAAGTTTAAATTTATTGTATTTCACTCTTAAATTTTAAAAATATTTAAATTAAATGTATTTGACTATTGGATATAAATTTTAGAAAATAAATTAATTTTTTGTCTGATTTCGGGTAGTATCCTTAAGAAAGGAAAATATAAAAAGTTAATCAATCATACTTATTGTAAATATGTAATGCATATTGATTAATAATAATAAAAAATATTTAACATTTTTTAAAAATTATTTTTAATATAAAACAACTACAATATTACTCATTTAATAATTTAATGTAATACTCATGAATTATCCATCATAACCTATTTATCACACATATATGAAGGCTTAATGATACTTATCCATCCATCCTTCTTTTCTTGTTCCATTTCTTTTACTTTATGTTTATATTAGTTTAGCTTTTCTCAAGCCCTCTGTTTAATCCGCTTTAATGGTCTTTTGTTCCCTTGGAAGCATAAAGATAGATGAATGCTTCTTTCAAAACTCAGGTTTGGAGACAATAATTATAAAACACAAATTTTAATGTGAAACCGAACACATTAAGAAATTACTGACATGCATTTTACCCCTCCGATCTCAATGCCGACTGCGGAGTTCGACATCTCAATGGGCCAGGCTTTAATTTCTTCAGCCCTGTAATATCTCTTACTTGTAACTTGGCCCTTTAATAGCTATCTAATTGAAGAAAGAATATCAGAAATACTTATTTTTTTTATCACATTTTTCTAAAGTGTTAAGATATTAAAATTACAGCTTTTAAATATTTTTTCTTTCAAAATTACAGTTTTTTTCTGGTTTTTTGGATTAAACAATCCAAAAAACATCTAAGAAAAATAATTAAAAAATGACCACACTATAAATTTTTAAAATAAAATTACATGGAAAATACGATTTGGTTGTTTCTTAATTTTCTTTAGAAAAAAATTAAAAAAATAACCAATATCGTATTTAAAAAATAAAGTTACTATTTTTTATATCCTCAGTAAAAACGAAAAAAAATTAAGCTGTATTTTTCATATAAAAAAAAACATGAGTATTTTTTAATTAGAAAATCTGTTTAATTTGGTCTTTCGTTCAAACCGGTTGCTGTCAACTGCTTCTCAAAAGGTTTACTATACTCATGCTTTCTGACATTAATAATGGTAGGAAGTGAATATCTATCTTGTTAAGTATTGTTGAGTAACAATGGCTTGGCCATCATGTATCATCTTCTTCTTCCTTGTTTTTTTGTTGTCAAACAATTTTTGTGTGCAGAGAAAGAGCAACATCAGCAGCTTCTATCTCTTTGAGCTCTTCTGGATAGCCACCTACCATTGGTGTCCATTGCTCTTCCATATATATTTCTTTTGTTGGCGTTTTTGCAAGATTGCGGACATTTTTTTTTGGGGTTAGTAATTAAACTATTTATAAAGGGATCAATGTTTAATAGAAAAGGGAAGTGATTCGTTCGTTTTAACTGAAACAAAGTGCTATTAATGCTTTTGATATGTTTCTAGAATAAAAAGATAGCAAGTAAGTGGGAAAGAGGTCCCAATCAAGAATAAAATAAACTGTATAAATAGTGTAAAACAAATATCATACAAAATGCAGGTTAAAAATTTTATTCATGTCACTCTTGTATTTGTATTTATAACTTTTGTTGTGGCACTGGAATCCATATATTTAGCCCTTTCATGGTGCTACTCTTCAAGTAATAGATAGCAAATCATTTCTTTCAAATCAAGAAATCAATATAGAGTTAAACATCTGTCGGTCTGAAATTCTCAAATTTACTTCCCAATTGATTGTGAAAATGACTCGAGTAGTAATTAAGCATATCCGACATTAATAAGACTGGCTAAAGAATTACCTGGATGAGTATCAAAATCCTAATGCTCGTCAGGTTAGCAACATGCAGGACCCGTTATTGGGGCATAATTTCAAAGACCATAATCTGTTTTTGATGGCTCTTTTCTTCCAAGTTCCAGTTAGGGTGCTGTTGGTGCAGTGGCATCTGATGAGGATAACTTTTTCAGGGGCGCAGATTTTCATTTATCTCCCAAACATGCAGAAGGAAGTACAGCAGAAGAAGGTTTTAAGCTTTGCTTCAGCCATGCAGATTATGACGTGCACAATATATATATATATATATATATATGACTGAGTCTTGTTCTATATAGATATTCTTTAGGAATTATTACTAATTATTGCTCCAGTCTTGCTAAGTCTTAGTAGGGATTTTGTCCAGCTCATGCAGCTGCCATTCGGGCTCTTTCTGTGCTGAAAAGTTTTTTTTTTTTTGGTTATTTTTTATTAACGCCTCAGGTGGCTTGCTTCTATAGTATCGGGGCCTTTCAAATTATATGGGATTATGGTTGTTCTTTAGAAAAGGAGAAATTAATATTTCAACTGCTAGTTTTTATCCATTATAATCATATTCCGAAAATTTCATGTCAGATAACAATTATAATTCTAAACAAACACATATTTGCATGGTTGATGCATGAAATAATTTTAGCCCAATAACCATAAAAATCCAATGTTTTGCGTAGTGAGAGTGGGGACAGTGATGAAAATAGGTCTCATATAGATGATGAAGAGTATATCTTAGCTAGAAAAAATTAAGAGAATATTCAGAATAATCATTATAGATCATGGTAATGGCTTGGGATTGGATAACATGATTAACTCTAAAGTTAACATTGGTGCTGCTGGTAGTAAAGGTGTCCAATAAGCTAGAAGTGACCAACCATGCCAAAATGATAAAGAAATTATTAATGATTATGAGAATTTAGGTGAAGAAGGGTATGATACTCCTTGTAGCAGTGAGGATGGTGATTTTGAGATCAATCCTAATAGGAAGAGGAAAAACCCTGTTGTCTATAATCCTATGTGTGATCGTAATACACTAGAGTTTATTCCTGTAATGGTTTTCTGTAATGCTGTCTAGCTGAAAAAAGTTCTGCAGAGATAGGGAATATGTGGTGGGTAATGATTTGAGATGGTCAAGATCAAGTAAAAACAGAATAGAAGTTATATGTCATGGTGGCTGCAAATGGAGGTTATATGCTACAAAGAAGCAATTGGAGGATATATTTACTATCAGAAAAGTAGTAAATGAGCATACATGTTACAAAAAAGATACTAATAGGCAATGCCAATTTTTCTTGGTTAGCAAATGAATTTTTAAATAATTTCAGAAGGAAGCCTACATATGGGGTAGATGATATGCAAACTGAAATGAAAGAGAAAAATGATATAATAGTTACTAATTAGGTGTGTTACAGGCTAGGCACAAAGCATTTAGAATTTTGAGGAGGAATTTGGAGGCACGATATGCAAGGTGAGATCTTATATCGGATTCTCAAGCTTGAGAAAGGGTTATTTAAAAGGATATAGGCATGTCTTATGCTTGGATGGGTGCTTTTTAAAGACTTTACTTGGAGGGGCACTATTGAGTGCAGTAGTAAGAGATGAAAATAACCAGATGTATCCCATCTCTTGGGCTGTTGTAGAAGGTGAAAATGAGCATACTTGAAGGTGGTTCTTAGACAAGCTGTTTGAAGACATGAATGTAACAACAGGGCTTGGTTTTAACCTTGGTTAGTGACAAGCAAAAGATAATTTTCCTAAACCAATATAGTTTTTTCTTAATTTTGTCTATATTTACTTGTTGTGATTGTGTGTTATGCAGGGACTGGTTAAAGCCATATCTAAACTTGCACCACATGCAGAGCACATAATTTGTGCTAACATGTGCATGCAAATTCGAAGAAAGAATATAGTGGCAAAGAGTGCAAAGCATTATTTTAGAAGGCAACAAATGTAACCTATGAAGCTGAATTTAATAAGCATTTGAAGGATCTAAAAGAAGTTAATAAAGCTGCTTATGATGACTTCATGAAACCAGGTCCAACTTATTTCTGTAAGACTTTCATAAGCACCTTCCTTAAATATGATATCATCACATCAAGCCTGGTAGGAACTTTCAATGGTTACATCTACAAGGTAAGGACTATGCTTGTAATGAACATGCCTAAAGAAATTAGAACTTGTTTGATGGAGAGGATCTACTAGAAAAATAATCTCATGCAGAAATGTGAGGATGTTATGTCTCCAAGGATAAGATAGAAACTAGAGAAAGTGAAATTGGAAACTAGGTCTTCTGTTGTCGAACCTGTTGGGGTCAACAAGTTTCAAGTAACAGTAAAAAATGATCAATTTGTGGTGAACCTAAGTGGCAACTATTGCACTTGTAAATCATGGGAGTCGAGTGGAATCCCATGTTGCCATGCATGTGCAACAATCAATTTTAAAATGCTAGAGGTAGAAGATTATGTTGATGAGTGTTATAGCAAAAGTATATACTTTGAGGTATACAAATATAATTTAGAGCCTCTAAATGGACCTAAAATATGGCTTGAGGTATCTGCACCACCACTTTTGCCCCTACCATACAAAAATGCCACGGAGGCCAAAAAAAAAAAAGCAGTTGGTGAGGAGCCTAAATAACTGGAGTAGCTAGAAGATTTAGAATTTATATGACTTATCAACACTGCAATTAGATTGGCCACAACAAAAGAGGATGCCTAAAGATTGACCATCTAGCAGTAGAAAGACCTCCAAAGGTACAAGTAATTCATGTATTAGATGTGAGAATTCAGTACACTTCATTTGCAAAACATTTATAATTCATTTACTTTTGCTAAACTACAGATGAAAAGAGGAAGGCCTAGGAAGAATTCTACTAATGGAACTACTACAAGTAGTAGTAGAGCAATAAGGCCCATAAGGAATTCATCAATGAGTGTTGAACCAACATTAGCTCAGCCACCAAGTACTAGATCAATAGGTACTGACCCACCAACTGCTGGAACATCAAGTATTGCATAAGCAAATGCTGCAATCAGTAACATATCTCAGAAAAAAATAGCACAAGAGAAGAGAAAGGTAATAATAATATATGTGGAATGATTTTGTTAATTGTAATCTTTGCAAACTGATGTAGTTACTGAAATTATATGGTTTATGCCATTTTCTAAGCAAATCAGGGTTATGGAATTAGGATATTTGTATACACTGGAAATATGTATGCAAAGGTTGGTATAATATGTTATAATTTATATTTGCATGATACTTAGGTTTGAATCAATTTGTATATAAGTGTAATTATTGTGGTTTTTCATTGTTTAGATGCCAAGTGATAAGAGGGCCAAATATGTTAATAGAACTAGGGCAACAACTGCAGCAGGAAGGTCTACTGCCTCAACAACTCATATACAACAAAGCAAAACTCTTATGTAACTCAACCACCAAATACCCAGAGTTCATAGACATCAGTTGTTTATAAGTCAACTGCCACATAATCAGCAACACCAAAACAAGTGAAGAACTCTGTCAAGTTAAAAGGAAAAAGCAAGAAGACCTAAATGGTTGTTTTAGTTACTAAAAGTATTGTTAGTTAGTTTAGTTCTTAGGATCTTTTTTGTGGCTGAATATTGCGTTAAGTAAGTTGATTATTAGTATATTTTATGGTATAAATTTGCCTTAAGTGCCAGTTGTGTTTTTACTTAGTGTTTTACGACATACAATTGCTTATGGCATACTTTTGCCTAAGCAAATACTTTTTGCCTACCAATTGCTTCAGCAGGTAATTGTAAAACACAATGATTTATATCAATTTAGCTTCTATTTATAAACAGACTTTTCCAGCTTGCAATTGCTTAAGCAGTTTTTGCTTTATATATCGTAGTCATTTATGATATTGCAATTCCAAACTAAGGTAAAAAGAGCAAACAATGTGTAGAATGTTCAATTCATTCACATAATACAGACAATACACACATGGTATTGCAATTCCAAACTAAAAAAAAAAAGAGCAAATAATGTATAGAATGTCCAATTCATTCACATAATACAGACAATAGATATATAGTATTGCAATTCCATACTAAGGCAAAAGGAGCAAATAATGTGTAGAATTTTCAATTCATTCAATAATACAGACTAATTGTAATTTCAAGGATTTAGGTACATAGACGTATTTTGGCTAATTTTCAATTTTTGTACCAAAATAATGAAAAAAGACTCTAAAACTAATATTATAACTATTATCATAAACTTAATGTCCTTTGAATCTTTTTTCCAGATTTCAGATGCAACTTTTTATTTTCTTCAACTATCAATTACTTCTTCTCCTTCAATCTTCTAATTATTCCTTTTCTTTTTCTGGTGATCTTATCTTCAAATTCTATTATTTTCGCTTCCATTACTTTTTGCTCAGCTTCTTTTCTCATCAACAGCTCTTCTTTTGTATCAAGCTTAGTGTATAGCATCTCAAACATTTTCTTTTTTATCTCTAATCGAGCTCTTTGGATCAAACTATTGAAATGCGTTGCAAGTTTACTCCTTCCAGAAAGGATAATGAAGAAACCTTCTATTTTGGTTTTTTCTTGTCATAGATATGTAGAAACGCAATTAGACTTTATGCTTCGGGCAACATATATCTCTTTTTATTGCTAAATTCCCAGATATTTCGCCGGAGGAATTCATGTGGAGATTTTTTATGCTTTATTGACGAAAGAAAGAAACATGTAAAAAGAAAAGAGAGTTTTGTGGTAGGCAAAGATAGAATTAGACTTCTTCAATTTAGAGTTCTAGTTAAAATGAAAAGAAAAATGGATTATGTGTGGTTAGTTAACTTGGGTGAGTTAGTTGATGTAGCTGAAGTGGAATTGGACCATACTCTTTAATCTACAAAGATATTATGTGTCTCACATGTCAATTTTCATGTCACCCAATTTTAACCCAAATGTTAATTTAACCAAAATTTCACTCATTAGGCCAATTTATGGATAAATTGATAATTTTATAAGATTTGGCCAAAATAACAAATTTACGCAAAGGATTGAAATTTTATGGCTATGACACCAATAAATTTTCATTTTATCTATATCTATGTAACTGTATTTTTTTGTATATTACTTTTTTTTAACTGCAAATCACATATAACCGTTCATATCTATAGGGTTTTGGTGGTTGAAAAGGTAATTTTTTAATATTTTTTATGTATTTATTAAATAAAAATTATAAACTTTTAATCTTAATTTACATAAAAGTTTTCTTAAGAAATTTATATAAAAATATTTTAGTATAAAAATTACATATTAATATATTTTGTATAAATTTAATCTAATTTTTTTAATTTTTATTCAATAAATATATGAAGGTATTGAAAAGTGATACTCTAGAATTCACCATTTGTTTTAATTAACAAACTATTGAAAACAATTTTGATTAAGGTCAAAATTAACTTAATCAATTAATTAGATTAGCTCAAAGTCTTGCTTATATAGATCTGTTCGGCAATATTATCTTTGTATTACCAATTGACTCGTTCTTGAGATGTTGGATATATGTGGTGCTTAATTTGGTCAATACAAAATGATTCTTTTTTGCTGTCTCATAATCTATATAAACTGTAAACATATATGGTAGGGCATTTCCGCATTTATAACTGCCTATAATTTATGAACTACATACTGATTTGCAAGTATATCACTTTACTCTTTATTTTCTTTGGATACGTTTGATTCTGAGCGGCCATTACACGAATCTTGAAGCCATGGCTGGTGGTGGATTTACAGATACAGGAAATATTAAAAGGGCTCATCTTTATGAGTATAAGATAACTAGTTATTTCGTTTTTGCTTGTGTTATTGCAGCTTCAGGAGGATCTCTTTTTGGTTATGATCTTGGTGTTTCAGGTAAAGTTTTCTTTTGTTTTTTCCCCTTTCCTTTTGGGTTATAAAGCTTAGTTTTGATGTAGTAGGGTAAACTTGATTCTGAATGACCCTTATGCTATTTTCAGGCGGAGTTACTTCCATGGATGATTTCTTGAAGGAATTCTTTCCTACCGTTTTCGAAAAAAAGCATGCACATCTCCACGAAACAGATTACTGTAAATATGATAACCAAATCCTTACACTCTTTAGTTCGTCCCTGTACTTTGCTGCCCTTTTTGCTACATTTGGAGCATCAGTTGTAACCAGAACGAGAGGCCGGAGAGCTAGCATCCTTGTCGGATCGGTTAGCTTCTTTATTGGAGCAATCGTCAATGCTTTTGCAAAGAACATAGCAATGCTTATCATAGGGCGATGTTTACTGGGTGGTGGAATTGGATTTGGCAACCAGGTAAGCACAATCCTCCAAGTCCATAGTTTTTTTCTTTTCTTCTTTTAAATATGTTTCCTTCCATTTTCTGTCTTTTTAATCTAAGCATATTCTTGTTGTAAATGGTACAGGCTGTTCCTCTGTATCTTTCAGAAATGGCTCCTGCAAAAATTAGAGGAGCAGTTAACCAACTCTTTCAACTAACAACATGTTTGGGGATCTTGGTTGCAAACTTTATAAATTACGGAACTGAAAAGATTCATCCATGGGGATGGAGATTATCTCTAGGTTTAGCTGCTCTTCCTGCTACCATAATGTTCGTTGGTGGACTTTTCCTTCCCGAGACACCCAATAGTCTTATTGAACAAGGCAAGTTAGAAGAAGGAAGAAGAATTTTGGAGAAAGTTAGAGGTACCACACAAGTTGATGCTGAGTTTGATGATCTTGTCGATGCAAGTAATGCAGCAAGAGCCATTAAACATCCATTTAAAAATCTTCTTAAACGAAAGAATCGTCCCCAGTTGGTAATTGGGGCTTTGGGAATTCCTGCATTCCAACAGCTAACTGGCAATAACTCTATATTATTCTATGCTCCTGTCATATTTCAGAGTTTGGGCTTCAGCAATGGCGCATCTTTGTATTCAGCCGTGATAACCAATTCAGCACTAGTTGTTGGAGCACTTATTTCCATGAGTTTTGTCGATAAATTTGGTAGAAGAGCTTTCTTTCTGGAAGCTGGAGCTGAGATGTTCTTTATAATGGTAGCAGTTGGTATAACTTTGGCCTTGGAGTTTGGAGAGGGGAAACCAATCGCAAAAGGAACTGGCATCTTCCTTGTGATTATCATTTGCTTGTTCGTCTTGGCTTATGGACGGTCTTGGGGTCCCCTTGGATGGCTCGTCCCGAGCGAGATCTTCCCGTTGGAGACGAGGTCAGCAGGCCAGAGTGTTGTGGTCTGTGTTAACATGATCTTCACTGCTTTGGTAGCCCAATGCTTCCTTGTGTCGCTTTGTCACCTTAAATATGGAATTTTCTTGCTGTTCGCCGCTTTGATTCTTGTCATGAGTGCCTTTATTTTCTTCCTCCTGCCTGAAACAAAGCAAGTGCCGATCGAGGAGATGCATCTTCTCTGGCAAAATCACTGGTTCTGGGGAAAAATAGTGGGAGTTGAAGGGAAACTGAGATCACAAGTCTGAGATCTTAAATTGCTGAATTTTTATGAATTACTTTCTTATGTAATTTGATATATATACATTGTGCATTTTTTTTTGAGCTGTGCGATGCCATGAATGATGCTTCACATTTTTTCTGCTCAAACATAATTAAAATTTCAGTCATTTGAGATATATACATGGTCAATATGAACAATCAAAACACCATGCACCCGATTATCAGCATTTACAACCAAGAAGTTGCCATTGTTATCATCAACACAAATACATAATTAGTAAAACCATCCTAATCAAACGGAGACTAACAAAACTGAACGGAAAATTGGAAATTCCAAAAACAAAATGATTATACTAGCAGCAGCTTTATGTAAGACAATGGTACAGGATAAAAAGAAAAGTAGAAAAGAGTTAGCGGTATGCTAGTAGTTTAGCAAGTTCATCTACTCCTAGTCTTCCCAGTCTTGCTGAATTGAGATTTTGTTGTTCCCTGGATTTTTTCTTTCTTTGAGGCTTAGAACTTTTGTTCTCACTTCCCATTGTCTGGGAAACATTCGTTTCTAAATACTCAAGGTTTAAAAATTCTTTAGGTTCAGAATCCTTGCTTTCTTGCTTCTCAGACTTTCTAATGGATGCCTTCTTGGATCGATGTCTAAACACAGGACCAGGTGGAGCAGACTTGGCAAAGGCAACTGCTCTTTGATAAACAATATCAGCATCCAAATCGGCATCAACCAAGATAAGTGCACTCCCACTCTCAACAGCTTGTTTCCACAATAGCAAAACTCTATCTGCATAAGACACACTCAAGTTTGCTGGTTTATTAACATCATCTGAGCATTCTATTGACACATCATGGAGCTCCTTTTTGCTCCCAACACTTTCTAACACAGTTTCAGATGACACTGACATAGCTACTGGCATTTCATTAGCAGAGTCCATGTTATTAACTACTGATTCACTACCAACGGCATTATTGATAACTTCAGACTCGCTGACAGCTGAACTGCTTCCACTTTCTGTCATTGGATTAATTTCAGACATCTCTACTGTGGTTGAGCTAGCACCGATAGCTACAGATGTCCCATCTAATATGGATGGATGCTCTGCTTGCTCATCCATACTACCCACTGGGATTGTGCTCATATCTGGCTTACTGAGACCATCCTCATGTGAGACTATTTCCATTATTTGGTCTTCCAAAACCGATGCAATAGAAGTTGCACTATTAACATCAGATCCAATGGCTTCCACACTATCATTTACCGGTTTTATCATAGATGATTTCCAATCCCTTCCCCTCCACATAAGTATGTGCTCATGTTCAAATGAGATTAGCAAACATGGCACAAGTTCCTGCATTTGAAGAATAATATTGTAACAAATTGATCAAATAAACACCATAGCAGCCAACCAAACAAAGATTTGTGTTTCAAAAAAAGAGAAATGAAAAAAACTATGATAACAGACCTTGAGTTTAGCACCAACTTTCCTGTAGTCACTACCATTAACCCCTTGACAATCAATTCTAACCAATTCACATTCTTCAAAAGCCTCTCTAACCTCTTTTACAAGATTACAGTACACACCATTTTTCGCTGCACCACATATAACATTATAAATAAGTCTATCCACAGATCAGACTGCCAAAACATTTTCTATTCACATAACCTAAAGAGTAAATGCAGCCTACCTAATTTGCATATTGGTATCAATTTCCGCCCCTTCCTGCGCATTTCACTTGCTTCTTCCAGTGTCAAACCCTCAGGAGCCCGTTTAATCAACCTCGGGTACACAGGTGTAACAGGTTTCCACAACATAAGAGGAAATCGGGGTCGAGTTCTATAATTATAGTTTCTACCTCGAAAAAGATACACAACCCCTCCTTTCCTGTAAATGACCTTTCCTCCAGTTCTTTCCTGCGATCATAAATCGCAAATTCAAACAAACAAAGCATAAAATTATCTTGACTAATCAATCATTCATCGTTCAAATTCAAACAAAACAAAAACACTACCTCTAATTGCTGGCAGACATTATCCATATCAACTGTACATACTCCCATACATTTGATTTTACACACTCTTCTCCGCTTCCAATGCGCATGTATATTATCCAACATATTATGTGTCAATCCATCTCTACCCATATTTAACTGGCGCCTTGTCTTCAAGCACCCTTCAATCAAAATCTTAACCTCCTCTGTTGTTAACGGTTCTCCTAATATCTCTTCTCTTGAATACACATACCTAGGACCCGCACCAGGAAGAAACGGGCCTGGTTTCTGAACCGGTTTCACGCCTTTCTTATCCGGTGGTGGCAACTTAAAAGAGTCAAATTCTCTCAACTTCTTTTTACTCGGCGGCAGCGGGGCTCTCCCGGTCCACGGCCTGCCCATCGTGGTGGGCCCGAAGGGCGAAAACGGCGCTTCCCGTAATTTAATCGGCTTGGCTTTAGGCGTCTCGGTGTAGCTGTATTTAAACTCAAATGGCGCGCCGTCAACGACAAAAGAGAGACCGTCTTCGCTGAGTTTGACATCCGCGTTTCGATCGATTGGTTTTTCTGGCAGGGGCTTTTTGGTGATTTTAGAGATTGAGCGAAATGCCGGGTGGTGTGAGGTTGGGGATTCGGGTTTGGAGTATTTGGATTTTCTACCCGGGATTGAAGGAGCTGAAGGAGAGGATGGTGTGCCTATGGATTTGCTTTTAAAATTTTCGTTGGATGTGGCAGAGTCGTAATTATCGATAATATTAGCAGCGGAGTTGAATCGTCGGTTACGGCGGATATCTTCTTCTATTTCTTTCTGAGCGCGGCGGCGGTCGTTGAATTCCCTAGCGTTGGCGTTGTTCCACCGCGAGAAGTGTATATCGCTTGGCGGACGATGGTGTTGGGTTTGAGATAGTAGATTAGGGTTTAATGGTGGTGAAAAAACTGGAAATTGAACTGGAAAGAATTTTAGCGCCATAATAACTGAAATAGAGTATCGCTTCACTAAGACGTAGAAAGAGCTCTGGCAGAGATTTTTCTAAAAAAAGAAAAAAAATATTTTCAAGGAGGCATACGTCGTCGTTTTGGTTACTAAAGTAAATAAAACGAGGAAAATGAATGAATAGAATGAACTGAACTGTGAAGCAATCAGCAGCTGAGACTAAGTAACCGACAGGGGTAAAAGAGGTCCGCATGCTCCTTGGGGTGATCCTGGAAACCCATTATAGGTAAATTACTATGCAGCAAGTAAACAATTTTGCTATTTGGGCATATCTGCTCAGTCTTTGAGGGATTGTTGATAGTTTAACTTTAAAATGAGTTTTTGATTTCGTGATACTTTTTACTTTTGATCTTGTGCATGCTTTTTTTACTTTTTCTGTTTCAAAAGATGGGCTTATTTGAGTTCATACATCAGGGTCAGAGTTCCGATGGACGTATATCCTTGAGCCCCCCGCATTTTGCTTGAATAATTGGTGATAATACTCTTATGAGATGAGTATCCCTGCTCTACTCCAGAGGTTATTTCTTGTTGAAATGAGAAGGTTTTTTATGGTTATCAGCTTGGTTATTATTATTGGTGCTCTTTTTCAGGGTTTTTCACTTCCCTATAAGAAAACGTTTTCCCTCTCACCAGCTGATGAGGGTTCTATCGTAATGTTGATCAGCAATGCCACTTTCTCAAATAATTTAGAACCAAGGCCAATCATTGTGTATAATGCTATAGCAAATCATACTCATTCCTTTGATTTGGATAAAGAAGTTGAAGATGAGAATGAAACAAAAGGCGCAGATATGGACTCTGATTTGTCATCAGATGAAAATGAACATAGTGAGCTCACACTGAAGGTGGATGCAATTATTGGCAAGAGTTCAATGATGGAACATGATGCGGGTGTGGATGACACTTCTCTTCAAGTAACTGCTAGAGAAGTTAGACATGTTAACCCGGAGCAGGCTGAAAAAATGGATAGTATGGAAGGAGCCACTGCTTTAACAGTTGGAGGGGTTCAAAATGGAGCTGTTATTATGCCAGTTGAATTACCAGGAATTCCTGCAAAGAACAGGGAAAACATGGATACCGAATCAAGAATTTCTACTTCATGCTTTCCTGCCAATGTAACTTTTGCAAATGATGTAACAAGCCTAGCAGAAATAAAGCCCAGAAATACTGTTTCAATCACCTTGAACAAGAAGGCTTCTAGAAAAAGTATTTCCACTTCAAATAGGCAGGAGACACACCCGACATCAATATCCCAGATGAATTCACTGTTGCTTCAGAGTTTTGTTTCATCTCATAATGTGGTGAGCCTTTTTTATGATTATGAACTGTAGTGCATGGGTATTATTTGATGGAATTTTCACTTATTCCTTACATTGGTGACAGAAGCCCCAGTGGGCTTCAGCATGTGATCGCCAACTTCTATCTGCAAAATTGAAGATACAGAATGCTCCTAATATAAGGAGTTCCCAAGGACTTCATGCTTCTGCTTTTCGAAATGTTTCCATGTTTAAAAGGTAACCCTCTTTAAGCGTTAATTGTTTTAGAAACTTTTGCACTTTTAACTCTGTACATTCTTTACTCACCTGGCATGCAAAACTCAGCAAGACATCTGGTAAAACTGCAGTAGATGAAGAATAAACGGAAATATTCCTAGTTTTTGTCTTTTCTGTTATAGAAGCCTGTGGCATGTGTACTGGATTATACAAAGTTTATTGCTACTAACTAATGTTGTTTGTTTCCATTTTTTTTTTATGGAAATGTTGTTTGTTTCCATAGTGAACAATAGTTGGGCATATGATGTATTTTACTTAGATTTTTAAAGAACCAAGTTGATTTACATGGAATCCACCGATTAAATTCAGAGCATTGTAACCATAATGACTTGAAGGATGTACCGCAAAAGCTTTTGGTTCATTAATATGCACTCATCTAAAATTTACTAATACCATGTGTCTGATTGGTTCACCGATTGGCATTATTAAAAATCAAACCAATAACGATCTTGGGTTTGAGTTACAATTGTAAGCTAACTGAATTGATAACTTTTGAGAACAAAAGCATTATGAATATGAAGAATCCAATATGTTCTGATCTCAGGACCTTACTTGTCAATTACAAGATTTAGGTTGCACTCAATGCCCACTGAATAACAGAATAAGACACCATATGAATCC
The DNA here is from genome assembly GCF_019578655.1 of Ricinus communis. Classification (NCBI taxonomy): domain Eukaryota; kingdom Viridiplantae; phylum Streptophyta; class Magnoliopsida; order Malpighiales; family Euphorbiaceae; genus Ricinus; species Ricinus communis. The sequence continues at coordinate 27,450,754 of NC_063258.1, forward strand.
TCCTAAATGATTCTGCTATGGTTTTCTCCACTTCAGAATTGCCTCTTATGATTTTGGGCTAAAGGTTTTTCTTTTTATGTCTTTGCAGGAGTTATGAGTTGATGGAACGCTTGCTGAAAGTTTACGTATATAAGGAAGGTGAAAAGCCCATATTTCATCAGTCTAAGATGAGGGGAATATATGCATCAGAAGGATGGTTTATGAAACATATAGAAGGAAACAAAAAGTTTTTAGTGAAGGACCCTAGAAAAGCTCACTTATTCTTCTTGCCATTTAGTCCTCAAATGTTAAGGACTGTGATATTTGGACAGAAACTTCAGAGCCAGAAGGACCTTGAAGAATATTTGAAGAACTATGTGGATTTAGTTGCACGAAAGTATAGTTTCTGGAATAGAACAGGAGGAACAGATCATTTTCTTGTTGGCTGTCATGACTGGGTATGCTTACTGATTCTGTGCATCTTTTAAATTTGATTCTTATCATTCTTGAAGTGATTATGATTATATGAACAGAAATAGCTTTTTTTTTTTTGTTTTTTGTATTTGTTTATTCACCTTAAACGTTGTCTGAGGAGGTGTGCATGTGTGCATGGCCATGAAGTCCAAATGTTAGTAAATTAACATGCAAGCCTTATGCCACCTTCCATGGTTTGTTTGTGTTAAAAGTTGTATTTATCCCACATCACGTGGTTACTGGGCTGTTATAGTGTATATAAATGGATTGGCCACCCTCTTCCTTTTTAGTAATATTTTCCTTTTAGATTATAGTGCTAGGATATTTTCATTAAATGTCCCAATTGGTCGAGACATCTGAATTATTATGGTTTTGGAGAAAATAGGATACCAATGAGTTTTGTTAAATTATGCTTTCATTCGCCAGGTATTCCTGTGGTATGCTATGTTTATTAATTTTTAATAGCGGCTAATTTGATGCCATTTGGAATTTCAGGCATCTCGTATCACTAGGAAGTATATGCAAAACTGCATCAGAGTTCTCTGTAATGCCAATGTTGCTAAGGGATTTAAAATAGGGAAGGATACGACTCTTCCAGTTACATACATACGTTCTGCTGAGAACCCTCTTAAAGATGTTGGAGGAAAACATCCTTCAGAAAGGTATACTCTAGCCTTTTTTGCAGGAGGTATGCATGGTTATCTGCGACCAATCCTGGTGCAGTTCTGGGAGAATAAAGAATCTGACATGAAAATCTTTGGTCCCATGCCCCGTGATATTGAAGGGAAAAGATTATACAGGGAGTACATGAAGAGTAGCAAGTATTGCATATGTGCTAGGGGCTATGAAGTTCACACTCCTCGTATAGTTGAAGCCATTTTATACGAGTGTGTCCCAGTCATCATATCAGATAATTATGTGCCCCCATTTTTTGAGGTTTTGAACTGGGAGGCATTTTCTGTATTTGTGCAAGAGAAAGATATTCCAAATTTGAGGAGCATTCTGCTCTCAATCCCTGAAGAGAAGTACCTTGAGATGCAGTTAAGAGTTAAGATGGTACAACAGCATTTTCTTTGGCACAAAAACCCTGTGAAGTATGATCTATTTCATATGATCCTTCATTCTGTTTGGCACAACAGAATCTTTCAGATGAAAAACAGATGAAAATGTAAAAACTTTATATGACCCAGCACTGGGAAAAAGCTGAAAAGTTGCAGAAATCACATGACAGTCGACTCTTAATTAGCGATTCATGTGGTGGCATTTGAAATAAACCTGGTGGATATGGTTGAAGCTCAAAGAGCTAACCACCATCTGCTAATTTTAGCTTTAATAGTAACTATAAATCCAAGAGCAGATGCTGAAGATTGAAAGAACTAGGTGTGTTTCCCTTTTCTATTTTGGTGATTAAATTTTGTTTCTTCTTCTAACAAAGTCATTTCTTATGTGTTTCGGATAGATCATTGATATCTATTCCATTCCATGTACATACACCACATTAACATAAACTCTGAATGCAGAGATTTGAGTGTTTTTCATGGTGCAACAGGTGATATATATATATAGAATTTGAGAAGGGATCTTTTTAAAGAAGAGCATATTCTAGTAAAATTTTTGCAGTGATACTCTATATATGAATAATCTTTATACAGTAATAAAAAATTACGGTTTCAATTTTAACCGGTTATAAATAGAAATAAGCTTTCTAGTGTGATAAATTATAAAATTTTTAAGTTCTTATTTAAAAAAAAAAAATTATATAATAATGTTTGTATATATAATTTTTAATATGTCATTTTTTATTTTACTGTAGTTTTGTTTTATTTTATCAAATCTTATTTGTATAAAATATTTATTTATTTTATTTTTTATTTTTATTATTTCATCAATAAGATTAAGTATTAAATTTTAAAAAAAATTTAGTATTTAAATCTTCATTAAATTATAATATTTTCATAGTCATAAATTTTATTTAATCTCTAGAATTATAAAAAGATTTTACTGTATTAATTTATAATATTTTAATTATTCAAGAAAAAAATAAAATAATAAGAAGAGCAAACAAGAAGTACAAACATGCATTTCAATTTTGAACTTTAGACTACTATTCTCTCTCCCCAAACTCCTATAACACAATCCCCTAAACTAATTGCTAATTCTATCAAAAGTTGAATGTTGAACGATTTTGTTAGTTTACTGTGGTGTGCTTGAAATTGTTGTTTTTCCTATTTAATATATTACTCTTTTTTATTTTTTATATACTATTATTTTAAAACTTACTTTTAGTAAAAGTATTAATTTATCTATTTTTGTAAAAATAATATTATTTTTAAGATTTAAAAAGTAAAATAAAATAAAAATTAAGATTTCTAACTTCAATCCATAAAATGCTGTGTAATTTTCCTGCTTAGCTAACCTCTGGGTGGCTCTTGATGGTTTTTTTTTATTATATAATTGGATTGCGTATGTTTTAGGTTAAATAATGGTATCTGGTATGTTTGTTGAAGGAAAAAATAAATAAATTTGCAGCCCAATATCATTTTCCTGCTTTGGGTGATTCTCAATGTTTTCATTTTTCAATTGGATTGCGTATGTTTTAAGTTAAATAACGGTATCTGGTATGTTTGTCAAAGAAAAGAAAACTTGTAGCCATTTTCAAACTCCAGTATCATGTATGTATCTGTAACCTGATATTCTTATTTATTTGTTTGTTTTTCTAAACTGATATTCTTATATATATCTCTCTTTAAATAATTTATATCAAATAAAGATTTTACTAAAAGTATAATTTGGATAATATAAGGAATGAACCCAATTATCTCCGACCCGAAATGCTTTTGCAATTTGCTAAATGGGTCTGGTCATGATCATAACGGCGGTCTTTCTTCTTAAAATCAACATGTCCGTTCATCAGCACTTAAAACGGCTACGTCTTCGGCTTTCTTTAATAAATTCTTGGCAGAACCCACAGCGTCACCATCGAGTGTCCCACTGTCCATCTCTCTCTTTCTCTCAGTATCAAACCCAACCAAACGAAAAAAGCCAAAATGTGACAAATCTGTAAAATAAATACAATAATGACAATCATTCTTTAATCAATCTCTTTATTTTATAGAAATAAATAAGTCGGGTAAAAGACTCTCACTTTTCTTCAGAAAGAAAATAATCAAATAAAATTAAATCAAGTACTGTTCATGTGAATTTCTTTAATGGAATTGAATTGATGAATGACAAGTTTATAGTATTTGTCACTTTTGCAAGCTAATAAAGCTCACGACTTTACTTTTCTTCTTCCTCTTCTGCAAGTTACACGGGTTAGGTTTATCCAAAGTCTCTAATTTTACCCTTTCTCTATATGTTTGGCAATTGAATTGTGAAACTGCTGCAAGTACACTTCTTTTTATTTATTTATTTATTTATTGTTTTGTATTAATTTGCAATCTGTTGATTTAAATTTTTGTGGGTTATGGTAATTATGCAGTTATTTCCAGTGATGAGAAGGTGACACCTTTGCAGTATACTTTGTAGTTGGTGCTTCTGTTTTATGGTATGGAGTTGAGGTTTCAGTTTCATAAACTTTGCCAGATTGAAACCAGGAAATGGCTTCTTGTTGTTGGAGCAGTGGCTGTTACTCATATTCTGTTTCAATTTCTATTGCTTCCTTATGGAAATGCTCTCAGGTCATTATTGCCCAATAGTAGTGACCCAATTTATGATAAAAGTAGCTTTCCAATTATACAATCTTCCACTAAATCTGTGATGGTTAGGAATCCTCTTACCGTTGATACTTCCAGCTTGAGTAAAGATTCCATGCTTGTAAAAGATGCTGGCTTGGTTGGTGGCAGTGGAGATTTAAAGAGAAACAGAGAAGACACGGTGAATGGTTTTGTGTCTGATGATGAAGAGTTGGACAATCCTATTGAGCTTGCAGTGGATAATGATGGTTTTGTTTCTGATGAAGAGGATCTGGACAATACTATTGAATTTGTTGTGGATAGAAATGTCGATGATGATTTCCCAGATAGTAATGGGACTTCTACACTGCAAATCATCAAAATTCAAGAAAGTATTTCTTCTAGTTTGGAATCGATCACTGAAGCTGAACGTGACAATGAAATTTTGATAAGCAATATTGTAAGTGGAGACACAACTCTTCCACAGAAAGAGTTAGGGCATGCGAATATTAGTTTTAAATCACCTCCAGCAGTAGCTCAGGCATTAGCTTTGCCAATAAATGTCACTAATTTGAGATCATCTGGAAATTCCTCTCTTGGTTCTGCTATACTGAAAAATTCTTTTGCAACTTCAAAAAATGTTTCTGCAAAACCAGTGAAGAAAAAGATGAGGTGTGACATGCCTCCAAAATCAATAACATTGATACATGAGATGAACCAAATATTAGTGCGACATCGTCGATCTTCACGTGCAACGGTATCAGTTCTTGTGTAATTAATTGACCGTTTCAATTTGTGCTGTGTTTAGAGTAGGAAATCTGACCCATATTATCTCTGCTCATAGAGACCAAGATGGTCCTCCCAGCGTGACCGGGAGATTTTGGCTGCAAGGATGCAGATTGAAAATGCTCCTCATGCAGTAAATGATCAAGATCTTTATGCTCCTCTGTTTCGAAATATTTCCAAGTTTAAAAGGTAAGCTAAATTAAGTGCAAGTACTTGGATTAATTACAAGCTTTTAATCTGTACAACTTTACCCTCAATTTTCTGTCCCATCATCCAATCTGAAGTTAGACAAAACATTGATAAGCTGCTATAACAATTTTATAGTGTTCAGTTCATGAGACTATATTCTAGGGTATAGTAAAAGTCAAAGTAACTAAGCCTTTAAACCAAGTCTGTATGGTTGCATTTATAGGAACCGTCTTTGGCTGCACTTTTCTTGGCCAAATTTTATTGGCCAACTGGCAGGTCTAGATGCATTGAATATTGAGTTCTTCAACTTATGCTTTTCCAACTGAGCATGAGGTATGATGCGGACTGCTGAGTTCTTGTAGAGTTATCAACTTATCATGTCAGGGTTGGGGCTGGACTTGGATAATAGTTTGTTATGAGTCAGCCAGTGATGTGACCTGGTCTAACAACTCTAAATTTTAAATTTGGTGATTCACAACTGGAACTGGAGAACTGCATGAATTTCTTTTTCCTGAAATTTTGCATCTGTTCTTGTATGGCATGTTATGCTTGGGAATCAACCAATCACACTGATACTGAGCTCCAGTGGTCATCAGACATAAAATTCTCCTGGTGATCATGCAATCTATAGAGGGATTGCTCTTAGATATTCTTATGCTACTGCATTCAGCCTGAAAAAGAAATGACAAAGTAGAGCAGATTGCAACCTCTTAAAACTTCATGCACTATTATCTCAATATATTATATATTTGGATTGTGTTTCTGAAGTTTGTGTACTAAATACTTGTGTTTGGAACTTACGTCTAGTTCTCTGAATGCTTTAATATCTTTGTTTCCATATGTGCCTTAATGGTCAAAAAATGAAGTTGAAGAACTGCTGATAAAGCTTGCTGACAATGTGTAATTTCGAATTTCACTTTGCTCATTTCTCAGGAGTTATGAACTCATGGAGCGTACACTAAAGGTGTATATCTATAAGGACGGAAAGAAACCTATCTTTCACCTACCAATTATGAAGGGATTGTATGCCTCAGAAGGATGGTTTATGAAACTGATGCAGGGAAACAAACATTTTCTTGTAAAAGACCCTCGAAGGGCCCACTTGTTTTACATGCCATTTAGTTCACGAATGCTGGAGTACACCCTTTATGTGCGTAACTCTCATAATAGGACAAACCTACGCCAATATTTGAAGGACTACTCGGAGAAAATTGCAGCAAAATATCCTTTCTGGAACAGAACTGATGGAGCAGATCATTTTCTTGTAGCTTGCCATGATTGGGTATGCTCTCCATTCATCCTATCTATCTTTTCTTTACTGTTAATGTTTATGAAGCAGAGTCTTGTGCCAAGTTAGTGATTTAGAGAGTTCAAAAGTGATGTAATTCCAGATGCTAAAGGTCCCCTAGAAGACATCCTAGTGGTGAAAGCTTGAGATCTCGATCCTACTGGGTTTGAGGTCATGCGGTGGCGGGATTGGTGGAAGGATATCTTTCCTTATCATGTAGCTCAAAATGGATGTAAAAGAAACAAAAATAACGACAGATACTCCTTAATTGACACGCATCATGTTATGGCATGCCACTGATACATAATGCCCTGACGTTATTTTGATCATTTCGATGAAAATATCAATGGGGTTTTCTATAAAATCCAGATGTCCATTGCAAAATGACTAAAAAATATTTTTGAAGCAGCATGTTGTGGCTCCACTTGATTGTTTTTCCCTGCTCTGATATATATATAAATATATTATATATATATATATATATATATATATATATATGTACACACACACACACACACATGTACATTAAAATATATTAAAGCATAGTCATTGTTGCAGGTTGAGTGTGGCCATGTATGCATTCGTGATTCTTATCATCACTTTTTCATTTACTTCTGGCTAGTTAGTTATGCATCATGCTTGACAACATTACAGGCCCCTTATGAAACAAGGCACCACATGGAACATTGCATCAAAGCCCTCTGCAATGCTGATGTCACCGCAGGATTCAAAATAGGGAGGGATATCTCCCTTCCTGAAACATACGTCCGGTCAGCCAGAAATCCTCTCAGAGATCTTGGAGGAAAGCCGCCTTCTCAGAGGCACATTCTTGCCTTCTATGCTGGAAGTATGCATGGCTATCTGCGACCAATCTTGTTAAAGTATTGGAAAGACAAAGACCCTTCAATGAAGATTTTTGGCCCAATGCCTCCTGGTGTTGCAAGCAAAATGAATTACATTCAGCATATGAAGAGTAGCAAGTACTGTATCTGCCCCAAGGGTTATGAGGTCAACAGCCCCAGAGTAGTTGAAGCCATCTTTTATGAATGCGTACCTGTAATTATATCTGACAATTTTGTGCCACCATTTTTTGAAGTCTTCAACTGGGGAGCATTCTCATTAATCCTTGCTGAGAAGGACATTCCGAACCTAAAAGAAATATTACTTTCAATACCAGAGGAGAAATATCTCGAAATGCAGCTTGGGGTCAGGAAGGTTCAAAAGCATTTCCTGTGGCATCCTAGTCCGATGAAGTATGATCTCTTTTACATGACCCTTCATGCCATTTGGTACAATAGAGTTTATCAGATAAAACCAAGATAAGAATGTCAGTAAGCAAGCAATCAGGAAATTGAGAACAGAGGTGGAAATGAAAATGATACAACGTGTGTTTGAAGAAACGTCCCACCTTATTTCCTGTCGAGCTGCAGAGAGTCTTCCTTGTTAAGTTTGAGAAGTAACATGCAAAGCCCAACAGTTTCACTGTATATAGTTTATCAACTATTTTGCTCTTGTAAAAGAATTTTGAAATTGTAGGGTTTATTTGGTAATACAAGCTTGCAAATGTTTCTCCATAGTTTAAACAGTTTGATTTGGAGCAATATGCTGTATTCTGCTTATTGATTTTGCCACTGGGATTTGTTTGCTGAGAATCTTGTCATTAATTTTTGAATGAGCTTGGCATAGTTTTACATTACAAGATAATAAAAACACAGCTTATTGGTAAAGCTAAGAAATAAAAAAACTTACCTGGTGGAGGGCTGGGCTAAACTAGGACTGAATTTATTTGTCCCAATTTTGGACCTTCTTTGTATATAGATCTTAATTGTACTAATTTTTCTTTCTCATTATACACTGATTTCATGTATTTAAAAGTCAATGCATTTAAACAACAATTTTCAAAAGAGACACAAAAAAAGAAAATCTCTCATTTTCCATTCGACTTCGAAATTTATGCAAAATAAAAGGTTCTTGGATAAGAGCTTGATGGGAAATATCCAGTACCATTGTTGTGTTCTCTTTTTGTCTACACTTGATTACTCACTGAAGAATTGGTCCCAACACGCCACGTGTGTTTTCACTTCTCAATAAAGAGAAAAGAACAAAGTGTTCTCCACGAACATTAGCGGCTGCTATACTATACACTTTGCTTCCACCTTAAACTTCCACACCTAAACTCATCAACTGTTAAAACCCCAATTTTGTCCCCAAATTCACCAAGCAAATAAAACCAATTAGTGTCAATTTCCACCATAAAACCCATGTACAAAAATGTAAAATTGGGCCATAGTTTATTCAAAATTGCAACTTTCAGTAAAGGGCAAGAAGTAAAACTAGAAAAGATTGAAACTTTATCTGTCAAAAGTGGGCCAGAGCAGATTTTGAAGAGTAAGTTTTTTTTATTTTTTTTGGTGGACGAAGAGTAAGTTTAAAGGCAGAACAGGATAGCTATCATCTCTTGCTCCCATCCTCTGTTTCATGACTTTTCTCTGATTCGGTTGCTACTATTCCCAACATATTTATTACCTTTTCTTTTTATTCTTTATTTTGTGCTCTTTTGTTCTTTCTATTTTTCTCCTTTTAAAATGGGTACATTTATATATTTGTTACTTTTTTGCTTCTATAAATTTCAGAGGGTTTTGATTCTAAGGAGTCACCTGTTTCTGAGTTCTCATTTATGTAAGTCGGTCTATCTGGTTCTTTAACTTTGTGGTTCAGTCAATCTGCTTGCTTTTGTTTGACATGCTATGTATAAGAGTTTGTTTATCTGCCTTTCTTTAATGGAGACCTGCGTAGTTAGTTCTAAGTAAAATTTCATGTATTTGGTCAAACTATATTTATCTTTCATTGAGTTTTTGTGAATGTGGAAACGGAAAGTGTTTGTTCTTGAATTTTTGTCCTTTTCTTTTTAAAATGAATAATGAGCTGTTAATAAATTTTGCTTGTCATTGTTGTCAAGCTTGAAGTGAGATCCACATGTTTGAATTCATAGGCTCTCGGGCTTGCCACCCTTTTTGTTTATACTTCAGATAAAGTCAAAAATACTAGAAAGATTGTGCAATTTCCAGCATTAATATAAACCTGGTAACTGAAAATAGTATCATATCTGGCTTATCAATGCTGCAAATATCATAATGATCAATTGCACCACCATGATCCCCACTCAGTAAAGAATTACAATTTCTCGATCAAATTTTTTATTTTTGTGCACCCAAAGAGCGAGTTCCTTTGCCTTTCCTACTATCGCTTAAATGTTTCCCTAGATATCTTTTTTCGTGCCTAGGATGGATAAAACTGATTTCTTTCTCTAAATCATCTTTGTTTCTGCATTATTCCCGGATAGGAACATCTGATGGGAGATCTGTGTATTGATGAAGATATAACTGATATTCCTTCAACAGTGAGTACTCACTTCCATATCATGAATGACCTTTTTTATTACTTTGTTCTTTATGCAATTCTTGATGTAAGGAATGTCTGCTAACTATGTATTCTGTTTTATCATCATGAAAGTCGGACCAGGTTGGGCATGCATCAAGTAAATATTACAATTTAGAAAGACATGATTACCAAGGAAACCAGGTGTTTAGACTAGTCCTAAGCTATTTTATTCAAAGATTTACATACGTTTGTGGTGTGTTTTGTACATTTGCTTCTGCAGTGACATGAACATGAATTCTATTTGTACCTATGGAACTAATAGATGTTAAGCACTTCAAACACTTGGTTAATTTTGTTTGATCCGCTCTTTAGTCAATCATAGCACCATTTGAAGAACTAGTGGTATGAAACAATACTGATGATCTAATCTTTTTGTTGACCTGTGCTAGGGTTTATTGCAGCTAATAGCCTATGAAAGAATTTTTATGTTGTGAACTTGCATTAGGAAATCTAGGGTGTCTTAATTAAGTTTTTATATGAGAGCTCTTTTTTCTAGGTCTAATTATGGATCCTCTTGTCAGGCTCATTCTGATGCTTTGAGTAACACAAATCTTATTGCTGATTCTCTTGAATTCTGCTCATCTATAGATGACATCATCACCCGTCTTGTGACATTGGCTGCTTATTTACCTCACCGTTTTATTTGTTTTGTTGGTAAGTTCATAATTTTGATTCCATTCCTTCATATATGCCATACTATCTTCTGATTTACTACAATTCACTTTTAAGTTGTAAATTGAACCATACTGAACCTCTATACAGTGCTACTTGGGTATATCCTCCATTTAGCTGTAGTATTTCATATATTGAAAACCAGTGCTTGCATTTAAAGATATGTCATTCATGCAGAAGATCTTGTAGTCCAAGATATTGATGGATGTTCAGAAAATGTGGTGACTTGTGCCTCTGTATCACATTCAAGATCTTCTAGTCTCAATATTTATGAATTTGGTGGGGAACATTGCTCGTCATCCTCCAAATATTATATTGATGATACTAGCTCTGGAAACTGTGGAAGAAGAACCTCTAATACCAGGGGAGATCTACTTGTAAATACAAGATGTGAAATTGTGAAAACAAGTAATTGTCATCGAGGTGTCTCCTATATTATTCAAGGGTATTATTCGTTTTCACTGAACTTCTCCATTTTACTAAGATGCAAGGATTCCGTCAGTGCAGATATAGATTAAACTGAGTGTTGTTTATCTAAATTGTAATCTGAAATTCCTTAAAGAAACGCGTAAACTTATCACTAAATGTAATTGAACTGAAGGTTCATTTTTTAACCATCCTTGTATTGCATTCTGTTCCTGTTATGTCTGAATTAGTGTCTTGTAAGCTGGGTCATTCTTAGCTACTTGCTTCCTGCCATCATTTGGATTAGGCTCTGAGATCCACTTTTATTGGTTCCTCAGTAATTTCGACAATTTCTAGTTCAAATTATATGTTTCATGGACATATGTGGCTGTAGATTCTCTGATGCAGGAGTGTTGAACTCAACATAGAATGGAAGATCTGATAATACAATTGCAATCTTATTTCTGCTCTACTATATCTAGATTCTTTTAATGATCCTCCATGTCATATATACATATTCAGTATATTTATTTCTTTACCTTACATGACAAACTCACTTCAACTTGGTATAGGTTGATGCTTCCTTTGTTTGGTTTTCGACTTGCTTGGAGGTTGGCATTGGTCTCCTGGAGATCTTTATTCTATTACATCAGATGCACTCAAGCTCAAGTTCGTAGGTGAGAGAAGATAGTTTCAACTGAAGACGCAGCCAGAAATTTTTTGAAGAGCTAAACTCTGTGTTTTAATTGACCTTTTTCAAAGTATATAGAGAATGTTTTCAAGTTACCAAAATTATTCCATCAAGTTTATGCGCTGATGCTTTATTTTGAGAAGCAATGAACTCTAGTTGATTTCAAATGAATTTTTGTGGCCTTTCTAGAAAAAAGAAAAAAAAAAGAAAAAAAAGAAAAGGGGAACCCGCCCTTTGTATTTTTCATGTGAATAATTTGCAGTCAGGTGAGAAAAAGCTTCCAAGACCACCCTTCAATTTTCATTTTAGTTGAGTGGAGTTGATGAACTCTACATTTCCCTCTTGTAAATTGTTTATTTACACGTTGCTATAGAAGAGTTTGTGAAGTTTCGTTTATCTATTAAGTGTTCGAAATATGGTGGCTCCAATTCTACCATAAATACATGTATATATTTGTTCTCATATGATCCTTGTGCTGATTTTTGCATCTTCAGCATTATATCTCGAGTGCATACAACTTTGCTTGGTTCATCTGATGATATTGGATGGCTGCAATGCACACCAGGAATGGCTCCTGTGGAGGATGGTACAGCCAGATTTTTAGAGCTTCTTGGAAAAATAAGGTACTGATGTATGTAAATAATTTCTTTTCCAGTTTGAAATCTGGAAAAAAGTTTCTGTCACGCTGGAGACATGCCATTGTTGTGGGTTATTTTGATAGCTTTCATGGAAATTGAGTTCCATGAACAAAATGAGTAAGGCTTTTGTTAACATAATGAGAATAATATGGGTTTCCCATAATGTTATGCTAGTCCTTATAAAAAATTGAAGTGATGGCTAATGTCTGAATTGTAATGCATTATGTGGAAAAATTGCACTTTTATGCATCAACACACATTTTCACATCTCTGTTGACCTTAATTTTAATATTGTGTGAGAAGTTTCTGAGACCGAGCTTTACATGATCATAATCCATGGCCTGTAATGTAAGCAATGAAATTATATGCAGAGACCAAGAAATAGTGCGCACTGTGTATATATATAATAATTTGTTAGGCGGCATGGCTGTTGAAATTAAAGTCCCGGGCTTGTTTCATGTCCAAAAGCCAAATTTGTGCTGAGGATTTGCTGACTGAGTGGAAAGAAAAGCATAATTGGGGGATCGGTGTAGTGCGGTCAAGTTGTTCTTTGGTCTCACCTTGCAAACCAGCAGCTATATATGAGATAGGCTCTTGGCATCATGGGGAGCTGAACTGGACAAGGCAATCAATAATTGGCATATTTATAGCTAGCAAGCTGGTTGCAAAGATGTGATTTTTCAATTTTGTTGGTCATTAGTATTCCTGTTTGGCGTGGTATGTGGTGCAATACTACAGTTGAACTTTTTGGAGCTTAAGGCAGATGATTCCAAGCAAGTAGTCTTAGTGATCTCTGTCCTTTTAGCAGTTGATTTAACATCTTATGCTTAGCAAAATTAACCAACTACTCTGCCTCAATAGTTCGATAGCTGAATGATTAAGATAACTGGTATGTTTGACAATGGAAGGAAGTCTTGGGGAATCCTTTTCTTCTTCCTTTCTTTTGTCTCTCCCTTTCCCCCATTTTTGTCTCCTTTTTATTTCTTAATCAATAGATAATTCATATAACTGTATGGTTTATTGTCATACTAACACATTTCTAGTCCTTGGTTATGCCTTCTCAAAAAAAAAAAGGTCTGCCAGTTTAGTCCTAAGAAGCCTCGACTCTAATGTATAGTTGGATTCATCACTGGTCAATTTGTCATTCTTAATTTGCTGCTGTCACTTTTAATTTTAATTTGACTATTTTGTCATACAGTGGTTCTTACTGACTCTTCTTCTTCAGGAATGGAGAGCACGTACTTCCCAACTCATTTGTGTATCTGCTGATACCAGGTAAAGAAAAGATCACTATTCTGATATTGAAGTCAGGTTACTGTTCAATTGGCACTTAGCACAAAACCCACCCAGTATAACGTGAACTTCTCTCACATTGTCAGGCCTTTTTAGTAATCATGGTCCCTTGTATTTTGTGGGAACTAAGAGGTTCTTCTCTAAGATGGGTCTAGCATGTCACATTGCGAAAATCCATAGTGAGGTAATTGATGATTAATATCTAGACTAAGATTGAGCAGGGATTCAATAAGTTGCATGAACAAAAATTTGCACATTCATGTACATCTTCATCAGTCTAATTAGCCTATTTCCTACACCTTCACAAACTTTTGCTATTGCTTCTGGCTGGTTATGTTTAGGCATCAGTGGAGCACAATGCACGTGAACTGAAGCATTACATTGAGGAGCTTTACTGGGGTTCTGGGAAGCGTGTGATGCTACTTGGGCACAGCAAGGGTGGGATTGATGCTGCAGCTGCATTGTCACTGTACTGGTCTGACTTGAAATATAAAGTTGCTGGACTGGCCTTAGTGCAAAGCCCATTTGGTGGATCCCCCATAGCTTCTGATATTCTCCGTGAAGGCCAGATTGCAGACAAAGAAACCCGGAAGATCATGGAGCTTCTAATATGCAAGCTTATTAAGGTATTCCATTCCTAATGCCTAGGTAGTCCACATATTTGCATGGGCATGTGAAATGTCCAAAACAGTGAAATAATATAGTTATCCTGATGTATGTTAGCTATGATTTTCATGCCAAACTCCCTGAGATTTTCTTTTGAATTCATGTGATTCACCTTCTCTATAAGAGTTTATTATTAGGCTTTTCTGCATGTTCCTTTGATTCTAACTTTATTATCTCTCTTCATATATTATGATCAAGCAATGGTGGGTTGGCCAGTGGGGTTTTCCTTGTTTCCTTTTGCTATATCAATTAATCTCGACGACTCAGTTTTGATAAAATAAAATTTGATCTGGTCAAATAAATATTTTCTAGGGTGACATTCGAGCATTGGAAGATCTCACTTACGATAAACGCCGGGAGTTCATCATGAAGCACAAACTCCCTGATCAAATCCCTCTTATTTCATTTCACTCTGAGGCAAGCATTGCTCCAGGTGTCCTTGCTACAATGACGCAAATAGCTCACGCAGAACTTCCTTGGCTTCCCCTTCCAAAACTAGGGGTTGAAGAACCTGATGGTGTTCTTCAAGCAGGATGTCAGGTGCCTGTAATAATACCTTTATCTGCTGCCATGGCTGTGGCTGCACTCCACTTGCAGCTAAGATATGGAGAGAAGAGTGATGGATTAGTGACACGCCGCGATGCTGAAGTTCCAGGTTCAGTTGTTGTTAGACCTGACAGGAAGCTTGATCATGCATGGATGGTCTACTCTTCGGGTAAGAAGAATCCTAATGAGCCTGATTGCAACCAAATGTGCGAGGCTCTTTTGACTATGCTTGTGGAGCTTTGCAAAATTAAGGAAGAAGGTGACGGTAACTACAGGAGTTATTGCGAGTAAAAAGAAAAAAAAAAAAAAAAAGGAAAAAAAGGTCTTGAATATAGAAGCCGGTATTTTTGGACTTTCTACAAGAATATGTGTCGGAAGGAGTAATTTTTATTCACCATTAATGAAGTTTTTCTGCTTCGGCTAGTTATTAGTGCATTGTATTGAAAACCTCAAGTGGCAATTAAATGACAGAAAATTATTGCTACTTGTTACATTCTTCTTTTCTTATTATTCATAATTAATATCAGAATAAAGTTTTCTGCATGATATTTTGCTGGCACTGTTATTTTTTCGCTTGATTTAATGCACTGATTCATAATTTCATGATTGTCACAATTACTAATCGAGTTAAACCTAGCTGCTGCTGTTTCGTTGAATTTTTAAATTAACACCTCTAACTAAAAATTAAAGAAATCTTGTTATCCTCTGGTGTCTTTGAGCTTCCATCAATAAATTTTCAGTTCAGAAAAGGAAAAGAAATAATAATAAGAGATCTTATAAATAGGTCATTTTCCATCAAATATGGAAATTGTGTCGATTAAAGAAGACATAAATAAAAGTATATCAAATCAAATCAAATGGTTAATCTATTATCAATAAGAGTACCAAACTCCATTAATCATTTAGTACTGCTGTTCAGTGGAACCAATTTGACAGAGAGCTCGAAATGTTTTACACAGCTGGTTGTTAATGTATCATCTTCATAAATAATTCCATTAACGGTCCACACCATTTTTCTCATAAATTGCAGCAACTGAGGCCTTCACTCCCATGACTAACTAGCTCTACTATCAAATACTATTATTAATTTCCCCATCAATACTTTCGCAATTTCCATATAAACTCGAATCCAGAAAATTCAATTGGCACATAAATTACTTGTACTCCATTTCAGATTACCAGAAACCAAAAGGACACTTGTGATTAAAAAAATGAAAATCAATAATTAATAAAACCTGAAAAAGGTATTATGACTTGGAAATAAAAGATGGGCATTTTTGCATGTACATATATGTATTCTGCAAGTGCTCTTTTGGGCCTTGGAGAGTTGACATTTAAGAAAAAAGAGCTCCAAAAAGGAAGATATTCATTCATATTCATTGAAGTACTTCTGTGTATCACCATCAAGTAGCTTCTTAATTTTGGGTACATGGTCCCTGTCTAGGGTTGGTGTGTGTACAAAATTGGTGAAGAAGGAAAGGAAAATGGGTTCTGAAAAGAAACTTGTTTGTGGCATAATTGTCAAGTTGTTATGGGGGCCTATTTCCCTTCTTTAATTTCAAAGCCCATAAAAATCATATACCCTATTATCTGAAAATTGAAACTTGAAACCATCATTAAATTTTAGTAGGCCCAAAGTGACCCCAGCCCATTTACTAATTCCCTTAAATTGTTATCTTGATGATGTCCAACTACCCACATGTCACAATCATCTGCATTTATATGCATGAGCATATTTAACACTTGGCTACTTAAAACGAAGGCAGAATTATGCCCAACTGCAGTTCTGTTTCATGGTAATTGAAGCTCATTTTTCTCATTTCTTTCAGAATTAGTTATGCAAGAAATTGCGATTTTCTTTTATTAATCTATTGTGTGTTTGGATTCACAAATTTGGATTTAGAATTTCAGTTTCAAATACTATATTTCAAATATATAATTTATCATCTATAGTTTCAAAAAAAGAAATCCTTTGTTTTGGTAGGAAAAGTAATTTCAAATCTTAAATTACATTTTATTTTCCAAGAAGAAATGGACCAAAAAGAAAACAATGCTATGATAACTATTAATAAACCACATGTACTAGTATTTCTCATGACCATTTAATCAAATTTTTATGACGCATTGTTATTCAGGGACTTAATTGTTCACATAAAATGAATAAATGCACGGCTCATAATTATTGCATTGGATGAGACCGCCATAAAGTCACAAATGTGAGATAGAAATTTTGGATAAATATAATTAGAAACTCGGCGGTCCTCTCCCTCACAATCACATGTAACTACTACCGGACGTTTACTGTCCGAAGAAGATAAAAGAGGACGTTGTATTTGCTGTGATATTTGGATTCTTCCGCCAGCCAGAAGAAGATCTTCAACCAATGACGGTCTAAATGAAGATCAGAATTTATTTTTTCTAATTTTTGAATATCAAAATTAAGTGATAGTATTTCAACAAAGTCTAATCTCTTTGTTATTTTAAAATTTTTATTTTTTTCACCTTTAAAAATTTACCCACAAATTAGTTCGTATCCAAACTCAAATTATTCAAATCTCTCGAACTAAAAAGAAAATATGGTTCGTAACAAAATTCATATGCTTCGGATTTTATCATCCTAAGTAATAGATTAAATATTCATTTTTCTCTTATTTGATTAATTATTTCAAAAAATTATTCATGTCGAATAGCACTGCTGCTTTTTCTTTTAAAAAATAAAAGTAAATCATAGACAATATATACATATATTATTTACTTGTAAGTTGAGAAATACATCCCCCATTTTGCTATAAGAATCAAAGAATGAATTGGAGAGTTTTTTTTAATCCATTAGTAAAGGATTATGGGACATTGATACACAAAAGAGGAGGAGCAAAAATGAATTTGATGGTAGGCAATGCAGTGTAAATAAAGGATGCGTTACATTTATAAGTTGCAGGAAGAGAAATTAGTAAATTATATATGAAATAAGTTGGTCCATGATATCTGCCATGCCATATGGTAGCAAAAACCTAGATACAAGGGAAAACTTTTACACTACTAGAAACACTTGAAGATTGAAGAAGCAAGATTTTGAGAGGGGTTCAACACTTGTGAGTATGGGTAGCACATGAAGTAGCATGTGAATCAACCAGATTATTAAAACTCCTGACTATTATTTTTATTTTATCAATGAAAAATAAGGAAAAAGATATCTATCATATGGCTCCACTCTTTCTATTGGAGCCTGAAGTTAGGTCATGTAAGAAAACACTTCTTAGTATATACACTTTTAAGTAAATTTTATTATTTTTATGTACTTTTGAATTTTCTTTTTCTTATTTATTTCTTTTAAAAAAAATTGGTGAATTTTGAATCATGATACTCATTGTGAGACTAAGCACCATTTAAATAATTAAATCCTATGATTAAGAATTTACCTAGACAATTAGCTAATGAAAATATCAAATATCAAAACATACAATCTACTAAATGAAAGTAAGCTTGGTCAAGAAATTTAATCTCAATTTAGAACAAATTATATTTGACTATTTTAGAAAATCAGGATAAATAATATAAAACATTATAAAATCTAAAGATGTTTAATACAATATATCAAAAACATTGAATTCAGTCAAAATCTAAATTTAATACGATACATAGCATATATTATTATTTCTCACCATATTAAAAACAATTCGTTAATAAAGATGTTTTCACTGAGCTATATATATATATATATATATAAAAGAATGATTTTAAAGCATAGTATATAATACTTTTAGTTTAAAATTAAATGGATGAGTGAATCAAAGCATCAACATCTGCAATCTTTATTCAAGAGTGCAGACTTCGAATTGTTGCTATCGGATAATTAAACTATTGAAGAGTGCAATTAATAAATTTGTTGAGTAGGCACTCTACTAAAATCAAAGGATAAAAACACACAAGAGTAAAGCAGCCATGTCGGATTTTACTAGTTGGCAACACTTGTTTGTAGCCCTGTACGATGTATCAAGGGGCTTTGTTAAAACTATTGACCATCCTTAAAATGTATTTTTTTTCTTCTTATTTTATGATTTTTCATTAATGCGATTGAATAATATAGAAAAGGAAAAGGGACCAAAATTAGGTTATTTGGGTTGAAAATCTTGTGAACAATGGAAGTAAACCTAAAGGAGTACATAAGCAATAGAGAAATGCTTGTTTAATTTAGAAAATGAGATGGAACCCATAAACTGTAAATAAAGTGAACTAATATTAGGTGGAGATCAAATGTGATTGTTTAACTAAGTGTGGATTTGAAGTCAAAATAAAGAAGCCAAATCTAAGTACTCAAAAGCCATAGATTATATATCTAGGAACAGATGGCACTAATAATTATTTGAGCATATACACAACCCATAGAAATTGCAACCAATCACATCTCAGAACCTAGGGATTATATGTCAAACACCCTAATTAAAGTGTTCACATAACTTTTATCACGTTTATAGTATTTCTACAACTGCATGTGCTGACTGCAGTTGTGAATTTCTGCGTGGTTTAATTGAATAATCACGCTATTAATTCATCACCCTTACCACTAATCCATGTGATAAGAATTTCATTGTCATATGTCAAAATGAAATTCTTGCAGAAAAGCCCTTAAACTATTTGGAAAATTTCAATTAAACTTCTACTGCTTTTCCTAATAATTACACTCTATACCTTTTGTAAGAGATTCAATTAAACCTAAACCTTTTTAAACGCGTTTAATTAAACCCCATTTGCTAACTCTATTAACTTTTCGATTAGTAGCAGAGGACTGTTCAAATTTCACCAATAATAGGATGATGCGTAATTATATTTGTTATTTAAATAAAATAAAAATACTTTCCATTTCAGTTTTCCACTGTCCAAATAAGCCTGACCTCCAAATGAAAAAAACGTTAAAGAGAAAAAGAAAATAACATGGTGTTGATTGAATTGTCTACCGTTGATCATCCTCACCATCGCTTACCATCCTCGACCATGCTGGCTTTCTGAACAATTGCAACTGCACGCCTCAGAACTTGTTTGAGCTAGTCAGAGTGATTGATAGAGCTGGTGATTGTGTGGGCGGTTTTGATGGTAATGTTAATATAGAATTTGTGGCTGGCTGGAGATGTTAATAGAGCAAAACTTGGTGGGGGAGAAACTGTTGCAGATTTAGTAACAGAAGTGAACGGAGAAGGAGAAGGAGGCGTTAATGGTGGTGGTGATTTTGTTGCTGTTATTAATGATGGAAAACGTGTGGGGCATTTTTATTATTGTTGCTATTACTGGCTGCTTGAACAGTGATTTATTATTTTAATTGTTGATCTTATTTTTCTTCACATATGAGTACAGATAAGAATAAAAATGAAGAGGGATTTAAGAGATAGAGAAGATACTTTTTTTAGTTGTGTTAGCAATTTGAGTTTAATTATATTTCTGAATAGATATTTAGAATATAAAAAAAAATGATCAGTATTTTTCTCCAAGTAATCACTAGAGAATGCTCTTTCTTGTCTCTAGTTTTTTACAGTTATCATGTATATTTAATAATTTTTAATTTTTATTGATGGATTCTGAATTACTTGTGAGCTATATAATAGGTGTAGTAGTAATTTCTTTTTATTCGTATAAAAATGAAAATCTAAATTTATATATTTTTATATTTGATGGTCAAATATTATTGAGTTATGTTTTAAATATGAAAATTCTATTTTATTAGTTAAAATTCATTACTACATATGTATAATACCTCAAGAATATTGATAGATGGAACCAAAATCATAGGGGCCCATTTGACCAACAGAAGCAGTAATAATTTTGTGTTATTTATTTTCGTACAATTTACTGATAGAATACAAATGTCAAGGCAATGCAAAGGGGCCCTTGATTGAGCTTGAAATTATATTGTCTGTACTTAAAATTTGATTCCAAAGACTAAAGAAGAAGAAGAAGAAGGACATGGAGAGAGTAAAGAAGTAATTCTGATAATCCTCTAATTAATAGTGAATATGATTAGCAATGCTAAGATCACAGCTGTATTTACATAGGAGGAATTTATGTTCATTAAATTAATTAGTTGACTCGAATTTGAGTAAATGGAAGAAGAGTGAGTGAGCTCACCTTTGTTGGACATCCCTCTTTTTTTCTCTTTGGAAGGATGCGTCCAAGAATTGGTGGGAAAATTAGTTTTTCTTTTTTTTTTTATTTTGTCTTTCCTGTCAACACAATAATTTAAAGACACAGTGAATAGGCTTACAAAATAATTTTAAAAGAATTAGTTCGTCATTCAAATTACTATATAAGTTTGATTGGCAGTAGTGTAATATAATTCTCAATTATTAAAACTTATTCCTTTAAGAGGTTAAATCCCATTTTTCAATTATTATTAAAGATCTCCTGATACCCAAGAAACGAACAAGAGCTATTGTGGGATTTTTCATGAAATAGTTGCTAGGGATTGTATCCATGGTTAAAAGAATGTAGACCACTTTGGACCGCAATCTAAGCCATCGTACTTATTTATTCGACAGCAGTAAAGCCATTTCTCATCCAACTACTCAATTCATTATTGGAAGAAATATGGGTTGTTCCAGACAGATATAATTTCTCAATTACCAATTCATCATCTCCATTTTTTTTTTTTAAAAAAAATAAACAAATTAATAGATTATTAGTAAAACCTAGGAAACTTGTTGAGATTCCTCTTCTGTTCATAGGATTAAATTTTGTTATCATGGGACTGGACAATTAATGAAAGTCCAATGTTATGGCTGTTAAATCTTATCACTATCACCCATAAGAACTTAACCATAGGCAGCAGATAATAATAATAATAATAATAATAATAATAATAATAATGAAGGAAATTGACGTGTCCTGTTGTGTGGGGGAACTGGGTCTACAGATTCAATAAATAAAGGCCTTCGCATGTTACAGTAATTAATGAAGGAAGAATGGTAACTCAGCTAAAAACTAACCCTAAATCCAAACCCATATCATATGCCAAAATGGAACCTAAGTTGGCACGGATTAATATACAGGAAGTGTTATTAGTTTTTGTAGTGTTGTGGTCTTGTTTGGCATAACAAAACCGGGGAAACTAGTCACGGTTTTCTTATAGAAACAAGAATAGCAACTACTTCACACTAGTTGTATTAATAGAGAGAGAGAGAGAGAGTGAATGGTATATTAAGTGAAGGGGAAGGCTTAGCCCATTCTACACCATGTAGAAATCCCACTACTTCCAGGCGGCTGTGACAGCTGTATGTTATGTGACCACCCCCCTGCTCCCACCTCTCCTCTCTTCCTAGGGCGACTCCTGTACCCTGTAACCTCCTCCCCCCTTTTTATACACACTTTATGATCATATGTAATTGAAAAAGGAAAAAATAAAGTAATTTTGATGACAATGATGTATGAAAACGTATCAATTATGAATGACCTTTCCTTCATTGGTAATATTAGAATATTATTATTTGGCGCTGTAAGTCTCTAGTTAAATTAATTAACAAATCTGATAATTTCACAAAAACTTTCAATATTGTTCAGTCAGAACCTATTGTCGTAAAATAATCATGATGTTAAGATACATAATGAAATAACCTCAAAATAATTATACAACGAAAAAAAGAAGGGTTGATCAGTGTGTCTGTGACGGGTTCACTTTATATTAAGCTCCACGTTTTCCTTCCTTGGTCATTTTGACCCATCATCATCTCTCTCTTCTAATCCCAGTTCTATATATATGCATAAAGGACAGTGTCCTCTATAAATACCCCAGATACACTCATCTCTCTTCCTGCATTTCCTTCTCTATATATGTACACAGGCATTTCACACAGAACCAAGCAAAAACAAGCAAATTGGTTTCTGGGTTTCTCATTTATATATACACACTGAATAGAACACAAGCTATACATACATATATATATATATATAGATATAGTACTTACAGTAACTCACTATCACAGCAATGGCTGACGCCTTACGAGCAAACTCTAATTCTGAAACTGAGTCTAGCTTTAACTCTTCTTCTTCTTCTTCTTCTTCTCCACCTCCTTCTTCACCTTCCTCATCCGGGTTATCCCCAAACCCGGTACGAAAACCCGGCCCGGAAGAAAATCCCAGAAAACCCAAGAGAGCTAGAGACAGTAGCAACAAGCATCCTGTGTATCGAGGGGTCCGAATGAGGACATGGGGCAAATGGGTGTCGGAGATCCGAGAACCCAGAAAGAAGAATCGGATCTGGCTCGGTACTTTCTCAACTCCAGAAATGGCAGCACGTGCACATGACGTCGCAGCCTTAAGCATTAAAGGCAACTCCGCTATTCTTAACTTCCCTGAACTCGCCGGCACGCTTCCACGACCTGCATCGAACTCGCCTCGCGACGTACAAGCTGCCGCCGCTAAAGCTGCTTCAATGGACTTTAACATTGGCAACGACGACAACAGTAATAGCAATAACGAGAACGACAATAATCATAAAACATCATCATCTTCCACGGTGACGCAATCATCATCATCTTCAATAACAACAGCAGAAGTAACATCAACATCTTCACCGTATAATGTAGCCACGCCAGAAGAGCTGAGTCAGATAGTGGAGTTGCCGAGTCTAGGAACGAGTTTTGAGGAATCGCCTGAATTAAGAGACGAGTTCGTTTTTAGCGACGACCCGTGGCTGTATAATAATCCGGCTTGGTACGAAGACTACTGTTGTGGTGGAAACGGGTATTTTAGTGATCAATTATCATTAATGCCAGAAAGTGTGATTAATAGTGGTTTTGAGTTTTTTTTATGGGGAGATTAGTTTTCTTAATTAGTGTTTAACCTTTTTGGTGTGTTTTCTCTTTTTTGGAATTTTGATATTGTGAAGCCCTTTTGCAATTTTTTTTTACTCATTGAAGGGCTAAATTAAAAATACTTTTTCTTACTTCTCAAGGCTTGATCTTTCTTGTAGACTTTGCTCTTTTGCTCTCCTTTTTCCACTTTAGATTTCTTTTTTTGGCAGAAACGTCGTTGCTTCTTTTCTCAAATTGAATGGTCAAATTTTAGGTTAAAAACGTGTTTGGAATTGTTTGAAATTATATACATTAATCTTAATATGTAGTAGGTTTATCCTTAATGAAATTGAAAACCCAATAAGGTTGTTAGCTTCGTTTGATGAAAGTACAATGGATTTTGCTTAAACTTTAATGGTATGGACATGAACACTTAATTGGCTACCTTCATGTAAGTATTTCTTATTCGATTCGTTTCCTCCTAAAAATGGATACAATATTCTCCATGTACATATACACTGGCACTGCACTGCAGCCTTGCCTCATTCTAACACTTTAGTTCAGTTCCGACTTGGGAAATAGGTTGTCTCTGTTACTGTATACATTGTAGCTGGCCATCTACTTTTAATAATCATCATTATTAGAGAATGAAATTATACATATGATGTAAGACGTTTGGAATGATTACAAAGTTTAAGCTTAATTTAACTAGTTTTGGAAAGATATATATATCAGACAAGTTAATAACAGTTAGGTCCTAATTTAAAAATTTCAATGAATAAATTAATAATGCAAACTGTAAGGTCCTAATTTTTTTCTCTGTATAAATATATATATATATATATTTTTTGGTGAAAAAGAAAATAATATCTTTAGCACTTCTTTTTTATTGGTGAGACTAGGCTCACCCTAAACTAATTATCAAATAATTGTTTCTATCAATGGTTAATATCAATTCTTGATTTTAGATATATCTGTGTGGTATTAGTCTTGTATTATTGACAATATCATTTCAACTACCATATTCGATGCATGGTCATTGCTCTTTGTGTCCTTACATGTGGTTTTTTTCTACATTTCTTTACAAAAGAATAAAAAAAAGAAATTATGTTTTCTTTTAATACTAAAGTTTTTAAGCATGCCCAATATAATAAATCGAATTTTGCAAATTAAATAAGGACATGAGATCCTATAATATTAAGAAAATTAAATCATAGCAGGAGATATTGTATCATGTAAAGGATTTTAGTAGGGTCCATACGATTTTCTCTTATTGTTTAAATAAAATTAAGTCAATCATGGTTGTTAGTATTTCATTATAGTCACTATTAATTTGGGCCTCCTTTAACTTGAAAATTATGTGTGAATATTTATGGGCATGGAGGCCCTGGAAGGAAGCCAATAATATATTACAATTTAAATTACTACTATTATAGTTTTTCAAGGACAATAACAAAGTATAACGATTTATTAACGAGTGGTTAAGCAATTAATTATTAATTTATAAAGTTTATTGTACTTCCGGTTATATTCTATAAAAATTGTGTTAATAATTAGTATTGTTGTTTATATAATATTTCTTTAATCTCATATTAATTATAATTTTTAAAAAAATAAAAAAAAACTAAATATCTATCACTTTTATATACCTAATACAATTATCTTATTTTTGTATTGGAATAAGTATAATAATTAGTATTGGTGTTTATATAATAATTTGCTAATTTATTTAATATATTATTTATATGAATATTATAATTCATCTATTATGCTGAAAAAAAGAACGAAAAGAAAAACGATTGACCGTAACAACTTGGATTTAAATCACATGAAAATTATTAAGTTTGACTGTCTCTACAAGTTTGCTTTCTTTATGCGCGTTTTTGTGCAGTTTAATTAATTTATCTTTTTACCCCTGTTACCGTCGCTTTCTATTCAGACAAATCCCATTGGATGGCTTTACCATGCCAAGCTGTGATATTAACTCATTAGACCGATTACTTTTTCATTTTGCCATCAATATGTTTATGGTCTTGGACAAGAGTACAGGTGTGAGTGAAAGCAACTTATGAAAAAGGCCTGACCTCCACAATTTTTCACTATGTTTTAACATCTTTCGTCTTAATAATTATCAAGTGTATTAATCTGGCTAATAAATAACAATTTAAATCCCCATAACAAGAACTAGCTAGAAGGATGAATCAATCAACCTCCAATACTGAAATTACAAATACACTTTCCTCCTGTTCTTTTACCAGCAATTGAAAAGAACCCTTTTCCTTGAATTGCTACTTGTCCATTAAAATACATTCTTTTCCATTTGTCTATCCTGATATCTTATTTTGTGCCAATTGTCGTCTTTATCACATTTTATTTTTATTTTATACCATTTAACATAAGAATAAATATGTTCATACAATTAATCTCAGAAACAGTTGATCACATATTTGTTTTACATGCATTATAAGTTACGATAGATGTACCATATCAAACCCTCCTTTCACAATTTTAGATTGTGTTTCTTGACATATCGTAATCAAATTCGTGCACAGTAGAGAAGTTACCTGTGTCCTGTTTCGGACCCCTTAGAACCCTACCAATCTCTACGCACTTATTAAACATAATTAAGGCATCCCTACTTGCTCAAAATCTAGCTCACAGAAATAAGATGGATGGTTTTGATAAATTCCTTCACATTTCTCAGTACTCACTGACACCACAAATTCTTTTTTTATTATTATTATTTTTATGTATAATGTTTTAGTTTCAAAATAAGAAAATAAAAACAAATAACTCTATAAGCTTTTCTGATTTTAGGATAATTATAAAATTCCCCCGAGATTTAAAATTAACAATTTTAGTTGATTAACATAGAATTAGTCCTTTAATTATAAAAAAATTTACTATATCTGTCTCTCATTTCTCAATTATACAGTATTTTTATTTTTAAGTCCTTAAATTGCAAAGTAGCTTATACTTTAGTCCCTATAATATTATATTCTCCAAAATTTAATATTCTTAAAAATATTTTTATTAAACTAAAGTGTTTTTTAAGCAAAATCTCATAGGGCATTTAAACCTCTCTTTTTAAATTAAAAAAAGAAAATATTTTATTTTGGCTGTATTTCTTGCATGGAAGTCAAAACACTGTGACCCATTGCCTAGCTGTAAGATGTGAGAGAGATAGCAAATAAAATAATATGAGAATAGCTTATGCTTAGTACTAACTAGTCATTACCTTTGTCTTCTTCATTGGGATATTTCTAACATTACATTTGTTACTACTAAATTATTATATTTTCATTGTCTAAAATAATACTATTTTATGTGGTTGGAAATTGGGAGACCTCAAATCTAGCAATTCTGTATACTTAAACTTTTTGTTGTATACTCATTTTATTTTCCAATTATTTTCTATAAAATATATTTCGTGCTGGACCAAAACAGCAGATTAGTCTTTAATTAATTGAACGATTATCGATAAACTAATACAAAATTGCTTGAGGAATGAGGAAGTCTGACTTCTTATAATTAGAATCAAATTATGAATTAGATACTTATGATATTACATTAGTATGCATTGTAGGAACTTTGCAATCAGTCACACGTGCATCTTTAATTAGAGAGTTGACCCCCTTAGATTCCAAATAGAATTTACTCGAAATTCCCAACTTAGCTAGTGGCTTTGTGTGACTACATGTGTTTTCCACGTTCTTCATGTAACTTTATGTTCTTCTTCATTAATCCATCATCTCTTAATAATTGCAGTAGTTTTCATTTCACTTTGGCATAATACCAATGAAATTTTGAAGTGATACTTTATAACTTTGTCTTCTTTTCTTCTTGCCCCATATATTTGCACATTAAGGCTTCGTATTATAGAATTATGGGTTTGAGTTTAATAAATATATTGTTTAATTTTTAAAAATAATATTTTTAATTACTTATTTTTATAATTTTTAAACTATTACAAGAAAGTGATCCGTCCGGTATAATTAGGATGCGATTATCTGCAATAATAATAATAATAATAATAATAATAATTATAAACAAAAAATTTCACAAAATTTCATTATTTCATAAAATAAAAAAAAATATTATAAAAAGAAAAAAGACCGAAATAATATCTGTTGAGGACAATACATATCGCAAGAACTTGTGGTGATATCTTAATCATGTGGGTGTGTCTCTTTCCTATATTCACTTAAACAACTATGCGCAGCTAAAATTATGGCTATATCCCACCGGCATGCTAATCATATGATTTATTTAACTAATCCTCATTTTGGACTTCTATTTTATAGTTGTGGACCCGATTAATAGAAGTATGCGATTTGTTTTCTAACACAATTAAGTAATTAGCCTCTTAATTAGTTGCCGAATCAATCATCTAATTATTCCTGAACAGTGATTTAATATTTAATCATCGTACATTGATCTTATTAACAGTGAACACACCCTTTTTTTCTTCTTTAATTTATTTGCAATATTCTCGTGATTCTCAACAAACTACAAGTTTTCACAAGGATTTCTTTTTTTCTTTTTTGAAGAAAAAAATTACTATTAATTAACTGAGGATTCCCTGGCACATGCTGTTCTCTAATCTTACCACACTTTCTGAAGTCTGAAACAATGTCCAAGTCCAGCTTAGAGAAATTATGAAATTTCATCGAGGCCTGGGTCCTACCTGTTCAAAGTAATTCTAACCTGACAGATTTTAATTAATTTAATATCTAAGCAGTAATCTCGAATATTTAATATTAATTTCGACAGTTGGGTTTGACCCTAGTAAGTTGGAAAGCCATGTAAAGAGAACATTTGTTGGCCGGTATTTAGTTGCAAAGGAGATTTTATGAAAGGTGTTTGTATGATTTAAAAGGGCATCTGCCATTAGTTGTTAACTGTGCAATTAACTTTTCTAAATAGCAGTTTTGCTCAAGTTTATTTAACAACTTTTCTTAAAGAAAACAATTTATATTACAACGGATAGCACAGAACCTGTATAGCTATTAAAGTAAATGAATCTAACCAACAGTGATGGATTCGTCTCTCTATGTCTAAATTAGTCCTCCCACAATTAAGTTAGATGAAGGATTAATCTGACAAAATAAGAGTATGTAAGATAATAAAAAATGTGTGTTGTGCATACGTAAGAGAGATTTATACCTGATTGTTAAAAATGATGACTCATCGCGAGAGAAAGATATTCATTTTGCTTAGAACAAAACCAGTTCACTAATTCTATTATAACTGCCTAGTAAATAGGAACATTAGCGATTTTATTATTGGAGTTTTTTCGATTTATTGTGGGTTTAGCCAAGTTTTATCTAACGGTTTGGATAACGCATTTTGAAGTATGAGGCCGACCTAATACGTCGGAATATCATATTATTCGGTAAATTTAAATAAGAGATTCAGTAGTTTGACCTGACCAATCACTCTATATTATCAGATAAAATTTCTTAAATGAGAAGCTTTTACTTGACTAAAGTAAGAAGAAGGAATAATTAAAATTATATTAGTCGAGGAGGCTGCCATGCAAGGAGCAAATCTGCCAATGAGTCCTGGCATTACAAAAAAAACTGATCAAGGATGGCACTCGTTTGAGAGTTTTTTTCAAAGATAGGCTATTATTAAAATATATATATATGACACTATATATAATGTGTTATATTTTTATACATTTTTATTTTATTGTGATTGGTCAAAAAATAATTATATATGAACTGAGTTGAGTAAATTATTATTTATTTTAATAATCTATTTAAATTAAAAATGAAAAGGTTAGTTGTTGTGATATGGAATGCAGCGTTTTAAGTTTGTTAGGATTTGCAAGTAAGTTGAACCCCAGCAGGTTGCCCACCGTATCTCAAGAGATTGGCTTTGTTTGATTCCCCATAAAATCTCTTTAGGACATCTCTTATATTCCAATTACCGTACCATTTGTCTCCTTCCTTCTTTCTTTTCTTTCATGAATCACATAATCTTCACGCCAATTTAATACACTCTATATGATTGTATACGTTTTTCTCTATCATTTTCTAGGATTATCTATGAATATATATATACATTTCCAACTTGTCGTTTATCAATAATAGATTTTTATTTTAATATTTTCTTTCAAATAAAAGAAAATTTTAAAAAATAAAATAGTTACCCTTATTTCTCTTCTTCAAACAAATTTGTTCTACCATATATGCTTCGCATACCCATATATCAAAGTTTTACTAAAATATGTGTTAACTTGCGCTGCTACCTCCCAAAGTTTTGAGGTGATTTTGTCATTCCTAAATTTATAAAACAATCTTAATTTTAATTGGGTTTTAATATTAAATTACTTTCTATTGAGAAACTATGTTTATACAAATAAAAATTATATATCAACTCCTAGTTTTCCACTAATTAATTTTTTACAAAAACTCATATTCAGTATTGAACATACAGGCCGGTCCATCCTAAGACTTTTTCAGCCACTCAACTCCATCACAATCGTCCATCATATTTCTCTCCCCAAACAACCCTTCTACCCTCCTATACCTCAGTCTGACACCGATGAAGCGCAGCTCTCACTACTCTTCCCGCCTTCCACAAAGAACACAGCTCATTCATAACGACATCAATAACACTAGCTTGTTTGCTCTCAGTCAGTGTGAAATTGACTCGTTTATTATTGAAGTGAACTCTGGTTGAAGTCTATTAAATTTGTTTTATACCTCGCGAGGCTAAAGGAGTTTAAAGAATTAAATTATTTATCAACCCTTAAAAGATAAAATATTAATTACAATTTAATAAAGTTAATGATTTTGTTTCACTTTCTACGTATTGAATTTTGGCGAAAAGAATTTCACTTGAGAAATGCCTGTTAGGTGTAAAGGATAATGACGCATGAGCATGAAGAAGTGATAGGGCGCAGTTGTTTTAAATTAAATGCAGATTGATAATTACACCTATTATCTCAATTCTCAACAGTCTGCTTTTACTCAAAGAAAACAGGCCGCAGGTCATTTATCAGCATTTACGAAGTTTGATACCAGTTGTTGATTAAATTTTGGAAAAAGTAGCCCTTTTATGATATCACTCCTCAAGTGGTCCAAGAAATGACATTTTAAAGCTTGGTTTTCATGAAAAACTTATTATGCGAGTTTCAGAACATTTTTCTGCTTATAACATATATGTCAGTTTCAAGTAATAGGGTAACAAGTATTCAAGTTCTTTGAAAGAGAAATGACATGCATGTATAAAATGTATTGAAGTAGTTTTCAGGCCTAAGCATGGGTCCTAACTGCATTTATTTCTTTCCTTTTCTTTTCTCTTCTTCTTTGTCGCAAATGTAAGGGAATGCAAGCATGATTCTAATCCAATTAACATGCATTAAGCCACTTTTTAACCATACCATGAGTATTGGAATTTAGAATTTATGAGTTCATGGAGAAGTTTATTTAAAATTCTTTATGTTTGCACGTCTTATTTTCTTTTTCTTTTTAGCTAATAGGTAGGAGGGTGTTGATGTTTACTATTATTATTATTATTATTGCATTTACATAATTGCAAACCTTAATTTGGAGAACTGAACCTATCCGGCCCATAATTTATATATAGCTAATGAAGCTACAACAATAATGCAATTAATAGTAAATGTAAATTTTGGTATACTACCTAGTAGACCACTTAAGCTGCTAAAACTATTTGCATGGGGGCACAAATTAAATAGTATCATGATTTTCTTATTATCTATCCAAAATAGAAGCTATGTACAATATGTGACTTGTTTTGTTATACACTTTCTATCTTCGTTATTTCAAGAATATCATTTTAATCAAGGACTAAAGTTATATATAATATGAAATGTTAGAGACCAGTTTGCTATATATATAGAATAAAAAATTTCAGAATCAGAATGAAAGATATTGTATTCTTTTTAGTTCAAACTCCATGAAAAAATATATCAAAGTATATAATAAGACAAATTTCTGGGTGTATTTTTAATTATCCCATAAGTTATTTAAATTAATATTGCGCTTATCACAATCACAAAATCTGATAAGATCTTTGTCACGCTTACATAATCATACTATTTATTGAATACATAATCATACTAACCAATTTCTAGGCTATTGAAAAATAGAACCTAAAATATTCCTGTCAAAAGAACTCTCTAATCACTTGTGATCATTCCATCGTGTGCGTAATCATGATGATAATGAAAACGAAGAGAATCCAATTATAGATGAATTATTACATAAAAGTTGATAAAAATCTTAGAAGAATATCGAATGAAAAACACAAGGATAGTCATTTTCAGAAATTGTCAAAAGATCGAGTTGGTTGTTTCCTAAATGCCGATCACATACATATGGCTAGGGTGTCATTTTTTGGATTGTTACATTGTCCGAAAACTAGCGTAGAATAGATTAAACACGAAAATGGTAATCCCAAAAGTCATGAGTACTGCTGGTCTTCTTTGGCAATAATGCAGATCGAGTTGGTCACTGTGCAAGTACACTCAAAGTGTTCTTCTGATTTGCGTATGGCATCGTTTGATCTTTTTGTGTGCAATGTTCATACTTCTATCTGTTGATATTTAGAGATTTGTATCTCTCCCACATTGTTAAGTTATTAATTTTTTAGGAGTATTTCTCCCACATTGCTAAGTTAACAATCTTGAGGTACCTTCCAAGCCTATATAATAGAGGCCTCACTTTGTTATTCAATCATCCCAAAAATAAGAGAAAAATATTAAAGAGTTAAACAATTATTTTTCTCCTATTATAAAGAGAGAATTTTAATGTTTTCTCCTTTATAAATAGAGAGTTTGTAACTCCTATTATTTTCTTATAGTAAAATTCTTCTATCCTTGCCCGTGGTTTTTACCCTAATTTGTTTAGGAGTTTTCCACGTAAATCTGTGTATTATATTGTGTATTTTGTTTTACTTTATCTTTATTTTCTCAAATTATTAGCTGTGATTTTGCTCTATCAGGTTCATATTTTTCTACAATTGGTATCAGAGCTTGGTTGGCAAGAAATTTCTTAAAATTCGGTGGTTGCAGCTCAGTCTGATCTTTCACATCAGAAGAGGGCTTTTTGAGGTTTTTTTGGTGCAAAAGAGCTTGTGTGGAGTAATAAGAACACTTACAATTTACGGAAGATTCTGTCCAAGGAGATTGGTACTTAAGAGGTCCGCTTGTGACCCTCCAGTCTTTCCTGGGAACTTACCTAGTGAGTTGTATTCATTACTGCGGTTCATTTTACAAGCTAAAAGGCACCGTTTGTGATAGAAGCAATGGCGGCAAAATTTGAGATTGAAAAATTCAACGGGAGTAATTTCTCACTGTGAAAATTAAAAATAAAGGCTGTATTGAGAAAAGACAAATATCTTGCGGCTATCAGTGAACGACCGACAACACTCACAGATGATAATAAGTGGAACGAGATAGATGGGAATGCTATTGCAAACCTTCATCTGGCACTTGCAGATGAGATCTTGTCCAGTATAGAAGAAAAGAAAACGGCAAAGGAGATTTGGGACCACCTCACTAGACTGTACGAAGCCAAGTCATTACACAACAAAATTTTCCTTAAGAGAAAACTTTAAACATTAAGAATGTCAGAATCTACTTCAGTGACAGAGCATCTTAATGTCTTGAATACTCTATTTTCTCAACTCACATCTTTGGGCTATAAAATAGAGTCACAAGAACGTGCAGAACTTCTACTCCAAAGTCTACCTGATTCGTATGATCAACTCATCATCAGTTTGACAAATAATGTTGTTACCGAAATTCTAGTCTTTGATGATATAGCAGCCGCTATTCTTGAAGAAGAAAATCAACGAAGGAATAAGGAAGACAAGAAGGCAGGTTCACAACAAGTGGAAGCCTTGATGGTGATGAGAGGGAGATCAACAAAACGTGGTCCAAATGGGAGTCACAATCATGGTAGATCAAAATCAAAAAGTAAGAAAAATTATAAATGCTACCATTGTGGTAAGAAAGGTCACCTGAAGAGGGATTGTTGGAGTCTGAAGAATTCCAATCCTCAAGAAAATGTGGCATGCACTTCGGATGATGGAAATGTATTGTGCTGTGAAGCAGCAATATCAACTGAGAGCAGGAAGAGATTTGTTGATGTATGACTTCTTAACTCAGGAGCAACTTATCACATGACCTCTCGAAGAGAATGGTTCCATCATTATGAACCTATCTTAGGAGGATCTCTATATAGTTGTGAAGATAATGTCTTAAAAATTATAGGCATTGGAACTATCAGGTTGAAGATGCATGACGGTACAGTCCGTACTATTCAAGGAGTGCGACATGTGGAAGGTCTGAAGAAGAATTTGTTATTTCTGGGACAACTGGATGATCTTAATTACATTATCAAAGTTCAGAAAGGAATCATGAAGATTAGCCGAGGAGCGCTTGTAATTATGAAAGGAGAAAAAATTGCGGCTAATTTGTATATGTTTTTGGGAGAGACTGTGCATGAAGCAGAAGTATCTGTTGCTTCAAGTAGTTCAAGCGAGAGATCAGCAATGGTGTGGCATCAGAAGCTTGGACATATGTCTGAACAAGGCATGAAGGTTCTTGCTGAGAAAAATCTACTTCCTGATCTCACAAAGGTGTCATTACCCTTTTGTGAGCATTGCATAACAAGCAAGCAGCATCGACTACAGTTCAATACATCCAATTCTAGAAGCAAGGATGTTCTAGAATTAGTTCACTATGATGTATGGCAAGCACCAATTTCATCACTAGGAGGAGCTAAGTACTTTGTGTCCTTCATCGATGATTAATCCAGGAGATGTTGGGTGTATCCTATCAAGAGCAAGGGAAATGTATTTGCAGTTTTCAAAACTTACAAAGCGATGGTTGAACTTGATTCAGGCAATAAGATCAAGTGTTTGAGGACAGATAATGAAGGAGAATACACAGGTAATGAATTTAATAGCTTTTGCAAGCAAGAAGGCATCAAGAGGCAGTTCACTACGGCATACACTTCTCAACAAAATGGAGTGGCAGAGCGGATGAACAGAACTCTGTTAGAAAGAACTAGAGCATTGTTGGAAGCTGCAGGCCTAAATAAGGCATTCTTGGCTGAGGCAGTTAACACCGCCTGTTATGTGATTAACCGGTCTCCATCTATATCAATTGATCAAAAGACACCGATGGAGATATGGACTGGGAAGCCAGTTGATTATTCAAACCTCCATATATTTGGAAGTCCTGTGTATGTGATGTATAATACCCAAGAAACTACAAAGCTGGATCCAAAATCCAGGAAGTGTTTGTTCTTGGGATATGCTGATAGTGTGAAGGGGTATCGCCCGTGGGATCCCATTGCCCACAAGGTTATAATCAGCAGGGATGTAATCTTCTTAGAAGATAAATTGAAGGGATAAGATGATAGCACTTCAAAAGAAAATTCAGAGACTACAACTATACAGGTGGAAAGAAAGTCTACAGAAGAAGATTCTTCTGAAGCAGCACCAGAGCACGAAGAGGAAGAACCAGTCGAGTTTGAAGAACCAGCCGAGTCTGAAGAGTCAGAATTTGGAAAGGGAAAACGTATAAAGTTTACACCAACTTGGCAGGAAGATTATGATATAGGCAGCAATGTCGCATACTGTCTTTTAACTAAGGAAGGGGAGTCATCAACTCTCCAAGAAGCAAAGAGCAGTTCAGATGTATCTCAGTGGATGGCAGCAATGCAAGAAGAGATGGAAACTCTACATAAGAATAAGACTTGAGAGCTTGTGCCACTACCACAAGGAAGAAAGGCCATTGGCAACAAATGGGTCTTTAAGATCAAAAGAAATAGTGATGATCAAGTGGAGCGGTTTCGTGCAAGAATGGTGGTGAAAGGATATGCTCAGAAGGAGGGGATTGACTTCAACGAAATATTTTCCCCTGTGGTTCGATTAACAACTGTTCGATTAGTCTTGGCGATGTGTGCTACATTTGACTTACATCTAGAGCAGCTAGATGTGAAAACAGCTTTTCTTCATGGAGATCTTGAGGAAGAAATTTATATGCTCCAGCCAGAAGGTTTTGAAGAAAAAGAAAAGCGGAACTTGGTTTGTAGGTTGAACAAATCTTTATACGGTTTAAAGCAAGCGCCAAGGTGTTGGTATAAGAGATTTGATTCCTTCATCATGAACCTTGGATACAACAGACTTAATGCAGACCCTTGTGCATATTTCAAGAGGTTTGGTAAAAGTGATTTTATTATCTTACTGTTGTATGTAGATGACATGTTGGTAGCAGGCCCCAACAAAGATCATATTGAAGAACTAAAGGCACAGTTGACTAGGGAATTTGAAATGAAAGACTTGGGACCAGCAAACAAGATTCTAGGGATGCAAATTCACCGAGATAGAGACAATAGGAAGATTTGGCTTTCTCAGAAAAATTATTTGAAGAAGGTCTTGCGACGCTTCAATATGCAAGATTGTAAGTCAATTTCTACCTCACTTCCTGTTAGTTTCAAATTATCCTCCAAAGATGAGTCCTAGTGAAAGAAGGAAGGATAGAAATATCTCGGTATGCATCGATGGTGGGGAGTTTAATGTTCACAATGATTTGTACACGACCAGACATTGCACATGCAGTGGGAGTAGTAAGTCGGTACATGGCGAATCCTGGCAGAGAGCATTGGAATGCTGTAAAGAGGATCCTAAGATATGTTAGGGGAACCTCAGATGTTGCATTATGTTATGGAGGATCAGACTTTATTATCAGAGGATATGTTGACTCAGATTATGCAGGTGATCTTGATAAAAGCAAATCTACTACAAGGTATGTGTTCACACTTCTTGTGTTGTGTTGGTATCAAATCGTTGTGGCGACATCAACAACAGAAGCAGAATATGTAGCAGCTACACAAGCTAGTAAGGAAGCAATATGGTTGAAAATGATGATGGAGAAACTCGAGCACGAACAAGAGCATATTCCTCTGTTCTGTGACAGTCAGAGTGCCTTACATCTCGCAAGGAATCCAGCTTTTCATTCAAAGTCAAAGCACATACGAGTCCAGTATCACTTCGTTTGTGAAAAAGTTGAAGAGGGCACTGTGGATATGCAAAAAATTCATACTAAAGACAACCTAGCAGTTTTTTGATGAAGGCAGTTAACACTGCTAAATTTATTTGGTGTCAATCCTCTAGTGGCCTGATAAAAGTATAAGCAGCATGGAAAGACAAGGAAGAAAGAATGGTGTGAAGATCTGACTGATCCTCAATCAAATCTTCAAGTGGGAGATTGTTGATATTTAGGGATTTGTATCTCTCCCACATTGTTAAGTTATTAATTTTTTAGGAGTATTTCTCTCACATTGCTAAGTTAACAATATTGAGGTACCTTCCAAGCCTATATAATAAAGGCCTCACTTTGTTATTCAATCATCCAAAAAATAAGAGAAAAATATTAGAGAGTTAAGCAATTATTTTTCTTCTATTATAAAGAGAGAATTTTAATATTTTCTCCTTTTTAAATAGAGAGTTTGTAACTCCTATTATTTTCTTATAAAGGGGTTTTCCACGTAAATCTGTGTGTTCTATTCTGTATTTTATCTTACTTTATCTTTATTTTCTCAAATTATTAGCTGTGATTTTGCTCTATCAGGTTCATATTTTTCTACAGTATCTAGCACACTAGGCTTGAGGTTTTAGGGTTTTTTCATAACACTTTTTGAGTTGTTTAGGAATGTCCTTTGGTGCAAATGGCTATGCCTAACAGTTTTTGGGTAATGTTTACAATTCATTAGCATGTTTTTCCTATTGAAAATGGTCATTATATATATATATATATATATATATATATATATATATATATATATATATATATATATATATATATATATATATATATATATATATAGAGAGAGAAATATATGAAAAAGCGAAAATAGAAATTTCATATCAACTTAATCTTATATGATATGTTTTAATCCGCATCAATAAATATTTAATCCCTTTAGTCCAATTTCTATGTATTATAAATAAAGGATATTAAAAATCAAATTGGTCACTCAATTTTGAATTGAAAATTCATATACTTTATGTTGAACATTTGGTACTTTTGAAAAGATTTTTTTTTTTCTAATTTAACCTTAGAAACACACATGTTCAACTCTATAAATTAAGCGTTTATGAAATTAAACTCAAAAATGAGGTATTTGGAAATTATTAAGTTTTACAATTTTAGATGTATTTATAATGTTTATCTCAAAATTTAAGTACCATATTATTATTTTTCCAAGGCGGGCAAACCTATGCATTAAGCTTGGTTGGCTGGCATAAATGGAGACCGAGCAACTTTCATGAAAATGATATGCACACAAGTACTATTCGGTTGATTGTTGGATAAATAATATTATATCTTGAGGGATTTTTGCAAGCATGACGCCCACAACCGGCAAGCTGTTTTCTTGGTTTGGGATTCACAGTAATAAAACTTTCACTTTTGGCTCTCGTAATAATCCAAAGAAATGGATAAGGACAACAGCAGCAACAATAGCAGCTTTCGGCCTTTAACATCTAACCTTCAACAGAGAAAGAAACAACTTTAATTCTTCTCGGCCCCCTCCTTCAGGAAGATGACAACAACAGAGAATTATTTGTTTCCAAAGTTAATGGAATCATTAACTTTGTAATCATAATATCTTGTTTTCTTTTGGCTTGGACTTGAACCCAAATAAATATACAAAACCAATGATAATCAGTTTTTATCAGCTCATGTGCCCATAAAGAACTTCTAATTATTAGGTTTATTTCTGGTACCCACAAGCAATTAAAGAAAGTTTATCTCTTCTTCTCTTGTCTGTTTTAATCATTTTTTTAATAAATTTAAGTAATTTAGTTAATGATAAATACTTAATTATCTACTCAAAGTATATACAACATAAATAATGGAAATTAAATATTTTTATCTAATTATCGAATGATTTAAAAAAATTTAATTATTTAGTGCAAATAAATAAAATATCATTGATTTTTTAAGTTACTGTGTAAGGGAGATATTCAGTTAAAATAAGTAATTATTTTCCTTGATTGAGAAATGATAAGCTTGAAGAACTTTGATTATTTGATAATACTTTCAATTGGTTAAGACTTTGAGGGCCTAATTCATCCTCTTTTATCACATAGTGCAAACTTTAATTATAATTTGGCAATCGCAATCAGTCTTTTGTGTGTAGCATAACATGCACCAATCTTTTCGAACCATAATTCTATTTTCCACTAAATATTGACATCTAGCTAATTTAAATGCGACAGGTGCATTCCTTTGCATAGCCATTAGCCACATGTTCATAAACGGCAACACAAGTAGGCAAACTTCTGTTTGTATAAGGTAGATTCCATAGTACCCACTTCACATACCATCAAATCAATCTCCTTTTAATAAGTGTTTTTGTTTCAAGTTGTCACCAAGTCGGCCTCAGTAACTTTTCGAGTGAAGGATAACCTTACCAGTTTTGCCAACAGATGTCTATTAAGGTGAAAAATCATTTAATGCCAATAAAAACACTTGAACAAATTAATTTTTTTATTTATGTGTTTCATACGTGGGTTATTTGTTTTATAAGTATATAACATAATATGTGAATAATATTAATTGATAAATTAATAATTATAATTATAATTTATATATTATAATATAAAATCATCAGAAAATAAAATAGTAATAAAAGGACTCCTATATTTTGGAAAATAGAGCAATTATCAAATTTGAAAACATAATACAGTTATCCTTTAGCTAAACAAAAATATTTTTTTAAATATTAACTTTTAGTGATGGTTATAAATTTGTCTTTGTATAATAAATATATTATAAATAATTATTTGCATTCTAAAACAGCTTATTTGAATTTTAAGGTTAATTTATATAAATATAATATTAATTGATAAATGGCAACCTCGTCGTATTAAGATAATTATTAAGATGTTGATAAAAACTCTTATGAGTGACGCTATAGTATTAACTTGATCTGTATTATTATGGATTTCAAAATAAATTTCATTATCATATTTTTATGCACTATAAATAATTTTTATTACATATTCATATTATATATTAATTATTTATTCTTGTCATTAATAAATCGAACAAATTAATTCTTATATCACTCTTAATTTAATTCTTACTATGAGCCATAATTTGATCCCTACAGTAAATTATTAATTAATTTAAAATAAATTTATATTTAATGTTATTATATTATAATTACTATAATTGTTTTTATACACAAGACAATAAAAGTCGATTTATTACTCTTTATATGGACAAATGATTTTTTAATTAATTATTTTAATTCTACTAATTTGATACTAATATATTTTTATTCCCTTTAAAAAATGGCATCTACAAATACAATCAAGAAAAAAAATCTTAAAATTTTTTATAGATCAATCTTTTATTATATTACTTTCTACCAAATTTATTATGGAATGAAAAAAATTATTAAAATTAATTTCTACATATAAAAAAACTATGAGAACTGATATAAATAATCAATCTTTTAATTAATCTTTATAGTCTATTTTAATTTGGTATTAATATATTTATACTCTTAAGATAATGATATCTACAAATATAATAAGAAAAGGATCAATTCAAGTACTTCTCAAAATTGTCTAATAAGATAAAGGAAATATTCTTTTAAAAATATAATAGAAAAGAAATCAATAAAATTAAATTTATAAAATAGATATCACATTAATTAATCATATACCAAATTTAGATCACAATTAAATTAATAAATTTACTAGAGAAAAAGAATTTTATCACATCAAAAGCAGTAGAAATAATATAATTTTTTTAAAAAAAATTAATTATTTTTTGTTATCTTTTTCGATAAAAAAATAATGAATTATGAAAGAATACCATCAATGATTTTTTCATGAATTATTCAGAAATAGTGGATATGAGTATAAAGATGAAAACTTTAAATAGACCAATTTAACACTTTAAATTTCTTATATAAAAAAAAACTTATATAAATAGATAAAAATTACTTACTTTATAAAAATAGAATAAGCATTTATCAGAGAATAAGAAGAAAAGAAAATTTTTAAATAGAAATAAAAAAAAATATTAAATAATAAAAAATACTTATCTCCAATTAATCTCTTAAAATTTTTCTAAATTTATTTATCCTTTATCCATACTTTTTTATATATAAATTTATGTATTAATATGCCTCCTGATATGAAGATATTTAGTAATTTATTATAAGAAAACAGGATATGTATTTTTACTAAATTTAAAAGGAATAGTAACTCACAAGTATTATATCTGTGTATATTATATTTTTTTTCATTTCATGGTCTTACTCTTCTTGTGTTGCTTAACTAATACGAAACGGAAAAAGAGGGGAAAAAACGTTATTTACTGTGGGAAGTTTGACATTAAATAAAAGAAATCATTTGTGGGCTGAAATTAAAAGGACACAGCTTTTTCCCACGGCTTAATTATTGCATACAATGTATTAGCGTGCGCCCAGTGTGTTTTTTCCTATCGCGGTGGTGAGAATTAAATTATTAATTCCACCATTGGGGTCTCCATTTTTCTCTGTAATTAAGTATATAAACCGACCTTTTTATTATTTTATCAAAAACAATAAAATGATTCAAAAATCTGCCATTGAAATTGCAATGATATGAGTGGAGGAACGAATTGACAGAGAACGTAGAGAAAAAGGAGATTTTAATAATAAATATTGTATTATTAAAATATATTCATTTTAGAAAGTACGGATTCAATCACTTGACTGAAAGGAAGAAATAAAGTAAAAAATTAAGATATAATAATTTGATAAAATAATAAAATAAAAGTATTTGATTCAAAAAGAATAATTATTAAATGAAACAAAAAATTTAAATACTTGAATTAATTTAAATGCACGAACGGAAGGACAGTAAATGAATTTTAAAGAAATGGTAAAAAAAAAAAAAAAAAAGTAAGACGATAAGACACATGTGTTTTCTGATCTGTAAATTCATTGGATGACACGTTTTTTATTCTATTTACTTTTCTTTTTCTCATACACCGAAGTGACGAGAGAGTTCCGAAGAGGCTGTTTGTGTTTTCCTGCTTAAGAAAAGTTTACAGTCAGGAACTCACTCGATGTCTACTTCTAAAATTCTTGGCTACTTGCGTCAGTGGTCAACTTTGCCTTTTTGGCAAAGAGAAAAAAAGTAAATAAAGATAATAATAATAAAGTTGTGCATGCAATTATTCAAAGATCATCCCATTCTAACTGCATAACACGTGTGCATGGCCAAAACAAAAAATCGCATCTTTTAAATTGTGATGCAAAATGGCGTCACAGTTTTGAATGTTTATTATAATAATAAACCAAATACGTTGAAATAGTAAGGCACCTTTAATAAAAAGAATCTGATAGTTCATGGGAATTCGACAAAGAAAATAATTGTAAGAGATTCCTTTTCTTAAACATGTATCCTTTCTTTCAATTATATTTCCATTCCACACATATCTTTTATTTTTAAGTCATTTTGTTAACAAAATTCATAATATCGTTGATCTTTAGACCTAATGATATTAATTTATTTTTACTTCCTAAAATAAATCAGATGTAAACAAATTGATGAAGTGTATATAATAATAATGTTTGTATTGAGAAGGAGGGTTATGATGGACAGCTCTCTTACAGCTTACGTTCCG
Organism: Ricinus communis; assembly: GCF_019578655.1. NCBI lineage: Eukaryota > Viridiplantae > Streptophyta > Magnoliopsida > Malpighiales > Euphorbiaceae > Ricinus > Ricinus communis. Next base: position 27,492,958 of record NC_063258.1, read on the forward strand.
TACAATGATTAATAAAGCGTAACAAGACTCCGGATTTGATAAGTCGGATGCATCGGTACCGTCAATGATTTTCACATCTATGAAACTGTTATTTAAAAAAGAAAAACAAAAACAGATGCTGAGGTGATGATAAGGGATATATATGGGCAGATTAAAGAAGAAAAAGGAAAAAGAAATCCAAAAAAAAGGCTGCCTGGATGCCTTCCTCCCATCAATCATCATGCACCATCTGTCATTTCATAAAAGTTACTATCATCCGCTGTCTGCCACGTTCTATTAGTTTGGCCCATCCAAGTTATTGCCAGCATTAGAAAAGTGAAAATTATTCATAAAGCCGACAGAGATAACGATTATCTTCTTCCAAACACCGCCACATTCATCATTTTTCCCTTCCAATTCCATGCTTGCCATTTTGTTAACTATTAGTTTTAGGTCAAATATTAAAATTCTTAATCATGTCCGGAGGTTAAAAGAGAAGGAAAGAAATAAAAGAAGAAGGAAAATTACATGTCCCATTCGTCTTTCTAATACTTTGGTACTGTAACTGAATATGAAATAGTTGCTTGATCGTAAATGCCTGATAAATAACTTATTTATATTTGGTAATTTACTGCTAATGATTTATTGGGATGATGAGCTAATAAACATTAAATTTCAATTTTATTACATTCTAAAATGATATTTAATAAAATTATTCACTTTTTTGGGGGAAATTGGAAAACAACACCAAACTTTTGGAATCAAGGGATATGGAACCAAGATGTAACATAGAATACAAAATACTCATAAGGTAACAGGTGGGCATAATATGTTTGATTATTGGGACGTGAGAGAGGCACGTGATCTACAGTGGTGAAGCAGCTGCAGCAAGGAAAGGCCGTGCCGGCGGCGGAGGAACCGCGTGGAGTAGACGAGTGTGGCTGTCACTGTCTGGAAAAGCAAAAAAAAAAAAACTACTGTTTTCCCAGCCAGTGGAAAACACTTACCAATATACAGCGACTGTCGGCATGCAGAGGTCACAGCATCGTGAACTCGTGTAGAACCCGCGTCTACGCTTCTTCTCTGGCCTAGTACTAGATTCGCACCATCCAATTGCTGATTGCTGAGGGACGCTACATTATTTATTTAATTTTAGGTCTTCTTCTTTTTTCTTTTTTTCTAATTTTAGTTTTATTAGGGACCACTTTGTCAACTTTTTCTTAATACTTTTCAGTTTTCAAGATCTGCGGCTCTTAGTTTTATTTCAAATAATTGTTTTCCTCTCTAAAGAAAAAGAAGTAGACTCACTTGGACTGTGTTCCTTTTTTCCTCATATTTATATAAATGGCATAGTATAGCATTGCATGGTTGGTTGGGTTGCTTATACGGAGATTGTGATTATTAATTATTGATGTTTATTGTAAGGGCGGTGGATACTTTCCAAATATAGAAATTAATCCATCATAATCTAAAAGAGAAGTGGTCATTATGAGGTGTTTAGTAAAATTATTTTGGTGGACAAGTCCATTGTGGAGATTAAGGCTGTCCCATGGGAGATTAAGTCCACCGTGGAGGATATTAGACAGCTAGCTACATCTTTTGATTTTATTTCTAGAGCTTGCAATCGTGTGGCAGATTGGCCCTCCAAAACTGACTTAGTTTTTGTAAATCCTCGTTGGATGTCTGCTGTCCTTGCGGAGCTTAACCACCTCCTGCTCCAGGATATAATTCCTTTTGAGTTGCAGTGATGTGCATCATTTCTTGACAAAAGAGTTTATAAGAGAAGAATAATCCAAATTTAATTAATAGTATATTTGTGATCATACTCATGATTTCATATGCTTCCTCTCGGAACATATCTCGGCAAAAAGATTTATGACTTAATAATTATTGAAATTGAATATCATATTTTAATTTAATATGAAGATTAGATTATTTTAACAAAGGTCGTCATAACTAAAACCCATTGTCTTGAAAAAAAAATTAAAAAATAGAAATCAAACGGTAAATTTTTACCAAGGAGGGAGATGGTGGAATATTAAGTCTATAGGCCATTGCCATTTCCTTGAAAAGTGTACTATCTAAAGAAGTTTTAGTTCAATTTGCGTTTTACATTACAAAGAGCATCTTTCCTCCAAACGACAAATTGATAGTTAGAATGGCATATAGGAAGTGTTGGACCAAACAAATTTAAACTTTGTTTGTTTATTTTTCCTTTTTGTTGTTATCAAATGTATGCATGTTTTTTATTTTAATAATGTTATTATTATAATGGCCTTTTTGGAGTATAGAGCTGCTACGAAAGCTATATATATGTAGTCATTAATTCCAAAAAGTGTTCTTTCTTTCTTTAATTGAAATAGAGAAAAGTCTAAAATACAAATTATAAATCACATACACAAGGCAAATTATATATACATGTATATTTTAATTTTAAAAAAAATTCTAAAATATGTTTCCATATATATATATATATATATATATATATATATATATATTAATTGCGAAACATAATTAGCATGATTAATTAGAGATATAAACTCAGTTACTACCAAAATAACTCATCTAATCATCATAATTTCCAAAGATGAAACTCACCTTCGTCTCTTCAATAATGAAATGGGCGAAGGATCTGGACTTTTAGTACAGGCTAGTAGGACCTATTAAAAAAAGTATAGTCTATCTGGCAGACAAAGTGCAAGTTGTCTGATACGGAAGAAAATGTATATGGAAGAAAAATTTATATGGTTTTCTTTTTAAGAAAAAGAGAAAATTGTTTTGGTTGGTCGGCTAATTCACTAATATCATTTTCAATGTTTATTTGAAGCGTAGAAAAGATCAACAAAAGATAAAGATAATGTGCCCTTTTTTTCTTTAAGGAGAAATGATGTGAATTTTTGCCTTTTCTACAAAAAGATGCCACTTTTTATCTCAAGCCTAAACCCATTTCTATAATGGTGTTTGACAGCGAGTGGTCGTATAATATAACACATTTCAAGCCACGAATTCCTAAAATAAAGTGTCAAATTTTCATTCATTACTTGTAGATATTTCGCTAACGATTTGAAAATTAGGGATTATCTATTTTCTTCACACTGACTGGACTGAAATGAAAAGTTAAAAGATAAAATGCCTTTTAAAGGGGAAAGATAATTTTTGTCTGATTAGAAAAGGCAACCTAACTATTGTGGCCTTTGTCTACTGTCGACCAACCAACATTATCTCGAGGAGAAAATAAATCTCAACCGTCATTTTCACGAGGTTTGAACCTCTTTTAAGGTCAATTAGGGTGTAATCTAAACTAGTTTAGCACAACAACTAAGTGGGTATTAAGGAAGTTAATCTTCTTTTGCTCGTCGTTTCCACTAACTAATTCTAAACGCTTCCGCTCGTTTTAAGTTAATCTCACATGGATTAAGAAAGGCAAATTAGAGCTTGAACCCTTTTTAATATGTCTGATAACATTTCACAATTGTACGGCTAAGAACATCAAATATTCTTAATTGAGTACCGAATCTGAATAAGAGGTCCAAAATATAAACATGTCTTTTCCAATAGAAATTTTGATGGACCTTGTCACCTACCAACCATGGAGGTCCATGGACCCTATGGAAATTTCCTTCTCTTCTATATAGAAAATTGGAAAAAATAAACTATTTGGCACAAAAATAATGCTACATATAAACATCCCTATAGATATGAGACCGACTTGTAGGAGGGTCCCCAGGTGCACCTATCTATGTGCCGACCTCATGTAATTAATTACAAAATATACCTAAGACTTTAATTTAGAAAAAAAAAAAAAAAAAAGTCCCTGATGTTTATTTTGGTTTTATTTTTTTTATCCCTACTGTCTCCAGAGTAAGTCCTTAATAAATTTATAATTTTTTTCACTCATGCTCTGATCCTTAACACTAACTTGGACAAAAGTTTTGTGCCACAAAGATTAAAAATTAGTTGCACCCTGATTTCAAGTATGATATAACAATCCTTTTAATTTATTGTTGGATGATGAAGAAGAACGATACGTGGCAAGAACCGTCGGATTAAGAATTGTGGCATTGATTGGTCAAAGGTGACTGCTGTAGGTAGGCAGTGAAAAGTTAGTTGCTGTTAATGTACACAGGGCGAAAGAAGAAGGGGACCGATGCGATGGGTCCTCTTCATGGATTTGCGGCGTCTACAGAATCTGCTGTGCAGGGACATAATTTCTTATAGAATGTGACGGGCCATCGCACGTGTGTATTCTCTATACCACACGTGTGTAGCTTTTTGCAGACAGTCCCTTGTGCAAAATGGAGGAGGAAAAAAGAAAAAGAAATTAAATTAGTCTGGTTTTGTCTGGTTTTTGTTGGGTGGGAGGTTGAGAAGAGAAAAAAAGGAATTTGATAATATCATATATGAGTAGTGGAAACATGTGAATCTTCAGGTGGAGCCTCTCTTGGAAAGGGAAATTATGTTTTTCTTGTGTACACAATATGCATGTTTGATTCTTTAATATTTCTATTTCTTTCTTCTTCTTTTTTCCTTAATCTATATGTGCTTGTTGATGCAATGATATGGTGATGATGTGCTCTGACATTGTTGCCTCATGTGGTATTTTCAGTAAGGAATATGGAATGGAATATTATATTTATTATTAACTAGATTAGGGCAAGACCCTTGTATAACAAGTCTAAAGCCAATATGTGAAAGAAATGAACCAAGAGAAGAAGCTTATTGTATGTATGTACCATAATGAAACTGAAGAAATCTGACAGTACGTACTGGGTAAGCCCAGAAATAGATTAGTTCTAATTTGCATTAACCAATACCATCGAAAGGAAACAAACTAGTTGTGATCTGGTTTAGAGCAATCAACATCACATTGCACATGGGCGTTCTTCGATTTCGTGACTTCCTGAGAACCCTCTAGACAAGGGCTCATCGACAGTTCCTTCTTGTCTTTTGGATTATTCTTCGGATACAAGCGGTGATGCTTCAGGGACATGTTTAGGTTTGTGAGTGATTATATGAATATTAACTGTCCATTCCTCAAAGTTTACCCTAGAAAAATCAGTGATATTTTAATACAGTGATACTTTTAAGATCAAAGCATGGTTATCATGGGATCCTTAGCAAAGTGAAGCTTGGGCCAAAAAAGGTCCTTTTGAAGATTGGGCTTTAAGACAAATTTGATCCATCCAATTGGCACAAATGTTATAGATCACTGGGAATAATGTTCATGTCCATATTACGACATGCCAAAAACGAACAAATCATAAAGTGTACATTAATACCTCATATCACGACAACAGAATATAGTAATAAGTAGACGAACAATAAATTCTAGTTCTGAAAGCTTCTTGTGGGTAAGATAAGACAGTGCACGACATGATCTTTACTGTTTAAAAAGAACATGCACCTAACATGGAGAATTGGGTTTATTTGGTGCCTTTAAAACTCCACTTGCCTGCTTATGGCTAAGGTAGTTGTTGCTGAAATTTTTTATATTAATTAGAGGAGCACATTTGAACAGGGAAATGAATAATAATAATAGTGGTATGGACACAACAGCCATACATGAATTAGCATGAATGCCAAGGCACAGACACAATAACCATTGTTGCCTCTGGGTTAGGGTTATTAAGGTTCTTAAAGACTATTGCCCCAAGGGCTTGTAAGAAACTGGCCAGACTAAATATAGTTGGTTCTGGGCTTGATTGGTTTATTCATATAACACACCATGGGCCACGACTCAGGAGAGCCCAGGCATGTAAGAAACTGGCCGAAGCACTTGCTCCAAGCTTAAAAAGAAAAACACAGAAAGAAAGAAAATAGTTTTTATTAGCAATGCCATGACAATCACTGTACTGAAACAAGTTCTTCCTGGACATGTATTTACGTGGGCTATTAATGAACCCAAATGCCTACGTTTTGAAGCTACCATTCCATCATTGGAGAAAATGGCAAGTACCAAAACCAGTAAGTAGCTTTAGTCCTGGAATAGCAGGTTGTCCAACTACAAATTTCTGACAACAGTTAGGTTTGAATTCCATTCTAGCATGTGCTCTTGTGGTGCATTATAAAATTGGCGTCCGACCAATGAACAAATCTGGCCTCGCTTTGTGCATAAATCAAAAGGCACTGAAAATAACACTGAGTGTAGAAATTATCAGCAGTATACCTCTCATGAATCTATACTTCTCAGTTTCCGAAATCACAGTATCGTAGGGCACTGAATCACAGGAAGGGGCATTATCAGAGTTAGCACAATATGATCATGAGAATGGTGCATGTTATTTCATACTCGTAGAGGAAGCAATTCTAAGGAGAGGAGCCGCTGAATTTGAGTGTCTCTGTATTTGGTTGGGCTCCGAATTTAAATTTCTGTTTATTCTGTTATGTGGGTCAGCTTCTGTATGGCTCCAAGCTGTAAAGGGGTGACATGAATCATGATTAAAGTAAGCCTCTGTAATTGGAATTTATTCTATTATTCGTTTTGGGCCAAACTGATCAATTTTACATGCCAACTTGATGGTAGTTGAGTTGTGATTTTTATAACTGCAAGAATAATCAGACACTTTACATAATCAGTGATCGGCAATCTTACACAAAAAAGTGCCCCTAAAACTTGCTTGCTTCAGCAGAATTATCTGCCTACACAGCATTAATTACTAGAGTTTAGTTTGAGAGTAGATGGATCTAATTTACCATTCAAGTTGAATTCTCATTTAAAAGAGATTTTTTTTAATTATGCATACAAAAATAGGTACATGGGTACTCTCTATCTATCAAATGTGGCACATACAAAAGTAATGATGGGGATAACTGAATTTATTAAAGAACGCTTATTAAGTTCTTCCAAAATATTCAGTATTTTCATGATATGGGTTTTTTGGCAATTGATATTTTAATTCTTGAATAAATGTTTAAGTTTGAGTGGCTCCTTCATTTATAAAAATTGTAATAATAGTGAGAATGATTGCTCAATTTTGACACAGAACCTACTCTAAAGTAATTCAAGACCAGATTATAATTGTTTGGTAAAGCTAATTAAGGACAGATCACCTTCCATATTTATTAGTATTAATAGCATTTGTTACTGTTATTAAAAGGGTGTCAACTGTCAATTGTTAGATGTTGTTTCAATTACTACAGCTGCATGGTATCAACTTTCTCCATCAATTTGCAATCTTCACCAAACCAAAAGAAGTGAAAACTGTACGTTTGCAAATAGAGACATTGTCCATGGATAATAGGAAAAGTCCTTATCGTATCTAAGAATTTTGTTTTTATTTGTTACCCAGAATTTTATGGCCAAAGAATAAAATTTGAAAAGAGCATCCAACTAAAGAATATTGACATAAATTTAAAAGACAATATATTTTTACGTGCAGTTTTTATTCATTACCAGTGTCCCCTCCTGCTAGTGGTTAACACTTATACTGTGTTTATTTGGATTTATAAAATTTATTTCAATTAACTTAGAATTTTATATATTCAAATTTATATAAAATTTATTTTAGTTAAATTAAATTTTAATAAAATAAATAAATTTTTTAAATAAATTTCAGTTAATATATTTTATAACACTAAAATATATTTTCTAATTTTATTATTTTTAATAATTTTTTTAAATAAAATAAATTATTTAATAAATTTTAAATAAATATAATATTAAAAAATTGACAGCAGTTTTAAAAAATATATTAATCCATAATCTTGCATTGCATTGCATTGAGGTATGAGTAGTATATTATGTTATTTTAGCTTAAACATGGTAGTAACTAGCGATAGTTATTTAATATATAAAGCGGAGTGATGTCAAGACACTCACTTTCAAGCATATAATCTATTATTACAACAACATGATTAAGGAAAAGAACCCCAAAAGAAAAGAAAAGAAGAGGCAGAGCTGTAGCTTTATCCTCATGGATATCTGGGTTGGCAGCATATACTTTGGCCAGGCAAAGAATATATAAATATATTTGTTTTCCAGAGGAAAACATCAAAGGTTTGAAGAGGCTTTTGTTTGACATTTTCCTAATAATTTGTCATCCATAATCTTAAATGTCTTTTGCTCTTCTGACGCTTTCTTCTTGGTTTCAAGCAAGCTGCCTTCTGTTTAATTACAATTCAAGCCACTTGTATTTTTCTAACCAAATTTCAACTACTGGCCCAATTGTATGCCTATAATCTAAACTTTAGCTTTAGTTTAATATCTATTTATTACATAATATGCTTCTACAACATTTGTGAGGTTTCCTGTTTTCATTGAAAAATATTTGGGAGTTTAACCAACAAAAGAAAATTAATATTTGTGAAGTGTTTTATGTTATCTAAATGCAAATGTTTAATTTCCCATATCTTTATTGTTGTGTATAAAGAGACTGATCAGATTAAATTGGATTTGGCATGAACAACAACACTATTAAAAGTGAGACAGATTTAGAGTTTGCAGGCTACTTAGATTCTTTTTTTTTTTTTTTTTTTTGTCGAGCTTGGTTATGCTTACCAGCTTTGACCTTCGATTTTAATATATAATGGACTTAAAAAGCAATATTAATGTTTAAGGTATCAAATAAATGAAGACAGGTCAGTTAATGATTGATAGGGAGAGAGAAAAAAGAGGACAAAAATTGGTTCAGTTCCTCCACGATTGGTTTGGGTTTCTTGTCTTTATTTTGTGATTCTTGTCCTGTTGTATATGATCAGTATTTGAATTTTGGTTGCTCCTTTTTTTTCTTTTTCCCTTATGGTTTGTATGAATATTGTGTTTTGTGGGTAGAATGGCCTGAGTTGATGCTTAAGGGGAATATCCTCGACTTGAGACCCAAATGTTCTTTATTAAAAAAGAAAGAAGGTGCTGTTTCTTTTAAGGAAATTGTTGACTTAAAATCTAAACTAAAATGACTATGGGTTAGTTCCATAAAAGAAAGTATTAGTCATTACTATTTAATTAAAAAACATGAAATTCTTTCCCAAGGAAAGAAAAGAAGCAACAGGGGGATGCCATAGAAAAAAATAAAAGTGATGGTGAAAGCATTAGCGACGGTGGTTTTCAGATATGTCACTAGAAGTATAAATTTGTTTCACGAGCGATGCCTGATTCTCGAGAACGCCACTCCATTTTCCAGAATTTCCACGCTCTTTCACTTTTCTCTCTCATATAACCCTGTAACCAACCAACCGCTATCTCTCTCTCTCTCTCTACACGACACAAAAGAAACAGTCTAATCTACATACAAAATTCCCAACTTTTTTTCTTTGTTTATTGATGACACTGAAAACAACATCATTTCTACCTTAAAAGCCAAGCAAGAATAACAGAAGAAACACAACTTTTACATAATCCACTCAATCCTCTCAAAAGTAAAGAAAACGACCATCACCACTCACAAAAGTGAAGAAAAGGAAAAACAGAAGTCTTCTTTAGCCCACCTTCCCTTTGGCCACTTCAATACTAAGCCAATATGTCTCATATTTTCAGGGATAAACCGTTAGGCAACTCCAAAAGACATAACAATAATAATACTAATATTAATATTTCAACTCCGACCATGCCAATTTACCCAACTCAAGGCCTCCATTCACCTTTTAGCGACGCTGCTCCCAATTTATCCAATTCGGAGCTCCAAGAATCCGCTTACGAGATTTTAATTGCTGCTTGCCGGAGCTCCGGTAGTAGGCCTTTGACTTACATCCCTCAATCTGAGAGAAACGGTGAAAGGGCCGCTCCGCTTCCTGCTTTGACCCATGCGCCGTCTTTGCAGCGCTCGTTGACTTCCACGGCCGCTAGTAAAGTCAAGAAGGCGTTGGGGATGAGGTCGAGTTCGATAAAGAAGAGAAGCGGCGCCCCCGGCGCTGGTGGGGAGGTGGCGAGCGTAGGGAGAGTGAAGAAAACGGTGACGGTTGGGGAGTTGGTTAGGGTTCAAATGAGAGTATCCGAGCAGACTGATTCGAGGATTAGGCGAGCACTTTTGAGGATTGCTGCTGGTCAGGTTTGTTTTTCTGTTTGATTATTCTTTGTTTGGTTACTAAGAAAGTCAAGAGGGAAAAAGAAAGGACGATCTTTCTTGTATGAACTTATGATTATGGGAAATTGCGTGAAAGTTGAAATCTTTTTGTTTCCAAATATAGAATCTTTCTCTCTCTATCTCCAGTTCTGTGAATTTGTTTTAAACGTACTATCATTTGCTTGCTTTGGAATGTGGTTCGGAATTGAGGAAGATAGCAGATATTTGGAAACGGTCGATTAAGTTCTATATGGATGGTGCCATTACTGATTGTTTTATAAATGGGAGTAAAAACTTTGATCTTTGAGTTAATTTATGTCATTTTGTTCAGTGTGGTTTTTAAATAGAGTATTGTCAATTACTGAGTTTCTGTTTCTGGTCTTGTATCAGCTTGGAAGGCGGGTAGAGATGATGGTTCTGCCACTGGAGCTATTGCAGCAACTCAAGTCATCCGATTTCCCTAATCAACAAGAATATGAAGTTTGGCAGAGGAGAAATTTGAAGCTTTTAGAGGCTGGACTTCTTTTGCATCCTCACCAACCACTCAATAAGTCTGACAGTGATCCACGGAGGCTCCAGCAGATAATTCGTGGGGCATTGGAAAAACCCATTGAAACTGGGAAAAACAGTGAATCCATGCAGGTTCTCAGGACTGTAGTTATGTCTCTTGCTTGTAGATCATTTGATGGGTCTGTTTCTGATAGTTGCCACTGGGCGGATGGGTTTCCTCTGAATTTGAGACTCTACCAAGTGCTTTTAGATGCTTGTTTTGATGTCAATGATGAATCCATTGTTATTGAAGAAATTGATGAGGTTTTAGAACTCATTAAGAAGACTTGGGTAGTCCTTGGAATTGACCGGATGTTGCATAATCTCTGCTTTTTGTGGGTTTTATTTGACCACTATGTTGCAACTGGCCAAGTTGAGGATGACTTATTGCTTGCTGCTAATAATCTGTTGCTCGAAGTTGAAAAAGATGCAAAGACAACTAAGGACCCAGATTACTCCAAGATTTTGAGTTCCATATTGAGTGCAATATTGGGCTGGGCGGAGAAAAAGCTTCTCAGTTACCATAACAGTTTCCATAGTGATAATATTGAATCAATGCAAACTGTTGCTTCTGTGGCTGTTGTGGCAGCAAAAATCCTGGTAGAAGATATTTCTCATGAATATCGTAGAAAAAGGAAAGAAGTTGATGTTGGCTTTGAGAGGATTGATACTTACATAAGGAAATCTTTGCGAGCTGCTTTTTCTCAGGCAAGTCTCATTGATTCAGCATGATTTCCTTAACAATAGTGATGGATCTATTTTAGTTAATACTTTATCCCTACCTTGTCCAGTTAATGTTCAATTTTGATGGTTATAACACTTGCTCAAAGATCTTTTTCCTTTCTGAAATAGAACTTAAATCATTTTGACATTTTTATGCATATTTTGAAAGAACTTCAAAACTACAACTTTCAAGACGTACCTCTAGTACAAACGTTTCAGGCACAATATGATTCTTGGAACTCTTCTTTGTTTCCATTATCAAGGAGCATCTTTTTCTTTTTGATTGTGCTAATTCCTTTAATTCTGTACGTCTAGACCATGCTAGCATGCTGGCCTTGCTATCATTTATTGTGACTAATGGGTTCTATTGGATTCTATGAAGACAGAAAATGGAGAAAGTTAAGTCAAGCAAACATTCAAGACATCAGCAGACTCCACTTCCTATTCTATCTGTGCTTGCACAAGATATTAGTGAACTGGCTTTTAATGAGAAGGCAATATTTAGTCCAATACTCAAGAGATGGCACCCTCTTCCAGCAGGTGTAGCCGTAGCCACCCTACATTCTTACTACGGGAGTGAGCTGAGGCAATTCATTTCGGGTATCAGTGAATTGACACCTGATGCAATACAAGTGCTGTGTGCTGCTGACAAATTGGAGAAAGATCTTGTGCAGATCGCAGTTGAAGATGCAGTGAACAGTGAAGATGGTGGAAAGTCAATAATTCAAGAGATGCCTCCTTATGAGGCTGAAGCTTTAATTGCTGATCTTGTGAAGTCGTGGATAAGGACAAGAGTTGACAGGCTGAAAGAATGGGGTGATAGGAATCTGCAACAAGAGGTACGATTTATTAGCTATTAAAGTCAGATTGCTATTAGGTGTCCTCCTGTCCCCCTTCCTCTGAAATACCAGATTTGGGAGACTTGACTCAGGAATGAGCGTATCTATTGGGAAACCATCAGAAAATATGTTTTCTGATTGTTGAATTGAAACTTTAGAGTAGTCATTGATCTGACCTTCCCCCTCTTTGACATAGGTATGGAATCCACAGGCAAACAAAGAGCGATTTGCTCCTTCTGCTGTTGAAGTTCTACGAATAGTTGATGAAACTTTAGAAGCATTTTTCCTATTGCCAATACCTATGCATCCGGTCTTGCTTCCATACTTGGTCTCTGGGCTTGACAAATGTCTGCAAAGTTACATATTGAAAACGAAATCTGGCTGTGGTATGTAATGCATTACCTGAGAATTTCTCTTTAATACTTAATCATTTCTCCATGATTACGAAAAAAAGGTATCTTTCATGGTTTGCAGGGACCCGAACTACTCACATGCCTACTATGCCTGCGCTGACTAGATGTGCAGCAGGTTCAAAATTTCATGTGTTTAAAAAGAAGGAAAGGCCACATGTAGCCCAGAGAAGGAAATCTCAGGCTACAAATGGGGATGCCTCCTGTGGGATTCCCCAGCTATGTGTACGTATTAATACTCTGCAGCACATTCGCATGCAGTTGGATGTTTTGGAAAAGAGAACAGCAGTTCAATTAAAGGACTCTAAATCATCTCATACAGATGATTTTATTAATGGGATGGGGAAAAAGTTTGAGCTTTCATCAGCTGCTTGTGTGGAAGGGATCCAACAACTCTGTGAGGCAACCGCATATAAGGTTGTTTTTCATGAGCTAAGTCATGTCCTTTGGGATGGCCTGTATGCTGGAGAAGTTTCATCTTCTAGGATTGATCCTTTTCTTCAGGAGCTTGAACAGTATCTGGAAATTATTTCATCCACAGTGCATGACAAGGTCAGGACACGCGTTATCACTGATATAATGAAAGCTTCCTTTGATGGGTTTCTATTGGTTTTGCTAGCTGGAGGTCCTTCTCGAGGTTTTAGTCTGCAGGATTCTGAAATGATCGGGGAGGATTTCAGGTTTCTCACAGATCTGTTCTGGTCTAATGGAGATGGATTGCCTACTGAGTTGATAGATAGGTATTCAACCACAGTTAAAAGTGTTCTCCCTCTGTTTCGTGCTGACACTGAGAGTCTAATTGAGCGATTTAAAAATCTTACTCTGGAGAGTTATGGATCTTCTGGTAAATCCAGGCTTCCATTGCCTCCAACTTCTGGCCAGTGGAATCCTACTGAACCAAACACCCTATTGAGAGTTTTGTGTTATCGATGTGATGAAACAGCTGTGAAGTTCCTGAAGAAGACTTACAACTTGCCTAAGAAACTATAAGATCCTCGGATAGATATCTATATCTCTCTCTCTCTCTCTCTCTCTCTATATATATATATATATATATATATATATACATATGATGACAAGGTGATGGAATCCTCATGTGAAGACCTGCTGTGAAATGATTGTGATGGTTTTGCTGATATTTTATGGTATCAACTTGGCATCAAAAGCACCATTAAAACATGGTTTTGGTAGGTGGAGCTTTTGTTAGTGACTGATCTCGTATGGAATAGGATACAGCTCTTGTATAGCGTAATTTATTGGTTTGATATAATTGTTAGAGTTCAGATCTTTTTAGCAAGCAGTTAGTAAAAATTTCACAAGATTGCTGCTGTTGCTCCTTCATTCAGACGACCGACAACTCTTAGGAAAATACAGTTCTCGAGGAGGAAGAGTGCACGGAGGCGTAGCGTATTAATTATTTGATGCTCAGCAAGTAGGAATCCTCCATTTGTAATGTACATGGTGAGACTGCTTGGCTTTTGTTTTTCAGATTTTCTATTTTTAATATTATACTCGCCACCCTCTTTTTTCGTACATCTTATGCTGACTGCTGGGCACAATTACAAAGATGAATGTTTGATGATTGAATTATGATTGACTGAGAGCTTCCTTTTTTTTTCTTTTGGAGTTTGTAAGATTTACCCATAAAGATGAATATTTGTAATGTAATCATGATAAATAAATCTGTGAGCTTTTTTTTTTTTTTTGCTTTTTCAATGCAAGTTTGTAGATGGAGTGGTATATACAAGGGTATTGTGGATCTCATAGTTTTCTTTCAAAGGATGAAGTTGAGTCTCGTGCGTACAGTTGGAGCTATGAAGTGAAAGCTCTAATTATTATTATTATCGATGCAATTGTGCATAATCAATTGCGTGTTGGATGCTTATAAACAGAAATGAGGTGCCGTCAAAATGTTAAATCAGATGGAAATGCATTGACGCTGAAACAGTTTGCATATGTTAATACCCAAAAGGACAAATGCTGATATTGTCTGAAAAGCTATTGCCTTCCTCGGGGTGGTGTTTATAAATTTGAGAAATTCTCCCCCACCCGAAGAAAAAAGAAAAACTGCTGCTGGACTCCTTTCAATGCTTTAGACCTTCTAATTGTTAAAGGAATGCACGGACTAAAACGAGGATAATGGGATTGGTTAACTACCAGACAAATATCAATTATACATCCTTCATTACTGGCCAATTATATAAGTATACAGTTCTTACTTTATAAATCTGACCCTTCCAATCCCCACGCTAACGTTCAAAATTGTAATATAGTTAATGATTTTTCCTTTTTTAGAAAACAAATGATCAGCGATGGGGATTCAACATTCAACATATATGAGAGAAGCAATTCATCATAGGTTGTGGAGAATTTAATTCTGTATTTGCAAAATTGATTAGTGTTCGTTAAAACTACAAGGTCATTTGAACAACTGCAAAATCTTTGATCTACCATTTGCATCTCATAAGGAAAATGATCAATCACGCCTGCAAATATTACCTCCAAATGCTCTTGCATACAAATCGTATATGAATACTGATATCTAAGAACATTAGCCTGTAAAAAAAATTATTTAGTGCCACGGATTCCTTTTACTAGCTCTGCTTCGTTTGGAGCTAGGAGTTGAGCTTGTTTTCTGCCATGAGAAGGATTAAACGCAGTTAAGTAGGAGATTGGGCCTAAATTAAAAGGTATTAAGTTCCAAAATCCACCCTTTATAACATACCGATTTCTTCTTGGCCTTTCCTCGGATCCTGTTCTTCTGTGGTTTCAATTTGTATATGCGAACCATCCAATGGTGTGTTGTGAATACCTAAATTGACAAGAATACAAATCCCAGTCAGAAGCTTGCAGAAAATTCCATTAAGGATCTTCCTTTTCTTTATTTTAATGCAAAATCTTAGCACAGTGGAAAAAGAAAGTGGCTTTGATTGTATACTCTTTGATCTTTTTGGCTACTCTAATACTGCAATTCCCAGTTTAGGAAGGCATAAACTAACTATTTAAGATTACACTACAAAGTTTTGCCAGTGTAATTAGATTTATCTGACCTCCTCAAAATGCGTAAGTTTGAAATATTTCTTCCCTATTTCTGTTCGCCTCACTCTATCGAAGCCTTTACCATCGGTTTCCACAAACCTGTAGGAAAAAAGTGCAGCATAGAATAACTATTGAGTAATAGAACCAAATATATCTTCATAAAGAAATAATTAGGTTCAAAAAAAAAAAATCAGACCTGTAATATGAAAGTTTGTACATGAGAGAGTTTAACATGGTTGGTGTAGCCTGAGAATCAATCCGATACTGGCCATCTCTCTTCAGACAGAAAAACATGGTACAAATGGTCAATAACATCATAGACCATATATAAATAAGGAAGCTTAACCATTCTTCAAACCTCAGCCAGAAGATAGACATATCACAATTAAATAATGTTTACAGTTTCAACCTATTGTGGCAGATATCTTATTGACAAGAATTCAAAGGAACATAAATTCAATCACATTCAGCTACATGCAAAAATTTACCAGGTAATCAGGCTCTTTGATATGAGGGAACACACCCCCTCCTATACGAACCATCCACAGGAACTTATTGATATCATCACTGGGGTAGCCAACAAGACCTATTCAGTAAGTAATCCATCAGAACTGTTTTGTATTCTCAATCTTGGGGGCAGAAGAGAGAGAGAGAAAGAGAAGCAAACAGACCTCCAAAGACAACCAGTACATATTTTACATCCAAGGAGTTAAAGATTTCCCAAGCTGCCTTTTCAGGAGAAGACATGGCAGTTCCAACAGTTGCAATATGTGTATTATTCCAGGTATTATTGTCAACTATAACAGTTCGGTTAGCCATAGCAGTTGTTTGATAACCATAGTCCCACCACGATGCGACCTGAGAGAATCAAAAGCAAAACAGTTAGTTGGTCCAACATACCTACTAAAACGAGCTCCTGAAATAGGTTTCGGAACCCATCCACTGGATAAAGTATCAAGCTACATAAGACAGTCAATATAAATGCAGCTGACTAATCTATGCCTACCAAGCAGTCACGACAAGCTGATATATTATTTTGAGCATCACTAATTAACCAGTGCTGGAACATGTAAAATCCTTTAGTTTTTAGTTCAATTGTTTATCGTAAAAGAATTGCTATTATAAGGAAGACTTAACTGGAATTTATTGTGAAACTGCTATGATTTCATCAATAAAAGATTGCAAACCTTTTTCATCCATTTAATAATGTATAATGCATGGAACTTGTAATTGTCACAGACACATGCCATGACAGCATCACCTTGAACACTAAACAAATCAACAAATGGAAACCACTATGTTAAGCAAACGGTTCGAACAAGGGGGAACAGTAACGGAAAACTCACTTTATCATCTACTTCTGTATTGTGGCTTAACCATGCATAAGCCTCTCTAAAATCATCAAAAACATGTAAACCACCATCATGTGTATGAGAAGTCAATACAATAGATGGAGCTGAATAAGCTTCTGCTGCTGCCCAGACACAATGAACCTGCAAGGACAAATATTACTCATAATCAGAGATCATTTCAGTTATAAGGATAGTGTTGACCAAAACAGATGGGAATAGGAAAAGGTAAATCTCATAGAAAAAAGGAGCAGAGCTTAAAGAATTTAGGAGAGACATGCCGAAATATCAGCAAGTAGGCTGCAGATAGAAGCCATTTCTCTCCATGTGAAGCAAATCCACCTGACTAACCATTAGTTACTTCACTTCCAGAGTACTTGTTACCTAGTACTGTAAGTTACTACGAGCCGCCAAGAGTAGCCGCATGCATGCTATGGAACTTTCAAAATACGCCATGTACAGTGTACCCCTAAAGAGCCATCAAGGATACTATTCCTATGAAGCACTGAATTTCAGCTTCTAACCAATTAACGAATACTAGAGCATTATAATGTGCAAATTGTTTCTTTGTTTTTCCTTCTTTCCTGAATCAACCTTTTAGACTAAACTTTTAGGATCAGTAACAAGGCAGCTAGAAATAAGTATGCAGACGGCTGCTGCAGAGTGCTCTTGCTTGGACTTTAGTCCCCTAATCTTGGCAAGCTCATTTTATAGACGACTTTGCACTCTTAGTTCATATATGGATCATTCTAATGTCTGATGAATGTAATAGGACACCATATCATGCACAAGCCAAAAACTGAAAATTCATAATACACAAATAATTCCAGCATGTAAGCTTGTTTTTTGAAATATCATAGGATATCAAGGTAAGAGAGAAACCCCACATACCACATAATAGGCGCCAAGCAACACAAGTAATAGAATACCAAAAATAGATGCCTCTAAAGGTAAAACGAGAAGCCTATTTTGAATTCTGGTTCTAATGGATGGCCTCTCCAGAACCTCTTTTTCTTTCCTTTTATTCTTTTTTGAAGGTCGTTCCTTTGCTATATCTTCAGGTTTCTCTGTCTTTCCTGCATCATTTTGCACCGCAACAGTACTTGAACTAGCATCCTCCAACTTCACAGTCAAAAGCATAATTTAGTCCTAGCAAATATTGTTAACGGTTGCCAGTAAACAACAAACAGTACGGTGACAATGGCATGCGCTTACACCAACTCTGGAATTCCCAGATACTCCTGGTAGCTGAAACTTAATTGACCGTGTGAAGACATCAAAAGCTTCAGAAAGGGCAATTCCAGACATTATGCATGCTGCTGGAGCAAGTACAAGCATCAGACGCACCTATAATATGATCAAAACACAAAAATCACATACAACGAAATGGGCAAAGAAGAAAAGAAATCCAAGTGAAATTAGTTATACAAAGGTTCTGCTTACCATGACTCCAGAAAAATATACAGAAGTCACAATGTAAAGGACAACAAAGGAGCTTGCATCAGATAAAGGTAGAAAGCAAGCCTGCCAACAAATAAAAATCATAATGAGACAAATTGAAAATCTATAGGTCATCATTCAAAAGGCATAAACATAAGAACATGTAACTCACAATAATCCCAGCTGGAACCAAGAATGCCAAAACATTAATGTCCATGAAGTAAGATGGCCATGTAGGGGGTTGATGTTCACTAACACTGGCGATGATTGGTATATACTTGCTTGCATAGGTTCTTCAGAGTGTAATGAAAATGAAAATGGAAAATATAAGGTGTAAGAAATCATATAGGAGCAATCCAGTCGCTAAAAGAGCCGATCTAACTCACTATTAATGTTCACACCTGGGAATTAACACAAGATTTAATGTGCACACACAAATATGACATGTTATCCAATAACAGCGATTGACAGCAGAAATGAATGATAAATACAGGTACTTACGGATCAAGCAGACTCAAGCTTCGTCCACTCCATCCCTTTGTGGGGCTGGAAGCTACCATCGCTATTAGAACTGCCATCACAGCACAACAAACTGCCCTGAAGATTATACAATACCCAAGGGCAATTTATAAGGAAAAAACAAATCAATATCTATGACAAGATCGTTCTATTTTCTAAAATGCACTACAAAAAGAAAATAAAATATATGATGACAGAAGCTTACAGGCCAACAGATACAACAAGGGTAACAGCTACTTTAAACATATTTGGAGAGAGAATTCCTTTGATATAATACACAAAAGCCACGACATGGATGATTATAAAAACCTGCAAAGGTAAAATTAGTAACATATAAGAGAAAGCCTCCAAGAAATTAAAACAAAATTGCAGAGATCCAATACACAGACTGAAAGCATAGGAAAAAGGTGCTGTCTTTATATACCAAAGCAATGACAAGCGAAGTCATGCTCAGCATCTTATGCACAAAACATCACCAATACTTCCAACATTTACTTATGTTTCAGTCTCTTAAAAATGTGCTAGATCTCCACACTGATGTCATTATTCATGACAAGCCATAAAAGTTGCTTATATTACACTTTGAAGAGACAGCATGGTATGACTAAGTCTAACTAATAGGGCATCAGATGAGCTTAGAGATTAATATTAAAGCTCAATTTGACTTTTAAGATCATTTCATTAATGCTTGAACAAAATGAACTTGCCTTGTTCGAACTTGAAAGGCAACAAATATTTTTGACTTATGAATAATTAGATTTTGACCATATGCATATATCTTCATTATGCGTGTGCATATGTTGTGTGTGTGTATATATATATACACACATAAACAACAATATAAGTACTTATTTAAAACTATTTGTAATCCTAAAGAGACCCTTTAAAAAATAAAAATAGAATGCTTTAATATTGGTATGTTTAAAATAAATTTGCAACTTATTTTCTCCATAACTTCTGGTGAGAAAATCCTCAGCTCGATTTTAACTCAATTCATACAGCAATTAACTCAAATTTAAATAACGCTGCAGTCAGCTTGTTTATAAGCCTTAACCTAAATTCATGCCGGTTCTAGAGACAAGCCAAGCCTGAGAATACCAGAGCTTGGCCGAGCTCAACTCGTTCTCAATCCTTAAAAGGGAAGATTAATCCTTACAGCATTCTTTACCATTTTTTCAAGAATTTCCATATATAAGGAAAGTATGGATATTAGAACAAAAATTTAAAATTAGAGCAAAGTGTGTTTTAAAGAGGGAGGATAGGGGGAACCCACCAAAAATGATGCAAAATGTTCTGATGTCATGACAGCATTAAAACCTACAACAGGCACCAATGCAGCCAACAGAGTTCCCAAGACCACCTGCATAAGAGACCGCACTTCAACCAAAGACAAAGATTCCATTCATGTAGAAATATATTGCAGTGCTTCACATCTAATAAAAGAAAACTTCTTTGACAGTGAAGCAGGACAGATGACAGACTAAATTAAATAGCCCACCCCTGAAAAGAAATCCCCAAAAGCTTAAATGTTAAAGAAAACACAAAACCATACTCCTTCCAATCTCAAACATTTTGCATACAGTATGTAACACATATAAAAGAATAGAAGATGCAATGCTGACACCTAAACACTCTATGTAAAATTGGGAAGGGATACAGATGGCATGTAAAACTACAATACACATAAAATCATACAACAACAAATCAACCAATCCCCATGCAAGTTCAACATAAGTAACATGAAAACATATATACCACAAGCGAGACAAGCTGAGGCCTACAAAAAGATCCATTGTTCACACAGACCTCTACTATCCTTGCTCTCCCAGCTTCTTTTCCAAATTTTAGAAACACAACATGCAGTCTTCAATAATTATAACAAAAAAAGTTCTTTTTATTTAGAATAAAGACTAGAGGCAGATCATTTACACTTACAAGAGGAGCATACGCAATGTACAACCGAGAAGAGTACCGACCAGTCACAATGCATAAAAGCACATGCATTGGGATAAGATTAATTATAAAGGTGTATCCTCCCCATGAGCAAACCTGAAAAATGAATATGAAACAATAAGTATAAATATGACAAGATGTTGTAAGAAATCAAGTAACATCAGCAAGAGACCTACCATGTAGAAGTATGCTAGGGCATTTAAAGTGGCATAGAAGAGGGATCCTGTATTCAATGTCTGCAAATAACAGAAAATCAAATAGCATAAGAGAATCAAGCAATTTTCTGAAGAGCTAATTAACAGTCCATGTCTTTGTATAGTAAAGCTATTGACTGGTATATCTAATTAGATGTGACAATCACTTTGTAAGCATGTATTAAAGGAATGAGCAAGATTTGTTTCATCTTGTCAGCATCTAACCTTTAAATAAAGATAGAAGGTGAAAATCAAAGCAAATATAGCTACAGCTTCATTATCATAGCTGCCAGCCACTGACCGAGATATATATGACGGAACCTGCAAAAGAAAAGGCAAGCAGTTAAACTTCTTGATACTTTCATATTTATGCATTACAGTACTCCATATAGCAGGAGCTTCAGATGCTATATAAAAATACCATGTCATCAGTATAAATTTTATGTCATACATTTAAGTATTATCTAAAATAAAACAAGAGATAGTTGCACAATTTTGTCCATACAACATATCAAACTAAGTGTAGCTTCCATCTAACTGTTAACTGCAGTTTACACCAATCTGCATCCCAATCAGATCTTCCAAAGTCCAAACTAGGTCCATAGTACCAGTACACCAATGAATAACCAGTCAATTCTTCTCCTGACATACAAATATTAGTAAACATATCATAAAATGTTCTAACAAATTCATCGAGGGATTTTCAGATTGCCTATATGGATATGGTGGCACACAAACTCCAAATCACCATCTTCCACTTCTGCCCAAGATTCACCAAGCCACTTATAGTGGAATACTGCCTACTTCAACATTAAACAACAGAAGAGAGTTCCATCACCCTCCCGTCAACTAAACAAAGATGGGGATTACCTCGGTCATAGATCACAACTACCAGAAATGATACACATTATAACATGTGAATGCTTCAAGCATCTATTGGCTTCTTCTAACCAATAATTTACAAGAAAAGTTCCATGCCCTTGTACATGTGAGACATTAAGTCCTTCCATGTCACAGGCCCAGCGAGCAATTCCAACCAAAATGCCAACGAAGAACTCATTCAAGCTGGCATATTACAAAGGACTTTTGCATCATTTATCCTGTTAAACCACTTTACTGGTATACTACAATTTACTGAGATAAAAGGTATTCCAACACTAATATCAGTTGATAATTCTCAACCTGCATGTATCTATCTAAATCCTACTTATTTGAGCGCAAATTGAGATTAAGAAAAAATGGCTCGACACTTTCTAACATCTTTTGTTTACTGACTGGCAAGAATACTTCAGAAGATGGCTCCTAAAACTGATATGTTCCAGTCATTGAGGACTTGTCACAAAAAGATGCCTCATCGCAGCTGTTGGCAAAACTATAACCAATTACATGATTTATAAAGTAACGAATTCCCATTGTAGGATTTACCATGGCCAAAATAGCCGCTGCAGTCAGTCCAGCACCAGCACCTTTAACTTCCTAGCAAAGACCAATTGCACGTATCATAAACAAACCAGCTTCGATATTCAATAAGATGAGACATCAAGTACACTATATACAAACCTTGGTCAAGAGATAAGTTGCCCATGAAGCGAATGCAGAGAAAATTGGTGCAGTGAATACACAAACAGTCTCGACAGATAAAGGAATATTCAAAGAATTCAACAGCCTGGCATTGGAAAGTAATGACTCAACAAGTTATCCAAAATAGTAATAACTAAGACATGGCACTACAAATTATTTAAATTGGTGGAACATCTTTTAAAATCACTACTAACCACCAGAGTGTTCCTGCAGTCAAGGTCAAGCCAGGATAAACAGTTCCACCAATCACACGGCCAAGAGGATACCTTAGATGAATTATAATAAAAATAAGTCAAAACTGACAAATCATAGATAAATTAGAAGAAGTAATCAATAACTCCACTTAAAAAAAAATTGTGATTACCAGGTTCGGTCATCGAACCAATTCCAGAAGTCATATATCCCTTTCTTTGTTAAAAACTGAAAAAGAAAAGAAATTATGTCCTCTACATATATCATGTTAAATTACAGAGTAAGAGACAATGGTTTTAAAAAATAACTCAACCTGAGTGACTCTGTAATTAAAATAAGGATCGAACTCATGGATAACACTCTCATACTTTATCACCTGAAAAGTCAATCAGCAAAGCTTATGAAACTTCAATAACTAACAACGCACAGAAGCCAACTTAATAACTACCTAACTGAAATCGGTTCTAGTTCAAAATAAAAACTCCAAATATTGAAATTAAGAAAATTAAGAATAAGCTTTACCACAATTACCTGCCTGGCTAAGTCAGTCAACCTTTTCACTTCAAATTTTTTATTAAGAAAATCGAGTATTGTTTTGTTTAATTTACTGTTTATTTTGATGAGTCACACTAAAGAACGCACCACTAGTATCCATGAATTATAAAATGTGAGTGTTAATATGAGGATCGGATCTATAAAATCCGAGAAGAAACTCACAGAGAATAGACGGATCGAGAAAGCGAGAACGCCGATCAAAATAAGGATAAAAAAGGACAGAACATTTCCAAAAGCGTATCGCAAGGTCGTCTCTCCTTTGGCGCTCTCTGAGCCCGCCATTGAGAGGTGAGTCTGTGCGTTTTGTTGCAGGGCAAAAGGTTCTTGGAGGTCGTCGCAATGAAATACGAGACTTTTGGCGAGTGAGTGAGTGAGGTATTAGCAGATTTGCGGGAACTACAAAATTGTCCCTCTAATCTTTTTAAGATGCCGAAAAAACTCAGGTGTTTCAAATAATAGACAATTTTGTTCTTTTTGTTTGTACGTGGCCATATGTTATTGAGAAAAGAGGTCGATTGGTTGGGATATACGTGGTATTACACGTGGCTTGATCCCATTTGTTAGAATTGTTGTTCGTGGGGTTGCCATCTCGTTCAAAACAAATAGAATGCCGTACCTTCGACTAATGCATTTTATCCATCGTGGGCTGATCTTGGCTAGGCTGGGCTGGGCTAGTTGGCCTCTTATGCCATTCCACGTCATAATTGATTGTGGTAAAACCCGATCCATTCGAAAAGGAAATATGTCCTTCCCTATTCCAAACTCAATAGGATTCCCGCTCTGTTTACAAGACTCTTGACAGAAACGAATTTGAGTCTTGCCACGTCACACCCCGATCCTAAATATATGTGTATTTTCTAATATAATTATAATTATAATTTCATATGTGTACTAGTTTTAACTTGTCAACATATTGCGCCTCAATATTTATTATATGACTTTCGAAGATATTTAATGGCTTATAGTGCCATGTATTCATATCATTAAATATATCAAATCATTGATTTTTTTTTATATATATTAAGACCTATAACATTAGATATTTGAAGTATTTTTTTTTGTTGATTATTATTTTTTCCATGTTAGCTTGAGATTACAAACGACATAATAAGAATGAATTCTTACCAGTCAAATAGAGTAAAATATGCATTAATATACCAACACTTAAAAAGAAATTTAAAATTTCATTACATTCTTGGTTTTGGGCAGCTTATGGAAGAGTTTTACAGGAGGTTCAGATTAATATCGATAATGGAGGCACAGTATGTTGCGGAGGAGAATGCTACGGAAGCTGTCAAGATGAGAGCAAAAGTTTAAAGGGAGGTGAAGAGGAAGTAGAAGAAAGGGCAAGCGCCGGAAATGAGAGCATTAGCTCAGGAAACACGTTCTTAGGGAACTAAAATATCATCTGATAATGCTGTTATGATAGGGATAATGACAATGCGAGAGAAAAGAACAAGTATGCGTCAAAGGAGACAAGAGAGGAAAGGGAAGACCAACTTCAACATGAGAAAATCCGCAAGGAGCCACGTCAAGCGAGGGAGAGGAAAAAAAGGTCGGAGGCAGATGTTGCGATGGGTAAGAAGGCTAAGAAGAGATAAAGGTCGGGATCAGTGAGAATGCTGTTCTGGGTATGGCGTCCATTGGAGCCGGCAAAGGAGGAGAATCTATGTATGACCAAAGACTCTTTAACCAGGAGAAAGGCGTGAATATTCTAGTTTTGGAAGTGATTATCAGTATAATGTGTATGATAAGGGCCTATATCAAGCTGAGAATACACTTTCTGCATCATACCAGCCTAGGAAAGATACCGATGGTGATACTTATGGAGGTGCTGATGAGCAGCTGGATAAGAACACAAAAACAGACAGGTTCAAACCCAGTTAGCAGGACAGACAATCTGAGTTTAATAAAGAATGCAGAAGAGGCTGATCCTTTCGGTTTTTGTTACAGAAGTAAAGAATAGTAACAGATCCGTTGACAAATTCGGCAGGGGTGGAATAATGAGAGCTGCTGGTGGATTTTTGCGGGATGGATATGATGGATTCTTCAGCATAAGTTGCGTTGGATTTGAGAGTGGTCAGAGGGGCTATTTTACCAGGTTATTTATGGCACGACCTGCATTTGTTCAGCTCCTTGCTTTAACTCGACTGTAATGGTTTTCATATAAGGATTACCTAATACGTTTTTTTTGTGGTAATCTTAACCCTGGAAACAGCTTATAAGGGGAAGAAACTTAAACGGTGCGCTCACTATGCTTATTATTTCTCAGCAGCTTTATAAGAAGAATCTTTACTTGTTTGCCTCCTAGTTTTAAACCCTTCAATCTATCGCTTATGCGGCATTGCTGGGGTACATTTTATCGTGCAGCAGACAAAATGTTTTTTTCTTTTCGTTTTTTGATGCGATTCATAATGTTTATTGAGCTAATTTAATAGCGTTTAAATCCAATCTAAGATCTCTAATTCATAAGTTGTATGGCCTTTCCAATCTTGTTTTTAAGATATCAAAAGAAAAAAAAAAAAGCAAGTTACCCAGACGGATACCAAAAGTTTGAGTCTAACTTAATCAGGAATTGGGAAGTGCAAGACCGCAGCCAGTTTTCATTTGCATATTTGCAAGGGCAGTCAGGTTTGAATATAAGGAACAACATTATAATAATTTGATCTGACTCCAGATTAAGATTATATAAAGCAGCATTGTAAAAATGCAGGCAGAAACAATCAGAATTCATAGATAACAACTAAATTACAGACTTTAAATTTGTAATAATGTATAAGCCATCGAGGCAATGCTTCCCTGAAAAAAACAAAAAGAAAGAAAGAAACTTCCTCAAAGAACCTCATAGAACGAAAACAATTGAAGATGAATAATTCCTCTTACACTCAGCTCAAACCACTAAGATACTCAGAGTTAACAATAAAGGGAAGCAACAGTAACCTGAGACTCATAATTAAAATGTTACCTAGGAGAAGAAAATTGGAAAGTCAGATGAAGATCTATAGATGTAAGAAAGTTGTAAAACTAGAGTCATCCATAACTGCAACAAGAACAACAGCAAAATATAATTTAATTCCTTGGAACAGTTGCAACTTGTATCCCTAATCCCAGTTGAAGCAGTGCATGACTCTTTGCATCAATGATGTATTTAAAGCTAATATCTTACACCACAGTTTAACCTGCAAAATGGATCCATGAGAACTTTATCAAGGCCCTGTCAGTCGCTCAAAGAGGAACAGGAACATGATTGAGAAGTACCACTCCAACTTTCTGGACAGAATTGTCCTAACAATTAAGGAACCTGGAATCATGAAAAATTCTATGCAAATACATTGGAATCAATTTGCTGAATATTATGAAAAATCTGTCTCAGAGTAACAGCATAGTGTGGAGATCTTGCCTGCAATTAAAAGGAGAATTGGAGATTGGAAAACTAAACAGCAATAATAACAACACCGAAAGGAAATATGCTACTAAGTGTAAAGAAAGCCAGCAGTTTTCTATTTCAAGAAATCAAGCAAGCTTCTTAAGTGGTGAAGCTATTGATTATCATTTGAAGTGCATGAACAAGTGTTTTTATTGTCTATTGACATTATATTCACTAATGATAAAATCACAAAAGCAAAGAGAAAATGAAATGCACTCTGATTGTTCCCTGACATTTCGCATCCTCATAAGTGATCACTTATATGCAGGTGCAACAAAGTTCTGATTTCTGTTAAGCTGTATATAGTGCTACTTATGGGCATGCCTCTATCAGAAAACAGAGGGACATAAGTGGTCCTGCCTGAACTTAAACATGGCATGGAACAGTCACAATTAATATTAGCATATTATAATGCTCAGTGGAGTTCATCAAATAACTATTTAACTAGTACAGTGGAATCAAGCAATTTCTGTCTTGAATGATATATAGATGTTTGTGGCTACATGGATTAGAAAAGATTAGGACAAAATTTAGTGAAAATCTAAGTTAAACTCGTTGAATAGAATATGCTACTTGATATGACTTCCGAGCAATTTCAAAATGTAAAATTACTGAGATACACAACACCAAAGAAGACAATTTATGACCTACTCTATTATCACATATATTTGTGTCTCGCAACATTAATTGAAAGACTTGTGAAAGAGAAGCCAGGATCCAAAATGTAAAGCTTCAAACAAACTTCAGGATATCAGACACTGAACGGCATAATGTTAAGACAATATGCATGAAATAAGCTGGTGTTGACAAAATCCAATTCAGGAGTGTTTTCCATTAAAAGGATCCATGTCAGAGTCAGTTAAAGTATTGATGTCAAGCTAAGATTGCTATGACCCTGGATAAGCTTTCCTAATGAAAACAATCAGAATAATGCTTCCTGTACTCAAGTATGATCAACAGTAAAACAATAAAATAAGCAAGATAAGAAAAGCCCCCTAATAATAGTCAGGGAAGCAATATATCAAATGCTGTCTAGCATGCAGGCATAATACAAAAATGAGGCTCTAAACAGAGTTAAAGAATTTCATACACATGGATTGTTTTCAAAGTAGATTGTGGTTAGTTTCTCTCTTGAACCAACAATTGCCTCAGCAATGCCTTCAAGTGATTCTATTTGGTTGTCATTAAGCCATAGATCTTCTATCCTGTTAGGAGAGGTAAAATCAAAAGTGAGATCAACAATTAAATATGAGAGTACGAAATCCCAAGGGAGAGATGGAGGACTATACATACTGGGTCAGGTTCTGAATGTCATCCACCGATGTTAGCTTATTAGATGATACATCCAGTACAGAGAGATTGACCAAGGTTGACAGGCCTTCCATTTTGCTTATACCATTATGACTCAAATACAACTCTTCTAAAGCAACACATTCCTGTTGTTCAGGGCTGCCTTAGTATGACAAACTACAGTGAGTTTTTCTTGCAACAAAGAACACAATTTTCAAAATTACCTCAAGCCCTTTCATAGAAGTTAAACGATTGCTTTGCAAGCTAAGCTTCTTGATGCATTTCAGGCCACATAAGTTAATTGTTTTGATACGATTTCGGCCCAACCACAGCTCTTGTAAAGTTGTTAAATTTTGCAAATTCTCCATTACCTGAAACAACAAGGCAGTTGCATTTAATTGAGACCATCCTCTAAAAAATTTACAATTACACCATATAATCTCTCTGCCATCCATCTTACTTGCATTTTTACGTTTTAACTGACACACACAAATACAAGAGGATAAGCCATGTACCCCAAATTTATAAATTTGGAAGAAAAAACAAGGACTAACCCGTAATCTATTGGAACCAAGTTCAAGCATTTGTAATTGATAAAGGTGGTCAATCTCCTCCATCTTTGTAACTTCATTTTTAGAAACATAGAGTTCCTTCAAAGTATTGGAGACCTTGGACAATCCATTCAAGGACCTTATTTCATTGAAAGAAACATCAAAAACCAATAGGCTCTTGAATATAGTAACATCAGGAATCTTCATTAATTTGTTATCTCTCAGCACCAACTCCTGCCAAATTTCAAAATTGTCAATTTCTCTCAACACAGAAATCTATACTACAATAAATTAATCAAAGGTCATCAAGTTTAGGGCAGCAAAAGCATAGCACAGCATATAAAAGTCAATAAACCAATCACAGCAAAAGACATATAAAAGATTAGAGCTTTAATCAAATGCTAAAGCCAATCTTCTGCATTTAATTTTAATTTGGTAAAACCTAATAATTATTATGTTAAGCAACAATTGAGTTACCTCAAGACCTGATAACTCTTCCCAACCAGAGAACGGTTGTATTGCAGCATCATCAACTAGGTTTTGCCGAAGAGAGAGTTTTTTAAGGTTCGACAGATGCGCAATTCTAGGGTCCAAACGCGATAACCGATTCGCAGTCAAGTCTAACTCTATTAGACCTGGAGATAACTCAACTGAATCGAGATCATGAAGCTGAAAGCTCGTGAGGTCGAGTATAGTGCTTGATGGATCGATTTCCACCGTTTGATCTTCGCTATCTAGATTCAAGCCTCGCGGCGGTTGGGTGGCGCCGTCCATTCACGGATGTTCTTTAAGATCAGAAAAGAAATATAGCAGTTGATGGAAGTTTCAACTTTGTGTTTTGATTCTCTCTGCGTATGGATTTCCAGGAATAAAATGTTAATTGGGCTTCTATAAATGGCCAATTTATTCTAGGCTTTCGGACTTAGATGGTAGGCAACCCAGCTAGCCTAACCATGAGAAATCAACCTTAATTGCAAAAAATTTTAAGGCTGACAGTGAGCAGTGCTATAATAAACTAGAATTCACCGGCGCAAATTATTATTATAATATATATAATTAAATATAATTTATTTTTTATAAATATATTCTTTAATTATTTTTATAATATCATATTTTTAATAATTAGATAAAAGTATAATTTTTATTAAAAATTTGTATCAAATTATGATAGTATTAAAAATAAAATTAATTGAGCACAATTAGTTCTATTGAAATTAAAAATTAATATAATTGGTTCTATTAAATTTAGAAAATTAATTACTAATTAATTCTATAAAAATAGTAATTATTGACTAATCATAAAAATATATTAATTAATTTAAGATTTTTACTATTAAAATACTTTAATTGATTTAAAAATTCTTTCTCATGCTTTTATATGTAATTATAAATTATAAATAGGTAGATCAATTAGCACGAATTTCTGCACCGACCATTTTCACACAGGATAAAGTTGTATACCTAGAAGGTAGAATTTAGAATGGTTAGAAAAAAAGGTAAGATATAGAAGTAATTGAACTACAATGCTTCTCTTTGAAAAAAAAAAAACTACATGCTTATAAAATAAATTGATAAATTTATTTTATTTCTTTTTTTAAAGGATTTATTTTATCTCTTTTAAAAAATTATAATTTCATTAGTGCCATTTTCAGAATAACTGAAATTTAGATTAGTCCTGGTTATTTTCAAACCGAATTGACCTGTCATCTTTTTATTTTATTTTATTACAAAGAGGCAAAAACCAGAAAACTAAACAATAACATCATGAGAGAGTGGAACAGCAGCAGCATCATGATGAAGCCAATAACCAAGCAAGCCAGGGAGGGGGATGAGGAATAAAGTGATAGCCGACAGGGAGAGAACCAACATAATTGAACAAGCTTGATATTCCAGTTTCTAGTAATCCTGGTTATTTTCAAACCGAATTTGACCTCTCATCTTTAATCCTACATAGAAGAGTGTTACCATGCTGAGTCGAGTAGGACCATTTCATGTCATCTTTATCAGAGTCTTGTTTTACTCTATGCATCTTTCCATGCTCAAGCTCCACCTTTACCCCAATCAGCCCAAGACATAGCCAAATGGGCAGCAACCCAATCATCAAATTGCACCACTTTACGAGAATTGAACCAAATTTATGCCCATAATATCCGTAGCAACTTGCTTCATTTTTATTCCGCCCCGTTCCATTGGAACAATATAATAGGTACTCTAGACTAGATGCTCCTGTCAAAGCATTGCAAGTTTATGTTTTCATGTCTCGAGCTGGGGTCTTGCCTGATTCTTATACTCTTCCAATTGTTTTAAAAGATGCGTGCCAGATTTTCTCTATTGAGATCGGTAAGCTGCTTCAATCTGTTGCCATAAGGCTTGGTCTTGAGTCAAATGACTATTGTGAAAGTGGTTTCATTAGCTTGTATTATAAATCTAGTGATATTAAGAACGCGCATAAAATGTTTGAGGAAAATCCTGAGAGAAAGTTAGGTTCTTAGAATGCTATTATAGGAGGGCCTAGTCAAGGTGGGCGTGCTAAAGAAGCGATTGAGATACTTATAGAGATGAGAAAATGTGGGTTTGTGCCAGATGATGCGACTATGGTTAATGTAATATCAGCTCCTGAGAGTTTAGGTGACTTGAACTTAGCTATTCAATTGCATGAATATGTTTATCATCCTAATGTTTTCCGAAGACTAAATATTTTAATGATGAATACGATTATTGACATGTATGGAAAATGTGGTAGAATGGACTTAGCAAGAAGAGTGTTTTGTACAATGAGTGAAAAAATGTGTCTTCTTAGACATCTATAATAGTAGGTTGTGGAATGCATGAGCATGTCTACCAGAATGCTTCTTATCTATTGCTAGAAGCTAGAAGCTTTGCCAGAAGCAAGCAAGATGAGGTCGCTCTGCTCTTCGTAGACAAGGCTCGTTCCGTACTTGACTTACGAGCTCGTGTAGTACTCACCTCTCTCTCTAACAAATGATTTGATCCGATAGTTTACGATATAGAAAGATAGATACATATTTAACAAGAACATTCAAAGATGAAAGATATTAAAAGATATCGGTAGTTGTCCACCCAATGGAGCTATTGAATACTTCATTGCATGAGAGAGGCTGGAGGCCTGACCATGCGACTTTCCTTGGTGTATTAAGTGTTTGTGTTCATGGTGACATGGTACAAGAAGAGAACCAATTTTTTGAAATGATGAAGAATGTTTATCGGATAATGCCCCAGATGCAACATTATGGGTGCATGGTGGATTTGCTTGGGCGAGTTGGGTTGCTTGAAGATGCTAGAGAGACTGAAAGGGATGCCAATGAAGCCAAATGTGGTAATTTGGGGGTGTTTGATGGGTGCTTATGAGAAATATGGAGATGTGAAGATGGCGAGTGGGTGGCTAAGCATTCACATGAGCTGGAACCTTGGAATGATGGGGTCTTTGTTGTTTTGTCTAAACATAAATGCTAGTAAAGGTTTGTGGCAAGATGTTGAAAGAGTAAAAGTTGGTATGAAACACCAAAGACTTGCTAAATGTATGCTTATACTGTGGCAACGAGTTCAAATTGAAGCCTTTTCCTTGTTCATAAAAAAATAAAATAAAAAAATAAATAAAAATAAAGAAAGGACTACAACCTCCAATAGAAGTTGATGATAAGACTTGTAATGAAAATTAATTAAATTAATTAACAATAGAGAGAAGCAATTCGCATCAGGGTTGTATTCTATAGGAAATTGTGTATAATTTAGAGAAAGAGTCTTAAGCACAACTTCTCGATGATCTTTTTTCCTTTTCATAATGATGTCAAAATTAATGCAGCAATACGGTTTTCTAGTAATTTTTTATTTCTGCTATAGATAATATTCACTAAGACTTTTATTGATTTTATTTGATGCGACTATATTAACTAAGACATTGATAAATTTATAGGAAATTTTGAAATTAATAAAACTTTAATTTAAACTTTTAGTTAAATATGATGTATTCTATTATGATAATATTTAAGAGAAAATTATTTTCATTATCACAAGTTAATCTTTTGATTTGATTGTTTTATTTATTTTTTGTTTATTTTTACGAGGAGAGCATTCTCTTTTTAAAATTTAAAATAGATTAAGTATATATTTATATTTTAAAATTTTTATTGATTAGTTAGTTTATTTTAACATTTGATTTAATTTAAGAGATATATTAGTTTTACTTTTAGTAATATCTAAACACATATAACTTTCAATTTAATTTAATATGTACTAAAATTTTATTTTTTGGTAATGCTAAACACCTTTGTACAATATATATGAATGTATAGAATGAAAACATTTTAAAAAGTGTTAAAATATTATAAAAAATAATTTAGATATTTATTAGGTTAAATTAAAAATTAAAATATGCATTTGACCTTTAAAATATATATAACTCTTTTATAGTATGAGTTCATTTTATTACAATAAAAAATTGATTACAATTTGATGCACAGTTAAATATTCTAATTTTATTTTCTTAATACATTATTTATTATATATCTAATATTAATCAGTTTTGATACATAAAAGAAACTTTATACTAAACTTAGATATTTCCCTACTTTATCTGAAGCCAGTTTTAACAATTGTAAAGTATAATGATTGAGAGCTAGAATCCCAACTAAATTTGAATTTGAATTTATATTTTGAAATGGAAAATAAACAAACTAGAGCATAAGCTCATTAGCCATTTAATATTTAATTTCAGATATACCCTAAAGAAAATATAAATAAAATCTATATTAAGTTAATTTAATTAAGTGCAGGAATTATTTTTCAAAAAGAAAAGTCACGTGACATGTAATTTGAAATAACAGTAACACGTGCCATCCTATTTTGAACCTAAAAAGAAACCCCCAAAAACCAGAAAAATCCTTCTCTCTGCTCTCTCTCTTGCTCTGAATCGGAGCCATGGAAGGGATACTAAAAGACTGTGTGAACAACAGTCTCCGCCATTTCATGTACCGCAACGCCATGTTCATGTGCGAGCGTCTTTGCGCCGAGTTTCCTTCTGAGGTACTAATCCCCTTTAAAAAATCCAATTTATTTTTTAAAGGATTTTGCTTGGTTACTGAGCAACCGCTTTAAAATTAGAACGATTTTGTGCATGCTTGTGTTTGGGCGAGTGCACAGCTGCAGTAGATGTGCATTTCCACTTGCTTTGTGCGCTTTTCTTTTTCTTTCACTCACTGATTCTTACTATTAAAAAAGGAACTTTTCTTATTAACTGAGAAGATCGTTTTTTTTTTTTGGTTTACCTTTAATAATTTTAGCTTTTTACGCTGCTAATTCAATTTTTGAATATTTTAATTTTGTTAGGATGTGATTTGTATTTTGTATTTTGTAGCATAAGCATCCTAGTTAGTTTTGTTTGAGTTCATTTGTTTTAGAATATAATATAATAGAAATATAAGCCTGACATATACGGAAAGTTGTGGTTGTATAAGTTCATTAATTCTTGAAAATCAGAATTTTCAGGAGACATTGAGGTACTAAATAAAACTATAAAACTCTAAAAGCCTCTTCTTCTGGGAAAATAAATTGGCAAAAAAAGTTCAAAGTTTCATTTGTAACTTGAGCTTTCCAGGGAACTGCTGTTGCAAAAAGTGAAAAGAAGGTTACTGATGCTTTTTAAGGTATAAAATCTGGGGTCGAGAAAGAAAATGGTTTTTCTTGGATGGCATACTTAATAGATTGCGTTTGGCGCTGTACCTTTCTCAAGTTATGTAATATTAGTTGGTAATATGAATTTTTGGGCTGTGAGGTGTATTTTAGTCCTCCCTTATCCTGGACGACCATGTTCTTATTGAAACATGCATATCTGCATAAGTAATGTCATTTATTTATTTTTCTTGCTGTTCTACTGAAGTTTGGTTGACTCGTTAGTGATTAATTTTGCAGACAAATTTACAATTATTAGCCGGATGTTATTTGCAAAATAATCAAGCCTACTCTGCATATCATATTCTAAAAGGTAATAGACTATAGTTTTCCATGTTACCGCTATCACCTAGTTGTTGACTCATGATGATATTGGCTATGTTAAGTCATTGTTCTTTTTGCCTGTTTGGTTTTTTCTTTGCTTTGTTTTCATTAATTAATAAAACGAGTTGCTTATTTATATATCTATCTTCTTCTGTTTTCATCATTATTTGAAGGAACACATATGGCTCAATCCCGCTACTTGTTTGCGATATCATGCTTTCAGATGGATCTTCTAAATGAAGCTGAAGCAGTGTTATGTCCTGCCAATGAACCTAGTGCAGAGGTATATGTGACATTCTTCATATAGATAATACTTTTCTGTCATTTTTAAAATGCATTACCCCCAGAAAAAAATCAAATATCGTTACTATTGATATTAGTAAATAAAATTTATTTAACAAGAAACAAGTCCATGACATGGTTTTGCGATCTCTATTGCATTTATAGTCGACAAATATACTGTTGCTATATTTTGGGTTTTACTCTGTACTAGTTAACATCCTTTCCAGGATGATGGATTACTTGCTTACTTCTTTTGTCTTTTTTTCTACACATAGGTTCCAAATGGTGCAGCTGGGCATTATCTTCTCGGGCTTATTTACAGGTTGCTCATTGCTTTTCTCATAGACGTCATAATCCCCATATTTCTGTTGCCTTATCCTTTGGAGGTTTTGAGTAAAAGTACACACTCATTGGCAGTGGCAAAGCCTTGTTGTAACTAATGGGGGCAATTGCCCCCCCTTTAATTTTTGAAGCAAAAGAAATTACCACTACAGTTAACATATAAATCTAACTACGCCCTTACACAATTACAATACAGGTGCCCCCACTTATTTCTTCTTGCAATTATGATGTTTGTTAATGTGCTGCTCTGTCTGTTCCCCTCCCACCCCTACTCCTACTCTCGTCAAATCTTGGCTTCGCCTGTGCTTATTGGGCATCCTTGTTATCAAGGCAGCTTTATTCTAATATGGCTAAGACTTCCACTTCAAAAGTGTAGACCCCTTTGCTTGTATGCATATTTAATTTAGTAGGATGTGTAGAATTTTATAGAGAAAGGAAAAAAGAGAAATATTCTCTTATTTTTTTCATATATCAAACATAGGAAAAACACAACTTATATAGACTAGCTAAAGGGTAAAAAAAATCCTAGATAGGAACTAATTTATCTTATCCCTAAACCTTAGAATGTTTATCCATATCTCTAACAAACAAAAACTAATTAGTTATTCTAACTTATCAACACTCCACCTCAAGTTGGAGCAAATATATCTGTCATGCCCAACTTGCTAACTTGAAATTCAAATTGCTGACTTTGGATCAAAACAATCCTTTAGTTATGCTGTGTAGTTGGTACAAATGGAGTACAGATAATTCCTTCTTCAAGTTTTTCTTTTATGAAGTGCCTGTCAATTTCAACATGTTTTGTCCTGTCATATAAAACAGGATTATGAGCAATACTGATAGCTGCCTTGTTGTCACAATACAGCTTCATAGGTAAACTCACAGATCTTTTAAGCTCTTGTAGAACTCTTTTCAGCCAAAGAATCTCACACATTCCTTGTACCATTGATCTGAATTCTGCCTCAACACTACTTCTAGCAACTACATTCTGCTTTTTACTTCTCCATGTGACTAAATTACCCCAAACAAATGTGCAGTATCCAGAAGTTGACCTTCTATCAGTGATTGAACCTGCCCAATCAACATTCGTGTACACCTCAACTCCTCTTTTTTCATTTTTCTTGAAAAAAAGTCCTTTTCCTGGTGTACTTTTCAAATAATGAAGAATTCGATATACAGCTTCAAGATGTTTTTCATATGGAGAATGCATAAACTGACTTACCAAGTTTACAGCGAAAGCAATGTACGGACGAGTATGGGATAAGTAAATCAGTTTTCCAACCAACCTCTAATATCTTCCTGTGTCTACTGGAACAACATTCTTTACCTCCCCAGAATTAGCTTCAATTGGAGTTTCAGAAGGTTAACAACCACTCATTCCAGTTTCTTTCAAGAGATCTAGAATATACTTCCGCTGTGAGACAACAATGCCTTTCTTTGACCTTGCCACTTCCATTCCAAGAAAGTATCTTAGCTGGCCTAAATCTTTAATTTCAAACTCCTTGGCTAGGTTTTGTTTCAATCTGCTTATTTTAATTATATCATCTCCAGTCAAAATTATATCATCTATATAGACAATTAAAACAAAAATTTTGTCTTCAATAGAACTCTTTATGAAAAGAGTATGATTAGACCTTTAATAAACTTTGTGAACCTCTCGAACCATGCTCTAGGAAATTGTTTAAGGCCATATAGAGATCGCTTTAGCTTACATACTTGGCTCCAAATTTCTGAGCAAAACCAGGTGGAGGTTCCATGTATACTTCCTCCTCTAAGTCACCATTCAAAAAGGCATTCTTCACATCTAGATGATTCAAAGACCAATCTAGATTAGCTGTAACAGACAAGAGCACTCGAATAGTATTGAGTTTTGCCACAGGAGAAAAAGTTTCATAGTAGTCCACTCCATATGTTTGAGTAAATCCTTTGGCTACTAGACGAGCTTTATATCTTTCCAAGGATCCATTTGAGTTGTACTTCACAGTAAACACCCATTTACATCCCACAACTGTCTTCCCATCTGGCAGATCCACTTCTTCCCAAGTAGCATTCTTCTCCAAGGATCTCATCTCTTCCAAAATAGCTTTTTTCCACTCAGGAACATTTAAAGCCTCCTGAACACTATTTGGAATAACCATACTAGACATTTGTGAGATAAAAGCACAATATGGTGATGAAATATTTTTATAAGATACAAAATTTGACAAAGGATGTTTAGTACATGACTTGACACCTTTCTTAAGAGCAATGGGAAGATCAAGTTGACTAGATGAATTATTTGTAGGAAGTTTTGGAGACTTACCATAAATTTCATGATCCAACCTCTGATTAGATTCTTGATGGTGCTGTAGGATGGTGGCTCTTTTTTGTGCTTGATGTTCCTTTGAATATACAAGACCTTTAAACTTTTTCGCATAGATATCAGTTGTTTCAATATTTTGATTTTGAGATGACCTTATCAAAGGCTGTTCAGTATTTTCAATATTTAAATCATTTGGTTCCACACTTTCTTTATTTTTTGACCTATTTTCTTTTAAAACATGATCAGACCCCTAAGAAATACCATTATTTGAAAAAAAAACTCAAAAGTTAAATCATAATCAGAATTTAAATCAGAACCAGAATCAATTGAGACATCTTCACTAGTGTTCTCCCCTTGAAGATGAAACTCGTCAAAGTATGATTGTCCTTCAAAAAAAGTGACATCCATAGAAATAAACATTTTTTTCAAAACTGGATCAAAACATTTATAACCTTTTTGATTTGCAGGATAGCCTACAAAAATACATTTATGTGCTTTTGGATCAAGTTTTGAACGTTTGGGATCATGATTATGGACAAAAGCCACACTTCCAAAAATTTTTAAAGGAATGTTGCTAGTTAGCCGAGTTATAGGAAAACATTCACTAAAAACTTTAATTGGTGTTTTAAAGTTCAAAATTCTTGTAGGCAATCTATTAACCAAATAAATGGCTATTAAAATTGCTTCACCCCAAGGATACTTTGGAATTTTAGTTGTAAAACTAAGAGCTCTAACAACCTCTAGGATATGTTTATTTTTTCTCTTAGCCACCCCGTTTTGCTAAGGCGTGTTACTACAAGAACTTTGTCCCAATACATTATTAAAGAACTCCTTTCCATTGTCACTTCGAAAAATTTTAATTTGAGTATGAAATTGTGTTTGAACCATATTATAAAAATTTTTGAACACACTTTCAGCATCAAACTTCTCTTTTAAAAGAAAGACTCAAGTAACTCTAGTATGATCATCAATAAAAAGGATAAACCAGCGTTTTCCAGAAAATGTTGGCGCTCTAGAAGGACTCCAAACATCACTGTGAATCATGGTAAATGGCTTGGACTGTTTATAAGGTTGCGATTGGTAAACAGTTCGGTGATGTTTAGCTAATTCACAAAATGCTTTTGCAATTTCTGCAGTAAAGGATGAGAGGCTAAGGGAAGTGGCATCAATTATGATGCTGTGGCTTGAAATTTTTATTGCTTGTTCAAATCTCATAGTTTTGTTTTTTGTTTCTCTTTTTGTTTTTGAAGCTACAAGACTATATTTGCATCCTGCAAAAGCTTGTAGTATGATAACTATTTTTAATACCCTCCTCAAAAGGAATTATGGGGGAAGCTTTATATTTGAATTTCTGAACGAGCATAATTTTGGTGATTTTGTGTATTTGGTATATCCATTTACATCCTATGTTAAACTCATTGAAGTTCATCTGGCTTAGGTATACTGATAGAAGGAAAAATGCAATTCTTCATTTCAAGCAGGCTTTGTCAATAGATCCTCTACTCTGGGCTGCATATGAGGAGCTGTGCATATTAGGTTTGTTCAATGAACACCCATGTGGCTCTATTTTCTTTGCTATTTTATGTTGTCAGCACTTGTAATCAGATCAAAATATATTGTCTTTATAGTTGAGAAATCTAGTTTCATCCTCTTAGAGTAAATGTGTTTGGTTTCACTTTGCTCCACTTAATTTAAGTAAAAGGCAAAAGCCTTTCTTATTTTCTTTTGTTCTGCTTAATTTGGATAAAAGTAATTTTCTTTTGAATGGTGTAGGTGCTGCTGAAGAGGCAACTGCACTTTTTGGTGAAGCAGCTGCTGTTTGCATCCAAAAGCAGTGTGTAAACCATGCATCAGCTTTCCAAAATGTCCAGATCTCCAGTGAGGATCATAATTTACTCTCTGCTAGAAACTCTGGTTTGGAAGATGTTAGTCCAAGGCAGTTGAAGCACGTGCAAGGTAATAACCTAAGAGATATTCCTTCAGCTGCCAGTCAACCTCCTAATGGTGGCCCTCCAAATTTACCATTTTATAATACTCCTTCGCCAATGGCCTCACAGGTATTGGAATTAGATCAAATTATAAGTTAATGGAAAGTCTTGCTGTAATTTGCATTTTCTATTCTGTCTTTAAAGACTTGAAAAAATAAGCAAGTTAATATCGTACAGTTTGTTTTGAGACCATGGCCAACTTGCTTTTAATCTTTTATTGACAATGGCTTATCTCTTTTTACCTCATCTAGTAAGTTTTTCAGATTTCTCAACTTTTTAATGTTAATGTGCATAACTTATTCTCAACTGTGTTTTCATACGGAAATTTTCCAGATCCTCAATAGCGGAGTTGGTTCTTTAATTGGTTTTGTTTTTGCTTTTCTATCTCTCTCTTTACTAGTAAATGTCTAATGTCCTCCTTTCTCTCCTCTGGGCTTCTGCTTAAATGTTAAGGATCGGGTAGGTTCTGGGTTTAAATCTTTTAGTTTTCATTTCCAATTTTCCCGTTGAAACTTCCTTTTCTTTTCTTTTCTTTCGGGCTTAATCAGTCGCAGGAAATCCATTCTAGTTTTCTTTGTCATGCATGGTTATATTATATATGTCTTAAGCTCTGAGTCTTGTTTTTCTGTGTCCTGTGGTTAGTTTGTTTGCATGATCTCACTGGCTGCCAGAAGCAAGTTCTATCATCCTGTGCCCATTAACTATTTATCTTATTCTAATTTATTCCTACTTAATTTTCTAAAACCTAGTTATTTTTACATGTATGTTTAGAACGTAATCCTGTTATTTAATCACGCCCCTTGACTTTCATGTTTACTTGACATGTTATTGCATTTCATATAGTAATTTCACTTTCACCTCTTTCCACAGTTTTGCTTTAGCATTCATGGTTATGATAGTGTATTGTGTTAGTTTTCACTTGCATATAGCAGATATTGTTTGCTATATTTTGGCAGTTTGGAGGCTTCCCAATTGAGAGTATCACCATAGTCTAAGATCCTCTACATTTTGCAGTTGTCTGGTGTCGCTCCACCACCTTTGTGTAGAATTGCTCAGCCAAATGGTCCAAATCCTAGCTCACTCTGTGCCGAAAATTCTGCAAGGTCTACTGTGAACTCTACTATTCAAGCCCCTCGAAGAAAATTTGTTGATGAAGGGAAATTACGGAAGGTTAAGACTTGCAGTGTCATCTACTTTCCCAACCTCTCTTCCAATATATGTTCTGATCTTAAACTTCAAACTTTTTTGAGGTTGTTTCTATGTTTTTCTGATTAGAAAGTGCAAAGTTTGAATTATCATTATGTTGTATTTGTGGCCACCTGATAATTTAATCACATTTATAGGACATGAAACGGGAATTGATGCAAAATATTGTTAAGATATTAGTGGATGTAGGTGTCCCTTGAGTGGAATAGTATTATTAGCTTATTCTAATTTTAGATGTTAAAACAAAGAAGTTTTTGTTCAAATTTTTTAAAGTACTAGTGCACGAAAGAAACATTGTCATGATAAAATACCCTTTTAAAATGCTTGTTTTATCTTATTTTGGAATCATCGTTACTGTGATGTTTTTACTTTTCCTTGTCTTTGTAGGTAGACCTGAGACTACTCTTTGTTAGGCTGATGTTATTTGTTAACCTTCAGTTCACAAGCTTGGCTATCATGTAATTTTAGTCTTTTTGTTGGACCCGTTCATGTATTGTCTGGTATTTTTCTTCTTGATTAGATTAATTGGGTATGATAGTTGGTTTGATCTTTGTATTTTAAGGCTTCCCTTTCATTTTGTTCCATGAATCATTTGTGTTGGGCCTCCTTTTTTTGATTGTGATAATTCAATAATTGTGAGATACCTAGTTTGTGAAACTTGTATTTCTTATTTCATTCATTCTAACATTAGTTTCCTGTACTTGCTTATAGATTTCTGGGAGGCTATTTTCTGATTCTGGCCCTCGACGAAGTACAAGACTT
Organism: Ricinus communis; assembly: GCF_019578655.1. Lineage (NCBI taxonomy): Eukaryota > Viridiplantae > Streptophyta > Magnoliopsida > Malpighiales > Euphorbiaceae > Ricinus > Ricinus communis. The sequence continues at coordinate 27,534,440 of NC_063258.1, forward strand.
GCTGCTGAAGCAGGGACAACCAACTCAAATGCAAGTACCACACTGGCAACAGGGAATGGAATTAGCAACTCTTCTAAATATCTCGGTGGTTCTAAACTGAGCTCTATAGCACTACGTCCTGTGACCATTCGTAAAGGGCAGTCATGGGGCAATGAAAATTATAATGAAGGTGAGAACTGTTCTTGATTTTTACTAATTTGGGGGGATTTGCTTCTGTATTGATATTGAAGTTAGTTGAAATGGGTTCCTTAGAGAAGGTTTGTTTTGTATTTTTTTGGCAAAACTGTAATGGGATAAGCAAATGAATCATGTTAGCGGTAGATTTTAGTCGTCCTAGTTACTTCAGTTTTTGGACCTTTAGAAGGCTTCAAAGTACTACATATGGCGGCTTCTCTCTAATATCTCATGCCTGGTAACTTAAAAGGATTGTCATAACGTACCTTTTATGCAATCAGGCATTACCATTGATGTAGAATTGAAGGGTTTATGTACATCTTGCAGTATGAGTGGACATGCTTTTATATTGCCCGCTATATCCTATTTGTATTTGTTTAATGCACCTAGCTTTAAACTCTCTCCTTGCCTTTTGTAACTATTAATTTTCCCTTTCCTTAATACTCCTTCCCTGCTTGTAGCTTATCATTTACAATTATTCTAAGTCCTTGAAAATCTTAAATGTTTTTAAGGGATACGCAACGATACTTTTGATGATTCGCGTGTGAGTGCTGCAACAACAAATTCTAGTTCATCACCTTCTAGTGATGCTAGATGTCTTGAATCCGAAGGACCGTCTATAACAGTTGGTGGAGTTATAATGAGCACTGCAAAGGTCTTAAGTGGTGCTTCAGAAATATTAGGTCTCTTGAGAATTCTCGGAGAAGGCTATAGACTTTCTTGCTTGTACAGGTGCCAGGTATAAAGTGCTGAGTGCTGGAAAAAAATTAGTAATCTTATTCCAAGACCATGCAATGATTTCATAAGCTGCTTCTTGGTATGACAGGATGCATTGGATACCTATATGAAGCTACCTGGCAAGCATTATAATACAGGCTGGGTACTTTCCCAGGTAATTTCATTGTTAAACTTTAGTTCCTTTTTATTCTCAATTGGATTGTGTTTTCTCCTGCAGTTGATAATATATGTCTTGCACTGATAGAGACACACACAACCTCCTGCCCTCTTCTCTGTAGGATGTGTCATTTGTTTGTGAGGTTGTGGGAGAGATAATTTCTAGTTCCCTTGCACGAAGAAATCTATAATTTCTGAGATTTTGGAGGATTCTGTTATTCAAAACTTTTTTCTTACATCTCTCTCTCTCTCTCTCTCTCTCTCTCTCTCTCGTCATTCCAGTGCATTGCTTGCCCAAGTAGTGCTAGAACTTGACATATTACTTGGTGTGTTCAATTGCAGGTTGGGAAAGCTTATTTTGAATTAGTGGATTACTTAGAGGCTGATAGGGCTTTCAGTCTTGCCCGTCGAGCATCACCTTACAGTTTAGAAGGATTGGATATATATTCCACGGTCCTTTATGTGAGTTCTATTATCCTCATTCCTCAGGTGCTTGTGTTAATACAGCTCTGTAACAGAAAGATAAGAGAGTCGTTCTCTGACTGAAACCGATTCATGATTGTGACTCCTCGTGCCTTAATAACTGCTAATGGATATGCTTAGCATAGGGCATATCCTTTTTTGCTTAATGCATACGCTCTCCACCTCCTCTCCTGCACCTTGTCATCAATGGAAAATGTTTCTAATATAGAGACTAGCAGCTCTATGGTATCTCCAACCTCTGAAAATCCAGATGACATTATATTTCCTCTTGAAAAGCTCTCTTTAAATGCTTACTGTGCTATTTTATGTAGGTCAATATCTTGCTTCATTAGAGTTTATTCTTACTTTTGTTGCAGCATTTAAAGGAGGACATGAAGTTGAGTTACTTGGCCCAAGAACTGATATCAACTGATCGCTTAGCTCCTGAATCTTGGTAGTGTTGTCATGCTTTTGTTAAGTAATATTGTGCATTCTATCCCTTGCTATTTTTTACCACACCCGTTCATCATTTTGATTTTCATAGTTCACATATTCATTGTCAGCTTAAGATTGCTCCTCAGTGCAGTTTTTCCTCTGAACTTTGTTTTTTCTTTTATTTTTCTACATTGTACAACTCAAATCGACTTACTCTTGTTCTTGAGTTATAGATTAGGCTACAATACACTTCTTTTTGGCACTGAAATTAAAGTCCGTTCCCTCATGAACACACACTTAACTGTTCCCCCCCAGTCTCTTCTTTTTTTATTTTCCTTTTATTTTCTATTACTTCCAGGATTAAACATTGGAATCTTGACATCTTGAATGCCAATCTACAGATTGGTATAATTAATATGACCGCTACTGAGTAATCTACTTATTTCAGTGGCTTTCTCTGGAATGGTCGACTTGTTGAAATAATGATGAACTTGGCTGAACACAGAACCTATAAATTTCTGATTGAGTTGTTATCATTGTCATCATGTTGCTCACAATTGTTTTTAAATGGACTTGCAGGTGTGCCATGGGAAATTGCTTTAGTTTGCAAAAAGACCATGAAACTGCCCTGAAAAATTTTCAGCGGGCTGTGCAGCTTAATTCAAGATTTACATATGCTCACACCCTTTGTGGTCATGAGTATGTCACTTGGTTTCTATCTACTCCCTAAGAAATCATAATTTGATTAATGCATGGGAAGAGTGGAAGTTTTTGTATCTTGATTGTTGATAATTTTCTGGTACAGATATGTAGCTTTAGAGGATTTTGAGAATGGAATTAAGAGTTACCAGAGTGCACTACGAATTGATGCTAGACATTATAATTCCTGGTATGGGCTTGGGATGGTCTACCTCCGGCTAGAGAAGTTCGAGTTCTCAGAGCATCACTTCCAAATGGCTTTTCAAATAAATCCACGGTCCTCTGTCATTATGTCGTATCTTGGGACGGCTTTGCATGCTTTAAAGGTTCAGTCACTTGGTGTTTTGATTGTTAGAATCTATAACTGATAATCTACAGCTGTCTGAAATTGTTTTTCTATTAAATAACAGAGAAATAGGGAAGCTTTGGAGATGATGGAGAGGGCTATTTTAGCTGATAAGAAGAACCCTCTTCCCATGTATCAGAAGGCTAATATACTTGTGAGCTTGGAAAGTTTTGAGGAAGCTCTAGAAGTCTTAGAAGAGCTGAAGGAGTATGCTCCTCGTGAAAGCAGTGTATATGCTTTGATGGGTAAGATCTATAAGAGGCGTAACATGCATGAGAAAGCGATGCTTCATTTTGGTCTTGCTCTGGATTTAAAACCATCAGCAACTGATGTTGCTACAATTAAGGTAATTTGCACTATTCTTTGTGGAATCTAACACTTCACACCAAAGAATATGTCATTTGGTTAGAAACTAGACCCAAATGATCTTGGTGTTATCTCTAGGAATGTTGGTAAATATGTGCATTTATCTTAGCATTATATCTGGATGAATGCTTCATAGGCAGTTATTATGGGTGCACTTCTTTTAACTATACTACCTTGCCTTGTATTTTTTTTCACGCCTTAGTTTTGCAAGCAAAAAACTCTTAACTAGCAGCTCCTGACACGACTGAATTTCATTTTTGGTTATATATCAGCAATGGAGTTCTATTTTGTTAAACAGTACTCGTTCTCATTTGTATACATTTAAACAGGCGGCCATTGAAAAGCTGCATGTACCAGATGAGATAGAAGACAGCTTGTAGATCCTGTTGTTTGGAAAATAGATGATGACACAAACTTTTTGGTCCAAGACTAAAATGGCACCAAGGAGATCCCCTGCTTGTGCTTTCAACAGGTGGCAAGTACTATTGCATCATATTTGATGCGTTTTCTAGCTGGGAAGCCTCTTCCAATTAGCAGGCCTGGTTGAAGTAATCTTGATTTTGTAGGGTAGTTAATACACTCATGGAAGACTTTAGCTGACATATGTGCCCCGGAAACTGCCATACTTGTACCGGTAGATGTATAAAGGAGTCTTTGAGTAAATTGCTTGTATGATTCATGTTGTTTATAGTTTGTATTTTACTGTTTTTCTATAAACTTTTTACTAATTGTCACCTCACGGGTTCCATTTTGTAGCCAGGTTTTCTGGGCACCCCTAAATTCCTTATACTGAAGTTGTAATCTGGTTGAAAGTAACGATCTATTTGAAAGTGAGAAGTCATTCATCTAATCAATCTGATTGGTCCGCTCTTTCAATAAATAGCACAGAGATGGTGAAGAGTGGGGTTGTAGAACAATTCTGAGGTAGGGAGGGAGTAGGGCTATATAACAATTCAAGCTACTGTAGCGCAGGTTGAGTGGGGCTCATTGAAGCTTGATCATCAACTAATCAAATTAACAATGACACAAGTTTAAGCTTAATCTATTCAGTTCATAAAATCTTAATAGAATTAATAGCATGAAAATAGTATCACATTATCTGATATCTTCATATTTTATAAGAACTAGCTATCATGTACGTGATTAACATGTCAGGGAATTTAAATTAACAAAAATAATGGTGTAGTAGTTATAAATACAATAGTTTTTTATTTAATTAATTCCAAAGTTTCTAAGTTAAACAGTTAACTTTGGAAATAATATAGGTCGATAACTCATCTTTAGTTCATATAAAAATAATATTAAGTTCAATACGAAGTCTCTGATTATTCTCTTTACGTATTAATTTCAATACAAAATCAAGGTTTCCCATTGCAGGTCAGATGGGCATTTTATTGGTAGGAAAAAAAAGAAACTACCAGCAGTGGCTGAAGTAATGCTCTTACTAAATGCACAAGGACCCAGTTGGATGTCCAGTACTAGTAGGCCCACTTACTTATTTATCGGTAATAGTATCAACAGCAATCCAAAGCAGTAGCCAGTGGCTAGACCTGTTAATCAGCTTAGATGTTGCTAAAAAAAAAAACAAATTTAAAATACAAGTCACATTAATAATATTGAGATTATTCAGATCAAGAAATTAAATAACCAAAAAAATATTATTTAAAATATAAAGCATTACTAAAAAGAAAAAGTTTAGGATAAACTTCACGTTATTTTACTCAAAACTGGGGTATCATAAATTTGATATATAAATATACAGTGTTGTATCCAGCATGCCCAGTACCAGTTTGTGATCTAGGCGTAGTTCAATCGGTTCGCAAATGCGACAAATTTTGTTGTTGCAAATGATCTATGTTGCCAACGCATGCACACAAGAAATTAATCCTCATCTACGTCCAAATTATTGTTGTTGTTGGCTTTGGTCCTCTCAACGGAGAGAATGGGGATGTTGTCTCCTTCAATGAGAATTAAGCTCTTGTCATAAATAATATATAATGTCAGGACTCAGGAGATAAGAGGCTGTATCTATTCATCGTGCTCCTGTGGAATATAAACTGTTAACGCAGAAATCCAAGAATGTCCGCTGCTGGTCTGTCCATGTTGTTTTGTTCTTTACATTTACAACTGAGCTGATAGTGCGAAGGAGTGGAATAGCAACATTTGGTGTACTTATTTTGATATGCTTGGTTCTGATTTACTCTTTCCATGTTGACTCTATTCTATATATGAGTTACAAAAACTTGTGCCTGTTTCTTCAGTGTATTAATTTTCTAATTCTCTGTGATGTTTACTGGGGTTCTTTCACATGCTATGGCATTTTTCAGGTGTGCTTGGGATGGGGATAATTGTAACCCATCACCGTGTTTTCCCCATTTCAGATATGTATTTGATAATAAACCATTAATATTATTATATATATATATACATTAAGAAAAAAAAAAAAGCATTGTGGAGATTTGGGTAACAGCTAAAAATATATGGCTTCTTGATACATATAGTTACATATATTGTGAGGTAAAAAATACTATAACATCCTCTTTAGGTTATGCAAGAGAGCTCTAACCCTATGCTCACATCTTTTTCTCTTTCTTTCTTAAGATCCTGCTTATAGTAATATAATGTATTTTGTATTATGTTACAGAAAGAACAAATTATCGGTCAGATTTGTTAAAGATAATGCAGAAATCTATTGAATTGGTCAATAAATAATAGGTTTCATCAATTCTAGTCTTTAGCTTTTTTGATTTTATTTCTATTTCATAGGAAAATATTTCTATTAATTCTAGTTGTACTTTGAGTCTAATCATTTATTTAATATTTTTAATGTATTTAGAGATTGGTTTAAAGCTGACTAAAATAGTGTAGTTTTTGGATTATCGTTTTCTTTTCTTCTCATTTCACAACAATGCTGCCATATCGGAGAACCCTATTGAAAGTGGCAATACGATAGAACTTAACAAACAAAATCAAGACGAAAAAAAATATGAGGAAAAAAGAAAAAGACAACACAGTGGCTGAAGAAATGGTCTTATACTAAATGCACAAGTTGGATACTCAGTAATACTACTAGGCCAGCTTATTTATTTATAAATAACACTGTAATAGCATCAAAAGCAATCCAAAGCAATACCAATAAACAGCAGGTAATGACATTTAATTACGTTTACATTTTAATATTATTCCACGTTACCGACAACTATATAACTGTAGAAGAACAGGAACATAAATGGATAGGGGTACAGTGCACTTATGCTTGGAGAGCTTCTACCATTCTCTTGGCCATTACTTGCAAACCTGAGCTGATAAAGAAATCCAAATCTTCTAATTTCCAGTCCTTGACAGGCTCAACTTCGTACCTCCACTCAATCTCACAACCATCTTCGTTTGGTACAACTTTTACAGTTGATACATAGGCATTGAACCCAACATTCCCATCAATGATAGAATAGCTAAACACCATTTCTTTTGAGTCAATGGACAACAGTTTTTGCTTGGTCCAGTTCGATACCTCTTGATCAGCACGTCGATTCGTGTTATCAACTGGTGTTCTAAAACCAGCACAATAACGAACACACCCTGGTTGCCCGGAAATGCCCTCAACTGGAACACAAGTGGTGAGAGTTGGAAACCACTTGTTTAAGCCGAAGAGATCTTCTAAAAACGGCCACACTTGTTCTGGCTTAGTGACTTTTAGCTTTGCAGAAGCCTTTCCTTCCCACTTTGGCTGGTCTTGTGCTGCCATTGTGCTATGTAATGATGAATTGCAACAGACTATTTCAAGTGAGTTGGAGAGTAACCCTTCTGCGAGAGCCACTGTTGGGTTCCTTGATTACAACATATATAAGACTGACTTTTGATTCTTCATTGAGGTGTACACCTTTCTATTTGTCGGACCAAATTTTGCTTACATATGTGATCGAAAATTGTTGGGCAGTGGGCGCTGCAATTGAGTGGTGAAGAATGTGAGTGGGGGTTTAGATGTACGATGCTTCATGTGAATTAACTATCGCGATAGTCTGGCCGTTAGAAACTTGGGACCGACACTAATTTGTGCCATACTTATACGAAGTTTATTAAACGTAGGATTTACTGTTTAGACCAATAAACATCCATTAATAGATAAGTTTAACATTTAGCATCTTACATAAGTGTTAGGTATGGCTCATATATACAAGTTTACAAAGGGACAGAGAGCGAGAGAGCGAGGTGAAGCGCAGTGGTGCATGTTTAACGCATGTTTAAGGTTCGCAGGTATGAGGATATATATATATATATATATATATATATATATATATATATATATATATAACCTAATAGTGTGGATGATTATCTTATATAATATGATCTATACCCATCGCCTCCCTCAGGGCGAGAGGCTTAAATCACTCGATGCGAACCTAAATCATTATGTTCTTAATTTTCTTGTTTGTTTGTTCATATTCATGTGATTGTTAGCGTTATTTCTCAACAAGTGGTATCAGAGCCTGGTTGAGATGGCTATATCAGGTGCATAATTCGAAATGGTGAAGTTTGATGGACATGGTAACTTCGGATTGTGGCAAACAAGGGTAAAGGATCTGTTAGCGCAGCAAGGAATTCTAAAGGTTTTGCAACTATAGAAACCAGAAACTATAGAAGATGAAGGTTAGGAAGAACTCCGCTATGAGGAGTGGAACATACGCTATGTTACTAGATGATTATATATCACGTAATGAATCTGACATCTCTAGTAGAAATATAGAAGAAATTAGAAAGTTGGTTTATGTCCAAATCCCTAACGAATAAACTGTATGTGAAGCAAGGGCTGTATGGGCTAAAGATGCAGGAAGGTTCTGATTTGGAACAACACGTGAATGTCTTCAATCAAATAATCACGGATTTAGCTCGACTTGATGTGAGCAGTGAGGATGAAGACAGAGCAATGATTATGTTGTGTTCATTGCCTTCCTCTTATGAACATCTGGTGACTACTCTTACATATGGGAAAGAAACAATCAAAGTTGAAGCAATTATTGTAGCCTTGTTGGCTCACAACCAGTGGAAGAAGAATGCAGGGGAAACCTCTCATGGTGACAGTTTATATGTTAAGGGTAATCAAGATCGTAGAAGGAAGTTAGAGAAGGAGGGTTCTGGAAAATGAAAATCCATATCAAAGTCTAAGGGCAAAAAGACGATTCATTGCTACAAGTGCAAGGAGCCGAGACATATGAAGAGAGATTGTCCAAAATTGAAAAAGCAGACTGATGAGAAACGTGATGAATCATCCAAGTCTATGAATGTGGTGCAGAGTGAAAATTCGGATTGCAGTGATGGTGATATGCTTTCAGTTTCAACGACTCAGTTCATGGATGCATGGATTCTTAATTCTGGATGCTCTTATCATATAAAGCTTAATAGGGAGTGGTTCACGTCATACAGGTCAGCTAATTTTGGTTCTGTCTATTTAGGTGATGATAGATGTTACAATATTGTTGGTATTGGTGAAGTCAGAATTAAGATGTATGATGGTATTGTTAGAACATTATGTGATTTTAGGCATATACCAGATTTGAAAAAGAATCTAATTTTCTTGGGCACTTTACATAAGAATGGTTTTATTCCTAAAGCAGATGAGGATAGGAAAACCATTAGATTTGTTAAGGGTGCATTGACTATGATGAAAGGAAAGATAACTGCAGGGAATATCTATAAACTGTTAGGCAGTGCAGTTGTAGGTGGAGTTCATTCTGTTGAGTCATATGATGATAATACAAAACTATGGCACATTCGTCTTGGTCATCTTAGTGAACACGGAATGACTGAATTGCATAAAAGAAATTTATTGCACGGTGTTAAAAGCTGCAAGCTCGATTTTTGTAAGTTTTATCTTCTTGGAAAATAGACTAGAGTTAGTTTCACGACTAGAAAGCACAAAACTGAAGGAATTCTTGATTATGTGCATTCTGTTGTGTGGGGCCCTACTAGGGAATTGTCATTGGGTGGATCTCTGTATTATGTTACTTTTACTGATGATTTTTCTAGAAAAGTTTGGGTGTATTTCTTGAAACAGAAATTTGAAGTTTTTGCTAAATTCAAGCTTTGGAAAGCTAAGGTGGAGAACCAAACTAGTAGAAAGATCAAGTATTTGAGGTCCAATAATGGCACTGAGTACACAGTTTCAGAAATTTTGTGAGGAGCATGGGATTCAGAGGCATCTTTCAGTAAGCAAGACACCACAGCAGAATAGTGTTGCAGAAAGGATGAACAGGTCCTTAACTAAAAGGGCAAGATGCTTGAGACTGAATGCAGGGCTTCCTAAAAGCTTCTGGGTAGAGGCTGTGAGTATGGCGTGCTATCTTATCAACATATCACCACGAGCATCATTAGGTGGCAAGGTTGCAGAAGAAGTATGGACAGGTAATGCAGTTGATTTTGATAACTTATAGATTTTTGGTTATCTTGCTTATGTGCATGTACCTGGTAATAAAATATCAAAACTCGATCCAAAGTCCAAGAATTGCATCTTTCTAGGCTACAAGAAAGGTGTTAAAGTATACAAGTTTTGGGATCCGAATGCAAAGAAAGTGGTGATCAATAGAGATGCAGTCTTTGATGAACAGTTCATGTTGCAGCAACACCAAGACAAGGTGCCAGAAAATAGTTCCAGTTTAGATACAGTGCAGATGGATTTAGAACAGCATCCAGTAGTAGTTGAGAGAGTTGAAAGTTCAGCTCCAACATTTAGTGGTTCTAATACAGTTGATCTGTAAAATCATAATCTAGCCAGACATAGAGAGAGACGCACCAATGTAAAGCCTCTTTTGCACTTCTCATTAGTAGTGATGATCCAGCTATCTTCCAAGAAGCTATCACTAGCCAGGAGAAAGAGAAATGGATGGGTGCAATGGTTGAGGAGATGGAGTCTTGCAGAAAAATAATACATGGGAGCTAGTTTGGCTTCCTGAGGGAAAGAAGGCTATTGGGTGCAAGTGGGTGTACAAACGAAAATCAGCAGTATCAAAAGAAAAAGGGAAAAGCTCAAGGCTCAAGGCTCGATTGGTAGCAAAGAGTTTTTCACAGCAGAAGGGGATAGATTATGATGAAATTTTTTCTCCTATAGTTAGGCATACTTCAATTGGAGCAGTACTTGCATTAATAGCTAGTTGGAATTTGCATTTAGAGCAGATGGATGTCAAAACTGCTTTTTTGCATAGTGATCTAGAGGACCAGATTTACATGCAGCAGCTAGAAGGGTTCACTCAACCTGGACATGAGCATTTGGTTTGCAGGTTACAGAAATCGTTGTATGGGTCGAAACAGTGTCCAAGACAATGGTACAAGCGGTTCGACTCCTACATGATTCAGATTGGCTACAGGCAATGTGAGTATGATTGTTGTGTTTATGTTAAGAGCCTTGATGATGGTTCTTTTACTTTTCTGTTACTGTATGTTGATGATATGTTGATTGCTGTAAAGAATATGCATGATGTCCTTGGTCTGAAAGCTTTGTTGAGCCAGGAAAGACTTAGGTACTGCAAAGAAAATTCTTAGAATGGAGATTCACAGAGATAGAGGCTCAAAGAAACTGTGGTTATCTCAACAAGGCTATATTGAGAAAGTGTTAGAGAGGTTTGGGATAAGCAAAGCAAAGCCAGTGAGCACTCCATTGGCAAATCATTTTAAGCTTTCTTCAGAACAGTGTCCTAAGACAGATAGGGAAATTAAAGACATGGCAAAGGTTCAATATGCCAGTGCAATTGGCTGCTTGATGTATGCAATGGTATGTACTCTCCCTGACTTGGCTCATGTTGTTAGTTAAGTTTGTAAATACATGTCTAAACCAGGTAGGAGACATTGGGAAGCAGTTAAGTGGTTGGCTGCTTGATGTATGCAATGGTATGTACTCGCCCTGACTTGGCTCATGTTGTTAGTCAATTTTGTAAATACATGTCTAAACCAGGTGGGCAACACTAGGAAGCAGTCAAGTGGATTTTTAGGTATCTGGAGGGTACTATAGGGCATGGAATTATTTTCGGTAGTCAGCATGATGATCCTTTAGTTGTAGGGTATGTGGATTCAGACTATGCTGGTGATTTGGATGATAGAAGGTCTATAACTAGGTATGTTTTTACTCTTGGTGGAGGGCCTATATGTTGGAAATCAACAGTTCAGTCTATTGTGACATTATCTACACATGGCGAGAAGTCGCTAAAGAAGCTTTATGGCTTACTGGGCTAGTAAAGGAACTAGGTGTTGAGCAAGGTGGAGTTTAGTTAAATTGTCATAGTCAAAGTGTTATTCATTTGGCTAAGAACCAGGTGTACCATACTAGAACTAAGCATATTGAAGTGAGGTATCACAAGATTAAAGAGTTGATTGCATCTGGTGAGATATTATTGCAGAAGGTTCATACTAGTGAGAATGCAGCTGATATGTTGACTAAGCCGGTTACTACCAACAAGTTCATGTATGCTTGGACTTGTTAAATGTTTATAGTTGCTAGACAAGCATGGTAGCTCAATCCACTTTGGTGTGTGAGAAACTCCATGATTTCATCTCCTAAGGGGCTTGATATTCACCAAGGTGGAGATTTTTTAGGTATGTCTCATATATCAGTTTAAGGGACAGATGCTGGAGCAGAGCGGAGTAAGCAAGTGGAGCGCAGCGCAACGAGCGAATGGAGAAGATACAGCTGCTCTGTTATATATACACTAAGGGTTATATATATATATTGTATTTATAACCTAATAGTGTGGATGATTATCTTATAATAATAAATATAGCCGTTCATCGCTCACGAGAACGTAGGCACATTGCCGAATCTCGTTAAATCCTTATTGCTCAAACAAAAAAATTAAAAGGGTTTCAAAAGATTATATAAGATCATATATTTAAAAGAAATTTACAGTAAAATAGAACTTCTTAACTTTTATATAATAAGATGTAAAGAATTACAAAAATACGTTGATGGCTAAAAAAAGTTATTTTTATACAACATAAGAAAAACGCGTATGCTCAACTCAAAAACAATGAATTCAAATATCCAAAAAATTGCAACAACTCAATCTAACATTATTATAATATAAAATTTCAAAAAATTAATCAGAAATCGCGACAACAATCTGTAATAAACAACAGAACGAGAAAACAAAAAACTTCTTCAACAAACATCCATCAAATCCAAATCTAAAAATAGATAATGTAATCTCATCTATCTATTCTTTTGATTTTTTGTTATTTAAGAAAATGTGTTAAAATCCTTTAAAATAGATATATTGTATGATTTATTTAACTACTTACATGTAAAATAAGATGATTAAAGATTTTAAGTTCTCATTTTTAAAGATAAGTAAGTAATAAAAAATTATCTGCAGAAAACCCAGAAAATTATATATAACGAGTATACAGAGATATACTATAAGTATATCTTATGAAATCTTACAAAAATATATTCAAATTCATGTGTTATTGATTATATCATATAAATTACTTGCATTGACTATTATATTGATATAAATAAAAATAATAAAAAATAAATCAATAATAAATTATAAAAAGTAGGTTAAAATAAAATATAAAATAAATTTTAAAAGTTACAGTAAATAGTATATAATTAGTATACAATAGGTATATAATAAATATATATTAGGAGAAAAAAATATACAGTAAAAAAAAATATAAGTATATAAAGGCAGGTAATAAGTATCTATTATGAAAGTGTAGAAAATTAATATTTAAATAATTTTTTATTCATATATATATTGTACAAAATTCATATATTGAGAGTTAATGAGTATGGTACATAAAATGTATATATTTACAATAAGCATATAAAACAAATTTAAAAGTAAACAGTAAAAGGTATATAATGAGTATATAACTAATATATTTCAAGTATATTATATTGCATACTAATTATGAAATAAACTTTTATATTTTTTCTCATGTACAGACATTACAATAGTATTTTATTTTTCTTCACCACAACGGACATAGAGAAGAAAATATCACATATATAAATTTTAATGTAAAGAATATTCTATTATCAAAGGACAATTTAAAATGTGTACGGTAAATAGTATATACTAAGTATATAACAAGTTTATTTCAGATATATGATATTTTGATTTTCATTGAGTTTTTTCCATTCAGATTTTGGTTTCGTTAAGTATATAGTGAGTTTCTTTTTAGATATTGATGAGCTTTCCTTTTTATTTGCTCTCATTAATATCATTTTGTCATGTTCTTGATTATGTGAGAACAGAAGAAATGAGATATAAAATAAAAGATAATAACAATATTATTTATTATTTTTTTGAGTGAGCTTTGTTAGAAAGATGAAAATCAATTAGCTCAAGCTTTGTACGTGTCATTTTTATTCAAGAAAAGTATTAAACGAATTAGAAAATCTATATTTTTTTCTTTTATTCATGAGTCATATACTACCCCTTATGGTGTAATACCAATTTAAAATTTTAAGATATACAATAAATAATATATATTAAATATACGAGTATATCTGAGATATATGATACTTGATTCTTATTAAATTTTTCTCATTATATTTCATGAGCTCAAATTCATAAATCAAACTCATAGAAATATAATTATTATGTTGAATTAGATATTGCAATTTAAATGTTTGACAAAATACATGTGCGAAAATTTTCAATTAATTTTTTCGCTATTGTTATTATTAACCTAAATGAATACAGTAAACAATATATAATAAATATATAGCGAGTTTATTTCAAGTACATATTACGTTAATTCTTACTGAATTTTCTCCATTTAAATTTTAAAATCATCTTTTATATTTTTTTTAAATTTAAATATGGTCATAATTCCTACTGAGTATACTCTAATAATCTTTTATGTACAATACATCAATTAAAAAATTATATGACAATTACATCAAGTTCCTCCTCCAATTCTTATTTAGCATATCCACCTCCTTAAGCTTATTACATAATTCAAACTCACAATAAAATTTCATCTTTTTTTGAATTTTATATAAGAGAATAACATTGATCGTAAGCCTCTTCCAATATCCGTAAGCTTGTTACTAAAAGCTTTTCATATATATATTGCCGGTGTAATGTCGCTAAAAGCTTTTCTAACGACAAAAATATTTTTGTCTAAATGCATTTAATTCTTTGCATAGGTTTCGAGCATTTAGACAAAGAAAAAATGGCAAAATGGCTCTTTTTTTCCTTTATTATTTTATTTCCTAAATTGTAATATTATTATTAATTAAATAATTTCTTTCTGATTGACTTAATAATAAGTTATATCCGATATAGAACTATAAAGCACTGTAAAAGCATCTATAATATATTTTTCATATATATATTAAATTTTTGGGAAAACGATTCCAGATACCCCGACCTTTAACCGTTTTTGTGAATCTACCCTCACATTTAAAACGTATCAATTTAGTCCACCATGTTTGCGTCTTGTATCATTTCTACCCACTCGTGTTTTGGCGTGTGCCACTAATGACATGGCGTCCACGTAGCTCTACATGTTTGTCTACGTGGCTGAGGACATTGAAGTACCTCAAAACTCACCGTTTTCTCCCCAATTTTTTTTCCAATTCTAATTTCTAGAGTTTAAAATTACAATACAACTAATAACTTTCAACAACACCAATTGCTAGATAGCCAGAATAGCAGGAATAGGTGGGTTAGGTCCAAACACTGCATTAGCTATAGTAATGGCGCCGGGATTCCGACTGCTCAAACCAGCAAAAGCTACTGCATTCGTCTTTGCAAGATTGAACTGGAAGTGAATCAGACCAATTGGGAACACGAAAACAACTCCTGGGTATAACACTTTTGAGACTAAGCGATTAGGGTTTTGATGTAACAAAGCCGACATAAAGAGTTCCTTCAATGACCACATGAATTTATGTTGCTCGAGGGTGAGTGTGTGGAGGGTTTAAGCCACCATTTGCTGCATAGTCAAGACGAGCAAGAGAAATACCAAGTGTATTAAGGCCTGCAATTTAATCGACATTTAAGAGCATTTACTCCATTTTGGTTTGCAGTATCTCTTGGGATGTTTAATCCAGAAAAAGAAGTCTTCAGCTACGGTAAGATTTGGGTTCTTGCAGAATTTCCCATTGACAAACACTGCAGCATTTAGTTAACAAATAAACCCTAGAAATTAGAATTGGAAAAATAATTGGGGAAATGTTAGGACGAAACGGTGAATTTTGAGATCCTTCATTATGCTCAGCCACGTAAACAAACATGTGGAGCCACGTGTGGACGCCATGTCATTACTGGCACACGCCAAAACACGAGTGGGTAGAAATGATACAAGACGCAAACACGGTGGACCAAATTGATACGTTTTAAAGGTAAGGGTAGATTCGCGAAAATGGTTAAAGATTGGGGTATCTGGGATCGTTTTTCCTAAATTTTTTATTTTTAAGAGTTATATAATTAAATAGCAAATATTTTTTATTTTTAAATATAAAGTCAATTTTTATTTTCTATTTTATATTTAATAAATATACTACAAATTTCTATACACTTAACTAATTAATATCTATAAATTAAAAATAAAAATATAATATTATTAATATTTATAAAAATAGATATAAATATAAGAATTTATTAAATTTAAATGAAATATTTAAGATGTTTTCAATTTATACATCCCATATTCCTTCATATATATATACACATTTAAACATATAAATTAGAAGTATACATCTTGTAGAGATACGATCAACAAGATAAGATTGTCGATCATTGGCCTGAGTAGACATTATTGAACTTGGCAAATTGCAAGTAGATTTGAAAATTATAAGAAGCATTTAAAGCAATAGTGCCCACCATGAAAACTAAAAATCAAGCTTGGAATTGGGCAAGTCTTTTGAAGCGCGAGTCCAGCAAGTTATTCATTAATATTAATGACAACACGAAACTTGCTAAGTAACGTTTGCCAAAGAGAAGACTTAAGAAAACAAAGAAAATGACATGAATATTGCGGCCTTAAATGTTTTGTCGTTTGGACGGACCACCAATAATTTAGTACTCAATATATATCTATTTAATCATATAATGATTGGTTAAAGTGGTAACTCATTTTGCACCCATTTTATAATATTCTAAGCTTCGTTTTCATTGCTGATTATAATTGATAACTTTATAATATTATATAGGTAGAAATATATACACAAAGTTAATCACAATTCTGTATCTCAAAATCATCAAATTAGGTGGGTGGGCAAAAAAGTGTTTTTCATTTTTGGGCGGCTTTTTACTGTAGAAAAGTTAATATTGATGCCTGCACAAAATTTATATACACTTACAATATTGTCATATATTAATGCATTCTCCGGTGAAAGGTGACTCGGGTAACAAGTTTTATAGCCTTTTTTTTTTATGAAATTTAATTTTATCATTTTTTGAGGTTCTGAGTCAACAGTTAATTGAGGTTATGCCGTGCTGAGCACTTCTTACTGAAATAATCTGGCTTAGGGCTTGATATATATGAGGTCTTTTTCAAGTGTGGTTTCTGACTATTAATTTTGAGCTGCCATGTCTGTATCAAAAAGGACCATAGCTTATATAATTAATGATCTAACATACAAATGAAAAGATCAGTTCAATTTAAGATATTCAATCCTACTACTGCTCCCTTTTTTTTAATTAATTTGAAAATTTCAAATTTAATGGTAATGCAATTGGACAGTTCTTCCATTTTTTGACAAATCCCTTTCACTCCAAGGTAATGGAAAAACTAAAAAATAAAGTTTTGCTAAAAAATAGAAAAAGGAAAATTTAAGTGTTTCGATTAATGACGATTTTAAATATTTGGGTCATGAGCATTCCTTTGATATTAAAAATATATTCATAGATAATTTATTCTTAAGTTAAATATTTAAGTTCTTATTATTATATAAAGCTGATAGCTTGATTTTTCGTTTTGGGTATTCGGATAGAATGTGAATGTAAATTAAACTGGAAAAGCAATTGGTCACTTATCACCTTGAGCTTAAATTAGGGTTTCAGAGTTGGAGAAAAAAAATAATATTATATATTATATATATATGATTAATTTATGCCTGTCTCCTATAATCTTAGGATCCACTTCTCCATTCCACAAGACTTTTGAGACGTGGCCCATCATAAAGGATTCCATTACATGACAAAGGAGCTGCTTTATTCTGCACTTACTACCTAAAAGCAAAACTTAAAAAAAGTGATTCTCCTTATAATTTTATTAAAAGAAGTAAACATATAGTGCCCCATTGATGTTGATGGGTTTCCCCTTTCTTGTTCTTATGTTTGCATTATACTTAATCAGAAATAGGGTATGATTCTGTACAAATCTACGCACATTTAAATTTACATATGTCAGCTCTTAAACCAGTATCTTTCATAGATTCTAAAGATGTCATATATGTTTGTGTGTGAAAATCACACTAATATATAATTCATTTTTTCACTATAATAATCTACCCCCACCGATAATGATTAACTGACCAACCCATTGAATTAAATATGGAAAATATTTATAATTTTTTAGTATATATATAGAGTTTTTTTTTTTTTTTTCTTTCTAGTGATTGACTAATATTTCTTCTCTTATGTAGCCCTTTGCTTTGTCAAGAAGAAAAAGAATTAAAGCTATGATTCCCACAATCAAATATTCGACCTTGATATTAGCAAAATAGGGCCTCTTTTTCACTTTGGCTACTCAGAATCAAAGAAGAGCTATATAAGCAGCAGCAAGAAATTGACCGAGAAAATGCTAGAGCTCATTTCCATGCAAGTTCCTGTACGCAATTTGCTCCAAATTTTGTGCATTTGTTATGATTATATGTTGAACTATTATTTCTTCTAAATGAAGTAACTTTTGGGTCTTGTTATATAGCCAGTAGTAAGTAATATTTTGTACCTTTCTTTAGGTTTCTTTAAAGAGTAAACTTTTGACTAAATTAATTGTTTCTCAGTAAGTCAGCATAATTAATCATCACGTGGAAAGATCAACTGGTCTGAAAATTGACTCCAAGCAAAAGAACGGCAGGTTGCTGTCAATTTTTGTATGCCTAGCCAATTACTTTTAGTGAATGATTAGTATGACTAAATTATTTATTGTTTTTTCTTCTTTTATTTTTGCAGTCGGTTGGTTGCTTCTTAGCTAGTAGATATATTCATGTTGTGCCTATGTTTCATGTGAACATTGTTAAATCATTATTCACATGCGCCATTTCTCCCTTATTTGTTTAGTTAACACTGTAAATTTGACATAAAAATAACACAAAAAATCGTCAAATAGATTGCTGCTTTAATCACCAAATGTTCTTAGTGACGAGCTTAATTTGTGTGGTCACAAAGAGTGTCGTGTAACTGCTATTAAAAGTTACATATAACAAAATTTATGTTCATCACTGGATAGTCTTTTAGTGACAAGAATATTTTTGTCACAGTATTTTAGCATGTGTATTGACGCCTATTTTTCATCGTATAACACAATGTTTTGTCACAAAATGATGATAGTATTTTAAATCACAATTCCATATTTCCTCATTAACTCATACTGTTTGCAATTCTTAAACAATCAATTATCCCATCGGATTAGGATTTATAGAATAAAGTAATTAAACAATGAATTAGCTGACTAAACAATAAATTACAGTGGAAAAGTATGCAAAAATATACCAACATACACAATAGCAACACACAGGAGAGTAATGGAGTTTAATTTGTTATTTTCAATCTTTTCTTGCATTTGAGTTATATTTGTAGACACTAAATTATTACCACATTTTTATGACACATGAATGGAATGAATCTTACTTCATTGTAATGTAAAATAATGCCTTTGAATTTTGAAGACGGCAGTTGGTCCCCATGCCCTAGGATTCCATATAACTAGTCCATAGAGAATATACAAGTTCTGCTTTGCCTTTTTCCTCTTTTCTATTTTTAATAGCACAGTTGCCCATTCAAATGCTTTTTGCATAGTTTAGGCATGGAAAGAAAATTAAAACACAAAAATAAATTAAAAATAAAAGAATCAAGAAAATGATATGGGTTCTAGGAGCAATAGGAACATTTACCATTTGGCAATGAAACTCGCACACAGGCAGCTACAGGTTGGCTACTTGGCTGGTGTTTTCATTTTCATAAATAATTAAAGCTGAAAGGGGAGAAGACGTAATGTTTGTGGGCTTTGTAATACACACACTCCTAAATTTCCTTTAGATGTTCGTTTTATCATCATAACATGATACCGTTGTTGGGTTATGGTTAACTTTATTATATATTTTATGGACTTACTGTTAAATAAAAATTGCATCTTAAAACTCTAGAAATTCCTCTAAAACATCAATATCTTTAGAACATTTCTTTATAATTTTCCTTTTGCAGTTTTCGTTGAGTTTATTTATTTTAAATAATGGAACAAATTAAAGTAATTCTTAATTCTTATATAAAATCATTTTTAAAGTTATGTGTAACTTTCTAAATTATAATTCATATTTCAAAGAGTCTCGTCCCCTTAATAATATTAATCACGTTTATAAAAAATTTAACTATTTTTCAAAAATAAGTATTCGCATTCTTATAGCTCACAGTCTTCATCTTCTATTCCCTTTACATTATTTTGCCGTGATTTTCTCATGTAACCGACTTTACACGGCAAACGGGATCCTACTATCACCTACTCAAAATGAAAGGTCAAGATGTGATTTACACATACCAGCGTGTACGGCTACAGATTCATATGAACCTCAAATCGTTAGCCACGCGTCTCGAGTAGGTCCTGCTATTCATTCCTTTCAACCTTGTCAGGCTGGCAGAGGGTATGAAATGTCGAACAAACGATATTCACGCGCGTCTCGTGACTCGTGATTAGCACATACTCAAATACTAAGTGCAGCAACCTTGATCACGGAGTATGACCGACTCGTCCGATATCCGACCCGACGGATTTGAGCGAGTAATATTCAATCCGCTTATAAAGGAACAGTGGAGAAAAAAGAACATATTAATTTTTTGTTTAATGAAACGGTGTGGTGATTAGCATTTACATCAAGAATTGAAGAGAAAGCCGATTCTCAATTCTAAGAGATTTCAATCTAAAACATACCATAATGATTTCTTATGATTTAATTAATTAAAATTCTAAATTTAACAAATAAAAAATATTTAGTCGATTTATTTATTAAGCAACATATTTTTCAATTTAAAGATATATTCAATTAATTCACTCAACCTCGTTTAGCATTACAGTGACAGAATAGAAATTTAATTAAAGTATGAAAAATTTTCTTTTATCTTGAAAAGAAATGTGTTGTCTAATGACCAGAAAAAAATGTATTAATTAAAAGAATAAGAAAGATTTTTGAAGAGAGTCATGAGACCATCACTATTGTTTCTCTTTCATATGTAACTCAATATCACAATCTTAATAACTTCTCAGTGTACGAATTTTATTACAAAATCATTTTTTTTCATAAAATTTTATTTAATATTAATTAAATTTCAATTAGATTCGACAGTTTACATAAGTTGAATATAATTAAGAGATATGCAAACTAATTGAAAGATATTAGACAACGCTAAGCTCTCTAATTGCATATTATTATTATGAGGTACTAATTATGTTTTTTTTTTTTTTGCTTCTTTATTTCTTTTTGTTTTTCTCCCTTTCATTTTTATATAATTTTTATTTATTTGGTCGGAAAACTTTGGCTTTTGGTGTGGTTAGAGATTTGCCAGGCTGTCACATGTAATAATATATATATCTTCTGGGATCCAGAGGCCAATTTAATAAGCTCCAAATTATGTGGAGGAAATATATGGATGGTTAGATTTTTTATTTTTTTTTTCAAATAAGAATTTATATAAATAATAACAAAAATGTATTTCTATAAATTATGCTCTAGTTAAAAATGATATGAATCTTAAAACTATAATTCTTTAGTTAGACCAAGTCTATGATCAATCTATAAATATAAATACTTGTTATCGCAAAATTTATTGCAAACGAATATAAATTTAAGAGATGCAATCAAGATAAGAATTTTAATTTTATATAAAATAAAGTTTAATAAAATTTTGAGGCAGGATTAAAATACAAAAGCTATCTTTTCTGTTTTTCGGTTCAAATATTAAGAATATATTTAATTTATAAACCTCCATCCAAACAAATTTAAAATGCATTTTATCATATTAATCTAGTATATTTAGATTTAAATTCAGAAAATTGAGTGCTTTTTAAAACGATTTAATTTACAATTATCACAGAATTTAGTATAAAGTTTAATTCCTAGTAAAGCTAAGTAATTAAGTATAAAAAATTTAATTATTTCAATTTTTGCATTTTCTTAAAAAAAAGAAAAAAGAAAAAAGACTATCATCGAGTTAGTTTACAGGTGAATTAAAACTATTATGAAGCTCTTGAGAGGGGACGAGCATCAATACGAGTAAGACCTAAAATTCACCTTAGGGCGCCCGCCCGTACACAAATATCTACAATCATTGAGGGCAAAGGAGTGGAAGTACTAAAGCAAATTGATTGATCCAATCAAAGGGACGTCTTCTAGTAATTTCTTAAATAAATATGCTAAGAACTTTCAAAATGGAAAGAAAAAAATATCAAGACCAACAAAATTTCCGTCCACCACTATTTTCCTCTCAATCATGGAATTGCAAACTCTACTTTCCAATCGTAGCGCGTGGGTATTTTAATTAAATTAATTAACTTTATTGTAGAGGCAGACATCCCTGCTGAGAAAAGTGCTGTACTTTAATCTTATTGGCCATTCTGCTTCCTTCTTCTTTTTTTAAAACTTGCTCTTTATTGGTGGCTATGCTTATAATTTTGATTTATATAACTTTTGATCCTTGTTTATTACCAGTAATTTTCTTGCCCTTTAAATACCTCTCTTCCCCCTTCATTACAGGCAAACAAAAACCCTCTTCTCTCTAATAATCTCTTCCCCTCTCTCTCTCTCTCTCTCTCTCCAAAAGAAGATAAAATTAAAAATAAAATCAGAACAAAATTCACATCAAGAGCAGAACAGGAAAAAAACAAAAGAATAGAAACCCTAATGGAAGTGGAGGCCAGCACACCAGAAGTAGCCAAAAAACTGTGGCATATAGTACGTGCAGTATTCTTCATGCTAAGAAAAGGCATATCAAAGAGCAGAATAATGGTTGATCTCCATTTAATGCTTAAAAGAGGTAATAAGCTAGCAGGAAAAGCCATAGGCAATCTTGTGTATCATCATAACCATTCTTCCTTCAGTTGCCGATCAAATGATGCTCTCAACTTCATTTCTCCACGAGAATATGAGTTCAGCTGCAGCAATAGCCCGGCAACTTTTTACCCTTTTAGTGCCCACAAGCGTAAACATCACCATCACCTCCATTTCACAAAGTCTTACAAATACAACGACGTGACCACCGTCGCCGCCGTACAAAAGATGCTCGAGATGTTAAACAATGAGGTGCAAGTGGAGGCTTCACCAATGGTGTTGCCAGGGTTTGGGAAAAGCCCAATGGTGAGGCAATTAAGAATAACCGACTCGCCTTTTCCATTGAAAGATGAAGGAGATAGCCAAGTAGATAAAGCTGCTGAAGAGTTCATCAAGAAATTCTACAAGGACTTGAAGTTGCAAAAGACTGTTGCTGCCCTTGAATCGCCTTATCACGGCATGTGGGGTAGATAATGGAGTTGGTGGTTGTTTAGGGTATTCTATTGGCACTTTTTTAAGTTCTTGATTGACCGGAAAATGAATGAATCCTCTAAGGCAAGTTGGTACATACACTTGGCTATATTTGTCAAATTAGATATAAAGATCACATGATTAGTGAACAGAGTTGAAGATCCTTGTATCATTATTCAAGAAATGGATCGTGTGACTTTATTTTTTTTTGTATGACAAAGTAGCTACTTGGCTTAATACTTGGAGGTGATTGGGTGAAGGTTTTCTATACACACTTGTATGTACTATCCTCATTTCAAGAGCTTTTATTTCCTGAAATTAATAATCATCAGTTTTGGTTTCCATTTAATGTCTCAAGATCTGCTCTCTTTCTTTCCTTTCATGCTTTGTTCTAATTTTTCTCTATAATATATGTATTCTGTAAATAATGCAAAATTTAGCAAGGAGAAGAAAATGAAAGATGTATCCTGGTGCTTTTAGACTAATGGTGTGATGAAATAATTTTGACAGTGGACAGTAGAGTTCAAATTAATATCACCAAGCTCAAGAAGAGAAAAAGATTTATATGTGTACGAGTTGTCCTCCTTTAATGAAAGGAAAAGCTGGTGTACCTAATTATTCTACCGTTTGCATGGTAAAGATGGGCAGTATAGAATTTCATTGAATTCCTTTTCAAGGTTGGTGTAGGCCGCTTTTGGATTTATTATTATTAGCTTTGCTTCTTCTTCTTTTTTCTTTTTTCTTTTTTCTTTTTTGTTTTACAATTCTTTAGGGCATGTCTATTTGTTGCTTCGGGATGTTCTTTCTTTAGCCAGTATTTATTTACTTGGAGGCTCAGTGGTTGTATTTTAATTCATATAGTTGAGAGGTCACCTGCCATGCACGAGTGGCACGAGAATTTTTTGTCTTTTTTTTTGTTCTACATGTTTTTTAATCATTTGAGTAATGATCAATAATATTATTACAATATCGCATAAAGTACTTCTTTTTTTCCTTGATTCGAGCTTGCACAGAATCTTCCTCGCGATTCAGATAAAGTTTTCACTCATTTAATTTAAAATATAAATCTCTATTTTACTAATTGAGTTCCCATTGAAATTAATTATTAGTTCAGATAATGCACCTAGTTATTAGACCGTTAATAAATCTTGGGCAGACGATTAAAAAATATATATATTTTTCTTAAAAATATAGAAAATTGGAAAAGCTAGCTTGATTGAATTGATATATAGAATTTCACTTAATATGACGCATGAACTTGTAATCAATGAAAAAAATAAAAGAAAATTGTTTGTTATAGCTGTGATGATAAATGTATCTAAGCAATCGACTCCTGACCTTACTGTCACTAGAAAAATTGTGATGACAACTAAAATATTTCTGGCAAGATACCCTTTAAAGTATTAATTCGAACCTGTGGTAGGGAACCCCTGCCACCCATATATAGTTGAATTCACTAATAATGCATACAACAACTACAGATTTACTGGCAATTGTATGATTTAAGTAACATAGCTGCTTCCTTGATTTCATATATCCTTTGGCTTAGAACTGGTCAGGGTTCATGAACCACCAAGTTTACGATTCCGTACCCTTAGAACCGGTCTGAAACCATTAGTTTGTGTCTTAGCCCTTGAAATCGGTCGATTCAAGTTCGTGTTTTGATTTTATAACCGCCGGTTCATATTCCAATTTTATAGCGTGATTTAATCTTTTTAGTTCATGTAATTCTCAAATTTTGGAAATACTATATTTTGGTGTAAATAGACAAGTGACTCGGCTTGAGTCGAGTAATAATATAACAATTATAATTCTACATTAAATTTTGATTAGTTATTGAATTTTAATTTGTATATTTCAATCATTTGACTCTTATTTAATCACTTCCATTGATAAAATCAAAATTTTATTTTATCAATGCCTAAATTAAAATGAAAATAAAAATTGGATAACTATAATAATATTAAAATTTATCACGAAACTCGGCCATCGCAGGACAAGTATATAACTTATTAGACGTGCTTCCCCTATTAAAATAAGATTGAATAAAAAAAAAAAAAACTATTTTAAGAATGTATAGTTAAAAGCTTAATTGAGGTGACCTGGAATCATATACGTGGAGGAAATATATGAAATGTAATTTATCATGAAATTTAAAATATTTCAGTGGAAGTCTTTTATCTTTAAAAATTTTCAAATTAAAAAATATTAACTCTGTTGACTTAACTTTAATTCCTGAAAAGGACATAGAGACAACAAAAAATTGACTTGTCTAGTGGAGAAAACCTTTTATTTTGTCTCAGGGTTCGTTAAATTATTGCCAATATTTGGTTAAGACAAACAATTGTGGTTTTAGATCTTAAGGACGGAAAGAGGAAAATTAAAAGGAGTTTCTCTACTTTTTTTATTTATCTCAGGCTTCGTTAAATTATTGCCAATGTTTGGTTAAGACAAACGATTGTGAGCTTTAGATCTTTAAGGGCGGAAAGGGGAAACTAAAAAAAAATGTTTTTTTTTTTTTTTTTTTAGAATAATAGATAAAATCATATAAATACTGGGAGTATTAATAAGTATAATAGCTTATTATATAAATAACTCTATAATAATTAATTAAATACAATATTTTGAAATTATACTATCACTTCTGTCTATTATTGTACTAATTTATAAATATCTAATCAATTAATAAGTTTTTATATTTCTTAAAGACCGAAATGTCCATTTTGTGCTTCATATAACTGAGCACACAAGCCATCGAATTGTATGTTAGAAAAATTCTGTCAATAAAATTGAAAACTATAAACATAAATATATAAATATTCAATATTCAATATGTTTGTTTTTATTATTATTTAAACTATATTATTATTCTTCAATAAATAAAATTGCTTTCATAATATGAATAAAAGAAAAAGAAGGAGCAGGCACTCTCTGATGCTCAAGAAAGGGCACTTTTTGTCCCTCTTCAAAGGGAATTAAAGGCTTGATCGATACTGTTCTTGCAAAAAACCCTATCAATCATTAATACATTGCTCACTAGTCTATTGTACTGTTATTTTGTGATTGCAGCTTTTCTTTTTGTTCCTCAATAATTTGACACTTGGCATTCTACACTTCATCACATCATATATAAATGAAAAATTCTTATCTAAGCTTGGTAAATATCTCTACTTATACACTAAACTAATAAATGATTGATATATATTTATTAGTATTAAGTAATAGAGTATGTGTCAATTATCTAATATCAAAGTATAAATTACTCATGCTTACATGTCACTCTCTTATTATTTATAGTGTATACACTAAGCCTAAAAAAGAATTTTGCCGTCCAAATATATGCATTCCTTTTAAATTATATGCCTTACTTGCCTGTAAACTTTTCTGTCTGAGTCTTGTCAACCTTGAATTAAGGACACATAAATCTAACATATTTGAGAAATCTTTAGTTAACTTTTTCTTATTCTATTAATCTATAAATGTACCGATATTAACAATAAAAATCTGAGGCTTAATTTGAGTGAGTAGAACTTTTACTTTCGAAAATAAGTTTTAATTTTAATTTCTTTTTCCACTTTAGGTTAGCTATTATTTCTATAGTAACTATAAAAAATAACTATCCTTATATAGAATAATTTTTAGCCTGTTAAATTTTTAATAAATTAAAAAAATATCCGTGTGAATATACATGTCTAGCTCTCAAAGACACAACATGTAAAAATTAAGAATATATGGAAAAGTGATTTTATCATTCATTCGGCGGTCAATATAGATATATGAATTGAACTATTATTTTACGAACAAAAAACTTTTAATATGATAAATAAATACAATTAAAGTAAGTTATAACTGCACAAAACCTGCAAAAATATGAAGAAATTTATTTCCTGATATACAGCATGGCTTATAGTAATACTAATAACAACAACTAGGAATCTTATTTTGGATTGATTTTGTGAGGAATCCCCTTCCATTCCACTCGGATAAGTGGATTGATAAGACTTTGCATATACCATTACAAACTCAAGTGGATAACTAATGCATATCCATTTCAAGATTCAAGTACATTATTAGTTATATGAGTCACGTAAATTATAGTCTCTGTTTTTGTTAGAAAAAGGAATTCATAGATTTAGGTTTGTGGGGTTAATGGAGTTTAACTTTATGAACTTTAGGGACAAAAGGGAACGAATAAAAATAAAGGAAAACAAGTCCATTACTTCAGGCTCTACTTCTGTAATTGCTCCTTTTAGAAAAGCTTTTTCAGTTCACTTCCAATACCTTAGAGGGATAGATGACCGGGTGTGGGGCTGGTTCCTCAATCAAGTAGCTACCTAGCTAGTGGTTCACGTTTGTGCCTATCTATTGCACTAAAGCTGTCGACGTGGAACCAAACCCTAACATTTGATAAGCTTTATATATAGACTCTAGTAAATGAAATTTATAAATCCAATTGCGTTCGCATTATTGGGCCAAGAAAAAAGGATTCGGCTTTTGCATTCGTTGATTGTCCTCCTATCCCACACGTGTGTAGTGCTTTTATGGGAATTTTGAGGAAATGGAAAACTTTAACAATGGGATTGACATGTAAGTCTTTGCATGTTTACCTTTTCCCTTTGCAACTTCACTTTGTTACCGGCGTTCAAGGTTGTACTGCCAATTATCGTGCATCATATCATATGCATTTCCGTTTCACTCGTGTCTCTATTTTTTGTTAAAAAATAGTGAATTTTTTAGAGTTCCGTAACTCCAATAATTTTTAATCTTTTTATTGTAGCTATACATTAGAATGCATCTATAAATAAATAAAAATAATCATATTACATTAAAACACGCGATGAATCTTATAAATTATAATTAAGATGTGATTAACATAGCGTCTATTCCTGTTATCTCACACAAATAGATCCAAAAATCAACAATTTCTTTGGTGAGATAAGACTACGAGGCTTCATTTAGGGTCAGGTTGACTTTTTTTTTTTTTGGCTTTACACCGGCCTACTTTTGATATTCTTTTTTCATTTTTCTTTTTATTTGTTATTTTGTTTTTTAAAATTTAACTTTTACAAAAATTAGAATAAATCATATCCTTCCCAGTAGAAGGTTTCCAAAAACAAAAAAATGATAAGAAAATAAAATTTTGAAAATATAGTATCGAGAGCCTTTTATACTAAGGCTTAAACTAAGACTAGTGGCATAAAAATGCTCGGGCCTTGTGGCCATACTATTGGGCTGACTTCTCAATATAGGTAGTGTAACGGGTCATACCAATAATGGGCTTCTAGGTGTTTTTCTTCAATTGCAGAGATAGGCTTCTATTTTTATGTGGTTTTCCAGTTTATAAAAGGAACATTTACACATCTAAAAGAAAGCCAGTCCAAAATTTTATTTTTATGGTCTTTTTTTTTTTTTTTCAAAATTCTTTTCTTACTTTTTTCTTTTCAAAATTTTTTCTATACAGTTATTTTTAACTGCATTATTGTATTTTTTTAATATTTTACTAATATATTTTTTTTACTCTTAAATATATTTTTACATTTTATTTTAATTATATTCTTATATATTTTAAATTTTATTTGGTATATTTTTAGTATATTATTTTAAAACACATATATTTATGTTATTAAAACATATTAATTGCTATAAAAAATATGTAATATCATTCAATTAATAAATATCAAATATAAAAATATAAAATAAAAACGATAAATATAGCTCATTTGGCTGTTTTATGGTAACATAAGTTAAAATTATATTATATTTGATATTTTATAGTTATATCTTTTAGTATCAGATGAAATTCAAAAAAGAAGTAAATTAATAAAAATACAAGGTAAAATTAAAAAAGCTTGTTTTGTCTTTTAGATATATTTTTAGTATTTTTTTAATAAAAATAATCTATAATTAAAAGTGAATTCACAATAATATTAATTAAAAATATTATCCTTTTTATATATTATAAGTATACTTTTAGTATTCTGTTCTTTTGAAATCTTATAGGTATATTTTTAATATTTTTTATGATGAAATTTTTAAAAAATAAAATAGATATAAAATTAAAATTAAAATCACAATAATATAAAATGTTTTAAAAATATTATTTAGATATTTTATAGGTATATTTTTTTCTGACAAAACTCTAAAAAAAGAATCGTATAAAAAAATTTTGAAAAATAAAAACATAAATTAATTTTCTTAAAAAAAACCGTAAAAGAAGATTTTAACCATAAAAAAAAAAAATTCAAAACGTAGTGCACCGTGAAAAATATTCTTTATAAAATTCGAACTGAAATAATAATAATTTGATTGTTTTTCATTTGTTCAAAAAATGACCTTCATTGGAAGACTTACGGAGCTTGTCCATAGAGCAAGCAAAAAGTTAACTTCCTTGTAATGAAGTTAGAAAGCCGTATGACAGAGGAATCCACTCCTGCGTTACCACTCTAGTTCCTTTTTGGGCACTTTTAAAGCAGCAGACGGTGTAGGAATAGCAACGGGGTTCCCATCCCCGCTCCGTCAAATACTCCATCGAATATGGAATAGAGAAATTTCTTTTAAAGGAGAGTAAGATCGATATATATTTTTATTATTATTTTTAAATATATATTTATTTATCCCATAAACCCTTTTCATAGTATGCAGGATTTAGTAATCCGATAGGCTTCACCAAAAATGCAATCGACTCATACATCCAATCAAAGGCTTAACTTCAAGATATTATAAGATGTAATACAATACATTAAAAAGGCTCAACTTCAAAACCAACTAGTGAAATACATCCAATCCACATAGAAAAATATGGAAATGCAAAATACTAATTTCAAAGACTAATAAATCAAGATTAATATTATATATATATATATATATATATATATATATATATATATATATAGATCCTTCTCTTATCCCCGCTGCGCACCAGCCAGGTGCACTGGGTGAATAATTCCAAGATTATTATAAGATGTAATACAATACATTGAAATCCCTGGGGAAAAGAAAAGGAAAATCCAATTTCAATTACATGTTAATGAGTTTGAATTTCGAAGGCCCATTCAGGAGACAGATATAATTGGGCCAAAACTTCGCATCAACAATACCGACCCAAAAATACACAAAGTTATTGAGCCTAATCCAATCAAAGAGTTGAATTGCCGCCGGATTGGCTGATCCACGCATGCGATTATAGATCCATGAGCACCAGAACAAACTCGATTTCTTTGGTTTCGCTGCTGCTGCTGCAGATGCACGCCTAGCCCAGGCTAAGTAACTTCTCTCAATAAACAAAATCTCAATCACATTTCTCCAAAAGATTTCACTAAGTCACTCATTGCAAAGAGATCACATTAATTTTATCCCAAAATTTATCCAAATCTCTCTATTACAAAGCGCATTAGCTTATGGAAGCTCTACCGATCCGTCTTTAGGGCTTAATTTATTGTTAACTAATGGCTTCGCGGCTCAAAGCTGCAGAAGGTTTGATTAATCATCAGCACTGTTGGTGTTTGCACAATGCGAATACGAGCTGCTAAGTTTAAAAGTGTTGGCAGTGTAGTTGTTTTTGTATCGCAGCATTTGTGAACTAATATGCAACTATCAGCAATGGATTTATTTAGCATACTATTATGAATATATAAAAGTACCTGTGACTCTTTAGGTACTTGTCATGAAATTCCATACTTTCATTATTGTCAGATTTATTTGAAGTGGTAGATAGAAGGGCGAAGTTGGCTGTTAGTGAATTGGCAGATGAGCAATATGATTCTCAATCACCAGGTATGTATCTTGTATTGTCTATTCATTAATCTCTCAAGCTTTTTTGCTGGGATATCTGGATGGTTACTTGGATCATATATATTGGATTTCTTTTAATTGATTGTCAACTTCTTCAATATGATTGGTATTTGTCTGCTTTTGGTTATTCAAACTTGGATGTTATCAGAATTAATTATTTCATGTTAGAGCTGTTGTTTGGTGAAAAATGCTATTCCCAAGAGCTTTAAGCTTAAGAATTAGGATTGATGGAATGTTGTTCTGAACTTATAAATTAGAATTTGCTGCCAGACTTTGATAAATTAACTTGCAAAATAATTTTATATTTGGCCACTTTCAGTTATTTTTAGCCAAAAGAAAAACACAAAAACAAAAAGAGTTGGAGCAGAATATTTATTGAGAATGACCAAATTGCAGTTGTGTCATTACTTTAATTAATTCTAGCCTTAAAGCTTTCTAAAGTTATTTTTTGAATTGTATCTTATTGATCTTTTGTATCAGGTCATGCAATGTGGGAGGACTTTCCTTCCATCGTATCTTATTGATCTTATGTATTCTGATGTTTCAGTTTAACAAAATTACATATTGTTTATTTATATACATGTAAAACCCACTTGAATCTTATAATGATACACATGAACTCTCTCCACCATCTTTTTCTTCTTGGCTTCCGAAAATCCTCAACTTTCAAAAACCTAACCATTTCCTGTCATCTCAATCACAGTCTTGCTTTCTTCTCTGCATCTTCCGATGCTCAAACTCCACCTTTACCCCAATCAGCTCAAGACATAGCCAAATGGGCAGCAACCCAATCATCAAATTGCACCACTTTACGAGATTTGAACCAAATTTATGCCCATATTATCTGTAGCGACTTGCTTCATTTTTATTCCGCCCCGTTCCATTGGAACAATATAATAAGATCGTACACTAGACTAGATGCTCCTGTCAAAGCATTGCAAGTTTATATTTCCATGTCTCGAGCTGGGGTCTTGCCTGATTCTTATACTCTTCCAATTGTTTTAAAAGCTGCGTGCCAGATTTTCTCTATTGAGATCGGTAAGCAGCTGCAGTCCGTTGCTATAAGGCTTGGTCTTGAGTCCAATGAGTATTGTGAAAGTGGTTTCATTAGCTTCTATTCTAAATCTGGTGATATTAAGAATGCGTATAAGATGTTTGAGGAAAATCCTGAAAGAAAGTTGGGTTCTTGGAATGCTATTATAGGAGGGCTTAGTCAAGGTGGGCATGCCAAAGAAGCGATTGAGATATTTATAGAGATGAGGAAATGTGGGTTTGTGCCAGATGATGTGACTATGGTTAGTGTAATATCGGCTTGTGGGAGTTTAGGTGATTTGAACTTAGCTATTCAATTGCATAAATATGTTTTTCATGCTAATGTTTTTGGGAGAACAAATATTTTAGTGATGAATTCACTTATTGACATGTATGGAAAATGTGGTAGAATGGACTTAGCAAGAAGAGTGTTTTGTACAATGGGTGAAAAAAATGTGTCTTCTTGGACATCTATGATAGTAGGTTATGGAATGCATGGGCATGTCAATGAAGCTATTGAATACTTCCATTGCATGAGAGAGGCTGGTGTTAGGCCTAATCATGTGACTTTCATTGGTGTATTAAGTGTTTGTGTTCATGGTGGCAAGGTACAAGAAGGGAAGCAATTTTTTGAAATGATGAAGAATGTTTATGGGATAACGCCCCTGATGCAACATTATGGGTGCATGGTGGATTTGCTTGGGCGAGTTGGGTTGCTTGAAGAGGCTAGAGAGACTGTGGAAGGGATGCCAATGAAGCCAAATGTGGTAATTTGGGGGTGTTTGATGGGTGCTTGTGAGAAATATGGAGATGTGAAGATGGGCGAGTGGGTGGCTAAGCATTTATACGAGTTGGAACCTTGGAATGATGGGGTTTTTGTTGTTTTATCCAATATATATGCTAGTAAAGGTTTGTGGCAAGATGTTGAAAGAGTGAGAGTTGGTATGAAGCAGCAAAGACTTGCTAAAATCCCTGCTTATAGTGTGGCAACAAGTTCAAATTGAAGCCTTTTTTCTTTTTCTGAAAAAAAGAAGGATTTCAAACCTCCAGTGAAGTTGATGATAAGACTTATAATGAAAAATAATTAAATTAATTAACAGTAGAAGAAAAACATTTGCATCATTGCTGGATTCTGCAGGAAATTGTGCATAATTTAGAGAAAGAGTCTTAAGCACAACTTCTTGATGATCTATTGGAGTTCAACTATCTTTCATAATTGTGATTTCAGATAACTACTAGGTGAGCACACAGATCATTGAATTCAATGTTAAAAACACTATGTCAATAAAATTGAAAAATATAAACATAAATATTTAATATTCGCTTGAGAAATTTTTTTAGACTTAGATTCATTTTTGTCCTTAATTAAGTTATATTATTATTTTTAATAAATAGAAATGATTTCATAATATAAATTAAAACAGGAGCAGACACTCTTTGGTGCTCAATAAAGGGCACTTTCTGCCCCTCTTCAAAGGGAATTAAAGACTTTATTGATTCCGTTCTTGCAAAACCCTATCAATCATTAGTACATTGCTCACTACTCTATCATACTGTTATTTTGTGATTGTAGCTTTTCCTTTTGTTCCTCAATAATTTGACACTTGAGGTCCTACACTTCATCAACATATATATAAATAAATGCATTACTATTACCTTACTTGCCTGTAAAATTTTCTGGTCGAGTCTTTTTAACTTTAGAATTGAGGACACATAAATCTAAATTATTAGCAACATTTTTAGTTAACCTTTTATATATCTATATATATATTTTAACCTATAAATATACCAATATCGACCTGAAAAATTCGAAGTCTCTTTCGAGCTAGAAAAACCTTTATTTTTAAAAATAGTTTTATAGTACATATAAAAGAATAATTATCTTATATTACATAGCTTTTGGTCCATTAAACTCTCAATAAATTAAAGATATGGATGTCTAACTCTGAAAGAACTAAAAATTTAAAATTTGATACGTGTAGAAATTCAGAATATGTGTAAAATTTCTTTTATCATTCATTTGTCAGCGAATATATATACATGAATTATAAGGTTATCAACAGGAAGACTTTTAGTATTACAAGAAAGTACACTTAGAAGTAAGTTATAATTGTGTAGAACTCATAAAAAATTAAAAAATTTATTTCCTACTATACGACATGGCCTATAGTGATATTAATAACAACTAGGAATTTCTTTTGTTCTACTTGGATATATGGGTCGATGAGAATTTGCATATTAAATTTATATTCAATAATTAAATACATTAAATTAAAATATTTAATTAAATAATCTTTGATCGTGTTGCCAAAGGTTAAATATATCACTTTTAAACTTTTTTAAGAAATAAAATAACATTATATTTTTATCTTTATTTCAAAAGTATATATATATATATTTTTTTGGATTGAGATTTCTTCACCACACTATAAGAATTTTTGTCTAATAACAAATGTAAGAAGACCCTACTCTTTCATGGGTCTTACACACTAATACGTACAAGTTTGCAGTAGGTTGACCGCCCTATCTAAACTAATTATCATATTGGTTCTTAGGCCTGAAAAGGCTAATGTTCGAACCCAAACTGGTTGAATATATCCCATAACAACATTGGAGCATATATGAAATACTCATTTCAAAGACTAATCAAATCAAAGATCATTATTTACTTCAAGATAGAAATATTATTATTATATACATATCCTTCTCTGACCCCGGCACCAGCCAGGTGCATTGGGTGAGCCCTTCCAAGATATCATAAGATGTAACATAATACATTGAAATCCTTCAGGAAAAAGAAAAGGAAAACTCCAATTTCAATTACATGCTAATGGGTTTGAACACGAAGGCTTATTCAAGAGACAAGGAGCCTCCAGCTGGGCCTCAACTTCGCATCAAGAACACCGACCCAACAATACACAAAAATATTGGGCCTAATCCAAACAAAGTGTTGAATTGCCGCTGGATTGGCTGACCCACGCATGCGATCATAGATCCATGAGCACCAGAACACAGCTCAATTTCTTTAATTTTACTGCTGCTGCCGGTACACGCCTAGCCGAGGCTAACTAACTCCTCTTTCATTGTCACAACAAATTCTCAATAAACAAAATCCCAGTCACATTTCTTCAAGAAATTTCACTAATCACTCATTGCAAAGAGATCACATTAATTTTATCCCAAAATCTATCCAAATCTCTCTATTATAGAGCTCATTAGCTTATGGAAGCTCTACCGATCTATCTTTAGGGCTTAATTTATTATTAACTAATGGCTTCGTGGCTCAAAGCTGCAGAAGGTTTGATTAATATCGTCAGCTATCATAATTCTGTTTCCTTCCTTTTTTCTTTATTTCTCATTTTCTCAATTATATTTCGATTACTGTAAGGTCTGATCCAGAAGTTCTATTGACAGTTAATTTATCTGCTACTGTTTCCATGTTGTTCTATTTGTTGTTAATTAGCTTGTATTGGACTTGTCATATAATGCGGTGCGCCTTTTTTTTTTTTTTGTTTCATCTGATTTTACTTAGTGCTATTTGTACTACAATTTTTACCTATTGGCAGTTTAGATCAAGATTAATAGGACTTTTTTACTTAATGCCGTCAGCTACATTCAAATGCACTGATGGCTGTTTGTACATTTCGAATACGAACTGTTATATTTAAAAGTATTGGCAGTGTAGTTGTTTTTGCATCACAGCAATCAGCAATGGATTTATTTAGCATACTATTATGAATATATAGAAGTATATCTGACTCTTTGGGGTACTTGTCATGAAATTCTATACTTTCATTATTGTCAGACTTATTTGAAGTGGTGGATCGAAGGGCGAAGTTGGTTGTGAGTGAATTGGCAGATGAGCATTCTGATTCTCAATCACCAGGTATGTATCTTATTTTGTCTATTCGTTAATTTCTCAGGCCTTCTTCACCTTAATTGGGATCATATATATATATTGCCTTTCTTTTAATTGATTGTCAGCTTCTTTAGAATATTGAATATGATTGGTATTGATCTGCTTTTGGTCATTCAAACTTAGAGGCTATCAGAATTGATTATTTCATGTTAGAGTTGCTGTTTGGTGAAGAATGCTATTCCCAAGAGCTTTAAGCTTAAGAATTAGGATTGATGGAATGTTTTTCTGAATTTATAATTTAGAACTTGCTGCCAGACTTTGATTCTCTTGCAAAATAATCTTATCTCTGGCCACTTTTAGTTATTTTTAGCCAAATAAAAACAAAAAAAGTTGCAGCAGAATGTTTAGCGAGTACGAGCAAAATTGTAGTTGTGTCATTACTTCAATCAATTCTAGCCTTAAAGCTTTCAAAAGTTATTTTTTGAATTGTGCGAGCTAAGGCAACTTAAACTATTGACATTTAGATGCTATATTTTTGGAGGAAAAAGTTTTGCAAGAAATGACTAATATTTCATATCTCAATTATGTTATCTGCTGCTAAATATTGTGTCTGTTTTTTCCCTTTTGAAAATTTTAAGCTTCTAATGGACAAGGATCTCAACCCAAGACAGCAAGGGGAAAGAAAAAGGTACCTCTATTCTTAGGGTGGCACTTACATGTCTTTATTTTGGAGTAACAAATTCATGTTACTCAAAGCCATCAGATGACTTAACTTACAAGTTGGCTATTTGAAGGCTCAGAAGAGGCTTTCCAAGATTGAATCCGATAAAGCAAGTAGTGCTAAAGCGGAGTTTATTACTACACAAACTTCACAATTAGAAATGGAATCTGAAGATAGGGCTGCGCTTTCAGTCGAACATGATACTGCTCCCACTAGCAAGTCAATACTCCATGTAGTTGCTGAGCAGCAGCAGGATATTGACAAAGATGCCTCCAGCATTAAATCACCAGAAAGACTAGCCAACGAAGTTGTTAAACATGATACTGATAATGTGGAAGTTCCTGTCGCTGCTGCTGATGCAGATGCCAAAACATCAACTTCAAATGGTGAGATTCTGAATGAGAAGGCTCCTGATGGCTTTCTCGAACATCCTCCTTCACCATTACCTGCCAAAGAAATAGAGGTTCTCAATGAAGACCATCAAGACCATCCAATTGATGCTGGGGTAAATATCAAGCTAAGCGATGCTGAAGTTCCTTTAGAAACTGATCAAGAGAGATCTCAATCAGCAAATATTGATACTCCCATAAATGATGAAATTGTACTAAAAGATGCTGATCTTAAGGCTAACCCTGTTGTAAATCAACAGGATCATCATCAGCAGAAAGCTGATAATTCACCTAAGAAGATACAGGACCAACTCGAGGAGGTAAACCCTTTTGTTCTAGGAGAGAAAATCATGTGCTGCAATCTTTCATGAGTTTTGCTCATCTCATGGGCTTGCTCTCTAGATTATTCTGATTAGATCCCTTAGTTGGCTTGCAGGCTCAAGGACTGCTTAAGACTGCAATTTCCACTGGTCAGTCAAAAGAGGCAAGGCTAGCACGGGTAAGCTCCATTTGTTAATTTTGGCTTCATCAAAGTCATAAGGTTATTGTTTAAATTTTATAGCTTGCTTCAGCTAGCTATTTATTTAGTGAAATAAAATCCATTATCCATTGTTGGTCCTTCCCTAAAGGCCCTGGTTAGGTATTCTGAGCACAAGCCATAGTCCTAAGCTGCAGTAAGGTGGCATGAAATGTTGTTTGAGTAAAACAAAATTTACAATAGTCTAGTGATTTGGATTATGCATCTTATTGCAATTGGGTGAGTTGTTGGATTTGGTCCTAGGAAGCATTACCGGAATCAGCTTGAAACAACACTCCTTTTGCCTCCAAAATAGTAGCTTCCTTTCCCTCAGATCCTTCTTTGGATGCACTGTTAACTGTTCTGCTATCAATAATCAGGTTTGTGCTGGACTTTCAACCCGCCTTCAAGAATACAAATCTGAAAATGCACAGCTGGAGGAACTTCTCATCGCAGAGGTGAGAAAACAAGCTGTTTTCTGTTATTGACCCTTATGGACTTCCTGAAATTTTCAAATTTTTGTATATGCACCTAATATAGTGTTGAAGGAATTTTCTTTACCATTTGAGATTCTTCCTTAACAGAGGGAGCTGAGTAAATCACTCGAGACTCGCATTAAGCAGCTACAGCAAGATTTGTCCAGATCTAAAAGTGAAGTGACAAGAGTAGAGTCAAATATGGGAGAGGCTTTGGCTGCAAAAAATTCTGAAATTGAGGCCCTTGTCAATTCTATAGATGTGCTCAAGAAACAGGCTGCTTTGTCTGAAGGAAATCTGGCTTCACTGCAGGTTTGCTCCACTTCACTTTTTCAGGATAATGGTGCATGCCTTTTCGGCCTCCACCTTGAGAAGTTTTGTTGTACAATCTATTGTTAAGTGACTATCTTCACCATAATTGACAACTCTCTGATCCCGCTCCTCCTAGATTATGTTCAAATAGAAGATTTAATGTGTGTTAATGTGAAATAGAATAAAGATAAGCTTTAATCTCTCTCTCTCTCTCTCTCTCTCTCTCTCTCTTCTCTCTAGATTGATGAATATACTTGGAGCCTTCCATTTATATGTAAATTAATTTCATATGTTTTAATCCATTTAAAACTGTTTGGATAAGTGAGGTCCTTGACTCTATAAAATGGAAAAGATCTTATTTATCAACATACGCTTGGAGTTAAAAAAATTGACAAGCCCTTCCACTGTCTCATGTGAGCCGCTTAAGTTTGTTATAAAGGTTTCAATTATCCTTCTGGGAACTTGTTCTATTTTCTTGTAGTCTTGATATACTTCTATCTGCCATCATTGTTAAACATTAATGTCCCTTCTTCCCGAAGATTGGCATTATATTAGTTGATTATACTAGTGGTAATTGGAGGCTCTGTAACAATGAAGTTACGTTTCAGGCAAACATGGAGTCTATCATGAGAAACAGAGAACTGACTGAGACGAGGATGATGCAGGTAAAATCATAGGTTCTTTGTAATTAACTAACTTCCATTCTTAGCACATCCTTGCAAATGCTATTTCATCTTGAGATTCTCAGATTACAAAATATAATTTATTGTCAGGCACTTAGGGAGGAGCTGTCTTCCGCTGAACGGAGAGCAGAAGAAGAACGTGCAGCACATAATGCTACCAAAATGGTTTTGCATCTGAATCAACTCAACAGTTTAATTGTTTATGTGTTTCCTTTTGTCACTTGTGCTGATAATCTCCACATGGTAAAATAGGCAGCCATGGAAAGGGAGGTGGAATTGGAACATAGAGCTGTTGAGGCATCCACTGCCCTTGCTAGGATCCAGGTAATGCAATAGCAACCAATGCTTGTGATTTGTTGCTAAAGTAACCTAAGTTCTTCTCTGAATTAGTATGTAATGTGAGCACTGCTTACAGCTGTTTTTATGTTACATGGGTTATGTTTTTGAAATTCTAGCCATTTTCTTGATTATGCATTTGACTTGTCCATAATGACATAGTCATGAGCTATGTTATTTGTCCAGAAAATAACATAGGCTGCCTTGAGTTGGGAACTTTATGACTTAATGTTATGTTGTCAAAACTGGCACACACCTATGATTGTTCACCTTACTGTCTAATGTTTTCATTGAATGTAGTATTTGTCTCCCTTTTTAGAGAATTGCAGATGAGAGGACAGCAAAGGCAGCAGAACTTGAGCAGAAGGTGGCACTGCTTGAGGTATAGAGATTGTGTTAACTTTGCTTCTGGTGATTTTCCTTTTCCCATCTGCGTTAAGAAAAACCAGTTAAGAAATTCTGAAACTTATCATTAAATTCTATCAGGTTGAATGTGCATCGTTAAATCAAGAGCTGCAAGATATGGAAACCCGTGTTCGTCGTGGACAAAAGAAATCCCCAGAAGAGGCAAATCAAGTGATTCAGGTACGATTACAGATCCATACTGCTTACTCTTTTGCGAACATACATTAGACTGTGATAGGGATCCTTTTAATTTATCTGTCAGTGAGTAATTTCTGATAGGTATGATACATTGGGAAGACATTATTCCCTTGTGTTTATGACTTAATAGATAGTTCTTCTGAAGCTGTATGTTATGTAACATCTGTGTCATCAAAGTATGCAGTCTAATGCGGCTTGCCTTTCTGTTACCTGTAAGAGCTGTTAAGGTCAATAAGTAAAATATGATTTTTCCTGCTAACTACATAACAAGAAAAGATGCAGTGCTATTTCTGTTCTTTAGCAATACAGCAGATAGTAACTGTGCCAAACTTTTATCGCTCAATGGTTTATATAAATGACTTGCATTGAAAAAATGTTTAGATGCAGGCATGGCAGGAAGAAGTGGAACGCGCACGTCAAGGTCAGAGAGATGCAGAAAATAAGCTTTCTTCTACAGAGGCAAGCATTATCTGCCAGTTTGCTATATGTTGTGTTCATCAAATGCTGGAGATTGTTTTCTAGTTTCACACAGATTAGCAGGATGAGCTTGTTTTCTTTTAGAAGTTGTATTTATCCCACATTGCTTGGTTACTGGGCTGTTATAGTGTATATAAGTGGATTAGGCATCCTCTTCCTTTGAGCTAGCTTTTGGGAATTAGTTCCACCCAAGTCCATTTATCATGGTATCAGTGCCGGTCTTTTGTCTGTGATGATGGGTTTGAACCCGGTCCGTTTGTATGTCACGCAAAGCGTGAGGGAGGGCGTTAGAAGTTGTATTTATCCCACATCGCTTGGTTACTGGACACCTATAGTATATATAAGTGGATTGGACACCTTCTTCCTTTGAGCTAGCTTTTGGGAATGAATTGTACCCAAGCCCATTTATCATTTTCATTTATTAACAGTGTTGTTGACAATTTATATTCTATGATCTATTCATTTGGTTGCAGGCTGAACTGCAAAAGATGAGAGTTGAAATGGCTGCCATGAAGAGGGATGCTGAGCATTACTCACGTCAGGTAACCTGTGTGGTTTCCTAGCTTATGGAATCCAATTCTTTTTTTTTTTTTTTAAATTGGCAGATGTTGAACATGAATTAAGGACAGCCTTAGAAAGCTCGGTGCCATCTGACTAGTAGAAGGACAGAGTATTCTGATATTCCTCTAGCTTAATTGCTCTATCTTTGGAGATAGGCAGGTCAAAATGTGGTAGAAATGTAGAAGAGTAGATGGACTAGTTCAAATCTACTGCCCAACAATTAGGATTGTCTAAATTTACCTTTTATTGCTGTTAGGATTCTGTCTTGTCTGTCATAACTGTCAGTACACAAGCCTTGTCACGTCTCATAACTTCTACAAATATATTCCACTTGCATCTTATTGACTATAGCTGCCTTTTACAGGAGCATATGGAGCTGGAGAAGCGCTATCGTGAGCTAACTGATCTATTGGTAATAAAAATTTAGAATACAATTTATATTTATACTATTCTTCTTAAAAAAATAATATGTACTGGCTCCCTGTCATTTAGTCATAATTAATGATGCAGTACTACAAGCAAACACAGTTAGAAGCCATGGCAAGTGAAAAAGCAGCAGCAGAGTTTCAGTTGGAGAAGGAGGTAAAGCGGATTCAAGAAGCACAGGTCTGTTCTTAGATATTTAATGCTACTTGATAAATGATGGTGACCTCTACTTTTGATTTCCATATTTCTATGGCGTGTAACATGAATATCTTTATTTTGCATTTGTCACCATTGATGTCAAACAGATTGAGGCAGAAAGAAGTAGAGTTTCTCGTCGTGCATCTTCATCATCTTGGGAGGAAGACTCTGAAATGAAGGCACTTGAGTATGTTGTTTCAATTCCAAGTAGACATTTTTGCAGTAGTTGTTCTTTTTTTAATTTTATAGATATTGGTGCAAGTTGTGTTGCTCAGTTTTAAGGATTTCACTTTAGCTTGTCTTGGAGAGTAGTTATTTACATTAATCTTTGCAAATAACATAACAATTGCAGGCCTCTCCCCTTGCATCACCGTCATATGGCAGCAGCAAGCATGCAGGTATTTGTTTGCTGATATTGATCAGCCTACTTTTTCCTCATTTATTTATTTACCTACTGTGACCTTGGGTTTCAACCTACTCTGTGCAGTTGCAGAAGGCAGCAAAGCTATTGGATTCTGGAGCCGCCAGAGCCACCAGATTCTTATGGCGATATCCAACAGCTCGACTTATCTTGCTTTTCTATCTGGTAACAAGAGCTATCTTCATGATGTATTTAAATTCAAAACATGGATTATGTGGAAGCAAATACCTTGAACAATCAGTGACCATGAATAATTATATGCAGGTGTTTGTACACTTATTCTTGATGTATTTATTGCATCGTCTTCAGGTATGGATGCTCACGTTTCACAATTTGTTAAGGTTATCGTTGCTAGCAATCTGCCTTGAATCGAGTAATCCTGGTATGCATTAATGTTAATTGTGTTAATTTTTTTAAAATTTTTTTTGATATATGAAGGAACAAGCGGACGATCTTTCTGCGAGGGAAGTTGCTCAGTCTATGGGTCTGGCGACCCCTACTTTACCATGATTGGAAGAAGTTGCTCCTAAAAAATCTAATGCCATATTCTTGTATTTGCAAAGGTATGTCTATGTTCTAAAAGCAAATCACATGACGAAACACCTAATTGAAGTAAAGATTGTCATTGCTATTTGCTGCTTATGCGTACATTCCAGCCCATAGAAACTGCTGCAAGTTAGAAGCAGCAGCCAGCATATTACTCCATCTGAAGTGGGAATAAGGAGCCCACCATATTGTTGATGTTGCTCTATTGGAGTATTCTTTTATTTGTAAACGGGCGGCGCTAACGACCGCTTAGATTGAGCAATTCTCATTCTCAAAAAAGAAGAAGAGAAGATTGAGCAGTTCCCTGTGGAGTGAATAGGAAATTACTGATACTTTAACTTGCGATTTGTAAGAAATTTGTAAATTTTGAGAGGTATAAGTGCTGTGGTTATTAGTCTTCTTCTTCTTATTATTATTATTATTGTTAATGGTTTGTGAAATAAACCAAAATAAGCTTTCTTCAAGAAGTAAAAGTTTCAAAATTACTAAATGATATTTCTTTTCCTTGTCGTATTAATTTAGAATGTTTTCGTGAACAAGTGGAAGGATTGTTTATTGATTAATTTAGAAGATGCATTCCACATTTATTTACGAGGATCCATCATAGTCTGGGCATTAAAATTTTCTTGTAAAAAGAAAAAAATAATTGCCTTTACAAATAGTTTTCTATCTAACAACAGCCTACAGACAAAAAATGTCTAAAAAAATCCAAATACTTACCAATCTGAATTTAACTTTAATATCAAAATTGTAATTGTTTCATACCGAAAAGCTAAATGGATTCAGTTTGGTTTGCCAAAAGCCTACTGAATTCGTTTTGATTGTTTTTTGCTCATTTCTATTCTGATCAATTTAATTTTTTATTAGCAAAAAATACAAAAAAAAAAAAATTTATTCGTGAAAGAATTAGTTTTACTTAAATAAGAGAAGGATTTGAGTCAGAATAAAAATATAATCTTTTTAATTGAGTATTTAAAAAAATAAATATAAAAATAAAATATTTTATTTAAATTTAATAAATTTTTATATTTTATTTTATATTTTTACTTCAAATCAAATAAAAATATGAAAGATTATAGAAAAAATTAATACAAAGACATTTTATATTATGCCTCATTTCTTCTTCTTTTACATCTCTTCCGCAATAAAGAAAAGAAAAAACTCACACTCATCGTCCGAAAAATAGAAAAGTAAATTAATTAAAATTAAAATAGAGTAGAATTTAATATTTTATGTTTATAAAAATTAAATTAAATTATTTATTTTATATCTATAAATAAAAAGATATTAAACTCATATCTTGTAACTTTTTTATCTGAAAAAATATTTATTTTCAACTTACATTCTATATCATTGATTTTTTGTAAATTAATAAATACAATTTGATTGATTAGGAGAAAAGGCTTTTTATAGGTGCGGATGGAGTATATCTTTAATAATATTATAGTTAATAAAAATATTAAATTATAACCAGAGGATAGATTAATTATTAGAACATTAGTTTACTTTCCTTGGAAGGCGCGAGTGAAGTCTTCTTAATTTCTACTCATCTATCTGCTGTGCTGCTCTTACTGACTGATGTATAGGGAGGGGACAGAAAATTCACTGAAAACGAACAGACGTCTGTCACGTGTTGTATCCATTGCCGTTCAAATAATTAAAAACCACTTAAGGCATTTGCACTCTCTCCTCTCGCACCAGCTCAAGTTCCATTCCAAACTAAAAGACTCACTCTCCTCCCTACAACAACTAATAATCTACTCCATGGCGGATGCTTTTTTCATCGCCGCAGCAGCTGCAGCAAGGAGTGTTTCTGCCTCTTACCGTGGAGCAATTGATGAACAAAATCTGTACGTGTCAGAAAATACCGCCGTTGGGATACCAGGCTCGGCGAGACCTGGCTTCAATCGGTGAAGAAAAGGCTCTCGATGTTCTTCGTACAATCGCCAATGAGCCTATTAGGAAAACTTTCTATGGTTTCGTTATTCACTTGGTTAAAAAAAATGAACATTGCCGCTAATGATTCACCTAATAAACGCCATTGCGTGTCTCCTCAATCGCCTCCACAGCCGAGTCGTAGCCCTACGCCTACGCCTACTCCTACTCGTCTCATGATGCACCAACAATGTACTCTCTCTATCTCTTTTTCTTCTTAGATTTCTTAGATTTTTTAGATTTCTTCTTATTGTTAATTGTTAATCCTTTGTTGGTTTAATTGTATAGGCGAATCTGTTTTTAATTCTCGAATCCCGATGCACATAGAAAGTTTTAGTACTTCAGAGCAACCGAGTGGACCAGAATTGAGTCCGCGGTTAGATGCC
The DNA here is from genome assembly GCF_019578655.1 of Ricinus communis. Classification (NCBI taxonomy): domain Eukaryota; kingdom Viridiplantae; phylum Streptophyta; class Magnoliopsida; order Malpighiales; family Euphorbiaceae; genus Ricinus; species Ricinus communis. The sequence goes on from NC_063258.1 coordinate 27,579,163, forward strand.
TTGGGTGAACTCGAATTTAGAAAGGCATTTTTAATATCAAGTTACACTGGCGGGTACGTTTTATTGAGAGGATAATTTGGTTAGTTATTTTATTGACGAAGTGTAATTTACTCAACCAATGTTGCTGTGGAGGGGTGGTCAACCGTTGCTCCAACAAGTACTTGAGACTAAAGTGATCTGTGCGGATAAGAAAAGAATGTCCCCACAAGTAAGGACGCCAATGTTGAACCGCTTTCGCTAAACCAATCGGTTCCCTTTCATAAGCAGCCAACTTTTGGTGCCTTAGTGCTAACTGGCGGCTAAAGAATGCAATCGGATGATCCGCTTGTTGTAAGACAGCCCCAATACCTGCTCCTGAAGCATCACACTTTACAATAAATTCTTCAGTAAAATCAGGTAGCTGCAAAACAGGGGCCGTAGATAAAGCTTGCTTTAAGTGCCTCAAATGCTTGTAACGCCTTCTCAGTCCACTGGAATGAATTTTTTTTTTTAACATTTGAGTTAAGGGAGTGGCCAGTTGCCCATAATCACGAACAAATTTACGGTAGTATCCAGATAAACCCAAAAATCCACGCAGGGAAGTAATAGATTGAGGTTGTGATCACTGCAAAATAGCTTGGACTTTACTTGTATCGACTCCCACACCTTGCATAGAAATAATATGGCCCAAGTATGTTACCGTGGTAGATCCAAAGCAACATTTAGAACGCTTCAAGTAGAGTTTATGCGCCCGAAGGAGTTGAAAAACTTGACGCATGTGAACTAGGTGGCTCTCCCAATTGCTGCTGTAAATCAAAATATCATAAAAGAAAACAAGTACAAATTTGCGTAGAAAGGCTTGAAATATCTCATTCATCAATGCCTGAAATGTTGATAAGGAATTAGTAAGGCCGAAAGGCAATGACGAGAAATTCGAAATGTCCATGATGAGTACGAAAAGCTGTTCTTTCCACATCGGCAGGATACATGCGAACCTGGTAATAACCAGTCCGTAAATCCAAAGTAACATGCTCCATGTAATTCATCGAGAAGCTCATCTATAACTGGGATTGGAAATTTATCCTTAACCGTTTTGTTATTCAATTTCTGATAATCAATACACAGTCGCCAAGATCCATCTTGCCCAGGAACTAGTAAGACTGGAGAGGAAAATGGAGATTTACTTGGCTGAATAAACCTTGCTGAAGCATCTCGGTACACTGGCATTCAATTTCATCTTTTTGTCTGTGAGGGTAACGATAAGGCCGAACCACGACAGGGACTGTTCCTGGAAGCAAACAAATTCGGTGATCACAGTGCCTAATAGGTGGTAACCCTGTGGGTTCATGGAATAAGTCCCCAAATTTGTCTAAAAGGTTGTCCAGCTACTGCTCTGCTGTTATGGCGTCACCGAGCATGTATAAACTTTGTGCTGATCTTGAAATAAAATAGTTTTCCCTTCCACCGAAAATGACATAGTAAGTGCAGCAAAGTCCCACAAAATAGGACCCAACATCTGTAGCCATTTAACCCCCAAAACAATATCAAAGCCATCCAATGGAATAACAAAAAAATAAGCAGTGAAACTATGTCCAGAAATAGAGAATGTTACTCATTTGCAGAACCCTATGCTACACACCTTGTCGCCATTAGCAAGAGAGACACTAGTGTTGTTTAAAGGCTCGATTTGAAGAGCTAAATGTTGAGCAGCTACTGCACTGATAAAGTTATGGGTACTACCTGAATCCAACAAACTAAGCACAGGCTGTCCATGAATTATAGCTTGCATCTGCATGGTTCGCGCATGCGTTAGACCTGTGATAGCATGAAGGGAAATTTCTGGAGCAGCCTCTACTTCTTCTATATAGGTAGCTTCATCCATATTGTTCAATTCTAACCAAAAGAGTCGTTTGCATTGGTGGGTTGTGGAATAAGGCTCATCACAGTTGTAGCACAACCCTTTAGACCGTCTTTCTGCCATTTCGGTTTTGGTTAATCGTTTGATAAAAGGAGAAGAATGATTGCCCGAAGAACTAGTCATTGTGGAACTTCCCGACACTATCCTCAACGGTTGCCAACTCCCTTTGCGGTTCGTTGTAAACTTTTGCAGTTGGTGTTTCTGTTCGTAGGCCCTAGCTAAACTCATGGCTATGTACAAGTCTGCTGGTTTATGTATTTGTACATCTAATCGGATGGAGTCATCTAACCCTGCAGTGAATAACCCAACATGTAAATGTTCCAGTACTATTTCATCTGCTCGTGCCAACTTTTCCTGGAACTGCCTTTGGTAGAGTTCTACCAGTCCTGTTTGTCCAAGGGTGACTAGCTCTCCAATTGGGTTACTTCCTTCTGGTGGTTCGAAGCGTTGAAAACACAATTTCAAAAAGTTTGCCCAAGTCATGGGTCCCTTAGCTCTCTTCAATTGGTAATACCACATCTGTGCTTCTCCCAAAAGATGGAAACCAGCTAGACCTACTTTTTCTGCTTCAGTTGTTCTTTGATTCTCAAAAAATTGTTCACAACGACGGGCCCAAATTAGGGGGTCCTCCGTACCATCATAAGTTGGAAAATCTAACTTTGCATATACGGGAACAGTAGATTGATGGGTTCCGTTTTGCGTCATCGGATACGAAGCGCCTCCCATGTTATTTGCAGCAGTAGTCCGCCCATTTATTGGGGCAGTAGCGCTGCTCGACTCACTTCCGTTTGTTGTGTGTTTGTTGGCGCTGAATCCTAATCCAGATAATTGTTCCTGGAGTATTTGTGCGAGTTTCTCACCCAAACGTTGTTTCATTGCAGATAACTTCGAGTCGGTGAAAGATCGTTCCTCTTGTAATAGAGTGTGTATATCGTCACCCATGGTGTCTGGCTCTGATACCAAATTGTTATGATTTCTAGTCAAGGATCGAGTCACAGGATGATGAACGGGAAAATCTTGTTCGGCTAACTTTGATTTCCCTTTTATTCTGTTTGTATGCTTGGGTCTACCTATTTTGTAAAGAACTCAGCTCCAAGGGAGACTGAAACCTCAGAACTCGTTAATAGAGAGAGCTCAGAAATCTTTTACTTTGATAAAAATTGCTTACCTTAATTCCTCCTGTTTGCCCTTTAAATAGGCGACAGAAATTACAAAAATAGAAGTCCCTAACTTGTAGTTCTCATAATAAGAAAATACTAAACTTAAAAAATAATCACCAAACATTAATTTAACTAAACAGGAAGAAGTGTTATGGTCCAACCCATCTTGCAATATTTTTATTGCTTTTGGACACATGTATTATGGACTTATTATGTCTTATTTTTTTGTCCATTTTGGCATGGATTTTATGCCTTCCAAGAGAAGCTTGTAGAGGCTATTGTGTAGACACTTAGTGTGCGAAGGTAGCAGCAATTTTCAGATTGAAAACACACACAAAAGAGAAAGGAAACTAGAGAGTTCCAAAGGGTGCTGTCCTGCTCGTTTTTCTCAGCACTAGTCCTAGTGTTTTGGTCGCTGGAGAAGATCCCACCGTTGGATTTTGCTGAAATTTTGTCAGCTTGTTGATGACACAGGGGCTACATTCTGACCGTTCGGATCGTCAATTGGAGCTCTGGTTCATCAGAAATTGTCTCCGGACACTGCTGTTTTTGGGTGAATTCTACACTTTTTTGTTCTCTATTTCAATTCTCTTATTGTTGGTGTTTGTTGGTGGGCTGTGAATCCTTTGTAGACTGATTCGGGATTCTTTTTCCCTCAATTTATAAATAAGAGAAGTTAAGAGTGGACTCTTTAAAAGGTCCCGTGGTTTTTACTCTTCACATCGAAGGGGTTTTCCACGTATAAATCGTGTGTGTTGTTTGCTATTATTTTCTTTTGTTATAGCTGGTTATTTACTGCATTTAATTGCTAGTTTCCTTTGTTAATTTGGTTGTGTGACAATTTGGGTTGATTGGATTGCATAATTGGTTGGTTGTCTTGATTTGATATTGTGGGTGTCGTTGTGACCTCCTTCCAATCCCTACAAGAAGACTTCCCGAACAGTATTTTAATCTTAAAAAAAGAAATAACTAATGAGTTGTACTGCGAGAGTAAATCTTGCCCACGAATGCATCCATAACAGTCAACCTGATCGACCTTGGTAGGACTTAATTAGATGGAGCAGGAGCAACCTTTGCCAAACTATTGTTTGTTTATGAACTTACTCAGATTACCTATTACTTAGCACTAGGCTTCAGTTCTAGATTTCTTACCTATTACTTAGCACTAGGCTTCAGTTCTAGATTTCTTGTGTACTAAAATAAAAATTTGAAAGTTAGTGCCAAGGTCAAAGTGGATCAGGATCCTCTTTGCGGTGTGATCCATTTGCTTTCTGTCACTGACACTGAAAAAGGTTTTGTATTGTAAATCCTCATCTATGTTCACTCTTTTTGGCATCTAAGTGTCTCATACAGGGTTCCTAGTATGCATATAGACTAAGATGCATATAGGCTAAGGTCAACAGATTTAGTAGTGCATTCTTGCTAATTTTCTAAGAATATCTCATCTAGGCTGAGAATCCTGTCTTTTCTAGTCACTTTTCTTTTTAAAGGGCGTTGAAAGTTGCTTTTCAACAGAGTGTTAAACCGGTTTTATGGAAATTTGAGATCACAACTGTTCTCCATATGCTTGCAATATCGTGTATTTTGATGGTAATGTGGTATATGTAGGGATAATGAGCACATCTCTGGGAAGGTGTTGGTATACCGGAATCCTGGTTTACATTTTGGTGATATACATGTTCTTAAGGCGACATATGTGAAGGCTTTAGAAGATTTTGTCGGAAATGCCAAGTATGCTATATTCTTTCCTTGTAAAGGACCGCAGTCTTTGGCAGATGAGATAGCAGGAGGTGATTTCAACAATGACATGTATTTTGTGTCTAGAAACCCTGAAGTCAGCATTTTCTTGCTTTCGAATGGAAGTGTTGGCATGATTACGATGTGAAAGTCTGGTGGATTACTTCTTCAGGGAAGTTTGCGCATTAAGAGTTTTACTTTAGCTGCATGTGCTAGTGTTTTGTAATTGCTTAACCATTTTGGAGTATCTGTTTTGTCTCACCATCTTGATTGCTCTTTAAACCGGTATTCACCTTGGCATTGTAGCTTTGAACTTGATTCTGCGTCCTCTTGTCTCCATGCAAATAGTGAAGCTTCATAACAGTATTTTCCTACTATGATATATTTCTCTCTTATGGCCTTTAAGAAAGTCATTTAAGCCAAATTTTTGTCAAAACTCAAATGTGATATACTGTGCAAGGGTATTTTGTGTGCACACATTGAGTCTTTATCAAGCAACAAGCCTGTTCACTGCAGATGATATTGAGACCTTTTTGCAGCCATCTTGTTTGCTGGACTTAGCTGCCATCCACACTCCAGATTTTGAATTACCACAAATAGAATCAGTAACTTTCTAGGCTGCATATTAAATCTATTTGACGGAGATGAAATGCCATCAGCAAATTACCATCCCCTTTAAGTAATGATCTTTTGTCAATATTTTTCTTATCTTATGGGTTGTTAAATTATTGGCAATTCAACATTTCTTAGCTTTTTGTATTATTGCTTTCCTCTTGGTATTTTTATGAATCTCTTGCAGAAGTTTGGAAACTTCCTTGTTTTGCCAACAAAGTCTCTGAGCCATTCGGCATCAAATGGGAGCAACTTTACTGTCGGTACAGGCAAGAGATGACTGCTGCTTTAAATCAAGATGTAAACAAAGGCATACAAACTGAGTCTGCTGATGAAGTCGTAAAAGATACAAGCAGGTAACTGTCGAGACATGTTTCCCTCTTATGCATAAATATACTTCAATGACAAAGCGAAAACTAAACTGAAAGGAAAACTCATTCTTGTTTCCATTCTTTGCTGGTCATCCTGTTGTATAGCTATTTTATGAGGCTCCAGAGTAGGAAGAGAGCGAAAGGAGAAACACAGACATGTTTGAAGAGGCTCTTGCTATTTACCAGGTTTGTTACGAGTATGCTAAGAGACGAGGAGATGTTTCAAAATGTGGGTTTGCTTGGAGAGTAGCAGGTCCAGTTCTCTGCAAATACTTCCTCTTAAATCAGGGTGAACAATCTGTTAACCTCTTCTCCTTCTGTGTTGAAAGAGATTTTTGGTTAAACCAAGGACATTTGTACGACTGTAATAATACTAGTGCAGTATAATATGGTGTAAGTTAAGTTAAATGGATGCTGTACATATATATTTTAGTATATGATATATGTCGCATATGCTTGTACAAGTATTCTCTCATCTCATCTAACTGCGCACTCCTGGCGCCTTAGTGTCGGCCTATAGCCAGGTAGGCAGCAATAATTCTGCAAGATGCTCCACGTTTTGCGCTTAGCCTCTTATCCATTCTCGAGTCCACAATCGTCAATTTTGAGTTAGATGAGGACAATTAAGGGTTTGGTGGAATACCAAATGAGCAGATTGAAAGCGGCCAACTATCATTTTTTTTTTTCTTTTCCTTCTTAAGTGCAATTTGAAATATAATCTCTAAATTATATCCTATGATTCCTCTAGCATGTGGTTGGTGAAGTATGTGGGAGGATTGTTTTGAATCCATGGTACTTTATTGCTTGTGTATTTTTGAATTTAGCTTTAGTTGACTGTTGGAAGCCAACTTCGAAGAATTGAGAAAATGTTGAATATTATGAGGTTGCAATAAGTTGTGTAAATACATGAAATCGTTTCTCCATTAAGAATTGCCTCTTTTACTGTCATTTTCTTTATAAACAAGTGACATCCCTTTCTCTAATAATGAGAAGCACTGACAACGGCCTAACCAATAAATTAAATATATTGTACCAAAAATAAAGCGACACTAATGCGTAGTTTACCTACGCTATTTCTATCCAGTGGATGAATGCCATATACTCCAACATACTTCTTTTTTTAACAGTTTAAACTATATATATATATGTGGGGGCTAAATATTACTTAGCCATTTCGTTTGACCTAATAAATCAATTTCTGTATTTTTTTATTACATTAATATTCCTTTAAATTTTAATAATACTAACTGTTGCCTCCTTTTATATTAATTGAAGTACTAAATTGATAATTTAATATTATAGTTTGATATTTAAATTTATTATCAAATATCAAACTCATCCATTAATTTCATTATCAAATTAGAGATTTTTATCATAAATTAATTTTAATGTCCAACTAAAATAATAATTTAATACAATTTAATTCAAGCAATTTAAATATTTTAAAACTACTTATATTTACAATAATACTATTAAGTTACTATATAATTTAATTTTAGTTATTAATTAAATTATATATTATAGTGAAATTATATAAAAAATAAAAATTAAATTAAACAATCATCTCTTACTCTAGTGAAATAATCTAGATACCAATTTGATAAATTTACTATTAATGAAGCGATCGTATTAATTTTATATGTTAAAAATGATTCAAATGAGATTAATACGAATAAAATTTTCATTTTTAATATAGTTTAACTTTAATGTCTAGTAAATATAATAATTTGTAACTATTTATTTTATTTAAGAATTTAAAATTAAACTATATAGTAATTTAATAATATTAAACAAAAAATAAATATTTTTAATATGTTTAAATTTTCTTAGAATTAGATTATACTAAAAGAAATAAAAATAAGTAAAATTTATTATTTTAATTAAACTCTAAAATTAATTTGTACTAAAAATAATATTTTATTCTAATTTAATAATAAAATTAATTTTAAATAAATTTAATATTTGATAATAAATTTAAATATTAAATTATAATTTTAGATTATCAGTTTAGCCTCTCGACTAATGACAATGTAGGGGCTGCATCAAATATTAAACTAAATCATAAAAATAAATAAATATTTAATCCATTATATTTATATTTTAACTTTTATATAATAACACTATACACCATCAAAATATTTAATATCCTATGAAGTTATAATATATTTTTTTTATTAAAGAATATATTGTAACAGTACAATGTCTAGCACCTAACAACATCATGGCCCGAATAGTTTGTGAACAGAACGCTTTACACATCCATCATTGCCTTTCCCTTAGTTGCCGCATGTATTCCTTCTCTAAATGGACACATGCGCGATACTCATATTCTTTATATATATATAAAGTTTTTCTTGTTTACATATCATATAGTGAATATAAAAAATGATTTAATCCATTTCTATAGTACATAATTTGTTAAATTATCAGTAAAAAAAAAAATACATGTTATATATCGAGTAATTTAATGAAATAAAAAAATTAAATATTTATAAATTTAATCCGATAATAAATATTATATATTACAATTTGAACAAATTTTAAATTTATTTATAACTTGAAATGGTTCACATATGAAATAATTTAATAATCTAATTATAATTTATTTAGTACGCTGTGCATAGATGTAAGCCATTGGCAAATAAAATAAAATCCAAAACGAATATGAATGAATATCCATTAACAAAGAGAGCAACAGCCAAGTGGCCCAAATACGCTCTTCTTGACTAACTAAAATTATAAATAGATATAAAATTAAATTAAATTAAATTAATGTCCCACTCTCTCTCTCTCTTACTAGTCCCATTTTCCCTCCACCGCCGAACAGGACAAATCCACCTTCACTTTCTCCTTTCCTTTTTTTTTTTAAGAAAAGGAAATAAACGCGTTATCTAAATATTTATCGACGACTATGGAAAATTAAAACGACAACACGGATATTTTGTCTTTAATAATTGCTATATAGTCGCACCGTAGAGGACCATCAGAGCACACTGCTTCTTTCTTACTAAGCTACGTACCGTTTCTACTATCTACTAAATCGTCCAATTCTTAGGAGGCTATCGGACGGTGTGTGTCTGTTTGGTTACAGCAACAGAGAGAACCCGAAATTCAACGGCCAAGTCAAAATGGAGAGCACAATGAAGGAAATGAGAGGCGGAGCTTCAGTGCTCGACATGGATCCTAAGTCCACCGTTGGCGGTGGCGTTGAGGATGTTTACGGCGAGGATTGCGCTACTGAAGATCAGCTTGTTACTCCTTGGACTACCTCTGTCGCCAGGTTACTTTCACTTCATTTTTGTACTTGCACTAATGTCTTTTTGTTTAACCGAAAGAAATTCCAAAATTCTTTTGTTTCTTTAACTTAGTTTTGGTATTTATTGAAGAATCACGGTAACTACTCTTGATTTATATTTGATCATGGTTATCAGTGATTATACTCTGTTTTGACCTTATAATACAAACTTCTAGTAGTTCAAGAAATGGATTTATCTTCTTCTTTTAGATGTTTTTTTTAGTAACCTGCTCTATTTATATGCTATATGTTATTTTTATCTTCCAACATCTTTTCATCTGCAGCTCACCGCATGGGCCGAGCCAGATTTCTTTTAATATATTGTTTAATATTATTGTCATTTGTTTTAAGATATGTGCTTAATTCTACTAGTAATATTCACAAAAGTTATCATTGAATCTCACAATAAAAATCAGCAAGATCACTTGATGTTGCCTTAATTCAACTTTGATATATCTTTTAATTTGTATTTCCACGATGTAAGTATTGCAGAATTACTGAATTTTCCGCTAAAATCTGGTAAAAGTGACCTTATTAATGATCTTAGATAATATGATGCGGTTGAATGCAGCGGATACTCGTTGTTGAGGGACCCACGCCATAACAAAGGACTCGCGTTCAGTGAGAAAGAAAGGGATGCTCACTACTTGCGCGGTCTTCTGCCCCCGGTGGTTGCAACTCAACAGCTTCAGGAGAAGAAATTGATGCACACTATCAGGCAATATCAACTTCCCCTTCAAAAATATATGGCCATGATGGAACTTGAGGTACCTGTTGAAAGCCACTTCATTTTGGTTTTGGAATCAATCATGGTCAAAAAATTGAATCGAATTGTTCTTATTGCAAATTTATGTCACTTCTGACATGATTTTATTTCTCTAAAAAAAATGCCGTGTTTTATCTATAAAAAAAATCATAATATTGAATTTTAACAATTTTTTGGACCTTTTCAAATATTACAGTTCACTAAATTTAACTCTTGCACTTTTAAACTTTCCAATGACTCTAAGAATAATATGTTAGTTATTTGCTTTTTGTTGGATTGCAGGAGAGGAATGAAAGATTGTTTTACAAGCTTCTTATTGATAATGTTGAGGAATTACTTCCTATCGTTTACACTCCAACAGTAGGTGAAGCGTGTCAGAAATATGGAAGTATCTTCAAGCGTCCTCAGGGGTTATATATAAGTTTGAAGGAGAAGTATAAATGCCTTTATACTTTTTGTACTGTGTTAATATGCATGTCTATGAGCTTTTCTTTAAAGTGGTTCGATTTGCAGGGGAAAAATTCTTGATGTATTAAAAAATTGGCCTGAAAGAAGTATTCAAGTTATTGTTGTAACTGATGGGGAGCGGATTTTGGGACTTGGTGATCTTGGCTGTCAGGTAACCAAGTTTAAAAGAAGAGGAAGCATTTTATTTTCTATTGTGAACGTATTAGATATTAACTGTACAAACGAATTATTTAGACTATTAACTTGAATAAGAATGTGCATGATGAGTTTGAAAATGTTACAGGGTATGGGAATTCCAGTAGGAAAATTGGCTCTTTACACTGCGCTTGGAGGAGTTCGTCCCTCTCGCGGTAAGCATTTGGATGTTACTATAGAATTCTTGCTTCAATGGCATTAACTATTAGTCTCCTTTGTTAATTCCCAATGCCCCCTGCATGAAGTACTTCTTTTCAGAAAAGTGCGGCCTAGCTATGTTGAACAGCAGAGTTTAACTTCTAAATAAAATCACTTGTTCTGATGCCATGCTATCCTTATCCTGTCTGACTAAAAATCTTTCTGGCTAACTCTTTTAGTGTTTGCCAATCACCATTGATGTGGGCACAAACAATGAAAAATTGCTGAACGATGAATTCTACATTGGACTCCGACAAAGGAGAGCAACTGGCCAGGTTTTTGAAATTATTGTAGTTTAAGTTCAGCTTTTAGATTGTTGCTTCCACATTTCCTAAACTCCTTTATTTCTAATATTTTATTTTCAGGAATACTCTGAACTACTACAGGAATTCATGACTGCTGTAAAGCAGAACTATGGAGAAAAAGTTCTTATCCAGGTTTAGTAACGATTCAAGCTTGTATGCTTCAATGCTTGATTCTAAGTTTCACAAAGTTTTAAGTTTCTCATGTGTTTTGTTTTGTTCTGTCTACTTCTCTGTTGTCTTCACCTGCAGTTTGAAGATTTTGCTAACCACAATGCTTTTGAGCTGCTTGCAAAATATGGTACAACCCATCTCGTCTTCAACGATGATATACAGGTATTATATAGTCCAATTGTGGGCCATTTGTTGAGGGAATTTATATTCATCTCTGATATGTTGCTTACCCTTCTATTACAGGGGACAGCATCTGTTGTTCTTGCAGGGGTAATTGCAGCGCTGAAGTTGCTTGGTGGTTCCCTGAGTGATCACACTTTCTTGTTCCTTGGCGCTGGGGAGGTAAGATTCTATTCCTCGCCATCTGTTGTATTCTGTCGTTGGCTGGATAGGGAGAATGATGAATGATTGGATTCAAATTGGTTTTGGAATAGTAGCCTTTTGTTATAGTTTGAAATTACTCTGTCAACTCACATTCTCCTTTTGTTGATGTGATTGACATGTCATAGATTTTTGTCCATTGCAACACTTTCTACTATTTTATTTAATATGTTATTTTTATCTTCCAACATCTTTTCATCTGCAGCTCACCGCATGGGCCGAGCCAGATTTCTTTTAATATATTGTTTAATATTATTGTCATTTGTTTTAAGATATGTGCTTAATTCTACTAGTAATATTCACAAAAGTTATCATTGAATCTCACAATAAAAATCAGCAAGATCACTTGATGTTGCCTTAATTCAACTTTGATATATCTTTTAATTTGTATTTCCACGATGTAAGTATTGCAGAATTACTGAATTTTCCGCTAAAATCTGGTAAAAGTGACCTTATTAATGATCTTAGATAATATGATGCGGTTGAATGCAGCGGATACTCGTTGTTGAGGGACCCACGCCATAACAAAGGACTCGCGTTCAGTGAGAAAGAAAGGGATGCTCACTACTTGCGCGGTCTTCTGCCCCCGGTGGTTGCAACTCAACAGCTTCAGGAGAAGAAATTGATGCACACTATCAGGCAATATCAACTTCCCCTTCAAAAATATATGGCCATGATGGAACTTGAGGTACCTGTTGAAAGCCACTTCATTTTGGTTTTGGAATCAATCATGGTCAAAAAATTGAATCGAATTGTTCTTATTGCAAATTTATGTCACTTCTGACATGATTTTATTTCTCTAAAAAAAATGCCGTGTTTTATCTATAAAAAAAATCATAATATTGAATTTTAACAATTTTTTGGACCTTTTCAAATATTACAGTTCACTAAATTTAACTCTTGCACTTTTAAACTTTCCAATGACTCTAAGAATAATATGTTAGTTATTTGCTTTTTGTTGGATTGCAGGAGAGGAATGAAAGATTGTTTTACAAGCTTCTTATTGATAATGTTGAGGAATTACTTCCTATCGTTTACACTCCAACAGTAGGTGAAGCGTGTCAGAAATATGGAAGTATCTTCAAGCGTCCTCAGGGGTTATATATAAGTTTGAAGGAGAAGTATAAATGCCTTTATACTTTTTGTACTGTGTTAATATGCATGTCTATGAGCTTTTCTTTAAAGTGGTTCGATTTGCAGGGGAAAAATTCTTGATGTATTAAAAAATTGGCCTGAAAGAAGTATTCAAGTTATTGTTGTAACTGATGGGGAGCGGATTTTGGGACTTGGTGATCTTGGCTGTCAGGTAACCAAGTTTAAAAGAAGAGGAAGCATTTTATTTTCTATTGTGAACGTATTAGATATTAACTGTACAAACGAATTATTTAGACTATTAACTTGAATAAGAATGTGCATGATGAGTTTGAAAATGTTACAGGGTATGGGAATTCCAGTAGGAAAATTGGCTCTTTACACTGCGCTTGGAGGAGTTCGTCCCTCTGCGGTAAGCATTTGGATGTTACTATAGAATTCTTGCTTCAATGGCATTAACTATTAGTCTCCTTTGTTAATTCCCAATGCCCCCTGCATGAAGTACTTCTTTTCAGAAAAGTGCGGCCTAGCTATGTTGAACAGCAGAGTTTAACTTCTAAATAAAATCACTTGTTCTGATGCCATGCTATCCTTATCCTGTCTGACTAAAAATCTTTCTGGCTAACTCTTTTAGTGTTTGCCAATCACCATTGATGTGGGCACAAACAATGAAAAATTGCTGAACGATGAATTCTACATTGGACTCCGACAAAGGAGAGCAACTGGCCAGGTTTTTGAAATTATTGTAGTTTAAGTTCAGCTTTTAGATTGTTGCTTCCACATTTCCTAAACTCCTTTATTTCTAATATTTTATTTTCAGGAATACTCTGAACTACTACAGGAATTCATGACTGCTGTAAAGCAGAACTATGGAGAAAAAGTTCTTATCCAGGTTTAGTAACGATTCAAGCTTGTATGCTTCAATGCTTGATTCTAAGTTTCACAAAGTTTTAAGTTTCTCATGTGTTTTGTTTTGTTCTGTCTACTTCTCTGTTGTCTTCACCTGCAGTTTGAAGATTTTGCTAACCACAATGCTTTTGAGCTGCTTGCAAAATATGGTACAACCCATCTCGTCTTCAACGATGATATACAGGTATTATATAGTCCAATTGTGGGCCATTTGTTGAGGGAATTTATATTCATCTCTGATATGTTGCTTACCCTTCTATTACAGGGGACAGCATCTGTTGTTCTTGCAGGGGTAATTGCAGCGCTGAAGTTGCTTGGTGGTTCCCTGAGTGATCACACTTTCTTGTTCCTTGGCGCTGGGGAGGTAAGATTCTATTCCTCGCCATCTGTTGTATTCTGTCGTTGGCTGGATAGGGAGAATGATGAATGATTGGATTCAAATTGGTTTTGGAATAGTAGCCTTTTGTTATAGTTTGAAATTACTCTGTCAACTCACATTCTCCTTTTGTTGATGTGATTGACATGTCATAGATTTTTGTCCATTGCAACACTTTCTACTATTTTATTTAATATGGTTTGACTTTGTGATTTGCAGGCTGGAACTGGTATAGCAGAGCTAATAGCACTTGAGATGTCAAAACGGGTATTAATTGTTTCCTTGTTATTTTGATTTTGTTTGTTAGTAGTAACAGGGATATTATATGATGGTGTTAGATACAACTCCAATAGTTATCTGATTCATTTCTCTTTCTTAGACCAATGCTCCTTTGGAAGAGACTCGCAAGAAGATCTGGTTAGTGGATTCAAAGGTAACAATTGAACTAGAATTCTTAGTCTAGATATATTGCCAAACTATCAGTATTTCTTTAGAGTTGTTTAATGTCCTTTATCCTTATGTCACTAATATTTAATAATTTTTCTAACAGGGATTGATTGTCAGCTCCCGTAAGGATTCACTTCAACACTTCAAGCAGCCCTGGGCTCATGAGCATGAACCTGTTAAGAATCTCTTAGATGCTGTAAAGGTGTGAAAAAATGGATTTTGGACTTCCAATAACGCAAACTGGTATCGTTTTATAAGATGGCTAGGCAGAATTTTTCTGCTGTTGTTTATCTTTTGGTGTCAAAGTCCTTACCATATTTACCCACTTCCTCAGGCAATCAAACCAACGGTTCTGATTGGATCATCTGGCGTTGGAAGAACATTTACGAAGGAAGTAATTGAAGCCATGGCTTCCTTAAATGAGGTTCTCTTTCTCTCTCTCCCATGTTTAATGAATTTGCTTGAATATTTTTCTTTGACAGACGACCCAATATCAACCTGAGGAAAACTAACTATTTTCTATGGCGGACATGCAGAAACCTCTAATCTTGTCTCTTTCCAATCCAACTTCACAATCAGAGTGTACAGCAGAAGAAGCTTATACTTGGACTAAGGTAAAGCTCACTCTTATTTCATTGTACTTCGTGCATTAGTTGAGGATAACTGTGTGGATGATCCTGTTCTGCAAGTGAAGCTAACTGGATATATGTGCACTTTTACGTTGTTTCGAATTGAAGGGCAAAGCAACCTTTGCTAGTGGAAGTCCATTTGATCCTGTTGAATATGAGGGAAAAGTTTTTGTTCCTGGCCAGGTAATATATACAATTATTTGGTATTTGGTATTTAAGTTGCTAATGCAAGAACTGATGTTTGAGGTTTTCCCTCTCATCATTTCAGGCGAACAATGCATATATTTTCCCTGGATTTGGCTTGGGTTTGGTCATCTCTGGAGCAATCCGCGTTCATGATGATATGCTTCTTGCAGCCTGTAAGGATAGAATTTGGGAGTATAATGATTTTGCACCTAAACATACAGACATTTAGACTTTAGAGCTTCTATAGGTAGCAAAATATTGACTTTTCACATTTATGTCGCGTGCATCATGTAACAGCTGAAGCTTTGGCCAGCCAAGTTACTGAAGAGAACTTCAGCAAGGGGCTCATTTACCCACCTTTCTCTAACATCAGAAAAATTTCAGCACATATTGCTGCTAATGTCGCCGCTAAGGCATATGAACTTGGTAAGTTCTGTTCCTCCTGTATTATATTCTTGACTTGACAGATACTGAAATACTTTATTCTTCTTGTTTTACTTTTTGTAGGACTGGCTACACGGCTTCCTCGACCAGAGAACCTTATGAAGTATGCTGAGAGTTGCATGTACAGTCCTGTCTATAGAAATTACCGCTAATTGGGTGGTTTTTTGATGTGAAGCTACGCGTGGAAGTATATAGCTTTGAGCAAAATAAGATTTATGGCAAGTATGAATGACAGATATGGCAGTCGATGTATTAATAAATTTTGTGCTTTTGGTGTGAAGCTGTAAGTTACCCAAGTATGTGCCTAAATGTTTACTGTAAACGCAATAAGATTTCATTTTGGAATGCACAAGTTTCCCAAGCCTCTAAATTCAAAAGGTTTTCCAACGGTCCGCTTTTATATTTTATTAGATTTCACCTTGCTCTGTCGATGAGTTAAAAGTCCATGCCCTCAAGAGACCCAAGCCATAAGGCTTTGTTTGGATTTTTAAACATGTCGCATAAACAAGTGTTGCATGTGTACAAGAAGAAAATTGGCCAAATTTAAATCTATTGCACGACCAAATCAAAACAAAATATTACAGAATTCGGTAACTAAGTGAATCTGTATTTATCTCAAATAGAAGCTGAAGGATGTGATGTTCAAAATCATTGTACTGAAACACAACGGTAGAAAGGTCCAAAAATAAACTACAATTGAATTAGTAACAGCCAACCTAGACTTGTGCATGCTGAAAGGAGCACCTAAACAACCAAGGTGGATCCCCATATCCTTATAGCTCTTTCTTGAGAATCTTCCAGTAACATCAGAAAACACAAACCCGCAAGAGCAAACTCCACAATCAAGCAGGCAACCGATAAAATTAAACAGCGAAAACAGTTTATAAACTTATACTTGCAGTTACCTTCTTCTCCTCAGGTGGAGGAGCAGTAGCTTCGCCACCAGCAGCCATGAGAAGCAAAAATGAACTTAAAACAATAACCTACGAGAAGCAATGACTTCACATAGCATAAAGAACATATCACAAACCATAAAGATTACATCATATACCTATTAGGCCAAGTTTCACTGACTCATCTTCTTTTTCTCATTCCATTCATTCTCCATCCGCCAACTACATTTGTTATCAACTCGATCATGCATCTCCATATCCACAGCAACTAGCTAGATTTGTAATTATCCAGCTGTGTTGTGTTATGTTGAAGTTTCTTCCGTTGGCCCATTCATCCGGCAATCGATCTTTTCAAGTATCCCATTCTTGTCCATAAACAGAATGGCGCGGAATTGGTGCGGCCATGGCGCTGGAGTTAGTTCCCTCCTTCTGGCGATGAGAAGATAAGGACTACAAATATAGGTTTGGCAGCCATTCTTGCTTGTTTGAGATAGTTACGATTTTATTCTTTGCTTCCTTAATTCAGGGCAAAAGTTTGCAACATGAGAGAAAGGAGATGAAGGATAAGAATAAAAAGAGTATATAAAGGAAAGAGAGAGATTCAAAAACCGGATAGATATGTCTAAAAACAGTATAGAAGAAAAATTAAATAAATAATTAGCAGATACTAAATGGTGTAGCTTTATGTAATCTTAAATTTCCCCGAACATTGTTCATCATAACAAATGTCGCCAGGAAGTCTTGTCGGATTAAAAGATGTTTTTTTTCTATTGGATTAGAACAACTTTAAAGCTAATAATTCTTTTTCGGGATGTGGGTATTATTTATGTTAAAAAAAGTGAGTTTTATTTATTGTTATTAAACCACCTTTGTGCCTCTCTTGCAACTGTAAAAACAGAGAATCATGATTCGATTTAAAACGAGAGAATCCTGCAATGTAGCAGGACTTTCTTTGCTGAATGATGATCTGTTGAAAACAAGGGCGGCTGAGATTTGTGTCTATTAACCATTTCTGTTTTCTTGCATTGTTTTTATCTGCACAACAAATAAACCAGCTAAGAATAATGAGAGAATTTTGGCAGGAATGTAATATTTTCTGGTGCCTTCTTCATAGAAGAAATTATAGGATTCAGTTTCTATTGTAACTCGGGCTCTTCAACAATGGTAGTGCTGTCAATGGAATTTCCTTGTTACTAAGGTGTAATTTCTGCTATTTTTTATTACAAAAGAATAAAAATGTTATATTTTGTGTTATCGGAGATATCAATCTTAGTTGGAGGCAACTAGGTCTTGTGTTCGCTAAGTACTTTTTTTTTACCTTATATGTTATTCTTTTACTAATGTCAACTGCAATTCCTATATATTATGGTTAGGGTTTGGTCACCTCTAGGGTGTGTTTTAAATTAAAAATCAAACCGTACCAGCCGGTCAGAAACTAATGATTAATCCGATCCAATTTAAATCAAGAATGAGTTTGTGTTAGAGAATCCATAACAAAAGATTGTTATGAATTATAAAGAGAATTAACTTTGTTAAACCCTTTTATTTAAGAGTTGAGAAAAGACCCAGTTTGGGCCTTAAAATATAGAGAGAATTAAGTTAGTTAAACACTTTTATTTAAGAGTTGGGAAAAGAGTCATTTTGAGCCTTAAAGTATACTGAGCGCATAAGCTATTCTTTTAATCAAAATATGATAAAGGTAATCCGAAATCCTACAACAAATTTGAGGTAATATGAAATAGATTTTATTCAAATTTAGACTCGATATGGATTTGTAATGATCCAAACCCGAAAATAAAAAAATAAGTTCAGAAAGACTCAAACCTAACTTAATTTTAACCCAAAATTAGAAAAAATCAAAATAAATTTAAACTGTAAAAATCCGAACTCAAAATATAAAAAAATCAAAGATATTATCCCAATCTGACTAGACCCACATATTTATCATCTCTAGAAATAGGTAAAACTATCTGGCTTTTGGATTTTAACAACTTCAACTTCTGCTAAACATAATGACACGTTTACTATATTCTTGCTTCTTGTCTATTTTTGTGATGCAGAAAACTTCACTGGAGGCGGTTTCTTCTACTGAGGTTGCTCTGGGCCTTCACTTAGTAAAGTTTTCTGAGGTAAAAGACATTTTTGTGAAGAAAAATGCAGTTATCTTGCTGGATTGAATTTTAGGATGGATTTGTTTGTCCCCAATCCTCGGACTGTTGAGAAGGCATGCACCAGTCTATCGCCCAACCTATTATGCGAATATCTCTACAACTTATTGGAATACGAGCTTCAGTGCTATCCGAAGGTATGGGTCGTGCCAACTCTAGTAATGGGACTTTACACTGAGCTGCAAGAAAACAAATGACTAGCTCACATGTAGCCCAAGTTAACAATCCAAATGTTTTCAAAAGTGGGTAGCTAGCTGCTTGGATGTCAAAAACGTAAATTCTTAGGTTTAACTTTGTCATTTTGGAAATTGGAAAATTGGACAGGCTGACAGTTTCCAGGAAGAGAGAAGAAAACTCTTGCTATGCGAATAAATGCTTTTCCCTTCTTGGCATTGTTCCCGTTTATAATGCCTGATTTTACCCACTCAAAGATAAAGAGATAAAACGTTTTTTGTAGCTCTTGCTCTCAGGGACCATGACAATTGTGCGTGTGTAAATGTAACGTTATTTGTGTGCAATTCTTATTGGATAGTTTACTTCATGGGATCAAAACTTATAGTTGGATTTCCATATAATGATTTCATTTATATTAGCAAACTAGTTTAGTACCCGTGCAACCATGAAGATAATTAATATTTTTTATGATTAATTAAAATTTTTTATTATTAATATATAATTTTATTGAACTATAAATAAATAATAAATTGAATTTAATATTTTTTATTGGAAAAGTTGTATGGTGAAATTTTTGTTATTAAAAAGTTCATATCTAAAGAAAAGCTATTATAAAATAACAAAAATCAGCATTGCATTGCATTAGTTATAACCAATGACAGGAAGACGAAATGGACTTGAATTAAATGAAAAATGATTTGCATCAAGTGGCACGCGCAAGAGGCGAGGAGCAAGTGGGCAACCCAACTGGAGTGGAGAAAAAATAAGGCCATGACAGCACCAAAAAGTCCCACCAGACTTATTGACTGGTGTACCCGAGCTCAGAGGACAATGATTCTCATGCCAAGACTCCACAGTAATCAAAATTGAAATTAAATAAAAATACTCAAATTAGTAGTTGAAGTTCACTTACATATATATGTGTACAACACATTCAGGGGGATGCTTTCAGATCCTCACATAATTTGCGGGGACTAACTAATTTATAGGACATATGATTGGAACTTTTAACTCTTTGGCAGACTCAAGTTTGAGGTTTGCTATACAAATTCAAATCAGTATGAGTATCCTTGTACCGTTGACTTAGGTAAGTCCCACATTTGATTGGAGGAAACCTGATAAGGGATATATGTATAGCAGTTCATTTGACTGGAAAAGTTGTATGTGTAGTTGCAGTAATCATGCTAACAAGAAAATTATCATTTTGTGATTTCAACTTACCTGGGAGGATTCTTTTCTGACTTGCAGGTGGGCAAGCATTCAACTAGACACTCATGACTAGGTTCCACAAAGTATGCTATCTGTCCCATAAAGAAGCAAGGGAGAAAATAAAAATAACTTTCTTTACTGTTGCATTTTCCATAAAAGAATATAGGACATGCTAAGGAAATCACGTGAAATTGTAAGAAGGAAAAATTCAGGGAACCAAAGATACAGAATAACCAAGCAAATGAAATCATTGGTACTTCCTGGCAAATGAAAATCTCACAACTTAAGATAAGAAAGAAACATCCTTCTGTTTGTCTGTGAAAGGAACCCTTGAAAATCATTAAGTTGGTCCCTAACACGGTAGCAAAGTAAACAGAGGCAGGACCAACTAGATAAAGTTTCAAAATGTTGAAGTTTGAGCTAGTTGTTTTCTATCAGAGCTCTCCGCATGGAGAAGTGTAGTGTGCAAATAACATTCAAACCCACAAAAAAGAGTTAAGTACTCGCATGAAATAAAATTGGAGGGACTTGGACTGTTTGAGGCATCAACAGTAAATAAATAATAAATTGCAATTACAGGAAATTAAAGGTTTGCAAATATCCAAGAGTTGAGCCTAAAGGAAAACCAAGAAGAGCCCTTACAGAATATCTCTCTTGACCATTCCCTACAACTCTATGCAGCGTGGACCTGTTTACAATTATAAACCGAAAACATGGTTAAACCGAGGAGAAAAGCAACAAAAAGTTCATTACCAGAGACAAGAAAAGATGCATATGAAGTAACAAATGAATAGAATTGGTGGTCCCTCGTGGTGTGTTCATGACTCAGGATTCACAACTAATAATAAATACTTTATGTTCTTCCCACATGCCAAATGCATTGAACATCTCCTAAAATGCAGCATTTTTATGTTTTATTCTGGAATGAGATTAATTGAAATTACGTGAGGTAAAGAGATAAGAACCTGAAAATACAGTTGCTCCAGCGCTCCAGCATATCACCAAGATTAACTATAAATGCTCTATATAAGATAAACCAACCAGAACATGTCAGTAGGCTGCTGTGGTTCCTTACACCGTGCAACTTCACAGAATACTAACAGAAAGTACAATACAACCCGTTTGTATGGTATCAAATTATAATCAAATAACTGCATCCCTTTCGTTCACCTTATATTAAGAGAGGTAACAGGCTTTCTAAGTTAAACTTCATTACCAAAAGCTGTTGATAGAATATTAAAGCTAGAGTTGTTCGTACTTCCACCTAGAAATGAAATGAGGTTTATTTTTCTCCTTAGAATGGCCATAATTACGAATGACAGACACTTCACTAAATCACAACTTGATAGCTATGTATATCTCTAGTTTAGCACAATAGTAACTAATAATCACTACGTATGACTTTCAGATCATCTAATGATCCCTCAAGCTATCATATCAAGGGCAAGTCCAGATATAAGCTATAACTAGACATATGAGATTGACACCATTTGCAGATTTGTTTGACATTTGCAACTATTTACTCAGTTTTTCTTAACATAGGGATGCAAAAGTTAACGAGTAGAACAACATAAAACTTGAAAACAAATCAGCATACCAGGACTAACAAATTCCTGAACTATATAATAAAAAATCTCAATTCTCCAGGAGTATGACATAGCCTCACCCTTTTAGTGGTGCTATATTTTCCCATACTTGAGGCCGAGAATCCTTATCCTTGCATATCTGCAAGAAGATTATAAGTATTGCAATAATCAAATTCAGATTAAAAAAGGAGCTATATACATAAAAGTTCAAGTAAATGTTCATACTTGGAGGCCAGGGACATCGTCTGTGGCTAAAAGGGTAATCAAACCATAGTCAGAATGAGCTCCAGCTCCAAATAGTCCCTTTAAGGGATCAGAAACATAAGCTGAAAACAAAGAAAAAAACAAAAAGAAAACAAAACAAACAGTACATCGATTTAATAGAGTAGAAAACAATAAAACTCCAGAATTGAACTCCACAACTTATAAGTAAAGTCCACCTCCGTAGTGTAGCAAACGCATGACTGCAATTGGCTGGCCAAGCATTTCTGGTCTGTCAAAAAAATTAGCATCTAGATCAAGCGCAAGGGCTATGATCCTTGCAATTTTTCTCGCTACCTCTCTGCATAAAGAACCAACCAAAACTAGAAAAGATAAACAAAATAGAAACATAGTCATAATAATATCCATTAATTAACCAAGCAAATGCTTACAATGCCTCTTGATGAAACCTCTCCATAGTTTGCCTCCAACCAGGCAAAAGATCTAATACAATACAATAATTTTTAAATTAAAAAAGAATAAAAAAATAAAATAAAATAAAAACATCTACCACATGCATTAATTATTCAAAAATGAAGAATATACGCCGAAGACTTTCAAAAAGTTATGTAATAAGCACATCAAATTACGGCAACTGATTACTTAAGAAGTTATGGCTTAATTTTTGAATTAAATAAGCACGTCAATAACAAGCATTAAGAAAAACCAAAGCTGCAAATTTCTTGAATTACCGGGTTTTGGCCAAACATTAGGACCATAAAACGGCTTGTCCGCTTCAGGATCGTCTTCAGGCACTTCAACGCCAATGTAATATCCCTCTTTATAGTCTCCTACTAACATAGAAACGAAAACAACAACATCAAATCAAATCAAATAGCCTAACTTGCTTCAATTTCATAATTTAAAGAATAAAAAAAATGAAACGAACCGTGAACTTGATTATCAGGATCCAAAAGTTCGTCAAGAACAGGAGTGTAACCTCGATGTTTCTCGTTCCTTAAAACTTTCATTTTCTCACTTTCTGGTAATTCAAAAAACTTTTTACTCTCTTTAAAAACCTCTTCCATGAATTCTTCGCTTATTCCGTGGTTTATCACGTAAAAAAATCCACAATCCAAACATGCCTTCAATAACAACAACAGCAAAGAAACGTCAATAAAACAAAATAAATTAAGTTCATTTCCAAGGAAAAAAAAAAAAACAAAATTATGAGAGAATTGAATTGGACCTGTTTGAGTAAAGAAACAGATTGGTGAATATCAGAGCTAGAAAGATCGATGCGATTTAGAAATGATATTTTCTCATTAAGCGCGCCATCTCTGTTTTTTTGCTTACTATAATTCTCCATTGTATTTGTTTTTTTCTTTTTTCTTTTTCCCTGCGCTTTATTACAACGAGTTTCGAGGACCTCAATTTTTCGAAATGTGTTCAATTTTACAATTCCAATTGTGTATGGTTTTTATATAGGAAGACGAGCAAAAGGACGCTGTCGTTTTCTTGGGGTTGGGGGTAGGGTAGCTGGTTATGAGTTTAGTTTGTGATTTGCTTTTTCCATTTTCTTTTAGTTTTGTGGATATATGTATATATACGATTTTTTCTATAAAAATATGTATGAGGTGTTTTAAGAAAGTATACTTTAGAAGAATATATATATATAACAAAAATGAGCCGGTTCATGTCCCTTAGTTGCTTCATCAATTTTTATTGTTAATGATAATTTTTCTTTTTCTTTTTCTATAAATAAATTTCATTTTTCTAAAGATTAATATAAATGTCTTATGTTTTATGTGATTGTCAAGTTAAAAAAAGTGTTAGTTTTTCTAATAATATTAACTTCTTTTATAAAAGAAAAAGTAAATCTATATTTTCGAATTTGTGGAATATAAAACATAATATAAGAAAATAGATTTCGTTACCGGAGAAT
Source organism: Ricinus communis (assembly GCF_019578655.1). Taxonomy (NCBI): domain Eukaryota; kingdom Viridiplantae; phylum Streptophyta; class Magnoliopsida; order Malpighiales; family Euphorbiaceae; genus Ricinus; species Ricinus communis. The sequence goes on from NC_063258.1 coordinate 27,602,978, forward strand.
TCAAATTAAATTATAAAGCTATAAAAATGTACATAAAACAAAGTTTAACATAATCAAATATTCTCCTACTACAAAACGTGAAAAAATGGAATGACCGACGAAATTGAACAGCGATCCTGTAAAAAAATAATTGAAGTGTGTGGCACAACAATAGTTGCTTATATTATATAACTTTAAAAACTTAATTATTGAGGCACTTTTTCCACTTTTAGTGGATGAGAAATGAAGTAATGACGAATGCCACTACGCTCCACTTCACAGCCAACAAGTGGTGGCAGTAGTTGCTGGCACTGGTACACCTGTTCAGAATGTGGGCCTGGGCCAGATTTCATCCGACTTCAACTTTTCAATTTTTATCTAAGTCCGGCTCATGTACGCAGTTCTAAAATGAATTTCTTCCACGCATGATGCCATAAAAATATAAAATATTTATAAAAATATATTTAAAGTATTTTTTTTAATTTAAAAATTTAAAAATATGTTAAAAATATCATATTTGAAAAATCAGATAAATTGTTATAAGATAAAAAAAAAATGTTTATCAGTATATATTAGAGAAAAATATATTTTCTTATTTTTAATATAAATAACAACAAAAGATATATATTTAATTAAAAATAATTATATTATATTTCAACATTTTTCAAATGAAATAAAATTCAAATTCAAAAGAATTAATTGAAAAAAGATATACATTTGTCAAATAATAATATATTTTGAATATTCAAAACTTTTAAAATGAAAATAAAATTTAATTCAAACATTTAACAGCAAAAACGGTATATATATTTATTAAAATATAATATATGTTAGCTATATGTAAAGTATCTGAAATTAGTTTTAAAAAAATAAAAAAGTGAAGAATGATACTTCTGAGAACAATAGGGATAATATTGTAAATAATAAAAAGATGAGAGTATATTTATAATTATCTTAAAAGAATAGATAAATAGTGAGATTTTCTCTTTTAAAATTATGACCAGCCCATATTTAAAAGACCTAATTACTTTTCTCATCAAATCCAATACCCGCAATGACGATATCGACCCATGAAACTTCATAGCCCGTAGAACTCTTAAGCTCGAGCAAGTTCTTAGATTTAGCCTCGTCCGATCTGCTTATTAGCTGGATCTGAAATTTTGTAGTTTAGCCCACCTACAGATTAGACTATTAACGAGTTTGCATTAGGATTTTAACAATTGACCATAAATTCAACATAATAAAATTATAGTTTATTGCTATAACAAAAATAAAAATCATGATTTATTGAGAAAATTAAGAAAAGAATGTCAATAGTTAACATTTTAATTTATTAGACTGTGGATAAATATACAAAATTGGACCAATATGTTTATTAGCTTGCTGTCCTGTTATTTTATCATTAATTTCAAAAGTTATATATATATAAGAAATCATAATATATAATAAAAACGTTTAGCAAAAGAGAGTTTTATACTGCATTTAGAAAAGGTTAAGCAAACTTAAATTTAAAAAAAGAAAAAAGTATAAACTCTAAGCTAATTCTAAATGCTGAAAGTTTATTAATAATTGTCTGAACCAAACCCAGCGTGCCTAATAAACACCCGTCCGACATAAAATCTAAAGTGAATTTTATGGATATAAAACTAATTTTGGAATCATACCTAACGGTTTACACTTTAGGGTAGAACGATTTAGATACATTACAAGGTGCAGCCTGATCCTTTTAATAGTTTAATTATGGTGGGTTGACTGATATTAACCTGCTAATGATATTTGTTGGGATTTTACTGGAATAATTCATGTTCGCTGGAAAAAGATGCAAAAAGTTATTGAATACAGAACGCAATAATACTTTATTATATCCCAATAATTCATATTCATTTTGATAATAGTTGGACCATAACATTTATTAAATCAATTCAAAACTATAAATAAACGTCAGAGTACAATTATTTTAAAAATATAATTGAATTCAATGCATTTAATATGAATGAAGATATAAATAGTATGGATTCATTTTTAAAAATATTCCTTTATATAGATATACTTGTAACATTTAATTATGAAGTCAAACTCAAACAGTTAATGTTGGTTGATGAATTAACAGATATAAATAATTAAATCTAAAAAATATTAAAATATTGGTTATTCACGCTGTAAGCGCCCCTAACAAAAAGTATTATATTATGGAGCAGAAAAGTTTATGCTGACGCTGTGAATATATGAAAACATGCAAAATATTTTATTTATTTATTGTGCCAACTAAATAAAATATCTCAAAAATTATTTGGTGAAAACTAGTTAGTATTAGTAGTTCATGATTTGTATGGATGGAATTTTAATATATATATATAATAATAATAATAAATTATGTTTATCCTAAGAAAAAAAGTAAAGGAGATATTAGGATTTGAATAATTTGACCCACCTGTAGAGGTGCATGCATTTGTAGAAGACACGATTACCTCTTTCGCTTTTCTTTGGGGGGGCGTTGGTGAGATTCCCAGTTAAATAATCCCTACTTTTGTTTGTTGAGTATTTGTTTTATTTATTCTTTTACCTTTTATGACTTAGTCTCGTCCGATGTCTATTATATATCCGCACCATCATTGTCACTTTGTTTAGTAAGTCTTTCAATGGTAAAACCTTTTCTGTTTAAAATTAGGAACAATAAAATGACTTGCATTTAGGTGATGATTCAAATGTATAAATCAAACATAAAAGCTCTTAGATTTATCCAAAAAGTTGGGGTATTGAGCTTAAAAATTAGGAATTGGTTTAAAAAAGAAAAGAGAGAATCCATGCTTTTAAAACATTTTTTTTATATATTTCGATTTTAAATTATTCTTATTCTTGGGTGAATTGTGAAATACCTTGTGTGTAAAGAAATTGATTAAGACAAAAGAAGAATAAATGAGAAGTTTTATATAAATTAATAGTTATCTAACTTTAACCCAAGTCTGGTATTTAAATATTAGAGGTCAACGTTGAATTTTGCTATCAAATAAGATAATTTAGGACGACTTTTAGAAATATGACTAGATTGCCACTTTCAACTTTTCTTGCCCATCCTCGACCCTCTCGTGTTCAAATGCAAATTCTCTTCCGCTCTTGACAGTTAAAAATAAATCATACCCATCTCCATCAGTTACTATTTGTTTTGGATATAATAGCGAAATTTTTAATATCACCTAAGCTTAATGATTGCATATGAGAATTTTGACTGATTTACCATTCTTTTTTTCTATTATTTCCTTTTCTATTGAAAATAAACTTAGTTTATCACTACAGTAAAACACTAAATCCACTCATTCAGTATTGATTGGTTTAATGAATTCATTTAAGCAAAAATAAGAAAAATTATTTATTGATCGAATAATGACACTTGTAATAGAAAATGAACCATCTACTTAGCCTAGTGTAAAGAGATCATTAACTCTCAAATTTCACCTTACTGATAAAAAGAAAATGGAAATTAAAAACACTGTAAAAAAAAATGGTAAAGTTTTGGTGCGTTTCTCAGTTGCCAATCCACGACATAAGAAGGTAGAGCAAAAAAAACATATATAAACAAAATTGGATATATGTATTCTTATAAAGAAAAATAAAAATATATATACCTTACCAGAAAAAATGAAAAAGAATTCAATATGAATACCCATCAATTAAAATGAAGCCGATGCCCAAAAGAACTTGTATTTGGGCAGAGATGTTGAATCGGCAGGCAAAGAGGGAAAGTGTTACAGATTCAATCGAAAACTCAGAAATGAATAAATGAGAAAAAAAAAAAAATGTAATTACTTCCCAGTAGCGGAGATGTTGAACCGGCAAAGAGGGCAAGAATTACAGTTGGAAAGCCAAGAGGAGATACAAGGTGCATGATAAACATGGCCACAAGGGACTTGTTTTCCACAGACACCCGGTGACTGAAAACCCTCCATGCAAATCGAACAAACATCATGATCATCCGTTGAAGTTACTGTTGGCATGTCAGCAACCAAAGAGTCTGATTCTGATATTTGATGCCCAAAGTTTGGTGGCAAAGCCAGTGCCTCATCCATGTCAAAACTAACATCGATTAGGCAGGTGGAGAAAGTGCTGTTAGAATTTGAAGATACAGCTGCCATGTTAAAAGAGTGGCTCTTTCCAGAGTTAACCTCTTTGTCTGATAAGAGAGTCGGAGATGCGGAGATTGAGTGGAAAATCGATATAGTGGAAAGCGATATGTAAATGGATGTGCCTTTTATAGAGGAATTTAGAGCCCAAAGTTTGTGTAATTTTCAATCTCTCACCGTTTTCACGTGCTCCGGTAAGGAAATTGAAAGGAAAGCGTCTCCGCTGATTTATTTATACTAGTCTCCACCATGCTTTTGCATTTTGACGGTCGACTTTTGAATTAATTATATAAATCATTTAAATTGAAATTCTTTTTATGATAAATTAATAAAGTCACCATATATATCAATAAAATATATAAAGTACATATCAAAATTTTAACAAATATTTTTATATTCAGCTTTTAGTTAAGGAACCTAAAGGAAAAAATAATAAATAGAAAGACCAACGAATTGGTGTGTTCTTTCTCCCTTTTTTTTTGTTTTGTTTTGTTTATTATTTTATTACGTTTATAGAGTATTAATTCTAGTTTGAATAGGAAGAAATATAATATAATATTATGAGTTAGAAATTTAATAATATAGAGTTCATATATCGCATTGGTTTTAAAATTAATAATATAAATCATTTAAATAGAAATTGATTCTGTGAAAAATTAACAAAATTACCATATATCAATAAAATATATAATGTACAATATCAAGATTTTAACAAATGTTTTTAGATTCAGCTTTTAGTTAAGGAAAGAGTGCAACCTTAAAGGAAAAAGAATAAATAACAAAGACCGAAGAATTAAGTGCAACCTAAAGTAAAAAAGATAATAAATAAGAATTGGTGTGTTCTTACTGCCTTTTGTTTATTTTCTTATTATTTTATAAAGTATCAATTCTAGTTTGAATAGGAAGAAAATAATAGTATGAGCTCATTTATACGAGTTAGAAATTTAATAATATATACTTCATAGATCACATTGGTTTAAAATTTAATATATAGAGTTAATAATATATATGTTGTATGTATTTTTAATACCGGTAGGCTCAAGAAAGAGGACGAAATTTTGAAAAACAGAAACAAAATATGAGAAGAGAATTTCTTTTTATTTAAAAAAAAAAAAAAAAAAAAAAGAATTTTTAAGGGCAGGTTCTGTTCCTACCGAACAACATATATCCTTAATTAACATGGTAGCTCATGCAAGTGGCAGAAATACTTTGTCCTGAGAGTCACAGCCGCCATAAAATACCTAATTGTTGTTTAAGACCATCTCAAACACAACACCATACACCTAACCAACTAAGGGATTATATATGGAAAAAGAAAAAGAAAAATTATGTATTATTAAATGAGGTAATGACCGTTTGATTGTTGGTATGCTATGCCTCTTTTTAATTGGCTTTTCCATACACCTTACCACGGTTCCCACTGGTTTATTCAGAACTTCCTGGAATAGTGCTTCTTATTCCGGTTTTGTTTGTTTTCCATTTCAGATTTTGGCGGTTTTTTATTCGGTTCCTATCTATCCGGTTTTCCATTTATATAAGAGAAAAATTTAATATAAAAAAAAAAAAAAGTATTTTCTTTTAAAAGAAAACAATACTTAACTTCAACTATCATATTTATTTTGATCTTCAATTTCTTCTTGCTTCTTTTATGGTAATATTTACACCTTATTTAACATATAGTCAGCCCTTTAATATTATTAAGTGAGAGTCGTAGCTAAACAATAATAAATTATCAATTTCTTCTTATTTTAGTATAAGATAGCTATATATTGCTCGCCATGTTCATATACATAAATATTTTTAGAATTCGTTGATTAATATTTGTGTATTTATTCTGCTGTTTTCTTCCTTTCCCCACATGATTATGTCCTTTTGTAGGCCGTCCTGATGACTTTGTTCGAATCCATTCATATTTTCTATCTGTACTTAAACTACATAGAAAGATTCCCTTCACCACCGTGGCCATGAATCGGCCAAGTCCCCAACAAGTTCAACTTGCACTTAATTAATCAGTTAAGTTAAAGAACCAACGATTAAGCAGTTTTTGTGACCGACAACAGTTTCATTTGGCATTTGCATACAGCGGCAGCGTGAAAAAGGACATTAAGACATAATGGTGTCTGTTCCTTCATCCTTTGGGGTTAGTGAACTTGTTGTCTTTCGCTGATAAAAGAAATCTTAATTGCAGGATGAACCTGACTGCCACAAATCACTAATAGCGACAGTATTACGCCCTTGCATGCATCTTGGCCTTGCATCATGTCGGAAGCATGCCTGACTCATATATGCTACATACATTACATTACATTATAATTGTTTTTAGATTAAATATGATCCAAAAGTCTATAATTTCATTTCCAATATCTAAATTCATTTATTTTCTCCTTAAAATTCTTACTTGCTAGCTATAGCCATGTCTTGTTTTAATCCAAATATGTCATAATATTAATAAAAGTGAGACGGGCAACTATTTTAAAGTAATCCCAGTAATTCTTAGGTTAGAAATGTTTTTGATATCCAAATAGAATGTACTTTAACATAGTATAAAATTTGAATCAGTATGAAGATAGTTTAGCTGCCTCCTCATAGCTCAGCCATTAAAAGTTACATAAATGTATTAATAAAAACTATTAACTTTAAATTTTATGAAGATAGTTATGACAGTTACAAGGAGGACTTAGCAACTAAAAGCACTAATATAAACATAAGGGAGATAACTTATGGACAAATTATCAAATACCCCTCTAACTTGTAGTTCAAAGTTAAATAATTTCAACAAATAGACCTATAACTTCTATTTAAAGGTTAAATAAATCTAAATATTGACTAAAACTAATGATATTGACAGCAACGTTGTTAATGATGATCTAGTAAAGTCAATGATAATATGCAATAATTATTTTAATTTTTTTGATAAAACATAAAAATATTTAATATAAAAAATTTAAATTTAGATTTTATTTTAAAATATTAAAAATTAATTTTATTTAAATTAACTAATTTAAATAATAAGTATGATAAACATATTAATTATTTTTTAAATATAAATCTATTTAGCTCTTAAATAGAAATTATTAAAATAGTTGAAATTACATTTATTTACTCGATAAGTTATGTTCTCAAGCTCTAATTTCCGTTCTCCTTTGACTTGTTCTTTTGTTTTACAGGTCCCTTTATTCTTTTATAGACCAACATCAATCATCTTTAGCCAATACCAAATCAATTATGAAACTTTATTTAAAAGCCTAAATGGACTTGACATTCAGCTAATAAACACATGCTTCCATTGTTTTTCTTACAAAATTCTTTTCTTTCTATTTTCTTAATGATTTTGTTTATTTTCAATCATTAAGTAGGTTTAAGATTTTGAGCCAATTTTTTTCTTCAAATAAATTTAGTCAGCATTTCAATTATGGTTAACTAGGAAATGAAGCCAGAGTTTGATTGAGATGATAAGTCCAACCAAATTAGAATACTATATTTTGCTAGATTATTGCTTGCTTTGCTGTTTTCTATGTGAATGTGGAGTGAAATTTTATCCTATACCCTTTCTTATTCAAAGTTTTATCCTATATTTTATAAATCAGAAATTGTTAGAAAATTTAATTAATAACAATTTGATATATAAGTACATTAATGCATGTCATTATATCATTTAAGAATTTATACTTTCTACTAAGGAAATTAAATACTTGCTATTAAATCAATTTAGACATTATATTCAATAAAATATAAAAAAAAAAAATAAAGAATCACAGATTATTCAAAAATTAGAAAAATATAGCAAAAGCAAATTAAATTGAAATTCGTACACAAAATTACATAACTTATAGTCACCATCCCTCTTTCTATATGAGAATTCACAAATGGACTGAAACATGCAAAGAAAATAAAAAGTTTTATCTACAAATTTATATGCAAAAAAATAAAATCAAATGTTATAATCATTTATCTAGATAATATGTGATTTTGAATTCGTAATTTTTTAATTTATTTGAAATTTAGAAACGTTAACAATTCAAATTAGTAGCTACCAACTCAACGCCATGATTCAACCTATTACAGGGTACGTAGCGGCAGGTATCAGACCATCCAACTAACTTCATCTGTATGTCTATGTTTGACTTAGAGTTTCCTATTGTTGTCTTTTGGACAATGTTTTATACCCTTCATTAGGTTGCTGCAATCATGTGATTAATGTTTTTCTTTTCTTTGTTCATAATTACCTATCTCAATAATTTAGTTTAATATCTTTTTCTTTATTTTCTTATTGGACTAATGTTTTTCAACTTATTTAAAACAAATAATACTACATCATAATAAATGTTTAGTTTGCCTAACGGTAAAATGGTATAAACGATATAAATTTATTGAGTGATATATTCAATTTCTATCTAATAAACTATCTTTCATTTATTAATTTTAAAAATTAATTAATGTTCCTTTTGTTATTTTTCTCTGTACTATTTCTTTTCAAATATTATGCTTGAGCAGTATAGATGTTTCATTTTGTGATAATACCTAACATAGAATAATGATAGTGTGGTTGGTTAATATTTTTATTTTGTGAAACGTTTTTACCGGTTTAAATTTGAGTCGTTTTGTCCATTAAATATTGATAAAATTATTTAGATAGAAACAAATTAGGAAGAGAAAAGACTGTTGCTCATGCTAATTGCTAAAATACAGAAAATAGTGTTTTTTTGTTTTTCTTTTATATAAATTAATTAAGATATTCTTTGAATCACGATAATTTAGAATCACGTCTAAGAGAATTTTATTTTCATTAGTGATCATAGACTGATAGTCTTTCATTCTATAATCTAGATGTTTGTAGGTTTTTCTTTTTTTGAACCAGTGAAATTAAATTGGAGTAATTTTCAATTTCATTATAAAATTTTAATTTAGTTTATTTCAATCATCAAAGTTTAATTGAGTTTTGATTTAGTCATTCACCATTGAAATATTAATACATCGCATTTTCTCTTACATAATCACTTTTTTTATCAGCTATTTTACAGTTGAAACGAATCAAAAAAGAATTTATGACAAAACTGGAACTAATTGCAAAAGGGGCAACTTACAAATTGTAGCAATTAATTTCATTGATTAGAGTATAAAGGCCAGTACATACAACATGAACTAACTTGATCTTTGAAGAGCTCGGCAGGGTCAGAGTTGTCAACTGTAAATTATCCAGTAGGCCTGTTTCCAGTGTCCCACTTGCCAATTCTTGAAAATTCTTTAACCAAACCAAAAAATGAATCAATTAATGAAAGGAGTATATAATTCAAAAAGAATTTTCAGTGTTCATGACCCGAAGATGTTAAACCGGCAAAGAGGACAAGAACTGCTGTTAGAGAGCCAAGAGGAGATACAAGCTGCATGGTATACATGGCCACACTGAACTTGCTTTCCGCCCATGTCTGATTGAAAACCCTCCATGCACACCGAACAAACACTATCATCGTCCTCTGTAGAAACAGAAACCATTGGCATGTTGGCCACTAAAGAGTTCGATACTGAGATTTGATGCAAGAAATTATGTGGCAAAGTGAGACACTCCTCCATGTCAAAGCTTACATCAATTATACAGGTTGAGAAAGCGTTGGACTTGGAGTTTGAAGATACAGTTGCCATTTTGAAAACTCTGAAAGAAAGAAAAAGATTGATATGAAGGAAGGAAAGTGATGATCTCTGTAGATAGGATTTAATTTATAGGGAGCAGTCAGAACACAAAATTTGAAGAAGTGGAAACTGTAGGGAACTTTCGCAAGTAAATAATTAAATTTAAGGGAGCGTTGCTCGGACTTGGAGACTGTCAGCTATGGCAACTAACAGTGGCCCTCACTCGGCAACCAGTGGTCCTACAGCCGCCAAATATTCCTCCAGACAAGAAAATGATGCGAAATGCATTAACAACACGTTAGCAATTGTTCCAAAAAGAAAAAAGGGACTTTATAGCAGAATTATAGGTCTTGATCAATATTTCGATAACAATTGAAATATTTCTATTTCAATATATATATATATATATATATATATTTCTATTTATATATTAAATTGATATATATTTTTTAATTTTAAATAATAAAATATATATTAATTAATAATATTAAAATATAAAATATTTATATATGCATATCAGTTTTTTACTGTACTGTGAATTAGACATCCAATATAAATATAAAATTTTCTAACTTCTTACCATATCAACAGGTCAAACAACCTTGACAAAGTGGCTGCACTAGTAAATAACGAATCTGAATTAATTAATTGATGCATGCGTTTAATGTGGTAAGTGACCATGCTTTAAGAATATAAAAATTATTAAAAGATGAAGCATATATAGTAAATTTCTCATTAAGTGTTTATTATTATAATTTAAATATAAATTCAATCTATTCCTTATTTCGAATAAAAAAGACTAAATATCTTTTCAAGTTAAATGATAATTAAAAGAATGATTGGTTTCAATGAAAATAATCCCAAATGACGTAGATAATTTTATGTTTTTCTTTTTGTGCCCTATTGTTTATATAAAAACAAGTTATATTTTTTTTAAGGAGTAAATAACTTGCTATTACATGATAAAAATAGAGTTTATGTTATGCATAGATTGAGGGTAATTGAAAGGGAGAGGAAGAGAATAAAAAAGGGAACTAATTCTAATTATGTTTCTATTAAAATATTTTAGAAGAGGAGAAGAATAGTACGAAAATAATTCTCATTTAGTAAAGGTTGAAATTAATTAGAAAATAATTCTAATTATGTTTTTATTTAGTGACAAATTTCGTATCCTTTTGTGCAGCAAAAATAAAAGAATTTCTTCTTTATTACTCTCGATTTACTATCAATTATTAAATGATTGATTTATAAATAATGATTATTAAATTTAAATTATATGTTACTTTTTATTATTTAAATATATAATATATCTTTTTTGAAATAAAAGAAGTCTTTCATTAAAAATAATTAATAAGTACAATTTGTAATAGACAAGAAAAACATAACTACCTTCAATAAATACATATTAATCTTGTAATAAAGATGAACTTTTTCTCTAAATTTCACTAATTATGTTGACGGAACACAGAATATGACGGTGGTTTACGGTGAAGAGTTTTTCCAAATCTTAATACTTCAAAATTGTCACAGGTCCGGTAGTGAAGAACAATACGACAAAACAATCTCTTTATCAAAGAAGCGCTAAGAATTGCGCTTGTTGCAAAGGGAAGGTAACCATAATCGTATCGTCTCTTACTATTCATTGTATACAGCATCTTAGCTACGTTTAGTACAACGATAAGAAACACATTCCATTCAGTGGCTATATTAAGCCACATATTGATTTTATTGTCATTTGATAAGTCTTTAAAATATTCTAATCTTTTGAATACTATAATCAAAATTATCATAACTCATGATAGAAGATAAACAAATTTCATTAAATGAAGGCAAACTAACTCCCATAAAAAAGTACAAAATAAAATATTCATAATATTTAATCAACAAAATTAACAAACAATTAAAAAAAGTAAATATAAAATAAGATCTTAAACGAATTTTTAACTAAAATAAATTCATTTTCATTAGTGGAAGGCTTTGATTTATTTTCGGATACTTTAGCAGTCAAAGAATCTTCTTCCATATATCTTTAATTCGTCATCTGTTTATCCAAATTCACTATTAAATAAAAAAAATTTATTTACAATTAAAATATATAAACTCTCATCAATTCACAAAAGTAAGATGAAAACATAATTTGATTATTTCATTGTGACTGTAAAAATTATTAGAAAATAAAAAATAAATTTTTTTATTGGAGCCGAGAGCTGTTCATTCTAATGATTCTCATACTGTAAACTCAAGACAAGATAAATCCTCAAGCTAAGATCGTATAGAGGCAGCTTTGCCATGAGAGGTCTTTGTGCTCTTTTGGATCCTTATAGCCGAGTTAGTCCTTTTGAATCATAGAAGAACAGATCGTGTAACCTAATAGCTCATAACCAAAGGATCGAGAGGAAGAGATGAATAGTTTAGAAAACTATAAAGAGAGAATTTTATTTCTTGATTGATAAAAAAAAACTTGCTTGCTTCCATTACTCAAGACTTCTCTTTATATAGAGGAGCCCTAATACAATAAGACAGAAAAGATAAGGTGGGAATCTTATCTTTTACACATGTCTTCCTAAGAAGAAAATATGAGATTTTCCACTTACAAAAAGATAAATTCTATCATCTCCTAAAAAGACAGAAAATAATACACTTACATAGAGATATCACATGCAGAAAATAATACATCTAATAGGACGAAAAAGATAAGATTGGAATCTTATCTTTTTATACCTTTATATTTTGAATTATGGAGGAGAGAGATGGTCTTTATTTCCAGCAAAAGGATGAGTCATTACGGACCACTATCATCATCCATGGGCTGAGAATCTTGCATAATGGCATCTTTTTGTTCAGTGGTCAAACTTGGATCATCTAGTAGAGTCGGCAGTATAGGTAAAGTGGATCGTTCAATAATGGAGTGTTCAGTCCATAGATTATCAGGTCCATTGTAAGTGCAGACAAGTGGTATAGAAATATTGGTCCTTCCTAAATCATTTCTCAATTGTAGAGTGAGCTTCAATTCCCTTGTTATTGGCGGAGGAGCAAGATGCAAGAGCATTTTAATTGTTTTCCAATAATGACAGATGTTTTGGGTGGCATAGGTGTCTTCTGAGAGCTTAAAGTAAGGCTTGTGAAGAATATAGATGGCATGATATCCTGAAGCCTTGAAGTCATTATCTGTGAACAATTTGTTTTCATGAATGATTTTGAGGAGATCCTTTTTCCATTGGTATGGGGTTTTGAACCAAGTGAGATATTTCCATGGATATGTTCCTGCATTTGTATCAATATTGAAGAAGTATAGGAGGTCCATGACTGGTACTTCTATAGCATGATGACAAACTGTGGAAAGACACCATAGAAATCATAATTCACTTTCAATTTGTGGATGAGTAGGTGAAAGGTGATAGATTAAGCACCAAAGGTAATCTGGATAGAAGAAATTGAGTTGGATGGGTAGTGAGAAAGTCTGTTGGATGATTGTCAAATAATGAAACATCATATTTTTAGCAAAATTATGGACTTGTTTGGTTGTGAGACTTGTAGGAAGGTCTGGTGGTGAGGGAGGTTGCAGAGGGTTTTTTGAAGACGAAGAGGCCATGAAGATTATCGGAAGATTAACTGTTGAGGTGAGGAGGACAATAGGTTGGGGATTTGGTCGTGGCTTTGATAGTCTGGATAAGAAATCTGGGATGAGGTTTCTTGTTCTTTTTATATGCTGAACTTCAAAATCATACCTGCTAAACCATGATTTTAATCTCAATAATTGAGGTTCTAGTAAGGCCTTTTGGTTGGACTCAAGGATTTTTGGAAATGAAGAGTTATCCATTCGGACCAAGAAGTGTTGACCAATCAGGAAAAATTCAAACTTTTTTATCCCATATTTGACTGCTAGAATTTCTTTATATGTTGAATGGTAATGCTTTTCTGATGGAGAAAATTGTCCTGATGCATATCCACACAGTTATTCCTTGTTATTGAGATATTCAAGAAGAATTGCCCCAATGCATGATCGGATGCGTCAGTTTGTAGGATAAGATGTCCTGTAGACGGAATGGTAAGGGGTGGAGGATTGTGAGCCAATTCTTTCAGTCTCTTGACAGCTGTTGTATGTTATGTTCCCCAAGGGAGAGGATTCTTTTTGAGCATTTTGGAAAGATGACATGTGTAACTGGATAGGTGTGGTATGGCTTCCCTGACATAGTTTAGTATCCCAAGAAATTGCTGAATTTGCTTTACAGAGAGATTCTCATCTGAAAAATACTTTTGGATGATAGCAAGGAATTGTTTCAGGAGTTGATGATGATCCTCAGCCGTTTCTGAGAATAAGAGAATATCATCAATGTAGATAAGAGAGGAGTAAAGGATAGACCCAAATATTTCTATATTTATTTTTTAGAACTGAAAATGGGCTGTTTTGAGCCCAAAAGGCATGACCGTCCATTGATATTGGGCGTTTGGGATACAAAAAGTTATTTTGTATCTTTCTGAAGGATGGATACCCAATTGCCAAAATCCAGCTTTGAGATCAAATTTTGAATAGAATTGGGCCTTTTGAATGTGAACTTTTAGGTTCGAAATGCGAGAAAGAGGAAATTTGTTGTCTTGTAAAAAATGATTTAGAGGCTTGTAATCAATGACAAGTCTCTTTTTTCCTCTTAGTTTTTCAGATCTTTTTTCCACAAAAAAGGCTTGACAGGCCCATTGTGAGGTTGTAGGCTCGATGAGGCCTTGTTGTAACAGAGTCAGGCATTCCGATCTGGCAAGAGCTAGATCTGGAGGAGACATTCCTAGATGGGTAGCTTTTGTTGGATTGATGTCTTCGTTAAGCTTGAAAGGGAGGCTGATATAGAACTGGGGATTCTTTCACAAGGGTAGAGGGTGGTGAAAATGTGAATAGGATTCTGGACAAAAAGGAAGGAATTTTTCCTTGTATTGCAGGAATGGTGGTTCTGTTTCTGCTATGGTGAACAGATTAGATGTATCTGTGTATGGACGAAATTGCCTCTTGAACTTTATTCCATTGGGAAGAATTTGAAGCTTTTGAGCTTGATAATAAACATCAAAACCTATTAAGAGGTTTTTATTTGGAAGATCTGAGCAATGATATACGTCCATACCACACAATCAGGAAAGAACTATATCTTGATTTTTTATTTTGTGATCAAGGTAGTCTTAAAAGTTTGGCCATTTGCCGCTCTGAAAAACTGAATATGAGATTTTCAGTATTCAAATGGGAGGACTTCAGGATTTATCATGCTTCTCTGAGCTCCAGTGTCAAAGAAAGTTATGACTGGAACAGGTTTTGCATACCTTGAAGGTAAGACTTGTATAGGAACATAAGAAACTGGAGGAATCTTAGTAGCAAGTTGAGATAACTCGGGAACTGGAGATGGAGAAAAAGGGTACTGCATCACATTTGTCAGAATGTCTTTCTCTTCTTTTCAGGTAAGACTGATCATGAAAATTGAAATTTTATTGTCATCATAATATGAAGAGAATTCTTCTGAAGAATCAGTAAAGTCTGAATGTTCTTCTTCTATTCCAAAGAGACTTTCTAGAGTGAGATCGTCTTGTTCTGATAAGAGAGACTCTATATCTTCTTCAAATAAACCTGGTAGAGACATGGACATGCTAACTTGCTGGACCATCTTTGCTGCCTTTTCCGGATTTTGAGGGCAATCCTTAGCATAATGCCCTTTCTTTCGGCAGATGTAGCAATTTTTTGATTTGTTGCCTTGATTCCTTTTTTCCGAAAGTACCTGAATTTCTTTTTACGTGGCCTTTTTCCTCTAAATTCTTTACTTTTTTCACGAGAGTATTTTTGAAAATAGTGTTTGATTTTCTTCTTGTGACTAGAGCAGGCACAATTGGAGGACTTGCATTTAATCTTGAGGTGGCTTTTGTTACAGGCTTTTTGAATAATCAAATCTCGTTGAGACAGTCTCCTGAATAATTATTGTTGGTCATATAATCTCTTGATAGAGGAGAGAGTAAACTGTCAGATTTCTCCAATTGTAATGGAGGTAACTGGCCTGTTTGTTACGGCGATCATGTTATTGACTTCTGGTTGTATCTCATCTGGTAATGAGGTGATGAAAGTATATTTCAACGTATCATCGTTGTCGTGCCCTCCATTGACATAATATAATTTGGACATTGCAGAATAATGTCTTTCCAAATCTTTGATTTTCAACGAACAACATTTTTTATCAAAGTATTTATGTTTTTATTGTCGTATAATGAGATCATAACTTCCAAGGAACTGGTTATGGAGGACTGTAACCGCAGCTGATGGAGTTGGCAAAGTCACAAATTGGAGTATGGTATATTCAGGCTGTGATTGGAACCAATCTCTTAAACTGCCTGTGAATCTCGTTACGAATTCAGCAAGAACCTTTTTAAGTGTGGCACCATCAAAAGTCATTTGAAGATCAATCCATGCCAAAAATTCAGAAAGTTTATCTCTCCATTTTGATGGAGGCAAATCATTAAAGGTGAACCAAGGTCCCGTTCCAGTTGTAGGTATTGACCTTGGGTGTGAAGCTCCAGTAGGAACAAAATATGATTGTGCATCCTATGTGCCATCTTCAGGCTCCACTACTTCTGGGTTGGATTCAGTAGTGGAGGTGTTCATGAGAATTTCTGTTATATTAACCATTTCAGAGGTATTTGAAAAAGAATCGGAATCATAAAGGCTGATTAGTGATTGGTCTGGCAATTTATTTTCTTTAGAGACTGGAGGATGAGATATTTTCTTTTGTTGGGTTGTGGAGCCTTTTGGGTAGAGATGTGAGAAAGTACCAAAGGGTTGGTAAAGAGTTCCTCTTGTTCTAGCTGTGGAAGGAAAGGAAATATCGAATAGTACGAGGGAGCAATTACAGAAGATGTAGAGGCTGCTGATGTAAAGGAAGGAATTGTAGAAGACTGATCTTTCCTAAGGTCATGTTCAATTTGATCAATCTGCCTTTTGAGCCTTGTAATTTCTTTTTCCTTCTGGATGAAAGCTGGTGTAATCGGTTGGAGAACTCGAAGCTCTCTATCCAATGCTTGATATTTGGCGGTTAGAGAGGAATATAGTTGGAGTACTTCTTGAGAGAAGGTATCCAACTTCTGGTCCAACTTGTGAGCCAAATGGAGAGCCTGATCCAATTTTTCATCAATCTTCTTTAAATAAGAATTCTGGACTATGGAATTAGAGGTCTGCCAATTTAGTACTTCTTCTGATGGAGTGAGAGGCTCTATGGATCCTGATGGAGTAACCCTTGAGGGGAGGATCTCTGATCTTTTATTTTCTGACTTCCCTAGGGGAGGGGAATCTTCAGGCTGGAACATGAAACAACTTTGGATTGTCTGGGGTGGTTGGGCTGCTGACAAATGAGAGTAAATCTCATGTCTGCAAGTAGTAGGAGGCCTCTGTCCAAAAACAACTCCCTTTTGAGCCAAAAGTACCTTCATCTCATCAAAGATAATGTCAAGGACAGTCTTTCCTTCTTTTACAAGAAGTTCAAATGCTTCCTTATACATAGGAAGATAAGATTTATCCTACTTTTCTTTCTGTTTTTTGTGGATGCCAATCCAATGACAGTTTGGATCTCGGTCATCTTGTCTTGGTTCCGTGACTGAACACAGAGTTTCTCGAGATATGACTCTTGGAGTTTTCTTAGAATGTTGAAAACATGATTCAGCAAAATCGAGGTCATCTCTGCAGGTGCATCCTGATTTATACATTCATGGGTCAACATCCTAGATGAAATGTCCCTTAATCCTGGCAGGGTATATATGATATCCAGAGGATTGAAAAGAATGAATGGGGATCTTTTCTCTAGGTCCGGACACAGGTTGAATCATCGAAGCTTGGAAAATAGAGGGAGCAGAAGAAGATTCTTCCATTTTTGTGAAAATTGTTTTCACAGTACCATCCTTTTGTGTGACAAAAAGAGGATCAGTAGCCTGAACAAGTTTGGCTTGGGATGCCTGGAGTTTCTTATAATTTGTCACCCATTCAGTTGGAATTAACTTCTGCAGTTCTTCTCTTTCCAGCTGCCTTAGGACTTGGACTATTGTAGGGACTTTGCCAGAGTCAGCCATGATAAACAAAGTATCAGAGGTGGCTTGGAAGCCTAGGATTTGTAGATTAAAGGCATGGTCCTAAAGTCTGTAGACAATCTGGTGGCGCAGAGTCGCAGAAAGAGCATCTGTCACTTAGTTTGCTCCAGTGATCTGGACTTGAACTTTGAGTGCAGTTGACAAATAAGGATCATTAAGAGATAAATTAAAATTTGGGAAGAAAGTCAGAACAACACTTCCAGTGTCAAGTGTCGTGACAATAGTTCCAATTACTGCATGCTCGTATCTGAGATACCTGGTGTTCAAAAGTGACATACGGGCCGTAACTGGTAAACCCATCCTGCAATGATAAGAGAGGACGAGCCTGACAGCTCCAAGATGAAGATGTGTGTATCCCTGTTTCTTCCATTGTTCTATAAAGGAAGTGAGAATCTCCAGAGTAACATACTGCTCTTGAGTGGTATATGTAAGAGAACATTGTGAAAGAGAGGAAGATTAAACATACTCCTTAACGGATAAGGGTTGTTTGTGGATGAATTGGTTGAAGGTTTTTCGGACAAAGTTCTATTTTTTGAAAATGTTATATGGATTGATAATGGGTACAAAAGTATTTTCTATTTGGAGGTTTTAAGGAATATGAGAAATTTCCACAAAATGGTCAGTAAAAAAATACTAAACTGTAGGGAAAAAAAAATCTTATAGTTAGAGCTTTCTAAAACTTTTCCTTCCAAAAAAAATCTGCGGACAAATAAATTAAAACAGATATGGCTGTTAAATATAAATATAATATATGTAAAGAACATATTTAACTCAATAAATGTTTGGATGCAATACAATAAAAATTGTCAAGCGAATCCCTACGTGAAAAAGGAAAACTATATAATTAGATATAAATTATTAAAGAGATGCCTAACTGAAAACAATAATGATCATTAAGCAAATCCGAGTTTAGATTTTCCAAATCCTACAGCCAATAAAATACAACCACGGAATGTGCCTATCTGTTTCTGCTTTATAAGATTAAAAGATCATCCAAGGTTTTGAGAAGCAACCCAATCCAACAAAATGATGTCACCTGACAAGTTTATGCTCGTGCCAACGTTAACAATATAACACTGTACTAGAATACTACTTTTAGTTGGCTCTTTTCTCAAAAAATTAACTAAGTTGGCTGGCTCTATAAATTAAATTAATTATACAGTTTTGTAATGTTTTCACATAGAGAGTATCTATTTAATTAACTAGTCAAGTTGATTTCAAAGAATAAAAAACAAATCACTGGCCTTCAATTTAGTGGGAAAACTCTTATAAAATTTGAACGGAATCTCAAGTTCAAATATCCATCTCTATCCTTTTTTCCTATATGATATAAAAAAATAATATAATTAAATTGATAATATTTTCACATTTGATATAATATTATATGAATTTATAAATGAGTAAAATAACAAATTCCACAAGGAATTAAGGAGCACTTCAATTAGTATTATAATTTATGGACATAACAAATTGTAGAATTGGAATATTTTTTTCTACTTTTCAATAATACTAACTATAATATATTATTCGTTCAATGAGTATTATATAAAGTATTGGAAAATTTTATTATGTAAATTACACAATTATTAAACCCCCTATGAAAATAATAAAATACTAGCCAATTCGATAAATGATTAAGCTGTGTACTTTTGTTTTGCGTTTTTTCTTTGTTCCCTTTCAATTTATATTTTAGTGCTGAGAAAGGTAAAATTTAAATAGAAATATAAAATAATAATATTAGATAATCACTTATATAGAGTTTCAACTGATATATTAATACTACTAGCCGTTTATTTGTGCATTTTGCGACCGTTCTTATTATTTTAATTATAAAATAAAATAGATAGATACAATTTAATAAAATTTGTAATTCTTAACATTAATTTTAATATTTTAAGAATAATAGCAAATTAACTATTTTTAAATATTTTTAATTTTTAAAATTTTATTAGCACAATAGTATAAAATTTATTTTAAAAATTTTATTAATTAATTTTAGTATTATATAAATTAGTCCTATAATTAATCTCACTATTTTCAAGATTAAAGATTTATTATATAATTGAGAAATTAATTATTATTATTATTTAAAATATAATTTAATATGTTATTTTTAAAATCAGAATTATTATATAACTAAAAATTAGTTAATATAATATTAAAATATAATTAATAGACTATTTTTAAAATAAAATTAGTATTATTATATGATTATAAAATTATTTATTAATTAATATAATATTAAAATATATTATATTTTAAGTTTAATTAGTATTTAATTAAAATAAAATTTATTAATTTATAAATTATTAAGAAACTATAAAACTATAAATAAATTTAAATTTATGTGCGAGAAATAATATATAAGCCAAGATAAAATAATAGGTTTAAAATTTAAATATATGTATTAAAAAGAATTTAAATTTTAAAAATTAATGTTATATATATATATATATATATATATACATACATAGTAGAAGAATCTAAAAGGGTTACTGCGTTTCAAACATATGGGTTGATATATGGTTAGATGAAAAAGTAAAGAGGACAATAGTGTCGCTACCAAATTAATCACGTAACGATGATTATGTCAAATGCAAAAGACAGATTTTCTTTCTATAGCCAATTTTCCAAGTCAGCCTACGTGTCTCTCGTTTGTGTGGCCCTATTTTAGGTCCATGTGTTAAATTAGCAAGATTTCATCATACACATTCAGAGGCGGAGCCCATCTATCACATGTCTATTATATTCATATTTATCCATATTTTCGTAACTCATAAAATATAAAAAAAATAATAAAAGTATTTTTTTTATCAAATAATAAAACAAATTCGAACATGCCATTTAAAAAATATACTAAAAAAAAATATCATATAATAAGCTTACTAATGGAAACTCATTAGAATAGAACATTTGACTAAAAAGGGAAAGAAAATAAGTGTCGAGAGTTCTAAACGATTAGAGTTTGAATAAAATCCTATAAACTCGAGAATAAAATAGTAAAAATATAAATCACTTTATTTATTTATTCATGTTATGAAAGAGGCATGGAGCTGATCTAACAAGTGTCTTGCCACTGATGTTAGTTGAAGATCTTTTTGTAGAGTTGAAAAATATAAAACTATTATAAATCGGATGTCAATCTATATCTTCTTCTACTCCATTCTTTTCTAGATAGATGGAGATTGATTTTGTGCCAAATCTTTTTTATTTATGTATAAATTATTGATAATTTATCTTAAAATTACATTTTGCATTAATGTGCAAATTATTAATTAATCTCCTTAAATTCTATTAGTTATGAGCTCTTCATTGGTACTAAGTTATATAATCATATTTAGATATTCATTAGCATTTTGATTGTTATGTTATAGTTATCATGTTTGTAATTATTGTCCATAATTTCGCGCGAATTAAACAATTTTCAATTTCATACTAACGATTAATCTATGTTAAATCCATTGGAAAAATGAAATGATTCCTTGTAGTCTCCGTTGGCCTCCACGTAACAAGGCCATTGTCCTCTAGGCTCTAGCTTCTTTTTGATGAATGATAAGTTTAGTAAACTTTCGTGCATTACCATCTCTTCCTTTTTTAAACTGCAAGGTCTGAACAAATGACGTGGCAAATTCCGACCGTTGGATCTCACTTTTAATTTCTAATTATAAAAATGCTTTTCAACGTGGCAGTTCATCGGTTCCTTGAGTAATAATTACAAGAGGTTTTCTTATAGCAAATCAAACATAAATCAGCTCTTTTTTATATGAAAAGTCAAATTCTACCTAACGACTACGGTCCCACATCATACTAGCCTGCCACGTAGCCTGTAATCAAAACACTGTACCATTTGATTGGCTCCACCCGACACATACCTCAGATTCCTACTGCCCTGACTCTTTTAAATCCAGTGCTCACAAGTCTGCAGTCTAAACCTACACTCCAAATAAGCATCCGTCACGTCATCACATCAAGAATTAGCTGACGTTTAAGTATGCTCATGCCAGCAGAGAATTCTGCACCCCCCTATACAATAATACTTCACTATCCTATCCTGACCGAAAAGTCTAACAGCGTGGCATCGCCAGGTCAAGAAAGGACACGTGGCGGTTCCGTAGTTGGAAAAAAGCTAGTGAGTACGACCTCACGCATTGCACAGTGAATCCTCCAGCCTTATATTTTTATTTTGCTACACAAAAAAGCGTGTGTAATCAGACTCACACGTGTCACATTCTTATCTGTGTGCTTCTTCTTCGTTTTGTTTCATCCCTTGCTCCTCTCCCCGCTTCTTTTTTTCTTTTTCTTTTTTTTCCTTTTTCCCTCTTCTCGCCCTTTTACTAATCACACTGAATGGAACCTTCAGAGGATGACGAAGAGCAACTCAGACGAGCCGACTCACTCCCTTACATGGAGCTAGCATCAACAACAAGCTCTGGCTTATCATTATCAATACTAAGTAGCACTGAAGATTCTCATAGTGCTACAAGCACCGGATACATCTCTACAACTAGTGGTAGCTCCGGAGAGATTCCAGCCGCTGTGGTAGCAGAGGCGGCAGTAATTCCAACGGATGCGGAGGCTTCCCCGACGGAGGAGCTGTCCACTTTAATGGTGGCGCCGATGAGTGTGACGGAAAAGTGTGTGGGGAAGAATAATAGAGGTGTAAGTTGGGGATTCACATCAGTAATTGGGAGACGGGGGGAGATGGAAGATAGCGTTGCCGTTATACCGGGATTTGTGTCACGCACGTGCTATCACGTGGGTGGATGCATTGCTCCTGGTTCAAGAACTTCTGCTGAGATCTCTCCAATTCATTTTTTCGGTGTCTATGATGGTCATGGTGGCTCTCAGGTATTCTACTGTCTAATTTTACGCTTCACTAATCAATGAACTTAGTTGCATTTTCTTCCATTTCTGATTACCCCTAATAAGTAAAATTAATGTATTTCGTCATATAATATGGTTTGTTTATTCATCTTCCTTTAGATTAATATTTTCTTAAATAAATTTCAATTGGTAATATCATCTTTTGATAAAAATCGTAATTTATATTTGAAATTGTTTTTCTTTGCTGAAGCATAATTGCAAAAGAACATGAGAATTTGCTAACAGACGATCACGGAGCTTAGATGGGCATTTGTTTCCATCTAGGATTAGATTATTATTTAATTTCCGATGCAAGTGCAATAATCTTTTTCACATTAGATTAATGTGAAACAAATAAGCTCTGACACGGAAAAAATAACACAATTCTTCCTTAGAGTGGTCTGTATCTCTAGGATTAATGGCGAGTTTCTCCTAATTTAGCGAGGACCTTGCAAACATAGTACTATCGTCATCAGTGTCGTCATCACAGACGCATCACTCTTACGTTTTCAATTATTATTGATTTTTCTAAGAGAAGAATACGCTTGTAATTATTTCCTTTTATCCTATATAATTTGTTAGTATGTAATATAAAATTTTTATAGACGTAAAAATTTGAAATGTACGTAAAGGTAGGGTTATCGTTGGACGAGTGTGAGCCACAGGGATGTATGTAATGAAGGGTCATTCCTTCTTTGTTAGAAGCAACAAATGGAAGTGGGACCAAAAGGTGTCGGCTTGTGCGCCACGTATAGGGGTTTGTACAGGGACGGTGGTTCCTTGGTCCCTTTTTATTCTTCTTTTTAGACTATGATAGGCTTTGCTTTGTTATCATGAATCGAAGTCACCTAAAACAGGATCTTTATAGTGGTCACAACAAGTCATGCCCACCTGTCTTGCATCAATTTGTCAACCTGCAATTAGGCACTCTTGCTTTGTTTCACTACTTTATGTTGAATCGACATTATGGGATCCATTGCATTTCCATGGCGAGTATGTAAAACCTACATAAATTTACTCTAGATAAAAATGATTCTATAATCAATATATATTTTTTTAAACTGTTTTGATCTGGAATCAGCTCCAAGTTTTAATCTTTCTTGGCTACATCAAAGTTTTAGCACACAACCTGTCAGTATGGAAATGGCATATGGTGGTTGACTTCAATCAGGTGCTTGTCGCACCATGCTGACCATGTTACTAGACCTGTTTTATTTATGGGCTTAGAATTTCATCGGATCCAATCTGACCCAAATTATAAGGACAAGATTTGAACATAGATAATTCACCCCATGTTTAATCTATGCGATCAGACCTCATCTAATTTATTATATATATTATTTTTGGGTCGTCAAAGTTTACATGAGTTACAATATAAAAGTATGTAATAGTTTATTGTACTATATATCATTTGTATGAAGTGTTTTCTTTACTGTTGATATATACGCATGTATATATATATGTCTCTGTCTGTGCAAATAAAGTAAACAAGAAAAGATCATAGAAAGTGCCATTGAATTAGGATTTTGGTATTTCATAATTGTGATAATTCACATAATAAATTCCTTCTTTTATTTTTTTCAAAATGAAGACTTCCTAGACATTTCCCCAGTTTTTGGAGGCGAACCTGTTGCATATGAGCTTCACTTTCCAAAGACAAAGTAGGAAAGAAAAAAAAGAGTTAAAAGTTTGTCATTATATGCACAGATAATCTGCCAAGAACAACTGAAACCCGTCATGGTATTGTTTCTGATGGTTACTTAGGTTGCCAACTACTGTAAAGCGAGAATGCATGAAGTAATAGCAGAAGAATTGGATCGTGAAACAATTGATGGGTCTGAATGGCAGAGAAAGTGGGAAGCTGCTTTTACTGGTGGTTTTAAGAGGGCTGATAATGAGGTCTTGAAAGAGGCTCCAGAAATGGTCGGTTCCACTGCAGTTGTGGTGGTTTTATCCGGTTGTCAAATTATTACATCAAATTGTGGTGATTCAAGGGCAGTTCTTTGCCGTGGGACTCGAACAATCCCCTTAACTGTCGATCAGAAGGTCAAATTCCTTTTTATTGCTTTCTATTCCTTAAGTTGTCAATAAAACATGGTACAGGTCAATCGAACAATTTGTTTTGGACAGTTGCTGCATGTATATGTTATGAATTTATTTGTCTAACTTGATCAATAATAAAGATGGTATTGCTGTTTATTTTACAGCCAGATAGACAAGACGAACTCTTGAGAATTGAAGGAGGGGGAGGGAAAGTCATAAACTGGAATGGTGCTAGGGTGTTTGGGGTCCTTGCCATGTCGCGAGCCATAGGTTTTCTTCTTTCTCCAATTCTCTTGGTTATACTAGTTGCCTTTTTCAATTAGCACGCTAATTCATATAGCCAACTTTAATTTGCGGGGCACTTTAGACTAGAGGATTAATATTGCGTGATTTTAAGTATGCTAGAGAATTAATTAATTAATAACTTGAATAGCTTGCTATAATCAATGAGCTGTGAGTATAAATTTTGATAATTTTGGATGATATGCTACATTAGCTACTACTGGAAAGCTAAATCAAATTTAAAAAGTCAAGCTGGCCGATCAGACGAAAGTTACTGTTGGAGGGACCAAGAATCCACTCAGAAGTATGAAAAGTTTATCATTCGTAAGATTTAGCAAAATATTAAGATATTGTAGTATAGTTAAGCCAGCAAAACTTGTCTCCGACTGATTGCTCCGGTTGCGATTGTCTGACAAGATCATTATTAAACATCTCATTCAAGTGGAACTCCTTTTTTCTTACAGACAGAGAAAGTGTCATACAGTGCAACTTCTGCATTGAAGAACCTATTAGCTGCTTTTGCTTTAAAATCATTTTTGCAAATAGTTAGTTACAGAAGGTTAGCTCGCAATTAGACTGAATGGATTCACTTCCATATTATGTTATAATTTTCATCTTTTGGCTGGGTAATCTTCCTATTTGTCATTGTCTTCATGCTTGTTTCTTCGTTAGAAATTCATGGAAATGAAACCTATAACATGTTCAATCTAGAATGCTAATTAAGGGGCACATCTTACCATTTAAAGTCATGTTCTAAGAACAATATTCAATAAGTTGTCACTCAAGCACATCTCTTTATATTAGGTGATCGGTATTTGAGGCCATGGATAATCCCAGTGCCTGAGATCAGTTTCATGGCAAGAACTGATGATGATGAATGCTTGGTTTTGGCAAGTGATGGTCTTTGGGATGTTATGACAAATGAAGAGGTTGGGGATGTGGCTCGCCGGCTATTAAGAAGGTGGCGCAGAACAATGTCATCTGATGAGATTTCTCCCGCGCAAGCTGTGGCTGATAATCTCACTGAAATAGCCTATGGCAGAGACAGTTCTGATAACATTTCTGTCATTGTTGTTGATCTAAAACCCAAGAGAAAGCGCCAGGCGAGGCAGTGAAAAAAGGGAGTAAACCATTTCCTTTTCCTCTAATTTCCCTGGAATACTCCAATTGTTTCTCATCTTATTTTGTCAGAGATGATAAAATGCAGGATTGATCTACTTTAAAGTTCCTTCTGATGTTTCCTAACCTGCAGCCACATGACCTGCATGGAGCTGACTGGCAAGCAACTTCTGCTCCATGACAGTCGTATTATGTTTTTATTACAAGAAGGCTAAATAAAACTTACTTGCAGTTGTTTGGCCTAGGAAAAACACTAACTTAAAGAAGAGAAAAAGTTGTTGCATAATATGTATCTATGAAACAAAATATATAAAAGAGAAAAAAAGAAAGATAGTTCTTGTTTTATTATTTTATTTTTTGTATTGTGCTAAGCATTACCATGAATTCTCCCCTTAATTTTGTATCTGTTTATCATTTGATTTTTCTTTCGGTATTTCGTGTTCTTCCCTCCACTATTATAAGGTTTTGGAAAAAACTTGTCTGGCCCGTGTTCTTTGTTACTTTCGATTTATTGGATAAGTTACAGAAATTTCAAGGCTATTCTCAATTTTTAAATTTCTTTTGCGACTTTTATATTCTTTAATCTTAATTTTTGTAGAAATTCATGTCGTCAGAAATAAAAAATAAAAGGAATGTGAATGAATCAATTCAATTTTAATTTGGATTTAACCATTAGCATAACTTAAGTTAAGTTAATGAGTTTCTCTTTTTATATCATAAATTCTTTTTTACATTTTTTTATATACTCGATGAGGTATAATTTTCATATTTTTCCACATTCTTCCTCAAATACAACTTGCACTTGACAATATTATATGAAGCGGACTAACTCAAATGGAAAAATAAATCTAAAATTTTCACGTTCAGATACCATTGAAATCCATGGTTCAAAGATTAGAAATGAAAGGAATGTAAATGAGTCAATAATAAATCAATTTGAATTTCGGTCTAATCATTAGCGGGGCCTAAGTCTCGGAATGGCAACGGGTAGGGTATCCGTCCAGTTAAGAATATCCGAATCCGAACTTGATTAAAATACACATATTCAAACCCATCTCAAATCCATTTAAAAAATTATCTTTGTTACCTGAATCCGTTTCAAACCCGAATAGAAGTACCTGCATCTATTCGAATTCGGTTAAAATTTATTAAAATTAAATAATTATTAAATATATTTAGAAATATTTAAATAGGCAGCAGATATCCCATTTATTTATATAAATATTCGGATATCTATTTATAATAATTAAAATTTAAAATATATTAACAAAAATTAATATAAACAAAAAAATACAAAATATAAACTAATCAAATCTAAATATTCAATATTATTAATACAATCCAAACATAAATCTAGTAAAATTTAAAATAATGTTTTAAATAATAAAAATATAATATAATATAATAAAATTTAACATAATTAGATTCAGATAACAGGTATCCGTAGATTCAAATTCAAAGCCGATCTCACCCAAACCCAATACGATAGTAAAATTAAATTACAAATTCATCTCAAACCCATTTATTATTATCCGAATTCGTCCTATTAGGATTCAGTCGGGTCGGGTATTCAAAAATACTTGCCCGACTATTATTCCTACTTAAGTCAAGTAAATGTAATTACTCTTTTACATTATAAACTCTTTCATATTCTTTTGTATATCCGATGTAGGATAACTCTTACATCCTTCAACAATATTCAAATAGAGCTAATTTAAACTAATAAACTTTTATCCATCTTGACCAAGATGAGATGAGCTGTTTTTTTTTTTTTCTGTAATATATGTGAAAGTATTAGTTGCATCATAAAATCATGTATGTTTAGGAGAAATTATAATATACACAAATAAATATTAATTATTAGAGAAAGTGGAATGAAGGAAAATTAAAAGATATTACTCAAATAAGGCAAAATTACCCATGGAGATACAATGAATGAGAAAGTTTTAAAAAGGACTTGATGTATACATTACAACTAATGAAAGAAAAATATAGATGTATAAGTGTTTTATACATATTAATCATCTATCAGTTCAGTGTATAGATAGAAAATACACAAGTCTATATAATAATTTTTCTTTGAAAAATAACGGCGTCGGTTTTTTTTCATTTTAAAAGAAAAGCTTAAAATCTATGACTAACAAATTTGTCGGTCGTTGAAAAAAAGCTCAAGAATCTCCATACATTAATTTAGGATCTAAACATAATATGTAAAATCTGATTACTTTGACAAAAGTTATCATCAGGAAAAATTCTGATGTTTCAATAATAAGATTTACTTATTGTAATCAGTGAATTAACGATAACTGATTTATCCACGTGTTATTATTTGTTTTATAAAATTTTATTTTATATTATTATCTTTTTTATTATTTTATCACAGTTATGATTGTGTCACGTGTTTCATTTCAACTAATTAACATAATGAAAACTAATAGGTCCGGTCGTATCGAATAGTTTCTCGGATATAGAATTGTAATCCTTCTTTGTCAGAAATAGTTAATGCATGCTAAAAAATGTATTACTTAATTACCTTTTTGAGCTATATATAATCTCTACCTGGTTTGCCATTCTTGCATCCAACTCTTCAATCTCTCCTTTCAAATCTTAGTCGAGCAACCATTGCTCTGAAAAATCTCATTTTTTGGTGTCCTTATTCCGGAATGGACAATCTCTTGCGGGAACAGATTGCCAAGATGAGGCAATCCTTCTTTGATGAGGTTTCTCTCCTTTCCTTTTAATAGAAATATTCTTCCTAACATTCTTTTTATTACATATACAATCTGTTTCAAATATATTTTAATAGTAGATATTCTACGTTTTCTGTTTAAATCTTTCACTTAGTGTAGCACTGAACATATACGATATCTAAAAAACTAGTTCAGAATAACATTATTTTCTAAGAACGTAAAATAAGAATAACTTTTAGTACTGTAGTAGATTGCAAAACTGCATAATCGTTTATTAATGCAGGGAACTCTGGACTCGCACTACTTTGCTCAGCTGGAACAACTTGAAGGCCCTGATAATCCAAACTTTGTGGAGGAAATAATAACTTTGTTTTTCAGGGAGTCAACGAAAATGCTAGCTACAATGGAGACTAATCTGTAAGCATAGATCATAACTCAAAAATTTATGTTTTCTTAATTTATAAAATAACTTCATAAAGATGGAAAAACAACAATGATTAATGACTAATAATTTTCTTAAATTTTTTATATATAAGCAGAGAGAAATGCCCCGTTAATTTCATTGGAATTAACAAAATGCTAAATCAAATAAAAGTTAATAGCGCCAGGTATATATTTTTATGTATGTACATGCATAGATCAGTCATATACAATTTTATTTTATTTTTCTTATTTAAAAGGATTGCAATTTTTGCAGCATTGGTGCTATAAGAATTAAGGAGCAAGTTATTCCAATGCTGAACAATTTGAAGGAAAATAACTTGGAAGGGTATATATATATTCATATTCATATTGTTCTCTGCTTCAATTTGTTATAACCATAAATTGAGAGAAACGTCTGTATAAATTGGGACAATAATGACCTGGTTTTTAAACAGCGCCAAGGCCTCCTTTCAAGGGTTGAAAGTGGAGTATGACACCCTGAAGAGGAAGCTTGAGCCCTATTTTCAGGTATCTACATATATGAATTTTCTGTCATCATTTTTCCCTCTCTAGACATGAAAAGGGATCGATTAATTCTCTTTCCGTTGGCCAGCTCCAGAGACAAGCCGGCCCTGTGGAGACTGCAGTGCCTCCAAAATGAAGTTATTGGTCCAAGGATATGTGGATTGGATGGGCAACAGTTCTGCTATGCGCATGCAAATCCACCATCTTCTAACAGTGAAATAAACTCCAAGGGATTCAGTTTCCTTGTGTGCTTTTCAATATTCAGCCTTTCTGCTTTGTTTCTAGTTTCTTGTGGGTTAGATGGGTTATGGATTTCCTGGGAAAGCCTGTGATAAACTAGAGTAGCTGTAATGAAAAGGAGAACTAAATAAGGGGTTAGTTTTCTCCTGGAAACACCTCTTAATTAGTTGCTTTTAATAATAACTAAGCTTCTAAATTCCGTCTTCAAATTAAGCATTTATTTTAGTTCTCTCTTTGTTTTTCATAGCATATTTGAATTAAAGCAGACAAATTTCAAATCCTGTTGTTTAATTCTAAAGAATTGCACACTTATCACAAATTACAATAAATTTATGTTCCACAGGCAGCTAGACTTCTAATTAATTAAGAATAAAAAAATATAAAAAAGAAAAAAGTAAAGGGCAATACTGAACGCTGTGCGGCTATTCTAGAGAGGCAGGGACGAGGGACTGTCCCATCTAACCAGACCTATCATGTTAACCTAAACATTAGCCTTCACAATAGAGCAGCAGGCCTGGTCTAACCTTCAAACTTTGGCTAGGTTCAATTTTGTTGTTGCCAGACTCTTTAATGGAAAATACATAAATAAATTATTTTCTTTCAAAATATCTATTGCTTTACAATTTTAATAAGACTTTATTTCTTTCTTTTAGTTTTATCTTTATTAAAAGTAAGACATTTAATTTGAATGTTTGCATAAAAAAAGATAATTTAGTTATTTTTTCTTTAGAATACAGCCTATTGAATAATTTTTCAATTATCGTGTAGTACAAAAAAAAAAAGTCAAATGAGTATATTTTCGATGTTGTTTAAAAATATATAAACTAAAATTTTTTATTTAAAAAATTATTTAATTATATATATATAAATAATTAAATTTATTAAATAAATTAAAAAAGTATTATAAAAAGTTAATTAATATAGAATGGAGGTAATACTTTTTAATGGAATCATTAAAACTCTTAATTTGATTTTGAAGGAAAATCGTCGTGCATTCAAGAAAGTGCACAAGAATGAATGTTTGCTTCCAAATTGAACCAACTTTGGAAAGACTTTCTTATCAACACGCTTCACGAAATGTTCAACTTAAAAGCAGTGCAGATTTTATTTTTATTTTTTAAAAAGGAAAAACTAAAAAAAACTCTTTTTAATGGTAAAAAAGATTAAGGAGAAAAGAGCAAGTGGAGTATTTTATTTTTTTTAATAAATTATAAACTCTCTAAAGAGAATCCTTAGGCAGGAGTCAAATCAAAAAGCTAATCATTATTAGCAAAAAAAAGATTTTAATAAGAACAATGTCAACATTCAATTGAGGACTTGATGGTGACTGTCCCACAAAGTACACATATTCACCCTGCGCCCTACAAATTGGGTAATTATTATCCTCTCTGCTTTTCAAAACAAAAAATGAATAAGTTTTTGAATTTCCTTTTCTATATATATAAAATGCCGAATTTTACTAAACAACTTTTATCAAATTTTCAATAACTATTTTTATAAGATGAAATTATTTCAGTAATTTATTAATTAATATACTAACTACATTTCCACTTCTTTTAACTCCTAAACTCCACTATAATTAACTATCCAATCTTAATGCTCATGCCAAAATAGAATCAACCTTACACATTATATTATCTCATTTAAGTCGTAGAAATTCTTAAATAGTTCAATTAAATTTAAACTTTGAGCTTATTTTGAATGAGACCAAAAAATGTTAATGTAATATTCTGAATAATATGCATAAATTATAAAAATATAAATTTAAGCATTAAAAAATTTTATTCTATATTTTATGGTAAAATTGACAGTCGATTTTTATTTTTAAATTGGTTCGCTTCATTATAAACTATTCAAATATAGTCTCACTTATTTGAAATATTTCTTTAATTGTCCAAAATCAAAATCTTGAAATTATTGTCTTCTCTCCTCCGTTTTTACTGGCAATCGGCACTCAACGCCGGTCATTTGAAGTTATTACAATGCCGCTCATTATACATGATGATGATTGGATTACTTAAATAATATAGTCAACATTTTTATAATTAATATATATAATAAACTAAAATATTAGAATTATTAATTTCTTAAATTTAATTATCTATAAAAATCAAATTAATTTCTCAAAAAATTATTAATAAATTAAATATTAAATATGAAAAAAAAATTGACTGTAATTACTAATGTAAAGTCGGGTTTGATAGCCTGTTTAGTATAAAACTCAAAGGGCTTATATGTACCTTTTTCCTTACCAACATGAAAATAACTTCTGATATTGTCTTAATTATAATATTAACTTGACTTGGGAGGCTGCTAATTTTTGCATAATTGTTTATTCGATAATTTTGAGTTTGTAAAAACATGCTGGTTCAATATTGAAATTATGTTAATCAGAGAGTATTGACGTTGGATGATGTACTAGAACTAAGTAAAAAAGAAAGAAAATGTTTTTTTTTTAAAACCATGAAATTATAATTGTATACCAAAAGAAATCAGAAAGTAAAAGTACAGATAAAGGATTAGGGGAAAGTATGACAGCCAAGTGGGTTTATTGATGAATTAAGAATTACCATATCCTCCATCAGTTACTGCCTTGCTTTGTGTCCCCAGCCCAGTACTCATTATTCCACCTGTTACATGCCATTCCAATTGAAGCTTGTCAAGCCACTGGAACTGGATTTCTATCATTTACAATAAATGAACCAATAATTATTTCAAGAACATAAATATTCCAAGCAATCACAATGCATTAGAGACATTAAATTCTACAATTGGATTTTCATTGATGAAGGGCTGATTCCATGACTAGAGAACAGCAATCCTTGAATCACATACAGTAAGAAAATTCTAACAATTCTTGGCATATAATTCTACACACAATCTTGTTCTATTCCATTAAATATTAATTATCCCTATTCTTTTCCTCAACTTGGGCATTCAAGAAAAAACCAAAGACACCAACTACTTGTAAACATACGATTGATCTCACCACCTTCTCCGCAAGTAATTCCTTTCTGGTTCTCTAGCAAACTGATCTGTGCATCTATCAAGCTTGCCTAAAACAGCATTCTTGAAGTTAATAGCATCTTGAACTTGAGAACACGATCTCTGCATTCTAACACCACTAATACTATTCCTTGATTCCATCAACTCATTAAGTGAGAGTCTCTTTTTTGGCCCAGGATCAGGCCTCTGTTTTGGAGCACTGTAAGACCTCACTTTAGCTTTGAAAGATTTAGTATTAGCCATATAATTAGGGCAATTTCCATACTGCCTGAAGAAATTATCTTCACAAACACTCTTAGCAGGAGTAAGAGGAGGATTATTAGACCCCCCAAAGCGAGGGGTGCTTTGTGCAGTAGAGAACCTACATTCATCGCCTGTTAAACCCCAATCTGAATCTTGAAAATTCCTTGTATCGAGCATCGATAAACGAGGAGGAAATCTTGATGGAAGTGGAGAGGAAAGAGTTTGGTAAAATGGGTCATCACTAAAATCTGAGACTGAAGTGTTAGTTCTTCGAGATCTTGATTTTGGTCTACATCCTCCAGTATCAACCTCCACTATTTTTGGACTTTCATCAATTGGGTTTACAAATGTGGCATCTAGTGAACTTGATAGCCTTCTGCTGTGAACTGAAGCTGTATGTTCACTTCTTGTTTCATCAAATCTCTCCTGCGAAAAATTAAATTCAAGAATGGATATGCATTTATGAGCAGTGTGAATTTATAATTGCCACAGAGAGAAAAATTGAAATTTAGAAAACGAATTTTGGACTTCGAGCCTATCCTTTTTCTCTTTTTTACTTTACCATGGATTTTCGTGCTCGAATCTCGAATCTGTTTTCAGTTTTGATGAGGTTTCTTGCTCTTTGGGAACGAACTGTAGCTTGTGCTCTAATAAGTGCTTGCATGCTATGGAGAGTTGCAGTTGCTTGTTTTCTTACCAAGTATCCTCTAAAATGTGCTTGTAACTTCACCAATCCTTTCAATGCTCTCAATGCTTTTCTTGCCTGTTTCATTTCAAGAATTTAAGAAAATGCTAGCACTAAAAATATAAACACAATTGAGCAAAACACCATCAAGAAAATACATGTTCCTCAAAATGTTTCAAGTTCAAACAATTGAGGAACAAAAAATTAACTCACCAAATAGCCTCTAAAAACAGTCTGAATCTTTATAGCAGCCCATCTTTCTTGTCCACCCCCAAACATGGTGCCTCTACCATTGCTAGTGAGTCTCACAACGGCTACAGCAGCCTGAGCTGCAGCAACTGCTGCATCAGCTGCCGCTGCTGTAGCTGCAGCCACAGCTATCGCATGTTTGCTCTGTTCTTTCTCAGTCTCATTGTAGAATGACCTCAGCCAAGCAGCTTCTGCTGGAGATATATTTGGTGGTATTGTAGCTGGATTATGACATAACCCACTTGAGTCTCTACCTGAACTGCACCGATTCTTATCCTTCCGATCAAAATTGTCCTTATTACTACTACTAGAGTTGTTCCTTATCCCAAATAAACCCTTTAACCATCTCGTAGCTCTGCCCATTATTTTGGTTCTTTTTGCAACTCTCCCTAAGAATAGAGAGAAAACAGGAAACTTTACACAAAGAAGAAAAAAAAAACGGCTTTAAAAGTGAAATCTAAGTGTTATAATAGAAGAAGCCATTTACAGTTTTTGACAAAAGAAAGAGGCTTTTACAGACTTACAGCTCTCAACGATAATAAAGGTCGGTGATAATAATATTACTATAGAAGAGAGTTAAAAATAATAGGCTAAAAGGGAAAAAGCGGCAATATTTGAAAAGATGGAAATCAAAAGGCAAAGAAAAAGAAAACCCTGGCAAGACCTCGTGAAGATGTGCATTACATGACAAAAACACGCCGCTGCTAAGATGCAGAGGTTATGGGGTTTTTTAGTTTTTGCTACATTTTATATATAATAGGAATTGAAGCTATAAAGAAACCTAATTATTTGAATTTAAAGGAGGGTATTAAATTTTAATAATGAGTATTTGTGGGAAAGCAATCAAAGAAAAAGAAAGGGTTAAGCTGCTGTTAAAAGAATCAGATTCTCGCATGTATATAGAAGAAAGAAAAGTAAGAAAAACTTAATGCCATGTTTGGTTTGGGAGGATGGAAAGAAGTATGTCGGTGGGAATGGAAGTTGAAAGGATGAAATACTTGCTGTCCTTTGATTTGGTTGGCTTTAAAGGGAGCGGAGAGAGATAAACCACCATTTCTTAAATTTATTATACACCCTTCTTGCTCTATAATAACTAATCTTACAATCCTATTTGTTTATTTATTATAATAGTAACTTTATGGAAAAACAGT
This sequence comes from Ricinus communis, assembly GCF_019578655.1. Classification (NCBI taxonomy): domain Eukaryota; kingdom Viridiplantae; phylum Streptophyta; class Magnoliopsida; order Malpighiales; family Euphorbiaceae; genus Ricinus; species Ricinus communis. The sequence goes on from NC_063258.1 coordinate 27,638,322, forward strand.
AAGCCCTCAAACAAGGTGGAGTGATATCATCTATTTACTTTCAACCAAACAAGGGTGATGAAGTATTCTTCTTCTCCTTTCTTTCGTACTCCAACATCCTTTCTCTTTCCCACCAATCAAACACAAAAGAATAAGATGCAAAGATTCTTTTACTTTCATCCTTGTAATTCGGATGGATGAAAAACAACGGAGGAGTTCATTCTTTAATTCTCTTATATTTTCTTTTAACCTTTTTCTCCCAGTTTCATCCGAAAACAAAAATAACTAAGACTGTGGAAAGTAAAATTCCTTTTACTTTTTCTTCTTTTTTTTTTTTTTAATAAAAAATAAAAAAATAGCTTTTTTTTATTTTTTCTTGTCCTTTTTTTTTTTTTTTTTCTCTTTTAAGTAAGACACTAATTGAATTGAGAGATATTAAATGAAAAAATTCATAAATTATAAATTGAAAATTTATAACTTAACAACCTGTCTAGATCTATCTATTTTAAAAAATTTATTGTTTTTTAAAATATCTCATTTTCTTAAATCTTAATTCTAATTAAGAGTGAAGATTTTACAATATTGTATTTTTAATAAATAACATTATTTTTTATTTTAAGGTTTTATATTTAATCTAAGTGATGAAAATAAATTAAAAAATAATTGTTGATGAATTCTAAATTTATAATTCGGACTAAGTCTTCAATTTTAAAAATTAGAATGTAATAGTTTGAATGGAATTGAATCTAATTAAACTGGTAAATCGGATAAAACCGACTCAATTGATTATTATATATATATATATATATAATTATTAAAAAATTAAAAAAATATAAATTATAACACCAAAAGTTAGATTAATTTTGTGCTTGATATCATTAGAATTGTTTATTTTAAAAATACTAGTTTCTTTAAATTTAGAATTTAAAATTTTTTTTTTTACATATTTATTACTTTACTATAAAATATAATTTTATTATTATATAAATATTTAAATATATTATATAATTACTTAATATTAATATTTAGATGCTATTAGATAGTATCAAAAATTAAAAATTGACTATAATTTTTATTTTAAAGTATTAATAATTTTTCATTAGACGAGTGCAGCTGAAAGTCTAAACAACTAAACCAATTAACCAATTGCTCTCCAATTCAGGTTTTTAAAGTGCAATTATTGTGCCAAATACTGACCTCAAGAAAATAATAATAGTAATTAATAACATACGCATCCAAGTCTCGTCTCTCTCTCATTGCATTTTGGAGCGATGTGTCCACTAAAAGAAAGATCCCTCAGACTCCTCACTCCCCAGTTTCTGACAACCTCGTGAAACCCTTAACATTGTTATTGCATTCTTGAGAAAAATAGAAATATTTAATTTAATATTAATTTCTTTTTTTGTTCTAAAGAGGCCGACTTTTTCAGCAATTTGCTTTTTTATCAGATGAAATGGAAAATGTATATAATAAAAAATACAGAATAATCTCTCTTACTGTAACTATCAACTGCTACCATGCAATGAGCTTTTCTTAAAATAAAAAATAAATAAATATTTTTTGAGGAAATAACATGTAATGAGTTAGTGTTAAGTTTACTTGGCTGCCTTTTAGTGTCTGAGAAAAAACAGATTATATTGTCATTATTAAAGTTTAAAACTTGTTTTTCCTCTCCCCTTGACTGTTAATTTAATGCAGCAAAGACGATGACACTTTCTTTAATTTCTTGAATTATATATTCCATTATTCTTTGTTTTACCCTTTTTTTCACAACAGTAGCTAACATAGGCCCAGCTTCATTGTCTCTCTGCGATCCTTTCTTTATTCTTTCTCTCTGTGTCTTTTTAGGGCTTTGAAAAGATCTTTCATTCAGTTTGTTGTTTGCAGCATGTAAAGATTATAATAAATATATATAAAAAAAAAACTGTGATTTTACTGAGAATTCTTTGTCACTGTTTCTTTTCCTTCTATCTATAATAATTTTACAATTGTTCTTCAATTATTCGTACACTAACTCAACTCTCTTGTCAATTTATTTCTCTGCAGAAAAACTCTGTTAGGCAGCTTAAAATATGGAAACAGAGTTATCTTTGCTTTTGTACTCTTTTAACCACACCACAGTCATTTCGTTATCAATAATTTATCTTTTCAGACATAAATTAAAAAAAATAATCGAAAATATCCCATCTTTCTTTCTTTTCTCTTATCCTGAAGAAAACCCAATTTATTTATTTTGGTGTTGGCGCAGGGTAGACAACTGAAGGCAAAGAAATGTCAAAATCCAGAGGAAGAGTTTGTGAAGATGGGAATAATAGAGATAAAATTGTACATAGAAGATTGGTATGAGATGTAAACATGTAACTTAGCTGGCTGTCTTCCTAATAACACCAAGGAATCCGAGACCCATCTAACCAAAAAATAATCCAAGCTGAGGTCACCTGATTGGCAGTCAAATATATATACTGATGAATTAATTTGATTGGTTTTTCAAACAAATGAAATATATATATATAGGTGAGATTCTTGCATCATTCTCGTACGGATTGTTGATGTATTTTAGGATGATTAGACTGGCTGGCGGAGAAATTGCTTTCCAGTGATCTGTTAATTTTCGGAAACCAAATCTTACTGAACACCACTTTCTTTTCTTCTGTGTAAAAAATAATGGAGAATCTTTTTGCCCCTATACTTAGCTTCGACAAGATTGAATTAACCATCTATATTATAAAATATTATTACATCCCTTATGTCAATTTATTATATTTGACATTATCTCTCTATACATAATATTATGTAATAGACATGGTTAATTGTCAGAATTTAGTATATGAACTCTAATTAATAGAAGATAAACAGTAGAGCAGGTAATTATTTACAATGCCAAATATGTATTTACCTACATGTAAAGGTGTAAATGAAGAATGGAATGCAGCTACCACTATTCCTGTCTAACTTAAAAAATGGCAACGATGATCAAAATACAAGATAACACAATTAGTGCAATACTAGAAAGGGAAAAGGGAAGACAAAGAGATTTCCTTTTTTCTTAATAAGAAAAATATGGATAGCTGTGCTCGAGAAAATGACCCCATTTCTTCTTTTTTATTGTTTATGATTATGGTCCCTAAAAAAGGAAAAATAAAGGGGAAACATATGTAATCCAGAAGTTGTCCTGGGCAAGCTGAATTCCAATTCCAAATTAGTATAATTTTGTTTGGTTGCACATTCCATCTGCCCTGCCAAAAGGTTGAAGTAAGAAGTTAATCAAGGGGGCCAAATCGGATGGCCTGTCAATTGGGATTTACCCAAATGGTTTTAAGAACTAGTTATGTAGGACGCTCCTATACCGCCTCAAATAGCTATCCTTCTTGCTTCATTTGCCATTTCCCTTTTGTATTTATCCTTTTGTTTATATCACTGTGCACAACCCTTTCTCTTTTACAACCCTATTCCTCTTATATTAATAAAGAAAATAACTTTTTAGGATCTGAATCTCATTCATTTCTTAATTATTTACATGGGAAATCATGGCACCTTTGATTCGAATGACCATCATTAAACTTGTCCCATTATTTAATATTCCAGTATCTAATTTTCAGCAATTGATGACTCTAGGTACATTATTATTATTACTAAAGCTCCTTCTACAGTGTTTATATATAATATGGCCCCTCTACTAATTTGAAGATGAAAGTTTCAATTAGAAAGATAAAATAGACGGAATGAAGGTAAATAGTTTCCCAAGGAAGCTTTGCCATTTATGAACATTTTATATTTATAAATATACATAATGGTGCAAGATTTATAGTTTTAGGTAACCTAAGAAAACAAAAGCAGACAGGTTTATGGGTAGGAACTTAAACACCAATTTGGTTAGCTACAAATCCTGTCTTTGTCCCAAAATTTGCTGGAGTTAGTAAATGCTTCCTGTCCCTTACACCAATGTGTTAGGGGCTAAATTTATGTTAATTTATCATTTTGCAACTTCATATAACATCATGTAAAATCTTCTGATAGGGCAATAATAATAACAAAATATATCTTGTTTTCTTTGTATGAAGCATCCTAGCTTAAAGAATAATTTATTTATTTTTATATATATTTAGTCTATTTAGTATTTATTAATATTATATATTCCATAATAATTAAAAGTCATCATGACGATTCATGCCAATATTTATTAGCAAATCAATACCGAATAAAAGGGAATCAGTCTAATATCAATTTATTATTTGAGAAATTTATTATGGTAAGCAATTATTTTTACAAAACAACTTACTACTTGTTTCAACTTAGAAAAGAAAATTTTATTTATACTTACACGCATCAGGATGAGAGATCTTACAATTATCTCAACAATTAGATATCAAATTATTCTGAAAAAGAAAATACATTTAACATATAAAAGAGGAAAAGTATTCAGTATTTATTATGAGTCTTTTTGTGGAGGCCTTCAGAAATGACTGGACCCAACTAACTATACTTGAATTTCCAATTTAATTCCAAGTTTGGGCCCTATTTATTTTAATCATGATGACAAATGTATTGGGCCTTTGCTGTATTTGGAATTTGAACCGGGCTCAAGAAATCCTTAACTAGGGTCTAAGATTTTAATAAACTTAAAAAGAGGAGAAAATAGATATAGAGACTGGGTCAAACGCAGCAGTTATTATCTTTTTATTGGAAATTAAAGTTGAAGTTACAAGCTATAAAAATTTTATATTATTTTTAAAACATAATTTGAGATAATATTTTATACGAACAATAAATTTATTTTATACTAGTCGTATACCCGTGTGTTGCACAATAATTTATTATTATTTCGATTATAAAATCAAGTTGATAGATATAATTTAATAATTTTTTAATATATTATATTAATTTGTAATATTTTAAAAAATAATAACAAGCTAAATATTTTTAATATTCTTAATTTTTTAAAATTTTATTAGTAAAACAATATAAAATTTATTTTAAGAATATTAATTAATTAATTTTAGTATTATATAATTTAATACTATAATTGATATTATTATTTTTAGGATTAAAACAGCTTAAATCATTGGGTTGAAATAATATGCTTTTATATTATTTTGTACCGTACAATTACTTTTTTGTAGGATTATTTTCTCATTAAAGGTAATTAAAAAAATTATAAAATAGATTGCTATTTATGCTTAGATCTCGAATAACTAAAAATTTTATTGATAAAATCTTTTTAATTGTATCCAATATCTTATTACGAATAATTCTCACAATTTACGGGAGAAAAAGAGACATTTACTTATTATAGAGTCAATTCAATGCAATATATATTTTTTTGAAATATTAAAATTAATGAAGCCAAATTCAGTTAATAAAAAAAAAACTCTTATCTAATTTTAAATATCTAATTTCAAATTTAATACAAACTCGATCAAGAAAAATGGTTAAGAAGAGCAACAACGTCAGAGCACTTAGCAGTTGCTTATTAGAAAACAGCAATCTGAAAAAAGGAGCGGGAAATAGGCCCACGTCCTGCCAGAGGGTTATACTATGGGGACGGCATAATTATAAAGATATAGCACGTCTATCTAATAAGGAGATAAGCAAGGAGAAATAATTAAAAAATTAATTTATTATTAAATATAATATTACAAATATAATTTATTAGTTAATATAATATTAATATATAATTAATATGTTATTTTTTTAGAATAGAATTAGTATCATTATTTAATTTAGAAATTATTAATTAGTTAATATAATATTAATATATAATAATATATGCTATTTTTTAGAATTAGAGTCAGTATTTAATTAGGAGTATAACTTACTAACGATTAAATTAATATAAAGATTATAAAATTACACATAAGCTTGAATTCTATATTTCAAAAATAGTACATGTCAAAATAAAAATTCTATGCGTTAAAAATTAAGCACACGTATCAAAAAAAATTTAGGTCAAATGTTGAGATACGAGACATTTTTGTCTTCTTTTTGATATATTTATTTTATTCACAAAAAAATTGATTTAAAAATTCTATATAATCTATAAATATAATTAAAGTCCTCCAAATATTCAAATAAAATTAATAAGTTATTTTTCGTAAGATTTTAATTTTTTTAAAAGCTTATTATTCAATATACTAACATTTGGTTTTATTTAAAATATAAGCCGTTGATTTAAGTAAAAAGGTTGAGATCATTCAACTATTAATTATGATATTAATCATATTTGAAAGAATCATATTTTAAAATAAGTGCAAGATTTTTAAATTTGAGAAAGTAGAAGATATTTCAGGTGACAGGAAATTAAAAGTCTTAAGGACTTGAAATCTGAATAAAAGAATGTGCCCTTATTGTTTAGTGGTCATTGATCGGAGGCAAACATTACAGGAAAAAAAAAAACCTGGGATAGAAGGAGATGCACATGTTTAAACCATCTAACACCATTGGTCTAAGTTGTAATTATTGTGAGAAAATACGAAAGGGAGAAATCTTTTCGTGCCAAGCAACACATTGTCGGAGGATTTTGAAACACTTTCCGGCTCATGTATGTGAAAAAATTTGTGAATTCACACCAAGGAAAAGAAAAACATCAGCCGCTGTCACTGATGAAAGATACTAGGACTAAGTATCAAGTACGAAAGGCAACTTCCTCTTCTCAAATACTAAAAAGGAAGAAAAAGAACAGAGAAAGGCTCTATTATTACTTAGAGATGAGAAGCAAAAATAAGTTGATGGATACTTCTGAGGATATTAGCGAGGATGATCATTTAGAAACCTGTGCCGATATGGAAAAGATAGTCGATGGAGAAGAAGAAAAGTTTCGGGGCTGCTCATTTTCACATTTTGTGTCTCTAACCTGTTAACAATATGTCCTTTTGTCTTTTTTTAATTTTATTATTGGTATCTGTTTTCGTTTGTTCTCCAGCTCGCAGAAAGAATAATAATGCTCCTTGTAAATGCCCTCGTTTAGCTGAAGAAAAATTAATTACCCAGATCTTAGGGTTCCTGCTAGAGTGCAAATTTCAAACTCACTTTTACCATATTTTTATATTTTTACTGGTTGTCTTCTGAATTTAGGAGATATGTAACCAGCGAATATCTCAAACAATTGATGGGTACTTAAAGTATTATACACATTATTGTTTCTTTAAGCAAAGCAAGCGAAAATTCTGCCAGAAATGAGATTGGCGTGTGTGGTATAGCATGAATCTGGATCAATAAATTTGATGAAATGGAACCCACATGACAGGACTGTGTGCTTGTTCGTATCCATGCAACAACCGATGCAAAAAAATCAACATTGAAATCGCTGAGATGAAACTTACATGGAGAAGGGGAGATGGATATTCTGATCCAATTCGATTAGAGCACAGTGATGATAGGAAGATATGGTGCAAAATGTAGATGACAAAACAACAAAAATGTGGGACTATAGACGCATATGTGGATCATATATTGATCAGGCTGATACCCTTGTCGTGCGATTCCTGCACATATAGAGCTCCAAGACTTTTAAATACTGATAAGACCTCTTTTGTTTTCGTCTACCGCTGCTATTAATTCTGCCACTTGCTATTGCTGTTTTCCTTCATCTTAGGGCATTCTATCATTATAGCCATTATCTGCCTTTGCTTGCTTCCTATATTATATCATATATAGGGGACCCAAATCAAGCGACTTTAAGTCGATAATTTCTATTGCACTTCTTGATTTCTCTTATACAAATAAAAGTACGTTATAATGATGTATATTTCTCATATAATTTTAAATTTATCAAAATTAAATAGAAAAGGATATGCGAGTTAACAAATAACTTTTTTTAGCATTTTATGTTAATAAAGTTATTCATCATTATTTGTCTTAATATCGTTTTAAGGAATTATTTGATTTTTATGGCTCTCTATAGGCTAATCATGTCTAACGTGATCTTAAAAATTAATTATTAATTGGGTTTAATTTGGTATTGGAGTGGTGTCCGTGGCTATTAGGCCTTAAACTTATTTCAAGGACTTCAAAGTTGTATCTATGATTCAAAAGACATTGTTTATAAGACATGAAATTAATATTTGTCTATATGGCATGAAATTGACGTTTCTATGTCGTATATTTCATATGGCACGCATTTGTTGGGCAGGCCTGCAATAAGAAATAGATTGCATTTGAGCAATATAAGCAAAGAAATTGCAGTTAAGGTTTAACATTACCTATGATATATAAATAAGCAAATGGAAGATTCAAACTAAGAGAGGTTGAATTTTCTCATATTCTGTAGCTAAGTACTATAGATGATTCTCTGTCCAGGCAATTCCATGCAGAAAGTTCATATAGCATTCATGAACTTGGATAAAGAAAATTTGTTTAGATCTGATGGAAATGGAACCCGCAAGACAGAACTGGGGTCTAGCTTGCGGTACTTGGGCGAATTCATGCAAAAGTTCAGTACTAAGGCGCAACTTAAGATAGTAAGTAATTATACGCTGCAAACAAAGCTGAGTACAGTCATAATGAATAAGAAGCATACGTACAAAACAACAAATTTGTGGGACTAAATAGACTGGTAATCCCCTTGTGCGCTTCCTGCACACACACACACACACATACATATATATATGTGTTTCCAGACCTTTCAAATACTGACACGACCTCTTTTATTTTGAGGACTTTTTTCTCGTTTCCTCAATCTAGCAGTAAAAATAAAATTTTGGACCCGAATCAACCATCTATTTTGTGTGTTTCTTAATATACATGCAATTTGGAAGATAATTTCTTTAGGCGGTCATGGTTTTTCTTTATACTATGCAATGCAACGATGGATTTGCCCATGCATGTAAAATTGCTATGAAATTAAATTTACATGTCACCTTATAAAGAAATTATATATGTTGAACTTAAATGGGTATGGAAATTCAGTTAATGAACTAATTTGAGCCATAAAGATAAGGACTTTGAGAGGGGAAAGACCAAGGATTTCACTTTCACCTTTAAAGGGCATGTAGTCAAACAAGAGTCATTTTGTTCAGCTATCAAAATTATGTTAAGGGGTACTCAGATCCTAACATAATAAGGTATCAAAGGTGTGTTAGGCAAGGCAGCAAAGACTAGATTTTAGGTGTTGACCACACTGTAAAATCCCTAAACTGATAAATAGAGATCACCACCTCATTACAAATTGCCATGCCATTTTCATCTCTGTCAAAATAAGTGTATAGTATATATAGCCCGCTGTATAATGCAATTCGAATGCAACCTGCAAAAATAACTTGTATTTGAGGATATTGGCAGCAGGCTGCATGTGTCAACTTCTGATTTGGTGTTTTAATAAAAGGCTTGTCTTCCAGCAAACCCAACAGAGAAATCAAATTCAAAGACCAAACATGCCTGAACTTTTGAGACAATGGCCACAGCACACCAATCAATATTCTTTAAGCTCATTACTCTAAATATGTAATTAAGCTTTTCATAATAATAATAAAATAATAAATGATGGATCATAACAATGGCAGAAGTTAAAGAGTATTAGAGCGCGGACAGTACTAGAGCTAGAAATTTATATGAAGGGACTAATTAAATTTCATCCTTATTACGTATGGTATTAAGAGAAGTTTAGAGAAAATTAATTATCAAACTCTTAGCGGACAAAAAACACCAGAGTAAGATTAAAATTTTCAAAAATATGTGGCTGAGATGGAAAAATTAATAAATATATACATGAAGACTAAAAATTTCTGGAAGTTAGGGCCTAGAACTACAAATCTAATTTGATTCCTACCATAACTTAAAGAACACATTTGTGTATGTATATGTACATGATTCGATTACCATTTTCCACGAATCAAAATAAAGAATGGCTGCTAGTTAGAGACAGCTCATGTTGTAAGGCTATGAGGGTGCAAAGGGTTATGGGTGAGCCAATGAAACCCAAGAGAAGCTATAAAATAAAGAGAGAAGGCGAGGTAATAAAAGATTATAAGCACTTTATTTGTCTTCCTCAGGGAAACATGGCATGCTAATTGGAGAAAATACCAAGACCCGACATATAGAAGGATGAACAAATCATTAAACGAAACCCTAACATGAAGAGGCTCTAGCTGTATGTATAAACAGTAAAACATAGAGACTATTCGAAGTCATACATGTACAGACAGTATATGCAAATGGTCTTAAAAAAAGATAAGGGGACAATAAATTAAGAAAGAGAGATAATAAATATGAGGAAATTAAAGGATGGAAAGAATGGAGAGTAGTTCTCTCCAAAGTGTAGCCATGTGAGAAGCATTATGCTGTAGAATGACGCTGCAAAATTAATGTTCACATAATGTAGTCTTCAAATACATTCTTTATATATAACTGTCCTATATTAGGAATGGCAAACACGATCCCTTCCATTTCTTGAACGAGGCAAATGTGTATGTGGGGAATCAAAGATATACATCCATTAATCTATCTCCTGTTTTCATTACCTCACATAATCCATATTGCCTACATGACCATAAAATATCTGTGGGAAATCAAGACAAACATCTTTTGATCCTCTATATTCTATGTAAGCACGTCTTCTTTTTTTTCTTTTTTCTTTTTTCTCCTTGTCTTCGTACGAACTGTTTCGAGTGAGCAATTACACCAAGTCTTGCATTCTTGTAGTTTCCCCTTATGAGCATTAGTGGATTAGTGCTAATTGTTGCAGTAAGTAGCTAGAATAACAATCATATACACATATATATGAGTAGGCCAAAAATAATCTCTTTATGGAGTTTTCTTTTCCCTTCAAATGACCATTCATGAGTGCCAATTATTTACTTATCCTCTTCACCTGACAATAACTCTTCCATATTATGTACATATATAATTGGAAAAACGATCCCAGATACCCCGACCTTTAATCATTTTTGCGAATCTACCCTCACCTTTATAACTTATCAATTCTCTCCACCATGTTTGCGTATTGTATCATTTCTACCCACCTGCGTTTTGGCGTGTGCCACTAATGACATGGCGTCCACATGTAGCTCTACATGTTTGTCTACGTGGCTGAGGACATTGAAGTACTTCAAAACTCACTGTTTTTTCCCCAATTCTATCCTCAAATCTAATTTCTAGGGTTTACAATTACAATACAACTAATAACTTCCAACAACACCAATTGCTAAATAGCCAGAACAACAGGATTAATAGGTGGGTTAGGTCCAAACACTGCATTAGCTATAGTAATGACGCCGGGATTCTGACTGCTCAAACCAGCAAAAGCTACTGTATTCGTCTTTGCAAGATTGAACTGGAAGTGAATCAGACCAATTGGGAACACAAAAACATCTCCTGGGTATAGCACTTTTGAGACTAAGCGATTAAGGTTTGATGTAACAAAGCCGACATAAAGAGTTCTTTCAATGACCACAAGAATTTCTGTTGCTCAAGGGTGAGTGTGCAGAGGGTTTAAGCCACCATTTGCTGCATAGTCAAGACGAGCAAGAGAAATACCAAGTGTATTAAGGCCTGCAATTTGATCGACATTTAAGAGAGTGACATTTACTCCATTTTGGTTTGCAGTATCCCTTGGGATGTTAAATCCAGAAAAGAAGAAGTATTCAGCTACGGTAAGATTTGGGTTTTTGCAGAATTTCCCATTGACAAACACTGCAACATTTAATTAACAAATAAACCCTAGAAATTGTAAACCCTAGAAATTAGAATTGGGAATAGAATTGGGGAAGAAACAGTGAGTTTTGAGGTACTTCAATATCCTCAGCCACGTAGACAAACATGTAGAGCCACGTGTGGACGTCATGCCATTAGTGGCACACGCCAAAACGCGGGTGGGTAGAAATAATACAATATGCAAACATGGTGGAGCAAATTGATAAGTTTTAAAGGTGAAGATTCGCAAAAACGGTTAAAGGTCGGGGTATTTGGGATCGTTTTCCTATATAATTACATATACTTTATCAAGAAAAAGATATATGCATGAAAATTCGATGCTTTAACGTAACGGTAAGATGAAATTATTTTAAGAGTGCTTGTATGTATTAAACACTATAAACCCAATTGATTTTGTGTATTAAAAAAATAAATTTAGAATTTCTTTATTTAATAAATTGATTTCATTATCTTATGATACTTTTTCAAATTTAATTTTTAACGATCAATTTATTTATCTATTAAATAGTTTTTAAAATTCTGAAAGAAAATATGATCATATCGTGCAAAAACAGTTCTAAACGAGTTCTACACGATTGTTATTCAAGCAAAGTAGGCAGAAAGTCCGACAAAATTGAAATTGGTGTATGCAATATAGCATGAATTTTGGATCAAAAAGTTCGATGGATTTGATGGGAATGGAACCCACAATTGACTGTTTGCTTGGGCGTATCCATGCAATAGCCAAGGCAAAAATCAACATTGAATGCTGAGAGGAGATTTACATGGAGAAGGGGAGATGGATTTTCTGTTCCAATTCAATAAGAGAACAGTGATGATAGAAAGATATATGGTGCAAATTGTACATGAGAAAACAACAAAATTGTGGGACTTTAAGACTGATTTCAAGCAGCTGGTACCCCCCCCTCGTGCAATTCCTGCACATAGAGGTTTCAAGACTTTTAATTACTGACAAGACCTCTTTTGTTTTCCTCTAGCAGTAGTACTACTTTTACCATCGGAGATTGCTGCCTCAATATGGCCTTCTACCATTAAAACCATTATCTTTGTTTGCTTCCTTTACTGGCCTCAATCCCTCTTCCAATATTGTATTATGGGGACCCAAATCAAGCAACTTTTGTAGATGTTTCCTTTTTCAAGTTCTTGGTCTCTCTTATACAAACCAAAGTACAACGTAATGATGCATTTTTCCTGTCTAACATTATAGCTTTAATTTATCATTATCATCTACAGACATATGTGCGATAAATAGTTTGTGGAAATCATAAATGATACTAAAGTTATTGTCAAAACTAATATATAGACCTAATTAACTATCAGAGGCAATGATGGACCCAACGGCGCCGAGAGAATCATACGTCTTCAAAGTTTTAATTTATTATATTGCTAATTTAGATATAAAATAAGATTGACTTCGTCAGTTTAATTTCTTTTTTTTTTTTTTTGAAGAAAAAAATGAAAGGAATTATTGAGACCAACTATTTAAAATTTAAAAGATTAGGTTTAGTTTTATGGGCCACAGAAAACTTGCTCAACTTCTTTAAATTAATTCGAAAATTATGTTATCAAGTTGATTAATGGACTAATTTAAGAGTTTTCTTTGACTGACCCTAATGTAAATGTTAGTTCTGTCATAGTTCAAGACAACTCATAAACTTAACCTAACTCTATGAAGAAAATGTGAAATATTATCTTTACCCATTTGATCACAGCTGCCAAGTGAAGCTACTATATTCGTATCACTTCTACTTTCACATATTTGATAATTTTTACAAAGCAACAAAGACAGTGGTAAAATATTAATATAAACTGCATATTATGAACGGGCTCTTAAGAAAAAGAAAGAAAGAAAAATCCTAGCTCGGTCGCTGATGAGAGAATCTTGAGCAGCCCAACTCGTGATCTTTGAATATTGTTCTTGTGTTGGCAGGTCATTAAGCAACCATGACAAATGAGGCAAAAGGCGGGGACTTTGAGGATAGATCCAATCCAGGCCTTATTTTCAGTTGCTTATCCTACAGCCTACATGCCCTAAAATATATTTGAGAAATGAAGCCGTCATATCATTGGATAATAATTACCTATATTTATATGTGTGCATACAAGGACAATTTAATTATGGAGGAGCAAGATGGGAAGTTTGAATTTTCGAATGATGATTGGCTGGAAGATAATGTAAAGGAAACAAGATATATATAAGTCAATTATAGTTTACATAAAAATGTCTTTTGTTGCTTATGTTTGCGTTGTCCACTTGGTCAATTACACCATAGGGGGACAGGGATAGAATGCAATTTCAAACATTATATCTTATTCCTTCTACTTTAATTTCCATTGCCCTTTTCTCATCGTTTAGTATTGTAGTTTACATATCAAAATGGTAAAAAGTGGGAGTCACTTGTTAATGCTATGTCCTATATATATATATATATATATATATATATGCATGCTCGAGGATTTTGAAATTGTATTTATGACAAGAATAAAAGACATCGAATAGAAATATCTATTTATAAAAATATACACTTAATCTTATTATATGATTGTTTATGTTATTAATATTTTTACTCTAAGGTTTCTATTAGTTTTGGACTAGCAACAAGACTCATCGTTAAATGAATGGAACCCCAAGGAAGATTTGATTTGAGCTGGTGGAATTGAAATGAATCCCACTAAAAGTAAGTCTATTCTCCTGCATCATAATAATGAACTACTTATTCATCATACTTTCTTATAAATACTAATCTCTTTGATGAAAACAGGAGTTGAATTGAGTATCAATTTAGCTTGTTAATTTGAGACTTGAGAACGTAAATTTCATTATTGTCTCAAATTATCTCAAGCTTTCCTTCAGCTACTATAACTTATCAGTTAGATTTCTGAAACATCCCCTCAAAAAACTGTCATCAGAATATACATGTCAACAAACAAACATTACTCATCTTTTCTTCTATATGTTAACTTCCAGGATCTCAATTTATATCTTAAGAGCACTAAACTAAAGAAATTGAACCTACCTCATCATAGATACATGAAAAATCCTTCTACATCTGCGCATTGTTTATTCGGCCTTTCATATAGCATGAATTTAATGTTCACATGGCCTTTCTTTCATAAGGCATAATGTTTGTTGATATGGAATGAAACTTTGGGCAGCCTGCAATAAGAAATTATTTCATTTGAGTGAGTATATATATATATATATATATATATATATATATATATGTATGTATGTATATATCGATTCGCAATATAAATAAAGAAAATTGCAACTATATCAGGTTTAACACTACATGTGATATATAAATTAAGCAGTGAAAACTTCGAACTGAAAAAAGAGGTTGAATTTTCTCATATTCAGTAGCCAAGTACTATAGATGATTCTCTGTCCAGGAAACTCCATGCAGAAGTTCACCAAAATTGAAATTGACATGTGAGATATAGCTAGCAAAGTTTTGATGAGATCTGATGGGAATGGAACCAACAAGACAGAACAGGGGTCTAGTCTGCGTTACTGGGGCATATTCATGCAGAAACTCAGCACTAAAATGCAAATTAAGATAGTGAGAGATTTACATAGAGAAGGGGATATAAATTATATGCTGCTGCAATGAAAGAAGAGTACAGTAAAATATTAACAGAGAAGTATACGTACAAAACAACAAATCTGTGGGACTAAATAGACTGGTAATCCCCTCGTGCGCTTCCTGTACATATATATATGTGGTGAAAGCTAGGGTTTTCATGACCTTTCAAATGCTGACAAAGACCTCTTCTGTTTTCCTTTCTGAGCTTCTTCTATTAACTATTAGTCATTCCTCTTGTTGGATTCCTTTGATGCCCTCCTCTTTTTTGAAATATCCATATTATAGGGACCAGAATCAAGCGCCTATTTTTGTGTGTGTTGCTTTTCCAATGTAGAAGCAATTTGGAAAACAATTTCTTTAGGATTTGCACGTGTAGTGGTATGATCTTTAGGATGTGTTGCTTTTGCTTATGTTGCAGTACAATAAATGAAATGCAATGATATAAAGATTTGCCCATCTTGGAGCATAAATACATGCATTCAATTGGAGATTGGTGTGCCACACAAATGAAGAGATAACAAACAAGTTAGCGTATATGAGAGAGAGTAGAGCCTTTTGGCTTATGGTTTGTGGTTTTTGAGGCAAGCTTTGCTTGCATGTGAGGAATATACGGAGGAGCTATTGTTAAAATTAATAGAAGGCAACTTTTACATGTATTATTGTTGTCAGTGTAGTAGATGTTTATATGAGAATGGCAAAATTCTAATCCCATTTAATGTAGATGATTGGGGATGTAGGTCTATTCAGAGACCGGGCCACGTTATAATTTTTGTGTTGTTTTCTGAATGTTTTATTTTATTTTATTTTTTAATAGGAAATAACTTATTACATGAACAGTTATAGAATGACTCGTTAAATAGTTATCTCTTTTGTAGATTATGTACTAATTCAGTTGTTTATATTTCTATTTTATAAATAATGACTTGTATATAATATCAATTATTCTCTTATTCCTAACAGTAATTAGTATTAACAAAAAATAAAAGTTGGAGTCATTTGAGCTAAGGGAAAAAGCAATTAGAATTCACCCTTCAAAGGACATACAATCGAATCAAACAAGAGTCATTTGTGAGGCATGTAAACACAAGCCCCAATCGGTCCCTCCCTTCTAGGCAAAGACAGGTCAATTACTACGTGTTGGTCATGTGAGCTAGATTTTGGGTGGTGACCACACTGAAAAATCCCTAAAATGTATGCCATTTTCAGCTAAACTATATATTCTATCGATGAGAGTACAGTATAGCCTGTTGTATAATACCAAAATTGAATCGTAGGAGCAGGGTGCCATGTGTCGACTGCTGATTCAGTGCACAATTTGGTGTTTTGGTCTTCCAGCAAAACCCAACAGAGAAATTGAAGACCAAACATGTCTGAACTTTTGAGACAAATGGCCACACCAATCAAATATTCTTGGAGCTAATTATTTCTCATGTTCTTACTTTTACCTCTATAAGTGACTAACATAAACAAGTTACTAAAGTAAATCAAAACTGTTAGTACTGTGTTTAATTTGGACACGAACTGTTCCTTGTCAAATGGAAACTGTAATAACTCCAAAATTGATTAATGCTTCAAGTGACTGATCATGCTTTTAAATTTAAAAGCTCAATTTGACTATGAATTCGACGATAAGTTCAAAATTTCTCATTTATATTCTTTGTTAAAAAATACTATTCCTGCCCAGAAATAATAATTACATTACACAATAAACCCCAAAGGGGCAAAAAAGAAAAAATCAAAACAATAGTTTTTTTCTTAAAAAGAGAAAAGAAAAGAGTAGGCAACAAATTTTTCATTTAACTATTGAAGAAGATACCAAGGCTAAGCCTCCATGACGCAAATTAATCTCTGCTCCTTTTCGCCCTCACTTTGGCCAACTAAAATTCTATTATTGTCGTAGTCATTATGCGTTAGCAACTGAGCTCTTTTAGCTTCCAGGTCCCAGTCAGTAGATCCCACAACGTAGAACATGAGTCCAGCGCAACAAACCTGAGCTGATAACAGCCCGAGCCATAGACCACAAAACCCAACACCAACCCAGAACCCAAGTCCAATGGCTACTGGCATTCCCACCAAATAAAATGCACCAAGGTTGACGTTAGCTGCACTGGAGGGTCGTGCACTTCCTCTTAAGACTCCACACCCAACCGTCTGCGGACAGTTGCCGAGTTCACATAATCCTAGTATTGGTAAAGCAGCTGTTGTCAGCCGTAGAATCTCCGCATCACTAGTGAACATTTGGCCCCATTTATCCTTCATTCCTGATGCAAACATTGATGCTATTACACCTATCACGGCTGATATAAACACCGCCACCACAGTGGATAATTTTGCCTTATGAGGACGGTTTGCCCCAAGTTCATTACCCACCCGGGTAGAAACAGCAAACCCAAGAGAACTAGGAAAAATATAAATCAACGACGTCGTTTGTATCAAGATACCCATTGAAGCAACTGTTGACTTGGGATTCACTAGAAGTCCACATAAAATAATCATGATCTCATACCACCACCACTCTAAACAAACTGATACGCAACTTGGCGCCGCTAGTTGTATCAGCGGCTTCCACCCCGTGAAACATTCTCGGCTCGGCTTAGTCCATGTTGGCTCGTACAAACCAGAAGCCCATACATAAGAGACTAAGGACAAGAGTACAAAAAAGTTGGAAGCGGCGGCTGCGGCTGCTATGCCAGCAACCCCGAGCTTTAAGTGATTGACAAGTAAGAGATTAATAGGTAAATGAAGAATAGTTCCAGCGAGAGATGCTAATGTTAGAGGGTGGGTGATACCTTGAGCACGAAGGTAAATGCGGATTGGGTGGATGAAAGAGTTGGTTAAAAGGTCAGGTAAAGAGAAGAGTAAATAAGTGTGAGCAAGACTTGTGATGTTAGGATCTTGATGAAGATAGACAAGGATTTTAGACATGTTAATCCAAAGTAGAAAAATGGGTATTGATGAAACTAAAAGAAAAATCACGCAACGATGAAGGGTTACGGACAGAAGCTTTGGACGTTGAGCGCCAAAAGCTTGAGAACAGAGAGGCTCCATTCCTAGAGCTAGACCTGAAAGAACAGAATAACCTGTAATGTTAGCAAAGGCAATGGCAAGAGAACCAGCAGCAAGCTCTAGGTCACCGAGATGGCCTAAGAAGAGCATGGAGACAATGGAGCGGGAGTAGAGAATGAGGGCTGTTAGAACTATAGGAAAAGCCAGTTTGAAGAGTGATTTTGTCTCTGAGATTATCTCTGAAACAGAAGGATATATTTCCTGCGGCGGTGGTGCTTTAATTGTGACATTCTTTAGGTCTTTTATGGTGGTGGGCAGTGATAAAAGATTCAAGTAAAGATGACCACTCTCTGACGGTTTCTCTATCACAACATAGCTAGCACTGGTGTCTGGATTACACATAATTAAGTTTCCTTTAGACGATGGCTTTCGAATCTCGATCAACCTATAGCAAATAATTTTCTCTTCTTTCTTCAATCCCGAGAGATACTCTCATCAAGAGCACTCATACACTGTATAAAAATGGAAGTTAAGCTTCAAGGCGAAGGATAGAAGATAGATAGAGATGAAGATGTTTTTGTTTTGCAAAAGATTGCCGAGAAGAGATATGCAAAATGGGTATAAATAGAGGAGTGAAGATGGAATTTAATGTGCTTATTCTCTGTTTCTTCTTTTTTTTTTTCCTTATTTTTCTGAAGCAGTTTTTACTTTTATATATTTATTTACATAACCGTAAACAAATGACTTTCTACTATTTTATTTTATTACTTAAGATTTGATATATATATATATATATATTATAATTAAAAGAATGTAATATATATATATATATAATTATTTACCAATTTAATATTCAGATAGAGTTTTCCTTCAAGTTTTGATGCTCCTGTTATGAAGCTTATTATGTCTGAATATTCTGCTTTGCTTTAATAAATATTTTTCTGGTTTTTTGTTTTTTAAAGAAAAAGGAAAGGGACGTCAGATTGTCAGAGTAATGAAAAGAGGTTCAATTTCCCATATAAGTAAATTAAAATTTATTTACACTATTACAATAAGTTGTGAAGCCATATAGCTACCTAATGCATGTTTACCATTTTAGCACCTTTCCTTCCTATCTTTTGTGCCCCACTCAGACCAGAAGTCATTATGCCTTAACCAATTTGACGAAATTTCGGGTCATCTAATATAAGCCTTAATTAAGGTATGTATTAAACGAAACTTTTTTGTTTTTAATTACAGCGCCTTATTCATTAAAAATGGAACGTCTCATCTGTTTCTCAATTCATCATACACTTTCAGGGTCACTATTTATAGCAAGCTTATCATTTTCTTTTTAAGAAAATAATTATCTAATTTTTAATTTATTACAATATTACGTAAGTAAAAAGTCCAAATTTAGTAAATTGATGTTGTTTTTTTCTTTTTCTTTTTTAATCAAGTAAAAATTTAAAATAATATAATCGTATTAGATTTTTTATGAGTTTAAAAAGTCACAATCGGTATAGTGTTTTAATTCTTCTTTGAATACTTTTTATGTGTTTATTTGATAGAAAGATTAGAGAATTTAGATTAAATTTATATACAAAGTTTATTATTTGAAAATTTACATAAAAAGATTTTAGTATGTAAGAATTTATATGATTTTATATAAAAATTACATATTAAGATTTTTTTTATATATATTTCACTAAGATTCTTTTATATATTTCAGATACGATCTAATTGTTTTATACTTCTTTTATATAAACTGATATTGATTTATTAAGAAAAATAAAAAAAGTGGAACATGTCTTAAATTTTATAATTAATTTAATCTATGTGACTCATTTAATGATTGATATAATAGATTTAAAATAGAGAAATATTCTTCAATATTATATAAATTTTTTAACTCATATATATATATATATGTATTTGAAAGGAAACAATATCATTAAACCAGGAAATCAAAATGAAGTAACTCTTTACATTTACTTCTAGAGTAGTTTTGTTGCTATAATTCATTCAAATCTTTTATATTTTTTGTAACTTTTTTCACATTCTTCAACTATAATTCCTCTCCAATATTGTTGGTCCAAGCAGCTCGACCCCTCCAAATCCTATCAAATCGAATGTTCATCATTTCCTCAATCTTTGTTTATTTATTGCATATAACAACACGATTCTGAAATCAAACTTTTTGTTACCTTTTTTTGGTTTTATTTTTATTTTTTCTCAATAGTTAATCATGTATAGTTGACTCCACCCTTACAAATATTGATAACTCGGAATCATCACTTTAGAATATGTTTACTTTGTGAAAGGAAACGCATTTAGACTGCCATTAAAGATCCGAATTGAGTCTAAGCATGACATAATTTTCCAAGTCACACTTCACCACTGCTTTTCAAATACATGCTCGGCATGTCATCATCCTACCTATCGGACAATTAGTGGGTCATCAAAGATATTTTCTAACTAATTAACCTTCAACATTTTAACCAACTTTTTTTAAAATATTTCAAACACAAAGTGGATATATTTATTAGTTTAAAATAATTAAATATTTATAATTATTTAATATTAAAATATACAGTATATGCCACTTTTATATCTATTGTAATATTTATATATTTAATATAAATAAAAATTAGCCTCAAATTTATTATATATAAAACATCAAAGGGAAATATATAAAAAAAAAAAAAGCAGAAATATAATATAAGTTAAAAAGACATAAAGGCAAATTGAGCAAAAGGGATGTTGATGAAATTTGGGATTTGCACTTTTGAGAGATGAAATAGTAAAAGGATAATAATTAAAAGAGGTCAATTTTCTTTTCTAAGCTATCGATTTGGACAGAATGTCTCACAAACCATGTGCAGCGATGCGCCCCACGTGGATATGCCATGCGTGTGGGTCTCTGCAACTTGGTTCTGCTTTTTTCAATATTAATATTATTTCACAGCATTTTAGGAAGGCTAAATTTGTAGAATTAGTTCTTATTCTGACGATAAAGTAAGTTACTTGAAGATGAAGACTGTTAGAAAGAAAAAATGGAGTTTCATATGCAGAAATTAACTTAATGGTTTGGGATTAGATAACTACCATTTGTAAAATGCATTACTTTATAAACAAAGGGGGTGGAGGTACCTTACCCATTTCCTCTTCCCCTTTGGCTTGAGTCCTAACAAGGCAAGTTCTTTTCTTTTTATTTTCTTCTTTTTTTCCTTCATCTGCTTTACTGAGTTGGATGGAAGCAATAGAGAAGGAAATGAGCTGTGCGTAGGAGGCAAGCAGCTGGCTTTTATTTATAAAAAAACCCTTCTGCAACTCCTTCTCTTCTATCACGTGTCCATTTCTTCCCGATTAATTCTTTGGCCGCCCAACAGTTTTCTTTTTTAATTCAAAATTCTCTCTGCATACCATAGTATTAATATTTATTTAACATATCTTGGATGTTAATTAATTTCCAGAAGTATATAATCTTTTATGTCTTGAATTTTCAGCTTTTGACGTGTATATGAATATGAAATCTTATTAAAATATAATTTTAATTTTCTTAAGACTGTATATATATGTACACAGTAGACTACGCACACTCAAGACTCTGTCAAGGTAACTTATCACGTAAATTATACAGATTAATTTGAGAAAATGAAGCTACCATTATTGACCTGGTCCAGTTCACATAACCTCAACTTCAATCAGGGAAATCTCTATCAACGTACTCGATAGAGAATCTCATCTTCAAAAATTTAGTAGTACAATTGCATGTTATTTTACTAATGCTGTTTGGGGGAAAAACTTTATTTGGTTCGTTTTTTCCCTTTTGTTATTTGTTTATATATGTAGGCCTTTTTTGATTTTAATGCATGGAGAGTGACATTATGGGACGTTCACATGTTAGGGTCCAAAAAAAAAAAAAAATCAAGAATGCTTGATATCGCAAGACAGTTGGCAATAATAATCAAGTTTCAATAAGAACAAGAAACAGGGAAATTTTATAAATTTATTTTACGTGATCAACGGTGATGACTGATGACCTTTCGAGCAGTAGTACTACAGGCACATAAAACTTTCCTCGTAAATTTTCGAAATTAGGAGACCAATTAAATTTGATCTTTTTTTCCTCTCTTTTTTGCTTACCCTGGAATAATATTCTCTCTCTCTCTCTCTCTTTCTCTGTCTTGTTGAGTTGGGTGTAATTGACATGTTATTGTCCTTTCCAAGGAGGGGTGGTTGTCTTTTGCAATGTGAGAGTGAGTGGTGTTTGTAAGGTTGCCGGGAGGTGGGGAGGTGGTAGATATCGAGTGAGACAGGAGCGGCCAGCTTTTGTCCAGTCTCTTTTTTCGAATCTTTCACCACCGCTCTTGTTTGTGTTTCTTTTACGGGAGCGCGTTGACGTCCTCTCTGTTCCGTTCCGTCCCGTTCTCAATACAAGTACTTTTTCCTTTTTATCATTTCAATCCCATAAGGATTAAGGAAATTGTTAAGGCCAGACCAGAGCTTCTAAAAGAAATATTACATTTCAACTATCATCATGTCCATTATCTTGTTTGTTTGTTTTTTTTATAAGCTGTGAATTAAGGTCTTGAAAGGATATTGTTAAGAGAAAGAAAAAAAGACTAATACATTTAGGTCATGTCTCTGTGTGTATGTGGTACTACAGAATAACGACTGTTGTTAGAGAGACTAAAACAATGGTCAAAAGAAGCTAAATGAAGATAGATGGATGTGCAAGCTAAAGCAAATTGGCGTGTGGAAAAGTTTTGCGGGAATTATGTGAATTTGGGAAATGACATTGGAGGATAGGATATGCCCTAGTTAAGGAATATACAATGTATGGTCATTACTATTGTTTTTGAGATTGTGGGTGGCTGGAGTCCACGTCAAAAAAAAAAAAAAACATAGTAATGGGTATCTTTTGTTTAAAGAGATGGGCATCTAGTGTCTATTTAAATATTTGATGGGGGCACATGATCAGTTTTGAAAAAAAAGAAAAAAATAAAACTCTTTCTGCACTTGCATGAGTTGGTAAAAGGGTCTTTCTAGCTGCTTGTATCACTCACTCCTGCTTGCACACACTGTTGCCTGACTCCATGCGAGTACATATCAGTATACAATGGGCTCGCATGCCCACTTTCCATATGACTGTATTTCTTTATTTAAAAGAAAATTAAAAAAAATGACATGTATTGTAATGAAATAGCAAAAGGATTGGAACTTGTGTTGAGCTTTGATTTTCAGTATCTGATTCTAATCTCCTAGCTAGGGTAATTTGAATTTACCCTAATTATAACAAATTGGCATTGCCCTATTTCATTCTTAATTAAGCTGCAATGCTGTAACAACAATAACAGTGGTATATAATAGAAGTGAATAATGAATTCAGCATGATGACTATATAGTGAGCTTATGCATTATACATTTTAATCATGGATCACATCAACTTCAAATAATTATTTGAAGATATGCTTAGTGTTGAGGTGTTGACCGCATTTACACTTTCTGTTCTTCCATTCTATCAACAAAGTTCAACTGCTATATGTCTAATTATTGAGTTTACTATTTTTGTTTTTAAATTCTTCCAACTGTGTGGTTCATAGGGTCCATCATGCATTATTTGAAAAATAATTTAGCAGATAAGATAAAGAATTCTTTTGAAATATTTAAAATTGGGTAAACCTTTTTCTTTTCTTTTCCTCTTCTCTAAATGGCTTTTGAACAACACTTGTGAAAATTGACATTTTTATGTGGATATATATGACACTCGGGCCTATGATTTCAACATCTCCCCAACAACCATCACAAGGAATTATTACGCATGGAACAAAATCAAAATTTTCTTTTCTTTTCCAAATATTGTTGCAAAAAAGAAGCTCGAGTTATCAGTATTCCTATAGGCACACAGGTGGCAGCACCCCAGATGGGCAGCGAAGGATGAATTAGAGATACTTTTCATGAACAAAACCCCCCCTTTTCTAACACTAGCATTTCTGAGTAATTTTGCATTCCCGCACCCACAAAAGAAAAAAGGAAAAAGAAAAAAGCTCTGGAAAGGCTAGCAAAAAGGTGTATGCAAATGAGCACAAAGTATATAATTAGATCTTGTTTCTTTTATATATTTTCTTGCTGATCTTGCTAGCCAGTAATCTTTTATAATTATTAAGATGGGGATATGATACTGGTGTATGCCTCCTGTTAGATATTTGATCTGAAGAAAGGCAGCTTTGTCTTATGATATCAAATCAATAATCATCCTTATAATAAAAATAAAAAAGTTAACCAAAAGTATTTGCTTTATATTTACTTTATCATTAAATGACCAAGCTCGATGAATAAGTATTTGCTTGATCTAATCACTTCAGTGTCAAAAAGAATTAATCAGTAAGAGAAAAAGGAAAAGAAAAGAAAATCGTCAATATATATGTATATATATAATGAAGAAAAGGGCAGGTAAGGCAGCCTTTTGGGTTACTAAATTAATGCATGTGCCTGCAGAGTAGCTAATATCAAACATTAAATTGATGAATGCCCCTTTGTGTATGGAACTTGATTTCTTATTATATGTTATGTTGTGTAGATTCGTGTTTGCCTTGCTTTTATTGCCTTTCCTGAAATGGTTATACTGAAAAGAACCAAAAACAGAAGCAACTAGGGCAGAGTCCCACACGCATGCCATATACACATGGGCCGCATTTTCCTGCACATGGTTCGTGAAACATTCTTGTCAATTTCCATCACTTATATATGCATTTCATCTTCTCTTCTTTTCTCTGACCAAAAAGAAAATGCCATTCACAAGCCTTTTTGGGTTTGAATTTATATGCTATATAAAAGTTATAAACATGTTGCATTCTTTTCGTTACGTAACCAAATAGAATATGTACATAGTTTACAACTTCAGATATTAAAATTGACTTTTTACTCATTGGTAACTAATTAATTAGTATTGCGAAAATGATTAGCTCCTAATACAAAAAGAATTCAAAAACTTGACCAAATCACTAGGCTTGATGACCCGCTATTCGTGCAATAAGATTATGAAATATAAGCATATTTAAAAAGAGTGGGGGGTGAGTTTCCACTTGGCAAATTGTGCTGCTTACTCTAGATTCAGATATTGTCAAAACGTGCTTTCTTTTCACAAACTAATAACAGCTTATATACTAGGATTCATGTCCCCAGTCAATGCAAGATTGAAGAGAATATGAGGCAATGAGCAAAGGTTACACAACGCTTAATGCTCTCACTCTTGCCTCCCATAAACCACATGCTTGCCTCCATAATCAATATGCTTAGCCACCTTTTGGTTAACTTCCCATTTTCCTTTTTTTATCATTTTTTTACTTTCTAAAAACTGTTAGTCCACCATTGGCATTGTATGTTACGTGTGTATTGCACCTATTACCTAAATCATAAATATTTTCTTGATTAAAAAAAAAATTGAAAATATAACTCATATATTTTATTAGATATTCATTAAATAAATAAATATAACTAACAGTTTATCGGTTAAAAGTATATTTTTTCAGTAATTATATTATAGTCCTATTAGACACACTTACTATTTTATTTTACTATCCAAAGCTAATGAAAAGAGACAAAGTTACAGTTTGGAAGCAAACCAAACTCTGCCTAATTTGACCATAAATTCCAAACTTAAATTCTCATTGTTGATTTCAAATGAAACACTGTCCTATTGATGCTTTAATTTCAAGATTTGCAAGGGGCAAGTCAGCTAAACATGATTGCTTTGCATTGACAATTTGAATGAGACATAACAGAGAATGTTGATTTCAAATCATGCAGTTTATGCTGTAAATAAACAAGGAGATGGAGGAAATGATGAGCATTCGATTTGATAGGATTTGGAGGGGTCGACTCTTGATTGGACCAACAATATTAGAGAGTAATTATTGGCTGAAGAATGGAAAATGATGAATGCCATTTTCCTTGTAAAAGATTAAAAAGGAGCAGGTGTGTTTTGATATCGAAATCTGTTGAGTGCCCCTCCTCTAGAATCATTTGTGTTGAATTAATTTACAAGACCCTACACAATGTATACTTACCGCTGCATCCACCCAAAGGAACACAGACTCAAAACATTTCCAAGTCAACAATATCTGCCTAATTAATTAACTTCTTTGTGATTGATTCCCTGTTATTTTCTCCTCCAAGGAAGATATGATTCACATGGCACCTCCATGATTTGCTCCTCACTTCATGTATTTTCCATTATGTTTCTAGTTATGATAGAACTTTTTAGTCCTACTTGATGCAAAACTGTATGTATACACTATGATTACCCATTACAACAATAGATTTAGAGAATATTCTAAATCCCAACTCTATCGGGTAAAATTAAAATAGAGGTTACTTCTGTTTATATTAAGCTAATCCTTTATATCTTTGATTTTTAAATTTAAAAATAACGGTGAATATATAAAAAGTATGAAACACATCCTGAAGGCGAAAAATACAAAAAAGGATGAACATAAGCTTACAAATGGCAAATTTAAGAAGAAAACTTCCTCCCACAGCTCTTCACTAAGTCCTCTGGATAACATTCTACAGCAGTGCCACTTTGGACCTTAACTAGTTAACTTAATAAAATGGCTAGGAATTCTATTACGAAGGCCCAGAAGAACTGCCATATGGCCCGAGTTTCCTTAAGTTGGACCGGGCTGCTCCTCCACGCCATATTTTATTTTATTTTTAAATGAAAGGTCCTTTATTTTTTTTAATTATTTATTTATTTATTTTCTTTTTACGAGACTGCAGCTGTTAGTCGATCGAAGATGGCACCTGAACCCAAGAGGAGAAAAATCGAGCCACCACGGCTTCGCAGGTAATCTCCTTTTGTTTTCTTTTTTCTTTTATTATTATTGTTGTTCTAAAGCTAGCCTCTTGTTAGATTTCTGTACAAATTTTTTATTTAATTTCTTATATCACTGGCTTTGAATGAATCCGTATCCATACTGAGATTCATTTTGTTGGTATAGGCGCTCGATGATTAGGAATTGCCTTGTGAAATGTTTTAAGTTTCTCTTCCCCTTCTTTTGAGATAGTTTTCCTATGAAGAGTCGATTTTTTTTACTGGTAAATTAAATTGTATCTGCTTAAAAGAATTTGAACTGAAAGCAGCAATTACTAACTTTAATTTCGTTTTTTTTTTTTTCTGCAATGAGCTGAGAACTGTTATGAGACTTCACTGAAATTGGGTTTATTCCTTGTATTATGAAGTAATAAAGCATTTTCTTTTAACAAACATTACCAGAAAAAATAAAGAGTTTGTGAACTGTATTTTCTGATAGAGACAGGACAAAGTTCTTGACACCCTCTCTCATAATGCAGGATTGTTACTTCGCCTGTAGCAAATAAAACTAGAGATGCAACATCAGTGAGTAGTTTGATGGCAAATTTGTATATATCTTATTTCCTACTACTTGTGTTTGTACTTACAGTAGCGGTATCTTATATCATTCCTTACGTTTTTGATATTTCATTCGGCTGAAAATATGTAGGTTCCAGCGCCCCAGAATCATGGAGTAGATTACAGGATTCAAGCAGCAAAAGAATTTGCAGTTGCTCAAGCGCAGCAAGAGGGTTGCACTGGTAATTTCAAAATTCTTGATTCTCCATTTGAGAACTTTCTAGTTCCTGTTATCCCAACTCGTGCAGAATTAGGTGGATAATTAACCTGGCTGGGTTCTCTACCTTTTAATTGATGATCCAAGCATCCGCCTCATAGTTAGACTGTGTTGAATAGGGCAGCACTTTGCAAAAATTGTTGTCTTGCTTGCATATTTGGGACAAAATGATTAGACATCCATTTGCACTAAGATCGGTTGTGCAATCATAAGCCTTGAATTGAAGCCCCACAATGAGAATTTATTCCGACACACAACCACGTATCTAGTCAGCATCTTTGTACTGAGTATCAAAAGTGTTTACAGATTCCTTGCACTTCTTGCCTTATTTAAACTGAAGAGGAATCTTTTAAAGAACATCAACCTAGCTGTTTCAACATATTGGTATAGCCATGTGGCTCGTATGTAGGTCTAGCCCTGTGATAACCAAGCTTGAAATCTGTTTGCATCCAAATTAAATTATTTCGATGGAATTAAAATTATTTAAAAATCTGACACGTTTCTGCATTCAAATCATCAAAAGGGAAAAAAAAAAAAAAAAGAGGAATAAAATATCGTGCAATGTGCGGTTGATTTATGTTCTAATCAATTACGAAGAATTTAACCAAAAAAAAAAAAGATAAAGGATCAAGCAGTTCAGATCAATTACGAACAATTGAATCAAAAAGAAGGGTCAAGCAAAGAATTTTGTCAATCAATACATAAAGCATTTCAATAATTTACGAGGACAAATTGCAATTCAACACTTTATTTGGCAAAATAAGATTTTATAAAGTAAATGGAGGTTTTAGAAATTCATACAACTTTTTAAAATTTTGAAGATTTTCAATCCAAATAGACAGTTAGAGCATAGTTATATTCTAACTACAATGTAATTATTTGTTAAATACATAAGTTGATTGTAGGATATTGATTCTTAAATTTGTTCTATCGATAAAACTAATAAAAGGTAATATTTCTGAAAAGGAAAAAAAAAAAAGAATAAAAGGTAATACTTTTTTTACTTTTGAAATCCAAGTGGTACTTTATTAATTCATAATCTCAGAAATGATAACATTGGCAAGTATAAATGAATACAGGAGCACCGTTTTGGAATTTGGCATTAGTAGGCAAGCAGCAGTAGCCACTGATGAGCACATGGCCTGTCAATTGCTCCCTGCCAGTTTAAGCTGAATTAATGGTGCGTAACACTCCCTCAGGCAATTATTAACTAGAATTATTTACGTCATATAAAAAGCGTACATAAAAAGGATTAAATACAGCTCACCACCAACGTGGGAAGACCTTATAAATCAAATAATACGAGTAGTTGCTGACTAGGATTGATTGGTCAATTTTGGATGAATTGGTAGTAAAAATTAAAAAAAGTTGATTGGTTTTCTTTTGACAATAATTTCCAGGTCAATTTTGATTTCCACCTTTCCTCACCTAATTCCAAATACAACCTTCACATTTGCAAATCAATTGCCAAACCAGAAGGTCCAAGCCAACCCCACTATCACCCATGCCAAATTGCTTTATCCAACTGCCAATTCAAAGAAAGTTTGAAGTGGATTATAGCATTAATTGGTCATTTTAGAATCTTATTAAGATTCAAGTACTTGATTAAACAAAATTAATGATTTTCAAAGTTGTACTGTTTTTGACCATTCAGCTTCCATATTATATTTGAATATGCTTGATTGAGTTCCAATTGAACTCAAATTTAGATATA
This sequence comes from Ricinus communis, assembly GCF_019578655.1. Classification (NCBI taxonomy): domain Eukaryota; kingdom Viridiplantae; phylum Streptophyta; class Magnoliopsida; order Malpighiales; family Euphorbiaceae; genus Ricinus; species Ricinus communis. The sequence goes on from NC_063258.1 coordinate 27,667,889, forward strand.
TCTTATATAATATTCAAAATAGGAAAATTTTAATTAGATTCACTAATTTTTTGAAATTCAAATTCGATTTTAATACCTAAATTCAAATTCAAGCTTGAATAATAAAATCTGAGTCAATCTTGAATAACTTTTGAGATACTTCAATTTATTTATATTTTAATATAGAAAAAATAAAAAAATAAATCGATCTATATCCGTCGGCTTAAATAAAGGTAGTACGATAATATATATTTACACCATATTAAAAAATATGGCATTCTCATAGTTTAAATTCAAAAGCTTTTCCATTTTCTGAAGTAAAAAACAACATTCATTTTATATATAACAAAACAAAACAAAAATGAAGAGATTTAATGTAGTCCGTTAAAAAATTTCTTTATCCAAAGTATGCTAAATGCGATAATAATTTTTGGAAAACCCGATTATAACCTCAAAACTCAGGTATCCAAGTTACAAGGACTAGCATATTATAAAGAGGTTCCAAGTTGTGGAATGAAAGACCAATAAAATAGTTTTAATAATAGTAATAATAATCATCAATTTGATTTTAATTGATGATGTCTTTTAATAATTATAAATTATGTGTTTGGGTTTTGTATATCTTGAATTCACATTTCTTTTGCGTGCCTAAGAAAAAAGAAAGGTCACTTTTTATTTTATTTCTCAAATTATTTATGGTGTAAAAATGGCTTTTTTTTTCAAAAAAAAAATCTAAAAGAAAAAAAAAAAAGAAACATATGCGGAAAGAGATTTGAGGTGCTCTATTAGATATATTAAAAATAAATACCATTTTCACTAATCTAGATCAATATATTAAGTGCGCAGACCAAACTGCTCAACCAGAACGACGACATTCTCTTGGGCATCCCTGCTCTCAAGCAAATGACCCGTCGGGGTTACTATTTTTGCAACAAGAAGAAATGAAAATCCAGATCAAGATTCAAGAGTTATTCCTTACCGGTTGTATTAAATATGTAAGAATCTGACCATTGGTGGCGGTTGCTTATTTTGTGGCCCACTAAATTAGGATGAAATAGGTTTTGTTCAAATTGGTTAAAATGATAATTATTTCACAGTAAAATAAAAATATTACTTTATTATTATTATTATAATTAGTTGATGAGTCACATTCTTTATACGTATTTTCTTTTATAAAATTTATATATATTTAATTTAAATTTAAAATTATAAGTTTGAAATAAGTTAGTTGTTGTCTCATACTATTAAATTATGGCATAAAAATTTAGAATTCGTATTCAATTTAAAAAATATAATAAAAAATAAATTACTAACAATTAAATATCGTATTATCTCTTTATGTATAAAAGTGTGTTCCCCTTCGTATTTGCTTTTAGATATGATATGGTATAATATGCTTACTATTTTCTTTTTGGAGCTTTACGTAATTTCACTTATGACGTGTAAGAGTGTTAAAAGTATTTCAAGCTTTTATGAGTTTGCCTAACTTTTTTAAGTTTTTTATTCGGAAAAATAATTATGCTGTGTTACATTTGTCTATGAAATAATTGGGAGGATCTATTCGTACTTATCTTTTTCTTATAATTTATGTTTTTGGAACTAGTTGCTATGTCACGTGTCCTGCAACCAATTTTACTTGTTAGTATATAATTATATTTTAGTTGATAATGAATAATATACATAATTTAATATATTTTCTATCAATAAAATAATTTGCTTTCAATTTCCATGTGGATTAAAAAATGTAAATTTTTTAATTATTAATACACTGCTCTTTCTAACATTTCTTTTCAACATTTTATAAAAACTATAATTTTAAAATATAAAGTACAAAACTCATTATATATAATCATTCCTAGAGTTACTTACTAGTAAATAAACATATATCGCCAAACCATACTACAAAATTAAAATATCTATTTGATAAAAATAGTTTCATACTCTTCTTGTTGTTAATTCATTATTTCATTTAAACCGTAACTAAATTTTATATTAATTTAAAAATTTTATTAATGTGGTGAAGCAGTAATAAATTAGCATTCGGTTAAAATAAAAATCTCAAATCGAGACATATTAAAATATAATGTTAATTTTTTTCTCCTAATAAAAATTTTAATTTTCTTTGCTAAATTATGGTACTTTAGTCTCAAAGTAACAAAAAATAATTGTAACATGGCATTCAAACAATGAAATAGAAAAAGAAAAAACAAAGAATAAATGATAATAAAAATTTATATGTATATTAATTAATAAGATTTAAAGTTTTCTTGGCACGTATGCTTAATTTGGACAAATAAAATTTTTATTTTGACATGTGTACTATTTTTGAGAAATAAAATTCAAATTTATATATAATTTTATAATTTTTTATTAATTTATTAATTACTAAATTATATTTCTAATTAAACGCCTACTCTAATATTAAAAAGTAGCATATTAATTAATAAATAATTTTCTAATCAAATAATGATACTAATCTATTCTAAAAAATAAATTATTAATTATATTTTAATATTATATTAATTAAAAAATTAATTTTTTAATTAAATAATAGGACTAATTCATAAAATAATATAATTTATTTATGCAAGGACAAATAACTAGTAAATATAATTTCTCTGTGGGCTTTCTTTTGAGCTGGGTGTACGGAGAGGTCACCAACGGCGGATCCGCCATTGTTTCATATTTTAGAAAGCATTTCTACTTTTTATTGTTTCATATTTTGAAAGCATTTTTGCATTGTGAATTCAATGTCCTTGTAGTTCTAATTTTTCTTAGTTTAATGCAAGTGTCTTTATTTTTTGAAAAAAAAAAGATAAAACTAAATTAGAAAAGGAGAAAGAGTATACAAGAGGATTAGATCTCACCACCAACTTGGGAAAAACTCAGAATTTGATATATTATATATATATATATATATATATATATATAAATATGAGCAGTTGGTCAATTTTGGATGGAATTAGTTAGTTGTAAAAGTTGATTGGTTTTGGCAATATTTTTCAGGTCAATATTGTTTTGATCAATTAATTCCAAATCCAACCTTTTTTTCTTTTTTTGGTAAGACAAATCCAACCTTTCACATTTGCAAATCAATTGCCAAACCAGAAGGTCCAAAGAAAGTTTGGAGTGGATAAAAGCACTAATTCTTCATTTTAATTTTATAATTAATTTTATTTAAAAATAGCCATGAAAGATGAGATAAAATAGTAATGATAAAATTAAAAGAGATCTTTTAATATTATGAAATGTATTAATTTATTAATATGAAATTCATTTAGAAACTCTACCTATTTATTAAAATTTAGTTTAAATATAACAAATTCTACACAAATTTGATTATATAGAATACTAAATTAATTTTCACTACATTTGCAGTACATTAGTTTTAGATTCATAAATAAATTCTGTAAATCTTTGAATTTCGACCAAACACTATATAAGGTTCAAATATTTTATTAACACAAATTTAATATTTTTCTAAGTTATTCTGTGTTTTACCATTCATCATTTGTCTAAATTCAACAAGTATATACAATAAAATCTCTCTACAGTGATACTTTATATAGAAATAATATTTGCATAGTAATAAAAAAAATTATAGTTCCAATTTGATTAGTTATAAATAAAAATAAACTTTCTATTGTAATAAGTTATAAATTTTTTAAGTTCCGACTTAAAAAATTATTCCTCTATATAGTAATATTTGTATATATAATTTTAAAAATATATATTATGCTATATTTTATCCTAATATAGTATTGTTTTGTCTCGTCAATCTTATTTGTATAATATGAGAAGATATTTATTTATTTTATCTATAGTTTCTATTATTTCACCGATAAAATTAAATATTAGGTGAAAAAAAGAAATTTGATACTCTAATCTCTACTAAATTATGATATTATCATAGTTATAAATTTTATTTAATTCTAAGTATATAATTACATAGAGGTTTTACTGTAAAAACTTTCTTTGTTGTTCCTTGATCTTAGCTTTTCAATTTCTTCTAAAATTAATATAAGGTGCTATTTGAATTAAATATTTTTAAACGAGTATTTTTGAATTTAACTAGATTTATTGGATGGTTGAAAGATAATTAAAATTCATAGGTTGTGATAAATTTATTATTTTCTGTTCTTTCTATTTTTAAGATTTTACTTCTTCATCTCCCTATTATTTTTAATTAATGATGAATTATGATAAATTATTTCAAGATTACTTTTTTTAAATATCATTAACTTTATGTTTAATCTATGTCGTAGAGCCTTTGGAATTTATTAATTTTATTACTTATAGATTTACAATCTGTAAATTTTGATTAAACTATAACTTTAAAATATCTACCAAGTCTTGTAATTTCTTTAAATTCACATCTACCACTTGGCTTTTGTAGAGTAGACAATTCTCTTTATTATTATTTTTTTTTAATGAATGAAAATTGTCCTCAATTATTTTGCTGATCTTTTTAACATGCGTGAGAACTATTTCCTTTTAATTTTTCTTTTCAGTTAACACTTTCAATAATTTGTTTTATATGTTTATTTTGACAAATTATATATAGTAAACTCATATATTTGGTACCAAATAAAATTTATAATTATAACTTAATGGAGGTTTAAGTATTAAATTTTTTTCCATGAGACTCCATTTGGTAACATTTTATAAAGCCGCCTCATATAAAGTTTTAATAAAAAATTATATGTGACTTTAATGTGGTTATATAATAATTTACTATAACATTAAATACTAATAAAATAAAATGATAATATTAAATGCATTCTAATATTAAATACTAATCAAATAAAATAATAGCTAAATATAATTAAAAAAATTAGTGATTGTACAACGTCACTAATTCACTATATATTCTATTATTATCTTATTGAATTTATAGTTATTAAAGTAAAATGATAATATTAAATACTTATTACAGTAAAATACAGCTAAATATAATTATTTTTTATTATAAAATATATTTATAATTAAATTAAAATACTTTAAGCTAAAATATTAAATTATAAGATTATCGATAATTATATATTAGCACAAGTAGAAAAATAATAATTACTAAATATTTATTAAAATAAAATGATAGCTAAATATAATAAAAAATTTGTGATTACATAATGACAATAATTTACTGTATACCTACTATAAATTTTTTAATTATTTTTTATAACTATTAAATTTTAAAATTTATATAAATAAAATGATAATATTAAGTGCTATAAAATAGAATAATAATTAAATAAGATTATTTTTATAATGTAATTTTTTTATTAAAATAAAATATTTCAAACTAAAAATTTATATTATAAACTTATTAATATTTGTGCATTGACACAAGTATATTGCTAATATTGTTGTATAGAGAAATATTTTTTTTAAATGAAATTTAAAATTTTTATAATTTATTATAATGGAAAGTTTATTCTTAAAATTAATTTTTATTTATGATTGATCCAAATTTAAATTATAATTTTTTAATTACTATATAAATATTATTATAGGGAGATTATATATATATATTGGAATTAACAACCTTGAAATATATCGGCCTACTATTGCTATGGGGAGATGTTGTAATTTAGACATTATTAACATGGCATTTACATATTGACCGTATAAGCGTAATACCAATATTATTAGTGTCATATTATACCTTTTTATCTGAAAATAATTTAATGGTACATTTAGTTAAAATTTATTAAAAAAATTATTTTATTCAAAAAAATATATGAAAAAATTTAAAATATAAATAAAAAAGTTGAACGAGATATTATTACATTATAAAATATATTAATAAATTAATATAAATTTTATTTAAAAATTTTATTTATTTTTTAAAATTTAGTTTATGTATAACTAATTTTACCCACATTTAATTATATAAGAGTTTAAATTAATTTTTATTTTATTTAAAACATATAAACCTTAAATTTATAAATAACATAAAATCTATAAATTGCAACTATATACAGTATAAAATGCTAAGACCGCAAATTATATATTTTAATTTACTGTAAACCAAAACCACATAAGAAAACATCTCAAAACTATCACAATATCTTTTGTTTTTAAATAACAATTTCATTAATGTAGTTAAGAATATAAAACTACTAAAGAAATTGATATATATTTGAATTTATTAATTTTATAATCTTTTGACTTAAGGAAAACATAAATCAATATTAAAACGGTTTTAAAAAAAATAATTTAGAATATCCACATTATAGCATTGCTTTCATTTTAATTTAATAGTCGATTAATAAAAAAATCTCAATGAAAGAGAATTAGTATACCATTATAAATTATCTATCATTATAAATTATAGGATGATTTAATTATAATATTAAAAATAAAGAACTAATTATCCTTAATGTGTAATAATAATTATTCTTTTTATTGATAATATTTTAATTTAACAGTAATTTAACTTTAAAAGAAAAACTATAAATAAAAAAATCATACTTTCTTAAACGGACAAAAGGCGAAACGGAACCATGTCCGTCCGCCTAGATAAAGGCGGGCTGATACCTGATATTGACACGCCACTCAAAATATGGCATTCCTGTAATTCGAACCAGGACCATGTCCACTCTCCTTTTAAAAGAATCACCGTTTTATTCCATATATAAACAAAACGAAACGAAACGAAACGAAAATACATAGCTTTAATACAGTCCTTCCAAAAAAAAATAAAATCTTCTCTAAAGTAAGCTGAATGCAATAACGTATTAATAATAATATTAATAATAATATAGCTCCAAAATAATTACACTCGTAACAAGCCGCAACTTCTACAAATTTGCTCCTGATTACTCAACTTTGCGAGTGAAAAGAGCTTTAGTATGGGGAAGGTGGCGGTGGGGGCGGCGGCCGTGTGTGCAGCGGCGGTGTGTGCGTCGGCGGCACTAGTGGTGAGGCATAGGATGAAGAGCTCAGGAAGGTGGACCAGAGCCATGGCGATACTTGGAGAGTTTGAAGAGAAGTGTGGCACCCCTGTCGGAAAATTAAGACAGGTGGCAGATGCTATGACCGTCGAGATGCATGCTGGTCTTGCATCGGAGGGTGGTAGTAAACTTAAGATGATCATTAGCTACGTTGATAATCTTCCTACCGGGTAATTACTAGTTACTTTATTATTCATTCATTTATTTGTTTTAGTTTATTTTCCATTTCCTACTTATTTGAATTCATTTATTGTTTAGATGATTATTGTGAATCTGATTTGATTTTAATTGATAAGGTCTTTTTTCTTTAATAATAATTGCTTACGTATCTGTGGTTATTTATGTCTTCAGTTTACACTTCTTTTATGTGCCTGAGAAAAAAAGTTCGTTTTTTTTAATTGTTTTGTTTTCTCAATTTTATTTATGCCGCAAGCGCAAATATGGCTTTTTTTTTTTTTTTTTCAATTAAAAAGATAATAAAAGATCAAGTGTGAAAAAAAGATATGTATTGAGATAATAATTGAATTAAATATGTAAGAATCTGAATACAACTGTCGCGGTTGCCTGTTTTGTGGCCCACCGGAACTAAAAGGAAACGGGCTTTGTCTAAATTACTAAAATGATAATTTTTCTTGATATTAATTTCTTAAGCAGTTTGACATAATCTAATTTATGATGTGTAAGAAATTGTTTTTTTTTTTTTTTTTTTTTTGAGAAAGTGTAAGAATTTTTTATAAGCTTTCAATAAGTTAATTTATCAAGTTCCATTCAGAAAAACAAATAGAAATGCTGTGCAAGGTTTATTTATGAAATAATTGAGGATTTATTCCTAGTTATCTCTTTCTTATGGCTTAGAATATATCTTACCGGTGATACCTTTGGTACTTTTTGCATTTTAGACCTTACGTATTCCTTGGTAATGAAAATGGGCAATAATTTTTCATATGTTGCATTTATATAATTCTATAATCATTTGAAGTCTTAGAAGTGGAAGGTCAACTCACTCTTTTCACAGATAAGCAAACTGAATTCATATTGTATTGAGTGGTTTAAGGAATCATGTTTCTTTAGGAGCTCATTTTAAGTTAATATTAGTTATAAGGCTTATCAAGAATTAGAAATAAAGAATCAAGAATGTCTTAAGAACAAAAAAAAGCTACTACTATGAAGTATTTGACATTGTGTTTTACATTAAGAATAACAAGAACAAGGTCGGATGAACATGCCAGTCACTTCGTGTGTACTTGTTCAGGGATGAGAAGGGGCTGTTTTATGCATTAGACCTTGGTGGCACAAATTTTCGCGTCTTACGTGTACTTTTGGGAGGGAAAGAAGATCGTGTTGTCAAACAAGAATTTGAGGAAGTTTCTATTCCTCCACACTTGATGATTGGATCTTCAGATGTGAGTATTATTAAAGCGAGCCTAACAAATGTGATTCTGTGCGTATTAATTCATAATTTGAAGCCTTATAAAATGATGGTGATTTCAGGCATTATTCGATTTTATTGCGGACGCACTTAAAAAGTTTGTTGCTACAGAAGGTGAAGACTTGCACCCTTTGCCTGGTCAACAAAGGGAACTGGGCTTTACCTTCTCATTCCCAGTTAGGCAAGCGTCAATAGCATCAGGAACTCTTATAAAATGGACAAAAGGTTTCTCTATAGAAGATACAGTTAGTTCCAACCTTTATACTGTCATACCCTTTGAAATTAGTTATTATTTGTTTGATCTTGGTGTATTAAAACTTTGAAATAATTCTTCTACAATCTAAAACGTTACTTGTTACTTTTCTCCTCCCCTATACTTTTACATGTAAGAATTTAGGTTTCTTATTGTTAGGGACACAAAAATACATTCCGCTCAAAATGTCAGCATGTAAACTGGCAATTCTTGCAAATTGATGCATTTATATGCTTTCAATATGTGTTATGTAGTTACATACTTCTACTTAATCATGTGAGTTCCATCTTATTGGATTAAAATGAAATGCTATAAGAAACCTCTCCCATATAAATTATTAGTATTCTTTGATATGTACAATTGTTAGCAGTTAGTGAGACATGCAATGTTTAATGTTGTAGGGCAAGTTCTTTTTTTTTTTTTTTCTGATTTGTCTGGCATAGGTCCTTGATCTCTTTGTTTTGTCAGGAGGCTTACTGGCCTTGGGCTTTTTTCTCCCTTAAGATTTCGGTGTAGCTTTCATGCTTTAATCGTAGCTTATGATATCCATTGAGGTGTGGTCCTCATTGCCTCCTTAAGAATGGAACCTCCGTATGTAAATTACTGTGCATTTCATGTTTTGAGTGGAGGGGTATCTCAAAGCAAGGCCTGTTTAAGGACATGTCAGATTTTTCTTGGTTTGGGTTATACTACTACGCAACAAATGCTAAACTCTTTACTATAGAAAACTGGTAGTCCTTCATAAGCCACTTCCACGAGGATCCCTGATAAATGCTCGGTTTGTGGCCTAGAAATTTTAGGCTATTTCAATTAGACTTGGGTCGTAAATACTCGTAACTTCTAACTATTGGCTTCTTTTTTAACTGTTGTGGTTTTACCTTGTGGCTGATCCTGATAAAGGTTGGGGAAGATGTGGTAGGAGAATTGACAAAAGCCATGGACAGAGTTGGTCTTGACATGCGTGTTGCAGCTTTGGTAAGTTGAACTTTTTTCATTGGACTCTCCGGTCCTCTGTTTGACTCTTTCTATTGATTCATTTTTATATTGGTGCTGACATGAAGTGATTCGTAATTGCCTTTGTGGGTAACTAAGGAAATTCCTTGACTTGCTGGGGTGATGCAGGTCAATGATACAATTGGAACATTAGCTGGAGGTAGATACCACAGCCAGGATGTTATTGCTGGAGTAATCTTGGGCACTGGAACAAATGCAGCCTATGTAGAACGGGCACAAGCAATTCCCAAGTGGCATGGTCTTCTACCTAAATCAGATGAAATGGTTGGTAATTTTGGATGATTGTTATTTACTGTTTGTTCTTTATAGCCAAATGCATGATCTATCAGTTCACATTTTAATATGTCTTATTTCTATGACAGGATTTACGATCTGACATGTGCATATAATTACTAAAGCATTCTTTATTATCATAGGTAATCAATATGGAGTGGGGTAACTTCCGATCATCACACCTTCCACTTACAGAATATGATGAGGCTCTGGATATTGAGTCTCTGAACCCAGGGGAACAGGTGGCCTAACTTTGCCTTTTATTTCTTCATCCTGCTGCATATATTGAAGTGGTTAAATTAATATTTAAGTTCTTTATAATTATTGTCTGCAGATTTTCGAGAAGATCATTTCTGGTATGTATTTGGGAGAGATTGTACGGAGAGTTCTGTTGAAGATGGCCGAGGAAGCTAACCTTTTTGGTGATGTTGTTCCACCAAAACTGGAGATTCCATTCATTCTAAGGTGGGGTATATATGTCGTATGTGTTATTTACTCCTGTCTTTCTAGGCTGTAGATTTTTTGATCTACTTATTTTTGGATGTTTCATCAATGCTAATTAGCATTTACATTGAAATGATACTAATTGGGACCTCAAGCTTAAGTAAGACCTCAGACTTACCACATTCAACCCTTCCACTGTTTTCAAGTTTTGAAAGAGGCATGTCAGATTCGCTCGTCTTTGATGTCCTCTTATTTTATGGGTGAATAGGTTGATTTACTGATCTGTGTGGTAATATATGCTTATAATAGAGATACTTAATGTAGATAATTTTCTGCTGTTATTCTTCGGTTGTAAAATATGCAGGACTCCTGTCATGTCAGCTATGCATCAAGATACATCTTCAGATCTGAGAGTCGTTGGAAGCAAACTAAAGGATATCTTAGAGGTATTTATTCTGTCTTCATGATGTTTTGCCTTTGTCTTTCCGTTATTTAATTTTTTTCTTGTACCATTCAATACATTTCATTATTTTAACTTCTTGGATCTGTACTTTCTATGTACATGTATTTTTTTTTGGATGATTCGAGTGTTAATGAGTCAAAATGATTTTTCCAAATAGAGTTGTTAGTGCAAGTACCATCAATATGTTAACAACTGCAAGCAGCAAAAGCAATTTCATGGATCTTGCGGAGCTTTCACGACATTTGATTTTCCTCTCTTCTGCTCAGATACCTAATACCTCTCTGAAAACGAGGAAAGCTATAGTTAAGCTTTGTGACATTGTTGCCACTCGTGGTGCCCGCCTCTCTGCAGCCGGAATAGTAGGCATACTCAAGAAATTGGGAAGAGACACAATAAAGGAAAGGGAAAAGCATAAGTCAGTAATAGCAATGGATGGAGGGCTTTTTGAGCACTACACTAAGTTTCGTGTATGCTTGGAGAGCACGATTGAGGAGTTGCTGGGAAAGGAAGTTTCTGAGAACATTGTTGTTGAGCACTCAAATGATGGCTCAGGCATCGGAGCAGCTCTGCTGGCAGCTTCCCACTCCCTATACCGGGAGGTTGCTGAATACTGAATACATATAGGTAGATCGAATGAAATTTGCAATTTTGTAAATTATTCCTTCCCCCACATAACAGTTACTACAATCATCTAGAGTAGTGGCATTGCCTTGTTTATAAGCTAATGCCAACAAATTCATAATGGGGGTCTTAGAGAGGTTATAGTTGAGTGATGGATAAAATACCGTCACAAAGTGCCTAGCAATGGTCCCAAGCTTCGACGCTCAGGCCTGCCATTTTGATCCATTTGCTCCCCTCTTTTTTCATTGGCAAGAGTTAGCAAATAAGTGGGGAATGTAAACTATTATTCGAGATGCTACATTGGGCAAAATATGTTTCTAGTGTCATGTGAAAATAAAGAGGAGAATTTACAGTCATTAATTGCATGGAACAGTGAAGGTTTATTGCGTTCCCCATAATTCCACCCTTTCCAAGTCATGCTTGGACTAAACTGCAACTACCAATCGATGGAATGCAGAAAAAAACTCCATTAGATATTCCGTAGTAGTCGTTTGGGTGGGAAATAACATCACCTACCAGACTTTTGTGCATCACAGGGAGCACTCTCTTCTCTTGAGATTCTTCTCTAGACTTTGAAACTAAAGCAAGTTTGATAGCAGGTACTATTTCTTGAAGGAGCTTTGTATTTTGTGGCAAAACCTAAATAACTGCTGTCATCTGTACACAAAGTTCTACAAAAAACATTGTACATTGATCATTTGGCCGTCAAGCACGCTTGTGGGAGATCAGTTCTAATTGAGGAGTCCTACCGTTGAAAATGTTGCTATTTGTGGAATGCACATTCTCTGTTTCTTAAAATTGGTTTGGAATTTAAGTAACCAAATAATCGAATTCTAATATGATATCAACTCTAATTTGACAAGGATAATAATTCAGTCTTGTGCAAGAACTTGGAAATTTATTACATATCTAAGATTGAATCTTTTGGACTAATGGTGATTTCTGCAGTAATAGTCGTTAAACTTGTCCTGCTCAAACGATAACGTTTTCCAAACACATCTGTTGTAAGATTTCATGTAGAAATTGTTGGAAATTTGGCATCAGAAGTCATAATTTCTTAAGTTCAATTGAAAATGATCCTATAGCTTGCGCTCTTTTGCAATTATCTCTTGATTTTTGAGTTTCTGATGAACAATTTATAAGTGCATAATACCATGGATCCTTGCCTTGGCTCTCGAAGCCTCAACAAATACAGATACAGGAAAATACAGTTTCTAATTCGTCTTGCACTTGGATAATAGCAAAACAATGCTGCAACTGCTTACGTTATCAAATATTCTAGCTCGATGTCTGCTTGCCTATAACGAACTATTCTATAACTTTGTCTTGTGCTTACAAAGGATGCCTTATTTCTTCTAAAAATACAAGTTTATCAGCCACCTCTAGGAGCACTTTACAGTTGATGAGAGAACAAAAACCTTACTTTCGGGTAATTCTTATCGCTAAGTGTATATACGTAATAAGTAAATGACTGACACTCTGACATATCTACATCAATGTTTTGTACTTTCACACTGGATGATTGATATGTACTTGGTTATTTAATACTACAAAACATGTGCTACTCATCTATTGGTTTGGCGGGTGGAGACTTTTTTTTTTAGGAGGCAAGAATTTTCCAACTTTGAGTTATGCCCCAATTGAGCTGATCCCAGTTGGTGACAGATCACTCATTCTCATCATTCCCTGATGATTGCTCGCGCTTTGAACTCTTTAGGAGGGGAGCGACATCATACTCTCTTCCCATAATCTTCACTTCAAAAACTTGTGGACGGCTGCACTGAAGTAGAATTTGCAAGGCCTCACTCATGGAGGGTCTAGCAGAAGGCATTTTGCTGGTGCACTTGACTCCAAGCTTGAAAACAATGCTCATTTCACCTAAATAAGAAGGTTCCACGATCTCTTTATCCAAGGCATCGACTACTGCGCTACCTTCGCTCATGTGATGCCATGCCCAATCAGCAAGGCAACTATTCTCATCACCAAAATTTGCCTCCTTACCAGTTGTTAGTTCTAACAGAACAACACCAAAGCTGTAGACATCAACTTTTTCATTCACTTTCGATGTTTGAACATACTCTGCAATTCAAAGCACAAATGAAAAGACTTTAATTAAGATCTATAATAATAAAATGGGCGGGCAAGAAGAAAAAAGAAATATCACTTGCCTGGAGCTATATAGCCAAAAGACCCTGCCACAGCTGATACTGTAGCTTCTCCTTGTTTAATCAGCATCCTGGCCAAACCAAAATCGGCAATTTTTGCATTGAAAGAGGAATCTAGCAGGATATTGCTTGATTTAACATCTCGATGAACAATACGGGGTAAGCAGTCATGATGCAAGTAGGATAGGCCTTGAGCAACTCCTACTGCAATTCTGAACCGAGTAGGCCAGTTTAGAACGGCATGACAGACTGAACCAGAAACATTTCGTCTCTTCTTCGTGTGCAGCCACCGATCCAGGCTACGTTTGTCCATATACTCATAGACGAGAAGTTTTGAGTCGTCATTGCAAATACAGCAAAGCAGCTTCACTATGTTCAGATGCCTAATTTTACCCAATATCTCAACTTCTGCTTGGAACTCTTTCTCAAGTTTTTGATCTAACTTCCTGTCATTCCAAATTCTTTTCACAGCAACAATGAGGCCTGATCCATTTGTAAGTACTCGATATACTTTTCCTGATCCTCCACTTCCAATCAGGTTGCTTTCTGTTAATTTTGATAGTATATCTGATTCAGTAAAACTCAACTTATGGAATGAGGTGAACTTCCATGTTGAATTGGATCGCTGCTTTTTCTTCTGGTGAACTCTGATCACAAAGAATGAGAGTAACAAAGCCAACACAAAGGCCGCTGCTAAAATACTTGATATCAAGGCTATCAATCTTGTCGAATTTTTGCTTGACTTTTGGGGTCTAGAATTACAGACATGAAGGTTTAGCAATGAACTACTGGTACAAAGACCAGGATTGTTCAAGAAGCTGGTGTTGTAAGCAGCATTTTCCAACAGACGTGGGATTTCCCCTGTAAGATGATTGGAAGAGAGATTGAGAAAGTTAAGCTTCAGGGAGCCTAGTTGAGGTGGAATGTCGCCAGAAATTTGATTATCTGATAAATCCAGTACAACAAGGTTAGGTAGAGAAGTAATTTCATCTGGAAGTTGTCCAGAAAGTTGATTTTGGCTCATGTTTATTGTATTGAGTGACTTCCATGAGATTATATCGGATGGAAGGGGTCCGCTGAGTTGGTTCCTGTCAAGCAAAAGAGTAGTGAGACTAGGAAGAGCAGTTAATTCCTGAGGGATTGTGCCAGAAAAAAGGTTATTACTGGCGTTGAAAACCACCAGATTGCTCCAAGAAGCTCCACTAGGAATTTTACCAGAAAACTCGTTGTTACTTATCTCAAGTCGCGCAAGATTCCTCGACACTTCATTTGGGAGCTCACCAGCGAACTTATTATCGCTCAACATCAGAAATGTCAAATTTAAAGCTGTCCACAGACCAATAGGAACGTTGCCAGAAAATGCATTGCGCGAAATGCTTACGATCAGCAAACTACTGCAGTTCCCCAGTGACGTTGGCAATTCTCCATTGAGATTGTTGTCGAAGGCTACTACTCCTACTAACTTCCCTCCATTGCATAAGGGTTCAGGCAGCCTGCCACTAAGCCTGTTTGACGAAACCTGGAACTGTTCAAGCTCTGAATACAGACCCAATTCCGGAGGGAGGGCACCGGATAAGTTGTTGCTGAACAAGTTAAAACGTTTCAGTACCGGAAGATGGGCAATACTTACAGGGATTTCACCAGATAATTGATTGAAGAACAAATTTAAAATTGATAATTTCTCCAACTTCCCAAACTCGTCAGGGATAGTCCCTATCAAGTTATTATCAGAAAGATCAAGTTCGACCAAATTCAGAGCTTCAACAACTCGAGGGATCTCCCCGGATAGATTGTTCTTGTGAAGATATAGCATACTCAAGTTCTTCAACATGAGCAAACTGCTGGGAAGATTCCCAGTTAATGTATTTGTTGATAAATCTAAGAGCTCCAATGCAGCCATATCTCCAATCATTTCCGGAATCTCCCCTATCAAATTCGATTCAGCAAACCAAAGCTGCTTTACTTTCTTCAGCTGGGTGAAATTAGATGGAAACCTTGATGGTAAAAAACCATTGTAAGCCAACATTAGCTCTTCAAGATTGGTCAAGTTGCCGATTTCTACTGGGAAAGTACCGTTAAACAGATTCTGTTGAAGTTGAAGAGATTTTAACTCCTTTAATCGCCCGATAGCCACTGGAATATTACCAGTGAAGTTATTACCATAGAGGTTAAGGAATGAAAGCCGAGACAAGCGATCAATGTCATCAGGAATGGTGCCAACAAAGTAATTCTGAGAGAGATCGAGGTGCTCAAGCTTGGAACAGTTATAGAGAAACAAAGGGAACGTTCCAATGATGCTGTTGTTGCCAAAATCAAGAACTGTGAGGTTCTTGAGGTCACAAATGAAGGGCGGGATTGTTCCAGCAATATTCACATTGGCAAAGTTGAGACCAGTGACAGAACTGTTGGTGCAGTTGATTCCTGGCCAGGTGCAATGAGAAGAGGTTAATGGGGTCCACTGAACAAGAGGTGGTTGATTTTTCCAGTGTTGCTTTAGCCTTAGAAGGATTGCTTCTTCTTCATCATAAAGCTGCTGCTGAGACTTGACATGGCTGAGGAGGAGGGAAAGGAGAAGGGCAGAGAAGCAAATAGAGAGAAATACTGAGGTTATTTTCGACATTAAGAGAGAGCTCAGATTTTGAGAGTAGCTTGTTTTGAACCTGTGTTAAAATGAAGGTAAGCTTCTAGGAAAGAAGAGTTGTTTCCATGGTGTTTATTGTTCTGACGAGACAACGTGTGATACACACAGAAACGTGAAACCACAGGCACTTGCTTACGAACTTCAAATTTGGCAGTTGTCCTCCTTTTATTCTCGAACTAAGGTCAATGGTCAACCTCTAAAAGCCCTTTACACTCTTTCTATCAACATCCAAATGAAATTTAAACACCACAATATTATCTCTTTTCTTTTTCTTTTTTTAAATTCTATACTCAGCCTGCACTGTCATAAGGAAGGACGAGTAATTCTTACCTACAGTTGATGAATACATAGCAATGAATATTAAAATAATATATATAAATAAATATTTATATTATGATATTGAATAATTTATACATATTAAATTATTTAAAATTAATAAATATATTTTAATCATTTAAAAGTTTAATGTATAAATAGAAATATACACGTAAATTGAATAAATATTTTATATAATAACTCAACTGACTGAATATTCTTTCCAGATTTTGTAATACCAGCAATATAAAACAAAGAAACTGGATAA
This sequence comes from Ricinus communis, assembly GCF_019578655.1. Classification (NCBI taxonomy): domain Eukaryota; kingdom Viridiplantae; phylum Streptophyta; class Magnoliopsida; order Malpighiales; family Euphorbiaceae; genus Ricinus; species Ricinus communis. The sequence goes on from NC_063258.1 coordinate 27,684,710, forward strand.
CTTAAGATAGCAGCGTCTGATTCTCTCATGATTGATAACAAAGAAATATTATTATTTACCATTTTCATTCCCTACTCTCCTGTATGCCAATTACCCAGTTCAGCCCCCTCTCCATGTAAGAAGATAACAAACGTTTAGCAAGTCAAAGTTTATTTAGATTATATTATACAGAATTCTTGGCGTCAGGGTAATAAGTAAGATCATCCATATAGTCTACAAGCTTGACACCTTAGAGATCTCTCCTTTGTCACGCCAACCCCAACAGGATTTGTCTATCTATGAATATGTGAACCTAAGAAGATTACCCAGACTAACTTCGAGATACCAAAGAATATTAAAAGCACACCTTAATTGAACAGACTCGCATAGGGCAGACTTTGACTTTTCTTTTTCTTCTTTCTTTAAATTAGTCCACTAACTAATGCTACAACAATAAATGCATTTTTTCAATCATATAACTCTGAGATAAGAACCGTTTGGCCACAGGTTTCCTTCCACTTTGGAAAAATAGATGGGTTACATGGCTACAAGGCAGAGGCAAGACTTCATTTCTATTGGTAGGGAAATTAAAGAAAGGAGACATTCACATCAAATATAGTTATACCCGCTCTCCTTTGCACTGAGATTATTATTATCCTTTCGCTTTCACTTTTGCATCCTCCCTCGGCTCTCAGCTCTGTTTCTATGTTTCTGTTTCCACCACTATTTCTTACTAGTTTATCCTTTTCCTGCTCTCCCTCCATATCCGGAAAAAAAAGATATGATATCAACTAATTACCATGGATTAGTTTCCGGATAATATGTGTGCATTTCTCATAAATATGAATCACGAACTATGTGTACTGATGAACACGTTACCATCGAAATCCCTCTCATTTGTTTACTGGGATTAGGGTCACATAACATTTTTGGGCCCAAGGGAGACAATTGTTCAGTCCATAAAAGGGACCCGCAGAAAATAAGGTCCTACAGTTTCTAGCCATATTGGCTGGCCTTAAGCCTTTTGCTATCTTGCTATGAAATAGAATGACGCAGACTCCAAACGGCATGACTCCCTTCGTGCACTTCATTCAATTGCTTTTAAGAGAAAAAAGAAACAAGATAAACAAAGTTGAGCCGTAATAGGTCTATGGATAGGTCATCGATAATGTAATAGTGATATATTAAAGTATGAATCACTATTAAATTAACTGAAAATCAATCTAGGCATAGCTGATTTAATTAGAGCGCAGGTAGAGATTTCGAGTTGGAAACTCCTCCACCTCATATTTTCTTAAAAAGAATTATAGAAACTATTAGATTAACTGCTAGACCCATGCTTTACAGGCAAGACTTCAAATACTTTCTCGGAAGAAACCAGTTTACACCATAGATAACAGCACTATTACTAATTTTCTATTGTTGGATTACTAATATGCAAATCCTTCTTCAACAAACACAAACATAAACACAAGAACAAAATCTTGAATCTAAGAATCTCACTTCTTAGAATCCTCACATCCACTAGTCCCCATTAGATGGTTAGTCCCAGCTCCACTTACAGCTAAAATTGCCAGAGGAATAAGTAATCATCCATTAACATAATAAACACGTAATTATGTCAGTCAGTCAGCCAGGGGTACGATGACCATTCCATTCACACCTACCAAAACAAAATTTACTAGGAACCCACAATCTAGGGTCGATCTAGAACCAAAACTCAAACGACTTGACTTGACTTGACTTGATTTGAACTTAATTCTATTTGGTTGTTAGGGTAGGGAGCCTTGTTTGATGCTACTTCCTGAAAGGTGGATGGAGCATAAACTGAGATGCACAAACAACATCCCAAGTGGGTACCGTAGGATGGATGATGACTCCCACTTTTGACTACCGCATGACCCCATTGGTTTGTTAGATCATTCCTATCAGCAATTTGGTGGCCCAATAACCTAAATGACGTTTATAAATCTTAAACAAAGACCCATTGACCAAGACCAACAACCCATAATCTTTATCAAGCTAAAAGGTGGAGATTTATTATAAACAAACAGTTGCTAATAAGACCACCTAAGTGAGCTTTTCTTTCTTACTTACCAGATATGAAGGTTTGACTGATTTTTTGCACTTGGAATCTCAATCTATGATCAACACAGATGTGGTTCCATCCTCACTCTAGGACACAATCAACTTCCTTTGAGTTACTAGAATGACTTGACAAAAGCATTGGAAATAAAATCCCACAGAGAAAATGTGTGCATGGACGAATCTTGTGTAAAACATGAAGCAAAATATCAACGTTTGATAGAATAATTTCTTAGATGTATTACCATATTTTTTAGGCCCATTTTTTACAGGTCAGTGGAATCTTTATGCTCAAAATCCCGATTCCTGTAATTATTTATTTGGTATCTCCCAAAAAGCAGGAATTGTCATTCTAAACCTACTCGAGGGGTTCCATCCACAAACATAAAGTTTATGGCCAACCGATATTGCATACCATCATTTAGCTATTGCATTTATTTTTCTCGTTGCCGGTCATATGCATAGAACTAATTTCGAGATTGCACACAGTACAAAAGATCTTTTAGAAGCGCATATTCCTCCAGGAGGGCGATCGGGACGTGGACATATAGGTCTTTATGACACAATCAACAATTCACTTCATTTTCAATTAGGTCTTGCTCTAGTTATTTTAGAGATTATTACTTTCTTAGTAGCTAAGCACATGTACTCATTACTTGTTTATGCGTTCATAGCGCAAGACTTTACTACTCAAGCTGCGTTATATACTCATCACCAATATATCGCAGGATTCATCACGACAGGAGTTTTTGCTCATGGAGCTATATTTTTTATTAGAGATTACAATCAGGAACAGAATGAGAATAATGTATTGGCAAGAATGTTACACCATAAAGAAGCTATCATATCCTATTTAAGTTGGGCCAACCTCTTTTTGGGATTCCATATTTTGAGACTTATGTTCTTAATGTTCTTAATGACGTCATGCTTACTTTTGGTACTCTGGAGAAATAAATCTTAATCGAACCCATATTTGCTCAATCGATGCAATCTGTTCACAATAAAACTTCATATGGATTCAATGTACTTTTATCTTCAATGAATAATTCAGCCTTCAATGCACGTTGAAGCATATGGTTGACCGGCTGATTAAAGCTATTAATGAAAATAGTAATTCATTATTCTTAACAATAGGGTCCGGAGACTTCTTGGTTTATCATGCTATTGCTCTAAGATTACATACAACCACATTGATCTTAATAAAAGGTGCTTTAGAATGCCTTTGGAAAAATATCTGAAAAGAATTCTACCATGAGCGTTTAGAATTCAATTCAAGTTGCTGGAAATTTTGGAATACAACTTAAAAGAAGGTTTTGCTCACCAAAAACTGAGTTGGCAAGAAAAGCCTGCTGAAAGAACTCTATGGACAACTTGAATACTTAAACACTCAGTGCAGTAAAGCAAAAATAAAAAGAGATACTAACAAAGCAACCAAATCCAATTTAAGCATAATAAGGATCATTAGCAAATTGGAAGGTCAAAACAGTGTTCCAACATGCAGATCCGACCATGGGCGGAATTTCAAATAATTTGAGTTGACAAACGATTTTGGATAATTTTAGTATTATCGTGATTTTGATTTTAGACCCAAAACTACCAGTCTTCAGTAGTCTAGCTTGCTAGTTGTTTTACATTAGTTGTCTAGTCATCCTGAGGGGAAAAGCGATCATGATATAATTCAATGAACCTAAGCTAAGATAGATCATAGTCCATAGACCACAGCTAGATCTTGGTCCACGGACCATGAGGGATTCCCCACTGCTATAATCTAAGCAAGAAATTTCCAAAGCATCATTAACTCAGAGCTTGGAATATGGTAAATGCCAAAGTGGTCTAGGCAAGAAATTTCCAAAGCAGCATTAAGTTAGAGCTTGGAATACGGTAAATATCAAAGTGAGGATAAAACCACAGATTTGTGACTTGCGACGCAGCAGACACCACGAATGTCGTCTCAAGCAACAGAACCCAGATCTGAAAATCTGGCTGCTGGAAATGAAAATGAACTATATTCACATTGTCACATGGCATACAGATCATGGACTATCCATTACTGGTGGTTGCAAAGAACTTAAATTTTAATAATGAGATAGCATAGTGTTTAAAGAAAAAAAAGATTGAACCTTTTCTGCTCTTCTTTATAGGAACACATGAGTTTTGCCTGTTTATTCCACATTAGCTTCCCATCAGGAACAGGTTGGCCACAAGAACTTAGCCTTGCAATTTTCTTACAACATCACCATTTCATAACCTTAGACTCGAAATGATCTAACAAATGTCATATAATAAGTACATCAGCAAGATTAAGCAAGCAATAACATGTCTCCAAGCCATGTTTTATGTGTATATTATAACAAATTCTATTTCTTAAGACAGGCACAAAAGCAGAGGAAGACACAAGATAGAATCTAACTTTTTTGACAACACTGCAACAAGTTGCAAAAGAACTCTATGTTCATTATTGGAAATGATAATCCATATATCAGATGTGATACATTCATAATTACCAGGCTGAGCCACAAGATTCGCAGAAGCCAAGTTATTGAAGAGAAATATTGTTAAGCCTTTCGAGAGCCAAAATAAGAGCTTGAGTACCCAAATTGCCTTCACCGTGAGCCTTAAGGGACAAATAAAGCTGTTGAGCCAAAGCCAATCCAGGCAAAGCCACTCCGATTTTTTCACATTCCTTTAAACAAATCCCTAAATCCTTAACAAAATGATTGACATAAAACCCAGCTTCAAAATCCCTATTCAATATTCTAGCACCATTTAAGTCAAGAGACTTAGATCCAGCAGCACCTGTAGAAATAGCATTTAAATACAATTCAAGATTAAGCCCAGCTTTGTATGCATATACAATCCCTTCAACTAACCCAACCATTGTAGAAGCTATAGTTATCTGATTTGCTAGCTTTGCAAATTGTCCTTTTCCAGGGCTACCCATGTAATTAACTTTCCCCATCAGGGCAAAAATGGGATTTAACCTGTCGATAACTGCTTTATCCCCTCCGGCAAATATCGCAAGCGTTCCATTTTTTGCGCCGCGATCTCCGCCGGAGACGGGAGCGTCAATGGAGTGGCAGTTTTTAGCAGATGCAGCAGCCGAAATCTCGGCGGCGAGAGAAGGATCAGATGTGGTCATGTCTATGAGAACTCCACCTGGACGGAGACCTTGGAGGGCTCCAGTGGTCGAGTCGAGGAGCACGTGGCGAACATCTGAAGGAAACCCGACAATTGAGAAAACGACGTCGGATGCAGAAGCAACGGAAAGTGGAGAATCGGCTAGATTTGCACCCATGTCGACGAGAGGTTGGGCTTTAGAGAGGGTACGATTGAATATGGTGAGGGTGTAGCCGGCTTTGATCAGGTGAGAACACATAGAACGACCCATTACGCCAGTGCCAATCCAGCCAACGCGGGTGTTTGATGGGCCGACAGACTCAGTGGCAGTGGTGGTTGTGGTAGCCATTGAGCGGTGGAGAAAGAGCGGAAAAGAGATGAGATAGTATTGGTGGTGGTGATGATGAGAGAGTGAGCGACGGAGGAGTGACAGTGGCATCTTGTAGTATAAATATCTATTGCTTCCGGGTAGAGTTTCTTGTAATTTGACTCATTTTCGAGGACAGTTCTGAATTAGATGTTATAAATTTTTGTTCGTATATGATTCTGAAGTTAAAAGATAAAGGAAAAAAAAAAAATTTAAATCAATAATAGGCAAATTCGTTAGATGCTTATATTAATCGAGTTCGAAAGAAGTTACCCTTCTTTTTCTAATTTGGAAAAAGAAAAAGACAATACTGTCGATTGAATAAAAACTGTTGGATCAAATTATTAATTATGCATTTATCTTAATAAGTTCTGTTTGATTGTGTAAGTCAAGCTTTAGCCAGTTTGTTAGCTATTCTAGTGGGCTGTTAGTAGTTCCTGATCTTGTGTTAGTAGTTAGCTAAGGCCAAGATTCTAAGATAGCAGTAACTATAGCTCTACTGTATTTAAATTCATGTTTGATCATTCAATAAAGTATCTCATTTTGTTTCACTGATTTCTCCATTTCAACATTGTGGTATCAGAGCCAAAGAGCAAAACTTTCGATCAAATTGTGTGAACTTGGGGTTGGAAACACTGAGTGAGAATGGCTGAGTTTGGATTTGTCAAGGCGTGCATTCCGCAGTAAGATGGAGACTACGATCATTGGAGTCTTCTAATGGAGAATTTGATGCGGTCCAAGGAGTATTGGATCGTTGTCGAGAATGGATTCAAGGAGCTGGCCGGAGAGAAGCTAAGCTGCGGGGAGAAGACTGGTGAGGTGAAAGATTTCAAGGCAATGAACTACTTGTTGAGTAGTATCGACAAGACCATTTTAAAGACCATTTCCCGGAAGGCAAGTGCTAAGGAATTGTGGGACTCCATGAAGCTCAAATTCCAGGAAGTGCGAGGGTCAAACGTGCTCAATTGCAAGCACTAAGGAGGGAATTTGAGGTCTTGGAGATGAAGGAAGGGAGTCGGTGAATGATTATTTTGGAAGAGTCATGGTTGTTTCAAATGCCATGCGAATCGCGGTGAAGAGATCAATGATATAAAGATAGTAGAAGATCTTCGAACTCTTACCGAAGATTCAATTATGTCGCTCCATCAAGAGTCGAAAGACATAGACATGTTGTCTGTAGACCAACTGCAGAGCTCCCTGTTGGTCCATGAAATGAAGTTCACTAGGAGGGTCACATCGAAGATCGAGCGCTCAAAGTTGGCTTTGATGTTTGGAAGAGGAAGAGGGAGAGGACGAAATTACTCTTCAGGAAGAGGACGAGGAAGGGGCAGAAATTTGAATAAAGAGATGGTTGAGTGCTATAATTGTCACAAACTTGGTCACTACAAAAATGAGTGCCTAGATTGGGCAGCACAAACTCATTATGTTGACAATCATGTCTCTGGACATGATGAGATGCTTCTCATGGCAGCAAATGATGCAGAGGAAGAAGTTCTCAGTGTTGTGGGAGCCAATCAAACTGTTGAAGTAAAGAATGAAGCCAGATGGTTCCTTGATAGTGGCTTAATCATATGAGTGGCGATAAACGATGGTTTAGTAGCATGGATACCTCCTTCAAGAGCAGTGTCAAACTTAGGAATGGAATGAAGTTGCTGGTTCAGGGAAAAGGGAACATCAGACTGAGGGTTAAAGATACTCCTTTATTGGTGCAGGAAGTCTTTTATGTGCCCGGTTTGACCAACAATTTGCTCAGTATTGGACAAATGCAAGAGAAAGGACTTGCCTTCCTTGTCAGAAATGGTATGTGCAAAATTTTCAGTGATGAAAAAGGCTTTCTTTTCTCTACTACAATGCAGAGCAATCGTATGTTTGTTTTACTTGCCTCTGTTAATACTGCTGCAATTAATTATGAGAATTGATGCTTGCATACAACATGAAGCAAAGAGGAAGATTTAGAGTTGTGGCATAGGAGATTTGGGCACCTAAATCTTCAAAGCTTACAGAAGCTTGAAAGATGCAGCATGGTGAAGGGACTACCTCCTATAAAGGTAGTAAACTCTCCTACTGTATGCACCATGTGTCTAGCAGGAAAGCAGCATCAAAAGCCATTTCCTAAGAAAAGTCAGTGGTAGGCAACTGAGAAGCTCCAGCTGGTTCATGGTGACTTATGTGGACCCCCTAACACCCTCATCTCACAGTGGAAAAAGGTATGTCTTTACCTTTATCGATGACTTTAGTAGAAAATTATGGGTTTATTTTCTTGCTGCTAAATCAGAGGCCTTCGGTGTATTCAAGAAGTTCAAATGCTTGGCTGAGAAAGAATTTGGCACTTCTGTTGTAAGTTTCAGAATAGACAGAGGAGGGGAATTTTTATCTAATGAATTCAGAGATTGGTGTGAGGAGGTTGGTATAAGGAGGCAACTAACAGCAGCTCTAACTCCTCAACAGAACGGAGTTGCCAAGAGGAGAAACAGAACCATAATGAATATGGCTCGTTGTATGCTTGGCGACACTAAGGTGCCAAGCACATTCTGGTGTGAAGCAGTAGCCTGGTCCACATACATTCTGAATCGCAGTCCTACCTCCATCAACAAAGACAAGACTCCACAAGAGGTTTGGAGTGGTATGCCTCCCTCTGTGGATCACTTTCGTGTTTTTGGATGTTTAAGTTTTGTTCATGTGCCTGAACAAAGGAGAAAGAAGCTAGATGAAAGGAGTATGCAATGCATTTTTCTGGGCATCTCAGCAGAATCAAAAGCTTATCGTTTGTACAATCCAGATACAGGGAAGATTTTTATCAGTAGAGACGTGTCCTTTGATGAGTCTAAAGGATGGACATAGGGGACTGAGGAAACTTAGCTGGGATGGCTTTGCTGATGAGATAGATGATTCAGAAGAAGAAGAATCTCAGAATGATGAACAGGGAGAGTCCATTCAGAGGGTAGAACCACCAGTGCAGAACTACGATGCAAGAATCACCATCCAATCGAACTCGAAATGGATGCTTTGGGTCCTCGAATCAGAACCATACCAAGTTGGCACAGTGACTATGAAATAGGGAATGTAATGCTCACTTCTGATGATTGTTATGCCTTGCAAATGGATAATATTGATCCCACTTCCTATGAAGAGGCTGCAAAGTCAAATAAATGGTTAGAAGCTATGAAAGCTGAGATGGAGGCTGTCATAAGAAACAACACCTAGGAATTGACTTCTCTGCCAGCAGGAGTAACTCCAATTGAAGTTAAATGGGTGTACAAGACAAAGGTCAATGAGCATGGAGAGGTGGAAAAATTCAAGGCAAGACTCGTGGCAAAGGGATATGCCCAAAAATATAGAATAGACTACAACGAAGTGTTTGCACCAGTGGCTAGGTGGGACACAATTCGGTTTATGTTAGCTCTTTCTGCTTATCATGGATGGCAAGTCTATCAACTTGACGTGAAGAGTGCCTTTCTTCATGGTGAGCTTACAAAGGAGGTATTTGTGATGCAGCCACAAGGATTTGTAAGCTGAGGGGAGGAGGATAAAGTTTATAAACTTAAAAAAGCCCTGTATGGCTTAAAACAGGCACCAAGAGCATGGTACTCCAAGATTGAGAAGTATTTTGAGCAGGCTGGTTTTCAGAAGTGTCCATATGAGCATACCCTCTTCATTCTCAAGCAAGGAGTTGATGTGTTGTTAGTTAGTCTTTATGTAGATGACTTAATGTTTGTCAGTAGCAATGAGGAGCTGGTTGTTGAGTTCAAGGTGAATATGAAGAGTAAATTCGAGATGAAAGATTTGGGGAAAATGCGGTATTTCCTTGGAGTAGAAGTCAGTCAAGCTGGAAATTCAGTGTTCATCTCACAAAAAAAATATACTAGAGATTTGCTAGTAAAGTTTGGGCTTCTGGAATGCAATTCTGTTAGAAACCCCATTGCTCCAGGAGAGAAGCTCACTAGAGAGGGTGATGGCATCCAGGTTGATGGAACACAATACAAGCAACTAATTGGAAGCCTACTGTATCTGACAGCAACCAGGCCAGATGTGATGTATGTGGTATGCCTACTTAGTCGATATATGGCTAAACCAACCAGGGCACATATGCAGGCTGCAAAAAGGGTTTTAAGATATCTAAAAGGCACATTGGAGTTTGGCATTCAGTACAAGAAGGAGAAGCAGAATGAAGCCTTGGTTGCCTATACTGACAGCGACTACGCAGGAGACTTGGATGATAGGCGCAACACTAGTGGATATGTCTTCTTCCTAGCAGGTGGAGCCATCTCATGGTCTTCTAAGAAGCATCAAGTGGTTACTCTGTCTACCACCGAGGATGAATTTATTGTTGCTGCTTCATGTGCAACCCAATGTATCTGGCTAAGGAGGATTCTGGAGCAAATGGGCTGGCTTGGCAACATACAAGGAGCAACTACTATGTTCTGTGACAATGTCTCTACTATCAAGTTATCAAGGAACCCAGTTTTACATGGTAGAAGCAAGCACATAGACATTCGCTTTCATTTCCTCAGGGATCTTGTTAGTAAGGAGGTTGTTGAGTTGGTACATTGTGGAACAAGTCATCAAATTGCTGATATTATGACAAAGGCTGTGAAGCTGGATACTTTTGAGCATCTGCGAGCCATGCTGGGTGTTAGAGAATGTTCTGCCATGACCATTAGTGGCTAACTGAAGGAGTCTGCTGATGTCTGTAAACTCAACATGATCCAAGTTGAGTTTAGGGGAGGATATGTTGGATCAAATTATTAATTATGCATTTATCTTAATAAGTTCTGTTTGACTGTGTAAGTCAAGCTTTAGCCAGTTTGTTAGCTATTCTAGTAGGCTGTTAGTAGCTCCTGATCTTGTGTTAGTAGTTAGCTAAGGCCAAGATTCTAGGATAGCAGTAATTATAGCTCTACTGTATTTAAATTCTTGTTTGATCATTCAATAAAATATCTCGTTTTGCTTCACTGATTTCTCCATTTCAACACAAACGTCCATACAAGACGAAATACATTAACAAACTCGTGGAGTATTTCAACCATTCCTTCTTTAATATCGACATGTGGATGTATGAATGTAACTTTCTCTTATTTATTTCACAGGTTTATTGATTCCTTTTTCTTTATTCATGTTCTTTTCCTCCTCTTCTTTTTTAATTGCCTTTTTTTATTTCTTTAGGTAGGTAGCTCAACTTCCTCAGTTTCAGCAATAGAGAGATGGATCTTCTTCGGTGTAAGATTCTGTTAAAAGACAAGCACTCATCCATTATAGTTGGAGAAAAATTCAAGTGAGGACTCGGCATTGAATGCCACCATAAATGTCAAAGTCGATCGTGAAACATATAAAAATCCATATGCCACATCGAAACGAGAGTCAAAAAACTTAAAACCATCCAGGAAGAGAACCCACTAAGCCGTAAACAAAGTTGCTTCTTAATGAAAGCAGTGAAAGCAGAGCTGCCATCAATCTGGGATGAGGAAGAGAAATACCAGGATCGGCGGTGCAAAATAGACCGCAAAACTAGAAGACATAACTAATGATGGCTCTATGAAACTTTCCTGGCACGCAACCATTAATACAGCAATGCTTTATCCGAATACATTTGCAAGCACCAAAGGACAGACCTCTTTGTAGTCTGCTCGTCTAAAACCCACATTTCCAATTAACTTCTCAGCATCTCCAATGATACTACCATTGCTTGAAGTCGAACTGCTATGATAACACTCTTTTGATTAAAAGACCAGCTAATGGATTAATCCAATGCAGTGCTGTGAAGTAGACTAGTAAAAAATTTGGCATGTAGGATCATTCTAGCAAGAAGTCCACAATATATACAATTTAGATTAGACCTAAGCTTAATCTGTTCCAAGATAAAATAAAAAGCGAATGCATTGCGGGCATTATACAGAAACCCACAAAGACAGATCATTCAGATTGCAATAAAAACCATCTCCTTTCCCGTCAATTGAACCAAAATTAAAATCAAGAACAGAATCAGCAACTCCAGAACAAATCAAGCACCTATGAAAGTCAGCTTCATGGAAAAACTTTATGTGACAAAATCAAAGCGTTTATGCATGCACCCTTAAACCGTAATCAAAAGGCAACAAGTCTCAGCTCAACAGAATCAAGGCACTATGTACAACCTGAAGTCAGCGAGTCTCTAGAGCTGTCAGCCATGTCTCATTAGTTCTCCGTGGTGAGCTAACGTGAACATGCACAGCAATTCACTATGTGTATATATTCACTAAAATGTGCGCAGAAGCAGAACAATATAATTGTCAAGATACTATCTTTCAGTGACTAAGAATTAAACACTGAACATCAATTCAAGACTTGCCAAGCACCTTATTATACATCAATATATCAGTGTGTTGTAATCAATCAAGCGGAGGAAAAAGAAAAAAGAAGAATTAGACAGAAAAATTTAGGATTCATCAGGTTTCAAGACAGTTACAAAATCGCAACACCTAAGAACAAATTAATATAATTTTTTTTAAAAAATAAAACCTCAAAAGTGGTTTCACTTATACTCAAAATTAGGCACTGGCGGGGCATCAAAGCTCTCCAAAATCTCCGTCTTGCCACCCTTACTGGTGATCGGTTCCTCCGTCTTGCCTCCACCAAACCAACCACCAAACCACGAAGAACCCGATTCAGACCCACTACTCGTCGATGCTGGTTCTTGGCCAGGAAGACTAGGCAAACCAGCCATAGCAGGGGCAGAATCATCGATCATAACAGGCATATTTTGTTGAGCACTCATTACCTTATTAAGCATAATACCAGCTCCTTCAATTAGTCCTAACAGAATCCCCCCGAAAAGTGCCGCCCTAGCCGACGCGCCTAACCCTTGCCTCATCGACAGAAAACCACCAGTGGCGGCGCCGGCGAAGATCGAGTTCCACGGATCTTCCTTCTGCCGAGCGTAAACCATCGTGCAATCGAAGGCTGAAAATAAACCGCCCCACACAGCGAAACTTCCTCCCACACGCGGGGCGTTCATACGCACGGCTTGTGTGCCTCCGATTAGACGCGCTCCGGTTGGAGAGTTGTAGATTCCTTTAATGAAGTGAAAAGCTGAACCGCCTACTGCTCCCATGCCAAACGCGCCGCCTATATCGTCGAGAATACGGTCGGGACATGGCTCGCGTGAAGTTTCTGGTGTACCCATTGGAAATTTAACTTTTTTGGGGAGGCAAGGTTTTTGAAGTGAAAATTTAGGTGATCTAGGTTTTCGCTTGAACTTGGCTGAGGGGTTAAGCAATTTTATATATATATTACCGGAGATGCCCTTTTCAAAATTTAGAGTCGGCGACAAAAACAAACCCTGTCTATTTTTAATCTTTAAAAGTGATAATCAAAATACAGTCAGCAAAAAACTCTGAAAAGGCAGCAGCCCAGCCCAAGGCTTGCTGCCATTGTTAATTAGATCCTTTAAAAGTAGTTCTACAAATCCAGCCCAGCCTAAGCACTGTAGAAAATCTCTGGCTGTTCTGTTTGATAGGTCCAATAATTCGTGTGAGCCCAGGATAAGAGTTTCATGACAGCTCTGCTTAAACAGGGTTATCCTCTTTCTCCTTTGAATTTGCTTGTTCGTGCTTTAATTAAATTCATCTCCTTGCTACCCATTTTTGTGATTTTTTTGCACATATAATGTACTCTACTCTAGCAAAAACCCAATCATTTCCTATTGTGTTTAGGGTTTCCTCAAAACCCAGATACGGCAAACAATTCCACAATCTAAACCCTAAATGTGTCAGCTTCGCACCACTTCCACTCGAAATTAATGATAGGTTTGTGAGACCAGCAAAGGCTTCTAATTGGGAAATGAGTAATTTAGCTAGAGGTAGATGTATTTTAAGTAGCCTCAGAAGTAGTGCAAGTTGTTGTTCACTGTTAAGAGCTAGAAGTTTCTCCAGCTCACATTCTCAGAGCGTAGCTGGTGAAAGGAGCAATGCAGTGAGAGATGGAAAGTCACTTCCTTGGTTAAGTTCTAGAAGAGTTAAAGAATTGAAAGGATTGGAGAAAAGGGTAAGTGCGTATAATAATGGTCCTTCTTCTTGGAAGAAGTCAGATAAAAGATTGGAGAAAATAGCTAACGGCTCGTCATGGGAGGAATCAGCGAAGAGGTTAGAGAAAGATGCAGATTCTGTTAAAAACTTAGAAAAAGAGGGAGTTACAAGAAGTGCTCGATCTTCTTGGGAGGAATCGGTGGAACCTGCTTTGGAAAGTAATAGAAATAGAATGGTGGGTAGAGTGAAAGACAGGGAGTATGATTGTGGTTTTAATGAAACAAATGCAAGTGTAGATAAGGAAGAAGAAGGAGAAGGTGAATTGGATGTTTCTGAAGATCCGAGATGGGATAAGATTAAAAATAGGTTCAATGGAATGACGAATGCCAAAGGCAGGACTGAGAAAACTGAGTTCAATAGGTGGAATAAGCAGGAAAATTGGGGTAGAAAGACATGGAGAGAAGCTACTGAGTCGACTTTGCCTAAGATGGTTGGTGGAGGCGTGTATGGAGTTGGTCCTGTTTTGGCTGCATTGTCAGCTGCTAGAAGAGAATTCTATGCATTGTATGTTCAAGAAGGATTGGATTTGACTAATAATAAGAAGAAGAAGGACAAGAAAGGGTTTGAGAAGGTGTTGAAGATGGCTCAGAGAATTGGTTTAAGCATAAGGAGAGTTTCAAAACATGATCTAAATATGATTGTTGACAATCGTCCTCATCAGGGCCTTGTGCTAGATGCTTCACCACTGGAGATGGTGAAAATAATGGAATTGGATCCTGTTTCATCTGAGGATGAGAAAGGTTCTCTTTGGGTAGCTTTGGATGAGGTTACTGATCCTCAGAACTTGGGAGCAATTATTAGGTCTGCCTATTTCTTTGGGGCTGCAGGAATAGTGCTCTGTGCAAAAAATTCAGCCCCTTTAAGTGGGGTTGTAAGCAAAGCAAGTGCAGGATCACTTGAAATAATGGAGCTTAGGTATTGCAGGAATATGATGCAGTTCTTAGTATCATCAGCTGACAATGGTTGGCGAGTTCTTGGAGGTTCTGTTGCTTCAATGGCTGTTCCTTTAAATGAAGTAGTGCCTGGTGAACCCACAATTCTTGTATTGGGTAGCGAGGGTACTGGCTTGAGGCCATTAGTGGAGAGATCATGTACTCAATTAGTTCGGATCCCTGGAAACATTCCTATGGATGTCACAATGGGAGGCAACGATGTTGTTGAATCCGAAGAAATAAATCTTCAGCATTCAAGTGAAGGGTTCCGATCCTTTTTGGCTGTGGAGAGTTTGAATGTTAGTGTTGCAGCAGGTGTGCTTCTTCACCACTTAATTGGGAGCAACCAAATGGCAAAGAACTCTATAGATGATTAAGGAACTAGAATCAGACTAGTGAAGCTGCTTTCTTATTACCAAATACTTGCTATACCAATTTTATTAGTTGTAGGGTACATCTGCTAATGGGATGGTTCTCGATTGACCTCTTGATGAAAACATGTGCAGCAGAAATCCCCATTTTGGTAACATGAGATTCTTGACCCTGGTTGTCCTCTCAATTATCTAGTTTCTACATGTAAACGTTTATATATATCCTATCCTTTCTCTTCATTTTGGTTCTTTCTGCAATACATGACCTCATGAGGAAGGTGAGGCTTAGTTCTGGTCTTATTGATTGCATGTTTTTTGCTGAGTGCTTGCACCACGGTGGAGAGAGTGATAGTTGCAAGCCTTGGTATCTCATTAGTATTGGCTTGTAACTAGTGGAAAGTTTCTCACAAAACAAATGAGATTATGATATATGGGCTTTCTTCTGCTTTTGATGTCAGTCTAAAATTGTTCTTTTCCTTGAAGGGTACAAATGGAACCAGCAAATGATGTTGCTATATTCTTATATCACATCCTTAGTCACATGGATCAACTGAGATTGCAACGTCAACCTGTGATTCTCCCATAACTATTGACTAGTGGAATTTACAGCGATAATTTTCTATTTGATTTGATTAGCACCTCAGACAACAAAGAATTTAATTGATATACATGTTTTATGTCTCATTTAATTTTCGATATATTAAAAGGAATGACAAGAGGTTCTGGACTTGAAACCAGTCCAGTTCAATCTGTAGCTACAAGAATTTGCCTCTCTACCCATAACTTGGAGCCGCCATTCGATGGAAAATCAAGTTTAAGCGCCTGGAATCGATCAAGGTTCATTAGCCCAATAAATGTATTGTCCCAAATTCATTTTCAAGACCATGTTAATGATTAAATTTGGGTGCATTTTGGAGTTATTTTGACCATGTTCTAAAGCTAAATAAACTGTACGACACCTGGAGTTAATCAAGTTCATTGAGTGCACGTCCTGTGCTGAACAATGAGCGTGCCTCAGGACAAAAGTTCCTCCAATTTTAATTTATTAGTCATTGAAGATAGTATTCTGGGTTCCAAGTACTGAGCTCAACTTCTGCCAAAAAGATCCATCATCTGTAGACTATAGGGGGAAAGCAAATGAAAAGGACAACAAAGTTTGCTGCACGGTGGCAACCTTGGCAAAAAGGTAGACAGTAACAGCTCTCCAGGGGGAAAAGTTGCTCGATAGATTCACCTAATCCAAGATAAAGGTTGCGTGTGTTGGCTGTATGCAATTAAGCTGCAGTTTCCTAATTTCATGTCCAATTGCGCATTATGGAGATGGTCCCCTTCTCTTCTGTATTCCCAGACTGCATTAAGGTCATCAAGGAGATAGCTAGTTTGCCACCTCAACTCGGTCCCTCTTGCTGCTGATCTGTGTCGTCTTTTTTAACTAGAAAATAAATCAATTAAATTATTATAAAGAAAAACATCAATTGAATTCTTTTTGTAATTGGCAATAATTTTTATTGTTTTTAATTATTATCCTAGTAGTTACATCTCTCCTATTACAACAGCTCCTTTAAGAACTTCTGGAGTACAAATAGAAATGGGATTACATTGAAATTTCAACCCATTTTTTAAAGATTTTTCTTTACGATTCCAAAGACTTCCCTTCTTTTTCTGAAATGATTTTCAAGTCGAAAATGCTGGAGTTGTATTAGCAATCATGGATTGGCAACAGGAGCGCAGGCTTCTTTTATGCCATTTTCATCCTTCCTTTTTTACAGGCGTCTAGTTGTCTATACAGACTCTGCAATGATTACTTATTATTATGCCAGTAATTTAATTAAAACACAATCGGTAACACAGAAGGAAAAAAGAAAATTAAGCATCAATATATTTTGTAATGCAAAAGACAATAAGAGGTGTCCAGTTGTCCATCTTAATAAAGAGAAGGCAGGCAGCAATCATCAACCATAAGTCAAAGGACAGCAGGTACGAGTCAAGAAGACTGTTAGGTCTATATTGGATCCTACTTACATTAATTAATTATGGATGTGATCAACAACATTCCATTGTGAAAAACCAATTAGGTCAACCGTCTATCCTCAATTAATTGACCAAATTAACAAATAAAATTAATATGCATTATAATTAAGAATCTCGAATCACTTCTTTTTTCATAAAGTTAGAAGATGTAAATTTGGAAGCAATAGCTGGCAAAGCCATGTGAAACTGCTACAAGTCTGTCTCAGTTTCAAAAGCTTCCTTATGACAAGTCAAAATATGGATCACTTCTGTTTGTTATGTTATGACTTGCTTCTTCCTCCCCTCTCCTCTCCACTGGCCAGAGGATCATCTTCTTCCCAGGTGGGCCTGTGCCACCACTCCTTTTGTTGCATCCTTATTTTTATCTCTTCACTTACTCCCACATCTACGTGAGGTTTACTAATTCATACTGTTCTAACCCAAACCCTTATTTCTTTGTTTTAAATTACAGTTGGTTCTATATATTTATTTCTTGAATTAGGTGTTGGTTCAAAGTTTCTTGATTTCTTCCAAGATTCGCATAACTAATAAGTATCAAATTTCAGAGTGCATTATTTCATATTCAAATCAACCATTTCTTTTGCCCTCCCGTTGACCCCATCTCAATTATATAACAATATGAGGATGATCCACACATTAATTAAAAAATCTAGTATTTACACTATTTCCTTGAACATTTCTGGAGAATTTTGAACAGTATAAATTTTATTTCATTTTTATATTTAATATGAGTTCCTTTTTTTAGATATGCTGTTTTTTTCTACTTATGCACTATAATAATATATGTGATATATACTTTTTATTTTTAAATAATAAAATATGTATTGATTTTTTAATATTAAAATGTAAAATATATATATATATATAGACATGTCACTTTTCTATTAGTTATAGTACATAAACCATGTTAGTTTTCAAATTCATATAGTTGTTGCCTCCGCTTTGCTTAACCTTAACAATCCGTTGTTGCACCTTTTATTTTCCTTAAATCATCAAAATGAAAATTTATTGCTCCAAAACACAACTATATATATATATATATATTAAAAAGAAGAAGCAAATAACATAAAAACGGATCCACTTTATTGCTAGGTTTCAATCAATTTCATAAAATGTTATTAACACTATATAACATAAACATGGATCCACTTTCAAATTTTTTTAAAAATTTTAGCACGATTAAACCATATATAGTGTTTAAAAATATCAATTATTGATTAATCTGATATAGAAAAGTAAGATACCTATATAATATTTTGTTAAATGAGAATTTCATATTTTATCAAAATAATAAAAAATTAAATATGTATAAACTCATAAATACCTTTAAAAAATAGCATGAAATTAATAATATGAATATAAATATTATCTACAATGTCTAAATTCTTTTATCTCTATGAAAAAATTATTTGATTAGATTATTTAATTGTATTTTATTAGTCATTGAGATTAAATTAGACTAAAATTTAAAAATTACTTTAATTTGATAACAATATTATTATTGATTGAGTTTTGATATTTAGTATAAAGTTTGAGGAGAAAACTAGATTTTTTTAATTGATTATGATAATTACGGAGTTGTTTGAATTGAGAAAGTTTAAATGAGGTATTTTATGATATTACTTTATTTAATTTTTTTGTTTGACAAGCAAAAGAATTGTCTAAAATCCATGAACTTATCATCTTCAAAAATTTCTTATTTTTTAAGATACTTGGTGAGGGATTAAAAAATTCAACATTTTTAAAAAAATAATGGATTTTTATATATAATATTTTTTATTCTAATATTATTCGCAATATAGTAATTAGAGATCTCATATTTTTAAGAAAATATCTCACGTTGTTAAGAAATAAGAGATATAAATAATTTATAAGAATGAAAGTCCAACCAACCAAATAACTAATTTTAGTCATTTTGATAACGGTTGGACCAAAGTTTAAAACTTATTTATTAGACTCTAGTATTTTCTCATTTAGTTATATGTCATTTAATCAAATTATAATATAATTATATTATCCTAATATTATTTTTAATTTTAAATAAAAAATTTTAAAATTCATAAATTTTAGATATGTAAATTTCGATTAACTTTATCCATTTTAGAATCTCTTAATCCAAACAAAGGTTAAATATTTTTATATATTTATATTGAATCTTGTACTATTCCTCTATTAATATCACTCAATTTTCAATCGTGTATATATTGCTGGCGATGTGTTATTAAAAATTAGGTCAAAGAAAATGAGCTAAAGAAAAAGGGATGTAATTTTGTGTAAATTCGAATTTTGGGACGAATATGGAGGTGAGAGACAAATTCAAGAGTGGATTGGCAATAGCAAAAGAGTGAGGAACAAAACAAGAGAGGAGGAAAGGAATGCCGAGGTGTCATAAAAGCGACACCAATGAAGGAGATTCGGATCAGAGAGGAGAAGCAGCATCGGAGCATCAGCATCTTCTTCTTTTGTTTTTGCTATTTACTCTATCTACTTAATTAATTAAGAATATAAAAAATGAAACAAACACTTGCAAATGTCGCCACACGCGACGCGCCCAATCTCCGTCTTCTCTTCTTCACCTCACTCTATAAATAACCACCACCACCATATCCAACGGTCTCTCCCTCTCCTCTCTTTTCAACTTTTCCATCAGTCAATCTATTTCTTTCTTTCTTTTCTTTGCCCTTCTTTTCCTTCTTCATCATCTAATCAAATCTCCATTCTTTTCTATAAAAAGTTAAAACGATTAAAAAAGGAAACAAGAAAAAAAGAGAGGTTATTATGGAAATGGGACCTGACCTGACTGACCTTTTCGAATTATAAAATTACGCGGCCTCTCTTTCTTTTATTCTTTTTTTTTTTTTCGTTTGGTTCTCTCTTTCTCTCTCGTTTCATGGCTATTTGAGAGACAAGATACATTTTCATTGACCCGTTGAGAGAGAGAGAGACAGACAGAGTGTGTGCGCGTGTGTTTGTATTGTGTGCTGAAATTTAGGGGTTTTAATTCTTTTTGTATTTAATTTTTGGAGCTGAGATTGAGAGAGAAAGGAATTCGGAGGTAAAAAGAAAGAAAAGGAGAGGGAGGGGGAAACAATGGCAGCGACGACAGCATTTGATTCTTTTGATTGGTTTCTCTTCTCTCTGAGTAGAGCTTTTTGCAGTCCTTTCGCTATTTTTATTCAGATCCAGGTAGGTTTGTTTCTTTTCTCTTTCAGATCCACCTCTGTTTGTTTCCTCAAGTTTTTTGTTTTACTTTATTTTTCTGTGAATTTTGTTCTTCAAATATATATTCAATCGTGTTGCACCAACTTCAGCTGCATTGACGTTATTCATGTGAAATTCCAGTTTCTTTTTCACTTTTATGCTTTGATGGAAAATCTTTCTGTTATGTGTCTTTTAGATCTTGGATGCTTAGTTTTATATATTATATATGCATTTGCAGAATTCTCAACTTTTTCTTGTGTTATTTAAATAATTGCATTTTGCAACATATTTTTGATGATCAGCTTTCTTGTGTAGGTATTTCACTCTCAAGATCGATCACCTATCACCTGCACACCTTTTTATACTTTCTTTCACCTTTTATTCGAGTGGGTTATTGACATTGCGTAGAGAATGCATTTTGGACCTTCCATGCTTTGTTTTGTTTTACCAAACATTAGTACTCCATTTCTTGGAACCTTTTTTCAGATTCCTTGAAATGCCTGCTGTCAAATGCTCTTGAATTAAGTTAGCTGACAGATTGATTTCCTATTCTTAAATATCTATGTATTTGTTTGGAAAGAATGAGCTATGCAGATAAATAATAAGGGTTAATTCTGATTGATTACGAGAGATCTTAGGAGCTGCTTCAATGTCTTCATGTATTAGAAAGCTGGAGATGACTGATTGTAAGGTTAGGGGATTGAATCAGGGAAGAAATAGTCAAATGGTGCCTTTTATTTAGCTATCCTGGTTTCCCTAATGGCATTATATACAGAGTTGTACAAGATTCTTATATTACATGTGAATGACATTTTCTAACTTGAGGATGTGGTGAGATTGGTTGTGTGGCCTTGTTGCTTTTTATTTTTATTCAGGGCCCTTACACAGACACACATCTCTATACATCATCCAAATGCTGCTTACCATCTGACTCTATCATTTCAATTGTTTTCCCTATTCCCTACTTTTAATTTCTCCCAGCGCCCATGCTGTTTTGTTTGAGTTCTCACTCTCTCTCTTGCTTGGTGAAGTATAGTATAGTTGTAACTCTTAATTTCATGCTGTAGGGATGTTTTATCTGCTTAGTTCTTGCTACTGGGTGGTTTTTTGCTGCTTTTGTGAGGTATGAAACTCGATAAACATAATTTTAAAACTATATGAATTTATTTCCACTCTCTAATTATCATTTTTGTTTAAATTTCTCTTGCTTTTTAATATATCAGTACCGTTTTCTCTCTCACAGGAATAGAGAGATCAAGCGGATGAAGAATAGCATGAGAGCTGGAAATAGCTTCGCATTTCTTTGTCATGATATTAATGAACTGGAACACTCAAATCAGGTCAATCTGCCTCGAGTTTCTGTTGTTATGCCCTTAAAGGGGTTTGGTGAACACAATCTACATAACTGGAGAAGTCAGGTAAATCGTTTTATCTGGGGTGCCTTCCTGTTGGTCAGTTTGTTTCCTGTTTCTAGATGCACATCAGTTTTGGCCATGAAAGCGGCAGCACTTCTTCATTATTTTCTGAAGTACAAAAAAATTAAAACGCCATTTTTATATTTGAGAAAAGTCCTATACCATGTTTGATTATGAATAGGTTTTTATTTGCCATGATTAATTACTTAATGGCTTTCTCCTATTTGTAACCTATATTTTTCTTTGGCCTTACCTTTTTGGTTGGAAAAACCAATTGCTTTAAAGCCTTGTTCAGTATAGCTTCTCCAAATAAGCTTTTGATTTTTTTTTTTTAAACATTTCAGAATCTGCTTTTTCAAAATCAGCTTTTTGGAACCGCTAGCAAATCCAGCTTTTTCCCAAAGTTACTTTTGATATCGCAAAAGAAAAAAAATCATAATATCTATTTCGAAACACTGTGCCCAACAGGGCTTAGGCGTGTCTAACTACAACTTTTGATTCTTTAAATTTTGCAGATCACATCTCTATATGGTGGTCCTTTGGAATTTCTTTTTGTAGTGGAAAGCACAGAAGACCCTGCTTACCATGCTATATCTCGTTTAATACTAGAATTTAAGGTTCAATTTATTTTGTTAATCTTCTTCATTTACAACAAGCTGACATCTACAAGATATGCTATCCACAATTTGTTTGTCCATCTTGGGATCCTTATTCATGTATGGAACATTATTAATCATATTTGAATTCATAGAAAGTATGTTGATTTTCAATCTCTGTGTGTGTGTGTGTGTTTATGCATGCATGTGATTGTTATAACATTCAGGTTCAGGATTTTCAAAGGTGAAAGACAGTTATATGTTAATTTATAAGCGAGACAATATAGGATGTCTCAAATTTGAATTGGACAAATGAATATGGATACTCAATTTATGAGCATCATGAGTATTATAGATTCTCTAACTAGATCTTTCCTACTTTCTTAATTTATTTTGATTAGTTTTTTTTTTTTCAATATTATTTAGTTATTATATTTAATTTCTAATGCAGGATGATGTTGAGGCTAGAGTTATTGTTGCTGGTTTGGCAACAACTTGTAGTCAGAAAATTCACAACCAGTTGGTATGTAAAAGGTCTACAACTCATTATGTGCTCTTTTTTTCCAATTTCACTTTTGAGTGACTGTGTTAAACACGATTCTTATTTTCATTTGTAGGACATGGATATAGATTCCAAACTTCTTGTCAAGTAGAATTGTCTGCTTTAGATTAGCTGCTGAGTAGCATTGACCATTATATGTGCACATACGGTGTCCATTTAGAAAAACAGGGCATGTGCATTTGCAAGATTATGTAATTAACTTAGCCTGCCTATACCTGTTGCACACATAGTCCTTGTTATTATATCCTCTGGAAACATGTTTTGGCTTGTATTTAACGCCTGTCATGGTGATTTTGTCTAGTTTGGTGTGGAGAAGATGCATAAAGACACCAAATATGTACTATTTTTAGATGATGATGTTAGGCTGCACCCTGGGTCAATTGGAGCCCTCACTACTGAAATGGAAAAGAATCCTGAGGTGTGAATTCTTGTTATTATTTAGTGGTTTAAATAGTTAAATTATTGCATTTTATTTTATGCCTTTTTAATTTTTTGGTAATGGTATGCAGATATTTATACAAACTGGATACCCTCTTGACCTACCTTCAGGGAGTTTAGGAAGCTACTGCATCTATGAATATCATATGGTATTGCATGCTTTATAACCTTTCCTACTTTTGTTTTCCTTTTATGTTCTCCAAGCTTTATGACAATTGTGCATGTGATACGTTATATTGTTATGTAGATCAAGTGAACCTGGATAAGTGGAACATGTGATTGTTGACTCTTGTATAACAGGGTTAGCTACCAGAAGCACTATTTCAAAAAGAAATCACAAGTCTGAGTTCCAAATAAGAAGATAATGAAAAATATGCAATCATGAAGATTTAAAACTGAAATATCAGAATGCTAACAATAGGAGAAACTTACACTCTACAGATAGTTTCTTTTATTTGATTAGAATCGCAACAATTATATGTGTGATATGTTCTCCTCAAGGGTGATTTTCACCTTTCTGTTTCATTGCCATTATATTCTATGTTTCTTGAATTTTTTGTGGAAAGGGTGTTACCATGCAATTGGATGAAACTTTGTCCAATGGATAAGCGATTGCATTCCCCATTAAAAGAATGTGTAGGCTGAAATAGTTATGACATTCATCTTAATATGCTTGCCCTGCATGCTTTATAAGCTTTCTTTATTGTCACCCAATATTGTGTTTTTCAACTCATGAGCATGCTGGATGTATTCTATGAACAGCCTTGTTCAATGGGATTTGCCACTGGTGGAAAAACATTCTTTCTGTGGGGAGGGTGCATGATGGTAAGTTATTGCTGCTTTGCTTTTAGAAATATGTGCACAGGACAGAAAAGTTAACTGACTTGTTCTGGGTCTTTTCAGATGCATGCTGACGATTTTAGATATGACCGCTGTGGTGTGGTCTCAGAACTACGAGATGGCGGATACTCTGATGATATGACTCTTGCAGCTATAGCTGGTAATGAAATGAAAATTAATTTTCCAATTTTAGTTTGTTTAGGATCTATTTGGCATTTTTGTTGTAGCAGCTATAGAGAAAAGATGTTCTTTAATATGTTGATTAAAGGCAATTAGATAAATACAAATAATTCGTAATTTCAGTATTCTTGATCTGCATCAGTTCTTAATGTAGATTTGACATGTTTTGGCCATAAAAATTCCTAAAACAATTAAAGTAACTGGTTCAAGCTGCTTTTTGCAACAATACCTAAAGGAAATTTCTTTTGGAAAGCAATTTCAGCTCTAATGCCAAGCAGACTTCAAAGCAGCCTTTCTCTTAGGCTTCACATGCCACATCTTTGTGCAACAATAGGTTATCAACTTTTTTTTATGGCTCACTTTATCATCGATTTATAGGGGCTCATAAGAGACTTATTACATCACCTCCAGTTGCTGTTTTTC
Organism: Ricinus communis; assembly: GCF_019578655.1. Classification (NCBI taxonomy): domain Eukaryota; kingdom Viridiplantae; phylum Streptophyta; class Magnoliopsida; order Malpighiales; family Euphorbiaceae; genus Ricinus; species Ricinus communis. The sequence continues at coordinate 27,709,307 of NC_063258.1, forward strand.
CTCATCCTCTTGCTAGTGATCTTAATTTTTCAAGGTTTGTAAAATTCACTCGTTTATACTTCACTCTCCTACATTTTCTCCATGTTGACTTTGCTGTTTTGTGTCTAGGTACTGGAATTACTTGAGGAAGCAAACATTTGTTTTGGAATCATATACAACAAAGGTTAATTGGATAATGAACAAAGCATTATTTTCTACCCACTGCTATTTGTCATGGGGGTTTGTGGCTCCATACTTTATGGCTATGATTCATGTTACAGCAGCACTGCGAATTTATATCCAAGGATATGCACGGGCTGAAACAGCCTTTGTTTCTAACGGTGAGCACATTACTTTTTCTTTCTGATAAGTTATTGTGTCAATTTCCTTGTCGAAAGAAACTGCACTGATTCAGATGGAACTCTCTCTCTCTCACACTCCCTCATCCTTTGATGGAGGTGTTGGGAGAAGAAGGGGGTTTGGTGGGGGTGTGGGGTTGGTATTCTGAGCTTCAGGTGAAATGTTGGAATGGGGTTCTTGAAGGATATATGGGAAAACTTTCTATTCTCTCCAATTATTGCAACCCTTTAGGTGACAAACCAATATTACATTGCAATTAACAACTCCTAATGCATCCTTGTTTATATGAAGTGGTTTTTACTAAAGAGACATGATTGCAGAGCTGGCAGAGTGATTTATTATAATTTCGAAATTGTAGATGGCAGTGATACTTTTTTGCAGTTTAAGCAGAGGATGTTTCACTTAATATTGACAAACATTTTATTGTGCTTCTCCATAAATTCAAAAATAAACATGTATAATGTATCTTTTTCACATACCATGTGTGGTCTCAATTTGTCTGATAAAATGTTAGTTGTATTACAAATTAAGGTATTAGAGCTTGAATCCTCTCTTATTTTTGAGAGTGAGCATGATTCTTTTGTCATGCATCTTCACATCCTTATGCTTAAAGCTGACCAAAATGCTCTTGTCCAGGGTTGTTACTGGTCACCTGCCTAACTGTGTGCACCTTTACGGAACTTTTCTCAATGTGGAATTTGACAAGGATAGAAGTTCAGTTATGCAATTTGCTATCCCCAGAGGCACCCCGACTCTCTCTTGCTACTTATAACTGGGTCCTCGTGAGTATTTTCTTTTTTTAAATGCATTTGCAGTATTTAGCAACTTTACTTTTAAATGCATTCATTTACTGAAAGACTTTCAGATAGCCCTAGTATTTAGAGCATCATTCATAATTGTCTGCTTTACGGTTAAACTACTATGTGGTCGCACATGGACTTTCTTCTAGTTAACCATTAAATTTGTACTTCTGGGCTGGGTTAATCACTAAAATAATTGGGCATTTTCTATCACAACTTTGGATTTAACGGAGTAAGTTTTACTTTTTCTGATAGCCTCCCTTTTAATTGCCATTTTGCGGTGAGAAAAGCAAAGTGAACAAAAAGTAACTGGGAAACAAAGTATTCCATAGGAAGCCCCTTAAATTAAATTCATATTAGATGAGAAGGGTGTATACTTCACCTTTGGGTGACAAGATGATTGAAGATTTGAATGCAATGGATTTGGAAATTTAATCACATCTGGGAATTATTCATCGAAAGGCCCAAATTTTGGATGGAAGTCCAAACCTTTTTCTTTTTCATCATGACTGATGAGACAACTGATGTCAACAAAATTATTTGCAATGGAGCAGGTCTTTATTGCAATGCTGGTGGATAACTTCTTATATCCAATATCTGCATTCCGATCGCACTTCTCCCAGTCTATAAATTGGTCTGGCATACGGTATCACTTGAAGAATGGGAAGATAAGCAAGGTATGTCACTTAAACCTTTTGTGAATTTAGTTAGCCATTGCTTTTGGTTTTCTTCTCTTCTCATATTTTATACTAGTAGAACTCGGATTGTTCACTTATTATTCCAGTAAGACTTGGGTTGTAACTTTTTTCGTTAGTTTAATTGCGTTCTTGACAGCAAATGTTATTCTTTTGCTAATGGCTACTGTGCAGATTGAAAGAAGCAAGGATAAGGGTCCAATTTACACAGATTTAGGTGGAAAGAATATATATGGGAAGAAGGGAGCTCCTCCCAGAGCCTCTTTCCTTGGTTCTTTGGCAAAAAATTTGGCACAATGGCGACAACCTAAGAAATTTGATAGCTAGAAATGGGTTTCATAGATCGATATCTTTGTTTTTCCCCATTTAAATATCCAATGGGCAGTTAGGGTTTTGGGGAACAAAAATTCTTGGTGCATTGTTGTGTATTTTGGATAGGGTTGGCTAGTATCTATTGTTGATTGATTTTTTTAGAGATTTAGGAATTTTAGTCTATTTTTTTAATCTCCATTCAATCAATTTTTATTCTTAAAGTTTAGGCTATCTTGTCTGGGCTGATTTTGTAATTTTCAAGTGATTTGTTCTGTAATTTATGTATTTCATACAGTTAAGAAAATATCAAATGCGTATTTCAAAATTTTTAAAGTCTTGTCATTCTCCGGGGACATCACAGTCATTGTCAACACATCCTATGAACAGTTAGGTGGAATGAAAAATTTAAACGAAATTTAACTGTTTATATTTAATAACATACTAAGGGTTTAATGAATATTGAAATGCTTTTAGCTTTAACTAGCTTCCAATAAACTTTCTTCCCACTTCTTGAAAGTGTAAATGATGATGCTCAACAGTCAATGTCAGGCCTTAAAAACTCTGGAGAGACAGCAGATATCAAAAATCATTTTCCATTACATTATTTTGCGTTCAGAAGTAATATCAAATGATGATCATTGCAAAATTTATGAAGGAACGAACTGCTTGATGTAATGAAGAACTAGCATGAGAAAGGGAAAGTGTCAAATAAAGCCACAGCAGGGCTGCCAGATTAATAAGACGCAATTCTCTGATATCCTTGCAACCCAATGCCTCATAGTTACTGCTCTAGATCTCCAATGTAGAATTCATCAACCATGTCAAAGACTAGGGAAGCATGCTGTGGCCTGTCATGTAGAATTCGAAGATGGAAGAGTCGGTGAGGCAGTAAAATGCAATGAAAATATAGTATATATTAAATCTGCTTGCTGAATATGAATAGTTAGGTAAGGCAAAGATCGAATCAACAAGAAGATTGATTACATTAATTTGATGAAAATTTTCATGGAGGTGGTTGAGGAGAAACAGATTTCCAACTGCTTGTATATAATTCAAATTTCAGGCAATAAATTATATCTATTGGTCAGATACATACCCATAAAATCCTTCAGTTGCATCACCTCCAGCATGTCCTAGGATGGCATCACCGCCAGGATGCACTTCTACATATGAGGTAACATCATATACCTATAGTTATGGAGCAAATAACTGTCAACCCATTAAAGTACTTCAAAATGAGAGTTCTGAGTTTCAAATAAAGGAACAAACATTAGGCACATACCTTTCCTTTGATAATAATCCAACAATCAGTTCTCTTATCATGCACAGATACTTCAGATTTACTGTAAAGTTTAGATTCCTACAAAAAGAAGGTTTATTCAGAACATAATGATTTGATTAACACTAGCAAATTGGACTAATGCTTAGTTTGTTAACAGTCACAGAAAATGTTAATGCATAATAACTCATCACTAATGGTTATATATTTGAAGAAACAGATTATCAGCTATTTACAACAGTGAAATGTGCATAGCCCTTTAGAACATGAAACTTCGTCACCGGAATATGCTTTTAGCTGTAATATGTCTAGAATGATAAACAATTAGTTTCACGAGTGTCATTATAAGTTGATTATGCTCTCTACAGCTCTATCTCTCCAACCACCAGGTGCCTTTCTCTCTCTTAAGTCTCTCTAATGATGGAAAGAAAACATGCAAAATTAGTGAATGAAACCATTTCAATTCCGAAGCAAGCAAGTAAATATAGCAAGCATACTATATACTGCATTACTGCTGGCCACAGATGAATTGACAGAGGCAATGAAATCAACATAAGGCCTTCAACTTAATCCTACATTGCACGGGATATCATCTCAAAACTCAAAAGAGCAACCAGTTTACTTGAAAGTGCAGAAGGATATGATTGCTTCTAGAGTACCCTTCTGGGAATCCTACTTTGGTACAACCTGGAAAGTCAATTTTACTGAACGAATTGCTGGAAAAGAACATCTATGTCCAATTAAAAGTCAGTTCCTCCCCATATACTTAGCCAAACAAGAAAAGGAGCATTTAGTGATGAAGAAGCATGGATGAAGCTCAAAAGGTATGCATGATTCCAGAATTTGAAACATCATTATATCTTTTACTCTAGTTTTTATCAGGTGGCCAAAGAGATAATGGCATTAAAGAAAGGGCTAAATCCCATAGCCTTCATAAGAAAACCGATTAATATAATGAAAATTTCGAGACTTCAGGGTGCAAAATCTTTCAATAAAACAAGCTACATGTTCCTCGGCAAGTAAATAAGCCCAGAACACAATTCAATGCAAGTAGACACGATTCTCAACCAATTAAATCTGACTAAATTTCAGCGACTTCAAGAAATGCATTAATATTTCTAGCTGTGCTAGTAGCAGTGGTGGTAGTACACGCACCTTCTTGCGTCCATCCCTCGATTGGACCTTTTCTACTTGGGCTGCATTGATCAACAAACTTTAACCCATTAAAACATAACAAAGAGTACTCTTTCTCTCTCAAAAGCATTAGATTTTAACTGAAAATTCCAAGAAAAACAAATAACCGGGAGAAAAAGTATTACCAGATTTAAGATGTCTAGGAATCAAAATGAATCCTCCCAATAAGACGCCCAAAATTAGTGCCACCACAGCTATAACCATATCTCGAATTCAGCTTATTTTACTGCATTATAGCCACATTCATCAAAGAAAAACAAACTACTAACTGATTTGTTCAGAAGCTTTTTATAACTAAACTAAATTTAGTTAAACAGAGACCAAAAAGCAAATTATTCAAGAAGAAATTCAAAATGAAAACAAAAAATCATTTGTTTAGAACTTTGAGCATACGCAATAAAAGATTGATAGAAAAGAACAGTTAAAACAGCTGATTTCATACTTGTAGACAAGTGTAAAGATAAAAAGGCCGCGTTTGGCAGCTGAGAAAGTGCGCGAGTCTTATTAAAGGACGAGGTATCTTTTCGGAGGTAGATTGCAAAGCGTAAAAGTTTGGATCCAAAATGCAGAGATAACTGGAAAACTGAACAATTCAGTGGAGAGGAGTGAAGCAAAGTGCGTTCGTAATTGTTAATTAATTTTGGCTGCTTTGCTGTGTTTCGATCTTGCTGTCTGTAGTAGACGTACATATGTTTTCTTTATCGAGTTTGATTTGGGTTCTACAGTATTTCTTACTGCCGCTGAACACTGGACTTAGACAGCATGTTCTTGGGCTGGACCTGAAAACAATTATGATGTCCAGACTTGGACTTGTCAGCTTAAGTTTTTTTTTCGGAGGAGGAAGCGACCGGTGGTGATCATATGAATTCTTTTTTAATTTAAAATATTTATAGAATTATAACTAGTTTGAACTGAGTAGTTTAATCTTTTGAATAAGAAAAGAATGTTGTGTAGTCTTGTATTTTTATTTTGATATACTCTTTTTATTGTTAAATAATAATTAAAGACTAATTTGAGAGATTTGATTGTTAATTTATATTGTGAGAATTGAGAAGGTACAATTTATTCACTATCTATCAATATTAATGAAAATCTATCCTTTGATTGTGTAGTATAAATAATTATTTCTAATATATAAAATGAGTATTAAAGTATATAGGGATTGATGCATCTTCATTGGCAAAAAGGGTACTATAAAAAGAACTACTATGACACTCAACTAAAAGAAAAATAAAACCAGATTAATACAAGTGAAAATTTTGAACGACTAAGAGAACGAATAAAGGAAATTCTGTGTTGAGGAAGTGGCTTGTTTATTATTTTTATTTTGCAATTGGATCCGTCCTTAGTTTGTCAAATGAAGCACTCATTCTCCTCTCTGCCGAAACGGCTTCTTCAGCAGCAAGATTATCCATCAGGAATAGAATAAAGTTATACATAAAAAAGAAAGAATCAATTCAAAAACAGTATTCTAAGATTATTAAACCCAAAAGGAATATCAAATTACAGCTTGGCTATCCCTTTACATAAATGCTATCCCTTCACATAAAAAGAAACAGCTTTCTCCTCCCAAGAACAGACCAAAATAACAGGAACTCTCTCTGCAGAAAATAAAAAATGGGTTGTTTCAAGTCAAGAAGTTCCAAAGCAAACTCTACCATGAAAGCTGAAGCTACTTTTTCATCACAACAAGAAAACCCAGAACCCAAAAATCTAAAACAAGAACTTCTTTTGCAAATCCCAGAATGCACAGTTCATCTAATGGAAGGAGGAGAAGCTGTTGAACTTGCTACTGGTGAGTTCAATCTATTTAGAATCTTGGACGAGAGTATTTCTCTTGCTACAATTGTGAAAGTTGGTGATCTTCAGTGGCCTCTGACAAAAGATGAACCAGTTGTTAAGCTTGATTCTTTACACTATCTATTCTCTTTGCCCATGTTCGATGGTGATCCATTAAGTTATGGGGTCACCTTCTTGGAACATCATATTAGCAAATTGAGTTTGTTGGATTCTTTTCTTTCTGAGCATTCTTGCTTTTCCGAGTCGGCTTCATTATCAACTGCTGCAAGAAGTAGAAAAAATAATCTTGACTGGAAAGAGTTTGCTCCAAGTGTCGAAGATTACAATAATGTTTTAGCTAAAGCTATTGCTGGAGGAACTGGTCAGATCGTCAAGGGAATCTTCAAATGCAGCAATGCTTACACTAATCAGGTATGGTGGTTTATTTTATAATCCTTTTTCTAGCTAATGTTTAGAATTCGAACTTGTAACCTCGTAGCAGCGGAGACGAAAGCTAATCTGTAACCTGTTTGTTTATAAACAAAGAGATTAGTAACTAGTTAAAATGTCTATGTGATTCTTTAACAACTGTCGTTGATGATAATGAGTTACTATGCATGTCTGGTAAGAACTCTTTAATTATACATCAAACAGAAATGTTATTAGCCCATCACTCTTGATACCCTTTTGACAAGAATGGGAAAGCAGGTCCATAAAGGTGGAGAAATGATTCTAACTCGTGCTGCAGAGGAGAAAAATGGTGCCAAAGCTAATGAAATTAGCAGCAACACGAGTACCGGGGCCACACAGAGGAGTAAAGTCAACAAAAGCTTAAAACGGTATCCAAAGATTTTTTTTTTTTTAAAAAAAAGCTTTTCATTTCTACATAATGGAAGATGTCTCTTTTCTGTTTGTTCTAGTCAAATTAATGCATGATTGCATACTGTACGTAGTGTGAGAAAGCTGTCCAAGATGACAGAAAAGCTGAGTAAAACAATGCTTGACGGTGTTGGCATTGCTACTGGTTCAGTGATGGCTCCTTTAGTGAAATCACAAGCCGGGAAGGCATTTTTATCCATGGTACCAGGAGAAGTACTCTTGGCTTCACTTGATGCTGTCAGTAAGTGGAGATGTAGAACCCAAATAATATCTTGTGCATAATTTTCAAAATTTGCTGTACTCATTTGCTTCAATTTGTTGGGATCCAATGCCATGCAAGTAATGCTTCATAATATAAGTGCACTGTTTATTTGTCAAACTGCAGACAAGATCTTAGATGCAGCTGAAGCTGCTGAAAAACAAACTCTATCTGCAACTTCAAAGGCTACAACCAGAATGGTCAGTAATAGGTAATGATACTACATTCTGTGCTTGTAATTGCTATAATTTTCCAAGTGATCAGTGTATATTTTTAGCTTTCTGAACATCCTGACCTTGTTAACTCATTTTTGGTAATATCGGACGTGACCTGCTGCAGGTTTGGTGAAAGTGCAGGGCAGGCTACTGAGGATGTGTTTGCAACAGCAGGGCACTGTGCTAGCACTGCTTGGAATATATTCAAGATAAGAAAGGCTATTAATCCTGCATCATCTGTATCTGCAGGAATGCTTAGGACTGCGGCTCAGACCAGAAATAGGAAGTCACAAGCGAGTTAATATGTTCTGAAGATGTTGAAAATTTGACACAAATGCCTTTGGTTATATATAGTTTGCTATTTCTTGTTAGCATTTTGCGTAAAATGCATGAAATCAGCAAGCCACCAGGGCTTGCAATTTGGAACTGTTCATTTGATTTACATATAACAATGTAAACCTAACTCTTCGCAAGGTCTTAAAGACCCATTCTCCGGTACGTCGATGGAACCAGCCAGCTTACACATAATGGAGACCATTGGCGTTGCTCCTTGGAAGATTTAAATCTGCCTTGTTCTCACTATACTTTTGTCTTCATATTTAAAAATTAACCAGAATTTTAATTTTTTAAATAATAAATTCTTTTTTATTTTTTGGAACTAAATAATAAACTCAATATACTTCAGAAAACGACATCCAGATATCGAACGACAGTTCTTTCACTGTCCTGAAGAAGAAAAAAGGGTCAAAGTTGTTTTAAAAAGTTAAATAAAACGGCAACAATATTGCTGTCTGGCAGTCGATTAAACGACACGTCGTTCAACAGCAAATTATCAAACTGTCTGTTAAATCCCTGGAAAACACGAAAACACATAATACCAGAACAAATCAGACTTGCTGCGACAACAATGGACACAGAGGGAAAGAAAATAAGCATATACAAAGCAGCGAGAAGCATAAAGAGAAGAGACAATAATTTGTATAACGCTTTAAAATCAATATACGAAGACTCCGTTTTTGTAGGCGAGATTTCTCAGTTATGGCCCGATCTTCCTCTTCTTGCAAATCTCCGATGCGGATTATGGTACTCACCCGAATTTTACGCTACTTGTTATTTCAAATCAACTGATGGCCACACCAATAATTGGTCCTTTAATACTTCTAGACTCAATCTCCATGTTGCTCAGCTTGCTGGTAAATGTTTATGTTTCTTTCTTTCTTCTTTTTTTTTTTTTCTTTTAATTGAAAAGTGTATTTTAATGACCTATAAATCGGGTCTTTTAGGCCTTGTTTGAAATGAATGACGTGCAATTAAATTGAGTTATCGTAAATGATGTCTTCAGATGAGAGTTGAGTAAACAGAAATTCAATTGAATTGATTTTTGCATGTTTAAACTCTCCAAACACTATTTTTAGGACTCGCTTGATTAACTTATTTGTTTTGTTTGATGAATAGGACAGAAAGGAGGGTGTATCATTGTTGATTCGACACGAAAAGGGAAGAGATTTCCTGATAGTATGTCGAAAACAATACCTATTTGGACTTGTGTTTTGAATCGGTCTATTCTTAATCATGTGAAGAAAAAGCAAGAGGTGAGCGTTGAAGTTCTAATGTTGAAGTTTTCTTCTCTTTTTTTTCTAAGAGGAGAAGAAAGATTACCACTTTGGTTTTATTTTTGTTCCTTTTGTGGTTTTATTTTTGTTCCTTTTGTCTAAGTATAATCTAGGTGTTATTCATATCCGGTTAATTGAATTGCATTTAGGGGTATCGGTAATATTATTACTATTTTATATATAATTATTATTATTATTATTATTATAATTATGCAATCTGCACTCAGCTCTGTCGGCTAATTGCTTATGAACATGCCCATTTCTCAATTTGCTCTCTTTCATTAGGAGGCAGATACCTTTAATCATGCTGAAAATAAAAGTCTAGGTTCTCATAATTGGGATTGTTCGTTGCATCTTCCACTTTGGGTCCCTGAAACAGAGAAAGCAGCTATTGAGGAATGCTTAGAAGCATGGACTAAAGAGTTGGAAGTTAGTGGAGCTGATATTGCTTCCATCGCCTCGAGCTTGAAAAAACCTTTACGGCCTCTATGGATATCACAAAAGACTGTTATCTGGTTGAATGAAGTACCTGATCATGATTCTTGGGACTTCACGCCTATTATACTTGTTTCAGCCTCCTCCGCTAGCAGCATTTATCAACATAGGACTACCTCTGAGTATAGCTGGAATTACATAGCAGGAGCTGGAGATGATGAAGAAAGTTGGGCTAGGGGTCTTTCGCCCAGTCTTTTCTGGAGTCATGCATATGATATAATAGGTTCAGGACCTGATCTGTGTAATCAGAAGGTAGCTGATATTGTAGAAAAGGACAGAGTATATCATGCTCAAAGAGGACAAAATGCTCCTCAGGTAACTGTGAGGCCTGCAAAGACATTAGGAAGTGCAGCTGATCTTTCTCAAAAGGAACCCTCATTATCTTTGGATCTGTGCAATGGAACTCCTAAGTCTAGTGAGGACGATCATACAGTGTTTTGGCTAGGCTCAACTAATCTTGCTGTGGGCACTGCACAACTTGGTATGTTGATTTCTTATGTGTATTTTATATCCTATTTAACGCTTTGCTTTTTCTTTCTCCATCTCTTTTTGAACTATAAATTTGTGTGCAAAAGTTCCCATTCGGGGAAGTTTTTAAATTATGTATAGAAACATCTGGATGATGAATTGTACTTTCTTCAATATTAATAACTTAGGATTTAACAAATTTAGCACCTGCTAGTGCTTTTGGTCCAAATGCTAAAAGATCACAACTATGTGAATTTCTTCATGGATGGACGTCTATATAGTTTATGTAGGATATTTTGCAGATTTAGCTATGTAGGATTGATGTATTTGAATAGACACTTCGATATGAGTATTTCTTGAATCCTTAATTTTTGGAGCTTCTTATTGTCTGTTTCAAAGCATCATGTGCTTTGGTTCCGTTTCTTATTTCTCCTTACTATAATGGATAGTGTGCAATATTATCTTTCCAGGTTCTTTGGTTTGCTTAACTCTCTTTCTTTACTTTCCTTCTGCAGCTGCTCATGTGTCTGATGTTGATTGCATCTTGAACTGTGATCAGGAATCCATCTTGATTCATTTACAAGATAATGAATCATATTTGCATCTTCCTATGGTGGTGCGTATGAAAGGAAGTTTAAGCATTTCATCAATGTAATGTTCTTATTAATATGCTACTTCTTATCACTGAATTTAATTTTTTGCTTCCCAGAGTTCAAAGCTCGATCGCTTTTCCATATTAAGCAAGCTCCTTGATGCTGTGAACTTTGCGAAGGTGCATCTTAGCAAAGGGAATAAACTTCTTGTTTGTTGCCACAATGGTAAGGACTTGAAATGTTTGCTTGCCTTCTGGATTCACATTGTTGGATAGGCTTAGATGTGTTTAGCTGAGTACATGATGCATTGATAGGTAGGTATAAACTATGCTATGTTTAAGTGAGCCCTTATTTTAGTTTATGTTATAGCATTTTGAAGTAAGTCTCTTTCACATTTAATAGACTTTCAGTTTCTATTTTATGTCTTGGTCTGCGCTTGCACATTATTCTCTAGTTCTTGATTTTGGCATCTGCCTGATTACCTACTTACTGAGCCTATTTTTTATGGGGATGCCCGGGCAGAAAAATAAGTTACATGAGTGCTGATAGATTTCATTATTTTGTGCTTCCAGGGGAAGATATCAGCGTGTGTGTTTGTCTAGCAATTTTGACATCTTTATTCGGTGATTCAGGTAAATGCTTGTATATTTCATAAAGATGAAATGGAGGAAAACAAAGACTGAACTAATCTCTCCTATTCCTTTGGCATTTGATCACGCTGTGGTATAAGGTTTCCTACTGTCATTTTTATGCCTATGTTTTTCCTCTGTTCGTTTATCTCATCATCTTAGCAAACTATAGCAATCAATGGTGAAAATTTTAGATCAACTTATTATACTGCTACCAATTTCTTTTTTTTTTTTTTTTGGCTCAATCTTGTGTCTCAGTGGTTATGTGAAAAGATTTAAAGGAGCCTTATTATATTATTATTATTTATTTTGTTTCTTCAAATATCTTCCAAACTTTTGACCTTTCAATTAGGAGCCTATGATGATGGAAATTGCTTCAGCAGTACAAATATCACGAAGTGGGAGATGCGGAGGAGACTTGTTTTTATCTGTAAATTTGCAGTAAATGCTCGACCATCCAGAGGAAATTTGAAACAGGTGTTTGCATTTCTTACTGGACAAAGATCATCCTCTTTACTTTCGCATTCCAGAGATGCTAAGCATGAAGAATGTTGCTAAATGGGAACAAAGTAGGCGTTTTGGTGTATTTATCTGTATAATTTCAGAAGAAATAGAGTTACGTGCTAAAGGAAGAACAGCCCCTTCAATTTACATTGTTCGGATGCTAAGTGGGAAGAGTTGTGCTGAGTGGGAGTTCTTTTGTCTGTAATTACATGAAAGCTGAGTTATTCAGGGGAAAGGAAATTCGAGGAAGATTTGTCTCTTCAATTCCACAGGAGGGAAGTGACTGTTGCTTGGGACATCTGTGGAAAATTCGGGGAAATGTTGCTCTAATTTGTAACTCTTGATACTATTTTCTGCTAACCTTATTGAGCATTCTGCTAGTTGTAACACATTATTCTAATTCTACTCTGTAGTTGTTCATTATACTGGCAAGCACCAAAAGTTTGGAGGCCATTGAAGTAAAAGGAGATGGGAGTGAAAGGGTGTTATTGAAGCTATGTCGGGACTCAATCATGCACCTTTAGATTTCCAAACTGTTATGGAAGATTGCAGGATATTGGTACAAAATTTGTTCATTATCGCGAACAAGGAGATGGATTGATTTAAATGGAAAAAGGGGAAGGTGACATTTCAGTCTATATTTGCTTGATCGATATATGTAATAGGAAAAGAGCCAAATCTATCTAATTGAATGGTTAGTGGGTTTTTCTTTGCATGAACATACAGACTTCTGCTTTTGTCATTTTCACGTTCCTGTCATCGCGTCATGCCATTTTTGTAAGTTAATAATTTGGTTTCAGAGTGTTGATATATTCAACAAGTTAAATAGCCATCTTTTTCTTCGGCCCCTCGTCTTTTTATATTTATGATGACGAGAAGCATTTTCTACAATTAAAACTAGTGGCCTGGGGATAAAGACATGGTGGACCGACCTCGACTCTAAAGCCCATTTTCATGCCTAAAGTTAAATCAATCAAATCAACTTTCTTTAGAAAATAAAATTAATATTATATTGGCACTCATTTTTCCTCTGTCCTTTTCTTTTATTAAAACAAATCACAAATATTATAGTAAAGTTGTAGTCTCGTTTCAGAGTCTTACAAAATAGAGATTATTGATTTTCTTTTTTATATTTATATTTTTTACAATTCCGATTATGATTTCTTAAAAGAAGCTGAAAAGTTGGTAATTTTCAAAAGTTGATTTGGGAAAAGCAAATTATGAAAAAGTAAAAAAGAATTATCAATTTGCGAGCATAAATTGTCAATAATGAAAATGCATTCTTCATTGTCTAATAATTTATATTTTGTACACGTAAATGAAGTCAGGGATGTAGAATCATTTTCATTTTATGTTTTCTTTTACACATCATTTGTTATCTCTAATTAAGAAGAAAGATTAACGAAAACATATTGTTAATTGGGGTCAATTGTTTTAGTTCTTACAATTCAATACTAAAATGCAACAATTTGTTGGACATAATAGATATATGGTGTTATATTGTTTGCACTCATACTTGATTAAATTACTGAAGACTTGGAGACCTGGGTGAGAATTATTGTCCAAAAGAAGGGGAACACAGAACAGGTTATGGGACTATACCAACTTTTATTTCTCTGTTGAAGAATTAATATCACATGTGTCATTTGCTCTCAAAATAAAAACAAAACAATGTCATCAAGGACAAAGTTTTAATTAAATCTTATAATTGATGAACTTTTAACTAACCAACCTAAAAAACACTACCAAAAGTATAAATCCCAGCTGATTTTGTGCTTCATGTCTCTAAGATGCTTCCATATATATATATATATAAATCACATGTTTTTTGCAACCAAATTTCACACGTAGTACTGAGTTTAATAATTCTAGTCAAGGACTATATAGTTAGGCATTAAGCCACTCTAGCTGGCCCTTATATAACACATGATACTCATGCTTAATTATAGAGCCATACTTTACAATATATGGTAAAGAAAACACTATACATATATGTATAAAAAGGCAATGCTTATTTTATTTTGTTTTCGTGGTGGCGGGGCTGCATGTCTTAGACCAATATAATAAGATGATATTTGCAAGAGAAATCATAAAATAAATTAGGTTGTTTTTGGTGAAGTTAAAAACCATGTTCTGGATAGCATTGTCTTACAAAATTTCATTTTTTTTCTTTTCTTTATCAAGTCCACTAATTTATGTCTTAAGCAGTGTCTTTCCGACATGTGGTAGTCTATCACTGGATGCATTCTCCATGTAGAAGGTGTTCGTGAAAATGGTAGGACTTTGACAGGAATTTATATTTGAAATAGCTCGATTTTGGGAGAAAAAGCCGGGTGATATAATCCACGTTCATTGTGTTACCAGACAGCAAAAATACTAGTTTATTAGAGAGCTAGTTTTTGTGGATTTTTAATAGCCCCCGCACCCACCCAATTATTAGCTAAATAGGTGCTAATTATATCATCGAATTAATCATGCTATTTCTCTCTTTCACACTAATGAAGCACTTAATTATTGCATAAAAGTTAACTCGGTGATAAACACAGGTTAATAGTGAACATCAGAAGTTAAATTTTATCAAGGAAATAAATAAGAATATTAATATAGGCACCAACAAAGTAAATAATCATATGATCAAATCTTGTCACAAAAGATATAGATAAAATAGAATAATGAATCTTGAATAAAAGGGTCGAGGGAAATCAATGATGAAAGACATATAAAGATGCTTTATTGTTTCTTAAATAATACAATGCCATTATTCCTTTCATGAATACAGCATTTCCTAATAACAAGAAATAATACAAACATTGCACGTGATAATATATAAGGAAGGGCCCCAAAAACTTTTTTAATACAAATGAAGACAATGCAGTATGGATTGTGAATGAATAATATGCTTTTTTTTTTCCTTGTCTAAAAGGAAAAACAACGTATGAATTATGTGACTAAGGGATCATTCTTTCAAGATAAAATTCGATGAGATTTATGTGCTAATTTAATGTAATAATTCTTTTTATAAATTACGTGCTGATTTCTAATCCTTATTTCTCATGATGAGTACAAATATGAAAGAAGTTAATCAGATTATGATAGATTATTACAGTAATTGGATTTTGTAAGATAAGGGTCGAGATTTTATGATTTTAATTGATAAATTTCTAGAGTATATAGAGTAGAAATATGTTGGTCCTACTAGAGATATCTCATACGATCTGCTGGATCAATTTGTATCTCTTGTAATGAACTTTAGTATGCTATTTTTATGCTACGATATTTGATTCAGTAGTGCAATTATTTGGCCAACATATCTAATTAGGTGGGAGAGTACCATAACCAAAAGATGGCTAAGCATCCATCATTCTGTATTCCCATAGTGAAAGATTTCTTTATATAGAAAGTGGAATATAATGAATGTATATAATTGAGGTCACCAAACTAAGATTGCTTTAATATATATATATATCTTGTGTCAGCTTGCTAGCTTTAATCATTACTTTTGCTTTGGTTTTCTTAAGAAAAGAACTTCAGAAAGGATCTCCATGACAGCTATTCTTAATTTGAACAATTTTAAAAGACTGTTGGATACAAATTGGAAACAAGAACGAAAGAAGAGGAAGAAAAAAAAAAGTATGTTAAAATTATTAATATCTATTGGTTCCAATTACAGGATTTTGAAAATCCAAAACATTCAGCTAGAGACACACATATAGAGGGGGGATGACAGGATACATGTAATCTCTGATTACAGCTGCCCTGAAAAATTATATTAGAGGAATATGCTTCTTGAATTCAATAATCTCCTCTCTTTTTCTTCTTTTTCCTTTAGTTTTCTCATTCTTTTTCTTGTCGCTTTTAAAGTTTTTAACAGGCAATACAATATTAATTGCTGAGGTATCTACGAAATAAGATTTCATCTCAAATAATATAAGAGGGCCACTCTTAATGGCAATTGCTGCAAAGGAGATTTAGAAAAAATTCGAGAAACTGATAAACTATATGTTTTATTTCCTGTTATACCATGAGTTAATTTATATACGAGCCATACATTTATAACAGTTGACTAAAGTTTTACTATCAGTCTAATATAATTGACCCAAGAGCTAATTTGAGTCTTAATTCCTGTTAATGATATCATCATGGCTAGCAAGTTTTAAAAAGCAGACAACAATCTTTTTTGTGAAAGCAGTCTCGCATCACATTAACTAAACTAATAAATTGATTGAAAAGAATAGAAAAGCATGCAAATAGGAGAAGAAATGGCCAAATAGGACAAAGGTCAGAGTCGTCTTTTTTTCTTTTTTTTGGAAAATAGTTTGGCCTATAAGGGATTATCCATGCTTCATGAGTTGATGGTATGGAAAGGATCATCCACTAAAACATTAAAGAACCATCTTTAACCACCCCACATGTATGTTTCTTTTAAAAAAAATGAAAGCTTATAACAAAACAAGGGTTGCTTAATAGGAAAATCACCTCTCTCTCTCTCTCTCTGTCGCTCCCTATATATATATAAAGGAAGATCTGCAAATCATTTCTTTGAGCCAGCCTAGTCTTTTCTGCACAAACCTTTGCTTCGCCTTGTTTTTTCTTCTTTCTCTAATGTGCTAATTAAGCAAATACTAAATCAATCTTGTAAGTTCTTTTTTCTTTTTCTTTGGTACAAGGGCTAGCTTTGAAAACGAAATGGAAATGGATTCTCCCAAGAAGAATGAGATAAGAAGGGAAGAGGGCAAATCTGTTGCCATTATATTTAGATATGCAGATTGGGTTGATATATTGCTTATGTTGATGGGTACTGTTGGAGCTATAGGAGATGGCATGTCAACTAACATTTTGCTTGTCTTTGCTAGCCACATAATGAATAGCTTGGGATATGGTAAGACCCAACAAAATCAAGGAAATTTTATGGTTGAAGTAGAAAAGGTTAGCAGTCAACTATCTCTCTATCTCTATCTCTCTCTTCTCTTAACACATACATTATTGATTTTCTTTTGGTTTTGTTAACAGTGCAGTCTATATTTTGTGTACTTGGGATTAGCGGTCATGGTGGTGGCTTTTATGGGTAACTTCAAAACCTTTCACTTTTACCAATATTTATCTGTCTTTGCTTTGCTTTCTTAGGGCAAGTTTGTTTCAACATGTACTGACAAAACCCAGGACTTCCCTCTATCCATTATTGGGTTCAAAACAGTATCCTTGAGCTAAAGGTAGTAGTACCAAGTATAAGGAGACATCGCTTAAAACATCAACACAACAAAGAAATGAGGCCATTTTATGGAACCCTAGAATGCCCTAAATTTATTTTTTTTCTTACAAGAAAAGGACTGATTAGTATATGTAAGATGGCTCCAAGCTGTTTTATTTGAGTGCTAAATCAACATTTGATGATTACAGAAGGTTATTCCTGGAGCAAAACGAGTGAGAGACAGGTCCTAAAGATTCGTTATAAGTATCTGGAAGCGGTTCTTCGACAAGAAGTTGGGTTTTTTGATTCACAAGAAGCAACTACTTCAGAAATCATCAATAGCATATCAAAAGATACTTCTCTAATACAGGAAGTACTCAGTGAAAAGGTAAAAGGGTTGTTCATAGAGTTTCTATATAAATCTCCAACTTCCAGGATCTATATTTTATATCTATCAATATATGTGTTATAAATCAATTTGTGTTATTTTTCAGGTGCCCATATTTTTGATGCACGCATCTGTGTTCATCTCAGGACTTGCATTTGCCACTTACTTTTCATGGAGGCTGTCACTAGTAGCTTATCCAACTCTACTTCTTTTAATTATCCCTGGAATGATTTATGGAAAATACCTTCTCTTCTTGTCCAAGAAATCTCAGAGAGAGTACAGCAAAGCGAACTCCATTGTTGAGCAGGCCTTAAGCTCCATCAAGACTGTTTATTCATTCACTGCTGAGAAGAGCATTATAGATAGATATTCAGCAATATTGGATAAGACATCAAAGCTTGGAATTAAACAAGGCATCGCGAAAGGTCTTGCCGTAGGAAGCACTGGACTTTCTTTTGCAATATGGGCATTTCTTGCTTGGTATGGAAGTCATTTGGTGATGTACAAAGGAGAAAGTGGAGGGAGGATCTATGCTGCTGGCATTTCTTTTATATTGGGAGGACTGTATGTTTCCTTTAACTCCTTATGGCTTCTTTTATTTTTTCTTCTTCGCATTATTATATTTTCAAGCATATAATACATATAACAGATGAATCGCAAAGCTAAAATGCTAAAAAGCAAACTTTAATGTGACTATCTTTCAAGTTTTCATTATCTTCATTAGGACTAAAGTGGCGCCTAATTAGCTTTTGGGACTACAGTTCTCAAAGAAAAGATCTGCTTTATTTTCCACAAGTGATTATTGATGAAAGGATATCCATTGAAGAGTTTGGTTGCATTACGCCCCACATTTTATTTCAACTTGCCTTTGAACTTAATTTATGTTGGATAATGGGTTAATCAACTTTTATTTATAAGTCTAGGAGCTTTTTTTTTGGGTCTTGTGTTACTTTTATAGTGTGTATAAATATACTAGTTTGTGTACTATGAGTTTCTTCCCTAGTTCATCCATTATGTATATGTCTGTGTTGCTTTGTTACTTTTAGTATAATAGATTTCTCTTCTATAAAACTAATTAAGATTTGAACTATTTTTTATATGAGATTTAAGTGTATGCATAAATTTTTTACATTTCTTTTATTATATATATTTAAATTCTAAAAATTTATTAACATGATTTATAACATATGGTAGAATCTTTTTTAAAAAGATATTAAGTTATACCTTGCACAATACATGGGATGATACAATAAATTCCTAGTATTTGGAAAAAGGAAAAAAAAAAAAAAAAAAAAAAAAAAAAAAAAGCCAAGTGGTGCATTGATTAATTGCTTTTCCTAAATCTGTCTTGCTTTGTTGAACTCACTAGCCAATAAAGTTTGTTAATTCAACAAAAGTGCTGTTTTCTTCTCTGAATATTCGTTTATGCTATCATGGAAAAAAATGTGGAATTCGAATAAGAGTTGATGTTTTCTATAACAATAAGTTCTTAAAGTTATTATTTTCTTTCTGCAATGTGCTGCTTTAAGGCTTGCCTTCTCTTTTCTATTCATGCATGTATTAATAGTAAATAAAAAAACAAAGATATACATAAGCACATGTGTTCAACACTTTTTTCATGGCAGTATAGAAGCATATAATATTTCATGAAGGTTTATATTCTTTTATGATAAATAAGCATGTGTGTGTATGTGAACTCAATGCAGATCCCTTGGAATGGCACTTCCTGACCTGAAATACTTCACGGAAGCTTCTGTTGCAGCAAAACGAATATTCAACAGGATCGACAGAGTTCCTGAAATTGATGGTGAAGATACGAAAGGACTTGTATTAGAGAAAATGCAGGGTGAAATAGAATTCCAACATGTCAGATTCACATACCCAACTCGTCCGGATTCCATTGTCCTCAAAGATTTCAACCTGAAAGCTGAAGCAGGAAAAACAGTTGCTCTAGTTGGTGCAAGTGGAAGTGGAAAGTCCACTGCCATTGCATTGGTGCAAAGGTTTTATGATGTGAATGGTGGATTTGTCAAGATCGATGGCGTTGATATAAGAACATTAAATTTAAAGTGGATAAGAGGGAAAATGGGTCTTGTTAGTCAAGAACATGCATTATTTGGGGCATCAATTAAAGATAATATCATGTTTGGAAAGCTTGATGCTACAATGGACCAAGTCACAGCTGCAGCAATGGCTGCAAATGCTCATAACTTTATAAGGCAGCTTCCAGAGGGTTATGAAACAAGGGTAAGTTTCAAGCATACGACCTCTTTGTTCTTTAAGTTAAATGGCTCAAACCGGGTTCGAGCTTGTTATCTCACAGTACACAACCTAAAGTGCCAATGAGCCAAATTGAAGCTCATTGGTTCAAGCATGCCACTTTCGGGCCTTTTGCTTGGAAATAAATTTAAGTGTGTGCTTGTCATGCTAGCTACTTAGTTTCTACCTTGAATCTGACGTGCTTGGGTTTATAAGGTTGGAGAACGAGGAGCACTTTTATCTGGTGGCCAAAAGCAGCGAATTGCTATTGCTAGAGCAATCATCAAGAATCCTGTAATTCTCCTACTTGATGAAGCAACGAGTGCTCTTGATTCTGAGTCTGAGACATTAGTTCAAAACGCTCTTGATCAAGCCTCCATGGGAAGGACTACACTGGTAAGGATATAAGCATTATTAATCGATCAAAGTTTACTGCTTTTTTTTTTTCATATTAGATTGTCATTTTTTCTTTCTACGAACAAGCAATTGAACCACATAATTATCAGGTGGTTGCCCACAAGCTCTCTACAATTCGAAACGCAGACCTCATTGCAGTTGTTAACAATGGATGCATCATTGAAATAGGTTCACATAATGATCTCATTAACAGAAAAAATGGCCACTATGCAAACCTTGCGAAGTTACAGAGGCAATTCAGCTATAATGACCATGAACAAAATCCTGAAACACATGTTTCTTCAGTTGGAAAAAGCAGTGCTGGCCGAATAAGCACAGGAAGATCAAGTCCTGCTATCTTTGCTTCACCATTACCTGTTGTCGATATCCCAAAACCTGTGTGTCACCCTCCACCTTCCTTCTCTAGGCTGCTTTCGCTGAACTCTCCTGAATGGAAGCAAGGCCTAATGGGGAGCCTCTCAGCTATAGCCTTTGGCGCTGTCCAGCCGTTCTATGCCTTAACCATCGGTGGCATGATCGCAGCATTCTTTGCACCGAGCCACGAGGAAATGCACGCTAGAATACGTACATACTCTTCCATTTTCTGCTCACTGTCCTTGATTTCCATCATTGTGAATCTTGTGCAACATTACAATTTCGCTTATATGGGTGAGAGGCTAACAGAGAGAATCAGAATAAGAATGCTAGAGAAGGTCTTGACTTTTGAGACCGCTTGGTTTGATGAAGAGAAAAACTCCAGTGGGGCTTTATGTTCAAGATTGAGCAATGAAGCCTCAATGGTTAAGTCCCTTGTAGCAGACAGAGTTTCTTTGTTAGTCCAAACGACTTCTGCAGTCACAATAGCAATGATCATGGGACTAGTTGTAGCTTGGAAACTTGCACTTGTCATGATCGCAGTACAACCTCTTACAATTCTATGTTTCTACACTCGAAAAGTTTTGCTCTCTACCATCACAACAAACTTTGTCAAGGCACAAAATCATAGTACTCAAATCGCCGCAGAAGCTGTCCATAATCATAAAATTGTTACTTCATTTGGAAGCACACAGAAGGTACTTCAACTGTTTGATGATGCTCAAGAGGAACCAAGAAAGGAGGCAAGGAAAAAATCATGGCTAGCAGGAATTGGTATGGGTTCTGCTCAGTGCCTAACTTTCATGTCATGGGCTCTAGATTTTTGGTATGGAGGAACTCTAGTTCAAAAAAGAGAGATATCAGCTGGCGATGTGTTTAAAACATTTTTCATTCTTGTGAGCACCGGAAAGGTTATAGCTGAAGCAGGAAGCATGACTTCTGATTTAGCCAAAGGTTCCACTGCAGTGGCATCTGTGTTTCAGATTCTTGACAGGCAATCTCTAATTCCAGTAGTCTCCTCCTCCAACGTAAGTGAAATTCCTTATAATACTTTAACCAATTAACTTCGGTTCAATGGTAGTTTGTCAGGTTTCTGAACCTTGAAGATCAATTTAGAAAATAATATATATAACTAACAGAAAAATAAGTTCTTACAATGCTTAGCCCATTTAAGTGAAAAAAAAATTTCTTGCTTTAATTGTCATGGAAATGGAAATTTTGTTGATTAGGCAAAGGATGGAGCTAGTGGAACCAAGCTAGAAAAGTTAACTGGAAGGATAGAGATGAAGAGGATTGATTTTGCATATCCAAGCAGGCCAGAAACGTTAATATTACGCCAATTTTGCTTGGAAGTGAAGTCAGGGACAAGCATTGGACTGGTAGGGAAAAGTGGGTGTGGAAAATCGACCGTGATTGGATTGATTCAAAGATTTTATGATGTTGAGAGAGGATCAGTTCAAGTAGATGGAATGGACATAAGGGAACTAGATATTCTGTGGTATAGGAGGCACACCGCGCTTGTTAGCCAAGAACCGGTGCTATATTCCGGCAGCATCCGTGACAACATTGTGTTCGGAAAGCTTGATGCATGTGAAAATGAAGTGGTGGAGGCCGCCAGGGCTGCTAATGCTCATGAATTTATCTCGTAAGTATTCCTGACAAATAAATTTTTGATTTTAATGGTCAGCTTATTCTAGTATTCAACTATAACCCACATTTGGATTTAATGTGCACTTCCAAGTTCGTATCTTTCTCAAATTGTTATAAAATGATTGATATATTGTATTGATTTAGATCATTGAAAGATGGGTACGAAACAGAATGTGGGGAAAGAGGAGTGCAACTATCAGGAGGGCAAAAGCAAAGAATAGCGATAGCAAGAGCTATAATCCGCAACCCAACAATAATATTACTAGACGAGGCAACAAGTGCACTTGACGTGCAATCTGAACAAGTTGTGCAAGAAGCATTAGACCGGACTATGATAGGACGAACAACAGTGGTGGTGGCTCATCGGCTTAACACGATCAAGAAGCTCGATTCAATTGCCTTTGTTGCAGATGGGAAAGTGGTGGAGCAGGGAACATACAGTCAGCTAAAGAACAAGAGAGGTGCATTCTTTAACCTAGCCACCCTTCAGACCTAGGCGGATACCTGAGTTTGTGTTCGTGTTCGAGCCTTTTGTAGCTATGACCGCAAGTGACTATAGCAGTCTATGCAAATGAGACAGTAAGAGAAGGATTGGATTCGGTAAGTAGAGTCGTATTTTAGATGAGGGTTAAATTGACAACTAGAACAAAGTTTTTATGTGGAAATATCTTAGGGCTAATGCTAATGCTGATCGATCTCATGGCTACTTTGTAAAAGTGCAGTTCGGCCCTTATAAGAATACGGGGACTCAATTTATAACCTCTTTTCTCAGCTAGGCAAAAGATTTTATATTTGATAAATTGAATGATAAATATATCAATAAGATTTCATTTCCAACGGACATGGAAAGATTATGAATTTCATCAACTGAACTCATTTCTTAATTAAGGAATCCTTTAACCCATAAATTACTGAAGCTTAAGCATGAAATTGTTGCAGACTTCAGTAATGTCGTTGGAGCATTAAAGAGGCTTAAGAAACTAATCCAGCTCTTTTTTATAAACTTTGTTAACCATCTTATGATTTTCATTATATGGGCCCAGGCTCAGGCCCATGACAATAAATGCTAAGTTTCATAGGTCTGCTTTGCTCCATTCCTGAGCTCAATGAGTTGCACATGGTGAATTATTGTTTTATTTTTTTCTCATTTCATCAAATCTTCCAAAAAAGAAGAGGGGGGAAAATGAAATAATTGATGGGTCAAAATCAGAATTATCACTAATATGACTTTTACATATGCTAATGAACGTTTTGATAAGCCAGAGAACTGTATTTTGACTATAAGTTTGTTTATATCTTGATCCATTCAGACCCATCAATGAAGCTAAGTGAAATAAAAGGCTTAGCTTCTTCATCAGTAAGTTCTCTTGACCATGACACCCTTCCTGCGAAGCTAGCTCCTGGTCCTGTGCACTTATATTGCCCATAGAATACGGTCCTGTTAGACCCAAAAGAGGGAAAAACCAACAACATTAATAGTGCTGATGGTACAAAACAAGTTGCAATGGACAAGCTAAAAAGTGCCAAACATGAATATAGTCTTATATCAAAGCCGAGGGGTTAGGTTTCATTGACATGTGTAGACTGTAGATGCCATGCAATAGCGGCGTGGCCTAAGTTAAATTATTAACAACCCAAAAATTGTTAGGTGGATAGGTTTTTCTATGCATTCTTTTATGTGCATTCCACGTAGATTTTGCAGCACTGGCAAGGAGTGAGGAAAACGACATATGGGTATAGGTCAGGTCCCAAATTGCAATGCAACCGCCCAACTTTTTTTGCCCTATTTTTCCTTTCTGCCCAGGGATTAACATATTTGTTGGAGAATATTTTGGTGGCCATTTATGTCATTAGGCTGCATAGTGGATTAGCCATCAAAAAGGCTGCTCTGCTCATACCTAAAACCTTATGGGGAGAGGCATGGCACGGCACCGCCCAAATTTCCACTTTGCAAAACTTAGTGCCGTAAAGGCAGCAATCCAATCAGGATAATGTGACTATGTGAGACTCTAAACTTTAGGAAGTATTTAATGTAGCTGATGAGAGCAGCTGGTAACTGGTTTACTCGACAAACAGTTAATAAATAGAGGATCACTCAATTTGTAGCTAAGGATGTTAATTTCTAGATATATATAAGGCAGAAAGATGCAGAAAAGAAGAGGAAAAGAGAGAAGAATTACATTTCACGAGTAGGGTCACCCCAATTATACCAGCCTTTAGGGATGATAATGTTGTCCATATAAGTATAAGCAAACACAACTCGAGAGAAAGGACCCCATGCCCTTCCAAGGTAGAGTGCTCCTGAGCCCGTGACCTTGCAGTTCACAAATGAAAACCCCGTGTCGTCCAGTATGCTGCTTCTTCCTTGTGCTGTTAGTGCTCCAGTGTACTGTGCTATTGCATGCACGTGACATCCCTGCTAATTATAATACATCTTCAGTAAATTTCTTTTTTTTTTTTAATAAATCAAAGACCATCCATTTTAATTCAGAAGCACCGATGAGATAGTAAGTATTTTTTTAATTTAATTAAAATTTTGAGTCCCATTTTAAATATGAAGCTGCCGTTAAAACTTTTAAAAAAATATTTTATTATCTATTAAAATTTTATCCGACAAACTTTAAATTAACTCTAAATATATATATAATAAAAAATATTTATTTTTAATCCTTCTACTTCTTTGTTTTATATAGTTCATCTAGCTATTTAAACTCTTTAAAGTAATTAAATATTTAAAATTTGAACTCAATATTTAATTAAATTATAAAAAACTTATTTATTATATTATTTTACCTGCTAAAATATTTTAGCTTTTTCCGCTGTTTGCTATTTAGGTATCCTTAGACTATAATTAGGCCTTGATTATAATAGTAAACTACCAGCATCTTGTAATTCTTTTTTATTTATTGTTTCAAAAGTAAGTACTAGTCAAATCATCTACTCGGGCTAAATAATTAAATACTACATAAGATGACAGACTACCTGCTTTCAAATTCAGACAAGATTAATTTAAGTGGCAAAAATGGCTTAACTTTTATGAGGGGAGGGCTATAATACACTAGTCATATTAGTATTATCATTTTCTTATGGTGAGTTTAAAGAATGTTAGGTCATCGGGTCTTTCATAAGTTATTTTCTTTTAAGAAAAAAAGGACTGTAATTAAGCACCAACAACCTCCCCGAACTTTAGAAAAAGGAAAAAAGAACAAAAAACTTGAAAATAGGTGGGGAATCTGACCTCAAATAAGGACAAGCCATTCCCAAAGATGAAATCCACTGAACCTTCAATGTAACAATCTTTGTAATAATGCCTACCCAAATGATCATATAATGTATCCTGAGCTCCCAAGAATTTACAACCCAAGAAAACTGCTGTATCCGCTGATATTCTAAATGCCACTGCTTGCTTTCCTATAGCTCCTGGCGGCGGCACTGGTGTTGTATTCTGTACCATAGTTCTTGCATTATGAGAAGCTAATAATTGGAGAAGAAGAGAAACAAGTTTAAAAAAATAATAATAATAAGTACATTAATTGTTACCTTAAATGTAATGTTCTTGGCAATAAAATAAGGTGAATTCACTGCAAAAGTAGCAGAATTATAGGTTCCCATAGGTTGCCCTTTTGCTCCTGGTGTTTGAGCAGTATCTCCCCATTGAATAATTGTTTTATCTGCTCCTGCTCCTTCTACTGTTATGAAAGATTTTAGTGGAGGTATACTAACTTTCTCTCTGCAAAAAAAAAACAATTTAATTATTTCATAGTTTAGATGTTAGTCAGAATTGAGGGGAAATTCGCCTGAGAAAACGCAAGTATATATATATAAAGCAAGAAAAATAGCACAGTGAATGAATATAGACAAACTCTAGAATCCATGCTTCAGCAACAACAGACCAATTTGGCAGAGATAAAAGCAAGACCACCAAAAAAACATAAGGACAAGAATATTAACATTTCACAGATATAATAATATAATTCAAGAAAAAAAGAAAACCACATTGCACATGGCACCAGTGGGGAAAAAAAAAACAAAAGAAAAATGAAAATGAAAGAATTAAAAAAATGAACATACTTGTAAACTCCTGCATGGACCCTGATGACAACTCTAACAAGATTGATGAAAGGAAGAGAATCAATAGCATCTTGAATGGATGTAAAATCACCATAAGCTGGATTCTTGTCAACTGTAAGAGTATAAGAAGGGAAGAGCTTATTCTTTGCTGTCTTAAAAACTGAATGCTTTAATTTACCAACAAATTTAACCCACTTCATGAATTGCATTTCTGAGAATTCAACTCTAGTCTGATTAATGGTTGGTAGATTCTTCCATGGATGTTTCTTTCTTGGCCTAATGCCTTTAGTATGGCCTACTGCAGTCTGACTAGAATCAAGAAGGAAGACAAGAAGAATGAAGATAGAGATAATACAATGAGATTTCGACATTCTTTTCTTATCTAAATGAGATTGGCGAAGAAGTATGCAGAAGGAGACTGCGATGTTAAACATGGGTTGTGTTCGGATGTGTATATATAAGTACAAGGGATTGTTGCTAGCTAGTACTTTGTTCGGTTTTAGGTGGAAAGTGACATGGAATTGAAAAGAGAAAAGAGAGAGAGAATCAAATGACAAAGAGAGTAAGAGGTCACGGGTGCTTCTTCCACTGACATCCATGTAGACAGAAACAATCTAAGCCACAAAGACGGACAGGTTGCACTTTTTTGTTATAAAAACATTGTTTCTTGTAAATGTTTTTTCTTTATTTTCTTTTTTCCCTGCTTTTTGTTGCTGTTATTGTTTTGCCCGTGAGCCAGTGTCTCTCTCCTTCTGTTTGTGTGTGAACTTTGAAGGTGAATATATTCTTGAGATGATAAATAATTTGGCATTCTTATTATGCTTTTCTTATTTAGGAACAGCGTTCAATTTGGCTTCTAAACTTATGCTAAACTTCAATTTAATGGTTTTTTAACTTTTACGTCAATTTAACCCATAATTGGATATATTTGAATCAATATTTAATTGAATCTTTTACTCCACCGGGTTTTCTGCATCATTATAAATTTTATAAGGTTAGTTTGATTGGTGGTTGATTTACTCTTCAGTTAAATTACCTTTAGTTTGATTATCGTGATCAATAACACACGAAAGATCAAATGAATTTAAAACTATATATAATAAAAGCAGTTGGTTTTCATTCTCATTGTAACTACACTTGATTGTCAACAGGGATGCCCATGTCTAGACACACTAACAGCTTCATCAGCAATCAGAGCAACAATGGTCAGTGCCGCTTGCTCCAAAATCCCCACAATCTTTACAGTGGCAAATGTAAGAAGCAAAAGTAAACAACACTAATTAAGATTAGGACTTTCAAAACGAATACCCACCAAACTGTTACCAAATTTAAGAAGAGAAAGGAGGGAGTCATCATCGTCAACGGTATAGATCAGGACATAACTTTAAATGGAAAGACGAAAAGGGAAGAAACCTAATAAGAAGTATATTTAGAAAGAGTCTAATACTTAACTTACTGGTACATTAAAATTAGTTTTTACCTCAAAATATTTTAACTTTTCATCTACTCTGTGTTGTCAGATTAAAATCTTCAATTACGAGGATTCATCCTAACGATGAACGATGGGCCTTAAATAATTAGGCTCAAAAGTTGGTGAGACTGGTCCTTTATAGTTGTTTGCGCGGCTAAGATCAAATGGGCTGAAAATCATGGGGCAGGTAACTAGTTAATCTAAAAGGGTGGTGGTGGTGGACCATATTGAACTAGAAGAAGGACATAACCATGAGAACAAAACTAGCCAGCTCCAGTGCAGAATTTTGGTGATGTGAAAGGCTTCTAGTGGAGATTTGGAATCATCATCGATATTTCAAGTATTTTGAACTTTAGCTTTTCCAAGAGAGAGGAGACATCACTTTCTTCTTATGCTTTTCTTGTGTGGCGCTTTACAGGTCAATTTTTGCTAGAGGAGAAATCACTTCACTATCTATTACTAATAAATTCTTTGAAGGGTCCTCTTCTTTTCTATTTATTATTATTATTATAAATGAAAATAAAGAGGCTTAAATTTTAAATTTTAGTTATATTTAGATATGCTCTTATGATTAGATTAAGCCTGTAACTGTAAAAAGCTCTTAAATTTAAATATTTTAAATCAAAGTTCTTAGAATTTTATATGTAAAAAGGCTCAATCCGTTTTAACTGAAAAAGTTGAAGAAAAACACATTATTATTTCTAGAAATTAGTTATGAGGCAGATAATAAGAGTAAGCAACTTCTTATACTCATCCTAAATATAATAATACATTAAATGGAGAGTACTTTTACTGCTTGAGTTAATTTTAAATGCACATTTAAAATTTTAATTTAATAGTTACAATATTAAAAGAAAATAAAAAATTAGCCGAAATAGTAAGCATTTTGGAGAGTTGGTGTGCATTTGAGACACATAATACGACGTTAGCATCATTTTGGATAATGATTAGAGAGAGCAACATAATATAAAACAAATTTCACTCCGACCAAAAATCCCCTTTGTGTAAGCTTTTGGAGAAGGATTTAATGGAAAGCCCTTTCTAATGGTTCAAAAAAATACCCTTTGTGTTGGCATTTCTATTATATTTTTTGATTCTCGTGAATGAGAGACACCGCAGCTCATTTGCTCGCTCACTCTCCGAAACCAACTCAGTTTTGTGAAACGACGAGAAATAATTGGAATGGAAAACTGATCCCCGTGACTCGGACAGCGTAAGCACCAAAGCAACTTAGTGAAACTAAGACTAGAGAAGAAGACAAACCAGTGGGGGTGTTTTATTCAGGGAATTTCGACATTGCTAATTTTTTAATAAACAGTCTTATAATATTCTTGAATTGTATTATCCTACCCAAAAATAAAAAATAAAAGCTAAGCAAATGGATAATTGAATTGTTGTATATATTACCACTGTTAATTCATCATTAAGAAATTGATTTTTAAGCTAAAGATAATTTATCGTCCTTCATTTCTTCCTCTTGTTTTCTTTCTCGCTTTCCTCTGAAGACAGGTGAGAATTCTGAGCCATGATTCCAAGGGTGTAATTGTAAGGATTCTCCGCAATTCGGCACAAGAATTGAATGACCCAGGTTGTGATTAAGCCATATATATAAATATAAAGGCTCGGGAGCTGATTATGCCAGCCAGCTATATAATATTTTGGAAACCATTCAGCTATATCTAGCAACCTTATAAAATTCACAGGGAAATTAATGTTGGTGGAGGAAGATATAGAAATTGTTTTAATTACTGAATTATCAGATTAATCATTGGACATACAAAAGTATATTATTAGTTTAGCCTTCGGAAAATTACATTATAAGGCCATTAAATCTGTCGATCAAATGATAAGATGCCATTAACATCTTATAAAAGGAACATGAAACAATGCGACAATTTATTTTAAATGAATGAAATATGACATTTAATAGACAGAATCTTCCTTCTATTTTATTTTTTTTCCTTTATATAGTTGATAAAGTAATAAGGGGAAAAGAAGATAAAGTGTATACACTAGCAAGTAGTATATTTGGATAAAGTATTAAAGGCAGGAAATGGGCCCAATCGCAAAGGAAGCAAGAAACAAGTAGTGACAGGACATCTAAATAATAAGTCTCGCTTTTGAATGGGATATCAAGTTTCTTTAATACATATCATTATCAAAATACTACGTGAAATAGGACAAATCATTTATCCTTCTCTATCTGGGTGCTGTGAGCTTTTCTTGCTAAATCTTTCAGGAGTTACAGATGAAATAGCCCCACAACTCTCGAGAAATAGCAGAACTAAGCTCCATGATCCAAACAGCTGCAGCTATCTTCCTAGCAATAGCAGCATCTTTCTCCTTGTTCATATCTTCTACTTCAAAATCATATTATCACTCCCTCTTCATTTCCACTACCCTGTCTGACAATGCCTCCATATCACACAACCTCTACATGCTCACCCGCCGGCCTCATGTTGCCGGCACACAAGCCAACGCTGACGCTGCTGCCTATGTCCTATCAACTCTTGCTTCCTGCAACATTAAATCTCACATCGTTTCCTATGATGTCTCCCTAACTTATCCTGTTTCACGTTCCTCGACTCTGAAAAAGCTACCTCCAGACCAACCAATCATGTTTGATCTCGATCAACAGATTTATGATGGGGACCCTTAAGCAGATGTAGCAAATGACGTTCTGCCTACCTTTCATGCATATGCTAAGTCAGGTACTATAACTGGACCTGTGGCTTATGTGAACTATGGACGAGTAAAGGACTACGCCACGTTGAAAGAAACGGGAGTTAATTTATCAGGGACTGTTGTATTAGCAAGATATGAAAAGATTTATAGAGGAGACATTGTGTATAATGCACATGAGGCAGGGGCTATAGAAGCAGTAATTTATACTGATAGAAAAGACTATGGGGGTGGAGAAAGTGGAGAAGGATGGTTTCCAGAAGCAAAGTGGATGCCGCCAAGTGGGGTAGGTAGGGTCTGTTTATGATGGAGCTGGGGATCCTACCACACCTGGATGGGCTAGTAACAAAGTTTGCGATATCAGATGACAAGGTAGCAGAGGGAGGGTACGTTCCACTAATACCGTCATTGCCAGTATCAGCAGCTGTGGGTGAAACAATTATGAGATCAATCGGTGGACAGGTGGCTAATGAGGACGGGCAAAGAAGCAAAGATGGTCCAACTTATAAGGTTGGACCTGGCCAGGTGTTTTGAACCTTACTTATATTGCAAGTATTGAACCTAGTTTAAGTAAAGAGTAAATAACCACTCTGGATATACAACTGCACAATGTAAAAGCTTGGAACAGAACATACCCTGTCTATCAAACAATGATGCATATTTTCAATGAGAATTTCAGGGAAAGCAGATCATAGCAACAGTTCAGAATGTTATTGCTGTAATTGAAGGCGTAGAAGAACCTGATCGGTAAGAAATTTTAGAACAACACGTACTCGCACGGCAAACTTTGCAAATGTAACGTAAACCAAACATCCAAGTAAGCAAAGACTAGAAGAGACATTGGTATCGACAAATAATTAACCCGACTTTCAACGATTCAGTAACTCTGGTATACCTATTTCTAGATTTTTCATTCTGGGTAACCATCGAGATGCGTGGACATTTGGAGCTGTTGATCCCAACAGTGGCACTGCAGCACTGCTAGAGGTAGTTGCGGCTCTAAAAGACTTCCCTGTCAAATACCTTCCAAGTGAAAAGAAAAAAAGAAAAACCCTCATAGAAGCAATCAGCCGCTGATGTAATTTTAATATGCTTCATAGGTTGCTCAAAGATTTGCAAAGCTACAGAAAAGAGGATGGGGACCTCGAAGAACAATCATCTTGTGCAATTGGGACGCAGAGAAGTATGGCTTGGTCTCTCTCTCTCTCTCTCTCTCTCTCTTTTTATGTGTTCTCATGTGTGTGAATGATGAGTGTGTGTGCTTGTGTGTCAAACGAAACATAAACCAAATGTTATTTTCAGATAGGATCAACAGAGTGGGTAGAAGACAACAGAGCAATGTTAGCTTCAAGGGCTGTAGCCTACATGAATGTTGATTGTGCAGTAGCTGGAGCAGGATTTCATGCCCATGCAACTCCTCAACTTGATGAATTACTCAACAGGTATGTAAATTACTAAACACCATCACCACAGACCATGAGCAAATAAGCAATAAAGCAATGAGTAGGACACAAAGGAATCATGTTTCTCACATATTCTTCCAGTTACTTGTGATATAAAGCAACTCCAGAAACAGTAAACATGATATAGAAACAGTATAGAAAAGTAAGATGATATTAAGGTGTTATTTTGCTCATCAGAATCAGATTCACTGATTTTTAAGGTTCAAGACCCGGATAACTCTTCACAGACCATTTATGAATTGCGGGTCAGTTCCAGTAGCTCTCCTATGGTAAGCATAACCTAACCTCCTTCTACCTCTTAATAGTATGATCACAATGAACCTGTTCAAGGCAAATTAAATTCTAGTTACCAGTAGAAAAGTCATATTGCCATAGAACAAATGATTACATATAGAAGTGACTCTATATTAATTTGTTCTTTATACATGAAGATTGGGAGATTGGGCGGCGCAGGATCCGATTATGCAGCTTTTGTGCAACATATTGGTGTTCCATCTGCTGATGTGTCATTTGGAGGAGGTAACAAATATATTGTATCCTCTGCACCTCTTGGCCAACTCTTTTAGTTCAAAAGTGAATGCATATCACAAATACATGCATAAATAATGCATATACACATATAAACTACATGCAAGTATGTAATAGGAAAAAGGTACCAATGAGCCTCTGAACTTTCAGCCAAAATATAATTAAACCCCTAAACTCCAAACTTGCTCAACTACACTTCTGAAGTTTGAAAAACATAACAAATGTTCAACTAAATCAGAGAAATGACCAAGCAAGCAAGAAAAAAGAAAAGAGTTAATGAGCAATACCAAGAACAGAGGGCATTGAAGGGAAAAGAAAAATCAAACATGAAAATCAGCATAAACAAGTCTATGACATCCTTGCACTAGGAGACCTCAGGGACCTGAACTAAACTATGCTTGAAAAACAAGGACACACAAGCACAAGTTCTATACCTAATAAATGATACCAAAGTATCACAAAGTATGCAGCAAAACCTTGTGACCTTGTGAATCAACCTAAATTTGATAAACTTGCAAAAGCAAACAACAATGTTCACGTAGACTAGAAGCCACTGTATGTATAACCCAAAGCCAAATAACACTGCCTAAATGCTCTCACCTTATGCTAAGATGTCAGATAATTTACTCACCAAATAACTCTAATTCATCTTGTTCAATAATGAGAAAAATTAGCATGCATAGCACGTGAAGGAATACACCAGGCCCTACATTCTTCCTCCTCAGAACTTTAGAGAAGTATGTACGCATTTTGACATGAGATGCCAACATAGTATGAATTTTTTTTTTCCTGTTTAAATTATTATGATATGATCTTACAAATAATGAAAAACGTTATTACAAATTATTATAGCTAGGCACCTTCAATGACTTCAGCCTAAAATTCATATCCTTAATTGTTGGATAAGCTTTCAGGATTTTTTATTTGATCCCTCGACAGCATTTGAAAAGGGATGATTAACGCAGATATGATTATGACATCTTTCGCTCCTGACCAACGGATAACCAATCACAGGGTACCCGGTATACCACTCAATGTATGACGACTTCGTATGGATGAAGAAGTTCGGTGATCCTATGTTTCAAAGACACATTGCAGGTTGGTCATCAAAGTCTACCTAACAACATGTAGAATATCTATACAATAAAAGATTTTGCAGAAAGAGATTCTGAAAGTTGAAACGTTTCAACTTCTAAGCAATCCCTATATACTTGATCAGTACTTGCACCAAGTTACAATACATTAGAAAGACCATAAAAAACGTTAAGGGTGAGCTATTTTCAGAACATAAAGTGCTAGAGGCACAACCTTTTCTTTATGTAAAAATTTTCTACATGAAGAAAAAGTTATTGTCCTAGCAATTTATGTTGCGGAAATTGTATTTGCCAAACATTAAATATTCACCCACTCAGTTCAATTTTCACATGACTCACTTTCCCTAAACTCGGTCCATTTAAAACAACAGTGGCCAGTGTTTGGGGTTTGGTTGCTCTTCAGTTAGCAGATGAGGAGTTTTTACCTTTTAATTACCTATCCTATGCAAATGAACTCCAGGTATGTCTATTTTGAAATGGCGAACAGCCACTGTGTAGGTTTACAACTCTGCTTAATGATAAATGTTAACTAAAGGAATCAAATAAATCCACCAACAGAAAAATTGCAAAGGACTTGGAAGATGAGGTCTCAGATAAGGACATAAACATTGATCCCTTGTTCAAGTCCATTGAGGAGCTAACAAATGCAGCCACCCAAATAGATAGTGAAAGAAAGGTATGATGGAAGTGTCTGTATCTCAAGAATGGCTAAACAACGTCTGCAGAGAGCCAACTCACAGACGTATAATTCTTCAGGCAATAGAAGAAAGCAAAGGCTGGGGGTCAATATTCAAGAAAGACCATTTAAGAGTGAGAGAACTCAACGACAGATTGGTGATAGCAGAACGAGCATTTACAGACCAAGATGGACTCTCTCGGAGGAGATGGAATAAGCATTTGGTATGTGTTTCATAATCAAGTCCACGTCCACCAGTTCTGTTCATTTCTTTATTTTTCTGAATCTAACATAAATAAAAAATATTTGTGGCAAAGCCCAAGACAAAAGTAGATTATGCTACAAAGTAAACCCAATTAGAGTCTACCAGAATGCAACTATCCAAGAAAGATCAAATTCATTGATAATTCTATGTTGTGCAGATATATGCATCCTTGAAGCATAATGACTATAGATCCAAGTCCTTTCCTGGAATAGTTGATGCAATCGAAAAGGCAAAGTCTCTCAAAACTGCAGAATCATGGCACTATGTACAACATGAAGTTTGGAGAGTCTCTAGAGCTGTCAGACATGCCTCACTAGTCCTCAGTGGTGAATTAACATGAATATGTACACCAACATCACCTTAAATATACAGTTCGTACCCGCTTTATGCCAAATATAAGAATTGATAAGACAGATATAGGGTAGACTTTTAAGATGCCACTAAAGAACACTACTTGCTAAATTTCTGTTCAAACCAGCAATAACCACAAAAACACTGTTGCGTGGTCTGAATTGGATCTAACATCAGAATACCTATCCACTAAGGATATTTTGATATCTTACAATACTACTGCAGAGCATACAATAATACTAATAAAAACACCAATGCAAAGATTAATACAAGGCCCCGTGACCCAGCTAAAGCACACAAGCAAGTCCATCAATTTATCTTGGTAAACTCCTTAACTAAATCACAAAAGAATTGTATGTTCACTTTAGCTAGAACCATATTCTATTTGACCATGTAATTCTCTTGGAGCTTTGTTTACTTCATGGTCAGATTCTGGTGATAAAACCAACCTATCGTTCCAAAGTAGTGCTAGTTCCTGACGTACTCTCATGAGTGTACTGATTACTAATTACATCTCAAATGCATTATTTATTGTATAAACACCATCAGTTTAATAATCTTATTTTATAAGCATTGGCTGGTAAAAAATAGATGTAGAGGACATTATTGTGAGAAAATGCATAAAAAAATTTAGATTGTTCGTTATTTAACCCGAACAATTATGTTCCACTTTCAATTGCCACAATACCCTCACCAAATAACATAAACAAG
This sequence comes from Ricinus communis, assembly GCF_019578655.1. Lineage (NCBI taxonomy): Eukaryota > Viridiplantae > Streptophyta > Magnoliopsida > Malpighiales > Euphorbiaceae > Ricinus > Ricinus communis. The sequence continues at coordinate 27,744,928 of NC_063258.1, forward strand.
TTTTTAATTTTAACTGAAGAAGTAAAGCGACATGCAAGGCAAAGTTGATAAAATTGAATATGAAAAGAACAAACAGTTATCTGACAATGAAAAAATTAGCAAGATAGAGACGGAATTCCAGTAGCTAATAATACCTAAAAAGATGCAGGCAACATATCCTGAAAGATTGCATTTTTCAAGCAGAAGTACAATATGCAACGGGAGAGATGGTTTCAAAAAGAACTAAGATATCATGAACTTTTTTTTTCATTCAGTGAATAAATTGTGATGTATATAACTTTATCACTGTACAAAAGCCCAGAGGCTTCCTCTTTCCGAAGGGAGGGGTGTTAGAGAGTAAACATTATTCAGCATCAAAATGATAATTGCACTTCCTAGTCTTAATGTAATATATACAACATAACTAGCATTGACAATATATTTACAATTTATCACTTATATACTTAAGTTATTTACTTCCAAACCTTGATAGCCCCATCTCTACTGCTTGAAATTAAAAGTCTCTGGTTCAACTTTACAGAAGCCAAAGAGAGGATGGAATCTCGGTGGCAGCCAGCAGAATCAGTAGCAGCAGCTGCAATCACAGCCTTTGCAGTCATTGTGTTATTTAAATGTCGTCCTTTTGTCTCCTATTGACAAGAAAAGTAAGTTATCGCATACCACAGGATTAGCAAAGAAATAATAGAAGTATTAACTCACTCATTGAAAAATTAAAAAAACTAAGAAGCAATATTTTCAATAAATCTATGAAATAAAAAAAGGATAAAAAGAGGGAATAGTGATTTAAGGTGGGAGCTAGGAAGTGATTAACAATTAGGGGTGAGCATTCGGTATACCCAAAGCAAATAAAATGAATTACTTATACACCTAAACTGAACTGCATAAGAGACTAAACTGAATTAAACCGAACTGAATAAACCAAATACAATCTACTTTGAAAATAAATTAATATATCCTTTATTAATGATTAAAAAAGTTCAGTTAATTCAGTTGAACCAAATTATTCCAACTTAAAACCAAACAGAACCGAATTAATTTCGGTTTCTAAACAATTAAATCAAATGAATTATAAAAGAACACAAACTGAACTGGGTTCAAATGAACTGCAGTACCTTAATTTTCCATTCAAAAGAGTAACAGTGAACAGAGTTCATCATCAGTCAGCTACAAGTTGAAATAAGTTCATCATTGATGCATTTGGATAAAATAGGAATATCCTCAAACTTGGGAGGTAAGGCCAGCTGTATACTACCAAAGTAGGATACAGAAAAAAACAAAGCAAACATGTGTTTCTAGTTCTCATGATCTCAATTTTCTAGATTATTGAAGTCATTTTCAGTAACAATTTCAACCCGAAATTACCCAGCTTCAACATTTTTTGCAGGAATTAACTGCAGACCACCTTATCCTATTATTTGAAACAGAAATATATTATCATTGAAAAGGTGAAATAGTACTTATGTAAAGGAAAAACAAGAAAGAGAAGAAATGCTGTTCTCGTTTTGTTTCATTGGTGTTTGTAAAGCTCATTTTTGAGAAATGAAATGATCTTTAGTTGACTAATTAAAAAAAGAACAGAGGAGGATACCTCAAACAGAATTGAAGCACAAAGTTCAAAGAACATGTACTGGAAAAGAATTTAGGAAATTTGACATACCTGCACAATTTGCACTCCATAACTTGATCTTATTTCATATGAATCATCACTTCCAACTCCATTCAAATTTGGCCCACAAATACAGTAACTTTGTTTCGGGCTACAACAATGAAGAATCATAGTCAGTCAAATGCTATAGGATAAATAGTAGGCGTGACAGAAAAAGTAGGCACGCAGGCCACCTGAAATGGTCCCATCGACGTATCTTCAAGTCAGTGCCTCCAGTCAACAAGTCACCTCCAGGTAAGGGAAGCATTGAACGGATACCAAGGAGCCGGGGAGGAGGATCATTCAACTCATCAACTCTATATTTCGGGTTGACCTTCCGCCTTGTATCAGGTTTAAAGTTTACCTTACCAGATGGTCTAGCCAAGGCCCATGGCATATCAGACATTTCAGCATCATTATCATAATTTGCAAGCCTCAAAACCTGGAAGAAAAATTAGATCATGCTAAATGAGATTAACTATTCAGAGACTGATTAATCAATGATTACAAAATAAGTTGATAAATAGCTCGAAGTATTTTTCTAGCTAATTGAAGCAAGATTTTCAGACTTGGCCCGGTCATTGACCTAGTACAGGCAGAGGGACATGAGGTTGAACTATATATATGGGGTCAAACTTATCACTAACTTATTAAATTTAAGAAAACTTATTCGTATAATTATAATCATGTATTGATATTATACATTTCTTTTTACCACTTTGAACAGTACTTATCTATTCTGATAAATGTCTTAGTTTCTTAACATTTTGTTTAATGTTTAATATCAATTGGAGTATTCCAAAATTGTTTGTGGCACAGTGGTAAGCACTCTTACACCTCCAAGAGGTCCTGAGTTTGAATCTGAGAATGCAAATCTCAACCTAAGAATGCATGTAAAAGATGTGGCAGCATGGCAAGCTGACACCTTTCCCTCAAGAAACCCAGATTACCCACTTAAATCAGACCTGGTTGGTTGGGTAACCGGTCAATATACCGGTTCAGCACGTACATACCATTTCCATGATATGAAGTACAAGATATTTAGTTCGAGCATATTACAATATGTTAACAATTCATTTTTCCGACGCTCAAAATAATGCATCTGCCCCACGATACAACATTAAATAAGGAACTTCCTCTAGTTATGAGAAGTAGTGCATATGGTTTTATCTTGAACATATACAATCAAATTTCCTTTTCTCGTCCATAAACTAGTTCAGATGGCTAGTTAAGAACTTGATGAGAGATGATGCATCAACAAATAAAGAAATTAACTGCTACAACTTCATCTACTGATTCAAATAGCTCTACAAACAACTAAGAACTTGAGTCTTAAATGGTGAGAGCAAAACAAATCCTGCTTTAGTTAAATAGTTGAAACTGACCACATTCAGCCTATACTTTTTCTTTCCTAATAAAAGTTATCAACTAAAACAAATTTTTGTTTTCCTCCATTAAAACATGTGATGTACGAGATTTTTATTTTTGTTTGCTTTTCCAATTTAGAATGAACGAACGAACTTTGCTTGTAAATTTATCATCTAAGCAACAATATGGATATTGGGCATTAGAAAAATTGCCATCTACCTGGTGACAGCTCCCATTCTCAGCATTCCACAGAGAAACTTCATTGCATCCTGCAGCAACATATATCAGGGGTCTGGCAGCACTAGATACTGCAACATTTGAAGGAGGGACAAAAAGGCACATCTTCTCTATGGGGCAAACAAGAGAATACTGCCATGAGTTCACGGGTATAAGGAACCTTAGATCCCAAAGAGTAAGTACACCCCTAGAAGACCCTGAGACAAACCAATTCCCACAAGGGCCAGTTACAAGTGAAGAGACATAGCCTTCCTCAGGAACAGCTTTTAATGTCCAGGCATTCACATTTGCTCTAATATCCCAGAGATGGATTCCACAATTTTGAGTACTATACATAACAATCTGACTTGCACTATTATCGGCAGTGTAATTCAAAAGGCTTAGTATTGCACCTTCTTTGACATCCTTCTTTTTTATATCAGCAATACCTGAATACTTCTCAACGACATTGCCAAGGCCCCTGGATATGTGATCAACAGAAAATACATGCATCATGCCATCACATCCCCCAACAACAACCTGAGAAAAATTACGAAGCATTACACTGCAAAGTGCTCGGCTTCCTTCCAGGTGATAAGTCAGCCTTGATCTAAAGGAGATATCCTTTTCCAACTTTCTTGAATCCCACACCTTGACAGTTGAATCATCGGATGCACTAACAAAAAGGCTATGATCATTGGAAATTGCAATGTCATTCACAGCAGAACGATGCTCCTGCAGATGTGCTACTAATACACCACGAGGTCTCCAACCTGAGTCAGGAACAGATATGGTCCGCGCAAAGGATGGCAATCCCGTTAGGTCAGTGGAAGCAGAAGCATCTTCCACTGTAAGAGAACCCCCCTTTGTACCACCAGATATTCCCATCTCTTGAAATTTATTACTAACATAAGCAGTTTGATCATTTTCCCTGCTTTCTGGTTCATGTACCACTCGGTAGAACTGTTTTGAACCATTATTGATGCTGAATGAGCCTGAAACAAACTTAGGTGCAGGAACAGAACTAGCTAAGCTAAAAGATTTGTTTACCGATTCCATCCATGGCATGTATGATGAACCAATTCCAAGGGAGTTCATTCGCAATGAAGAATCAGAAGCTGCAGGAGAAATTTTCGCTGCACGCCTGTCCATGCTAAAAGAATACAAAGGTATTCCCTCTGAGGACTTATCATGTATGAAGCTATTCACGCCACCAATCTGTGGAGACATGTAGCCTGAGAATTGCAACTTTTCTGAACATAAGGGATCATGGACGTCAGCCATGCTAGAAACATTGCTCATAAAGCCCATAGCTCTCAACTTTGCCTCGCCATCCTCTGGCCGCTTAAATGAATCAAGTCTCTGATTCTCAGGACTTAATTTCTTGTCAGACCAACTCTTTATTGAATGTAGTTCCCCATCCTCTCTTTGTAATACATCAGCAGTTTCCCAATGTTTAGACTGTGCTGAAGAATTGTACCATATCTTTCTCTGTCTCTCCAACATGTCAGAACTTCTAGCCTTTTCTAAAACTTCGGAAAATACCTGTTTTGAGAAAGGAGACTTCAAACATAAAAGTAGAGACTTCTCGGAAGCTAAGGAGGCTGGTTGTCTCCGAAGGAAAGGGCGTATAACTGGTGCAAGAAAAACATAGGAATCCACTGCACCTAAGCTCTCACTGCTAGCTGCTATGAAAGCAACAGCTGACCTTCTAACCCATTGACTTGGATAACATAAAAGTGGAAAGGCATGTTCTATCATTTCAAGTAATATTCTCTTCCGTAAAAAGCCACGTTTACAGAGGACCGCCAAACAGTCCAATGCATTAACAACAACAGCCTCTGTTTGATCACTTAAAGCCTGCTCAATGTAAGGAAGAAGATACTCCTCCACACTTCTCTGGCCCACAAAGAAGCAGACATATATAATCTGTCCGAAGAACAATGCTCTTAGCTGCTCATCTCGATCATTGAGAAATGCAGGAAGGATGGGTAACAGAAAGTCATTACTCTGTCTCTGTCCAAAGAAGTAGCATAGTTTACCAATGTCCTGAAGGAGCGCTCTCCTGATATTTGGAGTTTGTTTTGGGCCCATCACAAGTTCTTGAACGACCTCAGCAATGGATTTCCTCAACTGTGCAAGCTGTGAATCATTTTTTACCTTTTGCAGCTGTCTAGATGTCTCACTGGATGATGCCAATGACTTCCGTGCTAAATTCATTTCATCAAGAACACCAGCCTCACTCAAGCTTATTGAGTGAATCAAGAAACCATAAGCAGTTAGTGCCAGCTTAGCTATATTGCTAGCATAACATATTCTCACACTTTCCTCTGGATCATCAGGAAGCATGGAAAGCATTGGAAGAATATATTCAGGGAAAATCTTAGCATCACTAGGAGGAAAATCTCGAACAAAAGGTAAAATGTCACATAAAGACTCCAAGGCAGCCGAACGAACTATTGCTGCTGGATCTGAAAGCATTGCAATAACATATGGTAGTACTCGCTGCAAGCGGTCTTCATCATCAATATATAGGGAAGAAGACTTCAGCAAAAGGATAGCCCCCCTTCTCAAATGAGGTAACTTGACATTGCGTATGCAGGAACAGAGTAGCGAGGCAATCAGAACCATACCTTCACATTTCATATTATCTTCAGGTGTTGGTAAAAAGGGAATGCCAAAGGTATCTGATTGACTATCATACTCAGACATCAATAAAGTCAAATCATCCATGGTAATCTTTTTCAAGAAAGGATGGTCATTTTTCTGAAATGCATTGGAGATAGCCTGGAGAAGCTTGCCAGGTGATTGCATGGCACATTGCTCGATGTCCTGGGAAAATGCAGAATTGGTTGCACTCTCAGGAGTCAACTTCATATAGTCAGTGCTTTGTTTTACATCCCCCAGCAGGGTATTGATATCACCAAGAAGTTTATATTGATCACGAACTAAACCCTTCTCTGTCTTTTCTCTCTTCGTTGAGTCCTTTGTCAAATCCAAGTTTTGTTTTTCAACAATGTCTTCTACCGGTTTAGCACCCATGCAATTTGCAGACGAGCAGAGTCCAGTAACTGTCTCCTCATCAGTCTTATTGCTCATCATTTGTTTAAGTATTTCATGGAAAACGCTCCGGCACATCGCAACCTAAGTACAAGAGCAGCAAATATATGTGAACTGCAATAGGGACAGCCAAAGCCATGTAGCATATAGCCATATACAGAATTACTTACCCTCATATCAGAATGAAGTGGATTCCAGCAGCAGTAGAAATTATGCAGAAAAGGCGAGAAGTATGTCGGAAACACAACAGATGCATAATTTAGCAGGTAGCCTTCAGCAGAAAGTCGTGCCTCTGGTTCCAATTGGATCATATGAAGAATCATCTTTCGGATTCCAGAATCTGGTATCTGCATTCATGGAAAATATGGATTAACAAAAAAGAGCCAATATGAAAGATGCTAGGAGAAAAACATTATTTCATATTAGGACGATACCATAGCAATCATTCATTAAATTTCGTGTACCATAATAAGCACTTTAAAGGAAGAACAGCATAAGGAAAAGCAAGAAATCAAAGTCTTAAGTCTAGGATGGAGGAAGAATTATAGCATGTGAATAAGCAAATTATGCTATAGATGCATAAGAGAATCTAAAATCATGTTGAAATTAAACTCGTTCTCTTTTCAACTTTTTACCCTTTGATTAATGAAAGAAACTTATTTGAGGAGAATTTCACAAAAAATTAAAAAAAGGAAAGCCAATTCAACAGGACAGAAGAAGGAGAAAATGGAGACAGGCGGAACCTTTTCAAGATTCTGGCTAGGATCGTACTGCCCTCTACGATAAGCAAGAAGCTGGGAGAGTTCAAACAGTTGCTGACCCTCAAGGAAAAGCTCCGCAATTACACACCTAAATAATAGCATTATGAGAAAATATGTATTGCGTCGTAAAACATCAAAATGTATAAAAACCCAATGCTGAACTAAGAGATTTTAACTGATATTAAATCTCAGTAAAGAGAGTCACAATTCCCTATCAGAAATGACTTTCAAATTCTTTTAATCCTGCAAAAGTAACAAGATCAAGTTACAAAAAATTTTAGAACACAAAGCCCACCCCATGGAAAGATTCCATATATCTGACTTAGAGATCAAAGGTTCAAATCACAGACACAAAGTCATTCTCCTCAATTCTTGGAGACTGTATGGTTCCACCCAAGTCTCTAGAAAATGCAAAAAAAAAAAAAACTTTACTAGCCAGGCTAGCCAGCATCTTCATATAATCATGAAATAAACCTTCTGCTTTTAGTTTCTGAACAATAACATTAATAATTATAAGAAACAAAATTATACAGAACCTACTTATATAGTTAAACACCCGCCTTTTTTATTGTGCATTAGAAAAATAGAATTAAGTGCAAAGACCATCACTGCACACATTAGAACAGTCGGCTTGTCTTCTGAGACCCAAGATTATAAGAAATAATAATGCTAGTATCTCCCCATGCTCACCCTACAGCAAAGATGTCCATGGAAGGCTTTAATGGTGCATCTTGAGAAACTTGCATCTCACCTCCATGCTCATAAAATCTCTGAAAACACAAAGGAGTTTTATGATATACTGTAATATAAATTTGTCAATTAGATCATAAAAAAAGGGATCAGAGATAAAAGAATAAGTATGTACAAAAAGAAAAATTAAAATAAAAACCTCGGGTGCAAGATAGCAGAGCCTTCTTCCTCCAGTGTCAAAGAAGAATGAGAAATCCGAAGGGTCGTCATAGGGGATGTAAGTTGGTTTAAATGATGCGAAGTCAGCAAGATAAAGCCAGTTCCAAGAAGTGACAAGCACATTCTCGCACTTAATATCACCTATAAAAAAAGGCACGTGTACTTGATGAATCACAGCCATTAGTATAATAAGGTTGTATCAGCCAACTGAACTTACCATGACAAATACCCTTCTCATGGCACTGTTTCACAGCAAGAAGTAACTGAAAAGCCAACCACTTTTTCTCCACTGGACTAAGGAAAGGTCTAGTACTCAATCGATCGTGAAGATTATTGAAAAAAAATTGTCTCAATAGATAAGCTGCTTTATCTGTTTCTTGCCAAAACTGGAACATAAGAATACAATAGCTTGTCAAAACTTTACACAACAATAGGAGTTGCAACTAGCAGGCGTATTTTTGTTTCTTAGCTTCGTTTGGAGCTCTCTTTTTGTATCAAAAATAAAAAGAAAACTTTACACAACTATAAATTAATTCCCTAAGAGTGTATTTGGAAAATCGAAATAAATGGAAGAATTCAGTTCGGTTGAACTTAATTTAGTCAATTCCCATTTTGGAACGTTCACAGTTCCACTTAAAGAAATGCATTTTGAGAAATAATAAATCAGGCCAAATTTGACACTGAATTGAATTCTAGCATACTACTTATTCCAAATAATGCATAACAAAATAAATTTAAGTAACAAAACCTGTGAAACAGAGCTAAATTTGCTTTTACCCAAACCGTAGTAAGAAAAAAAAAGAAAAGAGTACGAATTGTAGTGAGGAATTAAATTCTTGACCTGGAATGGCCAGACGTGAGGATGGTCAAGGGCAAGGAAGGTATCTTTGATGAGTTCGAGACGGCGCTCGTACTCTCTGAGATTAATAGGATCTCCACGCTTGAAATAGACTTTAACAATGACTAAACCTTCGTCGTGCTTGCATAGAATTGACTTAAAGAAACGGCCACGCCCTAGAACTTCCTTCAGGACTAAATTGTACGACGAAGGTAAATCATGGAGATAGTATTCCGTTGCCGATACTTGCGTTGTTCGCGCGATCTTGTTGCCCATTCTTATTTTGCATTGGCTTTTAATTCTGTTTGCTGTTTGGTTTTTTTCTTTTTCCCGTTCTTTTTCCCGTTCTTTTTCGTTTCTGTGAAGACAAAGAAGAGGAGGAGAAGGACTGTTTTGGCTTTTGAATGGGATGATCTGTTGTCGTTTTGAGAATGCAGCGGAGCTGGAGTGCAGTGGCCTAACGGACTCAAATTTTATTTTAGATTTAGAAGGAATTCTCAAATAAAGATATAAGTTTATATAAATTTTGGTTCTTTCCTTTTTGACGGGGATTATACATTTAAATTGTTCTCTTTAATTTGTTTATTTTGATATTTAAGTTATTCTTTTACTCCGTTAAACATTTTAATTGTCTATAAGTACTTTAAATTTATCACATTGATATTGTTAAAATTTAAATTTATCTATTTATATATATATAAATTAATTTTTAAAATTTAAAATTTTCTGACACGTATGCTTGAGTTTTAACTTGTAGATATTTTATTCTGAAATATATATTATTTTTTATAAATAAAATTTAAATTTATATATAATTTTATAGTTTATTTATTTATTTATTGATTAATAAGTTATATTTCTAATTAAATACTGATTATAATCTTAAAAAATAACATATTTATTATATTTTAATATTATATTAATTAATAAATAGTTTTCTAATCAGATAATATAGTAATTTTATTTTAAAAAATAATACATTGATTATATTTTAATATTATATTAATTAATAAATAATTTTTTAATTAAATAATAATCATAATTTTAAAAAATATTTTAAACTATATTTTTAATATTATCTTTAATAATAAACTAATTTTTAATTATATAATAAATTTTTAATCCTAAAAATAGTAACATCAATTATATTATTAAGTTATATAATAATTCTTATTAAAAATATTTTAAAATAGTTAGTTTGCTATTATTTTTTAAAATATTATAAATTTATACTAAATATAAAAAATATATTAAATTATTAACTTACTTTTATAATTAAAATAATAATAACAGTCGTACTATGTATTGTAAATGACCAGTATATATTAATTTATAATATCTAAAATTTTTTTGACATGTGTACTACTTTTGCCACATAGAGTTCAAGCTTATGTATAATTTTATAGTTTTTTCTATTAATTTATTAATTAATAATTAAATTTCTAATTAAACACTGATTCTAATTCTAAAAAATAAGATATTAATTATATTTTAACCAGATACTAAATAATAAATAATAAATAATTTCTTAACCGGATACTAATACTTATTCTATCCTATAAAATAGTAACACATTAATTATATTCTAATATTATATTAACTAATAAATAGTTTCTTAATTAAAAAATAATATTAATTCTATTTTAAAAAATAATATATTAATTATATTTTAATATATATATTAATTAATAAATTAATTTTATAATTATATAATAATTCTAATATAGAAGGGAGCATCTTAAATTTTAATTTTAATATTATATTTAATAATAAATTAAATTTCTAATTATATAATAAATTTTTAATTCTAAAAAATAATAATATTACATTTTACCTGTTTATATTATTCAAATAAGAAAATAAAACAAAAAATCATAGAGACAACTAAAGGGGAGAGGCATCTAAAACTGCCGTTTGGCAAAATCAACACTAAGTTGCTTTTACTTTTTCTAATTAAGGTTTAAAAACAGAAGCCAATTTATCCATTTTTAACAAAGTTTGATTTAATATATTTCATTAATTTTTTTACAAGTTATTAGTGTTAAAATCTTTATTTAACAAAGTTGCATTATTTACATAGAATATTTAATTTATAAAAAGATTACTTACAAATAGTAGTTGCAGATTCATATTATAAATATACAAATTTTTCTAAAAAAGATTATTAGTATTAATTTATAATTAAAATATCTAATGTAAGAAAAAGTAAGATTGTTATAAATAAAATCAGTAATTTTATAAATTAATAAAGTATATATAACTGCAACTTTTATATCAAAACTAAAAAAATTTAAAACATAAAAGTAAAAAAAAAAGGATGAAGCAATTATAATATTAAAAATAAAATAAAAAACATAAGAAACGGGAAATCTATAAATTTAAAATTACATGCAACACTTAAAAGGATAAATATTAAAAAAGAATAAGTCATGCATCAAATGAATTACAATAGCACAATAACTTATCTTTTATTTCAGATTTCAAGGAAAGAACAATAACTTTACCACATTCTTTTATTAGAGATACAATATACGTGTAATAGAATAACCAATATGCAATGCAACGCCAACATATCGTTTACCTACAAATTCAAATATTTACATCACATTTAGAGCAAATCCAAAATAGCCGGAGATAAAAGGTATACACCACCTAAGATAGATGGACAAAATGTAAAGGATCAACTCAACTAAATACAATATCAACAGTTTTTAAGAGAAAGCTTCATTAAATGCTTTATTTGATTAATAACCATCAAATGTTTGTCAATATTTATACAGGTACATCTATTTTAATAAGTTTATAAAAGGACCAAATGATTGTCCTTGTTTTATTCATAAATATATCATATTTAACTTTCTCTGAATCAGAATTACAAAAAATTAAGTTCCAAAAATCTGGTTTTCCTGAAGCTCATATTCTGTCGTGGTTGAATACAAAAGCAAGAAAGAAGACCCAAATAAAATAAATACAATAATATCAGCTAAAATGTCAAACACGCAAAGTGACCATGACCATGATAGTTATGAAGTGCATTTAGAATACAACATATATGACCCCGATAATAATTGAGCATGCATAATAGAAAGACGTGGGATCAAAGTACTGTATGGAATGATAAACAATGAAAATACCGGCACAAACATATAATTTTCAAAAAGTAATTTACAATTATAATTCCTGGAAGATTCGAATGTTTATTACTTCAAAATGGAAAGGGAGATATCAAATGAACTCTCTAGCTATACACAAAAGACCAAGCTCTCTATTTGAGAGAGAATTCAGGATCAGAAGAACCAAAACATACCAATTTATTATAACCATAAATAAACCCCTACACCAGCAAAACATTTACATACATCATTTAAACTAGGAAACCTCCAGTCCAAAGACCGACCGCCAAGATTTATCACAGAGTCTCAGCAGTCTCTTCTGGATCTTCAAAGTTAGGATCCTTGGCATCCAGAACATCCTTCTGATACCCAATCTCAGCTGGGGAATATCCATCACCAGCCCAAGTAAACTTGCCGCCATGACCACCTTTCTTAGGCGATCCGCTCATGCCAGTCGCCGATTTCCTGTCTCTCCTCGCATCAGACTTGCTGTTGGCAGTGCTGCTTTTGGAACTCTTGCCTGTGTTCTTCATCCTCCTTTGGCGTGAAAAATGGATGCAACTTTTAGACGGTTTATGTAGATGGAGACCCGGTTGGTCTTGTTCCTGTTTCTTGCTGATGGTAATATAGTGGGGTGTGTAAGCCTGTGATTCGATGGATAACAATCGGATAAGAACGAAGCCTGTGAAAATGTTATTTAATTTGAAGGTTATTTTCGGGTACGGTGTACTGACACTCCCATGTGAGTAACAGTAGTCATTTGTTTTCCGAGTATGGAAGATATTTGGACCTGGTTGTTTGCCATCGTACACGCGTCTCTGATCTTGGCTAAAATCTATTTATTTATTTGTATAAACTGGATAATAAAATAAGGAAAAAAGAGAAAAGTCTATGGGCTGGCTGTAGACCATAAGTTGACATCACTTCACAGCCTTGCCTTGCACCCAACTCTGGAAACTATTTGCTTTATTAATTATTATTTTGATTACGAAAGGTTTTTTTAATTACCAATAGTATATATTCTTTTCCCAGAATGACCCACGGAAACACCAATTCGTCACTGCACTTGAAATTGGAGAATTTACTTTATTTATAAATATATTTTTTAGTCGAAAACAGATTTTAGTATTTGATATATATATATATAAAATAATAATGATAGAATCCATGTAAAATAAAGTAAATTATATAATTTAATTATTTAAAATGTTCCATATTTATTGTATTCTGCTTTAAATTTTTAAAAGAAATAACTAAAATAACAGAGCGACAAAAAGGAAGAAAAAACATTAAAATAGATAATATATCTGGATCAAGAATATTTTGCACTCATAAATTAAAAATTATGTTCATTTTATGAAATCTTATTTATATTACAATTAATTTAATAAAATCAAATTTTCAAATATTTATTAAATTTAAATTTGAAAATAAATTTTACTGAGAATAAAATCTCAATTAAATTTTAAATTTAAAATTAAAATTAAAATAAATGAAATCCAGATATTACCGAATATGAGATTAAAGAGTAGCTATTTCAACATCTTCAATTCCATCAGAACACATGCTGGCCTGCAATTACTTTCTCATTCACAATCTTCGGCTTCAAAAAGAAAGATAACTCTTTATCATTCACAGCATTTTTGACAACTGTCTTATTTCCTGAGTTGATGGGAGATCAGCTAATAGGGCCGCAGTCTTATCGTTGTTTCGTTAATTGGATTGTTAACACCTTAATGAGTTAAGATTGTATTTTGTCCTCTATGCTTCTCCGGAATGAAAATCCATTTACCGTTTGAAAGAAATAAAAAGAGGTAATTATAAATTTGGTGTTTTAATTTTTTAATTTTTTTATTTAATTAAGTGTTTAAATCTGTATATAAAATGACCGAATTATTATTATTCATTCTTATTTATAATTTTTTTTTATTTTTTTAATATTTTTTTCTATTTTCTATCAAATCTTTTTTCAGCACTATAGAAAATGAATTAATTTTTTTTAATTTTTATATATTTTTAAGAAAATAAAATTACTTATTATTTTTTAATTTCTAAAAATTATCTCCTATAGCATTTAAAACCTTCTTTCTTTCTTTTTTTATTGTTTTGTGGTGAAACAATATATATTTTTTTAGGTGAATATACGAAAATAAAAATCAGTAAAAAATATTTATTTATGTTTTAATCTTTATTTGAATGAAAAATAAAAATAAAATAAACTTACTCTTTTTTTATTTTTCAGAAACAAATGAATTTTAAAAAATTAATGTTTAAAATGGATAAAAATAAAACATAAAAAATATGATATTATTTTAATTAAGGGTATTTAAATTAATTTATTATTCGAAATTGGTTAAATAAGTATTTTAACCTGTAAAACCGATTAAAAATACTATATATAACAGTTTAGCAGAGTTCAAACATTTAATTAAATAAATAAATAATTTAAATACTAAAATATAAAAACACAAAAGTTAAAACACGAGATTTATAATTTTTCTAAATAAAAAATTTACCAATTTTGATCCTAAATACAATCCAGCCTAATTGGTTTTAAAGGATCCTATAATTTATTTTTTATTTTTTATTTAATATCTTGTATGCTATTTTTTAGAATATAATTAGTATTATTATCTAATTAAAAAATTATTTATTAATTACTATAATATTAAAATATAATTAATATTTTATTTCTTAGGATTAGAATCAGTGTAATTAGAAATATAATTTATTAATCAATAAATTAATAAAAAAATTATAAAATTACACAAACATAAATTTAATATATCAAAAATAATATATATATCAAAATAAAAATTATAATTCAAAAGTAAATCCATTATTCATTCATAAAAACTAATATAAAAATAAACACAATAAATAAACATCCTAAAATAATATAATTTATCATTTACATGATTTTTTTTAAAGAAAGAATAAAGTAGCAAAATACATTATTAATTAAAAAATAATAAAATAATAATAATATCTATAATTAAATAATTTTATCATTCACTACTTTGAATTATCCATTCATAACATTTTTCACGACTTAGCAACAGCCACAGCAATATTAATGCATTCTAGATTTCTAGTTTTAACAATAGCCATCAACAAAAATATGCTGCAAAAAGGTTTGTATCTATGCAACAAAAATTTCATATATATATAGAAAGAATAATTAAAAGCCACATAATAATTTTATAGTTGTTCAAGAGAATTAATAAAATTATACAGTAGTGAGATAAAAAAGAAGAATTATTTGTCGTTTTTTTTCTTTTTCTTTGAAGCAAAAAAAATTATACAAAATTTTATTATTTATAAAATTTTATGACGTTTTAACTATGAGTGTATTTTTATTAACTATTTAAAGTCTTAATTGAATATCTCTTAATTTTTATAAATTTTATAAATATTATTATTAAATATATTCTAACTGTTAAAAAAATTTTAAAAATTAAAATTAAATACTCAATGACTTAAAATCTATTAAATTATTTAAAAGTAGTAATTGAATTCATCCCTTGATAAGAGACATGCAGACATGGATGCCATTTTTTAATTTGAAATAAGAGAACCACAGTAATTAACGCGAAAGTAAAAAAGTCAGCTTGCGTATTTAAAAAAAAAAAAAGTCATATCGCGTATTGCTTGAGAACGAAGCTGATATTATTACCACGAAAGGGGAAATAAAATAAAGAATCAGAAAATAAAAAAGACGGTTGAATAGCTAATACCGCAGAATAAACGCACGTCACTATTATTTTCAAAAGAAAAACACACACATCACTATTATATAGTTCTACGAACTGTCAAAAGGCTGACTTGTCAGTTTGTGATTGGTAATAATCATCAATTTGGCAAAACCCTAGTAACAACAGAAACGGAAGCGAGCATAACAGTATAAGGAGGAGGGCAAAAATTTATTTTTAAAAAGAAAATTAAATAAAAGAAAAAGAAAAAGGCATGATAGGTTCCTCCTTAACCCTTCTGCTAGCGCCGGTTTCTATATCTCCTTCTCCATTACTCTCTTTCAATCGCCTCTCTCGTCTCCACTACTGCTCCTCGTCTTCTCTCTCCGCCGCCTCCGGTGTGCACTCTCTATCTCTTCTTTCTGGCTTCATGAGCTTTGAGAATTGAATTTGTTCATTTATTTTGTCTTTTTGTCTATATTGTGAAACTAGACAGACTTGTTAAAAGTAACATCCAGAAGACTTGCTTTTGCTACAAACGCTACACAATCTATATCCACTATGGCCACTGTGAGCTTTTTCTTTAATTTTTTTATCTAGGCCATTTTTTATTAGTATTATAAGAAGGTTATTATATTTTGTAATGTGCTAAATTATAAACGTTTTTTAATGTAGAATGCGGAGAATGAGGATAATGTAGGAAATTTGAAGAAACAAATTGCGAAACTATTTGAAGCTTCGCTCAGAGAGACAGTGCCTAGCGAGCCAGATGTTGAACCTTTGGTTGCTGCTTGCACTGCTAAATTTGGAGACTATCAATGGTCATATTCACGCTCAATCTCGATTATATATATATATCTTTTCTAATTCATGTTTATATTCCGCTGACCTTTTTTTTTTAATTTTTATTTGCAGTAATAATGCCATGAGCCTTTGGTCAAAAATTAAAGGGAAAAATACTGAATTCAAGGGTCCTCCAGCAGTTGGACAGGTATTTGAATAGCTTAATTTGTACTGTCATTTTTCTTGTTCATTGTAATCTCTCACTGCATTAGATGATTCGTCAAACACTTGTTTTAAGGCTAATTTTCTTCTGTTATTTTTTTTTTTCATTTGCAGGCTATCATGAAGAATCTTCCTCCATCTGAAGTGATAGAATCTTGTTCTGTGGCAGGACCTGGGTTTGTCAATGTGGTTCTGTCGAAGAAATGGATGTCTAAGGTTTCTATTTTGGCTTATTCGCTGTTTCTATTTATCTTATGAATTTCTTGATAATCCTTAAATTTAATCAAAGATTAACGTAAAAGTTGTTGTATCTGTAGAAAATACAAAAAATGCTAATTGATGGAATTGACTCTTGGGCACCTAAGCTTTTGGTCAAAAGGGCTGTGGTAGATTTTTCCTCACCCAATATTGCAAAAGAAATGCATGTTGGCCATCTAAGATCTACTATTATTGGTGACACGCTGGCTCGCATGCTTGAATTTTCAAAAGTAGATGTTCTTCGGCGAAATCATGTTGGTGACTGGGGGACACAGGTAATTGTGGCTTTTGAGAATACTTATGTAGTGGAAGGCTGTTGTTTACCTTTGCTGAATGCTTAATTTCAACCAAGTAGTGTTATATGTATTCATTTTTAGATTGAAAATGTGGGTTCTCTTTTGTATACAATTTCCCCTTCTGCGTAAGCATCTTGCTCAGAGGTTTACATTTGCTTTGCAGTTTGGTATGTTGATTGAATTTCTCTTTGAAAAGTTTCCAAACTTCGAAGATGTTAATGAAAGAGCCATTGGAGATCTACAGGTAAGCTAGAGCCTTTAAATTGTTTAAATCTTGGACATTTTGATATTAGAAGTAAAGTTTCCCATGGTATTGATTTTAATTTTAAAGTAACTGGTGTGGGGCCATGTTACATGTTTTACAAAGAAAGTTAATTTAAGTTCAATTTTTGTTTGCTCTCTTTCGTTTTTTTTCTTTTTTTTTTTTTGGGTGGGGGGGGGGGGGGGAGAGAATTTCATTGTATCCAAGAACTGAATGTACTCCTTGCATGTTTGGTGGAGTTAAGTTCACTGATTTTTATAACAAGGGATCATTAAACTTATGTTCTTTATAGTTTAGAACAGTTGGGACTTTGGCACAAGAACCTGTCCCAACTGTGCTCCAAACGCTGGAGAACTAGAAATTGCTTTATGTTATTACTTGTGTTAAACAAGGCACAATATAGAAGACCAGAGTTTGCATAGTATGTTGTCTAAAACTATAGTAGCTTGTCTAATGACTTGGATAGTATTAGAAGTAAAGAAGTCAACATAATTTTTTATTTTATCTTTTTCCTTGGCACTAGATGAAGTGGACTTTAAAATAGGGACAGATGCAATGATACTTTATTGTACAACGCGGTTTATATGATTTTGACCCGAGTGTTGCATTGTCTAGGCATTTTATAAGGCATCAAAGCAGAGGTTTGATGCAGATTCTGAATTTAAGGAGAGGGCACAGAAAGCAGTGGTTCGTCTCCAGGTAATCTTTACCCTTTTAACTTGAAGGGTTCCTAAAGTTGATCTAATGTGCATATCTTAGTAATTTGGGACTTACCAAATATTTTAGGGAAGGAATTGGATGTCACTTCTTTATGTTTTCTATGCAGGGTGGAGAACCCAAGTACCGCCAAGCATGGGCACAAATATGTGACATCAGCAGGAAGGAGTTTGATAAGGTCTATCAACGACTTGGAGTTCAGCTTGAGGAAAAGGTAGCTTTTCTTATATAGAGACTCCATGTAGAAGGTGTATTATTGTTTTGCTTGCCACCTCCCAATCTGCTTTTCTACTTAACTTGCAAAAGTCAAAATCAAGGAATTTAAGGTTTCATGTCAAGATTGCTAGGAGGGTCAGTGGTTACTTTATCTCATTACATTCGCCTAAGTTACGCTAACCTTTATGTGTTTGAATGACTGAATTGATAACCAAATGATATGTCAATTCACATGAATGTCTTTATTCCATTTCCTGTTTCTAGGGAGAAAGCTTTTACAATCCATACATTCCTGGGATTATAGATGCCTTAAGCAATCAAGGATTAGTTGAAGAAAGTGAAGGTGCTCGTGTGATCTTTATTGAAGGAGTCAATATACCTCTTATTGTTGTGAAGAGCGATGGTGGTTTCAACTATGCTTCAACTGATCTAACTGCACTTTGGTAAATTCTTTTCTTCTCCGAATGAAGTCTGGATTCTAGAGTTGATAGCTCTATATGTATACCTCGACTTTAAAATTTTTAACTGCTTTCTACATATTCTAAATCTTCACTTCTCTGCAATTTAGTTGAGCTATGTATGTGCAGATGTGATATTTTTGCTGTTAATTTCTTATACTAGTTTGAAGTCTATTGTTGGTAGTGTAATTACATTTGAGGACCTCTTAACATGTTCCACTTCTGTAAGGCTGTTTACATATGGATAGTCTGTCGAGTGTCAACATTTCTTTGATAACAAATGTTTGTGTGCTTGTGGTATGAATTGTTAAGGAAGACAGAGGGAGGGTTTGGAGGTGACACTGAAAATGTATTGTTGCATGCCATGTTCAGGTATCGCCTTAACGAGGAGAAAGCTGAGTGGATTATATATGTTACTGATGTTGGTCAACAGCAGCACTTTGATATGGTATTCAAAGTAAGTATCTCTGGGGTGCTTTGTTATAATTTTTTACTTGTAAAAGTCCTTATTTTGCCTTCTATATTCATTTGTCAAATCCCTTTACACTTTTTGATGTAAAATTATCAAACTTCTTAATTTCTTTTGCCCACATATAGCACTATTTAATTAATGGGTAACAAAAATTAATGGGATACTGCTATTCGTAATTTACAATTGGAGATTGGAGGCCTGACCAATATGTGGGTTACACTAATTCAGGCTGCCAAACGTGCCAGTTGGCTCCCAGCTGATGATAGCATGTTTCCTAAAGCTAGCCATGTTGGTTTTGGCCTTGTTCTTGGAGATGATGGCAAGCGCTTCAGAACTCGGGCCACTGAAGTTGTTCGATTAGTTGATTTACTAGATGAAGCCAAGACTCGTAGCAAAGCAGTACTTGTTGAGCGTGGTATGATAATCAGAATGATCCATCTCTTAGTTGTTATTTATGTGCCATGTTATCATCTGATATTTGTATAAATATCTATAATTTGATCATATTGATTCATGGTGAGCTTGTCTCCACATAGTCCTTTACCTTAGAACGTAAGCTAATATTACTTTGTATCCTGGACAGGTAAGGCTGAAGAGTGGACCGAACAGGAGCTTGAGCAGATTGCTGAGGCAATTGGTTATGGTGCTGTTAAGTAAGCTATCTATACTAATTTGAAACTCTTCGTTTAGCTGTAGAAAATAATTATTACCAATTGCTCTTCTGGTGTTTCATGTTCTCCGATTGAATTGACTATTCTGATCCACCTGCTTGTTGTGATCACACTGGGGACTTGAGAAATTAGGGGAATTTGGGTTTTGGATTGCAAGAGTTAAATGTTTGTAACTTGAAATTTTTTTCGCTTAGATGATAAAATTCAGCAGCGAAAAGCTGATGTTTGTGTTGACTTGTTTGGAAGAAGGAAAATTTAGTTTAAGTTGTTCTGCATATGTAGCACTGTTTAGTGCAACTACTGAAAAACCTTAAGTTTGCAACAACAAACTTGCTGGTTTGAGTTGTTGGAGCAACCATACTGATGAAGGGAAGTGCTTAGCTATTCCAGTTCTTTTTAAATCTCAGTATTCTGATGTGACCAATAGATGGTTAATTTGGGCAAAATTTACAAGCTGGAGAATTATGAGGGGCACTTCCTCTTGTCAACTTAAGTTTAAGAAAATAACTAGAACACAGGTTCTTGGTAAGACACAGTATCTTCATCACTATATAGAATTTCTGAAATTGCTAGTTAGTAGATAGCGTTTTTGGATTTACGATAAAAATTTAAAAACTCTTGGAAATTCTTGGAAGGCTACTTGAACTAGCAAGAGAACCTTGGATTGCAGTAAGAAATACCCAGTCCTATCCCTGCTTAAACACCTAAAAATTCAGTCTTGCCAATAAAACTTTATCAACCCAAGATAATATATGAACCTGAACTATCTAATGTTGTAAAGCATGCAATATGCTGCACAAAATTCCTACTTAAGGAAAACCTGAAATTGCTAAGTCTGAAAGTAAGTTGACATGCTTGTCCTTTGGGTGCAGCATCTATGCTCCGATTTTATCAGTGACACATTTTTTACTAGTCAAAATGGTTGCAAATTTATCTCTTGAATTGCATCAGATTAGTACATATCTATTTCTATTTATAATTATACTTTTTATGGACAGACATGTTTATCTTATGCGACTACTTTTAAAACAGCTGCTTTATAATCAATCTGTTTTGTCAGGTATGCTGACTTAAAGAACAACAGATTGACCAATTATACATTCAATTATGACCAGATGCTAAATGATAAGGTATTTTTGTGATTTGGTGCCTGGTAAATTGTAGTTCTCATAAAGTAAAACTTTTTCATGAGAATTAAGTTTTAATTTTTTTGAGCTAATGTTTTTCATGCTCTAGTAAATGATATCTTCTCTCTTTCTTTATTAATTGAAAATCTTTGCACAGGGCAACACAGCTGTATATTTGCTATATGCACATGCTCGGATCTGTTCGATCATCAGGAAATCTGGTAGAGACATGGAGGAGTTGAAGAAAGTAAGTATCTTCATTATTGAAGCTGCAGCTATCATTTTTAACTGTTCACATGCAGTAAAATCTGTTTCTTTCTGTGATTTATCTTTTAATTTATCTCACTTGAATCCCTTGACTATGTCATTGAATTCAAGTAGAATCAGAATATATGGCTGTAACCTTGATATACCTGAATGATGTTGATTTGAGATTGACACATGATTGTGAGAGTTTTCAATGGCCTAGTTGCTTGCTAGTTTTCTTTTCCTCCTAATTTTTTGATATTCTTTCTCACTTTGATATTTTATCATATAATAAATCTTAACCAGAGTTAGGATTAAGGCTTAGTTGAGTTGAGTTGAGTTTAATAAAGTTTAGATCAAAATTCTTCTAAAACATTTAGCAAAATCGTAATACGTTCCAAATATGTTTCTAGTAGGGCATGTTGTATTAGTTAAAATCAATTGCAATTTTTTCAGTCCCCTCCTGAAATTGATGTCACTGTCCGATCCTGGCTTTTTGATGCTTGTGGGATTTAACAACTTAAATATTTGCCTAAAGCAACAATATGTTACATGTAGGTATTGAAGTTTGATATTTTATTTTATTTCATTAATTCTGACGACCATCTTTGTGATGCAGATGGGCTCATTGGTGCTTGATCATCCCGATGAGCGTTCACTGGGGCTTCATTTATTACAATTTGCTGAGGTGAGACATGTTATAAAAATCGCTTTTATCTTGTATCTTGACCATGGCATGCATAATTTTTATCTTTCACATTGACTTATTGTGCCTATGTTTGTTCTCCCTTGTCAGACCGTTGAGGAGGCCTGCACCAATCTGCTGCCAAATGTCTTGTGTGAATATCTCTATAATTTGTCTGAATACTTCACCAAATTTTATTCCAATTGCAAGGTATAGACTATAATCCTACTATGCCTAAATCTTATACTTGAAGATTTATGTTTCTAAACTTCAAGATTTAACTCGGATTTACTATTGGAAAATTGGGCAGGTTGTTGAGTCACCAGAGGAGACGAGTAGACTCTTGCTATGTGAAGCAACAGCCGTGGTCATGAGAAAATGCTTTTTCCTTCTTGGAATAGTACCTGTTTACAAGATATAATTTTACCAATTCAATCCTGTTATGTAATTGTATGTTTCTCGGGCACCCATCAAAATTATGTACAAAACATATTTGTGGACAAATCTTTTCTTGGATAGGTTTCTTCTTACAATCAAAAATTAGTTAGATTTCCCCTTGTTGTGGGTTTTTCTTTTCCTTAAAGATGGAAATAATGTGGAAGGCTTGCCCATGAGCTGGTTTCAAACCGAAGCTGGACAAGAATCCATCTGGGTCGGATCTTGATTTGGACTGGTCAACCGTTTCGATTTACGAGCTGGTTCGAAACTGTGAGGGGAAAGAGAGAGTTGCAGGCCCACACGCCTCCTAACTTGAACTGGGCCGAAATTTGAACTAGTGATCCAAGTCAGTTCAAACTGGAATAATTAAAAAGTTTAGCTAACTTAATTAAATTGAAGTGGAATCAGAAGTAGCAGAACTAAAATTAGAATCGGATGTGAGTTGGAACTGAAATTATTCGACCCAGAATTGTGAACCGAGCTGGCTATGATCGGGCTGTTATGTTTCATATGCAGGGAGCTGATTTTGGTTTTAAGGCAGCAGATCAAGTCCTGTAGGTTTGAAATCTATTTTTATGATTTCCTAAAATCTTATGCTACTTTGAGTCAGTACTTGAAAATTTGACTGAATATCACCATTAGAGGATGTTCTTTTTACAGGCCTTCTCGTCCCTTCTGAAGTTTTAAATCATAATTGTGCTTAGAAGTTGGGTTAATAGTTAAATATTATAACAAATTTCAAATTCAAAGTCGAGATTGCAAAATTAGAAATTATCTGTTTTTCTGTCTGGAATTTCTTATTTAATTGATATATGAACTTAATAAAAAAAATAAAATTATCAATTATGATCAATTTTTCTTTACTACTGAAGTGCTGACTAATTACGAAGCATCAAGAAGCCGAGAGCTGTTCATTCTAATATGCTCAAGGTAGGGTGAATCCTCAAGCTAAGACCAACAGAAGACAACTACCATGAATAGTCTTTATACTCTATTGGATCTATATGACCGAGTTAATCCTTTTGAATTATAGAAGAACATATCGTGCAAACTAAAGACTCATAGTCAAAGGATCAAGAGAAGAGAGATCAAGACTGAGAAAGCCATATTGGTTAATTCTCTTCTTTTTCACCAATAGTTCTGATACCATGAAGAAGCCGAGAGCTGTTCATTCTAATAATTCTCATATTGTATATGCTCAAGGCAGAATATATCCTCAAGCTAAGACCAACAAAAGATAACTCAACCATGAATGGTCTTTATACTCTATTGGATCTATGTGGCCGAGCTAGTCCTTTTGAATTATAAAAGAATAGATCGTGCAAACTAAGGACTCATAGTTAAAGGATCAAGAGAAGAAAGATCGAGACTTAGAAATCCATAAGGAAATTCTTTTATTTATAATTAAGGAGAGAAGACAACTTGCCTTTACACTACATGAGACTCCCTTTTTATAGAGGAGCCTTACATAAAAACAGTAAGGATAAGATAAGAAATCTTATCCTTTTACACACGCATAAAGAAAACAAGATAAGGGTTACACACTTTTACATAAAGACAGTAAGGATAAGATGATGAATCTTATCCTCTTACACACGCATAAAGAAAATAAGATAAGGGTTACACACTTTTACATAAAGACAGTAAGGATAAGATAATGAATCTTATTCTGTTATATTCTTTCAATTATTACATGAAATATGGAGGAGAGAGATTGGGTATTGGGTTGTCTCCATTACTTGGATTGCCATAAAAAGTTGGATACCACAGACCAATATCATTCTTTAGTGGTTGAAAATCTTGCATAATGGCGTCTTGATGTTCTATGGTCAAACTTGGATCATCCAGAGGTGATGGTAGCAAAGATGAAGTGGACTGTTCAGTCCATTGGTTATCAGGTCCATTGTAAGTGCAGACAAGTGGTGTAGAGACATTGATCTTTCCTAGATCATTTCTTAATTGCAGAGTAATCTTTAATTCCCTTGTTACTGTTGGAGGAGCAAGATGTAATGGTATTTCGATTGTCCTCCAATATTGACAGATGTTTTGGATGACATATGTGTCCACTGAGAGCTTAAAATAAGACCTGTGAATAATATAGATGGCATGGTATCATGAAGCCTTGGAGTTATTGATTATGAATATTTTATTTTCATGAATGATTTTGATGAGATCCTTTTTTCATATGGGGTTTTGAACCAAGTGAGATATTTCTATGGATAAGTCCCCGTATTTGTATCAATATTAAAGAATTATAGAAGGTTTATGACTGGAACTTCTATAGCATGATAACATACTGTGGAAAGGCACCATAGAAACAATAGTTCATTTTTAATTTGTGGATGGATAGGAGAAAGATGGTAGATTAAGCACCAAGGGTAATCTGGATAAAAAAAATTGGGTTGGATAAAGAGTGAGAAAGTCTGCTAGATGATTACTAGATAATGGAATATCATATTTTTGACAAAATTGTTGACTTGTTTTGTTGTGAGATTCGTAGGAAGGTCTAGAGGAGAGGAAGGTTGTGGAGGCTTTTTTGGCGAGGACGTAGAGGCTATAAAGATTATCAGAAGTTTGGTTGTTGAGGTGAGGAGGACAATAGGTTGGGATTTTGGTTGTGGATTTGAGAGTCTGGATAGAAAATCTGAGATGAGGTTTTTTGTTCCTTTTATATGCTGGACTTTAAAATTATATTTGCTGAACCATGACTTTAACCTTAATAATTGTGGTTCTGGTAAAGTTTTCTAGTTGGATTCAAGAATTTTTGGAAACGAAGAATTATCCATCCATACTGAGAAGTGCTGACTGATCAGAAAGAATTCAAACCTTTTTATTCCATATTTCACTACTAAGATTTCTTTGTACGTTGAATGGTAATGATTTTCTGCTGGAGAAAATTGTCCTGATGCATGTCCACACAGGTTTTCCTTGTCATTAAGATTTTCAAGAAGAATGGCTCCCCACGCGTGATCTGATGCATCTTTCTGTAGGATAAGATGTCATGTAGATGGGACAGTAAGTGGTGGAGGATTCTAGGCCAATTCTTTCAATTTCCTGATAGCTGCTATTTGTTTTGTTGCCCAAGAAGGAGGGGTTCTTTTTGAGCATTTTGGAAAGATGACATGTGTGATTGGATAGATGTGGTATGGCATCCCTAATATAATTGAGTATTCCAAGAGATTGCTAGATTTATTTTACAGAGAGATTCTCGTCTGGAAAATTATCAAGCTCTTTTGTCAAGTGTGGACCAGACGTATATTGGCTGTTCTTAAAATGCATTCCAAGAAATTCTATTTCTTACTGGTCAATAATACTCTTCTTTTTTGAAACCATTATTTCGTACTTCTGGATGACAACAAGGAATTATTTCAGAAGCTGATGATGATCTTCAGCCGTTTATGAGAATAAGAGAATATCATCAATGTAGATTAGGGAGGAATAGAGGATGGGTTCAAAGATTTCTATCATTATTTTTTGGAATAGGGAAGGGGCCGTTTTGAGTCTAAAAGGCATGACCGTCCATTGGTATTGGGCGTTTGAAATATAAAAGGCTGTTTTGTACCTTTCTGAAGGATGGATACCCAATTGCCAAAATCCAGCTTTAAGATCAAATTTTAAATAATATTGGGCCTTCTGGATGTGGACTTTTAGCTTCGAGATGCGAAGAAGAGGGAACTTGTTATCTTGCAGGAAGTGATTCAAAGGCTTGTAATCAATAACAAGTCTTTTTTTTCCTCTTAGTTTTTCAGATCTTTTCTTTACATAAAAGGCTTGGCAGGCCTATTGTGAGATCGTGAGATCAATTAGACCTTGTTGTAAAAGGGTCAGGCACTCAGATCTGGCAAGAGCGAGGTCTGTAGGAGACATTCCTAGATGAGTAGCCTTAGTAGAATTGACATCCTCGTTAAGCTTGAAAGGAAGCTTGATGTAAAACTGAGGATTTTTTCATAAAAGTAGTGGATGTTGGAAATGCGAATGGGATTCAGGACAAAAGGAGAGGAATTTCTCATTGTATTACAGAAATGGTAGTTCTGTGTTTGATATGGCGAACATATTAGAAGTATCTATGTATGGACAAAATTGTCTCTTGAACTTTATTTATGTAGGAAGAATTTGAAGCCTTTAAGCTTGGTAATAAACATCAAAACCTACCAAGAGGTCTTTATTTGGGAGGTCTAAAACAATAATGTATGTCCATACCACACAGTTAGGAAAGAACTGTATCCCGATCTTTTATTTCTTAACTAAAATTGTCTTGAAAGTCTGGCCATTTGTTGTTCTAAAAAATTGGATGTGAGATTTATGGTGCTCATATGGAAGGATATCAGGATTCATCATGCTTCTTTGAGCTCCAATGTCAAAGAAGGCTATGACTGAGATAGTTTCGAATACTTTGAAGGCAACACTTGTACCGGAACATAAGGTACTGGAGGTACCTTAGTAGCAAGTTAGGACAATTGGAGAATTGGTGATGGAGAGAAATGATATTGCACCACATTTGCTAGTATGTCTTTTTCATCTTTTGTAGGGAGGTTGATCATTAAGATCAGAATCGTATCAGCATCATAATATGAAGAGAACTCTTTTGAGGAATTGGTAAAGTCTGAATGCTCCTCTTCTATTCCAAAGAGACTTTCTGGAGCGAGATCATCTTGTTCTGATAATAGGGATTCTATGTCTTCCTCAAATGAATATGGTAGAGACATGGACATACTAACTTGCTGGATCATTCTTGCTGCCTTTTTTGGGTTTTGAGGATAATTTTTTGCATAATGCCCCTTTTTTCGGCAAATGTAGCATTTATCTAATTTGTTTTCTCGATTTTTCTTTTTGTGAAAATATCTAAACTTCTTAATATATGACTTTTTCCTTATGAATTTCTTGCTTCTATCATGAGAATATTTTTGAAAATGATGTCTCGATTTCTTCTTGTGGCTCGAGCAAACACAGTTAGAGGACTTGCATTTAATCTTTAGGTGACTTTTGTTGCAGGCTTTTTGAACAATCAAGTCCCGTTGAGACAATTTTCTAAATAATTCTTGTCGGTCACATAGTCTCTTAATAGAGGA
Source organism: Ricinus communis (assembly GCF_019578655.1). Classification (NCBI taxonomy): domain Eukaryota; kingdom Viridiplantae; phylum Streptophyta; class Magnoliopsida; order Malpighiales; family Euphorbiaceae; genus Ricinus; species Ricinus communis. The sequence goes on from NC_063258.1 coordinate 27,772,450, forward strand.
GAGTATAAATTGCCAGATTTCTCCAAGAGTAATTGAGGTGACTGGTTTTTTTATTGCGGCGATCATGTTATTTACTTCAGGTTGAATTTCTTCTGGTAATGAGGTGATGAAAGTATATGTTAGGGTATCATCACCATCGTGTCCACCAATGACATAATACAATTTGCACATTGCAGAGTAATATCTTTCAAGATCCTTGATTTTTAACTAACAACATTTTTGGTCAAAATATTCTTGTTTCTGTTGTCGTACAACGAGATCAAAGCTTCTAAGGAACTGATTATGGAGGACTGTGACCGTTGTTGATGGAGTTGGTAAAGTTACGAATCGGAGCTTGGTGTATTTAGGCTGCGACTGGAACCAATCCCTTAAACTGCCTGTGAATCTTATCACAAATCCAACAAGAACTTTTTTGAGTATAACACCTTCAAAGGTCATTTGGAGATCAATCTATGCTAGGAATTTAGAAAGTTTATCTCTCCATTTGGACGGAGGAAGATCATCAAAAGTGAACCAAGGTCTTGTTCCAGCAGTAGATTTTGACCTTTGGTGTGGGGTTCTAGTAGGAACAAAATATAATTGTGCATCATCTATACCATCTTCAGGTTCTACTACTTCTGGAGAAGGTTCAGCAGTAGAGGTATGCATGAGTATTTCTGTTATATCAGCCATTCCTGAGGTATTAGAAGAAAAATCAGAATCATAATCATAGGAGCTGATTAGAGATTGGTCTGGCAATTTGCTGCCTTTTAAGATTGTAGAATGCAATGCCTCATTTTGTTGGGGTGTGGATTTTTTTAGATAGAGGCATGAAAAAGTACTAAAAGATGAGTAAATAATTTCTTCTTGTTCTGGCTGTGGGAGGAAAGAAAATATAGAGTAATATAATGGGGCTATAATAGAAGATGTGGAGGTTGTAGATGTGAATGAATGGATCATAGAAGACTGATTTTTTCTAAGGTTATATTCAATTTGACCTATCTACTTTTTAAGTCTTGTAATTTCCTTCTCCTTTTGGGTGAAGGCTGGTTTAATTGGTTGGGGGTATTCGAAGCTCTTTATCCAGGGCTTGGTATTTGGAGGTTAAGGAGGAATACAGCTGGAGTACTTCTTGAGATAAGGTATCCATTTTCTGATCTAGCTTCTGTGTGAGATGAAGGCTTGGTTTAACTTTCCATCAATCTTTTTTAGGTACCTGTTCTGGGCTAGAGCATTGGAAGTTTGTCAGTTTAGAACTTCTTCTGCTTGAGTCAGCTTCTCAATTTGCCTAAAAGGAGCCACTTTTGACGGAGTGACCTCTGATCTCACATTTTATGACTTTCCTAAAGGAGGAAAATCATGATCCTGAAACATGAAACAACTTTGTACAGGTAAAGCTGTAGACACAAGAGGTTGTACTTTCGAGCGACAAGATGGAGAGACTTTACTGGGAAGATGTCTCTCTTTTTGTAGAATCTCTAGAGCTTATTCATAGATAGGCAACGAAGTCCTTACTTTTGATGTACCATCTGGGTCCTGATCATCGTGTTTGGATTTTTTATGTGAACATGTAGAACTATAGAATGTCTTTGGAATCAATCTAGGCTTTTCAAGTTTGGGTCTCTGAAAACATGGTTCTCCTATTTCTTCTGCACAGTTGCATCCTGGGACACACTTTGAAGGATTTATATCCCAAATAAAATGGCCATTGATCTTGGCTGGATAGACATGACGTCCTGAAGATAAAAAGACATGTACTGGAAGACTTTTGTCAGATTTTTGAGATGGGACTGGTTGTATCATTGATGCTTGGAAGATGGATGGAAAGGAGGATGAGGATTCTTCAGTTTTTCTGAATATGGTCTTTACAGTGCCATCTTTCTCTTTGATAAAAAGGGGATATGTAGCTTGGATCTACTTATCACGAGACTGGTAAAATTTTTCATAGTTTGTTGCCCATTCAAGAGGGATAAGCTTTTCTAGATCTCCTTTTTCTAATTGCCGCGGTGTTTGGATAATTGGTGAAACTTGACCTACATCAGCCATGATAAACATGACATCTGATGAAGATTGAAAATCTGGTAGTTGTAGGTTTATCGCATGATCCTGCAGTCGATATACTAATTAGTGATGCAGTGTTGCTGTAAGAGAATCAACCACCTGGTCAACTCCAGTGATCTGGATCTGTACCTTCAATGCCGTAGAGAGATACAGATCATTGAGTGACATATTAAAATTAAGGAAGAAAGTGAGTACTACACTTCCTGTATTAAGGGTTGTGACAATTATTCCAATAACAACATGGTCATATTTAAGATATCTGGTGTCTAAGTGACATTCGGGCAGTGACAGGTAAACCCATTCTACCATGGTAGGACAACACCAATCTAATGTCTCCAAGGTGGAGATGAATGTATTATTGTCATTTCCATTGCTGGATAAAAGACTCAGGGATTTCTAAGGTGACATATTATTCTTAGATAGTAGCAGTTAAAGAACATTGAGATAATGTAGAAGACTGGATGTATTCCTTGACCATGAGATGAGGTTTGTGTAATAATTGGTTAAAGATTCTTCTTACCAAGGTTTGTTTTTTGAAAATAGTGTACGGGTTGATTATAAGGACAAAGGTTTTATCAATTTGGGCAATTTCAGAGATATGGGATATTTCTATAAGATGATCTATTTTATTGGCTAAGGTTTTTATACAAGATGGAAAAAGTTGAAGAGTAGCAGTTTGGGTAATGAATTCAAAACTTGCAGCAGCCATATTGGTTAATTCTCTTCTCTTTCACTCATGGCTCTGATACCATAAAGAAGCCGAAAGTTGTTCATTCTAATAATTCTCATACTGTATGCTCAAGGCAGGGTAAATCCTCAAGTTAAAACCAACAGAAGGCAACTTAGCCATGAATGATCTTTATACTCTATTGGATCTATGTCGCCGAGCTAGTTCTTTTGAATTATAGAAGAATAGATCGTGCAAACTAATGACTCATAGTCAAAGGATCAAGAGAAGAGAGATCGAGACTTAGAAAGCCATAAAAAAAAAACCCTTTTAAAATATCTCCATATTTTTTTTCCTTCAAACCTATAACTTTTAAGCACTTTAATAAACACATAAATAAATATCACTTAAAAATATATTTAAAGTACTTTAAATTAAAATTACTAATTACACAGCAGATTGTGATGAATTCTTTTCTAGCGCAATAAATATTATCGACAATAATTATAGCTATCCATACATTTCTTTTTGTGTATATTTATGCCAAGACGCAAATTGAACAAAAATCCCAAATTTTGATCAATATTATCTTTTCCCATATATAAGTAATTTAAATGAACAGAAAGTACGCTATGATTTCTTGCACCCATATGATCATTATCTGAAGATTAAGAAATGGTATAGCTTGATTGAATCTAATAGTATTAAGTATATATAATTCTCTGGCAGATTGCCTTTTAGGCTGCCTATTCTCGCATAAATATGCACCAAATTTCGTGTAAATCATTTCTTGTAGTGAAAACAAAAGGATCAGCTTGCAATATATAAACCATATAGCAAGTTGTGGAATATGGTTCTTGCTCAACACCATCAAAAGGTGTGATTTGTACATGGAAAGTGGAAGCTAAGACAGGCCTAAAAGTCTGCCACTAAAGAACAACCCCTCTTACCTGAGGAAGACAAAAAAGATCCTCTTGAAGCCTTCTTTGATATAGTAGCCTTGGGACTAAATGATTTATGGGCATCTAAAACAGCATAGCTCTTGCATGACTTCAGTTTAGATCTACTGTTATATGGTCTTACTTTCTTTGCAAGATCTTCTATGCTCTTTACACTTGCTAGAGATGTGTAAGATTGAGACTTCCCTTTATAAAACTTTGAAAGCCCTCTCCTGCAAAATACATATATATATACATATAATATATCATATCAAGAAAATTGATTAATCCACCACATCAGAGGTTTTTGAATAATCTTGCTAATTATATAACATTCTTACTTGATGGGAAGTTGGGCCATGAGTTCTGATAATTCATATAGGGGTCCATCATTTGCATGTGATGATACCAATGTTGATGCTGAAGATGATGCTGAAGAGGATGCATCTTCTTCTAGATCTGTTGAACAACAAGAAGAACGAGATACAATTGAATTTATTGAATCTTCTCCCATGGAGTATTCACCTGATGATGTTGATTCACAAACATTGTCACCATCTTCCACTGCTGCAACCCAATGATGATCTTGATCATGTTGTATCTTCTGTAAAGCAAGACCCAAGAAAATTTTCTGTGTTTCTTCAGCCATTAGTTTTAAATTCAAACAAGAGGCGAGAAGAAGAGGCTAGGATATGTTAAATATGATCTTATAGTAGTATTGTTGAAGACTTTTAACAATGTGGGTTTTTTGGAGGAAGCATATAAATACATGCTACTTTGTTTAATTGCTCTTGAATAATATAAAGAAGAAAAGAAACAATAGTTTAAGGTAGAAAGGTTACATTAAATAAATAAAAGAAGCATTGGAGGGTATCGACCAGTTTTCTTGAATTTATATAAATATTATATTTCTTTTATTTTGTGATTAGTCATCATCATCATCATCTATTAATGGTGTATATTCAATAGCTTTCCCATAGTACAAGGAAGTGGATAAGGTTTAAAGTTGAAGACATCCAAATCTGAGTCACCATCCTTTTTTTGTATGGAGAAACTTAGGTCACTGTCTTTGGCAACTTTGCCTCATAAAGCAATAACAATTTAAAATATTTTCAAGTTTCTAGGCATCCAAACAGTAAAAGGTATGTCAAAAAAAAAAAAAAAGATAAGTTTTGCTTCCCCAAAACATAAGCTTGGTTGTTTTTTTTTTTTCTTTTCCACTTTACTAATTCTTACTTGTCTATGGAATGGCGCATCTGTTCACAATTTGATTGCATACATGTGAACGTGGAGCCATGAACCAAGACCTTCTCTATATTGATGAGCTAATAGTCTCAGTTGGCCATATAATTATCCAATTAAATTTCTTACATCATTTCGAAAATATGTTAAAAGTCCTGAATATTTTTTTAAAAGAAAAGATCAATAAGGAATTTTCACCTACATATGTCAACAATATCTACAGAATCGTCTTCTTGTAGTGGAGACAAATTCCTTAAAAATATGTCTACACTTCTTGAATCAACAGTCAAGGAGAAACAACAACAACCAGCAAAATTTTGTAGATTTTGTAGAAAATGGAAGTCTTATTTACTTTTCCTGAAAAATTACCAGGTGCTTCCACCAAGAATTCTGGTAATGCTAAATTTTATCTGATGAAAGAAAGTATTAGTTTTCTTACATCTCAATCATTGTGAAAAAAGTGGCATAAAATAGTGGTAAATCTTATGTAGATTTCATTTATTATTATGATAATTATCAGCATTACTCTTTTTAGTTGGTTTGGGGAGGGATAATTGGTTGGTAAGATAGGGTGTAATAAGGATAAGGAGGTTGACTTGGAAACCCACTGTATCAATCAAACTGCCACCACATGCATTTGTAGGTAGGCCTTGCCTTACCTTATCTTACCTTATTCTTTTGGTTTCATTAAATTACATTTCATAATTTAAAATTCTTCTTATCCATTGCTCACAATCTTTTATGATCAATGGCATAATGCCCACAGAATCCTGACACTTGGACCCATTACACCTACCTACAACCAAGTGTTACCTCTTTACAACATATTCCTGCATTCTTTATGATTACATGAAATCTTTGGGTCTGACATCATCCTTTCTATGAGCATATTTGTTTCTTCCCCATCAATTTGCTCATCAGTCAGGAAACTACACATATTTGACCTTGTGGCTCAACGGTAGTTGTGGTCTTAAGTTGGTAATGGCACAAGCAATTGCAGGTTGTAGTGCATCATGTTTCAGAGGTAGTGTTTGAATTTGAATCTTATTTTGCATTTAGATTTGAAAAGTATTATTGATAATATAGTGCTAAATTCCTTGTGAGGGCAGCCCAGAACTGCAGTTCGATGATGGCTAAATTTAAGCTGTCCCACAATCAGACATAATGCTCGAAAATGTAGGAAAGATCTATATAGTAAATCATTTGCTTTGATAATACAATGTAACTTTTTCTGTAACATTCGATCAAGACTCACAGCTGAGTCCTGATGTCAAACATTTTATATTTGATACAGCATCACAAGACAAGTTAACTTGGCTGCACAATCAACAGAGACGGTACAAGACAAATTATCTTGGCTTGACATACAAGAAGACAAACTATCTAGGGTAGTTCACAGGAGGTTCCAAGCTGCCTACCAGAATTTCAAGATCTATGTCTTTGTCTTCAAACTTCTTGATGAAAGGGTGACTCTGGAAAAATAAAAAGAAGAAAACATGATTCCAGCTTGCATCATGGGTGAAGTCTAACACTATACATGGCAATGAAGAGGGGAGGGGAGGGGAAGGGAAGGTATTCTATAGGGAAGGAAAGAGAGTTGAAGGGAAGAAAAGAAAAAAATTTATTTGCCAAACATGATTGAAACTAATTCTGCATCTATTCACTTCCCTTCCCTTTAAATTACCCTTCATCCATGCATAGTATAAAAAGACTTTCGGAAATAGACAGACAAAGCATATTCTAAACTACTAACCAGGAGGTCTAAAGATGATGCCCTGTCTTGAGGATTCTTCCATAAACTGCAAAGATTTATAACAGTCAGGAGTAATACTAGTGAATTCATGCAAAAATTTAAAAACAGAAACCGTGTGAACATGCAGAGTGTGAAGAGTTCTGTTTTGAACTAGAAAATTATTCAACCACTTGACATGACAAGCCAACTATGATCCATCAATTTAAACTGGAGACCATCTAAAACTTAAGAATTGAAATCATTCAAGCAAACAGATGTCGTCATGAGAACACTAAAGGGCAAATTAAGATAGAGCTAGAATATATGCTTAGGCAACATAATGTAACACCAAATGAGTTTCTGTAGGTTATTACCAGGCAGATACAAATGAACAGAACTCCGGAGAGAACTGATCTGGCGGAGCAGATGGTGGTGGGCTTTCTACAATGGCTTCCAGAAGTTCATAAAAGCTTGGGCCACTTTGTTGATCTTCAGATTGCATATAAGGAAACCGCCCTATAGCACACTCAAGTACTACCAAGCCTAAACTCCAGATATCACTGCTATAATCATAGGTACTTCCACTAATTCGCTCTGGCTAAAAAAGGAAGAATTAAACCATTACAATTTCAATATGCATTGCATCTGCAGTGTACACACAAGCCACATATGGCAGAAGAAATTACTATAGATGGTAAGGGGAAAAAGAAAATCAATGTACGGATTAACTTGATATTTGGTGCTTATCTAGTGATAACAGGGAAATAAAATCAAGACTTACCGACATGTAATTATAAGTTCCAACAAAAGTGTCCCTTTGACCCATAGAATTAGCCAGCATTGCACTCACACCAAAATCAGTGATCTTCACTTCCCCCTTATGGTTCACTAAAAGATTGGATGGTTTAATGTCCCTATGTATGACATGTCGTTCATTGTGCAAGTATAAAAGTCCTTGTAACACCTGAAATAGAGACACAATATTCAGCCAAATAAAGAAAGAAAAAAAAACTATTTAAACTTCCTTTCCCTTTTCAGACTCCAAATAAAGAATCATATAGACCTGCTTACAGACAACCGCGAGATAAGGTTCAAGAATTGTTTTAACTTGTCTAATGACATCTGCAAGAGACCCACGGTCCATGTATTCTAACACAAGCGAAATAGCTCCATTGTGATAGAACGAGTGGTGACAAACAACAACATGAGTACATTGTGAGGCTTGGTTTATTTTCAGCTCCTGTACAATTTGTTTGCGAATTTCCTCTTGTATATTCATCTGGATAACCTGAAATTTTACAACTCGAATTGAACTTCCAAGATATAGACAAATATAACTTCATAATTCTATAACTTGAAAGAGGCAATGCCCTCTGAGAACTTGAAAATTAACACAGATAAAACTCAAAATGCAGGCAGCCATAAAACATATGGAAGGCAACATGTCAAGTGCAAAACAATTGCATCCATTATCCTCCATCTATATTGGTAGTATGGTTCAAAAGGACAAAATGAGTATATCTAAATACACCAAAATACTTGCCTACTCTGGGTAGTATGCCAGGCGGTTATATTCATCCTTTTTTTCTATAACCCAATTTTTAAACAGTTAAGTCCTTTATTACCTCTCCATTTTCAGCATTTGAAAGAAAGGAGAGTCTATAATTGTAAAGAGAGTATACTAAATATAATATAGGCCAAGTGAAACATTTAAAAGAGAGAGAGAGAGAGCAAGTACATAGTTTATATTAGTTAAGAGTGAAAAATGACCTTGAGAGCAAAAAATGTCCCAATGAATTTATGACGAACAAGTTGGACAACACCTCCACTTCCCTTTCCAATCACTTTAATTGTCTCAAGATCTTCCAATGAAAATTCAATATCAACCTCCTTTATCTCTGTAATACCCTGTCAGATATACAAAATCAATCTTTTTTTTCCCCAAATCGACTATATTTAAAATAAACGTTCCAATCAAAATAAAAACTTACACGAGATTCATTATTTTCATTGATGAGTCGCAAACCTTTCTGATTCAAAAGCAAATCTCCGTCATGAAATGTACCGCTGGCAGTTCTGTCAGTTCATTTTCACATATTCAATTGTTATTATTCATTTGAAAAACATCAGCTAAACTACTTTTGTATTTTCCAGTTTTATCCTGATAAATTAAAACAAGCATAGCTAGAGTACCAAAAAAAATTAATAGTTATTAATAAAATAATAATACTATGAACAAAAAAAAAATTAGCTAATTCAAATTCTCTTGATCAGACTGAATTTAATCGAATTAAATTAATGCCTCTAATAACTTACAAGAAGGAAGTGATGGGAGTCTCTTGAGTAGGAACAGAGAGCTTCAGTTGCTGCAATGGCTTCTTTATCTTCATTTTTTCTTCTTCTTCTTCTGTTGTTTGGAGTTGTTAGGGTTTCAAAACTTTTTCCGGAAACAGGGAAGGAAAGGAGAGAGAGAGAGAGAGAAGAAGAAGAATTTTCAATTTTTATGGAGAAAGAGACAATTTTGACTCCATTATTTTAAATTTTTATTTGTTTAAAAAAAAAAAAGAAAAAGGATCTTCTAGTACGACTCGTATCGTATGTATAAAAATTCGAACAAAGAAGACCGCGCACTTAAATTTTCAAATTATTAACCTGGTCAAAATACGTGGCACCATAATACCACAGGGCCATCATCAATAAAACGCTGGCGTATGCTCTTTTTATACCCCATCCCCATGTCGTTAAGGACCTCTGTTGTCGTTATGCTGAAAGTACATTGCAAAACCAGCATTTCCCATTACGAAGCTTTTATTTTAGGCTGTTGTAATTGGGCTGTTTGGATTTCAATTTGAAGTTTTAAATACGACCTGCTTGGATTGTTATATCATGGATATGGATACAGAAACATGAAAAATCATATATCCAGAATCAAAATGTACGCACGTATGTATTATTAAATTATAAAGCTAGACAAGTATTTTGATAAATTATAAAATCAGATTTATTTGATTGTATCTTAATTGATATTTTATATTATTAAAATAGTTAATAAATTAAAATTAAAAATAAACTAACGCTGTAAATTTAAATCTATTACAATATGTAAATAAATTAATATACTATCAAATATTTTGTATCACGTTTCATATTTTAATGTAAATTATTTTATTATTGAAAATTATTATTATTATATTATTATTTTAATTTTATCATTTATTTTTTTACTATGATACTAAATTTATTTATTTTAAAGTATATATTAACATTTTAATATGAAAAAACACTATCTAGTAAAAATAATATGAATAGCCATCGTAATTAAGGGTAAATATAAGAAAAAATTTTATGTTTCGAAAATAATAAGAATAATGTTAATTCTTTTTTCCTCAAAATATCAGCATTATGATTTAAATTTAAAAAATGACTTATAGTTTTATATGTTATAATTTATAGATTCATCATTCGTATACTTGAGGTTTATAGATTATAGTCTAAAAAGTCATAAATTAAAAAATATATTCATATATAAAAAAAAAATTCACTGGTAAAAATTAATGAATATATATATTATATTTAATAAATATTACACTAATAATAGATTAATATATAGTTTTATATGCAATGAACCTAAATTTATATTTCTACCATTAATATCGTATGAATATATATTTTATAAGTAATGCATCTAAATTTCATATTTAATGAGCATTGCCGCTAATAATAAATGAATATACACTTTATAAGTAATAAATAATATATTCATATATTAAGAACAAGTTTATAAAAAAATTAATGAATATAAACTTTACATTTAAAAAATCTTACATTAATAACACTATCATGAAGATACAATTTATAAGTAATGAACCTAAAATTTTTTATTTAATAAACATGACACTAATAATAAATGAATTATTTTTTATAAGTGATGAATTTAGAGTTAATGTTTAATGAAATGACACTAATAATAAATGAATATATTATCCGTGTATAAAACAAATCGGTATTTCATAGTTAAAAAATAACATGTTCATCATCTATAAACTATAAGTTTATTAAATGTTGAGATTCATTTAATATAATATACATATTAATAACTATAAAATAGTTGTTTAGTCTTAATTAGCTATTTATTTCTATAATTAAATCTATTAAATGCTTATTAATTCAAATCAAATATTAAAAAAATGACAACTAGTATGAAGGTAGAAATTATTACTAAATTTTTAAATAAAAGAATAATTAATTATTAATAAAAAATAAAATTATTTTAAAATTTAATACTTAATAAAATTATTTATTTACAATATCAAACATAAAAATCATATTTTGAAATTATAATTAATTAGTTTGTGAAATAACTATTTTATAAAAAGATTACGTATGTATAAGATAACCCAGACCTGGGTGCAAATCTTGATTGGATTTTATAATAAAAAAAGAAAAAAAAGAAAAGAAAAAGAAGACATGTCTTTCTTTGCCTCTCAATTTTTGAATAGATAAACTGCACTCTTTCCATCCCACTTCTTCAGCCATCACACAAATCAGGGAACCAGTAGAACAATAGCTTAAATTGCAACGAGGACTAGGATTGTGTCGTTTGCCTGTATTTTACAACAAACGACACTCTTCTTTTCTTTTCAATTATTTTGAAGGAAAATAAAGTATTCTAACTGCAAAATAATCATTTAGTCAAATGATCTCATTTTTTTCTCAATCAATAACAAAATTGAAAATTTTTAAAAATTATCAATGAGTTTTGCCTAAAATAAAGGATAAATCATTGCGTAACTAAACACTAAAACCAAGCAACAAATTGCTATATAACTGTACTTTAATGAGGTATAACTCGGTTACAATTCAACCTCGTATTGAGACTACATTAAACTTCACAAGCCTATATGGTTAAAACCGAAAAGCTAATGTATATACAATCTGAGGAATGCTTCGACTCCAGTTCGCTATGCAAGACTAATATCAGGTTCAGCTTCCTGGTCTGCCTTTACATATAAAACATATTTCCAGAAACATTTATCTCTACTTTCTGCGAGTGACGAATGACTTTTCGGACTTCAGATTTTATGGTTTCACTTATCCGAAAAGCATTTTGTATGTCCATCAACTGGAATACGAAATGTGGATTCATTCTGTCAATTGAGTGAGTGACTGAATGCTTTTATTGAAGTGAGATGGGGTGCATATAGCAAAGCAAAACATAGAGATAGGAGTGTAGCATGCAGATTTACCTCGTCAGATATGATTTCCACAGACATCAGATTGGGGAATACCCTGAGAAAGGACACAATTGTCGGGAAGTTCTGCACATCGCAAAGACTTAGAAAGAGTGCATTGGAGAATGTTGGAAGTGTTAGATTATTTTCCAGTATAGGCTGCAACAATTAGAGAAAAAAGTAAAAACCACTGGATATCCATAATTTGACTTATCAGACGTAAAAATTTCTATCAGAAGATCATATCAAAATGAGAGATGACCCTAATAAACTTTTCATCTGAGGTGAGGCATCTGGTCTGTCGAATACTTTGAAGAATTTTTGTCAGATTTCTGTCCATTATTGCTCCTCTCTCAGCTCGACGGAAAGGATTCCTTCCTACATAGATGTTGGCAATATGCAGATTGCTGAACTCCCCAAGGGTGTACCTATGAAAAATGTCTCCGCCAAGAATCAAGGTATAAAGATTTGGAGCACAAATTTTTAAAGAAGTATCGTCGGAGTTGCTGTAAAAATCAAGAAACAAGTCATCGAGTTTCCGACAAGAAATGCTGATATGACAAAGATGATCTTCTTCAGAGTTAGATATTTCCAGCTTTTCAAGCGATGAACTAGTAAGATTAAGCAATTGTGTCCCTGCAGCACATTCAAGTTTCAGTTCCTTTAATCTTCTGCAATTGTCTGAGATCCATTCTCCAAAGTTATCGACTGAAACAGTAACACTTATCAGTTCCAAAACCTGAAGGGAATAGAAACCAGTAGTTGGCAATGGCAGTTGAACCCAGCTCAAAGTAAGATTTTCAAGTTGACGGCATGAATAGGCATCATCAATTTGGAAGGCAAACATTGTTTGAATTTCATCATGATAGTGGAGATCAAGATTGATCGCTCGGACATTACATCTCGCAGCTTCTTGTATCCAACTTCGCAGGTGGTATCTTTCTATCTCGTAAATGTCATCATCAGCACTGAATAACCAGTATACATCAAGATTTTCCACCCTCTTCGTATCTGGACGGTTCTCCCAATGCATACGCATCAAATTAGCAAGCCATCCGCGTCTATCTTCACTTAGATCTCTTGAATCTATTCTTATCTTTGGAACAGAATTATATAACCTTTTCCAGTGCTTTGATAAGTTCCTAATTTCGGAAAGTTCTTCAAACGTTAGAAAACTAAAGATGCGAAAAACAAGATCGTCTCCAAGAATCTCAATGATACTCTTAGGTTTAGGAGATGGCAGCACCACATGCTTTGCAAGTTCCATAACTCTTTCTTTCAAGATCAAGAACAAGATCAAGAATTCGATGAAAACAGCCCAATAAATCATAGTACTCCAAATTCTTGAACGGTTGCAGTCAGTTGCAAAGATTGAGAGGTTATCACAAAGTTGAACCTTTCTCTTTAAAGAATTTCTTGAAAGAAACCGAAATGAATGTTCGATATTAAGAAAAGGAAACAGAGCCTCCTTTCAAGACCAAGTATTTGAAGTAAACAACATAATCTCAATTCTTGAATTGTAGAGATGAAGAAATTGAAGAGAACAGGATAAACCCTTCACGTAGAACTTCAAATTCAATCTCAGTGAAATAAAATGGAACCTTTCTCTTTAAAAATCAAGATAGCAAATTGAAGTAATTTCTCTGTAACAGAGGAAATATAATTATAAATGGTGGCAACAGGAAGTTTGAAAAATATGTGTTTCTTGATTTAAAGAATGGATTTGGGTTCTTTATATGGGTTCTTCCCGCCTAACACAGAGTTCGACACAGGTACAATAGACCCATGTGGCAAACTGTAGTCCCACTTAATAATTTCTCACGGCTTTGGATATTCTTACATATTATTATAGAAAAGTAACGTAAAATTTTATATTTTTGATATTGAATAATTCATATATAATCATTCATTTAAAATTAATATATATTGGTTAGTGTATAGATAAATATATATATAAAGTCTAATTAATTTTTTTAAATAAAAAATAAAATTAAAGATGAACTTCATGGTTTTTTAACAACTTCATGGTCAATTTCAAAAAAAAAAAAAAAAAAAATTCATGGTCTAGTTTTTTTTGACCGAATACTTGTTTTGAAATCAATCCATTTTGGTTAACCATATATTTATCAAATATCTATCGATAGCCTAGTGATTATTAAATAGACGTTCATAGGTGTTGATTGGATTAACATGAATCATATAATAACTTTATAATAAATAATTTATATTTATATTTACTAAAAGTCACATAAATATTTTTCAATTTTCACAAACTATAGAAGGACACCAAACCTTACCAAATTCATTTCCTATATTTTTTTCAATTGATATTTGATATTCCAAGGACCCATTCGTTAGATAATTAAGAATATTTCATACGAAAAACAGTTGGTTGACTGGAATGAAATATAACTCTACATTGAGCAACAAATGGAGATGAACCCGTTAAAATAAAAGTCTCTCTATTTGAATTAAAAATTATTACAAAAAGGAAGTTATATCTTAATAAAAGTGTATTATTTAATTGTCTTTACTATAAGTGGTAATAAAGTATGTAGTATTTTAATATAATTAATTAATAAAATATAATAAAATCAATAATTATATATATATGTTTAGAAAAGAGATAGATATAATTTAAAAAAGGAATAGAAAAAAAAAGAAGCATATAATTTCAAAAGTATTGTTGCTTCAACAAGAAAGTGACTATATTAAGACATTTTTATGTACCTAAAAATTCAACTGGTTACAAATTCTAAAAAGTTATTTTTTAGATGTATTAATAACTCTAAAGATAATTCAATATACCAAACTACTATATGTAAATATCTTAATTAATTTGAATAGTCATTTCCACCCAGAGTAGAACTACAAAGGAGTTATAATAATGTATTCGATATTTCATCTAATAAATTTATAGTCAAAAGAAGTTGCGAAGATATAAAAGATGTTCAAAGTGCTTAATATAAATCATATAATATAAAAGGCTCATCAAATCTTTGATGCAGATCGACAAATGGTCCATCTTTTTCAAGGCAGATACGTAATTAATCAAATATAATCAGTTCTAGGTCATTATCCCCTTTGGAAAGCTCCATCACATGCTCTAGTTGCTGGGTGATGGCTTCCAGCTTTTGTGACTCGAGAGTCTTTAGTTTTAGCTTCTAAGTGCAGTGAGTCAACTGAATCTCAAGAACAGATGTCATACATATTAAAAAATGCTAAATATAAAAGAAAATAAAATAAAAAATAGAAGATAGATGAAAGATATCTACAAGTATATTTGCATTTAGTGACCTTGTAGTCGTCGTTAGATCTTCAGACAATGCTTCTGAAGATCAAGGCTCAGAGGGTTGAGACTGCAGCAAGTTTGCCGGAGTGTTTCGGGTAACAATGCATAATGAGAGAGGCCATGATGTTGTTAAGAGTTTTATCATAGTCTTTAGGAGATTAGGTAGCTTTCAATAAAATTCCATGTAATTAGGAGCTGTTATTTATGGGTTAGCTGTTTGATAGGTCACAAATAGTTATATTTATTGTGTTTAATTCTCTTGCTATTTAGTTGAATAATGTATTTAATTATGGAAATTCTATTTATTTTGACTTAGGTGATGAAATTTAAAGGATGGAGCAAAATCTAGTCTAAAGACATGTTTTAAGTCATCATTTGTGAAAAACCAAGTCTTTTGGAGGAGATGCAGAAATCTGCACAAAAGATCACTATCGACAAGGTGTGAAATGCTAAAAGATGCGAAAAAGAGCTCCAAAATTTTCAGAGATTAATTTGTGGTGGACCTATCTCTAGTTAATTTCCTTTATTTTTAGAAGTGTTAGATTAATAGAACTTTCTTCCATGTATTTAGGGTTTTAATTTATTTAGACCACTCTTAATCTTATCATTCTTTATAGAGATAAGATTAAATAGGAAGCTTATTTCTTTTTTATAAGGATTCTACTATTAGGGTTTAGGGTTTTACTTCCTATATAAGGACGGTTGGAAGTACTTTTAGTAATGCATATTCTTATTCTTCTTCTATTCTCTACAATTCTTGTGAATTCTTACTCCACCATGAGTGGCTAAGTTTTTAGTTTCTAATTCAAGAGTGAATAAATTCCAATTGTGATTTCGTGAGGCTTTGTGCTTAACAGAATTCTTCTTTAATTCAAGTATTCTTTATTTCTTGTTCTTATTATTTATGAATTATTGATATTGATTGAGCTGACGACTCAACTTTGATATTGATTTTTCTATTGCTAAACTTTGAGTTCGTGATCCGTAATTATCATGAACGATTGACACAAGTAGCAAGGAGCTGGCTCATGTGTGTGTAGACCTGTTCATGGGCCGGACCTGACTTGATTTTGGACAAGCCCGAGCCCGCCCAGGCCTGAGAATCTTTTAATATCTCTGAGCCCAAGCCCGAGCTCGAAATTTTTTGAAAAGCCTGGCCCGACCAATTATTAAACCTGTAAATAGAGGTCGGGCCTGGGCATTGCTAGGAGCCAGACCTGTCCCAAATTGCAGTTACATTTAGATTTAAGGTTTTATTTTGTTTAATATATTATTAATAACAATAAATTTATAAACAGAACTAATAGGTAGCTACATGGTATATAACACTTAATTATAAATTGAAGGTCACAGGTTTGAGTGGTAGGTATGACATTTTTTTTCTAACTAAACTAGACATCGGGCCGGGCCGGGCTTGGGTTTTTATATAAATCCCAAGCTCGAGCTTTTGTGGGTTGGTGGGCTTATACACAAAAATTATTGTCTAAGCCCTACCAAGAGTGGCCCATGAAGCAGTCCATGTGTGTGTGATTGCGGCTTATTCGAATTACATAGCTTGCATGATAGGCTCTAGAGAAATAAAGGAATAAGGTTAATTCAATTGCAGTTATCTCAATTAATTAATATTGGTTTAGTCATTCCCATTATTCTTAATGCTATCATTAAGTTGATATGGAATGCTATCGTGCCCAGTTGACTAATGGTAAGTCTTGATTTGGATGTTGGGTTCGAGTCAATTATATTAGGAGAATTACACTTATTGCGGCTTTTTCGAATAAGTAGACTAAGTACTTGAATAAAAGAATTGATATTTTAGCCTATAATCATGATTACAATTGGATGGAATTAACACTCTTGAATTGGAAATTTGTTAAGAATGATTTTTATTTACTTTAATATTCAACCTTCATTGTTTTCTGCTTATTTATAATTTTGATTCAAACATTCAAAATCCCCCCTTTTTATTTTACTTTGAGAAACTATCCACATTGGTTCCCTTGGGATTCGACCTGGTTTCACTATTTCTACAAGTTAGTTTAGGAAAATCAGTAATTTATTTTGAAGGGCTTCAACAACCCGTTCAAATTTGGCGCCGTTTCCGGGTAACCTATTTTAGTTTCTCATTGTTTAATTTACTTGTTTATGACTCTTTCTTCTCAAGATATTGATTTACAATTTAATCCTGAAATTGAGAAGACAACGCGTCGATTAAGAAAGGAGACTAGACAAAGAAAAAGTTATCTCATAGAGGAGTTGGAAATAGATTTGGCTATTGGTGACACGTCTATCTTTCAAGAAGTTACAGAAAATATGGCGAACAGAACTCTCAAAGAGCTAGCTGCACCGGATTTAAATTAACAACTTTTATGCATTACATTTCCCAATATTGCAGTTTATTTTGAATTAAAATATGGTTTAATTCACTTACTCCCTCCTTTTCATGGATGTGCAGGTGAAGATCCTTATAAACACTTGAAAGAATTTCATATTGTATGCTCCAGAATGAAACCACATGGTGTGACCGAAGAGCAAATAAATCTTAGAGCTTTTTCATTTTCTTTGAAGGATAAAGCAAAAGATTGGCTTTATTATCTACCCTCCGGTTCAATAACAACATGGAATGAGATGAAAAGATTGTTCTTAGATAAGTTCTTCCCTGCAACAAGAGCTACCAACATCAGAAAAGAAATTTGTGGCATAACACAGTTCACTGGAGAAACATTGTATGAGTATTGGGAAAGGTTCAAGCAACTGTGTGCTAGCTGCCCCCATCATCAAATTTCTCAGCAACTCTTAACCCAATACTTCTATGAAGGATTATTGCCAATGGTTAGGAGTATGATTGATGCAGCAAGTGGTGGAGCTTTGGTAGACAAGACACCTGAAGAAGCCAAGCAATTGATTTCAAACATGGCTGAAAATTCTCAGTAACTTGGTACAAGAGTTGATGGAGCTATTAGGCGAGTTAATAAGGTAAGCACTAAAAATCTTGAAAATTAAATTTCTGATTTAACTACTTTGGTTCGCCAAATGGCTGTAGGGCAATTGCAAATGGAAAAAGTTTGTGGAATATGCTCAGTTCAAGGACATCCCACCTATATGTGTCCAACATTGCAACAAGACTCGATGCAAGAGGCTAATGCTCTAGGTGGATTTACTAGTCAACCTCAAAGGAAGTATGACCCTTTTTTCAATCATTATAATCCTAGATGGTGAGATTACCCGAATTTGAGCTATGAAAACTAAGGAGGACAACAAAATTATGCTTCCCAGAATTTCATTAGACCATCTCAAGTTCTCCAAAAACCTCAAGCTTCAAATTCAGGTATGTCTTTGGAAGATATTGTTAAAAATCTTGCAAACAATGCTCTTCAATTTCAACAGGAAACAAGGTCAAATATTCAGAGTTTAGGCAATCAAATTACTCAATTGGCTACGTCGGTTAGTAAATTGGAGGCTTAAAATTTTGGAAAACTACCTTCACAACTAGAGATAAATCCAAAAGAGAATGTTAGTGCAATTTTTCTTAGAAGTGGAAAGAAGATTCCTTCAGGGTCGATTCCACTTAAGAAAAGTGAACCGAGTAAGGAAAAGAAAGAAGAAGCTTCCTCTAAAGCATCACATGGGGTAAAATTTGATCCTCCTCTATCTCTTTCATCTCATACTCTGTTACCTCCTTTTCCTAGCAGATTAGCTAAGCCAAAAGAAGATGAGCACGAAAAGGAGATCCTGGATACAGTTAGGAAGGTGGAGATATCCCATTGTTGGATGCTATCAAGCAAATTCCTAAATATGCAAAGTTCTTGAGGGAATTGTGCACAAACAAAAGAAGGATGAAGGAAAAGGAGAAAGTGGTGGTAAGAATGTGTCGGCCATCTTGCAAAAGAATATGCCAGAAAAATGCAACGATCCAGGTATGTTTTCATTACCTTGTGTTATTGGTAATACGAAAATTGAGCATGCCATGTTAGATTTAGGAGCTTCCATTAATGTCATGCCATTTTCTATCTATCAAGAGTTGAAACTAAATAACTTACAAAAGACTGGTGTAATGATTCAATTAGCTGATCACTCTTATATTCATCCCCTTAGAGTTGTTAAAGATGTTTTGGTGCAGGTTAATGAGCTCATATTTCCTATCGACTTTTACATTTTGAAAATGGATAGTAATTCCTCATTAAAATCAACTTCGATTTTATTAGGACGACCATTCATGAAAACTGCTAAGACAAAGATTAATGTAGATGAGGGTACTCTCTCCGTAGAGTTTGAGGGAGAGATTGTTAAATTTAATATTTTCGATGCAATGAAATATCCTAATAATTTACATTCTCTTTTCCATATTGATGCAATTAATCCAATTGTGCATGAAGTATTTGCAAAAGAAAATGTTAGTGATGAGCAAGAATTAGATGCACAATCTAATTTAGAAGTAGAAATTAGAAGATTGGATTCAGATAAAATTTTCAAACTGAATGGTCATAGATTGAAGATCTTCCATGAGGATGAAATTGCTTTATGTCTCATTAGTTTTCCTGTGGATAACCCCACTTATTTGGATGACTCAAATATTTTATCATTCCGTCGAGCATAACGATGTTAAACAATTGCGCTATTGGGAGGCAACCCAAATACTTACTTTATTTTTTTTCTTTCACTTAGTTTATTTAGTTTTTAGTTTTTAGTTTTTAATTTTTTTTTAATAAAGAAATTCAATTTTTTTCTCTGGCAGGAGACTAATTTCTATAAGACGTCACTACGCCTTGCTCCCAAACATCTTATGTTCTGTAAAAAAAAAAAGATTTTGTTGTTACTCTTATTAAAGCTCGCTTCTTATAAGGCGTGACCGCGCCTTGTTTCAAAACACCTTCTGTTTTGTTTTGAAAAACTGCACCTCAAGATTATAGAAGCTCGTTTCTTATAAGGTGTGACCACGCCTTGTTTCAAGACGCTTTATGTTTTGACTTCATTTTTTTTACAGAAACTCGTTTCTTATAAGGCGTGACCACGCCTTATTTCAGCTTTGTTTTGACTACTTTACTTTATTTTATAGAAGCTCGTTTCTTATAAGGCGTGACCACGCCTTATCTTAAACAACTCCTTTTTATTATTATTATTATTTTATTTTATTTTTTTTTTTTTATTATCAATATTTTTTTTTTAATTTTTTAATTTTATTTTATTTTTAATTATTATTATTATTATTATTTATTTTTGTGCTTAAAAAAAGAGAGAGAGAAAAGAAAAGAGAATATTTTATTTTGCCATAGCTACCAATATTTTATTTTCTTTTGCAGCAGCCATCACCAAAACTTCCTATTTTCACTGGGCGGTTCTATCTTCTTTCCCACCATCACCATTGACTATTCAGTCTGAGTTGCTCTCAAATCAGGAGAGTTTCATATTTCTTTTCATTTCTTTTGTGAGCCATTTTCTTTTTGATACATTGAGGACAATGTATAGTTTAGGTGTGGGGGAGGAATATGATAATTACATGATTTTCTTTTCTTTTTAAAAATATTTTTTTATGCTTATAATTAGATTTAATTCGTATGTGCTAATTCTTCTTTTGCAACCTTGAGTTTTGTTTTGATAACCTAGAATACCATGTAAGTTAGATATACATTTTTGGTTTGAGTTTTAATGCATGAAAGAGATAAGCATGATTAGTATTTCTTTAAAATTATCTCATGGTATCTCATTAGTTTATTGATTGAAAAATGCACAAGACTTGATATAAATTTGAATATTCAAGTGAGCTTTTGAGCCAAAGAGCAATTCATTATATTTTGCTCTAACTTTTTTCGCTGAGTGTTATCAAACTTAGTATGATTATTCTAGAACTTGCTTGTAAATGCATGTTGAGACCACATCTTTAGATTGATGCTTTAATATGATAAGGGCAATTAGGATTAACCTATTCTTAGACTCTTAAAATACCTACTATGTTGATTTCCCTTTTAGTTAGCCACTTTGAGCCTATTTTTCAATTTCTTTTTTATTTTTAACACATGTTGTTTAACCCAAGACCTTTCATTTGCTATCTCTATTTTCCTACCCTTGTCAAGACAAGAAGGGAAGTGTTGCATGGTACAAATAAAATAGAAAAAAGAAGAAGAGACAAAAAAGAAAAAAAGAAACAGAAAAAAAAGAAGAGGAAAGAAAAGGAAGAAAGGGAGAGAAAGAAAGTTGATATTTATTCATTTCATGAAAGAGGATAATTAGAGAAGTATTCATCAAATATATTGAATTGAATTATTACATGTTATTTCTCCAAAGTTTTTAGTGCTAATATAAGATGTGGGAATAAATCTCAAAGTTTTTAGTGCTAATATTCTTAATGCTATCATTAAGTTAATATGGAACCCTACCGTGCTCAGTTGACTAATGGTAAGTCTTGATTTGGATGTTGGGTTCGAGTCAATTATATTAGGAGAATTACACTTATTGCGGCTTTTTCGAATAAGTAGACTAAGTACTCGAATAGAAGAATTTATATTTTAGCCTATGATCATGAATACAATTGGATGGAATTATCACTCTTAAATTAAAAATTTGTTAAGATTGATTTTTATTTACTTTAATATTCAGTCTTCATTATTTTCTGCTTATTTATAATTTTGATTCAAACATTCAAAATCCCCCCTTTTGTTTTACTTTGAGAAACTATCCACATTGGTTTCCTTGGGATTCGACCTAGTTTCACTATTTCTACAAGTTAGTTTAGGAAAATCAATAATTTATTTTGAAGGGCTTCGACAACCTGTTCACTGTTACCTATTTTTATTTTTAGCACGTCTTTGTTATTTTGTATTTAAAGACTAGAGTTCATTAATTAAATAGTAATTCAGTCTTTCATCCATTGCATAGTCCAAATATACTGTCAGTTCTAACATCTGATATCAGAGCAATTGTTCAGCCAGCGGGCATCATGGCATCAAACAACAGTTTTGTGCAACCAGCAATTCCACGCTTCGATGGTCATTATGATCATTGGAGTATGTTGATGGAGAATTTCTTAAGATCTAATGAATACTGGAAGGTAGTTGAGTTAGGTGTAGCAGAACCTGAAGATGATGTGGCACTTTCAGATCAGTAAAAGACAAAGTTAGAAGGACAAAAGTTAAGAGATTTAAAGGCAAAGAATTACTTGTTTCAACCCATTGATCGATCTATCCTAGAAACCATTCTTTGCAAAGATACTTCCAAGGATATTTGGGACTCAATGAAGAAAAAGAATCAAGGCTCTTCGAGAGTAAAGCGAGCACAACTCCAAGCATTAAGAAGAGAGTTTGAGACTCTGCAAATGGGAGATGGTGAATCAATTACCAGTTATTACGCAAGGACAATGGGGACAACAAACAAAATGCGTTTCCATGGTGAGAAAATGGATGATGTAACCATTTTTGAAAAGATTCTACGATCTTTGGCTCCAAAGTTTGATTATGTTGTGTGTTCAATTGAGGAGTCCAAAGATATAGATAATTTATCACTTGATGACTCCTTGTTGGTATATGAGCAGAAAATGAACAGAGGTGCAACCTTAGATGAACATGCTTTGAAGGCCTCAACTCATAGTAAGAACTCGTGAGGGAGAGAAACTGGATGAGGTCGAGGCCGAGGCAGAGCTAAAGGATAAGGTAGATGTAAAGGTTCCCACACATCAAATTCCAAAGGAAAAGGAAGAGGATATGATCACCATCAGCATTCATCCTATAACAATTCAAAGTTGGATAAGTCCAACATTGAGTGTTACCATTGTCACAAGTATGGACATTACAAATCTGAATGTATTGCTAACATTCAAAAAAACAAAGAAGAGCATTCCAACTACGTAGAGAATAATGAACAAGAAACACTCTTAATGGCTTTTCATTGTAAGGAGGAGCATGAACCTGACATATGGTATATAGATACTGGGTGCAACAATCATATGTGTGGTAACAAATCTTTCTTTTCTTATTTAAATGATAATTATCGCACTACAGTGAGTTTTGGTGATCATTCTAAAGTAAATGTGATCGGAAAGGGTGATGTTTAAATCAGGACTAAAAAAGACAACATTGAGACCATCTCAAATGTCTTTTATATTCCTGAATTGAAGAGCAATTTATTAAGTGTGGGATAACTGCAAGAGAAGGGTTATACAACTACAATCAAAGGAGGCATTTGCGAAATATATGATCCAAATAGAGGAGTAATTGCTCAAGTTCAAATGACATCAAATAGGTTGTTTCCCTTGAAAATTGAGTGTCAAACTTGTTTTAAGGCTGCTAACAATGACTCAACATGGCTTTGGCACCTGCGATATGCTCATTTGAATTTCAAAGTTTAAAGGTTCTTTCTCAGAAGCAAATGGTGAGTGGTCTTCCTCATATCACTCTTCCTTCCAAAATATGTGAAAAGTGTGTTGTTGGCAAGCAACATCGTGAGCAATTTCCAAAAGGCAAGTCATGGAGAGCGCAAAAACCTCTACAGTTGATCCATTCTGATATAAACGGTCTAATAAATCCTGTATCAAATGGAAAAAAGAAATATTTTCCTTCTTTTATAGATGATTTTAGTAGAAAAATGTGGATTTATTTTTTGCAAGAAAAATCAGAAGCACTCACTATATTTAAAAGCTTCAAAGCCTTAGTGGAGAATGAAGTTGGGAGTACCATTAAAACTCGTCGAACTGATCGTGGGGGAGAGTATATGTCACGTGAATTTGCAAATTTTTATGACACAAATGGAGTTTTTACGCAGTTAACAACAACCTATATGCCTCAGGAAAACGGTGCAGCAGAAAGAAAGAATCGGACTATACTTAACATAGTACGGAGTATGACCGCGAACGATAAGATTCCAAAAAGATTTTAGCCAGAAGCTGTAAACTGGAGTATTCATGTGTTGAATCGAAGTCCTACTTTTTCTGTCAAAAATATGACTTCAGAAGAAGCTTGGAATGGGCGAAAACCATCAGTTGATCATTTTAAAGTCTTTGGGTGCATTGCGTACGCACATGTTCCAGAAGAAAATAGAAAGAAGTTGGATGCCAAAAGCGAAAAATATGTTTTCCTTGGAGTTAGTGAGCAATCTAAAGCATATAAATTGATCAATCCAGTCACAGAAAATATTATTATGAGCCGTGATGTTCTCTTTGATGAAGAAAGTATATGGAATTGTGCTAATAATAGTGTAAAGCAGCAACAAATACCTTTGTTTCTTGAAGAAAAAGAAGCTGAAATACAAGAACAACCAAGTTCTTGTGATGCAACTTCATCATTGCAATCTGATCTATATTTGCAGCAGCCTAATAATGTTTGTGAAGCTCAAATGGAAGGTACAAGTTCTAGACCTTAGCAAAACAGATAAAGACCTGCATGGATGGATGATTATGAAGTTAGTGGCGATCAATTTGATGAAGAAACCCTTGCTCATTATGCTTTGTTATCAGATTGTGATCCATTAACTTTTGAAGAAGCGGTGAAAGATACAAAATGGCAGAAAGCTACGGACGAAGAGATCAAGTCCATAGAGAAAAACAAGACATGGGAGCTGACAGAACTTCCTGAAGGGTAAAAATCCATTGGCATTAAATGGGTTTATAAAACTAAGATGCATAAAGATGGCCAAATTGACAAATATAAAGCCCGACTTGTCGCAAAGGGTTATAAATAAGAATTTAGTGTTGATTACACAAAAGTTTTTGCTCCGGTTGCACGACATGAAACAATTCGAATGGTGGTGGCTTTAGTAGCTCAAAAAGCTTGGTCCATTTTTCAGCTAGTTGTGAAATCAACATTTTTACATGGCAACCTTGAAGAATAAGTTTTTATTGATCAACTCCCTGGTTATGTGCAACAAGGAAGTGAGAAAAAAGTGTACAGGTTAAAGAAAGCTCTATACATGCTGAAACAAGCACCACGAGCCTGGTATAGCCGTATAAAGACTTATTTTGCCAAAGCTGGTTTTCAAAAATGCCCATATAAGCAATACTCTCTTTGTTAAAACTGTGTCTACAAAGAAAATCTTAATTGTTTGCTTATATGTGGATGACTTGATTTATACAGGGAATGATAAAGTACTACTTAATGAGTTTAAAAAATCCATGATGGCAGAATTTGAAATGACGAATCTTGGTATGATGCACTATTTTCTTGGCATTGAGGTAGTGCATTCAGAAACTAGAATTTTCATCCCACAGAAGAAATATACTTTAGAGATCCTGGACAGTTTTCAAATATTGGATTGCAGTTCGGTGGGAACTCCAATTGATCCAAGTTTGAAACTCACAAAAGATCTTGATGGAAAGAAGATAAACAATGCTTTGTTCAAGCAAATGGTTGGAAGTCTCATGTACTTAACAACAACACGACCTGACATGATATATGGTGTGAGCTTAATCAGCAGGTTTATGGAATGTCCAACAGAGCTTCATCTCCTTGCTGCAAAATGGATTTTACGCTATTTGAAAGGTACACTTGATTTTGGTATTTTTTATACCAAAGGAGGAGCATTAGATATCCTGGACTTCAGTGATAGTGATTACGCATGAGATTTCAAGGATAGAAAGAGTACCTCTGGTCATGTTTTTATGTTAAGTTTAAGGGCTATCTCTTGGGTATCAAAAAACAACAAATTGTTACATTGTCTACAACTGAAGCCGAGTTTATAGCAGCAGCCTCTTGTGCATGTCAAGCTATATGGTTAAAGAGAATTCTTTAGTTTTTGCATTGTTACAAGCAAAAATGCATAAAGATCTATTGTGATAACAGTTCAACTATTAAACTCTCCAAGAATCCAGTTTTATATGGGAGGAGCAAGCACATCGATGTAAGGTATCATTTCCTTCGTAATCTTACAAGAGATGGAGTCATTGAGCTTATTTATTGTCGCACTGAGGATCAACTTGCTAATACATTGACTAAGCCTCTCAAATTGGCTGCATTTGAGAAGTTGTGAAGCTCACTTGGAGTTATTTCAATTTCAAGTATAAACTGATTGTATAACATTTAGTTTAAGGGAAGGTGTCAAGAGTTTTGTTCTAGTCTTTAGGAGATTAGGTAGCTTTCAATAAAATCTCATGTAATCAGGAGCTGTTAGTTATGGATTAGCTGTTACCTATTTTTATGTTAAGTACGTCTTTGTTATTTTGTATTTAAAGACTAGAGTTCATTAATGAAATAGTAATTCAGTCTTTCATCCATTGCATAGTTCAGATATACTATCAATTCTAACAAATGTTAGTAATGAATTGGATGATAATTTTTTTTTTCTCAAAAAATTGAAATTTTTTAATTTTGGCAATAAAAAAATTTAAAAATATATAAAAAGTTTCTTTTCTTATATAAATTTTAAAGTGTTTTAGTTTATAGTGACTTTCAATATTTTTATATATTTATTTAAAAAACTTATATACTAAAATATTTTTATATAAAATTATATACCAAAATATTTTTATATAAATTAATCTAAAATTTATAATTTTTCATTTGATTGACACGCATAAAGTTAAATAAAGGGGCTTTATCAAGTTGGAAGGCGGGGTTGACAAGACCAGGTTTTGCGCAAGGAATCCATTACTAGAAAATCGGCTCAAGGGTAGTAGTTATGTAAGTGGATTCGAGAATAGGGTTTGCCTAATGGATTAAAGAATGGTAACCCAACACCATTCAAACTTTAGGCAGCCTGTTACCCTTTCAATGGCGTAGTTTTGAAGCACTGCTTGTTTTTGTATGTGCCTTTTTTTCTTTTTCTTTTTTTCTTTTCCATATATGGTGTGAATTTGAATGGCAATTTTATGTAATTGATAATTATGCATTTGAACAACATATTATTGTCCCCTCAAATCCTTAATAGTGTTTTTTACAAGTGTCTAATATAAGCTAGGATATCATGAAAACATTTAAATGTGCAAGTTCATTACCTATGCAATGTGTGAATTTTACCAAAAACTCACTCATCAACATCTTAAAATTGACCCCTAAACCTTGAGAAATTTCACGTTCAATACCTTTAATATATATGAGTTTAATTAAACCTAAAGAATATAGTAAAATGTATACTAATATATTTAATGAACTCTTAAATTTCTTAATGGATAGATTATAGATCTTATTTTGTTGTTAGAACATGGGACTATAGCTCATGATATCTTTTCTTGTTAGAACTCATGATGTGCGTGAAAGATATAATTATCACAAATGTATATTGCTAAAATAAATTATTACAATTTACATAATATACATTGTAAAAATGTTGTTGTAGTTTTTATAATTTTAGATAAAAGAATTTGTGAGTTTGAGACTTTATTTTCTCTCTTTCTCTTCAACAGATGCTTTGTCACGACCCCACCCGTGGACCCGTGACCGGCACTAGGGAATGGGTAGGCTTAAGGCCACCGAAACCCGTAGTAAGCCTGACACTCACTGATTTAAACAAATCTCATCTCAAATTAATATTATTAAAACCACAAATTATCTTAATAGCTACATTTTACATATTTACTTCGGTCTGCCAGAAAAACTAGGCGAGACCTGAAACTCAGAAAATTTACAACTGATACATTTACTATTACTACTGCGGAGAATCTAAGATTTACCAATTTACATACCAAATCAAATACATCACCCGATGATGAAGGAGTTCTTGAATAAGAGTCGCGGGAGAACTAACGATCACGAATCCGAAAAAACATAAATGGAGTCACCCCGAGAGTGAGTTAAAATCAAATAATCTAGGGACTATTGCTTCTTCTCAGAAAACATAGATTATTCAAATCATACTATAATCATACCCTACTATTTCCTTCACATAAAATATTAATCATTCGAATCAAAATATCAACCATGCACGTAAATACAAATCACATTATAATCAAATACCATAATAAATAAATAAATAAAAATATATATTTACTTTTACGGGACGAGTGGCTCGGTAGAACCCTAAACCCCAAAATCTAGTAGCCATTCGGCTCTCTTAATCCAATAAGACTGGCGCCCAGAGAGCAAGCTCGATCAGGGTCCTTACCTCCAATATGAACACTTGAATTCCAAATAAGCCAGAGAGCATCGCTCGATCGGGGACCTTAACTCCGGCAATCAATCGAACTCGGCCAGAGCAATGCTCGATCAGGCGACAAATCCATAATAACCTTATATCCATGATCATTACCGGTGCGCGGTCTGATGTAACCCATCAGGCGGCATGTTCTACAAGCCACATTTCCCAATTCGCAATCATCACATATAATAAATATCATTATCTGATGAACTCAACCAACACATATCGAAATAAAGATTAAAGATTTAAGATAAAACAACGTGCAATTTGTGAGGGGAAAAATAATAACGCTTATCTTATTATAACATATTAATAATAATATTTATATTATTTCAAATATTAATAATCAAGTGAAATCATTTATTTTGCGATACTAATAATCATATTATGCATAAACTTTCAAAATAGCATATTAAATCAGACTTAGCAATAGTGCAATGATTAAATGACTTTAACTCACAGGTTTGGCGACCTCCTAGCTCTGCTTCGGTGCCTCGGTTGGAGCGAGCCGAACAGACAGATCATCTAATCACGGAAAACAATTTATCAAAATGCTAAAACAATCGATCTTTAATCCTAGGTCTAGACTCCTAGGACTGACTGTCTAAGAATCTCGACTCGGGAGAATTCTACCGAAAATCCGGCAGAACCTCCCCTACAACACGAACACTACCCCCCGTAAAAATGGGTCCAGGACCTGCCAGAAAAACACTCCAAATATCCAACAATTTAAACAACGGGAGTCGGGTCCCCAAACTTCACTATTTCCCGACTCCGCCACACAGCACAAAATACGAGGTAGGCAAACTCACAGACAATTATTTTTGACTCACAATATCATCAAATACACAATATAATCCAATAGACACAAATTAAACCAAGAATTTCTAAAATTAACGGGCCAAAGATAATTACCGAGACGCTCGGTCGCTCGGTCGACTCGCCTCCAGCCGCCGGAGTCCGATCGACGATCCGAACACACCATCGGACTTACAACGACGCGCTGATGACGATCCCCGCTTCCGATTTTCCGATCTGACACCCGATCATCTGGAGAAATTTACGGACGATCTCGACCGTTGATTTGCAAACGAAGCCCGATCGCCACGAAACCGGTGCCATCGCGAAGCTTGAGATGAGGAGAGTCGGGATAAGCCCTCCGATCGTCCATCCTCCACGGATCTCGAAAAACCCAAAACGCGGCTGCCTCCACTTCACTGGAACTCTCCTCCGGCCACCAAACCGACGCTACCGCCAAAAGGAAGCTCTCCAAGGGGAGCCGATCGCCACCAAGATCGGTAGGAAGCCGTGGAAGCAGTAAACGACGCTTCGGAAGCCGGCCGCCACCGCCTCCACCGCCACCATCGTGCTTTCGCGCTCCTTCCGACGTCAGCAGCCTCGGCCTGGCCTCCGTCAGTCCACCATGGACGCCTCTCTCTCTCCTCCCTTTCTTCTTCTTCCTTCTTTCTTTTCTCTCTCCCCGATTCCATTTCTTTCAATATCGACATTTGACCCCTGAACTTTTCCTTATTGCAATTTGGTCCCTCAACTTTCTTAATTACTTACAATTTCATCCTGTAGAATTCCAATTTGACCCCCAAACTTCTTTTTAGCCTTTCAATTAAGCCCCTAACTATTTAATTTGGGCCAAATCCGAATTATTGAAAATACACAATTACAAAAATACCCCCACCGAGCATATTTATTTACGAAAATACCAAACTCACAAATTTCCATTAAACCCTCACAAAAATAAAATTATACTTTTAATTCTTATTCCAAAATAATCCTCCAATTAAATCCTACACACAATTAAATTAAATAATCAATTTCCAACTTAAAATTTAATACTACTAATCAATTATAATACCAATTTTTCCAAAATTCTTTTATAAAAACATCCTTTATAATTTCTATCATAATTTTCTAATATATAATTTTATTTATATAAATATGCATTTGGGAAAATTTGAATAACCAAAATATAATCATTTCTCAAATAGTTTACTTGAATAAAAATAAAACTAAAATTAACTTAAATAAAAACTCACTATTAAATATATATTAAAAAAAAAATTCTGGGTGTTACATGCTTAATGTTTTCATAGAAAAGGCGGATTGAAGAAAAGGTTAAAGAGATGAAATAAAAAGAAAATGAAAATGAAAATGGGTTTTGCCCAAAATAAAGGATAAATCCATTGCCTCACTAAATACTAAAACCAAGCAATAAATTGCTATATATAAATTTACAACAATTTCATGGTTATGATTCTCCACGTCATCAAAAAAACTCATCAGATAAAATAATAATATTTAATCGTATTTTTATTTGTCCGTTTTATTTTAGATATGCATTGTTTTGATGATTTATTAATTTTAGAAATAAGGCTTGATATATAAAAATCAGATTAAATGTTATGATTTCATACTGGATGAGTACACAATGTCATTTCATTAATGAATTAATTGAATAAGTTGGTGCATAAGCACCTTGTAATAAGTTCTCACTTTAATAAGGCATAACTCGGTCAGAATACAGCCTCATATTGAAACTACATTGAACTTCACAAGCCTATATGGTTAATACTGAAAAGCTCATGTATATACTGAAATGCTTAGTCTGAAGAGTGTTTTAATTCCAATTCGCTATGCAAGATTGACTAATGTATATGGTTCAGCTTCCTGGTCCGCCTTTACGTATAAAAGATATTTCCAGAAACATTTATCTCCACTTTCTCTGAGTGACGAATGACTTGTCGAACTCCAGATTTTATGGTTTCACTTATCGGAAAAGCACTTTGTTTGTCCATCAACTGAAATAAGAAATGTGGATTCATTCTGTCAATTGATTAAGCGATTGAATGGTTTTATTGAAGTGAGATTGGGTGCAGATTTACCTCGTCAGATATGATTTCCACAGACATCAGATTGGGGAATACCCTCAGAAAGGACACAAGTG
This sequence comes from Ricinus communis, assembly GCF_019578655.1. Classification (NCBI taxonomy): domain Eukaryota; kingdom Viridiplantae; phylum Streptophyta; class Magnoliopsida; order Malpighiales; family Euphorbiaceae; genus Ricinus; species Ricinus communis. The sequence continues at coordinate 27,803,601 of NC_063258.1, forward strand.
TTGGGAAGTTCTGTGCATAGCGAAGACATAGAACGAGTGCATTGCAGAATGTTGGAAGTGTTAGATTATCTTCCAGTATAGGCTGCAACAATTAGAGAAAAAAGTTAAAACCATTGCATATCCATAATTTGACTTATCAGACGTAAAAAGTTGTATCAGAATCGGATCAAAAAAAAAGATCACCCTAAGAAACTTTTCGTCTGAGATGAGGCCTCTGGTCTGTCGAACACTACGAAGAATTTCTGTCAGATTTCTGTCCATTATTGCTCCTCTCTCAGCTCGATGGAAAGGATTCGTTCCTTCATAGATGCTGGCAATCTGCAGATTGCTGAACTCTTCAAGGGTATAGTTACGAAAAATGTCTCCGCCAAGTATCAAGGTATAAAGATTTGGTGCACAAATTTGTAAGGAAGTATCATTGGAGTTGCTGCTAAATTCAAGAAACAGGAAATGAAGTTTCCCACAAGAAATGCTGATATGACAAAGATGATCTTCTTCAAAGTTATATATTTGCAGCTTTTCAAGCGATGAACTAGTAAGATTAAGTAATCTTAATCGTGCCCCGGTAACACATACAAGTTTCAGTTCCTTTAATCTTTTGCAATTGTCTGAGATCCATTCTCCAATGTTATCGACTGAAACAATAACCCCTATCAGTTGTAAAACCTGAAGAGAATAGAAACCAGTAGTTGGCAGTAGGAGCTGAACCCAGCTCAAAGAAAGATTTTCAAGTTTACGGCATGGATAGGCATCATCAATCTGGAAGGCAAATATTGTTTGAAATGCATCATCACGATAGTGGAGATCAAGATTGATCACACGGACATTACATCTCGCAGCTTCTCGTATCCAACTTCGCAGGTGGTATCTTTCTCTCTCGTAAATGTCATTATCAGCACTGAATAACCAATATACATCAAAATCTTCCACCCTCTTCGTATCCGGGCGGCTCTCCCAATGCATATGCATCAAATTAGCAAGCCACCCGCGTCTATCTTCTCCTATATCTCTTGAATCTATTCTTATCTTTGGAACAGAATTATATAACTTTCTCCAGTGCTTTGATAAGTTCCTAATTTCAGAAAGTTCTTGAAACGTTAGAAAATTAAAGATGCGAAGAACAAGATCGTCTCCAAGAATCTCAATGATACTCTTAGGTTTAAAAGATGGTGGCCCCACATGTTTTGCTAGTTCCATAACTCTTTCTTTCAAGATCAAGAACCAGATCAAGAATTCGACGCAAACAACCTAATAAATCGCAGTACTCTAAATTCTTGAACGGTTGCAGTCAGTTGCAAAGATTGAGAGAATATCACAAAGTTGAACCTTTCTCTTTAAAGAATCTCTTCAAAGAAACCGAAATGAATGTTCGATATTAAGAAAAGGAAACAGAGCCTTCTTTCAAGACCAAGTATTTGAAGCAAACAACCCAATCCCAATTCTTGAATTGCAGAGATCAGAACAAGATAAACCCTTTACGTAGAACTTCAAATTCAATCTCAGTGAAACAAAATGGAGCCTTTCTTTTTAAAAATCAAGATAGAAAATTGAAGTAATTTCTCTATAACAGAAGAAATGTAATTACAATTGGTGGCAACAGGAAGTTTGAAAAAGAACGTGTTTCTTGATTTAAAGAATGGGTTTGGGTTCTTTATATGGGTTCTTCCCCCGGAGAAATATAAAGTTCAATAGTGGTACAATAGACCAGTAATAGAAGTCCACGTGGTAAACTGTAGTCTCACTAATATGATACCACCTCTGAGTCTCAACCTCTGAGTCTCAGCATATCTTCAAGTTTACGACAATGCTTTTGAAGATATGCTGAGACTCAGAGGTTGAGACTGGAGCAAGTTTACTGGAGTGTCTCAGAGTGGCAAATTCCGACTATATTTGCGTAATGCAAAGTTTTTCTTACGAATGAAAGATGTCAGGTGTTAGTCATATATTGGATGATGATTTTTACCCATCATTTTTTTTTTTTTCCTTTTGTTTTTTCTCCCTCTCGAGTACTTTGAAAACTTAAATTTTGGCAACAAGAAAGTTCAAAAATATATAAAGGACTTCTTTTGCTATACTTGATTAACGGCTATATTTTCTGTTACGAGTAGAAATGTTGTACTTTTACCACCTTATGAAGTTCAAAGAGGGGGCACAAAGGAACCCATTACTAGAAGACCGGCCCAAGGATAGGAGTTATGTAACTGGGCTTCTAAGGATTGAAGACCATTCAAACTTTGGGCAGCCTATTACCATTTCAATGGCGTATTTTGAAGCACTGCTTGCCTTTGTGTGTGCCCTTTTTTTTTTTTCCTTTTATTCCTTTTTCATATATGGTGTGAGTTTCACTAGAACTCATCAATATTTTAAAATTAACCCCCAAACCATGAAAAACTTCAGGTTTAATGCCTAAAATCTATAAGAGTATAATTCAACCTAAAGAATATAGTAAAACGTATACTCATACATTAATTTGACACTTCAAAGTTTTAATGGATGAATTAAAGATCCTATTTTGGCTCTCCAAAAAAGAATTCTAGATTTATTAACAACAATTCTTTTTTTCCCTCTAACTTGAGACTATAAAGTAGCTCATGGTATTTTTTTCTTGGTAGAACTCATCGTGTGTGTCAGCACCCCTTTTTAGAATACAGATATCGAGGAAAAAATGAAAAACCTATGATGAGAGTTATTGCTTTTTCGGGTCTCGGGAGGTGAAGGACAGATGAATCCGAGGCTAGGGTCGAGGTTAATCTAGCTGGAATTACTTTTTTGAAATCAATTTGGACCTAATTGTCAGAAAAAATAAGTTTGAGGGTCAAAATGATGGTTTTACAAATTAATGGACCTAATTACAAGTTTTCCATAAACTTTTCCTATGTAGAGCCGATTCAGCTGTACATAGAGCTAATCAGCTATACATACCACTGCATCGGCTGTATATAGAGTTAATCGGCTCAACGTAGTGTTAATTAAGATTTTGACACTTTGATATTTTTTTTTTGGGACGATTTCACGTCTAGTACAGATTCTAGAAAGTTTTCTTGATGATAATCATTGTTTAATCGATAATTATTTAAATTTTAAGAATAAAATAAAATATTTATCTATATTCCTAAAATTTATCGCTTTCTCCCTATCTTTATAAATTGTAAGAGGTGTTTAGGATATCAGAGAGCAGGCAATAACTGAGATTTGATCGAGAGCAATATTAAGAGCAAAGAAACACTTAGAAAAAAAAGAAAAGAGAGAAAATAAAAATAGAACAAAAGAAATTGCATTATCGATCATAATCAGAATTCAAAGGCTCAAGCCACTAAAGAAAAAATAATTTTAGGAAATTGACCACTCAAGAAAGAACACTTTTGGAAACTCTTTTTAATCAATAGAAATTTTTTTCAAATAAGATCCAGCTCTGAATTCCTAACTAGTTTTTGATTCAACTGCTTCCTTATCGCCTGAGACACGTAAATCCAACATATACGGTGATAACCTGAGAGTTTCTACTACCATACATCTGCATCAATCATAAAAACTGGTTCTTTTATCTTTTATTTGCTTCTATAGTATTATTTCTTAAAAACATAATTAGAATTTTTATCTTTGATCAATATGATTAGATTAGAATTTTTGAATATGCATGTTAATAGAGTTTTGAATCTGATAATAAGAACTAGGTTTTTTCCTAGATATGATATTTTGTTAATTAGGGTTTTAGATTTACTTAAAAACATGATTATAGGATTAATATATAATTTGGTAATTAAGTTTAAATTAAAATATGATTTTTATTTTAATAACCTATTGTCAATTTATAGAATTTTAGGGTTTTTAACAATCTAGGTTTTCTTTAGCTCTTGTATTTTATTTTATTAATTTTTTAGCTATTTTGTTTCATTATAATTTTGTTTAAATATATGTGCATGTGAAAATCGGCTTTAGAGTATGAGATTGGATTGGCAAATGAGGGAGGATCGAAGGAAAACTCACTGGAATGCATCCCTAGACTCTACAGCTGATTAACTAATCATATTGGCCCCATATTTTTTGTTTTTTTAGTAGTTTTTAATGTATTTTTGGCCCATGTTTAGTTTTAGGCCTTTCCGGTTCTGTAATTGTAGTTATAGACGAGTTGTAATAGTTCGAATTTTCTTTTATGCTTTATTTCATTTATTATTATTTTGTTGTTTATTGTATGGTAATCCAGTAGATGATTTCATGATTGATTAATTAAAATGGGTCATATAGACTTAGGGTTAAAATATTGATCTAATATGAATTTGGTAGTTTAATAAGCTAATCCACTTTAATTAGGCCTAAAATATAAAATTCAATTAGACTAACGGATTTTGACATATTTATTTAGGGTTTGAATTTAGTTAGGACTGAGATCACACTGAATGGAACTTCTCATAACAAGTAGTCCAACAAGATTAAGGCTGGAATCCAAAGAGCATAACATGTAATTGGCCTAGAATATGTGGGCCTTATACATAAATGGTTGGTAAATTAAATTAACAACTTAAATACGGACTGAGCTTGAATAAAATAGGCTAAATTTAGGTGTATTATATGTTATTTTGGCATATCTGTGTATAAAATGCTTGCATTTATAGGAAATATTTTGTTAAATAATAAATTTAAAGACTAATATACATAAATAAAGAAGTTGGCTTCCAAATCTATCTATGTACTCTATGGCTTAAGCTTTCTTATGAAATCTGAAAAAAAGCCACTTATTAGTAAAAGTGTCTCGATGATCATTTGGGTGGTGACTCTCATCTTCGTACTAGTCTCAATGATTAGTTAGCGTGTTTTCAATTATGTTGAAAATGCTTATAATGCTGCAGTCGTTAAAGACACGACCATAACGTATTTGAAAGAAATAATTATTACAAATATATATATTGCTAAATAAAATATTACAACTTACATATTATACATTGTAAAAATGGTTTTGCAATTTTTAGATAAAAGGTTTGTGAGTTTGAGCCATTATTTTTCTCTAAATAGATGCTTAATGCCTTTGTAGAAAAGGCAGATAAAAAAGAAAAAGAAAGGTTAAGGAGATAAAATGAAAAGAAGAAGAAAATGAAAGGACAAAATATAGAGAAGAGGAGGAGTGGAGAGAACAATAATGTTGTGTTTAGAGATGCATCATATATTAGTAGAACAGCAGTGGCCCCTCTTGCCCATCCCTTCCGCCTCCAGTCATATAGAATCATTGTACTAGAATGGTGTAAAATGATATTGAGTAGTAATGATTTTCTTTCTGACCAACAAATTTTGTAAGTAGATATGCAATTCAAGCATAACTTAAATTTAATCAAATTTACATTTACTGAAGAAAAAGAAAAAGAAAAAGGAAAAGAAGAACACGCTGAAAACAAAAAGAAGAAATGTTTTTATTTTATGCTCAGGAAATGGACCGTTGAATTGAATAATGGTGATACTGTATATAAAAATAGATGGGTGCTGAACAGAACAGACATGCCAAAAATTTAGCGGAATCGAGACACTTCTCTTAACTCTATTTCATTAACGCATGTCTGAAATCCGGTCCGACCATTGTTTCTCTCTCTGACACTAGCAATACAATTGCACTGACCGTACATTCACTAAAGTAACACAAGGCCAAGCTTACTTCTTTCTTTCTCTCTATCTCGAGCTCTGAGGGAAACTTTTTCGAGGGAGAGATAAGAGAGACGTTAGTTAGATTCCTAGACCAAACAACAACGTTATTGTTGTTTCTGATAAGTATAAAGAGTAAAGTAGAAAAGTTCATTACTTTGTTGCGTTTTAGCTCAAGTGGAGCTCAGTTTTAGAGAGCAATGGCTGTAGGATTTAAGCTTATTTTTGCTATCTCACTGTTGCTTACTCTTCTGGGTATGTTTATTCTTCTTCATTGCTCTTCCTTTTTCCTTCATTTCTACTCTTTACTGCATTCTATTTCTTGGGTTTTCTTCATTTTCTCTGTTTCTTGGGTGCTTCTTTTTGGGGATTTATGTTTTGTTCTTTTTCATCTTTTGAAGATTGGAGATTAAGATATTTAGTCTTTGGCCATTGTCTGCACAAATCTTCATGTGCTTTCTTTGGAATTTAAACTAACATCATATTTTTGGTTCTGTTTATCTGCTTCCCCTTTACTTTCTTCCATTTCTTTGCTTATGGTTTAAGCTGAAGAAATTTAGAGTTATCAGCTTCAAAATCGATTTTGGTTAACTTAAATTTCGTGCAATTATCAAAAAGAATTCTACTAATCATCCTATTATAGTTGACTCCCAATGTGATCTACTACAGAAAGGTTGTCATTTCTTCTGTCTAGGACAAGGAATAGAATGCTCTGCTTTTCCTTTTTAAAATTGTAACATATATTATTATTTTTATGAAAGCATTTCTGATTAGAACAAGCTCATAATCCCCTAACCTGTCAATGACTAGTAGTAAAATTTTATATTCTTTCTGTTAGTTATATTAAGCTTTTAATAACTAGTAGTTACATTTTCTTTTCTTTGTGTTAGGTAGGCTGTCATCAATATTTAAGTTCCTACAGCTAAATAGAAGTATTTATGTTTGTGGTCCCCTTTAATGATTTCGTTTTACTTTTTTTGTTTATATTAACTTGTATGATTACAATGATAACAATGTATGATTGAACTCGTTTGTCCTATGATTCTCAGCTCTTTATCAATGTGGAGGATATGATATGATTCAGAAATCGTACTCATGCTTTTAGACTATAAAATTGGCCTTTCTATTGGAACTCTGTGCGGCATTAGATAGATTTCACTGTCATTGCTCCATACTTCATAAGCAATTGTTCTTTTTTCTCTACTATATCAACTTATATATCTATGATCATGAAGAGCCTTGATCTTAAATCCAAATTGTGAAGCCAATGCGTCATGGTTTAATTAAGAAAAGCGAAACCCATCCAGAATATTGCGTGTCTATGGGTAAGATAAATCCCAGGGTTCATACAAAATAAAATGAAGTGATACAATTACTTTTAGTTAGCAACTCCTTTAGTTAATTCCAAAAACGGGCAATGATTACTCCAAATCGCAATTCTGTAAATGTTAGATTTGTTAGTTTTAAGTTTAAGAGGATGCTTGGCAACTGATGTTAGTAGCTCTGACTATGAAAAGATTATTTGGTAGTATGGCTAATGATTATAGCTTAGCTGGACTCATATCAGTTTTCTGTTGCAGTCTTTTGCAGAGGGAGCACGATAGGGGTATGCTATGGAAGAAATGCTGATGACCTTCCAACACCGGATAAAGTTGCGCAACTTGTTCAACAACAAAAGATTAAGTATTTGAGGATTTATGATTCTAATATTCAGGTTCTCAAGGCCTTTGCAAACACTGGAGTTGAACTTATGGTTGGAGTTCCAAATTCAGACTTATTGGCATTGTCCCAATTTCAATCCAATGCAGACTCATGGTTGAAGAACAGCATTCTTCCTTACTACCCGGCCACAAAGATCACATATATAACTGTTGGTGCTGAAGTAACTGAGGCACCCAATAATGCCTCAGCCCTAGTGGTACCTGCCATGCATAATGTCCTGACAGCCCTGAAAAAGGTTGGATTGCATAAAAGGATTAAAGTTTCAAGCACCCATTCCCTTGGGGTCTTGTCTCGTTCATTTCCACCGTCTGCTGGGGCTTTTAATAGCAGCCATGCATTTTTTCTGAAGCCCATGTTGGAATTCCTTGCTGAGAACCAATCTCCTTTTATGATTAACATTTACCCATACTATGCTTTTAGAGATTCTCCAAACAATGTAACTTTGGATTATGCTCTTTTTCAGTCATCCTCTGAAGTGATAGATCCAAACACTGGTTTGCTTTATACAAACATGTTTGATGCTCAGATTGATGCCCTTTATTTTGCCCTGACGGCTCTAAATTTCAGAACAATTAAGGTTATGGTTACTGAGACAGGCTGGCCGTCCAAAGGGTCACTGAAGGAGACAGCAGCTACTCCTGATAATGCCCAGACTTATAACACCAATTTGATTCGTCACGTCATCAATAACTCTGGAACTCCTGCAAAACCTGGAGAAGAGCTAGATATTTACATCTTCTCTTTGTTCAATGAGAACAGGAAGCCTGGTTTGGAATCTGAGAGGAATTGGGGTTTATTTTATCCAGGTGGGACAAGCGTCTATACTTTGGATTTTACAGGAAGAGGTGTTGTTGATGTGCCGAAAAACACCAGTATTACAGGTTTTAATGGAACGACAACATGGTGCATTGCTTCAAATAATGCTTCTCAACTGGACTTGCAGAATGCCTTAGACTGGGCGTGTGGCTCTGGCAATGTCGACTGTTCTGCCATTCAGCCTAGTCAGCCTTGTTTTGAGCCAGATACTTTAGTTTCACATGCATCCTTTGCATTCAACGGTTACTACCAGCAAAATGGGGCTACTGATGTTGCTTGCAGTTTTGGTGGGACAGGAGTTAAAGTTGACAAGGATCCAAGTATGTATACAAGTCTGCAATTTCTTTATTCATTTAGTAAAAAGTCAAGTATAATCTAATTTGAGTATTTTTCTTATACTTTTTCATTTTGCATGTGTGCATCAGTGTTATACTTTATTTGCTTTGTTGGGGGATATAGTTATTGTCTTGGTGCATAATGGCTTTCTGTCTAAGCGGATGGACATGAAACAAAATTCTTTTTTCACTCTTGCTCACAAGACAATCTAACTTGTATTTGTTTATGCAGGCTATGATAATTGCTTGTATATGACCACTGGGTAAGTTATACATTGGACAGCCAGCATTTGATTTTCTAGATTGCTACCCTTAAATTCATTATACTAAATATGCTATGCAACTAACAGGACCAACAAAACAGCAACAAGTAACACAACAGCAATTGCTTCTTCAACTTCATCCTCATCCTCCCCTCGGAATGATGTTTCGAAATGGGCTTTAAGTTTCCTTCTTATGGCTCTATTTGCACTTCTAAATATTCATAGTGCACAAGAAAGCTTCATTGTGAAAGCATGGTAAAGTCTGCGAGTATTCAGTGCTATAATTGATGCAGGAGAAGTATCAAACTGAGATTTTTTGATGATCTGCACGAGCAAGGACGTGCAACTGGTGCAGAGGTATCTGCATTTTGTACAATATTTTAGAAGGTATTATTAGGAGATGGCAATGCAATACTAGTCCATCTCTGTTATTTTGAGATTACTACATACTAATCTATCTATTGGTTCTCAGCATTTTGTGTGTATGATAACTCTATGTCAATCATGCTTCTATTGCAAGTGCAGTTCATTAAGAAATCAATTCTGTGCAGATCAACTTAAAAGCTCAAAGATCTCCAGAAATGTAAGAAACAAATCAGCTATATATTTAGTTTTATTCCTTCATCACAAGTACAATAATTGTGTTACTTTAGTCAAATCCTTTTCGACGAGAGACAGGCGAATGCATTCTAAAATTTAACTGTTAGAACTAACAAATGCCTGTGTATAGATTAAAGACCAATAGATATGAAAACATTGCAAAGCCTTTCAACGAGCATGTTACACATCTGCAGACTCTCATCATAGGCACCAATGATAAAACCCTGCTTGGTCTTCTTTACAGTGACATACCATTCTTATGCAAGTCCTTTTCTCACCTGAAGACAGCAAAATAAAAATTAAAAAAAAAACACAAAAAAGGAGAATATCCAGATGTTAATATAAGCAATGGATTTTCCTGCATTGGCACTTGAATGTTAGGAATTGGGAAAGAATGAATGTAAATCATCAGGAATTCACAAGATCTAAATTTTTTAGTCGATTACCAGCTCCTTCCCCATGATGACATCTCCCTCCTCGAATCGGATCACAACATATTTTTGAGCCACCAATGTACAATCCAGTCAGAGTAAGTGATTCTTCGGGGTCATCAAACTCGTCAATCATGGCTGTAATTTCTTCATCCTCAAGCTAAAGTAAATATCAAACGAAATAAATAAAAATGAATATGTATACCTATGGCACACTCATATGAATATGAATATAATATATACATCTAGCGAATGAATGATGATTAGTACTCCGAGTGTTTACGCTTGGCATGAAGGACTGAAGCTTAATTACTCAAAATAATTTTATCCCAATCCATAAGCGAGCAATCATCTACTTGTCAGGTGTGTAGTCAAGTTTTTCCAAGGAAACATGTATATTATAAAGCGTGGAAGGTAGAGAAGCACGTACATTAGGGAAGTTGGACGTCTGGACCCAAACGCTGCCGTCGTAGCCGACGACGGCACCACAATAGAGAGGGCTGTCCTTGATTGCCCGCGCAACTTCTGTTTCTGATACTTTAAGTAGCTTATATATGTCTTCTCGTAACATCATCTTCTTCAACTTATTATTAGTCATTCTGTAATTAATACTCAGGAGCTCATGAAGCTTTTCAACGAGTGTGTTGCATATTGGTAGGATATAATCACAGGCACCAATGATAAAGCCCTGCTTGATCTTCTTCACAGTGAGACTCTCGTCATCATGACCATGATCCCGCATCTGAACGAATGATTAAGAAAGAATTTCCATATGACGAACATGACAATTTATGCGCAATCAAGAATGTCAAGTGATGTGGTGAAACTAAATATTAGACATAGAGTTCGATCGTTTACCTTCTTTCCCATATTTGGAGCCACCGATGTACAAGCCAGTCAATGCAAGAGATTCTTCAGGTTTATCAAACTCATTAACAAGGGTAGCAATTTCTTCAGGTTCGAGCTAAAAGAAACACTCAACAAACTAAATAAGAACATGTTTTTATCCCAAAAATAACATTAAACGAAAAGCAGAAGGTAGAGAATTGCATGCACCTGAGGAAAAGTAGAGGTCTGAACCAAAACACTGCCGTCGCAGCTGACAAGGGAGACAAGAGAGAATGAAGTCTTTGTCTTCCACCATAAGTAGCTCATCTATGTTTGTTTGAGATAGGTTATCTGTCTCTGTTTGATACATCTTCTTTCTTCTTCAAAGACTTAAAAAGCTAAATTTGTCTGTCTTTTGCAAGACGATCAAGACTTCTGGTAGTCGACAAATGTAATTCACATAGGAAAATTCTCTGGAAGCAATGAACATTGATGATAGTTGACGGGTATATATAGAAGTCATGAACAGAAACCCAAGCTTTCAGAAATTCATAAAAATTATGTAATCCTGTATAAAGAAAGGAGACTACAAGACTAGACATGTGAGGACTTGCTTATGATCAGGATGTAACTAATGAACTGTGCAACGCACTCTTTTCTTTTCACATCTGACTAGATATGTTCACCATATTAGTTAAGTTGCTTGCTTGTTCAATCGTTGAATTTACGGGATAATTCCTTAAAAAAAGACTGGGAAGACTGGAGAATTTTTCTTATGAAAAGAACACTTAATATTTCATAAGTTTTTGTTTAGCTAAGAACTGGTGGTTATTGTTCTCTTTAATGTTTCAAGTAATTTAATGAATTGGTACACATTTCATGAAGCTCAACCTATTTATTTTAATTATTTTAAATAGAAAGTCCATGTCTCTTTTCAGCTTCATATGTTTGACTGTGTATTTTCTGGGCCGAATTTACTGCTTCAAAAATAGGTATATCTAATTGAAATTTGTCATTTTCTCAAAATGTCTGATTATAGATGTATAATTGTTATCTCGGAAGGATATTTCTTGACCATCTCCGGTGGTACAAAGTAGTTATGAAATTTAAGATGCGTTCCATTGTTTTATTACCCAAACGTGAAGTACTTGTAAAACACTTGGAAGTATTTGTGACCCATCCGATCGTCAGGTTAATACACCAAGAAAACTCAAGAGTTACTTTGAAAATGTAGTCTAATTTTGAGTATTATTCTTGGCAGAGTACTGAGATCTTTTCTCCGCCTTGCTCAGGTCTTTTGCTGGTTTTCCACACATTTCTCAGGAACAATAATAATGCCTAAGATCATGCAGGCATGGCCAAAAACCCAGGTAAAATAATGCAAAATCTGGTACTACTGTTTCAAGCTGGAAGATGCGTTGCAGAATATGAGATTTTGCCATTTTGAGCGCACGAGAAAGAATGACTACGGCTGCAATACCTGCCTGCTATTAGTTGGATTCAGAAAAGGCAAGTTTCAGAGATGGTAATCTAGACTATTCCTTCTGTAATGCAACTCTTGAATGTTTCTGCAAACGTACATGAGAACCAATATTTCTGCTATGAATTTTCAGCTTTTTCTTGGCTATGCTACCACTGGTCCTACAACAGCACTATTCATCAGCACCAAACACCATAGCAAGGTAAACTAGAATCGGAACAAAAGGTTATGCAATGGGCATTCTAGCAAGCAATTGCTGCATGCTATGGAAGATATAAATTGACTATTAAAATCACTTTCTCGTAGCAACGTTGGAAAATTGCAATCTAGAACTTTTCCCCAAGTGTTACCCACCCCAACTCCTAGGACATTTAACTAATTTCCCACCACATTTTGAGTGTACAGGAGGTTAACCATTTGGCCCACCAGGGAAAAAAGTAATGACGCAAAAAGTGCTAGGGAAGATAGTGGGGCAATTGAAGAACTAAAATAACATAAAATTGAAAAGCTGAATGGCCCGCAGGAACTAGGCACAGAGAGAAATTTACATACAAGTTTATGCCAATCAAATTACCACATCCATAAGATGAAACCCACTGTAGTGTAGACAAAGTACTTCACTCCACAATCATCAGAATACCATAATCAAACATAGTACAATTACAGAGCCATCATATCCGTTCACTTTAAAAAAGTAACAAACCTTTCCTTTCCACACAGTGTTTCCCTTGACTTTAGATATTTCATAATATTATTCACTGCATTCACCCATTCCTATAGCAGGTAGGCAAATGCAAGCTTGTATAGAAGCCAAGAAAATTGCAATAAATAGCAGGACAAATATAGAGATTACAGACCCTGATCAATGAGATAATCACCAAGCCTTTCAACAATCATGTTGCACTGCCCTGGAGTCATTGGCTCATCATAGATACCAATGATCAAGGCCTGATTGGTCTTCTTAACAGTAACACCACCCGGTCCCTGAAATTGAAGTAATAGAGGCTAATCAGGCAAGAATAATGAACACGCCAAAGCAGTATGCAACAGAGTTTCCACATGTAAGCAGCACCAAGTATTTAGGTTTATGGTTAAGAGCAAATGAATTAGTTGCATGAGATTAAACCAAGGTGTGTTCTTTGCTGTTTAGCACCTCCCAGAGACACTGGTATAAGTAACACCCAATGGCAGCAGACCCAACAATGGCCCAAAATGATTTAAATAAACATGTCCTCCAATTTTGGAGAAGCTAATCGTGATTTAGAGGAATTCCTGGCTTGCAGTAAAGATGCCTGGTTAAGCATTTAGATGTTCAAACTTCAACTTGAATTTGAACAGAGAATATTCACCATTCTCGATATTATTACACCAGAAGATTCTTTGTTTGCTTACATAAAACATACTACTTTCAAAGTGCATAATGCAAATGTTGTTACCAAACCAAAGTGTTGGATATGAGATGATCACCTTCTTCCCTCGAATGACAGCTCCTGGCTCGCCTTGGATGACCATGTATTTAGTGCCACTAAGGTACAACCCAGTTGGAGCAAGTGATCCAGGTTCATTGAAATCATTCATAATGGCAGTGATTTCTTCAGGCTTGAACTAAATCAAACATTAAATAAAAGAATAAGCATCACTTCATCCATTTTATTTAATTAAAAAATAAAAGACCAACATGCATAATGTTCAAAGATGTGATTACGAGTGTCCATCTGCAGCCATGGACAAAATTAATGATTTCATTCACTGATAATTCTTTAATTGAGCAAGAATGAATCAACTAATCCAGAGATCAACCAAACAAGCCATCAATCAACTCAATAGTAATTAGCACACCGACAAAAAAATCGTATGGATAGGTTATTCATTCAATAATCCCAGTAAAATAAAAACCAAATCATCAAGTAATCAGATCACAACAACAAGAAGAAACCCAGTAAATCAACAAACAGTTGACCAAGATCAGTTCCTTTCCAGCAAACCCAATCAGCTAATTATTATTCTTTTTTTTAAACAAAAAAGCTCTAAACAAAATCAAAAGCAAAAAAACCAATAAATCAGGAAAAAAAAGAGAGAGAAAGAGTTAGATCACAACCTAAGCGAGAGAACCCATGTAATAATAAACGCACAGGAGCAAAAAGAAGATATGGGGTTGTTTAAAAAATTGGAATGAAGTTAGACACCTGAGGAAAGGTAGAGCTTTGAGCCCAAACGCTGCCGTCCTGACCAATGATAGCAGCAGAAGTTAAGTGATTGCCTTCAATTTCGCACATAAGATGATCATCGACATAAGTTTGCCACGACATCTTATTCTTCTAGGGATTATGATTATTTGATTTAGTATAGAAATTCGATGGAAGGGTTTGGTTCGCGTTGAATGAGTGAATAGGAAATGGGAATGCTGAACGGAAGAGAGAGAGGCGAGAGTGTTCTTATCTGTGAAGCCAGCAGAGAGTCTCTGATATTGCGTTAAAACGACGAGACGTGGTCCACCACCACACCCTATTCTACTCTTCTCTTTCCTTCTTTAATTATTTTCTGCGGTATGGGCTTTTGTGCTATTCTTATAATTTCGTGATTTTAATACCGACTGGTTTTTCTCTTTTTCTTTTTCAAAAAAAGTTATTATCCAGACTTTCCATTTTTCTATTTGGATATTCGAACCTCTATTTAGTTTTAATCAACTTTCTAATTTCCTTATAAACTTAAAAACATGTCCGATTTCCTCAGATAAAAAAAAAAAAAAAAAACATGTCCAATGAGTGATTCCTATCAATTTTCTCTCACCACATACTTACTTACTTACTTACTAGGCTTAGTAACTAACACTATTTATAGCTAAAATGACACATATTTATATAAATTTTGTATTCTAAATTATATTAAATTATTAAATTATTTGAAATTAAAAAATATAAAAAAACTCATATTTATATAGATTTTATATTTTAGAAATTTTATTAAATTATTAAATTATTAGAAACTAAAAAATATATATTAATTATCAATAATAAAAATTTTTTTATTATTTATAGGAGGTCTAATGGATTATGGGCTACAAGATATGTATAATCATCTCCTTACACTCGCAATAAGAAAAAGTCTCACCTAATGTATAAGTAGGAATTTAAACTCAAAATTTTTAATCGTTGAGTTAAATTTAAATATATAATAAATATTTTTTAATTTATTTAAAATTAAAAAATATTATAATATTAATATATCTTTTCTTTCTTTTCACTAAAATTTATCTTTATTTATATATTTCAGTAAATAAATAATAGCCAATTTAAAAACTTATGAAAGTAGCATTACCAACAACATAAAAAAGTTTTAATGCAAAAGAAAAAAAAAAAAAAGAATTTTTGCTCATAAAAAAGTCAATACAACCTCTATTCAAATCCAAATTATTCTGAATTAAAAACAAGTATCGCGTTTGTATTGCAAAAAGCAGAAAAGCTCTTTTATTTACAATTCTTTTGGTGCTATATTTGGATATTTGAACCTCTACTCTAAAAACAAATAATTTTCATATTATACGTTTGCCTAAAAAGAATAAAGAAAACCTTCGAATTGGATTGCTATTTACAGTTGTTTTTCTATAGTCAAATTAAGCAGAGAGAACTGGAAGAAGCTTTAGGATACATACAACTAACTCCTCCTGAATTTAATTTTGATAATTGTCACCACCACCAAAATAAGATTATATTGTCTGACCATTCTTCTAACACATAGCCAAAGAATAAAAATCAGCCAAAGTTCTGTTTAACATATGATTCAATAAACAATATTTAGAACAAAAACAGTACAAATTAAGAATTTCAGATATTAACTTCGTAATTTCTTTTGTTTCTAATGAATAAAAATGTAGTGCTTTGTTATTATTTAATTTTTTTTTAAGAAAATGTACCTTTATATTAGATCAAAAAATACATTTTTTTTTATAAAAATAACTTATATCTGCACCTTAAATAAAAAAGAATCCGTCCAGCCTATGACAAAGAATATGGAGGCATAATATTTTCCAAAGAGCAAAAGGGTCCCCAAGAGAGAAAAGGAAAAAAGAAAAGATCTTTCGGCCCCTTACAGCATGATTAAAGAATATAATTTTGGTGGTGCTGACAATTATCAAAAACTTGGCAGTCTACTCTCAGCCTTTGCAATATATCCTATCTTTCTTTTCTCTTTCTAAACACCACAACTGTGTATGAAAGCTACTAAAAAGTCGTGAATAATCTTATCTTACAATCTTCAAAAGATAATAATAATATATACCAAACCAGAAAAAGGAAATCACACAATCGAAACATTTTCTTTATATACAGTGATGCAATCATTGTTTTTGTTACTGAAAATTATAGTTGAACAATGTATTATTTCCTTTAATTTATCATTTTATGTATTATATCACTTAATCGGCAATTATTCAGTATTTTGCCAATTGAAAAAGTACCGTTGTTGACAATATTTAGATGTGAGAATTGAGGTGATTTCGGATTTGAATTGTTTTATGTTTATGTTTATCATTTACTAATGTTTTCAGGATTGTTTCAGTTCGATTCTTGCCACCTTCGAACTGACACTTGCTTAAAATGGAGCACATCAACACAATTTCAATTCTCTATCACGACTTTGATTTTGAGAGGGCAACTCATTCCCTTTCCAAAACGCGTTCGATGGAAACCCTTTTTAGCTCATAATTATATCCACAGCATTATACTTTGTATCTAATCGTTGTTGAATTTGACCCTTTGCTTAACACACTAGCTTTAGTTTTCATGATTTAGGAAGGCCAGAATTTGGTCCTTCTAACTTCAACAAATATCCAATCTGAGAAAGATTCTGGTGAAAATAATTATGGCAGCGTACAATAATTATATCTGGCTGTTGGTGGATGAGCTTTCTCCATATCAAGAGAAGGCAAGTGGTAAAATTGACCCGATTATTGCTATTGGATTGATTCCCTACCAATAAAAGCATCACCACAGAAATGGTAGGTACTCAATTTGAAATGCTATAATGAACTGTTTCTTTCCTGTAATTCGGACAATTAGACCATAAAGATGATTAAAGAAATGTTCAATTCAATGAACAGTAACACCAATTGGACTCAAAGAAAAAATGTGGATTAACCGCAGGAATACACATTACAAAAAGAAAGATTTATCAAGGTAATGCAAGTTCAAACAGGGAACACCAAAATATCAATTCAGTGTCTCACACGGTCGTTGTCTGCGACATCTTCATTGCCAATTCAGGGCTTTCAACAGAAGAGGGTGCAAGCAAACACTGAACCAGAGATCAAAAAATAAAAGAAACGAGAAACAAAAAGAAAGAAAAAAAAGGTACTAGTAATCCCATAAAAGGAACATTGTAACAGAATCTCTGCGATAGACTAGGCCTAGAGCGCCTGATCAATGAGGTAATCCCCCAACCTCTCAACGACCATGTTGCACTGTCCTGGAGTCACAGGCTCCTCATAGATGCCGAAAACAAGAGCTTGACCGGTCTTCTTTATGGTGATCCCTCCTGATCCCTGGCAAAAAAATAAAAAAGAATATAAGGCATAATCGAATCTATGCTAGAGTAGTGAATTCTCGAGTCAGATGTTGGCCATCACCTTCTTTCCTCGGATAACAGCTCCGGGCTCACCCTGGATAACCATGTACTTGGTGCCCCCAATGTG
Source organism: Ricinus communis (assembly GCF_019578655.1). Taxonomy (NCBI): domain Eukaryota; kingdom Viridiplantae; phylum Streptophyta; class Magnoliopsida; order Malpighiales; family Euphorbiaceae; genus Ricinus; species Ricinus communis. The sequence continues at coordinate 27,821,393 of NC_063258.1, forward strand.
TAAGCCCGTAGGGGCAAGGTGACCAGGTTCTTCAAAATCTTTCATAATGCCAGTGATCTCCTCTGGCTTCAACTGCAATTATACACAGCTATATCAGAATTCTCTTTAAATTCCATAAATTAGGTAAAAGCATGATGGAATAGAGATTCACAGGATTTAGTATCAAGATAGTGAATATAAATCTTGATGTATGCAATCGCGGTGCAAAGCCACATTCAATAATAATAATAATAATAATAATAATAATATAGAAAGGAAGGAAAAACCTGAGGGAAAGAAGAGCTCTGAGCCCAGATGCTACCGTCATGGCCAACAATGGAAGCAGCAGTAAGATGCTGGCCTTGTCCGTCAATGTCGCACATCAAGTGCTCATCTACGTAAGTTTGCCAAGACATTTTCAATTACTTTTTTTTGTTTTTTCTAATTTGCTTACTCTATTCACTTTTAGTTTGTGATATATGACTTTGTTTTTTCTGTTTATGCGTAGTAAATATTTTTGTTGTGAGTTTTAATTTGTTTGGAATAAAGAGAGAGAGGGGGGTATTAATGTAATAAACGAAGGGCGATGATTGCGGTGAGAGAAGTTTGAAAAACAAAAGTGAACGAAGATGATTTATCGGATCCACTTCTAGTTTATTGATGGATTCTGGACCGTCCATTGTTTTTTTTTTTTTTTCCTTTTGTGGCTTTATTCAATTCTTTTTACCATTCAGTTTCTCCTGTTTCTTAGCCTTCATTTTTCCCGCATTTTTGTTTCTGTTGTGGTCTACCGCTTTTTGCCCCCCTTCGTCCTTTGACCAAATTAATTTTAACTACCCAATCAAGAAAACAAAAAAAGAAGAAGAAGAAAGTTAACTACCACGACGTCGTTTCGGTTATTAAGCATCATCTTTCCAAGAAATAATAAGATGGGCTCCCACTGGTCAACTTAATTGATATATTAGTGCTTCTGAAATTGACACTTTTTTTTTTTTTTATCAGCTTCAAATGTAAGGTATAAAGCCTCAGTTGCTCTTCTTAAGGATGGATAATACGTAGTTTTCATGCTATTATTATTCTTTAATTGTTATTTTAAGGATTTTATCTTAGCATTGACAGATCACGGAGACATATAAGATCAGCAGACTAATAATAATCCCTATGGATTACCCAATTTCTCTATCTTAAAACTTCTGGGACATGAGACTGGCACAAAAAGTTGATTTGCATGAACCCAAATTCAGGGTTTCATTCTGAATTTGATCAAACATCATGCCCGCGAAAGAGAAGAAATTGAACCAAAAAAAAAAAAAAGATTTACGGAAAGAATCTCCAAAAAGGAATAAGCTCCTCATTTGTCCTCCAACGAATAACTTATACAACACAACAATCCTTCAGAACACTAAAGAAAAATAAATGTTAGGGTTTAGGGAGTCACGATCTTGTCATAAACCTCTTGTACAGTCTAATGAATAAATCAAATACTTTGCTCTCTGTGTTAGGTACATCATCTGAATAACTAACGAGGAAGTTGAAGTGAACAGTGAATCTTATGACCCAGAAACGGGTGGATAGACCTGCATAGCTGCTAATCACTTAATCGGTATGCTCTCCCTCTGAACGCACCAGTAGAATTTGGTGCATTTCTATCAGGTTGCCCGTGGTTGTTTGTTGGGGCTGGAGCTCCTATTCTATACCTTGCGACCAGCTTGTGTCTACAAAGAGTTGAGGAAATTGCACAAACATGAAAACTAAACAGTTACAATTCTAGACAGGCATCAATTAACTTGAAGATGAACTAAATGAAATAGTTAAATGACAGCAATGCAGAAATATGCCATAATAGGCCTAGCTTTTACTGTTCGAAAATATTATAAGAAGATGCATGCATCATGTTTCTATTTAGATCAATGCGCCAAGAGCTAATCAAAACTCAACATTTAGACTTAGTACTTGCACTGACTCCTAATGCAACAGGACAACTGCACAGGAGCCAGGAAAATTTAATCAAGAGACTGGGACATGCATAGAAGATATGGTTTCACATAAAACATGCGTGCTAAATACTAAAGAAAACAGACAGATTTATTGTTCCCAATTGGGAACCAAGTAATTTAAGGATACACCCATCTTGGAGTCTTCAGTAAGATCTTCCCAGTTGCAAGTGGATGTAACACAGTCAAAAAGTAATACAGATGCCCTGCGATGATTCCCAACAGATCTGGCATAAGAGGTGAACCGAAAATGACATCTAAAGCAAGCATTGTCCATGGTAGATAAAATGCCTGAGAACAAAAGAATAAAAAGGCTATACATGTCAGCTATGACGGACCTAAACCTAAATGTCCAGAGAAGCAGAAAAGAGAGAAGGAAAAAAAAAAAAAAACCAACAGAATTTGCAACTAAATCAACTCAAGCATACCTTAAGAGTCACAAGGCCATATATGCTGATCTGGGCATTTGGGAATTCTCTACTCCAGACATAGAGAAGCATGAATACAAGTGATGTTCCCAAGAAAGGGGTCCAAAAAAAAGGGATGGCAGATAGTATCTAAAATACAAGAAAGTAACAATAATGGATCAGTTCATTCTCAAATCTCTCCAGCTTACATGAGCTTGGGTCTGTCCCACAGTTAATCTGTGTAACATCATTCTTCCCAGCATTTTCTAGTGAAAAAACACAAACAATAAAATCTGAATCGATGAGTAAAATAATTACATACCAACATTGACAGGGCTCCAAAGATCACCATCCACAAAAAATCTGCTGTACGCCTATCAAATGGTCCCTTCTCAAGTTGAACACCATATCTTGCTCTGTACAATTGCAGAAATTAATCTAGCAGTGGTTGATGCTTGGAAAAAAGTAGTTGTAGATGCATATGCAGTCAACTCCAAAGTTCTCAAATGGAAAAAAATGTGGGAGTCATCTAATGATATCAAATCATACTTGTGTACTAGAAGTCTAGAACTTACATCATTAAGAGACGAATTCCAAAATTGATGGAGAATTTTCCCAAGAAAAAGAAGTTTGTAAAAAGCCTCCATACCTACAAATGCATATTAAGTTACTGTATATTTCCCCGAGACTGAATTGAACAGAAAAACAGAAGTATTGAATATGAGATTTCAAATTTGAAATCAGCAAATAAAACTTCGAAACTAAATTGCTCATCATATGTGTTTCTGTCCTCGTTTAAGTGTGAATCCAAGAGCATGTTTACAAGGTCATCTGATAAATCACAAGAAGGCCAGCAAGAAGTACACAGTTCCATTCAGCAGAATTTAGAATGATGACTTGTTCCCTAGTGTCTTTATGATATTTTTTTTCAATGTGATTCAACTTACAGAAACCATTAAAAACCCTAGGTTTGTAGCTCCAAAACAAAAGTGTATACAAGCACCCAAATGATCAAGGCCAATCTGGTTTAGTTCTTAAGGCTTTCAAACAGCATTCCCAGGTTATACTTTCCATCATGTATGCCAACTGTAACTACACTTCAGTTCTATGAACAATCACTTATACTTGTGAATGTCCAACAACGTGCATCAAGAAACAAATCAGTGATACATTTACCTATGAAAACTAAGATACTTATTGACAAGTCTACACATCAATATGTTAAAACAAGGATTGCGTTGAATTGCAGTCATCCATATACTTTTTTAAGGACAAAGATGACACTTACGAATAACATCAACGAATTTATTTAATTATAAAAAATGGAAATAATTACATACCTGAAAACGTGAGAATACGAGTTGATATATCAATGCAATATGCACTAAATCAAATACACCGAGCTGATACGCCGCAGTGAAAAACAAGCACAAAGTCCCATAAGCCTTGGTTATAGGTGGAAGAGAGTTATAATATCTGAAACAAAATTGAAACGCAACGACAACAATGCTGATAAATAGAATCTCATGGTGCAAAACCACTCCAAGAATTTATTTAAATTTGCATAATTTGCTTCCTCGCATCTCAATCACACCTTTGACTAATTATGATAATTATAATCTTTACTCAGATTTCTAGAAACAGCTAATGAAAACTTAGTAAGGCAAACACATAACACACAACAATAACAGAATAACAAATTGAATAACAACGTCAAAGAATTTGAAAAAAGATTAATTACTTACTCAGCAGGTGAAGACATTGAGATTGGTGAAAAAGAAAACTCAGTTGTAAAAAGGTACGCGTTTTCTCAAGAATACGATGGTTTTGGATTTATGAATAATCTCTACCGCCGCTTTAACTTGAATATTCTGAATTTTTAATTAAAGGGATTGGTACTCGGTACGATCCAGAAGCTTCTTCTTTCTTCCTTAAGGTTTAAGAGTTTGTTGATATGTTTTTTAATGGTTTTTGATCCAATTGGGCAGAATGGGAACCATAATCTAGGGATTTAATTTGCATCCAATTTTCTGATTTCATTTTGTTAGGGCCTAAGGGTGGACCTTAGCCCATTACTTCTATGGCTTCTTTGATTCTGATACCCAATTCCGATCGATTTTTATATTCTTTTTATTAATTGATAAAAAATAATTTTAATTATAAAAACGAGGATTTTAATTATATTTGTAATAATATGTTAGAATAGGAAAATCATGGTTTATGGAATTTAGGACTAAGAATGTAACTTTATAAAAAGAAATAGGTTCCAATCTAATATGATAATTTATGAAAAGGTGATAATTTTAAGGTAGAATTGTAGAATTGTAGAGAGTTGAAATTGAAGACATAATTAGGCATATGGATTAGGTGATATCTTGTGATGGCAGCTGGTGAGGGTATAGAGTAAAAGCTGGAGGTGGGACGGATGTTGGCGACAGTGGGTTTGGTTGATGAGTGTTTTTTGTGGCTAATCGTTGCAGCGATGGAGGTTGGACATACTGCCAGCGAAGATTCCACATCGTCGAGGGCCGATTTGCAACAATTTTGTTCTGTCTAAAGTACTTTCAAGTCAGTAGTGCGCATATGCATATGCATATACAAGCCTGATGGTTTTGCCCTTGATTGGAGCTGCGGTGGCTGTGTTAGCATCGGTGACAAGCTTGAGGAAGCCGCCACATTCTTCTAAGAGGTAGGCAGAGGAGAGCAGTAATTTCTCTTTGATTGTAGGCCTATGCGCTGTTTATGTGTTGGGCAATAAACTTGTTTCTTTAGGTTGTATGTTCAACCTAGTTTACAAACATAGGAGCCATGGGCTCTCGGGTGAAAATCCATGTCTAAGCATAGGGATGAAGCTTGCAAAGTAGGCTTTCTTTTATATTCTTGTACTTGGCTGGGCGTTTCGGCCCTTCTAATGCTGGTCTTTTTCTTTGTTAACCGAAAAATACAAAAATAAAATAAAATAAAATTAGGTGGTCCTATGTAAAATCACAAATTATAATCCTTGTTTAACATAACCTGACCTTTGTGGTTGCTTGCAATGTAATCAGAGCCATTTGAAATTCATGATTAGAGGTATAATTGGGGTGTGGGCCTATCCCTATAACATAAGTGGATACAGATACACTTACACTTACGCTTGCACAACTCAAATGGATCCCTGCTGTCTGTTGTCTGCCAACTTCAAATTCTGGCATTCATGATGCCTTAGTCTATAGTTAGTGGCCTTTGCTTAATTACCTGGAATTGGGTTTCCTGTTCAAAATACAACACCAAAAATTCTTTACTACCATTACACGCCTGTCTATCTGTTGGTGGGGTCCAATGCAAGTTTTGGTCACGTACCCACAATACCAAAAATACACATAATTGCATTGTCTTGAAAGCTGAAGGTGCATTAAATATAGTAGAACCTTGTTTTTGGGTAGAGACGCATTTAACTTGATGACAAGTTTTATGCTCCTACCTAGCAGTAGCAGTAGAGAGATTACTATTACTATTACTATTAGTTGTGGTTTCACAATCTTAGTCTTGGTAGACAAAATGCACTTAAAGAACATCACATGGATATGGACGAGTGCGTGTAAACAACGACCATTAATTAATTGCAGGAATGGCAATAGGAGGACGCGGGGCGAGACAGAAATTCTCTATCAAACATGGGGTATAAACAGATTTTTCATCACTGTAGATCGGGTTTTACCAACCCTAGACCATTGCATTTTATCCTATCACCAATCATTGTCCAGTTATCCTTGTTATATTTCCTTGGTAACATTTAAGAAACATTGATGTTACATGTCTGACGTAAGAATTTAATCAAATGGGTAAATGGCTTATCAAGCACAAGCGGTCAAGCACCATGAATTATACCTGTCTACTCCCAAATGAGTAGTTCAAAATCATTACTCTCTTGAATATGCATCTTTGGATCCAATCTTGTACCACACAATATTCTCTAGCAGTTGTTTCTTTTAGTTGAGCGTTCAATATCACCACAAAATATACAGCCAGTTTTGTTTTTCTTTTTCTGATTTTTGGAGGGGGATTTGAAGGGATCGTCGCTCAATTGCTAAAGCTAACTCTGCATATGCATAAGTAGTAAGGAGAATAATTGCTTGTCGAAACAAAACTCAGTTAGGACATTTGTTTGAGGACTTTCCCTTTGATAACAAATTATACTGCTGTGAGAAATAGCTAGTCTGGTTGTGGGTTCTCAGGATTATAACTTAACTAGAGTTAATGATGCTCTTTTAATACTTAATTTGATTAGTTATGATAAATCCTGTCATTACTGCAAGGATAATGATGACGATTAAAACAATCCTTCGGTTTGAACAATAATATTATATATTGAAAATATGCATCGTCCAACCAACTGGGTGTACACTGAAGAATTATGTCTTGTACCTGCTATCTCATCTCAGGTTGAGTGGCAATGCGATGTATTTTCAATTTATCATTTCAAATTTATCTACTTTTGTATTCAAGTGATCGCATGCTTAAAATTAATTCAAACACTATGTGAGGGTTTATAAAAGTTTTATACATAAAGGGAAATATCAACTAGGTTTAATTAAGATGGTTGAATGCTAAAAGTTTTGGGTGTAATCTAATTTATGGGATTTCTTTATGATATTATCTTTTTAAGAAATAAAATAAGAACTTGAATAAATATCTTATCATTAAATACAGTGTAAACGACCACTAAGGACAACATGCAGACACCGGAGCAAACTGTTCTTAGGTTTGAGTGTTCTGTGCGGTTGAGCAACTGCTAAGGATGCTCAAGGGGTTAGAAATGTCATCATATACTTACTCGGGGTCCATCATTTGCTTTGTCTTGGACTCCTCCGCTTGAAGTCTATCCGAATTGCAATGTTGATGCAGCCATTTTTCTGCTGATAGAAGTTCAGGGGTGGGCGCGATTATAACACAAGGAATGATACGAGTGCTTTTGTTACTTGTCCTGCTATTAATAAGACTCATGGTATGTTTGGTGTGAGAGAAACAGAAGCAATGGGTTGAGGGAAGCTCTCGCATGGATTCTGCGTTAAGGTCTCAATAATGTGCTGTTCGAAGTTGATAGTAAGAACGGGGTAGATGCTGATAACTCCCATTCTTTAGATATTTCCTGATGTAGATAGTTGATGAAAGTAGAACTTTGATTAGACAAGTCTGTCATTTTTCAGTTGCTTTATTATGAGACAAGCCAATGTGATTCCTCATACTCTTACTAGAGTTTTACATTTCATCGCTAGTCTCATTATCTGGCAGGAGCCTCCTAGTTGTATAGGTGCCTCTCCTTGCTACTGATGTTCTTGTTTCTTCTTAGAAACAGAGTTTCCGGTTTCAGGAAAAGAAAAAAACAGTGAGAATAACTGAAAATCTCGTGTAAGGTTAATTATTCAGACTTGACTTGAACCAACAATCCAAGCGGAATCATAGAAGACCCATTACCTGTGAGAGAAAAGCACTAGTCTTTGATTGTCAAAACTATTTAGTTGCACTTTTCATCACTATCTTACCCCACCATTAAGCCTGACTGAGACTCTTATAGACTAATTCACATGGGTTGTAAAGGAAAATCCAAAATGTCCAATTGGACCAAAAAGAAACAAAAGAAAAGAATGGTTATGGGATTAGTTTCAATAAATGTAAGCATGAAATGACTTCCCCTATAATTGTGTTTGTTAAGTAATGATTAATAAACCATAAGGTTAAACTAAACTAGAGTTAAATCTCTCCTAATCAAAGCTAAATTCATATCACTTAATTTAATTGTCAGTGAAAATCGGGCACGAAGAAAGATGGTTGCTTAGCAATGAAACAAGCATCAATCGTGCTTTGGATTGGAAAAAATATTAGTGATTGTACATTTACAGCCACAGGCTTGTTCCCTACTGTCCTGTCACAGATAAATGTACAAAAACAGGCCCACATCCATTGGAGGATTGAAATGAATGAATGGGTCTCCCTCGAATTGAAAAGTGTTGATTGAGAGATTCAAAAGGATAATGTTTAAAACACAAGCAAAAGAGACATGTCAAAGTGAAAGAGAAAAATGGTGAAATTGTAGAGTTTGACATGGCAACAATCATGTTAGCATGACCAAAATATTTAGATCCACTATAGAAAAAGATGGAAATAAAGTGTAACACATAAGCCTTACGTGGAATTACTTTTATAAATATTTTATAGAAAAGTGTATTTTCCTAATCTTATTTAAGTTGGTAAAACTCGAATTAGCTTTTATACATATAAATATTTTACAGAAATCTCGTCCTAATGATTAAAATAATATGTATTTTTTTTTTCAAATAGAATAGTTTCAATTTAAATTTAATTATTTATTCGTGCACTGTACGACTGTTATTATTATGTTGATTATAAAATTAAATTAATAAATATAATTTAATAAAAAATTTAGTATTTAATATTGATTTATAAAATTTTAAAATAATAGAAAAGTGACTATTTTTAAATATTCTTAACTTTTCTAAAATTTTATTAATGTAATAATATAAAAATTATTTTAAAAAATATTTTTTAATTAATTTTAATATTGCATAAATTAGCATATCTATACAATTGATATTATTATTTTTAAGAATTAAAAATCTATTATATAATTAAAAACTTAATTTATTATTGAATATAATATTAAAAATATTATTTAAAATATTATTTTCTAGATTCGGATTATAAATTAATTATAAAACTAATTTATTAGTTAATATAATATTAAAAATAATTAATATATTATTTTTTAGAAAATAATTAGTATTATTATCTAATTAAAAAATTATTTATTAGTTAATATAATATTAGATATAATGAATATGCTATTTTTTAATATTAGAGTCGGTGTTTAATTAGAAATATAACTTATAGATTAATAAATTAATAGAAAAAACTATAAAATTACTTATAAATTGGAATTTTACATGTCAAAAATGAAACATATATATCAAAAAATACTAAAATCTCAAAAATTAATATATATAAATTATGAAATAAGCATAATAGCAATATGTTACTAATATAAGGTCTTACATTATTTTTTTAATATTAATTATTATGTGTTGGGATAAACATTATCTTTTGGATTCAAAATTCATTTATTCAATATAAATTTTTATTTAGTTCTTATAATTGAGAACGATTTTTTTAAAAATACTAATAATTAACGTTTTCAAAATTAGACATGCTTTCGTTTCCCTTTGACCAGAGAAAGGACAAAAAAAATGGGGGAGGGAGTTCTGATCTTCCTCATAATTCATATTATGTTCTTCCTCGCAAGAACCAATTTACACAAATGGAGAATTTATATGAAGAATTTGGTTGGAATAAATTTTTTATCATTTGTATATCTTTTCATTCAAAATATAAATAAAAAAATCATTAAAATATTTATTTAATTATAATTAAAATATATATTTTATATTATTCAAAAAATATATTAAAATGGGCGAATTTGATATATTTAAAAAATAAAAATAGCTAATCAATCAAAATGTTATGTAATAAAAAATTAATTAGTTTTTATTTTTAATATTTTAAAATAGTAATTATAATAAGAGTGATAGAAAATAATTAAACCATATTGGTATTTTCTAACAAAGTTTAAATATGAAAAACAAAGTAATCAAATAATAATTAAAAAAGTTATCCTGCCAGCCAGGTGTATTTACCAAGTGATTGTTGAATCCATCAAAAGTCTCGATTCTGCCAACCACCTCATTTTATTGACTCCTTATGATTACGTTAACTGTTTCAAAGGTTTTGACTTGGGTTTATTATTAAGTTGTAATTCCAGCTTTTGCCTTCGTCACTCTATTGTCATATCTTTTTTCTCCTCCTAATTTAACAACTTTTTCATAATATTTTAATATCTTAATATTTATTATACTAAATAATACTAGTACTTTAAATTTTTAAATTGAATAATTGATATTTATTTTATAATCTAAAATTAATATATTTATTTAAAATATAATAAAAATTAAATTAAATTTTAACTATTTTTTTTATATTATTTATTTTAATTTTAGTTAGTTTTGCCGAATTCTATAATGAATTGAATGTGGAGTTTGGTGTTGCTCATTTTAAACATATATATGATTTTTATATAAGAAAGTAAGATGCTCAATAATTCATTCAATTAAGTTTTTAAATGTGAACAATTAAAATGAGACTTACAAATTATGTAAATTGATTGATCTCTTTATTATTATTATTATTATTATTATTATTATTATTATTATATCTCATGTTCATTTGACAAAACTAATACTATTATTTTTAATACTTGCATATTGTAATTAGATAAGTTAGTACAATTAATTGGACCACATACACAGCGCCGTCAAAATAAGCCGTCCAAAAGCGGCGACTGTGGATGGGAATGCGCCAGCGAATGCCACGTCGACCATCAATGCTTGTTTCTGATATCTCGGAGAATTTTTAGCCAAATCGGCCAATGCCAACCTGGTGACAGCCTTAATCCAGCTGTTTTGGAGCCCACGTTATATTCAGATATAGTGGCACTTAAAAGCTAAAGCTAAAATGGCTCAAATATGGGAATAATTATAACCAAAAAAGAAAAAAGGGCATGGAAATTAATTATTATTTTTTATCTTAATTTTCGTAATAAAAATATATTTTATTTATTACCTGCTTTTTTTTTTTAATTCTTTGAAGGATTATCTTTTTCATTTTGTTCCTTAGAAAAAACATTTTATATAGGAACTTGTTTAATCATGACTTTAGTTTAGGTTTAACTTAGTTTTTTGAAAAAGGACGAGAAAATCGAAATTAAACTCTCAATTTATTGTTATTACATTAAAGAAAATGATAACAGGGCGTAATTTTACCAGTGGATCCTTAATTCTAACATAGAAAACATCAAACAGCTCAACAAAACGACAAATCATCCTATAATTTTAACGAAAACCATTACGTTTTCTGCCCGCGAAAGGAAAAAAAAAAAAAAGTGAAGAAAGAAAGAGAAAGGTCCCCACTGAACAACGAAGAAGCGGCATGTAACCTGTACTGTAACCTGTTGTAGTAGATAGATAGAGAGAGAGAGAGATAGAAACAGTGAGCTAGAGAGAGAAAGTGAAACGTTAAAACAACAGATTTATCATAGATGTTCCCAAACTCCTCCTCCTTTTACCCATCTCTCTCCCTATTGCACCACCACTAAGGTACATTTCGAGCTTACTCGAAGAACCCACTATTGAACATAGCTAAACCAAGAATTAACAATGGATCCATGTCCATTTGTTCGATTGATAGTCGAATCACTTGCTCTTAAACTCCCTTTAGCCACTAAACCAGCCGGTTCCGGTGTTCACCCATCAGCCACACCATGCTTTTGCAAATTACGCATTAAGAATTTCCCTTCCCAAACTGCCCTCCTCCCTCTATGCACCACTCCTGGCGATTCTCCTGATACTGCCACCTCAGCTCCTGGCTTTCACCTCGACGCTACAGCTATTCGTCGTCTTTCTGGTAAGCCAATTGCGCTTCGCGTTGAGGTTTACACTGGCCGTATGGGTCACACCTGCGGAGTCAACGGTGGCAAGTTACTTGGTAAAGTTGAGGTTTGCGTTGATTTGGGTAATGCTGCTGTGGCCCATCCAAGAGTGTTTCACAATGGGTGGTTAAAGCTCGGGAACCAACCTGATAAACCGGCCGCTAGGCTCCATCTTGTGGTTCGCTCTGAACCGGACCCTCGGTTCGTTTTTCAGTTTGGTGGTGAACCGGAGTGCAGCCCTGTGGTTTTTCAGATTCAAGGGAATATACGACAGCCCGTTTTTAGTTGCAAGTTTAGTGCGGACCGGAACTCGAGATCTCGGTAAGTCGGCAACTCTTTTTTATATTTTATTTTTACTTTTTCTATTAGTTGGTGTATTTCAGTGGGGGTGTGAGCGGGTATGCTAACATGCGCTAATTGTGGGTGGTTTAGGGCATGGTGGGTTAGTGAGACGACGACGATTATTGGGTTAATTATTTGGTTAATTCTGGTGAGCAATGGTTTGTCAATTTCTGATAAAGTAGGCATGTGGGTTGTCAATTTCTTTGATAGCTGGTAACTAGTAACTACCACCACATGCCTAGTCTGCAAAGTTAGGGTACCACCTTATCTATTTTCTCATTCTTAGTAGTATTATTATTTATTAATTATGCATTCCCCTTATTTATTTTAAGTAATTATCATAATAGTATTTTGTCATTTTGATCTGTGTATTTTCCATCAAATTCTTGCTACTTTTGGAATTTTAACAGTATAGAACTTTATACATTTTGGCTTTGATACCAAACATGCAAGCAATTTCTGACAAGAGGACAATACATACTTTGACCAGGAAATTTCGAATTAAAATTATTTTTTTAAAAAATTTTCAACTTAGATTACAAATGGATTTGAATTTGTAACTTCATAATCTTATAAAAATTTATTAAATAGACTTAATAAACTAAAAATTTGATTTTCATTATAATTAGAAAGAGATTTATTAGAAGAGAGTAGTTATGTTGAAGAGTCTGAAAAAGAGAAGACAATTGTATGAGTATGACAATCTCTGCTATATTGACAGACTAAGTCTGATGTTTTTGTTTCATGTCCTATTAGGAGAGGTTTAAAAATGGCCATCATTAGTCATATTTAACTGTGAATTTCTCTCCACTTCTGTATGCTTCAATCTGGAGCTTAGCAAGTATCGCGAATTGACGGTGATAGAACTTGCACTCACCAACGATGACGGATCACGACCTTCCAGTATTTCAGAAATGATAGTCTGATAATTAAACAATGCCCTTAAAACAGTAACTTAACTAGAGAACTAAATAATTAATTGTTAGGTGTATTTCTAAATTAATTAGCATTTGGTCAAACAGAGGATTGCAAATCTTCCCAACTGTCAAACACAACTAAGTCTGATTCCTTTTCATGTGCAAATATTTGGTCCGAATCTTGCTTCTTCTTCTGTTTTTTCTTCTACAAGATTCTAACTTTGTTTTGTGACATCAGAAGTCTACCGTCAGATTTCACTCTCCACAACAATAACAGAGGATGGAGGAGAACCTTTTCCGGCGAGAAAGAACGGGCAGGAAGAGAAAGAAAAGGATGGATGATAATGATACATGATCTTTCTGGCTCGCCAGTAGCAGCTGCATCAATGATTACACCATTTGTTCCATCTCCAGGCTCAGATCGCGTCTCTAGATCAAACCCAGGTGCGTGGTTAATCCTGAGGCCTAACGGGTTCTCTGTCAGCAACTGGAAACCGTGGGGTCGTCTCGAAGCATGGCGAGAAAGAGGTCCTCTTGATGGTCTAGGTTACAAAGTTGAGCTTGTAACAGACAATGGCGGACCTAGTGGGGGTATCCCAATTGCTGAAGGTACAATGGGTATGAGAAAAGGAGGTCAATTTTGCATCGATAGTAGAATAATGAAGGATTCAGGATTATTGAGTTCAAGATCGCCCGTAAAAGGTTTCGTGATGGGTGCTACTGTGGAAGGTGAAGGAAAGGTTAGCAAGCCTGTTGTACAGATAGGAGTGCAGCATGTTACATGCATGGCTGATGCGGCCCTGTTTATAGCCCTTTCAGCTGCTATCGATTTGAGCATGGACGCCTGCCGCCTCTTCTCCCACAAGCTCAGAAAGGAGCTTTGCCATGATGAGCAAGACTCCTTCTCTTAAAGCTTAATCAGTACTTTCTTTTCCTTTCCTGCAGTGATAATCAATTAGCTTCGGTTAGCTCCTTGTAGAGTACTAAAGCTGTTGGTTTGAGCAAAGAGAGACAATTCTTTTTGCAATACTCTTTTATCTTCTTTTAAAATTTTGCTTATTCTTTCATTCCTGAAATTTTCTTCCACAAGTTAGGAGCGTGGCAACGTCGTTTAGGGCATGTAGTCGGAATTCACAATTCTTTCTGGTTTTGATTTGGTTTTGTCAAACACCTTATGGTTTATGTGTGGCATAACTGCTATTGATTGTATGTACAAGTTTGCATATATTTATATAACCAACATATTGAAACTGTACAGTGACTAAAGAAAATGCAATTGTCTGTTCGTATATTACCTCTTCTCTTCTCCCCTTTCTGTTCACCATTGCTCTGTATGACGAATAAATTACTTTATCTGTTGTTTGATTTACTCTTGCTGTGCATGTATTATCTTGAATTGCTCAACTTGATTTTTAACAAAATAAATTATTTTTTTGGCTATCTTGAATCATAAAATTCCTTTCATCTTATATTAAAAGAAAAGAAAAGCTAAGTGATCTAAGAAAAAAGAAGATTGTAATGGGAAATAATACAAATTTAAAGTCTCAGTTCTCTGCTGGTATGTATGTCTTGAATGAGCAAGATGTATAAGATTAAAATTTCCATTTTTCTTTTTTTACATTAAAAAAGGTTGTTCAGTATGCAACTACATTATGTAGAGAATCTTGATGGGAGTGAAAATTATAAATTTGGTGTTTTAATTTTTTTTGTCTAAATTATTTTTTTATTTAATTAAGTGTTTAAATCTATTAAAAACGTTCAATATAATGTCTCTAATCAGTTTTACAAATTAAAGTGCTTATTTGATTTATTTGTAATAATAAAGTGACTTAAATATCTTTCTTTAAAATAATATCATATTTTTTTATTTATTTTTTTATTTTTATCCATTTCGAACACTAATTTTTTTAAAATATTTTTCAAAAGATTAAAAGAAAAAAATAAAAATAAAAATATTTTTTATTCAAATAAATATTCTACTTATTTTTTTATTTTCGTGCATTCACATCAAAAATAAAAATAAAAATAAAAATAAAATATATATTTTTATCTCAAAACATAAAAAGAGAAAAAAAAAGTATTAAGTGTTCAAAAAAATATTTAGAAATCAAAAGATGATGAATAATTTAAAAAATTAAAATAATTTAATTCAATATATTTTTATTATTAAAGACAATTTAATAAAAAGTAAAAGAATTAAGAAAAGAAAAGAAAGTAAAAAAAATTATAAGAAAAATGAATAAAGATATTTAGATTATTTCATGTGTAAAATGAATTAAAATTATTATTTTAATTTATAATATTTATAAAAATATTATAATATATAAATTAATAGATTTAGATATTTAATTAAATAAAAAATAATTTAAATACTGAAATAAAATAATTAAAAAATTAAAATTTGTAATTGTCCGAAACGAGTGCCTTAAAAGCTCAATTTATTCTGTAAAGGTCACTTTCTATAACGAAACGATACGTTGGTGTTTATCGTTTAGAGAGTTCAAAGAAAAAAAGAAAAAAAACAGAAACGATGCGCATTTGCAACGGACGAATCGAAAGAGACATAATACAAACACAAAAAAAAAGTAATGATAATAGAAACCAACCCAACCAATCTCAATAAGCTAAAAAACAACAAAAAAAAAAAGAAAAGAAAAACGGAGTAGTTGGGCTCCGCCATATATCCATCCGTTGCCGGTGAGACCCGAAAAGCTACTCGCCAGCAATGGCATCTCATTCGCTTTCACATATCTTCGTCCTATTTACATTTCTACCCCTCACTCTTTCCCAATCCATAATTCAAATCCCTACTGCCCGGAGCAAAGACGACGATCTCTATTGCGACAGCTGGAGACTTTCAGTTGAAACCAATAACGCCGGTTACTGGGTCAACGTTCCTTCAAGATGCGAAAGTTACGTCCAACAATACATGACCAGCGACCGTTTCCTCTCTGACTTTGAGGTCGTCGCTTCTGACTCCCTCTCCTTTGCTAAATCCGTTAATATTACCGGCGATGGCAAGGACGCTTGGGTCTTCGACATTGATGAGACTTTGCTTTCCAATTTACCCTACTATGAGGTCCATGGATTCGGGTACGTCGCATAATTCTAGCCGTTGGATTGTTTCTAATTCTATATGATTTATTGCTGGATTAGCAGAAATTTATCATGGGGAGTAAAAGTTCCGACAATTTGTTTTTTTTTCTGTAAGATAGACCAATCACAATTAGATACGTAGAAGGTCTTCTGTACTTTTATTTCTCAATAATTTAGTGTAAGAAACGACAACGCTTAGGGCAAAGCTTGGAATTTTGCAAATTTAGTATCTTTCTGAGTTTGCTCTCGTGAAGGCTTTTTTTTTTTTTTTCCCGGATAGACCCTCGTGAATGTTCAGTGCTTCATAGTGTAAAAACTTTAATTAGATGGAACTTTTTGTGATCTCTCCAATTTATCTCCTGTATTGTTGTGACCCTATTAACTATTATTAAGGCATATAGACCCGATTAAAGTTCTAATTGGTCACAAGTCTCAAATTTATTAAGGGCTAGACCTGTTGATTAATGTTTAATATCAATTCTAATGGTGCCCCACTTTAGTACTATCTGCCCAGTCCTTTTATGAGGGGGAAAAGGGAAAAAAGCTTTGCAAGACTTTTTGTTTGGGTTGAACTTTTATCATAAAAAATTCCGAGGGATTTATGATCAAGGAAAAAAAGAAAAAAGATCATTATGAGTGTTTTATCTTTGAGTAGACTGTACTTCTTGCTGTTAGCTGGAGGGATTGTTTATATGTGGAGCTGTAGTGCATGACAACCAAGCTTTAACAGCATTCCCTCATTTATTGAGTTATTGTTTATATGAAGAATTAATGGCTGTGTAATATTGTTCTGCTGTGCTTCCTATCCGACGACTTTTCTTTTTTAACTTTCTTAATTTAGGTCTACATGGTATTCTTTGGAGTTTCATGGGCCGGTGTTTGCTTGATATTATCGTTTTTCGTTATTGAGAAATATCGAGCTGTTTTTAACTGATTTTTGATATAAGATTTATAAATATGTTCTTATACAAGTTCTTTTCACTTTCAATTTATGGTAATATTGAAAATGAGCATTTGTTAAGTTAGTCTGTGTTGAGTTGCCTTGCCTCACATTATCCGACCGTCTTGAACAGAATACTTATAAAGTAGAGATAGCCGTAACTGTATAGATGTTCCTGCAAAAATCATATTCTATTGATTGATTGGGCTTACTAGGTTTATTTTGTTTTGGACATAGATCACAACCCTTCGATGAAAATGCTTTCGATCAGTGGGTGGATTTAGCTGAAGCACCTGCTTTACAAGCTAGTTTGAATTTGTACAAGGAGCTAAAGCATCTAGGATTTACAATTTTCCTGTTGACTGGGCGGAGTGAAAATCAAAGGGATGCCACTGTTAAAGATCTTCTATTTGCAGGATATAGCGATTGGGAAGGGCTATTTTTGAGGTATGTGATGTAATGTGTATTACTGCGGTTAATCTCTCTACTTCATTCTAGGCATGATTCAAGTTAAAATTTGCAAGAAGGGTCATCTGCCCACAACTATAACTAGGGTGTTTTTGGATGTTCCTAATCCGGGTTTCATATTGTATATGTATCGTTGAAGTTGATGATATATGTCTAACATTGGTTTATGATACAGGGGAGTCACAGATCAAGGTACGCCAGCTACTGTCTACAAATCTCAGAAGAGAATGGAATTGGTAAATGAAGGCTACAGAATACATGGGAGCTCAGGTGATCAATGGAGTGACTTGGTGGGGTTTGCAGTAGCGAAGAGGTCCTTTAAACTCCCAAATCCAATGTATTACATTCAATGAAATTTGTCTCTGGAAGTGGCATTCTGTAATATAATGAAAATGTTGCAACTCTGCGGCATTTGCTCGAACCAGTTGTTTTACAACTACAGAGCATTGTTGTAACTCTTATGCCATTTTGTTTGACACACTGGTTTTACTATAGTAGCATTGTTGTAACTCTATGTTGTTTATGTACTTTTTTCATATAAAACAAATCTGGGGCCTCTAAACTTCTAAATACACGCCATTTGTTTTTTCTTTTTAACTGCAAAAATACTTACGGTGAAATTAAGTAATAATAGGAACTTGCAGTAGACAGGCATAGAAAATCGCCATGACGCCCATCACCAGATGAAGTAAGTGCTTAACTTGAACTGTTAATGATAAATCATAACCTCTTTTAGGTGGTCGCTTTAATTCATTAAAGATATTTCAATCTAGATAATGCTTGAGAAGTTTCACCTATGAAGAAAGATGTAGAATACATATATGTATCACATCAAATGAAGAAATAAATTTGGAAGTTCTAAATCATAATTGCTATTAATAACCATTCACCCACCTGTTTTACAATATTGGTTACTCTCTAATCTCTATCTCCATCTTTCAAGGAGACGATGGGCCTAAACTAACATCTACCGTCACCCCGAGAGACCCACAAACTAGAGGTTGAACAGCAGGTATTCTGAGACAACTCAATCCTCCTCCTGGTGCAACAGAACAATCTGGTTGTGGTCTTTGCATATTTCTTCCAGGAATGCAATTCAGTGAGAAATCAAAACCAACATTCCTAATGAACAATCTTGCACATTCTTGGCTAAACCCAGAAAAGAAATTGTAAGCAACAGTCAAATTCAGTAGGCTTTTTAGTGAACAAACTAGGTCAGGCAGTACTCCAGAGAACTTGTTGTGCGCCAAATTCAAAACTTCAATCTGACTCAAACAAGAAATTGAGTCTGGCAAATGGCCCATCAGTGCATTTTGGCTTACATCCAAGACTTCCATATCTGTGAACATCCCAACTGACTCGGGAATGCAGCCTGTTAGCTGATTGTTGAGAAACAAAATCTCCTTCAATTTAGAACTCATTATACCAAAACTAGCTGGAAGTGTTCCAGAGAACTTGTTATTAGCCAAATTGATCACCGAAGCAGGAGAGTTGCCCAAATTATCAGGAATCTGGCCATCAAATTGGTTATTGTTGAGAAGAATTGCATCTAATCCCTTGTTGAAAAGATCATCAGGGACAGGCCCTGAAAAGCTGTTGAATCGAAGGTCTAAATAGACAAGATTTGGAATGTATAAAGTAACTGTAGGGAAAGAACCAGAAAAATGGTTGTTACTCAAGTCTAACTCTTGGAGAGAGATGAGGTCTTTAAAAGTATCAGGAATTGTGCCTGAAAACCTGTTACTATTAAGGTGAAAGAGGGACATATCTGTAAGAAGAGATAGTTCTTTAACAAGATTGCCTTGAAGATTTGCATGATTGAGATCTATACCTGAAACAACTGGACCAGTCGATGCAGCATATCTATCATCACCTCTAGGAACTGCACAGAAAATTCCTTTATAAGAACAAACATTAGTGCCGACCCAAGTGTCTAAAATCTTTGACGGGTCATCTGTGATTGCTGATTTCCAAGCTTGTAGAGCAGTGTAAGCATTGTTTAGATTTGAAACTGAAGACCCAGATGGGGTTGGGTTCGGAATGTTGATTCCACCACCAATCCACACGCCTCCACCGCCTGCATTGCCTATACCAATACCAACACCAGCACTGACACCAAAGGTTGCTCCTTTTTCCATTAGTTGGAAGAGGAGGAGAAAAGCTAGAAGCCAGCTCTTCTCCATGATTTTCTCTGTTTTCAAGTTTAGGCTATTTGATGGGTTTTGCTTGAAATGTTGAGGTCACAGGCATTGAATAAAGGAAATGGTGGGGTTGATTGATCTTGGTCCTAATAAATGTCCTCTATTTTTCCTTTTCTCTCTCCAATTTTTCTTTGGTGTATTTTCATGTCTGGGTTTTATTATTAAATTTGTTTCTTTCTGTACATATCTTGACTTTGAAGTGTTGAAATGATGTAGTAGAAGAAGGAGCAGGTGTCTTTGGGATTGTTATTTATTTAACTAAGCAGAAAATTTGGGATTAAGGGTTTAAGTAGCAAATTGCCCCTGAACTTGTTAGCTATGCCCAAATCACCTCAAAATTAACTTTTTGGCTCAATTACCAAATATATTTGCAAAAGATGCCCAATTAATAACTAATATAATACTCATTCTTTAATGATTTTTAAAAGATAAAAAAATTATCAAAATAGAAAATAGTACAATGATTAAAAAAAAGTTTAATGATAAAAAATAAAATATTCATTACTTAATGAATTTTAAAAAATAAAAGAACTTAAAAGAAAAAAGTCTTTCTACCTCAAGCGCTCCACCATTTCCAGCATCTCCACCACCACTACCACCGGACATCCCACTCTCTCATATATTCAGCCACTTATCAACACTTTTTTCACTTACTGAAAATACATTCTCCTTATCACATTTATCATTGTTCTTTTCATCGATCTGCACTTTATTCTTTTTTCTTATGCAGATGTTGGTGTTCTCCAATCTATCCAAAATTCTCTTACTTTCTTTATGTCACCAGTGTGCAAGTGATCTTGATGGCTTTTGTTATTATTTTTATTATGGTTGTTGTGGATTTACTAAAGAAAAGACAAAGACAGTTCTATACAAAGCGAGATTCACATTGATGGTGTCTGTAACGATGATGTTTTTCCATGGCTTCTTGTGTAAAAGAATAGAAGAGGAAGCAGAGAGATTATAGAAGGTGGCGATGGATTGGAGATGGATTTTGAAAGTTAATCTTGAAAGTACTTGATAAGATAAGTAAGACATAATTATATCACGAATTGATTAATTATTACACAATCAAGAAGAATATGGATCCGTATAAGGCAAGATTTCATTCCATTTTTCCATTATTATTTTATTTGCAAGATATTAATTAATAAATCAATTACCATATAGAAGAATATAAAGAGGAAGAGAAGAATGGTGGTAGATGTCCCGTGGCCATGGACTCTTCTGATTTGATCAAATGTTTGATATTGAGATGAAAAATAACTTTTGGTAGTGAAGATAGACGAAGAGAGATGACGATGGTGGTGGAGTAAGGGAGGTGATGACGGCATTCTCTCTTCTTTTTTTTCTTTTCAAATTTTTTTATAATTTTATAATAAAGAGAAAATGTAGGAAAAATGATAGAGAAAAAAAATAAAAAAAAAATAAAATTACAATTTTATACTTTTAAATACATCTCACTTGCCTACACATGCGTGTAAAATACATCTTCTTAAATTTAGG
This sequence comes from Ricinus communis, assembly GCF_019578655.1. Lineage (NCBI taxonomy): Eukaryota > Viridiplantae > Streptophyta > Magnoliopsida > Malpighiales > Euphorbiaceae > Ricinus > Ricinus communis. The sequence goes on from NC_063258.1 coordinate 27,842,778, forward strand.
ACAAATCCGCCAATTTATTAACTATTAGGAGATATTGGGCCAAAGATTTAATTTTGGGATGATTTGGACATGGCCAACAAGTTCAGGGGACAAATTGCTACTTAAGCTGGGATTAAACAACTTTAATTCCTTGCTTGATATTGTTTATTAGTAGTATTTGATGATAATCCAGTCCATAATGATATACTAGTATGGACAATGATTAGCTCCTAAACCCAAATCCACAAAAAAGGGTTTTCAGTTGCATCAGTCCACAATTTAAGAGTATTTATTGCGTATCAAATGTAAGTTGGCTGATAATAATGTGATCACCGGTGACAGGAAGACTGGTTGATGAGGCAATATAGTTGCTCAATTAGATAATAGCAAATCTCAATGCATAATTATATGTAGAAATTTTGTTATATATAATGTATAAATTTATTTATTTTCTTATATTATGTGCAGAATTGTTTATATATAATGTGAAGACTTATTTAGCTTGGTCATGCATAAATATTTTATATCATAATATTTAGCTTCATTATTAGAATTCTCTATTCTATCATATCCATAATTAAATGTGAATTGTTGTGCAAAGTTTTTTTATGTACATTTAAGTCACTATATAATTTAAAAACTCAAACACAGCGTGCAATATTAAATTTCCTAAATCAACATAATCAAAATTGGTTTGACAAATTGGTCCGTGGATCATGGTTATTATTAGATGTTTTACTTTCTCACCTGATTTTCATAATTACAATAGGTCATTAATGTGTCAAGTTGATTTATTTCTTCAGTAAATAAGAACCTCTTGTCAAGTTAATTAGCCCTAGCAACCAGTAGGTCATCAAATTGTAAGTATGCAGAAGAAATCCAATGCTAGAAATATGTATCTCCTTAATTTTCTTTATAGATAATTTTTCTTTTCATTATTCAAAATTTTATATATATTTACATTCAACATAGTATTTGTTCCTGTGCCCGTTACAACTTTGGCACTTGCACTTCAATTCTGCAGGTAACATGCATTGTCTCCTCAGTGAATGATTGGAGTATGGCACACGATGATCATTATATTGGAGAAACGTGAAATGGATTAAAAGGCAAAAAGAGCATTCGACTATGAGCTTTCTATTGGCTGGCAGCTATCTTCCATGGAAAATCCTCAGCTCTCACCAGTCTCCATTCATACTCAACCCACACCAAAAACCAAGTGGGAAAAATGGCAAAGAAAAGCTGCCTGTTCCTAAATCCCAATTTTGTAAGTGCCACCACCTTTAGTGGCAATCCTGCAAAGCAGTCGCATATTTTAGACTTGACCACCACAACAAATTCAGTACTGTTCCATTATGTGCTACCCACTTCAAAAAAGAAAGATGAAATTCAAATGATTATACATGACATGATCCTGGATATATAATGATATCATGTGCTGCATTACATCTATATTTAACCTAATTTAATCATATACCTAAGCTGGTAACAAGTTAAGAAACTCTACTTTACATTAGGAGGCTAATTCTTAAAATTCAACAACTAAAAATAGCTGCAGTCCTAGAAACTCTTTGTATACTTCAGTAAATCTGCATCTGATATTATTGATCACTGAAATACACGAACTCTGCTTAAATTCTCACGAAACCTTGAGTCAGGTTAAGACCAGCTTTTCACCATTATATCACACTGCATATTTACTCCTACTTATAAATAGCAATGACATTGCAATTATATATATATATATATATATATATATATATATATAGAGAGAGAGAGAGAGAGAGAGGATTATGCTGCAAATACTAACTTCAAAGCCATTCAACATTCATTACAGCTCTAATACGTATCTTCATCATTACAAATTACTTAAGAGATTTGAACTCACATTATTATTATTATTATTATTATTATTATTATTATTATTATTTTTCTTATAATCTGATAAGTTTTTATTTCATGTTCAATAATTAAAAAAGATCCCTTATGAGTAAATTTATATCTACTCGCCAAATAAAAAATTATTATTCAGATAATAATAATTCGTAAGAAACTATACGATTTTAAAAAAGTTTTTATGATATATTTTTTCCAAAATACGATTGATAAAGAAATATTGTGGAAGCCAGACTAAACCGGATAGAAGGAGTTGTTACATTAGATGTTTCGACCTGTATTATAATCTTAAATCATACCTCTCATTTTTCCAAATACTCAAATCATTTATTCATTAAAATGAAAGCCTATGGCATTAAAAGAAAAGACCATCTACCCACTAACCCAGACAAAGGGGGAAAACAATAAAAAAAATTGATAGAGCACCTGTATTCATTACCCTGTCTAGTCACTCAAATTGACAAAAACAAAAGGAAATGGAAAAGACCTAAGGGAAGAGAGGAAAAATTTATTTTGATAAAGAATGGGTACATTAGGCCAAAATATAAGTGGGTGGAGGGCCACACCCTAATGCCATTGGTACGTTAAGGTCACATGGCTGAGATTTATGTATGTACCTTTAAGGGTTGATGTTATTTATGGACCACTTGCCTTTAAAAATGAAAAAACTAGCTAATTAAATAGTTAATGATGCTTTATTTCTCATTTTCCAAAGTTTAACCCATCAACTATTCTAATAATTGCACCAAATAATCGTATGGGACGGAAAAGCTTTTGCCTATTTTTGAGGATAAAAAAAGATAAATTTTATTATTATATAAATATTAAAAATAGAATAATGCTATTTTATTCAATATTTGCATATGTATCATTTGATTTGATGTTATAATACTAATGTGTTTCTATAATTAAAATTATTTAGATTTGGAACGATTGTGTAAAATATCAATGCTAAATTGCTAATGCAACCGCTCATTTTATTATTGGTGGATGAAATATCCATAAAATAGGAAAAGAGGGCTTTGGTAAATATGGATTGGTCCTTGAATGCTAAGTTTTATTAATTTCTGATAGAGATGATGTTGGGTTGGGCCCAAGTTGGACAATTATTACTAGTGGATTGGGATTCAGGTCTCCAATTCTCAATTAATTAATTTTACTTCTCCAATTTTCCCTCCCTTTTGGAGCTAAAATAAATTAGATAAAGCTAATTGTATATCCTTATATATTTTAATTATAAATTCTAGTATAATCGAATTTTACCCAATTTAAAATCATGAATTCAATTTCTATAAATGAATATGAATATGTAATTTAAAATAAAATTAATCAAAGACTTTTCAGCTCAATAAATTTTTCTGTAATTTATGATCAAAACTAAAAACAGTATTATATATGAATAATGACTAATTTTATTGTATTGACATAAAAAACTCGCACTATCACTCTCTAATTTATCAATCAGCCCCTTCAATTTCCCTTTATTTCCATTATCGTACCAAAAGAAAACAAAAAATCCTCTTTTTCTTTTCCTTTCCATCGATCGCCAACGCCAACACCACCACCACCACCCTTATCCTTCTCTCAATCATTTTGCACTTAAATTGGTTAATTCGCTTGAGTGGGTGTTTGAGAGATGAAGATCGAGGAACTAGACGATGTGGAGTGCGATCAAGATCAAATCGATACCGTCGACTCTAAGCAGATGATGGTGAAGGTCGACGCCAAGAGAGCTCTTGTCGGAGCGGGTGCTCGGATCCTGTTTTATCCGACCCTTCTGTATAATGTATTCAGGAACAAAATTCAATCAGAATTCCGATGGTGGGACGAAATTGACCAGGTATAAATCTCTCTCTCTCTATTTTTTTGTTATGATCTGTTAAGAAAATGCAAAACGCTATACAAATAGGGGTTTGAGTTTATTTGGACAATATAACGTTAAATTGAAAATCAACTCTAGTAATCTTGTAAATGATTCGGATTAACTATTAATGGGTATGTTGTTGCAGTATCTATTGCTTGGTGCTGTCCCTTTTCCTAAAGATGTTCCGCGATTGAAGCAGCTTGGTGTTGGTGGTGTAATTACTCTCAATGAGCCTTATGAAACTTTAGTTCCATCATCACTGTATCATGTGGGTTTGTTTTCTATATTCAATGCTTTGTTTACGCTTGCCTTCTCAATCTATTTATTTAAGTTGAATATTTGCTAATCTGAACTTAACAGTTAGTAGAATGTTTGCCCTGATACAACAGTTGATAGGAGGATAATAAATCCTGTAGCTGTCAGTTGAGACTTAGTGGCTTAGTTGAGCTTACTAGTTTTTGCTTTTTTATTTCTGTTTGTTTTCACAGGCTCATGGCATTGAACATCTTGTAATTCCCACAAGAGATTATCTTTTCGCTCCTTCTTTTGTAAATATCAGCCAAGCTGTTGATTTTATTCACAGTAAGTAAATATTTGTTAATCTATGTCTTTTAGCTTTCTTGCATCTTCTTACTTGGAAGACTGATTCTGTTTATATTTGTTGCTTACTAGAGAATGCATCCTGTGGTGCAACTACTTATGTTCATTGTAAAGCTGGGAGAGGAAGGAGTACCACTATTGTGCTCTGTTATTTGGTATATTTTTGTTTTTTCCCTTACTAAGCTGAGCTGAGTCTCTTGATTCATTTCTGTGCTGAATGTGTATACAGCTATAAGTCCTTTTTACCCATTCTGTGTGTTGTGTAATCAGTGACATTACCATATTGAGTTTATTACATTTCAGGTTGAGTATAAGCACATGTCACCTATGACTGCTCTCGAATATGTGCGCTCTAGAAGACCACGAGTGTTGCTTGCTCCATCACAGTGGAAGGTAATTAACAAGATTTTCAGTAAATTACTTTCTTAAGAAACGTCAGGTATTTTACTATTCTTATTGAGGTTCTGCCATTTCATTCTTTGGAGACAATCATGCGTTATTGGATTGAGTCGTTTGAAGCCAGTTCCATATGCCTTTTGTTTTCTCTAGGAATGAGATTATTAATTTTATCAATCATCATTTAAATACTTGGTAGCTAGATTTATTATTATAAACAAGACAATTGCACTCTAAGGATATATATCTATTTCTTTTGCTCACAATCTTTGCCTTTTTCTTGCTTATCTGCAATTTTAATGAGAAGGCTGTTCAAGAATATAGCAGGCGTCGACCACCGCCTACTGCACATTCTCCCTCTAGGGATGCGGTTCTGATAACAAAAGCAGACCTTGAAGGGTATCATAGTGCATGTGATGATGATGCTATTGGTAAGGAACTGGCAATTGTCTCTAGAACTAAGACCAGGCCCATGATGGCTAGACTGTCCTGTCTCTTTGCTTCCTTGAAAGTTTCTGGTGTTTGTGGACCTGCTACTGGCCGGATGCCTGAGGCACGGGCATGCTGATCCCCCAAATCCTTCATGAAATGGAGAGAGGTGGTTGTGCTGTATAGAGAAGCATAATGAAAATATGTTTCCAAGTTTCAGGGTGACCCTCTGTTTATAGAGAAAGAAGGTCAAAGCGGATAGGTGGAAGAGTTCTTGGATGTTGCATGTATCGTCACAGCAATGGCTGACAAGCAATTTGCATCGGCTTGTACATAAATCCCACTTCACTTTTGCTTTTAAACAGTTATTTTTGTAGTACTTTTGTCAATAATAATAACATTTTCTCTGTAAGAATCTAAGAAGTGAGGCATTTTACTGGCATTTGAAACATCAGGTAGCCCATCTGAGATAGTCCTTCTCAAAAGCATTTTATTTTGTAGTTTGAGTTGGCTAATCATTGTATTATCCTGTGTATGAATATACAGTGAACATACGGGTTGCACTTGGGTTGAAGAATGTAGCCTCTGTTACTGGATGGTTTTGATCCGTATGAAAAGAGAGTTGATGTATAAGAGATGAGGTGTGAAATGAAATTCTTGCTATATAGATGAAGTAGACGAATGAGAATTCTGTCATCAAAACCCACCAGCTTCTCGGCAGTGGTTTAATGGTTGAAGAAGCATATAACTTAACGGTTCCATGTTTGAATTGAAGCAAAAGGGAAGCCACCAAACTGTTTTTGAGTACACCCCTGAAAGCAAGGAGTCAGTTTTTGATAGCAAAACGAGTCTGTACATGAGTTGCTTTTTGCGGGCTCAAAATGTGATGTGTGGCTCTCCCAAGTCGGTGTTTATTTATATTATTCTCGTCATTGGGTTGTTTGTGCTCATATTCTAATTTTTAAGGTTCTTTTATTGTAATGCTAATAATAACTTAGCTTCAAGTGGTGGTATCTAAATGGCATTCTTAAACATAGAATTTAGGACATCCATCTTTTCACGAATGAACAATTTTTTGTCAACACCTTTTTATTTGGTATCTAACTTTATGAGAGCATTAGCCCACACATTTCTTGGGCTGTCATTTAAATATTTCTTGTCATATCGTAAATCTTATTAATATTCCTTTTGAAAAATAACTATAGATTTCTAATAAGAAGAGTATTAACAGAACCTGCATATACTTGATTTTCATTTTTTTTTTTTTTTAAAGTAGCTTAAATATAAATCAACAATATATATAGAAAGTTTTCGTGGAAATTAATAAATAGGCCGATTAAACATAAAAAAGCATTTTATATGTTTTAATGAAACTAAACCTTTATTCTTCATATTCTTGCTTTAATTTGTGAAGATCTTTATGTTTGCACTCGAATCTAAATCAAAGATGATTCGAGAAGAACCATTGCGCAGAAATCCGAGCAAGAAACTACAATTACAAAGACAATGAATCCCCACATTTATACATGAAATTCAAGACTTCTCTCAACTGTTAATTTTTGTAAGTTTTGAGTTTCACGATTGTTAATTTTAAAAACGTAAGAAATAAAAGACTGGAACAGATATCATTTAATAATGTAATTTACACAAACTTAAACTACTCTATTAGCAGATTTAATAAAAAGTTATTTTTGTTACTAATAACATTAATATAATAATAATAAATCACACTAAAAAATAACAAAGTTTCACTTTCCCTCATCACTTCACAAACAAAATCATCTTCTTATTTTATTTTTCTTGGCATCTCTCATCATCTCATATCATTTACCAATATCCACTAACTACTTAACAACAAACAAGATACTCAATCCAACAACTAAAATAAAATATAAAAAAAAAAAACAAACAAACAAAAATAAACTTGATTCTTGTGATAGGATTGGTTGGCGGCCGTGGAAAGATGTTGTGGTGGCAAAGAAGGATGGATTGTGAATTTGATTATTCTTTTTTTTCTCATTGTTCTTGCTAATTCTGTTATTGTTTTTGTTAGTGCTACCATTTGAATTGTTGTTTTAGTTATCTTTCAGTGGCGATGATGATGTCCATTATGCAAGATATTATTATCAATGTTTATTTATTTATTTATTGCTATTCTAAAATAAGAAGTTATTCATATTATTCAATATAATAAGATATACGAGATTTCAGAAACAAGTAAAATGCATATTTGGTGAATGAGGCCTCATTCAAACGTTTGAATTTGAAAAACTCTAGATAGAAGAAACAAATTCAATTTAGCTCTCGAACTTTTTTAATTTAATTTTTAAAATCTTTGAATAAATTTAATGTAACTTTTTTTTAAAAGAGTGAAATGTACGCACTATAAAGTCCAATTTAGTCTAGTATGGGCTCAATTTGACCAATCAACTTTTTGTGCGGCTCAATATATTAGATTTCAAATTAGTTGGTAGAAGTCATGTAGAAACTAATAAAGTGGTGATAATAGTGGTATTAGATTGTAAAATGTCATATATATTTTTATTTTCTAGTAATAATGTTGGTAATTTCTTATTTAAAAAGTATTGGTGATAGTGATGGAAAAATAATGGTGGCAGGGAGTTAGTTTTCATGTTTTATTGAGTTGTGGTAATTTAAAATAATGATATTTATTTAAAAAAAAAATTAATTTAGAAAAAATATAAAATTTAACTTAGCCTTCAAACTTTATAATTAGATTTGATTTAGCTGTTTTTTTACGCTTTTGTTATAACGTGTGCAACGAACTCACTTAATAAAAAGCTAAATTGAATCTAGCCAAGAAGTTAGAGATTAAATTGGCCATACAAGTTAAAAAGGCGAAAGCCAATTGAGCTTTATTCAAAAAAAGTAAAAATAAAAATCTAACGAATTATGCTTTTTGCAATGTAAAAATTCAAAGACATATATATATATGTGTATTTGGAAATGAGCATGTGAGAGGACGTTTCCTTTTTATATATGTACAGAAGCATTTTACATAATAAATAAATAAGCATGAAAATTGCCATATAATAAAATCCATCCGTCCAAAATTGAAAGCATCTAGCGAAAGGAATAATTTGGAGTAGTTAGAATAATGTCATTTTATAACGTACCTCTCACTCTTATCTCTACGTATAATTGTGACCTACCAGAGCCTTTAACTTTAACATTTCTCACATTTTTTGACATTTTCTTTAGGGGAAAAACTATTTTAACTTTATATGCAACTTAAACAAATTCATTTACTATGCCCACTTGCAATTATTTTATTATGTAAACAATGCAATAATTTTTATTCTTTTCTACCGAATTGGCCCCCCATTATATAATATATAATTAATGCTGTCTTCTAACTTTTTCTTTTCTTTTCCCTTTTTAATGGGAAAGTCTCCTCCTCTTCCCACTTTAATTTTGTTAAATTTAATTGATAAGTCATTAATATAAATTGAGTTGTTAATGCCAAACCCTCTTAGTATGACCAACCTTGCTTCTACTATAGATCCCATCCTTTTTTATAGAATAATCATGCAAATTTAAGTTGATAACTAATTAATGGAGGAAATCTTGAACTTAATTTGCAATTAACTCCGCTAACGATTTGTTATTGCAACTTAGTTAAAGATAAGTTCCAAATACTTACTTTTTATTAGCTGAAAGTCCATAAATAGTAGATAATAAACATTCCAATTTTTATAAAGGAAATGCCAAGTTCTTGATTAGCTGCTAGGATTCAGATATCGTCATCTACTATAAATAATTTCATTTTTATTTTTTTAGTTAAAATGGGGCCAAGTTCTTTATATAATGAATAAGTAGTGTTTCGATAAATTGAGTTCCACGGATGACAAAGAAAACTGAAGAATTAAAAATAAGTTTCTTACTTTGAGAACAGAATAAAGAGTGATTAATCTTACAAGATATGTAGGCGGTATATATGGAGTATAATCTAAGTGGGTATGTTGGGTTCGAATCTAATAATATTCCCAACAATTATTTACATGTGAAGATCCATGGAATTCGTAACTTCATTTGTTTTAGAGAGGAAGATACGAGTACAAACCCCATACTTTCAAGAAAATGAAAAATTATGCAAAATGGAAATAGAAGACGAAGAAGTCCTATTTTATCATTTGGTGAATCATTCTGCATTGGTAAGTTTCTCAGTTGCTAGAAAACATGCAAAGTCATGGAACACGCATCTATGTTATGTCACAAACTGACCAGTAGAAAAGCTTTTCAAATGGAAATTTCAGCAACCAATGAGTGGGTCACTTTCTCATCAGAAGGAAACTATTGAGTTGGGATCACTATCACAAACACAAAGCCGCACCAGTAAGTACAAAGAAAGAGTCGAACACTATATATATATATCTTGAAGTGGATAAAGTTAAAAAGTAAAGTTATAAGGTGTAACTAAAGACACAGGTACATGTAATATATACATAATGCAGTCAAGAAAAATCCCTTACACAAGACTCTAAAATGATTTAGCAGCTAGCCGCAGTAGTATGATAATGAATTAAGAAGTAACTACACTAGAAGAGAAGAGATGTACTGGGGCTAGCTACCATGTCTGGAAAAAGGAAGGTGATGTGAAGAATCCCAAAAAGTAGTTGGTATGGCCATGTTGTGATATTCCTGCTTGCACTACACAATTCTTTCTGCAACTTCTTTATGGGACCAAATCTCTGCAAAACCAGAAGCTAGTATACTATTCTTTTGGCTAATTGTGTTGGTTAACTCTTTATAATTAGTTAACTAGCTTTTATTTGACTATGTTTTAGCAATCCCCTCGTTTGCTATTAGTCAAAGCACTAATTAGATTAAGTGCCATAAATTTCTCCCATATTATTGATTTTAGTTATTGTATCATGCCTATTTGAAGACACTTCAACTAGTGATTAAAATAAGGAAATTATAGTTTGTTCAACAAAAAAACTTTTATGCCTTCCTTATCAATTATTCCTAACAAATACAACCCTTTAAAAAGCACCCAAAATCTTCCATAAAGTGAAAGAATTGAGTTTCACCTTTTTAGGTTGAACAAGACATTTCATTCTCTTTTATCTTAATTTTTTTAAGGAAAAGAAATAAAATAAAACTGTATGTGCTTGGATTGCAGTGCAGTGCTTGTTGATCTAAGCAAAATACTTAGCAGCAAGCATAGTGCTTGGATTCTCTAGCACCTTAATATATCATCAATAATATGAACAATCCCCCCTTTATTATTTTTTGAATGGTGCAATGTTCATATCCAGGGTTTTTGAGTTTTGTTTTATTCATGATATGTGAACTCTGGCATGCGACTTTAAAGAACACCTAAGTTAAATAATTCGATATTAATTAAGAATCAATATAATTAGTGATATAATAAATAGAGTGACACAGGATCTAGTTATATATATATATATATATATATAGCGATGGGTAAGGAGGGTCATTATCAAAGTTAAAGGTTATTCTTGTCTGCTCATTCTCTGTTTGATATCTTTATTCCCTTCAGAAACTACGATGAAGTTGCCTAACCTCCATCTTGATTTAACTTTATTTCATGCACGTCCCCTTGAAAGAAAAAAATAAAGAAAAGATAGCATGCACGTTACTCTCTCTTTCTTATACGGGCATAACCACATTTTTACTTAATCCATAATAATACTGAACAAAAGCTGGAATTATGGAATAGAATAAAGTATCAAAGGATGAGAAGTTTCCCAAGTAAAATAAAAACAAGAGGGTCACTTATAAAATGTGATTTCTGTTACCACCTGTTACTATTACGAATTATTCCATATTTTCTTTCCATTTCATCTCTAAACAGCTAGCCACAAAAGGAAAACTGTAAGCCTACTTTTTAGGAGAACGACAAATCACTCCAATTCAGAATCATCAAGCATGACGTGAAGCTTTGCAGAGAACCCAAAAACAAAATAGAAAAATCAACTCAAATTGCGATTCAGGTTTACCTGTGTCCACATATAAATCACCACCCATTGCCCTTCTGCCACTAGCTAATTCCTAATAAATGGTCTAAAAATACATTATTTATTTTGTCGAAACCTTCAATCCAATCCAATGGTGGAGACCAACACTCCTGTAAACCAGAATGACATTGTGGGGAGTGGGGTCTACACATCAAATCAGAAATTCTTTCTTTTTAACCATCTAAAGCAAATTTACTTTATATTTCACTAAATAGTTGATTAATTATATGGGTAAAATCCAAATCATTAATATCCTGCATCATTCATAAGCAAAAGTAATAATCTTTAACGTTAACTTGATACACACTGACTATAGACAATTATAAGTCTTAAAACATATAAAAGAAAAAGAAGAAAAAATGAAACAAGTGTCATGTATATTTCATTGCAGCACACAACGTGTCACAAGGACTATGATGATATGAACTTTCTATTCCATTTATAAAGAAAAGAGATCATAAAAATGAGGAAGCAGATTTAATTCTACCAGTATTAATTATAGCACAGAAAAGAAAACTCTCTTTTCAAGAGTGTGCTGTGCGATTAAATGGGAAGTGATATTGCATGCATGCATGCATGCATGCCATGTTCTATATTTACTTCAATGAGCATGAAACCAGTGAAGAAAAGTTCTCATCATTACACCCTTACAAATAAATTTATGTCTACTGAAAGAGAGCAGCACTCTTCTTCTTCTTCCTCCTTTTTCTTTAGGAGAATGCAAGTATTATATATATATATATATATATATATGATATGTCTCCACTGCAATACATCTCCTTTAATATAGTGATTTAATCAGAAAAGTGAATGAATCAATTAATTAAGGCAGCTAAAGCATAAGGCACGTTATAGTGCACTGTTGCAAACTTCTATAAATCCATGTAAGGATTAATTAATAGTAACTAAAGAGAATTGACGTCCCCTTCAAAATTTCTCTGAATATCAAAAGAAGTAGAAAAAGTGGGACAAGAATGAGATAGAATGACACTGTACTGTATAGCACATTTTCATTTCCAAAAAGTAGACATTACATAAACTGCTATTCGTATTTTACTAAAAAGTGACTAAGCACAAGAAATTAACAAAGTGTTTTTTCCTGCAATTTGCACAAACTATATGGGTATATTTTTCCTCTCTGTTCAAAGAACAATAAAAGAACTTATACAGATGTCTTGAAATAATAAAATAATAAAAACTATATAAGCATAAAGATGATATTGTAATGATAATGGTGATGATTTTCATGCACGAAGATTTTGCTTTGGTCTTTGGTTCTCCTTCTATTTGTCAGTAGAGAGCAGCCTTTCTTGGTTTCTTTTCTTTTTCTTTTTCTTTGTTTTTCTTTCTTTGTTTCTTTTTCCTTTTGTTCTTTCTTTCTTTCTTTCCAACATGGACTGTTATACAGTTAGTTCAGTTGAGAGCCATTAAAAACCTTAGGCAGGACCCCCACCTCAAGATAAAAGAAGGAAAAAAGAACAAACCACGGAGAGATGGTGTCTTGGCCTCTTCCTGAAAAGACCTTGTGGGATGGCTTCAAGTACTAATGATGATGATAGTAATGTTGTCTGTTGATGTTTTTGTATATTCTCTATTATTTTTGTTCCTACCCATGATGATCCTGGTTGTCAGGGTCTGGCCAGAAGGAAGAGTACTTCAACCATTCAGCTTCTTGTGGGTTTGCAATGGATGACTCCTGTAGCCAATAAAAATGTACCATGTCAAATATATATATATATATATATATATATATGCACACACACAGAAAGGGTTAGGGTTTGAACAGATGTTCTTCAATTAAGCACAAGAAATCAATGAAGTTGCCTCTTTTGTCCTTCTGATTTCCTCCACAATCAAAGTGTCTGATATTGTGTGCTCCTTGAGAAGACACGCATGATAAAAGTTTTATTTTTTATTTTTATTTTTATCTTCTTTTTTGTGTGTGTGTGTTAGACATGATAAAAGTCTCCATGTCGCTATCATCTACCTTTCAGAAGTAAAAGAACATTTGTTTGGAAACTTCTTTTTTCTAATTAATAATTCATTTGTTATCATGTTAATTGACACATAATTACAATTGTTGTATCTTAATAGAAAAAAATGGGATTTCTAGACTTTGGTTTTATGATCTAATTTAAACCAAATCTGCCGAAAGTTTTTGCTTTAGTTTTTATTAAATTTCTTCTACATAAAAAAGAATTAAAAAAAAAAAAAAGAAGAAGAAGAAAAGATTCTTGCTGTTTAAGTTCAAAAATTGATGGCCATCAATTTCACATTTTGCTTTGTTATATATTCTTGAGCTACCTTTTCTGTTATATATCAAACTTAAATCCAAACTAAGAGAGATGCTTGTAATCTTCTTTATTTAAACCAAAAGAAAAAAAAAACTCTAAATTACACATGCAAGAAAGCAGCCTGTAGAATCTATTGTGTTTTCATTAATTTTCCTATGTGCATTCTACTTTTGTAACTCAACATCATGTCCTCTTTCCAGTGAGGTAACAAAAAGATACTCACTGAGTCTACCCATTATATATATATATATAGGTTCACATATCTTTGCTGATACTGTGTAAATTATAATTAAAAACACTCAATAACATGGAAATGAAAAAGAAAAATAAAAGGGATAAAGAGAAAAAGAAAAGCGTTTATGGTTTGTATCTTTAATTTAAATGAGCAGTATAAATAATGAAACTGATTTAAAAAAAAAAAAAAATTTTTTTTTTTTTTAAATTCCTTCTCTCAGACTTTACTTTGTCTCTTTCTTCTGCTTCTTAGTTGGTATTATGACAAACAAGAGGCAAAGATTTCAGGGTCAAAAAGTTCATACTCACTTCTTTAGTATCAGTTGAAGTGCATCCCATAATGAGTTCTTCTAGACCAGATGCAGATCTTCCCCCTCCCATTTTATGATGGTGCTGCTGCTGCTGTTGGTGGTGGTGGTGGTGGTGGTGGTGCTGCTGCTGCGGTATTCATTTGTTCAAAAGATAGCGAGTAAAACCAAAAAAGAATTACTAAATCTTAATCATCATGTCCTTAAAGAGAGTTGAAAAGTGAAAAGACAGTTCATTATGTCCAATTTAGGTGACATTAAAAGCAGAACTGGCTCACTGAGTCTCCATAAGTACGAGCATGAGCCAGACTCAGTTATATATATGCATACAACTTAATTAATTTCGTAATCGTGTATCACCTTAAAGTTCCAAAAAATAGTTAAATGAGTAAATAAAAAATGCAACTTTTATTTTTTTCCTTAAATAAAAATGTTGATGGGAAGAAATAGAAGGAGAATGAGTCTGCGTCGGTAGCTGGCTCCTCCCTATCACCAGGCTACCAACTTGCTTAACCTTCATGCACCAGGTCAAACTCTTCTGACTTTGGATAGAGTAATTTCTATGTTTGATAAACAGTCACTCGGACCTGGTAACTGTGACCCATTTATGAAAGAGGCATCCCACTAATATCATATATATATATATATATATATATATATATATATATATCAAAATATGATTTTTACCTGGATTTCGTTTTGAAGCATTAATCTGGAGACATGATAGGGATCTTCATCAAGAATGATGGATGTGTGATGGAGAGGCGGTGGAGAGATGATGGTGGAGATGGGATGTGAAGGCCTACTTATATGGAAGGCTGTGGTAGCAATCTGATGGTGTACATGGTGGTGTTGTGGCTGTGGCTGTGGCTGTTGCTGCTGTTGATGATGATGATGAGGAGGAGGAGGATGATGATCATGGGCCAGGTGATGTGGCCTATGATGGTGCTCCCGAATCTCATCACACGTGCCTGATACTTGGGTTTCCCTTGCCGTTGAAGCCTCTGCTATCCCCACCTGAAATGGACACAACCCTTCATGAAGCAGTAGTTTGCTAGCGAGTCTATTTTCAGATCCTTCCAATTTCCCTTTACTTCTCTTTCCAAGTCTTTGCGTTTTTCTATCAGTTTTGGAATGTTGACTCCATTTTAATGTTACTTACCACTTTCTGTGGGCTAAGAATGCTTAGTGTGTTAGCTGACAAAGATAATCGAGTAAGGTCCATAGAGATTTTCATGCTGAATTTGCAAGCAATAAACTTAAGAAAAGTAACCCTAGAAACTTTTTCAAATCTTCCCTCCCTTTACTTTTATTCTTTATCATTGATGTTGAGATTTTAAAAAAACTTGAATAATATTGGTAAATGAAAGAAAATTACGTTCATCAATTGCTTAACCAAACGAAAAAAAGAGAGAAAGAAGAAAAAGAAGAAGAAAGAAAAGGTTGAAGACGTAACTTGCAATAGCTTGGTGTGTGTGTGCACATATATATTTTTTGTTTTTTTTAAATGACTGGTTGGATGAGTAATAGACTGAAGAAGAAGATATATGTGAATGTACATGTTGAATGAATGAAATGAGATGTATGAATGTATATATATATACCTCATCAAAGGTTTTCCTGAAAGGGGGAAAGCCAAAATGATCCGATTTTAAGTGTTGAATATCCATGGCAGTATAAGTTGATAGTGCAACAGCAACACCAGCTCCAGTTATTTCATCTCTCTGTGGATTTATTTCTTTAGAAGAGCAACTTCCACTACCACTATCCCTTCTGCTATTAGGATCACTGCTTCCTTCACCAGTAGTTGCACTCCTATCAGTCCAATTGCATTGCCTTGGCTGTGTCTGATAGAAGATCTTTGAAACTACAAGTTCTCCTTCTTTCTCTTCCTCATGCTGACCAAGGTGGTATTGATGCATAACCCAATTAGTCTTTTCGGGTTTTCGATTTTTCCCAAAATTTGTATAGAGGACTAGGATCTTCTTGCACCCTTTTTGTTTTCCATTCACCATAACTGGTCTTGTCTTGCCTGTTTTATGCCACCTTGTTTCTCCACCTTGTAAGTCACATTCAGTTTGAATTTTTCTTCTCTTTCTTGTTCCAGTTGTGTAAGCCTTGGAGGGTCTATGAAAGAAATGCCTGCTCAAGCCATCTCTTGTAACTCCTGCAAGAAAATTGTGACACAAAATTCTTTTACCAAAATCAAAGTTAGGTTCACTTAGGTGTAACAAACTGTGACAGAAAATAGTATTCTTCAAAAGTCATAAAACCCTGCATATAGTTAACTCTCAGCTTTTTTTTTTTTATATGTATATAATTCAAGAATTTGATAAAGATTGAACAGGCATAGAAGCAAAGAAAAAAAGAAAGGAAAAGAAAATAATAATAATATGTGTATTTGAAATAATATTTAACCTGGAAGTTTCTCAGGATGGGTGTAACAAATCCCATCTTCTCCTTCGATAGTGGGAATGAACTCATCAATCAAAGGGTGAGACTTCATGTCTTTGGCTACTACTTTTGCTTCAAGGTGTTCTATCAGTTCTTGGTCTGTAGGATCAAATTTCACTCCTGCTGGTAGACCTAGCCAATCCTGAAAACTCCGTACAAATCCAAGTAAAGATGAAAACTGTAAAGTTTAATATAAACTATACCATTAAACATATAAATCCCAATTTAAAAAAATAATAATGAATGGAGGGAGCTAGAGCGGGAGAAAGAGAGAGACAAGCGAAGAGAAAGCGAAGCTTTAGTTTAACTCAATTTGGGTTTGTTCAAAGGAAATAAACCAAAAGAAAGAAAAAGAGTAACAAAAAAAAAAAGATTGAGAATATAACATGAAGCATAATTCTTGTTTTTTTTTTTTTTTGCTTTGCAATATTCCTTTTTTCTTTTGTTCAAAAAATCTATTTCAAGTTAAAGAATAAAAGAAGAATTGTAATAATAATCCGTACCGGTTTTCCTTCAAGCTTGTGTCCACAACCAGGGCATTGCTTGGATCCACAAAGCTGATGCTCTTCAAGCTTTGCATCTATGAGATCGGAGCTACTGATTGAGCCTAAATTACTCTTATTCATTGCTCTTGCTAGCTGATGCTATCTTCTTTCTCTTAAACTCTTGAAATCTTCTATGAAGTTTTCAACTTTGTATAATAGTTTGGCTCTCATATCCCTTCTTAGCTATCTATACATAAACCAAAATCATGAATTTGAGATCTGATAATACTGGGCGTTATATGTATTAGATAAGTCTACAATGAACCTGAAACAAAAACATATTTGCATAAAATATATGATCTCCTGAGCCTGTTTTTGAGATGGTATTAAAGAAAGAAGAGATGATTTAAAAACCAAGAAAACAAGAACTCAACATACAAGAAAATAGACTGTGACATACTATGTACAAAGTAACCTAAGCTCAAATCAAGAAAACAAGCAATACCCAGATGTGGAAAGAGGATCAAAACTTGAAATATAATTAAACATGTATACATGTATGTTTATGTACCCTAAAAGAACAAAAATAAAAGTAAATAAATAAAAGAAGAGAGAAGTTAGAGGAAGTTGAGCTAGAAAGAGTATCAAGAGCAGGAAAAGAAGAAACTGTGAGAGTAGGAGGGAGCTATAAAACCTGCTTTAACCATGGAAAAAACACCAGAAATCCTTCTCTCTCTATACTCTCTTAACTTTAACTGAAGCTATGAAGAAGATTTATTTATTTATTTTTTTCAAAAAAA
Organism: Ricinus communis; assembly: GCF_019578655.1. Classification (NCBI taxonomy): domain Eukaryota; kingdom Viridiplantae; phylum Streptophyta; class Magnoliopsida; order Malpighiales; family Euphorbiaceae; genus Ricinus; species Ricinus communis. The sequence continues at coordinate 27,860,522 of NC_063258.1, forward strand.
AAAAAAAAAGGAAAAGGTAACCTCAAGCCTAGACACACCAACTTTAAGGCTTTGCTAATTTAAGTAGCGCATGTAGGCGGTTAATGTGAGAGAAAGAAAGAAAGATATAGAGTGAGAGAGAGAGAAGGAAAAAAATAAAAAAAAAATAAAAAACAAAGAAAAGAGAAAGAGAAGGAGAGAGAGAGAAAACAGGATAGAAAGTTATAAAAAATAAAAATAAACAAAACAAAATCCAACTGGGTTTTTTATTTTTTATTTTTTCCCTCTAAAGCATAAGGCTTTCTCTCTTCTTCTCTTTCTTTCTTTCTTTCTTTCTCTCTCTGTATCAGACACAAACACATATAGGATATGATATATTCACTCACACCTTTGTTTTGAGGCCATCTTGACTGCTAAAGCAAAAGGAAGGAAAGAAAGAAAGAAAGAAACGGCCTACAAACAGCTGTTACATTCAAAAGCATATCAAGAATTCAAGAAACCCTTGCCAATATATCCGTATAAAAATTCTGATTATTTGATTTTATCGATATTTATTTAACCAAAACAAATAAAATAAAACCCATAATCACTCACTTTGTATTCTGATGGTAAAAGGGGTATAAAGCTAAGAACTTTAATTCATAGATTTCTCTACCGCAGAATGAAAAGAAGAAAAACTACTACCGAGTGTTTATATAAAAGTAATTGTAGTAAACTTTGAGTAACAAAGACGGTATTGGGGTTACTTACAGTTTTATTTCTTGTTTTATTTGGTTGCCTTGCTAATTAACAGATTATAGTTACTTAATAAAAGTAAAGCTCTTTGTTTTTCTTTTCTTTTTTTTATAAATAATTTTGGAGGAGAGAATAGAAATTGGAGAAGGGAAAATAAATAAATAAAGAAAGAATGAAGGAATGAATGAATGGTAGGAACTCACATGGGTTTTGAGCTGGAGTGGTGATCATGATTCTTTTGCTATGAATGTTGCAGAGAGAAGAGAGAGAGAGAGAGAGAGAGAGAGAGAGAGAGAAGGGAATTACGGGTTGCTTGATATGCAAGGCAAATGAGCAGTGTACTTGATGGACCACCACCACCCCCTCTTATTAGAGCTATTATAAAATCATATCATATACAAGAAAAAAAAAATGAAGAAATTAATACCCAGAAAAAAAAGAAGAAAATTACGAAACTTCAAGCTGAAGCAGACATAACCCGTGTAATAAAACATTAGCTTGTCTCGAACTTTTTGTCTAATGTGTGTGTATATATATATATATGCATGTATATGATAATGTATATTTTAGGATATACATATAAGTATGCACTATTCTTTTAACCCCTTAATTATTATTTTCTTTTTTGGTGGGTTGATATAGATATATAAATATGAATATACTATTTACAAGGCTATGTTATGTTAAATAGTGATTAAAATCCACTATCAAGAAGTGGGGCCATGTTAGAAATGTTTGTGTAGGCTTAAAGTATCTTGGATCGGATGATGGTGTTAGAATTCACGTTTATAACATTCTTTTGGGCAGTCAAGAGTAAATGATGGAGGGACCAAAGATATGTTTTGATGGCTATGATTGCTCCTCTTTTTTTTCTTTTTTCCCTAAATCTATATATATCATTTTTTTTCTTTTTAAAATTATTTATCAAATGGGGGAAATTATGGAAAGAAGAATATATGCTATAGGTTGATATTTGTATATGAAACATAAAGAGTGTGCAAGTTGTGAACAAATCTTTGATTATTAGGCTTCTCTTTTTGTCCCATAGGAATGAAGAAGAGGATCAAATACATATGAGATTATCCAATTGGTTGACCTTCCACCATATATAATCTAGCTCTACATATATATATATAAACATTAACCCTATATTCTTTTTTATATAATTTTTGTGTTTCTTGATTCTTTACATGTGCTATAATTATATATTTTGCAATTATTTTGAGTTTCTCAAGCTTATATGTACACTGATTTTTGTCTCTTTTATAAAGAGAAAAAGAAAAATGTGGGAAGGAATGAATAAGAATGAGTAGAAATTCTGCATAGAATGTACATACATGATATATTCCTCAAAATTAAAATTTTAAAAAAAAAAAAGTAAAATAAATTTCTTTTCAGGATGCAGTCTTGTGGAAGAAAGACTTTATAGTATAACTCATAATGTATGAGAATATAATCTCTTACAATGAGAACAATTTTCCTCTTATTTAAATTATTGTATTGGAGGATTGTGAAGTCTTATGAACTCTTTATCAGGATTAATTGTGACTACTAGATTAATCATATAATAAAAGATATTACTTTAGGGAAATCCAAGATATTAATTATTATACTTTGGGGTCGAACTTCCCATCTTAAGGTTTTATTTCTTAGTCTATGCTCTTTTCAGTTATTTATTTTTCCCTTTTGCTATCACAACAAGAACAGAATTTGTTAAGTAAGATACCTACTATTTTCTTAGTTGATACTCTTGAAAGTAATTATAAATACTTAGCATAAGCTCAATATCTAGATTCTCTCCAACAATAGAAACCCCAAAGAAAAAGAAAAGAAAAAAAAAAAAGGAAAAAAGATATTTCTTGAATTGGGTAATATTTTATTTAAATAGCAGACACTGACCATTAAGCTACATATTAGTCTTGATATAATAAATGAATCCACACAACATAAATTCTGATGTACGAATCAAAGGCTTTATATGAAAGTTTCCTTTGACATATACCATATAACAACACTAACTTATCTTGGTGGATTAAATGAATGTGCTGTATCATACAAGGATGTATTGTAAGTATAGGAGTAGTGTCAGAACTTAAGCCACTAGTTTCATTACAGGCACAATGACACTATCCTTAAGAAGGTGCAGGTTCTTATAAAATCTTTCTACTTCACTTTCATGTGGCAAGACAGGACACCTCTTGATAATTTATGGGCATAACTCCGCTTTTGAATAGCTCTGCTTGAAAAACTCGTGTGAAAGATCAGCAAAATAAGGTTAATATTTAAACTGACAGGGACGGTGATGGTAGAGGTTTTATGTGTCTTGTAACACATTTTAAAAAAAAATAAAGTAGCTTCATTGATATTGAACTCCTCTCCAAATCTATAAACTCTCTAATTTAAGAGTATATTAATAAGTAAATAACAAAAAATGTGTGTACATTTTAACTTTTGTAATAGAAAAATGGGCTTTCCTCTCTCTCTCTCTCTCTCTCTCTTTCTTTAGAAGACTAGTCAATTTGATTTCATACCGGGCAGTGATGAGTAACTTTAAGAATTAAGTAAGTCATAATTTAGTAAAATAAAAGTTAATTTTGAGCAATGAAGGTAATTGAATTGTGTAATTAAGAGTAGTTAAAGAGAGCTAACAAGCATTGAGCGCTATGCAACAGAAGACAACAATATGAGTGAGTACATTAATTCAATTAACTAATCTTGGTTAGTAAATTCTGTATCTGTTTTTTATTATATAATTAAGATGAAAAAGATTAGGAGATTGTTAGCTTAGATCTCATAATTTATAAATCTCAAAAGCCTATTACTTAAATATAAATTGAATGATGGCTGTTGTCAGGGATTTGGAGTATGGATGAGCGACTGAAAGTTGACCACTCACCCTTCAAACAAGAACGACCTCTTGGAAAAACAATTAATATCTATATATATATATGCACACAGAGATTAGATAATTTATAAAGCTCTATCTCTATTACTTAATTCCAAATCGTAAGTATCTACACCGTGTTAAGTAATCTAATTACACATCCCATTATATATTTAGGTACTGAAGAATTCACATAAGAGTAGTAGTTATCAAAGTGGAGTAAATGTCAATTGAATGATATGGATACGAAGAACATCTACGTCCTGTGTGTTTTTTCCTTCTACAAGAATCTTAACATAGTAAGCTTCTTTTTATCACCGACAAATCGAGTGTTTCATGATTTCAGACCCATCTTTCAGATGACAGTAACCTGCAGTTTTTGCTCCCATGCCCAACTCTCAAATGCTTGCAATTTTGCCATTAAATATGTCAAATTAATAATTGGCTGCCCAAAACTTTGACCCTAAAATACACACATATATATATGTTAGAAGGATTTTATTTTTCATGAAGAAGTTATATAAAAAAATTAGATTTTAAAGAGTAACGAAAAAGAATATTCGTGTAGGTTTATAGGTACTATATAACATTACTGTATACAATAACACAACTAATCATAACAGAAAATCAGAAGTAATATTTTGTTTTTAAAAAAAGCTCCAAGGGTAAGTCAAAAACTTGTGAAGAAACGAGAACAAGAAGGGAAAGAAGTAAAAATAAAAGAATAGATAGGGAGTGAAAGCCGCTGACCAACTTAAAAATGTTTTAAAACAAAGCACATGGACATGGAAGATATGTCGTCCAAGTTGGGTAGGACTCCAAGCTATTGAAGCTAATGCTAGCAACAAGTATGATGTTAGGTCTATCTAATACTGTCCGTTGCTTCTGTTCTACTTCATTGGCGTTTTGACCTCCAGACTTCATTGAAATATATCACTACTATGAGAAACAATCTAATGCAGCAGCCGTTTAGATTTGTTTACAGCAGTATAGCTTCCATTTCCAACATGCACGGGCTAGCTTGCTTCCATGTCCGACATTGACTTGCCAAAATAAGGTACAATACGCAACAGTCGTATTAGCATATATCTATCTAGTGCTAAAATATATGAAGAATTATGAGATATGGACCATTATAAAACATCCTCATCATAACAAGTCAGATGAAAACCAACCTCCTGCTTCCAGCTTCACCTTTTTATGAATTTTAGATAACCACTCAATCTCCAACCCATCGTTCTGAAAGACCAGTTTGGTGGCCCAACCAGTAGAGATTGGTTTCAAGCTAAAACCCACCAGCCTAGTGCATTCCATTGCAATCACATTTAAGCAGACACTAATCGTATCCTTTACCGAGTCCATAAGCGACTTTAAGCTCATTAAGTAGACAGATAATGGCAAATAGACAACAACTACTTCCAGCAAGGTCAGCACTAAACAGTTACAGGAAATCTCATGCCACAAATAGCAATAAGCACGTTACGAATTGCCAACCTGTCAAATAACTCGGAAAATTTCTTTCCTCTTCCTCCCACTTGCTGGAATTTTTCACAAGACGGTGGCAGCACCATAAATGGCAAGTTGAACCACAAAAATTGCAAGTACATATCATAAGCCATCACTGGAATTTACTGACATCAAAGAGCTGATAGCCACTGAATGATTTTTCTCAAGAAAACACTTTTGGGCAGAGAAACCAATTCATGGTTTCATTTTGTTTAAGCCAGTTTGTAAACTACAAAAAATAGTCATCTTTTTCGGTGACAGCAAAAAAAGAAAAAAAAAAAATGCCACCAACATATACAGGCATATTATAATGCTGCTGCCAGGAATGCCAATTTATTGATAAAATGGGGATGTCTAAGATTTCCTTATTTCAACTGAAATTGGCTGTAAAAAGCTTGAAGTTTTTCTGATCCACATCAATATAGACAACTGGTCAAAGTTTCCTCCCAGTTTGGTTCCAAAAATGAATTAAAAACTACTTCATTTCGACTTGAACTTCCTGCTAATTGAATCATAGGTTGGGACGTTGACAACTGCAGAACAAAGCAAAAAAACTGTAAATTATAAAGTGACCCTTACAAAAGAATACAAGGAATTCTTAAAAACTAAGAAATACCATCTCCGTGCGATGCCATTGTAAGAGGAGAAGAAATAAGTTTCTGCGCAGTTTGAGTGATATCTTGCAAAGTAACTGAATCTACAATCTTCAAGAAATCCTCCAAAGGTTTTCTACATGACGAACGTTTTATTAGCAAAAGGACAAACTAGATGAGAAACCAAACGAGGAAACATGAAACCAAGAATAATCAGTGATGAAACAAAATTCAAAATAGTTAATCAGGTCAAGGCCCAGCGAAAAATTAAAGTCTCCCAGATCATCAGCAAAAAAGAAACAAGATTTGCCATCCATCTAAAAAATCAAGAGACAAGCCACTAGCAACAAGTTGATAAACTTCATGCCCAAAAGCATTAAGAGAGTAAAGCCCACGCTACATAAAGGATTCAAGAACTGAACAACATCAGAACTCTGCTTGACACGAAACTAGAGAGAGCCAATAGGCTCAGAAATTGCAGAAGACCTCCCTTTTCATTTTCCCTTACTTATAATATCAGAAAGATCAATGACATAGCCATTCATGAAACATCCAAATAACTCCTCAACAATTAAACTTTGCATCATCAGCATGAGGAAATAGGAGAAGGATTATAGAAAGCTAGGTATATTTGGACGATACTTAAGACTCTTTGCTATAAATGAAATGGCATTGGCTGCATAACTAGATGCTGGATGAATGCATAGAAACATACAGAAGAAGTGATTTCAGGCAATTGAAAAAAAAAAAAAAAAAGAATCAGTAGTGGTTAAGTCATCATGATCAAGCCCCAGCTGTACCTTTTACCATATGTCAAAATTTGTCGACCTATATCTTCTGAAACAATTATCTGCAAAATACATCTCAAGAAATGTTAGCAAATAAAACTTGATGCACATTAATAGTCCCCTCTACTAATGCTGTTCAAGGGTATGCTTGAAACCAAGAAATGGGAGGAAACATTTACATACTCTGGATTCTAAATTCATTAAAATAGCAGACTTTGTTGACTGTTTTGCACGATCTAGCTGCACCTGATCAACTGCAGAAAGCAAGAGATATGTAAGTAATGAGCAACTGCCTACCAAGTCAAACATAGCCAGCATAAACAATAATTCGGCAGATAAAGGTCCTTCATCACACCTGCACCTGGTGAAGCAACTGAAATAAGCTCATTAACTGCTAAATCTATGGCTTTTGATGCAAAATTAGAACCCTGCATCCACAAGCATAAGCATCTTCAGAAGGGGCTTGCCCAAATTTATTCACCAGCATCGACAAAGCATCGACTTTATGCTTGAAGAAAAATAAAGTTAATGCCTTTAAAAACAAATTACATAGCCCAATGTGTTTCCATCTTGTGGACCCTACTGCTTGTAGAAGACCATCAAACTTCAATAATGACTAAGTACTAGTTTTAATTTAACTAATACTTAAGAAGTGCTTTAAAATCTAAGAAGAGCTTATTAACTAATCTAATAGTAAAAAGTGTCAAGACTGCGCAAAAAGAATGAGAAAGATCTCCAAACATAAAAATGTTTTGAAGGTTCTACGCAGCAGCTTACAGTCGTAGCTTGGATACCAAATATGCCAGAATGATGGTAAATGTTGCTGAATGCTGTGAAAGATTCAATTTGTGGATAGTCATGCAAGACCCGTAGATCTGCAGATATCAACCATAATAAGTAAGAAATAGGAGATTCCATGTATTAATATAATCATCAATAGACTTCATGCACTCGTATCCTATCCCAAATAAGAGGAGATATAGAGGGAGCAATTGCAGCATAATGTACTCCTTTTGGTACAAATCTTTTGGCCAAGGCAACACTTCATTATAGATCATGCGAACATGAGAAACTTACATAGCCTTGAGTACATTCCTTTTCCAGGGCCACCAGCTGAGAATGCGCCACCTCCACCCATTAGCATCTATAGTACAATTAGGATTAGTCTTATAATTTACTGCTGCCTTCAGATCAGCATTTGATTATGGGATATTGAACCAAAATTACATGCAAATTGAATATAAACAGCCAAGCAATACAATCAGCCACAAAGTTTTAGAGTAATGAAACATGAATACCTGAAGAACAGTCAGTGTCATGGCACCCTTATCATCAGACCAGCCCTTTGGAGACTCAAATGCAAGAGCAAAATGGGTTCTCTGGTCCTGCAGCGAAAGAGTTAAAATATCCTAGATGGAAGGATAAGGTATGTAAAAAGATCTCTATGGGACATCTAGATGTATACCCCTGAATCTGCTTGACAACGAAAATCACCTCCTGTGTAAATGGACTGTGGCACTGGGGTTCCGCTAACTTTAGGTAGGTCGGACAAAAGGGGCTCTGCAATTGATACCAGTTCCTCGTGTTCAACACCAGAAGCCGCGAGCACCATTCGTGGAGCAGTATAATTTTCCTAAATCTCTCAAAGCAACATTAAACTGGTTTCAAATGACTTACAGAGACAATTATTCTATTTGTCAGAAAACACTGCATATGAAACAAAGACCATCTTAAGTATTGCACTGTGTCATAAACTTACAGCTACAAAATCCTCCAAGATTGTACTATTCAAACTATTTATTGCAGATTCAGGTGCCAAAAGAGGGTTTGCCAATGGACCAGAAAAACCAGCAGAATGAATTGCTTCCAAAAGCAAGCCTTGAGGGTTTTTGGAAGCTTCACTAATCTCTGCTTTGACCTTTTGCAGCTGCACAAGATAGATTATCATTATATAAGATTTAAAATATATAATTCAAATAAAATTTGCAGCATATAGATTAAAAGTTACGAAGATTTACTTGTTCTTTAACCTCCCAATCAAGAAAGACAGGATTCCTCACGCAATCAATAAGTAACTCCACCATCTCAGGAACATAAGTCCTCAGAGCATCAAAGGTGTACCCCATCTGCTCTCGAGATGCCGAGGCTTGCACAACACCCCCGATTGCCTCAACTTCCCGCACAACACGCAAGTGGCTACGATTTCTTGTGCTTTTGAATGCCATTTGCTCCAATAAATGTGTGGTGCCAAATGTGGCTGGAGACTCATAGATTGAACCACAGTTAACATATAACCCTATTGATGCAGCAGGATTCTGGCATTCAACAGAAACCAAGGAAAAAAGTGAGCAACTTCCTTAGTAAAGCCAAGACGCAACAGGTACAGCAATATTAGAGCAACTTCAGGAAAACCCCCTGAGAGTGGAGAACATGATAAAAGGGAAAATTAATAATTAAAAAAAAAAAACCTAAGCAAATTCATACATACCGGTGATGTTTGAGAGGCAATTTTCATGCCGTTTGAGAGAGTTGTAATCTTGGTTTCCCCAGGTGCAACATAATCAGGCAATGATGGAGGGAGTTCAACTCCTGGAAGTGGAAATTCTAGAGGCAAAGACTTGGACTTATCACCAAACAGCCAGCTAAAGATACCAACAGAGGGGGATGATTGTACAGCAGCAGCACTAGAACTTGCAAATCTGGCAGGCAACCTACAGACTGTACGATCCTGTTCACACAGTTCAATAGCTCATTTTGTACTCCAATAAACTTCTAACCTATAGGCCTCGTTAGGATTAAATCATTTGCAAGACTTCAATTCAAATTGAATTCTTATAAAATCATGTCACTTGCGGCATGTTTTCATTTCTTTCAAAATGCCTTTCCAGACATTTACTTATAGCAACTACGATCTTCCCAGACATTAGAATTAACTAAACAAAATCCAATAAAATCGAATATTTGCATTTTTTAGACTTTCCGAACACTGTGATATAGTAACACCTTCTGCTAATGTTTGTAATATGATAAACAAACGTATATTCTTATGTTTATCCATTTCTCATATTTTTAATTACCAAACAAATCAATATCAAATTATTTCACTTAACAATTTTATTTTTTTAAAATGTCACTGAATTAAACAGATCTAGCACTGAAGCAATCACGTAATAGCAGATTAAACAGGAAATAATAATACCAATAATAAGTAATGCCAAATGTGCGACGATCATGATAGACAACATCGAATCTTAACGACATAGTAACTTCAAAATTAAGAGTTTAGAAAAGGCAAGAACTAACCTTGAGAGCCCTAAGGCGTGAAGCTGCAGTTCTGTACATGGTGATCGATCGATCAATTGTTCGTCTATCAAACCCTAGGTTGCACGGACAGGTGCCTTGGTTTTGACCGGATGATGCTGGAGTTTTGTTTGTTGAGTCTGTCTCTGCGCTATCACTATTGGGGTTTCAGAGCTGTGATTTTGGGCCTATGGTATGGCGGACACGAAAAAATAATCTGAACCGTCCATTGTCTTTAGAGCAAATATTTCCCGTTGATTTGACCATTTTAACACTTTTAATACCTCTTATTTAAAAATTAAATTTAATATTAACTGCGTTTAAATTTTATTTACACTTAATTTGTCTGTTAGATTAATTAATCAATCTAGGTAAAGGATTTAATCAGTAAAAGAATTTTAAAATATTAAATGTTAAATTCAATAATTACTTTTATCATCAAAATAGAGTATTTTATAAAACATTTTAATTTATGTTAGTTTTAATGTGGAACAAATTATAATTTAATTATTTTAGTACATCGTGAATAAGATTTTAGGCATTGTTTAGAATATTTATACTTTATTTATTTCATACTAGTATTTCTATATTTTAAGATAATTATAATTTCAGTTTATTTACTATTCTATTATTTTGATAAATGTATTAAAATCTTATGATAATTATGAGTTTATGATTTTTTATTTTCTATTAATTGATTATATTGTTTAAGTTATTACGAAATATAAAAAAACGGTTAGACCTATTTTTGTTTTATGTATATTATTTTCTTAAGTTGTAAAATTAATTCCTCTCTTGTAAAAATAACTTATGTGATGTATTAACGGTTATCTTAATTTTTAATTATAATCGTAATTTTACCTTTATTCATATAAAACAAAAAAATGATAATATAATTTACGCGAAAAATCATGTGATATTTTGCACTGATTGACCTTGACCATGCCTTAGGTTGTTCGGCCGTGATGACCACCTCTACTAGTGTAACAATTGAGCCACCAATTAGGCAATTGGTGATGTTAAAAGGAATTGGGACATCAGTGCTTCTTATATATAAAAAGAAATTAATGTCTAGTACTCCTGATATAGATAAGAACTTGCGAAACATTCCTTTTTCTCACCATCCATGACAATTATTTGGATCTTCCCAATTCAGCTTTTGCTCAAATTGAAAGAAACCACAGGTGATATGCTGGTACGTTCTTGGCCCAGGGAAACTAGTGGTTTTGCATTGAACACATTAGCACGAAATGCTCGAGCAAAGAATTTAGGTCTCCACATGTGATGCAACTGGTTAGTTCTGAAATGCAAATTAATATTCCCGCGTACTTAAAATGGACAAATTAAGAATGGACCAAGCATATACAGAGCTAAGTCCATCAAGGAAATGCATGTGGGAGAATATTTTTCATTCTCTACGCAGTGGAATATGTACTCTAATATTGCTAGTGGAACTAATCGTTATTTCTATCTATATATATCACGGTGATTGGCATGTTTTAGTACAGAACATCTTGTTTTACTTTTTTCGATCGGACTTTCCGCGGATTCAACTTGTTATTATTCAAGATGCTATCCCGCATATATTCCTTCTTTTCTCATCCTTAGCAATGGCTATATATATATATATATATATAAATACATACAAACAGAAGCCTGTCCGGAACGTACCATATATATCACAGCTTATTGCAAGCATGGTAATGATGGCAACCATAGTCACCGGCTCGCAATTGCCTGGACATTGTCATTGGCATTACAGACGAATGCCTGCAACTTCATCGACAACAAAAAATTGTAATATTCAATGCTTATCAAGGGTACTTCAATCTGTATTGTCAGGAATAGGGTACTTCAATTTAATTTTGTTCTCTTTTTGTTTGTCTCCTGCAGGTTTCTCAAGGGTCGGTGCACGTCTTTTGAAAATCCCAACTGCTGAGCACGACTTCCCTTTTAAGCCGTCTCTTGGGGGTGGGCATATGCTCAATAATAGAAGACTTCATGTTACGTCTCCGGATGTATCGTCCCCAGGTCTCAAAGTGGAAATTCTTGACGCATTGGATGATGAATATGGTGGATGTGTTATTGATCCTAACAGCTTACCCTCTAGTGCTAATGCTTTCGCAACTTCACTTCGCTTTTCTTTGTCCAATTGGAAGTTGATGGTAAGGCACAAGAAGAATAGAGACACTCTACATCTAAGTTACTTAGAAGTTACTTACTGATTTGATCAAAGCTTACGTGAAATCTTTTTAGGGGAAGAAGGGGATTTGGCTGAAGATACTATCGGAGCAAGCTGACCTTATTCCGATCGCAATACAGGTAATGATTGAATAGTTACTTTTGTTTCAAAATGCAAGCAGCATATGTTTAATGCGCTATTGCTCTTTCAGGAGGGTTTCAGCTACCACCATGCAGAACCAGGCTATATTATGCTAACTTATTGGATTCCTGTCGGCCCTTGCTTGCTCCCTGGTAGCCCTTCTCATCATATTGGCGTAGGAGGATTTGTGATCAATGACAAAAGAGAGGTATTAATACTACTTTTTTTTTTCGCCTTTTTCTTTTAAAAGAAAAGAATTTCTTCTGTAGGCTTTTTGGCAGTATAATTATATAATTTTCACATGTTTTAGATTCTTGCTGTGAAAGAAAAATGTTCCTGTAGTTGCTCTGGATTTTGGAAGATGCCTACAGGATATATTAACAAGGTGATTGCTTATAATCACTTTCACCTGATTTTTAAATTCACCTAAAGAACAATTACGATTCTCTTAATACTTGCAGTCTGAAGATCTATTCTCAGGAGCCATAAGAGAAGTGAAAGAAGAAACTGGTGTAAGGAAAATAAATTCTTTGTATCAATATCAGCATTTTTATTTTTTTTACTTGTCCAATATACACCAACCCTTCTTGCTGTTTATAACTTGCAGTCGCCTTTTGCTCAGGTTGACACAATTTTCCTAAAGCTGGTTGCTTTCAGGTATACGATTCTTTACAATTCAGCAAGAATTGCCTTCTTATGCTTACTTTATTTGTCTGAAACTATAAAGCTCTTAAAAATTGAAACTCGGCAGACATGCTCACCTGGTGGCGTTTGAGAAATCAGATTTACTCTTCATGTGCTTGCTCAAACCACTATCTGATGAGATCACGATCGATGAGAATGAAATTGAAGACGCCAAGGTAACAAAATTATTTTATTCTCGACATGCCTATAGCAATGTTCTGTTTTACATTTTCCTGACATTGACGCTATGTGTAAATGATTGCAATGGTGTATACTATATGTGTTGATTCTAGTGGATGGGGCTCGATGAATTTATGAAGCAGCCATTTTATCAAGCGGACCATATGTCGAGAAGGGCAATTCAAGCTTGTGTTGCAGCTTATGAAGATCATTATAGTGGGTTCACTGCACACCAGCTGACCTCAAAACTCGATGGCAAATTATCTTACTTATATTACGATAACTCCAGCAGCTTTTAAGATTTGAGAATGTGATCAATGCCTGCCTTTATCGGAATCTTTTTCTACTGTTGAAGGTTGAAGACTCTGCTCCATTTATATGAGTTTAGACCATTTATAAAATAAGGTCATATTAATTATTTGAAAATCTTGGGCTCATATTTTTAAATATTTCACTCAGCTCCGCTCCGCTCATAATATAATATAATAAAATATAATATATTCATTTATATTTTAAAACTTTTCAAATCTAAATAGGATTTTTTCAAAATAAAATAAAAAAAACAAAAGAATATATATATAAATATGTATATATAAAAGCCTTAGTTAAGTTATTTTCTTATAATAAATGTAAAAATCTCTCCTAATGCTAAAAAATCAAAAATAAAAAACTTCTATTTTGAATTTTAATTTGTAACCTAAGTTTCTAAAATTGATTACGGATGGAGTTGTATCCGATAAACAAAAATAAATATATATATAAAAAAAAGAAAAGAATTAGCTGTTTGGCAATTACAAGCTTTAGTTTAAGTCTTAGTTAATCAGTTAAAATCAAGTGAAATTAATAAATTGTATTGTTTGATATTTAAAATAACTCCTTATGTAAAATTAAAAAGTTGGGGCAGAAATCTTCTTCTTTTCACAAAAGAAAGTAATTACTGTAGTATTAATAATATAGTTAGATTATATTCTTTGAACCCAGTGAGATCTGAGTCTTAGGAAATAATAGATAATTTAGTATTTTAAAAGCAAACACTTATCTTATCATAATTCACATATAATATCATTATGTAAATTATGTCACTAATTCCAATTTATAATAGAGTTACTTACGTCAACATTCTAGACTTAAAAATATATGTTTGGCTTGTGAAACAATCAATTAAGTTAGCATGAATCGTATCAAAAGATTTCTTAATAATGCCCACAAATCGAAATAATCTTTTTATCCATAGAAAATTCTAAGGCAGGCTTCCAGAACGGTGGTGACGAAGATGGAAGATGGGGTCCACATGTAGCCCCCATTTCCATGAATCTCGTGCGTACCTTCTAACACCTAAAAAAGAAGAAAATAGTTATTTTTCGAGTCTATGTTAGACGTCATGCAATGCATGTGACTTGCTTTGTTCAACGGGCTGCCTCTCTCTAAATGACTCCTCCACGCGTGTGACATGATGTATCATACACGTCCTTTCTATTTTTCTTATAACGCATTACCAACATTGTTATTATTTTAATAATAAATACTTTTTTTTATCTTATTTATATTAATATTTTACTTTAAAATAAATATCTAGTATTCAACTGAATACATATAATACAATAAGAATGTAATTAGTAATTTGTTGCATAAAGTTAGAAAATCCTATTAATTTATTAACTAATACATTCTGATAAAAATATAACTACTTTATTTTAAAATTAAGGTTATCTATGAAAAATTTCTAGGAAAGCTTTCATTCAAAAAACACTAAAATTTACATCAATATTATACGTATATATCAAAAATAAATAGATGTCACAATATTTATTTTTTGTGTCAAGATTTCAATGTTTTAATAAATATATGTCACAATATTAATTCTTATGGAAAAATTAAAATTCTAACTCTATTTTTTCTATAAAATCTAAATTAAACTATTAATTTATAGTTATTATATACTAACAAATTTTTATGTTTTGCTAAATTTCAAGATTTATAAATTGACTCATTTTATTGTTAAACTAAACTGTCTTATTTAATTAATAAAATAAAATAACTTGAAAACTTTGAGTTATTAAATAAATAAAGACCTTTGTTGCCTAATAAGTTACAGCATAAGTGAATTTTTAATAATTTTTATCCGCTATTTACTTTTTATTTATTATTTATTAAATAAATACTATAAAATCCATAAAATCATACTGAAATCATTTAGCAATACCATTTTTCTTTTGGAGAAGGATGTATACCTTTAATATTACTAATTAATTTGTTAATGGATATAATATCTAAATAGTTGTTGTTGAACTCTTTTTTAATTATAAACTTGTATAGATTTAGACAACGACATTCTTCTTCTAAAGTGGGAAGCTCACAATTTTTTTTAAAAAAAAAAGAAAACGATTTAAATATAATATGTAAATTAGAAGTATTCATAGATCATGGTTCGATTTATCTAATTTATACAAAAAAATTAATTAAACTAATTTCATCGGTTTATAAATAATTATATAAATTAAAATAAAAGTAATAAAAAATTTATTTTTATTTAATATTCGGTTCCGTGCCATCTTTATAGTTTTCTTTTTCTTAAATCATAATGAAACTAAAAATTTACAATTCTATTTGATTTAAAAACCAAAACTAATTCATATACATTTAAAACTATGGTTTTTAATTTGAACTAAATTGAATCATTTTGATCGGGTGGATTTGGTTAGAGTTTATGCAGCCCTGGTCTAAACTGTTTTTTTGCTGCATGATATGCTCCAAAAAGATAATGGAATCCTAGTTATTACTTTTACTAGTGGGCTGTGTGACATGCGATTTCATGTGTTTGCTGTTTTGAATGGCTGCCCATAATATTCAATATCTGGTCTGTCTTATCGTAAACATTTTATTTTGACAATTAAATAAGTTGGAAGTGTGTCATTTTTGAATTCTAATGGTCAATTTCAACAAGTCAACACAATCTTGGCACAAAAGAAAAACCCCTTTTTATTTATTTATTTATTTATTTTTGTTGTTCGTAAATTTTCCAAATCCAAATCAACCCCAAAATTAAACTCCCCATCTTTAGTAAAAAAAAATTAAGCCAAAATTAGCCATTCATCATCTTTCAAGTATCAACCGCACAAATCACGGTTGTTTGTACCCTAAACTCCAGTATACCTGATAAATGATTATCCTAAATTTATTGCATATAATAATACGACAATACAAAAGCATAATAAATGTAGAGATTCTCTTCCAGCTCACCATGCAAATTAGCATTTTTAATTGAGTACCAGCAGTTTATTAACATCAGCAGCATAGCACATTAAATAAATTAATTCAAAATCACTAAACTATTAAAAGCTCTATATTTCATATCATTATTACAATTAAGATTTAAGACAGCGATCAACCATTCCGCCCGTATCCGCCATCCAACCAGACAAACTGTTGTCCTTTTTAGTTCTGACTGACCCGAATAGGCGATTTCTCGAATCCATTACCGGCAACTCTTGCTGCCCTGCCCCGGCCACTACTTGAAATTTGCCAAATGTATTACACCGAAAGATTAAAATATGGATAAGATTTTCTTTTTTCTTTTTATAAAGAAAAATCCTCTAATTGTGTATCATATTTATGTGATAAAAGAAACATTTTTATATAAGAGAACTGGATATAATAATAATACACCACCATTTGCTTATCAGTTATCTCCCACGAATCAAACTGTGCCAAATAAGGCAAATAATTTTCATTTTGTTTTTCTTTTTCCAAGAATCTAGAAGTAAAAAATAAAATAAAAATTCAACCTTCCTTTTCCCACCTCCTGTCCTCCATCGATCCTTTCCACTCTTATTAGTCGGCCAAACAAAAACCACTGCTTAAAAAGTGAAAACAAGTTAATGGCCACCTGTTTCATTTTTGGGTTCTTATGAGTACCTTTCAAAACCAGGCAATCGCGAATACCATTAAACGCTACTCTTCTTCTTTTCTTTTTTTAGAATTGTATTTTCATTTTCTTTTCTTTGGTCAACACTGGTTCCTATAAGTATGGATGGATTAGCTTCAACATTTTT
The DNA here is from genome assembly GCF_019578655.1 of Ricinus communis. NCBI lineage: Eukaryota > Viridiplantae > Streptophyta > Magnoliopsida > Malpighiales > Euphorbiaceae > Ricinus > Ricinus communis. Next base: position 27,877,546 of record NC_063258.1, read on the forward strand.
TTCTAATTATTATACAGTTTTCTCTTCGGTGCATGGATTCAATCTTATGTCCTAAATATTCATCGTCGGTTTCTTCTTTGAATTATCGGTTTCTCGAAACTTCTACTTCCACGAATTTCTCTTCCTCGCTCAGTTTTACTTGTCATAATAATAGTAATCATAATTCGGGTTCGGGTTCTGGATTCGGATTATCCACTACAGCCGCTATGTCCAACGGCAACGGTATTTACAAACCTAAGATCGTTACCGGGGAGTACGGTTACGTTCTTGAAGATGTTCCTCACTTGACCGATTACCTTCCCGATCTTCCTGTACGTATCTTTTTAAGCATTTTTCTTTTATAGAAACTTTATGTATCTGTACGGAAAATGTATACACGTATTGCTGGATCAATTTATAAATAAGAAAAATGGAGGTGAAAAGGATGAGAAAGTGAAAGTTCTGGATTCATTTGGATTTTTTTCCTTACTAAAAACGAGATGCTTAACTAAGTTAATCGTAATTGTTTGTTGAGTTATTTATTATTATTTTTTTCTAAAATCATGCATTTCTTCGGCTAGTAAAGTGATAAAGGAGAGATTCTGTTTTTCTGGATCCTTAATAATTGTGACTTTTTCTTTAATCAGTCAAAAGCACATTATTTGTGACGATCATCATGGAAAGATGTATTTAACAAATAATCTGGAAGCATGATATTGTTGTTCCGTTTGTTTCGTTCACCTGCTGATTCTGTGTTTGACATTTATTCTGTTGTAGACTTATCCCAATCCTTTACAAGACAATCCTGCATATTCGGTTGTAAAGTAAGTCTCCCTCCCTCTTATTTGCTCTTTTGCTGTTTTTGTAACTCCTATTGTGAATTCTTGTTTACCACAGTGATTTTCTGATTTTACCAGGCAGTATTTTGTTCATACCGATGATTCTGTTCCCCAAAAGGTCAGCTTTCCATATAAATAATTGATTAGGCGAATAAGGATAATAAATGTGTTTTTGCTATAGTTTTCTCAATGACAGAGTTCAGTTTATTATTACTTGTGCTGTGTTGCTCGATTTTAGTTGTGGTCTAGAGATAGCTATTAGATACAGGAGAGGTGCTGAAAAACTAAAATGTTATTCTTTTGTTTTAATTCTGTGTTTCCTTATTTTTTAGATTGTTGTTCACAAGGATAGTCCAAGAGGAATACATTTCCGTCGTGCTGGACCTCGCCAAAAGGTATGTCTTTCTGGCCTTTATACATAATGTGGAGTAATGCAGTATAACCCTAAGAAATTTGTTGGATGCATTTTCAGGTTTATTTTGATTCAGATGAAGTTCATGCTTGTATTGTGACGTGTGGGGGTCTCTGCCCTGGGCTCAACACTGTAATTAGGGAAATAGTTTGTGGCTTGTACCATATGTATGGCGTGAAGAGAGTGCTGGGTATAGATGTAAGTGACTCTTATGGCCTTTACTGCAATATAAGTTAAACTACATTGTTAATCTGTCTGTCTTCTCTCTTGCTTTATGCTTGTGACTGTTTTGTTTTCTTAATTTTCATCAATAATTTGAAGTGCTATCCTACCGGTTATCTGCATGGTTGCAATTGACATTGCTTTGTTCAGAAGACATGCCAAAATGTTTTCATATTGTCTAGTGTTAGTTTTTATATTTTAGGATGACATTGTTTTGATGAGTTAATTTAATCTGTAGGGAGGATACAAGGGTTTTTATGCTCGAAATACCATTCCATTGTCACCTAAGGTTGTAAATGATATTCATAAACGTGGTGGAACCATCCTTGGGACATCACGAGGCGGCCATGATACTTCAAAGATAGTTGATAGCATTCAGGATCGTGGGATTAATCAGGTAGATGGCACTGTTTGTTAATATATTCTCTTAATTTAAACCAATGGTTGTTTACTCTTAGCTGTGTTGCACCTCAGGTCTACATAATTGGAGGAGATGGAACTCAGAAAGGGGCATCAGTGATATTTGAGGTAATTTACTTTTATGCGATATTAGCTGGAACAGTCTGCATCTTTGTTCCTCGGTAGATCATGATTTTTAGATGAATTAGAAGATACAAAACTTCAAGTGGAACATGCTATTAAACAATAAAGCTTACAAAAGGAGAATAAAGCCGAACATGCTATTAATTCCTTGGTTGGAAAGTAGAATCTGTCATATATAAATCTACTTCTTTTGCCTTCTTTTCCTTTTTCTCTTTTCTTTTCTTGTTGTAATTCTCTTAAAATCCTATTACATTGTAGGAAATTCGAAGACGAGGTCTCAAAGTTGCAGTTGCTGGAATCCCTAAAACCATCGATAATGACATTCCAGTGCGTACACTGAACTAGCCAAACTGCTGCAGTATTTCTGAGATAAACAGTGATTTTTATTTGACAATCTATGACAGATCACATTTTATATCTTGAATAATAAGACATTGTTAAAAAATTGTCTGATCATGACAGGTCATTGACAAGTCCTTTGGCTTTGACACTGCTGTTGAGGAGGCTCAACGTGCTATTAATGCAGCACATGTTGAATCTGAAAGTATAGAGAATGGTATTGGTCTTGTGAAGTTAATGGGTCGCTACAGTGGTAAGCTCCTATATGTTCCCAACTGCAGTTTAATTTAGCTCTTAAAGCGGCCTTATCTATTCCACAGCAAACATATTGAATTACATACAGATGGGCAGCATCATCTTATGTATAGAAATGAATATTAAAGCCTTTAATTCTAGGTCTTTCTACTACCTAGCTATCTACAAAATTAAGCTACTTCGATTCTTATGTAGGACTTGAAATTCTTGCTCTTGCATAAAAGACTCTCAGTCTAGCCATTTCCAGTTCTTTCTTTTTTTAGAGCTATGCTGTAATGATTTCATTTGGAGTTCTGGAATGAGATTTATTGCACGGTACAGGATTTATTGCAATGTATGCTACTCTTGCAAGTCGAGATGTGGATTGTTGCTTGATTCCGGAGTCACCATTTTATCTAGAAGGGGAAGGTGGACTTTTCGAGTACATTGAGAAACGACTCAAAGAAAATGGGCACATGGTCATTGTGATAGCCGAAGGTGCTGGACAGGAGCTGCTTTCTCAGCAATCAACACTGCAGGATGCTTCAGGAAACAAGCTCCTCCAAGATGTTGGGTTGTATATATCGCAGAGGATCAAGGTATTGGTTTTAATTTGAACTCTTTTGCCTTTATGTTCAAGTCTTATCACATAGAGACATGCAAGTCTTTTCAGCAAATTGATTCTTCTGTACGTTTTTTGCAGGACTTTTTTTCAAAGCAGAAGAAGATGCCTATAAATCTCAAATATATAGGTTGAAACAACAGTCAAACTGAAGAAGTTGATTTATACAAGCTTGTTGTTGACTAGGATAATTAACTATTATATCTTCTCCTTTTTGGCAGATCCTACATATATGATTCGTGCTATTCCGAGCAATGCATCTGATAATGTGTACTGCACACTTCTTGCTCAAAGTGCTGTTCATGGAGCAATGGCTGGTTACACTGGCTTTACAAGTGGTCTTGTTAATGGCAGACAAACTTACATACCCTTCTATGTGAGTTAATCCCTTAATCCCTTGCATGCATAAATGAAGGGAACTTCTTTTGCCATTCTTCTTTCTATCTTATTTGGGTGTAGCAGATCTGCAATAATTAGAGTCTTTTAAGAAATTTGGCGCTGTTGATATCCTTCTAGCTCTTCTTGTGATATCTGATTGTTTGACCACTTATATTACCTTCTCCTTCTCTTCCTTCCTTTTTCTTACATTTCTTTTACCTACAGTCTTTATCATCTTTTTCTTCGCATTTTTTTCTCCTCTCTATAGCTCTCACTAATATGTTCACATTTGCTTCATTCTTGGTCTCATGTGCCCATTTCCCCTTTTCTTTTTCTGTCCCTTTTCTCTTTCTTTCTTTTTTCTGTTAATGGGGGGTTGACATTTCACATTTCAAAATGCTGTGAAGAAACAGAAGGTTAAAGTTATGCATCTCAACCTTTTGGAGTTGCTCGTGTAAATGTACACACACAACATGCATACACACTCTTTGATTGTTTGATCTTTCATATAATTATCAAAGTCGCTTTTCTAGATTACTGTGTTGTTAATTTTTTTTCTGAAAAAGAATATGCAAGTTTATGGCATATAGCCCTCAACAACTTGTAATTTGTTTCATAATTATAGTGGAAGATTAGGTTCTTGTGTCATTTTCTTTAGTGATTTAAAAATTCAAAATTCTGGCTTAACACTGATGTCCATGGTTATTCTTCAGCGAATTACTGAAAGCCAAAACAAAGTGGTCATAACAGATAGGATGTGGGCTAGGCTTCTGTCTTCAACAAATCAACCTAGCTTTTTGTGTAAAGATGACATTGAAGAAAAGAAAGAGGAGATTGCCAAAGTGGTGAAAGCAGAACAACCAGAAAAGCAATTGATGGATGATGGGAATTGTGCAGATGACATTGTGGCAAAGAAAGAGGTCAGCTACATGTGATTGAGATTATTATTGCTTAGTCAGTCTGCAGTGATCTACTACCACTATTTTCCTACCACGCATATTGGTCAACATTAGATTAGTGATATTCAGAGGGTGAGTTCTGCCTTTCGAGTTTTATTTAAAGTGGGAGAGGAGATGGTAGTCTTCACTGCTGATATAAAAAAGTTTATTGTTGTGAATTATGGACAAAGATGAATGATTAAGAGTTAGGTCATGCGCTGGACTGTAGTGTATGATGACATTGTTATATTATATCAAAAGTAGTTTTTCCACTTTGTGATTTTTTTACAATTCCTCTTTTGATTATGGAATTATAGAAAGTATATTCTGAAGTATCGTGGCGTTTATTTTTCTATCAATTAAATCCGAACATACCTGAAATGAGAAGCAAAACAGCTACAGAAGACCTGATAGAATATTGTGGTGGCGTGCATCATCAACCATGGATGGATCATTTTCAATTTTTATGCTTTGGAATTGGCATTGTATGGCAAATCCTGGTAAAAAAGTTTTGTAAATTTTTACAGAGTGAAACCCAGACTTTAAAGAAATGTGGATCCGATACCCAGAAATTAAAGAAAAGTGGATCAGAGGGGCATGAACTAGAGAGACATGAACTCTATGCTCAGGTATTAAAGAGAAGTGCATCAGATAGTCGTATAGTAGAGGAATGGAAACCCAGAAAACACACTTATAAGAAAAGATGGTTCAACTTCAACTTGGCTCTATGCTGCCATATCCCTGTCCAAAGGCATGCCTGTGAGCATTCTAAGAAATAAAGTAGCCCTGCATCAGACGAAAGACATATAAAATAAGTCCAGCCAACGGAGTAACACTGGTCAAGTCCCTTCCTCATTTGTTGTTCATTTTTCTTGAATATAACCAATTCTCTCTAATTTTTGGCGATTCCCTGTGTATTTTCATCAGAGTTAAATGACAGATAGGAAATAAAAGAGGAAACAAAATTTTTAGAAGTCTTTTCTTGTAAATTTTGTATTAGTAATATAGGTCTCCTGTTATAAATTAAACTTAGCTGAAAGGATCATTAAGCAAAGGGAAAAAAGCACTATGTATTATCATGCTGGTCATTGATTTTTTTCTTTTGGGTGAATCCCTCGATGTTTAGATGAAGAAGTAATAAGAAATATGACTTTATCTACTTCCCACGTGTAAAAATGAATTTATTTGATTACATTGTATTTGGTAGAAATCTATAAAATTTATATATTTTAAATAAAATGAGAATTAATTTACAATTTTACATAATTAAAATTATAGAATTGATTATAATTAAATTAATTTTTTTTTAAAAGTAAATAAAATCTTCAAATAAATTCCAGATTAATAAATCAAAACAGTGAATCTAATATAAAATCTTGATTTGGCCAAAATTAAATTGATTAGAAACATATGGTATTTTTGTTTTTAAGCACGTAAAATGGTCAATAGTAATCAACAACTAAGAGGTTCACTCATGGAATGTGGAGAGCAGATAGGGCAAAGAGCCTTATAGAATAGGGAGCTAAATTACATGTAGTGGAAATGAGGTTCCCTAAAAGTTTATGTGGAAGTTATGATGCAAACAACCTAATACACACAGTTATCTCTAGATTTCTATCGGGCTTGAAAGAAAAAAGATTCCTACAAGTGGTGATATCTTTCATTATTAATTTTGCTTAATATTTTATATTTAAACGAAATAATAATATGATATTATCATGAGTGATTGAACTGGGAATATAGAAAATAATCTAATAAAAAATAATATATAGTCTTCGAAATATATGAATTAATTAGTATTTTTATTTTAAAATAAATGTTGTTTTGATGTAATTATGTAAAGATTAAAAGAATAAATTTAACTATAGTTAACTACAGTAATCACCAGCTTGATAAAATATTTTTTTATTAATATAAATCTTATTATCTGATCTCATTATATTTTTCAATATTTCATTCTCTAATAATACTTTCATCTGTAATGAATAATAGTAAAATGTATATCTCTAAAATAATTATAGAGGGAGTTGCATAGAGATTTTTAAAGAAAAATTATCGGATACAGAAAATAGAATTTATAAATTACTTTAATATAAAAATTCAACTTTTTTAATTGTTTTTGAGTTAAATCTTGTTGAATTTCTTTTTGTTTTCAAATTTCGTCGTCCAAGAATTGCTAAAAGAAATAAAATTCATCGTCCAAGGAAGAAGTCTGATCATAAACAGGTGTCGTTGGTAGAACGTCATGTCGTCAAGGAGTAGCGTAATTTCCTAATACACATAAAAGGAAGCAGGCAAATCTAAGGCCAGTTTGGTTTCTCCATAACAGAAATAAAGAACAGTGAAAGGAATCTCTCGGATGTTGTAGAAAATTATTAAAAAGAAGAAGGAAGAAGAAGAAGAAGCAGCAGCAAAATGGGGATAAGATTCATATTAATGGTAAACAAACAAGGCCAAACACGTTTAGCTCAATACTACGAATGGCTAACCCTCGAAGAACGCCGTGCCCTCGAGGGCGAAATCGTGCGCAAATGCCTCGCTCGCAACGATCAACAGGTTCTCTCTCTTCAGTTACCTCTAATTACGTAACACATATTCGATTAACCTCCGATCTTCTATAACCAACATTATATTTGCTGCTAATCCTTATTTAATTCTCTTCAGCATAGCTTAGGTCAATCAGAACAAATTTGATCACATTTGTTTCCTGATTGATGTTATTGTTGTAAATACTGAAATTACAGTGTTCTTTTGTGGAGCATCGCAACTACAAAATTGTTTATAGGCGCTACGCATCCTTATTTTTCCTGGTTGGCGTCGACAATGATGAAGTAATTTTTTTTTTTTCCTTTTTTAAATTTAAGAATTGTGCTTTTCTTGTTTGGAATGTTCAAATATGCTAGAACTCAAAATGCCTTTGGAAAAAATCAAGACATTTTGAAAGAAAAGAAACCATGCCTCAAATGACATGATTTTGCAAGTATTCAATTCATATGATTTATCCCAAATGGGGCTTAGATGTTTTCGCTTCCCCTGATTTTTCTAAATCCTCATGTAATTGGATGTTCTTTCTCTTTCTTGTACAGAATGAGCTAGCAATTTTGGAATTCATACATCTGTTGGTGGAAACCATGGACCGCCATTTCGGCAATGTGGTAAGTTTCTTGTATAATATTGTGTATCACCAACCTTCTGTCTCTGTTCTCCTGCATACCTTTAGGTTACCATTTTCTTCAATGAGAAATGTTTATTTGTTTCTACAGTGCGAGTTAGACATCATGTTCCATTTAGAAAAGGCGCATTTCATGCTAGAGGAGATGGTCATGAATGGCTGCATTGTTGAGACAAGCAAGGCTAATATCCTTGCACCAATACAGCTGATGGACAAAACATCATAATAAGATGGGTTAAGTGCTTTCGTTTTGCTCTTGCATTCGGCATGGATTTGCATTTCTGTTCATGTTATTTGCCTGTTGTACAATAAGTTTATGAATGCATTAAAATTCTTATCTTGGTTAATGAAAAACTTGGTGTTGATATATTGGTACTACCGAACATGGTCTTCTACAGATTCTAGTTTCTTTAAACTTGGTGAGCTGCTCGTTTTATTAATAATTCTATGATCTGGTCAAGGAGAAACTTACTTTCTGTAGCCAAGCAGAATCTAACTGGTAATCAAACAGTAGGTTCCCTATGCTTCTTTCCCATTCTATGGAAGAAAAGAGCCATGCTTTGTACAGCAATACATCTCAAAGAATGACACCATTTGCTGCCTTAGCTTGTGTAAAAGCTCTCCTAATATTATCTTTTTGAGGAATTCTAGACCCTCAAAGTAAGAGTTGAACTAAGATTTTCACACTGTCACTCTTTCTAAATCACCTGCTACGTAATAATTGCGCTTTCTGCTATCAGGATCAATATTATGTTTTACCTCTAGTTGTATCCTTTGGTTAATTGTATTTTCTTATAGGTTGTAGTATGCACTGATGGTGGCTAAGTTTCTCTCTCATTTGATCTTCTAGAGGTGTACCATGTGTCGTTCTTGCTCTAGCGTGAAAGTAGAAATTCAATGTGTTGAAAATAACGGCTGAATATTTTCAGCATTCTTTCTATTATATCATGAAATCAAGCGTGTGCAAGTTGACTGAATTTGCTTACAAATAATCAAACTTCTCCCAAGTTCTATATACAACAAATGGACTAATTCCTGAAAGGTACAAAACAGTTCCACACACACTATTTATAGATCAAACTGCTGCTGGCCTCCCGTCCTTTCTCGGATCACTCACTGCTGTGAGTTCACCTCGCAAAATTTGGGCATTTTGGGAATCCCTTTCACTTTTACGGCCTATTTTAATAGGGTTTTGGAGGGTTTGAACGACAAGTTGGACGATAGCTCCTCCTGCCTTAGCCTCCAATTCATGCCCCCTTTCTTTCAAGAATAGCTTTGTTTCCTCAGCGAGCTCTATGTGGTCGCCATCGATCACAGTCCAGTTCTCATACTTAACTATATTTGGTATTAACTGCAGAAAATCAGGGATATATCAATGGTCTCTTCAAATATTAGCCAGCCTTATAGAAGGGGGAAAGTTGCAGAGAAAATACGCATAAATACCCTGTGATAGATTCTTGGTTTCTCCACTGCAATTAATGGTTCTAACCCCAGCACAAAATGGTTAATAAAAACTTGTGCTACTGCCGGAATGATGTCCATTCCTCCACTACCACCTAACACCCCTACCACTTGATCATCCTGCCAAGTTTACAATGTAAAGTTAGAGGCAATATTATGTCTGAAGCGGGTACAACATCTGTGTTGCTAATGATGCGACTTATAAGTGAAATAGCGATACCTTGGTGACAACTATGGGGGTCATGGAAGATAAGGGTCTCTTGTTGGATTCAATAAAGTTTGATGGAGCAGGAGGGAGCACGTCGGGGGTTATCTCCGTCGGCACTGAGAAGTCACCCATTTCATTGTTGAGCACAATACCAGTAGATGGAGAGAGCAGTCCAGCTCCAAAAGGGTAATTTACAGTTGTTGTCATTGATACAGCATTTCGCTCAGCATCAACGATGCAGAAATGGCTAGTTCCATGATCTCTAAGCTGACTCCACCTGCACATTTATCAACTCTGTGTAATTATCTGTCTGACAATGGTACGAATATGGCAGAGTAGTAAGATTTCGTGTAAATAAATGAGTGGTTAATACCTGTTCATATAATATTCTGGGGGGAAAGTAGTATTATCTATTATCCTTTTCCGGATTTGCTCTGCATAAGTCGGGGAAAGCATTTCAGCCACATACTTCTTAATGTCTACAAACTTGGGGTCGCCCAAGTTCATTCGCACGGCAAACATGTGTTTCAGCGCTTCAATTAAGCGATGCAGTCCAAGATTTTCTTGTACAGCGCCTGAAGTTCCATAGCTATCAAAGATATTTAAGACCTGTAATTTTTCATACCGGAATTTAGATAATTTTTATCTACATTGTTTACAAGTTATACAGAATTACAGTCATGACATATATAGAAGACTGTCTATAAGTTCTACTCTTGCAAAATAAACAACCTACCTTTCTTAGAAAATTGCTACATCCATTCATCAAACAACCAGAACAAATTCTACCAAGATACTGTACACATAAAAGAACGAAGAGGAGAAAGGACGTTACCCACCATTGACAGCCCCAGTGTTCCGCCTGAAGGAGGTGGCATTCCGTGCACCGTGTAGCCCATTACATTTGCAGTCACTGCATCCGTTATTTCCACCTTGTAATTCTGTAGATCTTCCATTGTCAATATCCCACCAGCCTTTCTTACATCCTTCACCAACTGCTCACCAACAGTGCCATTGTAAAAGGCTTGTGGCCCTTGTTCTGCAATTGCCTCCAAGCTCCGTGCTAGTTTCATATTGAAGCACTTATCACCAGCTTGTAACAAGTTCCCATTTGGTGCAAACACTTCCTGAAGTCCAGGGTCATTCATGATTAACCCTGCCTGTTTTGATATCTCTAGTCCGAGATAAGGACGAATGATAAAACCATATTTGGCAAGTTTTATGGCAGGTTGGAATAAGTTTCTCCAAGGCAAACGTCCGTGCTGTAACCAAGCTTCATGGAGGCCAGCGATTTCACCAGGAACTCCAATAGATAGTGGACCCGAATACTTGTCTTCAATGTTATTTGCGTACATGTTCTGGGTTCAGGACAATTAAATTAAAAGAGTCATGATCAAGTCTAAACTAAAATTAACCCGGTTGATATTTACACCTTCTGCAAATGTCGTTTCGAACCTACAAAAGAACTAGTGTATTGGAGCAAAAAGAGAGTAACTGTGAACCTTTGAAGCAGCTAAGGGAGCGGTTTCCCTCATGTCAAAAGCTTGAGTTTTCAATGTTGATGAAGACCTAACAACCATGAAAGCTCCGCCTCCTATTCCACTCGCCTGTGCATTAATAACTCCAACACACAATGCCGTTGCCACCGCAGCATCGACAGCATGGCCACCTTCTCTAAGCATCGATGCACCAATCTCAGAACATCGCCCATCATCAGCAGCAACAACGCCTTGTTCCGACTGGATAATTTCAGCCTCATTAACCTTGAGCCACTCATCGTGAGTGTTTCCATTTTTTAGCAGCCAAGATGTTAAATCGCCTCCAAATTTTACTGTTAAGCCTACAACCAAGTCAAACAGTATGCTTAGTATTTAAAAAATAAAAAAGAAAAAAAAATAAAAGGATCCTCTTTCATGGATTAGCAATGAACACGTCAACCAATAAAGTCTACAATATAAAATAAAAAAATAATAATGCTAAGAAATTATCTTCAATATCCAACTCCTTAATTATTTTAAATTACATATTCTTCTTCATTCGCTATAGTAAAGGGTAATCACTAATCATGAATAAGACCCACTTATTTCACAAGGTCTTGAGTAATCTAATAAATAATCTGCTACCCACTAATAGAATAAAGAAAAGGTGAAAGGCAATAAAGCTGTGAAATCGGACTGTTCTTATGCCCAGAAATGATTTACTAGAATTTTCCATTTCTTAATAAGAAAGGATATATAAACTTTTAGCTTAATTCTGATCATCGCATATTCTTGCTAAGGTTGTTCTTATGAACCCACTCCTGGGGGACAACAATTTGCTTTTACTCAGCCTAATTCAATAATATTATCAAGGAGAAAAGGTTTGTCATAAAAATAAAAAACAAAGAAATTGAAATGTAATATGAAACTATTCAACTTTTTACAGTAATTGACATATGAAAGTAAACTTAATCTAACGCAACATTTGGTTTGCTTTTATAGTTCTTCATAAGACTATATGTTTCAGCCATAACCACGTCAGAATATTCATTTTATTCCTGTTCAAAAATAAATATTCGTTTTATTAGATTTAGAAACCAAAACCAATCTAAAGAATGTTTAAATCATAATCTTTTAGTTGGACTGAATTAAATTTACTAAGTCGGTTGTTTGGTTTGGTTAACTTTTTCTGCAGGTAGATAATGAAGTAAGATTCTACTGAAAGGCCATTAATCTTTGGAGGAATCACAGTGGTTCTCATGGTTTCCACATAAAACTTGACCACTCGACTATATCAGTTCCTAACTCATATTTCAGATTCACTACAAAAAGCAGAATATACAATCATGAAAAATAGATTTAACGATTTAAAACTTTGTACCCAGAAAAGAATATGAAAGAAAAAGATGAAGAGAAAAAGAATTACTGACTTGAAAGGATCAAGAGACCAAGAAAAAAGCAAAGAGCTCTGCTCCTCCAAATTTTCTTCTTCTCCTCGTTAGAAGAAGAAACATTACTGCCCAAAAGTGGGAATTCAGCACTCTCTCTTCCCATGATTTGTTGGTGTTCCTGTCCTGGTCTTCAACAAAAAGACAGAAACTTTTATTAGGTGCTTTGTAGGATTGGTATTTGGTGGCAATTAGCATAAGGTGTTATTCGTTTTTAATTTATCATTCATATATTATAATTATGACGTGGACGGAAAATAACTTCATTGGATTGGATTCATATTGGTGGGTCCTATTACTTGGAATCTTTTCTTTTTTTCTTTTTTTAACTCTGTACATTAGATATGCGATATGAAATCAATAACTCTTCTTCGTCTATTACCTATCCGGTGAATTTTAAAGTATCGTATAAATTTATTAAATAAAAAATTATAAACTCTTAAATTAATTTATATAAAAAATATATAATTTTTAAATTAATATATAGAATATTAAAATCATTATTAATTAAGACATTCTATAATTCACCTACAAAACAATACAACACCAACATTAAAACCCTATATGACCAATTGAAACTCGTGCTAATCTCCAGTGTGATACTGTTAATGCACTATTAAATTGAAAGTGGTATTGTTTATAGAATTAAATTTAGATTTAATCAGGGTAGATCTTAACATTTATAAAACTACTTATATTTTTTATTCTTAATAATATATATATAAAAAATTAAAGTACATAAATATATAAAGTTAAGTGTATGATAAGTTACACTAAAAGTTGTATTGATGAACATATATTACACGTGTACTAATGTGCAGTGTGTTAGGCGCTTTCTTTTTTCTTTGGAAGAAAGATGTTAGGTTAATTGGAGAAATGGGTTTAGTATTTTATTTAGTTGACATGGACTAGGCTATTTAATTGTTGAAATTCACACGCAAATAACAAAAACAAATAAGAGGAGATGTGCATTAGATTGTTAATTTATAGAATTTTTGCTAATTTCAAAGAATAGAGTTGGTAAAAGGTCGTTGTCGCTGATTTTAGAATAATAAAAAAAGCTGTCAGATTCAGTAAATGGACAAATATCGTAAAGGGTGATCTGATTTATGAGCATAAGCACACGAAAGTTTCTTAATCTTACAGCCATGGGATCGGATCCGCAGACAAATGTAAACAATTGTTCGTTCATATCGAGGAGACAAATCTGACACGGACTATCACTTCATATTTCCCTTCTCTAAAAGAGAAACAGATGCAAGAAACCACAAATGTTTGATTTTTCCATTCTCTTGTTATGCCACTGAGGGGGAAGCAATGATACTCAACAAAGCTTACCCTTTACGCCAGGAAAGGAGGATACAAGAGAATTCCTTGGAGCTGATTCCAAAATTGTTGCTGATGCAGTAGCTAAAAACATCAAATACCCTTGGAGCATCGATGCTGTTATTTCCAATATCCATGCAGGATGTTTATCTTTAATGCAGCTCTTTCGCATTTTCAAAAAAAAAAAAAAAAAAAAAGAAGAAGCTGGAAACTAGTATTAACACCTCAATAAACAACCTCGCCATGACAATTAACTCACTATCTGGAATACAATCATTTACAATCAGCAATGTAGCTGCTGCTAAATTAAAATAAATAAATAAATAAATACAGCGAACTAGTGGATTCATTACATACAAGAAGTATGAAACCCTACTTTAAGTAAACTGCAGAAATATTTCCTTCCCACGTATAAACAGAGACAGCTATTCTCTTCTACGCTTTTTTCTTCTCTTTTTTTTCTTATTTGGTTGCAAAATGATGGGTAAGCACACACATACTCTATAAACGGTATAAACAAAAAAAGGAAGTATCAAAACTCGGTCTGTACCTATTCAATGAACGCCTTCATGATTGCCAGAAAACTTCTGGGTCATTACTGTACAGAGACTGATCTTGAATTTCTTGGTTAGCTATATGGTAATCAATCAGTCGCGCTTGAATTATTTTACAGAGCATCAATCCAGTCGGAAGCATCCACCATTCACTTTCATCCCTGCAACAGTTCGTAAACACATGCACAACTCAGAACACTCGAATGGTATACTCTGCACTTGGCATGAAAACTAGCAAGAAGTTATTATACACAATCAAACTTCTCCGCAATCCCAAAAAGTTACTTACACACTAAAATTCCAGGACTGAAAGTTCAAATGTTTTTTACTTGAGTAGATCATAAAATGTACAAATCCACATATTAAAGCAACTCCCTGCCAAAAAAGAGCAGAACACCTGAGAATTGCAGAAATGAAACAACAGATCGTTCTTTACCATTTCATAGAAAAGAACTGTCCAAAAGAAAAAGAAAACTCACAATGACTTGTTGGTTAAATAAAGCTGCATAATGAACATAAAAGTAACATTTGTTTCCAAAATACATCTACACACTAAGGCACTCATTCACTGCAGCTATCTTTGCAAATGCAATTTGTATTTCTCTCTCTCTCCCCCCTGTGCATGCTTGTGCATTAGATGTACAAATAAAAACAAATGTATGCCAGATGCTAGCCACCTACTGTTAAAACAAATGTTCTTTTAGCAGTAGCAAGGCCTAATCAAGCAAATATAACTAATTTTTCATAATTCATAAAATAAAATTTCAGGAAAAGCTTTTAGATATCGATAAAAGTAGGCACGAGCCTGTAATTTAATTTAAGAGAATTTTATTTTTTCATTACTCTTCATAACCACTATCTTGCATGCATAATAGAATCAGTCCCAATTAGATACTTGAACCTATGACCAGTCAGTTAATAGTCCACCACTTTACCATTGAGCTACTAAGGAACAGCGCAATATTAGATCTCATGGAGCTCAAGTCCCATTCTCAATCCATGACCAATATAGCTTGAAGTCTTCTTTGTAATCCCCAAACTACTTCTTAGTTTCTTTATTCCGTGCCTCTTTCATAGGGGGACCTCAAAGTGGCTCTATTTCATTTTATTCCATCCACATCCCAATTCCGCATTTAATATCCCCTTTGGTATCATTGACAGCAATAAATTGCCCAAAAGAGTAGATCTTGCTGCCTAGAAACTATCACAATTTGGTGATTTGGAAGGAATTAAGAAATTACTCACATTATGCAAAACTGGTTCATGTTTGGTCCAGGTTCTGCGTAGGTGTTTTGATCAATTTCTTCAAGCAACACATGGTTTAATGAGAATTAACAAATGGCTGGAGAACTTACAACATTGATCAAGGATGTAACATTCCACAAAGCATATAGCCGGGCCAGACTAGCTGATCGTCTAGGTCCATGACTAAACAATGCACCAATTCCAGCAGGGAATGGAAATAGTACGCCCAGAGGAAGGACAAATAAAACCAAAAGGAAATTGAGCAGTGAAATAGAATACATCTGTAGCAAAGTGAGCAGAACTAAGCTAATATCTGCCAATAGAAGTATGGAAATGAATAGACCAACCAAATCCTGCAGCGAGAGAGAGGAGCAGTCAGAAAAAAGCATCATATGCAAATCATCCAAAAGAAAAATATCAGCTATGCCAAGATAACAGTTCAAGTAATTGAAATACCTGATGGCCAACGGGTTTAGTATTGTAAAGGATGAAAGAAAAAGGATAACATATGGTCCTCCTTAATTTCAGAGTCCTTATACTGTTCCAATCCAAAATCCCTCCAAAAACCCCTCTCAGTGGCGCAGTCTGTTCACTTGCTTTTAAGTACTCCACACGATTTCCTCTGTGCACTCTAGGCAAACTGCAAATTACAGAGGAGAAGAATATTAAAAGCCAAAATTGATGTAAGAAATTTAGCACCAAATAAATCAAAAGCATAATACCACAGATGTCCTCCGGGTAAGACACATCCATCTTGACCTTCAATTGACTGTGAAGCACTCTCTTTCTCAGTCGCAGATACCACAAGCCCATATTGAAAATATCCAGAGGATGTAGGCTGAAACCATGCAAGATTGACATGTAGACTATATGTGCTTAAAGCAGGATTTGCATGTGTTTCAAGCCAACTAATGACATGACCAAAAGTAATCTTCAAGTGCCCACGTCGGACAAGTCGTAATTGAACATTTAGTCCAGCAACTACTCGGTACCAAATGGTCGGGGGAACAGACTGCAAAATAGTCAGATACAAAGTCATATGCACCACATTCCAATAGAGACATACAAAGGAAAATAACATCATTGTGCAAGTGCGAGTGTTGGGAGGAGGAACAGATGAGAATTCACAAAAATGATTCCTCGTGTTGCAACAAATATCAAACCTGACTCATGAGGCTGGTGAGTATGTTGTCACTGTGAAGGGAGAAAGGAGCCATATAACTTCCATCTCCTCCAAAAACTAAAGACAAGGGAAGCCTTTGATGAAGATGAGGAGGAAGATCAATTCTCTTTTCATCACCGCCAAGAAAGAAGTCCACATATGCAAGCATCAGATCAGAAGTTGCAGACACCTGCAGCAATATACTACCATGTTAACGAGAAAGTTGCATGGGAACTCGAGCATCATCGACTGCCACCCATTACACCTCTACAACCATTGAGAATAGCGTAAAAACCATTCAAACCGGCTTGGTGAGCTATTTCTGTGCTAGAAAGGACTTAATGGTAAGTCACATTTTTTTGATTGTGAAATACTTTTCATAAGCCATAACAACTTTATTGTGTAGTAGTTGATTCTTTGTTAATGAGTTTTTATTTAAGTTGAAGTGCAGAAATTCTCCCAACACAGAAAAGAAATGAATATTTGCAAACAGATTCAGAATGTATCTACTATCTAGGAACTAACCTTAAGCCCTTCATAGAGAGCACGTGAGCGGCAAGAGCGTAAGCAAGCATGATTATATTCTGATCGAACAAAATCACGAAGTTGTTGTAATTTCTTTTTACGACGCTGCTGTAGCCAGGACCATGAAAGTGGATACGCAAGAACGGAAAGAATGCTGAAAATTGATCCTTCCCACCATTGATAAGCAGCTAAACCATTAACCTCATCCACAAATCTATTAAAGGCATCCTCATATCTGTTGTTTGAATATCAATAAAAGAAATTCATAAAGAAAATATGACATTGATATGGGTCTTGGCAATATTAATACTTGTTAACGTTTCAATAGAGCAAAGAATATCTAATTACCAAATATAGCCACTAGATCTAACTATCAAATAAACCAAACAGAAAAAGTGAACTTACACAATTTCGATCACTTGTTCAGGAGGACAGTGAGGTAGCTGCCAAGGATCACTAAAAGTATTTGGACCCATAAAATACATCCTGTGCACATGATTCTGGGATTCCTCAGTTCTATTTGTTTCTAATACCTAAAAGGTAACAAGATCATCACCTCAAATCAATAAGTAATGATGAACAGTGAGCCTTTCATCTAGAGAAGTCATAAAAGGAAATACGAAAAACAAAGACAATGTTTGCGAAAAGGACTGCTAACCTCATTCAATGACTCCAGGAATGGAAAGGAGTGATCTATTTGAGAGCCACGCCGAGGAGGAACAAGAGCTGGTAAATCATCCCCAGCAGCATATTTCATCCGTGCAACACTAAGCACTAGAGCTAACAGGACAAGAAGACCCAAGAGAATAAAACTGAACAACCATGGACCACCAAATGTGTATACCAACTCTTCAAGAGCTGTATAGCAATTTGGCATGTGATATCTGTCAGAAATGCACTTGTATGGACAAGGCCTTTCAGTGACACCACCTGTTCAAAAAATCAGAATATGTGTGGGATACAAACACTCACGCCCAAGATTAATGCAAAGTATCAGCCAAAGGCACACATCAATACTCCAGAAAGAAAGAAATTTTATTTTATGGGGTTCGCTGGTGGAAGATATAAATGTTTGAAATACCTCGAATAGCAATGTGTATGCCACGACTTGGAAGCTCATACAATGGGCAATCATGACAAAGAGCTCTGTCAGATCCACTAGTATTCTTGTAAGTCCCAACAGGGCATTCCTGCAATGCAATTTGCACATAGCACATCGGGTAAACAAACAAACATGTTGTAGTTGGACAGATGGAGCAATTGAATAGTTTATGGACCTTGCTATTAATTTACAACGATGCCCCTGCTGATGAAATCATTTCAAGGCAACTGACAGTTTTATTGTATGATAACCAAATTAAGATAGAGGGAAAAAACAGTTTTAGAATTCGTAAGGGGCTAAAGCCGTTAGAGCTAGAAAACAGTTAAATAACATACATTTCAGGAATTTGATAAACTACCTCACAAAAGATACCATAAAGCCCTTTAGGGCAGGCCTTTCCAGTAATAGTCCCATTTCCACCAGCACGGCCTTGACCTCTACCAAATCCTCCACTGCCATAAGGGAAGAAGAAGCTTAAAATCCAACAGATACTCAAATAATCCATCATCAGCTTTTAATGAGAAAAAGAAAGTCAAAGATATTGAAATAAATCAATATAATGACCAAAAGCATGAAAAAGATTGTCTCATACAAATGAGTGGGAATATGAGCAACTAATATTGCGGAATTCCTCTTATCAAATATCTGTACATATTTTTGCCAAAAAGGGTTGACATGGAGATTTTTCAACTAAAACATTCTGGACCAATAGAGAGAGAACAAAATATGAAGTGTCTAAGGCTACACCTCTATCTAGTACCACAAGTTGAACAAAAAACAATGAAGCTGTTTGTAGCATGTATCAGTGAATAAAGCACTGCCTTTGAGCATTTTTTAATTCTTCCCCTCGTTGCATGTTTCATTCTGCTCAATAAGTGATTCCATGATCCCACAGGTAGTAATATACTCCATTTCAAAACAGCCTTCTGATACTTTCTTCCCTAAACTACAATCCCACCCCAAAAGCACACCCCCCAAACTACCTCTCTCTCTCTCTCTCTCTCACATCACCACCTTATCAATTTCTTCCTAGTTCCTCCATATGAAGCAAAAATTTCAACTTAGCGATGAGAGAAAGTGCATATCTGAATTCAACTGAAGATATTAAAGACCTATTTCTTGATGAGGTCAATGTGCACAGAACTTGAGTCTTTCGATAGAATCAATCCATTGCTAGTATTCCATATAAAGCAGATCATAAACAAACAGTCTTTCGATAGAATCAATATATTGCTAGTATTTCATATAAGGCAGATCATAAACAAACAGATTTTCTTGACAAGAGCGGCTGCCACAAAACCCTAACTATGTTTGGGGTACGAGACAATTTTGCAGCAGCATCAAGGATCAGGCTTGATAAAATAATACAACAATGCAAGAGGCACTATAAGACGATGTTCTTATGTTTCCAACCATTCTGGCCTATAGCAGTTTTACTTGCGTCTGGTTGATCATAAACACTGTGTGTGAACACATTCATGTATGTATTTATATACATAGATACACAAAAGACTATTCAAAAATCTTGGTCAAATAAATAACCAAAGAATTAGGAATATGAGAAGAAATAAGGGTTAGTATTAGTGTATTGCAAATATTTCTGAACACAAACCTAGTCTGAATGCTTCCATTTGCAGATGCAATTGGGAGATATTCATCTCCAACTGGAATATCTGACCAATGAAAGTGAACCCTTCCACCACCTCCGCCACCACTGCCCTCTGGACTGCCATGACCTCCAGTAGCTGAGATTGTAGAAGAATTACCAAGTGCTATAGTATGAATAAACAAAAGGATGGTTCCACCAGAACCACCCCCAGGACCTATGTTTGAAATCATTCTGACATCATTTTTCTTAAGGCCTTCTCCAAAGCTTTCTCCATCCACCCTAAGTGAACCATAAATAGATAAGCTTGACAGTGCATGCTCAGCGGAACCCATTACTGTTCAAGTGAAGATACAACAACGATCCACAAGAACACAGTGAGCAAAGTAATTGAAAAATATATGCTCACAATGATTAAAAAATATATATAAAAAATAAAAAAATCCAAAATCTTGCTAATGAAGTAGTCACTATCTTCTATGTTCCAAACTGCTCCTATATCTTGCAATTAATAAACTAGTCACTATCTTCTATGTTCCAGAAATAGTCGATCTTCTAGGGAGCAAAGTTACAACACCTCTGCTCATAAAAATATAAACAAATCAGTGCAGGAAGAGCACAGCAATAAAACAACATGATGAGAACTGTCTATGAGCAATTATCCAACTATTGTCCTACTACATCAGTCTGCAGAGACCATTTCTTATAAGAAGCACAGGGAAACCAAGGTTTCATACTCCCAAAAAAGAAAAGGATGATTAACATACTTAGAAAATAGAAAACCTCCACATACATAGTATATTACCTAAATGAGAAGGGGAAATTCTATAGAATGAAAAGGGTGACAAAGTAGCCTCACAAGAAAGAGCCATGTGCCAAATTATTGGCCCTCAAAATAGCACATCTCTGTGTAGTTCATACTTCAAGGCCGTAATAATTTATCAATAGCGAGCTGGATGCAAAAGCCTAGAGAATCATTTCCGCAAGTGTAAGCCTCTCATGCCATGTTCCTCAGTTTATCTTATGCACACAGCATCAAAATAAGTTACAAGGTTTCCTATTCATTATAACCTTACCTATTATACCGCCACCTGCAGTTGACCCTGCTACAGTACCATTTCCACTACCACTACCAAGTTCACAGGGCAATCCAGCATCTCCATATGCAACACCTCCATCAATAATAGTGCCATTGTAATATCCAGCCCCACCCATGCCACCATGCCCAGCACCACTGCCAAGACCATTTTCTGAAAGTTTTCCTCTCCCCAACCCACCTGTACAGCCTACAAGAAGAATAAACTAATAATATTCAGTGATATAATTTGCAGAATTTGTCATTTGACCTACCTTGGATATGAACTATTACAATACAAGGCAATGGAACAGAGAAATAAATAGTTTAATAGGAAAATTTCCATTTTATTGCTCAATTTCATGTCAATGGGTCAATCACTTCTGAAGCACACCTTCTTAATATAAGAAAACAATTATACCTAGACCAGATGCACTGATTGCTCCAGAAGACTGGACAACTAGAGTTCTAACCCAGTGAAAATGAACAACAGATCCTGTTATCATGCCTTCAACAATAACATCTTCAACTCGGCAGATCTGCAATAGTAGACAACTCACTCATAACATAAAGGATTCCTCACATCACCGCCAAGCATCCACTAATTTGACCAATATAAGCACTTAGTGCTCAATAACTGTACCTGGAGAGTGAAGGGCAGCGAAGAGTTCACATTACAATCTTCGGGAGGATGAATTAACTCCACAGGGCAGTCTTCAAAGTCACAGTAGAGCTGGGGTGTCCTATCATCAGTCAAAACTCAAAAGTTAATATCAAACAAATATAAAATGGCTGGTTTTACGGCTATGAGTATACTCACATATCATCATCACTGGCATTCTCCAAGGGACCTCGAAGAACAGAACCAGGGCCGACCTTCAAATTATGATTTAAAAAAGAAAAAAAAATCAATGGCATGACTGAAAGAAAACAGTGAGTTTAAAGATGAATCAAGTTCTATTTCTGTCCTGCAGAAACAATATGGAAAAAACAAAAATCAAATTACTGCAATCTCTCTCAAATCATTGCTCTCTCTCTATAAATCACTTTACCAGTAACTTTAACCAAACAGCGCTCTAATAAAGTTTGCATAATTTCATAATATGAAGAGCAACAACATTAAAACCGGCAGTTAAAAAACCAAGCAAATGATGTATTTGCACATTCAAAATGTGTCAATGTTGAGATAGACACAAGTGTGACACTCAATCCTCAAAAACATCAGAAGAAAAAAGAAATACACAAACACACGCACACCCCCACATTTGCATCTAAACTTCACTTCATATTTATGTTCAGTGGCAGCATACAAAAATTGTAGGCCACAAAAAACAATTGGTGAATAACTTCTTCAACTTAATAAACAGGAGGCCAGTTCTGTCAAACACATTATCCTTGGCTAGTTCATATCCAATTTTCAAAATTATAGGTAATTATCAACTGCATGAACCACATTTCTCATTACAACCAATAAATTCTCTTCAAAAAAAAATATCTAGTATAACAATCACAGGAGAATCCTCAGCTTACATTGATACTGAAAAATAATGATAAAATCAGGCGTTGTGATTCGATCATATCACCCGGTCCAGACAAATTCAGAAATCCTTGCCCATGAACTCCCAAATTTGCATTAGAATGTATCACAGAGGATTCCTGATGAAACGATAAGGAGCGACATTTCAGATATGAAAAATCACAAAGGTCAAAGTTTTGTTGTTAACAAAAAATGCTGAAGCCAACGTACCTTGAGCACAACTAAATTGCTGGCCTCAAGCAAAGATGTCGCCACAATTGCATCACCACCTCCATCTATAAGCATCTTAGAATTCCACATCAAGTGTATCTTGACAGACATACGAAGAGCCCCATATATCTATTTCCTTGAAAGTAGAAACAATGAAGACTATATGTATATACTCAAAAAAGAAAAATAACAGCTATACATTTATCAACTTCATGCCAAGATAAGATACAGTAACCGTACAGAGATTTGTACAGAAATATATGAAGAAAGTTATGTCATTTGGAAGTATAGATGAAAGAAAACAAGAAAAAAAGAAAGGCAGTTTGTAATATGTAAACTTCACCAGAGCACTAAAACAGGGGAACACAACAGACCAACCATATATATATATATAAATGTAAAGAATAAAAACTGCCTAAGTTTTTATATATAAAAAACAAAAAAGAAAAATTAAGCTTCTCCAGTAGGTATATCTTTAGCTTGGAATCTCACTTGCCTTCACAACCGAATCGCTCATTAGAAGCTCTTCTGCCATCAACTCAAACTCTGACGAGGCATAATGTGCAAGGCCAAAGCTCAAAACAGCGCCAGAAGATAAACTAATTTGTCCTCGAACCTATATGTTCCATCAGCATAGCAATATAAGCTTGAAGAGTTGTGAGTTAATGAGAGAAGTATAAGTAGAACTTTAATAACAGAAAAGAAGTGATGTTAAGAAGAGACAACATGTTCGACCACAATAAAGCTAGACCATAAAATAAAATAATAACCCAAATGTAATAGGAAGTAATAGTTGTCCAGGATGCTTTAGACCTCCATATACAAAAGCAGCTATAAACTAACATTGTAAAAGACTCTGGTGACCTAGAGAAAGACGGCAGAGCTGGGTTTTCATTATAATGTACAATCATCCTAAAGGATCAAAGTATAATTTTAAACACCAACCAGAGAAAATGAAATATGAATCTCCTATATTCACCTAGATGCTTTACTCATCAGAAAAACCACTTTACCTGTATGCTATGCATAACAACTGCATCGGTATATACAAATATTAGCAGGTGCATGACTGGAGTCATGAATAACTAGTTAAACAACTTATATAGCATAATCATGTGGTATGGACCAATTAATCATGCATATCAAAGCAGTCACATGGTATGGTCCTAATATACATGTTCAGGTGCAGAAAACAGTAATGATGCACAACAGCAACAGAAAAGGAGAACCATCACGCCCACAAAGGAGAAAAAGTAAAAATGTAACGGCACGGAAGGACACAAGATGGTAGTCATCAATAACCTGAACCCTACTCCAAAACAGCGGCACAGAAGCCTTGGCATGATCCTGGATATAAATATTTGTCCAAAGTGGCTGTTTGGGAAACTCCAATAGAAGTGTGTCAGTACTAGTGGACATGTTGTCATTGCTAACAATAAGACTCCGAGGAACAGCATCATAATATGTCCCTGCAGCACCTGAGTTTCCAAGACAACCAAAACTCCTTCCCCCTGTAAACAACACAGCAAAGATCATAACATAGTGACAGAGAAAAGAGGAAAAAGAAAACATAACATAGGGACGGGGGCTACCGGGCAATGATACCAAATTCTAAAACTTGTTGCTGGCAGTTATAGCCCCACAAGTCACATGAAGTAAACAACATAAGATCACAAAAACATCCTTAGACTACAACCTCATTGCCACCAAATCCATAAGACAGAACATGCACACTGAGTCTGATGAAACCAAACAGTGAGAACATATGAAGATTTTATATTAACAAAAAATCATCTTTAGAGCACATATATAACCAGTCATTTTGGACAAACTGAAATCAGTATACATGAATTTGTTTCACTATGACAGTTTGAAGTTCAAACTACAAAGTGAAAATAGCAACCAGAAGCCACTTATCGTCTTCTTCCCTATTCTCACCATGCGGTGGAAAGTGCAGTATGCTAAAAATACCAAGCCAAGGTCAGCCAATATAGTTCATAAAATGCTACGAAATTACAAATTAAAAAACCCCCCTTTCAGCAGACAGTCAAGTACTCTATTTTTCACTCCTTAAAATGAGCATAAACAAATTAAAATTGAATGTCAGTACTAAAAATTTTGTTCGTGTTGCCTGTGTTCTTAAGATAACAAGGATGAAATTGACGATGAGGACAAGAAGAAGAAGTTAAAGTCTAAGTCATACCATGAACAAAGAATTCTGTATCATCATGTCTGCTGAAAACATTAATAGCAACTCTCCCACCACCACCACCAGCAAATCCATTACCCCCAGAAGCACTCAGCTTACCGTTTCCAGTCCTGCTCCTCAAAGAAGAGTATTGTTAGTTGGGCAGATTTCTAGGCCACTTATGGATAACAGTTCACAATGAATTCATAGACCATATCCTTGTTAAGAAAAGAAGACTAAGAGTTGAGGCCCCAGTAATGCGACTAACAGCTAGTGCTGATTCTATATCAAACTCTGAAATTATCTTTCTAACATGGAGACCCTAGGGCAAAAGAGGAACACCTTTATAGCTCATAATTCATACTTAAATACTGCAAAGGCTACAAATGACCTCTTAAAATAGCAGGTCCTAAATATTAAAATTTCCTTCCAAACTTGTTCTGCTCTTTCATATACTTCCATTACTTGACAGATGCTCGTACATTCATACCAACAATATGGTAAGTATTAAGATTTGTGAAACTCGCCCCTGAGAAAAGCCACCTAAAGATATGTAAGAGTTTATCACTTTTACATCACAAATAACCCTTAACAGAAGCAAGCTTAGTTTGAACCACTTTCCTCCATTTGCTCTAAGAGAAAATCCAGAATCAAAAAAAAAAGTGTACCCCCTAATTTCAAAACTGCTTCCATAAAATCTATTCAAATATCAAAAATTATATCATGGTTTATGAGAATTGATTTATTTCGATTCCTGTTCTCACCTGTTGTCATTACTCATGATTTCCAACCAAATAACTCTACACTAGTTTTTTCTTAAAAAAATTGCCAACATGTTAGTATGTTCATAGTAATACCAGTAATTCTGCAAAGACAGTAAATCTACCATGCCATGAATTGAAGAGAAAACAAAAAATTACCCAGAGTAAAAATATATGAGAAATCCAAGTCCTAAAACACAAACATGCTCTGATTGCAAAACAAGCCCTATTAGCATTGTAATTAAACAAGGAAGATCCCATAAACAAAAGGGACTTAACTTACATTCTGTGAGCCTTGATATGTATACTGCCACCCGAACCACCACCACCTTTGATACCACCGTCGCCGCCATCAGCCAACAAAGTCCCTCCAACCTCAATCGAGCTAGTGACATCAAACCCAATTCTCCCACCACCATCCCCCCCATAATCCTCTTCCTTACTAGTAGTCCCACCTTTGCTTCCATAACTCCACGGCTTATGCAAATCCGACCATGAATACGCATCCCCACCCCAGACATCATCAGGCAATTTGGTATTATCTGTCACACAACTTGCACCTCTCCCTCCATGACCTCCACCCGCCCCCTGCACTCCAGAAGGGGTCCCACTAGTCTGGGCCGGAGGTTCACCAGCCAAACCAGTCACATTTATGAAGGAATTACTGATCAAAGTTACATTAAAAGCAGTAACCGCTACAGTTCCAGCTATAATACCAGAAGCTTTACCTAAACTGAAATGCTTACTCATATTAATTAGAACTGAACATCCTTTAATAGGACAGCTCAAAACAACACCGTTAAGTACATCTAAGGAACCGTTTCCCTCTATATATACATCATCAGTAAAATTCAAGCTAGAATCAAGCTTACAGACGGTGTTAAGTGAGCCAATTCCATTAAGATCCTCTTGACAGGAAACTGACGGAGCATGAGGCGGCGGGGATGGCGGCGGTGGTGAAGGCGGAGTGTAATCGCCGTGAAATGAAACGATGTCGGAGCCGATAATTGAGAAATCATCGTGAGAATCATTAGTAGTGAAACAGGGATTTATAATTACAATCACACCTATCAAAAGAAAGATTAAAAAGAAACGAGTAGAGGCCATTCTAGTAAGGAAATGATAGTCATTACAAGGATATAAAACCCTAAAAATCAGTTAACTAAGTAAAATTCAGAGAGTCTATATTTATGTGTACGTGTTTGACATTCTGGTGCTACTATATTTTTTTTTTATTATTATTATTATTATCTTAGGTTTTTCGGAATGAATTGAATAGAATTGAAATTTTGAAGGAGAAGTTAAGAAGCCGTTTAAGGAATCTCTGTCTGAATGACAAATTGACAATAGAGAGGAACAGAGAGTGACAGAGAAAGGGAAAGAACGAGGAAGATCGAGCGTAAGTTTTTATCTCTCTTTTCCTTTTTCTTTCCATTTCTGGGCTTAACTTTATTGGTCACTTGGCCCAATTTGAGATATAGCTCGAAAATTGAAAATTGGAAAAAAAAAAAGAAAGGATTAGATTGCTCCCTGAACTTCTTTCAAACGGTCAAATTAAACTGATTTTAACTTTTTTAACAAATATATTTATAACTTCTATCTTATAACACCAAATTAATCCTAATTTTGACAAAGTCAAAAAGACTGACAGTTCATGTGAACAGTATAATTTAATGTTATTATGTTTGTGAATCATCAAATTAATATTGATTTTGACAATTTTTTTCCATCATTTTTTTCTGCATTGTATTTAAGATATAATTTTAATATGCTTAATGAATGAGAGTATGCAATTAGTTCTTCAATTGATTTTAATATGCTATAATCTTACCTCAAAATTCAAAAATTCATTGTTTGTGTTCATTATTTTAAGAATTTTACTTAAAAGTAAATTACCTGATGTAAATTAATTACATTTTTTTCAATTTTTCAGTTAATTAATTAATGAAATTATGCATATTGTAAATGCATAATATTAAAGAAGTGAAAGGTGGAGTTGTCATGCATGAATCATATAAATGAATTTTGATGATTGACAAGACATTTTAAATATCAATAGAGCTTCGATAATTGGTACTAATAGTGAAATGCAATATTTTCGACCGATGTTGGATTCAAACAAACATCAAAAGAAAAGAAGCATCAAAATTAACAGTGTTTTTCTATCTTTATAGTAATAATTATTATTTCTTTTTCAAGGTTTCACATATATAATGAAAAGATGTTTCTGGATGATCCTTCTTCTTGTCTTGGTAAACTGGTCACTGTAGCATCTAAAATTTAATCAGACAAATTCACAACTGCCCCAAGAATTGACAGATAAGGGGATTGGAATTGATAAATTATGGGTTGTACTGTCCAATACGATTCATGATTTGTATTTATTTTATTTTGCTAGATAGTGCTGTAGAATTATTAGTGGTGATAGCTTATCTTACACCTGACATCAAAACGCAGGCGCCCCCACCACCAGGCACCAGCCCACACACACCCTTTCCTGAGGCTTGAAATTGATGAACTCAAAACAAAAAAAACCTGACACCAAACCACCCCTTACCAGCGTCCAAACAATCCTGAGCCTTGAGGCGGAAATGTGCCATCCAACTTTCATTTATATTTCTCTTATAATTATTCATCAATTTTAGGGATGATTCAATTTCCTTCTTTTTACTTCAACCACTCAAGATGATAAATGGAAATTTATTAAGATTCTTTTTTTAAATTATATAACTTGTTATAATCAAACCAAATTTTATCAAATGAATCTGAAAGAAGTTTTAACTATGAATTATTAGAGTGTGCTTGAATTACTTCCCTTAACTATGAAAAGAGTAAGCAATACTCTCTTCTACCCTTGAACACCCTACTTAATTTGTCCTGTTATACAATGTAAATTCGAAATTTAATGAACGATTGAAAGACAAAAAGGCAGATAAATCTTCACATGTAGATTGCAGATAAAATTTCAGTTAAATTTATGAAATTTATATTATTACAATAGATAACTCTTCCGAGTAGATGATTACACTGGCCTTCAGATATATTCAGATATGTAATTTTTTTTTTTTAAATCATATCATAACTGTGGTTCCATATTTAGATGACAATCCAACGAATCTAACTCGCCTACAAGCATCAATTGCCTTCTTAACACCAATACTTGGCCCTGCAGTTTACCATCTGAGCTTCTCTGGGAAATACTGCAAAAGAATTTAAATCTTCCAACTTAGTGAACTGAGGTAACATTTTAATTAATAAACCGAAACAAAGAACAGGAAGCAAGTAATTTGAGCATCACCTTCTTAATGAGGGATTGGTAATATGGCTTGACTGCATCAACATCAACAAGAACCTTGCTCTTGCTGTAGAGATCATACTTGCTGCAAAATTATTTTACAAATGATTGTTTGGTTATAGTAAATGAAATAGGAAGTAAGTAAGAAGTGAAAAGATAATAAAGTGAAGGTTACTTGAAGATGTGAAGCCACTTCAGACTTTCTTTATCTCCCTCATTCATTAGGTGCATGTATGCTCCTGCCCTGTGCAAAGCTAGAGAAAAATGAAATGTAATATCATTAGTTATTTTAGTTTCAATCTTAATATATAATGCGGCTAATATGAAAGCGATTAACACTTACGATAGAAGGAATGGAATCGAACAATGAACAATGCAGCTGGAGGTAGAGTAGTTCCATTTTCCTTGGCCACCTGCACATAATTTAAGAGATTAAGGTTCACTTTCCATAGTATTTACCATGATTGCATATTTAAGTTCTCCATAGTTACGGAAGGTGCAGACAACACAACATACCAAGTACATATAGTCGTCATGTCCCCATGAGATCATTACATTTTCCAGCCCACATCCTTCCTCATAAATTCCATTTTTGGTGCTGTAGGTAGGATTTTTGGAATCTGGATTTTCCTTGAAATACTACAAAAACCAAAACACTTTTTTCGTCACATTAATTGGATTATTAACAGTTTCATCCAAGTTAGCTATATATGTCAGGAGACTTTATAACTGAGCTCTTGAGGAAAATTACCGTGTGGTGAATATTAGACTCATCAAAAGCACAGCCAAGAGGGAATGTGTCTCCTATAGTATAGAAATTAAACATTCAATGAATAATTCTTATGATATCCAAAAGAAAGGGAGAAAGATCAAACGTAAATTAATAGTCCAAATACAGTACTCACCCACAACAGCCCATTGAGGAAGTTCTCCAAATTGAGGGAGAAGAAGAACCTTTCCAAGATCTGTGACCCCAAAAAAAACAAAATGACCAATTTAGTTACTTTTTTTTGTTTACCTTATCAGTATCTACAACTTGCACAACTATCATTATTAAATGGATTTTTCTGCACCAAGGGATTTTGCTGTTATCAATTAGGGTAGGACCCACTACCTAGAAGGTTTGGTGGGAAAAGTTAGTTTTACTTTTAGTAGAGATAAGGATCTTTTGATTGAATATGAATATTCTTTGATTATACAAACCAAGAGAAGAAAGAAAGAACCGAAAAAAAGATATATATTTTTAATTAGCTTTTACTGGGTAGAAAGCATCGAGCAATATACTACCATGAATAAGAGCATTAATTAGCTTTTACTGGGTAGAAAGCATCAAGCAATATACTACCATGAATAAGAGCAGTCAAGTGCAGCCAATCTTCATTAGGGTAATCTTTCCTAATAGCTTCAGCAGATTGCAATAAATGTTGAATTTGGGGCTCATCCAAATCAGGATCACTATCATCTACAACTTCGTTAAGGAGCTCACAGCATTCCCATATGCTCATAACAGCTTTGTCCAGTTTCGAATACTCTTCTCTCATCTTCTTTACCTGCATTGGCAGTAAACCATTATAACCAAGCCCAAGACACCTCAGAGCATAACATATATGCACATATGGCTTGTTATTAGAATTTTTGGAGGAGAAGAGCTATCAGGTTTGACAGCATTATCAGAGAGCACTGGCGCACTCTCGGTCACTGGATTATAAGCCCCCAGCGACCCTTGTTTACGTATTTACAAGACTGGGAAAGTTGGCTTACGAAATCATAGGTTTGGTTAATGTGTTGTTGGCGGTAGAATTCCTCGACAGACTTTTTCCTTTCACTTTCAGCACTGTAATCCCTGCAACGTTTTTGCACCATTCCATAAAGGTTTTCATCAGATTTCCGTCAATGAAAAACAACCCAACTTGTATTAGGAAAAGAAAAAAAAAAAAAGTTGTAAGAGTTTCGTAAATAGAGACCTGAAGGAATTCCCAAAAGCATTGATTTCCGGTGCATCAAATCCTTCGTCTGAAGAAGTTTTAGGCACAGGAAATCCACCGTCCAAAACCAATTCCTTAACATCATCCTGGTGTTTCTGGTCATCCACTCGTGACCCTAACAAGCAAAAAAACAAAAGATTTATAAACAATCAAATAAGAAAACCAAAAGGGTCATTAGCAACATAATAAAAAAATGAACGATCAATAGATACCAAGCTCAGGCTGGTTGATGAGGATAGTCATTGTGGCACCAAATAAAAAGAATGAAAAAACAAATAAATGAAGAGACGCGAGAAGCAAAGAAGAAGAAGAGGAGGAGAAAACAAACGCTTCAAAAGAATGGGTGTGGTAGGAGATTCCTGATGATGAGCATATTTATATTACCTTAAAACAAGTCCTTCCTTGAGAATTGGAAAGTTTCCAAGTCCTTAGCAGAAAATCTAGCATTTTTCCTTTAATCCCGAAAGAAGCGTTCTATTAAAATCCACTACTATAACAATACATTTTAATTACCTAATCCACACTCCAAAATTATGCGCGTGACTCCACACATCAATCGTAATTGGGTTAGTGGATAATCTTAATTTAAGTTTTAACTCTTCGTGTTTATCCTTTAAAAGTAACATTACGTAATCGTTATTATCATTAACAAATAATTCTGGATTAGTTTCTAACTCTAAATGTTTACTAAAATTAACTTTTATATATATATATATATATATATATATATATATATATATATTTTTTTTTTTTTTTTTTTTTTTTGCATGGAAGGATATTTCAAATTTGAAGTATTTGCATGTGAAAGGACTAAATCCTGAAAGGAAAAGAAATTGAAGCCACTAAACCCTGAGTCAGCCAAACGTGGACATCATATCTAAATCTGTTGCCACTGACGCAGCATCTAGTCATGGACAACAAGCATTTTGACTTTCTGTTAATAAAATTTCCAGAAAATCAACGGATGAGATGCGAGCGTTGGAATTCATCGGGCCGTCGAGTTTTTAATTAATCAAGGTAAATAAGTCATTCTTTGTTGGAGGTATGCGAGCAAGTTGGTGAACTTGAGAGGAAGCCAGCTGAGATTTCTTTTTTTGTTTTCTTAAGAAATAAATATCAGAAACAGCCGGCTATCGTATCAGTTATATATATGGCCAGTGGGAGCCAACCGACACTTCCTAAACAAATATATATATATATATATATATATATATATATATATATAAGTATTTTGCTTTGCTTTTCTTTTAAGTTGGATTTTTTTTTATTTTTTTGTGTGAAAATGTAGTGGCTGAATGTCGACATCTAAAAATTAAAGAGCCACGGAATTTTTGAAGTATATATATATATATAAATAGAATGACACTGTGAGGCACGTTTGAGGTCCAAAATTGCATGCGAATATCCTGCGAGTTATTATTGGGCAGCAAACTATATTTAATAATATGATAAGGTTTCTGTGCCATGATAATTAGGCTACTTTCTTTTTTAAAATAACAATAATAATAATATATAATGTGGATCAATTATTAATAAAATTTATAATTAAAATTATCTCGGACCCCCTTTAAATTAGATTCATGATTTATTTATTAAGTCAATACCATGAGTTAATAAATAAAATTAATCCCTTAGTTTTTTTTTTTATATATAAAAACAAATATTGATTCTTTAAAAAATAATAAAAACACATTCTTATTTTCTTCTCTTTTCGTGAATTATTATTGTTTATTACTTTCTACTCATGGGATATTTGTATTGTGTGGATTTCTACAGGGTGATATCAAAATAATTTATTATATTATGAAAAAGTTTAAATCAATATTAATTATATTACTAACTAAATCCGATTTATTAGAAAAGAAAGGCATTAACCGGTATCCATAATGCAAGTGAAAGTGATCTGCTGGGTATCACCGAGAATGGTAACAACAGATCAACAGATAAATCTCATTTTTGAAGTAATCACCCAGGTTAGGGAAGATTTGCTTTCCATAGTTGCAGGATAGATATCAATAAAATGGCCAAAACCAATGAACAGTGATTTTCTACTTAATGTCAAACTTTTCAGTTCAGCAACCAGCTCTCCAACAACCATAAAAATTCCCAAAAATTATCTGTGATTTTCGCCCAATGCCCTCTTCCATAGCCAACTAATGTGATTCACACTTAAAATGTCCAATCCAGAATGGGACATTAAGAGATGGGGACAGGATATTTCGTAGGAAAAGAAATGAGCCATGATATGCCTATCTGGGGGGCGTTTCAGTCTGCAACTTGGCACAGAGGTGTTGTTAGCATACGCATATAAAAAATATTTATACATGGACCATGGTCCAGTGGCTCGAATGGACCATTTACTAATATTTGTGGTGAGACAGTGATCTCTCTTATTGTGGTGCAACAGGAGCAATACGATTCTTTTCTTTCTTTTATTGTTAGAAAGCTGACTCTGGGCTTAACATTGGGCAGCGAGGATGGGCTTGGATCAGATCAGTTTGGTGGTCATGTTGGGCATCAGTAACCAACCCATGCAGCAAATAATAATAATAATACAATAATCTTTATGCTTTAAGATTATAGATTTATAAAAATATGAAATGTTTCAGTCTAAAGAAAGGATTAAATTTCAAAAATTTCCAAACTAGAGCATCCAACCACAGCAAAAACCAAAAACAAAACCCTATATCTGCTGATAGCTTGTTCAGCAGTAAAACTCTTTCTTAGGTGGCTGGGTCCTGCGGGTAATTTACAGAGTTAATTCAGCCCATCTTCTACACCAAATTAACACATAATTTGAGATAAAACACAGGCATTGGATGGTGCTGCATTTTCCTTAGTTTCTGTGATACTATATTATTATTCCTTCCCAAACCAAAGAAACTTATTTAGGTGAAACTGTTCTATTAATTAACTTCAATAAGCTACCAAGTAAGACAACAATGGTACATAGAAAAAGATAATAATAATGCATTTTAAAATCAAGAATCATCTAAAGTATGATATCTGCATCTGAAAGAATAGATGTTCAGGAATCATATGCTAGTTTCTGAGTTTTATTATTCTGATGTATCTTTTCACTTGCCATATGTAATATCTTTTAATAATAATAACAATAATAAAAAGTCAATTTTTGTTATTTAGGTGATTGGTTGAGCAAAAGTTTATATTATCCATTTCAACTTCATTATATATTATGAAGACATTCTTCCACTTTATAGACTCAAAATCTGTAGAAAGAAGGAAATGACTTTATGGGTTAAGATGAAGTTTGGTTTTTGGGGTTCTTAATTCAAATTTGGATTTTTTCTTTTTCTTTTACTGTTATCTGCTTTTTCATCATTAGTTGCGCTGCGGGCTGCATCCGGGTCCCAATTGCTTGTAAATGACAAGTCTGTGCGAGTGAACTTATTCCCAATTTTCTTTTACTATATTGAGGAGAATCCAACTCTAACATCAGTTGTTATTACTATTATTTGTTGTTACTATTCTTCTTCTTATTATTATTATTATTATTATTATTATTATAAACTTTTTTCAATCCCTTTCTCACTTGTTCTTCATTAGATTTCTCTTTTTTTTTTTTCCATACGATTTAAAATCTTCTATGTTTTTATATTATTGGCTATTTTTTCCTTTTCTTTTTTGTCCTTTACAGAGGTGTTCTATAAGAACATTTATAATGATATGAGAGATGAAATTGGAAACATCAGTCAGTTCGGTGTGTTTACAATTGCATCTTGGATTAGAAGCATAATAGTGTTGGATATGTTTGCTATATTTTGAAAATCTAGTCTCAAAGGCTTCACTTTGTATTTGTTGATTAGCTTTGTACACAGCCATTAATTGAATATTAAAGAAATTTATTAGTTCAATGAAAGAGATGCACTTTAAAAATACTGAGGTAATACTTAGTAATATCTTTATTTTGGACTAAATTTTATTCTAATTTTTAATTGTCATTGTCTAATTATTTTTTATAGAAAAAGAAAATTACATGCATAGACAAGTGTAAATATTACATAATAAGGGTATTAACAGATGTTTCACCATAATATTGAGCATCTAACGAGCCACATATTCCTTTATTGGTTACATAATAATGGTATCAACAAACCCTTCATCATAAAAATTAGATTCTCCAATTCTTACACTGGAGTTTTCTTTTCTGAGAACAGAAATGACCCTTTTCATTTGATAATTTATAATCAGATAATTGAAGGTCTATAAATTCAGCCTAGTCCCCATGGATTAGAACAATAAATTTCACTAAAACAACAACAATTTCTTAACAGTAATTCACTTTGCAAAGAATGTCAATCCCGACTGTTGCAGTTAAGACAATATTAACCAAAACAAAGGTCTTGTAACTACAGTAAATAAAATGGTTATATAGAAAAACTATATTCCTATCATTGGAATAAATAAAAGCTCCAAACTTTATTTTTTTATATTTTAAAATTCTAATTAGAAATTAAATTCTATATTTTATTACTAGGTCCAAATTATGTACATATATTAGAATGTTTCAGTACTTTAATAGTATGTTTTATATACATAATATGTAGAAATATGTGATTATTGTCTCATTTTAGTTTTATTGTCTAATTTCAAGTATTAATAATAAAAAAAAAGGAGAACATAAGCTACATATTTATAAATGGACTTAAATTGGACTACTGTTGTTGAGGCTCAAAATAAAGACACGCGGGCTACTTATTGTCAGGCCTAACTAAATATATAAAGACCCACAAAAAAATTTAATTAATTATTATATAATTATGAATAACTACTTTTAAGTTATTTATTTTATTTATGATAGTTAAATCATAACTATCAGAGGTGCTGCGCTTGGAGAAAGACTCTATAAAATAATTTTTATAAGTAATGGAGATCTTTTATATGAAAGGGAGGAGAACTCTCTCTTATCTACTTTCTGCATCTGTCCACCATTATTTTCTTTATATTTTTTTCATAAATATTTTAGTTTAGTTTTCACCTTTTAAGATTTAAAGAGTTTTTCAAGAAGTGGAGAGTAAGGACCAATTATCTTCATACTTAACGAAATTCTGAATTTAAAAAAAAAATTACTTTATTATTTTATATCTTTCTATTTAATAACATATGATCATTGGATTAAATATGTCAGTTTAGTTTTCATAAATATTTAGTTTAGCATTTTTTAGTTTTGTATGAACCTTATTATTTATTTTATTCAATGAGTCATTCCTTTACCTTTATATATTTATTAGTTTCAATTATTATTGTTAGTTAACCATCATATAAATTTAATGATAGTAATTATTATGAAAATATTTAGGTTGAATGTATTAGAGACATCGTCTTTGCTTCAATCTATGTTGGTAGAAGAAACTTTAGTTGCATTATTAGCTTGAGTAATTAAAGGAAAAGTCATATCACCATCTCATTCATTAGATCTAGGTTTAAAGTAAACAAAGGGATTATTGAATAACTGACTAGGGTAAATACTGTTTTTAGCATATAGTTTTCATACACTATATCATTGCATATTTACTTTATAGTTTATTATATTTTACTTTATAAATATTATTCTCTCAAAGATATTGGTTTTAAGTGTTTAAATTTACTTTTATTGTTTTAAATTGATAATTAGTCTGTATAATAAGTAGTTTTATAGTTCCTTGAGATATCGATTTCGTGGTGAATTTACCGCTTTACTATAAGAACGGTTTGTGTACTTGCAAGTACTAACTTATACATATCATTTATGCTTTTTAATATATTTATTTAATTATTTTAAAATTTTAAAATAAATATTTATTCCTTTAATTTGATTTAAAAAATGACTTTTAGATGTTTTTTTTTTAAATTTCAAGATAAAAAGATAATGCAGAAAGTTGATTATGCTTACTAAAACAATAATAATTATGAATTAGTAAAAATAATTTATCCTAAACTTAATAATATGTCTATTAAAATCTCATATATGCATATTTAATCATATATTTTACATCTAAATATAATAATTTTTTTATCGACTCACTAATTTTTATGTTAGCAAGTAGAATTGACTTGCCACATCATTCTTTTTATTATAAAATTTTAAAAATTATTATCAAAAAATATTTTTTTAAAAAATTGAAAGTAAATATATTTATCTTATAATTTCAAAATAGTTAAATAAAATTATTAAAAAGTGTAAGAAATTTAAAATTTAATTTAAAATTAGACCTATTTTAATCTACTGTTTTCCTCAAAGTAGATTATTATAAAAATGATTATTTTCCTCAAAGTTCTTATTATAATGGTTGGAGCACTTAGTATCAATCATGTACGCCATTTGATTTGAATATCAAGTAGATAGACGGTTCAAACCTAATTACTTCTTTTTCTTAAAAAAACATGAAAT
Organism: Ricinus communis; assembly: GCF_019578655.1. Taxonomy (NCBI): domain Eukaryota; kingdom Viridiplantae; phylum Streptophyta; class Magnoliopsida; order Malpighiales; family Euphorbiaceae; genus Ricinus; species Ricinus communis. The sequence goes on from NC_063258.1 coordinate 27,914,781, forward strand.
CATGCCCTGTAATTAAAAAATGTACCCATCAAATCATGCTAATAATAAATGTAACTTTAGTGCTTCAAACCCCAAATATTTACCAAAGAATAACTTAAGATTAGATTAATATCATATATTTAATATAAAAGTCAATCATCAATTGTCCTGGAAGATAGAAATTTGGCTACCCCTGAAAGAACTGCCTTATTCGATAGTGACACATTCACCAGTGGCGGACACTCTCTATAGCATGATCACTTCTTTAGCTAAGCTTTTGTCAATTTAAAATTTCATGTCACGCTTCAAGATTGATTAGTGTTAATATTGGTTTAAAATAATAATGTAATGAATAAAGGCAAAAAGAAAAGATTGATGATGGATTGGAATTACCATAGGTTCCACTAGAAGAGGTACCCACCATGATTGACAATGAAGCATCACTTATATCTTATAAATAAAGCATTTATAAATAATATTATTTTATTTTATTTGAAGTGAAGTGAAGTTGTTGTTGTTGTTGTCATCTCATCTCCTTCTATTGTTCTTTTTCTCTTTAAAATTTTGAATAAGACAATAATTGGAACTCGGAACTATGTATTATATATATATATTCCCAAAGGATCCCAACTATGAACTATTTCTCCTTCGTTATAAATGAGAAAAATCAGTAGCATTTTACATTTAGTAAGTAAGTGTTGACTTGGAGGTTTCATACGCATCCACAATTCGATATTACGAAGAGTATTAGTTTACAACTACCGCGTTGCCCTCCACCGCTATTAAAAAGAAAACATTTATTAAAATATCAATTTGTTACTAAATTTTATACCATGCAATCCAATGGAAATTTGAATAGATAATAGAGTTATTCATTTAATTAAATATTTAATGCAATAAAAGTTTGAATAATAAGATCTTCTATTTAATTTAATATTTAGTTTTGTTAGTGAAATAATAATTTATATATTAGTATTTTATTATGTTATATAAAATAAATTAAAACCAAGCTTATTACAATATAAATTTTTGAAAATTTATACAAATATATTATTTTTCAGATAAATATTTTTTAAAATGAGACTTAAAATTTATTTATATATTATAGTATTTATTTTTATTTATAACTGTTCCAAATTGGAACTAGATTCTTTTATAAATATGTAGAAGTTATCCGTACAGAATATCGTTATAGAGGGGTTTTACTGTATTATTATCATTAAACATTCACTATGATCGACCATTATTATTATATTTTTCGTATTTGATAACATAAATTTAGAGTTTAACAACTCAAAACGTCATTTTTTAACAATTAAATCGATCTTATCAGACAAATGACTTATTAAATAGAAATTTAATGATTAAATAAGGAGTTGTTAAGCTCCAAACTCACGTTATCAAACACAGATAATATTATGATAATGATGACTCATTAGAATGAAGGTGACCAAAACCTTGCAAATCGAGATTTTTAAGATATTTTCTCTTGTCGAAATTTATAACCATATAGCTCTCTTTATTTAAAAAACATATATACTAAAAATTGTAAAATACTAAACCACGTTGAATTTTTTTGTATAAAATTTTGATATATTTAAACCTAGTTTAAGTGAAGATAACGGTTGTTTTTAACGTTGAAAATTTTTATATTCAAATTATTTTCTTCACCTTATATGAATTTTCACTTTTACAGTAAATAAAAATGAATGGTTAACTCATATTAGAAAAAAATAAATGTAAAATTCTACTCTTTAGTTTCACTCTTTTTTTCATTATTATTTAAAAGCTTTACAAACAAGTAAAATAACTGCAAATACCTCGTTGTTTGGCTTTAGAAAAAAAATACTGAACTCTTTTTTTAAAAATAGAATCGAGAACATAGAATTAATTTAAAAGACTTGCGCATCTATAATTTTGTATTATTTATATAGCATCTTTCACCCATTATTTTTTCTTTATACGGGTATATATTAATACACTAAAATAAAAAGAATTTTATTTTTCTCACCTTTTAATTTTTATCAAAATTTATGTTAACTACATTGAGTATAGATCAATCCAATACAATTATCAGAGTCATATCAACTTCAGTTTCTTTTTCTCCTCATTTCTTTAATTTTTATGAATTTTAATTTAATTAAGTTATATTTAAATGTTTTTATATTCTTACAAATATTTATGAAAATATTATAGAAAATATATTAATTATTTATGATATATAAATATACAGTAAATCCTTGATGGAAATCAAAAAATGAAGAAGAAAAAGAGAGAATTTGTACTCATTCATCTCACACCATGGACATGATATTTACAACATATATATAGTTGAGAATATGAGTGACCTCCAAGCTAAATAACTTACTAAAAACATCCTTTATAGTTGTCATAACAAACTTGGACAAGCTATAATATAAAGTTAAAAGGATTATAATAAGAAAGCTACAAATTCTCTATAAAGTTAAAAGGATTATAATAAGAAAGCTACAAATTCTCTTATTGGAGCTTGATCGAAGAAGAAAGGCTTTGAATATCTATACTGCTCATTACCCCTCCTCAAGCTGGAGCATACAAATATTGTAAGCCCAACTTGGCAATGGAAGCTTGTAACATTGCTGGTGGCAGAGCCTTAGTAAAGCAGTCAGCAAGTTGGTTGGCAGATGAAACAGGTAATAACTTGACAACTTTTTATTGTATCTTCCCACGGATTACATGGAAATCGATTTCTATGTGTTTTATGTGCTCGTGGTAAACAAGATTATGAGCCAATTGAATGCCAGATTGGTTGTCACAGTAAATGAGAGGAGGTGTAGAATGAGAAAGATGAAAATATTGCAATAAATATAGAAAGCATTGAAGATCATAAGTTAATGATGCTAAAGCTCATTATTCTGCCTCGAAGGAAGATTTTGAAATAGTGGTTTGTCTCTTGGATTTCCATGCCACTAAGGGAGTTCCTAAGAAGCTGCAATATCCTGAGATGGAGTTTTTTGTATCAATACAGGCACCCTAATCCAAGTCTGAGAAGCTTTTCACCTGAACATCAGAATTAGAAGCAAAGAAGAGTCCTTTAGCAGGTGAAGCCTTGATGTATCGTAAAATACGATGAGTAACAGTTAGATGAAGTTTTATAGGACAATCAAAGAACTGAGATAACTATTGTACTGTAAAAGACAAATCTGGCCTCGTAGTGCATAGATATAAATGCTTCCCAATAAGTCGATGATAAGGAGAAGTATCTGGTAACTTGGCATTGTTCTCCTTAGAAAACTTGAAAGAGACAACCATGGGTGAGACTGCAGGTTTAGCTCTTAAGAAGCCAGTTTCAGTAAGTAAATCAAGAGTATACTTCCGTTGGCATAAATTGATGCCTGTATAAGAACGAGCCACTTCCAATCTAAGAAAGTACTTAAGAGGACCTAAATCCTTGTGTTGAAACTGTCATGCAAATATTGTTTGACATCTCGAATCACAGGCATGAAATCACTAGCCAATATCACATCATCGACATAGATTAGTAAGGCAATAAAATGACCATCATAAAACTTAAGAATCAATGAAGGGTCAGAGGCCGCTTGTTTAAAGCCTTGTAAGAAAATAGCAGATGTAAGTTTAGTATACCATTGTCAACTCGCTTGCTTCAAGCCAAATAACGGTTTGTGTAGCTTGTATATTTATTAGAATGAGAAGCTGCAAAACCAAGTGGGATCATCATGTAAACTTACTTAGTAAGATCCCTATATAAGAAGGCATTATTAATGTCAAGCTAGTGTGAATGCAAGCTGTGAATAGAAGCTAATGCCAAAAGAGATCGAATTGTGGTCATCTTAGCCATAGGAGAGAAGGTGTCTAACTAGTTAAAGCCTGGCTGTGGAGTGTAGCCTTTAGAGACAAGATGAGCTTTATACCTCTCGACATTGCTATTAGCTTTATATTTAACTTTGTACACTCATTGACAACCAATAGCTTGCTTATGTGAAGGTAAATCCACTAACGTCTAAGTGTTGTTAGCAACAAGTGCTTGTAATTCATCCTTCATAGCTTGCTTCCAACAGTCAAGTCTTATTGCTTCACTATAGCTTTTAGGTTATGTAATAATGGTAATAACATGGGAAGAAGTTTGTGGGCTGGGGAAAGATTATCATAGGTGAGAATAGAGGCAATAGTGTGAGATGTAGTGATTGTAGTTGTAGAGCAATAATAGTCTTAAAGATGAAAGGAGGTTTGTGGGTTCTGGTTAATCTTTAGAGTTCTGAAAAATCGGTGGACTGGAAAACGTTATCAGGAGAAGTGGAATGAGAGGGTGAAAGATGGGATGGAGAGAAAAGGGTAAAAGAAGGTGATGTAGTGGATGGAGATGATGAAGGTGGAATAGAATTATTAGGAAAGGTGATGATATCTAAATCAGAAAAAGAGCAAGGCATAAGAACAGTAGAGGAATCTCCTGCATAAATTGTTAGTGAAGCAAAAGGAAATATACTTTCATGAAAAACCACACTCCTTGATAAGAAAATATGTTTAGTATGCATGTTGTATAACTTGAATCCCTTAATACCATTTTGGTATTCTAGAAAACAACACTTACTAGCCCTTTGATCAATCTTAAGTCAATGTGCATCAAAGGTACAAGCATATGCAAGGCAGCCAAAAACTTGAATATGGTTAAATGAAGGTGGCTTGTTGTAGAGAAGTTTGAAAGGGGTACGGTTCTTGATAACGGGAGATGGGGTGCGACTGATAAGATAAGTGGAGTGTTGAATACAGCCTGACCAAAAGTTTAAAGGTAAAAAGGCTTGAAATTTGAGAGCTCGAACAATATTAAGGATATGTTGATGCTTTCGCTCGACGACACTACTCTGTTGTAGGGTATAAGGGCAGAATTTTGATGTACAATCCCTTTGGAATTATAGAAGGAGGGCATATTAAACTCAAGTCCATTGTCTGTTCGTATGGTTTTAATTTTGGTTGAGAATTGTGTTTCAATAAAGGAACAAAAATTTTGAACTAGCTGTCTTGCTTCAACTTTAGACTTCATTAAGAACACCCAAACATATCTGCTATAATCATCAACCACAATAAGGAAATATCTATGTCCATAAATGAAAATAGTTTTCATGGGACCTCACATATCAATACGTATTCAATTAAAATAACAGTTTGAAATAGAAGAGCTAAAATTAAATGGTAATTTCATTTGTTTAGCCAGATAATAAACTTCACATGAGTCAAGAACGTTACAATCAATGGTAGAATCTAATTTGTGAAGAACTTAAAGTCTATAAAAAGGTAGATGACCTAATCTAAAATGCCAAATGGCAGAATTGACATCAGTCTTTGAAGAAACATTGTTGCATGAATGAGAGACACGATGATTCAGTTGGTATAATTACTCTTCTTCCTAGCTGATCCAATCATCTTCCAAGATGTTAGATCCTGAATGTAACCAGAGTCATTGTGAAAGATTAGATAAAATCCTTTTGAATCAGTCATTTTATTAGTAGAAATTTGGTTGAAGTGAAAAGATGGGAATAAAAAGCACATTCTCAAGAGTAAGCAAAGGATTAATCTTAACTATATCGACGTGAGTTACAAGAATTTTTTGACCATTTGGTAAATTAACATTGACACTTGAAACTAGTTTGTAAGAATGGACAAGAGAAAGAGAACATGCAATGTGATATGTTACTCCACTATCTATCACCCATTCATGATGCATATTAGAGGCAGCAAGTAAACAAGAATGTATACTTGAGTTAGTGATTTCTAAATAAAAGGTAGTTGATAAGGTATTAATGTGACTGTTGAAGGTGTCGGATGAGGAAGAAGTGACGGGGGGAGCTTGAATTAGAGCAAGAATTTTAGCATATTGATATGAAGGTAAAAGGAAGAGAGGCTCGTAATGATGAAGAAGGTTTAGTAAGTAAAGGTTGTGACTCATTGCTATCAATAAGTTTTTTTGGTTCTAGTTGGCATTGATCACTGTCAACTTGGTTCACATAAGAGGAAACTTATTTCTGTTTGTATTTACTTTGATAACCAGAGGAAACCCATGTTTTCGATAGCATTAATCAATAGAGTGGCCGATTAGGCTATAATAAGAGCATATGAAAATCTTCTTATTTCTAGAATTGAAGGATTGAATTTCTTTTCCAGAATTAACAGCAGGATTACGAGCTAGGAGCACATTAGGTTCACCAGTGTGAGAAGCATGACTCGAAATTTGTCTTTCGTGTTGATAAACAAGAGAAAATACCTTATTAATAGTAGGTAATGGATCTATCAACAAGATCTGAGAACGAACAGTAGAAAAATTTTCACTGAGCTAGCCCCTTAAGAAAGATTATCACATAGTCATATGATTGATATTTCTTCATGAGATCAAAAGCAAAACAAGCACACCTTGGATCACAAGATCACTTTGACAATGGCTTCAAATTCATTAACTCATCCGAAAGGATTTTAAGATGGGTATGATAATTAATAACGTTCATGCTATATTGATGAAAGGAATAAATCTCTTGCTGTAGGTCAGAAATTCCATATGAATCACCCTGTGAAAAATTATCTTTCAAGTTATTCCATACATCAATAGCGTTATTAATCCATGACACACTTTGTGCAATTGAAGGCGAAAGAGCTCTAAACAACTAAGAGATAACCATAGTGTTACATCGCCCCCAAACAGAATAGAGATGCTCATCCTTTTCTGAAACTAGAATTGTTCCATCTGCACTTGATTTTGTTTTTTGAAAATAACACCATTCTCATTGCTCTGCTCCAGTTGTGATAATTATTTTCTGAAAGAACAAGAGAAACCAAGACCAAAGAAGGATTTTCATTTAGATGTAAATAGTATGGGCTATTGGGACTGTTCTTCTGGTTTTATAGCAGTGGCAAGGATAGGATGCTTGGACAAGGAGCAGCTTCTAACAGTCTTCTAAGATAGCAGCACTCCAAGGTACGGGGGTACTTGAATGAATTGAATTGCACATTAAAATGGAATAGGGAATGGTTGATAACATATATGTAAAGAGTTTGAACTAATCAGATGATACGCCTTTTAGTTGTTTAGGCATAGAGTTATAGAAACTCTAAAGTTAAACGTGCTTGGTTCAGAAAAATTCCAGGATAGGTGACTTCGTGGAAAGTTCTCGAATCCACCAAAGGGACAAAATCGTGAGGTCGGCCAAAACATAAAATATCTCATGTGATCTAGTTTAGGGTCATTATATAAGGCACAACGGAGGAAAAGAAAAAGCAACGTGTTTGGTTGTAAAAGAAAAGAAGCTCAGTGAGTAAAATAAATATTTAAACAAAAGTATACTCTGATACCATGATGGAAATCAGAGAATGATGAAAAAAAGAGAGAATTTGTATTCATTCATCTCATTACCAAATACATAATATTTGCAACATATATATAGCTGAAAATAGGAATAACCTCTGATCTAAATAACTGGCTAAAAACATTTTTTACGGTTGTCCGTAACAAACTTAGACAAACTATAATACAGAGCTAAAAGGACTACAATTAAAAAGCTACAAACTTCTCTTATTGAGGCTTGATCGAAGAAGGAAGGATTTGGATATCTCGTTAAACTTCTTTGTAGTCATATATTTGGAATCAAATAGAATCTAAAACTACGAAAAGATTATAAATTAATTTAACGTTTGATATCAAAAAATTTCCGATTTAATACTAAGTTATATTAGATAAATAAAACTAATAAGATATAATATCATATTAGTATATATATTTTTAAAATATATATATAAATATTATTATATAAAAAATATTTTCTAATTAAAATTTAAAAAATTTAAAATTTATTATAGTATATAATTTATTTCTATTTACAATTAATTTAAATTGGAATAAATTTTTTTAAAATTATTTAGATGGAATAAAATGGAATAAAATGTTACTTTCATGGCTAATAATCTCACCCTCGCCCACTGTCCTTCATAACCTACCCACAGCTCCATTCTTCTTATTGGTTATCTTCTTCAGGCTTTCCTATTTCTACTGCATTACCATCTTGTATCAGTTTCTCTTTCTTTATTTAATTTAGTCGTCCTTTCGTTTCCAATGAAGGACCTCTTAAATTAAACCCTTCCTCCTCCTCCTCCTTACACTTTAGGCTTCTGAAAAATCATTCCCATAAAAATATTTATTTACTGAAAAATTATTATATAAACGCGATCATCTCGTTATTTAAAAATTAACTTAATCAAATGAAATAAATTTTTATTTTCTCTTTGGTTAAAAATTTTGAAATCACATACTTTGGAGGGTATATACATGCCAACTGCATCACATGAAAATTGATGTATTAAAGGCATTTTTCAGTATGCAATGAATGATGGTTTGGATAAGAAAGTTGGGGAGGGGTCATAATTAGAAGGAGAAAATAATAGTTATATATTCTTTTTCTGTTCATTTTACTGAGATATGTGAAATTAAGTTTATTCTCTAATGGAAACTAATTAATTAATATTTAGATAGAGCTCCACTATATTCAGCCTTTTTAATGAAATGAAGACAGCATCTCGAATCACGAAATATTGGAAAATAAATACATGCACAAAATGCATAATCAAGTAAATTTGGAAAATCAATATTTGTAAGTTTATTTATTATTTTTTTTTTAATTTTCTGACTCATTTTCTTTCCACCTAATTTCCCCCAAACATAGGTAAATGACTGCTTACTCAATTCGTGTCTTTGAAAGTTGATAATTGTTCTGTTTATAACCGGCATGCAAGGGAATAATTAAATTACGTAAGCACTCAATTTGTGCCACGGCAGGTCAGTTTCACAATAGTAATTAAATTAATGTGTATTTTTTGGGGCTCAACAACACATTGAACAAAAAACCATAATTAATGCTTATTTAGAAGTTAATAATATAAAATAAAATCATATACAATGAAAACAAACTGAGGACTGATTCTCAAATAAAATTAATTTGCAAACCGCTAGTGTCACATAGTTATACAGTAATGGGAAATTGATTGAAAGTCCATGTATCTGGCTGTAGACACAACAAGATACAATAATTAAGACACGGACAGTCGACATGATAGGTACGATTTTCAAATGATTCTTTTGCACTGCTGTATTAGTAACTTATGAGAATTTTAATCCGATAAAAACTATTTCCCTGAAACTGGGTGCCATTATTTGATCTTAGCAAAGTTTTTTAATAACCGTTACTGTATTAAAAAATGCTTAACTTAAAATAAATAAAATAAAATGAAAAGCGAATTCCCTGTAATAATATTGACATCCAACCCTTTGTCCGCAAATCGAATTTCTTAACCGGGAAACTACAGAAATATGATGCTTCTGAGTGATTTTAATTTTAACTATTTAATTAATAACTAAGAGAAATGAAGATCATTTAGAATAGACGAAAAGGACAGTATTTTGATGGGCCCTACTCAGGAATTTCATTATTTGGCGGCGTATAATTAAAAAAAAAAAAAAACTTTTATCTGAGATAATTAATATGAAAACTCAAAAGTCCGACATTTTGTAAGAGTAAAGAGTTTATTAGATAATATAATGCATCAGATGTAAAAATTCTTGATTATGCCAAAAATAGATAAGAAAAGAAAGTGAAAATCACGGGAATCACGAAGCAAAGGAACAAATGCATGCAGAAACCGCCAGATGTAAGGAGATAGTCAAATGCAAAGAGTGTGGTGTCACCTCCGAGGGTTAAGACGAGGCCACGTGTATGGTCAAACGAAAACAATAGGGACACGTATAGATATTCCGTACAACGTCGCTTTCAAGCTTTTTATAAGATGAGAGATATCGTACGGCGTGCAGCATCGTCCCTGTTTTTGTCGGTTAGCGGAAAGAGTTGCAAGTAATATATAGATGAGAAGGCAGGTGTCCTGTAGGACACGTGTTTGTGGCACCCTTCTTTGGTTCTTTTGGTCCACTATTCACGTGATCACAATTTACAACTACCTTTTTTTTTTTCTTTTTTATCTCCTCTCACTGTAGTTGTATTAGTTTTTCTTTTTTTTTTTTGGTTAATTAAAAGGATATTAATACTACTAAATAGATTCATATTGTTATGAAAGTTCAACTACAAATACTTCAGCAGTGTTTATATCATCAGAATTCCTCTATAAAAATTACATGTTTTCGTAAATAGATTCCTGTATCCTATCAGATGGAAGTCATCTTCCCTGGATTTTCTTTTCCTGGAAAAAAGAAACAACGTTACAGAGAATAGTATACAATGCAATTCGAGAGGGAGCAGTCTAACAGCTTCAACTTAACACACTGTTAGACGGGTGATGATTATATTTTTTTCTATTGACAATTTATTCATCGTATTACGTCAGTTTTATATACATATTTAATTATTAATAAAATAATAAAAAATTAAGAATTACAAATTAATATAAATTTAATTAAACGACGAGTTGGTAAAATAAATTTCAGCTCCAGTAATAATATGAATTGTTAAACAATTCCATATCAACCTTCAATCACTTAATTACGTGTCGAGAACAGAGGACTATCAAACGTCTAGAATCGGCCAAGTGTAGAGACCGGAATAGACTCTTCTCGATTTTCTTTTTATTTTTATTTTTCGCTTAAATATTTTTATGGTAATTAATTAAAGTTGGCCGAACTTTAAGAATACTTGGCCTCAAATGCACTCTTCCAGTCGTCTGTACGCGCACATGGGCTTCTTGAATCTGTAGCCCTTGATCTATTTCCACGTGTACACCAATTCATGCATACCGTACACGTAATAATTCTCTCTTATGATAAGAATGCTTTTCTTTTGTACTGCCTTCGCCAGTATCTGATATGCATTACACCAACTTTCTCTTTTTTTTTTTTTTTTTTTCCCTCCTGGACATGTATGTATGATATACAGAAATTAACCGCTTCTTTCTTGTAATACTGTTAGACATTGTTGTTATTTGATCTTTTTAATGAAGTGTTTCAAAATAAAACAACATAGATGATCCTGAAAAGATTATATAATTTAAATCTTTTGTTATTTTTGATATCCCTGTAATAATATTGTTGAAATCAGATCAATAGGAGGTACGCAATTGTTCAACTTACACAAGGTTCTCCTCAGAAAAAGAAAAGGCTAATTATTACTTAATCACATGCATAAAGGAGATTATCTAAAAATGTAGCGAGCATGCCATGTGGGTGACAAATAAAAATTTGCGAATTTCTAACAGCAGAAGGAGAGTGCTGCAGCTAAAGAGGTAGAGGGTGAAAGTTAAGGGCATGTGTCCACAAATATGGACTGGCTCTATCGAGGGGACATTCTCTCTTTTGGAAGTATTAATATGTTGGTTTATTGCTTTTAATTATAGCCACCAATTTTTTACCCTTCATAGAAACTTTCAAATCCCGTAAAACCGAAATCGAAACCAAATTAAAAGATTCGGTTATTTTTAAAAATTTATTCGATTTGATTTGATGAGACAAAAATTTGAATAATATTTTTTCAGAATAATTGAATAATATTATTACTTGATTTGATTTATATAAAAATATTTTATTTAAATTTGTATTTTTATCATTACTAATCTCGAACAAATATTTATTTATATTATAACTATTAAAGTTCAAATTGATCAACCAAACTAAACTGATTTTAATTATTTTAAAATATTTTAATTAGATTAGGTGAAATAAATTTAAAAAAAATTAATTATTTAATTTTCAATATAAAATTAAAACCGAATAACATTACTTGCATCTTTCATACAATACACAAATAAATAATAGGATGAGAATGGCAATAATAATGATATTAAATGTTCCTTAATTTCCATCTCCAGCAAAGAGCACCGGTTGAGATGATTTCAAGGTTTAGCAAATTATTCTCCCATTAACTTTTCTGCAACCGGTATAAATTGTAATAAATTCTCACTCACAAGGGCTTAAATCTGCAATAAATCAAGTAACTAGTATGGCCTAACTACAGGATAAGTATATAATTGGTGAATCTGACTGTTGAATAGATACGCATAACGAGACAGTAAAAAACGTGTGCAACAGAGTATATCAATGATGGCACATATACATTGAGAAGATATGGCCTCACCATTTTTGCCATATTTTCTGATAGATTAATAGAAATCTAAGCTAAAGATGGATGAAAAATCATTCCATGAATTATGGTTTCTTATCTCTTACAATACGTGTATTATAATTCCTTTAAGATATATATATATATATATTCTAAACTTTTAGAGAGTTATTAAATTCATTTTTTCAAAATTTTTAGATGAAAAATAGAATTAATAGAAATAGCACCGGTAATAGAAAATAGAAAATATCAGTATCAATTATAAAAAATAAAGAAATTATTGTAAAAGAATATGAAAAATAATGATTTTTAGATCATATAAATATATAAATTAACAATCTAATTTTATTACTGAAAAATGTTAATTTTAATTTTTAAAATAATTAAACTCAAATTTTATTTGAAAATATATATTATTCTTCAAAGAAAATATATTTGAACGAAATAGAAAAATTAATAAAATTTTCAAAAATAAAATTCAGAAAAATAATTTATAAGAAACTTAATTGAATTAAATCAAAGTTTTATACAAATATTTTTCTAATACCAACAACAATCTGAAATAGAAAGGTCAAAAAAGGAAAACTGTAGTGCAATAGGAAAGCACAATTACCTCAATTTTAATTATAACCAATTCCTTAGGATTTTAAAGTAATTTATCAGGGAAAAAAACAGGTGAAAAGGAAAGTATTAAGTTTCATCTTTATCTTTGCGTATCTCATCCTCCACCACCTTTGGAACTCTAGGGTCTTAGATTAAATAAATTTTTTCGTACCATTATTCACATACAGCCTTGTAATCGCAGAACTCATTAACCCTCTGCCACGTGGAGATAAAATCAAATCCTTGAACACGTGTAATACTGTCATTCAGCTTTGCGATACTCCAAACGCAAAACCAGTGTAACTCTCAAAACTTTCCAATACATTTAACCGCAGTAATAATGTAGCTCTTACTAACTCAACCTAACCAGAGTTAGTCTTAACCCAAACGCAGTTAACCCCCACCCTTTTTTACCAATAAACCAAAGCCCAAAAGCGGTTTATATAACGAAGCGAAACTATGCCAATAAGGTGATCCTGTATACGAAAACCAAAACCCAAAACCTAAAAACCACTCCAAAAACAGGATGATGCTCGGTGAGCGGCATCGTGTTACAGTCCCGCCGTGGGCCAGAGATTCAAACCCAGACGATAATGCTGCTGGCGCCTCTGATTACAACCCGTACTATCTGGAAGAAGCGTTAGGAGCGTTACAACGTTATCTACCGTCAAACGAACCGGAGATAGATTCAGACTCGGAGATTCCGGGTCTGGAGCAAGATTCAGCAGTCGACGCGTTCTCTTGTGATCATTTCCGGATGTATGAATTTAAGGTTCGGAGATGTGCACGTGGGCGGTCACATGACTGGACTGAGTGTCCTTATGCACATCCAGGTGAGAAAGCAAGGAGAAGAGACCCGAGAAAGTATCATTATTCGGGTACTGCATGTCCTGATTTTCGCAAAGGGAATTGCAAGAAAGGTGATGCTTGTGAGTTTGCACATGGTGTTTTTGAGTGCTGGCTGCATCCAGCAAGGTATCGGACTCAACCGTGTAAAGATGGGCCTAACTGTAGGAGAAGAGTCTGTTTTTTCGCTCATACTGCTGATCAACTTAGGGTTTTGCCTCAGCAGAGTCCCAGAAGCGTTGATTCTTATGATGGATCGCCGTTAAGGCAGGCCATGGAGGCGGCTGCTTGTGTTAAAGTTCTTCCTTTTTTATCTAGTCCTAGCTCTATTTCCCCCCCTCCTACTCCTCCCGCGGCTGATTCACCGCCTATGTCGCCGATGTTGAGTCGGTCTGTTGGGTCAAACTCTATCAATGAAATGGTCGCTTCCCTAAGGAACTTGCAGCTAGGCAAGATGAGATCTTTACCCTCTTCTTGGAATGTCCAAGTTGGTGGATCCGGTTTCGGGTCACCTAGATCCGGGTCTGTTCTTCGACCCGGTTTTTGTAGTCTTCCAACAACTCCCACTTCTGCTCCGACCCGTTCTGGTTTGGGGTATAGGGATATGTGGGATGATGTTATTGAGGAGCCAGCAATGGAGAGGGTCGAGTCAGGCAGGGGCTTGCGTGCAAAGATGTTTGAGAAATTGAGCAAAGAGAATTCGTTGGGTCGGGTTGAGCCGGATCCTGCCCAATCGGGAAGTGCTCCGGATGTCGGATGGGTTTCGGAGCTAGTGATGTGAACTTGAAGTGCAGTGTTTCTTTTTTTTTTTTTTGCCGGGTTGCTCCTTCTCTCATATTGTAAATAGTGTTTTAAAGACTGGAGTTAAGGAAGATGGAAGATTCGGTATTATAATGGAGGGAAGAAATTGAAGATTCTGGTGAATGTACAAATTTTTGTTTTGGGAAGGGAAAAAATGTTAAAAGTAGCAGTGTTTAAATTGTGGGGTGAAGAGTTGAAAGAATCTCTTTTTTGGGGAATTTTCTGATCGGAGTACGAGAATTCCGAAGGCGATTAATCAAGAAATTGGCGAAAGCTTTTTGTATAGGGAAGAAGAAAGATGGATGGATTCTGGATTAATCCCTTTTTTCTCCTAAAAAAAAAAAATTAATGTGTGGTTGATTTATGCTTTTTATGAAGTCATTAAATTATGATTATCCAACTTATTGTAAAAAGATTTCAATAGCCATGTAATGCTCTCTTCAGCTTATGCGCTGATGTAAATGAATCCATTGTATATGTTATTCTATGTTTCTGGTTGTTTTTTTGTCAGATCTTATTTGAGCGCAAGAAATTCTGAAATGGGTTGTTTAATCCGTCAGAGTTTGGATGGAGATGAGACGAAAATGATAAAAGATGAGAACCTCCCTTATCTGATATTAAGTCAAAACAAGGATGTCTCTGTTTAAAGGGACAGAAAATTGGGGATTAGGTTTTGCAGAATATTAAAAAAGAAATATATCTGTTTTTCCTTTTTCTTCTTCTAGAGTATGGGCACTAGTGAAGATATCATCAAATCTTACTTTTTTTTATTATATTTTCTGATGGGTTACTTTCACTGTTAAAGTCCCATCGTCTCGGTTGGCTTTATTTTTTGATGTTTATGGCAAATTTTTAAAATTTTGATCTTCTCGTAATAGAAGAATATAATATGTGCGCTTTATAATTAATATTCTCATGTTAAGTCCTATCGTCTTGGTGTTTTATGTTCTCTCTTATCACTTATAATTAATATATATTTTTTATTATTTAAAATTAATAATTATATTTTTACTGATTTTTATATAAATAAAAATTAAATCTAACCTAGAATGTGTACATTTTAAAAAATTAAGATAATATATTTTTCATATTTATAAAACAATTTAACTATGTAATATAATGTTTTGATATACAAGTTGAGTGATATTTTTTATCATATTTTAGTAATAATTACATTTTTAGCGATTTTTATTGAACACTGTTGCTAATTTTGATAATTGATTTCAAATAAAATTTAATTACTACAAAATTAATCTTATCATATAAATGGCGAGCGTAGAATTTTTTATTCGTATCAAATTATCTAAAACTCGTCAAAATTAACTAAAATTAAAAAAATATATGATTTTCTTTTCATTTTCTTCTTTAAATTTTATAAAGTTGATATTATTATTTTTAGATAAAAATTAAATTAGAAATAAGTGAAATAATGGTAGAATTACAAATAATTAACACTGAATAACTGACTTACAATATTAAATTAACAGTATTTATAAATTTAAATATAATTTAATTTTTTTGAAATAATAATAATATAAGCCAACTTGTATTAAAAGCGTAAACCACATAAATCAAACCGAGTTTTACTTTTCGTTCTTAAACAGCAAGTACAGTTACTCTGAGCAGATTAATAAATCCTAATTAATGCGTTTTACACTATCTATTTTGAATGTATAATCAATTATTTCATCTTTTTAAATCGACCGTGAAAAGGCTGCTTTCGGATCAATCTGCGACCTCCGATATGCGCCTTGGTCGGTTCTTGTTACTTCTTAGCATCCGTTGACGTTGGGATACAAATTATGGGACGGCGTAAGGAATATCAGAAGAGGGAAGAAATATTTCTAACAGAGAAATATAAGGGGGAAAAAAGTAATAAATTATTAATCTTTTTTTCTTTTTTTCTTTTTTCCTGCACGCAACATCGTCACCTCTTGAGAAAAAGTCTTCCTTTGGCACTTCTTTCTGATGTATGTTTGATGTCCCTTTTGATGATTCAATCCGAAGCACTTCAACGTTGGATTTTTCTTTTTAATCTTCTTATGTATATTTTTCACCTCTTGATAAAAAAATATAGTTATTTTTTATTATTTTTCAATTGTGTATCAAAAAGAACTAAAACCGTAATTAAAAAAAATAAGAAATTATATTTTTAATATCTTAATATAATAAAATAAAATATATATATATATATATATATATATATATATATTTTTTTTTTTTGTTATTGCTAAAATACTATCAATCGTTATTCAAATCTTCTAGTATGCAGTTATGTTTATGGGTTTTAAATTTTACATTGCTGGATTCTACTAAAATGCTACATTGCAATTCATTTTTTAAAAAAGAATTCTAGTACATTATGCAGGGCATATAGTAATTAGTTTTTCTTTTATTTTCCAAATAAGTTGTTTAAAATTGTTTTAATTTATTATATGATGAAAAGTGACTGTTTTTGTGAGCATGGCATGTGTAATTGTCAATGAGACTATCTGTTTCTGGTTATAGAATTTAAGGAGAATGGTCCCCATATTCTTGAAACTTCTGAAATTAATTTTTAAGGAAAGATTTTCAAGGGCTTCTGCATTGAGCAATTGATGGATTACAGAGTTCCTATTTGGAAGTGGCAGGAGGAGGAGGAGGCTTAGCCCCGCCAACCCGCCATTTAAAGCGATGTTACCCTTTCAACCAACTAACTGCTAAAGTTATAGCAAGGCATGTGCTTTGTCTATTTCTTTAGATTCATATACAAAACTAATACTATTAGGTTTGTGGTTCAGTGGACCGTCTGCCCTGTCGGCATGTCAAAATCCTAACACGTGACGCTCTCGTACATTTTCAAAATTTTCAAAGAAAATAACATATATGCATCTATTGAAACAGATTATAGTTTAATATATAAAGTATAGATGAAATTTTAATTGTATTTTTAGCTTAATTAATATATTAAATTTAAATTTTTATTAAAATTTAAATTAATTAGACTTCGTACGTTTTAAATTAAATTAATCCTTGTTTTGAATTCTTAGAACAATTAATGATGTTAGCTTTTGTTTTTGTCAAGGAGATGGAACTTTAGTTTTGGGCAAAGATAAAGAGATAAGAAGGACCATCATCAATTCTCAGAGCCTTTTAAGGAAAGGAGACGACAACCTAGCTACTAGACAAAGTCTTTTTTTTTTTTTTTGTTGGTTTCCATTGTTTGACGAGATGTGTTGCTAATTAGTAATTATCACTTTAACCAAAGGCTATTTGATGGTGAAAATCCTTGGAGGTCCTTTCTTTGACTAACAGGCAGAAGATGTGAAATAAATTCAACCAAAGTCGGTCCATCCAAGATTCAATAATGTCAATAGAAATCTTGATATTGGGTAATAATGCTTTTCTGATTTTCTCTTAAATTTTGGAAGATAAAGTAGGGAAATGAAATTGGGCCCATTTTTATTTTAAAATGACAGGCCGAGTGAGGATGTAAACCTAGTCAGTCACACAGCATAACTAGGTTACCGTCAAAATTAAGTTCCTATTTAACTGCAAAATTTTGGTGAATTATGTCCCTATTATGATCTAATTGTTTTAGACCCTTTCAGGGGCCTAAATTCAATTTCTTTATTATCCGCTGCGTTGATTTCTAGCTTACGACTTAACCCATGGTTTTAAGGTAAGACTGTTAGGTATTATTCCAACAGATTTGGCTTTTATCATATTCTATACAATTAATAAACGTAATCAACTTGCACGATTTGACATCACATACTCCACAAATTACCCTTGAATTTTGATGTTGAAACTGACGGAAATGCATTTTTACTTTGCGTAAAATCTATAAAATTTGTATATATATATTTAATGAAATAAAAGTTAATTTAATATTTTATATAATTAAATTTAGATAAAATTAATTATAATTAAACTAAATAGAATTTTTAAATGAATTTCATATTACTAAATTAATACATTCTATGACATTAAAATATTTTTTTTTATTTTTTTTATTTTTTTTTATTTTTTTCTCATATATATATATATTTTTTTATAGATTTTAACCAAAACATAGAAGTAATGTCAATTGCATTATTGTATTTCCCCACTAATTGGTTTAGCATTTCATGTTTGAAACCTAGTAACTACTTCTAGAAGAAATAAATAAAATAACTAAAATTTTTCCAGAAAATTAATGTTATTACTCTTCCGTAAGCAATGGGATAAAGAAGAAGGCTACCTCTCCCGTTTATACAAAAAAAAAAAAAAAGGATTAAAGATTTACTAAATATTTTTTGTATGTTGAAGTTTTAAAAATTGATGTTTTTATTTTTTCTCTTGATATCATTATAATTAATTTACTTCATATATAAGTCTGACAACAACACAACATATAAAATAATTAAAAATATAGAGAAAATATTATATACTTATTCTTATCATGTTTTTTTTTATTTAGAAATATTGGCTTTTGATTTCTATTACACCAAATAAAGACAGATACTAACAATCATGAGTGACTACTAAAAGTGAGAATGTCTTATATATACATAAATATAATATATTGGTGTGTGATATAATAAGTATTTCTAGAAATTGAGTGATGTATAATTACTCTTATACTATATTTCCACTTAGTATAATAAAAAGAGTGTTTGAGTTAAGTGTTGACATAAATTCTGCAATAGAATGAGGATTATTCCTTACAAGTTTAATTTATTAATTTATTAAATTAACACTTAATAATCATACTCTATTATAGTTTCAGTTTTCGAATTATATTATATCTATTTAATTTATTAAATTAACACTTAATAACTGTATTTTATTATAATTCTAGTATTTCAAATTATATTATATTTACTCATTTGTATTTTTTTTATTATAATTAGTTAATATTTATATTTAATTGACACTTTAAAATAATTATAAAAATGATAATAATTATATTATTTTCTAATTTTAAAAAAACCACAGTACAATTTTATCTTTTAAATCTTAATTACTATCTAATATATTTTTATTTTTATTTATTATATAAATAAAATGATTTTCCGCCATAGGGCGAGCAAACATCTAGTTAGTACACAATTTCAACAAAGTTAATGCAGTTTGAGAAACATCGTTTGCTTATACTTAATGTTGTCTAAATCTAAGCTTTTCTGTTTACTTAAAGTAGTTATGGTAAGTAACACAAATTTTGATAAATTACTTTTATGTTATATTTGATTAAATTTTATAAAAAAAAATATTTTATTTAAAGAAAAAAATATGAAAAAGATAAAATAAAAATAATAAATTTAAAAAAGATATTTTGATGTTATGAAATATACTAATTTACTAATATAAAATTTATTTAAAAATTTTTAGTTTAACTATAACTAATTCCATACAAATTTGATTACATAAAATAATAAATTAACTTTTACTCCATTTAAAGAATATAAATTTTAAATTTGAAAATAAATTTTATAAATTTTACGAATTTTATTAAAATATTATACAGCATTCCATTTGAATGGTCATTTAAATAAGCAATATAATTCTGCATTATTCTCACCGTGATCTACTTCTCGATGCATGGAATGAGAATGATTTCACTATTCACACTAAGTTTAGTCATTATGTTTCTTCCTGATTGATAATACTAATATAGCAGAATGGGAGACCCAAATCATTCATAAAATCTATTTCATTTGGAGGTCGGAGGAACAAACGGGTGTCATTATAATTGCAAACCATGCTGAGGCTTTGAAGACTCGATGCATCTGTCATTCCTGACACCTATCTTATAACTTTAAGCTATCAAATGAAGATCAAAAAGAGATACCTCGGAAAAAAGAATCCTCCAAAAACCCTGGTAAGGATGCAAGGTTAAAATCATAATCTCGTATATTCCTCCATGTAAGTTGAGTTTTGGAATGGGCGTGTTAGTCTCTCTGCCATCACACCCAACCCATTTCTTCTTTATTCTCCATATCAACTTCACTCCTAAGCTGTGAATGCTATTATCCCTCCAAAACATGACAAAAATTGACATTCATGTACCAAAATCAATTAAGTAACTATTCATTTTCCTTTCTACTTAAATTGCTGGGCATTGAGCAAAACTCATACACCTGCAGATCAGAAAATCAGCTTCTTTTAGTTGCAGTGATTTCTTTGTCATTATCCACTTGCTTTATACCAATTAACTACTGTACCTTATGCTACTAATATTCACTTCCCATGGCAAACTAACCAATTTATGCTCCAACCCGTATATACACTCCCTCAATTCTTCAGTAGTAAAGTAACACTAATTTCCCACTTCAAAAACAACAAAAAAAGTAACACTAATTCATTGGCGGCTATACCATCACCGCCACTAATGATGTGTAAAATTAACTAAACGCATGACGGTCTCATTACTGCAGTGTAAGAGTAACTGGGCTTCTTAAGCCCACTTGATGAGCGGTTTCAAGTCCATCTACTGGCCCATTACTACTTTGCTCGCTGCACAGTTTAAATCAAACTAAATCACGCGTTCTTTTTCTATAAATACTACAAAAATATAACATAATAAAAGTTTATTTATAAAAATACTATAAAACGAAACTTTATTTAAAAAAATAGTAATTTGATATATTTTAAATAAAAAAGTGTAATACTTCTAACAGATAACGATGAACAAATAAATAAATAAATTTTAAAGGTATTTTTTTAATTTAAAAATTTAGAAATGTGTTGAGAATATTATATTTAAAAAATGAGATAAATTATTACAAGATAAAAAATAGCATATATGCAAAAAATATGTCTAATATAAATTAAGTACATGTTATGTAGCTCAAATTTTTTCAGATAAAATAAAATGTAAATTTAAAGTTGAATGACAAAAGGTATATATTTGTGAAATAATAATATAATTCAATTTAAATGCTCAATGACAAACGGTATATGTTTATTAAAATATAGTAGATGCTATGTATATAAAATTAATTATGAAAAATCAGAAAAATGAAAAAGGTAAAAAATTAGATATTTCTAAAAATAACATGGGAGAATCTTGAAAAAAGTAGAAAAATTGAGATATTTTTATAATTATTCTTAAAAAATAGATAAATGGTGGAATTTCCTCCTAAATGAACCCAAATCTTGATTGTCTATAATTTGGGCCTCACTTCCTATCTTGTTCTATCAACACTTTCGTTTTGTTTTGGGTTCTGATTAGTGTCTGATGAACTCATTTGTTTAGGGTTCGAAATACTTATAACTTCAAAGGAGAAAAAGAAGTGATAATTAGTCTTTTTCAAAATCATAATTTACCCATCCATAGTCATAATTTTGCTGGTTATATAATTTACCCCAGCCTACTTAAATGATAATCACATTTTATTCTTGCTAAACTCCAATTTGTACCTTCATACCCTACCACCACTCTAATCTAATTTATTTTAAAATTAATTGTGGGTTATTAATTAATTACCACGAATACCGCTATTAATTAACTTTGGGTGCAGAAGGTAGGTTATAGATAATTCGAAGTATGTGTGTGCTATATCAATTAAATTGAAAATATAAATTATAATTTGAAAAATTTACTCAAATACCACCAAAATCATTAATAATTTGAATGTCTTCCACCACTAATTATTCCTCCAAAACATAAACCAGTCATCTTTCTGTAATTTATCCAATTTGTCATTGTTGGCTAGAAAAGTTGGCACCTCCATTAACAAGATACTAAAAGCATTTACATTGCAATTCATGTTCAGATTGATTACCATTCTTCTGCATTTCTTTTAATTCCCGCAGAGATAAGACAAATTGTAATAATTAATATACATAACTATAAACGAAAATTATAACATTTTGTTCCATAATTATTCAATTTTTCAAAAAGCATGTTTTTGAATATTAACAAGTGTCCTTTCGTTATAACTAAAATTCAAAATTGAGAAACTAATTTATTAATGTTCCAAGAACAATCAATGTACCCATTCTCTTATTCTTCTTCTTCAACAAACGTGCTTAACCTCATGTTCAAAAGAGTACTTAAATTTTTTATATATATATATATAAGCAATTCAAATTTATTATTATTATTATTATTATTTTTTTAAATTTAGTATTAATTTTTTTTCTAAGCGATTTTAAAAACGGACTTGATGCATTATTTTAGTTTATTCAAAAATAATTTTTTAAAATAATTAAATTTTGATTAACAATAAATAAAAGTAATATTTTTTATCAATTAAACTAACCCATTTTGGTGAGAAAATACTCTATTTATTTGTATATATGTATATAGAATAAATTTAGAACATGTTAGGGAAGACTTTTATGGATAATAAGATATTTCATCAAAATTTTAATGGAGTTGTATATTCAAAATCAAGGGACCATATAATTTCACCTACACGATCTTGAATAAATGAATATTTTTTTTAATAATAATCATATACAATCTTTTAAAATGGTAAATTATACATCAAGTCCTTAACGTGTTTTTTCTCTTAATTAATTGAAAAGTTGAGAATTTTACAATATCCCAGGTAGAGTATAATGTATGAAAAAGAAAAGAAGTGCAAATTATCCAAAGTTTGCGTGATTAGTTCCTCAAAAATACATTTTGAAAAAGTTTGGTCAATAGTTTCTAATAACGTGTTGCCGTCATAAGATATAGAGGTCACGTAGAAAACGCGTGACAACAAAGTGATAATTACCGATTTGGTACCTAAATCTTTATATTTTTCTATTTTAGTTTGTAAATTATTTTATATACAATTAAGTATTTGAACGGATAAAATATATACTAATAGTGTTTTTGCTAGTCCAAATGCTGACTATGCAATACCTAAAGAACTTGACAGTAGATTAGCATAATTCAAACTAAAAGAACCTAAAATCAAAAAACCCAATTTTGAATTTTAGCAAAACTACAACGAATCAACAAATAATATAGATAAGTATATATATTAGGACTATTAGTTTATCAACAAATCTGATAAAAACGTACAAAGTTCAGAAAAATCTATAATTTAGATAAATAAGAAAGAAAGAATTTAATTATATTATAATAATATGTAAAAGTAAAATTAGTTACAAGTTGTAGGAGCAATGGTGGCGACGGCAACATTAGAGGCGGCACCATTAAGGAAAGAAAGAAAACCAATAGCTATAACAGGTTCTTAGTCATCCAAGAAAAGATCTTTAAGAACCTAAAAGCACTATGAGCAAGTACAGTAGCCAATCCAACCATAAGAGCATAAATAAGCACAGAAGCAACACCCATAAGGAAAACCACAGCAACAATAAATAAAAAAAAAAAACAATTAGAAGCTCTAAGATTTCCTTTGCCATTTTGTGAGAAATCTGGTCTCACATTGCTTGTAATGAGGAAGCGAAAATGTCATAAAGATATTTAGTTTCTTTGATCAAACACTTGATTGAAAAAAAATAAATTTATTTGGACATTAAAATAAAAAGAAAATTGAAAAGTCTAGATACTAAAGTTGTAATTATCCAAAAAGAAAGGCGGTTAAATAGACAAAAGGAAAGTTATCGTTCAGACTTGTGAAGTCGTAAGCATGTGTAGGAAAATCTGCGTGCTTCCTCAAACACTCACATTGACTGTCCGCAGAAAATTAAATAAATAAATAAAATGATAGGGTAGTTCTAGAAAGTGGCTGTTTATTCATACAATTCTGAAATATTGAGTATGAATTACTGGAATTATGAATATAAAGAAAAATAGGAAAGCTGTTACCTACTCTCCCTGAGTTAGCATATATTTGAATTTTATGTTTAGAGAAGGTATTTTAAATTTTATTTTTATATTAATATGTATTATTTATTTAATTTTAAAAAATATAATGCACCTAAAAATTTAAAAATTCATGTATAAAAATAATGAAGTAAAGGTAGCCTGAAAACAACCTAAATGTAAGTAAATTATAAGAAATTTGATTTAACTTGGTAGTATTTTATTGTATTAAATTTGATAAGATAAATAATGTTTAACTTCATAGTATTTGTAAACTAATTTGAAACACAAAGACAAAGTTCGGTCACACTAAGTCAAGCTTTTTGAAGTTGGCCTTTTGTAGTCCATCTTTAAAAACCATATGTTATGGTTTTTGCTTCATATGTAATAATCCTGTTCCCCTCTTCTTGGTCATTGAAAGCTTAAAGTGGTATTGAGTTTGAGCTAATTAAGTCATTCATTACCATGGGAAGAGCACCGTGTTGTGACAAAGCTAACGTGAAAAGAGGGCCTTGGTCTCCTGAAGAAGATGCCACCCTCAAGAACTATATTCATACACATGGAACTGGTGGCAATTGGATTGGCTTGCCCAGCAAAGCAGGTCTGTTGTCTGTTTCTCTTTTCTCTTTTACTTCTTTAATTCCTTCGAGTATGTTTCCTTTTTTTTTTGTTTCAAAATATCAAAGAACAAGCTTCATTATTTCTTCAGCTTGAAGGTGTGAGTTAAATTTATGTTTTAGGCCTGAGGAGATGCGGCAAGAGCTGTCGTTTGAGGTGGTTGAATTATCTGAGACCTGACATCAAGCATGGAGATTTTACTGAAGAAGAAGACAACATTATTTGTACTCTGTATAGTAACATAGGAAGCAGGTAAGTTTATGCTTTCTCAGCTTTTAATGAATGGGTGCTCATTAATCCTTGATAATTAGGTTTCTTTTATTTTTATAATTTATTATTATAATTTTCTCTTTTTGTTGCTGTTGTTGTTTCTCTTGGATTAGGTGGTCTTTTATAGCTTCACAGCTGCCAGGAAGAACAGACAATGATGTGAAGAACTACTGGAATACTAAATTAAAGAAAAAGCTTTTTTCAGGCAAGATTAATGATGCAGGAAAATCAGGCAGTAACAATAGAAATTCTCCTGATCGTATGGCAGATATTTTTGCTTCCATTCCGGAAGATGAAGCTTATAATCCTGAAAATTCACTTCTCTTGAACGCAAATTCTGGTACCATGACACCACTCATGGCGGTCCGTAACTACGATCACTATTACTCTAACCCACAAGGGCTAATTTTGGCGGAAAGCACCCTTCTAAATCTTACAGAAGCTCCAAATTTTGGACATAACATTTATAATGCAACATCATCATCATCATCAGCATCTTCTTCTTATTCTCAAGAAGTTTCAAGTCTCTCTCCTTCATCTGCTCTGTTACCTTCAGACAATGCCGGCTCATGGTCCGGCGACGAAAGATTACTAGTACAAGAGGGTGAAATTAATCTACTAGAATTTGGACTCGATCAGTCTCCATATGAGCTGCTCAATTACCTAACATTTTAAGAAAGCAAAATACCTGCAGTAGGTATATACTTTATAAATATGTATTTCTGATAATCAAGTTACTCTTTACTAATACTTAGATATTAGCAGATGGCGAAGCTTCTATTTATTACTATATAGTATATCCAAAACACATGGTATACAACTATGTGAATACGTATTCTCAAATAAGTATTAAGGAAGTGTTCCAGTATGTAAATGCCTGGTACGTGATTACATTGTGTATTAGTAGTGACAAAAGAAATATATTATGATGCCTAATAACATTATTACCAGATAAATAAATAATATGTGATGAAACTAAGTTGGTTTAACCTCTAATTATTAATTGAAGAAAGAGTTAGATAACAAAGGAAAAGAAATGTTGTTTTCTGTAATGCTTTTCGTAACTTTGGTAAAGTGGGAGCCTCATTTGTCATCCAAGTTTGTTTGCATGTGATTAGTCAGTGGTCATCAAAGTTGCATGGGCTTATCCAATTCTAATGAAGCAAAATGTCTTCTTTCCACTCCATGACCATATGTATGTCTTTTCTTAGAAACTTTCTTCCTTGGTCTTAACATAGTCATCACAAATAAATATCAATTCAATACGACATCCATCAGACTTGCATAATATATATATATATATATATATATGATATTATAAAAATTTTGAAATACATATTTATTCTTTTACTGTTTAAATATAAAATATTAAAACTGCATATTGCTTATTTAGTTTCTGAAAATTAGAAGTAGTGAATTATCTTAATATATTTTACATGGTTGGATTCATAAGTCCCATGTTTGATTAGTTAGCAGAAATTGCATTTCTTGACTAAATTTTTTCTTTTTAAATAGCCAAATTTCCATCTGAGTTGCAATATTGAATTAAGAGAATCAAGCCAATGATTTCACATGGTCGATCAGGTGGGTTCTTTTTGTTTGTCACCATCAGCTTGATGCAATGAATTAATCAACAAAAGGAAAACCTTCGGACATGTATACATGCATGCATGCGTAGGATCAAATTGAAACTTAAATCTGCCAATAAATTCAAACTCAACCTTAATTTGGATATGGAATATTTTGGTGTCCTCTAACCTATTTGTTACCCACTAAATCGTAAAATAGGATTTGTCAATATTGGCATGCATTCATTTTATTATGTTATTATATTACAGCTTAACAATAACAAAAAGTTAAGGTTAAGCATGTACAAGTGTTCTATTTTAATTATGACATAGCATTTTTTTCTAATAAAAAAATAAAAGTGTTCCTTTAACAATCTAAATTCTCTTACAGGTTAGCCATGTTCAATATGGTATTGGTAGCCAAAAGTAACTGAGACACTCAAGAAAAGAAACAGAAATCTGAAGCAAACTATATACATATAAACAAATGCCAAAGAGGTACTAACCATATATATGTCTCGGCGGCAAAACTATTGATCTTTTGCAAAGAAGGTTTAATTGTAAAAAAAATAATGATCAGATTTATCAACACATCTGTATCAAACACATTAAGAAATCCAAGAAACTGAGGATTAGATAACATTAAGAAAATATTATTTGGACTTGTTTTTGCAAAGAATAATCGTCTTCTTCTAGGGGATCCATGCATCATCCTCCACGTCCACTTATTTATTTATTTAATTTATTATATGTATATGCACGAATTTGATAATTATTTTCAAAAGATTCTTTTAATTGATGATATTGATTGCAGCTGATTCACACACCCACACTATAAAATTCATTGCATCAGATAGTAGAATAGTCAGCTTCAACATATTTATGACAATAATTCAAAAGCTACTGTTTTCAAAAAGAATATAGACTTCTGGTGTTAACGACATGTAACATGTTTCTGATGTTGATTAGTCGTATTTGCCAGTCACTTAGTTTGTTCTTTATATATCATATGTTTTTCATGAAATATGTCCTTTGGTTAGGATTATTCATTTTTTATAAGAAGATTTTAATTAATTACACTCTGTTTGGTGCACCAATTGCACAAGGGAAAGAAAAGACATGGAAAATTCTTCCCCAGCAGATATATAGAAAATTCTTGCCTGCTTTAGATTATATCTCCAATAATATATATATATATATATATATATATATATATATATATATATATATATATTATAAATAATTGGATTTATGTAAATTATCTCACATTTCACTCGTGGCAAGATCTGTCTGATACATTAAAGAAAACAAAGGAAATGAGTGAGAGTGAAAAGAAAAAAAAAAAAAAAGGAAAGAAAAAAGAAATTATAGTATCCCTCCTACGTGTTTGATTGCTTGTAAAAGAAAAGAGAAATCCTTCTTCTGATATTTTTAGAGTTTCTTTTTCTTTTCTTTCTTCATTTATTTTGATTATTTTATAATTTATTTATAATTATGCAATGGAAAATGTTGATTTCGATCAATTGCCTCAAGAATTTGTGTTTCCAGTATGTAATTGTGGTCAATCTGTTGTGTTAAAAGCTTCTTGGACCTTATCAAACCCCAGTCGAAGGTTCTTTGGATGGAGAAACTTTGGCGTAAGTGTGTGCATTGTAGAGATGTTTGTGTTTGCGATATTGTTAGTTATTTTTGAAAGTAAAAATTAAGTGCGATTTTATAAAAATTGCAGAGGATCGGTGCTTGTGGGTATTTTCTGTGGTTTGATCCTCCTGTGTATGAACATTCAAAACATGTAACTAATAGATTGTTGAAGCGTGTGAGAAGAATTGAAGCTGAAAATGAGACTGAAAAACGCAAAGCCATTGTGATGGTTGTGCTAGTTGGTGTTGTTGTTTTCTCAAGTTGGATTGTATTAATAGTTTAATTTCTTGCAAATTTAGGACAATGTGTTAGTATTTTGTTTTACACAGTTGTGGTGTATGAAATTCTGATATTTTATAGAAAAGCAATTGAATGGAAAGATTATATTGTCATTTTACTATAATCAAATGTGTTTGTCCATCAATGTTGCCTTTATATTTGTAACTGGCAATTTCTTGCTTGAATATTAATTTAAATAGTTGAATTATGATAAAGAGACATAATATAGATAAAGGAAGGCTTGATTGATCTAATTGTTAATGTTAACACAATTCAAAAAGGAAGCAAAAATTTACTGACAATGTCAATACTAACTTTTGACTTAAATAAAAAAGTCATTAAAGTAAATAGGCATTCAAAAATTGGACTTAAACCCTAAGTGGACTATAGCTTCTATATTGGTTTAGGTATATTAAGTTATTTGGAAGAGTTAGTTTACTTAAAATTTCCTCTTAGTTGTAGGGCATTTGATGCTTGTATAGTAGTATCGTGAAATTCCTGAGCATTTCTTATGTTTTGCATTGCAATTTGTGCTTCTTGTTGTAGTTGTCTGATGTTCACAATATTTTTACCTTTTCACTTGAGTCCTGGTGGCTTGAAACCTAGATCAACAGGCTGTGAAGTATGCTTCAAATTTACTGGAGATACAATGACTCTACTGCTGCTTTGGCCAGTCTGAGATTGTAAAATTCAATAAATTATTATGAGAAAAAAAAGACTAAAATTGAAAGCCAATATAGTGTTGAATAAGGCAATTACATTATAGACTGCGTAGCCAGTTTCTTCATTAATGTAACACCCTAGGCCATTAAATTTTTGTATTTTGATTGGGGCTGTGTTGCACTTTTGTTATTTTCTCTTCCAATGCCACCTACTATAGAACCCCTGCCTCTACCTCTATTGTTTACACTTGTCTTCATATTAGCAGCCAATAAAAATTCATTTTCAATTTGCAAGAAAAATAAAAAGATCTAAAAGATATCAGTACAAATCAGAAATATACCTGCTTCCTTGATGCACTAGGCACTCATGGTGTTAGGTTTACAGTTGATTGAGCACCACTAGTATCACCCTGTTCCAAGCAATTGATAGAAGCATGAATGAGATGAGAGTATAAATTGCAACAACTATACCAACTATATGTCACTAATCCAACCTAAGATGCAACATACTTTGATGGAACATTCATTTTTCCCACACTATCAACACTATTAGGCACAACAACATATGCCTAATTATACATTCAATCAATATCAAGTATATACAATTCTTAAAAAAATAATAATGAGATTGTAAATTGACAGAAATATTACCTGACTAGTTGATGCAGCTTTATTAGGGCAACCTTTTTTATTGTGGCCCTTTGCTTTACACAAAGAGCATGCCATTTGTGCTCCTCCCCTAAGAAACTCTCCAATCTTTTTTTGGCTCATCTCTAGATTTCTTTCTATTTCTCTTTGGTCTCCCTGGATTCTTTGTTATTTCTGAAGGCTAAATAGGACTGCGATTGGACTCAGGCCATATTTTCATCCTAAGTACATGTTGAATAGGGACATAATAAGCCTTTAGTATGGTTCTCTCTTATACCAATGCACTATATAGTCTTCTGGTGTTAAACTCCTATGGTTCATAGCGCAGGTGGCATGGCTATAAGAAATTGTCTTTAACTGCCAATTTTTGCAAGTTTTGAGCCCTTATATCAACTGTGTATCCGTAAGCTCCTTCAGAAATTTCAAAACCTGCATTACCATTCCAAAGAATCTAATAACTCATTGCCCTATCTTTATTTACACTAGGTGAAATATCAGTTATCTAAGTATGTACAAAATCCCTCATGACAGTAATTCTAGTCATCACTTTCTTTCTAATTTCTTCAAGCATAGAAATTATGGACCTATACCTAGGGATTAAAACCCATGAATTAAATTTTTCACATACATCCTCTTAACTCTTGGATCAAAGTATGCCACACACCATATGTCTCTTTGTTGTAACACAATAGGTCCTCACAAATCCTCCTACTTAATTTTCCTAAAGCTTTTAATTTATCCCTCAATTCTGCCTTGAAACTACTCCAAGCACATTCCCAAAACTTCTTCCTCCTCTCTCCCCAATTACTCCAAATATGTCGAGCACACATTCTGTGCTCAGCATTAGGTAACATATTATTTATGGCAAGTATCAATCACTAAAACAAAAGCAATTTAAACACAAAATCAAACAAACAATTAAAAGTTTGATAAACTATAATCTGTCACAATACATATTAAAAGGATGTAATATTACCTTTTACATGTCTGTCATCACAGTTAAACCTTCCCTATTATGCAAGTCAAGGTCCTCTTTCAAAGTTTACAAGAATTGCATCCAACTAAGTTAGTCTCCAGCTTAACAACATACCAATCTACCAATTTAATTAGACTATTAAAAAGTTATTCAAAAATTTTAAATAAATAGAAATATTTACCCATTCTCAGCCTTTGATACAACGATAAGAAGTTAGCTCTTGCAAACACCTCTTAAGAAACATCCATCCAACCCAATCACCTTTCTACAGTCCTCTTTCTACCCTTGCTTAGATGAGTTTAAAGATACATAAAATCTCTCAAACACTTCAGTTCTAGATTTCTCTTATTTGTCATGTTTCACAAAATAAGTGTTGCCATGACTTGATATGTTTATCTCATCTACATAGTCATGCAGCTTTGCAAACTCTTGCACATGATCACCCAAACTTTGCTGTAACACCTTCCTTTTTGCCCATCTACAAGTAGTAACTCCAACATACATCTTTAATTCTATCTTGCACAAATCTTATAACTCCCATAACTTTATTAATGGTTGTAATATAATCTTGTTCCTAAAGAATTTGGCTATAAAATTTGAGTTACACAGTGTACTCTTGTTAAACATGTGACACTTATGCACTGGTTTATATGTCTTCATAATAAAGTTTGCAGTGTTTCCTACATAACTAGCAAATAGTAATAATGGACAACCACTCTTCTTGCATTTTACCCTCAATCTGCTAGTTTCATTTGGTCTCAGCTTCAATTGGATACCCTTGTGTATTGCATATACTTGGCCACAACATCCTTAAACCGTGGGGCATTCTCAAAAATCGTACCAACCTTCCATATTGGATACTGGCATTCAGGATCATAACAGACCTTCTTACTATCTCTTCTAGCAGGTACATCTATACCATTCTCTTCTTCTTTAATATCACTTTCATTGTTGCATTGGTCATCACTTGCATAATGTTTTTTTATCACTAGTAAATACACTTTCATACTTGTCACCTTTTTCCATAATCCTTATTCCTTCATCATGTCTTACTTCTCCTAATGGGACCTATACTGGTCTATCCCCTGCCTCTTTTTTTTTTCTTTAGAAAATCTCTAGCAGCCTCTCTTACAAATATTAACTCCTCGTTAATATCACTCCCATCATTATTGTCCTCATCACTCCCTACCAATTCTTCACTTTCATCCTCACTAACACTGTCCCTTTCACCTTCATTCTCACCTTCACTTTGCAGTATACTATTGGCTGCTTTAAATCTAGGATTTTCATCAACTCTACTACATGATACCCTAGCATGTGTATTTATATTTCCTTTTTTCTTTTCAACTGAAACTTTAGCACTACTACCAATATTGTTACTAAATATACTCTCATCTACTACTGGATTAACATCCACCTCATCAACAACATTAATTGGTCGTGTATTAGCAGACAATATATATATGGATCAGAAAAAAATGGGTCCAGATCTCCTGCGTGAATGATTCTGAAGATCCAAAAGCATAGTATGAACAGTTTTTTGAAATTGTCAATATAACGAAATGGTATGACTAGATTTGAAGAATCTTTCCGCCCTTCATGATTCGATAGAATTTTGTGATTCTTATATTCGCCATTATCCATTCTAAGAATAATCAATCATTTTAAGAATATTAAATAGAATTAATTTAACACCTTGTTTTTTTGACCTCATCTTTTCTTTAATCCACAGGAGGTCAAATTCAGATTGCTCTTCAATTTTTTCTGTATAAAATTCGACCTAACAAAACAAGAACATAATCACGCTCTGTAGGATTTGAACCTACGACATTGGGTTTTGGAGACCCACGTTCTACCGAACTGAACTAAGAGCGCTTTCTTATCCCAATCACAAAAAATCGAATTTGTAAGTAAAAGATTCTTTTTTTAACTACTCCAATATATCTTGAATGTCTATACTATCATATATAATATGATAAAAATAAAAGATTAAGTATGGCCAAGTTTAATTGATCTCAATTGATCCCTCGTTATTACTTAGAGACGAAGTAATAGGTAGGATGACAGGATTTGAACCCGTGGCATTTTGTACCCAAAACAAACGCGCTACCAAGCTATTGTATCCCTGCTATTGTATTATACCCAAAATCTCTTGTATACCTAAGAAACTCAAACAAAGACAACTTCTAAGGGTCCACATCAGGTGTAAATTCCATATTCATTTCACCAACATACTGTGGTTGTGGTCCTTCAACCGTAGCCCCACCAAAGTGCCACATCAAGTTGATTGACTTGTCCATTTTCTAAGCCGTTGATAAATTAATATCATTAATATAAAAAAGTAGAATTTAAAGAATAAAAGTTGGCCTAAGCCACTAAGAATGCTTATTTTTTTCTCCAACTAATACCATTATAATCACATCAACCAACATATTTCACTAAACAAAGCTTATTTCACCAAATAAAGCTTTTAACAAAACAAAACACGTACCTTTTCTAGAATTTTGCTTCTTCAAGCTTCTGTTAATAAACCATCTGCAAATTGGCTTTGAATGCTAAGCTTTCTTCCCTACACAAACGCGATAAAGCTTTGATGCTTTCGTATAATTGGATAATGCACCTTTTGTTAATAAGGACAATGCAGCTTATGTTGATCTCAGCTTTACTCGACAAACGAAATTAGGGATTTTAGCTAAACTGAAATTAGGGATTCCAAAATAAATTGGGGATTTTTGAGCTTAGTGAATTCATGCTCGTTATTTATTAATACAGTAGTTGAGAAGAGAGAGAATAAGCTGAGATATATGTCTACGTGTCTGACATTTCAGCCTGCCCCTAGCTCACGTATCGATTTAATTAAAAGAGCCATTGCGCATGGTAAACATGTAAGCTAAGAGGTGTTTATTTGGTTTGCAATTCATGAGTTTAGGGGATGAGTAGATTAAAGATAAATTTAAGGGGACTATCTTACTATTTCAACTAAGTACAAAAGACTAAGTATATAATAAGCCTCTTTTAATTGGTAACTAGACTTTTATGATCAGTCCATTAAGCCCAGATGGATCGAGACTATAGACCAATTAAATCCACATACCAACTCCACATGTCAAATTCAATTTAGAGCTTAAGCAATTCTTAAGAGTAAAGAGAATGAGAGGATTGGTGGCAACACCACCTTATTAAACTAATATATATATATATATATATATATATATATATATATATATATATATAGAGAGAGAGAGAGAGAGAGAAAGAGAGAGAGAGAGAGAGAGAGATTTGTTAAATCCTAATCAATATGTATGAAAGGAAAGTATTTGAGTTATTACAGATTTGTTCTCATTAGGTTATAATGGCTCCTATCCTACGTGAGCCAACCATTGCTTATGTGGAAAGAAGGGCATTTTTAGTCTCATATTAAGTTAACAGAGAAGAAACATATTGAAACTCATCGTCTCACGGTGTAGTTAAAACGGTAAGTTTCATCAAAGGACAATCAAGCAATTTCCGTAATAGAGGGCAAAATTTCCCGCCAAATCTCAATGTGCTTTATCTGTTAGCTTCCTCTGCACATTACTTGAAATTTTAATTGCTCAATCGGCTTTCTATTCTTCTTCAACAACTGCGCGAGAACTATTATTTCTTGATGGTAATAGAATCCCTCTCACTATATATTTTTATTTTGCTTATAATATTTTTCTCTTTAAATAAACTAATGAATGCATTCGGGATATATGCTTTTTTCTTAAATTAACATCTAATTATTGAATTATTACTTTTATTTCCGTTGCGAATTAAAATCCTAGGTTTTATTTGTGATAAATTTGAAAAATCACTGTTTGCCTTTAGTTTTGATCTTCAATCTTTACAGTTTCATTCATGAACCCTAACTTGTACTTTCTCTCTCGCTGCATTGATGTTCGGTGTGATCTCCGAGAAAATTCAGGAAAAAGAGCTTGCACAATAAAATTTATAGTTGAGTTCGAGACCACGGAACATAAATCACGAAATGAATATTAGTTGTTCCTTTCTTTCTATAAATTTCACAGCGAGCAAGCAGTTTATTAGATTGTTTTTTTTCTTTAAGTACATTGCTTTCGTTTTTTCTGTTGCTCTATATTTCTTATCAAGTGAGGTTTAGAATTGATAATTAGTTGTTTTAGCTATATTTGAGTTGCTAATTCGTTTTAAGTTCCACGTTAGGTTTTGACTGTAATGAATTGGCAAGTATAGCTACAAAGAGTATTTGAAATCATAGTCGTATGGGTTAATTTAATTGTGATGCAGTCTAAGAAGCGAGGGCTTTCGTTGGATGAGAAACGTGAGAAGATTCTTCAAATATTTTACGACTCACAGGACTTCTTTCTCGTGAGTATATTTGTACTTAATTGCTCTTCATATTCTTGCTTTGTTCATGTTTACACAAAAATCTAATTTGATTCTTTGAATTTTAAGTAATTCTGAATTAGGAAACTGATTAATGAGTATATTTGTCAATAATTTTCAGCTTAAGGAACTTGAGAAGTTGGGGCCCAAAAAAGGCGTGATTAGCCAGTCTGTGAAAGATGTTGTCCAGAGCTTAGTTGATGATGATCTTGTTTCAAAAGACAAGATAGGAACTTCAGTGAGTAATCAAAATCCTGATGAGCAATGATTGTGAATACTTGTGCTTGCATGTGTGAAGCTTGCACTGAATTTAACTGTGTGCGCTCATAACTTTAACTTCAGGTATATTTTTGGAGTCTTCCTAGCTGTGCCGGAAATCAGGTGAAGTTTTGATATTCACATTCTTTTCCTTCTTGAAGTTTGTTTATCCTCTGGTCTAAACCATTTGTTTAACAGTTGAGGAATGTATACTGCAACCTTGAATCTGATCTGCAAAGCAGTAAGAAGCGGTATGCAGAACTCGTTGATCGGTGTGATGGATTGAAAAAAGGGCGTGAGGAATCTGTAAGCATGTTTTCCTGTTGTTAAATGTAATTTGTAATTTGTTGTACTTTGTTAGGATTGTTGGTTTAGGATATTCATATCTTAGTCTAAGCTTTTACCAGGATGACCGAGAGGAGGCATTAGCCGACTTAAAAGCAATTGAATTAAAGCATAGTGAGCTGAAGGTAAATTGATGATCCCCTATTATGCATCGGCACTACGAACAAATTTTTTTAAGTTTCTGACTGTTCTAATTAATCAGGAGGAGATGGGACAATATGCAGACAATGATCCTGCTGCCTTTGAAGCAATGAGTTAAGAGACTGATGTTCATCTGATGCTATATATATATATATATATATATATATATTTCTAGAAACCCACTTTTCATTCTAAGAATACTAGAGTTAGCACTCTCAATTCCTGAAAAATCTTAGGCATTAACATATAAGTGGTTTAATTTTCATTATTGCAGAGACAGCTATTGAAGTCGCCCATGCCGCAGCTAATAGATGGACAGGTACTTTTTACACATTACTTATTTTTCTCTGGTCTGTTTTCAGTTTTTCATGAATGTTGATATCTGCCGACAACTTTATAAATCTTCTCTAATATGATAAAACCTCACAGACAACATCTTCACGTTGCGACAATGGTGTTCGAACAACTTCCCCGAGGCCAAAGAGCAGCTTGAAAACATGTACAAGGAGGTATACTAATGAATTTCTTATGTCCTGCAGATGCCCATGTTGAAAATATGTGAAAGATAACAAAATCCTTGCGTTGGTCCGCAGTTCATGCTCACCATTTTGTCATAGCACTTACAGTAGCCTTAATGCCTATCCTTATATTCTTGGGAGTTCTGCCCTTTTACAAGTCATGTTGCACCTTATCTGCTCTAAATATTGGGAG
Source organism: Ricinus communis (assembly GCF_019578655.1). Lineage (NCBI taxonomy): Eukaryota > Viridiplantae > Streptophyta > Magnoliopsida > Malpighiales > Euphorbiaceae > Ricinus > Ricinus communis. The sequence goes on from NC_063258.1 coordinate 27,951,335, forward strand.
CTTGTATTCAAGTCTGTATTCACACTCATTTAGCTTGCTCAGCAACCATTAGGCAGCTCACAATTTAGCTCTGAAACTAGATCAATATCAGTTTTTAGGTTGAGGATCATACTTGTATAGTTTTGTATAGTAAAAGGTAAAGTTCTATTACTATCTTTTCTGAAATCTGTACTTTTTCCTCGTACGCTCACGCACAAATACATATAGTTTAGCTGTAACTAATTTCTGCTTCATGTGCCTCGTGAACAGACATGTTTTACAATTTTGCTACGTGAACTGAGATCTTGCCTTTTGAATTTTTCTGCAGATGGGAATAACAGATGATTTTGACTATTTGGAGCCTTTATCAGTCGTTCCACTCAGCTCAGTGGACCATCAGATTCTGGAATCCAATCCTTAAATGACACAAGTTGGTTTATGTTCTTTTCAAAGGTACAGTTGCAGATAATGCAAGAGTGGGAACAAAACATTACCTCCAAAATTACGGAGCATATACGATTTTGCTTTGCCTGCTTTAGGTACTATTGTCATTGCTCAGAGTTTATGGGATGCAGTACCGTAGAAATTAGATCATAGATCATTCCATTCACACCCTCCTGGTATGCCTGTAGGTTAATCCAATACGTGTGCGTTCCATGTACTGGTCAAACATTTGGCTATGGTTGAACTCGGTGTTAGCTTGCTGCCATCTTTCCCTCGTTAAGCAGTTAAAAGCAAGAGATACAGATGCAAATCTCATGATTAAAGAATCATAGCAATTCCGCAGTTCTCACGATCAAATTGATAACAGCTATCTGTTTATTGGCTGAACCATTTTATTTTAGTGTTCAACTGTCCTTTAAGTCAAGCGTGTCCTTTGGGCTGCATGTTGCTATCTACCGTATCGTGTCAAAGAAAGTTTTCTTTTTAGTTTTGTTCAAAGTTTTAACATTTAGGAAAGTGTTGAATATCCATTTCTATTTAAATTCAAATATTCACAATTTAATAATTGAATCAATTACATAAAACCTCTTTAAGTGTTAAAACTTCATTCGGAATAATATGGTAGATAGCAACGTCACTAAATTCGTATAATACCTATTTTAACCATATGATTAGCGTACGATTGCATGCATGTACTGCACATTGGAAAAAGACAAGACTACAAATATATTATGAACCTTAGCAAAATAGATTTCCCTTCATGACCTATCAACCAAGCATGGCCAATTGCAAATAACACCACTTCGGGATCAGATGATTCAGTCCCGTCCTGCTCGGCTCAGCTCAGTGGATCCATAACATAAATGTACCACAAACTAGTGAACACATCCGACGGCAATATGTAAAGAGTCCAGTAACAACACCAAAAATATAACATAAATTTATTTGCTATATATGTCGGGTAGACATTTTAAGGACAAGAAGTTGGTGACATTAAAAATGGAAGTTTGAATCAGCTTGACCGCACAAGGAAAAATAAAAAAGGTTGGAGACAAGGGGACACAGATTTAAAACTGGATTCAACCTCCAAAATGCAGATTACAAGTTTTAAATGGCAATGTCTCTTTAGTTTACGCAATCTTTATATACATTGTCTGTTCAGACCATATAATGCACACAGGATCCCCGAAGGAGTAGCAGAAACTCCATGTCCACAATGTAACCATAAATAAACTCTTCAGTGTTCTGGGAAAAAGTACCTGCAATCATCAAACCAAAAACAAACTCTAAATATATAAAAAGCATGCAGAGAACTGCATCAATGTGATTTGAAAAGAAACAAAAAGAAAAAGAGAAAAAAACTTCCAGAACTGATCAACATCTTAAGACACTAAATTTGGTGAAATGGCTTGTAGATTAATAGCTAGCTTCTAAATGCATTGACAAATGGGAAACGTATAAAATTATAATGAATAAAAAAGAAAAGAAAAATGTAAACCCGCTCAAAGTGCCATCTCAGCCTGCAATGCAGCAAGTTCATCTTCCTCAGCTGTCTGTTTCTGAGCAGCAGGACGATTTGGTTGCCGGCCTGCTGGAACCTGCACTGGAGCTGCTGGAGCTGTGGTTGCAGGTTGAAGAAGTTGTTCTTCCAGTTCAGCACCTTCCAATTCTTCAAGTTCTGCCTCCAATTCGTCCTGAAAAGTGAACAAACATTTAGATGCTTCCCCAAATTCACATTTGTACACTAATTTAGTTTGATATTCTTACAACAGACTTTCCATCTGCTAAATTTATGTTAAAGTGTGACATCAGACCTCATCAAAATCAGCTGCAGCACCAATAGGAGTTGAAAGAGCCTCTTGAATTTGTTTCATGTTCTCAGTCTGCTCATTGATTTCATCCATCGTCTTATCCACATCGTCAATATTCCTGTAAAAAATTAACAATTAATTTTTTATTTTTATTACTTGCACAACCTATATGAGACCAAGTTCATGTTCAGAAATAATTCCAGATCTACAACTTCAAACATAATATGGTAAAGTCAAATGTGCACTGTAGATTACATGCCAAGAAGAAAGCACAGCTTGAATGTAATAAAAGAAAGAAAATTTAAGCATTTCTGCACAAGTCAATACAAGATATGAATATTAGGTCAATGAAATAAGTAGCTACATACGTTGCTTTCTGCATTGCCTTCATTGCAGCGGCTCCAGTTCTCAATGCATCTACAGTTTCTGTAGTGGCTTTTGCACCTTCTAACATTATCATCTGTAACGTTTAGATCCATTGAAAAGGCATTAAAGCAAAAATTGCAAAGTCATTGCATCAGTGAAATTAGTATGTAAGAACACAAACTCACTTGATCATGAATACGGAGTTGGAAATTTCCAAGCTGTTCTATTTGTTGTTCATATAGCCTTTTCCTCTTCAGACATTGAATAGCAGCTGCAAGAGAATTGTAATCAGCTACTTCACTAAATGCTTTAGTTGATCACATTCTTTACTGTATACAATTTATTTACCTGCTCTAAGTAATATATAGGTCACCAGGTAGATTTTCTTTTTCAAATAAAGAAATAAAGTAGAAGAATGTAAAAGAGAAATCTTCTACCTTCACAATAACCTTCACAATAACATAGCTACCCTATTAAGTTGCATATAGCATTATCATAACCTCCCTATTACAGTTGCATAGTTGAGAGAAAGATTTATAACTTACAATACTGGTTTTCCTTAGACAGTTGAAAAGGAAGGCATACGCACCTCTTTTGTTCTTTGTTCGAGTAAATTCTTTTGCCCTTTCAACTTCTGCAATAGCTTTTTTTGAAAGTACTTTCTCTTTTTTCTCTAACATCTCAAGTGTCTATTCAACACACAAGTAAATAGATTAATGAGATTAGAAGGTCAAATCATACAAAAAAAGAAGATAATTTTGCATATATAATCAACCACATAACAGAGAATGATGTAAGCATCAACATATTATGCAACGAGATTTTAAAAACAGTAATTAGAGTAAACAATCAGGTATTCGAGAAACAATTCGAGTCAAAACAATCAACAAAATTATAAACAAAAACAAAAGCTCAGAAATATATTAACTGAAAAGAAACCAAAATCACAAAAATTAAAGAATAAAATAAAATGGTGATTGATTATACCTCATTTAATTTGTCTAACGTAGTTAGAGCATTAGTTTCCTGTTTTGGTTTTCCAAAAAGCCGGTTAAACATGATTGACTCCTATCTGCAAAAAGGCTGCCCCGATCTTCTATATTACAAACAGAATTAAATTCTTTTAGATCAGACAAAACCCTAATTTCGAAAAATAGAAACCGATCTAGAACAAATATAATAACAATAATAAGGAAACTAATAAATCCAGAGACTGAAATCTCCGATCAAAAATTACAAGGGCAAACCACCTTAGAAATTGAAGATATGAGAAATTGAAAGGAGAAATCAATTTGAGTGATGGGAGGAGAGATCGGACTTTTAGGTTTTGGTTTGCTTAAGCGTGTTGTAATTAGAGATGGAGAACGCAGCGAAGTTGCTTCTCCTTTTCTTCACGGCGTTGAATATGCTTTTACACGTGGCACCCAATTATTATCCTCGGTTCCTTACAATAATCGATTATGTTAAAATATATATATATATATATATAACATGTATACCCTTTTTTTTTTTTAGAAGATAAAAAAACATGTATACTTGAACCAAAATAAAAGTCTTAAGTTCTCTTAAAAAAGCAAAAAGTATGCATTTCCTAAAAAAAAAAAGAAGAAGAAACGCCTCCGATCAAGAATCTTAAAGATTACTCAATCAAAAAAATTAAAAGAATAAACAAAACTTTACCAATTATAAAAATGCTTTAAAGGTATTGGAAAAAATAAATTAGAGAACATTATTTTTGTTTTCCCCTCTGTTTGCTCACTCTTCAGTTTAACAATCACACTTCTCTAAGGTTCCAATCTTTACACAATTTAATGGTTCTCTTCTGATTCTACTTCTCCACTTCTTTCTCTCAAAATTCATCTCCTCAATACCTTTTATTAGCAAAGAACAACTTGCTCAAATCCCTGTTAATTTCCTTCACCTCGCAAAAAGACCAAGATTTTTGATTATATGGTAAGTATTAGGAGTAAAATTCACGAGAACCCAGAACTTGCTTTTGAGGAATTTGAGACCAGTAAGCTTGTTAGAGCTGAACTTGATCATTTGGGCATCCGTTATGAATATCCAGTTGCTGTTACTGGTATTTTTGGCTATAGTGGAACTGGTGGGCCGCCTTATGTTGCCATAAGAGCTGATATGGATGGTCTGGCAATGCAGGTCTTGGTTTTTTTTTTTTTTCCTTAAGAAGAAAAATTAATTAATCAGTTTCTGGTGCCTGAATGCTTGTGGTTAGTTGCCTTGAGAGGATTAGTGATGTTAAAAATTAATTCATGGAGGTTCAGTTGTTATCATAGAAGGCTATGGAGTGGGAGCACAAGAGTAAAGTTGCAGGGAAAATGCATGCTTGTGGCATGAGGTCCATGTTGCAATGCTTCTTGGTGCTGCTAAGATGCTTCATGAGCATCGCCACGAGTTACAGGTTCTATCTTTTTACTTATTTCATTAGTTGAATAATGTAATTTGTTACTTTATGGAGGTTTTATGATTGGCCTGCCACATTTGTGGAATGATTTTACCACTGCAGAATATGGGAATTATTCCACTAGGCTATAATTGCTTAATCCAATATTGGGTGGAAATGGATATTCGTAGTGATATTCAAACTTCAAAGGCTATGAGACACACTATACTTGTTTGATTCTCGTGGAGATGTAAAAGGCTTGTTTTTAAGGTACCTGACTAGTTGAGCACTTAATTTGCTGTTGTCCTTGCCATTCTCTTTGTACTGAATTCTGCCATTGATTAATCAAGTTTTACAATTTCATTCTTACAACTACGTGGCAAAAAGAATTGTCACCTTTTGTACTATTCCATGATTTTCTGTTCTTTTCGTCTTGAAAGAATTTTGTATTCCCTAGTTCTTACTCTTGAAGATTTTCCCTCAACTTTCTGCTCCCCTGGATAGTTGTATCTGCATATATTTGTAGTATTTCTACATGTTAAATGCTTTTTTCTTTTGGACTTTGTAATCTAAATTCGAAAAGGTTACCTATTTCTATATCAAATATTTGCTTAGATTGCTAGTAATTCTCAATTTCATATCCTTAACTTTCACAAAGTATTTGTACTTTTTAAAAGGTTCCAGTCACATTCACATCCTTCTTAAGAAAAAGGTAGTCAAAGCTGGATCAGTTAATTCTACTGCTCATACATTGTAATCCCAAGATGCAAGTTTGTTCTTGGATTATGTGGTTAGCAACCTTGCTAAAATCTGATAACAGAAGTAAACTTATAATTTAATTGCTCAAGGATGGTGGATTGCCTTGTATCAAAAATTGAGAAAGGAACTTCCAAATATGCTTATCTTTCCTCTCTCTTTGTTTTTTTAATCCCTTTCAAACCATTCTTGACAGATTTGTCTGGCGCTTTTTAACAAAAGTTAGTTTTATGCTTCCTCATTATTTAATTTTTCTGTCCTCTGAAGGTAATAATGCTGAATGCCAAATTCTGTATCAAGATAAATTTGTATGAATTTTTATTGTGCTTTTAGCGAACGGTCGTTCTTGTTTTTCAACTAGCTGAGGAAGGACATGGGGGAGCCAAGAGAATGTTGGATTCTGGGGTTCTCAGGAATGTCGATGCCATCTTTGGAATATAAGTTTCTACTCTATTTCCTATTGATACAGTTGCCTCCAGACCTGGCCCTGTTTTGGCTGGCAGGGGTTTCTTTGAGGCTGAGATAAGTGGAAAAGGGGGGCATGCTACCATTCCCCAGCACACAGTTGATCCTATTTTAGCAGCTTCCAATGTGATTGTTAGTTTACAGCATCTTGTTTCACGTGAAGCTCCCTTGGATTCACAGGTATCTTTCTCTCTTTTGTACACATATATACGTTCATGTGTGTGCATCAATGTGTGGATACATAGATATTTACTGCCAGTTTTAAGACATAACATAAGGGTTTTAACACCCCCTGTCTCCTCTTGCTTTATAACCTTTTCAAGCAAGATGAATCAATGTTGATGAGTACATAACCTGTCAGTTGTCTCCTAGTCATTTCCACCTCTAACATTATTTTATTTTATGCCTGGGACATCTCTAGTGCATGATCCACGTAAATTCTGTTGTAAAGTTCTCTCCCTGATCTCTGTCTCATCAGAGTAACAACATGAGCTGGTTCACTGTCTTATGTGAATTGTGCCTTTGTATTCCTAGGTAGAGTTTCTTGATGCCATCCTTTATTTCTTTTGTATTACTAAAAGAAAAATTGTCTTAATCAAACTTTCTTGTTTCCAATTTATTAATTCATTTTCAAGACAAAGTATCTTATGTTTAGATAACCTTATCCATGGCAATGATATTTACGTAGAAATTGGACAAAGTGTGTAGTCTTTTTCTTTTATGGTGTTTAGTCATCTTATTACAAATTAAAATTTGATGAATTGAGCTTCTCCTATTGCATGCTTGTGCATTGCCTCATATTATTGCCCTATATATGCTCACTCTGTGACTGTTCAATAAGCATTTCCAAGAAGAAGAATATCTGTGCAGGTAGTAACAATTGCGAAATTCCAAGGAGGTGGTGCATTCAATATTATTCCAGATTCTGTTACAATTGGTGGCACATTCAGGGCATTTTCAAAAGATAGTTTCATCCAAATTAAACAACGTATTGAAGAGGTATATGTTACTAAGTATTGCTTGGTTTGCACCATGTTTGACAAATAGGTTCTTTGGGTGTTTGAATTTGCTGTCATGTTGAAGCCATATAAAGTCATGCTATAACATTTGTTAATTCTATTACAACACAAATCACAGGTTATCACAAAACAAGCTAGCGTTCAGAGGTGTAATGCAACTGTCCGCTTTAACGTAGATGAAAAACCCCTCTACACAGTGACTGTAAATAATAAAGATTTGCATAAGCAGTTTGTAAATATTGCAATAGCCATGCTGGGTGCCCAGAACGTTAAAGAAATGCAACCACTAATGGGAGCAGAAGACTTCTTCTTTGCAGAGGCAGTTCCTGGATGCTTCTTCTTTCTTGGGATGAAGGATGAGTCTCACGGACCACCTGGATCTGGTCATTCACCATATTTCAGAGTTAATGAAGAGGTGCTTCCATATGGAGCCTCCCTACATGCATCATTAGCTGTGAGGTACCTCCTGGAATATCAACCCGAATCCAGGACAACCAAGGAAAACTTAATCGATGAATTATGAAGTACAAGAGCCTATGTAATAATGGATGAAATGTCATGAAACATGATCAAGTTGACAGCTGAGTATCAGAAACTGCCTGATAAAGAAGTTAGAATTGATATTCGACTATTTCAGGCCTGCAGATGTCAATGTCATCTTGAATGTGCATTATCATATTTGCGTCTTTGTTGTTGTTGTTGATCTGTGCTGTTTAGAACTTTGATTACTATCTTCAACATGAGTTCTCTCTCTGTTAATGGAGGAAAATTTTGTACATATTGACATCCATCAAGGAATATGTTTGATTTTTATTTTTGCTTACATTGAAACCATCCTTTCGGAAAAACAGGAAAATCTAAAGAATTGCTCGTGAGTGAAAAAGAATTAAATATTAATCGATTGCATGACTTATTTTATGATTCTGCCTGATTTGCCAAGCACAAAAGGCAAGAAAAAGATGCGAATTGGTGGGAGGGAAGTCCCACATGATGTCGATTTGGGGATTTTTAGAGCATATGCACGCATGGTACGATGTTAATAAAGTCTCTCCATGGTAATATTAGGCTGTTTAGAAACTGGGATTTTTCACATCTGCTGGTAACCTAATTTTTGCTGCATAATTACAAGTGAATATTTATTGCCGACTTGCCTAATTCAGAGGTGAAAGAAAGAAAACTTATTTATGGAACTGGTTGAAACAAGCAAGTTTCCCGGAATCAAGGCAATCGATAGGGTTCATTTCTCTGTAAGAATCTTCACCCTTCCAGACCAGGAAATACAGCAACCTTAGCTGCATGAATAAAGAAAGAAATCATATAATGGTGGATTCGCTCTGTGATCCTTCAGTAAAGTAACTATACGGAATGACTAGATGAACTAAATCACAGCCTCTGAATCAGTATAGACTAGGAAAACGTAACAAAGTTGGTGTCTTTGAAACACTTGGATCGTATAAACCTGCATAAATAACAAATCTTAAGCAAACTTAATCCTATTCTGTTTCACTATAAAAGAATAGAGAAAGAAGAATAGAAGCCTGAAATATCATCATAATGGAGAATGCAGTGCTCAAGCATTATGGTCAAAAGTGATAGCTGAGTTTTGGATCCGTTAGCATAAATGGTACACTTCAACACTCCAATTCAAAGCCAATCATGAAATCAGTTTCATCCCATAAATCACCTCTCAAATCCCCGCAACAATCAGACTTCTTGCTGCACTTGTACACAAGTCGAAGCCACAAGCTTTCTACTCAATCATCTGTGTTCACATTCTCAACGTCACCCGCTGCTGCTGTGCCATCAAGTAGATCATCTTGGATAAAGTTCGCCGCAGGATGCGAAGTTTTTGGATTTGTTACTTCACACGTTTCAATCCTGTAACTCAAAAGCAAAAAGTAGCAATAGGGTTTATGGGAATGCAAGGAGTAACAGTGCACATTCTGTCAGATCCTCACCCTTAGTTCATGCTGTTTCTAATGGCGGGATGAATGCTGCATATCATGATGAGCATTAAAGCCGTCATTATCTACTGCATGAATAATTCAAGGCGCTCTGTATTCCTCCCTCACTTTCTTGATCTTATTTTTTTTCAATACTCATTGAAATTCCATATGACGATAATAATAGAATGTGCTACTTGTGGGTGGTTTCAGGATTGATGGATTGTTTCAATCATCAACGGGAAGACGTTGAAGCATGTCAGAATTTTGTCAGAGTAAACACAGTTATGAGGGTAAGCTATTTTAATATAGGACTTGTCCCATCTTTAGGATTGTCGAAAGATTTCTTGAAGCTTAAACTGCGTACTAAAATACTTTAGTGCCTTGCAGTTAAAGTTCTGTTCCTGATATTCTGTATATGAGGCTCCACTACTGCCATTGATTTGCTTAAGCATGACAATCCAATAGGGTTTGCCAAACTCAATCATAGATGTGGGGGGGCTTTAATTGTAAATGAAGGACATAAAATGATTAGAAGATCATTTTTCCCCATAAAAGAATCAATAGAAATAACATTTTCGATACAGAGGAAAACCAAAACAGCGACCCAGCCCTGGAACGTTTCAAAGACCACATGGAGTTTCTATCTCGAGGAGTTTCTATTTCCAAAAATTTTCAGAAACACCAAAGCATCATTTAGGTGAAGTATCCATAGCAGGCCAGTCTATCCACATCTTAAATATTCCTAAAAATAGTTAATTATATCCATCAGTTTGCTCATCCAAGCACAGCACACTTCTAACAAGTCCAAGTGTTAGTATTTACCCCTTTAAAACTGCAGTGCATTGGCATTAACATTAAGATTAGTAATCCGACCATCAAAATCTCCTCTTACTTTGTCAAGTTCAGTAGCGCATGTGGAAGCTTTGCTTAGATACCACAACAGTTATTCAGAGCAGATTATCAAGGACAAGCTCATGACGCAAGATTAAAAAAAAAAAAAACAAAAACAAAAACAAAAGTCACATAATTCTAATTATAAAAAAAAAAAAAGAGCATAAGCTCAACAATAGTCTTGAGAATTTAATATCCAATGCTGACTGGAGTATGATAACACTTGAAACACAAAAATGAATAATCCAGATCACACCTACATAACTAAACACTTATCCCTCTGTCACACACTTTACTTCTCAGATGAGTTGGGTCCTCTCTTCTTACCGAATCCCACAACTGCAGATCAAATAAAACAAAATCATTCAAACAAGCAGCCCAAGTTTTGATTAAAGTACTGAGCAAGATGAATACATAAAACCTAGGACATTGCTATCATTGTTTGAGAATATAAACGAAATGATTATCATATAATCTCTCAAGGTGACATAAAGATAAATTTCTTCCACTTAGTTGACTAAGTCGAGAATAAAACAGAAACATTATCATAAAACCTATTCTGTTAAACTGAAATTTAGACCGGAATAACAAAGATTTTGGATCTATAGCAGATAAATCTAAGGATAAGGATGACGAAGAAAAAGAATTTTACCAGCAGTGACAAAACGGCGATTGTATTGCATCCTCTTGTGAGCGCGACCACGTGGCTTCTTCTTCTTGTCCTGCTTTGCCACTTTAGGAGTTTGGCCTCTCACCTTACCAGCACGAGCCAAAGATCCGTGAACCTTACCTGCAAAACCAATCCACCATCAAACCGACCATTAATATCTTCACGAAACCTCACTAGAGCAATCTAAGACTATTAAACCAACAATTTAGGCAGAAGATATTTACCCATGGCGGCTTCTTGAGTTGTTGCTGCTTCTGCTGTTGCTCCCCGAGTTCGATAGAAGCGGTGGTGATGATAATAAGCAGCGCAACGAATAGAAAGTTTTAGGGTTAGGGTTTCGCTGTTAATATAGTGTTAGGTTTGCTAGACCGACTTAGATATTGTAGTTGGGTTGGGTATTAAGGCCCATTAGAGAACCGTGCATAAAATATTTCATGGAGCTATTAGCGGGCCTGCCCAGCCCAATCTAATACATAATCAATGAACAAAATAGTCCTTTTACTCCCTAAACTTTTATCACTTGATAAAAAAATAAAAATGCTTTTTTTGACGAAACATTCATATATTGTGATTTATAGCTCAGATTAGTCTGATAACTAAGCGTGTGTTACATGGTATTCATGTGAGTTAAATTAACAAACTAATTAAAAAATTAATATTATAAAATTTTGATCTAAACAATTAAAATCTTAAATATTAAAAAAAATTACTATTAAAAGTAAGAAATTCTACCTTTAAATTTCTTTTTTTATATTATATAAAAATATATATGAAAATATAATATTTTCATTTTTTTATCAAGGAGAGAGCGGTTTGTCAGCTTCAATAATTAAAATAATTATTTACTCGAATTAATTCAAAAAAATACACGTGTTCAAATAAAAATATTTAAATAAATTGACAATATTGATAAATATTATTTAAAAAATTTAATTATAAAAAAATACACCTAGTATTTTTTTTTTAATTTAATCATTGTCTTCTCAATTGTAGCAATGTGGTGTCCATCCTTTTAAACTTATATGATTTGATACATAATGCTGGATTTCGTGACATTGATCTTACGTGGCAAACCGGAATTCAGTTAAATTAAACTCGTAGTATCCTTAAAAAGAACACGTCGAACACTCTGCATTTTCAATTAAAAGGACGTGTTTTGGCTAATAACTAAAAAAACTTGACTTAAACTCCAACTCTCATTTTCTTGTCCATCTAGAAAACCCTAGTTCTACTGGTATTTTGCAAGAAGATTGACAATGTCTACCAACTCGAGTTTCTCAAGAAAAAGGTCTGGAGTTCTTACTCTTGAGCTTCATACTCGAGCTCCATTAACCACCAACAACATCTCTATTTCTTTTCAAATTTTACAGGCTATTGCTTGCACTTCTTCTTATATTATTTGGTCATTTAATCAAACAACTGGTAGACAATTTTTATCTCAAAATGAAATGAACAAAAATATTAAAGTGACAAGTCCAAAAATGAAACGGGTATTTTTCTTGGATGCTAATCCACTTTGTTACACCTGATTAGATTTGTTTAGGAAGAACTAGAAGAATAATAATCATCCATAATGAAACAAAATTTGACATGCTTGAACCATTTTGACGATTGCCCATTGGGAACTAGCCACCAACTATTTCCATTCTTTAAAATAGTTGAATTTGCTTATCATTATCTATGAATTCTTGACCGTTGTTGTTAGTCAAGGAGTTGGAAGATGAGAGAGAAGGGCGAGGGAATTGTAGAGAAATTGAGGGAATAATGAAGAAAGGAAAGAAAGGAATATGAGATTTTAGGGAGTTTAGAGTGGAAGAGGGTCATCCAGATTAATTACAAAATATCAATGTCGTTTATAGCATGATTTGTCATTTGTCGTTTGATTTCAAACAACGGTGGAGGAAGGAAATCCCATTCAAGGAAGAATGAAAAAGAACAAGCAAAAAAGATGTGTTTTAATGGAATTGCTTTAGTTTATAGGTGAGGTTGAAACGGGAAGTTTTGGGAACCAAACAATGTGTTTCTGACGTGGAGCTACGTGTATAAACGAATCAAGCTCCGGTGCCACATCATACTAATTTCAGTGACATTGTCACGGTTAAAAAAACGAATTAAAAAAGCCTATTTAATTTTTTTTTATATTTTTTAATCTTTTGATACATATTGAGAAAGACTAAATTATCATTGGTTCCATTTTCAATATTGACTAAATACAAATAACTATATTTATTTATATTTTTTCAACAATTTGGAAGAACTTTCAAATTTAATCTGGATAAAAGAAATTGGATCGGATAGGTAGTAAGAAAGTCTGTTAGATGATTGCCAAATAATGGAACATCATATTTTTAGTAAAATTATTGACCTGTTTTGTTGTGAGACTTGTAGGAAGGTCTAGTGGTGAGGGAGGTTGCCGAGGAATAAATGAAGCCAAGAACTGTTCATTCTAAAAAGTCTCATACTGTAAACTCAAGGCAAGATAAATTCTTAAGTTAAGACTAAGTGAAGGCAGCTTTGCCATGAAAGGTCTTTGTGCTCTTTTGGATTTTTGTAGCCGAGTTAGTCCTTTTGAATTATAAAAGAACAGATCGTGCAAGCTAAAAACTCATAGCCAAAGGATCAAGAGAAAGAGATGAAGAGTTTAGAAAGTCATAAGAAAATTTTTATTTCTTGATAGATGAAAAGAAGGCTGCTTGCCTATACTACTCAAGACTTCTCTTTATATAGAGGAGCCTTATTACAATAAGACAGTAAAGATAAGATGGGAATCTTATCTTTTACACATGTACACATAGGAAGAAAATATAAGATTACACACTTTACATAAAGATAGATAAGATAGGAAATCTTATCACATGCACAAAAGGACAGAAAAAAATAATACATATATTAGGACGGAAAAGATAAGATAGGAGTCTTATCTTCCTACACTTATTTTTCAATTATTTCATGAATTATGGAGGAGAGAGATTGGGTGTTGTGTTGTCTTCATTGCCAGCAAAAAAGGTTGGTTACCATGGACCACTATCATCGTCTAGGGGCTGAGAATCCTGCATAATGGCATCTTGTTATTTTGTGGTCAGACTTGGATCATCTAGTGGTGATGGCAGCAAAGGTAAAGTGGATCGTTCAGTGATGGAGTGTTTAATCCATTGATTATCAGATCCATTGTAAGTGTAGATAAGTGGTGTAAAGACATTGGTCCTTCCTGAATCATTTCTCAATTGTAGAGTGAGCTTTAATTCCCTTGTTATTGGTGGAGGAGCAAGGTGTAAGGGCATTTCAATTGTTCTCCAATATTGACAGATGTTTTGGGTGGCATAGGTATCTTCTGAGAGCTTAAAGTAAGGCCTGTGAAGAATATAGATGGCATGATATCCTGAAGCCTTGAAGTCATTGTCTGTAAACAATTTATTTTCATGAATGATTTTGAGGAGATCCTTTTTCCATTGATATGGGGTTTTGAACCAAATGATATATTTCTATGGATATGTCCCTGCATTTGTATCAATATTGAAGAAGTATAGGAGGTCCATGACTGGCACTTCTATAGCATGATAACAAATTGTGAAAAGACACCATAGAAACCATAGTTCACTTTCAATTGTGGATGGGTAGGAGAAAGGTGATAGATTAAGCACCAAGGGTAATCTGGATAAAAGAAATTGGGTTGGATAGGTAGTAAGAAAGTTTGTTGGATGATTGCCAAATAATGGAACATCATATTTTTTGCAAAATTATTGACATGTTTCGTTGTGAGACTTGTAGAAAGGTCTGGTGGTGAGAGAGGTTGCCGAGGCTTTTTTGAAGATGTCGAGGCCTGAAGATTATCGGAAGATTAATTGTTGAGGTGAAGATGACAATAGGTTGGGGTTTTGGTTGTGGCTTTGATAATCTGGATAAGAGATCTGGGATGAGGTTTTTTGTTCCTTTATATGCTGGACTTCAAAATCATACCTGCTAAACCATGACTTTAACCTCAATAATTATGGTTCTGGTAAGGTTTTCTGATTGGATTCAAGAATCTTTAGAAATAAGGAGTTATCCATTCATACTAAGAAGTATTGACCGATCATAAAGAATTCAAACTTTTTTGTCCCATATTTGACTGCCAGAATCTCTTTATATGTTGAATGGTAATACTTCTCTGCTGGAGAAAATTTTCCTGATGCTTGCCCACACAGTTTTTCCTTGTCATTGAGATTTTCAAGAAGAATTGCCCCCCATGCATAATCTGATGCATCTGTCTGTAGGATAAGATGTCTTGTAGACAGGATGGTAAGCGGTGGAGGATTCTGAACCAATTCTTTCAATCTCTTGATAGTTGTTGTCTGTTCTGTTCCCCAATAGGGGCGTTTTTTTTTAGCATTTTGGAAAGTTGAGTATCCCAAGAAATTGTTAGATTTGCTTTACAGAGAGATTCTCATCTGGAAAATTATCAAGCTCTTTTGTCAAGTGTGGACCATACGCATATTGGTCGTCCTTAAAATGCATTCCAAGGAACTCTGTCTCTTGCTGGCCAATAATACTCTTCTTCTCTGAAAGCATTATTCCGTACTTCTGGATGATAACAATGAATTGTTTCACGAGTTGATGATGTTCTTTAGCTGTTTCTGAGAATAAGAGAATATCATTAATGTAGATTAGGGAGGAATAGAGGATAGGCTCAAAGATTTCTATCATTATTTTTTGGAACTGAGACGGGGTTGTTTTGAGCCCAAAAGGCATGACTGTCCATTGGTATTGGGTGTTTGGGATACAAAAGGCTGTTTTGTATCTTTCTGAGGGATGGATACCCAATTGCCAGAATCCAGCTTTAAGATTAAATTTTGAATAGTACTGGACATAGACATGCTAACTTGTTGGATCATTCTTGCT
Source organism: Ricinus communis (assembly GCF_019578655.1). Lineage (NCBI taxonomy): Eukaryota > Viridiplantae > Streptophyta > Magnoliopsida > Malpighiales > Euphorbiaceae > Ricinus > Ricinus communis. Next base: position 27,966,961 of record NC_063258.1, read on the forward strand.
GCCTTTTCAGGATTTTGAGGGCAATCTTTAGCATAATGTCCCTTCTTTCGGTAGATGTAGCATCTATCTGATTTGTTGCCTTGATTTTTCTTTTTCCGGAAGTATCTGAACCTCTTTGTATATGGCCTTTTCTTTCTGAACTCTTTGCTTCTATTATGAGGGAATTTTTGGAAATAGTGTCTGATTTTCTTCTTGTGACTAGAGCACACACAATTGGAGGACTTACATTTAATCTTGAGGTGGCTTTTGTTGCAGGCCTTTTGAACAATCAGATCTCGTTGAGACAGTCTCCTGATTAATTCTTGCTGATCACATAATCTCTTGATAGAGGAGAGAGTAAACTGCCAGATTTCTCTAAGAGTAATTGAGGTAACTGGTTTCTTTGTTGTGGTGATCATGTTATTGACTTCTGGTTGAATCTTATCTGGTAATGAGATGATGAAAGTATACTTTAACGTATCATCACCGTCGTGCCCACAAATGACATAATACAATTTGGACATTGCAGAATAATGTCTTTCTAGATCCTTGATTTTTAACGAACAACATTTTCGATCAAAATATTCCTGTTTCTGTTGTCGTATAATGAGATCATAGCTTTCAAGGAACTGATTATGGAGGACTGTGACCGCAGCTGATGGAGTTGGCAAAGTCACGAATTGGAACCTGGTGTATTCAGGCTGTGACTGGAACCAATCCCTTAAACTGCCTGTGAATCTTGTTACAAATTCAGCAAGAACCTTTTTAAGTGTGGCACCATCAAAGGTCATTTGAAGATCAATCCATGCCAAAAATTCAAAAAGTTTATCTCTCCATTTTGATGGAGACAAATCATCAAAAGTGAACCAAGGTCCAGTTCCAGCTGTGGATTTCGACTTTGGGTGTGAAGCTCCAGTAGGAACAAAATATGACTGTACATCCTCTGTGTCATCTTCAGGCTCTACTACTTATGGAAAGGGTTCAGTAGTAGAGGTGTTCATGAGTATTTCTGTTATATCAGCCATTTTAGAGGTGTTTGAAGAAGAATCAGAATCATAAGGGCTGATTAGAGATTGATCTGGCAATTTATTGCCTTTCAAGACTGGATGATGTAAAGTTTTCTTTTGTTGAGGTGTGGAGCTTTTTGGATAGAGGTGTAAGAAAGTACCAAAAGGTGGGTAATGAGTTTCTTCTTGCTCTGGTTGTGGAAAGAAAGGAAATGCATAGTAATATGAGGGGGCTATTGCAGAAGATGTAAAGGCTGCCGATGTGAATGAAAGGACCATAGAAGACTGATCTTTTCTAAGGTCATGTTCAATTTGATCAATCTGCTTTTTGAGTCTCGTAATTTTCTTTTCTTTTTAGGTGAAGGCTGGTGTAATCGGTTGGGGTACTCGAAGCTCTCTATCAAAGGCTTGGTATATGGAGGTTAAAGAGGAATACAGTTGGAGTACTTCTTGAAAGAAGGTGTCCAACTTCTAATCTAACTTATGGGAGAAATGTAAGGCCTGGTCTAACTTACTATCGATCTTCTTTAGGTACGTGTTCTGGGCTAGAGCATTAGAAGTTTGCCAGTTTAGCACTTCTTCTGCTTGAGTGAGCTTCTCGATCTGCCCAGAAGGAGCTACTTTTGAAGGGGTGACTTGAGATCTCATATTTTCTAATTTTCTTGAAGCATAAAACAGTTTTGGACAGGTAGGACTGTGGACACAAGAGTTTGTATGTTTGCACGATAGGATGGGGAAGAAACTTTGGTATTAAGATGGCCTCTCCTTTTGTAAGATCTTTAGTGCCTCTTCGTAAATAGGTAAAGGAGTTCTTATTTTTGATGCATCATCCGGGTCCTGATCATCGCGTATGGGCTTCCTGTATGAACATGAAGAACTGTAGAATACTTTTGGAATCAGTCTGGGGTTTTCAGGTTCAGGTTTTTGGAAACATGGTTCTCCTGGTTCCTATGCACAGTTGCCTCCTGGGTCACATTTCGAAGGATCTATGTCCCAAATAAAGTGGCTATTGATCTTGGCAGGATAGACATAGCGTCCGGAGGGGGAAAAGTCATGTACCGGAAGGCCCTTTTCAGGTTTTGGAGATGGGACCGGTTGTATCATTGATGCTTGAAAGATGGACGGAGAGGAAGATGAAGTTTCTTCAATTTTTCTACATGATGGAGAGAGTTAGAGAGTAGAAGTTTGGGCAGTGAATTTAGAACTTGTAGCCATGTTGATTCAATTCTCTTTCTCTTTCACCAATGGCTCTGATACCAAATGAAGCCGAGAGCTGTTCATTGTAAGTATCCGAGTATATGAAACTAAAATATTTGAATATTATTATTTTAACACTAAAAATATTAAGGTACCACATTGTTTTTAAATTTAATTTAATTTATTAAGTTTTAAAATAATGAAAATAAAAAAAATAATATAAAAATATTTAAATCAAACCCTATATATATTTGAATATGAATAAACAATAAATAATAAAATATAAAAATATATTACATAATAATAGAAATTAAGCACTTAATTAAAATTCAACAACGACTGCATACAAAAGTCAATGCTCTAAAAATAATTTTGCAATAATCATAATCTAACTTTTAATATAAACAAATAACTTTCACTTTACTTTAGTGGGAAATGTGTAAAATAAATTACTATTTTTATATTTTAATAATTTTTCTAAATTTCTTATTTGATAAATTTTTTATAACGGTGATCGATTAAAAATATTAAAAAAATAAAATTAATATTTATATGAATGGACAATATTTAAAGAATAATATGAAAATAATTAGTTTTAATTGTGTTTTGCTATTAAAAATATTCAAGAGGAAAGATAAATTCCTTTTCTTCCATAAGTAAAAATCAATTAAATACTTTTACACCTTATAAAGAAAATAAAAAATTTAATTGATGATTTTTTTATCTCCACTATGGTAAAGAACATGGAATTTAATTAATTTGGTCTTGTTTCTTTAATATTTTTGTGCAACTAAATACAAAAGATAGATAATTTTTTCCCTTTGACTCTTTTTTTTTTTCTAAAAATAATTTTTCTTCTTAAGACAATAATATCTAAACAACTAATACATTGCTTCTGAATATTCTTTCTAATATTTTATAATTACAAAGAAAATTTGTTCAATATTAGTACCTACAAAATAATAAAAGTATTAATTATGTAATATAAAAACGAAATTAATTTATTAAATATTAATGGTCCACTATTTATACCGATCAATTATCCTTGTTGAGCAAGAAAAAGAAAGCTAGGGAATTGAAATTACCGGTCAATTCTTATGGTTGAGCAAGAAAAATAATGCTAGAAAACTAAAATTTGTAAACTATTCGTTTGAGTTGGAACGAAGTTCTGTTGTGTTAAAAAAGAAGAAGAAGTTGGAATGAGGCTCTGATCATTGGCCAAAATAAAATTAAGAAATTAAAATCCAATGACTCATTAGTTCAATTGGAGAACAAATCAGATTCGGGCAGGACGAAAAGATCCAAAGATACCATGCGTTAGAATCCACTGATCATAAATTGTAATCTCCTAGAACTGCCGTTATTGTTTCCTTCCATCAACCTTACAACTTTTCACCATATTATAACACGTGTCTCACCATGACAATCCTACGCTAGAGAACAGAAGTACTACTATCTTTTCCAAACTAACACACAGCAGATTTTAGGGTTTATCAAAAGCCTCCATTCTCCATACATTTTCACTTCACCTCCATACCGCACTGTTTCTCTCTCGCGCCACCAATGGGAGACCAAAACGACGCCGTTGCACTCAAACATCCGTTCTCCGATCGGGTCCCCATCCGATCCATCGTCTCACGCCCAGACGGTGGAGCCAGCCTCAAGGGGCAACGAGTACGGGTCGGAGGTTGGGTAAAAACCGGGAGAGAGCAAGGTAAAGGGTCGTTTGCGTTTCTGGAGCTAAACGACGGGACGTGCCCGGCGAACCTACAGGTCATTGTGGAAAAGGAAGTAGCGGATCTGAGCCCCTTGGTGCATACTGGGGCGTGCGTGTCTGTTGAAGGAGTTCTTAAAGAGCCACCTGAAGGAACTAAACAGAAGATTGAGCTGCGGGTTGAAAAAGTGATCCATGTTGGACCTGTTGACCCGGCTAAGTATCCGATTCCTAAAACCAAGCTTACTCTTGAGTTCTTAAGAGACCATATCCATCTTAGACCCAGAACTAACACGGTAATAATGTCAGATTCTTAAAAAAAAAAAATTATTTATTTGCTAGTCTGTTAAAGTTTTGGTTTCGAAGAAAAGAGTGTTTGCGAGTCTAAAAGTGCTAGAAATCAGTTCAAATGGATTCTATCAAGTCAATTATCTTGTTTGGTCACAGTTGCTAGAATTCAATTCTATCGACAAAAAAGAAACGGCGTTTTGAAAGAAATTAAATCATGCCATAAATGACGTGATTTTACAAGAAATTGAATTCTTGGCTTTGAGTGATTATTTTGAATTTAATGTGACAAATATCTGGATTTTGAATCTATAGTTGTATCATGTGGAATTATGCGATAATCTCAATTATAGATTGCCTTGAGGAAGCCCTTTAACATATTATACCGTTTTCCTTGATTTTCTTTTGATTTAACTTGGTGATATACCTGTGCTTGCTTCCAGATTTCTGCAGTTGCTCGAATCCGTAATGCACTTGCTTTTGCCACGCACTCATTCTTTCAAGAGTATGGTTTTTTATATATTCACACTCCAATTATCACGACCAGTGACTGTGAAGGCGCTGGTGAAATGTTTCAAGTTACTACCTTGATTAGTGAAATTGAAAAGATAGAGAAGGACCTGATTCAAAATCCTCCTCCATCAGAGACTGACATAGAAGCAGCTAAGCTTGTTGTCAATGAGAAAGGAGAGGCTGTCAGCCAGCTTAAATCTGCTAAAGCAAGTAAGGATAATATAAGTGCTTCAGTGGCTGAACTAAAAAAAGCAAAGGAGAATCTCTTAAAGCTGGAGGAAAGAGCTAAATTAAAACCTGGCTTTCCAAAGAAAGATGGGAAGATTGACTATGGTCTAGATTTTTTTACCCGTCAAGCATTTTTGACTGTCTCTGGCCAACTACAAGTTGAAACATATGTCTGTGCTCTTAGCAGTGTCTATACATTTGGACCAACTTTTCGTGCTGAAAATTCGCACACTTCCAGGCATTTGGCAGAATTCTGGATGATTGAACCCGAAATAGCATTTGGAGATCTTGAGGTATATTTAGTGCATGTCTTCTGTGCATATCATTGTTTTTGTGTTTCCAGCTTTGAAAGGTTGCAAAATTCTTGCAGGATGATATGAACTGTGCTGAGGCATACGTAAAGTATATGTGTCAGTGGCTACTTGATAAATGTCTTGATGATATGGAACTTATGGCTAAACTTTATGATAAAGGGTGCATTGAGCGACTAAAGATGGTTGCTTCTACTCCTTTCAAAAGGATTTCTTACACAGAAGCTGTGGATCTACTGATTGAAGCTGTAAAAGGTGGTCACAAGTTTGAGAACAGTGTGGAATGGGGTATAGACCTGGCATCCGAGCATGAGAGGTCTCTTTCTGTGCTCCTATCTCTCTTTCTTGCTCTGTTCTTTCTGCTCAAAATGTGTTTATCCTAATATCTTGGTTCTCCTTTGCATTCAGATACTTGACGGAGATTTTATTTAAGAAGCCTGTCATCGTGTACAATTACCCAAAGGGGATCAAAGCATTTTACATGAGGCTCAATGATGATTCAAAGACAGTTGCTGCCATGGATGTCCTTGTACCAAAGGTATCTGTATACTTCCTTTGTATCTCCAATTGATCTATCCCGTGTCCAATTTTTTTTTTCTCCTTTTCTTAAAGTTCGATTACTTGTTACTTTCAGCCTTGTATATAATCGAGTTATCATCTGTCTTTTATTTCAGGTGGGAGAGTTGATTGGTGGAAGCCAAAGAGAGGAACGCTTGGAGGTTATTCAGCAAAGGTATTGAGATGTAGTTGAATGATTTAGCAAACTCGCAGATACTGCATTTATCTTCTTGTTATAAATTATAATTTGTGCCTCTGATTTAAACTTTTTGGACAATGCTCTTGTGTTGAAGAATTGCTGAGATGGGGCTGCCTGTTGAGCCATACGAGTGGTACCTCGACCTGCGGCGCTATGGGACTGTAAAGCATTGCGGATTTGGTTTAGGGTTTGAACGGATGATACTGTTTGCCACTGGCATTGACAATATAAGAGATGTCATCCCCTTCCCCAGATACCCGGGGAGAGCAGATTTGTGAGCTTAGCATTACTATTTTGCCTTTGGAATTTCAACAGAGTTTGTTCTATTCAAGTTTCCTCTCTAATGTATTTGACCTAATTTGATTTCACAATTCTAAAATTACCACACTTAGTGAGTTTGTTGGCTTCTGAATGTAAATCAATTTTTGGGTTATGTGCCAGTTATGAAGATTGTGGTCTAAGATCAAGAAGTTGGATAAATATTTCCAAATTGGCCAAGACTTGAAAGCGTATATTTGTTTTGTTTGGTCCTCCAGGACAGTCTTCTCTGATTTTGTAGCAGAGAAGAGAACTGTAGAGCTTGGAACTGATTGCCCCAAAACGGTTTTTCTAAGAACGCTATCAAACGACTATTTAAACTTTGACATATTCAATATCAACTGCCAAATATACTTTCTGTTAGAATTGGAATGCTAAGTTACTAAATTTGAATGGTAATTAATAACACTTAATGTTAGGCTATCCTTTATAGTTATTACAAATTAAGTATTTTCAAAATAAAATCGAATTTCATCAATAGTAATTTCCTCTCTCAATATTCAACAATTATATACGAACACTCATGCACTCAATTTATAGAAAAAGAGAATAAAGAAAAAAGGAGTACCAAAATGATTGTTTAGCGCTTGGGACTAATTTAATCATTAATCTCCTTTTATGTTTAAATTCAATATAAAATGTCATCTTTCTGTAATCTTAGCTATTGCTATTTAATAAAAAAATACTCATTTTCTCTAATTTTAAATTTAAATTTTTAATAAGATTTTAACTATTTAATTTAAAATCAAATATATAAATTGTAAATATAACTTATTAAACATGACTTAATTATATTTGAAATGAGAACAAATATCAAGATAAATAATACTAGTTATTTATTTATTTATTGCATGACTATTATTATTATTTTAATTATAAAATTAAATTGATAGATATAATTTAATAAATTTTTAATATTTAATATTAATTTATAAAATTTTAAAAAATAATAATTAACTAACTATTTGTTAAATATTTTTAACTCTTTAATTTTAAATTTTATTTTTAAAATTAAAATTATTATCTAAACCTCTTAGGATAAAATAAATATCATTATTTAATTGTGAAACTATTTATTAATTAATGTAATACTAAAATATAATTAATATCATATTTTTAGAATTAAAATTAATATTTAATTAGAAATGTAATTTATGAATTAATAAATTAATAAAAATATTTATAAAATTAAAATTAAAATTTAATTATAAAATTTAATGTGTCAAAAATAAGTATAAATGTTAAAAAATTTATATATTAAATATTAAATATATTATTAAAAATTCTACATCTAAAAAAATTAATATAAATATATATAGATATGATAAATAATTGTATAAAAATAGCCTTTGAAGATTATTTGATCTGTAAGAGAAATTAAAAAAAAAAAAAAAAAGAAGAAAAACTGTTCGATTTTGAAATTTGAAGTATTAACTTTTTTGTTTATTCTTTTTGAAGCCCCAAACACGTAGTTTGAGAGAAGAGAGGGACGATAGCGATGAAGAAGCTGGCGAGAAATTGGAGAAAATCTCGAGACGAGAATTCATCTCTACCAACTTGGGAAGATCCGTCGCTTGATGATTCTCGTCCCATGGACACCCAAGGTCTTGCCGAGGAAATTAACTGACAATTTATTTATTGATTCTTTTCCAATCTTTTTTCTTTAAATTTAATTTAATTGGTTTGTAACTTTTATATAAACTTGAAACACACAGAGCAAGAGGAATTGGTTCGATCTCTTGAAAGAACGCAAGCTCAACAATCACTTTTATGGAGGGTGGGTTACTAATTTCAGTTCTAATTCTTTATGATAATCTTTTCCATATCAGTTTTAATTAATTTATTTAATTATTTATTTTGATAGAGAGTGTTTGCTGGACTTCTCTTCTGCTACGCTGCGTTTCAAGTGTACTCAATCTACCAGCAAGCAACTTCTCCATGGGAATTGGTAAACAAAATCAATAATTCTTTGTTTGCTTTTAATTTATTTTATGTCTAAATTTGATGTTGAGCAAATAGGGTTTGCATTTGGCTTTGATTTTATAACAGAGGTATCATGCTTACTTCATGGAGGATATGAGTTCTTGGATGGTTATATCTGCAGGTTTTGTCACTCTTCCTTTTCTTTCCCCTAATTAATATGCATTATTTTCTTTTTTAACACTAGTTTTTGATATTTTATTTTCTATTTGTCTTCCATAATTTCCGTCTTCTACCGCCGCAATATGTAATTTTAGGTCACTAATATGCTTTAGTAAGGAATCATTCGAAGCTTCTTTCTCAGTTTCCTTTGTCAGTCATTCTCTTGAGATGTTTTAGATTATAGTGTTTTGACCTGAGTGGCAGTTAAATGAATGAGAAAAATGAATAATTTAGATTTGCTTTGACTGATTGCAATGAAGATGCTTGTTCAATCGTTCTAAATATTCGAAATCTGTTTCTATTTTTTTTTTTTTTATAAATGCCGAATTACTGATAAAATTGCATCTGACTTGTCATTATGTCGATTACTTGTATATGTGTTGCTCCTTGTTTAAAATTGTGAATTCCATATTGATTACTGTGCAAATGGAGATATTTTCCACCTCGTGTTTAATGGATTGGGTTGCTAAAATTTAAGATGCAATTCTGTTACTAATTCTTAAGGTTTTTTAATAGATTGGGTAGCTGTTTTAGCATGCTCAATGGCCATCATGGGGCTGCTGCATAATTCAAAGCAATACCGGCCGTTGATTTGGTATTCATGCTTTGCTGGGCTTGCGTTGGCAGTTTTCTGGTTATATTACATGCTCAGGTACATGGGACTTCTTTACATTTCTTCTTGGCGCATTTATTATATCTAAAATTTTTGTGTTGAGTTAATGAAGAACTAAATTGTCTAGAAAATGACGTTGTTTATGTTCAACATTTGGGATTTTACAAGGAAAAATGAAAGAAATACGAATTTTGATTGGGTAAGTTTTGCTTCTGTTGAACTATTTTGGTGGAGTTCCTAGGCTCATCAGTCTAAAATAGAATTGAAATAACCGCTGGATATCACTATATTGCCCAAGAGGAGCACTAATTGTCTCATAACAGGAGCTGGAAACCTGAAAGAAGTCTATTGTAGCTTGCTATGTTACATGTATAATTTTATATTTGTGTTGTAGGATGTCAAGATTTCGATGGGATGTTCTCTGGCTTCCGTTTGGACCTCTTAGGTAGGTGGTACTTGTCTCTGGTTCCTACAAGCTGTGTGACTAATTATTTCATTAGTTTTACTTAGAATGGATATTCTTGTTTTCTGAAATTGCAGTGGAGCTGGCCTTTCCCTTTATGTTGACCATTTACTTATCGAGTCATCAGAAGAAGTTCGCAAACTTAGAGGCTACATGTATGCTTTTAAGGCCAGCTAACTTTCTGTTTGACCTAAATCTTCGTTCCTGGTTGGCTCGTCACTATCTCACAGAGTGATTTTCAAGCAGTGGCAGGACGCAAAAAGGAGATTGCTTGGATCACTGATTTAAGGAAAAAGCATCACAGAACGAAACAGCTCAAATGTGCTCTGCACAAACAGATGACCCGGGCATGAAGTTGCCACGTGCTGATCAGATGCACTTGGTGCTTTCTCTTTGTACCTCCATTAGTAAATTACTACAAGTTATTGCTGGCACTCAAGTCTAAGCTTTTTCTCTCTGTTTTTGCTACATCAAAATTGGTAATCTTTCATATGGTAATATCTATTCTCTACTCTTCGTCCCAGAGTAAATATACTATATTGATCAACTAAGAAAGCTTCAGAACACATTACATTGCTACATGAATATGTATGCCCTATGCGCTTTGGGAAAAACTGACACCACGAGAGAAATGCACCCAAAATGGCGACTAAGAGATGTGAGATGGATTTCTTGAAACTGACAAGAATGCTACAGCAGACTTATAAAACACGTGTCGACTGCTTTAGGCTTGAAACATACTATGTCACAAACGGATAAGTTTAGGATTGATAAACCAAAATGGTAAACGCCCAAAAATCTTAACAACAGCAAGATAAGCCATCTAAATAATAAAAGTGAAGTGTCTGCAAGAACTCAACATTTGCAAAAGCTTCAATTTTAATCTAGCCTATGATTGGAGCCATCAAAAACACAAATTGGATTTTAGTCTTCATCTTCAATGATCTTGGTACCCATGCCTTTCAATCCTTCTGGTGGGATTTCAGCAACAGTAACAAGAGAGTAAAGCTCTTCCTTTGCTTCTTCATCGTCATTCCTCCTGCGAGCAATACGAACCCTGATCCTCCTAGGGACACTGCGGATACCCCTGCTCCATATTTGCTTATTAAGCTTAACATCCACTCTCACATCCTTTGTTCCCATAGCTTTCTGAGCAAACTTCCTGATCTCCTTTATGGCCTTGGGAGCCTTCTTCTTGAAGGTGCTGTTTCCAAAATAATTTTACACAATAACAAGTTGTGAATGAGCATATGATGTAATGTAAATCTCAAACATTTGTACATATGCAATTCCCCATTGCATTTGATAACGAAAGCACATACCATCAAGGGGAAAGTAATATCATAACAAAATCATGAATAACGAGTACCAGAAAAATTAACACCTACACTCAACACTAGAGTACAGCCACATAAACAGACTTCTTAAAGCAACAAAAAATAAAAAAGCCAATTACATCTCCAAAACTTATTCAAGACAAATTGTGCATCCAATCAAGAGCACATGCGAAGCAAGACATAAGATAAATCATATCTCAAAATCAGGACTGCTAAACAAATCAGATCTCCCTTAATGTCATACCTTATTCATAAACAAGACAAAGCCCACCCTTATTTCCTCCGATAGAGAAATGTGTTAACTTGAGCATAATATTTACAATACCTTATTCACTAACAAATAAAAGACCGAACACCAATGGATACATCAATTACATTATAATTAACATTTCCAGTTGAATACCTAAGCCCAAATAACTAAAATAGACCAATCCATCTCTAAATCAAACAACTTAATAAAAGCAAAAACAGAAATCACCACACAAAATAAAAAAAAAAGAAAAGAAAAAAGAACGGGAGGAAGAGCAAATACCAGCCATGTAAGCGCTTGTGGAGGTTAATGGTGTACTCTCTGGTGACCACCTCCTCTTTTCTTCCTTTTGTCTTCTCTACCATTTTGACTCACTTACCTACCTACCTGCACTCAGAATCCAATTTTATTATTAGCATTCATAATCAAATTCATTTATAAGCTTTTGCTAATTCACACCGAAAACCAGAAATCAGAAACCAGAGACAAGAAAGAGCGACCTGCGCGATGAGTAGAGAGGAGCTGCGGAAAGAGACTTAGATTTAGAGATGATGAAGCATAAAAACCCTAGCTGCACCGGGTTCAAAAATATATAGGCTAGGCCTATGGACTAGACAAAGCCCATCATCAATTCAAGGTTCGAGTTCTATAATGGATTGGGCTTCAACCTTTGATTTTGGCACTTTATCCTGGAACAACTTAAATATAAAAGAAAAATTATAAAAGTATCCATGTTTTTCTTTTTATTTTTTTATTTTTACTATGTAAGAATATAAAAATATAAATTTTAAATTTTTAAAAAATACAGTATTGATTTTTATTTTGTTATCTTTTGATAAAAAAAAATAAAAAACAACCAAAGAAAAATAAATCACAACTACATTATATTTTTGAAAAAAAAATTAAAAAATAATATTTTTTTAAAAAAATTTACACAGTAAAAATGATATTTTTTTTAATTGATTTTAGAGTATTACTAAAAAAAAAATTCAAATATAGATACTATATAGTAATTAAGAGAAAGAAAAGATGTAAACATATGCAGATTTTAATGCTGATAATAATTTCCTCATGTTTCATTGTATCCTAAATTATCAATTCTGGGAATATACATTAAATTGATGGCTACGTGGTATTATGATAACCTACTTCTATGTTCAAATCTTATAAGGCTTTGCTCTGTTCTAATTTTGAAAAGAATAAATAACAAAGAATCATTTTCCTAATATTTTTTAATATAAAGTGTAAAGTTGACATTAAATCTTTAAAGATTTGATATTTTGAGGATTGTGATTTATTTTTTACATTAAATTTACTATTTCATAGTTTTTTTTTGTAAATAATTGGTAACCATATCTTAAATTTTGATGTTATACATTAAATATATTTTTCGCTAGCTTTTTCAAAGATTACTAATCATTTTACTTGAGCTTGCTGAAATAGCAAAAATCATTGCCAAATATATAATTAGTTTTTTCTTTCTTCAAATTTCGATCAACTGCGATGATGCTTACAATAAATAATTCTATTAAGATAATGTAACAGTTATAGACGGTGTCTCAATATAAATGTATTTGATAGATTATAGTGTAATGATTGCCATAGAAAAGTATAGAAAACAGAGCACAAGCTTTAAAGTGCAGAACTCTAAACTATAGGGTGTTAGTGCGAGTTTTTGCCCAAAGTAAAACTTTGAAACCCTAGAAAATGATTTATAGGTTTAAAACACAAGATTGATTAATATCCCTTTTTGTTCACAAAACTAGCATTCCACCAGAATCAGTTGCATCATAAAATCTTATCCACCCAATCTAGATCATGTGCAATTTATCTCCATTAATGCACATCGATACGTTACCATTCAACAAGAAGACGGGAATTCTTTGCAGCTTGCAAATAAAAGAAAGTAAAAGAAAATTCTCCTTAGCCAGAAACACAATTTCATTGTTGCAATGGAATACTAGGAATCTGTGGTAAATGTTCCTAATCGATCACAGTACAAGTATATTGTTTACAATGTATTTCTAGAATATATAAAATAAATCACTAATGGAAATAATGTTACACTTGCACCACATAAGAAAGTGAAGGAAGATAAAGGAACGAAGAATTGAAGAATGATGATACACTGACCAGACCTAGATGATTATTACGCAATAGGCCCATGTATAATTCTAAATGCTTCCCCTATAGTTTTGGTGATTTTTATTTTCCATCAAACGTTTAATCTAATTTATTTTATGAAATCGTTAACATATAATTCTAAACTTGTATCCAAATCTCCGTTTTCCCAAGTATATGAACCTCTGCTACAGAAAAACCTCCTAAGATCTTAGAGAACTTCTTGAATATCTCCAGAAAGTGAGAGCCAAAACGGTACAACCAGCAATGCTTGCTATAATCTGCCAACACCAATATAGGAATGTGTTAACACCTAATGCATTTTTTAGGGAGGAAAGGAAAAGGCATCTTGATCAGAACCATAAGGTACTTCAACAGTTTCTGCAAATTTCTTTCATTTCCAAAACATGGACTTCTAAATTACTAAGTCTAGTTCCCAGCTTAATATAAAAAATTATGTACCACCTCCTTGAAAGGTGTTAATATAAATCGCAGAAGTTTAAAATCAAACATAATCTCAAATCACTGAAATGCCAAAAATCCATTATGGAAATGTACACTGGAAATGGCAATGAGAAAACCAGAACATGCTCACCTTGGCATCTCTGGCATAACTAGTCCGAGTAGATTGGAAGAATGACCTCAGCAACTGAATGCGGGATGTCTGAGGCATTAGAATGACTGCAGTGTACTGTTTTTTGCAAGGACAAGGCAGTATTCTTTGCAGTGTCAACTGCACTGCTGATGTTGTAAGGGATTGTCTAACATTAGACCTTCCTTCATCTTGAATCTGCATCAGAAAATAAGATTATGATAACCAAAGCATAGGGAATTATGGAGACAAGTGCTGCAAGTTCTCTATGTTTCCACAATGTTTACTGCCCCCATCAGTAGCTACTTTGCTCTGATTATGGAACTTCACAAGTAATTCCACTATGGATTATCACATACAGGGCTAACAAATTATTTGAGTACCTAGCTACATGTAAATGCATACTAATGGTTATTAAAATCTAAATTCAGACAAAATGCTTTATGCACGCTGCACCAAGTTATTGGTTAATGCACACTACAGAACTCGTGTTTATAGTCTAGAGTTGCATCAACATTTAAAGTTGATAAGGAAAAAATACAAAAAGGTTCCAGTGTAGATTTGTAAAAAAGCACAGATAGGCAACCAACCTCAAAGGCTGTGCCCAATTCACCATTGTAGATCCTTGACTGGTAACTGCGTAAAATCCTCTCTAGCCAGTAGAAGTTCTCCTGAAAGATAAATAGAAAAACAGCAGTATGTTAAAGAAGTGTAAATTTTAATATTAACTTCTCGCATCTGTAAACTGTATACTGTAAGATCAACAATGCACAAATAAGAAGAAGAAAGTTAAGAATTTGTTTACTTGAAGAAATCTTTTCCTATTCTCATTTTCTAATTCTTAAGGAAAATGAAAAATTTTCAATTTCATAAAAAATTTGTAAAACATGTTTACTTGCTATTATATAAAAAAATTGTTCTTTTTTTTATTTAGGTAATATTTTAAATTTAAAGGATAAACTTGGAATAAATAAAGCAAAAACTCCTTGTTTTCATTTGATAACAAGTGACTTTTTATTTAAAGAAAAACATAGAAAACATATTAAAGCTTGTTTTCCAAAGTTTAGTTATAATTTAAAAAACATCAAAAACTGTTTTCTATTTTCATTTAAGAAATTAATACAAGTAAACATAAAATTATATTTTCTGTTTTCATTTGAAAAATTTTCTACAAAAGTGATATAGTTTTCTGCGAGTAAACACACCCTAAGAGTTTGGAACTATAGGATAAAAGAAAGATTTGCAAATTTCTTTTCCACATCATCTGGATAACCAAATGGGAAGTTAATGGCTGATTCGCTGCATCATTAGAGTTACTCAAAAGAAAAACTTAACCTGCAGTCCATTTTCATGGGCCCTTTGCTCAAGTTCAAGTACAGTCAAGACATCCTGATCTTTAGGTCCTTCCTCTTGAAGCCGTAATATTTCATCCAAAGCCAAATCAACCTATTTAGAAGTATAGCACAATAAGAAAAAGAAAAACTGATCGGCTCGACTAAAGAAATTAAAATTAAAAAGAATGGCAAAAATACAATTAGAAAGCAAAAGCTGCCTACCAGTTTCGAGGAGATTCCAGGATCACAAGAAAAATTTATGCTAATGTCACCACGTATATCACCAGTCCGGGAAGGTCTATTACCACCGAGGAATACTGATACACCAGCAGAATATATCTGCAGCCCAGAGGTAAATATAGATCCATCCCAGCAAACCATTTAATTAAATTATCAAATAGAGCATCTATGAGACATACCTGCCCATGCTTGAAACGTAGAACTTGCATAATTTTTGTTTCAAGAAGTTTGCTCAAGAAGCCAATCCGATGAATCTCTTCTACCTGTCAATTAAATTTTTCCCACAAAAAGAAATGAAAAAACATACAACTCCAATATTCAGCAATATGAAACATGAAAGTACAAATGGCAGTCTATATGAGTTATCAATTTATAGATTACAACACAGCCACAAACCATTGTCCCATTCTTCAGCACCACAGGAAAGCTTAGCTGAACTGAACACTGTGCTTCCACCATGGGGCTTCGGACCACTTCTCTACAAGGATATCAATTGCATTAGAACGCATTTGAATCCCAATAGAAATACATGTGCTCACAGGCACAAAGATACATGTCTTAGGGTCAGATATTGAGGAAGTGGCATGAAAAAGAAAATTAACAAAATTGACTGTTCAATCAAGGGAGTGAGAGAGCACTCATAGGTTATATATATATTTATTAAACAAGGTTAATCTACCTTTGAGCAGTTGGTCCACCCAAGTATCACTTATCTGAACCATCTATCATTTTTTTTCTATGACCACTATTTTATATGATAAAATAGCTACCTTATTATGCTTGTAGGAAAAGTAAATGGCAAGCCTTTGAGATCATCCCGGTTAAAGTGGAGAATAGGTTCGGAAGGTTTTGGAATTCCACCCTGCATGGTGAATCAAAGCACAAGTCAAATTAATATTTAACAACTTGATATTCACAAAGCTAAAAGGATTATCAACTCACCAAATACTGCAAAATCAGAGGAACTGCAATGGTGGGATCAAGATTCCCAACAATCACAACTGTAAAAGTTGAAGGATCCTTAAAGCAGCTATTAAAATATTCACAGGCTTTCATTGGATCAACTTTCTGCAGATCATTAATTCTAATAGGCTGCAAAATCAAAGAGTAACACCCAAGTTATACGCAAGGAAAATACATCTTGATAGTGAGAGTGAGCCTAAAACAAGAAAAGTTCGGCATACCCTAAAAAAATAGGAGTTCCCATAGTTCAGCTCCTTAACTCGGTCTGCAAAAGCAGTATAAGGATCTCTTTCTTGAGCACGAACTGCTTCCTCTGCCATTTGCATCACTATTTTAACATCTTCTTCTCCAGGTGTTACATTTGTCGTAAACAGTTGGTAGACAAGCTGTGAAATTTAAATAGAAACAGGGTAAGACACCCTTCTGTGCTGGTTAAAGATGAAAAATAGAACAGCGATGGCTATCTTTAGCAATTCTTTAAAGACAAAAAATTTACACATCAAGTTTGGTGAATCAGAATTGCATACTGTCAATGGAAGGAGAGTATAAGTTCATTTCTAGCTTTTGATTGTAAGATACACATTTAATTGCTGATATATCAAAATACTCTCCAGTATCTTACCAGCCTAAGCTTCTTATAGGCTATTCAAGTCCCACCAAACATTAAATAAAAGAGGATGAGTAGTGAACTGTTAATAAAACTATGCCCATCTTCTATCCGCGAAAAAAATAAGATGTTCATATTTCCAATCACAATTATGGGTCAACAGGTGATAATGGAAGAAATTTTGATTTGCCACATGTAATGCACAGCCACCTCTCCACCCACATCAAATGACTGATTCAACATGGAGGTCCTACAAGCACATTAAACCACTTGAATTGTGAAGGGAGTGAAGGCATATAGTGGTGTATCAGGTGGCTTTAGCTGTGTGTGATCTGATCATGTCCAGAAAATCCTCCGCCCAAAGAAAAAAACCAAAAATTGATGGTCAACAAATAATTGTAAACAAAAATGACTATCTTTTTGTGATATGCAGATCCACCATGAGAGAATGCTGTTATCCTCCATCATAGGCATAATAAAGAACGATGCCATAAACATGGTAACTTATTGAAAACAAACCTGTAAAGCTGTTTCCAGATCTGAAGGTGAACAATCTCCTGAAAAAGTTCTCATGTATGCTCCAAGCTTTGTACCAACTTCAACTCTCTTACCAGCAAGCATATCCATGAGAACTGGTGGCCTATAACCAAATACACCAATTTCTCCAGCAATGGTTGATCCCATGGAGCATGAAAAGTAATCACTTTCTGGGATTTCAGATAGACCACCATATGAGAATCCTGTAAAAAGAACCTGTTGAAACAAGTGGTTGGAAATAATTAAACAGACTGCATGTAACAGGATACTCAATATAGTCATTATTCATTTTCACATCAAATAAGATGCATCTATTATCGTGGAAATTAATTATTGGTTATCATGCATTCATTAATCTGAGTATTGTTTCCTTTCCAAAGCTTGCATATGAACAGCTATCAAATCTAATTTAGATAATCAGCCTGCACCCCCTCTGTATAACATGAAAAAGATAAGTATTCATTTGTACCCAATAAACTTTAGCAGTTTAATGCTGATTTTTTTTCCACTCTAACAATCTCCTTCATCTCTAACACTAAAGGCTACAAAATGATGACATGATATGTTTCTGAAAATAAAAGTTTCATAGTTAGAGAGCCACAGGCCAAAACTGCTACAATATAGAGTTTCTTATTGAAAATTGCTACAGCAATGCTACAGAAGTTCAAAGTTTAGCTAGCAATAGATATTAATTTATACCTGATCATCAAGGAAGTCCGTACATTTATAGCAAATTCGCATGCCATTTGATAGGATTAATTCAGAAGCCCCAATGTTTGAATATTCAAGCTGATGCAGGACACTCCTGTTAAGTTCAGATGAATGTAATGAAATCATAAAACCAATCTCTTTATGCAACATGAGGTCTCAAAAGAAGCTACACTTGGCTAGCAATGATTGTTAATGCATGTAGGAATATCTCGATGCATGAATTAGAATATTTCATATATTGAAAAAGAATATTAAGTCAAATCAAACAGAGGCAAGCAGAAGCAATAAATTAATGCAGATGGAAGTTCTAGTAGGGAAACATGAGAATATTAGTACATAAGCTGACAAAACAACACTTTCCCAGGACATGATCTCGAAATGGAAAATTGACCATGTCCAGGATTAATTTAGCTTATGATTTGCAAACCTACATCATATAGTATATCTAATGACAAAAGTGTGGACGGAGATGGTAAAGACGATGAAACTTAAGGAAGTGTAGAAAAAAGTAAAAGTTGTTATTAAGTATTAACTAAACAAGAGTACACCTCGCAAAGTTGTTACAAGTGATTCTGAAAATTCTTTTTCCTTTTTCTGTATTATAAGCTGTATCTCAACAGATCGAAAAGACAAAGCGAAAAAGTCACACTCAAGATAGGGAAACCAACCCCACTGGGGTAATATCAAAAGAGAAAAATTACCCAGAAGAGGAAAGAAACAACAGATTGATACATTTGCGAAGATACTTTGACATGAATGTGTAGTGGGGAGGAGAGTGTGGGCAGGGGGATGAGGGCCAGAGAGATTAGCATATTGTACAAAGTGAAATGAAACTTGAACATTTACCCTGGATTTGGCTTTGTAGCAACAATTTCCTCTGGAATGTTCTCATCATCCCAAGGAGAAATGCTTCCTTCTGCCTCGAGAGCATTTATTTTCAGTAGCACTTTTTTCAAATCATCAACTGTAGCAGAAGCTTGAGGTTCAATTGTCTTTATGACACAGCTACATGATGTTTGTAACTTTTCTGAGTATTTGGATACTTCCAGTGCCGATATTTCTATACAAATATAAGTCATGGTAGGAGCATTCAAACTATTGTGTTATAATAATATTCATAACCAGGAGATCTACACATGCAGTAATAGGTACTCACGAGGTAGAATCGTTTTTTGAAGTTGAGCCTCATACTCAATCCCAACTACCGGTTCATTTCGAAGAAAATGCTGCAAAATGAAATGGAAAAATAATAATTTGACCTCATTCATTAAAATGTCCAAATTGATCATTGGAAACTGACAAGGAAGCTATGACATCAATTTACTTGTAAATATTCATCACGCAAGTTGGTTGATTGCATTTGATCACGCTCCAGATAGGCAGATTCAATTTCTGCCATTAGTAAAGCTCGAACAATTGATATTTCACGTTCTGAAAAACCATGTAATCGCACTCTTGCAACCTAAAACATAATATAGTTGTGAATAAAATCAAAAAACAACAAAGAAAAAGCATAAAATCAAATGAAGACACACCTCAAGAAGCATTGATTCTAGGGCCTCTAGAGTGCCTTTTTCTTTACAGGCTGAAGTCATTATACAGGCCTTCAATGGATGAACTAGAGCATCTGCTGCAGCTGAGCAAGAGAAGTAGGGTGGATCCTTTCTACGAGATAATTTAAAGAATCTCTGGTTTAGAGCATAGAGAAACATGGATTCTAGAAGCATATCCTTGTAATCCTTCACTGTCTTCAGCTCATCCACTGGCATCTTATAGCTAATCATGACTGCAGACTGCCACAAGCCAACAAGGACAACAGTATTAAATTTATGTAACTTCACTATTGGAGTAGATTTCTTTGAAATTCACAAATTAAGTTTTCAAGTTGCACTAACCCCAGCAGCTTCAGATTCAACAAAACATGAAAAGCGTGGTTCCTCATGAGATGGAACTTGAAATACTGGAATCTGTGGAGGATCCCGTTCTGAAACTTTCTGACCGAAATGCATCTTTATTAACTCAACTACACTCTAAACGAAGAAAAAGAAGAAGAGAAAGAACAGGAAAAAGGGGGTATCAGATATCATGGAAATTCTCAAGTAAAACACAAATTTAAAATCCCAGGGGCAATAGAGGTTATGAGAAATTATAAAAGAATATTGAGTAGGAAAACTTGTTTAAATTGCATAAATAAATGAGCATATTCAAACCTTGGTATCAGAAAAATCTCCAACCGCTATCACTGCCATATTATGCAAATGGTACCATTTCCTGTAGAACTGCTTTACAGTTTCAGCAGAAACTGTCCGAATCACTTTCTCTAATCCAATTGGTAATCGATCAGCATACTGCAAGAAAATGAGAATTTGAAAACAACATGAATACAATGTGCCCCTCATAGTTAGGAATCACAAAATGACAAGGAAAAACAACTAGGACTTAGCTCACTAATGAACCTAGAAAATGCATTTATCACGATGACTAGATAATGATTCAACAAAACAGTACCTTAGAACCCTCCATCATGAGAACCCAATGAGCGTCCTGCATTCTTCCACTAGCATTCCTATTCCCTCTATACTCTTCCATAACAGCTCCTCTTTCTTTCTCTAAATCATCTTTAGAAACCCTAACCTAGAAAGATTTGCATAATCACACCGCACATACTATTACACTAATATAAAAGTAAACAAGCATTTACACATTATCCAACTGAAAAAAATAAAATAAAGCAATAACTTAATATAATACCTCAGTACTAAACTCAGCCATAACTGAAATAGCCTGAGACAACAATTCAGGTTTATCAACAGGCACAAAAAGCTCATATACAGTTTCATCAGCAGAAGTAACAGCATTTTGACAAGCACCAAACTCAGCTCCAATACTCTCGAGAAACTTAACAATATCATGATTCGTATATTTTTTCGTCGCGCTAAATGCGAGATGCTCTACTATGTGTGCAACTCCACGCTCCTCTTCCTCTTCCAAAACTGAGCTGTCACAAATTCCTAACCAATCAATAACTTAAGTTGTAAGATTTGAATACTTTTTCTTTTAGTTTTTGTAAAATTTTTAACTGGTATTACCCGGCCTTGACGGCGAGAGCGAGAGCAGCACGCATTCGAGGCTTGGAGTTAAGGCGGACGTAGTAAAAGAGGCCGTTATCGAGACGGCCGTACTCAGCGCCGAAAGGTTCACCTTCTAGAACTTGGTCTAGGTCGATGTTGACCAGTTTTAGTGACCGGAATCTATGTTTCTTCGCGATCTGTGATGTCTCCGATGGTAGCAAATCCATTTCTGTATCTCTCGATTTCCTTTTTCCGGGAAATGTCTTTGTCTGTTATAAATAATTTTTAATTCATTTCACAAGAGAAGGAGATATAAGATGTTTTTTAATCAAAAGTAACGGTATGGCAGTTTATTACCTTTTTTGTTTGTTTGTTTGTTTTAATTACTATTTTATATTGAGGTGCTGCTGGACCAACTCTACTGAAACATATATCTTATCTTTTGTTTGGTTGAACGAGGGAACAGTTTGCCAAAGATGAGAATTCAATTCGGCTGGGATTATTAATTAAATTATGATATTTATATTTTTTAATTATTTTATTTAATTATTTTAAAATTTTAAAATAAATATCTATATTTTTAATTTATTTTTAAAAATACTTTCTAGTAAAAAATTTAAAATTTTACAGCTAGAAAAATGACGTGGTAAATTAATTTTGCTTACTAACATAAAATAGTAAGTTAATAAAAAAATTTATTACATTTAGATATAAAATATGTAAAAAAGTGCACATATATAAGACTTTTAATGCTCATCTACATATATATTAATTTTTAAAAATTAAATTTTTTTGACATATGCGTTTAATTTTTAACATATAAAATTTTTGTTTCGATACAGTGGGATGGTTGAGAATTAAATGTCTATGCCGTGGAGATAAGTAGTTTTGTGGTTTGAATTGCGTTATAGAATTAGAAAAAAATAATGCAATTTTGGTGACCGAATTCCTGATAAATAAATGTAAAATATTTAAAGTGTTTTTAGCAAGTTTTGAACCTGTTATATGGGAGGTAAACGTTCATATTTTAGGAAAGGTTCTGCCAAATTTTCGATAGACTTTCAAGTTGAAATTTCCTAGGCAGTCTAATCTAGGAGTCTAAATCTAAAAAGAATTATAAATATCTTATTAATTGAGTTATTTTTATAAATATATAATCCGTTCGTCCAGTCAACTCCACCCGAAGCGTAGAAGCAGCGCAACAAAACTATGAGTTAAAGTTATATATCTTCTATACATGTATCATGCCAGAATTTTATATAGCAATTTTGATTAATAATTATTACATATATTATCATCATCATATTTATATAATATACATATATATAATGTTATGATAGATATTACTATATTTTTTTATTAATTTTTATTTTATATTTAATTAATTGGTATATAAATTTAAATTATTTATTTATATTTATTCAATTGATTTATAAATTTTAGATTAGTTATTTATTATTCGTTTAAATAATTATTTTATGGAATCAATTATCTATCTACTATTTACTTAATAAATTAAATTTATAGCTATAAAATATGTGTTGTTCAATATTATTTAATACGTTGTTGAACCATAGTTAAGTTGCTTGCTATTTATATATTATTTTTCACATTGTCGATATTTCTATTACATATTGATTCGGGATAAGACGACAGTAGTCATACCACCTGATGGGTTGCATCAGGATCGCGTGCGCACCGATATTAATTAATAATAGGTAGTAAAGAAATATTTTTGGAATTAGCTATGGTTGAGTATAATTCTCTGGACTGTGAGAAATGATTGTCGAAGGAAAGGTCCCTAGTCGAGTATTGCTCTATAGGCGCTGACTTTATTGGGAATTCAGTGACCAGACTGGATCTAAGGACCCTTAATGAGCTTCACTCTCCGGGCACCATTCCTATTGGAATAAGAGAGCCGAAAGGCTGCTATTATTGGAGTTAGTGTTTTGCTGAAGTGCTCATCCCTTATAAGTTAAAACTTAGTTATTTTAAATTATATTATGGCACTTACTTATTATCTTGTGATGTTCCAGCTTATTTTATCAACCTTTGCATATTGGATATTTATGACTGTTTTATTTCAGATGTATTATTTTAACTCATTCCCGAGACTGACAGTCTTAATTCTGAATTTTTCAGGTGACAAATAGATCCTCCGCCGACTCCTTTGCAGCCCGACTTTCCTTTCCCCTTCGGGCTTACTGTAATTAAATCTTAACTATTGTATTTTCTGCAGTAGTGTACTTGGTATCTTATATTTTAATTTAGTCTATTAAAAATTATGGAAAATTTACTTGTAAAAGTTGGATGATTAATTTAACTATGTGTAGATTTGTGAGTGAAATGTTGGTTTACTTTAATAGTATATAATAATATATGTGTTTATTTGGATCATGGGCTAATTAAACTTGCTACGAGTTTCAGTGGCCTTATATCTACTCATTTCCCAGTACGGGTTACGGGCCCATAGATCATATCGTAATAGTCTCTCCATATAAAAAGAGCATTTTAAGAGACATTTTCTTTTTATTTTTTAATATATATTTTTTTATTTTCTAAAATCATTTTTATGCATTTTGATATATTTTTAAATTTTTTTATCACATTTTTAATGTAATTATTTTTACATAGCGCTTTTCTATTCTCTGATGATATAAGTGTGTTTTTAATATATTATTTTTTATTAATTATTTAATTAAAACTTTCATCGGTTTATTCATATTATTAATTTATTCACTTTTAACAATATAAATTTAAATTTTTAAATTTTTTTTTTATTTCTTTCAAATATTTTATTAAAATAAGTAGTATCAAATACTAAAATCTTCATAATCCATAAAACACTAATTATAATGAAACTTAGTAACTGATAATTTATGATATATAATTATCTAATATTTTAATATTTTATTAGTATCTATATAAATAAATTATTAAGACATTTAATATTATTTTAATAATATTTTAACCTACCAGAAGGCGGGCACTCGTCTAGTTTATGTTCTAAAGTATATATTTAGTTTTTAATTTAATTTAATATATACACACATTTTATTTTTAATTTAATTTTTTATACAACTAAATTTTATTTATTGGTAATATTTTATTACTTTTATGTAAATATATACAAATTATTAAATAAAAACATATATAAAAGATATTAAAATATTATAATAAAATGAATTCATATATTTATTAAATTATATAAAATATTAAAATATTAAACTGATTAGATAATAAAAGTTGAATAGTAATATACATTTGCCTTAATCTTTCAATCATGCTACTAATTTAATTAAACTTATTACTTATATTTACGGAATATATTTTATTCTATTATTAAATAAGAAATTTTATTATAAATATAGAAAATAAATTCTTAATTTAACATCATTTTTGCCTAAATTTAAATCATTATATATACATATCATTAAATTTAATTTAATTTAACATCTTATTTAAACTAATATCATTAAATAAAATATGTGAGTGCTCAACTTTTCTATTTAGATTAATTATTTCGTATTTAGTAAAATTAGAGAAGATCCACAACCATTTTTTAAAGAATTTTCTTTCTTTAATATACTCTTCGATTATAAAAGACCAAAAATAATATTAACTCATTAAATAAAGCTAAATCTTAATTCTAACAAGCATAATTACTAATTGAATCATAAATTTTATATTTTTTAAAAATTATTCTAAAATAAATATATATATTTTTAATTATTTAAAAATATTTTTATAATAATTCTTAAAATTTTATAATAAAAAATAATATTATATTTCAATTTTACTTATTAATGTAAAAGATCAGTGAGTCAATAATTTTATTTTTGTTTACGTTTAGATATAAAATATGTAATTGAAAATACACAAGTGAGATTTTTAATGATCATATATTATTAAATTTATGATAAATTATTTTTATTGATTCATAATTGTTATTCTCTTAGTAAATATAATTGATTTTTCATGTAATTTATTTTATTTTAAAATTTTAAAATTATCATAAAAGATATTTTGAAAATAAATATTTATTTTAAAATTTTAAAATAATTGAATACAATTATTAAAAAATATAAAAATTATTGAAAAAAGTAAATTTCAAACATAGATCAAGAGCTAACCGAAATATCATCGCTCTCTCTTCTCTGATAAACGGTTCTGTGCTTTACAATGTCCAAACCCAGTTCATCTCACTCAACCCGCTCCTCTCTTCGACAACCATAAACCAAACCGGAAGGGTTTTACAGAACCTTGAACCAAACCCAGTTAAACCCACTTCTTCTCCTTTTGTAGCATGATTATCGCTTACTAAAGTAGCAGCAGTAATCTCTCTCTCTGGGCTTTACACAGAAAACCAATTTTCTTTATATTCCCAAATGCTTATACCGCAGCCTTGCTTTTCCACTCTCTACAACCAGCCTACACTGAGCCATGAACTTTCCCGCCACCACTGCAACTCCTTGAGCACTCCAAGTACAAATCTTTCACTTACAAATCACAAGTACTACGCTCGAAAACCAGGCGCTTCATTGTTTGGTGCTGTACAGTGTCGTGCCCAGAAAAGAAGCACGCAAAATGAGATTCAAGAAGACCAAGAAAGTGTTATTGATTACGATAATTATGAAGATGATGATAATGGATTCTCGGCTCGGACAAGATTTAGAGGGAGAGATGAAGAGAGAGATTATGATAGAGACCCTGAATTCGCTGAAATTCTAGGGAGTTGTCTTGATAACCCACAAAAAGCTCGAGATAAAGTAAGATTCTCTTTTCTTTTTTAAGTTTGATTTTATCTCGTTCTCGGTTACTACTTGTGTTTGGGTTAGTGCTTTAACAGTTTTAGTTGGTGGTGTTACTGATAAACATAGAGGACGTATGGACTCAGTCTTTTATGTTGAATGCTCTTTATTCCAGTCTTCGGTTGTTATTAATCAATTATCACTTGAACGTCTTAATATTACCAAAAATGTAGAGACCTAGTTTTAATGACTCAAATTTTTTGTATTAATTATATCTCTTAAATTAGTGTTTTGTAGTTTCGGCAGTAATTGTGTTTGTGAGAGAAAGGAAAATAAACTTAAAGGCTCCATCTCTTTTTATGCTACATGGTCCTTTTGCCAGTTTTGTATTGTAATTCTTATTTGAGAAGATGGTAAACTTTTTTAGATGGAGGATAGATTGAGGAAGAAAAGGCACAAGGTTGTGCAAACAAAGACAGGTTCAGCTACACCTATGAAGGTTTCATTCAACAAGTAAGTCGCTATGCTTTTCACATGTCCCTTTATGCTGCATGAGTGTTGTTAAATGTCCATCATATTTGAAGGCTAGACTCCACAATTTTGTTCAGTCTGAAAGTCTGAATTATCCTTGTCATTTGGGTACCTTTCTTTGTAGTATCATCAAAATTGTGCAAGGTAAGTAGAGTTTTGAATATTACAACCCATTGTTTAAACTAATTTATGCAATAGTATTAGGTTTCCACCTTCGTGGAAAGCTACTATTTTACTGAGAGTTTGAGACTATGGAAGGAAGTTAGACAGATCAAAAGAATAGCCTTGTTGCAACCTGTAAGCGCTCATGCTGACACTTCAAGAATGAAGTCTGCCATCATAATATCACCAATTGAAGAAATGATGGATATTATTACAATCTATTTCAACATGGAATTATGGTGCTATATATGGATGCTCAAAAGTCATTGTAGAACAAAATGGTGTTATTTTTGTCTTAACTTAGAACACATCGTTACTTTCAGTAACTTGCAGAATGCAAGTACCTTTTGTTTTGGAGATGTGGATTTAGAGTAAATTATATAAACTCTGTCATTGAACTTTACTAAGTGATCACACTTAAATGAAGATCTTTAGGGACTGTTTATGATATAGTGGATCACAAAGCTACCGTTTGTAAAAAGTATCTACCTCTATGGGGTTGCCTGATCATTTTACTTGTTGATTGATTCTAAATTTGTTCTATCACTGAATGTTCTTGAAAACCTTTTCCATATTCTGGGGACAGCTTCTACCACTTTAAGACCTCCACGAAAAGTGACTTTTCCGACATGTATATGACTACCATTTATTTTTTCCCTTTCATATTTAAAAATGCCTTTGTTTCTTGTTTCTAAATGACGTATCAATGCCTTTCATCACTGCTTCAGTTTTATTAACTTATTCTCTGGCTGGCATCATCAGATTTGATTTCTCAAACTCATACATATGGTTTGAATTCTATAATGCCCCACTGGAAAAAGATGTCACCTTAATTTGCGATGTAAGTAGCTTCTGTTAAATGTATTTTTGATGAAATTAAAACCACATGACTGAATTTCAACCATTCAGTTGATCTGGCTCGTATGCAGACAATTCGGTCATGGCACATCATTGGACGCCTTGGTGGATGCAATTCCATGAATATGCAAGTAAACTTGCTTAACTTTTTCCCATTTGAACTGTTTTAACTATGGGTGTTCATGTTATTTTGTTTTAGTAAATGCATTGAGAAGTGAGGTGGCATTTTGTATTTGCCTAAAAGTGATATATTACTATTGAGGTTTATAAGGTTTATTTCTGAACAGTAGAACATACACTTGGCACTGATGTTAAATTTGTAGTTAGCAGATAGTTTTGTTCTTTTTAGCAAAGGAAAAATGCAAGTGGATAGAGTCGATTATTTCTCACATTTTTGTGCTTTGTAGTTGTCACAATCAACTTTTGATAAAAGACCAAATTATGATGCTATTCAAGGAGCAAATGTGACACCGGCCACATTTTACAACATTGGGGATTTAGAGATTCAAGACAATTTGGCGCGTATATGGTATGAAGATTGCTTTGAGTATCTAGTTGATGGGCATGAGAATATTGATTTTCAGTATATGATTATGGGCACCATCTGGCTTTAGCTCATGAATGTTGACCAAAATTTCACAGGATGGATATTGGGACTTCTGAGCCATTGCTTCTGGATGTTTTTATCAATGCATTAACACAGATAAGCTCTGAGTAAGCTATCCGCGTCCATCCTTTTATCTCCATTTGAATTTCTCATGAAGTTTGCCTATTCTTCTAACTCGCATCTGAACACACTGTAAACGTCACATTTAGTATTAGAATTCTCAGAGGGTTGTAGCAGTCCACTTCTAGTTACCAATGCTGAAGAACTTGACCATATAAGAAAAATCACCCTTGTTCAATTCAAAATGTTTTGTTATGTTGTCATTTGCTTAGAACTCAGGCCTATGTGTGTGAACTTGCAACGCATTCCTATCTTTAACTATTAGGTTTTCATTTGGCAGCTATGTAGGAATTAAGCAGCTGGTGTTTGGTGGATCTGAATTTGAGAATTGGAAGGAGAACTTGACATCAGAGGATGCCGGTTGCAGCATCCACAAGATCTGAAATTACATTCTGACTTCCAAGGACAATCTCTGAGAGCACTTTTTTTTTTCCCTTTTTTTTTTTTTCTTTTCCTTTCTTTTCCAAATTTTATATGCATATGGGAGTAAAAACGGATAAAAGGTTAGAACCCCAAGTAGTTTTGTAACAGCAACAAGCTTAGATATGATGTGTGATTGGTTAAGGAGGTATATTAGAAAAGAGTAATGAATTAGCATCTAGCATTTGTCGAGACAGATTTTGTTCGTATTCTTTGATGGAAGAGCTGGAACCTGCTTTGCGGTTAAACACTGGGCCATCAATACTTACACGAGATGGATAAAAGTAGGAAGTCTTGTTGCTGCGTGCATGTGCATCTCTGACAAAATAATACTAGTAGTGGTTCACAAGCGAAAAAAGAAGAGTGCCAAAACACAGAAGATATAGAAGACTATATTGATGAGAAAGCCATTAGCAACTATTCCACATCAAATCTTAGCAATAAATGCATGTATAGCTCAAGCATTTATATGACAGCCTCAATTCACTAAACTAGAGCATCTCTAGCGCCCATTGACAGCGCCACCTTCTGGAAGATGCATCAACGTCCCAAAGACTAGACAATAAAACAGTTTTAGACAGGACGCAACTTCTGTGCAATTAGCTTTATTTCTTTGAGCCTTTCATCAACCAATTGTTGCAGCTGCTCCTTTTGATTTGTTTGATTTTCATCCATCTGAATACTGCCTTCACTCCCTGACCTGAACATGACAAATGACATCTCTGGATTATAGTAACTCGGGACTTCAATCACCTGCTTTCCACCACTTCCAGAGTCTTTTCCTAATATATCAGCCTTCACACGATTTGAAATGATTGTCGCAAAATCCTCCATGCCCTTATCTTCAGAATCAAGGCCTAGATAAATTAGTACCTCCCAGCACTGAAGAAACTGTTTCCTGTTGATTTTCAAAGTTTTCCTAACAGCATCTATTGCAGTTGAAGGTGGAATGAATCGAGGGACATGCGCTCTCTTTGATAACTTTCCCTGTTTCAAATTTGAAACAGCTGAATTAATTGCATCTTGGATTGCATCAAATGCAAGCAGCCGTTGTATGTCAACACAAGTGCGCACGTGTTGGAAGTGATCTAGTGGCTCTTCAACTGTGAAGTCATAAACATCTTCAGATATGGCGACTTTGTTGACCACCTCAACAAGTTGACGACCATAACCTTTGTGTTGGTAAGGAGGCAGCACCAAGATCTGCTACCAATAAAATAAAATAAAATAGAACTATTAAAATTGCCATGGGTATTCAAGAGGGATGCATATTTTCCCAGATAGCGTTAAAAAATCCTTATGCAAAAGACAAGGCTGTTAAGTCAGCATGTCTACCAACTTAAAAGCACCAAAATGGAGGAAACTGAACCTGACTGAGTCGTAGTCGTGTTTTATCAGGGTAATGATAGAAGCGATAAACTGCTGTAAAACCTAGCAGCCTATGTTGAATGTCCCCCTGCTCATCATTTTTCTCATGGATCAGGACAAATAACTCCCATCCTGGATCAGCTACATCAATAGGGTTGCTCCCTGATTAAGAGAAATGACTTTTCAGAACCTGAATTTATTGCTAGGCTGCAAGAAAGTAATTCAACAAAGATTGCTTTGATGACCCAGGGAAATTACCATCAATAAGAAGAAGAACAAGAGGGATCAAGCGACTGTAAAGGTGTCCAGCACCTGTATTGCCTATTGCCATGCGGAAAACCTGACCCAATAGCAGAGCGCATTAAAGCATGGTACTCTTTCAAACATAGAGCTTCTACAAAATGAATGTGCCAAAAGGGAAGTATAAGAAGTAACAAGCAGCAACTGCTTATTTTGGTCAACATCTTTTCGGCCAACAAGAAAACAATAGAAAAATGCAAAACAAAAGTGAAAGTGACGTGGATTTGATTACACCTGTTCACAAAAGCATAGGCAAAATGAATCTTAAGAAAAAATCTGTCCAAGGTACAGAACCATGCTTCTTTTGAAGTATATTACTAACAACTTGGCATCATAGCATGGCTAACTAATGTTTGACATTGACGATCCTGTAACACAACATATTTCTCTTGGTTGGGAAGGTACCCTTTGGACGCCAAATGCCAGAAATAGGAATCTGTAATCTTGGATTCTTACTGCTTAAACATCAGGGAAAACAAAATAATGTTATGCAGGGTAAGATTTATCACCAATCATACCCAAATTGTATCCACATCAAACCCTAGCCTCCCAATTTCATCAACTAAGTTTCAGAATCTGTGGTCCTATTTCAACCAATAATATAACATGCAAAATGCCACAGAAGCAATTATTATTTTTGCTATACAAGAATATGATAAGACTAAACATGTAAGAATCACCTTCATATCGGATGTAGGTTCTCCTAAATGACTTTCACCAATGTATCCATTTGAGGCTTTATGATGGAATATCTCCCCAGTTGAGACGATGGATCTGACAACATTTAATACCATGATATTGAGAAAACAAAACAAGGTATCTAAGAAAAAAAATAAATTGACAATTAATCATAGACAGTTCATCCATAGCATATTACCTAATCAAATGACTCTCTGCAGAAAATGATCGAAGGAAATCATCCTTATTCTCCACAAGAGTCTCAGCAAAAATTCTCTGTACAGAACAACTAGCTCAGCAGAACCATGATGATGAAAAAACAAAAAATGGGTTTAAAATGGGACTAATATATACCTGAAGAGCATTTTTGAGGTCAGTGATCCCTTTACCTCCCTAAAGCACAGAATAACAGCAATCATTGGAATACAAAATATACAAAACCAAGATCACTTCCTAAATTAATCTAATTGACGACAGAATTGATATATAAAGTAAAAAAAAAAATCTTATTACTCACATCAGATGTGCTCTCATATGTAATATCAGCATATGCATGAAATGTTAAGCTGCTAATCCAGATTGTTATCTGCATGGAATATAGTTAAAAGAATAGAGCATAAAACATCTGATTTTACAAAATAAACAGCATAGTACAGAAACTGTAAACCGGTCAATTGTGCTAAACTATTTGCTCAAAAGGTAAAATGAAATCATTGTAATTATGTGCACTGTGACAAAGATGAAAAAAAAAAAAGGCTTCAATTTGAGAAAAAACCATCAATTACCTTTAACCCCTGATAGCCATAAATTTTCCCAGCCTCATCGAAAAAGCCATTCAGGTCAACTGGGGAAATGCAGAAACTGTCTGAAGCACCCACTTGTTCCCTGCTAGAAACTATACACCAAGTATTAAGGAACATATTAAAAGAAAGGTAGTAATCTAGATTTTCAAAGGAAGTGAGGGGAAGCAGCAAAGAAAGAGAATATATATCATCAGAAGCAGACTAATGCAAATTTAAATCAGCCAGCTAACAATTAAAACCAAGCATGAACATAACTACAATATGCAAGGAGTCAAATTGATGAGATATATGCATGAACTGTGGGAGGTGGAGGGTGGCGTGATTTTTACAATATGCCCTTCAAAATTTTCCTTTGTATTTTAGCTACCCTCAAGAATCAGTCTGATTTTACCTTCTGAACTCTAAAAGCTTTTAATTTTCCCTATAAGTATTGCATATTTTTAGCATAGGCTCCTAAAATTTTGTGTTTATGTGTCAACTATTTATCACTTTTCTTACTGCTCTTCTGAAAGTTTGCTTTGACTCTACCTCAACCATTTTTAACCACCACAACCACCACCGTGCATGCAAAAGCAAATTCAGTTCCTTTTAAGCTGAAGCTAGCACAGAGAACTTTATACTAAGGACTAAGTATATCTTAAAGCTCAGTCTTAACCACAAGGATATTTTTATTACTATGGATCTTCTCCGGGCAGAGAAAACATGATTGCAAGCTCATGCCTGTTATCAATAATCTAAAAGCTCTAAAACACAACAGGAAATATACCCACAGAAAAGAAAAGCCCTAAATAAACATAACATTTCTCTCAAAAAGGATACTGATTGACAAAAGAAAAAGAAACAGGCAGACTATCGGGAACTCTAATCCCTCTTTGATTATCTTGTACCAAACAGAGTCGAGTAGTATGACACGCATCAAACAGGTAGTAAAAACCCATTTGTGAGTGACATTCAATCGAAAGAGCTAAATAAAGCACATAAGGTTATAGAAAGAGCATTAGAAAAGAAAACCATACCCATGTAAATTGTAATGCATTCATTGGCCTCGATTCCAGAATCTGCAACAAATAGAACATTTTAGAAAAAAGAAAATTAAAATAGAAAGAAATGAAGCAGCAAAACTTATTTAGCTAGCAACAAAAAAGTTCAAAATATGAGAGCTGAGTTAGACACTAACTCACCGACGTTCGAGAAGCCAACACGCCTTCGTTTCTTGGGTTCGGTGGTCGGATCGCCGGTTGATTGTTGCTTCTGCCCCATAATTCGGTAGGTAAGGTTTAGGGTTAGATTAGGGTTTTTAAAAGCGGGAAATGAGGAAAGACTGAGGCGGGAAATTATACTGTGCAAACCGTAAAAGGGATATTCAGGCCCTATTTATACTCCTATAACAGTGCTACCAAGTGAGCTGGGACTGGGACTGAGGGTCACAGGAGGCAAAATTGCGCGCTTCTCAGTTTGCTTGAGCGCGATAATACAGCATGCGCTAAGAATCTATTTGGGCTTCATATTGGTCCGTGTTGAAGTCTTAGAACTCTGAATCTAAGAGCCCATCTCAAAAGTTAGATTAGTTTTTAATTTGATTTTATGTTTCAACCATGAATTGTTTTTCTTTTCTTTTCTCCATAAAGAGGTATAAAATTTCTATTTGTTGATAGAAAAAGTCTATATTTATTTCTTAGGATTACTAAATTGAATTAAGAATCCAAAATGGGCTTTTAAAATTTAAGTAGTCTACTACACCATGATTAATAATTTTATTTAACTAAATACATAAAATACCTTTTTAGAATTTTATTTAAATTTAAAAATATTTTATATAAAATAATTCAAACTTAAGAAAATAATATATTGTCCTTATCCTTTCCATATGTGGAGTGGAGGCTTTCAAGTCTTAAGAAAATATGTTTTTCTTAATTTTGATTATATGACACTTAGAATTGGTTTATACAGAATATTTTATAAATTTATTAAAATTTTTAGATAACAGAATGTTACATTTTTATTTACTAAACAAATCCTAACATAGTTCGCCAAAATACAAGAAATGTTTGTCACTAACACAAATAATTTGATCAAGAGAGCTCCAAATGAGCCAAGCTGAACCAAATCGCTCATAAGTCGTACTTAAAACCAACTCAATAAAAACTCGTTTGCTTATTTAACAAGACTCCACTTATAACCTAGACGACGCTCTAATAAAATTAAAAGAACTATCGACTAACAAATGTAAGAAAAAGTATATAAATGCATATAGGCCTGGCACATATGATTATGATAATGGTATGGATTCTTTTTTTCTTTCTTTTTCCGGAAAAACTTCCAAAAAGGAAAACAAAATCAAAGGCAAACGAAAGTCGAAGGTTCTCATTTCTCAACTAACGAGGAAAAGGCTTTTCCAATACATTTAAGTAGAAAAAAGCGACCATAAAACTGAAATCCTCTTAGCATATCATCTCAATTTCTACCACCAATCTAAACTGCCTGCCTGTTTCTCTTCTTGACACCAGACTTCGCAACCTTAAGGCTCCTCTGAACGGCACTCAATCTAGCAAGGGCTGCTTTCTTCAAATCTGGCCTGTAGTAATTATCTCCAACCTGAAAATAAGAACCAAGCACCTGACAAGTCAGAATTTTGCCAAGCTAGCTAGGCACAAACATGCAGCAAAGTGTTAATAAAAGAGGGTAGAGCTGACAATGAATGCATAAACTGACGCTGAATCAAGCACATAAAATTACAACAAACATTAGAAATTCTAAAAAATGCATAACCACACAATGAAATTTCATCGAAATTCAAAGCTCAGAAGCCAAGCGTAACAAGTATATCTCACTGAAGAACCATCAACAGATGACAGCTCTTCTTACATGTTAGCTTTTCATCATTGCTTAACAAAATCAAATCAGTTGCAGGTCATTTCCACTAAAAGAAGATAAAACCAATAGCAGGTGTGGTAAAAAGCCAGTGAGACATCTTAAGATAGACAACGAATGCATAAAGCATAAAGCCAAATAGAAACAAAGATATGACGTTGAATCAAAGCACATATAATTACAACAATTCAAAGCTCAGAAGCCAAGCGTAACAAGTATATCTCACTGAAGAACCATCAACAGATGATAGGTCTTCTTACGTGTTAGCTTTTCATCATTGCTTAACAAATTCAAATCAGTTGCAGATCATTTCTGCCAAAAGAAGACAAAAAGTGAAACATCTTAAGATAGCTAGGCTTGGTAGTAAACGGACTGACATGAAGAACTAAAACATTCCTTGATTTAGCTAAATTCATCAAAACTTATGGCTCATACAGAAACAAGCACATAGACAGTAACACATTAACATTATCTACTTTGACATCAATTATATCCAAGCAAAGTCAAGTGCCATAATAAGTAAAAATCAATTTTAAAAACACAACGCCTACGACATGTTTCATTGATTGCACCTGATTACTAACAGCCTTAGCCATACGGCGAAACTCCTTCCTCATAACGGACTTATGTAGTGAACTAGCAGGCTTGTTCTGCTTCTTAGTCTTAGTGGTAGCAAGTACCACAGATAGATCTTTGCCTCCTGGCTGAATACTAACAGTTTTCTTGTTTGCCAAACCTGAATGGAAAAAGAAAATCAATAACAACACGGATTCCAAGAAAATGAAGTCAAAATTAGGGTTTTGTTGTGTATGTACCGGAGTGCTTGTAAGAGTTGAGATTGTAGAGATTGTTGCTTTCCTTGCTAAACTGGACGCTAGCGTTGCCTCTACCAAATTCTTTCACGAGAAAAGAATTATTCGTCTTCACGATCTCCCAAATCAACTGCCCTGGAACTGTGGCCATTTTGGACTCGCCTGTTTCAAGAATCAAACACAATCAAAGACCACACCGGATCGAGAACAAAGGAAACGAAAACGACGGCGCACTGGACTTACTGCTAGCGGGGGGAGAAAGAGACCGGCGGAGATGCGGGGAGGGTTCAAAGTGGTCTGCATCTCTATTTAATGGGTTAATTTATATGTTTAGACTCTTTCAAAACCCTAAATTGTAAATGGATTAAAACAAGGACTTAAGGCCTGTTGGGCCTCATAAAAAGCCCAATCAAGAATACAATTACAAAAATGCCAATTGACTAAACCTCGCCGTTCTGGTGTTTGGCTTTCGGTTTTGTGTAGGTTGATTGCAGAGAGACAGATAGCAAGAGAAAAAAAGAAAGAAAAAAAGAAAAGAAAGAATGGGGAGGAGGATATTAAACGATGCGTTGAGGGCAATGGTGAATGCAGAGAGACGAGGAAAAGACAGGGTTCAATTGCAACCTATTTCAACAGTCATGTCTTCTTTTCTCAAGATTATGAAAGATCGAGGTATTTCTAAATCCACGTCTTACTATGAGAATGATTTTTCAATCTTGTATGAGACTGACTGTAAGCATCAAGTCGAGTGAATTCTAATTATTCTTGTGAAATATGAAAAGTTTGCACTTTTTAGCATCGGTTTGATTTATGCCTCTTTTTACGTGTCTTGCTTGTTGCCACTGGGAGAACAGTGTTGTTCTGTGTCTAGAAGCTAATTGAACTATCGTTAAAACTCGAGTGGAAGGTAAGCAGAATCCTGATTAGTATGTTACTGATTTAATTATCTGGTACAAAACTAGCTACGATAATTAGCTCAATGAAACTTTATGTACCATATTTTGCTAGAGGAATGCTCAACAACTTTATCAATTACAGGGTTTAAGTAGCTAGCAATATTGCTACTTTTCTTGTGTGTTGACATATGAAACAATACTTCTAACATTGTGTTTGATTCGGATCTTGTACAAAATCCATAGAATTTTAGTACAATTCATTTGCCTTTGATTTTTGAATTAGAACTAATTTCAAATGAAATGAATTCTGTGTTTGGTTTAAGTATTTTGAATATACTAAACACGCTAAATTTGGGTTAGAAATGAATTCCACATAAATTTATGGAATCCATTTATACCAAACACTGTGTAAGTATACTTTGGAGAGACACCTTGGCCTGACTCAGACAATACTCCGTTTTGGTTTGACTACGATAGAAAAGTTTGTCCATGCCATAAAGCTCTTGCCAAGAGAATACATCAAGTTGCATTTTTTATTATGACCAATACATCCTTTGTGTTTATCTGAAATTTGCAATTGCACTTATCATAGCTATATTTCTTGAAAATGTGACTTGACTAGTGCGGGATATAGTTTCTTTTCCTGTACTGCATTGTAATTTTCTTCTAATCACTGTGGTTCGAGTCGAGCTTTTAAATATTCTTCTGCATGCACAATTTCAATGCTTTAACAGTTTTATGTGATTCTTTTTAGGATATATCAAGAACTTTCAGGTGTATGATCCACATAGAGTTGGGAGGATAACAGTTGAACTACAAGGCAGGATAAAGGATTGCAAGG
Organism: Ricinus communis; assembly: GCF_019578655.1. Taxonomy (NCBI): domain Eukaryota; kingdom Viridiplantae; phylum Streptophyta; class Magnoliopsida; order Malpighiales; family Euphorbiaceae; genus Ricinus; species Ricinus communis. The sequence goes on from NC_063258.1 coordinate 28,004,272, forward strand.
CTCTCACTCATAGGCAAGACCTCAAGGCAAAAGATATAGAAGCATACCGATTGCGAGCACTTCCAACACATCAGGTTCATTTTGAATCTTTTTTAGGTTTTTTTTTTTTTTAATCTCTCAATTAGAGAAGTGTATACCTTTGTTTGTTTGGTTGGTTTTAAAAATTTTACTTAATATGTATTCTTCTATCTCTTCTTCGTGCAGTATGGTTATGTTGTTATAACTACTCCAGATGGTGTACTGGACCACGAACAGGCAATTGAACGGAATGTGGGTGGGCAGGTTCTTGGTTATTTTCATTAGATGTCTGTCCGTCCTGCATTTTTTGAAACTTCTAGAGGGTTGATGTAATATCTACTGTGGATTGAAGTCTAGAATATTTGTATTGAACTATGATGAACCTTAGGAATAACTTTGATATCAAATATATCTCTCCAGTAATTAAACTGCGATTGAATAGTTATGATGCGTCGCCTGTACTAAATTTGAGTCAGCTGTTTGTTATCTGGGACTCTTATCTGCAATTCCTCAGATAATATTGTCATTTGGTAAATTTTCTTTTAATTTCATCAGTTTTTGTTGTGACTGCTACATAAGACAAGCAGGCTTAAAGAGTTGATCTGCCAATCTTCTTCTAATTGAGAAATTAAATCTCGTTTTTGTAAAAGTGACTTTAACTCTTGATTGCCAACAGAAGTCACCACATCCGATCGTTACATGGTCTATACCTCCCTAGGCCAGGGCCTGTTGGTTGATACCGAGAATTATATTGTCACGTTGTCATACCATTACGAAGATCAATTTTCAGCTGAAAGGATTACATGGGTAAAAAATGGCATGCAAACAAACCTGTAACTTCATCTGTTTAAATCATCTTAAAGTGCATCAGACAATACTTTAGATAACATTACAAGCTCGTGAAATCATGGAGATGATGCACTTTCACTTGAAACTCCGCAGAGGAAGTAAAATGAGTTTAATGTTCAAGCAGAAGATTAATAAAGTCGCCTGCAGATTGTAATTCCATCACCCAACGACGCATGTGAGATTTGGATACGAGAATCAGCTGCAAACAATTTGTTGAGTTCAATTGTAAGCTGTCTGCCCATTCTCATAGCCTCTGGGGCTTCCTCTTCAGGTATAGCAACTGTCCCTCCCCAAAGAGTGTTATCATAGACTACTATTCCACCCACCTTCAGCAATTTTAGTAGCCTCTCATGGTAGTTCCAATAATTGATTTTGTCAGCATCAACAAAAGCAAAGTCGAAACTGCCTTCATTTCCATGCTGCAGAAAAACACAAAGAAGAAACCTACTATAGATTAAAGAGAATCAAATTCGAGAGTAAGTGAAACTGTTGTAAGGCAAAATTATGAGAGTTCTGGGACATGTTATACTTGCATCTTTCAGTAGCTTATCAAGAACTGGCAGAGCCTCAGATTCCATGAAGTCAATTTTGTGCTCGACACCAGCTTTTCTTATGATTGGTAGTCCTATGTCATATGTCTCGCGATTGACATCTATGGCAGTAATCTGCAGAGTTACACTTCGATTTAATTGGCAGTTTTCACTGTAGTTGTAAACATTAAGAGGCGAGAGAAAAGTGTTTACAGGTGCTTACAGAATGCAGTGCTAATAAGATTGATGTGTCAGATTATGTAGGTCTATACAGCAGTGTCAGATTGTTATTTGATTGCTCTAGATAATGCTGAATTTCTTACCTTACCATCCTCAGGGATTGAAAGAGCCGTGAGGAGAAGGGAGTACCCAGTGAAGACTCCCACTTCTATTGTCTTTTTCGCATTTACTAGCTGCAAAAGCAGGGCTATTAACTGCCCAGCATCTGGAGAAGTGGCCATTCCAGCCCTGTAGAATGACAAACTTACTGCTTAGGAAGTGCTACGAATAAGGAAGGTACAATGATCTTCTGTTGAAGAGTTTAACCATTGTTTGGCACAGGAAATTCACAATACGTTAGATAATAGAAGAGAAAGGGACTACTGCTAACTATACACATAGAATTTTCCTTTTGTTTTTTTTTTTTTTCAATGATTACCTCGGATGACTAGCAGTGATATTTCTTAGCTCTCTAAGAGGCTCAGTTTCGCGTGGGTACACACTAGCCTCCAGCACATACTATAATCAAAGAAACCATGAGATAATGAACATGAAAACCTAAATCAAAAGAGACCCACTACACTATATAATATATATATATTTTACAAATATACCTGATACAACTCTTCACTTTTCAATAATCCCTTCGACATGGCAACTTAAAACTGCTTCGCACAAACCTAAAATGAAACAAGAAAAGCCATTTTTTAGAAACCTTTTGGAGAAAGCTCCTTCTTTAAGAAACATCATTTTTAGACTAGTAAATCAACGTCACATTCTGTATTAGTATTACTATTGCAACATAATGGAACCAGATTTTAGAGATAGCAGCTGTAAGTACCTTGTGTTCAATTAAAGAGAAAAAAAAAAACATCTGAAGAATGGAAAATATAATAGACTGAACTAAGCAGAAGCAACTGATATGCAGTTGTATTGTAGCGAAGAAACAATTCTTATTCATATAAAATGATTTTAATTAGAAAATCGAAACAGGATCAGATTGGCCTACCGATCAAATAAGGTAATTAATTAAAATATATGAACACTGGAAAACAGTGTTAGATTGAGGGAGAGAGGGGGCAAATAGTACCAGTGGTGATTGTGACGGAGGGAGAGGGAGAGCGAGAGCGAGAGCGAGAGAGAGTCCTCGGCGTTGAATTTTGAATGCGAATTAGATTATTATATAAAATAAAACGGTGACATTTGCAATGCTCTCTACTCTTTTTTTTTTTTTTTGTTTTACATTATTTCTACTCATTTTTATGTTTGAAGAAATTTCACTCAACCGTGTACGTCAATTCTACTGCTTAGGTGGCAGGGTGACGTTTCTTTTTATTTATTATTATTATTTTAGTCGTTATATATTCTGAAATTATGGTTAAGATTAAGAAAAGATTAACATTTTTTGTTTCTAATCCTAAAAAGTCCAAATAATGATAATAATAAATGAAATACTCAAGTTAATTTCACGTTCAATCCAACGGTTCAAAGCAACATCCATAGCTATGAAACTTGAAACTGGTGGGATTCAAAGGCAAGAGAAGTGGTAGATCATCTTGGATAACCAGATTGTAAGATCAAGAACCAGAATTAATGCCTTTACAGTACAATTATTCTCTTTTAAATTTAGACCAATTAGCACCTGTATTTAGCATTACGTACAAAATGAAGAAATATAGCATTTATATTGAATATCACCACACAATGCAAACATATATATCACAAAAATTTGAGGTATTTCTCATGGAAATGAAAAATAGTTAATCAAGTTACACCTTATTAACGTAAATATCCTATCTTTTGCCCCTTGTTGGTGTCTTTATGTTTAGCAAACTGCGAAAAGAAAAAGAAAGGAAAATCAGCAAATGCGCCTGCAGATGGTGATGCCATCACCCAACGAAGCATGTGAAATTTGGACCCGAGAATCAGCTGCAAGGAATTTGTTATGTTCAATTGTAAGCTGTCTGCAGAATCTCAAATGCTCTGGAGCTTCTTCTTCAGGCACAGCAACTGACCCTCTCCAAAGACTGTTATCATAGATAACTATTCCACCCACCTTCACCAACTTTAGTAGCCTTTCATGGTAGTTCCAGTAATTGATTTTGTCAGCATCCACAAAAGCAAAGTCGAAACTGCTTTCATTTCCATGCTGCAGAAAAACAAAAAATATAGATTCAAGAAAATCAAAATATCAAGTGAAAATGTTGCAAGGCAAAATGATGAGAATTCTGGGACATGTTATACTTACTTCTTTCAGTAGCTTATCGAGAACTGGTAGAGCCTCAGATTCCATGAAGTCAATTTTGTGTTCGACTCCAGCTTTTCTTATAATTGGCAGTCCTATTTCATAGGCCTCACGATCGACATCTATGGCGACAATCTGCAGTGAAACACTCTGATCTGATTGGCAGTTTCCAGTGTAGATATAAACGACAAGAGGAGACGAGAGAAAGGTGTTTTGCATGAAGGAGTCAGGATTTTTATTTGATTGCTGTAGATAATGCTGAGTTTCTTACCTTACCATCCTCAGGAATTGAAAGAGCCGTGAGGAGAAGGGAGTACCCAGTGAAGACTCCCACTTCTATTGTCTTTTTTGCGTTTACTAGCTGCAAAAGCATGGCCATAAACTGCCCAGCATCTGGAGAAGTAGCCATCTTAGCCCTGGAAAATCACAAGCTCATTATCCTTGAAAAAGGCGACGATTGCTAATAAGGACAGTGCCAAAACTATATATATATATATATGAAAGCATTGCTATTTGTTCCAGGATTAGATTCATGTTTACATCAAATTAGTGAATGAATAATGATTACCATGGGTGATTAGCAGTGATATTTCTTAGCTCCCTGAGAGGCTCTGGTTCGCGTGGGAACACACTAGTCTCCAGCACATACTGTAACAAAACTAGACCATGACATAACGGACATAAAAAACCTAAAATGAAAAACAGACCCACTAGACCATATGTGTTATATACATACCTGATACAGCTCTTCACTTTTCAATAATCCTTTCTGCATGCTAACTTAAAACTGCTTCACACAAACCTTAAAATGAAGAACGAAACAAAGAATAGACTTAATTAGAAGCAAATTGATCCAAAAAGCTGAAAAACTAAGCAGTTGCAGCAGAACAGTTCTTATGCAAATAATATGGTTTTCTTTTTAATTTGAAAAAAGAAAAATGTTAGATTGGCCTACCGATTATAAGCTAATTAATTAAACATATAAAGACAGTGAAGAACAATATTAGAATGAAGGAGATAGGGATTATGCACGTAACATAGTTATCTATATATATATATATATATATACATATAGTCTTAGTTTTGTATGTGGGTGGTAGTGGCATCACAAGCTTTTGTTGACTTGGTATTCTATGCCTATAGGTTAGTAACGATTTAGTTTATTAATTATATTAATTACAAAGATGGGAAACTCTTTTCGCCGTGCTCTTTTAGCGGTGCTATTAATTAATTAGTAATTACTAGCTAATACTATTGATCCTGCAAATTCAATTTCTGCAAACACCAATCACTGATTGAATCGGTAAGGGTCACTATCTTTAGAGGTAGATCTCGAGTTATAAATAACAACTAAGGCTGGCATAGGGACAACTTCTTGATTTAATTTTTTTCAATTTTTGGTTCCATAAGGAAAATGGTGACCAGAAGAGACGCGTGGGGATCGATGAATCAAAGGTGACGATGTTAATAATATTGGGTACTCTGCATGGTTTAGGCGATCCCCAAACGTGTAGTATATGTATTTCAGGGAGAACATTGACTGGGAAGTTCCCAACTCTCGAGTTTCAAACTAACATCTTTTGTTTGATGTGTAATTAAGTTGAGTGCCCTTCTCTTCTCTTTTGATGATGTGATCCCTTTCAAACTAACATTCTCACCATCATGCAGCACAAGGTCAATTGTGAGACAGTGACATTTTAATTAAGGACATCGAAATAAAATACAATCAACTATGTAATTTAATAAAAATTGGCAATATAAGACAATGAAACAAGTATTTAACTACTATTTTTTGTTATAATAAAGAAAATGTTATGTGACTAGTCATAATTATATTTTAATAAAGTCATATAAGATTAAATATACTATTGAGTCTAATAATTTGGTTAAAATCTAATTTTGATGGTCGAGATTCAAACACTAACAATCAGAATTCGGCTACATATTGTCGAGATTAAATAGTTAAGTGAATAGTCATCGCTAATTGGCTGCTAAAATTTAATTATTGGTTGCCGAAATCTAATGATTTTAATCATGAGATTTTTAGTAATTGATAACCGTAATAAAAATAAAAATAAATATTAAGTAATCATATATTCATCTATTTACTATATATTAAATATTACACAAACAAAAGGTAATTAATTCATGAATTACTTCTTATTATATTATAATTTTTGTACATTGCTAGATGATAATAATGAAATATATTATATGCACATGATTTCGTCTACCAAATATGGTCTAATCGGTTTGATTTGTTCTTAGACTGGAATGGGTTTGATTTGTTCTTAAATTGGCATGTCGGTTGTTTGGCAATAGTTTGTTGATCACTTTATTTAATGATATAGTTTTACTTGCACGCAATCTTGAATGAAAAGAAAAGGAAATTGGAAGAAAAGAAACGATGACCCGCAATTCTTTTATTCAATATTTCAAGGTTTATTTTATAAGAACCATAAATTCCACCATTTGCATCTATTACATTTCATTTTTTTTAGATTGGGGATTATTTTTTAATAACGACCTAATTTTTAGATTTGACTGACTATTTAATCGAACTATGTTCACATTTGTCAAGGAATCAAATGGTGGTTTGCTTGTACTCTTCGGACCCAACACCGGGCTTCCTTGTTTTCATTTATTTACGTCCTTAATTTAATATTTCTGCAGTAGAAAAAGGTCAGGTTCTGCTTTAATTAATAGGGGTTGAAATTATTGCCCTTCCCCTAAATAGCGACAATTTTAAACAGGGTAGCAGCTCAAGGAAATAAGCACTGCATTCGCAATTGAATTATTAACATCAAAGCTTTTATTCAATACAATGACAAATACAAATTCATCTCATCTCCAATCTCAATACAATCAAATATTACCCTCTGACTCAGTGATGGTAAATGTGTTTATATATCACGAAATATACAGCCAACAGATGTAGAATAGGAAGGCTATTCATGTTACAACCCCCCTGACAGTCACTGAAAAAAATAACAAATATGCAATGAAAATCTATATTCCCTGAAACTTGTAAACCTCATTCCACAAAGGCATGCTCAACGCAGAGGTTGTAAACTGGGATACTTCAGTAAGACTACCTATCTTTACAGTAACTGGATTTATTGACGATTCTGTCGAAGAGACAACAGGTGCGCAGTTAAAATATCATAGTCGGGAAGTTTCGGGTGCACATGACTGGCTTTATTAATAGAATTCTCTCTCGACGGAGGATCGGCAGGTGAACTGGATGTCTTTGTACTTTCAGCACCACCTGTCCTAGGAGAAAGATTGGAGGGTTGCTCCCTGGCCGATGACTTTGGATATTCCTCGCGCGAGGACCTCTTGGATTCTGGAATGAACTTAGATGATTCAGCTAATTTAAGCTGCCCAGATCTTTCCCCGTATTCTGGACTGTTGGATTGAGAAGGGTGATTTTGTCGAGTATCCTTAGGATAGTAACTCTTGGAGGACGACTCCTCATGCACAGACCTTTTGTAAGGCGAAACTGGCATTGAACTAGTTTGTTCTGATGATTTACCCTGCTTGAAACTTGACTGGTAATATGAGTTCTTAGTCTGAGAAGGGGGCTTGATTTGAGTTTCAGTTGCGTATGAACTCACTGAAGATGACTTTTCTTCCACAACACTGTCTGCAGTCACTGAAGACTTGATAGGTACCCTGGACTTCGAAGAAGAATTTTTCTCAGAACTTGAAAGAGGAGTTTTTGTCCGTCTAGAAAATCCTGGACCCAAACGACTTTTGCTGGTTCCAGTCTCTTTAGGAAGATCCTCTTCAGAATCACTCTTATCTGAGTCAAAATAACTCCTTAAACCTGGTTTTTTATTCCCTTCACTGCCTATATTACGAATATCAGGCTCTTGACTACTGGCAAGAGTCTGTTGGGGGAGTTCGTCATCTGACTCATCATTGCTGGCATCAGAATATGGAGCTGGACTTCCAAAGGTCGCATTTTTATGTACTTTTTGGTGCACCAACTGTCCCTGTGATTCTTGATCGTGAGCTCCAGAGACAATATCAATGTTGAGGGATGAAGAGGGCTGCTTAATCCTGGTATACTTGTCCTCCTCTATATGTTTGGACACTGAAGAACTATTTGATGCATTCCTGCGATATGGTGGATGCCTATAGCCCTTATTCCGAAAGCCGCCTGTCAATATTCCAAAATTCAACTCCTGACCACTTTCCAAACTCGAGTATGTAACAGGTTTCCTATCCTCTAATGTATCCAGTGATTGGTATTTTTGAACATCCTCATTGACTAATGATACTGAATTTTCATTGTGATTGGAACTTGATTGGGATTTTTCTAGTATACCAGAAGTCTGATTGGTGTGCAAGTAACCATAACTGTACTTCCTATCAGTTTCAGTTTGAGCACCAACTTCAATTTCTTGGGTTCTCTGAGAATGCACTTCTACCTCTGAATCAATTGCAGAAGGCTTTGATCCCATGTTTTCCTTTTCTGCGAGTGCAGATCCTTTCAAATGAGGTTTTACATTCCCCGTTTTCTCAGGGTAACTGGAGCTATCATCATTAAGAAAAGTGCTAGTTCGCTTATTTGCAACAAGCTTAGACTCATCCAGCTCCCCTTCACTTCCTGAGCTTGGGCCATCTGAATCGTCAAAAGTCACAGGTAACAAGTCATCTGCTTGTGAAGGAATGGTATCACTTCTCGAGGATTCAGAAAATACATTAGTTGAATGCGAGTCTGAGGCAAAAGGTGACTGTGAACTGAAATTTCTTAATGACTCTTGCATACTCAGCCTGGGGCTTTTAGCACTTGTACTTGCTAAAAGATAAGAAGGTGGTTTTCTACCTTCTGGAAAGTAGTATGAACTACTATCTTGGCCATTAAATTCGCCCTTGCCATCAAACTTTAATTCATCATCATCTGACCCAGAATCATCAAAAGAAGCAGCAGGATAGCTGTATGAATTTGTATCATTGCTATCTCTTTGAATTTTTCCGTCATCAAAAACAAAAGGTTCCTTAACAGCTTCTTCTGTAAATTTCCGTGAGCTGAAACTGGAAAAAACATTGTGATGAGAATGAGGGTGAGAGGAACCATTGCTAGACTGTTTTCTGATGCTTGCTTCTTCAAAATAACCAACATTCTCAGACTTCAGTCCATTATCCACTTCACTTGCAAATTCTACCTCAGATTCACTAGATTCTCTCTTCATATTTACCTCACCAAAAAGGTCATTCTTCTCCAATTCATATGAGGTCTTTCTAGAATGCCTATGGGCCATTTGCACATCATCCAACTGTGGATGATCAATAACAGAACTATTGCTGTAATTTGAGGAAGCTGACTGGCTAGATTCATTAGAGCTCTTGAGAATGTAAAACCTTTCAGCCAAACTCGCCAGGTCATCTAGTTCCTTTTCAGAACTTTGTTCAAGATGCATCCTGGAATTACTTTTACGAGATGCATTATTTACTGGAACTTGACCAAATTCTTCATCTTGCAACCTTGACTGGGCATGGTTTTGAAGTCCATTTTTTGACCTGAAAGCAGAAGCCTTGATTGACTCTGTGGAGTGCTGCCTCGATATCCTTCCTTGGCTTGAAAGTTCTGCAGCAGCCCTGGCAGCCAAACTTGCTAGTTCTGCAGATTCAGCAGCTGCCTGTGCAGCAGTAGTAGCATCCTTGAATTCCATATTCCAACCCTGCCTACCAGTGGAGAAACTACTCTGTTCCGAAACATATGAATGCCCAAATTCCACCGATTCAGACCCAGTTCCTGTTACAGCCATATATTTAAGAATAATAGACAAAGAACAAGAAGTAGGAGAAGCTAATGTGTTGTTGAAAAAGAAACAAATTTCAGAATGTTCAATTAACGAGTTGACATACCAAAAGGTCTTGGGTCAGGATGAGAAGTGCCAGATGGCATTGCCTTATTAGGATCAGCAGCAGTGGAAGGAAAAGTTTGGGAATGTGGTGATGATCTTGAATTCGAACCATATGAGTCAATTGCCGCATCATGCTTTTCATAGTGTCTGGAAGGAGTTCCAAAATTAGGAGGCCCCTTACTATTGGACAGCTCTTGGGTGTTCATTTTACTGGCCTGTTCAAATGTATTTGGTCCATTCTGCTCAAAGAAATTAACAAACAAATGCAAGCATTAAGCAAATGTAGCTCCTTGCAAATTTTATGTAGCTATGCTCTGCCAGAGCCGGAAAATGAGAACTTAAGAAAATAATCACTTCTACACATTTGAACTTACCAGCAAGTCATCAGGAGGCTTCATTTCTTCCTCTCCAGATGATGCAGGATCCCATTTCACATTATGTTCCTCAGCAATTGCACTCAGAATTTTCATTTTCATGGGACCATCAGGAGCTTTGGCTGATAGTTTTTCCACCAACTATGATATGATAACAAAAATGATCATCAACAAAAATAAAGGATAAGAGTCATTATTATTAACTGACACCAAAAAAACTTACCAGGCGGCTAACGCCACAGTCTGGACGTAATTCAACTGCTGCAGAGACGAATTCTTTCCCATATTTGGCTGTGAAATGCTTACGAACATCCATTAATTCTGGTACATCCGCACATCTCGGAGATGCAAAAAGTACACTTGAGATTGCTTCTTTCAAGTCAATGGGACAGTTTCTGGAATTACAGAAAAGAGATTAGCAGAAATTAGAAACTGATTCGCTGACAGAGCCAAACCCGTGAATCTTGTATGCCAATAGCCTACTCTCAACCCTCCACTCGAAAAACATACATGTGGACAAAAGCATTAAATGGATTATTTCACTATAACAATGAAGACCCGTTATCATTAAATAAAAGTGCTAAATGCATTCAGTATCAAATAAAATTAACGTACTTCTGTGATTCAATAATCTGCAAACGTGCAACAATAAGTTCACAGTATATTTCAATAAGATCATATGCTGCCAATGTCTTCTCTTCTCTAACCACATGCTCAACCTGCCATCCAAAATAGAAACATAACAAATTAGAACTTACTAGATATCAATGCAGATACCCCAAACAAGGCTAGCCAAACTACAAACAGTGTGAGACGTAACTGTTAAAGCAAAGAATAAACATCAAAAAGACTTCACTGTCAAGGAAGCATTTGACCACCCGCCAAAAAATTTCTAAGTAAACCACTAATATGAACTGTGACATTTACTTTCTTTCCGAATAACGACCTCCGTTAAACAAAAAAGAAAATACTAGTTACTTAATCAAACGACTGATACAATCTCCCAATTAAACTACTAGAAAAAAAAAAATTGCTTTAACAATTTGATAGTATAACAATTCAATATTAATTCAACTTTTACTAAAACCTAAGACCACTCTGGTTTTCTTTTTCAGGTCCTATATCGTGCTCAAAAGTCGAACAACAAATGAATAACATATCCTCTTTTACATAGTTGATAAAAAATTTGAGACACAGTCTCAACAAAAGAAGCTGCAACATACCCGAATTCTGGCAGTCCGGTCCTGCCCAGACTCAAGCAATTGTGCCAATTCTCTCTTTAGTTGCTTAACCTGGGCATCTCTCTTATTCTTCAATAACTTTATACGCGACACCGCTAGTTTCAAAGCCGTTTTACTACACCGCAAAAACACAACTCAGAATCAATCAATTAATCCAATTGGTTACGTGCAACACATATTTCTTTTCTCTAAGCCAAACAGACTACAGAAAAGAAGACATATCAAATACACGAATTAAATTTTACCATTTTGCTGGCTTGAAGCTCTTGTGTAGCATAGCTGCTTTTTATTTTTAATTTTTCTTGCTTTGGACGAAAACGAAAGAGAAGAAGATATGAGAAAGAAGAGGAATTAGATGCGATTTTGATCGGTGTGTGCAGATTAATTGAGAGAGATCTTACAGATTAAGAAATAAAAATAAAATTGCGGAAAGCCAAAAACCATTGAAATTTCGCGGAATCTCTTTTAGCTTTTGCTCCCGTTAAAAACCAAGTCGGGTCAAAATTTAGTACGGGAAGGAACAGCAGATCAATCATGCAACTTATTTTTCTCCGTTGACCACATCACCCTTTTCATCTCTAAAAAGTCCATTTGAATTCCCAATGTAATTCCACGTGGCTCTCAATCAGGGTTCATCTCTCTGATCACTCTAAATATGACCTAATTATTTTATATTTTTAAATATTAATAAAATTAATAAATAATTAATTTTTTATTCTTACAATTGATTGTTATTACTGTTTTAATTATAAAATTAAGTTGATATATATAAATTAATAAAATTTTAATATTTAATATTAGTTTATAAATTTTAGAATATCAGTAAATTAACTATTTTTAGATATTTAATTTTTAAAAATTTTAAATTTGATATATAAAATTATTAATTAAATTTTAATATTGTAGAAATTGAAATATTAATATTGATATTACTTATTTCATAAAACTGAAATTCTATTATATAATTAAAAATTTAATTTATTATTAAATATAATATTAAAAATATAGTTTAAGTTGTTATTTTTAGATTAAAATTATAATCTAATTACAAAACTAATTTACTAATTAATATAATATTGAAATATAATTAATATATTATTTTTATGATTAGAGTCGGTGTTTAATTAATAATATAATTTATTAATAATATAATATTAAAATATAATTAATATATTATTTTTTAAAAATATGATCGATATTTAATTATAAATATAATTTATTATTCAATAAATTAATAGAAAAAATTTATAAAATTACATGAAAGCTTGAATTGCATATTTCAAAAATAATATATGATCAAAATAAATAAGTACATATATCAAAATAAAAAGTTTATGTTCTAAAATTAAACATACATGTCAAAAGAATTTTATACCTCAAATATATATGTCAAAAAGATTTTAGGTCTTACAAGTTAATAGATATACTATTTGATAAACATGTGTTACACAACATGTATTATTATTTTGACTATTTTATAAATATAATTTAATAAAATTTTAATATCTAATATAATTTATAATATTAAAAATAATAACAAGCTAACTACTTTTAAATGTCTTTTTTAATTTTTTTTAATTATTTATTAATTTAATATTATATAAATTAAATCTAATTTATTTACTATTTTTAGAATAAAAAATTATTATATAATTAAAAATTAATTTATTATTAAATATATTTAAGATGTTATTTTTGAATTAAAATTATTATATTAATTAAATAATAATTTATTATTAAATATTATATTAAAATATAATTATATGCTATTTGTTAAGATAAAATTAATATTTTATTTTTAGAAATAAGAATTAGTGTTTAATTAGGTATATAATTTATTAATTAATAAATTAACTTAAAATTTTATAAAATTATATATAGGCTTGAATTTTATATATTAAAAATAAATAAATATATCAAATAAAAATTTTATATGTCAAAAATTAAAAATACATATCAAAAAATTTAAATTTTAAAAATTAACATTATATATATATATATATATATATATATATATATATAGAGAGAGAGAGAGAGAGAGAGATTTGTTTATTGAATATTAAATTTTTGCTATTTATTTTGAATTAAATTATTAAGGTTATTTTATACAGAATAGGAAAGATCTTCGACTCAAAATTGTGTTACGATCTTTTAGCTGAAGATTGTCCAATGGTAACGAAGTTCTTTTGGGTGGTTAATGTACCATAGCATTAGCTTTAGTTTGAAGAGGCCCTTGACCTTGATGAAAACTTCTAGTGAAAAAAAGACTGTTAAAAAAAGACTCGTTGATGCTGTTCTTTTTATATCTGTTTCTTTCAAACATTTTATAATTATCCTGCTTAAGTGAGATGGTGCGTATAGTGACATTTGACCCACGTCAATAAATATATTGCACAATGTTGAATTATAATATAGAATTTGTAGGTTTCATTTAGTTTAACATATTTTTAAGGGTTTGCCCACAATTTCGTAAAATTTAAAAATGCTATTATATTCGAAAATCTTATTTATTTAAATAGTATATAAGTTAAGAAAATTATTATTCGAAATGATATGTGAAAGGGTACTGCTCGTGCATTGATAAAAACGGATAAATACAATGCAAGACAGTGAGCTAATGCATTAGAACTTTGATGTTAAAACTACATTGCCAATTTTGGCTGCAGGTACATCTAGAAACGCATGCCTAAATTTATTGGTCAAAAGACAACAAATCAAAAGGAAATTTGTTTACGAAATAGAAAAAAAAAATAAAAATAAAAAAAAATCAATCATCTGCCTGCCTGAGATTTTTGGGGAAAGTACTGGGTGGTCACTGTAGCTAGTGATTTACTTCTTAAAACAAAATATTTTTCTTATTCTTTTTTTTAAAAAAAAAAAATAAATTGTGCTGGGTTGACCCAATAAGCAACAGGCCAATGTCAACATGTTAAATTATAAAGTGAAACCATGGCACGGCATTGGTGTTTGTCTTGTGTTAATCTTAATCATAAAGGTTTCAATATTTGAAAATGATATCCATTATCATCATATTTATTTTCACATAAATATGTAGGTGGGTTTAGTTGTCAACCTTTCCAGCGTCCAATCACATGCGAGTTAAATGAGGTCCCATGATCCAACAAGGCTTTTAATTTTGTTCGAATAAGATTGTTATCAATTTGTAAAAAATTTAAATTGTCATTTCCATTTGTGAAAAATAAAGAATTCAAGATTTAAATATTTTTGCTCACTATGTATTAATATTCTTACTTCATAGCTCATGACTCGTTGAGATCTAATGAATTGAAAAGAAAGAAATATAATACTAGAGCAATCCAATAGAAAGAAATATAATACTAGAGCAATCCAATAATTGAGTGATGTAGTTGGATTTATTTATATTTGAAACCTAATTTCTTATAAGAAGTCAGAAATAACAGCCTAAACAAAATTTCTCCTTGATATAAGAATTAATTCAAAAGCTTGAAGCTGGCAAAACATTATTGAGCAAACTAGTAACCAGCATCTTACAGCGTTGGTTGATTTTGACAAATCTACATTCGACGGAATACCTCTTTTCCTTTTTCTCCAGCATAGAAATGACAACCAAAGGATACTTCTTTTTCTAACATAGGAATATAACCGTGAGCACCATTTGTATAACTAGAACTCCGTTAACGAAATTGTAATTTGACGAATTTTCGGTGCGCTTTGAACCTCTAGAACAAGGAAGAATTGTATTGAAACAAGTCTATGCAGTACATATGAGAAAAATATGCATCAAATGCTCAGCCGCCCCAAAACCCAAACTTCCTTAAGAAGTGTTTGCAAAAGCCATTTCGTGTGCATTCATTTCTCGGTTTCCCTTAACATGAAATGAAGATTTCCATCATTTTCTAACTAAAAAGAATAAAAAGAAGGTTTCCTTCATTTGATTGTCCAACAAGAATACCTAACTACAAGTGGCAATTTTTTTTCTCTCTCCTTTTCTTTTCTTTTTGAACTAACAATAGATAGTTTTTAGATTGTGGGTAGAAAGTAATAGGATAAGCAAGGTTGCTCCATGCTTATGTTATCAAGTGGGAGGGAACACAGCAAAACTAGACTAAGGGTGTCTAAACAAAGGAGCTTATTTCTGAACATAAAGTTAAATGCTGGCCACAAATGAAGCCCGGACAAGTCTAATGTCTTGCTACCAAAAATTTCCCTATTGTCCGTTTGTGACACTCCCACACCAGCCAAGGAGAGCAAGTTCACATCTAAGTATAGGTTCATTATTCCATATTTTCATATTGATCTCGTCATAGTATTTGCACAGCATCAGTATCTTCCCAAGAGCCAAGAACTCAAACGCAAATGCTATTAACATGCACTATACCTCAGTGAACATGCCAAAGGGGCGGAGGCTTCGAATAGGATGGTCAATATGCAGTAATGGACTACCTGTTTTCTTCAGTCTCTGAGGGTTTCCGCTTTCTGATGAAGTCTTCTAGATATCAATGGCTAGTAGCTGGTGAGCGAAGCTGAAGAGCATATTCTATTCAGGCAAGAAAATTTTAAAATTGTGATTGTGGAAATGATAATCCACTAATAGAAGTTGTGGTATAGATTTTGTATTTAGAATTACTAAAATAATATAATAAGTACAGACAACCTGCAAGTTATAATAACTTCAAAAGAATGAGAAATGGTACAAGTATTGCACTCTACAAAAAAAGAGAAATTAGAGCTCAATCTTTTGGCTACCTAACTGGCTCAGCAAAATTGCCATATCCATACCCTGTACCATAGTTGGCACAGCAGTCTCATAAGGACAATCCTGAGAAAATCCAACCTTACCAGATTTCTTCACTTTCTTTATACAGGTCTTGAACTTCTCGTGGCATTTAACATCCATCAAACCTGAAAAAAAGTATTACTAGTTTACTTCTCACTAAAGAAAACCCTAAAATTGATATACAATTATTCCCAATGCAAATGTTCAGCTAAACGGAAAAACCTAATAATGTAAAAGATCAGGAGGCAAACTGAGAGTTGCTTTCTATCCTGACAAGCAATTGGACTATATGAGAGTCGATTAACATCACAATTCTACTTTCTTCATGTTACAGGCATGAAACAACAAAATCATAACTTTAGGTATCACATAAGGGCTCGACAATGCATTTTATTTTCTGCAGGCCACAAAGTGCTTTCCTCTGCCTTCTTGATGACTCAGAGATTATCATCAATCAAAATGATCATCCATGAAAACGTATAGCTTTCAATTGGCATCACCAGGAACAAATGTTAAAAAAACGCAAGAAATGATAATGGAAATTTACAGTACTAGTATTTAATGATCATACCTTTCTTTTCCACGCAGTCGTCATGAATCTTACAACAGGCGTCTAGATCATCACATGGTTTCTCCCCAGGACAGCCGGTCCACCCTACTCCACAATACTTCCCATATCTAATTCCAACCGCTACAAGCCACCATTCACCAATTAAAAAAGAATATGTACACATTTATAAATTTGAAAGATAAATATTGGAGACAGCAGACAGTACTTACAATTACAATTTTGCGCAACACAGGTTCTGCTGCATTTCACCTGCAAATAATACGGAACTTGGATTTGAAAATATTCCAAGCAAAGAAACTAATCGAAGTTTCAAGATCCAGATTCATATTTCTTTATTAATAATTGTTTTTTGTTTTCGCGTATGGAAAGGATTATATTAAATATAGGAAGTCAAAACCTGAGAATAGTTATTGGCGGAGTCGGCGACGAGGAACAGAAAGATGAAAACAGTGGCGAATGCTGCTGCTGCAAAGGCGCCAGTTCTAACAGGAACAAGCGAACCCAGCAGCATTGTCTCTCCTGTATCCTCCTTTTCTTTCCTTTTCTTCTTCTTCCGTTTTTTTTTTTTTTTCTCTCTTTAAAAGCCACTTCTTCCTCTCTTCCTTCCTTCTGCGTCCTTTCTGGCAATTGGATGACGTGTTTTCTTCAAATCACAAAATGCCTCGTCAGCAAATTCTGTTGTCATTTGCCAACGTGGATTTCCTGGCCAATAGAGAGCCAAAAATGATCGGACCGCAACTGCGCAATCTTCTTTGCGTCCTTTCAAATGGCTCATTATATTTATTTTTATTCAATTTTTTCTTTTCGTTATATTCAGTTTGTTCTTCTTCAGTATTAGATGCATTCAAATTTGAAAACACACCACAACATCTAAGAGGGAGAAGGACATTATGAAGTATGGAGATGTTCTACTATTCAAATTTGGTAAATTACTTTAATTTCATTATCGCTGCACGCATGATCTCTATCAACGTGAAAGCGTTTCATGCACCAAAATGAAAATAATTTGTGCATCTTCAGACAAATAAAAGAAGGAATGCGGTAAAATCACATCCTCTTCAACTGTAGCAGAAGTGCAAAATCATCATTAAGACAGCAGTAATTTTGATCCTAATTAGGCATACATTGGAATGGTAATAATGCATTGTCCTATTGCCTGATTGTAACAAAAAGAGATTAATCAGCTTACCCTTCTTAAAAAGGATTGTCAATGAGGAAAAAAAAAAATTAAAAAATGAGCTTGACTGAGTATAAAGGCAAGCCAATGAGAAACTTGCAGCATTATCATCATTCATGAGTAGCAGTGATTTTCCAACAAAGTTAACAGAATGACAGTAACATCCTATGCCGCTTAAAATGTAATTTATTGAGGCAATCATAGTAACCCACTGATTTCTCAGCTTCAAAAATTTTGCAGAAAAACAAAAATTTGCAAGTAAAGTGCCTGCCGTTCAGTCATGAAACAACAGAAGCTGGACATATTGAATCCCCTGAAACACATTTTATGAAGCAGTTCTTCTCAAGGATAGTAACCAGTGAAAGTAAATCCCCTTCCCACAATCTCACCAGCACAATACCAAGCAAAGCACTCCAGCCCAAATAAGGCAGCAATGCCAGCATCTTCAACCTTCAGCTCCTGCCTGTTCTTCCACAAATTCTTCACATAATCAAGTTCCTTCCAGAATGATTCATTTCGATGGGGAATACTGTGCACACAAAAAAAAGAAAAAGGAAATGTCTCAAACAAATAAGTATTAAAAACTCACTTGGAAGCCACAATGTTCCCACTAGAATCAGATTAAAAATTATTCGTAAATGACAGCAAAGTTTAGCATAATAAGTGCCTATATATAACAAGGTATTGAGCCTTTATGAAGGCAACACTTGACTCGTTAGCAATGAAAATGCAACTCAAGTCGCAGGAGAAACAAACTGATATGCATAGAAATGCTCTCAATTTGAAATTTAAATCACATTAATTTCATGTGATAGCTCCCAAGAAGATGCAAAAAATTATCATATAATTTGATCACAAGATACTAAGTCTGAAATGTTCACTAACAAGAGAGTCGAGTCTCTTGTGATTTTCCTCTTATCTCAATCAAGATTTTCCAACCTTCTCCATCCTATCTTGATTACTTAAGCTAGCCTAGCCTTAGAGCAACCCATGAAATGCCATTTAAAATGAACTACCTCCTTTTCTGACTACAACAGACCAAATTATCTGATGTGCAATTGCAAAAGAAAAAGCATAGCACTAATTATGACGATTACATTCTAGCGAAGAACACAATTCAAGTCCTACTGAAATTGAGGGATAGCTTCAAAATCCTAGAAGCTCACTGGCCTTTGTAACCTTTCCAATCAATAAACTATTGATTTCTCAAAAATCTCTTTCTTAATTTTAATTTTGAGCATATTCATACAATAAATGTGAGTGATTGATGTGCTAACACAGATGTCATAGCTACAGGAATAATTCAGCTAGCATATGCGCTATAGCCCTGATATGAACCATCTCGATTAATAGAAAAAGATTATGATGGAAGCTTCAAAGAAATAATGTTATTTATCCCTCAGAAACCCCATAAAATACTCCTGATTCATGAAATATAAATATAAACAACCATTTTCTGATGTCAATATTGACCACAGAGTCCTCTTAAGAAACATTACTGGTAAAACAGCATACTCAAATATATCAAGATGACCAATAAGCATCAGAAAGAGGGGGTACCAATGTTTCGACAGAAAGTTGATGCAATGTGATCATCTAAAAAACCAACAAATGATTACATATCTAATAAGGCAGTTTGTAATTTGATGTGATAATATCCTTCAATCAAGCATTTCAATATTTGCTATTTATAAACTCCAAAAGTATGAATAAGGTGTGAAATTTAAACAAACGCAACTGTAACCAGGGGGGAATAGACAAATCGAAGAAGTTATTTAATCTCAGGAATTTCATTTTCAATAAACATCTTAAAACACAAATCCTATTAGTTAATAAGATTCAGGCAGTAGATGTAGAAAAAAAAAATTGATATGCCCACATCTTGACTACTAAACTAGTCTGACACATGAAAAATACATCTATTTTCAGCTACGAGTGCCAAAATTAGCTAATTCTTCCAGTCAATGGTTGTACAATTCCATGTACGATATATCACATGCTCCAATGCAGGTAGGTTACTACCTTTCTAATGCATGACACAGTGTGAAGCAAAACATTAGAAATATACTAAATCAAGCAAAGAATAAAAAAAGAATTCCAAGCAAGAATAAAAAAAGAATTCCAAGCGTGGATATAAAGAAGGTAAACCTTGCAAGACGGGTGTAGAACAGCTGCTTGGACAACTCATTGCACTTCTCAACAGTGGCAGGCTGTTGAATATATTGCTTATTCTGCTCCAACAACTGCTTATAATAAGCAGTTCCATGCTTGGCCACAAACTGTGACGCTTGACATGCCTTTGACTGCAACTGATGCAACTTCGACGCCATCAATTCTCACAAATTAACCTAAAATCAACAAGCACAAGAAAATGCTCATAAAGCGTGTATCAGATTTCTTCTATTAGAAAACAACTGATTATAAAACCTAATAAAATAAGCTTAAAACTGAACTATCACAGTACAAAAAAACCCAAGATGAATAAATCAGAACCCTAGCTACCATAAACAAGTACAATAGAAACATATAAGTAGAACAATCAAACAAGATCTGAAGAGGATGAAAAAGAGAGATAGAGAGACTATTTATGTGTACAATCGACTATATCTGATAATCAAAGAAATAAACTACAAAGAAAAAGGATTCATTTACCTACAGAGAAAAATCGGAGAAGGTGTAAACTGAAGAGACGAAATGGTACGGTCTTCGCTTCCCTCGCCGCTTACCTTTGCGAGAGGTAGAGAGAGAGAAATGAGGTTATTGGGATCAGTGGTTTTTCTTTCTTTCTTTTCCTCTGTGGGGGTTTTAATTTGGGTAGGGGTGCTTTTGTTCCCAAGTAAAAAATACAGAGGCCGTCTTGAGAAATTAGAAACATGTTAATGAGTTGTTTGGACCTTATTGGGCTGTTGGAAGCTCTCAAGGATTAGATGCACTGCCGGACCAAAAATGGGCCTGATTGAGCCCATTTTAAAAGGGGCATGGCCGCTCGGACGGCGGGGTTTATGGTCCGGTAGTTTGCAACGGATGTTGCAAACGGATGGGTGGTTTTCAAGGTATTTTTGTAAACTCGTTTAGTTTGAAAGTAAAAGTGTTGTTGAAATCTTAAAAAAAAAATTTGTGAATAATTCAAAAAATTTAATAAGAAGATTCATCAGTGGCTGTCCATATCCAATCTAATTCAACACATATAAATAAATCTCATTTTCTTATTACCTTTATATAACATATTTAATTCTTATATATTATCTATTTATTATCTATATCCATATAATAAAAATCGATCAGGATAAAGGATAAGGGTGGAATCTGTCACCTAGTTGTATCATAAAAAATAATTTAATAATTATTAAATATAAAATATAAAAAAATTAATTATAATAAATAAATATTAAATTAGTTGTTTTGTATAATTTTAAATATTAGATTTAAAATTAGTTGTTGATATTTATTATTTAAATAAATGATTATTTATTTTTGTAAATTCTGAATTTAAGTTTTTAATAAAATTTTAACTATTTAATTACAAATTAAAAATAAAAATTACAATGTGATCTATTATGTTAAATTTGATCAGAATAGCAATTTCTTTTTATCATGTGTTTTTCTTCACACATGATAGTTGTTACTTTGAAATGGGTCCTTATATACGGTGAATTGAAATGATTGATTGAGCATATTGTGACTTCACGTGTCTATGGAACGAATTAGTATGTG
Source organism: Ricinus communis (assembly GCF_019578655.1). Taxonomy (NCBI): domain Eukaryota; kingdom Viridiplantae; phylum Streptophyta; class Magnoliopsida; order Malpighiales; family Euphorbiaceae; genus Ricinus; species Ricinus communis. Next base: position 28,025,845 of record NC_063258.1, read on the forward strand.
CTGGGCTTTTGGCTTATGAACTCAAAGTTACACACCCATTAGTAATTGGACCCTCTGAATGGAGGATGTATAATTAGTTTCACATATCATGGTTATGTAGAACTTGACCCTGAAAATATATACATAATTATGTATTAACCCTAACTAATATCGTTTACAATGTCTAACCACCTCTTTGATCCGTAAGTGGAGAAATTATGGTGTTTTCAGGAATAGCACATTTATTGATGTCTCAAATTTAATACTTGTAAATATACAAACCAAATAATAGTACAGTTCACAACGAGGTTGATCTCATAAAAAATTTTAAAGCATATATTATAAAGATCAACTATTACATAAAAAACTAAAAATAAATCTAAATACTCTAAGCCAAATGCTTGAAAATAGTTTTAAAGTTTATAAAAGATATTAAATACACTAAAAAATAAATATGCAACTGGAATGATTAATTTTATGATAAAATATTATTTAATTTAGTTTATACTTAGTATTCCCCTTATTTTCCTTAAGTCCAAATCTAATGAATGAGATGGTGATTGCCTTTTCCTTAAGTCACTCAAGCTAATGATGCAACCTAGATTTTTTTTACCAACATAAATTAAAGTAAATATGATGTTTCTAATACTTTAACATAAAGATTTTTATAATAAATATTACTATTAAATTGATATGATGATCAATCAATAATAATATATGAAACTAATATGTGTACGAAGGTAAAGAAATAATTCATTAAACTCATAATATATAAGGTTCATACATAAATAAAAAGTCAAACTAAACACTTATATAACTTAATCTAACATATTTAATCCAATGGACATTGTAATTAAATAGAAAGATATAAGATACATAAAACAGAAAATTAAAACTTCTTCAAAATCTAGAAGTTCTTCAAGGAATGAAGAAGATTAATCATCACTCTCCACGTCCTAAAGAGCTTCTCTAATTCTTGAAAGAATAATGCAAAGACTAACTAAATATTGTAAAAAAAATCATCTGTACAAAGAGAATAATAATAGAACCCTCATCTTCTTTAGTTGATTTCTACTTCTTGTAGAGATTTTTTTTTTCCAAAATTTTTCTCTCAGCATAACACCACTATAGTTATCCTCTTAATTGTCATAAATAACTTAAAAGATAATTATCTTTAATCACATCATAACTAATTAATTATCGCTTTGTGGACTTTGATAAATTTGAACAGGCTTACAATTTTGGTAATCCACGTGTCTTTATTCTAAGCCTTTAATTACCGCAGTCCAATTAAAGCTCATTTATATATTCTTGGCTCATATTCTCTCTTTTTGGCTATTATCACTTTAAATTAGACAAAAATACTAAAATGAGATAAGAATTACATATTTCTACATATTATATATATAAAACATACGAATAAATTACTAAAATGCTTTAATTATATATACATCCACAATGATCGGCCATACTATTGCTATCTATAATGGAAAAGAGCATTTACTTATTTATATAACAGATCGTATGATAGACTATAAATTAAGAGAATTTACACAAACTCTAAATTTTTAAAAACATACAAAAAATTATAATAAATCTCGTCGTTAATTAATATGAACATATTATTTATCTCAAATAACAACTAAATTTCTAAGTTCCATTTTTCACTTAAAAGGAAGTGCTACAAGAATTCCTCATTAATCAAGTCTAAGAAAATTAAAGAATTTTTAAGTAGTAAATCTAACCACACTCAAATAACATTCTAATAATTCAGGCAATATTTATATCTAAGTTTTTCTTTTACTTCTTCTTTTTTAATTTATATTAAAGGTTAAATGCTGTAAAATGAGATATTTTACCTAATATAATCACTAATTGTTTATCCATGCGTTGCACAATCGTTATTATCATTTGGATTATAAAAGCAAGTTGATAAATACAACTAAATAAAATTTTAATTTATTTATAAATTTTAAATTTTATTAATGTAATAATATAAAAAATTATTTATTAATTAGTTTTAATATTATATAAATTAATATCAATATAATTCATATTACTATTTTTTAAGATTAAGAATTTATTATATAATTAAAAGATTAATTTACTATTGAATATAAGAATAAAAATATAATGTAAGATATTATTTTTAGAATTAGAATTATTATCTAAATATAAAACTAATATAATAGTCAAATATAATATTAAAATATGATTAATATCATTATCTGATTAGAATACTATTTATTAATTAATATACTATTTTTTTAGGATTAGAGTGAGTCTTGAATTAGGAATGTAATTTATAAATCAATAAATTAATAAAAAATTATAAAATTACATATAAATTTAAATCTCATATGTCAAAGATAAGTACACATCACAAAACATAAATTTTATGTGTCAAAATTAAACTTACATGTCAAAAAAAAATTAAATTTTAAAATTTAATAATATATATACACCGCTTAAACTAGAACTCAAACTATTCATACAATCCTTCTCTTTTAATGACATTCTACTCATTACACTAATAACCTCCTAAGTGCTATCTACCTTCACCAATTCTAATAACTACTCCTGCTACAAAAGATTACTGTGAATGGAAATTCAATCCTCCGGTATACGTCTTTCATCTTTATTTTACATGATAGAGAATCCTTCCAGTTTCCATACTAGCTTGCACTTAAAGGAACTAATTTGAATTGCGACCAGCCGTATACGATATGACCTTCTTCTTCTTCTTCTTCTCTTTTTTTTTTGGATTATAATCTGATTTTATATGATGTGCAGAAATAATATAGAAATATATATATATATAAAATATTGCGACATTCATTCCTCGCGTATCAATCATTTGAAGATAAATGATACTTTTTTGTTGGCAAAATCAAAGAATTTTTCATGCAAGAAGAATGACAAGACGATTTGAACAAACAACCCTAATTAAGAAAGAATATGATTATAAACGAAACTAAAAGAAAAAAGGAAATCGTGAAAAGCTGCACATGGGATGTGGATTGTGAATCAAATGTGGACCAATTTAATTTTTGTTTTCCAACAAATGATGTGATCAGATTGCGATCAAGAAGTAGGACCCTAATTTGCACCATTTGGGCAGCGCAGATCACGCGACTGGTAAGGGTTTTTTCAACACTTTTCTTTTAGGACTTTGACAGTAATATTCATAACTGTTACTGCATATCCGAGTTGCAAGTAGCATGATTAATGAGGCATCAAATCAAATCAAACACGAGCATCAATCTCAGAATTCACGTCGTATATGGATCCACGTGCCTGGATCAACCGAAGCATCAATAGAATTTGCAATTCTTTAAATTTAAAAAGATAAATCAAAAGTTAATTATATTTTGCTGGGCATGTTTTTAATTCATATAGAAAAAGTATATAGTTTGTATAGGTCCAGAGATATGAATTATGAGTGAAAACAGATTAGCAGGAAAAAATAATAACAAATATCAGCTAAGCTAAATCAATTAATTAATTAACTAATATCATTATATATATATATATATATAGGCATTCGATGCGATTATCAAAATGATGGGATAGAATTATGTGGCCACTCGTGTGCCATATGGGGTCACGTGGATGGCTGTGATCTATCTGTTTTGGGGGCAGATTTGACCAAGAAAACAAAAAGGTTTTGGTTGGTGTAGACTGGTGGAGTATTAATTTGTCACTCAATGTGGAGAAAACGAGTTGCCTCAGCAAACTAATATTTAGTGCGTGAATCATACAAGGAAACATACTCAAATTGTATTCACACGCATAGCAAAGCAAAGCCAAACAAAAATTCACCTTCTCTTTTCTTTTCTGTTTTTCTTTGAGAGAAAGACAATAATAATTGTTTAAATAAACTAAATTAAACGTCTAAAAAATATAAAATATAATAGAATCTTCTACGGTAAACTCTTTATTTTAAAGAATTATGTCATAAAATAACATTTAAATATTTTTTTTTATTTTTTTAAATATAAAGTAGAATGCCAATTTGGCTCTCTATAATTTTATTCTCTATTCTATATTTAATAAATGCATCACAAGTTTTTATGTAATTAATTTAATTGATATTTATAATTTTTATTTTTCTATTGGTAATAGTTAAAAACAGAATAAAAAAGAAATTAAAATTATTAATATTTAAGTAAATAAAAGTAAGATATAGAATAAAATATGAAAAGTTTGTTAGAGTTAAATAAAATGTTTTACTTTTTATATGTGAATATTTTTTAAGATTTTTTATTATAAAAATTATGCTATTTAAACTAAAAAGCATCATTAAGGATACTCTAAATACTCCAATTGAATTTATCTTTAATATATTAATTGAGTTTAGATAAGAGTTGGAATTTATGTTACGATAAAACAGTTATTCATTTACCTTATGACAAATGAATGATTCTCACTTACATTAGGTATATGCATCGTAATAAATATAAAAGTAACACATGTATATAAGAGTTTTATATACTTTGCAATTGGATATTAATATAAAACTAATAAATATATATCAATTACTTATCATTTTGATATATAAATAGAAACATACAACTAGACTATGTAAAAATTCTCTATTTAAGATGAAATGCTTCGAGATGTTTTTATTTTATTTTTCCAAAACTTTCTTGACTAAAATTCAGGAGCTTTAATTTTTGACCCATATGTAGCCTAGCTATATTGACTTGTTGAATTATCATGATTTGTAAGATTAAGAACGTGCGGATTTGAATCTAAAGTTCTTTTGCAAAGGGGAGAAAAAAAGAAGACCATATACTCTGATGATAACATGGAAAATTATCATAATCAGTCGCCAGTAATTAACAATTGCAATGGAGTTCACATCTTTAAGATATGCCAAAAGTCAAACAGCTCTAACCTTTTCAGGCTCTAAAATTAAGAAACATGTCTTGCACTGGACTAACTTGGAGACAAAGAAACTAAAGTATATATTGTTGCCAAATTAGGATTGTTAAAGAGGTTGTGAATGTTGATGTTCAGTCAACATTTCCCAAAACCAGTTGCTAATCTGGTCTTTGTTTGAAGTTAATCAGAAAGCTAGAATGGGTCATCTTCTAAAAGTCAAATGGGACTTTTCCAAAAAGTAAATGCTAAAAAAGTTCATGAAAGAAAAGCTAAACTTAATATACTAATGTTGCTTTAGTTCTGTGTATACAGTGTTAATACAGACAAGGACAATTAAATAATACGTATGTTAATTAGTCAAAACACGATGCTTATATATGCTTGCAAATATTCCACTGATATAACCTTTCTTAATTAAACTCATGCCTTATTCCAGTGGCACTGCATTCACCTTAAGAATGGGTCGAAGGTTTAAATCTGACCAACAAGGCTTATGATGTTCTTCTGAAATACCAAAAAGAATGAATTTGCATTATTTTGGCAAAGCGAAATTAAATTACAGCTCTTTTTCCTCTAAACACAATCAATTTGCCAACCCAAGTGAAGGATCTATATGTATCTCATTAGTTATCTCTCTTAGATTCTCAAATAATTATCACATGACAATTATGCAATTCTTTAATTAGAAGCTGGTTTTTATTATATATGAAGTACATAAAATAATTGTGATCATCTAGTTATAGTTAGTACCCACAATATGGAAGAAAGTATTAATTAATAATAAGATTAAATAGAGTGCATAACTAGCTAGCCGTTCTAATCATAACTAGTTAATTGCTTCTTGATATCAAATTGTATCCTCAAGGGGACCATTTTCTGTTTGGTATTAAGCAAGGATGACACGCTACACTTATAGAAACTTATTTACACAGAGCTTATTATATATATAAAACTGTATCGATCATTATAATCAAACAAGGCAAATCTTTATGTAATTATTACTCTTCAGCAAGCAAGTGCTAGCTCTATAGAAAGCATGATCGACCTGATCATGACAGGATGATTTCAGCTGGTGAAAAAAGAAAACAATTTTATATTATATATAAATCAATATAACAAATCTCAAAGGGTATGTCCAACTTTCCAACTTAGCTAGCCATGGGGGGATTTAATTGGCCTTGGAGTTTGGTCCCAATCCGCCGCTTAACGACCGTAATCTTTCAAACCCACTTTAGTTTATAGAGTCAAAAGAATGTTAATCATCACCTTCTAATCATGATTGTTTATTCTTAATAACGTAACTTGTGGAAATTTAACTGACGACGACTCGGCTTTGTGCCAAAGGGCGGTCATATTAGGACTTGATTTATAACACTTTCATTCATATATAAATGATGGGGACTAACTAATTTATATACGTAAATATGCTGACTCAGTTTCTTGCATACTCAAGTAGAATAAACATTAAATTTATAGAGCTGCCTCCACCAACTTTGCAGATATAGAAGTTAAAAGATGCACACGGAAAGGCCAGGGCAGTATTTAAAATACTATATGTATTAGTTAGCTGGTCATTAATATAGAGTTTATTCAACAAAGTGTTTAGTTCAAGTAGCCAGATTTTCAAGATTGGAATGGATCCTTATTGGCATAGACAGCAACTGCAACTTAATTACAAGCCCTTCTGGACTGACAAGTGCCTTGAGGAATTGACAGATGGAATTTTATACAAGTCCTGACGGTTGAGGTATGTTCATCAACTATGTAGAACTTAAATCAAATCCATTTCTTGCTTGAATGAAACAGTCCTGATGACTAAAGACCAAAAACGAAGATAACAAATGGAAAGGTAGATGAAAAACCTTCTTGCAGTATTTTTGTTCTTTTGGTTGTGGTGCAATTAGCTGGCTAGAAACCCTTTTGGATATAAACTAGTATTTTTGAAAGGAAAATTACCATTTGTACTCACACACATGTTAGAGTAGTTGAGTGTACTAACAACTTAAAGTTAGACGCACAATTTCTTCAAGGAATCGGACGGTGACTAAGTCAAAGGTATGATAAAAAGAAACATTGTATATTATATTAATATAAAAATTTTCTTGCAAACGTATTACAATGAGACAAATGGAATTTCTAGGAAACTTGCTTGGCAGAAGCAAGAAAACAAGAATATGGTTTTACATATTCCAATCTCATATACAGTATAATGAGACAACTGAATTTTGGTTTTGTCATCTAAAGAATCTAAATGGCTATAGCCACCAAAAAGATAAAATAAAATGAAATTTGCAGATTACTGAGAGAGAGAGAGAGAGAGAGAGAGAGAGAGAGAGAGAGAGAGAGAGAGATGTTAATTGCTTCCTGTTTTCTTTTGATCCATGAAATCATGTATCCTCTTCAGTGCAACTTCTAGTGTCTGCTCACTCATATTAGCAAAGCACACCCTAAACCATCCTGGTTCAGAGCAACGGCAAGAAGATCCTGGTGAAATATTCAGCTTTACGTCGCGAAGGATAGATTTCCAAAGAGCCAATTCACCTTCTCTTGTTTGGGTTTCCAACAATGGACTTAAATTCATCCAGCAAAACAACCCAGCATTGCCTTTCAAACATTCTATCCCAGCATCTCTCAGTCCTTGAATTATCATTTCATACCTCTTGTTCAACCTTTCTCTATTTATCTTTATGTAATTCTTTGTGAACTCCTTGTTAGACAACATGGAAGCCAAGAGGTGTTGTGTCTGTGAGGAAATCAAGGTGAAACTAGACATCCTTCTTGCAGTAGTAACAACCTTGTCGTTGTAAGAATATATAGTACCAACTCGAAAACCTGGAAGACCAAGATCTTTTGAAAGACTGTAAACAATATGAACTCTTTCTGCATCTTTATATCCTCTAGCTTCCAGAACCTCAGCAATGCTTATGAATTCAGATGATGAGAAGACAGATCCTGAGTAGATTTCATCAGATACGAGATGAATGTTTTTCCGTGTGGCGAAATCAAGAATCTCTTCCAGGACTGATCGTTGGATTGTGGCGCCCAATGGGTTAGAAGGATTGGTTATAAGTACCCCTCTAACTTTGATGTTCTTGGCTTCTGCTTCTTTATATGCAGCTTCCAAGGCTTGAGGAGTAATCTGGAAATTGTTCGAGCTGTCGCAATGAATTGGTACAATTTTTACACCAGTTCTCCACCTCAAATCTCTGTCGAATCTGTAAAACCAATTGAGCATAACGTTAGATGAAGGAAATACATATCAAAAATAAAGAAAGAAAGAAAATATTGGTACATAAAATGACTTTCAAGATTCTTACCCTGGATAGTATGGAGTTGGAACAAGCAAAGCATCACCGGGATCAGCTAGAATGAAGGTCAGTAGCTCATTTGCTGCAGTTGCACCTGCAGTTAGGACTATTCTATCAGAGTCAAATTTTGCTCTTCCGCCTCTAATTTGTTCCATGAAACTTGCCATTGCCTGTGATACAAGCATAGAATCTGTCAGAATCTTCCTTCAAATAATCTTAGTATGTAAAAAACTGCAAGTTATCATGCACTAGAAAATTACCTGTCTGAAAGAGCTTAGTCCATGATAATCCTGAAACAATGCATTCTCTCTGAAGCTAAGTGCTCCTTTTCCCCAACTAGATGCTTCTGAATGTTTTGCCAAGTACTCCTCTAACAAATCAAACGAAACCTGTTCAAGAAATGACAATTAGTTAGTTAAAGTTCTTCTTTCATTCTATCATTTTATGATTGACACATAATATATATATTGTCCAGATGAACTTACTTGATTTTCTGCTAGTCCCATCTGAATAACTCCTGAGGGGTTTTCATATTCGTGGTAAGGATCTTCATCGTATGCTTTCCATCCCGCAAAGTATGGAGAATCCTCGCCATGAGTTTCAGATACTGCAATTTTTGACAGCCCAACTGCAGGTTGCTCAATCTCAATAGCCATAATAACTATATCTTGTTTTGCTTGCACGTAGCAAAAAGAATAGCTTTGTTGTAAATAATAAGAGGGCTCTTACTGTTAAAGAAGTTGTTATTATGTATGCAGAGGGCGAGAGAGAGAGAGAGAGAGAAAGAGAGAAGAGATGCTTGAGAATTGTTGAATGATACCTATGTGAATGACACTCTTATATAGCAAGTTTCAGAAGGTTTGACATTTTTTTTTTTAAAAAGGGACCCACTAGTTTCCTGTTCTCTAGAATTAGAAAAATATATATATTATCAATAATTGATTCTGTAATGTTAGCTGATATCAAAAATCTCACCTTTTAACAGATGCAATTTTTATCTCCATGCCAACTGTTCATTTCTGTCATCTTGCCAAAGCTTTCTTTATCTCAATCTTCATAAGATCCACATCAAATATGGTGGTTGACAGGGGGCGGATGTCATTTCTTTTTGCGCCCCTTTTCATAGTTTCATACTGCAGCCTCTTCGCAAGAAAATAAATAAATAATTGAAGTTGTATATATACTAGTAGCATTCTTTTCATCTTTTTTAAAATAAATTAAAATTTAAATCCGTTATAAAAAAGAAATATACTCTCTATTATAATAAGTTATAAATTTTTTAAGTCACGCCTTAAAAAGAATATTATTTTATATAGTAAAATTTATATATATAACTTTAAAAAATATATAATGTGATATTTTTTATTTTACTGTAATATTATTTTGTCTCACTAATCTTATTTGTATAATATGACTACATATTTTACTTATCTTATCTCCAATTTCTAAAATCTCACAAATAAAATTAAGTATTAAGCCAAAAAAAAAATTTAATACTAAATTCTCTATTAAGTTCTAATCTCTTCGTAGTCATAAATTTTATTTGGTCTAAAATGTACGACTATAGAGAGATTTTACCGTACTCTGAAAATTTGCTTTTAAATGTATCAAGTCGATGTGAGAGAATGTATTCTTAAGATCGCTATAAAGAAAATGGCGAGATACCACTATTTTGAAAGAAATACAGTAATTCATATATATATATATGATAGCTTCCCGTATTGCTCAAATTTCTTTTCTCTAATATGCTAATAACAAAATAAGGTTCATTTTATTACTTCAAAAGCATCTTGATTATCATGTTTTTCTTGATATAGTTAATTAACGGTGGTTATGCTATCTCAACAAGTCTCCACTTCAATCTAGTATGAGTAATCAACTCTTTAATATATTTCCTTACCGAAACCAATTAAAATCATGCATGAAGGAGATATGCATAGAGCATGCAAAATATTTGAAGAGATCTAGGAGTAGTTAAGTTCTGATGATCTGACAAAGATACCAATTTACACAAGATTAAGATTCTGATTTTGGGAACTAGAATTTGGACAAGATAGAAGGTTTGAGAAGATTTTCCGGGCCCAGTCGAGCAACAGAACTTATGACATCATTAGGCCTTAAGCAGTGTACTTATAAGGGTACTTAACTTCACTAATGGCCTAATTAAGCACTCATTTTGACAACATTCTAGTTAATCATATCTAAAGAAGCTTCTGAGTTCTTTTGCTTTATGAAATGACTGAACATACATGCAGGATGTTTAAATAATTAATTAGATTATGTATATCCAGTGCACATGAAAGTCAAATAGCATATATTTAATAGTTTTTATTGTTTGAAAGTTCCACTAAAACATTGTAATTAGGTGAACATTCCATTGTAATTAGATGAACACTAATGACATAAAGGGATTAATATCACTTAAGTACATAGCAGAAAATGCATGCATGTCGAAAGATGCATATCTACATTGTGCCAATTTTTGTTGACCGAATTGCATGCCTTGATGTAAGAGTTAAGATACTTGTAAAGATTGTGTTGTTTATGTAGGTTTTAAACTAACAAACCTAGAGAATAATTTAACAACTATCTAATATTCATATTTATAAAAAAAATTAAAACCCAACAAAACAAATAAAGAAAAAGAAATTATATTAATATAAATATATATGAGAAAGAACAGTAGTCGATAAGTAGATGAGAGGAGAATATATGCTTATGCTTATGCTTATACATATATATATATATATATATATATATATATATATATATATATATATATATATATAAAGAATATTGATCGACGTGGGGCTCGATAAATATCCATGTGCAAGAAACTCAATAGTTCTCAGATTTTGCAATAAGTAGATAGATTAGATTGCATTTTAATGCAAAATCAAGAACGTGATGAAACTAGCTAGACTGGTTCTTGATATCATGATTATTCGGCCGCTTTTGGTCTGTAACAGACAGACAATTAACAAACCAGTGTTCTTCACCAGACATTTAAGGATTTATTTCTATGTGCAGTTACCGCTGTATTATTTGCTTATTTGCTCTCCTATATACTTCTGGGGAGATTATGGATATTCTATCGATTATCACAAGGTGGGGTATTCTTATAGCATGGAGTATCTTTTATTATGTAATTTACGGCCTATTAGAATTTCAATGAATTAAACTGTAAATATAAATATATAATTTCTTGAATTTATAAACGAGTGTGAGAATATATATATAGGAATCATTATTTGAGTGGCAGTGTTTTAGAATCCAAAATCATGAATTGAGATCTTGAGAAGCACCGCTCCCAATTAACAGCCTCGAGGAATAGGCAGTGAGGACCCAACACTGTATAATAAGGATTTAATTTAATATTTTGATGGATGTGAAATCTTTAACTCTAACAAAAAGAGTTGTTTATTTACAGTCAATGGATAACAAAGAGTTAAGTGAGTTGCTATTAAGTTATATTATATATTCAGTGATGAATTCACGTTTGTAGTGTCAGGATCAATAAGAGACCACCTTCACTTGATATATAATAGTTTATAAAACACAAAAATACAGAAACAAAGTCAGTGTTAGGTACTTAAACAAAGCATTAGCATTAGCAAATGTCATCAAAATTAAAACTAAAACTAATTAAGCTTCCTAAAGTGGATTCCAACTGAGCAGCAGCACATACTGGAAGCACCCAAGAAACTATATCATTACCAAAGGAAAAAGACAGGTCAAAGGGAATTAAATGATTTCTAGACTCGTATAGCTATAGAATTTATACAACTGGACTGTTTTATGAAACACCAATTTCTTTTTTTTTTTCCTGCATGATATTAATTAAAGTGATTAGTTTTTGGATTATAGTCATAAGATGTGTTTTATTTTAATGGTCAAACACCTTAATGTGTCACATCTTCATAGTTAAGAGGCAATGTTTGTCACTTTCATGCTGTGCATTTGGACTACAATCGAAAAGGAAGTGTCTAAAATTGCTTGCCCTTTTGAGGTACGTCATATATAGGGAAGGAAAGAAGATTCTCAAAGTTCATGGTAATAACCGACATACTATAGGCATAATCATGTTATTTTGGCATATTTATCATATCTTAATACTATATGTTTTTCTTTTTTAATAGTTTTCTACAAATATGCCTGTGTTTATTAGCCATTACACTTCAGTTTTTAGAAAGAATAAAAAGAATATCGAGGGTTAGATTATGATTTGGCAAGTAAATTAACCTTCACATGAATAATTAAAGTCTAAATTTGAAAATAATAAAATTAATTAATATTTTAGATTCTACCATTCTGAATTAAATATTATCAATTTGAGAATACTACCCACGTATGACATTATATGATCACTAAATATTATAATTAGCGTTTGAGATTTAAATTAATATTGCGCGTCGGCATGCATCACGTTTTGAGCCACTCATCAAATAGCCTCAACCTTCCATTCTTTTCTGCACAGTGTTAGTATTTTGCCACAAACTAAATACATGGGAAAAACAAAGTAATTAGTAATTAGAATCAATTAAAAAATTAATTTCATTAAGAAAAAAGAAAAAAAAAAAGCTTTTTTTCTAATTTCTTTTGACAATAGAAAAAAAAGATTATTTCATAAATTGAAAATAAATTACAATATTTAAAAGAAATGAAATTTTAAACTCGAGATCTCGATCACTAAATGGTTGGTGGTTGATTTTTCTAATATAATATTTTGCGAGTAAGATGTTAGCTTAATTTAATAAACTTAATGGGGAAGAGTTATTGTGTAAAAAAAGAAAGAAGAGGTTAAATAAAAGCTTTTGATTCTTGTGATTGTTGGAGAAATGTGTATGTATATATTTAGTGTGTTTGTATGCAACCCAATGATGAGGCAGGAATCTTCTTAGAAGATACAATGCCAATGGGGACCTGCCACGTTGGAATCTTTATACCAATCGAGATGATATCATGTTAAAAGGAAGATAACTATAGAATATTGAGTAGGTCAGCTTTTTAACACTAACTTTGGTATTAAGGATCCTATTAATTCACCAAAGTTACATTTCCTTCTAATACATATTTTATAGGATTCTTCCTTTTTTATTTTATCTATTATTATCAACGTATTTCAAACACAATATGGAAACATCCTTGAAATGGTTTCTAGAATAAATTGAGTTATATATAGTCTATAAATGTATATATATGAATTTATGTTTCCTTTTGTTCATGTTTTGATTGATTCAACACGTTTTGTGAACCCCATGACGTATTTTAAGATGAAAGTGATACAATACCAAAGTAGCCTTTAATGATCATATCTTTGCAAAAATTCATCAAACAAAATTGTCATAGGTTGGAAATTTCCTGAAGGTTGAGCAATCATACTTATATTTAGTACCCAATCTGTTTTTTGTTTGTGATTCTTAGCGTTCATTATTGCAAACCCATGTAAGGTAATGTTCCCCCACTTTGATTTGACCCCGATCACAAATTCAATCAATGTCATTCAATTTTGTTTCCCTATCATGTTTTTGTACGTCTCAGTGTTTGTGTTTCTCCACCGCCAACCCTTTTTTTCTTTTTCAAATTAATGATAATAATAATAATAATAATAATTCTCCGCTCGTATTTTCTATTCATATTTTATTTTATGTGTATAGCCATTTCGATCGTCCAATCTCATTATTACACTAAAATAAAATAAAGTAATTGAAACAAATTATATATTATATAGTAATTTTATTTAACAAAAAGACAGTTATAATCTGTTGTACTGTATTACATATTTTCATTCTTTAAAATGAATTTTAGTTTTATATCTATGTGCCTGTGCCAATAACTTCCTTTAAAATCTCCTCTCTCTCTCATCAATGCATGTGCCCCTCTTATCTTTTTAATTCTCTTCTTAAAATGCACATATGACCTTACTATATATATATCTCTCTCCTTTTTTCCCTAACAGGTATGGTTAATAATTAACTAATTAATTGTCATTCTAGTTTCTTTAAAAGGATAAACTCCAATTCTCTATTTATAAAGATCTTAGATTTGAATCTCACTTGTTAGAGTGAGTTTTCCTTTTAAATAAAAATAAGCAAACTAAAAATTACAATGTATCCGCATCTTAATTTATCTAATTTCTTTTTAATTCATCATATATACTATTATGAATGAGAAAATGTTTGAATTCAAATCTTTTAAAATTCTTATAAATGAGAATTCTAACTATACAACGAGTCCCCTTGTGAATTTAAATATACGTCGCACACTCAAATTAGTGAAAAATTATTATTTATCTTAATGTATACATCACAACTAATAGAAGAATGACGAATATGTATGCGTATTTTATATTTTAATATTATATATAATTAATATATTTTTATTATTTAAAACTAATAAATTTATATCAATTATTTATCAGTTTGGTGTATAGATGGGAACATATATTGGTAAGAAAAAAAATTTCAAATTAATATCCATTTAAAATTGTAAAAATATTGAAAAAATAAAAACAATTCTAGCCATTACCGAGATACACATCACAAAACTCCGCATAAATTGATGCGGGTCGTTAGATTGGTGGAGTCCACGCACGGGTCTCACGTCGGACCACATCAATTGGTGCTGAATTTTGTGATATTTAATTATGGTGTATTCTGGCATCACTGGGACTATAAGTAACCTAGCAATTTGGTAATAGCAGGAGGAGGAACCATGCTGCATCCTGATTTCTTTCTTCCCTCAATTCGGGTTACAAATGTTATAATATATCAAACTATATTCCTATATTATAAATATTTTTTATGAGTTCAACTGTTTAAATATTAAATTTATTATTTTTTTCTTATTATTTCGATAAAAAATGTACTATATATCTCCTAAAAATATATTAATACCTAATTATTTAAATTTATTAATATAAAATAAAAAAAAAAGGAGGACTATTAATTTAAAACACCATCAATTGCAAGCTAAAAAAATATGAAACATTAATAAAAAGATAAGAAAATAAGAGAGAAGAGACGGCTGGGTAGGGTCTTTATTTGTCCCAAGCACACGGTTTGCTTTAAATCCTTGTATTGACTCTAAAATCTGATGTTGCCATAGCTGGTAAAGCATCAAAAGTTGCTCCAATCGGTTTGACTAGAGATAATGAATGAACCAAGAACAATGGACCAAAATAATAATTCAGGAGAGTACCATTAATATATCTATGGTCCTTATCAAATTTTTGTTCTTCAACTCCTGTGCTCCTCCACCGTCAAATTTCTTCTATTCCAAAAACATTTGTTAATCATTACAAAAACTATATACCGTGTTAGGTCTAAAATCACTTCACATTTTAAATTCAAGTAGCACAAGAACCATGAGAACATGCCAATTGAGTGGACATGACAAGCTATTCAGATATATATATATTTGGAAAAGGAGCTGATGCATATATATGTCAAGATTTTCATACTTGATTACTGATAATTACAATACAATTACTCTGATCACTAAATTATTAGCCTAATGATTACATTCTGGAGTTCCATCATATCAAATCACTCTACTTATACATATTTGTCCTAGCTTTATGATATTTTACCTTAAATTTGTGTATCATTTTTCTTAATTGCACGTCCCAAATTATGCATCAACCAGTCTTAATCAAGTACTTGCATATATTGCGCCTATAATTGAGAAAATTTATTCTATCATGTAGATTTACATAGTGTGAATTGTCATTCTTTTGTCAAGTGATATATAATTATTATCTTTTTTATTTGAAAAGAGAATTTAAGTACCATTGATTATCCGTAATTGAAAAAAATAATCATCCAATTTGTGATTGAAAGACGCTCAACGTACAAGAAATATTACGACGTTTAAATGTAATTGAATAGTTCATAATTTTTTCCGATGAACTAAATCCATGGTAGAATTATCAAATAACTAATACATTTTAATTATAAAGGCTCTAAGTATATTATGATATAAAAATGGGAAGTCTTTTTTTTATTAAATTAAAAGGTGAAAAAAGTCTTAAAATTTAAAAAATATGAATACCTATAAAATAAAAACATTATAAAATTAGTTAACAAATTTTAAAACTAACAATAAAAAATGTTAGCATAGCACAATTACACAGTTGTGTATGCTTTTGTTTTACTAATTCAAATTCCTTAAAAAATCTCAATTTTTCTAAAAAGAAATTTATATTGAAGAATTAATTAGCAATTTTTTTATTTAATATTAAGTTAATCTATTATTTAAATCTTAAAATAAAATTTCATGTTATCAATTGCCTAAGACCTTCACTGACGTTAAGCTAGCCGTGTATATGATGACACTCGAAGGAAAACTTTCCGTCTCACATCAAATCCATATCACCCATTTATCTCTCTCTCCTATCAGAAAGCAATTAGATATATATATACACTTCTTCACAATGATTGAAATCATTAGACTATAACTAGATAATTGATTAGCAGTCTATTATTAATTAATAAAATGTGATCCAAGAACCTCCACACAAACCTACAGATAAGACTGTCACTATTAAATACATCAATTCAAGATTACCTTTTTCTTTATTTGATCTTCCACTTTGATTTCGCATCACTTTCTTATTCTGCTTTTTATATATGCAAGTCCAATCCAATTCTATACATGTCAAAAACTATAATTGACACATGTATACATATATGTTAAAAATGTAAAAATTCAACAGCATGGACTGAGTCTAGGCACAAAAAGAAGAAAGAAAAGAAATCAATTAACCATCTCTTCCACAGTTGTGGAAAATTTTCAATTTTCCATCTATCATCATCAATCCATGTCAATAACTATCTTTTCGACTTTTTGTGGAAAATTTTCCATCTCCCATCATCATCGTCAAATCCATGTGACCCATCAATCTCTTTCTTTCCTATCATAAGAGTAAATATATATATATATGTATCCGTATGATTCTTGACTATATGATTGGAATCGTCTGTGTATAAGTAGATAATTATGATTGAAACTATATATAGTAGTAATCGTATAGAAGTAGTAAAAATGTGATCCAAGAACGTCCACATAAGCCTACAGAATCGATTATTAAGTAGATCAATTATACAGTACCTCAAGATTGCATGTTCTTTTAATTTCGTCTTCGGCTTTCATGTTCTACTTTGAATTATAAAGGCCATTCCAGCTCTATGCCAACCGCGCGCTTGCGCTTGGTAGAGCTATATTTATCAATTTATATATATATATATATATATATATATTATGTCAGCAACATATCAATCACAGGTTACATTGGAACTCTTGAAAAGGGGTATACTTTAATTTATACATTTATATTATGATATGCTGCTTGATTTAGCTTTGGAAAAAAGACAACACCTCGTAAATTGATCAAACACATGCCTTGCAGGGTTATACATGATAGAGTAAAGTAGGAAACTCATGGTTTGAGATCTTCAACAGCACATTAATTGGACTCAAGATTTGGATCTTCATACAACAGAAGTTATGGCATGCAGTAACTTGCTATTGCAACTGCAGAAGCTGATTGGAGAATAAGAGCAACATACGCCCACTTGAAGGAAAAATAATTCCTTTCAGTTATATATGTAGTTACTGCAATGTGCCAGTTTTAGTATTGGCTCCCGATAATGATGCGCTGCAGTTTTGAATCCCTTAACTATGTACTTGAAAACCATCTTCTATTGCATCACTCCCCACCCACAGATTTTCTGTTGTTTCTTTCTTTCTTTTTTCATCCAATGAGATACATGCACATGTAAACTTGGGTTACTTGCATGCCTTCAGTTTCTATGCCATTAATATATTACACCCCAGCAGCATTATACGTGATTGGTTGAAATGAGGTTCATCAAAGTTTTATATTATCACAGTGTTTTATTCAAATAAAAATTAGCTATAATGAAACTAAATTCTAACAAATTATATAGATTTTTTAAGTAAATTTCATATTAATAAGTCAACACATTTTATTAAAGCAAACTATCCTCTCAATTTAACACTAGAGAGTAACCTTTAGCTTAGCTAGGGCAATTAAAGAGGCAATTATTACTTCAATTTTAAAGCTTCTTCAGGAATTATAGCATTCAATACTAATGGATGACCTAATATAAACATATTTCAATACAAGTCTTGTCTCTTCTGATTAATGTAAAGATCAGAAAGAAATTCATAATAGAATATAATTATAACATTAACAAACTAAGCCCGCATATGCTCCTACAAAAACTTCAATATCAGAACCCTAAATATAGTTTTCTCATAGCTTCAGAAGAAAGATCAGAAATTTAGAATTAGTCTGGCTCCTGAAGGTATTATTATTTAAGTTCATACTTTGTTTACTGTATGGTGCATATTAGCTGTATATATCTGCTGCGAAACTCTATCAACTTATCAGCCAATAAAATTGGCATTTTGTAACTTTTCATTGTAAATTTTATATAAATTTCATAGCTCGAGATGCAAAACCTAAGCTTTCCGTTACGTATCAAGAGCCAAGTAGCCAACTTGGAATGACATAAAATTAAGGGCAATGGGAAGATCTATATTGTTTGTTTGTTTAATTAAAGGCTATACAACGAGTGGTGGCCCAAACATAAAGGTATAGAGCTACTATATGAGAGTTAGCAGTAGCAAAACACTTGTGCAGAAGCCAGTATATATTATAGTAGACTGCCCTTCGAGTTCCCGTAAAGCTTATCTCTTTCCTTGTCAACTGCTAAATTAAGTGTGTTGAAAGCCTATTTTTTTGTCATTTATTTATTACTACTACATACTTAAGAGCTAAGAAAATAGTCTTAACCTAGCGGTATATAGTTGGTGCATATCGCAATTTGTCTTGTTTAAATTTGAGTATTCTCTCTTTATTTGTAATTTGAAAAAAAAAATTAGAAATTGAGATTGACCAAAAAATAAAATCAAAAGAATATGCATTATGTGTTGGTTATAATTTTTCTTTTTCTGATATTTACAAATGGCAATATTAAAATATAAATTTAGTAGTTGGAAGTCGACCTAATCCCGTGTTGATTCGAGCTAGTTTAGAAATGCTATTGTGATTAGAACGGGATCTTAATAATTGGAAATTGTTATGGCTATGATTCTAGTTCCATTCTATTTTCTAAAATTGGCTGGTGCTAAAGTAAAATTGAATTAACAGATTCCCGTTGGTTGTAATTTAGATCCTAAAGAATAGAAATGGGAAGCCCAATTTTCTAAGGGCCGACTTGGATTCATCCCTTCAACTTCACAAACAGTAATTGCTATCTAGAATTACGGGCCTATGGAGGCATGAGTTACAAGCACCAAAAGGGCCCTCCACTATTGGGCTTAGATATTGAAAAAGAATGCTCAAAGTCCATTAAATGAAGCCCTTAATACGCCTCTTTGCGTTAGTTGGGCTTATGGCCCGTATATACTGACACCGGAAGCCATCGCACACGCACACTTGCTTAGTGTCACCGGAATTCAGCAAAACTGAGAATAGAAGCCATTTCCAAATGGCTTCAACGTCATCCCTCACTCCTCCAAAAGTACCGATGGAGCTCCACGTCACCAACAGAGAAAAGCTGCTTAAATCCCTCCGTCAACACCTCACTGAAACCTCTCGTCCCCTCCATGGATTCGTTCTTCTTCAGGTAGCATAGATAAGACATTCCTATTAAATGTCATTATTCGTATATCACGCGTGCGTATTGATAATTATGATAATGATAATGATAATGATAATGATAATGATCATCGTGTTTTGCTTTCTCTGTTTGACTATATAGGGAGGTGAAGAACAAACTCGCCATTGTACTGATCATCTCGAACTATTCAGGTACTTGATGATTAATTTCTACTGATTGTTATAGCTTCTAATTTTTGTAATTGATTTTTAATTATGTTCTCTAGGCAGGAGAGTTATTTCGCTTATCTTTTTGGAGTTAAGGAGCCTGGTTTCTATGGAGCAATCGTAAGCTATTTTCTCTCTTTTATCCTTTAATTGGTTGTTGTTTTTTATTTATTTATTTATTTATTTTTTAAGTTATAGTGTTTGGAAGTTCTAGAAATGCAAGTTCTCAATTCAATTGAATTCTCCTGTTTGAGATTGCGGTTGGCAAAAGCGCTTTTCAAATATTTCTTTTAAAACTTTTTTGAGTTCTGAAAACTCTTCTGGAGACTCTTTTAGGGAGAAATAGGTATATTGATTTTTGTTTCTTTATTTTCTTTTTCTTGAAAGCAAGTTTGATAAAAGCAATTTATATTAAAAATTTCTAACATTTAAATAAAAAAATTTTAAAATTGGTTTTTATGACATTTAACAGCAATTTCATACCAGGCTTCACTGCCTTAATCTATTCTATTCTCATATTTGGAAAAATTATGGTTACTAAAATTTAATTCTTATAACTACAAAAAAATCATTTATCATTGCAAATGAAAGAAATGGAAAGAAAAGCATTTTGAAAGAAATGAAATTATGCGGATTCAATTGAAAGGAATTCTTGCAAATGATTTATCCTAAACAAGGCTTTAATGCATGGCTTCTTGACTAAATGATATCCTCTTCCAAAATCACTTTGCCACTTAAATTGCAGATTATGTCATTTTACCATTTTTCTAAATTTCTGCATCCCTAATGTGATGGATTAGTTCTTGCATTTATAGAGATATACAGTTTTTGACGTGAGCATGTTTTTGATATTTAATGAGTTCCAACTTCATTGCATTATCAGTTGATTTTAATCTGGGAAAGTGTATGTATGCTTATTTGATCATCAGATTTACATAGATTGACTGGATGCGTTGAGCTCTAAAATTTGATTTTTAAAGCCATAGGTCCTTTAATTTTATGTTGCTTCAGCTTTTTCATTAACCTTGCTCTGTATCAACTATTGCATACATACTTATTCCACACCATTTAATAGTTTTTATGTTTTATTCTGTCATTTTTTCTCCTTGAAGGATGTTGCAACAGGGAAGTCTATTCTCTTTGCTCCAAGGTTACTTGCTGACTACGCGGTTTGGTTGGGAGAAATAAAGCCCTTGTCTTACTTTCAGGTATTTTGCTTTTGCTGTTCTTGATTTGATGTTTCAGTATCAGAATAATGTTTGTCAAATAATTTCTACATCTTTCTTTTGCAGGAAAGTTACGTGGTCAACATGGTTTATTATACAGATGAAATTGTGCAATGTTTGCATGAAGTAAGCAAGGGAGTTGCGAAACCTCTATTGTTTCTCTTGCATGGTCTTAATACTGACAGCAATAACTTCTCAAAACCAGCAGAATTTGAGGTTCCTGTGTCTTATACTGTTCTTCGAATACCAATTGTTTTGTTTCTTTGCTTGAGCCTGTAAAATGTGATCTTTGGTTCTACTTTTGCGTCTAAATCTCTGTGCAGGGAATAGAAAAATTTGAGACAGATTTAATGACATTACATCCTATTTTGACTGAATGTCGTGTTTTGAAGTCAGAGCTGGAGCTTGCAATCATTCAGTTTGCCAATGATATAAGTTCTGAAGCTCATATTGAGGTACATATTTGTGCGAACATCTCATTGACTGCTTTTTATATTATCATTGAACTTATTGTCCTCGTGTTAAATTACTTAACTACTGAATTTTAGCAAGAATTTGTATTGTTAGATGTCTGTGTCTCCTTGCAATTAGTGCCTTTTTACAAATGACAACTGCCAGTTACATGGATTTCATTTCAGCAACCCACATAAATTATTGAGTTAAAACATGAACTGTGAGATTTAGCATTATTTCTGATCATTGACTTTGTTCTGAAACCTCTTGATATTCTAAATCTAGACTCAGCTAGCAGTTTTCCTTTTTTTCCCCTCCTTTATGCTAGAATTTGCAAATTTAACCAGGTTATGAGAAGAACTCAGGCGGGCATGAAAGAGTATCAGTTAGAAAGCATATTTCTTCACCACACCTATATGTATGGTGGCTGTAGGCACTGCTCATACACATGTATTTGTGCTACTGGAGAAAATAGGTGAGGTTCATTAACACTTTAACCTTTTCTCATTGTAGCTAATTTACAAGCAACAGGAAACTATTTGTCTAAATCTGGTGCTGATTTTTTTTTTTTTTGAGGAACATAAGAATTTAACCTCAGAGTAGGGTTTTTCTTTTTTCGTCTTTTTCACATCTTGTATATTATGCTAATGACACTGTTAGGCTTTCTAAATGCACTTTAAAGAATTCCTTACCAACTGGTTTGCAGCTTCCTGTTATTAACTGGCTGATGTTACTAACAACACTCTTAAGTTCGTTGCCATCCCAAATTCTAAACAAAGAATGCGCCTTCTATTTCTGGAAACTTCTCTTACTTTATTTGACTATGCATGTTTTTTTTTAGACATTTGATAATATGGAAACATTAAGTTTGTATTACTCTAGCATTAGCTAACAGCCTTAATATCTCATAATTCAGTTCCGTTCTCCATTATGGGCATGCAGCAGCTGCAAATGATAGGGTATGATAAATTCAACTTCTTTTTTCTTCTAATTTTTTTTGTTTATTACTTATCCTTGTAACTTATTTCTGCATTTGAATAATTCTCATGTGCACTAATTGTTCTATTTTCTAGCATTTGTGTCTGTGCACAGCATGCTGAATTTGTTAAAATCAAACTCTTCTTTCCCTCAGATTAAGATTTGCAAGAAGAAAGAAAAGGAATGAAAAGTAAAAAAAGGAAATTCTGACAGGAAAAGCTAAAGCTTCTAATATATAAAATCCATTTCTTTTTAAATATGTTTGGGACGCAAATTGGATTCATGTAGTCACTTGAATTTCCCATTTTTCAAGAATTATCTGTTAAATCCACAAAATCTTTACAATGCCTTTCATGCAGACTTTGCAATATGGAGACATGGCATTGTTTGATATGGGAGCTGAATATAGTTTTTATGGGTCTGATATAACTTGTTCATTCCCTGTAAGTATACATTTTTACGATTACTAAAGCTTCTTTTTTGCCTGCCAAATGATATAAATACTGTTAGCATTGGCATTGCTTGTCTAAAGCAAGTACTTCAAGTTTATTAGTTATACAATTTCCAATCTATCTGTTTCTTCCTTCTGAGAGGAAGCAAATGCACGCATCGTAAATCATAAATGGCATGAGCTAATACATCATTCCGCATTTACGAATATCCATTATTATTTGTTGTTTGATAGTTTAAATTTAGGGGCCTTAGTCTTGATTCATGTTTTATTGTCCTCCAGGGAGTCTAAATGTTCATTATTAGCTTTTAATTATCCTTTCTTGAGTGGCTGGTGAGGATAAAGCTCATTTCTTTTGAATGTTTGATGTTTGTGTTTGGGATTGGGGGATGTAAGTAAGGATGTTATGCCCATGGACACAGCTTTAATGTTATGGAGAGTTCTGAAACAAAAAGTCGCTGTTTATTTCTCACTAAATGTATGTTTATGGGATATTGATTTGATGTAGGTAAGGGAGTAGTGGTAGAAGTATACTAACCAAAACTACTATTTTGCTATTGCTGATGAGGTCAATCTTTCATTTTTACTGTTCTTATATTTTGTTTTGAAACTTTAGTTTCTTGTGTAGGTGAATGGGAGGTTTACTAGTGATCAGTCCCTTGTATACAATGTAAGTCTAATTCAAGTTTATTGGTATAAATTATAAACACCACCAACTCCTTGTCTGAGTTTCGCAGCCCCTCCAAAGGACCAAAATAAGCTTACAAGAGCACCATTCAAAAGCATTTGAATCCTGTGTTTACCTAATGCATGCATGTGTTGGGTTAATATTTTAATGTTAAGAATTCCTACTTCTAAAATGGCTATTTGACAGGCCGTTCTTGATGCTCACAATGCTGTCATATCTGCCATGAGGCCTGGAATTAGCTGGTTAGATATGCACAAGTAAGGCTGATACTGTAAATGCTCTTTACATGTTTGCCAAATGCTTTTCTCTGAAATTGTTTTGTATATGAGTTTTGTGAATAATACCTTATGCAATAGATGCTTTATTAGGATAATTGCTAATTGGATGCAGTCGATGACCTGAGTTGTTAAAACAGATATGGTCCTATCGCATAGGTGATATATTTGGTTTTTCTTGGGGTTGGGCAGAATTGAGCTTATTTGGATTTTGATAGCAAGTACTGTTGTTTCATGTATGACATCAAGTATGATAAGAAAACAATTCATACTTCAAAGAATAGAGAAAGTTAAAGCTGTATGTATTTTTCGTAAGAACTAAAAGTGGAAGTGATGCAAAGAAGGCAGATAATAAAGTTACGAATATAACAAGGGCAAAATGCATAGGAATTATGTTCTTTCTTGATGAAAATAATACAAGTAACGAATTCTATGCACCAGTAAGGTTAAGCAAGATCTCAAGGTTATGAAATCTTGAAGAAGATGAGGTTCACTCGTAGAAGAATACTGCCTGTTTTCCTGACCAAAATGGTATTTAGAAACTTGATAAGAGATTTGCTGGTCTCAGCATATATTCATTATTGGAATGTCCTTCATAGTTATGTTGTTCTAAATTTATGAATTTTCTCGTGAAGATGAGTAATCTAGCATTTTAAGGTTAATATTATCTGAAATGTAAGGTTGTGGTTGGAACTCTCAGTCATGCCAGTGATCCCTCTTCATGATAAGTGAAACTTTTCTTTGTGATGCTCGTTCATGTTGACTCTAATTATCTCCTTGCTATCTGCAGATTAGCAGAGAGAACAATTATTGAGTCCTTGAAGAGAGGGCTCATTCTTGTCGGGTGACTTTAATACCTTGATGACATTCTATTTCACTTGAAATTATGCATCATTATCAGGAGGAAGAACAAAAATTATTCAAATATTGATGTTTTTCCTTGACACTAGCGATGTAGATGATATGATGACTGAGCGATTGGGTGCTGTGTTCATGCCTCATGGTCTGGGGCATTTCCTAGGCATCGACACTCATGATCCTGGTGGCTACCTAAAGGTACTTGTGACTATTATTGGTAAGTTGTGGTTCTTTTCAAAGCATCTTGATGGACTTGTAAAAGGTTTCACAATTTGTAGGGGCCCAAGAGATCGAAGGAACCTGGATTGAGATCTTTGCGTACTGCTCGAGAACTTCAGGAAGGAATGGTTTGTAATGGCCTTTTATTCAAAAAAGAAAACTGCATCTGCATTGCTGAGTTTTTGACTCCCTGATAAGAAAGAATAACCCATTACTTTTTATTATATAATTTAATAAAGAAACTGTCAGTCTAAACTCACACGACTAGTCTCATCAAATGTGCTCTTCCGCCCCCCCTTCTTCTTGAAAGGGGAAGATTGCCATTTTTAGACAGGTTTCTGGATTTTCATTGAAGCAAAAAATAGGATGCTTAGTTTGGTTATTCATCCATACCGATACAGTCATAAGGAGGTTGATGATTCTGAGCTTGAGATGTCTTCTTTGTAGGTGATTACGGTGGAGCCTGGCTGCTATTTCATAGATGCTGTCTTGGCTCCAGCCAAGGAAGCTTCAAGTACTTCTAAGTTTTTCAATAGTGAAGCAATTGGCAGATTTAAAGGTTTTGGTGGAGTTCGAATTGAAAGCGATGTGGTACGCTACTATGTAGATTTGCTTTTACTGATTTGCATTAAAGGTCATTAAATAACAGAATCTGAGAGTCAATTGGCTTGCATTGTCAGTAAATAGAATCTTTCTGCAACTGATATTGGCCTGCAAGATACTAATTGATTAATTGTGGTATATGCTGCCATGTGCTATTACTAATACTCCCTCTTCTTCTTAATACCTATAGCATGTCACTTCCAATGGTTGCAACAACATGACTAAGTGTCCTCGGGAGATTTGGGAAATTGAAGCAGTGATGGCTGGAGCACCATGGCCGCTTAACAAGGTCTCAGCAAGTAGTTAAGAGATCAAGGTTAATAATGGACCACCTTGTTGATAATAGTTAACCATGGTCAGGAAACTGCTTTCAACTGCAATGTTTTTGTTCGAATTATACTTGCCATGAGTCTACTTCCAACACAACTCCAGAGTGAAGTATAAACCCAATGCTTAATAAATGTCTAAACCATATTGCTCAAGCATTTCGCAGCCTGGTTACCTAAAATCATTTTTGATGGTTTAGAAGTGTTCTTCAAATTAAGGCCGTCTTGGGTATGCAATCCAGCTCTAATCTGAACTTACGAACTTTTCTTCGCCTGGGATGTGCATGCTGATTGCTGTCCCAGGAAATCTCATCTAAATTAGGTTTTCTTTTCTTTTTTCTTTGAATAGACATCTAAATGAGTTAGTCGACTCGGTTCAATAACACTGGTTACAGTCCAAATATGAAGGCCAAAAAAATGGCCGAGGTGAACTGGTTCGTTGACATTTATTTTAGCTGTTAGGCAAAAAAAAGGGGAATTTGGGCAAGACTCATGAATAACGTTTGTTGTTTCCATGCGTCCGCTTGGTAATTGGTATTAAACTAGGTAGTATACTACATGTGGGTGCAACTATCAATAGTATTTGACACAAGGTATGCATTCTTTTTTCTAATTTAACACTTCTCACTATAGGAAAAGAAAATTCTCTAATATAATATTTAATAACGAGAATATGACTAGATATTTCTAAATATTATATTGCAAAATGAAATTTTGTAGTCTCAAAATTAAACAAATACCACCCCACCTCTCATGTCATCCAATCTTATTTTTGTCCACGTACTATGTCCCTTGGGCAGTGGTTCCGTGTTATATTATGTCTTTTTTAGGAACATGTTGTATTATGTTTGAACTGTCATCTAAACATCTAAATACATATCTTCCGACTTGAGCATGTTTAATATACTCTCATGTGTCTAAATGTTTTCTTGTGAATTGTCATTTAATAATATTGCATTTAGCTGATTTTTTATTTTCTAAATATAAAATACATATTATTTTAACCTTTCATATTTAAATAGTTAAATTCCATTCTCTATTTTTAATTTTAATTTTAATAAGTATAATATAAGATATTATTTATTTTATTCATACATTTATGTCTATAATTATAATTAAGAAATAAAAAATTATTAATATTTATAAAAAGAGAAATAGAAAATATAAAAAAATCATTAACTTAAATAAATTTTTTTATTTTATTTAAATATCTTCTGAATACTATTTACTAAAACTCTTTAAAGTAGAGAGTATCCTACTTGAAAAAAGAAAGGCTGAATGAGTCAGTTACGAATAGTAATTATCTTTCACTCATGAATGAACTAGTACTTATTACTGTATCTATTTTTCTGAGAAAAAAAAAAAAAAAAGAGTATAAGTGGACCAATACTACACAGGATAGAATTTCCGGCAGACTTAAAATAATCCAAAAAACTGAAAAAGCTTTCTTCTTAAACCCCATAACATAAACCCTAAATTACTCTCAACCTCACTCTCCAGCCTCCAAAAACAAAAGCCCTAGTCTCCTATATGAGTCGTAGTAAGAACAATGAGGCCTCAATGAGCCAAAGCACTAAGATCCGCTTCGAAGACGCGGACGAAGACTTGACCACTGAGAGCTCATATCTCGGGGAGTCAACTGTAGTCGGCGACGACAAAGGCATCGCAATTGACGACGAGTCCATGGGGGAGGCTGATGTCTCCTGTATCGATGATAAGACCAGCGCCGATTATTACTTCGATTCCTACTCTCATTTCGGTAACTTTTCTCAATCTTTAAGTTTTAGGAAAATAAAAACCTACAGTATGCTTGAAGTTTCGAAATTTCAAATTGTTCTAGGTTAATATATACTTCCAATTATTTAGTAAAATTACACTTGTTAATGTAAAATCTCAGAGTCTATCTATCTGCATTTGGTACAAATATAATTTTAATAAAATCTCAATACAGATTTTCATTTGGTAGTACAGTTTTAATATAATTTCTCTATTTATTACTGCCGGTAAGCATAACTTGCATAAGCTAAGTTTTATTATCTGTCTGTTTTTGTGTATGCAGGCATTCACGAAGTAAGTGTGGCACTTGGATGCAAAATTTACCTCCTGGAGCCTCTTAGTTGAATTTTTTTTTTTTTTTTTTTTTCATTTGGGTTCCTTTTTCCACTTAGTTTGGATGAGCCTTTATGACATGAGTCATAACCTCTAAATATCTGATGCATATAAATGTTGTCCTAACCATCTTTGCAGGAAATGCTTAAGGATGTAGTGAGAACTAAGACATATCAAAATGTTATTTATCAGAATAAGTTTCTATTTAAGAATAAAGTTGTACTTGATGTTGGTGCTGGCACTGGAATTTTGTCCCTTTTCTGTGCAAAAGCGGGGGCAGCTCATGTTTATGCAGTATGTTTTCTACTTTTTTGCTCTCCTGTATATCACATTTTGCATATTTAATATGTGCTATGGTTTTTCTTGTTTACCATGTTTGCTGGACTTTTGGTTTTCAGGTTGAGTGCTCTGCCATGGCTGACATGGCAAAAGAGATTGTTGAATCAAATGGGTTTTCAAATGGTATAGAATTTATGTTTTATGTTCAACTAATCTTATCTCTATATTTCTTCAAAGTAATTAGTCTCCCTGTTTATTGATTATTTTTTATCGCCCCAGTTGTCACAGTTTTGAAGGGAAAGGTTGAAGAGCTTGAGCTGCCAGTTGCTAAAGTTGATATTATCATTTCAGAGTGGATGGGTTATTTTCTATTATACGAGAATATGTTAAACACAGTTCTCTATGCTCGAGATAAATGGCTTGTAAGTTGTACTTACGTTTCAGTTTGCAGATTTATGGTTTGTTCATTCATATAGAACAGAAGTGTAAACATTGTTTTGATTTGACATGATAAGTCATTTCAATGCATTGGAATGTTACCTATTCTTCTAAAAAATGCTGGATGCTAGGTTTTAGGCAGAGAAAAGAGCTTTTGGTTGGGGTAGATGTACAAATTTGTAGAGGATAATAGTCTTCAACTGGCATGTCTCTAGGATCGTAATGGTGCTTGAAATGGCACTTCAGTCTGTTGAATTAGTAATGCTTTCCTAAGAACCCTACCCCATCCCAGGGCCCAGACATACACACATACAAGATAAAAAGGACAAGGGAGAACTCCAACCCGCCTAGCTGCATACAGCGCAGTTATATTGGTTAGGTCATAAGGATGGCTGGCTGCTTGTAGCAAGATGTTCATATTCGATGATGGATAAGGGTCTGTAGTAGTCTGGACTAGCCATAGCCATATTAATTATTTTCCTTTTTGACTTTTTTGCTCTATACATAACATTCATGCATACAGTTCTAAGGTTTGATGTCTTATGAATCCCTACCAACTTTTTTATCTTTCACTTGCTTTCAGGTTAATGATGGAATTCTTCTACCAGATAAAGCTTCCCTTTTTATAACAGCTATTGAGGATGCAGAATACAAAGAAGATAAGATTGAATGTGAGTGGATTGATTTTCTCATGGATGTGACTGGATGGGTAATATTTTCTTTGGGGTGCATGATGTGTAGGGTTTAGGAACTTAGTTCACTTCATTCACATCAATTCCATGTGCGGGGTTCAATTATTCTTTGATTTCATTTTCATGCATGTGGGTCTTCGGGCTGATTATTTATTTGTACTTTTTACTGATATTTATTTGGTTTGGTCCCATGCTACTCCAGTTTGGAATCGTGTCTATGGTTTTGACATGAGCTGCATCAAGAAGCAAGCCATGATGGAACCTCTTGTTGACACAGTTGATCAGAATCAAGTTGTCACTAATTGCCAGCTACTCAAGGTGAGATAGGCATATATATTTCATTTCTATGGTGTGTGGATATCTCTCTCTGTTTCCGTCTCTATGTATAATGTATACACACAGCACAACCAATCTTTTTTCTCAACTTTGTTCTGTTGGTTGATGTGTTGATTTGGTCCATCTCATTTCAGACAATGGACATCTCTAAAATGGCTTCAGGGGATGCTTCCTTTACAGTGCCTTTTAAGCTTGTAGCAGAACGAGATGATTACATCCATGCTTTGGTAGCTTACTTTGATGTATCATTTACTAGATGCCATAAGTTGATGGGTTTCTCTACAGGTAAATCCTTGTATTCTTTCTCATCTTTTTTTTATTCTATGATGTGTTCTAAATTTTAGAGGCTTATTTTGGTAAATTCAATGAATCATAAATGTTTAGGGGCTCATTATTGTTTTCTTTGGCATATCAAATATTTCATTTGTATATATGCCAGCGCCTGAAAAAATTTAGTATCCATGTCTCTGTCTTACCAAAAGCATATTGTAACAAACTTCACCACGTTTCTGACAAACTTGAAATAGTTCAGGTCCAAGATCGAGGGCTACACACTGGAAACAAACAGTTCTCTACCTAGAAGATGTGCTAACAATATGTGAAGGGGAAGCCATAACTGGGAGCATGACTGTAGCACCAAACAAAAAGAATCCTCGTGATATTGATATAATGGTCAAATATGCATTGAATGGTCGGCGTTGTGCGGTGACAAGAACTCAGTATTATAAGATGCGATGATGTACATCTAAGATGTCCTCCAAAATTGCAGGCATTGGTGCCTGAGCATGGCCCTCAAACAGTACCATATCAGTATCTAGTAAGTTGCTTCCATTTGGAAGCTTGTGCACTCATTTGCTTTATTGTGGGGTTGCTTTCCCTGAAAATGCATACGGGCTGCAAGCCGAATCCCATTTGACATGCTAAGGCGATCGAGGATGTAATGCTAAAATTTTTAAAATTTATTTCGAAGACTTGTTTTGTTTAAATAGATGTTTTTGAGCCTCGGCTGCTCTTGCTTTTAGTCCCGTGGTTACAAGTATTGGAAGAGTTTTCTTGGTGTCAAAATGAGAGGCCAAAAGAAAGAAGAAAGTAGTCTACTTAGACATTCTGATTTTTTTTCGAAATGCAAAGCAATTACTTGAAAGTTAAATTAAAGATTAGCAGTGGCCTTCTTCGTTAGTTTCTTGTAGTAGCAAAGACAGTCTAATTCCCTTTCCGATCTCTCCCTCCCAAAAAGATTGTAGAGCTCACCGATTATATATATGGCATTTTAAAATCTGCCATTTTACTCAATTGCCACTTTCTTACTCTATTATCCGACTTATAATGTAAAAGAATATTACATATTGAGTGGCATTAAGACAATCTAGGTTTCTTGCTTAGGCTTGTGGAAAGAAAGAAATCCTTGAATCTATCTAAGCCAGCATGGATCTCCATGTTTTTGAACGAGAAGAATCCCTTAAATTTAATCCTACCAATCCGACCGTATTTATTTCAGAAGAAATATATAGTTTGAACATGAATGGGGCTACCACTCTACTACTAGATGCCAGCAGCTTATAGCTCTGCTGGTGCTACCACTCCATATCATCGTATGACCCATTAAAACATGGCTTCATGTGAATCCTTCTGGTCAAATGAATTCTTCACAGCATCAACATAACAATATTTGTGAAAATGGAGTTGGGGAGAAGACAATTCATCTGATGAAAAGAATTAGCTAACATTGAAGAGAAAGCCGTGGCTATAAATGACATAGTTTGATTTCCATTCAGTTCCTACAAACTACTCTGCTATTTCTTAGAGATCTAAGCCTAAAAAATCACAAAACTGTGGAGCAAAAAGTGAAGAAACCTCATGATTAATACAATGGTACCATATGCAGGGTCTTACAGCTCAGCTTTGCCGGTCTTTGTATTCTTACTTGTGTGTGCTGCTCTCATTCCTTTCCACCACTGCCGTATCCTGTTGGATACCCTGTTTGCATGCCTCTTCAATGTCTGACTCTTGTTTTTTATTCCTTTGGTGATTTTCTGCTTCCAGTCATCCTTTCCACCACCTTTATTTCTCAAAGCTTTTGCCTGTAAGAAATTGGTTTATAACAGTAAATGAAAATAGTGAGTTTTTAAAGAAAAGTTCATACATTAAGAAAGTTTGTCATACCAATTTTGTGGGGAACTGAGGCTCATCATCCTCGTCTTCATCATCGTCAGCGTCTTCATTGCCAAAATTCTTCATGTTCATCAAATCTTCCCTAGAATACATTTGCATATTAGGTGCCCCTGGCATATCCTGAAGCATATCAAATGGAATCAGAAACCAACTCAATGAAAAGCATACATGCAAACAGTTTTAGGTGGCGAAATAATGATTACCTGCATGGATCTCATAATCTTCTCCATTTCGGCATCTTTAGATGGTTTGGGTTCAAATGGTTCTCCAGGAGTCCTATCCTGAAATGCAATAGAAGAAATGAAAGCAACATTAATGAATATAGTCATCGTATAAAGTTATGGCTCTTCTGCTCTTTAGGAAGACATCAGTATACTTCAACAGTAGACAACATTTCTTCATATAAGATACGAGAAAATTGCAGCAGATAAGAAGCAGAACATCTGAAGTGGAGAGGAAAAAAAGAAAAAAAAAAAAGCATAGAATGAACACAATGGTACATCAATAACACATGAGAAAAATGCACACAGGGATACATCAATTAATTAACTGTATCATTAATTGAACTATTCCATAATTGCTAGAATATATGTGAAGTCCTTAAACATTATTTAAAGTTCAGATCACAAGTCGTGTCACTAAACAATTTGGCAAGAGTAATAATGAAAAATGAAGGAAAGGGCAGCTCATGTAATGCCATTAGTAGCTTGTGAAAGCAGTTTTAATATTTACCATCCTAGGAAGAAAAATAATGATTGAGGCTTCAGTTATCAAAGGATCCAGTGATACTTCTAGAGAAAAGAGAAGGCTTTTCAGTGAACAAATTACAACCAAGGTTAGTATCTATTTGAGAAAATGGCTTCTTCTCTAAAAATAATTTCCTCTAATTGTTAAAATACATCATCACCTTAAAAATTAAATATCAGCTCCACTTATGATGCAATTCTTTCCTGATTGAGCTCAATTTGAATCTTGATCATACAAAAAAGAACAAGATGCAATAGTATCTTATCTGGAATTCATCACAACAGTGTTGAATTTTCAAAATATAGGCTATATAGATTTCTTAAACCATTCATCGAGTGGTAAGTGGTCAAATCTGATTCTGGGCAATGGTAATCATATTTTACAATCCGTCTGCAAGAAGGAATGCAATACTTGATCACATAGAGTTTATATGTGTGTAACAAATCAAATATTTGGTTCTGTTAAAACTTGAAAAAGCTTGCTAGTTATCCATATAATTGTTTGAACACAATTCGTATGCTAGTGCAAAATTCAGCCAGACTACTATCAAGAAGCACACAATGAAAGCACCAAGATTGGCATGTCACAGTAACCTAGAAATAAAGATCCATAAAGAAGCCATTTATACTATAAATTCAACTAGTAGAACAACTAAAAATATCTTCGACAAAAGCGGTTACCTTGGGAACTGGAGGTGGCTTCTTCACGCATGCATTAGTGAGGTCTTTGCAAAAATAATTAACCAACGAATCAATATTTGGTTTGGAACTAAAAATGTATTCAGCAATATCAGTATCAGCATACCCCATAACCTGCACAACCCCCATAGTTACACAATTATAACGGAAAGCAAGAAACATTATTAGCAAAATTCAGTTGCCATGAAAAGTGAAAACCAACATCACTGGATGTCAAATACTCACCTCCTCACAAGCCTTCTCTACTGTCTTGCATTCAGAATTGCATTGACCTTCAACATCTTGTTCTACCAACTAAATAGGTATAAATTTTAGTAGTTAGCAAGTCAAGAATACAACAAACAACATAACAAGATATCTATATCCTTTTTTACAATTAAGTATCCAAATTAATACATAAATAAATAATAGAAACCAACATAATATTAGCCATACCTCCAACTTATCCCCTTTCTCCACAATATCAATCTTCATAATCCAATCAGCTTCTTGCTTCTTCAAATTACATACATTCTCTGCTATCTCAATGATTTGATACTCCGTGATCTAGCCACCGAAAAGAAAAAAAAAAATCAAATCCAACAAAAGCAAATGAACCCAACAAATTCAAGGCGAAACCCAGATAGTCAAATTACCTTCTTGGGTAAGATCTCTGCTTGTTTCTTTTGAACTTGCTGATACAACTCTTTTGCCAACTTCTCACAAACTTGACACTTGATATAAGGGATGTCCTCTGTTCTTGCACTCAAAACAGGTTTCTTTGCAGAGAGAGAGACTGGAACACATGCTGATACAATCAACAGAGACACTAAAAGTACCAGATTTTGCTTCATATCGGCCATGCCTCTCTGGTTCTCTCTATCCAGATGCAACAAAAGGCACAAGCTTTTAGGCACAAGAATATGTTATTACTATGAGTGTAAGGGGAGGTGATTTGTTTGCTGGTAGTTTGTATGTACCGGTCGATACGTGTTTCTCTCTTTCTGATTGGTCGCTTAGTGGACCCACAAATTTTCCACCAATAGGATGAAAGATAACACGTAGTTCCGGTACTTCGTTCTATTATATTACATAGATTGCTAAAAGAGCCCCCTGAACTTTATCCAAACTTACAATTTGGCTTTGAAGCTTCAAGTGCCCTACCAATCAAGTTTAGAATAATACAACGTCTTAGCACTTTTAATTCGTATACCAGTACTGATGCAAAGTTCTACAATATGAAGAAAATCAGAACTCAAACTAAATTATGGTTTAATGAATGAAAATTTGAGAGATTAGATTGTGATTATTAGGATTAAAAATAATGCTGGAAACTTTGTTTTAGAAATAAAAGTATACCAAATTACAATATCCACAGTTAATTCTGAGCATTAAATTTTGTAATTTTTTTATCCTATATATCATATAAGGCAAGGATTAAGATGTACAATTAGCTGATATTCAAGGAATTACAATTGTTGAGTTTATGATATCAAGAGCTAAACTAAAAATTAGATAAAATCTAAGATATTTCAATTATTAATCTCTTATAATTAATAATTTAATTAAATAAAGAATAAAAAAATCTCAACAAATTTATTTATTTTAATTAAATTTAATTTTTTAATATATAGTCAAATAAAATAATAATATTTAAAATCTGACTTAAATAACAAAAAGTTTAATTTTTTGATAGATGAAAATATCGAGTTCAGATCCTTAATAGATGAAATTTCACCTTTTACGGTGAATGAAAAAAAATAGCCTCTTTATTATGTAGTAGATGATTTATTTTATGTTCCATGATTAAATAAAAGGTTAAATACATATGGTTTTATCAATTTTCAGTGTGTAATTTTCTTTTTAAATAAAAAGAAACATGTGGTTATAGATCGTGATAAAAAAAGTATTTCATTATTCGATTTGTAAAAATTTAACCATTTTCACTCTAATCAGCCATCATTATCATTATTTATCGTGTTTGATAATATGAGCTTAGAACTTAACAACTCAAAACGTTATTTTTTAACCGTTAAATCGATGTCATCGGATTAATGACTTTTTAAATCACGATTTAATGGTTAAATATTAAAATTATGAGTTGTTAAACTCCAAACTCGCATTATTAAACACAAACATGATAATGATGGCCGATCAGCGTAAAAATAATTGAATCATTGCAAATCGATACAACGAAAAAATACATTTTAGTCATGAATTGTAATCATATTTAAAAAAAATTATTAAAAATTATAAAATAAAGAAATCACAAAAATATTCGTCCCTTAAAAAAACAGAAGAAAGAAAATTGAAGCGGTGCAATGCTCGAGCTCAACAAGTCTATTGGAGCTTGACTTTGACTCGCTAAAATCAAGTGCCTAGGTTTTGATACTAAACTAAAACGATGTCGTTAAGTGCTCTTCTAAAACCCTAGAATTTACATCCGGCTACTGGACGGAAAGGTTTAAGATTTTGAATTAACAGAGTTTTATTTTTCAAATCTTCTTCCCAGATTTCATCACCATCAAAATTTAAATCCCCACAATTTTTCTTTTCAGGAATCGGCATGGCTTCGTCTCCAGAACCCAATCCTTTTGTTGGAGAAAACTATGATATTACTCTAAGCCAATCAATGCGCCAACTTGTATCTGAAATCCAAAACAAAACCGTAAACTTTTCTCATTCGATTGACTTCTTTTACCAATTAATGCAATCAAGAATCGACCCTCCCTTGGAAACGATCTGGGCATATTCTGCTTTGTCTTTTAAGTGCAAAAAAACAACAAAAGGTGATCTTTCAAATCAGATTTTGATTTCAAAAGAACTATTTCAGCTTATATCAGGATGTTCAGGTCCTTGTAGTGCTTCAAAAAGCATAACTTTGCTAGCTCCAGTTCTTCTCCACGTGTATAAATTGGTCACTGAGGTATTAGGCAAAGATTTAGGAGCTAAGAGAGTGAAGAAAGAGATTATAAAGGTTAAGTCTTTGATTGGAGCTATTCTTGGGTATGTAAGTGCGTGCTGTAGTAAGGATATGAGCGAGGAGAAAGATCCAATTTTGAGTTTAGCATTTGCGGATTTGGTTGGTGTGTGGATGGACGGAAATGAGGATTTGAAGGCATTTTTACCTCTTGTGAGTGATGAAATACGTAAAGAGATTAGCGATGGAGGTTCAACTGTGAGTTACTTAGCTGGAGTTGTTATTTCCGAGGTTTTCTTGTTGAAGCTTTGCTTGGATTTAAGGGTGGGGAATAGGGGAGTGGAGTTCGAGAAGGAGCTGAGGAGATGGATTGTTGGCTCAATAACTGGGTTTCAAAGCTTCTACTTCTTTGGTTAGTGCAGCTAACTCTTTTAGATTGAAAGTTATTACATTAGTTAGCCACTGATAGAGATTGCTATTACCTTCTTTTTCTTAATCACAGTTTGGTTTTTGGCATGGCATGCATAGATGTGAAATTAAACTGAATACGTAGGTTGAGCACATTTAAATTCTGATGCTTTCTAGGCATTAGCTTAATCTAGTTTGTCCAAATAATGCAATTGATAAAAGTAGAGCTGATCGTTGTAGGTTTTTTTTTCCTCTCCTTCTTTGATTTCATCTTTTATGTGCTTATATATTGGTATGCCATGCCATTCAGAAACCCTTGTGAGGATGTTGCTGGAGCCAGCCCTACCTGTGACTTCACTATTGGTAAGTAATTCTTTTGTTCTTTCTTTTTACTCTTTAACTAATATAGTTTATCTAATGTTTGATCATTTCTTCTCATAATATAGTGTGTGCATCATCCATATCTTGTTCTCCTCCTCCTCCTTTTTCTCTTAATGTTTTGAGCCCCTCTGCAGTTTCACTGTATGCTTGTTTTTAAGATCATGTAAGAGGCAGTAACTTAAACAAACATGTATCTTTTATTTTAAATATGTCCACCATATTGGTACAACACCTGAAGTCCTTCAGCAATTGCAGCAAAAACTTTTTGCTTGTGAATTTCCATGCTGATTATGACAGTAACAACTGCATCGATTAATTAAATTAGATGGACTAAAAGTCTGCTGTTGTACTATGTGTATTTTTGAATAATCTGTTCTATTTGACTTTCTGTTTGTATGCTAAATGTTTAGTGCTGTGAAGGTGGATATTAACCATAATGTTGTTTACAACAAATTTGAGAAGTAGCATTGGCTTCTTGGAGTGTTGATTTTATTTTGGAACCTTATCATGTGGAGCAATGGTACGTAAGAATCTGTATTCTAATAATCTTTTAACAGCATGAAAATTTCTATGCAGAGTTTGGAAGATGAAGATTTTTTAAGGAAGATTCTGTATGATGCTGCTATAATGGTGGAATATTCTTTCCTTAGTTCTGAGAGAGTGATAGACCTACCAGCCAACCGTGTGAGAAGTCTTGCAGTGAAGAGATTGATCATTACACATGAAGCCATAGAACTTGTTAGGTAGGAATAGTATTTATAGTTGGTGCATTGATGTGTTTTGTAGTTTCTATTAAAGCATTCCTCCTTGGAACTAAATGCAGGAAAAATGGGGACCAAAAGAGAGCTATTTCTTATACTAATTCATTCTCCATTTCTCGGTTGCCTTCCCAAATTATTAAGTGTATTATGACTAGCCAGATTGGCTTGGAGGAAGAAGCGAATAGATTGAAGGGAGCATCGCCTAAAGCCCTTATAAGTAAGTAGTTCTTAATCTTTCTTCCTGTTTGTCATCAATATCTGAATCTTGTAGTTCTTGTTCCAAATTGTACATCTATATTTCCCCATAATCTATATTTCATAGCCTCTAATACTAAACTGTGATATTATTATTCTCCAGAGTGGTTACTAAAGCTAGATGGCCAGGGCATTCAAATATATGATGATAGAGTCTCCAAGCTCCATGCCAAATTAGCTGTTGATAATTCTAAGCCCGATTCTGAGCGGTCTGCATTTAAGCCAGAAGGCAAGCTAACAGATGCTGATCTTCTGTTTTACATTGATAACAAAGGAGGAAAAGAAGGCTGTAATGAGGATGATAAGGAGATAAATGAGTCCATGAGTGCCGCTTTTGTAGCTGCTGCAAAAACTATGAGATTGATTGAAAAAGGAGGGAGGAAACGGAAAGAAGGGATAAATGCTGGAAAGAAGAAAAAAATTAAGGTCCTCAAGCATGACCTCTCTGATAATTCTGATTCAGATGGAGAAATATCCTCAGCCGTCAGTGATGATAGTTCAGGCAGTGGGAGTGAAGTTGAGAATCCAAGCTCAGATGAAGATGTTTGAGTGAAGTGGTGGTAGGAATCTTTGAAGAGAAAACAAGGCAATTATGCTAACTCCACCTGAATTAGCTTCAAAGACAATATTCAACTGTAACAGCCCTACCAACTGCTAGAGCTGCCATTGAATAGCAAAGCAGCTGCTTCAATCTCATATATCTTTAGCCAAAGTTATAATTAGTTGTTAAGTGTAATGCTTTGATTATTCGTTTTTATAGAATTCACTGAACTACTTTATGCGGTTGTAAAGGATTGAAGTTGCATTTTAGCCATGCGGCGTTGTAAAGGATTTGAAGTTGAGCAATTTAGAATATTTTATACCTGCTTGCACTTGTGTCCTGAATAAGAAAGTGGAACAATGGTAGTTTAGCAAACTAATACAACCTGCTTACATTATGCCAACATGCAATAACTTTTTCAGTTCAACAAGCTTGTATTAATTTCCAGCAACCTTAGAGATAAGTTACTAAGCCCTGTCAAAAGAAAAACAAGAAACCTATAATATCTTCCTACAATACAGTGGTTCTGCGCCTTAATGCCTTTATACAACCAGAAGAACTCAAGGCATTATTTGATTTGAAATAACGGAGTTAAACATGTAATTTGAGGTCTAAATCTTCCCAACAACATTTATCACAAGCCATTAAAGTGAGGAGCGAACTTCAATTTCACTTGCTCATTTCTCATTATCAGCATGTAGAACTAGAATCTGAATATATGCTTTTATTTTTATTTTAAAGAAAAGAAATTAAATAAATTCCACAACTATGAATCAACTTGTTGGACAAGAGCTCTGGTCGGCAGCAAATTGTTCATGCTCCTCATCATCAACCTGCATAGCGCCTTCCAGTACAACCTCTAGACTCTCAGATTTACCCTGTAAAGCCTTGTAAAAGGGTCTTAAGGGCATTGTCCTTGATCCTCCCAAGAAGAAGATGGCTGCTTGACTTTCAAGAAGAAAAACCTCTAAATTTGACCCCACCCAGAGAACTGGCTTACCAACATTGCTGAAGTTGGAACACACTTTTTCCCCATGGCTGAAACACTAGAGCAACTCACGTCACATGGCTTCTCATGGATGCACCTAAATCAGCATTTGTGATTCTGTCCGAGGAACATCAGCAGAAAAACATGAAAAATTTCTGCAAGCACTGATTTCAGCAGGTTCTGCAACTAATCCAATAGCATGCCAACAAACAGTGTTCCACGACTCGGAAGAGTGGAAACTAGAACTCTTATTTAGCATCCAGCGTGACAATACTAGTAATAAACTGCACCAAATTTAGGATTTAGTTGCCATTGTCATTATAGGCTAAAGCACTACCCTCAAAGGGTTAAAACAAGAAGCAGCAAAATCTGAAATAGGATAGAATGAATAAAGAGTCAAAATGACTTGAAAAGTTTAACTGAATGCTGGATTGATGTGCACAAATGGTCATCAGTTATTCAATGAAACATTAGTTAGGTTCTTGCTCTTGCATTGAGGAATCCGCAGTGGCTTCTCAAAGCTCACTGCAGTCTGGCCATAACCGCAGCTATGGCATTGGAACAAAGGCCTGTAAAGAGAAAATAAAACAAGTTAGAAGTGCTGTAAACTCTCTCTCCCAGTATTAGTACAAGCAGTTCAAATGATAAGAATCCCTGAGGATTCAGAACTATATCAATAAAACATGAAAGAGTAGCAATCTGAAACCTTCAGTGCTGGGAGGCCATCTTGTTTCCTGAAAACATCTCCTCAAATAACCATCTTAAGGCATCAATCAGAATGTCCCATGAAGTTTCAAGTTGTGATAACTGCTCTGAGCAAAGAGACTACAAAAAATGAGTGAAAGAAATGACAGAACAAAAAAGATACAAGAATTAATAAATGCACCGTATCCAGGAATATTACCTATGAATAGGAAAAATAGCATTTGACCAAGACGAACCTTCCATCAATTGCATCGCATAACCCTACAGCAAAATTACCAATAATCCTGACAAGTGCAAGTGCCTTTCTTAAAATGGTGGAAACGCTTGATGTCACGGACAACTATTTCACGGTTTGTGATGCTTGACATGAGTTTCATAAAATCATGGCAATCCCCACAAATACGAAGATTTTTAAAAATCCGAATTGGTTTAACAGGACTGGTGCTTATAAGTGCAAAAGCAAGAGCCAACCTCTCACTGTGATGGTAAAGAAGTTCCTTTTTTTCTTTGTTACTGACATTATGAAGCACATTTTCCGTCTTTGGTGTATAACCTATGGAAGTCAATTTTTGCCCTAACTCCTCTAATTTGGTGTAGATTTCCATTGATTTTGGATGTGAACCATCTTGAGATGTGAAGACATGGACTTGACCGTTAACCTCTATCCAACTACACCCAGGTTCCTTTTTAACACCCTGAGTAGACATCATAGCCCTGGTGCTTCTCACATTGTCCCACCTACCTTTGGCAGCAAAAATATTTGATAGCAATATATAACTGGAGTCCATCTTAGGTTCAAATTCAAAGAGTTTCTCAGCAGCTTGTTTACCAAATTCAACATTTCCATGCAACTTACATGCCCCAAGAACAGTCTCCCAAATCAAGGAATACGGGGCTAACTTCTTTTCCTCAATAAAGACCTCAACCTCATTAAATTTTCCAGTTCGACCAAGAATATCAACCATACAAGCATGATGCTCAATTGAAGGAGTAATTCCATAAACTTTGCTCATCAAATCAAAATGCTTTTTCCCCTCTTCAACCCAACCCATGTAGCTACATGCAGCAAGAACACCTATGAAAGTGACCTCATCAGGGTCAATGTCTTCATCTAACATCATCCTAAAGGCTTCAAGAGCCTTCTGCCCTTGCCCGTGCTGTGAGTATCCACAAATAATT
The DNA here is from genome assembly GCF_019578655.1 of Ricinus communis. Taxonomy (NCBI): domain Eukaryota; kingdom Viridiplantae; phylum Streptophyta; class Magnoliopsida; order Malpighiales; family Euphorbiaceae; genus Ricinus; species Ricinus communis. The sequence goes on from NC_063258.1 coordinate 28,067,541, forward strand.
GTGTTCCATGCAACTGTGTCCCTTGAAAACAAGCCCTTAAAAATGGCCTCAGCATCTTCCATGCACCCACATTTCCCATACATATCGACCAGTGCACTACTGACAAATACATCACCAGAATGTCCAGACTTAATTGCCAGAGAATGTAGCTGTTGCCCATTTCCCAGGGTCGCCATTCGTGAACATCCACTTAAACAGCTGGCCAGAGTGAACTCATTGGGTTTTATACCCTCTCTTAGCATCTGGCCTAGGTACTTGACAGCTTTTTCTGCTTTATCAGTTTGTGAATGACCAGCAATGATGACCGTCCAGGTGAAGAGGTCCCTATTTGTTAATTTATTGAAAGCTACATCTGCATCTTCCAAACATCTGTTCTTCGCATACATGTCAATCAGAGCTGTTCCAACAAAATCATTACCATCAAGACTGTTCTTTATGATATGAGCATGTACTTGCTTTCCAAACCACACATTCAAAAGGCTCGAACAAGACCTTAAAACACCAACAAATGTGTACAAGTTGGGCACAAGGCCTTCCATAAGCATCTGGCAGAAGATTCTTAAGCCTTGATCAGAAGTTTCAAAGTCATAGAACCCAGATAAAAGAGCATTCCATGAAACTAAATCCCTATTTGTCATTGTGTCAAATACCCTGATACCATCTTGCACAAATCCACTTTTCATGTACATCGTGATCAGTGCATTGCCAACTGAATTATCAGATTCATATCCATATTTGCATATACAACAATGGATACTTTGACCAAGATACAGGTCACCTACATTTGTAGCAGCACTAATAACACTAGCAAAGCTAAATTGATTGGGTCTAACTCCTTTTTGTCTCATTAGGTGAAAAAGCTCAGCCGCTTCTTGACTATGGCCCTGCTGATCAAGGCCAGTGATTATTGCACTCCAGGCAACTATATCAGGCTCTTCTATCATGTTAAAAACTTTTAATGCCTCGTATGCCATCCCGCATTTAGAGTACATATCAACAAGATTACAACCAAGAAATTCATCAAGCTCATACGCTCTCCTGATTGACAAAGAATGCAAAGCCTTCCCTTCCCTCAAATTCCCAGAGTTCGCACAACCCTTTAATACAGTAGATAGAGTGTAATTAGTAAAGTTCATTTCACACTCTAACATCCTACAAAACAACTTCAATACGCTCTTGCCATCCCCCCTTTGTGCATAACCATTAAGCAGAGCATTCCATGACACATTATTCTTCTCTGGCATCCCAAAGAACACTCTGTCAGCAAGTTCCATCTCACCAAACTTTGCATAAAGGTCAACAAGTGCAGAACCAACAAACAAATCCAATAACAGCCCGGTTTTTATAGCTTCTAAATGAATTAACTTCCCAAATTTTATATCTGAGCACATAGAGGATGCTTTTAAAACAGTGGCCAATGTGAATTCATTAGGACATATATTTTCCTTTCTCATTTCGCAGTACGCCTTAACACCGTCACTTCCGCATCCTTCACTCACATACCCAGCAATTAACGCAGTCCATGACACAACATCTCGTTCACGCATTCCAACAAGCACCTTACGTGCAAACGCCAAGCTCCCACATTTTGCATATAAATTTATCAAAGAGACCCATAAATGGGAATCTGGCTCTAATCCACTTTTAATCACATTCCCATGAATTGCTGTTCCTTCATTTAGATTCCCTTTTGAAGCACACTCGCGCAGCATCCCGGAATACCGCTTTAATACCTCCTTCGAAGCAAAGCTTATTATTTCATTTGTTTCGCTTTTATCAATTAATGACCAATTAGGACTTGATAACTTTCTGGGTATCCTTTTATTAACCTCCTGAGCAGTATCAGCAGTGCAACCTGAAAATCTTACTCTCACTGAAGCTGAACTTGAATGGAAATTATTATACAACTTCATTGAAGAAATGTAAGTTGGGCGATTGGGTAAAAAGAAGCATTGAAAAGCTGGCGAGGAAACGCGCATTTTTAGAGCTATAAAGTCGAATTCCATTAATTTAAACACTAAAATTCACTTCTTGGAACAATTTTGGCGCGTAAAAATGCATCAAACTAATAACCAAAACAAACTGTGTGTGGCAACCAAGTGCCCAAGTCACTGTGGGGCTGAAACGATCGCTTAGAAAACTTAAAACGATAATGTTTTTTGATCTCGAACGACTTCACTTAAAAGTCGGGCTAAATTATACTCAGAGTCGATGGACTTTTGAGGCTGCTATCAGCTTGTAACATTAAATAGAAATTTTCAGCATCACAAACATTCTTTATACCATTTTTTGATAAAAAGACTGCTCAAAAGATGATATGGTGCACATGCGTAAAAATATCTTTTTCTTCCGATTTTAGATTACTTTTAGTTTTTATAAAAACTAAAGCTTTTTGAATTAAGATGATTATTTTTAATTATTTTTTATCAAAATATTTTAATAATTGCTTAATAATTTAAATATTAATAGATTCTTTTAATTTATTTACAATTTTTGACATTCAAATAAAATAATTTGCATTAGGGCTAAAAAAAATTATATAATAATGAAATCTTAAAATAAATAATAAAAATAAATTGTAGATATTTATGTTTATATTAGCTGATAAAAGTATCAATTATTAAACTAATAATTAAAAGAAAGTAGCATAAATTTATTGACAGATAAAAAGAAAAAATGGTATCAATTGAAAGAAAAAAAAGGTGTTTAATTATAATATCACAAAATAAATGCTATGTTATTATTAAAGGATTAAAATTAAAGATGGAGACTTTTTTATTTACTTATTTTTTTATTCATCCGTAAATTTGATGTATATATAATTATATTTTGATATTGAATAATTTATCAATTTTTTTTATTTAAAATTATATATATATTAATAAAATTTGGTGGATGAATAGAAATAAATATTAAATTTAAATAAAAAATTAAAATTAATAAATAGGTATCAATTATGTATTAATTTAATATGGAGAAAAATAACACATGTTTTTCTTTTCCTCGTTATTTTTCTATCATCCAAAACATGAAAAAGTGACTTTTTTTCCTTTGTTCTTTTTCTTTGTCCCTTTAGTTTCCTCTCCTGAACACTAAACTCTCTATAAAATCCTAGCATCAATAGAACAACTGGTACACTAACTACAGCCATATATCTCTGCCCATTCAACGATCGATATGGCCACGGCCAATGCAAGCTTCGACCTTGACGAGGCTCTCTGTCTCACAGAGAACGCAGCTAATTTAAGTTTCGATCTCGATGTAGCTCTAACTTTGCAAGAGATTAGCCATCATCAAACCACGCCAGCAAATAACTCTCCGCAAGTAGTAGTACCGGCGGATCATCGTCATCATAATCACATGCCAACAACGATACCAGCGACAGAAGATGATGAAGTTTGTATCTTCTGCATGGAAGGTTTCGAATCAAGTAGAATTGGTGGAAAACAAACCCCATGTGGCCACGTGTACCATGCAGCTTGTATCTCCTCCTGGCTTTCTTACAGTAATCGTTGCCCTTTGTGCCGGTGCCACATCTCTGGCGAGGAATGACCAGGATTCAGGCAATAGAGGATTTGGCATGCAGGTCTTTTCTACCGTTGAAAGGTTATTATGTATTTTACTGCAAATTTTCAGTTTTGCTTATGTAAGTCATGTTTTCTGTTCTACAATCTTAATGCAGAGATAAATAAATTTAGAAACAAGGGTCGCAGTTTTTCCAAATGAAAGAAGAGAGCACTTGAAAGTATAGCATAGTTTTCTAATGCCGGTCCCTTCGGTTTAACAATAACCCCTTTAAGATCAAATGGATCAGTAATACATTTGATCTTAAAGGGCTTATTGTTAAACCGAAGGACCGGCATATATATATATTCTTTTTTAAAAAAATTAAAATATTTTATAAATTAAAGCTATTTATGATATATTATATTTTTTATTCACGAGAAATTCGAAAATCGTAAATATAAAAAATAATAGTTTCTTTTAATATATTATATTTAATTAAAATAATTTTTCGAAATTTAGAGAACAAGATATATATAAAATAATATAAATATTGCTCATCTAACTATTTGAATATAATAGATCTAGATATAGTAGTCAAGAAAAATCTAATCCTATGTTGATATTTGTCGTTATAAAATTGTAACCTTTCACCATTTTATATAAGGCGACAAGGATGATGAGCCATGACCATCCTTCTCCTGTTATTTTTCATTATTGACGTATTAATTTGAATTATGATAGTAAGCTAAAACAAATCGATGTATGATGGTAGAATATCTTAAATTGAAAAATGGAACCACCAATAGCGTGCTTCTCTGACGGAAAAAGATTGACATCTATTAAAAAATTAAAAATTCGAAATGAATACCAAAACATGTAATTTTTATTTTTCGTTTCATTTTCCTCCCAAACTGTTTATACTAAGGTACTGTTTAGTTGAAATTTATATAAAAAAAAATTATATTATTTTAAAAAATATAAGATTAATAAAAAATTGAACTAAATATTCTGATGTTATAAAATATATTGACTTAATAATATTAAATTTATTTACAAATTTTATTTATTTTGTTAAAATTTAGTTTAGCTTTAATCAATTTTATGTAAATTCAATTATTTATAATATTAAATTAACTTTTATTTCATTTTAAGTATATAAACTTTACATTCACAAATAAATTTAATAAATTTTATAAATTTTAATCAAATACTATGTAAGAATTAATCTACAATTTTACATGCTAATAACAGGGAAAGAAGAGTAGGAATATTAGGAGAATTCTAGTAGCCTTTACTCTTATCTTTCTTGTTTTTTATCAAAATTTTACTTTTCAATCTCCCGTCGATCATATTTAGATTGGCGGTAATTTTTTGTTATTAATTAGTTTTAATAAATAAATATTATTATTTTTTAATGAGTTTTATAATCTTTCATTGTAAAAGTTTTGAATTCTCATTTTATAGGAGTTTTATATTCCTCTATTACAAAGGTATTAAATTCTTCTTTTATAAGTGCAACAAAAGAAAAAAGATTAAATTTGACATTTCAACAATCAGATTTGTCAAAAAATGTCTATAAAGTTGATACGTGTCTTAGTCCACCTAGTAAAACGCCTATAGAATTTCAATTTACTATTCTATCAACATGATTGATAATTATTACAAGTAAATATTTTATGTTTATTTTTATTTTTTATATCAAAATATATTTATTAATAAAATATTCATAAAACTAATATTTGAAACAAAACATTTAAATTTATATTTAGATTATTTTTTTTCTTTTAGGAAATAAAATTGTGGGATTTTAAGGAATAACACTGCCGAGAAAAATTTGCCGTTTTTTTGGTTACGCCATTTGCACAGCCTCATACTTTGACTAAACACATACATGGTTCTTCTTTTCCCCCAACATATTTGAGTATTTATATAAGGAAAAGATTACACCTTACTATTGATTTAATTTTTTAGTATTTGATAAATAAATGTGTAATTAATTGTTTTTAAATGTTATAAAAATAAAATTACACGTTGATTTGTCAGATTGATTGTGATCAATTAAATTTTATTTTAATTTTCTTAACAAGAGTAGAAACTTTTGATTTTAATAATTTAAATGACATCAAATTATGAAATCAGATTAAAATTCAACCATGTCAGCTCAATCACTTCATAGTTAAATAAAACACGTTAATTAGTTTGATAATTCGTAACGAAAGATAAAAAGAAAAAACGAATTTTAGTCTTTGTTTTTGTTTTTGTTTTTTAATTTAATGATAGGTTCAAATTATATATAGATATTCAAGATATTTTAAAACTTTAATAATATGATTTTTATATATAATATGATGAAATTATATGTTTATATCTCATTTAAGCTTAATTATCTATTTTCAGGTAATATTAGCTAAGAGAGAAAAATATAGAGTTAAATACTCAAAAAAAATTTTAATTTGACATGTTCATGTAATACCCAATATTAAGACGCATAGACTGTTATTTGCAAGACCTGACTAAAAAATTATAAGACCCAAGGGATATTTTAGTCATTTTATATAATTATTAGGAATTTATATTAAAAGTTATTTATAAGATAGTACTTTGTGGAGATAAAAATACATATATTTTTATATATTAAATAGACTTATATTAGTATATTTATCTCTAGGAAGACTTACTTAGATGAAAACTCTTCTCTATATATATTTATACAGACTTAGTTCTAGGAGGATGATGAGAGCTCTCTCCTAAATGCTCTCTACATTTGTCTATCATTATTTTATTTATAGTTCTTTCATAAACACTTTAGTTTAGTTTTCATTATTCTTTTTAAAATTTAAAGAGTTTTTCAATAAGTGGAGAGTGAGGACGATTATCCTCCTACTTGAAGAAATTCTGGATCTAGAGGACCTTTTACTTTATTGTTTTATGTCTTTCTATTTAATACAATGATTATTGAGTTAAATATGTTAGACTAGCTTTTATAATTGTTTAGGTTTAGCTTTTTTACTTTTATATGAATCTTGTTATTTATTTATTTAATAAATAATTTATTTATCTTTATATATTTATTAGTTTCAGTTATTATTCTTAGTTAACCATCATATTAATTTAGCAGTAGTAATTGTATTCATATTTAGGTTAAATGTATTAGAGACACCAACTTTACTTCAATCTATGTTGGTAGAAAAACTGTAGTTGCATCATTAGTTTGAATAACTAAAGGAAAAGACATATCAACATCTCATTCATTAGCTATAAGCTTAAAATAAAACAAAAAAATTACTAAGTAAATGGCTAGACTAAATACTATTTTTAGTATATAGTTTTAAATCGTAAGCATTTACATTTGTATTTGCATTGCACATTTATTTACCATTTGATTACTAAACTTTATGAATATTATTCTCTCAAAAATACTGATTTAGAGTGTTTAGATTTATTTTTAATATTTTATGTTAATAATTTATCTTTATAATTAATTACTTCATAGTTTATTGAAAAATAGACCTCAAGATAAATTTACCATTTTACAATAAAAACGGTTTGTACGCTTACTAATATCAACTTAGACACGTCAAAATACAACACCATGTGATATCAATTGAAATAATAAATAGGTGAAAATATTAAACAAATAAATGAAAAGAATCATGTGAACTGTATTGAAAAAGATATACTATAACCTTTGCGCCAACCAAGAAGAAGAATAGAAAATGAAATTACACAGCTAGCCCGACTGCGACGCAACAGAGAGCTCCTTTTTCTCAACATTAGGCTCAAATGGTGTAAATGGTCAAACAATTTGGCATCATCTTATATAGATTCTCTGTTCACTTCAATTTCGTGGATCTAATTAAGTTAAGCACATGAAAATGCTGATTTATGACGCATTTCTCACCTTACCTTTTTCATCAATTTTCGTTTTCCTTTTAGTTTTGTCATCCAACTAGACTAAAAGTATATTGTTGGCATAACCAAAATAACCTATGCCAGATAATTAATTATTATTATTTTCTTCTAAATAAATAGTAATTACAAACATTTCTGAGATTTGTTTTATTAATATATTTTTATAAAAAATAGTAATATTCCATCTTTTAATTATTACTGTTATTAATATTTGCTTTCAATAGAGTGTGGAATGGTAAAAAGGTAAACAATATTTCTCAGTTTAATTTTTGAGTCTCTCACATAACCAACACTTTAATTTTTTTTATTTTATATTATTTTAGATTAACAGTTGAGTAACAAAAATCTCTGTTGCCGAACATATACGGTTAAAAGGATGGAAAGTCTTGTTTTGAGGATAATTGCTAATAAAATATAAATTTCAGATAAATATTTGTAACCAAAATAAGATACAGTTTCAACCCATTTAAATAAGATGAATAATAATTTTTATTTAATTAGAATGAAAATCATCAAATACCATTCATTAATAAAAAAGAATATTTGCAATTTCTTATTACCATGGAAATGCAGAGAAGTTTGTGATTAGGAATAATAAGATGGCATGATTAAGCAATTGAGTCAAATCAACGGCAAGCAACAAAAGAAAACTTTTGTGGCGTCTAAGGACTGTATAAGGATGCCAGACTTCACTCCCCCACAGAAAAAGGGCACGAGATGGGTCCATAACTGGACCTGTGAAAAGAGGATCCGATGGCAGATGGACATCATTTTAAAATCAACCAAAAAAAAAAAAAAGAAAACAAAAAGCAATATACACTGGCAGTCAAACCAAATGATACGAGCCATATGCTCTCCAATCGATTATTTTCCATTTTGTCAATAAAGTTGTCCTTTTTTTTTTTAACTGCTGCAATAGCTGCATGATGATCAATCATTTCCCAATTTCACAGTATAAATAGATTAATTTTAAAGTATACATTATTGAGAGATTAGTGTCATGATTAATGTTAAACTCATAAAATTGAAAGGAAATATGGAAAAGAAATGTGATGATTTGTTGGGCAGGGATAAGTTCAATGTGCGCTTGTACAAACTTGCACAATCTTATAACTATGGTCGCTAAATATGTAAACAGTCATAGATCATCAATCAATTCTGTTGCCGTTTTTCTTTTTTAATTCGGACATTTGACCATAGTTAAAAAAAAAATGTCAAAGAATTTAAAAAGAAATCTGGTACGAAAATGTTCAAGAAATTTAAAGCAAGAGAAAAAAATGAAAGAAGCGCGTCGGTGGAGGTTAACCGCAACTTTATTATTGTTATTCTTATTTATTATGATTATTTGCAGTTAAAGAGAGAGAGAGAGAGAGAGAGAGTTTTGAACAGCGAAAGAATCGGTTTGATAAGCCATTGACAACGCCCAAACAAAATAAAAAGCCCATAAACAGAGAGAAAAAAAAGGGAGTTCTTCACAGAGAGAGAGAGAGAGAGAGAGAGAGAGAGAGAGAGGCTTCTGGCTTGTTAGAGAAAGAGCCGCGGCCATGTCTGAGTCAAAAGATTTCAGTTCTGTCGATATGGAAAAGATCTATCTCGGCGGAAAGGTTTTCTTTCTGATATTTTCGTTATTGTTGCCCATTATTTGTTTCTATAAATGTATGTTTGAGCTTCCAAAAATCGAGGTTTCTTGCCAGTTCCGTTTTTATTTTTATTTTTACCAACTGGAGTTGAGTAAAATCATTTTTTTTTTTAATGATTTGGGTTTGTTACCAAAATGTTGCATTTTGTTTATCATATTCCATTAAAAAAATATTTGGTTAAAATCTTTTTAAAGAAAGGAGAAATATCTGAGTCTGCTTCTAATTGAGTCTGGAGTAATTAATGTCCGGAGACTGAGTAATCTGGTAATAATGATTAATCAGATCCCGCTGCTTTTTAATTTCCTCAAATGCTAATTGTATTTCTGGTTTTTCACTAACCTCTCCCAAAAGTTAGTGATTTCCATTTTTGGACGTTGAAATTCGTATTCTGCATGTATTGTTAATTGAGGTATTTTCTGAGGATTTTGTGGATTTTATCAGTATCTTGTTGTGGCGCTACTGTTCTCTGCCTATCTCCTTGTTTTTCTTTTTATCTTTTAAGATCATGGTATCTGGCTTTTTATCGTTATTTGGGATTATATTTGTGTTTTCAGTTCTTAGATTTGTTCATTTATTATAAGTTTTCTTTTGGTTTATTTTGTGTTCTATCCGAATCGGTTTCAAACTTTTCTGATTATCTTATGTTGTTGTTATCGCTGGTTATCTCCGCATCTTCTTCTTTTTCCCCTCATTGTTTAATGTGTTCTTAGAGGGTAAAGAAAGATATTGGATACTTTGGTGAATTCATTACTTCGGTTTTATTCAAAGTTAGTTGCATTCCATTCAAGAAACCTCGCCCATACTTTTTTTTGTCTTCTTTATTTTTATTATATTAACATGTCTAGCTGTGAGTGTATTCTTTTTCTATTTTTGGTTAAAACAAATTTGTCTGATAATCAGTTCCAGGTCAATGTCTTCTTTTAATACATGGGATGCCGTACTTGGTTCTTTTGAACTGTCATCCCTTTTTAACAATGTACAATGATTGAAATCAATAACCACTTATTTGTCCCATCTACCTTTTTACAAAGGTACATATATATAAATACGATGTAGCAAGCAAGGTTGGCATATATCCAAACAGGGCTAAGTGCACATGTTGAGCTTTTCTTAGAGAATATTTTTATCTGGATGATGCTTGATACTTTATTTACTGAAAGCTGTATGCCTAACAAATTCTGTCTCTTGTTAACCAAAGGCAACAATAAGTTATTAAAAATTATTATGATGATTAAATATTCTGTTTTTTGACAATTACTAGCTTTACTAGCTGATTTGAGTTTTTTCTTTCTTTCCACAATTTTCTCTGTTTGAGATGTGTTCTGTGCAAAATTTTTCAGGAACATCGTGTAAGAACTGGCCGCGGTTCTATCTCTGTTATAGTGTATGGAGACCAAGACAAACCGGCACTAATTACTTATCCCGATTTAGCTCTAAATCGTAAGTCCAGAGTGTCAATTCCCATAGCTTTCTAAACGTCCTGCTTTATCTCCTCTTCTTTCTTCCCCATACTTATTATTCACCCAATTATTTGGAAAACTGTAATGATATATATGGCACTTGCTTCTGCACAAGAGAAGTTCTTTTTATTTTTTTTTATTTCATTGCTTCATTAACTGGTCTTGAGCAGTGCATGAGATCCTAGATTTAGATTAGAAGATATTAAAATATACATTTGAGTTCCTATTCCCTGTATTTCACCATTTTCCTTTTGTGTCAAATTGCAACACTAGCCATCATACTTGTAACTTTAACACTTAGAGGTCCTCTGCCCCTTCTAAATTATTGCATTTTGGCATTCTAACATGTATGCGCTCATTGTCTTTTTTTAATCAGATATGTCTTGTTTTCAAGGATTGTTCTTTTGTCCTGAAGCAGCCTCTCTGCTGCTTCACAACTTCTGCATTTACCACATTAGTCCCCCTGGACATGAGGTCAGTAAATTAGTTCACTCGAGCTTATCAACATGATAAACCAGCTTTCTTGCATAAGTTATTTCGCTTTAAACAATATAAATTATCCTGTTATAAACTATTCACATTCTTTGTTTTCTGGCATTTGGCAAGAGTTCTTGCAGTTGGGCGCAGCTCCAATTTGCCCCAGTGCTCCTGTGCCTTCTGCTGATGACTTAGCAGATCAAATCATCGAGGTTCTCAATTTCTTTGGGTGTGTGAATTTCATATTTGGATTTTGTTGTTAAATTATGATATTCGGAACTGTTCCTTCTTGTACTTGTATTGCTAAGTGCTAACTTCTTGCTGTTTGGAAAGAAGTTTATAGGAGTTCATTTATTTATCATGATGCTAACAAGATTTTGTTGGGGGTGAAAATTCTTTTGTTCAGTCTAGGTTCAGTCATGTGCATGGGGGTGATGGCCGGTGCGTACATCCTTACCTTATTTGCCGTATGTTCCTTCCTGGAATGTTTTGATCAATATTTTCTAGGCATCTCCTCCATTTTTTACTGATCAAGTTTTGCATCTCAGATGAAATATAGAGAGCGTGTTCTTGGGTTGATACTTGTCTCTCCATTATGCAAAGCACCATCTTGGACTGAATGGTTTTATAACAAGGTTCTTTTTCTAAATGCTGCTGTTATTTATTCACTGAATGTGAGCTTCTTTTGCTTTGACTGACTTCATTTATATGTTCTATAGGTGATATCAAACTTGCTTTACTTTTATGGTGTCTGTGGATTGCTCAAAGAGTTTTTGCTTCAGCGGTACTTCAGCAAGGTATTTAGTGCTTCAAATCCCACTAATGCATAGTTGTTTGCTGCAATAAGTTGGATTTAGTGAGCAATGAGACAGATAATTGTTAATTGTAACAGGCAGTTCGTGGTGGAGTGGAAGTTGCAGAATCAGATATAGTTCAAGCATGCAGAAAAGTTAGTGCTTGATAATTTTCTTGTTTCCTTGAGTTGAACATTAGCTTCAACCTAATCTTTCTTTTTCTCTTAAAAAATCATTTTATGGGTTTTGAAATGGTAACACTTGTTTAATACTTGTACCTGTTTGTTTCTTCAGTTGCTTGATGAGAGACAGAGTATAAATATTTTGCGGTTTCTTCAAGCAATTAACAAGTATGGAAAAGTTGCAAGAATTATTTATCCACCTATCTTTTACCTGCATGGTAGTTTAGATGCTTAAAGTATTTCCATCTTTCTAACCTGCAGGAGACCTGACCTTACTAATGGATTGAAGACACTAAGATGTCGCACTCTTATATTTGTGGGTGATAATTCTCCTTTCCATTCTGAGGCTCTCCACATGACCTCAAAATTGGATAGAAGATACAGTGCCTTAGTTGAGGTACGAGGCACGGTCTAAGAATTTATGGGATGCTTGAAACGCAAGGATTTAATTATTTGTCCTAAATTGATGATCCGTCCTGAGAAATTAGAGTTCATTTTTTTTTTCCATTTTGGCCAAAGTCATTTTGATGTCATGTATCATTGTTGATGGTAATTGTTTAGTTTGAAAGTATGGGGTATTTTGAAGTTTAACTGCTTTAACCTGTTGATGAGTTCAATTACAATGCAAAAGCTCTTGTAACTGTGCAGGTCCAGGCTTGTGGATCGATGGTAACAGAAGAACAACCACATGCAATGCTAATCCCTATGGAATACTTCTTCATGGGGTATGGACTGTATAGGCCATGCTATCTCAGTGACAGCCCGAGGAGCCCCCTCAGCCCCTCTTGCATCTCTCCGGAGCTTCTCTCTCCGGAAAGCATGGGTTTGAAGCTAAAACCAATAAAAACCCGTGTTTAGTTTGAAAATTTAAGTGGAGGAACGTGGTAGAATTTTATTTTTTTATTTTATCATTTTTACTTTCAGTTAAAAAAAAAAAAAAAAAAAACCTTAATTCTTTGTTTTTTCTTCTTTTATTTTTATTGAAAAAGAGCTCCTCAAAAAAAGTAGATGAGATTGAAGGTGCTGTAGATAGAGAAAAGAGGTATAAATGATATATATATATATATAGAGAGAGAGAGAGAGGGGAGATGCATTCTTTTGTAGTCAGCCATAAAGGAGGCAATTCAATTCAGCAATCTGTAAATTATGAAAGAGGACTGAAATTTGACGATCAATTAATAACAGGGACAAATCCTCCTTAATTATATTACTGTTTTTTATTTTTTTGTATTGCATGCATGCTTCCAGTTCCTATAGTCTTGCTGTGTTTCTTGTTTTCTATTTTTATTAATTATTAACCTATGCTGCAGCAGAGAGGGTAGAATCGAAGCAAGGAAGTATGAGCTCTGTGGTGGGTGCATTTTGTCTAAATGAATTTAATTAGCCAACTCCTTCCATTAAAATAAATAAATGAAAAAAAGCTCTGCGTTATCAGAGCTACTGATTTCTGATCTAATAATTCTTTTTTTTTTTTTTAAATTATAATATAAAACAATATTATTACGGATTCTGTATTTTTAAATATAAAATAAAAATTTAGTTTAATTTTTTATAGTTAAAATGTTAAGTTTTATTTTGTATTTTATGTTTAATAAATACTCCATTATACTTAATTTATTAATATTTTATAATTTTATTTTTTATTTTTTATTTGTAAAAATCTTTAAAAATAAAATTAGAACTATTAATTATTGATATTAAAATAAAATAAAAAAATAATATAGAGGGTTCGTTACACTTAATATTTTTTTATATTATCTTTTATCATAATTTTTTAAAATAAAAAATACCATTAAAAATATTCTGATATAGTTGAATTAAAAAGAAAAAGAAAACTCGATAAATCTTGTTTCTATGCTGGAACTAAAGCATGGAATGTTACTTATTATCTGTGTCTCGGTTCTTTTTGAACCTTAACTTGAAAAATAATTAAACTAATGCAGATAGGAATTAAAACAGAACAAATGAACCCAAGAAAAGAAAATAATAAGTTGTTTGACCCACCAGAAATTGTTTTCACAATTAGAATGATCATGTAAAGGCAGATCAATTTTCATTCCTTTCAGTCATCTAATCGAACGGTTCAGATTACTTAACATGATAATGATTCAGTGCGCATGTATATCACGCGATTGAAATTAATTAACCATTAGATCTATCGTTCGCTAAATCCAACAGATGAAAATTCACAGAACTTAATAATATAAAAGGTTTGATTTTGTTCCTTTAGTCACATCCATTTGGCGTTAAAATACCACTGTACTGGTGGGTGGCCGTGAAAACCACCACCGGTGGCGGGCGGCAATGGCGCAAATAGTGGTGGTTTTCGATTTTGACAGGACGTTAATTGATGGCGACAGTGACCGTTGGGTGGTGACTCAAATGGGACTCTCCTCATTGTTTAATCAACTGCGTTCTACTTTGCCGTGGAATTCCCTCATGGTTTGTGCTTTCAGTTAGATGAATTTGAATAGATTTATGTTGACGACGGTTCATTTTATTTATTTATACCTTCAAGATTATATTCTATGAAAGATTAAAATGAATTTTTACGTATTACAATTTTTGGGTTTATATTCTTAAGATAAATTTGCAGGTGTTAGAATACTTTTAGTATTATTACTATTATTTTCTGAAGACGATTTCAGTGCTACCGAGTTAGTCAAAGTTTATTGGATTATTATTATTATTTTTATTATTATGATGATTATAAAGATGTGGCACTGCTACTTTTAGGATAGGATGATGAGGGAGCTTCACTCACAAGGAAAAACAGTCGATGACATTACTGAGTGCTTAAGTCGGAGTCCATTACATCCACAAGTTATTGCAGCTATACAATCAGCTCATGCCCTTGGGTGTGTACTATTTATTATTCTTTTCGATATTTTCTTTTTGGTTTTTTTTTTTTTTTTTTCAAATTTCTGTTTTCTTTAGTGTTTGTTGTGTTTGATTGAAGGTTATTCTGCTGGCAATACTGTTTTCTTGTTTCAGATGTGAATTAAGAATAATTAGTGATGCAAATCAGTTTTTCATTGAGAAAATCTTGGATCATCATGGATTGTTGGGATGCTTCTCGCAGATCACCACAAATCCTAGCTTAGTAGATGATGAAGGAAGGGTTAGGATTTTTCCTTACCATGCTTTGGGCACACCTCCTCACGGCTGTCATTTATGCCCTCCAAATTTGTGCAAGGTAAACACAGTTCCAATTTAAGCAGATTAAAATATTATATATTCTAGTAGTTCATTGGTTGGATTTCTTACTTGTTTGATTAGAACTTGGGTTTGCAGTTGGCATTATTGCATAGTGAGAGCTGAATTTGGCTTACCGTGATGCAATATGCAATGAAGTTCTATAGAGCTGCTAGAGAAATTGATGCGTGAACTCCTCTTAAAGGAGAAAATGTTCATGTTATATTTTGTCATCGTTGATGTACGCAGAGTAGTATTTTGTTGGGCCTTAAATGGAGAGGAGCTAGACTGGAATGTTATCAAGTCGAAGGCATGCACTTCCACTGATAGACTTGCATATCACTAGCTTTCCTAGCAGCTCGGGAACTTTCCTGGTTCACGAGTCTGGTTGATTTTTTCCTTTTCATTGAAAACTTGTGTCTTTTCAAGCCTATCTCAGTCCTGGGGATAATTTAAGGTCGCCTAGGAACTGTACCCATTCTGGGCTTAATACTTACGAAATATCAAACTATGTGGAGTTCTATTAAGAAGCTGAAAGAAACCTCAGGATTTAAAGAAAGGGAGGAAAGTCAGGAAGAAAACAATGTAGAAATATAAAACTACATTTTCATTTATATCATTTCTGCATGTGCTTAAGATTAGACTGTCAAAGAAATCATAAGAAATTTTACAACATAATATAACATTAGCTCCTCTTCTATTACGTGACCATCATGTTCAAAAATTTGATATGCAGGGCCTGGTAATTAATCAAATCTGTGCTTCAACTGCTGAAATTGAGAAAAGAAGATTTATTTACCTTGGAGATGGGAGTGGCGACTTCTGTCCAACCCTGAAACTTAGAGAAGGTGACTATGTGATGCCCAGGAGGGACTATCCCCTATGGAATCGCATCTGCAGCAACCCAACTCTTGTCAAGGCAGAAGTTCATGACTGGAGTAGTGGAGAGGAGCTTGGGGAGATTCTTCTCCACCTTATCAACACAATTTTCACGGCAAAGAACATTCAGAGTAGCAATTCTAATCAGTTGAATTAATCAGAAAGCAAGATTTGCACTAAAGAAGCATGCTCTCAAACTGTAACTGTTCCTCATTAACTAGACAGCAGAGTGGCATTAATGGTAGGAAAGTTCCATCAATTAGAGCAAGATAGTTTGTCCTCTGTAACTTTGTGCCACATTTGAAAACTAGATATACAAGTCAAGCTATAAACTTCTTACAAGATGTGGATATGAATTTCATTAGCTACATTTTATTCAAACTTTTTGATAAGAAGGTCCTTTAATTTGTTTGTGATTGGAAGTGCCGAGTGGTTGAATCCATGATAAACAGCTGCCTGTTTTGAATCTTTAAAGATTATTCCTAATAGTACGTTAGTGACTATGAATATTGAATAGGGTCTGTACTCTGTAAAAATCATCATTCTCACTGCGATGACAGGAATATTCTTTATGTAATTGATGGTATCCTTGCTAAATAGGTTGTTGAATCGGGTCAGGTTAGATTCCACGCTATATGGATGCACACGAATTGCCGTAAAATAATGTATGCTTTGACAAATTCGAGATTAAAAATCTTAAATTAATTATTTGCTTTGATAAGTTAATGTAATTAATAATATTAAAAAAATAATTATATTTAAAATTTAATTCAAGCAGCAAAAACGTTAGAAGTTTTAATTTAGAAATTTTTTATATGTACTAAGTATGTTTTTTTTGAAAATAAAAGAGATTTTAAATTCAAGTTTATGACTGTTAATTTTTTAATAAATAAAAAAATATTTTGTAAAAAGATATAAGACGGTTGAATAAAATAGATAAAGATAATTTAAATTGGGACGAAGACAGATAATTAGCACATCACTCGTTGGCCTTCATAGTTCGGAGATGTCGCAGAATTAACCTTTATGTAAATCCATCCATTTAGGTAGCATAGCAGATTAACGACAAAAACAATTGATTTGATTTTTTTTTTTCTTAATTATTAATCAACGGACAAGATGATTTCTGGCTTCATCTGAAGGTCTAGTTCGCCACAGCAACGCTGTCGATTGGAATCGAAAAACTATATTAAATATACAGAAGAGTGGGTCGGAAAACAATAAACTGGAGTAGTAGCCAATAACTTTCCAAAAAAATAAATATTTGTCTACTCATAAAAATCGGGAATCTAAAATGTTGGGTTTCCCTGACTTTTGTCAGCTGTCCAAAACATATAAAAATCCACCCAAATTCTTCCTCTTCCAGCAGAAACGTTTATTCTCTTCCTTCTTTTAAGACTCCTTTCAAACTTTTCTTTCGAACTCGTCAATTATTGTCCTCTCTAATCAAACGTTCTCTCTTTCTTTTCTTTCTTTCTGCGTAATAATAGTAATGGCAAAGAAAAGAGAAGAAAGAGAGATGGTTATGTTCTTGGATGGGATAATAGACTCCATGCCTGTTTTTGCAAAGGAGCTGATTGCTGGTGGTGTTGCTGGTGGCTTTGCAAAGACTGTTGTTGCTCCTCTTGAGCGTGTCAAGATTTTGTTTCAGGTTAGAAATCTTGATTCTTTGTTTAAAGACTGCATTACTTTTTTCACTTTTTCAGTTTTAATTCTTGGTTTTTCATATTCTCAAGATTGATGATGGTTGGTGCTTGTCTTTTTTTTTTTTTCTATTTATGATTAAGTTTCTTTCACAATGGGTTTTATCGTAGGAGAATTGGGTTTTCAATTGACTATGAACTTGCTTTCACTGGACTTGCCAAATTGACGAGTGATGGTCTCCAATTGGGAGTTCTTGGACTTGTCAATTATTTGGAGTTATTTTCTTGATAATTAAGGTGATCCTACCAATAAAAATAGTTAGAAAATGCAACAGTTAAAATACTTTTCAATGGAAAACAATAACTTCTTTTCCCATACTAGAGAAATCCAATTTATTGAAATTGCCCATAATGGTTGATTTCTCCTATTAAGATGCATATATCTAGTTCTCTGCAATCTATGATGAAAGTGGCGATGCAATAATTATATTAGTTAAGATATAAATGATAATGTATTGTAGAAATCTAGGATGTGAATAGCTTTACAATGAAGTTGATTAGATCTTCGTCATGCCCCTGCTAATAAATTGCATTCCTTTTTACTGTTTCAACTGACAATCACTTCAAATTTACTGTCATAGACTGAGGTTGGTGTTACATTTCTATATGTGGTTCTCTGTGGATGGGGCTTGATTCTTTCCTTTTTCTTATATTGATGTGCATTTTTTATGGGTGATAGAACGCTATGGCTGAGATGCATGTCACAAGAAGATAATAACAATGTGGAGTCTAAAGTGATTCTATGGCTAATTTCATTTTTCTCATTGTTTTCTTTTCCTTCCAACTTTGATGCTATGATAAAGCTATCTATTTGAAGGCTGCATAGGGAAATTTTTTATTTTTTATTTTTTAGAAAAAGCTCATTTATTTTTCTTTTTCAGACCAGAAGAGATGAATTCAAGGCTATAGGTCTACTTGGATCCATTAGAAAAATTGCAAAGACAGAAGGCATTATGGGTTTCTATAGGTGGATCACAAAGTCATTGCCTTTTTTGTTCGTATATGTGTTTCCCCTCCTTTTTATTTTGTTTTTTTTTATTTTGTTTTTCTCATTTATGTTGTGGGTTATCTACAGAGGCAATGGAGCCAGTGTTGCTCGAATTGTTCCCTATGCAGCCTTGCATTATATGACTTATGAGCAATATCGTAGATGGATCATTCTTAGTTATCCTGATATTGGGAGGGGTCCTGTACTTGATTTAGTGGCAGGATCATTTGCTGGAGGAACGGCTGTGCTTTTTACTTACCCTCTTGATTTAGTTCGAACTAAATTGGCTTACCAGGTAAATAATTAAAGGCTCTCTCTCACAACCACACATATAGGTTCAAAAATTTTATTGAGTTGATGATATTGGAGGTCCCTTGCAATGTGCCAAAGTCTTTGGAGCAGGAGTGCTGAGGTTGGGCAGCAATACCATCTACTTGGCTTGGCTAGTCCAAGTAGACTCTAGTTGCTAATAGGATGTCTTTCTCCTCTCATCCTCTCCTTTGCCTCCCGAAGCACAAGACTTGCGTCGATTTTTACATTTCCTGGAGTTCACATAGAATGAATTTTATTTGATAGTGCAGGTTGTCAATTCTTCAAAAATGAGTATGCCTGCAGTTGTTAATACTGAACAGGCTTATAGAGGAATCTCTGATTGTTTCTCAAAGACCTTCAAAGAATCTGGATTTAGAGGTCTCTATCGTGGTGTGGGTATGTGTTGCAATGAATTGAGTTTTGTTGTTATTGTGTGTTTTCACTGCTCTGCATTCTTTTGGGTTTTTAATTATTAATGTTTAGAAACCATTGCCAGCTCCATCGCTTTATGGAATCTTCCCTTATGCTGGTTTGAAGTTTTACTTCTATGAGGAGATGAAACGCCATGTTCCTGAGGAGCACAAAAAAGATATTATGGTCAAACTGGTATGCGGATCGGTTGCTGGTCTGTTAGGTCAGACCTTCACATACCCTCTCGATGTTGTGAGAAGGCAAATGCAGGTAACTATTTCTAGATACACCACACATGAATTTGGAATATAATTATGAAGCTGGGAAAATTCATTATAGCATCTTAACAGGTCCAAAGGCTTGCAGCTTCCAGTTCTCCAGAGCTGAGAGGAACATTTGAAACCCTTGTTATGATCGCTCAAAAGCAAGGGTGGAAGCAATTATTTTCAGGGCTAAGCATCAACTACTTGAAGGTATCAAACCCCACCTTTGTTTTTCTTTTCTTTTCTTTTCTTTATTATTATTATTATTATTATTATTATTATTACTTCCTCTACCATGTTTCGACTAACCGAAGCATCTGGTTTGTCAGGTTGTACCATCTGTGGCAATTGGTTTTACAGTTTATGACCTGATGAAATCATGCCTGAGAGTTCCATCTCGAGATGTGGTAGAAGTAGTGACAGATAAAAGAAATAGTCAACCGTCCCTTCACTCTTGAGATATGTAATTACCTATTCTTGACCCCATTAAATATTCATGCAAAAAGTAATTAGGTTTCTCATTCAATTCTTTCAAGCTGTACAACGCTACCTGCAGAGGTTATCCCCACTCCACCTTGGTAACTATGTACAAAATCTAGCTTCACAGACGATATGGAAGAAAACTTTATTGATTTACCGGAATTAGTTTCTCCATAAGTATGCGATTTTGTTTCATTTAAGAACAAGCCCACATACGTTTTATATATACGGAAGTTTTAACATCAACAATGGATTCTGCATTAAGATATTATGTAGTGATGCATGCCTTTCACAATCTCTAGTTTGCGCATGACAGATTGGATCTTGTCCATTTTGAACTGAAATTAAGCAATATCATTGTCAAGCACATTGCGGGCATCTTATAACAGAAAATCCCCCTGTTAAACAGTGTCATAATAGTCACAGATGGTCTGGTTGCTACTTCTTATCTCTTCTATGTATTTAACAATCTTGTCAGTTCCACTACAAGCACAATGTACAGCTCAAAAGTATTCTCATTTTTACAAGTTCATGATAGTATGTGTTTGCCTTTAGTGAACTGCATTTGGGGTGCTTAAAGGTAAATAAAATAACAGCAGTACAGCATCAAAGTGTAATGATTTTCACCAGTAATCCCCACAAGAGCATTTGCCATCCTTAAAGTGATGGAATCGCTTGTTGTCCCTGACAATAAGCTCCCTCCCAACAATCTTTGACATGATCTTTATTGCATTGTGACAATCACCACAAATACGGAGATTCTTCATGATTCTAAGAGTTTGCCTTGCAGGAGTACTGATCAAACCATAAGCAATTGCCAAGCGCTCGCTGTGATACATTAATGCCTGCTCTTTTGCCTCCTCATCAATATCGTGAAGCACATATCTCGTGTCCGGAACATAACCTGCTTCCCTCAGCTGCCCATTTAGGCCTTTCAACTTCTCATATCCCTCTTCCCTGTAAGGTTCTGTGCACCGATACTCGCCCAAACTATTCTTCCCCTCCAGCATATTAATGACAGACTGCTTCTTCCTTGGAGGCAATGCTATCTTGTTGGCATTGGCTTCAGAAGGATCAAGAGCAACCAATAGCTGCTGAACATGATCTTCAAGTTCAATGTCACCATGAATTTGTGCAAAACTTCTAAGAGCCATCCAAACTTCCATAGTAGGCTCAAACGGCATTCTCTCAATGAACTCCTTAGCTTCACACAAATGACCAGCTTTTCCAAGAATATCAATAACCCCAAGATAATGGTCAATCCTAGGACTCATACCATATTCATTCCTTAATGCTTCAAAGAATAATAAACCTTCTTTTATAGCTCCCGCACTAGAACATGCTGCAAAGACGACCGAGAAAGTATTTTCATCGGGCCGTAATCCAGATTCCTTCATCTCCTCAAACAACAACAATCCATCATCTCCTTGCCCATTCGCTGCATACCCGCTTATCAACAAATGCCAAGAACGCATATTTCTCTCGCGCATTTTATCAAACACCCTGCGCGCATCTCTCACACTCCCACAATTTCCATACATTTCGATCAATTTATTATTCATTTCAATATCATCAGCAAAAGTTGACCGTCTCAAGAATTCATGTACCCTTTTACCCATATCAAGCAACTTCAGACTCCCACAGCAATCCAATAAAGCACCAAAGACGCTACAATCCGCAGAAGCACCCTGACCCATACACTCTAATGCTTCCTCAACTTTACCTTCATCGCATAAACTCATCAAATCAACATTGTGAAGGACAACTGTGGAGTGTCCACGTAAGGGATCATTGTTTTGATTAAAGTTTTGAACTTTGAATTCAGTTGGAGGGTTTTGGTGTATCTTTCTACGATAAACCTTGGTACGGGAGTTCTTTTGCGACTTGGAGGCTGTGTAGGAGGAGCAAAAGGTTTTGAATTTACTTGGATTTAGCGAAGGTGTATGTGTGTTGAGACCCTGAGAGAGGTGAGGAGATAATATCATTGGGTTTCCAGTGCGTTGAAGAGAAAGCATGGATGCCATTGATATGCCAGCTCTCCCTCTTTCTTACAATAAAGCAACAAGCAAGTGAGGTCTGAGCATCGATTAATATCTTTAAATTTTGGACTATTCGGTACTAGTGAATGTGATTGTGCAGCAACTAAACGGTGACGTATATGTAAAATATAATACTTTGACACGTGTCCCAATGCTTAACTGATATAACTGTAACTAAACCAACTAATTTGTCTCGCCTATTTTCTCATTTTTGGTATTGTGCTTGTAAAAATAAAGACTTCTTGATTGTTTGAGCATGTTGAACGTTATGCAATCACTATCTCTTGAATGGCACGAGAATTGACCACAAGAATTACTGATAACAAAATGGCTACAGAATCCTGCACTGGAAATCATATTCAAATGTTGACTTCCTTTCTGATAGCTTTACTCGAACAATTGGGGTTGCAGTTCAAGCAACTCTCAAGAAAAGTAAAAAATAAGAAATAAATAAAATTTTGCTTATGCAAGTTAATCTACTAGTCTCCAAACGCAGCTGTAACAACATTATTCTACGGACAGAATTGATGATCAATGACTGATCTAACATACTTTCATTATTGAGCTCATCTGGAGCCAATTAAACTTGTCAAGTTCACTTGTGGAGAAGCTCAGCCTAGCATGTACAACCCTATTGGGTTTGTTCTGATGTCCAAAATTTATTATTGGAGTGCATCACCACCCTAAGCAATTCCAACATACCCTGGACTGCCCATTCCAAAATTATTTTCTGAGAAACCCAACTTTGTGGCCATTCATGCAATAAGATTTTGAAACAGAAACTTATTGCATCACTTTCCATTACAAAATGGACCTGTCAATCCATTTCATAAGCAAATCTTCCACCCTGGAAATAGAAAATGACTGCTAAACATTTTTCAACTGCAAGGGCAAATGTTCCATTTCTGTGGATTGATGAATGCTACTATAAATCTGCAGGTATTGCTCAAAAATTCAATCCTATATTCTTGTCAGAACATCTCTAGTTGTAAAGCAAGATAAACGATTCCATTCAAACTGATAATACCTACAAAGGTCAGATGGTCAATAACTTCCACAACAACAAATTAGGGACGTCAGAAACACAAAGGATACATATTATAATTTGGTCTATATTTCAGAATAAAGAATGTACATACTCATGATGACTGATAGCAGAATCACACAACTATCACTTACCATAACAAAACCATCTCAAAGCAGAATCAGACCATCAGAGAACTTTGTAAATAATTTTATACATTCACCATCATCGCCAGCTCTTTGCTCAGCAGAAAGGAATACAACGATGTACTAAGTAAATTCAATTTGAAAGGAGAATAGAAAAACTACTTGCAATGCAAACAAAGGAAGAAAACTACCAATTTAAAATGCGGATGGGATATCTGATGCATATTGGTTTTCAGTTCTCAGAGAGAAGCACTTCAGAAAATGTTCATTATAAGAAATCCAACATTTAAACGAATATTCAGGCATCACATGAATTGAAGCAATATCAGACTCTTTGCCAGAAAGGAAAAGGAATTAAATTCCTCCTTTTAACTCAAAATACAGTTTATTGCTTAATGAGATTAGTTTCTGATGAGTTTTATTGCTCAATACAAACAGTAACTATATAAAATGTTAGCTTAACATTTCTCGTGCTGACCCAAATCTATCTAAGCCAACCAAGCACCGCATAATTTGGTAATACACAGCATAGTATAAAGTTATAACCCATATGTAGCACAATATAAGCCCAGCAGCGTATCAAATGATATAATCTGACCACTCTGAGATAAAAGAAGTATGGTCCATGGATTCTCCAGGACATTCCTCATGCTTTGCAGGTGTTTCCTTTCCACCCACCAACCTTGCAGGGTTTCCCACTGCTGTAGTTCGAGGGGGAACATCAATCAGCACCACTGAGCCAGCCCCAACCTTTGCTCCTTCCCCAATCTTAACATTTCCTAAAATTGTCGCGCCTGCTCCAATCAACACTCCGTCTCCAATTTTGGGATGTCGATCACCGCATGCTTTCCCTGTTCCTCCAAGTGTAACATGGTGCAAAATTGACACATTATTCCCAACCACTGCTGTTTCACCAATGACAACACCAGTTGCATGATCAAACAATACCCCCTTCCCAATCTTTGCTGCTGGATGTATATCAACAGCAAAAACATCAGATATTCGAGAGTGTAAAGCCAGTGCCAATGGCCTGCGTGCCTCGGTCCACAACTTGTGAGCAACTCGATGAGCCTACTTTAAAGCCATGAAAGAGAGAATCCAAACAAAAAACAGTAAATGTTAACTTGATCTTTGTAATCCTAACCGTAAATAATTTCTATCAACAAAAGGTCGATATTTCATGTATTATATAGTAACATAAAAGAACCTGCCCTCCGTGTTTGGAATGATTCTTGAGTTAGAATTCGCTTAAATTAAATTTTATTAAGAAAATTGAAATTTAAGTGGCATATTGGCATTGTTTGCAACAAATCACATGAAATTAATTCTTTCAAAATCATATCAGTTCTGGCGTGTTTTCATCTTTAAAAATGGAGTTTTCTTAATGAGCTTTTGAAACATGGGAATTGACAAAATTAAATTACCACGAAAATAATTTTATCAATTAGCAAATTAAAAAAAAAAAAAAAAAAGCAGCTCCAGTGAATTTTTGCAATTTCTTGACGTTGCAAACAGAGCATAGATTAATGATTCAGATGTTCATTCATAAAAAACTTGAATTACACACCTGGCAAGCCAAGAACCCTTTATAATTAAGAAGGCAATGAGAGAACGAAACGCAAGCAGGGTCGCGAACACGAGCAGCCCTAAGATCAGCGACAGCAGCAGCACGAAGAGAAGAATCGGAAGAGAAAGTATTGAGAAAAAGATCATATAAAAGAGTAGATAGAAGCGTAGATGAGCAAAGCTTGTTCCCTAAATGGAAAGAGAGAGACCGCTCAAGGGAAGAGTGAGACAGAATCGTTGAATAGAGGTAGCTAGCTAATGCTGGCTCTGACTCCGCGTCTCGCCGAGCCTCCGCTTTAATCTGCGCCCACACCCATCCCTCGTCTTCGTGGGTTGTGATTGAGTCATTTGTTGCCTGTGGAGTTGGCGGAGGAGAATAGCGTAGCTCGCCGGCCGGCATCGGTTTTTGTAAATTTTCTTTTTTCAGTTTTATAATTTGATGAGATCAAAGAGAAGTTGGGTCTGTCGATAATTTGGATTACTATTTTGTTCAGTTTTATTGTCTGCGAAGCACGAGAGGATGAGTTTTTTCTGCTGATTGAGTGGGCTTAAGTTGCAATTTGCCCCTTGAACTTTCTCCCGACGTCCAAGACTTTCTAAAATTGTTGTTTTTCTTTTCCTTTTGTATTAGATTGATAGATCTATTGTTGTTATACAATTTAATAAATATATTTATTTTTCAAAAAAATTGAATTTAGAAATAATATAGTGGGTATTTATATATATATATAATAGTTTTCTAAAGAAATATCTCTTTGCAAGTATGTGAATATTAAAAAAATAATAATAAAAAAGTCGAAAAGAAATAAGTAATTAAAAAAAAGAAAATAAAAGAATAGTTTTGCAATAGAAATTTTTGTTCTTTTAATATATGTCACTTACTCTATAGAACATCCGGAATCTAATTTTTGGGGAAATTAGAATGAATTAGTCAAATTGGCAGATATTATCTGATTTTTGGAGAAATTATAATGAATGTGTCAAATTGTAAGATATTTCAGATAATAGAGGAAAAATTTAATTTTGGGGCGATTCAGGCCTTGCAAAAAAAATTCAGGGGGAAAAATTGACACTTAAGCCAGAATGGAGTGAGGACACGTGCAGCTTTATCCTCTAGTTAAGAAGAGAGGATACTGGTTGACCAATGACCACACGACATTCCTAGATAGTGATTTTATGTTTTATTTATTTTCCTAGCTAAGGCATTTAAATATTAATTAACTTTTAAGTATTGATCCTGATCAGGGAAATAAAATCCATAATCAACTCATTAGTGTGATCTTTAAGTATTTATTTATTTCCTGCACAAAACATTAACTCTTGGCATTAGTGGGCTAACTTTTTTAAAAACATGTTTTGGGCAGTATTAGCATTACTAAGAGTTGTCCATAACTACATCAAACAACAGAGACATGCATAAGAAGGGAAAGGAAAATATATTCAACAAAGCCAGTCCTGCAATTCTTGCACAATATAACTTAGTGATATATAATCATATGCGCCCCTAGTTTCTTAGGGAACGCCAGCTACACACAATTTTTAAAAGGTTAGCAGGCTTTTCCATTACAACAATCAATGATCAATCTACTCTAATTTTCCTGATGTTAACGGTCAATATCAGCCTCAGGAGGATGTGGAGACTCTCATTCCCTTGTGCTGCTCGCATCTCTTTCTTCCTTGAACTGGAGCTCTCATGCAGACTGAGCCACTTTGTAAGGCAACTCCACATGTTAGTGAGTCAAAACCTGACAAGGACCTACTGGTTTTAGAGTTACTTTGAACCCTCTTGCCTTTGTGCTGCCAACATCGCTTATTTCCTCCAACGGGTTGCCTGCTGCAGACTGAACCATTCCCCAAAGTTGCTCCACAAACAGTGGATAAATGTTCATCAACTGAACTTTCATTAGAAGTTGATGTATTATGGATTGTGCAAGGGCCCAAACTAGTAAATACCGAACTGATGGAAGGGATATGGCATTTTTCTTCTGCTATTGGCTTAGAGGCACAGCTGTTAATCCTCATCCCTTTATGTTCTTCACATCTTTTCCTTCCTGGCACTACTTCCATTCTGCAGAAATTTCCATCACCTAAATTGACTCCACATGTAGCATTCTTGCCCTGGTCATCATTAGAGCTGGAATCCAGATGCAGATCAGGTGCATAATGTGAGTTTCCTTCTGCAATGGGCTTTGGATTACAAGCATAATTTCTCATTCCTTTATGTACTTCGCACCTCTTTTTCCCAGGAACTGGTGGCTTTTTACAAATTATAGCATCACTCATGATGATTCCACATATTGGAATGAAGTCCTGATCATCAGTGCCATATTTGTCTGAAACTAATCTAGGCAGTGATCTGCTGAATTTGAAAATACCATGGAGGAAACTCTTGCCTTCCTCATCAGGAGGAAAATTAAATTTTTCTGGTGAAAGTGGCTTGCTTGATTCAATTTTAACACCCACTCGACTCGGACGTATAAACAGAAGCCTTTTGGAAATACTTGAAAAACTGTTAGTACTTGAAGCAATTTTACTCAGTTTTTGAAGGATATCATTGGGACGACGTGCACCATTACTGCCTCTATTCCACGCATAGTCAAAAGTGTCGAGCAACTGAGCTTCTGTTTCCTCAGCCTTCCTCTTATCTTTCATCTATTTACATTCAGGGAAGGCAATGAGAGGGATACACTAGAATTCCAAAAATTATATGCCAGAAACCATCCCTGGTTTCACTTGCTGCAGGCACAATTGCAACCAATCTAAAATAATGTATGACGACTGTATATTTAAGCATGTATCATCACTTGCAAACACGCATACAGATCACCATTTTCTAAACCAACCTTTGCACAATGAGATAGCAGAACTTCACAAGTCCTAGACAAATGGGTATTACTTCCTGAAAACATCTGTATTCTTATGATTGCTATAAATATCTATCATTATAAGACCTTCATGGTTACTTGATTGAAAATAATAAGATTATGGTACTACTTTCATATGTGATTCTTGAAACATGGTTACAAAAGGGTCAAACTTACTAACATGACTTGTCAGAAAGTCCATTTCAGAAGCTAGATTCATTTATGATTATGCACAAATTCACTCGCATATAACTAACCAAGCAAAGCAATATAATTATATATGTAGGAAATACTTACAGGAGCCCATCTAAACGCAATGGAGTGACCTCTTAAGAATATCTCCTCAAACAAACCAGGTCCTTTTTGAGGAGACTCAATTTTAGAGTCATTCCAGTGACTAGTGGCATAGCTAGCGCCCAAATGAGAACCTGAACGACCATAATGCTGGAGCCTGCTCCTGACGTTGTCAGCTTGTCCAAGATAAACCACCGCTATGTCATCTGGGTCAATCTTGCCAACTTCACGCCCTAACCCAGATCGAGAAACTGCTATACCAAGCTCATATAAACCAGGATATGATCTCGTAGGAAGATTGTGAACCCTGTATCTTGTTGCTCCTTCTTTCCCTTGAGAATAATCTTCCCAATCACAAGGCCCAACTAGAATCTGAAAATAGAAGCATGGTTTTATTAATTATAGAAACTGAACTTTGAGCTATTTATACATGAAAGACTCAAAATTTGTGAAGATAAGCATGCATCTGTTACAAGATCTCATGTTTGCTCAAAAAAGATCAAAACTTCGATTGAGCCCAGAAGCTAACCTGCCATTTGGAGAAGTGAGTATCGTGTTTCGTACGCTTGTAGTCTTCTCTCTTCAATCTTGATGCAGCGGCAGGAACACTAGAGTTCTCGCTCGCTGCCATTTCTGGCTGCTAGCAGTATTTCATTTCTGATAATGACCGTTAATCAGGTGGTTTTTTAAAAGTGCGTGGTGTTGGAAGGTTAGATTAGATTTGTTCTGTTCATTTATTTATTTAAATTTTGAAATTGGATGAACTTAGAACGGGCCAGGTTTGGGTTTATTGGGCTTTATGGGCCTCATCTTCTTGCCAAATTTTTGCT
The DNA here is from genome assembly GCF_019578655.1 of Ricinus communis. NCBI lineage: Eukaryota > Viridiplantae > Streptophyta > Magnoliopsida > Malpighiales > Euphorbiaceae > Ricinus > Ricinus communis. Next base: position 28,096,507 of record NC_063258.1, read on the forward strand.
TTCGATTATTTGAAAGAGCAACAGAACTGGGCTTTGTGGTTGTGCCAGATCATTTCTAAACCTACTTGGACCTAAAAGTTATGCGCCCGCCTAAACTAAAATATTTACTATAAAAAGAATAAATTTCTACTGGCGTGAGGTTTAATTAAAATGACAAAAACGTTTTATTTTTAACAATTTAAATCTAAATTATATATTTTTTGCATTAAGTATCCTATCACTTTTAGGATGAATAAAAGAAAACATATTATGCAGCTAGCGGCTTATTGATTTTTCAAGTATTAAAAAAGCTCTAATTAATATTAATGTTAAAGAACAGTAAAGAAACAAAAGACTTAAGTTTAAAAGTTTTAGCCTAAATACGGATTCATGCTCGTGAATTTGTATCAATTAATCGTCTAATCGTGCATTGTACGGCCGTTATTATTATTTTAATTATAAATTAAATTTATAGATACTATTCAATCAATTGTCTAAATATTTAATATTAATTTATAATAATTTTAAAAATAATAGCAAGTTAACTATTTTTAGATATTTTTAATTTTTTAAAATTATTTATATTATTAAATATTATTTTTAAAATATTTATTTATTAACTTAATATTATATAAGTTAATACTATCAGTGTAATTGATATTACTATTTCTTTAAAAGTTAGAAATTATTATTTAATTAAAATTAATCTATTAATGAATATAATATTTAAAAATATTATTTTTTATAATTAGGATCATTATTTGATTAGAAAATTAGTTTGTTAGTTATTATAATATTAAAATATAATTAATATACTATTTCTTAGAGTAATTATTATATAATTAGAAAAGTAATCATTATCTAATTAGAAAATTAATTTATTAATAATATGTTATTTATTAGAATTAAAATGAGTGTTTAAATAGGAATGTAACTTATTAATCAATAAATTAATAAAAGGCTATAAAATTACATGTAAATTTGAATTCTATATGTAAAATATAGTAAATAAGTCAAAATAAAAATCATACATGCCAAAAATTAGTTACACGTATAAAAAAGATTAGATTTTAAAAGTTATTATATATATATATTATTTTTTTAATATTTAAATATCTATAATATTGAAATTTAACTTAATATATATTTAAATTTTATTTTTAAAAAATATTTAAACGCTTGCATGAAGTACATGTAAATATATTGAATGCAAATTATATAGAAAAATAAAATATTTATAAAAAATAAATTTAAATATATAAATTAAAAATTAAAATATTGAAGTGATTAAATAATTAAAATTTATTAAAAATTAGCTAAAATTTTGTAATTTTAAAGGTAAAAAGTACTAAATAGGACACTCATGAATACAAATGAACAATTATTTACTGAAAAAGATAAAAACTGTATATAATGAACGTGCTGACAATCCGCATGCCACATTCAATAATTTCTGTGCAGCAAAAGGCAAAAGTGTCCAGCTCTCTTTATCGTTAAATCAGAAAGAAAAAAGAAAAGGGATATATGAAATGACATCAGACCTGTAGAGAGAAGGGTCTGCTCGGCGTTGAATTTGATAGCATCCTTCGCCTTATTAATTTACCTTTTGAAATAAGATTGTAATTAGGCCTTGGAAAAAGTCATTGACTAGCAATTAAAATCGAAAGGGCGGCGGCTTCTACTTGTAAATGAGTGTGAGTACGAATGATGCCTGCTGTAGCGTTAGTAGGCATTAGGAGTGATGACTTCTTAGATGCACCTAACCTAACAAATCTAGAAAAGAAAATTAGAAATTTAATAAAGAAAGAAAGAAGACATGTGCATGATAACGACCCAATGTATTGTCTAGGAAGTGTGGATGAATATTATATTAGCAATAAACAAGGAGTTGGTGGTCCACATTGGTCAACAATTTCGAGCAAGTCGCTCGCTGTTCATGAGCAATAAGTAGCTCAAAATCAACGAATTAATTAATGCGCAATGATGCTTACAATTACCCTAACCACATGCGTACGGTCTATAGTAAAACATTTAGCATCTAAATTCACCCAACGTCATTTATAATCAAACTAAGTCGAGAATGTTAATTGAAATTCATGATATATGTCTATGCTTTTGAGTTGTTTAAAATTCTTGAATGTAATAGATGATTTTGGGTCCTATTCAATTCACCAGCATGTTTTTCTCTGTTAAAGATTAAATATTACCAAAACTGTTTGTTTCAGTTACAGAGGACAATGTCAAAATTCAACGATGTAGTTCAGTTTTGACTTGTTACCCAGCGGATGTTTGTAACTGGTAAAAAAAGAAAAAGAGAAAAATCTATTTATTTCGGCTTGCTGCCAAAATAGAATCTTGGTAAGAGAGCTTTGAGAAAGAAGGGAGCATCTCCAATATTATTATTATTTTCGTATAAGAAACATGTCATTTTGGAATGGAACCTAGTTCTCTTGCTTTTACTTTTGCGGTGCGTCGTCAAAGTTAACTTTATAAAAAACAAAGATGAAAAGAAAAACAGAAACTTTCATATCCATAATTGGACCTTTTCTTTTAAAAGAAAAAGCCAGCAAGACCGAATTCTTTTAGATCCAGAAAGTATGGAAGGTGGTGATAAATTCTTGGATACCATGTAGAAATTTGGATTGTGATGAAAATTGATTAATGATGAAATTTACAGTATGAAGCAATTTTATTATATATACATTTATATCTTGCAACGATTTCTAAGCCATCAAAACATCTGCTTATGGTCTATAAAATGCTAATTTCTCATTTAGAAAATATTTTTTTTTTCAAAGCTTGTAATGACATGTCTGTACAGCTTTCCGCCGTATAGGCCCGACACCTTCCCTTTTTTTCATTTTGCTTGATGTATACTTTATAACATATGATCTTTCAACTTATTGTCTAACCTCTATGTATATTGTATTGTATGTTACATACGGTGTATCAATTATTGCAACCTTTAAATTTGCTGATGCAATTAGTTACATAGAGTTTCCAACAAATATTATATATGTATATTCAAACTCAAATTTGATAATATGATTGAATTAGCAATATTTAATGATATAAATATAAAAAGAAATATGATTTGCATAAAGTAATACAAGCAACATCTCAAGTGGGATTGATTGAACTGGAACTTTATATATATATATTAAAACGTCAGCATAAACTGGCTAATTAATCCTGCACCCAATACAAATTAGTTGGCATTCGCTATTTATAATTGTTATTTACTGTATTGTATATTATCCGATGCATGAGCAGACATTTGAAATTTCTGTCTTCATATCCACTTTAGACAAAAAATAAAAGGATTAGGTGTAGACTTAGACATGTCCTTTTCTCATAGGAAAATAAGTCAGATCGTCAAAATTTGTATCCACCTCGACCAACCCCTTTCCTCCATTTGTCAAATCTGACTTACTATTGTAAATTTGAATTCAGATTTTTTTATGCAATTTTAATTTTATAATATCGCTTCGAGAATATTTTTTTAATAAAATATAAAATATTTTATAAAAATTAATGAGTTAATAAAAATTTATTATATTTAGATGTAAAACATGTGATGAAATACATATATTTGAGATTTTTAATATTATATTATTAAGTTTAAAATAGTTATTTTAATAATTTATATTTATCATTTTTTAATTAGTATAATCAATTTTTTATATTATTTTTTATTTTAAAATTTTAAAAATTATTATCGAAAACTATTTTTAAAATAGACGAGATTATAAGTATTTTACGAAATTTAAAAATTATTATTTTATTAGAAAATATAAAATATAAAAATTAATTTATAATTAGTGCATGTGAAAATTTATAATTGATATAAGGCATATATTGCCTTGAAATATAATATGATTTTTGAGTTTTGAGCATGGAGGTCTGTTTTGCCCCACCATTCTGTTCCCTAAGCAAGGAAAAGAAAACAAAGAAAATTAAATAATTTCTGACATGCCTACTCTAATTTAAAATTATGGTAAGCAGCCGAAGCCTATAGTAAAGAGTCATAATTATAAGAATTGTGGGGAAATAAATAAAACTATTTTTATTCTTTTTTCTTTTCTTTTCATTTCATAGGTTTTCTATTTTAAACGTAGGGACTATATTTTTGTTACATTTTAACACTCTTGTCAATTAATCTTATACATTTTTTTATAGTACGATATTAATAAAATATAATTTTTTAATTTATAAAATCACATAAAAATAATTTTATTATTAAAAATTAAATATGAGAATAGAAAAATAAGTTTTTCTAAACTTTTTCTTGAGATTTCCTTTTCTAATGATAAGGAAGATGGTCAATCTCTTGGTCATACTAAATACAATAATTTCCACATGAATGTACGAAACAAATTTAGTGCACAAATCATATCATTTTGCATTAATACTTAACAATATAACATAAAATATATAATTATTATAATTCATTATATACTCAACAAATGTCAGCTTTTAAACAATATTCTTTCCTTCTCTAGCACCTAACCCCTTAATTTATTACTCAAATTATATTTTCTTTTTCTCTAACCTGGAAAAATGTCCTTATCAGAGGCTCCTTACATTACAAAATATTTAAATTTAACGGGTAAGCGAATTCCAATAATTCATCTAAGTCTATTGGTTAATTCAAAACAGGGAAAAAAAATAAAATTAGGATCAAAATCAGGTCTAGTTTCTTGAATTTCTTGTTGTCGTTTTGTCTGTTTCCATTTTCTGCATTGGCAGTTTGGCGCTTTGTCTTTGGTAAATGAAAGAAATTTCAGTTTCAATTTTCTTTTCTTTAAAAAAAAAAAAACACATTCGTCCAAGAAACTGTGCCAAGTTTGCTTTTTCACCCATGAACCAACTTCTCTGTTCCTTCTCTAACCTCACGCTTTCCACATGATCTAACATCAAAAGGAAAAAAGCATAGTGCCCTCAGTTTCCTTGAAAGGAACTTGTGCTTGTAAAAACTGATACGAGTTTTGCTTGATCCAAAGTTATCTACAGTCTTCTTTAATTTACATGTAAAAAGATAACTAAACTAACCCAGATTGGAAACAAAGTGCCTTGAAGTGCAAGAAGTCCTCTTCTTCTACTTTTGTCACTTGCAGACAGCTTTTTATCAAGACACTTTGAAAAAGCAGTAATCTTGGTTTCTGTGCTAGCTGCCCCACTCCATTTGATAATAATGCAGTTCTTTTTCTGTGTTCAAGAATTTGTTTTATGAGGAAATTTGATTGGGTTTCTGCTATGGAGTGTGTTCAAGAAGGCGAAGAGGATTAGGGTTGTATTTTTTTTTCTTTTTCTTGATTCTTCATTTTTTTTGTCCGCTGAGAGATTGGATATGAATGGGAAAAGTAGTTCAGGTGTGGTGCTGGTTGGAAAAGTTGTGGTGGTTGCTGTTAAGGTATCAAAAGAGATATCAAGAAGAGCTTTGTTTTGGGCTTTGACTCATGTTGTTCAACCTGGTGATTGCATTAAGCTTCTGGTGGTCCTTCCTGCTCACTCCTCAAGTAATCCTTCTTTTTCTATTTCTTTTTCTGTTCCTTTTTCCTCTTTAATTTCATCTCTCTCTCTCTCTTTTTCTCTCTCCAATCATATCCTAATGTTGACATCATCTGTTATAGCTTTGATTGCTTGAAGTTATCTACCTCGTTTATCAAGATTCAATTTCATGCTAATTGGCCTATTTTAATTGCTCCCGTAGTGTAATGCTTAACAGAATCTTTGGTTGGACAGTGGATGATGTTCTTGAACTTATAAGAAGGTCTTGTGTGATAAAAATATTTCTTGGCATTGATTTCTGGAGTACAAGTAAGATCAGGAGCCTTTTTCCTGGAATTAAATTGCCGACTCTTGAAAAATTGAATCCTAATCTTTAACATAGTATAGTAGCAAAACACGATTGTTATTCAGACACTATTAGTTCCATAATGACCTTGATCAAATCCGGCAACTGAACCTATTTGATGAATCTCTTAATCCCTTGTTTTAGGACATTGAATGAATGATTATAGAGAAATGCTGATAATGGACTTGTGTAAGATAAGCTTAAATGTCATTTTCAGTGTTTATCTAGTGGAACATGTGAGATCTTAAGGAATTAAAAGAATTTTAGCAAATCTGGGATGTGCAGAGTAGGACATAGAAAACATATCAAAATTAATTCCCATAATGAGCTTGACTAATCATACCAAATCATTGAAATATTGAGTTTTAAGGACTATGGTGTTTATTTTTGTTTTTTTCCCTTCTATCCATGTGACTTCATATTAACTTTAAGAAGGTTGATAATGATGACTAAAGTTCATGAAATACATGTTCAGATAAAAGAGTATGGGGTTTCACGAAATTCACCAGTGACTGCACTAGTGGTAACCGGAAGTCACTATCAGGAACCAAGTTAGATCAGAGAGATGATATTTCAGATTCATGCTCTGAAATGCTGCGTCATCTCCATGATGTTTATGATCCTGAGAAGGTCTGGGCGTCAATTTCTTTGTTTATACATGTTTTGGTATTTCATTCCTTTTTTTCTTTTAATTGAGTCTTTAACACCTTTTACCCCTTGTACAGATCAAAATCAGGGTAAAAGTTGTTTCTGGTTCATCATCTGGTGTGGTAGCTGCTGAAGCAAAGAAGGCTCAATCAAACTGGGTTATATTGGACAAGTAATAAAATCATGTAAACTTTGTTCTCTTGAATAACGCAGACGTTCATTTGCATTGTAGAACTAGAAAGTATTACAATTATATACTTGTTGATTTGGAACATGCCATTACTTTTCTCTTTGCACATAGCTTAAAGTTTGTGCTTCCACCTATTTGTTCAACCAAACACTCTTTCTGTTTCTTGACAGACATTTGAAACATGAGACAAAATACTGCATGGAAGAGCTACAGTGTAATGTTGTGGTTATGAAACGGTCTCAGCCAAAAGTGCTTCGTTTGAATTTGATTGGATCGCCAATGATGCAACCTGAAGTGTCTTGGCCTTTGCCAATTGATGTAGAAGCGTCTTCAAACGACTTAGATAGCACGCATAGCCAGCTTGATATATTAAGGGGGCCTTATGTAACTCCTGCAAGTAGCCCAGATCATGAATCATCAGTGACTATAACAGATGCTGGAACATCATCAATATCAAGCTCGGATCCAGGGAATTCACCATTTTTTCTCTCTGGAATTTATGGGAGCCAGAAGAAAGAGCATCTATTATTCACTGAAGATAATCAAAGTCTGTATGAATCTGAATCTGATGCAGATAGTGACAAGCAGTATCCTCCTTCCACAAGATCATATTATCAGCCCTGGATGGATGATAATATGAGCTCCAGTGGTGAACTTACAAAAGGTTTATTAGATGGCTTCCAAAGATCCAAAAATGCAGCTCTTGCATTCACATACAAAAGCTTGCTGGAGAATTTATCCAAATTAGACCTAGAACCTGATGTTGGAGTCATGAACTACAGAATTGATCTGAATGTAAGCAAAAGTGTGAGGGAAGCAATTTCCTTGTCTACACATGTGCTTCCTGGTCCTCCTCCATTATGTTCAGTATGTCGACATAAGGCTCCTGTATTTGGAAATCCTCCTAAGTGGTTTACTTATGCTGAACTTGAACTTGCAACGGATGGATTTTCAGGAGATAATTTTTTGGCTGAAGGTGGATTCGGTTCTGTACACCGAGGTGTCTTAACAAATGGCCAGGTAGTTGCTGTCAAGCAACATAAATTGGCCAGTTCACAAGGTGATATGGAGTTCTGCTCAGAAGTTGAGGTTCTGAGTTGTGCACAGCATCGGAATGTTGTGACATTGATTGGGTTTTGCGTGGAGGATGGAAGAAGATTGCTGGTTTACGAATATATCTGTAACGGGTCTTTAGATTCACACCTTTTTGGTAAATTCTCCTATGGTGCATTTTATATATGTTTAATTCTTTTCTAGTCAAAATGTAAATAATTTACTGAACTAGCTTACTTCATTAAAATTTTCCTAGATTGTGTGATGATATTTGGTCTTGAATTTTCCACTCAATTGCCATTAGAGTTCCTTGTAACTGAAATTTTCTATCTCTTCTGTTGCTAAGATATTGCCTGCAGTTGCTCGTGAAGTTCTTTACAATGAGATATTTTGCCTTTTCCTCTGCTCAAGATAGTGAACTGCAATGTTTGAAATTTGCAGGGCATGATAAAGATCCATTGAAATGGTCTGCACGGCAAAAAATTGCTGTTGGTGCAGCTAGAGGGCTGAGATACCTACATGAAGAATGTAGAGTGGGCTGTATTGTCCACCGTGATATGAGACCTAACAATATCCTCATAACCCATGATTTTGAACCACTGGTATGTCATGCTCTTGCTATCTCTCTCTCACCAGCTGTGTAGTGTTGATATGGCATTCTTATACAGACATTTGCTTTTTTGTTTCAAGTCATTCTTGTCATTTTATTACTTATTACTCAGTTGGACATGTTCTGAAGTAGCTCCTATTTTTCTTTGTTAGGTTGGAGATTTTGGACTAGCAAGGTGGCAACCAAATGGAGACATGGGAGTTGAAACAAGAATAATTGGAACATTTGGGTAAATACTATTTGAAGGTTCTTTTCTCCGTCATTCTTGTATCTCTGAATAAAGATAAATTAAACCCCACTTTTTGCAAGTTAAGCCCCAAATACTGCCTTATGTAGGTACTTGGCTCCAGAATATGCTCAGAGTGGCCAGATCACAGAAAAAGCTGACGTGTATTCTTTTGGGGTGGTATTGGTGGAGCTAGTTACAGGACGGAAAGCTATTGATATAAAACGACCCAAAGGCCAGCAGTGCCTAACTGAATGGGTATGATCATGCTTGCAAACTGTAGCTTTAGATATGTTTAAACATGGTATAATGGTGAAAGTAGTGACATCTTAAATGGTTTATCTTGTATTATGGTCATTGCTTATGTCATGTAATATGGAGCAGGCACGTCCACTCTTAGAAAAGCAAGCCAATCATGAACTGGTTGACCCACGTTTAAGGAATTGCTATCCAGAAGAAGAGGTGCATAACATGCTGCAATGTGCCTCATTATGCATTCTTCGAGATTCTCATGCAAGGCCCCGCATTTCTCAGGTCAGAGAATTAGTTTCAGAAATTCCACAGAATAAGTTTAATATCTCCATGTGATGATCAAAAGCATCCATACTTGCAACCACATCTAATTTATGGCAGGAATCACCAACAATCTGATTTCTTGAACAAGCACTAGTCTCCCATTTGACTATTTTAGCTTCAGAGTTGAGTCATGTTTCTTCTGCAGTCTTGGAAGCAACAATAAGAACACTGTTTTAAAACAGAGCTAACATCATTTTGTTAACTGCAGATGGTCCTTCAGGATTGCAGAAAACATAATATAGATTCCAATCTGTTGTGCTTTTCAAGAAAGAGAAAAAAGAAGCAAGAAAATTCTTTGTATGGATAGTTAATAATTACCATTTAAAATTGGTTCTTTAAACTATTTGCAGTCTTCATATATGTTTACAAACATGATCCATCTTTGTCTTTCTGTGGATATAGTTACGAAGCATAGTGCTAGAGCGTATCTAATTTCTCTCTACGATTTCAATCATGCTTAGCAAAAGGTTACTGCTACATAACCAACTGATGTTCATGTTGTTCTGTAAAAAGGTGCTTCGGATGTTGGAAGGTGACATAGTCATGAAATCAAGCAATCACATATAAACTTCTGGATGTTAAGCCAAAGAAGGGGCTGCTGAAAAACAATTGTCAACAAGGTCTTGCAGGAGTCCAGTCCAGATAATGAACAGTTGGAGAAGTTTTGCGAGGGAGTGCAGGTGCAGCTTAAATAGAGTGGTAGCAAAGAAAGAGTTTTTGTTAGGAGCAATCTTAATATACTTTTCATGCAGTAAGTAGTAATACAATTTATTAGTTTGATTACATATTCTTGGATGTATAGATGTGAAAAATTTATCCACCACCCTGTCTTATTCTTATTTTCTCCCAAGTGAAGATCGAATTAGTTCATAATTTTTATTATCCATGAAATGCTTAGCCTTCTAAACGAGTATCTTGATTCTTCAATCCTTTTCAAAATGCCGAGTATTTCAAAGCTTTTACAATTTCTTTTATTTGAAGAGAATCATGATCTGAATAGTTGAACTCATGGCTTGACTGGAGAAGTAGAATCAACGATCAATGATCCCCTGCCCAAGCCTAAAGCCAACCCCATTTAAGCTTGTATTTGAATGTTTTATTCAGAGTAAACGATTCCTAAAACATTCAAACCTTGAAACTTTTTAATTGCTGCAGTGCTGATCCCAATTTCTACAAATTTATGTGATTTAAATCACTTCCTTATAGAGAAAATCACTGATTTTCCAAGAAAATTTCAACTATTGAAATATATATATATACATAGGGTTTCAGCAAGAGACAATTAATTTACTATTATGTATATCAAATGAACCACATATTTATTCATATAATATTTTCGAGTTGACGAGGAAATTATTCACAAATGTATTAACATATAACAAAAAAATTAAATTTAATATATACCGTTAAAAATAAAATAAAAATTTAGAATACTTATTTTTTAAAAACGAGCTCAGAGAATTAGAAAGATTATTTTTGAAATTAGAAAAAGAATTGAATTGGACAGTGACACTCCACTCTGCCTCAAGTTGAAGTCGGACAGTAGTCTTGTAAAAAGCATTCCATTGGAAATCGGCATGAATTCCCTCCTCAAAATCCCAAAGCCTTTTTTCTCTACTCTCCCCTCTCTTTCTCTTCACCGATTCTCCACTTCACTTACAGGTACCTCTCTCTCTCTCTCTCTCTCTCTCTCTCTCTCTTTACTTGGAAGCAAATAACAAAGCTAAATACTAACTCCAGAAAGTCTTGCGATCGCGTTTTACAGACTCTTCGAACAACAAGAAAACAGACGATGCTTCGATGCTCCAAAACCCTACCTTCATTCACCCCTCAGCTATTGTTCATCCAAATGCCCTTATTGGCCAGGTTCCTTTCCTTTTTTCTTTTTTCTTTTTCTTTTTATTGACCAAGAAGTAAGACTCATATTTTTTCTTTTATTCTTTACAGGGAGTTGCAGTCGGTCCTTTCTGCACCATTGGATCAAATGCTAAATTGGGGAACGGTTGTCAGTTGTATACTAATAGCCATGTTTTTGGTAATTCGGAATTAGGAGAGCGTTGTATTTTGATGACGTGAGCGACTTCATCTGCTATAATTTAAATGAATGTAATGTAACTACAATTTTACAATTATTATGTGCAAGAAGAGCTAAAAGCATAATTGTGGCAGGCAGTGGTGCTGTGGTTGGTGATAATCTTCCTGGCCGTACTAAATTAGGAGATAATAATGTTATTGGTTATCATGCTGTGGTTGGTGTTAAATGTCAAGATTTGAAATACAAGGTTTGTTTTCTGCTTAATTATATGCATAGGTTTACTTAATTTAATTCATCTGCTGTTCTTTTCTATCTTGTATTGTCAATTAACTCGCTTGTTTATGCGATTGATTGTTAAAACGTGTATCCGTCAATTTGTACTTGATTTTGACAGTTCAGAGAAACTAACTGAACTAAAGATATTTGATAAACTGTACCTTGTTTTTTGTTTTTTCTGGTCACAGTCGCCATTATCCTCATAATGAAGTTCAGTAAACTAATATCACCACTTTTTGTTTTGCTTACCTTTGCTTTTAGCCCTGGGATGAATGTTTTCTTGAAATTGGGGATAACAATGATATCAGAGAGCATGCTTCAATTCACAGGTCTTCGAAGTCAAGTGATCAAACGGTATAGACATGATGCTGATGTAGTTATATGCTGGTTTGTGAAGTTTGCATAGGGATTATTTTCTGACTGGCAATCTGCATGCAGATTATCGGAAATAACAATCTTATTATGGGGTCTTGTCATATTGCCCATGATTGCCACATTGGCAACAATAACATTTTTGCTAATAACACTCTTCTAGCTGGCCATGTTATTGTGGAAGTAAGTCCTGAGCTTCACTTGTTAATTAGGATTGGTAACATCATGTATGCAGTGGCTTATTAGAACTTGATTGAAGTGCTGCAAATGTAGGACTATACTCACACTGCTGGTGGTATTGTCGTTCATCAATTTTGCCATATTGGTTCATTTTCTTTCATTGGTGGAGGATCCGTGGTATGATCTTATCCTATTTTCTGGTTTTGATTTTTTCTATTCTGTAATCCAAACTCATGTATCTAGGAATCTTACATAGATGTTGCGTTGCGATGTAGACACATGGCATGTTGATACACTGATTTTATGCATATTGGTGTCCAACAGTAAAATCTTGCCAGATTAAAAAAATCCCTTGTTGCATAGCCTTGTTTTGTACTGAATGTATTTGACAAGTATGCTGACCAAATCAAGAAATTTTTTGAGCATGAATATTGTGATGTCACTGAAGGTTACGCAAGATGTCCCTAAATATGCAATGGTGGCTGGTGAAAGAGCTGAGCTTCGTGGTCTGAATTTGGAGGGTCTTCGGCGAAATGGATTCACAGCCACACAGGTCGGAATTTACTTTCATTCTGAGGGATTTATAAGCTAAAACTTACCACCATTTTATCCTTAATATATTATGAAAATTTTCAAAAAGAAGACTTTTAGCAAATTCTGAGGGATTTGTAAGCTAAAACTTACCACCATTTTATCCTTAATATATTATGGAAATTTTCAATTTTGAAAAAAATTCAAAAAGAAAACTTTTAGCAAATTTTATGTTTGTTTCTCTAATTTTAATACTTTCTCAGACACTGATACCTTGATAAATGGACTTGGGTGGAGCTAGCTCAAAAGAAGAGGGTGTCCAATCCATATATATACATCATAATAGTTCAATAACTAGGCGATATGGGATAAATACGACTTCAGACAGCCATCATTGTAAAATTCCAAACATCTTTAATTTAGTTATGGAAGTACTTATGCCCTGTTATGAACTGAATGATTGCTGCAGTATAAATTTTAATGACATATATAGAATAATCTCCAGTTGCTAATTAGGACAGCTGAGCATAGTGAATTGTAAATAATGGTATGTTTTGGTTGCAATAGTTGAGTTCCATCCCTTCTTTAATCTCTTTAATATTGACATGCATTTGAGAAATTTAAACTCTGGCTAAAATGGAGGTCTGTGTTTAAAAATAATTATGTCCACCTCTGGTTTGTTGGTTTTGGATGTATCAGCTGATTTTTGAAATATTTTCATCTTAATGCAAAATTAATGAAGACGCCGGTGAATTTGTGATTCTCGATCACCCTGATATGCCTTGTTATCATTTTTCTTCACCTCTTTAATGCTTACCAGATTTTTAATATTTTTATCGTCCTTTCTTGCCCCAAATGACCTGCATATATTCTTGGGCAAGGATCTAGATTAGGAGTCTGAGAGCGGCTTACAGAAAGATATTCATGCCTGCCGATGCTAATTCTAAGGGTTTTGAAGAGCGTCTTACTGAAGTGGTATTATCTCTCTCTCTCTCTCTCTGTCTCTCGCATATTCATATAACTTGCGTGCATTATGCATTTTACATCTTAATATTGACCAACTATAATAATGAGTTTTGCAGGAGCAGGATACAGAATTGGGTAAGGTTCCTGTTGTATGTTCCATGGTGCAGTCCCTTCGTGATTCTTTTGCAGAAAATCGCCGTGGAACATGCAAGTTCAGACATATAAATGGCCTTTGAAGACATTCTTTTGTGAGATTCTACCTCTCAAGTTGAAAAGTAACTTTTGTTCTAGAAATATACTTCATTTTTCTCCTATTCGATTTTGGTCCTGCAACTAGTCAAGATTTTTGGAGGAATCGACATTCAAGTTCCTACAGCGCACAAGACCTTTCTTTCTTTTTTTCCCCTTCAAATTGTAGCATCATTCAAGTTTTGTTGTAATTAAATTCAATGGCTTGGGTTGTTTTGCTATTGCAGATTAGTTGTTGTATTTTCAAGCTGTAGACTAGACTCATTGTGAGAGACATTCCAGGTAGCTTTGGACACAGGCCTTATAGAGACCTGATTTCAGAAATTAGGAAAATTGTTAAATTTGTTCAATGAGAAAGCAGCAGATGCGGAACATTTGTGTGGTGTGGGCAAAAGAATTTAGGGGAAACTTCAATACATTATCATGTGATGGAAAGCATTTTTATTTTAGGGTATATTATTTGTTTTTTGTCATTTAGATATCCACTTAAATTGTATACTATGATGTGGCAATTGGAAAAATAGTGATTATTGTGTCACATTAAAATTTTTTAATAATCTTATACAATTTGATTGTTATTTATTAATATTATTAAAATGACACAAAACAAATTAAAAATTATAAAATGAAAATATATTAAATTATAAAATAATTTAATGAAATTTTTTCAACAATTTAAGTATTGTCCAAAATAGATTATAATAAAAACTGTTGTCGTTTCTGGCAATGATTCATATCGACTTTTGAAGTATGCAGAACTTGAGAAGCTTTGATTGATAGGTCTTCATTTGCTATTTTCTCTGTTACTTCCATCATAATTTTACATAAAGTAGTCAATCGTTGTTTAAATTTACAACTTTGACATAAAAACTAGATTTGAGCAGGTACCCAAGATGTTTGTTTCTTTTGAGTTAACCTTATATATATATATATATATATATATATATATTCCTGCTACCACGCGAATCAGATGAAGAAAACTGTAATTTAATTATTCAAGAACCTTCAAACCTGCAACTGCTAGGGATTCCTTCCCAATAAAAGAAATATGATGAGCTGTAGAGCTTGTAGACAGCCTTAAATGATTGTCCTGATTAAGAATAGTTGCTATTTGGATAATATCCTAAAGCCTCCAGAAAGCTGGAAAAAAGAAAAAAGAAAAAAAAAACCAAGTATCTAATCAACTTTTTTACTTGGAGGATTATGTATTCAACATCAAGTACCACCACTTGTCTGATCAGCTAAATTAGCGGTTCACTTGTGGCACCACTTGGCGGCCATTTCACTTTCAAAATCTGGCCACTTTCACTTCATTGTCGTGAAAGTCGGATACTATTAGGGTCTATGTTAGAGTGACTTTGTTTTACGTTGGATTAGTCTTGCTTTTTCAAACAGTGGTCCAAGTCCCATTAACTCATCGAAAACTGATGGATGTAATAATGAATACTAATTATTAGTTAAATATTCATCAGATAAAAAATGCAGAAAATTATTATTTAATTAGTTATATCATAAAGAAAATAGTTTTATTTAATTATATCGACAACACCTGAAATATGCATATATATATATATATATATGAATTAGTGCAAGTATTCATATTTTCCCCCTTTTCTTTCTTTTAAATATTATTTTAGCATAAAGTTGTTTCTTCTTTTAAAGAGAAAGACGCCCTTTCTTTGTTAAGAAGAAAGATGAGGAATGGTCGGAATGGAATGTCAGCTTTGTGGCCCGGAGTATAATATTTCTGTGAATCTATGTATAGTTCACGAATTTAATATACATACAAACACTAGCAAGATCCACACTCTTTCCTCCAACAAAACACTTAATAGTTTCTTTTCCTCTTAATTGCCAATGGGCTCTCGGCTAAGTTTAATAATTAAATCATTATTCTTGAGATTAAGAAATTCAAAACAGAAAAACTCTCATTAACAATGTAGAAATAAAACCCACTTATCCATTAAGTTAATCTTAATTGTTAGTGGCTGAAAGTTTCCTTGCTAATAATGATTATTATTATATTTAGCCTTGCATTTATGGCAGAGCGAGAGAATTATTTTTAAAAGCAATGTGCAAAGGGAAATTATTAGCCTCATTAATGGAAAAGGAAAAGGGTTTTACAAGGAAATCTTTGATCAGTGATTGAAGTTGTTTTATTTGAATATGACAAGTGAGGTAGAGACTGCCTGTCTTTTCATGTTATGCAAGAGAATTCTTATAGTTGTCAGCCTTTGCAATTGCTATATTTTAACATCAAATTCTAATGCTTCTTCTTTTATCACAAAGATTATATTCATGATCAGCCTAAAGGCTGATTTGCCCCTTAATCACCCACTAATGTTATTATTGATTGTCAAGACCATAGCTACATTTCTTCTTCATGTTTAATTAATAGAAGCTAATTTCATTATTAATCTAACAGTCTACTCTGCTTTGAAGTTTATGTAAAATTTTTTAGCTGATTTACTGGCCAAGTTTATAAATAGATTAAATTATCTCTCTAAATGGATCCACAGGCAGTGACCAATATTTTAGATTTCCAATGTACCTGATACTAACAAAAGCAGATTACATCATTTGGAGAATGGGGACCTCATGAACTCATTTCAGTAATGTCTAGATTCTGCGCCTGCCCAACGTCATCAAGTTCTTTAAGCTTCTTTTCTTCTTCTTTTTTCCTTTTCAGTTTGCTATAAAAATTAGTGAGAATTAATGGTATTGTGAATGAATACATGCTACAATTGAACTAAGCAGGTTCAGGCAAATGCCATTCTAACACGACCCATATACTTAAAAAAAGAACAACAAGAAAGGAAAAGGAGAGCATAATAAGTTGAACTTCCACCAAATTATAATAATTGAAATCAAAGATGGGCAAGTACACTACAAAGTGCTCTCCTTGTCCTTCAAGAAGTGTCAAAAGAAAAAAGTTAAGACTTAGTTATCAGGTACGTACAATTTCAGTGCTCCTGGCTTAAGTTGGCACACTTTTGTATATACAAACCCATGTCCTTTTTCTTTTAAAAGTTGGTGTATTTCAGGATCAATTATTTATTTGTGGGAGCAGATTTGAGAGGAACAACCATTTTTTTCCCTACATTTAAAGCTTTATATATAAAAGATATGACAATATAAAGTGGGTTATGTTTCAGTGCATGCATTCAGTTTACCAAAGTTATTATTAGAATGGCAATTCCTTTCCATTTCTTTTTTTTTTTTTTGTAAATTTACTAATATTTGCATTCACTTTAAGTTTATGTCCCAGTTAAAATAGAACAATTTTATTTTCCAATGATATAAATTAGTTAATTTCACAACATAACCATTTCTCCATGGGATGGGCAAGTCATGCATTAACCCATAAGAAATGTAAAAAGAACTAGGCAAAATTGTACTTTTAACTTCTCAAATGAATAAAATAATCCTACCACTATCTAATAGGATTTAAGTAATATTTTTTTTCACACGTATCAGAGTTAATTTAGAGTGCATCGGATATAAATATTTATAATTAATAATACACTATTTCAAGAGTTTTAATACAGTTGTATATCTAAAATTTAAATTTAAAATTTTAATCATAAATTAAAATTCTTTTTACTGTTTTATTTGTAAATTTTTTTAATAATATTTTTTTAAATATTAGTGAATACAATGTTAAAGCAACATTTTTGGAGAGCATATTATCTTTTATAACTTTCTACAAGGAAAGATTCCTTTTTATGATAATGCCCACACTGCCTGGTTTCAACTATAGATGACTAATAAATTCCTCAACTTGAGCTCCACATACATTGGATTAAATAATTACAATACCTTAAATATGTTTACAAGTTGTCTTAATATAATCATAATAATAATATATAATACTATGACAGGACAAATCTAGTTAGGGCAGCTATTTTCTTTCCTATCTCAGTCTCCATCAAAATTTTGATTTTTAAATGTGTACTTAGGGATTTTCATGTTCTCTTTCTCTTATTCAAATCCCATTTTCAATTACTTTAAATATTTTATCTTTTCAGCTAAAAGGCATTGGCTATGCACACAGATAAATATATTGTTCATCTACGTGACGATGTCAAGCAATTGATCTGGATTTCTTCTTTCATATTAATTCTTACATCTTAATTTTTATAATTAGATCTTAATAAAGATTTCGTTAAAAATACTCTTGATGACATTGATATATAGAAAAACCCTTTTTAAAGCACGAGTCCAATCATAAATATTTTTAAAAAATATCAAATGCTAGAGCTAGAGTTTTAGTTTCAACAAGATTTTGATATAAAGCAAAAAAGAAAAAAGAAATTCAAATTCGAAATTCTATTTAAATTGAGATATTCACATACTATTAAATCTATAATTATAGTCTAACGATTTCAAAGAAACATATTTTTAAGATTTAATATAAAGTGAATGAACTTTTTACCATATTTTTTGACTTACCACAGAGAATTCCAAGCCCATTAAACAGTTTGGTCGACTAATGACAAGTTGAAAATGTCAAAACCAGATTTATTCATTTAATTCTATGAACTCTCCTGAACAAGTCTTTCCAACAAGGTAAAATTATTCTTCTTAATATATATATATATATTGTGAAACTCCTGGGAAAGTGGCAACATGGATTGATCAACACCAACTTTCAAACTTCTAAATTTACTAAGATTCTTTAACCCCTTCTTATAAGTCTTCTAGTAAACACATATACCTTCAGACCCCATTTTAAATGGTAAGATTGTGTTAATGCATATACCAAAATCCTAGCCAGTAACTACATTATTGAATTAACTGCAGCAATTAAGCTATCTACTGAATTTAATGATCGCTGTGTGGCCAGAAAGAGAAAATGTAGTATATACGTACATTTTTGCTTAAGATTTAATATTAGATCAATCATCATATCCAACAATTACGGGAATGGTTATGATTATTACCATGTAATTTTTCACATTTTATAAATGCTTGTATTTGTTACCATATATAATGTAGGCGAGGTCCCCGACTATGTATATTCATAGTAGTAGTTTTGGATTAATAGTGTAGGTGGAATAGTTACCTCATTTTACAGGGAGTAATTGAGGAGTTCCACTCATCTGTGGACTTGTTGTATAAGTAAATGAGAATATAAATACTCCAGATTATCTAAGTATTTTGCAACGACATACATACAGTGTTAGAATACGACATAGTCCAGAGAAAGGTGTATATATAACCAGTACCAGATGAGCCTTCTAGAGAGAGATTTGTAATTGCACCTGCATTTTTCGTCTGTTTGTTTGTATATTTAGAACCCAAGTTGGGAAATAAATATCCAAACAATAAACAATGTCCATCCAATCATCTTCTCTTGGTGTGCATCCATTTTCATAAGCCCCACCTTACCCCATCATCATATACTCCACCAAACTATTAGTTATTTCTTCTCTTTCTCTCTCTTTTTCTTTCTTTCTTTCTTTCTTTCTTTCTCTGGTTTTGTTATAATTTGTGGGTTTTCTTTTGGTTGGTTAGTTTTAGAAACTGAGCTTTGTCTGGTCGGAAATGGGCAGGAAGTGCTCACATTGCGGGAACATTGGACATAATTCAAGAACATGCACTAACTACAGAGGAACTGCTGTTGTTGGTGGTGCAGGTGGACTTAGGCTTTTTGGAGTGCAATTTGACCTATCTACTTCTTCTTCTTCTTCTTCACTTTCTATGAAAAAGAGTTTTAGCATGGACTGTCTGTCTTCTTCTTCTTCTTCTTCTCCATCTTCTTCTTTATGTTCTTCTCGACTTTCTAATGTTGATGACAATAATCCTGATAGAACTTCTACTGGCTATCTTTCGGATGGCCTCCTTGGTCGTGTCCAAGAAAGAAAAAAGGGTAAGCTTCTTCTTCTTCTTTTTTAATTTTTATTTTTGAAAAATACCCTCTATCTCTTATTGAATAAATATGCTTTTCATGATCATAGCAAAAGCAGAACTGTCTTGCTTTCTTTTTTAAATCCATTTTTGCGGTTTTGAATATATATTTATAATTTGCAGATTTTATTTTTCCAATACTGAAAGCTTGTGTATATATATAGAACTCGATCTATGTTTAACTAGTGTCGGCTAATTATGGTTGATTTAGAATCAATAAGATTGCTGTTTTAATCATTTTAACTCATTCTTATTCTTCTCTTTATGAGTTCCTGACCACATTTTTTAGGCTACTTCTTTCTATCTCATGACTTCTATATATGTCTTGTTTATGCTTTGATGACTGAAAAACTGAAATTCTATATTTGGATGTCTAGGAGTTCCATGGACAGAAGAGGAGCATCGAACTTTTCTAATCGGGCTTGAGAAGCTAGGAAAGGGAGACTGGAGAGGCATATCAAAAAACTTCGTGACCACAAGAACACCAACCCAAGTTGCTAGTCATGCTCAGAAGTATTTTCTTCGACTTGCCAGCCTCAACAAGAAGAAGCGGCGCTCCAGCCTTTTCGACATGGTACATACAAACACAAACATAAACATATATGTATTACTCATTTCTATCTCTTCACCTATATATGTTATCATTCCTAGGTTTTGAAGATTGTGTTTCTTGATATATATATATATATATATATATATGTAGGTACGGAGCAGCAGCAGCAGAAGTAGCCATCCAGTGACTGATAATTCTAAATGTAACAAGTTAAGTGATCATCATGTTCCTAGTCAATTCAAGCCAACTGGTACTAAATATGCAATACAAAATGACGCTATTCTGCCTTGTGTAGTAGGCCTTAACTCCTGTAAACAAGCTGTGAACACTACCACTGATGTTAACCAAGAAACTGACTGTCATCATCATCATCGATTATCCTCATGCCATCATTTCCTGCCCCTTCCAAAACCTTCAAAGACATCACAACCAATGTCTTCTTCAAATGTTGTAGCTCCTGATGATCTGGAACTCACTCTTGCAAGTCCAACTTCTTTGGAAGGGAAAAAACCATCAACAAAATCTTTCCTTATTTCCATAAAGGCTACCTAGCTAATTCAACCAATCCATATCATCATATGCATCAAGAGCAATAATTTTGATATCATCATCCAAGCTGAAGAGGGACCATATATCTATATCTATATATATGACATCACTGTTATTAGCTATATTATAATTAATTCCCGGTGTAGCTGGTCAGCATATGTTAATAGAGATCGTTTCTAAATTTCTCCTTTTCTTCTCAGATTTTCTTCTTGGAAATTAAATAAGCACATCTGTTTATGTATGCAGCTATATACAAGTTAACAATTATCAGTTCGCACCTAGTTCTCTCTATATATATTGCTTGGAAAATGCATGTGACCTTTTTCTCTTTTTTTTTTTTTCTTTCTTTCTTTATTTTGGTCAAGAAAATGCATGTTCTCCAAATATAAAGATATAAAGCTGATATATATGTACAAGCACATTTATTAGAATAAGAAAGGGATGATACTGAAATAACAGTCTAATAAGAAATTCATAAACCAAGAACAATATATATGGAATTTTTCTCGTAATCTCCACTTCCACTTGTGCAGGAATCTTTCAGGAATTTGAGCCTTGTGATTTTCTTTTCCTTTTGGAAAAGAAAGAAAACAAAGGTGGGCTTTTGCTGAACTGAATGGGTTGATTCATCTGCCCTCATTCCAAGAAGGAAATGTGTTAATCAAGAGAGACTAGTAGACTTTTTGCATGAAAAGCATAGATATGCTTCACCCAACAATAACAATAATAGTAATAATAGTAATAATTGACGTAGCTGAATAAATACAGTTATAGAAACTGACAACCCAAGGCCTATATATTTTGTCCAAACTTGAAGTGTTTTATATTATATATATATATATATTAATATTATGGGACCAGTAGAGTACTACTGCTAAATGCTAATGGCTTCTCTGTAGCTCATATTTTAGTCTGTTCTGTTCTCCGGGTCCTACATTTTCAAGGGAAAACATGGCTCCACCAATGTTTGTGACACAAAGTTAGGCATACACCACTATAGCTAGCCAAGAAAAGGTCCTTACATTATAATAATAGCTTCTCACTTAATGCTCTATAGCTGGTTTATTTCTTTTCTTCTTTTTCCATTGCATCTTCTAGATGATTTTTCTTTTCTTTTACCACTTTTACATCCTTTTGAAGTAAATTCTTATTTTGATGACCAGTACCTATATATTGCTACAGTTTTTGACAACTAAAGACTTCTTCTTCAATTGAGTTCAATTTCTAAATTGAAACTTTAAATCTTAACTTTGACCCTTTAATCCTTATATTTTTCAAGTTTGAAATGATCAAAAAATATATATGTGTTTCTTATTGGATAACAAGCCACCTGTCTAGATAGGTGCTCTGTTTTCTTCTCAACTAGAGTTTGATTCCCATGAAAGCACTCTAAGATTTGATACTGAAATATTAGGCCGACGTAAGAAAATATACCATTAAAATACCTCAAAAAAAGTGAAAAACCCACATATAAACATTGCTGAAGAAACAAATTAGAGCATTAAATCTAAACATATGTATTGTATTTTATAGAAAAGGACACTGATGTATTTCTCTTATTTTAAAGATAAAGCAACAGGCTTATCGTAGATGAAAAGTTCTGATGATTATATTTCTGGAAAAATGAGTGACCAGAAAGCTGGCACATATATCATTCATTCTAGCCTTCTTTCTTTTCCTGTTTTAAAGATAAGGAAATAAGGGAATGAAGGTTGTCCACAAGCTTAAACACAACAAGCAGATTTTGTAATTTATCGCCTTCTTCTATATGCATATTATATGCACTTCTTGTCGATCTAATAGTAATAGCAACAGCGTTCATTCCCACCATTTTTTTGTTGTTTATGTAAGTAACAATTGAAAAAGAATGGACAATGTTAGTGTTTGTGGAGGAGCCAGGGAAGCTCTCACAATATTCTTCATCTCTTTATAGTAAATTACACATACATGCAAAAAAAAAAAAAAAACAACAACAACAAAGATGCATATAGATAAAGATTTATTAAAAGGTAAAATTAATAATATATATATATATATATATAAAAATAGAGTTTTTGTGGGATTCTACTTGCAATAAAAATTAATGTACATATATAGCAGTCTATTTCTCTCATATTTTTATTTTGTCTACACTTGAATTTATATCACTTGTCACAATTATGATAACTTTTAAGTTAAAGTGACATTTCACCCAACTAACATGTCTTATTTGTAACATGTTGCTATCAGTGAGGTGTCAATTAATTTGAATCTATCTTTAACAAGCACCCTTTTTCAATATATCTATTTTCTTGCTCACATATATGTGTAAGTTGTGGATGATAAAGTTTTGTTCTTTGTCACACCTCTCTCTCTCTCTCTCTCTCTCTCTCTCTCTCTCTCTATACATATATAATCTTTTTGTTTTTGTTTTTATTTGGATGGAGAAATGAATATATTGGGAAAGGAAAGAGAAGCCTTCTTTTTGTCGCTTTATTTATTAGTTAAAATAGAGTATTTGACATAAAATATTATGATTTTCTTTTTCTTTTTAATCAAACAGGTTTATATTAGTTATAAATTATGATATATGCTAACATTACGCCTGATCAAAGTTCAGGTTTACTGATATAAGCTTATATAAATTAATTTTTCCTTCCATACGTTTCTCTTGTGTTACTGTGAATAATTGCTTTCTGTCGAATTCAGTCAATATTCCAAATGTATATTAATATCTTCAACCAGGTCCATGTCCAATTCTTTTATTTATATGAATAGCCATGAAGCCAGGCATGCAGGAAACCCGATTCTCCATATATGTTTAGCCATTAATACAGGGTTAAATGCCCCGTTGGTACCAAAACTTCGCATTTTTTTCTAATTGGTACCAAACTTTCAATTTGTTTTTTTTTTGTACCACTCCTATTATTTCTGTATCTTCCGCCAGTACCAATGAGGAATCCGGCACTAATTTGTTGATGTAGATGCCGGATTTATAAAGGATAATACACTACCTGCCACATATGTTGCTTAGTTGGATAACTATTTATTGAGTCAGCAGTACACCAAAAATGACTCAATCATCATCGTTAATGCAGGCGACCCAGCTGAACCCGTCTCATAAATAACTCGCTTGATGCAGGCGACCCAGCAGTTGGACGGGTCCAATCGACCCAGCAGAACTTTTACCCGTCTCGATGCAGGCGATCTAGCTGCAGAACCCGTCTAAATGCAGAAATCGTCATCATCGTCGATGCAGACAGACTAACGTAGAGCAATTTATTTTCTAAAATTTTAAATTAAAATACTCAAATACAAGGATTGAAATGTGGAAAAACAGAAGTATTACACTGTAAAAATTGACCAATTGAGTTTAGTTTGACTAACAAATGAGCAACTCTTACTAAGATTTTTTGTGTTTAGCATAGTAAGCTTTTAAAGCACGTGGGAAACCGTCAAAAACTACCAATTTGGATTTGGGTATCATTAATTTCCAATCATTAAATTAATAATATTGCTTAACTTAATTCAGTAACTGAAAATCTAAAACATATTTACTAAATCCAATATCTACTTAAAAGTTGAATAAGCTAATTCCTAAGCACAAACAACATTAATTAATAAAAGTTTGATTATGTGGTGCGATTAACATATTACTGTCTAAGTGCTATTACTGAAGCATGAGATCCAAAGCCTCCATAACCAAACACAAATAATTAATCTATTTTAATCCTGCCAACTACCATACAACAAAATCTCTGGATGTTTAATTCGTGAACCAGCTTTGCCTGTCGTTTTCGTTGGACAAGAAAAAATGATTCTCTAATTTTTATAAAATGTTTATGTATTTTAGTGTTTGGCATCTTCCTAATTCTATAAAGATTATTATTTTTACGTCAATCGAGAAATAATTTAATCATTATTTCTATTTATGAGAATTTGAAAAGTTTTGAATTCGAAATTTTCTTGCTTTTATTTATTAAGATTAATAAGAGTCTATTATCTTCTAAGTGAAATGTTAGAAGACGGCTTATAATTTATTAATAAGTAAAATAAGATTAATTCTATTTATAGGTTTTCTTTTACAAAGTATACATTATATATTATCTTCTTTATATATATATATAAAATTGAAGAAACTTCATTACCGAAATTGAAGATTATACATCCGCTAATAATATGCAACTTCAGCACATATACATGGCTTTGAAACATAGAAAATATAACTAATTAAGAGTCAATAATAAGGTTTTAACTCATCACGAAAATAATGAGAGTATTCGAAGAAGTCATGGCCGAATCTGAAAAATCAGAGCGACTAAGACACTAAAATGGGAGAATATCCTATACTAAATTAAAATGAAAAAGAGAGAGAGAGCCAAAAGAGTAAAACATTAAAAAACATGATGAAAATCATAGGAAACATTTTATTACATAAAACATAAAAAGAGTTTGAACAGGAACAGTTAATAGAAAAGAAAAACTAAAGTGGGCATTAAGTCAATTCTCAGACACGTTTTTCTTTGGAATAAATAAGAAGTTGGAATATGTTTGGTAGTAAGTTATGATTAAAGTGACATCTGAACCACCATAGAGCAGTATCTCGTTACCTGTAATCATAAAAAGAGAAAAATATATGAATATAATATTCGGCAACAACCACCCTTTCCTATTTGGACAGTAGGAGCATGGGTTTCTATATCATGAGAGAAATTTGCATATTTAGTATAAAATCAAACAAGAAATGCAATCTTCTTAAAGTTTGACCCTAAAGTTGTGGACAAAATTCTAACCACCAGCTATAAATTAAGAAAGTCTAATACTAACATTAAGATAAATCATCAACTTAGGTATAAGTGCATATATATATATATATTCTCAGTCTTGATGAGGTCCACCTACGTCCTTTAGGAATCAAAAGATCATAGGAATAATCATAATTAACATTCTTTAGGTCAGACAGGGATCTCATGACATAATTTAATTCTAATTAAGGTTGACGTTAACTCACACTACTGAAATTAAGAAATTTTTTGTGCAATTTATTTATTTAGTTTCCTGTATCGCTAAAATAGTTGAAGGACTACGCTTTCAGAATTATATCAAACGCTTCCTTTATATATTTGTTTAATAACCGTAAATTTGTAAAAAGAATGATGCACTTTTTTTCAAGAAAACTTTAATTCTCACATGAAAGCCCATAAATAATGAATCCCAGGAAAAGTCAATTGAAAATAGTACATATTTTCTGGCAAAACGCAGTAACCTGTCAATTTACCACGAGAAACAAACCAAATTCGAATTACAAACCTAGAGTCTGTATTATTAAATGAATACCATTATATTTCTATGGACCGCCATGAAATATTGCCAAGTGAGACAAAATCGTGCTTACGCGTGGAGCTATGATTACATGAAGGCCACCTCTCACATCAGAGGGTTTGATGACTGCCTCGTACTTTGGGCTTACAATATGAGGAAAAACCAAAATGTAAAGAAAAAAAGGGCGATCAACTAATTATTGGGAGTAAGAAAAGCGAAAGAAAAAAGATATGAAAGATTGAAATGAATTACATTACAAAATGGACATTATGTTACAGAAAATGCGCCATTTTGGATGGTAGAGAGATGATCTGCATCAAAAATTACAAGTACATTGGCATATGAATCCGTATCTACCAAGCTCTTGATCTCCACCGAGTACTATCGTCGACCCTACTGGTCAGGAAGTAGGCAACACGAAGAGCTTTTGCAGAGGGAAAAAAAATGGCTCACTCAGTCAACCTCCTTTGCACTCTTGTGCACCTGTCCTCCAGAGTATAAGAAGCCCATCAGGTAAATGCTGAAATTTGCAAGATTCATGTTTTAGTTAATATCATGAATCATGAGAGCCTTGGACCATCAAGGTAATACGCTTAGCACTGTCTGCACGAAAGCTATCTCCTTTATATCCAATCTGGGAGGAGAAATAATATTCAATAAAAATACCTCAAAACACTTGCTCTGTCTGAAATTGGGCAAGAATTTAAACCATGCACCATCTGCCTAGCATGAGTTATGAGAAACGTTATGCATTTAATACATGCATGTATGCATACATGTGTGTGAAGGAAGACAATTACCTCACTTGGACTATCAGGAGGAAACCATCGCAATAGTACCCCAAGATGTATGACAGCAGGAATCAACTTGAAAAGCAATGGTGTAGTCACCTGGACCATTAGCACAGGCATGATTCAGTACAATCATAGATGCTACATCAAGTTGAGAATGCACCAATCAATGTATCTTTTATTCCAGTGCAGATTCAGTAAAAATTTCTATATTGCCTTTTCAAGGATACGGACGTTGCTTAAGGTAATAGATTTAGACATTGCATTAGCCCCAGAAAAGAAAAAAGGCAGGGCATCAGAGTAAAGTAACTACAGTGTTCCCCTCCAATTTCTCACCAACCTCTATTGTTACTAAGGCAGATATCTAAGAACACCAAACATAAAGAAATATTTTAGTAATATTTCATGTTAACGTCACTCTCGCTAAAAACATGTGATACAGCAGCCACTTACCAGACTCAGAGCTGTTGTGCCAAGCAGCAGTAGATACAATTTACCCTGCAAGAGCAAATACAAGCTTCAGTTGCATTGTTAAGACAGACACCAGAGGGCGAATACGCCTTGCAGATAACAAAATAAATATTTGGGTTGAAACACAATTCCATTATGCTGTATATTGTTGGTATACACACTGATGATAGAGAGTTAAAGATTACAATACTGGAACAATATCCTAATATTCATCATATTGATTTCCTCAAACCACAAATCATGGAGTTAATAGCTCCAAAGAGACATGACTAAGAGCACAAGAGAATAGCTACCTTTTGACAAAATGGTTCTCACCAGTATTAGATGCAACAAATGCAACAATGCACAGTCACAAACTTTCATGAACATTAGGGCTGTTATAGTTTAGATGGATGCACTTGCACTGCATTCGAAAAACATGCCCACAATTGAAGTACCAACCTCGACTAGGTGAAGATTAGAAGCACGACTAAGGAGAACAAAAGCAAATTCCCCAATTTGTGCCAGAGACATTCCAACCTACGCATATGAATAAACATAAGGCCTTCTGTTAATGAAATGCATAAAATTAATCAAAATGAATATAAGAACATGATATAGTTCCTCAAATCCTTACAAGAAGCGAGGTTTTATTGTTGTATCCAAATCCCTTAACAACGGTTGCAACCACAATAGTTTTTATGACGATCACCAATAATACAGCTGCCAGTAAAATATCAACATGATTCCATAGGAAATGAACGTGTATTAGCATCCCAATGCTGGCAAGAAAGAGAGCCGCAAAGAAGTTGCGAATGGGTTCAACCTAAAAGAAAATTAACTCCATATGAGAGCAAACACAAGAGACTTCTGGAGCGAGGTCTTAGACATCCAGCATAATAAGAAACATTTAAGGCAGCATAATAAATCATAAATGAGATTCTGAAAAAAGATTGTAAATTGTAGAAGTAAGCAGTCGAGAGATTAAGTATTTCAAGAAAACAAGCCAAACAGAGGTTTTTGGGTGAGTGCTTAAGCATTTATTTTTAAGTTCAAGTCATTCTCTGACTTTCGATCTCAATTATTTTCGTCCACTTTTTTCTTAATTCACCTTGTTTTCACTCTATTTTTGCAGCCCTCTAAAATATTTTCCAGGCACCACCTCTTCCTAATATTGGAAGCCTTTTTAAGTCAATTAACCTTTATTGTTCTCAACTCCTTGAATACCTCCAGTTCTCTTACCAAGGAGCCACCACCATGCAGAGACACATAACAATATACAGAGTGACCAAATACAGTATATAAATGACTAGTGGAATACAATTATTCAACTGTAATAACAGAACATTATTAAGGATGGAAGTGCTGAAAAAGGTGCTGAGTGATTGTACTTCCTTGTACAGAGTTTTTGTGGTGTTATAAAGCAATGAAATGAAGAGAAACTACCGCAAATTCAGGAACCAGGTTTTTTCCTTCAGGGTGGTTTTCTGGCTTCTTTGTGAGATTTGCAAAGGGTCATTCACTGGTAATGAACATGAGAGGGGCAGCACTACTTTCTTAGCTGTGTTTTTCTACATTACTTGCTCATTTATGAGTTAGGATAGAAGGATATTTTATTCTCAATGTTTGAGATCTCCTTTCCATTCTACAGGAGTAAAGCTTTTACAAATAAAGTTTGAGAAAGGTTGACAAGCACTCGACAACTTGAGAAACAGAATACATGAAAGCCTTACTTGTTCAAGTGTATGTTGAGCAAGGTCAGTTGTTGATATCATAACACCCGCAGCAAAAGATCCCAATTCAAGGCTCAGACCCAGCTTATCACTACACTGAAATGCAAAATCAATTTATGAAATGTACGCCCGCATGCATAAATGAGCATGTCTCTGGTGAAAGCAGGCCAGAGTATTGGTAGACAAAACATAAAACTAGAAAATATTTTCCTTTTACAGTTCTTTGAACAGTATCTTCAGAAACTCACAGGAGCAAACTAATAAAGTGTAGTCACAGAAATTATTACCTTGACTTAATTATCCTTGTTGCAAGTAGTACGAAGGTAACAAATGCACTATTTTAATATAATAATTAATAGTGCATGCCAAAACTAAGTATATAGGTTAAGAAAAGAGATGGATATAATTTCAAAGAAAAGAATACTACGTTCAAAATAGAGATAGACATAATTTCAATAATATTTTGGTTTCAACAAAAGATGTTCATGCTAGGGAGTTATTTTGTACCCTCAACTTTCTTTTTGAGAAGATTGTACCGGCAACTTTAAAGATGTGGCAATAACTCTAAAAATAAATCATTATGCCAAAATATTTTACATAAATATTTATTTCATTTTAAACCTTTAATGTACAGTAGCATATAATCTTTGAAATATACAAAAAGTAGTACTATGTAAACGCAAATTTTACTAAGCTGGACCTAGAAAAAAATTATCAATTATTAGAATATTGAGTTTATTCTTATTTATAACCACCCCAAGTTGGGACCACAATTTTTTATGGCTCCGTAAAGATTGTTTTATATAGAGTACAACTCTAGAGAGGTTCTACTGTATATATTTACTTGATATACATAAAATCGATTGCATTAGAAGTGTAGTAACAACAGAAGAAGAACGAGGAAATGAGACTAACCCATGCAACAAGTAAGCAGAATGCCACAGATGCCAATTGATAGAGTTCATTTGTCTGCACAAATAAAAGTCAATTCAGAGTATCCGCCATAAATATAATATTAAGAGAAATAATGTAGTTTTACCTGTGATGACAGGCTGATCATTAGCTTCAGAAACCATGGTACACAAGTTCGTGATAATATTGTCAAGATAGCCAAAAACGTTACTAGCAGTACCAACCTGAAAACACAGTACGCTGCAGTGAGTAGGAAAAAGTGAATCTGATAGGTATAATTTGTCTGAAATTATACATTTGCTACAGATTTAATCAGTAACCAAAATAAGAATGCGAAATTTAATTTGATGCGAGTAAAGTAAAAGGTACCGATGACACACAGCATAATCAGATTTAAGTTGTTTAAATTCTTACGATTTAGTCATGGAGATGACTCCTTGAAGAACACCAGAAGTGCCACCAAGAATAGGAAGCAAAGCAAACAGCAGACCGACTGCACAATCCTGACAGGGCATAAAGCTCAAAACTTAATAGTAAACGCCTATACAGAAGTGATCATCAACAAAAAAAATGTTTTAAGAAAAAGATGTTCCTTTGATTCTTCTAGATTATTCAATTATGAATGCAGTAACATAACAAATTTTACATAGATTTGATGAGCAAGGAAATAAATACCTGCAGGATAAGGGTCCCAATAGTGACTTGACCATGAAGTGCATTAATACTATTTTTCTCCATCAAGAATTTCAAAACCTGTGATCAAGTTGAGGAACAAGAATTATCTACAATGGAAAGAATGTTTGGATTTCAAATATAAATATCAGAAAAACGACACTGAACTGCCAAGAAAGACACATTTATTCTACTTACAATAAGTTCCAAAGACAAGTCAAGTGTCAACACAAGGGCATTTACTTCTATTTCCATATTTTAGAACTCCACAAGATATTGAAAAAAAGAACCAGAAAAGGAAGAATAACTATGTTTAGAGTAAATCCATTGATCTCGGAGGCCTGCCCCCTACAGCCTCCATGAAACATATTCTATTAGTACTCTCTTGTCCATTAAAATGATTATACTGCTACAAACATGTAGAAATAGGAAAAAGAACGTAGTAATCATGATTAATGAAAAAAATAATACTACAAATAAATTGAAAAGTAGAAAGACAGAAAAAAATTGACTAACTGCTTAAAGAGAACAACCTTCATGTGATGGTAAATACACTAGAAACTAGATAAAACATAATGAGATTTAACCTGCCAATTACCAGACATACAATGAGAATCAAGCAAAAGATAAATAATAACTTCTATAATTAGAGTTTTACCACCGCAGTAGATGACATAGAGAGGAAAGCACCAACAAATACTCCCTCCGAAGGTTTACCACCACAAAACTGTAAAAGCATGCAGCTATAAGCATAAAAAATCTTGTACATGGATAACTTAAGAGATAAAAGAATTGTATGTTCACAATAGTCGAGTAAAATTCCTGAATTGATAGCACTACACACAAAGCTTATCCTTCAATAATTCTCAAACATCACAAGTTAATGATCAAGATTTTTTTTATATGTTATTGTTTTATATCACCTTGATACGAAAGGAAAAAACCTTGTATTAATGAATGTTGATCTCAGAAATTCCTAATGGAGGGGTGTGAACAAATAATTACTATTTTTCCATACAATGGAATTAAATAGAGATTTCAAGTGAGTTAATTCACGTAGAAATGATAATGATTTATATGGTTCTATACTTCTACATGCCAATATCCAAATCATGAATCTAAAAATTCACAGGATATTACTAACATACCAAAACTATTATTCCACACATGCACATAAACAGGAAAATTTGGAGAAGACCGCCTAGAACAGCAACTGCTCGAACAACACGAAGCTGCACCGTTAAAAAGTAATTGATTTTAAAGATAACATATACAATGATTTAACACAGAATCATTCAAAAATAGAAGCAGGACAGAAAATAGAAGAAAACCTTTGTTGCAGAGAACTCCAGGCCCAACGCAAAAAGAAGAAAAATCACACCAAACTGAGCCACTGTTTCGACCTGAATGCGTATCCAAATCAGAATATGGAAATCTGTACTTAGAATAAAATGTTACTGTGAACTATCCCGTGAAAGAAAACTAAACAAAGGCTACAAAAGCCAACCAAGCACTAAAGCGCATGCACGCACATCTCTTAGATAATGATCGAATCCTTATCATGACTGTGAGAATGTTAAGAGAATCACATTTTGAATTGAGTTGACCTCTAAAGAAACATAAATTCAGCAAAAGAAACAAAAAAAGGAAGAAAGAAAAATTGAAACATTAAACATGGGGTAAAATTCTATTCCCAAATTAATTATTCATTAATAAAAAAAATAGAGAGTGAGTTGCAAATCAGCATTGATGGATGTAGGCATAACATACTTGCACCATTTCGCTGACACAGCTCAGGCCCCCAGGCCCAATAATTGATCCTGCTAGCAGATATCCAGTAATAACCTGCCAATTTCAAAATGGAGGCATGTAAGTCACGAAAGTTCAAATCCATAAAACAGCAGATCATTATAATTGAACCATCGGAGCAATGAAAATGACCGGTTGTCCAGCACAAGCAAATGCAATGCCACCACAAGTTGCAGATACAATGACAACTACTAGATCTGATATCAACCTGAAATTGTAGCAATTTGAATTGGTAAGATCAGTCAATAAATTCCTGTTAGTTGAATTCTGAAGGAATTAAAGGAATCAGGAGGATAGACATAACCTTAAATCCAGCGCCAACAAAGGGTACTTGGATTTTGGATTTGATATGATAAAGACATTGTCCTGAGGATAAGTTTTTCAATATGTATCATAAGTTTCATCAGCTTAAAACACTTCTTCAAACACTAGTATCAAAATGCAATACTAGTTAACACCACCAAAAGTACAATAAAAAGTGAGTTTCAAATTGATCATTTCAAGCATACCTTGCTATCGATCAGCGTGGGTGTATCCTCAGCTCGATTCTCATTATCCAAATTAAAAACATCATGAAACTGAAAAGACCTAGAGTTCACAAATATATCAGAAGTTCTGAAAGTAGAAATGGTAAAGCTGAATTTATGTGATGATTCATCAAACTACTTCTGTCAACAGAATTGCAAAGAATAACAATCTCAACTAAATTCAAGATAGAAGGACATACTTCTCCTCCTTGGTCTCATTTTTCTTTGACTTAAATCTGGCAACAGTTTCCAAAACTGCCTGGTGAATTAAACAAGTTGCATTCAGCAATCATATATGACCATGAGCTTGCTCATGCAATACAGAAGTAACGAATTATAAAAGCCTACTACCATACATGCACATCACCACCCACAGCTGTTATATGTTTTCTTTTCCCATTTCGCCAAATGACACAGCTTCATGCAGTTGTTAATAAGTGGTTTCTGCCTTACCATAATTTCTAGTAGCATAGGTAGTCAAATAATGAAAAGTTCAATCTAAGTGTTAATTTAAGGTCCAAAATGCTCTTCACTTAAATCCATCCCCAACATATACAACTTCAGATCATAACGTTAGCTAAAAATGTCACCACATGTTAACCATGTTCATAGCCCAATTCTCTCAATGCCTTTTTCACTATCAGAATGACTTGGCTTTGAATTTTAACTCAACTACTACTTTTTACCATGTGAAAAATCATTTTACCAGTTTTCCCAGTTAGACAAAGTTGACTTTTGTTTAACAATAAAGGTTGCAGCCATTGCTTTTGCAGTTTACAGTGGGCAGCCCGACTGATTAAACTTGGTAACAACTCCAACAAATTCCCAAATAACACCTGCAACCCATTTTCTTTTCCTTTTAACCTTGTAATGAGCCATCAGCATTTTGATATTAAAAAACATTTCAGTATTAATTTTCAATAACTAAACTAGAACAAGAAAAAGGTTATGTTTACCTGAATATGAGAATTCTTATAGCTTTTATTCTAATTTAGTTACCAGCAATCGTCTAGCATCACCAAAGTACATATATATAATCTAAACGTAAATGTTATGGACCTATTAATGGCTAACACTACCAAACCTACAGTCAAAAGTTCCACACCTGCTTGAAAACATAAGTAGTGCAAAAAATGCACATTCCAATAAGTAAACCATTCAACTATGCGGCGCAGCTAACAAAGAACCAAAGCAACTTCAAAAAAAAAAAAAAGGAAAAGAAAAGAAAACGAGAGAAGAAATTATCAACCTGCTGTCCAGCGACACTGTTATTGAAGCTACCGGGATCAGTTGCTGCAATAGAAAAAAAATAATAAATAATAATCATAATCTATATTTTCATACTAAGAAACAGCTTCATATTCTTATGACGCATTAAAAAAACAATATAAAAATCTTTAGAAAAATATTTGTGAATTTGAAAATAAAAATTTGCGAACAAAAATATAGAAATCTCTAAGTAACCGTAAAATTTTGTTTAAAACATGCAAAATTAACAACAAATTTGCATTAGCATTCTTCAGATTACGAAAATCAAGCAATTCAGAGGTGATCACAAACTAAAAACCCTAGCAAGAGCTCCTAATGCAGAGACATAAATAAAGTAATAGAATTAAATTCAGTACAGATCTAAATACGGACATTCATTCGGATCAGTCTCGTTAAACTCTTTCTCCAAAGCGCGATCAATAATATCAGCAAAGCTATCTTCCTTGGATCTAGAAGAATTCGTGATATTCGACTCGGTTGTTGCATTTATCCCCACCGCCGCGTCCGACTCGTTAGCCGACTCGGTTGCCGCGAGAAAAAGAAATAGAGCAGAAACGCATAATAGAGCTAAGCCTAACCTCATAGCAGACAGAACCGTGCAGTTAAACGGCGCGTTTTAGAGGCAACGGTGCAGTTAGTTACACGGCGACGGTTTACTATTATAAGATTTGGTTTCACCGTTAGCTTTTCTTGTTCACTCTGGTTATCTGTGAAGAACAGAGAGGGAAAGTTTTTTGTGTTTTTTCTCCTTCCAAGTTAGCTTGGAAATGGAGTGATGGACGATCCATTTTCGCACGAGTAAGAAGTACGATACGGTCCCTGGTGTTGCGTCTTGGGATACGTGTATCCAGTGCATTTACTGATACGTGTTTCCAGTGTATTTGCTGATACTTATTCTTGACGATCAAAGGTTTGATTATCTAATCATGGCCGTTTATTTGGGGCTGAGGGTCGAAGGATTTGACAGCTGCGATAATTTGAGTGTTGAGTCAGTGCATTGACGTTTTGCCAAGTAAGATATTTGGCGGGACCAATTTAGAAATGTGGGCCAGTCTGTTTTGACGCATGTGTGACCTGAGAAGGGAAGTGGGCCACTGTCAAACTTTTTGTTGGCAGTGTGGCCTGATGGGAGGAGGATGAGGCCTTACCTGCAAATTTTGCAATTTTATAGATTTTAACCTCATTTATCACATTTATAAGTTTTTTTTTTTATTTGACTAGTCACTTCATTTAAACTATCATAAGCAAGTTTTTTTATATATAAAAAAACTATGTGAATTCATAATTATCTCTTTCATTCACTGTCTAATTTCTCGATCTCTAGATGCAGAGCATATAGAGCAAATTCTAAAAGCATCACGTTATTTTAAAAATAATAAAAAAGTGTTCCATTAGTTTAGGGTAGGCAGTTGACTCGATACAACTTCCAAGGATGTAAATCAGGTTAGTTAAAGCTGCTTAAGGTTAGTGCCGTCTTAGGTGGTGAGGACGCATAAAGGAGTATCATTTCTTTAACGATGTCCAAGCAAAGTAACAAATAAGAATGGCCAGGGGTCACTAAATCGGCACCTTTTTATGCGAGAGCACATATATTTGTTTTCCAGCAAATTGCAGGTATGACGATGGACTGAACCCACAGGAGATGGGCTATTCGGCTTGAATTTGAGCTTCCAACTCTCGATTGCAATTTAGGCTACTTGGCATCTGCACACTTTGGGCCTAACTTCGCAGTTTAAATTCCAGCATGCGTACAGATTATTGGTAGTCTACAGACTCCCAGCATTTGCATGTTCCGAAAAATGAGGGCATTAGGCCCATTGTGAACCTTTTCTCAGCAGAAAATCAAAGTAAAATTAAAAGAAAAAATGCATATATATATGACTAAATAGGATCATCTATGATTCTGCATCTCCCCCAACTTGGCACTTACTCAACACGGAAAAGTTGCTTAGAGAAGTAAAAGTTATAAACTTTCCAACATACGAGCAATATCAATCGCTTAAAGAATTGAAAGTCACGGGCCACTTTTTGATTGAATAAAAAAAATACCAAGAAAGATGAAAAAAAAAAGGGGAAAAGATTACCCCAAGGCACCCAATATTAAGTGTGCAACTAAATGAGAATTCTCTAAGAAATAGGGTGAAACATTTGCGCTCTTCATGGCACAACCAAATATGTTTGTTTATTCTATACTATAGGAGCAGATATGTTGTATATAATGCGTAAGTTCCATCTCAAATCAAATGTACCCAATTAATTATCAGCATTTTCTATGATTCCGAGTTAAGATATCCTTCCAAGGACAATGACACAAACCCCTAAATTTGGGGCCCAAGTTGCATGAGAACCAAGCAGGTAAATGCAAATTTATCGATCTGGAAATAGGGAAAAAAACAACCTTTTTTTTAGCTAACCTAAAATAGGTGGGGGAAAACGAACCCTAAGCAGGAAAAGAATTTAAGAATATAGGACAGACAGACAGACACCCAATATGGGACAAAGATGATGAAAGACCCACCACTACAAAAATGTCAGCAGGACAAATCGCCCATTGGGAGACTTATTTTGATCCATCCCACCGTTTTCCCTTAGGCTGTTTTTAGATCACTGCCACGACTGCCCACGGATTTCCCAAAAACTAATGATTTCGTATCATATTGGGATGGGATTACAGGGGGCGAATCAACCTTACAAGGGAAAGTTCTTCCAATAACGCTTATTCACTAACAAGAAATATTAAATACGAGTGGCATACGTGCTGATTGTCTCACAAATAGATCTAATTTGTTACATGATAGCCACCTAACATATAAGAGATTCCGTGCATGTTTGAATTTTACCTCATGATTTCCTGTCGGTAAAATTCCACCGAACTGTTTACTTATGATGAGCAATCATATGATCAAGCACATGGATACTGAATCAATTTGCAACTAAGCATTATCCTAGGAAAATGAGACCAACTACTGCAAGTATTCAAGTAGCCTGCCTGATTGACATGATCAGAAATAATTTAAAAACGCACCAAATCACATGGCAGTAACGATGAATTGGATTTAGACCCATAGATTTTGTAAAAAGTTACAGTTTTCAAAGCATTCCGAATTAAAAGACAATTGGTATAATGAGTATATTATATTATAGTGACTAATTAAATATTTATAAAACAGAAACAGGAGTGATTAGTTGAAGTGATAACATAACCAACAGACTTATAATTTTTATATAATTATTCATATAATAAGTGATTAGATTTGCAACTAATCTAACTGCACTACTAATTAACAGTCTAACACACACATTATTCAACCCCCTCTCTCAGGTCTTGGCCTATATATAAATTCTCCGAGTCACCTATATTTTACATCTAAATTGGAGAGAGAAGAGCAATGGAGATTCCAGTAATAGATTTCAGTCAACTCAAAGGCGAGAACAGGAGCAAAATGCTGGCAGTTTTGCAGGAAGCTTGTGAAAAATGGGGTTTCTTTCAGGTTCAAAAGTTATAATCTCCTCTTTAGCTAGAATCATTTGCATTATTCAGTTTATTATTGACAACTCTCTGCAGGTTGAGAACCATGGAATTGACAAGAAGTTGATGGAGAAGGTTAAACAGCTTGTGAATTCACACTATGAGCAAAACTTGAAGGAGACCTTTTATAAGTCAGAGATAGCTAAACGGTTGGACAATAAAGGAAATACATCTGATATAGATTGGGAAAGCAGTTACTTCATTTGGCATCGTCCAACATCCAACATCAATGATATTCCAAACCTTCAAGAGGATTTTGGGTAAGTCATAGGATATTCAACATTTTAATGAGATTGTGTTTGCAGTACACATGCACTTACTAAATCCTTATTCAAGCTGAAGTTATTATGCACATCGACTTCATGATATTGACTCATAAACAAATAATATTATATATGCAGTAAATCAATGGATGAGTACATTACTCAACTAATTGAGCTGGCAGAGAAGATTTCGGAGCTCATGTGTGAGAATCTTGGTCTGGAAAAAGATGATATAAAGGAAGCATTTTCAGGAGACGGAGGTCCTTCCGTAGGAACAAAAGTGGCCAAGTATCCTCGGTGTCCTCAGCCAGAGCTTGTGCGAGGACTAAGAGAGCATACGGATGCTGGGGGAATCATATTGTTGCTCCAAGATGATCAAGTCCCTGGTCTTGAATTCTTGAAAGATGGAGAATGGGTAGAGATTCCTCCATCCAAGAACAATAGAATTTTTGTGAACACCGGTGACCAACTGGAAGTTTTGAGTAATGGAAGGTATAAAAGTACTCTACACCGTGTAATGGCTGACAAGAACGGAAGCAGACTCTCAATTGCCACCTTCTATAATCCAGCTGGTGATGCCATCATTTCTCCAGCTCCCAAACTCTTGTACCCTAATAACTACACCTTTCAAGATTATTTAAAGCTTTATTCTACCACAAAATTTTTAGATAAGGGGCCCAGATTTGAATCCATGAAGAAAATGACCAATGGCAATGGGCACCATGATTTCCATGTTTAAAGGTGCCATATTGCACAAGTAACAACTCGTCGTGGGTTTCTCTGTCAGTTTGTACTACTATTTTCCGCATAAAAATGACAATGTTTGTCTAAATAACATATATATTTGGAATTCGCCTATTCTTCCATGTGATCTTCCAATTTGATTCTGGTAGCACTTTTACAGAAGAAAATCTAGATACAGCAATTATTAGCATGATAATGGTTCTTCTCTTATCCTGCTTACGGAAAGGGTAGAAAAGATGAGGGAAAAAAGAGCAAAGAAAGAATGGGGAAATGTTCAACTTTTTCCAGTGAAGGTACAAAATAGAAAATTTGAACCACCTAAATTGTTTCCACAAATAGAGGGAAAAGATGAAAGATGATTTATCCTAAGCTATAACAAAGATTTTCATTAGAAAAAAGAAACAAGATAATGAAATCGTAATTGTCTTGAGCACAGAAGATTAGCATAGATTTTCCCTGTTTCCTTTCACTATTATGTTTATATTCTCAATGCATTTTGGAAAATTAAAATGACCTAAGTGATTAAGGCTACAGTCTACAGCTACAATATTAGCATGATTACCTCCTCGTGTGTTTTTTAACAAAATTGCATATCATATAAAGACTATACAAGAAGTGGTTTTCTGGAATAGAACTCATAGCTTCTCCAGATAGAAGTCCCAAAATTTCTATACAGCTCCCAACCCCAAAATTTAAATCTAAGTTGTTTCTTCTCTAAAGTCCAAGTGATCCTATATCAACTAAGAACTAACAGGTTGTGCAGTTTGTATGGTGCAGGAGTGACTAGACTCACAGCAAGAGAAAAATGCTAAAAATAAATTCAGCAGCTAGAAGCTAGCTAATTTTGATAATATAGATTTAGTAACAAAGGTATTGGTCTGCTCAGCTGCCTTGGTCAACAAGAGCTTATGAGACATCAACAATAAAGAGCATTTAGTAATAAAACACAACAAAAAGTTCCCAAATTTTAGAGATTTTGAGAACATTTGAGCCAATTCCTGAACTCGCAGCGCAAGTTGATCTACTAAATCCTGAGTTAACTGAATATTAAGATTCAAGATATTATGGAAAAGATTAAATAATGATTCTGTCCACACCAGTTCATTGGAAATCAGGCATTGATGGCAAGGAAGACAAATGAATCTTTTCTTACTTGCTCCTCCACATAACAGCTTCTGGCAGAACGAAGAAACATGGACTGGATGCAAGCATTCTTTAATAATCCGTGTCATCACATCGCATAAGGAATTATTGATACCACCAGTTCTCATTATCAGTGGAAACAATAGCGCATATTCAGCAGCTGCTTGGTGAAGTTTGCAATAGTCTATGGTTGCAGCCACTAGCATACGAGAAGCTGGCTCTTCAAGAATCAGCATCTTCGGAAGAATAACTGAACTGAGAACTTGGCTTGGCCAATCAAGCTCTTTATGATCAATTCCATTTAATAAATGAGGCAAAAGAACCGAAGCAATCTCATCATCGGCTTTCCAAGGTTCAACCAAACCGAGAACTGCAAACGAATTTACTCCTTTATCTAAACAAAGCTTGCGAATTACATTTGCTAATTCTACAGTTCTAGAACAAGACTCAAAAATCACAACTTGGATTCTCAAACTAGCTGCCATATCTTGAATTTCTGGTGCCAAAGGAGCATTTGGAGGACTATCAATCTCCATTTCCTCCATAACTTCCTCCAAAGTATCGCCTGCGCACTCTCCAACTTGACTCAGTGGATCTCCTTCACTCTCATGAGTACCAAACAATTCTCTTGAATTCAAGTCATCAAGCGCAACAGGTAGCCAAGGAAGAACCAAGTCAGTATTCACAGTATCCTTAAGCCAATCAGGCAAAGACTCAAATTCTCCATCATCAACTCTCTCTTCTCCAGAATCCAAGCTGAAACCAGAAATCCATTCATAGTTTGACTCAGAAATTTGATCGAGCACGTCGTGGGCAGCTCTCTTTACCCAGAAATCAATCCCTAAATTGTCCGTCAAAATATTCGTGGCCAACCTAGACAATTTCCGCTTACAAAACCTCTCGTGCTCAAAAGCAAGAAAAGATAAAATTCTAGACTGTACCATATCAGGCAGCGTCTGTATAAACATGATCCTGTAAACGAAACAATAATAAGAACCATAAAAAAAAAGAAAGGAACACAAGATATTTATGAGTGAATGTCCTCACCTCTTTGTGGCTGGAGGAG
Organism: Ricinus communis; assembly: GCF_019578655.1. Classification (NCBI taxonomy): domain Eukaryota; kingdom Viridiplantae; phylum Streptophyta; class Magnoliopsida; order Malpighiales; family Euphorbiaceae; genus Ricinus; species Ricinus communis. The sequence continues at coordinate 28,137,476 of NC_063258.1, forward strand.
ATGAGGAAGTGATGCTGGCATTGATGGGTTTGGTAAGCAAAGAGAGAAAAGAGGCAGTGGTTATTGGGGACGATGGTGATGAGGCACTGAAAGATTGGTTTAACCAAATAGATGCTTCGGTTTCTGGGGTTGAAGAATTAAGAAAAATATCAAAGAGTGGAATCCATCTCTCCATTTCTCTGATTTGATTTTGATTATTTTCTCCCGCTGTTGTTAGTTATCACCTGCGTGTCCTTGGGAATTTGCCGGGAATTTGTGCAATTGTAACTAACCTGGGATGAGTAGGGCCGGACCAACTCAATCCATGAGAAAAATGAGATGGGCAAAGAAGTTTTGTCTCTGGGATGGGCCCGGTCCAAAAAAGGCCCTTTGATCTAGATTTATGCTTTGAATTATTATTGCTCTATATTTACAGCTCGGGTCGGCCCTCCGTTTAATAAAATAATATTTCTTGAAAATTTTATTACCGGTTGATCCGGCTAGATAGAGCATTATACCCGAATAAACGGTACTCAATGGCCATTTCGATGATATTGGGGGCACCCGTTTTTGAAAATATTTTGGTTTTTTTTTGTGTGCAACCTGTTCTAAAGAAAACACCATTTACTCTATTACTTTTTCAAATTGCAAAAGAGATTTCAGGAGTGAAAGAAAAGAGCAAAATGAATGTTAAATTTATCTGGTAGAGAATAGATATGAAAGGCCATCATGCTTTTGGAAAACTTCGAGAGGGCTGGACGCGTCTTCTTTGAAGACCGAGAGGTGGACGGCAACCGCCACTTACGTCATCTACTTTATCGGAACCGAGGCCACTCAAAAGTGAAAGCCTAGGGCTCCTAATTTGAGACTTGAGATGCTAATTCTTTAGGTTTCTATGATCCATGTGCATTTACATCAACCATCCGGGTTGGTTAATTCTCCTATTGGCAATGGCATCCGATTGGGAGGAGCACGACACATTTTAAAAAAAATAACTGGTAATTTTTGTATGCTTTATCAAAATAATATTATAAGACCCTTCTTAGAGGAGTAACTTGATTAGCTGGCATTTTCTATTATTATTTTTTTCATTCTTTTTCTTAAAATGTACTTTAAACTAAATTTAATCAATATGCTTACTCTCTCTTTTTTTTTAATAAACTAGAATTACTGAATCAATAATAATAATCACATTATATAATTTCTCTTGCACAAGCCCTTATTCAGGAATTTTTAAATAATTGTTTTTTTCTCCTTTTTAGTTATGTACATCGTATAAATTTATTACAACATAAATGTCTTAACAGTTCCAAGAATTCCTTAACCATAGCCACGTATGACGTGGCTTGGCTTTTTCAACTCTTTCATCCTCTGCTCGCTCTGTGTTTCTCTCTCTTACCTTGGTATAAGTACAAACACAGAGACAGTTCACCATAATCTCCATTCGCATACTGTCTTTACTCTTTAGTCAAATTCACACGACGCTAAACCCTTCCTCTGCCAGACACAGACGCCATGGGACTAGCCAACAACATAACAGCAATTCTAAACTTCATAGCTTTTCTGTGCTCAATCCCCATAATAGCATCAGGAATATGGCTAGCATCCAAACCAGACAACGAGTGTATCCACTACTTCCGGTGGCCATTAGTCATTCTTGGTGTTCTTATCCTCCTTGTCTCTCTTGCTGGCTTTGTGGGTGCTTACTGGTATAAAGAAACTCTCTTGGCCTTCTATCTTTGCTGCATGGCCATTCTCATTGGACTTATCTTGATCTTGCTGGTTTTTGCTTTTGTCGTTACACGCGCTGATGGTGGGTATACTGTGCCTGGTAGAGGTTATAAAGAATATAGGGTTGAAGGGTTTTCTTCTTGGTTGAAAAACCATATTGTCGATTCCAAGAATTGGGTTAAGATTAGGAACTGTTTGAGCGAAAGTGATGTTTGTTCTAAGCTTATCCAGAATTATATCACTTCTGATCAGTTCTTTGCTGCACATATCTCCCCTCTCCAGGCAAGCTCTTGTTTCTTTCTTCAGTTTCTAATTTCACATAGAAAATTTTCTATAATTTTGCTGCTATTTTATACTGAGAAATTAACAAAATTTGGAAAAGAAAAAAGCATCTTTTTTAGAGCTAGAGTAGAAAGTTATGTAGTGGTATCTTATCTTTCTGTTTTGTCATATGTGCCTAAGCATAAAACAATGTTTATCCATTTCATATTCAAGTTTTATTTTATGCCCACTTAAAATATATGTAGACATTGATGGCAAACTGAAGACAAAAATTGCTGTTGATGACACTAATATTATTACATAGTTTTTTAACTTTATCAGTAGAATAAGGCACAGCTAGCTCTGGAAATGTATTTAATGTTTGAGTGTAGGCAACTTCTTCTAGAGTTCTATTCTTCGCTTAAGCTCTCGCATCAGAGTCTTGGTATATGTAAGATAGAGATGTTAGCCTTAAGATCAGATCATTGCCTGCCACATGAGCAGAATGTGACTCTTTAATTTCTGTGTTTTCTAATCGTTAGTCAATTCTTTCCCTGTACACTTTACATTACTTTGAAGAACTTAGGTGGTGATTAACTTGCACCTTACACGAAGTTGCTGGAATAGGACAGGACTATATTATGGCAATGTATAATGTAGTCGAAAGCAGCAGGGCCCATTTTTACTTGAAGAATTTAGTAGGACCCTTATGGGTTTATTATTATTGTTGAATTTAGCAAAGGGACTTTTTTGATCTTTCAAATCTTTAATGATAATCACCATCAGCATGATTTGATAACACATCAGAAAGAAATTAACAGAGGCATGCCATGCTGTGTGGCACATTCTTGATGCTCTAATAATAGCAAAAATATGGTTCTTTGAAAATAATTGCAGGAAAGTTTGTGCCAATTAGAATGCTTACCAATTAGATTATTATGAGTGCTCTAGCAATTTAGACCCACTAAAAGTAGACCTTCTCGCATTATTAAGGTCATAGATTTTGTCGTTATGGCAGAAGATTAAAGAAATGCATAGTTATGGAGCTTATATGGTTGCCAGCTGTTTTTTGTATTAGAATTTAGTGACATAGGTTGGTGGTGGGATAGCTTTTTCTTTTATTGTTTCCTTTCTGTTCTTTTAATTTATTTGCTGTAAAACTATATGCAACAGTCAGGGTGTTGTAAGCCTCCAACAGTATGTGGCTACAATTATGTGAACCCAACACTCTGGTTAAACCCAGCAAACCCAACAGCGGACCCAGACTGTTATCTGTGGAGCAATGACCAGAGTCAGCTCTGCTACAATTGCGATTCTTGCAAAGCTGGTTTGTTAGGAAACCTAAGGAAAGAATGGAGGAAAGCCAATGTGATTATCATCGTAGCAGTCGTGGTGCTTATATGGGTCTATCTCATTGCCTGCAGTGCCTTCAAGAATGCTCAAACAGAAGACCTTTTTCGTAGGTACAAGCAGGGTTGGGTTTAAGCCTGTTGCCGAACACAACCCAGTTCCTTAAAGCTGTTGTTGGTACTATGGTTTTTCTTTCTTTTTCTTCTCTTCGTTTCTTTAGTGTATTTTATTACCTGTATCCTTTTCATTAGTGTATATATTCCTTTCCCTTTCTACTTTCTTATCTAGAATGCATGGGCTGACGGTGACAATGAATGCTGGTTGGGAAACCAGTTTTTGATGACCCAACTGGGTACTACTTGTGAAAATGATAATGGAATTAGAATCTCAATTTTCATCTTTCCCAAGAATTGGATTCTTCTATTTCAGTGGGTTGGTTTAGCATCTTGGCCTCAAAATTTCATGTTATTATATTGGATATTTGTCGCTATGATCTTGACACATGCACGTGGTGTACCAAAGTTTCTGGTTTTTATCTTTTATTTTTTATGGTAAAAAGTCACCGACATCACCGACTGGTAAAGCAGCACTTTTTGATATTCCAACATCTTCTATAAGCTATTTGTTCTTAATATCATTAGTATAATACAAGAAACAAGAAGCTGCAACTAGCACCATGCCTTGTTTGTCTTTTCAAGATTTCAAAGACTTCCAATATTACCTTATCTGCAGTTATTAAATTTAACCAATTTGTTAGAACTGGCAAAAGTTTTGTCCACTTGAATTCATACGCTACAAGACTTCCTTTATACAGCAGGTCAATGGGCGTGCCAGGTCCTGCTCTGGCATTCATATAGTTTGTGTTCCCATTGGAAATGACATTATTATTATTTTTATATAATGTATATTCAATGTGTACAGAGTATTGAAGAACAACGCTAAGGATAATCATAAATAAAAGCCTTTTAGAGCATGGAATCTATATGGAATCTTACACCTATTGATGGCTCAATATTGTACAATGTGATAGATTGTAGAACTCCTCTACTAGCCCTGAAATTAAATTTTGGCATGGTTCAGTACCTATCATATCTGATAAAGCATAGGATGACCACAAAATTTACGCTGTTCATTGTCGCACTTCTGCTTAAGCACTAGAAGCCTTTCTAGAGTAAACAATATACATCGGATCAGTGCGTCCAGGGTTGGGCGATATATCCACTGCCTGTAAGAAAATGCAAATCAATCAGCAATTCCCCAGTCAACGGCTCACCCTCAATCTGCAGGATCAGCATGGCTTTGGAACATATGCTAATCACTTACACCGCAAGACAAGGGACATTAGCTAGAACTTAAAGATGACACGAGCAGCATAGTGCTCTGTGTATCATGACCAATAAATAATTGCAAAACATTAGGGAGATAATCAACAGCAAAGGAACATGAAATGCCTATTCAGCGTCAACTGACTTTTTCCCCCTTAAACTAACCACCAAAAGTCAAGTCATAGTGCTCTCACAAAAGAAGTTGCTTACCTGAGGAGGTTCAAATCCTCCCGCATAATGGAAATATGACCCGACAATCACAATATGGTCGGCATCACCAGTAGATGTCCAAATTGAGATTGCTTTTGTCCAAAAGCAACGATTAGAAAAGCTGATACATATTGGCACTCCACAAAGTTAGAAATGGTTGAGCAGAGGAACGAGGTGTATAACTGAGAAATAACAAATTATGCCCAACTTCTGATCAGTTAAACCGTATATTGTTTTCAAGTGCAGGGGTGTCCCTGCATCCCTGATGTGAAAGAGTTCAACACAATATTTCTGCACTTAGTGTTCCTCAATTAAGGCAAACCATAATCCTCAACCCCAATTCCGCTTCTTAATTTTAATGACCAAAGGAATGCTCCCACAGGTTATAGAGTTTTCTTCTGATTGATTGTTGACTGTCTTGGCTTCATTTAATTGTTAAGCATTCCATCTAAAGCATTTTTATATTTAAAGAAACAACTCAACATTTCAATTTCCACTGAAAGGTCAAGAAAATGCATACTGAAGACCGCCATGCTTAAAACAGATGATAGAAGATTATGAATCTTTGGAAGCGGGAGAAGAGCTCTCACCTCATTACAGCCAGTCCACCAGGCTTAAGTATACGACCCATCTCTTTGAAAACATCAAGCGGCTTTGTTAGGTAATCAACACTAACCTGTGAAATGTTTAAAAGATGAGCAAAAAAGTGAAATTTAATATCTAGTACATTAATATTAATATATTAAGTTGTGAAACTACATTCTGCAAAGTATACATTAGTCCACTATTTATAGCATAATCGAAAATCAAGAGATGGGAAAATTGTACATACCGTATTAGTTATAACGTCAAAAAAATTGTCCTCAAATGGAAGTTTAGGGTTTATATTTAAGTCTTGAACAACGTACTCTGTCAGAACCTATAGATATATTAAGCCAGTCAGGTGGACTATTTCAATCAATAGAAAGATCATATATATTCATGCAACGTAAATTGGTTTAGAACTACTGGGGCCAGAAAAGTAAATCTCACTACATATACAAGTTCATACACCACATAATTAGCAAACGTACACAAACAACTGACATGTTACCTGAGAATGAAATTTAAAGATCAAGTCATCTCAATTATGCTCATTAAAGGAATAGAATTCTACTGTCTTAATTGTGAGTTTTTCAGAAAGAGAAAATTCTATTTCACAATGCTCATCTAATCAGTTGAAACTTGAAATTATACACTAAGATTCTCAGTCAAAAGTAATACCATCGTATGTGGGTATAAATTTAATAGGAACAAATATGATATGTAATAGTAGGATCTTACTGGATTGCGCTTGAGCTCTTCTTCGTTCATGCCTTGCCCAACTATTCTATCTTGCTTGTATCCTTTTGGATAATGACTGACCTACATATAAAAGCCGTGAATGTGTTCTGTTAATGCATATTCAACACATAATGAGGCTGGAGTGCATATCAGTAATGGCTTACCCAACTGCTACACATGTCTAGGATGCTAACTCCTGGAGTGTTGCTTGGAGGAAAAACCTCTCTGTAGTATTTTGTCAGTGCAGCAATGGCCGGGTCATCAATATGTGTCACAAATCGGGGAGCTTCATAGAACAATGAGTCCGGTGACCTAGAAAATCAATTTGTGAGTTTTAGTTTTAAAAGATACAAACTTCATAAGATGAATATAGAGTGGTTCAAACCCAAATCAGTTTCAATGGCTAGTAGATGCTTAAAACTGTTAGCTGAAGCAAACTCTGGTTAGTCAGAGTCTGAAAAACTCCTTCATGATAGGGACCAGTACATTTTAATTCTAAGTTTCAGTGCAGAGGGATGAAAGGAGAATTGACAATAGTTTCTATACGTGAAGCAACTGTAATTGACTGCCAGTATAAGATCATGGACATAAGGAAATTCGAGAGAACCAAGCATATGACAAACAGAGTCACACACCAACACCAATGAAAAACCTCAAGGAAAAAGAAAATGGATACGGAATCTAGTGAAATTTTATAAAAAAGCAGTTTAGACCATTTACTCATCAAAGCGCTGGAAATCCTCCTCCTTGAAGGGAAACTTCTCAGGCCATTCTACGTTCTTCAATACCTATAAAATTAAAGGAACGATTGAAAATTGGAAGTGAAAATTAGACTTGAAAATAAGCACAATTTTGAGTAAGAAGTGAGACACGTAACAAAAAAGATCATGCTATGACAATGGCTCGAAGGCAAATTAATAAAAGCAAAGAGATACATGTGACCGACCAAAAGGTAAAGAAGTTAGCCTGCTTGTGCTACCAAGCAAGTTTAATAAACAAGTTCTATCCATTAGCAGCTAATAGTTTCAGGAATGCATGTGTGCCAGAACAGTTTTACAAGACAAAATAACTTTATGTTCATCATAATTTAAAGAATGATAGCCATCCAAACATAAGAGTACAATCTATCAAATTCTCTATAATCAATCAAATAGACAAGTTATTTTACTTATTAGAAGTAGTCAATTAGGAAACAGGCCCTACAACAACTCGATCACTATTTCTCTACCTTTTCTTCTACGCATTATCGAAGAACTAAAAAATAGGAGCAATCACAAGCTTAACTAACACAAATCATTCAATATCCTTAATCCCTACTTCACTAACAAAATCCAAAAACCCAACAAAACCCAGAAAGCAAATTCAAGAAAAGAATGATAAGTGAGAATTTCACCTCTTCAACAGCACCCTTTTCCCTTGCAGAAGCAATGAAAGATTTGCCACCATTTACACCAACAGTACTCATAATCTGTGCCCAAAATGAAGCCCCTAAGCCTAAAACAAGCCTACGAGGTGCTTTAAATCTAGTGTTCAACTTCCAATGGGCTTTTGTGGAGAGAGGAGAATAGTGATTAGGACAAACAGTAGCAAGAACTGATAGCTTCTGTTGCAGTTTTAGACACATAAAATTGGCCATTTTTGACATTTCATTAACACATTATATTTATTTTGCGTATTTATATGTTGAGATTTGGATTAGGATAGCATGACAACGTGTATTTATCATAACCGTGCAACGGCTTTTTGTTCTTAAAAATATATATATATATATATCAATGGCCACCCTTTTACGGTTGGGATTAGTCTTGGGTTTACGATGAATGTGCAGTTGAATTTCTTTTCTCCTGCAAACAATGGTTTAATTAATATTTTTAATTATTCTGAAAAAAATTATAAATAGTCTCGTAATGATAAATTTCCAAATTATTTTTAAATAGAGATATATATTTGAGTTATATTTTTAAACTGCTCAAATTGAAAATAAATAATTATATACACTCACGCCAAGCTTAGCTTGGTAGTGAATATAATATATATATATATAACTTGACTAAAGTCTCTCATCTGTAATTAAAAAATAATAACCCTAATTTTATTTTTTTAAACTGGTCAGAACTAAAAGCCCACCCCAATCCGAACCCAGTTCCGCCTCTGCGTACAAATGCAACGCCACGAAGAATCAACATATTTCTCTTCAAATTTTCTTTTCTCAGACAATCAAATCCATGTCATAGGTTATTTACCATCTTACCTTGAAATTGCCTGCCTTTGATTTTACCACATTTTAATACTTCAGCTTTCATATGCCTCGGATCACATGAAACAATGCTGTCATCATAGATTTGATAAAAAGAAAAAGGCTGTCACCATAGATTGGTAGGTGTAGAAGTGGACAAGGAAGCTCCAAATTAAGTGACAAACGAAACAGTATTTCATTCTTTTTCCTTTCTTAATTTAGAAGAAGTTGCGGGAGAAGGGACAGTGACAATATATATAGTAATATATAAAAACAAATGCTTGCAAGCTTGCAGCAACTTCATATAATATAAAATCCCCAATCTCTGTGAATCCAATGTCCGCATCAATTAGCTAAAAGGCATATGTTCTTGAATATGGCCCTTTTCTTTTTATCCCCATTCTGAATTATTTATGCACAATCAGTGATAGAGCTGCTGCAACAAAGAATAATAAAGCCTAAAGGAAAGAAATCTTATGGATTACGTATCCCTTCACAGACCCAAACCCACCATGGGTACTTTAAAGGTTAAGGTGTAGAAACATAAATAAGAATCAAATTATGTAAATTCTGTTTATTTATGTGAAGCTACAATCTATACAAAATAGAATGTGAAATTCTCAAATTTTCGATTATGAATAGTTCATCTAAAATCTGATGTAAATTACGTAAACGCGAGTTATATAATAAGCATTAGGATAATGTTATCTTTGCAACATTATTGAGCAAACCACAAGATCAGTTGGATGCCAAACCAAGTATCTTAGGTGGTACAATCGGTCCATGAGCAGGACGCATCAAATGTTATTCAATTATATCTTCCTTGTCTTAACTTATCAATTATATTAACAAAAAGAAAAGACCCTTAATAGTAAACGACTAATTAAATAAAATAATAAAGCATGAGCTAATAATAATACCCTCGTTTGGTAGCATCTGCATCTCATTTCACATGCTGGAAGTTGACTGGACCTTGTTGTACAATAATATCAATTATGTAATTGCAAGTACAAATGCAGAAAGTCATGGGTTAAACTAATAGTAATTCCTACTTCCAGGCAATGTAATGACAATCGCTAAGCTCAATCAAATAATTTCTATGATATTTCTCAATGGAAAACCTTATGCTTCCACTCAACCAATCCTCCTCTTTTTATTTGACTACTCTGCATGCATTAGGTATATCTTTGAAGTTTCTGGATAAGCTGATTGGAAAATAATTTGATGGATATTTTAATTTAAGGAGATATCAAATTGGAATTTTACTATTATATAAGTTTAATTGTCAGCAAAATGGCTCATTTGTTTAAACAAATGAATTATATAAGTTTAAATTCATAAAGAAATCTGAAGCAAGTGGAATGAATATTCATGCGGAGCTGGCAGGCAAAAATTATCACAAACTGAAGACCCACTAATCTTAATCCTCCTATAAATAATCTCCCTCACGCTCCCTCCTCTTTCCCCTTCCCCTCTCCTCCACCTTCTTCCTCCTGATTTCGTGGGAAACTCTCTTACACACATTTCTCCAATTGCTTATCAAAAGCCCTCCAATTCAATAACCCACCTCAGAAATGGAGCCACCCAGGTTCGTAATCGAAGCATCCGAAGCCGAATCGATGGCCCAAAAAGCAGGGCTTACCCTTGTCGAGCTCCTCCCCACCCTCGTCAAGTCCGCTCAATCCTTAGCTCGGCCACCCATCTCCGACTACTACGTGGGTGCAGTGGGACTCGGATCATCGGGTCGGATATTCTTCGGAGCCAACCTTGAATTCCCAGGTCTCCCTCTCCATCAGTCTGTCCACGCCGAACAATTCCTCATCACTAATCTTTTTCTCAATGCCGAATCTAATCTCAAATATGTCGCCGTTTCTGCTGCTCCTTGTGGGCACTGCCGCCAATTCTTTCAAGAAATCCGCGACGCCCCTGATATCCAGATCCTCATCACCGGCGATAGTAATAATACTAACAATAACGATCAAAGTAACGGAGATATTAAGAGGTTTGATACTTTGTCAAACTTATTACCGCAGAGATTTGGACCGTACGATCTTCTGGATAAGAGTGTGCCGTTAGTTTTAGAAAAACATAATAATCACATGTCATTGCAAAATGATGATATTAGTAATAACAGTAAAAAGGTCCCGAATGGGATTAGTATTTCTGTTTTTGATGATTTAAAGTTGGAAGCTCTGGAGGCTGCAAATAGTTCTCATGCACCCTACAGTAAGTGCCCATCTGGGGTGGCATTGATGGATTGTGAAGGGAAGGTTTATAAAGGGTCCTACATGGAGTCTGCCGCTTACAATCCAAGTTTGGGGCCTGTGCAGGCGGCGATTGTGGCGTATTTGGTGGGTGGTGGTGGTGGGTATGAGAAGATTGTGGCAGCGGTGTTGGTGGAGAAAGAAGAGGCTGTGGTGAGACAGGAATTCACTGCAAGGTTGCTTTTGCAAGTCATTTCTCCCAGGTGTGAGTTTAAGGTGTTTCATTGCAGCAGCTCAAAGTCTTAATTGGATCAAAATCATTCATTTTTCGTTCTGGCTTATGTATAATTATTGTATTGCTTCAGTAGTAAAATTATTGGCCTTGAAAAGCTGGATATGGAATATAGGCCAAATTTAAACAAAAAAAGTATGCTTAATTGGCATGCAAATCGTACACAAAACAAGTTTGTCTCTTAGGTTTAAATAAAGTTACTGCTCTCTTCTATCTCCTTGTATTGTTTTAAATATTCAGTTGTGTATATGAGATAATGAATTTGAACAACTAAAAAAATCAAATCACTAAACTAATTGCCTTCACTCCATTATTATTCTTGGTTGAATGGTAGGATTGTTTCCTTGCGACCACCTCCTTGATACTTAATTTCATTCACCCAATTTTCAATGAATAAGGATTTCAATAACATAATAATTGCAGTACTACCATCCAATAGTGGCTAGTTCTAGGCTAGCTCATGGCAATTGGCTTTTTCTTTAAGCTCTTTCAAGCACAGACATCCCAAAAGAAAGCGGCTGGGTCCTCTGCCTCCAGAATTGGTGTCAATAAACGTAGCAGTGTAGTAGTTTGATTGGATGGGTAAGAGTGGAGTTTCGTGAGTTGGAATTCCAATATTTACATGAGGTTCATTCTTTATCACACTTTGTGTGATGGGTATTTGAGCAAAGGAAGTTAATCATAGCCTACATAAGTGATAATACTATCAAAACAAGTGTCTCAGAAAGGTTTCCTTGGTTTGCCTCTTTTCATCCCTTTTGACTTGTACTAAGAAAGAATTAGGGGAAACTGCATTTGAGTTCTGAAGGATTACGGCAGAGTAAAGTTTGTGATTCTGATATGCTTTAGCAAGAGCCAAAAGACGCAAGGATATTTTTTAGAAAAAGGGATTTCTTTTGGCGTGCAGAGATTATTGATATGAATGAGAATAAGTTGGCTATTCCGGCAAGTGCTTGGATGAGTACCACATACTCTGAATGCTCTATATTTATAACTACAAATTGTAATGTGTTTTAAATTTTATAACTATTCTATGCATCAAGCCCAGAAAACTGCCTAATAACGCATTTTGGATGATTACAGAATAAACAAAAGAATGAAACTACTTACTGAAGACACAGCAGCAACAACTAAGACGCTGCTATCAGCTTCACATATCTTTTGACTCTCAAATCAATATAAGTTCCAAGGTTAAACACTTGCGAAGCAAGTGATGCAGGAACCGGGTGCTACCCTTCTGGTGCTTTGTTCAGAGACGGATAAATAAGAACATGATAATCATGTTTTATTAAACAAACTAAAACAACCACAAAATCGATAAGCATATGGTTTTTTTTTTTTTTTTTCTTTAATTAAAGGTTGGTAGCACACGAGTAATCGGTGAAGATCAAAGAAAAAAGGCTTGAGAATCTACGTCTAGCAAATTCAAATGATTAACTCACGAATCAGATGAGGAAATAGTCATGAACTTGATATGGGGTCACGTTAGAAAAACAGAAAAGCCAATCCAATAAAAACATGAAAAATGTTGATGCATAAGTTCCTTGAACAGGAAACAAATAATCTTTTTATCTCTGTCTTAGTCAAAAATCATGACTTCCATTATCTACTAAATGAATCTTCTTAACCCCAATAACATTTGACAAAGGAATGAGCTGCAAGTACAAAAATCACCCATTTCAATGGAATGATTGCGCTGTAAACAACAAATCTGTTAAATGGAGGAAGAACAATATATATATATATATATATATATATATATATATATATATATGTTGTTTTTGTTTCCTTTTTCTTTATAACTTTTGAGAATGTCTGATTAATTGAATTAAAATCATTGGAAACTGCTAGGAGGCAGAAAATGAAGAAGATGCAGGATTTTTAAGAGGCACAATGCCTGCATTATCCCCGCTGCGTAATACTCCAACCGATCCAAATCCTTCTTCTTCATCCTCAATGTATTTCAAATCATCAGTACTCCTAATTGCGCCATGAACCACAACCACCACCACCCCCACAAAGAGAGCAATAATAATGTTATCGCTTACATTTGTAAACAAAAGCACCATGACAGTAACCGTCAGCAACAATGTCATCACAGCATTATCATGCATGACAATGTCAAAAACCACCAAAGGATCTCCCTCGCGTAGAAAATATAGGAACAGCCATGCTGCCATCATGATTATAAAGACTATTAATGAAATGGGATGCCAGAGCAAGCTGAGGAAGAGGATGACAAGTATGATAATGACATAGTTGTATCGGAAGTATGCAGCATTCATTTTGATACTTTGAACAGTTTCGTGGAACGTGGTGGGAAGGTTGAAGGACTGCAGCTGCATCATTTCCCTCCATGGCCTTCTTGTACCGAGATTCGATTCAATCTTTTCTCTCGCGTTCAAAAGAATGCGCAGTTTTGATGATGGGAGTGATTCTGCAGGTATTGTTCCATATGTTGTCATCTTTCTAATGATCTAGAGAGACAGACAGGGAGATTCTGAGAAAATGCTAACGAGGATTGAGGAGAAGAAAGTGGGACATAACAATTTTTGTTTTTTTCTTTTCCTTTTATCTTTTTTAAAGGTTAAGAGAGAACGTTGAGGTGCACCATTAATCGACCAGTAGTCCTTATGGTTTATATTGTAACAAGATATATCATCATAGATATTAGGGATGGATTCCTTTTTTTCTTTTTCTTTTTTTAAAGTATATATCTATTAATGGATGATAGGATCTGATATTCAGTATGAGAAGTGATTCATGTAAACACCACGTTTTCTTAAATACAAAACCAGCTTTCTTTCCAGCTGGGTATTAGTCAACCACCAAAGCATCATCGCCATGAGAACGTTTGTTTTGATAATTCTTTTCAAGCAATAGTTACTATTTCTTAGCTAGAATCTATCAAATATAACAATGGAAACAAAAAACAAATTGGAAGAATCTCCAAAAGAATTAGAACAGTTATTGCAGATTTCACTATTTGGGAACCTCTCCTCTAAGAATCTTCCAAGGACCAGAGTAGAACTTTGGCTTCATCAGAGGCACTGCTTCACCAGGATGTTCTTCCCAGTACTTCTCCTGCTCAATACCAGAAACACAATTCTTTACTTAGAACCTTGAAAATCACTAAAATCTCAATGACTTGTGGACCGACAAAACTTAATAATAGTAGTTAAAAATAGAATATTAACGTGGTAGAAATGATATTTTCAAATTCCAACTAATATGCAGAGAGATGAACACTTGACAGATCAGAGCAAAAGCTGAAATGTTAAGCATATTATTTGAACAGAATCATCCAGCTTTTATGATAAAAATCAATCAACTGGAAATGCATAACTAGTACATACCAATCAGTGTCCGAGGGTTAAATTAAACAAAACAAGTCTGTAACCCTTTCTGTAATTATTAGAATTGAAATATAATCTGAAAATATATGAAAGTATCAATCTTTACTTTGTAGAGTTGCTCAGTGATAGCAGAGGCGACAACACCAGTATAAAACGCGGCTATATAAATAGTGATCAGAGGAGTAAAAGATTTAGGTCTTCTGTATGGTTCTATCATATCCCAAAGAAGTGTTCTCTCCCACTTTGTGTACACATAATCTGCATATTTCCTCCATAGATAGCTTGTCATTTTAGCCTACCTTTTATTGCTCACCTGCAACTTATTTGTATATACAAGAAAAGAAAAGAAAGAATGAATTAAAATGACAAACAAAGAAACAAACCCCTAGTTTCACTGAATTATTGCGGAATTTTGTGTAATTCAATATTGTGCATAAATTCCTAAGTTTTTGAAGTACAACAAAAGAACCTAATAACTACCTGAATTTACAAAATGAGGAACCTAGCTTATGGGATCAAGATATTCAGCTAGTGAATGAACTTGAAACTTCAAGAAATTAAGTAGTGCATTTCATCCCCTACAAGAATAAGCATCACTTATGGTTTTGACAAGAACATTTGCAGCTTCTGTTTATTTTAGGGAATCAATTAATTTCAAATTCTCCTCCCCTCTAGTGTGTTTGTATTTTCTTTTAATTGAAAGGGGTCTTTGATTTTTGAAGTATTGCTCCTCCTGTAAACTTAATATTGTTACACATTATTTGCTTGTTATCCTTCAATCTGCAAGCATCACTGAATTCCTATGTTAACTACTGACAAGCTCTAGTTATTAATAAATCAGTAAGTTACTTCAATTTCCCTAAACTGCAGTAAAAACTTTATGACTCCATAGAGTAGTTTCAATTTTCAACCATCAGAGTCAGTTCAAATCCTACAACTCATGGAACACCTGTAAGTCCTACAAGTTGCTGCAGACATGATTTAATCAAAATCTATAAATATATTGATCTTATTACACCAAATAATCAACATAAGTATAATAGACGCAATATCTATTCCAATTCATACATCTTCCAACTCCAAGTTTAAGAGTGCTTAGGTACCACCTTTGGAAAAAAAAAAAAACAATTAACATATTAAGTACTAAAATAGCAGATCTTTTTATAACTATTATTATAAGAAATATCAAAATAACACTTACTCAATAAAAAATTCACGGAAATTACACATCTTCAATCAACATCTTCTTCAATTGAATATAAACAACTTGCTTCTGCAGTTGAACAAGATTCTAAAGAAAAAAAAAAAATAAGGCTGATAGTATTCAAAATATCATGTAAAACTTAATTTAAGGAAATAAATAAAATAAAATTGTTTATTATCTTTAAAACTTGCCCATAGCCAATTATGAACACTTTCTCAACTCAAAAACAGAAAAGCTTTTGGAAAAAGAAAATAAAAATGCAATTAGAAAACAGTATTGATTACAGAAAATGTTGCGAGGGTAACTAAATAATGCAATCAGAATCCAATCAAAAAAATAAAGCTAGAAACTATCTATTTTAGCATGTTAGAACTTCAAAATTCTCATAACAGTGTTCATTTTTTTGCCAGAAGCAGCAGTAGACATACTTAAATAGTTCATTACTATGAAATAAAACACTAGTACTATAACGTGAGAGAAAGTTTTAAAAAATATAAGAGACATCATCGAATATTTACTGCAAGAGAAAAAGAAAAGGACCGGCATTCTCACTTAATTTGAGACACCCTGGCTTTGAAGGCTTCGGAGTTCCTTTGGGAACAGTCAGGTATAAATCCTGTTGGAAAAAAAATGGCAGGGTAGGGGAAAAGAGAGGACCTTGCCATTGCTGTGTAGATCATGTGGCATACCCGAAAATAGGAAGAAACTAAGATTAGGACTAAAATTTTCATACTTGCTGCAATGCACTGAATTGGAGTATTTAACTTTATTGCCTCCCTAAAATGCTATTAACTGGTCCATAACTAAGTCAAAACTCAATATTACAACAAGAAAATAGCTGCTTTTCTAGAAGAGGTCAAACAATAGCCAAACATCTCAAGCAAAAATTTCAATCTTCATGAACATTCAGATTCTTGTAATACCTAAATGAAGAAAATAAGAGACAAAGACAGAAAATCAACACCACCTAGATCACCGGAGACTGCTGCGAGGGTTTAAAGAAGCCAGATGACCGGCGGCGACTGATGCGACGTTGAAGAAGAAAGATGACCGGCGATTGAGGGTTTGCAATGGTGGAGGCTTGAGAGGTTAGAGGGAGGTGTAGAGGCTGTGAGAGGTAGAGGAGATGAAAATAGAATTAAGGTTTCTCCAGTTATTTTAGTTTGCAAATATATCAAAACTACATAATTTTTTATTTTGCATCAATTTTTAACTTTTCTTAAATGCATATATAAAGTATTTACTCCTATTTTGGTCGTAAATAATTTATTAAATTCATATATCATATTTATATTTTTATATTTTTGAGATATTTTAGAATTAAAATTTTATTTATATATACATCTTGAGTTTTGATGATATTTAGTTTTTAGTTTATCAATAAATAATATTAATTTTTATTTAAATTATAATTTTATTTCATGAATATAATAATATTTTCACATTTTAAAAACCTGCCCTATGTTTTTAAATAGGATAATTAATTATTTAATTGTTAATTTCTTTGAGATTAATTAATTAAAAATAAATATAAAAAATTTAAATCGTACTGAATATAAAAAAATAAGTAAAAGGTTATTTTATAAAAATAATAATGTTATCTTATCACTACATTAATTAATAATATTAATATTTTTGATATTAAAATAGTGTTGAGGTTCTGAAAAAGAAAAATTAGGTCCTATGTTACAGGGATGATATCATGAACTTGAGATAAACTTAGATTATCTGTTCTTTCCTTCAATGATATTTATTATATGAACTTGAGATAAACTTAGATTATCTGTTCTTTCCTTCAATGATATTTATTATTTCTTGCAAACAAATGATATTTAATTTCCATTTGCTTCAAAAATAAGTGGTTTAACTTTAAATAAAACTATATAATATTTATTTTTCTTATTATTCCATCTCATATGACTCAGTTCTTTTCAATGAAGATCTACGTCTCGTTTCAGCTGAAGAAAACTTCTCCAAAGAGAGGAAAAGCGAGAATCGAATTATATGATATGGCAATTGCTATGAAGAAAAGCAAGAAGTTGTTTCTGTTCTAAAGCTTGGCTCAGTCGCAATCCTCTCCAAGGCTGTGACTTTGTGATTTTTCAACAGGCGGAGCCCAGTTAATAAGAAAAGAAAAAGCCGTAGCTATATGAATCAAATTGACATGAATTTTGGAAGTGAAGCAGATACAGAGGTGGTTTCATCCCACTCAAGTCCATCCCACCATTCCTTGCTCCCGTACACTGTCGGTAATGTCAAGGTGCTATGTGTTTTGATTGGCAGCATTTTCAGCTTTGGGCAATCAATCACTGCAATAGTTTCCAGGGTAGGAAATGCCAATGCCCTTTGAGCGATACTCCTCAGTTTAGGTAGGTTTCGGATGGATAGAGTTTTTAGGCTTGGAAATGCCTTTGGAGCTTCCATTGGCATATTCTCCCTGCTCACCACCTCTTCCATCTCGTTGCAGTACATCAGGTAAAGAAACTCCAAATTTTGAAGTTGAAAAACCCATGAAACTTCCTTCAACTTATGGCAATGCCAAATGTTCACCGAACGAAGATTTTGCAGACATTCTCGAGTCACTGGATTCTTCCACACTACTACCAAGCTCGGAAGACCATGCAAGGCAAGAACCTCCAGGCTAAGAAGCCACTTATCTCCTGCCTCTTCGTCGACTTCTAAGTACTTTAAGTCATAACAGTTATTGATGCTGAGTCTTCTCAAGTTTTTGCCATAACTGGTGTTTGATGATATTTGTAAACAAAATAGTCTTTTGCACTCCTTTATGTACAAATACTGTATAGTATTCAGCAAGCTGCTGAAAATACCAAGCTTCTTCAGCATCTTTGATTCCTTAATAGTGATACCAAGTGTTGTTAGGTGCTTCAAGCATTCCAAGTCTGCAAACCCAACTTCTTTCGCAGTCTCAGAATTGTTTCCTCCCCAACCTGCATAACTGTAATAAAAGTTCAGGACTCTCAATCGCAGAAGGCCCGATAAAGCCTGCTGTGGGATTGTTCTAAGAGACGTTGCACGTTGCAAATCCAAATGCTTCAACTTTGACAGATGCCCAAGCTCTTTAGGCAATGCAGTTATCTTTGTTCCTGACAAGTCAAGATGTTGTAACTCGACCAATCTATTGATGGATGCAGGGAGCTCTCTAAGACTAGTTAATGACAAATCCAAAACTCTTAGAGAGGGCATTAAAAGAAAATACGTATCTGGAATTCTGCTCAAACCGCTGTTATACTGCAGCAGCAATGTTAACAAATTGGGGCAGTCAGGTACCTCTGCTAGGGTTGTGATCCCATTGTCCATTAATGAAACTCGTTGTGCTCCATTCCACCTTTCAGCATCTGGGACTGCAGTCAGACCCATACTGGCCTCCACTAGAATTAGACCCTTGTTCAATCCGCATTCAGTTGCTATCCACAAGGCAAAACTTCTGACTACATCATGCATCTTTACTTGGGTCTTCTCTTCACCAGTTTCTAATAGACATGCGACTTTCAAAGATCCAATAATAGCATGTCCTTTATTATGAACATTACTGTCTAGAAATCCTTCCCCTATCCAATACTCTATAAGCTGCTCCTTGTCAATAGAATAGTCTTCAGGATACAGAGCACAGTATAAGAAGCATGACCTCAGAGTATCAGTCTCTAAATTATCATAGCTGAATTTGAGAAGAGTAAATACATCTTCCATACCTCGAATTTCTGATGGGTATCTGTTCAGTATCTCCACTGCATACCTCCATTCTTCCTCAGTCTCTTTATTGGCCATAGCTTTTCCTATGGTAATTAAGGCAAGAGGCAGGCCGCCACATTTTCTGACAATGGTCTCGGCATAAGGTCTAATAGATTCCCACTCCAAAATTTCCCTTCCTGCCATCTTGTCGCAGAATAGTTTCCACGAATCCTCCTTTCCCAAGATTTCCACTTTGAGTTTCCGATGAGCATCCAAGTCACTGCACACATCCAGCGAACGTGTTGTAAATATCACCTTGCATTTGTTTTCCTTGTTTGGAAGAGGAATTCCAATCTGCTGAAGATCAATTCCTTCCCAAACATCATCTAACAAGAGAAGAAACTTTTTACTTTTCATTACTCTGTAAATTTTCCATGCTCGCTGCTCCCGACCTTCACATTCTTCCCAAGACAAGCCTAACCTTGCACCAACAGCCTGTTGGATATTATCAACAATAAAATCCTTCGAGACCACAGCCCATATCACGACCTCAAATTCGTGTGATTTGGTAAGGAATTTGTTGTTAATACTCTTCAAGAGGGTTGTCTTTCCTATGCCTCCCATTCCATAAATTCCAATAATTCCAACTTCATCCTCAGCAAGAAACTGTTGAACCTTCTCCACCATCATATTCAGGCCGACAGATGGCCTAATGGGCATCTCCTGAACTGTTTCAGAAACCAACCCGTCTGCTATAACAGCATCAAAAGCTCCTTTTCCAATAAGTTCATTAATTTCCATTTGTAACTCCGAAACTCTCTTGCTAAGCTTGTATCTCGTACAAGAATTTGCAACACAGCACATAAAACATTGCTTCCTCTGCCCAAGAACTCCAGTAATCAAGCTTGCTTTAGTTTCAACATCTTTAACTCTTTCTAGCCACCCTTGGACTTGGCATGTGCAGATCAATCCTTTCAACTCCGCACAATCAACCTGTCTCTGTATGTCATCCCTTTTGTACTTCAATTCCTCTAGTAAAGTTGTGAGGGAGTGAACCTTTCGGTTCACATTAATAACATAACTTATTTTTCGAGCCATATTGTCGCATGTACTGCAAAGTATACCAATCAGAGGACCTATAACTTCCATGGATAAAATATTTTTGGTCTTGGGTAAAGAAAGAAAGAAGAAACTGAAAGAAGCATAACCTCAATCTAATAAATCATGATATGAAGATATCAGCACACTTAGACCAGACTGCAGTGAATATGCTGATTTCTTACTGGTTTATTGATGTGCCATCAACTCTCATAAATTGGAAATTGACCCGTCACCAACTCTTCTTTCTTAGAAATTTCATAAGGCTGCCATTGTGGAAAAATTTTAAGTGGACTGACCTAATGTTTGGAAGCTGTTGACTATCAAAGTTTTGTTTTACCACTTTTGTTTCTCTAACAGACATTCCACTTGACTGTTACAAGATATCTTTCTTCGATTACTCACTAATTTTTATTTTTTTTTAAAAGGTTTCTCTCAAATTCACTAAACCCCGGTTTCACGTTGGTGCAGTTTATCCCAAATTTGAGATTTAGAATTAGACTAGAACGACATATGTTTAGCATTAGGATGTGTTTCCTGAACTAGTGAAAAAAATGGCTAAACAAAGAAATTGTCGATTTTTTTGCTCAAAAACATCAAAAACTGTCTTTTTTTTTGCTTTCAGTTGTAATTTCTACAATGAGAACCGGTCATCAGCTAATCACAGCAAAATGGACTATGCACCTTTACCAAAAGGAATAATGCAATTGGAGTCAATTGCAGAGCAGTTAGTTAGAGCTTAAGAAAGAAAATAAAAAGGCGATCATGATAGGCATATGCAACTTTGCTTGAGCTGAGGAATAGAGACGAGTGTTGCCGTTGTCTTTATAAGCAAGAAATGAAATATATAAACAAAATGTGTATATACAAATACCTACTATTATTTGGACTACTCATGGCGCTTAAAAGTGGAAGAAAGAAAATAGAAAAGACGGGGCCTATAGTGTGAGGTAAGTTCTTATCATAGTTGCTCCAGTTGGATCAGAAAATAGATGCCTAACAAGGGACATTCTCAAATCATTTGGTGCAATAACAAACATATAGAAGGCAAATAGTAAGAGATCAGCTGAGGACAGACTTGAACCAAGGAATCCCTGCCACATCCTGCACAGAGCACTTGCATCAGTTATTTTGAGAAAAGAACTGCCCACGAAGTAGTAATATTTCCATAATTTTACAGACACCAATGCAATTATTAAAGAAAAAATTAACTAGATATCTTATTCAAGTTCCACCCATTAAGTGGATGATGGCATTCTATGATATCTCGGACTATGGACAAGTTTTTACTGAATAAACAACCTGCTGCTCTAGGATTTCCGCAATTAAGCACGTTTGTTGTCCATATATTGTTTCATCAATCAATCAGAACCAGAGAAAGTGTTTTAGGTAGCTGGTTCTCTGCAACATGTCATTCTTAAGACAAATAATTCGATTTCATCTGAAGCACAAGTAACTTCCTTCCTGAGTCAGAAATCCTGATATATCTCACTACCCACTCCTTATGATCACGGTATTCTAAAACATCCCAACCTCCACTGCATATTAAAAGAACCACCATAAATCACCAGTAAGGTAATGCTGCCTCTAGCTGTCGGGATTGGGTTGGTTTTTGAGAATATGCCGCATATGGACATTTCAAGATAAAAAGTTTCCTTTTGGATATTAATAGAATTCGATGCATATGAACTAGTAAATAACGATAAATGAGAGAAGAATAAATGTAAACAGAATCATATGAATAAATGTAAAAAGAACCATACCAACTGGGTAAGCGGAAAAAGGTGTGGAAAAATGTCCTAATGCCCTCAATATCCAGTTGTATTATAAGTGCTAGTCCAAAGAGAAAGAATGCCCTTTGACGTTTCCTTTCTTGTGGCCAAAGAGTATTCCAAGCTGAGAAAAGGAATGAAGTTGTAACGAAAATAAATCTTCAATTTACTTTCATTTAGATGCAAATGACATCATTAAGCATGACAAGAAATAATTGCATTACTTCTCTTATGAGTATGTCGACACATAACATACCTTGCATTGAGATTGCGTTACTTCTTTTACAAGTAAGCTTGCCATTAGATTGATCTTGTTTCAATATACTTGCAATTACAGAAGCATAATTTGGAGCCTCTGACAATGATCTGACTACAGAATACCCTGTTTGAGAAAGCAAGAAACGAAGTGTCAATCAAATTTGAATTGCTTCAACTTCAAGAAAATAGAGATTTTATCTGACCCTCTTTTTACCTGTGGCTGGATGCACCATACTAGCTGCAGCACCAAATGCAAGGTTCTTTTGCTCAGTGTTAGGCAAGGAACCACCAACTGGAATATATGACCATTCCTGCATAAATCATTGGAGAATTATTTTGTTACGCTTCTGATAACAACATAACCCATTACGCAATAAGAGAGAGAATCCTAATAGTACCAACATTACAATTGTCCAAAGTTCTGACTTTCACTTAAAGAAATAAGCTTTCCTATAAGAAGCCATAATCTATATCGAGGAGCGTGAGCATGCTATCTAGGCAAAGTAAATAAGAATAAATTATCAACCGCAGTTTGGTGTGAGGACACAAGTTTTGGAAACAACACAAATAGTTATACATCTGCCTGGACAGCATCATGGATTTGGTTATGAAGATTACCTCTTCATAGGTTTTTAGAATGCGAATTCCCATCGTCTCTAACCGTGACATGAGTTTTCTCTTTAACAAGTCAAAAGGCATAGCACCTTTGGAGGCCAAACAAGTCTCCTGCATGAAATCATAATTTAACTCTTCACCATTATTGTTATGACTAAACGTACGTTTACTCAAAATGAATCGAATGAACAGACCTCAAAGAAAACTCTTGTTGATGACATGGGCATAGCATAAAGAAAAGTTGGATATTCAGCTTCTAAATGGGGAACTTTTTGTTTAATGTAGTCTCTGTAATCCATGAAGACCATCAGACTAGGATCATATGGATTGTTTTCCACCTGTTAATATGAAGAGAATTGATAGCGTTATAATTGGTCATCAGTGCATCTCTTAGAATTTTCTGAAATTCCCATCTGTTCTTAGAAGAGGACTGCAGATCAATAAACCAAAGTTGCACTTGAACACCATTGTTTACCTTAATTTCAATCTACCAGTCATTTTATCCCAAATTATGGAAAAGAAAAGGTTAACACACACAATACTTATGTACTATACTATTCCCTGTAGTTGTTGTTGGTTTTTTATCTTTTTGTTTCTTTGTTTTCTTTCTTTTGCTAAAATAGGCACAACAAGACAGTATAGATATATGATCCATTCTCCTACATAAAGTTAAGAAGTGCAATGAAAATCTTAAAAAGAGGGGAAACGAAAAGAGGGAAAAATAAAGAATCAGCTCCAAGATGGACAAAGTTTAACAAAAAATAGATTTTTAATGATTAAGATTTTGTCATAAAATACTGTATCCTAACTCATACCTCAACCTCCACACCATAAGCTGTTTGGACAGAAACCCGTGGACCTCCCACTTCATACTGCAATAGTTTCCCTGAAGCTGCTCCAGATGCAACAGTAGCAAGCCTATAATAATACATTAGAAACTTCACCATGGATGTGTAATGTTAAAATTAAACTCATTCATGTATACAATTTCGAAAAAGAGATTAAACTGAAGATATCAATCACATTTTACCTGCAAGAAACAACAACATCATGTTCACAAGCAACAAGACTATGACCATCAGCAGCTTCAATTATTCTTTCCACTTTCGAGCTAAGATATGAAACACCTGACTCGACACACCTAGAAGAAATTAATAAAGATTATGTGCATTTAATAAAACACCACATCTTAGGGCAAATAAAAATTTTAAAAAAAGAAAGAAAGAAAAAAAAAAGCGTTCTACCTAGTCACTCATACCTCCTTAATAACTCTTCATGAAGCAAATGCCTATTAACTCGTCCATAAGCACGACCAATCAAAATAGGATCATCATCATCAAGATATACTATAGTATCCCGCCATACATGTTCAATACATCCTTCAAGTCCAAGATCTAGTACACCACATAAATTAAATTCAGGATCTGAGTAACATTTGTGATATAACAGAAAACTTTCTGGTTACATAAATATTATATTTATAGCCTTAGTCAAAAAAGCAAACAAATGCATTATATATATTTAAAGGAATAGAAGAAAAGACAAGCAAGTAATGATAGTGCATAAGGTATATATATATATATATACCTTTAAATTCATCTTCCCAAACACCATAATTATTAGTAAAAGGAAGATCAGGACCAATAAGACCAACACTTAATCCTAACTTAGCAGATTCAGCAGCAAGAGCTAAACCAGCCGGACCACATCCAATAACTACCAAATCCAATACATCATCTCCAATAGGTATAGGCCGCAACTGCATAATTAAACAAGACTATTCATTTATTTATCTTTAGCAATATCAAAATAAAACGACAATTAGAAGGAAAAGAGAAAGGTTAACAACCTTGTCGGAAAGTTTAGAATGCTTATCCATGGTTTTATTCTGCTGCATTTGAACAAAAACAAGTTCAGAACCTCCAGCTTTTATATAATCTTCCTCGTCAGCAAATTCTTCTTTATTAATAACCACACAACTATCGCTCCCTGCTTTCACTTTATATAAACGACAACGTGTTGCTGAGCTACTTCTCTGTTTATTATTTCTTCTCACTGTTCTCCTCTTCGTAGGGCAAGAAAACACCGCCATTGCTGCCAAATTTCGAGCTCCTAAACACTCCATTTTTTTTCTTCTTTTACTCTTCTAACAAACTTATATGAAAGCTGAAACTAAGGCTTACGGTTCACGCCATTTTGTAAATGAGGATCATGTGCTTCGTGATTCTATAGAAACTGAAAGCTGAGGTAAAAAAAAAAAAAACAAAAAAAGAAAAGAGGAACAAGAAGAAGAAGATTGTTTCTTTGCTACTTTTCTCTCAGTCTTTAGCTTGAGGATATGCTAAGTCGGACAACTGTCATCTAGAATCTGACACGTGGGAGGTTAAGATTGGTGCAGTAGTTCACAAAGCTATTTCTAATCAAGAAAGGCTGCAAGTCTCCGAGATAGATAAAACGTCGTCAGATTATCCAAACGTCGACGTTTTGATGTAATCTTTATTAAAGGGAGAAATTTAGGGCTGACATTTACAACGGCTTCGTGATTTCGTCCGTTAGTGACAGACAGTAATTAGAAGAAGAAGAAGAAAAAGAAGAAGGTATGACAAGGCTTTGCTAATCAAATAACGTTGAAGTAAACAAAGAGATTAAGAAAATGGGAAATCCAAAACAGAAGTGGACAGCTGAGGAAGAAGAAGCGTTAAGAGCAGGTGTAGCCAAACACGGTACTGGTAAATGGAAAAATATCCAGAAAGACCCCGAGTTTAATCCCTTCTTATTCTCTCGCTCCAACATCGATCTTAAGGTTCTCTCCTTCTCATAAGTTTTTTTTTTTTTTTAATATTTATTCAAAAGTCGATAATCAAATCTTTCTTCTTTTTTTATTGTGTTTAAAAGTAATAGATTTGGTGAAGTATGATTAATAGAGGTGTTTGTTGTTTTAACAGGATAAATGGAGGAATATGAGTGTTAGTGCTGGCGAAAAGTCAAGGACACCAAAACCGAAAGCGAATTCCGATATTCCTCCTGCTACTAAAGCTGTTTCTCCAATTCCAGTTTCCAATTTACAATCTTCTGCTTCTGTTATCACTACTTCTCCACTTGATGAGGCAGATCCTATGGTTGATGATTCTACTAAAACTTTTGGTGATGCTAAAACTGCTCCAAAGTATGTACTTTCTCTCGCCCTACTTGATGAATGATGTTTTTCTAGTTTTCATATATCACTTTGACCTGTGATTGACCAAATTACTTCAATGTACAGGTATAATGCAATGATTTTTGAGGCTATTTCAGCCTTGAATAAGCAACATGGTGCAGACACCACTGCTATTGTTAGCTACATAGAGGTCTCATCTTACTCCCAGCAAAGTTCCTTTTTATCAAAATGTTCTGTTACTTCTATTTTTCACTGATTTACCATATTGATGACTAGTACTTGAGGTTATAGAAAAACACTTCATTACTGTGATAATTTACGTACGAACATTTTGAATAAAATGTATATAGGCTGCTTCTCATAAATCTTCCTGGTTCCCTTGTCAATGCTGGATTTCTTGAGTAAATCATTTGTCAACCCCTGTAACGCTGCAACTAAACTTGGCAAATTGCTATTATTGTAAATATCTCACATATAAGGGATTCTGTATATGGAGGAAAAACTACTCTCAGATATGCTCTCCTTTGCCCAACTTTGGAGGCTGGGACGCTAGAAAAGATTTTAAGTGAAAACAATGTTAGGTGTAGAATGAAGGCATTTTGTCCCCTTGGCGACATCCGATAAAATGAGGGCATTTCAATTATTAGCCTTTGATTAGTTGCATTTGGGATTTCAAATATTGTTACCACAATTCTTACCTTTGATAATTTTGAAGTTTAGCTGGCTGTTTTGCCTGTTTTCTACTTGCTCTTTATGTTCTCTCATTTTTCATGTTCTGTTATTACAAATTTGTTCTGCTTGGGAATTTATGCAGCAAAGGCAAGTGGTGCCACAAAATTTTAGAAGGCAGTTGAGCTCAAGGTTAAGAAGGTTGGTTGCACAGGAAAAACTTGAAAAGGTCAATGAATTCTACCATTGTAATGCTATTTCTTACTTGATTTCAACATCTAGATAAATAGACTGCTTGCTTTACTGCTTTTATTTCATTAAAATGTAGAATCAATTTCTTTAGGCTTTCCCCTTTTTTCTTTTGCTTTACTGCTCATATTTCCAGTTCATCTGTTTTGTTCTCCATTGCTTTGCTGACTCCTGTTTGCTTAATAAAAAATGTGGAGTGATCACAGCACATGACAGTATCAAGCATTGTGGTTTAGGTAGTTGCAAATTATAACTAATCCAGAAACTCCCACCTTCTAAATCCCCTTGGAAAAGATAGTATATAAATAGAAGGAAAGGTGATTCTTTGAATATACCAACAAGTTACATAAAATATAGCAGCTAGTTGAAGGCTTATAGCCGGGGAGAAGATCAATATCTTATATTCTCCTTTGTCTTTCATGAAAGAAAATAATTATCACATTAGGAGAAGAGAGGTATCGATTTTGATCTGAAGAAGGCTATAATTTTGCTTCCCTTGAAATTCATGTTTACACTACAATTTTGATTCAAAGGGTTATACTAAATGGTTTTACTTTATGATAAAAATGCAGGTTCAAAACTGTTTTAAAATAAAGAATAATTCCTCATTGGAGACAAAAACGCCTACCCCAAAACAGAAAGATGTCCGACCTAGGCATTTACAGAGCACTAGTTGCATAAATTCTGGTGATACCATGGAAGAAGCAGCAGTGGCTGCTGCTTACAGGATAGCTGAAGCTGAAAACAAATCATTTGTTGCAGCTGAAGCAGTTAAGGAGGCAGAGAGAGTTTCAAAGATGGCTGAGGACACAGATTCACTGCTACAATTGGCCAAAGAGATATTTGAGAAATGTAAAGTTGCAATGTTTTTATCCCTTGTCATTGCTTTTTCCACCTTGTATTAACATGCATCTTACTTTTTGACTGTACAGGTTCACGAGGTGAGGTTGTGCTTATTGCTTAAGATACTGATACATGCCTTTACAAATGAGAAATGAGAAAAGATGACCCCTTCGAGTAGAATGCATGTAAATATTGTCTTCTTCTTCCCATATTTTTGCCAGACAAGATAAAAGTAACTGAAAGGGCTGTTTTGTATTTACAAATGTCCTGTAATTTTTAAAATAGGGCTTGGTAATAGTTATTTACAGAGTACACAATTTGCCTGTTGACATTCTTTATGCTGACTTTCTTTTACCATAATCATGAAGAGACTTTTCTATATTATTGAGGAAATAGCATTTGTTTTATCAAAAATAAGATTACCCTGTGATTTCTTGGAGTTCTTTTGGGAGATGCTTTAAAGAGGGAAATAGTCTATAAACCTTATTTGTGACCCTACTCACTGTTGTGGAATAGGAACTTTTAAGTGAAGAAGTCTCCCGATATACATACAGTATCCAGCAAATCTCAATTTAAAACATTTTACATCTCCGCCGAAGAGCGGGATTTCCAGGTGATCCATATTCGTATTCATCGTGTAACTATGATTACAATATGTACATTAGTTGGTTTCTAGTTATGGTTATTTAATGATAATGATGTACTGAATAATAAAAGAATAACAGCGTATTATAATATAATATATCATAATTATAACGGATCTGCAATAGAGTCCAAATTCACCTAAGAATTTCTCCTGCTAACCTGGTCCATGCCACATCTCCTCGCCCTGCCTTTAGATAGTAAAAACAGTTAGCCCATTGGAAGCCGATGCATTTTCTTTCTCAATCGTTTCAACATTCAAATAAAAACAGATTCGAGTAATCATGAGGTCCTTCAATCATGCATCAGTTTAGTTGAAAAAGATAAATACAAATGGGGGAATCAATTGACCATGGGACTCGTATCTTCATTTATGAATTACAAACCGTAAAGAACATTGCTTGTCAGGCCATACTTGAAGAGGAACTTCATATCTTGCACATGAGCGAGAAATTGCTGTATCATCATATCCACCATGGATCAACCATAAGCAAAATCAAGTAAATGCTTACTTAAAACACAAGAAAATTTACTGCTTGGCATCTCAAACAAAAACAATTAAGCAATAAATCAGGCTGCCTATGACATGGATTCCCCAGCAAGATTATTCATGGAACAAGAAATCTTCTCTGAAAAGGGCATGAAATCTTCTCACATATACCGGCATGGATGGGGTTGAATTGATGGGAAGGGAGGACAGCGGAGGGGGAAAGCTATGTTATTTGGCAACTATTATCTTCTTCTTTTTTTTAATTAATTTTAAATAAAACGAAAAGAAGGGATGGGAACAATTCACGTCCATTGAAGAACATTGCTTGTCAAGTCATAATTGACGAGGAACCTACATGTCTTGCACGTGAGCAAGAGATATTATATCATCATATCCACCATGGATAAACCATAAGTAAAATGAAAAAAAATACATGAACAACGAGAAAATTCACTGCCTGGCATCTCTAATAAAAGCAAGTAAGGCCAACGAGAGAGCAAAACTCAAAAATGAAAGGGCATTTTAGTTCTCAACATTATTTGTTTCCAGATAATAATTTGAATGGCAAGGACATTATAAATGTCTCCACAGTTTCAAGCTGTCAAAGAAAAAAACCATAAATTTTCTCAAATACACTGTAAAAACTCTTCTTGGCTGCTCCTCTGGAAAACTAAAAGAAGAAAATGTAACCGACTTACCTCATCAGCAAAGGAAACCATGGCATGCACATTCGGATGTGAAACTACAAGAGTACAAGCCCAAGTTCTGATGGTGTCAAGGCACTCCGTATTCGATAATTATAAAGATAATAGTGAAGTTGCCCATCACCTGGTCCAAATTTCAGCTCTTTCAGAAAAGACTCATTTTGCATGACATCTAATGCATTAAAGACGTCAAAATCCTTTTGCTTGGCAACAATAAGTGCATCATTCATCAGCTGAAGCAATGGAGTCTTAGTGGCAACATTATAATATGAATAAGCAGCTTTCAAAGTTGAGTAATTCTGATTGCCAAGGATGGATGATGGAAGAGTGTAGAAGCTGCAGAAGTCCGTGATTTCATGAGTCTCTGGGCTCTCAACCAAGAAGCTATCAACCACATCCTCAGTCGGAAGGAGCCAATGTTCAACATCATCCTCATCAAAATCAGGAGCAACAACAAACTGGCCCAAGTAGTTTCTAAGCAACCGTGTTACAGCAGGTACATCACAAAGCTCCATTTTTCTAAATCCAGGAGTAGCTGGGGAATCTGGTAATTTATAAAGTTTTATTGTTCGGCTCATTGTCATCCTGGCTCCAAGCCTAGAGAAGCCAACATCAATAAGCTTCTTTGGGTTCAATGACCTATGCCAATACTGACAAGTCGTTATTGGTGTTGGAAGAACCACTCCAGCAGTATAAGCAGCTTGCCAAATATTCTCCAAATGAACCCTCCTTGTAACCTCCTTAATCATAACAGGGGCAAGTCTCTTCGACCTAAGCTTCTTATGAACACATAAGAAATTGATCTCAGCCATTTTCACAACTTCATCACGCACCCTAATCCTTGCAGGTACACCAGTTATAAAAGCAACAAGCTTCTTCGAGGTTTTAACACGAACACCAATATGCCAGCTTCGATAATAACCAGGAGGACGCAAAGCCCATCTTAAGAACTCCTTAGAATAATTAAATCTAAACATGTTCTCATCATCCTCAACATAGTTATTCTTCAAGAGATTGTAAACCTCAGTGCAAGTTTCCTCCGAGTCAATGTCACAAGTAGTCCATTCATATGGAGTAGGGAGATTGTAAGGTTCTTGTTTCACTTCAGACAAAGGGGATGGCGGCTCGATAGGGCCCTCAGCCAAGCTTGTGTCACCAACGTCTTTGAACTGGCCTACGGGTTGAGTATCCCAAAATTTGTGCTTCTGGCCTATAGAAACGGAGTCTTGAAACCTACGTACTAAGCTTTCCAGGGAGCTATCATCATTGACAATTAGTTTTTTCCCAAAATCTTGATCTCGGTTTTCTTTAGGAGAACTG
The DNA here is from genome assembly GCF_019578655.1 of Ricinus communis. Classification (NCBI taxonomy): domain Eukaryota; kingdom Viridiplantae; phylum Streptophyta; class Magnoliopsida; order Malpighiales; family Euphorbiaceae; genus Ricinus; species Ricinus communis. The sequence goes on from NC_063258.1 coordinate 28,168,454, forward strand.
GGTGGCGAATTACTATGGTTACTGCTATCACCCATGTCAAACAAACGAAATTTTCAACAGCAACGATTTATCTATCAATATTAAAGAAAAACAAGCACTTGTTACTATAGCAAAAATGAAGCACAGATAATTAAACGGGCAAGAGCAACACAACCAAGTATAATAATTAAAATAGTGAAACTATCAAAAATTTGGTTTTTTTAATTTTCAATTTTTGGTTTAAAACTTTATTCTCCTGGAAAATAGCTAATAGATCTACGAAACAAGAAAATCAAAAAGAAAAATAATAACAATAACATAAACTCACAGCTTGAGTAGAGAAGCTTCACAGGACAGGACTGTTGAAGATTTGCCAATGGGTTTGAGAAGACTAAGCTAAAATAGAACCAATCGGATCGTCGAAGTCATTTTCCAGGCAAGAAAGTTAGGAGAATTTGGGTTGCTTCTTCGGAGGCTGCAAAGCAAGCTGTTGTGTTATGTGCGTGGCGTGGGATTGCTTTCTTTCGGGGATTTAACCAATGCCTTTTTGCTGCTCTCTGTTTCCTTTTACCTTTGTTTGCGGATTGTTCACTAAAGCCCCCCTCTAGTTTTCTGTAGTATCCATAAATTATATGATGTTTGTGTGGTGTATCATTTACATTCCATATACTTGGTGCACATGATTCTCTAATGAGCAAAAACCTTTAGAGGTTTATTTCTCATCTTTATATATATAAATGAGTTAATCTCATAATTATACCTAATTAGATATAGAGGATATAATAATTTAATTTCTCAAAAATTCTAATTTTTAACTTTTATAAATTTATATCTTAAATGTTGAATAAAAAAAGAAAAGAAATTATTATATGAAATATAAAATTAATGAATTCCATTCACTTATATAATTTTATCTTTTATACCATAATTTTTAATAAATATAATTATCTAATTTTTATAGAATATTAAATATTTTAACATTTTTTATATGTATCATTTTTGTTTTGGGCTTTAATAGGAATCATGGCTGATTCTGGTCAAACCCCTACAATAGTTCAAGCTCCTCGACAGCTTGAAAAGGAAGATCTACAGAAACTAATTCCTATTGAGTGGGTAACAAATTATGAGAAGCTTCAAGCATCTCAATCAAAACCAGATACAAAGCCACGGATCCTCTTATTCAAGAAAGAGGATGGGATTGTTAAGGCGATCTTTCTAAGGCGAGGAATCTTCCTCGGCACCATCAATTTTCCAAGCATCAATGATACAACTGTATCACGGCCTAGGGAGAAGATCCTATTCACTCATTTCAAGCATCCGGCAACCGGATCTTGCCGGTCGAGGACACTTTGTCCGGGATGTAGCCCCAGAAATGTGCAAGCAAGAATGCCTATGTCATGATGATATGGATTATGTTGAACCCTCCTTTCAGCATCAATAGAAGAATCCAAAGAAGATATCTCTGGATACTTCTTGTTCAGAGATTCATCCTAAGCCAAATGATCGGGATCCGGATGGTTCCCGGAGAAAGAATAAAAGCCAACGCGATGTTCGATGAGGCAATTGAGTTTCTTGCCAAAGAAGGAAAAACAGTCATTGACGTTTCTTATGATGAGTTCAAGGAAATTATGGCACAACTCAACATTGAATATGGCAAACCCCTTGCGGCTGCGAGCGGAATTGATCGGATCGAAGGTTTATAGGGAAACGGTGCCGAATCCGGTTAGTCGGAGGTACAAAGCGTTGGGCAGTATAACAATGCCATGAACTTTTGGACCTACTACATCTGTCACCTATATCGTGATACAACCCTTGGTTCAAGAATGTTTCATGTTACAACCGGAGGATTTCCTCCCTTGGGAAAACAGAGAACAAAGATCCGAAATCCTTCCTACACGGATTTCACCTCACGAAACTTAGAACCGTGACACCCCGCGAAGTACTCAGTGGCGGACATCTAATTCTATTGTCCAAAACACTTATTTGAAGAAGATAGATGGAAAATTGGATCAAGCAACGCACTTGGTTCAAAACATAGATCCTGTTGGATACTTTTTCACAAGAAGTCCTACTCATCCACAATAGTGTCAAGCTCGGACAAGGAACTCGGATGCCTCACCGATCACCCCTCTTTTATGCAAAGCAAAGGAGATTTCCGTGAAGGCGGATAGATCAAATTGAAATGATCTCCGGAAGATCGGTCTACTACAATTCCAACTTTCATATCGGCTTGACCTCATGGCTATTACTCCTTCATACTTTTCTTTCCCTTTTCTTTCCAACCGAACAACCACAGAAACCCTTTATCGTACTTTGGCACATTCTCTCACCTTTACCCAAAACTCGGAAAACTAGCAAAGAAATCCTCTCCTCTAGCCTCTAAAGACAAACTTCGGAGCAATCTCTCGTCGGTCGCGTATGATTCAGAATCCTCTTGAGACAATTCGAGATGGCGGACATCAATTCTCATGAACACTTCGCTATTGATCCGGTCGAGTAGTGGAACTCGAAGATGAAGATGCTCGGTCATTCTTTACTCCTGGAGCTCCAAACCCAGTCAAAACCGGTGGCAGGACCTTGGTTCACTTTTGATGACTTGCCACCATCGAAATGGAAGGATAAGCTTTGAATTCTTGGCATGGATTGATCTTGGATGACCCTTGAAGGGCCACACTCAAAAAGTCCTTGAATTTGTCAAGGTTCTGGGCTTAAGAAATTGGTTTGATCTCGGCTGAATACACTAGGCTTCAATTTGTCACTGCAGAGCTCGCCAGTAGTGATGTGATCCTCCATAACCAGTTCCTTGGGAGTTATGACCTTGTCGTAAGGCAGTGAAACAAGAGTTCTTTGATCGAAAATCTTTGTTCATTCAGATGAAGGATGCGGAAAAGCTATTCGGTATGTCCAAGCTCTACTATGTCATTGGAGGACATGATGGTGATGATACACTAGTATACCTTCATCACTCTGGGATGAGATACAACTGAGGTTAACAATATGATCTGTTCAAAGAGACCGGTCTCTATTACACTTGGCAATCGGCATTCCACTCTTCTTATTAAGAGACCGCGGTGATCAACAAAGTTATTCAAAGGTTGTCTGAAGGGACTTGATAGTCCAAAGGCTTGCAACAAAACCACCTCGAGATTAAGTGCAAAGCCGTCTGTACAAATCACAGAAGAAATCGGACATCATTTCGGAAATACCGCCAGCAAGAAGTTCGGAGAAAAGAACCCGAAATTCAAATACCCACGGCGGATGTTTCATCTGCAAAGGAAGGACACTATGCAAAAATTGTCCAGGAATCCGGGAAAAGTCGTGAAGATGATTCAACAAGTCGACATGTCTTTATCTCTTGCGGACTCTTTTGAGAAATAGAATCTCTACTTTCGGGCGAAGATCTTACCCCGAAGCTTATTTGGGTTGAAATGGAATTCTCGGACTCGAGTCTTCACAAGAATCTTCTTGAGACTCGGACGATAGTGAAATACCAATCTTGATGATTGGTGCATGAAAGTCGGAGAATATTCGGAAGATGTAATACAATATCCTCTCTCCAACCCTACTGTCTTCTTTCTTTGTTTCTTCTCCACCTCCTAAAACTTTTCAATTTACTACAAAACCTCCTCCAGTCCATATATTCCCATACAGACATCATCCTCAAAATACTCCAAGCCCTGTACAGAATAGCTTTCTTTGACCGGAGCTCAAAGAAGCATAATGAACCCAATGGTTCTCCCATCAGAGTATTGGAAGCCCCATGATCAGTTCTTCAGGGCAGCCAACGGTCAAACCTTCAAAACCACTCTGATACCAATACTCTGATGGGAGAACCATTAGGTTCATCATGTTCTTTAAGCTCCGTCAAAGAAAGCACATCGGTACAGCTTGGAGTATTTCGAGGATGATCTGGGAATATATGGAACCTGAGGAGGTTTTGTAGTAAATTGAAAAGTTTTAGGAGGTGGAGAAGAAACAAAGAAAGAAGATGTAGGGTCGGAGAGAGGATATTGTATTACATCTTCCAAAATATTCTTCCGACTTTCTTCATGCACCAATCATCAAGATTGGTATTTCACTATCGCCCCGAGTCTCAAGAGATTCTCGTGAAGACTCGTGGAGTCCGAGAATTCCATTTCTAACCCAAATAAGCTTCGGGGTAAGATCTTCTACTCCGAAAGTAGAGATTCTATTTCCTCTTCAAAAGAGTCCGCAAGAGATAAAGACATGCCGACTTGCTGAATCATCTTCACGACTTTTCCGGATTCCTAGGACAATTTTTGCATAGTGTCCTTCCTTTCGCGTATGAAACATCCGCCCCAGACTCGGTTCCGCTTTTACCAAGTATTTGAATTTCTTTCGGGTTCTTTTCTCGAATGCGGTATTTCGGAAATGATGTCCTCTTCGGATTGAGCTGGCGCTTTGCACTTAATCTCGAGGTGGTTTTTGCAAGCCTTTGACTATCAAGTCCCTTCGAGACAACCTTTGAATAACTCTTGTTGATCATGGGCCTCTTAATGAAAGGAGTGACCAATGGGCTTCGCCAAGTGTAATAGGTGACGAAGGTATACTTTAGTGTATCATTACCATCATGTCCTCCAATGACATAGTAGAGCTTGGACATAGCCGGTCGTGCTTTTCCGCATCCTTCATCTTGAATGAACAACATTTCGGATCAAAGAACTCTTGTTTCACTGGCCTTACGACAAGGTCATAACTCCCAAGGAATCGTTATGATGATGGAGTCGGCAGAGTGATAAATGAAGCCTAGTGTATTCAGCCGAGATCAAACCAATCTCTTAAGCTTCCCAGAACTCGGACAAATTCTGGATGGACTTTTTCGAGCGTGGCCCCTTCAAAGGTCATCCAAGATCAATCCATGCCAAGAATTCGAAAGCTTATCCTTTCATTTCGATGGTGGCAAGTCATCAAAAGTGAACCAAGGTCCTGGGTTCTGCTCTGGTCCAAAGGAGTAAAGAATGACCGAGCATCTTCATCTTCGTTCCACTACTCCGGTTCATGAGAATTCTGATGTCGGAATTGTCTCAAGAGGAGTTCAATCATACACCGATGAGAGATTGCTCCGAAGTTTGTCTTTAGAGGCTGTAGGAGGAGAGGATTTCTTTGCTAGTTTTCCGAGTTTTTCGGGTAAAGGTGAGAGAATGTGCCAAAGGGTTCGTCAGGAAAGAAAAGGAAAGAAGAAAAGGAGTAATGGGTTGCGATATGAAAGTTGGAATTGCAGAGACCGATCTTCCCGGAGATCATTTTCAATTTGATCTATCCTTCGCACGGGAAATCTCCTTTACTTTTGCATAAAAGAGGGGTGTCGAGGTATCCGAGTTCCTGTCGAGCTTGACACCTCACGTGATGAGTACAGAAGACTTTGTGAAAAGTATCAACCAGGATCTATGTTTTGAACCAAGTGCGGCTTGATCCAATTTTCCATCTATCTTCTTCAAATAAGTGTTTTGGACAATAGAATTAGATGTCCGCCAATGAGTACTTCTTCGTGTCGGCGGTTCTAAGTTTCGGAGGGTGAACCGCAGAAGGATTTCGATCTTTGTTCTCTGCTTTTCCCAAGGGAGGAAATCCTCCGGTTGTAACATGAAACATTCTTGAACCAAGGGTTGTACCGATATAGGTGATGAGATGTAGAGGTCCAAAAGTTCATGGTATCATATACCCGGCCCAACGCTTTGTACCTCATGTACTAAATCGATCATAAACCTCGATCTAAGTGGGGTTTGCCATATTCAATGTCGAGTTGTGCCATAATTTTCTTGAACTCATCATAAGAAACGCCAATGATCGCTTTTCCTTCTTTGGCAAGAAACTCAATTGCCTCATCGAACATTGGCGTTGGCTTTTTATTCTTTCTCCGGAAACCATCCGGATCCCGACCATTTGGCTTAGGATGAATCTCCCAACAAGAAGTATCCAGAGACATCTTCTTTGGATTCTTCCCATTGATGCCGAAAGTGGTTCAAAGATAATCCATATCATCATGACATAGGCATTCTTGCTTGCACACTGGGCTACATCCCGCATAAAGTGTCCTCGACTTCAGGCAAGATAGATCCGCTGCCGATGCTTGAAATGAGTGAATAGGATCTTCTCCTAGCCGTGATACAAGGTGCTTGAAAATGATGGCCGAGGAAGATTCCCGCTCTCGCGTCCTTCGAATAAAGAGGGATCCGTGGGTTTGCATCGGTTTTGACTGAGATGCTCAAGCTTCCTACACCTGTTACCCACCCAATAGGAATTAGTTTCAGAGATCTTCCTTTCGCTCGAGAGCTGAACTATCAGAGGGTTTGACTAGAATCGGCCATGATGTACAAAGCATCCGATGAGGCTTGAAAGCCCGGGATCCTGCAAGTTAAGTGCATGATCCCGCAATCGATAAACGATCTGATGGTGAAGAGTCGCTGAGAGAGCATTTTCAACTTGACTAGCTCCTGTGATTTGGACTTGTACTTTCAAGGCAGTGGATAGATAAGGATCACACAGAGAGAGGTTAAAGTTTGGGAAGAAAGTCAAAACAACACTACCAGTGTTAAGTGTTGTGACTATTGTCCCAATCACTGCATGCTCGTACTTGAGATAACGAGTGTCCGGGCGACATCCGTGTCAGAACAGCAATCCCATCCTTCCATGATAGGAAAGAACAAGTCGCACAGCTCCAAGATGGAGATGAGAATAGCCTTGTTTCCGCCATTGTTCTATGAAAGAGTTGGGAATTTCTAAAGTAACATACTGCTCTTGAGAAGTAGCAGTAAGAGAACACTGAGAAAGTGAGGAAGATTGAACATATTCTTTTATGGTGAGGGGTTTTTTGTGGATGATTTGGTTAAAGGTTCTTCTGACAAAGTTTTGTTTCTTGAATATATTGTAAGGGTTGATGATATGTACTAGAGTATCTTCTATCTGTACGTTATCAGGGATATGGGAGATCTCAACAAGATGGTCTATCTTGTTAGATATGGTTTTCTTACAAGAGGGAGATAATTGAAGGGTAGAAGTATGAGAGGTAATTTCGGTTGACATGGTGTTTAGGGTTTCTCTTCTTCTATAACCAAGGCTCTGATACCAATTTGAGCCGAGAGCTGTTCATGGCATAATCCTCATGCTGTAAACTCAAAGCATGGACAGATCCTCAAGTTAAGACATAAGCGGCCTCTTGCCATGGGGGTCTTTCTATTCTTTTGGATCTTTAAATTAGCTGAGTTAGCTCTTTTGGATTACACCAGAAACAGATCGTAGCAACTATTAGAACATTTTAATGTGGGATTAACTTAAAAAAATATTCTATTAATATCTATAAATAGAACTAGTATTTTTTTTTTAAATACTTTGATGTCAAACAATGAAATAGTAAACTTGTGATGTATGCCATCTTATATTTCATAGTTAATAGTGTAAATTGTTATTATTATTAAATGGAATGGTGTCTATGCACATGAGATCATAAATGCTTATACCATTGAATATTTTAAGAAAATACATATATTTTTATTTGCACGTAAATATAATAATCAAATAATAATTACACTCCATTATGTCCAACAAAACATAACCTAATTTCTTTATCTAACATATTTGGAAATCAGAAGAATGAAATTACAAAATGAGGAAGGCTTTTACATTAGATACGATGTCATGTTACAATGTTGTGCATATTGAGGAACTTTAAGGACATAAGGAGCATAAGTACTAATTATAAGAAGATTCTTGTAATTTGATATGGTAAAATCAAACGACGCCGTTAGTTTAGCTTAGAACTCATATTTCCGATTCCCGTTCCCGTCGCTTCATCGCAGTACTCACGCTGCTGAGATAGTAGGACTGAACGCCCAAAACGCAGAACAGAAAACGTGAAACGCAAAATGTGCGGTGACGCGACGAACTGGGACGAAGATGCATACAGAGCAAGCGTATTAAAGGATCGAGAACTCCAAACCTTAACCGTATTTAGAACCGCATGGGCTCCCTCTTCAAACCCTAGCCCTGACACAATCGTTATCGCCTCCAGTGACGGTTCAATCGCTTCTTACTCTATCTCCTCTTGCATATCCAAGCTCGTTCGTACCTCCCTTTTCACCTTTTTTACCCTTCCATTTGTACCTATTTAACTTCTTTTGGTTTTACGTTTTACAGCCATTAGGATTTAACAATGCAGAAGCTCAACAGTAAGTTACCTATAACATTTAAGTTTAAAGTAACCTGCGTTTATTGACGAAAATCAATATTGCTAACTCATTTACTTGCTCAGGGCTGAACCTGATGCGTTGCTTCGGGGACACGATGGACCGGCTTATGATGTCAAGTTTTATGGCAATTGTGAAAATACTTTGTTATTGAGGTTAAATTTTTTTTTATGTCTCTATACTTTGTTATTGATTTTCAATTTTGTATTATGTCTATCATTTTCTTTTTTATCACTGTAAAATTATCTAATTTTGGTTTTCATTTTGTAGCTGTGGAGATGATGGTCGGATTCGGGGATGGCGATGGAAGGAATTTATACAATTAGAAGGTTTTTAAACTTTAATAACCTCTTTTAGTGGTTATAAATTATGGTTATAATATGGTTAATTCAGTACATTGATATTTTCTATATTCATGCTAAATGAATTAATGTAATTTATTTTTATTTTTCTTCCTAGGACATGGCATACAGCCAGTACTTGACTTGGTGAACCCACAGCATAAGTGAGTCATCACAAATTCATACTGTTTGCTATTAGGCATCTTTTCATAAATTATAGACAATGGAAAAAGACATGCTAAGTACTCAAATGATGCTGATATTTCAATGTACTCGATCCCCTAATAAGGTTGTAAGTTGTGGTAGTTTTACTATATGATCCAATATGAGGAACTGACAAGATGTGTTACTATTGCAAACCTAATGCCATCTCTGCTTGTTGAGCACTTCATGTGGATACGATTGATAAATATCTTTTGCACAATGCTAGTTAGGGCATAACTTCTACGAACAACATAGAAGATCTTACTGCAAACCTAATTATTAGTGCTAAGTTGCTTAAATATTATTTTTGGTTTACATTGGGTTAGGGATAGGGGTTGCTTTTGCGTGCATTTATATTCTGACACTACAGTTCTTTCCTTATTAATGTCTTTCAGAGGTCCTTGGGATGCTCTTTCCCCAATTCCTGAAAACAATGCCATAGCTGTGGATACTCAGGTTTAAAATACACTTTGTCTATCTACCTACACCATTATATTCAACTATTCTTGATAAATTGATTGATAATCATTTGCAAGAAGAAAAACTCATATTTTTCCCTTGCTTTTATGCTAGAGGGGATGTATTTTTTCAGCTGCTGGTGATTCTTGTGCATATTGTTGGGATATGGTATGTATTAGTTTAAGGTGATTCGCTGATTTTATTATGTTCTTCCATCCAAATGTTTGTGAAATTTATTCACCTCTAGAGGCTTCTCATGTTCTTTACCTGGAAGTATTGCCAATATGGTTATTTATGGAGCTTTCAGGAGACTTCTAAGATCAAAACAGTTTTTAAGGGACACTTGGACTACTTGCACTGTATAGTTGCCCGTAAGTCTACCAATCAGGTCATTCTATCTCCTTTCTTTCTCATTGATTGCTGTCATTTCTTAACTTACTGTAGAGGAGCCATGCACACCAGTACAGGCAATTGTGAATTTTGGGTTAGAGATGCAATTCATCATTTCTAACTCCAGCTTGTGCTTTTTGTCTTCTTGGGTTTCAGATTATAACTGGTTCAGAGGATGGGACTGCACGAATTTGGGGTAAAATACATACAGCCTTGGGTCTTTGAGGATTTATGCAATAAAGTTAAAACAAAGGGTGTTCCTGTTACTTAGTTTCCTTGTCATATTTCCTCAATATCTTGTGCAACTGAATTTGGTAAAGAGAAAGAGTCTGAATGAATAAGTTGTTGTCCCTTGACTGTCTTAACTTTCTACAGAGCAGATAAATTTTAGATCGTGGTAACATCAAAAGTCTCTGTATGATAATAGAAGAACCCAAATATCTGCTGGATTATTCAGGGTGACTTGATGAATTGTTTCACTGATACTATAATTCTATTATGAATTTAATTTCAATGGATGTAACTGCAAACTAATCTGGTAGTTACATAAATTTGTTGTTAAATTTCAGTATGTGATTACTTGATCATTAGCAATGTGCTTAGTTGCATGTCTTTGTGATATTCTTAGATTGCAAAAGTGGAAAGTGTGTTCAAGTAATTGATCCGGGGAAGGATAAGCAGTTGAAAGGATCCTCGTATGTCAGCTGCATTGCTCTTGATGCAAGTGAGACCTGGTTGGTAAGAGTTCATGATTCTGGTTGCTCTTCATTTATTTATGATTCTGGTTACTTTGATTTTTGAAGTGTCTAGGTAACGTTGATTTCTGCATATACTGACTTATATTCATGTTAGACATGTTTACTCATTGAACTGTCTGAAGGGAGACTTTTAGAGAACTGTGACAAAATTTTCATGTTAGCTGCATTATCAGTAGAGCGATCGATATATTGATATCAAGAGAATATTATATGAAAAATACATATCTACTAAATGATCACTTAGAATTTTAAGTTTCAAATGATTCTTTGCAGTGGTTGGGTTGTTTCTGGTGTGGCCTTATTTAACCACATTTTTTATTTTCATAGGCTTGTAGCAATGGTCGGAGTTTATCAGTTTGGAATCTTCCAGCTTCTGAATGTGTTTCAAAGGCTGCTGCTCATGCATCCATACAGGATGTAATATTTGATGACAACCAAGTAAGTGGTATTCCCCCTGACAGTATCTGATTTGGGCAACTGTCACTGAGGTTCACATTTTTTCTCCTAGGAATAGGGCTTCAGTAACATTTGTACAAAGTTATTTTATGCCGTTTTAAGCAATTTGATACATGTTTCATGTATTCACATGGGGAGTTGATTGTCAAGGTTAGGGGTGGGTGTTTATATGCGGGATAGAGTTAACATAGTATTGAATGAACCACATATGTACTTTCTAAAAGCTGCACCAGAAGATACTGGGAAACCAAAGCAATTGCTTACTAGCTCCAATCTGGTTTAAAGCTATGCATATGGCTGATTCCAGTTTGATCTGAAGTTCATGGAACTAACTGTCCTCGTTAGCAATTATACAGTAACTGTACTAAATGGTCCCTATAGGATGCCTGCATTAAACTTCTCAAACCCCCATGCATATGAATGCTTATGGTACAGTAGGTTGTAACAGATAGCCCACACTGTTAATATTTGTAGTATTCGGTTCATGGAAGTGTTGGTTTTTAGATGTTGATCTTTAAAAGTATTTATTCTTCCTAATTTTACTTTTCATTACATAACCATGTCAGGTTTTAGCTGTTGGAGCAGAGCCTCTACTCTGCCGTTTCGATATAAATGGAGCAATTCGTTCACAGATACCTTGTGCTCCTCAGTCAGCATTTTCTGTCTCCGTACACACATCAGGAGTATATTTCCGTTCACTCTGCTTTCGCAATTTTAAAATAATTCCCCTTTTCATGTGGGGCAGGTGGGGATGAGGGGGATTTGGCTTGAGTTACAGTTTGCTGGTTGTTTAATTCTGTTTGATTGTGATTATATTGCCTATTATGCACTTATGAATGGTTCCAGTCATTTTATCGGTTTTAAAATCTCGGTTTCTCTGACTTATCACTTTACCCTAATGCATGTGCATTAAACACATAGAAGACAGTTAAAATGGACATGTAGCCTCTCCAAATAAGTAATATTGCACTTGATTTTTAGCGGACTGTGAAACAAGTGATACAATCTTGAGCTCAACATCAGTTAAATTATCAAAGACTGAAGCATTTCATTTATGCAGAATGATTTTTTTTTTTTTTTATAAAAAGAAGAAAAATTGTGTATGTCGTCTAAGAAATTGTGCCTTGTATATCGAAAGCTACCCCCCAATCTATGAGTTATGAATGCTTGGGAAGGGAAGAAAACAGAGATAACCATCCCTTGCACTGTTCTAGAAAGCCAGTGCGTAGTTAATTTATTCACTGAAATGGGTTAAAAAGGTGAAATACGGACTTTAGTGGCTATATAAACGAAATAGAAGAAGAGGATTATGTGGTTGATTTCTCTAGTAATTGAAGTTTGGTTGAGCTGAGTGTCACTGTTAAATGATACAAGAGGTAAACAATCAACTGATTAAATTTTATATACATGTATATATATATATATATAGTGAATGTTCGTGAGTTTGAAATGACCTTCAGTTTCAGATTTTTGTTTTCTATTTGGAGTAAATTCTTATATCTTTCTATTCGCAGTTGGCGTGATCTGAATAGTACATGATGGTTTGTGTTAGATTGTGCATTGTGCGTATGATCTTCCTAATCCCATTTCTTTGTTCAGATGACTGCAGTTGGAGGTTATGGAGGTCTTGTAGATGTAATATCCCAGTTTGGTAGTCACTATTGCACATTCCGCTGTAAATGCCTATAGAAAATTCCTTGACTTGAGCAGTTCTGATAAATGAATAAGGGATGAGTTGTGTGCAAAGGTTAGAAAGACTTGCAGGATTTTGCCATGCTGCTGAAAATTGCTGGTGTTGGTTATATCATCTGGCATTACTTTTTAAATGCATTACTTCCATGAACTGCTATAATTGTAAAGTGTGATTTTTGATCAAAACTTTTGTATGGATGTGATTCATTATTGTTCTCTTCTAACATGTTTTTAGGTTTACAAGCATTTTTTCACGTTTACTTGAGAAGAATTTTATACTGTGTACAAAGAGGGGTCATGATGGGCATTGCCGCATTGGTATGCAGCACCTGAATATGTAATGAAGCAGTACATGTCCTTGTTTCTGAACAATCTTCAAGCATTAGTATAACGTTTGGTTACCGGTAAGGTAGCAGCACATGTTATGTTGGTCAGCTTTAGGGTAAACTGTTCTACGTTGGTTTGCTGGAAATTATGGGAATTCACAAGTTAAAATCTCAACCCATTTGCAGATTTTAGCTCTGAATATGAATAAAACAAACAAAAGATTTTGTAAAAAAATGAACCTTCTGAGGGTCGCACTTAGAAGTTGTTGCATTTAAGAGTCCGATACTTCGCACCTACGGTTCAATCTGATTGCACAATTCCAGCAATAATTTGTAAGTAAAATATTTTGTTGATTGAATTCTGATTTGGAAGTATACTATCACAATCCCTAGGAGTAAAAAAGTATGAGAATAGGATCGTAATGCCAATTCTAATTCTCAAAGGATTTGGCTAAATAAACTAAGAAATTATGCTTATTCTAAACCAACGAAGATTGAGAATAAAGCTTCAACCCAACAATAGAATTAAAGACTCCATAAAGAATTTTTATTTCTTTTTTAAATGCTTTTCCTGAATTATGAAAATAAGCATTGTAAAAATTTAACTAAATATTTTAATCATAGTCTATCAGCTCCTGGCCTCGTTATCTTTCGATCAATTCACGTACCCAACCCCATGTTATTGGGCCTGGAAGCCCATTTATCAAGAAGACATTAAAAAGAATACGGAGGGTTCAAATAATGGTTGTATTGTATGTATAAATAAGGAACCCTCGCGACAAAATCTCTCCCAACATATTACAATCTCAGTTGTGTTGTTAAGCTCCTCGGTTGCTATCTTTCCTCGACTACACGGTTTAGATCCCAGGAGCTTGAAACCACAAAAAAAAAAACCCTAATTTTCTCATTCAAATCACAAGAACCAACCTACGGTTCTATTAGTCTACTCTTACTTTTCCAATCATCATCAGCGATAATCAGGTATATATTTTTTCGATCCAATGGTTGCTTGTATTTCAAATTTGTGGTTTTTATTTGTACGCTAAATCTTGTACTTACTAAATTATCAGGTTCCTGGTTATCAAATAAATAAAAATAGAATAGTTTGATTTTATTTTTTTTTGTATGCGACAGTCTGTTAGGGTTTTTTTTTTTGCCCTCTTTTGTATTAAGTAAATTGTTCTTCTTGTTGTTGCAGCTGCAGCTATGGCGGGACTAGCACCAGAAGGATCTCAATTTGATGCGAAGCATTTTGATTCAAAGATGAATGAATTGTACGTTCTTTGAATTTTCCGAGGTTTACTCATTCTTTTTTTTTTAATAATTTTTTTGTGATGTGATAAATTTATGGGTACAGACTAACAGCTGATGGAGAGGATTTCTTCACAACATATGATGAAGTTTATGAAAGTTTTGATTCTATGGGTTTGCAAGAGAATCTCTTGAGAGGCATTTATGCATACGGTAGACATAATTTTGCTTCTGTTTTATTTTTTCTCTCATAAATTATGTGTTGTAGCACAAAGCTAAGTGATGCTCATGTTTATGCTTTGGTACATGCGTTACACTCCTTTGGTACCATTGACTGATTATAAAACATATTAGCCAAAAATAATAAAGAACAACCTATTAATTTTGAACTTCCTCAAATTAAATTTTTGTAGACAAGTGATCATTCTTTATATTTTGCATGTACTTATTAAATATCCATAGTGACTGAAGAAGCATGAAGATTCTATCCATTATGCATCATGGTTGTTTCCTTTGTATTCATGTTACCCTTTTCTTGATTTGAGTATGAAATACTAAAAGAGTTCTAAGTATGCTTTTTGTAGGTTTTGAGAAGCCCTCAGCCATTCAGCAGAGAGGAATTGTTCCATTCTGCAAGGGACTTGATGTTATTCAACAGGCTCAATCTGGAACCGGAAAGACGGCAACTTTTTGTTCCGGTATTCTCCAACAACTTGATTATGCTTTGGTGGAGTGTCAGGCTTTGGTCTTAGCACCTACTAGGGAGCTCGCACAGCAAATTGAAAAGGTTATGCGAGCACTTGGGGATTATCTTGGTGTCAAGGTCCATGCTTGTGTTGGTGGAACTAGTGTTCGTGAAGATCAGCGCATTCTGTCAAGTGGGGTGCATGTTGTTGTTGGCACTCCTGGTCGTGTATTTGACATGCTGCGAAGGCAGTCACTTCGTCCTGATTACATAAAAATGTTTGTGTTGGATGAGGCAGATGAAATGCTTTCACGTGGTTTCAAGGATCAGGTCATTATTTTGTTCTCAAGTTTTTGTCTTAGAGCTTCTCATCTCAATCTTTGGTACATGTCTACTTAATTTATGATCTCAGAATTGATGTTTGGAAAAAGTTTGACCTAATGCATAATTGTACAGTGAAAAAGAGTTTGCTGCTTGGTCTTCTTGTGTGTTTGTTTTGCATTATGCAGACCTTTGTAATCACTAGATTTGCTATCATGCCGTAACGTTTAGGTCTAGTCTCTACTGTTAAATTGGTTATACTGATCTTGTTTCTGCTCTGTCTATACCAGATCTATGATATTTTCCAGCTTCTGCCATCAAAAATTCAAGTTGGTGTTTTCTCTGCAACTATGCCGCCCGAGGCTCTAGAGATCACTCGGAAGTTCATGAACAAACCTGTTAAAATTCTTGTGAAGCGTGATGAGCTCACCTTGGAGGGTATAAAGCAGTTTCATGTCAATGTTGAGAAGGAAGAGTGGAAGCTGGAGACATTGTGCGACCTGTACGAGACCTTAGCTATTACCCAAAGTGTCATTTTTGTCAACACTCGTCGCAAGGTTGATTGGCTGACAGACAAGATGCGAAGTCGAGACCACACAGTCTCTGCCACTCATGGTGACATGGACCAGAACACAAGAGATATCATCATGCGTGAATTTCGATCTGGATCATCTCGTGTTCTCATCACTACTGATCTATTGGCTCGTGGTATTGATGTCCAGCAAGTCTCCCTTGTTATAAATTATGATCTTCCTACTCAGCCGGAGAACTATCTCCATCGTATTGGGCGTGGTGGACGGTTTGGGAGGAAAGGTGTTGCGATCAATTTTGTAACAAGGGATGATGAGAGGATGCTGTTTGACATCCAGAAGTTCTATAATGTGGTGGTTGAGGAGCTTCCATCAAATGTTGCAGATCTCCTCTAAATGAGATTTTGTCTTTTAATATTATTAGGACGTAGAATCCATGTTGTGCTTTTGTTTTTCCCTTTCTTAATTTGAACTCTTGTTCCTATAGGTGTAGGTTCTTTTAAAAGTTTGGTTGCTGACTAGTTAGTGATATTTATTTATAATGTTCCCGCGATGCTATATGGTGTTGTGGATTTTTGTTGCGTATATTTTGTGTTGATTAAGATCCTTTGTTATGGGTTTCTTAGGTGCTTAAAAGGTGGGAGCTTGGAAATGTTTCTCGTTTCTGTTTTCATTGCTACAATGTTTTAGACTGTTACATTATGGATACTGATATATTAAATTATCTTGGCTATAAGGGGCATAAGTTGTAGTAGAAATGCCTGTGCTACGATCATCATATGATGATTGGTGACTTGTTCCCTTCTGTGAGCCCTTAATTGCGCGTAGCACTCCACCAACAAACTAATAAACCCGAATGTTACTCTTAACTATTGAATTCGTCAGTGGTTTCTACGGTCAATGATCTCCTTTCCTCATTATCTGGTACCTCTATTGACGCTTCAATGCTGCTGTCAGCAGTTCAAATGCTCCGCCTTGCTGCTCCATAATAATAATAATATGCTAAAAGAAACTCTCGAAGAGGTATATTATAATGTACGTAAGAGATTCTTGCACTCCATCCAAACTTATCTTTGCCCCTCTTTTCTAATATATAAATAAATAAGATAATATGAGGCTCCTTTTTTTGATGGAAAATATTTTTCTGTTTTTTTCCTTTTTTTCAATGTTTGGAACACTAGGGGAAAATAAGTTATTGATTAAAATAAATAATTTCAAAACACAAGAAAATAATTTTCTATTTTAAGGATGAAAAATTATTCTCCAACGTTTAAAAACATGTTTATTTATTGAAAACAAAGACAAATAAAAAAAATATAACATTACGAATTCTCTTCCATATAATTTTTTTCTTTTAATTTATTATTTTTATCTGAAATTTTTATCGTCTCAAGTCTTTTTTTTATTTATTTTTCTCTCTAATAAAAAAAATATATATATATATAATTAGTTTTTTAAAATTTCTATAAATATATTATATTTTTAAAAAATATATAAATTTTAATTTATATATTAATTATAAATTTATTTTATTTTAGTAGATACTAATAAACTATATTTCAATTATAAATTTATTTATCTGTTCATTGCTTATATAGAATCTATTCATCACATCCTAGTTCCCAAGGTCATGAATTGATCTTAACCACCAAAGGCTTTTTGTTAGATACACGTAATTTGAAGTAGGTGGTATTTAATATATTGTTTAATAACCAACTACAATTTCAAATCACGATTTCACCATAATTAATTTAGTAGAGAGTTGTTCCAGTGCTAATGTGTCAGACAGGAATATCACATAATTTTTGCGATAATTTTCTTGCTTGTCAAACACATGTTTAAATTTCATTATTTGAGTATTTATTGGATCTTGTCACATAGATTTTATTCATGAATGCAAATATCGATTTCTCTCAACTTCTAATAAACTCACAAATTTTTATATTAGTATCATATTATTTTTTATTATAAAATTTAATTTTTATTAAAACATATATTTAAAAGTAAATTAAAAATATAAATATTTATTTTAAATTTAATTATTAATACGCGTGATGAAGTTTTTAGAAAATATTAAAAAGAAATCCTCTTACTAAGAGAGCCACACGTTAATATTGTGGTGTATTCCTACAAAAAAAAAAAAAAAAAAAGATAATAATTACGGGTAGAAATTATTGTTAGTATCTTTAAGATTATTATAGAAATCCGCTCAATCAGAGGGGAGGAAAAGAAAGCTACGGAATAGAGAAGAGAGTTTAGTTGTTGTGCTGAAATAAATAATTGCTTCATTTAGTAAATTTGGAAAAGAAAAATAGAAAGAAAGTGGAATTTTGCTTTATTTTTCTTCACTACCAAGGGAAGCATGAGCTTGAGTAGTCCTAACAGCTTCCTTTATTGGACGACATCTAGAACCACATCCTTTTTTACACCAATGCCTGACCATTTTGCCTTGCCTGGCCGAAGATAACGATTTTGATCAGCCGGTGGACTGTACTCCATCAAATTTGTCTGCTCTGCCCAATTGTTGTGCCTCAATGACTCTATTGGCTGTTTGTAGCTTGTTTTTTTCCTATGGAATGGAAGTTTCTTTCTTTGCCCAAATAAATAAATTCATCATTCTCCTACTCTATTAAGCCTATGAATTTAATTAAGGTTTTATTGAGTCATTGACTGAAATATTTATATTCGTATGTGTCTCATATATCAAAATTACAAATAAACTTATATTTATGGTTAATATATTATATATTAGTATATAACAATAACGATAATAAAATAAAAAGAACTGACTATTAAAAAAATAATCTAACAAATAGTTAAACTTAAAAGTTGGTTTAGTTGGCACATTAAAGAATTAGATAAAATCTAAATTTATAATTTTCTTAAATATTGATGTACAGACTTAGAAGAAAATGCTGATAAATAAAATTAAATATATATAAACTTATCCCTTTCCTGTTTAGCGACGCGGTTTAATCCTCTGCCAAACAAAGACACTCTACCAGGAAAAAACCAAAAAATCAAAGATAAGATGTGCCCACTGAAAAAACCAAAATATCATTCTTTTTTCTCCGTTGATCTGAAAAAAGAACAAATAAATAAATAAATATTCTTTCTCTTCGTCTCTCCCCTCACTTCTTTTACATCAGCCCGCTGCCCTTTTCCCCTCCGTTCCGTTCAACTGTAAAACGACAAAAAAGACGCCGTGCATTCATCACCTCCGTCGCCAAATCTCTAGAAACCTTTTTAAAAAAAAGGATTTTCATGTAGTTACACATATCCCAAATCCAACTTTAAAAATAAATTTAAATTAAAATATAAAATAAAATAAAACCCATCCATCCATCCACTCCTCTTCTTCTTCTTCTTCTGCTGCTGTTCCTCTCTCCTCCACCGCCACGCTCACCTCTCTTTGCATGACATAATACTATTGTTCTTATTATCATTTTCACTCTTTAAATACAAACATCAATTATTCCTTTTCTATCAAACACATGTATTCTATTCTCTCGTCGTCTAGATTCTCATCTTCATTGAATCCTCCTTCTTAGCGTGTCTTTGTCCACTTCTTTTGGGCACCGACGTTTTTAATCTCCATGACGATTCTCGAAACGCCAGAAACTCTTGGCGTCATCTCCTCCTCCGCCACTTCCGATCTCAACCTCTCTCTCCGACGTAGACGGACCTCAAATGACTCCGATGGTGCACTTGCTGATTTGGCTTCGAAGTTTGATGATGATGACGACGTAAGATCGGAAGATTCTGCTGAAAATATTATCGAAGATCCTGTAGCAGCGGTTACTGAATTGGCGACAGCAAAGAGTAACGGAAAAGACTGTGTTGCCAATAGTAATAAGGATAAAATTGATAGCCATGGAGGATCATCGGATTTTAAACTTGCATATAGGCCTTCGGTTCCAGCTCACCGGTCACTTAAGGAGAGTCCGCTTAGCTCTGATTTAATATTTAAACAAGTAAGTTAACTGTGCATCTTATGATTAAAAAAAAAAAAACTATGCATTTTTACGGTATTTGTTTTTTCTGACGTTTCGCAGTTTATTATTTCCATAATTCGGAGCATGTTGATACTGAATGGAAATAACTTTTATTTACTGGGTTGGTGAAGTTACAGTTTTGGGAATATTCTATTGATTTAAGCTAATTTTAGTGATTTTGGAGAGCAGTTGGTGGTTGGTAGTGGCATTAAAGGGAAATTAAGAAGTGCTCTTAGTGTTTTTGTTTGTGATGGATGCGTTAATTATTTATTAACGGGGTTGTTATAATTTTATGACAGAGTCATGCAGGTCTGTTTAACCTTTGTATAGTAGTGCTCGTAGCTGTTAACAGCAGGCTCATCATTGAGAATTTAATGAAGGTTTGTACTTTATATTTGCACTTTTTAGTTAACATGATAGGGCATTTGCCCTCTTCATTGTGCATAATAATCTTGATATGTTATGATATGAAATATGAAATGGCGCATGATCTTTCTGTTACTTTTGCAGTATGGCTGGTT
This sequence comes from Ricinus communis, assembly GCF_019578655.1. Lineage (NCBI taxonomy): Eukaryota > Viridiplantae > Streptophyta > Magnoliopsida > Malpighiales > Euphorbiaceae > Ricinus > Ricinus communis. The sequence continues at coordinate 28,188,566 of NC_063258.1, forward strand.
AATTAAGACGGGCTTTTGGTTTAGTTCAAGATCATTGAGAGATTGGCCGCTTTTTATGTGCTGGTAACATTCAAATTTCATAATGTGTTGGTTTCTAGTTAATAGTTGACAAGAAATCTTACTTGCTATTTATTATGACTTCTATTGCAGTCTTTCTCTCCCAGTATTCCCCCTTGCTGCCTATCTAGTTGAGAAGGCCGCATATCGAAAATATATATCTCCGCCTGTAAGTCTGATATTAATCTCAAAGCCGGCTTACCAAAAGTCTCCAAATAAAGTAATATATATACATAATTTTTTGAGTCATTCTCATTGGATCTCATTGAACCCTGTGTTTAATGTGAGCAGATTGTTATTTTCCTTCATGTGATCATCACCTCAGCAGCTGTTTTGTACCCAGCTTCTGTAATTCTCAGGTTCTTTTACTTGCTTTCGTTCTTACTTTTTTATAGCTCTACTGCAAAATTTGGCCACCTATAGCTGTCTATTAATGGCATTGCAAAAGATTATCACCATTTACTTCTGCTGACCCCCTCTCGCATTGAGAATTTTTCAGTTTGCCTTTCAGTTTATGTGGACTCTCTTTCTCCCTTCCTCTCCTTCTTTATCTTCTATTCAAGTATATTGCAAATTTTTATGGCAATGCTGGGAAGATTATATGTGCAACATATTTACAGATATGATGAAGGCTTTCCGTGGAGCTAAATTCCTTATTTACAGCTATGATAAGGTTTTCTGTGTAGCTAATATTAGTGGAATATCCTAGATCTGATGAAGTATTATTCCTTCCTTAAAATCAGCAAGGATTTTAATATTCTTTATAATATTTTTGACTAATTTTGCAGTTGTGAATCTGCTTTTTTATCTGGTGTCACATTGATGGAACTTGCTTGTATGGTATGGTTGAAATTGGTATCCTATGCACATACAAACTATGATATGAGAGCGATCGCTGACACCATTCATAAGGTAGGAATGTAGTTCTCGTATAAAATTTATTAATTAGGATTCCTTATTTTTTTTTTACTATATAACATTGCCTAATATTGTTTGTAAATTAAACTGAGAAATGTGGGCCATAAGTTGCAAATACATATGGACTATCCTGATACCATTACCAGCTTTCTTACATCCCATTTTATTAGAATTAGAAAATGTTGATAGAAAACCCCCTCCCTCCTCTTCTGCAGCCCCACTCGAAGAGGAAAAAAAATTTTAACTTAGATTTCCCAGTCTATGACAATTTAGGTGAGTAAGATGTCCTCATTATGTGGTTTTGCTTTTTGCCAGGAAGATGCATCCAATTCTTCTAGTACAGAGTATTGTCATGATGTGAGCTTTAAGACTTTGGCGTACTTCATGGTCGCACCCACATTATGTTACCAGGTAATGTATCATATTTATTCCCAGTCATAAGCCAAGAAATTCTTGCATTTGGAACTTTGCAGGTATAATGAATCTCCCTTCTCTTGTGGGTTTCTTTTGTAAGCTCATTATCAATTCTTTTTCTTTTCTTTCTACCCTTGGATGTTGTGACAATGTTGGATACTCTTGTATATAATATCAAGAATGCTTCCGTCACGCATCTAGTGGTCGTACTATGCTTAGTAATGTTAAGAAGACATGTATCATATACTTAGAGTCAATCATGTGATATTGCTATTATATTTCATTAAAGATCAGAGTGATATTGCTATAATGTATTAATTATTATGTTCTCTTCTGTACTTTTTCCCTAGTATACTGCAAAAAATTTGGAGCTGAGTTTTTGTTTTACCATTGTATTTGTTGTTAAACAAATCATATTGAAGTTTTAAAATTTTTGTACCGTTGTCAATACAAGTATATCAAACTTTGTATGATAGCTTAATTTGTGTGTGGGGGGATGCTGGGTGAGAGGAGGTGGCATAAGTAGCTTATCAATAGTATGTATTTTTTTCCTTGACATATGTAGTTCTTGGTTATCTTGATATTCTTATATGGGTTTGATCATTGTCTTCTGTTTGCTGTCATTGCAGCCAAGTTATCCTCGCACAGCATTTATTAGAAAGGGCTGGGTGTTCCGTCAATTTGTCAAACTAATAATTTTTACAGGATTCATGGGATTTATCATAGAACAAGTAAGGAGAAATTTATTTTTAATACTAGCTTCCAAGGTTCTTTGTATTCTCTTGGGAATTGGAGATGAATCTTTGACATGTTTGTGGGCATAATTTTCAGTACATCAATCCTATCGTCCAGAATTCTCAACACCCTTTAAAAGGGGATCTCTTATATGCCATTGAGAGGGTTCTGAAGCTCTCAGTTCCGAATTTATATGTGTGGCTCTGCTTGTTCTACTGCTTTTTTCACCTGTGGTGAGTTCACCTTTTCTATTTCTTTCCTAAATTTCATGAAAATAGATACTTCTTGTCCTATAATAGTTCTCAGGATTTTCTTTTCTTTTCCTTTTCCTGTTAATGTCACAGATATCGTAGTAGGCTACATATTTATGGTTTGATTTATCTACATTTTAGTTAATCATTGCGGTAATTGGCTTAGAAAAATGCTGCCATACATTTTGGTTGAAGTGATTAATGGATATAAGAACTTCTGCATCTCCTTCATTGGATACTGTATTATATTCGCCTCAACTCCAAAATGAACTTGTAAATTTTCTGTACCTAACATAATAATCTGAATTGCATGGACAGTCACTGATTGTGGGAATATATTAAAGCTGTCCCAATTGTATATTTCTATAATCTGGAGTAATTCCAGAGTTCCCAGATAAGACAGTTTAGTATTACGCTCATCTTTCATGCAAGCTTTCATCCTATGACCAAGACCCAATGCATTATTCTTACATAAAATAATGCAGGTTGAATATAGTTGCTGAGCTCCTTCGCTTCGGTGACCGGGAGTTCTACAAAGATTGGTGGAATGCAAAAACTGTTGAGGAGGTAGAAGTGTTCTTTAAAATTTGAGTAGTGTTCTCCAATGGATATTGTTTTTATAAACTCTTTGCTTACTTTAAACTGTGAAATTTTTCATGCACCTCTCTGGATATGTGGCTTTCATCAGTACTGGAGGATGTGGAATATGGTATGTTACCTGAAACCATAGTTCTTTTTCTTAGTCTTTTCTGTATGTAGCCTAATGTGTGAGAGTTTAAATGAATTATATGTTAAGGGATGAGAATCTTGTTTGAGATCTATGACATGCTTGGTATTGAACGTTGAAACTCTAGTATGATCAGCCTATGAAATTGTAGAAACAACAGTTCAGATTTCATATTATTCTTTGTTAGTGGTTTGGGGCTTTCAAAAGTATGTTGCCATGTGTTTACCTCTGAAATATGCATATTGTTCATGCTGTTTACTGTAAGCTGTTCTGTGACTAGTTGCACATTGAGATTTGAAAATCATGCAGTTCTATAATTGATGCAATTGTTTTATACTGGTAATGTTGGTATAACCTTAAATTGCTAGCTTAAATTCCCAAGTTTTATGATTTCTGCAAGTGTAGTCGTCTTTGAATTGCTCAAGGTTAATTTTCCATCTGCGCAATTAATAAACAGGCTTTTCATATAAGATGCTGTGTTCTTATTGTATGGTTGAAATTATAAATTATGGACACCGTACATACTGCTGTTATAGAAGGAAACATTCATGCATGCGTCTGCCTGCATATGCACCTATACATGCATGCAGGCTCACATAAACACGCACACACAAACAAGGGGTTTGATCAAACATGTTACTGATGGAATTTTCATTGATCACAGCCTGTTCACAAGTGGATGGTTCGCCATATCTACTTCCCATGCCTACGTCGTAAAATACCAAGGGTAAGCTTCTGACCTCATAATTCAAGTAAGGCTTGATTGTTTCAAAGTAATTAGATGTTTCCTTCTGATGTATTTATATCTTTCTTCTCTTTCGTCATTTCACATTTAGTTAATAATTTAGGACTTTGAACATATTCGTTGACCCAAAACTTGGGGAGAAAACTGATGTATGGAATAGAATGGCATTAATAGAAGAGTTGGATTTCAAAATATTCTAGGACCATGCTCATAAGTTGGTGGGTACTCCAGATTCCAAAAATAAAACCTTATTGAACTAGCATATAGCCTTATTATGAACAGTATTTTAGGTTGATAGGAAGGTAGTTTGTCTAATTAGCATAGAGCCTTCTGTTTCAAAATCTTTTAGGTTGATAGGAAGGTAGTTTGTCTAATTAGCATAGAGCCTTCTGTTTCAAAATCTTTTAGGTTGATAGGAAGGTAGTTTGTCTAATTAGCAGGTAGTTTATTTTAGAATATTCTTTCAGGGGTTTTTCAGGCTTAAAATTGATACTTTATAATTTAGGGGAAGTTCCAGTGTCAGTAGGACTAAAATTAATAGATTTATATATTTAAAGATACATGTAAGAAACTATTGCTGTCTTTGCAGCTTTGTAGATGTTATGACTCTGATTGGAACCTGTCTTGTAACAAACATCAGGAAATGAGATTTGTAAATATTATTTTTGCAGAGATCTGGAGCATAACTATATTTAGAATATATTTATATTTTAGAAATGAATCCTTAAGGGCCTTTACCCCTCTTGTCAGGTTGTGATGTCAGATTCCAATTTGCTATTAATGCTGTAAATTAAATAAACAAGTACGTCTTGGATTGGATGAAAATGAAAATAAAAAGTTGCTATTGTGGCTTTTGATATTAGTTTTAGCTCTAAAAGGTCTTACATTTATGTGTTTAACATGGACAGCCTGCATACATCTCTTGAGGTTTTATGTGGTTAGATTAAGTAAACATTAATATTTTTTGAGGTGATATTTACTATTATTCCATCTTCTTGCATTGATGCAGGGGGTAGCAATAGTTATTGCTTTCTTCGTTTCAGCTGTATTTCATGAGGTATGGAAGGATGGTTCCTATTTGACAACTCTCCAATTTATGATCTTATATGCATCATCTGTGTTTGTGAAGACAATGGGTGTTTCATATGTTTCTTGTCATTGCTATGTAATTGGCAACTGTACTTGTCATTGCTATGTAATTGGCAACTGTACTCTTAAGAGTGAATTTTTTTCCCCTGGTGCATCTACTTCATGTGGGTTGAAACAGTACACATGGGAGGTTATGACATTTTGTTTAGGGTAATGGGGGCCAGAGTGACTTCATGTTTTGAGCTTAGGGAATTACTTGAAAAGCAATCATACTGTAAAATTGCACAGGGATCCTGATGGAGCAGGACCAACCAGCCTTTCTCTGGGAACGGTCAGTAACTAATGCTTGGCATTTCGTTTCTCAATACCTTATCACTGAAGCGAATTGATGCTTATGATAAGTATAGAAAAGATGAATCCCAAGGTGAATGCCTGGTGGCATTGTAGAATAACTTACAGAAGATGGGGTTGTGTATATTAAATAGTTAAGGGGAAAGAATAAGCAGCAGATAATAGAAACAAATAGAAAGTATAAAAAGGAGGGCTATTACTGGATAATGGATAGATAACACCTATAAATTTTGATCTTCTAAAATTTTGCATCGGATAGCGACAAACAACCATTACTAGATCTTAGGGTAAGAGTTCCTTTCATATTGATCCAAAATCATGACAATCTGTGCTACTTGACACACTTCGAAATCCTCATTGTCAAACAACTCTGTCGATGTATATTGAGTGCAACTAACTGTTCAGTTGCTGACTCATAGTTTGGAGCTGCTGGCTTGCACTACCATCCTGGAGTGAAACGACTTTTAAGTTGCTCGAATTTATTAAGCTATTTTCTTACTTTTTGGTATATCCTTTTTTCATCTATCTACAGTTGTGCATTGCTGTTCCTTGCCACATGTTCAAACTTTGGGCTTTTTTTGGAATAATGTTTCAGGTAAGATCAATTTGATTTTTTGATATTTATTTTACTTTGGACTTGGGTTCTAGAGTGGAAATTCTAAGTTCAAATTGCGTTGGAATTTGACTGGATTGCTGGTGACTTGAAATATGATCTCAATGATTCTTTATTTATCCTGTTTGAATCAGATTCCTTTGGTTGTGATCACTAATTATTTTCAAAGGAAGTTCAGAAGCTCAATGGTACGTCTTTGTCTTCCAGTTTATTTAACCTCTTCTATCACTGTCATTCTTTTCTTTTCGAAAAAAATGAACCATAATAAGATGTCCTGGGGAATTATGTTAGTTTTGCTAAGAATCAATCTGTAAAGACTGAGCTAACATGCTAAAACATTTGAATTTGTCACAATAGCTGGATTCCATCACTGTGTTACTGTTTGAGCCTAATATGGCATTATATTATATTATTGTTGGATTTAACAGGTGGGAAATATGATCTTCTGGTTCTTTTTCTGCATTCTCGGCCAACCTATGTGTGTACTGTTGTATTACCATGACCTAATGAATCGCGATGGGAACTGAACCATGGGCTCAGTCCAGATATGGGTACACCTTCCAAGATGTTATTTTCGTGAGTGAAGACTGCACCACAGTGTTGTTCTTGTTACACAATCCCCATTGACAGAGTAGGTTAATCGTCAGTTTCAGGAGATAAGACAATTTTGAAAGTACAGCAGAGGCTGCTATTAATGTATCATGTTGAGTTTCTGTTATGTTATGTTATTCTTTTTTAATCTCACACTGTTTCTATAAATAGCTATTTTTTCTATTTATATTTTCTTATTTTCGGAAATTACAAAAAGAATTCAATTTAGAAATAAAATAGATTCTCTTTATTATATTTTACCAAGTGAAATGAATATTTGGTAAGATGTGATGCTGCTTTCAGAGATAGAATGTCAAACATTTGAACCCTTAATGCCCATATATTATATAAAATCACAAGAATTCTTTTATTGTTATTATTATTATTATTATTTTTTAATATGAATATTATTAAAATCCATTTGAAAGTACAAGTAGACTATTTGATTTAGAGCCCCGAAAAAAAGTAAAAAAAGAAGACCCAACTGACAACTTGGACTCGATTACAATAATTATCCGTATGTAATCGATACACGTTATCATTATTTTTTCAAGAAAAAAAAAAAAAGAAAGTAAAACGACAAAGTCAAAAACTTATTGTGGTAGCATCCGCACCTAATAGAACCTTCATTTGAGCATATGCACTATCATCACCACCATCGACGCCATCTCTTTCTACGGTCAGCGCCTCAAAAAGAATCAACATATTGAAATAGCACTGCTGGGCTCTCTTCTCTACGGATGAGAACTCTAGAAAGAGAGAGAGAGAGAAAAAGAGAGATTCTCGAATGGAAGATTTCAGATCCAATTCATGTAACGATGGAAGAATGCAAATTCAAAGCTACCATGGCCCCAGTTCATTACGATCATCTTCAGGTGTCAATAGCATGCAAGATCTCAGATGTTACAGTGCATCCTATGCATCTTCTGTGCACCCAACGCAAACCCAGATGGGAAATAATGATGTAAAGTTCAAAAAAGGGAAGTCCACAAATGGGTCAGTCTCAAAGAGCTGGAGTTTCAATGATCCAGAGTTGCAAAGGAAAAAGAGAGTTGCTAGCTACAAGGTTTACACTGTTGAAGGCAAAGTCAAAGGGTCCTTTAAGAAGAGTTTTAGGTGGCTTAAGGACAGGTATACTAGAGTGGTTCATGGCTGGTGGTGACTCGCTATTTTTTTCTAATTTTAATGTTCTATTGCTTACAAATATATTGTTCTTTTGGGATTTTAAGTTGTGTACTGTATTTCTGATTTTTAAGTGTATGATAAGTTCATAGCATGAAAATTCTTAAATTGGTTCTGAAAATGAATACTCCTTTTGTCTACTTTGTGGATTTATTTTGGGATCCTAAATATGTATTTTGATTCTAGGATGACAGTGGTGGAAAAACCACTGAAAGTAGGGAATTATTAAATTGGTTGTGACAAATTGGTTCACGGTGGTTGTGTAGGGACCGACAGATAGTGATAGGAACATTATTACTAGATCATATTGTCCTGCAATCCTATACTGCTACCATAGAGACTAAGTTTGGAAGTGAGGTTATAGATTTGTAATCTCGTTGCCCCTAAATTTATATGGCAGTCATAAGTTTAAACTATTCTTAGCACTGTGTATCCCCTTCTAGTTTTATAGTTCACAGCATATGTTGCATATGAATTTGGTTGAATTAAATTAGTCTCTTCATATTGCTATCATTTCTCTGAGCGTATTGGATTCTAGCTGTCCCCAGTGAAGGAGGGAACAAAATTCATATCCTTGCTTTGTTCCAATTAAGCGTGCATGGATATAATGTATGATTAAAGAAAAAAGATAGTGGGATCATGGCTGAAACCAGTTCAGAGGCTGTGAATGACATCAATGAGATTGCATTATTGTAACTGCCATGTGGATTTGTAGGGATTAAGGAAAGTCAGAAGAGAATAGATCAATTTGTACAAATTGTATAATAGACCTCTTTTTTTAGAGGATAAAACCTCCTGGTTTTTGGGCAACATACTTCTCCCAGTATTCTGGGAGATTGCAACGCATTCTCTGAAGTTGTGAAGTTCAATTTTTAACGGATTGCCTACGAAAAATTGGTTTAATTAGCTAAAAAAGGTCTCAGAATCATGCTAGTATTAGTTTTTACCACTTCAGTTCATGCCATTCTGTTGTCAGAGTCTTGGGTTGAAAATTTAAGGTTTACCGTCTTAAGCGGTTATGTAATTCAGGACGGTTCCATGACAAGTCCTGGTAGAAACGAGAGTCCAGCATGCAATAGGCAGGAATTTGTTTGGTTTTGTTTCCTGTTTATCTTTTTTCATGGTTTACTAGATATGTTGTAATCAGTCTTGTTAACATAACAGATACTTGATAGTTGTAATAATGCTGGTGCTGCCATCAATTTTATATTTTCTATAAGAAGCAAGTATTTATGTGCGTTTCTGTTCATTTTGTTGAAGTTTTGGGTTAATGAAGCGTTGGGTATGCGCTTTGTTCCAAGATAAGAAGTCTTTAGTCGCTGGTGTTCCAAGGCCTTGATTCTTGGAAGTGTAAACCCTTGAGAGAGACCTGAATCTGATGTAAGTCGCCGTAAACCTTGTAAAGGTTCTAATATATATTGAAGGGCTCAGAATTGTTCAGGGGGTTGCTTTGCTTATCCTGTTCCCCCTGACTTTGGCATATAGTCAAATTTTAGCACTTGAGAAATAATAATGTCCATAATATGGAGCAGATTGTAAATAAATAAATTGGGTTTTACTGCTACGCATAGGGACAGCAAATTTCATGTACGGTGCTCACAAGAAACGGAACCTCCGCGGTTCTGCTATCAAAAGGCTGGTTTGAACCATGAACTGGATTGGAACCGGTGCAGTCAAATTCGGAACTGGCCCTTGATTCAGTAGGTCCGAAATTTTTTTTTTTTTTTTAAAAAGACGCCAGTTGAGATTCAATTGTCTGTTAAACTTGAATCAGCTTTATACTTTATACAACGATTCGGGTTGGATTAAACTCTGAAAAATGATAAAAGAGTAAAATATTGATTTAGTCAATTGAATTTTCAAACTCATCAATATAAACTTATCTTTAAATTTGATCAACCTTAATGTAAGTAGTTTAACCAATACATGCTATAATCACACAGCAATCCAATTATAATAAAATCCAAACTATTCCAAGTTTTTTCGGCTGAAACCAGCATTAATTAAAATCCTTCAAAGCTTGTTGAGGCTGAAACAAAACTTAGCAACAACATAGTCAACCCTGTGGCCCACATCTGTGCTTCAGACCTAATGTACTGCTATAACTTTGAAAAGTATGCAAGAGTACCGAGCCCCACTTACAGAGGCTCCAAGATCCTAAACTTTTGACATTAATGAACACTTAAAAAAACCATAGCTTCGATAAAGAAAAGAGACAACATTAATAGGTCAAGCTATTTGGAACATCTGAAAAAAAAATTAAAAGAAAAAAAACAATTTAGTCCCCCAATAACACACCCAGCTTCTGTAAAAAGAGCCTTCTCTGAAGCAGTTGGCTTCCAGGCCAGATTTTCGTACAATCAGCTGCCGTCCTTTTAAGTGCGCAAATTTAATCCAGAATTATAGAGTCTCTAAGCACAACTTGTAGGGACTCAACTACATAAGAATAAACTATTCCACTGTAAGTGTAACAGCACACGAATAAATCCAGGATTTACAACAATGCAGTGCTGAGCACCTAATAATGAACCTTATCATCACTGTCAAAATTCAGCCCCTCAATTCCCTTGAGGGCAGATTCATAAGTCTTCATGTGCGTGGCATTTCTGGCTGATGATGACCGCCTGGGGTCTGAAGATCCAAGGGGAGGAGGGCTCCTTTGCCCACTTGGAATTTTATGCATTGCTCCTGGGCTTGCATCTGTTGTGCGAGTGCGTTGGGGATCAGCCTCACTTCCAAGATACACATCACGACTAGAAGAAACAGCAGCTGCTTGCCTTGAGGATCGACTTGATCGCCCCATAAAAGCAGAGCTTGGTAACTGCAGAGTATTAGCATAATTCAGATGAAATCTAAACATGTAATGAGAACAATAATAGATATTCATTTGCACAACAATTGACACGAATCATATTAAAAATTAGCCAACTATAGCATATGAAGAATGCCAGGCTCAAATCAATCATCCTATCAAGCTAAAAGAGACCTTAACCAACTGCAAGATCACAGAGGAGTTGTGCAAACCACAATCAGGTTAATAATGCAAGACAGTAATGATTACCCTACAAAGCAATTATATTTTGGCAGTGCAATGGTACCACAACAACAATAGTGAGCAGAGTGAACAAGAAAAACTAGGGCGAAACAAGTTAGCAACTGGTGTTAAAAAAGATCAAATGAATAGGATCCGAGTTTCACATGCACCAGGCTGTTCAATTCTGCTGCACAAGGAGATAGAAACTTGCAGAATTCAGCAACCAAAACAAGGTCAAGAAATTTTAAGGACCTGCAAAAACTTACAATAGGATCCTTAGAAACTGGAGAATCATTGGCCACTGGACTCTTCTGCTTTGCAAAGCTTCCAGTGTTTAATATAGGCCCTGATAGTCTGCGCCGAGCAGAATCCATTGACTGACCAGCTTGGCGTGCTTCTTCTCCACCTGCAATAAGGGGTAAAAAAAAGTATATATTAAGACACTCCTCTACTCTTTACAACTTGGACATATTTATCAGTTTTAGATCCTTGTTACTAGCTCAAATGGTGGTGGAAGTAAGTTCTTTCAGATAAATTTCAGGTTAAATTTCTTAAAAAAGAATTTCGCATACGAGTAAAAGAAATGTATATATCAAGACAAACTCACTTTTCTTTACAACATGAACATACAAACTAGATATTCTTTATCAGTTTTAGATCTTAATAGCTCAAATGGAGGTGAAAGTAGGTTCTCTCAGCTAGATTTGAGGTTCGATTCTGACCAAGCAAATTCACATACAAAAGAACTAAATGGAAGACAATAACAAAAACTGAAACATCCCATGCAATTGAAGCAAGGAACATCATCTAATGTCAAGCCTGCACTTCAAGTAAAAAGCTTTTAATAAGAGACAGCAATCTGTGAGAAGAAAAAAATAAGGTACCTGTCTGCCTATCTGCACTGCCAATTGCAGGAGGCATTCCAGAACTGGTTCCAATTCCAGGGCCCTATTGAAACAAAACAATTCAAATGAATGAAGCGCCAAAAAATAACAGAAGTGATGCAGTGATGCGTTAACACTTACAAGGGCACGAGCTGGAGGATTAGCCAGCTGTGATTGCTGATACTTCAATATAGTCCAGTCAAAGACATAATCAAACTGGAAGCCTGTGGCAAAGAGCAACAGATATGTGCCAACATCAGATGCCAATTGTATATTTCAGTAGATAAAACAGAAGTCATACAACCAGACCAGAAAAGGCCAATCTAAAGCTATTCAATAACTTGTATGGTCCTACCCTCGCGAATAAAGAGATCACGGAATATTCTTTTCAGGTAAGCATAATCAGGCTTATCATCGAATCGTAAGGAACGGCAGTAATGAAAGTAGGATGCAAATTCAGTTGGATAACCCCGACATAAGGCCTGAAAGAGCGATGAAACATTGGCCAGCCACGTTAAGTTGAAGAAAGTGACAATGCAGTCACAGGATCAAGAACAGCTTACCTCAATTGAAGTGGAGACCTTCTTTTCACTAATTTTCTCATACTTCTGTTTCTTAGTTCCTGCTTTCAGTCCTTGCCAAGGAAGACTGCGGAGAAGGGTACATCAGCAAACAAAGCACCAACAGAATGCAAGAGAAGATGGAAAAAGAAAAGAAAGAAAAAAAGACAAAAAAAGTACACAGGTAGCAAGAATCACCTTCCTCTTAGGAAATACATAAGAACATAACCCAAAGATTCTAAATCATCCCTCCGGCTTTGCTCTACAACAGTGCCATTGAGTATAAGAATGAATAGAACTAAGAAAGGATACTTAACTGGAACACCAATAAATTTGACAAAAATGCCATTGCGAAAAGATAGGAACACGCATACCGATTCCTAGGTGAGTGTTCATACTTGCATATCTAGCAGTTCCTGTTAAATTTTTATTTTCCCTGCAACGTATATTACAATATACAGTCAACAATCCGTTGCCACAACAACCACTAAAATACAGGGAATATAAGACAATAAAAACCCTAGAAGAACTATAAAACAGATCCATGACAAAAAATAAATAAATAAATAAACAAAATAATCTCAACATCCACTGACATAACCTTTACAGCTATTAAACACACTACGAAGAACACAAATTTGCACACGGAACATGTTTGACATCCCTACACGAGTTGCAAACAAAATCTAAGGTGTTACTGCAAGTTTGAATTCTTCTGACCTGTAAGGAATGTGTTGATGGGTTGAACTATCTCTATATTTTTTTGCCAAACCAAAGTCAATCATGTAGACCTACACGAAAGGAAACAACAGTAATTAACATGCTCCTTAAATGAAGAAGATAACAAGTGTATTAAATAAAATTAAAGAGAAAACATATACTTCAAATAGAAACCTGATTAGCGCGTCTTCCCAAGCCCATGAGAAAATTGTCTGGCTTAATATCTCGATGTAGAAATGATTTTGAGTGAACAAACTCGACGCGATTGATCTGAAAACAAAAGGAGAGAGAGAGAGAGAGAGAGGGAAAATAAACAGAATTCCAGAAAGTAAATAACCTGATGCAGCAAATGCAGAAAGTTAGTGCAACATACCATCTGATCAGCAAGCATGAGAACCGACTTCAAAGAAAGTTTCCTACTGCAGAAATTAAACAGATCTTCAAGACTAGGTCCAAGTAAATCCATAACCAAAACGTTATAGTCTCCCTCAACCCCAAACCATCTCACATTTGGAATCCCAGCTGCCAAAATAAGAGATAGTGGTAAAAAGAATAACATTAAGAAGAAAAGAAATCAACAACAAAAGCACAAACCAAAAATGAAACTGAAAAGAAAGAAATCAAGTAATATATCTTTAGATGTTTCATTACTTCCTCCTTGAAGAATTCTGTATAATTTTGATTCATACAGCAACTGAGGATGCTTTGTCTTGACATTTTCCTGAAAGTCAGAAACCAACTTCAGCATTTAATTGACAACAAGAAGTTTCAATTATAGTTGGCAAATTAAATACAAGAAAGCAAAATTCAGCAGAGGACCACCAAGTTAAAAATTGACAAATTGTTTGATGCATCAAAGTAATCCAATTATTGCGGTCTTTTCTATCTAAATTCAATTTCCATTCGGCAATAAGGCGGAGACCAGAAACAATTTTTGCCACGGGCAACAAACAGCAGGCTCAGTAAGGACTTAATGCTAGAAGAGCCTTAAAGGATTCATTTGCATGGTATATAATCCATGTTTTATTGATAAAAACTTATATTCAAAATGCAACACTCGTACTCACAAATTTGCCTGTTCACCACTACTACTGAGTATCGATTTTCTTTGTTTCACGTGCTTTATCAGATTAGAATGACTTGAATTACTTACTAAAAACTATTTGCATAATTTTCACAGATAGTAAATTAAAATATGAAAAACACAAATTCATAAAATCCAAAACTAAATTATAAATGAAATGGAAGGTCAGAAAACACTTACAAGCTTAATTGCAACCTCTTCATTTGACTGGATATTAGTTCCTATAAACAACAATAATCACAAATTACACTCAAAAGTCACAAAACAAAATCGAAATAAACCAATAAGAGAAACAGAAAATTTTTAATTAAGAAGAGAACGAATTAATAACAAACCGAGATAGATCTCTCCAAACGACCCGCTACCGATCTTCCGACCAAGCCGAAACTTATTACCAACACGTGGCTCCATCAAATTTACAAAATCAAAACCCTCTATCCAACAATACAAACCCTAATTCAACCTCCAAAATTTTCTTTTTTAAGAAAAAAAAGAGAGAAAATTAATCCGAGAACTGTACACGGAATCAACCGCACTGACAAATCGAAAAAAAAAAGTCGCACGGAAACGAAGAAACGAAAAGAAGCTGGAGATCTAGAATTTCGTGGTTTGGTGAATATTAGAGGACTTTAAGAAAATTTGATTAGCAAAAGAAAAAGAAAAACTAATCTAGGGTTAGGTTAATTACAGATAGTAAGATAATGAAAATTTTAAAGAAAATAAAAACAAAAATTAATACTGAGAGAAGAAGAAGAAGAAGAAGAAGAAGAAGAAGAAGGTGCCTCTCCTGGTGGTATTATCATCTTTGTTTTTCTTTTTTCTCTTTTTTTTTTCTGTCTAGAGACTCATCAGTTATTTTCTCTCTCTTGGTCTATTTTTCTCTGGCATTGTTTAATTTTGATGGAATCAAAGCCCAAAAAGACTTGGAATAATGTATGCGTGCATGTATGTATTCTGTATTGTTTTGTGTATGGATGTCAGTGTGCTCTCTTTTCGCTTTTTCTTCGTTCACTCTTACATTTATTATTATATTTTTGTTTTATTAAGATATATATATTATTAATTATTAGAGTTAAATGCTATTTAACTCTGCCTATGCATACATTTTTTCTATATAATAGCATTCTATATAAAAATAATTTATAATAATAATAAAAATTACAATTTCAATTTAAACTAGTTATAAAAAAAATAAAATTTCTTATTGTAATAAGTTATGAATATTTTTAAATTTCATTTTATAAAAATATTTTTCATATAGTGTTATTTTTATATACAATTTTAAAAATATATATTATAATTTAATTTATTATATTATTATTTTGTCTCATTAATTTTATTTGTATAATATAACAATATATTTACGTATTTAACTTATTAGTTTCTATCATGTCACTTACGGGATTAAATATTAAATTTTAAAAAATTAGTACTTAAACCTCCATTAAATTATGACATATTTATAATCATATATTTTATTTAGTTTCTAATATATGACTATTAAAAGAATTTATTATATATGATTTAGTTTTTATATTTTTATTATATTAAAATTTCTTTGAGTTTTAATACAACTAATTACTATTATTTTCATGTTAATTGAATGACTAAACTAATAATTTAATATTATAATTTAATTTTTTTAATTTATTATCGAATGTCAAACTTGTTCAAAAATTATTTTTATTATCAAATTAGAATAATATTTTATTTTTAATATGAATTGATTTTAATATATAAATTTAATACTCTTTTCTTACTTTAATTTTTTATAATTCAAGTAAATTTAAATATTTTAAAACTACTTATACTTGTAACAATATTATTAAATTATTATATAATTTAGTTTTAGTTATTAATATAAAATAAATATTTCTAACTAAAAATTATTATTCTGTTGTTATTTCTATTATATGTTATAATAAATTATATAAAAGATAAAAAATTAAATTAAACAATAATATCTTAATATAATAAATTAATCTAGAAACCAAATTGATAAATCTACTTTCAGTAAAAAAAGATCATAATGTTTATGCATATTAAAAATGATTACCATTCTAATGAAACTAATACGAATAAAAAATTTATTTTAATATAATTTTATTTGAATATTTAATAAAAATAATAAATTTTAATTATTTATTTTATATAAAATTTTAAAACTAAACTATATAATAATTTAATAATATTAAGTAAGTAAAGAAATAAGTATCTTTAATATGTTTAATTTTTTTAAAATCAAATTATGCTTAAGAAATTATATAAATAAGTAAAAAATATTAAATTTATTATTTTAGTTAAATAATTAAATTAACTTATATTAAAAATAAAATCTTACTTTAATTGAGTAATAAAATTATTCTTGATGAACTTAATATTCAATAATAATAATTATAATTTCAAATTATCAGTTTAGTCCTTCAGCTAATACATAAATAATAACAATTAATTTTATTAAAATTTTAAAAAATTTAGTATAATAAAATTTTCAGACCCCGCCCATATATTAGTCAAAAGCTAAGGGGTAGATAGTATACCCTCATTAGTATTATGTCAAGTGCTTAGAATTCTAGTGTTTTCTTTAATTGTAACTAAAGCAAAAATGAATTTAAAATAATTTATAGTTTTAGGATTCATTTCATTCTGCTTAAAAAAAAGAAAAGAAATAATAATATTATCAAAAATTTGTCTAAAATATTCTATAGGGGAATGAGTATCAAAAGACTATTTATAAAATAACTTTTTATAAAAGTCTGTTTAGAATTATTATTACATGTTAAAATAATATAATATAATTTTATCTGATTTATTTTCAAGATATAAATTTACTTTTAGTTTTAGAATTTAATAAAATCTAAAAATATTATTTGAGAAATTAATTTCAAGCAACTCTAATTATAAAATATTGGAATAGCAATTAAATAAAATTAAAAAATGACATATGAGAGACTCATAATGTAGTCAAAGCCTATAAGAGAGTAAAATATATAGTTAGTAATTTGGTACTTTCATGTCGGACAGAAAAGAATAGTTTTAAGTTGGAATACCTAAACCACTTCTGTGATAAAGTGGTATATAAAGAAATGGTTATCTTATATGCTATTAAAGGTTGCATTGCATTAGAAATTTAATGCCTAAGAAGATAATATATATATATATATATATATATATATATATATATATATATATATATATGAAAATAATTAATATTATTAATTATTATCGTTACTTTCCTAAAATATTATTATTAAAATTATAATTTTATTAATTACACGTGATGATATTCATGCTAATAAATATAAAATATCATTAATAATTATTTATTAAACTAAACAAAAGAAATTTTTAACATATCTTTTTTTTATATATATATATTTTTATATTTTAAATTGTCATTTAATAAATAATATTTTAATTTTTTAAATATAAAAAAATAATTGATTTAATTATTTATACAAATACATTCAAAATTTCTTTTACATACTCAATTAATTAATTTAATATTTAATTATTATATTATCGTGTATCAATATAAATAAAAAATATAAAATTTTAAATTATTAATATTTATAAAAAATATAAATTATTTTTTATATTTTATATTTAAATATTTTATAAAAAAATCTCTGATCGTAGAAATAATAGTTAAAATCTAAAAATTATTAGAGATGATGTATAATTACAACGGATAGAGAAAGAGTATTGTTGTTTTTAGGATGAAGAAAGTATATTTTATAGAGACACTTGTAATTAAGCATATTAATTATTTATTATTATTATTATTATAAGAAGAGATGGTTGGCGACGCGTGATTAGCATGCGTGACCTAAAGTGTGTATTGGTGTCAGTGACAGGTGGAGGGCAAAGGAGCACTTCTCCAGCTATCACGTGACATTATCCGCCAGCGAGACCTACGAGCGTATTTGTCCTGTCATCTGATACTCGCGTGTGATTGTTTTTTCTCAGATCTTTCTTCTTCTTCTTTTTTTTTTTTTTGTAATTTATTTACTTTAATTTTCTTCCCCTCTTTCTATGTATCTTCTTCAAGGATGTTTTTTTTGGCATCAATCCTCTCATCTGAACCATGTAATTAGAAATCATGTTTTTCTTATTATACAAATAACAATATATCGCTTGATTTTTCTTTTTTCCAAGATTAACACTTTCAATTGGTTTCAATTTTATAATTTCCTAAAATAAGGTTTCATTTAAATGATTTATTATTTTATTATTATAAAAGATAGAGGTATTCCGTATAGGTTTTAATCAAACTAATTTAATAAAATTATCGATTTCTTTATTGTGAAAATAGATTTCAAAATGCAAAAGAATTCTGAAAACATATTTTACAAAAATAGTCCTTAGAAACAAATAAATAGGTGGCATCTTAGCTTACACAATTTTCTAATTTTCTTTTTTTGATCGAGTTTTCTAGTGTTTTTCATTTATAATAAAATTGTTATTTTGGGTATTAAATGATAGGGCAGCGCAGACAATATTTACAGCATATATCCGGTAAATTGCTATATTTCTTTTTTACCCCTATCGAGAAAAAAACTGGCTAATCTTAACACTGTTTATGCTTACATAATATAATTTTCTTTCCGACATTAATAAGAAAATAAAAATAAAAATTCAATTGTCAAAGTCAGACACGTGGACGCATAATCCTGCTACCTCTATCAGCTACGCACGTTTTATAAACTTTGATTAAAAATGAATAATTACTATTTTTTTTATGTGTATTTTTATATTATATTATTTATTTTTTATTATTATATATAATAAAATTTTCTAATCATAAATTTTATGAAAAAATTGTTAATTAGATTTGATTTTTTACTATTTTTTTCTGATTCTTTGTATAATATATAAATTAAACTAACATTTCATCACATTTTGAAAATAAATATAATTAAATAACTGTATTGATAAAAAGTATAATTCGACCTTTAAACTTTTTAATTTTATGTAAATATTAAAATTAATTTTATATACAAAATTTAATATAATAAATAAATTATAAAAATTAATTCATATATTACAACAAATATTAAGAAGTAAATAGTATAAAATTGAATCTAGTTAATAATCTTTTAACGGAAAGCTAATTTGAGAGATTTTTAGTATATAATTATAAAATATAATAATAAAAAATATATATTTTTTAAATGTTAGAAGTAATCAGTATAGTATAAAAAAAATATAAAAATAAATAATAATTTACCTCATTAAAAAAAATTATCAGTAAGAGATTGGTTGTGGCTGCAGAGGTTTAACAGAGTTGGGTTGACCATCATATGCCAACCGTGAATCTTCAACCACGTGTCTCTACTGTGAAAATCCATCAACACCGTAAATTGGTAAGAACATTTGATACATGTGATGAAATATTATCCATTTGTTGAGTCATATGTATGTATTTTTAACAGATTTTATAGCTACTCTACTACCACTCAGATATAATTTTTTTATTCCGATAAAATAAATGGAAAATGGAACTAATTAGAACATTAAATCTCATGAGACTGTTCATAAATGACAAGAAAAAGTAGAGCAAAAAATGCTTTAAGATTAATGTGTGCATGTGTATAGATTTTATATTCAATAATTAATGTTTGAAACCCTTGAAATCTAAGATATTATATAGTTATTTAATTATTAAATCATATACATAGTTTTATTTAAAAGATAAATTGAATGTACGTTGTGTTGTGTGGATATATACCTGTATACATAATTTAGAACATTATATAACAAATCATTCAGTCTGGCAAAGGTTTTAATTCATATGAATTCTCAATCATTGATTTGGAAAAAGAAATTAATTTTATTTATTTTTGGTGGTATTGTTAAAGAATAAAATACAGAATATATATGAACTCCAATGCAACTTGATGGGGTCACAATCACCATCCAGCATTACAGCCTATCAATATTAGATTGCTTCCAAGCTTATACTGCTTGAAGACAAGGAAAAATATGTTAAAGTAAACAATGTTTGCTTTGTGTAGTACCCCACACCACCATACTTTTGCTATTTTGTATTGTACTCAATAGCTTTTGTAATTAAGAGTTTCTTTGAAGTCAATTAGGAACCTAATTACCTCCTATTTATATTAATCACACCCACAATCCAATCCCCAGCCGGAAACTTCTAGTGTACAAATTTGGGCGTTTGCTTTTAGAATAAAAAATAATTAATAAAAGAAAAACATACAAAGTCTAACAGCTCCGTCTAGGTTGCATTTTGGTGAAAAGGGACAAGACAAGACACAACTTGGAAAAAAAATCCGATGAGATGTAGCACCGCAAGATTTTGTGGGAGTACCGCCATTTACAACTTGGAAGCTATAGAAGGAGCCTTCATCTGTCTTTGAACCATACACCAATTTTAATGTCAAATGTTTGGTGCGTTCACCTGTGTTGAGGATAGCTTTGTTGTAATAATGGAGAGCCAAAGAGGCTCACATGTAGCAGCCAGCATCCATGTAATCTGCTCCAGTACAAAATTTAAAGATTATGGGTTTTCTTTTTTGTTACCCTTCCAAGAAACTAACCATATAAGAGAGTTCATCTTGATACAGCATTATTTCCTTGAGAAATTAAGACAGTCCTCTCCTTTGATCTTTAATTTGGTCCAGCCATGGACCATCCCCCTCTGTCCAAAAAATAACATCCCAATGTTATTTTTTAAAAGATGTAGCACATAGAAAAGCGTCATTTAGATCTTCTGAAATCAAATTTAGTATCCATGAAGTTATCATATAATCGCACTTGATTCCATTGATCATTGGTTATCAGAATCCTGGTTACGGCAAGCATCTTACATTTCCAGTTATAATTAAAGTCTAATTTTGTCTTAATTTGCACCTAAAGCAATTCTCATACCCTACTTCATGCAAAGCAGATAAGAAGACTCGAGCAAAAGAGGATCTCCTCTGTAGGAGATTAAAAGGTTTTCTCAATATCGCGACTGTAATCTCTGCAATTGTTTCTCTCGCCATTGTCGAAAATTTGTAAGTATAATTGCTTGATTCTTCTTTTTGAATTGGTTGATTACACCTTTGTGAAACAGTAAAAAATTTGAAAACCTAGGATTTGGAAACCCTAGCGGTCAAAAGTTTGTTATATAAATACAAGTCACGTCTATACATAGCTAAATAACACTAACTCGTACGAGGACAATCGTATAAATTTAAGAAACATATGTAACTCTAAATAGACTACAATCAAAACCTTAAGCTCCCAAAATTCCTTCCTCTATCCTCAAATTTTCAAGGGGAAAAGGAAGGGGCAGCACTAACCACAAGTGAGAACATGTACAAATTAATGGAAAGAAATTGAGGTCATGCTAGAAAACTGTCTATGTTGATATCTACTATGGGTTATAGAAAGTAGTGCCACACTTGCACTTCCATCCTTCGGGCTCATAATTAGCATATTGCACTGTTTTGCGATCAGTTGTTGCTGGTATTTGAATGGCATTACAAGGTATACAACTTTCACACTTGTGCTCACAACTCGGTGGCCTTGACCCAAGTCTGCTCAACCCTCTATATGTTTGTTCAGTTAACTTCTGATAAAAAAACTCAAAGCAAAATATTAAACAAGAGAAAAGAAAAGAAACAAAAAAGTGTTAACCAAATTTGATAGATATACTGAAAGAGAAAATACCTGAGGTGTGTCATGTGCAGCAGCTTGAGGAAAATGTGGAATTTGGACTGTTTGTTCAAGAAAGAAAGTAATTAGAATATAGCATTAGTGGAAGGCAGCAGGATAAAAAGAATTCCAAAAAGCAGAGAGAGACAAAGGTATTGCAAAGTGAAAAATTCCGTGATTTCACACATTTTAGGATCAGATTCAAAATAAGGATAAGTTAAAAGCAAGACTTTTGTTAAGTAGGAAGCAGAAAAGGATATAGAATTTTTAGTGTGAAAACAGGTTGTTAAAAATGGTTTTCTTGAAAAAAAAGTTGAGAATCAGACAAAATAATTTGCTGTCTAAAAGAGAAAGACCATTAGTGAAAAGAAAAGCAAGACAGCAGAAGAAAGAACAGCTAACCCTTTTGAGGAGCAGAATCATGTGATACAAAATGCCAGCTGAATGCTACAGAATACCAAGTGATCATCTGCAGAGTTGCCATCAGAAAATAGCACATTCTTCTTCTCATGTTTCTTTAGAAGTCTTAATGATAATGATGATGATGATCTTTCTTCTTTGTTTTTTTTTGGTGTATTAGAAGATTGAGAGAAGAAAGAGATGGAAGAGAGAGTTGGCTTGAATTGGATCACACTGACTTCAAAAGTGACAAGCGCAGACTATATATAAATATAAATATAAATTATGGAAAGATTTGTGCAAACGACAAATAAAATATAATAAAAATCAACTTAAAACTCCAAATTCCAACCCTGGCAGGAAGCCACAATAAACTAATCTTCAATGGTAAAGACTGAAGAGATGTTGCTTCTCAGACAAGTGATTCTGCCTTCTTTTCAAACAGATTATAAACAAACTTAAAACTTCTTATCTTCTCTATTTGACAACTCACACAGAAAATTTCTCAGAAGGAAACAAAAAGAACACCACTTCAAAGCTGTCTTGTTTTTCTGTTCTTGAAAGCTGTCGTTCTTGATCTTGTTAATTTATTATATATATTTATAAATATAAATATATATAAATCTTGATCAACAGTTCTTTATAGCTCACAACAGCACCCTATGCAACACTACAATATTGTAAGGATCCTCATAGGTTATTAGGGCTGCCTAGACTGCAGAGCCTGGCCCTAATAAGAGTATTTGAACGCTTCCATTGCGCAATATTTCCCTTTTTTTTTTGGGTTTTGTTTTTTTTCCTCTACAAAATAAAAATTCAAGATTTTGACTTGAATTATTTAGTTAAGCCTCACTGGTTAGGTTGCTACTACTGAACTGAGATTAAATAGGTAATCAATTAAGAAAAAATAGTACACAATGTCGGGTCAATTTCATATAGGTTTGGTTGATGGGGGACATACAATATAATTCGTAGCCCACAAAATCTGGACCGTTCATTTTAATTAGTATAATGAAATGGTGATTGATGATTATGTTTTGATAGTTGATATTGTGGCAGTGTTAACGAGTAAATGACCTATCCTTATTACTGGAAGTGTCCCTAGTCCTTGCTGACTAGCATCATTGTCTCATCACTAATTTTATGTGTTGTTGGCCTGTCTTTTTGAAAAGGAAAACCAGAAAAACAAGCTTTTCTTCGATTAAATGCGAGAGAGATTTGCTTTTGACCACTTCAACAGATCCTAGTCTAGGAAGTTTCAGCACTTATTAAATGGTTTCAATTAATTTCATAGGATCGCTGCAACTACTGAAAGTTTGCACAATTTATGCAATGGCAGCATCACTGTTTTTACCCCTTCCTATTGAAGTTTTGCACGTTTGGAGGGATATGCTGACTGTTCCAAAATCACAAGCACAGGAGAATGTTGCCAATTTGTTGTCTTTGCCTGTGTGTATTAAGGATGTATTATGTTTCTTGGATCCCACCTGGGATATCAGGTGCCAAGATTTTATACACTATATATTGCCGGCAACTAAGAAAGTACTTGGTTATGACGGTAACAAATATTTTGGAAATGTAGTTTCTCATAATGACCTTTTTTTCTTTTATCTCACTCTGAAATGTGCAAAATACCCATTCAGCTACTGATTAATTAATATAGTTTTGTGCCAAGAGGTCAAGAATTTAACCCTCCACTCTCCGCATCGTGAATGCTGAGAGTTGCTTAGTTTCATGCAATGCAAGGACACAGCATGGTCATGGCGATTGTCAGCACAAGTCACCAGGCAAAATGAAGGGAGAGAGAGTGGATTTAACAAGAAGTCAGTAAACCTAAAAAAAGTAAGCCTAAACTCTGGGAAAATTAGCCTCCTAATATGCAATCGGGTATAGCTGTTTGAAGAAGAAAATGGCAATGAGAAGTCAGGAGGAACGAGTGCTTTATGCGAGGTTACTGCAAGTTGGAATAGGAGCAGCAGATAGTCTGATAGTACATCTTCGCATCACCTCGCCATTGCCATGCATGGTTTTGTCCTCTGGATTATGATATTGCCCTGCTCTTTTTATATGGCATGCATATAGAATTTGTAGACTTAGATACTACTGTTGTCTAGAATGAGGGAAAGCAGTTCTTATTGTCAGTGGAGCTAGCTTTGTGGCCCCAACTGGAATAATCTTTAACCAGCTGTGTTAAAACTTTTTAGATATTGATTTACTACCCGTAAGATCCTATTCAGCTGGCTTTTTAGATTCATAACACTAATTCTGGATACTAGATTAAAAGAAAGAGTACCGAGGATGATGCAATTTATTAGATTATAATTAGGGTTAGTCTGCTACTTACTAATAAATTCACCAAGATCCAACGTGTTCCATTATTGTTTTTGAATAATAAAGTTGGGGGACTGGCCAGTATATGACGACTGATGGACTGATTTGATGATTCAGGATGTGTCCGTTTCTCAGTATGCTGCTGCTGCCTGGCGCCCTGGCGCCTGGTACCTGCATCTAGTATCGATATTGGTTTAGTTACTGTGAAGGACATCATCTCTTTTTATAGAAATTCACACATATCCCTTGAGTTTTGCAAGAACGATAAAATAGAATATACAATAGTATTTTTGTTCAAACCCCCCCACCCACCTCCCAAAAAATAATAATATACAATAATCATTACATGTGAATTTTATGACAACAGAAATAATTTTGGTAGTAGACAATCACTTGCCTATTGACCTATTCACCCTATTTTCTACTTTAATATTTCTTTTATTATGTGATTATATAAATTCAATTTCAATGCCCAGAAAAAAATTGAAAACGTAGTTCAAAATAAAAGTCATCTTAACTCGCATATTTAATTAGAATGTATTGGAGGGGCTTTAGATTAATTTCAATTAGTAATTAAAAATTAAAATGACAATTTAATTACGTTGTGACAATAATTAAACTTCGGATGCTATTGTTGTGGTTGTGGAGGACTAAACTTCGGTTCAGAGAGGAGTGATTTCTCATCCTTTTCTAAGGGAGAGAGAGACCACAAGCCATGGGTCTTACCATTTAGGGGAATGGCTCCAAAATCAAATAGCACAATCCAGGAATAACTTGGTTTTAAGAAGGTTGGTGATCAGTAATCCCATCCCATGCATTTCATGCAAAATTATGGCTCTCATATGAGCCAACTGTCACTGGAGGTGCAGTTTCATCAGGTATTCCGATTCGAATCTCTCACACTTAGCAAGGTTGGCATAATTTTGAAATCGGTTGAACAATCTTACCTATATATCTCCATATACAATTGTCTACTTTTCAGTTTTAATGGCAGCAACAAAAAGCTCACTAACAGGCGTTGATGAGAACATAACTGTCGGTTGTTCAGAAAGGGAAAATGATGGCATTGGTGGCTTTTGTATTGAGGATCCATCTTTATCCAAGTCCAAGTAGCCTTTGTGGCGAGCTAGATCAAGTTCCTAATATCATGCTTGCAATTAACACCAATGGAGTTCTTTTACTTTTTATTGTATTGTCATCTGGTGAATTTGTCACATTGTAGTTTCAGGATCAGTTTTCTCGGGCCTATTTTCTCCCAAGGGAATAGCAACTTGGGTAAACTAACATTAAACTAGCGATGATGAACAAAGTCTTTGAAATTGAGTGCCCACAAAATGCTATCTTTAATTTCTACAAATTCTGCAGTTTTTCGATCATCTCCTCCTGTAGCTTAGCTTGTGAGATATAAAGACAGAAATCAAAAAGAAGGCAGTTAAAGAAAGGAAGCATGCATGTAGATTTCCACGAAGAAAAAGAAAAAAAAAAAACACCAAATCGGTAATAAAATATTATGACTAATAGGAATAATTATAAAAATAGTATGTAAATTTATTAAAATTTAAGTATTTAAACTTTTAAAAGTTACAATTTAGGGTATGAAACTGGAAATTATTGATATTTAAGTGTATGAAACCGGTAAATTATATAAAAGAAGCTGAATAACTATAAAAATAATATATAAACTTGTTAAAATTTGACAATCAAATATATAAATTCTTAAAAGTTACAATTTGATATGTGAATTTAGTAAATATTTTACAATTGAGTCTATATAATACGTCAATAGCAATTATAGACTTGTAATCTTAAAACACATATTATCAATTTAATAGATTAAAAATAATTAAATGTCAAAAAAAATAATCTTTAAAAAATATCAACTTTTAATAAATTAATACACCGTGGTCACTATCACCATATTTACACTATTTATACTATGTTTTATTAATTATTTTTTTTTAAATTATTCATAAATTTGAGCAACACTTTATCTTTTTAATCCATCATTATAAACATCTAAAATAAAATTAACCATTATTAAGGATTATAATTTTAACTATAATGTTAATTACTAATACATCTCCTTATAACATGCATAATATTTATTTATATATTTTTAACTATCTCTGTAATTTTTATTATTTATATAAAAAAAATTATTACATTTCATGTAAATATTATCTCACTATAAAAATATAATAAAATTCTTTTTATCTGCATTTGATTTTATATATATAATGATTAGTTTTAACAAATTCAAATATTAATGATTTTTAAATTTATATATTAAAGTGTAACTTTAAAAATTTAAATATTTTATAATAAGCTAATATGAGTAATATTATTGACCTGATACATCTTCTTATAATATAATCATGATAGCTGATCTATTTATTGCATAATTTTATAATGATATCACGAAATTCTTCTATTTCTATGGTTATCATTTTTATGGTTTCTGGGGATGTTGTTTTGCTAAAAGAACAGAAAAAGAATCATCAATTTTAGACATTACATTAAGCTTCCTTAAAGTAATTGATTTTGAGATACAAATTAAATGATTGTAGTTGAATTTTTTTATTTTTTTTGTAGATGATCTCATATATTTTTCTCCACATAAAAGGCTTGGCAAGCCCATTGTGAAGTAGTGGGCTCAATTAAACCTGCAAAGCATGATTAATCGGGCGTTCGATCGGCAAGGCAGGTCTGTGGGAGACATTCCCATGTAAAAAACGGAACCAGGGGTACAAGTCTGATAGATGTTTCATCTGCAAAAGGAAGGGACATTATGCGAAAAATTGTCCCAAGAATCCAGAAACATAACTTGTTTGAATCAGCACAAATGAAGGCTATTAATGAAACAATTGTATATGTGTACTATCTCAACTTTCTTGTATACATTATACAGATATACAAAACCCAACATTAAAATAGGGGCCAGAATATCAAACGCAAGAAAAAAAAAATATTAAAAGAATGAAGAAATAATTTGAACAAAGTAAAAATAAAAAAATTTGGGTTAGTCCCTTTGGTCCATTCATATAATATTAAATTAAACCTATGATTATAAGCACCAGAAGTGCACCATCTGCTGCCCAATATTGACCTGCGCTGCTATCCATGGCCCCCATGCCCCCAAACAGTGACTGGGGTTTCAAATCCAAAACTTTATTGCTGCAATCCAACGTTATCCGGCCAAATTTGCCCAAAATTAGTTGGCAGGAACTCGGGTCCTTGGACTAGGGAGTCCCATGTATGCTAGCCTGGGAGATACCCTGACCTGTGGACTTGGCCTTGGAGAAGGAATTGGACCATAGTTGCTAAGAGACCCAGGTGGCACACGAGGAGATAAGTTAACCTGTTCCAATGCCCTTGATTGCAACTCTGTAGGGTAGTCTCGAACACACCCAATCCTGGGTCCAGCCCCTGTTGTCCAGTTGCAAGTTAAATGTTCAGGCCGCCACTCAAAAATAGTTGCCTTCGCACTGCCATTGTTAGTTTTAATGGCCTGTTGCTGTTCTTCCTTATTAACAGTTATTGTCGTCTCCTTGGTAGACAAATCTGTATGAGAGTTATTTGCTGTATTCGGTTGGCAAGTATCATCAGAATCCGCATTTAATTCTTGTTTTTGTTCCTCTTCAGCTATAACAAATGGACTGTCATCATCAATTGCACACTTCTGCATAGGAAATAACGAAAACATTAGCTAGCAGATACTCCTATGGTTAGTTGACCAATAACATAAAAACATCCAAGTATATAAGACTCTGCTTCCTGAAATCCAGTGTATATGTTTAAAACATTGACAAACCAAGGATAAATTAGATGATTACGACATGTTTACCTTGACATTGGTAAGATCGACATTGTTTTCTCGAAGAAAGCTGAGGAATTCCCTGAAGTTTTCTTCTGTTGGGTGGTAATGACCACTGTATGGCCAAATAGCCTCAAGAATCCCACCGTGGGCAACTAACCTTCCAGCTGCTGTGGTGGCGCCACCAGATAGAAAACTAGAGTGCTGAAACATACCCTTTTTCTTTTGCCCCACATACAAAGCTCTTGTTGTGCTAAGCACAAATATCCATTTTGAACCTTCAACTGTATCAACAAGATTTCCACTCTGCCTATAAACAAGCTTCCCATTTTCAACTATTACTTCATATGCTTCCCTTTCTTTCTGAAATGGCAACAAACAAGGTAAAATTAATAATCAATCACTCACATTTAAATAGATGATGATCGTTAACGTAACTACTGAATGGCTAGTACATTAAAATTTAAATGAAAATTGGAGCCATTAAACTTACTGGTCCAAGATACTTGATGCACTGGCGTTGAAGAGTAGTCCTTTGACATTTTTCAAGATTTACTTCCTTACCATCTCCAACATCCAACCTGCATTTTGCAGAACAGTGAGTTACAGAGTTAAAAGGGAAAATTATCATCGAGCAGTTTCTATGTTACCAAACAACAGCGTATTAAAAATACTTACCAGTAGAAGAAAGGTTGAGTGCTCTCACTTCTGAACCAGACATCGTAGTAGAAGTGCAAATTGTGTCCATACCGATGCCTTGGATCGATCTGTACACATAAAAAAAGTACAGAGGAATGGTTAGATCATTGATCTTCTATTCCACGTTTGTAAATGTTAAGAGATCGATCGTAGAATTATTCAAGGACTTACAGCTTCAAGCCAGTGTTGTAAGGCGAGTTTTTGAGCTTTTTCATCCTTGGATAAACCTTTTCCAACCTTAGCTGCTCTTGTCCTAGCCCTTGCCCACCTTGAAACAGCAGTTTCAGGCTTATCAATATTAAAGAAGGATACAGAACTTCTCTTGAGAGCGGCAAAGTCTAATGCCTTCCACCTGCAAAGTAATTGACAAAATTATAAGAACACCATTCAGAATCAAATCATCAAGACCGAAAGCAACTTGTTTAAAAATTCAACATTACAGCAAGAATACCAACCAGAGCTCCTCAACAACCACTGCACAGTCCGCAAGATTTCTTCTAGTCCTGTAACTCTTGTAAACCTTCTGTAGTTTAACAGCAGCAGCATCAAGCTCACTAACAGGCCTAGGAGAAAAAAGGATTGCCGGTTCAGGAAGGGAAAGTGCCGTCGTTATTGTCTTTTTTATCGATCCATCTTTTTCAAGACATCTGTCTTCAACTAAATCCCTGAATGACAAGTTCCTGACAAGCATTACATTTTCAGGCTTGCAATTCTTCAAGTTAATAGAATTTTTGCGACTTCTTGTATTGGACTTTGGAGAGTTGGTCATAATAATATCTGTATCTGCAGTTTTCTTGAAGCTATCTCTTCTTAAGGGAAGATCAGCATGCTTAGGACTTAAACTAGCGTCGTAGGCCAAATGAAAGCTGCGTCTAACGATTTCTTCCCAGGCTGAGTAAAGTAAGGAAAGAGATAAACCCATAAAGATTTTCAAGCACCTGAACACGAAAATGATAAACAAATTTAACCTTTTGAATTGAGAGATATTACTAAATGCAATTCAATTGTGCTGAAAAATAGCAAGTCGATAACGAAAGAATCATTTAAAGGTGAGGTGGAAATTCAATGTTTGAAGTTTGAACATAAGACTGCATTGAAATGAGGAAAACAATAGTAAAATTCATTCCCCTTAGCCCCGAACCAAAAAGGTCTGACCTCTCTTTTCTGTGACGGAACTAAAACACCCGGTAGCAAAAATGACTAAACATCTAAGAAAAGAAAACAGAAGCAAAAGAATAAAAAAACTTTAAAGAAAAAGGAAAGCCATCACAGACACATAATTGATTCCAATTATTGCCCAAATAATAATACAAAACTGAAGATCAAAACATGTGATAAATAATGACCATCAAGAAGCTAGCTGACACCCACACATAAGGGCAATACATATATTCTTTATATTTGGTGATATTTTTCTTTTTTCTCGATTCTCATGTATTACCTGTATTATATCAAGAATGAGAGCTTCCACAAAAGAAAGTATTGTAACTGAACAAGAGAAATTGATGGTTTCCTGTTTAACGAGATATAGGTAAGACTCTCCACTCCTCCTCCACTTTATATATGCACGTAAATGAAAAGAAAGTCTACTAAATCCTCAAAAGACGTGGCCGAAAAGCAGGAATAAAGAAGAAGAGAAGACAGTAAGCACAGCAGTCGTAGAATTCTCTTTATAAAAATCAACTGGATATATTGAATGGGAAATTATATGGAAGGTGTTCTGAGATGGAAATCTATTCAAAGATGTTAGTTTTCTTTTTCCTTTCCTTTTCTTTTTTTTTCAAGTTCAAAACCACGAGTTATTTGATGGATTCAAAGCTTGAAAATTTGAATACCCTTTTGGAAAAGAAATGTGAAGGCTTAAGTAGTTTCTGCAATGTCTTCCACTGGTGATATATTAAAGAAAGATCAAATGAAGGTTTTCTATTTTATTCTTAAGAAATAAGAGTGAGATGGGCAGTCAAAGAAAGGAAGCTCGGGGATGGGTTTCCATGAAAAAACACGAAATTGCTAAATCTCTCAACTCAGATTGTTTGTGAACGGTCAAACCACTCTTTTCGGGTCTTGGCTTTGGTCATGCACACGCTTCTCTAAGACTTGCTTTGCTTTTAATGTTAGAGTACTACTGTTGCTGTTTTCTGTATTTATTATTCCCAACCTCCCTTGGACTTTACAGTCGTCATCAACAAACCCTATCAGCAATTTTCTTTCTTATATTAACATTGGACTGCCAGCCAATGCCATGTCCCGCAAGCCTACTCCTCCTTCATTGACACTAGTTACCAGCTCCATAGGTGAGCCATGCCCCTATTGTGTGCCTATGGTGACATTAGCAGCCCCCGTTAGCCGACTATGGTAACATTATCGATATTCAATCACATACTATGTAAAATTTAATGGCATTAACTAAAAAAATTTATATGATATATATTCATACTTTACGTTAAAATAATGTACGTTCTATTGTATTATAATTTATAATCATAAAAATATATATTTAAAATTTTACTTAAGTTGACATAATTTAATCATCGCTTGCTTGTTATTTGGTCACTTCTCCTCTATTTTTGGGCTGAATTAAAAGGAATTGTCGGAAGGGTAAATGTAGCGAGCAGCCATGGAGATTTGAAATGCACGAGGAGCACCATGAGTGGCGACTGACTTGATAAATGTCGGGGAGAAATAAGTGTCCGAAGACTGTAAACCATGTGGGTCAAAATCAACTGAGATTGGTCAAATATCAAGACCAGTCTTGATTAGATTGGAAGTTGATCAACATACACAAATAAATAAATAAAAATTGAAGACTAGTCTTCATCGGAATGTAAAACTGATATTTATATACAACTTTTATCAATATCAATAGTTGTATTTATTTTTATTTAATAAATATTAAAATTTAAAAAAAATTCACAATAAAATATTATGTTTTTATGATATAAAATGAATTGACGTATTAATAATTCAAATTTAATAATTTTTATTTTTAATTTTTAATTTATTTAATTATGTATTGATATTTTAATTAAATTAACTTAATTTAAATGGAAAAATAAAATAATATTTACTATATTAAAATAAAAATTGATGCTTATTAATATTTTTTATTCTTTATTTATAATAGTGATTTAGTGATTAATATAAATATAAAAATCATCTTAATTAATTTTATGTAAGAGAGTGTATATATATATATATATTATACATAACTTCAAATGAAAAATTGAATTTAAATTATTATTACTAAAATAATAATAATAATAATTGTATAATACGTAAACAGAGAATTAGTAAGAATTAAAATAATATTTTTATTTATTTTAATATTTGTCTTGTTTATATACACTGATACAATGCGTCAATCGTGTCTTCGCCCTTAAACTTCTAAAATAGGAAATTTTGGACCGTACAGAATATTTTGTTAGACAGTTTGAAGAAGATGAGAGCTTAATTATGGCCCTTTGCTGGCATTTAGCTCGTTAATCCCGGAAATGTTAGGACCCTTCTCGTTTAAATTATTCTAACCTAATCCAATCTATTTGTATAAACACAGTATACTTTAATTTCTTGAAATCCATTATTTATAGGCTCTACCCATCCCTAATCTTTCTTGGGTTAATTATTTTATTGAATACACAATTAGCCGCCAGTTTTTCTTTTTAATATTGATCTCTTCTATAATAAGCATTGTCGTTTGGATAGAACATATCTATTGTGTATGACTTTCCATTAACTTCATTTAGTACGATATTTTGTTTAATATTTCTAAACCTAGTAAACTTTTGGTTCTCACCTAATAATACTTTATCATATTAACCTTACATTGTGTTTTTATTGAAATCTAACAAAATTTATAGAGTTTATTTGAAAACTTAAAATTTATGTACGGATATTAATTTACAGTTCTACATATCTAAATTTGTTATAATTAAACTAAATTTTACCTAAATTTGTAAAATTGACAAACGAATTTCATATTAGTTTGCCAATAAATTTTACAGTACTAAAATATCTCATTCAACTTTACAATTTACATTTTAGTTTATCTATTATATATTTTTCTCAAATAAAATAAACTATTTAGTAAATTTCAAATCAAATATAATATTAATATTTTTCTACTAGTTAGACTGTAATTTTAATCTCTATGCATGTCTCATGAATAACTGATTTAAGAATTCAATTTTTTATATTTATTTTTAAAAAAATCAGTAGTATTAAAAAATGTTATTCTGAATGAATTTGTGTTTAATTCATATTTGAGATTTATTTGTTATGATCAATGTTTATCAATGACATTAATATTGATGACTTTTAATAACAGAAACTAATAGCGAGATTATATATTAAAGCGATCAGTTTTTTTTTTTTTTTTTTGCTTAATTCGACTTTTCACCGAACCTTTTTCATCTAAACCTAATAAGGCAGCAAGTTAGAAAGTTTTGGACGGCGGTTCTCACTCCGTTTGTGCGACACGTGTAAACAAAAGCAGGAGACATCATCCATAACAAAAATCTGCTTTAGACACAGCTATACTGCTGACTAGTTAACCACGTGTTCCTCCTGCTTCATCAAAGTCGATGGCATTAATTTATCCTAAGTTTTATTATTATTATCATTTAATTAGTTTTTTAAGATGACAAATCAAAGAAATTAATATCACCATCTTTCCGGGAAGAAAATACGAGTAACTAATCTAATCTACTCTGGGCATTTTAGTCAAATTAACTCAAACGTGGACTTTGAATTTTAATCTTATCCTTTTTCTAAAAATAAAAGAAAAGAATATTTTCTCTCTAATCTTTTCCACTCCAAATCAGGGCCGACGTTGGTTTTTCCATGATCACTACCCGCATAGCTGGCTCGGTGGTTGACCCGTCCGATTACCAACGTGCATGACCCGTCCGATTACTAACGTGCACTACACTTATTATTATTATTATTTTTATTTTTATATTGCATTGCATGGTCCTTCTATTGTCAAAGTTTTATTTAATTGATAATTTAAATATGTTTATCAATTTTGATGGGAATGGAGGGGGGCGTCGTATTTGAACCTAATCCATGTTTGAAGTTCTTTTATTTAAAAGTGCTACCAGATAAATGAAGAAATAGGAAGAGCATGGGCATCCACATGATTATAATCATGGCCGGTCGGTTTTCAGATGAGCCATCTAATCTAAATTTTTTGCAGTTCTATTTATGGTGGGTGCGCATCACTAACCTACAATCATAACAAAACGACGGTGATGGGTGATGGGTGATGGGCCAAAAGTATTGCCTTTCCGATCAGTACAAAAACTGCACCCACCAACAGATTGTTGGATAATATACGGTGCAGCACTAAGACGTACTGTCAAACTCTAAAAGGGCTACGAAATCTTGCACCAAAAGCAGGAAAAAAAAAAAGAAAAAAAGTATGAAATCAGTGATGAGCGGACAGCCGACAGCCATTCCCTTTCCTTTTTCTTTTGCCAAAAACTCATTATTTAGTTGTTGTCAGTTTTAGTCTATTAAATTTATATATATATATATTCTTTATTCTAGAATATTTTATATATATATATATATATATATATATATATATATTGAATTTTCATATTTTTATTTTTACTTTAATTCTTTCACTAGAAACAAACATAAATATATTAATAAAAATTAAAAATTAAAAGATTTGATAAAATAAAATATAAAAATATATTTTATATTTTTCTGTTAAACATCACATGTGACATAATAGTTTAGAAAATGATTCGTATAAATTTAAGAATTATATTAAAAGATTTTTCTAATTACGGTATATAATTTTTTTATTTATTTCTCTTCTATTTTTAAAAATAATAAAAACAAGAGAATAGAGTCTCATTTTAATTATTTATTGATTAATATTTTATTTTGAAAAGTAGGTTTTCACATTTGGCTACAACTCTCTTGTATCATTAACTACTAAAAATCCTTTACTAATTGTCCAAGGAAAAGAAAACATAAAGGGAATGAACCTTGAAATGTTACAATATAGTATTAATTTTTGGATTTCTTCCAATAGTTTTGAAACTATTGCCCACCGTGCGGGCTATCTACCTGACTAATTAATTAGCTAAAATATTTGTCCCCGTCGTGAACCTTCTAAGCATGTTCTTGATTCGAATATTTGTCCTTTACGGATTGACTTTGTTCTTTGCACATCAATCTATTTCAAGGGTCGATTTTGCTGGAAAATGTGTTGTTTCATTAACAGTGTCACTGTTATTTTCAAAATAATAAATATGTTGGGATTGTGGGTTACAAGCTGTACAAATCTAAAATTGTGAAACGTATATAAAATTAATTGATATTATTAAACCCAGTTAGAAAAAGAAAAAAAGATAATTACTAAAAAAGACCAAAATCATGAACTGACCATTCAAAAAGAAAAGAAAATTTAAGTTGACAAGTTCTACAAAGCCGCCCCTTGCAAAATATGAATACCAACAACCACTTGAGGTTTTATTTGGATTATAAAATATTAAATAATTTTTTTAAAAAAAATTTAATAGGCGAATAAACGATACATATAAAATAATTATTAGTTTTTATTTGTTAAATATAAAAATAAAATAAAAATAAACATCATTCTTTTAAATAACAATTCCCAAATAATAATATACTGCAACAAACATTTGTAAGCTTCATTTTTTTTCTTTCTGAAATATCTCAGTCTGTAGCCCTTGTCAATATTTTCCATCCACCATGTCTTTGACTTTTTTTAAGTCTTTGACAATGGTGGGCTTTGATCTTTGAATTTGCATCTCTGTTTTTCTTTATATTATTAGTCCAAAATAAGATTCATTAAATTAGAAAGTGTGCTAAGGATATATTCCTTCTCTTTATTTATTTTTAGAAAGCAACACTAGAGTATATATTCTTTCATTTTCTTTTTCTTTTAAAAGTTATACATTTTCACGTTTACTTTACAGACAATTAAAAAAAGTTTAATATTATATTTATTTTATATTTGCTTGTTTTCCCCTCCCATCTCACAGTTGAAATTTCAAAATCTAATTTTGTCAAAATTTAGATATGAATTAAGGGCCCAATAAATAGAATGTTCGAGATGGCCTATTTTATAACTCTTTATCTCCTCGAGGCTGTGAAAGAGGTAAGTTGGGATTTGAAGAAGTATAAGAAGAAGAAATGAAGTCAATTCAACATTTCCAACAAGCCCTCAATCCACAATGACACTGTAAGTTTGCCATATTTGAATAAACTTCATTCTGAAAAGCTCTGGAATAATCAAGTATTTTTCTTATTATTCCTCCCTTAGAAAAAAAGACTCAAAAAGAACATCTAAGGAACTTGTGTTCAATGTATTTGTATTGACACTTAATATTATTCTTTTTGCCAAGGAAATATAATTATAAACATGTGTCTCTGTGTGTTGAAGCAAATCATGTAAGAAATATATGTTAATATATAGATACATAAGTATAAAATTATTGTATTTGGATTGGTTTTCTTGGGGCCCTTAAGAACTCGGGCTATGCAACTTTTGCAAAATTGTCATGTTGGGCTGGGCTATGCAATTTTACATATTACATACATTTCTCACAAAGTTCCAAACGAGTTGTAGAATTGGATTGTGGATTAATGATTGCAATTTTATAAATTCGATTATTGTTTTATGCATAATTAACTAATTAGTGATGAATATATTTAATTTAATGTGGAATAATAACAAATTTACAAAAATACATTAACAATTTTCCTTTTGTTAATGAAATGAAAAGTGGCTAAACTTTATTAAACGTGCACAAAAAAGCAATGTATGAAATGTGCAACGTGTTAGAAGATGTCAGTCAGAATCTAAATCCACATTTTTTAAAAGAAAATGGAGCCTGACTTTGTGCTGTCCGATGTGGCAGACAGCCAATCAATATCCCAAAACCAAAACCAACCAAAAAAGAGAAAGAAAACCGACAACTCTTATAAGTAATTCCTGCGCAGTTCAACCGCCGCCGTTAATCCGTTTTTCTAAGCCATACATACATCCTATCCGAATCGTCGACAGCACACCAAAATCTGTTCATTTTGCTTTCAGACTTCAATGGCTGGATCGAAACATGTTTCGGGTATTATTTTTCTCCATTTCTTTTCATTGATTAGCCGTGTGTGTATGTACAATCATCTGCTCTTATAATTATCGATGATGCCCTTTTGATTCTTTCTTCATGTCATTGCCGTGATTATTATTATATCAAATTTTATTCTTGGCTTTCTTTGTGGATGAGAAGAAATCTTATGTATAATGATTAATTAACAATTTAGTCAATCCCCAATATAGTTGAGTTTGATGTTGAATTGTTGATCATAGAACCTATCTTTGATTTTTTCTTTTCCTATTTCTTTTGATGGGGTGGATGTGGGTGTGATGCAAAATTTTTGAGCAATCAATTAGAATATTGTGTTTGTGATAATGCAAATGAAGTAATTGCTAACTTCGTTCATGGTTGGCAATGGGGTGGCAGATGAAAATGTGAAAGCACCTAATATATTTGAAAGAGCAAAGGAGGAGATTCAGGCAGTGATTCACACTACTGGAAAATTGCATCTTCATCATAAGGAAACTCATGGGAGCAGCGATATTGACGAAAATACTCCACTAGATGCTGTCAGAGCTCCTAATGTTTTTGAGAGAGCAAAGGAAGAGATTGAAGCTTTGATACAAACCATCCACACCCATAAAGATTCTGAAAATCATGAGAAAAGGTCTTCCCTTTACTACAGTTTTTATTGGGTATGGATTATATTTGTTGATCTGGTCATCGAGTTATTTGTCATTTCAGAGATCAATCGGTGAAGTTGGAGGCAGAGAATGATGGTGTCAAGCCATCAGTAAGTTTAATCGAAAGAGCCAAGGAAGAGATTGAAACAATCATTCATCATGACAAGACACCTCATCATTACAAAGAAACTTATGGAAGGAATGATGATATTGAGGAGACTCCAATTGATGAAATCAAAGGTCCAGGTATGTTCCAACGAGCTAAAGAGGAAATTGAAGCAATTGTGGAAGCCATCCATCCTAAGAAGGAAACCAGTGGTTTTGATTCTTCTTCACCTTTGAGAAAGGAAGAAGATGGTGGATTGGGAGCATCAATTGGAAGAGGGTTGGAGAAAGTATGTTCACCAGATAAAGAAGGTGGACTTGGAGCTTCTATTGGAAAAGGGCTAGAAAAGGTTTGCTCCCCATGGGGCTCTAAGAAAGATTAGGAACAAACTCTTTGTATCGCAGCGAGTTCTTGCTTGCCTGTTAATTGTCTTTGAACCCAATGCTGGTTTTCATTTGTTCATTTTCTGATTAATACAATTTGGCTTGGAGGTTGGATGTGAAACTCCAGTGTCTTCTCTTTTCATTCATATGAAAAAAAACACCTGCAGCATAGGCTTCCATGTCAGCAATTTCATTCATTTTACTACTTGCAAGAGACTGCCAATTAGCCAATGCCAGTTTTTCTAGCATGTGAGACCACGAGGATGGGTGACAACGTATTTGTTTGATGTCTCCTTTTGTTTATTTATCCATATTTTTCGCAGAGACATATTCACTATTTTGACTTCCTACCTGACAGATAGTTGATAGCTACCCAATTATTTTTTATCCGTCACTTATCTACTTGTGCCCTGACCTTGTAATTCTATCTGCATATTGTTTCAGGCAAATGTAAATTGTTTTAACCAGTCATTTTATTGCTCTCTAACACTCTGATTATTATTTTAAATAAATGTAAATTGCTTTGCTAACAAACCAATCATTATCTTCCTTTTATTTCTCTCTAACACTCTGTTTGGATGGTAATTCTTTTTTAAAATTCTTGGAAAATATTATAAATTTTAGTAATTTATTGTTTTGGGAAGGAAGGAACAATTAAAATAAACTATAATATATGTTTATATTTTAACATTCCACCATCAGAAAAGTACTCACTAATTCAACGATTTTCTTCAAACAATACAGTTTTATTTCCAATTTACATGATTTATTTTACTATGGATCAAGTGTTATTAATAAAATGTATGAAGTTGAAAAGTTACGGCTGATTAAGTAATTTTTCTTAATCTTTTAATCTGGTTTAGTTTAGCCAAATCATCATCTTTCAGTCTTTTATTAATTAGCTCGGTGTTAAAATTAAAATATTAAAATAAAAATAAAAATTATAGTCCATTATTAAAAAGAATTACATATTAAATTTATTTTATAACATTCTACCCATTTTATTACAAAGAGAAATGGTAGCAGAAAAATTGTATGCTCAGACTGGTTCATCTTTTCATGCAAGAAATTTCAAAAATCTAAAACCCTTGGAGTTAATGGAAGAGGAAAGAGAGAAAAATTATCTAAATTTAGAGAGCTGCCTGACCTGGTAACTCTTCGAACATTATTCAGGCAGCTTGAAAACGACATGGGAGTGAGTTACAGGATGACGATGGACACAGAAGATTAAAAACAAAAGAAGCTAAGCTACACTAACATCAAAGCGTCGTGACGAAAGCAGAACACGGCACCAAACGAAGCTTACCACTAGAATATTATTGTGTTGTTAACTCTTATTTGACTTCTGCAAGCACAATCCCCAGTCGTTGGATCGAATCCTCAATCAAGAATCAAACTCTTTTTTCTTTTAAAGAAAAAAATAAATGAAAATCGAGAATCGACTTTTGAGAAGGCGAAAGGAAGAAAGAGCTGAGTTTTGTAAATAATATGTCTCTGCGCAACAAAGATTCTTCAGGCGGAAAAAAAGAAAATTCATTTTAACATGGAAAGGATCCTGGTGTACGGACGAAATTCAGGTTTCATTTAATTCAATGATGACAAATTGACGAGCCCATAACATAAAAAACTATGTACCGTTTCTCTCTCTTTCTCTGCTCTTTTTCTTGTCATCACTCTTCTTCTCTAACTGACCTGACTTAATCTTCTTTGGCAATAATTCCTTCATAGATTCATTGCCTGAATGGGATATTTTATATGTTTTCATTCATGTTGTTCATTGATCGACTCAAAACTCTGAAGGGTTGCAAATTTTTTTTGTCCTGAAATTCTCTGTTTCTGTTGCTCTAGATTTTATATTCCTTTCGAAGTTTAGGTTCTTTTTGTCTCAAAAAGCTTCTCTTTTGGACCAATTTCACTATCTAAAACCCTCTCCTAAAACCTCAATCTGCTCTTTTGTAATGGATTATAGGATTGGTTTCTCTGATTCAAACGAAATTAGTAATGGAAGCAGCAGTTGCTGTATAGAAACCCTTTCAAATCCAAATCCACCAATTCCAAATCCAGAAATTTCAGCTCTCCAACAGCTCTCGAGAAGCCTTGAGTCCATCATTGAATCATTAGATTTTGACTTCTATGCTGATGCCAAAATTACAATCTCTGCCTCTAATAGAGAGGTCCCTGTTCACCGGTGCATTTTATCAGCGAGAAGTCCTTTCTTTAAGGCTATGTTTTCAGGTTCTCTGGGTAAAGAGAAAGGTGCTGTCAAGTATGAACTGAAGGAGTTGACCAAGGATTATGATGTTGGGTTTGATTCTCTGGTGGCCGTTTTGGGTTATTTGTATAGTGGAAAAGTGAGGCCTTTGCCTAAAGGTGTTTGTGTTTGTGTTGATGAAGATTGCTCCCATGTTGCTTGTAGGCCTGCTGTTGATTTCATGGTTGAGGTGCTATATGCATCTTTTACTTTTCAGGTGCCTGAGCTAGTGGCTCTCTATCAAGTAAGAGCTACTGATGTATTTTGCATGGTACTTCTTCATTTTGTTGTTGGTTATTTGTCCTAGGAGTTGTATATCATCTGATTCTTGTTAGATGTTGAAACTTGATCATGGTTCGCTAGTAAGTTTAGCTACAGGTTCCTAATTTTATGATCTTCAAGTGGGAAGCGAAGCAAATTAGTTTAGCTTCAGATTGAATTTAAGTATGCTAATTAATCTGGATTAGCAGTTTCCAAATTGGTAGAGGCTAAAGCAACTTTTGCAGCATCGATGCTAATAGGATTGAAATCGAATGCTTAGTTGAGTTGAAGTTCAGCCCTATTCTAGTTGTGTCTGTTGCCCAGTGTATACAGAATCCTCGAAGGTTATACATGATTTAATGTCATTATTAAAGGAACTATCCATTGTAGTTCGAGTCAATTAATTCCTAGCTCCAGTTTTCACGACATTGACTAAGCCCTTATTAGTTAGCTTTATTGGAGTTACCACTCTCCCCTACCCACCTAATGCTTATGACTTTCAGGGTGATGAATCAGAGAAACTGGAGTTTGTCTTAGTTCATTATGTTCCCTAAAGCAATAATCATCATTTCTGTCTGCTAATCAGTTGCAACACCATTTTCCCATATGTTTTCTTAGTTTCTTCTCTGAATCATATTGGCTTTTTGCTTGATTGCAGAGGCATCTTCTAGACATTCTTGACAAGGTTGCAATTGATGACATCCTGGTGGTTCTATCTGTTGCAAAT
The DNA here is from genome assembly GCF_019578655.1 of Ricinus communis. NCBI lineage: Eukaryota > Viridiplantae > Streptophyta > Magnoliopsida > Malpighiales > Euphorbiaceae > Ricinus > Ricinus communis. Next base: position 28,229,918 of record NC_063258.1, read on the forward strand.
ACGTGTGGTAAAGCTTGTGAGAGATTATTCACAAGATGTATCGAGATCATTGTGAAATCTGATGCTGATATTGTAACTCTGGATAAGGCCTTACCCCAACACATTGTAAAGCAAATTACAGATTCTCGCTCAGAGCTTGGTTTGGACACACCTGAAAGCACAGGTTATCCTGATAAACATGTAAAGAGAATACATCGAGCGTTGGACTCGGATGATGTAGAATTAGTTAGGATGCTGCTGAAAGAGGCACATACCAATCTGGATGATGCACATGCACTACATTATGCTGTTGCATATTGTGATGCAAAGACGACAACGGAGCTTCTTGATCTTGGAATTGCTGATGTCAACTGCAGAAACTCAAGGGGCTACACTGTGCTTCATGTTGCCGCAATGAGGAAAGAGCCTAGGATTATTGTATCACTCTTGACAAAGGGAGCTCGGCCGTCAGATCTCACTTCAGATGGTCGAAAAGCACTTCAAATCTCGAAGCAACTTACTAGAGCTGCAGATTACTATAAGTCCACTGAGGAAGGAAAAGCTTCTCCCAAGGAAAGATTATGCATAGAGATCTTGGAGCAAGCAGAAAGAAGAGATCCATTACATGTAGAGGCTTCTCTTTCTCTTGCTATGGCTGGTGATGACCTGCGAATGAAATTGTTATACCTTGAAAATAGAGGTGATTTTTCATTCTTTTCATATACTTCTTTTTTCATGCATATTCCTTGGTGAAAGTCAGACGAGTATTACTTCTCTTGAATTGACTACAATGTCCTGCTGCTCATATGACTAATCTCGTGGCTGGGAAAGTCAACCATGTTTTTGACAGAAACTGAAGCATTTTACCTGTCATTAAGCATTCACGTCATTTAGCTGGCTGTATAAATTAGCTGGTGGCAGCATGTTAACTTTAATTAACTCTGCTAGGGGAACAAACAGGTTTTTTCTCTCTTTTTATTTTTACAGAAAACTAATGATGTTTTGAACTTAAAGATAAGTTCGATTCAGTTTTTCATTGGCAGATGCCCTTTGCCTCTGAAATTTGTTTCCTAACTAATACTGCAACACATTGGCAACTTGCAACCGTTTGCTTTATCTGTTCAGCATTAAAATTATTATTTCCTGCTTCATTTGAATATTATGAAATTAATCTGCCGTCTTGAGATCTCAATATTCTATCATCTTCTCTCCCACATCTAATGATACTCATTTATGCATCATGAAATGTCGACAGAAAGATCCGATAGTTGATTATCGACATCTTGATGATTTTGTGATCATGTAAAATCAAGAATCTAGAATTAGAAGTTTTTGGTTATGATTCGTTATTCTATATAGTTTTGGATAAATTCATAGTTGATTTGAGTTTTTTTGCTTTTACTTCTATTAATCAAGTAGAAATTGGTAAAGGATGTTACTCCATTCTTGTATTGTTAGTTCTTTATTTTGCGAGAAATTGCTGCAAGTAATTGCCTGTAAAAAACAAATTTTTTTTTTTTTTCCTTGCATTCCCATGTCGATAACTGATAGTTTTTAAACTAGAATTAGAGACTCTTGATTCTTTTGAATAGCAGTACTCAAACTGGTTCTTCTAAAAACACATTCCTTGATTACATGTTTGCTGATCATGTTATTGACTTCCTCACCAGTTGGACTGGCAAAACTTCTATTCCCTATGGAAGCGAAAGTTGCAATGGATATTGCTCAAGTGGATGGTACATATGAATTTCCACTCACTAACATTGAGACTAAGGCTTTGTCTGGTGCTCAAAGGACAACTGTGGACTTGAACGAGGCACCTTTCAGGATTCAAGAGGAGCATCTGAACAGGATGAAAGCACTGTCTAGAACTGGTAACACATGTTTCTTTGCATGTCTATATACCTCAAACTTGCCTCGAATTAAACATTTAGATGGTTGATTAGCAAATAGTCTGGTATAGAGAAAATGTTAAGGAATTTTAGTGTTTGATATGTGATACTGCTCAAAATCATCATATGAAGTCAATTCTTACAATTACCTAAGGACCTGGTCTGGAAAATTATTGATCACAATTTATCTGATTTGATATGTGACCAGTGGAACTTGGTAAACGCTTTTTCCCTCGGTGTTCAGAGGTACTGAACCGGATCATGGATGCAGACGACTTATCACAGCTCGCGTACTTAGGAAAAGATACTGTAGAAGAACGACACCAGAAGAAACAAAGATATATGGAACTCCAGGACCTTCTGAGTAAGGCATTTAATGAGGATAAACAAGAGTTTGATAAGTCTAACATTTCATCCTCTTCGTCTTCGAAATCAATAGGGATGGTGAAATCTAATGGTAAGCTCCGTAATAGGAATGGAAGGGCTTAATTCACCCCCTTCCCCTTGTTGTATAATAGGGCTGTAATTTATTATTGTCTTCGAAATCAATAGGGATGGTGAAATCCAATGGTAAGCTCCGTAATAGGAATGGAAAGGCTTAATTCATCCCCTTCCCCTTGTTGTATAATAGGGCTGTAATTTATTGTTGTGTTTGCCTTTTCAATTCTTTTGCTCTGCAATGTAATACTAGGCGGTTGCTTATATAGGGAGAGAGGGAATGGCTTGGTTTTCTGTTAATATTGACTTCTTCTTTCTTCAATTTCAGCAGCTTGGTCATACTTTTCTGGCAGCTAATGAATTTGCTGTAATTCATGTGCAGCAGTCGAGTTCAAAGGATTCATACTATTTTATACCCCCTGTTCTGAAAAGGACAATGGGAATTTTCCGAACCCCCTGTTCTGAAAGGACAATTAGAATTTTACGAAGCTAAAGGTTTCCTAGAAGCATGGATTTCCCCGTCTGTTTAAAGGAATCTATCAGCAGCAGCAACATGAAGTGTGCCATTAATACTGACTGGAAACGCCTCGCAAACTCTTTCTTTCTTTTCTTTTTATAACTTTCCAGTGAAAAATTATCACATAATATAAAACAAAGACAAGCTTTGTTGACCCTACCAGTAAAGTACAAGGCCGAGGCCCTGGCTATCAATAAAATAATGGAAACAAGGATCGATAAGGATAAGAGCAAGAAGGGAGAGGGCCTGCGAAGTGCTCAGTTTCTGGCATCTCGTGTTGCAGATTTTTGTCACTAGCCTCCATACCTATCAATTATTGCTGCCGGTGTCTTTAGACAACAAACATCTCATCTAAACACCCGCTTTATCAGCATCTTGAACTTCAATACTTGAAGTTCCATCACCCAACTACAAATATACTACTTTTCCCTCCTTGTTAAACACGTGGCATGGCTCAGAAACTACACAAAGTGATTCTTCTGCTTGATCTTGATCATTAACATCTGTCCAGTAATATTACTAGTTTTTTGATACAAACCACGATGCACCTACTGTATCGTAGACTGTTGGTATTTACAGAAGCAATTCTTACAGTACAGAGGAGTCCAACATTGGTGACCAAAAAAGGAATGAAGGGGCAGGGAAACAGGAGGGAGAGCGAGCGTGTGTGTGTGTGTGTGTGTGTGTGTGTGTGTGTGTGTGTTGGAAATTGAACATTTATTTCTAATGATACCTAGCATCTCCATTGTGGGTTACAATACATCTCTAACTCCAAAACCTGTATTATAATTGGTAATCAGTATCAGAAATATGCTATAAAAAAAACTTCCATAACTAAATAAAAATGCAGCAAAGGGAAAAAGAAGATAAAAAAACATTTACCAGTAATGAAAGGTAGTAGAACTGATCACATACAGCCTGCATGCTCTACCAGCTCATGAGTTACATATCCACCCCAAGTTCGTGGCTTTCCAATCAAATCCTCCAATTCAAGGTAGAACGTTGAGTCATTCACAACTGAATCTTCATCAACTGAATCCTCGGAAATTACATTGTCATCAAGTAATGTCTCTGACATTAGATGATAAACAGAATCCTGTCCATTTGAACACATAACATTGGCCTTATGATCTTCAACGCAGAAACCATCAGTCAAAGGAGCCTCCAATAGTTTTGACATTGGGTTGGTCTCTGTGTTCTCTTTTAGCATCTCAGTAAGTTCCGTTTGCATTGTTGCCAAGTGTTTCTGAGCTTGATTTCTGCAGATGACACTTTGGCTTGCATCTACTGCATTGGGGCTTTCTGGGACTTGGGTTTGGGTTTGATCTGGAACCAGTCTTCTTTTCTTTACAAACTCACTCCCATCTAGTTCTCTTTGTTGCTTTTTCTTGTGGATTAAATTTTGAATAAAGCTGCGGTTTTTAGTTGCTTTGGCAAAGAAAATGAACATCTGCAATTGTTTGGTCTCTGCATATCGAATGCGTTGTTCAACAATGCTAAGTTGATTATCGGAATCTTCTCGTTGCTGTTTGAGTTTGAGAATTTCAACCCTCAGTAAATCGTGATCATTCTTCAAATTTTCAAGTTCAGCTTCCAAACCAGGTTTTGCAGAATCAGCATCAATACTTGCTGCTCCTTGTTGTGGCCTGCTGTGCCTACTTCTTCTCTTGATATTTTTGAGCAAATGCTTCTTCCCTCCTTGAAATCCTTCATTTGCGAATTCCCATCTATCAGGATCAATCTTTCTAAATCCCTGAAACCATTTTTGCACTATAAGAAACCAAAACCACAATAAAAATCTAATTCTATACACTCAAAACGACAGAGACGTGTCTCTAAACCATGTTCTTGAACAAATACAATATAATTCAGCCACAAGGAAAGAGCAAAAAGGACTTACATAGGTGTTGAGCTGGCGAATGAAGCTAGAGAAATTACAGTGCTTGAAATATTTAGGAAGAAGATGTTTAGAAAATTCATGAGCATCCCAGACAATAAAACTTCCACGATTTTCACTCCAAGAAACAGTGCAATCAGTATCAGGATCCTCCACCATCTCAAAAGTCTTCTTTAGAAACGGTGGTGGGCCATTCTCATGTAAACCCTCCATAGGTTTAGGCAAATCGACTGAAGAAGAAGAAGAAGATGACCCATTGTTATTATTAGTAACACTGTCACGAAAATCACCAGTATCTTTTTCTTCTTTCCCCACCTCATCCTCCTCCTCCTCTTCTTCTTCTTCTTTGATTGCGACTACTCTTGAAGACGAATCATCGGGCACAAGCGGCATTACCTCTTTTTTAATAGCAATAACAGATTCTACAAATTTATCATCTTTCTCTACATTTGATTCTCTTGGCTGTACGAATTTATCATCCTTCTCTACAATTGGTTCTGTTGATTCTTGAAGAGGTATTGGCAAGAAAGTTGCAGAGAACGTCGGAGAAAAATCTCCACCGCCACCGCAGGAACTAGTATCAGGAGCAACCATCTCTATCTCTTATCTGCTATGTGTGTATAAAGGATAAAGGATGCACAGAGAATACTGCCTGTAATAGATAAGAGGGGGAGAGAGCAAGGAAAATGTATATAGAGAAACAAGGATGTCCTTTTTGGTGTGAAATTCGAGCACTATGTGAAAGTGTATATTTATAGTAGACGAAAATGTCATATGCACAAAAGAAATAAATTAAATTGTTGGAAGTAAATGCACATGTGTCCACATAGTATTAAGCCAAATCAACAAAACAATGATACTGTCGTGAGATAATATCTTAGTTATATTTATATAATTATTAAAAATAATAAAATCCAAAATGGACCTGTCACTGTGGTAATGAATCGTGTCTGTAGATTAAGTCAGTTTTTGGATGTCTCCATATTAGCTTTTGTTTTTACCATTTATAGAAATCTTTGCTAGTGTCCCCACCTAATCTGAATCCCTTAACTTTCTAGAAAATTCCTATATGCCCCTCTGTTCTGTCTCTTATTCTCGTAACAGGACCAAGCCTTCTTGGCTTCACCTCCCGCAAATCTTATTATTATTTAATTCATTATATATCAGAACCATCCACCTGTCACCTTCTAGTTATGGGGTTATATGCACTCACACCATCAGCATGTCTTCTTTTTCTTTTTTAAATAAAATATAACTGTGAAAAGAAATACACGCTCGTTCGAACCCTAAATACATCTTCAAAGTATTTAATATAAGGCTATATCTTAAACTTTTTTATTTGACTAGGTCAAAATTACAAGTCTAAATTAAAATTTATTCAAATCTTAAATTTTATCCAAATTCAGTGACCAGGTTAAATCTGCAAGTGTAAATTTATTTTAAATATCAATGGATCAGAACTCAAAAGTCAAAAGAGTTATTCTGAGCCGTTAGATAATTTAATTCGAAATATCAATGGAGAAGATTATGCGGTCAATCGGTCATCTTTACTTGAATATAACCAACGTGTCAGAATCTCAGCTAATAATCTATGCACTCAGTGTTTCCGTACAAAAAGAGATACAAAAGATAACTTTGAACTCGAAGGAAAAACTTATCGACTGAAGCGGCGGCGAGTAGACGTTGCATCCACGGAGTGATGCAGGTTCAATGTAACAGCACCGTAGGAGCTCTCTCACCACAGCCACGTGGCATCTCTAGGTTAAACTAAGAGAGTCGACGCGGGAGTATAATAAACGACAAAGACAAAAACATAAATTGTCGTATTTAATAGTGGCACCGAAAAGCAATCACAAAGTGAAGGGAAGTGTGAGAGCGAGAGTGAGCTGGCTCGTTTTGCTCTTTATGGTGGGTTGGGCTTTTAATTTGGGATAACCATCATTTCATGGTCAGGATTTTTCTGTAATTGACCCAGTTTTTCTTCTTTAGAAAGACAGCGGACCTTCCTTACGACATAATTGTGTACCCTGTTCATTTGCATTATGTTGTGCTGTGGATGCATTTAGCACCATAACTTCATCATCCCTTCCACAATTTTATAATGGATTAATTATTATTATTATTTTTACATTATTAAATTACTCTCAGAAGAGGCCCTGACAACTGCAGAGTGCAGACTACAATTACTTTTTTCTTTTTTAACTATTATGGAAATTAATCCAACACTTCGGATGATGGCCCCCAACCACACCACTGCAAGTGCTGCATAAGTAACTTACCGTCACGCCAAATTTGACGAGATTATTATAATGAATTAAACTAGCAAACCCTTTCTTGAAATTAGTTTTATTTCTCATACTTCATAATCTCATTATAGTGAAAAAATGGGAGACATTAGATTTTCAGGTCATAAAAAGTGGTTTGAAAGATTAAGTGAAACAAAGTAGCAAGCAGATTAATTGAATTCAGAATTCCTTGTTCTTGTTTGTAGCTGCAGGTTAGGTCGTTGTTATCAGGTTTTGGTTGAGCAAGGAAACCTGAATCGGGATTGTTTCTTCTTGGAATTGATTCGAGTTTATTTTGTGAAAGACCACTCTCATTAGTCATTGGAGACTGTAGATTGAGGCAAGACTGCAAGGCTACAACTACCATCGAGGTTGCTCAAAGTGAGGCAAGCTGGACATGGTTCTCTTAACCCCATTTGCGGCTATGCTTAGAGCTAGCTCCACTGATTAAAACATCAATAAGCAGTCATTCATAATTTGTTCTCCATAAGATTTGGCTAAGCAGGTAGACTAATAGTTAGCGCCAGTTGGGTCCATCCAAAAACATACTTCCATACCATTGACATCTAATTGAATTTCAAACAATATAATAATCTGATTGGCATTCTCTAGCATACACAATTAATATCCAGTGCTGCCTCGCAGAGGTGGCTTTATTGCTTGCCAGCAAGCGCAGCTGCAATCCAGTTGGACATCAAAGCTGAGATTTCTGGTTGGACAGTCAAGGAAAAGGGAGTCACCGCAACCTACCAGCCAAAAAGAAAGCAGGAAAATTAGCATCAAAGGCAGGAGATTGACGAAAATATGTGTATGTTCTTACAAAATATTCCGACTCACAAATCCATCTTCAAGTGCTCTAATGTCTAGATCCTCCTCAGCACTCTTCTGCTCCTTTTCTGAGAACTGCACATTTATATGAAACAATTGATTGCTGATTATTTACAAAATTAATGCATATAATTTTGGCATACGGTAAATATGGAGCAAAAATTGGAGATCTAAGATCCTTTTACTCTGCTTAGGTTTACCCAGCAAAACTTTTTGTTACATACCTCTAGACGGAAGTATTTCTTTACAGTTTGTGGGGCATTAACTTTTCCTGCAATCCCAACAGATTCTACCTCCACGTTCTTCCTCTGTGAGTTCAGGCGGCGAGCTGCACCCTGCAAAAACAGAAATGAGCAAATCAAATTAAAAGATCTGTAAAAGAAACCAAGTTAATTTTTTTTTTCTTCAATTTATTCTTACAGCTGCGGAGGCATCTCGGCTGAGTTGCGCAAGCTTGATACCAAGGCTTTGCTGGTTGGACATAAAATGACCAGCAGAAGGATGTCTGTTTACTGATACTGATTGCCAGCTCAAAGAGGATCTCCATAGACTCTGCCTGGTAACTTTAAAGCCCTGTCAAGCTCCATCAGAAACGAAACAAGTCAAAGAACTGTATTCAATTGATAATTAATGGAGCCTGTAGAGATTGGCCTGACCTTGTTTGCAATGGGACAAGTGGGGATCTCTATGTTCAACAAGCAAGCTTCGGGAAAACTCTCCTTCTTGATGTCTCTTGTAGCAGCGTAGATTAATGGCAAACAAACACTGGCTGCATCCTTCAAATCATTTTCGGAGCTTACCCCATTCTTCCTGAAATGTCTAAATTGAACAAACAACCCAATTTTGCAAAAAGAATAAAATAAAATGGAAAGGGAAATAAGAGAGGGAAAATGCAATAACCAGTTCAGTGATATGCACACAGACGGTACACCACAAATCAGTGCCTCTCTAGCAGCCGCAGCAGCACCTGAGTAGTACCTATAAGTCACAAGCAGTTAATAAAATTTGACGATCTTATTCTAGCTAAAAGAAAAACAGTGAAATGTTCATCAATGTGTTGAAGATCAAACAGAGGAAAGGCTGTAGGTGGAAATATATAGAAAATTACTTACATGTTGTGTCCGCAACTTGATCCTCTGTTTATTCCACTGATCGCCTGTATTAGGAAATAAATATTAGCAAGCAGAAAAAGCATAAATTAACTAACGCTCAGAATTAAGATCGTTTGTTAATAAATAAGATCAAAAGGAAGTTTATACCAAAACAGGCTTAGACCAGGAAAACAATGCACCAGATAACGCTAAAGAAACACAATCCGCAGGATTTCCTGATAATAGGAAAAGGCAAGTAAAAAAGATATAATTTTTCTAAACTAAAATCTTAAAAAGAAATGGAACGAAAATAGAGGATTACCCGAAACTTCATATGCAGCTTTAACGCCTGTAATATCAACCGAAGAAGCAGCAAGAGTCTCTCCAAGTGTCACTGAGTGACCTGATACGGATCTATCCCTGCACCAAACAAACATGTCAATTCAAAAGTGAAAATTTTTTACTCAACAACCAAACAGAAAGCTGATAAAGGCGGGAAAAAGAAAAAGAAATTGTACATTTGAGGAGCACAGACGTGAACACTGAAACGGCCATCGGCAACGAGAGCTTCGACAAGAGAGGTAAGGCCAGGAGAATCAATTCCTTCTCCGTTTGTAACAAGAATGATATCCTTGTCACAATCTTCATCGCATGATACATTGCTCTGGGGACTGCTCACTGGGCCGCTGCCTTCGACGTCGTTTCTGGCAATCAAAACTTGCTGTAGATTTGAGATGAGAGCAGGAGGCAGAAAGTTGTTCTTGATGGAGGTTGTCATTTGCCTGTTTTCTCGAACTTGATTGGTGTTGGCTTAGAGAAATATATTGGTGTTGTTATATATAAGAATGCCGGTGCAGTTAAAAGTTACTGAATCTTTGAGTTACCACACTTATATTATTATGGAGCTCATTGCACATTTCAGTATGTGACATATCTCTCAAAAAGTAATACAGGTTTTTTTTTAAGAAAAATGATTCATTATAAAAATAATATAATATTGTAATAATTAATAAAAAATATTCATAAAATAATAACGCAGCTAATTAAAGTGATGGATGCTCTGAGAAAATAATTATTTAAGCAGTTATTATAAAATTATTTTAGCTAATAAATCTATTGATTCCTCAATTACAACTAAGCATGGCATTTGTTTCAATTTAATTCTGATTTTCGAAGGAAAAAAAAAAAAAAAAAAAGAGGAGGGAATAATGATCACATGAGGTTGGGCAAGGATTAGACATGATTGAACAAAGGGTCACATGGAGCTGAAGGTCATCTCTACTCAAGGAGTAGGGACAAGCACTGCCGCGTTAATTGAAAAGCAATCTAAAATTCATTCATGGGAGTTGAGTGTTGATGTTTCTGCCAGAAAATTTTGAACTCTTTTCCCTGTTTCACGTCTATTTTTCTTATTTTGCTTTACTAAAAGCTAGATCCTAGGTTATAAATTAGTGGCAAGAATGAAGGTTCAAAATTCAAATCGGTTTGAATTATTCATTATACATGTATATGACTTTTGCACCCTTTTCTTTTGTTTTAGCTTTTTGATAAGGGATATTGTTAATAATCAGTAACCAATGTTTTGAGGGACTCCATAGCTGTTAAGCTTTGGGTAAAAATTCAATGACAGGGATATGGACCCTTGTATTGGAGAAAAAGATTGGCCCCTCAGTTGTCAGATTTCGCGACCTTTTCTCGATGCTTTTGTTCAAATTGAATGCGTTGGCTTGACGAAAATATCAAAAATAGCTCTTTTCAGAGTGGCATTTATTGGGTATGAATTATTATCAGTGGTAGCTAGTATCATAGTAAAGTCTGAAAGAAAAATAAAAAATATGGAAGAAGAGTGTGGTACAAGTGAAATGAGTAGCAGAGGCAACAGTAGATGCTGATTTTAATTTATGGTTGCCTGAATTGGAGACAAACGTTAACATGTGAATGTCTCTTCTGGCTTTCATCAGATCCAAGACTAACAGTAGCAGCGTACAACTTCTCTTTTGTTTTTTTGTTACTCAAATGGCAGAGGGTTTTTATTTTATCTTTTTCGTATCAAATTAAAAAGAAAAACACAAAAGATTCATAGACCTGTAACTGTCCAAAAGATTGTATCTGAGCTATAAAGGATCATATGATTTCTTGAAGCATCAAAGACAGCCATGTCTTAATTTAAAGGAGTGCCGAATGAAAAAGGCTCATAATTAAACCCCAAAGGTATTTGATAAATCTGGCACATCTATCACTCTCTTTTTTGAGGATTTGAGCTATAAGAATAATAAGATCCCACGGAAAAAAGGGTAAGCAATGCTAACAAAATCATATTTATAAATATATAAAGATTAATTATTTTTGTCGGTTGATATGTTGATTCAATCTATACATAGGTCAATTTCATAATAAGCAGCAAAAAGAAAAGGGTACTCGAACACAGCAAACTTCTATTCATCAAAAAGGAAAGGAATTTATAATTACTAACGTATGTTAGATTAGTTGTTAGAGCATTTCTAGCAACATATTTTATTTTATTATATTCTCTACTGATGTGATGAACAATTCAATCCAGTATTAAATTTGTTTCAAAAATCTTAATAGAAAACTTTAGTTTTGTTAATTTAAGATTCAGTAATAAAGATTTTATTCAAAGAACTATTTTTCAGTTCTTATATTCATGAACTGAGTTTTTGATTTTTAAAGGTTTTAATTAAGGATTTGCAGTCTCTGTTATTTTTATATACTAAAAGAAAAAGAGTTAATCGTCGCGGAGTCATGTTTCAATCTACATCCAATTGATATTAGATGGAGCTGTAATTTTGGATCCCTTGCCAGAGCTAAAGACTATGCGATATTCAATAATCTCGAGTTCAAGCCCAAACTTCTTTAATTTCCCAACAAATGCGTGTTGAGCTTCTGCTCTTGCATTTTCATTTACAAGTCAAGGTGGGGCCAAACGGATGGGTCTTAATTTCTCGAGAGTCAAGTAAGCAACTGTTTTGCTCTTTTCTCCGGAAATTCATTCGCAGCTCTGTAGAAAAATAAACTGTAAGAAATTGGTATTAATCTGTGATGATGATCAAATATGTATTCTGAGATTTACAGGATTTATGATGAGCAATATATATACATTTTTGTGATTAACGGTCTTATTGCTATGATCTATAGGTCCTAACTCTATGTTAACGTTATTCTTGCTATACTGAAATTAGTGGAAGTGACTTTTCTTCCTTAGGGAAGAAATGATGCTCCTAATGTCAGCTTTCTGGCCTGTGTTGACAGAAACTGAGGCCTTGTCCCCCAATTCTTGACTGTTGGTTTTGGATTGCTGGGTTTTGCTTATGTTCTTCAACACTCTCCCTCAAGATAGGTTCGAATAGGTTAACCGATCTCATCTTGCTGAGAAGATTTTTATGGCTGGTTTTGTTCAGTGCTTTTGTGAGAATATCTGCCAATTGTTCATTGCTTCTGACGAATGGGGTTTTAATTTCTTCAGACTGGACCTTTTCCCTTATAAAGTGACAATCTACTTCGATGTGCTTGGCGCGTTCGTGGAAGACAGGGTTTGAAGCAATATGTCTTGCAGCTTGGTTGTCGCAGTACATTTTCATTGATCCTTTGGATTTAATCCCCATGTCTGCGAGAACTTGCTTGATCCATATTAGTTCGCTGGCTTTTGATGCCATTGCTCTGTACTCTGCTTCTGCACTGAATCTTGCAGTTACAGTTTGTTTTTTGCTTTTCCACGTCACTAGATTGCCTCCTACAAAATACAAAAACCAGAAGTTGACTTTCTGTCATAGCTTCCGGCCCAATCTGCATCAGAAAAACCAACTATATCAGTCATATTATTGTTCTTCATCCAAATACCTTGGCCGGGTATGCCCTTAAGGTACCTAAGGATCCTATCGACGGCATCTAGGTGACTTGTGCGAGGGGCATGCATAAACTGGCTTACCATATTTACTGCATAAGTGATATCCGGTCTAGTGACAGTGAGATAAATCAGCTTTCCTACTAGGCACTGATAGTGCCTTATATCATCTAAAGGATTGCCATCTTCAAGATTGAGTTTGGCTTTAGTCTCCATTGGTGTATCTATAGGTTTAGCCCCTATTTTTCCTGTTTCCTTTAAGAGATCCAGAACATACTTTCTTTGGCACAAAAAAAGACCCTTAAAAGATTTGGCTATCTCTATTCCAAGGAAGTAAGACTGTTGTCCGAGGTCCTTGATATCAAATTTCCTTTTTAGTTTCCATTTGACTTTTTCTATCTCATTATTAATGTTACCTGTTATGATGATGTCATCAACATATACAAAGATAATAACAGTGCATGTGTGAGTGTGTTTAACAAACATGGAAGAGTCAAAAGCACATTTAATAAAATTAATTGTTAAGAGGAAGTGGCTTAGCTTGGCATACCATGCTCTCGGGGATTGCTTCAATCTGTAGATAGCCTTTTTCAATTTACATACCAAGGATTGATTAGTTCAGGGCTTGTACCCTGGAGGTAAAGTCATGTAGACTTCTTCTTTGAGGGATCCTTAGAGAAAGGCGTTTTTGACATCCATTTGAAATAAGCTCCATCCTGAGTTAACAACAACAGATAATAAAATGCGAACAGTGCTCATTTTGGCTACTAGGGCAAAGGTTTCCTGATAGTCCACCCCATATGTTTGGGTAAACCCTTTAGCTACCAGCCAAGCCTTATATTGCTCAATCGTTCCATCATGCTTATATGAGTTGGATACACTGTGATAACTAATAAAATATTGGATGGGATACGTCACCTTATGGGACACATAGTCCCTTAGTCGGACCGATGGTCGGATCGGCCTGGATGATCTTCGAGGGGCGACTTCTTCAACCTGAGACCTATCTCCCCCTGAAGAAGTTGCCTCGGGAATAGGACTGACTCCCCCTGAAGAAGTGGTCTCGGGAATAGGACTGACTCCTCCTGAAGAGGTGGCATTAGGATTGGCTGCGGAAGCTGGCTCCTCGGTCGATGGAGAAGAGAGTACTGAACTATCAATAAAGAAAGAATTATCCGGAAATAACAAAGTTGAAGTCCCACGAGTGGGGTGAGAGTTAGTAAAATAAGGTGTGCATTCATCAAAAGTCACATCTCTAGAGATGTAGGTCCTGTGTGTGCACGGGTCATAACACTTATACTCCTTCTTTCCAGAAGAGTAGCCTAAGAACACGGTTTTGACAGAGCTTGAATCTAGTTTGTGAGAACGTCTAACATGAACAAAGGCTGTGCATCCAAAGACTCTAATGTGCTCTAGCTCTATTTTTCTGCCCTTGAAAATTTCTAAAGGACTGAGGTTTTTAAGTTTTGGGCTAGGAATACGATTAATGAGATAAGCGGCAGTTAGGAGGGCATCCGACCAAAAAACATGAGGGATGTTATTTTGAAAAAGCAAGGATCTGGTGACTTCAAGAAGGTGGCGGTTTTTCCTTTCACAAACTCCATTTTGCTCGGGAGTATAAATATAGGTAGTTTGGTGCAAAATTCCTTTAGTGGAAAATAAATCCGAAAAATGTTTATTTATATATTCAGTGCCATTATCAGATCGAAAAATTTTAATGGTGGCATTATACTGATTTTGAATAAAATTGAAAAAAATTTGGAAGCAAGCAAAAAACTTCATTTTTGCCTTTTAATAAATAAACCCAAGTGGTCCGAGAGTGGTCATCAATAAAGGTGACAAAGTAACGAAAGTGATTATAAGAAGTAACAGGGGTAGGGCCCCAAACATCAGAATGGATTAAATCGAACATATTGTTTGATGTGGTAGAAGATACAGGAAATGGTAATCTAGTATGTTTGGCGAATTGACAGACATCACAACAACTAGTGTTGATGTTTAAATAAAAAAGCTGGTTTAAAACTCGATCCGACGGATGCCCAAACCGCCGATGAATCAAAAAATCGGAACTGACAGGTTTTGTAGAGACTAGACACTGGTTGGGAGGATTAAAGAGATAATAAAGGCCATTCTCAAATCGACCTTCACCAATCGTCTTCTCTGTGATGCGATCCTGAAATAAGACTGTAGATGGTGAGAAGATAACATTGCAATTTAAAGTTTGTGTAATCTTACCAACTGATAATAAATTGGATTTAAAGTTCGGTAACAGAAGAATGTTGTGAATATCATTATGCAGTAAGTTGGTGGAGCCAAAACCAGAGATTTCAGCTTGATTTCCGTTAGCAACGGTCACATGACTGGAATTATTAGGAACAAAATCGTGCAATTTTGTTACATCCCATGTCATGTGGTCCGTTGCTCCAGAATCAATTATCCAGTTTGATATGTTATTTAAAGAATAATTTTACGATACCAAACCTGTCCCACGAGTCTGTTGAGGCTGAATAAGAGACTGAAGTTGAGCTATAAGCTGGGAGATTTGGTTTTTTTCTGTTGAATTCGGGTCGGTCCAATTGAAGGAGTCGAACCGGGTCGGGTCGCTTAAGCCGGGTCGGACCGAGTCATCTGAACCGGGTCGGATCGGGTCACTTGAACTGGGTCGGACTGGGTTGTTCCATATGGGCCGGGCCGGGTCGGGATGTTGGAGTTGGATCAGTTTAAGTTAAGCACATCAGACCCAACACTCATAACCCGACCCGTATAGCACCCTGCATCATAACCACTAGGGTTATATGCATTGCTCATTCCGCCGAACCTTGCTCTTCCTTCCTTCTCCCTTCTCCCGTTCTTTCCTCTCTCGTTTTCGTTGAGAACCGGCCGAAGATGAGGGTGGAGGAGTCAGCAACGCTTTTAAGTATGCTCATGCCTTCGGCAATGGCTGCACCTCTCGGCGCTGGGAGGCACTCCTTGTGTTCGGGCTGTCTCACGGGCATGCGAGAGGCTGTAGGCTCTTTGGGTGTTGTCTAAACTACCTCCAGCCCCTATTGTTGTTCGTCGGTGGGAGATAGCTTTGGAGCTCTTCCCACTGAGTCAAAATTTCTATGGCATAGCTCGTACTTGTCCGAGTCCCCTGTTTTATTTGAGGCAGTTCCTGTTTCAGATTGAAGATGTGTGCATAATTTTGCTCATGTCCATATAAATTTTTTACCTTGTCCCAAACTGCATGTGATGAAGCCAGCAGCATACACAGCCTGGCTATCTGAGGCTCCATAGTATTGGTGAGTAGTGACATGACCATATGGTCGGTCGTCTGCCACTCTTCTACTGCCTTAATTTTTTCTTTCGTTGGTTCATGAGAGTTGGTTGGCTATGGCTTTTCCCGGGTCCCTATAACAAACCCTAATTTTTTTCTGCCACTTAGGCCGATATACACAGCTCATAACCATTCGAAATAATTCTGGTTGCCTTTTAAGGTAATGTTGGTTAATTTGGAAATGTCATTGTGAGACATGATGAAGAATGTTTTTTGTGTGATTGAAGGGTAGATAATGACAGGATTATTCCTGCTCTGATACCATGTGGAAAAATAAACTGTAAGAAATTGGTATTAATCTGTGATGATGATCAAATATGTATTCTGAGATTTATAGGATTGAGGATGCGCAATATATATACACTTTTGTGATTAACGGTCTTATTGCTATGATCTATAGGTCCTAACTCTATGTTAATGTTATTTTTGCTATACTGAAATTAGTTGAAGTGACCTTTCTTCCTGAGGGAAGAAAGGATGCTCCTAACGTCAGCTTTCTGGCCTGTGATGACAGAAACTGAGGCCTTGTCCCCCAGTCCCTGACTGTGGGTTTTGGACTGCTGGGTTTTGCTTATGTTCTTCAACAAGCTCGTATTGTATTCCCTTTGCAAATTTTCTTGTTTTAGATTTTAAGGATTATTGCTTTTGATAAGTATTTGCTTCCCCTAGTTGCATGATTTGATCAATTGTTAAATATCAAAAAATCATCAACTGACAAGTTTCTTCTGAGAATTTTGGGAAAAGATAATATATTAGAGCAGGACTATGGAGATCATAGGACTATGGATGATCAATGGCGGAAGTGAACTCATAAAGTAGTTTAGTAGAATCCTATCCGCAGATTGAGGCAGCTATAATTAGTAGAATCGAGAACTTAAGCCTGGCTAGGGTTGCATTGGAAATTAAAGCACATCGAGTGAATCTAGGAATTGCCAACTCCCTGAAGATTTTAGGATAAGAAGGTTTAAGTAATCATGTTGATCATGGAGAATATGATTTGATAGTATGGAATTATGTACACGTCTAGTACGGTGTTCATACTTTATTGGTTTCTTACGGGTATAGGTCAAGAAACAAGCCTCCTCAAAGCTTTAATATGATGGGATGAATTTAAGGTCTTAATTTTGATATGTCAATGTCTCAGGGATACCTCAGCTTCTCAGCTTTGCCAACTTCTGCACTGATATTGCGCTAAACCTACAGTAATTTTAGACTTGATTCAGGATGCTCACTTGTTCAATTCCTTCCTTTTTCAGGAGTGACATATGTTTTCCTCTTCTGCCAATGATGTCATTTTTTGCCGAATCCATCGCTGATTTGCTTCAGTTCATATGAGTTTCCATCCTTATGAGTTTTTTGGAACTCCCTGGCATATGGCACGACGTGCTTATTTATATTGATACCGACGTAATAAAAAGGCGACAATATGAGCTGTACAGTATTTATAGCTGTTTTTGACAGAAGGAAATTCAGATTTGAGTTTCTTTACAATATTTTAATATAGCATTCTGGGAATAGCAGAAAACTGAATGTAAATTTTTTTTGCATGTCTTTTTATCATTGATCTGAGTATCATCTTGATCTGGTCCGCCTTTTGGTTGGACTGCAATCTCTTTCCACCGTCAGGCTTATTTCTATTTAATCCGGAGACTTTGCTTCTGCAGATTTGTGTTATTGAGATTTTAAGTTCTAGTATCTTGTTTAGTGTTGAGAAGAAAATTAAACGAATGCATTTTTCACCCTGGAAAAGAATGAAAGGAGGAACAATTTGTTAAACCTTTTCCCAATTGTGCTAATATGCATTGTCAAATTAAGGGAAGAATACAAACTAGTTTCTCTGTCTCTCTCTCTTTCTCTTCTGTTTCAGTAATTCTCTTCTACTCGTTGTCTACAGGTATGGTAATCTGTCGGTGCTGTGTCTTCAAAACCAATCCAATGCATTCTTTTCATTTGCTACCTTCACCATCAATGGTGGCAATAGGACGTAAAAATGGACCCTCTGACACACGTCCAGTTGATCCAATGACTGGGTGTATTTTAAATCCTGATAATCCAGCTGATGCTTCTCAATCAAATAGTGGTGAAAATGCCAACTAAGCAGGAACAAGCACCTAATGATTGAGGAGTAAAATCGGCTGTCTGGGCGAATAAGTAGTGTCTTTCAACACTATATTATGATTACTAGGGAAGGTAATACTGATAAAAATAATTTTCCGTGCCCATAGCCAGGTAAATTGTTGATTTTCTTGCATGTTTTAGGATGATCCAGATCAATCTTGCTCTGGAACACAGCTAATGCTTATAACTTTTCTTCCTGGCTGCAATCCAACCTTTGTCTAACAATGTATGCTTTACTCTAACAAATCATATGGAAAACTTCTACATACTTGTGCAATTCCTGTGTTTAACCCTGGAAGTAACTTCTGCCGGATGTCAATTATTCTGTCCTTTGTAATAGACAGATTCTCTCTCTGAGCAATCTGATGTAAATTAAATGTAAATGCAACCCGCTCGAGTAATTCTCTATGCAGGGCTCACTTGATTCATCAAAACACAACATATGTTTCTAATAATTCATGTTTGTGCGATGCAATTGCTCTGCCTAATGCACAAGTCATTGTGTCTAATTAATGCCTTTTCGTGTTAAGACAAGGGCAAACATTTCAAGTAAATCGATTTGAATAGTGGAACTCAAAGCCGGAGATGAATCATAAACGATTTTGATCAGTGGCTATATGATTATATTGCAACGATCTTTTTCTTTTTTTTTTTTTTTTTCTGGATGCAGACAACCTAATGGCATGCTACAGTACAAACAAAACATGTCTAGTTTAATGTTTTTGTCCAACGTTTTGATTAAATTTAGGACGTGAAGTAACTCTTGAGAACGAAATTAAGTGTAAGAAAAGTGTGCCTTTTTATTTTTCTTTTTCTTTTTTACCAAAGCCTTTTATGAGTCGATGATGCAGTGTCCCCTTTGCCCGGTTGTCAATTTGATTCTTGAGGTCCCGCAAAAACCAGAGACAATAATTATATTAAAGTGGAAGAACAGCTTAAAAAGATGTTTCTCTTAGTCATTTCAAGTTTGATTCCAAAGAAAAATGATATAAGATTAACAGAAACGGATTTGTAAAATAATTGCTATGGAAGAGGGTCAAAGAGGGTCGGACTGATCTGTCCAAAGCGACTCCAATATTGAAATTAGAAGCCTTATCTGAGAGAATATGAAATTGGGAAGGAGAAGAGGAAGAAGAAGAATTAGGGTAGTAGAAGATTAATCTCTTTAAGGGCATATCTGTCCCTATATGCATAGACAGCAAAAAGTAAATTAATTAGACTCACATTCTATATTTCAAGATAAGCATTCAATTTCTATTATGGAGCCTTCGAGAAAATATGAGATGCCTCTTTACTTGAGACTTAGCTTAACTGGCAAAAGCATTTACTATTGACAGTGAGAAAAATATTGAGTTTGAGTCTTTTCCTTCATACTGGGTGAATTTTCATATTTATGGCAGCGATAAAAATATAATTATTCTCTATTATAATTCATAATTTATTGGCCCTCTCATTAAAAAAATTGAGACGCATTGTAACAGTGTATTTGGTTCTTTTTCAGATAAAGGGTCAAATAACCTCCTAAACTTAGAGTTTAGAGCTGATTATTTTAATAAATAGGTCTAGAATTTCTATTTAATGATAACAAATATCTAAATTTGAAAAAAAATTATAAGAGTAATAAAATTTGAACAACTATTAATTTTTAATATTGAAAATTAAACTTTTAATTTTTATGTATTTAAAATTATTTTTTGTCTTATTAAAAAAACTAAAATTAACAATTGTTGCTGCTATTTCACTATTATCGCCGACTTTTTCAAATCATCATCAATACAGTTGTCATTATTTGAACAAAATTAGTGAAATTTTGAATTTATTTGACCTTTAAATAAAAATTATGAATTTATTTACTAAAATAATTAAAATCGGACTCATTTGACCTCTAGGCACAAATTTTTAAAAAGGTATTTTATCCTTTACCCGCTTTTTTTTTATCTGGCCCATAATTTAATATTTTATAATATGATTCAATCGAACACATATCAATATATAAATCTCAATGAATATTAAAATTTTCTTCTCGCTAAAATAAGAACAGGAATGGATATAATTATAATGGACTATTTTATATTTAATATTTTATTAATTAGTAAAATCTTTGAGAAACCAACCAACTTTATTTTTTATTATATACTTAATTCTTTTACTTAAAATTAATAAAAGCTGAATTTTTTAATAATTGTTATTAATTAAAATAAAAATATTTATTATAATTTTCTCTTAGCATTTATTATTTTAATCCTTATTATTGGTACTAAATTTGAAACTTCAAAAGTTATCAAATAAAATGAATTTTATAAAATTTTCGATATAAAATTATTTTTAAAAAATATACCGCCAAAAAAGGTAAAAATTATAATTTTATAATACAAAAAGTCCAATTATCATAAATTTATTTTATGACCATCATGTATTAAATTAGAAATAAAGTTATCAATTTTAAATTTATAACTTATATTCTTTATACAAAATTTTATATTTTATCTATTTTAAATTTACACATGTGATTAACGTTAAATATATTAATTATTACTATTTTATATTTTTCTCCTTATGAATTTATTAAATTCAAATAATATTTTTAATTTAATTAAATATACTGATTCTAAAACGATATGTAGTGTTGGATTAAATAATTCCACGATTGTTTGCTTTCTCGAAGCAGAAAGCGATTAAAATGCTATTGGTGAATATTATGCACAGGAATATCTAATCGTAGGGCACGTGCTGTTGGTGGCATCGCATGAATGTTTCTGATGAGGTGTGTATTATTTTAATACAAGTATCTACTGCTTCCTCCTCTAATCCCCAACTCCAAACCAAAGTATTACCAATGTTCCATTTCCTTCTTTTTTCTCCTACTATCGGAATATATTGTTGGTCCATCAACTAATATTTACTTTTATATTAAATTTTATTTTTTTTATATATTACTATTAAATATCAATATTTATATATCCCAAATTTAACTTAAATATTATAGATAGGTTTTGCGTTTTAAGTCTTTTTTCTCTTTATTAAATGAGTTATAATATGACAAATATAAAAAAAATATGATTATATAATTCAATACCTAATATGTATTAAGTAAAATTTTATATTTTACAGTAAATAAATTTTATTTTTATATATAAAATATAGAAAAATAATTATTTTATATTACATAGTTTATAGCTGTTTTGACAGTGATGATTTAAATATTTATATTTATATTAAACATTATTTTTTAAGTATTCCTTTTGTAGCGGAAAAATTTGCTCATTGATGTCGGTAAAAGAAAAAAGAAGAAGATGATGCTACAAATAAGGGACAAAAAAAAGATTTTGAGTAATGTGAATTTGTAGCAAGTGCCAACTTAGCACAACTATACAACCAATCAAAATTGAAATAAATAAATGAAATAAAAAAACTAGCACGGCTTGAACTATACAAAATAATGCCTAGATTCACGCGGCTTTTGAAGTGGGTGTTTTTCTCTTTTAATTAACAACATTTAGCGGCAATAATTATTTATATCTTAAGGATTTGTTTGTTTCGTACACGAACATTTTTCTTGTTTTTGGAAAAAAAAAATAAATTAACCAAAGTTATTATTATTATTTGAGGAACAGGAAAATTAAATCATTTTTAAGACCGATAGCTTATTGCTTCCGGTTTAAAATAATATGCCTATGATAAAAAATGTAATAATAATTAATTTTAATAATTTTTAAATAATATCATTAGATAGCAATTTTCTCGTGAAGTATTTTTCTAATAAATTATGTTTTATAAATTTCAATTTTTTAGTCTTTCTATGATATGTTGATTGATTATTATGATTAAAATTTTAATTTTTTGGCTGTTTTAGAAAGAATGATACGAATGTATTATTAATAGTTAATGTAGTAAAATTTTAACTTGATTTGACGAATGATAATATTTATTAGTAACCTTTATATATTTATTACATTTGATCGAATTAATTTTTCTTTTAATATACTAAAATTGAAAAGATAATCAATCCAATTATTATTATATTTTAAAAATTAAAGTTCAATTGAAGCAACAATTATAGATTGTATTTTTTTATTTTAAAATGAATTTTTATCGACCATTATACTTGGTATAATTTAAAGTTAATTATAGAATTTTATATAATTATATATATATTTTAAAACTAAATTAGCATAAAACTTGGATTTGTTGACTAAATAAGCTATATTTAGTTTACTTGTATAGTCACAATTTAATCCATTACCTTAATTAGACAAAAAACATATCTTAAATACAAAAGATGATTTTTATCAATTAATCATGTTTCGCAAAGCAAGCCGAAACATAAACTTCAGCTCTCTAATCAACATAAATTTTATTATCTATATTCAGTGGGTATTATGGTTAAATTTATAACTTCTTAACCATTTTAAAAAATTTAACGTATTCTTAATTAATGTTACTATCTTAATAATAATTAAGATACTGCGTCAAATTGTATGACATAATCATTATAAATGTATAAACAAATAGGAAGACTATATATTTAGATTTTTTAATAATTTCATGCTTAAAAGTAAATCTATTTAATGTTTACGGACGATAATATTTGAGCTTAAACAATAATCAAAATTAGAATCGTTTTGAATAATAAAACAAAGCTTAAACGGTAATTATAATTAAATATTAATCTTAAACTTAAGCGGAGATTAAAATTGGTAACATACCTCAATTCTTAACATATAAACTAATATCGAGTTGGCTTGTATCTATAATTTAATTCATCACCTTAATTAGATTCAAAGTGTATCCAAGAGATATGCAAAAGTAATGCAAAAATTTGACCTAAAAACACAATGTACGAAGTTGTCTTGACATATGTGATAGAACATTCCATAATCAAATAGATTTTCAAAATCCAAAATGCAATTATATGCCTAAAGTGAAAAAAAGAAGGAAATGAAAAAGCAGCAAAACCAAACAAAGCCTTAAGCGCAAAAAACCTAGTATAAATACCATCGTAGATTTTCAATTTTTTTTCACTGTCACAAA
The DNA here is from genome assembly GCF_019578655.1 of Ricinus communis. Lineage (NCBI taxonomy): Eukaryota > Viridiplantae > Streptophyta > Magnoliopsida > Malpighiales > Euphorbiaceae > Ricinus > Ricinus communis. The sequence goes on from NC_063258.1 coordinate 28,253,172, forward strand.
ACATAATAAAAGTGCAAAAGGCAGGTGTTATTAGGTCTTTTATTATTTTTCTTTGGGGTTTTTAAAGAGAGGGAAGGGTTTTTTAAGCGATTGCTTCGGGTTTTTATTAGTCGCCTCTCTCTTTCTCTCGCGTTCTCGACCTTCCTTTCTCTATAACCCAATCTAGGGTTTTAGCTTCTTGTTTTCTTTACTTAAAATCCCAAACATGAGCAACGACAAAGACAACTTCGCTATGGCCGATCTTACCGCTGGTAATCTGTTTTATCTCTAAAGGCCTTAACTTTTTTGTTATCTCTCTCTCTCTTTAGTTCTGCTCTTTCGATTGCTTGCAACTGTTACTTATTTTTTTTATTTTTTTTTTTCGTTATAGCTCTTAATCAGGAGGATCGAGCTGGACTTGTTAACGCACTCAAGGTTAGTGCCTTTTGGTTCTTGAGGAATTGAAAATGAAAGGAGGTTATTTTAAAGACTGTACTCTTTTTTTTTTTTTTTTCTTTTGCAATTCAAGTTTGTACTTTGGGGATTAGGGTCTTCATTTAGATTTTAATTTTGGTCAATTCGTTTTGTCTTTGTTTTTATTTTTTCTTAAGTAAGGAATTTTAATTTAATGCAGAACAAGCTACAAAATTTGGCTGGCCAGCACACTGATATGCTCGAGAGTCTGTCTCCTGTTGTGAGGAAGCGCGTTGAGGTTCTCAGGGAGGTCCAGGTATAGTTTTCTTTCGTTGCAAGAAGTGACTATTATTTTGCTGTTGCTGTAATTCTGATTATTCTGTTTTTTACACTTTAGTTTGTTGGCAAAAAAGCTATATGCCTGTCTTGTTTGATAGATATACCGTGTTGGGTGGACATTTCTTGTGACATGTATGTAAGTGCATGCATAGACACTGTTTGGTTGTGATATTCTGCCCTTTATTCTTGCATTGATTGTGAAATTTTTATGGGCTGGCGTTTAAGCTTGTTAATTGATTTGTGCTCGTGTTTTTCCAATGAGGTAAAATATAAATATCATTGTTTTCCCTTTTATGGAAGACTATGAAATGGAAAGGACTGTTGTTTGTTATACCATATATGCAGATTCCTGTTTTATGTTGATATATCTGCTACATTATTGAATGTTATTTATGCGCAATATGCACGTGCGCATATGCTGTTTACTTGTGATTTTGTGCCGCATCCTGCTTTTTTTCTTTCCTTTTTATGAAAGACTTCAAAACGGAAAAAACAGTTGTTTGTTTTACCATTCTTTGCATGCCTGTTTATTTGATACATATACTATATCGAGTGAACATTCCTTATGTGCAATATGCATTGAATCTTGCTGTGTTCCTTGAATGGGATAAACATAACTGTTTTCTGTGTATGGATGACTAGAAGATGGAAAGAACAATTATTTGTTATACCATATGATCTTGTTGACTACATGACATCATGGGGTCCATTTGTTCAGCATTAAACATGTTCAGAGCCAGCATACTTTGATGAGGAAACAGTTCTGATATTTTAGGATTTCTTGATGTACAGAGCCAGCATGATGAATTAGAGGCAAAGTTTTTTGAGGAGAGAGCAGCACTTGAAGCCAAATATCAAAAACTATACCAACCATTATATGCCAAGGTGCAATTCTGATCATGTTCTTGGGTTACGAAACCTACCTGCATATAAAGCTGAATTGTGGATTAGTGCACTATCTTTTGAGCTATACACACAAAACATACACACATGCAGACACACATTACACACACACACACACACACACACACACACATATATATATATGCGCGTAATATTATATTTTATTTATCATATAAAATTATTTTGCGTTGTTTATAATTTGTGAAGATCTCTTCATGTTTGCTTCTCTCTTCCTCTATTTTGCATGATCCATGCTCCCAGAGCATCATGATTGCACTGGCTAATTCTTCCCATTCACATGCTAAGCGCTTGTTTAGTTGTGGGTTAATTATGTTCCATCCTTGAACCAATATTTTAATGATCACTTGCAGAGATATGATATTGTGAATGGAGCTGTTGAAGTTGATGGAGCTACAAAAGAAGCAGCAATGGAACAAGAAGGAGCTGAAGCTGATGAAGGTACCTTCTGAAAGTAATTAACAAATGTGCTTTCTCCCTTTGAAAAATTAGCTTAGCTTGATATTTAAATGTGCTAATGCAGAAAAGGGTGTTCCTGATTTCTGGCTCACGGCAATGAAGAACAATGAAGTGTTGGCTGAAGAGGTTTGTGATTGAATTGTCAATTTTTCTTGTACTGACTTTGAATTTCTCTCAGAGCACAGGTTACAATTTTTTTATTTTTTATTTTTATATCTCCCCCTTAGATAACTGAGCGTGATGAAGGAGCACTCAAGTACCTGAAAGATATAAAGTGGTGTAGGATTGATGATCCCAAGGGATTTAAGCTTGAGTTTTTCTTTGATACCAACCCTTATTTCAAGAACACTGTCTTGACAAAGACATATCACATGATCGATGAAGACGAGCCTATTCTTGAGAAAGCAATAGGGTAACTTACATTCTTCTCTTTATGCAGACAACATGCTCTTAGCTGATTGTTGACACTTAGAACAACAAGAACAATTTTTTCTACTTGAACCTTTGGTTGAAATCTGTTTGGTATCCTGTTCTTTATAGGACGGAGATTGAATGGTATCCAGGAAAATGCTTGACACAGAAGCTTCTTAAGAAGAAGCCTAAAAAGGGATCAAAGAGTGCGAAGCCCATTGTTAAAACTGAGGAATGTGAAAGTTTCTTCAACTTCTTCAATCCTCCTCAAGTTCCTGAGGATGATGAAGATATTGACGAAGATACTGTATGATATCATCCTTACACTGTAGAAATAAGAGGATATTTCTTTTTGTACTTTACTTTGTCATGTTATAATTTCTTTTACCATCTTGCCCAGGCTGAGGAGCTTCAGAACCAGATGGAACAAGATTATGATGTTGGGTTAGTTGATAATAATCTACCATGTAAACATGGATTAATTTCATGTGCTAATTTAGGCCAGTAGTAGTAATATTTTGCTCGGTTAGTTTTTGTGATTTCATCTGTTGCTTTTGCTATTAAATTTTTTCAATTCAGGTCAACCATTCGAGACAAGATCATCCCTCATGCTGTGTCGTGGTTTACGGGTGAGGCTATCCCAGGGGATGACCTTGGCCTAGATGACGATGATGACGACGACGATGATGATATTGATGAGCTTGATGATGAAGATGATGAAGAGGACGAGGATGAAGATGAGGATGAGGATGATGAAGATGAAGGCAAGACCAAAAAGAAGGTATAACGCAGGAGAGAATTTATTTAGCTGTAATTTATTACTCCTTTTATCTTATTTGAAATTTTTTGACATGATGCTAATTATTGGTTATATCATTTGGGTGCAGTCGTCGGCTGGAAACAAGGTATGTAGCGGTTTCAGTTACTCAACCTTATTCCTCAATAATTTGAAAATGTGTGATTACTTGTTAAATGAATCTTACATGGTCTTTATATATCTTTTTGCGTAAATGTAGAAGGGTGGAAGGACACAAGCTGGGGACGGTCAGCAGGGTGAGCGGCCTCCAGAGTGCAAGCAACAGTAGACTTGGATTGCTGTGCATGTGAAGTAGCTGAATTGATGTTTGAAAGAGTAGAGAAAGGGCGGGGGGGTTGAAGTTTTGGATGGTTCTTTATTTTTTATTTATTTATTTTGCGTAAGTTATTATGAACGATTGGTTTGGAAGTTTTCTTCTTTCCCTTTACCCTCTTGGTTTGGAGAGAAATGTGATGGAAATATAGTGTTAGGAGGAGCGGTTTGTTTTGGTCGTTGTATGTTGGGATTTACTTTATAATGTCAAAGTTTCATGAACTCGTTTATATCCAAATCCTTATTTTATTTGTCTTTAGTTTTAATATTCAGACTCAGTGTCTTTTCTAATTTCTGTTGCTTCAACTTCAAGCCGTGGATCTGCTGTTGTGGTGGTTCATTATCATCATGAGTCCAAGGATGAAGTTGGGAACACCCACTGCACTGGGTGTGTTTGGAGATTACCGGATTTGTTTATTGGTTGGATTATTATATACAATTATGTAAATATTGTTTGGAATTATTAAGGGGATTGATAAATTGTTACTGAGATTTATTCTGCTCCTTTCTTTGACTCGAAATTGAAATCCATTGGCATATGATTTATTACAAATTTTACTATGGTCCATAACCTTTTGTTATATTAAATACTATTTGAGATGCATATAACTTATTTTAATGATAAGTTTTAAGAAATTATATGGATTATAAAAGTCTACTAACAGTTTAATTAGTTACTATTATCTATTTATATCATTAATTTATCTAAATGATAATTTTCATTTCTATATTCTCCCTTTTATCTCCATTATTGAATTATTACAAATCGGCTAAAATTTAAAATAAAAGTTTATGACCTTCAGTGACTAGAGTTCTTATAATCTTGTAAAATATATTATTTTCGTTTCTTTATTTGGATTAAATATTTTTACATATTTTCTTTGTCTGATTATATAAGAAAAACTCAATTTCTTATTTTTACTACACATCTACATATGCATATTTAATATTTTATTTTTAATAATATCAGATATATAAATTAATATCTAATTTATATAAAATAAATACAAAAAAAAGAAAGATTGATGATAACTTATTTTAATGATAAATATTTTTCCCCATAATTTTTGAATGAAAGCGTGAGAAACGTTTCTGAACCTATTGTCCGAGAATACATAAGAAAATCAAACAGTGTCTTTAGTTATTATATGTTAATTGATAAATAATTAATTAAACACCCCAAAGACCAGAGAGCGCAAAAGGAGGGAAAACAAAACACAAAGCTCTAAAACCCTAAAACCCTAACAACAGAGTTTCCCTTTTTCTCTCTCTCCCTTTCCAATTCTTCCCAATTCCTTTTCTATTTTCTTTCCTGTTTCCTTCACAATAATTGCTTTGCCCAGGCTTTTTCATGGCTAGGCTTCTTCGAAACATTTCTTCTATAAAACGCACTCTACTTGTACCTGAGGTTAGTCATTCCTGATTCTATTATTGCTCTCTGTTGAAATGCTTAACAAATCCTGCAACACTCTACCTTTTCCACTGTTTTTTTTCCACACTTCATTATCAATAACGAACTTTTAGTATTGAGCTTAGAATCGACAATTTCAATCGTTTACTTTATCTATTAGTTGCTCTGTTGAAAGCAATATATTCATAACCGTGTTTTGCAGGAATTAAGGAGAGGAATCTTGGGGATATCTTCTCAAATTTGCAATTTTTCTACCAAAGGTGCTTCAATACTCGTGATGTGCTGTTATATTTTTGTTTTTAAATGGCTGTTCACACGTTTTTAGAAAAGACCTAAATAAGTTGGAACAGGTACTTTGAACTTTTCTTTAGAGTTTAAGTTTAAAAGTCTTGTTAGCAGAGAAAAATTGTTGTATTTTTACTGTTCTGTGTAGAGCGTGCCCCTAGATCCCTGATAATTGCAACTTTGTGCCTGGGCTGTGAGGCTCTCAGCCACATGGATAGTTCAATGTGCTTATCAGCGCCTGACCTTGAGGTGTGTATCATCCACGGCACATTAACAGATAGAGGAGGATTTATTCAATCACATAGTTTGGGCTCCTATAGTATGGTGCCTCTGGGGCTTTCTATTTGATGTATCTAAAGGCCCAATAAATTGGGATTTCCCTATTGAGCTCAGGGCATTTCGGATAAAAATTTTATAAATTGAAAATATCTGTAATTAAAATAATACTAACAGCTGCACATTTTCTGAAGAAAAATGAGAACTGTGAATTTAAGATTGTAATTTCTGGTGTTTGTAAAATCTAATAATGCAAGAACTGAATTGAATTACCTTTTATTAATTTTCATGTTCGTAAAAGTCATAGCTGCTAGAATTCAATTCTCTTAACTTAAAAAGGCAAGGCAGTTTAAGGACTGAACTCATGCCATAAGTTATGTGATTTTGCAAGATTTCAGTTGAATCGAATTGTTCCACACTATTTGTTCCAAACAAGGCCATTAAGTTGTTAAATCTAGACTTCTGTAAATCTGAATGGTGCCGTTTTAACTAGCCTTTCATGCCATAAATTGAATTTCTTTATTGGCTTCTTATAATTTTGAGTACCAATAGCAATGGTGTTTTATGCTTAGCTACTTATTGAATTGGGTTGATGTCTTTTTTTTTTTTTTTTTTGTTTAGTCTGCTTTTTCCGGATTTGGGCTAATGATACCATAACTTATTATTATTGTCGCAATTTGGCAACCAATCTCGAAATCTATGTATTTTAAGCTCGAAGAAGAAGATCCAAGTCGGATGGAAGTGACTCTTGTGAAGACAGTATGTCCAAGAAAGAGGTGGCTTTACAACATGCCTTGGATCAAATTACAAGTGCATATGGAAAGGGAGCTATCATGTGGTTTGGCCGGTCCATTGCACCGAAGGATGTTCCAGTTGTGTCCACAGGTTCTTTTGCCCTTGATGTAGCACTTGGAACTGGTGGACTTCCAAAGGTACGCTGAGGCTATATTTTATTTGGTGCAATTCTGCGGGCCTTAATTTGTTAAATATCTGGTTTATTAACTGTTGAATTTTTATCAGAAAAAGTTCTGATTTCTTTTTGGCAATGATCAGACATGAACTTCTCTTGTATCTTGGTAATTTAAGTAATTAAAAAGAAACAGGTGGCAAGGAAAATTCTGTTACAATTATCATGCTATTGCCTTCTATTTGTGGTTGAAAGTCAATATTTTCGATTTTATCCTTTATTAAACTCAAGAATTTATGTTTCTGCGTTTAATAGTAAAACATTCTATGGCTTCTAGTTGAGCAGGAATCAAACCTCATATTTTACTGCAGATAATGTAATGGCTGCTTATGGAATCCCTGCATTGGATTTCTGCAGGGGCGTGTTGTGGAGATTTATGGTCCAGAGGCTTCTGGGAAAACCACTCTTGCTCTACATGTCATTGCTGAAGCACAGAAGCAAGGAGGTTAAGTGATGAGACTCCTATATATTTTCTCTAATAACCAATGTTAATAATATCACAACCATAGTGCTGGACAATCATGGCAGAAGATTGTTTTCCCTGGCTTTGAATCTTGGCTTTGAAAAATTACCTCTTTTAAGATGTGTGAGGAAGAAGGAAAGTTTAACTCAAGATATGCTAGTGTTTATGGGATCCATCAATTGCAAGATGGTTTGGCATTAATAACTACGTCAATTTCTTATAGAGATTTTCATATGAAAGTATTTTACATAGCTGTCAAATATTTGATTTCACTTCTTGCAGGATATTAACGTGTCTGTTACTTTATAGGTTACTGCGTCTTTGTTGATGCTGAGCATGCTCTTGATTCATCATTGGCTCAGTCCATCGGAGTAAATACCGAAAACTTGCTACTTTCACAACCTGATTGTGGCGAACAAGCTCTCAGTCTGGTGGACACTCTTATCCGGAGTGGGTCAGTGGATGTTGTGGTTGTTGACAGTGTAAGTATACAGATTTTTATTTAATAGAAGTTAATACTTTTGCACTGTATAGCATCCTGGTTTAGTTACTGCTTCTTCTGTCTGTGAGAGAATTTACCATTTGTTTCTTAATGAGACCTTTCCTTTCCTTTGTTGCTACTGTAGTCATCATTATGCAATGATCTTATTGTGTCAAGAGGCGTTATTTTAGTGCAGAGGCAGAATAATACACTCAGGGCATACACACTATTACCATGTCTGTCTTTGTTTCAATAGATGCTTCATTTCATTGAATTGAAGTTATTAGTATATATTGTAGGACTTAACCTGTACGATCCTACTCTTTCTGTTGACAGGTAGCTGCCCTTGTGCCTAAAGGTGAGCTTGATGGTGAGATGGGTGATGCTCACATGGCAATGCAAGCTAGATTGATGAGCCAGGCACTTCGCAAATTGAGCCACTCTTTATCTCAGTCAGAAACTGTTTTGATCTTCATAAATCAAGTATGAAGCTTTAGGCCTTGGTTTGTATCATTTATATACTTCTGTTAGGAAGTCTCATTTTATAATGGTTTGCATAACACAGACCTAAATTTTATGGGCATTACCTACTTATTATTTTGTCTTGGATATTTCTGAACTCGTATTAATTGATTAATTACCGTAGCTGGAACCTATTCTGGTTTATGTTTTTTAGATCCTATAGATTTAAATAAATTTTTTCTTTATTTTTTATTAGAACTTTCAATCAGGTGTGTCGGTGGTTAATTGTTAGTGAGATATTGCAGTTTGTATACATATTGATATCAACTAGTGTTTAGATTAGGATTGGCTGAATTTGGAGCTTGGCCTGGCACGATGTTGTAAAATCTAAAAGAAATTATCCACTGTAAAGCTATAGGATTTGTTTGTGGGAAATGAATAGGGCACCTAATGTGGCAGTGGATAGTGTGTGCAGATATTGCTGTCCTCTTTTTGCACTCATTATGACGTGTTCAACGATTAAGCAAGTTCTTATCTCATAAATAAGTTATGTTATAAGAGTGCTTCTTTTCTTCTTCTCTTTTTTATCTGCTTTTATGTCAATATGGTGAGCTGGACCGGTGTTAGTCAGAATGTTGGCACTTGGCAGTCTTTCAAGCAAAGGTGCTTGTAGTTGAAGTCTGAACACGAAGAGCAGCTTTTGGTCAACAAACTTCTTTAGAGGCCATGAAGCAGGGATGGAAGGGGAATGAATTATTCCTGCCTTCAATTCTCATAACTGAGATGTAGGGAAATGAGTTCCATCTGCCTGTATTTCCTACCACTCTCTTACTTTATAAAACTGTTGGGAGCTAACTGATGCAGTTTGCAAAATCTCTTCATTCCTTTGTCCCCAAAATGTCTTTGCTAAACTAAACTAAGCTTGATCCAAGAGGCATTGGCATGATTAGGTCCTGAGGTAAGCTTGATTAAAGAGACATGGCATGGGCTTTGTTAGGTCTGTCTTGAGGTTTTATCAATTGTGCCATGCTGTGTCTATCCCTTTTATTTGGTGTCTAATTGGTAATTTGATGCATTGTTAGTTTTCTTCCTTGTATATTCCTTTAGAAGGAGGATTGTTATTTCTTCATTTTCATATAAGTTGACTCCATGGCTTTAATCTCTTTGGCTGTGATGCCAAAATTGTTCAAAAGCAATATGAAGTGAGCCATCATAGTAGGGACTTCCTTTTTGCTGATATTTGTGCAATCATACTTTTGAATATGAAGTTTATTCATGTCTTAATATATTTTTTATTTATTAGCCTGCAATTTTGGTATGATGTGGATATTTACTTAACTATCATACCCTATCATCACTTGCATATCTGTAGGTGAGGGCAAAGCTTAGTACTTTTGGAGGATTTGGTGGACCCCAGGAAGTAACATGTGGCGGTAATGCTCTGAAGTTCTATGCTTCAGTCCGCCTAAACATAAGAAGGGTGGGACTTATAAAGAAAGGAGAAGAGGTATAACATTCTATTGGTCTCTTGGCTTCTGATTTGTGAATGTGAACATTCTATCCGATGAAGGCGCCTCTACATTTTACCCAGTATTTGTCAGAAAGAAAATTTGCACAAGTTATTTTACTCCATTTTGTTGTCCTTATATAATAGTCGAAGACATGGTTTGAAGTGCCTCCACTCTCTCCTTTTTTGCTGAATGCCCAGAAATAATATATTACATCCGGTGAGACTTCCTGGAAATTGTAAGGTGCATGTGCTCCTAGACACTTTTTGTCGTGTCAAACAAGGATACAGGACATGTGAGGGTTGAGGAGACTTGCATTGCAAATTGCTGCATCTCTGTACAGAGCAGTTAAAGCAATTGCTGGAGCCTGGAGCCCTCGGGGTGGAAGCTTTTGTGTTTTCACCACCTTTGCATATCTATTCTGTATAAGAGAATTTGATACTGAAGATTAGGCATAGCTTTTGATTCTTTTCCTAGTCAAGGCAACAAGTAAACCTTATGTTGTTGTACGAATTGGTGGACCATAGTGAGGGGGTCTGGATCAATTTGTCTGTGGTGCTAATGGTGAAAAGTTAGGGTGTAGAAGGGCTCAGTATTTAGGTTCAAATCTGCCAAATTGTATGCATTTTTTGATTACTCTGTTTCACGATATATCATTGCTCTAGCTTCCTGATTTCGCTTTATCCTCCATTGTATGTTTTGCAGACGATTGGAAGCCAGGTTCAAGTAAAGATAGTAAAGAATAAGCTTGCCCCTCCATTTAAAACTGTCCAGTTTGAGCTTGAGTTTGGCAAGGGAATATGTCGGGACTCAGAGATCATGGAGTTGGGGGTAAAACACAAATTTCTCGGCAAGGCTGGTTCTTTTTACAATTACAATGGCCAGAATTTCCATGGCAAGGAAGCCTTTAGAAAGTTTCTGGCTGAAAACGATAATGCACGGGAAGAGCTAGTGATGAAGCTAAGGGAGAAGCTTTTGAATGCCCACATAGACAAAGGACAGGGATCAGAAGTTACTGATGAAGCACTTGTAGAAGAAACCATTTCTCCTGATTCTACTGATGAAGAAGCAGTTACTGCAGTAGAAGCATAGTAAGCAAACACATCAAGATTTATTTTGGGGTCTACCTGCCAGATTCTATGTTGTAATGCAGTTTTCTACTGGATCAACAGCTCCAATTTTCTGGTCATTTTATATCACAGGGTATTTCAGTGGGCACAAATTGATGGAAGGATCAGAAATGCCATTGTTTCAGTCACTACTGACTAGACTAGACTAGACTAGCTGTCTTCAATACACAAGTCGATGGAAATATTAGAAAGGCCATGGTGCGATCTTAGTTTTCTTTGTAATCTAAAAATATGTTAATTTATGATGTATATTTTGGGTCGAATGGGTGAAAGTTTTGTGGGTTCAAAATGGAGCAGCTTGTGAGATATGCAGGCTGGGTATCAAATTTTCTTTAGATGTTCAAATCCGTTGTGTAATGAGACGAACCTTATTTTTATCAATGAAATGCCAGAGAGAGAATCTGTTTTGCTCATACCCGTTTCTGTGGTGCTGATGATGCTTTTATTGATCTTAATTCTTGAGGTAGTCGCGTTTTCCAGTGAAGATGAATTGATGAGTTTTGTACTGCACGAGGGATTCCAGATTAACTTCAATCTTTGTCCTGCTAAAGGGTGATTGGTAATTTATATTTTTGCCGAGTTTACTTCAATTAAGTTACAGCATTTTAATTTTATTATTTTTAGTATTTGGATTACAGCTAAACTAAAATTATCGAATTAGCTGCCCACTAGAAGAACACTAAAAGATAACGCAGCTAAACTCAAAATTTTGTTGAGGTTATTAGAGTTATAGTTGAAGTTTTCTAGATTTGAGTTAATAAATCGTATTGTTAAGGATATTAGGTAGAGTCTTACCTTTTCTTTAGTTATTTACCATGATATTTTATTAGAAGCAGTAAACGTGAATTGTTATTATTCTTCTTTTTATCTCTTTGTAAGACTTATATAAGTCAACATTTACTTTGAATTCAATAAGGATTTTTTTGACACATTTTCTGAAATATTTTCTATTTAGAATTTATAATAATTTGGTATCAGAGCCCCATCACGGGACTCGATTGTGAGAGAAAAGAAACCGCAGTTTCTTAAGAGAAAAAAGAGTGAGAAAAGAGAGAATTGAAGTATGGCACAGCTGGAAATAATTTCATTCAACTTGCAATTCCTAAGTTTGATGGCCATTATGATCACGGGTCCATGCTTATGGAAAATTTCCTTCGTTTAAAGGAGTATTGGGGTTTGGTGGAGAATGGAATTCCTGCTGCAGTAGAAGGAGTGGAGCTTATTGAAGCACAACAAAAATCATTTGCAGACCATAAGCTAAAAGACCTGAAGGTTAAGAACTATTTGTTCCAAGCCATTGATCGAACCATTATAGAGACCATCCTCAATAGAGACACTGCCATGCACATCTGGGACTCCATGAAATAGAAGTACCAGGGTTCCACGAGAGTCAAAAGAGCACAACTCCAGGCTCTTCGAAAGGAGTTTGAGGTTTTATAGATGAAAGAGGGTGAGAGTGTTGATGCGTACTTTGCTCGGACACTTATCATAGCAAACAAGATAAAAATCCATGGTGAAAACATGCAACAAATGATGATCATTGAAAAGATTTTGAGATCAATGACCTCAAGGCTTGACTATGTTGTGTGTTCGGTTGAAGAGTCTAATAACTTAACCATTGATGAATTGCATAGCAGCTTACTGGTACATGAACAGAGGATGAATGGGCATAGAGGAGATGAGCAGGCATTAAAGGTGACCTACAATGATAGATATGGTGGAAGAGGAGGTGGTCAAGCTCGTGGGGCTTTTTGGGGAAGAGGCAAACAACCATTCAACAAAGCTATAGTTCAGTGTTATAAATGCCATCAATTAGGACACTATAAGTATGAGTGTCCTAAATGGGAGAAAGAAGTGAATTATGCTGAGCTTGAGGAGAAAGAAGAAATGTTGCTAACGTCATATGTTGAGTTTAATCAATCAAGAAGAAAAGATGTTTGGTTTCTTGATTCGGGGTGTAGCAATCATATGTGTGCAAATAAGGAGTGGTTCTCGGATCTTGATGAGAAATTCAGGCAATCTGTGAAGCTTGGGAATAATTCGTCGATGGCTGTATTGCGAAAGGGTAATAGTTGGTTGGAAATTGTCGGCGTTACTCAGGTAATTACTGAAGTTTTCTACATACCTGAGTTGAAAAATAACCTATTAAGTGTTGGACAATTGCAAGAAAGAGTATAGCTATTTTGATACAACATGGAGTATGCAGAGTTTATCATCCAAAGAAAGGGCTTATTATGCAAACAACCATGTCTACAAATAGATTGTTCGTCTTGATTGCAAAAATCCTGCCTAAAGCTCCTACCTACTTCCAAACATTTTTAGAAGACGACACTCATCTTTGGAACTGTAGATATGGGCATCTGAGTTTCAAGGGCTTAAGAACATTACAATATAATCAAATGGTGAGAGGGCTACCACAATTAAAGGCACCATCCAAAATATGCACTGATTGCATGGTGGGAAAGCAACACAGGGATGCAATTCCAAAGAGGAGTTTATGGAGAGCATCACAAAGACTACAACTGGTGCATGCTGACATCTGTGGACCCATCAAACTTGTTTCCAACAGTAATAAGAGGTATTTCATAAGCTTTATTGATGATTACAGTCGTAAGTTATGGGTTTATTTTCTTGCTGAAAAATCTGAAGCTTTTACTATCTTCAAGAATTATAAAAATCTTGTTGAGAAAGAGACAGGAGTTTTTATTCGTTGTCTACGCACAGATAGGGGTGGAGAGTTCACATCTCACGAGTTCAATTTTTTTTGCAAAACTAATGGTATTAGCAGGCAACTCACTGCAACCTACACTCCTCAACAAAACGGAGTAGCAGAGCGCAAGAACAGGACAATCATGAACATGGTTTGAAGTATGTTATCGGAGAAGCAAGTTCCAAAGAATTTCTGGCCAAAAGTAGTAAACTGGACAGCTCATGTGCTCAATAAAAGTCTTACATTAGCAGTGAAAGATATGACTCCCGAAGAGGCTTGGAGTGGTGTCAAGCCTAATATTGATTATTTTCGAGTTCTCGGATGCATTGGGCATGTTCATGTGTCTGACTGTAAAAGAAAAAAATTGGATGACAAGAGTTTTCAGTGTGTGTTGCTAGGGATGAGTGAAGAGTCTAAAGCATATAGACTTTATGATCCAATGTCAAAAAGGATAGTTGTAAGTAGAGATGTGATTTTTGAAGAAAACGAGTGTTGGAATTGGGGGAGAAGTAATGAAGAAGTGAGACTTGATATCCTTGAGTGGGAAAGTAACAATAAAGAAGGAGGTGAACATGATCAAAGTGAAGAAGAATCTGAAGAGGAGGTAGTGGCAGAAGAAGGAGAAGTTAGCTTATCTTCAATCAATCGCTTGGAGAAAAATCTCCATTATCTGAAGAAAGCTCACCAGAAGGGAGGAACAGAAGAGTGCCATTCTGGATGGAAGATTATGTGAGTGGGGGAGAATTTTCAGAAGAAGCTGAGCATAACAATTTGGTTCTATTTACCTCAACTGCAGATCCGAGTACCTTTGAAGAAGTTGTTCAGAGTTCCAAATGGAGAGCTGCAATGGATTTGGAGATAGATCCTATTGAAAGAAACGAGACATGGGAGTTGACAGATTTGCCTAAAGGAATGAAGAAGATTGGAGTAAAGTGGGTTTTCAAAACTAAACTCAACGAAAATGGAGAGGTTGACAAGTATAAAGCTCGGTTGGTAGCGAAAGGATATGCATAACAACATGGCATAGACTATACTGAGGTGTTTGCTCGTGTGGCTAGGTGGGATACGATTCGAATGATAATTGCTTTAACAGCTCGAAATAGTTAGAGTGTGTATCAGCTTGACGTCAAAAAGTGCTTTCTTGTATGGAGAGCTAAATGAACCAGTCTTTGTTGAGCAACCACAAGGTTATGAGAAGAAAGGCGAAGAGTATAAGGTGTACAAATTGAAGAAGGTATTGTATGGCCTTAAACAAGCCCCTTGTGCATGGTATAGCCGGATTGAAGCATATTTTATCAAAGAAGGATTTGAGAGGTGCAGTTGTGAACACACCTTATTCATCAAAACTGAAGATGGAGGTAAGATTTTGATTGTTAGCTTATATGTTGATGATCTAATTTTTACTGGTAATGATGAGAATATGTATGTTAAGTTCAAGAATTCTATGAAACTTGAATTTGATATGAGTGATTTCGGAAAAATGAAATATTTTCTCAGAGTGGAGGTTTTACAAAAACCTAAAGGCATTTATATTAGTCAAAGAAAATATGCAAAAGAAGTTTCGGATAGATTTAAAATGAAGAAGAGCAACAGTGTGAAGAATCATATTGTTCCTGGTGTTAGACCGATGAAGGATGAAGAAGGAGTCAAGATCAACACTACCATGTACAAACAATTGGTTGGAAGTCTTATGTATCTAACAGCAACAAGGCCGGACCTGATGTATGTGGTATGTCTTATTAGCAGATTTATGGAAAGTCCAACTGAATTACATTTGCAGGCTGCGAAAAGAGGGTTAATATATTTGAAAGGCATTGTAGATTTGGGGATATTTTATCAAAAGGAGGGTAATGGAGAGTTGATGGCATATACTGACAGTGATTATGCAGGAGATGTAGACGACAGGAACAACACTTCTGGTTATGTGTTTCTACTTGGTGAAGGAGCTGTATCCTGGTCATCTAAAAAACAGCCGATAGTTACTTTATCAACTACTGAAGCAGAGTTTGTGGCAGCTACTTCTTGTGCTTGTCAAGGGGTGTGGATGAGGAGAGTATTGGAGAAGCTTGGTCATTCTCAAGGCAAATGTACCACTGTGTTATGTGACAACAGTTCTACCATTAAGCTTTCAAAGAATCCAGTCATGCATGAACGCAGCAAACATATTGACGTAAGGTTTCATTTTTTACGTAATTTGACCAGAGATGGAGTTATTGAGCTGAAGCATTGTGTCACACAGGAACAAATTGCAGACATTATGATAAAGCCACTTAAACTGGATGTATTCTTAATATTACGTGAGTTAATGGGTGTGTGCAAGGTACCACGAATAAACTAAAAGCATTATGGCAATCAGTTTAGGGGAGAAATTGTTGAGGTTATTAGAGTATAGCTGAAATTTTTTAAGTTTCGGTTAATAAATCCTATTGTTAAGGATATTAGGTAGAGTCTTACCTTTTCTTTAGTTATTTACCACGATAATAAGAGCAGTAAACGCGGGTTGTTATTATTCATTTTTTATCTCTTTGTAAGGCTTATATAAGCCAACATCTATTTTGAATTCAATAAGGATTTCTCTCAGACATTTTCTAAAATATTTTCTGTATAGAGTTTATAACAAATTTAAGTGCATCGGGCCTTATGCCTGATGTGCTCAAGAATTATTACTGTTATAACCTGAACCCCTGGCACTGGCTCTCATTTCTACAGGAATCCCCGAAAGCATTTCGGCCTTGCTCTCTTATTCCCACTCTATTTTGCGTGCGTTCACATTAATTGAATATAAATTTGCTTTTGAAGGGCACAAGAAGCTCATTTCGAACGATGGACCTCAAGTGACCATAAATTTGTTTCTCACGATTCTTTGTGAATTATTAAGAAGTTTGAATTAATTGATTAAGAGCGATCTAGAAGTGAATGGATACAGTGCATAATCTAATTAATAGGACCCAACATATGAACCTATTCAATTTTTGATTTCTTTTTCTTTTCTTGTTCACTGTTCACATTAATTTCTGGCATGATTATTGATAAATCTTCTTAAATATTTAGTGGATGATTAAATCTGGTATATTAGATAAGCGTTAAGTTTTCAAAAATAAAATAAAAAGATATTGTATAATCAGATTCATTTATATAGTGGAGAACTAATTCCTTATATAGATTGAATTAGAAAGCATAAGTCGTCGCATTATCATAAAAAATTTAGCCTGTATCATATCATCCTTGCAAGTTGTACTCATTTTAATAGGTTCAAGTGGAACATAAATCATTTATCATTACACTATTAAGGATTACTAGTTAAGCTGACTGTCAATGATTAAATTTTGGAGATTGCTAAATCCACATAATTAGTAAGCCTTGAGATGAGCAAGTGCGATTGTTTCAAAGTCTCTGGTAGTCTACTACCGGGGAGATCTAATCGGTCCAGCTATCTAATGATAGATCTTGTTCCCAAGGATTAGTAATAGAAGGACTGTCCTTGTTCATTTATTGATTTCTTGATCATTGACTCTTTCCATACATTATTTGCACTAAAAGAAAAATAACACTGACAATCTTTGTTTGACAAAATCAGACTTTTCCTTTATTGGCTTTGAGCAAATTGGTCATATTTCTGTTGAATAGCAGACCAAAAAAATAAGTAGCAATCTACTTGTGTCCTTGGTGAGAAATAGAGTTCAATTTGGTGATAGACAAACTAATCTCGAGGTAAGGGATCTTCAGGATTTAATGGCAAGTCTCAACTTGAGATTTAAAAATCTATAGTATAAACTAAAGTTACTAACACTATATAGGTTTAAGGATCTATAGTAGCAGATTGAGCTGCATGATTCCAGAGAGTCCTAACACTATCACTCAACCATATCCAAGGTTCGACTCGTACATCTTCAGACTATGTCAGTGTAGCAGAAATGCGTACTGATACGATATTGACCCTGTTATTACCATAAATGTTTTGCAGCTTTCACTGGCTTTTACCATTTCTGTTCCTCCACCTTAGCACTATAAAAAGACCAAAAGTTAACTTTTTTGGATACATACACACGTCTGTATTCCTCATCAATGCCCAAACTATCACTTTCATATGTACAAACAAAAACAAGAGTAAACCATAAGAATTTTCAAAACTAAACTTCCAGACATGTATACTTGTTACAAGGCTATTAGCTTGCATAAAAGTACCCATATACATACTATAACATAAAATTTTCAGTTCATTAGTTAATACATTCTATTAAACATGAATTTTATCAACTCTACAAATTATACATATTTACTGAGTGAAGAAAAGTAGCAAACCAGAATTTTTCTTTGAAGCAAGTGAAGAATAATTTTAAGATTTTAATTCAAATATTTCGGCGTAAATTAGCATCATTCAAGTTTCAAAGGGGCTTTTATTTTTGTTTTTTCTCCTCCTCCTCCTTTTTGGTCTTTGGCAGGGACAGGGATCCAATATGCTAAGACCTTTTCTTTTTGTCTCCCAGTCTTGAGTATCAATTTAAGCACGTGAGAATGGTCGAATAGTCTACTGTCATCCAATAATGTTCCATATAATTTTCCACTCTACAGAACACAACATGTTTGAATGAACCTCCTCCTGTTTTCATGGCTACAAAATTGAGCCCCTCATTAGCCCTATCATATCTGCAATTAGATTTTACAGAAAGAAAGCTACCTTTGCACATTGCTGTCTTCCTTTCCACCCCTTTCTTTACCAGGATTTGGGTCTAACGTCACATATGTTTAAATTAAAATAGGTTATTTAATTGTATGTTCCATTATACATGACACCATCTTTCAATGATTGACTATTCACTACCGATAGTTAATTTCTCTATTTAACTTCCAACTTATAATTGAAATATGTTTTTCATTTACTAATCATTTGGGTTATTTTATTTTCTTAAACGATATCATATTTATTAGTTTATTTTTATAGGAAACAACATATTACCTATTATTATTACTCACAGAGTCGTCATATTTTAATATAAATATTATATATAAAATCCATTTATGCGGATAGATGCGAGTCCTGAAATTAAGTTTTATTATGAGAAATCGATTTGGTTGGTGGAGTTGGATAGGATGAAAGAAATGTTAGGGTGATGAACTATAAAAGAAATTAGTGTGTTTTTGAACTGTTTTGTGTGTTTCCTTCTATGGGACATCTGTTTTCAAGATTTGTGTCGAAATTTCCAGCTTGACAGGGACTTTCATATATTTCTCTCCATACTAAGATTTTAGATGATCATGTATTTGGCTTTCCTCACCAAAACATTATAATAATACTATTTGATGAAGAAAATTAAGAAAGTGGGAATTTCAATTTCTTTTGAGAGTCAATTGTTATTTATTAGTTTCTAGAAGTGCGATCCATCAACTAAATTTTGGAAAGATACAAAGATCTGTAAAATAGAGAGAAAGCTTGAATATTAGCAGTGCTAAATATATTCTTGGTTCATTGCTTAGAGACCTTTGCTTTTTTAAGCAGAAGTGGGTCGGTAACTTCCGTTACCATATTTTTCTTTTATCCATTTTTATTAATAGCAATAATTATATATCAAGGGGCTGATTCCCCAAGAATCTAGGGTACCCTTTGGATTGGTAATTTTGAAATTCATGAATTTAACTGAAATAATAAAATTCATGTTTAGAGTGAAGGCTAATTTTAGTACAAAGTTTATTAGGGATAATATCAAAATAGAAAAAATAATATAATAATTTATCGTACTTTTGAAATGGTAGATTTTGAATTTTTCCACTTTCTAAAAAAAAAATTAAAACTTTGAGAAATAATTTTTTTTTTACTTGCAAAACTATGGATTTAAGCTAAATTCACATAATTTATAAAATTATTTATCTAAAATCTCTCAATTCATACGACTCCTATATTTTCCTGTTCTTTTTTTTTTTTTTTCGTTTTTTCTTTTTTCTAACAATTTCACCTTGAATCGGTATTATCTTGGTAATAAGTATATGTTTAAATGTTTGTAAAATTTTAAATTTGAATTCTTCATTTCTATTTTTTAATTAAAAAAAATTGACCTCAACTTTCCTAGAAAATTTAAATATTGGTCTTTCACAAATAATTTTATTGTACATTTTATATAAATGATATTTGTTTCTTCCATTAGAGACAATAACTAGGTCAGGCTAGGTGCTTCCCGCCTTTATTTTTGTAAAATTGTAATTTATTTGAAATTTAAAATGATTAATTAAAGAGGCAGTTAAGTGAACGAGTAATATTTTATTTTTATTTTTCAATAATGTAAGATTTTTAATATATATCTAATTCTATATGTTTTAACTTATTCTTAATGTAGTCTCTTTGAGATTTTATAATTTTAGTTTTATTTATTTGGTTTATTTAGACCTTTAATATTTTTATTTTATGCTATTTATTTATTTTTTTTCAAATGGAAAACCAAAATATAATTATTAGAAATTATTTGTCCTTTTTAATAATTTTTTACATATCATTTAAAAAGTAAAAACTATTTTCATTTTTATTTTTAAGAGACAGGAATAAAAGGGATCAATAAATGCAATAGAGTGCGAGAAAACGCTTAAAAAATAATAAAAAATATAAAAAATATTATTAGTGATCTATGAAAATATTATTAGTAGAAAGATTAATTCATGAATTATTCACAAATCAGAACTCACACACACAGAGGGATGTATCATTAAACAATTTACTTAACTAAAATAAAATATGGAAATGAAAAATATAGTGATTTATTTATGCATTAGGATCAGAAAATAGAAGAAGTAAAAGCCATCGGTAATGAATAATGAAAATATTTAACTGCAAATAGATGTATCATTAAACAACAATAAATAATCATGGTGAAAAATTTGACTTAGCTCTTAAACTTTGCAAATAGATTTAGTTTCTTTTCTTTTTGCTTTCCTTCTGCGATTAATTTAATTCAAATACATTAAAAGAATAAATTGCATACAATATACTAAAAGTGTGATAAACGAGGGGCAAATTAAGTTCAAGCAATAAGGTGGAGAGTTAATTCGGATTTAATTATATTATTAGATTATATTAAAATTTTAAAATTAAAAAAATATTATATTTAGCTTTTCAAATTACCACCGTTTAAATAAATAAAAAGACAAAGCACAAAATAAATTTGTATACAAATACCTCAATTTGTTATCGTAAAAGACTTATGTGGTGTTTGGTTGAAATCTATAAAATTTATAAAATTTATTTATAAATTTAACATTTATATATTTTAATTATAGTGAAAGTTAATTTAATATTCTATATAAAAAAATTTGTGTGAAATTGATTATATAACTAAATTAAATCATAACAAAATAGGTAGAATTTTCAAATGAATTCCACGTGACTAAGTTAATATATTTCATAATACCAAAATGTGTCTTTCAACTTTATCATTTTCATTTTATCTTATATATTTCATATCTTTTTCTCAAATGAAATAAAATCTTTTATGAATTTCAACCAAACATGGTGTTAGTACAATTTGAAAAATTAAATTCATTTCCACCACCAGCCCCAATTTCCCTATTTGATCAAATAACTAATAAAAAACATAATCACATAAAGAAAACTTAATATATAGAACTAATTAAGTAACTAAATAGGAGTATATTGAAACATGTGATAAGTTAGGTGATCAAATAGGATTTAAATGAGCCATAGATGCAAAAGTTTGCACCAAATTGACTATAATGATGGAAAAAGATCAAATTGAGGTTAGTTTCAAAATTTAATGGCTAAATTGGACTTTATTCCAAATATCAACAATTCCAAAATTACCAAAGCAATTATATTTGTTTGCTAGGAGCATAACTGAGTCAGGTCAGGCAAATACAGTATCATATTTAAGCATGGCTCAATATAAATTTTTCTCTTAAAAATTCTCAAGCTTAATTAAATTTTAATTTTAGAACTTGAATATATTCGACTTGACTCAATTGAGCTCGAACAAATTCTAATAGTAAATTATATTTAATATAATAAATAAAATAGTAAAAATTCATTACCTTTTCAAATCAAATTAAAAATTTCAAATTTAGCTCAATAAACTACTTAAATAGGTTGAGTTGGACTTAATTAAAATTGAATCTATTTTGAATATAATTAAACATTTTGGTTACTTGAAAATGAGTTCCCCAGTTTGCTACTATGGAAAGAAATGTGATTTAATAAAATTCGTAATAAATTTATCAGTTTGAAACTTAAATGCCCTCGCAATTGTTAATTCAGTCCGTAAAAAGAATTACTGATCGTACCATTATCGTAAAAACTAAAAAGAAAAAAAAGAAAAAGAAAAGAGAAAGGGAAGCTAAGAAGAATTGAGAAAAAGAATGCGAGTCAATACCGCCGTCTGTGTAGTTTTCATATAGAAAAAGAAAGGAATAAGACCCACTTTGGGATCGTAATTCTTTAATTGATGTCGTACGTGGCCAACAATTGATGGGTTTAATTTTAATCTATGCAGAAATTTAAGCAATTAGAACATTATATTTTGTCTCTTGAAAAAGGTCACCTTTTTTGGTTTTAATTTGTGTTTGATTTGTACATATCACCACCAGCCTTACAAAGATTGCAGTCAATTTGGGCGACAGACAGCACATTAAAATCTTTATTTCATTCTCAGTCGCACAAGCAAAAAGGTCTTATGTTATTATATTTTGGCAACTTAGAAATAGTCTAGCAGATCAAAAAATATTACAAAATAAAATTTCATAAACTCCGGTTAATTATGCACTGTACATAATCGTATGTTGTTTTGGCCTAAGGTATTACATATATAAAAGACAAGGTGCGCTTCCTGGAATTAGGTCACCATTAATTCAATTTATGCATATGATTTAGTCCAAATTTGTCACTGTGCCAAGTCAGCAACAACCCTTCTCACTGCTTCCTGGAAGGCAGCCTCGTCCCATTCGTTTCCCTACACATTCCACAAATTAAACCCATTAATCAATCATCCACTATTCACTTTACATAACTTTTCTTTTCTCAAAATCTAAAAAAGGTATTAAACCCTCTTTCTTTCTTATTTCCCAATGCATAACAAAAAACAAAAAATCTATTCTTCCTGTCACTTTTAACTAGCTAGAGTGCCCTTTCTTTCTCATTTCCTAAAGATGAGACAATTGATGTATTAGCTGCTTTTGAAAATTGATGATCATATCATTCATAAAAGAAATCATGTCTGACGAGAAAAGAATAAAGTAAATAGACGGCAAATTGGACGCGATTCTCAAATTCTTCACCCTTGAACAAGATTTCTTAAAAGAACAACATGCATGCATATCGATCAATCTTAAGCGTATAGCCATTGTCAGGAGATACTTTTCATGATTAAGTACTTGCGCCTTGTAATTGGAGTAAGAGATTAAGCAACCAGAAAAAGAAAAAAATGAAACCTTTAACACAATGATTATACGTACTTTTTAGTCATGCTTGCATGAATTAGTATGCATACCTCGATTCTCAATCTCAAGATTACACGATTCAAGGATCTTGATGCTCCTCTACTTGTGTTGGCATCGACAGACATCAAGTTCGCATTGTTAACTTGTTTCAAGAACTCAAGTATCCGAATCACAAAATCTGAGACAGGACATTCTCCTCTTAGAACAATTAGTAAATTGATTATTCTTTCATCTTCTGATGTTGATTCTGAGACATTCGTAATCCTGACTTCTACTCTTCCTTCCCAGGATCCCGATTGCTGGTTCTCTGCAATTACTTCTCCTGCATGAGCTTCTATAGCAGCAGGCAATAATTCTGCTTCTAATTGCTGATTTCTCTGGCTCAGCTCCGCTACTTGAGTCTTCAGCAAAGTTAAGTACTCCCTTGTTCGAGTAAGCACTGATGCTTTGTCTTTCTACATTCGTAAACCATTACGTTTTGTTATATAATCTATAGCTTACATGCATTGTGGCGATGGATATGTATTCTAGTGGATATATTCTACGTACCTTGGCTTCTGGAGGGAGAAGTTTTCTCAATGCTTCAAAGCTCTCGTTGATTTTTTCTCGCCTTTTGCGCTCCGATATCATATGGTGCAATTGAGTGGTAGTGGGTCGGTTTGCCGTCATATGTTCCCGTCTCGCAATATTTAAATTTCTGTAATAAGTAATTGATCGTTTAAGCAAATTTTGCCTGTGTAAACTTGCTCTCATTGGAATCCGGGGAGCTAGATAACTCTTGAAAGCACTACCTCTCTGCTGGCTTACCCCATGGTAATGGGTGTAAGGTAAGTTAGGTGTTGAAGACGAGGTAGAAGAAGAAGGAGAAGTTAAAACTGCAAGAATAGCTCTTGTCATCGCCGCATCTTCACTTTCTTGGGATGGTAACTGAATGTTTCTTGACAAAGCAAATGCTTGCATGGCTTGTTGGTGCGGACTAGTACTTGCGCTCGGTATTAGTGGCAAAGATTGCATGGCTTGTTGGTGCGGACTAGTACTTGCGCTTGGTATTAGTGGCAAAGATTGCATGGCTTGTTGATGAACTGGGCTCGTTGTTGTACTTGGTACTTGTTGCAAAGGTTGCATGGCTTGTCGAAGTGGGCTAGTTGTTGTGCTTGGCACTTGTTGAAAAGATTGCATTGCTGGTTGAACTGAACTAGTTGTGCTTTGCGTTGGCTGCAAAAACTGCAAGACTTGTTGGATCGAACTCGATGCGCTTGGTATTGGTTGCAATGGGCGAACCTCCAGAGGTATTTCTGCTATGTTTGATGTGGTTGGCATATTGAACATAAAAGAAGAGCTGTCTGGACTATCCAGGGATCTCAATGAGGAGGAAGAAGATGAGGGCGGGTTCGGATCAAGTGCTTGAGAAAGTTCTCTCAGTTGTGATAGAGATTGCTGAGGAATACTGTACTCTGAAAACCAACTCATCATTGCATTTTCCATGTTAATCTGATGAAAGGCGAAACTCATGAATTGAACATGAAATAAAATATGATATGCTTGTTCTGAGAATGAAATAACTTAAAATCTAGAAGCATATATATATATGCAAGTAATTAAACAAGTCTCTTACTTGATTCGCGTTGGCCCATCCCATCTCAATTTCTCCACTGCAGCACCCCATAAAGACTGCAGTCTGTAATACATAATATAGGAACAGATTCAGAAATGAGAAACATTCTCATCTGGAAATAACATTTTATATTATTTGTATAACAAAATTAAAGTTTTGTTTTCTTGGAAGTGAATGGACCTTAATCCTTGCTTCCTGCGTAAGTATAAAAGAAAAATAAAACTAAGTCAGCTATACTCTGATTTGAATCGGTTCAAGACGAAGCAATTCTTTCTTGTTGTATATATATTACTATTGTATCAACAAGTACCTGATAGAATTGTCGCTGCACTGCAACTGATGTCAGTCTTAGAAGTTCCGATTGGGATAGCTCTCTGTAGGGCTGGTTATTAATGAAAGCCATACCGGGAATATGACTGATAAACAAAACAAACAAAGCATCTTCGGTGAATGTCAAGCAAGAGAAGAACGCATGCATATCCATAGAGTATATTATATGGAAGAAGAGTTATACTCATTCAGAACGTAGAACACTTCTCGCCGATATCCGTCAAATAGCCTTCTCGCTAAGCTTCCTGAAGAAGGGTCAGGTGGGTTGTTTTCTTCACTGTAATGCCCGCCCAGGTAGTATAAATGGCTAATAACAAACCAGAACAAACAATCATTCTACGGATCAACATAAGTGTAGAAGAAAGAGAGATGAATTGGAAATAATTAGCGTACTGGTTGGGTTGAGGAATATATAACCAAAAGCAAATGTAAGTGCAGCGAAAAGAGTGCATTAGCGAGCGGAGATAATAGGTGCGGTCAGCTTCACTTAAAAGGGGCGAAAAGACGGCGTCCATAGCTAGCTCGCTATAAGACTTCAATGGCTAAAGAGAATCAGCTGCGTGAGAGATCAATGAACAATCGATCTCTTTGCTGCAGCTATTCTTTCTCTTTTATGTCATTTGATTATGTCCCTACCTTTCATCTCCATGTATGGATGCTTCATTTGAAAAGTATTAAAAAAGAATTTCATAAATAAAGAAAAAGGAAAGAAGGTTTCTTGCTACATGTAGAAAATTGGGTTATAATATGTATATATGCAGCTAGGTTAGAATCAGGCAGTAGTTTTTGATGGTGGGATCGATCATGAGGATGATAAGGTTAAAGAAGGGTTAGATTTGAAAATTAGACAAAACGACCTGCTGCTAGCTAGGGGCTGTGTAAATTAACTAACTAAGACAGAAGAAAAAGATGGGCATGAGATAGCTCTGAAAAGTAGTAGAATCAGAAGTAGGGATAGATAGGAAACAAAGAAATTATAAAGAAGAGAGAATGATAATTGGAATAGTAGATGAGAGAGAGAGAGATCAGAGAAGACCCCACTAAAATTATAGCTACAAGAAATGTCTAATGAGTGAGAATATATACACAAACATATATGAAAGGTTGAAAGGTGGTATCGTAGTTAGCACAGAGAGTGGGGCAGCCAGCCAGGCTAAGAAGAAGAAGAAGAAGACGAAGGAGAGAGAAATGGCTTGAAAAGTAAAGGTCAAAGTCCACCTTGGCCATGGTTTGAAAATAGTCAAGGGAGGAGGGCAGAGTGTCTCTTTCCTTTTTCTCCTCTTTCTTTTTAGATAAATCTTTCTACCTTAATCTTTGTTTCTTCTTAACCTTCTTATATATATATATATATATTATATATCTTCTCAATCTATCTCCCCTTTAAAAAGTATAATTAGAAAAGTTTAGACCATTATCTCTATAACTTCATCTAAACTTTTATTATTATAGGTGTATAATTAGATGCCAATAAACATAACATTTTAATTTTGGTTGGTTGAGTTCTTCTAAAAGAATTTCAACTGTTTTTTCTCTTAATTTATTTGCCCTTACTTGGACATCTATTAAGTTTGAGAAGTCTTACTCAAAATTTAAAAAAATTAATACAAACAAGACATAAAAAAGAGAGTAATAAAAAGATATGAAGCCAAGAAAACTAAATAATAGTTTGGCCATATATGTTGAATATTGTCTATGGAGATTCACTTTATTTCCAAACTCAATTAAGGAAAAATAATGTCTCTCCATAAATTGATTTTTCACTTCATCAAATACTAAGAAAAAATGCTTCTTTTTTTTTCCTTAAATCAATCTATCTTCAATTACAAAACACTAAAAAAAAAACTATATCTTATAAATTATGTCAGATCATGATCATGTCCTTTTTCTATGATATAGATTGTAGAACAGTTTGATAAATCATTATCAAATTGACATTGAATATAGGGAGGAAATAAGAAAGAAAATTAACAAAAAAATTAATTTTAAGTTTTAACGGATTATCCAATAGAACAATATATTTTTAATATCAAATGAGAATTATAAGAAAATAAGAAAAAATTAAGAAATTCTAGATAAAAAGAAAGAGGTTCAAATAAATATTTAAAAATTATAAAAAAATTAAGGGTTTTTTAAACAGTAAAATGTTATTGAGAACCCCAAAAAAAAACCAAAATTGAAAAGTTGAAAATCCTTGTAAACATACATTCTCTCCACTTTCTAGCTTTAAGAAAAAGCACTGAATTATTGGAACACAAAATGTTAATTTTAACTTGAATTATATGTAATTTATACATATAGTTGCTCTAAGATTGTTAATTAGAAGATAATCACTTGAAATGAAACAGTAGATGAAAAATATTGCAATAAATTTTTAAATTAAGATGAGACCAGCCTTGTAGGCAGTAATTTAATTATAACAAGACAAAATACTATCATATTAGATGCCTATATGACTTTAATTTCAGTTGGAAATAAGAAGAAAGACTTTTTAGCATTCAATTATAATTAGTTATCTGTATATATATGCAAGATTCTCAAATGGCATAGTGATTAAATAATCTTAACTAATTATAAATTGTTACTTAGCTTAGTGGTAAGTTAAACTTATTCTAAGAATTAATGAGTGTGAGAGTTTTAACCCCTTTTATTTATTTTTTAAATCTTAATTAGGGATATGTAATAATGTAAAACGTATACTTCTCAACACTTAGAGAGGTGTGAATGGCTAAATGTGGTGGCAACTGTTGGCAATTCCTTTTCTTTGAGCAGTGCCGTCATGCTATGATGGCCCCTAACAATGTATCAGCTGTCTCCATTAATGGTTTAATAGGTGAATTGATTTAGATAATGACATAATTTCTATATATTACATCAAACCTCTGTTTGTTTTCTTGCACTACATACGAATGGATAGCATTCAAAGAAGAGGAAATAGAGTAAGAAAAACACTAATTTCAATTATATTTAGTTATTAAAATATTTTTAGGAGGAGAGATTTCCCTTTATTTTTCTTTAATTGGAGTATACAAATTTCAAATTTATATAAAGAAACTAAAATTTAATTAATTGTTTAGTTTAAACTTTGTAATTATTTGGGTTTTGGTTATAAAATCTTCATTCCCAAACAAATATGCAAGACATCTTGAATAGTGCTAATGATCCACCTATTTTTATCCAATTTTTTTCTCTTCAATTTTTAGAATGCACATATTTTGAGTGGCTTTTCAAATATAGCACTGGAGATAGTAAAAACTAAAAACTGTAATATTCTAAAAGTGGCTTTTCTTTTTCCTTCTTTCTAATAACTGTTTTTCTTAACCAAAAATATATATAAATAAATAAAATTTGAACTTCTAAGAGAATCATGAACTTCCCTCATATGCTTTCTTGAAATTCTTTATTTTGAGTTCAAATCATTGGTTAGCAAGCAGTTTTAATTTGGTGAATAAGATATGAAAGATATAAGCTGACCATGAACGTAATTAATGAATTGATTCACCAATTTAACTCAGTATCTTCAAGATCGATTTTTTTAATTAATTCATTTTTTAAGACAATATCAAACATGGGACCATTTGCAAAAAAGATAGCGCCACTTGTATTATTTAAGGGCATGCATGCCTTTGTATCTAAACCAAACAAAAAGGGTAAAGTTCCTCAAAACTTCCTCATGTGAACATTAAAAAAAACACACACACACACACAATTAATAATATTAGAGCTTTTATATTGGAGTTTTCTTTTATTAAATGAACCTATGATATCAGATTTTGCCTTTTGTTTTTATGAAAAGAGAAGAAGGTATAATACATATGCAATAATAAAAGACATTCACATTCATTCATGGTCCATGAAATAATATT
Source organism: Ricinus communis (assembly GCF_019578655.1). NCBI lineage: Eukaryota > Viridiplantae > Streptophyta > Magnoliopsida > Malpighiales > Euphorbiaceae > Ricinus > Ricinus communis. The sequence continues at coordinate 28,281,757 of NC_063258.1, forward strand.
CAAATTGTTCACATTTACTTCAAATTATTCAAACTCTAACTCGTAGTTGGTATTATAGTTGAAGTTTGACCCACGTTGTGGTGATTGTGACTCCATTCTTTTGTTGCCTCATAAGATTGGTGATGTTGTTAAAAGAAGCACAGCCACTAGTTTACAAGAAAATGAATTCTGGAAACTGTCGCGTTTCGGATTTCTTTCTTCTTCTTCTTCTTCTTTTTTATTTTTTAACTTTATTTTTCATTTTAATTTGATGATCATTTCATTATGTCTTAACCCTATACTCTTAACCATATCTCTGGATATAATTTCCTTTTCACCAGAGCCCTTTCATTTGCTTTGATTATTTTCTTAATTTTAGTTAAGCTGTATAATTGTTCTTGATAGAAGTTAAACCGTATAATTTTATAGCTCTAATTTGCGAGGAAAAACATATAAAAATATTCCTTCGAAGTGGATGCAGTTTTAACCTTTTAGGGGATCTAATTAGATTCGATTTTCTTATTATTTCTTAATATGGTATTTGAATATTATAAACTTTTAATTGGTGGGTTTTCATTGGGTTATCTTATTCTTAAGAATCACACTTTTTTTTCTAAAGAATTGCTGCAACAGCAACAAAACAAAAGTGCTTCAGCTTGGTCCTGGAATTCAGATAAGGAATTAAATGTCTACCTCCTTTTAGGAAGATCCTTGGATTTAATCCCTTCATAGCTTTAAGTTGTCTTCCTCTCTAACTCTAAGAACCCTCTTAAAATTAGGGTTTCTGATGTTTTAAGGCCTAACTGGCGGGACTTAGTATCATTAAGAGAGCTTATTTCTAGAAGGGTAATGGAAGCTATTGATAGAACTCCTAGAGAGATTTCAAATTTTAGGAATATGTAGATCTCTCAATAAAATAAATATCTGTCAACTCTGTTTATCACTTTGATGGAGTGTTGTGTTTGAACCTACCTTCCATCTAATCTAATACAGTTCAATGCATTAATTTTAATTTTATATTTTAATTAAGCTTTAATATTTTGATTGGTTGTTAGTTGTAAGTTTTTCATTGACGGCTAGTGTACTATAATTATTTTATTTTGAGAGTTTTTAATTAGTTTTATCATTTTTATTTAAATTCTATTTAGATTTCTAATTTTTTAATTGAAATTTAAACTTATAGATTTAGTTCATGTTTTATTTCATTATTTTTATTCATAGAAGGTTCCACGGACAATGGACTATATAATAAAAATAGTCATCTCCTTACATTTATTATAAAAATAAAAACTTACCAACTCAAGATTTATATCTCTTTGCTCTAGCCACTTAAGCTAGGTCTCAAATGTATCTTTTATTTTGTTATTTATAGGCGGCTATTAGAAAACATTTAATAAATTACTATCTATCAACCTTCTTTAAAAAATTTAAAACTTTATGTGGAGAGCTATCAAAAATAAGCTCCTACCAACTATAAGAAAGTTTAATTTATTTTTTGGTTTAGCTTTATCAAATTTTTAATTAAAATAAAATAAAAATTAATAGTTGAATAATATAAAAGTAAAGATTCCAATAACTTAAAAATATTATTTTTTATTATTATATGGCATGTAAGAGTGATTTTTATTTGAAGTCAATATATAAATTACAAATAATAAAAAAATAAATATGTAAATAAATATTTTATTTTAATATTAAATGATTAATATTTTATTTTTATTATTTAAAATTATTGTATATATATATTAATTATTTATCACTTTTGTACAGAGGTGGTATATGTGCGTCTCCTACATGTGAGATTACCCTGAGGCATTTTGCCACTTTTATGCACGTTTTTTTTCATTGCTATTGTCCCTGCGGCACGTGCCACATAGATTAATCCGCGGAAATGTCATATGTACCTGCGTGGCGTATGTCATGTAGAGAGGCCAAAAGCCCAGCAGCTCGCGAGCTGTGACTGGTGAGGCCTTGCTGTACCAAACTGCAAAAGCCTTAATAACAGCCTAGCCAATGGCCTTTCTTTCTTCCATTGTTTTTTCTTTATTATTTTTAATATGGAAACGCTTGTTTGTAATTTTCATTCAGCACACACAAATTCATTTATTTCAAGGAAGACCCCTTCTTCTACATTTCTTACTCGCCAGGTCCGCATCAGCTTACCCAGTAATCGGAGCTCCGCCACCTTAACACTGAGGGGAATGGCTGATTCCACCCAAAACCCAGGTAACCCAATAAGATTTGGTACTTACATTTTCTAACCTTTAATTGATAAGTAACATTTAAGTATTGACAATTCATAATTCTTTTTCAATCTTTTTTTCTGTTTTTAAGTTCTTAAGCAGCAGAAGGTTATAATACCAAACAAGCATGGCGAAAAAATCGTGGGTTTATTACACGATACTGGATCTAAGGAGATTGTTGTCTTATGCCATGGCTTCCGTTCCACAAAGGTAAATCTTGACTTTGTTCGTGTTGCAGTTAGTGCAGTGTAGTTCATATTTTCTGTTGTTGGATATGGATATTGGTAAATGCTCATAATAAAACCGATTTACCTTTTCTCTTTTTAACAGGAACAAGAGACTATGGTGAACCTTGCTGTTGCATTAGAAAATGAAGGAATTAGTGCTTTCCGTTTTGACTTTGCTGGAAATGGGTAGGCTGTTATTGGATTTTTTTCATTGTGCATATCACTTTTATAATGCTTCCACGACAATTCATTATAATATTAAGCTTAACAAAAAGCCATCTTTTCTATGCATTGTATTGCAGTGACAATTAAATAGTGACTTTCGATTTACTGAAGTTTTATTTGAAGAGACAATGGACTTCGAATTATATATATTGCACACACGGTTTACTCCAGGAAATTGACGTTTATTCTGTCGGTTCCAACTTTATTTGCACGGTCTTGTGTTGATCTTTTAGTGATGCGATCTTTCCAGAGAAAGTGAAGGTTCATTTGCATATGGTAACTACTGGAAAGAGGCTGATGATATTCGTGCTGTAATTGAACACTTCTCCGGAGCAAACCGTGTCACAAGTGTGATTCTTGGCCATAGTAAAGGTGCGTATGGTTATTCCCAAAATAAAAAATGATTGTCAGGATAATTTTGTTTTCTTGTCTTCTTGGTGAGACATTTCTTTCTATAAATTTTCCCTTCTTGTGGGATTGAAGAAACTCAGCTTAGTGGTCTTGCTTCTAGTTTATAGCTTTGTCCGTCTCACATTTCCTTTCAGCATCCAGTTTGAAAACCCTGCAGTCTGCTATTATAGTTTGAAGTTGTGTCCTTATTTTGCTAATGTATTCGCAGGAGGTGATGATGTGCTCCTATATGCCTCAAAATATCATGATATCGGTGCAGTTGTCAATATTTCCGGTCGTTATGATCTCAATAAAGGGATTGAGGAACGATTTGGGAAAGACTTCATGGAAAAAATTAAGCAAGATGGATTCTTTGATGTAAAGAACAAAGCAGGTGATTCTTTCTTGTCCAAATGTGTGTAAATTCATAAAGAGCTGGGTGAGGAGTGGGAGGCAAGGTCAGGAAAGATTTTTTTTTTTAAAGGAAAAAAAAAAAAGAGTGGGCAAGTTCATCTGTTGTATTTGCCGGCAGATTCATTGAATTGATATCCTCTATTTTGCGCACAAGACACTAAGGTTATTATGGATGCTTGTCTGGCACTTTTCTATTGCAGGAACTATTATTTATCGGATTACGCTGGAAAGTTTGATGGATCGCCTCAACACAGATGTACATAAAGCTTGTCTTCAGATTGATAAAGAGTGCAGGTGAGCAGTATCCTAGCATTTCTTTTTCTTGACCAAGTTTACATCATGTCGCAAATTTAGTTCTTTATTCTTAAGGTTGACAGAGAAAGATAAAGCAGTAGGATGTCTTGATGATTCCTGTTCTTGTAACTTGTAATTGTTGCTTTGCATGACAAACGTGAAAGAGCTAATGTTTGCATTTTGACTATTCCGAGCACTGAATCACTTCTTAGTTGGTTGTTTTCTCTTTAATCTGTATTTTTAATTCATTTATGAACAGTTTTAAATGCATTGCCTACAGGTGCTTTTTTGTGACTGAATTGATATTCCATGTACAGGGTCTTCACTGTCCATGGATCTGCTGATGAAATCATTCCTGTGGAAGATGCATTAGAATTTGACAAGATCATACCTAATCACAAATTACAAATCATAGAAGGAGCTAATCATTCATACACGTCACACCAAGCTGAGTTAACATCTGCTGTTCTGAATTTTATAAAAGAAATCTTGCAGTAGGACAAGGGTACCCCCAGCTAGGTATTTACAGCTGATGATATGTATTCAGAGACTGGCGAAACCTACATTCTATAACTGAGAAATGTTTGTAGTTAGAAAATGTAATTGATGACAAGTATTGTTGTAAGCAGGTTGCACATGGTAGAACCTAGCATGTAATAAGAATTGTTGAAGTCATGATGCACTCAGTTTAATTTGAAATTAGAAGTAAGACTGTATGGCATTAAAATTACAGGTTGGTTGCATTTGTCATTCAGAATGCCTGTATATAATTTGTCCGGAGAAATATTTTATAACTCTAGAATGCAATCCAATAAAAACAACCTGGTGTTTAGGCATTTTCAACTTCTAGTTGATGCATGGTGAAACGGTGTGGTTTCCTTGTATACTAAATTTAGATGCTACTACGTTCTTCCAGCCAGGAAGAGCTAAACATCATTCCAAGTAATAAATTATTGCAGAATCCATTTATTTACAGAGACATTACATTTATGCAAGCAGCTGTAACTTAAAAAGCTGTTGAAAAGTCATCCTTTTAACTGACAGAAGCAAAGAAGCTAATGCTTACATGGTCAAACATCCCCAGAGCATATTAAATTAACTTGAAAGATCTCTACTCTCCAGTAATTATACTTGATATCCTGTAAATGTCCAAGAGCATGAAAATGCAATTTTAGGTCACAGTATTATCTAGTCCGGTGATGCATTGGCAAGTTGGAATCGATCTTTCCCAGCATCTAAGATGTATGATGTAAAAATAACTGGCCTTCTTTGAATCATGTTCTAGTTCTGGTAATAGGTATTCTCGTTGATACGAGATATGCCTCTTCCCCTCCCTGGAACAAATAACAGCAATTAAAATCTATCTTGGCATGCAAAATGGCCCAAAGATTCTTTCTGGTAAGGATGCTACCTTCTGTGGAAATTCCAGAAATTAAAATTTTAGGTAAATGGCAGATCTAAAAACCGTTTTAAACATTTACAAGGAAAAACTCATATTGAGAGCAAGCACCATAATTTCTTTAGCACAATGGAAATAGTTATATCAAAATCTAGCATAACTTTAAAGGATGATACTCTGTTGTCCGCTTTTTTTTTCTTATAGACAAAGAATCACGGCTGATGGTGCCGAAGTAGCAAATAGCAAGTAAAACTACCAAAAACTGCTTAGTGTTATGCTCAGGTTGAAAGAATCAAAAATCAAAATGACTCACAGAAGAGGAGGCATGGTATATCAATTATCCAAAAATTTGGACACTCACTTACCTCTTCAACATCACTGTCAGAAATAGAAGAATCATCCAACCTTGAGCTCATTTTATCGACATCAATCTCCTTACCAGATTCCATGTCTTCCTGAAATTAGTAAGAAAAAAAATTGACAAAGTTAGCTCTTAAGTTTTGGAAAATCACCAATTTAATGCAGAAATGCAGTTTCATACTAATTCCAACTTCAGTAGCTCAATTCTCTCCTGCAAGTCTGAGATATGATGCTTTAGTGCCTGCAGAAGGAATAAATTAGATAGCAACAAAGATTACATCCCCTTTTGCCAAAAAACAGAAAAAACCATGAAGACAAACAGAAGTCTATAGTACTCTTACCTCACGTCTCTGAAGTTCAATTGACCTGACTAATGCCTGTCGTTTTGTCAATAAATTTTTGGGCCTCATTACCTCTGGATGTAGATAATTCTTTCCACGGTATACAATGATTGCATAGCCTTTAGTTGTTCGTTCTATAGATACTAATACTCCACCACTCTCAGCTTCCAAAGAAATCGCAATGTGCTTGACTTGTGCAAAGCTTTTTCCTCTCACAATCACCTTTACCAATTCACGATATTTCCAGTGCAAGTGCATGTTTTCTATGGTACCATCATAAACCCCTCTCTTTCCTGGAAAAGAAACCAAAAGGATATTTAACTCCTTCCCGTAGAATCATTAATTCCAGAATCAAATTGGTCAAAATTTACCTAGGAACAAATAGGGCTTCATGCTCAGACCAATCTTGCGAAACAAGAATCTTTCTTCGTCACTTATAGTTTCTAAATCAGTTGGGAGGCCTGATGGATCTAGATGTTCATGTACCTTTGCTAAAGCTTTCTCCGCTTTTCTGAGTTTCCCTTTTGCCTAAGACAATTTCAAATTATCCAAGAAGTTATAAAGTGCTAAAGAGGTATGTGTCTAAGAATATTTGCACTAAATTAAGATAGCATATTCATAACTTACAAGAGCTAGTTTATTCTCGAGATGTTTGACTAATGAAGCGCGTTTAGCTAAAACTGCTTCTCTCAGCATTTCATCTATATCTGGACTACCTCTTTGGTCCCTCCAGTGAGAGGTTGCTGCTACAGTTTCAGCAAGAGTTCCAGCAACCAATGGAACTTTAGAAGTTTTGGCACTTGACTCAACAGAAGCCAAGGCCATCTGCCGAGCTTGCTCTTCCTCATCTTGTTTAAGATAAGTTAATTTCTTCCTTTCTTTCAGAGTCTTCACAATAGCAGGTGGCAAGAAATCATTCCCCCTGTAAAATACAATATACTCCTTGTTTCTAGAAAGTAGTATTCCACCTGTTAATACCTGTGTGCAAGAAATACAGCTCTTGTTATGGGGGAGGATTAATGCTAGAGATGGATATCCACAATCTAACATGATAAATAAGTAGTTGGCAACTAGAACAGAGCAGAGTGGCCATCAGACTTAAACTCTGATGGAATAAAATGCATAGAAGACCATCCCCAGTAAGAACTCAAAACATATCTTGAGCAACAGAAATATTTAGTTTTCAGATCTACACTTATTCTGTCTGCGGAAATAGAAAAAAAAATGAAAAGGAAAGATTTTCCGCAGGAAAATGTGTTCATAAGTTTTTATAAACTGCAATATTTGCATAACAATTCTGTCCTCAGTGCACTTAACAAAAGAAGAGGACAATTTACATCTTAAGATTTGAGAAGACTGTATAAAGTAATTCAAATATTAAAACCACCTTCACATTGGAACTTGAATGACCTTTTGAAATGCTAACTTTTGTTCCACGCATGAGACATGAAATTAAAATATCTGAGTGTTCTAGGATGATGATTAGTTACTCAAACTGGAATATGATGGGTGGAGAAATCCAGGATAAACTTAAGAAAAAAAGTAGTGCCCACCGCTATAAATGATAATAGATTTAATAACTTCTCTTCCTAAGGAAACAAAGAAAAATTCAGATGACTGAGACTGACTTTGCTTCGGAGTACGAAAAGCTAAAAAGGACATATCAATTAAACTCCACTTGATATTCTCAAGCATGGTAAAACCCAAACCATAGACTCCACATTCAAGAAGGACGACTGTCCATTTGTGTCTCACCTTGAGCTCTTCGGCCATTCTCTCATTACGTGTATTCTGCACACCACGTTTTATGGCTATTTTTACAATAGCACTTCTTTCCCATAGTTTCACTATAGCTTTAGCCAGACCTTGCAGTTGTCTGTTCCTTCCTACAAAAATAATTAAATATTAAGTATTTCACAAAACATGCTTCTATAAATATGAACATAATCATGTCAGTTATAGCATACCAAGGGCAAAATGAGGAGGCACTGTTCTTGCAAGCCTACGGAAAATCGTCATCTCCTTGTCTGTTAAACAATGTCTTACCCCATAAGGAAGAAGTCTGAATGGAGGTTTATATCCAGGATCCACTGCAAGAAGCAAATCTGCATCAACAGGCAATGGCTCACGGCCACACCAGTCTTCAAACCTGGGACCCAGCTCATCCAAGAACTGGTTTAGTTCAGTGAAGTCTGTGAGTTCTTCTCGAGATAAATCCTTCAAATACTTTGCACGATCAGGTATATATGATTCTGTAGTTCCAATGAAGTGCTTTACTCCTATATTGAGTGTAGCATTACTTGTCACTTCTTCTGGATGTGCCAAAATTTCCTTACCAGCCTCATCTTGCTTGGAAAATGACCGCACACAATGTAATTTGTACGAAATTCCTCTGTACAACACCACTGAACTCCCTGACCTCCATATAACCAAACCCCCAGTTCTATTCTGACACAGGAAATTATTCAATTAATATAAGATGCTATTAGACTTTGTGGTTACTACACAAATATTCTGGATATATGCTCAACAACTATGAGTCTTCGAAACCATGCTTTTTTTCCATCTAAAACAGGTTCATGTGCTAAATTCAATCAAGAACAAACAAACAAATGACCTGATTTTCTTTAAGCTACAAAGTCCCTGGCATAGTCTTATATATAACTAGCAATTACAATAAAATTAAAGAGTGCACAATTACTGACCTCTAAAATCTCATGCGTCCTTCTCATGTTAAATGAAAGAGGCTCTTCAAACTTCAACTTCACCACTTCATCAAGCCTCCACTTCTCATGAACTGCATCCACCAAATCCTGATTAATGCCTGCAGCCCCCACTTTAATCCTCTCATACATCCTCAAGGCAACATTCCTCAGCCTCTTCAACTCATGTTCAGGCAACATTCTCTCAGCCAACTCTGTATTGCTTCTCTTCCCCCTCAAATAGCCTTCCACAGACTCCATTACCCTCTCTTTCTCCCAGGGCAATTCAATTGAACTGCTATTATCATCATAAGAAACCTGAACCCCGTATCCTCCGTTGGCCCCAAAAGGTTTCTCATTTATATAAGATGGACTTTTAGAGTACTTAGCTCTTGCTATTTCGTTATCCCTTTTTAACTCGACTGAAAAGCCACCAACTTGAACTTTAGCTTCCTTAAATTTCTTATCATAATTAACTTCTTTAACTAACCTTTCTGCATTATCAACATGTAAAATATTATCCTCTTTCTTAAATTTGTCATTACAAGTAACTTCCTTTTCCAAGTTTTCCACTATATCAACAACAGTGTGTACATCGTTTTGTACAACATTTTCTCCAATTTTAGGCCGAGAAGAGAAATGGTTTTTTTTGGGTCTTGTTCCATGTACCCAAGGAGCTGTAGTTAAATGATTTGGTAAAGAAACACTCACTGAATCATCATCAATGGAAGATGGGTTGGCATCAATTTCAGCTTTAGATAAAGTAACCCCAGAAATCTCACACCTTTCTATTTCTTCCTCGTCATTTTTCCCTTGTCCTTGATGTTCTTGTTGTTGTTCTGGTTCTTGCCATGGAAACGTGTCTCTTGTTGAAGGGACTTTGAGAGACCATTTATCACGAATTTGTTCAAAAAAGCTAGGCCTTGGCTTTCTTTTGGTCTTTGTGGCACTAACTTGAATTGAGCGACTATAAGAGCAATTTGTTTCAAAGTTGAAAGCTTTAAATGGAGAATGAGATCGGGCTTGCAGGAAAAGGGGGTATCGAGAAGAAGAAGAAGAAGTGGAAAGCGTGAGCGCCATATCCATGGCTACTGCCAGTAACAGCAACAGCGTTTTGAGGCCTTGAGCATGTGATGCAATAATAGCAGCGTTTAACAAGAGGCCCATTTTTTGTTATTTTGACAATTGATCAGGCCCATAATATATACTATGCTAGATTGGTATTTGAGCTCAGTTGACCCTCTTAAGGTTACCAGATGACAATATCTTCGAGTCTTGGACCAAATAATAATTTTATAGGTTTAAGTCGGATCAATTTTGGGTTAGGTGTGTTACTTCAGAAGAATTGTTATGGAAATCTTATTTGAAACATAAATGGAAAGATTTAGGTAGATTGCAAAAGGAACAAGTCTACTTGGTGCTATTATACTTAATAAGGTTCATATCCTATTTCACTCTTTGCTACTTCACTAGCTGGTTATCTTCCGCTAGCTGCTTGGCGAACATTCTGCTGTATTTGTACAAGTCGGGACACAATCCCATGTTGCTAAAAGTAAGAGCTTTTGTTATGTTTTATAAATAAACACTTGTAATTAGGCTTATAAACAGCTCAAAAATGTTTTGGGAATCACACGCCAAAATATCAGTTTTATTGTAATTGGCTGCATTTTTTTCAGTACTTTATGCACGCCCAGAATTTTTAGTTTCAAACGGTAAGAGCTAGAAAGTAAATCTCAAAGGAAGTGGGTTCGAAGGAACAGCTCGCAAGCTAGCTGGAAGCAATTCCTTTCTGAAAATGCCACTGCAACTTTATTGTTTTGTTTTTGTTCAACTTTGATTGAGAATATCTGGTATAGAAGCACAAAACAAAGAGAGAAATGGATGTTTCAGTAATCCCATCACCAATATATATATATATATATATATATATATAGAGAGAGAGAGAGAGAGATAGAGATAGAGAGTATTATATATATATATATATATAGAGAGAGAGAGAGAGAGATAGAGAGTATTTTGAATAGATTATTACTCCACGTTCTTGATATCTTTTCTTTATTATATATGCCAAAAGGTCATAGCTAACAAGCTAGTATTCTAGGAGCTTCAATGGCTATAAAAAATAGAAGATGGATAGTAGTAGGGATAATGAGAAGTGAGAAATGATGAGGAGGGAGGCTACTTTCTTTGTCTCCTACTCGCCTGCAAGCTGCAACTAAAGATGCCAACATTCTGTACGCCTTATCAATTTTACCATGGCCCCATCTTCATCTTGAGGCCGCAAAGCAACCCAAATTCTGCCTTATTATTCTTCTTTCTCTCTTCATTGTTCATTCATAACTACTTTCTATCATTCTCATCATTTTAGCATATTAGGTTTGTTTTCACTTTGCAGCTAAGATGCCTCTCTTTCCCCCCACATGTGGGGATACTGCTATGATACTGTTCCTATATATATATATATGGTTTTCGCCTTTTCTTTCTTTTTCTTTTTTCTTTTTTAATGCGGCACTGTGGTATGAGTAATTCAGTTTTCTTGCAATGAGCTAAAACCCATTTCTATCTTCATAATTGCATATCGCAGTCCAGAGCTTTTCTTTTTTCTTCTTTTTGGTGCTTTCACTTCTATGTCTATAGTACTTGAAAACACACTATGCTTGAACTATTATAATGGCATGAGGTGTCAAGAAATTTACATACCAAATTGTAGTAAGGTGTAATAACCAAAACTAATATGAAATATTTAACTCTAGTTTCATCATAGTCAACATAAGACTAGGAAAAAAAAAGGATTTCTTTAAGCAATTTTGATTGGAATGAAGTAAATCAAGTTGGAAAAATAAAATCTTGTTTATATTTACAGGCGAATCCTTGAGAAATAGCTTCAAAATAACTTTCTAATTTGGGGATTCCTTCAGTACTATGGTAATTCCTGCCAACTTCTAGTAACAGTTCTGTATTTGCTCCTCTAGCCTCTCGCTAACATTAATTACCTCCCCCCCCCCCCCCAAAAAAAAAAAAAATTAATAATAATAATTATGAAATACAAGAACTAACTGACTAAGCCAGTAATTAGAATGTCAATTGAAAATTCTCTGGCCTGGCGACAGCATCCTTTTTGGATCAAATTTAGCTTTCCTCTCTACGAAAGTTCTCCATTTGGATCCAAAATGGTCGGTCCATTCTTCTTTAGTTGTGTAATGGGGAAAATACTGCTTAACTTTAATCCCAGCTTTATCACAGTAGTTTAACAAATCTTTATTCTGATCATCATATGTCTGCCAGTCATCAAACCCACTTGAATGCAAGAATCCTACAGTGTAGAAAACATCCTCATCTGGTATCACTGCTGAAGTACGATCATCCCATCTACAAATTTGATTTTCATTTAGTTAATCAGAACCATATACATATGTATGTCTTTACTTAATTTTGTGAAACAAGAAATTACTTAACAAAAAGAAAAACAAAAGTAAGTAGTACATTGACTTACTTGTTTCTGTTCATGGGGTAAACAAGGACGGGTCCTGTAGTAACATTTCGTTTAAGTACAATGTCCCGGAAAACACCTGAATTGAAGTCAGAGATACTAGATTTTGGCAAAAATAGATTTAGCCATGGATGAGGAACGTCCCAAAGTCCTTGTGATTGAAGCTTTATCTCTCCACTTCTTACTCTATCTAAAAAATCAACATAAGGCACATCTTTCTCAAACATAAATCCGTCGGCGAAGCTTAACCCTTTGAACATTAGTTGAAGTTCCTATAATACATTTAAGAAAACAATAATTAATTAATATCCAGAAATTAGAAAACAATAATTATGATCAAGAGCGATAACTAATTAAGAATAGATAAATGTACGTACCATCGACATAGAATGTTGGGTGGCATCATCATAATACTTGGCTACTTCTAGACAGTAGATGATGCCATGTTGGGTTACTAGGGACATTATTCTGGGAATATCAGAAGAAGGGAAAAAGGAGGATCTCCAATTATTTGGAGGACCTTGGTTCATAAGAAGTGAACCTTCCACATAATCCAGTGCATTGCTTTGTTTCCTTCCATTGATTGAGATTAAACATTCTTGGTCTTTGGTGAATTCGGAGAAATCACTGTAAAGCATCCGTACCCATTTAACCTGAAAATCAAGAAACAAAAATACAGGACAGCGCGATGAGTTTACGGTACAGAATGAAACAAAGTAATTAAAATATATTATATAATTGGTAAACTTTCCAAAACTGAATGTTCTTTTGTACTGTATCTGTGTAATTGTAGGACTTTTTCCATGTTTTATAAAGTAGAATTGCTACAATATACAAAATCATACCTTCTTTGGTGCTGGCTCTAAAGCTATTCTAGCTCTGGTTATAATCCCAAACTGTCCCAAGCCTCCAAGAACAGCATAAAATAGATCAGAATTCCTGTGCCCAGAGCAAGTCACAAGCTCCCCTCTTCCTGGGTAAAAAAAAAAAAAAAAAAATAGGAAAGAAAGAAATGATAAATCTCATGTGTCAACCCTAAAATAACTGCATGCATGCAAACTTCTAAAAGGAAAAGAAAGTGCCGTTCACACATTACATAGTCCTTTTCAATTAATTAATTAATTTGATGTTTCACATGCTACTCTGCTAGAGAAAAATAATAATACTGAAATGAAACACTGGACCTATAACCAAAAGAAATGGACCAATTTGCCAAATCAATAATGCAATAATTCAGTAATATTAATGACCATAAATAACTAAATCACAAAGTGATTTCATTGTCTTGAAAATTCAAGTCCATGTTGCCTATGGGAACACAACTATGAATAACTTAACTTAGCATATAATAAGAGACAATTTCACACTGTGGGACCAAATTGGAGGAGTAACTTTTTTATTTGTTACATTTCTAAAACATTAATAAATGCCATGAGAATGACTTAAACTGAATGTTTCGCAACCACCACTATCACCGCCATCGCCACCGCCGTATTGTGTAAATAAAAATGTGAAGAAAAGGAAGAAAAAAAAAACACTAACTTCAGAGAATTATTCCTTGTTTATGTTTTATAACGCTCACCTGTGACAACATCCATTTCATAAACGTTGCTGATCTGAGGACCGTATCGAAAACTTTGTCCACTAATTCCAGCATTCGATAGTGTTCCTCCAACGGTGAGATACAGATAATCTGTCCATGAAACTGGTGCAAGACCATGTTCAATAGTAGCATTTAACACATCAATCCATAGTTGCTCACCTCCAACATCTGCATAAAAACCCAATAAAGGGTCTTTCGAGACTGTAACTCCCCCATTAGTCTTTTCTATGATACTTCTTAAATGCATCATATCTACTACTACCCCATCAGGAGCCATAGCCTGTCCATTGATAGAGTGGCTGCGGCCTCTGGCAGATACAGTTAAAGGAGCAGAATAATTGTAGGCAAAGTTTATTAGACTAACAATGTCTTGTACAGAAGATGGATAAAGAACTGCTGCTGGTTTTTTATGAACAAGGTTACCGTAATCGCTAGAGGCTGATTTAATGGAGGAAGGGTCGGTGTGGATTCGTTCTGCAAAATCAAGGGTCAGGAGTTTAGGTGGTAGCAAAGTTGTCAAGGGCTTTACCTTTCCTACTGTAGACACTAAACGGGTTATAAATAATATGACTATGAAATAAGCTGGAAATGCATAATTCTCTGCCATTTTTGTCTTTTTTTCTTTCTTTTTGGTTGCTTTCTTGATCAAGAAAGAAAGAAAGGAAGGAAAGGAGAAGGAGAAGCGGTGGCGGTGGTTGTGGTTGTGGTGATCGGAGATGAAAGAGAGATGCCGGTAGGTGTGCATATTTATAGATAGAAAACGAGAGAGAAGGAGAGAGGAAAACTTTTGCATGAAAATGATATGGAAATCTAGAGCTGCAGAGAAGAAAATCTTTAGGGGGTTCAGTAAACGACACCGTATTGAAGGATGCATAATTTGTCGAAGATATGCTAGGACAAGAAATTAGATTCATATTCATAAGTAACTCGTGTCCTCGTGGCTATGGCAATCAAAGGAAAAATCTTTTCTAAAAAAAAGATAAATAAATAAGTAAAAGAAAAGGAAGTATTACGTGTTTCTTTTGTTTTGTAATCATCATGATGATGATTCCAACCCACCCACAGCTTTGTTTCAATATTCTTGTAGGTCTACTTTGCTAAAGAGGCCAAACCAGATTGATTTGAACCGTTAGATATGCAATCTTATGGTCAAGATATGGTCAAGTTTGGTCCTGTTATATATACCCAATTTCCAATTTTACGTTTTTTCTTTTTTCTTTGGCATAGATAATAAGAAGTTTCATCATGGGCAACCCTCTTCCCTGAAATAGGATGAATGGTGGTCAAGATTAGGTAATCATCAAAAGGATCTTTAAGATTTTCCTTGAGGTTTCGGAAGAATTCTAATGAATCAAGGAATTGTCTTGGATATGAGATTCATTTTTTTTCTTTTATGGATGTGAAATTTGATTATAATTGAATATATTGAAAACATCAGATTGGTACTTTCTCCATTCTAAGATTTTGTTTGCTCATATCCAAGGCTACATATAATTGGTTAAAGTCAAAAGAAAAAAACACAAATCCGAAACATAATTACCTGGCCTATGTTTGTCTCATTAAATTTCTGTTAATTTCAATGGAGCAATTAGGATGTTTCCATGGCCTTTTCATCATTACTGCTTTAGGAAATATTAACTTCAATTAATATTTATATATGTTCGTCATTGTCACACTTTTAAGTACTCTGCCATGGTCTAATCCAAGCTTTTAAGATCTGCCCAGGAAAAGCTAAACAGAGATTTATATTAATGGACGACTTGATTAACAAGATAAAATTCTTATTTAGCAACTTGCTTCCTTAAAGAAATTGCATTTGCCTCTCAGAAGGAAAAAAAGAAAAAGAAGAAAATATTATACGACAACAGCATGCCATGCACACGAGGAAAGAAATTGGACCAACTGGCAACTTGGGTGCGTTCCTAGCTATATAGAGCTTGTATAAAATTCTTGCAACACACATTTTATAATAATTATGTGTCAAAGAATGAAAACCATATGATAATTAAATTATTTATATGTTTATATGATATGTTGTTGTCTTCCATTTTTTTTCAAAAAATGCTATAGGAACCCTATGATTTTATATTTAATGGTCCTAAGAGAATAATATTGGCAGGAAATCAATATGTTTAAATTTATATGATTCAAAGAGTAATCTTTGACCTAAAGATCTTATGGGTGTGAGACCTATCAGATAACAGCAGCCCTTAACCAGTACGATATGAATCCTCTTATTTCAAGTCCAAATGAAAACAATATAATTATGCATATTGTAATCTTTAACATTCTAGTGTATCATGCTGGCTATTTAATCTATAATAGCTCTCTGGACCCTAATGAAGCTAGAGACTAATTAATAATTGGTTTAGCTGAATGATTTAAATAGTAGCCAAAAGGTTACAAGGCTACGCATTCTTTCTTTCTAATAATGAATATTTTTGGATTCCAACTTGATCTATATATTACATGTAAAATAACATCAAGAAACTTAATGAAAACAACTAAGCATGCTTCCCCACATGCCACAATAGTGTTAGTTAGGTCTTTATACCTACCAATATAATTTATATATATAGAGAGAGAGAGAGAGAACTTCAATGAGAAAATGAATAGTGACACTGTATATTCCTTAAGATTACATAGTTCAAAAGAAAAACACATTTTTTTTAATTTTCGGGTGAAGAATAATTGCTATAGTAAGGCAGCAATTACGATTGGTATGTGCATAAAAGTAAGACATGCATAAAGTATAAAATTTGCAAGGGGCTATACATATGTCTTTCGATTGAAAAACAATGCGTAGCTTAGGCATGATGTTGTTGGTTTAGCAAGTTCAATTGTACCTTTCCTTGTGTACATCATGGCAGTGTCTGTGTGGTGTCTTGAAAATCAAAGGCCTAACCATGGTTTAATACTTTTGAAAAAACTATTAATTTCTAGCCATAATGTTGTTCGACTGATGTTTACACTTGCTGCACCTTTGCTTGGCACACCAAAATATTAAATACATTGCATGTTTTAAAAGAAATAAAGGTATTATGCTTTTATTATTCGCTCTAACCTCATGACATTTTCTTTTTTACATTGATCATGATACTAAATTTTTACTAGATCTCATCAACTTATCAAAAATGGAATGAAGAATATGGTCTGAACATAGAGATTCTACTGTAAATGTTTGTCAAAAGTGGATGTAGCTAGTAATAATAGAATTGTTTTTTTTGGTTAAATGTAGTATGTGCTTCTTCATGATGAACACTAGTATTGAAAGAGAAAAAGAAAGGGAGGCCCCTCGTGCAGAAAAACATGGGTAGGGACCTTGTGGGGAGAGGCTACAAGCAAAGATACTCAAAATCTTTATGGGGATCGAAGCCAGCCCACAAGATCACGTGGTCCAAAACCACCACCACCGCCATCACCACCACTCTACCCCCACCACCAGCACCACCATCATCCACACCATACACAGCAAAAAGGAAAAATAAAAATAAAGAAGAAGAAGAGAGATAAAGAAAATCTTTGTGTCATGATCTTTGATTATTATTGCTCACGTACTGCAATTATATCCACTCATGCGTGCATGAAAAGGAAGGTATCATCTAACATTATAAATAAAGTGCAAAGTGCAAACAACAACAAAGAACTTGCTTCTCTCGTTTTTGTCCATCTCTACCACAACTGCTTTTAAAATATATAAATATTAATATAAATATAATTACATTACAACCAAAGTACGTGTCTGAATAATTAGACTGGTTATGTTCCTCTTCAACAACAAGACGAATTGTTAGTTCGATCTCAACTCTCAAGTATAAGAACATGTCCTTCATAAATTGTTGTAAGATTTTGGATTCTTGTGCCTTTTTATTTGTCCTCTTCATGCACATTATTTAATATAATATATTCATCTTTGTGATCTTATGGTGTATTTATATTTTTATATTCTAAATAAAAACATTTCTAATTTGCGGTAGAACTATAATAAAATTCTCTGCTTAAAAATATATATCTATAGATTAGATAGTTCAGTACAGTTTTCTTATGGATTAGTATCCAAAAGTTCTATAAATTTTATTTTATTTATTTTTTATATGCAGTGAGGATTCTTTATATGAAGAATCAATTTCATTTCACATTGGACCATTAATAATTAAGTGGCCTAATATTACGACTATAAAGTAATGGTTGGTAAAGTCTAGCTTCTGGCTTCAAATGCTTGGTTTCATTCATAGCACCATTGGAATTTACGTGTAAATTGATATGATGATAATGTCAGTGAAAGAAAAGGGTTCTCCCATGATATATTCGTGTAAAATGTGTTAAACTTGGCTTAAAGACTGCACCTGCACCTATAAACAAAGCCACTTGTACACCGAGACTCATAAGGTATACACAGTAAAGTCTTATGGAACTATATTCAACATCAAAATGGCGGTAATGAGATAGTTAAACTATATATAATATAACTGAGACAGGCTAGAGCATTTTGCATGATTTCCAATTTTTTTCTTAAGAAAAAGAAAGAGTTAAAGGGGGTGGCTGGTGGTGGGCAGTGGAAAGGGAGGTGCCTAATTTGAGAAAAAATATTGACAAAAATGGGCCAGCTTACCGAGGCTACGAGGACTCATGGATTGACACTGTCTGTACTCTAGGGTGCCTTACAGACAGAGATTTCAAGCAGGCAAGATGGAGGATTC
Source organism: Ricinus communis (assembly GCF_019578655.1). Lineage (NCBI taxonomy): Eukaryota > Viridiplantae > Streptophyta > Magnoliopsida > Malpighiales > Euphorbiaceae > Ricinus > Ricinus communis. Next base: position 28,300,124 of record NC_063258.1, read on the forward strand.
GTCCTGTAAATGGGGAATGGACCCGCCACCTCCTTCTATAAGGCGCGTGTTTACCAAATCCCTCGAGTAAAAAAGGTCCATGCATATTTCCCTTTATTTATTTTCTTTTTCTTCCCTTTACAACCTAGCTAGGTTATGTGTGTGCCTTATTGTTCTTGTTAGCTGCCTTTTCTTTCTTCTTCTTCTTCTTCTTCTTACTCCTTTTTGCCAAAACTAGAGAGTTGTCACAGTTAAAAGGAGATCATGGGCAGTTATGGGGCCACGTACGGCTGTATACAGCCATAGCCTAATGCCATTGGCAAGGGGCTATGCTTATGTGCCTTCGGGCTTCACGTTAAGCAAATTCTACAGACTCCACTTTTCTTTCGCATTTTTGAGGCGATAGTTTAGAGATTAATTACCTGTTGTGTTTCTTAGTATTGCTTATCCGAAAATTAAAAGAAAGAAAAAGAAGAGACGCAACCATCAATTTGCGCACTCAACTTGTTTCAAGAGATCAAATAGGTTGATTACTCTAATAAATAGACTTAATATTATTATTTTAAGGCCACATCACTCCGAACTTGAGCTATAAGTAGTATGCTTCAAAACATGTTAATGTAATTAAAATTAAAACTAAAAATTATTTCTTGATTTATATATTTATATAATTATCCTTTTAGAAACTATATATATATTATTTAATTATCGTTAAACTAATAACCCTATTAGCAGCAGGGTCATCATGACCACCATAATATTTGTTTAGAACATTATCAGAATAATATTTGGTTTGTAGCGGTCAGGAGCAACAGTGAGAATGAAAGAAGTTTTTTTTTTTATTTAGACGTTTTTTTCTCATATAGTGATAGTGATTATTATTTATTAAATATTTAATCCACCTCATTTTACAGGAAACTGCAGAATAAACACCAATTTTGTTCAGAACAGGAAATCATTTAGCTCGATAACAGAAGTTATGTGTTTATTTGCTCAAACAATTCCAACTTCAGTTTTGTTAGTATTTAAGCTTAGATAATGGTATATTATAGCTTAACTAAAGTTCTCAATTCTAATCTGTTGCGTAAAAATTTTTAAAAAAATATTTTATCGTCCGTAAAAATTTTATTCAACACACTTTAAATTAAATATATATATATATATAAATTATTCCTTTGTCCTTTCTTTTATTCTCCTAAAAAAATAAAATGAAAGATATAAGAATCTATATATAGATGATTCGATCAAACATGTGTCAAGCTCAAATGCGACAGGACATTTGTGGAAACTAAAGCACACAGCCTAATTCTAGCTTAGATAGAATCACATTCGTAGTTGTATCACATAATTAAACAACATTTTTATTTGGTTGAATGATATATGAATCCGAGAATTCAATATGGCCAAGTTGCTGACCCGTTTCTAATGTCCATAATAGAAGGGTATTTGATTGATTGTGTTTGTGAAATAATTTAAAGATCAGTGATTCTCAAATTCTATCGAGAACACATAAACTCCACTTTATTATATCGGATCAAACCATTACGAGCCATATGAACATTGTTTCAGGCCCTTTCTAAAAAGGGTGATGAGAAAGTACAAGAAAATAGAGAAGGTCGAAATCAAGAAAATGCTAGACATGTGAAAGAATAAAAAAGCTAGTTTCTTTCATGTCCTTCGACTTGCAATATAGATACACATACATCACATGCTTCAATATTATCGATAGACCATATATAGTGGCATTGTCTAGTCATTCAATCAGAGTTTAGTGAGTGGTAGTGAGTACAGAGAGAAGTAGGGTTGAGTTCGCTTTGCCACGAAAGAATGGACGCCTTCCAAGTGAAAGTAACTTTGGCCATTAGATACCCTGACTAGGGTTGGGGTTGGGGGGGGGGGGGGGGGGGGGGGGGGGGGGGGGGGCCTGGGGCTCCTTATTTGGCCATTCAGTCTTTCCAATGCGATTGCTTCCTTTTTAATTACAATCTATTTTTAATTTCTACTACACTTGTACCAAGTACCATCTTCTGTTGAATTGTGCCACAGTTGCTCAGATTTAGCCCCATGGGTAATCGTACTCTTCTTTGTTGTTTTCTTCCCTTTTCCTGCCCAAAGTATCTAGGGTCTGCGATTCATGATTTTATGTCTTAGGAGAGAGGACTTTCAAGTCTTTTATATAAGCATGTAAGAAAGAGAAATGGGAAAAAAATAATGAATATATTCATCTCCTATAATAGACAAATATACTTGGCACAATGATGCAGATTGCTTTTATTTTTCATTTTGTAGGGAAAGGCTTCCATACTTAGTTGATCACCCTAGCTTGCTTTTCTTCTTTTTTCTCTCGTTTTCTTAATATGGTTGACAGCTAAATTGCAAATATCAATGACAAAATTAAGCCTCATTAATTTGCAAAAGGAGGCAATTTGCAAACAAGTTGTCTCCTATCTCAAATAAACAGTAAAGTTACTAAACAGTAAAACTTCTACTGTCAAAATTAGAGTATGGGATCCAGCTAATTTCTCTTTCCATGATCCTTCAAAGCTTCAACTTTTCAAACAAACAGCTTCGTAGCTCGACCTGATTAATAAGTCCCACATACTTCCAAACCAGTGATTTCTTGAAGAAATTTCCTATAGATCTCCTTTGTCATCACTTGCCTCGTGCAGGTTTTTCAATAATACATTAATTTGTAGGTGTTGAAACTTGAAAGAGAGAGAACCTGTCAACCTAGATGTCTAATTACCTGCTCCAAAGGGAAACTCATATGAAACAAAGACCTTAATTTAGTTTCAAGTTCATGAAATGACAAAAGCTACGAGAATTATCATTTGAGTAACAATTCTGTTTCTATTAATTTAGATTTTAGCATATGAAATGTATAAATATGCATTTATTGATAATCAATTCTTTTAGGATAGAACGTTTTGAATTAAAATAAAATAATAAAAAATTTGAATGCAGTGTTTGAATTTTTTTAAATGAAAATAGTATTTCCATTTATAAAGAAAAAATTAAACTAAATCAATTTGATAGATACTGATGAACATATGTTGATTTTTTAAAATTACTTAAAGAAAAATATAAGACAGACATAATTTTGTACTCTTGATCTGCCGTATATCTAATGAAGACACAGGTATCTTCATCATTGAGATCATGATCCATGTTTGGTTAGACATTGTTATAATCTGGCTATAAATATTTTAGGCAAAAACAGAAACCCATCTCAAGGAAAAGAGAAGAAAATAAAATCAATTATTGTCCCAACGCACCTTTAAGATTTTTCTTATCACTACCAACATTAAGGTACATTTGATGCGTTTGTTATTTTATGCCTTTTATATATGATACTTCAAGACACCCTTTCTGACAATATTGTCATTTTAGCATCTTTACTAACAAGCAAAATCTTATTTGGTACGTACTCATGTTTCCTACATCACTAGACAATTAGCCATTTGTTTGAACTCTTGTCATCCATCAACTTCTCATTTTGGGCATATTAGGAGAATCTCTTTAGTTATTAGCTACTATATTGGAAAGTAACAAGTTTAGCTGAAAAATTAATGCATAATTAAGTGGACTAAGAGATTACAACTCTACCATTATAAATTTCTTTTTTTACATTCTGAATTTTCTATTATAATAAAGTAGGGCACATTGTCGTCCCTCGTTTTACTCGAACTTAATAAAAGTTGATACATTTCTTTTTCTAAAACTTAATATATAATAGCTAAACAAAATAAAATGATATGTTCTATAATACATCTCTAAAAGTTTAATTGAGATAAAAGAAAGAAATACAAAGGGTAGAAATAGTCATTGGGGCTCAGAATCATGTCTAATGAATCCAATTACAATTCAACTTAAACAAGGAGGGTACCCAACAAGGACAGTAGACAAAGTCTGTATAAAAGACAAGGCACAGAGGTCTCAAGATATATATGCGATACACCTTCACCTTCAATCAACAATTTGCTTGCCATTCTCTCTAACCTACTATTGACTTTGCCGTTCAACTGAATGACAGAGACAAACGTTTGAACTCTAAACGTTTATTATTCAGAGTAGTTATTAATGTATTAAAATACAAATACGTACAAATTATTGATATGTCTGAATGCGTGCGAATATGTCAAATAAGAATTCAAATTAAACATCTTTGGCAATTAATTCTCTCCTTTTAAGAACTTAAAAATCTATGACCCATGTGAATTAATAAAGATAACTATGACACATACCTAAAAGATCATTGAAAAATAAGAAAGAAAACAAATTTATGAACATGTATTACATGCATTTATGGTCCTAAACTTGTAAACGAAACAGTTCGTCTACAAATTAAATGTCATAAAGAGAAACAAGTATGATGGGAACTCGAAGTATAACAAGGTAAAGCTATCTTAATTAGGACATCTAAGCCATTTCAGAAGAAGAGGAAAGTGAAAGGCACATTCACACGCTAGCTAGCAGAAATACGCAGCCATAATAAGACAAAAGAAAATTCATAAAACGATGAGGAAAATGGTTCGTCTGAACCAGGCAGTTTGGAGATTCCGATGATGATGATGATAAAAAATAAGGTGGATGACAGTGATAGAAAAGTTCGCTTACTAGAAGCTGGCCTTCGGTAATATGCCTAATTGACTTTTTAAAAACCCCCAAATTGATAGCTGGAATAATGGCATAAACAGTGCTTCAAACAACTTGGGATACTGATTACATATATGGTCAGTCTTTTTAATTTTGTGTGTCCAAAAGTTCATGTTTCATGGATATATATATATATATATATATATATATATATATATATATATATACTTCGTTAATCAATGCCAATTTGATGAACCACACCAATTTTGTTAAATAACTAATTTTGGCAGTTTTATTCAAAAATAGCGGCAAGTTTTCCATCGAGTTAAAAAATAAAAAAATCAAATATTGAATTAAAATCTTTCATATATAAATTAAATATAAAAATCATTTTATTTGAGATTAATTGTACATTTATTACCTAAAGTACCGAATACAAATATTCCTTTACAAATTAATAAATTCTGAAATAAAAAGAAAAAAAGAAGATGAATTCCAGTGATAAGTAGATGTCGTGCACGTGCTCCCCTTTACCATTGTTGTATTGTTAAATTTTTCTTGGTCGAACAGACACAAAATCCAAGCGAGAGTGTGTGGAAAACCTGTAATGCCAAAGGATTTCACACTCGGTAAAATCTTTTAGATCCAGCAATTAGGATCCTATTCGTACTGTGTGCTATCACGCTTTCATAATCATTTTTCCTTTTCTTTCAATACCAACTCGGTAACATCTAAATCATAGCCAAAAGAGGACTCAAGAGACCTGAGTATGTTCACCAGTCCCCACTGCCAAAAATAATGTTGTCAACATATGACAAAGCAAGTACAGACACAACAAGCTCCATCTATGAAATCTAACAGTATACGTGATCCAACAAAATTCTTAACACCATTTTGCATCAGCATCTACAATGAAGCAACCATAGGACTTGGAAGAAACAAAATGTGTTATTTATTTCCAGTCCACTGTTTCGGAGAACAGGCTTAATCAAATCCTTGTGGAAATCAACTTGTTCACAACCCACTTAAAACTCCAATAGAACGAACACGAACACGAACACGGTTCACTATGCTGCTAACTTTTGCTACTACATATGTTCAAGATTAAACAGTTCTTCCTTGTTTAATCAAAATCCGCATACACAAAGAATGCTCGGAGAATGGGTCATTTCATAGAAATCTTGGTTTAGGGTACGTTCAGTTCAATTGCAGAACCGCCAACTTCCCCAGGAGATGTGAGACCTTAATAGCAGCTAAATATATGAAGAGCAACTGGAGATGGGATCAGAAGGCATGGAATAAAACTGATGTACTGAATTGGAGCCTTCATTTTTATAGGAAAATTTAAAAACATGTGAATCATATAACTCATTGCCCACACATGGCGCAGGCATAAAAGCATAAAATTCCCAGCAGCAGCAGCTAGATCACCAGGATAAACTACAATGTCTCGCTACTTAATAAGCCTGTTACTCATAGAGAGTTCAACTCAGCAGCTTAAAAAGGAAGAGGAAAGCACGCAATAGACAATGAACCGCCCCTATACAAATTACAGCCATTAATTGTGAACCACTTCCAACCGCAAAAACAAAAGCTACTATCGAATGCAAAGAGCTCAAAGAGTGACAAATTGTTTCACTGCTGATTAGATTTTGTTGAGCAATTCCTTCTCCTTCTTAAGACTGCATTAAGTTCAGAAGTATCATGCCAAGAGAGACACCACACTCCATGTCACTTGTGCGCTCATGATCCAGAATCAAACAGCTGGAACCTTTTTACCATCTTCAATAAAATAAATTGCAGTTTCTGGAACCTGCAAAAAGAAAATATATACAGAATAAGCACCTTAGCGCACTTCAGAAATAACCTATTCAAAAAACTCTGAACAACGACATCCATCTGAACTAATTAAAAGTGCGCCTGAATCATAAGTAGTACAACCGGGCGAATTTTTTATACAATTCAAAAATCTGTCGATTGGTTAAAAGTATGAAACTAGAGCATACAAAAACAAGGGGGTGACAGAAAAGGTAAGATAACACTCTACATTAATATGTGTATTGTATATTGCTGAAACCTTATTGCCTCTGTACAAATAGTTCTCTCCATGCAAAGTCATATTACTAATTTCAATCTTCCCTGTTGCCTTCCCTACAAATGATTCACAGCAGTTATAACTGCAATAAGATCAGGGCATCAAGTCCCTTTCTCAAAGTCGAGCATTCAATCTTACCAATTAGTGAGTGGAGAATCAACATCATGAGAAGGTCATCATTTTGGGCTCCCATAAACATGCACAGCCTAGGATTATAGTTCTCCCATCATAATGGAATAAGAACAAACTGGTGTCATTCAGGATTTCATTAGGGTATATCACTATGCGCATAATTATATGGTAATCTAAAAGATAATTGAAAAATAGCATATCAAAATATTTTAAAAATTCTTTTGGTTTGTAGGCATCAAACGGTAGAAAGTAAGGGTAAGAGAATAATATGGACCGGACCCACCAAAGACCAGTTACTAAAATACAACAGAATAACAACAATCATGACAAAGTAAATAGTGCTTTCTATCAATGCATGGGACAAGCTGGTAACGTGAGCTAGATAAGTGTTAAGACAGAATAGAGATGGAATGAAGCTTCTGCAATGATATCTTATAAATAAACTGAAATACACAAGATATGATTGCAACTGATCAAAGTCATAATGTTCATGCAATTAAAATGAAACCTCACGAGAGCCTCAGAAAGAAGCTAGTGAACTCCCTGGCTTTCATCATATTTCATTGAAGGAAACAAATTGGCCATGAAATTATTATTCAAGAAAAGGAACCAGAAAGAGAAAGAGATGAAATGTTCTGGCCATTTCAGCAAGAAGACAAAAACAAACACAAGCTAGCAAAATTCTAGATTCTGTAAATGCATCTGTTTAAATGCCACCTTTTCCCAATATTTATCTCTTAAGGTTTTAGGTTTGGAAAAGGGCATACTGCAAATGACTTACTAGTATTGTGATAACTTAAATATGGATACATGGAAAACATTGGCGCAATAAATGCCTGGTAATTCATATGTATTCTTCTATTCAAGCATAATTTCTTTCTATATAATGGTATGGTCTACCAATGAGGAAACATAAAAAATATTCCACTTAAAATTATGAGGTAAGAATGTAACCAGAGAACACATAACATTAAAGAGAAAATAGAATGATGGATATTTACATCAGGCCAGGTCTCTGTAATAAAGTCCACAATGTCAAAGGATATGTCTCCTTGCACATCAATCTGCTCCTTCTCAGTAGGACCCTGTACGAATCAGTCAAGGAACATGAGAAACAATCATCATCAGAAACAAAGAAGCACAAACTACCTATAGATTACACACCTTAACAACAGAGGCTCCAGTAGCGAACTTTTTCCCAAGCTTCTTTGATGCATCACTAAGTTTAACACCTAAAGAACAGTTGTCAGAAGCAAGGAAATGATGCTGAGGAGAATTGAACATTTTACAATTGGTAAATAAAAGGATCAAAGCAGGGGAATCTCACCAAAAAGCTCCAGCCCTTTTACAGTGGTGATACATTTTCGCTTGTTACGTGTGACCTTTTCAATAACAACCTCTTGCTTCTCCTGAAAATAATGTTCAATCCACAGAACAATTACATTAATATCAAGTAAAATGTTGAGAACAACAATCATGTGATTGGTTCAATTTTAAATCAAGTGGTACAAGATTCCGGAGTCCTACTTTCTTCTTTATCTTCCCACCAGGAAGACGCTTCACTTCTTCCTTAGGTGCAGAAGTACCCCCTGCAAATGTGATTAGGTTAATAGCATGACATAAGACCACAAAACACATGCATCATCCAAAACTAGGAGAATTTAAAATACTAATTTGATAGTATTGAAAAGAGTTAAAGTTCATGAATCATATCAAGATAACTCCTTAAGGCCTTCTTTAGAATAAATAATATGAAATTGAATTGATTCCTGCAAAATCATGTCAATTTAGATATGATTTCATTTCTTTCAAAATCCCAGTTTTCCTAAAGTTGAAAGAATTAGATTCTAGCAACTATGAGCTTTCCAGACATTAAAATTAACTAAATAGATTTTTTAATTGAAGTTAACTGAACTGCATTCTTGCATTTTTAGACTTTCCAATTCACAGCAATGTATGCTCTTGAATTTGAAAAGCTAAACAATTCATTTTTAGGAAACGATATATCTAAAACATCTAGACTCATACAAGTATCTAAATACATTACATGATCATGTATAAGCCACATAAGGTCACCTGAAGAAGTAGAACCGTCACCGCCGCTAGATGAGATTCCGGTGAATTGTAACTGATCCGCGACTTTATCAGCTTCCTTAGCATTTGCCTCTGTAGGTATAATATAAACAAAAACCTTAATTTCAAAACAACGATAATCTAATAAAGAAATTAGAAAGAAAAAAAAAAAAGGTAATTTAAGATAGAGAGACCTTTGATGAGATCAGGATAAAGGTCAGGAGCATTCTGGATCAGCCACGGTTTGCATTTCTCGAAATCGGGACCGAATTCACAGTACTCTGCCGGTAAACTGCAAACTTGACAATACAGTACTCGGACTGGTTGGGGTTTATCTGCCATTAGATTTCAAGCTCTCTTACGTATCCGGAGTGCGTTCGAGTACTGAGAAAGGTAGCGTTTCGACGACGCTATTGCTGAGAATACGGTGCTGTTGTTATTCCCAGTCTTAAAACACCCCCGATCAATCGATCGATAGATAGAATAATTGAAAACGCAGCGTTTAGAAGATTTTGACGAGGGTTTATTACTATTTCCCAAAAAATGTTTGACACGATTCTTTTTTTTCCAACGACACGAAAAATATCATATGTCGTATTGGCAGAAGGGAAAAACTTTCCGTCGTTTACAAAATATAATGAGAAAATGTCTGAGCCCGGGTTCGAACCGGGGACCTCTAGTGTGTGAGACTAGCGTGATAACCAACTACACCACCCAGACGATCGTGCATAAGAATTTTGTAGTTCAGTAATGAACTCTAATAAAGACAAGAGGAGGCAAGTCGTTATCAAATCTGACTTTGATACAGCTAGTTTTCAGTGTGAAACGAGGGAAAGGAAATTGATAAATAGTACAATGTGTTCATAATATTTATTTTGGAAAATGTAACTTAAAAAAATCCATAGGGCAATATACCAACTAGAACTTCGTCATCTCGCCATTAAGTTATATATACTTTTTAAAATAATTAACTTTGTGCAGCAGATAACTTAAGGTCAAATAATGGCTAGACCTCTTCGCTAAGGGGAAAGCCATCTTTGGTGCTATCACAGCGTTGGGAGATTAAAGCAGCCGGCCGTTGTGGATATCAAGAATCAACTGGTACGAGCAGTTTAATTAGTTCTCTATAATTGGATTAATTTTGTGGTTATGGTTCTCTTTCAATCCTCATAGAGGCTGATGCTGCTGGCGAATGATAAAATCCAGATCATAGTAGAGCTCTTGGAGGGACTAGCACGAACCTAGATGGTTCACTAAAAATAATTTGAATTACTGAGAACACCGTTGGAAAATGACGAAAAATGGGTCCGTAGGATACCTACCATGAAGAATAAATTTTCTACCTACCATGACGAATAAATTTTCTCTATCTGTGGACTAACAAGTGAACCCACTGCTCCATCGCCCGACATGCGTCTCTCTTCAACGGGTGACTTTGGCTTTTCAGACACTGAATAGATCTTCCTTTAACAATTCTCCTGCTCTATTATTAAATACACGTCATTCTATTTTTATTTAAATATAAATTACTCTCTTTATTTTAATACAAATATCGTTTTTAAAATTAAGTGTCAATTTAAAAAATCAAAAAAGTATTAATCATATTAATAATTCTCTAATTCTACCATTATTTATTACGAGCTCAGTGGAATAGGAAAGAAAGAAATATAACAAAGTAAAAAGAAGGATTTATATTGATTTTGATTATTTTAACAAAAGTGTATTTGAATCATCTGGCTCCAATTAATAGGGTTTTTAATCACTGTACAATTACCTTAAAAACCACATATATGTCAATACACTATAAGTAGTCCGCAGCTTTTCTGCTGGGTATTTGCAAATTAATTCACGCTCGTGTCCACATATGCACGAGGCCATCAATTGTCGAATGACTGGAAAATCTTATCCAATGCTTAAATTTAAAGACGTGCATTACTGTATGAATTTATGAATTTTTCTTTAATAGAATAATAGAAAACTTACTTCCGTATATGAGAAAATTTAGAGCAGTAACAATGTGTTTATGTGTGATTAAGAAACTTTATAAAGAACAAAAAATCATCATTAATTATAATCTAATCAACTTCGTTTCTAAGTCATATGATGGAAGTGCTTGTTGGGTTCAGGCAACTTGTATAATCACTTTCAAATTTCTCAATTATGATTAAAGACAAGACAGCTAGAGACTAGGAAGATGGCAGTTCTTTTCCTTCTTTTGTTTGATCATGTCACGTGCCAGTTCCAATTCTAGGTTCCGTTGTTATGTGATCACGTCAAGTAAACCCTTGACGTGGCTTTGATTTATCATTATGTTTGGCTAGTCATAAATAATCTTATTTTCTAAAAAAAGTTAATTTATTTTAACATGGTGCACCAATCATCTTTGTCACCCCACATGGCATGCAAAACCAAATTGGTTATGGGGACTTCAATCCCAAGCAAAACTCCAATAATAGACACGATTTAACAGACACACAAATGCAGAGACCATGAGCTTAAAAATCCTTAATTGACTCACTAATCAAGACAAAAGCCTGATAATAAAGACAAAAGCAACTAGGCAAAATATCAGAAATAAAACAACAGATGTGGGATCCATCCACCAGTGCTGTACTGTTCCTCTTCGTCCTCCATTTCACACCTGCTGCTGCTGCGTTCTTCACATTTAAGTTCGATTCCCGTTCATCGTCCAAAATGACGAAAATACCCTTCTGCAGGATGCTCAAAGATGGCTAAAGATTTGTCATTTCACATGCACAGCCAGTAAAGCTCTCCTTTTGATGAAAGGTGGTGAAAGTGTAAAACAGAAAAACCATTCTGGCCACGACAAATCATTTACCAAAGCAAGAAAAAGAGAGAGAGAGAGTTTACTTTTTACATATTTCTCTAATTATTATTTTATCTACTATTATTTGCTTTTATTTTCCTTTGAGCCGATCTCTATAACGCAAAAGAGAATCCAGCCGCTGCAATTTTAGTTGCTGCTTAAATCTATTGATAAAATCATCAGCTTTTGCGTCCACTCCATCATCTCCTCCTCTAAAAGACGCCGTTTTCTCTAACCTTGTTTCTGCAGGCCTTCTCTTCTCTACGCTCTCTCTATCGTCCTCCCGAAGCTCGTCGATAGCCCTTTCACTCGCTGACTTCTTCATCTTCTCGTTCGCTTCTACCTTTCTCTCCGCCGGTGCCACCTCCGATTTGCTCCTTATCACATGATGCTCCAGCTCCGTTTCCGAACCTGATACTTGACGCGCATCTCGGTGTTCTTCAGTTTCTGGTTCTGACCGGTATATAGACGGGAACTTGATGGACTTGACACGTTCTAAAAGGGAAGGAGCTCGTTCAAGTCGAGGCGGATCATCAGATACACCATATATTGTCGTTTCTGCAGTTTCGAATTCCGGGGACTGTGGCGAGTATTTGTAGGACGATAAGTTGATGGACTTAACTCGGTCTATGAGAGAAGGGGCTCTAGTCAGTGGTCTGATTTCTTCATCTGGTGGTTTTTTATTGGAGCTGAAACGTGAGATGACGGCAATGGTGCCGATTACAAGGTTGAGAAAGAGGAAAAGAGAAGTGGGTGTGGACCAACCGGTTGTGAAACTCCATACTGAAGAAGATAGTAGAGGTTCTGCCATTGATTTAGAGTATTTCTTGGCGCTTTGACGAGGTGGGGATTGCAGAGAAAGGGGGAGTGTAAAGGACCCGTAGTGTATTAAGGGGTGGACTGGTGGTATTTATGTTTCTGCTTTGATGCAGGCCGTTTACTTCTAGTCAATGACAATCAAAATTATTTAATATCTAATAATAAATAGCTTTGAGTTTAAATTTTTTATTACCTGCATTATACTTATATACAACATTCAATAATAGAGAAATATCTCTCCTAAAAACATAATAGAGTATCCACCAATGAAATTTTATATTTAAAATTAATAAATATTAATCTATCTTATATAGATGAAGACATACTTCTAAAATAAATAAATTTTTTTAAAAAAATATATATCGGACATTATGATTATTTAAAATTATAAGTATCATTTAATATGAAAAATCAAAATTAGTTCATATTAAATTAAAGTGAAATGGACCCCATATTTTGTATTACACCTAAATTTTTCTTTTTCTCTCCCTTTACGTCTTCTCCCATAATAAAACAAAATTATTCTAACAAACACATGCAGTAGGTTCACGATGTACTGAAGATCGGAGGATGGAGCAGTAATGGCAAGTTCAGAGTGTTCTTATCCACCGACTGACTCTTGCATTTAAGAAACTTAGTTGGTCTGCCTCAATAATTCTTGAGTTCCATTTTTCTTTCATTACATATTTAAAGTTCTCTCTTTTAATAATTTAATTTTACAAAGTTTCCATTTTTTTATTAGTTAATTTGCTGTCTATGAGCAGCACAAAATTTCGTAATTTCTTACTGTTTCAGGTTAAATTGCAAATCACTTTTTCTTTTTTGGATAATTTAAAATAACTCATGACCGAAATAGGTTGAATGTGTAAAAATATAAAGAAAGCAACTAAGACAATCTAAAAGATATAAATGAATTCAGGACTTAAAGTTTCAAGATTATTAATTCATGTGTAATTTGGTTGGTAAGAAACTCTTGTCTTTGGAGTTAGAGACGAGGTTTGTGGTCTTCTTCCACTTTTTATGGGTTAATTTTTCAGGACTAAAAATTAAGCAAAAAGCCTTTAAAAAAATAAAAAAATAATAAAAAAAAAAGCAAAAAGTGTGATAGTAGTCTACTTAAAAAATATGTCATTCTCTCGCATTATCAATTAATATATAATAATTATATATTTTTTAAAAGAATTTAAAATTTAAAAATAAACTAAAACCTTCTAGTATTAAAAATAAATTTGTATAGGATCTTATATTTTATTTCTCTTAAGTACTTTTCTAATTGTATTGACCAATCAATATTATTATGAGTCTTTTATCTCATTTTTTTTAGGAGAATTTGTTTATTCTTATTTGCAAGAGAACGTTTGCCTTTTATTATATAAATTAAGAATTTAAGTCTAATATTTAAAAAATTAGATCTCCGTCAAATGAAAATAATCGATCTATATTTTGTATTAGCTATAAAGTAAAATATATATTTTTATCGATATTTAAAATCCAATGAAAATATTGTTCACAATTATTTTGCTAACAGAATTACTCAAAGAAAAACTCACATATTAAGTTACTAAAGGAAATCACTCGTCGCATATATTATTGATAAAAAAACTCATTTTATTTAAGAAAAAAAGTTACAGCGGTGAATTAGGCCTATTTTATAAAATAGGTTTTTAAGAAAAAGGCACTCTTTTAGTTTTGAGAAAAAAGCTAATATTCTTTTTAAAGTAGAATGATAAAACTAATTTATAAAAGAAAATGTAAAAGATTAATTTTTTAAAATTTAAAAACAATACAAACGAGGCCTGTAGTAATAGGACAACATACACTAATGTATAGAAAATGCTAAACGCTAGATCGAATATTTGCACGTCGACAACGCCAAATTGAACGATCAGAATTCCAAGTTGGTATATAGTTAAAAAGTCAAACAACATTTATTCTATTTCAATTGGTAGCTTAATCATACGTGTCTTGTCACGATACGCAGTTTGTCAAGTAATATTCGTCTACGTGTCAACTACTCTAACCTCATTTTTGTTATTAATTCTACATTATTCAAATCTTTATGCAATTGGCCTTCTCATGTCTTAGGGTGTGGAGGTGTTGAACAAATTGATTAAAATTATCACATGTTATATATGAGTGAGTTGTAATCTCTTTGATAAATACATTTTTTTTTTAATTTTGGCAAACCATATATACATTGTATTATTTATTTAAAAAATATTATGTTTATTATATTTCGTATTCTATTAGAACCTAAAAGTTTGAGTTTAAATTTTTATATTTATATTCGAAAAACAAATAATTAGAATTACATTTGAAAATGATATTTTATTGAATTTAGATTAAATATATATTTATACTTTTAAATTTATCTCAATTAGTCAGTTTAATATTTTAATTTCTGATTTAATTTAAAAAATATTTAAATTTTATTTTTTTAATGTTTAATATTTTTAATTTTTAATTTAATCGAATATACACTTAAATTTTATTTTTAATAATATTTAAATACTTTTATATAATATATATGACTATAAAAAAAATTGAAATATGATAAAAGAATAAATTTTAATATCTATTAAATTAAATAAAAATAAACAAATGACTAAATTTCAGAATTTGAATTTATTATAAGCTACATGAATGATATTTAATTAATATTAAATAAATACATAAATAAAATAAAGATGGCGAAGGAGAGTTTGCCTTGTGAGTGCCAATATTAGTACACGAGAAAAAGACAAACGATACGATGTTTGACTCCACAGTGCAGCGTTCAACAATCCAATTCGCCACCCCTCCAAAATACCCTAACCCTTACTCTATTCATTTTAAAATTTGGGATGGATTAATTTTTTAATATAAAAGTTCGTGTGATTTTTTTAAATATTTTATTCTATTATAAATTATATTATTAGTAATCTATATTTAAGTTTATTAACACCAATAATAATTTAAAAATTAAACAAAGTTTGATTATTACAAAAATCTTATCGGACATATGATGATTATATAATTTTTTAATATTTATTAGAATTGATTAGAATTTTAAAAAAATTAAATCATGAGATTATATTTTCAATAAATTTTATAAATTTTGACATTGGCTAATTTTGGATAAAAATTAAGTTGATAAGGAATAAAATGGTAGTAGAGTAACAACCAATTAACACTAAATGAATGAACTACAACTATTTAATTAATGATATTAGTGAATTTAGATAGAAATTATTAACGTTTTAACTTTTATAGTACTAAAGTATCACCCAAAAATTATAAGACTTCTAGTGTCAAAAAGTTAAATTATATATTATCAAATTTTATATTTTTTTTCTTAAATTTTTTATTACCTTAAAAAAATTATTTAATCGGAAACTAGATATTCATTATAAAAGGTTAATATACATTAACAAAATAGGAGAGAGAGAAATACAACGGGATCAGAAATAAAATTTATAGAATTTTAGTATATTAACGAAAGGTGTATTACTATAGTAATAATTTCTCTAGTATCTATGTAAAAGTTTTAATTAAAATTTATTTTGGAATAAAAATAATATATTTTTATCCAATTCAAATTGGTCAATGAATTAATAAATAATAATAAGATTGAAATTTGGAACGGCGTGATACAGCTCCGGAACTTAGCATGTGTTGGGATTTATGAATTTAAACTAAGTTTATATTTTAATATTGTTTTCAAAATAAATAATTGTAAGAAATATAGGACTAACTGACATTTTAGTTTAAATTTAAAGCTCCTGCTAAACAGATTAGTTTGTTCAGATCAACTAGCAAATCACCCTTAGTATATTACCGTCATAAAAGATGCTGTCAAAACCTCCATCTTTCTTTTCACTCTAATATCTAATTACGATATATTTTTTACATTAATCTAGGTTTAGCTAATAAAGAAATTATTACAAATTAAAGCAATTTAATTTTAATAGTTAGATAATTAATCAAATTTAATTTATGAATTACTATAAAACTAGTATTAGGTATAAATTTTTTGAATATGCTAAACAAAATCTGTAAAAGAGTTTTAATTTCTTTTTCAGTATTTTCCTCTCTTGTACTTGCTTCTTCTTTGTATAATATCGATACATAAATCAATTATTGAATGAGATATTTGGGTTTAGTAAAAATGAAGATGGTGATAAATATCATGATAACTAAGATATTGATGAACAAAAAAAAAAAAGAGAAAATGAAAGTAATAGCAATGCTAGAGAAAATGCACGTGTTTCTGATTTTAAAGAAAATGAAATAAAAAATAATTTTGCTAAAGATTTAAATAACTATATGAATATAAAAATATTAATATGGTTAATGATTTGTTATACCTCTAAAAAGTCAAGATCGGCCAGTGAGATGATGTGGGATAAATTTCATCGTCGAGAGGGAAACAGCCTGGATCACGCTAAGGCTCTTAAATGACCGTTTAATGATAAAGGAGGTAGGGGTGCAGAGACAGCCAGAAGATTTGTCTAGAAGCAACCACCCTTGAAATAACATAAAATTTATTTAATTTACCTATTTTTTTTGTGTTGTGTCTGATGGTATTAAAATAAAAAGAGTAAGAAAGAAAGAGAGAAAGAGAAAGATTGAAAGAGAAGATTAGAAAAAGAAGATAAAGAGAAATAAGGAAGAAAAAGATTTAATTTATTAAATGATTGAATTTACAATAGCATTAATTAAGAGAGGTTAATATTATAAAAAATAAAAAAATCTTATATTTTACTTTTTTAATCCCGATAGATTTATTTTAAAAATTTAAATATAAACATCCATGTTAATTTTGTAAATATTCAAATTATTTTGTATTAGGTATATAAACTCTCTTAAATGCCGATTGTAGAAATTAAATCTTAGATAATAAATCGAGAAATTCTCACTAATTAAACATTTAAAATTTATTATGCTAAGTGGCTCTAGATTCAGGGGTTCCCGGTGAAAGTAAATGGAAGCTCGCTAATTAATTTTGGTTTATGCTGATGCACTTTTTCAATGAGGTCATAAACATGTAATTATTACTGTATTAAATGTTAAAATATGATTTTTTATAATTATTTTAAATTATAATTTTAGTTCTTTTTTTATTTATAGATAAAATAATTTAAAAATTAAAAAACTAAAATAATAGTATTTTAAAAATAACAAATTTATACAGTAAAAATAATATTTTTTATTAAACTCAAATTTTTTAAGAAGTTTCGATTTAAACTCCAAGGTAATTTGCACGGGCTCTATCAGGAGCCCAGCCTCACTTCTCCGCCTCCTTTCGGGTGTAATAGTCCACATCCTCCTTTCTCCTTCAACTCAACACAGGCAGGCAAGCAAGCAAGCTACTCACAGCTGCTTTTCCCTCTCACTCACTCTTCACAACCTCATGGCTCCGCCAAGAATCCTCTTATGCGGCGACGTTTTAGGCCGCCTGAACCAGCTATACAAGCGTGTCCAATCGGTCTCTATTTCTTTTTATCTTCTTTTACGCTTTGCTCCTAAATTTCATCGACTTGACACTAAAAAAGGAAAAGAAACTAATTACAGGTCAACAAGTCAGCCGGTCCATTCGATGCGCTATTTTGCGTCGGCCAGTTCTTTCCAGCCTCGTCGGAGCAGCTGGAGGAGTTCATGGACTACATTGACGGCCGCTCTCACATTCCTCTTCCGACATACTTTATCGGGGACTACGGCGTCGCCGCACCTAAAGTATTGTCCGCCGCTTCCAAGAATCATGCGAAATTAGGGTTTAAAATGGACGGTTTTGAAATTTCTGATAATCTTTTTTGGTTAAAAGGCAGCGGGAAGTTTATTCTCCACGGTATTGCTGTTTGTATTTTATGCAGTATGTCTATTTTTAATGCTACATTGCTTTCTGGCTTGTTCACGATTCTAAAAGCACGTGCAGTTTTTTTTTTTTTTTTTGTCTTATTTTCTGTTTTTTGTTGCTGATTTGTAGCATTGGCGTTTTAAAATCATTTGTTGCATACTTGTAAGAGAATATGCTTACATGTTAACTAAATGATCAATTGATGGACGATTATAACTATTGTTGTTTGTATCATACAATTAATTGCTTCATTCCTTTCTGGCTAATTTTAATGGTCCTATAGCATTTGCAGTTAAAAAAGCAGTTGCTAATTTATGGAATTGGTGATTTAGGTTTGTCAATTGCATACTTGTCTGGTAGGCAGTCAGCAGATGGTCAACAATATGGAACTTATAGTCAAGATGATGCTGATGCATTGCGAGCGATGGCTGAGGAACCTGGAGTTGTTGACTTATTTCTAACATATCCTTGTTTTATTATTGATGAATTTGTTTCACCTTTTATTATCAGCTTGCTTCATTTTCTAGTTATGGGATGCATGTGAGTGAATTCCTGTTCTGATTTTTCTTAATAAGTTATTACTAATGAATGGCCAAGTGGGGTCACAAATAGAGCTTCTATATCTGATATTCCCACAGGAATATCAGATTCAGTAGGTAGTGATTCCACTGTATCTGAGTTAGTAGCAGAGATCAAACCGCGGTATGTCACTGTTTAAGGCTATCCCTGATGCTTTCAATAGATAATGGATTATCTTTCTGATAAAGTTGTCCTCTTTGGCAGCTATCACATTGCAGGTACTAAGGGTGTATTCTTTGCTCGTGAACCATATTCTAATAGTGATGCTGTGCATGTTACCCGCTTCTTAGGTCTTGCTTCAGTTGGAAATAAGGACAAGCAGGTGCCCATTTGTTCTCACTTTTCACTGTGGTTACCAATAAGTTTATTATTTCTTACATCATTCCAATGTGTTTTAAAACTTCTCCTTCTTGCATACTGTGGTTTTGATGTCTATATGTACGTAGAGTTCTATCAAGAAACAAGAGATTGGTAGCAATAATGATTAATGCCTGATCATATCTATGCTGCTGATATTTTGTGAATACTATTCTAATATTTATTTCATGAACTCAATTTAGATTTATCTTCTTAGCATACTGTGACTCTTGGTACCTGCCCTTGTTTCTCAGAAATTTATCCATGCAATTTCTCCTACTCCAGGATCTACAATGACATCTGCAGAGATTAGCATGAAGCCCTCTAACACTACCTTATCCCCTTACACATTCATAGAGCAAGCAGCTGCTCCTAAAGAAGGCACTAAGAGGCCTAGTGACAGTATGTCTGATTCACAGTATTGGAGATATGATGTCTCCCAAAAACGTCATAGAACTGGAGCTGATGGTGATAAGCTGTGTTTTAAATTTGTATTTTCTGGTTCTTGCCCGCGGGAGGAGAAATGCCATTTTCTTCATGACATGGATGCAAGGGAACAGTATTCTAGAGGTGTTTGTATTGATTTTCTTGTCAAAGGAAAATGCGAAAGGGGTCCAGACTGCAACTTTAAGCACAATTTGCTCAGCGAAGGTGAGAGTTATTCTCACAGGAGACGCGGCTTTGAAAATGCTAATACCAACAGGTTAATTGCTAATTTTTTGATTGATTGGCTCCTTGATTTCACTTTGAGTTCAAGGCATTTTCTCTTTATATTTTTCAAATACTAATTCTGTTCTTTCGCTATGATTAGTTTGTTTTCTTTCTGAATGATTTGGTTTACATGTATAATTAAGCAGGCTATTTGCATAGCAATGAATCTTGTAATTGTGTTAACAGGTCAAAAGAGTGTTGGTTTTGTTTATCAAGCCCTGGTGTGGAGTCACATCTAATTATTAGCATAGGAGAAAATTACTACTGTGCCCTAGCCAAAGGCCCCCTTGTTCAAGACCATATACTATTAGTCCCCATTGAGCATTCTCCTAATACCCTTTCCCTACCCCAAGAATGTGAATCTGAACTTGTCAGACTCAGGAAAAGTCTCAAATTATATTATAACAAACAGGGAAAGGAGACTATCTTATTTGAGTGGGCATCCAAGCGTGGCACTCATGCTAATCTTCAGGTAAAATGAAACTCTTTTCCTAAATGTTTTAATTGTTTTTTCTTTATGAGAAGCTCTTACTGTTATTATGTTGATATTTAATTTATTACTTCTTGGTGTTTAATTTACTCTGGTTCTTTGTTTTTGTATCATAGGCTGTTCCTGTTCCATCATCCAGAGCAGCTGCTGTCCAAGATATATTTAATATGGCCGCTGAAAAGCTGGGGTTTAAATTTGTGACCATGAAGTGTAAGTTATATAGGCTGTTATTCATAATTATTCACGCCATCCGACATTTATATATGGATTTTTTGTTTCTTTTTTGCCAAAGTATTATAAGATGACAACATTCATTTGGCTGACCTTTTTTTTTTAAAAAAAATAGAAGTTTCAATTTCAAAACACAAGCAAGTGCCAGTTGTCATTCCATGGTTAAACTTTTGCTTGATTTCATATCCTGATATTTGAAAAATCTCCTAAATCGTGTGTATCGCGTCTGCTGAAGTATTTTATTTATTATACCTCGGCCATGTTGTAGATGCCTTCTTTAATTGTAGCTCGCAGCAACAGTTGATGTTCCTTAGTTTCCTGTATTTTTATATTATCATTATTTTTGCAGTCAATAATAATTCAGACGGGAGAAAATGGTTGAGGACGCAATTTGATAGGAACTATAGTTTCTTCTATGTGGAACTCCCTGATGGTACTGTACTATCACATTCAGTTAAGGAGAATGAAAGCTTTCCAGCACAATTTGGACGCGAAGTAAGATGCTAGCATACTAAATTTAACTACTAAATGTGAGATTCTGCTAATTTTTATGATGCGTGTGTTGCAGTAATTAAATCAAATTATAAAGTGGTTTGCAGAAGTGAGCAATAACTTTGATATTTTAATCACCACCTATATCTGATGTTCTGTTACCTTGTTTTATGGTTTTCCTGCCAAAGCATAATCATTAACATTTTTGTGTTTAAATTTTAAAATTAACGCGACTTTATGTTGAGGCTCTTCATTCTCGTAAGCATAATTATATGAAGCGACTGATTTTACAAGGCTGATCAAAATAACTCATATTGATTGTTCATAACCTAATTCTAATGCCACAAAACCTAAGCAAAATTTGCTTCAGACCTGCTGCTGGAAATAATAATTTACATGAAAGAAAGAGATGTAAGGGGTGTGTCAAGTCCTTAAGTTCTTGAACTTTTACCCAGCATGCCTATTATCTTAAAAATTGATTGTATCTTCTAATTTTCTGAAATCATTCAGAAATAATATGTACCGAGTTTGGAATGTGTTCTCCAGTCGAAAACCTTGGCAATTCGGGACCAAGAATAGGTAATTTGGTTTGTTTGTTTCAGGTTGTGAACCAATCGCATTTTCTTGCAAAGTTTTTCTGCCAATGGAGTGATTGCTTGCTTGTGTTTGTGTTGCATCTATTTATAAGTTTGTTTTTAGCCTGTGGTGTGTCTCGGTGTGTGTCTGCGTGTGAGCTTGTTTAATCATTGTGATGGTAAGCTGGTTATAGTGAAATTATTCTTGAGTGAATGTGCTTGTGTAAACAAAAAATAAAACATAAAAGAAATTTCATGCTTGATGCCTACATGAACTCTTTCAAGTTTATTGAAAGTTGTTGTTTGCTCACTGATAAACTAACTGTTTAGTACATAGAATTGTTACATAAAGGATGGAGTTAAACAATTTGCAGGTTCTAGCAGGTTTGCTGAACATGCCTGAGAGAGCTGATTGGAGGACTTGTACCCTAAGCAAAGAAGAGGAAACAAAAATGATAGATGAATTGAAGAAACAATTTGAAGAGTTGAATCCAGCTGAATGAATTATACAAATAAATGCTAGAACCAGCAGTTTTTTGCTTGATACCAAGGATTATTAGGTTATTCACGCACAGTGCTTCTTCCTTCAGGTACTTTCATGCTTCCAATGTCAGATCGTCTAAGGTCTTTTAACTTCATAATATAAGTGGATCTGCTGTTGGAGCAGTGCTGAAGACATTTCATTGACCTTTAAACACCAGGTTTATGACTACCCTAATGGTTTCCACTCTCCCTACTGCCATACTGTTGCACCAACTGCTTATTTTGTTTTTTGAACAATAAAGCCTAGCAGTGACATGCTACAAAAGCAACTTCTGTTTTTGCTACAATCCAAGCATAAAGATGATGCCTGTCTAGCCTTAAGGAATGCCTTGGACCCATATTTTACCTGTTGACTTTCTGTATTTGGCATACATGACGCCATTCGTCTCTGTGGCTTTGTAGTTTGGCACCACTCTAGAAATGAATATTCGGATGCTCGACTTCCAGCTTGATATTGTACTTCCATATGCAGCAGAATACCGTTTTTGTATTTATCCAAATAGACCCCCTTGCTTATGACCCCCCGCTTTGGGAACCTCCTTTTTTCTCTACTTATGTTGCAGTTGCTATCTGGGGATATAAGCATTATAACCAGGTCTCTGTTTCTTGTTAGTCTATTGTGTAGTCTTAGTTTTTCTACATAGTTCTTGACAGTTTAAGTTAAAAGTTGCTTTAGTTTTTTGTTTTTGTTGGTCAAATACTAAGCTTAGATGTATTAAGGTCGTGTTTTATGGATGCCATGCCCATGTGAACAATGTGATTGAAAGATCCGAGGATAGATATGCGAATGCGGTACATGTTCTGTCACTTGAGAGTGATTATGAATTTTATGGTCTAAAATTATTAGGGGAAGTTCCATTCGCAAATTCGGATCCCAATTCTGCGTTTTCTGGGATCGGACATATGTTGGGAATGGGAAATCTGAAGGTTGATAGCTTGGTCCGGAAATAATGTCTTGAATAGTTCTTTCAGATTTTTAGATTAAGATCCGTGTGACAGAAAAGATCTCTCAGGCAACACGAATAACTTCCCAAATACAGCTAAGTGGAAATAAAGCCAAAACAAAATAAATTAGTTGTTATTTTTGTGGGTGTATTATTTTTTTGTTCTCAATGTGTTGTTTTATGAAACGCTGATTAATTGCACATCCACATATGGCATGGTCTGAAGCAGAACCGAAATCTCTTCTGAAAAATAAATCTCAAACCAACGGAAAGAGGAGCAACTAAATAATCAAACAAACGGGAAGAAGACAAATTATATTGCCACCACATGTGTGCCAGTATCTGTACATGAGAACATACAGATGATATGACTCTACATTCCAGAGTCAGGATTGCAGTCAAGAAAATTTCACGCTTGATGATTATGCGAAATTTTTGAACTTCATAGAAAATCCCCTCAATTCACAAGGGGTGTTCCTTTTATTTGCGTGCAAATAGAGCTGACTGCTTAGTCGATGAAGTTTATAATTACACTGTTTATGAATAAAATAATTTGCAGGTTACATGCCTGAGAGAGCTGGTTGGAGGACTTGTACACTTAGCAAAGAATAGGAAATTGCAAAAATGGCGGATAAATTGAAGGAAAAAAGTAGAAATACTTTGACCGGGCCGAATCATAGAAGCAAATTAATGCTAGAACCAGCGGCCTTTTTCTTGATACCAAGTCCTAATAGGTTCTTCATTTGTGATGCTACTCCTTGAGGTACTTTGACCTTTTGGATTTGGAATGACCCAAGGTAAATATAAATTTCTCGACGCTCCCTGCTGCGGTACTGTTGCTTCGCCTTTCATTCATTTCTGGAACCAGCAGAATTAGCAGTTACCTGATACAAAGTTAACCTTCTGTTATTGGCCATTTACGACAAAACCAAGCTAGACATTAGACCTGTCCAGGCATAAGGAATGCCTGTTAAGATTCTGAATTGGCATCAACGATGTCATCCTTCCATGACTTGGTAGTTACGCATCCATCTGGAAATAAAAGTTGAGACAGACTTGAGTTATGGCATGAGATTATACTTTCGTACCGCTGTCCTGTTTTGCTGTGGAATGAAAAAGAAAACCAGCATTTCATACTTTAATTAGTTGTTTAATGTTTCAATATGTGTATATATATATATATATAAATACATATATACATATACTAGTGTGAGTAGACAAATGTGAATGCCCTAATGACACTTCTCCTATGATGGCAGTTATAAATTTTAATGGATTATGGGTCACTGCGACACACACATATATGTTTACTACTTGCAGATCTGCTGTGTCTTATTCAAATTTTTAAGTAAGAAGATCTGCATCGGTCCTAGAAGAAATTAATGCAATTCTGGATTCCTTTTGATTTTTGGGGACCGACAGAAGTTGAGTTTCGGGACATGAAGGTTGATGGCTGGGTCCAGAGAGTTAATGCCTTTTTTCTCTTTTTCTTTTTTATTTTAATTCCATGTCATGAAAAAGTTCCTTCAGATTTATCACTTAGGTTCCTTGTGAAATGGGTGGAAAAGATCCCAGCCAATACGAGTAACGTTCCATGAAAAGGACGTTCCTTTTCGGCCTTAATTAATAACAAAGGGAAATGAACCCAAAAGTAATATAAAGAAAAGGTAAGAAATAATAAATTTAAGGATCAGAATGTTAATTGCATATGAGATATGGGTTGAGAAGGTAGTTGAAACCCTTCTGTTGATGGTCCCCTGAGAGGCTTATTGTAAATATATGTGTTGAGTTGTTTATGGACAATGGCATATATAAAGAAAAGGATACTGGAGCAAACTTTTGTGGTGGAAAACTGAGGCTAATAAAAGTGATACGAAGAAACAAAGAGTGAGTTGCAAGTATACCATTTGTTTTGGGTTCTGACTCATAGCCATTGGGTCCCTTTTCCAGCCTTTGCTTGCACCAAGGAACACTGATAAAAATAAGTTTCACTGAGACTGATAGGTATAATAATACTAGTGCTCCCTTTCTTTCTGGTTTGTTGGTGGTCCACTAGTAATGCCACCTGCTTTGGCTTATTTTGTGGCTTTGTCCACATGAACCAGGACATTCCTTGCTGTAATCATCTTGGAAGTTTTATTAATTAATCATACCTGATCTTTGGATTTAATTTCTCTGTAATTTTTCTTTTAGTTCCTTCCCTCATTATTATTTCCAAGTCATCTTTCACATTTTCTTGATAATTAGTTGCTTCAAAATTTACTGAAGTTAAACATTTATATGAATCACTCAATTTTCTTTTCCATTTTCACTTTCTCCAATGTAAAAATCGTAAAATCATTTAAAAAAAAGAAAAAGATAATTTAATTAATGGACTGTAGCAGGAACCAAGATTCCTTCAATATAAATGGTATGTAAGTGGATGCAGCATATGATACGGAATAATATCATTTTGCGTTCATCACGTGAACATAGACACCCGATAAAAACAAAATACAGGATTATGCCCATTTGGACGGCTTTTTGGCCACCGCACACCACTTCTTTTTACTCCACACTTTAACCTTTGTATTAATACTTTAATTATAAACTTTAACCATAATAAACTAACTACTTTAAAAAAAAAAAAAGCTTAATTAATTAGTTAATCGTGTCCAATCCCTTTTACTGCTCACCCAATGAAATCAATCCACCAACTCCAATATTTCAAAATTTAACACTGAAACTATCATATCCTAAAATTTCTTTTTACTTTTAGAAAAGTTAACTTAAATATATCTATAAACGATATATTTTTAAATTTTTTATTAAAATGTAATTATAAATTTATTCGGTTGTGATTTTAAAATTAAAAAAAAATTATATATTATATTATTAAAATTTATTTTATCTATTTCACAATATATGTTATTAATTAAAATTAAATCATATAAGAACTACAATGATCATTTCAATTTTTTTATATATAGAGATATTAACTCTAATTTTAAAGATCTTGAAGTAATTTTACTTTAATGAAAGATAATCAAAGCTATCATTGTTGATTAGAGAAAGAGATAATAATAAAATAGACAGGATTAGTTTCTGAAAGTATAATTAGTTAGTTGTTAAATTTTAAAAGACTTAATTACTAATTGATTTTCTATATCATTTTCTTTTACTATAAAATATTTAAAAAATTATCATTAGAAAATATATAATTTTAAACATAAATTAAATAAATATATTTATTTTAATTTTTAAAATAATTATATCAACTTATCAAAAGATGTAAAATTTAGAATTTAATTTGTAATTAGATTATTTTTAAAATATAATTAAATTTAAAGTAATTTATATTTTATGATGATTAAAAATATTTTTATAATGTAACTTTTAAATTCAGATTCTTTAAAAAAAATTAAAAGCAATTTTAACAGCCGATAGAATATTAATACCGAATTGGAAGAATCTAAAACTACCTTTCCATAATAATTTTTCTTCTTAAATATTTTAAATGCATTTTAAAATTATCATATTTACATTTAAATTAAATTATAAAAGTTCAAACCTAACCATCCATTTACCATTTTTCCTGCTCTTATTTTGTAGCCACTTAATTTTTAGAAATTACTATACAAACTTAATAATTTGGTGGAATTTTTAGAATTTACTTTACCAGAATATCAAAACCCCTAATTTCATTTTATCGTTCTATTCTTAAGACAGATTTTTCATGAAATTTGTCTTGTGTCTTTGGTCAACCTACCAAAATTTCCATATAAATTAGGCAGCATCCAGCCCTCATAATTGATTAAGCATTTAAAATAAGAAAACACCTAAAATACATTTTTCTCTTTTTGGACTTAATATATTCTTAGTAAAATAGAAAAAAGAAAATCTCTATATAATACTAATTTATTATTAAAACATTATGAAAAAATAAAATAAAATAAAATAAAATAATTTACTCCATTACCATTAATACAGCTATTCCCTCACCATGTCTACTACTAGAGGTTTGAGGATGAGAAAAATGTGCAAATTGAGAAGTAGAATAAATAAATAAATAAATAATTATAGAGGTAGATGAAAGAAATAAATGAACCTGTCACCTCACATGAACCTCTTGATGACTTGATGAGTATGGCAAACCATAACTTAGAATATACTTTACAAAATACCAATAACATCTCCACTTCTCTTTTTTCTTTTCTTTTGTTATCCAAATTCATAAGGAAAACAAGATTATGTGTCAAAAACTTGTATTGACACAATAAGACATTTCACTCTCACAAAAAGGTCACTATTTATAGGATCAAAGTCCAGAAAAGATTAAATAAATCAGCAACAATGAAATTGGAGTCAAGCAACCAAATTAAACAAATCCCAAATATGTAAGAGCCTCAACTCCCAACTTTTGAATAAAGATAAGTTTTATTAAAGACATTAACAACAACACATCCCAACTCTAATTTTTTAACCTTTCCCACTAACATAATTATACACTAACTTCTGAATAACCTTTCCCTCTTTCTCCTAACTAAAACCTATTATCTCTACAAGCTTTGTCCCCACTAAACTGCCTAAACCTTTCTGTGTCTTAAAAGGGGTCTGTTAAAGAACAGTGAGTTTTCCCTTTTTTTTTTCTTTTGGTATGTTGGGTTATGTCTTTATTTAAAAAAAAAACAATTTATGGATTTGTTTTATTTGTGTTTAGCTGTAACATGTCACTGAAAACTGTTTATTCAGTTTCAAAGTTGAGAGTTCTTTTTGCTTTTTTCTTTTTTGGTTCAGAGACAAACATATTTTTTTCTTTAAAATTATGGGTTTTGATTAAATTACCTTGTCATTGCATTTCTTGCACTGTTTGTTGGCCTCAGTTAATCTAACTTATCTTTTGTTTTTACTTCAAGCTTCCTTTAGTAAATTATTAATTTTTGCTGTTTTCTTTACCATGTCTTGAACAATTGAAGTTCTTTATAATCCTTAAAGGGCTGTGAGATTTGGTGATTTATGGGATGGGTCAGGTGGTGCCAGCAATTCTTCAGCTGGTGAAATTCGTCGTCATTGGCATTGTTTTCATTCTTCATGGATCTACTGGTAATAGTTACAATTTTTATATTGTAGTTTGTTGGAACTCCACTTTAGTTGGTTTAATTAGTTTTGTAATTCAAAGATTTCGTGATCTGGGTTAGTAAAGTTTCATCATGGTAATGTTAATCTGCATACGTGTGGTCATTTTGTAATCAGATTCCCTTTTTCTTTGATTTATTGACTATAAGAGTAGAATTAAACCAGTTTGGACTGTTGAATCTTTAGTAATCTGAACTTCTCAAAAGTTTTATGAAATTCTTTTTGCCAATATATGCTCCTCAATCATATAAATAGAAGTTACAGCTTCTAAGTTCAAGTATAAGCGATTTAAATGGTTCCAAGAACTTATAATTGTGCTAATTTGTATTCTTGTGAATGAAGAAGTATGGCTAATAAACGTAACCTCAGCTCAGGCTTCTTACTCTCTGATTCAGCACAGTCTTATTGTTAGGAGCAGTTATTCATATACATATAGGCATTCTCTTTAAGTATTGTATAGTTCTTGGGCCTCGTTCAAGGGATGCACATTGTCTTTCTTTATTAATTCATTGTTTAGGTTCCATTGTCTAGGTTAGCTTGTTATGTTTGTCATGTGAGGGCAAAGGTATTTCCTGGCTATGGAGGTCATATCAATGGTGGATAAATCCTTTAACATATTTACAGACTGCAAAATAGCTATCCTTTAACCTCATAAAGAAAAGAACAATTGCTTCTGTAGTACTACGGGAAGCAAAAAAATGTCTGTAATGTTGCTATAGATACAGCAAAAGATATTTCTTCTGGTTGATATTGCTTACTATAGTTTACTAGATGCTGTTGGTTTTTATCTTCCTCAGGATACCATATCTCTCCTTCTCCAGCAATCTTTTCTGAGACTGCTCCTACAGAAGGAACACTCACTCCCTTTGAAAAGCCATTGACAAGCAATGTACTAGGCTCAGTATCTCAGCCAAATGGTAACTTGCATAAATGCACTTTAAAGTGTAAGCTAATATATTTTGAGATTGGTTAAAACAGCTTCTGCATTGATAATACAGGTTTACATTTACATCCTCCACTGGCATTACCACCACCCATGTCCACTCCATTGCCCCAGGAATTTAAAGGGCTCGTACCATCCCATTCACCTAGCAGTCCAGTAGCAAGGCTACTGCATAATACTGCTCCCCCGCCATTAAATTTTGAAGGACATGCACCACCTCTGTCACTGAGTATTCCAACTGTCTCTCCACCATATAGTGCAGCACCTCCACCCTTAATTGTTGAACATGAACTGCCCATGCCGCCGAATGCTTCTCAAAGAAAGGCCCTAGGTAGACAGACTCCTGTACCTGTACCAGGTGCACTACATTCATAACTTGCAGAATTTTGCTGTGGTTAATATTTTCAATTTAATATTGGTTCTAAAGGACTTGTATTTTCTACATATCTGGTTCTAGTTGCTGCACCATCAAACAATTTGTCATATGATTCACCAATGCTTCCCCCAATTGCACCTGAGACATCACCTATCATCAACCCAAGTCCACCTGAAATTTCACCGCCAAGTGCTCATCATAATAAGAATATGTCAGTCACTGGGACTCCTATAACAAAGTCAATTGCACCAGGTTTGCAATTAGTGTTTTTTCACCGTGCAGATTATCTTACGGGCTTCAATTTCTCATTTCTCTTCTCTTTTCTCAAATTATGATAAAGTTGCTTCTCCACCGAGAGAATTGAGACAAAACCAGCCATCATCCCATCTGATTGCTCCTACGAAAATGCCATTTGTGTCACCTGGTGTGTATAGTTTATGAACACAGTTTTTGTTATTTCAGTAAAAAATTCAAATTGACTAAGTTGTTGGTTGTTGTTTTTTTTTTTTTCTAAAATATAAGTTCCAGTTGTATCACCAACAAGAGAGTTGCCACGGCATTCACCATCAGTTCTCCCTGGGGAACCACCTGCCATATTACCAGGTTCTACTTAGAGGATGCACTTAAATTTCATTTTCATCTTTAAGTAGCTGTTTCTTTGATGTTGGAACCATTCAAATTGTTCAATTTCAAATTTCACATTTGATACCTTTAATATATTGAAACCTTTTGTTTTTGCTAATTTTTGCTTTTATATTTATTTATTTTGGTACCTCAATCCCATGGTTGTTGAGTTGAAAGACCATGGTTGTAGGTAATCCTAAAAGGTTACCTCACTGCGAGTTGCTCTCTGTCACCATAAAGGATGCGTCACCTGAAGACTCAAACAACACATAGATTATGATTCAGAAGATTTTGCTTAAATCTTCTTTCTGAAAAATTCTATGCTGCAAACCAAAATTATAAGGATGTAGCTTTGCTCCATGAACATCAAAAACATCATGCATATAACTAAAAGCCATTATCCATGAGAATAAGCTGTCCCATTATATTTGCTGAGGTTGGAACTTTTAACACTTTATTCATCACATTGTAGTAGAACATCTTTGTTGAATAAAATATAATAAGAACCTCAATTTTTATTTATTTATGTATGTTTATATGCATATATGTTTATCTATATGAGGCTGTTTCTTTAAGACGTGAATATGGATTACAATATTAAGTGGTATATCCATATCATTTTGACCAGCACTATTTTCCATATCAAAACTTCTTACATGACCATTGTTGTATATTTCATCGGTCCCCATCATAATTGCAGTTCCTGACGTCTCTCATGCATCAAGTCCTCCCACAAGCATTGACCGGAAAAAAGATAGAAGTCCCATTGCTGCACCACCAGATGAAACGCCCAGTCATTTACCATCTGCGGACCATTCCCCAACCAAAGGTCTATGCCTTAAACCACATTTTGACCAATTCACTAATAAGAAGTACTTTGGTTAACATAATGGAAATTTGACAATAATTCTTGAAGGTTCATTTTCTGCTGTAGCTCCTTCAACACATGAACCCACAGGGTACACCAGTTATGGTCTTGTTCCATCTTCGTCACCTCCAAACCATTCTCTGAGTAAAGGGAACCACACTTCAGCATCTTCGCCTTCTATTCCATTTCATAAGCAGAACCATTCAAGGACCGACTTTAGTAGTCCTGCTCCTGCATATTCTCCTCCATCAAAACAGCAAGGTTTTCCTCTTATAGCTAAAATACTTTTAACTTGACAAGTATTTTGATTTTCCTATTTTGTTGCTTTTTACAGGTCCAGTTGCATCTCCATCATTTCTTCCAACAAGCAGGCGAACACATTATGCTCCTCCACCGATTAGTCCAGGTACCGCAATACTGAATTAACTTTCAATGCGGCGATGTAGTTGGCCACTTCAGTTTCTAATGCAGCTCCCTGCATGGCAGGATCATCAGCTTCTCCATCACATTTCCATTTTCCTAAACCTGTGATCAATGTCTCACCTGCTCCTTCACCATCTCCAACAGCAGCATCTGGCTGGACCAAAAGTAAGAAAAACTGCTTGCTTCCCTTTTTCTTATCAAGTTTTAAAATATTACTTGTGAAAAATTTACCTACTCCACTTAGTGTATGCCTAATATCTTACCTTACTTTATTGTGATTGCATTGCAAAGTGCCTATTCTTTCGCCTGAAGTTTCTCCCTCTGGTTCTTCACCAAGGAGTCCTAAAATGCCCCCTCGGCCGCCAGTACACGCATTACCACCTCCACCTCCAAATGAAGGTATAAATAATTGGGTTTTCTTTATGCCAAGATTTTCATTTCTTTATGTTCGTAGTTTTTTTTTTATCTCAGTAAAATTTGACACCAGTTTATTTTAACTATAGATTGTTCATCAACTGTTTGCGTGGAGCCATATACAAATACTCCACCTGGCTCTCCATGTGGCTGTGTCTTGCCCATGCAAGTTGGACTTCGCCTTAGTGTTGCATTATATACATTTTTCCCTTTGGTCTCAGAGCTAGCTCAAGAAATTGCTACTGGTGTTTTTATGAAACAAAGTCAAGTTCGAATTATGGGAGCCAATGCTGCTAGCCAGCAACCAGAGAAGACCGTTGTCCTCATTGACTTGGTTCCCCTTGGCGAAAGATTTGATAATACAACTGCAGTTTTGACTTTCCACAGATTCTGGCATAAACAAGTAGTAATAAAAGCCTCATTTTTTGGTGATTATGAAGTATTATATGTACGGTATCCAGGTATTTAAATTTTTCATTTGCTAGGAATGTTCTTTTATTTGTAGATTCTTTTATCTGGATGTTTATCTGGACATTGCATTTATAGGTCTTCCCCCATCGCCACCGTCACCTTCTGGCATTACTATAATAGATGATGGGCCATACTCTGGCAATAACAACAATGCAAGGACAATAAAGCCTCTCGGGGTTGATGTGCACAAAAGACACCGAAAAGATGGGCTTGGTGCTGGCATGATTGCTATTATTTCTCTGTCAGCTTCTCTAGCACTAATTTTATGCTCTGCTGTTGCTTGGGTTTTGTTGGTTAGGCATAGGGGTCGGATGAGTCAACCAACACCAACTCCACAGCCTTTGCCACCTTCTGGTGCAAAACCATCAGGTAAGCACTCTGGCGTATCAGTAAGATATAGAATATAGACAAGTGCTTTCAGCACCATGAAGTATTTTGGTAAAAGAACTTGCAGACTTTGCCTTGCATACATGCTTTACCATATAGGCATATAGTCATATACTCTTTTTGGTTCCATCATATATTATTTGGTCTATTTTATTCTGGAAATTGGAAGTCTAGCTTTGTTTTGAAGTAAATAGAAAAGCTATAAATTTGGCAGGTACTACTGGATCAGTGATTGGAAGTGGTCTCAGTTCTGCTTCCTTGTCATTTGGGTCTAGTATTGCGCCATATACAGGATCAGCTAAGACCTTCAGTATAAGTGATATCGAACGTGCTACAAATAATTTTAATGCTTCAAGAATACTTGGGGAAGGTGGCTTCGGGCGTGTTTACAGTGGTGTTCTTGAAGATGGGACCAAAGTGGCAGTGAAAGTTTTGAAAAGAGATGATCATCAAGGAGGTCGAGAATTCTTGGCAGAGGTTGAAATGCTTAGCCGTCTTCATCACAGAAACTTGGTCAAGTTGATCGGGATATGTACAGAGGAGCGAGCACGCTGCTTGGTGTACGAACTCATACCAAATGGCAGTGTGGAATCTCATTTACATGGTAGTGTCTTTGCTTTTTCAATTGATTTATTTTAGTGACAGGGATATTAGCATTTTTCAATTGGTTAATTTCTAGCAAAATGATTATGTCTTGGCCCTCTGTATTTTTTCAGGGGCTGATAAGGAATCTGCTCCACTTGATTGGGATGCACGGATCAGGATAGCACTTGGTGCAGCTCGAGGACTAGCTTATCTACATGAGGATTCGAGTCCCCATGTCATACACAGGGACTTCAAGTCTAGCAACATCTTGTTGGAACATGATTTCACACCAAAAGTGTCCGACTTCGGTTTGGCTCGAACTGCCATGGATGAGGACAACAGACATATATCAACACGTGTAATGGGAACATTTGGGTAAGAATTCTGTTCTGGTGTATTTGATTGTATGATATCCTCAGCTCCCCCAGTGAAATAGACAGTATATATGGCCTAGCAGAACATAACTCATGGTTAGTTGCCTGTCGTACCTAAATTAAATATAAGTGGGTAGGGTAGCTTCATGAGTATAGAAAGAAGCAACCTGCCGAGCACCTAGTATGTCGTATATGGCTATTAACTTCAACACTGGAAGAGTTGTGTCCTTGGTTAAATTTACATGGTTCTACATTTTCAAGAAGTTATTGCCTGTACTTGGTTGATGACTTCCAAATTTATGATAAGCACATAATGAGTTTGCTGCTGCTTTTATGCTATCCATAAAAACAGATGTTTTTAGGATATAAGCTCACATACCTTCCCCCTGGTCATTTTATTTGCTCAATTTCAACTGCACACAAGCATCTATCTAGCGTTCAGAACAATTTTAGAGAATGTTCATACTGTAAAAGGATTCAGAAGTAGTTTACCAATAATACATCTGAAATGGTCACGTTGGTATGTTAGCAGTATTCATATAATTCAAGAGAATCTCTTGATGTTCAAAAGAAGGTATCCGATTTGTGAGAAAAGATTCAAATTACATCTTTAATACTGACCTATTAATGATGCAGGATTTGAATTAAATTCTTACCACTAACTAATTATTGATGACATATGGTCATAATTAAATTCCTATCCTGAGAAACAAAGAGAACTTTTGGGTTTTGATGAGCTATTAGAGGCTATTGTTGGGAGTAATTTCCAAGCTGATTTGTAGGTAGCTTTGAGTTTCAAATTCTGCATTGTGTTCATGATTTTTACATTGATGTTTCTCTCTTTCTGGTAAATACTTCATCCAGGTATGTAGCTCCAGAATATGCCATGACCGGCCATCTTCTTGTAAAGAGTGATGTATATAGCTACGGTGTAGTTGTTTTAGAGCTCTTAACTGGTAGAAAGCCAGTGGACATGTTGCAGCCACCTGGTCAAGAGAATCTAGTTGCATGGGCTCGTCCCCTTTTAACAAGTAAAGAAGGGCTGGAAATAATTACAGATCCATCTCTAGGACCTGATGTCCCTTTTGATAGTGTAGCAAAAGTAGCAGCTATTGCTTCAATGTGTGTACAACCGGAGGTATCAAACCGTCCATTTATGGGCGAGGTTGTTCAGGCCTTAAAATTAGTATGTAATGAGTGTGATGAGGCAAAAGAAGTGGGTTCAAGAAGTCCAAGCTGGGATATATCTGTTGATATGGATGCCGAAGCCAGTGCAGGATCAGGACATATGCGAGATCCTTTCCAGAATCGAACTATAGTACCTAATTATGATTCTGAGCCAGATATAGAGAGGGGACTGTCAATGTCTGATTTGTTCAGTACATCGGTAAGATATGGAAGGCAGGCATCAGGATCATTTAGGAGATACTCTAGTTCAGGTCCACTAAGAACAGGGAGGGGCAAGCAGTTGTGGCAGAGGATGAGGAGATTGACAGGAGAAAGTGTGAGTGAACATGGGGGTATCTTCAGAATATGGCCAGGTTCACATTGAAAACTATAATATCATTTTTGTCAATACTGACACATTCAATTTTTGAATATTAAATTCTTAGACTTCAAGCTTGGATTTAGTCCTCGCAAACAAGAATGAGTCGCATGGAGTTAGTCCTCCATACAAACAAGAATGAATCGCAGGAGACGGGAACTATGAAATAAGTGAAGTTAACCAGGCATGCAGGTGTTCAAGGCCATGACATCTGGGCGACTGCCCAATGAATGTTTTAAGTCATGGAAGTCACCACAGTGCACAAAAAGAATTTGCGCAGTCCTTTGAGCTGGGAAAATGGCGAAGTTCTTAAATAGGAATGCTGAAATCTGAAGGCATGACCAAGACAACTTAATGACCTTGAAAGTAACAAAGGTAACAGGAGATTAGACCATTCTGGGCTTTCACTCTTCTATACTGAAATTTGAGAAGAAGTGGCAGAGTTGTTGTAATAAAACAATGAAGTGGTAAATCTTGGTGCAGCTTCAAAATCTTCTTGAATCTTGGTTTCCTGCATGTATTTATAAAGGAAAGAGACTAGAAATTGTATAGAATTCTTCATCTTCTCTTTGATGTCATAATAAAATGCATCTTTTCTTTTTCTTTCAGATCATTGCATTTCAAAGTAGTATAAACAGGTTGCAGATGTATAGTTTAGGGGATCATATATAGCATATCTTGATCACTAACCTGATGCTGTGCGAGGTTTCTGGAATTTGTGTCATTATTAAGACCATGTTTGGTATTATAAATCAAACAATAAACTGCTTTCAGTTCTTTGTTTTTTTATTTTTTTGAGAAATTTACCAATCAGCCTAAGATTTTCTGTATAAAACACTTTAGTCTTTACTCTTTTAAAAATAGCTTTTTTAGTCCCTGAGTAGTGAAGTTTGCTAACACTGTACGTACACTTTAGTTCAAGCTCATAGAAGTTATAAATTTGCGTTGCATCCTAGTCCCTAATATTTGACAATACTACAATTTAATTCCTCAAAATTGTAAAACTCAGTTTTGTTATAGTAATAATTTAATATCATATACATGTTTTGATCATTTGGTAAGAACTAAATATATCAAGTTTGAGACAATAAGGACTCAAGTATTTTTAAGGACAAATCTTATTAAAATTATTTATGGTGATGGTAAAATGCATTTTTGAACCTTTAAATTTTTTAATTTTTATTTTATTTATTAAATTCTATAATTTTATTTTTTTAAAGACCTAATGATTTTTAATTAAAATAAAAATAAAAATATAAGACCTCAATAAAAAATAAAAATTTCATAAAATAATATATAAAAAATTTATAAAAAATAAATATAAAAATATAAAAATATAATAAAATAAAGTAAAAATTTCTCAAATAAAATGAAAGTAAAAATGTCCAAAGTTTAATAATACATTTTGCCTAATTTAGAAAATCATTTGGAATATATATTATATTTTTATTTCTCACAATACACAAGTCGTGCATTGTATGAATGAAAGGCCCATATTTGTTACAATGTTCAAGATATAACTAACGGTTCAAGATTCAGATTTTAAAAATATTATATTCAATAGCGGCTCAGATTTATCCGATTGAGATCCCACGAAATCTTAACCTGGAAACACTATACCTAATAGCACTAAGCCAGAGGCGACAACAGCAACAACCGAGTCGTAATATAAACGGAAAATACCTCCCTTTCCCTCTTGGGATCAAAGACCAAATTGAAGAAGAGAAGACAGATTCATCAATGGTAAAATCTTTCTCTCTCTCAGTTCCATTTTCGTTAAAAATACTTTTATTGCATTTTACATTTATTTGTTCGTTTCTTATGATTTCGTTAAGGCTCCAAAAGCGATCACGAGTCCAGTTCCTGTGAATTTGTATCCAGCCCTAGCTCTCTCTATGCTTGCGATCGGCCTCATGGTTACTGCTTCCTTCTTCATGTAACGTCCATGTGTTTTATATTCTCAATTTTGTTCTAGATCTAGGTTTGCAATTGAGTGATTTGATTAGCTGGATTATTTATTTAATTGATACTTTACGGTACTGTTCTTTATTTTGCTAATTTACCTCAATTTCATGAAGTATTTGTGGATTTTTTTTTTGTTGGAATTTCTAGATTTCTGTTCCTTGGTAATGCACGTTGACTTGGGTTAGATTTTGGCCCAAAAATGCTTTCTAAATTGTTTATATTTTTTGGATTTTTTTATTTATCTGGTACGAATACGATTAGCATTTCGTTTTAATGCTGCTGATAAATAATGACCGATGCCAACAATTGCCTTTCCTTTTTAAGTACAAATGCTGTTAAAAGTTACCATGTCATAGTTGCAAAGCATTGGATTAGGTTTATACTTGTATATTTACACGAAAGAAATGTTCCTAAACTATGAGAATTGTCTGGATAATTCGTGCATGACTTAAAATGCTTTATTTATGACCTATTAATTTTTAAACATATCTTTTAAATTTGGACTCTTGATATTCATGATCTTTTGAAAGGATATGGAACTAGCAGGCGTTGTCACAAGCGTTTAGCAAACTCTAGAAAGTTCCTTCTGTTTGTCTCTCGAAATGCATCTCCTTGTTATTGTGTGAATAGCACATTCTGGATTTTGTCATGAGATGTTATGAAGTGGAGAAACTTCTGTTTTTGTTTATCCATATATCTCTTAAGGATCCGTTCGGTTCAAGGTTTGGAGTAAGAATGAGAATAGGAACAAAAATGATTATCTTTTTTTTATGTTAGTTCATTATGGAATGAAAATCTAATTCCATTTATCATTGACACCAAATTATAATAATATGCAACAAATATATGAAAATTATATAAATATAATTTTGACCATTTATAATTAATTTTATTCAATTCCTATGTGAATGAAAAGTTCATTTCCTAAGAGGAAAGGGGGATTAGGTGATTCCCATCGATGGGGAATCCCATTCCGATTACGGAATGATTTTGATGAACTAAATACCAACAATTGGAATCACTCATTTTCATTTCCATTCCTATTCTATTTTCTCATGAACCAGACGACCCTAAGAGTATATACATTTTCAAGCTTGAAAATTTGTATCTTGCATGTTTCGTGGACTTCTCTTTCACTTTTTGTAATATGATATCATGACGCTGTGAATGTGAATGTCTAACATTTGGTTGTACTTGTTACTTTTAAGTGTTATACTATTATTATTTTGTGTTCTCATAACATGTTTCTTTCCTACTTTATGTTTTCATAATGGTTTTTACTCAAAAGTATCATTTTACAATGGGGATGTATTTCAAAGTTTGAACATAATGTATTGGACTTCAGGTGTTAACGGCTAGTTAAGCATATTTGTTACGTGAATATCACTGAATGTGGTATTCCCTGAATTTTTAAAATGACACTGCACATAATGGAGAACTGGAATGCTATTTAGTTTTGAGATATATGGAACCTTGGATTACTTAGCATTGGGCTCTCCCTTCAATTTCAATGGCCTTTCCCCTGGCTGAAAGTTATAGCAATTAATATCAGCTAGGAGTATAAATTAGCATCATTTTGATGAACAATTGACATTCATACTTTATTGTTGGTACTTGTATCTAACAATGCATAGCTTATGTGCAATGCCATTTTGAATTATAACAGTTGTATCTATCTTGTGCAGCTATGAAGCAACCTCATCTAGGCGAAATCGTAGCCTTGTTAAGGAGCTTACAACAGGAGCAATTGCATCATTTTTTCTGGTAGGTTTATTGTAAACGCTTATTTCCCATATGTAATTGGTTATTGAAATTTTGCTTTTGAGTGCTGATATTTGATAATGGTGTCTGATGCAGGGTTTTGGATCACTATTCCTGCTACTTGCTTCTGGTGTTTATGTTTAGGGTCTTGACGTAGAACCTTGAAATTTTTTTAAGTGTCAGTTATTCGTGAAAGATGATATGGTTGACATTGTTAGTTAATTCAGCTGTGAACCGTAATGTAATGGTTAGAGGTTTCTGGCTCGGAGTATCCTTCCTAATCAATACTGTTTTTAAGTTTCATGGGAAGCTTTTCAGATAAGACCTATTATGTAGCCTACTTCGATCCTTTATTGTTGGCAGAGCCAGGAATATTTTTATGAGAAAAGTATTTGCAATTTGCAATACCAATGCGGCTAGTTAGTTGGGGGATATCATGCCCATGTGTCGAATTATTTTTCATCAAAGAGCACTTGAGCAATGTGGGTGAAGTCGATCATTTTAAGATGGTTCTTAAATGAAATTCAAACTGATTGAACTAAAAAGAGAAGCCCTTGGTGTGATCCTTGTTGCGGCCCTCAAGGATTTGTGGTGTTTTAACATCAA
This sequence comes from Ricinus communis, assembly GCF_019578655.1. Taxonomy (NCBI): domain Eukaryota; kingdom Viridiplantae; phylum Streptophyta; class Magnoliopsida; order Malpighiales; family Euphorbiaceae; genus Ricinus; species Ricinus communis. Next base: position 28,339,861 of record NC_063258.1, read on the forward strand.
GCATTGACCGACTAGCCCTTTGTAACTCTAGTTTAAAAATGTTTTGTAATACAAAACATAATTGATTTTTGCACAATTGGTATAATGATCTCTTTTTTTTTTCTTTTTTTCTTTTATGTTCAAAAGATATATTTTTAAATCTGTACCAGCCCTAAGCTGATGCTCTTAAACCATTTTATGCTTATAAAGACCATCCTAAGAAGCTTTTTGCGCTAATAATATAAACGCTGCTGCACCTGCACCCTTATCCTTAAAACCCTCTTCCTAACTAGTAAGCGAGTCAGCTTCTGACTGATGCCAGCGATTATCCAATATTTGAAAGCTTAATCCGGCGAAACGCCAAAAAGGGAAAAATCCCCGCTAAAGGGAAACCTAATTTTAACCCGAGCAACTGACAGACAATTTGACCGACGCGTCTTGGCCACCTTCTTAAATCTGAGAGTGTTGTATTCCAGAAAAAACCCCTTCCCCCCTATCTATTTCTCACCCATAAAAATAAAAACGCCATTAACTCCAATTTTTCACAATCCACAGTAGTAGTAGGAGGGTTGTGTGGCGTAGTGGTAGGTCCACTCCACCCCGGTCCCTCCCGGTCGATTTTTTTTTTTTTTGGGTATTTCTCCCTTCTGTATTTTTAGAACTATATAAAAAGAATCGGCGAGAGTAAGCTAGTTTTTTTTTTCTTTCTCAAATGGAGCCTCCTCAACAAGTGCCAAAAAAGAGAGGCCGAAAACCCAAGCCCAAAGAAGACAAAGATCAGCAGCAACAGCAGCAGCAGCAAAGCGCAGGTAGCAAAATGAAGGAAGGAAAGAAGTCACAGCAGCAGCAACAACATACTGTTGATGAGAAGTATACTCAATGGAAATCTTTAGTTCCTGTTCTTTATGACTGGCTCGCTAATCATAATCTCGTTTGGCCTTCTCTCTCTTGCCGGTATCATTTTTTTTTTCAATTTTATTATCTTCGTTCTCTTCTTTCTCATTCTAGGGTTTTTTTTTTTTTTTTCTTTTGCGTGCTTTTATTTGATGCTCTATCTCCTGCTCTAGGGTTTATGTTATTTTTGCGATCTATTAAACCCTAAATTTAGATGTAAATCCTAGGAAAAGGTTTTTTCCACTTCATTTTCATTTTTTTATTCTATAAAGAAATGAGAGATTTTTAAAATAGGACTTCGCGCTAATTTTTTGGTCTTTCTATTGTTCCGTGACAGTCGGAGTTTATTTCCTTTTTTGTTCTTTGTATGATAATATATACTTTGTTTGGATATGGTGATCTTCAGGTGGGGTCCGCAGCTGGAGCAAGCTACTTACAAGAATCGACAGCGTCTTTACCTCTCCGAGCAGGCAAATTTGCTTATTATCATTATTATTTCCAAACAATTTGGTTTTAGTTGTGTGCTGTATTATTACTAATAGTGTCCTTATTTTATTTATTTATTTATTATTGTTATTCTGTGTGTGGAAAGACTGATGGTAGCGTGCCAAATACTTTGGTTATTGCAAATTGTGAAGTGGTAAAGCCTAGGGTCGCTGCTGCTGAGCATATTGCTCAGGTGTTTTTTTATACTCCTCTCTCATGTGTTGTTTTACTTTCTTTCTTCAATACTATATGATTCTTGATACCATCTTTAAGTTGAATTCTCGAATTAATACCTATAGTTGCTTAACTTCTTAGTTTAATGAAGAAGCTCGCTCTCCGTTTGTCAAGAAGTACAAGACAATCATACATCCTGGAGAGGTACGAATACTATCTACCCAAAATAAATTTCAAGATATAAATGCATGAGAAAGAACACATTAGCTGACAAAGTTTTTGGTACTTTTGTGTTTTACTTGAATAGTTTTTCTTTATCCAGCCATTATATTGCACAAAAGTGTTATGAAAAACTTACTTCTTTATTGCAATGCTGGAGAAAAATGATTCATTAAACAAGCATTTTGGTCTACTCTCAAAAAGATGAAATGCCTTGAACTAGTATTCTTTTGCAGGTGAACAGGATCAGGGAACTGCCACAGAATAGTAGGATAGTAGCTACACATACTGATGGCCCTGATGTGAGTTCTACAATTAATTTACTTTGTCTAAGGATTTTCTGGTTTTATTATTAATACTTTATTTAGGTTTTATTAGTTCATGTTTATTGTTGTTATCTTTGGGGATGGACAATTCAGGTTCTCATATGGGATGTTGAAGCACAACCTAATCGCCATGCTGTTCTTGGAGCTACAAATTCCCGTCCAGATTTGGTACAATTCTTTAGTCCTTACTTTTTCTTTTGTTTTAGGTTTTCTGGAAGGTATTATTTCCATGGTTGAGTTGAATGTCAAAATAACCTCCTTTCCAATTCTTGTGGATTGTTACCGTGATAACAAGAGGAGCAAATTCTGCAAATACTTGTGAATGTGTATATAATTTGCTTCTTTCTGCTGCTTTCCATGTTACAGCATCTTGCTGTACTCGGATATGTGAGGCATTTTTGGTAAAATTCATTAGCTTGGTTATCGTAGCACTTCATACCTTTTTAACCTGCAAATCTTCTTGCAGATTTTGACAGGACATCAAGATAATGCAGAATTTGCTCTTGCAATGTGCCCAACTGAACCTTTTGTGCTCTCTGGAGGTTGAAAAACTTGGCATATATTATTGTACATTAATTTTTCTCATCTTATTTATCAAGTATCTCTTCCTCAATCCCTTGTAGCAATGGCGTTATTATTTTGTTAGGATGGTATCAATGATTTATTGTCCAGATTATCTATGATACTTAAGCCTTTATGAAGATTTTCTTAAAAGCAGGGAGATTTTGTTGCAGGGAAAGACAAGTCAGTGGTTTTGTGGAGTATCCAGGACCACATAACAGCATCTGCAACTGACCCAGCAACAGCCAAGTCTCCAGGATCTGGTGGATCAATCATTAAAAGGGCAGGAGAAGGTAATGATAGGGCTGCTGAAAGCCCTTCTGTAGGGCCACGAGGTATCTACCAGGGGCATGAGGATACAGTTGAAGATGTGACATTCTGCCCGTCCAGGTATTTTGCATAGTCTTTGATTAAATGCGTGTATGCCAGTTTACTTGCTTTCGGAAATTCTTTTGAAACCATTCTTTTACCTGGTCTTGGGAAATCATCAATATGGGTGTTTTAGCTTTTTTTTCTTTCTTGAACTGATCATAATCTATTTTCTATTTACTTTTTCCTGTGCATTAAAGTGAATAATATAAGAAATTTTGTCTATTTTAACTGCATGCTGATATGGTGATCTTTATATATATGGTCAGTGAGCATTATTTTTTGTTTTTGATCTTTTTGTCCCTGATAAAATTTGTATTTCTGCTGAAGTGCACAGGAGTTTTGCAGTGTGGGAGATGATTCTTGCCTTATATTATGGGATGCTCGAATTGGCTCTAGCCCGGCTGTCAAGGTTACATATCTCATCTTTACTTTCCTTCCTCTTTTTAGTGATTGAAATTGATTTTTTTTTTTTCTTGTTTTTGGTTGAAAAACCTTATTTTACAAAGTTTAGTGCTGGCATTCCAGTATTAAATGAGCTTGAAAACTAGATGTAGTGTCACTGATGCGAGCATGCAGTGCCTATCTCTTGCATCTGCCCCTTGAGAAGAAATGTGGCTTGATTTTTCTTATGACACATTAACTATGTCAAGTATGTAATTTTGGCCTCAACTACATAAGAGTGGGAGCTGTTGACCCCTTCAAAACCCAGCCCCTATTGAAAGTAGGAGATCCCAATACTGTAGCATACAACTCTAAAAAATTTTAGTCAATGGATTTAAGAGAGGGAGAGAAAATATTTGAAGCTCTAATGACCTTGGGTTTCTTGTTTTCACTTTAATTCGTTGATATTTGATTGGATTCGGTATTTGACATTGAAATTGTGAGTTAACATCTTGCCTTTCTCTTCCCCACTATATTATTCTTGTTCTGCATGCCAAATAATATCTTATCATGTGAAACATTCAGTGACACTATGAAATGTGTTCTTTTCTTTTTTACTTTATAGATGGAATTCAACTACTCGCAATGTAATCATGTCATTTGTTTTTTTGGTCAACAGGTTGAAAAGGCACACAATGCTGATCTTCACTGTGTTGATTGGAATCCCCATGATAACAACCTTATCATAACTGGGTAGAGTCCAAATTTATGTCAAATTATGATTTGACATCTTTTTAAGCTGTGGATATTTCTTGGACTTTCGGGTTTTCTTATGCTACTTTGAATTTTGTGTTTACGTGGAGATTATGATTGTCCAGGTCAGCAGATAATTCTGTTCGCATGTTTGATCGGCGAAATCTCACATCTAATGGAGTTGGGACGCCTGTCTACAAATTTGAAGGTCACAAGGCTGCTGTACTTTGTGTACAGGTATTAATCAACCTTCCTCTGGCACTGTGGTAGTCCGTAAATGCTTGTACAATTTCTTTCTTAATTCCTTCATTCCACTTCCAGTGGTCTCCAGACAAGTCATCTGTTTTTGGAAGTTCTGCAGAAGATGGTCTCTTGAATATTTGGGATTATGATAAGGTTGGGATGTTCATTCTCATCATATTATAGATGATATTCTACAGGACTACAGCATATATCTTATCTCTATTTTCTTAAAGGTTGGTAAGAAAACAGAGCGCGCAACTAGAGCCCCAAATTCTCCTGCTGGATTATTTTTCCAGCATGCTGGGCACAGGTTGGTAATCAAGTTTCTGTTCTTTTGTTCTGGTCATGGCTTAGTTTATTATTGATAGTTGAGTGCATCTTAACTGTTGCTTGAATACTAGATTACTTATTTGAAATAGCTTTTATCTGGGCAATGGGCAAAGCACGTTTCTTCTGGAGTCTTCTATTCTTCAGAAGTAATGGTTTTTTTTTTAATTCGGTCAATTCAGGGATAAAGTTGTTGACTTCCATTGGAATGCATCCGATCCTTGGACAATTGTTAGCGTGTCGGATGACTGTGATACCACTGGAGGCGGGGGAACATTGCAGGTTCGGTTACTTTTGCCTATGAAATGTTTTATATTGCATGAATGTGGACAAGGGGTTTTGGAATGAAAGTTGGGGAAGGGAATGAGTTAAAAGCTGCCGTTGAAAGTTAAAACTGATGAAAATTGACATAATTGAAGGGTTGACTACTGTTGCCAAATGCAAGTATAGACATGTTAAAACTCTTATGGGTCCATGCAGATATGGCGCATGAGTGATTTGATCTATAGGCCAGAAGATGAGGTATTGGCAGAGCTTGAGAAGTTCAAGTCGCACGTGATTGAATGTACTTCAAAGGCTTGAGGATAGTTTACATTTATTGCATGGATTTTTCTTTTCTATGTTGTGTTTTGTCTCAACTCAAGGTTGGTCGGGGATGTTAAATGTAGGTATTTTTACTTGACAATTAGCTTTTTTCTGAGATTATTTCTCAGACTATTACTATTAGTCAGAGATTCATAAAAATTCCTGCCTTTTAAACTTCGTGTTAGTTAGAAGATTTGGTCCTTTTTTAACACCATGGCATTAAAAGCCAATTTGGCGGGTTTAGCTAAAAGGAGAGTTTGATATGAAGTTTTAACAATGGTGGTGGATATTCTGTAGAGCTGTTCCACTACGTTGAAAATCAATTAAATCCTTAAAGAAGATTTCATAAAGCGACCCAAAGACAGTTGCCCTTGAATGCAGAAAGGTTAGCCAAATGACTTCATTATACTTGCAATTCAAAATGGACTGCTTGCTTTAGATAAAGTATTTTATTATTATTATTATTATCATCCCTATCGACATTTTATTTCCTTTGTTGTGATCTTGAGTAGCACGAACAACACGTGCCCAAAACTCTAAACTCTCCCTATAAAGAATAATTTATTTTAGCTTTTTTAAGGATAATAATTTAGAATATATAAAATTTATGCTAGTTAGTAGATATTTAATAATTTAAAAAAAATATAGTATAATTTAAAACGAACTAAAACAAAAGGTCTTTGTTTAAATTTTAATTTGAAGAAAAAGATCCTATAAAAATGAAGGCTCATAATTTATATTTCGTGAAATCCATAAAATATTGGCGATTAGATGCCCGTAACTATTTGGGGAACTTCCTACTTGTTTCCCGTTATTCTTTACTTTTTATAAAGCAGTTGCTAAAAAATTCTCTCCCGCCAACTTTGGAAGGAACAAAAAACCATTCCTAATCTACATTCTGCGTCTTTTTTCTTATTCCTATCTGAAAAAAGAATAAAGCTTAATTTAATTTTTTTTAACTCTTATTAATTTAAATAAATATTATATTTGTTTAGGAGATAATCGCTCCATATTAATTAATTAATCATAATAAGAAATATTGAGATACTTACAAGCTTAGACGAGTAGACATACATCTCTGTTTTAATAGTAATTCTTTTATTATTTAATACTAATAATTAAAAAGAAAAATAATAAAGTTGCTAACTTGTACGAGTGGCAATTATAGAAATAAGAATAAAGGCAGAGGGTAAAAAAGCCAAAAAAAAGAATACCATAAGTGATAAAAAGGAAAGAAAAGACGTATCCGTATATGGAGGGTTGCTTTCTTGCATCCCAAAACATGAAAAACTCTCTCTCTCCCCATCCACACTTGTCTCTCTAAATAAGATTCCCGCCTATTCTTTTGCCACATCACTTCTCGATCTCTTCGCTTTCCACGTGTCGCTCCCTGCCACTCTGTCACTTCCTCTTCACCATCCATATCACATCCAACGGCTCCCAATCCATTGTATGATAATCATAACCAAAAAAATAAAAATAAACACAACAATATCTCTTAACCAGTACCAAGTAGGCCCCACTACCAACACTTATATTTAAAAAAAGAAAAAGAAATCCGGAGCCTTCTGAAACCACGCTGCCTCGTGCTCTTTTTATAGAACAAGAGACAAATACACGAACACATATAAAAACCCTCATCATAAACACAAGAGAGGGAGAGAGAGAGAGAGAGAGAGAGAGCTTATGGAGGGTTCGAGTTCAAGAAAGAGAGAAGGGTGTGGTGGTCGTGGTGATGATGATGATGATGATGATGATCCAGTGGTGATGAAAAGGCCAAGAACTCCTCCGGCGGTTTATTCTGACAATAACATGTGTAGTGAGGAAGATATTATTATGGGTTCTTGGCTATCAGTGGATCAACAAGATGATTATAGTACGGTAGATGAGTTACTGAAGTTTCTCGATGATAATATTACTACTAATACAACGGTTAAGTTTATTGAAAATCCATATTCTTCACCACTAGTTTTTCAATCTTGTTCTTCTTATATCACTATTAATGGTAATGAAGAGACTTGTGGGTCTTCTTTCTCTGACTGGGAGTCTTCTGTCATGGCCAGCGTTGACATGTGTGGTGGATTTACAAAAGGTGGCAAAATGGACTGCATTGATGGATTTGAGTTATCTGACTGGTTTCGAGGCGGGGAGGGCGGCGCGTGCGGTTTTAAGGGGGCGGAGAAGGCGGCGCGTGAAGGAAGTAGCGGTGGCGATACTAATGGGTTTGACTGGGAGTTTGATTATGAGTGTTTTCTAGATAATGGTGGCAGCGAAGGTATTTTTTGACTCATCAAGTAAACGTGAATGGTGTGGGGGGTTAGTTTTTCTATTTTTATTTTAATTTTTTTTTAGATATTATATTTTAATCAAACACTTATGACTAACTTTTTATCAGTGGTGATTAAGGGTTTGGTGGGTGTCATGTGGGGGGTCAAAGGTGTCCCTGCGTGAGTGTTCTTTTAGATGCTCCATGTGAAAATGTTACTAATAGGGAAAAAGGTAAAAGGAACAATAGAGTCAGAGAGAATACACATAAAGGGTCGTTGAAGAATTTAGAGCAAAGCTAGAAAAGCATTTTGTCTGTTTTGGGGTCTCTTATTATCTCTCTCTTTTTCTAAACAAAAAAAAAAAAAAACAAAAAGAAAATTGGTATGGTGAAAAAGAGAAATGGAATCCCTCCGGCAGATTTTTGTAATTAGTAGTTTGGCTGTGATTTGTAGAAGAGTAAGTCCAATTATCCTCCTAAATAAAAAACTCATAGGCCGCTTGAATACACTAATTATAAAAAAATGTTATTAGATGAAATAGCAATGGGTTTTTTTGTTATTAATTCGTGGTTTGGGGTTGGCATCAGTTGTCAATTCCTTCTGCGCACTGACGAGAAACTAAAATGGTAATTGACATATTGTTCTGATGCGGGAAACTCCTTTCAAAATCCATCCACTCCTCATTTGGAATAAAAGGGTATTTGTTAAAATTTATTGTCTGGTTGGAAAAGACAAATAGACACTAGATTCATATTCTTGTAATCTAAAACTTTTAAAATTGGAAACTGCTAAGAATTTACTTTCTCTATTGCAATATAAGTAGTATTACTTTAGCAAATTGTATTTATGGAAAAGTATTCGAGTCATATTAAGTTGTTTTTTATTATAATTGAAGCTAACAAGTTTTATAGAGTATACATTAACTCTAATGCATTCACTATTAAGTAAAAAATAAATAAATCCACTGAATTTAACAAAATTTATGACTCCCATTTCAACCGTGCCTGAAAGTAAATGCTGACGATCCCAATGGCGCGTTCTGAATTTTTAAAGTTGCACAATCAGAGCAGCTTTGGCAAGTGGCTACCCAGTCATGTTAGCGTTTCGCATTACTGTTAGCCATTTATTTGCATTTGCTTTTATACTGTTTTTTTTAAGGAAAATAATAATTAATTCTGAATATACAATTTAGGAAAATCTAAAAAAAGAAAAGAAAATCAAAATACACTGCGAAAAGCAAAAAAATGTTGATCGGAGACGAGCTGTTTATCGTGGAGCATTGCAGGGGCAGGATACATGTGAGAGTGACCATGTTGAAAATGTGAAACGTTCTGCGTGTTTTATGCAGAGAGGCTTGTGAGCTGAACAGAAATGTGAGAGGTTAGTTGGTTGAGCAGAAAAGGCCAGTGGAATTGCAGAGTTAGGAGGGTGGCCTTCTGGTGCGACAGGAGAGGGCTCAGTCGGAACCATCAAAACAAGGATTGGGTGCATATCATTATTTATAGAATATATCTCGGCTAACAGTTTTTCTCAACCTAATAGCCCTCGACGAAGCAAAATTTGATCACCTAAAAATCTCCACCAGTCCTACTCCTTAGTAGAGATATGTCCTCACTTGACTGTATCCACCGCTGACCTATATATTATACAGTTGCTGCTTGTTTGTTACTAGAATTCAAGACCAAATTATTTCATCCTCAATCTTTTCTAGAATGGGATTTTGCTCCCTACAAGTTTATTGAGAGATCGGCTAATGGGTCCATTTCGAATGACACGAGCTTATTAGTGAAGATTGTAATAATGGGCCTATACAAAAGTCTCAATGATCAATAAGTACATTCGAGTAGCCCATTGGTCCTAATGCCGTGTGATGCAATTTTTTGACAAGCCCAGTTTCCCAATGATTATGCATTGCAAGGAAACATAGGCGAAAGTCCGCCTAGAGTATCCGCGAGGTCTAAGTTCTTACTTGTAATCCAAAAGAAAAAAACAAAACAAAATATCTTATGGCTACACGAACTGTTACTAGCTAAAAGATTTATCAAACACATAACACCGCATCCCTATTTCACTGTTAAACAGTTTCCATCAGGAAAAAAGTATTACCAATTCATGATTCCACGACACTTGTTACTCTGTCGGTATACATTTACTGTTGTCGGTAGCATCTCCTCTCAAACTTGTTGCAGAAAACCTACCAGGTCCACACGCTTCAAGATATCAACATGGAAGCAGATAAAGAAAATAGACAAATATTTATTGATTATTACAACCGTACCTGACCTTAATAGATGTCAAATCTCCTGCCTTCAATGTACGTAATCAAACTTCCTGATATGAGAATGCATTTGCTCTCCCTGTTCCTAGTTTATATATATTACTGACGACCCATATCAGAAAAGCAATTAACTGTGAAAGACACTATCACTTTTCTCTGCACATTCTATATATATATATATGCTAACTATGAACAATTTGTTATTATTACAGATTAGCCTCCTGATATAATATAGATATTAGAAAAGAAAAAAAAAGAAGAACTGTCAGTTCTATTTTTTATTTAACTGCTATTTAAAAGATTAAAATTATTTTTATTTTCAAAAGTAACAGTCATTTCACCTAACAACGAAAATTCAAATTATGACATATAAAATATATAATAGTGTCTTAATCAATGAATTATGACTCAAAATCACTCACATTATGATGCTATTTTTACAAAATTATGACTTTTTTTTTTATTTCTTTTACTAATCTAGCTAACTCGTTAGCTATGTTGGTCCATTTGAGGCATGTACAGATGAGGCTCTTTTGATAGTTGTAATTTCAATTTATTGGTGGCCAAATCTTCCATATATTAACCCAACTGAAAAAAATGGTGGTCAAGCTAATTCACAATCTTGACATAGCAACCCTTAAATTGAACACCGATAATTTAACTCTTAACATCCCTTTCTTTAGTTGATCTTTCATAATCTATTAGATGACAACATAGATCTGCAAGAGAAAAGGTGACTTTCTGGTGGTATTGCAGCATAATAAATCATCCAAGAAAAGCTATATTTAAATGTAATTAATAAAACATAAAATGTTAAATATATCTTGGATTCTAATACTCTTATGTTCAACTTCCATATGATAGGTTGACTTCGCAGTCTATATTTTTAAATTTGAAATTGAACAATCGATATTTTATTATAAATTAAATCTAAAATTTAAAAATGAAATATTTTTCATTGAATAAAAAATTTCAATTAATATACATTTATGTTCAATTTAAATATGAAAAAAATCTTAATATATAATCCTTGCTCATTTCAACATCCTAAATCATTTAAAGATTATGTACATGTTTAACCATATACAATCATTTCATATTAATTGTTTATTTTTCATATCAATATCCGTCACTTTTATATTTTCAATGCAACATTAATTCTTTTTTTCTTATTTTATCCTTGTATTGGTACAGATGTAATCAATCTTACAATACCTACAAAACAGTAAATTAGTCTAATTTAGTTCATTGTTCCCTATAATTAATTATATTAAATAATTTTTTTAATTCGAATAAATTATTAAAAAATGATAATAATAATATCAGGATTTAGTATGAAATAAAGAAAGTAATAAATAGTAGAAAAAAGCAGTTTGGAGCTGTAGAATTATTTGTATGTACTATTTTCCAAGTTTAGTAAAAGAATAAAAAATTTAGTGCCAAAATGAATATGTTATCGAATTTGAAGGAGATTGAGTTTGGGCAAGAAAATTACAAAAAAAGGAGGGCACGTGATCCTAAGGATATATGGCCTTTTCTTTTACGAGGGGTCCGAGCTTCAATGCTCAAGAAAAAATATAGGAGTCACGGGAGACCATAATTTGGGAACTCAAGAAATTGACTTAGCTGTTCTTTGGTGTTTTGATTAGTAAAGCAAGCATTGATTACGATGCATCATCACTTAATGTCGTATTTATGAAAGTGGATTGCCAAAATCATTGCTTAATAATAAATGCTTTTTGACCTTAAATATGTCAATTCTCTGTTAAGTCAATTCTTCTACTGAATTTACTGAAACTCATACTATTCTCTACAAAACTCCATTTTCTTCCCATCCTCTCCACCGCTTCCAAGCCCCCGAAACCTTTCCCACATTTATTTATTTTGTCTCTTTTTATGACCCTTTTAAAACACCGTATTGTAAATTTATCTTCTCTCTACATATTTGCCCTACCATTCACATTCTGTGTCATTCATGATTGTATCCTCCCTCATTAGGCATAATACCCATATTCTCCCTTATCAATGGTACCCCAAGATATAAAGAAATTCTTAGTTGATATATGGTTAAATATAAATTAACCATAATTGAAAATTCACTAATATAAATATAACACTTTATAAAATATACCATGTTTTTCTTTTTGGTTATAATTTTAAGGAAAGTCTAATAGTTTTTATATGGGAAAGGATATGCAGATAGGGAAAGATTTCAGACTCACTTTAAAAGATATATCCATGCCATCTGCTATAAGGGAATATTAGGCCATTTGATATATTATATAGCAATTAGATTGTGGTTTAGCAAATAAGTATGTGGAAATAGATTCTCCTTTTAAAAAGAATTGCATGATAAGTATCTTTTAAGCCCTCACATGTTACAAATTTCAACCCTGAAATGATATCTACAAGAAAAGTTGCAAAATATCTTATCACATTTGAATAAAAATGTATATTTTGGATCTATGGTACTTAATTAACATATCAGCACTTCCTTTAATGAAGACTTGGAAGAAAGTTCATCAGACATTGGATATCGTAAATAGAAATAAAATATTATATTAGAAAAGTCTTTCTCAAAGAGATTGACGAATTAATAAACAAATGGGAACATGAGATTAGTTTCATAAAAATAATAATAACATATGGGTCATAGTAATAAGAAACTATCATAATGCTTATCGCCACTAAAGATTTATCAATAATATGATTTGCCTTTATCTCACATCATTCGTGCATTTCATCCTACCTGCTTGGCCACATTAATATTTAATTAATTACATTATATTAATATATTTAACAATGAAAGAGACATGATTTTAGGGTTGATAAAATAGATAAATGATAAATTACACGATTAATCACAAGTTTTAAATTAGTTAATCCTTAATATACTTGATGTTTGCCGCTGGTTGTAGGAAAATATGGTGCAATTTTGTGCCCACATAACAATTAGTTGAAGAGACATCATGGCCATATTGGAGTTTGGTATATGAAAGAATCATTTCTTTCTTGCCTTTTTATGATTTGGAGCTCCCATCTTATAATGTGGTGCATATACATAATACAATTGCATATATATATATATATATATATATATCCTTGCACAAGAAAAGAAAATGCATGATTGTATTTGTAATAAAGGAGATTTGGCCCCCAGCTCCAAATTCCATCACCTATTGCATAGGAGCTTGGGTTGATTCTTGATGGGGTTTCAAATTGTTGGCAGAATTGGGGTATTTGCAATATCGGCTATTTGGCTCCAGATTCATAACATATCTGGTAATTTTGAGGCCGACCTTTCTTTGCTACTCTTGCTGCTCTAAATATTTTAGATCAGGTGTGTAGCTTGCTTTACAAGAATTACGCTTTGGAGGGTGTCTTTAAGTTTTTCTTTTTACTTATCCCTCGAACAAACGTCGCATGGCTCATGCATGAGAACTTATCAATTTTAGACACTCATTGGTGAACCGAACAATTGTATAATAATGATATATGATATTTTTTATTAATTGTTGTATTTATATTAATTGATTTTTAATTATGATAATAATAAATAACTCAACCTATTTAAATTTAGTCTCCTCTTATTATTAGGAACATAAAGAGGTGATTGGAGGAAAAAGACCGTATGTGATAAAAAAGTTATTGTATTTCATATAAAATTAAATAAATAATTGACACATATTCATTATGTGTTAATCATTAGATGTCGAAATAATGATGCAGCTAAAAAAAGTATTTTGCACGATAACTCTCTTATATCCGTTGGATAGGATTAATATGGGTCATTATTGCTACTTATACATATATTAGGAAGTTTTAGGTCTTTAACTGATTTCTAAGGCTTGCTTAGAGTAATAGCAAATTAAGATAAGTGATAACTTATTATTTTTCAGGTTTCATGCTATTTAGCGAGTATGAATTTAGTTTGCTCTAGCAAATGGTTCATTAGCAGTTTCAAGAGACTTACTAGCCGAGGCATACTTTAATCTTCCATCAGACCATATGATACATATTGTTGCAGTAGTCATTTCAAAATAACTACTCGTCCCACTATCAGAATTTTAATCATTTCTTACAATGAAAGCATAAAAGGAAAAAAAAAGTTAAAAAAGGAATCATTTTAAGATGAAAATACATTATGATTATGGTGTATAATGATTATATATCTCTTTAGCAAATTTTGTTGGTCAACTTTAGAAGTGTGTGAGATTACCTCGTTTTGACCCATCCAACGACTGCCCATCGACTGATCAAGACCAATAACTTGCTCAGTTGGTGGGCCGTCCCTTAACTCAATTTACATGTGAGGTTGGTGAAATGCCCTATCAACCTTTTCTTGGCATCTCCATAATTCTTTTGCCTTTCTAGTAACCCCATTCTGGCTTCAACTTTCTTTTACTTTTGCATAGCAGTAAAAAAAAAAAAAAAAAAAAAAGAAGGGGCATGACAGTTACATTAAATGACACTGTGATGTAAATGGCAGTAAGGTTGATAAGGACTAGGGAAGATGATTTAAGAGAGAATGGTCTTTTTGGTATCAAGCTGTAATACTACTAAATAGTGTTCAAGAAAAGTAGAGCCCTGTCTTTATTAGATTAGAAAAAATAAAATATTAATGTAAAAAAGAAAGGGTTTCTTAACACACAGAGACATTACACATACACCCTCTCTTTCTATCCCTTATAAATTTATTCGTATCAGTAATTCAATCTCTCCTCACACAGTTTCTATCTTCACTCTTTTATATTTAGGTAAATATATATAGATACATTAATTTTTTTTCTCTACCTTATTTTCTTGGGTTTTGGCGATTATCCTGTTTTGTGTTCAATTTGCTAGTGAATCTTGAAAAGCTAGTAACAATGGTGGCCAAGAAGCCAAGAATTGTGATTATTGGAGCAGGAATGGCCGGTCTAACAGCTGCAAACAAGCTTTATACTTCTTCAACAAGCTCGAAAGACATGTTTGAGCTTTGTGTTGTTGAAGGTGGTACAAGAATTGGTGGCAGAATTAACACTTCAGAATTTGGTGGTGACAGAATAGAGATGGGAGCAACATGGATCCATGGCATTGGAGGCAGCCCAGTTCATAAAATTGCTCAAGAAATCAATTCTTTAGAGTCGAAGCAGCCTTGGGAGTGCATGGATGGATTCTGGAATGAACCAAAGACTATAGCTGAAGGTGGTTTTGAGCTCAATCCATCTCTTGTTGAGTCCATATCCACTCTTTTCAAGAACCTGATGGATTTTGCTCAGGGGAAATTGGTTCAAGCCAGTGAAAGCAGTAGTGGAGATGGAGTTGATTTCTACAACCTAGCAGCTAAAGCTTCAAAGATTTGTACAAGCAATGGTGGTGGTGTGAATGTTGCTGGTAAGCGCAGTATTGGTTCTTTTCTTAGGCAAGGTCTTGATGCTTATTGGGATTCTGTTAAAGATCAAGAACAGATCAAAGGGTATTGTACTTGGAGCAGAAAGTTGCTGGAGGAAGCTATGTTTACTGTGCATGAAAATATTCAAAGGACATACACTTCTGCAGGTGACCTCTTGACTCTAGATTTTGATGCGGAAAGTGAGTACCAAATGTTTTCAGGTGAAGAAATCACTATTGCAAAAGGGTACTTGAGCATAATTGAATCACTGGCTTCTGTTCTACCCAAAGGCCTAATCCAATTAGGCCGTACGGTAGCAAGAATTGAATGGCAACCTGAAGCTAACCACTCAATGGAAAATGGTCATGGTCACAAGCCAGTACAGCTACATTTTAATGATGGATCGGTTATGTGTGCTGATCATGTTATAGTCACATTTTCACTTGGTGTACTTAAAGCTGGAATTGGTCAAGATTCAGGTATGTTTAGTCCTCCTCTTCCATCTTTCAAGACTGAGGCTATTTCACGGCTAGGATACGGTGTTGTTAACAAGCTATTTTTACAATTGAGTCCAAAAAATGATGCTGTTACTAAAGGCGGGGATGATGTAAAAGCTAAGTTTCCCTTCTTGCAAATGGCTTTTCATAGACAGGATTCACAATTAAGGCATAAAAGGATACCATGGTGGATGAGAAGGACTGCTTCAATAAGTCCAATACATAAGAATTCTAGTGTGTTACTATCTTGGTTTGCAGGGAAAGAAGCACTTGAGCTTGAATCTCTTAGTGACGAAGAGATTATTAATGGGGTTTCAACAACAATTTCTAGCTTTTTACAACAACAGACACAGCCCAACAAGATAGTGAGTTCTAAAGCTCATGAATTATGCAATGGGAGTGTGAGTTCAGAAAATTGTGTAGAAAGCTCAAAAGGAAGTGAAATTAAATTCAGTAAAGTCTTGAAAAGCAGATGGGGTAATGATCCTCTGTTTTTGGGATCTTACAGTTATGTAGCAGTTGGATCGAGCGGAGATGATATGGATAAATTAGCAGAGCCATTGCCAAGGATTGGTAATTTTGAAACTGATGGATGTCCTCAACTTCAGATACTATTTGCAGGGGAAGCAACACATAGAACCCACTATTCTACTACTCACGGTGCTTATTTTAGTGGTCTTAGGGAAGCCAACAGGCTTCTTCAACATTATCATTGTGTTGGGATTTAGATACCTAGTAGCACTATATAATTTTATTTTTATTTTTGCCTTTTTCTTTATCTAAAAAGAAATTGTTAGACACTTGATTTGGTGATATCCCTTTTCTTTTTCCTTTTTAAATTTTCCATCTGAAACATCTTTCTTTCTCTCTTTCTATAAAGTTGATGATGGGGATCAATGAGAGCAAAGAAGAAGAGAAAAAGTAGCTATTAGGGAGGATTGAAAGAGATAGATGGGGACATTTTTAGATGTATTGCCTGAATTAAAAGAAGCTTCTTTCTAATTTAATATTTGCCTAATTCTCTTTGCTTATAAATTTATTGAATCTCTTCTATCTATAAAGCTAAACCAAATTTAAAGTGAAGAAAGAAACAAAGCAAAGCTTTGGATCCCCACTTGTGTTGAGTGTTTGTTTTTTGGACAGGATCCGATAACCCCGGCTCTTTCCAGCTCGAAATCCCTCCAGTAGTTGCTTTCTTTCCGCTGTGCCTTGTTTCCCTGCCCACAGTGTTAGTCTGCTGACCTAATACCTTAAAAAGATTTTTCTCAGATACTCTTATAGATCAATATTGCATCATATTATTATTATTATTATTGGAGGAGTGTATAAAGTTAAGACCGACTGCTCATATTTTCCCTGAAGTATCAAAAATATGCATCACATTTGAAAATTCCAACGACACCTTAACATGAATTGAATGGGAACTGGGTTTGGCAATTACAATTTCAGACAATGAATAAGCCGTGGTGTGGCCAATAAAGAGTATTTAGATCACATGAAAATGTGGACAGAACCTAAACTGGGGACCCATTTTACAATACAAAACTACTGTATAAAATTGCAGGTAAATATGATGGGCCAATGGGGAGTCAATCATACTGGTTTTCGTATGATTTTCAAAAATGTCTTCAACAAAGAGACATTGCAGAGAAGTTTATGGTCATCTGATTGCTTTCATTCTAGTGCACGAAGGTCTCTCTTTTATCTTTTTATTTTTATTTTTATGAGACCGATAAGAGAAGGATAGATCATACATCCCATTCCATGCATACGTAATAAAGGGCAATGCAAAATGCTAAAGCAAAAACATACATTAAGTTAAGACAAGTCTTTTAACTTACTTAGCTCTTAGTAGACAGCAATAGTTGGCCTACCCACTTGGTACCATTTAGATTTCTCTGCAGACACAAAATCCTCACACTGCTTACTACAGACAGAAAATGACTGTCCACGAACAAAACATTATCAATCCTCTAAAATTAGCACAGTTTTTTTCTGTCCACTAATGTCATTTAAATCTCTCTCAATCCCATCCTTCAGATTGTCCAAACAAGAAGTTAATCAATGGTTGTAGAATCATAAATAAAAATGGACAACTAGGGTTGGTCCACATGTTCTTCAATAATTGATATTGTGAGATCTCGGGCGAGCAGCCATCAAAATAAAATCTCTTTAGATATACCAAATTAATATAGAAGAGTATCCCTCTTAAAATCACTCGACCAAAAGATAGTTTAATATCGATGTCTCAAGAAAAAAACAATGTTATTAAATTATCAATGTCCTTCCTGTTTCAATGAATCTTTTTTTTTTTATATATATCAAAAGATAAATACGCAACAAAAACAATCGGATCAACAACCAAAAACTCTTGAGCAGCGTATCACTCCAAATATGCTGATGATATATTGCCCCCTTTTAGATTGGACAAAATTTAAATTAGCCCTTAAACTTGTCTCCTAAAGTTGAAATTTAACTTTTTAATAAATAAACCTAATATGTATATATTATTGAATTAATGCTGAGTTTTCTTTATTATATACATATTTAGGAAGTAAAAGATTAGCAAGTTATCTTCAATTTCATTAAGCAACACACCTCCAAAAGAAAACAAACTGAATATGGAAGGCCTCTTGATGTACTTTACTATAGTCATCTTGAACCTCGGCTCATTCAAGACTCAATGTATGTATGTCTAATAGTTTTAGAAATCCTCTGCTAACTTTTACTACAGGTACTTGAATATAGCGATCATTAGTTTTTGCTTATTGAAATTTAACATTTTTGCAAGTTATCTCTAATTGCAAAGGCTATAGCTTCTAAGGATGTAGTCACAAAGGCAAACTGTTTGAAGCTTTAAAAGGTGTTTTGCGAGTCTGATTCCTCAATGCCAGTTGAGAGTCGTATACATCATAACAAGGATATCCCTTGATAAATTATAACTATAATTGAGGAAATTAGGCATCTAGCTATAAGATTTTAGCAATAGTCAATCAATATATGCTGGAAGGAAAGACAATCAAGTAGCAAACTGATTATCTAAGACTAAATGTTTATCCCATAATGTTGGATTTTTATTTTTTCAGTTAGATTAGAGAATTTACAATTCGTAGATATAAATTTGTTGAACTAATAATGAAAATGACAATCTTATACGTTAAAGAAAAAGAGTTTGTATAACACATGCAGGATTTATCATTTTGACTTTAAATTTATTTGGTTTCAAAAGTCTAAGTTATGGGTTTATTGATTAGAAAAAAAGTTTAATTTTGAAATTCTTAACCATGGAACATAAGTTGAGGGGCTAAGTTGATGGGTATTTCTGTGGCGTAAGTTTAGCGACACACTGTATAGTCAAATCGATAGAGCTATTCATAGAGACTCCATTATTGTAAGATTTTGGCAGGTCCTCTCCCCCCCAGAGAAACTGGAATGGCCCACTTGCTGTCTCTTTTTTGCCTCTTGTGGGCTTCAATCACTCTTTGATGATTGTGCATATCATACACCAATCTGTCACCCAGTCATTGTCTCATTCAATAAACAAACAAATAAGGGTCTCTCTTTCTCTCTCCTTCCTTCCACCCATATTAATCCAACATCTTTAATTACTTCACCTGGACCCTGATCTTTTTTCTTTCTTCTTTTTTTCTCTCCAAGATCATCATTATTTATCATTATCATCATTAACAAATTTTCTTTTTCTTTTTGATGATAGTGCTTCTTCTTGGGTTAATCATCTCTCTAGTCATTATTTACCTCAAGGCATCAATTGGGTAATTTGTCTTTGATATGATATGACCCTCTCTAATACATAGATGTGTTTAAACATTTTTCAAAACCCTAATTATTGTCCAGCATAAAAGATACATCAACTTTACCATAAAAAGATGACAAACATATTATTAACATTATCAAACCATTTTCTATTCCTTCTTTTCTTTATCTTTTCTAACAATGTGAAAATTTTCAAACAAGAAAACAGATTATTTAATCCTGAGATTCTACATTACAAGGTCGATCTAGCACTGGATTCTTTAATATGGCTGAGGTCTTTCTTGACCCCTTTGGTTTATTTACAGCCATCTGAGTGCAGGGAGTAAAAGGGACCCTTGAATTGACGATACCTGCTAAATGGGAGGCTAGCAGTGAGAGATGTAACATCTCCTTCGTTCATGTTTCTTTTCTTTTCTTTTCCCTTTTGCTATAGCTTACAGTTGGAATAGCAGTTTACATTTGTCATTTGTTTTTCTTCCAATTCTTGTGCTCATCGCAAGGAATTTTTCGCAAAAGATCTTTTCCACTTTGAACTGCTAAAGCTAAAATCATGCACACGTATCTTTAAAGTGAACAAAAGTTGACAGATACGGATTCAAATTATTGAAACACTGTTGTTGGTACCCCTCCCCAGAAAAAAAAAACAAAGGAGGAAGAATTATTGAACTACTGTTCCAATATCTCAACCCTTAGCAAGAAAAGCGAGTAACATATTGATCCAATGACATCAAGACTAGCTAGAGTAGTTATCATGTTAAATTGTTAATCTCCACAAGTTTTCTTTTTCTTTTTCTCATCTTCTTTAGTTTTATCTTCTATTAAATAATCATTGGAGAAAAGAAAAGCATTTCGAGTTTGGATATTTATCATTTTAAAGGAGATGCTGAGAGGTATGACTTTTAATTTAAAATTTTATTCCAATAGATATTAATTAATTCCAGACATTTAGAGTGCAAAAGTATGATTATATTGTATATATATATATATAACTATTAAAATAGGGTTTAGCTTAGCTAGGATACTTTCAGTTATTCAGTTGAGTGGTTTCAGTCATCTTCTTTTCTGAAATTACGTGTAACCCAATGATATATTCCACCTCAAGACAACATTTATTTTTTCTTTAATTTTTATGTAATTAGTATCGAATATCTCTAAACCAAGGACTTGCTTTTCTGCAAATCTTAGATTAAAAGTGTTTATGTCTGCTTTTATTCTTTCAAAATGAGAATAACTTTATTTTCTTTTCCTGTCCTTAAATGATGGTGAAAGAAAAGATACCTGATTTAAGTAAGTTATCATGTTGGTATATAGTAACATTTTTGCTTTATAAAGGCATTTGATTTGTGGTGATAAGGGACTGGCCTCCCTTTAAATAACAAAACAAAAGATCAAATGCCCATGTCTAATTTTTTAAACTTTAACTGGGAAGGAATCTAGGTTTCTATTCATAGTGGAGTATAGGGTTCTTTGGAGTCTTCCCTCTCACAAAGCAACAACTTATCATTTACTCTTCCGCTCGAGTGATCATCATACCTATACGATCAAATTCATGATGCTTTTATGGCCTAATGATAGCTTTTTGAAGTTTAAACTCATTAATCACTTTACCTGCTACATAAATTTTCAATTATGATTCAGTTCTTATGCCATCTGCCATGAAGTGTTCAAGGGTTATATAGTATAAGTTCAGTACTTGATATTCTTTTTTTTTTCGGATTGAGCTTTGCTTTTAGAATTTTGTTCACATATTATTGAGCCGTATAAGTTTTAATTTAGCTAAAGTAGTATGTCTGTTACATTTTTGTCTATCAAAAATTAATAAAACAAAATAATTACTATATAAAAGAAAAAAGATAACTGCATGTTAACTTCTTTTTCTCTACTAACTAATATACTTTCAATGTAAAGTAATTTGTGACCTTATTCTCTTTGTTCTTTTTTTCTTACAAATATTCAAAATTACTTTCCGATCTCTTGGATTTTGTCCTATCAGTCTATATATATTTGGTCCAATAATGCTTATAGCTAGCCAGGAAACTACCACTTGGGAAAAAACAAAACTGCATGATTTGAAGACATATAGTTGGGTGGTGTGGGGTATAAGAGAAAATGTGAATTCAGATGTTCTTAGTAAGAACTGGCAAGTATTGATAATTTTAAAAGGTTGTTACAAATTGATTCTACTGTTCCTTGAGTGCTGACTAATGGTTTGTCTTCAAATTGATGGAGTGATGAGGCACTTTTTAAAGGAAAAAGAAGAAAAGAGGATTTTGGTACAATTTGGTCTGTTGTTAGTGTGATCTCTCTACTTGTCAGTCTTTTACAGATACTTGAGCAGAACTTTTCCACTTGTGGCTGAGTTTATTCAGCATTCGCTTGGTAAATGGAAAGTTCACTTACATTATTACAAAGCAACCTTATTGGATGAAGAAGGAGAAGAAGAAGAAGAAGGAATCAAGCCATCAAAGGCTTGGAAATATCTTTTTATCATAAAGTTCTGATACATGCATGAAGCCCATGTTGCCATCCTAGGTTAATAATCATTTTATAATCCTTGCAAACAATATCTATCCCAATCTTCATGTTAAGCTATATACGAGGAGAAACTGCTGTGTACTAAAACTTGGGTATTGGACAAAAATATTTGTCCTAAATTCTGAATCCAAACTACAAAAATAATATATATAAATATATATATATATAGTTTCTTTCTCCATTACTAAAAAATTCTACAGAAAAATGTGTTATTTTATGAAATTCTTAGTTTATTTATTTATTAAAAGTATAGTAAGTGTGATCGATATGATAGCTATATTGTGGGGTCATCCTCCTCCTTGTAAATTACTTAGTATAAAAGTGATAATTTCACTAATATTGGCAAATGGAGACACGAGGGAGTGACGATTGAATGTTTAAAAGACAACTTACCTCATTTTCTAAGATTTTATTTTAACCTTTTCTTTTCTGAGAACAGGTTTTTATTATAATTTGATGAGATTTATTAAATTGTTGAAAGTCAAAAGTGAAATTTAACTATAGTATTACATGCCTGTTAAATATTGTTATTAAAAAGTAGTACATTTAATTTTTCAATTTCATGGAATCGAAATGTTTGTTTCCCTTTGAATTGATTAATTTTTTTACTAAATTGTTTCTACAAACTTATTTTAAAAAATATATTAATTTATAGGTTTTGCTCTGAAAAATAAATAAATTTTTTTTTTTGGCTATCGCAATTCCAAACATAGTATACAAAAATAAACTTCATTGTGATGTATTATATTCCGTTTTTAGCATAGAAACTCAAACTTTAGATTTTTCTAGCCCTCCTGTTATGAATGGTCAGAGTCGCACAACAACTACTAAATCGGGACCCTGAATGGGATTAAGATGTATCCCGCCAAAACAAAAAAATTATATCCGTATTATTCCTATCCAGTTCTCAGTTTACATTCGCTTCAGAGTAGGATGATTCTGAAGTAGACGCTACCGAATCCGCCCCATCAGATAAGACGCTTGAAGGACTTAGCGCCGTGATAAGTGGTATCGAAGTGACAATGAATCGAACCAGATCGAAACATTCAGCAATTTGACTTGGCATAACCTAACGATATATCTAACAAAGATGGCTTGCCAGAAGAAGTAAACGATTTAGTTGGTGATGCTAACTCGGGATTCTAATGTTACTCTACACGTGAATGGTAGAGAATACTTGATTGGTTGATGGAATGCTCATGGCAATTTATAGAAATTGCACTGTAAACTATAAAACTCCAGTTATTATTGAGTTACCAAAAAGAACTCAAGTATGATGTGTAGTTATTACTTCACAAAAAATAAAATAAAAGTAAGAGCTGCTCACACCCTAATAGTATTTGTGGTTATGCTCTTGAATGGAAAACTTAAATTCTATGCTTTTTCTTAATCATCCGTAATAAACAAATATATATATATATATATATATATATATATAAAGACTAATCAAACTAAGCAAAATTTATTTCATTAATTAATTGTTTCAAAAGAAATGAGTATTTAGTTTATAAATATAATATTAATTATTAAATTAAATATTTATATACTCTAGGTTTTGTTTATATGTCCATAATTAAAAAATACATTCATCGTTTGAATGTTCAAATATAAACTCTTAAAATAAATGGTACCTTTTTATTCATCAAGAATATATAGGCGTGACGTAAGTAAGATTTAGCTTTGGGGGGGTTTCCAAGGCTCTGTTTGCTTGCATTATCTGTCGCACTAGAAGCATGTAGTCAACGAGAGTGTGATCTCGTTATCTATGTCAATAAATGAGACTGTGATCAATTGAATGCATTTAATTACACCTATTCATTTTTTTTTTATAAATCTTAAAAAGAATAAGCAAAGCAACTATTCTCTGCAAGTGATATATTAGGTAATAACTGTTTTAAATAGTCAAAATTCTAAATTAATTTTTCAGATTTCAACCAAAAGGAAAGCTAAGAACAAGTATATACATACGTAATTAATTTCTAATTTCTTATTAGTAATGGAGCGCAGAGCCCAACTTTACGCCATGTCGTAAAAGAAATCAGAAAAAGCCCAAACCCGAAGTGTCTTCTTTTGGTCTACAAATGGGCAATATTAATGTTTTTCCCATGGCCCGTTTTAATTATGGCGGGAAGACTGAGAAATTTGCGGCAAAACCACCAGTTCAGTTCAGGTAGTCCTTAAATTTCCTCAATCGTTTACCGCCTGATTAACTGACGATCATCCATGGCCACATTAGAAGAAATAACTGATCTCTTCTCGAAACTCGCATTTCACCTCCAAACCCTGTCTCATGCTTCGTCGCCAAAAGATTCAAATTCTTTTATTGATCTCTCAATTTCAAAGCTTAATCAGTCTCTCAACATAATTGACAATACTCAAACTAGGGTTTTAGATACCGCTCTCTCTCTCATGTGCTTCAGAGCGCCACAGGTACTAAACTCTCTCTCTTTTATTGGGGATACTAGGTTAGAGTTTTGACTTGATTGTTCGTTTCTGCTATTTAGGTTTTTGATTCTACGATTGAGTATCTGGTGAAGACAATTGTTAGTGTGTTGTCTTCTTCGATAAGGTGTAACGTGTTGCGATTGGAGAAAGAAGAGGTTTTGCAAATTGGTAGTGCAATTTCCAAAAAAAGTTTTCTTGAATTTATTCAAGTTGTCAATGACGTTGTTTCGAAATTAGAGGAAAATGGTTAGCTTTCTCCTTTCCAATGTATTTTCGTGTTATTATTTTGTGTTATGTAACGTTATAATGAAGTATCATATCATCATCCGAAAGGAGGTTTGACCGATGATTCATTGATTATTTGTGGTCTACATTTGATAATCCTACTGAGTTACATTTAATTATTTATTTTGTATTTTGTAGGGATGCCTTGTCATTTGCTTTTATGTGCTTTCGCTAGAGTTGCGGTTTCAGCATCCTGCTATAGATATTTGGTCCCCTCAATGCATGTATTGGATACTAAATCAATTAATGGAAAAAGCTCTGCTCTTTCAAAGCTCCTCTGTTCCTTGCCTAAAGACTCTCTGAACAACCATGAAATACCACCAAGGTTTGCCATGGAAGGATTTTTATTTTTTTAATATGAAAATTATGAGTGATACTTGAGGTTTTATCACGCTTTCTCCGCCTTAAAAATGTGTGAATAAAAAGGTTAAGATGACTTATTCTGGTTGTTTTGAGATTGCATTTTCTGAAATGTCGTGCTTTGTACTGGATGTTTCCATCTATGTTTAATTTTTCGTGAGGTTTTCGAGGTTTTAGTATGACTTGATTTTCTGCAGGTTGCTATCCTGGTATCTCGATCCACTAGCCTTAAAGCATAATATCTCAAATATTTTGCAAGTCACCATGGAAAGGCCTTTCCTTCTTTCGAGCAAGGAATTTTATGACAGGATGGAGTGGCGCTCCATTCTTATGTGCTTGGTGCTTTCTCCAACTATGTTTATTCATACTAAAGCGCTATTACACAATTGGTTTATGTTGACGTGAGTACCTATATCTTGATTTCTTCACTTTCCTTGATGGAACTCGTGTTATTTAGTTCCTAAGGAACTTAATACATATTTTTGTTTTTCTTATTCAAAACTAATCCAGTTTAAGCTTCTTTTAATATTAAATTTACTGATATGCTAGCCAGATACTTTCATTTGGTTCCCATGGCCTATTTTGAACAACTTGATTTTGTGAACTTGACAATTTTTGTTCTTCTCTTCTTTGGCCCAACGGCCATTACTATTAAAGGCAGCTGTCCTCTTTCGCCCATCAACAGAAAAATAGCGGGGTTGTAGTGTTCTTATTCTGAATAACTGGCATTGACTTCACACTTGGACACTGAGCATACCTGCTACTTATTCTTTTCTAGGAGATATAATGAGGCAGTTAGAACCTTTCTGCATGACCAAAATATAGCTCAATATTTCAACCTTTATTAGCATTTTGCAAACATATCGAATAAATTTTAGCAAGGCTTTCTCATAATTAACTGGAGGTGAGTATTGTTCTTCTTCTTTCGCGATTTCAATAATTATAACACTTCTTCTTATCTCTGCTACCAACTAGATTATCTGTAATTGACCAAACTATTCATCTTTGAATCATTATTATCACCTATATCGGTTTTTCTTTGTTATCATCCAAGGTATGTTGTCTAAAAGACAATATACAACTATGTAATATTTTACTTCCAACATTCTATTTGCTGTCCAAACTCATTTTATCAAATTAATAATTATACAACATCCATCTTGTTACTTGTGCAACAGGGGTCTGGGTTCTATACTAGAACTTCTAATTGAATTAGTTGCGCTGATACTAGATGTCATCTCTAGACCAACATGGTGGGGCATGTCAATGGAATTGGGATCAAAGCTACCATATGCTAATGCATATTTCCCCTACAAAAACCATTTATTAAGGATCTTGGTCGGCCCACTCTCATCTATAAGTTTTCTTCAATTAGTTTATCGGACAACAGAGTCCGTTTCTCATATCATGGAACAATTTGGTCGGACTTGTAAGGCATCAGTACTGAAGATTGCATCAACAGAGTCCAAGTCTATCTGGTAAATACTTGCTTAATATTAATGAGAAAAACCTCTGTGGCATTTACTATGTCTTAATACCACTTCCCAAGTTTTTTCTTGAACTGTTGCATCGCAGGGCTCTTGCAATCTGCTTTCCAGATTGGTTTTATTTTGCTTCGGTTTTACTCTTCTCCACCAATTGTTTTCAAAAGAGTCATCAGTCAAAACGCATATTTGGAGTACCCAAATCTGGAAAAACAAATAACAAAGAACAATCTCCTCCTGCTGCTGCTGCTGCAAGATACATTGCTTGGATTCTGAGTCCTAACAACCAATCTCAACAAGATTGGCTATTTGGTGGTTTGACTAAAATATCAGAGTTTTGGACCCTGAGACAAATTGACTTGGGTACTTCTGGCAGAGATATAGCTAGCTGCAGGAAGAAACTTAAGAATTCCAAATGTTATAACATTGAAGAGGATTTTAGTCTTGGAACTGAGGATAACTGTCAAACCATTGGCCTCTGGCTTAAAGAATTCCAAAGTATCATGAAGCATGGTAACGAATCTGTCAACAATTTGTACTCCTGTGAAGCAAATTCATACGTTTTTGCTTTTGAGAACCATATGTTTTTCAGGAGAATCCCATTGGGCATCTTGATTGGTTTCCCAAGTTATGTAAATGAAGATGGATTTGAACTTCTGTTGCATTATGCTGCAACTGGTAGGATGCTTCCTTTAACGACTAAGAACGATAGAAAGGATCATTTAGAAAAAAAGTCTATGGGACTAGAAGATCTGGGCCTAGGAAGCAATAGTAAAAAGGAAGCTGTTGCAGGTGCCTGTCTTGTCTTCAGTTTAAGTGATACTGTTGAGAGGATATCTGCCTCGTTATTTGAGAATGAAAAAAGTGGGCTGGACGCTATTTCCCAGGTGAAATTGAGGGCAGGCAGGTATTTGATAAAGTGTCTTAAGAGCCTCATCCAGCTCAATATTGCTGAAGATGGACATGCGACGCAGATGGATCTCCATGATAGACTGGAGCGATGGAGGCATCAAGGGCAAGAAATGTTAAATATTGACAAAGATCTAGATGATGCCATTAAGGCCTTGAGTAATGAATTATTACCATCATGAAGGGGTCTTGTGAAGGACATAGGCCTTTTGTTGATAATGGTGTTTTTTCTTGGACTTTGTTATTGTACAAGCTTGCACTCAATCTCTCAGCGTTTAAGCTAACTATCTCAATCATCCACTGAAAGCTATTGGGTTTCTGGTTTTGCATGCTACTTTATCTCTCATGTGCTTCAAAGCACCAAAGGTCAGTTCTGTCCAAATTCTCATCACCCAGTGTTCTCTCTCTTTTCTAGGGTATAGTAGAATAGACTATAGAGCTTGTTTTATTTTTTTTCTTTATTGTTCTCTTATAGGTTTTGATTCAGTGATCGAGTATCTGGCGAAGACCGTTGTTAGTTTGTCTCCAATAATTTGTAAGGTGTTGCATTTCCAGAAAGAAGAGGCTTCGGGTGCCAATCACTTATGTGGGTATCGATGTTCTTAATCGTGTCTTTCGAAAATGGATAAATGAGTTGAGCTTCCCCCTTCTCTCAGTTAAGTGCTCCCTCAATTATACTGAGGGGGCATTTGGTTCACTGTTTGAGAAAGATTACAGGCCAGCCTATTGTTGGGTTCTGGTTCATGGTGAATCTTCATAGTAGATTGGATTGGCAGAGATAACAAGGTAAGGATTTTTAAAACTTGACCAAGTTCTCGATGATCCCATTGAGGACTGGATTGAATTGTTTATGCACTGGATTATTTTGTGTTCATACTAGCATGTTCACTCTCAACTACATGGACATGGGAAAATAACGAACTAAAATTTGTTCTTCCATTGTTTTGAATTGTTGTGGCAAGTAATACATTATTATCTTTACAAACTCTCAAAGATATCTTTACAATCACTTATCTTTGGCTTTGCCAAATTGCGATAAACGTTTTCAACAGAGAAAACAATAATCTTTGAAAGAATGAATCCAAGAAAAAAAAGACAAAAAGAAAATTCTAGATTCTGAATACTTTTCCACAATTCAATTTTGAAATTCAGGTTTTCAGCTGCATTGAAGTTGGACCGAAAGCCTCTTTGCACTTCCTGGACAAGGATCCCCTCCAAAAGTTGCAGGAGCCACATCTATATCGCATGCTCCCTTTCCAATGCAGTACTGCAAGAGGTTACGTGAAGTTACAATCAGTTAATGAAAGTGAAATTTCAAAATGGCTATATAATCTGAAGAGAAAATGAAATTGGCAAGAACAGAGCTCAAGTTCTGTGATAAATTTTTCCTACTGTTAAAGAATTTCATTTTTGTTGCTTAGGTACGTACCTTTTGGAAAGGGTCCCATGACTTTAAGGCATGACACTTCCCCTGTCGATAGGCGCCGCATCTACCCTGAGGCCATCCGTAGCTGGCAAAGACGATCTTAGAGAACTTCTGGCCTGGCGGACACCACAGATGGGCTTTGGGCGTGACTGGGATGTTCTCTGTCCAGCTTTTCATTTCTGGTTGGTCATCATCTATATCAGCACAAACACTTCCTACAACTCTTTTTACCAAAGAAATTCCTGTCGGATCACCACCCATTTCTTCGAATACAACTAACAGATTCCCCGTGGGTTTCAGCCATGAGCGTGGAACATGATACCTGAGAGAAATTTCGTTATTAAAATTATTCAAATTGTGCTGATAAACTAAAGACTGAAACAAGCCAGTAAGTAGTTTTCTCACCATTGTTGAGGGGGCTGTCCGCATCCAGATCTACATTTCTGATCATCATAATATCCGGCGTAATCACAATCTTTACAATTACCTTTGGCGGTATATGCAGGCCAGTGGCGTCCAATACTTCGGCCATTTATATACATCTGACCTTTACCCATGCTACCCATATATAAAGCTACTGGATCGTTGCCTGGCGGTGCATTAATGAAAGTCTGAAATTTGTATGCTCAATCGTCAGTTGGGTTCTCAGAAAATTTCATATGCTGTCTTTGCAAAAATAAGAGAACAACAAAATGAACATGAAAGTTTTTGGTGGCCGAAGCAACTTTTACCTTGTACCATGTTAGCGGTGTCTTTTTAGCCAATTGTGCTCCTTGGGCCCAGCCAACATTTGCACCTCCAGAGAAGAGTTTCAAATCTTCGCCCTTCAGACCAATCTGCTCAGACACAGAAATATATGATTCTCAAGTCTGACCAATAAGATTTGTTTAATGCAGCAAATCTGCTGGATTAACAATAATTGATTTGATTTCTTTAGCAATAGCATGCAATTGGTCTACCTAAGACCATTTCAGTAAAATTCAGTAAATTTGTCAATAACAAACCTTGTAAGACCATTTCCATTTTGTCATGTCTAGTGTCCCTTGATTCAGACCCTGCAATGTGACTGGACCTAGAACCCCAACATTCCATGTATCATAATGCACACCGACATTCTGAAATCAATCGACAAGGCAACATTTAGTTGAAACAATATAATCTCAGCCAGAGCAATGTTTGAAAGAAATAAACAGACATCAGAAGAGTGAGAATACTGACAGCAAGACCGACAGTAGCACTTAACAAAGCAATCTTGTTAACACCACCCACTAACTTCACATTCTGGCTAAATGTTAACTTAGGATTCTCCAATGATCCATATGCAGATCCTGTAATCACAGTGAAATGATGAGTAAGCAGAAGATGGAGATGCAAAGTGTATTTAGTCGTTCAAGATGCCAGTAAGAATTACCTGCTAAATGACCATTGATAAAAACATGCAAAACATGGCCAGCTGAAGCAACTGTCAGAAAAGGATTTTTGCCAGACCTCAAAAACCCTTCGTTAGAGTTTATAGTTACACTGAAAGAACAAAATCAATGTTCAAATCAGCAAAGGTGAATAGTGTTCAGAATACCCTTTTTTATGGCTATTAATTAGAGGCATAAAATACTTACTCTGTCATGTACCACAAATAATCAGTTTTATCACCAGTGAGATACTTCTGCTCCCATAGTCCGACCTTGGTAAATGTACCAGCAGAATAACCAACGGGAACTTCATCAATATGTGACTGCCAAGAAAATCCAGAAGCAACAGGCATCATCCACTTCTGGGTGCTTTGGGCACTAATCTGCACAAAAGTTAGCAGAATTTGTTAAATTCTATTCTCTTTTTTCATGCACGAATAACTTCAATGTTGAAAGGAAGCAAAAGGGTACTTCTTACTTTTGCAGTGTTATAAACTACAGTCTTGCAATCAGGGAGAACACTGATGGACCAACGTGGTAGCGAATATGGCTTGTTCCAGAAGTTAACTCGAGCAGAGTATTGTGTGTCATAGTTTGCCAAGAATGCTGCACATCCCATCTTTGATTGGAAAACATGAGCCTAAAAACAGCGCAGAGATTAGGAATAAAATTCTTAAAAGAACAATCACAGAAATCTATTAGAACTTTAATATTTAGACTTTCTTTTACACCTCTTGATTTTTCCCAAGTGATATCACTGTAGGATCCGCTGAGACTAAAGCGCGTTCAGATTGCTTGATAGCTCTGTGCAAATCTCTTAAATGTCCCCACTTTGGATCATGTGTTAGTCCTGGTTGAGAAAGAGACATCAAAATCAGATTTATCTAACCTAGAAATTACTGGGAGTTATCATATCCTACTGCCATGTTTTAGTAGTTAGAACCTTTTGCTTAAGTAATGAGAATTACCATATTCATCAAGAGGGGCATCATAATCATAGCTAGTGGCCATGAAAAGGCCTGCAGTTCTGTCAAAATTGGTTCCTCCATGGTACTGCAGATGATAACAATGGAAGGAAAATTTTCTTTTGTTAAAAATGTCAATTTAATACATCCAAGCGAATGAATTCTTCTTTGAAATTTGAAGTTGCACATACCATATAATAATTTACAAATGAACCACTGGCTGCTATAAACCTCGCAACTGAAAATGCTGTATCTTCTGGTGGCCTATAAGGAACTGAAGCACCCCATTCTGTATACCTGATAGCATCATAATTGGTCTTTTAGAATAGCTTCTAACAAAGAGATGAATCTCTAGATACATTCTAATATGATCCTATTTCTACTACTCACCAGCCAGTCCAGTTTTCTGTCCATACTTTGGGTTTATTGTAGTTGTTTGGTTTGTAGCCTTCACAGTAGAATCCATTGCAGGTATCAATCTGCAAATCGTAAGAAGAAGACAAGAATTAGACTTTTACATACTCTTAGTCATCAGAGATGTTTGTCATTTCCACTAATACGAAATGACTTACTGTAGGATCAGGGGCATCCTCTTGCTTGCACATGATCCATGGGACTCCTGTATTGAGACCCGTTGCCATTGCAGCTGCCCATTTTGTATAAGCTTTACCTGGAGCACCAATTGTCCATTCCACTGGTCCATATTCATTTTCTATCTGTTAGACGATAAAGAAAACAAATTACTTGAGCAAAATCTGTTGGCTAGTTGAAGATAAAATTGATTCAAGAGCAATAAATCAACCCTAACCCAATTCTTGAAACATAGTAAAAAATATAACAGTGCAATATTTCCTATACCTGAGACAGAATTATAGGACCTCCTTGAGTTTGAAACAACTTTTGTTCCTTCATCATATTGACAATCAGCGTAACAAACTTTTGCATTGCCGCCTTCATTGTAGCCATCAAAATCCAGAGTTGTTGGAAACAAAGAGATTAGGCTGAAGGGTAATTGCAATTAACAAAGAAAGAAAAAGATTTCCAATCACTAACCTTAAAAGGTCCATTATCAGTTCTAAATTCAATACCAGGGACATACTTTAGCCACATAGGAAATCCCCTGAACAAGGAACGAAGCTTGTTAAGGTAAAAATTGCTATCCTCTCTAAGTGTTAAAGCAACCTAATTGATAGGTTCATATGTTAATTACCCAAAGTTCCATTCAGCACAAACATAAGGTCCGATTCGGAGATGAACATAGAGACCTGCTTGCTGTACCAACTTGATGAACTTGACTAGATCATACCTATCCTGAAAGTAATACTGTTTTTTTTTTTTTTTTTTTTGGTGGGACAAAGATGAAAACTTTCTATGAGTTCTTTATACCCAATAATCAAATAATCAAGTTAAACTCGAAGATTATGCTGTTCTTGAATTACTTGTCCAGGAGAAGGTTCATGTCCATTCCAGAATACATAAGTTTGTATCACTTCTATGCCTCCCTCTTTGGCTTTCTGAATGAGACCTGGCCACATCTGTGCCCACCACAAAAACCATACAAAAAGAATCAAAATATTAGCTCAATTTACACAAGTATGTTCCAAATTATATACAGAAGAAATAAAAGTCCAAAAGTTTCAATAATATTACAGTCTTGGTTTTTTTAATGGTTTCCAATTTATTTTCAGTTTTGTCTTGTTATGTGATCTAAAGTGTAGGAACGTTTGACGTCATTGCTGCTCAGAGGCAGTCCACATGCTGTCTGCATATTAGCCAATGATATGAAGATTTTTCAAGACTCTTTAGGACTGGCCAGAACTAATGCAAATTTACCCAACAAACAGAACACAAAATATTCATAAAACTCTGGACGACCATTTGTTGTCTTGATACCAAAAGTAAAAATATTAACTTATTACTTTAACCAAAGGTTTCAAACTCTTACAAAACATTTACCAAAAACTTTTTTTTTTTTTTTTTAAAAGGGAGGGTTAAGACAAAACAAATGTATGAAAATACTGAGTTTATAAGAATTTCAGATATATGGAAGACAAAAATGGGAAAAATAGCCATCAATCATCAGGGAACTGATTTGTACCTCAGGAGTGCTTCTTGGGTAGTGAATGGATCCTGAAATAAGGATTCTTCTTTGGTTATTGATAGTAATAGCTTTATGGTCATACCAGACAGTAGCTGTGACATTACAAACCCATGCAGTAACAAACAACAGTAGGGATATGAACAAGCTGCCTCTACTCATTTTGAACTTTCAGAGAAAAAAAAAGAAAAAAGAAAAAAAGAAGAGAAAATCTTAATTCTCTTGTAATAAGAATACAAGGCCCTGGAACTAGGAAATATTGCAGGAGTGCTTTTATAGCTAAATTGGAAGAAACATCTCTGCGTACTTTGTATGTAAAGTTGCTCAAGATTTCATCAATTTATATGACTAGGACACCTCCAAATTTGGAATTGCTTGCTTACATTAAACCTGATGCTTATCTCACATTCTTATCCATTGATCTATCAGTTCAGCATGAATAGGTAGAATCATCTATTTTAAGCATTTTTATTATTATTTTGCAGTTACAGAAATTTTCTGAACAATTTTTATATATATTAGTACTCGTTGACGGCTATTATTTTGTTGGTTTCTTGGATGAGAAAAAACCATTCATCTGCCATTATAAGTAATTATATATTTTTTTTATAAATATATTATCTGTATATACATTTATAAGACTAATTAATTATTTATTAACATTGACTTTTTCTTTATTCTCCTAAAAAAATAGTAGTTATCCACAAATATTTAGAAAAAAGAAAACACCATTTCTATCATACGAAGTCTCTTGTTATCCAATTCCTTATGCACACAGTATACGGACATGTCTCATAATTAAGCAAAAAGATCACATAATAGATTGAAAAATTAATATAATTTATCAGTTAATAGTTGTACGAGGGTTTTATTCATAATTAATTATACTAATCATGATTTATATAAATATTATTATTATTATTATTATTATATATGCATTGACTCTCTTATGAATTATAAAAATATAGTGTCACGTAAAAACACAAAAATAAAAGAAATTAAAAAAGAGATACAGCCATTGATTTGTTTGATGTTCATTTCATTATAATAAATGGAGTAGTTGGTTGGAGCAATAATAATAATTTGATGAAAAGTGGAAAGAGAAGGAGGATCCGTAGCGTGTGTACCCTGACTTTGTGTAGGTTCCTTTCACTCCATACAAAAGGCGTAACTGTTTTAGCTTTGATTTCTTTTATATTAAATTTCTAATTTATTTGATATCTCTTAGACTTATAAAGGAAACCATCAAATCATCATTACCTACACACTTTGATTATCTCTTTTTTCCTATTTTTATTTTAGTAATTGTTTGAACGAAAAACAAATGATGTAAAGTTACTGATCCACACAGAAGATTTTGTAAAGAATTAAGAGTCAAGTTATCCGTCAGTGGATGGAAAATATTCACAGCGAAGATTAATTTGTAAAGAAGAAAAAGAAAAGGTTGAAGAAACATCGGAACCTGCTGTTGAAGTTAAGTTCCCAATCATTATGCCTGCACAAATCTCTCTCTGTCTATGAGTTGACCATCTAAATCTGATCCCTTTTCCCCCATGGGTATTGAGATGGAAGATATTCACTTGTATCTCTTACGATAACTCTAAATTCTGAGAAAAAGGTTTCAGATGTAAAGAAAACATCATTCCGCTCATCATCACATCTTCATCAAGAATCCAAATCTAAGGAGTGTTTAATTTTTTTTTTTTTTTTTTATAGTTTGCGTATTGTATAAAGCTGTTCACAAGAGAGTTCCATTTACTCCCGTGCATGGACTGTAAATGAAAGGGCAAGCAAGTATTTGAATTTGATGAAGCATATCATGAGGTGAGTAAAGAAAACCTTGTAAACCGAAGACAGAAATAATTTAAAATTATGTTAAATTATTATTTTAAAGTAAATTGGCATATGATTTTTATTTTTACAGACCAAAATCTGTTAATTTTCAAAATGATGTATAGTGTCGAACCAATTAAAGAAAACTAATGCCTTTTAAAAACTAATGTCATAGCTGAATTTTTAGTTTGAGGAAGTGAAAGGGTCCATCGGTTGATAATTAAAATCACAAAAATGGCTAATTTGATTTCACACCTCAAATCCCTGTTTTGTTTCTATTTCTCTTGTTTTCTTTTGGAGACAAATAAGAGGAAAGTTTTGTTCTTGTTTAAGAAAAAACATACGTTCCTATTTATCATATGCAGTTATTTTTATTTAACAAATACTCGGATCCTGTTTAATTCATCCATTATGGTACAAATTCGGATTCAAATTCTAACACCAACAATTAAAACCAGTCAAATAATTAAAATTTATGTACTTTAAGCAAATAATTGTAAAATATGTTTCAAGTTTCAATCGAAATTCTTATAAAAATGTTGTCTAATCTTTTCAACAAATTTATGATTACAGCATAATTTTTCTGAACAATGAATATTATGAAAGTATTATAAATGAAAGTTGTGTCTCGTTAAACGACTTGGTTTTCATATGCGAATATTGTTTAAAAGGATGACGACCCTCAGTTACCGAGAAAGGAGAAAAGAATTTTGACAGGGGAACCTGGAAAGAATTGATCAATGATCCAAATGATATCGGAAAGCTGGAACTGTTCTCTTAAATTTTATTCTTACAATGGAAAAGCACAAAGAATGCTTTCAGCTAGTAGAAACCCCAGTAAGCTAAAAGCTTACTTACATTACATTACATGTATCAAAAATATCAATAATCTAAGGACTGTGATTTTCTTGCAGATGAAAATGAGCCTATGTATGATGTATGGAGCTGTATTTGACAAAATAATAGCTTGCTTTTCTATGTACATGATGATGAGGCTCCCTTTCTGACCACTTCACAATCTACTACATTCGGCTTCGCCGAAATTGAAACTGTGTGGTATGTTTCCACGTGTTTTGCCTCACTAGAGATTCAAATCTTGGCAATCTGGACACATAATCTTGCAATCTTATAAATTCTGAAACAAATCTTCTATGTACTGATGCTGATGTAATCTGGGATTTCATTTATTCGGGTTAGAAATTTGGTTCTTTGTGACTTCAAGTGCAGACAGCCTCAACTGAAAGCTTTTTTGAGCTATCAGGACAAGGATCCCCTCCAAAAACCTCAGCAGCCACAGTTACAGAACAAGACTGTTTTCCGATACATTTCTACAATAAAGCTCAAAAAGTCAGTTCCATAGTATGAAATCTGCTATGTGAAAGTAAAACTATTTGTTGTACAGAGTTTGTTACTTTCAGCTAGTATACCTTTTCAAAAGCATCATATGACTTGTGGGCATGACAGCTTCCCGCTTTGAAGCTTCCACATGTTCCTTGAGGTGATCCGTAGCTAGCAAACTTAATTTTAGAGATTTTCTGCCCAGGAGGACACCACAAATGAGCTTTGGGTTGGAGGTGATCAAGTCTGCCCAAAGCTATCATCTGCCAGTTTTTCAGTGCTGGCTGTCCTTCAAATATATCAGCACAAACACTTCCTGTAGTCCTTTTAACCAAAGAAATTCCACTTGGTTCACCACCCCATTCTTCAAACACAACTAATAGATTCCCGCTCGGGTTCAGCCATGAGCGTGGAACATGGTACCTGCGAGTAATATCATTCACATTTTTTCCATGGATAATTAAACCAAAGCAAAACAAGCCAATGGAAGCCTTCTTACCATCTCTGGGAGGGTTCTCCACAATTACTTCGACATTTCTTATCATCATAAGTTCCAGCATAGTTGCAAGCACTGCAACTACCACGTGCTGTATATGCGGGCCAGTGGCGTCCTATACTCTGACCATTTACCCATATCTGACCTTTTCCCATGCTACTCATATCTAAAGCTACTGGGTCATTACCTTCTGGTGCATCAAAAGTAGCCTGGTAATATTACAACATTCATTGAACTCTTAGAAAACTCGATACATCTAGCGAGTCCTTTGCAAATAATGAACAAAATAGCATAAAGTGCCAAGTAACTGAGCATCAAAACTAAATCCTACCTTGTACCACGTTAGTGGTTGTTTTTTAGCTGATAGTGATCCTTCTACCCATTCAACTGATGAACTCCCAGTGACAGTATGAAGGCTTAGAGCTTCACCTTTCAGACCAATCTGCTCAGGAACATGGAATAAGATGGGGGAAAGGGCAGACAAGTAGAGCAGAAAATGTGGGAAACCGACCATGTGCATCACGAAAATATGGGAAACAAACCTTGTAAGACCATTTCCATCCTGACAGGTCTCTTGTTCCCTCATTCAAACCCTTCAATGTGACTGGGCCCAGAATTCCGGCATTCCATTTTTCGAAGTGGACACCGACATTCTGAGATTACCCAATATGATAACAGAATGAGTTCAAACGTTATAACTTGTCACAGAATTAAAGGCATTGGTACTTCAATGAAGCAAGAGAACTAACCGGGAGACCCACAGCAACGCTTAACAAAGAAATCTTGTTATTACCAGCTGTCAACTTCACATTCTGGCTAAATGTTAATTTAGGATTCTCTAATGATCCATACACAGTTCCTGCAATAAGAACAAACTGACAAGTTAGTACAACAGAATATTGAAACTTCTTAAGACAATTTAATTAACAATAATCTATTGAATCCACCTGCTAGTTGACCATTGATGAAAACATGCAAAGAATGGCCAGCTGAAAAAATTGTGAGAACAGGACTATCTCCATTTTTCAAAAATCCTTCATCAGAATCTATATTGACACTGGAAGAGCAAGGAAGAATTCAGTAAGCAAAAACAGTACACCTATATCTTCATATATCAGTGAATGTAGGATTATTAATGATTATATACTCACTTTGTCATATACCACAAATAGTCTGAAGCATCCCTTGTAACATTTATTTGCTCCCACAATCCTTCCAGAGTAGTTGTGTCATCCGTATAACCAGTTGCAGCTTCTTCAATGTATGATTGCCAAGAAAGTGCGCCGCCAACAGGAGTCATCTTCATCTGTGAGCTTTGTGCACCAAGCTGCACAGAAATTTGCTATCCAGTGTTAAATTTATTCTTGTGGCAAATTGGAAATATTTACTTTCTATAGTGCTTAGATGAAAAGCAGAGTTTGTTTATTATCAAATATATCTCAATCATTAGATGTTTATAAAATTAAACTATTACATGAACTGAAACGGACAAACAACCTACAATTTGAAGTGAAACAAAAATAAATTAAGATGTCAATCTCAAGCAAGGGGCAATATCTTACCCTTGCGGTGTTAAAAACTGCAGTCTTACAATCAGGGAGAATGCTGATAGACCAAGGTGGCAAATCGTATTGCCCATTTCCAAAGGTCAATTTTACAGAGTACTTTGTATCATAGTTTGCCAAGAATGCTGCACATGATGACTTTGACTGGAATACATGAGCCTACAAAAAATGAGTAGAGTAAGGATTAAGTCACACAAAAAGATTGCAGAACACATGAGTATTAAATATTACACTATCCAAATTGAGCTTACCTCTTGATTACTTCCAAGTGATTTTACTGTGGGATCTACAGAGACTAAAGCAGGTTCACATAGCTTGATGGCTTTATGCAAATCTCTCAAGTGTCCCCATTTTGGATCCCTTGTCAGTCCTGATATAAAAACCGGACTCAGACATCAGATCGGCATTGACTATATTTTTCTTTGCGTGTATTTAGGAAATATATTTGCTCATAACTTTATTCCCACAAGAATATTAAATGTTGCCAGCCAAGTTGTACTTAGTATTGCCTCTGATAAATATCGTACTCATATTTAGTAGGTAGAGCCATTAATGTGTACAAGTAATGATAGGTGCACAAAAAGCTTAGAACGCAACCTACTCTACAGCCACATACCATATTCATCAAGTGGAGCATCATAATCATAGCTAGTGGCAATAAAGAGACCGGCAGAAGTTCTGCCAAAATTAGTTCCTCCATGGTACTGCCAAAAAGAGAGTATAGAATTAGCAAGCTCTTCCTTTCGGATCATGTTATACTGGGTGAGAAAATTTACTTTTAAGAGTTCGACTTACCATATAATAGTTCATGAACGAACCACCATTCTGTATAAACCTTGCAACCGAAAATACCAAATCTTCTGCTGGCCTATAAGGAACTGCACCACCAAATTCCGTGTACCTGATGGAAGTTAAAGCAATCAAAAAAAAGTATAATCAGTCTTAGCAAAAGTAAAATTTTGAGATAAGATCAGAGATATGAAATAAGAAAGACCAGGAAAAAAGAAAAGGCAAATTTTAGCCTGTAAATGAATCACTCATGCTACTTACCAGCCAGTCCAGTTTTCTGTCCACAGTTTGGGTTTGTAATCCTTGTTTGGTTTGAAGTTTTCGCAGTAGAAACCATTGCAGGTGTTAATCTGCATATCATGAAACAAATACAGGTTTGAATAAATGGGACCAACCCACTAGAACTTTTTTTAATCCTGGCTTGCTTACCCTTTACTCAAATTTTTTAATCATAAATTTCATTATTAAGTTGCGATAACCCCAGGAGTATATTGAACAAAAGACAAAAATAAGAGAGCGATAGGACCCAAAAGATAAAATTGAAGCCAAAAAAAAAAAAAGAAAGCACGGCCGGAAGTGCAAGAAAATAAAGCTATGTTGATCTTTCAGTTAAAGAAGCCACCTAATTAGACAAGAAACTATTATAAACCCCACCAACAAAAGAAGACCACAACTAAATGTAACAAATCAACAATTTTTGCAAGAATATTACACCACTAGAGTGAAAAGATTGAGAGAAAATAAAAATCACTCACAACAGGATCAGGGGCATCGTCTTGCTTGCACATGACCCATGGGACCCCAGTGCCAAGTTTAACTGCCATATCAGCTGCCCATTTTGTATAAGCTTTCCCTGGTTCACCAATCTCCCACTCAACTGGTCCAAATTCATTTTCTATCTGTTTAAAACAAACAAGAAAGAAAAGATACTTGAGCTACTTTCATCCAATAATGGGCCAATTTAATGAAATATATATGGTATTGGTATCGATCAACAAATAATTACAACCCATTTCTAGAATGATTATAAAGGCTGATTAGGATAATATACTCTAGTTTATTTAAAGAAAAAGTTCATTTATTTCGACTATTTAAACAACAACGTTTCTTGAGTAATGGACCAATTTAGGAGAAACAAAATTTTTTACAAAAAAAAATCACAACCCAATTTTTTCCCTACCTGAGATAGAATTATTGGACCTCCTTGAGATTCAAACAACTTTTCTGACTTCATCATGCTGACAATTTTCTCAGTGAACTTTTGCATTGCCGCCTTCATTGTAATTATCGAAAACGATCGCAGTATTAGATAAGACTGACAAATTTGATTGGTGAAAACAAAGAGCTTTATTCGAAATAGAAATGGAAGATTCAAAGGACCAACCTTGAAAGGTCCATTGTCTGTTCTAAATTCAATGCCTGGTACATATTTTAGCCACACAGGAAATCCCCTGAATCAGAAGGGAGCAAAACAGAGCATGTGAATATAAATTGTAGGAAAAAGAATACAGGAAATTCAGGGCACTGACTTCCATGTTTTAAATTATTACCCGAAGTTCCATTCAGCGCAAATATAGGGTCCAATCCGGAGATGAACATAAAGTCCTGCTGCTTGTACCACCTTGATGAACTTGACTAGATCATATCTATCTTCGAAATAGTACTGATTTTTATTTTTTTTTTAGAGGAATGGGAAAAAGAAATGAGCTTTATTTTAGACAAGAAGAGAAAATAAAAGAAAGTGAGGGACTTTAAAACTTAAAAAAAAGGAATGCAAATTGAAATTACATTTCCAGGAGAAGGCTCATGTCCATTCCAAAACACATAAGTTTGTATAACATCCAAGCCTCCATCTTTAGCCTTTTGAATAAGATCAGGCCACATCTACATCCACGAAAGAAAAAATTAAAACCCATTAAAAGAGTCAAAAACTAATACCAAATACAATATTTTTTAAAAAAATGCCAAAGAATTGGGGGAAAAAGAAAAGCACCCATTGTTCAAAAATTGAAATGAAAGATGAAGAGGCAAAGGCAACGAGGACAAAGCCATGAACTACATTGGAGTTAAAGGTACCTCAGGAGTGCTTCTTGGATAGTGAATGGAACCAGAAATAAGAATCCTTCTTTGGCCATTGATTGTAATAGCTCTATGGTCATAAGACACAGTAGCTAAAATAGAACAAACCCATGAAGAGGATAACAAAAACAGCAAGAACAAGAACAAGAACACAGTGTTGCTGCCCTTTAACATATTTTTCATTTAGACAATTTCTCAAAGCAATGGGCTTCTGTTTTCTTCTCTGTTCGTGTATGAGATTTTTGAACAAAAGAATGAAAAAAAAAAATGAAAAGGAGGGAGAAAGAGAGATTACAGATTTGGGTTATTTTGAATATTTATTTGGTTTTGATTCTTTTAAGAAACAAAAAAAGAGAAAAATAACAAAGAAAAGGAGGAAGAAGGAAGGAGAGTTGGCAGAGTTGGCAGAGTCCTTTTAGTATACTATTGTGTTAATGTAATGAAGTGTGACAAATGGATTGGGTTTGGTTAAGTTTGAGTTTAGTTATATTGCAGATATGGTGGGCAACTGCTTTTATAACCACCATTTTCAAGAATGAATGAATTGCTAGCTTAGCTCTTAGCTCTTAGCTCTTAGCTCTTAGCTCTACCTCTGTGTCTGCGGTGGGGTCTGTTCATTCTGCCTTTTGGGAGGTCTCTTTCTTTTTCTGATACGGAACTTGGGTTCTTAATTATTTCTTTTTCTCTCCTTTTCTAGCTCAAGATTATGAATTACACTTTACAATTTGCTGTCAATTTTTGTGTTTCTATTTCTGGTTTTTATTTTTCGAAATTAGAAAACTGTATTTATTTTAAAAAAAAATTAAAATAACTAAAAAGACAATTTTCCATGGTTTTTCTGAGTTACGAAAATTTGTTATTCTATTTTAAGAAACAAAATAATCAATAATTAATTTTAATAGCTTAACAATAAAAATTAAAAGTGGGACTAAAATTTTGCATTTTCTGTTTCCTATTTACTTATCTTTTCTTGCTGGAATTAAAAAGAAAAGAAAAACAGTAGAATAAGAGAGATTAGGAATTGAGTCTTATTATTATATTCAAACTTATCTTTCATCAAATCATTAGTGAATTTCAATAGTTTGATGATAGGAATGAGATCATATGATCATATGGATACAGAAAACCATATAATCATGTTGGGATACAATCAAAAAGGACCCAAAAAAAAAAAAGAGTGAAGAAATTAATACAATTAAAAAATTTTGTTTATAAACTAAATTAATTTAAATTGTTTGATTAAATTACAAATTATTGTTAGTTTGAAAAGGTATCTAATTAAATAAAATAATTTAAATATATAGAAATACCTTTATTTGTTAAAAGAATGGAACTGTAGATTGGTGGAACGCAAAAGTAACCGGCCATTCAAAAAGTGATGGCAATGCATTTGGTGGAAATTTTGTCAATTGAAATAATAATTAATAATATATGCGACTTGAGGAAAAATACAAATTGCTTAGTGAAATAAGTAAATGGACACATTTTCTATTCATTGACTTAATGGTCCAATCTCATGACGTGGCGGTCTTAGCTACTAACTTTATGACAAATAGGGGCTTCTTTTAAGCTTATTTTTATTATTGGGTTTTTCTAGATTATCACAAAGTCAAATATGATGGTAAAATTTTTTCTTTTAGGCAAATTAGTACTTATCAAGGGTGCATCAATGTATTAGGGTCATAATTTTGGGGAGGAAAATTGAATTATTTAATTTAATTATTTCAGTTTTAAGAATGATACATCCACTTAAAAGAGGGGAAATTTGCTTTTTCTAAAGCTTGTTGCTCGGGAGGAGTCCTTTTTTCTTTTATTCTTAACACAAACAATAAATTAAAATTTATTAGAATTCTCGTATTGAGGGATTTGATTATAGATATAAATTGGATTAATTTAAAAAGAAACTTTGAAGTTTGAACTAAGAAAACTCGAGCCCTTAGCACTTTGAGACTAACATAGTTTTTGAAATTTGCTAATGACCATACATTTTAGTCTCAAATATTGAAACCGTAAAAATAGAAAGTTTACGGTTTAATTTAATTTCTTTTTTAGTCCCTAAATAATTATATCATAGGAATCTCTTACTCCCTAAAAATATTGCACTTTTAGAAGCTATGTTTATAAGGAGTAAATTGGCTAATTTTAAAACTCCAGAGACCATAGTATCTTATAAATTGCTAATTTGAGGTCCAACCTTAGGGAGCGTTTTGAAATTAAGCCATACAAGAACTTGATCATCAATTATTATTATTATTATAATAAATTGCTTATGTGTATATTTCATCTACTTGAGAATTTACTGAATCTGCTTCCTACTTGCCCCCATTGACTTCTTGTATTCATATAATTCCTTTTTTTTTTTTTTTTTGTCAATAAATTAGTCTTGTATAGTATTGGCATTAATCCTTAATTAAATAAATAGAGCTGAAATTTAAAAGAAATCAAGTGGTCGCATCCATATATTAGCACTGGCTACTGGTTCCTTCGGGTTTACTCTTTTTTAAAACAAAAAATTGCAGTTTAAGCATTCTCTTAATCCCTCCCTCATCACAAGCAACATTCAGACACAGCTTTCCATGCTCCTTCCTTCTTCTAATGCTCACACTTCCTCTTTATTTAAGTACTTCTGATTTTAAGCCTTATTTAATCTTCATGTCCTTTTTCCAATTATTAAATTTCTCTGGCAGATTTTTATAATATGT
This sequence comes from Ricinus communis, assembly GCF_019578655.1. Classification (NCBI taxonomy): domain Eukaryota; kingdom Viridiplantae; phylum Streptophyta; class Magnoliopsida; order Malpighiales; family Euphorbiaceae; genus Ricinus; species Ricinus communis. Next base: position 28,384,069 of record NC_063258.1, read on the forward strand.
AATTATTAAGATTGGCAATATATTTTATAATTAGATAAATTTTTGGAAATTGACTATATAATTCAACTGTCATAATATAATATAAAGAAATTTTATTATTGGTCATATAATAAATATATATATATATATATATATATATATATATATAAAAGTACCATGTTACAAATTATAATAAATATTTAATTTTTTTTAATTCATTATATAATAAATATTAGATGAAAATATTTAAATTCGAGACACTTCAAATTTATATAAATAAAAGCACCTATTAGAGCAGTTATTAGACCATGATATTTCATCAAATACGATTAATGAAATTGTAAAATTGCAAACAAGGAAGTGGGCATTATTAGTTGCCACAGATTGAAGCATCACTTAGAATAAGTTCCCAAACATAATAATTAATGCCTTCTCAAAATTAATACAAAACAATGTCAAGAACAGCTGTAGCAACAAAAACTTGAAAAACAAGCCATATGGAAAGGGAAAAAAAATAGAAATAATAGACTGATTTGTACAAGCCCTGATTAAAATTTACACAAGAAGAGTGCAATTGATGTTTGCTGATAATATAATTAAAATAAATAAATAATAATAATAATAATAATAATAATAATAATAAAGAAAGAAGAAAATAATGTCTTTTGTAGTGGTTATAGAAAGAACTTTAAGCCTATCAAAAAAAAATGTGACCCGGTGCCTACCTTAATGAATAAGTTAGTTAATGAGTGTGTTAGCATTTGGTCTATTCTACCAAATTATTATATCCTCACCATTATAGGGAAATGATTTCGACTGCTTAATTAATTTCACTCTCTAATTTGTTTATGACTGACAAGTTGAATAAGGAAAAATGTTTCCTTTTCTTTCTTTTTCTTCTTACAATTTTTTATTGGTGGCATATAAATGAAATATTTTGTGGGTAATAACTATATAATTTGGTTTCATTTGTCAATTTTGTGTATTATATTAATTTATGGACACTAAAATTGGAAATATATAAAGACTTTCTCTAAATTATGGTCTAAACCATTTGAATTGTATTTAAAGAAAAAAAAAGTAAAAAATATAATTTTTTTATTAATTAAGAATGTTTAGAGTTTTATTGATTTAGTGATATGTGTTGTGGGACATTTATGTTATGCTCATGTCTTTTTGTGTTTTATGAAACCATCATTATTGGGCAAAGCCATAAAGATAAAGACATTAGAAAAATAAATACTAATAATTAAAAAAACAAAGAGATGCTCATGGACCTAACAATGGCATTTTATTATTTAATAGTTTAAAAGCTCATAAAGCCAATGGAATCACTCAATAAATAATTGGAAGAAGAAGCTTTAAAGCATGGATACTTTGCTAATCCAAAGTCTCAAAGAGCGATTCTCCAAAAAAACTCTTGCTTACCCCAGTTACATGGAATATTAACAATTTCCACACAAAATTGCTTTATTTAGCTTCCGATAGAAAGACTCTCCAAAAAAACTTTTTAATTAAGAAGTTTTGATTTCAAATTTCTTATTTTATACTATAGTAATAATTTATTATTTCTATGATAAGTCATTGTATATGATTACACGACAATAATAGACCGAATCAACTTTCAATAAATTTAAAAAAATATTAAAAATAAAAATAAAACACCTCTCAAAAAAATAAATATTTTATTATAATTTAAATTATAATATTAAAATAGTAACTGTTATTGAAGTCTCATTAATATAATATTTATATACATGAAGATTAAAAAAAAACTACTAAACGGACGTATATGTAGAACGGATGAAATAATTAAGTGCACGAGTACAATAAATAATAAATTATTCATATGGGTGTGCTTAAAGTCAAAAGTCGTACAAAAGTAGAGGAAAAAAGAAAATAAATATTAAATTTGTAAATACTCTTGAAAGGGAATGGAAAACTGATTCGTGTGTTTAACGTTTTGTTACACATCTTTTAAACATATGTTTAAGCTACCTAATGCTCATCAGCAACCCAACTAATTAAGAATAATAATTAGGCAAATGGAATTAAGAAAGTGGTACATAGGCTGTTCTAAGCAATCTTTCCATGCAGTCTAACTGCATATGACAGTGACATAGAGAACCAACATCTGCACTTTCTTTCTTCTTTCTTCTTTTAATGGAGTTTAACTTTGAATTGAATCATAACATTTATAATAAAAGAATCAATCTTATATCACTCGCTTATTTACAGGGATGAAGCTTTAAGATCTTTTAAAGGGTCAAAATAAAATGTTTAATTTCTCTACTAAAAAATCTAGTAATCTAATAAATATTTTAGGAAAGATAAGTTTTTATTTTTTTCAAATATTATAATTTCACTAAATTTAATCATAATTTTACATATAATAAAAATATGTATTTAAACTATTGCAAGAATTGTTAAATGAACTTGTAGTCTAATTCAATTAGTAAAAATATGGAATATTATTGGATATTGCACCAATATATTTTTTAAAAAGTCTTGTTATCTTGAGCTGGCCTGGAGTTAATCTCGTCTCTCTATCACAGTTTCATAGGGCAGCAGCTCGGTGAAAGCCCCAAATCAATCTGGTCCACTGAAATTAGATTAGCCAAATCAGGTGCTGTGATGATCACATAAAACAAATACCTTATCCACTTCAAGTTCATTCGAAATGAATGTTAAGCCGTACACGTATGCTATATTTGGGTAAAGTGGGTCCTTGAATCCAAACGAGGTCAGATTGGATTGCGCTGGCCTGTTCTCTTAAGTCATTAAGGGGACATTCTCAATTTCCTGTCATCAGTTCATTAAACTATGGCCAGTTCTTCTGTGCTATGGCATCTTCAAGTTTACGTAGTGGGACCTATAATAACTAAAGTTTTCCTTTTCCCCATTCTGTTTTGAAAGTTTAAAGGATAGGATTCATGAACTAAGTTTACCACTAAATAAAAAATAATTAATATTTGAAAATTATTACTTTTTTAACATAATAAAAATATATCTGTTATGATATGAAAATTATATTTTTTCTAGAAATAATATTTGAAGAGGACGTGAAGTTGATTAAGCATGTGTCTATTCCAAAGCTGGCCATGCCAGAAGATCCGTGGAAGCTTGAAAGGGTTTTGTTAAAGGCAGTGTATATGATGCTTTTTACATTTGTTAATTGTTGCTTTCAGTTCTTGATGTTGGGAACTGTAAATGATGATACCAACTCATTTCGAAATTGCTTATACCCGTGACACATGATTGATAACGCATCTCAAATGTGAACAGAGCTAATAAAAAAGAGGTCAAACAAAGATTAATCTGAAAATTTATAAGAAAAAAAAGCAAAAGAAAAGATTAAAAATTCAAAACAAGAGAGCAAGCATGCAACTTTCTTTGTTAAGGTTTTGGATGAGTACGCCACGCTATATTCTCACTGAATTCCTGATATTTTCTTGACCTAATTTAATCTATATCCTAAATTTTGTTGAGGGTCCGAGTCCGAGTAGGGTTCCTTTAGGAAGGGCGGGCGTGTGGGCCTCGTTTTTATGAACTTCTCCTTCTCTTAACATCAAGCTGTCATGTCTACACCAATGGTATTTGGTGGTTTCACATCTCATCTATAAAACAATTAATCTACAATTTTATTTTTTTATAAATTAAATTAATTATATAATAATTAATAATAAAATATCATTACCCAGCTTGTTTCATTCTAAGCAAGCAAGTTGATCAAATATTTGATTCCACTATAACTGTGACTCTAAAAAAATACATCTTAAGAAAACTCTAGTCACAGAGTCTAACCCGATTTAGAACTCTGAAAATGAATAAAAATATAAATCATAATATAATTATAATGACCTACAAATATGAAGTTCTCTCCTAAATAGACTAGAAAACCTTCAACGTCTAAATAAGGACGGAGAACGTCACACACCAGTTATAAATAATTTTACACACTTAAACACTTTAGTTACCCTGGTACAAGTAATTTTATACACTTAAACACTTCAGCTACCCTCATATAAATTACTAATTTTATAATCGGAGTTTATCAAGTATAAAAAAATATATCTTAAGAAAACTCTAGTCACAGAGTCTAACCCGATTAGTAGCTCGTCTTAGCCGATCGAATTATTAATAATATATATATATATTTATTAAATTTTATATTTATATTATTCAACTTAAAATATTTTAGACGTATTAATACATTTATAATTTTAAAATATAGTTTTTTTTTCTTTTAAAAGAAAAATAGATAAATTATCACCGATTTCAAATCAATATCTTATATCTAATAATGCTTTTTCAGAAACTTAATAAAGAAAAAAATACAAAAAAGTATATATATATATTTGCATTATAAGTCCATATCTCAGTGGTGACTTCCCTTTTTTTATATACCTTCAAATTTATAAGAGTCCGAAACTAACTGATTAAAATTTTTAAAATTTCAAAAAGGTTTTCTACAGAGGCAATTTATACATGGGGCCAGTCACAGTTGAACTTGGAAGTACCTTAGCCAGTGATTATAGATTATGAGATGATCATTTGACTTGACATATATGATTATGATTATGATTATGATTATGAGAATGAGAATGAGTTTTCTTATTTATCTTAAGTTTGCTAAATGAAGCTCCAATAATCTTTGCTTGATATTGAAACAATTGAACTTGATTCTTTTTTTTTTTCTTAATTTCTTTTTTCGATTTGTTCAACTGCCACCAGCCCTTTCTTTTCTCCCATAACGAAGAAGTTCAAAACAAGTAACTGGGAACGGGTGGCTTTCATCTTTGACAAATTTTGGCTTGCAATTTTTCCACCTGCTACTTCTCAACTATAACTGCATTATTGTTTTCCTTGTTAGGGAAGTTGGCTGAATACACTTTCCCATTAAACTGAGTACAAGGCTTGGTTGGTTGTGTTGGGTTGGGTTGGGACCATACTCTCCTCCCCTCTTTGTGTAAAGCTGTTGCAGGCTTTACTGGATTGTGCCCCAACTACTTGTGATGATGGGTTCACCTTCCTGCTGTGACCGCACCCACCATTTGTCTCCATTTGTTAGATCTTGTTGCGTAAGAGTTTAAAAGTAGACTCTGGTTGGTAGTAACTGCGAGCAGGAGGGGTGAGAAACTTTTCAATAGAAACCAAACTCAACCCGTAATTCAATCTGGTTTGGTTCTTGCTACTTAAGCCCTTTGGTTTCACTGACCCTACTAATTGCATCACTAATGTTTTTTCACACCATTTTTCTTGATTCCCTTGTTCAATTTGCTACAGTAGCCACTAGAGGCTTGAAATAAGGATAGTTTACCTATTAAGAAAAGATGCGATTAATAAATATTAATCATATACATTCAATGCAATAATGGATCTATAATTAGTATTAGCAATCAATTTTAGCCTTCTTGAGATTCGAGTGAACTTCAATAAAGTGCTAACCTTTTATAATAATATCTCTGTTAACAACAACAATGGAAAGTGACGGTGGTTTTATAAATTCCTCTATATACACCATTTATTTGTTAATTTACAAGTTTGTGTTTAATTCCACACCTGACAGGCAAATATATATGATACTGGCATAAACAATCTCATGTCATATTCTTTATTTCAACTTATTTAAAAAATTTATAAATAAAAATATCAGTCGGATTATTTATTAATTAATTTTTATAATTTTATTTTTTATTTATAAAAATTTAAGAAGGTCTCGACTATATATATAATATCATCATTCTTTTACGCTCACTGTAAAAATAATAATTCATCTCGCACAAAAAAAAAAAATTAATATAAACTTTTTTGCTCAACAGGATAGCTTTTACTATTTGAAATAGTGGTAAGATTGGTTAGCAGAGAGTAAACTATAAAACAAAGAATTTATGGCCTTCTAATTGAACTCCGAAGCCTGATTTCAGAAGGGGTTGATTGAGATAAAAGCAAACACAGCCTGTCGTTGTCTTAAAAAGGACAGGTGGTGCCACTGCCAGCAATCGACTAGTAATTAGATGAGAATGAAGTATGAAGAATTAAAGATGAACATGGGTTTGCTTTGATGCAAAATTGGAGATTGATCATTAACAATTTGTTCAAGGATAAGAAAGAAAATGACAGAATCTTTATCAATTCCCCAAGTCATGAAGTTGAGCTTCCTTATCTAATGTTATATTCTGTGTTCTGGGATGAGTTTGACACATACAATTAATATAACTCCTAATCTATTACAACAGTTTACTCCCTTGTTTGTTAGGCCATCTTACTAGCTGCCTCTTTGGACCCATTAATTAATTGTTGCTATCAAATTTTATTTGCTTAATGCTTATGTTAGAAGATTCCTTCTTTTTTCCATTGAATTTATATATGTTTAAGAAACCTGTTTCTTTGAATTATTGTCGTAAATTATTAGTTAGATAGTAGAGCTCCATATCTTTAAAATTATTAATTTGTATGTTTATTTGGCAGATTTACATGATTCTTGAAAACAAACACTTAAGAGGGTCCACCCTTAAATTGTTTTTCTGCTTTAGTTATGAGGTTTATGCAATCATGAATCATGCTTTTCTTAATTATTATTATTTTTTTCCAATCGTAAAGGAAATTTTCATTCTTTTTTTAAAATAAACAATATATTATTCTACAATTACACAAATAATTAAACCTAATTACCTAACTCCAAACAAAATTATGGAAGTCAAAAGAAAACTCTACATGACTTCACACGTCTCCTTACCAAATTTTAGATAATATGTGCAGCAATAAGTATGGTGTGCCATGTCATCTACAATATAAATAATTCTGCTTTACTATAATTATTTATTTATTTGAGCTTTTTGATTCTATTAATTTCAATAGTATTTGTATTTTTGATTCTGAGTATTCACTTTATTATCTAGAAAATGTAATTAAGTGACCACTGAATTTTTATAGAGCTTGAATGGATTTGAAATCTCCATAATAAAAAAGAAAATATTAAATACCTTAACTAAATTCTATGAGATGAGGCTGTGTGTTCTTTTTATGGAGCCCAGGAGCACTCTGCATTGGATTGTTTTTGTTTAAAATTGAGCTCCTAAAAGGAGGGCATTTCCTCTTGTAAATGCAATTGGGCTTTAGGGCTTTTCAGTCAGTCAGTTAGGATATGGTAGAAGCCCGTCTCAATCCAAGGCAATAATAGTGGAGAAAATTATATAAAATACTAGTTTTTTTTTAAATATTATTTTTACTATACTTTTTTTCTTTTATTTTTACTATTTTGAATTTTATTTTTAATTATTTTGACTCTAGTTATATTATTTTTAATGCTTTCTCCACACTATTTTTAAGGAATTTGGTGAATTCTATTAATAAGAAAAAAAATTCGGGTAATATTATTTCTAAGAAAATGAGTAAAAAATCAGTAACAAAGAATTTAAAAAATAAGCAAGGTATTGATTTTCTTCTTCTAAAAATATAGTAGAGTGGAGATCGATAAAAAAATATGCTCATTGCCATTAAAATATCATTTATTATTGGTCGTTATTGTATGTATGGACTAACTTGGAATAAATTGTGAGTTTTTGATTTGTTGATTAATGGTAGAAAAAAATATGTTGAATTCTTTTGATTTGTTATTGATTTCGTTTTTAGGATGTTAGATTTTCGTAATTTGATAAGAAGTGTGTGATTTACCTTCTAGTGTTGAAGAATGTAGAGAACTATATGGTTGCAACTAACATCTGAACATGCACTTAAGCTGTTTGATGAATTTTCTGAATAAGTTTTTTTTTGGCTATTGATGATAGTTTTAATGGATGTGATACTACTAGGTTTGATATTGTATTCAAGACACTACACATATACTATATATATATATATATATATATATATATATATATATATATACAATACCAAAATATGTATACAAATACTATTTTTATACAATTTTAAGAAGATAAAAACTTTATTTTAACCTTTTTATTTTGATATACTAGAAACGTTTATTAGTAATAATACAAACATTATTGTTTTCTTTTCATTTCTATGTTCAAAATATATAGTAAAGAATAAGAATGAAAATAAAATTATAAAACGATCAAAGGAAGAGTAAATGAATTATTTTACAACTAGCAAAGAAACGAGATGAGATGGAGCATTAATTCAAGACTTCATAGCTAATTATTCAATTTGACTATTTGAATAGGCTAATAAATTGGATTAAATAGAATTATATTTTATACTAATGATATTTAATAATATGCTTGTTCTAAGAAACTGGCTAAAATTTTTAAATAGTGACAAACTTACAGGTACATATAATACCAAAGTACAAGCAAAAACCAAATAACAATTTTAGATATTATGTATATATTATATGTATATCAAAAATTTATGAAACATATACTAAAATTTATAAAAGGCATACTATTTACTAGAACTTTTTCTTGTATTTTTCTAAATATATAAACATAGTGAGTGTATTATATATAAGAAACATGTATTAAAATAAATTGAATGTATTTTATTATTTTGAAGAAACACTGATATTATATCTTTACCATTGGAAAAAAAATTAAATTTCAAAATAAAAACATGTTAAACAAATTGAAAGTTTGATTAAAAGTTAGCTAACATATACCTAATATATAGCTAAGACATACACTTTATATCCAACATATAATGAAATAAATGTAATATATAGTATTTTCTAAGAGTTTATCTTTTTATTTTTATAAATATGCAATCTATATAAATTAAAATAGTTGCAGATACCATTTACTGCTATTTTTGGTCTCTTTTCAAAAGGTACAAGTATTTAAAATATACTACAAACATATGCAACAAATACTAAAATAAATATAATACATACCAATCTTTAGAGTTTACTTTTTTAATTTTCTATATTTTTATTTTTTTTCTCGAATGGATCTCATTTTCTTCTACCTTCTTTATTATATTATGTTATAAGTGTATATAATATTTAATAATTTTATAGAAATATAGAATAATAAAATAATTATCATAAGACTATTTTCTTAATTTCTAATAATCACGAGAGTTATTATATAAACCTTAACTAAATCAATCAATTAAAACTGATATTATTGCTATTAAGAAAAATAATTTTTAAAATTAAAATATTTAAATTAAATAAATTAAAATTTTAACTAATATATATCCAATATATACCTAATATATACTTTTTATTGTACATTTATAAAAAGTTATTTTTATAATGATTATTAAATTCTTTTTAAACAAATGCAACTTATATATAAAATAAATTATATTATTAAAAAATAGTTTTAGATACTAGTTATGTATATATTCGGTTCTCTAATAATTTGACCTGCAATCAAATTAATATTATTGAATAGATATTAAACGTATGTCAGTATATATTAAACACACACCGAAATTAAATATTATAAATTTTTTGAAAATATATACCAAATTACTAATAACATATGTACCATTTTGTAAAAAAAGTATACCTACCATATACCACCTTATTTTTGAAATAATTTTTCAATTTATAGTATTTTTAAAAGAAAAAAATTTTAATAATAAAAATAATATTTTGGAGCCTTTTTTAGGTATTTATGAAAGAATCCATAATAATATGCATTGTGTTTGGATATATACAATTTAATTGAGTGAATAGTAATTGTAAGTGGTCCAGTCCTACAATTATTGTACTGTTCACATCTCTTTTTCACTTGTATGTGAGGTTTTTGGATCCAATCCACCAACACCCATTTTTAATTACCCAAATCAGAACAAGAAAACGACTGCAGAGATTTTACGCAACATATGATATATATATAAATAAAACCCTTCTCAGATTTTATAATTCCAGATAAATTCAGAATCCCTTCTATAAGAAATATACTCTCGGTTTAGATACATGATTTTAGTAAAACCTATTACTAAATGAATTGTATTATTTTGAATGAAAAAGGTAAGTCCTTGACTTTTAGGGTTAATTCTTCAAATAATTTGAGGTATATCTTTGATTTTTCTTCAGAAATGTGAAATTAAATGTGAATAAGAAGAACATTAAGGGTTGATGAAATGAAATGCGAGTTCCATATCTCATTTTATCTTGACCCAAGTCTTAGCAGCTTTGCCCATGAAAAAAGAAAAAAGAAAAAAAGAAAAAACACTTTCAGCCATCATCATCATGGCCATAGCCATAGCCATAAGTTATCTAGAGAAGAGATGTAGAGAGAAAAGATGGGACCTTTTGGCATGGAGGAGATGAGTGTCATGTAGTCGAAAGGCCAAGGGCCTTTAGATTTGCAAGCACCAGTTTGAAAACAACCTGTGCTTGGACATACCTTATATTACTGACAAATTACTTGATAATTTTTATAACTGTGTCTCTATCCATGTCTCTACCTCCAACATGCACAGGAGTGAATAGTAAGCAGCCTACGTAGCCTGTCTCCTGATCGTATAAATTTCATTATTCATATCTTCCTCCTTATTTACATATCTCTGCATTTTATTTCTTCTAATATCTCCCACACCAACTTGTAATTTTATATTTACTATTTTCACTATTTTTTGTTTTCTTCTTCTTCTTTTTCTCGTTTTCTTTTCCTGTAAATATTTACGCATGTATTTTTCTTTAGAGCTTAAGTTGAGACCAAGAAAGGCCTTTTACTTGCATCATATGATCATTATATCTCATGTGTCAAGAAATTTCAATTCTTTTTCTATTAAAATTTCATAAAGTATCCCAATAAAACATTTCTATAATATTATATATATATATATATATATATATATATATATATAAGTTTGTAGATGAAATGCTAAATCTTGAGAATTCTTCAGCTATACAAAATATTTTCCTTTTTGCAACCATATAAGATAAAGTTGACTCAGCTGAAATGACAACACAACTTTTACTCTTAGATATATATGTAGCTTGTTTGGTAACAATTGAGATGCAAAACTCCAGCTAGAATTAACATTTCTCTCAAAAAACAAATATAGTTTTGTTTGTTAGATCATTAATTTCCTACAATTTATGCAAATTAAATCTCAGCTTTACTGCCAGATATATTCTTGAAAGAAATGAAAAAATTACGAAAATTTAAAACTGTGTTTATTTTCTCTATCACTTTAATAATCTTTTAACATCCTAAAGTTACATAAGAATAATAACGGCTGAATGAAATAAAAAAAATTATTTATTGACAAAAGTCGAAAACTATAATCTGTAATTTTATTTATTCATTTAGTTTTTTGAGAAAAAGGATTTCATAACTGTATTAGAGTCGGACCTAAATTGGATCAAGCCCTAGTTTCTTGGTGCTTCTTTCCAAAACTTCAGAAGCACTGGAACTGATTCTGTATTTATATATACAACTCTAAGAAGCTTTTTCAGAACTCTTGTCCTTTTTTTTTGGGCCTGCCAGCCTTCCTATATATTAATTTTCTTATGGCTGTCAAGTCACTGTAATAGAAGAACAGAGAAAGAGGTATAATTTTTAACTGAAAACATGAAAATTTTACTAGCGTATATGAGGAAATAGTAAAAAGGAATTTGAATGATGGGTATATAGGTGTGGAATAGCAGCGTGGGTGCGGCACTTGTCACTTACCTCTGCATGGCATTCAATGCGCTTTTGGCAATTACTAAGGTTGAAGATCATGTCGCCATGCAATTCTAAATTTCAATTCCATCTGTCTCCACATCTCAACGTTGCTCAAATATTCCCTCCATCACTAATATAGAAATATCCTGCAACAATTACCACACAGAATTATACATATGTTATCCATGTGATTATGATCGATCATCAGCACAATCGATCCACACAGTCATCCATGGACATGGTAAATTTAATTTAGTTTCTTTCGGGTATTCATAGTAATAATTCGTTAAGACTATTATTAAGTATACTCTGCTGCATTACATAATTCACTTGCGAAATTATTAAATATATTCTATATATCACATAATTTATAAATAAAATTAATTATATAATTATATGTGACATTATCTATTAATTGTTGTATTTGTATTTATTAATTTTTAGTCATGATTGGTTAATAGTAATAAATAAATAAATCAATATAAATATAATATTTAATAAATAAAATTATATATATATATATATATATATATATATGAACATTTAATTCCATTAATCTATAAATACACAATAAATTGAATTTATCTAAAAATTTCTCTCTTTATCGTTTAATATACTATAAGGAAGCAACCTCATAGTTAATGATAACTGATGCTGTTTCACGAAAAGTTCAAATTATGACTATATATATATATATATATATATATATATTTGTTTGTGAAAAATTTAAGGAATGAAGCTAGACGATTCATGATTGGTTGATGTTGTGTAAGAGGAGCATATGTGGTAATGCTTTAGTTTTGGTTTAAGTTTACCATTGGTTTGTTGTGTCTAGGAGCATGTTTTACTGTAGCTAAGCTAGGGTTGAATATATATGTATTTTGCAGATAGGGTTGTGTCATATGAGAGGCTGTGCAGTAGCAATCCATACTTCTCCTTTTAGTTTGTCTACTTGTCTTGTTTAGGATCGATCTGATGTCGTGAAGTCACGTGAATGTCTTATTATATATGGCTGTAATAATAAGGTCCTCTGCCTCTGCCTCTCCTCTCCTTTGATAGACTGTTTTTTTCTGTTACCACCCTATTCTGCTCTTTCTTCTCCTTTGCCTCCTACAACTTCCACTTTCAGTGGACACAGTTCTGATCTCTCCATGACTCCTACTTATCATTCATCTTTTCCTCCTTTTACTATAGACCTTAATGAAGATCAACATCACCACCAGCTCATCTTCTGCTCGAAAACTACTACTGAAGATGCATCTTCATCTTCTTCTATATCCTACCCCATTTTTATTAACCCACCTCAAGAAGAAGTTGGATATTACCATAAAGAGTTGCAGCCTTTACACCATCAGGAAGTGGTATTATATAATTTTTCTTTTTCTTTTTTATTATTATTATGATTCATAATTCTTGATGATCTTATTAATTACTTTTCACTTCTCTTGATCTTAGGATAACATATATGCTTCGCATGGTAGATCATGGGATCATCGAATAATTAAGAACGAGAACGAGAATGGCCAAGAATTATCTGTTTGCAAGAAAGAAGACAAAAGTACTAGTATTGAAGATCAAAGAGACAACAGTTCCGTTAAGTGGATGTCTTCAAAGATGAGGTTGATGAGGAAGATGATGACTACGGATCAAACGGTCAATACTACACAGCATACATCTTCTATGCACAAGCTTGAGGATAAAGAGAAGAGCCGATCATTACCTTTACAAGATGATTATAGCAGCAAAAACTTGTCTGACAACAGTAATAACACAATTAGGGTTTGTTCTGATTGTAACACTACAAAGACCCCTCTTTGGAGAAGTGGACCACGAGGTCCTAAGGTAATTAATTTCCTTCTCCTTCACTTAATCGGGAAAACCATATATTTGGCTTTCTAATTTTCTTAATTAGCATGTGAGTGAGTGAGTTATGTTGGAGCTCAACCCAGTGGGGACCTAATTAATAATTTTCTTACAAATTGCTGTTACGGTGCAGTCACTTTGCAACGCCTGTGGAATTCGACAAAGAAAGGCGAGGCGAGCCTTGGCTGCAGCTCAAGCAAGCGCAAATGGGACAATTTTTGCTCCTGACACAGCAGCCATGAAGACTAACAAGGTGCAAAACAAAGAGAAGAGGACAAACAATAGTCATCTTCCATTCAAGAAAAGGTGCAAATTTACAGCCCAATCTCGAGGCAGCAGAAAGAAACTTTGTTTTGAAGATTTATCATCAACGATCTTGAGCAAGAATTCAGCTTTCCAACAACTTTTTCCTCAAGATGAGAAGGAAGCTGCAATTCTACTAATGGCTTTATCTTATGGCCTGGTTCATGGTTGAGTTCTTGCAACATCTTTTCTCCAATTTTCAGATATTACCTTAATCTCTTTGCTTAGTAACAATTTATAGTAGAGTGAGGCAGTGAGCTAGCTAGCTATGCATATTTTGTTCGAGAAAGATTGTTTGATTTGTGAGGAGAAAAAAAGAAATGAAATAAAAAAAGAATCATCAATAAGTAGATTGTTGTGATCTAGGAGCTAATTCCAGTGAATTTGAGCAGGTTGATAACCAGATCATGGATCTCCTGTTCATCTACGTACTGTTGTGTGTTGTCAAGCTTAATAAACCGTGTCCAAGGTTTTTGTTTTCATCTTTCTTTTTTTCCTGCGTTTTCTTTATATTATTGCTTGTTCAGCTCTTACTGTAAAATGATTCTGATCAAGGGAAGTAAGAAACGAATATGGTACACATTGTCTCGATAATCGTTGACAATAAACCAGTCAATAATGAATGGTTTTGGATTGTATTAAGGTGCTACCGGACATTTCAGGGAATCACGAGATCAAGAAATTGCACATTGCAGGAACCCACTTTATCTCTTAACGAGTGGCCTAGATCAATGTATATATAGGCAATGTAACAGTATAAGATATCCTATACTATTAAGAGCTAATCATCATATACGTACCCTCCAGTTAATTTTAAATGTAATTTGAAAATTAGGGACTGATACGCAGTACTCATGCTAGCACAATCTCATGAACATATGGTAATAAGTTACATTCCAATCCATTTTCTTGACTTATTGATGATTGTGATGAGATTGAGAGTCACACTTCACTAGGGTTAATACATAAAGCTTTTATTTACAAGTCTTCTGATAAAAGAACCTGGAGGAAAGTACTTTTGTCTAAGACACATTGTCTAGATCCAAGACTACTTTTTGAATGAAGTGAAAAAGTATTGTTAAAGAAAAGCTGTAGTCCAAGAAGAACAAGTGGATAGCCATGACTTTAATTGTTGACAGGCGTAAAACTGTGGGTTTTCAGTTGGGACAAAGTAGTTGGAAAACGAATCTGTAGATTGATTTTGTCAAGTGGGTGTTGTTGTTCTACTGTGAAAGGTGATGTTTCAAATTTCGATTCTTACATCTCTACAATTTATTTATTGAAACTTGTTTCGTCTTTCCAAGTTGCAACTTCAAAACTTTATATGAGCTGAAATTTAACCAATTTGCTGTATGTATAAAAATATAAATTTTTTATTTGTGCCGAGAGAGGTTAAAAATATATTTAATCTGAA
The DNA here is from genome assembly GCF_019578655.1 of Ricinus communis. Lineage (NCBI taxonomy): Eukaryota > Viridiplantae > Streptophyta > Magnoliopsida > Malpighiales > Euphorbiaceae > Ricinus > Ricinus communis. The sequence continues at coordinate 28,399,222 of NC_063258.1, forward strand.
TATAATACATAAAAAAAATATTTATCTTTTTAATATTTTCTTAAGAACAAGTTTGTTGTACTTTGCAGCGGAATTTGATTTCGATAAATTTATTTGAAATAGTTGCTTTTATAATTTAGTATAGAATTATAAATGAGTTAAATAGTTTGGTTAAATTTCATTAGTAGCTTTCATTCTTTGGTATTTATGGAAAAACAGAATTAACTTAATTGTCAACCAGAAACATAGTCTGAAAGGGAGGTAAATTTTTCAAGCTACAAAAGATCTATATGAATATTCTGATGTGCTCCGATCTCCTCTGACTGATGATATCCTTCCTCTCCCTGCCTCTTCTCCGACTGAGCCTTTATCTATATCAGAAGGGATGCTCTTAATGTTGGTTGAGTGCGGTCCATCAATCACAAATTCCTATCATGGCAAATTTACAATGGAGTAGTCTTTCGTTATATCCCTCGTACTTTTAATCATTTCGCACATCCTGAAGCTAAACGTTCTTTTTTCTTTTCTTCTGTATAATTTGGACTTCTGTGTCTTCTATCTTTGGAAAAGAGAGAGAGAAAAAGAGAGAGAGAGAGAGAGAGAGAGAGAGAGAGAAAGAAACATCAAATAATGAATTTGAGGAATTTAGCACATATGAAATTAATGAATCTTGCTTGTTCCAAAGGCTTTAAGAAAGTGATTCTCGGAGTGGACAGTAGTATGGTTATTCAACTCATCTCAAGAGATAGAAAGGTATCTGAGAATAATTCTTCTCTTGTTGGAGCAATTCGGGAGTGCTTCAGTTGGGCTTGGGAGTTATCTTGCATTCGTGCCTATCAGGAGGGAAACAAGTGTGCTGCCTATCGGGAGGGAAACAAGTGTGCTGACTGGCTCGCAAACTTTGCATTTGATATGGTTTGGGGCGTTCACAATTTAGTAGCTGGTCCTGGTGGCCTTTCCCTGCTGTTGAAGAAGCCTCAATATCTGTTGAAGATACACCAAAACCAGGCAGCAACAATGTTCAACAGTCAAAGACTGGCAGTAAGGACCAACAATCTTTGACTGTTTGATATGGACTCAGAACTCTAGATCATCACAGACCTATTAGGGAAAGGGAGCAACACCTCTCCCCTAAAGGGAAAAAGGCTGCTTCAACCTATCCCTAAGCTAGATTTAAACGTTGGAGTGCAACAAGCAACAACAAGGAGCAATAGGACCATTGCAAACATACTTGTATATAACAGAACATACTTGTACTCAATAATCTTAGAATTCACATTTCAGTAAATATTCATCACAGATCATAGAAATATAAACAATTTCTTCATGGTATCAGAGCAGGTTTAACCTCTCATCATCTACCCCAACCACATAAACTTAAAATGTCTCACAATGATGTTTCAAAGCTAACCAACATTGTACTCAAAGGCAACTAGAACTACTTTGAATGGTCTAGATCAGTATACATCAGTTTGAGCGGCAGGAAAAAGTTGGGATTCATCATAGGAATCAAAAGCAGACCAACTCCTATCAACTCAGCACAACCAACTAAAGAAGAAACAGAAGGGATTGAGGAATGGCAGACAACCGACCATATAGTCATGTCCCTCCTCACAAATACAATGGAACCACAGATTTCACGACTATGCATATTGCTCGAATCCTCACAAGAAATTTGGAGGAAAATGAAAGGCTTATACGGACACGAGCAAAATTTTGCTCATATTTTTAATTTGAAGCAGAAGCTTTCTCAAATCAAACAGGGGACAAAATCAAGCACAAACTACGCTACAGAAGTTTTAACCAGGTGGGAGGAGTTACAAAACTACCTCCCACCCACCACAGATCTAGAGGAGATCAGAAAGAGAGCCGAACAAGATTTAGTTTATACCTACCTCGGGGGCCTGGACTCCAATTATGAAGCTCTGCGCTCGCAAATCTTGTTGTCCAACTCCTTCCTGAAGATTGATGCCGTCATAGCCATCTTCTAGCAGGAAGAGACTCGACGAAGCACGATGAACGCCTCTAGCCCCTCCAACCCAGAAAACCGGGCGTTTTTCTCACGCCATCTCGACCTCCACGAAGGGTTGCGAAGGGGCGCTGCGGTGCGACACCTGCGGGCGGGCACACCCACGACAGATGCTGGCACCTTCACCCTCATCTGCGGCCTCTCCATGATCGGGGTGAAGGGAGAAGGGGGGACGCATGCAATAGGGGCGGCGGCGGAGGGCGAAGGGAGAATGAGCGGTTTGGAGGCAGCTGCATCAAGAGCTGGGAAGAAGAAGAAAGAAAACCTAAAGGAGAAGTGGGCAACATATGCCCCCTAAAAGGGTCGGGTTATTTCAGGTCGGGTCCCACAAGTCGATCCGAGCCCATCAATTGGCCCGAGCCCAAGAACTCCTCCCGGAAACCGCCTGCCCGAGCCCAAGAATCTTGTCCCACTGTGCCTAGAAAATTGGCCCACCAAGCCGGGCCCACCATAGATCCAACCCGGATTGCAGCCTCCACCCGACCCGCCCATGCTGGAAATTTGCATCTTTCCCAGCTCATTTCTCAGCTCCAATCTCTTGTAAATCAGCTAGCCTCATGGGTCGTGTTCGGGCTTCTCACTCAAAATTATTCTAATTTGTTTCACTCTAAAGATTGGATTATTGATTCAGGTGCTACCGACCATATGACATGGGACGCAACAAAACTACACAATTTTGTTCCCATTGAATCTCAACATGTGATCACCGCAAATGGTGCCCATGCCAAAATCTCTGGCTGTGGCACCTCCACCATCTTCCGCCAAAATATTCATGATATATTATTCTTACCTGATTTTCAATCAAACTTATTATCTGTTGGAAAAATTACCCGTCATTTAAATTGTAATGTTATTTTCTCACCAACTTCAGTACTGTTTCAGGATCGCATCACCGGGAAGATGATTGGTGAGGGATATTTTAAAAATGGTCTTTACTACCTTAGAGACTCCACTACCCGTTGTCTTGCATCAACAAGTCCGGTCAATCAAGGGATGTTGATGCATCGGCGACTTGGGCACCCCTCCGATCACATCCTAAACAAACTTTTCCCTTGTCATTTAAATTCTGGTTATTGTGATATTTGCAAATTTTCTAAACATACCAGGTTACCGTTTCCTGTGTCCTCCACTACTTCCATAAAGATGTTTGATTTAATTCATTATGATGTTTGGGGACCTGCCCCCTATACTTCTTACAACCATTTTCGTTATTTTGTCACCTTTATTGATGATTTCTCCCGTCTCACTTAGGTATACTTACTAAAAGGAAAAAATGAAGTTTTTTCCTGTTTTCAGAATTTCTTTCATTTCGTTCAAACTCAATATGATGCCAAAATTAAAAATTTTCGATCCGATAATGGCACTGAATATATTAATAGAAACTTTTCTGATTTCTTCTCCGAATAAGGCATTTTACACCAAACCACCTGTATTTATACTCCTGAACAGAATGGCGTTTCTGAACGAAAAAACCGCCATCTTCTTGAAGTCACTAGATCACTTTTTTTTCAAAACAATGTTCCTCATATTTTTTGGTCTGATGCCCTCCTCACCGCTGCCTACCTTATTAACAGATTACCTACTCCCACTCTTCAAAACCACAGTCCTTTGGAAATCCTTAAGGGCCGAAAAATAGATTTGGGCCACCTTCGAGTTTTTGGTTGCATTGCTTTTGTTCATATTAGACGATCCCATAAACTTGACTCAAGTTCCGCTAATTGGTGTAAAGCCATGAAAGAAGAACTTCAGGCTTTAGAGAAAAATGAAACTTGGAAGCTTGTCCCCCTACCACCAAACAAAAAACATGTGGGTTGTAAATGGGTGTATAAAATCAAATACAAGCATGATGGTTCAATTGAGAGGTATAAATCTAGGCTAGTAGCGAAAGGCTTCACTCAGACCTATGGTGTGGATTACCAGGAAACCTTTGCTCAGAGCAAAATGAGCAATCGTCAGATTTTACTATCTTGCTACTAACTCAGTCGGGGATTATTTCGGATGGACGTTAAGAACGCATTTCTGCAAGGATCCCTGGAAGAAGAGGTGTACATGTCTCTACCTCCAGGTCATAATTTTGCCTCTGACTCCTCCCTGGTATGTAAGTTACAAAAGGCAATCTACGGGTTGAAGCAATCACCTAGAGCATGGTATGCCAAGCTAAGTCATTTTCTATTAAAAATTGATTTCAGCAAATGTACCTCTGATTCATCCATGTTCGTTAAACACACTCTCACATACACGATCATTATCTTGATTTATGTGGATGACATTATTGTAACAGGGAACAATAATGAGGAAATTGAGAAAGTAAAGTAAAAATTAAAAAGGAAATTTGACATTAAGGATCTTGGTCAATTAACCTACTTTCTCGGAATAGAAATGGCAAAATCTCATAAAGGTCTATTTCTGTCTCAGAGAAAGTATGTTCTAGTTCTCTTAAAAGAAATAGGGAAAATAGGAGCTAAGCCTATAGATACCCCTATAGAGACCAAGACTAGACTTAACTTAGAGGATGGTGACCCTCTAGATGACATAGGTCATTACCAGCGCCTGGTGGGGAAATTGATTTACTTAACCGTCACCAGACCTGACATTAGTTATGCTGTGAGTATGATTAGCCAGTTTATGCATGCTCCACGTACTCCTCATTTAGATGCAGTTGATAGGATCTTAAGATACCTCAAAGGTACTCCAGGATATGGTATCTGGATGAGAAATAATAATAATGCTATCACTATTACTGGTTTCTCCGAGAAAATCGACTTCAGGATTCTGCACATTTGTAGGAGGAAACCTAGTGACATGGAAGAGTAAAAAACAATCAGTAACCGCAAGGTCCAGTGCCGGCTGGCATCGACGGCTAGTGAACTCATTTGGATAAAGCAAGTTTTGGTTGATATGGGAGTAAAACATAAGGCCCGATGGAGATGTACTGTGATAACCATGCAGCCAGACACATTGCATCAAACCCAGTCTTTCATGAAAGGACTAAACATATTGAAATTGACTGTCACTTCATAAGAGAGAAAGTCCAATCAGGAGAAATCACAACTCCGTTCATCCGAAGCCATGAACAACTGGCAGATATCTTCACCAAAGCCCTAGACAAAGCAAGTCATCGAAGGCTCCTCAGCAAGATGGGTTCTATCAACTTATTCGAACCCACCTTGAGGGGGAGTGTTGAAGAAGCCTCAATATCTGTTGAAGATACACAAAAATCAAAGAACAATATTCAATACCAAAGATCGGTAAGGACCAACAGTCTTTGACTGGATATGGCCTCAGAACTCTAGATCATCACAGGCCTATTAGGGAAAGGGAGCAACACCTCTCCCCTAAAGGGAAAAAGGCTGCTTCAACCTATCCCTAAGCTAGATTTAAACGTTGGAGTGCAACAAGCAACAACAAGGAGCAATAGGACCGTTGCAAACATACTTGTATATAACAGAACATACTTGTACTCAATAATCTTAGAATTCACATTTCAGTAAATATTCATCACAGATCATAGAAATATAAACAATTTCTTCACCTGCTTTTGCTTGCTGACGCATCTGGTGTTAGTGATATTAGAAGTGTTGTGCAGTAACTTTTTGTTTTGGGGCTTTGCCTCTCTTTTGTTACCAAAGAAAAGAAGAAATTTGGGAAGAAGGGAAAGAATCGTTTGGGAATAATGCAGAGATGCATTTTCTCTTTCAAGCAGGAAAATATATGCTAATTAATTTGTTCATCCTCTAAGGATTATTTGGATTAATTATTATATGGAGTATCTTAAAAATCATGTAAATTATAATTTGTATTTTTTGATGGACCTCTGAAAGTATTTTATTTGGAAAAGAAATTCACACTCAACGAGCAGAGGAGAAAAGAAAAAAGAAGTATTTAGGATATAATGGGCTGAAGACGTAGGTCAACTTAACTTTATTATTCCGTTGACTTGGGAATACTTTTATTTTATTTTATTTTTACTTTTTCTTATTCTAATAATTCAATCCTTACAGATTGTAATTACAAGGGTGTATTAACTTATATTTATAAATATTTCAATCTTTGTCCCTAGGTATCGTTTGGCTATATTATTGTAATCTCTAACGGTGTATATTATTTTTCTTCTTTCTATTTAAATTCTTCGTTGTTTTTCATATAATTTTTATTAAATAATCTAATAAAGTCCTAATGAGTTAATCAAATTTATATTAATGATTATTGTTTTATTGTTTCAGTGGGTTGATCCGAGGCTTCTTATAATAATAATAATAATAATAATAATAATAGATAATAATGTTTTATTGAGGTACTATGTAAATTGTCCAACTAATAGTTAACAATTTTTATTCGCTTGGATAGGATAATGCGGGCGTACTGATGTATGTGATTTGTTTATGTTTCTGTTAAATTAATTTCGGAACACAAACCCTAAACCCTAACATAAAATTGAAAAATGGCACTGGCAGAATTAGGAGGTAGCATGTCTAGGGCAATCCAGCAGATGAACAATGCGTCCATAATCGACTTGTGCCTGAACGAGATTGCTTTGTCTCTCTTTCAATCTGATGTACAATTCAATCTCGTTCGCAAAATGCAAGTCAACATCAAGAAATTCATCCATAATAATCACTACTTTGCTGCTGGCTACGACAAGCCATACATTATCCAGCATGTAATTTTCTAATCTCACCATATTACCCCGTTATTGAACTTAAACTGTTAGAGATATTGATAGAAAGTTTGGATTTTTTTTTTTTTTATTGCAGGCTATCTTTAACGAGCTTTGCAAATTGTTGGACCCTGGAGAGCCATCTTTTGCAAGAAAAATAAAAAAAGTTTAGTTATGTTTGTTGGCTTACAAGGTGATAGAAGTTGCTTTCTTTTTGTTCTTATCCTTATTTATAGCGAATTGGATTGATGCGTCTGGTATTTTGTGTAACTGGGTGGTTTTTGTTTTATCTAACTTGATGTTGTATAAACTCCTCAGCCTCTGGGAAAACTACTGCATGTACTCAATTTGCTTACTTTTATAAGAAAAAAGGTTGGAGACCTGCTATTGTCTATGCTGATGCATTTAGAGCGAGTAATTTTGATCAGTTGATGAAGAATGCAATAGAAGCTACAATTCCACGCTACGGAAGGTAAGTATACTTTGCGATTTTAGTTTGGTTTCTTCTTGTACCCAAAAACAAGGATGTAATTAATTATATCCGCATTTTTATTGTTTTTGCAGTTTTATGGAATCACATCCTGTGAAAGCAGTGCAGAAATGCATTAAGAGAAATTCTGATCTTATAATTATTGATACCACTGAGCGGCATACGGAAGTAGCTTCTCTATTGAAAGAAATGCGCCAAGTTTCTGAGACAACGGTTTTTTTATTGCTTCAAGTTTGTGATTTAGTTGATTTATGGACGTTTATCAGCTTTATAGGTGCCGAAATATTTTATATCGTGCAGAAACTAGATCTTTTAGTATTTGTTATGGATAAGCTGCATTTGAACAAGCTCAGGCATTTAAGCAAAGTGTTGAAGTTGGGGTGGTAATTGTTACTAAAATGAATGGAAATGCGGAGGCTGGTGTTGCTCTTAGCGCGTAAGTTGTAATTCTTTTTATTATTTTACACTGTAATTAAGTGGTGTTTATAAAAGAAGTGGCACCAACAGCACTGTCTATAAACACGCAGCACTTTTGTTCAACTAAAATCAGTTCCTCATTTTCTTATGAGTTTGGTATTCCTGAAGCCCTTTTGCATGCCCCAGGATTTGAGACTTCTTTTTGGGTTTAAGGAGAAAGTGGAATTGTCAATAAAATCTATGGGAATGATCAATCAGTTCCAAGCTGCTCCTTAGCTTAAAAACATGCTCTTAAGTTTAAATCATTCAGGCCCATGTTCTTGTTGATGAAACAATTCTACAGCCTGCAAACACCATATCTTGCAAATACCATATCCTATGAGAAATAATTATTTCCTTTGCCATTTTGGTTCAAAACTATAAATAACGGCTATATACATGTTATTTTGCTAAAGATTTACGAAAGCATACCTAGAGTCTATGCTGAAACTTTTAACTACTATCGGCCGCAGGTTGAAGAACAAGAAAGCTATTCTCCGGTCTAGGAGTAGAAGAGCATGCCTAAAGTCTTAACAGACCGACTTCTTTAAAACAACTACCCTCATTGATTAGACTTGACTGCAGTCCGGTTCAGACTCGAAACTGGATCAGACCAGGGAAACCCGTAACTGGAATTAGTCTACTTTTCCGGTCCTGGTTCTGGTTGCACCACTAGCCACCAGATCCGGAACTGGACTGGTGGCTCTGGTTCCAGTTTGGAACCTTTTAAGAGAAACAGCTGGCAGCAACTGCTACATTTGTTATATAGTTAAAGTATTATTTTTACTGTACAAGAATATCTTTTTAGCTGAACAAGTCATGTAGACTAATAACTACAAGATAAAACTTTTTGGTGAACAAGACTAATAATGGCTACATATGCCTTGGTTAGCTGTTCTTAGTCTTGCATTAAATATTGGTTGACTGCCTGTCTTGTTTTAGCGTTGATATCAATTTCCATGTTTCCATTCATGCAGTGTTGCAGCAACAAAAACTCCTATTGTATTTATTGGAAGAGGAGATTATTTACATGAGTTTGAAATGTTTGACATTAAACCATTTGTTAGTCGCCTTTTAGGTATTGACCTGCCTTTCTTCACTTTTTGCATTTCTGCTTTGATGTCCATCTGATCTAGAAGGTTGTGATATTTGAAGTCAATTCTTATTTGTATGAGAATTTGCTTAATGATGGTCTTCCAACTAGGCTGGAGTGACTTTCTTGGATATAAGAAGGATCTTCATATGTATCAACAGCCTGAACTTCTCTCACAAGGATATACATTAAGAAGTATGTATAAGCTTTACCAGCACATATCCAAATTATACAGTGGCCAGGTACTTACCTCATTATTCTGTTTCACAGCTAGAATGTGTGCCAATGCTCAGTCATGAGGATAACAGAAAGAAGCGTAACTCACAACGATGAAAAGCTCTGATATGTTGTCGAATGTCTATCTGTAGATAGAAAAAATTATGTTAGATCTCAGGATGGTAATTCACCACATGTGATTTGCTTTTGGATTTTCTTTTTTATTATTATCAATGTGAAAGATTGTCAGTGAACATTGCAATGCGGCTAGAGGCAGTGCAGACATATGAGAAACGATCTTTGAAGCTCTACAATGCATGACCTCTCTCTTCCAGGATCTGTTAAATCGATTTATGTCAAAAGGGTGGGAGGATAAACGGCAAAAAAATTATAAGCGTAAAATAGCCATTATGAATTCAATTACAAACGAAGGCAAGTAAATGCTATTTTCGAATTAAATCTTGTCTTATAGATAGGAAAATTTACAATCTGCTTTATTGAAACCATCAGTTTGTTCATTATGGTTATGATTGGTAACTGCTTCTGTGTTTCAGAGTTGGATGGTTGTGTTCAAAAGCTTTTGAACTGTTCGCGTATAATGGAAATAGCAAAGGAATCTGGCTGTCAAGTTAGAGAAATATTGGAAATTTTGGAAGAGTAGAAGGATTAAGGCTAAATGCGGGAAAGAATTGGATATAACTAATGCTGCTTGTAGCTTAAACTTTGATGCTAGAGAGACCTATTAGGAATCCTGGACTGAACTCTGCAAGGAACCAAATATAATTATGGCTGTCTTGATAAGTTATGAAAGTCTAGTAGCTGGTAATTGATAGATAGTTTACAACTGATGTCAAATTTTGGCCTATAAATAGGAGTACATAGTTTAATCCAAGAATTATTGGCTGTTGTCTTACTATTTCCTTTTTTATGTAAATGCATACATGTAGGAGGTTGGCTTGATTATTTCCTGTATCTATAGATGTTAGGAATTTTCATCTTTTAAGGTCCTTGAACTCTGAAAGTCCATATAAAAATAAAGTCTGGTTCCGGTGGCCAGACACTTGAGTGCTTGATTCATCTTTAAATGTAATGGTTTATTTTTTATTTTATAAAAAGAATTTCTTATTTTCTCTAATTTAATATGCTTATTATTATCTAATATATATATAAAATAAAGAATATAAGAAAAGGAAGTAGTATTCACTTAATCATGCTTTGCTAAAATCAACGACAAGGATTGAAGAAGGGTTAGATTGTGTCTGTGGACTGCTCTCCGATCTCCAATGCACGTGAATGATGGCAATACAGACCTTTTTAATTACAAAAATTATTTTGTGTTTTTGTAAACTTATCAACTTTTTCATAAATTATTGATTTAGGAAAACAATCATGTTTTTATAGTATTATAATTTTCCTGTGAGCAATAAAAAAAATTCTAATTTTACAAAAAAATATAAATAAGTTATCATTTTTTTTAAATATAGCTGCTTTTTTATATTTCTATTTTTTATTAAATTTATTAATTTATTATAATGATTAAATTACGGAAAATAATTATATTATTGGAATATTATAATTCTTTTGCAATTAAATAATATTAAGAAAATTATAAATTATAAAAGTTTCTTACGGTTTGTAAGATGGTTATTATTTTCACCGTTGCAACTTTAATTAGATATGAGTTCTTCCTGACATAACTTTTAAATGGGCGAGATTAAATCTTTATAAATTGATTTTCATCATGGAAATAAGGAAGCGAGAATAGAACCTCTAAGCCAAAGACTTATTGGTAATTAAATTTTGATGTTAATGAATAAAAAATAAAAATACTAGTTTTTAGTGTGAATAAAAAAAAAAAATACTAGTTTTTAGTGCAGTACAATTAAAAAGTTAAAGATTTAATGCAACCATTATCCAAAGAACTTCAAAGGAAAACTTATTTTTTCTTTAGTTCCCAGTTCACAGATCATTTTTATGAATAGAGAGCGAGAAGCATCTTAATTACTACCCAAAATGGAAGGTTCTGAATCTCAAAACCCAAAATTATATCCAAAAGAATCGTTAGTTAAACGTTATAGGTTCCTTTGGCGTACGCTTTTGATCTTTAATCTCGGTCTTGGAGGTCAGTCGCTCTTTTCTTTTCTTTGTATCTTTAGGTTTTGGCTACTGGGTATCTTCTTCCTTTTTTAGTTTACCAGTTAAATGGTGTTCAAAGGAATTTTATTTTTTTTCGTGATTTGGGTTTATGACTCTCTGTGGATAATGTGTTTGATATGTGTTCTCTTTGACGAGTGTTTTAATTGGAGGCAAAGGATAAATGGGTTGTTAAAGGCATAAATTTATTATCTCTTTTAGTTCTTTTAATGATTTTAGGAATTAGGGATGATTATTCTCGAGTATTCTTCTTCTTTTCCTTAAAATTCTTGTTGTTGAGTGTAGATTTTGCTCTGTTTATTTAAACAGTCATTGAAAGAGAAAAGATAGTTTCTTTACACTCTTGAATTTTAGCAAGAGGCTTAGGTTAATAAAAGATTTGTATACTATATGCTGAAAGGGCAATAGCATTATAACAATGGAGATAGTTAAAAACTGGCTTATGGGTATGCTGCACAGTAATGCCTTTTACGGGGTAAGATACATATCAGCGGACTTGATAATGATTTATTATGATCATCCTTAGGACTCAAATGTGGGCAATGAAGATCCAAGCATGATGATTTTGAGAATCCTCAAAATCTTCAGCTGGACTGTTGGCTTTATTGGCATTGGGTTGTCCTGCTGATTTTGAGGCTATTATCTTTGAGCTGCTTATCAACTTTACCGAGAAAAGTGTACAGATATATTTTCTAGGATAAATGTTGAAGCTGATATATGTATCTGCCTACCTATTTTATACTTCAAAATACAGTTTCACGTTGATATGCCTTGATTAGTCTGGATGATAATGCTCTTCTTACGTGTTCCATTTTCTCTCTTCTGAATGGAGCAGCGGGTTAATAACTGAAATGATAAGTTTTTAAACTTAAAAAAAAAAAAAAAAAAACAAATTTCAACTTTTTGAGTACATGGATTCAGTCATACGGGGAGGTTGAGTTGTTGATTTGATAGAGTTGCTGTCATTTGTATTTATTACTGTGTCACAATTTGTGGTTTATGAGGGTTTCTTTAATTCATGCGTGTCTTATATATAAAGGCTCAGGCCTTTTGCCTGTCGCTGACCAACTGTGCTGAAGCTAGTTTTATTATTTCTGTCTACTTTAGCAGATGTGGACTACAATCGGATTTGAAGTTATATGTTATTCAGGTCATAATTGAAGGACTATCATTGTTCTATTTTTATTAGTGGTTCAAATCTGATGTTGAATTTTGTGGTATTTAAGTCTTATGGCTGTTCTGCATAGTTATTATTATCTTGGTTACTCTCCAAAGCTCATATTTAATGATCCAGATTAATGTAAAATGTGTCTTGACCAAATTACTTGACAAAAAATATGCTTAGTCGCCAGCAAACAGTAACAGGAATATTCTGACTGTCTCTCAAATACCTGTAGCTTACATGTTTGCAAAGGCAAGAATGAAAAATTTGAACATGGGAGATAGCAAAACTGTGAAGAAAGACGTGCAAGACATTCCAGCCTCAGGTAAAGATCTGTTGGAGTCTGCAACAATTCCCTCAATTCCTGAGACTCCATCCCCTACTCCAGCTGTTCTGAAGCTAAAAGAGCCCATACCTGAGGATCAGCAGCGTGAGCTTTTCAATTGGATATTGGAAGAGAAAAGAAAAATCAAGCCAAAGGATTCTGATGAGAAGCAACAAATTGATGAAGAGAAAGCCATTCTCAAACAGTTTATTCGGGGGAAGCATATTCCGAGTCTTTAACCGGTGTCTCTTACTTGATTTGCTTCTAACAAAAGTCAGTAACTTGAAGAGATTTGGTACTAATCAATTGTGAAACTGAGATTCTAGAAATTTTATCCAATACGAATGACTTTACATTCTTCTTCAATGTTTTTGCTCTAAATACATAATGAAAAACATCCATGATCGCCCTGTTGCTAGCAAGGCCAGCTCAGTGTGTTGCTTCTGAATGGAATTTGACAGTTGTACTGTGGAGAATGCTAAGCACATCCTATGGAGGTTCATGTTTGATGAGTCATGCCAGTTCTAAATACAACTACATGTCACTAAACTTCTGCCACGAGGTGAATCATCGGTTATATGTACAGCTTTTACAGGTCAAGCAGCTGAAAATGATTGGCCCGTAATCTTGTTTACTATGCATAGCTTGAACGTGGCGACCCAAGGATTCTTTAGAAATCAGATGTATTAAGCAGGGTCACTAAGCAGAGGCGTTTACTCTGAAATGCTCATGTAACTTCCATTTTTGCAATCAAACATACCTTTTTCCGCAGAGGTAAAAAATTTTAAGCTAAATGGAGCGTTAGTGGATGTAAACAATGTGTTGCAAAATTTACTAACCGTCAGCAGTATCTAGTTGGTTTTATATATGGTTTGTTGGTACACCATGTTTGGCTCTTGCCTCCCCGCTTCCTGTTTGTAACTTTTTCCTGCAAAATTTTCAAATTAAAGAAGGTAAGCAAAGGGCAGTGCTCAATAATTTCAGGTTTGTGCAATTAATAAGACAAAAAAATTATAGATCTTTCTCAAAGAGCGGTGGTTTGTAAATACTTATGAATGGTTGGGGGACCCCGCCATTTTAACTTCCTTTAAGTTCAACCACAACCGCACTTTTCCATCCAATCCCATTTCTCCACATCCTGAAATGTATCCACATAGCAAATCTTGCTCAAATTGAAGCAATTTTCTAGAATTTTATGTAAAGATTGTTTTTTTTTTCTTTTTTTAATTGCCAGTTGATCTGATTCATATATTTTTGGCCTACTTTGAGCATAAAGTTTATCTCCAATGCCAGGAATCATCCAAGTTTCAGGTACCAATAACTAAATCCTGTTTAGTCTTAACCGTAACTCAAAACTTGATAGTTACTTTGATGCTAATTTTGCTTCAATTTGTTTCATTCCAGTTCTGGAATTCATGGCGCTTCCATCATCACCACCCCTTTCACAAATGTCCATAAAGGGTATGTGCAAATCACCACCAACTCTTTTTTGTTACCTTTGGGAATTTGTATACTGAGCTTTGTGTTTCGCAATGCAGTTTCCATGGGAAAAAGATATTACCAAACTAGAGATAAGGGGGAATTCTCTTTGTAATGATTCTGAAAATTACTTTTTATTTCGATCGTCTACTTTATACTCGTTTCTCTGTTTAACAACTACATATCCAAGTTGTCTGAATTTATTGCAGTCCATTAACTACTCTCCGCGACAAATTGATTGTTACACTTCAGGATGCACAAGGAAAAGAAGTATCATATACAGGTGCTTTTCTTTAAATGATTGTTTGCAAGTACTTTAAAATATTATGTCCAGTTGACTATAGCCGTGAAGGTAATCAAAGGGTGCTTGTTTAAATGGCAGTTATTGAGACTAGGTTAGTGATAGAGAAAGGCATTTGGGATGACATATTCCAATTAGAAGGAGGTGGGCATGTGCATCTGAAGTTGCAGTTTGTGCTCAGTGAAGAAGATCGCCAGCGTATTCGCATCATGGTACTCTTTCTGTCCCTTGTTTTGTTAATTTTAATTCTACTCTGCCCTTTTGATATATGGATTTTCTAAAACTTTTGTTACGGAATTGTGGTAAATTGAATCATGGAACAGAAGATCTAACAGGAATTCAAGCGTTTTGAATGCCAAAATGCTAGAACTAACCTCGCCAATGTTTTTCTAGTAACCTTATAAAGCAGTTACCAGGAATGTAAATTTGTAATGCATTGTTTTCGGTGCATTTTCACCATCCCAAATTTATCCTAGTAATTTTTTTCTGAAAGATGTACATTACTTGACTGAAGTAGATAGCCTGTCTGTTTGTTCAGGAGTTCATTTTTGGGGTCATAAGATCTAGGATTTAGTTTCTTCTTCTTCTTCTTCTTCTTCTTATTCTTCTAATATAGTTTTTTAGTTACGTCAAATGTTTATTTGCAGAGAGAATCAGCATTAAGAAAAAAGCATGATGAACTTCTCAAAAGTGAACTCAGAAGTTCACCACGTGCTTCTAGTGTTCGTAGTGATGATGCATCCATTTTGCAGCCCAACCATGAAGTCTCAGGTTTGATCTTGCTTAACAATAAAAGTTAATATGAAAGTATTAATCAGAAAGCTGAAAATGAAGAAAAAAGATGTCGTCTTTCAATTTCCTGATCTGAAATGCTTTTATTTTATTTTATTTTATTATGGATTCTTGCATGTTCGCAAGATTCTCATAAAAGCCTTCTTCGAAGTGAAGTGATTCAAGCTGGTCTGGGATCAACTACTACGTCCATTCTTTTCAAGAAAAAGTCTGATCCTGAGGATAAAGAGGGAACTCATTCTGTTCAGAAGCAAACAAAACCAGTTAAGGATTATTATGCATTGTGTATGAACTATTTGCTCTTTCATGGAAACACCTAGACACTGCAAGTACCTTTGAGATTTTCTAATGACATTCCACCTGCTTTAGAATGATACAGATAGATACGAAGACACTTTGTCTATTACACCTGTGTCACATAGATTTGATATCCGTTTGGAGGGAGTAAGCCATGCGAGGTCAGTTGAGAAGGATCCCATTCAAACTCCTGCAATACTTAACGAAGATGGAGCTAATGACATAGAGAAGCAGAGTACAATAAAGAAAACTCCTAGCAAGATCAGGAATATGATAAGCGCCTTTGAAAGTAATGTAAATCAGGTATGATTACTCTACTGTTTTAACTATAATTCTCAATAAGTAGGACAATTTTTTGATTTTTGGAATTATGATCTCTAGAAATTGTGTAGAAGCAGGATATGAAACCTAAAATAAGGCCAACATCAATAAAATCTGAGTCAGACAAGACTAGAGCTGAAGGTTCTTCAAGTAGACACTTAAATGAAGTCAAGGTAGAGAATGCTGAACTAGCACAGCTTTCAGACAGTGTCAGGAATGCTATTCATACAAGGGACTTGGAACTAACCCCATCACTTATCAGAGAAAGAGAAGAGCAAATTGGTATTCGAACTAAAGGAACAACACAAAATTTGAAGGATAAAACCAAAGTTAAGCAGAAAGTTAACATACAGGAAGAGAAAACATCTTATGAAGGTTTTGCAAGAGTGTCAACAAGTGGAAGAGCTTCTGTTTCAGGAAGAATGCTTAATGAGAAAGGTAGACACCCATTGAGAAACTTGATCGGCAGGAGAAGACTTTCAGGTGACAAAATAGTCGAACAAAAAAGTGTAAAAGGAATTCAGCCAAAAGATATGCAGCATCTAAATAATCAAGATCGAGCTTCATCGAATGATCCTTGTCCCTCTGAATGCAATGGTGCCTGGATATTTCCTGATGGGGGAAAGAGAATGTGTATTACAACCAATGCAAAACAAATGATGAACCTAATGGGAGGTTTTTTTGCAGAAGCAAAAAATCAACTAGGAAACTTGACTTCTCCGGTTGCAGAAAATGCGAAACAGGTAATTTCTTTTTCAATAGGTAATCACATTGTAACTGGGATACAGAGGGATCATCATCATCCGAGTAAACAAACATAGGAGACTTTTTTGCTTGTCTGATTTTATCATCTGTAGTTTTTGTATGTCCAATTCTTCTCATAGTAGTAGCTTGATGGCACTGATATTCAGGTAGAAGAAGATGGTGAGGCTTCTCAAAGATACAAAGAACCAAAAGTTGATGATTCAACAGATGCTGAAACTCCTAGAGGGCCAGTCGGACAGGTTGTAACTTTTTCCTTTTCAGTGCCAAAGTACGACTTCCATAAATGCATGAAGTTCGAAAGAAGCATTTATTGGGAGTAGAATTTTGAAAGAAATTTTCTGTACCAATTTACTCTTAAACTCAAGACTCCTTTATGCATTCTTCTCTGCAATAAGCATCAGAACACAACTGAGAATTGTTGCTTTCTCTGTTTTTGTCCAGGTGATGAGAGTTGTGATCATGGTTGGGTTTGCAACACTAGTTCTCTTCGCTAGACAAAGAAAATCAGGTAAGTTTGCCTCATTTGTTATAATTATATGTCTTGTATAATTTAAAATCTCAAAGACATTTTGCCAAACATACAGAAATTGATCATAGGACTAGGAAAAAAGATAATTAACAAGAGTAGAAGCAATATGTGACAGAGCCATGGTAATTCAACTCGAGGACTAGTGCACTAATACATAAAGAAAGTGTTTATGCGACGGAAGCATAAAGTTTGTGTATTTGTGATATTTCAGATAAATAAGGCGATGGAGCTTTCAGTTAACACCATCGTGAAAGCAGAGGGACTACTTGTACCAACCAATTATGTCGTCAAAACATTCACAACCTTCTTCTCAGAAAATGAAAAATGTGAACTTACAACCTTTTTCACTCTGTACAGATACGTAAATAAGTTGGCTTCTCAATGCGAAGATTGAATTTTTATTTTTTCTGATTCCAATTCACAAGATATTGGAACAGGTTTTATCTAATATATCTTGCTCTTAACAAACAACAGAATAACGTGAGGTACCCAAAAACATATACAAAGTGATTAGTTAGCTCAACCAGGGGAAAAAGTTTCCAAAAAATAGCTGTTACTAAAAGAGTGCGCTACAACGAATCGGATGGTACAACACACGGCCAAACTGGCAAAATTGCATCTGATCAAATTTTTACATTTAGCAGAGCTGAATCCATGGTACTACGCAAGTGGATTTCAATCATGCAAATGGCGCACTGGTTGCTGTTTAGACCTGCTAATGAAAATTAGACAAATAGTGTTTCCACCATCTCTATGAATTAACAGGTTTTCCATTTAACTTGGGAAAAGGATCCTGCTTGCTCAATACTACCACTTTGCTTTTGTGTGCAAAATATCCTTTCACTAGGTTCTTGAATATCAACATGGCCACAATACATTCCACCTGCCAATAACAGAGTTTCAATTAGGCAACCAAGTACATTAAAATCCAGAGAGAATGCAGTAAAACCCCTGGATCAATGGTGGAGAATTTATTAAAAAAGAAAATAAAATTTAAAAAAAATAACCTCATCCAAATCCATATCCATCTCAAGCCACTTTAAAGCTTTAATAATTACTTCCAACTTCATCTGGTGAGCTTTACTTGGGTCTTTGTTCTTCTGAATGATGTAACTGCAATGTTGTCCTTTCAGAACCAAGAAAACACATTCTAACTGATAATTGAAAGTATTTGCAAGTACACCTCTTTATCCTGATGGATGGAACTTACATTTTCTTTAGCAATCTTTGATAAACTTGGAGCTCTAACTTCTCAAGAACAAGATATACTCCAGATCTTAGAAACCTAAAAGTGAAAAGGAAAGGCTTGGCAGACTTAGCATTCACACCACAAATCTTAATGCTTAAGTTCACCATACAAGTAAAACCAAACATACTGGTTTTCATGTTCCTGGAGGGCATGTCGAAGAAGTCGGAGATCACCCCTCTTTAAAGCTTTAACCACATTTTCATACTGTCAAGTCAAACTATCGGTAATTAGATGTGTGATGCAACTAAAAAAGTTTTAGACATAAAAATACTTATAATAACCCAAAAATTCAATTTCTTAAGGCAAAGTATTACAAGCACTTTGGCTATTTGTGTCTTTTCTCTAAAATCACCGGTTAATATGGTTATCAGGCATACAACATGAAGATCAGGTGACCCACACACAATCTCTCATGGATATTTGAAGGATTTCTGCTACTAAATTATAAAACCGGGAGAAAATAAACAATTCAAGAGCACCTCAGTTAGGTTGTACTTCTGCAGGAGCCCATCACTGGGCAAGATACCTATTGAGAGCTTCACAGGTATCAAATATTTTAATATCATCCTGATTGGCCAAACATAAAGAGAATGTGAGGCATATAACAACATTGTTAATTTAACGTAAATAAACTAAGGATGATGCTGATTGAGTAGGCACACAAACTTAAAAACTGAAAATAACAGAACAGAAAACTTAGCAATTTGCCTTCTCATTTTGGGAGAAATAACTAAAAATAGCAATAGGGATATGTTGCAAGCAAGCCATATCTAAATTCTTCTATCATGTATCATGCATACATAATAATGCAGCAAGCACATCTGAATCAAACCTTATATTTACTTCATTCTGAGGATCGCAGTGGATTAAGGCATATGATAACTTATGATCAGCCTGCCAGGTCAGCAAATTACATGAATAAAGAGGATTAGGAAACAATAACAAGTTTGTATCTTTACCTAAGTGGAAATTTGAGGACTTACAGCAGGAAAATTTTCATTGAAAACTTCCAAACGGCCGGTATAATACATGTAGGTCACCTGCAACACATAGGAAAACAATCAAATCCAACAGTAACAGTCAGAGTATTAAGTTCAACTTAAAGAAAATGGAATAGTTTGTCATCACTAAGCTGTAACTTTACCTTATCTCTTTTAGGAAACTCTTCAAAATCAAAAATCCGAGCAGTTTCAATACTCCTTATCACACTTCGGCAAAGATGAACTGTGCCAAGCTGCAAAGTAAACAATAAGCTTTAGATTTCTTCATTTAACTTAAGCTACTCAAGCTTTCTTGATATATTTTTTAAAGAGAGAAAAAGAGAAACACATATCATCAACACCTTGAAGTAGATTTTGAACAATTGGCAAGTTACATATAGTGCTCCCACACGTTTTGAACCCTTTCCCTATACATTAACACTGCCATATTAGATAGTTACCAAAACAAGATATACACTTTTGCCACAACTAATTAAAAGGTACATTTGTTTTTAACAATAACGGAACTTTGAATAGGAAAAACTCCAAAAATAACAATATCAGACTAGATAAAACATACAGCAAGAACACCAAACACTTTCATGAGGAATGAACCCGCTGCTTTTAATTTTTCTGGTGATTTTCCATTCGAAGCCAAGTCTTGATCAGCCTACAGATATTATACTGTTACTAAAATCCACATACACAGGGATTTAATTTTTCTGTTTTAAAATAGAAATAACCTTTTCAGCAAGAACCCTAATTTCGTAGGCAACAACATACAATGCGTCCAAAGCCCAAGCAGATTCCCAATTTCTGAACTCTTGAATAAAGGCACTGCAAGGAAGAAAAAAAAAAAAAACAGGTGTAAACAATCAATCAAACAAATTAATACAGGCTCAGCGCATTAAAATTTAAGAAGTTAAAAAGAATTACTTAGCAGCTTTTTCAAAAGCAGGGTACGCATCAACCAAATTGCCAAGTCGGTAACTTTGAAGAGACCGAAAAAGCGGAGATGTTATTTCCCCAAATTGAGAGTACTTCTCTGATTGTTTAATCAGTCTATTAGCGTCCTGTAGCAATAAAAGAATTAATAAATAAAAAGAAACCCAATTTATTTTTTAGAATGAAGTATGAGTGTTTGATGCTATGCGTTTGAGAGAGAGTGCAAAAGAGGAAGAGTCTGTGTGCGATTGGGACCTGGAAAATGTTGAGGGCATCAGCGAGAGATAGAATAGAAGAAGAATTGGAGGAGAGAGAAAGGAGTTGTTTCAGAGAAGCCCCGTCTTGGGAATAAACGGCGTCGGAGAATCTGTTAAGGTAGTCTGTTATTCTCCGGTGTGCTTCTCCCATGCTTAGATACATCTTTGTGTTTATCTCTTTTTTCCTCTGAAACGAATTGAAATAGGAAAAGAAAAAATTACTCTTACATTAAATGTGGAGTTCACAAGCTGAAGTTGTCCGTGTATGATTTTTTCGATTTTTGAGAGAACATGATGAACTTCAAATTACTAGCAGAGTGGGTAGAGACGACACAGACTAAACCAATCAAGAAATCAGAACCGACCCGGTTTGACTCAAAAGTCAGCGAGCCAGGATCAAACCGATTGCTAGTTAACCAGGGTGAAATAAAATAAGCCCATGATACATTAAAAAATTTCTTTTTCAAAAATACTAAAAATTAAAAATTTTATTTTAAAAGTACATAGATAATATATTTATCTCATTTATAACTCTTTCAACACTTCAATTTCCATCTTCCCAAAAAGCTTTCCATCTTTCTTTTTCGCGTTAGCCAGACACTGTACTCTTCTTTTTTTATCTATTAATATTATTTCTTATAATAATTTTAAAATGAAAATCAATCATTAAATAGAAAATAATCAGATCTGAAATTTTTATTTTTTTTCATTAAAAGATAGATCGAGTAATAACAATCTCAATCTTTTTTAGATAAATCTTTAATTGTTTTAGTCGAAACTAAGTTATAATTTGATAAATCAATATCATCTTAGAATGTTGGTAGGAGTTTAAAGGGTTTTGAGTTGAATTTTGAATATTATAATTAAAAATTGCAAGTAAATATAAAACTCAAAAAAATGGTATATATTTTCTATAAAAATGCAAAAAATGATATACTTTTATATAGAAATGGTATATGTTATAAAATTTAGAATTTTCTAAAATATTTTATGAATTATTAATATTAAATTATAAATTAAATTTTTATTATTGTTGAATTTATTAAAGATATAATTTATTTTATGTATAAGTCAATTTTGTTTAAAAAGAAATATGAAAAATATCATAAAAATAACTTTCTTTTATAAATGTGTAGTAAAAAGTATATGTTAGGTATATTCTAGGTATATGTTAATTAAAATCTCAATTTATTTAGTTAACATATTTTAATTTCAATAATATTTTTTTTCAATAGTAATAGATATAATACCAATTTTAATTGATTGATTTAGTAAGATTTATATATAATCTCACTATTATTAGAAATTAAAAAAATATCATTATGATAATTATGTTGTTATTATATAATGAAATTATTAAAAATTTTGTATATATTGATATAATATAATAAAAAAGGTAGAAATAAATGAGACCCATTCGACAAAATATGAAATACATTAAATATATATTTGATATTTGAAATATTTTAATATATATATTAAAGATAGAAAATTAAAAAGATAAAACTCCCAAAAAATAGTATATATTGCCCTGATTTTAGTATCTATTGCATATATTTATAGTATATTTTAAATATTTACCCTTTTAGAGAAAGTATAAAGTTGCAGCAAATGGTATACGCTCAATAAATAAATATAGGTATACATTAAATATATTTGCTATATGCAATTATATAGATTGCAGATTTGTAAAAATAAAAATATAAACTCTTAAAAAATAGTATACAATATACTTATCTTTTATATCTTAAGTATGAAATGTGTATATTAACTATATGTTAAGTATACTTTATATATTTCTAAAGAAAATATATGTTAAGTAACTTTTAATCAAAATTTTAATTTATTTAACATATTTTTATTTCAATTTATTTTTCAAGCAATAGTAGATATAATATCAATGTTCATTCAATGTGACGGAATACCTTTATTTTATGTTAATATATGTTTCTTATATATAGTATACTTACTGTGTTTATATATTCACAAAAATATAAGTATATGTTACAGTAAATAGTATATATTTCATAGATTATGATATGTGTTTCATATATATATTTGGTATACATATAATATATAAATAGTATCTGAAATTATTATTTAATTTCTGTTTTATACTTTTGGTATCTACGCAATTATAAACTGGACTACTATTTAAAAATTTAGCCAATCTTTTAGAACAAGTATGTTATATAATATTATCAATATATAACACTTAATCCAATTTATTGGCCAATTCAAGTTGTCATTTTATTACTTGTCCATACATGAGTAGCACTATTACAAGAAAAAAAAACGAATTAAACTAAATAACTAGCCAACAAGTCTTGAATTAATGTCTCATATCATTTCATTTCTTTGCTATTTGTATAATAATCCACTTACTTCTTTTTTTATCATTCTATAAATTCATTCTCCTTCCTCTCATTTTTTACTATGTATTTCTAAATATATAAATAAATAAAAATAATAATGCATGCATAATATACATAAAAGTTTCTAGTATATTAAAATAGTATTTATATACATATTTTAGTATCTCTTCATATATATATAGTATATATATACTATTTCGAGTACAATATTAAATCCATCAGTATCACAACCATTAAAACTATTATTAAGAGCAAAACAAAATTTATTCAGAAAATTCATCAAACACCTTAGGTGTATGTTCAAAATATCAGTTGTAATCATCTAATTTTGTTTGCTACAAATCAACAAATCAGATTCTCATAAATTTCTTCTAGGTTAATATATGCAACAAAGACTTATTCAAATAAAATTAGTTTGTCAAACACCCATAATATATACTCGCCATTTTATTGGAAAATAATAAAGAAAGACTATAACCAACTATAAGAAAGTAAAAAAAGAAGAACCTGTTACTCTTCCAACGTACTTATATATATCATTATTTCTATTATTTCGTCTTTCTTTTTTTTAATCTCTCTAATTATAAAATGTCAACCCCACTACTCATTTGACATTTATTTTGAAATCACAACAGCATCAAAACCCTTATAACATTATTTGCATGGTCTCTAAGCTTGTGCATACATTGGCCACAATAAATACATGTGAGTTTTGATAATGAAATCTGAATTTTCTTAGTTTAAACTTAACATTTTTATCGTCTTCACCTGGATAAGATTTAATCATTAATTTGTAGTCATTCTATCCGAGAGAATTTTAAGATAAAATTGGAAAAAAGAAGAAATGGCCTACGTAGCCTATTACCAATGAGAAAGAAAGAAAAAAAGCAACTAAAAAGAATAGTGTTGATTAGAATAAAAGAAAAAAGATGATAATGAGAAAAAAAAGTAAAAAAAAAAAAGAAAAAAGAAAATACAGTTAGATTATATACAAACCCTAAAAAAAGAGAAAGAATTTACAGTATTTTTTAAAAAAGAAGCCAATATATATTCAAAAAAAAACACTCACAATATAAATGATATTATTTCAAAAAATACTATATTTTATGTAATTTCCTCTTATTTGGAGAATTTGTTTCAGTGAATGATTTTTTTTTTTTTTTGGTTTTTTTACTAGTTATCACCATTTCATATAATTCATTAATTTTCAAATGAAATAAAAAAAATAATAATAATTTTATTTTATATATTAATACAGGCAGTCGTCTATATTTTATATATCAAATTGAAAGAAAATTATTTGTTGAGAAAAGAAAAATGCTGCAATTGAAGGTTCAACTCCAAAGGTTTTACAAATCTGGAAAAGACACTTACAAAACATGATTGATTTGGTCTTACGATTTTTATGAATGAAGGGAAAGATCTGTTAAGAGAGAAAAGAAGTGGAAAAGTATAAATAAAGAACAGAATAAAGAGGGTAAAAACAAAAAACAAGAACCCACGTTTTCAATTCAGACCAAATTCACAAGAAGTCACAACCACTCGTGTTTTATCTCTCGGCTCTGAACTCTTTAAGGCTGCAACTGCAGCTGCAAGACGTCTCGTGAGGCTTCCCAGGACATGGGACCCAGTCAACATTGTACTTTTACAAATCCTGATCGTTCATCTACCCATCACACGTACACTCCGAATATCCACCGTTTGATTGCCTTTTCCTTTCAATTCTTTTTTTTTAATAATTTGTAAATTCTTGTTCTTTTGTAAAAAAAAAAAAAATTATCTTCATCTGCACTCCAAAATAGTCCACCATGCCCAACCATTGATTAAACAAACCAAAACAAGTCCTTTTTGACAGCAACATGCCAACATCTCTCTTAGCAACTCCCTAAATCCTTACATTGCACTCCAGTTCAGCTTCAAATTTCCTATCTTTACAAGTTAAACTTTCCTGATCTTCAACTTCAGATCGAAACATATTTAGAACAGCCAGAAAGATAACAGAAAGAAGAAGAAAGACTGATCTTTTTTTGAGGTAAAGTTTGAATCTTTTTCGACCCGCTTGTTCTTTTTTTCCTTTTTAGGTAAAATCATGGGTTCTGATTCTGCTTTGAATTCAACAAAACCAACTCAAATCCCAACTCAAGAAGAAGACCCACCAAATCAATCCACAGCTCTTCTCTCTTTCAACACGGATTCTTCTTCTTCTGATCCTTCAAACCCAATTCAAAAACACACCACAACTATCATCTTCATCTCTCTTCTCCTTGTCACTTGCATTGCTCTCTCTGCTGCTTCTGCTTTTGCTTTTCTTTTCTTTTCCTCTTCCGATAAAACGACACCATCTTCTCTTGAAACGACATCTCGTCCGTTGACTAAACTCAATCATCCTGTAGTTCTTTTGATTTCATCCGACGGGTTCAGGTTTGGTTACCAATTCAAGACTCCAACACCAAACATTCACCGTTTAATTAATAATGGTACTGAGGCTGAGACTGGTTTAGTTCCTGTATTTCCTACGCTTACGTTTCCTAATCATTACTCTATTGTTACTGGGCTTTACCCTGCTTATCATGGCATCATAAATAACCATTTTGTTGATCCAAACACCGGGGAGCACTTTACTATGGGTAGCCATGAACCCAAGTGGTGGTTAGGTGAGCCACTTTGGGAGACTGTGGCTAATCATGGGTTAAAGGCTGCTACTTACTTTTGGCCTGGGTCTGAAGTGCATAAAGGTTCTTGGGATTGTCCTGAAGATTTTTGTATGTTCTACAATGGTTCTGTTCCTTTCGAGGAAAGAGTTGATAAGATTTTGAGCTATTTTGATTTGCCTAGTAATGAAATTCCTGTGTTTATGACTTTGTATTTTGAGGATCCTGATCATCAGGGTCATCAGGTGGGACCTGATGATCCTGAGATAACTGAAGCTGTTGGTAGAATTGATAGGATGATTGGGAGGTTGATTGATGGGTTAGAGAAGAGAGGGGTTTTTGAGGATGTTAATATTATTATGGTGGGTGATCATGGAATGGTTGGTACATGTGATCAGAAGTTGATATTTTTGGATAACTTGGCTTCTTGGATTAAAATTCCAGCAGATTGGGTTCAGTCCTATACTCCGCTGCTTGCAATTCGTCCTCCTTCAGGTGTGGCACCATCAGACGTTGTTGCAAAGATGAATGAAGGATTACAGTCGGGTAAAGTTCAAAATGGGAAGCATTTGAAGGTGTATCTTAAGGAAGACCTGCCTAGTAGGCTTCATTATGTGGCAAGTGATAGAATTACACCAATAATAGGGCTTGTCGCAGAGGGTTTTAAGGTGGAACAGAAGCCAAAATATCATCAAGAGTGTGGAGGAGCACATGGTTATGATAATGCAGTTTTCTCCATGAGGACTATCTTCATTGGTCATGGTCCTCAGTTTGCAAGGGGGCACAAGGTGCCATCTTTTGAGAATGTTCAGATATACAACTTGGTTACTTCAATTCTCAAGATTCAGGGTGCTCCAAATAATGGATCTTTATCATTCGCAGAAACTGTTCTTTTGGCCAATCCTTAGTAAATGTCCTCGAACCATTTCCTGCGTTATCTAAGCTGCCTAAAAATGAGGTGCAATTGGGTTGCACAAATTTTCTTTTGAAGCCACATGAACATACGTTTCCCAGCAAAGTTGGTTGAGGATAATATGTTATGGCTGTGCCCAAGGTAATTAAACTAGTACTGAGCCTTGTTATTGTAACTCATGCCCAATTATATTATACTTAGTTTGAACTTTTCATCTGGTATGAGCTGCAGATGTATTAGTGAATGCAGTATGTAACTATTGAATGTGTACTTTTCTAGCATTCTATTGTATGGCTTTTCTTGAATCAGAACTAGAAGCAATTAATTGACCCCTACCTTTGTTAGGGACTTTTAGCTATAATATTTTTGTAGTAACATACCTATGCATGGGGAAGGATGCGAGCATATGCACCAATCCTTGACCGACTCCTGCATTAGCCAGGGAGCACTTTGTGCAACAGATGAGTCCTTTAGATGTTGGATGCATATCGCGAAAAAGGATATGCCTTACTTTGTGCACCGAGCTCGAGTTCAAGTTACTTATCTTTGAGTGACAAGTTTTGTTTGTTGTTTCAATGAACTCATTCTTAAAGCAATGTGGAGAATCAAATTATGGTTATTAGAGAACTATAAGACAAACTTGATGTTGCAAATACAAGTATTTTGCTTATAATCAAAGATAATCAGGTCGACTTCAAAAATTATACATAGATGTCTCAACTCTATCTTGCTGTAGGTGAACTTGGCAGACTATGTTGATCCTTTTTCTCGGTTAATTTCATGTACAGATTACTACATTCTAGTTTCTGAGACAGAAGAAATGGGTTATGGACTTGGGAAATCTATTATTGTATGCTGCTATCATTTTATCACAAGTTCATGCTAATCATCCATTTAATAAAAAGGAAAGTAGTTTTCTTCGAGCTTGAAGGAAGCCACTCTCAGCCTGCAAACGGAAAACACGTCGGACATGCGGCATTCCCTTTCCTGGCCTAAATTATTCTTCTGTGCAACTTTCAATGGAAAAGTAAAGTTTCACTTCTTTTTCTTCTGATGATGCTGGAAATGTCGCATTCCTTCCAAATAGATATGCAAGAATGTGCGGCGAAATCTGGAAAACACGAAAGAAAAGGTGATATTAGATTTGGCTGATATTTTTTGATTGAATGATGTATTGGCAGTTTCCGTAGCCACAGCTAAGCTAACCAATTCTTTGGTGGGCTACCATCACCATAGACAATCACAAATTTATTCCTGCGGTGTTTATTTGTGAATCTGATTACTTGTTCCCAACCAACGCATTTAATGGCCAAGAAAATGAAACACATGATTCTTCCTTTCCTACTTGTCTTTTGACAGCAAATGAATTTATTTCGTTTGGTTTGGTTTCTCCCATAGAGGGATCATTTAACTGATAATTCTGGACCTCGCAAATTCTCAAAATAAAAACTCCACACTTTATTAGGAAATGAAAACAGGTTTTCCAGCTTTTATCGACAAATATGGTATTAATCAATTTAACCAAATCTTTTAAAGAAATGTAAATACCATCAAACTAAGAATTTAAAAAAAAAAGAAGAAGAAGTAAAGATATGTAAATAACATCAAACTCGAAGGTCGAGTTTAAGTATTTCTTTTATCATATTTTAAGGGAAAGTAAAAGAGATGTAAAAACATCAAATTCTAGGTTGGGTTGAACTCTTTTTATCCTAACACTACATGCATTATCATATTTTAGTGAATTAAACAGTCCGATTATTTTTTCAATATATGTTTTAATTTTTTTATAAATATATTAATTTTTGATACTTAGAGTTTTGTTCAATATTGTACTTAATTTTTGATAGATAGAAATTTTATTTTGACATGTATACTTATTTTTGACACATGAAATTTGAGCTGATATATAATATTATAGTTTTTTCCTGTTAATTTATTGACTTTAATCCTAAAAAATATTACATTAATTATATTTTAATATTATATTAACTAATAAATTAATTTACAGATAATATTTTTATTTTGACATTTTACTTATTTTTGACACACAGAATTCAAACTGATATGTAATTTTATAGATTTATAAGTTACATTTCTAATTAAATAGTAACTTTAATTTTAAAAAATAGCATAATTAATTATATTTTAATATTATATTAACTAATAAATAGTTTTTAATCGGATAACAATATTAATTCTATCTTAAAAAATAGCATATGAATTATATTTTAATATTATATTAACTAATAAATTAGTTTTTTAATCAGATAACGATATTAATTCTATCCTAAAAATAATATATTAATTATATTTTAATATTATAGTAACTAATAAATTAATTTTTTAATTGGATAATAATTCTAATTCTAGAAAATAATCTTAAATTAAATTTTTAATACTATATTCAATAATAATTAATTTTTTAATTATATAATAAATTTTTAATTCTAAAAAATAGTAATATCAACTACTAAGACTTAAAATTTCCTTTGATATGTATACTTAATTTTTGACACATAGAATTTTTTTTTTTACATGTGTACTTATTTTTGACACATGAAATTTGAGTTTGTATAATTTTATAATTTTTCTATAAATTTAGTGATTCAGAAACTACATTCCTAATTAAATATTGACTCTAATATTAATAAATAGCATATTAATTATATTTTTATATTATGTCAATTAATAAATATTTTTTAATCAGATAATAATATTAATTATATCTCAAGAAATAACATAATAATTATATTTTAATATTAAATTAACTAATAAATTAATTTTGTGATTAGATGAATATTTCTAAAAAATAACATTTTAAACCATGTTTTTAATATTATACTTAATAATAAATTATATCTTTCATTATATAATAAATTTTTAATTTAAAAAATAATAATATCAATTATATTGGTATATTAATTTATATACTATTATAATTTTTAGAATAGATTTTATATTATTATATTAATAAAATTTAAAAATTTTAAAAAATAAAAAATAAAAAGAGTTATTATTCTTAATTTTTTTATAAATTAATATTAAATATTAGAATTTTTATTAAAATTAAAATTTTTATAATCAAAATAATAATAATAATAGTATAATATTAAATAAAAAATTAATATTAATAATTTAAAATGTGAGAATATTTTGAAGGGACTTTCACCAAATGCATACCCCTTCAATGCTCAAAATAAAAAAGTTACAAAAGTTATAAAATTTGCCTTGCAAACATTCATGAAGAAAAATCAAAATCCGTGAAAATTGATTGAAATCAGCAGCCAAATAGGACCTTAAATTCGGTGGGTTACCGGCTGACTGCTATAAATAAATAAATAAATAAAACCCAGCAGCTGCCGCTGGAAAACTCGTTTTAACGAAAAAGACCGAAGAAAGACACAGTACATGTGCAAATTAAACGAAAACTATCTTCTTCTTCCTCTTCTTTCGATCTGGTTCACACAATAACAGGGAAAAGGGAGAGACCAGTAGAGAAGACCACCTGATTCAACTACTCCTCCCTCCTAACTTCACCGAACTCACTCCTCTATCCATGGCTTTTCTTTTTCTGCTATTTTCTTCTTTATTCCTCATTTAGCTCAATTCAGTCTCTTCCTGTTCCACCTTAAAAAATAAAAAAGCATCATAAAGAAAAAGATTTATAATTTTGACTACCCTTTCTCACTAGTTAATTAAATGGCAGATGTTGCTCGATTAATATCTTCTCACTCTCTTCGTTTCTCTTCTTCTCTCATCACCGTCAACGTTAATTCCCTCCCTCCTAATAACTATTACTATTCAGATAAGAAGATTTACCCTTTAATTTACTCTTCCTCTTCCTCTGCTGCTAGTGTTCCTCGTTTCTCTTCTATGCCCAGAAAGCAATTGCTTTCTTTTAAGGTATCAATTCTTTTTCTTTTTTTTTTTTAACTTTTATATAATTTTAATGAAACTAT
Organism: Ricinus communis; assembly: GCF_019578655.1. NCBI lineage: Eukaryota > Viridiplantae > Streptophyta > Magnoliopsida > Malpighiales > Euphorbiaceae > Ricinus > Ricinus communis. The sequence continues at coordinate 28,429,596 of NC_063258.1, forward strand.
AAGTACCGTTTTGTTGGACTGTTATTATTCTACGTTACCGATAAATCTGAATGTTGTAATTCATGTTACTGTGAGCTAAATTTAAACTGTTGATACTCATTTTATTTTTTGGATTTGTATATTTTGCTTACGGTTGGATGCTTGTCACAGAAATTAGGGGCTTTTACGTTCATCCATAGGATCATGCTCAAGAGTTGCTTCTTTCTCGCTGATTTCTTGTGTCTTGCTACTAATAACTAGAATAGGGCCATTTTCATCCTAATTACTCACGTTTGCTTATATAAACGATTTAAAGCTTTGATCTTTTAGGCTAGGAGAGTTTGACAGGGACAAAAATTGCCTGGGTTGTAAAATTTTCCTGCTTTTGTGGTTTTGCGCTGCCTGAATTATGATTTTTTATAGTCCTGTTTTAAAATATTTCTTATGGCAATTTATTTGCAATAATGTGAAAGGCTTCTCTATTTGAAATTTTGCTCTTATGCCTCCTCACTACTCTTGTAAAGCTTTATTCTTTTGGAAATCTTGTTACTTGGAGCCATTGGCACGAGGTTTTAAACTCTATAATCTTCTAGTTTTACTTATGCTTAAAACTGATTTTCGTCTTATTTGATTTTTATTGAATCCCTTCATATTCTGCAAAAGCTATACTTTTGTTTGCTATTTGGTTTCAATGCAGATTCTTGAAACGTTAATATTTGTGGTGGCACATTATGTATAAAATTTCCTGCCATATTCTTTAGTTTTGCTTCTCAGTGCTTAGAGTAATGCCTTGACTTAAAAACTTCTTTTACTATTTTCTAGTTCACTGAATAAACATGCATTTGCATAAAGACAACTTATTACTAGTTATTTAATTGTCTTTATCCTTTTTCCTTCACATTGTTGAGCTTCTCTATTAGATTCTTCTACTTGATCGTTTAAATAGTGAGAAAAAGGTTTTGAGACAATGATTTTCCTTGATACATAAATTTAGGTTCCAGAAAATTTTGGCTTTTTATTCATCAAGATATTGTCTCATTTTTCTCTCATGACTTCCTCACCTGTTAATTTCACATAAAGAAACTGCCCACTAACTCTCCGAGACGGTGAAACACATCAGTAAAAGCTTCTGCACGAATTAGCAATATTACTAAAAATAACCTTTTTAAAAGGTTTAGTTTCATGGTTTACAAAATTTATTTGGTTGATTTCTGTCTGGGTTAGTGTCTAGTGCTAATAATGGTTGTACTTCATTACTTTATGCAGGTACATGCAACTGTTGCAGAAACTGACCAGCCAAAATGGTGGGAAAGAAATGCAGGGCCAAATATGATTGACATTCATTCTACACAGGAATTTCTGAGTGCCTTGAGTCAAGCTGGAGATAGATTAGTTATTGTTGAATTTTATGGAACTTGGTGTGCATCTTGTCGAGCATTATTTCCCAAGGTCCATTTTGTTACTTGACATTTCATTCTTGATTGTCTACTGTTATTCACTGTTTACTGTAATTCCTGTGTGAGTTTTGACCCCAAAAGAATTCTTCACCTTTCCTTTTGCCAATCCTCTCTTCATTTAAAAAAAAAACAACTATCTTTTATGGTGTGGCTCCTATGAAATTTTTAGGAGTAATGATAATAATATCTGCATTGGTCTTTTTCATTTTATTTAATTCTTATTTGGCAAACTCTAATTAGCTAGAATATTGTGAGCCGCTAGATTGCCATTTCTTTGGAAATTTATTAATTTGCATTTTTAATTTCCTGTTGAAGTTGAATGGACGCTTTGGATGAAATTAGAAAGGCCTATTTGGTGGTCTGTCTATTATAATTGATATGTTAACTATTTGCAAATTAAGAAATCAAGGGAGTTCATATTCTCATCTTTGTTTATTAATGTGAAACATAACAATAGTAACTCAGGATATCATAGGTTGACCTTGTTTATATTGATTGTTTGCATTTCAGATGCTATGCAATGTAAGGGATCAGTTTTTCATGCACATATGATTTGGGGTTGGATTGGGGTGGGGGATGTAGGGGGAAGGTTCTCTGTGACCTTAAAGGAAGCTATTTGCCAACTCTCAAAATAAATGTAGGAAAATTGTGTTGCATGTTATGCTGTCTTTAGGAAGTGTTCCCGGCGTACCCTGCTGATTTTATCTTGTGATGTCCTATCCAGCTCTGCAGGACAGCTGAAGAACATCCAGAGATTTTATTCCTGAAAGTAAATTTTGACGAGAACAAGCCTATGTGCAAAAGTTTGAATGTTAAAGTGCTGCCTTACTTCCACTTCTATCGGGGTGCTCATGGACAATTAGAATCCTTTTCATGTTCACTTGCTAAGGTTGGCATCTTTTGCAGCTATTTTCTTTTTCTACAGAGAAAAACATTTAACATTTAAGACAAGCCTTCATTTATTGATGCTTAATACATGATTTAAATCCTAGAAGCAGTAGTTCACTAACTAGTTGACTGCCTTGATATGTACAATTGTACATGATGCTGCTGAATGTCACTGCCATAAACTATCCATTATCCAGGGCAAATAATTAGAGCATGACCTTGATGTCAGAGAAGTGTTCAATTCAGTTTGTGGGGATATTGAATTGAAACCAGCATGCAGACGGTAACCTCTGATTGTTGAACTGAAAAGGGTAGTAAGAACCATGTGGTAGAAAAAAAATTTATATACCATAAGGTTGAATGCTTTTAGCAAAGGAGCTAGGAGATTATCTGCTGGCTAACTATTTATCCCTTTAGATTGGCGGACCTATAGATAACTAATACTCTTTGTACAGACAATTGACTGTTACTTACATGTGATTCTTGTCAAAACCATGTGCAGTTTCAAAAAATAAAAGACGCCATTGCATTGCACAGCACGACCCAGAGCAGCAGTGGACCACCAAAGGGAATAGGAGAACTTACTCTTGAATCTGTTTCTGCTCCAACAGAGAAGCCAGCAGGATCAATATGAACATAGGATTGTTTAGTTGAAGCATTTGTCTATATGGCACGCTTTTTGTGGTAAATGTTACCTGCCTAATTAACCTCTGTTATGATGTATACACTGTTATTCTGTATATTTTTATTTTTCTTTGTGAAAGAGTGAGCAAAAGTTATCCTGCATTCTTTGTCATTCTTGTTCTGCCTGTGATGCTTGTAACTTGAAACTCGTCAAGAAAGGAAATGAAAAATCAGATCCCATATGTTATTGTACCTGCCTTATTTTAGTTGACAAGTTTTCTGCTACTAATTCTAGTCTAACTTGTCGAATAGCCCAAGGAATTTTTCAGTTGATCCTGCATTGGAGGATGAGGCTGTGAAACCCGTCAGACCAAATACTCTACCGATAAGAGTATGTTGGATTTTTGTTATTCTTTGTGCATGGGGTACTTCTGGACCTCAATAAACCTAAAACTCGAACTGAAGCTCACCTTGTTACTGATCGAAGTTAGTCTGCAGTCTCTTGTCAATAGCCAAATGGAAAAGACCCCAAATTCACTCAGATTTCTGTTCAATCGGAGCAATCAGTCTTTTTCCCGCTTGCAACTGCAAAGTCACAAGGAGAAAAGGACTTGAATTTCTAATTTCTTAAATATTTTTAAGTGATTGAAACTCAGATATATATAAACAAGTCCAATCGTTTTGTTCAAAAATGCTGATTAGCATTTTTTATTCCTTTTCTCTGTGTTTAAAGTAATTGACTTTGACTTTTGAATTTTGACAATTGCATGCCCAAACCTCCATGTCTCTCTGTCCTAGACTTAGTTTGCTCCGCTGGTGCATTTGCGTCTCTCCTCTAAGAATATGTTGCAATTTCTGATTCAGTTACCTTTTTCCATTAGAGAAGAAATCAAGTTTGATATGCATATGAGTTCCCGAGAAGCCAGTGTTTCTGCTAACTAAATGTTTCAACAATTCAGGGACGTTATCTTGTTGAAATATATAACATTAAATTAATTAGGAATTCGATTTCGTCTCCCCATTTGAGAGGATCAAATACGTCGAATATAAAAGAACTTTATGAAAGTGATGTTGGAAATTCATCACTGACACACATAAAATCTTGTCACTGAGGGGTCAGCCACATCACTTCAATAAAGGATTTGGTCCATCGGAGACGGAAATTTCAGATCCAGTGACGGGTTTTGTTCATTGCTAAAAGCAATTTTTCTCGGAGTGCATATACAGAGTGGTGATGTTTGGAATATAGATGACAAATATTCTAACTCTAAGTTGGTCCTTAGGAAAGGGGACTCGGGGGACGGACATCCACAGCACACCACAACAGCAATAAAAAAAAGTACATATATACATCCAAGACTGAAAAAAAACGAAAAAGAAAATTATGTCGAAATTGGTATAATTTAGAAATGACCAGGAGATTACCATAATCAAGTACAGAGATGGTTCAGTTCATAATATCTACACCTGAAAAAGAAAAGGAACGCGCTTCACTCTGTCGAAATCAAAAACCACTATTTATGACTGGTTTTACCCTTAAGCTAATGTCTGTAAATACCAATCAAACCTTATTCGTTGGATAATACACAATTAACCTTTATACAGATTATCTAAACATTTACTCATAAAGTTAACTTGGTTATCTAACTATTACACCCTTAAGGCATCTAATGGGCATGAATAAACCAAGAGAGGCACTAATTGACGAGTTAAAACAATTGTCAGATAGGACAAAACAAATGGAATTATACTCCCTGTAGTGGTGATCCTTTTTCACTTTAGGATATGATGATGATGATGATACGGACTATAAATTAGTCCAAGATTCATACACAGTTGCAAATGCTTGCTTTTCAATTAGCATTTGCATTAACATATTCACATGCGATTCCCTTGGATAAGCCAACAGAAGAAAAAATAAACTTTAGATAACATTCAGAAATGGAGAATGTGGAAAAGGGTTGATGTCATTCTTGCCAAATTGCATAATTCTTGTAGTGATATTCATGAGCAATTTCAATGGCTCTTGGTACAGTTACTCATATGTTTAATTTAACTTAAAAGCATATATCCTTTGTGCCACTTTGTTTTTTGGCAGATCTTTGTGGGGGCTTAATAGCTATTTTTAAATGAATTTTCATTTAGATGTTGTTGGTCTTACATTGGTCCATAAGAATAATCAAAAGAAAATATTGCTTTATGTAATTATTCTTATCCTTGATTCATTAATTAACTCAATTAAAGACAAGCATTATATAAGAACTCGGATTCCATTGTTGAAGGGTACATGCATATTAATAAATCAGCCAATTGTTAGCCATTTAGTTAAATTCATTAGAAAGGCGAAAAAATTTTAATTTGTCTCTTCGAATAAGCTCAAATGTCTTTGACTTGGGCTACACATCTAATTATTATATTAATCAAAGCATGTTTTTTTTTTTTTTTTGAAAGGAATCAAAACATGTTTTGATAAGGGTGATTATCCTTTGAATAATTACTAAGGCAATCTATGTTTTCAACCAAAGAATACAATGTATATGCTTCACATTATACTTTATATGATGATAGTGAAACGCACTCTGTGTTTGGGTGTGGGTGAAAGAGATGGATGGGAAGAGAAAGAGAGGAGAAAGATGAAAACCGTTCTAGAGAACATCCAACAAAATAATGCGTGAATTAAAAAAGAATTCTGGCTCTTTATTTTAATGAAAAGATAAATTATTATTCTTTTTTTTTTACTTTTGAAAATATTAATGTAAAAGATTCATTTAATTGAAGGATTAATATGCAAAGTCAAATTTACTTAAAAATAATGTAAATTTAAATTTTATACATGCTTCTTGTAAATAAAACATTATCTTTTTACATTACTTTCTCCTAAAATTAATTAAAATATTTTATATTTTGTATCTCTTGCCTTCATTTCTTCCCTCTATCTTTCTTATTAAAGACATAAGTCTCGAAAACAACTTCCCAAACCAAAAGATAATGACCATCAGTCAAGGTCTTATATCAGTACAGCCTAAAGTTGTACTGACTGCTCATCACAGACCTGAATTCAGAGCAAAAGAGCAACCGTTAACTTCCTTATGTATATATTAGTAACAAATTGTAACAATAATCTAATAATACCAATTTTAAACTTCATCGTAGATTAATAAACATCAATCCAATCTTTTTTACATTTTTCCTCCTAAAAAGGGTCGAGGAAGATGGTGTTATAGATTAAGCATCCCTACATTATCGGCAAAAGTTAATGGTAGACACCTTTTCACCAGTATTTCAGTCAAGAATTCTCTTAAAAAAATTTAAAATTAGGAATGAGATTTCTTCTTCAATTTGAGCCCACAACCACATAACCTCACATTTATAAACTATATTAATGGCCGTCTTCACTAGTGGGTCAAAATTCACTGGACCTCATAATCATTCAAATGTAAATGCTCCGATTTATACAATACTTATAATTAAATTTATGAATGAATCCCATATAAGGGTGAGATTTTTCATATAAATTCACATATTGAAATGATATAAGAATGACTCTAATATGTAAATATTTTATATTTTAATATTAAATAATAGATACATATTTAATTATATAAAATTAATAATTTCATTTATTACTTAATAAATTAATGACATATCCACTATTTCAGCATAGAATTCAATTCTCGTACATATTATTTTATTATCTCTTATATATTAATTAATGCAGTGAGTAAAATTGACATATATTAAATAAGAAAAATTATTATTTGTGCTTAGTGTATGCATTATAACGAATAAGAGAGTGTTATGTATATATGAATATTTTGTATTTTTAATATGAACGATTAACACATATTTTATTATTTAAAATTAATAATTATATGTCAATTATTTAGCAATTTAATTTATAGGTGAAAAAATATATCAGATCTAGATAAAAAAAATTATTAATTAATAGGAAGGAATGGAACACACCAATAGATAACTGAAGAAATCTATTTTACAAAAGATGATGAGTTTTGTGATGTGTGCAAGATTAATGTAAAGAGACCAATGAAAGCATTCTTGTGAAACATATATTCACATTATTAAATACCAAAATATATACATATAATGTCGTAATGATGTAATTTGCACTCTTCTCACCCTCTATAAAAGCCCTTCCAACCACAGCGTCTAACACCACGGAACTAGGTTATATAAATAAATCTCTTTCCTCGTACATAAGACGTCAATATTATTAGAGCCATGGGAGTGTTGGAATTGCAGGATATACATAGTAGCCGATATTCGTCAGGTTTGTAAGGGGCGTGACAGAAGAGAGTGAGCACACATGGTTTTCTTGCATATCGATACTTGATGCTTTTAGCTCTGTGTGCTCACCCTCTATCTGTCGCCCACCTCTCTCTCTATACTTGCTGCATATTTCTCTTCCAAGTTTATATAAACCATTTCTTACGTTATATATATATATATATATATATATATATATATATAGGGTTTTTCATCCTGATAGCCTACAGGAAGCCATCCACCAAGCCAGATTAAGGGCTTCACCTGCCAAGTAATATGTTTCTCTAGTGGTAATCTTGAATATTTATAAGCCTACCTGGGCTATTATTTCCTTCTTTCTGAAATTCTAATTACCATGACAAGAAGAGAGGAGAAAAAGAAACAAAGATTTGCACCTGCAAATACGCGTGTTCTGTGTGAGCTTCTTGTTGTGTGATGTATATATATAATATATGGTCAAAATATTTTTTCTTTATTTTCAGCACAGATTTCATCTTTATGATAAATCAAGAGAACTGGTTTCCGGCATGCCGGAGTGCCGGTGCTTGATCGATCTTTGTTGGTAGAGTACTGTTTTTTTGACTGAGGGCGGCCAACTTTATTCTTATATTTGGGGTTCAAAATTCTCAAGCAAGTGCGGGGGGGTTGGCCATGCCATTGCCAGGTAGCTAGTTAGCTATACAGTAGTGAAGTGAAAATATAATAAATGTTGTTCATAACAAGATCTGTATATAAAGCCAGTTTACATTTTTATGTTATAAAGTTATTAGGGAATTTAGATTTTAGACAATGCCTAATTACTCCAACCAACTTAGTTTACAGTTAATTACATCTTGGGTTTCAAAATATTCTTAATAATAGTATGCCACTTTAATTGCTTATTCCATTCCATTCAGAAATTAGTGCCACTTTCGTTCCTTATTAATTAAGTTAAAATTATTGGATATTAAAGCGTCCAAGATAACATAGAATTATTAGGTAGCATTCAATTCAGTAATTTTGAAGCAAATATTAATGGTGTAGTTTTAGAGGGGGAAAGAACATAACAAGAATATTTAAAACTAAAAAAACCAATTAACAATAAATTCCATCAAGAGAACCACATCAGGGATGTTAAGTGGTTGCCTTGCCTAAATGAAAATAGATCCAAAAGATAAAACAATTAAAAGGCTAAATTGGAAACTTTATTGTTTCACCACCCTACCCATCATCTCCAATTTCTAACTTTTTTACTCTTCCACAATAAGAATAAGGACGATATTGCAACATTTATGGATTTGTAAAAGGACCTATGCGATCATATTTTTATTTGAAAACTGACCTATAGATTACATTGATTCGGAAAATATTCAAACCTTATTGGTATCTTTTTTTCCTTGTGTATACAAATAAAATCAAGGATTAATTCCTTTAGTAATTTAATTTAGGGATAAAATCTTGAAATGGTTGGTAAGCTTCAAATTCACTAAAATAAAATTAATTCCAAACACACATGATATAAACAGTATCAAAATGCATAATAAACAATTAGAAAATAACGTAATTTATATTTATATTCATAAAAATTAAAATTTTATTGCATCCAACTCTTATCAACACACATGTATACATTAATAGCGAGAAAATTATAATATTTACCAATAATTATAGATTATGATTTTCTTTTAATGATTCTGTCCAAAAACTAAAGGAATTTGGGCTTAACAAATTAGAGCTATAATCTAAGCCCAGTAGGAAAACATGAGATAATCCCATTACAAAACAAATCAAAGCCCAATAAGAAGTCAAAGTTGACTCTCCCTGCTGAATAATCTATTCTCCGTCAAGAAATGAACAATCAGCTAGCAGCAACTTAGTTCTTCGGCGTACGAGATGACGTCGGTGGTAGTTGCCGTGAACGGCGGCGATGGTGTCGGAGGAAAGGGAAGCCGACGGGCCGTTCGATGGGCTGTCGAGAATTTATTGCCTATCGCACACCGTTTCATTTTAGTCCACGTCATTCCCGCCATCACTTTTATACCCACTCCATGTATCTCTCTATTTCTCTCTCAAAACTTTTCATTTTTAAATACTAATTTAGTAATTTAGATCATTTAATTTAATACAATTTATGCACTGTGATTTGTTTATTATTATTATTTTGGTTTATATAAAGCTGGAGATCGTATTCCCATTGAAGAACTGGAGGATAATGTGGTGTCACTGTATGTGCAAGAAGTGAAAGTGAAGTTAGAAGAAGTTTTTATACCCTTTAAAAGGCTATGCAAGACTCAGCAGGTTTTGGGTTTGGCGCTTTTTGTCTTAGAAGTTAAGGTTTACTTTTTATGGTTAAGTTTGTAACTTTAAACCAATTATGTTTGCATAGATGGAAACTTTGGTGCTAGAGGATGATAATCCTGCAACTGGGATTTTAAGATATGCATCACAATCTGGGATTAATTGTATAGTGTTGGGTTCTTGGTCTCCCACTTGTATAATCAGGTATGTATTTGTTCAATATGTTTATTTTCCTGTTTGCGTCTAATAGTTGAGCAAATATATGGTTGCTGTTCTATCTGTAATATGTGTAGTATTCTCTTCAGTCAGGTTATAGGATAATACCGTTTTTGAGTTCTGCATTTGGTTGCAATGTACACATCCCGCAAATTTAGGCTCTTTAATGCTACTTGAGATGCCCCTTCTGATAGTTGGTCTGTTTAGCTAAATATTTTGATTGCAGAAGTTAGTAAAACTTGCATGTATTTGCTAGATTGTCTGCATTCAACTAAGCACATCCTTAACATTGAGGTCAGAATACAACATATTGTTTGTGCCCCTATGTCATTATTATTTCCATACTTCTGTTAAATTTCATCGCATTTTTCTTTAGGAAACTAAAGGGACCAGGGATACCAGCAACTGTGCTTAATTGTGCTCCAGAGACATGTGATGTTTTTGTTGTATCTAAAAACAAAATCATTACTACATCAACTAATTTCTCTTCCATTAATGGTATGTTGATAATGATAGTTTGTAAAGTCCAAAAAAGGTGTTATGACTTAACTATTTATTTTTATCGTTTTCTTTCTCAGAAACCAGCTCTAGATGTTGGATGTTTAAGAATAGAGACCATAAGAAAGGTTACAGCAACATCAGTAAACAAGTTTCTGGGTCTGAGCTTTATTCTTCTGCTGTAGAATCCAAAGTTCAAAAATCCTTTGAAGCATCATCCCTGTCTGAGCTTAGGTTCTTAGATTCCCAAGCACCTGAACATAGGGATTCTTCTACTAATGATAGTACAGATGTGGACAGGGCTTATCAGGATATGGGAGATAATCTTTTAACCATTAGTACTAGGAGATGTGAATCAACAGCTTCCACAATAAGCATCCAGGTCATTGGTTTCTTCACTCATATCAGCATTCACTGAGGTGATGTTTCAGGGGAAACTTGTATGGACTTCTTTTCATTTTTGCAGTCATATGTGCAGGCTGAATTGGAGCGGCTAAGGCTAGAGTTACAAAATACTGTTAGCATGTACAAACGAGCTTGTGAAGAGCTGGTTCACACTCAAAGCCAGGTGTTATATTCTAGTATATTTTGAAATAAAGTTTTGTTTTTCTTTTTCTTTTTTCTTTTAGATAATTCATTGGTATAAAGAAAAAACTCGAGGATTCAGAACTAAAATAAATGGCATCGAAGAAGCAATTTTCATATCCAAATTCACTTGTGCTAATTCTACTATATTATGTAAAAGTGAGCTGGAGAACATATGATGGTTGGAAACTATTGTCCCTGACCTCCATAGGCTGCCTCTTATTATGTTTGCTTTTTTTGTAGGTAGAATTACTTTCTTCTGAGTGTGTTGAGGAAGCTAGAAGGGTGAATGCTGCCCTGGACAGAGAAGAAACTTTGAGGAAAATTGCTGCTGAAGATAAAGCAAGGTATCTGCAAGCCAAGATGGAGGTAGAGAATGCAAAAAATCTGCTTGCTAAAGAAGCTTATGAAAGGCAGATGGCTGAGCACAGGGCCTACATAGAGTCCTCAGAGAAACAGAAAATTGCTGATGCACTTTTCTTGAATGATAAGAGGTACAAAAGATACACTAGGGATGAGATAGAGGCAGCAACAGATTTCTTCTCGGAGAGTAATGTGATTGGTGAAGGAGGGTATGGGAAAGTGTATAAATGCAATCTTGATCATACCCCAGTAGCTGTTAAGGTTCTTAGGTCAGATGCAGTTAACAAGAAAGAAGAGTTTCTGAGAGAGGTAATTTTAACTTATAATTGTCTCCAATTGCCACTAACTATTTTTAAACCTTTTATTCTTTTTCATTCTAAAAGTTGCATGATTTTAAACTTGGTAGCACACTTTCATTGATTTACAAACTGTTTACTGCATTTTGAGACAGGTACCGCGTTGGCTATAAAACCTCCTAAATGGGTTTCCTTAATTAACACAGGAGGCTTTTCTAGTGAGAATATCCTCCTATGATATTGTCAGCTATGGCTTACTTCTGCTAATATAGTACTTCAAATTGATACCAAGCTGCAAATTATTTACATTTTTCAAATATTTTAAGTAGTCCCAAATTTATTGCTGGACTAAGGTTTGTATATGCAGGTTGAAGTTCTAAGCCAGTTGCACCATCCACACTTGGTTTTGCTGCTAGGAGCTTGTCCTGAGAGTGGTTGTCTTGTATATGAATACTTGGAAAATGGAAGTCTAGATGACTGCATCTTCCACAGGAATGAGAAACCATCTCTTCCTTGGTTTATTCGGTTCCGTATAGTTTTTGAAGTGGCTTGTGCACTTGCATTCTTACACAACTCGAAGCCGGACCCCATTGTCCATCGGGATCTTAAACCTGGTAATATATTGTTAGACAGGAATTATGTGAGCAAAATTGGAGATGTTGGACTTGCTAAACTCATGACAGATATCGTACCTGACAACATCACTGAGTATAAAGACTCGATCATTGCTGGTACTCTATTCTACATGGACCCGGAGTACCAGAGAACAGGGACCATACGACCAAAATCAGATCTGTACGCTTTTGGAGTTATAATTCTCCAATTATTAACAGCCCGGCGCGCAAATGGACTTGTATTGGCTGCTGAAAATGCCATCGCAAATGGCTGCCTTGTTGACATTCTAGATACGTCAATTATGGATTGGCCACTTGCTGAAGCAGAGCAATTAGCTCAAATTGCATTGAAGTGCTCAAACCTTAAATGTAGGGACAGGCCAGATTTGGATACTGAAGTTCTACCAGTTCTCAGAAGGCTGGTAGAGGTTGGACCTGCTAGCATTAAGGTGGAAAGAAGCAATACTTATGCACCGAGCTATTACTTCTGTCCAATCCTTCAGGTGAGAAGTGATGCTGTGTAAGATGAACATCTGGCTTTTAAATGTCAATGATAATGCAGTATTCATCACATCTTATGTTTCTCTTCACATATCTTAATGCAGGAAATAATGGATGATCCATACATTGCTGCTGATGGTTTTACATATGAGCATAGAGCAATCAAGGCATGGCTCGGCAGACACAATGTATCACCAGTGACGAAGCTTAGGCTTCAGCATTCAATGTTAACTCCAAACCACACATTACGTTCAGCCATACAGGAGTGGAGGTCCCGTGTGCATTTTCAAGTGCCTTAAAGATATTTAAGTTTTGTGCCACCTTAAGCAAACTTCCGAAAATAAAACTGCAAGATGACTACTGTCAGTGTTCGAGAAGATGCCGACAAAAGATATGCATCAGTATACGGTGTAGGGTATTGAATTTAAGCACGCTAGGTTACATAAAATAAATAGCGACTCAGAACAATTCATAAGATGTAAATTACATGAACGTACAAAAGCTTATACTTAAAATGTATAGCTTGCGCCCCCTGTCTGATCAGAAATCTCTGGTTTCTGACTCAGACGGGAAGATAATCTGTTCAGTTTGGTGTTAAAAGTTGAATTTATCTCACGTTGCATAATTATTGGGCTGTTATGGTTATATACTATCCTCTTTCTTTGAGCCTCCTTTTGGAAATAAGACTCCGATGCATGAAATAAAAATAAATTAAAACAAATATAAGAGCAGAAGGAATGCACATGAAAGACGGAAACAGATGCAAATGGTATGCATGCGATGATGTCTCCGCATCTCATTCAAAAATAGTGGTAATCACCACAAGGAACCAATTCTGAGAAAATCACAGGGAAATTATCTTTGAACTCGATTTAAGTAGACTAACAGGGAGCCATAGTCATAGACCGCAAGAACTGTATCCGGTAAATAACGGAACAAGAGGTGCCTCGTTTTTCCAAAACTTGTGCATGGTAACTTATCATTGGCCACAAAACAAATTGATCACCATTCAAAATTGCTCACAGAAAACTCATAATTTGTGATATGACATACGAGTTCTGGTAAAAGAAAAAAAAAAACAATCAAGCTGATATAGCACATAACATTGGTCATAAACTGTGGACCTGTAAAATTGTATATTAAGTGGTAGATACATATATCAATGTTCCTGCGCATCTAATATTTGTAATCTGTACGCATTCTTTTGGTGTTGAAGATTGGAAACACCAAGGTCATCCATATTACAATTTCTCTATCCTATAAAAAGCTCATGTACATCAATTATCCACTTGAGTGAATTCTAGAGCATTTGCATCTGGGTCTCGTGTAAAAATTGCAGGCCTCCCAGACTTGCTAAGTGTATAGGGGATACCTGCAGAATACAACAACAGTATTAGGACAAAATCTTTCAGATAAGCTACTCAGCTAATTCTAACATAGACCCTTTAATATCTCAAATGCTATGGCATAAAAGAGCTGAGCAAGCATTTGACATTTCTGACTTGATTAGTGAAAGTGCAATTTTACTTTATTTTGGTCAAGGCAGGGAATGACAACTAGGAATGAGGAGAGAAAGTTTACCAGCATTATCAAGGATTACTTTCAGCTTAGACACATCACGAATAGCAATGCAAGTGTGTCGGTCTCGGCCACCGTGTTCAGGCCGTCCATTTAAGGGGTCAGGATTTGGAAGCTCCATCAAATGGATCATTTCAGAACCCACCCACAACCAAGCACCCCTATATGGAAGCTTATCATCAGGCCTTGCCTCATTTATTTCAAGGCCTAAATTAAATAGAAAAGTAAATATTAACCCTTTTCTTGCTCTCTCCTGTATGAAATTTGAAAAGCATAAAGAAAAATGGAATGAGAAGGCAACACATATTGACGTTAGCGTGGAAATGTCGTACCCAGTATGCCCTGATAAAATTCAAGTGACCTTTCAAGGTCTGCACACAGAACTCCAACATGGTGCATGCTAACAACTCCATAATCTGCAGCAACAACAGAAGATCTCAACTTCATGTCCCTAGATGAGTAGAAGTAAGTGATTTTATGGTTGAACCCTATTAGACATTTGTTGTAGGTCAAAAGCAACCATGTAGCAGAGATGTACACATGTTGAGGGGAAAAAAAATAGTGGAAATGCATCCTCCTCTATATATGATACTTATCCAAGTCCATATACATAGATGAACATGAACATGAACCAGCTTCAGTGCAGAAAGGTAAGATTCAAGGCATAAAACACATTACTATTCCCTGGTTAGTATCTAAAACTCAAGCTTTGTTTACATATTTAACACAGCACAGTGTTAGATACAAATAATCATTAATCCAAAGGGATGCAATGATGTTCCAAATTTGAACAAGCTGATAATTTGTAAAATGAGAAGCAAGAACAAGAATAATGACCTATCTTTTCATTGCCACTGATTGATTCTTTCTCCATTACATTAGCCTCAGCAGAAAGCTTGGCTTTTGTCCGGAAAGAAAGAGTATGACATCTATCACTACCAACAACATTCTTGTAAAAATTGAATAGTGAGTTGGTAGATATGGGTCTGGCACTGAAAAGATTCACCTGAAATAAGAACAATAGCTTAAAAATTTATAAAAGACAGCAATTATTAACCGCTGAACCAATTAACAGAAATTAAAACAATAATAACAAAAAAGAAATGAGGCCAAAACAAAAGATTAAATCTTTATAGGTTGACTCAATCTCTAAGACAAAAGCTAAATTACACATGACCCAAAGATTTTGAGTTGAGAATAATAAGTGTCAAACAAACTGAAGAAAGAAGGGGTGATAGAATTGATAACAATACCTTGTGTTTCACAAAGATGGGAGCAGATGGAGTAACGAGAGAAGCCATTGAACTTTCTGGAAGAACAAAGGAAGAGGAGTGAAGTGATCTGGGTCCGGTTAAATGGTAGACTGTTTGTAGCCACCATTTTTCGTGTTCGTTAGAGGTTTTGGGCCACAGATTTCTCCAGATAAACAAAGGCCGCCACTTGGAATTTGGGCATTTTCTACAAAATGTTAATAATAAAATGGTTATAACTTCAGTTAATGTGCCAGATAAATTTGTCTTTGAGGGGTTACGCATTACTTATTTACTGTTCCATGAACTAATGATTACATGGCATCAGACTGTTCTTTTTTATTTTATTAGATTCGTCGACTCTTAAATTGTATTAATATCTATATTTTCAGCCAATCATGGCTCTGATATTAAAAAAGAAAAGGGCCTTTTTTTAATAAAATCGATTTAAAGCTAACTTAAGTTTTCGTTTAAACTAATTAAAGCAAATTAGGTGGCGATTAGCATTGCCTTTTTGTAATTTGCGGGTAGTATCTTTAATTTTTATTATTTATAGTTATTTTTTGGATTTCAATTTTTTAATTGAAAAAGAAATAGACCATATTTATTTAAAAAAATTCAAAAATTCAAAACCTAAATATTGGAAATGTAGTTTTGAACAGCAATATCACATTCAATTTGGAAAAAAAAATGGTTATAATGTGACTCTAATTATAGTATAATTATAAAATTATTTATTATGTCACTTCGTATTCGAGAGTTCGTTATTTAGGTATATATTATTTTTTAAAATTGTCTAAAAATGAATGCATTATTATATGTATAATTTTTTTATTGAGTGAGCTTATTTTCACAACATATAGTCTTAAGGTCAATAATATTTTATTTATATAAAAAATTATATATACAAAGAAAAATTGTGAGACTAGCAATTTATATTGTGGAAATAACATTTACTTTTTTTATTTTTAATAAATGAAAATTCAATGTTCTTTTTTTTTTTTTTTCTTTTTGGCAATTGCTATTTATAACTTTATATGCTAAAGTGTGTCATTTGAAAAAAACCCTATTGTATAATTTGTTCAATAATTAATCATCCTACCTAATTGTGCACTGTTTATTTAACGGCTGATGAAATGCATTTGCACATGTGCACGCCTTGGTAAACCTTGACTTCTTATTCCCAAAGTTTGACTAATCATAATTTCCTTCTTATACATATTAAGGTTTAAACTACCAATTTGGCCCCTAAACTAATTTTCAAGGTCCAATTGCCCTCAATATCAACTTCTTGGAAAATTCATCTCCAAGATTATAGTAATGGTTGATTCATACCTAAATCCTTTTACCTAAAACTTCACAAGCAGTTTCCTCTTCCTCTAGTGACGAGAAGAGTCACCTTTGATTATTCATTTTTATCGGAGCTTAATTTCCATATATATTAGTGTTATTTTCTAATTTCACCTAAAGTAATGATTTTGATAGAGAGAATTTTAAGGGAGTTGGTCTCTTTAAATGTTTTTCTTTTCCATTGATTTAAATGATATTTGGATAATTGAAGATAGCAATGAAGTCTTCAATACCGATTAGATCGAAGCTAATCAATTATTAATATAAAGTTTAGAGACGAATTAGGTCATGAAATTATTTAGATGTTGAATTTTAAAAAATGGCTCAAGGGCCAAATTGACTCCCAAGCCAGAATCAATCTAATGAAAGTCATATTTTACTAGGAAAAAATTAAAATTAGTAGTACAATTTTTTGTATTGCAGTTTAGTCAAGTTGTTATAAAGAAAATAGGGTGGTTGTTATGAATACTAGAACATTATTATAGTAATCACTTATGTGAATACTTCTGACCCAGAAAAAAATAAAATAAAAACAGTTTGAACTTTGAACAACAAAAGCATATTAGATTGCCATTTAGCACATGGATATCCTCTTTTATATAGTACACAATTATTTGGGTAACCAAGGAATTTGTATTTTTGATAATTGACCATTGAACCACACACTAGACGTATGCTAAAAAGTAATAATAATTCAGTGTAGAATTATTTGTCATGTTAAATTAAGTCAAGTTATAGCTGTCGATGCATACAAAATAAAATAATTGAGCATATGCATTATAATTTGGTATCTGTATTTATAATTTCATATGGGTCCAAAGTTAGTCAGCAATAATCATCCGATGGTTTTTCCTTAACAACGCGTATAAAAGGGGTCACTTCTCGAGTTGACAAGCACGAACTCTAGAAGAAGAAGAAGAAGAAGAAGAAACTCCCTGATTTTACTCATAGCACATTGATATAGTTGCGTCCTGGTTTATATTTAATATTATTATATTTTCTTTCGTCATATGATTATCCAATTGCCACGTGATTTACTGACTAAAAATTTGCATATCTTTAATGTAATAATAATAATAATAGTAGTAGGAAGAAGTTTTAATCATTTAATTCCCAATTAATGATGATTAAAAAAATGAAAGATTCAATTGTTTATCCTCAAATTTAACACACTAGTTTAGCCCACTAATTTTGGTCAGCCATATAAAAATTTATTTAATTTTATTCTAAATTTTAAAGTTTATAAATTTTAATCTATATTTGAATTCGTCAATATGTAAATCTTTGGGTCATTGACCATGAATTGATTTTATAATTCTTAAGAATTATTGAGATGTAAAAGGTGATTTTTCTTGGATTAGTCAAGCTATTTTTAGAATAGAGAAAACAATCCTTAGTCATTAATTTCAAGTACGATCGAAACTTTTAAATATTTCTCAACATTGATTATATATGTAAGTAATTTATATTATTTAATTAAATTTTTAAAACTTACCAGCATTCATTTAGTGCAACATATTTACATCACCGCTCTTAGTTTTATTATTTAAGCTCGTTTTTACATCCTTATTTCATATTTGCATCTCAACACTTCATATTTACATTCTTAGCTCATTATTAGTTTAATTATTAGCTCGTTATTAATTTATTTTTTAACTCATCAATTAATTGATTATGCATTTGGTAAAACTCAATGTAATATAGGTTCTTTTTATTATACGAACAGTTTAGATCCAGCATGCTTTAAATGATTTAGATATTTTATAGTTAGCTGATGAGAGAGGGCAATTGAATCTGACATTTCAGGCAGTTATTATAATTAAAACCGTTCACATGTTTGCCCATGCTCCCTACTCACAATCCTAAAACTCGGACGGAATTCATTTTCCTCTTCAATAAAATATGAAGTCAAATTAAATTTATCCATTGACCCAACTTTCGAATGATTAATTAAGGTCTCCGAATTAAGCATCTTATTCATAAAAGAAGTTAATTGTTAGATCATTAATTTCAATATCCATTCAACTGATTTAACCTTATTTTTATTTTAAAAATTAATTAATTTTTTTTACTTGACCCTGCGTGGAATCAAATATTATTTTTTTAAAATTTAAAAATTAAGAGGATAAGTAATATTATTTTTGTTCAAGTATATTTTGGATTCTAGTAATATATAACCATAAATTATATTATTAGAGAATTCTTTTATACGTAATTTTGTGATTAGAAAAAATAAATGTAAAAGGATCCTTTTATATATTTATTTATCTTTTTATTTCAGTTTATCTTGAAATATATATATTTTAATAATATTTTCTATTTATTTTATAATTAATTTTTTATTATCTTAAAAAATAAAAAGTATAAATAAAGATGGAAATGTAACTCTTAAGAAAAAAAAAAGAAAAGATGAGAGTTATTTTTCATTCAAGAAGAGGAGATATTACTCTTGAAAGATAAAATAAAAGATGATGAATTAAAGATTTCTTTTGAAAATCTAATTCTTAAACATATTACTCATAATATAAAAAAATAATTTAAAATTTTGTTAAAAATACTCTAAAATACCTCATATTATAAAACAAAAGATCTAAGGAGTAACATAATGGACTCAATTTAATTAAAATTGAAATAATTAAGCTCAAGAGTATATCAAATCTAGTATTTTATAACTCAAAGTCGATTTATTAAACTATTTGAATAACTTTGGCTTAATCTCGAATTTGACTCAGGATATTCATGAATTAGATCAATTTGATTATATCCTCAACCAAAAATAAAAATAAAAATGAATTCTTCAAAAAAGAAAAATAATGTGTCCGAAGACAGAAAAAGTTTGGATCGAAAAGCACCTGGATAGTATTTTGATGTGGAGAATCTTGAATCATAACTTATATTATTTACAGTCATACCCTTAACTAAATTAAAACTCTCTTCCTCGGACCTTCCCTTCCCTCTTCTACAAATAATACTATGAAGGTTCCAGTCGCACGCGCACCCTTTTGTTTAAAACGTGTGTCTTCTTCAATACCCAGAAGAAAAGAAGAAGAATTTCAAAATCCATCAAAACGAAAAAACATTGCAAAATGCCCCAAACGCGTAAAATCATCTCCTTAACATAATAGTCCAAAGAAAGGTCCAATTCACCGTCCAAATACAGTCGTCCCTACCCCGCGTTCACACTTACCCACACGCTTCCTTACCTATATAATCTAATCTTCATAATTCCCCCAATTTCATTTCATTTCAGTTCCACACTTCCATCATCAAATCTGAAACCGAACTTTCACATTCTTCTCTTTCAGGCTTTTCCTCAAACACCTTTGTAATTTCTTTTTTTCTCGTTTTCACTTTTAATGGAAATATCATCTTTCCCACTTCTTAATCAAGACGACTTTTCACATTTCTATTCTTTATTACAAGACATGGATAGTTCTAATGCAGACACTAATAATACCAATGGGTCTTCTGCTGCTTCTTCTTTTGGTCTCAACAATGATATAAAGAAGCGAAAGAGGAAGAGTGACAATGAAGATAATGATCCTTTTCTTCTTCAGTTACCTAATACAGAAGATGATTTGAAGAAGAGTACAACAATGAGAAATATACTTGCTTCTCTTTTAATGTTAGACGAAGAAGAGAAACAAGAACAACAACAGTGGCTCATTGATTCTCAGCAAGATAAATCACTGTTCGATTCCAATTCCAAGCGAAAAATTCAAGCTATGGATGCTTATAGTTCTCATCTCCAAAACCATTTCACTGATTTACATGAACTTGATCATTCAAGAATCAAAAAGGCGCGACGCTCTGCTTCTGCTTCTGCTGCTGCTGCTGCTGCTGTTGCTGTTGCAAGTAATAATGTGGCTTCTGCTGATTCAGCTCAGAGCAACGGCGGTGGCGCTAGTGGGTCAGGTCAGCACCGGCGGTTATGGGTTAAAGACAGGTCGAAGGATTGGTGGGAAAAATGTAGCCATCCAGATTTTCCGGAAGAGGAGTTCAAGAAAGCATTTCGAATGAGTAAGGCAACGTTTGAGACGATATGTAATGAGTTGGATTCTGCTGTCACTAAAAAGAATACAATGTTGCGCGACGCCATTCCTGTTCGCCAACGTGTCGCTGTTTGTATTTGGAGGTTGGCCACTGGTGAGCCTTTACGTCTCGTGTCGAAAAGGTTTGGATTGGGGATATCAACTTGTCATAAGTTGGTTCTTGAGGTTTGTTCTGCTATAAGGAATGTGTTAATGCCCAGGTTTCTTCAGTGGCCCGATGAAGAGAAATTGAGGATGATCAAGAGCGAGTATGAAGCAGTGTCAGGTATACCAAATGTTGGAGGCTCGATGTATACTACTCATATTCCAATTATTGCACCGAAGATTAGTGTTGCTGCTTATTTCAACAAGAGGCATACTGAGAGGAACCAGAAGACATCGTATTCGATGACAGTTCAAGGAGTCGTTGATCCAAGAGGTGTTTTCACCGATGTGTGCATCGGCTGGCCTGGGTCAATGACTGATGATCAAGTGTTGGAGAAGTCTGCTTTGTTCCAGAGGGCTAATAGGGGAGCTTTGAAGGATGTATGGATTGTTGGGAATTCTGGGTACCCTTTGATGGACTGGGTTCTTGTACCTTACACACATCAAAATTTGACTTGGACACAGCATGCTTTCAATGAGAAAATTGGAGAGGTTCAGAGGGTGGGTAAAGAAGCATTTGCAAGACTGAAAGCAAGGTGGTCTTGCTTGCAGAAGAGAACTGAAGTGAAGCTGCAAGATTTGCCAGTGGTTCTTGGTGCTTGTTGTGTGTTGCACAACATCTGTGAGATGAGAAATGAGGAGATAGAACCTGGGCATAGGTATGAGATTTTTGATGATGAGATGATTCCTGAAAATGGGTTGAGATCAGTTGGTGCTATCCAGGCCAGAGATCACATTGCTCATAACCTTTTGCATCACGGCCTTGCAGGCACTTCTTTCCTATAGTTACTAAGTTATCATTGATTCTGTAGGATGGATTTGTAGTAGTTTTTGCATTTTCTATTAGTTTAGCTCATGGGTGGTGGGTTATCATATTGTACTATTAGAGAACAGATCGCCAGATTTTTTTGATGGGTCGATGTAAAATATTTATTTTACCCATCCAACAAATAAACGGATTAATTTACTTACATGATTCAACATTTCTTTCTCTTTTTTCTTTTTCTTTGCATCTAAATTTGCTTTTCCATAGCCTAGATTGTCAGTCCTCTACTACTGCGAAAGAATGATGGTGCCATCGCCGTAACGAATTTTCAAATGCTTTGCTTAAGGAATCTAGTCCAAATTTTGTTTACATGGTTCGTTATTCGTGATTACTGGCTCTTGTCTCTTGTTTTTAATATTTGTGCCAATTAGACTGCATTTCTTATGCACATTGACTATGTTCGGGTTATGGCGGCATTGATTGGGGGGAATTAGTGATTATGGGTTCTTGGTGACTTATATAAATCCCATCCCATCACTGAATTTTACTTCCAAACTAATAATAACTATTCTTCCCTCGGGATTTCTCGACTGTCTGTCTGTCTTGGGTTTAGTTTCTGTTACCACCAACCTCAGGGTGGCAATTTGCTTTTTTGTGCCCGTTATTGTGTTTATGATTCAATGAACCCTAATCTGTCTAAATTACTTGTTTGATGAATAACTAAACCTTAATCATATTTATTTTAAAAAATCAGTGGATGATAAGTTAATCTCGCATTTTCTTTATTAGTCCTTTTTTATAATATGTTATATAATGGGTTCATTTTTTTCAATAAACTATATAAATTCTTATATTATTTTTGTCTTATATGGTAGTATACTCTCCTATTGTTTTATTTATTGGAGATTCAATTTACCATGCTTATTTTCTTACAATTATTATAAAATTCTAATCAATATATTTACAGATGATAGAAAAAACGGTTCAAATTTAAAGATATTTTTAAAAATTACCACTTATTATTGATCTAAATATAACTTTTTCAAGCATGCATGTACCGGATAAAAAAATAGTGAAAGCATAATAAGGTTATTACAATTTTGACAATTTAATTAAGCTGTCCCCGAGCGTAATTTTAAGAAAATTTTAGATTTATTTTACTCTTCATAAAATATATCCAATAATTATAAATTAATAATATTACATCACTTGAGATAATAATTTTATGACATTATAGCATAATTTTTATAATATATATATTAATTATGTTAGGTACCGTGACATATAATTTATTTTCATTAAATGCATTTATAATTAATGTGATAAGCATAGTTTATATAAGAATTTCTCAATTTTAAATTATATTTGGATGACTAATTAATCCGCAAATTAATAACTCGGAAGCTACCTTAACAAACACCTGAAAATGAAATATAAAAAGAGTTTAATGTAAAGTACACCAGAAAGCCAAAAGTGAATGACTTGGACCAGTTTAGCGTACGACTATTTCCATGCTATCATTTTACCAGGGTCCACATGTACTTAAACTGTACGTTGACCTCATCACTGACGTAATCATTGATTTAAGACCGTTAGATATTTCCTTACGATGGAAAAAGGAGGAGATTACAGAAAGCTGCAAAATGCAACACCTATAACATGCCAGCAAAATCTTAAGTTTTGGTGGGACCATATCCACGTGTCATCCGGATAAGCTACTGTTGAATAGAGAGAGAGAGAGAGAGAGAGAGGGGTCGTGTTTGGGTTTGGCACAATCATCAAAATTACGCACAAACAAGCACGAGAGAGAGAGAGAGAGAGAGAGAGAGAGGCTATGGAAAATAAGGAGGCGGAGGAGGAACAGGAGGAGGTGGCGGGAGAAGCGGAGGAGGAAGGAGAGGTGGGGTCCAGTTTGACGTTAGAGAGGGTGGCAGCTGCAAAGCTTTTCATTGAGAATCATTATAGGGCTCAAATGAAGCATATTCAACAACGCAAAGAAAGGTTAGTTTAATTAATAAATTATCCTTTTTGATTAATATTTTTGAGGATATCTCATTTTTAAGATTAGCATCGCTTGCTTGCATGCGTCGAAACAGAACCGAAGCAGAAACATTCTTTATTTGGAGTTTCAGTTAGGTTTTATGTCACGATTATTTTATTCAGCTTGTAAAATGTACTTACCGTTTATTAGAAAGTTGCTCGTTTAATTTGATAATTAACAGTATCAATTATTTTTTAGAATGTTAAATATGAAAATAAAATAACAGAAGAGTTGGCAAGGCTAATTCTGACAAGTGCAACCTTTTCGGAATGCCAAATTGAAACTACATTTGCAAAAACCTTCAGATTTATCATATGTGAAGTTCGTGTATTGGACAGATGATTAATTGTTGATGATCTTGGTGCATCTGAACTGATGATTGTATGAATGCAGGCGGTCAGAGTTGCAAAAGCAGTTGGCATCTTCTGATGTGTCTCAAGAGGAACAAACTAATCTACTGAAGGATTTAGAGCGCAAAGAGACTGAATATATGCGACTTAAAAGGAACAAAATTTGTGTTGACGATTTTGACCTTTTAACCATCATAGGCAGAGGGGCTTTTGGAGAGGTTGGGTGCATAAATGCATCGTACATGATGAATGTAGCTTTGTTTTGATGATTGTCATAATTATAGTTCTACAATTCAAAACTGTGAAACTTTGTCCATGTATTGTGCTGCAAGACATAGGATCTATGAACAGATACATTAGTGGTAGTAGGTGAGAAAAGGTAAGGTCAAGGTAGTGATGGAGCAAGGACTCTTAGCTTATCTGGTATAAGGAGCAACACTTGGCTCCAACCTCATGCTAATCAACTTTACACTAGATATACTGTTATAAAATTAAACTCTTTCCTAGGGTTCAGTAAACTTGAGTCTGTCCCTTTACCTTTGTTTCTTGGGGAAACACATAACACTATGTCATGGTCATCAACGTGAGTAGAGATTGTTGTACCAAACATCTTGCGAATGGGTACTGTCACCATTATCAACCTAAGAACTTATTCCTTCTTTGGGGCTTTATTAAGAATAAAATTTTTCTACATTATATATCCCTCTTAGTGTAAATGATTATGCCTCAGACAAGTCTACTTTATGAGGACTAACAAAGAAAGAACAGAGGGTAAGGAAGTTGCAAAATGAGTCTTGTGGTAGATGGTGGAAGAGATGCAAATTGGTTCTAGCAAGAGCTTTTTAAAATGAATTCTTGTTCTCTTTCTTTCTTTCCCATATTCCGCTACCCATTCATGTAGTTAATTATTTGTTCCTTGATATATTATACTAGTTCTTGTATTGGTTTTTATACATCGAAGCATCTTTTCTGCATTTTTTAGTGGTAGAATATCAGGATGCTTATGTGTTTGTATGCTACAGGTAAGGTTGTGTCAGGAGAAGAAGTCTGGGAACATCTATGCCATGAAAAAGTTGAAGAAGTCAGAAATGCTTAGCAGGGGACAGGTGAGACTTTAAACTGTCAAAATTCTTCTTCTTCTTGCCTTAAATTTTTATAATATGGTCCTTATTTCTCATGTCATATATCTCCACAAATTATGTTTCATGTTGAATCATGCTGTCTCTAGGTGTCTTACTCCTATTAAATGATTTTTCTGAATGCTATTGGTTTTGTTTGTTATCTACTTTTCCCTTTCCTTTTTTGTTTCCATGTGTTATTAGATGATCTGTTGCATTGTATGCGGCCCATACATATTGGATATAGGTATTACATGAAAAATTGAAGAGAATTTATAAGGGTTACATAAAAGTGGAATATGGATTAACAATTTGGCCTTTTAGATAATTTTCCAGTATATTACCTTCTGTAATTGTTAAGATTAGCGAGGCGAGAAATTTTCTTGGGATATAGCCTTAATTGTTTATGATTTTTGCCAACACATGCATCTCTGGTGCATGTATGTTTAGACCAGATCGCATTAGAAGTTAGGGAAGAGGAGCCATGGTATTGCTGATGCTTTTACAATAACTAAATACTTCACAACGTCACCACATGAAAACTTAAAGGAAATGGTTTATATGCAAATGTTTGTTGGAAAATCTTCATTTTTTGGACTATTCATAAAATCAGAAAAGGAATAACAAATTATGACGATCCTTTTCTTATATCAAACCAAGAGCTTTCTGCTTGTTGCATTTTCTTGAGAATAGCCGAATCAAGCAAATTTAGATGGATGAGGAGATTTTGTTGGAGGTCCTTACTTCTGCAGATGAGACAGGGTAAACCCAATAGAAATGCCATGTAACATCTCCGAAGAAGATATACAAGCAATGAACAGAACATGTCTAAAATACTCTTCTTTATACTCACTGATTCTCTGCATACACTGTAGGTTGAACATGTTAAAGCTGAAAGGAATTTGCTTGCTGAAGTCGCCAGTCACTGCATTGTCAAGCTCTACTACTCCTTCCAAGATGCTGAGTACTTATATCTAATCATGGAATATCTTCCTGGTGGTGACATAATGACTTTGTTAATGAGAGAAGAGACTTTGACTGAAACTGTGGCTAGATTTTATATTGCTCAGAGTGTCCTGGCCATAGAATCTATTCATAGACACAACTATATTCACAGGTAGGTATTCTCCTGGCAATTGTTATCTCAAAATGAAAGAAGGAGGACAAAGGTTTCATATAAGAAACTGAAATATCTTGAAGAGGATTTCGTTTCTAGTTTGGTATGATGGATCTTGTGAATCTACTTTCTCTTTAACAACCTTTTCTTTCCTCAGAGATATAAAACCTGATAACCTATTGCTGGACAAAAATGGCCACATGAAGCTTTCTGATTTTGGTCTTTGCAAGCCTCTTGACTGCTCAAATTTGTCTGCCATAAATGAAAATGAAGTGCTTGATGATGAGAATTTGAAGGAATCCATGGATGTTAATGGAAGATTTCCAGATACTGGTGGAAGGCGCTGGAAAAGTCCCCTTGAACAACTGCAACATTGGCAGATGAACAGGAGAACATTGGTACATAATCAATCCCCTTTTTCTCATGGAATTTCTGATATTTCTGCCAATTTTAACCAGGGTGTCTGGCAATACATGTTTGCAAATTTCAGTTTCCAAATTTTAGAACTAAAATTACTTGATATGTGATACCAAAATCCTGAAACTTAAAGTATCCATGAAATATAAAATAGAAATTAAAAAAGGATTTTGCATGATAATGCAAACTCGCCAACCAACATGTAGTCATGCACGCAAGCGCTTGTGCACATGTGCCCACATACATTTTCCAGTTTACACATGCTCTCCTGTACATTTACTTGGTCTGGGAAAATGATCAATGATATCCATTTTGATAACATATAAGAAATGCTATAGTGCACTCTTTCTCTCTCTCTCTCTCTCTCTCTCTCTCTCTCTCTTGGAATTCCATGAACTTCTGTCATTAAAGTTATATTTTGCTATGAACTATTTTCATTTATTTTCTCTCTAGAGTTCCTATACTTTAAGGTTTTTGTTTTCAAGGTTCATAACTCTCTGTGTTTAATGATGACAGGCATATTCTACAGTTGGTACACCAGATTATATTGCACCAGAAGTATTGCTGAAAAAAGGATATGGCATGGAGTGTGACTGGTTGGTTAATTAAAAATGAAATCACTGTTTTATTTATAGCAAGGATCAGTTGAATGTATTTCTAGTGTTTTGAAATCCCGCAGAAAATGAGAAAAAGTGAAAAAGGATGGGAATACCATTAATTTCGTCACAGAGCTGTAATAAATGAAACAATTGTTTCTATTTTATTCCACTTAATCCCCCCTTAAATCCAAAGTCCAAAAAGTACGAATGAAATTATCTGTACCTGCATTTTCCTTAGTTCAATTTCGTTCCTCCCTTCTTTTTTGTTTCCGATCAAACTATTAAGATACATTGGCATAGTGTATTTCCTTTTGCGAAATCTTTATCTAGCTACCTTCCTGCAGGTGGTCACTTGGTGCAATAATGTATGAGATGCTTGTCGGTTATCCTCCATTTTACTCTGATGATCCAGTAACAACATGCAGAAAGGTTGCTTGCTGCACTCATTGGTTTGATTTATTTTGCAGAGTTGAATCATCCAATTCTTATAAGTATTTTTACAATATAGATGTTGTGTGCTCTTTGCTATAGAGTACCATTTCTAGTTTGTGGATCTTCTCTTTAAAATGCAGGTCAGTATTAGTCATATGTGGCCTTTAGTGGCTTTACATCTAACTTCATTGAACTCTATAGAATTTTTTTATTGAATTAACCAAGAATGAAATAAAGAACATTAATACCTCATTGCGAAACCAATATTCTTGGTAAGTAAAAAAAATTTGATGATATCATTTTCCTTCAAAATTATTGGCACCGGGGCTTTGTCACCTTCACATCTCATTATTATTGTTGATTTGAAATTTCTCCAAAATATTGTATTTCCTCCTTATTTAATCAATTCTTTTATGGGATCATATCCAACTTCTAGACATGTTCATGATATTTTGTTGAATTGGTTAAATTTTCCAACCATAATTAATGAAGCAAAAATAGCTTTTATACCATTATCATGGCAACCTGATTTTCTTTTTTGTATCATATCATGCTAAGAAGTAAGAACTACGTCTAATAAAAATTTCATTGCTGTGAAAATTATCATGATTTTCTACTTCAAATAACTATGTGATGGGCTCATCGTACCAGAATGTACTGTAAGATTTTTGTTGGAACCTTTCAACTTATGAACTAACTTATTTGGCATATGTGGAATCAGATATTGCTGATTTTTCTTACTTATCAATGCTGTTGAAAGCCCCGTCTCTTTCTTGATATGGCTTCAAGTATTGTGTGGATCTCTGCAATTTCATTTTCATTTTAGGGAATGTTAGAAGTTGTATTTATCCCACGTTGCTTGTTTATTAGGCTGTTATAGTATATATAAGTGGATTGGACACCCTCTTTCTTTGAGCTAGCTTTTGGGAATAAGTTCTACCTAAGCCCATTTATCATGGTATTAGAGCCGGCTTTTTGTCTGCAATGGTGGGTTTGGACCTAACCCATTTGAATGTCACATTAAGCATGAGGGAGGGTGTTAGAAGTTGTATTTATCCCACGTCGCTTGGTTACTGGGCACCCTCTTTCCTTGAGCTAGCTTTTGGGAATGAGTTCTACCCAAGCCCATTTATCAGGAGACAAATACGAGTAATCAGAAAAAGAAATCCCAAACTTCTGAGAGTAGGATATGATTTTGAACTTTGAAAGAGTAGCGCCTATTATATGCAGCATTATGGTGTTTATGTTACATGTTCTTCTTTATGTGTTTAAATGCTTTTTTTCTCATAACCTTCTTGTTTCTTCTTTCTCTTCCCGGTTTTTTGGTGGTCTTTTTTCTTATCCTTTTATCTAGCCTGATGATATATGTATGCCAGATTGTGCACTGGAGAAATCACTTAAATTTTCCAGAGGAAGTGAGGCTGACACCTGAAGCAAAAGATCTGATCTGTCGGTTGCTTTGTGATGTTGAACATAGACTTGGTACTCTTGGGGCTGACCAAATTAAAGTATTTTTCATACTAAAACCAGTATATATAATCCTTTTTCTCTCTTTATATTAATGTGCTTTCTTAGATTATTATCATTCACTCTCGACAGGCTCATCCTTGGTTCAAAGATGTTGCATGGGACAAACTTTATGAAGTGGAAGCAGCATTTAAACCACAAGTTAATGGGGAACTTGATACTCAAAATTTCATGAAATTTGATGAGGTAAGGTGGTAGGCATTAATTTATTTCTTACTTTTTCTAAAGAACCATTTGCTGCCATTTGTATTGGGCTACTAACTCAATATCTGTTGTCATTGGTTCATTAATTTGTCCTTGAATATATTAGTTTTTAACTTGAGAATTAGGAAACATATTGAACTCCCATCCCCAACCCCAAGGCTAAAAGTGCTAGCTACCATGCTGCTAAAATCTCTTGGGGATTGTGTTTTAAGAATTGAGATCAAATCCTATCTTCCTAAATGGTAAATAGGGTTAGGTGAGTAAAGTTAGGTTTGATGGATAGAAGGATATTTACATCAGAGAAAATGGGAAGAATCTTTATAATAGCGAACTATTGGTATTCTTCAGTAGCAAAAGTAAACACTTAGAGGACATCTTATGATACTGGTAATAAGTAGTGATAATGAGAACACAGATGACAAAGCCTTGCTTCTTGTTTTTAGAATGGACATGGGTAAAGAAAGAGAATATTTTCCCCCAGTTGTAGGACTTATGGCATGTACAGGCTTAAATGTGTTTGATACAGCTCAACACTTTGTAACAAATTGTCAATGTGTTCTCCTTCTATGCGTGAGAGGTATATTCCTGTGTGTTTGAAGATGGGAGGTTTATTCATCTTCCTGAGATCTTACTGGAACAGTTTGCAGTATTACTTCTGATTTGGGGGCTAGGTGATTTTCAATAAAAAAGAAAAAAAGCTTTTGGATAAGGTGTTCACTTAATTTAGGATCTTTCACTTACATGTTGATGCAGTGAAGCTTCTTCTGGAAATAGCACAAGTTTGATAGAAATTTGATATATGCAAAGTGGGTTGTGACACATGCCTGTGTATTCAATGGATCTTAATGAACTCATTTTATAGTACGGCATGAATAAGCATTCAAACATGCAAATAATGATAAGTATGATTTATATCGGGTCAACAATTCTCGTATGAGCTGTAAATGCTCTTTCCCCCTTCCATTGATATGTATTTTTCTTGAGATTGTGCCTATGTTCAGTCTGATGATTTTATGAAGTTGAAATTGAAACAAAAGATCTTATAATGTAGGTTGAACCTCCACGAACAAGAAGAGGATCAGGACCTATGAGAAAGGTATGGAGTTTTTTCAGCATTTATGAAATTTAAGTATTTGATATTCAAGTTGAAGAAGTTTACAATGGAAATTGTCATCAAGACTGGAATTCTAGACCCTTGTTTGTTTTCACCAAATGTCATCTGACATTGGTAATTTTGTTGCTGGAACATTCTTGTGAGTTAGATGCTAAAAAGATTAATCAAATGAAGAGTGGGGAGAACAAAAGTTAACCACACAGTTTAGCAGTGCAGCTCTAAAGCTCCATTTCCTGAAATTTCTTCATTTCAAATATCTGTTTTAGTCTTAAAGATCTATGATGTACGTGCATAAATGTTGTTCCAAATGTGAACTGGGATATGTGTTTTTTCTTTCTAATGAGAAATCTGGGATTTCAAATAAAAATTGCATGACAAGCCTATTTGATGCTCATTCTTTTTAAAGCTCATGAGTTTTCCTTTTCCTCCTACCTCTTGTTTTTTGCTATTATCCTTTTGTTATTTCATCCTATTCACCTTCTGTCACTTTCTTGGCAGATGATGTTAAATCCTCAAGATCTTACTTTTGTTGGTTACACATACAAGAACTTCGATGCTATCAAAGGGTTACATCATTCTTTTGGTACAAGAACTTTGTTAACTCAACCCTGATTATATAAATAAGAGTTACTTTTTATTGGCGTATGTAATATGTTATCACTAAAAGATTATGCTTGGGCGTGGCTTAAGAATTTGAATTTCTCTGAAAAAGGTTCGAGTTTGACTTGTTTATCTCATCAACAATTTTTATGCATCTCCCAGTAAGCCGATATATGGTGAAGCTTAGGTAGATATTGTAGTCTGATAAGCATCCTGGTATGATGCAAAACTTTATCATACTTCTAAATTTTCAATTGATGGTATGAGAAAAAGTAAGGTAGGTTTTGTCTGTCCCAATGAATTGAATAAGTTTACTGTAGCTTGCAAAAGGCATTCGATTGTATGAGTATGTCTGTATGTTTGCAAGATTCCTGTCACCATTAACATTTTAAGGTATAATTTTATTGTGTAAACAACAATGTTAGATGCCTCAAAGAGCCTGTGGGTGGGAGGGCTAATGGAAGGGTGGCTTGATCATTAAAGAGAATGGGGGCAAACACTTTTTAGTTCTATGTCTTAAATGATACATGGTAATGTTATGAATTTTTACTATGATTTCAAAGGATGATTTTCTCAGCGCGGCTCCATTCATGGTGATGATGTGTTGGAATGTTTACCAGTCACTTGTTAAATGCATCAAACCCTGTTGTAAACTATTCATTTTACAGTATAGTTTTGTATTCCATACGGACAGAGTTTGTCATTATTGATGAATGAACGTAGACCAATTAGGACAGATGGGATTAATACAAGTATAAACATGAAGAAATTATAAGCGATAGTCAAAATCAGCCATTATCTGCCTTAGGATATTTAAGTTAGTTTCCTGAATTGGTACAGGGGTTGTGGTAGGATGATCTGGAAGAGTCATTTGTTGATCAGCTGCATCATTGGACACTTCAATCATTACATGTTACTTGATTGTTTGTTTACACTGAAAGAGGAGAAACAAAAACAAATAAAAATTATTCTAGCCTGCAAGTTTTGATGTCTCTATTTTTGCTTTTATGTGAAGGTCAATTAATAATTTTTCTCAACTTTTATGCAACTTTTGCAGATTTAAAGAGGAGCACATCACAGTCATCAACAGACTCTTTTCATAGTAATGGATCTATACACGTTTTATAGTGGTTGTGTTTCTTCATGGTTATATCAACTCATTTATACATAGCTAAACTGTAGTTTCCCTGTAGGTGATTCTGCGGTGGATTACTCTTCTAAGAACTTGCTGGATGACTCGGAAATTCAGAAGCTTGCGTCAGAAGAAGATCCTGTGTCGCCATGAAGAATCTCGAAATTCTCACCATGTTAAACTGTCTAGAATTAACAAATGGGGTTCACTTCTTGTGAAGGTGGGAGGGAGGGTCTACCTGCTTATTTTTTGGTCAGGTATAGCCCTAAACTGCAATGTTAATGAAGCTCTCTAAAAATGTACAGTACTATTGGTGAAACTTCTGGGAAGCATGTTTGGTTCTCTACTAACTAGTTGTGGTTACAATTTAAAGGGTTCTGTTTCTATGTAAAAATCACCAAGTTTACCGAGGTCCCTGACTGCCCAGGTTGGTGGACTAAATATGCCTTCGCTTGTGGCAGTATAGGTCCTTTCTATATTCGTTTTCCTTTTCCCCCCTTTCATCCCTTTTTGGATAGTCTAGGAAGCTGGTAAAAGCCCAGAGGCCAGAGCTGTAATCTGAATGCCAATTTGTATGCGTGTTTTGAGATTGAAACGGTAAATCAAGTATGTCTTTATTTTTTTTCCTGATCTATAGATGCCTAGATCTATTTGTCAGATCTTTATGGTAATTATAATTGTAACAGAAAGCAAAAGGATTTTTGCATATGCCTGCCACCATATTTGCAACGGTCATGGATACAAGCTGCTTAGTCTTTGCTGTGCCTAATTTGGCCATAGCATCTCCTCAGAATTAAGCATAACAAAGCTATCTTAACTTGGAAAGAGTTAGGGGCCTCGGTGCTCTTGTGCCTGATCTAAATTAAACTCGACTTTTTGGTTGACCAAGTTATATTATATGTCTTAGAGATTGTTATGGCATTAGAATTGGTTGGTTTATTATAATTATTACTATTATTATTATTATTATTATGTAAGAACTGAAAAGTGGGCCAATGTGTACTCTCCCTATCTCAAGTGGGCTTGGTATAGTATATCACCTCCATCCTTAAAATATTACAGCTCTGTGTTTCTTCATATGATATTGATGTGTTTTCTTATTACCTCTGGCTCAAGCTCAAACTCTAGCCAGTTGCTAATCAGAGCTAAGGAAAGCAGCTGCAACTGATTTGTTTTATTAGTTGAAATAATTTGAAAATGACGCTTCACTGGGACTGGTAATACGGCGGGCCCGAGCGGTATCTGGTTTTCGGGGGGATATTTTTGTTTATTTCTTATATTTTTATTAATGTTAAGATTTATAATTTATGTATATTCTAATAACATATTATATAAATTTGTATCAATTTTTATATATCATTAACTATTATCTAAAATTAATAAAAAATAATATTTAAAAGAACTGATCGAAATTGAGCATTCCATAGTATTTTTTAAATACTATTTATTTCTTTTATTGAGATTGAACATTTAAAGGCAGCAATCTTTGCCACATAGGATGAACAATGTCGAAGTATATCAATCATATCTCTGTAGAAGATTGACTTTTGTTGACCTTGTCCTTGACGAGAGTGAGTGGTAAAAAGAATAGGGTTTAATCAATTCTTTAGGATTCTTTTGAAATTGGGATTTTTTGGCATAGAAAAGAGAGAGAGAGTGAAAAAAAAAATGATAAATAATTTGCCATCTTTTATTATTCTTATATTTTTATATTAGTATATTAATAACAAATTGGAGCATTCAGTGTACGGTTTGTTTATGGGCCAAATTAGTTATTTTTGGAAATAATTTGGGTGATTAGACCAAAAAGTCAATATTGAGGCACATTGAACTTGAGCAGAGAATTGAAGGGCCAAATTGTACCTTATAGCCTTTGCTTGTGAATATCTTGTCGCTAAAAATAATGTCACATGTGTGCCTTTCTTACTTGGCACTTTTGAAAGGGATTGATGACGACAAATTTCACATATGACGTACCTTGCCATAAAATTAACATAACAAAATCGTTGCTTAAAACTAAGATTGATAGCATCTTCCCCAAAAAATTTTAGTTTATTTCTTTTTCGAATTTTCAGGGGAATTTTACTATTTAAAATTCATATATTTTGCACGTAATAATATTAATTTCATAAAAACACCCAGCAAAAAGAAAATAGAAAGTAATATTGTGGGATATAATGAAATCCAAAACCAGTGCTTCTTGGGCTTTATAAGAAGCAAAAAAAAAAAATAATAATAAAATAATGTTTTATTAATAATAGTTGTCTATGTATAAACTACCCAATCATCATCATTCTTCCTAAAATGAGACCATAATACAACACAACATCAACTGACTTAACTATTTTTAAATAGAAAAATATTTATTTAAGTATTTTTTCTCTATTATTTCTATTTTATCTCTCTTATCATAAATTATTCTAATAACACATAAAAAATTTTATATATAAAAAATATACAATGCAATAAATATTATTATATATCGACTTCATCACCACTACCATATTAAACATTAACATTGTTGCCACTTTTTTGTTTTAAGATTTTATTAATTAGTATTATCCACAATAGCAACCTTGTCACCTGCCAAATGATTTTTCCCTGAAAAAACCCACTAACATAAATAAATAAAGTAGCCTATCCCTCATAAATTCCCATGATAATACATATTATTAACAGTCCTAAAAAAGAAATTGAATAAAATATTGCTTTTGACTTTCTTTTTCAGGTGGCTGTAGTATTTGTACGAGTTCGCGTACTGAAACTTTCCTCTACTTAATAACATATAAGCTTTCGAGTTATATAGATTACTTTTAGCATATAATACATAGAATTAATGGATTGATTTTGTACATAGAGTTTTTATATTTTAAACTTTTTTATTCTTAAAAATATAGTAAGAAATTAATTTTATTATCATTTAATCTGCGAGAAAACTATTTTTTAATCGTGCTTAAATGTCAAATAAATTAATTGATTAAAATATTTTATAAATGCCTTATTATATATTTTTAGAAGAAAAAACATTACATGTAAAAAAAGTTTAACTAATATTTTTATATATGAAAATTATTTTAAAAATTTTAAAATAATATTTTATTATCGAAAAAAATTTTATTTGGCAAGCTCTATTAAGAATAAAATAGCTTTTCCCCAAACAACATGGATAAAATATTTCTAAAACAGTTTGGAAGGGAACTCTTAACTGAAAAACTAGTTTTTGTTATATGCAATAACATCACATATCCTTATTATTACTTCAAGCTGTATAATACAAGCCGGCTCCACACTTTTTATCCCCAAAGTACCCTTAGCTCTTCTTCTCATTCCATTTTTTTCAATACCCAAAAATAAGGACAAAACAGTAATCTTCTAAGGACCAATTTCCATTGCCGATCAAAACTCAGGGCGCCTCGTCCTCCAATGGCTCTTTGTACGAACCTTCGATTTCGAGCTCAAAAATTTTGATATCAGAATTCGAATCTTGAAATCACTCAATCTTCACTTCTCGTGGCGCTATTTAGCATTATTTTAACTATTTAAGGTAATAATTCGCTCACGTTTCTTTTTCTTTTTTTTTAAGCTTTATTTTCAATTTCACGTTTGATTCAAGTTGCTAGGGTTTTTTTTTGTTTATGTGTCAATTTTTTTGGTGATCTAACGTTGATTCTGCTTCCATTTTCTAGGTTTAATGATGATTTGCTTTTTTTCTTTTTTATGTTGGTTTGCTTTTTATTTTATTTTTTACAAATTTCTATGATAATTTTGTATAAGTAACTGAGATTAGGATGGTATATAGAATTAAGTATAGAATGAACAATGTATGTGTGTACTTATGCTTGATTTGAGTAGTTTTTGTAATGAAGTAGCTTAATGGGGTTTTGGATGTCATTTTCTATTAGAAAATGGAGTGAAGAAAGGAAAAAAAGAAAGGATCTTGGAACTTTTTTGAAAAAATTGTAACCGTGTAACAGTTTTAGTGGAGAAATGAAATTGAAGTGGTTAAGTGAAGTTGAATGGCAATTAATGAAAGAGTGATTGAAGTTAAATTACTACTTTAGCTGACTTGGAGTGTATGGATTGGAATTCATGGGGGTAATGGTGATTTTTTTGCTTTTAGAGCAATGGAAAATTGGCTGTGTCAGTATGTAATGAGTTATATACTTGCTTCTTTTGCATTGTTTGGAGATTAAAGTTATTGATTGGTTACGTCTGATGGCATGCAGGGTACGTATTTTCAGTTGCCTTTTTAGTGTCTTCAAAACTGAGTTACTTATCAATGTAATTAATAGCTGAAAACTACTAGGTTTATGAGAATTTTATCTCATTGCTTGATGCCTTCTTTGAATGTAGATTTCTTGTTACAAAACAGTTCATGCTTGAATACAATGTGTCATGCAATCCCAAAAACATGCTTTCTTGAGTGAAGAATTAATATTTTTCCTCAAAAATCGAATCGCATATTTATGTGATTCCTGAATTGGAATCATGGAGATGCCTTAATCAAATTTTAATGACAAAGGGAATGAAGTCTCTTAATTCAAGAACAGTTTTAGTAGGAAATGGTGAGATAACTTTATGCATACAGAAAATTACAGAATAAAGTACTGGTGGAGAATATGGAGCCATTGAAGATTTTCCAAGAGAACGGAAGTCAAATGAATGTTGGCTGAGGTGGTGGAACAATGCTTCATAGTCTTTGATTTACTAGAGATATGGGTCTAGGTAGAGCTAAATGAAAAAATGAGAGTACGATAATGATTAAGCGGTTGGATTTGGGGCTTCTTTAACTATGACGGAAGTTGTATTTATTCGGCATGAGCTATATGCTCGGTGCAATTATATGGTAAAATCTTGTCTACACAATGCTCAGCTCTATCCAAAAGGTGCTGTTGTATCACTTGCAGCTTTTGAGAATTCTGTTTGCAATTTCTCAAGTCTTTATTCTTCTACAGCTAAGAAAATTTAGCTTTTACATATTTTTAAATCTTCAGAAAAACTTAATGAAGTCAATTATCTTGGTAGGTGAGCCTTTATAAATTTTACACAGTCTAATCCTTTTAAATTTCTGCAATTGAAGAGTCGTTAATTGTGTCAGGACCTAAAGGAAATTGTCATTATTGGTCATATTTCTGTCATCAGCACTTGCAGATTAACATGTAAAGTCGAGGCAATATGGGAAGCCTGTTATTTCATTGCGTTCCAAACTTTAGTTTGGGTTCTTATCCTCGAGATTTCTTCATTGCAGGTGCATTGCGGTTTACTGTCTCAAAGGCTCAAATTGGTCTTTATGCGTGGCAGTTCTATAATCTTGTCATGCATTATTGTATTTATTGGGCTTGCAATACAAAGGATGTGAGGAAACCAAGGCAATGGCAACATCTAGTAAGTTTGATCCGTCTTCTGATAGCCCGGATAGGCCATCATACACCGGTGGGCAGCGTGGACCCCACTTAACTGCTCAGTTGGACAGATCCGGTAGCTTTCGCGAGAGTATGGAGAACCCGATCTTATCTTCTCTGCCAAACATGACAAGAAGCAGTTCTGCATTAGCACAGGGAGATGTGGTAAATTTCTTTCGATGTTTGCGCTTTGATCCAAAGGACCTGGTGGCTGCTGAACATAAGTCTAATCGCCAAGGAGACTTTAAACGGCACTTGAATGTTGCCCTTGGCATTTCATTGGATGATACCCCATCTGGTCCTTTGAAAGGCAAAATACCTGCACCGGAGGAAATCAAGCGGGTTAAGGCTGGCCTGCGTGAAAGCAATGTTAGGGCCAGGTAGTTCTTTGAATGCTATCCTGTTGTGTAATAGTTGTAATTAGTTTATTAAATTTTATAAATGAACAGGGAACGGCAGAAGATTTTTAATGAAGCCTTATCTGTATTCAACAATTTTTTTCCAAGCATCCCCTCAAAGAAAAGGTCTAGATCAGAAGGATTTTCTAGTGATCGGCCTAATGCCTTGTTATCAAATGATCGATCAGTTATGGGGCCAAACATTGGTAAAATGGGAATTCATAATCATGTTGTCGGTGGTGGTTTTGAACTTGATCATCAAAAATCGGAGGAAAGAACCAAAAATGTTGTTCCAAACAAGCGGACGCGAACCTCCTTGGTGGATGTGAGGGTTTGTATCCTCTGTACCTTGCTTCACCTGCACCTCATGCTACCTGTATTTGGTTATGTCGGTTTACAGTCTCATTTTTGAATTATCCACAATTAAATGGTAACGAAACTTGTCAAATTGGTTTATGGTTGTAGCAGTAGCACCTTGATGCTTATTAATATTCCTTTGGCTGGTATCCATGTTTTCATGTTTTTACTCATATTTTCTACCATGAGATATGGAAGCTTAGTTTTTTTTTTTTGTTTGTTTGTTTGTTTTTCAGAGGTCAATTGTAGTAAATGCTCCATCTCATCCCTTCTGTCCGCTAAAAAAATATAAATACCCAGTGGTAGTGCGCGATTTTAAACACTGGCAATGATTTTCTGTTCTCTTAACGCAGTAGAATTTCTGCATGAAATCTTGCTCTTAAATACATAAATATAGTGATGGTAGTATCTCCTGTGGTGGACTTTTAATTACTAATACAATGCCTGTTCCTGCATTTTAATTCCTTTAAAAGACACTGGTGAACAGATCCTGACAAATAAATGTGGATGTGCAGAGCAATTCTCTTGTCAGGCTATCTGGTAGTGTAGATAGAGATAGGGAAATGCTAAGGCTTGCAAATAGTGGTGCAAGTCAGGGTGATGATCGAAGTTTATCAATTGGAGCTGATGGTTGGGAAAAGACAAAAATGAAGAAGAAGCGTTCTGGGATAAAGCCAGATGTTTCTCCAA
This sequence comes from Ricinus communis, assembly GCF_019578655.1. Classification (NCBI taxonomy): domain Eukaryota; kingdom Viridiplantae; phylum Streptophyta; class Magnoliopsida; order Malpighiales; family Euphorbiaceae; genus Ricinus; species Ricinus communis. The sequence continues at coordinate 28,468,816 of NC_063258.1, forward strand.
GTGTAGTGTCAACTAAACCCAATGATGGATATCGGGAGCCCAAACAGGGAACGCAGCCAAGATCTGTTACTGAGGCTCGATCAAGGTTGAATAGTGACTCCCATGGCTTCAGGTATGCCTTCTTGCAATGCTATTGTTACATCTCTTGTCTGTTATGATTGCTTGTACTCTTGGCTTAATTAACCACTAGTAACACTATTATCATTTCACCCAAGTCTTACTGTACTACGTGCACTTACCCACACTCATATGATGAAGCATTTGCCAATACCGATTGCTATAACAAATAGTCAAATGTGTTCAGTACGTGGAATGCTTGGCCAGTGTTATTGATCTGTAAAATAATTGCAGCTCTTGTTGAATTTGAAGATGTTAATTTGACTCAGCAATGAGGAAAATTATTCTCTTTAAAGCTTTTGCCTTATGCTAAGTCCAGTTCTGTGTGATTTATTTCTTAGGATTCTTCCTGTTTTATAATTGTCTAGGATCTGCCAGGTTTAGTTCTGAAGAAAATTCTTGTTGGTTATATACTTTAGTAATTTTTCCTTTTATAATCTCCAGTTTTTGAGGCAATGTAATTTCTGTCTTAGTTGTAGGCCTGGAGTTGCTAATGGCACTGTAAACATTGGAAAATCAGATGGTATCTCACAGTCAACAGGTTTGAGTATGCGGTCATCCATCCCTAGGACTGATATGGACAGTAGTTCTCTTCTTAATGACAGAAGGGAACGTCCTATTGGTTCCGATAAGGAAAGAGTGAATCTTAGAGCTGTTCATAAGTATGTATTTACTCATCACATTTTTTATGTTTATCACTGTTGTCATAGTCGTTACCTGTTATTGAGAACTTTTTTTCCTCTGTCAGGTTTTATCGCAATTATTTCATCTGATAAATAGTATTCCTTCCTTTTTTCTTCATCATTCTCTTGATTGTTGTGTTCCATGATTTAATTTTTTTCTTAAAAGGTCAGCGGGGGCATTTTGATGTATTGAGTCTTTTCCTTTATTCTTTTCATTTTGACCTTTTTTTTGTACAACTAGATTCTAAGACTAGTAATTCCAAATATTTTTTTATTTTCTAGATTTTACATCTTTTTGTTCCATATTATATATATGGTGTATTGACTTTTGTTCTCTCTGATGCCTAGAGCAAATGTTCGTGATGATTTTAACTCGGCTAGTCCCACGTCAAGCACAAAAATGAATACATCTACACGAGGTCCTCGATCAGGTTCAGGCATCGCCCCAAAATTATCTCCAGTTGTCCATAGAGCAACTGCTCCGAATGAGTGGGAGCTTTCTCATTGCTCAAACAAACCACCTGCTGTTGGAGTTAATAATCGCAAACGCACGGCATCAACTCGGTCTTCATCTCCACCTGTTGCCCATTGGGCTGGCCAGAGGCCACAAAAGATTTCCCGTGCTGCAAGACGGACAAATTTGATTCCAATTGTTCCAAATAATGATGAAAGTCCTGCTTTGGATACAGTTTCTGATGTTTCTGGTAGTGAACTTGGATTGGGATTTGCCAAGCGTTTGACTGGCAATTCCCCTCAGCAAGTTAAGTTAAAAAGTGAGCCTGCTTCTTCGGCCGCATTATCTGAAAGTGAGGAATCAGGGGCTCCTGAGATTAAATCTAAAGATAAGGGTAAAAGGTCTGATGAGATAGATGAGAAGGCTGGACTGAATGTTCTAAAGGTATCTACTCTGGGTCTGCAGTCAAGAAAAAATAAGCTTGTTACTGGGGAGGACCTTGGAGATGGAGTACGGAGGCAAGGGAGGACTGGACGGGGTTCCACAACAAGGTCTCTTATGCCAATGTCAGTTGAGAAGGTTGGCAATGTGGGAACAGCTAAACAGCTTAGAAGTGCCAGACTTGGTTTCGATAAAAATGAAAGGTTAAACGTTTCTCATTACTAATTTTTTCTTTCTAGTTCTCTATAAATGTCTCTCCTCCTTTTTCCCTAGCGATGTTGGTCTCTTAGATAAATATCTCACAGTTACCTGAAATTATTAATTCAGCAAGACAGGTCGTCCACCTACTAGAAAACTTTCTGACCGTAAGGCATATAAGCGTCAAAAGCATACAATGGTCAATGCAGCAGCAGATTTTCTTGGTAATTTTACTCTCAGCATCTCAGTGATATTTCTATATTTGATTATTGTAACTATCAAATTATTCTTTTTATTCACTCTTGGCTTGATTGTTTTAGTTGGCTCAGATGATGGGCATGAAGAGCTAACTGCTGCTGCAAGTGCTGTAATTAATCCTGGTACTTTTTGTCACTGAAAATCTTTAATTTTGTTTTGTTGCTGAGACTTCTTTATTTTTTAATGTGATTATCACTCAGTTCATGCATGTCCCAACCCATTTTGGAGGCAAATGGAGTCATTCTTTGGTTTTATATCTGATGCTGACATTGCTTGCCTGAAGCAACAGGTAAAAATGCACTTTATTGTACTGCTGTTCTGAATACTGGCATTTACAACCATGCTCATTTTTTTTGAATAATTTCATGTTACTCTTAACATCTTAATGTGAAGGCATAAGGCTGTAACTTTGCTGCTGAGTCCCATTTGACTTGTTTATGACTTTTGGGTTTCTATACTTGTGTCTACATTTATAGTGGAACTTTGTGATACTTTCATGACTACCTTTTAAATTTTTTTATATCAGTTTTTTATTCCTGAAGATATTGTTGTAGATGTTATACATATCCCTGTTACATACTCTTGTTACACAGTCCTTTACTCCTTGTGTAGTTGGAGTTTTCTTTATCAATCTTTGTCCTACTCAGCTTAAAGCTATATCGCAGAATTGATAAAAGCTGCTATTTCCTTTTTCACTATTTTACTATTGTCGTCCTAAGTCTAGCTCTTCTCTCTTCCAACTTCAGCATATGACCACAAAATAAGGGGCTTGAACATGGGACATTATAAGCTGAAAGTCCCAAACACAAACCTTTGGGCTGCCTCCACCAGGAAAGATTTAAAATTGTTTTTGCTTGTGGTAGAAGTATGTTTCTCATTAATTTTGTCAATTATTTTTATATTTAACATTTAGTATTTCCATTATTAACAGTATCAAAATTGATTTTTTGTAAAGAAACATTTTTTGCAAAATGGTGGTGGTGCAATGTTGATCTTAATCATGTCAATTGGCATATACATAAAGATGTTCTCCTTTATGGGTAATTTGATTGTTGGTGGCCATATAGTTGTGATGGTCTATCATGTTAATGCTGTTGCACATGTGAAGCCCTCGTGATGTAGAACAGATTTAGAGTAAGCTGTTCTACTGTTAAATTTGCAGAAAATAGAGAAGTTGAAAGCTGAAACTTGATGTTTATCTTAGGATTTCAGATCTGTTGCCTTTTTTTTCCCTGTAAAATATAACTTTATCTAGTTTGTGTTTTCGAGTTACGGTTTTACTGTCCTATGGTTTTAGATATCTGTTCTCTCTCCTCTTTATGAATGATAGTTGGTATTCCTTGCTTATTGTTTCGCTATAAGTTGTATTGCTGGTGGTTGTACTATCCCAAAATCGTAAGGCTAGGTTCTGCTTTATCATAACATCTTGGAAGTTGGATGATCATAAACGTATGTTGCTGCCTCATATTTGATGTTGTCCTGATCATCTATAATGATTTAGCCATGCCATTTAGTGTTTAATCGTACTTTTAAGTATTCTAATAACCTCTTATTATTATCGGAATTTAAAGGATAAAATTTGGAAGCAGGGATAATTAAACTTTTTAATGGTTACGAGTTATGTTTAGTCACCACAAGTATGTGCTTTTTTCAGGGGAATGTTGAATCTACTGCACCATCACCTGCACAGGTTTCATCTGAGATAAATATTTGCAGTACTGTCCCTAATGGGTATGGATTGATTGAACATGAGGAAGAAATGGGGCTTACCACTGAAAAAAGGCTTTCTGAACAGTTAGTGCCAGGAGCAAGAGACATTTCCCTATATCAGAAACTTATTGCAGCTATAATTTCGGAGGAGGATTGCGCTCACGTAAATAGAGACCTGGAATTTGTTACTTATGAAACTGGATTTGAGCTGGATGGGGAGCTGGGATCAAATGGTTTGAATCATGTAGATAACTTTAAGTTTTCTGGACATACTGCATTTAATGGATATACAATGACTGGGAGGAGAGAACATGATGAGGCAGAAATTGATGCATTAGGTTTCCCATCCATGGGAATATGTTCAAACTTCAATCGCTCTGCAAATGGTTTACTTCTTGACCAGGCATTGATTCCTGGCACAGTCTGTCCAGATTTTCAGTATGAAGATACGCAAATAAATGAAAATCTTCGTCTGGAGGTTCAAAATATTGGGATTTACTCAGAACCAATGGTAGGTTCATTTTTAATATGAACTTTTTTAATGGTTTTGCATTTTTTGGTTTCACATAATTGCTTCATTGATTTTTATTTGTGTTTGAGAGTATTGTGACCATTAGCATGCTTAATATCTTGGTAGTTATAAAACATTTGAGGGATGCTTGGATGATAAATGCTGATGCTACCTTGCATCAAATTATTCCACTAATTGCATTTTCTTCTCTCTTCTGCCTGATATGCAGATGGAAGATGAGGAGATTGGCGGGGAGGTTAGCAGCTTAGAGGAGAAGTACCGGGTCCAGGTATTGTTTAGCAAATTCTTGCTAGGTTATCTAGTCTCTATCTTTACTAACTCTATTTTTGTCCTACCATTCCAAATTTGTTGTGGTTGTCATAGAATTTCTAGGGAATGTTAACATTTCCTACTCTTGTCCAAGTGGTAGTAAGTAGCTAAGTTCAAGTTCTTGCTTAGGGAATTGAAATTTCTAGGCAATCTTAAATCCTCATCTTATAGCTGTTCTTTCTAACTATAGGTTTCAAAGAAGAAAGAATTGCTAGATAAACTGTTGAAATCTGCCTCAGCCACAGACGAACTTCAAGAAAAGTAAGGAATCTTTTCCCTCTTTCTTGGGATAAATCCACATGCTCTTGCCTTTGGAACAATTTTACCTTATTCTACACTCACACATACTGTATTTTTATATAGGGAACTTGAACAGCGTGCTCATGACAAACTTGTTACAATGGCTTACGAGAAGTATATGGTAATTTTCTTCTTGTTAAAGTATCTCCTGTTCGCTTCACTATTTCACTTTCTGTGTTCAGGTTTAGCTTAAACATGTTATTATGAGTTGGAAATCAAGAGCTGCGCTAACAAAATTTGCAAGTTGGTTTTCTAAATCAATGAGCAAACCTTTCTCTAACTAGTTTAAGCTCATCTCTGAAGAAGGCTTTTGTTTAAAGTTTGTTATTTCCTGTATGAGAAGAAAGGGGATATAACGCTGGCCTCATCTGTGATGTACTAATTATCATGCCCCATAAATGCTAGCTTGTTGTGCCTTTGATCATGCTGGGTTCCAATTTGCAGAGTGAATAATTGCTAAAAAGGATTCAAGTGGTAAGCCCATCCCAAGACTTCCCTAGAAGTCATTGGATTCCTGATCAGTTGCATCATGGTAGTAGATGCTAGGCTATTGTGAGGAGGTAGGTCAGCTGACCATGGTTAGGGTATGCTTGAGATTCACGAGAGAACACTGCCATAATGTTGGCACCTTTCTTCTGAATCATTGAATTTTCTGGTAGAGTACTCGCACATTTGAGGGAAACCTTTCCTCTGCAATGGATAAGAGGCACTCCATATTCTGTAAATTCATTTTCTTTGAGCCATACATTTGATTTCGTCTGCAGTTTAATACCCAGGTTACTACTTTGGAGTCTATAGAGACAAATCTATCTTTTTTTCACCCTTTAGCCTCTAGCAGCAGAGGACAGGCAAAACAACTGAAAAGTGGAGTCTGCAGTTGGTTCCAAATTCCTTAATTAATTTCTAGCTTGCTAGTTAGCTGACATAACTGTTTTTTCTTTTTTGTTTTTCTCTTCTTTAAATATTGAAATGGGGCAGAAGAGAGAAAAGTCAGCGGGCATGCTCTCATCTCTCACTTTAGTGCTTTTGCACTGATGTGCTTATATGTGTAAATAATTTACATTTAAATTGTCATCTGGCATTCTTCATCTAATGAAGCAATGCACCTTTTTTCTGTTTATTGTACTGGAGGCTATGCATTGAGATTCACTGCAGAATCACCATGCTGGTAGTTTACTAATCAATTTTTTTTTTTTCTTGATAGGCTTACTGGGGTCCTAGTGCCACTGGTGGGAAGGGTTCCAGCAACAAAATAGCTAAGCAAGCTGCCTTAGCTTTTGTGAAACGGACATTAGAACGATGTCGTACATATGAAGATACAGGGAAAAGCTGTTTCAGTGAACCCTTATTTAGGGATATGTTTCTTTCTAGGTCTTCCCACCTTAGTGGCAGAAGATCATTGAGTACTCCTGTGGATGGGGAATCTGGGAAACTTTATGCGAATGCCTCAAGCCGCTCTCTAGAGGCTAGAATTTCAGGTATTTTATCTGGTAGCTCTGAATCTACTATGCTATTCTACACATATATGCATGTGTACTTTGAAATGGCTTCTTGAAGGTATTTAGGCTGTCTGAGATGCCTTCTTCCTTAGCTTTATTTTCTGGTCCTGTGGCACATTTGGATTGTTATTTTGTCTTTTCTGCAGCTTCTATGGGTCCGCAGTCAAGTCCTCGAACTTCTCGGTTGAGTCAGAATGGGGATGGCTATGTTCCTAATTCTTCTGACTTGCTTCCACCTGTAAATCGTTCATCTGAACAATCTACTGGTAAAGAAGATTCATGGTCAAATAGGGTGAAGAAGAGGGAATTGCCGCTTGATGATGTTGGTGGTATGGTAGGTACTTCAAGTGCCCCCTCAGGAATTGGGGTGTCTCTATCAAGCAGTACAAAAGGAAAGAGGAGCGAGAGAGATAGGGAGGGAAAGGTTTTATCTAGGAATGGAACTCATAGAATTGGTCGGCCAGCATTGTCAAATATTAAGGGGGAGAGGAAATCTAAAACAAAGCCCAAACAGAAAACTCAATTATCTGTTTCTGTAAATGGCCTTCTTGGCAAGATGTCAGAGCAACCTAAACCAGCATTTCCCTTGGAGGCAAAGTCTGGTGATATTAGATCTAGTAGCAATGGCAAGGGAAAAGATGGTTTTGGCTTGGATTCATTGGATGATCCCGAGGCTATTGATTTGTCCAGCCTGCAGCTACCGGGATTGGATGATGGCCAAGGGCAGGATCTGGGTTCATGGTTGAACATTGATGATGATGGATTACAAGACCATGACGACTTCATGGGTCTTGAAATCCCAATGGATGACCTATCAGACTTAAATATGATGGTTTAAAATCTTTCTCTGTATAGTCTTGTTCATTATACTATTGACAAAGAAAACATAATCACTGTTGTCAAGAAATGACCAGTTACATGGATGGTCATTTGGCTGCGGGTCCACAGTTAGGTTATATAGATTCTTTGGTAGACTTTACAAGATTTTCAAGTGAACCTTTCAGATGCTTTGGGTTTTCTTCCTGTGTTAAGTTGTTAACTTCGACTGTAAAGATCTTTTGTTCAAGGTACAAGTTAGCATGTCACAAATTAGTACGTTGTAGCCTTTACATCCCAGCAAACACTGTATCCTGGCTGTAGCTTTTACAAATCAGAGAACAATGCCTCTTGTACATACATTCTATATTCTAATAAAATCTGCTTTTTATTCAGTGTGATCTACCTCCTCTGGACTTGATACATCAAGGCTTTCTGTCCTTACCTTTTTTGTGTTCTTAAATTAAAAGAAATTACATGCTGATTCTTGCATTGCGGTTTGAGTTTTGGTAGAACTGGCTTTTGCTAAATGCAATAACTCATGCTTGGTATAGTTTGTCAAGGTTCTCCACTTTGTGACTGCAAAGCAAAATATAATACTTGGTATATTTCTTCTTTCCTTTTTCCTTTTCCTTTCATTTTCACCTTTCATGCCTTTACAGGTTCTGGTTAAATGAAATCTCCTAGGCCAGGTTATGGTAAGATTTCTTGTGCATTGTTCTTTTGTCATCTCTTTTAGCATCACGGCTGCGGATTTCAGTTGTGAGCCATTTTTTATATAACTGCAGGCTTCAATTGTGAGGTATGTGTATTATCAAATTGTCGGAGCATGTATCTCTAATTGATAATTGTGGAATACGTATTGTTCATTTCTTGTTTTAGTAAAGGTCTTCGACATCAAAAGGAAAACAAAAGAAAGTGTAGTGTTCTGTTTGTTTTCTGCAGCAAATTTAATGATAGTGATATCCATCTGCAGGATGTATATGTATCTGAATTGAATTGTGAGTTTCATCTTCTACATTATTGATTGCAGCATAGACTGAATGGCAGAGGTAGACCTGTTATCCCTTGCTGGTGCTCATAAACAATTTTTTGAATTCATTTTATGATTGCTAGTCTGACATTGTTCGACTTAGATGGCTGATTTTATATTTTTGTATTGAATTTTTACCTTAAAAAGAAATTATAGAAGTGGCTCTAATATTTATCAGGTTACATCCCCGCAGGTTTGTGACCCGTGTTTGAAGCTCAGTTCAGACCTCAAAGTTCACCTCATGTGCTGGTGACTCCTTTTCTAAATTTGGTGCAAGTGGTCAGATTGGAGCTCATTCATCTTTTTCTGGAATATATCCATTCTGATCTCAAAAAGACAGGAGGCCTAGCTATCATATCTATACACAAGCAGAAAACCAAAAGCAATGTTAACAAATACCTGATTAGGCATCAGAAAGCAAAAGTTAATTTGTTACTACTATGACCAAATAGAGAGAAGATAGCCTTCATTAATTTGCTTATTTCTGATTGAGGCTCTGTGGCTCTCTGCTTCCCATAAATATGGGTCAACGTATTCATGGGAAGAGATTTGGCAGGTAGGTTTTACCAAGTCATCTTTTTGTGTCCAGTATGGTGGTATAGAGTAAAATTTATTTTGCCCTTGGCAGCTAATTTTCTTCCTTTGGTTGATTTGTGTATGGCATTGGCGTTTAGTCGATTACATGTGACTACCCGTTTGCAGACAGATCCACAACGATTGTTAGGAAGCATAAACAAAGGAATGGGCTTGTTTTTTGTCATTGCTGCTTCCCTTCTGGAAGAAGGCTCATGTCTATGTCACAAGCTCTGTTAGCCCTCCTCCTTACCAGTGCCCTACAAATAGCAAATGTGATATACGTTAGGAAAATTTATAGTATGGATGGGTCCTCCATGTCGGACACTGATATGAAATGCAGTCCAATAAGACACTGATATAAAATTCTTTTTCCATATGTTAACCTTTTTATTGTATTGGCGTTCCATGTTAGTATCTGATATGAAAAATCTGATCCTCGATGTAATTTGTCATGTGTTAGAGAATCACAGCCCAGCCAAATGACCTAGAGAAGGGATGTTCTAAGTCGTATGCTACCCAAACTATTTCATAAAAGCAGGTATCTTGAATGCCTTGGTTCAATTGTTGGATTAAATTTAAATTGCATTTTTAAACTATTGGTTTAAGCTTCAAACTAATTAATCATTAAGATACTTGTTGGTTTAAAGCTTTCGAAAGCCTAAACTTCTGAGGACATGATTTATTATTATTATCTTGTTTCTTTTGTCAATCACTAAAAATTTGGGATCAGTGACCAATTTTTTGGGACCGGCCGGCCGGATCATCGTCACATGATTTTAGGACCCAATCGCTCAATTTTGTTTTTATCAGTTGCGGAATTCGAGTCACCAGTCATTGGATTTCAGCGACCATCAATCAAATCAAAAAATGACTTGTTTTGAAAAAATTTATTTTGTCATATTGGGCTTGTTCACTTAGATGCTTTGTCACAAAATTAAAGTTTTCAATTTTGATTTTGACATACATGATATAATATTTCTATGAGTGATGTTATTGTTGTAGTATCAATCAAATTCAAGAATTCAACATTCTCCCAAAATTACGATAGAAGCACAACTGTGAAACTGATAAATTTTTAAAGGTAAACAAAACTTAAATAATATTTTTTTTTTGAAAAGAAATTATGGTAAAAAAGTTTTCATGATGATAATGAGCTCAAATAGAGATAAGTTAAAAATTAATTTGACCCAATAATTAACTTGAAGTTAGACAAATTCAGATTATTTTATTGTAGTTGAGTTAGATAGAGTTTTATTAAATAAAGAAAAAAAAAAAAACCAAAATCATGAATAGCCCTAGCCAATGCTCATATGTCCTTTTTAGTTTGATAATTGACATTGATAAGTAAATCTTGAGATTACTAGAAGAGAACAATTGAGGCTCTGCTTATAACATTTTATAAATGTACACAAAATATGGTACATAAAAAGTTAATTCTTTGCTTGTTATTTTGAAAGAGAAAAAGAAAAGATAAAACATTAATTGAAGGTAGCAAGAGTATTCTAATGAGTCAAACTCTCTATTTTAGAGTCTTGATATTAGAAAGTTAACTTAGTTTTCTATATTTGAAAAATTAATTTATTTTAAATTTAATAAATGTTTATATATTTAATTACTAATATTTGTAATATTTTTTATTAATAAAAGTTCAAAAACATGAAAAGAATTCTTAGAATTACTGATATTGTAAATACTTTTTAATATAAAAAATATTGTTGAAAATACTCAAATAAGACTCTTATAATACAGAAAAAAAAAAAAAAAAAAAAAAAAAGAAAAATCCGAGTATGATAAGACAAAAGCTGAGAAAGAATAGAAAAAGAGAGAGGCGAGGCACGAAATGAGATGGAGGTTAAAGGAAAAAGTGTGTCAGTGCATGTATCTAATCTATTTGTTGTCGTACTGAATCTTCTCTCAACTTTCAATAATCTTACACGTCATCGACTTTTGATGACCAGACTCCGCATTTTCTGACAAACCGTCCATCTTTACGTGGCACTTTTTTTTACTCATTTTTCCCACATGACTCCATTCATTCCTTTCTCTTTAGTTTTTTTATTAGTTAAATTTTTATTTTATATTCTCTAATCTATTTATTTTATCTAAATGGTTTTATATTTGCTAATAATAAATAAATTTAATTTATTATATGTTTATTTTTTATTTTTTCTGAAAGGTTTTTATGCTATTTTTTATAGAAAAGTTATATAATTATTCTTAATAATAAACTAATATAGATATTATATATTTAATAAAAGAATAAAATAAAATACATGATACAAATTTCTCGATCGATTTTTCTTTGTGAGATATCTGATCTATAGGCGATGAAATATTCAATGAACGATCTATTCAGTTAAATACTTTCTCTTTTCTTATTACAGAATATTCGAATATAAATAAGTTAATATTAATGGACACGTGTGTGCTTCTCCATTTTTCTAATTCTTTCTGACATGATGTGTTTCTTTTGAGCTCTGCTATTCATTGGCATCTTCCCCTTCTCTTGCGCTGTTTCTTGTAAGGGTAAGCAAACTCTAACATTTTTGGTGTAATTGCTTTTGTTTGCATTATCTTTCTTTTATACTCATTATTATTGTTTTGTAATTTTAAGAAATTCTTGTAAGTTCTTGGAGAGTACTATAGTCATTAAATCTTTATTGTATCTCCGATCAGGACTGTTTTTTTTTTTTGATAAATTTATGGAAGATGGATAGATAAATAGGTAGTAGCTCCATATAGTTCAGGTGGTGACTCAGTTTATATCTTTTTTTTTTAATTATTAAAAGAAATAATTAACTTGGTTAGTTGAAGGTGGTTAACTGGAAAGTAAAAAAGAAGAGAAAAGAAAGAAGCCAATTTTCAAGAGGCTGATATCAATTGCCTTCAATTCAGGGAAGCTTGAAATCTCTGGGCTTTTCTATTTTGTTTTAATTCTCTTTCACGACTCTTTGCTTCTGTTACTAATTCTCATATCTTGCTCATTTGATCATATCCATCATTGTTTATAAACAAAAAGTAGATCAAAAGGTTAGTTTGGAAGGTGGAAAAGGAGGGTGTTTTTTCTTTTTGGGCCTCTCTCTCTTTCTAAGATCAATCATTGTTTTAGATAGAGAATACTCCAGTTGTGGTTAAATAAGTTCTAGAGCCATCTGTTTCTAGCATTTATTTCAAGTGTATTCTTTCATTTCTTTCAGTCTCGTTTATTGTAGGTTCGTGTCCATTTTTCAGCTATTATTTTTCTGCCCTGTTGAATTTTCATTCATTTCTTAAATCTTTTAGCTTCTTCAATTCGTTTCTGCTGTAAAAGCAATTCATTTGAGAAACGAATTAGAAGATACACAGTAGTGGCACACATAGGACCAGTTTCAAAGTTAAGAATTGTTGTCACAAGTGAAATGAATTCAATGGAGGAGTTATCTCCGGCAGTTGCTGTTCCATTTAGCATAGACAAAATGATGTGCAATAAGTCACCAGTAACAGCCCACATGGAAATTGCTGGCCTAAAGCGTATGGCAGATAAAGCAAACTTGATCTCAAACCCCACAAGGAAGCCAAATATGCCCTTTGAGTCTGTTACTTGCAAAAATGAAGGTTATAGCAGCAATAGTGCAAAGAGTGGAATTAATCAGGTGTTGGTAGCTGCAGATTTGAGTGCCAGGGAAACAATTAACGTGCGATTTGAGGATGATGAGTTAATATTGTTAGGTGATGACCAATCACTTGAAAATATATGTTCTCAATCTATGGCTAATGATACCAGCAGTATCTGCTGCGAGGAACTTTTGGCTTTAAATGCTAACTCAATTAGGAATTCATTGGATGTTGAAATAAGTGATGGTAATTTTGAAATGATCCCAAAGTCCTATCTGAGAGAACCAAATGTTGAATTAGAATCTATGGATGGTATTGTTTCAGTTGCGGCAGATACTGAGGATAAGAATGGCTATAGTTCTGATCCGAAGTTATGTACTGTACCTCCTGGGATGCTAAAAGAAAAGAGGATCAATATTAGTGTCTTTGAATCGGATAACATACCGCTTTGGGGATTTACATCTGTTTGTGGAAGGAGACCTGAGATGGAAGATGCGTTTGCTGCTATGCCACAATATTTGCAAATTCCTGCTCAAATGCTGATGGATGATCATGTCTTAAATGGCATGAACCAGAAAGCAGGTTGCTTCACTGCGCATTTCTTTGGTGTCTATGATGGACATGGTGGCTCTCAGGTACATTTAATTCCCTCTTTTCTCCTTTGGTTACGTATTCATCACTATCATCAGTGTATCAATAAACCAATATTGCTTTTCTTTGTCGAAACTGAGGGTGCTTTGTTTCTGTAGGTTGCTAATTATTGCAGTGAGCGTATTCATTTGGCTTTGGCTGATGAGATAGAAATTGCAAAAGTAGGCTTCTGTGGTGGAAGCACTAGTTGGCAGGAAAAATGGAAGAAAGCCTTCTCGAACTGTTTTATGAAAGTTGATGCGGAGACTGCAGGATCAAGGAAAGGCACTGCAGGAAGCAATATCAATGACTGTGAGGCTCATCCTGAATCCATTGCCCCTGAAACTGTTGGTTCTACTGCAGTTGTTGCCATTGTTTGTCCAACTTGTGTTATAGTTGCAAACTGTGGCGATTCAAGAGCTGTCCTGTGTCGTGGAAAAGTGGCTATGCCATTGTCAGTTGACCACAAAGTAAGGCATGGTTTCCTTGTTTTTGCAATACTTTCCAGGAAAGTTTCACCCGGCATCCTCAAGGTGGTCAGTCTATTTATCAACTTTATATTTTGCTTGCAGCCAGATAGAGAAGATGAATATGCACGGATAGAGGCAGCAGGAGGCAAGATCATACAGTGGAACGGGTCACGTGTCTTTGGTGTTCTTGCAATGTCAAGATCCATAGGTACACATCTCTACTCTGTTCCTTGATGTTGTTCACTTGTGCCTTTCATGTTCTTGATATTGGCATCTACGCCAAGCATGCTTGATGGCTTGATGCTACTAGAACATCAACAAAGGGCATGCAATCCTATTGCTTTAGTTCATATCAACAATGGACAGTATTAAAATATATTGTTAATAATGAATTTCATTTGTTGTATTCAGGTGATAGATATTTGAAACCATGGATCATCCCAGATCCGGAAGTAATGTTTGTTCCTCGAGCGAAAGAAGACGAGTGCCTTATTATTGCAAGCGACGGCTTGTGGGATGTGATGACGAATCAAGAAGCATGCGACATGGCACGAAGAAGAATCCTTCTTTGGCATAAAAGATACGGTGACACCTTGTCTGCAGAAAGGGGCGAGAGAGCTGATCCTGCTGCTCAAGCTGCAGCAGAATGCCTCTCGAGGTTTGCTCTTCAAAAGGGAAGCAAAGACAATATTACTGTTATTGTCGTGGACCTGAAATGTCACAGGAAATTTAAGAGAAAAGCTTGATAGACGGCTAATAACTAGTATGTTCGCCCACGGATATTAGTGATAAGACATTTAGAAGAAAAAGAAGAATTATATATATATATATATATATGCATCCTTTGTTTTCTTTATATTTGCAGCAACTCGGTTTAGCCCATTAATTTTTTATTTGGGCTAAACATTATATTCGAGGCAAGTCTATAATTTGTATACGAAAACCTGCAATGCAATATAGTTTTCTTCTTCTCCTTCTTGATTCTTCTAAATCCGATTAGAGAAAACAAGGGCTTCAGACATCATTGTTTTGATCGAAAAGGAATATCCTAACCAGACACTTGTTCTGTAACCAATCCAGCAATTACAGAAGACGAACAGTTCCAAACACTTGCAGCTTTATAAAATGTCTCAAGTAACCATCATTATCCATAGCATACATACTTTTCTGTGTCCAGCTGCGTGCGGTTGCTTATCAGGACATGGATGAGGCAGCAATATGTCAATGAAATACAGTATTTGGAAAATGGTAAGAGCAGAGGTCCATTTTTGTGTGAAAGTATCGCAACAAATGCTCCCATCACCTTTATTTAATATTGGGGACGAAAGATTTTGGCCCTAAATGCAACCTTTGGAGGCATTAAAAGAGTAATCCATAGTAACTCGAACTACAACTCTTTTACATGGACGATCACAGGGTCCCGTGATTGCTGCTTGCAAGTGGAACACGTCTTCGGAACTCAGATACACAGCATGTACACTGAAACAAGTAGGTGGAACTTTCTGCAAATGATCCAGTTCCCCTTCAATGCGCGTAAAAGCCAAACGACTACAAGCCATAATGCTTCAAACTGGGACTTAAAGATGAAAAATTAGGGTTTGGAGGAGATTTAAAGGAAAAACAAATATTTATTCAATTGCTTACAGAAAAATTTAAATGACTAAAGAATATAGCCACAATCAAAGATATAATAAAATCTACAAAGACAATTTTCCAATCTCTAAAATAAATTAATTATTAAGAAAAGCTAACATAATTACTCTCAAGTTAATTACAAAATTTAGAAGGTTAATATCAAGAATAGTACAAGTTACAACGGACATTGTATATATTCATTGACACCAACATTAATATTAAAAAGCACCTTTACCAGTAATGATAAGCCCTCAATTCAACAGTATCTGTTCCTTGCACGATAAATCTTTTGGTGCCGGTAAGTTTCCATGAAAGTAATAATGCTTTTTTTTACAGCCATAAAACTTGTCATTGTAATGGCAGCAAGCAGTTTATTTTTCAATTGCAATGGCAGCTAAAACCTCACCAAGTCTTCAAAATTTCAGGCAGGTACCTTCCCTAAATTGCCTCACGTCCTATCTGTTTGCAAATAGGAACTCTTATTAAAAAGAGTTAAGAACTTCTATATTAAAATAAGTTTCGAACTTATATATTAAAACAGGAATGTATACACGCACAACATTTTCACTATAATTCAGTAGGAAAATTGCATTCAACTTAAAGGTACTGTCAGACTCTTAGACGATATACTAAATTCAAGATAGCCCGCAACTGAGAGCTTAGGACAAGGAATTTTTAATTGCCTCCCATGCCACAGAATGGCCACACTAAATGTGTGAACAAGCAAATGTAAAATGAAAGAAGGAAGAAGTTACATTTTCAACAGAAGAATGTGAGATGGATAAAGGCTTGCTGTATTGAATGCCATGGTTTGTACTAAAGATAAGTGTAATGGAAGTCTTGTTACCTACACCAACATTTTGTTCAGCAAAAATGAGAATAAAGTAAGGTTAGATTTTATGAAGTAAAAATGGAAACAAGATTTTTAGGAAGTACAGTATAGTTTTCAATTTTATTTTGTTTGGAAAGGGTAAATGGTAAATGAAGATTTTAAAAGATAACATTTTTTTTTTTTAAAAAAAAAAAAATCCTCACCCCACTGATTTAATGGGCTGAGATTTAAAGGGTTTTAGAGATTTTTTAAAATTTCCAAAAACCTTACTTCTCAATTGGTATTTCCTTCTTCAAAACTATAATTGGAGATTCCAAAATTTTATAAAATTCTCAAAAACCTTAGAAAACCTCTATCCAAATAGGCTGCAAGAAGAAAATGCCAGTTTCTTCTTTTGTTTCCTCATAGGTTCGTCCAAGGTCCTAGGCATTATAACTATTACCACCTGACAATAATTGTGGTTAAGTTATTTTTTTCTTCCTTTTTCTCTAATTGCATTTTTTTAAATTAACTTGTAAATGATCTCCATTTTATGCAAATACTATAAGAAAAGGAGCAAATAGAAAAAAAAATATTGATAAGTACAGGAAAAGAACATTTGAGTGAAAATTCATCATGCAAGAAGCACTAACTCACAGAACAAGGAAAGTAGCAATTCTCCAAAGGATGTGAAGTAAAACTGACTAGAGCATAAGATCAATACCCCTTCTTTTATAGGATTTGAAAGCAAAATTGGTACTTACCAATTACTTCAAAAGGTTGCAAGTGGAGAGCCTGCATTTGTGAAGTAAGATGAGAGATCCACATGCAGGTCCTCGTACATGTTCATTAATGGATGTGCCTGGTATTTGCATTGGGAAGTTAGGAAGAAAAAGAAGGTCAGATCCAGAACTGTTCATTTGATTTCATTTCAAACTCAAGGGGCCAAAAGAAAATTACTTTCACTTACCATAAGCTCATGGGCTGACAGTCTGTTGTTTGGGTCTTTCTGCACACTAAAAGGGAAAATAGAACCCGAGATGGAGATTAGTATACTAAACACTCATAGCAGTGTCTAGGCTGATTGAAAACACCAATTAAATCCTACCGCCAGAAGTGTTATTCCATTCCAAAGGAAAAGAGGACAAAATTGACAAGCAAAACCTTCGTTTATAAATGCATAATTTTAATATATTTCCTTTTTCTTTTAATCAATTCAACTAAATATACACATCCCAGATCACGACAAATATATTACACAGGCAACTTAATTACACCAAATAATATCAAACATAAGTTCCTTGATAATTATAAGCTCAACTCCTGAATTATCACATTCACATATATCATATTAAATGCATAAAATCAGCCGACGAGTAAAAACAGCAAAACAATCACAGAATTTATATTTTTTTGGAAACATCAGATTATCTTTACCATGAAGACACGAACGAACAGAACTCTGGAGAAAATTGATCAGAAGGTGCGGAAGGTTGTGGTTGCTCAACAACAGCTTCCATAAGCTCATAAACATTAACCCAGTCTTCACCCTGCTCTGGAGGGGAATATGGAAATTTACCAGTTGCACATTCCAATAATACCAAACCCAGGCTCCAAATGTCACTTTTGTAGCCATACTTTGCTCCACTAATTCTCTCAGGCTATAGAACACAATCACACAGGAACAAGTTACAAATACAAGCATTAATAATACAAATATTGTAGGAACTTCGTAGCCAGAGAAAGTGGATCGGTTCTTGCAAAACGGCAAAAGTCACTAGCACTACCACATGTTTAATCAAATACTTACAGACATATAGTTGTATGTACCAACAAAAGTATTAGCCAGCCCAGAGGTGCTTGCCATTATCGCACTCACACCAAAGTCAGTGATTTTGACTTCTCCTCTGTGATTTATTAATAAATTAGAAGGTTTCAAGTCCCTATGGATAATGTGCTTTTCCTGATGAAGATATAATAAACCCTTGAGCACCTGCAGCAATAGAAAGAAATAAAAGCGAATAAAAAAAGCAACTGGCAGTAAAGAAAATGGAAAGTACTATGAAATAACTTAGATTCCTGAGTTACGTGATTTTCCAAATATATTCACCTGTTTACAAATAGCAGCAAGATATGGTTCTGGTATTGTTTTAACTTTTTTCAGAAGATCAGCCAGAGATCCTCCATCCATATATTCTAAGATAATTGAAATGGCACCATTGTCATAGAAAGATTGGTAACACATGACAACATATGGACATTGTGATGATTGATTAATTTTTAATTCCTGGGCAATTGCTTTCCTTGAATTCTCCTCAATATTCATCTGTATAACCTGAATATGAATAACAATACAGAGTTCAAGATAGACCGATCAATCATGTAAATTACATAGCATGCACATATCATGGACAAGAAGTATACTGATTGATAGTCAAACAGTCATCTGAAGACTATGGAAAAATGTCCATAAGGAGTAACCCCTTAAGAGAGTTAATATGAAGGAAGGACATGGAGCAACACAAACCAATATTATGCCTCGCTTTTCACTTCAAACCACTTATTTAATCTGAAAGATTTAAGAGCATGAAGGACTAAATATGAATATCAAACCACTTAATTAATCTGAAAGAATTTCAAGAAATATATAGCAACCTGTTGAAATCACTACCATGACCTAAATATGAGAACATGAAGGATAGGGGCTGCAGGAAAAACAGAGTTATTGGTCTAATTTTCAGTTAGGTTGTTGCAGCAATGCCTATTAAAAGCAATCCCTTTGACTTGCAAGAGAAGCATACAAAAGATATACAACTTTCGTTCTTATAATTTGAAACTTAAAATGTATTTCCAGATGGGATAAACATAAAGGTACATAAGGGAAACTGTGACAGAAGTCCCACAGCGTAGAAAGAAAAAAATTTTATCAATAAGAGAATTCTAGGTACTATTCTTTCTCTAACTAGATATATAAAGGAGGCACGTGATTCTGAATAGTCTGCAGTGATTGTCATTTACTCAGAAATAGATACATTAACTTGTGTAAAGTACGTTTATTGGAAACAGAAAAATGAAAGCTTGATGCAATCATTCATTCATAGCCAGCCCCCTAGTTAGCAGGGTAAGAAAATTTTTGAATGCCCAAAGAAAATATACACGAAATACAAAAATTTATATACGATTGAAGATAAGAATTGTTGACATTAATACAGATTGTAATAACTAGAGGACCCATGTACTTAAGTACATAAATGATAGAATGGGAGAAAGCAAGATATAAGTCCTGAATGAACCATACCTTTAATGCAAAAAACTGGCCTGTCCATTTATGTTGCACCAACTGTACAATTCCGCTACTTCCCTTACCAATGACCTTAATGGTGTCTATGTCTGCTAAACTTAATTGGTTGTCCAATGGCTTAATTGGGGGTGGCTGCAGACAGGCATGCAAAGAAAACAAGCTAAGATTTTGTAAGGCAAGAAATCACACAGTAATTAATAATATCCCTTAATTAAAAGTATAAAATCTTAGGGCATTTCCTTTCCTTTTTTCTTTTTATAATTGAAAGCCCCTTATATTAGCCATGCTACTTGTAATTCCTATGAATCCGCGCAGAATAAAACTGAAAAGTTTGGATAGCACAATATAGTAATGGGAGGTGTATACAACTTTGAATAGGAATTGAGATTTGCATTCTCAGTAAGGCTTTGTCAGGTAAGTGGCTGTGGCTCTGAAGATTCTATATGAAGATGATAGGTTATACAGGAGAGCTATAAATACTAGGAACCTTCATTTGTGCAACAAATTAAAAAAATTGTTGATACGTATTTAAAGCAAGTGGCTTGTAGAGGACATTGAGCAACAAGAGCACGTCACATTTCCGAGAATTAGTATTTAATGATACTCAGTATATACACAATGCAAAAAAGAGTCCGTACAAATTCATATATAGCGATCCAGTAAATACCTAACTCAAACTAAAGAAAAATCAAAGAAATTCAGCTTTTAATACCTTTCTTTAAACGGAATTGCAAAAGTATTAGATCATTTCTTTAAGAAAAGAGAACAAACTTACTGCTTCGGGTTCAGTTTGAGAGACAAGTCGAACACCATCGCGATTAACAAGTAGATCGCCGTCCATAAAAGTACCGCTTTGAGTTCTGCAACCGATCCGCAACCACAAATCAGGGCCTAAAATAGCAACACAAACATATCTATTGACACACAAAGTAACAAAAAGAAAAACTTACAAGAACTTAGCAAAGGAGACTTCATCAGGAGGAGGAAGAGCGAGCTTCAGCTCCACAATAGGGTTTAATGTTCCTTTTTTCATGATTCAGTTTGAGATTTCTTGTGTTCGTGTGGAATGAGAGAGAGAGGAGAGGAGAGTCGTTGCAAGTCTTCTGAAGGTTTAATTTAAATTAAAGAGTAAATTAGAGAGTGATAAGGAAAGTTAAAGGAAAAAGGAATTGAGAAAATTGGTTGGTAAGACAAAGGAATGACTAAAGAGACCAGTCCCCATTACAGAACTCGCAGCTTATATGAACATGCTTCAGACCTTCCCGTTTACTTTTCCTTTCCTCTTTTTTACTCGCGCCCTTTTTCCATTTTTCTTATTTTTCCCAGTATCCCTTTCTTTTACTTTCTACTATAAAAATATCAAATATATTAATTGTACAGATTTAATTTAGTTTAATCCAATTAATAAAAAATAATTGAAGTATTTAGCGGGAGTGTTCAACCAAACCAATGACTTAACCAACTCGAGAAATCCGATAAAAATTGAAATTAATTTTAAATTGTTTTGAGTTAAAAATGATTTATAAATGTTTAAAATCGAATAAAAATGGATTAAATTTAATTTTAAATTTAAAAATTATAATAAATTTTGACTCAACCTAAAATATAATTTATATAGAAATACATCATTTTAATATTATATATATTTTCTTTTATAATTTTAACATTTTTGACAATAATTTTATTATTTATTTATTATTTTTTCTCTTAAATCTTTAATAATATTATTTAGTTTTATTATTTTCATCAAAAAATAATATTTAATTTTAAATTTTATTTATTTAACTATATTCATTCATCAAATTTAATTATATAATTATATGTAATTTTATTTGTTACTTTTTTATTTAGTTTTATTTTTTCGGATTTGATTTTTAAAATCCAACTCAATTAAAAATCAAATTTATTAGTTTTTTAATTTTAAATATTGGATTCATTTTTTAAATAAGTATAACTAGACCAATATGATTTGAGTTAGCATATAACTTTTAAACCGATCAACTATATTCACAAACACCCTTAATATATAAAATCATGCAAATATATCTTTAATTTAAACTGCTTAATGTATCCCAATAAGTTATTAAGTCATGTTTCTTCTCTGTTATAGGAGCATATGCAAAAATTAAGCTTCCAAAAGACACATTAATTCATTCTTTTTCTATATATAAATTTTAGAATGGAAAAAAAACTCTTTAATGGCTATTAAGTATATTCTATTATTTATCTCTCTTACCTTTTTTATTCTTTTAAGAGTCACATTCTCTATTTTAATCATTTATTTTTTTTATTTTATTAATAAAAAATTTAAGTATAGAATAAAATAAAAACATAATTGGAATACACACATTTCAATACAAACTAAAATAAATAAAAAATTAACTATTTATAATTTAATAAAAGTGCATATAAAGAGTATTGACAAGGATGCTCTTAGTAAATAAATTTATGGGAAAACTCTTAAATAGTCCATTTCACCGAATGCAAATTAAAGATATTAGTCTAATATTAATTGCATATAGAGTTATCTTCATTTAGCTACGAGATGATTGTCTCTCTATACAAAGCAATTCAATGGAAGGATCCAAAAGGTTGACAATTGTAATTTCTTAAGAGTTTCTCATTGCTAAATGTAATGACGACATTGAATAAAGAAAAAGTAAAAAAAAGTAATAATGACAATCTAAACACAGTCAAATGAAAGTGCTGCAGCAATCCTGTGCTTATCATTCCTAAAAATAACAATAATGCACTAATTTAGCAATAATGCTGAAATCCGAGTTCGAGTGCATTATGTTAGGAGAATGATCATAATAATGGAGAAAATGAAATCCACGGACCATGTTGTCATTGACGAGCTTCTAGCCTTTATGCTTTTCTCCTTCTCTTAGCTGTCAATGGCTTTAAGAGGTCCACAACTAAGCACTGCTGTGAGCCGAGCAAAAGATGTCTCTGGATACTCCTTGTTCGGAGATTCATCCTAAGCCAGATGATCGGGATCTAGATGGTTCCCAGAAAAAGAATAAAAAGCCACTGCCAATGTTCGACGAGGCAATTGAGTTTCTTGCCAGGGAAGGAAAAACGGTCATTGACGTTTCTTATGATGAGTTCAAAGAAATTATGGCACAACTCAACATTGAATATGGCAAACCCCTTACAACATATTCAAGAAACAAAACTTTGTTAGAAAAACCTTTAACCAAATCATCCACAAAAAACCCCTCACCATAAAAGAATATGTTCAATCCTCCTCACTTTCTCAGTGTTCACTTACTGCTACTTCTAAGAAAACTCTCTCTGCACTCTCTTATGGCTTTCTAACTTTCTCATTTCTCTTCTCTTGATCCAATGGCAATGTTCTAATAGTTGCTACGATCTGTTTCTGGTGTAATCCAAAACTACTCTGATCACAAGACAGAAGATCGGAATTCAGTTCTTTCCTGATTGCGTTGTGTGGACGCACATCATTGGTTCAGATCTTCCAAGCAAGGATATTCTGATAGGATTTGATGTTTATCACCAAGCTCAAAAGCTCCAAATCCTTCCAACTGGTATAAAGTTCAAGAGACAGTTTAGGTCATACACTGAAACTTCAAATCTGTTTTCTGCTGACGGGATTGTAAGAGGTGGCAGATTGTGGGCCAGCTCTTTTAATTTTTTGACAGCTGTCGTTTGTTCCGCTCCCCATGGAGGAGGGTTCTTCTTGAGCATCTTTGAGAGGTGGCACGTGTAACCAGACAGGTGTGGAATGGCCTCTCGAACATAATTCAGGATTCCTTATCTCTTGCAGACTCTTTTGAAGAGGAAATAGAGTCCCTACTTTCAGAGCAAGAAGATCTTACCCCAGAAAGCTTATTTGGGTTAGAAATGGAGTTCTTCTTGAGCATCTTTGAGAGGTGGCACGTGTAACCAGACAGGTGTGGAATGGCCTCTCGAACATAATTCAGGATTCCAAGGAACTGTTGAATTTGTTTTGCTTGCACATTTCTGGGGCTACATCCCAGACAAAGTGTCCTCTGACTTGTGCAGCATAAATCTGGTTGCCAGATGCTTGAAAGGAGTGAATAGGGACCTTCTCCCTAGGCCGTGATACTGGTTGTATCATTGATGCTTGGAAAATTGACGGTCTTTGAGGAAGATTCCTCGGCTTCGATTCTTGTATAAAGAGGGATCGTTTTGATTGAGGCTGGAGCTTCTCATAATTTGTTACCCACTCAATAGGAATTAGTTTTTGTAGATCTTCCTTTTCAAGCTGTCGAGGAGCTTGAACTATTGTAGGAGTTTGGCCCAACGTTTTGTACCTCCTGTACAAAACTGGACGGGTACCGGGTTTCCAGCCTATAAACCTTTGGATCTGACTCAATCTCCATTCTGCAAGTTGCAGAAGGGGGTTTGCCATATTCAATGTTGAGTTGTGCCATATTAGTCTTAGTGGGATACCCACTAACCTTTGTATATTTTCTACCGACTCTCCACTCTATATAAGGAGAGGTCTTTGATAATAAGAGCCAAGCAAGTTTTCCTCTAAACAAGTCTCTCTAAGCTCGACAGCTTGAAAAGGAAGATCTACAAAAACTAATTCCTATTGAGTGGGTAACAAATTATGAGAAGCTCCAGGCAGCTCAATCAAAACCAGTTCAAGCCACAGATCCCCTCTTTATACAGCAAAAGGATCTGATGGTGAAGAGTCGCTGAGAGAGCATTTTCAACTTGACTAGCTCCCGTGATCTGGACTTGTACTTTCAAGGCAGTGGATAGATAAGGATCACTTAGAGAGAGGTTAAAGTTTGGAAAGAAAGTCAAAACAACACTACCAGTGTTGAGTGTTGTGAGGGGTTTTTTGTGGATGATTTGGTTAAAGGTTTTTCTAACAAAGTTTTGTTTCTTGAATATGTTGTAAAGGTTGATGATAGGTACTAGAGTATCTTCTATCTGTACGTTATCAGGAATATGGGAGATCTCAACAAGATGATCTATCTTGTTAGATATGGTTTTCTTAAAGAAGTGTAAGAGATTCATAATAGGCACCTCTATAGCATGATGACAGACTGTAGACAGGCACCATAGAAACCATAACTCACTTTCATGCTTTGGATGTTCAGGAGATAAGTGTTATGCCTTTTGGGCTCAAGACGGCCCCATCTCAATTTCAGAAGATAATGATTGAGATTTTTGGGCCTATCCTTTACTCTTCTTTGATCTATATCGACGACATCCTTCTATTCTCAGACAATAATTCCAGAGCTTTGGAATACCATGCTATTTTCACCAGATGAGATACAACCTGAGGTTAACAATATGATTGCGGCTACAAAGAGACCAGTCACCTCTATTACTCTTGGAGAAATCTGGCAATTCACACTCTCTTCCATTAAGAGACTGTGTGATCAACAGGAATTATTCAAAAGGTTGTCTAAAATATCCTTCTGACTTTCTTCATGCAGACCAATCATCAAGATTGGTATTTCACTATCATTTGAATCTGAAGAAGATTCTTGTGAAGACTCTGTGGAGTCTGAGAACTCCATTTCTAACCCAAATAAGCTTTCCTTCAAGACAACAAATTCCCTCTCCCTCGAATCTCAAATCTCAAGGTCCACATCCAAAAGGCCCAGTACTATTCCAAATTTGACCTAAAGGCAGGCTTTTGGCAACTCGGTATCCAGCCCACAGAGAGATACAAAAGGGGAGCCGAGAGCTGTTCATGGCATAATCCTCATGCTGTAAACTCAAAGCATGGACAGATCCTCAAGTTAAGACACAAGCGGCCTCTTGCCATGGGGGTCTTTCTACTCTTTTGGATCTTTAAATTAGCTGAGTTAGCTCTTTTGGATTACACCAGAAACAGATCGTAGCAACAAAAGTTAGTGGATATCCCACTAAGACTAATAATACAGCACTATCAGACAAAAGTTAGTGGATATCCCACTAAGACTAATAATACACTCCACTTACATAATAAGGACAAACAATAATATAAAAGAGTGGCCGACAATTGTATGTGGTCAGAAGACGTCATCATATGAGTCATCATCCATTGGCTGGGAGTCTTGCATGAGGGCTTCTTGTTGTGCCCTGGTTAAGGTAGGGTCATCCAGAGGAGTTGGAAGATCAGAGAAACAGAAATGTTCAATGGATTGTTCAGTTGATTGATGTCCATTGAAGGTGCAGACTAATGGTGTAGACACATTAAACAAAAGTTAGTGGATATCCCACTAAGACTAATAATACAGCACTATCAGACAAAAGTTAGTGGATATCCCACTAAGACTAATAATACACTCCACTTACATAATAAGGACAAACAATAATATAAAAGAGTGGCCGATAATTGTATGTGGTCAGAAGACGTCATCATATGAGTCATCATCCATCCACTAACTTTTGTTTAATAGTGCTGTATTATTAGTCTTAGTGGGATATCCACTAACCTTTGTTTGATAGTGCTGTATTATTAGTCTTAGTGGGATATTGGGATATCCACTAACCTTTGTTTGATAGTGCTGTATTATTAGTCTTAGTGGGATACCCACTATCATGCTTCTTTGAGCTCCAGTGTCAAAGAAAGCTATTACTGGAACAGGCTTGGAGTATTTTGAGGACAGTATCTGTATGGGAATATATGGGACTGGAGGAGGTTTTGTAGTAAATTGAAAAGTTTCAGGAGATGGAGGAGAAACAAAGAAGGAAGATAATAGGGTTGGAGAGAGAGGATATTGTATTGCATCTTCCAGAATATCCTTCTGACTTTCTTCATGCAGACCAATCATCAAGATTGGTATTTCACTATCATCTGAATCTGAAGAAGATTCTTGTGAAGACTCTGTGGAGTCTGAGAACTCCATTTCTAACCCAAATAAGCTTTCTGGGGTAAGATCTTCTTGCTCTGAAAGTGGGGCCGTCTTGAGCCCAAAAGGCATAACAGTCCACTGGTATTGGGCATTAGGGATACAAAATGCAGTTTTGTATCTCTCTGTGGGCTGGATACCGAGTTGCCAAAAGCCTGCCTTTAGGTCAAATTTGGAATAGTACTGGGCCTTTTGGATGTGGACCTTGAGATTTGAGATTCACTCCTTTCAAGCATCTGGCAACCAGATTTATGCTGCACAAGTCAGAAGACACTTTGTCTGGGATGTAGCCCCAGAAATGTGCAAGCCAGAGTGCCTATGTCATGATGACATGGATTATGCTGAACCCTGTTTTCAGCAAAACATCCTTGCTGGCATTACAGGATCACAATTATGACTGGAAAACTTATGTCTGAAAAAACCAAAGTAAAAATAAATTTAAAAATAATCAAAGACTTTATATTTTTCCCACCAATTAAGCACTTAAAAGTGTGAAAATATTATTAAATGATGTATAGCTTTTCTGTGTTGAGTATTTTTAGTTTACAATGAGATATTGATTATATATATATATATATACATTGTTCTAACGGGTGCCTCCTTATGTTCTAACGTCTGTCTATTTCTATGTGAACGTCTAATTCTTAACTTTAAATAAGGTTGAAGTGACATTTTCTTCTTTAAAAGAAAGATTACTCCCTTATCTGGAGGTCTGTGATGTCTATGAGACTCCTACTTCTGTACTTCTGGAGTCCCTTTCTGTGTTTCTTCTTCAACAAAAAGACTAGCAATTATTATTCATATTTTGCTTGCTTGATACGAAGAAAATCAAAATTGCTACTCACCTATTGCTCACTTAATGTAGTAATTAATATTTTTAGAAATTTATTTATTGATTTTAAAATATTAAGATATAAGTTTGTAGAAATTTTTAAAGGTTACATTGTACGGACAAAAAATGAAAAAAGAAATGGATCACTTAGTATTAATGGAAGAAAATAACTCCAAATTAGCTGATAAAAATTAAGCTTTTGTTTCAAATTCTTTGGTCTACAAAAACTGTCGGGACGTTCATATAAGTCAGCAGAGACAATTCAACTCTTCCGCTTTATGTGGGAACTAAACACTAAACACGGTGCAATAACAGGTGAGGAGTGTCTCCTGTTTCTTTTTTCTATAAATAAAATATTTATTATTATTTGTAACCTATTTAATATATTATATAAGATAAATGAAAACAATACTTTCATAATATTCTTACCCACTTACAATTTCTTTTTATTCTGAATACTTTGAATCTTCGTCAAATTATTTTATCAATATGATTATCTCATAGGTTCTACAAGCCAAAATATACAGTAAATACAATCATTTCATATAAAAAAAAATTACATTTTATTATTAATAAATTATAATATTTCTCAACAGATATGGATGAAGTACTGAAATAAAAAAATGTAACTAAACAATAATATTAAGGAAACATGGTGAAAAGTAACACCCAGACACAAATGTAACATCTATATTGCTCTGTTCATAAATTACAAAGGATAAACACTGACCACAGGTATAACAGTAACAATCTGTTGAATATACAATGTGTGAATCAAGATTTGTCATAGAAGCAGAGATGTCTCAGCAATGAGCCTTTTCCAACGAAAGCATAAAGGCCCCCTCTTTACTTACCTCACAGTCTACTCAGTCACTATGAGAATGCCCACTTCAAGAATTGATTATTCTGAAGGAGTATTTTGATAGCAGCTGTGGAACTCCTGAGATTATTCCTCCATATGTCTACGAAATGAACAATCGAAATAGATTACAAATGACAACCAGCTTGATTAACTTCAGTAAATTTACATGCTTTAGAATTTCATGGAGACTAATCATGTAGCCATCTTAGGGTCCCAAAATAAACAGCCCCTCTCACCCACCAAACAATAGTATTAATAACATCACAAACTTGACAGCAAGCCATCAAGATAACGTACAGGATCAATCCAACCTCAACAGACAGCTAAATGCAAAATACCATCCATATTTACAAATCCTGACAAAGAATTGTACCTTGTGATTATCATGGATCTGGGACAATGGAACAGCTAGCAGTTTAAGGTTTTTTGGTACAATGAACTTACAACTCGTTGGTAACCTCACAAGGAAGAGTTTTGTGCACTCCTATATAAATAGATAACAAAGAATTTAAGAAATCTTTGCAAGGATAATACTGCAATAGAGCAGTTTCAGTTTAATCACCTTAGGTGTTTTAAGGTTAGGAGGCAAGTAAGGATACAACAAAGTTTCGAAGTCAGGCCTCCACCACATCCCAAGGCACTCCCCCACCTGGACAAGACAAAAAATATATATATGTAATTCCAACACAACCTGCAATAGCTATACTGCCAGATAAGCACCAAATATGCAAACTAATTACCTCCCAGTCAGTTTGATCTTGATTATTAGAGAGTTTTCTTGATAGCTTACGTTTCAATCCACCAATATCTAGAAAATCCGAAAACAAATCCCAGTTCTATCAGACCTTACAAGTATGCTACTTATTTAAAGAATCTTTTTTTTGCATCGCCAGTTTCATGTAATAGGATGCATAAAATACAAACTAATACCTGATTCACCTGGTCTTATGCGACCACCAGGAAGCTTAAAGATGGAATTTTTAATTTGCAATAGCAAAAGATGGGGGTGTTTGAACAACTCAACCTGATTTGATAACATCAGTATCATCTTAAATCTCAATTCTAACATTTCTTAATCGACATTAATCAAAAGTTACCAACTTAATACAACTAAGCTTAAAATGTCTAAAAACTATCAAAGAACAAAGCAAGAAAAATAAAGGCAGCTGATAACAGACCAGAATAACAGCCTCCACGCATGTCCTCAATCCATGAGCAAGATAGCTAATTCCAAAAACAATTCGAAATCACTTCAAAGAAAGCAAAGTAAAGAAAACCCTTTAAACCAAAAGACAAAAAGAGATTAGAGAAGTACTTGGATTTCATCCTCTGTACACGATCAACTAAAGTCTCATCTCTGAAAGGAAGAGGATCTTTTGATCCAAAATAGTATCTACTAAGTGGGTATATGTCTAAAACAAAACCCTGATCCCTACTAGCTTCATGGTGATTGTTATTAACAACTACTTCATGATCACCCATCTCAAATTTTGCCCGTAAAATAACAAGAAAATAGCTCAAGAATAGAAAGAAACAATAAATAAACAAGTAGAAGTATACAGAAGAAAAGAGAAGGTGTCCTTTGCTAATGTGCACTTTGTATAATTTAGTACGTGTCCTTCCCTGGATTGTGGATGCTTTTGCTCGCTGCTGGACATTGGTTTTACTTTTTGTTGCATTATCTTGCTTGACTGATACGGACATAGGAGAGAGAACGGTAGGCTTGACGACTGTGGACTGTGGAGATTGGCAAGTACTTTAATGGGCTTAAAGCTTGGGTCAGAATTTCTGATTTGGGTGTTTGTTTAAATTTCTAATAGTCTTCTAGGCTTAGCTCTGCACAGTACTAATAGACCTTCACTAGGAAGTCAATCTCGTCCAAAAGAAAAACAGCAAAAAAAAAAAAAGTGTATTCTATCATCATATTAATCTGATTTATTTTTTATTTATTGGAATTCAATAGAGCATGAATCATATAATGAGAAAATATTTTTAATTTAGTGGATAATAAATTTTACTATATTAATAGAAAATAATCAAATTTAAAATATTTTACTCTACAAGTGAATACCAATTGTATTACTGATCGCTAGAGTAATTTAATTATTAAATTATTTATTAAAATTTTGTTGTAATGTGTAATCTTTATGTAATGAAAAATTATTCTATTATTATTATTTTCATTTATCTTTTATTATGGGGGAATGTATCTAATATTTTTTTTATAAATAGATACCGGTCAAATTACTTTTTTATTAGTCGTTTATTTATACATTGCACGACTATCGTTATTATTTTGATTATAAAATTAAAATTATAAATGTAATTTAATATTTTTAATTTTTAATATTAATTTATAATATTTTAAAAAATAATAGCAAATTAACTATTTATTTTAAATATTTTTAATTCTTTCAAAATTTTATTAGTACAATATTATTTTAAAATATCTATTTATTAATTCTAATATTATGTAAATTAGTACTACCAATATAATTGATATTACTATTTATATAATTAAAAGTTATTATATAATTAAAAATAATTTATTAGTAAATATAATATTTAAAAATATTATTTTCTATAACTAAAATTATTATCTAATTAAAAAATTAATTTATTAGTTAATATAATGAATATGCTATTTTTTAGAATAATTATGATTTAATTAGAAAAATAATTATTATTTAATTAAAAAATTAATTTATTATTAATATGTTATTTCTTAGAATTAAAATGAGTGTTTAATTAGATATGTAATTTATTAATCAAAAAATTAATAGAAAAAATTATAAAATTACACATAAATTTGAATTTCATGTTTCAAAATAAATATACATGTCAAAATAAAAATTTTATGTATTAAAAATAAAACACACATGTCAAAAAAAAATTAAATTTTAAGAATTAATATATATATATATATATATATATAAATTAATAATCTAATTATTAAATCGTATGTTGAGAATTTTTAATTTGCAAGTGGTCAATTATAGAATTATTATATTAATTATATATTTATTTGTTTTGAGTTGAAGGTTAGACCATTTGGTGAAATGTGATGAATCATATTTTCTGCCGGTATCATTAATTTATTTAGATAAATATATTCTTTCTTTTTTCAGTATACAACACTTTGAAAACTATAAAGGGAATATTAAGTTGAGAAGCACCTTGTTAATTCATTATCATCAAGCACCATATAAATCATTTTTACACAAATTCTATTTTGGTAAATGCTAAAATGGAAACTTTAGTGCATTAACAAATACATTAATTATGTGCCCTTTGCAAATAAAAATAATAAAATTATGGGAATATTGCCGGCTATAAGTCGGCATTATTTGAGTACAAATAATAAAAAAAACAAAAAGAAATAGAATTGTTTCTCACTGTTGACCAATAAGAAACCTTAGCTTTGGATACCTAACATAGATGAAATAAGGGTATAATTGTCTTTAAAATAATTATAATCCAATCATAATTCATTATTTTCTGACCTACCAACCTTTAAACTACTCCACAAAAAAAAAAAAAATTATATTTATCATTTTATATAATTCAAAAAATTATTATTGAAATCTTAAAAAGAACATTTTGTTTTCTTTATATTAGAAGAAAAGAAAAGGTACATAAAAGAGAGTCAATTTTGCTCTGCCTTCAGTGATTGACAATAAACAAAAAACAGCTTTACTTGTCATCTAAAGCCCTTCTATTTATGCTTATCAAGAGAGGAAAAGAAAAAACCCATCTTTTGTATCACTTCTTTGATCTATATAAATACCCATCCAAAGATTTTCACTATCCAGTTTCCCGTTTCCCACAGGCAAGAACGCTTCTTTGTTTTTACTTATGTTTTTATTTCTAATTTGTTTTTTACTTTTATTTTTATTTCTAAATTTGAATGCTTTATGTTGTTTGTTTAATATTGCCTGTGAGTAAGTAATGTTTGGTATTTTGGGTATGTATGGTTTTCTTTTTCTTTTCTTTTCTTTGTTTCCCAGATGAGATTTTGTGGATTGTTTCAAATTGTGTTTAGGTCTGTTGGTTTGTTGACTTTCACTGTTTTGGCCTGTTTATTTGGTTTTTGCAGCTAAAGTTTATTATTCTGTTTTTAAGTTTGTTACTGCACTTTATGTATAACAATTTCACATCTTAGCTGATTTGTTAATTTTAATTTTAATTTCTTGTTTGGTTCATGCCTCTGGAAAGATTTCGATTTATTTCCGAGGGGTAATAGAAAAAGCATTAATGCGTTGTATCAACATATACATGCCTCAAGTACTTATGAATTCTTTGTTTTCTGGTTTTTGAGATAAATTTTCTTTGCTGGTGGAACATGTCAATTTAGTTGCTTTTCATTTTTTCCCTAAAGAATTTAATCCTAAGCGCCTCTTTAATTTCTGAAGCAGGGATTGTTCGGGGCTGTCAGAGCTGAGGAGTACAACCTGCTGAATAGCCATGGATCAAAGTACTATACCTTTCTTAATTTATTTGCTCACATGTTTTTACGCATCATCCAGATACCTGGTAAAATGATTTTTTTGTAATTGATCATGATCACCTATGCAACAAACTGGGTTTGTTTGTATGAGCTAGTGGGAACCATTTGATGCATATAGGAATTTGACGCTGTTAGGTGCTGGAGATAAGGGCCGCACAGTTGTTTTCATACGGATCTTTGCTAGTATAGTAATAGGATAATGATATTTTGATATCTTTATATGCTAAAGAACAAGAGTTTTTCAGGAATATCTAGGCTAAGCTTCTACCGAAGATCCTTTTTTACTTTGGATTTTTCTTCTGTGAGAATTGTGGTTGCTGAACACTGAAAGTTAATCGTTTAACTTGTCAAGATTAACCAAGTTATATCGACATAAATCCAACTTCTTGGCACTGCAGATATTGCTATTGAAGAGAAAGAATGTTTACGAACTGGCCTTGAGTTGGTGAAATCTGCATCTGACAAGCATATTGATCTTCTCAGGCCATCTGCTCGGTACTATTCGGCTTCCAAAGGTAGTTATGGAAACAATAACCAGCTAAATAAGTAATTTGTGATGTCAAATTACATTGTGGTGAATTACATTTTATTAGAAACTGATAATTACTTTCCATTACCTGTTGCAAATTACATCATTGTCATTGAATTTTGCTGCTTTGTTTCATTTTTTCCTCAATCTCCAGACTGATTTATTGGTTCTGAATGTGTTCTATTGCTTTTAGAGTGACATTTCTGCTTCATTTCTATGTTCACCAAATCATATTATTCATTTAAAATATTTTATTTACCATATAGAGTTCTATTTCTGTCCAATAAATAAATTATATAGCATATATTAAGTGTTTATCCAAACAGCTGAGAGACACTGTGATAATGGTAGGGCAAGCCCCAGATGGCGCAGATCGAGAAAAGGGGAAGTATACCCTTCTTAGAGATTCTGAGGACTTCCAAATCGGGATTTATGACAAACCCCTTCCCTGCTTCGGTTGTGGTGTAGGATGGTTTTCGTGAGTATTCTTCACACTATACTTTCTTGCACACAATTTCACAAATTCTCACAGTCATACCTTCTTATGCAGTTTTCTTTTAGGGTTCGCGTTCCCATTGATGTGGTACTATGCCACATTTCTTTACTTTGGGAACTATTACCGCAAGGATCCTAGGGAGCGAGCAGGCCTTGCTGCAGCTGCCATTGCTGTAAGCTCTCTCTCCTCTCCTCCCTCTCCCACTCTTGAAAAAATATTTAATGTCTTCAACGCCTACTGGATTTGACTCCTAAAACCTTAATGCAATTCCCAATGCAGGCAATGGCATTTTCTGTCCTGTTGATGATCATAATAGCTTATACAGCCCTCTTTTAGCCCAGCACTTCACTTGCAAGTCTGCTCTTAACCGCATACATGTTAAAACAAGACGCTATCTGTCTGGAAGAAATTGCCTATGCAATGTAGATAAGAAAGTTCTAGCAGAAGGCCATCAAGAAGAAATTATTGCAAGATTGTTCATCGACAGTTGGAGATATACCTACACTTCACAAACAAACAAAAACCTGAAACTTCATTCCACGTTGTTTGGTTGAACCTGTGGCTTTGTAGTGCTAGGGAACATCGTCAATTAGCATTTATACAAAGTGTTGTAGCATTTATATTTGAGGCTTTGTTAATATGTGAATAATCTATTATGAGTTTACAGATCAAATAGGTTTATTTGTTGTCACAGGACTGGATTTTCCATCAATGCTATTTTGAAACGGATTTTCAAACACTTATTGTAGGTAATTGCGAAATTGGCCTTGCACTGCTCTCTTTTTGTAACTTTACTGCTGAATTACGTGCCTGCTTCCATGGACTCCAAGGATTATGCTTTACAATAATATTTATTCTGAACATCCAGAACTAGGGGTGTTCAGAAAACCGCTAAACACTGTTCATTATTCAAAGAACGCCACTAAACCATACTAAACCTGGCATGGTATCTGTATATAAAATGTTATAATATGGGTTATCTAACTTTTTAAATTGTTTAATGTTAAATTTGTTTAAATTTTAATTTTGAACTTGTAATAATCAAGTAGGCACCATATATTAGAAAACCTCGTTCAAATTCTATTTCAAACGTTTGTATGGCTATTTCTTCCACTGATAGCGTTCCTATAAAAGAAAAAAAATTCCTAGTGTCAACCGTTTAAAATACTATATATCAAACCGTTATTTTTCAGTTTAGTTTAGTTTAATCTTTTCAGCTAAACAGTTCTATTTAGTTTATAATAATGCAAATCAGTATTCTACAGTTTGGTTTGAAAATTTTCTAAGACCACAGCAAGAAACCAAATCCAGAACCTGTGTAGAATTGCAGCAACATATTGATGGATAGCAAATAAATGACGTATAACCAGCAGCATACAAGAATCTGCCATTCCACAGTTAACGACCTTACAGATTGGTGTTTTTTAACTGCTTGCGATTCTATAGGCAATAACACTTACAAAATAATGCCTTCAGTTTTCAACAACTGCCATTCCATATGCAACAACCTCACTTACAAAATGATGGTTTTGAATAGTTTCTCTCTTTATGAATTAAAACTGAGAATCGCCAAGAATCATCGAACTTTCCGTGATACTGCTCTAGTAATAGAAAAGAAAACTAAATAATAGCACAAGCTCCAAAAGGTCCCAAAACTGTTGGTCCGTAAACAAGATAAGGACCAGTTCACGTTCATTCTCAAACAATGAGTAAATTAACATATGATGCAGACTGCAGTTGATCAAGCTATCCATTAGCAATTCTCTTCTATACAGTCAAAAGTCTATATTTCAATCTTTAGCCGCAAGACGCACATACTTGTTATCAGCTTTGAATCTGGAACTTGTATTGATCTATCCACCAAGAAACAAAATCAATATATAATTTAAAATTGGATATGGTCCTTATCAGCTAGCAGCACCATTAGGAAATAGAAAAATAAAAAACTGAAATGTAGAACAAAAATATAACGTCTTAGGAGGCCTGACCTTTTGCTCGAGCATATCATTGACTCGGGTTTCATCCTCTATTATGCCAGATTCCCGTAGAGACTTGAAAACAAGTTTTTTCAGTTTCTTCATCTTCAGAACCCCATCTGGATTCTGTTTTACCCATGCAAAATATAATAAGAATATATGTTCAATAAGGACAGTAATGGAATATAGCACAATGTACGCTCAATTAGTGTTATAGAGAGGCTTCCTATACCCATTCAAGCCACTTTTTGTGCATTAGATTTGCCTCAGTGGCCATAAACATGAGGCTAATGTTATGCGTGTTTGTTTGATCAAGATGAGGATGATTTACTGCATAATAAAATAGAATTAAAAAAGAATATAAGAAAAATAAAATTAACAAAGATACATACGGTTCTCAAGGCTGATTTAATCAACTTCTTCAACTTTATCTTCTTGTTAGTATCTTCTTTTGTAAAGCCAGTAGCATTAAGCCCATCACGTTTAGCTTTCTTCAGCTCACTCACTTGTCCCTCTGCTTTGGCTTGACCATCCTCTGTTTCATCTGGAGAATCAGCTCCTGCCTTTTCCCCAGCATCGTTCCTTCCAGATTCATTAGTTTTTCTTTTTCTCTTTGATTGCAATTTCTCAGTGTCAGTTTCGGGTTTGGCATGTGCTGCAGGAGTATTTTGTTCTCTTTGTTCCTCCATTTGTTTATTATCATGCAATTCACCATTTGTGGTGTTTCCTGTTGCAGCAGATTCTTCTGTCTGTTTAGCTTGTTGCTGCTTAGCAGCATGAATAGCTCGGGCCTTCGCCCGATGCTTCTTTCCATCAGCATGGAGAAGCAACGTTTGCTTACTAGTAGCACTGGTATTGCAGAGACTATAAATCCACAGGAAATTTGACAAAATCAAACCCCATTCAACCCATATGCGTTAATCTTATGTTTAAAATTGGGAGGTCATTATGTGACAAAGATTTGAACTCTTCACCACCAGCGACTACCATTATATTTATAATTTGAAAAATGGTGAATTAGCATTCGATATATTAAAAACTACACAGAAAATGAACTCTCAATCTATTCACAAGAGCCTAGACACGCCAATGCCCAAAACTAGAAGCTAATCAGTCTTGATGTGTATCTCATTAATGTCCCTCAACTACTTGAATTTTCCTCAAGTATCCATGGTTTTTTATTTTTGGTGCTTTCAAATTTGATGAAAATAAACAAGTTGAACTGACCTACAAAACCAAGGAGGGCGATCAGATAACCCAACGGTTATATCAACATCAGGGTGTTGTTGCTTCTTGTTGGATTTAGGTGTTGCACCATTTGAAATCTTCCCTTGTCCCTTTGGGCCATACTTCTCCTAAACACATACAAATTACAAATAATTTCTAGAAAAAAAATAAATAAATAAAAGCGTTTAAATTGAATATGGACATATATGCAAAAGAAAGAAAAAGAAATGAGAAAGAAACTAACCGCCTCAGTAATGCACTGAGTGTGGCCTTGAACTCTGTCTTGACCGAACATTTCTCCGCAATCAATGCATGATAGCTACACCACCACCACTATACGTCAAAATACAGCTTCAGCTTGTTTTAGGTTAAACTTAAAAGCAAACTTAAAATAAAGGAAAAATAAAGGGACCTTGGTGGCAGAGCAAATTCTGAAGTGATTAGGTAACTTAGGTTTCTTCAAATTCTCTCCGCAATCTTCACACTGGAACCACACCATTTTCTTCTTCTTTTTTCTTAAAAAAAAATGCCTAAATCGATTGCAGAGAGAAACCAATGGATGAAGCTGGTGGAGAAGGTGAATCAGGGTTTAATACCTTTTTTTAGGGTTTTCTCTTCTTTTTTTTTCTTTTCCTGATCGAGAACCAATACGCACCGGTTCGAATCTTTTCAGCTTCCGCGAATCAAGAGCCACCGGGACAAATGCTATTGACCGGTGTCGTTTAGGATTGGGCCCTCGACGACAATTACAAAACGGGCTCAGACCTAAGCGATTATCGCCATTTTATTGTCCAATTGAACAATTATGCAGGGCGAGGGCACTGCTATTTTTAAAAAGAAATATTTTTAATGATAAAGTAATTTTTATCTTTCGATTTTTATGAAATATTAAAAGTGTTTAATGCTTTTTAGTTGTTGTTTTTTAAGAAGTATTTTTTTTTTTATATATAAGAATGTAATGAGAGAAAAAAGAATAAAAAAGAGATAAGTTGCGGGAAGAAAAAAGTGAAGAAAAATAGAAAACAAAAATGTGAAGAAAAAAAATAAGAAATAAAAATTATAAAATAATACTTACTGGTTTATTCAAAATAAATTTTATTTTTAAATATTATGAAAGAAATTTTGAAAAGAGAAAATAAAAATAATTATAATAAGTATTATTTTATATGAAAAAATAAATGAAAAACACGAAACAAAAACAATAACAAACACTTTCTAAAATTTTATTTTTATATTTTTTTCAGAAAATAAATACTAAAAGATATCTGAATGATATTATTTTAAATTTATATTATTATGATTTTATATTTTATTTATATCTTTTTAAATTTTGTCAAAAATATACTAAAAATTTATTGATTTTAATTTATATTATTATAAATATTTTTTATTAGAATTTTATCGGAAAATATATTAAAGGTTTTACCTAAAAGATACCGAAAAAATCTTATTTTAATTTGTATTATTATTAAATCAGGAAAAATAAAATAGATTTATCATTTTTATTTTATATATGTATATTTGATATTATTGAATTAAATGGTATTATATTTTTTATAGTATTTAATATATATTTTTTAAAATAAGCAACTAATTTGTTTTGACGATATGAAGACTTGTGTTTCAAAAAATATACTAAAATATATCAAATGCAGTTTAAAATGTATAAAAATAAAATAAAAATATCAAAATGATATCATAATGCAATTTTCAAAAAGAATTATATAAATAAATAAATAATTTAAAAACACATAAAACTATTTTGACCCATAAAAATAAGATTTTGCCTCCATTTTTTAATGTTATTTTTTTAAAATAACCCTATCATGTATCCTTGCATAGGGAATAATGGTGAAGCAATTACAAAAAGAATAAATAAAATTTTAAATCCTTCTGCTTTTGTTTAATGAATATTTTAAGCCAAAAGCAACCCGTTATTTTCTTATGTAAATCTTCAAATTAATTAATGAATTATAGAGCAAAATGATATTGATTGAAATGAAAGTTCAGTCGTAACAAGTGTTTTAGATGGGAGAGGGTGAGGGAAAGGATAATCTTTCTATTAATTAATATTTGTTAATAGTCCCATTTGGAATTAATATAATATTTGCTCCTTTCATTTTCATTTTCAAAATATTGATAAGCTACTTCAAAGCTATGAGCCCACACTTGTTAAATAATTGATGTACGAGTATAAGCCAACCCACATAACAAAAGAAAAGAAGAAAGAATGAAAGCTACCATTTCAACATTGTGAACGTGATTATATTTTTAAATATTTTTGGATTATAAATGATTGATACGTTTTGATTTAGGTCCCTATTTGCTAATTTCTTATATAATATTTCGAGAATTTCTTGTAATATTTAGTCAATTTAAGATGTAAAGTTTAGAATTCAAGAAATAAATAAATAAAACTGTAAAAAATATATTAAAATAAGGATTGATTGATTGAAATGGAATTGGCACGTGAGAGGCAGGCTGTCCACCGGAAGCTAGCTGTGGGAGGAGACTTAGAGGACACTTCGTGTTCGTGGCAGTGTGGCTATCATTCCTCATCCTGTCTCTTTTACTCGAGTTTTCTTCCAAGTAACAGAGTCCCTACCCGACCTCAACTTCCAAACAACAACCCATTTTAAATAATAAATTATTATACATACAAACCATAAAAGCCCTTTAAAAATTTGATTACTTGTGATCAACCTAAAATAAACAGGAATAATACTTCATAATTTATTTTAAATATAAGGGAAAACAGAGATGAGAAAGTGGGCTAGCTTGGCATGGGACGGGACCTCACCATAGTTTTTAACTTTTGGTGGGAAGATGGGAGTGGGACATGATGAACAAGATAAGCGCTAGGGTTCAAATAATATCTTTTTATTTTTTTCTTCTTTCCCCTACAAATGGTACCGCTGTTGCCCTAAACTGCCATGATTTTTAAGGACCAGTATTTGTCACGCATCAGGGCCCTCTTTTCTTATATTTTTGCTTGAAAAGAAAATGATTCATTGAGTTTTATACATCAAAGAGCAGTGCTCGTTTTCTTAATATTGCAAATTGAGATTAAAAAGTGGATTTCTTTGAGTTGGGATTATTTACACGAAGTGTAAAGTCTTGGAAATGTAGAGTTTGAGTAGCCGTAATTATAAATACTATGGAAGGAAGTATGATCTTAACGTCAAGATTATGCTTCTCATCTTCAAAAAATCCAATTTTCGAGTTCTATTACATCGTCTACGAGTTGGGTTTGTTGACTCCATTTAGCTGTTTTTATCATGAACAATAACAAAAAATTAACATCTCCTGATAAGAAAAATCTGCTGAAACTTATATTTTAGAAAATGCATTAGTTTTAATTTAAAAATTTGACAAATAGTAAAAGAAAAGAAATAAAATTCTGCACAATTAGTAAATTGCAGAGAAAATCCATACCGAGTTATCAAGTTAACAGGATCCATCGCCTAGATACACTACAAAATGACTGATTTCGTTTTGGCTTAGCAAAATGAAATATATATGGGATTATCAAAGAGTTGCTTGCTACCTGCTGTATTTATAACTCACCGACTATTGAAAAGAATATCAGTAATTAGTGATGCAGTAACAGTAGTAAACAATGTTAATAATACAAGTAATTAAACAGTGAAAAGGGCAAAAGGTTATTTATAAGAGTTTGAATTTGTTCTTTTTGAAAGAGAGAGGTGGGGGGAGCTGATTAATTAAAAGTAATGGTTTTGTTGTAAAGGATATGATTTCAATGATTACAGCCACAGCCACAATCATACAGGCAAGGCAAAGGCTAAACGAATGCTGTCTTTGTATACAGTAATACGCTTGCGGAATATGGACTACACGTGGCCATAACTTGCACAATCAAGAACTATTTCTTCTTCTTCTTCTTTTTTTTTTTTTTTTTTTTTTTGTTGCTTTTAGCAATACCAAATCTCCATAAACTGCCAACTTTAACTTATCTCTGCAAATCAAAGTCTGGACAAACACATGGTTTACGCTATTTGTCCTTTTGTTGTTGTCTGTTGGGGATGTGTTTGAATTATGTGTATGAATTCAATAATATTTAACTTAAATAAATTGAGCTTGCAGTCAAATCTACTATCTGTCGTCGTCCTCTCTGATCAATACTTATCATTTATTTGAGCGAGCATGCCATTCCAGTAGCTATCACTTTTGCTTGGTTTGGTAACGCATTGGTTGTTAATTCACATAAACGGCCTAAGAATATTACAGTTTAGAAGTCCAGAAAAGAAAAAAAAGATCAAAATTAATGGTGTATACTTTGCATGATATTGAGATGTAATTACAATGAATAGTATAGAATGTGAAATATCTGTATATAAAGATTTGAAATTATTTGCCATAATTCAAAATGTTAGCAAAGCAAAAGCATAGTGGGTCATGGTCAAGAAAAAAGTTATAAACCTTTACCCCAGAAAAAGTGAAAT
Source organism: Ricinus communis (assembly GCF_019578655.1). NCBI lineage: Eukaryota > Viridiplantae > Streptophyta > Magnoliopsida > Malpighiales > Euphorbiaceae > Ricinus > Ricinus communis. Next base: position 28,509,923 of record NC_063258.1, read on the forward strand.
ACAATGAAAAATAAAACTCAGCAATAAAAAAAGACCTTAATTCAAAGGAAAATAACCAAAGAGCATTTGATCAGATGTCGTGTATTTATTATGATTTAAGTGAACTTTAATTATTGCATTTCGTTTCTTAAATTAATACACAACATATCTCTGTCTTGTAAGGTTAAGTTCCTTTCAATCCCCAACAAAAATACCGAAAGCTTTCTCTCTTTCCTCACAAGCAAAACCCAAAAGGCCGAACTCAAATACCTAAAACAAATAAAACGCAAGAGACCCACCACCCTTCTGGCCACAGCTCACGCTCACCACCACTGCCGCCATGACTCCTCGCGGCAGCCGTAGCTCTCAATCTCTACCGTTACTGATCCTTCTCTTTTCTATACTAATCTGCATTCTCTTCTTCTTTACTATTTCTTATCTTATCTCTTCCTCATCATCTAATTATAACAAGCTTAGACCCAGTACAGTAAAGAAGAGTTGGGACTCTCTCAATGTGTTTCTTGTATTGTTTGCAATCCTTTGTGGGATCTTTGCTAGAAGAAATGATGATGATTCTGCTCCTTCCGGTGATCACAGTAATAGCAGCAGCGTTTTACATAATAATAGTAATAATAATAAAGAACGCGACCATGCTGTTTCAAATCACAGTCATTGGCTTGACGATAATCAGTTTGCATCAGCTACACCGATGAGGAGGTTAAAGAGGAGCAGCAGTTCCTATCCAGATCTCAGGCAAGAATCTTTGTGGCAATCCGGTGATGATATCGATCGGTTCAGGTTCTTTGACGATTTTGAATTAAGCAAGTTTAGGTCATCTGAATATAGTCATAATAATATTTATCATCATCGTAGACAAAGGAGTTATGTGTTTGATCAAGATTCTACTACTGTCAAGGAAATTCCTGTTGATACTTACGTGCTCCGTTCTTCACCACCAAAGTCGCCGGCTCCTCCATCGCCACCTGCACCAGCACCTCCACCTCCACCTCCACCGCCACCACCCCCACCGCCAGCAACAACAAATAATCACAAACAGAGGCGAAGTTATAAAACAGTTCCTCGTAGAGAGGATGAGCGCGATCATTTCACAAGAGTAAATAATCCACCACCAGCGCCACCACCGCCTCCACCAGCCCCGCCAGTTGTGAATCGATCACAGGATAAGTACAGGAGAAACGAACGTAAGAAGAGTAATGCCACTCAGGAGATAAAGATGGTTTTTATTTCATTATATCATCAGAGTAAAAGGAAAAAGAAACAGAAAACAAGAAACTTATACAATGATCATATACTTCAGTCTCCTTCCAGTGAACCACCATTGTCCTTTGCTGTACCTCCGACACCGCCGCCGCCGCCTCCTCCGCCACCTCCACCACCATCAGTCTTCCATAATTTTTTCAGAAAAGGAAGCAAAAGTAAACGAATTTATTCATTCTCTGCACCGCCACCTCCACCACCACCACCTCCTCCACGAACGACAACACTGTCTTCATCAAAGCGGTGGTCCAAACGTAAAGCGCCGCCGCCACCTCCACCGCCTCCGCCAGCACCGTCAACACCGCCAAGAGCGCCAACACAACGGAGAAATCATACAGCAACTACCGGTCGGCCACCGTTGCCGACAAGAGTTAATAATAATAATTGGTATGAGGAAAATGTGAATAGTGGCGGGCAATCTCCGCTTATTCCAATGCCGCCACCGCCTCCACCTCCGCCGTTCAGAGTGCCAGGTTTTAAATTCGCGGTGAAAGGAGATTATGTTAAGGTGCGAAGCGCGCATAGTTCACGATGCAGCTCACCAGAGTTAGAGGAGGTTGACAGGCAGTCAACGGATACGGTCAACATGATGGAGGGTGGATCTGTGTTTTGCCTCAGCCCAGATGTTAATCTTAAGGCTGATTCTTTTATTGCTCGGCTAAGAGGAGAATGGAGGCTGGAGAAAATCAATTCGTTAAAGAATAGAAGCATGGGCCTAGGCCCAGATTCAGGTCCAGCATCGCTATGAAACTGACAGAAGTTTGCATTTTGCGGGTACGATCCGTGATGCACAAAGAAAAGAAAAAGTTTTAACACATAATGCAAAATATTATATAATATAAAATAATATAATATGTAGTAGGATGGGTCTCTGGGTATGTTTTTTCAATTACCTTATGGAGATCCCTTTTATAGAGAATGTGGATTGGAGTTTCTTTTCTTCTTCTTGTTATTATTTTTGTAAGCTTGGAATGTGCTGTTGCATTATGAGTTCATGAAAGATAGAGTTGATGTATAGGAAGGAAAAAGTACCTTAGTGAGATGGAAGGCTCTGGTTGTGTTTTTTAGTCACATTTTGGAGCCACACTTTTTAGAGTTTGATGAGAGTCGAATACCAAGTTTGGATTGTTTGATGGTTTTACACAATAACAGCTTATTATCTAATTTTGAGAATTAGTGGGATGTGATGGCATTAAGACTACTTTTATTTTATATATAGTTTGGAGTTTAATGAGTGACCAATCCCGAATTATTATTATTATTATTATTATTATTATTACATGTTCTCCCTCAAGTACCATGTATATCATCTTTCAACATTTTTGGATGTAACAAACCAATTCATTTGATCTATTGTCAACGTCTTGCAAGTGGAATCTTAAGTTAACAAAACTTTCCTGTCTACTTGTAAAGTTGGAAACCCGACAAAACTTAATTTGTTTCCCTTGTTACCAAACGAAACATAAACATTACTTAAAGTCACAGGAATTGGGCTCCCAGGCCCAAAATCAAACTACAGCTACAGGTCAAAACGACAAAACCTCATTTGCCCGAAAAAACTAAACAAAGAAAAAGAAGCTGGGAAAGAAGAGAAAATTAAAAAGAAAAAAAGAAAAAAGCATATACAGGGACAAAACCCCAAACTGAAATCAATCGTTCCTTGTGGGATTCAATTTTTAGGGTTGTTGTCCAAAACAAGTAAATGAAACTTGCAGGTCTACAATCCATCGAGAACGCTCACGACGAGTCAGTATGGGCAGCGACATGGGTCCCCGCCACCCAGACCCGACAGGCTCTCCTTCTGACCGGTTCACTTGACGAGACCGTGAAGCTATGGAGATCCGACGAGCTTAACCTAGAGCGAACCAACACCGGACACTGCCTCGGCGTCGTTTCTGTGGCGGCCCATCCTTCAGGTGTTATCGCCGCGTCCGCTTCGCTTGATAGCTTTGTTAGAGTCTTCGATGTGGACACAAATGCTACCATTGCAACTCTCGAATCTCCACCCTCAGAAGTTTGGCAAATGCAGTTTGACCCCAAGGTATTTGTAATTTGATTGAAGAGAAATAAACTTATAATTGAAGATTGAAGAACTGCTTTGTTTTGTTTAATTAGATAGCTTAGAATAACAATAACAATTTGTAATTGATCTTTTGATTGGATGTTATTAGCACATTGACTATTTGCATTCACTTATCTTTCACCTAAGGACTGTATTTGTAGAGCATCTAATATCTGTAAAGATGACTTTTTAGCTGTGACATGATTGGGAACATATGCGTGATCTCAACAAGTATTTGAACTTGATCGATGTTAACGATAGCTCTACCTACAGGGTACCACTCTTGCAGTTGCTGGTGGGGGTAGTGCATCAGTCAATCTTTGGGACACTGCTACATGGAAGCAGATTGCCTCTCTTTCTGTTCCCCGTCCAGAAGGTCCCAAGCCTTCCGATAAGAATAGCAGCAAGAAGTTTGTCTTATCAGTTGCGTGGAGCCCTGACGGGAAACGACTTGCTTGTGGCTCCATGGATGGCACTATTTCTGTTTTTGATGTAGCCCGAGCTAAATTTTTACACCACCTCGAAGGCCATTTCATGCCTGTGCGTTCTCTTGTTTATTCTCCTATTGATCCTCGCGTGCTTTTTTCCGCATCAGATGATGCTCATGTGCACATGTATGATTCCGAAGGCAAAAGTCTCATTACAGCAATGTCAGGTCATGCAAGCTGGGTATTGAGTGTTGATGCAAGCCCTGATGGAGCAGCTATTGCAACTGGTTCAAGCGATAGAACTGTAAGGCTATGGGATCTTAACATGAGGGCTGCTGTGCAGACAATGAGCAATCATTCAGACCAGGTTTGGGCGGTAGCATTTCGACCACCGGGAGGAACTGGCGACCGTAATGGTCGCCTTGCTAGTGTGTCTGATGACAAAAGCATCTCTCTCTATGGTTACTCCTAAACATGCGTGGCATGTTGGGAGCAAAGACATATGGGGTTGGTTGTTGTTACAAGATTTACTGCTGTTATTGTTGTTATTTATCAAATTGATCCTAGAGAAATGTTTAATTTTTAGATCAATTTGCTTCTGCACTAATTATCTTTACTTCACAAAATGGTAAACAGAAGAGGCAATCTTCCTGGCCATCATGAAAAATAGGAGGAAGAGTAAGGTCAGCAATTAAGATTCCGATGAAAGAAATTGATCCAAAGATCTGATCTCCCTGTTCTGGTGAGCCTCAGTTGTGGCTTTCAAAGCCAATTATGATGTATTGGACCTTTACCGATTGCAGTTGTAGCCTTTTATTGTTTTTGTCAAATGATGAATATATGCAGACTTCTATCCACAAAATTAGACAGTAGCTGGTGTTGACGTGTCACCAGAGTAGGATGTAAATAGTGTGTAAGCATAGCCATGTGGTGAAAGCTAGAGTCATTAGCATACAGCTGTTATGGGAATTTACAGCGCAGGATCAATTTTATCATCCGCCAGCAGCTCAATAAGTTTACTGGATACATGCCAAGTTGAAAATTTCCGAAAAATCACAATCCTTGTACAAATCATGACTCTGCATTTGTAAGGAGCAATGGAGCATTTGAATTTCACAATTGCAATAAACTTCTATCTCGTAGATCTTATGTAATAAGCTAAACGAGGAAAAGTTTTTAAAAAATAGAAACATACTCTTTTACTCCCAATGGGAAGAGTCACCACTGTACCTGAAGGCTGAAACACTATAGTAACTATAGCCATTTAGAAAAATAAAAATTACGACCAATAATGATCTGCTGCCAAAAGTACAAAGGCTCTTACAATTCCCCACACAACCAACTGCATATGCAAGTCGAGGCAGTTTATGCCAGATATACTGAACAGCATATTAGTAAAAGCTCCAATAATCTATGGAACAATTTTGCAAACGAGGTATTTGACCAGTGGGGGGGTTTCAACCTGTTAAAAATGCGGTCAATCACATCACATCACCTCATCAACAACAGTACAACATCGACTGGTGTGGTGTTTCACAAGCTGCAAGTACAGTTAGTTTTGAGCTTCAGCAAAACCACAGTACACCCACTTCGTCTTATATAGCCTAACATAGCTTAAACAAACAATAAATTCTTACTTACAGATTCATAATAACCAGTCAATTCTTAGGTGTTTTTGTGCTGCTCCCCATACATCAAAGATTCATAGTGAAACTAGAGTGTCCAGAGGTTCAGCTTTCTTATGCCCTGCTTAGGAATGGAAATGGGAATGGGTAGTATGATACCCTTACCCAAAAATTACATGTCTACGCATACCTGTATCAACACCCATTCAGTTAAGGAATAATAAACCCATTCACATACTCAAAAGGTTAATCCACTCATAAACCATTACTCCAATAGTTGCCAAAATATTTTCAAAATATATATGTAAATAAAACATCGAGTACTGATGGATAACTACATTTGGCCTTTCTTATGTCTTGCTGCAACACCTATCAAAAAGCAGGCTAATTTATTGACTCATCTGTAAGCACATAAACATCAATCACAGCATTCTCAACGTGCTAAAATTACAGCAGTTAGTGTCTCAAACTGGATACCAACATCCTTTTACCAAGGCAACCTACAACATCAATTATAAGAAATGAAACACCAAAAAAGTATATAATTTAACAAAACAGCTCTTAAAAGTCAAACACAGCTCAAAGAGTACAAAGTGCTGAACTTACAAAATCGGCAAAAGAGTGGTTTACTTGGGAGCCTTATTACCCAAATACGTCTTCAAAACATCCATTACCGCACCAAAATCTGCCTTAACTTGCACAGGTGGGTTAGCATACTTGCAAGCCATATCTGGTATTGCTTTGGAGTGGTAATCAATCTTAGACTGTGTAAATTTCAACCCATGAGCTGTACTGACCACAACTGTCCTGTCCATAGGCCCTATAATCCCACTATTCCTAAGCTTAATCAAAGCTGTCAACGCAACTCCAGTATGAGGGCATATAAACATCCCAGTAGAATCGGCTTGCGCCATTGCATCCATCAACTCCTCTTCTGTGGCTTCCTCGACAATTCCGTTGCATTTCTTTAAAGCATATACAGCTCTATCTATAGAAACCGGGTCTCCAATCTGTATAGCTGAAGCAAATGTTGAATTCGCTTTCACAGGCTTAAAATCTTTCCATCCTGACTTGTAATATAAATAAAGCGGATTAGCATTAGCAGCTTGAGCACAAACTAATCTAGGTATTCTATCAACAAGCCCTAGTTCATGACACATCTTAAACCCTTTATAAAAAGCATATATATTCCCTAAATTGCCACCTGGAACTATAACCCAATCCGGTACTTCCCAATCAAACTGCTGCAATATCTCAATTGCGGCAGTTTTTTGCCCTTCTAACCTCAAACTATTCAACGAATTCGCTAAATAAATGGGCAATTCAGCAGTAACTTCGCGAATCAATTTCATACACCCATCAAAATCAGTGTCTATACTCAACACAAATGCTCCATTCGCAATTGGTTGCACTAATTGCGCAATTGAGATTTTATTCGCTGGCAAAAACACAATCGATGGAATCCCAGCCGACGCACAATAAGCCGACAATGCAGCTGATGTATCTCCAGTGGAGGCGCAACCAACGCCGACCACCGGTTTTTTCATCTTACGCAAACGATTAACTTGACTAACCAAAACAGTCATACCTAAATCTTTAAAACTGCCTGTATGGCTAATGCCACAATGTTTAACCCATAAATCATTCATGCCTAGAAACTGTTTGCCAAATCTCTCAGCCCAAAATAAATTAGAGTTTCCCTCAAAAGCGGACACTATATCATCAGGATCGATTTCGGGCAAGACCCATTCCTTTTTAGACCAAACACCTGACCCGTAAGGCCACGTGGTTTTCCCCACGCGCGAATCGAATAAGTCACGCCAATACCCGCCGTCGAATTTTTTTAATGCTTCCATGTCGTGCTGCACGTCCAGTAAACCGCCAGAACGACTTCTGTATACGATCTCATCAAGCGAGTAATATTCACGCGAGTCAGGTGGCGCGTTGAACGGGATGTACTTAGCGGAAAAGGTGTTAACGGCGGAGGATGAAGAGCGGTGACGGCGTGCCTCGTCGCGAATGTTTTCTTCGGCGGGACGGCGGTGCTTGGTGGTGACAGGTGGCGTGTTGTTAGAGGAAGCGGAGGGATCGAGTGTGGAGGAGGTGCATGATATTGGGGTAACGATACGACGGGTTGTGGTGGTGGTGGTGGAGGAGAGTTTAGAGTTGCGATGGAATTGTTTGTGTTTGTTGTGAGTTAGAGAGGACGCGAGCGAAGAGTGAAACAGTGAAGATGAAGTTGCCATGGCTGCGGGGGCGATGGGTTGATTTGCTACTTCTTCTTCCCTTTTAATTTGTTTTCGTTTTGGCTTTCTTTTATGATATTATTTGGATGGGATGAAAATGCCAGTGGCTATTGTTGACAGGCAAAATACATTATTATTAATATTATTATTACTGTTACTGCATTATGTTCCATATGTATAATTGAATACCTAGGATTTTATTTATTTCGATTTTTAATTCTTTTATTCAATTAAAAAAAAAAAATCATCGTCGGGAATAAAGTTTTGGCAGCCTTACTTTTCTAATCTTCTTTTAAATTTTTGAGAGTTTATTTTAAATATTCACAAAGAAAAATAGTTAATTTTTATATATTGTTAACCAAAATAGGAATTAATAAAATAATATTTTATATGTAAAAAGTATTTCAATTGTGTGTAAGGATTTAAATTAAATAAAACAAACAATATTTGGCAGTCAATTGAATGTAAAAAATGTAAGGTGCTCTCTCAATTGGATCTTTTTGAACAAGTACAGGACTTTTAACATAATTAGCTAGCTTTTTTTATTGATAAGGGGAAAGGACTGAGAAAGAGGGCACAACAGACTACAAACTGCAGCGGGTGTCGGTTCGGTTCGTTCACCCGAGATTAGCAACAACTTTGGATAGCTGTAGGCCTGCTCTGAATTTCCAATTTTATCAGATCAACAATTTTACCATCACCGATGCAACTCTTACTCTATACATGGATAGAGAGTATAATTAAAGAAAACATAGAGAAGAATGTGAAAAAAGGAAAAATTAAAATTATCATATTTAGCTGTTAAGATATATTAAAAAGAACATGAAAATTTCTTTTTATAAAAATTAAAATTGGCCAATAAATATTCTAATTAATAAAAAGATATTAAATCTTAATCAAATATACTTGTACATTTATTATTATAATATTAATTTGATTATTCCTCTATCGACTGAATTTTATTTATATTATATATATAAACATCATATTTTAATCATCATCTTTTTGTCATCGTTTTCCTTTTTCACCTCTCCAAACATAGAGTTAAAATTCACGACGGCACAAAAAAATCTAGCTTTCGCTTCCGCTCCTCCGCCTCTGGTTTCCAAACTCAAATAGTTTCAAAATACATAGTGAGAAAATGAAAGAAATGAAAACGTGATAAAGATGATGGGAAACAGTTTTATTACCAAATTGCCCTCTCCTTTTTCTCTGAGATTGTTTGCTCTAAATTTTTTATTTATGGTATTTTGGAACATAATGTATTATTTTAAATTTTATTTTTAATCGAATAAAAGTGTTCGTAGTTTAGTCAAATCATAAATGTAGTGTTCTACTGTTATCTGTTTTCTTTTTTAAAAATATATATACGTTAGACTATATTTTAAAAATAAAAAATGTGTTTTAAATTTCACTTACCATATTGAGGCTGCATGCAACTTGAACTCACCATCTTGTTTGGATGATGGTATTTTGGTAAGCTAAATCTCTTGATAACTAATGATTTCTGTGCTTGGGAAGAGGGTTTTATATGAAGAAAAATTAGCCAAGTTATCAGCAAAACAATTGTATTCTCTATTTATGTAATTGAAAGAGCAATTCTCATGCAATAAACTGAATTAATTATGGTGTTAAACACATGATTACGAAATCAATGCTAGTCAATTAGATTACATTTGATCCATTTAATTACTAACAGAAAATATATGATTCGAAAATGAAAAAGGAGAGCCACGCAACTTAATCTTATTAGTTATTAGGAGTACCAATAAGACAGGAAAAAAGACATTTAACAATAAAGTAAGGCATTGATCTTAAAATGACGAATCTTTAAATTTTTTCCGTTGTTTAGTTGGTGAATACAGAGAGATAAGAGTTATTTTGGCAGCTAGTAATGGATTATTAAAATTGTTTGTATGACTTGTTTAGCAGGTATCTAATTATATTAATAAATTATTAACTCAAAATAAAATAATTAATGGTTGTGATTTTATAATATAATATAATAAAATTGTATTTAACGATAATTTATAGATTCCATGATCATTTATCATACTGATAACAATCGCTAATAAAATTCTATCAAACTGTTTAATTTATCAGCTATCAGCTGCATTAATCAACCGAACCAAATAGGGCCTTACTAATTTCCATAAGCTCTTATTTGGGTGTTTTCTTACATTCAAAGGAGGCAAAAGACCAAAGATTAGTACAATCGAGGAAAAGATGTGCCTCTATAATCTTGGAGTAAAACCTCTCTAATACCCACAAGAGCATCATGCAAAATGAGACAACCAAAGTGCATGTTAAACCAGCAAGAGTAGGCTTGTCATACACCTATTACCTTCTCGACAGACATGATGGAATTGTAGCTTCCAATTGAGAAGCTTCATCTTTTGAATATCCTTAATCCAAGCAAGATATTGAATCCCTAAATTATTGGAATCTAACATAGCATCCACAACGTTCTTATTATCACATTCAATAATGAGCTTTTAGATAAGTTTATCTCTCACTACCTGAATGTCATACCAAATACCTCAAACCTCAGCCACCAAGACACTATTTGCACCCACATTGGCAATAAAACACATGATCCAATATCCATGACTATCTTTGAGTAAGCCATTGGCACTAGCTATCCCATCTACCAATACTCCTCTATAACCTTGGAGTAAAACCTCTATAATACCCACAAGAGCATCATGCAAGCCAAAATGCATGTTAAACCAGCGGGAGCAGACTTGTCATACACCTATTACCTTTTCGGCATATATGATGAAATTGTAGCTCCTAATTGAGAAGCCTCATCTTTTGAATATCCTTAATCCAAGCAAGATAATGAATCTCTGAATCATTGGAATCCAACATAGCATCCATAACGTTCTTATTATCACATTCGACAATGAACTTTTAAATACTTTTATCTCTCACAACTTGAATGTCATACTAAATACCTCAAAGCTCAGCCGCCAAGACACTATTTGCACCCACATTGGCAATAAAACCCATGATCCAATGTCCATGACTAAATTTGAGTAAGTCACTGGCACCAACTATCCCATCTAATAAATTATTCCTCCCGAACATGCATGCTAAAATTAGTAAAGGACATAGCCTCCATTGCCTCACCAAAGCTACAAGCCTTGGCCTTGACCAAGGCAGATAGATTATTCTTCACTTTATAGTCACAGAAAAAGAAAGAAAAATTAGTTTTCAGCATTAAAAGTTACAAGCTTCGCCCAAAAATTAAAGATCGAATGAGTATAAATGGGAATTTAAGCCTAACTATTAGCATGATTGACTTAATTGCTCTTTAACATTATATATTTTTTTTTAATTTTTTTTATTTATTTAATGTGAGATAATTTCGATATCCTTCAACATAGTAGTCATTTCATTGCACAACCTTTCATTCGTTGTTGTTGTTTTTCATTATCTAATTTTATTGTAGCATATACTTTTTGTTTCTTCTATTTTAATAGCTTTAAATAAATACTCGTATAGTTAATTGAAGTCAAGTTAACATTATTGTATAACCTTAAGATATTCAAAGGAAATTGATAATTTCACCAGCTCGATGAAATATATATATATATATATTATATATTTTTATAAATATATATATTATATATACTTATCTATTATATATATTTATATTAATTATTTATAATGTTTAATATTAACTAAAATTGCTAGTTATATTAGTAGTTTTGTTACTATTGAATTTTTAATTTCAAACCTTGAGTTTAGTTTAGATAAATGAAATCTGATTAATTAGAATTAGATTAGTATGTGAACACCGTACTTTTTACCGTCAATGAAAAATTTTGGTCACTTCTATTTCAAAAGATTGGTTACAGTTACACGTGTCAGAAGCAGGAAACGTTAGTACATACTAACGACATCTGTGTCTCCACAGGAGAAAATTTCTCCGACCCAAATACTTAGCTTAAAAAAATATATACGTGCCAGCAAATGGTGTGCGGACATGATTCTGTAATGTCTCACTTTTTTAATTTTATATGTTAATTCTTTTTTCTCTAAAATTGTTTATAATTACATGCCCCTTGAGGTCATCGGCTTGGGCTTGGTGGCTTTAATGTACAAGTTTGACCCTTGCTGGGTCCTAAAATATTTTATTTCCATATTTTAGCCATTCACACATTAGTATATTACTTTATAATTATATCATCTATTATTTATAGCAAAAGAAAAAGAGAATTTATCTTTTTGTATCCGTTACTTATAGTCTTTAATAATTTCTTTTTAATTTTTTTATAGTTTTTATTAAAATATATTTTTTTGTTTGTACACTTTTCTAGAAAAATACTAAACTGGGGTTTAATATTCCATTATATTAAAAATGCAATTTGTTTGTGAAATAGGGACCAGTTGTACCAGTATAATATTATTTTATTATATACTTTTAATAGGAATTATTTTTAGTTCACATTCAGAACAAGAAGTAAATAAAAAGGGACAAAGAAACAATAAAGTAAACCGAGACTCAAATTTTTGAATTGAGCACAGCCCTAGTTGAAAGTCGGTTAATTTTTGGTTGAATTGGACATATTTTGGCCGGTTGATTACGTGTCATGCCGTCTTTTCTTCTCTCTACAACCATTTAGTTCCGTGCACAAAATCAAAATGTATATTTACTTAAGCAATGGCTAATTCAGTAAATAGCACCGATTCGCTGTCCAAAAACACAGGGAAAGAATAATGATCTCACATAATATTGTCTCTAATGAAGCTATAATCTCGGGTTTAGAACTAAAATCACCGTCTTTTTTCTTAGTTACTGTTTGTGGCGACCACGAATGCACAACTAGCTTGCTATTTGGACCCCACTTGACTAGTAAGAGAAAGAAAGAAATTCTTTTTAGAGAGAGAAACAGCTTATAAGCTTTGCTTTTTGGTATTTAAGCTTCTTTAATCTCTCTGTTTTTTTCTTTTCCTTTTTGGCGTAAACAGAAAGAGATTTATTTTTCAAAAAAAAAAAATTGAAATCCTTGAAAAGAGCTTTTGTTTGGTTGTGGTTTATCATCTTCTTCTCCAGCTCAAACATTCAATTACAACAACTGAACCGCCGTTTTCGAAGAAGAAACAGGTTTGGAAGTTACAAAGGAGGAGGAGAAGAGGAGAAGATCTTTTGGTGTTATTTATCATCCGATCCGACTCACTGAGTCTCATTTCCGTTTGACTCGGTCATTTATTGTTTTAATGAGTTAAAGGAGAAAGAAGATCGCTGTATAGAAATCGCCATGGTAAACTTCGACAAATGAAAACGATAGAAATATTTTGGATTTGTTTATTTGTTGACTTGAATCGAATAGATATTAGAAGTTCTTTGTTGTTTGATTGTGAGATATTTGTAAATATCAACTTTCTTTCTACTTATTTATCAACTTTGAATTTTGTTTATTAATTTATTTGGTTGAGCGAAGTATGTGATATGATCTGGTTAAAGCTTGCTTAGTTATTTGCATTACTAGATGATAGGAAAAGGACTATCAAATGCAAGATTAGTAGATTTTAAATTATCTATTCAATTACCTGGTGGAGAAAATAGAATTTTGCACTATACTAATGTTATTATTCTTTTATAGAACAGTGCTCATATTTAGTTAGGCTAATAAGAACAAACAGAGGCTATACATACAACTGGTCAGCTATTAATCTTGAGGTTATATTACTTTTAGTACCAGCTATCACATGGATCATAATTGGGATTTTTTCCTTGTATTATAATTGGGATTTCTTTTTTTTCTTTTCACCAAGGAAACTAATGAATGATGGCTAGAAACTTAGATAGCATCATGCAATCTCACTTTTTAATCTATTGAGATTTGAGGTTATAGTTTGGAGTAGAAATAGAGATTTTGATTTGTATTATTGAGTAAAGAATTAGGGCAAAAGTTAGCATCTTCTTTCAATATATGGTCATTTCATCCTGGTATTAAGTAATAGCACCTCTTCACTTATCCAGACTCGAGCACTGAAACTTTGGGAGTTCTTCTTGCGATTAGGCAGGTTGTTGTACAATGTGGAGCTCTGATTTGACTTCACATTTAACTCTTAGCCCATTTTAGCAATGTTGTTCAAATATACACTGCCTTTTGGGGCAATGTTGCCGCAGTCAACACCTGGAAATTGCAACATTTCTTTTGCTTTTTATGCACTACACTCTCTTTCCTCCTTTCTTCCTTCCCTTCTTTTATGATTCTTGGTTATCCCATAATGTCAGTATGATTACTTTATGCCTGATATTCTGTCCTGCTTAAGAAATCAATTGCCATAAAATCCGCAATTTGATCCTTCTTTGTGTGATTGCATCTCTATGATACTCTTCAACTAATGTACAATGCAGAATATGATGAAATACTCTGTTAGCATTATTAAATTTTATAGGCTATAAATTTTCAGTTTGTTGACTCATCACATCTCAAATCAAATCTTATTCTTGTTCGAAGTATATCTGCCCTTTTCTTCTATGACTAATGTGATTTCGTTTTGCAGGCAACAGCAGTTAATATTATAGTAGGTTCTCATGTCTGGGTTGAAGATCCGAAGGTGGCATGGATAGACGGGGAAGTTTTTAAAATAAATGGTGAAGAAGTTCATGTTCATGCTTCAAATGGGAAAACAGTGAGTTATACATTCATTTATTATGTTTCTTTGTGATTATGCATATCATATACCAATGAAATTTCTAGAATGTGCCAATTACAGAAGCACAATTGTTAGCAATTAGAGCTGCCTGTAACTTTATTTTTAGAGTTGGTGTCGTTTAGCCATTTTCCAGCAAAATATTCCTTCCATTTGGACATATATCAATGGTTCTCTCTCTCTCTCTCTCTGTGAAAATCATTTCTAGTTTATGGTCTTATCTTCAAAATTGGAAATTTTTGCAGGTTCTTGCAAATATCTCCAAATTCTCTCTCTCTCTCTCTGTTTGAAAGTCGTTTCTAGTTAATGGTCTTATCTTCAAAACTGGAAATTTTTGCAGGTTATTGCAAATATCTCCAAAGTGTTTCCCAAGGATACTGAAGCTCCTCCAGGAGGTGTGGATGACATGACAAAGCTGTCATATTTACACGAGCCAGGCGTTTTGCATAACTTGGCTGCGAGATATGAACTTAATGAAATCTACGTAAACTACTTTCTGAAATCTCTTTCTCAACTGATGTAATGAAGTAGATTTTGACACCTTGAAAGTTCTCAATTGAGTAGTATACCTTTCATTAAGTGACATGTTGAATCTATGTGTTACAGACATACACTGGAAATATACTGATTGCTATAAACCCATTTCAAAGATTACCGCATCTATATGATACTCACATGATGGAACAATATAAAGGTGCTGGATTTGGAGAGCTAAGCCCTCATGTTTTTGCAGTTGCAGATGTTGCATACAGGTAATTGTACTAATTCTATTAGATCTCACATTTTCATATAATGTTTATGCTGAACTCTCTGTTTTACTTGCACAGGGCAATGATGAACGAGGGTAAAAGCAACTCGATTCTAGTTAGTGGAGAAAGTGGTGCTGGTAAGACTGAGACAACAAAAATGCTTATGCGATATCTTGCATACCTTGGAGGTCGGTCTGGGGTGGAAGGGCGAACTGTTGAACAACAAGTTCTGGAAGTAAGATAAAGAGCTTTTTCCGCTTTTTCTATGATTTACTAATATCAATTAATCTTAGTAAGATGGACCATGTTCTCTGATATGGTGTTTCTTGTCTACTGAAATTTTGCAGTCCAATCCAGTTCTTGAGGCATTTGGCAATGCCAAAACTGTCAGGAATAACAATTCGAGGTGAATACTCTTTTAATCTTTGACTAATTTAGCAAATACGATGTTGGGGTGTGAAATCTGATCTGGAGGTTGAATTGCACAAGAGGTCCAACAAGCAAATCAACTAAGAGACTAGAGAAATTAGATTCTTTTTTCCTTAAGGCTGAATTTGTGTCAGAAAAAAATGGACGAAATACTCTTGATGATTGGTTGTATCTAGGCTGACTGTGCATATAGAGCATAATATGAGCAATGCCAGGATTCTCTTTGTGTATTTCTGATATTCTGTTCTTGGTTGATATAGATGAACTGAAGGGGTCACTTCATGGTCTTTGATCATCTGCTCCTTTCCCCATTGCATAACGCTTGTTTTTTTATTCATCCTCCTGATTTCAATATGCAGTCTCCGGAACTTACTGGAGATATTGTTCAGACTGTGGTGTGCATAATCTTATTTGTTGCTTGTATGTTATCTGATTTATCTGTATATTCATTCACGTCAAATTGCAGTCGTTTTGGTAAATTTGTTGAGATACAATTTGACAAGAATGGGAGGATATCCGGGGCAGCTGTACGAACTTATTTGCTTGAGAGGTCTCGGGTTTGCCAAATTTCAGATCCTGAAAGAAATTACCATTGTTTTTACCTTCTCTGTGCTGCCCCTCTAGAGGTATTGGTTCCTTGCCTTCGTATTGAGATTTCTCCTGACTTTGCATTTTGTACTCCTATGCTTGTGTTTGTATGCAAGGCTCATTATTGTCCCTTGAGTTTTTAGGAAAGAGCGAAGTATAAGTTGGAAGACCCTAAATCTTTCCATTACTTGAACCAATCCAACTGCTATGCATTGGATGGAGTAGATGATGCTGAGGAATATATTGCAACTAGAAGGGCAATGGATATAGTTGGCATCAGTGAAGAAGAGCAGGTTAGTCGTCCATTAGTCCTAAGAAATGTTGCATGCTTGCTGCTGCCCTTACAACCTGTGTATTTTCCTTTCAGGAGGCAATATTTAGGGTTGTAGCTGCAGTTCTACATCTTGGAAACATTGAATTCGCAAAGGGAAAAGAGATAGACTCTTCTGTTATCAAGGATGAGAGATCTAGATTCCATCTTAATACTACAGCGGAGCTGCTCAAGTATAGCGTACTTTATTCCTTCTTATGTATCTATGTGTGCTGTGGTATTTATTCCTTATGATTATATGAGCCATATGCATCAACTTATTCTGTAATGTAGGTGTGATGCCAAGAGCTTAGAAGATGCACTGATTAAGCGTGTTATGGTAACTCCAGAAGAGGTTATCACAAGGACTCTGGACCCTGTTGGCGCATTAGTTAGCAGGGATGCCCTGGCTAAAACCATTTATTCCCGCTTGTTTGACTGGTAAAGGAACTTCCTTCTCAGTTAACTGTATTTTCCTTTCATATTTTGTAAAATTATCGTCAAGCTTAGCTAAAAGCAAAGTCATTTTGGGCCTATTGAATCTTTAGATTTCCAAATAATGCTCGCATAAAGTTAGTTCATGATGGGTTCTTATTTAAAATCTTTGCAGGCTTGTGGATAAAATTAACAATTCAATTGGGCAGGATCCAAACTCAAAACAACTAATTGGTGTACTTGATATATATGGTTTTGAAAGTTTTAAGTTCAATAGGTAAACCTTCAAACTTCAGATGTTATTTGCTATGATGTGTTGCCGTAATATTTTCATTTGCCTATCATACAGTTTTGAGCAGTTCTGTATCAACTTTACAAACGAAAAACTGCAACAGCACTTCAACCAGGTTCGTTGCTTTTTGTCATTGTGCTTGCCAATTAAAATTTCTCGCTACTATTGATATTGCTGATTTTGAGACTATGGGTGCTTGGAAATATTGCAGCATGTCTTTAAAATGGAACAGGAAGAATATACAAAAGAAGAAATAAACTGGAGCTACATAGAATTCGTGGATAACCAAGATGTCTTGGATCTGATTGAAAAGGTCTTGTACACTTACTCAACCTGATGCTTTTAACTTATTTTATTGTTACTTGTTCGAGAATTATATGCTTGACAGAATAGTGTTAGCAATCATTCACAGTATGTTCTTTCATCTATATATCAACTTGTTGCATACTTCTGATGTGTGGTCTAAGAAATTTATAAGTGTTCTCTTCGACTTGTTGCAGAAACCTGGGGGAATTATAGCACTTCTAGATGAAGCCTGGTATGTAGTGAATGTTGTACTTTATTTTTATTTTATTTCTTGTACATTTTTATGGGATATTTACTTTGGAGATCACAGAATCTACTTGACATGCTGCTACCTATTATCGTATATTTCAAAGATGAACTCAAGTTTCTTTTGGTTGCTTCGTACAGCATGTTTCCTAAATCAACGCATGAAACTTTTGCTCAGAAATTGTACCAGACATTTAAAAACAATAAGCGCTTCATCAAACCTAAACTTTCTCGTACTAGTTTTACCATCTCTCATTATGCAGGGGAGGTAAATATATGTTGCTTTTATAGTTGTTTTCATTTTATTTGACTTCAGTAGATGCTGAAAGATTGTTCGTTTCAGGTTACTTATCTGGCGGATCAATTCCTTGACAAAAACAAAGATTATGTAGTGGCAGAACATCAGGATCTTCTGACGGCATCGAAGTGCTTCTTTGTAGCTGGTCTCTTTCCTCCACTTCCAGAGGAATCATCAAAATCCTCTAAATTTTCTTCAATAGGGTCACGCTTTAAGGTTCTATAAATTTGCTCTCTCCAGCCTACTGAAAGTGAACTTATCATTTATAGACAAATTTATTTGATGAAGATAAGAGCTCAATTTATGTGCTTGTTATTGGTGGACAGAGACCTATGGCCCATAGCAACATCAATATGATAAAATGTTCAGAATCTATAATTTAATTTGGGTTAAACAATTTGGGTAAAACAATTTCTTTATGTCAACAAAATGCAGATCTAACTGATAAGCCTGTGACAAAAAGTGTACAGAAATTGCATTAACCTGAAATTAGTGAAGATGGCATCTTTTCCCCCCTGGTTTTATGTGACAGTTGTGACCTTTTGATAAACACATTGACAAATGTAAAACTTCTCCCAAATATAGAACTCTGTGGCGTTTTTACAGAGTGACCATTTAGGTTTTTGGTGAAAGTGGCCATTGGTTTTGCCTTGAGGGTACTTGTCAAGGCATTAATGGTAATAGTAGGTAGAAAGTTGTAGTAATCTGGCCCTAATGTATGAGGCTTGTGGCCAGACAATGTTAACATTGTAAAAGTGGAATCCCCATCATTTCCTTGTTGCAAGCATTTGGAGTGGCAATTGCAGTGTTGGGTTTATCAATACTAAAGGCGAAATGAAGACCATAAACATGACATGTCACAATTTGGACGGAAAAACATTATAGCTTAAAAATAGATTCAGAAACATTAAAGTGCTGAATAAAGGATGTGCTCCAGTTTGGAGGTATGATGTTGTGTTTTGTTCTAGGTGTTGTTGTAGGATGATGGATGATGCATAAATTAAGAATACAAATTTTAGCTCTTAATTGGAATTTTGTTCTTTTGCTGTTTATGCTCCTGCACAATTATTGGTTGAGGTGCTTATTTTGACAATGGGAGGTGTGTTCAAAAACTGCAGCTGCAACTCCAGTCTTTGATGGAGACGTTGAATTCGACTGAGCCCCACTATATTAGATGCGTGAAGCCGAATAATGTTCTCAAGCCTATGATTTTTGAGAATGCGAACATTATTCAGCAACTACGTTGTGGTGTAAGTATAATTAGGCTACAGCTTTTTCATTGATGTATTCCTTTCATTCTGCAAATTTATAAGATTGAAAATTTGTATTTTATGTTCCTGGTTATTTTGGTAGTATGGTGTTTTATTTTTTTAATACATCATTTCTCTTTAGGGTGTTCTTGAGGCAATTAGAATCAGCTGTGCTGGATATCCTACAAGAAGGACCTTCTATGAGTTTCTTCTCCGTTTTGGTGTTCTTGCTCCAGAAGTTCTGGAAGGAAAGTAAGTTATGATTGAAAGGTCAAAAAAGAAAAAGAAAGAAAAGAAATGAAAATCAACATATCTCGTTCCCCTGTAGCTTTTTAGTCCTGTCTAATTAACTGCCATCCCTTGTTTCTGTGTAGCCATGATGACAAGGTTGCATGCCAAATGATTCTCGATAAAAGGGGTTTGAACGGTTATCAGGTAATAAATTTTTCTCGTTATTCTCCTAAATATGCTACTTTATCTGCCTAATAATGAGCACTGCAAACGAATATTAATTTTATTTCAAGTTTCTCTCACTTTGTGTTGCTATATGACTTGTTGAATTGTTGAAAGTTGTACTTTCTTGTTGCTGGTGGTGTTTGAGATCCTACCTGGAATCACTATTAGTAAACTTCAATCACCATCCAGATAGGCCCTTTAGTAATTTCAAGGCTCTGGATGCTTGGAATTGTAACTTCTGCCCAACTTTTTCTGTGTGTGACACCTTACTTTTGGATTATTATGAAGTCATTGGCTTGTGCTACATTGAATGGCTAGCCTGCCCACGTTCTAATCCCCTACCCCTTCCTGTTATATGTTGTCCATCTGTAAGTTGTTTCTTGCCAATGCAATATGTGATCTCCAATACCAAGTCGTGTGCGAAATTGTTGGTTTCACAGATAGGTAAGACAAAGGTCTTCCTAAGAGCTGGTCAGATGGCTGAACTGGACGCAAGAAGGGCGGAGGTGCTTGGTAATGCTGCTAGAACTATTCAAAGACAAAGCCGCACATATATTGCACGGAAGGAGTTCATTGCATTACGGAAATCTGCTGTTCATTTGCAATCTCATTGCAGAGGTATTCCTTAATCTTATTAGCTACTATTCTTCTTTATCTCTTGTTGCTTTTCAGTTTTCAGTTGTTCACAAAGAGAAACCGGAAATATGTAATCATGCAAATGAATGATAACTATCCAATCCGCTTCAAAAGAAAATTTCATTGAGAACGGTTATTTTGTTAAATTTACGGGTGTGCACAAGTTTATTTTACTTTATTGTGTTTATTCATCAAAATTCTGATTGAGGTTATAACCTTTTTGTTGTTTGCTACTGCATTCAGGTGTATTGGCTCGCAAACTATTTGAGCAGTTGCGACGTCAAGCAGCAGCTTTGAAGATTCAGAAGAATTTCAGACGATATACTGCCAGGAAATCCTACTTGACTCTACATTCATCTGCAGTTACGTTGCAGACAGGCTTAAGGGCGATGACTGCTCGTGATGAATTCAGATTTAGAAAGCAAACTAAAGCTGCAATTGCTATCCAGGTTCCATTCATCTCCATGTCTTTTCTTGTATTCTTTTACAATTGAGAAGATGCTTGGAGTTTTTTAAATTATCTTTTGGAATTTTATCACTGGGAATCGAGTCAGATTTTTTAATCTTTTTTGCAACCTAAACTTAACAGATGATTGATTACTTTGGTTATTAATGACTTCCAGGCACAAGTGCGTTGCCACATAGCATATTCTTATTACAAGAGGCTTCAGAAGGCTGCACTAGTTTCTCAATGTGGCTGGAGGCAAAGGGTTGCTCGGAGAGAGCTGAGAAAGCTTAAAATGGTTCGATCAAAATCCTTAAAATGGTTTTGTTCATAAAGATTTAGAGTCCAAGCTTGCATCAGATTTTAAGAATGAATTCAGATGTTAATGATTAGAGTAAATTTTCAGGCTGCCAGAGAAACAGGTGCCCTTAAAGAGGCAAAAGACAAATTAGAAAAGCGTGTGGAAGAGCTTACATGGCGCTTACAGTTAGAGAAGAGATTGAGAGTATGTAAAATCACTTCATACCTGTGAAAGGCTGCTAGACTCATTTGCACCAACGTATCATCTATTTTCATTTCCATTGCAGACTGATTTGGAAGAGGAAAAGGCCCAAGAAATTTCCAAATTACAGGATGCTCTGCATGCAATGCAAATGCAAGTAGAAGAAGCAAACGCCAGAGTGATCAAAGAACAAGAGGCAGCTCGAAAAGCTATTGAAGATGCACCTCCAGTCATTAAGGAGACCCCTGTTATTGTTCAAGACACAGAAAAGGTTGAAAAATTAATGGCCGAGGTGGAGAGTTTGAAGGTATGCACTAAACATGGATGATCAAAGTTGAATTTCACAGCTTGTATCATTTATTATCATGTTTGTAGTGATATTCTCATCGAGATCATATAGATCAAAAGGGATCTTCTCAGAAGCTTTAATAACTGGCCATTACTGCTGGCATTTTAAACAATTAGGTGACTGTTGACTGCAGATTTGTTGCCCATCTCCTGACACTTGGCCTATGTTTGGGAAGGGAGGAGAATGAGTCAAGTGGTCCGCAAATATGTTTCTAGTGGGCCCCACATTTTCTGCTCCTCATTTTCCTCCATTTCCCAAACAAAGTGCTAGTGGTGTCTTGCTGTGGCTGCTTAAAATTTTAAGTCATATAATTGTGCATTTGCTTATTTGTGTAGATCAGGCTACAAATAACCAGTTCGCTAAAATTTTTCTAAAACAAATTTCATGACAAAATAAATGAAATATTGATAATTAGTCACCTACACTTGATTGTGGTGTCTCTGCTGGGACCTGATGAATTTATATCATCTTCCAGGCTTTGCTGCTATCAGAAAAACAGGCAGCAGAACAGGCAAGGAAAGCTTGTGCAGATGCTGAGGCCAGAAACTCTGAACTGGGCAGGAAACTTGAAGATGCAGCACAGAAGGCAGATCAGCTTCAGGAATCAGTTCAAAGGTCTGTCTTTGCTTATTGAAGTGGAACTGTTTAGGTGCTAAAGCTCCTACCATATAAATTGTATTATGTGCATGATACACCATGAGTCATGGGCTTATTGCTTATTAATTCAATACAATCTTCTGGCTCTTCCGTCCGGTTGTGTGTGTCTATTCACAATTTCATCCTTGTCATGGAAGCCAGTGAATCTGCTAGAGCTAGTACACAAATTCCTTATCATTTATAGTCCTGCATAGTTTTGATTAAGTCTGCACTTTCCATGTAAGTTCATGCTCTCTGCATGTGTGGATTTGTTCTCAAATAAACATGAAATGTTCTAAAAGATCAGTTTTTTTTTTTTTTTTTCAGGTTAGAGGAGAAACTTTCCAATTCAGAGTCTGAGAACCAAGTTCTTCGTCAACAAGCACTGACCATGTCACCGACAGGGAAATCCCTGTCTGCACGGCCAAAAACAATAATTATACAGGTATTTCTAGAACCTCTGATTCTTATTTATCCTTGCAATATGACATGGACGTTTCTAGTGATTCATGTTATTTGTTAAATACCAGAGGACTCCTGAGAATGGAAATGTTGCAAATGGAGAAATGAAGGTGGCATCAGTAAGAGTACCTGTCCTTTCCTTATAATGCAAACATGCAGTGTCATCAGTTTATATATTCTTACTTTCTACTGTGGATCTCAGGATATGATAGTTGCTACACCAAATGCACGTGAACCTGAGTCTGAGGAAAAACCACAGAAATCTCTCAATGAAAAGCAGCAGGTAAGTTGCTATATTATGCATTCAATTGATTGATCAAATAAACAATTAGTGTGGTAATTTAGTTTTTCTGGTAAAACATTTTTTTCTCCAAGTGTCAGATTCTGCAGCCTGTGAAGTTCACTATCTCTTTTCTCTTCTTAATTTTTTCTCTGCAATCTGCTTTCCTGATTCAGGAGAACCAGGATCTGCTGGTCAAGTGTATATCACAAAACTTGGGATTTTCTGGGGGCAAACCTGTCGCTGCTTGCATTGTGTACAAATGTCTTCTTCACTGGAGATCATTTGAAGTTGAAAGAACTAGTGTGTTTGATCGTATTATTCAAACAATAGCTTCAGCCATAGAGGTAGCTACTATCTTATGGAGTACATCATAACCACATTCAACCACAGGCTATCTTTGTTGCCTTTGTGCTTTGGTGTCAGCTTAAACAAGTTATGAATATACAACTAATATTGGAAATGTTGATATTTGCAGGTCCCGGACAACAATGATGTCTTGGCCTATTGGTTATCTAATTCATCTGCATTATTGCTTCTGCTCCAACATACCCTCAAGGCAAGTGGAGCGGCCAGCTTAACACCACAGCGGCGAAGGACAACATCAGCTTCTCTTTTTGGGAGGATGTCTCAAGTGAGAATTGTTCTTTTTTCTGATACCAGTGCTATATCCCATGGTGTAACCTATTTCCCAATTTTGCTTCTTCTGATTATTTATTCGGATTCTAGGGGCTTCGGGCATCTCCTCAAAGTGCTGGTCTCTCATTTCTTAATGGTCGAGCACTTAGTAGACTGGATGATTTACGACAGGTTGAGGCCAAGTATCCAGCATTACTGTTTAAGCAACAGCTTACTGCCTTCCTTGAGAAGATATATGGCATGATAAGGGACAATTTGAAGAAGGAGATCTCTCCTTTGCTTGGATTGTGTATTCAGGTGGCTGCTTAGTTACTTAGTGCACATAACTGCATCTGCTTTTCCTATTTAACAAGAGAGAACATTTTGAAAACCAAAAAAAAAGTCATTATGTACATGCATGCGTGTGCATGTAGGGCTCTCATTTGCTGATATTATTGTGAACACTAATGCAGGCACCAAGAACTTCCCGGGCAAGTTTGGTAAAAGGGCGCTCTCAGGCTAATGCTGTTGCTCAGCAAGCTTTAATTGCTCATTGGCAAAGCATAGTGAAAAGCTTAAACAGTTATCTGAAGATAATGAAGGCGAATTATGTGAGTTATAACGCTGTGGTATAATGTACTGTTTCTCTGGAGAAATGTAAGCAATCAAGATTTTCCTTGGAGAAGTGTCATTTTTTATACATTGCTCTGCAGGTACCTCCCTTCTTAGTCCGTAAAGTGTTTACTCAAATATTCTCATTCATTAATGTCCAGCTATTCAATAGGTAAGTCCACTAAAATGTCTCTTCCTTTCTGCCGCTATCTCCATTCATTCTTTGATTTGGTGACATATGAAGGCTGTTGTTTTACATGAAATTTACCATTTCCATTTTATATTTCTGCAGTCTTCTTTTGCGGCGTGAGTGTTGCTCATTCAGTAATGGAGAATATGTGAAAGCTGGTTTGGCTGAACTAGAGCAGTGGTGCTACGAAGCAACTGAGGAGGTTAGCTCTCAGCATTCTTTTCAACCTTTATCCCCTGCAATCTTACACATACTTAACATTTTTTTCTTCTGTGCAGTTTGCAGGTTCGGCCTGGGATGAACTGAAGCATATAAGACAGGCTGTTGGATTCCTTGTAATACTTGTTTCTAAAACTTTTGATATTTAACTAAAATATATAATATGCATATTGTGCTGATCTATATCTTCAATATTGCAACTAGGTCATACATCAAAAGCCTAAGAAGACCTTGAGTGAAATCACAAAGGAACTTTGCCCAGTTAGTGTCTTGCATCTTTTTAAGCTTATTTCTCAATTTTGGATCTATTTCCTATTCATCTTTTTTGTTTCTTGCAGTATTGCATCATTAATTGCCTTCTGTTCTGTTCTTCAGGTACTGAGCATACAGCAACTGTATAGGATCAGTACAATGTACTGGGATGACAAATACGGCACACACAGTGTGTCTTCAGATGTAAGTCGCCCTTCAGTTGGCAATATTATGTTGATTTACGTGGCTGTAAAACAGTGCTAAACCTTTTCCTTATCCATCATTGGTTTTGGTGTGTAAAGTTCCTGGTATATCTGTGCCTTTTTTCTAAACATCTTGGTTTTTACAGGTTATAAGCAGCATGAGAGTTATGATGACCGAGGACTCGAACAATGCTGTCAGCAGTTCTTTTCTGTTAGATGATGACTCCAGGTAGATTCCTTCTCCTTCAGGGTGAAGGGGAAGACCCCTCTGTATTGGAGTGTCCCAATACCTTCTACATCAATAACAGCTGTGTTCTTTGTTTGTCTTCACAATGACATCTAATTGTAGTTACAACTTGAATGGTTTGCAGCATCCCATTCACCGTGGATGACATCTCCAAGTCAATGAAGCAAGTAGACATTGCTGAGATTGATCCTCCACCATTAATTCGTGAAAACTCTGGCTTTGGTTTCCTACTTCCACGCTCCGAGTGATATACATCATCCCTTGCTGTTTAGAATCTTGTCCTTGTGGGTGTCCATAGGGATGCCCTATGCAAGAAAGTGCTAAGAACTGTGCATATAACCTGAATTGGCCATCACCAACCATGTGTATAATATTTTTGCACTAGTCTAAAGGCTGCCATACTTGGTGTCCAAGCCGATCACTCTTACCCTTGCGTTACATAAACAAAAGGGGGTATTTGTTCAGATGCCATATCACAGTTAAATGTGATATTTGCAATTATTCGAGGCAATGGCGCCTCGAATTTTTCTTATGCCTACAACAGGTTTAGTTCATATTTTTTTATTTATTTTATTTATTTTTTTAGCCAGGGCTGTTCCATATATTTGTTGGGTTTTGGGGTGCTGTAGTGGTTCTTCTGTTTTCTTTTTTGTTTTTGGATGTAAATGACGTCTGCCGCATTTTATAGGCGATTGTTTGTATGAGAAAACAAAGTTGTATGTAGTCTCAGTTTTTTTACCGATGTCTCAGATACATATACAATGGTTCTCTTGAAATATCTAAAGCAATTATGTTACGGGGTAATACTCTGAAAGTGCCAGCAGCGAACGCTCATTTTTTGAATTTGCTTGAATTCTGTGTACAGGCAACTTTTTTGGTGAGATTCTATTTTTGAATTGTTGAATTTGCAACCTATTTTTGTACATGCTTGAATGTGCAAACAGGCAACTTTTTTCTGAAATATTGAACATTATATTCAGAAGAAAATTTAGTCAGATTGTACCTTGTAATCTATGTGAAAACTTGCAGCTTAAACATGTAGAGTACCTCGCCTAATTGAAAGAAATAGCATAGTCAACGGACAGAGCATTCGATATTTAACTATTCTAATGCTTATGGCAACCAGTGTTCGCTACATAAATGAGCAAACATGTGCTCGAAGAAAGAGGACCTCAACTGTAGCAAAGATAACGTCAGCTTTGTGTACGGAGCAAAGAAAGACATAACAGATCTTGTACCCCTTTTTGTTTTGTTAGTAAAATCAGATGGTGTGACTGCCATGAGAAAGAATTAACAGATCCCATACCTTCCCTTTTTCCTAAAATTAAGAGTTGTTAACAATCACATCGAAAGCTAATAAAATTCAACCATTGCGAGCTAAGGTAGCTACCTTTTTTCACACACAGAAATGAGTTACTACACAGTACATCAGTTCTGTTACAAGTGCTACATAAGTAATTTATACATAACTGTTAGGACTACTGCTCCTCAGCAGAATGGATTGTCTTCATCCTAATTTCCATTGAATTTAGGGATTGGTCTTGCTTCGGTTCTGAGTGATATTGCTGGATATGTGCTGGCTGCAACTCTGATTTCTTCTTCTCTTTGAGAATCACCTGTCTTGGCATCACATCTAGCAGAAAGCTT
Organism: Ricinus communis; assembly: GCF_019578655.1. Lineage (NCBI taxonomy): Eukaryota > Viridiplantae > Streptophyta > Magnoliopsida > Malpighiales > Euphorbiaceae > Ricinus > Ricinus communis. The sequence continues at coordinate 28,536,870 of NC_063258.1, forward strand.
CCTCCATTCCATACAGCAGCCGAAACCTTGAGTATCTGGAAAACCGCATGCAGTTCGTAGGACAAGAAGATGGGGACTGTCAGTGCTGTAGTTGCCACAGTAAATAGAGCTTGCAACAGAATGTACATAAGCATGCGATTCTGATCCCCCAGCAAACCACTTAAACGCCACCATACATTATTTGCTTTTTGCGCTTTCTTTGAGAGCTCCCTATTTGAAGTCAAATGATAAACACGTAAGGTTAACAAGTCACAACAACTCACCAAATAAACCTTAGGACCATTGACAATGAGAAGATAAATATTATATAGAAAAGAGAGAAAGGTACAGAGTTAAGAACCTGTAAGAAGTCATGACTTCAGGATCTCTTAACAGCCTCTGCCGACGCAGGACATTGACAATGAGAAAATAAAGAAGTTGCCACAGAAAATAAGCAACTAAGGGCACCAAGAACAGCCAAGTAAACAGGAACGATTTATCTTCTACATATGGCCACGATGCTCTGCCTGACGTCCCTTCAGGATGCATGGCTTCAAAGGTTGCAGGATTCCACCAGCGTATAGTGAAGAAGACCAAACCTGAAAACAGATCTATCCTGTCAGAAACTGAGGATTCTTAAAATTATTGACAATTTACCAAAAGATCTCCACAATAGAACAGTCTGGACTTTTCCTTCTCAGTGGGCGACCTGATTGTATCTAGGAAATATAAGATCGCTTGAGAGAAGTAGTAATTTCTTACTTTAACTAGAACCATTACAAGGACAGTGAAGTAAGTTATATTCAAAACTAGATTGCAGGTTGAGCTTGAGGCCGATCAGGCTGACCCTTTCTTAATGAAAAGCGAGCACTTGCTTTATCAGAGTGTAAGATACTATCTTACAGACTGTTTCAGATATTTTTTACTCTTCCTTTATTGACAAAGCAACAAGGTTTTGGCAATCTTTTATTGAAATGAATCATGAATGACTCCTTAACCTTGCAAAAGGCTTATTTTTCTGAAAAGGATACTCTGTTTGTTTTGAAGAAGTTCTTTAAGTGATCGAGTGAGAAAGGATTGACTCACCAGGTAACAGATGTATAAGGACACTAACAATTTTGTCCACAGAGCTAAAAACCAAGCTACAACGCCAAACAATCAATGCCCATGCTAGTGGCCCCTACAGCATCATTTACATAACATAAGCAAAAAGAGATAATCACCCATCAACTGAAAAACGTAAGCTGCCCAGGGCAAGTTCCTTACTTCAGCAAATGAGAAGCAAACCATGAAAAGCTTTTCATCTTTTGGATATAGAAGAAGGTCAACCAAGAATATTGTGTTGGCATAATAACAAAAATCCTGAAAGAAAAATTTATGTCACTTCTCTCATTTTTCAGTTTTGTATGATCATCAAGTCATAGAGATCTTGATTTTCTGTAAAATCTATATTGCTCTGACATGCATGCTCAGAATTGGGACAGTGGGGCTAACCGATGCAAATGCTTCCACCATAGTTTGATTGTAACCATTAGTAATGCTATATTTGAATATACTTTCTATGTAAAACATACTCCTTTGGAGCTTAGCAAAGTGAGAATTCTTCACAATATACTGTCTGCCATTTCCCTTCTTTTGGAGGCATCATATTTTTGAATGCATGTCTTAAAATAATCCACCATAAATAACTCAGAGAAGTCAGGTCGTTATTAAATGTATCAACCATGGAACTCAGACTAGTGATTCTTTAAAACAATGTAATTTGAGCTTCACACCTATTGAATGAAAGGCTCATGTGGCTAGAAGAAGCAACTAGGTAACTGCAGAGCTTACCAGGAGAAAATAATGCCATTTCTTGAACCGATAATATATCCACCGAAGAGGAACAAATATAAAAAAGAACAAACAGTAAACGTAAGGAATATCTTGCGGCCCTGAAGAAGAACATAAACAGGAAAGCAAAAGAAACAAAAATCACTAACATTCTTGACTACATTTAAGAGTACTAATCCCATCAATCAAACAGTAAACTTACTTGCTCCCAAGAGGAAGCAAAATCCCCCGAACCCAAGAACACCAAGAAGATGAGTCACCTAACACGAAAGTAAAAGAAAGGGAAAGAAAACGATCGATTTCAAATACTATATTGTAACAGGTTCATATGATCGAACACTGCATATAGAACAGCAAAAGGGCATATCTATGACCATCATTTATTGGAAGCAATGGGCGAACCTTATTAATAAAGCTTTCATGTTCCTCGGCTTGTTTTGCAATCTTAACTGCTTGCTTAGATAAGATCTCCTTTGTTTGATTGGCTTGTTTTGATAGTATTTCCTTCGTTTGAGCCACTTTCTGCACAAAAACAAGAGAAACCCAGATCAAGAAACCAAACAGAGACATAAAAGAACCAAGCTTTACTAGCTGAAAAAAATTAAAAAGGAAAAAAGAAACTAAAGATTTAGTGCACCTTTGATCGGTCTTTGAGTCTTTGTTTCACTTTCTCAAATGAATCTCCATTGGAGACAAACTCATTAATTGGGTCTTCGTTATTAGACATTTTTCTTCTTCTTTTTTGTTTCTGCTTTTGCTACGAAAGAGACAGAGAACAGAGAGAAAGAGAGAGACAAGGGAGAGACGAGAGGGGAATCCCAGAGATATATACGGCAGGAGAGAGATCTCCGTCGAAGACAAAAAAAATAAAAAGGTGAAATTAAAATGATGATCATCATTCTTTAAATCATTGGATTTCTTGAATTAAAGTTAAGAATAAAACTACTCCGCTAATTGTAAATTAATAATAATAATAACTACTTAATACCGCATCATACTGTTGTCATTTGATTAATCGCACAATCTAATTAGCATAGAAACATTCTTGAAGAATTGCGAACATTATTATATAGCATCTCTTTTGTAAATCATTCAAATGTGTTGACTCGTATATTAAAACTTAGCTTTCTCTTAAAGCAGTTATTTATTAGTCCAATGTCCTAATTTGGTAAGGGTATAACGTAATGTTTTTTATAAGTTTTCTTCAATGGCTCGGTGGCCTTCTTTTGCCTAATTGATTTGTGATTACATTTGGTTCCTATTTGATTACTTCTTTTTAAGTATTTGATTAATTATATTCTTGTTTCTTGACAAGTTTTTATTCTATTGGATTTTGCTTATCAAAATCTTTCACAAATTTTAAGAATAGAAAATCCTAATCTCATTATCATTAATTCATGAAAGTGATTAACTAATTGAAACAATTTAATTTAAGAAAAAAGAAAAGAAAAAGAGAAAGACAATTGGCGAGAAACATCCAAAACACATCTAAAATGCACAAGGTTCTATTTTCAGAAAATCCAGACGGTTATGGCGTTGTCCGCTCGACTTTGAAAACTTGGACTTGATTGTAAATATATATTTAAACGGTACTTGCTCTGTCCAAATTAATAGTCCTGTTTATTTCAAAATTAATCCATGATTTTTATTTGTTAGTTTAGCCAGTGATTATTGAAATCAAAATAATAATTGTTATACAATTAGTCATTATATTCTTTTATTTTGAAAATTATAACCTCGTAAAAAGCTTTGCAAAAAAATTTAGAAAATGATAAAATTTTATGATGTTAATTAACTCTTTTTATTTTTTAGTTTATATGTAAATTAAAAAAATATTATTAAACATATATTTAAAATTTAGTTTAAATGGCAAAAACATTGATTTTTTGAAGTAGAAGGTTTTGAGTTCGAACCCTCCCTTTCTCACTAAATGAGTTTTTACACCCTTTAATAAATAAAAGAAACAAACTATTAAATCAAAATATTAATGAAATAATTATAAAATAGTGTGTAAATTTATTAAAATTTAATAACCAAATATTTAAACTTTAAAAGATACAATTTAATGTGTGAAATAAAAAATTATTAATATTTAAGTGTATTGAACTGGTAATTTATATAAAAGAAACTTGATAATTATAAAATTGATACATGGATAATTACAAAAATGATATATGTTACAATTTAGTGTGTGAAACCATATTTTATTAATATTTAAGTGTATTGAACTAGTAATCTATATAAAAGAGACTGGATAATTATAAAAATGACATATGAATAGTTGCAAATATATAGTATACGAAATTATTAAAATTTGACAATTAAGTATTTAAAGTTTTAAAAGTTACAATTTAACGTGTGAATATAGTATTTCAATAGCAATTATAAACTTGTAATTTGAAAGCACATATTTTCCGCTTAGTAGATCAAAAAGAATTTAATGTTAAAAAAGTATTTAAAAATTATCTATCTTTAATAGATTAATATGCCGTTGTTACTACCACTATCATTACACTATTCTCACTATATTTTCATCAATTCTTTTAAAGAAATTTCTATTAATCTTTGAACGACAATTTATCTTTTTTAACCCGTCATTATAAATATCTAAAATAAAATCGATCATTATCGAAGATGATAATTTTAACTATAATGTTAATTACTAATATATCTCCTTATAACATGTATAGTATTTATTTATATATATTTTTTGTTTATATGAAAAATTCATTCTCTTTCATATAAATATTATATTTCACTATGAAAATATAATAAGGTTCCATTTGTCTATAAGTTAATATTTTTAAATTTTATACACTAAAATTATAATTTTTAAAAATTTAAATATTTGATTATTAAATTTTAAGAAGTTAACGCACAATTTTATAATAAACTAATATGAATAATCAATAACTTATTATTGATATGGTATATACACTAAATCGTAAATGTTTACTCAATTCATACGCTAAATTGCAACTTTAAAAAATTTAAACACTTAATTATCAAATCTTAATAAGTCCAAACATTATTTTTATAATGATGTCAGTATTAATCATAATATTATCACTGCTATGCAACTAGGAAGAATTTGAATTCATGATCTAAAATAGATAAAAAGAAAAATCATTTAAGGGAGAAGGTAAGGGTAAGGGGCAGCTGAAGGAGGAGATTTAATGAAAGAGATATAAAGGAACTGTGTGTCTATGTTATCCCTTTGGTAAATTCGAAGCTCACATTTTCCCATCACATTCGCACACTGCCTTTATCCGTTATCCGTTATCCGTACCAATTGTTTTAATTTAAAATCTTAATTACTAAGAAAAAAAAAAAAAAGAAGTTATACCAGACACTATAAAGAACCCATAATCTAAATTTGCCATTATAAAGTTTGGCAAAATTAAATTATCAATTTCATTATACTCAGCTTTTGAATTTTTATTTTATTATATAGAAATTTTATGTTTTAATTTTAATATTTTATTAGTGATTTCTTAAAGATCTTTGTTTGTTAAATTCATTCTTTTTATTTTTATTTTTATTGAAAACTAATTAAAGTTTTAAGAATATATTTTACCTGAACTTAAAATATAAATTTTTTTTTAATGCCCATTTTCTATATATAAAAAAACTTTTTTATGCTCAGAAAATAATTACAGCTCACATTATAAATGCATCTTTGCACTCTGATAAATTTTATTTCTTTTTTAAAAATAAATAATTTTCTATCTTCGAATTGTGGCCGTGACAATTCAAAGGAGAAGGCCCCCCAAACCTAAGATTCCAAATCGCCAAAAATAAAATTAAAATCAGTGTATACTATCAAGAGGGAAAATAAATTAATATATATAAATAAATAAAAGGGTCAGATTCACAAATGTGGGGTTGGCGCCTTAATTTTGAATATCTTTAAAAGTGGACTATGGCCATAAATTAAATTAAATTAAAAAAAAAAATACACTCTGAGAAAGTGTTATTGTTTATATTTATAATGAAATCTATTCACATGTCACAACTTTCACAAAATACAAATTCATATTTATTAAACAAACTCAGAAAACAAAAATTATTAGAACATGCAATTTATTGACGCCCCAAATCACAAAAATCTAAATTTAATTTATTTATCAAAGTAACACAAATAAATTATTAAAAGAATGCGACTCATCAGCTGCTCTAAATTATGAATTGGGTTCTGTATTTTATTAAACTCGTAAACTGGTATATATTAATAGACTTTATGAACTGTATTGTCAATTGAATTTATTAATAATTGGTTTTTAGCACAATATATGATTGATGTATTTTTACTAATAATAAGGTTTGGTTTGGCAGTTAAAGAGTGTAAAGAGAGAGTTCTTTGTTTCCCAACAGAATTTCAAAATGAAGCTTCTGGAGGGAAGGAATAATCGCTTTCAGAAACATATAAAAATAAATTTTGAAGCTGGACCATACTTTTATTTAATCATATCAATTTATGAGTTTAAATTTGATAAACTCTAAATAAATTAACTAATTAAGTAATTAAGAGAATGTATATATGGGGCATTTTATTTATAAGCTTAATTAACGAAATTGTTTATTTATTTATTTTAATAAGCAGTATAGAATAATTGAAGATGATGATGCTAGAGGCATCAAATAGAGTAGAAACAGAAGCAAGCAAAGTATTTTTCTTTTTAAGACAGCAAGTGGGACAGCTCATCCTTGGCTTTGTTACTCAACGCTCCCAAGTCCAAACAAAATACTATGTTTTAATTATGTCTGTTACCAAGTATTTTTTGTTATATTACTTTTCTACCCATACTTTCTTTTGAATTTTTTTCTCTCCTCAAATTCAGTTTGGAATTCAAGTCAAATGCAAACAAATTTAGGCCCCAAACTAGCTTCTTCATAAGCATTCATTTTCCCATTTTAATAAATAATAATAATAAATAAGAGTCCCAAATTATCAACGTGCACATATGTCTCATAAAAGACAACTATGATGCTAAATTGTTTCATGACTAATTAAAGTATCTTAATAATGTGATTCTTATTTCAAATTCTTGAATTTTCAGATAAGAAAAAAAGAAAGCATAAAATGATAAAAAAAACTTCCTTCTAGCCTGCAGGAAGAGAATTGTCTTGGTAATAATCATCAAGAAAACTCTGGGTAAAAAATAACATTGTCCAAAAGTACAAAGCACTAAAGAGAATTTCACAAAATACATGGGCGCAATTGGTAAATAACCAGCAGCGCGACTAAAATGCTTTTTGGTAGCAGGTTTGAAACTTGTATTTGATTAAAGAGGCAGCGGCAATTCTAAGAGAGAGAGAGAGAGAGGAGAGAAGAAAAAAAGAAGAGAGAGAGATGGATCACTAGCGATATAAACGTTCCTGTATGTATAAGATAACCATATACCCCTTTATCCAGTTTAATTTTCTTCTTATTTCTTCTTTTTGGGTATCTCTATTGAATCGGAAGTTTGAAATTTTTTGATAGAAAGACGGCGTCTTTGGTGCAGTGATTTTAGGGTTTGGTTTTGGAAAACAGTTTCTTGATTGGAGGTAACCTTATCTATAAGCTTTAAATGAGTAATTCAGTATTCAGTATTCAGTTTTTGGTATTTTTGCATTTTGTGTTCTGGGTTTTTCGTTTAAATTGGTTTCATTTTTGGGTTATTTTGAAATGGTTGCTTGTTTAATTTTTAGTGTTATATGAATTTTTATTGTTTTGTTGTACTTGGGATTCGATTATATAATTTGATTTTTCTGATTACCCATTTCGTTTCCCTTTTTTTTCTCTTTGATTTTTAAATGTGTGTAAAGGTGATGATGTCCAAAGTTGAAGTGAGGAAGAAGATTGGAGAGGATTCAGGGAATGCAAAGTTGTTAAGGGAGATTGAAACCATAAGTAAAGCTCTATACCTAGACAAAAGCAATTCAAGGCCCTCAATTTCTGCTCCTAATAATCGATCAAAACCAACTGGGAAATCCCAATTGCTCGATCCTAAATCAAAGTTAAAGTATGGCAATGAAGAATCATCAAACAAGGATAAGAAGTCTATCTGGAACTGGAAGCCATTGAAAGCCCTTTCAAATGTTAGGAGCCGAAAATTCAACTGTTGTTTCTCTGTCCAAGTCCACACCATTGAAGGATTCCCCCCGAGTTTTGAAAATCTTAGCATTTGTGTGCACTGGAAGAGGCGTGATGGAGAGCTGGTTACGCATCCTGTGAAGGTCTGTGAGGGTATTGCTGAGATTGAGGAGAAGTTAACACATACATGCATGGTCTATGGGAGTAGGAGTGGACCTCATCACTCAGCCAAGTATGAAGCAAAACATTTCTTGCTCTTTGTATCAGTAATTGGTGTCCGGGATCTTGATTTGGGAAAGCATAGGGTTGATCTGACAAGGTTGCTTCCTCTTACATTGGAGGAATTGGAGGAGGAGAAGAGCTCAGGAAAGTGGACTACAAGTTATAAGTTGTCAGGAGAAGCAAAGGGTGGCATTTTACATGTTAGTTTTGGGTATATAGTGGTTGGAGATAGTCCCATTCCACTTGGAAATAACCAGAAAGTTCCTGAGCAATTTAATTTGAAGAGCACTACTTCGAGGACATTGAAACCAGTTCCTAAATTTGATCAGGGTGATGGGAAGAGTTCAATCCATCGCATTGGAAGTCTTCCTGGTGCATTGAACCAGCAGCGTCATGCCTCATCCAGATCTTTAGAAGACGTAAAAGATCTTCATGAGGTGTTGCCAACATCAAGGTCAGAACTTGCCAGTCTAGCGATCATACCATCACTGAAATATGATGAAGATAAGTTGAACTTGTCATTGGATTATAAGCCTGAACTTGATGTGTTCACTGAACATCTCGATTCCATTAAATCAAATATCTGCCCTGTTTCTAATTCCAGCCATGAAAATGTTGAAAATGAGAGGGAAGGTGGTGAATTTTCTGTGATTGAACAGGGGTTCGAATGGTCACAGGAAGAACTGGAGAAACCCATGGAAGTTGCTGCAAAGACTGCTGATCTTTCCTTATTAGAAGATAAAATTAATGGTTGTTATGAGATAGGTTCTGAAGAGGATGATAAGCTTCACCACCAGCATGTTGGGGATGGTAGTCATAAAGAGGATCTTATAGTGCCTGATTGCAAATTTAAGGAAGATGAGATATGCACAAAAGACTCCGTCATGCAAGAATTGGAAGTTGCATTGAGTAATGTGACAAATTTGGAAACTGAAGCATTTGATTCTCCTGAGGAAGAAAATGACATGGAAGTTAAAACTGATTATAAAACAAACAGGGAACAAACATCACTCAGCTTGGATGATGTTACAGAATCTGTTGCAAATGATTTTCTGGATATGCTAGGGATTGAGCATAGTCCATTTGGTTTGAGCTCAGAGAGTGAACCTGAGTCCCCTAGGGAGCGCTTGCTAAGACAGTTTGAGAAAGATGCATTAGCTGGGGGTTATTCACTGTTTGATTTTGGTATCGGCAGTGAGGACCAAATAGACTCTGACTACAACACTTCAACTGTGTCTCAGTGGGGAAACTTCTCTGAGGACTTTGAATTTGCATCAGCTACCCAAGCTGCTGAGAAGGAGCATCAGATGGAAACTTGGGCAGAGAGCGGCAAGACAAGGGCCAAAATGTTGGAAGACTTAGAGACAGAAGCTTTAATGCGTGAGTGGGGATTGAATGATGAGGCTTTTTATTGCTCTCCACCTAAGAGCTCAGGTAGCTTTGGGAGTCCAATTGATTTGCCTCCTGAAGAGCTACTTGAATTGCCTCCTCTTGGAGAAGGATTAGGTCCATGTCTGCAGACAACAAATGGTGGATTTTTGCGATCTATGAGTCCTTCACTGTTCAAGAATGCGAAAAATGGGGGGAGCTTGATCATGCAAGTTTCTAGTCCTGTTGTGGTACCTGCAGAAATGGGTTCTGGCATAACGGATATACTGCAACAGTTGGCTTCTGTTGGGATTGAAAAGCTTTCTATGCAGGCAAATAAGCTAATGCCTCTGGAAGATATCACTGGGAAAACAATGCAACAAGTAGCATGGGAAGCTGCCGACTCAATGGAGGGACCTGAGAGGTTTGTGTTAATTGTTTCTTTGATTTTTCTGGGAAAAGTTGCATCTATTATATTGTTTCTTCCTTTCCACAGGCAAATTTTGTTGCAGCATGATGTGGAGATTCGGCAACATGTATCCGGTGGGCAAAAGAATCAGGAGGAGAGATCAACCGCTCCCAGATTTAACAAGTTCAAGTCACAGACAGTAGAGAATGAGATGGGCTCAGAATATGTATCTTTAGAAGATCTTGCTCCTTTGGCTATGGATAAGATTGAGGCACTCTCAATTGAGGGATTGAGAATACAATCTGGCATATCAGACGAGGATGCACCCTCAAACATCAGTGCACAGTCTATTGGGGAAATATCAGCCTTCCAGGGAAAGGGTATCAATGTCAATGGGTCCCTGGATTTGGAGGGAGCTGCTGGATTGCAACTGTTGGATATAAAGGACAATGGTGATGATATTGATGGTTTAATGGGTCTGTCATTGACTCTCGATGAATGGATGAGGCTGGACTCCGGGGACGTAGGTGATGAGGATCAAATCAGTGAGCGGACTTCTAGGATACTTGCTGCTCATCATGCTAGCTCCTTGGATGTGATTCACGGGAGTTCAAAGGGGGAGAGAAAACGTGGCAAAGGATCTGGTAGAAAATGTGGTTTACTGGGGAATAACTTTACTGTTGCATTAATGGTGCAACTTCGTGATCCTCTGAGAAACTATGAACCAGTTGGCCCACCAATGCTTGCTCTCATTCAAGTGGAACGGGTGTTTGTCCCCCCAAAGCCTAAAATATACTGTAAGGTTTCTGAGGTAAGATTTGAAAATGATACTGATGATGAGTCCGAATCTGTGGTGAAGGAAAAGGTGGGCGAGAAAATTGAAGTAAAAGCATCTGAAGAAGGAATTCCTCAGTTCTGCATTACTGAAGTACAGGTTGCTGGCCTCAAGACGGAGTCTGGAAAGAAGCTTTGGGGTACCACAACACAGCAACAGTCTGGTTCTCGTTGGCTGCTTGCTAATGGAATGGGAAAGAACAGCAAGCAACCCTTTATGAAGTCAAAGACTGCTGCTAATAAACCTGCAACCTCTTTAACAACAAAAGTACAGCGTGGTGATGCATTATGGAGCATTTCATCTCGTATGCGGGCCAAATAAGAAGAAATTTTTTGCATTCAATCCACATATACATAGTCCTAATTGAAAGGGTTTCTTCAGCATGTTATTGGGAAAGGGTGGAACTCTCATTGTAATACTTCACAGAACTCGAGGAACTTGTTCGAAACTTAGATGTGAACAGTAAATGGGTTGCTGATTGATGGCACACAGCAGGCAGGATGGTCCTTAGACCTCACGAGGTTTATGAATTCTGCTCGAGTTCTTGTATTTACTTCTGATACAGCCTTCCAATTTTCTTGCTCACGCAACACAAGTTGAATTAAAATGACGGATTTGTTGTATCAATTCCTCCTGTAAATTTAATGTTCGTAATCATCCCTGTGCATTGTAATTTATGACCCATGTCCGCGATGCTATTATTGCTACATATTTGCCAGCAATGGTCTTTGTTGAACAAACTATTTAAAGTGCTTTGCTCAATTCGTTTGTTTTATTCTGGAAGCAAAGAAAAGGAGTGATGGTTTCTGTTCTGCTTTTCTTGTTAACACCAGTTTAAAAGATTACTCTGTCCTGCTAGTTGGTTCTTAATTTCTTTTAACATTGTATTCCCCATTCCTCAGCTTGCCTGGCGAAGAGTTTACATATTCTCTGGAGTAAAGGGTGAGAACATAAGTGTAAATAAAATGAAAAGGACTGTATTCATCATTGGGAAAATTGAATCGTAGACAAATCACCGATTGAATAAGCTGATAACAGTAAGTCAAGCTTGATGTAAATATCAAGCCTTAAGCAAACAATCACATCTACAAACTCAACATTTAGCCCTAACTTCTAATTGCATTACTCAGGTAAATAAATTTCATATTTAGTTCCAGAAAAAGGAAAAGCAAGTGGAAATTTGCATTTGAAATTAATTGTGCTAACATTCAATTACTCTGGTATTCGACTAATTACTAAAAAATAAAACAATCTTGAAAACCCATCATAAGCTAGCAAAACGTAATGCCTTATCTATTTAAGCTAGAAACGGGAACCATAGTAGCCTTTTAGTGTGAGGTGAGGTCTTACATTCATCAGGAGAATCGTCTCAAACTTCTTCTTTGTCATCCTCAACTGTACTGTAGCAGAAGGCACATCCTCCCTTGACCCGTTTCCTTTTATGCATCCGTACCTCGTGAGAACCCGCAAATTTATTGGAATAACATTTCCTACGAACACAGCTTCCATCAAATACATCCATTCTAGCTAGCACTGATATCTTTGTCACATCACGCAATGTACTATGCACACTATCCGGAGACATGGGACCCAGTTCGCACCTGTGCAGTCACAATATACCCATTTGAATCCACATCCATTTCCGCCTTTTTATTGGTGATCCGCGAACAACAAGAGATATTATGCTTATTGATGATAGGAAAGCAATCGTGATGAAAAATCTTGTATTTGATCACACTCCCATAATAGATGTTCCAGCATTTGTGTTTGAGGTTTATCTTCTGGATTGCCATTGGCATCTTCTTGAAGATCGTCTTGCCGTACTCCTTTCGGAGGGCTAATTCCACCTTGGAAGTTGCAATTGTTAAATAATGTAATTCTTTCTATATTGTAAGGATAGTTTAGTCTTTTTTATATTCTTAGTGTAGGAGTATATATAACTCTCTTTTGTATCAGGGTTACATACTTTTTGTTTTGATATTTTTTTTTTCTTTTTCTAATCAATAAAATGGTATAAACCTTTCTTCAATTCTAACATGGTATCAGAGCCTGTCGACTGTTGTGCATCGTTTTGTGGTTCTTGCTGTTCTTCTTCTTGCTGCTAAGTCTGCTGCGTGCGTCTTCTTGCTGCTGGGTCTGTTGGTTCTTGCTGCTCGACTGTTGTGCGTCGATTGCTGTGGTTCTTGTTGTTCTTCTTCTTGCTGCTAAGTCTGCTGCGTGCATCTTTTTGCTGTTGTAAAGCTGCTGTGAAATGGTGTCGTTTCATATGAGCTAAAAGGTATTCGGACTGAAATTGGTTTTGAAAATTGGTTTTGCTTTCGTTTATTAGTGTTTTAGACTGTATGTTGTTTTGTCGATTGTTGTTGATTTGTTGATTTTCTGTACAAAAGGGGTGGGTATTTTCTCTTTGTGCTAATCACTTTGGTTTGTTGGTACTATCTGCTAAACATTTTTTATAGCAAGTTAACTGTTATAGTTTGGATAATTGATTACTGTTAATCTGTTGGCATGATGGCTGAAGTTAGGGATGACTCGCTCCAAGCAATCAGTGTTCAATTAGATGGTAAAAATTATGCCTATTGGAGTTATGTGATGAAATTTTTTCTAAAAGGTAAACAAAAGTGGGGATATATTTCCGGTGTCTCCGTTAAGCCCTAAGATAGTGCGTCAAGCGTGGACTATGTGGCACTACTGGATAAATGGGAGGTCGATAATTCAAAAATTATCACCTGGATCAATAATTCTGTTTAACATGTTAGGATTGAAGAAAGGTTTATAGCATTTTTATTGATTAGAAAAAAAAAAGGAGAACATTGAAACAAAAAGTATGTAACACTAATACAAAAGAGAGCTATATATACTCCTACACTAAGAATATAGAAAAGACTAAACTACCCTTACAATATACAAAGAATTACTTTATTTAACATCCCCCCTCAAACTCACGAGGCGATGGCAACAAGCATTGAGAGTTTGTCAGACAGAAAACGAAACCGTAAAGCAGTTAAACATTTTGTAAACAAGTCTGCAAGCTGTAAGGAAGAAGAAACAAAAGGCAATGTCAATGTGCCGTTCTAAATGTGATGACGGGTAATATGACAATTGATTTCGATATGTTTGGTCCATTCATGAAAAACCGAATTGTGAGCAATCTGAATAGCACTCTTATTATCACAATGTAAAGGAGTCGGTTACCGCAGAAAGACACCTATATCAGCAAGCAACCATCGCAACCAAACTATTTCACAAGTAGTGGAAGCCATAGCGCGATATTCAGCTTCCGTTGAGGATCGAGAAATGACGTTCTACTTCTTACTTTTCCAAGAGATAAAGGAATCACCTAGAAAAGTACAAAATCCAGTAGTCGATTTGCTGTCAGTAGGATCACCGGCCCAATCAGCATCAGAGTAAGCACATAAATTTAATGATGAAGTAGATGAAAGCAGAAGAGTCTGAAACTGAGTGTCGCGGAGGTATCTCAAAATGCGAAGAACAACAGGCCAATGAACTGTAGTAGGAGAAGTAACAAACTGACTGACTATATGAACAGCATATGCGATATCAGGACGAGTGATAGTGAGATAAACCAGATTTCCAACAACAGCCCGATACAGACTCGGATCCGGCAGTAGAGAACCATCAGAAGCAGAGTAACGAGCGTTGAGCTCAATCGGAGTATCAACAGTCTTATTATCAAAAAGCCGAGCACGCTCAAAAATATCAGAAATATACTTAGATTGAGAAAGAAGATACCCTTTTGGAGAGGAAACAACTTCAATATCCAAGAAGTAACGAAGGGAACCCAAGTCTTTCATAGCAAAACAACGAGTCAGTTCGGACTTTAATAGACTAATCCCGACAGCATCATCACCTGTAATAATCATATCATCAACATATAGAGAAAGCAAAATTCGACCAGCCGAAATACATTTGACAAATAGAGCAGAGTCATGGTTGCTAGGATGAAAACCAAGTGAAGTAATCACAGTAGAAAACTTTTCAAACCAGGCACGAGGAGCCTGTTTGAGACCATAGAGAGCCTTCCTGAGTTTGCAAACTTCACCAAGCTGATGATCAAGGCCAGGAGGAGAAACCATATAAACTTCTTCGTGAAGATCGCCATTCAAAAAGACATTTTTAACATCCATTTGAGTTATATCCTAGTGACGAACAGAAGCAACAACAATGAGTGTTCGAACTGTGGTCATTTTAGCAACGGGAGCAAAAGTCTCCTCATAATCCAGACCATATTCCTAAGAATAACCCTTAGCCACTAGACGAGCTTTATACCTTTCAATAGACCCATTAGACTTAATTTTAATCTTATAAATCCAGCAAGAGCCAATAGAACGTTTACCTGCAGGAAGGGATACTAAATCCCAAGTATGGGTTTGATGAAGAGCAGTTAGCTCCTCAGCCATAGCACGCTGCCAGAGCGGATCAATTGGAGTGGGAATTGCCAAGAATGCAAAAACTGAGTATAACTGTTAGTATATGTTTTGGAGTTTCTGGGTTCTGGTTATTGTAGGGGTGGAAATGGAGGGAGACTGAAGCATTGGGTGGAGAGGACATTTTGATTGGCCAATGGATTGTGGATAGAATTTCACTTTCTACACTGGAAAACAATGAAGCCACGTTTAATTACTGCTTACTGCTTACTGCTGAGTTTTTTGTCTGTGAGGTTGGCCTATGGTAGTCATCTTTTTCCCGGGTGAAATGGAAGTTTGTAACCTTTAATGATACATGGTCTGAAAGCAATACGAGCCATATCAAATGATGAACCCTTCCCTTTCTTTATCTGAAAGAGCCCACTATTTGTCACTTTTCAAGAAACCAGTTTCAGATTTCTGTATATTTTCTTCAAGGAAAAATGCTTTTCTCAGGGGACAATTTCATTTCAGTCACTTTTCATCTATTAAGTTGAATCGGGCACCAAGGAAATTTGCAGGTCTTGTGGTTTCACCAAGCTGTGTCCTACCATTAACTGAGGAGAATGTGGAGAAGGTTTTAGATGAGGTGCGACCTGGCTTGATGGCTGATGCAGGCAATGTAGTTTTACATGAGATAGATGGTCTTGTTGTAGTATTAAAGCTGCAAGGAGCATGTGGATCATGTCCAAGTTCTACGATGACACTTAAGATGGGAATTGAAACTTGCGAGATAAAATACCAGAAATCATGGCTGTGGAGCAGATTTTGGACACTGAAACAGGATTGGAGCTGAATGATGAAAATGTTGAAAAGGTTCTTGCTGAGATTAGACCATACCTTGCTGGGACAGGAGGAGGAGTACTTGAACTTGTTCAAATTGATGATTACGTTGTCAAGGTTAGGCTTAGTAGGCCTGCAGCTGGGGTTATGACTGTCCGTGTTGCTCTGACACAAAAACTGAGAGATAAGATACCTGCCATTGCAGCTGTCCAACTGATAGATTGATAACCAATCATGAGAACGATAATTCACTGTAAAGGGAAATATTTAACAGCAATTAGTGAGCCACCACCATCAATGCATTTCGCTTCCTGCTAAGTCCTTGTTCTTGTACTTTACTATTGGTTTCTTCGCATCATTCATTCTGGTGTGAGGATAAATTTGACTCAGTTATATCTCTTGTTAGAGTCCATTCTTTCTCAATAATATGCAGGCCCTTCGCACTTGAAGCTCTGGCTTTTATAAGGAATTCTTGAATCTCCATATCTCTCAACTCTCTAGGACTGTGTACCAGAATATCTAATGCAGTTAAGCCATTTGAATCCAGTGCATTTAGTTCCAGTCGGATAATGCTGAGCAACGACTTGATAATCTGCGGAGTTTACACATAGCCTTACGATCAGATCAACTCATAAGCATATAAATTTAAGCTTTCTTTTTTTCCTTTTGAGACCCATTATTTGTAAAATGGCAAAAGCTATCAAATTTACAAGCTAATCAACACTGGAATAATATAGCACACCTGAATTTGTTTCTTGGCGACAGCAACATGTATAAGAGTATTTCCACCATGATCCTTCCAATTTATCAATTCTTCGTCTTTTCTAATCACTTCAATCAAAATATTTAACGCCTCTAATCCATTTACTCCCCAACCACACAAAGACGCAACACGGTTTCTCCTCGATCAACACCCATATCGACTCAGTCTGAACTCGGATCAACTCACTCACAAGTTTAACACGGCCCTTAATGGGCTGCTAAATGAAGAGGCGTCCTCCCATCTTGATTTCTCAACATACCAATTTGAGGGTCCACTACCAAGCAACTCTTTGGCTAACTCCAGTTTGCCTTTTGCTGCTGCCAGGAGGAGAGGAGAGCATCCATTTGGGTCCATCTCGGAGGCGAATTCAGGCTTTTGCTCGAGAGATATTTAACGAAAGGGAAGTGGCCTAACATGGAGCTACGTAGGAGTCTCAAATGTTGCAAGAACAATAAGTCTATCAAGAATGAGAGGGTCTTCTTGGAGTAATTCCTGAAGGGTACATACATGTCCTTCCATTGCAGCATCTTGTAGTTTTCTTTCCATTTCCATTGCTTTTGTCTCTCTAAAAGCTTTATTCTTGTTTGGGCCAGTGAAGATATGAAAGTGGGAGTAGGACATGAAAATGATGGGTAAAAGGTTTGGAATTTTAGGAGTTAGACCTATACTAGCTTATAAAGAATCATTTGACGCCAATGAGTCTTCCTCTGCAACTTGAAGTCGTTGGTGGTCTAATACATAACTTTTGAATATTGACGCTTCTCTTATTTCCTTGTACTTATCCTGCTCAATACCAGAAGGAGGATTTTCGAGTTAAGAGTCTAGAATCTAGTAGCCCCAAACAAGGAAATTGTTAACTTCTGGACAAACCAGAAATCACAAAATCTTAAAATTCAATTTTGTGTGATTGGTTAAAAAGATAGATGTATAGCAGAATCATGGAGTAGAAATGATTAATTTCGTCCAATGTGTTCAGGGGATGAACACAGAGTAGATACATGGCACAAAAAATTTAAGGCTTAAATTAGAAGTCAAAAGTCCAAGTGAAATTCATTGAATTCACAGGCAGAGCTTATTGGTGTTCTTCAAGTTGAAAGGATCTGAGCTTTTACCATGCAAAAATGTAACATCCCAATATTTAAGTGAAAAGTATTAACAGCATCTATTAGTTTGTTAAGAGATAAATAAGCAACTGAACAGAGAAAATGCTTTCATTTAATTTCAACTACAGACATAGATCTCATACAATTGTATGAACAAATAGAATGATGCAAGATTTTTTATGATTACATAAACATCGCAACTACATAATAAATGATGTCTCTTTCCAATCTGTCAAGCACTTCAACAACACTTCTCCTAACTTTCCTTCATTAACAGCCTCGTAAACTTTCTCAATATCCTCTCCAGGACTCACTTTCTTTGCCCCACTGAGAAGCTCGGTCCCAACTTCACTTCTCACAAATTCATATATAGGATAAGTCCTGCATTTCTTGATCCGGTTTTCAATGCCAAATTCTCCTTTGTCAAACTTCTCTCTCGCTTTCGACACATATTCTCCTAGTCTTGAATTTAACTCTTCCATGAAAACTGGTATCCGCTTGAATATTGTGAAGGCATTTTCATCAGAATTACCTGATTTAGAATCGTTAAGTGCTCTTTTAACAATTACTTCTTGCAGTTTAGGCAAAAGGGCATAAGAAGGATTTGTTGGGTCGTCAAGATAGGAGAAGACAGGTTGATGCTGAACAACTTGCAGGAGTTCTTTCTCGCAGAAACGCGATTCGAGTAGCGATCCCTCTTCAGAAATGTAAAGGGTTTTTCTTACTACTTGTCGCACGACTTGTTTCACAACTTCCTTCATGTTCTCCTCCAAATGCCTTAGATCAATTGCCTGGCAAAGTCCGACCATGAATGTTGAGGACATGAGCGTCAAGATCTCAATGGCTTCAGCACTTTTTCTTGCTGAAATCAAGCCAAGAGAATTCACATCTTGATTGTGCTGTTCAGCGCTTTGAACATGAGTAGTTACAGGATTTGCCAAGTACTGAAGCTCTGAACAGTATGAAGCCATGGCGATTTCTGCTCCTTTCAATCCATAGTCTAAGCTTGGATTAGGCCCTCCACTCAAATTTGATGGCAGCCCATTGTTGTAGTAGTCACAGACAAGTTCCGAGAACTGAGCAAACATCAGCTTTCCTATTGCTGCAATAGCAATCCTGAGATTGTCCATCGAAACACCAATAGGTGTTCCTTGGAAATTTCCACCGTGAAGTGCAAGATCACGAGCAACATCAATTAGCGGATTATCATTGACAGAGTTGATTTCCCTCTCAATCGAATGAGTGGCTGCCCGGATAACCTCAATCTGTGGACCCAGCCATTGTGGTGAAGTTCTTATTGCATATCGATCTTGCTTAGGCTTCGTCAGCGGGTCTTTCTCGTGACGGATTTTTGCTTCTTTCATGTAATCGCTTTCATCTAACAAGTGTTTCATGATAGCAGCTGCTTCGATCTGGCCAGGATGATGCTTGAGCTCATGTGTAAGAGGATCTGTGTACTCTGGCTTGCCATGCATTACCTCGCAGAACAAAGCGGAGAGAATTTCTGCAAGAAGCGCCAAAATGTTTGCATCGAAACAAACAGTAGCAGCTACCGCTGAGCCAACTGCAGTTCCGTTGACAAGAGCTAAACCTTCCTTCGCTTGTAGCTCGAAAGGAGCTGGAATCCCAGCTCTGTTCAAAGCTTCTGTAGCAGTAATCTCTTCACCTTCAGGTGTGACCACCTTGGAATTATGACGGCCGGTTAACAAGCCAGCAATGTAAGACAAGGGTACAAGATCACCTGAGGCTGTAATTGTCCCTCTTAGAGGCAGTCTGGGGATCAAATTTTCATTCATAAGCTTGGAAATGGAATCAAGAATGTCCCAGCGAATGCCAGAATAACCTTGCATTAGGGTGTTGGCGCGAACAAGCATAGCTGCCTTGGAGTAACTGGTGGGTAGATTCTCTTTGCCGATTACTCCAGCATTCAGGAACCGAATGAGCTCTGTCTGAAGATCGGCAGTTTTATTAGTCCTTCTATGAGAAGTGGCACCAAAGCCAGTAGTGACACCATAAGTATCAGTCCCGCGGGAGATGTTATCAGCCACCCATTCTGCACTCTTCGCCACACGATCACGAGCAGCGGCCTCGTCAAGGCGAACCTTAACTTCGGCCCGACGAGAGATGGCAGTGACTTGAGCAACAGTAAGGGTTGTGCCTTGGATGTCAACAGCTTTAGCATCGGCAAATTGCGACACCATTTGACATACCTCATCAAAATGGGAAGATTGGAGAGACTCTGCAGCCTTCTTCCAATGTGGTGGGGAGGACACAAAAGATTCTGCACAAATAGATTCAATAGAGGAGGCCATTGGCAACAAAGAAACCAAGGGAAAAGGGGAAGTTTCTTCTGGGTGTTGTATGAGCAACAGCAAGTGCTAGACTACACTGCACTTTGTTCTGGTTAGTTGGCTCTGATCTTGAAACGAAAGATGCAATGTCTACTTATAGCTGTACAAAGTAAGGTTGTTGGACTATGATAAGTGGGAAAGGGCTGCGTCAACGGTCCAAGTTTTTTCAGAAAGTTAGTAAAAAGAAAAAAAGTATAATTTACTGGACAATTTTGCATGGAAAGTGAGTGGAAGTTTGCAAATTCTTGCCCAGTCTTCATATTAAGGAAGAAAACGTGGTATGGTTGGTGGGTAAGCATCTTAATTATATTAGTCTTTTTAAGGTCTTTTTTCTTTGTTATATAGAAGTTTGAATTTGACCACTGACCCTAAAATATTGTCTTACTAACCGAGAGCACTATTATCATACAAAGACTAACGATTTAATTGTTATGAAAATTTACTTTATTTTTTCTAAAAAAAATAATAAAATAAAAAAGTTAATTTAGTCATTAGTTTTTTTTATTCATAATTTAGTCATTAGTTATTAGGCATATTCTAATTTGTAATTTTTAAATAAAACTAAATAATCTCATTTTGCAGAGCAATTATGAATAAGTCCCCGTAACTCTTAAATAAATTACACATATTTATTTAACATAAGGAGCAAGAAAATTTAATGAGAAATATAAAATTGAAAGAAGAAACGGTTCAATTTCATCTCTATTGAGTTTTCCTATCAGAATAATATTAATGCTGAGTCAATCACCTTTGTATTAAAATAAATTATTAATATTTTCTTTTAGCTAATTTTATTTCTCATATAACTATCTTTGTTTTTAGTGAACAATTCTAAATTTAGCTAACAACTTAGACAGAATAATAGATATCACTTTTTATATTTCTGTTATTATATTTTTTTAATTTACGAGAGGTTATATGAAATATATATTATATAATAAAAATAGTTATTATTTTACATTCGATAAAAATAATAACGCATATAGTATAAATAAGATATAACTTTAAAATTTTAACTTTCAAAGATAAATATTGTTACAATTTAATTTAAATCTCAAATGTTGAATAACTTATGCAGTTATTTTGAAATAAGTCTCTAAACTTGAATATTAGGCTTCATGTATGATCTCTCTTGCAAAATCAGTTAATGAGCATTTCTAATACATTTTATATACACATATATATTAATCTTTTTTTAAAGATTTAGAATCGTCTTATAGAACAAGTCTTAATGAAGTATTTATTCTTTAAATATAAAATAAAGAATTAGTTTGATTCTTCATATTTAGTTAGTTGCAATAAAATGTATTTTATCAATTTATTTTTTGTTTTATTTTTTTATTGACAAAAAAAAAAGAAAAAAAAGAAAAATCGTTATTATTTATAGAAATAAAAGTAAAATAAAAGATAAAAATAAAAAATAAATAACATCTTCTTACTTTTTATATTTAATTTTCTTAAAAATACTTTTTGTTGTCAAATAATTTCTTTTAAAAAAAAAAAACTGCCATTTGAATTGCTTTAAAGTGCATTTGAGCCAGAAGTCAAAAAATATTATTAAGGAGCATTTGATGGAAATACCTCCTTAATAAAACCGCTTGCAATAATAAAGTAGTTAACCTTTTTAATTACGAACAATAAACATTATAAAACTGGTAAAAATATCATCATTTTGGAATATAATAATACTCAAAAAATGAAATTGATATGCAAAAATGCATATCAATAGGTTAATAGAGTAATTTTTTTCTATTTTACCGTTAATTGATAAAATTATTTTCTTTATTGAAAAAAATTTAACTTTTTTTATTTTTCTCTAATTGATGTTTTTATTCTATTTTTAAAAGAAATGTCATCTACACCTGATTAATTAATATGTCACTTTTTTCCTTTTGTTTTTCCTTTTTGCTAAATTTTTTTATATGTTTTCTTTTTTATAATTAATCTTTAATATAACTATTTCATGTTTACAAATTATATCATGCAGTACACTAAGTTGTATCCAACATATTATATCATCATTTAGTTTAAAGGAATTGGATAATAGCATTATGAATAATTAAATAATAGCTTAATTATTAGAAAATAATACTAAAATCATGTCAAAGTCAATATAATTTAAATAAGCTAAACTAAAAAAAAAATCATACAATTATGATTATTTTATCATTAAATCCAATTTTAATATTCAAAATTCTCTCCCTCATTCCCAACCTTACTCTATTCATATTTCAGATCTAATAAATAAGAAAAAAAATCGAGAAAAAGTAATTAATATTTTCTTAGCGTATTAAATTGACATTTATTTTGAAAGAGAGTATTAAAGACCTTTTTATTGTATTATCTTTATTTTCTTTCTATTATTAAGACAGATGACATAATTTAAAAATATTATAAATATAATAAAAAAGAATAACTATAATTATATTATTGTGTTATTTTATTCAACTTTTAAAATAAATCTATTTTAATGCCTTTAAACCTATTTTGTCTCTTAAGTATTATTATTATTTTTTTTATTTTTTTACTAGCGTAGCAGCGGGTTATGTGACATGAATAAGAATAATTATATGATATTAAGGCCTTTTCTTTATTAATTAAACAGCTTTTATGTATGCATAATTAATGTCAATCATAGACTTCAAATAATTATTTTTTGAATTCTAAAAGAAAAGGTTGATGTCACGATTCCATCTATGGGTCCGTGATTGACACTAGAGAATGTGTAGATGTAAGGCCACTAAGACTCGTAATAAGTATGATTAATCGACATTTCAGATATGCATATATAAACATACTATTAAACCAATCCAACATGCCAGTCACAAGTTTCTAACTGGGCATTAACAACATTCCACAATTGTTATAGACCAAATTAAATATAATATATCAGGTTTACTACTGCAGAAAGTCTAGAATTTTTAAATTATTCAAAATACAAAAGTATAAATTAATTACAATAGGCCGATGGAGAAGGAAGTCACGCGGTCAAACGCAACATGGCGAAGAACCTAACTATCACAAAAAAAAAATTAAAATTGAGATTATCAACTTCGAGAGTGAGTTAAAATCATATAATCCTATAACAATTACAGTCTCCTCAATATAATATTTATTAAATCGGAATAACATGTTATATTATACTAAAATACGTGTCATGCCATAATTCAGAAAAATACAATTAAAATACTTATGGGATGAGTACCTCAATAGAACCCTAAACTCCAATCTATTAGCCATTCGGCTCTCTTATTCCAATAACACTGGTGCCCAGAGAGCAAAGCTCGACCAGGGTCCTTAAATCCAGTCTGGTCACTTAAATAGCCGGCGCCAAGAGAGCAATGCTCGACCAGGAAACTTTCCTTCAATAATCAAATTTCTCTAAGCTCTTTTATAGTTGACCAGGGCACATCACAATAATATTTTTTTATTACCTGTCTGTGATTTATATCGGTGTGCACGTACAACTCATCAGGTAGCATGTTTTACTACTGTCTCATCCCAAATCATAATCCAATCATAACCTTAATAATATGAAAAATAGCATAAATCGTAAGCAATTTAATATTATTTAATAATTTATTAAATATTAAAATTAAATAGCATCAAATATAGCGGATATATATATATTTTTTCTTTTTATACTGTCAACCTTAGTAAATAAAGTAAGATCCTTTACTCTGCACTAGATTTCATCTGCCCATAATAATATCTTCTTTCTTTATAACAAACTTATTTTTATTTCTTCATTATGTTATCATGATTCTTTTAACCAAAAAAAAAAAAGAATTTAAAAATTATTCCTCAGTTTTTTTTCTTTCTTTAATATACATGTTCCATTTGTGGAAAAAAAAGCATGTACATATATAAAAATATTTTAAATGTATTAAAATAGAATAAAATAACAACAGCACTATTATAGTTATTTTTTTCTATTATATTTATAATATCTTTAAATCATATCATTGTCTTAATAATAGAGAGAAGTAAAAAAAATGTAATAAAAAGAAGGAACTTATTAGAGATTTATAACTTTTAGGAACAATATTAATAGTAGACAATAACAATAGTAATTTTTCCTTAACATTGAAAAGAAGAAAGCTTGTCTTTCTAGCGTTTTAGTCTAACAATAAAGTAAAATAGTTCTAAAATAAGAAATTTTATTACAATCCATATGTATATATAAATGATATATCGCACCATTTAAAGATAATTAATTTTTAAATATATTTTTTCTATTATATGTGAAGTTATTAACTTATGTTACGAGATACATACTGTACTTATATAGGTATTGTATAGGTATACTGTTTGATATGTATATGGTGTAGTATGGTAGAAGGGTGGTCATATATATTTATTGTTTTGGTTTCATTGGGAGGTAGGGGAAATAGAATTCTTCTCAACATGGTATCAGAGCAAGGTGAGCGGCGTAACGGAAGCGTGGTGGACGCTTAATCCACAGGTCAATGGATCGATCCAAAGGAAATACAGTTTATTTCGGGGTCCAAGAAAATATATTTTTTTTCGAGACGTGTATTCGAAGTGGGACGCGTAGCTCTCTCCAAACCCTAAGTTTTTTTTCTTTCCTCTTTCTTTTCTGCATTTTTAGGGATATGGCCGACGGCGGCGAAAAATCTTCCTCCAGTCGTGCCATTGGCAGTGATAGGAAGATCGATGTCTTCTTCTTAGGATCCTCAGATAATCCTGGTAATCTCATTACTCCGATTCAGTTGAATGGAGACAACTACGATGAATGGGCAAGGGCTGTACGCACAGCTTTGCGAGCGAAGCGCAAGTTCAGGTTCTTGGATGGTAGCATCGAAAAGCCAGCAAAACACGATGTCAAACTGGATGACTGGTATACTATGGACTCGATGCTGGTGGCTTAGCTTATGAACACGATCGAGCCTTCGATTCGGACGACGCTTTCGTTCTATGAAGATGCTCGTGAGTTGTGGGTTGCTTTAGAGAGGTGATTCTGTGTCGTTAATGGCACCCGTATTTATCAACTGAAGACGTCTATGGCTGAGTGCAAGAAAGGCAAAACGGAATCGGTGGCTTCGTATTTTGGGCGGCTGAGTAAAATCTTTGACGAGTTGTTGCTGTATATGGTGTTGCCCCGATGTACGTGCAGTGGGTGCACTTGTGGCGGCTGCAGGTGTCGTCTGGCCACTCAATACCAGACCCTCTTGCAGGAGGATGAGCTTCAGTGGTTCTTTGTTGGTTTAGATGGTGCATATGCTTCGATACGGTCTCAAATTTTGAATCATGATCCTCTACCTTTTGTGGACCGTGCGTACCAAATTGTGGCTCAAGAAGAACATCTGCGTGGTGGTCACAAGGACGATCGTGAGACGGTCATGGCTTTTAGGGTTCAATCTGACCCTAGAGGTAAACCAAAACTTACTGCTCATTCCAAAAAAATTTGTGCTAATTGCAATCGTGATGGACATGATGAAAGCACGTGTTTTCAAATTCATGGATTTCCAGATTGGTGGGGGGATCACCCTCGTGGTGGCCGTGGGCTTGGTCGTGGTGGCAGAGGAGGACGTGGTGTCATGGCAGGGAGAGGGCGAGGAGGCATGGCTGCCAGGGCAAACAAAGCCACTGCTAGCACCTCGACACAACCGCAACAGACCTAGGGACACCCGTCTAGCACCGCAGAGCAGGCTGGATTATCGAACATAACTCCGGAACAATGGCAAAACATTCTTGATCTTCTCAATCTGCCGACACCCAAGGATATACTCTCTGATGAGTATTCTTGGATTTTTGATACGGGGGCAACACACCATGTAACAGGGAGATTAGATTGGATGATCGATGTGTGGAAAATTAACTGCTGCCCTGTAAGCTTAGCAAATGGTAGTAGTTCACAAGCTACTCATGAAGGGAGTGTGGTGTTGCCAGGGATTCTCAAAATTGACAATGTGTTATTTGTTCCCAAATTTGATTGTAATCTAATTTCTGTTACACAGTTGCTAGATCAAAAGAAATGTATTGTTCAAATAACTAACACATTGTGCGTTATACAAGACCGAACCTCGAGGCGGTTGATTGGAGTAGGTGAACGCGAAGATGGACTTTTCTTTTTCCGGGGTGTGCCTCAAGCTCGGACTCTAGCTCTTTGTTGTGGAAGCTCAATGGAGTTGTGGCACCAGCGGTTGGGACATCCGTCAGAGACTGTGCTTAAGAAGGTTCCTAATGTGAGTCTATCTAGTAGGTTGAATAAAGATGGTTGTGATGTCTGTTATCGTGCAAAACAGCCTAGAAAGAGTTTTTCAATTAGTAACAGTAGAGCTGGTAGACTTTTTGAACTCGTACATTGTGATTTATGGGGACCATATAGAACTTCGTCCACTTGTAGGGCATATTATTTTTTTACTATTGTTGATGACTGTTTGAGAGCAGTTTGGGTTTATTTGTTGTTTAATAAATTAGAAGTTGAATTATCATTTATGAATTTTGTGGCCTTGGTAGAACAACAGTTTGATCGAAAAATCAAACGAGTTCGTAGTGATAATGGAACCGAGTTTAACTGTCTGAAAAATTACTTTGTGAAGAATGGCATAATTTTTGAGACATCATGTGTGGGTACCCTGCAATAGAATGGTCGGGTAGAACGTAAACATAAACATATCTTGAGTGTAGAACGTGCTTTACGTTTCTAGGGACACTTGCCGATAAAATTTTGGGGGGAATGTGTGATGGCAGCATGTCATTTAATTAATCGTACGCGTTCCAGTGTATTGGATTTTAAAACTCTTTATGAATGTTTGTTTGGAAAGAAACCTGATTTAAGTGCAATGCGAGTGATGGGATGCTTGTGTTATGCTCATAACCAAAAATCAAAAGGGGACAAATTTGAGAGTAGGAGTCGTAGATGCATCTTTCTAGGTTACCCATTTGCTAAAAAGGGATGGTTGTTGTATGATTTAGAAAAAAAAGAGTTACTTATTTCACGTGATGTTGATTTCTGTGGACATGTCTTTCCATTGGCTGGGAGCAATGTAGACCAGGATTCTCATACTGTAGGAAGTGATGCGAGCATGCAATATGATGAGCTTGATGAGGGGAGATGGGAACAGCAGGAGGTGGTGTAACGGGAGGTAATGCAGATGAGGTTAGTGTACTACCGAATTCTGGCAGTGACAGTACTGGTCTTGAGGCGGTGGCGGTATGTACAGATAAATTTAGTATAAAGACGGATATGGGAAAAGGAAAGTGAGTTAAGATTCCAAATTCTCGCTACCAAGGTTTCGTTACACATATAATTGTGAAAAAGAAAAGTCCATCTGAACGATCGCTCCCTTCGTCGACTACCTCAGGTACTCCTTATCATATTTCTCATTATGTATCTTGTGAACGGTTTTCAAATAATTACAAAAATTTGTGTGAGTGTACACCACCTAAAACATTTAGAGAAGTAGTGAAACATGAAGGTTGGAGACAAGCTATGACAGAGGAAATTAGAGCATTAGAAGATCAAGAAACATGGGTGCTGCAAGAGTTACCTCTCGGGAAGAAAGCTCTAGGTAGTCAATGGATATATACGGAGAAATGAGATGCAGATGGAAATTTAGTAAGATTAAAGGCAAGGCTTGTGGTTTTTGGAAACCATCAGGCAAAAAGTATTGACTATACTGAGACTTTTGCCCCTGTGGCCAAAATGGTGACTGTACGGACATTTCTGGCAGTTGCAGCAATCAAGAATTGGGAAGTACATCAGATGGATGTTCACAACGCCTTTCTACACGGTGATCTGAAAGAGGAAGTTTACATAAGGATACCTCCGGGATTTGAAAAAAGTGACAACAAGAATGTAGTGTGTAGAATGAAGAAGTCGTTGTATGGATTAAAACATGCACCTAGATGTTGGTTTGCTAAACTAGCATTGGCTCTAAAAAGTTATGGCTTTAAACAGTCTTATTCAGATTACTCTTTGTTTACGATGACTAAGGGTAAAATCCAGATCAATGTTCTTGTGTATGTGGATGATATGATAATTGCAGGAAATAATAAAGTGGCATTAGCAGTATTCAAGGATTATCTTGGAAAGTGCTTTAAAATGAAGGATTTGGGACCTTTGAGATATTTTCTGGGGTTGGAGATAGCAAGGAATAAGGAAGGTATTTTCATGTGTCAACGGAAGTATGCATTGGATATTATATCTGAGTCGGGTCTGTTGGGGTCAAAGCCAGCAGAATTTCCTATGGAATTTAATCACAGATTGTCTTTAGCCAGTGGGAAACTACTCGAAAATGCAGATCGATACAGGCGGTTGGTGGGTCGACTTATTTATCTCGGCGTGACTAGGCCAGATTTAGCGTACTCTGTACACATTTTGTCTCAGTTTCTGCAGGATCCACGGGAAGAACATTGGGAAGCTGCTTTGAGAGTTGTCCGTTATTTGAAGAACCCGAGGCAAGGTGTGTTACTAAGGGCAGATAGTGAGCTGAGTTTGGAAGGATGGTGTGACTCTGATTGGGCTAGTTGCCCGGTGTCCCGCAGATCGCTGAGTGGATGGTTTGTGTTGCTCGGTCATTCACCAATCTCCTGGAAAACCAAAAAGGAGGCGAGTATCGTTCAATAGCATCTATTACATGTGAATTAAAATGGTTAAAGCAATCGCTAGGAGATTTAGGAGTCACGGCTTTGTATCGCTCACAATCCAGTTTTTCATGAGCGCACTAAACACATAGAAGCCGATTGCCACTTTGTTAGAGATGCAATTTTAGAGGGCTTGATTGATCCATCATATGTTTCTATGAAGGTTCAGTTGGCGGACATATTCACGAAAGACTTGGGAAAGTCACAGTTTGAATTTTTGTTGGCTAAGTTGGGCGTCCGAGATTTGCACGCTCCAACTTGAGGAGGGGTGTTACGAGATACATACTGTACTGTATATATGTATTGTATAGGTATACTGTTTGATATGTATACGGTGTAGTATGGTAGAAGGGTGGTCATATATATTTGTTGTTTTGGTTTCATTGGGAGGTAGGGGAAATAGAATTCTTCACAACAACTTATGTTACTCATTTTTATTAAATGTGTCGGTACAAAAAATTTATTTAAAAATTTCTCTAGAATGATCTAAATTATATATTAAAAACAAATAAGACATTTTGAAAATGAGGATTTGTTATTACTAATTAAGTTCAGATACAGACATAGATCTCGTACAATTGTATGAACAAATAGAATGATGTAAGATTTCCTATGATTACATAAACATCGCAGCTACATAATAAATGATGTCTCTTTCCAATCTGTCAAGCACTTCAACAAGACTTCTCCTAACTTTCCTTCATTAACAGCCTCGTAAACTTTCTCAATATCCTCTCCAGGACTCACTTTCTTTGCTCCACTGAGAAGCTCGGTCCCAACTTCACTTCTCACAAATTCATATATAGGATAAGTCCTGCATTTCTTGATCCGGTTTTCAATGCCAAATTCTCCTTTGTCAAACTTCTCTCTCGCTTTCGACACATATTCTCCTAGTCTTGAATTTAACTCTTCCATGAAAACTGGTATCCGCTTGAATATTGTGAAGGCATTTTCATCAGAATTACCTGATTTAGAATCGTTAAGTGCTCTTTTAACAATTACTTCTTGCAGTTTAGGCAAAAGGGCATAAGAAGGATTTGTTGGGTCGTCAAGATAGGAGAAGACAGGTTGATGCTGAACAACTTGCAGGAGTTCTTTCTCGCAGAAACGCGATTCGAGTAGCGATCCCTCTTCAGAAATGTAAAGGGTTTTTCTTACTACTTGTCGCACGACTTGTTTCACAACTTCCTTCATGTTCTCCTCCAAATGCCTTAGATCAATTGCCTGGCAAAGTCCGACCATGAATGTCGAGGACATGAGCGTCAAGATCTCAATGGCTTCAGCGCTTTTTCTTGCTGAAATCAAGCCAAGAGAATTCACATCTTGATTGTGCTGTTCAGCGCTTTGAACATGAGTAGTTACAGGATTTGCCAAGTACTGAAGCTCTGAACAGTATGAAGCCATGGCGATTTCTGCTCCTTTCAATCCATAGTCTAAGCTTGGATTAGGCCCTCCACTCAAATTTGATGGCAGCCCATTGTTGTAGTAGTCACAGACAAGTTCCGAGAACTGAGCAAACATCAGCTTTCCTATTGCTGCAATAGCAATCCTGAGATTGTCCATCGAAACACCAATAGGTGTTCCTTGGAAATTCCCCCCGTGAAGTGCAAGATCACGAGCAACATCAATCAGCGGATTATCATTGACAGAGTTGATTTCCCTCTCAATCGAATGAGTGGCTGCCCGGATAACCTCAATCTGGGGACCCAGCCATTGTGGTGAAGTTCTTATCGCATATCGATCTTGCTTAGGCTTCGTCAGCGGGTCTTTCTCGTGACGGATTTTTGCTTCTTTCATGTAATCGCTTTCATCTAACAAGTGTTTCATGATAGCAGCTGCTTCGATCTGGCCAGGATGATGCTTGAGCTCATGAGTAAGAGGATCTGTGTACTCTGGCTTGCCATGCATTACCTCGCAGAACAAAGCGGAGAGAATTTCTGCAAGAAGCGCCAAAATGTTTGCATCGAAACAAACAGTAGCAGCTACCGCTGAGCCAACTGCAGTTCCGTTGACAAGAGCTAAACCTTCCTTCGCTTGTAGCTCGAAAGGAGCTGGAATCCCAGCTCTGTTCAAAGCTTCTGTAGCAGTAATCTCTTCACCTTCAGGTGTGACCACCTTGGAATTATGACGGCCGGTTAACAAGCCAGCAATGTAAGACAAGGGTACAAGATCACCAGAGGCTGTAATAGTCCCTCTTAGAGGCAGTCTGGGGATCAAATTTTCATTCATAAGCTTGGAAATGGAATCAAGAATGTCCCAGCGAATGCCAGAATAACCTTGCATTAGGGTGTTGGCGCGAACAAGCATAGCTGCCTTGGAGTAACTGGTGGGTAGATTCTCTTTGCCGATTACTCCAGCATTCAGGAACCGAATGAGCTCTGTCTGAAGATCGGCAGTTTTATTAGTCCTTCTATGAGAAGTGGCACCAAAGCCAGTAGTGACACCATAAGTATCAGTCCCGCGGGAGATGTTATCAGCCACCCATTCTGCACTCTTCGCCACACGATCACGAGCAGCGGCCTCGTCAAGGCGAACCTTAACTTCGGTCCGACGAGAGATGGCAGTGACTTGAGCAACAGTAAGGGTTGTGCCTTGGATGTCAACAGCTTTAGCATTGGCAAATTGTGACACCATTTGACATACCTCATCAAAATGGGAAGATTGGAGAGACTCTGCAGCCTTCTTCCAATGTGGTGGGGAGGTTACAAAAGAATCTGTACAAATAGATTCAATAGAGGAGGCCATTGGCGACAAAGAAAGCAAGGGAAAAAGGCAATTTCTTCTGGGTGTTGTATGAGCAACAGCAAGTGCTAGACTACACTGCACTTTGTTCTGGTTAGTTAGCTCTGATCTTGAAACGAAATATGCAATGTCTACTTATAGCTATAGAAAGTATGGTTGTTGGGCTATAACAAGTGGGAAAGGGGTGCGTCAACGGTCCAAGTCTTTTTAGATTTTCTTTCTTTTTAACAAAAGCTTCAGTCTAGTGGACAATATTACATGGAAAGTGAGTGGAAGTTTGTCAATACTTATGCAGCCTTCATATCAAGGAAGAAAACGTGGTATGGTTGGTGGGTAAATTGTTATTATCTTTTTTTATTTTTAATGTAGGAGTCTGAACTTGACCACTGACCCAGAAATAGCCTCCACTTAAAAGCACCTTTTCTTTCTCTATTAACAAAGAGATCGAATTCTTAACCAACCTGAATATGTCTTTTAGCTATCCTACTGTGTGCAAGGCTTTAAAATTGTGGTGAATGTGAAAACAAAAAGAAGTTGCTTACTTGCCACATTAAAGGAAATTTCCTGAACATTGTTTCCGTTTCCATAAGTTAAAGACTTTCTCATCACTTCAGAGGTCATCACTAGGAAATTTTAGAAAGTACTTTCTAAGCAGTGACTAAGTAAGTCTTATAGATGTTATTTCATATAAGATCATTTATTTCATATCAAGTCATATATGTCCATAATTATGTGAAAAGAAAAAAGAATATTAAGTGAAATACTATATTATATCTTTTTAGAGGTATCAAAATGGGAAATGCAAAAGAAAAACTATATGTATATACCGTAGCCTTCTGACCCGGTCCCATCATTGTTTGCAACTAATATTTGGAATGATGAGTTGAACAACAGTGGTGAGCACCGTGTTCAGCCCTACTTCATAGATCAACGAATATTTCCGGTTTGATTTTTCGGTACAGTTTGGGATTTTCAAATTCCATACTCAATTATTGAATATCAAAGTGTTACATTTGGCATTAGAGCAAGTATTTTTTAATGTCCGATCTGATTGAATTCTGTTGAAATAAATTTGAATATGGATATTTTTTTATATCTAATCCGATCGAACTTTATTGGAACAAATTTGGATAATAATAAACGAATTTGAAATTTAAATTTAACAAGTTCGGATTCGACCATACAAATACACGTTATCCGAACTTTATTATAACCGGTATATGGTACCCAAAACCACTATCCGTTTATCCAAACAGGTATTTTATAAGGTATTCGTGGATACCCTACCTAAACCTTTACTTTCTTTTTGTTTCTTTGAGCTAATAGCCTGTCGTGTAGGTCTCTATTAGACCCATTAAAAAATATTTTTTATTATTTTGTTTCTCATAAATATTGAATTTTAGACCTTTTATTAAAGCAAGATCATTCTACTATTAAGTCATTTGATGGTTTTTTTATAGAAAAATATTTGCATATATATATATATATATATATATATGGTAGATAAACCATTTGAATATGGAGTTGAAAAATATACAAGTTATAATAAATATTTTATTTTATTTTATTTTTATTATTTATAACATTATTTTAAATTTTATTAAATTTATACTTAGTTTGTATTAATATATAGAACACTTAATGTTGAATACTTAGACTTGATTAGTTTATGTTTATAAATTTTTATTTTCACTAATTTAAATTATTATAAACGGATACCCATTTAATTATCCGAATATTTAATTTAAACAGATTTTAATCGAGTTCAGATAGTATGCAGATATTTCTATTAGGATTTGGAACAGGTTCAGGTAATATGGACAACTTTTTAAACGGATTTAGAACGAGTTTGGATAAGTATTCTTAAAATGGACGTGGATTCAGATAGTATTAAACAAACGGCTATTTTTATTCTTAGATTTTTTAATTCAAAACCCCATGATACACCCACATGGTCACATGGGAGTGTTGAGTTATGCTTGATGTCATGTAATAATATTCAACCTTAATTTTAATTTTTCCAAGAAAACATCCAAATATTAGTAAACAAATGAAAAGTCTTTTGAAAATAATGATAGTGAAAGAATGAAAGAAATAGAAAAGTTCTTATGTGAAAATAAAGAAAATGAGTAGTTTATAAATTGGTAGTGTATGAAATCAAAATGGTCCAAATCAAATGCGTTTTGTACATGTGAGGCCCAAGGCTTTTCGGCCCACCAAAAGTTGCCAGATATATATACGTATATAGTAATGCTAACTTTCATTTTTGGTACTAATTGACAAACAGGGTGCAGATTTGAGTTCATGCTCATACAGGTTTGGGTTGTTTCTATTTTCCTTATTTTCTTTTTGGGTCTTTTTGGACAGGTTTAGTTTACTCAATTGAATTTTGAGTTATTGAATTAAAGTTGATGCAAAAATGGTTTAAGTTACATTGAATCTATAAATGATTGTGTATATTTATGCGTAAGGGCATGAATTTAGTGGCAGCTGCAAATCCAGTTCTGCCCTAACTCTCACTTTCTTTTGTATCTTTTTAATGTCATTTTCTTCTGATTTGTAGACTTTAGTTGCCTTTGGTGATTCTACTCTATTTCCTTTTTGAAGTTTTCTCAAAAAGTTTTCCAGGATGGCATCTTTAGGCAGAATCATTTTTATGTTCAATTCTTCTTGCAATATACTCTCTGTTTCTTTTCTTTTTTTTTTACAAAAGAAAAAAGAAAAGCTTACCCAATAACATTTACTAAAATTGATTGTTCTCAATAGTGATGTATAAAAAAGAAAATTGCAATATTCTTATGATTTTATTTACTTTGACAAGAAAAAAGAAATCATGTTTGGAGATAATTATTTATACAATTTGAAAGAAGTTTTTCATATTTTTTCAGATTTGCTCCACAATATAGGATCAAAAAGCAAAAATAAATAAATAAAATTTAGAAACCCTAATAGAAGGAAAACTAATTTATGAGAATCTTTGCATGCCCCTGTCAAGTTGAGGTACTGTAAAATTTGATGAACTGAATACTTCAAAAGAAAAACTGTAAATTCTAATACAATTCGTTATTATTAACTAACATGTTGGTTAAATATATGTAAAATACAGAAATTGAAAAAATGAATTAAATAAAAAAAGAAAAAACTGACTCATCAGCTCCTTTGTTGGAGCTGAAAAATATGAGTAGCATAATGATTGATTTAAATAATGATGCGTCGACTTGCCGCTGTCCAGATAAGGAAATTTTCTTCCACGAAACTGGATTGGTAATTTTAGCTGCCATTTTAACAACTGTTCTTCTGTAGAATATCTGAAAGACACCCACAAGGATTTTTGTCTGAGTCTTTAATCCCACATCCTAATGCCTAACTATTAGATCTTGAAGGAAACAATCCCTTTTTGCAGATCTCAGGTGAGACACCACAAGAACCAAGACTAAACATCTCATTCATGCTTGCATAAGTTGAGATTTGAAATCTGATGACAATAATTCGACATTCTGCATTTGACAGATGAAAGGATTTCCTAGACAGTGGAAATCATGTCCAAATTTAGAATCAAGTTGAAGACATGTCCAAATATGCAAATTACCAAATACTAACAGACACAGATTAAAAGAGTTTCAAAGACGATGTACCTAATACATATACTGAGCCAACATAGAAACCTGACTAACTAAATAGTTAGCTGACATGGACATGAACACCGGGAAGGACACAGGAGAGGGCTCACCCCACCTATAAATATCAAGGCCGTGCTCTCTTGTTGCTGCACGACGGGCATTTATACTGCTTAATATGCTCAGCTCTAGCAGGAGTGATCTTCACACACTTGCCATGGAACCACTTCTCACATATGTCACAACAAATCCAGAACTCATCTGCTGCGTAGTTCTCCCCACATGCCCCGCACAAAGTATCCCCATGCTCCTCCTCATCTTCCTCATCCAATCCTTCATCTTCATCCTTAGGTTGCGCCTTTGAATATTTTCCGGATTCAGATCCCCGCTGTTTTCACATTTTCAAAGTAATATTAGCATTTGGCATGACAATATAAACTTACAAATGATGGACAATCCATCAGTAGCAAAATAGATACTCCATCCACTATGCTTCATCCTTCTTAGTCACCAAAGTCCAAATATATCATGTAACTGGTACTACTTCATGTAAGTGGTAGAAAAAATGTGCATTATGAACTGTAGAACCAGGTTACAAGAGGCCAGATAGTTCCACTAATTTCAATTCAATCCAGATGCCATAAAAATCTCTAAAAGAAAGGCAGCCAGAAACAAAGTCTTGGGCTAATAGAGCTGCAGTTTAAAGTAAGTTACCGTGTTACCCCCACATCTTCAATTTTACAACACTACAAAACATGTCTCCCCATCAAGGAGAAGTATGAGACTTTCAATTTGCCATCAGCTTCTAAATTCAAGATTACTATTGGAAAGTAATTTGAAATTCTATTTTCAACAAGTGGATGAAGTTCAAAACTAAAAGTGGGGTGCAAATAGTGAACACGGTGCTTGCTGTTAATTCCTGCAGTGTTTATCACCCCTGCATTTTAGTCATACTGGAAATACTAACAAAGTTAAAACAAAAAAAATAGTTTAAATAACTCAACTCCAATGAGCCTTTTCCTAAACTAATCGGGGCAGGATCGTTGTTTACAGGTACATCTATAAGATTTGAAATATAAAATTGCTCTCATGCTTAGTTATTGAGACATGAATAAGCTGACACCATATGGGAAACATACTCATCATAATTTTTTTACTAATCCACCTAACAAAGGCTAAGGACCAATCTACAAATGTGAGTTTGGTACTTCAACTGATGATCAGATAATAGACATTAAAATTTTGTTAAACCAGCTGACTATCAAAGTAAATGATTTTTACCCCTTTCGAGCTTGACTTGGACTTGTTACTGCTATGATTTGAGACTGATGACTTCTCCTTTGCTTGTTTCTTTGCAGTTCCAGTCACAACTTCAAATATTGTTGGAAGATCATTTATCATAGTGAAAAGACGTTTCCTGTGTCAAATTTACACTTTATTAGGAAATAACAGTTAAAAAGCACAAATTTCCACATCCAGCTACCATGCCTGTAAAGAAAAACAAACTAGTGACATGCTCTACCATAAGAAAACATATTTTTTGGCTCTAACAGGGGCAAAAACTTCAAGCAGAATCTGCTAACTTGAGCAACAATTTATTCTATAATAATTACCCAACCTATTTTGAAAGATCACAGTAAACCACCCTAGTCCTATAAACCAGACGCACCAACTTGAAAATATTAACTATCAACTATCAACCAGTTCGAACTCAAAAGTTGGAAGATGTAGGAGGAAAAAAAGAGATACCTGTCAGCTTTATCAAAACCAAATCGAGCACCAAAATAGAAAGCCACAGCAAGTAACCAAGCATCACTGTGCACAGCAACAAGAGAAAGCCAGTCTTTTTCTTGCATCCCGTCTCTAGCAAAGTTAATACCTAATGCAGGCTCAGGGAGC
Source organism: Ricinus communis (assembly GCF_019578655.1). Taxonomy (NCBI): domain Eukaryota; kingdom Viridiplantae; phylum Streptophyta; class Magnoliopsida; order Malpighiales; family Euphorbiaceae; genus Ricinus; species Ricinus communis. The sequence goes on from NC_063258.1 coordinate 28,573,893, forward strand.
TCTGGAGGCACTTCTTCAGCAGGTAAATTGACTTCCCATTGTTCATTAGGGAATCCATATAGGCAAAGATTCTCCTTCTCTGTGCAGGTACACAAGTTAATAATTGTATATACATTAACTTTAAACATAGTTTACTGTCCTAAAGAATCCATTTGGGTGTAAGTTTGGGACTTCATTATCCATTTTGTACGCGTGCTGAAAACAATAAAAAAGATAGCACAACTAAGCCAGCGAAGTAGCTCCATTAAAGTCTATAAATGTCTCAGATAAGGTTCAAACTGCAATGAGATGGGTAAAGTAGAGCAAAATAACTGGTAAAACATAATTGTCAAGTGAAAACTGCTATACATTGTTTGAGTTACTCAGTTAACAATAATTATAACTAAAAATAAAGTAATAGTTGCTACTTTTGAAAAAGCAAATTAAAACTAACCCACATAACAAGAAAGAAACTTTTAAGTATAAATCTTAAGCTCCCAAGTCCCAACTTGAAACTTCATAATTTTGAAGAAAACAGCATAAAAACAACTGCTATAAAAGTGATTAAACAAAAGTAGAAACAGAAGAACCCTAACCAGGATCACACTGTTGATAAAACTCTTCCACATCTGCAAGAAAAAATCCAACAACCAGAAGGACTACTTATTAGACGAAAGAAACATTACAATGCTTATAGAAAATGAAAACATAAAAATGGTAACAAAAGAATAGCATAAGAAGAGGTAAAAACCCAAAAGACAGTTAGAAGAAATGAACAAGGAAAAAAACACAATTCAAATTCCAAAAAACCCAAAATTTAAGTTAGTAGAAATAGACCAGTGGTAAGGGCTTTGATCATTCCAGCTCTACGGCCCTTAAAGTCCCTAAAAACCTCTTCAACTGTTCTTGGGTTGTACTGTACCCCTCCGTCCATGTCCGTACAATTCAGTATTTAAAAGAGAGAACTTTCTTTCTCTTGTTTTTTTCTTTTTTCGGTTTTATGGAGACTCGAAGAAGAAGAAAGAGAGAGAGAGAGAGAGAGAGAGGATAAGAACGGAAATCTAAAGTTTGAGAGGGGGTAAGTATGGCATGGAGATATTTTGTTGCTGCTGCTTAATATTTTCACTGAGAGTAGCAGAGAGACCTTTAACTGTTTTTTCTTTTTCTTTTTTAAATAATTACTTGACATTCCGGATTAGTATTTATTCATGAACAGGGTCAACCTAGATAAATAATTTTTCTTTGAAACAAATATGACGTGGATGATAACGACCTGTAAAACCACATGGCATATACTGTTTGGTTAAGAGCCTCCACATAAGCCGTGCTAACGTGAGCCTTGGGTGTAGTGTAATCTGCCTTTTCATCAATAAACGTATAAATCAAATCACCTTTATAGAGATTTTATTTTTTGTTTTTAAGGGTTGAAACTTGCAGTTCTTTGAAAGCATCAATTGAACGGAGAATTTTTAATCGAATCGAAATTCAATCCACCAAATCATAATTTAAATATTTTTTGAAAGAAAAACTCAACTTTATTATTTTCTTTTACTAAATAAAATAAAATCAAAAATTTTATGTTATTTTCTAAAATTTTACTTTTATTGATTTTATAGAATCTTACTCCTTTTTTTTACACTGATTTAAGTGTTAATATCAAGTAATGAATCATCTGGATTTGGTGGTGCTGAAGAAGTGATTATCACAAACCTGCCGTACATGTGTTATGATGCACCGAAACAGGGTGGCAAAGGCAAACACTGTATCATCTCGTCTGATATGGGAGTGCGCAGAGTATTAACGTGTACATCCATCATGGCCTGCTTGAGCCCTAACCCTTAGGTGTTTGCGGCGACGCTCGCTTCGGTTTTTGAGGTATCGAGAGATAATGCCATAGTTGGACGTTTATATAGCCTTCCAGAACTAGGGTTCTGTTTTCCTTTTTCCTGTTTTTTCCTTCATGTGACCATTTTTGCCATTCCTAAATAATCAATCCTATTTATCTGTTCCTCTGTACTGTAACATTATAGGTAAAGTTGGGCCTTCATGAATGGCCTTTTTATGGAAAAAGAAAATAATAAAAAAATAATAATAATAAAACAGTGAATTTTTTAAGGACCCATTTCTTTAAATCATAAGACTTTTGAAAAGATCTGTTTAAAAATTTAAAAGCGATTTTATAATGCAAACTCATTGTGAAAAGGATATTTAATAAATAAAAATAGCCATTTTTTAATCTGATTGCACAGCCCATAACTTGCAACTCATCAAGCTTACTAATGAAAGGTGAAAAACAGGATTGCCACCTAAGGAAATCAGGGGATGAGCATGGACTGGACGTTTTCATGGACAGTACGATGGCACTGGAGGGCATAAACCGGAAGAGTGCAAAAAGAAAAAACATTGCTAAAGGTCTTTAGGCCATTATTCGTCTTGCCTGTACAAGGAGATGGAAAAGGCCAATTGGCAACAATGTTGACGATGATGCATTGCAATTCCAAAAAATGTCTCTTTTTTACTTCAAATGTCTTATTTATTCCCTGCCCTGGTAGTTTAAAACCAAGAAAAATGGAAAACATAACAAGTAATTATTGAGCTAGCTAGGCATGGATAAATGCACATAGTAAAACCAAAAACCAATTCAAATCCAAGAAGTGGCTAGAATCTGGAGAAGTAAAATCAAAATGAATGTGACATCAGTGCGCATTTGGCGATCCATGCATGTAAAAGACTCTGCACTCCTAGTCACAATTTCATCCATCAACGTCAACCCAAAGCATTCTCAAGCCAATTCTTAACTCACTGTGAAACATTATCAAGGGCCACGGTGGCCTATAATAGGCTAATACAGAAACGGAAGAGAGAACTTCCAGAAGAAGATCAACCTACGATTTTATCTATAAAATTGCAATCAGTCCATTACATCAATTATATATTTTTAAAAATATCAGATATTTCTTATTCGTACAATCAGATCAGAATTGACTAACTAACAATGGTATACGTCAAAGAGTTGTACAGTATACACTTCTCGATCTGCTGAAGATTCTACAACCAATAAAAGAAAAAAAATATCTGGGATGAAACCAGAATGTGCTGAACAGGTCTAAAGGAACTGCAACTTCTCACAGAGGGCTTTTAATTGCTGCAGCTTCAAGAACAAAAGGCACAAATGCTTTGAGGACCTATCTTGAGCTAATTCACAGTATCTCAAAACTCTACATGCAAGAAGTCACCTCCCATCAAAATCTGGAAGCAGAAAAACAAAGAAAGTCCATCAACCAAGTGATATAACAAGGCTGTGTGGGCCCCCCACAATGCTTGTAAAATATGTTATTATCAAAATAGAAAAGCATAAACAAATAACAACAGCACTTAGAAAGTTACAACTAGAAGAATTAAGAAAACATAATGTTAACAGGCTTCTCTACAAGAAAAGCAAAAGAAAAGGGAAAGAAACTTCCAGGTCTACGATTTTTATACCAATGAAAGGTTATGTTTTATCCTTGAGCTTTGACTATACAATGTTTTCATGTGATGAAAATAACTATAACATTACAGCCAAGCATAGCAGGAGCCAGGTAAAAGAAAAAGAAAGTAAATGCTTAATCAGATGTCATTCCTTTTGGTACAAGACAATGAAGACATGCTTTGTGGAATAAATATTCCAACCATATTGCTGTTTCAGCAGCATTGGACCCATAATTCAATGGTTCTGAATTGCAAGTCAGTATGGAAACAGCCTGCCAAATCGTAGAAATAGACAGTCCCTTTTATTCATTCAATTCAGAGAAGAACGCTAAAAGGAGCCTCACCGCCTAAGTCAAGACAAACTCATCTCTCAACTTTTACTTCGTGACATTAGTAGTATCATGTCAGGTGGATCACTTTCCATTTTTTTTTTCTTCCAGACAGATCGTTATAGAGTTTTAGGGATCATAAAAATTACCTTTGATATCATGGTATGACTCGTTTTCCTTGTTCTCAGGAAGATACTTTTCAAGAAACTGCTGAATAGTTCTCCAATACTGATCACCGCCAGATAGCCAGGTGTCCATGTGCATGCCAGTAGGAAATTCGACGAAGATGCTTTCCTTGTTATGAGCAGCTGCCTTTGCATAAAGCAATTGCATATGGGGTGGGGGAACCATTTCATCCTGCAATCCCGAGAGAAACAGGATTGGTTGCTTAACCTGCAATTAGAAAGACCAATTTATGTGTTGCACTCAGAAGCTAATGGCAGAGAGCAGAAGTGCAACTGAGACATAAAAGGCACCGCTGACTAATTTTACCATTTCCAGATATCATAGATGCAACTTGGAAAATAACTACAAAAGCAGTAGAAACATAAGCTGTATACTCAAGGTTGCATGAATTTTAATTCACTTTAAAATGCAAAGAGGTATAATGGATATTTAACTATAGTATTACTTATATTTTCAATCAATAAAAGGAAACTTGGAGAATGTGGTCGTGACCATGAGAATTATGATAAAAAATGTGTGATGCACTCTCCACTCAAGCTCACATTTACAGGTGCAACAAATTGGAATATGTTCTGAAAAAGGAAAGCAAGAGCTTCTAAAATTTAACCTCACCTCCCCTATGACGTCAATGGTGCTCCACGGAGAACGCACAAGAAAGTTAAGGATTCTTGGACCTTTTGAATGATTACTTCCAATAAACCATTTTAAGAAGGGCAGTAGAACTCCAGCCATGTCCAGAATAGACGTAAAAGTATTTTCGAGTATTAATCCAGCAACCTGCAAAGCATAGACAGGCCACAGATGATGCCCAAAAATGCTTGGTGCTATATAATATAAATTGAAAAAAATAACTACAAAATAAATGAATCCTATAAAACAGTAACAACAATTAGTAACTGGCTTAAGATTTTGGTTGCATTTAACAGCAAGCATCTAATCCAAATAGAAGAATTTTCAAGCAAAGCAATTTATGCAATTAGAAATTTCATAGAAAGAAGGTAAACAAGATATAGAAGCATAGTTGAAATGCATTACTGAAGCATTGAATGAATCTATTTCCTCTTTTGCCTACATTCTTGTTAAGGGAACTAAACAACATGAGAGAAACGTAAAATACCATCATGGTCAGGTTTAGCATATATCCCAACTGGAGAAAAAGGCATATGAAATGTTTAGAGGAGACTAGGTCAAGGGATTGCTCTGATCATTACTCATTGCATAATCATGAAAACTACTCATATTAGCAACTAGAAGAGCCACAAACTAGTATTTGCCAGAACAATATTATTCACAATGCATCAAGTGATATCGGCACCAACACAAAAATTTAACTCAATATAACATGAAACAACCACAAAATGTAATGGCATATGAAGATGTTACTAGTCTTCTCTATTAAGACAAAGGGAGAACTTCATTTCCACCAAAGAAACACAAATAATGGCTAGATAAAATAGATTGAAACCTTATCAGGATTGCTTTTGGTTAGCAGAGCTCCAACTGCACCGCCCAATGATCTCCCAAACACAACTATTCTAGATGTGTCAATGTCAGTCCTTTGAGAAAGATGATCCAATGCAGCCTACCAAATAAAGAAGGCATGCCAGTTCAGAAAATATACAGAATCAAGACAACAGGTAATTGAAGTTAAGGAGACAGAACTAAAATAAATGCATACCTGAGCATCCTTTGTGATGCCATGTTGAGAAGGGTATCCATCACTTGCTCCATAACTGTTTACATCACAAAAAGAATCAAGCATTTGTTTTCACTTGGCTAGATAAGCATTACACATGCAAGGATCCACATCCAGAATATATAAAATAAACAAAATCTAAAAGCGCCAGAAGAGAAAATTCTGTTGCATACCCTCGGTATGAAAGCATGAAAACATTGCAGTGCAATCTTTGTATCATTATGCGAACCATTTCAAGACGGTGAGCAATATCTGCAGGTTACTAGTTAAGGCCACTGAAAAAAAGTTTAGACCAACAGAGACAAAATAGCAATAGAAACTATGATAGCCAATACACAACCGAACCCAATATGACAGACTATATAGTTAATATAACATACTGCTTATCACCCCATATAATGACAATGATGATAAGGATACTTCCTGCATTCTCCTGGAAAAACAAGATGGTTGGACCTGCAAAGTTAACAGCATCATTATCTAAGCCTAAATAAACACGAATTAGAAAATGACATTTCAGAAGAAAAATAGCTAAATAACACCTCAGGTCATGCATATGAATGTTTAACATACTAATTTAGGTCCTCCACATGTATGTTTGTCTAACATACTAATTTACTTCATTCTACACACTTCACATCAGAAACAAGTGTCCATGCATCCTGTGTGCTTGCACTTGTAGGCAATTGAAAGAAATCAAACGAAGATCATAAAAGGTGTGTTTGGAAGGTCTAAAATGCATGAAATCCAGTTAAATCGAATTCTACTAAGTTAACTTTTTTCTCCGGAAAGCCCATAGCTGCTAGATTCAATATTTTCAACTTTAAAAAGAAAAAAGGCACTTTGAAAAAAATAACATCATGCCAAAATTGACATGATTTTGCAGGAATTCAATTAATTTGAACTCTTGTACATAGATTTATTCCAAAACAATGCAAAAGTGTTGTGCAATAGCTCTGTTATGCTAGAATAACTATGGCAAACATTCAACTCATGGATCACATTCACATTGACATTAGGAAAGAAATCTAATTATGTGCCTGATTTGAAGCTAAAAAGAAGTTTTAACAGCATTGTGTTTCCAAGTCGTACTTTGAATCTTAACAGAATGACAGTAGTCATGAAACAGCAACAACACCTACTATAGTCAAATTAAGCTAATTGTATGCCTAGCAGATTTAGTATCCACAAGATTCAACACCAGTAACAAAATTTTAAAAATAAAATGACATAAAAGCAATGAGCCCTAACAAAGTGAAAAACAAAAATGAAAGAGAAAAAGACACAGAGGAGCTGACCGCGGCATTCAGGGAAAAGCTTAATGAACCAAGCATGAAGGCGGACACCATCGGAGGATCTGAGCCAAACATCCTCATAAATGAGGCGGAGTCGGGCTGGAGTAATCGGGTAGGATTTGGTGAGACCGGGTAAAACCGGTACGTACACTAACTTCTCCTGAAACGCCACCAACAAAGCCATTCCGGCGACCACTATGCCTCCCACTCCGTACAGCAACGCGTTCACGTACGACACCATTTGTTTTGTTTTATATTTGATTTGATGCTTACGAATTTTAGCTGTGCCGTGATGCTTGATTTTGAGCTGTGGAGTGGGTTTTTTTTTTTTTTTTTTTCTTAGGGACAAAAATGAATTTTTTTTGGAACTCGGAAAATAAACAGGAGTGGGTCCTCCTTCACTGCCTTTCTTTTTTTTCTTTTGAAGAAAAGATTTACATTTCTAATATTTTGTACAAACACTCTTTTCTTTTTTAATTATAAATTCTCGAGCGGGGGAAATTCAAGTAAAGGTTTTATATATATTAATTAAAGGTATTATTTTTAAATTTCATTTCTCCTTTTATTTGTTCAAGAAAATAATACCACAGTAAGGCTATTGAAAGATTAGATTTTAACTCACAAGTCTAATAATACAAGAAAAGGAATCATGGATATGTATATATAAGAAAAGAAATATTATTTTCTAATTAAGTAATAATTCTATCATGTTTTACTTTTATAATTAAAAGTAGATTTATTAATCCTGAGAAATATTATTTATTAATTAATAAATGTTTTTCATATGATGGATTCATTAATTTGTTGTTTTAAATATTTAAACTACTGATTAAAAATAATTGTTTATCAGTCATTTTTAATGTTACAAACAAGAGACTAAAACAGTGTAAAATTGGGAAGGTAGCCAACTAGAAGAATGTACTAGTGTGAATAAGAGCACACTTTGATGAGTCCAAGCCGCAAATAAAATTGAGTGTCCACCGAGATTCGGAATGATCCATTATATAATTACCTTTCCCCAAAATGATATCCTTAATCAGTTTCTTCACCGTTCATCCTTCACAGTAAAAATATTGCTCTCTTATTCAATATTAAAACAACTTCCATATACTCCTATTTTTGAATCCCATATACTAAGTAGACTCTGGCTTCGTCCTTTATTTTTACTTTTCATTTTATTTTATTTTCAAAATAGAGAGAAAATCTATAATGGGAAATAATTATTATTTTCATTCCTCGAAACCAATATCTTATTTTCTTTCCTCTTTCAATTCCTCCAAACCAAACAGAGGGATTAAGAAAAAATAACAGATTTCTTTTACATTGAGAGAACAAAATAAAACTACAATTTAAACCATCGTCACCAAGTCCATCTTTTATTTTACGAAACCAAAGACGCCCACAAGTTGGGATATTTAACATTCAAAACAAAAGTAACAACTTTTGATGGATCAAGTCAAATGAAAATTTCAAACGCAAACCCTCTCCAGTCATGTTAAACATGCCAGAATGTTTATTGAAGCAAACAACACACTGCAGGAAGCTTGCTTTTTTATTTTTTTTTTTTTGGTGATGCACTTGTGCGAGAACACAACTTAACAAGTAGGAAGTAAATAGATCAAGCCAAGGATGAATTGCCCGCCCGGTGACATAGTAACCGGACATTTGGTGCACAGTGCTGCTAGGTTCCACTGTACATATGACCCCCACTGGTTTGCATGCCTCCACCGAAGCGGACAGCCGTGCCTGAGAACCAGTGATCTTGCTGCCTGTAAATGGCGTCGCCATTTGAGACACTAGTGACATCAGTGCAGGATTTGAGAGTTCTCGAGTACGGACAATTTTCAAGTTGTGAAGTCTCATTCTTGCTATGCAAGTGGAGGATGCTATCTGAGACGCCTTGTCTGCTACTGGTGGCGTTTGCATCAAGCTGTTGGACCTTGTTTTTGCTGAGAAACCTTCCACCAGATCCCCTAACCCTATTCAACGCATGCAAATGCCGAGATTCATGAAGATATGGCTGCATTCGATTGAGTGACTCAGGTGAGTAGAAGTACGTTAAAGAACAATACTACCCTTCTCAACATCATTATGATGAGATTTCTATTTCCAATAAAGATTTAACTCAATCAGATCCTCCACAACTTCGTCTGTAAATCTCCACAACCTACGCGTACCTTTCTTGCTTTGACAAGTTTGTTCCGAGCCTCTAGCTTGGCCCGTGATTGCCTCCTCCTAAGAATTCCATGATACTGTTTTGCATTGACATAAATGGGCCCATCATCAGCAAGATCAAGAGGCAGTGCTACTCGTGCTGCTGTCATCCCCAAAATCTGAGAACCCATCTGGGGCAGAATCTAGTCAGTTTCCAAAAACACATTAAACAATAAGCTCAATTATCCAAAAAATAAAACGAGGCGCAGTTAAACAGACAAGACCGACTTTAACCTATCATCAGCAACACATGGTCATCGATTCGAACATCACATCTCTAATGGTTACCGAATTTTTTCTACACAAGAACAACTCCAATGGCACAAAAGAGCCAGTATATTGAAAGCAAACAAACACAATGAACTCAACAAAACTCACTATATCCTTTGGTCCATATGGGGTAAACAATTCACCAAAGTAATGATCAGCATAGGGAACTGGAGCATGAGCCTGAAATTGAAGCAGAAGCATCAGTTTACAACAAAGCTGAACAGCACATAACCAAAAGGAAATTATAAGTTTAACCAACCATTGAACGACTATTGTCAGTTTGTGAAGGATTACGTGAGATTTCAGGAGCACTAAACAAGAGAACTGGCTTCATTCTGCCTTCTGCATTCTTCCCACAACTTTCATCTTCACCTGAGTGCATGGCACAATAACAAAGTTAAAGCTAATATAGTCTAGCATTATGCTACAACTTATCCATCATTAATTTGAAACAGATTTCCCAACATTCGGCTATGGTAGCACATGCAACCAATCATAAAGCATAAAACAGCAGCTTACACATGATATATGAACTACCAACATCAGATGGTACATTTTCAACAGCAGAACTGAAAACCAACATTCTCCAGTTCACTTTTTTATTAAAAAAGAAAAAGAGATGCTAAATGCCAATATTGGAGTCTTGATTCAATGCATGAACGTATTGACCCCAGCAACCAGCATCCCAAAATCCAATAAAAGATGGACAGAAAATGGCTTCCAAGTTGAGGACGAAAATATTGACCAAAAAAAAATTCAGAATGAAAATCACTAGCTATGGGAAAAATGAAACAGCTCAATTTATCCAAACTCGGAAAAAGAATAGGAGACCTGTTGTGAGAGAGACTAAGAGTGAATGACGAGAGATTATAAAGCTTCTAAATATAAAAACACATGAAGAAATCTACTCAGTATATCGTCTTAAACTAGCATTTGATTATCAAAAGAATGAAGACCAATTCTAACTATACCACAAAAATGGGAACATGCACAATACAATTATGTGAACAATCAAATTTCAAATGGAAAGTACGAGATTGAATAGAAGTAATAAACTCACCAACTGAATAATGTTTAATGACTTAATAACTATAATGCTACTCTATAGTGAAGTAATAAACTCACCAGATGATGATGCCTATGACCAAATCATCTGAGTAACAAAAGGAAGCACATGAACTGACCATATACATTCTAAATGCCTTCTAAAATGACTTTTCAATAGATTCTGGCCTTTATTAGTGCCCTTTAAACCTTCCTAGATGTAAAACAAAGAAAAGACAGATAAAGGTAGCAAAGAAACCAAAATTCTTAAGTTTTGAGCATCTAACAACAGTAATCATTGAGTTTAAACATTCGCAAGAACAAAGCTTTCCACTATTTTTCTTCTCCTTTCCATCTCACATTGTCAACTATGCTATCAACTATAACACTCAAAATGGGAAAAAGATAAATAAATAAGGACATAATGCAAACAAATTTATGCAACCCAATTTTTGTATACCAGATTCAGATGAAATGCATTGATCTTCTGAACTGGTCCCTCCCACAGCCCCCACTTCATTGTGAGATTGACCAACTGATTGTGCTGAAGATGAATCCTGGTCCAAATGTTGAAGACCTAAATGCTTTGCTTCACGATTTAGTTGGGGTGTAGATTCCACTTTAAAGCTTATATTCTTGGATAAAAATCTTGGACTTTGCTGTTCATTAGAATTCCACCATGACGGGCAACTAAAAGTAAAGTGAACTTGACCATAATTTTTCTTGGGCAAGTTCTGAATTCGGACAGCCATCTAGGTTATCTATATTTCTCTTGCAATCCTTAACAAACCACAGATTCTTTTGGATAGCTTTGAGATTACTGAGTAGCTATCTATGCAAAGACAATATAAAATGAGCAAGAGCTACCTCAAGTACATAAAGAGGAGATAACAAAATCCATAATAAAATTAAAAAGAAAATAGACTGCACATGGGACTAAAAGATATAATAAAACAACCAATTGAGCACTTCTCAAGTGCATATGATTGTACTTTCAAATGCAAAATAAAGTGCAACAATGAAAAAGAGATGAGTTAAGATACAATCACAACTGCATAAGTCAACTAAATACATAAATTACTTGGTCATTCAAATGGATAAAACTTTAAGAACTCTGTATGCATTTACGTAGTAGCAACTAATGGTAGTAAAAGCAACACGTATTGGAACTTGTTTTGGGTGGGCAACAAGAAATCAGGAATCTTATGCCAATAAGATCCTAATATTAGAAACTATAGTGATACTAGACTGCATCAATATGACTACATCAAATGGTTCTTGAATTCTGATAAAGGTATACATTAGTAAAGCCTTCTATGATGAGAACTTAAAGACATTGATGTTTCAAGATAAGAACTAACTCCTTTTAATTAGTGTGAAGATTCATTACCATGGCAGGAGATAGAAAATACCAAGCTAGAAGACTATAATTGAAAAACCATCTGTCATTGATTAGATTGCAATAGCTATAGGATATAAGTGATATTCTACAACAAGCTAAGGGTAAAACGATCTAGAACTAAGACCATCCTTAAGATTTGTATTACAATTTTCCAACAATGAAATTGGGAACTGCAGCAGCCAAGGACAGTATGTAAGCGGCCACGTGTATTTCATACACCAAACCCACAAAAGCAATGAATCTAGATCAGCTACTATCTTGGCATGCATCAAGAGAGACATACAGCAAAGCAACCATCATAACCAACAGGCCTCAATAATAATCATCCAAAATTACATCTCGGTCAGCATATAAAGCTAAAGGAGTTTCTATGCAAATGCAAAAAGCATAAAGCGAAAAGCTTAACAACATATGCTAACATAAATAACCCAATCACAGAAACTATCTAGTCCAGTTGGGTGTACCCAAAAAGACAACCTAAGATATACCAAGACTTGGCAAAAATAAAATGAAAGGGACCAATCCAACAAAACTGATTTCAGATTTTTGAATAATCAAAATAGAGAAAAGTTAGGACTTTTAAATTGGAAACAAGGAAAAAAAATAAAAGAATAATAATAATAAGAAAACAAGAACATTACCATCTGGGGAGAAAAAGAGGCTCGGAGAAACAGTATATCCAAAACCAAAAAGCGCTTTTACTTTCAAATGTTTGATAGCTTCACCATGAACTCAAGAGAAAAGCTCCACATGCATACATAAACCAGCAAATAACACAAAACCACTTGGGCATCACCACCCATAAACAAAGTAAAAGAATCAAAAAGGGAAAAGAAAAAAAGAACAAACAAAACAAGACAAATCAAAGGATGTGTAAGATTGGATAAAACTTTTATCATAAAATGGATAATAGAGAGAGAGAGAGAGAGAGAGAGAGAGAGAGAGAGACCTTCGGGATCTGGTAAGTCAGTCAAGAAAAATAAGCAGCAAGAAATTGAGCTGTTGGGAAGAATTTGGGCATGTCTCCTCTCTTGAAACTCTCTCTTCACCACCCAAAGAAAAACACTTTCTCTCTCTCTCTCTCTCTCCCAAAAAGAAAAAAGTCTGTATCTTTAATCCTCTTATCTTGTTTCCGTGACAAATCCCACAAAGGGAAAGCCAGACAAAGTAATAATTCCAATATAAATAAAACACTAACCACCCACCTCTGCCATTTTCTTTCTCCCACCTTTCCATGCTTTGTTTTTTTAAAGAAATTAAATTTAATTCACTTTCGCGTCATTGTCTGTTTTTATGGGATTTCCCAAATGCGCCCTTAACCATTTTGGTTTATTTTGTAGCCGCCATTAAACTATACATGGAGTCTCTTTTTTCTTTTTGGGGGGGGAGATACATGGAGTCATTCATTCATAATCTCTACGCGCAAGTGATTGCGGTGTACTCCGGTCAGAGATGATTTGGTTCGGCTGTGGAGCTCACTGCCATACCAGGAGCGTGTCTTATTCAAGTCAATTGTCTAATGATTTTTAGAAATTTACACCCAACGTCTTAGAGTTGCCCTCGATTGATAGCTTTATTTTCGAAATTGCCCCTGCTTTCTTCAATATTTTTTGAGAAATAAAATATTAGTTAACGGGTCAGGGGCTTTAGAAATAAAGGAGAGAGCTTTTGTAGAGAAGTGGCAAATTCACGAGAAGACATTGATGGAGACCATTAAATCTCTTTACTTCTTACTAAACGACACCCCTTCTTTTGTCACTTTCTTAGAACAGAAACATAAAATTAACATCTCTTACATAAAATAAGAAAATTGTTGAAGGATACGTATGATTAGATAAATTTGTTAAGTTTCAAATTAGCCATTTCGACGAAGCAGATTGCCTCGTCAGCTTCCAGTGGCCGTTAAATCAGTTCAACAATTAGAATCGACACTGAAAGGCCTCATTAGTCATTAGTGGGCTCAGGCACGTTTATTGATTTCTAATGTGTGACCACCTTACTCTGCTCTTGAAAAAACCCGACAGGCAAAAGCATGTCCTCTTGAAAAAACCTGTCCCATTTTGTGAAGAACAAAGAAAGCAAGGTAATCCATCCAACAGGAGAACTAACTAACTTATAACACAACAGTTCAATAATTTAAGGCAACTATATGTACTAAGAATGGTAACTATGAGTGTTTTTTTTTGGGAAGTGTGTGATCTCATTAACCTTGTTCAGCCCTTCCCAAAACAATGGAGGAGCATTACATATGGATAGCAATAAAAGGCCACACTTCACAAACATTGGCTGCATCAAACAAGCCTGTTAAGATTGCCTTGAACTGCAATGGGAGAAGTGGGCATCTCTGCTGCCAATTAAGTGTGACTACTGACAGGCCGGTGTCAAAATTGTAACGAATGAATCCATAGTAATACTCCATCCATTCATAGACACCACATTGAAACAAGCTTCCAGTGCTTCCCCTATGAATCTATAGCGGCAAGTTGATCTTCTCAGACCATTTGAAAATATCAGAATAAACTCGGTCTCCTCCCAAATCCTCTCCTCTAGCTCCAGCTGCTATCCTTAAAACGTCCTCTATTAATGCAAAATTCCCCAAGATATCAACATGAGCACCACTCTGGGTGCCTCGACCCTCCAGAAGATTAGCAGGTGGAGCGTGATTATATTCCCTTATATAAGTATGAATGCCTGAAGGGTTGAATCTAGTTTTCCCTCGCCAACCCTTTGCAAACATAAAACCAGCACTTAATACAGGAACTGTCTCGTCTCCATTAACATTAAGAGTTCCATCTTTTAGACAAGAGTTCTCGCTTCCACCTGTCACTGAGGTATCTATCTGAAAGGGAATAGCGCATTCACTGGTTAGAGTTAGCTTGTAAATATATGCTCTTTCAGTCGGTATTCCAATTCCATACATAGAATATAACTCCATCTCAGGAGCATCTGGTAATCTGCAGAAACAGTAAAGAAAATTAAGCATTTTCACCATATGAAAATTTGATCAATTAGCAGAGAAGGAACGTCATAAAGGACATGCTTGTAAATATTACCAATTATCAGCCTAAATTAAATAAGAATGTAATTTATTTGTTGCTATCACTATTAACAACTAGAGGTAGGGATTACAGAGAAAGAAAAAGAAAAAGCATTCAGCACAAATAGAACGCATTTGGAAGAGAATATCCAAATGCAGCTTTTAACACATAACTCCAATCTATATATTTTGTTGTGATAATCAAACTGTTGAAAGGGGAATCACTCAAGCAAGCTAACTAAGGCATTTGTCAGTAGTAAAATACTTCATAAATTGGCTTTAAAAGAACTTATGCATATGCAGAAAAGTCAAACTTAGTTCATTCTTCATAAACTAAAACCTAACACTAACAAAAGTGAAAAGTGGAAATACTCACCTTGTTTCCAAAGGGTTTGACCAATATTTGTAGTGCTCATATTTTGGATCGTCCAAATTGTCCGCAATCCCATGTGAAAAATGAGCATCTCCACGTGCCATAAGCTTAGGAGCTACAAAATGCAGCAGATCTATAACTGATCCAGCTGTGTATACTTTATAATCAGCAACAGCTTTGATACCTCCAATACCCATTTCTTGGTACTCCGTCCAGATGTCACAATTGTTTGCAACTCTATTACCCTTAACAGCATCCTACAGATGAACAGCATATTAAAAAATAAAAATACCAACCCAACTCATGAAATTGATAATTGTTAAGGTGAGATATGAGCATCTGTTAGCATTACAGGATTCAAACAAGCTAAATTCTAATTTCATCATCAAAATGTAGTCAAGCAATAAAACTAAGGCCAATAGATATGAAAGAATCAATTGACAACAAAAAATTTAATTCACACAGCCTAACTGAAATCTTGTATCGTGTGTGTGTTCGCAAGAGAGAGAGGGGAGAGATGAAGAAAGGTATTCAGGTACATTCAACGGAGTTACTAAAATCAACTAAATATTACCCTGAAATCTATCCTATCAATTTTGGAAGAATGAAGCTCAGCCACATCTTTCCCAAACGATATAATTCTCCCATAGTTCACACCTTCTGTGAAACTTGAAGTTCCTTTCCCAGTTTGACCTGCAGTCTGGGTATTATTGTTCTTTGGTGTGTTTGAACCACAGTTGTAGACTCCTTCAGGCGACCAATCAAGGCCACCCCAGATTGTTTCCCCACCTTTTGGTATCATGGACATGGTTGAATCCCATGTCCGAGTCAATCGCATTGCATGCTGAAAAGTTTGAAGACCAAAAACATCCTTATCCAAAAATCCTGGCGCGAAAGCCCTGTAAAATGATTAGTGTTTCATCAGCGCCTAACAATTAAACAGCAGAGATTAGTCTGCGAATTTGATTCACTAAGGTTGTGAGACTGAATGATAAGTGAAACAAATTTCAATGCACTAAAATAACTTCTCACAAAATCCAAAATTGGAATAGAAATATGGAGCAAAGGTATGATTCCTGGCAATTGAAAAAAAAAAAAGAATTTTTAGTTGTCAAAAGAAAAACCTGGCTGCAGCAATATCCCTTCCTTCATTTGAGAAAAGTGATGAGATTGCTTTTGGCACACCCAGAAATGGTCCACCAATATTGATCACCGCTTTTATGTGCTTGGCACACCAATCAGGTCCACCCCCACCACCCATTGGAGCTGGTGCCTCTACCCATTTCATGAAATGCAGAAAGTATGGAACACCCATTGAATGTGGAAGAACAACCACCTTATTCCCGCCATTGGTAGCCACCATGAGTTCTATATTACTTTTTATCCTGCTCAAACTTTGGTCCCTAATCTGATCGAATCAATTAAAAAGAAAAGCAGTAAGCCAACTGAGAAGGAAATACATATCAGAGGTGAAACTCATAGAAACTGAAGGTGCGAAGTGGCAGTCTGCAATAATATCCAACAATAACAAAAGACTTAGTAAAGCAAAACTATGACTTGAAAACTTATACCTCAGTGTTCTGAAATGATAGTCTCCAGTCATATGCAGCCATATACATGTTTTTCTCCTCATACCCAAGGCGAGCCAAATTAGCAATTAAAACTGCCCAGACAAAATAACCTGCTGCAAAATAATCAGCTGCCACAAGTCCAGATACAGCCCTGACCCTAATGCCAGGAGGGTCTAGTCCTGTTTCATTGTCCAGAGACATATGCTCAACCCAGCATAGTGGTCTGCATGATAAAAAGGAGATAAGAGAGCAGACAAACTTCAAAGTATCAATTCCACCAAAACCATCATGCAACTTCATAATCAAGAGAGTTCAGAGTCAACGAGAAATTTTAGGAATTGGCCTCAATTAAATCTACCTGAGATGTACAATGGCAATCAGGAAATAATTGGTCCAGTTAGTGCAGGTATGGGATCAAGGAAGAACAGCAATACCAAGTCACATTAAGGTACCTTTCCTTCTCCAAATGATCAGCTCAAATTATCAAATATTACAAAGGGCTACAATATAATAATCAAAGAATTTTGTTGACCACAAGTAAGATATTTAGTATTTAAAGTTTTACATCAGTGGCATTTACGTGTTCTCAACAGACTTTGAGAATCAGCAATCTCTGGATCATCTAGTAAGCACAATGAGCCAAAAAGTGCATAGTTTTTAGAAGAGCACCAAATCAAAACTAAAAATTCACTATCGTTCGGTTCAGATAAGTCAAGTCCCTTCGGTAGGTTCTCTCGCTGTTTTATACTCTGTAAAAAGGATCTTGTTCGCACAGGTAATGGAGAACACACAAACTTTGAAATCTTTTTTCCAGGCACTAGATCAGAACCCCTTCTTACCCTCGAAACTCCAGAATGGAAGGATTAACACTTGCTAAACGACCTCAAAATGAGTTGACTGAGATTATTAATTGTGATCTATCTATTT
This sequence comes from Ricinus communis, assembly GCF_019578655.1. Taxonomy (NCBI): domain Eukaryota; kingdom Viridiplantae; phylum Streptophyta; class Magnoliopsida; order Malpighiales; family Euphorbiaceae; genus Ricinus; species Ricinus communis. The sequence continues at coordinate 28,591,687 of NC_063258.1, forward strand.
TAGACCAGCATTTTAAGAGAAAAAATAATAATAATTTCAACTGCTGATAGGCCAATAACTGCAAAGCAACTAGCTGTTCAACCTTAAATACTTGACTGTTTTGATTTAAGTGGCATGTATCACTGAAAATCTTATTCAAGATACCCTTGTAGCACTGAGAGAGAGAGAGAGAGAGAGATGTTCATCAATCAAGTAATATACAAGAACGAAAGCGGCTACAAGATATAATGCATTTGCATCACAGATTAAACTGAAAATGTTAGGAGGCCAAAGATGACATAATCAACCGCTAATGACAAGTCCAAATCAAAAGAATGAAACCAAATTATCTAATATTGGCCTATAAATGTTTCAGTTAGCATCTTTAATTCGCTAGAGAAAACAGTAAAAATGAATCCTTTTAATTCCAAAAACTAGTTGGTTTAAAGAATCGTTATGTGCTCATATTATAGTGAGAAGCATTTTGCTAGGTGGATATTATATAACTGCGACTGGGCAAAAATTTAGGATTATCAAGTTGATTCTATCAGTTATTCCAATCTTTTACCAGCAAGTCTATTACTACATAAAAGAAGTTAAAACAGATAGGGGGTCAGCTGCTCTCTTTCTTCAATTTTTTAAGAGGCATCAAAATTGAGAAAATTAAAATCACAAGTTAAAATACATGACAAATATATGTTAACAGAGAAGAAGTTCAAAGCACAGTATCTACTGCTAACTGTGCAACCATTGTATCTCAACTATTGCATCTTTCATTAAAAATTAGATTCTCATCCCATGATAATATGCAACGCATGCTGAAATGATCACCACTATATCTACAATACCATATCCCTACTCTACAGCTCTACCTTAATAAAGTGGCTATCAAATTCATGCACAACTTGTGTAAAGCTTTGTCAAACAATCAAGATGACTTCCTCTGGTCTCATATAATCAGACACACACTACTTCTCTATCCCGTCAGATAATAAACAGTAATAAAACAGTTGCACCCACAAAAATTTCCTTATGTATAAAAAGGAAAACCATAATACTGATACGAATGCTACTTACAAGTTTTGGACACTGTAGAAGTCCTACCAAGTCACTTGTGAGGTGGTAATTAATATTAAGTTCAAATACGTTCTTATTTATCTTAACCAACTCAAACCAAAAGTGATGAACCTTAACAGCTTACCGATTAAGCAACATTTAGATTACTAATAAAAAGCAATTGCTAGTTGCATCAAATTAAGTAAACTTAAAAAAATAGAAAATTAAATAACCTTTTGTAGAGATCACCAAATGTACCACCCCAAAGTCGTTTTCTAAACAAACCATCAGCACACTGATGTCCTTCCCATAACTCAAGTCCACCTGTAACAATGCCAGGCACAAAAACCACCGGATGTTTGACAGTCAACCCTTCCTTCCTTAATTTAACGCCAGGTGGGTCCGGCATCGGTCCCGTTATCGCCTCCGTCACATATTGAGGAAAAGAAGCAGGCATTGCATTGTATAAAAATAGTAAAAACCACCACATCGAACATATAAAACCTATAAACCAACAGCAATTGTCCACGCACCTCCATTTCTTGATCTCTTTCTTTCTCTTTCGCTTCTCCTTCTCTTTCTCATCGTTGTCGGCCTCAATTTGGGAAGAATTTTGCACTCTTAATCTCCGTCTCAAAATCGACATCGTTTTAGTGATTTTGTTGATAAGGCTCAAAGAATTTAATAAATAAATTTAAAAAAAAAAAAAAAAACTGAGCTGGTTCGGCTTTGAAGCTAGAGTTAGCAGACAGTGAAGCCCTCAACCTGAATATGTTTTTTTCTTATCTGGTTAAAACTTAGAAATTATATTTTTGTTTGTTTGGAAGCACCAAGCGTCGGAAGGAGAGAACAGAGGTGTCCCGAAAAGCGCCGGGAAAGGTGACGTGGGATTATCTGATTGGTTTACTCGTGGCGAGCTTTTGAAGTTTTGGAGGGTGAGTGGAAGTTTCAAAGTTGAAAGATACCCTCGAGGTGTGTGGACCCCGTGCTGAGAAAATATACACGTGGCGTGATGAAGAGAAATCTAGGAGCGCATTTGCTACTTGGCTACTGTTTCAGTGATGCGGCGTCGAATGTGAACGGTGATCTATTCATTACAGAAATTGATATCACGGATAGGATGTGATCTGACGGCGGAGACATGTTAATTGATTAACTTATAGATTGTAAGCATCGATTTCTTCTAGTTGGCAGATGTTCACTTTTATGCTTCCTTCTGTAGCACATTTGGCATGACATGCCTCCATGAAACGCTACGTGTAGCTACGTGTTAGTCAACGGAGGATTTTAATTAACCTTCTTCTAAGCTTTTAAGAAATTAATAATTTCTTTTGTGATATGGAAATTAATAATTTTTATTGTGAAAATAGAAATTAGTACTAATCCGACTCAAAAGAATATGCGGTGTTTAATCTCTAATCTTAGCAACTGGAAATGGAGAGTTATGCAGGTCAGTAAAGTAAATGATATTAATTAATATATTTTATATTATTAAATTAAAATATTAACGGTTAAAATTCTTCTCCGATGCATGCATAAAGAATCTTTGGAAGCATTAGAGATGCAATGAAGATCTCTTTAACTTTTAGAACCTTTAAGATTCTTATATTTTTATTTAATGTCTTTTATGTTCTGTCCTTTGTGTATTGTCATAAAATTAGTAAATATATTCGTTATTTTAAAAATAATGTACTTCTAATTTACATATAAGACTAATATAAAATACATTGTTACTTATTTTTACTACTTAATTGGAATATACTTTTATTAAATTTTGATCAAGACCATTTTAAAAATATAAAAATTAAAAAAATTAAGATAATATCTATATTAATTATTAAAAAGAATTTAGCAATTATTTAATGGACTAAGAATTAATTTAGGATAAATAAAAATAAAAACATTACTTTAAGGATAGAAAATATAGAAAAATTCAAATAAAATATCTATTTTGAGTACTCTAGAGATTTAATTTTTATTTATATTCAATTTTGTATTCTCAGAGTTAATTAATGAATTGAAAATGGAGGCGGCCAAGCTGGTGAAGTCACAATTTGGTCTGTTTCCAATGGAAAGACTTCAGCAAAATATTCACGGGCATAACGTTGGGTCATTGTAATATTGTCATCATCCTCTTTGTCCTTTCCTACTGTCATATTTATTTATTTCCTAGTTCCTTAATTTATTTTCATTTTTTGAACTGTTTCCTCTCTCTTTTTCTTTAAAAATTACTTTCGCCGCATAATTCAGCTATGATATATCAATAAATTGAAGAAGTATCTGAGACTGTTCATCCTCTCATTGCTGATGACATTAGGCTTTTTCCTTCTTGAATTCCTTCTTAAAAGAAAAGAAAAAAAAGAAGCTATAATATGAATTTTTTTATTATCCAATCTCAATTTAATCCCTTTATTTATCTTCTTTTGGAATTGACTTCAACTCTAATGTTCGATTCGGTCAAACCCAACGTAATAGGAGTCCGTCTATTTCACAAACATTAGAACTGCATTAGTTTAAGATTTAATTAAAATATTATTTTACTTCCAAATGAGCTTTTAAGTTTGATATATTAAATATTCAGTATGAAGTTCAGTTTGAATGACTTTTGTAAAATTTATTTTACTATTTTATTAAGATTTATTATTAATTAATAATTAATTCATAAATTTTATTATATGCATAATTTTAAATAGACTTTCAACTATAAATTCAAATAACTATATAAAGTCTTGTAGAAAATGTTTTAACCAAACACAATCTAAATGAATTACATATTATATTTTAGTAATTTTTTAATTATAAATTAATTTTTAATTCTTCTTTGAAACATTACGCTTTTCAAACGGAGGTTACAAACTTTTTTAACACCTTGTTTGATTAAAATTTATTGACTTTTTTTTTTTATATTTAATATGTTAAACAATAGATATAAAATTTATATCAAATTAAATGTTTATTGTGTTGAAAATAAATTAATTACAGAATTGTTTTATAAAAAAATAAAATAAAATAGTAAAAATAAAAAGCGTATTTTAATCTTGTATAATATTGATATAAAACTTATTTTAAAATTTAATTATTTTATTATAATTAAATTTAAATATTACATGAAATATTAAATTAAATAAAAAATTTAAATTTGTATAGAGATTCTATAGAATTTTATAGGATTCATTTTAATGGAAGACGGTGGAAATTGTTCACAAACACAATTAATCTACAAAAAGGAAAATGCTTGCCTTTTCTCCTTTCCTCGCATACGGAGAACATTGAGCGGAAATTTTGACTCCTTTGCTCCTTTTGTTATGATTTTTGAAAAAGTATTATGGGCTCACTAAGAAGAAAGCTGGGCCAGTGGGCCAAAAATCCAATAAATATTATCATCATCGAGTATTTTAAAGCATCCAAAGAGCCGCAACAGTGAAGCATGGAGAGACAGAAAGAGAGAGAAGGAGTTGGAGATGCTCGACCATAACAACCGCCACTGTCCCGTTCTTAGGTAGTCTACAAGCGGTCATCATCCGGTATCAGGTTACCATTGGAAAAAAGGGCAAAAAGGAAAAGCAAAAAAGCAAAGCTCTAAGAACAACAGTTCCACTCGAATAAACACTCACTGGTCACTCCTCATTATTATAGCCTATTAGCAACCAAAAAGGAGAAAAAGGAGAAGGTGAACACGAAAAGCCGTTTTTGTTACTCTCTTTCTCATTTTCTGCACAGCAAATGCAATCCTTAGTTCTCCGCCATTGATTCCGATGAGGTAGTTTTGTCATATAAAAGAATTTTAAACTCTGTTATTTTAGTCCTTTCGTAATTTGATAATATTTCCTTTTCCTTTTCTTTTTATGGTTTTTCTCTAAAAAATTTGAACAGAGAATCTGTGATCGTGGTGGTTATTTAAACGCTTCTGCATGGACACGAGGCGTTAAGAGATCTCGATTTTCGCGCTGACTCACTGACACTGAAGAATCTAAAACTCGATTTCTGCACTTTCTTCACTCTTTTGTAATTTTTTTCTCCAAGTGTATGGCCTCCATTTGCTTCTTATCGATTCTCATTTATTTTTGAAATTCAATTCTCCGTTCATTCTCAAATTCAATTTCCAGATAAGTCTCAAAAAATTGTTGCTCGCTGCTTAATTTGCTAGTTAATAATATGTATTTTTTTTTTTTGGCTTGTTTGTTTTAGATTGGAAATTCGAGTCATTGAGTCCAGAACGAACAAACGAAGGTGTGATTATTATCTCGAAGTTAACAGTATGTTTTAAATAGTGTTGGCGTTTTTCATGCGCAGTAGTAGCGACACAGATTCGTTTTAATTTATTCACTCTTTCTCAGAATGCTGACGTGTATAGCTCGATCGAAACAACCCGGTGATGACTCACTGAGTCAACCCGATAACTCCGCTGCCACCACTACCACTACCGCTAATAACGCTAAACAGCACCAAGCGATCAAATCTCTCACTTCTCAGGTAATCCACTAATTTCCCAAATTCCAATACTCTTTAGCTCTGTAATTAATTATATGGATTAATTAAGGTTCAGTTTCTTTTCTCTCTATTTTTATAGCTCAGAGACATGGCATTGAAAGCCTCAGGAGCATACCGTCACTGCAATCCATGTACAGCACCAACGAGTCAGAACCGATTTCGGAACAGCTCGAACGAGTCAGACGCCGAGTCAGAGCGATTCCGGTGGTCGCTACGGCGGACGGGAAGCTCCAGCTCTACAACGCCGAGAACGTGGGGAAAAGAGATGGAAGCGAGACTGAAAGGAATATCGAGCTCTAGCGGCGAGGGAACGCCGAATTCGGTTAACGGTAGCGGGCGTAGGGTCGACCCTCCGATTGTGTTCGTTGAAGAAAACGAACCTAAAGAATGGGTGGCCCAGGTGGAGCCCGGTGTTTTGATCACTTTTGTTTCGCTTCCAGGCGGAGGGAATGATCTTAAGCGGATACGCTTCAGGTACGTGACACGTGTTTTTCTGATTGATTAGATATTTGATCCAACGGTGGACTGTGAGTCATAGCTGTGCGTTTTGTGTGTGTACTGTCGTATGGTATTACTGTTTTCTAGTGGATTAGTATACGTCATTGATTGGTTGCCAAGTGATTGTTTGGATTCTTTTTTATTATTTATTTGTTTACTTCTTCTGTTATTCTTTGGATTTTTCTTTTCTTAAATGCGCGCGAAATAGGAGGTAAAAAAAAAAAAAGTAGCAGGTGCTGTTTGGATGTGAATGTATTGCTCTCAAGTTATAGAATCGGATATTCATTTTCTAAATTCACTTAATTAATTCAATAAAAAAATTTCTTGTTTTATAGTTATATGTGCTGACAGAATTTTTGCTTAATTGTACTTTATTATAAATGTTTTCATCTTGTGGACAAATGATGCATAGTTTTCATTTGATTTGGTTTAACAATTAGTCTAAAGACTATATTTACAAAATCTCTTTCTTGTGAGATAATAGGATAAAAAGAAAAAGAAGAGAAAAACAATTAGAGAAGGGCATCCAAACGCTACCTTGGACACCTCTATTGCGTTCAAATTGGAGGGAATAAGGAGTCGGACCTACATACAACAGTAAAAATCACGCCTAGTGAAAAGCAATCCAAGAAAAGTCCAAAAGGGGAACTCATTGTGCCTCATTAGTGGTGGTGGGGCAGATTTGATTGTGTTGGGTACCTTTTTCACTGACCATTGTCGCTGTGTCGGAGAGGGCTCTCTCTTTCCTTTTCTAATTTCTTTGAAAAGATTTTAAATTTTATTCTCTCTCTCTCTCTCTCTCTCTCTCTCTCTCTATTTCACGCCTGATTCTCCGTGGCTTTGTCACCATATGTGACAACTTCTTTGTCATCTAGTTTTTGATTGCTCACTTCCTCTGCCACTGCAAAATCATGTACTAGACAAAATGTGCCCTTCAAGTGAACGAAATGTTGGCAGCAACAAGGACAGTTGCTAGTTAGTCAATAGACATTTCTTGTTTTACAGGAGACAATGATATGAACGTTCATGGTTAAAACTGTGACAAGCCATTTTTCTTTATTGACTCCTCAAAGTATACACTTGATTCCCTGTGCTCTTATCCCAACCGAATTCTTCCTTTGCTTTTTTTTTTTTTTTTTTTTTTTTTGTGCTTTTCTTTGTTGACTTTGTTGTCCAAAATACTTCCACATTAAACCCAATTAGAGTTTCCTGTTACTTGGATGTGTTAATCTAATTAATCTGCCTGACCTTGTTAATTTTATGATGCCAGTGGTTGGTTGAATCCCTTTGTGTTTTGACTTAGTAGACATCCACCATTATGTTGTTGCCAGCTAAACAATTATATATGTTTTCTAATTGATGCACCGAGAGTTCTCCAAAACTAAAGTGGCCTTCTCTGCTTTTCTTTTTGGGTCAAAAAGGTACTTAATGTTCAAGTTAGTTGCCTACTATAAATAATTAAGATTGAATAGGTGTTATTGCCTACTATAATTAATTAAAATTATAATTAATAGGTGTTGAAGGCTATTGGTATAGGTTTGGATGTTTAAGTCTTAGGCACGTGAAGGACAAGTGATAGCTTGCTGTGGGCTTACCTGATCATTCTACATTAAAATGTTTTAGGACTTCAACCCATGTGTTTCTAGGAGATATTTTTTGGTTCTCATGCCTGTCTTTTTGTTATCTGATCCACAGAGTCCATTATGCAAAGCACAGTGTTTTATGAAATTGCCTTTGTATTTTCTTGTTCAAAGAAAAAAAGAACTTAATTCACGGTTTTAGCATCACGATTTCATGAAAATCAAGGCATCCTAATGCTGTTAATTTTCTTTATTTTTCAGTCGAGACATGTTTAACAAGTGGCAAGCTCAAAGATGGTGGGCAGAGAATTATGACAGGGTGATGGAACTTTACAATGTCCAGAGGTTTAATCGCCAGGCTTTTCCACTTCCAACACCCCCAAGATCTGAAGATGAGGTGAGTTCCCAGGCATTTGCCAAACGATAACAGAAGAACATAATCTTCTGAAATAGCCATTTTGAGGCATCATTGTTTAGAGTATCAATCACCTGGTTTATATATTAGCAGGTTACAATGCCTTCCCATCCCACCATGAAAAACAAATAGCACACTAACAAAACCTTAAATTGAATGACTGCCAAATGCACAAGTACTGTTAAACTGGAAAGAAGTTTTTTTTTTTTTTTACCTCTTTCACATTCTGTGACATGCAGTTATGAATTAAAATAGATACTTCTGATGTAATAATGTCATTTTTTAAAACCTGGCACAGAGCTCAAAGATGGAGTCTATTGAAGACAGCCCTGTAACACCACCACTGACCAAAGAACGGTTACCTCGCAATTTGTATAGACCAGCAGGGATGGGGATGGGTTACTCATCATCAGATTCACTCGATCATCATCCAATGCAAGCCCGCCATTACTGCGATTCAGGTGGTCTCACCTCTACCCCAAAACTCTCCAGCATTAGTGGGGCCAAGACAGAAACATCATCAATGGATGCTTCAATAAGAAGTAGCTCATCAAGGGAGGCGGATCGCTCAGGAGAGCTTTCAATCAGTAATGCTAGCGATATGGAAACTGAATGGGTTGAACAGGATGAACCAGGAGTATATATCACTATCAGAGCTTTGCCAGGTGGCAAAAGGGAGCTCCGAAGAGTTAGATTCAGGTAAGATTCTGCGGTCAATCGATAATTAGATTTAAAGCTCCCTGATTTCCACTTACTTTAGCTATTTACGGAGGCAAAAGATGCCATACTCTATCTAATGATCCGAGTTAGGCATTATTTCCTGTGGATCAACCTACATGTTGTCACAGAGTGCTAGCTCAGTTGCTCCATATGTTTAGTGACATAGGAAGACTACAAAAATATGTGAAAATTACAACCTACATGTTTGATGGTAAGATCTTTTCTTTTTTCCCTTTAACATTAGGGTATTTTCAGACACAACCAAAACGTTTTTAACTGATTGGAGATGAGTGGATATCCAGATTATTTTGACTTCATGATATTGCTCCAATTGGGCCCACTTGAATTCATAACTATTAGAAATAGCCTACTGTACTCTCTTTGTCCTGTTGACAACAATACAAGTTTTGCATGAATTATGCGGGCCTCTCTTTATTTGAGATATGCTTATTTATATATCTTAAAATTGCTTTTATTTGTCATCTTACTTTACACAAATTAACGTGATGCAGCCGAGAGAAATTTGGGGAGATGCATGCCAGACTCTGGTGGGAAGAGAACCGAGCCAGGATAAATGAACAATACTTGTAATTGAGCTAAAACAATGGCACTGCTGGTGCTATCTACATTGTGGGGGTGTGTTTTTCTCTCCTCTCTCTCATTTTTTTTTGTTCCCTTCACGGCCACACTAGTAGAATCCCTTCTATATAGAATCTAAATAGGTGCTGCTGGCACCTCTTGATTTTTGGGGACTCCTTGCACGATTCTTGAAAATTTATGAAGTTCCTTAACTTCATGAATGCATGGTAGGAAGCCTACCATTATGGGGTTAGGATCGTGTATTTAATTAATTTTTATTTTAACAGTTTCATTTTATTTTATTTTTCTTTTTTTGGTGGATAAAGAGCAAAGTTTGTGCAATTTGCAGTTTATATGGGTGGTCAACACATGAGTATCAATGAAAGAATGTGTTTTCTTTTCTTCTTTAGCCTCTTTACCAATTAATGCTTTTTCCTAACAAATGATGAAATGGTCATTCAAATTTTAAATCAAACCATTTTTGTTTAGTAGTTCTAAAGGAAAGTTAATTACAGTAAGATTTCTCTATATTCATACTCTTATAATCAAATAAGTTTTATTAAGAGATTATAATTTAATAGAGTTTATCTGGACTTGTTTATTTTCAATTGTAAAAAGGGTATAAAGATTAAGTAAATACTGTTGAGAAAAAAAAAAAGGATGTAAATGTAAAAAATTATTACATTGAGATTAAAGAACGTATATACACAATTTTAATAATATTTTAGATTCAATGAAGATCTCAATATTAGCTATTTATAGCTAATATGTACATGCATATTCAACGGCATAGTAACAACCTGAAATAATAAATTAATAAATCATAATCATATCTCATTACAATATAAAATTTATTTAATATAGAAACTGTTCCTAAATATAATGTAACTATATCGGTGGTTCTACTATACCATTAATTAAATCAGAATTTGTAGATTTATCATTTGAATGGCTACGAATAAAGAAAGAAAAGGTTTGAGCTCAAGTTTTAGATTGTGAACGATAACCCTTTTCTAAATGGTTGGTTTGATAGCTTCCTTGACATAATTAGCTTAGTTTGTTTTTTTCAGCATTAAAGTAGGAAATTGTAAAAAAGTTCTCTTTTAAAAAAAATGATAATAATAAATTCATTTAATTGGTTCTAGATAAGGAATAGGTATAAAATAGTTATAGAACTTAAAAAGTATACAACATTCTTGTAGAACACCTCAGTCATCTAAAGAATAAAAAAAATACGTATTATTTTGTATCCCTTATTGCTTCCAATTTTCGTATTGGGCTCCAAAGCCCATTAGAAAATTTGCTGGATACTCATGGAGCAAGCCATGACCTAATAACAAGCGTAATAAATCCGTTGTCAAGAATTCTTAAGCCACGTAGGAAATTGAAATGATAAATCCACTTTCTTTGGAGAATTCTTAAGCTACATAGGAGCCGGTAGGAGTAGGACAGTCTTAACAAAAAAATAACAGATGACGATTACTATTTTACTAAAACAATTTTTAGTAAGGATAATATATATATATATATATATATAGTTAATAGTTTTTTGATCGACCGTTTCTTCGGGCAACGAATAGGTCCATCCATTATATTTAGTCTGCTCGGAGCGTATATTCTTTATTATTTTTATCGTCAGCGTTGACACATAAGATATAATTCTTTTATGTATTGTTTTGCTTATTGTTTCTTAAAAACTAAAAAAAAAAAAAGAAAAAAAAAAGGAGAGAAGATCAGTAGAGTTTAGATTTATACCTAGAGAGATGATGAGGTAATCCTTTACTATACCTAAGGCAAAAAGTTGGCCTCACAAAGGTGATTCTTGAGGGCGATGTTTATGATAGGGAAGAAACTGGTGAAAGCAGTCTCTATTTTCTGAAGAAAAAAAAGAAGATAATATAGTTGAAGAAATATCGAAGCTGGAGAATTGGAAAGAAATGGCAAAGAAGAAGCCTACGTAATTATTTCAACAGACAAGTTATTGGCAATAAACGAGGTTTCAGCCAATAATGGGATTTCAAATAGCTCCGGTAGATGCCTTATGGATGGATCTGCAGCTAGTTGTGGATAAAATAATTAATGTAAGTTGTTGATGTCATCCTTTTTCTTTTTCTGTTTATTATTATACGTAGTTCCAATGTTGCATGAAGAAGTTACTTTCTATTCTAAGATATTTTTTGTGTGTGTTTATTACATGTACAGATTATGTATTGTCCGTACACCTAAGACACCACACAAGGCATTAGCACTAAAATTTATGAAATAATATGTCATGCGAATCAGCCTTTGCTTATTAACAAATTCAGACATTTTTGTTATAGAAACAAATAAAAGCTTTACATATAGTAATTAGTTGGGCATGTGACATATCCTAAAAATTAAACAACCTTACCAATTCAATTGGATGTGATTTATAATTCTTTCATTCTATATGCAGAAAATCAATTGGGCGACATGCCATATTAAGCACGAGAAAGAGCTGCTCAGAAGAACCCATGATCATCACCAGCGAATTATCAAACTACATTCTAACTCTACTGCCCACTTGGCAACCACATATAATTCAACCCTCGCTGCTTACTCTTATTTTTCAATACAAGTTTAGCTTAATCCAATTCAATTTTTTGATTTAGTAATCTTTAATTGATATAGAAAATATCTGCTATATTTTTTTATGGACGTTGTATTATAACATTATAAAATTAATATTATAGATATATTTATTTACTAAGTATTTCATCCATTGAGCTTCCTACATTTTTCTCTTTTTTTTTTTTTTTTCTCTGCTTTACTTGATTAGAAAATTTTCTACTACTACTTATTGAATCCTGAGAGATTAGAAAATAAATCCTTAAGGACAATATCATTCTTGCATGCCTCAAGCTTCGTCAAAACTCGTTTTAAACTAATATTCAGAATTAATTCTGTTGTTTCAATTCTAATTAATATTTTCAAAAGCATTAGGGTGTAATATGTTCTTACATTGCTGTTTTTGCAGTCTGTTTCTTTCTTTCTTTTGCTTTTCCTTTGATGGCATTAGGCCTAGAAACTAGAACTTAACCAAGATGGTGGAAATATATCAAGAACAGGAGACCCATCTATCCAGATTCCAGCACATACCGTAGCTGTGTAGTAAGGAAACAGGATGGAGCAAAGCGAGAACAATCTTCTGGCATATGGGACCTGCTCAACTGCCGCCTATTGGGTCAACTTTCCAAGCCACATGCTTCAGCCTAAAACCTAAAGCCCAAAGGACAAATGCTCAGTTTGGCCCCTGGACTTTGAAGCCGAGTCTAAACAGACTAAAATTGACCTTTTGTGACCAGTTAACCTCAATCTTCTATGAAATAGCAAAATATTAATTGTTTTATCATTTATTTACCATAAGTGGAGTTAGAAGTTTCTCTTCTCATACTGTTTATAGTCATTGTCTTTCTTTTATATTTTTTTTATTATTATTTTTAAATTGAATTCTTTTAAATTAAAAATATGTAAAACGACAATAATTTTAATTATGGATAAATGATTAACATATTATACTCGCTCTCTTTAGCTTGTGGCCTAAAATCGAAAGTAGTGTAGTAGATAGTTTCAAAAACTCATTTTCGACTCAGCCTTAAAAGTTTAGGGCCCAAAATGAGCTTTTGCCCAAACCATAAAAATGTCAATCCAAATATTGTTTCTTCACTTCATTATCCCTTGTGTGAAGTCAATCACTAATTTTCTTAGTAATTGATGGTTGAAAATTTTATTTCTTTAAATTTATGTTTTTTCCCCCTTCCTCCTTTCTAAAAGTATCATTAATCTCCACTTATTTTGGACAAAAATTAAACGTCAATTTAGTAATATACTCAGTAAAAGAACTTTTAAAAGAGATTTTAAATAAAGTATATAGCAAGTTAACCAAATATTATTATTATTATTTTTTATTCTTTTTTTTTCTAAAGAAAGCAAGTTAGCCAATTATAAGAAAAGCAAAAGGCATCACCACAGGGTAAATAATAATAATAATAATAATAACAAACTTATGAAAAGACTTATGACATGATTTAGTAGAAACTTGACATATAACCATTTTAAAAAATGCAAAGATAAAAGTAAAATTATAAATAAATAAAAAATAAAAAATCAGACTTTCATTTCACCTCACATTGAGCTATCATTAATTTTCAGTTACCCCTCTGACCTACTTTCTCATCATTACTATTTTTCTTTTTCTTTTTCTTTTTATTCTCACATCAAAACCACTAAATAAAAGTAAAAAATGAAAATTAACAAATTAAATAAAAAATTCCACCTCGCCCAAAAAGAGACAGTGAAGCAAATTAAGAAAAATAAAATAGAAGCAATTCCTTTGCACTCAACTGCCACCCTGTCAATCTCCCCGACTATAATTTACCCGCACGCACGGCCTTCCCCTTTTAAAATTATTATTATTTTTTTCTCGCACAATTCCAACTCTTTTCCTTTTTCTTTTACTTCTTTTTTTTCATTGGTGGCCCAACAAAACATGTGTTAACAATGGATAATAGCCATATTTATTCATTAAAAAAATAAAAAAACGCATTTTAGTAATAAAATGTACCTATTTTTATCTATTATCATTAAAATATTAATAAGCAATAAATAGTAAATTTAAATTTAAATTACTAATTTTTAATAAATAGATTGACATTTTTTAAGTAGACATAGCACATTTTCACATACAAAACAACCCAACAACATAGAGATTTTCTATTTTTTTTTTTTTTTTTCTTTAAGGAGAAAAATATAAAAATTTCTCTTTCCTTCCTTCTTCTTCACATTCACATGAGGCAGTGCTAGTTGCCCATTCTATTAATGTATCTTGCAGCTTTTGACATTCTCTTGGCAGACACAACTCTCTTAAACTAAATCTTGCTGTCTTCTCATCTCTTGCCCCTATTCATTTCCTTTCACTCTTTATAAGCACTCTGTTTGCTCTGTTTATTTGTGCACTCATTCCAAATTCAGTACACTTTAAGAGGGGAAAAACAAAAATATTATGTATAAGAAAGAGAGCTCTTCTTCTAGGGAAAACCCGCTTCCTCAGAGAAAAAGAACTCCGTCTTTCTCTTCATCTTTACTAGATGCCATTTATCGTTCCATTGATGAATCTAACGGCGGCGCTGGCTGCGGCGAAGAGGAAGTTTTGAGTCAGCAGTACCAAGAAACTACCGTGATCAAGAAACAGAGCACCCGCACCCAATCTGTTTCTACAATTCGGCGCGATACTTGTCTTGAACAAGAAAAAGATTTATCTACTCTTCGTCGAGCTATTCTGTTAGAAAGCTGGATGGAGAAGCAAACTCACTCTAATTCGACTTCTACTTCTTCAGAGTCTAGCTCTGGAGTTGGAGGAGGCAGAGGCGTATTCTCATCATCCTCAGAAACTGAATCAAGCGTTGAAAATTCAAGAAGAACAACAACACAGCAAAGAAGCAAGCAAGTTTCTGATAAGCAACAGAAGCCGAAATGCGAAGGAGGGTTTTCCAGGACAAAGCTAAAAGCAATGAAAATATATGGAGAACTAAAGAAAGTCAAGCAACCAATTTCTCCAGGCGGCAGAATTGCTAGTTTCCTGAATTCTATTTTCAGCCCGGGAAGTGCAAAGAAAGTAAAAATGTGTTCTATTGGAGCTATGGATGATGTCAGTACTGCCACAGACCGGAAATCAAAGTCTGCTTGTTCTTCGGTTACATCTTTTTCACGTTCTTGTTTAAGCAAAACTCCGCCTTCAAGAGGGAAAGCGAGCAATGGCAATAAAAGCAAAAGGTCAGTTAGATTCTGTCCAGTTAGTGTCATTGTTGATGAGGATTCAAGACCCTGTGGCCATAAATGTATCTATGAAGACGATCCAGGCTTGATGCCAACGCCTGTCCCTCCAAAACTCGTTAAGAGTTCTTCTTTCAAAGAAGATGCTGGTAAAGGTGCAAAGTATATCAGAAATTATCAGAAGAAGAATATCAGTGAATTTGATTTCAGGGGATTTCATAGTTATATTCAGGATCGTGATGCTGTTGATGATGAAGACAGTGATGAAGATGAGGACAATCAAAGTTGTTCAAGTTCTGATCTTTTTGAGTTAGATCATCTTATGGGGATTGGAAGGTATAGAGAAGAATTACCAGTTTATGAAACTACAAATTTTAAAAGAAATCAAGCCATTGCGAATGGCTTCATTCTGTAGTTTCTCGAATGTAACACCAAAAGAAAAGAAAAAAAAAAAAAAGTGGTGAGAATTTAATCGATGTAATTATGGGTCTGGAGGATTTAATTATTAGTTAATGAAATAACTTCTTTTTTCTTTGATGATAATAATTATATAAGTTTGAAGAGAACATAAAACAGTGAGAATATTCAACACTCCACACTGTGTACCGTTAAAAGCAATACATAAAAAGGTGAAGTTTAGAAAGAAAGTTCAAAAAAGAAAAAGAGAAATTGATGTTCTTGCTTTTTCACTGCCTCAGCACATGGCCTCAACCTCTCAAGTTAAAAGATTTTCCACTTTTAAAATGATAGCAGGAGTGGAGAATTTTAGAGGTGATTAGTTAAGTTGGCGTTGAAATTAGTTGCTATAGCTTAATAAAGATTTACTTGATGAGCCGGACAATATCAATTGTTTTAATCTCTTAATTTCTTCTTCTTAATCTTTCGCTGTTCTGTATATTCTTAAATAATATCGAAACATATAATTCCTTGAAAACGAAATCAAATCTTGAATTAATGCCACTATCTCTTTCTGATTGGAGATTGCACAATGAATCAAGAATCATCAGGAGTTTCAGTTTCTGTTCGCAAATTGTAAGAACTCAAAATGGTTTATTTCTGCAAGTTCTCAAAGGATATGAGGAAGATAATCCAAGAATGATCTCAGTGTCGCACACACAGGAATAACACAAAGATGACATGATTATAAATAAATCGAAGACAAGTAGGGTCACACACAAGGGAATCTCAAAGTCAAAAATATAGCAGGATCAGACATGATAGCTATCAAAAATACAAACTAACTTTTTCACCAAAGGAGAAAAATTGAAAAAAGCTTGCACTGGGCATTTTAGTATTAAAGATAAGATTATATTCCATGGGTTGGATTTTACAAGGAGACATAAGTGACTCTCCAGTGGCCACCATCGTTGACTTACAAACACAATCACTTGATTATCCCATGCCCAAAAAGAAGAGAGAAATCAAGAAAACAATTCTAAAGTAAGAATTTTGCTAAAGCCAAGATTACTCTTTTCTCACACAGGAATGCTCCTGCCTTGAGGTTTTTTAGCCATAAGCTAAATTACAAACAGTAGTCCCAGATGATTGTTTACTATTCAATTTTTCATAAATGCATTAGGTTTGCAGTAGACATTCAGTAGGTTTTCATCATAGACCACATTTGAGTTTTTTCATTTTCAACTAGGATTTGAAACGAAACTAGGAATCACAAATGTAAATCTATATAATGATTCTTGCAATGTGTCATTGTCAATTTGGTGATGGTGCAAATTAAGAAGGAGAAAATAGAAATGCCCCTCCATATAAAAGTAACACGATGTGATACATATAATCATAGAAAAGAAATTTAAAAAGAAGAACTGTTCTCCAATCCTATAAATGGCTGAAGCATCTTGCTTTAAAAGCTATAGCAATGGCTAAGAGTTGAGAGAGAGAAAACAAATGTTAAGAGCAAAAGCAGAAGAAAGACAAGTTAGAGAACTCAACAAATCCCACTATGCATTTAGCCAGAAAGCAATAGAGGGTTATGTTTCTCACCTACCAAACAACAAATCTTTTTGGCATATACCCGAGTTAGGATTGAAAATTTGTAACAGGATCATGTGGTGGTGCTACATGCAATATGTTTCCAATTATTAAGTGATCGATGTTCAATATTGCTCGAGGCATTATTATGAAAGGGAGAGGACCACTTTCTGGTTAGCAATCTCTCTACTTCTGTAGGGCTATGGCCAGGCCTCCATGGAATTTTGTCTTGATGGAGAGGGTCTACGTACGTTGCCACCCTCTGGATACAGGATGCATACGCTGTACTCAAATGTACTTTTGTAGAGGGGGCTTTCATAATTTGATATATGCATTAGCTGTCACTTGGCCAATATTATGCATAATACTCGTGCCACATTGTCCTGTTTCTATTATTAAGTTAGCCAAGTTGCATTATTAGTTATAATTAAATCACTGCTTTAACAATTGTCACCCTTCTTCTACAGATAATTTTGTGTTCATTTGGCTAGAGGGAACTTTCTTGTCTATTTCGGATACCATATATACTTCTATTTATAAGCTTTTATCATATAATATTGCTATTAATTTCAAATTTAGTATCATTATTTATTTTTAATAGAATATAAGTTACATAATATGAATAACGTTGTAATATATATATATATATAATCTTTTCTGTAAATATCATATGTGTAGAGAATGATGGGAGATTTACAATCGAAATTTTTAATTGTGGGAGTACTAATTAGTCGTCCTTATTGCTTACCAATTCTTAAAAAATTAATTAATAAAACTTTCCCACAGCTTTTGAACGCAAAAAGAAGTGCGTCCTGTAAGTGAGTGGGGTCACTCCACCTGGCAGAATAGGATAAGGGAAGAATTTTATAGACTAAAACCAAAAGCAGGGAAGCTCAAATTTAAGAAGAGCGCGTGGATTAATAAAGGCGTAATGCATGTTTAGCCCCTGAATTTTATATATTTTATCACTTGAGACCCTAAACTTTCATTTGGGCCATGAGTTCCCATAAACTACTCTTCTTCTTCTTCTTCTTCTTATGAAGCAAAGCAAATACCTGCCTGACCGAGTCTTGCTTAATTCTCTTTTCCTTTGTAATTGTTAAGTTCATTATTTTACTTTCTTGTACAAGATTAGTAAGCTTTCAACTTTACACCAATACTTCAAGTTGATTAGTAAATTTGTCTAATATGAAATTAAATTTATCGACTAAAGTGACATTAAAATGAATAAAAAAGCTACTAAAATCTAATTTATAGATTTAATTTTGAGTTCAACAAATAGTTAGATATTATATTTTATTTTATAGTGACCTGAAATTTTTAACCAAACATAACTATCAGCACCGCATGAAAAAGAATTAAGAATTGAGTTTTCTGATTAACGTGTGACCGCGAATCTATCAGCAACAGAAGAAAGGAAAGAAATGAGAGCAGCAAGTGAGGAGCTCCAAAGAACAAACAGAAGGGACAAAACCGCACGTGGCTTGCAGGTGTGATGTGTGTGTAATGCTGGTTAAAAGCCAAAACGGCATTCCCCCCACATGCACTCGTGTGCACTGGATTTTAATGTTTTCTTTTTCTTTTTTTTGTACTGCAAAGTGATTTCACTGCATGCAGCTTTTGCTGTATGACAAATACTAATAAATCTGAAAAGAGAGTGTGAAAAACAGACGTGTAAATGTGGCGTGGGGTTCAGTAATTTTATACTCTCTCAATTACCCTTTTCTTTCTGTCAGATAAAATAAAAAAAGAGATGCGCTTTTTTCAATGTAACAAAGGCATCTGACGTTATTATTATGTTGCTTACGCGTTGCCTTTCAACACGCGCTTCCAACAGCTATCATGATAGGATGTGTTGAATTCCAGATCTCAATTTCGTTTTTTTTTTTTTTCTTTTCTTAATCTCAAAGGCTTTTTCTTCTTTTTCTTTAAATGTTTTTGGGTGAAATCTTTGGTACGAAGATAAATAATAATGGGCTGTGGACTGTAATTTTTAAGAAAATTAGTAATTCTCTTAAAATGCAGATAAGAACTAGTAATTCAGTGACTATTTCCTTATCGAGTACTAATAATTTTTATTTTCTTATAAAAAAATCATTAAAATAATTATATGAATTAATTTTTAAAACCAATAAATGATTATCTTTTTTAAATTAATAATCATTAGCAACAAGCAAAGGCTCAATGAAAGAAGGAGCCAATTGCCAAACTGAAGTGGTATCATTCTAAGATAGGTCATTCGAACAGTCACTTTTGTGCAAAAATACCAAAAAAAAAAAGAGATGCTAGGCAGAGATCCTCTCTACTCATAAAGAAGCCCATAAATTACTTTTATGGGTCTTATAACAGTATCCAATAAACCCAAATGTATAACAAAGCCCAATCATTATTCAATCAAGATAAATGAGCAACTGGGGACCACGTGTAGATTAGGATGGTTCCTCTTGTACTTTGATTATCAATATTCCTTTCCTTAACCACTACCGCGTAATGAAAAGGCAGCTGGACTGGTATTCGCTTTTCGACGATCAAAATCGCAACCTCATTAAGCAATCTCCCAATATAATTCTAATCACACACGCGATCATCATCAGATCCGATCAACTTACCTCCGATTACTGAACAAGTTTTTACTATCCAAATTTATACATCCGCAAACCCGAAGCATGAGTTTCCTTTTCGGCAAGAGAAAAACTCCCGCAGGTTTTTTTCTTTTTTTCTCTTTACATTTTGATTTATTATATATGGTCTGATCAAATATTATTGTGTTCGATTGGTGATATTGCTATTTGTTTGCATAGTGAGTTTGATGAATAATGAAAAATGATTGGTGAGTTCAGAATGAAATTGAAATTGGATGGTATTGATTATGGTAACAGAACTTCTGAGGGAAAATAAGAGGATGCTGGACAAATCAATAAGAGAGATAGAGAGGGAGAGACAAGGCTTACAGACTCAAGAAAAGAAACTTATTGCTGAGATTAAGAAAAGTGCTAAGCAAGGCCAAATGGTAAGCTTAATTACCGAGTCTAATTCATTGCCTTTTCTGCTTTTTGATTCTTGAATTCTTCATGCTATTGTTCTGCAGATTAAATAGATAAAATGTTTTTTGGTTTTAGGATAAATAATACGTAAAATATAAAATTGTACTTTTTGTCGATATAACTGTCAGTAAAAGCTTTCAATTTTATATGTTTTCAGTTACTGAAAAGTTTAAAAAGAAGAAATAATCAATTCATAATGTATATATGACATGGTGGTGTGATATTTTATTCTCAGGGAGCTGTAAAAGTAATGGCAAAGGACCTTATTAGAACAAGACATCAGATTGAGAAATTCTATAAGCTTAAGTCACAGCTCCAGGGTGTTTCTCTTAGAATACAGGTACGATTTGCTCTTATTTATTTATTTTTCTGTTTCTGTCCATTTCAATCCATTCTTTTTTTCAACTAGCTCTTAGAATTGCAATTGTGATAGTACTCTTTGAGATTATTTGAATCCGAAGAATCATTTTCTTCTGCTTCGTTTGGGGAGAACAATTAGATTTTCTCTTCTTGCACGGTCTAACTCCCTGTGTTGATAGTGGCATGCGTGCAGTCTGTGAAGTCTTGTAGGCGATTTGCAATTTGTAAAGCCAACGTTTAGAAGTTACGAAGTTTGAAATTCCAATTAAGATAGAGCTTGCTAACACGCGCACACGAAAAAAAAAAAAAAAAAACTTTGTTCCTTGAGGTTGATCAATTGAGAAGAGATACACAGAAGAATATGGGGGGCTTGAGTTTACACTGTTGTAAAATTCACTAAACCTTTTTATCTTTGCTCAAACGCCTCAATTATATATGCTGAATTGGAATTTTTTGAAAATGATATCCAGACGCTGAAATCAACACAAGCAATGGGCGAGGCAATGAAAGGAGTGACAAAGGCAATGGGCCAAATGAATAGGCAAATGAACTTGCCATCACTGCAGAAAATCATGCAAGAGTTCGAGAGGCAGAATGAGAAGATGGAAATGGTGACTGAGGTCATGGGAGATGCTATTGATGATGCTTTGGAAGGGGATGAGGAAGAGGAAGAAACAGAAGAGCTAGTTAGCCAAGTTCTTGACGAAATTGGAATTGACATCAATCAAGAGGTAATATTTTCAAGTAATCAAGCCATATTATATTAACATTTTTTACTTGGCCATGAAAGATGCATCAAGGCATATTAACATTTCTATCCTTATTTTTGCAGCTTGTGAATGCACCATCATCTGCTGTAGCTGCACCAGCTGCAAAGGGTAAGGTTGCACAAGCGGAAGCAACTGGGACTGATGATAGTGGGATAGATAGCGACTTACAGGCAAGGTTAGACAATCTAAGAAGGATGTAGTCTTTATCATTTACACTTGTAAAATATTATCTACTCTGAACATATATCATTTGGGCCGTGTAATTTCGATAAAATAGTGCCAGGAGTTATTAACTCTCGGTTTCGGGGGAAATGGAGATTCCATGAATTATTTATCTAGATATTCGTACACTATCTATAATGAGAGTTGTTTTTTTTTTTCTTTTTCTTTAAATCTCTTTTACACACATGTATTTTCCCAAGTTTTATTCGGACGTACACCTGTATTCTTTACGGACGTACACCTGTATTCTCGTGGAACTCGGAAGTTCCTATTTACAATTTTCTCTTCCAGAAAAACCAATGGATGGCACCCAACTTAAAGTTAAGCAACGCATGTTATGTGAACAGAATTGTATAGAAGACATTCACAGATTTGCATTTACCAAATAAAACAAGTGAATTTAGGCTGCAAACTGAAGATACAACAAGTATGTAAAATCGGACGAATGAAATAAACTATCTTAATTTTTTCCTCTGTTCCAATCCAAACATATTAAAACTCGTGTGCTATTTGGCCCTTTGAGGAGAAGTCAGTGCTAAAATGGGATGTTCTATTCGCAGCATTCCTGATGTGTTTTGGATTAACAAGGAGTGGGATTTGACTTGGGATATTCAATGCTCGAGTGCTAGTCATCATGAGTTCTTTTGATTACAGCAACTGAAACAAAAATAAATAAATTATTAAAACTAAAGGGTTCGGTCTCTACTACTTCCATTGATAAAAGGAATTACATGTTTCTCTTATAAGAAAAGGAGAAGAAAAAGAAATACAGAAAGGGGAAATATAGACGACAGGGATAAATTCATTAGTTTATTGTGATAGGTGCCTCCTCTCCGTGTAGAACTCCCAAGCTAACTGCAGACGCTTTAATATTCCAAATTTATTTTACCATTTGATGAGTTTGTTATTAATTATACCATTTAGCATCCCATTTTTATGCATGCAGATGGTCCAACACGAGTTTGAGAAGTGTGTTCCTAAATTCGTTCGGAAAAATACTTCAAATTTACTCGAACTCTTTTGAATGAAAAAGAATAAGGAAAAGGAAAACGTATACTAAACAAAAAAGGAACTATAATTTCCTTTGATGTTTTTGATAGAATCATATACCAATTTATTTCAACTGAAGCACAATGCTAACTGTAACTCGTACAGTATACACCAAAAACCCAGAAATGGAAAGAGGTTCTACACACAATATATATATATATATATATATATATATATATATATATATTATATATATATATGTGGCTGTCCCTGTCTAAGTACGCATCAAATCAACAGAGTGACTACCTCAATTCTCGATACAAAATTAAAGCATTGCAAAACCATCAGCTGTATCCAGTGGCACCCGAAGAAGTCCACAGAAAAGGAATATTGTATAGACAAAGTGGACTAATAATATTCTTCTGTCAATACCAACTCACACCACATGTACATCCCCAACCATCTATGGAAACTTCTTATCTATTGGGAAAAAAATAAAAGAAAATTAAAAGATATTGCTTACCAAAGCAATCATAGTAATCATCAACAAAAGCCGTCCAGATTTACCTTCCTAATCCAGAAATACAACAGAACAAGAAAAACAGACCCTCCGAAGAAGAAAAAGAAAAGAAAAATGGAAAAAAATAAAAATAAAAAATCAGGAACTGCTTGTGACCTGATAGCGAGCAGATTTGCAGCTTAAATTAATGACTAAGAAAGAGGCAAGAAATGATTGTTCCCACCCAACAAATTTTCTTGAGAATTGTCTGAGGCAGTAGGAACTGAATGTCGACGGTAGAAGGAAGGAGGAAGAGGGTCGACTCGAGCACGGCAAAGAGGGCAATCATAGTGGGAATATAACCACATATCTATACAAGAAGCATGAAAAGAGTGATTGCATCCTGGCAATTTCTTTACCTCTTCCCCATCTTCAAACACAGATAAGCAAACTGCACATTCGTAGTGACTACTGCCATGATCTTTTGCAATCAAATTATCTTTCTTGTACTTGAAGCTTGTCAATAAATTGCTAGAACTTTGACTAGCTGTTGTTACCTCCACAAATCGGTTTGGTCCCTGGCCTGATGAGTGGTCCTGACGATGTTGATGTGTGCACCACCTGATGATGATAAGGTTGTATATGGCTAGAACTATAGCAGCTGTTCCTATAATTACAAGACCGTAGTACACCATTGGCATATTGTTTCTCTGTGCAGGAAGTGGGGGCGGCTGAATGTATGGGCTCGAGACATCACCCATACTGATAATCTTTCTCTCTTCCTGGTTGGAGAATTGGGTTATGGAATTTATGGCATGTTTGGTTGCTCTATGGAGAAAAGATTGGAATCTGCCGTATTAATTTAGTATTTTGTAGCTAATCCGAAAGGCGTGGTTGTTATGTAGTAATTACTATTATTATTATAGAAATAAAAACCAGAGTATTATTTTGTAGTAGAAAGGGTAAAGAAAGAAAGACAAAAAGATAGGTGTAATGACTGAATAGCCGACGATAAATGCATGGTGACTGTCGTTGATAGAGATTGGATTAATTCTTAAATCTTTTTTTGTTTCTCTTCTATTCTTTGGAGATTAATATATTATTTAGGATCCTTAATCATAATCCAGGGAGTGATATGAATACATGTGCCCATGAAAGTATCATTTGAATATCAAATATTTATAATTAAAGTAATAATATCATATGCAGACAAATAAACAGTTAATATATGTGCTATTTTTAGTTCGTTATAGGAAATAAATTGCGGTGACTTCCATTGGTGTCAATGGCGAGAAATTTATTTCCCCAGCGATGTGGGAGTTTTCAAGGGGAAGGTGCCTTGATTAATTAGAATTTGCATAAGATGATATAATTAGGGCTTTCTTTTATTCTTTTTTCTCCAATCTAATTTTTGCCAACTACTTATCGTAAATTAAATCAACATATGCCAATGTCAACACCATTTACAAAAACGGATCACCTAATTGCAGCCTTTTTTTCTTCTTTTGATTCAGATATTAAAGAAAAGAAATTACAAACACAAAAAACTTCTTCCACCTATTTCTTTAACCAAAGAACCACCGCTTATGATTAGCACAGGGTGCATCGATAAGCTTATGCAGAAAAATCCTTATCAGATATCTTTCTGATTCGACACCAAATTGATATCCTTTGCTATGTTTTGTGCACCAATGGGAATCCCCAGTGGTATGTCTTTTTTAATACTCGTAAGTGTACGAACCCTTTCTATAGTAAGGGTAAGTTCACCACGAGAGAACTATGAGGCCACTTATTATAAAGATTAATTATCAACACAAAACAATAAAAGTAAATCTAAACACTCTAAATCGTATATTTGAGAGGATAATGATCATAAAGTAAAGTAACTAAACAATAAATAAATATGCAATGCAAATGCAAATGCTTATGATTTAAAACTATATGCTTTTAGTCTAGGCATTTATTTAGTAATTTTTTTATTTTACTTTAAGCCTAGATTTAATGAATGAGATGGCGATGTGCATTTTTTCTAAATCACTCAAGCTAATGATGCAACTCATGTTTCTTATACAAATATAGATTAAAGTAAAGTTGATGTTCTAATACTTTTAAACCTAAAGATTTTCATAACAATTATTATTGCTAAATTAATATGATGGTTAACTAACAATAATAACTGAAACTAATAAAAATACGAAGATAAAGAAATCATTCATTAAATAAATAATGACAAGGTTCATACAAAAGTAGAAAGACTAACCTAAACATTTATGAAAACTAGCCTAACATATTTAACTTAATAATCATGATATTAAATAGAAAGACAAAAATTAAGAAAGTAAAAAGCTCCATCAAGAACAAAAATTTCTTCAAGTAGGAAGAAGATTGGTCCTCAGTCTCCACTTCTTAAAAAGCTCCTTAAATCCTAAAAAAATAATGAAAACTAAAACTAAAGTGTTTATGAAGAACTGTAGATAATTATGAAGAGAATAATGGTGACAGGTGTAGAGAACAGGTAGGAGAAAAATCCCGTCCTTCTTCCTTCCTTTCTCTTCCTCCTTCTTTACAGTTTTGCAGAGATTTACATAGAGGAGAGTCCTACTTTAAATAAATCTCTCTAGAGATGAATATACTAATATAAGTTTATTTAATAGATAAGACTTTAAGTATTTTAATCTCCACAAAATACTATCTCATAAATAACTCTTAATATAAATTCTAATAATTATACAAAATGACTAAAATATTCCTTGGGCCTTATACTTAGCAGTCTGTGCGTCTTAATCTTGGGCATTGACACAAATATATTCTATTAAGTTTCTTTTAACTCCATATTTTCTTCTTTTTACTAATATTTTTGAAAATAGACAACTAAACTTAAATGAGGTAAAATCACATATTTTCACCAATTTATATATAGAAATATATCATTAAAACTTTAAAATACCCTTAAATATCTATACATAATTTGGAACGATGAACTAGCAATCCTCTCCTGGCAAATCCAACACAATGGAGACCATGTTTTCCTTTCCAATGGTTGGGATAATTTCCTTTAGGCATTCCACTCTCATTGAAGAGTCTTTGTCATCCTGCAAAAGTTCCAAATAATAATTAAAAAGAGAAAAACATAATTAGCATAATCTAGAATAAGCCTACATGCTATATTAATGATTATTATTATATTTAAAATGAAAGGTTAAGAATTAATTGGAAGGAACATTTGTGATTAGCTCAAATCAATTAGCATATACCTGAAGCCAGTATCTCACAGTACTTTTGTACCTAGTGGCAAAGATAATAGCATCAAATTGATTAATTGTCTCATTTGCAAACTCAATTTTGTTTCCTTTGGTGCTTGTTATGGTCGGCAATACCTGAATCCATCGACCCAGAATCATTATCATAATTCTGAAATCTTATACTTTAATTAAATACCAAAAATTGTACTGCCCTGATTTCTCCATTCTTGATTCTGTCCATGGTGCCAACATCAATGGTTGGGGATCGACCAGTTTTTGCTTTAAGATAAAATGGTCCCTCAGTCGGCCTTTGAAGTCCATAATTGGAATTGTCCCCATATCTCAATTTGCCCAGCATTACATCCACCGAGTCCACCAAATCACAAGGCAGGAAATTTGACAAGTTCATGCCTAGAAATACCATCTCTTTGGTAAGAACATGCACCTGCATATAAATTTTTTAACTATGTTAAATAATTAAACTTAATTTTTCAATTATACATCACACTCCTCATATACAAACTCAAAATCAAACATATAATTATTATAGACGACGCTATTCTTATTTTCTGTCATATTATATGATTATGAAAAGAAAAAAATTAATTACCGGACTACGAGCAACAATGGAAGTATTAGCCCCCACAGTTGGATAAATCATAAGCGATTTCCATTCCAGAATTTCCACAGCCGACGACTAAGACATCTTTCCCATTAAATTGTTTTACTTGAATGAATGAACTTTCCACCAAAACTATCTAACTCGGGAACTGTAGGAATAAACCCTTCACTATTTTCACCAGTTGCAACAACAAGAAACTTGGCAACATAAACTTCGTATACATCCAAGATATCATTCACTTCAACTCGCCAATTCTCACTATCTCCATCATAAAATGCACGCCTGACTGACTTATTATACTTTGGGTTTACATCAAATCCTGACACGTACTGATCAAAGTAACTAACAGAGCCCATTCTTGTAACGAATGCTGGCGTGCCAGGAGGGTATGGCATGTGAGGAAGCTCGCAATATTGCTTTGCCAGGTGCAATTTGAGACGACCATAGGCTCTTTCCTTCCATAAACAATCCTCTCTTTCTAGCACAATGTTAGAGATGGAGAGACGATTGAAGCATGCAGAGGTTGCTAAGCCAGCAGGGCCTGCACCAACTATCACGACAGTATTACTAATATTGTTCTTCTCCATTGCCAGAAAAGCTTTCGATTATGTCTTCTGCAGCGTATAAATATATGCAATGTATTATATAAGATAAGAACAAAAAAATTGTAACATTCACAATTCCTGTTTGCTTTAATTAATTGTATTTCATGTTGGAAGTTGGAATTATTCAATGTATCGATGCAAGTATTTCCTTATGCATTCATTTTGTAATCACAATCACTTGTGTCATTGGTTTATATTTTGGAAAAATATTTCTTGCCCTTTTTATACATTTGTGTAATTTCTCAATTTCTTTTTGGCCTAATTTAGTTCAAGAACTTGATTCATTCTATTGAAGAAAAAAAATGGAAGGTTATCGCAAGATCGATATTAAATCTCACTATATAATAGGAAATACCCAAATAGTTAATGGGTTTTATTTCTGTATATGCCAGGGAGACTTACAAAGACCCCTAATTACACATTTGGGTTCCTACATTTTAAAAAATAGCAATTTTCGTTCTTTATATTTATAGACCATTCAACTAAATAGTCTTTTACAAAATTAAGTGTTAAGAGGGCAGAAACATCATTTCAATCAAGGATTAAAAATGTTTATAATATGAAATATTAGATACCAATTTGCTATTTAAATATTTTAAAGAAAATTTCACATTTCTATTAATGGGCCTATAAGTGGAATAAAATATTATTTTTAAAAATATATACATAATAGGAAAAATTCTAACAGATCTATAATTACCTATATATGTTGGATATTCTTTTTAAATACTTTTTTGTAATTAGTTGGCTTCATTTATTATTTATGAAAAGAATTATGATATATGATAATACAATGACAGAAAATTGAAATATTTTACATTAATTATTATCTATATTACATATTCCTTTCTAAAAGTACCAAGTGAAGTAAACCGTTTATAGAAAAAGAATATTTAATAAAATTATCCAAAAGAAATTATTGCCAGTAAGTCTGACATATAAATGACAGAATAAAAGAATTGTTTTGCACTAGAAATCTATGGAATAGAAAAAGAAAGAAAGACGGGAAAGAAAAACGAAGGTGTGATTAGAGAGACATGCCATCCTCAGTTATGTCTTTGCCACGTCGGCTTTAGGAGTCAACGGCGTACTAGTTGCTGCTACTTCATCTGCAGTTGACCTTTGGGTCGGGGAATAGAGAGATTGAAGTGAATCATTGAACTTTGCCTCTGAATATCTTTGATTTTACTTTTACTTAGTGTTTGTTGTTTGGTCAAAGATTTTTCATTCCCGTTGTTTCTTTCATGGATTCCTAGATTTCTCTATCTACTCCTGAATACAAAAGTTTTTTGAAGTGAAGTTCAGTGGTCAAGTAAAGAACTTTTGAGTCTCAGCATTGAGAAAAGAAGATGGAAACTGGCAAAAACCTGCCACCAGAAATGAAAGGTTCAGATGCTATGATCATACTTCAAATCTCAAGTACTACTCAAGAATCCAAGAATCGCCACCAGGTAAATTCTTCTTCAAATCTTGAATTAGCAGAGCTTGATAATAGTAGTCTTAAATGCAGAGTTCAAACACCTGCATTTGCTAACTCTCCTTCCACGGAGATAGCAATGCTAACTCCTTCTAAAGGGTCTCCAGTTTCAAGAAAACCACCATTTAGCTCTCAAATCCCAAAGCCCTATGATGCTACTGTTGGGTTTTTTTCTTTGTTTTTGACCCATGAGGAAAACCCAACTATTGAGCCCGTTAAAGTCTTATTTATACTTTCTATTTTGAGAGCATATTATTAAAAACGGGTCTGCCACTATCTAAAAAAATATAAGGACAGAAAGAGAGCAACAGATTGAGAACACAAAAAAAAAAAAAAAAGGTCACAAAACATGAGCTGAATGCTCATCCCGTTTTTCCAGCAGACAGCAGCAGAAAAGTTTCGTTTTCCGTAGATTGAACCGTTGGATTGTCGTGATTTTTGGACAGCAGCGACACAGCATCTGGGCCAATATTTTGGACGGTGGATATCGGTTTTTGAGGTCTGGAGATCGGGTTTTGAGGTCCGGAGGTTGGGTTTTTGTTGGTCTGGATAGTTGCTAATTTTCTGGTGATATATTTCTTATCTTAGCTCTATTTTGATTCCATACACCTTGATGTGCTTACTTCCAAGGATATGATGATTTTGTATGCCTCTAGTATTATCTAGAGAAGACTTTGTATGGTTCCTTTGATGATGATAGTGGATTTAAGCGGCCAAAATGGTCCCGTGGTTTTTCCCTAGTTTATGGGTTTTCCACGCTAAAATTTCGGTGTCTTTGTGTTGTTGTGTGCTTACTGTTTTAGCTCAATATCTTGGTGCATAGCAGTGGTATTGTGTGTGTGTTCTAATTGCATTAAGAACACCCTATTTGTTTGCATCCTCAGGGGTTCATTCAAGTTGGGAAAGTTTAGACAAACGGAGATTAATTCCGCATTTATTTGTTTACCGTTTGTGGCTGTTTTTTTCCATCAAATTGGTATCAGAGTCTGGTTCTTCTGTATTGGGTTAAACTTGTTTGAATGATGGAAGCTAACACAAGTAGGATGATCAATTTGAATGGTTCTAATTATCATGTTTGGAAAGGCAAGATGGAAGACCTACTTTATGTGAAGGATTATTATTTGCCTGTGTTTAATACTGATAAACCTGAGAGTAAAACAGATGCAGAGTGGAATATTTTGCATAGACAGGTTTGTGGGTATATTCGTCAATAGGTTGATGATAATGTTTTGAACCATATCAGCGTAGAGACTCATGCTCGCACTTTGTGGAACAAGCTTGAACAGTTGTATGCTAGAAAGACCGGAAACAATAAATTGTTCTTAATAAAACAGATGATGAGCTTGAAATACCATGATGGAACTCCACATCGATCATTTGAATTCTTTTTAGGGAATCATAAATCAACTTGCAGGAATGGGTATCAAGTTTGAAGATGAGATACAAGGCTTATGGCTCCTGGGCACTTTACCGGACTCATGGGAAACTTTTAGGACATCATTGTCCAACTCTACAGCAGATGGTATTATCACCATGGAATTAGCTAAAGGCAGTGTTTTAAATGAAGAGATGAGAAGAAAGTCACAAGGTTCTTCTTCACATTCGATGTCTTAGTTCTGAAAGGGAGAAGTCGAGTAGAGGTCCAGGTAACAAAGGGAAGCATCGAAGTAAATCCAAAGGAAAGTTTGATGATTTTGAGTGCTATCATTGTGGTAGAAAAGGGCACACAATACGGTTCTGCAGGCAATTGAAAAAAGGAGAATAAGAAGAGCGATTACAGCAATCAAAAGAACCATAAGAAAGATGAGGGTGGTAATGGCAATGCTGAAGTTAACACTACTACCGATGAGTTCCTTATTTGTTCTGATTTTGATATGATCAACATTGCACATGATGATTCGAGTTGGGTTGTTGATAGTGGTGCTACATGTCATGTAACATCACAGAGGGATTTTTATTCATCTTATACTCCAGGTAACTTTGGTAATGTTAGGATGGGTAATAATGGACTATTAAAGATTGCAGGCATCAGAGATATTTGTTTGAAGTTTGACACTGGGATAGAGTTGGTTTTACATAATGTAAAACATGTTCCAGATATGAGACTTAATTTGATCTCCGCGGGCCTACTTGATGATGATGGTTACAGCAACAACTTTGGTAATGGAATATGGAAACTCACTCGTGGTTCTTTGATCGTGGCTAGAGGTAAAAGATGCTCAAAGTTGTACATGACACATCCGAAGATCTTCAAGGATAGGGTCAATCGTGGTGAATCTTGACATGACTGATTTATGGCATAAGAGACTTGGTCACATGAGTGAAAAGGGGATGTCTCTTTTGCTGAAGAGAAATGTGTTATCGGGTGTGCATGATATTCATCTAAAGAAGTGTTCTCACTGTTTGGCAGGTAAACAGAACAGGGTTTTCTTTAAGAGCCATCCTCCTTCCAGGAAGGAGAGTATACTTGATCTGGTGCACTCTGATGTTTGTAGTCCTATGAAGACTAGGACACTTGGTGGTTGCTCCTACTTTGTCACATTCATTGATGATCACTCCAGAAAGGTATGTGTTTATACCTTGAAATCTAAAGATCAAGTATTTGAAGTGTTTAAGCAGTTTCATGCCTCGGTTGAAAGACAGACTGGAAAGAAGCTTAAGTGTATTCGGACAGATAATGGAGGTGAATACATTGGCCCATTTGATGCTTATTGTAGAGATCATGGTATTCGACATCAAAAGAGTCCTCCCAAGACACCACAGTTGAGCGGATTAGCGGGCGGATGAGCGAACTTTGATGGAGCGTGTCGGATGTTTGTTGTCACATGCAGGCACGCCAAGTTCATTCGGGGAGAAGCTTTGAATCTGACGGTACATGTTATTAATCTAACTCCTTGTGTTCCTTTGTTTTTGGGTGTACCGGCGGTTTGGAGTGGCAAAGATGTTTCTTACGGTCACTTAAGGGTCTTTGGATGCAAAGCTTTTGTGCATATTCCTAAAGATGAAAGATCAAAGCTTGATGTGAAGTCAAAACCATGTGTTTTCTTGGGTTATGGCCAAGATGAGTTTGATTCTGATTATATGATCCTGTCCACAAGAAACTTATTCGGCCGAGATGTTGTGTTTGTTGAAGATCGGACCACGAAAGATGTTGAGAAGAAAGAGACAGTTCCTCAACATAATGATGATGTTAACGATTTGGATCCAGTGCCTCCTCGGCATGTAGAACCACCTCTTGACGATGATGTTCGGAATGATGAACAACATGATACCGATGATATTGATGCTCCGAACAGCCCGGAGGTGGATGAAGAATTTCATTCAGAGATACCGTGCAGACGTGCCACCATTTGTCCCACTTAGGCGGTCTACAAGAGATCGTCATCCTTCCACTCGTTTTTCAGCTAATGAGTATGTCTTACTCAACGATGGGGAGAGCCCGAGTGTTATGCGAGAGGCCATGGAAGATGAGCACAAAAGGGAGTGGGTTGAAGCCATGCAAGATGAGATGAATTCCTTACATGAGAATAATACTTTTGAGTTGGTGAAGTTGCCTAAAGGCAAGAGAGCTTTGAAGAACAAGTGGGTCTACAAAGTGAAGACTGAAGAGCACACCGCACAACCTAGGTACAAGGCTAGATTGGTGGTCAAAGGGTTCAATCAGAGAAAGGGTATTGATTTTGATGAGATTTTCTCTTCGGTCGTGAAGATGGGATCTATTCGTGTTGTTCTTGGTTTGGCAGCCAGCCTTGATCTTGAGGTTGAACAGATGGATGTCAAAACAACTTTTCTCCATGGTGACTTGGATAAAGAAATCTACATGGAGCAACCTGAAGGTTTTCAGGTTAAGGGAAAAGAAGGCTATGTGTGTAGACTTCAAAAGAGTCTTTATGGGTTGAAGCAAGCACCGAAGGTGGTACAAGAAGTTTGAGTCAGTTATGGGGGAGCAAAATTATCGAAAGACTACTTTAGACCATTGTGTTTTCTTCCAGAGGTTTGGTGATGATGATTTCATCATTTTATTGTTATATGTTGATGACATGTTAATTGTTGGCAAGAATGCAGAAAGAATTATTCAGCTAAAGATACAATTGAGCAAGTTTTTTGCTATGAAAGACTTGGGGCCAGTAAAACATATTCTTGGCATTCGGATAACTCGAGATAGAGCTTTGAAGAAGCTACACATGTCACAGGAGCAATACATCGAGATGGTGCTTCGCGGATTCAATATGGATAAAGCTAAAGAGGTTAGTTCTCCTCTTACTACTAACTTCAGGTTGACAGATAAAGATTGTCCATCTTCTGAGAAGAAGATTGAAGAGATGGATAGAGTCCCTTATGCCTCAAATTTGTAGGGAGCTTGATGTATGCTATGGTGTGCACACGACTGATATTGCCCATGCGGTGTTGTTAGTCATTTCTGTCAAATCCGGTGTAAGAAGCATTGGGAAGCGTTGAAGTGGATTCTCAGATATCTACGTGGTACTTCCAAATTGGGTATAACATTTGGAAATGGAAAGCCGATACTTGTTGGTTATACTGATTCTGATATGGCAGGAAATAAGGACAATATGAAATCCACTTCTGGATATTTGATGACTTTTGCGGGGGGAGGCTGTGTCATGGCAATCGAGATCGCAAAGTGTGTGGTTTTATCCACCACCGAGGGCCGAGTATGGGCGTGTAAGGAGCTATTATGGCTCAAAAGATTTATGCAAGAGATTGGCTTTGTGCAACAGCGCTACATGGTTCTTTGTGATAATCAAAGTACTATTCACCTTGCTAAAAATTCTATGTTTCACAAACGATCCAAGCATATTGATGTGAGGTATCATTGGATTAGAGATGCACTTGAAGACAAACTATTTGAACTTGATAAAGTTCATACTGATGATAATGGTGCCGATATGTTGACAAAGGTTCTAGCAAGGGAAAAGTTGAAGGTATGTTGCTCCATCGCCGGTATGGCGAACTCTTCCTCATAAGTCAAAAAGGGGGAGATTTGTTGGGTTTTTTTCTTTATTTTTGACCCATGAGGAAAGCCCAACTATTGAGCCCATTAAAGTCTTATTTAGACTTTCTATTTTGGGAGCATATTATTAAAAACGGGTCTGCCACTATCTAAAAAAATATAAGGACAGAAAGAGAGCAACAGATTGAGAACACAAAAAAAAAAAAAAAAGGTCACAAAACATGAGTTGAATGCTCATCCCGTTTTTCCAGCAGACAGCAGCAGAAAAGTTCCGTTTCCCGTAGATTGAACCGTTGGATCGTCGTGATTTTTGGACAACAGCTACACAGCATCTGGGCCAATATTTTGGACGGTGGAGATCGGTTTTTGAGGTCTGGAGATCGGGTTTTGAGGTCCGGAGGTCGGGTTTTCGTTGGTCTGGATAGTTACTAATTTTCTGGTGATATATTTCTTATCTTGGCTCTATTTTGATTTTATACACCTTGATGTGCTTACTTCCAAGGATACGATGATTTTGTATGCCTCTAGTATTATCTAGAGAAGACTTTTTATGGTTCCTTTGATGATGATAGTGGATTTAAGCGGCCAAAATAGTCCCGTGGTTTTTTCCTAGTTTATGGGTTTTCCACGCTAAAATTTCGGTGTCTTTGTGTTGTTGTGTGCTTACTGTTTTAGCTCAATATCTTGGTGCATAGCAGTGGTATTGTGTGTGTGTTCTAATTGCATTAAGAACACCCTATTTGTTTGCATCCTCAGGGGTTCATTTAAGTTGGGAAAGTTTAGACAAACGGAGATTAATTCCGCATTTATTTGTTTACCGTTTGTGGCTGTTTTTTCCCATCAGCTACTTCACCGGTGGTTAATTTTAGATCAGAGCCAGCTACTCCGAGATCCCCATTGCTTGCGTCCCCTGTAGCTGATGACGACGATGATGATGATGAGGTGTATAAGACTTTAGGTACCCAAAAGTGCAAATATTTGGGCATGAAGTGGAAAGGGAAGCTAATATGTATCGAGTTAGTTGCATCTGTGTGCAATTTTGGAGTTCTGATTTCCAGCTTGACAGTTGATAGATTGCACAATTTTCAGATTTGGGATTTGCCAATATGGAAATGGTGTGTGCTAATATTGTCTATTTTCTGTGGTAGATTGCTTGCTGAGTGTTTCATGTGTATTTTGGTACTCTTGATTCAAAGGAAAGTGTTGCTTAAAAAGGACATACTTTATTATGCATATGGATTGAAGAAAAGTGTACAGACCTTTATTTGGTTAAGCTTGGTTCTTCTGGTCTGGGGTTTGTTGATTCTTCGAGGAGTGAAGCGGTCTAGGCACACTACCAAGATTCTAAATTATGTTACTCGTTTTTTGGCTGCTTGTCTTGTTGGGATTGCTATATGGGTGCTGAAAACTTTCTTTGTTAAGTTACTTGCTGCTTCTTTTTACATCAGTAAATTCTTTGACAGAATTCAACAATCAATCTCGCATCAGTACGTTTTTAATGCTATTTTTGCACCACGACTGCTTAGTACTCTTTCAGGACCTCCTCTTTTAGAGATAGCTGAAATGGTAGGTAGGACCGGAACAATGTCTGACCGTTTGAATTTTACAATAGAAGAAGCCATTGATGTAAATAAGATTAAGAAAATGAAGCACGGCAAGGTTTCTGCCTGGACCATGCAAGGGTTGATTAATGTGATCACCAATACAAGGTTGTCTGTTCTCTCCAACACGCTAGACGAGATATATGGTGAGCAGGAGATTAATAGTGAATGGGAGGCCAAAGCCGCTGCATATAGGATTTTCAGAAATATAGCACCACCCGGTAGCAAGTAAGAAAGTCCTGCTGAACGTTACTGTAATTCTGGTGGTGTTGGGTTATGGCTCAGCTTTTCATGCTGTTTAATGGACTAGGTACATTGATGAAGAAGATCTCTTGCGCTTCATGATAAAGGAGGAGGTAGACCTGCTCTTTTCAGTGATTGAAGATGCAGAAACCAGAAGGATCAAAAGATCAGCTTTACGAAATTGGCTGGTTAGATCTGTATCAATTTTTCGTTTTTTATTTCTTCAAAATTGTTCCACGCAAAAGCTCTTATCATTATCTGTATTTTCTTGATCTTTTTCATCGCCTCAGCCAATTGTCACCCTTATCTGTTTGGTTCTGCTTTTTCCCTGCAAATTGTTGAGTCTGTATGCGTGTCAGGTTTTTCAGTATTTTATATGCAGACTAAAACTTAGGATTTTTTTTTTCAGTTCTTGTCATATTAGATTACACTAGCTTAATATGAACAATTAGAAAAGATACTTTCAACTTTTGCTTTCTTAACTAGTTCTTATAAAATGCGGACATATGCCATGTGCTATTTTACTTGAATTCAGCCATTTAAACAACCTGCTATCATGTCCTATGTTCTTACATACTGCAAGCATAAGCACAGAACATTTCCAAGTTACCTTTGATGCCAATGCCCATAAGACCATGGCTAATTGCAGGTAAATATTTACAGAGACCGTAAATCGCTGGTGAAGTCCTTAAAGGGTAGCATGGCAGCTATTGAGAACTTGAATAGGCTTGCTTCCTTAGTAATGCTTGTAGTGATCATAATTGTGTGGTTACTTGTGATGGGATTCTTAACATTTCAAGTACTTGTTGTCATATTATCTCAATTTATACTTGTAAGTTTCATGTTTGGCAATACAGCCAAATCAGTTTTCGAAGCTGTCATTTTTGTGTTTGTGATCCACCCATTTGATGTTGGCAATCAGTGCAACATTGATGGTGAGCAGGTAACTACCCAACCCTTTCTTCTTCTTTTTTTTTTTCCTGAGGAGTAATTACCCAATCCTTGAAAGTTTATGAATTACGAGATCACACGAGAGCCATAACCATTGATAATCTGATGCATTGCAGATGATTGTGGATGAGATTAACATATTGACTACAGTATTCGTAAAGCAGGATGGCAAGAAAGTTTACTATCCAAATTCAGTTTTGATTAGCAAACCCATCACCAATTTCTATGGAAGTCTAGAAATTCGGGATGCTGTGGAGTTTGATGTTTCTACTTCTACAGAGACTGTTCAGGCTCTGAAAGAAAAAGTGAAAGAGTATGTCTGAGAAAAACTGCATCTTATATGCATCTCTTCTATTTCTTGATTTCCTGATTACATTATGTGTACTCGCATTCTTTATTTATTTAAAAGCTGGCTTTGTCTAAACGTTTAGGTATTTGGAAAACAATTATAAGTACTGGCATCCTGAGCACACAATTCAAATTAAAAGGATAGAGGACGAGCACAAGATGAGTATGGTTCTCTATGTTGATCACAAAATAGACATTCACAACAGTGGGGAAAAAAACAAGCGGAGATCTAAGCTAGTTGAAGACCTGAGGAGAATTTTTGAAGATCTTGGTATTAAATGTCATCTTCTGCTTTAAGGACTTCACCTATGTTTGTCAGCAACTTGAACAGTCCCATCTTCTTCATCTATGTTGTTGTTCTTCTGTGGAAGTTTCCTGTTCCTCATTGCAATGCAAGTATGTTCATTGTTCTTGTTTCATATGTTCTGTATGTACCAAAATTAAAGCAACAGTAATAATTTAAGAAGTGAATGATTTTATTACTCTAAAAGAATAAATACAAGAGAAAGAGTTAAAACTGAAGTACTGCAGAAAATTGAAAATTACAGACCTTTATTTAAACTAGAACTCCTAACTAATTGACTAAAAAATAGCTAACTACTCCTACAATTATTTCACAACTCAAAGACTGATTCTAGTACGTAACAGACTCTTAAGAAATAGAAATAACAAAGACAACTTATAAACTAACAGTAGACTGCACTAATTTATGACAGTCCTCCTAGTGCAGACTTACGCTCACCAAGTGATGTACAAAATAATTCGAACTTAGCCTTAACAAGTGCTTTTGTAAAAACATTAGCTACTTGGTCTTCACTTTTTATTTTCTTCATTGAGTCAGAAACTTCTCCCGGACGAAATGAAAATGAGTTTCAATATGCTTTGAACGCGTATGAAAAACAGGATTTTCTGAAAGCTTGATGGCGCTCTTATTGTCACAATAAATGGGAATCAGATAGTTGACAGTAGAAACCAACTCTTGAACAAGTCTTTTAAGCCAAACACATTCTTGAGTAGCCATAGTCGCTGCTACGTATTCTGCCTCACAACTTGAAAGTGCAACAGTGGTTTGCTTTTTACTACACCAAGAAATTGCAGCTGAACCTGTAGTAAAACAGAACCCTGTTGTAGAACGTCTGTCATTCACGTCACCAGCCCAATCAGCATCAACAAAATCACTTAAAGAAAATGCTGCACCATGTTTGTACATTAATCCACAGCTTAAAGTCCCTTTCACATACCGTAGGATCCTCTTTGCTGCAATCAAATGACCCTCACATGGTTTTTCTATAAATTGCGGAAACACCATAGCAAAATGGAGCTGCTGAGCGCAAACTAGCCCATTTAACATTTGTGTGTCTGTCATGGATGCACTCGAAGAGTCTACCGAGAGAATTATGGGCAGCTGCATTTCATACGGCATGTCATGTCGTAAATCGATTACCTCCATGGCCTAGGATAAAATCTTCTCCATTCGAGTTAGTGTATCATTGCAAACCCAATGTGAGTTATTTTTGAGTTTTTAGGTCTGTTTGCTATGTTCATATCTTAAAAAATAATAGAACTAAACTTGACCCAAGGCCAAGTAGTGCATTTTTGTTGGCTATGACACTCACAGGAAGGGATGGAGATGTATGGATTTACAGACAAAGAAAGTTATTGTGTCTCGTGATTTGGTGTTTGACGAATTGTCATCTTATATGGCTGATTCAAATAACAAAAGTACAATTGATCTTGCCATTTTTCGTGATGATTCTTCATCAAGTGCTGCGAAGAGTAATGGTTCTTCTTTTGTAGAAAGCACTCAAGAAAATTCAAAGGTTGTCATAAGAAAGAAATCGGTGAGACAGAAGAAATAACCTGCTCATCTAGCCGATTATGAGGTTAAAATAAATCAGCTCTTTGTTTTGTCTTGTTTCTTTATGGGGGACTCATATGAAAATGAACCAAAGTCATATGATGAAGCTAAAGGAATTTCTGAATGGGAAGAGGCAATGCAATAAGAAATTTCAACTTTAAAGAAGAATGGCACGTGGGAGCTTGTACCGAAATCGGTAGATGCTGAGTTAGTTAGATCTAAATGGGTGTACAAATTAAAGAAAAGGGCTGATGGTGAAATAGAGAGATACAAAGCTCAACTTGTCGCTTATGGGTTCTCTCAACAATATGGCAGAGATTATGATGAGACTTTCAACCTCGTTGCTAGGATGGTAACATTTCGAACAATTGTCTCTTTAGCAGCTAGTAAAGGCTGGAAATTATGTCAACTTGATGTAAAAAATGCCTTCTTGTATGGAGAATTGGATCGCAATATTTTTATAGAGCAGCCGCAAGGTTTTATCTCTAGCAAGCATCCTAATCATGTTTGTCGTCTCAAGAAGGCGTTGTATGGCCTCAAGCAAGCTCCTTGTGCTTGATTTGGTAAGATTGCTCAATATCTTCACTTCTGTGGTTACAAGTCTTCAAATGCTGATCCAAGTTTGTTTATTAAAAAATCACCCACTATGTGCACTTTACTTCTTCTTTATGTGGATGATATGGTTATTACAGGAGATAATGATGTCGAAAGTAAGTGTCTTAGAGATGCTTTATCTGTTCGTTTTGAAATGAAAAGCTTGGGTGAAGTATCTTGTTTTCTTGGGTTAGGGATCGTAAAATCAGGTGGCTATTTTGTCTGTCAAAGTAGATATGCAGTGAGTCTACTCAAACATTTTTATATGGAGGAGTCAAAAGAAATGAATACTCCTATGGAACCTCTTCTAAAGTTGGCAAAGAATAAAGGAAAGCTGCTGGACGATGCTACACTTTTTCAACAAATGGTTGGCAGCTTATTCTACTTGATTATTTCAAGACCTGATATCGTATTTGCTGTTGGAGTCACAAGACCTCACTTTTACGTTCCAAGAAATAAACCCAGCTGAACCGAGAAAAATCATCCACTATAACCATCACATATTGAAATTCAATGTAGCTAGGTGTTCTAGTTGGCCCCAATAGATCAGCATGAAGCAATTGTAACACTATCGATGCTCTATTCTCTGACTTCACAAAAGAAAGTCGATGAGATTTCCCGTATTGACAACCTGAGCAAACTTCATTATAATGAACATCTTTAAAAACAGGAACACCTTCAAGAAGCTGATGTGTTAAGATTTTCTATAAGGACTGATAGCCAATGTGACCCAAACGAGCATGCCAAAGTGCTGAGCTAACATTTTGACCCTTCTTTGCAACATACGCATCACTTGCAGACAATACATACAAAGACTCATTTCTTTTCCCAGTGAATAAAACATCAACTGAAATACTATCTGCATTTGAAAGAATTTTTACATCATTTGAACCAAAAAGTACATACTTTCCTGAATCAGTAATTTGAGAAACCGAAGCGAGATTCTTTTTCAGCCCTGGAACATGATAAATGTCCTTGAGAAATATGCCTCCATCATCAAAATCACCTTCTTTAACATTCCCTTCTTTTACTACTAGATGTAGAGAATTATCGGCTGTCGTAATGACCTTTCTCCCATAATATGCGTGAACATCGGATAATAGAGCATCATTTCCTATTGCATGATGAGAATAACCGGAATCGACGATCCACTCCTTCTCATAATCAATGACAACATTTGCTTCTGTAAACGCAGCAGCATGGTGCACAGGAAAAATTATTTGCAGATCAAAGACTTCAATGGAAAAACATTTCTCCCAATTCGGTTCAGATTCACTACACTGTAACACCCCTATTACATGCTAACCAATAGACATTAGCCAGAAAACATACAAGCATCGTAGACTATATACTACATATAGATAGGTCAATATGCATATTGTTAAGAATCAAGACACAAGGTTATTAACATATAAACATATGATTATACTTAAACATCATTTAACAAGTATTCAAAACATCTTCTTATGCCTTACAAGGCACACTTCTATATACATCACATAACTGCATACAAAATGCATCAGGAGGAGACTCCACAAAACTGGCCCAACCTGACAGAGCTGCTAAAAGCTAGACTTCGGATACAACCAACGGATGCACTACTATTTACAAACCTGAAAAGAAAAATTTTGGAGAGTGGTGAGCCTCTAGCTCAGTAAATAAATAATCAACCTAATCTATATCACATACACTTAATACAATTTCCACCCAATCACATAACTTACCATGATTCATAGTTTAGGTATAAATTCATACCATTCTACTCAATTCAGTACAACCATCATAGAAGAAATACAATTCAACAATTATGGTTAGTTCTCACGGCTTGTGGATCCCCTTTAATGTGCTGCTCCGCCTCATCCTCACCTATCGCACACGTAAGCTGCTCCGCCTCATCCTCACATAATACACTTTTATAGCCTCTCTAGGCTTTAGCCTCCCAAGGCTTTATATATAGATATATTTTTTTTTCACAGGGAAATCCACCATTCACATGCACATATGCACTTAACATCACAATTCAATCATTTCACTTATATCATATTCAAGCAATAACAATTGTTTCACTCAACACCAATCATTTCCATCTCATTCATTCAAACACAACACAATATTAAGCAAACACAACCATTCGTAGAACATTTGATTAAATATATGGATATAGCAAATATTAACTATTTACTTACTCAAAATACACTTATTCCTTCAGCATATAAGAACCTCCTTTCTCCACAACTTCCTTTCCAGGCCTTTGAGTATCTATTAACACATTCATCAATTCACATTTCATGCATATTCCAAATATTCATGTAAATGCTAGTTCTAATGCATTACAAGATCATCCCCTTTGTAATTCATAGGTCTAACTCTTCCTCTAAGACTCTCAATTACTATTTTAATATCATATAAATATTTTCCATCTAGTTATATACCAATTTAACTCAAATTAACTGCATAAAACTAATCTCCAACATCTCTGTTTTCTAGACAGAATTTAGTACCAAAGTTTATTTATTGCTGGGAAAAATTGGCCCAATAAAAAAATCTCGTATTAAATAGACATATACGCTTATGCGTCTAGTTTCATCTCCAAGAAGAATTACTCAATTCCGACTTCTATAGATTTAATTATTCTCAAATTACTGAGCAAGGGTCATATAGCTAGTTGTACCCGAGTAGCAATCTGTTTGCTCAATTTAAGCAACCAAAACGGTAAAAATAGTAAAATTACAAAACTACAAAGTTATATAGGACTCTTCAAAATTTTCATAGACACCAATTAAGCTTAATTTGGACTTATATAACCCATGTTATGCCCAAAATACAGAACATCAAGGTTGCTGAAATTTTGACAGTTTTCTATCTTGACATACTTAAACTTAAATTAAGCTTAATCTCTATGCAATCATTCAATACTCTACTAATTCATGATAATCAGACCTTTAATTAATCAATGAAAGCATCAATAGAAGTTTTTCTAATTTGTAATCAAGAACCCTAATGACAAATTAATAATACTCAAGTAACAACTCACCAATTTCAGCTTTTGAGTTGCTAATATGCTTAAATCCTTTAGCTTTAGCTTAGCTCCTTCAATAGTTGGTAAAATCCTACCTTAATCTTAAGTTTTTCTAGGTATTCCACTCCTCTCTCTTGTTCCAAATTTTGAGTTTTTGGCCATGTACGAATTTTAGAGAAATGAAGAGGTAAAATGAGCTTGCTCATGGTTCCAATTTCCAAGATTCATCTCTCAATGCCACCACCTACTTAACTAGTTTTATCATCCTAAATTAATTCTTACTAACCATATATAGGTACTAACTTTTAATTGTATCTTTTAAGTCCAATCTATTTACCCAACCTTCAGCTATTGGTTCAATTAAGTCTTAAGGCTTAATACACATAACTCAAATACTTAATCAACTTATCTAAATTAATAATCTAATATCATGTTTCTTATTCTCTTACTTATAATTAATATATATCTGTTCCCATAAAATAAAAATATTATTAATATACCATCATATGCCTAATGATTAAATGTAAATGCACATAACATGTATGATGAGAAAATGCAGGCGTTACATACACTCATGTGCAACATTTGCACCTGTCTCCTGCAATTTTACACTACATTTTGACTTGATATG
Organism: Ricinus communis; assembly: GCF_019578655.1. Lineage (NCBI taxonomy): Eukaryota > Viridiplantae > Streptophyta > Magnoliopsida > Malpighiales > Euphorbiaceae > Ricinus > Ricinus communis. The sequence goes on from NC_063258.1 coordinate 28,634,832, forward strand.
GCCTGGTTTTCCACATCGATCACAAATTAACTTCACTCGACAATCACGCTTGATATACCCCTGCTTTTCACAATGATAACAAGTGATTGAAGTCTTCTTAGGCTGTTCATGACTCTTACTCCGAGAGGCATAATTCTTCCTCCTTTGGTCCTTAAAGAAAAGAACTTCCTCTTTCTGAAATTTTTTGTTGCTTGCAATTTGTTTCACTAAAGCTTCCTGATTATAAAGTAAATTTTCTAACTCAGCAATTGAAGTTGATTTGCCCAACCCTGTATCGAAGATATAAATGGCATAAACTCGCTCCTTAAACCACGAATCAAGTAATGACGCAAGTGAGAACTGCTCACAAGTTCCTCTGGATCCAAATCTGAAATTTCAGAACACAAATTCTTAACCTTCAAAAAATATTCTTCGATTGAAAGGTTCTCTTGAGTTGTAACAGCCAATTGATTTTTAAGAAATTACAGTCGAGCTGTATCCTTCTTGATAAACAGCTTACCAAGTGTCTCCTATACATCTTTTGGTGAATTCAGATCATGGACATGCTCAATGCACTCTTTGCTAATTGATGTCCTCAAATCAAATAAATCTTTCCCACACTTTAGCCTCCATTTCCTTCGCAATTCGGCATTTTGGGGACTTCATAATATTGGTTCGGGGACTTCTTTATAATGAATATCTGTTTTGTATTTGGGGTAACTTCAGTTATGTAGAGTACTGTTGTGAGCCGGTTTTACAACTTCACCGGTTCAATTGTGTGCCTGCTAGTAAGCTATGTTTCAAGTGCGTTTTATAATTTGTTTTTTTGAATTGATGCAAGTTTCTCTTTTTCATTCTCTTACTTATTTTTTTTAAGAACATTTTATATATTAAATCTTAATTTACTGTATTTTAAATCATTTTTGTCGTAATTAAGACAAGCATTCAATTAGTGTGTAGCCTTTTAAAGGGTTTTTCACTAAAACGATTCTCATTAAAGCCTTCAATATGAAAATAAATAGTAAAGGTTTCATATTACAACCAGATGATGAAATAAGGTACGCCAATGTAATGTTTTAATGAGTGTAGAAAAGGGGTTATTGGTAATGACCAATGAATAAGTAAGATTAATTAACAAAAATTTACGATCCAATGTAAAGTAATTTTACAAAGTTTGAAGCTTATAATCTATATTTTCAATTTTCAGTAGTTTTCTTTTGTTTTTATCATTGTTGTTAGGACTAACTTTTTAAATTGCTGTTTTCAAAAAAGAAACTTTTTAATTTGCCACTTTTATTTCAATATTTTAGGTGGATTGTCATTATGTTTTAATTAATCAACTAATAAAGTCAATGGCAGCAAATTCCAATAAAGTCATAAGCCGGCAGTGAGAAAGATTGACAGCGATAAAAATGCATCATAATAAGAATTAAGAAAATAAAAATTAAAAAATAAAATATTTAGGATAGAGAAATCAGAAAAATATAGTGGTGTCTTAAAATGGTCCTATTTTATCAACTGAAACAATGAAAACCCATAATATTAATTTTTCTTTTACATATTATCCACAATTGTTTATGTTCTGTAATTTTGTTATAGAATTATACCAATAATAACAATTATAAACTAATAATTTTCTCCCGATGCATCTCTCTCTAATTCAAAAGATACAGATCAATAAAATTCACACTAAAAATTAGAAAATAAAGCAATAATCATAATATATCATCAAATAAAAACCTTTTTTTTAACTAAATAATGATACTGCTGTATTAGATTAATGGGAAATTAAGCAAATGCCTTTTACAAATTCTCTATGCCCAAAAGGGAATAACAACAGAGATTGAATTGTCTTTGTTAATTTCTTTTTTGGGAGGAACGTGAAGAGAATAGTCTAAAACTATCCCTGCATCTGCCAAATAAAACCGCCACCATTAAAGAAAAAAAAAAAAAAAAAAAACAAAGAGTTTAAAGTAATTCCAGTACCATAGAATTCAAACTTCAAAGAAGGAGCTTTAGAATACTGATACAAGAAAATAAAAGAATACAAGAAGTCAGTGGATGATTGAACCTATTTGTTTTAGCTTGTAAAATCTTGTTATGAATCTAAAATATATTTAAAAACTTAAAGAATCTTAATGTATAGATAGCGTATATATTTTATTCTGTTGAGTTTTCACGAGTAGGAACAAATTGGTTTCATATTGTGGAATCTGTTTAATTATTTAATGGACAAACAGATCATAGTTGTTTGTTGATATAGACAATTATCTGTTCTTTACAAGTTGTAATAAATAGAATAATTCTATATATTATGTTATTCCATGGTTGTAATAAATGCAGAATAAAATAATAAGTGTGAGGTAAAACTGGATGAACACAATATAGCTACCTCCGAGATAAATTACTTCTGCACCTTTCTTTCGTTTCCCATATTTGGCAGTTGAAGTTGTAAGCTGTTACGTAAAAAAGAAGAAGAAAAAGGCATTAGTTTAGATACTATCTTTTGTAATATTTAATTTAGAATTGTTGATTGTTCGTTTTGGCTGAAAGCTAGCAAATTGGTAGCTTTCTACCTCTGCATTTAAATGGTGTTCGGTTTTGGAGGGAAGTCATAAGTCATCACCCATCACCAACACGAAGTCAGCTTTAAAATTTCCAAACCCTTTCTGCTTCAAATGTCAGCTTGAATTATAAGTTGCAGCCAAAGATACAAAGTGAAGCATGGCAGAGGAAATACAGGATTATAGTATAAATATACAGTATGTGGCCCAACAAGCAACTCTCATTCAGAATGCCCAAGCAGTTCCTTCAAATCCTCAATCAACTGACAGAAATAACGATAATAATGTTGCTAAAGACTCGGATTCATCAATCCACACTTTCAAGAATTCTCAAACAGTCCCAGCAACACCGAAGTCCATTACTCGAAGAAATTTGCAAACCAGTTCTGTTACGACTTCAAATCCTGATCGGTCAGGAAATGGCAACCCTGCTACCTGTAAAGGCGAGGTGGGTGGATCTGAAGATGCAAAGGTTAAAACTGAGGGTAAAGAAAGCGAAGAAAAAGGTAGGCAATGGAGACTGCTCGTGTTTATCGTGTTTATGGAATCAACTATATTTGTGTGCTCGCTGTGTCTTTTGATTGCGAGCTTGAGAGTGGATAGATTGAATAATTCTGTGTTATGGGATCTTGGAATTTGGAAATGGTGTTTGTTAATAATATCTATTCTATGTGGAAGATTGATTGCTTATCTGTTAACAAAAGCTCTATTATTCTTGATTTGGATGCTTTGGCTTGATGAGAGAGTTCTTTATTTTGCTTATGGAGTTAGGAAGAGTTTTATGGTTGTCATTTGGGTAGGTTTAGTTACTCTGGCTTGGGGTTTGTTGTGTAGCCTTGGAATTAAGCGAAGTGAGGATACGACCAAGATTCTCCATGATGTAACTAGAGGTCTCGGTGGTTGTTTAATTGGAGCTACTCTATGGCTATTCAAAACTTTGTTCGTTAAGTTAGTAGGTTCTTTGCATGCCCAGAAATTGTTTGACAAGATTAAGGAAGCAATCCGTCTTCGAAAGGCACTTCTAGCTCTTTCGGTTTCAATCATGGCGATAAATAACACTGATAACTCCGACAAATACAAACAAGACAGTGTTCCGATCCGTGTCAGGAAGTTTATTAGATTTCTTTCAGTTACGGATATTGAGGACATTGACTCTGACATACAGAAGGTGAAAGGGATTTCATATTGGCATGAGAAAGTTTGTCGGGTTCTTTCCAAGTTGGGGATCAAGAAGGAGACTAATTCTGAGAAACAAGACGAGGATATGGTTTCATTCAAGACTATGATAGAGTTGATCAGGGCGATTAGGGGTAAGAAACTGCTTCCTCTCACCTATATTCCCAAGGATCCCAACAACAAGAATATTGCAGATGATACGACACCGAAGACGGAACAGAAGATAGGTGGTGATCGGCAAGGAGCAAATTCAATTGCCAAGCAAGACAACAATGATGATGCAGGAAAAAGGACTGCTGCAGCAGCGACAACTGCTCAGGAGATCACTGATGAGGCTGGAGCAAAGACCGCTGCCAATGATATTTTCAGTGCACTAGCAGGGTCTGAAGATGCCAGGCTAGTATATTGCCATTTCGATGTTCGTGCAATTTATTTCTGATACATAATATGCCTTAAGATCATCTTAATTTTTTCTATTTGGTGGTCAGGTATGTGGAATTGGAAAAGCTATTAGAATTTGCGAAAGATGATAAAGTGAAGGAGCAGTTCCAAGGTTTAGCAGAAGAAAAACAGGGAGAAACTGAAACTGAAAATAGCAAAATAGAAAATATAGAAACCGCAGGATATGAACAGATTAATACAGAACAAAATAAGAGCGAGACGGAGGATAAACAGAACAATACTGAAGGGAAACATATCAAGAGATCAGTTCTCAGGAACTGGGTGGTTAGTTTTATTCTATCAAATTTGCTTTTTGTCCTTCTAAGTTTCTCGTTTACTTGGCAATTTGTCAAGTATAAATATTGCATATTTTATGTGTTGCAGGTAGATATTTACAGGGACCATGATTCACTGAATAACACTTTAGAGCATAGCAAAACAGCAATTGATGAGTTGAATGTGATTGCTTCTGTGATTGTGCTAGTTGTAATCATCGGTGTGTGGTTACTTTTCATGGAATTTTTAACAACAAAACTACTTGTCTTCCTATCCTCTCAACTTCTATTGGTGGTTTTCATGTTTGGTAACACTGTTAAGACTGTTTTTGAGGCTGTCATTTTCGTATTTCTTGTCCACCCATTTGATGTTGGCGATCGTTGCGTTGTCGACGGAGTCCAGGCAAGTCCCTAATTTTGCATTACAAATATGCATTGCTATATTAACCCCCCAAAAAAAAATTGCGTTTTAGCGAATTCGTTTCCAAAACCCATTTTTCATAGCCCAATGAATCAAAAGTAATTGTGATGCTACTAGAGACAAGTAAAACTCTACGGCGTCTTTCTAGAAGTAGCCAATGTCGTGCTGCATGAATTCCATCATAGTATAAAATGACACTTTGAAGTTTGATCCATTGCAGATGGTTGTTGAAGAGATGAATATATTGACTACAACTTTTTTGAGATATGATGGTGAGAAGATATATTATCCAAATACAGTTTTAGCATTCAAACCCATTAGTAACTTTTACAGAAGTCCTCCATCAATGGGCGATTCTGTGGAATTTGCTATTAATCTCCGTACTCCAACAAAAACTATTGACAAGCTGAAAGAGGAGATAAAGACGTACGTAATGTCAAATTAACTCTTGTTGCCACCTATTTTTGGAAAAAAGAAAAGGAAAATTCCATGTTATTTGTTGTGGATGTGCTGTATGTATATATATACCTTGTCAATTTTACTGACAATTATCGCAAAAATTTCAGGTACTTGAAAAGTAATCCTAGGCGTTGGAAAGCCGATCACAGTGTGCAATTTAAGGAAATTGAGGATGTGAATAAGATGAAGGTAGCTCTCTATGTTACTCATACTATAAACTTCCAAAATGCTGCAAAGCGGGGGAAAAGACGATCCGACCTTGTGCTGCAGATGAAGGGAATTTTTGAAGAGCTTGAGATAGAGTACCATCTCCTGCCTCAACAAGTTAACATAATAAGCTCTGGTGGATCCATAACCTCAGCAGTTTCACTTCCTGGAAAGCAATCTTATTTCTGAGCTTAAGCTTGGATCACAAATGATAAGGAAAATCAAATAACAATCTCAATTGTGGAATGCAGACTTCTGTTCGATATGGAAGTTTGGAATCCCGTTGTCGGATTAGTTGTGCAAGAATGGATAAAATATAATGTAAAATTCAAGATGTACAGTAAGATATCACTTTCAATAATTTTATATCCCATGTAACGATTAATTTTTAGAAACAATAAATAATTTAAGAAATTATTTATTTATTTGAAAAAAATTTATTTAGTCTTGCTGTACATCACAATTAATAAGAAAGTGACACGAACATATAAATATTTTATATTTTAATTTAAAACTAAATATCTATCAATTATTTTTCAATTTAGTGGATAAATAGAGATCCATTAATATTATTATTTTTTTTTTTTTGTCCTTTCCTCGATAAAAGAGGGATTGAGGATACACCCAATGACTGTTACAATCTAAGCATTCAGCCAAGTGAATCGTGAAACTGCATTTTCAGAGAAAGAAACTCGCTTGATTGGCAACTGAACGTGTGGCCCAATTGCAGTCTCTCCCAGCAAAATGAGGAAATTTACATATATATATATATATATATATATATATATATATATATATATATATATAAATGACAATTTTATACATGAAAATGGCAGATCTCTATAAAACCATGTCATATAATTTTTTAAATAAAAATGATACATGACATATTTATAAAAATATTAACTATAAATTTTTATAAAAAAATTAAATATAATTTTAAATGCTAATATTGAATATGGTATTTTTAATTTATTTAAATATAAAATTAATTATATAATATAATAATTATTATAGCTACTACAAATTAATAGTGATTTTATTTTTTTATAATTTATATATATATAATATATTTATATATAAATAAAAAATTAATAAAATTGTAAGAGAATAGAAATTTTCTAATTTGGATCATGAAAATAATTTTATAAAATTATGTGACATATTGAAGAATTTATTAGTCTAATGAAATAAATAAATAAATAAATAAAATTTTCAATCTATATATATATATATATATTATTAAAAGATAATAATAATAAAATAAATAGTAGAATTTTTGATAATTTTATTTATTAAAAATAATTATTATTTAGATGTATGAAATTTATTATAAATAAAAATTAAAGTTAATTTTCATATTTATTTACCTTAACATATAAAATATAAAAATTCTATAAGAATAAATTACATAATTTTTATAAAAATTAATATAAATATAAATAAAAAATTACAAAATAAAATAAAATATATTTTATACTAATATAATTATAAATTAGATTAATATAATATAACATATAAAATTAAATTTTTAGAGAGATAGTTATTGTTAAGGACACAGGAGGATTAAATGCTGTGGAGGAAGGCTTTAAGTGCTTGGCCGCCGAGTACGATGGTAAATAACTAGAAAATAATAAAGGTTGAATATTAAAGTAAATAAAAATTAATTTTAATAAATTTTCAATTCAAAAGTGCTAATTCCATCCAATTGTAATCATGATCATATGTTAAAATATCAATTCTTCCATTCAAGTATTTAGTCTATTTACTCGAAAAAGCCGCAACAAGTGTAATTCTCTTAATATAATTGACTCAAACCCAACATCCAAATCAAACTTACCATTAGTCAACTGGGCACCATAGCGTTCCATATCAACTTAATGATAGCATTAAGAATAATGAGAATGACTAAACCAATATTAATTAATCAAGATAGCTGCAATTGAATTAACCTTGTTCTTTTATTTCCCTATAGCCTATCATGCAAGCTATATAATTCGAATAAGCCGCAATCACACACACATGAGCCATCTCTTTGCTATTTGTGTCAATCATTCATGACAATTACGGATCACAAACTCAAAGTTTAGTAATAGAAAAATCAATATCAAAGTTGAGTCGTCAGTTCAATTAATATCAATAATTCATAAATAATAAAAACAAGAAATAAAGAATACTTGAATTAAAAAAAAAAAAATTGTTAAGCACAAAACCTCACAAAATCACAATTAGAATTTATTCACTCTTGAATTAGAAACTAAAAACTTAGCCACTCATGGTGGAGTAAGAATTCGCAAGAATTGTAGAGAATAGAAAAAGAATAAGAATATGAATAATGAAAATACTTCCAGGCATCCTTATATAGGAAATAAAACCCTAAACCCTAATAAAAGAATCCTTATAAAAAAGAAATAAGCTTCCTATTTAATTTTATCCATATAAGTAATGATAAGATAAAGAGTGATATAAATAAATTAAAATTCTAAATACATGGGAGAAAGTTCTCTTAATCCAACACTTTCAAAAATAAAAGAAATTAACTAAAGATGAGTCTACTACAAATTAATCTCTAAAAATTTTAAAACTCTCTTTCGCATCTTTTAACAGTTTATAGGACGCCAGGCATGGTCACGACTTGTTGACAGTAGTCTTATGTATAGATTTTTACAGAGCTCATGGGCTGTGAGGCGTGGTTACATTTTATCGACATTGATCTTCTGTGCAGATTTCTGCATCTTCTCCGAAAGACTTGATTTTTGACGAGTAATAACTTAAACATGTTTTTAGTCTGAATTTTACTCAATCCTTGATATTTCATTATCTAAATCAAAATAAATAAAATTTCTATAATTAAATATATTATTCAATTAAATTGTAAGCAAATTAATGGCCATAATTATTTATTACCTATCAATATAATATAATATATAAAATTAATTTTTTAGAGAGATAGTTATTGTTAAGGACACAGGAGGATTAAATGCTGTGGGGGAAGGCTTTATTGAATGCAGTAGCTGGAAAATGGTGTGAATGAGGTTAAAAAGTGGGTGTAAAACAGGTTTCGCTGTAGTCCACGAAGCCCTTCTGGCCAAGGCTTTAATGGTTGCACTCTACGAAGCCTGACAACCTGCTGCGACAGTGTTTTCCAAACAGACTTGTCACTTTCCCCTTTCATTTTATTTTCTTCTATTTCCTATTATAATGGGAGAAGCTGCAATGTAAATGTGCATCTTTTTACTTGAATCTCAATGATTATGAATTAGATAATGGCTGAGTTATACGTCCAATAAACACTTCATATATCTAATTAGGGTATTTTAATTATCAAACACAAACTTACTCAGTCTATATGTAAATTGATAGTTTGGACTATGGGAATATTTTAACTTTTAATTTAATTTTTTTTATTTTTTTTTGTTTACTTTTTAAATAAAATACGTTAGTAGAATATTAATCCTTTCTTATTTTCTATTTTAATATTGGTTTTGTTCTTTGTATTAATAAAACATTTATTGTTTACTATTTTAATTTTTAAAACATATGTGTCAAATTTAATTAATTAAACTGTGATCAACAAATCATCAATTACATACACATACATAAACTATAGATAATAAAATTTAATATTGATCATTAAATTTTAAATATCTAAAACTATCATATGCCACAATTGTTAAGGAAGTTTAGTAATAAATATATGTATTAAGTATAGTAATAAAATCTTTAATAAAATAAACAAAACTATCATACCATAATTGTTAAGGATATTTAGTCATAAATATATGTATCAATTATAGTAATAAAATCTCTAATAAAATAAATGATGAACGAGTGCTTTAATTAATAGGTGTGGCTTTCCTTTAGTCCAATTTTTAAATGCATTCAAATTTCTTACTTTCTATCTCTAATGGATAAAAAAATAAAAACTAATATATATATGACTTTATGTACCAGGAATCATACCCTAAAAATCTTTATATTTTAATCTAATAACATCTCATTAAGCTGCATGAGTCATTAAATAGTATCTATTCATTTAAGTTTATAGATTCTATATAAATAAATTACTTTAAATAAGCTCACCAATAAGATAATCAATAATATAATTATTATTAAATACATACACCCTAACACATTCTTACAATTCATGAAAATCATAAAAAAAAAAAAGTGATATTTCTAGTATGTTAAGCTTATTCTAAAAAATATATACTTTAAATTTGAAAAATAAAAAAATATTAATTAAAAATAAAAATAATCCCAAATATTTAAGAAATGTCTTGAGGCTTTTGAGTCTAAATTTAAAATGCTTCTGTCTTTAAAAAGAACTCCTTTTACCACAGCTTTTATACTTTGGTGATTGAACATTGATTTATAGATTTAATATTATTTGTTATAATTGAATAGTAATTGATACTGATATCTATATGAATACAAGATCCTTACGTCTCCATCTTATATGTTTTAGAAATGTTTTTTAAAAACTTTGATTACCAAAAAATATTATGTACTTTTTAGTTAACAAATCTAGTACATAGTTTATTAGTTTTAATATTGACTTTATTTTAATATCTAATGTATCAAAATTATTGCAGTATGAATTTAGGGGATAAAAAAAGAATAAAAGATTATATTTAAACACTAAAACTAATAAAATTTTTAAATTAAAAAATTTAAAAATTAAATTTATATACTTAGATGGTAATATTTTAGTAAGAGAATGAATTGATAACTCAACTCTTTTTTATTATCGTAAGAGTTTACAATAGATTAATAAATTTAGTTGATTATTTTAATAAAGACTAAAATTAATATTATTAAATATTAAAATTAAAAATTTAAAAATTATATGCTATATATATTAATAGGTGTGAAATACATTTTTTTTTTTTTTTAACAATTAAGATCTTTAATTATATCAATTTTCGCATTTTCGTGGCCCAACGTTTTTGTTTGGATACATAGGTTGTAATAATTGGAAAATGGTATGAACGGGATTTTCTTTTTTCTTCTGCCAAAAGGTAATTCGTATAAATGGGATTTGATTATTGGGTGAAAATGAAGGTCTAGAAGTGGTGGGGTACGGCGGATCTTATGCTTGTTCTCTTCCCTGTAACGCGTTAGGGTGGGAAAGCACATTAGAACGAAATGGGTAGAGAAAATTATTTTCGGAGCAAAAAATTATCATTTATATATATTTGGGGTTTATATATTATTAATTGATATTTAAGGAAATTGTAAAAATGAGTTTTGATCAACATTTCTTAAAAAGAAATTATATTTGTTAAATATGAAAATATATTTATATTAATTTTATAAAAATTGAGATGAGACTGCATAAAAAAAAGTATATCTAATTATTGCTCTGTTTAATAGATTTTTTTTTTATTTTTTTTGAAAATGCTCCGTTTTAGGTTCTATAGATGGTGGAGAAGTTTTTCATGGAATTCAGGCTCTATGGGGTGGATGAATGAACACTTCAATTGAAAATATAAAAGAAGGAGCGAAGACAGTTGAGGTTTTCACATCAATCGGACGAGTTTGTCATAAAAATGGAAGTCTCGTCAATTAGATGAGTAATATTAGACAAGTCCTTTCACCATATTTCCAGGAGACTATTTATTTTTGTTGAACTTAAATATAAAATAAATAATTAAAAACTTGTTCAACTTAAATAAATATTTTGACTTTATATTTAAATATTTATGCTGTTTGTTAAAAACAAAAGAAAACAAAACTAACTAGCAGCAAGGAAGTTGCTGGAGATTCTTAACAGTTTTTGTCTTTTTAGTTATTTTTTTTAAATTTCCATGTAAGAATCTGTTATTATTAATATTGCTGTCATTAGACTATGCTAACTTAAATTCCTAGTTTAGTTATTTTATTAATTAAAACTGGTGATTGTGGGGGAGAAATAGACAAGTGCTGACTTCATCTCTGTGCAATTACTCATTAGCCGTGACTTGGGTCTTAGTTATGTTTTCCTAAAATAAATATGATTATCATGTTGTCTTAGAATTTTTTTATAGATATAAAATTATTACATGTGGGAAGGAAGGATCTGAAACTTAAAATCTCAACCCAGCGATTTAAGCGCTTGGCCGCCGAGTACGATGGTAAAACATATAAACCCTTTCTAGCATATATACACACTGAAACATTTATTCACTCCCTGTCATCATTTTCTAATCCATTGCTATTATTTCATTTTCAGCTTCTATTCTTTCTCTGGATTACAATTTCTTGATCAGTATGAACTCTCTTTGAACAAAAATTTCGTAAACCTCTTCTGTGTTTCGATTATTTGCATCTGTTTGAACTTCGAATAATGTGTTGAAGTGAAGTAGTGAAGCATGGCAGAATTGATTGCAAAAGATTTCAGCATAAATATGCAATATGTCACCCAACAAGCAGTTCACGTACAGAATCCGCAGTCAGATTCTTCAGTTCCTCAATCAACAGTGTCAGACCAGAACGATCGTAGAGACACGGATCCGTCATTCCCAGATTCTGCAACTCGAAGAGAATCCCAGTCGACGTCAACTCCGGATGAAGCTCCGAGTTCAGGAAATAGAAAGACAAAAACCCCAGAAGCAAAGTTGAGCGAATCTCCTAGAAAAAAAGCTGAGAATGGCGAACAAGAAAGCGAAGAAAAAGGTAAAGGTTGGGGACTGTTCATGTTCATTATCTTTCTTGAGTCAACTGTATTTGTGTGCGTTATGGGTCTTCTAATTTCCAGCTTCGCGGTGGATAAATTGCATGATTCAGTGTTATGGGATCTTGGAATTTGGAAATGGTGTTTGTTAATACTGGCTATTCTGTGTGGAAGATTGATTGCTTATCTGTTAACAGAGGCTATGCTATTCTTGATTTGGATGTTCTGGCTCGATGAGAAAGTTCTTTACTTTGCTTATGGAGTGAAAAAGAGTGTTATGTTTTTTATTTGGCTTAGTTTGGTTACTCTGGCTTGGGGCTTGTTGTCTACTGTTGGAGTTAAGCGAAGCAAAGATACAACCAAGATTCTACATGATGTAACCAAAGGTCTCGGTGGTTGTCTTATTGGAGCTGCTTTATGGCTTCTGAAAACTCTGTTAGTTAAATTAGTAGGTTCTTTACATGCTACCAAACTGTTTGAAAAGACTCAAGAAGCGATCCGTCTTCGGAAGGATCTTCTTGCTCTTTCCATTTCAAACATGGCAATTCAGAACAGTGCTGACAGGAAGAAGGTAGAGAATGTTTCCATCCGTCTTAGGAATCTTGTTAGAGCTATTTCTATTGCAGATATAAATGACATTGACTCCGAGAAACAAAAGGTAAACAAGATTGCAATTTGTCAACAGAAAGCTAATAAAGTTCTTTCCAAGTTGGGGATAAGGAAAACTGAAGGGAATGTGGATATAGTTTCTACCAAGACTATGATAGAGTTGATTAATGCAATTCGGGGTAAGAGATTGCTTCCTCTCACTTATATCCCCACCAAAAATAAAGACGAAATGATAAAAGGCGAGGCTAGAACAAGTTTATATTCTGTTGCGAATCAAAAGAACATCCATGATACAAAAAACAAGATAGCTGCAGCAGTGACAGCTGCTGAAGAGATCACTGACGAGGCCAGAGCAAAGATGGCTGCTAATGATATTTTCAGTACACTAGCAGGGTCTGAAGATGCAGGGTTAGTATATCGCCCTATTCAAGGTTTGGTGCAATTTAATCTCTGATCTCAATATGTTCTAAGATCGTCTTACTTCTTCTTTTCTTTTTCTTTTTTTCTTTTTTTGAATTTGATGCCCAGGTATGTGGACTTAGAAAAACTATTAGAATTTGTGAAAGATGAGAAAGTGAAGGATCAGTTCCAAGGTTTAGCAGAAGATCAACAGAGGAAAACTGAGACTGAAAAGAGCAATGCAGAAGATAAAGAAACTGCAGGACATGTACAGATCAATACAGAACAAAAACAGAGCGAGACACAGAGCAATACAGAAGGGAAATATATCAAGAAATCAGTTTTCAGGAACTGGGTGGTTAGTTTATTTTATCAATTTGGTTTTATCCTTGAAATCTCTATCATTTGGCAACTTGTGAATATAAAGATACCAATATTTCATGTTTGCAGGTAGATATCTACAGGGACCATGATTCACTGAATAACACCTTAAAGCATAGCAAAACAGCAATTGATGAGTTGAATGTGATTGCTTCTGTGATTGTGCTAGTTGTAATCATCGTCATGTGGTTACTTTTCATGGAATTTTTAAACACAAAAATACTTCTCTTCTTATCCTCTCAACTACTTTTGGTGGTTTTCATGTTTGGAAACACTGTCAAGACTGTTTTTGAGGCTGTCATCTTCGTGTTTGTGGTACACCCATTTGATGTTGGTGATCGCTGCGTCGTCCAGGGAGTACAGGCAAGTTTACGTTCAGACAAATATGTTTGGTTCTGTTATGATATAATTAGCACCAAAGAACTTCGACGTAGTGGAGTCTAAAAAATTGTATGACACAAGTAAAGTTATATTCCTTCATGTGTATCTTACTGACAATTTAATTCATCACAGATGGTGGTTGAAGAGATGAATATATTGACTACTACTTTTCTGAGATATGATGGTGAAAAGATATATTATCCAAATTCAGTTTTGGCATCCAAACCCCTTGGCAACTTTTACAGAAGTCCCCCAATGATGGACACAGTGGAATTTGCAATTAGTCTTGGCACTCAAATGGAAACTATTGAGAAGCTGCAAGAGAAAATAAAGACGTAAATCTCAATTAACTCTTCGTATACATATGTGTCTGGTTGTGCTACATTGTATCTTGTGAAATTATGCGTTTTAACTGAAAAATTAATTTGTTGAAAACTTTCAGGTATTTGGAAAATAACCCTAGGCGTTGGCGACACGATCACAGTGTGCAGTTTAAGGAGATCGAAGATGTGAATAAGATGAAGGTAGCTCTGTATGTCAATCATACCATAAACTTTCAGAATATTAGTAAGAGGGGTAAGAGAAGATCTGACCTAATTCTAGAGATGAAAAGGATCTTTGAAGAGCTCAAGATTGAATATCATCTCCTGCCTCAACAAGTTAACTTAACAAGCTATGTTGAACCCACATCCGCACAAGTTCCACTTCCTGGAAACCGATCCTATTTCTCAGCTTAAGATTAAAGATTGAGCTGTTGTAGTACTGCAAGTTCTGTTATATTTTAGTTCAGTGAGGTTTAAATTCTTAACCGTGTTCCTAAAACAGTCTTAATCTAATATTAAGCTAGGATCATACATTGTAGTACTTAAAATACTGTCATATTTTAGAATTCTGATATCTATTTTCTAAAATCTTAATTTAATATCATGCTGGGGACCATATTCTGAGGGTTTTGTTATTTGAATTACTTGTGCTATAAAATATTTCTTTGGAAACTTAAATCAAGTTTACTTGTTTTTGTTTAACGCAGTCGTATTTATAAATTATTTTTAGAGAAAGAGTCTTTTTATTTTAAAAAAGAAAAATGTAGCAAAAGAAGTTTTCCAGTATTTTACAAAAATAAAACCGGAATCTGATTTTGTTTTAAAACTTGGCTGGAAATCATTGAAATTTGGCATCATACACAGGTGTAGAGCAATAAACAGTAGCCAGGAAATCTCAACATCAGAATTACAAGCGACAGTGCACCAAATTGAAATGTCAATTTCATTGATAACCTTCTGCCCTACGCTGTGATGTTGTAAAATGAGAGATAGAAAGAGAAATAGTTTTGATGGAAGACAAAAAGTAAACCTATGTTCTGCATTTGTATGGAAGCTGTCTTATCCAGTTACTGGACAGCTACGTCCAATAACTTCATTCAGTATCTGAAAGACCTTTGTGAAAAACAGATTCCATTGCAACGTTATATGAGAATTCTGAGGTAGAAAACGGACAATTTTGAAATATAATGAATTTCTATCGATTGGATTTTTCACTGAGATCTCCAGTTATGTTTTTGCTTAATTAAAACTAATCTTCCATTATAATTTTGCACATTTCAATTAATCTATTTCTTAATCAAACACAATCAA
Organism: Ricinus communis; assembly: GCF_019578655.1. Taxonomy (NCBI): domain Eukaryota; kingdom Viridiplantae; phylum Streptophyta; class Magnoliopsida; order Malpighiales; family Euphorbiaceae; genus Ricinus; species Ricinus communis. Next base: position 28,650,413 of record NC_063258.1, read on the forward strand.
TACATCTAATTACTAATTAAATTCTCAACTTTATACTATTTAATAATTTTATCTGATTATTTTAAATTTTTAGATAAATATGCGTATATTTAGTTTATTTTAAAAATACTTTTTAGCATTAATTCTTAAAGTTTTACATTTAAAAAAAAATCATATGACAAGCTATTTATGCTTGCTAAAATAAAAATTAGTGAGTCAGCAAAAATTTATTTTATTTAAATATAAGATATATAAAAAAATACATATGTATAAGACTTTTAATGACAATATTATTAAGTTTAAAAAAAACTATTTTTGTAAATTCATAATTATTATTCTTATAGTAAAATACAATCGAGTTTTCACATCATCTTTCTTATTGTTAAATTGATATAATTTTTAATTATTTATACAAGTTAAAATTATATAGGTGAATTTTATAATTATAAAATATTGCCGATTAAATTTTAAAAAATAATACAAATTTAATAATTAAAGAAAATATATCTAATTGATCAATAAATAAATAATGTATATAATTGATTAATTATTATTTAATTATTTTTATAAATTATAAAAATTAAAATAAAATTAATTTTTATAGATTTATATGGTAAAATAAATCTACAGTACATTAAAATAACTTAAATGTAATCATCAGATAAAACCTATTACCTAATCCCCTAATAATATATTAATCCACTTACCATCTACTATTCATGTGAATACAACCTATTACCTAATAATTGACTAATTCGTTTATATATATATATATATATATATATATATATATATATATATTAACTAAGTCATTATAGTTCATTAAATCATTCATTATAAAGAGAATTGATGGCCTATAGTTGACTAAGTCATTTTTTATTGAGATTATTGAATAAACACAAAAAGGCTTTTCTTTTTTTCAAAAAAAAAAATTAGAGATAATTCATTGGAATTAAAGAGAGTACACGAGAAACCTATTGATGTGTCTTTTTTAGTATTCGCAAGTGCACGAACTGTTTCTATAGTAAGGCTAAGTTCACTAAGAGGTCGATCTCTCAAAGAACTATGAGGCCACTTATTATAAAGACTAATTATCAACACAAAATAATAAAAGTAAATCTAAACACTCTAAAACTATATGCTAAAAAAAATATTTAATCTAGCCATTTACTTAGTAATCTCCTTATTTTACTTTAAGCCTAGATCTAATGAATGAGATGGTGACGTGCATTTTTCCCTAGGTTACTCAAGCTAATGATGCAACTTAGGTTTCTTATACCAGCATAGATTAAAGTAAAGATGATGTTTCTAATATTTTTATCCTAAAGATTTTCATAACAAATATTACTATTAAATTGATTTGATGATAACTAATAATAATAGATGAAACTAATAAATATGTAAAGGTAAGAAAATCATTCATTAAATAAATATATATCAAGGTTCATACAAAAGTAAAAACATTAAACTAAACACTTATGAAAACTAGTCTAACATATTTAATCCAATGATTATGATACTAAATAGAAAGATAAAAAATAATAAAGTAAAAACTCATTCTAGATCAAGAATTTCTTCAAGTAGGAAGAAGATCGATCATCGGTTTCTATTTCTTTAAAAGCTCATTAGATCTTAAAAAAAACAATGAAAACTAAGACTAAATATTTATGAAAAACTGTAAAGAATTATAGAGAGAATAATGGTGGCAGGTGCAGAGAGCAGGTAAGAGAAAACTCCCATCTCTCTTCCTCCTTTAGGGTTTTACAGATATATATATATATATATATATATATATATATATATATATATATATATATATATAGGAGAGTCCTCCTCTAAATAAATCTCTCAGAGATAAGTATACTAATATAAGTCTATCTAATAGATAAGATTTTAAGTATCTTAATTTCCACCAAATATTATCCCACAAATAACTCTTAATATAAATTTTAATAATTATACAAAATGACTAAAATATCCCTTGGATCTTGTAATTAGCAGTTCATACGTCTTAATTTTGAGTCTTAATACGAACATGTCTCGTTAAGTTTATTTTAACTCTATATTTTTCTCTTTTGCTAATATCCATGAAAATATACAATAAACTTAAGTGATGTAAAAACACATATTTTCACCATATTATATATAGAAATATATCATTAAAGCTCTAAATTATCCTTAAATATCTATACATAATTTAGACCGATTATCTATAAATATTAATATATATATATATATATATATATATATATATATTATAAAATATTTAATTTTATAAATAATTTTAATAACCATTTAATTAAGTAAACGTCAGCATGAAAATTACACATAATAATTTAAGATTGCAATTTAATAATCAACCATGAAAGTATATAAAAATAACAGTAATAAAGATTCTCTTCCAGCGAATTATGGAAACAACGAAATGTGAAAATATTAAATTAAACAAGTTTTCTTGCTTCATAATTTGTGATCAAACTTTAATTGTCGTATTGCAAGTTTTATGCGTTGACACCTTATTACATTTGTTTTTCGAAAAGTTGGACATTTATTGCATGAGAACCCATACGCCATGTTAATTTAATCTTTTTTTGACATTTAATCTCGTTCTTGATTTATCATTATTGTTTTCAGAGTAAATGTCGTTCTTGATTTATAATTATTGTTTTCAAATTAGCTCGAATACCCAAGCTCTTCTTATATAAACAGGGTGCCTTGACTCACTTAGCTACAAGCAAATCAAAAGCTATCTGTGGGAAAATTGAATGTAGAAGAATTGAGATTTTATTGATAAAAGGATGATTAAGAATTCTGAATTTACAAAGAAAGTATGTATCCTGTTATATACACTTGTAGCAATGGTAATTTTTTGTTTAGGGAAAGGTAGAAGCAGCCTTTTCCCTTAGGGGAGAGGTGTTGCTCCTTTTCCCTCACTAGGCCTGTGATGATCTTGATATCTGAGGCCTTGACCAGTGATTAAAGACTGTTGGTCCTTAATGTTAGTCTTTACTGCGAGTTATGCAGGTATTGGGTGCTTCAACACTCCCCCTCAAGGTGGGTTCGAATAAGTTGATAGAACCCATCTTGCTTAGAAGTCTTTGGTGGCTTGCTTTGTCTAGGGCCTTGGTGAAGATATCTGCTACTTGATCGTGGCTTCTGACAAACGGGGTTGTGATTTCTCCTGATTGGACCTTTTCTCTTATGAAGTGACAGTCAACTTCAATATGTTTAGTCCTTTCATGAAAGACTGGGTTTGATGCTATGTGTCTGGCTGCTTGGTTGTCACAGTACATCTCCATTGGATCCTTGCACTTTACTCCAATGTCAGTAAGCACTTGCTTAATCCAAATAAGCTCGTTGGCTGTTGATGCCATGGCTCGGTACTCGACTTGACTAGATCTTCATTCGATTGTTTTGCTTTTCCACGTTACCATATTTCCTCCTACAAAGACACGAATCCAGTCGATTTTTGCATTGCGCCTTGATGCATCGGAGAAACCAGAAGCGGTGTTAGCATTATTATTATTTTTCATCAGAATACCTTGACCTGGAGTACCCTTGAGATATCTTAGGATTCTGTCGACCGCATCCAGGTGGGAAGTACGGGGAGCATGCATAAACTGACTAATTATGCTTACGGCATAGCTAATATCGTGCCCGGTGACGATTAAGTAGATTAATTTTTCTACCACTTGGTAGTGACCTATGTCACTTAAAGGGTCGCCATCCTCTAGATTGAGACGGTTTTTTATTTCCATTGGAGTATCTACAGGCTTGGCTCCTATTTTTCCTGTTTCTTGCAGAAGATCCAGGACATACTTTCTTTGAGATAGGAATAGACCTTTATGAGATTTGGCTATTTCTATCCCAAGAAAGTAAGTTAGTCAATGAGATCCTTGATATCAAATTCCTTCTTTAGAGCCCTGTTTTACATCCTCAATCTTCTCATTTGTTATTCCCTGTAATAATAATATCATCCACATATACTAAAATAATTATAGTATGAGTGTGAGTGTGTTTAACAAACATAGAGTCGGGAGGTACACTTACTGAAATTAATTTTAAAAGAAACTGACTAAGCTTGGCATACCATGCTCGTGGTGATTGTTTCAAATTGTAGATTGCCTTTTTTAATTTACATACCAGGGAAGGCTCAGAGGCTAATGTATGGCCTGGTGGAAGTTTCATGTATACCTCTTCGGCTAGAGACCCTTGAAGAAAGGCATTCTTGACATCCATCCGAAATAAGCTCCACCCTGAGTTAGTAGCAATGAATAAAATACTGACTGTGCTCATTTGGCTCTGGAGCAAAGGTCTCCGGTAATCTACACCATAAGTTTGGGTAAAACCCTTTGCTACTAGCCGGGCTTTGTATCTTTCAATGGTACCATCATGCTTATATTTGATCTTATATACCCATTTACAGCCAACTGGTTTTTTATTTAATGGTAGGGTAACAAGATCCCATGTTTCATTTTTTTCGGAGCCTCAGGTTCTCTTGCAGATAGCCTTACACCAATTAGGATTGGTGTTAGCGTCATAGAATGAGGTGGGCTCTGTGTGGGATGTGAGAGTGTTTAAATAAGCCTTATAGGAAGGTGATACTGAAGTATAACTGATATAGTGATGAATAGGATATGATACCGAACTGGACACATAGTCCTTTAGCCAAGCAGGAGGTCTGGTAGGTCTAGTGGATCTCCGCAGGGCAAGTTCTTCTGTTGGTGACTCATGGTTTCCCCTTGAAGAAGTTGCCATGGGAATGGACGTATCTCCCCCTGAAGGGCTAGGGCCGATGACAGACATATGAGTGCGCTCCTGTGTAGAGAGAGTGTCCTGAAGTATGCTGTCAAAAAAGAAAAAATTAGAAGGAAATAAGTCTGTTGGGGGTGCTGTGGGAAGAGAGGGATCATTAGGAAAGTAAGGGATGGTTTCGTTAAAGGTCACATCTCGGGAAATGTAGGATTTGTAAGTAGTAGGATCATAACATTTGTAGCCCTTCTTTTCTGAGGAGTATCCAAAGAAGATGGTTTTGACACAACTTTTTTCCAGTTTATGGTGACGTCTAATGTGGACAAAGGCAGTGCAACCAAATACACGAATGTGACCTAGATCGATTTTTCTTTGTTTGAGGAGTTCTAGGGGGCTAAGGTTGTTAAGAACGGAGCTGGAAAGCCGATTGATGAGATATGCTGCAGTGAGGATGGCATCCGACCAAAAATGCTAGGGAACATTGTTTTGAAAAGGAGAGTACGAGTAACCTCAAGAAGATGTCTATTTTTCCTTTCCGAAATCCCATTCATTCGGGGGTATAGATGCAAGTAGTTTGGTGCGAATACCTTTTGGGAAAAAAATGCAGAAAATTTTTGTTGATATATTGATGCCATTATGCGAGCGGAAGATTTTAATTTTGGCATTGTACTGATTTTTAATAAAGGTATAAAAATTGAGAAAACATGGAAAAACGTCATTTTTCCCTTTTAATAAATAGACCCAAGTAAGTCGGGAGTAATCATCAATAAAAGTGACAAAGTAGCGGAAGTGATTGTAGGAGGTAATGGGGGCGGGTCCCCAAACATCGGAATGGATTAGATCAAATAATTTTTCCGATTTACTGAGCGGCGATGGAAAAGGTAATCTAGTGTGCTTGGAAAATTTACAAACATCACAAATAACCTGGAGTCAATTTTAAGATGAAAAGGTGATTCAAAATTTTGTCCGACGGATGCCCAAACCGTGATGCATCAACAAGCCTTGGTTGGAAGGGTTGGTTGTGGTCAGACACTGACTGGGAGTGGTAAGATAGTATAGACCATTGTGAAGGTATCCTTCACCAATCGTCTTCCCGGTGATTCGATCCTGAAAAGTCACAGCAGATGGTGAGAAAATAACATTGCAATTTAAAGTTTGGGTTATTTTACCAACAGATAATAAATTTGATTTAAAATTAGGTAAAAGAAGGATATTTGGTATAGAGTGATTCAAAAGGGTGGAGGAGCCAAAACCGGAAATTTCTATCCCCATTAGCAATGATCACATGTTGGGAATTCACAAGAGTAAACTTGTGCAACTGTGTCGAATCCCAAGTCATGTGATCGGTCGCCCCAGAATCAATAATCCAATCAGAATATGTAGGTAAAAAATCTGTGTCATGGTGAGATACTAAACGACCCACGGGATTCTTGAGGCGTAACATGGGTGGAGGTGAGAAATTAGGTGTGAGAGTTGGGAATTGTCAATCGGTACGGATCCGGTTGTGTAGGCTCACTGTGGTTTGGTTTGGGCCTTGTGGCTGAGTAGGCCTGGGTCAGACCATTCTTGGTGGTAGGACTAGCCATTCTTTGAATGGTGGCGGGCCGGACCAATGGTCGGTGGGTCACGGAACAGGGGGTGGGGCCCAAATTCTTGGGGTCTTGTCGGGTCGGGTCGGGGCATTAATGGGTCCTCAAGGTGTCATAACCCGTAGGGTTGACACACTTAATCCCACAAGACCCATTCTATTTTCCCCTCTCCTTTCTTCCCTCTCGCGCCGCCCTCTCCCTCGCTCACCTCGGTGCTGCGTCGGCCGAAGGTTGGGGTGCAGGTGCCAACAATGACGGCGGTGTGACCACCTTGTGCGGTGGTGACATCGCTCGAGGTTGGTGGGCATCCCCTCGGGCTTGGTCTCCGGAAGCGTGCGTGAGCTCGGCCTTCCATTGTCGTCGGGGTTCGATGCTCCCATGGTGGCCGAGTTTCTTCTTCTTGTCACGAGTGCTATGGCCGGCGTCCGAGCGGAGGGAGGCCGCTTGAGAGAAGTATTTGGGACCGGAGGCTTAGTAGCTCATGCTCGAGCCCGTAGAGAGTAAGTGTATACTAAGTCCTGTTCCTGTCGCTTGCGAGCTTGATCGGGGTCTGTTGTGGGTGGGAGATAACTCTGTAATTCCTCCCACCGGGTTAGTACTTCGGTCGCGTAGCTTGCGCCGGACATGGTTCCTTGCTTGATGTGTGCTAATTCTTGTTTTAGACTGAAAATGTGTGCGAAGTTGTGTTCTTGTCCATATGATTTCTCATCTTCTCCCACATGACTGTGATGATGCCAGGAGCATACATAGTCTGGCAATCTGAGGCTCCATCGTGTTGGTAATGAGGGACATGACCAAATGGTCGTTTGTCTGCCATTCTTCGATGGTTTCAATCTCCTCTTTAGTTGGCTGGTTCGGGTTTTGAATTGTTGGCTTGGTTAGGGTTCCTGTGATGAACCCTAATTTTTTCCTGCCACTCAAACCAATGTAAACTGCTCTTGACCACTCGAAATAATTCTGGTTTCCTTTTAACATAATGTTTGTGAGTTTGGTGAGATCATTTTGTGACATGATGAAAAAAGAAAATTCTGATTGTTGGGTAGATGATGACAGGATCAATCCTGCTCTGATACCATGTGGGAAAATCGAATGTAGAAGAACTGAGATTTTATTGATAAAAGGATGATTAAGAATTCTGAATTTACAAAGAAAGTGTGTATCCTATTATATACACTTGTAGCAACGGTAATTTTTTGTTTAGGGAAAGGTAGAAGCAGCCTTTTCCCTTAGGGGAGAGGTGTTGCTCATTTTCCCTCACTAGGCCTGTGATGATCTTAATATCTAAGGCCTTGACCAGCAGTTAAAGACTGTTGGTCCTTAATGTTGGTCTTTGCCTGCTGAGTTATGCAGGTATTGGGTGCTTCAACACTATCTCAGTAGAAGACATAACCTTACATTTGAAACCAAACATAAACCTTTGATTTATGTTATCAGATTCTTATAAACCATGGCCTTTAGCTTCTCTTTTCTTACATTCTTGGTGAAAAAGATTCTGAATTTCTGTAAGCAAAAGCACATGGCAGAAGGAACGGACCATCTCCGTCTCCAAGTTGTCTTAGAAGAGAACTCGGATTCAAGGGGAATTCGCTTTACAGGTGGACTAGAAGAAGATGATTGTGAAGAGAAAAAAGATGACGGTAACGAAAAAAAAGATGATAATGACAACTCAAAGGAGGGTCTTTTTATCATCTTTATAGGGTTAATTGCTGCTTGCATTTTGGTTCTTTTAATCGCTAGCTTGACAGTGAACAGATTAAAGAATTCGAAAATTTGGGTCTTTGAATTGTGGAAATGGTGTTCATTACTGTTAGCTGTCCTTGGAGGTGGAGTGATTGCATACCAATTCAGACTTGTCATTGATTTCTTGATTTGGAAATTCTGGGCCAAGAAAAAATCACTCCACGCTTATTATTTGTATGGAATCAAGAAGAGTTTTCTAGCTTCTATTTGGTTGATCTGGGTTTTTCTCGCTTGGATCTTGTTTTTTGATCGGGGGGACAAGCCAAGCGAGGATGCTAGAGAAATTACAAATGATGTTACTAGGGTTCTTGCAGGTTTCCTCATTGGAGATGCTATATGGTTAACGAAGACTTTATTGGTTCAGCTTGTAGCTTCTTTCCATGTCAAGAATCTTTTTGAGAAAATTCAAAATGCAAAAAGTAAGCGCGAGGCCCTGATAGCCATTTTTAAGAAGACGAAGACTAATAGTGTGGAAACCATGAAAGAATTCATTGGCACCATTAGCGGAAAGCAGCTGCCTGAACTCTGGTACAGCGAGAAGGGTGAAAAGATAAAAAATGTCGCCGAAGCAAAGAGAGCTGCCAATGAGATTTTCACGAAGTTTGCAGAAAATGAAAAGTAAACGGTTATTAGCTTTTGGAAGTTCATACTGTAAAATAGTGGATATGATAGTCTAGTGTTAATTACCGAAAGAGTTCTGGGACTAGGATTCTCATCTCACATTTTTCTGTGTTATTTTGATGGAGTAGGTACATCAACTTGGCAGACGTATTGACATATGTGAGAATGGACAACCAGCAAGTGCGTCAGCATTTCCAAGCAGCAGCAGAAGATACAGATATAGAGAGGATCAAGAGATCAGCTTTCAGGAAATGGGTGGTTAGTTCTCTAGCAATTTCTTTCCCTGTAAAATCTTAATAAGATAAGGTTAAAAAAAGATTGTACTTTAATTTAGCATGTCGGACTCTTGTAACTTAGTAGTAGTTGTTTACAGGTTGAAGTGTACCGGGAGTATGAGTCGCTGAATAGCACCTTGAAGTATAGGAAAACAGCTGTTGACGAGCTGAACAAGCTCGCTTCTATGGCGGTGCTTCTTTTGATCATTATAGTGTGGTTACTTTTCATGGGATTTATAACAACACAGATGCTAATCTTCATAACTACACAGTTGTTACTAGTGGTTTTCATGTTCGGTAACACTGCCAAGACTTTGTTTGAAGCCATTATATTCGTCTTTGTCCAGCATCCATTTGATGTTGGAGACCGCTGCATTATTGATGACGTACAGGCAAGTCTCTATTACCATAAAAAATGTATGACGATTCCTACAAAGTTTGATGGTTACTTTGACTGACATATTACTGCAGATGGTTGTTGAGGGCATGGAAATATTAACAACCTCGTTTCTGAGATATGATGGTGGGAAATTGTACTATCCTAATTCGGTTTTGGCTACAAAACCTATCTACAATCTTTACAGGAGTCCAACGATGATGGATTCTGTGGAATTTGACATCTCTCGTTCTATTTTAAAAGATGATGACATGCAAAAATCCTTGCGAAAAAAAATAAAAGAGTAACTATACCCATATCTCTGGTTTATGTGAGCTACTTTCTGGGGTAATTAATTAAAAGAAATTCTCAAGTTGTAGTTACTTTGAAATTTCAGGTACTTGAAGAAAAACTCGAGGTACTGGCTTGAAGAACATAGCTTGCAATTCAAGGGGATTGAGAGTGAGCAGAACAAGTTAACAGTGGCTTTACATGTTAACCACACCATAAGTTTCCATTATGCTACACAGAGAGGGAAAAGAAGATCTCAACTAGTGTTAGGGATAACCAAAATCTTAGATGATCTTCGCATTAGATCCACTATTATAATGACTGGAACCAGCCATCCTGGAGCATCTACATCTTATTCAACGCAAACTGACCCATCTTCTCGGGCCCATAAAAGAATGGCAAATGGCCTGGATAAACCACAGGTCTTTGCTCCAAAGTGGAAGTAACTATTGAATATTTATTTTTGTTTCCCTTCTTAATTATGTAATGCAACAATTATTTAATATTTTAAAAATTATAAGACTATATGTAATGCAATATTTATTCTAATATCGTGTTTGATTACGATAAAAAACTATATGTAATTATTTTAATATTTAATTTATTAATAATAGTTAGTATAAAAATAAAATATTTTGATTTGGAAATATGTCTTTGAAATACTTTTTATTATTGAAAGTGGAGTAATTGGTTTTCCGTCGTCCGATGATGGCAGTAGGGAGTGCTCAGAGAATATTGTAATTTTTGTGGAGTGCCAAAAGAACCAGTAATGATTGAAAATCTTACTTTAGGGAGAGGATAATATAGTAATTGTGGACACAAGTATGGGCTCGAGATCATTAACAAGAAGAAGAGTCCATGTCCCCGAACTAAAAGGGCATCCTTGTTAATATGTTTCTTTTACTTGGGCCGATCTTCTTAAAACCTGTTGGGCCACAACAATCGAACATAAAGAGACCCCTCACTGAGAGGAGGCCCAGCCCTCATTTCGCAAAAAGAAAAACAATACTTAAATCAATTAATCCTAAGAAAAGCACAACTTAAAAAGAGAAGCAATTTGGGAAAATTCCAGCAACATGATTCCATGCAGTTCTGTTAATATATTCCCCATGTGACCATTCATTTGCCTTTTCTTGCTAGCAATCTTATCCCTTTTTCTTTTTATATAATCACTAATTTAAAACCACAATCACGTGTTAAGTATTATTAATTATTTCCTTTTCTTTCTTTTCAGGAAAGAACTGTGTGTAACACTCAAATAAACCCCTTACCTAATCACCTAATAATTTATTTAAACCCTAAACCCTAAACCAAATGCTATGCTCATATATCCGGAAAAATTGCAAAGCAACAAGCCTTTTTTTGACCAAATATATATATATATATATATATATATATATGAATCATTCACCAGCAGTACCATCACATGGTTTGCAAGTAGAAACTAAAATAATAATTATTGGATAACCACTTTGTATTTAATGCTCTACAAGGCAATATAGCATTATTTTAAATATAAATCTTTCCCGGGAACTCAGATGCACACAGAAAGAATGTCTTTCTTCTTTGTCTTGTCTTTCACTGACAATTACCAGCTAACAGCTTTTTTGAGTCAACGAATTGCAGCGCCAACTAGCTCACTGTTTCACCCACATTCTTCTTTGATCTTGATTGTCAATAAATTCTGACGACTTATACAGCTCTATCATGTCTTTGCTTCTTTTTTGGATTTGATTTCTTTGAGCAAAGAAAAGTTTAGTTTGCTCTACAAAGTTTGAAGCTTTAGCTTTCCTGTTGTCCAACCAAAAGAATATTAAGCTTCCTTTCATTAGTTTCCAATTGCTCCAATATTCATTTAGTTTTCCCAGAGATTTTCTGCAAGTTCTCCCGGGAAAAGTTGGGATCTTTTATCATCCAATAGCTCATGGAATTAAGGAAAGTAGGGTTTTGAGCAGAAGTAGAAAGGGAAAATGGAAGATGGGAGAGGCGTGGCAGAGAAGAAAGGACCAGATGATGTTGTACTTCAAATTTCGACAAACCAAGAACCTTTCCTTACAACTCAAGAAAACAGAGATTCTAAATTTTACACTCTTTCAAAGAGTTCCCAGCTGGGGTCTTCTCCAAGGAATTCAGATCTTGAGTTGTCAGCATTAGGGAATCCAAGATTGAGAATCCAGACTTCCACATTTGCTACTTCTCCTTCTTCAGAGATAGCAAAGCAAAGTCCAACCCCAACTCCTACCAGGCCACCTAAGATCCCAGCTACTCAGTCAATTACAAGAAGAAAATCTTTTTCCCGCTCCGAGTTTTCGAAGCCAAAATCAAGATTTGTGGAGCCATTTTATCCAAATGATGCACAGTTAAAAGAAGAGAAGAACCATTTGGCAAATTCAAGCTCTCCTTACAATAAATCACCTAATAGAGTTAGTGCATCAACCCCGAAAGATCACTTGAAATCAGCTCCAATTACCCCAAGGACTCCTTTGATTGCATCTCCGGGACCAGAGGAGGAGGAGGAAGAGGACGAGGAGGTCTATAAGAATGCAAGCCTTAAAGTGACCAGAAAAATGGGTAAGAAATGGAAAGTACTGATCTTGTTTGAATTTACCATATTTGTTTGCTTTGGGGGGTTGTTAATTGCTAGCTTGACTGTTGATAAATTGAAGAATTCGACTATTTGGAGTTTGCAATTATGGAAATGGTGTGTGCTGATATTAGTTATTTTCTGTGGTAGATTGGTCACTGAATGGTTGTTAAATATTTTGGTTTTCTTGATTGAAAGGAACTTTTTGCTTAAGAAGAAGGTACTTTATTTTGTATATGGACTAAAGAAGAGTGTTCAGGCTGTTATCTGGTTGGGTTTGGTGCTTCTAGCCTGGGGTTTGCTGTTTAACCGAGGAGTTAAGCGATCAAGGCATACTTCCAAGGTTCTAAATTATATTACTAAAGCTCTAGCTTCTTTTCTGATTGGGGCTGCCATATGGCTACTCAAAACTTTGTTTGTCAAATTACTAGCTTCTTCTTTTCATGTCACTAGATTCTTTGATAGAATACAAGAATCAATCTTTCATCAGTATATTCTTATAACTCTTTCGGGGCCTCCTGTTATGGAGATGGCTGAGAGAATCGGCAGCAGTAAATCTACTCCTGGCCACTTGACATTTAATAGTTTTAAGAAGCAAAATGAAGATAAAAAAGAAGAGGTAATTGATGTGGATAAGCTTAAGAGAATGAAGCATGAAAAGGTTTCTGCTTGGACCATGAAAGGATTGGTCAGTGTGGTCACTGGCACAGGGTTGTCTACTCTCTCCAACACACTTGACGAGAGTGATGAGGAGGAGGGTGAGCAGAGCGAGATTACTAGTGAATGGGAAGCAAAAGCCGCAGCTTATAAGATTTTCAAGAATGTAGCAAAGCCTGGAAGCAAGTGAGAATATGCACTTTCTGAAATTTTTCTGCGACTTTCCAGGGTTATCTCACTTTCTGTCTGTTTAATGGACCAGGTACATTGATGAAGAAGACCTCCTGCGCTTCATGAAAAAGGAGGAGGTGGACAATGTGATCCCACTGTTCGAAGGAGCAACAGAAACTAGAAAGATTAAGAGATCAACTTTAAAAAATTGGCTGGTTAGATCCCATGACAAATATTAATTAGACATAATCTTATCATGCACTTATAAACTTATAGGACGTTAGAGGCTGATTTGTGACATATATGCTGGTTTGCAGGTGAATGTTTATAATGAGAGGAAAGCACTGGCACATTCCTTAAACGACACCAAAACGGCTATTGAGGAGTTGAATAGGCTAGGTTCAGGAGTTGTGGTTGTGGTGGTCATCATTGTGTGGTTACTTATCATGGGATTTTTAACAACCAAAGTTCTTGTCTTCATTTCATCCCAATTCTTACTGGTGGCATTCATGTTCGGGAACACTGCTAAGACAGTATTTGAAGCCATGATATTTGTTTTTGTGATGCACCCATTTGATGTGGGTGATCGTTGTGTTATTGATGGAGTACAAGTAAGTCCTTAGTCTCAAAATAGTTGGTGCTGTGATTCTATTCCTTTTAGTATTATGTGACAGTGACGTTTGGGCACATTGCAGATGGTTGTTGAAGAGATGAATATTTTAACAACAATCTTTCTGAGATATGACAATGAGAAGATATTCTATCCAAACTCGATCCTAGCTACCAAACCCATCAGCAACTTTTACAGGAGTCCAGAAATGAGTGATGCTGTAGAATTCGCAGTTGATGTTTCCACTTCAATTGAAACTATTGGACTTCTGAAAGCTAAAATAAAAGCGTAAGCCTTTCTGCATTTCTTTTCTTATTTATCGCTTAAGAATGGCATTAACATTACTTCACGCACATCAGTGACGAATTTATTGAAACGCTGACTTTTCCGAGTTATTATCACCAATAATAACAGGATCTCAACTATTCTGCACATTGGCTTTGTTTCAGGTACTTGGAGAGTAAGCCTCAGCACTGGCGTCCTGGCCACAGCGTTCAGGTTAAGGAGATTGAAGATGTGAATAAAATGAAAATGGCTCTCTATGTCAATCACACCATAAACTTCCAGAATGCTGCAGACAGAGGCAACCGAAGATCTGATCTAGTGTTAGAGATGAAAAAATATTTTGAAGAGCTCGGCATAAGATATCATCTTCTTCCTCAAGAAGTTCGTCTCAGCTACGTTAACTCCCCAATTCCACCTCTTGCAAGATGATTGTCAGTATTCTTCCAGATACAATTCATTTCTGCTGCATGTATGCGCCTTTATTCTGTCTAGTCACGTACATTTTGTAGATTCCTGCGCTTGAGTTAGTTGATTCTACATTTCACTTTCTGCAGCTGAAGCATAAGATATTTCATTGATATTAAAGTTCATACCAAATTTTTTACGGAGAGGAAAGGGAAAGATCGGAGTCATCTCAAAGTGAGGGTTCAGTACAGGATTTGAGTTAGAATATATGAAGAGACTGCCCCTCCAAAGTGGTGTCAAAAGTAGCAGCAATCAGTTTTCGTTTGATTATTTTTCCAGTTATTAAGAAAAAATGTCGATGTTGTAATTATTAAATTCTTTATTTCTGAGTCATGATCTTTTCCAAATTCAAGCTTTTGGGTGATTTCCTATTCATCTTAGCATTGGTTTGGTGTGGACTCTTGTATCTTCTGAGAGATGTGATTATGGTAGTTCTTGAACTGGGCATTTGTTGTAGTCTTTTGTTGATTAATTTCAAGCTTTTGGTTGAGTTACTATGTTTCATGTCATTGAGCTAAGTCCTTCCTTGTAAACGAAAATTTGGTCACTAAATCACAGTAATCTTCAATATATAATTTTTTTTAAAGCTGATGCAAAGGGATTTGACTTCAATTAGACCTTAAAGCCGTCTCCTTAATGGCTTCATCATCTTTGCCATCAGGAATGGTAGCTAAGGTCTTTCTTGAGTGACTTCAAAAGCACCAAAATATATAGTTATCCCAGTTTGACACTCGTTACTTTTTTCTGTTCAGGCCCATAACTGGGCCAGCATTCTTTCTAGTTCTATGGTTAGTGGATTACAGAAATCACCACATAATCCACTCAAAAAGCCCAGAAGAACTACCCCCTTACAAGTAAACAACTATTAGCCACTGACACAACCAAAGATCCATTATAAGTTTAGAACTGCTGCCACCCATTGGAGCCCTCTCCCATATTCGAACCTCAATGGTGATTGGACCAATTAGATAACCTTATCCATCAGCTCTTAATGGAGAAGCTGCCACATAGGACAGATATCAAGATGACAAGTCCACCTGATATCTCGATTGTCCACCTCTCATTACGTTCTCTCCCTCCACTCTTAAAAAAACAGCCTTAATAATACCATCTTCCCAATTTGGTCAGTGAAAATCCATAGAGAAAAGCTGTTGTTGCAGAGTGAATAACTAAAGATCAAGAAAAAAAATGGCCTCAACTTCAGCTGTCTCAATGGCTATGCCAATAACATCTGCAAGCCAGAAGAAGGTTCCAAGTTCTGAGGCCTTCTTCAAGCCATTGCCATTGAGACAATCCAAGGCTGTCATGGCATCAAAATCCAATGGAAAGTTTCAAGTGAAAGCTTCATTGAAGGAGAAGGCAATAACTGGGCTGACAGCAGCTGCACTCACTGCTTCAATGGTGATTCCAGAGGTTGCTGAAGCTGCTGGTTCTGGTGTTTCTCCATCTCTCAAGAACTTCTTGCTTAGCATTGTTGCCGGTGGTGTTGTTCTCACTGCCATTGTTGGTGCTATAATTGGAGTAGCCAATTTCGACCCTGTAAAGCGGAGCTAAATGATGTCTTGGAATTCTTTTTTCCTACTTATTTTATGTAACTGTTTCATGTTTTCCCAGTGATATATCTTTGTGTTTTATGTCTTTTCTTGTGTTCTTTCTGTCTCCTTCTTAGCTGTAATTCGACCTGAAACCTGTGAACTCTAAAATTTCAACTTCCACTTTAGCCGAGCACATCAAAGAACATCAATTTTTAGCGAATCTCTCTTGTTGCATAACTTGATTACCATTTCACATCTTTTGCAAGATTTAACTTATAATTCTAGCAATTAGGTTTGATATCTTATTATAGTCTGCTCTGTTCATAATTTCATTTAGGCTTGTAGATCTTGAATTTCCTCCTGGCATAAATTGTTTAATAAAAACAAAATGCCATTCGAAGTTAAAATCTGTAGTCCATCTGATTAGAAAGTTTACGAAAACCATAGGATTTGGAGGAAGTCGAATAACGCAGAAACTTACTGGAAACTGCAGCAATTTGTGTATTTTGCACGTGTAGCTCAATATATAAATTCTCTCCATATTTTCCTTCACAAATTGTCATGGGAGATTGATAAAATGGAGAGAGAAGTGAAGAAAGCAATCCTCCCCATAGCACGTCTATAAATCAAAGGCAATTCTTCAAGAAAAAACAGAGAAATCGTAGTGTCTTTTCCCTTCTTCAGGAGTATAATATCCTATCACCAATAAAGTAAATTTTGCCTGAAGGCTTCTATCCCATCAGGAATGGGACATCATTCGGGCAGTTCAAATTTTGAATATCAACACCACAAGCTAGCTATTAAAATGCTGGTGGCAAAAAAAAAAAAAGAAAGAATCTCAATTTCAATGAGCTTTACAAGCAATATGAAAGGTGTCTACAAATATCAAATGTGCATCTCTGAGAATGTTGATAGAGTTACTAAACAATAAATTTTGTGTTGATGAATGTCAAAGAACCAAGACAACTGGAGCTAAAATCAGTTATCCTTGGTACAAATCATTCAATATCTTGGACATTGTGAAATCAAATCAAGCAAGTATCTGCCCTCTGAAGAATAGTTCACCTTTTCTGCTTTAACAACAGTGATTTTCACCCTTTGTTCATCACCGTACATTTCCTCTTTTATCTTAAGCCTGAACAGAAATTGCTGAAAGAGTCTGCTCCGGATTACATCCGAGAATTTGGTATCATCCTGCATTTCATACTTCAACTGGTATAATTCCTTTGCTGGTAAACCCAATATCTCTTCCCCAGACTCCTGAAAAGCTGTTACCCAAGTCAATCCTGTATGGTCTTGAATCTGAACTTGAAGAAGATACCTATAATCACACTCATCAAATTCTTGATTACATCTATCACACTGCCATCTCGAGTTTCCTGAACTTGTCACTTTCTTGTTACACTGTCTATCTCCGATCATCAATGGGCAAGCTGTATAACAGAATGTATCTGTCTTGACAAAAGTTATTCTTGCACTCACTGTGACCCAATCCGGCCTATCTGATCTTCCAAGACCTTCATGCTTGATTTGAGACACAGTTTTACGTATCTCATTCTTAGATCCTCCTGGCAAAATGTCTCTGGAAATGGACACAGAAGCAGTATGCTGTCCCCCTCGATCAAACCAGTCTTTCAGACCATGAGCCTCAGGAATATCTGGATTAATGAAGAGCTGAGTAGAAGAAATCGTCCCTAGTGATTTCCCACTGAAGTCACTAACCTTCCCTGCTTTGACAGCTAAAACTGGAAAATCCCCAGAATCAACAATCTCTTGCAGCTGCTGACCTTCCTTATTGCAGAAATCCCCCCAAAGAGTTAGCTCAATGTTCCTACCAGAACCATCCTTAAGATTCAAAATTCTTCTCTGAGTTTCCATGCCATTTTTTCTCAAGATAGGAACTGATGGATTAACAGATATCACAATACCAATAACATCAAGGATGGAGTTGTTTTCTACATTCTCGATTTCACTAATTTTTTTGAAGGTAAACTGCTGTTTTGGTATAGAATTATCTCCGTCAGGACAAAGGTCCACAGTTGAAGTTGCCTCCAAAAATATCTCCCACTCATTCTTCAAATGGTTGAAATTCCTCTGTGCAGGTTTTAAGCTACCCTTTGAAATCAAATAGACCCTACCAACCTCAATAACATCATAAAAGCGCTCAACAACAGCATTGAAACAGGTCACTCGTATTTCACCTCCATCAGAGTCAAGAAGGTCAAAAGAGAACACTTTACCATCTCCTCGGGCATTGTTGTAACGACGGAGATCCCCTTTTGCAGTTACCCTAGCCTTGATAGCCCACCGCCCCTGATAAGGATTCAAAGCAGCAATGGGAATGATCCGTGCTGGTGCCTCGTTCTTCATAATAGCACCATGATTTCTATAATTTGGAGGTGGTCGGTAAGGAGGTTGAACATTTGGTTGGAAACTCTGAATATTATTACCATAATTTTGGGCGCTCAAATTGGAGGTGAAATTTTGCATATTATTGCCATGATTTTGAGAACTGAAAGTAGGTCGGAAATTATGCATACTAGAGCCCTGATTATGGGCACTCAAAGGAGGCTGGAAATTCTGCACGTTATTATCATGATTACGAGCACTTGAGTTGTTATAACCAACCCCTGCTGACTGTACAGAGTTTCCATTCTGCGATGCCTTCTGAGCAAACATATCAGTAAGGGTTTTTGCATTTCCGATAATTTCACATTCTGGGATTATAGTTTCCAAGTTCAGAACGACAATAATCCTGCACAAGAAGGAATTAAAACAGAACTAAGTATATCTGCTACAGTGTCAAGACTCAGACAATGAGGAAACATTAATCATTTCACACACAAACAAACACTTTCACTTTCTATCTTTTCTTTTTTAATCTCTTCATAAGTGATTAAATTACTTTTTCCCTTTATCATTCTCTTTTCATCATGGACAACCCAAAACAAGCATAAGTGGCTAACATAAGTTAAGCAAATCAAACCTACTTAGCACCAGAATGGAGATGATCAACTAGCACGGCGTGAAGTATGAACGCCTAAATTTAAGAACAGAAAAGAAGTATACAAGCAACAAAAGTCAACCTTCACAAATGCATTTTGAAAGGAAGCATAACCTTGCATTCTAATTTTACAAAATCACATTTTCGCTTATGAGCAATATTTTGAAAACAAACGGGAATATTGCTTTCTGTTGAGACACAAAAAGAAAATAGAAATTAGAAGAAAAATATATCAATCATAATTATATTATTTTAGAAAAATGCTTTTGAGCTAGAGGTAAGGCATTCACTAGTAATATCGTTTTTAGCAATTAATTTACACCTTTTCTTTCAGACCTAAGGCAATCAATTTAAATTTGAATCTCAAAATTAGCAAATAACATGTATGTTTTCTCTTAACCAGAGAAACAAAAAATTATAAGCAGCTTAAGCAAGCTCTTAAACTCTGAGCAATTAATTTAAAGAACACTATCTAATCCAGATCTTAACCGAACAACAAAAATAAAATTGAATAAATAGAGGAAGAAAGAATAAGCAAGAAAAACTGACTTGCGATTCTGGACTTCGCTGCAAATATAATCAATCAATTGAACAACAGATCCTTTCTTAACAAAACCGTGTTTAACTCGGTCGTTAAGTTGAGTAGCGAGCATAGCGTGCTGAGTGGAGACCGAGTCAGATATAAGGAAACGATACCTCTCCTGTGCGCTTCCTATTTGCTTTATATCAACAACCTGAACGAGCGGTTTCATGTTCACATCACCGCCATTTATCATTGATATTGCGTTTGGCGTCAAATTCACAGGCATCGCGTCAGATCTCTGCAGAAAGAATTTAAAATAACTACAAGAACACTAGGAGCGGAGGTATTTGGTGATTATTATGTTAATTTTGGAGGGGAAGTAGAATGGCGGGTCTGGTTGTTGTTTGGAATGGAAAATCATGTGACCTACGATATGTCGTTTAAGTTTCGCATTAAAACACGCTACTTCGTATAATTTTGAAGAATTCCTCTTCCCGTCAAACGCGTGATAATTGGTAGGTTCTTATACCAGTTGAAAGCAGGACGGTCGGGTCAGGAATACTCTAAGAAGCCTCCAGAGTACCTAGCCCGGCCTGTTCTAAATATATATACACATACAAATATTGATGTGTAATTATCTTCGATATATATGTGTTATGTTGATATAGTTTTTATATATTTTAAAATTATTATTATATTATTATTATTAATTTAAATACATATAATCATTATATTAATTAATAAATTAACAAAATTTTCTATTTTATATGATATATTACTAATTATACATTCTATTGAACACTAAATATATATTTAATTAAAAGTAGACAAAATTTATGTGTAAATTTTAAATTAAACAAAAATCTAAATTAAATATTATAAAATTAAAAATACTTATAATTTATAATTAAATAAAAATAGCAATATGCAATATAATGTAATTTTTATTTACTACGTAAAGTTTCTCTTCATTTACTTACTTGATTAACTACTCCAAAAGTTAATTAATTAATGAAAGTTCTTAATAAGTTAATGTCATAATTTTTTTATTAATATTCTATAATTATTTTACTTATTAAATGACTCATTTCTCTATTTTCATATCTTACATATTTATTATTCATTAAATCTTTATGTCTTAACTTATGAAACTAATTTAATCTAATGAATTGAGATTTTAATGATAATCAGTTTTGCTTTTCCTTTTTTTTTTTCTTTTTTTTTTTTTTTTTTGCTTATTAATAGCTCTTGCAAATATAGAACAAAAAGAATTCCTTTAGGCTTTGTTTGAGTGAGGTGAGGTTAAATATTTTGTCAAAAGTAGATAGTAAGAACTTACTAAACTTTTAACTTATCTAACTTTTATGAATATTTTAATTTATAAATTTGTTAATGCTCTTATATGGTACGTATATCAATTAAATCAATTATAAAAATATTTATAAAATAAGTAAAAAATTAAAGCAATGCCTATTTCATCAAAATAAAAAATTCCGTTTTATGAATTTAAAAAAAATTCATTTTAAAAATTTTAATTCATTCAAAATCAATAAACAAAGATCATCCGCTAAAAATCTTCAAAACAAACATTATACTAATTTAAGAGTCAGTACATGGGCTTACTAGGATTATTAACTCTTAATAAATATATGAAAAGAGTTCTAAGCATCCTCGCTGTTAAAAATAATATTAAAAAAAAAAAAGAAAAGTAGAGATTGGTTGTTAAGATTATACTTGCACAATGTTTAAATTATAACATTTCAATAACTAAGAACTGATAACCGCCAGCCATGTTCGCATTTCTAATTTTACCAATAGTCAAATCAGGCAGCAAATAATATGTTAAAAAGGCCCAAGAAAAAAAGAGCATGCACATTTACATTTAACATTCATCAAATTAAAAATAAAGTCCACTACGATAACAAAAGTAACTCAATGGCTCTAGCAAAAACAAAATTGAGTATCATTTGGAAAAGGGTATCAATAAGAAAGAGCAAAAAGCTTAGTGTGACAACATTGCAAACATGAAATTGAAGCAATCTAAAGGAGTAAATAATAATAATATCAAAATCAATCAGGAGATTAACTCCAAGATACAACTAGTTAAGCCACTGGGACCTCGACCTCAGTTGCCAACACTGGTGGTCGCAATTCTTCCTCTTTCGGAGAATGGATGGTCACCAAATCAGGCAGAGGAGTAGTTGGGCCCTGTTTTCCTTTGGGATCCCAATCGAGCATAATCTTGACCTTGATACCAAGAACCCCCTACACCACAATAAAACTTCATTAGTGAGACAATAACGAAACCAATCCATGATAGGAGGCCTAAGTAATATAATGTAAAAGGGAACCCACCTGTCGTAGTAGAACGTGTCTCACAGCAGAGTCGATATAATCTTTGACTGGCTGACCAGAAGAAATCATGTATCCATCCTTGAACTTCATAGATTTGGCACGTTGTGCCCTTAGCTTACCACTGACAATCACCTAAGCACAAAACCCACAACAAATGAATAGGGACAATGGCAAAATCTTGTGCTGCCAACTCAAAGAAAGCTAAAAAGAGACAAACCTCACATCCTTTAGCACCGCTTTCCATTATAAACCTCAACACACCATAACAAGCCCTATAGGGGTAGAAACAATCAAATTAGTTCTTAGTTCAGTTCAAAAAGAGGTTCTCAAACTGAACATTCATAACAATTTAGATATTAAATATAATTATGATAATGAAGATGCAAGGCAGCACACATGAAAACCAAAATACAAAAGACTCTTTCAGTACTTGCTCAAACCAAAAACACTAAATTATATGCTTTGAAGAGGGAAAAGGAATACTTCAAAAACGAACACAAAATCTAGATGACCCATTTGCTCATTGATGAAAAAAATAATATCCTCAAAGTGATTAAGGAATTCCAGAAGGTAGAACCCCAAATTCACCCACAGAGGCAGAATAACTCCCTAGTGATATATCCTCCCTAAGGTTACAGCATGAAAACAACACGCTTCCATGGAAATGAGCTCACAGAGGACACTAATCAATTTTGTCACCTTCCGACACAAATATAGTATCAAAAAACCAATCTGCTTTAAAGATGACGAAATGGAACACATAAAAACAATGAAGTTAACCAATGAAATAAGCAGTTGCACTAGAGAGAATGCTACAAGAAAAGAGAACGATGGGAAAAAAAACACAACAAAAAAAGTCACATTTACAACCAGTAATTAATTTCAAGAATTAACCATTTATTGACAGAAGTTTACAGATGAATAATTGACCAATGGCAAGTACATATAAACAAATGTAAGAAAGAATCTTATAATCACTTAATGAACACCCTTGAAAAGTCCAATTAGAAGTCCTTCAGAGCCAAACAAATAAAATCCCCTCTAAATATTTATGATGTATTGCTTCTACATACCATAAACCAAAGGAATCCGGTAGAATCTAAAATTAGTGTGATCTATAATAATTATAAACACAAGAGTACTATAACAATATACCCTCACTCAGGCAAGATCACGAAAATCAGATAATTTCATGAAAAAAAAAACGTGGTAAGGTATTTGATCGATATTGTCACCTTCCGACGCAATATTGGCAAGAACAGACCAACATGCTTTGTTAGATGACATTACAAATACACATAAGAAGCAACCAGAAATGAACATAGAAAATTAAAAATAAAATATACCCTCGCTCAGGCTACATCATGATAATCAGAAAATTTTCATGAAAATAAAGACGTGGTAAGGTATTTGATCAATGTTGTCACCTTCCGACGCAAATTTGGCAAGAAAAGACCAATATGCTTTGTTAGATGACATTACACACATACATAAGAAACAAAGCAGAAATGAAATAGACATGAAGATAAAATACCTACGAACAGCAAGACCACCAAGAAGCTTGTAACGGAGAGACTCAGCCTGGGCAATAGCGCAAAGTCCTCTGCTATTAACCTTCTCAGCATATAACTCCACACTGTTTTCAGGAAACTTAAATCTCTTTTGCACCACCGACGTCAGCTCCCTAATCCTCCGACCTTTCTCACCTACAATCATACAAATCAAAATTAATCAAATAAATAAACAAACCCTAATGCACATAACAGTTTTAAAAAAAAAACGAATAATTGATTACCGAGAACATTTTGCGTGCGAGTAGCTCTAATGATAATCTCAGTACGCATTGGTGTAACTCTAACTTCAACGCCAGAGTATCCATCCTCGGCAAGCTCTCTGGTCAATACCTCGTTAAGTTCAGCGAAGAAAACTCCGTCAGCAACAAACTGCAAAAGCACAATAACAAAAAAAATATCAAAGATGTTAGTTTGTCGTTCTGGTTAGTGTGCGGAATTGGAGAAAAAGGTCAAAGGAGTGAGAAAGAGACCTTTCGCTTCTTGCTGATTTGTGCTGTAGCCATTGTTAAATTTTTGCAGAGGCGAGGAGATCTGAGGTGAAGTGTGTGCGGTGGCTGGTGCTAGCTCTGCAAACCCTAGCTTAAGTGGAGGCTTCAATGGGGAGAAAAAAGACGAGTTTATATGTTAGGTTGGGTCTAGATCGGACGGTTAATGTTGATTCTAGGGTTTGATTTGGGCCCATTTTATGGTTTTGTGCGCTGCGTTTTGGTATTCGGCATGGAATTTTTAATGGCCTGGATTGGGCTAAAGTTGGACTGGAGATGGCCAACCACATAACCTAACCCACCAGACCATGAATGAAAGTAGTAGATTTCCTTCTTCTTTTTTTCTCAATTTTGGATAGTATTGGGTGTGTTTGTATTAACAATCTTTAACACATTTCTCTTCACTTTTTTTTATAATATCTTGTGTCGTAGCTAATGTAATTATATTAAAAATAATAACAGTGACATTTTTGTAACATATTTAAATTTTCTTACTTTGCTCTATCATGCCAACTTTAAATTAAAATTTTATTTTTATTTCAACACATCATTCATGTTTTTAAATAGAAGACCGTTGAGTGTTAAATTATTTTAAATAACCAAGAATTTAGGTAAAGATAGGGTGTATTCACGATCATAACAGGCCATGTTCCACCCAAAAAATATTATTTTCACCCGAAAATCAAAATACAGGCACAAGTGCAATAAGAACAAAAAGCTTTACGGCTTGTATTTCTACATTCCCATTTCTCATTGTTGTTCTTCATTAAAAAGTGAAGAAAAAAATAGAAGTTCTACTTGTGAATTTGACACTCATATCCATAAATAAATATTTTTCGCTTGTGAATTAGATATATGACACTAATCATTTGATCTCTTGTGTTTATACTCCTTAAATAAAAAGACTTTATTTATAATTATTTATTCACTCCCATGAAGGATGAATTATTCTAAAAAAAATATATTCACAACTAGAAAGATTTAAAGATTTTTGAAACTTTTTTTCACGACAATGACTATTTTTGTATTTAATGAAGCTTTAATAACTTATTTTCACCTATAATTATATAAACATTAATGTTTAATTGTTATAAAATTAACCAAAGTATTTATTTTGAGCTTTCTACTCATATTACTATCGACAATCAACACATTTTCATTTATTTTTATTTGCGATGACTATTTAAAATATATTTTGATTCTAAAAATAGTTAAGTGATTAATTTTTCTAATTCAAGCTCAAATTGTAAGCTTGAATGAATTGGTATAGAATGCATTGCACTTGCAACTAAGATGAAGAATCTTAAATTGTGAATTTGAGTGCAAGCCAAAAAAAAAAAGTTTACTTAAATTTACGTTTTGTGCAAACTTATAAATAAATTTTTAGGATTTACTTTTACAATTTCAATTGCTCCACTTATTTTAACTATCTTCATCACTCTATACTTGATTTATTAGTCATTTTCTTAAAAAGTTTTTTTTTTTTCTTTCATTTAAATCTCCTCAAAATGATAGCATCTTCATCAATTAAGATTATAAAACTAGTAGTATGATAGATAGTGTTACTGAGAGCAAACGTTACAACTAGAGATACTACAATAGCCACGCTCAGCACAACAATGGTAGAATAGCAAACTTATGGGCTATAGTTTGGATGAATAAGGTAAAGAATATGCTGTGTATATAAGATATTTTAAAAAGTAATTTATTCAATGTCTATAAGGAAAATTGTTTTGCTTCCATTTATAAATATATCCATTTTTTGGGCTTATAAAGATACACGTGAGATGTCGAGTTTGTAGGCACAAGAAATAAGTTAAAAATTCAATTTAAATTTAATTAAGTCAAAAGTATTAATATTGTTTTATACATTTTTTAATAAGTTTGATACATTCATTGTATACTTTATTCTTCTTTTTTTTTTTTGCTTGGTTAACTAAAATTCTTTATGTTTATTGAATTTTAAAGAGTTATTGAAATCAATTCTTGAAAATGGTGTCCTTTTGGTCGCTTCGAACTCTATTACATCTCATTTTACTTAACAGAAAATTCAAGCAAACAGAAAAGAAATTAAAAGAGATAAATTAATGTAGGAAAAAATAATTCTTGAGAAATAAAATAGATGAATATAAGAAAAGAATAATTATAATTTCTTTTTATAGTTAGTATAACACTCAATTTACGCTGTGGATCATTTGGCTAAGATTTTTAAGGTATGAATTGTATTTACCCAAAAAGTAGAAATACTGACACAAGCTGATGGGGGCAAATTGATATATTCTTCATAAAAATGTGCACTTCATTGTGTATATAATATGTTAATGGCTAAGATATATGACAGCAGCGTGTCATCGGCCCTTTGAAGAAGAGGAGCTGGATAAACCTTTTGTGGAACTGCATTCATGGCCCATCATACCACAAACACAGCCTGAGATGGCCTACTGTTTTTAAGGGACCGGTGTAGGAATTGCGTGTCAAATAAAATAGCCCTCAGTTTTACACAAACATACATGTAGTTTTTATAGTAAGAATCTTCAAAATGTACAATGCCATTATTTTAGTTTGTTCTTATTTTCTTTATGTGAACAATTATTGACTCTTCTTTTTATCCCAATATAAAGATTGAAAATAAACTTATAATGCAGTACAAGTTTTTAAAAGAGAAAATATATATAAAAAGAAAAAAGGGTGTCCAAATATGCAGAGCATATAAATATAATGCCCTCCCTCCATCAACTCAAAGTATATTCGACAACCCACTGAGTTACCTCTTCAACTTGAGAAATCTAACACCACACACACGAACGCATATCATTGCGGCAACGAATAAGGCTCCTTTTCTTTTGCTTGATTGGTCCTTGACAATTCAACAAAATCTCGACTCTTGATCCACATCAACCTGAATTTATCATCTTTCTATGCTATCTAATAACTCCTCTTTTGAACATGAACAAATTTACAACTTTACTTGCACAACCAGACAAAAGCCCCTCCAATGATTCCCCACGAAACTCCATTGCGTGCTCTGCTAAAACTCGAGCTTTTCTACACTGTTTTCCTTTTCTTTTGACGTTCTGTAATTCAAATTCTAAGCTTGTGTTATAATTTTTGGAGTGCGTCTGATAAAGATTATTTGGAGATGGGGATGAAATATCAGCTAGCAACAAAAAAATAAAGA
The DNA here is from genome assembly GCF_019578655.1 of Ricinus communis. NCBI lineage: Eukaryota > Viridiplantae > Streptophyta > Magnoliopsida > Malpighiales > Euphorbiaceae > Ricinus > Ricinus communis. The sequence continues at coordinate 28,677,462 of NC_063258.1, forward strand.
AACGAGTTGAAGAAATTGACAAGAGGGAAAGAACTCTTTTGGAGGGTGATTGATTATTAAAGTGGGAATGGTTGTCTTAAACGGCGGCACATGGATAGCAAATGGTAGCTGGGCCAGTGAGTTTTGAAACATATGCATGAGTCCAACACAATTACAGTGGCTGCGTGCCCAAGTATTATCTACTAACACCGTATCGAATGATTCAGCAGTTTTACTGATTGAACTGATGATTAACTGGCTGGACCATTAATCCGATACCCACTAGAGCTGCTCTCATTGAACTGTCTCTTCGTTTTTGGATTATAAAAAATTATCCAAGCAAAAGTCACAAACTCCACTATTGTCACAGCTGCCATACAATTGGTCATCTAAGAAAGGGAGACTAATGAAACTCTGGCTAAAGCAGGTTAAAGGGAATTTGTGTAATCTTTGGTAGAGGGTTTGTTGAGTTTGCTTTAGTTATCAATATTATCATGATGATGATGATTGTATATTGTAATTGGGTCATAATTGGTCACTTCAAGCATGGGCATGTATTATTATTGTTAGAATTGGATTAATTTATTTGGGTCCAACTAATGGTGTAGATACCTATAAAATCCCAATTATTATATTTGGTTAAGGGGGCAAAGTAGAGTTGGGTTCCTTCCAACCTATTTGCTGGAAATGCAAGGAACAAATGGAAAGGAAGATAAAAAAAAGTAGATTCCCACTTCACATGTGATGTTATGGCATGTTTAATTTGTCTTGGCTTGGCTTAGGGACCAACTGTTTTTTATTTTTATTTTTTCATCTTCTTGCTATTGATGATTATTACCTTAGAAAAGCTAGATTTTGATTTAATCTTTTTTTATGAAAAGAAAGAAAAAAGAAAACACTATTGGATGGGATATGTTCCAAATTATTCAGCTGTATTTGTTTTATCATTTAATTTTTATGTTTCTGCAATTGGATTGGGGCCGGCAAGCGCTGGATTTTCTTGAAGACATCATCAAGATTCAAGATTGTACTTGTGCCCTTAATCTCATAGATTTTCCATCCCTTTATTACCTTGTTACACAAATGATCTATCAGTTGCTTCCAAGAATTTTCTAGAGAAAGTGACTCAACCTGGTACATTGATAGGCTTTGTAGTTGTCATTTGCTATTGTTATCAGATTACTATTTAAAAAAATTATTATCTTCTTCACGTTCAGCTTTGTACATTTTCAAAATACTATACAAACAAATTATTCTTTCTTTCTTTCCTTTTACCTCTCAAAAATCTCAGCAGATACTGTAAGTTGACATATCATTTTATCGGAAAACACTAACACTAGAGGTGTTAATTGCAAAGCAAGAACTCAACTTGATTACAAGAACTGAAGAAAGTGAAAAAAGAAATACTGACTCCATTAATTTAATTTAATTTAATTGAAGGACAAGGCGATTTCACTCACATCTAAGCTCATTATGAGAACCTACTTGGATAGGTACCCTGCAATGATGCAATCGGATTTCAATTATAGATTGTCTGATTTGTCTCAGGGGTGAATCTTGCATGGATGTCAATAGCAACTTCTGGCTGATCATAATTATCTTTACCTATCTTTTTATTACAAACTGTCCCATATGCCTTGTGTGAGAGTTACACTTCACCTATTTATGTTCCAATTGATTGTTAATCACATGCCTATTTTATATATATCTACACCAGTAAGTACCCGTTGTTAGCTACCATCTTTTTGTTACTGTCAAAGTATTAGAACTGTCATTAAAATTTTTGACATGAGCAGTTCAGTTTTTCTTTTCTTTTCTTTTTTTTTTTCTTTTTTGAACTGATGCAATTCAAATTTTTGAAAGACACAATTTCCCCACCCTAAAAAAGAAAGAGAATTAAGGTCATAGACAAAGAGATGATTAAAGAAGAATAGATTTTAAGTGACATGAATGAATGGAACTGGACCAAATTTGTAGATGAAGGAACACCCTTACCACTAACTTAAAAAAAAAATCTTTCCCAAGAACAAAAAACCATTTGGAGCAATCAACTCATGTGGGCCTTTTCTCCTAAGAACAGAAAATTAGGCTGCCATACACACATAATGGGTCCACCCAGAAAAGACATTTTCTCAATCAGGGAGGGAGAGAGCAGCTAGGGAATCATCAAAGTCATAAAGGATATTAAATGCTTAAAGAGATGGAAAATAAAAGAATAAAAATTGAAGAGTAAAAGAGAAAGAATATCAGTGATGGAAGAAGAAAGGATAAGCATGGGGAAGTTAAGTTTCAAATCCTTAAAATTATTATTAAAAAAAAAAAAAAAAAAAAAAAGAACTCTTGGGGCCCTTGTCATGTTGTTGGGGGTCACTGTTTATACATACCTGTCTGTCTCTTGAAACTATAGTGCTTTGTTTTTAAACTATATAAAGAATATATAACTATATTTTTTTTCTTCCAGTACCAATACAATCCAAGCCTAATTGTCATTGGTTAAAACAGATTAAAAAAATAGTCAAAAAGCTCATCATCTCTTATCTGAGATTCTGTTCCTATGGTGGTGTGTGATTGGGAACCAAAAAGATAATCTAAAAGCTGCTTTCTTCCTCTATTGTTTCAGAGCATCTTCACAGAGATGTATGCAAATGCAAATATATTGTATGTTCACTTCACTGAGTCACTGACCCATTAAAAAACAAAAGCAACATGAACAGTATTTTCATAGCAAAAGAAAGAATGGGAGATAAAAGGAAAAAAGAAAAAGAATTCTATATATAAAGTAGTTTTGGCTTCATAGGAGAGGAGAGGACTGCAAACAGTATCTGCAATCTATCTACTTCAGGTCTTAGCTGATGTATAGAAGAAATTGATTTGGATTAAGGTTGAAAAGGGAATAAAGAGATTTTTTTTTTTTAGAAAAAAAGAAAAGAAATGAAAAGGTTAGATTATGAAAATTCATGGAAAAAGAGATTGACAGGGAAAATTGTGTAAAGACTAATTATAGATATCAGCCTTTTTGACAAATAGAAAAAAGTTAGAAGAAGCTAAAAGCTCTTTAAACTTAAATCTCTAGCTCTCTCCTTTTCTTTTCTTTTCTTCTTTGTTTGGTGGTATCAGCAAAGTGAAGTGCTAAGTTGTATCTCATCCAAGTAATAAAAAGAACATGATACTATGCACAGATCAATTCTGTGTCCTTAGGCGCAAAAAATTGAAGTTAAAATTTTTTTAAAAAAATTAAAAAACAGGATAATTCATATTTCTACAATGAAAAGTCTTTTAACTGTATCAGATGTAAGAATATACCATTATCAAGAATAATAGCAAGAATAAAAGGAAAAGATCAGATAGCAGAAACATGCTTGATTTCAATTAGATCAAAGGCTACACAGTTATAATCGGACAGAAATTTTGTCCAATTATTTCTCTAAGAAGAAATTGTAAAGAAAGGTAGAAGAAGAAGAAGAAGAAGAAGAAGAAGAAGAAGAAGTGGAGAGAACTAGAGATAATTCACTGATACAAGGGAAAAAAGAAAAAGAAAAGTTACAGAATCTAATGATCATGTTCTACTACCTCAGGCAATAGTGAAATTTTGTTCTTGTTTCCCCACCAAGCAAAGAATTGAAGAAAGCATAAAACTTTATCTCTATGCAGGCCTATTTCTCTTATGACCAGCTTTGCCATCAGATTTCAAAACCCCACTAGAATCTCCTTCAGAAGAAACATCCACTGATTTGGTGAAGGAAGTAGAGAGATCAGCATAAAGGTCAACAACTCTTCTGATGTTATTATTGAGCTCCCTAATTAGACCCACATTTCTGCTCAAGTTGTCAGGGATCTTGGATTCATGATTCTGATTTATCTCATTGATGAGTAACCTATTTTGATCCAAAATGTTTTGGACCTGAACAAAATTCTTCTGAAATGTCTGCAAGATCTTGCCATCTATCTGAGTACCATTGCCAAGACCAGAAAATGTGTCACCCTCCATTCCCCCCCTTTCTTTTTTCTTTATCCTCTTTCCTGAAGGTGAGAATTATATCAAATCAAGAACCAGTCCTGCATCAAAGAACAAACCATGAATAAAGAAAGAGAAAGAAGAATCAGAGAATGTAACAAAAGAAAAGACACTGTTTTTTGTTAAGAACTGAATGTACCTATCTATTTTTTTAATAAAGACCCATAATCATATCTCCCTATATGTACATGGCTATACTAACCAAAACCAAAACCCCAGACAAAACATGAGAATTGTTTAAGGTGTTTTTGTGCATATGAGACAAGAGTCTGGAGTAGAAATCATGACCTCTATGGGTTCCACTTTTTTTTTTGAACACACAAAGGGATCTGATAACAAACATCCAATTATTATTATTTATATTATTATTATTATTATTATTATTATTATTACTATTACTATTAATATTATTATTTATGATGAGATGTGTAAAAGCAGATCCCATTTTCCATAAAAGGGAACTTTTTTATTTGTACTGAGAAAATACCCATCTTTAAAACTCAGTTTCAAAGAAGAATCCCAAACTGTAACCAAAAAAGAAAAAAACAGTCAATGATGCAGAGAAGATGAGGCCATTAGTCTCTCTCTCCCCCTATCTCTGTACTCCTGCTGCACAGACAACATCATTAATCTTTACAAATTTTTATTTTCAAAAATATTGAAATTTATAGATATTTATAAACAAAAAGAAAAGAAAAGGAAGACACAAATGTTGATAACAGAGCTAAACAAAATCCAAATGAGATTTTGACTTAAAATTCAGGAATTATATCAGAAACCAAAATTGGGAATTCAAACGTACTTGAAAAAGTTTCACTTTCATAAGCATAAAATTCCCAAAATAGCAACAAAAATAAAACCCATTTAAACAAAACAAAAGAAGTTTCCATTTGCAAAACTAAAAATAAAATCTAAAAACAACCCAGTTACCATATAAAGATCTTTAAAAGAAAATGAAGAATTTAACAAAAAATAAGATCAAAGACATTTAGTTCTAGAAAGCTAATTAAGAAACAAACCCATCAACTAAAACAAAACAAAACAAAGAGAACATTAATTGAATTATTTTATTGTACTTTGTCTTTTCCATATATATAAATAATAGTGTAAATTTATGATAGGCAGTATTGGGTACCTTGAAAATCTGGAACATTATATTCTGGAAAGAGAAGACACAGATTGAAGAAGAGAGATTCCCGAGAAATAAAACGATCGCGGATTATAATTTCTTGAACTGAATCACCTTTCTTTCTTTCTCTTTACTCTCTAAATTATGAGAATTTAATTTAGAAGATATAAAATATTAAAAACGAGAGAGCTTTGTAGAGGGAGAAAGAGAGTAACTGAGAAGATGGAAGAGAGAAAGAGAGCGAAGGAGAGAGAGAGAGAGAGAGAGAGAGAATTTGTAGATTTGACGGTCACGCTCAGACCCCTTCTCTGTCTAAAACTTAAAAAATATTATATTTTAGGTCTTTCAATGTATATAAATATTTATATATTTTTCTAAAATAAATCAGATACATAACCTAATACAATACTTTAATAGAAAACCATTCTCTAAGAATTAAAGTGCAAAATATTAAATAATGTAATATTGATAAAACTAAAGAAAAGATAAATAAATGACATTTTAATGAACATGAAGAAACGTATAAGTGCTTATGTTCCAGTTGGAAAAAAAATTGTTTATGTCTATATTTCTTTTTTTAAAACTAGTAGATTTTTTAGATTTTTAATTTTTAGATTTTGTCTAAAAATATATGAAACCATATTAATGAATGAAATAATAAAATAAAATAATAATTTATTTGATTTAAAAATATAAAAAATTTAATTCTCTTAAATTTTTTATTTATTTTATTATAATTTAATTTAATTATAATAAATTTTATAAAAATTTAATTATATAAAATACTAAATTAATCTTTACTTTTAAATTTTTAAATAAATTTTTATTCGACACTGTATAAAGTTATCAAAACCAAATTATTTTTTTTATCTTTTATATATAGATAAAATAATACATAAAATGTACTTTCAAAGAAGAAAAGTAATTATTATATAAAGAATAACCACGGAAAGAAAAAGTTAATTTTATTCTTTTTGTAAAAATGTTAAGAAAATTTATTTTTTATCTTTTATATATATATATTTAATACGAACTGTTTGACTTAAAGATTATTTATTTATTATTGTTAATTAATATATTATACGATTAGAAATTAGTTATAAAAATATGATAAATATTCATTATTATGGTATATATGAATAATGACAAGTTATAATACTGGCATTTTAGATGACTAATTAGTTAATATTTTTAATTATTGGATTTAATAATTTTTTTATAAAATTAAAAATTTACATTAAGAGTTAGATAATTTCAAGAAATTTTGATTATCTATCAGAAAATTCTTTTTTATAATGCTTATAAGAAAAAGACCTCTTAGCTAGTAAAATATTTCATATATGTATTGAGATACATAAATCTATTATTAGACTCTAAATCTTTTAATTTAATTTTATTAAAACTCTGAATTTTTATTTTATTTTCTTAAACCTTTGTAGTTCTATTTTTAGTAAAATTACGAATTTTTATACATGCTTTGTGATATTTTTATCTAATTTATTTAATTTTTGTTTTACTAAATAGTTCTTAATAATAGCAAAAAAAAATAAAACATAAGAGATTAATAAAATTAAATTATTAAACAATAAATAATTTAATAATAATTTTACTTATATTATTATCTATTTTTTTAAGGAATTAGAATCTTACTATTAAAAGTTTATTAATTTATCTGGTAAATTTTCATAATATTTATAAAACAGTATGAAGCTTTAGCAAGTTAGAACTTTTACATATATACATACACACACCTTTGAGTGTACCGTTATTTGGGTAATTTTACCATCTCTTGCTGAGATCCAAGGGCATGATTTTCTTTTGTCGTTTAATTACTGGGCACGTGGCAAGTGATTCAGGATGTATTGTTCGCGATGACAATATATATGGCCCACACTTTCTAAGATTTTGTTATAATGTGACAATACTGAGGTGTATTAACAATTGCTTGATAATCAAATCCTTACTGATTGCTTTGATTTAAAAAAAAAAAAAAAAAAAGGATCTGCCATGATTTCTCTCTCTCTCTTTAATATGATAACGTTGACAAGTCTTGCAATTTTAAGAAAATAAATAAAATGGAACCAACAAATAGGGAAAACAGGAAGACTAATGAAGTTTCTGTTTTTCATTTATCACATTCTCCAAAATAAGTTATGTTAATTAAAATAAAAATAAAAAAAGAAAAGCATTTTGCAAGTTTCATGTTTCTAGATTGTAACCTAGTTTTCGGCAAAAACTAGGTTACAATTTTTATGAAACTAACTTATAATTTTGCATACATTAATATTAAAAAGAATTCACTCAACAATTCTATATTTTCATGACTTTGAGCACATTTTTTAAACTTAATTATTCTGAATATCAATACATTCTTATTATATTAAGATACATGAAATAAATTAAATTATCCTTTATAAAATCTTTAATTTTTGTAATCTAATTTTATAAAATATTTATAATTTAGTATTTTATTTTCTGAATTTCAAAAATCAAAATGAGTTATCTCAAGTTGGAATATAGATGTGACATCAACCATTATTAAACTAAATAATCTCAAAGTCATTAGTAAGCATCATTATATAAAACTAATTCTTCCTTAATCTATTTGAGCTGCTAAATTCTATTGTTATATAAGCTTCAATAGTGGCAGCAAAAGAAGAGAAGGGAAAATATAATACCCTGAACCAAATGGCTAGGAAGGCCTCAGATGACGTGTAATGTGGGCAAAACAGTAATTTGACTAGTAAAGGATGATGGTTTGGGTCTGCGGTCTGCCCCAAGTCCACCGGGCGGATCTTCGTTTTGGCCGAGAGTGGGAAGTAACTTCCTACATTTTCTTAAAAGAAAAAAAAAAAAAAAAAAAGGATTTCAGAGTCCGCCCAACAATGAAATCTCGCAAACAACTTTTCTCGGCCAATCATATCTCGTCTCGTGTAAGCTCAGGTTCGGGAAATCTATAGGTTCGGTTCCAAGCCTAGCGAGGTATAACCGAGGCTAGGGAGTTGATTTGGTAGCTCTGCGGCTATTTCTTTTTTCTTTTTGAGTGATTTTTATTTTTTAAAACGTATTACATAATATATTGATATATTGTAAAAAAAGACTGAAAAAAGACCCACTGTTCGCATCAGACCCGCTAATGGTGATGGAATGTTAAAGTCAAAATATCACCAAAACACTTTTATTTGAATGAAATAGTAGGCTAGTACCTTATATTTTATATAATTAATACGAATCGAGTTAAAAAATAAACATACATAAAAATTAATATATATTTATAATTAAACAAATAAATAGACTAATAAAATATATATAGTCTTTTATAACAAGAATCTAATATCACACATTTAATTAATTCGCTTAATAACTTATTGGATTAATTAAATATTAATCCAAATTACATTAAAAAAAACTGCAAGAGTATATACTATTTAAAAAAATTTCTATGGCATTCAAATTTGTTTAATGTTATTATTAAAGGATATTTTATAAATAAAATTAGATATTTGATATGATAAAGCTGATGGGTATTAGCTTCTTTGTTTTTTTTATGACTTTTTAAGTGTAAATGAGACGCATGATAAAATAGCACATAGCAAATAAAGGTATTTAATAAAAAAAATCGAAAAAGTATGAAGTGTTGATTGGACAAAAATGAGTATCTGGCGATTAAATGTGGCAATGTTAAAAGAAAAGATAAAATAAAAAAAGAAGATGAAGTGGTACATGACAGTACAAGATAGAATAGGATATAGGCATGTGTACAGAAACATAATGAAATGACACGATCTCCAACGCTGATGTTTTTGCTCACTCCTGATGGTACCTACGGCGGACACATTTGCCTTAGCTGCCTGTTGTCACCTATTAAAATAAATTATTTTGCAAAACCAAAGATATAAAAAAGAAATACCCTAATATATAAGTGGCTATGCCAGCAGATGCTATTTTAGATTACAGTGAGCAAGACATCTATCTCTTTTTCTTGTTCCAATCTATAAGGTTCTTTTGGGAATACATGTATCCATATTCATTGTCTAATTGTAAAATTATGTCAGAATTCCAAAAATGATTATTTTTTAACCACAGTAATTCCATTAGCAGCAAAAAGCCTCGTTGATATTATAGTCTAATTTAAAAATTAAGTACTTAAATACGTACAAATGGCTTTCAGCGAATAATTGGGTTTTTTCTTTTCCTTTTCTATGCAATGATTCGTACATTATTTTTAATGACTCAAGAAGAAAAATGGATCGAGATTGTGAAGGTAGACGTTGCCTGGAAAGGCTGATATTAGTACAGTAATGTCGTGCGGAGTAAGGGGCCTTCTCACCGTCCATGAGTTTCTCCCTATAAATCTTAGTCGTATTTATTATATTTTAACATTATATTAATTGATAAATAATTTTATAATTTTATAAAAATTAATATATTAATTATATTTTAATATTAAATTAATTAATAAAGTAATTATTAATTAGATAATAATTTTAATTTTAAAAAATAAAATTTTAAATTATATTTATTATATCATGTTTAATAAAAAATTGATTTATTAATATATAATAAAATTTTTAAAAAAATTAATAATGTCAATTATAGTATCAAGTTATATAATATTAAAATTAATTAATAAATGTCTTTAGAATAATTTTTATATTATTATATTAGTAAAATTTTAAAAATTAAAATTATTTAAAAATAATTAATTTGCTATTATTTTTTAAAATATTATAAATTGTATCTATCAATTTAATTCTATAATCAAAATAATAATAACGGTCCTACAACACACGGGAAACGACTAGTTAATTATAAGAGCATTTTGAATGGTACTATTTATTTTAAAAAATATAATTTTTATTATAAAGAGCATCTTAAGAAATTTTTACATATATAGAGGAAAATATTTTATTTAAGTCTAATAGCCTTTTTATATTTTTATTTTATATCTTAATTTATTTTCATAAACATTAATAATTTTAATTTTTTATTTTTTATCAATAAAAAAATAAAAATTACAAATATCAATTAAGTTAAATGAATAGAAACTTATAGTGCATTTACTAAATATAGAATAGAGAGTGAAACTTGGCTCTCCAAATGTAGAGAGCCAAATTGACTCTCTACTTTATATTTAAGAAATAAATATTAAATTAAAGTATTATATTATAATAAGATTATTTAAATTAAAGAATTTGACATATATAAAGAGTGCACTAAAAGTACGGCTGTTATTTGGATCAACAAAATTAAATATTAGTGAAAAATCCAACTTAATCCTGTGTAGAAGTGCGGGATGAAGTTGTTCCAAAATCTAGTTTTATACATAACTAGCTAAAATAAGATTATTAATAATTTTATAATTTAATTTAAATTTTTAATCTAAAGTATTTATTTTAATTATAAAATATGTTATATTATAAAAATATAATTATATTTAACTATTATTTTAGCTTACTTAATATTATTATTTTATTTTAATAATTTTAAAATTTGATGGCCATAAAAAATAAAACATAAAAATATAATGAATTAGCAACATTATATAATTATTTTTTTATTATATTTAGCTGTCTTTAACATTATTATTTTATTTGATGAGTATTTGATGTCATAATAAAATATTATATAATTACATTAAAATCATTATATATATTTGTTATTAAAATTTCACATAATGTGATTGTATAAAATATTATCAGATAGTGTGATTACAATATTTACTTATTTGATATTGTATATAATATTTTTATAAATTATTATTTTAATTATAAAATATGAAGAAACAGTTTAATTAGATATATTATACTTTTTCATTATATAAATGAAAATTGAGACAAATATTGGATTGTGCAGCATCACTGAAAATAGAATGCAGGTGTCGTCATCCTTGTTAATTATATCGGTCAGGAAAAGAAAGCATTTGGGCCCTCTTGTTTTTGAATCGTACGTAAACAAAAAGGCCCTTTCACTTTCTGGGTTCCTTCTATGTTGTTTTGGGAGTATAATAATTGAGATATAGAAGAAATTCCAATACTGTACATATAAGTGCACTATATGCTCGTGCATCTTCCTCTTCCTCTTTTATATGTATAATAGCTACATTAATTAATCTTTCTTGAACAATGTTTTAAATTCCCTATAATTTTAATGATTATTATCTGTAATCTCCCTGGTTGGTTTTCTAAGTGGGTGACACTTCCAACTAGTAATCATGCTCGTATAAACCTTTTGCTTATATATATAAAATTTATTGGGCGAATGTGATGCATGTGATTGTGTGTTGTGGGTTCTGTTTATGATTAATTAAAGTGTATAATTGCATTATGTATCCAATAAGAAATTATAATATGGATAATATTGATTAGGCTTTTGTGTACTTGTATGTCAACCACTGTCTATTAGGGTAAAGATCGTGTGACTATTGAGTTGCAGGAAATGAGTAGAATTGAGAGAGTTGTGATGCATCAATCTTATATCACTTTCCTTTTGTAATATTATATATATATATATATAAATTAGTTAGTCATCCGTTTTGAAGGATGCTTAAACTTATGAATTTATTACAATTTTATGAAATTAAAAACATTAAAGTGTTAACCTATTTCAAATTTATGGCATTTAATATCACAACATATAAAATTCTTAGAATTTTTAAATTAAACAAAAAAAAAAAGCCTCTTTCATTGAATAATCTTGTTCATTATTTACATATTATCCACATTATAAATTTTATCAAATCATGGGCACAAAATCTCTCAAATAAAATATTACTCTAGGGGCAACTAAGTAGTTTATCTTGCAATATAAATAAGAAATATACAAGACTAAAATAAGAACAGGGAGGACTCATTAATGCACAAATCCATAGGAAAAACAAAATAAAAAATAATAAAAAAAATCATAATCAGTCATTGAATACGACCCAGTTTCTGGTCCTAAGGTTTGTGCGTTAGGTTAAGACTGGTCCAATCAAGCCTCTGTGTTGCCGCTATCCAACAACATTATCCAATTGTATAATTCTAGGATAAGCTCAGTGATTTTAACTTGCAATATTATATCACTGTGTTAGAACATATGATCTTAATACAAACAGTTTAATAAATCAAATATTTAACTCTTTTTGTGTGAGATAAGACTTTATCTCATCAATAACTTTATTTCAGAATAATATCCAATAGAAAGATATATTTAATTTGTGTAATATTTTCTATGAATTGATGAAAATTCTTGGGCGGATGTTTTTATTTGCTATTTTCTTGACTTTATAGGTTGCGTCCAGACCAGAATTAAAAGAGAAACAAATCGCTTTCCTCTTTCACTCCATGGGTTTATATATATATGTATATATTATAGAGTGGCAATCAGAACTTTGATGGCTTTGTATTGTTACTCTTAGCTAACAGGCAAGAAAGGAATCTGAAGACGATGGCGGCGCGTGACATTCACTCGTGAAAACACAAACGCGTGATCAGCAGCTGCTGCTGGTTTTTTGGAGATGACCCCCAGAATTTCTTATTTTATTGGGCCTGTGGCGCATTTTTTGTAGAGGATTATTCAGTTTTTTAAGTAAATATAAAAAAAAAATTATTTTTATTTTCAAAAACGTCTCTTGCTGTTTTTAAAAGTGTCTATTCTTTATTTTTATTTTTATTTTTAAATTAATTTAAAATATTTTACGGATACTTAACTAATATCATATTCTAATAAATATATATTGTTTCATATTAAGTATTTGAATTAAATTTTGTTTCATTTTAAAAAGATTTAGATATTCAAAACATATTATTATTTGACAAATATATACTTTTAGTCATTTAGTTATTTTTGAATTTATATTTTATTTCATTTGGAAAGATTGAAATCTCTAACATATAGTAGATGTATACTATTTTTAGTTAAATATATACTTTTTATTGTTATTTATGTTAAAAGTATACCACATATATATTTTTATTTAATATAATTGAATATATAATTTTCTTTATCTTATAACAATTTATTTAATGGTATTTTCAACACGTCTCTAAATTTTTAAATTAAAAAATATTTCTTAGATATATTTATTTATTCATCATTAATATCAGTAAATCAAATAAAATATATTAATATTTTCTAACAATTAATATTTTTTATATTTATTATATATAAAAAATATACTGGACATGTACATTTTTTTTAAAAGTATATCTAATATATATCTTTTTATTTAATAAAACTAAATGAGGGATTTTTATAAATAAGATTTTATTTAAAAATATTTTTATAAATCAGATTTTATTTTGAATTATTTTTCAAATAAAACTTCATTTTAAAATATTTATTATTAAAATATTTTGTAAATTTTTTTTTTTATTTTTGTAGGCATAATCCTATTTTTTGTATTCATTATAGTAAGTTGGGCTTTTAGCTCTCTTACTTCTGTGTAGGCCTTTTAATACAAGCTTTTCTCCTTCCGATAAAAGAAAGGTTTATGATTTACCACTCCTGGATTCTTAATAATTAAATAATTTATTATTAATAGATTTGCATATTAACTTGATTTATTCATATAAACTCTATTTAAGACTTGTATCAATTTATTATAATTTATTTTAATTATAACTAATCTTATAAACTATTAGATGAATTTCTATTTCAATCAAATATATAAACTTTGATATGTTAATTTTATTGAATTTATTTTAAAACATAATATTAGACTATATTAAATAAAATCCATTTAGCCGTAATTTATGAAGAAAATAGTTGAATTTAGCTCCTCAATTTTAGTGCTTGCCCTGATTCAATTTGGAATTTTTTAATAAATATTTTTAGTTATTTTCCCCTAAAATTTAGCTATCTTTTTTTGCATGGACAACACTAACCTGATCCACTGCATATAAATGCTAACTTAGTTCAAATTAGAACCTTAATATACATGTGAACCTGCAGTTCTATGTTAAGTCTTTTATAATTTTTTTTTGAAAATAACAAAAGAAAAAAGTTCAATTTTAGCTCATTATACAGCTTCAAAACTTCCAATAAAAACCATCTAAAAAACAACCTGCAACAGTACCAAAAACAAACAATTTAGAATTTATATCCAAAATCTACATCCGTACAACAGTAAAATCTCTTCGGATTAAAACAAATTGAAACTTTAAAGTTCATATTTTTTGAATTTGTAAAACTCCTTGTGAAAATCATACTATGCTGTTAATGTAATACCCGAAATTTTTATATATTTAATAATGAGTTTTTATTTAAATTAATTTAAATTAATTTTTTTATTTGATGTAATTTGAAATGATTTAATGAAAATTTTAATATTAGTCAATTAAATGAATTATTTTTCTGTATCCAATTAGTTTGAAATTTTAAGAAATTATTCAAGTAAATTATTTGAGGAATAAATTACATTTTTAGTTATTCAATTTTTTTTTCAAATATATATATTTATATAAATAAAATTATATATTGGAGAATTATAAAAGAAATTGTAAAGGGTGTTTTTATAAAAGAATTTTGGGGAAATTGGTATTTTAATTAACTAGTGGTATTAAAATTTATTAGTAAATTGATTATTTAAATTAATTTTGTGTTAGGACTAAATTGGAAATTTATTTTGGAATAAGGATTGAAAGTATAATTTTATTTTTATGGGGTTTTAATGGGAATTTGTGAGTTTGGTATTTTGGTAAATATCTATGTCGGTCAGGGGTATTTTTATAATTGTGTATTTTCAATAATTCTAATTTGGCCCAAATTGAATAGTTAGGGGCTAAATTGAAAGGCTAAAGAGAAGTTTAGAGGTTAAATTGGAATTCTGCAGGATGAAATTGTGAGTACTTAAGAAAGTTGAGGGACCAAATTGTGATAAGAAAAAAGTTCAGGGGTCAAATTTTGATATTGAAAGAAGAAAAGGGAGAGAGAGGGAGACGTCGGGAAGAGGAAGGAAGAGGCGGCGGAGTCGTCCATCGGGGCGCGCGGCGAGTCCAGCAGCGGCGGTGGCGGCGTTAGCAGCGAGGAAAAAAAAGAGGAGGGGCAGCGGCTTTCGAAGGCCGTTTCGGTCGTTTCCAGGGGTCTTTCCGGCAGATCTTGGTGGCGATCGGCTCCCCTCGAAGAAAGCTTCATTTTGGCGGTGGCGGCGTCGGTTTTGGTGGCCGGAGGAGAGAGTTCCAGCGAAGTGGAGGCAACCGACGTTTTTGGATTTTTCCGGCGAGCTATGGACGATCGGAGGACATATCCCGACTCTCCTCAGCTCAAGCTTCGCAATGGCACCGGTTTCGCGGCGATCGAACTTCGTTTGCAAATCGACGGCCGAGAACGTCCATAAATCTCTCCGGATGATCGGGTGTCGGATTGAAAAATCGAAAGAGGGGATCGTCATCAGCGCGTCGTTGTGAGTCCGATGGTGTATTCGGATCGTAGATCGGACTCCGGCGGCTGGAGGCGAGTCGACCGAGCGTCTCGGTAATTTTCTCTGGCCTCTAATCTTGGAAATTCTTGGTTTAATTGTGTGTCTATTTGATTATATTGAGTATTTGATGATATTTGTGAGTCAAAAATAATTGTCTGTCAGTTTGCCTGCCTCGTATTTTGTGCTGTGTGGCGGAGTCGGGAAATAGTGAAGTTTGGGACCCAACTCCAGTTGTTTGAATTGTTGAATATTTGAAGTGTTTTTTTGGCAGGTCCTGGACCCATTTTTATGGGGGGGTAATGTCCTTGTTATAGGGGAGGTTCTGCCGGATTTTCGTTAGAATTTTCCCGAGTCGAGATTCTTAGACAGTCAATACTAGGAGTTTAAACCTAGGATTAATGATCGATTGTTTCAGCATTTTGATAAATTGTTTTCCGTGACTAGATAGTTCGTTTGTTCGGCTCGCTCCAACCAAGGCACCAGAGCAGAGTTAGGAGGTCGCCAAACCTGTGAGTTAAAGTCATATATCGCTTATGCACGTGTCATGCATAAAATTTGATTTGCTACTATGATTATTCATTTGTAAATTTTAATTTTTTATTTAATTATTATTATTATTTGCATGATGCTTTTAATTATTATTTAAATATATTTTTCCTTTATCACCAATTTTAATATTGCATGATAACTTAAGATGGGACGACAGTATAACATAGGAGTTGGATGAGTGTTCCAATATAATCTGAGAGAGATAGGAAAAGGGTAAAGAGGTAAAAAAAAAATTTAAGAAAGAAAGATTAGGACTTGCCCTGGTCGAGCATCGCTCTCTGGGCTTAGTAGAGTGTGGTTGCCGGAGTAAAGGTCCCTGGTCGAGCATTGCTCTCTGGGCGCCGGCTTATTTAGAAATTTAAGTGACCAGACTGGAGGTAAGGTCCCTGGTCGAGCTATGCTCTCTGGGCGCCAGTCTTATTGGATAAGAGAGCCGAAAGGCTAAGGCTGAGAGTTAAGTGACCGGACTAGAGGTAAAGTCCTTGGTCGAGCTTTGCTCTCTGGGCGCCAGTCCTATTGGAATGAGAGGTTTGAGATGTTAGAGTTAAGGTTAGTTGAGACATAAGTGTTGAAATAAATCGAGATGTTAGAGTTGGGATTAGGGTTGTACTGAAGTACTCCGTCCCGTTGCATGTGGAATAATTTTTGTTTAAGCGTGGCATGACACATATGTCTTAACATGACACATATGGTTCGCGTGATTTATTAATTATTTTAAAATTAAATGAATGTGATATTGAAATGTTTGAAACTGTTTTAGATATATGATTTTAGCTCACTCTCGAGACTGACAGTCTCCATTTATTGTTTTTCAGATTTGTGACTGTTAGTCTTCGTGCGACTCTTACTCAGTAACCCGACTTCTTCATCATCGGGTGGTGTTTGATTTGGTATGTCAAATTGTAAAAATCTTAGATTCTCCGCAGTAGTAATAGTAGATGTATCAGTTGTAAATTTTATGAGTTTCAGATCTCGCCTAATATTTTTTTTTTGAAGACCGAATTAATTGTAAATTTAATGGTTGCAAAATTGTGGAATCAATAGTATTAATTGAGATGAGATTTGATTGAGTTAGCGAGTGTCAGGCTTACTACGAGATTCGGTGGCCTTACGCCTACCCATTCCCTAGTGCCAGTCACGGGCCCATGGATAGGTCATGACAATTCAATTCAACCATCCTTTTCTTTATCTCTTTTCGTAATCAACTTCTAAAATACCATTAATTACGTACTCAAAATTGCATGTTAAATCTAATTCTATTTCACAATACATAAACAAAAAAGAAGACCATCGCTGGTGTTGATGAAGAATTATTTTAATTAATATTTTATTAATTTTAATTGAGTGTTTATATGGTATACTCATTGTTGAAAAAAAAGTATAAATGAGACAAAATAGCCAAGGTATGTGCTAAATTGACAATAAAAATAAAAAAATATCCGATTGAATCCCGCCGATAAGTTTAGGGGTCAAATTGTACCTTATTCCAGATCACTGATTATCACAAAATATGAGATACTCTCACGTGCTAAAAAGCGTGCGGAACCACCCGCACCAGCCGCAATCAACCTCAAAGTATCAACTGTCACATTCGGACGCTCTTTACATTTATCAGATAACACTATGCCCACTCTACTGTCCGCACGCTCACTCTTTTCTTCCTCAGTTTCCCACACTTTCTCATCTCCCAAACACTCCCTAAAGAATAAGTTCCTCTCTTTCTCCTCAATTAAACCTTACTCTCGCTCCCAAATCAAAATGTCCTCAACAGCCATTGAACACATAGTCCTCTTCAAAGTCAAAGAAACCACCGACTCGACCAAAATCAACACCATGCTCACTTCCCTAAACGGCCTCGTTTCACTCGAGCCCGTCCTCCACCTCGCTGCCGGCCCACTCCACCGAGTGAAATCATCTCCGATTCCGTTCACTCACATGCTCCACAGCCGTTACTCTTCTAAAGACAACCTAAACACATACTCCTCTCACCCTAGCCATGTCAGCGTTGTTAAAGAGAATGTTCTCCCAGTCTGTGATGACATCATGGCCGTGGATTGGATTGCTGATGATGTTGACGCTGGAAATCTGGTTCCACCTCCAGGATCTGCAATTAGAGTTACGTTTTTGAAATTAAAGGAAAACTTAGGGGAGGAAGTGAAAAATGAGATTTTGGCTGTTATCAAAGGCATCAAAGGGAGTTTTGGGGGGGTTATTAAGCAACTTACTTGTGGAGAGAATTTCTCACCTGGGAGAGCTAAAGGTTATTCAATTGCGTCGCTTGCGGTTTTTGATGGATTGAGCGAAATGGAAATTGTAGATGCTAAAGAAGAGATGGTGAATTTGCACAAAGAGAAGGTTAGGGATTATTTAGAGAGTGTCATTGTTGTTGATTATGTTGTGCCGTCTCTACAATCTGCAAGTCTTTAATTTTGTCCTTTGGTGTTTTGCAATGTTGTATGTGCTGTAACTGGATAATAATTTACTCCATCTTGAATAATTTTAATAATCACAATCCTGCCATTTTACAAAATGGATAGCTTGTTCTTGTTGTTCTATTGGGTTTTATGTGAATTCTGTGATGCATCGTACTTTATCTGGTTTGATTTTACATCATTTTAGTGAATGCGATAGATGCTTTAGAAATATTAAAATGAAAGAAATGTTGAGGTTTTTCTACTGCTTCTCAGTTCTATTTATATAATTTACGCTATTTATATTTTGTGGAAGTGGTTCAATTTGGGGTTGATGTGTATCTGTGGTCAATCCGTCCGACATGCTGAGTTTTTAATATTAATATTACTTACTAACTCAAAAAGATACTTGTATTTAAATATTTACCACATAATTGTAAGTCTCTGCAAACCATGTTAACATAATTTGAAGGTTGGAGGAGAAAATATGATGTTCAGTTATGATGAAATAAAGAAATGGATATTATGATTTTTGTGCTAGCAATATTGGCATGTTTCTTGAGGTGATGAAGGTGATTTTTCTAACAATTTTGTGTCATTATGAAGATTGCACTGTTATTTAGTAGCATTGTTAACAAGAATGACTGCGGCTGTAATGGTAGATTGTGCTAGCCTCAGCTTATTCTTTAGGCACTAAATAGTTTTTTGCAATTGAGGGAGGGGATACAGATAGTTACTGTATAGACGAGGATCGTTTCCCAAGGCTAAGAGAACAGAAGGACAATTCTGCTAAGCATTAGAAAATAGTTATTTTCCCAAATGAAAAGCCCATGCCTGAATGTCCTGCCAGTTCAGCAGCATATTCTATAGGGAAATTTCCGATTAAGCTGCTAAAATAAAAAATTTCTTTAATTTCACTCTACACCGTTGCTTGTTGGTAATGATAATGCGCTTGTGATGTGAACTTCTTGAAAGTTTCTGAATGCTGTATGATTTACTTTGATGTTAAAGATCTTCCACCAAATGCTCCAATATTCAAGTATATGGTCTTGTTTTTAACTTTTGGGTATGAAATTTGTTGAGAAAGGACTATGGTTCGATGTAAGTATAGTCTTGCTCTCAACTTTTAGGTACGAATTTTGATTTGGAAGGACATAGCTGTGAAGGTGCAGATGTGGTGAGAATAGACAGGGTAGAAAATAATTTATTAGGTGTAGGATTAGTGTAAAATTCTGAAACAGGATTGTATCCTGTTGATGTAGGTCAAAGTGCTTTGTGAAGTCGAGTCATGAGTGAGACCACAATTAGTACGACTGTAATGCCTCTTTTTTTCTTACTATTTATTAGGATTCTGAAGTAAACAAATTTCATTAATGGGCCGTATCATGACGAAAATATCTTACACCTGCAGCTTTTACGAATTTAACAAGTTACAACTTTCTTCTCAAGATGCATTTTGATTCTATAATTTTTGGGCTATAGTCAGAACAGGATATAGTTAAGCTGCCGTAGTCAGAAGAAGATATAGATAAGCTGCATAAAAATCCGTTATTCGAAATCTTGGAAGAAGCCGATTTCACTATTTCGGTTAATTTTCTGTTATCATCTATTCTGAGGAAAAGAATAGTTAACTTGTGACGCCTAGCTGTAAAGTTAATCTTGACATGTCAATAAGAAGCCAATAACATGGATGATGGTATTCTGGGTAAAAACATATGCAGTTTCCTAATTCATCTATGCTTTACTCTTTTAGCCATGGAAACTATACAGCCATTCTCTTATTAGATATGGCAATGAAAATCCACATCATGAGTGGTGGATCATGGCTTCTACAAAAAAAAAAAAAACCCTTTCCCTTCTTGCAGCTTGAAAGAGAGTCCGAGTGTTGGTGAGGTATGTATGGATAGGAGTATGGATAGGAGATAAAAGAGGAGTTCCGAAGAAGGGGTGGGGTAGGTATCTTTTTGAGATTGATAGGGTAAGAAAAGGAAAGCGGCATAGAACAAATACTTTTCCCTTTAGCAAAATTAAACAAGGAGAAATTCTGGTATGGGTTTAGTTCACTAATAGGACTATGAACTATCCTGTTATGTTTCGACATGTGACATGATTTTGTGATACATTGCATTTAAAATTGAATTTACAGCAATTAAAAGTTCTTAGTGACTATTGTATTGATATGTCTTGTTATGCATATGATCCAGCTTTCATTCCCTACGTGGATCAGTCAGTTTGATGCCCTTTATAGAAGGGATCTGTTGACTTTAAATTTGGTGATATTGTTGTCAACAAGTTGAAAGGATGTTTAATACTGTACTAGTAAGTAAAAATCTTAAGCAATCAATATATTATCTGGCACACACATCAGTAGTTGTATTGTGGCAGCTATAGGTTGGCTGGACACAGCCATCGGTTGCAGTTATTGCAGCGTGTTTGAAGAGCCTTCAGGACTGCAGGCCAAAAAACTTCGGCAGTCAGAAGTCATAACGCAGAGATTGGAAGTTCTTATCATCAATTGCAATATTGTTGTGGTTTTGATGGCAAGTGGCGCATTTATCAGTCATCAACAACAAAATAATGTGGTGTTCAGTGATGTATGGTTTACATTATTTGCTTCCGCTTAACTAGAAAAGGAGAAGTCATCCCTGAATGCGCATCCTCGATGAAACTGCTGCTTAAACTATCAAATGCGCTGCACTCTTGTGCCTTTGTGACGAGTGCATGTATGATAGCATTACATTTATATATTTATATCTAAATTCGTGAAAATCCATCCGAAGTTGCCCATCTTCCCTGATGCTTGATCCCCTCCCAGAACTATTTATTCAAAGTGATGTGATAGAATTTAGTTTCATGGATTAAGCATCACTGGTCAAATGGAAAAAGGAGCAGGGTCAGCTTGGGGAGAAGATAAAATCCTAATTGACTGCATCACTGGAGTGGCCTTCTTGAAACAGAAGGTACATGAAATTTATAATACATCAATAATTGTGTATAGCTGATAAAGAGCATTCGAATTATTGATAATTTGATACAAAATGGGGCTTAATTATGTTGCATAAGTGGATGGGGGTGTTTAGAGGTTTAAAAAGATGTAGAGAGATTAGTAGCAAAGAATGATGGTTGAATTATCTAAAGCCGGATCTTAAGAGAGGTCAGAAATCCATATGTAAACCGTCAAGGAATACATATGCAACTTCAACCCATAAAGGAATGCATCAAACACAGGAGTACTCTTGCGAACCAAAGCATCTCGTTGCACCCAAGTTACCATAATTCCTCAAACAAATGATTGAGAAGAACCAGGACGATAAGTGACCTTTTTTTCTAGGCTCCAAATTTCTAGGGCCAAGCCCAAACAGAACATTTTCAAGTTTTCAGGAGAATAAGGTCTCCGTGACATTTGAAGTTCAAGTTGTCCAGGGTTGCCGGTTTTGGATACATGGCCTACTGCGCTTGATCCATTTTTTCATGAACAAATGGCAAGGCCCAACCTATCATTGATGCTTGGACTTCTTTTGTAACTAGTTAAAAAATTCAGCATTTTCTCATCTGTGCTCTCTCACTGTTATTAAGGTTTGAGCTCATCATCTTTCTGAATTTCTAGAGCCAATCTTTGTTGCAGCTTTTCTGGAGTCTTATGTGCCATCTTCTTATTCTTCTTGTTATTTTTATTCCTTTTTTTTTTTTCTTTTTAAAATCAGTCCTGTGTTTTATTTTTGATTTTGTTTAAATTGCTGTTTCTGTTCTTTGTATTGTTATCTATAGTAAAAATGCGTGATCCTTTGCATAACATGCAAATTTCTAACTATAATATAAAATGGAGAATTTTGCATCATTTTTTGGGTAAACTCTCTTTTTCTTTTTAACCAAACAAAAGAACAATCTCAAAATAACCACTGAACATATATAAATGGGGAATATCACATTTGAAACCCTAAGAAGTTTCTAGTATTTGTATTTCAATATCGGTTCATTCACCAATTACCACTAAACTAAGGTGTGAAACGTATGTATCATAATAGTATTATTAATATGGTAAAGTTTTTAATCTTCATTTACTTTATAGCTATCTATGAGCTAGAGCCTATATAGGATTAATATACTGTGTTACTACAACCAAATTAAAAAGAAATAGAAAATATTAATAAAAAAAGAAAATAGAAAGGAGAGAAGACTATCTGTTACTTGACCAGAAATCGGTTAAGCCATTCTGGTGCATGCAATAAATAAAGGATGATTATTTTAAGACACTAAAGTAGAGGCAGATAGTGACAGAGCAGGGTGGTGGTGGTGGAGGACCTGGTGCTTCTGATCTATGGTGGTTAGCACAGTGGTATAACGATCGTCTTGAAATTTGTTCCAGTTGTGAGCCGTCTTCTCGGAGCCTGCCTCCATCTACAATATTTGGTTTTTAGGGTTAGCCATGGTTTCGTGTCAACTAATCGCCTTCTTTTCCAATCTGTATTTTTGCTTTATGTTTTCATCTGGCTTTTCTGTAAACAACCGAGCAAAATTAATTGCACATCAGTGTCTGCCTGCCTATCCGCTGGTCCATTTTGATTGCACTTGTCATTTTTTTACTAATCTACTGTCAGTTTCTGAATTAATTCCCTATCCACACAGAGACCAAAAAGAAAATTGAAAATTATCATATTGAAGGTAAAATCTTATTCAAGTTTCAGTTGTTTAGAAAACTAATTACTCTTATCATGTCATTGAAATATAATTTAAATTAATAAAGAAAAGTAAATTAGATGGCAGATGGCCATGAAAATGGACAGATATATGAATAATGAATCAATTAATTTAATGAGCAGAATATATAAATATGATACTAAGAGAAACATGGTTTATTGTTTCCTATATACATAGGTGTCTGTCTCTTCTACTGAATGATTGGGAGACGTGTGATGTCACGTGTATATATTCAATGGTTATGGTTATGGTTATGGTTTTGGTTGGCCCCACCCACGCTTATCCTTTTCTTCCCAAAACTCTGATGTCCCCCAGCAAACCAGCCAATCATTGTGGAAACTAGTATATACATAATAATTAATATATTTATAATATTTATTATGTATTTTCATAATTTATTTAGTATCTGTATATTCCGTCTGCAGAAGCTCGACCCTAATTAATTTTTCAATCTTACTATTTCAATTTATCTTAAATAAAATAATTAATCATTATTATTTTCACTGCACAGTGAGTTAATTAACCACTTAATTTGGTTTTATATCACACTTTACCCATATAAAATGCATGCCGTCTTTTTTCTTCATAGCTTACATCAACCATTTAGCTGTACAGTCAAATCGTCGTGTCTTTTTCGGTAACGAATATAAATTATATAATAGAATCAAATCTTATTTCTTTTCGCTTCTCTTTGTATATCACTCGATAAAGAGTAAATTGCTCTATAAATTTCTAATTTATAATCAAATAAATTTAATTTTAATTATTTTAATAAATTTATCTATCATTTCTATTTAAAGACCAAATAAATTCATATCTTGAAAAGATTATGAGCATCTTTATTGTATTAACTATTTAAATTAGTTAAATAAAATAAAATTCTTTCATGATTTATCAAAAAAATAAAAATTAATAATTATTATCTTTATTTCACTATCATCGCTGATTTTGCCAAATCATTATTTACACAATTCCATCAATTTTATTAATCTTAATTAAAATTTAGATCTATTTAGCTTCTAAATAGAAATTATAAATCAATTTATTAAAATAGTTAAAATTAAACTTACTGAGTTACAAATTCATGGGTATTTGATCCTTTGTCGATATGTAATTATAGAAAGTCAACCATTTAAAATCAAAACAAAATTATGAATAATAATATTATTGTTGTTATTATTATTATTTTAAAAATTGACTGATGGATCCATATATATATACATACTTGGTAATCGTCGGCTCACTATTAATTACTATTTTTATATATTACCACTATAATTATCTAAAAGCGTATAAGTAAAATAATATATAATCTCTTATAATTTAATTAAAATTTCGAATTAAACTTTAAATATATAATTGAGTCAAAACTTTTTGAAATAGTATTTTACCCCTCGCAATGATCCAATCTAACACATTTTAAATTAATTAAACTAATCCTGTATATTAAAATAAATAAAAACTGCTGGTATAATAAAGTTTATGTAAGAGATAATGTAATTTTTCCATAACATGAATCATCTTATATATTATAAAAGTGAAAGTCGAAATGTGGCATATGCATATGCATAGTGGAATAGTGGATTGTGCAAAGCTGGAGCAACAAGAAAGTTGGCTACAAAGATTAACAGATAAAGTTTTTTGATATCCCAGTGGCGGTCCTGTTAATGAATTTGTCTGCATAAACTATAAATGTCTGGAAAGGACAATTTATCATTGGCAGATATCAGGGGGGATAAGGACGAGATGTTAGGTTTTATATTTTTACTTTTGGAAGCGGACACTGTTTGCTGTAATAGGACGATGGAGCATGTTTAACTTGAAACACATATCTCTTCCCTCATTATATATATATTAGCTCTTCCGAACCTTCCAAATTACACATGTATATTTCTTGGGCCGACGCAGTTGAACACATATTAACTATTACTTTTAGTATACGTACGTAATGTTTTTTTATTAATATAATGGACAACGGATACACCCACCTCCCAAACGGATTAACCGATAGATAAAAAGATTTTTATCTAAATTTAATGTATGTATTCATTCATATACCAAACTAATAGATAATTGATATATATTTATTAGTATTAAATGATAAAATATGTGTCATAACTATTAAGAATATTGAGAAATATAAAAGAACACCGACTATCCTAACTATTATGAAGCTTACGATTAATATGGCCTCTAATAAATCCAAAGAAAATAGAGAATTTAATTATTTTTTCTAATATATATAATTGAGTAACATTTTTTAGTTATATTCTATAAAATATAAAAGTGGCAAAGAAAGGAGATGGAAAAATTGATTAAAGAGTCTTTGTAAAATTTATTTGATTAAATCCATTAATATTACTCATTTACTAATTGAATCGATTAAGGAATATTTATTTACTAATTATTTGTTAATTTAGAAATTTGTAGGATTATAGATCTTTAGACTAGAGTTTTATCTCCTCAAGAATTTTATTAAATTTACTAATATAAAGGTCCAAAAATAAAACTATTAGAATCTATTAGTTAAGAATATTTGTAAGACTAGTTAAAATTATGACTCCATTGAAATTAACAAATAAACATTCAACTCTATTCTCTAAAGGGAAATAAAATTTTATAAGGCTAATTCTTATATAGATTTGTATATACATCATAATTAATAAAAAAATAATATATATTATGAGTGTTTTATGTTTTGGTATTGGATAATTGACACATAATCATTCATTTTAAACTAATGAATATGTATAAATTATCTATCAATTTAATATATAAGTGAGACCTGTATCAAGCTTAAGCAAAAAGTCGAGTGTTAGAAGGATTTTCTAGTGATAGGCGACATAATTAAGAAATGTGTTTTCTACAGTGTAAAACAAACATAAGCAAGCATTTTGTTATAATTAACAAAAAAACCATTCTCAGTATGATAAAATATCAGAATATGAGTAATAAATCAATAAAATAAAACTCTGTTTCAGTTTAATTTTAGTTCTTTGACTATAGTCAGATGAGCTTAAATTATAAAGACTAATTGAGATGTTGAAAATCATATAGCTTAAGATTAAGAAAACTAATTACTTGGTATTATTTGTAACTTTAAAAAAGCTCTATATAAAGTCAAATAAAAATTTATTAAAAATATATATATTTCATTATTTAAAATTAAAAAATAGTAATAAATTAGTCATAACTTTTATAATTAATTAGTTAAAATTCCTTATATATTGTTTATTAAAATCAGTTAATACAGTATGAGTCTATTATCTATATCTTAATTTACTGAAAATAGCTTTAAGGATTAGTAGCTTCTTAGTTAGTCTAAATTTAACATAATTTAATTATTTTATTAAGAAACACAATCCTAGCTGTATCTTTATTCTCTTTTCTCTTATTGTTTTTCACCTATATCTTTCTTTTTAGTCACCATTGATTATCTTTTAGATCTATGGTGATTTATTATTTTTTTATTTTTCATCATTTAATTTTGATTAATAAATACAGATCTTTTATATCTGTTTGTTTTTTTATTATTATTAAGATTTCTTGATTTCTTATTTTATGGAGTTTTTTATTCTTTTTGCTGTGGAAATTTTGATTATTTTTATAGAGCTTTTGATTATACTTTTTATGGAATTTAAATCTTCCTTTGTGGATGTATTTATAAAATTTCATGAAGCTACAGTGATGGTAGTAAATTTTTTTTATTGATATTCTCACAATTGGACTTACTTAAAGACTAAAGAGTTGATTTGTAGTTTAAAATAAACATTAAAATAAATACATATATCATCGAGTTATAAATTAAAATAGCTCTATCAATGTAATTAAAAATTATAAACACAAGTTTTTGCTATTCACGTGGATTTTTCTTTTATTCTTCTTGGTTATGGTAAGAATGAAGGATTCACGGTTTCTATCAGAATATATATATATATATATATATATATATATAATTTGATTATTTAGAAAATGAAAAAATTGAATAAAATCTTAAAATTACAAATTGAAAGCAACAAATGATAAGTTATAGCTTAACATTATTGAAATAAACATGGTATTACAAGCTTGAAACGTTCAGGCAATTGATTAGAACAAAGAACGAAATTAATAAAAGTTTCTTAATATTAGTAAAGAAATCTAAAACATATCTCCAACTGTACATATTGATATCGTCCGTGCAATCATAATCAGAGCCATGATACATATTATTTGATGAAAAAAATAAAAATAAAATATATATATAAGAGCAGCTTAGGATAAAATTGAAAAAGAGATTCGAAAGAAACTATATATTAATTTTTCATATCTAAAACTCTTTTAACATGTGTGTTTATTTTTTATACAAAGAATTTTTATTTTGACATATGTATGTATTTATTTTGACACATGAGATTCAAAATTATGTATAATTTTATAATTTTTTCTATTAATTTATTGATTAATAGGTTACATTTCTAATTAAATACTCATTTTAATCATAAGAAATAACATATTAATAAAAAAATAGTTTTCTAATTAGATAATAAATATTCTAAAAAATAGCATATTTATTATATTTTAATATTACATCAACTAATAAAATAAGTTTCTAATTAGATAATAATTCTAATTATATAAAATAATATTTTTAAATATAATATTTTTAATTATAATAATTTTTAATTTAAAAAAAAGTAATATCAATTATATTGGTAGTATTAATTTATATAATATTAGAATTAATAAATAAATATTTTAAAAATAACTTTTATATTATTATACTAATAAAATTTTAAAATAAATTAAAAATATTTTAAAACAATAATTAATTTGCTATTATTTTTAAATATTATAAATTAATATTAAATATTAAAAATATATTAAATTGTATATATAAAATTAATTTTATAATTTAAATAATAATAGTAGCTGTGCAACGCATGAGTAAACTAAAAGCTAGAACTAAATATGGTGGGTAAAGGAAATCTTTCGTACACAAGAGTCATTTTTATTTCTTGCAAAAAATAAAACTAATTCTTTTTTTTAATAACGTTTTTATTATTTTTAATCAAAAATAAAATTAAAACAAAAGTTATTTTGAAAGACGTATGGAAGAAGAGTTCCAACTTCCAAGTATTAAAAGGAGAAACACATTATAAAGATCCAACCCTATTACTAGTGTATCTAATTAGTTGGCTATCTAATAAATACATACTAGTGCTTAGTCGTGCCTTGTATTATTATTATTATTATTTTAATTATAAAATTAAATTGATAAAATATAATTTAATAAATTTTTTAGTATGTAATATTAATTTATAATATTAAAAAAACAGTAAATTAATTATCTTTAAATGTTCGTCTTAAAATTTTTAAAATTTTAATATTTTGTTAGTATAATAATATAAAAATTATTTTAAAAAATATATTTATTAATTAATTTTAATATTATATAAACCAATATTATCAATATAATTAAATCTATTATTTTTTAGAATTAAAATTTGATTATATAATTAAAAAAATGATTTATTATTAAATATAATATTAGAAATATAATTTAAGATGTTAATTTTTAAAATTAGAATTATTATCTAATTAGAAAATTAATTTATTAGTTAATATAATATCAAAATACAATTAAAATATTATCTTTAAGAATAGAATTATAATTATTATTTGATTAGAAAACTATTTATTAGTTAATATAATATTAAAATATAATTATTATACTATTTTTTAGGATTAGAGTTAGTGCTTAAGTAGGAATGTAACTTATTTAATAGAAAAAATTATAAAGTTAAACATAAATTTGAATCTCATGTATAAAAAATAGTGGTACAAAAAATACTGGAAAAATTAGAAAGAAATATACATATGAAAACAGAAATTTTATGTGTCAAAAAATAAATAAATATATTAAAAAATTCAATTTTTTTTAAAAAATATTTATATTTTTAATTAGTTTCAGCCTGCTAATTTTATAAATTGAATTAGCTCAATTGTCAATTAAATATTAATTGCCTGCATAGAGAGAAAAGCTTTTAATCATGTCAGATTGATTTTCAAAATTAAGGCCAAGAGATGTAATATAAAAGAAGATATTAAAAATTAGTGCTTTCTAGGGTGATTTTCTTTAAAATAAATTAATTTTATTTTGTATTAAATATTATTGATTCTTAATTAATTTAAATCCTATCTTTTAAATTTTATTAGTAAACATGACTTGCAACCTGCTGAATTCTCTATAATTTTATAATTATAAAAATAATTAATAGTTTATAAAAATGACAAATCTCTTTATTTTTATTAAAATTATGCTAATTTTTTGTAAATATTATTAGTTGCAAACAAATGAATAATATTATGAAAAATAATTATTTTACGAAATCTAATGATTTACGAAAAAATGATAAATTTATAAAAAATACTAAATTTTTTGTAGTCGCGAAATATATTATTAAATTTTAAAAAATAACAAATTTTCTATATTTTTTGTAAGTATTATTAGTTGAGAATGATATTACAAAAAAAAAAATCACTTTTATGAAATTTAATGAATTATGAAAAAATAACAGATTTATAAAAAATACTAAATATTTTCATAATCACGAAATATATTGTTAAATTATGAAAAAATAATAATTTTTTTCATTTTTTTTACAAATTATACTAACTTTTTGTATGTGTTAGTAGTTGCGAAAAAATGATTGATATTAAAAAAAATGATTATTTTGCAAAATTTAGTGATTTACAAAAAAAATTGATAAATTTATGAGGAATATTAAATTTTCGTAATCGCGAAAAATATTGCTAGATTATAAAAAATGACAATCCTCTTTATATTTTGTTATAAATGACACTAATTTTTCGTAAGTGAAACTAATTACGAAAAAATGATTGATATTACGAGAAATTGATTATTTTATAAAATTTAATAATTTATGAAAAAATCGATAAGTTTATGAAAAATATTAAATTTTTCGTAATCGAAAAATATATTGCTAGATTATAAATAATGACAATCTTCTTTATTTTTTTATAAATTATACTATTTTTTCGTAAGTGAAACTAGTTGCGAGAAAATAAATTACATTACGAGAAAATGATAACTTTACGAAATTTAATGATTTATAAAGAGAATTGATAAATTTATAAAAAATACTAATTTTTTTGATTATTGTAAAATTTATTGCTGAAACTAAGAAATATGACAATAACTTTGATATTATTCTTACAAATTAAGTTAATTTTTCTTATAGGTGAATAGATTTTTAAAACTGTCTTATGTTACTTTAGCAAACTTTATTTTAATTGATAACTTGTAATTATAGATTATTAATTTTTTAAAAGAATTATATAAATTGTAATTATTTTATTGAGGGATTAAAACAAAAATATAGTTACTTTATTTTAAAGTAAAAAGTCATAAATTTTCCTTTAAAATTATAGCTTTGGTTATATAAATTTAAATATTACTTATAAATTATTATTAATAAAAAATTATAATTAAGACAATAATAACAATTATAAATTTCGTATAACAGATAAAAGATTACATAATTGTAAGGCCTTTGTTTTGGAGAAAGACAAACTAAAAAGAAAAGCTAAATTGGGAGAGAGAGAGAGAGCCGCAGAAGATGTCGTCCATTCATATAAGAAGTGGAGACCACTAGTATCAGACAGACGACAGAAAAGCCAAACAATGGATATCACCCGTCGCATTTTACGCCATCTTCGTCTTCAAGATATATGATTCCTCTATACATTAAGGGGCAGCAACGCAAAACATGTATTTGCGGGTGACAGTGGGAGCAAGTGCCCCGTTGCCCCCCCGATATGGATTCATCACTGCTAGGGAACAAAATGACCTCTTTTATTACTATTATTATTAATATGTCCCGCATCAGTTGTATTTGCAAAAATTAAGGTCATTGGCCGCACTTGCTGCCATTTTCCTGTTAATTATACCCCGTAAATAAGGTGACATTAGAAGTTACCTAAACTAATACTACCGGTTTAGCCTACAAAATAAATAAATAAGATATCAAACTCGGATCGGATCCTCCGCTCATTTATAACTCATAACACCAATAAGCATTAAAGCGATTTAGGCTGGTTAAATGCTGCTGGACCGCTTAGATACGGAATGATCACGGTTGTTATTACGGCTGCTGCTTTTATCTACCGACAACCAAATTAAATAACCACTTTTCATATATAATAGCCACGGCTGTTAACGATTGCATCGAGTTTTCCTTTTCTTTCAACCATTGCAAAAAGGGCAACGTAATCCTCCGTTTAGAATATCACCGAGAAATGTAATAAAAAACAAAAACCATTCTGACAAAAGAAAATGAGTATCATTTGGAAAAAAGACTGCTGAGTTGAGCCTCCTTTATTTCTTCAAAGCTAATTAAGACTCCAATACCAGCCATTACAATATGATAGCTCTTTCTTTTGGCTTCATTCTACATTTACTGTACATGTGGAATGTTAAAAAGTTTACCACCTGTTGTTGACTGGTTGGCAGCTGAAAAATACTTGGCTTCTGCAAGAGGTGTGTGTGTATATATATGTGCAGAAGTCAGTCGGTTTGCTCACAGATAATTGCGTTATATACAGCTACCTAGCTCGAGTAAACACTTTCTCCAAGGAAGTGGTCTAGAGATTTGTTTGATATGGGAAGGCAGCAGCGGTTAGATGAAGGAATGAACAGAGGACCTTGGTCTCCTGAGGAAGATGAAATACTAACAAACTATATTAAACATTATGGAGTGGGAAAGTGGACAAGCGTTTCTCGAAGAGCTGGTACATATTTCTTTTTCTATTCACTTACTCTGTCAATCTTTGGTCTGCGGAAACTTTCTTGTCCTTTCTATATATGGCTCCTTCATAAATCAAGAGCGTACGAGAAAATCTATTCTTATATATCTTCTGTGAATTGCTGATGTTGTTGGCAGGGCTAAAGCGATGCGCCAAGAGTTGCAGGCTTCGATGGTTGAATTATCTCAGACCTAATATTAAGAGAGGCAATATCTCTGAGGATGAAGAAGACCTCATTATCAGACTTCATAAGCTCCTAGGCAATAGGTACTTCGATCGCTCTTTTCAATTCACTGTTGTTTTTCCAAGCCCCAGTCCCATAATGTTCACAACAGAAAATTTCTTAATTACTTTAGTTCTAGTACACTCCACTATTAACAAATAATACATAAATAAAATTGTGTCAATCATTGAAGATAAGAGTGCAGTACATTTGAAAATTGCAAACTATTTCGCTTGAAAAGCCATTGATTTATTATTCTTCGAAATTTTGTTTTAATCTGTCACTCCCACGTAATGTATAATATATTCAACTTATAACAATTTATTTTTATTTAATAAATTCGAGAGACTCCTTCCTGAAAATAAGATAACTTTTTCTTTTGAAAACTAAGAAATCATCTGCAACAAATAATATGTTTATTTTTTTAATAAAAAGATATTATCGAGAAAGGTTAAAATGATGATTCCATGCTGAATCACAAAGGTGAAGTACGGGAAGTAGGCGCCGGCTCTCCTACTTCACCTACTTACAGCAGTGCAATCAACTATATAGACTTTTCGAAAAAGAAAGAAAATTAAAATTTGTTCTTCCCCTAATTATGTGGAGACTGCATTGACTGGGCATCTTTTTGGACTCTATAAAACGGGTGTCTTGGACTTATAATTAGGTACTACACTAAAGCTTTTACTATTTAATTACTATCAAATAAGAATATGTATAACTTTGTAATTCAGCAACTTCACCATTTCAATATTTAAATATTCAAACTCGTCCAAATATTCTATGCATGGTATTTACTAAGATAATAATATGTTACCCATTAATGATTTACTTAAATTATTATCGAGTTTATTTATAATTATTAAATTTGTTAAAATTAAGTGAGTGTTTTAATGTACTATATAATGTCTGGTGAATAAATTATTTGCGGGACCTATTTATTGAATCTTTTTTTCACTTGGTCTTTATTGACCCACATAATATTTGCTCTTTTCTCCTCAGCAGCAAAGGGCTATTTTTATGAAATCTAAAACTTCAATTAAAATTGTCTATGGATATTAATTTCTTGTCTACTCTACTGCCCTTTTATGGGAGGCAATGATTCATACGTGCTTTGCTCAGTTTGTATTACTAATTGACGCTTGCTTATTGAAAAAGTATGCTTCTAAATACAAAAAAGTACCACTTTTTTTTTTTATCACACTAAAATGATTAATTTTTACAATTGTGTTTAAATTACATGAATTAACTTTAAATTTTGTGGGTTTGTATTTAAATTGTATAATCTATTATATAATTTTTATTCACCACTTTTTTTTATCACACTAAAATGATTAATTTTTACAATTGTGTTTAAATTACATGAATTAACTTTAAATTTTGTGGGTTTGTATTTAAATTGTATAATCTATTATATAATTTTTATTCATAAGTAGCCTAACGAGTTATGAATATATAATTAAAAAAGAAAGTTATATATTCTTATATATGTGCGGGAAAAATGATAGTTTATAAATTAATATTTACTTATATTTGTAAAACTTATATTTTATTTATTTTCCCGTTTTAAATTATTCTTCTTTTCTTATCCATCTCAAATTATAATCCATCCTATGGATTGATTAATAAACTATTAGTTAGCTGTTTTGGGAAAGACAAAATGAAATGGAGAGAGAAAGATCACGAGATGCATGATTGTACATTAAATGTCGACATGTATAAACGACAACGTTCAAATAAATAAAAGATTTGCAGCAGAAGTCTGCATAATTAGAAGAATGACGGCTTTAAGCCTCATATATTTAGTGTATATCATGTCAACATCAGTCTTTCTGCACGCTTTCCCCCAGTCTGGCTGGAACTTTATATGAAAAATGGTTGGTATTATATATTTAATTTATTATATGAAGAAACATCTTTAAATAGTATATTATTTTTATTAACTATTATCAAATTATTTATACAATAAATTATTATATTTACTACTGTTTTATTTTACAATTGGACCCATGAAATGGAAAGTTAATCAGCTGACAGGGATGACAATGTCTTGTAATTGGACCCAGTACATGCACGCAGAATTAATTGTGTTTGGGAATCCTATGATCAAGCGTAACAACATCAGAATCGGCAATTCTTATGTTGCAACAATTGTTCTTAATAAAGTAATGTAATGAATCATTTAATTGTTTAGATAAAGAAACATATATCACTGATTTGATTTTTCAAATTAGTAATAATCCTGTCAGTTTTAATTCTCTTACTCGTAAAAGATTGCTTGCTGGTAGCTAACATATTAATGTATCAGCATTGATGAAATATTCTTATTAGAAAATTCATCCTTGAGCTTCTCTATAATGAATTCTTAACTTATGATCAAAGTAAAGCATTTTGGCTGAGTACTCAAGAGTCAAAGACCCACACGGCACAGTGGAAATGATTATTGCTGTTCTTATGGGATGTCTATTTTTGAAGTGATTTAGGTTGAGACACTAATACATGATTATTTCATTTTAGATAGATTTGTTTCTACTGCAGCATGCATATTTACTCCTTTTGTCCAAAAAAGAAAAAGCATGCATGTTTACTCACCAACTATTATTCCATAATTGTTGCAGGTGGTCACTTATTGCCGGTAGATTGCCAGGGCGAACAGACAACGAAATAAAGAATTACTGGAATTCCAATTTGAAAAAGAAATTTGAGCACAAAAAGAGCACTCAGCTACGTTCCACTAAACATCTGCAGCATCCATCACAAGAATCGAAAGCACCGGAGACATCGACCCAAGAACTACTCGCCAAGACCATTGAGAATCCTATACCTTTGGACAATGGTCATGATCGTACGACTGATGAGAAGCTATTCGATTCTTCTTTAGCCCCGGAGGATGACTATCCATTGGATCTGCTTATGGATTTCGACCTAAATGAGTTACTTTCAGTGAAGAGTACTGTAATCTCAAATGAGATAGATGGATGCCATGAAACTAATGTTTCAGCAGAAGCAGAAGATGCCTCGATCGACCCAAATATTATGGTTTCAAGAGGTGACGTCCCAACCCAACTTGATGTTTTGATTGGTAACACAATAAGGGCTGAATATCAGAGTCCATTTGGTCCTTTTCAACCTTACAATGCTTTCGACATCCACATATTTCCTCCTTATCTAAGTTTATTAGAATAGGGAAAGAGTCGTCGATACTAAAGAACCTGCAACGTTGTAATAGTCCAATAAAATGGAGCTTTAGTAAGCAGTCCTTTCTCTCCCTCTGTAGTCCTATTTCATGGGTTTGGTGTCTGTAATTTGGTGTCCTTGTGGAATTTGTATTGATAATAAGAATATCATTGCTAATATGTGAGCTACGAATAAGAATTATAACTTTTGGTTTGTCAGTATGTTGTATGATTATTAACTAAGGGTTCCTTTAAGTGGATTATCTAAATGAATAAGATGGTTTGACAGAAACAAATCCCTCTATCACATGTCAAACCTTGAATTATGCACAAACGGAAGAAGCCATTCCTTTTCCCCCCATATCCATCTTTCCCATGTCAGTTGTACTTTGACCTTCCTCATCATGCCCGGAGAAAGCGGAGGGCCAGCAGAACAGCGTGAGGGGTTTAAGGGCGAGAATCCTAAGTCTCACACGTACTCATTTGTGTATGTTCCTAGGATCTTCAACCCCCAAGCTCATAGCAGAGCCACCTCTTCTAAAATGTATCACTAATATTTGTTCTCTTACATGACTTTGTTTTGTCTTTCCTTCCTATGAAACTTACTATTATAGAATAATTATTAATATTATATTTGGTCGAATTCCATAAAAAAAATTATTTTATTTAAAAAAAATATGAGAATAAAAATAAAATAAAATAAATAAAATTAATAGATATATTTTTATATTATAAAATATATTGACTTATTAATGTGAAATTTATTTATTTGTGTAGAATTTTAAATCAACTTTCACTTCATTCAAAATACAAAAATTTTAAATTTATAAATAAATTTTATAGATTTAAACCAAACGTAATGTAAAGTTTTTTTTTTCTTTAGATGTGGCATATATAAAAATGGAATATTATTACTTAAAATAAAAAATTGAAAGAAGACAATGGAAAAGTAATTGATGCTAGAATGACCATATAATAAAAGAAAACTCAATATCTCTACGAAATATTTATAAAAGAACTATAAGAATGTTTTGATTGTTCATTTAAATGGAATTTAGTAAATTTAAATCAAAAGTTATTAGTTATTATTGTTAACCATCAAATAAGTGATAAGTATTTTAAATATTTTATATTTATGTAATGAAAGAATAATATCTATATAAATTTTATGACTATACTTAACATCCATATGATAATAAAATGTAATTTGTTAAGATATTAAAAAGAATTCAGTCTAACTTCCATCCTGAATAATAGGTTAAATATTCATTTTTCTAGAAAAAATGTATATTGTTACGTCTTATATTTAGAGTAAGACGCATATTCATTTTTCTAGAAAAAATGTATATTGTTACGTCTTATATTTAGAGTAAGACGCACTTTATTTTGAATTTTAGAGAATTACTAAAATACATAAATTTAAAATTTATAAATTTTATAAATTTTATTGTCGAGATTAAACATACAAGTAATGGATTGATAGTTAAAATTTTATATATTTTTTTATAATTAAAAATAATTTTAAGATGATATAAATTTATTGAGCTTAATATTGGAATAATAAAGTATTGTAGCAATATATCATTCTCTTAAAATTGTGAATTTTAAATTTTCACTTCCTAGGCGAGAAATTAAATTCTCTTAAAAATGAGGGACTTTAGAGTGGAGAATTCTTTTTTTTTTTTTTATTAAAAAAAATTCTTGGATATAGACTATTTTTCTACTTGTCAAATAAATAATTTAATTTAAATTCATAAATTTTATAAAACTCCTCATTTAAAATCTCTCAACTTGCACAACTCCTTTATATATGTCTCAGCTGTAATGAACAAATATTAACTAAAGGTTTCATCTATGTTCCTTATTTAACCGAAAAATTAACACGGTTTGTGAAATACTAATGCGGCAAAAAGACGCCTAAATTTATTATTAAGTCTTTGAATTTTTTTAATTTTATTTTATTAAATTCTTAAATTTTTATTTTACCTTATTAAACTTTATTTAGAGATAAAGTGTGAAGAAAAAAATAAAAAAATAAATAGAAATAAAAAAACATCAATAACTATAAGAATGAGAGCATGTAAAGAGAAAAAAAAAATAAATATAAATTACAAAAATAACATTTATGATTTATTTAAAGCAGGTTTTATTGCTTTAGATGAAATATAATTTCTTTTAAGAAAATTGATTTTCTAAATGTATTTTAATTTTAATTTAAAAAAAATGAAAAGTGTAAAAGAAAAACCATAATAAACACATCCTGTTTCTCTTATTTTTCCAAAATTATAAATTACAAAAATCTATAAAATAAAAATAAAAACTTTCATAAGTTATTTTGTTCAACTTTTAGATCGACTTTCTTGGCATACCATTTCATAAATGTGTTAAATCTTTTTTCAGAAGAGGTCCATAAATTCAATCGTTGCACTCAAGAATCGCACTAACATTGCGCCAAAAATTCACTTTTTTCTTTGCTTTTTATTTTCTGACTTGTGCAAAAATTATCGAATTTCATTGGTTATGGAATCAATAAAGTAGAAGTCCTTTGGATTAAGGAACTCTGAAATTAATAAATTTGGTAAAAATCTATCATAAATATATATATATATATATATATATATATATATATATATATAATATTGCCAAAACAAATAAATAATTCACAAAAAGAAGAGATTTCTTTTATAAGACTTATGCAATAAATATAAGAATTTTGACACTAAAAATACAAAAAATGAAGTGAAATTATGCTTTGAAAAAGTTAGCATGATTTGTAGAAGGAATAACACAAGCCTGAAAAAGAGGAGAGTTCTCTGGATCCCAGTTCCCACGGGTATATCAACATTTGAAGATTAGATTATTTATTATTGTTTTGCAAGAAAAACCCCTTTAACTGCAGGCCTCTTGGTGTGATTACGGACAACATTTGCAATTCTACTTTCTTTGGTAAGTAAAGTGCTGCTGCTGCTGCTTGTTTGTTATCCAATGTTTCATCAATTGATTGAATTTGGTTTGTTGTACCAATTAATGTTGGTGGGTTTAAATGGGAGTTTCTCACCTACATCACCTCTACACTCTCTACTCCTCTCTCTTCACTTAACTAATACATTTGGTTTATATATTTTCATGTCATTTTCATTATCCTTCTTTTTGTCTCATTTTCCTTCAAAATTCCTCAATTCTTTTTTCTTTTTCTTTTTTTTTTTGAAAAAATCCCTCAATTCTAATACTTAAATTATTAGTGTTTCTTTTTTCTCTTTTCTTTTGCAACCCTAACCTTCCGCTAAGCACAATAAGTGTAAAATAATTATACATTATAATATTATTAGCGCCTCTCTTGTTACCAATTTATCTATTTTTAGTTAGTGTGTGAGAGGTCAATTTTGGAAAAGAAATATATTCATAATATAATTTTATATTATTATTTATCAAATATAACTGGGGTTTAAAATTTGTTAAGTGAGTAAAAAAATGAAATTCTTTTTGCAAGGACTCAATACCATACCATAAGGTTGAGAGACATGAGATATGCTGTCGCCGTCAAATTATTGATGGCATCGGATTGGTCAATAGAAGAAGTTTGGATTCGAATTGGCTGCCTTTTGGAAACAAATTCGCATGTCTTTCTTAAAACTAATCTACCCATGAATTATTGGTCACTATCAATAGGGATGAGGCAGTCTACTGTCTCGGTTCAAAACCAAACCGCATAAAAATAAAATAAAAATCAACCCATCAAATTCTTATAAAATTAAATTCAACTAAACCAAAACAAAGAGAAAAGATCAAACCGAATAATTTCCATTCAGTTTTTTGGTTTCTTTACTTTTCAGATTTTCTTTGTTAAAATGAAACCGAAATCAGCTATTAAAATAATAATACTAATATAAAACGAAACCATTAATTGAGGTAATTAAAGACCAAGAACCATTTACGTCAGAGTTTGTATAAGGAGCAAATCAGGCATACAGCCTAGTTAATTAACAGACATAGCTTTTAATTAATTTAATTCAAAACAAAATTAAGTTGTATGTATAAAGTATACAAGGGTTTGAGCATAAAACTATTACCTTCTTGTAATTTAATTTACGTATGACTTTAAGTTTTTATTTCTATAAATTTAAAACAGAAAAAGTTCCCTACCAAACTAAGCATGTTTATGCCTGTTTAATCAAACTACTGAGAAATTTAATGAATTTAACCATCTATACAACGTTAACTATTTGACCTATTTTTTCATCTATTGTTATTATCACATAAACACATTACTGATTAATTATTTTTTGTGGTTAAATTTGATTCTTTTCGATTCGGCTATTGGTTTCATATTTTTCTTGTTTTGTTCTGTGACTTTGCAGTGCTTCTTGGAAGCAACTCAGCAAGGCATGGTGGATCAAAAAGGCAAAGGTGGGCACTGGGCAGGAACATATTGGTCCAAATATTTCGGTGTCTACATACATAGTCAATATTATTGGCCAAGCATCATTGACACTTGGTAGCCTCTGTTTCCTACTTTGTCGCATTTCCTACAGGAATTGACATTTGAGTACTTAGTTAATTAATTTATGCTTCCCTTCATTCCCAATTATTGTAAAATGATTTTGAAAACCTCCAAGTATTGGGAAAGTAAATAAGTTTGTGATCCAATCTAACCATAAAATACTTTTTAAAAAAAAAAAAAAGAATAACTACAATTCGAATCTCAGCACGATCTTATTTCTTTAATGCTATACATTTGTGTGTGCCAGTGTGAATGTGATAGATTAATTGTTAAAAGCTTCAATTATTAGGATATATTATACCAAAAAAGTTAGTAGATAAAAAGTAATCACTGCAAGAAGATGGAGCTAAACCACTTTTATTATTATTATTATTATTATTATCTTTTAGAATTAAATAGAGGCAAAACAAGCTTATGGAACATTAGAAAAATGAAATCACAAGAAAAAAAAACTCCCATTCTATCGTGCAAAACCATAAGAAAATTATTTATTTACATCTGAATAAAAAAGTAATACATATATATAAATATTTTATTTTGATATTTAATTATTGACACATGTTTTACTATTTAAAACTAAATTAATTTAGATATAAATGATGCACTCGATTTAAATAAGAATTTCTTAAAAGTATAATTGCAAGGTCATACGGGGAGGAGAGGATAAAAAGCCATAACTTTCACCAAAAAAAAGAAAGAAAAGAAAAGCCATAACCAGCAAGAAATCAACACTCCTATTACCATCTTCGTAGACATGGTGAAGAGTAACAACCCAATTCCAGCGCAATATATAATCTCATGAATCAAAGCCACACATCTTATATGAATATCATTTATGATTGTTTTATTTTGCTCATTGTTATGTCATTATAAGAGATTAATTCTTTTTGTAAAAATCCCGTAATAAAAGTGAATATACCTTCTATAAAAATTTTGAATCTCATACGTCCTCATTTATATTATATAAAGGGTGCTAGAAATATCTTTGAGAATAATATATTGTTTTGAGGAAAAAGAAAAGGAGAAGAAAAAGAGAGAGAATGTGTTTAATCTGCTATATTTTGAGTGTTTATATACAACATGACTAAAAGAGAAGAAATGTAAGAAAATAA
The DNA here is from genome assembly GCF_019578655.1 of Ricinus communis. NCBI lineage: Eukaryota > Viridiplantae > Streptophyta > Magnoliopsida > Malpighiales > Euphorbiaceae > Ricinus > Ricinus communis. The sequence goes on from NC_063258.1 coordinate 28,718,465, forward strand.
AACAAAATTGAATAAAAAAATAGAAAAAGTTGAATACTTAGTCAAATTTCTAAAGAAATTTGAAAAAGCAAAGGATATGTGGATAAATATTACAAATATACTAATAATGTGATTTTCCATTTAAATTTTTACAAACGAAGATAATAAATAGCTATTTCATTATATATCTTATTCAATAAGGAATCCAAATTCAATAAGGAATCCAAATAGAAGAGAGGAATTACAAAATGATTTCTTTTCTTCACATTAGCCTCGGCAACAATATTAGTATCACCTCCTCTAAATACTCTGAATAAAAAAGATAAAGGAAGAAAGATAAAGGGTTTGCTTTTGATAAATAAAGTAACGATAAATAGTCAGAGTGTTTAATTTTATATTTAAATATTAGATGATTGACATATGTTTTAAATAATAAATAATAACAAATATACTGACTTATTTTTAGAGTCTTGTGTATATTTCCAAAAACAAATCAATACATATCTAGTGCAATAATTCTATGGTCCAGTGTTGTAGACATGATTTTGATGCTTACCTACAGAAAAATGTGCCCACATCTTAGTACTATTTAGCTGTAGATATAGTCTGTACAAAGTAGAATAGAAGGTATTGGTAGTTAGTCTCCTAGCCGAGGCCTATATATAACTGCTGCTCTTGCTAATTAAACAGCCATTTACTCAAGCTACCTAGGAAGCAGAAATATTACAGACAGATTTGCCGAAATGGGAAGGATGCCATGCTGTGCTGTAGAAGGAGTCCACAAAGGAACATGGTCTGCTCAGGAAGACAGTATACTCATTAACTACATTAGAATCCATGGAGAAGGGAAGTGGACTCACGTACCTCGTCGAGCTGGTATAATACATATATAATTTTTCTTGGTCATTATTTCCTCTATGTTTTCTTGGATCAGGAATCAAGAATTGAGAAAGATCTTTATCGCCTGATTTTGTTATGTTCATGTTTACATGGTTTTAACATACACCTTCTTGATCATTATTTCTTTTAATTTTCTTAATTTGTTTACTTGGATTATGGGAAATCCAGAATGAAAGAAAGATCTTTATCGCGTGATTGTTATATTTACGTGTTCTTGCTTGATTTTAGGATTGAAGCGATGCGGAAAGAGTTGCAGAATGCGATGGTTGAATTATCTGAGGCCAGATATTAAGAGAGGTAACATTTCCGAGGACGAAGAAGACCTAATAATCAGACTCCATAAGCTCCTCGGTAATAGGTATTGATTTTTAATTACTTACTTCAATGTGTTCTTTTCACAGTTTCGGGTTTCATTATTTCTGGTTTCAACTTTCAATTAACAACCTTTTCTTCTACTTTCAACATTGAACAAGACTCTCTTATGGTCCGCTAAAAAAAAATGAAGGGCATTAATTATAAAATATACATATAAGGAAAGAAGTGCTAAAGTTAACCTGTAATAAAGTGTGGAGCAAATGTGGGTACGTTTGGAAGGGATGCTCACTGCAGCTAGGGTACAAAATGCTTCAATATGTTATAAGCTAAATGCAGGGAATGACGGGTACTGAGAGCAAATGCTAGGAGGTGAAGTGCCAGGTTGCCAGCATATTTTTTTATGCCCGAGTCATACTGCTGCTGATCATAGCTTTACAAATTATATTTGAGACTTCCAAATTTGGGGTATGATTTTCTATTAAGAATTAACAAACTTCGTTTTACCAAATTTATAAAATTGTCGTATACAGTCCCAATATAACAATTAATCTTATTTTACTATATATTGCAAATTTCGAACTGTACGAGTACAAAGTGCACTCCTGTGTATGCAGTTGTATATGAGATAGAGATTGGGATGAGAATGTTATCCTAGGGCTATCACAAGTAGATACAAGCTCAATAACTTCTCTTGATCTATCAGAATCTAATTTATCCTTAACATCCAGGTGCAGTCCACAAACACACACACCATTTTTCAAATGCTACTCAAAAGTTATTATAATCAAGGTCTTCCTTGACATATGAATATTAGCCATAATGTATATTATTTTGGTCAGGATAATGAATGTTTATGCAGTACTTAATCCATTAGTCCAACGGTTTGCTTCAGGTGGTCGCTTATTGCTGGTAGATTACCGGGACGAACAGACAATGAAATCAAGAACTATTGGAATACCATTTTGAAAAAGAAAGTTGAGGAACAAAAGGGTAGTCTTGATTCCAACAAACAACTACAGAACCCACTGGGACCACAGGAGGCATCAAACCAAGAGCAAGTCTTTCCAACCAAAACAGTAGTGCGATGCAGCAACAAGGTTATTATGAATCCTCCACCGTTGGATATTGTTCTTCCCCATATGATGGAAAAGAACATGAAAAGTACTGAGAGACCATCTTCTTCAACAACATTTGAGAAAGATGATTCATTGGATCGTTTAATGGATTTGGACATTGATGATTTCCTTTTATCGGAGACTCCGAACTCACAGCCACTAGATCATGGAAGTCATTATGAAAATATGGCAGGTGGGGGATGCAACCTTTATAGTAACATCTTATGTGGTCAAAATTTTCCACTATCAACAAGTGAAATGGAGCTTGATCTTCTGATAGATAAGGCAGGACCTGAAAATCTGAATCTCTTTGATCCTTATTTACAACCAAATAATGCTTTGGATTTCAAGAGTTCACCAACCTTTCTAGGTTTAGAAGAGAATTGGATTTTTTAATATTATATAGTTTTTTCTTTTCTTCTTTTAAGGATTAGAAGATAACTTATCAATTAAAAATCAAGCCAATAACTGGCAGCTGTCGGTTAAAAATCCATGCAGGTAGTTAATAACTATCCCCATTCTAATAATCTCATGCATGTAGGTGGTTAACATTGAACTCCTGAAACGAAGTTCAGTCACAAGCTCTCTAATTCCCTTTACAACCCTAGCCCTCTTTCTCTCTCTCTCTTGGACAACCCTAGCCATTTCTTCATTTTCTCTTGCTTTATTTTAGATTATTTGCTGTTATGGTTTTTAATTTCAGCAGTACCTTTTCTATATCTCATCCTCCTTTTTCTTTATAAACTAGATTTGATGTCTTTTCTTCGTTCCAGTATTATTAATCGGTTTGAATAACTTAAACCCAACTATGAATCTTCTGCTTTAATTATGTTTGGTTAGTTTGAAGTTCTTAGTTTGAGTTTGTAAGGGAGGAGGGCCCTTCTTAAACAGCTTGTGTAGCTCTTGAGTTTATTGGTTGAACACTGAAGTACAAGTGTTTCAACACCTCAGTGAAGATTTTTCAACAATGAAGAGGAAAGTGCAGTGTTTACTTCAACTAATATATTGCAACTTCCGGATCTACAGGAGAATCAAATCAAATTTTTGTTTTTTTAATTGATGTTTGAGTTGTTTGTCTTATTTGTTTTTTATGAATTTTAATTTTTGTAAAGTGGTGTTTAAGCATCCCCTAAATAATGGATGAATATTCATTCTTGTTAAAAAGAATCTAGAAACGAAACTACTATTACTACTAGCTATTAATGCATAGAGACGTGTTTTCCAATCATTTGCCTTTTACTAATACATGGGGGCATTAGAATTGGATTGGTTTAATGCCGTCAGAGTAGATAAGGGTTTTTTACTTAATCACTGTAATAAATCAACAATCTGTCTAGTAGTTCAATTATGTACAGTAGCTAATAGTTATTCCTAATAATTAGAAGCTGGTAGTTAATAAATTTAAAATTGTTTCATAAAACTTAGTTATTATTGTTATTTTATCAAATGACAAATATAATAATATTATTTTTTATATATTATTGTTAAATATATATATATATATATATATATATATATATATATATATTAATTTTCTAGTAAAGATTTAAGCTCTAGTAATTGGATAGTTTGATGTTGTATATCATTATTAAGAACTTAAATTTAAATTAGGTCCGGGTTGCAATTTGATGGATAATGATACAAATAGTCACGGAATTGTATTTAAATTGATTTTAATTATAAATTTTTTAATTATATTTTATTTTAATTATTCTCTAAATAAAAAATTAACACTTGATAAATATATCTAATAAGACAATAATAATTAATAAAAAGTACAATATGTTAACTTCTTATTAACAATATCTAAATTATAACTAAAAGTAAAATTAAATTATTAAAATGAAATAAAGTAGAATTGTGTGACCTAAATAAAATTAAATATAAAATTTAGTAAACATTTATATTATTATCTCATGATTTAAGCATATGTAAATTTGTAGATTCGAATATGCTCACTTGACTACGCTAAAATCAATAGATTCTCATTTTCGACAGCCTTTTATCATTGATATGGCAAAACCAAACAAGTGAAAAGACAAGCTTTCCAAGTGCAATGCTCTGAATATATATATGGGTGTGTGTGGCAATGGAAAAGGGCATATAATCTCCCCCGTAATTGGAATACAACTTATTTAACACTTCCAAAGATCTAATATTTCTTTATTGAGGAATATAACTTATTCAAAACTTAGATGCTAGCTAGGTATCTAATTGAAAAAAATTGAAATTACTTATGAGTTGAAAACAATAATTTATTGTTTTAAGTACTAGAACAATAAAATAACTGCGGTATATGTGTGTTACTGTCGAATATTCGGTTATTTAGTGATGGTAAAGTGATGATAAAGATAGATTCAAGAAAAAAGAAAAGCACATGTGTGTGTATAGATATATGAGAGTAATGAGTAATTAATCGTCAGTGGTAGTGGCATCTGCATCAGCTTTTTATTTGTGTTTTTATGGTAAAAAAACAGAACAAAAAGAACATACAATGTAATGATGTTACATAAATAAAAGAAAATAGTCGAAGGTGGGATTGTAATGTGGTGTTTTTATTTTTTAATGTATATGAACACAATGACATATGATATCATGCGTTCTCATTTTTGTTAGTGTAAATCTTGCTGCCACGCAGCAGCAGCATTTAAAGTTTCCATTGCCCAGGCAGAAGGGAACTAGAAAAAGAGAAGAATGGGGCATATAGGTAGGGGCTCAAATGGACTCTAGTCCTCCTGTTACAAAGCAGTTCATGGGACTCTTCTGGTTCTTCTTTGCTTGTGTTTGTGCGTGGGTTCTTTTTACATGCATTTAAGTTGCTTAGGCTGAGGTTAGTTGCCCTTTCTATTTAAAGGAAACCCAGCTTTTTGGCTTAGATAGTATGCAGCTTATATCCATAATTTTCCCTTGACGACAATGTTATGTTTGAAATAACAAATATATATATATTTTTTTCTTTTCTCTGTTAAAGCTAGTTAGGAGTTCAGAGATTAGAAATAGGAGGAGCGTGAATATATTAATTACAAATTAATATTAATTGAAATATAATATAATCGGTATTGATAATTAGATTTATCCTTAAATTTTATATGATATCTCTTAATAGGTGTAATGTGAATATTGCCTTCAATAGACTTTAAAAGTAATAGGTCCTGAGATATAATAAGCCCCATGAGCTCTAATTACATTTCTAATGATTTTACAGAATCATCTTATAGACTGAATACAGATGTGTTATACGTAACAAGAAGATAACTATAGAAGGAACAAGCTACATCAGATAAAACAAAGTGCTATCCTCAACAGCCCTATGAATCTTTTTGGTTTCTTTTTATGGTGGATAAAATTTTCATGATACTCCGACGTAGTTCTGTTCATCAAGAAAATTCGATTACAAATTACAGCAGTAACTGCAGAATTACCCATCTGAATTTGATGTAAACTGGTAGTTATCCTTCAAACTGACCGGCTTGCTTATTTGTTGCTTCTAGATATCATTGTGATTGTCCAGTCATGTAGATGTCAACTGGTAGTTATTCTCTTCAACCTTTTTTATTTTCTTAATAAGCAATGTTCTTATAGATCTTATTAATGGAGTAAAAAACCAAATGTTGCAGAATTTAAACCCCTCAACCCAAATTGATCGAGGAGCTTAAAACACCCCTACGAAGTTTCGAAAGAAAGAAATAACTAAACCAGCACCACCTTGTTAACAGAATAATAACAACAGTAATCTCTAAATATACAAAGAATATAATAGTCATAGAATTTTAAATTTTAATATTTTAATTTGATTAATTTATAAGTAAAAAATTAAATTGAAAAACTAATTTTAAAAAAATAATTTTTTATTGATAAGATAATTAAATTATAATTAAAATTCAAGTTAAATTTAAACGATTAAAATAAATAAATTAATATTTTATTATCGAACGAAATTAAATAGATTTAGTGATTATTTATGCTAATCGATGGGGTAAAATCTAGCAGGAAAGTAGAATGCGCAACAGCTGTGCAACTTAAACTTTAATGATGCAACCAAATACTAAAGATATTATTTTTGATAGTGCCAAAGAGCAAACCATGTTACCAGTTTTCCACATCAAACTTCAGTCAACATTGTGTATTACATTTTGTTAAATCAAAGAAAAAGGTAAGAGGGCCAAACGTTGACTAAAGAATATTTATTTTATGCTCAAATTTATTTTATTACAATAATTGAAAAAGTCCCAATAATAATAAACTTTAAGATGACCCGAAATTAATATAATAAAATAATAAATCGAACAAATCTCAAATTTTTATAAAACTGAATTAAAATAAAACAATAAATGTATAATAAAAATATGAATTTTAAAACTTATTACAGTTGAAATATATTACCCAGTTGAAATAAATTGATAATAAGGACACAACATTTATTACAAAACCAAATGCTTGAGTATATCAATAAGAATATGTCAACAAAGATCAACACAAGTCAAATATATAGAACTCAAAACTAGGCAATAAGATCGACTTGTCCATGCACCGTCATTTTTGCCAATGAATTCATATTGGGTTAATTATATCATGTGATTTTTACAAGAATCTTTTAGTCCAGTCGAACTGACTACATAATCATAATCGGTTATTTGTTTCATTTATTAGAAAATGAAAATATAATTTTAAAAGCTTCATAATTTTTTTTTTAAATGAATAAAAAAAAGAAGTGAAACTAAAAAATTTATATATAGGAGGACTCAACATGGAATAACCATTTATTTACACTTGTCAACAAGGCGAAAACTTATCTAATACAGAGGAGATGATAATTATAAAAAGTAAACATTTTTGCTACTTGAATTAGTATTTCTTTTCTTCTAAATTAAATGGCTATTTCCACAATTTAAATATAATTACTTGTTGTCTTTAATCATGACTGATGGTGAGTGTAATGGGTTGCATGCTTGATGAAAGAATAGTTTAACGGGTTGCATTCTTGATCAAAGAATCTCCATGTGCTTCAGTGGGGAGAGGCTTGTTGTACCAGCAATTATAGTAACATACGTCGGGTTGATTAAAATGTCTGCTACTGGTGTGAGATGCTGAAATCTTACAGTTTTTGTATCCTTGTTAAGTTAGGATTTCGTTGCTCTTTTCTGTTGCTACGACAATCTTTGATTCATGGTTGAGTTATTTATTTTGAAGGTTGTTTCCACGTATTATTGAGTCTCCTATATTAAATATTTGACCTTTGATTATTTTAGCATCTTAAATTTTAATTTAATTTATAGACATTTCCACTCATATTATATTAAATGACTTTGGCCAAAGACATTCTACTCATATTATATCAACAAAGATCAAGTGCTGGCTGTAGAGACATAATGGGAAAATTGATGGACGCTGGCTGACCCCATATTCATTATTGCCTTTCTGTCGAAAAATAATGGGAAAAACCTTTTATCTAGGATAAAGAAGGGACATCTATATTGGCTTAGAGGCTTATAAATAAATTTATTCAATTATATTACATTTAAAATATTTAAAGGATGTTAAATTGACAACTAATACTGAACGGAGAAACGAAATAAAATAGAAGAGAATCCTTCATGACGAGATGCATATGACTATGGTTTAGTGATGAAGGTGCATGCATTAGGGTTCAAAAAGAAACAAAAGCAAATGAAAAGGGTTGCATGGTTTAGAATTATTGGCAGCATGTGTGCATTGCTGTCCTCACGATTATTATTATATAATCAATCTCTTGAAGAACCTTCTCATTCACTTCTGAGAGAGAAAAGAGAGGCGGCTGCAACCAACTTTCAAGGCCTGGAAAGTTAGTTTCAAGCTAAAAACACTCCTACTGTTTATCCCTTTACCAATAAACACAAATTAGTCCGACCTTAAACTAATGTCCTACAAACAATGTATTTATGCATGGGATTTATCATTAACTAATATATAAATATTAATTTTAAAGACTTCCACTATTTTTCTTAAAAGATATTATTTGTCTACATTATAATTCATTTTTCCCTTTCAGTTGTTAATTGAAGGACTAATGAAATATACGAATACAGCAACTATTTAAATTGGTATATATATATTCACATATTGGTTAGCCTTCATACTAACCTAGAATAGAAGCAGAAGCTGATATATAATATAATCCTACTTGGAATGGAACTCTTGTATCCGCCTTGTCAGGCTTATCTCTCCTTATCCGCAATCTACCTTATGTTTGCATTCGAAAAAAGAAATATTATAGTTTTTAGCTGTTTGAGAATGAGAATAAAAAAAAAATTAACTTAGATTCTGCCCTTTATTTTCCCTCAAAAAATAGGGAAAACTTGATAATGAGAGAATAAATGTAGTTATCTAATTCTACCTTTTGTAACAGTTTGATACTAAATCTTTTAATTTGTGGCTATTTAACTACTCAACAATTGAATTTAATTAATATCAGCTAAACTTTTTGGTATATGTAAAAATGTGACATTTGAGAAGGAGTATTTTTAAAATATATACGATGTATGATGCCACGTCATATGCCATCTCTAATATATGTTTATTATCTTTTAGTAAAATATAAAGTTTAAAAGATTACTAAAGAAAGTTTAATCATCATTAATTTTTCTGAAAGTATATTTTAAATAGATATTACAGACCAATATGTAGATTAATGAAACTATTGATGAGTATATACTTTTAATAAATAATTTATAAATTAATAAACATATAATACTAATGAAAAAGTAAGAGTAATTATATTTAAAAGTAAACATATAAAAATGTCGAAGATAAATATTACAAAAGAATTTTAATACGAAGACAAAATAAATCAAATTTTAAATAGAATCAAAACTGATTTGTTATTTGAAAGTTGAGAGATAGACATATAACATGACTTATATTTTAAGAATATATTTTGCTTGATGTCACGTTATTCACAAGCCCGAAAAAACCAATCTTTATAATTAAATAACTATAAATTAGAGATTTAGTACCACTCTTACAAAGTATAAAGTTAAATAAATGGACAGAGGACAATAAAAAAAAAAAAAAAGGATAAAACTAAAATTAATTTTATTTGCAATTAAAGGGAGAATGAGATTTTTTAATAAAAGATAAAATGGATTAAACTCCAATTGGAGTATTATTATAAAAAATAGAAATTTATTAATTGTATATTTTTTTTTGAATTTCTTCACCGGCACAGTGCAGTAGATATTTTCCTTTTAATTATCAAGCTGATAGACGGCTAATAGAAGACCTAGACTTTTGCTATAAGTAAGATCACTTTCTGCGCGTGAGGAAGAAGCATATTACATAAATCCATCAAACTTTTTCTTAGGCCTAAAGCACCGACATACAAATCAGCAGCACTGTTGTTGTTGTAAACAGCTGGGACAGACAATAATCGAACTCGAGGGCTCGTCCCTCTCAAGCTTGATTATGGGGAGGAGTCCCTGTTGCTCTAAAGAAGGCTTGAGAAGAGGTACATGGACTGCTCTTGAAGATAAAATTCTTACAAATTATATTCAAGCACATGGTGAAGGAAGATGGAGAATTATCCCCAAAAGAGCTGGTTAGGATTATATAATATCGCCACGAAATTCTTGGGTTTCTCTCGCATGTTTATCAACTTTGCAATAAAATCCTGTGTAATTCAAAATGGTTTTTACTGATGATGTCTGTAGGTCTGAAAAGATGCGGCAAGAGTTGTAGGCTGCGATGGTTGAATTATTTGAGACCAGGAATCAAGAGAGGGAACATCTCCCCTGACGAGGAAGACCTCATCCTCAGGCTTCATAAGCTTTTAGGGAACAGGTTTTTCTTCCTTTCGATCTATTATGAGTTCGAGCTCATAATCTGTACGAGCTTTCATTCTCAGTGATCTAAGATACAAGTTCTTATGTATTCTTCCATTAGATGGTCCTTGATTGCCGGAAGACTTCCAGGGCGAACAGACAACGAAATCAAGAACTACTGGAACACTATTTTGTGCAAAAGGATACAGAAAGATCATCAACAAAACCATATTCATAGTTTTAGAAACTTGAACAATGAAGTCGACAGTAGAGTGTCTCCGACCGAGAAAAAAGTGGCTTCGTCACAGCAAGATGGAACCGAGCACTGTATTACTGATATAAAGATAACACCGTCATCTGTGACAGAAGAAGCTCCTACATTGGGAATTAGCAATGGACACATTAATGGGTCATCTTTGTTTGCCGCCAGAGAAAATAAAGATTCACAGGATTTCATGTTTCAGTTTGACATGGAAGAGCTTTTTAGATCAGATCTGCTAACTACTCATGAAGTCTCATGTGGCTTTAGTTATTACAGCAGCAGCAGCAGTAATGACATATGGCATATGATTTTGTCAGAGGAAATGCTGCAGGATTTTACTGCAGATGGAGCTTCTGATCTTAGTCCCTTCACTTCACTTGTCGATTATGGAGGTGTTTGGCGAGGAGATAATTGAGTTAGAGGATAATTCTTCGCTACACTGTATTTCACTCCAACTCTTAAAAATGAGCCACACATGCCACTAAGTGCTTTACATTTCTGTTAATAATAAATAAATAAATAAAAGAAATGTAAAATGCTGAAAGTCATGTTTCACTTATTTTCAATAATTTGAGTGATTTATCTTTAAATAATAATATAAAAAAAAGACACGTGGCTTTAAGTAGTATATATATGTCATTGAATTATAAAACGCCTCTATGTATATAAAGGAGAATAAGTCCCTTTGCCTTCGTGCATGTGGGCACCTTATTTATTTCTTTCTTTCTTTCTTTCTTCGGATGTTTTGTTCCCGAAAAGTCGAGACTCTCTGGAGTTGCTTTAAGAGGTATTAGGTTATATTATAGCCTGCTTCAAAAGTTTATTGCAGGATATATAAAACTGTGCCTAAAAGTTGATATGTCATATTCTTAATTAAATAAATAAATAAGTTTCAGTTAGGGTAAAAGAATCAGTCATCATTCTTGTACTCGGTCGTCTGTCTTGTTAGCCTGCTCAGTTCGGTTTTCCAGATAGTCTTGCGAGTTCTGCTTCTGCATTTGATGAGCTTTCAGGAATTTTACTACATATGACCCTACTCTTTCTTTGCATTCAAAGATGACACTCACTTGTAACCCATAAATAAATTAAAAAAGAAGACATTCAGGAAGGGATTTCCACCAAACTTGAGCATTTTCACTTAAGGCTGGTTTTTCTCCTTATTTGAATAAATGTAACACCCCAATGCTCTTATTTTAACTTCACTAATTGTTGTTTAAACAATTTCCTAGTTATAAGATCGGATAATAATTTCCTCAAATGAAACATTAATTACGATTAGAAGTGGTATAGAACAAGAATCAATTTATATAATAAATAAAGAGTTAAATGACAGAAATAGAAACTAAGATTCTGATTTTTTTTTTTTTTATGTAAATATATCTAGAGTTAGTTGTGACGAACTCTTTCATACTAAATGGAGGTTTTTTAGTATAACCAGACAACTAAAAGTTATTACAACTAATAATATTTTGCGGCCGCGTCTGCATTGACCATCAAAGCATAAAAACCTATCAAAAAGGGCTTTTTCTTGGCAACAAAGGCAGCTCAGTTGCATGAATTTGACGTTCATTTAAGTTCTGCGCTGATGCCTATAACCAATTGAATTTCTGCAGAGGCACGCTCAGGCCATTCAGAGCTTCAAGTATGACTTCAGTATCATTTTCTATATCAGCTGCCAATATCATGCTGCTTTACAGCCATGCTTCCAAGAGAGTTAGATCAGGAATATGCAAGATTTGTCTATCTGTACTTAACCATGAAATTCCTTTTCCATTATCTCGGGGGACTACTGTCATGGATCCTTTCTAAATATGTACCTGCATCAAAATTTACATTGATTCTACCAATTCCAAATCCGGTAAAAAAAATCACGTTGGAACTGTAATTTCAGTTTCAACCTGATTTTAACTCATAAAAGATACTAGTTCAATTTTAGTCCCTCTTTTATTGAATCTGAACAAAAGTCGCATTCGAATCCCTAAAAGAAATTAGTAAAATTAAAAGTAGTTTTTTATTATTATTAATTTCTTAAATTTAAAACAAAATAGTTCGATTCTTAAACTAAAATCCAGTTTAGTTTGGAACCAAAGCCATATTTATCTTTGTAAAAGCTAGTTTCACTTGCACGATAAAGAATCAAAACAAAAGATGCGGTTCTAGTTACAAATTGACAACTCCTACCTAAAAAGGTAATAGGCTGCGTTCATGGGCAAGGCAACACAATAAATGAACCTCATCCTTATAGTCACCGAAATTGGGACAGGACATCTCCCAAAGCTGGGTAAGGCTGTCTTATGCACCTAGGCTAGTCTAAAGGGGTTGGAGCTCTTAGGGGCTTGGCTCTTCCATATCCATATATATATATGTATCTAATTTGTCCTTTGCATTTCCTTTTTGTTCTTTTTCAATGAGCACCGTACAATTTAATGTCCATCGAACCACTGGTGGAGATCACACCCAGACTTGGCATGATATATTAGATAGCCAATACAAATACAATAACATTTTAAACCTTATTAGATTTAATTAGTATAGGTAGAAACTTTGTTAACTATTATTTTAAATTCAATTCATGGTCAGTAATTCGTCGACAAATTCCTCCAAGCAAGAAGGCTTTCCTTGTTATTGTTATTATAACTTATTAAAAGGCTCCTGAACTTGTTAGGTGATAATGATAACCCATAATAATAATCAATAATTGTTAGGTGAAACCCATTAAAAAGGCTCCTGAACTTGGGCACAGCTTTTTGCTATTGTCTATTGAGCCCTCGAATTGAATTAACAATGCTGTTGAGGCTTTGAATTTATACGATTTAGTGCTATTCCCCCTCTCTTTCACAGAAATTTTGATTGCGAATCAAACTCCTCTGGCAGAACTTCACATCAGTCAATGAACTACGGTGGATGGCCGGGCCCCTTCTCTTAATTTAGACTTTTCTCTTTGTTAAATTCTACACAATAATTGCTCACTATTGTCCTTTGGTTTTGGTGCAAGAAAACAGAGAAAAGATAAAATAAAAACCATTTTAGACAAAGAAAAATAAGAAGAAGAAGAAGACAAAAGGATGTGCGTTCATTGCCTTTAGATAGCGATTTCAGCATTCAATGGTATGTGAGGTTCAAAATTGAAGAAAACTTAATTCGTCTATTATACATGCAGTTAAAGTATACTACTTTATAATATTCTTTTTAAACATTTACAATAGGCGCTTTTTATTTTAAAAAATATTATCTATATATTAAAATATATTTAAAAATAGTTATATATAAATATAATTTTTTTATTTAAGTTTAACATATATTTTTTTATTTTATTTTTATTTTAATAAGTATTAAAATATTTAACCTTTAATTTTTAGTTTTAACCAACAAAAAAACATAATTAAAATGTCATTAATAAAATTTATGAAAATTTATAGTTCTATTTAGTTTCATAATTCACTTTATATTTAAAAAGAAAAGATTTATTGAAATATTATTTTATAAAATAATTTTTTGAAATAAATAATTTCACTATCTTTTAGTGAATGATTGGAAATTATCAAACATTTTTGGGTCACAATGCTTGATTGTTGATTTGTAAAGGAAACTCGTAAATGTATGAATCGAATGATAGTATGAAAATTTTTATCACGAAGTCGATTTTATAAAAAAATTTAGAATATATATTATAAAAACTAATTATCACACAAAATACTAAAATAAATCTAAACAATCTAAGCTAATATTTTGAGAATGATTTTAAAATTTTAAAAAGAAATTAAATAACTAGAAAATAAATATGCAACTGGAATGATTAATGTAAACTATATAATAAAATAACATTTAGTTTAGCTTAAATTTAGTAATTTCCTTATCTCTCTTACGTTCAATTTAATGAATGAGATGGTAATGTGTCATTTCCCTAAATCACTCAAACTAATGATGCAATATATGTTTCTTATACCAACATAAATTAAAGTAAAGTTAATGTTTCTAATAATTTTAGCCTAAAGATTTTCATAAAAAATATTACTATTAAATTGATATCATGGTCAATCAATAATAATAGGTGAAATTAATACATATATGAAAGTAAAGAAATCATTTATTAAACTCATAATATATAAGCTTGATACATGAATAAAAAGCCAAACTAAACACTTGCGGAACTTAGTTTGACATATTTAATCCAATAGTCATTGTAATTAAATAGAAATACATAAGATATATAAGACAGAAAATTAAAACTCCCTCAAAATCCAGAAATTCTTCAAAGACTGAAAAAGATTGATCCGCACTCTCTATATCCTAAAAAGCTTCTCTGGTTTTTAAAAGAACAATATAAAAACTAATTAAATGTTGTATCAGATGAACTGTAGGAAATTCACAGAGAGAATAGTAATAGATCCTTCCTTGTTTAATTAAAGTCTACTTTTTATAGAATTTTTTTTTAAAGCCATTTTCTCGGTATAACACTACTATAGTTATTATTTTCACTGTCCCAAACAAAATAGACAACTTAAGAGATAACTATCCTTAATTATGTCATAACTAATTAATTTTCCCTTCGTGGGCTTTGATGAATTCAACTAGACCCGTGATATTGGTAGTTCACATGTCTTTATTCTGAGTATTTGACAATTGCAGTCCAATTAAAGTCTATTTATGTATTTTTTTTCATATTTTATCTTTTTTACTATTATCACTTGAAATTAGATAAAAGAACTAAAGTGAAGTAAAAAATACATATTTTTATATATTATATACATATAAAATATATTAATAAATTATTAAAATATTTTAATTATATATACATGATATCAACGAATAAATCACTGGAAGATCATCACAATTTAATACCACTTGATAAATTTGACGTATTCAATGTCAAAGTTGGCGGCATTAAATTAATTTATCATTTAATTTTTAGGATACTTCCAAATCAATTCTTTTAAAAATAAAATTTGAAGGTCGTTAATTAGATTTGAGCTAAAATAAAATAATGCATATTTCTTCTTTCGGATTCCACATTTTTAACTTACATAAAACTATTTTATTTCCATGCACGCCAGTACATGAAAAGTATGACAATGATGTATTTTAGTGGGTTCACATGGTATCCAATTTTCCATTTCAATTGCTAAATGGTGCTGAAATTCTGACTGTAATCCTTTCACTTTCAAACAATCCGGCCAAATTCTATTTAAAGAAAAAAAAAATATTTGTATAAAAGTAGCATCTTACTTTAGTAATTAAATTTAAAATCAAATAAATTTAATAAGTTTAATACAGTTATTATATTTTATGCATTTTACTTTTATTACAGGCATTAATATTTAAAAAAATTTAAAACTTTGTTAATAGATATATAATTAAAAATGGAGTAGAGAATCAATTTTTTTGAAATTTATATTAAGAAAAAGAATTTATTTTATAAAATGACTCATTATAATAAATCATTTGAATATTAAAATTACAATTTTTATTTTTTTATAATTGCAATTGGGTTTAACATAACCTTCTCGATCTCAGTCTACCCATGATCATTTGTCACTATCTCCCACTTACAAAAAGAAATGCAATGAAAATCATAAGCACCTTATATTCCTCTGTCTGTAATGAAATTTACTAATTGACATTTCAATCTTATATTTTGCACGTGAGATTCATTATTAGTATTTCTATTGTTACAGAAAGGACTGTGACTTCACCAAGTGGCAAATATTAGGGACCATCCTATGTCAATGAGGCAAAGACCTAGGTTTGCCATGTGGGCATTAATTAATTATTGATACCTTGTCAATTCTTATCATTTTTTTTTCCTTCTCCCTCACCTTTTAAAGTTTTATAAAAAAATATTTTTTCTGAAAAAGAAAAAAGCACTGGAATATATTTAATTATAGCAGAGAACAAAGAAAATACATTATAAAAGAAAAGGAGGGGTTGCACATTGGGTTCGACAATAACTTGAGACTTGTATAAGTTAATAGAGCTGATATTTTATATTTTTATTAGATAATTATATTAATTTTTTTTATATATTTAAAATTAATACATGTTTATTGAACTGTTTGGAATATTGAAAGCAATTATAGGATAAATTGAACTGAATGGAATGGCGGGTAAAAGTCGGTGTAGTGTAGGAAGTAGGGGATTTGGTGCATTAAAAGAACGTTTTCATAAGAATTGAATTGAAATTGATATCTACTAGCCTTATAACTAACAATTCAGTTCATAACAATCTAACAGTTACAAACATTATTATTATTATTATTATTGTATAGTTTTTAAATAACTTCACACCAAAAAGAAAAAGAAAAAAGAAGTTTCATGGGTTTGTTTTTACTTTTTAATTTTGAGAACCAAAAGTATACAAATTTGATTGTGCGGATGTATTCAAATGGCATATTCCAGTGCGCACGACAATATCAATGTTGTAATTAAGAAATTTGTAACATTTCAGTCGGATGTCAATTTCTTATCTTAATCAATTATTGTACTCTTTCTTCACTTTAATTCTCTTCCTACCTTATTGAATGTTTGTTAAGAATAACAAAATTATATATACAATTGATTTTCTTTTTTCATTTCAAATGCTAATTAAGTTATAAAATCTCTTCCCATTAACCATCTCCATAATATATATATATACTTTAGTTATATATCATAATTATAATTAATTTTTTAAAATTTAATATATATTGATCGATCTAAATTATATATAGATATTTAATGGTATTTTAGAGCTTTAATAATTTATTTCTATATATAATATGGTATAAAGATGTGTTTCACCTCACTTTTATTTTTCTTGTCTAAATTCAAAAAATAATGCAAAATATGAGATTTGAGCTAAAAACGCACTAATGGACGTTAATTGGACTGCGGCTATTAAAGGCTCGAGAATCAAAAACACGTGGGCTATTAATAGTTTGAGCCTAGCTTAATTCATTAAGGCCCAAAAAGGAGAGTTTAAGTAATTATTATGTAATTAGTGGATAATTATCTTTTGAGATGTTTAATTTGTTTAGGACAATAAAGGATAAACTATAGGAGTTGTGTGTGGAGAAAAGAACTCTAAAAAGGGAATCTCTACAAGGAGTAGAAGTGAATTAGAACAGAGAGTTCTTCAGCTATTGAATTTCTCTGGAGAAGGGTTCTATTATTCTCTGCAGAAAATTCTGCAGAGGATTATCTTTGACATATTGCTAGCTTGTGTTGCATCATTTTTTGAAGAATCATATAAGTTTTTCGAAGACGTGGAGGAAGAGGATCAATCTTATTCATTCCTTAAAGAGCCTTTGAACTTTGAGGAAATTTTAGTTTTCTGTTTTATGAATTTTAAGTCTTTCTATTTAATTACAATGATTGTTAGACTAAGTATGTTAGGCTAAGTCCCATAAGTGTTTAGTTTGGCTTTTTACTTATGTATGAACCTTTTATATTTTGAGTTTAATGAATGATTTCTTTGCTTTCATATGTTCATTAGTTTCATCTATTATTATTTATTGACTATCATATCAATTTAGTAGTAATAATGTGTTATGAAAATCTTTAGGTTAAAAGTATTAGAAACATCATCTTTATTTTAATCTATGTTGGTATAAGAAACCTAAGTTGCATCATTAGCTTGAGTGATTTAGGAAAAATACATATCACCATCTCATTTGTTAAATTAGGACTTAAGGGAATTAAGGAGATTACTAAGTAAAAGCTAGACTAAATGCTATTTTATCATATAGTTCATATTAATCATTTTAGTTGCATATTTACTTTCTAATTATTTAATTTTTTTTATTAAACTAAGATCATTCTCAAAACATCATCGGCTTAGAGTGTTTATATTTACTTTCAGTAATTTGTCTGATAGTTAGTTTTTATAATATATGCTCTACAATTCTTTATGAGATCGATCTCATGGTGAGTTTATCCAAACTACCATTCGATTCGTACACTTATCAGTACTAATTTAGACACATTATATGATACGTGTATTTAACTTTATAATAGTCAAAATCATGGGCAATTCTTGTCCTTTTTTTGTGTGTTTTACATATCAATATTTTTTTTTCTTTTTGTTGTTGTTGTGCTTTCTAACGTAATATGATATTAGTAGTTTCATTATTTGCCACTGTAAAGTGTGCTATGTGGGGAATGAAATGAATAAATAAAGAATAAGAAAATAAAAAGAAAGGTGGCATAACATGCAATGCTCAGAGTTAAAGCAATATTATATAATCATCAAATCTATGTATAGATTTGGGGCGGTGGGTGCTTGAGGCAGCTGCTTAAAAAAATTGAGTGGTCTGCCCCAAGAAAATCGACGTTTTGTTTTTTCTTTTTAAACAACAAACCCATTGCACCACTAATTTATTCTCACTATACATTCATGACTTAAATAAGCTTTTAAATTCAATTTATCGTTCTCTTATAATTTTTTTATTTTATTTTAAAAATCTGTTTTAAATTAGTTATTTATCAATGCATTGCACATATTTTGACTCGCTGATTTTGTTGTTTTATATACTTAATCTTATTGTTTTTAATTTTTATTTTTATTTATTTATTATATGGTTAATAATTGATTTGATATAGAAAAATAGGAATTTCTCTTATTATTGGTGTTTGTTATTTTTGCTGTGATTTTAGTTCAACTGAATATTTAAAAAATGGATTGAATGAATTACCTATATTATGTATTGAGAATATAAAGTTTCAAGTACAATATTAAAATAGATTTCTATGTATTAGGATAACTTTTTTTTCTTTGCTTAGGCTTCCTCGGTTGATCCGACCATATGCTATATACTATACTTGGCAATTCATAATTTAGTTCTTTATTGAAATAGAGTAAATTTATCTTAGTTATTTTAAGTGTACTATACTTTGAACGAGTGAAATGTATAATATAATTATTTAACTATATATTATTCATATAACAGTTTAATATAATATATAAGAAATAAATTGATAATAAAGACTACTTCCTTTATTCTAACTTAAGAGTGCATTTTTTTTAATTTGCATGTGGACTAAGATATGAATTTTTTAAATTAATATCATTAATTTGTTATCATTTTTTTCCAAAATACCTTTGTTAAAAACTACGATTTCAAAGTGAAAATATGGGAGAATTGATAATATGCAGAAATACCTGTCAGTTAATGAAACATATTTCTGATAATTATTTATTAAACTATTTATGAGTGAATTAAATCTGAGACCGATGAAAGGAGAAAAATACAATCATTTAGAATTGAAGGAGTGAGTTTTAGGTGAGGTGTTTGTATTTAGGCCCATTTAACTGGAGTTGTTTTCCAGGACCTAAAAGTTGGAGTCTTAATTGTAATCAGAGCCTGCAATTCTCAAAGCTTATTATATGGCAAGCCCGACCAAATCATAGATTTTCTAAAGCTGAATTGAGTTAATAAGAAAAATACTCTTCCAGTTTTAAGGGCATTTCTCTTGCGGCTCCTCCTATAAAAAGAAAGCAAAAATTTGATGTCCTGATCAAGCTAAAAATAATGAGGGGTTTATACTTTATTGCCTTTTAACAACCTGTTTTGAATGTTTATTTTATTTTATTGTTCTTATAAAAAACAATATGCTTTTCAGAATGATGGTTTGGGAAATGCATTTCTAAATACACTATTTAGTTTTATTTGAACTTTTTTGGGAGAAATATGGATATTTTATTGATAATGATTAATAAAATAAGAGATAAAAATAAATATCACACGTAAAAAAATTAATATAAAAATATTTATTTATAATAATCATTAATTATATTAATAAAGTAGTAAATTACAATTTTGTAAGAAGCATGCTAAACTCAGTAGTATTATAAATATATTTTGATGAGTTTAATTTTTTGAATGTTGGATTGAATTTTTATTTAATTATTTCCACAGAGGGAGAACTCAAATTTTTTATAATGGAAAACCATAAAATTTCTATAAAAGAATATAACACTCCTAAAATGAATAACTATAATTTTTTTAATAAAAATACTAATATTTATTTATTAAAAATATTTAATATAAACTAAGAAAAAATAACTACCGTTCATCTAAAAGTGATTGATAATAAGCTAAAAATATAAAATTTCAATAAAATGAGAGAAAGAAAAAAGAGAGGTGGCCAGAGCCTCATTTGAATTGAAGTCCTTGTGTGCGTATTTATTTTTCTTACGTGATTAGTGCATTCACCAATATTCTTAGGGATTCTACCATAACTATTGGGATTGGATTATTAATTAGTATCTTATAGCATACTGGAAGTATAGTTAAGACAGTAGATTAACTTGGTCATGCGATTCTGATAAATGTTTTAATTGTAATAATGGTAATTCTATTAATTAACTTTTTAATATGAGTTTTGACAATTATAATGATAGTTCTATTAATTAATTTTAATATAATGCTACCAACTACAGAAGCCATTAGGGTTCTCTAAATATATCCAAAATTAAGTTTGGGCAACACAATTCTGTGAAAAAAAAACACTCTAGACTCTCAAATTTACATTTAAAGAAAAAAGTACAACTAGAAAATAATACAACCTAAAATGGATAGTACAATACAAGAAGCAGTACTAAATCAACAATTATTTGGTACTTGCAATGTGCATTAAATCTAGCACAACCTCGATTTCCCTTAAAGGCATCTATAGAATAGAATATTCTTAATTGCATTTAATTAGATATTTTCTTTCCTTTGATAATTGATTAGCTACATAAATAAGAATTTTATTACATAATCTCGATAGTAAAATCTATTTTGTGATATAATTGAAAACTTAATTAGTTATAAGAAATGGTAGTGGTGCAGGTTGGCAGGTGAAAGTCTTAGAAAATACTATCCGGCAGAGAAACCAGCATGGACCCATGAGAAGTAGTAAGATATATAAAGGAAGCAACGAAACCCTAGTTGATGAAATATAGGGTAAAAGTAAATGGTTAAACCTACTTGTTACTGAAACCCTTCTGTCTGCAAGCACGCCTTACATCACCGCAGTTTTAGCTAATTAGGACTTTATTATTACTATTGCTGGTTTTTCTTTTTCTTGCATTATAAGATCAATTACGTGCTTTAGATAGCAGGTTTCAATAGTTATTAGCAGTTTGTACAATGACATGAAGTTTTGTTGGGAAACTTAATTTTGTGCTGCTGCTGCGCATGGCTCAATCGGTGGAAGATGCAGGAACTGAAGTAGAGCAAAGTGGAGAGCTGAAGATGTCAAGATGGGATAAAATATATTCGATTCAATAGTAATGATTCTCCTTCATTATTAATATCTGCAGCTGCGAAACCTTGCATGTTTTCTGTTAATGCCTAATCCTTTCAATCAATGCTGGACCTATGTGGCTGAAACAGAGTCACGTTGCCATAATGTATATCTCGTCACAAGCCAGCCCGGCCGAATCGGGTTTCCCGATAGCTGTAGAAGAGCCCGATCACATCGTCCTTTCAGGCCTTCATGCGTGTTAAATTGAATTGAATGGCGGGTAAACGTCAGTACGGTGCAGCAAATAGGCCATGTGGTGCATTAAAATAACGTTTTCATGAAAACAATAACTACTAGCCTTATAACTAACAATTCAGTTCAAAACAAACTAACTAACAGTTACACACATTTTATATATATATATATATATTATCAAAATCTTAAGAGAATTGACACAAAATAAATAAAAATAAATAAATATTTCTGATTATTTAATGTGAACAAAAGTACATAATTGAAGTTGATACTTGTTGCCATGACAATTTTATAATAATTAAATGCTAAAGTTCTAAATTCCATGCAATTAAAACAACTCTAGACAAATCTAACTGCACACTTAGTGGGCCACAGCCAAATCTTTGTAGCTGGACGATTAGTGTTTGATACGGTGGAGAGAGGAGGTGAGACAAAAAATAATAAATATTTAGTATTTTTCGTTTGATATCAAATTCTCACATATGTGTTTGCAACATTAATCATTTTCTTTTTATGTTAACTCTTTATAGTTTTATAATGTATACACAAACTAATTCTATTAATTAATAGATTAATATAAACAATTAAAATGGTAATTTTTTTTATTACATCAGGCGGGAAAATTTATTTATTTTAAAAATTTTGTATACTAACTTTAAAAAAAAAACAAAAATTTCTTGCTATACTAACATTGTACATCATAATTAGAACTAATTATATATGGTTAATCTCCATTCTAAGGAATTATATATTTTTATAAATGTACAATTATTTGATCTTCATGTTAACGTCGTACTTATGGATCGAAGCCTAATAATATCTCAATCAAGGAACATAGAATGCTTATTTTATTAAAAATGTCATTTCAGTTTATGATTATTTAAGGAAAATAACAGGCATATATCATTTTTAATTGTCTGAATAACGGTCAAGTCTTGTCTTTTCTGGTTATCCTTACTAATAGTTTTTCATCTGGCAGTGAGAAGAAAGCTAAAGATTGGCTGCAAAATAAAAATGAAAAGAAAGGTATTTCCAATTAGATAATTCTGTGGCAAATGGCTGGCAGAATAATTAACTAAAAAAGAAAGCAGACATAGTGCATAACAATGCAGTGCTCATCTTGAAGTGCATGTTCATGAAACCTGTGTATAGGTTTGTTCTTTACATTCTTCCATTTTTTACTGGATGAATGACCGCGTATAAATAAAATTTTAAATATATATCAATCTTTTTTATTTAAATAGAAAAAAAAATAATCTACCCATGTAACGATGTGATACAATATTTAGGGAGTCTAACTGTGTGAGATGATGAGAGCAACTTCGGGAGCATCTTTGCTATTAGGCCCATGTTCTCCAGGGCTTAAGATTTTTTGGGTCTTTATTTGTAAATCAGAGCCCATATTGCAAGCCCAAATGAAAGATTTTCAAACCTGAATTTGACTCATAAGAAAAAGAAAATGCGATCTTGAGTTCCGAAGACATTTCTCTTCTGTACACTCCTATAGAAGTAAGAAAGATAATGTAATTAATAATATTAACTTATAAGTTAGTCGTATGTTAAGAATTTATTTTACTTTATTCTAATAAATAGTTAAAAAAAATATCTAATTATGCATATTAAAATATACTGTTATAAACTTTTCATTATTATTATTATTATTATTAGATCAGATGGAGATAAAGATGAATCCTTAAAATATATGATGCATGTAGGATAAATTAATTAATAATATTAAAACCAATAAGTTTAATTATCAATACCAAATAAGAGATGTTAAGGAAGCAATTTGCTAAAAATGGAATTATCATAATATTAATTAATGAATCGTTAACCTTTGGTCCTTAATGGTCTCCCACATATCTTCTTGTAGATAACAAAAATCAATACATACTTGATAATTCTCCTTCATCTGAGTTTGCTCGAATTACATGGAAAAATAAAAGAACAAAAGGAAACAGGGAGAGAGAGAGAGAAGGGTGTTTTGGTATATGTTGTTGAAAAGCACAAATACAGGAGACAATGCTTGCAGCACTCAATTCTGGTCTCTTCCCCGAGCAGAAATCATGTCTTCAAAGGGTTTTGTTTTGATTATAATTTTGGATAGTTATGGTATATGTTTCACTTATACACTAAATTAATAGCCGATTCACATATACTTATTAGTTTTAAATAATATTATATATATTAATCATTTAATACCACACTTATATACGCGTCACTCTCTTATTAGTTGTCGTGTATCCACAAAATGTAGAATTTTTAATTTAATTAAAAAGTTACGTGTACTTTAAGTCATTTAATACGGAATAATAAGTGCATTTCCAACAGTTCTTTTTATTTTAAAGAATAATAAAAATATTTTATTTTTATTTTTATAAATATTAATAATTTTATTTTTTCATTTTTACTAATAAAAAGTAAAAAATAATCAATAAGTGTATAAATTGTAATTATTAAATATAAAATAAAAATAGAAAATGAAGATTTTAATATATATATATATATATATATATATATATATATATATATATATATATATATATATATATATATATATAAAGAGTGAATTGAATATATAATTGTATTAAAATTTATTATTCTACAAAATCATTGAATAGAGCAGCGTAAAAGAATAAAAATGGGATATGGTAATCCTTTTGGTTTGTTAAGTATCATCAATCACCAATTTGAAGAACTATTTCACGAAAACAAAAAGGTCCAAAAGATAGTAAAAAAATGCATATAAATACAAAGGTAAGAACCAGCACGCATCTTCAATCCAATACAAGAACTTTAAGAAATATAGATAAAGGCTACAAATCAAAAATAAATGAAGAAGCTTTTCTTGCAGAGTAAGCACAAACGTCAAAGCCAGATACAATAATTTATCCAAAGCTTTTAGAAGCCTCCATAGAGTAGAGTCTTCATGCTTGGTCCTCACGCCCAGGAAAACAGATCCTACTCATCTTATCCAACTTTTCTTCGTAAATGTAAGAATATAAGTAGTAATAAATCCAGTACCAGTTTGAAGGAGAAGGAATAGGAATATCTTTTTCTCCAAGAAACATTATATTAATTTAACTTCATTATTATACTTTTCAAAAGAGAAAGAAGCTTTGACTGGTAATAATACAGAAACTTCAATCATCTCTTACAATTAAATGAGACAGCAGTATGGCTTTCTCTCTCTCTCCCTCTCTATGTGGATATATATATTGAGGAACAAATAACATATAAGCAGCCACTGATTAAACATATACAAGAAACCCAAAAATTACATGAGACAAGAATCTGTTCTTGTTTTTGCTCATGGATGACCTTGTTTTATACTCTTTAATGCCTTTTTCTTTACTATTTCTTGCAATCTATGGAGCTGGGAAAGCTCTCTACTCCATCTGGTGGAAACCTAAGTGGCTGGAGAGGAGGTTAAGGCAGCAAGGTATAGATGGCACACCTTACAAGCTCTTGGTTGGGGATATGAAAGACTTCATAAAAATGATAACTGAAGCATGGTCCAAACCTGTTAATCTAAACCATAAGATTGTTCAACGAGTAGATCCATTTACTTTCAATACTGTTCAGAAGTATGGTAAGCATCATCAGTGATTAGGGTAATGTGTGTTTGTTGCAAAAAGTTCTCATGTGTCGGATTTTGTTGTTTCTTTTGGTTCTGTCTTTGACAGGGAAAATATCAATGTTTTGGAATGGGAAAACGCCAAGGTTGATCATTTCAGACCCTGAACTAATGAAAGAAGTGTTGTCTAACAAACTAGGTCACATTCAGAAGCCACCGTTGAACCCACTAATTCTAATTCTTGCAAGAGGATTGACAGTTTTAGAGGGCGAGAAGTGGGCTATACACAGAAGATTGATAAATCCTGCTTTTCACTTGGAAAAGCTTAAGGTTAGATTAGTATAACACCACGCTGAAGGATGTAATTAGAGTGGATATTATATATTTACTTCTCTCTGCTTGCTTTGAATTTCTTTTGAAGGGGATGGTACCAGTATTTGTAATCAGTTGCAACAAAATGATAGAAGAGTGGAAGAAGATGATTAATCATCAAGAAACTTGTGAAGTGGATGTCTGGCCAGAGATTCAAAAAGTAGCCAAGGATATCATTTCACGGGCAGCATTTGGAAGCAATTATGAAGAAGGAAAAAAGATATTTGAACTTCAACATGAGTTGATGATGCTGACAATAGAAGCAATGCAGACCTTATATATTCCTGGTTTCAGGTATTGCCTAATTGCAAGGTCTATGTATAGCTCGGCCTTAGATGATTGAAGAAAAGGATTAGTTACAGCATTTGTTCCTAACTTTGCAGATTTGTTCCTACAAAGAAGAACCGGAGGAGAAAGAAGTTGAATATAGAAATTACATCAATGCTGAGAGATATAGTTGAGAGGAAACAGAATGCAATGAGAACTGGGCAATCCAAGGTTGATGACTTGCTAAGTTTGCTTTTGCACTCTAGTGAACAGAATAGTTCAGGAAATGAAAGTGGAAGAAGAAGTGATGGATTGACAATTGAAGAGGTAATAGAGGAGTGCAAGGTTTTCTACCTAGCTGGCCAAGAAACAACCTCAAGCTTGTTAACATGGACGATTATAGTTTTAGCTATGCACCAAGACTGGCAAGAAAAGGCGAGGGAAGAAGTTCTACAAGTTTGTGGAAAGAAAGAACCTGATTTTGAAGCTTTGACACATCTCAAGACTGTCAGTATTTATTTCTACATATAATCTTCATTAATGTGCAATGTTAATGTCTAAAGTTTATATCCTGCAGGTAACAATGATTCTGAATGAAGTGTTGAGGTTATATCCACCAGCAATTGCTCTATATCAACATGCTCGAGAGGCAACCAAGATAGGAGATATCAGTATTCCAGCAGGAGTTGACATTACTCTGCCCACAATGCTAATTCACCGTGATCCTGAGTTCTGGGGTGATGATGCAGAAGAATTTAAACCAGAGAGATTTGCTGCAGGAATCACAAAGGCATCTAAAGATCATTTGGCATTCTTTCCTTTTGGTTGGGGTCCAAGGATCTGTATTGGCCAAAGCTTTTCTTTGTTAGAAGCTAAGACAGTTTTGGCTATGATTCTACAGCATTTCTCATTCGAACTGTCACCTTCGTATGCTCATGCCCCCTATACTGTTATGACACTGCAGCCACAGCGTGGAGCTCAACTTATAATACACCAAGTATAAATTGCCTCGTAATTCATTGTCATAATGACTTGCATCTTGTGAATAATGTCTTCCGTCTCTAAAGACTATTCCCATGTGTGCCTGATTGTTGCAATTGAGTTCTAATGTTTCCTAGTAGATTAGATTCCAGAAATAAATCCTTAAGATTTTTGCTTTTGAGTAAATATTTCCTGTTATTAGCATAATTTATGCTCCCATGTGGACAATGAGATCACATACTGTTTTCCCACAACATAATCCTTCATAGCCACAGATTAGTTCACATTCTAATGAGATACCTTACAAATTTGGCTCTGGATCCAAACAGGGGACGTAGTGCATGCTTGAAATGCTTCATCAACTGTAAAATGAAAAGCTTCCAAGCAAATACATGCGCTAGGCTGACTGCAAATAACATTTGTGCATTTAATAGTAGGGTTTTCCTAAGACTATCACCAAGTAAGAAATCAAGTATCGTGGATCAAGAGGATGAAAGTTATGAGATTTCTGTTAGCATTATCATTATCAGTTGTTTTAGAACAAAATTGATTATCGATTATTTTAAGCATATAAGAGCACACAAACATTTCAAATTTCATACAGGAGTTCAAGAAATGAAAAGGAAAAAAATTCTAAATGATAAAACCCTGGTTCATAGAGTCACATTATAATTTTGACTTGTATGTATTCTAAGTATCAAAAAATGGTGTCTGCGACAAGTTAAATATACTCCAACCAAAAAACCTTGAATGACTCAGAAGAAAAGACTGCAGATTCGGTGCGGCGATAGACTTTGCTTCTATGACTCCCTTAAAAGTCTAGTCCATACAGCAACTTTTCCCCCGTCTTTGACAACCCCTTACCCCCTCCTCCCATTTTATTGTTTATGATGAAGAGATGTTGAATACATGAAAATGAAAGATTCTTATGCCTCAAAGAAAAACTTAAGACCTATCAGTTTTATATGTATAAAAGAAGCAAAATACTATCACAAATCAGCCATACTATTGATGATGGCATCCACATCTGGGGTTACTATGGCATGCTTGTCAATCTCTGCAACAACACAACAATGCTTCTCTGCGGTATTGATAGCTGCGATATCTTGAGCAAAAGCAAAATCTAAGCCTGGGGAGACCTGCACGCATTTTACTATATATGATGAGAGCTGATGTTTTCCCAACTACATAAAATTCAGACTTCATCACACCGTGTCCCACTAGGGAGATGTATATATGATAATTCATAGTTGTTCTCAGTACTTACATCATAAAGGGTGTCACCGAGCTTCAGCTTAACTGCACCGCTCCTGTACACTAGCATTTTACCCATGTGGCCAGCTGGTAACTCGTCTAATTTGCAGGTCTTCTCCTCCTTCACTTTATGGCCATCCGCAGTAGCTAAGCGCTTTATCATAGGCACTGTTGGTGGTAACTGAAGAAAGAACATATTTGCCTCTACGTTTTCTTCCTGCCAGCAAAACATCAGAAGGTTGAGAATGAAATTAAACTAGTAGGAGTAGATGACTGTCACTTTACCAACCATTAAACCAAGATTTATGGCTGAATTTGTAGAATTTTCATCATACTCTGAAGTATCTGAAGCCTCCCCAAATTCCTCGGCATTGAGAGTTGCTACAAGACATATGAGATGATGAAAAAGTTAATGCAATACAGAGATACAAACCACAGAACATAAAATCTAAAATCATCAAGTAATGTATGCATACACACACTTATTTCTACTAGTAGCCTTATCATTCTGTAACAGGCACAGCCATCTAAATTGAAATTATTCCAAGTGCCTTTGTTAGTGCATTTAATCCCTCTTGAAAGATTAAGCTCCCAAAATACCTGGATTTCCTGAATATGGCCTTCTCAAAGGAAGAGTAACAGGATAATAACTGTAATAATTCTGCAGTAGAATGAAAAAGGTAAGGAACAAAATTGAGTAGATTGCACCTATATGTGAATGCTTACACTCAGACGCATAAAACAGGTAAGTTGCCTTAATAATAAGGCTTATAAGCTTTAGTCATAGTTTTCCTACCCATGGTTCAATGTATTCTTTTTCACCAAGTTCTGAAGAATAAGCACCACCTGCGAAAATACAGCTTTGTAAAGCACCTGAACGCTCCAATAGTAGCAAATCAGATAAGAGCAACTCCCATACCATTGACAGATGAACCCTGATTATGGTTAACTGCAGCTCCAACTTTGGGGGCAGCATACGATTTTATGCTAGGGGATGCAGCTCCAAAGCCAAAAGCAATTTGAGAAGCTTGCACTGTTTACAAATCAAAGGAACAAGGATTCGCGATTCATATAATAAAAGATGACAAGTAACACATTGTTGATGAAAGAACATACATGATGAATCTAAAATTCCAGTATTTCTAGCACAATTCATGCAGACCATAAGTTATCCACATGTCGTCAGTAAAATGGTATAATAGCGATGCTGTCCTGGCAACAGTAAAGAAAATCAGCTGCGACTAATTGTTAATGTTTGCATATGTTGAATAATCTCAATCTTCAACACAAGAAAAATTACATCTAAAAGTAATGCTATTCTGACAATAATGACATCAGGTCACAACTTCTACGAGAATTTAGCTAGCTTAACTGATCATGATTATAGACAAGTTAGAAAGTCACTTGCAAAATAGATCACCCTAGATTCATCTATGAAAGACTGATTAACTTACACTACAATTTAATTATCCTTCAGCTCCTCTCGTGCTTGTTCAGAATTTGGGAAGAATGTCTTCTTCCTCTCATGAAATTCACACACGCATGATGTACATTGTGTATATATCATATAACTGTATATCTTCTTTCCACATTTTGTATATGCTTACACAAGAATATACTTCATCTAGAGAGATACAATAGCCTATAGACTGACATAAATGACATGATTAGAAAAGCCTATGTTGAACCTTAAAATGCATGGAGCAGAAAGTCATTTGAACCAAAGTACTGGTTTTAACAAGTCTAATTCCATTGTTTAACCTCATTACTTCAATAATTGTTGAGCAATCACAGCAACAAGATGTATGAGACAAAAACAACATAGCAATCACATCCAATCAACCAACTTGGAAAATTATCTACTGAGCAAATTCAGATGAACAAGGAAGGACAACAAACTAATTCTAATCTCAATCCATAAGAAATTAAGTTACCTTTCTTTTCAGCTTTAGGCTTTGCTCTCATAGACCTTTCCTATAGAAGAGGTACAAAATCCGATTATAAAAACATGAAAGCACATGAAAACAGAATAAGTTATTTCCCCGATTAAGATCAAAACATGATAACAAATTGTACAATTGACGAAAAAGCATACTTGAAATTGTTTCATTAACTTCATTGCCTGAGTAGCATCCTCATCCTCAGCCGTTTCACTGCAAACATCCAATAATAATAATAAAAAGTACAAAAGAAAGTTTGATAAACTAACTCAGCCAAGTATTGTTTCAGTTAACTAAAGTGATACTTACCTTTTAACTTCAGGCTTTGGTGGCCTGCGTGGAGGAGCTTTAGGCATATACTTGAGCTACAACATATCAAACATGCACATACGTATTCATTATAAACCTTCTTTGGAAAGAAAAATAAATATCGTCAAAAGACAAAAAGGGTATTGAAGTAAAACCTTCCTAGGTGGATCTTGAGGCGGCTTCGACTCCATTACAATCGAACTTGCAAACTTCTAGCAAAAAAAGAGAGTAATGTTCAGCAACCTTCAAACTCATTACTTAGTAATGACCCAACCCCACTCCCCAACCAAAAAAAAAAAAAAAGAAACCTCTACAGTTAACTGGTTAAAAAATTTGAATAACAATCAAGTACGCTTGTTGATCATCAAGAAAGGATCATAAGATAGATTGGATATAGAAAGTGACAGTAAACGATCATCTAAAAACATGAATATATACTTCTGATAAAGTGAGTAAATTAGTAGAGTCCAGAATTACGTGTCAGAGAAAAGAAAGAAGAAAAAGAGAAGAGATCGAAAGAGGCAGAGTCGTGTATTATAACCTACGTATACAAGCTTGAGAAGTGTGGGCTTATATGAGAAACAGAGTAGACAATGGCAATGGCAATGGCAATGGCAAATGGCAATTGTAAGGAGAGAGACTAAAAACGGCCAACCAATAACTCAGGTCACTTTCAAGCCTTTATATGAAAAACCTAGTAACAATAAGCCCACCACGTACTTCTATTCTTATTTTATTTTAACGTAAATTATATGTAAAATATATAACTTGAAATTAGTTTGTCAAAAAAATTCTTGAAATTTATTTGACAAGTTGTTTAGTCAACACAGCCATTATTATATTATTATAAAATTAAATTTATAAATAAATTATCTATTATACAATATTTTTTATTATATTATAAAAATAATATTAAATTATATATTTTTATTTTTCCTTAATTTTTCAATTTTTAAAATTTTATTAATGCCTTAATATATTTGTTAAAGAATATTCATTAATAAGTTTTAATATAATTAAAAAACTATTATATAATTAAAAATTAACTTATTAGTAAATATAATATTTAAAATATAATTTCTCTTAAAATTAGAGTAATACCTGATTAAAGAATTTAATTTATTAATTAATATAATATTAAAATATTATTTTCTAAAGTAATTATAGTTTAATTATAAATTAATTTTATCTAATTGAAAATTTTAATATATTAATATTCTACTTTTTAGAATTAAAATTAAATTTAAGTTAACAAAAATATTATATTTTATGTATTAAAAATAAATATATAATATTAAAATAGAATATTATATATATATTAAAATATTCTAAATTTTTGAAATTTATATGTTTCTATATATATTAAAAATTATATCTTTTTTAATTTAAATTACTTCAAAATAAGTTGAACAATTCAATTTATATATAAAAATAATAATATAATAATATTATTATAATAAATAATTTAAATTTATAAGTTTATCATTTTGAATGAATGAATGAAAAGTTTTATTACTTTTTAAAAAACTGTAGATATTAATAATCCAATGAAAGAAATAATTTTTAATATGGACATCAAATAGTAAAAACATCCAAAAAAAATTTATAGTTCAAAATTTATTGATGCAAATGGGTGTTTTATTATGAAAATAATGTGTACTTGTGATTCTCAAAAATTCAAAATTCAAGATTTAAAAAATGAAAAAAGGTTAAATATTAATTTAGATATTATAATATTAAAAGGAAGGACTTCCTCAAAATAAAATATATAAATAAAATACATAAAATACTTTATGCGGGTCGGGTTGGAAAATATAAATAGCCTTCTGCAATTCTAAATTTTAAGTTACTGAGCGTTAAATCAACAGAGAACTCAAAGAAATTTTGACATTCATGTCACCTGTCACTGAAGCTGCAATTGACTAGCCATGCCTACTCATGTCTTTTACCGTTAAAGAAGCAGCAAGCTAGAAGAAACAGCGCGCTAGTTAGGGATTGTAATTACTTTTAACTTTTTGTATTGAGGAAGCATAATTGTAATCAAATGGCTTCAGTTTATATTCCGGTACAGAACTCAGAGGAGGAAGTTAGGGTAGCACTGGATCAGCTTCCTCGAGACGCTTCTGACATTCTTGATATTCTTAAAGCCGAACAAGCTCCTCTCGATCTCTGGCTTATAATTGCTGTTCGTTTCTCTTCTTTCACCTTTTTGTCTCCTTTTTTGCTTCAATTTTGATTTCGTTATTACTTATTTTTTCTTTAAAACGAATTTAGCACTAATATTGACAGTACTTAGACAAAACGAATTTAATTCGTTACTAATATTTTTATTTGATTTATATGGTGCAGAGAGAGTATTTTAAACAAGGAAAACTTGAACAATTTCGACAGATATTGGAGGAAGGATCTAGTAATGGTAATTTTATTTTCTGTTGAGTCCCTGTTTAGAATAAACCATGTGAAAGAATTCAGTTCAGTTGATTTCTTGCAAAAAGTTCTGGCATTGTCTTTTCTAGGTTAGAAGAATTGAATTTTAGCAACTACATTATAAGCATTCCCAAACACCAGAATTGCTAAAAGAATTCAAATTCAATTTTTTGAGACTTTCCAAATCAAAGGGGTTGAATTTGAGATTATTGGGCAAATTGGCTTTGATGTAATCTTACCTCGACTTTTTATTTTATGTCATCTGATCGTGACAGTTTTTTTTTTTCTTTTTTTCTTTAATAATTTGCAGATATTGATGAGTATTATGCTGATGTTAAATACGATAGGATTGCTATCCTAAATGCATTAGGGGCATACTATAGCTATCTTGGGAAAATTGAGACGAAGCAGAGGGAAAAGGAGGAATACTTTATACAGGCTACCAGATACTATAATAAAGCTTCAAGGATTGACATGCATGAGCCTTCTACTTGGGTTGGGAAAGGTCCAGTGTGAAAATAATATGTTCCTATTCAATATATAGCTGAAGATCTCAATATATCTATATCCTATTACTTAATTTTTGGTAGCCTTCTTCTAATTTTGCTGTGCAAAGCATGTTGAGAAGTTATGTCTACTTGTTACAGGTCAGCTGTTACTTGCCAAGGGAGAAATAGAACAGGCATATAATGCTTTTAAGATTGTACTGGAGGGAGATCGTGATAATGTATCTGCTCTTTTGGGTCAGGTAGGGTAAATCTTCTTTGTGTCATTGATATGTTAAGGATCAAGATAGATACACATATTCTTCTTGTAAATCTAGAAGGCTTCCTCTCCTCTCTATTGTAAATTGTTTAATGTAAGTGCTATGCATGGTGAAGGGTGGTTTCTTTTGCAATTCTTTTCCGTGCACAACATTTTAATAAAGTTTTGTCCACCTGTTGTCAGTCCACCTGATGTGATATGATCACCTTTTTATATTTGTATTTAGAGAGACCATACCAACTTGTTGAGACCATGAAGACTAATATAGAGACAGCATTCATATGGTTGGAGACTGCATTTTGTCGTAAATAACTTGAATTGGATTTTGGCAGGCATGTGTTGAATACAACCGCAGTCATTACAATGAATCTTTGAAATCTTACAAGGTTTGCTAATTTTACCATTATTGTTTGGCATTAAGTATTAGTGCTATCTGTTTCATTTTTAATTCGAATATGGCCTGGTAGGAATCATAAGGAAACTATGTCTGACTTTTCTGTTCTATTTGACCTCTGGTAAGAGGGCACTGCAAGTGCATCCTGAGTGTCCTGGATCTGTAAGGCTTGGTATAGGTCACTGCTACTATAAATTGGGCAATTTAAAAAGAGCTTGGCAAGCATTTCAACGGGTTTTGCAGGCAAGTTATATGATCTTGTATATGCGCTGGTGAATCAGGGTTACCTTCTCTGTTATGCTGCATTTGTCTCACTGTTGTTGGTATCTGTATATATCATGATCTTGGATAAGCAGTTAGATCCAGAAAATGTTGAAGCTCTTGTATCACTTGCAATTTTGGATTTGCAAACAAATGAAGGTGGGTTAGTAACTTTCTATTATTCATTTTTCCATTTTAGTTTATCATTTGAGGTATCTCATTTCAATTATGTATTGTATTGCATAGTTAATGGAATAAGGAGAGGAATGGAAAGCATGCAGAGAGCTTTTGAGATATATCCCTATTGTGCAATGGCACTGAATTATTTAGCAAATCACTTTTTCTTCACCGGTCAGCATTTTTTAGTCGAGCAACTAACTGAAACTGCTCTTGCCGTGACTAATCATGGGCCAACAAAGTCGCACTCATTCTACAATTTAGCACGCTCTTACCACAGCAAGGTTTGGATACTGTCCTCATATAACTGTAGTGAAGTGTAGGCTTGCATCTTTATTAGGGCCATAATTTGTTTGGAGGTGTAGGAATTTGTTTCCTCTTTTAGAATTCCTTGAATTTTATTTCAGTTCTAAATCTGATTGAAGGAAATACGAGGTAAGGCAATCTGTTTAAATGACATTTTGTACTTTAACTGTGCTTGTCCTTTTGTCTTCCATACAGCCTCAGCTTTAGTACCCTTTTATCTGACGATTCATGTTCATGATTTTATTTTCCAAGTGTGGCTATCTGGTTGAATGAACTAGTTGTTGCCTAATCATACGGTGATCTACACTGTGTTTCAGTTTTTGCGACAGTATATTCTCAGTTTTAGCCAAATGGTTATGCAATGCCCCTATTGATCTGTTAATTTGGCACCCCTTGTTAATAAATTTTGTTAATAAAGTTTTCTTTTCTGCAGCTGCCAATTTTTCTGCAAATTTCTAATCCCGCGACCATTTCTTGTCATTTTAGTTTTTCCCTTATTTTTCTGAGCGAAATAATTATAGAGCTGTATTATAATTTTGTTACCTCCCCATGCTTATCATGTATGTTGATGTGGCCGTTTGATGACTGTTGGAAATAATGCCAATTCTACTGACTGTAGGGGGACTATGAAACAGCTTCAAGGTACTACTGGGCATCTGTGAAGGAAACCAATAAGCCCAGTGAATTTGTGTTTCCTTATTATGGTAGGTGAATATTTGTTTTTCCCTTTCTCATGTGTTCTATTTTTTTTTTTTTAAAACTGAATTTTGGACAACCCAATTTTAATGGTAGTAGTAGGATTAGTTGATTGTAAATCAGAAACCCTTTTCATCTCAGTGCAATTTCACACGTACTAGGCTTATATTTTCTGTGTCTTTGTATGTTGTACCTGTAAGAATCATAGTGGCAGATGTAACATTGATTATCTCTAACAGGACTGGGACAAGTACAGCTGAAGTTAGGAGAGATTAAAAATGCATTGTCAAATTTCGAGAAGGTTTTGGAGGTCTACCCTGATAACTGTGAGACATTGAAAGTGAGTGAGTGGTAATAGAACTTATTAATGTTTCCTTTCTCCAAAACTTGTGGGAGATCAGTTCTTTTATTTCTTAGGATTCTTTTAATTTTCAGTAGAAACTGAATATCTTCTTTTGTTTTAGGTTCTTGGGCACATTTATGCTCAGCTTGGGCAGACTGAGAAGGCTCAAGAATATTTGAGGAAGGCTACAAAAATTGATCCGCGGGATGCACAGGTATCGAAGACATATTAAACTTCTATAGATTGTACTTTCGAGGTTTTATGATTTCAAGTTTGCATATCCTTTTATTGCAGAATTGAAAAGTTGATTTTGATCTATAACTGACACTGACCTGTATGTTCTAAAGATTGTGTCGATCCCATTTCATATGCATTCTTTATCTGTTTTCACATTAAAATGAGTCTCTGTGATGAGTGTGAGAGCTGATATTCTGGGTACCTGTACTCAAGTGCTACATTGAGGGAGCATTGCCTTACGAATCACATCATAATATGTCTCTATGCTGATTTTAACTGATCATTCTGTTATTGCTCAAAATATCATGCTGAAATCCCCCCTCCTGTGTTGGCCCACTTTTAACAGATCCAGTTCACGACAAATAATCTTACCTGTAAGCTACTTCTAATATATTATTTTGGGTTTCACGGTCGCATAATAATGCTAGTTATTTCCTTGATTATAAGAACTAACCTTTTAACCAAAATGTGGGTTATTGCCTCTGGCCATATGCTCATGCAAATAGTGTTGTTCCTGATTAGATATACTAAAAGCTTTCCAAGTTTGCTGATTTATTTTGTACCTTTGGTGAATCTCTTGGCTTTCGTCTTTATAAACATAACATTTTTTTCTCCCACATTTTCAAGGTTACAGTTCAAAATCTTGCTCTTCCCAGTTAATTTTTATGACTTTTTAATTCATAGGTCTACTGCTGATTGTTGCACCTACATTGCCTCCTTTCTAAAATTAATGACATTCTAAAAGCACACAAGATCTATTCAATCTTCACTATTTGTATGATAAAACTATGCTCAAGCTCTCATGCCGTTCAGTTTACTATAACATTGATATCTTCTTCCTTAGGCAACTTCGTAGATTTTGTCTTGCCTAAAATCCTAGGACTATGAGGCGTCTCTCCATGATTCTAATTAAGATTAATTGCTAAGTGCGTACTTTTTCAGCTATTAACATTTTCATGCATCAGGGAATACCAACATGAATATGATTAAGACCATTTTGCAAGTTAATTTTAATCAGAACCAGTACTCACATCCGTCATGTTCCATGCATGTCCTTAGTTATGTTACACTCAATAGTTTCTTTTGTAATTTTCCAAATAAATATGCTTGATTGGATGACCTGAGCTTTCTCATTCTCTTAAAAGGGAAAAAAAAAAAGAAAGCTGTCTAGTCTAAGTGTGATTTTTTGGGGTAACTCATGTCCTTACATTTTAAGGTTGATAAATTGTCATATAAGTATGTGGAAGACTATGTTACTTGATCCTCCAAGTCGAGACACGTAAATATAACAAATGCAGATTCAGTGCATAATGCTTTTTCTACATTGTCTTGTCTTTAAGAAATCTTGAACTGTCATACAGGCATTTCTAGACCTGGGTGAATTGCTGATTTCATCAGATACAGGAGCTGCTCTTGATGCCTTGAAAACTGTGAGCACTTGCTATTTGTTACTCATTCATGGATTATCAATTTCGTATATGTGGTACTGTGCAATCTACATTGTTATATCAGTTTTGGGTAAATCAGAGTTAATACTGTACAGGCACGCAGTCTTCTTAAAAAGGGAGGTCATGAAGTGCCAGTAGAAGTGCTTAATAATATTGGAGTTATTTATTTCGAAAGAGAAGAACTGGAGGTTTGTACAAATTTTCTTTGGGATTGAACAATTGCAGATATATATTCCTCTGCAAAAATTGTTTATAATGTTATATAAATCCGTTTTCTCAAATATTTACTTGCATTTTATCTTCTAGAAATTCCCGGAAATTAAATCTCTAATATAACTTGCAAAAATGGTTTGGCGCCTTGTTATTTCACAGCTTGCTCTAGAAACTTTCAAGGAGGCTGTAGGTGATGGAATATGGCTTGCTTTTCTCGATGGTAAAGCAAAAACCTATACAATTGATGCAGCAGCATCTATTCTGCACTACAAAGACATGCAATTTTTTCATCAGTTAGAGCAAGATGGTCATCGTGTCGAACTACCTTGGGATAAAGTTACTGCGTTATTTAACTTGGCCAGATTGCTTGAGCAGATGCATAATATAGAAACTGCAAATGTGCTATACGTTCTTATATTATTTAAGGTATCTATATGTGCATGTGAACTTGCATCACCGTCTGTTTCATTTATCGCATTACTCCTTCTTTTCTTTTTGTAAATGCCAATATACGTTTAAAGAGACTTTTTGAACTGAATAGAACTAATTGCTTCTGAAGAAGTTATGGGCTGGCTGGCTTTGGATTTTAGTAATAACATTCTGGCTGTGTATAAAAATAGATTAGAAATGCAAGCTTCTTTTTTGATGTGTAAATAGATAGCGCAAAGTGGTGAAAAGAATAAAGGACAAAGAATATCTGATTTATACTTTGACATGCACAACCCGTTTGCTGCAACATTAACTTTGAACATCCAGAAGAAGAGTAATCATTTGCATGGTGAAATATATGGACTTGATTACCTGTTTTATCTAGACTAGTAACTTATAAATCAGAATCCGTTGCCTATTATGCATTAAACTCATATTATACTTCTCAATGGAGTTCTGTATAAATCTCAGAAAAATTGTAGAGTAGATTTTAATTGATGATTTTTAGGTTGTGTATCTTATGATATCTGTAAGGCATACAAATACTAGAAACTAGGATAGATGCAATATCATTTGCTTTCTCTGAGATTTCTTCTTTGTAACTCACTTGATTAACCTTATCATTTCTTTTTCTGTTCACATGGGTTTTTTCTTTCTCCAACACTGTATTTGGCATGGTGGATTTGATGCTTATTATACTTAAAATAGATATCTTCAGATGTCTCAAGTTTATTCTTTACTTAGAACCACAGCATACTTCAGAGTTCTATTAACCGACTTATTCTTTTGCAGTATCCAGACTACGTGGATGCTTACCTGAGGCTGGCTGCCATTTCAAAAGCTCGAAATAATCTTCAATTAAGCATTGAACTGGTTATTGTTGTCTCCTATAAATTCCTATTTCAATATTTTCTTTTCCAATTAATAATTAACCTTGTCCTTATAGGTCAATGAGGCTCTAAAGGTGAATGACAAGTGCCCAAATGCGTTATCTATGCTTGGTGACTTGGAGCTGAAAAATGACGATTGGGTTAAGGCAAAAGAAACCTTTCGTGCTGCTAGTGAAGCAACTGATGGGAAGGATTCTTATGCGATTCTCTCTCTGGTGTACATCTTGTGCATGCTTTATGAATTGTTTTTCAGATATCTTGGAATCTCTTGTATCCTCATTTTTGCATCACTTATTCTTATATTTATTGCCCTTTTATTACTATAACAAGATGTGCATCTGACACACTTATTGACATTGACAAGGGGAACTGGAACTACTTTGCTGCAATACGGAACGAGAAAAGAAATCCCAAGTTGGAAGCTACTCACTTGGAGAAAGCCAAGGAACTTTATACCAGAGTATGATTTCTGTTTGCTTCTCGCACTTCCCTTATGATCTGGGTCTTGTCTCTCTGTATAAGCAATTTCTTAGTGCTTTCTGTAATTGTGTAATCTTGCTTCCACAGTTATCTTATTTTAATTTGCATGCACTTTATCTTTTGCTTTTTCCTTTTGATGGGAAACACACTCATTCTTGTCACTAAATTGTAAATGCCATTATCTCATGAGTATCTTACTAACAAGTAACAAGTTATGATTGGATATAGGAAAGATGGGCTAATATATTTATGCCTATTCTTAAAATAACATAAAGAAATCACAACTTGTCTCCCTTTTTCTTTTAAATATAAATATGCAATATATTTTTCATTAATGCAGCAGCATCCTTACGATGCACCTTTCACATTATAGGTTTTAGTTCAGCATACAGCTAATCTATATGCCGCCAATGGTGCTGGAGTAGTCTTGGCAGAGAAAGGACATTTTGACGTCTCAAAAGATCTTTTTATGGAAGTAGGCATCTTAATTTTTAGTCATTTTTAGTTGATATAGAATGTGAGTCCCCCTAATTTTCCAGCCTTCCTTTCCTATTGGACCTTGTTTGCATTTTATTGCTGATGTAGGTCCAAGAGGCTGCAAGTGGTAGCATTTTTGTTCAGATGCCAGATGTGTGGATCAACTTGGCACATGTCTATTTTGCTCAAGGCAATTTTGCATTAGCTGTGAAGATGGTAAGTTCATCTCATATCATTCCATTTATACAGTTGTGTGCATGGGGTGTGCGTGCATGTGATGAGAATTCTCTCTAAGCTTTTCTTTATTATTGTTATTATTGCATGTGTGTTAATGGCACTCCTTTTTTTGCAGTAT
Organism: Ricinus communis; assembly: GCF_019578655.1. Classification (NCBI taxonomy): domain Eukaryota; kingdom Viridiplantae; phylum Streptophyta; class Magnoliopsida; order Malpighiales; family Euphorbiaceae; genus Ricinus; species Ricinus communis. The sequence goes on from NC_063258.1 coordinate 28,758,893, forward strand.
CAAAACTGTTTGCGGAAGTTCTACTATAGTACAGACTCTCAAATTCTCTTGTATTTGGCTCGCACACATTATGAAGCTGAACAGTGGCAGGAATGCAAGAAAACATTACTTAGAGCTATCCACTTGGCACCATCAAATTACATTCTAAGGTTTGATGCAGGTGTTGCAATGCAAAAATTCTCGGCATCTACACTACAAAAGACAAAGAGAACAGTAGATGAGGTTATTATTCTGTTGAACTGTTTATTTTCTGCATGTGCACCTAATCTCCACAGGAAATTAGCTTTAATCTTTTCTTGTCATGATATTGGTGCAAAGCGTAGAAAACATGGTGAACTAGCCCTGTAAGTCAGGACAATAACACTGACACATTGCTTGTGGATTGTTATAGAGTAAACCTTTGATAATTTATAGACTAAGCATAGTTGCCAGTTCTGTAGTTGGCTAGATTTCCATTTTAATTTATCCCATGTGGAATTGATCTCTTACACTTGGTGCATGCTAATAGCATCCACATGGGCAACTATAACATTGTTTCTACAGTTCCCAACTAGCTTGGGGACTTTTGATTGTTATTCTTTTATAGCCAAGGAACTTATAATTTTTGGTTAGTTTTTTATTGATGAATTTAAAGATGAGAAATTGCTGAAATATCCATGGAAGAATTTGTTGGACCAGGAAGCTATTTTTGCTTGCTTTCGTCAAAATTGAAGGAACTTATTGTGGTATTTCTATGAGGCTGTTAAGCATGGAATTCATCAAAGTAGATGTCCAGGAGAGGGTACTGCAAATTGAGGAGGGCTTAAGCATTCTTAACCTGATCAGGACTTCTGTAGATCGCTTATTGAATTAGAAAGAGGGGGTAACATAATTCTAGGTGATGAGAAGCAAAGGCCGGATGAAGGGTTTCACTTCAGGATCCTAATTCCTCAGACAAAGCTATATTGCTCTTTGCCTTGTGGGAGGCAGGGATTTAGAATAGAGAGATACATGTTGAATCAATTCAAAGCTGACCTGATGACTTCAAATCTGAAGTGACAAGGCTGTATCATGTTTTGTCTATTATATAACTCTTGCTTTATTTTGGTCAAATCAGTTATCAAATCTATGTTTATGAGTGAACATAGGCTTGTTCCTGATCGATAATTATTCATGTATATCTTAATTCTTATGATTGTGAAAAGCACAAGTTTTGTGCAACTCAATCAGACTGCAAGTAAGAGTTTGATATGATTCATTGATTTCTCAGTCACGAGGCCATCTTGATATGTTCATTTATTTGTAATATTCTAGGTGCACTCAGTGGTTGATGAGCATGTGAGTGAATATGGGCTTGTTCTTGATTGACAATTATTCAAGTGTATCTTGAGTCTTATGATTGTGAAAAGCACAAGTCCTTGTGTAACTCAGTCAGACTGCAAGCAAGAGTTTGATATGATTCATTGGTTTGTCAGTCAAGAGGGCATTTTGATATGTTCATTTGTTTGTAATATTGTAGGTGCGCTCAACGGTTGATGAGCTTGAAAATGCTGTTCGTTTATTTAGCCAGCTGTCAGCTTCTTCCAACCTTCACTTCCATGGGTTTGATGAGAAGAAGATCAACACTCATGTTGAGTATTGCAAGCATTTATTAGAGGCTGCAAAAGTTCATCGCGAAGCAGCTGAGCGTGAGGAGCAGCAAAACCGGCAAAGACAGGAAGTTGCTCGTCAGATGGCATTGGCTGAGGAGGCCCGTCGGAAGGCTGAAGAACAAAAGAAATTTCTGGTATACTTCTAAAAATTTGCTTTATAAATGTGGATTGACAACCATTATGAGATAATATAAGCCGGTAATATTATTTACAATTTTTGTGGGAAATAGTTGGAGAAGAGAAAACAGGAAGATGAACTAAAACGGGTGCGGCAACAAGAGGAGCATTTCGAGCGTGTAAAGGTAAAAGTCCGCTTCATGCCTCATATGTATTGATGGCTAAATCTAATCCCAGCATAAGTCCTTGGTCATATCACCAGATCTCGACTTTTCATATATAAATGTAACTAATGTATCTCCTTCGTAAAGGATTTCTCCTAGAAAATTAATGTGTAGGAATTTGTTTATTTATGATTCTTTAAGATATTTCCTACCTCACACTTGTGGCTATACTCAGTTGGATTTATCAAATCCATAGCCTTTACTTCTATAGGAGCCATGCAATATGCCAGTGAGAAATTTCTTTATGGAAATTTTGCATGAGATCTAGTGGCTGCCAACTTTCTAAGGCTAGTTGAGAGAAAATTGATATAGTGAAAATTGGGCTAAATAACTTTCCCGATCTGCATGCATATGCTTCAAGAAAACTTTAGTTTCTGATTTTCCTATTTTTGGTATCCTCAGGAGCAATGGAAGACTAGTACACCTGGTTCTAAACGGAGGGACAGATCTGAGGTAGACGAGGAGGAGGGGGGCCATAGTGAAAAGAGGAGGAGAAAAGGTGGAAAGAGGAGAAAGAAGGAGAAGAGCTCAAAGTCACGCTATGAGATAGAAGAAGGAGAAGCTGACATGATGGATGATCGTGAAGAGTTGGAAGATGAGGATGCCAATGTGAATTACGGGGAACACAAAAACCGGTTGGATAATCAGGACGAAGATGCAGAAGAAAATGCTCAGGATCTTCTTGCAGCAGCTGGGCTTGAAGATTCTGATGCAGAGGATGTAAGAATTTGTTTTCACCTTCTGTTTTTCATTTACAATTCAGTCTCTGACAGTAAATGTTTTCACCAAGAAACTAGCTACGATCTCAAATGGCATATCATGATACAATCTTACTGTTAGAAGTATACAGTGTGATTTGCAGCAACTTACAAGGCATTGCCATGTGGCCGGGTTCTTGTAGATTCTCATGATTTATATAATTTGCCTAGTGACTAGTTTTCAATTATTATGAGGCATATCGTAGTTTTGGCAGCATGCCACTGGTATTTGGTGATGCATCACTGGCTGATTTTTGACTTTTTTTTTTCTCATCATTAAGATTAAGGCTGGATACTTAAATTTTTATTTTTGTAATTCTGGTAATAAAATGATTCAAAATCTGCATGGTGAGCACCGGTCTATTAATCCCTTTCTTTTGACTGATTCATTTTATTTCTTGGGCGAAGGCTGCACCTTCATCAACAGCTAGGAGGAGGAGGGCATTGTCAGAATCTGATGATGATGAGGTGTTAGACAGTAAATTACAGTCCAGTCCAGTCCGTGGAAATTCTGCAGAATTGCAGGAGAGTGATGGAGAAATCAGGGAGGGTGCTGACAAGCAATATGGTGATGCTGCTTTCGATGATGAGGATTGATTTTAAAGATTTTTAACTTTATAGCAATAGGAACAAATTAACATGCAAATATTTTGAGAAAGGTGAATGCTGTTGTGCACTAGAGGATTAGAATTCCTTTGATTGTTTGAAGATGTTTGCGGGGCTGCCCACCGTAGAGTTGTCATGCAATTTATAGGTTTTTGTATGTTGTACTGATGCAAGTAAATATTAATTCGATAGCAACTTTCGCATTTTCATGGCTTGTATATATATTTTGTTTTCTATTAAGTCTAAAATTTCGGTACCTCAGTTTTTTTATTTAATTCCTTATGCTGTATTTACTGATTGCTGAACCTGAAGGATCCCTTTACAAGGAAATTTGTCGCTGCTCATGTGCTTTTGGACTGGGTACTGTTCTGCATCTAAGTTATCTGGGCTTGAACTCATGTGGACACTGTTAAGATTTTCAATTGCATCAATATCTCCCAAGCTAGTAACATAGGTATTATTGGAACAGGAAATGCAGGCTGGATATATTAATGGGGTCACATGCCATCGATTGCAAGTCTCTGAGAATTGGAATTTAAAATGTAGCTAAAATTAAAAAAATACACGTATTACTAAGTTAAGTATGTGGGTGCGCCACTGGTTGCAATTTGCTAGGGTATTGAGGTAATGAGATGTAAACTTGAGGAACTTGATGCCATAATTGCCTGTTGTATGCAAGTGCTTGAAGTTGAGAGTTGCTTGTCTTTAAAGGGTGAGGTAAGGTGATCTCTTTTTTCTTTTTTTCTTTCTCTCTCTCTCTCTCTCTCTCTCATGTGTTTATGTGTCTGTCTCTGGAGTGATGACTGACAGAGGCAGAGAGTCAGATTTTTCCTTGGACGGGTGATGGGTGAGAGAGGATTAAAAGTTGTACTGTGTATATGGGTGTGCTTCCTTACTGGCTACTGATTCAGTGGTAAAGCCTTTTAAGTCAAGTCTCTAAAAACACTATCTTTTTTCTGAGAGCAATGCAGATCCACGCTCACACCCCTATCAGAAGCTTCAGAACCAACAGTGGCAGGCGAATGCTGTGTTTGCCATGGCCTTTACCAGACCTGAACACCCACCCCCCAGCTCTCCTGGCTGGTCCGTGACCAAAATGCCCCTTTTTTCTCACTTTTCTACTCTACCAGAAAACATTTGTCAATTCTGTTCATTTATTATACCCTAGGTTACCAATATATTATAGCATAAAAGTGTTGCATATTAAGTTAACATAGACGTGGTCCTTAACATTAACATTGAGAAAAAAGAAAAACAAAATATAGTCGCATGTGGTGTCAGTTTCACAACTGCGAGTAGGGTCTAAGTGTGTTGGACGGTTGGGTGAATAGAGAAATGACAAATTAACAAATCTTGGAGACATTTGGCCCCTTAACTATAACTGCAGTAGGCAGCAGGTTGATCTCAGCTAAGTGATTGAATTCAATTGAAAGCAAGCATGAAAGTATTAAAAATATCCCTATCTTGGGCACCATTACACAGATAGAGCCTAGTCATTCAATCTACATTAGTGATCTCTAAGAAAAGAACAAAACTGATAAGATGCAGAAATACATTGGATACTTCATTAAACATACACATAATAATTCAATCCCAACCACATTTTTGCTAAGAAGCAACAGAAGAAAAACAAAAATACAAAGCACTTCTTCAACCTAACAAAAAACAGCTACCCCACCAAGTTAGTACATTCTTGGCCTTCATTTCAGAATTCCCCACCTGAAAACTCAACCATCTGTTAGAAAGAAGAAAATATAATATATTAATGAACAAAGAAAATATTGGGTTTTGAATAGAAGAGAATATTTTCTGAAAAACAAAAAAGAAAAAATGAAAACCGAAATTACCATTATGAGTTCTTGAATTGAAGATGGGAAAGTCGTGTGAAGAGGAGGGAATAGAGATTGAGAGCCTAGTTGTTGATGCTGAAGTACTGTTTGGTGACTTATCATCTAAATCAAGCCATGAATCTTTGTTCTTGGGTGGCCACTCATCAAAGAAGCGATGAACAGTCTTTTGAGGCTCTTCTTCTTTCTCAGGCAATGAGCATTTCATATCAGTTCCAAGAAAATAACTTTGTTGATGATATTGTTTTTGTTGTTTAGGTGCGTCATGATCACTTAAGCTATGGAGCTGCAAGTAAGAGTACTCATTATTTAGACCAGACAAGCTCCTTTGGTTTGAAGTAGTAGAGGAAGAGCTCATTGTTAGTGGAGTAAATTGCCAAGCATCATCCAAAGATGAACCAGATAAACTTCTCATTGAACCAGAGGTTTCTGAGAAGAAAGCATGCTCATCAACCTCTTCTTTCAGCCCGTAAGCATTTCTGTTTGTTTATTTTCAAAAAAACCAAACTCATGAATCAAATTCGCAGGCAAACCAAAACACAAAGAAAAACAATTAAAGTACAAGCAATGTCATAAAAGAACCTGTAATCTGCGCTAGCAAGGGAACAAGAACCATTAGAGTCCAAAAGCAAAGGAGTAGAGTTGTCTTGTGGTGAAAGACCAATTCCAGGAGGTCTTGAAGATGTAGTATGTGAAGAAGACAAGAACTGATGGTTAAGATGGGAATGGTAACCAGCATAGTGAAGGTGGGACTGATCGGATGACAATAAAGAAAGAGAGTGAGAAGGTGGGGTTAGTAAATTAGAGTGATTCTTGGTGACTGATGAGACTGTTGGGTTTGTTGTTGTTGCTGTTTGATTTGCAACTTCCACAGGCTTTCTTGAACGGTTTTTGCCTCTATGCATGTGTCTTTCACAGTACTTGGAATCTGGGTATGCTTCTTTTGAGCACCTCCATTTCTTTCCATCTGTTCTTCTACACCTTCCCGGCTCTGGGTCTATTTTTCTACCGAGACCCATTTGGAAACAGCTCCACCCAACTACAAATTCCAAAGAAAAAACATAAAGTTACGTTTCAAGAAACCCACTGAAGAAAAATGGAAAAAAAATCAAGAAGCTTTATAGGTCTTTACTGTGAGGAGGTTGGCGAGGAAAGAGCTTTGAAGAAAGGGGAGAGTCCAAGCAGCTTCTCTTGATAGTAAAGAGAAGATCAGATGGAATAGGAATGCCTGAGACCATATACTTAAAGATAAGTGCTTGATGTTCAAGCTCTTGCCATTGAGACGCAGTGAATGGAAACTTGTTTGTTCCACTCATCATGATATCCAAGAACAAGAAAAAGGGTAACTTCGAATTCTCAAATATCAAACAGAGAAGAAAAAGAAAGGATGTCCTTCTTGAGAAGGAGATTAACAGTGAAGTGAAAGGAAGAGAGACAGCTGCAGAAATAAACAGGGAAAGCAGGTGGTGATGAGTATGAATGTGGGTTATTATTAGTACTATAATAAGATTTTATTTTTTACTAGAGAAAGAGAAAAGCTTGAACTTTGAAGAAGAAGAAGGAGAAGAAGAAGAAGAAAAGGAGAAGTAGAGTAGGTATATTTATTTCAGGGACCATTGGCCTGCAGAATCTTCTGTACATGGATAAAACTAATGGTTCTGATTATAATGCTGACACCACTCTCTTTCTCTCTCTGCTACTCGTATTATGACTGCACCTCTCTGTTGCTTCTGGTGCTGCTGCAGCTAAGCTGCATCTGTTGCAGCTCTTGTCTCTGACAACTCTACGGAAACCCATAAACTAAAGAGAAGATAGTGCATTATAAAAAGAAAACTGTAAAAAAAACAAAAGAGAAAAATAGTTTTTCTTTCTTTTCTTTTCTATTTTTTTTTTTTTTTTTTTGGTCTTTTGAAAAATGGTGTTGAAGAGAGTTGTTGGTGTCTGAAAGAAAGCCCAATCCCTGCCTGCCTGCACACTCAGAAGATTGTACGGTTTGAGCTTTTACTGCTACTAACTCTTTTACTTTTTCTGTTTCTTTACCTCAGACCCCTTCAGTAATCAGTACCCTCCACTCAACATTATTTTGCCCTTTTTCAATTTGGGAAATTGAGTAAATGAGAGAAATTCATTCAGCCTTGGGGGAGATGGCTCTTTTCTTTTGGCTTCTGCCTTCTGATAAAATGTTTTACCCTCTCCTGCCTCTAATTTTCTTTCTTTTTCTTTAATTCAAGTACTCAGTCAAATTAAATGTTATATTTGTTTGCTTTGTTCCAACAAATTCTTTATTTTTTTCTTTAAAGAAAAAAATCTTATTAAGATGGGTTGGTTTGCTCGTCTTTTTTTAAACAAGCGAGTCTTTGCTTAACCCATCCTTATCAAGTGAACTCAACCACTGACACTACTTTCACTTTCCTTTTTGGTTTACCTTCATCACTCTTTTCTTTGCTTAAGCATACTGCCACTCCATTCACTTTCTTACTTAGATTAGTAAGATCTTGATATTAAATCAGTAACCCTAACCACAGAGTGGAGAACTAAGTCATCACACACCATGACGAAATCTCTTTCTTACTTTACTGGATCCCTTATCCACCTCAGATGCATGGCATTGGCAGTTTCTTTCTTTTAAGCAGCTTTCTCAAATAAATAAACAAATTGTAGATTTTAGCCCTGTGGAAGCAGGATTCTAATGTTTAGGCAGACACTTATCATCTCTTTGCAGGAATGACTTTATTTGTTTTTCAGCACAGCAATAGAGAAAGGCATGCTTCTGATGGACAAGGGTAACTAAGTATGTGATCTCTTGTCGCTCACCCTGCAAAGTTAAAATTATTCTATTTGTTAACAATTTCAGGTTCGTAATGTTACCGTTGCAAGAGCATTCAAGTATCATTGAGCCTAAAGCTCAAAACTAAACCTAAAAAAAAATGATCCAATTGTACTCGAGAAAATTAGGCAAACGAGGGTTCTCTTTCTTTGTCATTTAATCTTTTTAAGAAGCACAAACTTTGTTTCTAAATATACTAAACCGATACAGGAAAATGCACCCTTAGAATTACTAGGAAGAAATGGGGATAGAGAGAGAAGGGTATTTGAATAAAAAGAAAGGAAAGGAGGCACAACAAGGGGCATTGATTTAGTTGGCTTGCATTAAATTCCCTGGAACTATTCTTGTATTGTAAGTTTGGCAGAGGCAAGAGTTGTTCAAAGTAGTGCACGACTCTTTAGCCACTGTTGTTATCTCATGGCAGACCCAAACACATGCAAACCACCTTTTCTTTTGGTACAAAAGCCCCACTTCAACAGAACATCCCCCCAGGTGCATTTCTTGATTAAATTCCCTTTTCAAATTTCCCTCAGCCAATGTTTTTTTTCCCCTTCCTCAAAACGTTTACATTTCCTTTTTTTCCTTTTTTTTTTTTTTTTTGACTCAAAGTGGGTCATTCCATCTGATATTTTCCTCGACATTTCACTTTCTCCACTCACTTTGATTTACATTTTCTAGCCTCGGGCAAACTCGAGTTTTGGTAAAAAAACATTAGCATGAGCCTCAAGATTCAGTATCAGTTCACAAAATCTCGATGGGTCTACTGTTGAGAATTTCCAAGGGATGGTCAGTTTTAATTTGCTAATAGCATAATGTTCTTGATTTTGAAGGTTGAGAGTAAAGTTTGCATCACTTAAATGATATGGAATATATAATGTAATGTCACCTTTGCTAGTAGAAGATATCAATCTTGAATTCTTCCAAGGACCATTGCCTGGTTTATCACTCACATCACATGTCATAAATGCCAACCCAAGTTGGTGAAGGCACCCATCATTCATCTACACCATTGAATTATTCTTTATAAAATTAAAAAAAAATTAATTATTTATACCGAATTTTTCGGCATTGTTTCTCCTTGTAATTTTTGTAGGCCAAGGATTGATGAATCATTCAGTATATAATCCTCTGAAGAATTTCAGAAATAAAATTATGCATGACTTTCTTTATTTTTTTTATTTTTGCATATGAATGAATGCGGAGGATAAGTAATGTGTGAACAGTGCATTGCTCGTATTATACTTAAATAATTGCTCCCCAAGAAGGAAACAATAAACAGACTTGTTGTGGACCATACCGTCCAAAGATATATCAGAAGTAGCAACTTGCTTCCTTATTGCCATCCTCAGCCCTCAGGGGAGAAAGGCAAAAATAATGAATAAATAAATAAAAGCTTCCTTTTTGGACATCAGAAATTGCATGCGTAAGCCTGTATATATTTTCGTTTTGCTTCGAGGACCTAATGATCAGTCACTTCTGCAACTTCCTGAAAGAGCCCACACCCTGTACTGATTGTCCCAAGCTAGGTAAAAAGACCCTTAAGTTTAAGGCCCTAACCGCAAGCCACCTCTCATTAAACAACACCTGCTGCCCCCACTGCCCCAAATATTGAGGCAGACAAAAACAACACTTGCTGCCTCCAAGTACTACTGATTTTTCAAAAATTACTGTACAATTCTGTCTTATAATCCCTTCGTCCTATATATATATCACTTGTACATCGCATATATCTAGTTGGAAGGAGAACAGGATTATACCTGCCAGAACTAATAGTTCAATAATTCTATGTCTTTACTGAAAATGGAGCACATTAAGGGTCTAATTCTCGGCAAAACTCATCCCTTAAGTGGATAAAATCATGAAACCTCATATCTGTGCTAACCCATTTGGACAAAAAATCCCATAACTCTGCTACCGTTGCATGCATAGCGCATATTATCAATGTCTTGGTGCCTCTGGACGTGGTTGATTCTATTACTTTGTCCTTTCTTTTTTCTTTTAATATACCGGAGAGCCAATAAAATGGAGTCTTACACAATTAGGAAGTATCCATTCATTTACAGTCTCGACCTATAGAAGTAATAACTCCCCCAGCACGAAGAAAAGAAAAAAAAGAAAAAACTATTCTATTTCGAAAAGCAAAGGCTCTTAGGACATAAGCTACGTCTCAACTGTGATTCAAACAATTTAAACAAATGTCTTTTTGATTAGACGTTCCCCACCCATCATTCCAGTTTTATACCCACAACTGTAGCATGGAGCTTGAGCCATCAAAATATGGCCGAGTAGCTCATTGCTAAGGAACACGTTTGCACCATCCAATTATGGTTAACTAGTGATGTCAGAGCTAAAATACAAAGGCGTGCTCACTGGTTGCACCATCCCATTATGGTAATTCAGTGTCGTCATACCTGTCAGGCAGTGGTCCAATTGAGCTGGTCATGCACTCATGCCAGCAGGGTATCCAGGGTTACTATTTAGTGAAGCAACAAAATAGTACCCACAGAGAATAGTTTCAAATTTCTAATCTCAGGATACTATGCAGCGTAAAGAAAGACCCAGGAAATTTAAAAGCATACGCCGTCCAGCATAGCAAAGGAATTGAAAAGCGCTTACCATGCACGAGTTTCCAGCAATTGGATCCAAATGAAACATATTGATTCAATTGTTGAGAAATTAGTGTGCATACATGAACAGTGGAACCTTTTTCTGTAAAAACAATATAAATATTACTTAAAAGAGAAATGCAACTCTTTTTTCAACTTTCAAATGTATTATCCAACCAAAACTGGATTTCTATGATGCCATCATGCATTTGCCAAAACCTATTAATAGTTTCAATCTCTCACATGTACAGCTGAGAAAGGAAATGTGTATAATTGTGTATATAAAGAACTCTTCACCATTAAGCTAATATAGGACTAACATAAGTATCATAATATTAGAATTATACAAGACCCTTTCTTTTCTTATATAGCACTGTACCCCCACTGGTCTCTCGCAGGCAGATTATATGCCCATCCCTCCTTGCCTGCTTTTGAACCCTGGGTATGCGCTGCTGCCCCCTTGCAATAGTGGGACTCTAATCGAATGCCCATTGATTAAACATTATGTGTATGTTGAACTTGTGTCCACGTAACAATATATTTATATAATTACAGGCCAACGTTTCAAAGCAGCATCATTCCTTCTGGAAAAAAGAAAGAACAAGATCTGTATGTACAGAGAAGAGCTGTGTGTCTACAAAGAGCTGCTCAGCACAAATAAAGAAAATTTTGTCAGTGTGCTTTCTCTATTACTGTTTAAACAGTGCAAAATCAAAAAATGTTGAAACCAGGAGCTCCAAGAAATGCGGTTGAAACAAGGTTAAATGAGCAAAAAGAGTTATTTGCACAACCCCAAGTTAATTGCCAGAAAATCTATCAGAGCATGATAGGAGATATGTGCATGTGCAGGTGTACTAGAGAATTAAAGAATCAGTAAATTGTACCAAATGTCAACCCATTGAATGAGATAAAATAAGAACAGTAAAATAACATGCCTTCATGAATGGCCGATCACGACTAGGGAAGGAATCTATGAAGCTCTCCTTTAAGAGCAACGATACCTACAGGTAGAAGGAAATCAGTATCAGGTAAAGAGCACAATATGTGATTATTGACTATTTAAGAATGAAGTGTGCATGAAGTAAAGACCACTCTCTAGCATGTTCATGTTTTGCATGTAAAGAGAATTAAACAGATAATAAATCGGAGATAATTTTCTTTCTGTGGGATCATTAAACTGTTTTATATTCTTTTATATGATTACCATGAAAGAACACATTGATCTAATAAAAGATTCACCAGGCTACAATGTATTTCCATATTTTGTTTTTTTTTCTGGAAAGGAGCTGTTGTGCTTTGGCACCCTCCAGTAACCACCAATAATCTTTTTATATTAACTACAACAACTACTGTAAAAAAAATAGTTTGTTATCTGATATCAATACTAAATGCACTAATACCCGTTCTCCGAAAGGGATGTGGTGATTAATGAATCTTTTCTTTGTTCTATCCAATAAAATTATGCTGATTAATTTCTTCTCTTCTATTCCATAAACTTTTTCTTCTGAGAAATTATTGGAAAGGCACGAACCTTATCATTATTGGATTGTACATTTGTAATTGTGTGTGAGCGCAAGTTAGAGCAAAGTGAATCCAAATAGGATCTTAGCACTGACAGGAAACCCTTGGCAGCTTCAATCTGTAGGTAATCACAATTTCACAACACATGAATTAATTAACCATCAAAAAGATCAGCTCAGTTCCTCATAATTTCTAGATAATAAACTTGTGGAAAAAATGAGACAAGAAAGAGATCATCAAAGAAGTGCTGATCACTAATTTGTCAAAGCACTTACTAATGGTCACATATCTACACAGAAAGAGAGACCATCATTAATGATCTCAGTTTCAATGACAAATAATCATTGTTTCACTATTTGGACATTCCATTTATGATTTTCATGATAAGGTCCTTCAACCATAGAAGAAACATCTCTGAAACTTCTATTAAGAGATCAAGTCAAACTTTTGCTTCCATAATTGACATTCAACATAAAAAAATGTAAAACTGGATATCTAGTTCTGATGCCAATGTAAAATTCAAAGGCGCTGCCCTATAGTCCATGCTATAAAAAGAACATCAGGTAATGAAAATAATTATGCACAAAAAATTAGAAAATGCAAATTATGTAGTGGTAAGCTGGATGTATTATGGAAAAGAATGATTAAGCAGAATAGCATACTTGTACATCTGTACATTCGTGGACTGGCCTTTTCCTTGCTAAATAACTTTCTCCCACAAGCTTTGCATGATAGGGACTCAAGGATGAAAATAACTCCCTGTGTTTTGGTAGTTGTGGTATTGTATGTGATTTTACCTGTCGGCCAAAAGGAAAAAGTAAATTACATGACTTGCTCAAAGTCAAAGTATAAACCACACAGGGTATGACATGATGAGTCCTACCCAAATGTAATTCAGAAAAAGAACAACAAAATCATGAATAAGTGCTGGCTTTAATTAAACTAGGTTAAAATATATTGCATAAGGTATTACATCACAAAAATGCCAAACATGTATCATCCTGAGCTATGTTTATCATCAACAAAATGCCTGCTCCGAAGGTCATGAAAAAGGCGAAAGAAGAGGGAAAAGGAAAAAACAAACATGGGGTAGTTGCTAGCTACAGAAGTAGAAAGCCTAAGATGCATCCGATGGCCTTCAAAATAATTAAGACATGGAAGTTATAAACATAATTCAAATAGCTGAAAAGGAAATGCAAACCTGGTTCTTGTTAACATCAACCAGAATGACATTGGTTAATTTTGACTGTACTTCACTGGTTTTGTTCTTTACACCAACCTACACATGAATATAACAGTTAGTAGCCAACTAAGGCCAGTCACTAAAACCAATATGCAAAGAATTAATTAATATGTAAAAGAGGCTGGAAACCAATGCTCACCACATAAGGAACTGGTGCGTCCAAAAAGTCCAGCATATCATCTGGTAAAATCTGGAAATTTATTCATAGAATTAAAAAGCAACGACGGCCCAGAAGAAATCAGTCAACAAAACTAGCTAGCCACAAAAGAAATACCGGCATTAATAGGCTTTGCCATTGATAAGGACGGATTAGAGGGACAATAGACAAAACTGATGCAGATAAGATTCCCTGTGTAGCAAAATGTTAAAATTGATATATGTAAGAAAGCTGAATTAAGTTTCTACAAGATTTAACCTGAAAAAAAAAAAAAAAAAAAAAAAGGATCCGCTGAGTAATTTGCAAATGACATTCTAACATAGCATAGTTCTTGCTCAAGTCAACAGTAGTTTTCAGCTTTAACCAAGTTTCATTAAAAATGCAGTTACAGCCACTGCCTGCAACAAAAGGTTGATGTGACTATTCTATAGGCTGTCAACGAGCCACCAATGGAAAGATAAATAGATACTGCAATTTTCAAGCTGGGATCAAAACAAATTCATCTCAAAAGTTTAGAGACAGTACAATAACTACATTTATCCACGTGCATAAGATATTGTGAACTTGAGAAGAGGCATGACAATATTACATACCAAATTAGAACAAACAAACACAATCTGCTTCTCCAGTAGTGCTCCAGCAAACAATGTTAACACCTGCAGGGGAGGATATTAATCGCAAATGGTTTTTCTGTTTGTCACCTTAGGACAGTGGTGAATCAGATTTAGGCATATTCAGAACTATCAATGGTACAGGGAACCTAGAAAAAGAGTTGTATTAAAGAAATTGCAAATTCAACTTCAACATGCACATACATTCTCTAGACGTAAGGATCCACATATGCATGCAACAGCCCATGTTGATAATGCAGTGGCTTCCTCCTCTGCAGAGAGTGCACTGTGTGCCTGATAAACATAAACAACAATAACACGTGTATGTCTGGAAAAGAACAAACAATTATTTAACTACACATGACAAAGGATAGAAGCTAACTTTATCTAATCCAACAAAGCTAGTACTGAATGTACCTCTGCAAATTCCAGACTCGTACTGCATGTCCGTAAATCAATAACTGAGCCAGCAATATGTAGAACTGTTTCATCTGTTCTATGATATTCAAGGGGATGAAGATGCTCCAACGGATGAAGTCTAAGTGTTGAACCCCTAGAAGGGCAATGTAACTGGTAGTATTTGCAAATTATTTGCAATGATCCATAGTTGTTTACCTGTAAATAAATGAAAGTAAATAACTTTTAGTAGTTAGGAGAAAAGACTGAACGCTAAAAGAATCAAAAATTACATCTAGACCATAATAAAGCATCTCCAAACCTTAGCCCATTCAAGAATATCCATGTGATCATTAGTATCTTCCTGGCCAGAAGTAGATGCCTCTTCTGTCTCTGTATCATCAATATCACTCCTAAAGTTTCGGTCTTCACTAGGAGAACCCTGGAAACTGAATAAGAGACAAATGTAAAGCAGGCTAAAATTATTTCTCAAAAAGAAATCATGTCCGCTCATATAATCAAATATGCAAAAAAATAATGTCCACCAAGCTAGCAGGGCTTCAACCTAAAAGAGACAACTTGCCCTGGCTATTAGAATTCAATTCTCTCTGCTCCAAACATGTAATGTTCATTTAATGATTCATGATACGATGACAATGCCCTGATAAGTAAGAGGAAGACATATTTTAACATTTACTAGAGTTCTGTCACATATTTTATCTTATCTAGTATATATTTTAATACGTTGAGTTGCCCAAGTACAAAGAGCTTCCTTAGAAGACAACCCTAACCATTACTTGCTTCTCCTTGTATGAGCATGAATAAACATGGACATGAATACTATCTCCCAAACATACACAAATACTAAATGCAATGCACTCTATTCACCAAAATAATTTATCTAAATAATCAATTACTTTCACAGGAATCCAGTTTTCTAAGCGCTCCAGTGAGTCAGGTCAAGGTTAAGTAGATAGATTCACAGCATTAGGTCAACATTCCAGTAAATTGTGTTCCACTCTCTTGCCTATCAGTTAGAAGAATCATTCTTAGCTGAGTAAATATACACTCTTAAATGTCCTGTTTTGTTAATTACAAGTTTCACTGACAACAATAACCATTCAAAATATATTCACAAGATACCTTTAAAATGACATCATACATTCAGTTTCAAACAAACGTTATTAAATGTGAATAAAACATCAAAGAACAAGAATGATATACCTGGAAGAAGATTCCGAGCTTTCATACTGGTAATAACGAATGAGAGGCAGAACAGCATTTGGTAAACGTCTCTCTTCTGCTTGCTTCTTGGATAAATCATCAACACAAATGTCAGAGTCTTCAAGGTTTCCACCACCAGATTCCCCTTTGTTGGAAACTATCTCTGTTTCAGATTCAACTGGAACAACAATATTATCATTAACACCTTTCTGCAACAAGTGAATATGCTCCTCAGTAATACAATGCTCCATGTGGTTCTTGTTATCTTCTCCAGGTGTAGAATCTCTTAAGCTTGACTGGAAAGTTTCCGCAGCCCCATCCAGCCTATCCTCTGCAGCTATATAATTTGGTGATACACTGTCTAAATTGTACCCTAAATTTTCATCTTTGTCATAACCTTCTGAAGATTCCAAGTCAAAAGCACCAATGTGTCTTGTTAATCGTTCCAATCTTTCTTCTGTAAAGATGCTGCAAGACAAGTGAGAAATGTCAAAAGAAGTACAATAAAAACAAAATATAATCACATATTAGACGTAATCATGTTTGTGAAGGATATATGTTTAGTAGCATCTCCACCACAATATAACTATACAAATTACAACTTTAAGCTCATTGCTATAGAATTATTGAGAGGTAATAGGAACTAAGAAATAGTTGATGAATACAGAAAAGGGGGTAAAATAGATGCACCTGTTTAATACACCAAAATGCAATTCGAAGAATGGCAGCCTTGAAAGAATACAGTAACATCTGCGTGTTGTTAGTACGTAACGGCTCAAAGATGAGCAGGAAGACCGCTTATCCGAAATCATGGACAGCAATCCAGAGGGTTTTTGCACAATTTCATCAACTAGCACGCAGCAACCATACAACGTAGAATCATCAGCAACCTGGGAAATAAAAAATAAAGGTTAACAAATCGTATGTCAAATTCTAACCACATAACATGGGAGTTACCTAAACAGGAGAACAAAGCCCTTTAAAAAATTATTGATAACCACATAATCTATAGAAACTGCAATCCGTGCAAAATAAGAATAATGATGATAATAATAATAATAATAATAGCAATGGAAGAAACAAAATAACAGTAAGAAAGTTCAGAAATGAAAGAAAGGGCTAATCATCGTTCAAATGGTTTATCAAAAAGTTAGCAGGTCAGACAGAAAAGTTCGCAACAGCCATTCTATTAAAGAAACCAGGAGAGCAGATGAAAGTGAAAAAACGAAAAAAGACAAAACAAGTAGAATAATTTGTAAATTACCTGTAACCGGAATACAAATGACAGGTCACTTTGTTTAAGGTGCTCCTGCAAACAGTGCACAACCGAGATTATTTTGCAACATCACACACATTTGCAAGCATATATACCGATCTTTTGCATATCACTTTAGAAGACATTTATTACAGAAGTAATTGCTTCATTCCGGTGGGCATAATTCAGATAGATGATTGAAATGCAGCCATTTGGATAAAGCTAAATAACGAACAGAATAACATGTAAGTGTGTAACCCACATAAGTGGTTGGATAACATTGCTGTCAAGTTAAGCAAGTGTACTTAATTTGTGCAGAGTACAGCCTAGAAAGACTGTGGTTAACAATTATCAAGGGTCGAGGAAATCATATCAGCATAAACTCATCAATTAGCAAGAAAAATCTACATTGTATTATACAAAAGATACCTGCCCAAGGAGAATTTCATTCAATTCACTCATGGAAGGTGTTTTCTCAACAGCATGAACCTAAAATCACAAATTAACCATCAGAAATATCGCCATTATATCAGCACACAGATACTTAATGAAAATGTGTAAAACTGTAAGCAGTTAGAGAAAAGAGAATTAAGAGCATATCACTCATTAAATACTGTTCCCAAACTAGTGCCACCATAAACCAAACCATATACCGGAGATTAACTCAATAGACAAAATAAATATTATCAAGTGGGATTCAAGCTCTTCAGAGAGGCTGTTAGATAAATATGTTAAGTGATGCCACTAATCCCTGTGAATATCACACAATAAATATGTACTCATCTTTACATAAATTGTTTAAATTCTATGATGAGACATCTAACTGATATTTCATGCATCTATGACGGCAACAACAATCAGATAAGGCACCCTGATAAAACTAATAAACAAATAGAAATAAGGGACACAAATCTCAGTCAGCTTATGTCCAACCTCCATGCCTCCAGGGAAGCAAAATGATAGGAGATCCTTGTATTTAAGTGGCAGCTGTTTGTCCGGGGGGTAAACAAATAAGACCTGAAAATAGAAAATTCATGATGTTAAATAAAAATAGCAATTTCCAAATTAAATAATAATTTTAACAGTTTGCTAACATAAATTCTCACCTGAGGTTCGAGAACAGGTTCTACACGAGACTGATTCTGACAACCAGGTGAGCCTTGCAATCTTGCAGAACCTTCAGATTTTCGGGCAACATATTGCCTCTGGAGTGCCTGAAGATCACAATTAGGATGAAGGCCCACAACTACCATGCTCTCAAAAAGCCTTGAGGGCTCCTTTAAAGACCTATGATCCTGCATGCTTAAACAACAAATATGTTATGAAAACAGTACAAAATAACCTTCAATTTGTTTAATAACCAATTAATATAATATGATGAAACAATTTAGAAAAACCAGCAATTGAATATATCAAGCATGAATTTCCCTCTCAAGAGTTCATTTTAAGATTTAGCAGAAGGTGCACCAAATGCAGACAGAAAGCAGTCAGCGGGTGAAAGTATACAGACATCATAAAAAAGGGATCAAAATATCTCTGCTAAGAATTTGTCATGGACTCAAAAGTAAAAAAAATTATGAAATCACACTTGAACAAAAAGAATAACATACCAAGTATTGCAGCTGAAAGTTTGCCCATTGACGCTTTTGACTAGTTAGAACTTCTGGATTGTAGGTTCCAGCTTTCACTTCAGGAGGAGGAGATGAGAAGCCTTTAAGTACTCTTGTGACATGACGCTGTAGCTTCTGAAATTGGCTATCACCGTGATCATCTTTCGATGAAAAAACTACAGAGGGCCTTGGTGAACGGGGAGCAGTGGCTGCAGCAGCAGCAGCAGCAACAGCTCTTGCAACATCTTCTGTGGTCTGCAAAAAAAGTGAAGCTCTCCAACCAGGGCTACCAGGGTCTTCATTTTTAGCCATCCTAGAAAAGCTCTTCTACTGCCACATCACACAATGTATATGTATTATAAGGCAAGTGTGAAAACGTACCTATTCAGATAGAGCAGCAAGAATGCTCCAGAACTGAATTCTTGGACGTGATTTATTCCAAACAATAAATATTTAAGTCGTTGAAATTTTCACACTAGAACATTCAACCTATATTAATAGTTTCTTGCATTTCAAACAGAAGCAGAATCACAAATTGGTCTTTACCTCCAAGAAACAAATTTTTACTTCTAAAAACAATGCGTTTGCTCAAAGCAAAAGTTTTTCGAATTTAAACTAGCAAAAGCTAAAACCTTATTATGCTCCAGTTACTAAAAAAAGATGCGATCTTAATTTTATTCTTTTTAGTTTCTCACTTGAGAAGCTACAGTTTTAACCACTCCAGTTATGAACATATAAACTCACCAGCTACTAAAATTAACACTGGAAGCTTGAAACAAGCAGATGTTTAAAATTTACAACCGTTCAGTTTCTTGAATCGAGAGCACCGTCAGTTACACAAAGCTCATAAAAATACAAGTAAAGCAACAATTTAATTAAACCTTAGAAAAGAACTTTCAGTTATTAAAAAAAGAAAAAAAAAAAAAGAATTAGCAACACTATTTTCTTACAGACATCGAATCTCCAAAGAGATACCAGTTCGCGAAAATATCATCCTATTCAAGATGAGCTCAAATCAAGCTGATCGCTGATTTATGAAGGATTATAAAGAGAGACAAAACAATTACATTTCTACCTCCAAATTTACCAAAGAGGAGCAAAAAATACAGATAATCGCCAGACATTAAATAAAATAAATAAACGTGAAAGAAACTAACCTCGACACAGCGATTAATTGAAGGATAAAAAGAGAGAGAGAGAGAGAAATAAAAGTTCAGGCGGCCATAACAAAGAAAGGTTTGATATTTCTGTTATCGTTGAACAGGCATAACGACGGAGAGAGAAAGATTTCACTAAATGTTAATTAATTAAAAAAGAAAAAAGTGAAGACTGTTATTGCTCCTCGTGTTCGACGATGATGACGGTCAGTTTCTTCTTCTTTTTCTTCTTGTTAATGTTGTTTGTTTCCTCTTCCCATTTTGTACACGCTTTCTTTGATTTATTATAATATTAACATCAAAAAGATTTACAGGTCCTTCTTCTTCTTCTTCTTCTTCGTTTGGTAAATAAGCATCCAATGTCCTAATATATTTTTTTTCCTTTTTTATGTAATAATTACCTCATGTTCCTTTTACCATTTTATGTAAGAAAAAGAAAATAATAATCCTCTTTTTTTCTTCTATATGTTGATGCGGCGCATGCTGCGCATCTCCTCGGTAGGAACAAATAGAAATAGTTATTTATTTATTTTCTTAATCTCACGCTCTTTTTGTTTAATCCTCCTCTAAATAATCATTTTCTTTAAATAACTTCTTGTAGATAAATTATTTAATTAAGAATTATTAGGGGTATCAGTCAAATACTTAAATCTTAATTTATTATTCTTTAAGCTTATCACGTGCAAGGCATATAATTTATAGATAGTTATATTTAAATAGGTTAATAAAGTTTTAACATTTCACATTAGATTATATGAAGGTAGGTGAAAGTAAAGATACATTTAATTTTATAGACATCGATCGAGTAGCTGTATGATTATATACATCAAGGAAAGCAAAGAAACTATTTCAAAAAACTATCTTTTATTATTCCATGTTAATCTTTTTATTTGTGATTCCTCTATTTAATGTATATCCAATCGTTGGCTTCAAATACCTTGACTTTTATGAACTTTGCTGAAAAATAGTGATATTTATTAAATTTATTCTTTTCAATTATTTAATTAAGTTGAAAGACCACTTGCATAAAATTATAAAATAATTAAAAAATTATTCATACAAAATCAAGGAGGGTCAATGATCAAAAACATACAAGAGCAATTAAGTATTATCTTAAATGTTTTATTGTATATAATTAATATAATTTATATATATATCCAAGTAATTTGATAAATTTTAATTGGCCTAATTACTAATTAAATTTTATATTTTGTATTTTTTAATAACTCTATTCAGTTATTTTGAAATTTTAAAATAAATACATGTGCTTTTAATTTATTCTCAAACACTTTTAGATAATAATTTTTAAAATTTTATAATAAAAAAATAACATGACAAATCAATTCTGCTTACTAATACAAAAATTAGTAAATCAATTAAAAAAAATTATTACATTTAAATGTAAAATGCAATAGAATGCACATATGTTAGATTTTTAATAGTCATATTTTTAAATTTAGGATAAATTATTTATATTGATTCATAATTATTATTTTTTAATAAGCATAATTGACTTTTCACATCATCTTTTTTGCTTTAAAATTTCAAAAATTGTCATCATAATTTATTTTTAAAAATAAATTAAAAGAATTGATATTTATTTTAAATTTTTGAATTAATTTGATAAAATTATTAAAAAATGCAAAGTTCAAGATTTATTGTGTGATTAGACCATCTTAATTTTGGTTTAATGAATACATATTAGTTAATTATATATCTCAAACTTTAGATAATATATACTGATAACGTCAACATAAAAATATATAGTAAATTATAAATTATATTAAGAAAATATTAACTATTTTTGTTAAAATTAATTATTTAGTCTAACATTTAATGAATAAGAATAGGAAAATAATTAGTTTAATTTTAAATATAAAACTCAGTATTAAAATGAAAAAAATAAAACTTCTAAAAAGTTTATCAATCAAGCTCAATTAGAAAAAAAAAAAAAAAAAAAGACAGTGAGATTCATGTGACTAGTAACTAAATCACTAACTAAAGTGGCTTTAAACGGTGTGTTTTACTAATTAATGCAAGAATTACGTTTCAAGTTTACTCAAAATCTAATTTTTAGACTAACTTTTAAAATTTTCAGTTAGTATTTTTGTTCTGATCATATCTAACACCTCTGACTAAAGTAATCGAAAGATTAGAAAAGGACATGCGGAAGAAAGCATGCTTCAATAGATTATAGCGATCCAAAAACGGCACTTTCCTTGATTTTAGAGTTGAAATTTTAATATTGATCTTGTTAGTTCCAGACTAGTCAACATTGCACACCAAAGTAATTAAATGTATCAGAGTCTAGCAGAGTTAGTGCCACATGTGTGGATTCATATGTAGGATAGGTCTTTTAGTCAGAATGACGTTTAATGAATAATCTCATGGGCTTTTCATGGACATTGTAGCATGATCGGAGTGACAAAGGAAAGAGTGTTCGCTTACGGTTTGTGTTGAAGGACAGGGGACCACTAGATGGTCCACTGACCATTGGCTAAACATCATTTAGGACATAAATTAGAGGACAGGTTTGTGGTTGTGGGGTACCATTACCACCTAATAATTTATGGGATTTTCATTAGTTTGAGTCAAGTGTTGATTGGTGCTGTATTTTATATTAATCAGATTGTGATTAGGTTCAAAATCTGTACTCTTTCAGTTCGAAGTACAATTGTAACACCATTTATCAGATGCCTACTAACCCATATGTCAAGTGAGGATGGCCATATCGGCAATGGCATCAAAAAGCAAACATGGAAAAAGGATACCAAGAATTCCTATACAAGCTGTAGAGTTCAAAATTCCGAGTTTTTTTTTTTTTTTTCCTTAAAATTTCTAAAACACGGGAAAAAAAGTTCAAGAAATAGAGTAATTGAAGTATCAAGAAAGCCAAGTAATGTTTCTGCTGTTATCATCCTGTGTTTTCTTCCTGCTGGCATTTCGACTCCAAATTATCAGACTTTGGAGCTTGCATGCAAATCTTCATTTGCCGCAGCTCACAGAATATGATTTATTATCATTATAATGATTTTCCTTTCTAACGATAGCAGCAGCCCAATTAAAATTTTATTTGCCTTTGGACAGAAATAGAAATTTCAAGAAAGTTTCCAACTCTTTCATTAGTCTCGCTAGCCGCCAACTTAGGCTTATGCATTATTTGGTTTGGTGGCCAGGTTGAAAAGAAAGACAAGGAAATGGGCTTAGCTAGGGACCCGTACCATGATAGTGATTTTTGGCATGTCCAGTGTAATGGATTCACAGCTGCACCTGTATTATCCTTTCATACAACAAAACGACCACTAAAAATAGACCAGAGACATCGGTACATCAAATTTTTAGTGTCACTAAAAGAAGTGATAATTTACATGAAATATTCTGTTATATACGCGCTTAGTTCAGTTAAAATTTAGCTTTAAAATAACAAGTTATAGATCTATTTACATTTACTGAAAAGGTTAAAATATTTATTTTATTTTATTTTATTTTTTACACAAGTTTAAGGGGCAAATTACTCTTTTTGCTAATTCCTTTTACAAGATGCTATTCTCCGACCATTAAAGCTAAAGCGTCCATGCTAGTCTCCGACCATTCTCAGTCAACGCGGTCAGAAAAAAAGAACATGTGAATTCCGTGTCAAAATCGTTACATATTTCAACGTGAATTTCTTCCTTGCGGGACCCACTAAACTCCTTTCTTGCTATAACCAGACTTTCGTGAGTATTAAGACCGCCAAATCCATATTGAGATTTTTGTTTTCATTTCTCATTATTATTTAGTGGAAGAACCATACTCATCTATCTCATGCGTGATCTGCTGCTTCTCCTTCCCACCATAAAAGCGCATCCTCTATAATCTGTGCGTCTTTTCTTATCATTTCTTGACCCGAAAATAAGCATTTCCGCTCTAGCAAGAAGCAACGATGGCGGAAACCACTCTATTTTCTCCTTACAAGATGGGCAGGTTCAATCTTTCTCACAGGTCAGTCAAAATTGATTCCCTTGAAAATTTCCTTTACCGAACTGGCGATTGTTGAGATCCAGGAGGGTATTTCTGTCCATTATTTTTTCCTTGTTTGGGGGGGGTGGGGGGGGGGGGGGACAGAATCGTCCTTTTAACTTTAATTAGTGGCACGGCAGGGTGGTGCTGGCGCCAATGACGAGATGCAGAGCGTTGAATGGGATTCCAAACGCAGCGTTGGCCGAGTATTACACGCAGAGGTCAACTCCTGGTGGTTTTCTCATTACTGAAGGCACTCTTGTGTCCCCTACCGCCCCTGGGTAATATCGTCTTTCCATCTCCCCCCTTATTTTATTATTAAATTTTATTATTTTAACTTCATTAAAAAGGAGAATCTATTATTAGCTGCCCATCTGGACCCCACTACCCACTACTGGACTTATAGTGGCTTGTTAGTGGGTCCTAATAGACACTCAGTTGGCAAAATGCCTTTTCCTATCTTCTTTTTATTTTTTTTAAAACTTTTAAAAGTATTTTAAAATTAATAAAAGATATAATTTTTTACTGTGTCAATTGTTTTTAATATATGTATTTTTTATAATTTTTTCAAATTCACAGTATTGATATTTTTATTATTATTGGTAATTTTCAATTTTATTATTATTATGTAATCGCTTTTCAGTTATTTTTTAATTTTTTATTAAGAAATAATCAAAATTCCAGTTTAAAAAGAAATTATAAAAATTGCACTTTTAATATCTTAATATAATAAAAATAAATTATAAATTAAAAAAAAATAGAATTGTTTCTTTTATATTCTTTCTATTTTCTATGTGATTGTCTCAATTGATAGCGGCTGTTACTACTGTGTTTGGGCTCAGTCGTTGGTATGTTCTGTGCCCGGCGTATGTCAATGTTGATGGCTCTTATTTAGATTTTAGATGATTTGCTATTTTCTTCTAACAATTTAGAATATTTTAATTTTAATTTAATAAAATTACCATTATTGAAATTCGTCATTCCGCGGTGCCATTTAATCGACAACTTAAACAACTAATTTAAAATATCAGATATGTTCCAAAAAAAATAAAAATAACGAAACCTGATTTTTGTCATGTTACTTTCAACCTTTATTTCATATACTATTTTGATTTTACTATTGAATATTTAATAAAAAAAGTTTTCTTTTTCTATTGTTCTGCCCATTAATGCTTCAGAAATAGAGAGAAATTCTCCACCAAAAAACACGAAAATAACCACCCTTATATACACAACGTGGCCTAGTCTATGTTAATCTACGAAAAATTCTTATTTTAGATTTGTAGTATGCCTCCATTATGCATGATCTCACATAATTGATGATTATAATAACAAATATTTTATATTTAAACAACAAAAGATAATACATATTTTAATATTGTAATTATTTTATAAGTGTTATGCATTCAATGATTGAGTTTGAAATACATTAAAGTGAGTTTCTAATTCCAGACAAGAAATAAAAAAAGGGTCATGATTTTATTAACTAGCACCCTTGAGTTGCTAAAGGAATTATTTTTATTTGATTGATGGACATGTTTCTTTTTCTTTCAAAACTTTTTAATTTCTTTTTGTTGTATTTCATGTATATATATAAATATATTGGACATCATCTAACCTTTGTGAGACCAAGGTACTTATCATCCATTACCAAGAAATGGGATACTTCATTTCATCACCACATTGATGACGTTAAACCTGAAATGTGCTTCTTAAAGCTATTTACTATGATGACTTTGTTTTTAAGAAGACTACCCTTCAATGATACACACCCATCTCATCTTATAGTGAGAAAGGTAAAATGAAAATAAAGTGATGACAATACAAAGTAACCATAGAATGCACATTAATTAATTGTATTTATGCACACTTGAGACGTGGTTTAAGTAGCAAGAGTGTTTGTTCAAGTCCTCGCATACAAAGAGTGCTTATGGCTAGTATTCTTCCTATTGTATAACCTATAGCCCATTATTATATTTGTGTGGTTTATTGTGGCTGGTTTTTGGGATGTAGTTATACGATTCCTGTAGCCTCAAGAATATGCATATATCAATGCTTACATAACTTTTTATGCAAACCCAGGTTTCCTCATGTTCCTGGGATTTATACCGAGGAACAGGTGGAAGCATGGAAGAAGGTTGTGGATGAAGTCCATGCCAAAGGAAGCATCATATTCTGTCAACTGTGGCATGTTGGCCGTGCATCTCATCAAGGTAAACTTGCCCTCTCTCTAGTTAAAAATGTGATGTTAACTTAGCAACCCTGTTTGTTACATATTTTATTTGAAGATTCTCTTCTTTACATATTTGACATACTAGATTCATTTTCTTCCACCCTTTTGCACAAGGTCCTTGAGTCCATAGCGATTGCCTACTTTATTTTTGTGAAAATTGGAATCTACTGTTGTTGCTTTTGAGGTACTAAATATTTCACTTGTGCTTTCTACCTAAAAATTAGTTTATCAACCTGGTGGAGCTGCACCCATATCATCGACGAGTAAAGCCATCTCGAACAGGTGGAGAATTCTCATGCCAGATGGGAGCTACGGTACATACCCAACACCTAGGGCCTTGGAAACCTCAGACATACAAGAGGTTGTAGAGACTTACCGCCAGGCAGCCTTAAATGCCATTCGAGCTGGTAAGTATAATGATTATATGTATTTGTTTATTATGGTATGGCTTTGGAGCTGTACATAAGCTGAATTAAATAATGAATACATGTAGATAAAATGTCAAAAAGGATGAACATACTTTATTGAATTTTTAATAAAAGGTGTATAACAATGATGCCCCTTTATGGGATGAGTTCATCCCATCATTTAAACTTGCATGCCAAAGCATGGACCAAACATCATTGTGTCTCCTTTTGGTCTCCAGATAATGATGCCCGGGAAAATTTCAGTGGATATTATCAGGGACTTACTTGCTATGCATTATGTCATTGTGGTCATGTGTTAAAAATTTACCCGTAATTTGGTAGAGCTTTATATCAACTAGCAAAAAGGCTGCTGAATGAATTCATTAGCTGTAGTAATGGGATGATCTGGATGGCCTTTCTGCTTGGTAGCGGGTTTAATTGAAGGTTTAGGCCAATCGACATGCTATCCACTAGTATAAGGTGGTCTTGAAAAAAAAAATACCCGACTTCAAATTTTGCTGATTATTTGCATTCTTGAAATGGGAAAAAAGCTATTGCTGCTACAACTGGCTTTTCATATGTCAACGTATTAATCAAAGCACCTATTAATCATCTGATCTTTTGCAGGATTTGATGGAATCGAAATCCATGGGGCTCATGGTTACCTTATTGATCAATTTTTAAAGGATGGGATCAATGACAGGACGGATGAGTATGGTGGATCAATCAACAATCGGTGCAGATTCTTAATGCAAGTGATTGAAGCAGTAGTTGCAGCTATTGGTGCAGATCGAGTTGGTTTCAGAATGTCACCAGCAATTGATCACCTTGATGCCATGGATTCTGATCCACTCAACTTGGGTCTTGCAGTGATTGAGCGACTTAATAGACTCCAGTTAAACCTGGGATCAAAACTCACTTATCTTCATGTGACTCAACCTCGTTACACAGCTTACGGCCAAACAGAATCAGGCAGACATGGCACTGAAGATGAGGAGGCTAGACTAATGAGAACATGGAGAAATGGTTATCAGGGAACTTTCATTTGCAGTGGTGGCTTCACGAGGGAGCTAGGGATTGAAGCTATAGCTGAAGGAAATGCGGATTTGGTATCCTATGGCCGAGTATTTATTTCAAACCCTGATTTAGTCTTAAGATTAAAGCTAAATGCACCCTTGAATAAGTATATCAGGAAGACTTTCTACACTCCAGATCCTGTTGTTGGATACACAGACTACCCATTTTTGAGCAAAGAAAATGGGAGTCAGCAGCTGCTGTCGCGCCTTTGAATGGGGACATTGGGTTATGTATTTAATTGAGCATCTATCATTTGGTAAAGAACTTGATTATTTAAGTGAATATTTTGTTTGAGTCTATGTTCTCAAGGCAAAAAAATTGTTAAATAGAGAAAATCACTCTTTTGTCAATAGACTTGAATAATAACAAGTCTATTGCTTTCTTAATAAGAAGGTGCAGCCTTTATGAGGGCAAGTCTTTGGAATATCTTATCTGTAAAAGTTTTGAACTTTGGATTGGGTTGTCAACCTGCTGCAATGAATTGAAAATTGCAGCCACAGACAGCCTTCATCAGTCTTATTTGTCACATTACAACGATTTGATGGAAAAGAAAGACTTCAATCTTCCTCCTGATCAGAATTTGGAATGCGGGATGTTAGAGAAGACTTCGTTACCAACTGCAATGTCAGAGGATGATATCTTTTAAGTAATGTTTTCAGTTGCAAGCCATGATTCAACTGCTGCTTGGATTTTCCTGACAGCAATCTTAATAATAAATGTTCTATGAGCTTATTAACTGAAATGCAAATGATCTAAATCTGTGCTACCAATGCATATATTTAAGCAGTAAAATATCATCGGGCGACTTAGTTGATACTACGAATGTTTACAGAAACAGGCACTTTTTTCACTTCAAGAAATGGAAAATTTATGGCCTCTGTCGATTGTCCAGTATTCTGATTGGTATAATCTACTCTCTGTAAAACTCTAAAAGAAACACAAAATTGGCAATTTGAGATTGTGGTCCAATCCTGAAGCACCTAATGTCCTAAAGGAGAGCCAAGCCGAATTGATATTAGAGGCAGAACTATTCTACCGCACAGTCATAAGCAATGGTAGATAACAAGTTCTTGAATATGTCCGAAAAGTACATTAGGCCTTCTCTTCTCTTTTGCTGGTTAGGAGATCTATACGAAACTAGAAGTGCTTGTTGGTCCACCAAAAGCCCATTAGGCCTTGAGTTACATGGTTCAGATAGTCCCTGGAATCCACGTTCCCGAGTATAATCTCTACTCTCAAATTCTACCAAAAATGTGGCTTATGATATTACGGGTTCGTAACTGCATTGAGGGCGTAAGTTATTATTATATAAATATATTTGATCAATAAAATATAACAATAAAATTTGATTATACATATATATGACAAGTTTCCCTTTGTAGTTTTGGTAGCAAATTGCTCAACTGACCATTCACAATTCAAATTGTTCACCGTTGCCCGTTGAAGATTCCAGGAGTAGGCAAAGAAGGTGAAACTATACTCACTTTTCTAACTGTAGGAAATCAAACATATTCTTTTAATCAGTTCAATTCTCTATGTTTAAAAAGAGATGCCTAAAACTGCAAGCAGCATTGAAGTTTCCAAGCATAAGATTAAGCCTAATGAAATCTTATGCAAAGGGGACCAAAGTTGCAGATGACTTTTCACCACAGGAACACATTTCAGATATCCTAAGAGATGGGGAATTCATAATATCCACTCAGTCATTTAAGTGATAAGATGACTTGCAGAAGCTCTTTTATTAGCTGTCAAAATGTCTTCTTATGCCCTAATCTGTATCCTTACTCAACCCCCATGTGCTAGTGGACCACATTCAGATATTACCTTTCGTTGTTTTTGGACATTTCTAATGGACTTGACTTCTCTAATCAAGTTAATTGTAACACATATAATCACATGTTATTTTTCTAATGAGTTACTGAAATCGATGGTGTAATATGTTCATAATGGCTGCACAAGTATCCCAATTATGCTGGAAGAGATCTGCAGGTTGTAACATTAAATATGCAGGTTTCTCCCAACTGGAAGTTGAACTACTTAATAGTATAAAGAAATCCAAATGAACTTCACTGTAGATTTAACCTGTTTTACAGGACGAGCTAATCTTGCTGTTCGTTTCTTGCCAATCCCAATGAGTTTCAAGATTGAAACTGTTTGATCTTTGATGGCTACCATCAAAACCGATAGACCAACGACTAGTTTCCATTTCCCGCGACACAGTGTTCTGATGTGATGTGGTAAGCACGATTGGAGAAATTTTCCATATAAAACAAGTAGACTAACATCAAGCTTCTTTCAATCGACTAGTCGCACGTTACCCTGCAAGAAAACTAAATATATAGTTGAGAACAGAACCTATATGTACATACGAGAAGACTTCTATAAAGAAAAATGGAAAATAGGAAGCTTAAAGGCAATGAGATGAGTTTCATTGCAGATTACATTACTAAACAATATCAATTGGATTTGCAAGGACAGATTTTCAAAAGATATTTCTTGCTCATCCTTCCAACGGAAAGGGAATTTTTGTCTTTGTCCAAGTGGATTACAAGGTCACATGCATCACAGCTTGAAATCTGTCGTTTCGTATGTATACATTTTAGCATCTCCATGCACGTGAAGTCCTGCATTATGGGCATATCCCCTAACAACCAATACAAATGAGATGAGTCGAGAAAAAAATCTACACCTCTCCATTCTATATAAATGACAGCAGATGCTCATTACTCGCGCTCTAAACTGTAACAGCAAACACACACACCGTAAGTTACTATAGAGGAAGATGATTCTCCATATCTTCCTCATCTTTGCTCTCCTTTCTTCTTCCTCTTATGCTTTAGTGCAGGATTACTGCGTCGGGGATTTGTCAGGTCCTGATGGCCCTGCAGGATACGGTTGCAAGAAAACTGTCACGGTAAATGATTTTGTTTACTCTGGCCTGGCAGCTCCTGGTAAAATCTTACCCCTTATCAAAGCTGGTGTTACACCTGCATTCGTCGACCAATTCCCTGGTTTAAACGGGCTTGGAATTTCTATGGCTCGTTTAGACTTGCAACCTGGTGGAGTTATTCCGATGCATACACATCCTGCAGCTTCAGAAGTACTAACCGTAATTTCAGGATCAATCTGCGCAGGGTTTATTTCTTCATCAGATAATAAAGTTTTCTTCAAAAATCTTGATAAGGGAGATATTATGATATTCCCACAAGGATTACTGCATTTCCAAATAAATTCAGGAGGGAGTTCTGCTCTTGCATTTGTAAGCTTCAGTAGTCCAAGACCAGGTCTTCAGATTACGGATTTCGCTCTTTTCGCTAACGATTTGCCTTCCGAGTTGGTAGAGAAGACAACCTTCCTTGATGATGCTACAGTTAAGAAGCTTAAAGCTGTTCTTGGTGGAAAAAATTGAGGTCACCGGAAAGGGTCTCTAGAGATTGTCTTTCTTTAATTTCTCACCTATTCCTTTTGTTCTTCTTTGTCACTGAGAAGGGTTCTTCTATCCAGTGACAGTTTGTGTCAGGTTTAAATTATAGCTAATAAAATGTCTACTCTAGGGAGTCTTTTTGTATTGTATTGTTTTAGTTGAGTTGGTTCTTGATGAGAATATCGTAAGTGGAAAAGGCAACATTCCTATATAAAGGCTAATGCCTTCTTTGTCTTAGTAGATGTGCAATCTTAGACCAATAAATGCAATTTCTTTCTTATTTTTTTCTTTAATCCTTTACTTCTATCGAACAACAATTTAAGCTAATCTTCATATGAGAACAATTTCTGTAGCAACTTCAAGTTTAGCAATTAAATATAAATATTTGAGTAATCTTGAGTATGCTCATGGCCACATCTCTCTTAGGAATGGAAATCTCATTTCAGAATTAGTCAGGATTTGCTATAACTTTATCTTCAACTCAAAATGTATGGTTCAAACTTCAAGGACATGCCATATTTTGGATTCTAATTGTATTTCAAACAAAATGGATAAAATTCCCAAACAGAATTACAAGATAGGTAATAGATATTTCAGTATATAAAATTGAAAAACAACAATAAAGAGTATGGATGAAAATGCAAATGTCTGTTACTGTGATAATTTGAACTTATATATCACAAACATCATGTAAAAATGATTTAGGATTATAAGGTTATGATTGATGAAACTATCTCTACAGCTATGAAATTACCATTAAAAGAGGCAAAAAGCAAAAAACAAAAAACTCAGTAGTTCCAAGGCCCACCGAAGTTAATCATAGAAAGCCCAATAATTCCAAACAGAAGACAAGTCCAGCCCACACAGGCAGTTTATGTATTAGGCTTTGCAAGTTGTCTACTTAGGGCTCAAAGTCTGATGTAAGATATCTATCATCATGTTCAAAACAGCCTGGGAATTACAACAACGGACTATCAGGATAAGGAATCTTAATTCTCCATTCCAAGTTTCATACCCTGTTTGTGTTTGACAGAAAATTCTAAACCATTTTTATCTTTTGAGAACCATTTTTTACTTAAACTAAAATCAAATTTTCTTGAATTAAAATAAATGCATACTACGCAAGAAAAAAATAAATAAATATCTTTTAATAAAAAATATTTTTATTTTAATAATTTATAAGAGGCTCATATGACTGGAAATAATTGTTTTTTTATGTTAACCATAAAATTGAAAATACTTACTATTATCATCTACAAACTGATAACTTAACGATCTCTAATTATTTTTTCACACCAATTCATGAATGCACTTATTTTATTTAAATAATGGGTATTATGCATAATTAATCATTATATTAATAAAATGGAATACAGAGCAAAGGGATTGTTAGAATTATTAAAATGAGAAAGAAAATCGAAGCAATGATGATTGTACCAAATTTATGTCGCCAGCCAAACCAAGACTGAGTCTTGAATAAAAGATTAATATTTCAGGTGTACAGTCCTAAGTAACAGTGACATCATATGACAATATCCATACAGCTAAGAAGATGCTTATCATTTTTCTGTTAATGGCCCTATCTCTCCCTTTTCTTTTTTTCTCCTTTTATTATTCATTAAACCCTTTCCCATAAAACCTTGACTTGACATTCCCTTCTTCTTCTTCTTCTTCTTCTTTTTTTTTTTATAAAAAATTTTCTAATTTTTCTGCATTCTTATCCTCACTTATTTCTTTGGTACATCATTGCTACTGCATTAGTCTTTTCCTTTTAGTTAAGGCCCCTGCCAATTAAATGCACATGCATTATCTTTTTCCTCTTTTATGCATTCTTTGAAAATCTGTAAATATATTTGTTTTGTTTTATAATAATAACTCATATTTCATAGACAACTCTCCAAATTGTACTTTTTTTTTTTAATGTGTATATATATTAATAAAAATTTTCATTCAGAAAATATTATTTTAAAAGAGGAGAGTCAACAAATGGATACAAGTATAAGCATATAAGGGAGAGGGAATAGGCCAGGTAAGCAAAATGGAGGAGAAAGGAAATGGACCTTGTGTTTGCTGTGCTGTGGATGTGTATACTTAACATATATATACATATGATAGATTTCTTTGCTTATATTTCTCCCCCTTTCTTTGACAGTCTGTCATCTCCTTCTATCTCTCTCCTCTTCTTATATATATATACATGTATATATATGATTTCTATAATCATCTTCATTCAACATTTTCTTCTTCTTCTTTCCATATCCTTAACAAAATTTCTTTTTTTAACTAGAGCCAGAGAGATAGAGTGGCAACATGAGTCTCTTTGGCATCGGTAGCAGGTACTCCTTTTTTCCTTTTTCTTTTCTTGATTTATCGTTTCTTTATATTGTATTTTACCGTACCCGTGTTTTGTTTAGCAATTCAGATATCTCTCTGAAATTTCCTCTTGATGCTTTATGTGTTTTGTATTGGAGCTTTGTTATTATTACCTGTTATCTTTTTCTTTTCTTTCTTGAAATTTTAGTGTTTTGAGAGGGTGGAAATGAAACCAGAAATTGCATTTCAATATATAGGAATATTGTGATCCTAACATTTTCCCCCAGTTAGAATTTAAATACAATGCGGGTCCCACGTTGCATGAATGTAACTTGAATGAATATTTATGATGAATATGTAAGGGGGCATTTACCTTTTGTTCTGATAAATTTTATGAAGTTAATGATTTCAATGCCATTGTTTTTGTGTGGTTGGAAAGTGCAATTCTTTGCTAATTATGGTACTTTGAAATGGTTTTGGATTCATTTTATAGAAGATGGCATCATTGCACTTTATTAAAATGTGCTCATAGTGATTATTATTTTTCTTTCTTTCTGTGTGGTACTTTTATTTTATTTGTATGACTTCCTAAAATGAATGTATTTGTTGTCGAAGTGTGAGACAATTCTTCTTTCCTTTTTCTTTTTCTTTTTTTCTTTTAATCTAATTTGGGAATTCTTCACCCTTTTGATTAACGAAGAAACCAGAAGACATTTCGGCCTAAGAAAAATGCTCCATCTGGCAGCAAGGTTGGTGGCTGCTTTTTCTGATTCTGTCTAATGTTTCTTGTGCTTATAGTTTCAATTGATGCAACATATCCACAATGTAATTGCAGGGTGCTCAACTTCAAAAACATATTGATGCTACCTTGGGTAGTGGCAACCTAAGAGAAGCAGTTAGACTGCCCCCTGGAGAAGATGTCAATGAGTGGTTGGCTGTTAACAGTAAGATTCCATTTTTTTTTCTATGATGTAGAACTATGGTCTTGCTATGGTGGAAAATCATTTTAAAGATTCTCTTTTCTAATTGGGGATTTGACTTTATACTTGTGCATATGTTGGTGAATGGTTTTGGAATTTAATATGATTTTTCTTTATCTATGTTCTTGTCCGCAGCTGTGGACTTCTTCAATCAAGTGAACATTTTATATGGAACTCTTACTGAATTTTGCACGGCATCGAACTGTCCAACAATGACTGCAGGACCAAAGTATCATCCTTGATACCTTAGTTAACCCTTTTATGGTTTTGACTGTGGAATGTTGATGTTGGTACTTAAACTTAGTTACTGGGGCAATTAAAATAGTACGAGGCACATGTTCTGTTAACCAATCTATAAGCTGTAGTGATCTAAACATTAATGGTAATCGGATCAAATGGTAATGTTTTCTTGTCTCAGCATAATATTAGCATGTAGAAAATTCAGATGGAAATGGAACTTTCTGCATTTTCTTGGACTACAATTGTATAGCATTAATACTACTGTAATTACTCTCCCAATTCCAGAAGCATGCACATTGAAAAATTTTATTCATTTTGAAAGGAAGCTTACTCTTCACAGCAAACATGTCCTTTTCATTTTGGTTGGTGTTCCTATGGTTCATGTACTTGGTTATGTTTATTTATTTACAGATACGAGTATAGATGGGCTGATGGAGTTACCATTAAGAAGCCAATTGAGGTGTCTGCACCAAAATACGTCGAGTTTTTGATGGACTGGATCGAAACTCAGCTAGATGATGAAATGATTTTCCCTCAGAAGTTGGGTTAGTAGAATTCCCTGATACAAGGAAAAAACGACCATGTATTTATATAACATCAGTTATTGTCATCTATATTTCTATATCCTGAAGTGCATCTCTATGTTAAATTGTTGTGCGCTGCACAGGGGCACCTTTTCCACCAAATTTTCGAGATGTTGTCAGGACAATCTTTAAGCGGATGTTTCGTGTTTATGCTCACATCTACCATGAGCATTTTCAGAAGATTGTGAGTTTGAGGGAAGAAGCTCATCTAAATACTTGCTTTAAGCATTTTGTGCTGTTTACCTGGGTACGATTTTTTCTTTTTACGTCTGGTTTTTCACTTTATACCATGTTCTTACTTTGTGTATATTGATGGTCTGTAATTAATTAGCAGTTAGACAATTCATTGCTATTCTTTATGCTATTATTTACTCAATGACTGTAATACAGCCTGAAACTGCAGATCAACGACAGTCAAGTTGATTCTTCAGTTTCAATAACAACTTCAGTTACTCTGTAATGGTGCAGGAGTTCCGCTTGATTGATAGAGGGGAGCTGGCACCTCTACAAGACCTTGTTGACTCGATTCTGCAGTTATAATGCCTTGTGGATATCTTTCAAGTTTTTAGCTTTTAGTTTGAATGTTTTGGGGACCCAATTTTGCGAGCTTCCTTTTATCCATGTAATTTGTTCCCCTCCATTAATAGAGAAATGACTTGTTATGCTCACAAATTAGAAAAGATTTTGGCTCCAATTGCAATGAAATCTGGCAGCAATTCTGGCGTTGCGTTTTGGTTAAGAATCCCAAAGTTTGGTAAGTGCTCGGAGACAATTGCTATGGCTGTCTAAGCAAGTAATGACCTACGCATGCCAATCTGGGAATTGAATTTAAGTTTATTAAGATTGAAACCTCATCAGGTGACTCCGGGGAGAAATACTGAGTCATAGCTGCCGGAATTGCTAGTTCCATAGTGCTTGTTTATACTCTCCATTTACAAGACTAACTAGATAGTAATAAGGTAATGCTAGTCCATTACCATTTGACATTTAGGATTTTGCTTTAAAGTTGTCAAATACAAGATACTGATAGCTCGTAATTACCAGTCTGAATTTGAGTTACAATTATTTCATGTTCAGGCAAGTGAGAGAGAACAATTAACAACAATGTCACCAAGGACCGGTGCAATTATTTTCCTCTTTACCTATGCGTCTTTGTTTTATATATAGAGATGTGATTTTGCAAAGGCAATTATTTCAATGATATGACAATCAGCAGATCAAACTTCTGCAGAAGAATTCTGAAGCAGCTGGAACTGCAACTTGTGGGGATTCATGGGTTCAAATGTTTCTACGCATCCAACTGGGTGAGCGGGGAAGTTAAATAGCATCCAACTGGCAATGTCTACAAGTTGGTTAATAGTAGTGCGATGGTGTGCTGAATGCCTCACCTATTGGCAAATAGGTCCCTCACTCGCACAGCTTTTTCCCTGGCATCTCCCATGGAATAGAGTTCTCTCGGAGCAATATCACAAGTCAGAACAGACAAATACATTACGGTAATTATAAGGGACCAGAAAGAGTTTTGGCTTGAAATGAAACTTTAATATTATTGATATTCAACATTGTGATTGAATCAGTACTACAATTTTGGAGTAATGCTAAAATTTGTCACCCAACCTTCCTTCTTTCCTCAAAAAGAGCCCCATGATTGTTTAGTCAAGTGTTGTTCAGTATAAAGAAGATTGGCATGAGTGTCTGCCTTCAATTGTGACACCCTAAGAATGATGTATAAAACCTCTGCAGTGAGCAGTATAATAGGCTGTTAGAATCGCTATCACTTTGCATTTGCTCTATCTTATACATGCAGAAGCGCCTTCAACCAGTAAACCAATTGCCACCTGACTTTGGATGATCGAGTTTGCGCCTTTCTGTGATAATAAGCCCGGAAGAAAGGCAGCATGCTGTTTTATGTATGCATCGAGCTTACACCTTGAATTAGTATGAGGAAACTGGCCTATATGTACTCTACTTTTCTTCTGTTGTTTCACAAATACATCCTGGAAGGGGATTTGCATAAAAACTTTCCTCCAGTTTTGGAAACTCTCCAGGCTCCCTTAGATATGGAGCACCAACTCTATCTTTGTGAAGCTCTTTCACTTTGGAACTGAACGACTCCCATGATATTTTCCCTTCATCCAACTCGTCCACTAGTTTCACAAAATTCATCCTGCCAACAACCAATTGTTATTGTTATATTTGAATGAAATGGAGAAAAAAGCAACCTAATAACACTATTTAACCATACATATTAGGTGAAGTTGGAAGACAATAGGTTAGATCATTACTTGTCTGGGTTAATAGTTTTCTTGAAGTCCTCAAATCGTCTATGACCTTGAACTGCCTTTGCCATATTTCCATCATAGGTAAAAACAAATACATCACTTTGAAGTGCAATAACATAGTCTAAACCAGCCAACATGTTCTGATGTTTCTTGAAGGGATTCAGCTCTTGTTCGGTGGAAAGAGATGAATGTGAGAATATGTAAGGGAATTCATCCAGAAGATATTGCATGCTTCCATTCCCATAGGCTTCACCAGCTACCAAGTAAATTCTGGTGTCCAATGGGAAACCCATCCCTTTAAGCAAAAGAGAAGTCTCCCTAGGGGTCAACGGGCAACCACCAAGCAACCTTCTTTCTGTTCCATTTATTTCTTTCTCCTTCCAATGGCTCACTTCATAACGCATCTTGCGCAGCTCTTCATCTTCTTCTGCGGTCAAATTATGACTGCAGCCTGTAAATGCAAGCATATCCTTCTCATACCTACAGTCAACAGTGAGAAAGTATAAGCACCTTAAGCAGAGTCGTACAATATTCCCCCTGTTCATATTTAAAGACTAGAGACCAAGTGGTATTCAGGACAAACTCATGACATGATTTACAATGAAAAGAAAACATATCATCTTAATTTCTCTAAGAGTTTCAACAATAAGAACCAACCTCAAATGGAGAGCAAGATACGGGCTTCCATTTTGTCTCATTCTAGAGATCAAGATGTTTCCAAGTTCTTCTATTGGTTCAGAGTACTTCAATGCCCTATAATTAACACGGCATCTCAGCCTCTGTATGGAATCGGGAAGCCCATTGTTGGCAAGGCGAGAATCAGTGTGAGTGAAATAGATTACTTTGTGCTGCTTCAACAGTGGCAGGACCTCAGTTTTATAATAACTAACCTGAACAAAGAAATCACAGGTTGAACAGATAATAGTCAGTCTCATAGAACGTACAGTAATAATCTAGTCCTGACT
The DNA here is from genome assembly GCF_019578655.1 of Ricinus communis. Taxonomy (NCBI): domain Eukaryota; kingdom Viridiplantae; phylum Streptophyta; class Magnoliopsida; order Malpighiales; family Euphorbiaceae; genus Ricinus; species Ricinus communis. The sequence goes on from NC_063258.1 coordinate 28,797,187, forward strand.
AGCCTTATACTGTACTGGTTCTCCATAGAACTTAAAGGAACAAAAAAGTTAATCAAATTGACCAACCTTAGACCAAGAAATTGGTGTTTTTGTAAGAGGTTCGATTCCAGCATATTCAGGCGGTAATGTCTCAACAATGTGGATATCATTCTTCAATGTGTCGATGAAGTATTGCCAATTGAATAGATCCTTGAAGCCACTGCAAACAGAAATGAAATAAGTTGGCTCTAAGATCATTCAAAAACATTACAATACTCGTGCAATTCAAACGCTGGATTCAAACACTGGATAAAGGATTCCCTAAATGCAAGAGTGCAACCCAGTGACATGTGTTGATGATAACTTTTATTGGAAGCCTATCATACTCCATAATGAAAATCAGATAAAATATCTGTTATGACTAAAGAAAAATTGACATGCTCTTAACCTACTCCTCAAAACACAATGTGCTCACAAGAATTAGTTGAGTATCATTTTTCCTAGTAGCAAAACTCATACTTTTTAAATATCATAATAATCTATTAAAGACTAGAAGGCACACAGGGATAATATGCCTGACGTAATCTTCATATGTGATTTGCTTACATGCATTAAGCAATAATATTACCCTCTTACTACTATATATTAGTATACTCTTGCAAGCATAACAACATACTCTGGATCAGTTATTATACTCATCTCTAATATAAGTCACTGAATGTTCCATCCGACCAATCAGATCAATTGTAATCAGCCTATGCAAAATTCTCAACTTCAATTTTGCAAGAAAGGAACTAGTTTTATGCTATTAGTCCAGTTGTATGAGAGATAAAATCATCTAAAATAACCTTTCATCAGCCCAGTAGGAGGTGTGATCCAGAGAAGGAAGAACAAGTGTTGCCTTCATAATCTTAGCCACAGCAACCATATCACAAATCTGTGCACTAGAAATATTGATACATTAGGCCATCATTGATATTAAAACAAATATCAGCTAAAAGAAATGATAAAAAAATAGCCGCACCCCAAATCTCATCTGATTTAAGCCACCATTAGCATTTATGAGAATGTAACCGTTTGTCTTTGCATCCAGCTCTGCCAAAAGAAGAAAAATGGATTTTTAGGTGGTGCATAAAAGGGAGAGAGGAAGAGAGATTAATAGGCGATCTAACTGTTTAAGTTTCGTACTTTTGCGGCTTCTTGATTGGTCAATACACTGGGTGAAATTCTCACTGTTGGGTCTGGACCAGATTCCTGAGAACTGAAGATAATAAATTTCAGAAAATAAGCAAGATAATATTCTTCACAAGGTTAGGTTTCTGTCAGTTCCCACAAAAATTAAATTTAGGTTTTTCTACTTTCTTTGGTTTCTTAGAAAGTAAACATTACATTGCATAACACAAATGCTTAAGATGAAAATCATGACTTACATCACCAACTACACCTGATAATACAGTCGTTATGTCTTGCTCCTCGTAAGTCACCTCCATCCCATGTCCGTAAGTATCAGAGTCTTGAGAGTTTTGATATTTATCATGGACTTGAGTTGTAAAATCAGGTAAATCCTAATTCGAACAGTGAAACATTTCAGATAAGATAAAGAAAACCATCTATCAGAATGAAGGAAATGCAAGAATACACATACGCATGCATATACAGAGTTACAAAATCACATAATAAAAATAGTGAAAACAGAAAAACACATCTCCATGTACAATACAAAGTTAGATTACCAGAGAAAGCAAAAATTTTAAAGCAATAAGATATTGATAATGAAATGTCCAGGAAAACACACAACCCGTATGGTCTTATGACTCTATCTCTCAGCATATATATATATATATATATATATATACAGCAGCATAAATGGAAAAGCAGTTTGTATTAAGTCCTAAAATTGTTTTAATCATCTAAAAGCAGGAGAAACTATCCCTGCACTTATATCTCAGAAAAAGAAACTAGAGTATGTTACTGGGAACGACTAAGGATTTATTTAGTATTAAATTTACAGGTACAAGCTCATAGAAGACAGTTCCAAATCATATTTTCACAAGTCAAAAATTTTCAGTCTTCTGTTGATAAGACCAGCCAATAGCTAAAAATAATTTCATCAGATAAGTACTGCAAGTGTTCTAAAATAGCAAAAAAAAACATACAAATGACACTTCATACAATCAAATTACTAAGCAAAACAATTAAAATTCTAAGAACAATGAATAAAAAAATACATAAATTTATAAAATAACCTGATTGGAGTTAGCAGCAGCTTTTTCAAGAGCAGATCCAAACCACCCATTAGCACAAATCTTAAAAACACCCAAAAATAAACACAGCCCGCAGAACAAAAAGAACATTAATTGCCCTAAATTCTTCCTATCTCTAAAACCCAACTCCACTACTACAGATCCAATACCACCCCCAACACCCTTTTTATTCAAGAAATTTTTAACAACACCACCATGAACTCTCTGCGTCACATACTGACTGTAATTCTGCTGCCTCTCAAACACCTCAATAGATTCAGATCTAGGTGAATTAAGCTGCTGCAAATCAATCTCGTGACTATTATTGTCACTCTGGTTATTACTAATGTTGATATGGGTATTGCTGCCATTGGTGGTGGAGGTTGCAGTAGTGGTGGTGGTGTGGCGTTTAAAAGACGGAGCCCGGCGAGTCATCGGGCCCGAAAATCGAGGGCTGTTAACTCTCTGAGAAACTCCATCACTACTACTTGTGTTATGGTGGTGACCCATGTAAACGAATAATAAAAATCAATTTTTTTTTAATATTTTGAAATGTGTAGCCTTATCTTGAATAATAATAACAGAGATTTTGAATTGATTCTGATGAGATGGTCTTTAACAAACCCAGAGAAAGAAAGATTTTCTGTTTTCGAAAAAAAAGAGGGTAATATTATCTGTATATAACAGTAACAATAATCTTGGTGGATTTTCTGTGTCTGAAACTTGAGTTTGTTGCAGAGAACAAGGAAAAAGAACTGAAAGCTAATAAAAAGCTCTCTTTTCTTCTTTGTTTCTGGATTGCTTGCTTGCTTGCTTGCGAACAACAGAAATGGGTTGATCTGGACCTTTTCTTTATATTAAAATTATTGTTTCACCAATCAAGTCAAGACTAAAGATACAGTAAGTCAAATTAGTTTTTAATTACAGTTCATAAATCTAAATTAATATCAATAAAACCTGAGTTCCTTCAACTGTCAATAGATATTGACCGAGTCCATTAAAATTTTATATTAAATTTTTAAAACATAAAATAAAATAAAACACTTCAGTAATGCGATTCTCCGGTTGACCGACAGTTGTATAATCCCACCAAAAATTTGGCAAAAATCTTCAGCTTTTAATAGAGAAGTAAATATGCTGCAACTAAAAGAATAAAGCTTTAATACAGAGTTCCTTTTCCAAAAGTAATTCAAGCGGTAAAATTGCTGATTTGTTCACTCCATTACTTGCCTTTTATAGCAAAGGAGATTTCCTAAGAAATCACCAGTTTCTATTTTACTTCAATTTCCTTTTTCAACAAATAATTTAAAGCACGCGACCATTATTAATCCCAAAATGTAAAACAATATGAAAAAACAAAACCATAAAAGAAAGATAAAAGTAATTAAAATAAGAGTACTGTTAAATGATTTGTACTAATTTTTATCCACTTTATGTAAGATATCATATACAATATTTTAAATTTAGAAAATAATATTATAAAATATTATATGTTGCATCAAGTAAGAATTAGATGTTAATTGAATATCTATTGTTTTTCTTAAATAAATTTCAATAGTTAATTCAAAAGGTCATTAAATGTTATGATGAGATTTTTATTTTCCAAAAAGATGTTCACAGTTAAATAGAAAAATACCCATTTTACTGCACTGAAAACTCTATAGCAGAAGCTATTGTTCACAATAATATATAAATTCATGATTCATTTAAATTTTTTTATCTTGAATGTCAATTATAATAATAAAATATTTTTGTAACTAAATAATAAATTTTCTAATTTCATTATTTCTTTACAAAGACCTAATGATTGCGAGATAAGGGTACACTACCCTTTAAACTAAGGCTCATAATTGAACCGAATTAAGTTAAGTTTTGATGGGTTAGGCTTGATTTGCTTGTTTATTTATATCCCACGAGTTATGAGCTTAATTGAGTTTTAAGAAAATAATAAATATAAATTATAGATTAATATGTTCATGAACTTATTATAAGAATTAAGATATCTATATTATAAAGAATGTAATATATTTATGACTTTATTCTAGTATAAACTATAAAATTTATATATTAAAAATTAAATTATTGATGTCATATTTTATTTATAAGTCTATTTATAACTTGACTCGTAAATGTAACGAGTTATATCTTATATAATTTGAATTCGACTTACTAAATCCAAATATCAAAATATTAAAAATTTCATAAAGGAAATAACTGTCAAATGGTAAATATTATATTATATTAATCTGAATTGAGATAATAAATAAATATAGAAAGGAAAAATATTTTAGGACGGTAAATATATTCAAAGACACATTTAAATCACTGTTTGGATTTGGAAAAAAGCTATTATAGTCTTTAACAATAATAGTAGCACGAGTGGATGACAGCAGCCTCCAGTTTTAAAAAGGAGACGACGTAGTATGGTAGTAGTATAAGTAAATTGACCTAAGGCCAATAGCAAATTAATTAGAGAACAATTAAAAAAAAAAAAAAAACATGTTATCTTTGACAAGTAGTCCAAGTAAGTACCCTAATCCACTGTTTAAGTTGATTAAAAAAAACAAAAAAAATGGTCCAAATTTAGGAAAACTATGTTAGAACGCGTATTCTTATTTTTATATGTTTCTAATTAGTTAAGCTATTTTTTAATAAGTATTTTTCTTTTTTAGTGAGAAGTAGCATTTCAGTTATATATTTTAATAATAAATAAGTTTAACAGAAATCAATCGTCTGAATTAATTAATTAATTATTAAGATGGCCCGTAAGTTTATTCATTATTTAAATCATTCTCAATTACTTTATTTTATCCATATATCTTATTATTCTTTTAAGTGTTTAGATTATTTAGTCTAATTGCTCTCTTGAATGAAACTATGTGCATGCAAATGATATCAGCTGAGCTGGCTAATGATTCCCACAGCTCAACTCCATTTGCTGCCCAGCCCATCAAAGCTGACCAACCCGTAAAGACGAAATAAGGCCTCAGTTTTCTGGTAGCTTCATTCTTCTGTCAACTAGACATGTCGCTGTTGGCTAAGGACATAAAAAGGTGTATTCTTGACTAGCAGCCCTTACGCGGCGGATAAATAGCGGCTGCATAATGAATTATATAAGACTAACTTTTTTTTTAATATTTATTTTCCTTTCTTGTCTGTAATGCAAATCTACGCGCGGTTTACGGAGATAAATCCAAGTCATTGTTTTTCAGTTATCGTCCATGATGATGCCCGAGGGCGAGGCGTGAGGTAAAAGACTGTCTCTCAAATTTAGGTTAAGTTTCGTAAAAGTCCTTAAGTTTTTAATTTGTGTCATTAAATTTCTTGGACTTTAATGATTATCAATAGACTTTTTTTTTTTTTTTCTGCGAGTTAAAAGACACATATGGAAATCTAACGTGAGATGTCCACGTCATTCTCACACAGCTTCAACTTCTCATTTCCAATATGTGTAAAAGTGGTTTATAAATAAACCAATAGTGTTAACACACAAGGCGTTCATTTAAAAGATTAAAAATAAAATATTAAATTAAATAAAATAACAAAATTAAAATTAATAAACTACTTTCCTTTTATTCAAATATCCTAAACCTAATTACAATTGAGATGATATGAATGGCAATCAAAATTAAAATATACCATATTCTTGGCAAAGAGAAGAAACTTGGAACTCGATCTACGAGATTTTCTCTCTTGGTTGATGACTTTAAGGTGAAGTCTGCATATTTTAGGAAGGAATACGAAGGTCTAATATCGTTATCTCTACATTCATTTGCTTTCTTAACCAACATCTACTATTCACGTACTAGATTTCTTAGATAGCGTTGTACATTTGGAGGGATAAATCATTTTTTTTTTCATTTATATCTTAAAGTAATCCTGTATAGAGAATTAAGAAGGTCTAAATTATACTTTTTAATAATTTTATTTAATTATTTTAATTTATTTTTAAAAATTTTTTTCGATGACTTTTAAAATTTTAAAGTAAAAACAAAAATATTTTAGAAATTTAATTGTACTTACTAAAATAATAATAATTATAAATCAAAAAAATAATTTATCCTATATACTTAATAATATAACCATTAAAATTTGTATGTATGTGCATTCTTTTACATATTTTACCTTTAAATATATTAAAATTTTTATGTATGTGCATTCTTTTACATACTTTACAGCTAAATGCAACAAAAATTTTATTAACTCACTAAATTTTATATTTTTAATATCTAAACATATTTAATTTTTTATTAAATTTAATATGTATCTAATCTTATATTATATTTAAATATTTTTATATAATATATGTACACACATTAAAAGAAAATATATATTAAATATTTAATTAATTAAATAAAATATATATTATATATCGTAATTAAGTTTAAATATTTATTAAATTATGTAAATAACCAATTGTTAATATATAAATATATATATTTTTCTTTTTTTCAAAAGTAATATGGACCGGTCATTTTATTGTTCTTATCCGAAACTGAAAGGTCTTTTATTTTATTTAAAAAAATACAAAACTGTTAATATTGCTGCAACATTTGGCGGGAAACCCGAAGCATCGTATCGCGCGAGTAATAAATACCAAAAACCCTAAAAGCAGTAACCCAAAAAGGTCGCCAAACTCTGCTACACATTCCCTCTATTACGACTGTCCATTTCCCGCCATTTTCTGTTTGGTTGGTCACTAACTAAGCAGCCATGGTTATGCTCAGGTCTCGCAAGATACTCTGTCCTTCTACTAAATCCTTGCCTGAACCCGTTACTCCCGCACAGACCCGTGAACCTTCGACCCGCCGACTATCGCTGCCCTCTCATGAATTGGGCTCCGATTCCACCAGAAGACGAAGCCTCCGTCTCGCTTCAAAATCTGTTCCAAGGGATCAAAATGGGTCCCGCAAAAGGAAGATTAGTTCTATTGAAAAAGAGAAGGAAGAGACTGAGGAGCAAAACTCGGCGTTTCAGGTTAATGACAATGATAATGTGGACAGTGAGATGATATTGAGCTTGAGATCTGGGAAGCGTGTCGTTAAGAGAAAAGTGGAGTATGATAGTGGTGAGAATTTAGTCATTGAAGCGAAGGATTTGAATGTAGAGGAATTTGAGAATGTGAGTGACAAAGACAAAGGCAAGGCCAAATTAACTGAGAAGTTGATGGAAAAACAAAGTGTCGTTGAGGGGAATTGTAGTTCAAGATTAGAGGTCAACAAATTTAGTCATGAGAGTAGTAATTCAATGCGAACAAAGAGGAGGTATAGCAGAGAAGAGAAAGGAAAAGCGAATTTGGATGATGATGGTTTATCAAATTCCATTGGTAAAGACGAACTGGAATTGCAATCCAAAGTTAAAGAGTTAGGTCATAGTTTAGGGGAAAATGTTGTATTATTGCCTGGGAATGAAAGGCAGACTATGAATATAAACACAAGCAACAAGAACGAATCAAGAATGGACCAATTTCGTGATATTGCTACGAGAAATGCTTCTCGATTTGCTCAGTTTGATCGTCAGGAGGACGAAAATTTGCCTTCAGAAGTTGATAATGTAGAAATTTCATCTGTAGAGGAGAATGAGAGAATTGAAGATTGGCCGGGTCCATTCTCTACTGCTATGAAGATTATTAGGGACAGAGCTAATATGCGTAACTCTCAGCAGGGAGCCTCCACTTTAGAAAAACCACAATCTGTGCCAATAACATGGGTTCCGACAAGAAATAGGCAATCAAGAACATGCGTTCCTTCTCTGCAAGAATTGTGCATGAGAATTATTGTCAAGAATGTTGATGCTGTCACTTCGCTCGACCATGTTCCGGATGCATTGAGGCATAGGCTTTGCCAACTGCTTTGTGATTGTCGGAAAATGAATAGCTCTTTTTTGGATCTTCTTGTTCGTGGATCCCCTACGGAGATACGTGTTAAGGATTGTTCATGGATGTCAGAGGAAGAGCTTGTGAAATGTTTTGAGGGTTGTGACACCAACAATTTATCGGTACTTATGTGATTATGAAAGCTTTACATTTTGTATTACTTGCTTTTATATTGATATTTGAAATGAAGTTATGATAATGGTTACAGTAGCATGCTCAATCTAGAAATTATTTGTTTGTATGCAAACCCCTTAGGTTCTTCTCTTTCGCACTAACATATCATGGTGGTTAAATTGCAAGTAACACATGAAGTTTGACTGACTTGTTTAGATATGGAAAGGACTTTTTAGGAAGAGGTCAAAGGATATGGGTATGCTCACCAATATGCAAGAAGGCATGCATGAGAGTGCTCCCACTTTAAGTTGCAAATTAACTGATTCATTGCTAAGTCCTTGAGAAAGGGAAAATTTACTGAATAACACTGCAAATTCCAGATTTGACTTTGCTAGATGGTTTCTGAGTAGTTAGGTTATGCACTTATGTCTTAATCACACTGGATTTGTATGTTAAATTTAACTAACTATGATTATCATTGAGTACAGACTTTAACGTCATGTCATTTGCTGCTTATTCTTTTAACTAAATATCATATTGTTCATGTTTTCCTAATTGTATCCAGGCATCTATTTGCTCCACTGATATTCTTTCATTCCACACCTGCTTCTATCAGATTCTTCCCATGTTTTTAGAATTTTGTGATTTGGTTTTAGAATCTATTGCTTGTCTCCTTTATGGAAATTAATCTGAAGTATTTTAATTTAAACTTTCTATTGTCTTGGACATTGCACATAATCTGCTTTCCATTTTTTAATCAGGTTTTACAACTTGACCAATGTGGCCGCTGCATGCCTGATTATGTTATTCCTGCTACTTTAGCTAGGTCATCAAGAAGCTTGCCTGCGCTAATTACATTATCCCTGTGTGGGGCATGCCGGCTTTCAGATATTGGGCTGAGTTTACTTGTTGCTTCAGCTACTTCTCTAAGATCTATAAATCTGAGTCAGTGCTCCCATCTTACGTCCACCAGTATTGGGACTTTAGCAGACTCATTGGGATCAGTTCTTCGGGAATTGTATATTGATGATTGCCAAAGCCTTGATGCGATGCTCATTTTGCCGTCACTGAAGAAGCTAGAACATTTGGAAGTATTATCACTAGCTGGAATTCAAACTGTTTGTGATGATTTTGTTCGAGAATTTGTTGTTGCTTGTGGTCATAATATAAAGGAGTTCGGTTTGGCTGATTGCACGTAAGCTTGTTGACCATTTTTAGTGTGATGTTTGTTAAATTTTCGTGGCTGCTGTCGAGAATTATTTTGGATGTTACTAATTTGGTGCAGGAAATTGACTGATTCTTCATTGAAAGTCATAGCTGAAACCTGTCCTGGACTATGTGCCCTTAACCTTGTTAACTTGAGGAAATTGACAGATTCTACTTTAGGATTTCTTGCAAATGGTTGTAGAGAGATTCAAACGTTAAAACTCTGCCGCAATGCATTCAGGTTCTTTTGTAACACTCTTCTTATCACCTTGCATTTAATGCACTCATTTCATTTTTGCAGATGATTGCTTTTCTACTGCTTGAGTTTGTATGTTTGAGTTTGATGTAGTGGTCAGTAATTTTTCGTTTTAGTACTTTATAAGCTTGGTTTGAATGCGCAAGGAAGTTCAGGGATCAAATTAGGGAATAACTCTTAAATTGAAGTAGTCTGTTTGGCTGTTTCTACTACTTCTCCTTTTTAATATTTGTTGCTGTTGGGTGTGCTCAAGCTGTTTCTCTGGGGCGGGTTGCTTATAATGGGGCATGCTAGTGATGCTAAAGGTGGTTACTTAGTGTCTATCAATGCTCTTTGACATTGATATTTATTGTGATTTTGCTTGAAAAAAATACAATTTATTGGTTCCAGAAGGTCTCACCTATTTTAAGGGAGATGTAGGAGATGTTAACTTGAGGCTTGAGCCGCTCATCTTTTGTGCTAAAGCATGCACCTGGCTACTAGGTTAGTTTCCCAAGGGCAACATATTCTAACTGTTTAGTCAATGGAAGTGAAAGAGATGATCCAAACTATTCTTTCATGTTTCAAATATAGATGATCCTAGATAAAAAATATTGTTTATTGTGATTTCGCTAAGCTGAAAACAGATGCTCTGCTTGTATGAAGAGTTCTCTGGGACAACTGCATGGAGCATACTGAGATTACCAAAGTCGCCAAACTCTTCTTTTCTTGCTGCATACTAAGGACCAAAAGGAAATGCCTTCTGGACACAGTCCGTGAAGTTTTTCTAGTAATTTCATATATTGGACAAATTCCTTGGAAGTGTAAAATTGTTTTAATTGCGATACTAATTTTGAACTCAGGTGAAAAGTGTCTATGGTCTGACTAGAGGTATCATTCATGATAATAGAGAAATTGGTGCACTAAGTGAAAAGTCTTGTCATGGGAATCTTCTGCGGTGCACTATTGAACATGCACTTTTTCTTAAAATTTATATCGGCACAATTTCTGTTGATGCTCATCGTACTATTCAGAAAACAGATTCACCTTTTCACTCTTCTCTGTGACAGTGATGAAGGTATCGCTGCATTTTTGGAATCTTCAGGGGATCTTCTTAAAGAACTTTCTCTAAATAATGTTAAGAAGGTATGCCGGCTTTCTCCCATCTTCTAAGGATTTACTCTTTCTGGGATCACTCTAGTTTTCTGTTTGTGGTGTTCCTATGTGAATTGCATTAATCAGTTTTGGTCATGTTTTGGTGCTTTCCTTGCATAATTCTCGTATATTTTGCTTTTAATCTTTAAACATGCTACTAACTGTGTCTTATGTCTTTTGTTTGGTTTAAAATATCCCGTTTGCTGGCGTGAAGCTAGGTGAAGTAGTTTTTAAATTATGGTAAACTTACTGACAGAGACATCTTTGACCTCTTTCTAGGTTGGTCACCATACAGCCATATCGCTTGCCAGACGGTCAAGAAATTTGATAAGTTTGGATTTATCTTGGTGCCGAAACTTGTCAGATGAAGCTGTGGGTTTGATTGTGGATAGCTGTTCATCATTGAGGGTGCTTAAACTTTTTGGATGTGGCCAGGTGATGTCCATTGTTGAGTTCTATTCCCCAAATGCAAAATACAATTGCCGGACATTTGAGTCTGAAGTTTGTCGCGTTGCTTTGTTTGCAGATTACGAAGGTGTTCCTAGATGGTCACTCAAATCCAGAAGTAAAAATCATTGGTTTGAAAATGTCGCCAGTACTGGAACACCTTTGGGTCCGTGATTCACAAGAATTTCCACTGCGATATTCATCCACGCCCTCATTTTTGTAATATGACGAGGCTGGTTTCAGTTTCACTATCACTTGTGTATAATATAATGTTAGTATCATATCTGGTAGTCTTAAATTTGACACTCCAATTATGATAACCAGTTCTTTTGCATGCAAGGACATTGAACTTACTAAACCATTTGCTTGTGAGATTAAATATTATCTTGTTCTCATCTGTTGCATCTCCAGTTAATCTTCTAATTGCAAGTTGATTCAAGAAATGAGATTTCTTATTTCCCGAAAATAATTATAAAGAAAGAAAAAGATGCAACCAAAATATTCTAATACCAGACTTCATTTATGCGCATAGGATTAGCCTGTTATAGTGAAATCGGCTCTCTTCTGCCAGCAGCAGTAATAGATTTTCTGGCGAAAGTTCTGATCAGTGTTTTTAGTGGTGAAAGTAATTTTGCCACTAAAATGTGTGTCGTGCATGATGAGTTTAATTGTTTGTAAATTAGCCAAGAGTGTTTAATTTTTAAAAGGTTGTTCCATAAAGTGGTGTATCCACATGTCCATCTTCCGCAAGAGTTGCTTTGGAATTTAGCTTACGACTACCATTTATCAATCTCCATAACATTATGTTATATGATGTCAAAACAAAGGGCCACAATAATAATACATATAAAAGAGACTATGCAGGTAGCCTAGCATAGCATGTGATCGCTTTGCTTACCAAAAATTCTAGGTCTAATGTGGGATAAATAATGTCTACAAGAAGAGCAAACTGCAGTGACACAAATAACTAAATCGGCAAACAGGCTAAGCCACCCACCGGAATCAGCATCCAAGCTTTCTTGTTGCAGAATACTAGATAAAAGTGTGGCACTAAAGGCTACCGGAATCAATAATAATACAAATGCTTTTTGTTTGGAGAAATTTGGATAACCATCTTCATTTTTGTTTCCTCCAGGAGCGGTGATTGCTGCAGCAAAGACCACTGTGGCAATGAGTGCTGCTGCAACTGTGCATGAGCTTGCCTTATCTTTCATCCATTTCTCACCTTCCTTAACTAATTCCTTGTGTTCCTCCATAAATAGCATTGCAGGAGTTTTCCCTTCAGAATTTTTATCCTCCTCGCAAGTAAGTTGCACATTCTTCTCAACTTCCTATATATCATATGTATGCACATCATGATTCATGTTACATTATAAAGTCTATTTGAAGCAACAATTTTTCTTTCAATCCATCAAGAATTGATGAGGTTGATATTCTATGGAAATTGACCGTCGATTTCCTTTATGCCCTTTTTCAAGAAAATGTCTCTAATACATCTATTGACTTGCATGCTTGTAAAGTACGGAAACATAGACCTAGTCAAGGAGACTCCAGGGGTTGCTCTGTAAAATCCAAATTCCAAAGATCACAGATATTCTTAAAATTGGAACGCTTTAGCTGTAGAAGCTTCTGAAAAACGGAACGCAGATTTCTGCTAATGTTCTTTTTTTTCTTTTTCCAATAATTCATTTTTTCAACCCCAAAATTTCATCAGATATAGGACATGGCTGAAAACTTCAGTAAGAAGATCGTTCATCTCAGGTTAATAGTAGTCGGCCATATATTTGTATATAATTTAATTCTGATGGTGTCTTGCCTACTTTAAAAGAAATCATTGAGAAACTAAGCCATGTACATCGGAAGAAGAATGTGAACAAGAACTAGCAATGTGCTAAACGATTGTGCTTATCATCAGCCTCCATGTATGGCTTCACCTCAAATAATTCTACAGCTCTGTGTATTTGTACTTTCTATAACTTACATGAGGATTTTGTATTGGGAAAATCGTTATACACTGTAACAGAGAAGGCAAGTCTTCTCTTCTATTAGTTAATTTAATTGAGACAAAAGCATTCAAGTGTCGTATCTGTTCAAGTTTCTAGAAAATAAGAAGCACAAATCACCATCTACAACGGGATTACCTCAAAGCCAATCTTTTGGTACGGTTCCTGTGCAGGTAAATTGTTTCTATGCACATGCCCATAGACATGTTCAACACCTGCCACCAAAAGATGGATTCAGAAGAGAAATTCATACCAATTTACAATAATCTTGCACAAGTTCAGATGAATCCCGAGGTAGAAATGAATAATTCTACCATCAGATTTGGCCTAGCAAAATGCAACATATCGTCCTCCTTTTTAACCTGATAATCATGATACGCGACTAACTTAGCAAAGCTTCAGAAAAGACAAAGAGAAACACACTGAGAGTAGTACAACCCTTTATTCGTTCAAGCAAATAAAAAACTGAGAGCATCTGTAGTTAAATCAGCTTTCAGAGTATGAAAACAGGGGGGCGACTCTATGAAATCTTTCAGGATTTCTAAATGAATCATTTGAAAAACTCAAGAATTCAGGTCTGTGAATGGCGATAGTCGACAGTAGAACTTGAATAATAATAATAATAGTAGTAGTAATACCCTTTACTCCAGATTGTTTATTTTTAGATAAAGTAACTATCTTTTTATTAAGAAAGAAAAAAAAGATAAGAGTTGCATCTTCGGCCTGAAAGAAGTTGCAGTTGTTTTCTCTATTCTAGTCTTAAAACACTGCTAACAATTTATCTTCAATATACGGTCCTCTAGTAAAATCATATCCTGCAATATTGATTTTTGTGATCGTTCTCAATTGAAGATGATATCGAAATAATCCACCAAAAGACCAAAATAACAGCTCCTCGTCTTGAATATTCAGAAAGGTTTATTAGCCAAAAATCATTGCTGTGATCAAAGTATAACCATTAAATGGAAACCGCTTGAAATTCCTTCGAGTGCAGACATTATAAGTTGGTTTAACCCAAATCCAATTTGCAGAGTGCTTCAGCACCCAAATGTTCATATGTTCCTCGTAAAAATTCTCTATTGACAAAATTTTTCTGCTAACAAACGCTAACTGACTATCTATTTGTAAAAGTCGCATATTATTATGCCGGTAAAACCTACAATGACTAGGACATTGTCTTCCTGGATGAGGCAAAACTTGAATTTCTTCAGAGTTCATGTGAAATGTGATCTATTTTTTATCCAGTACATAAAATCCATTTACTATTATAGGGAAGGATAACTACGATTACAAAGGTATCTCCACTTATGTTTCCGATTTCCTATCAAATAACTTGAGCAATTACCTGCTTCATTTACATAAAGAAATCTGTATTCTCCAGTCCGCCTATCAATATATACTCTACGTAAATCACCTTTACCTTCAGGTTGTGGTTTCCTCAGGTGTATTTTTTCCCTTGTGATGAGGTTGTATATGACAAATGAAAAGGTTGTGCGATTACGGGGAAATACCTTAAAGATAAGCAGCCCATCACAACAAGTACCAATCAGATAAGGCCGATTGAGAAAGTGCTTAAAATGCACATCCTCATGATCATCCTGTCGGTCCTCTTAGCTGGGAGGAGAAAATGCAAGCTGACATTTTTTGCAAGAAGATTGACATGGAAAAGAAAAATAGTCGACAAGTTACATCTTCCAAGTCGCTTTTGAGCAAAATAAGGCGTTGAAGCTAAAACTTTCCATGTGGAAGACATTCTCTGCAATTCAAAAAATCTGATGTGCTGAAAAAGCCTACTTAAGATTTCAACAAGAATATTTCTGTTCTTGTGAAATTTATCTCTTAGCTTACTCCAAATTTGTGGAATCCATGTGAAGCACTCGATTTCCATCCTACAGTACATGCAATGCGTTATTATCTCTGTAAAACAAGCAAAATTGCATCACAAATCGTCTAGTAAATGAATTTATAGACAAAGTCTATTTGGAAACAACTTCCCACTTGGTTTTGGAATTTAATAAATCACAAATTCGATTAATCACTGACAATTTTAGTAGAATTAAGAAATTAAATTAATTAACATATTGAATTAGTTCTAAGAGTTCAAAAATTTTGGAAAAATTGTTAGTACATGTGGACAACTAAAATTTTGGAACACAAGCAGAATGGAATGGTATGGGAAACCAGAAGCGTCTATTTATATATGTGTGTGTCTTCCATTCCTCCTCATTGTTAAAGCTCTTGTTTAACCTAATCATTACATTTCAATACATTGAGCGTTTTTTTTTTCTTTCAAAACCTTACCTAAATAATGGTTATGGAGTCATTTTTTAATATAATGTTTGGACTGAAAGTGCCTTTTAATAGATACATTTTGGCATCAATTCTATTTGATTTCAACTTCACAAAATAGATCATAGATCATAGTTAACTTTATAAAACAACAATAGAATATATAGATCTCCAATTCTTTATTTAACGATCTATTGAAAGCTTCAACTATTAGATACCAAGAACTTAAACAACAGCTTGAATTGGAGCTCCTTTCCGAACATTGCACGATCATTACAGGGGCATGAAATTGTCTGGCACCAATGAAAGCGACGGAAGTGAAGTTTTTGCTGGTTTTGGCACAAATATTCTAGCCCAAACATGCTTCCCATTGATGGTGAATTTTTCTTTGTCCATCCCACCAAGAATCTTCTGAACAAGTTTTGCTGAGTGAAAGACAATCCTAGCAAACGAAGCTTGCTTATGCAGCCCGACGTTCTGCATGTAAACAGACTCGATATAATCTCCAAAATAGCTAGCCAGGAATTCCCTCATTTCCCACTCATGTACAGGATACCCCTTAGAGAAACTGATGAACACGGTCCTATCCTGAGGATGAACACCATTAATTTCTTGGGTACAAGGCAGAATTGCATGATCCTGAAACTCAATTTCATCAAGTTTAGGTTGAGTCCTGGAGGATATGATTATTTTCTTGGTATCTAGTAAGTCTTGCTCAGTAATTCTTTCAATGGCGAGCTGCATTATATCATGACATGCTCTAATGCACACCTCATTGATAATTCTTGTCACCCCTATTGTTGCACCAACCCTATTATTGTGAAAATATTTGAGAGAAATTTCTTTCTCCATCAAGCTTTTTAGCAGAGGGATATCGCTATTTTCACAAGCGAAATGATCATTGGTTATGCAACTAAGGCATATGATCATCTCATCTGCCAAGTCCTTAATCAAAATTTTAGGTAAAGAAAGAACTTTCCTTACTACACTGCCGTAACCCATCCTCTCCAGCCATAGCCATAAGGCCAATATTTGCATGGACTCCCTTGGATCCCTCCACAGGTTCATCACAAGGAGGGTATAAAGCTTGCGATCAATTGAATAAAACAGTTTGAAGTCAACCATTGAATATAAACTCGAAGAAGCCATCATGCTAGTGCTGCTTCAAAATCAACCAAGATCCAACTGCCAAGAAAAATACAAATTGCAATTACTTACAAATTAGTGAATGTTAGAAAAACTAAAAGAATAATCTCGAAATAATTAGGTGCAAATTCAAGATGATAACAAGATGTAGAGCTAAACGGAACGTTTCAAGATCTTAGTAGCCATTAAAGGGTTAAAAGAAAACATCATGCAAAAAAATGAAACCTAAAAGGATACCTCTTTCAGTAAGTATGCCTTTCTCTTACCAATCCAAAAGACTAAGGACCACTCTTCTTCTCTTGATGTCATTATCATTTCTATGCAAGCCAATTTATAAGCTGTGAAATAGGTGTAAACAGGGATTGAGAGTTGACATTTCTATTAATCAGAACTTTGTTGGATTTTTGAGAAAGCATTTGCTTTATGGAAAGAAATAATAAATGATAGCGGATCTTTCTATAGCAACTAAAGTTGGGTCATTCAGATTTTTTACCACTTTTTGGATTAAGGAAAATCTGGCTTCAGAGCTGAATTCTTACAAATGTCCATCAAAACTAAAGGAAAAAGTAAGACTGTTTCATTTGTTTTCGTTTCTTTGCAAGTTTGAATTCTTATTATGTCTACCTTATCTATTGTAACTTAAAGGAAAAAAAGATTGGGGCCACAGAGATTCAGAACACAATTCGTTGACATATATATTTAAAAAAGAACACAAATATTCAAAATTATGTTGCAGTTGCATTTTTACAATGTTGGTTCAATACTTGGTAAAGAAGTTAATTATGTTTACTTATTTTTCATTTAGATTTGTAACTTAAAAATAAAATAAAATAACTTATTTTGTCTACTACATACAATTTCTAATACACTGATAAATTTTTTATATTTTCGGCATAAAATTACATTATATTATTTAGATGCACATTTTTATCACTTGTCTTGATTATAATAATAAGATTTTGAGTTAATTGACATATTTAATTTATCGGATATACTCGTAAGCTTTAAAACATGTAATATTTTCCCATACAATAAATTTGAAATTATAAAGCATAAATTTAGGTCAAATCAATCATTGACAATGATTTGGTTTTATCGGTTATTCATAAATGAAGATGTTTGGAATTATGAAGTATAAATTTAGGTCAGATTAATTATTAACAATGATTCGGTTTTATCGGTTATTCATAAATGAGGATGTTTGGAATTATGAAGTATAAATTTAGGTCAAATCAATCATTGATAATGATTCGGTTTTATCGATTATTCATAAATGAGGATGTGTAGAATTATGAAGTATAAATTTATGTCAGATCAATCATTGATAATGATTCAGTTTTGTCGATTATTCATAAATGAAGATATTTAAAATTATGGAAGTATAAATTTAGATCAAATCAATCATTGATAATGATTCGATTTTGTCAGTTATTCATAAATGATGATATTTATTTGTTAATCATTTTTACTTTACAACTTGTGAAATTTTAAGATTAAAAAGTTATTTTTTGTCAGAATCGATCCGGTATCAAATTAAAAATTTTTCTTATTTTTTATATCAATAATGAAATTGTAAATAACACGTTGAATTAAAAATAATATAAAAAGATAAATTTATATGTTGAAGTAAAGTAAAATCTTTCTTATTATTTATATTATTTACTAAAATTTAGATAACCGATTGTGTGAAGATGATAAAAAAGACAATATATCTATTATACTAAAGTTTTGTAGTTAGGCGTATTAGAATTCTAAAACAAACCCCTTTGCCAATATGTAAAATCTCGTGCAAGCTCCAATTTCAGTGTACAATTTCACCGTTAAACAAACGACTTGTAGCATTTCACGTGTAAAAAATCTAATTTTTAATTTATAATATATATCCATGTCATTAAATTAATTAAAAAAATTTAAAAACTAAAAATTGAAAGACTGAAGTGTAGCTTTTTCTTATATTCTAATTAAAAACTGATTCTTTCATATTAACACATTCTATCTCTAGATTAAAACCCTAACTTCACTATACAAATCTTCAATCCACAAATTCCATCAAACTTCTATTCAATCTCTGTCTCTTATAATTTGAATTAATCAAGGGGCAAGATATAAGTAAAATTAAAACGAAAGATCTAGAGGAGATACATCGAGAAGAGAGAGAATAAGAGGCTACCAATAATGGCAGCGCTGGGGGAGAGAGAGAGAGAGGCGGGTTGTGAGCTTGAAGGAAGGTAGGGAAGACGACGACGATTCTTTTGGTGACCATGGCGACGGAGAAAAGTGTCTGATGACGGTGGAATGGGAAAAAAAAAAAAAAAGGAAACGATGGCGAACCGTTTTTCTCGCCATTCACGGTGTTTCCGGCGATGATAATGGTTGGAAATGGTGGCAATCGATTTTCTGGTCTTGGGGTTTCATCTAATGGGCAGTTTTGAATATGAGAGTTGATGTGAGAGTTAATCTTCATTATCAACACCATACAAATCTGCAAATACCCATAAATCAATTACCACTACAATCAATGACGTTGCCAACTTGTTCCTTTCCTTTTTCCATAGTAAAGTTCACAAACCTGCTCATTCAAGCCCTCTAATTAATTCCTAGGAAGTTTAAATTGAGAAACTTGAGAAAGGAATTTTGGGTTATTGAGTGTTGGGCTGGACGAAAGTGGTGGCAATGAGGAGCTGAGATCATATGATTTGTAGATAAAGGAAGAATATTTGATATAATTGCTACAAATATAAATCTCACTAACAAAATAAACCAGATTTCGATCAATAAAACCCCAAAACAACGACGATTTCGCAATGGTGGTTGCTGGCAGTGGTTGATGGCGATGTTGGGTTGGCTAATGGTTTGCTGGGTTCTTTTTGTTTTGAAAGGAAAGCTTTTTCTTTAAAAAAAAAACTGTTTTTAAGTCATTTATTATTATTATTATAAGAAAAGAAACAAAAAGTCCCATGTCATCATATTATTAGTTTATTTTGTAAGTGGACCACATCACTAACAGCAAAGTTAACACTGTTAATAATTTGAATCTAATTACGCCAAATTGAAATTATTAGGGGTTGAATTGTGCCAAGATAGAGAGTAGGAGCTTAATTGTCCATCCCCAATTAGTTCAAGAGTTTTTCTGTACTTTCTTTCTAAAACTAAAAAACAAATTCTTTACATGTGGCAATGCCACATCAGTTTTTCAGTGGATTATCTATTAGAAAATAGTATAAAAGATTTTTGTCATATTGAAATCAAAATTGAAACGATATATAATGTTATATTAATGATTAAGAACTTTAATTCAAAGATGGTGAGGATAATTCAGCCCTTTAAGAGCCACCAAGTTGAAATGACACACGCCTGGACCGGCTCCATGAGGTGGGTCGCACCTCCTGTCTCTTGGCCATGACCAAGACCCGTCCTGGCAAGATTTTTCCCGCATGCTAAAAGACTTGAACACAAAGCACAGGCAAGATTTTTCCCACACGACATACTTTAAAGGCTCGAAGACAAACCACTGTAAAAATGTATATATGGGAACGTTTCAAAAATATTTTAAAATTAGTAAAAAATATTATTCTTAAATTAATAAAAGAAATCATTTTTACTTTGTAAATATATATTTTTTATTTTTTAAAATTTACAGTGCTTATTTTTCAACTGTTTTTAATTTATTTTACCAAAAAAAAATAATTAAAGGAAAACTAAAATACAACCAAAACGATAATTTTAAAAAAAATCAAGAAACTGTATTTTTAATTTTTAATACAGTAAAAATAAAAAAAATAAAAGAACCATAAATTTAATAAAAAATTATGAATTTTTTATAATTTTTCATATGCATATCACCTGGAAGTTCAATGACCAAAGTAAGAGAATCCGAGTTATATTTTGTGGGAGCAAAGGGCCTTCGCGCAACCCTGTCGATGTATTTCACGAAAAAAAGAATATTAAAAAAATATACGATTTTGTTTTAAAAACTTAATACTGCATATGGTTTCATGGTGCATTCCTCATAGATTATTAGATGAAACTTTGGCATTTGAATTGGCTAAACAAAGATTAATCAAAGGCCACAGATTAAATTTCCTAAACAGCAGCATTGCAGCAAGCAACAGTAAATGATCGAAGACAGGCATGTAAAGGTGTTATTGGCGGACATCATAGTTAAAAAGAGTGCACCCACAATGAAGTGAAAAAAGAGAGCATAATAACAAACCCAAAAAAGAAAGAAGAGAGCAAAATTTCCAAATCAGGGACAAGGAGAATTATACATTGACACTCGTCTGATACATCACTTAAACATTCTACGCATTATCTAACATTCAGAACAGACAACACTAGAGAAACAGTCCGGCTTCATTAATCCTCTTAAAAATGCCCAGGCATGATAACAAACCTGAA
Organism: Ricinus communis; assembly: GCF_019578655.1. Classification (NCBI taxonomy): domain Eukaryota; kingdom Viridiplantae; phylum Streptophyta; class Magnoliopsida; order Malpighiales; family Euphorbiaceae; genus Ricinus; species Ricinus communis. The sequence continues at coordinate 28,818,277 of NC_063258.1, forward strand.
GCTATAAGTACAAAGGGCGGAACCATCAGATTGCAGCAGGAAACCAGCTACGACAAACATCAACCCCGTGACATTTCCCCAAGTACCAGATTCATAGCGAGAAGCAAAACTAAAGCTATATGTCAATGTAGCATGCTACCAATATCTTTGCCGTGAATTGTCAAACTCAGTTATTAGAAGTTGCAGCCGCAGCAGCACATTGCAAATCAGATAAGGAGAAAGATCGCCAATTAGAGTTCCTTTGAACAGGAGGCAGACATGATCCGTTGCCATGTGATGTTTTTACTCGGGGATGCAGGGGTGGAAGGTGAGAAGAAGATGAAGATGACATTGATTGAGACTCTATCCTTTTATTTTTGCTTTTAGGGCAGTTCATGGAGGTTGCTGGTCTCTTTGATACGCAACTTCCGTTATCTTTAGGCGGGAAATTGTCGTCGCATATGATATTGCGAGCTAATAGATTCTTGCGCTTCCTGGTATAGGGATTTTCTGGTTTAACGAAATCTTTAACAGAGGAAGCAGAGGAAGCATCTGCTAGACTTGTGAACGACTTTGATTTGCCATTATAAAACTTTGATATGCCTTTCCTGAAACATTCAGAAAATACCACAAAATCCATGTCAGAATTGAGTAATAGAAAGGGGAAAAAGCTTGTTCAGCAATAAAATAATAATAAGCTCAGTAAAACTAATTGGTAATCGACTATGTATAATTAAAAACTTTGTAACTAAAATAACTCTTACGATGCTGCTGCTATGTGGGTTCTGATTCCATACTAATATAAGCACACCATCTGTATTCCTCTTTCAAGTACTCTTGCACTACTTTCCCATCCCAATTTCCAAATAAATAATGACATTGTATCATTTCATTAATAACTTTACAATGCTAGAACGCCATTTTCTAATTGAAGAGTCCTTTAAACGGACTGGGATTGAAAAGTAAATGCCAAATTAAGCCTCGTGAAATGAAAAGCGAAGATGATACTCAAACCCATCAAACTAAACAGCTAAAGAAACTTACTTGATAGGTAAAACCTCCTCCAAAGCACCCATAGAATGTAACGGTCCTCTAATCGAACTCTGAACCTCGGATTCCTCGCCGGAATCCTCGTCACTATTTCTCCCGATTGACGAAGAAGAGCTAGAGGAGTCATCCTCCTCCCTCCTCCTCTCCCCAGCCGAAAACCGCCGATTTCCGGCAAGCACACCGCCCATAAACCGTGACATATAACCAGAGCTCTGGATCGAATCACCAGAGCTCCTTTCGAAAGCGATTGACATCACGAAACTAAAAACAAAAAGTGACTCAAAAGAGCAAGACAATGAACCAATGAGAATTAAAAAGCTGAAGGTAAAGAAACAGCAGATGGGTATATGCTATTGGCGAGAGATCATACAATAGCAATACTGTACAGACGTGGAAAAGATATATAAGAAAAGAAAGAGAAAAAGAGAATAAATGAAGGGAAAAGGGTTATCCGAAATGGAAATAAGATTATCCTTTTGTCGGGGGTCTTGTGTTTAGGTTTATCTGTTTACAGAGAATATTTTTCAAAAACACAGAGAAATCCGATGTTTTGAGTCAGTACCAGGTAATGTATTTTGACTTATCTGTGTGCTATCTTTGCGGGTCGGTCGGTGATGATATTTGGTTTTTTATTTTTATTTTGACAAACTGATATTTGGTATTTGGATTGTGTTAATCACCACATTTGACCGAAACCTTCATCCAATCCAATTATAAATTGCAATTTGTTAAGACTCCAAATTCCAATAATTTTCTAGTGAAACGATGACGTTCTCTTAGCTTAAATAAGACCGCAAATGACGTCGTGTCCATTAGAAATTGTCAAATTGTTAAAAAGTAAAACAATATCGCCGTTGCCGGGGATCGAACCCGGGTCACCCGCGTGACAGGCGGGAATACTCACCACTATACTACAACGACGTTGACGCTTGTTAGATTAGTATTTTAAAAAATTATATATTCTCTTCTATACAAGTACAATTGAGAAACCGGTAATTAATGCTTCATTGGTTTCTTAAATTAGAATAGAAGCAAATTTATCTTAATTCGGTATAGAAAAAAATGACAGTTGCTTTGATTTGTGCCTTTAAGTGAAGGCTTAACCAATATTTCTTATCACAAATACGCTTGTTGACATAAATTCTAATGAAGTAGAAACATATGTTTTAAGAAATTTGCTTCATTTCATAGACACTATTATTTCATGGTATGCGGAGAGAGCTGCCTTGTTTAATCCATATTCTTAAGATGACAGGTAATATATATACTTGGCATGCTCAACTGCATTAGCTTTCTGAACCACACACAGAAATGCAAATTTTTGCTGTACTTCCTTTATTTCTTTTTCGAAACAATCCAAAATTCCATTTCATACAAGACGCCTTCAAACTACACTAACACGATTCTTTGTTTGAAGTTAATATCTTCCCCAGTTTAAACAGATCTCTTGAGAAAAATAAGCCATATACACTGGAAGAAGAATTTCAAGACATATTAGCAACTTGGCTAAAATGGAGTTTTCAAACAATAGTTACAGCAAGGATTACAATTGACAGTGTGCTAAGTGATTGTGCTTGTCATTATCAGCCCCCAATGTCTTATCACCTCAAAGAAATCTACACTTCTTGTATATGACGCTTTCTATAACTTCCATAAGGATTTTGTTATGGAAAAATCTTTACACCCTGCAACAGAGTAGGTAAGTCTTCTCTTCTATTAATTGAGAGCTTGCCGCCTCAACAATCTGGCAAAAGAAGTCTGTATCACCTCAACTTGTCTATTAGAAATCAGAAGCACAAATGATCATCTACAATGGGATTACCTCAAAGCCAATCTTTTGGTACAGTTCCTGTGCAGGTATATTGTTTCTATGCACATGCACATACACATCTTCTATACCTGCCACCCAGAGATGGATTCAGAAGAGAAATTTTTATACCACTTTTACATAATCTTGCACAAGTTCAGATGCTTTCTGGGAAAAGATGAATGAATCTACCATCTGATTTGGCTGATTCAACAGCAAAATGCAACATGTTGCTTGCAATCCCTTGGCGACGTGCTGATTTGGCAACACACAGGTTTGCAACATAACCATATGCATCTGGTCCCCTCTTGTGGAAGCTGCGGAATATAGGAACCTTCACCCGCTCCTAAGAGAAAAATCATTCCATTGCCATGTCAACAAAAATATTCCATCAGATTGATTAACAAACATATTAGCACTTCAAACTCATACCCCTGGAAATGTCTCTCCCTGCAGTAAGCACCGGATGCTTAAATCAAGAGTTCCAACCACACTCTTCAGTACTGTCCGCTTTACATTTTTGTCCTCCTTTTTAACCTGATAGTCATGATATTAGAGCAACTTAGCAAAGCTTCAGAAAAGTGCAAAGATAAAGACATTGATGGTAGTACAACCCTCTATTCATCAAAGCAAGGAAAAACATGACAGCATCTTTATTTAAATCAGCTTTCAGCAAAGAATGAGATTCAGTATGTTCAAACTAGATTCTCTGTTCTTTCTGTCTTTCATCCTGTTCTCTTCCTTAGCTTTTTTCCTTTCTGCAATTGCAAAATAAAATGAAACATCATACCGTGACAATGCATCTACACTTCGGTCCATGTTGAAGAATACGTCGCCTTTTTATGGCATGGAACTCCTGCACAGTGTTATGGAGAACTACTAAGAAATTCATAAAAAGAAAATAGATATTAATAAGCAAGTAGGGGGAAAAACAAACATTCTACCTGCTCTGCAAATTTCCTTTTGTGATTATCAACAAATCTGTGTTAATCAGGGGATAGTTAGAATCAGTAATATCCAACATTTTCCACTTACATGCATCACAAACTTACTGACCCCAATTTAAGGCCCTAAGTAGAATATTGCCAGAGTTTCTTCTCCAGAGACCTCATACAGTAGGGAGCCAAAAATCTTTAAATGGTAATGAGTATTGGAAGTAGACCTAAATCTGGAAACTTTGGCTAAAATCCGGAGCAATAACCATCCTAAACATCAATTTGCTTGTGTTAATCACCTTCTATTTTCTAGATATTAAACCACCAATACGGGCTGCCACACTGAGATTAATCATTGCTTATCCAGTTTAATACTAACAATAGCAATTTAAATAAGATCAACATATACAATATCTGGAAATTCTAGTTTTGATTAAACATACTACGCACCGGTCATGAATTTGATCTTCCCAGTGACTTTCTGCTCGAAGCCAGGCTGCAGTCTACAAGAAAATATAAAGCAGAGACATCACCACCACAAATTACTGATTGAAAATGAGAAAGAAAAGGACAAGAAACAGAAAATGAAAAAAAGAAAACTCAAATTTTGTTTCGCTTTCGTCTTAATTTACACGGCTTGGGATTTTTGGAGGGAAGGAATAAAACGGAAATATCATAACAAAACAAAAAATAAAAAAATCCAATAAGATGAAAATTAGCAATATTTTGATACTACCCAAAAGAATAAACAACAAAACGCACATAACCCATATAGAATTTTACAAAAAAGTGATTAAAGTTTTACCCAGAATTCTTCATCAATTATAGCCTCTCTTGCCACGAATTGCCCAAATTCAAACTTGTCTTCATGTACCAATTCTCTTTCTGGGACTTGAAGACGGTCAAATCGCAGATCAGGTAACTTTGGATTTGCAAATTCAGGATAAGATGGTTCTGGAAGATTAACAGATAGTTCTTCTTTCTTTCTTGTTTGAAAGGACCGAGAATCCATTGCCCTATTTGCCCCAATAAACAAGAAACAACATTAATATTAATCAAATGGTTTCATTAATTTGAATAAAGAAAGAAAGAAAGAAAGGAGACAGGGCTTACATTGTAAAAGAAGGGATGACTCTTTGAAATCTTTGAGGATTTCTAAATGAATCATTTGGAAAGCTTAAGAATTCAGGTCTGTGAATAGCGATAGTCGACATTAGAGCTTGAATCATAATAATAATACCCTTTACTCCAGAATGTTTGTTTTGGATAAAGTAACCATCTTCATATCAAGAAAGAAAAAAGAAAAAGAGTTGCATCTTTGGCCTGAAAAATCTGTAAATAATCGTCGTATTTGGAGATTTTGAGAAAGAGAAATGGGTTCTTGAAATAGGATACAGAAGTTACAAGTAACAACTGCTTGCTTACCTGTCTGGTGGTGGGCCAGAGGCTATTGATGCAGTGGATAAGACACAAAACCAGTTATATGTTAATCCGTCTGCCAGACTGCTCTCTCTCACTTTCTTCAATCTTGATTAAGTAATTACGGTGGGGGTAATATATGTATACATTTATATAGGAGTAGAAAAGGCAATGGATTTAATACTTTTTGAGTAACTTCCCAAGTTAAAGCAACCCCTTTTTTATAAGATAATTGAAAGAAATGAGATATAAGGACAGCCCTCAACTAAACTAATCTTCTAATTTAAAGTTTTACATTTCTTGTTAGCTAATCCTTGTTGTGGCTGATTTCAAAAATTAAATACATAATAAAACATAAGAGATAAAAAGAAAAAGAAAAATATTCTTATCTCATTTCTATAATTTTTTAATGGTGAAATGAGAATAGATAGAGAATTCAAGTTTTAGCCAACTTCAAAAGTATGAATATGTTATACTTATTTGGTATGGTTAAGGATAAAAAAAAAAAAAAACAAAACAAAAAAAAAAAAAACACAGTATATACATATTTGTCTTTTGCTGAGTATATGTGGACCCGAGTATGGACAACTAAATTTGGAACACAAACAGAATGGAAAGGTATGGGAAACCAGGAGCATCTCCATCTGTGTATCTTCTATGTGGATCTGGTTGACTGGAACTAACATGTGGATGCTTATGAGCCAACTCTCTTCCATTCCTCACTCATCATTAAGCTCTCGTTTTACCTAATCATTACATTTCAATCATTTCTTCAAAACCTAACCCAAATAATGGCTGTCAAGTCATATTTTAGCATAAAGACTCGGATCATCCTATCCAATATGTTTTTGTTACCTTTGGTTGTCTAAACTTTAAATAGCAAAAATCTCAACATAAATCCAGAATATGACACGTAATGCTACAATGTAAGAGTGGCCACCACAATAGTGACCCCAAAGAAAAAGAAAAAACACAGAAAAATAGCTATTACAATCTAAAAACTCAAAACGAGGAGTGAATTTAGTGAATCCTTTTATCCTTCAAAATCTGTTTTGGTCCACTGTCCATACTTGCTTTTCATTTTATCATCAAATTCATTGGCTTTAATCTCTGCAATTTTAGCTGCATTAGCCATTGATTCCTCTTGTACTCTTGCTATCTTTCTACTCCTTTTCTTAGCTGTAGCTTCTCTCTCTGCTTCCAGCTCTTCATACTCTCTAACCCAACAGCTGTGCACAGTGCAGCTTAAGGCTAACACCACCACTTGCATAATCAACATTGCCATTAAAATCCCACATTCCAGTCTCACTAAAAGCTTTGCCTCTTTTGGGTCTATTGGTGACTTGAGCATTGAAAGACTTGATTTTTCTCTTGTAAATAATGCTAAGATACTTAGTACTTGTCCAATCAAGGATGCAAAGAGAAGTGAGATATGGGTTACGAAACAAAAGCGATTAAACTGAGAGTAGAAGCCTATAAAGGAGCAAAGAAGCGAGATGCAAGAAACCACAAGGAATGCAAAACCCAGTGAAGTTGGTGGCACTTTTAGGAGAATTATGGGGGCAATAGAAACTGAGGAGAGGATAAAAAGGGTAAAATTTAAGCATGAAAGGAGAAGTAACGGGAAAGAGCATGAGCTTCTTAGCTTAGAGGAAGACATTATTGGGTTGATGTTACAACTGCTAGCTAGAGGTTAGTTTTTTTTGTTTGTTTTGAAGAGAGTAATAGAATTTGAATTTTTATAGGAGGTGGAATTTGCCCGTTGTAGCATTTTTGGGGGATATGAATACACAACGGCTAGGATGGAGATTGGAGAAAATCCACTGTGGTACCTCGAATGATTCATCATTCCCTCTCACCTGCTTTAAAAACCGAAAAAGAAAAACAAGTAAATTCTTTTAGTGGATTTCAAATTCAAGAGGCTGTTTATGAAAATTTGCCATAAAGTCACATGGAGCCAATGGCCCCATATATTTTAAATTTATATATTATGGATTGGACCTACCTTTTGATGATCTAAGAATGGCATATTTCACTTGCAGAGCATGTTGTTGCCTTGTCAAAGAAAAAAGCATGGTGACACCAAGACTAGAGTCCACGTGTCACCGGAATTGAAATGATTTCAGCATTTATCTCCCTTGAGAATATACATTCATTCGACGTATCAAAAAGATTAATCCGTGAATCTTTCTATAAAATAAGAACCAGAAAACTAATTCCACACTCGGTTTGCATTTGATTGGCATAGAAATAGGCAAGAAAATGGATCAGAAGAAAATAAAAGGAGCAACACTGAGAGTGTCTAGAGAAGTGGCACAAATAGATATTCCGATTAAAGAATCAGCCCAGGGCTATAATAATTTCAGACCAGTTGCAGGTGAAAATCAGGAAAAGAAAAAAAGCAGAAAACAAGAACTGAGCTCTCGCAAAAGGAACTGTTCTGATACTGTTATTTGTATTTTACATTCCAATCATTATGTGTGATCTTAAGATTTACGAATCATTTCATTAGGCGTAAAACTTCAGATGGTCCACCCCTCGAATGAATGGTCAGGCCGTGTCTTTCCAATTATGCTTGCAAGACCATTTTCATTCTTTTTCCTGCTAGACCTGTTGAATGTAAAGTTTGGTGAGAAAAAATTAGAACAATAATTTTGCAGAACTACCCGAAAAAATCAACAAATAACTTCCCAATTTGTATCCATCTCGAGTGCCTCGAAAAAATTCAGAAGAACTTTAGGTCAAGAGAAAAACTTGGAAATAAGTTTCTCAAAGGCTCTAGTAAGATGCACATGTTTGTCGTGTAAATGAGACAAATTTTTTAAGAAAAGCTCATCATAACGTAATTAAGCACTGGAAAGCAAATGAGAGAAGACTGAAGAGTTAGTGGAATGAGCAATGATGTTTGAAGAGATGCAGATCCAACAACTAGCATAAATCAACAGAGATACTTACCTTGTGAACAACTAGCGATCATGATGTATGGGTTACAATAGCCTCCACTCTGTCTAGAGATGCCTGCAATCGTCCTGTGCTCATGTTGAATAATGGGTCATCAGTGCCTAATGCCCTGTTGAGTCCAAGTGTCACTAATATGCTATAACATATGAATTAAGTAATGAGCAAATAACAGAAATAACAGGCACTAAAGTATATTCAATGCTCCTATTTCCTTCAATAATGAATGTATAGAAACATCCAGAAACTTGCCCAGTAATTTCAGGAAGTACATAATCCGCCCTCCAACCAAATCGTAAATCCATGCCAGGGAATAAGCCAAGAGATGTCTTGTTCTGTATACGAGATATGCCATCCCCACCCAGACATGTAGTAAGCTTCCATTTCCAACCAGTAGCATGCAACTGAAAATTATGACCTATACCAATCTGTATATTCAAGAGAAATGAGCAACTAACAGAAAGTTGCATGCATAGATGTGCTTCAACAACCAATAAGTTGTTTGAACTGCATATTATTATATTATACAATAATCATTACTTATGATACATGTAGTGAAAGTACTGCAAGCTATTAGATCAGACCTGGAGATTCAGAAATTTGGTTATCGGAATCTTCTTAGAAAGAATACGCACATCCTGATGTATAGGTTCATATATGAACTTCCACCGCCGTTCAGGGGATAGAGGCTTCAAAACAAGTTTGGCTTGAAAGTCATTGGTTGGAGCATTATAGAACTGAATCAAAATGAAGAGCTCCAAGATCACGATTCAGATGGACCTTGTTATGACAAGATGTATATGCTTTACAAATGTCTAGCCACATATGTAATACCTAAAGTTCAATGGGCAGTTAGGTACTAAGAATCCTGAACTTGTTTAACACCTATAAGAGAATTAGACAATTGAGCATGTGGTGTGAGTTTATCAAGAAATCATATCCATTCAATTCTGTAAAAATAATAAGAGGGCACATTTGTATTATTAGCTTTCCAGGATTAATATTTCACACATGGATCAATATCTATGAAGTTATAGGAAGCGTAAAATCAAGTAGGAGTATAAAGCAGCTAAAAACATCGTGCTAACTCTTTCAAGCACGCCTATATACAGTACTTCTAACAGAAAGCTATGAACTAGTAAGATATCTATATTTTCAACCCACTGCCATTATCTATGGCCTTGTCAGGTGAGATCCACCCCATACAACTGAGAGCTTAAGGCTCTATATAAGAGTGACCTCTTCCAAGGTTAAAAATTCTACTTTTGCAGGTTGATAGACAAATGATTAATTCTGAAAAAAAAAAAAAAAAAAAAGAAGAAAAAGACCCTCCAGCTGAGTTTAGATTGTTTCCATGTCACGTGGTTGCTCCAGTCCAACGAAGAGTACCCATGTCAGGCATTATATGCATGCCCACTATAATCTATGCACCAGAACAACCAAAGCTACAGCTATAACTGGGAAAATAACTGGATTGCCGAAATAGATTGATCTTCATATTAGGTCTGATCATGCATCAGAAAGAAATAACAGGCACCAGAGAATAAAGTTGATATCTTTCAACTAGAGGTTAGAGAATTTACAAAAATCAATTCATGTTGGTTTTGTTTAAATCCAATTATTTAATTGGCACTCTATAGTTAAATTCCAAAGAATCCAAACACTAACAGCAAGAAAATTCTAGCAAAATTGGCAGGATGTGGGAATGAATCCTACATCAATTAAATTACATTATTAATTTAGATTTAAAGGCCTAACATTGTTCAGTTGAACCAACAATCTAATCTCTCAGTTTTTATCTTTCTCACTGTCTCTCGCTTATTATAATGCACATAAGGTATTCTTGAGCAAAGGAATATTAAGTTCAATTGTTCCAAACACAATTTCATTCCATTCATCCACTTAAAACCAATTACAGACATTAATATAAAGCATGCTAGACAAGAATATATATGAAACCCAAGTAGGATCCATTTCCAAATATAATTGATTTTTTGTTCATTTGCGTCTAGAGATAATGTGATGCGGAAAAGCACATTTTAAACTAAATCTCATCCAGTTGTTACTATCAAACTATCATATACGAACCTATCAATATCCAAACTTCACATAGTTGAGCATCTTAGTTCAGTCGTTGACCGCACTACACAACTGGCCGTGCAGATATGCAATCATAAAAATACATACATTTTAACTAAGCAATTAAAGCATTAGAGTCACAATAAATTCATAAAACATCAGCACCAACACAGCATGCAGAATAATTCAAGTAATATAGTATTAGCAGAGTCCAGGAGAAATACCTCTAAATTAAGACCAACTCTAATCCCTTCAATTTCCTTTCTGAACTTGAAAAACAACTCAGATGGCATCAAATTAATATTGTAAAGCTCTTCCCACGAAATGGGTTCCTCTCCATTAGAAGCAGACTCCATTTTTTTTTTCTAGCAATTAAGTAAGAAAAAAGATAAAAAAACAACCATCCCCACCAAAACAATCTGCTCTCTCCTCTTTTATCTTTTTTGCACACTTTGGATTGAACGAAAGTGTCGACCTCTGGTCTTTTGCTATACTGTTCATAGAAAATTCAGCACAGTAAATTATGAGACAGTGAACGTACCTTTATTAATTGGGTATATCCAGTGCAGTTATAATATAGAAACCATATGTGAATTTGGTGTTTACTAATACAGTGTAAGCAAGTTGGTGAAGAGAAAGAGAGGGAGCTCTGGTTTTGGAATGGGACTTTGTTGGGGGTGTAACTAATCTGTCTAATATGCCCTTGAGAATTTCATTTAATTACTGTTGTGTCCTCCCCAGTAGAATTACCTGTAAACGGGCCTTTATTCTGGACAATTGTCAAAGTAGCCCAGTAACCGTTTCAGCAGGCCGCTTTGGTGGCATTCTGTTAGTGATACTGATTACATATATACATAGTAATCTTTTTTGATTATATTCTTATTTCACAATTTGTTAGGATCTATTGAAAGGGAAAGAATACTTCTTTACCTCATATGTTACATAAGGTAAAAACTTAAATCTTAATCATTAGACTAAAGATTTAGTCACATATTAGGACAGAAGAAAGGATGAAAAGACACATTTAGGCATAAACTTACTTGATTTTATTTCAAGTGCACAACATAGATAGACAGACTGATTGCAAACAACAATAAAACATATTACATATACTACATGCAATTGAACTCCAATTCTTTGTTTATTCTATCGAAAGCTTTAACCAGGGTAAAAGCTTAAACATCATCCCTAAAATTGGAGCTCCTTCTAACCCGACATTGCCTGATTAATATACAGGGACAAGAGATTGTTTGGCAACAACGAAACTGATGGAAGTGACGGTTTTTGGGGTTTGGGGACGAATTTTCTAGCCCAGACATGCTTTCCATTGATATTGAATTTTGCCTTGTCCATCCCATTAAGAATCGCCTGAATAGTTTTTGCTGAGTGAAAGACAATCCTAGCAAACAAAGCTTGCTTATGCAACCCCATACCTCCCTGCATGTGCAGGGACTCGATGCAATCGCCATAAGACCTAGCCAAGAATTCCCTCACTTCCCATTCATGCACAGGATATCCCCTAGAGAAAGTAACAAACAAGGTCCTATCCTCAGGAGGACCACCAATATTTTTTTGGGTATAAGTCCGTTTTTTATGAGCTTGAGGAGTAAACTCAATTTTATTTAGTAACTTAGGTTGAGTAATGGTAGGTAGGATCCCTTTTTGCTTATCTTGTAAGTTTTTCCTATCCTTAGGTGGAACGCCGCTACTTTTTTGAGTATAAGGCAGAATTTTATGATCTTTAGGAGTAAACTTAATTTGATCGAGTAGTTCAGATTGAGGAATGGTGGGTAAGATCCCTTTTTGGTTATCTGGTAAGTTATGCTTATTATTTCTTTCAATGGCTCGCTGCATTATATCATCACATGCTCTAACGCATACCTCGTTAGTAATCTTCACTACTCCTTGAGTTGCATCAACCCTACTATCATGAAAATGTTTGACAGAAATCTCTTTTTCCATCAAGCTTTGCAGCAGAGGGATGTCGTTACTTTGGCAAGCAAACTGATCACTGGTTAAGCAGCTAAGACATATGATCGTCTCATCTGCCAGGTCATTAATCAAAATGTTAGGTAAAGAAAGTATTTTCTTTACAAGGTGGCTGTAACCCACCCTCTCTAACCACAGCCATAAAGCCATTACTTGCATGGATTCCATTGGGTCTCTCCACAGATTCATCACAAGCACTGTATAAAGCTCGCGATCGATCGAATGAAACAGCTTGAAGTCTTCCATTGAAATTGATAAATTTGGAGCAGCCATAGAACACACCGAGATATACCAAGATCCAGCTGCCAAAATAACACAAACTACAATCACCGTTCTGATGTAAACTAAACAGAATATTAGAAAGAAATTAATAAGCTGACACAAAATTAAGTTGCATGTAAAAAATGCTATAAGAGATTGATCTTCTAAAGGGGTCGGTGCAGATTCAAGATTATAACAAGATGGAAAACTAAAACACAGCCTTTCAAGATCTCTGTAAAAGTAAATAGAAAAAGAACACAATGCAACGGAAAGTGCATGATAACAAATAAGACCTAAGAGACTGCCCATTTCAACAAACATGTCTTTTCTCTTACCAATCGAAAAGACTAATCAGGGTAGCTCTTCTCTAGTTCTAGTGATGCCATTATCGTTTCAGTGCAAGCCAATTTATAAGCAGTGAAAGAGGTGCAGTAATGTTACACGAGGACTGAGAGCTGTTCAATGGCTGTGATTGTAGAATCAGAACTTTGTTGGATTCGAGAAAGAAATAATAAATGATAGCAGATCTTTCTGTGGGAGCTAAAGTTGGGTCATTCAAACGTTTTTCTACTTTCAGGTTTAGGAGAATCTGGCTGCATAAGAATTTCCTACAAATGTCCCGCTAGACTCAAAGGAATAATAGTTACTGTCTAACTGCATTTTCTCGGTAATATCAAACATGCTTACCTGCTAATTGCTTTGTTTCCTTTTTTTCTTTTTTCTTTCTTTCTATGTTTAAAAACTCTTATTTACCCTTTTCTAGTGCACCTTGAGGAAAAAGACAATGGGGCCACAAGGATTCTCTCAATAGTATTGTTGTCATGGTTAACTAAATATTTATAAAATAGAACTATAAATAACTGAAAAAATCATATTCTTTATAGAAAAATAATTAATTAATGTTACACCTATTATTACTCCAATTGAGTTTTACTAAATTTTTTCTTATTGAGACAATGTTATGTGATCATTGATTAATTAATGAGGCTAATACATATTATATGAATAAGTTCTTGCTATATCACTTAATCTACAAAGAAACTACACTGCTAAAAAGAAAGAAAAAAAAATGTATGAAATCTGTAAGTTTCATAGCAAATTAAGTGCATTTTCTTTCATCTTTTAATATGATCGAGTTCATTGGCACGTTGAAATCTACTCAAAGTCTTGAAGGCATGTAATTATTCAACATTCAATAGATTTAACCCTCTTAAATATATAAATTAGTTAAATCATTCATTAATCAATTTATTCGATTTTTCGGTTACTCATAAACAATTGTATTTAATAGAATCTTTTAAACTTACAAAAAGTTATTATTTGTTTGAATTAGCCGGACGCAAATTAAAACCATTTTAGATAATAATATCAATAAAGATATTATACTGGCACGTTGAATAACATTATTTAATACATTTAGAATCTCTTACATAAATTTAAGTCAAATCAATCATTAGTCAGTTATTTTATTTTTGTCGGTTATAATAAATTTTTCTAATCATTTTTACTTTATAAATTACAAAACTTTAGGAGTATAAAAAGTTATTTTTTGTTTGAATTGTCTGAACATAATATCTAAATTATAATTTTTTCAATTAATAATGTCAACATTGATAATATACAGACACGTTGAAAAGTGTCATTTAATAAAATTAGAATCTTTTATATGAATATAAACGACGTTATTTAATAAAATTGAAATTTTTTACATAAATTTAAATCAAATCAATCACGAGTCAGTTATTTTATTTCTATCGATTACTTGTAATTACTATTTTTTTTCTTAGTCATTTCTCCTTTACAACTTACAAAAATTTTAGGATTACAATAAGTTATTTTTGTTTGGATTTTCGGACGCCGCATGGAGTATTATAATATGTAAAATGAATTAGGTCAATAGCCATAAATTAATATGGTATTAAAACGATGAACATATCTTAAATTTGTTATAGTTTTAATAATAAATTTATAATTCTAAAACATTTTCACCTATGTGAAAGCTTGTACAAGCTATATATATTAACGAAGTTCAACTAAGTGTATTAATTAACTTAAATAGATGATTTAATTAATAATCAAACTATAGTAAATGGCAACAGATGAATAATATATATAAAAAGAGTTGATGGCAGGTAACATGTGAGCACTAGTCGATGTAATTTAGATAAATTAATTAACTTACCTTCAGAATTACAGTCCCATAAATTAATTTGGATACAAATTGATCACTAATCGATGTAATTCCTTATTGATAATAACGTAAATTAGTTATTTGCTAATCATTGATGCTTAAAGACAAAACAAATCAACGGTAACAAAAGTTAATTCATTGTTTGCTTACGTTGAACTGGAAATCCATCATCCATAGCTTTTCTTTTCTTTTTCCATTTATTTAAAGGGAAAAAAAGAATGAAATCAAGATGAATATTTTCCATAACAATTGCAGAATGCAAGAATTTTATATATTTTAAGTATTGTCGTAAAGAGAGACGTAGTTCAAGTCCATTTGTTCTCGAGTTAAGGTGATAAAGCCCACATAAAAGCCCAAAAATGCTGAAATCACAAGTCTATTGCCGATTTCACACTCTTCCTGCCCCTCGGGCTTAAACACAAAGCCCAAATTATAAGATGGACTTTTATAGTATAGCTTTGTGGATTTAGGAGTTGATCCTGTACCGTTTTGTTTATAAAAAAATTTATATCCGCATAACATCGTATGCTGATATAGTTTTTTTAAAATAAAATAATTTATATTTATTGATTTTATATTAAATGTTTATTAAACACGTGTTAACTGTTTATTGTTTAAACGAAGAATGTTTATCATTTATTAATTTAATTATGTTGAAAAGATATGTATACTGTAATATAAATATATGTAGTATAACTTTAATTTAATTTTTTTTTGTTTACCAACTGTGTGTAAGGATTATATATGTTCATTTGAATGAATAAGTGGTATGATTTTCATTAACGAAAAATATTCATTGACAAACTAATGAATATTATGCATATAAATAATAAATAATTATATTAATCATAAAAATTGTCCAATATGTATCACCAATAGTTTTGTTTGAGAATATTAATGAATGTTATATAAACAGACAATAAGCATTGCAGTACTAGATAATAAACATTAGTATTAACATTGATGAATAGTACATCAAATAAAAATGAACATAAACATTAACCATAATTATTATTAAGTTAACATATAATGAATATTTCAATACAAACAAAATTAATTATTATAGAATATTACATTTAGTGGACATTATATATATAGAAAATGAACATTTTAGTACAATGTAAATGAACAAAAAATATTAATGTGTATATGGTCTAATAAAAAAAAAATTTGACATGTGTTACTATATTCCGACACATGATTTTTAATTTTGACACGTGTACTTATTATTGACAAGTAGAATTTAAGTTTATCTAATTTTTAATTTTATATTAATTTATATAAATTTATTTTATTATAATTTAAAAAATTTAAAAAATAATGAAGAATTGGAAATAAAAGTCTTCGCGTTACACATTTTAGAAATAGAATGCACTACACATTTTAGGAAGAAAATGCACCACTAATGTGTTATGGACTCCGCTCCATGTAGAATCATGGATCGGGGTCTATATTATAACAATTAGGATTTATACGCAAATTATAAAATAGACCTAGGGATCCATCCGACATCCTTTTACTTGTACAAAAATTTATGTTTAAGCTTTACATGTACGTTGGACACTGACGTGCGTCAGATGCTGATGCAATTTTTTTAAAAAAATAATTTATATTTATTAATTTTATATTAAATATTCATTAACTTATATTCATTAAATATATGTTAAATGTTCATTATTTAAATATTAAATATTCATTATTTGTTAACTTAATTTTGTTGAAAAGATATATATATCACAATGTAAATATTTGCAGTAAAACTTTAACTTAATGTTTTTTTGTTTATCAATTATGTAAGAATGCTTTATGTTATTTATGTTATGACTATATTATATATGTTCATTTGAATGAACTAGTAGATATAATTTTCGTCAATAACGAATATCCATTTACAAATTAATGAATATTATGCCTATAAATGAGGAATGTTTATATCAAGCATAAAATTATTTCAATATGCATCACAAAAATAATAATTTTTTTTATAAATAATCAATATTTTTATTTAAAAATATTGATGAATATTATATATACAGACAATGAATATTACAGTACTAGATAATGAACATTAATATTAACACTAATAAATAAACGAAATGAACTTGAACATTAATCATAATAAATATTAAGTTTATAGATAGTGAATATTTAAATATTAAAAAATTAATTATTATAGAATATTACATACAGACAATGAATATTACAGTACTAGATAATGAACATTAATATTAACACTAATAAATAAACGAAATGAACTTGAACATTAATCATAATAAATATTAAGTTTATAGATAGTGAATATTTAAATATTAAGAAATTAATTATTATAGAATATTACATTTAATGGATATTATACATATAGAAAATAAACATTTTAGTATATGTAAATAAACAAAAAAATATTAATATGTATCTAGTCTAATAAAAAAAATTTGAGATGTGTTACTATATTTTAACACATATGATTTTTAATTTTGACACATGTACTTATTATTGACACATAAAATTTAAATTTATGTATAATTTTATAATTTTTCTATTAATTAATTTATAATTTTTATATTTTTATATTAATAAAATCTTAAAAAATAAACAAATAACAAAGACATTAAAAATATTTAATTTATTATTATTATTAAATACTTCTATTAATTATAAAATATTAAAAGATTTATTTAATTTTATATATAAATTTAATTTATATTATTATCTATAATCAAAATAATTACAACAATCGTACAAAGGATAAACGACTAGCTTTAATAAATAAATAAAAATATATATTCAAAATATTATTTGTAATATAATATTAATTTTAAATTTATTTTATTAATAATATAAAATAAAAATTTTATATATAAAAAATAAATACACATGTTAAAATAAATAAAATAAATAATTTTAAAATTTTTATATATTTATTTTATTATAATCTAAAAAAGTAAAAGAAAAATATAATGTATAATTCAAAGAAATAAAAGTTCTCACATACTATTTAAAAAGATTTATAAAATTTTATACCAAATTATCAGGTATTTTACTCTCCCCTCACCACCATTCGTGTTTATATACGTGTTTATGGACTTGGTCCATGGAGAATGATGATCGAAGTTCATAATAATTAAAGATAAAGCACAAATCAACTTTGACATCAATGGGCAATGAGGAACGCTCAGAATCAAATTCTTCGCAACACTTCGGATTCTTTTTTGAATTTTTCATAATTATTCTAAAATCAATAAAAATATATCATTTTTACTATATAATTTTTTTAAAAAATATATTATTTTTTAACTTTTTTTAAAAATACAGTATTGGTTTTTCCTTAGTTGTTTTATCAAAAAATAACTAAAAAAATCAAAAAACAACCAGTACTGTATTTAAAAAAAATTAAAAATATTTTAATATTTTCATACAGTAAAAATAAAAAAAATATTACACCTTAATTTTATGAAAAAATGAAAAAATTTGTGACAGTAAAGGGCCCTATCCATGTTTGCTAACAAAATTTTCCAGAGTTTAAGTTTGTGGCAGTAAACCATATTAATATTACGTATGGTTTCATGGTGGCTCCCTCATAGATTATTGCATGTAACTTGACATTTGAATTGGCTAATCAAAGGTTAATGAAGAACCAGAAATTTCCTAAACAGCAGCACGGTACATGCGTATTTTAATGTGTTCTCGACTAATATGTGCTGGGGTCATAATAGCTGGTAAGAGTGCACCATTTCTTGTGGTTATGATCATCAACTTTGGCTGAAGACAGAAATGCCAAAAAAGCAATGAAGTGGAAGCAAGGCGGGCATACAGCTGCTAATATTCTAAGTATACATTCATATTCCCAGTTAACTGATTTGAGAGATGGGAACAAAGTTTCTAAACCAGGAACAAGGAAATTACATATAGAGACTGGGCGTGACACAACTGAAACATTCTAGTCTTCATAGTCAACATCAGAGAACAGAGCAGCTGCATTTATGTTCTTAAAATAGCCAGGCATGAATACCTGACAAAGGGCGGAACATCAGGAAACCACCTATTATAAACTGCAACACCATGACATTTCCTCAAGTACTAGATTCAAAGTGAGATGCAGAACTAAAGCTATATGTAAATATATTTTGTTGTCAGTGTCTTAGCTGTGAATTGTCAAACTTAGTTATTAGAAGTTGCAGCTGCAGCAGCACATTGCAAATCAGATAATGAGAAAGATCGCCGAGCAGAGATCCTTTGAAGAGGAGGCGAACATGATTCATTGCTAGGTGGTGTCTTTCCATGGGGATGCAGGGGTGGAAGGCAAGAGGAAGTTGAAGATGACATTGATGGATTGTCCTCCCTTTTATTATCTCTTGCCACTGCACTTCGATTCGAGGTTGCTGGCCTTTTCGGTATGCAACTTCCATTATCTCTGGGCAAGCGGTTGTGATTCTTATCATCCCATAAGTTTTTGCGAGCTAATAGATTCTTGCGCTTCCTGGTATAAGGATTTTCTGGTTTAACGAAATCTTTGATTGAGGAGGCAGAGGAAGCATCTGCGAGACTTGTAAACGACTTTGATTTGCCATTATAGAACTTCGATATGCCTCTCCTGAAACATTCAGAAAAGAGAATATAAGCCAATTAAGAACTAAGTTACAGCAAGGGAAAAATGTTAACGATTAATTCCGAAAATTTATGAAACGAGTAACACGCTCTATAAGTGTCAGTAACCAGTCATTATTAGAAGTAGACTCGAGCTACTCTCAGCAAGACTATCTACAAATTAAATCTTCACATGAATCAGGTGCAGATGAAACAAGTCTTATTATGATGCTGTTGCTTTGTGGGTTCTGGTTCCACGATAGTACTAACAGACTGCTTAGATGGCTATTCCGATGCTCTTACACACAACTTCCAAATTCTAATTTACGAAATAAAAAATTTCGTTTCTGCTCATTTTGACCTTTACGCCTTCCTATCACAGCATAAAACTTGTTAAATAAGGCTTTTTTTAATTCCCACCTCCATCAACCAGTTATAAAATATCCAAACCCTCATCATTTCACCACTCCACGATTACTTTATCAACAGCTTTAACATATGCTAGAGACACCATTTTCTAATTTTAACAGAAACAGGACCAAGGATCAAATGCAACCTCATGAAAAAAAAGACCATTGAAACAGAGAAAAAAAACCCAGAAGCATCAAGATTCAATAAAAGTTATAAGACCCATCAAAGCTAAACAGCTAAAAGAAAAAAGAAAGAAAATTACTTGATAGGCAAAACCTCCTCCAAAGTATTCATAGTATCCAATGGTCCTTTAAACGAGCTATCCACCTCCGATTCCTCATCATTATTCCTCACGATCGACGAAGAAGAAGAAGAGGAAGAAGAGCTAGTGGAATCATCATCCTCCTCCTCCTCCCTCCTTCTCTCCACAGCCGGAAACCGCTGATCTTCGCGAAACACGCCACCCAGAAAACGCGGCGGAATCCGGTGAATATAAGCAGAGTTCTGGATTGAATCACCGGAACTCCTTTCAAAAGCAATTGACATTACAACACCGCAGGAAAAGAAAGAAAAAAAAAAATGCAAAGGAACTTCAAACTCAAGAACTCAAAGAAGAGACAGAGGGAGATGACAGAGAAGAATCAACAGCTGAAAGTATAGAAAGAAACAGCACTGCACATGGGTTCTTATTCTTATGGCATTGGTAAGAAGTAAGAACCATTTATAAATTTACACACGTATATAATATAACACCGCAAAGGAAAAGGGTGATGTATAGAGTTATCCAGAGAATAGGAATGGGAGACGAATAAACAAGATTATCTTCTGTAATTTTATTTTAATATTAATTTTTATAAGCATGACTATGTATAGAATAGAATAGGATGTGTCTTCTGTTTACAGATAATTATTGGTTTGTCTGTCTATTTTATGTTAAAGTAAGAGAGAGACACAGAAATCTGATGTTTGGAGTCTGTGTACCAAAGGCAATCTGCTTTCAGTTGTCTGTGGGTATGTCGTTTTCGTTTTTCATCATCAATTTGAACAAAAACCTGAAATCATTGCTTCAAGATAATCTTTTTATGATAATTATTAATTAAATTAGTATATAGTATATAAAATTAATTTTTATCCAATTAAGTGTTTGTATATACTAATTTATATATATTATAGTATCCTACTTACTAGTTTTATAGATTAAAATAATAATTTAACCATCATATGAAATGATCTTAATATTCTCATTCATCCTTATAAAAATATTTATTTCTTTTTTTCTTTTTTTTAATATTATTATTTTCTACTAAATTTTTTAATTAAAGAAAATGTTAGACTAAATTTTTTTAATTTTTATTCATTTTTAAAAAAATTACTTGTCATTTTTTATTTTTAAAATTATTTTTATATATTTAATATTTTTTTTTCTCTTATTGTTTTGAAGTGAAATAATATAGTCTAATTTTATTTTTTGAGGTGAATGTACAAAAATAAAAGAATAAGTAAATAATATTTAATTTTTTCGATTCTTTTCTAATGAATGAAAAAAGTAAAATAATATTTTTTAATCTTCTAAGAAACAAATAAAATCTTTAAAAAATAGTGTTGAAAATGGATAAAAATAAAAAAAATAAAAAAGTGATATTAATTTAAATAAAGTCATTTAAATCTATTTACTATTCAAAATAAGTAAAATATATACTTTAATATGTAAAATTGGCTATAAACACTAAAAAAATACTTTAATTTCTGACATTAATTTTTTTCTTTTTATTTTATCATATAAAATTTTTAATGAGTATAAGTTAGTGTTAAGAAATATTTCAATTAACCACTTATACTGTAATATATCTTCATTTTAGAGTCTGTATTTTTTTTATCACATCAGCATATGCTAACCATGTAGTGTAATTTAATAGTTATTTACTATCAATCATATTTATAAAGTATCAAAATATTAAAAAATAAAGTACATATCCTAAAATAAAAATATATAAAATCATGTAATAATCTAGTAAAATTTGCCTTATTTGTATTTCTACTGTCAGTAATACAATCAATTTAGGTGCAATTCGGGATCTTCATTTACAATGATAAGAGAGAATATAGGAATTCGAGGCATAGTCTATGGCTAAAACTAGAGATGCCCGTTTAGACCTTATAGAATCTCATATTCGATTTCCATCCCAAACAAAAAGGTCTTTTTCTTTATGATTTCTAGTATTCCTCACCTTTTTTAACATAAAACTGTATGTAGCAGAATTCATACTTTTGCTTTGCTAGACGAAAATGACCATCCAAACAAAACCTACCCACATACTACTCTTTTTTTTTTTTTTTTTAAACAATAAATATACTTGCTGTGTAAAAAAGACGCTATTAAGTGAAAAATAAACAACTATATTTTCAAAAAAGGAAATTTTAAATTTGAAATTTTAACTTTTGACTATCGAACCACACACACCATTTCGCTTTTAATAGGTCCACAGAATTTCATATGAAAGAAAGCCTGCTAGATTTTCTGAGGATCCTTTTGGGTGGTCGGCCATTACTTCTCCAGGTATAGGGTAAGAAGCACGAACATTTTGGTCTTTATAAGTCCACTTTGGTTAAAAGTTATATATTCCTTCGAGCTTTGGAGCTCAAATTGATCAAAAGTTGGCTGCCATTAGGTAGACAGGACAATTTGATTTGGTTAGGCAACAACAAGCACTTGCATACAAGACATTCTTGTGTTCATTTAGTTTACTAATAGGCCTATAAGCTATCTAATTATATTTCCATGTGTATGCTGTATTTATTTTACATAGTATAATTAGTCTGTAATTTATTATAATTTTAAAAACCTTTTTAGAAATCTTATATTTTATATAAATGTTTATACTATTCTTTTAAAAATTTAATTTATTTAAAGTAAACTTTGATCAATTTTCTTGCTTAAAAATAGGATTATTTTTTGTTTGAAAATATTTGAAAAATAAGTGTTACCGGAATACTAAACTAATAATTTTTATTTTATAGGTTGATTTTCAGCTCTGACTAAAACTGTAAAAACTCTTTTACTGCAAATAAATTGTGAGAACTGAGAGCGGTAATTCGGGTGTTTTGTTATTATGACTTTTGCTTAAACAAAACGACAAGTCGTTACTGGTAATGGGGAGAGATTGTGAGACAAAGCCATAAAAGCAAAAACCTCCTAAAACCCTCAGTAGCTAGCTCACTTTCTCAACTGTCAGCAAGTAACCATTGCTATCACTGCAAAAATGACTGCCACCGTTGCAAGAATAGAAACCTACGACGATTTTGTGAAGGTTCATGGTCTGCTATTAGCTGCTTCAGGACTACCTCAATCATTGCACTATAAACTCTTCGAAAAACTCACTTCAGAGGCCTTTGATGGCGGCGCTTACTTCCAAATTGAGCCGTGCGAGGATAGCCGGCAGCGGCGGCTCCTGTTCACCTCCGATTCTATGCCTGCAGAGTCAAATGTTTTTCTCGTTGACCATGCCTGGACTTTTCGCCTCTCTGATGCTTATACACAGGTAAATAATTATTTTCCAAGTGATAGTTAACTGATAAAAGATTTTATTTTTAATGACGCATCTTGAATTTATAGGGGCTATTGTATCTGGTTAGTGTTTTTTCTTTTTCTTTTTCCTGTTGTTAAATGTTTCGGTTTCTGCTGGCTATTGTGTGATGGAAAGTTTGAATTTTTTGAGAACCCTTTTTTGGCAGTTACAAGAAGTTCCAGGTTTGGCTCGGAGAATGGCTTCTTTGATGTGTGTGGATATTGATTTGAATTCTGATGTTAAAGATGGGAATGGGGTTGCTGAAGAGAACAATCCTAAATTGAATGTGTTGGACGTGGTTGAGAAAGATATTAATGATGCTAAAGTTACAGGCTTTGATACTGTTAGGTGGTTGGAGCTTGAGGAGCTTGACATGGATGATGATATGTTGCTCTCTCTTGATTTGTCCTGTAAATTTCCAGTATGTTATTATTGTGTTAGTTTCCAAGGCTCTAGTTTAAATCAAATTGCGCTTGTTAATATTTGCTTTTAGGTATGGAAGGCGCTGACCATGTCTGCTCTAGTGTTTTCTTCTAATCTGGTGTTTATAATATGTATCTTTCTGTTTTATTTTAGGACTTAACAGCGCTTAGCCTATGTGGAAACAAGCTTGTGCACGCAGACATAATTGTGCAAGAAGTTACCAAGTTGAAAAATCTAAGGGCTCTCTGGCTGAATAACAATCCAGTTCTAGAAAACTGGTATGCTTGCTGATGCATGGAAATATAACCTGCTTTAAAGTTGCTCTTACCTATTCTTCTTACGAGATAACTCAAACGTTTTGCTCCAGTGATGGTCATATGATGAATGCAATTGTCCAAGGATGTCCGAAATTGGAAATCTACAACTCACGTTTCACCAGTAATTTTGGTGAGTGGGCCTTGGGATTTTGCGGAGACATATATGACAAGGATAATCCTGGCTGCATCAGTCAGAGTGACTCTCAGTTCCAAAGTGTGACATCCCTTGACCTTTCAAACAGATATATTAATTCTCTGATTAATAAGGTCCAAACTTTATCTTATTGCACCAAATCTTCTTTTCATGCTTTATTCATTAACAGAAAGTGATTCTATCATAAATGAAGTTAGCAGAATAAGGCTAGTTGCTACATATACAGACTTTCTGTTAAGAGAAATTGGCTCATCTACCCTCTACTAACTGTTTACTCAATAAATACAAAAGCTAGTAATTAAATCCCATGACATTCATTTGGTTTCTTAATTTCAATAATGCAAACTTCACTTTCTTATAAACACTATTCTGAAAGTAAGGTTTGGGAGTCTAGCATGACAAATTTGGGGTGGTTTCTTCCTAATCCTGCTGATAAAGTTCTTTTGTAGATTTTGTTTATTGTTGCTGGAGATCAGATCAGCTTGCAGTAATATCATTGCTAACATAAAAAGATCCTAATTCCTTCAGGCATTTTCTCCCGTTGAGATGCCATTACTTTCACATCTGAATATTCGGGGAAATCCACTGGAGCAGAATTCAGTTAGTGAATCATTGGCATTATTGGAAGGATTTCCTTGTTTACAATCTTTGGAGGTACTCTTTCTAAATGCAGTGCTTTGTTTTGTCATATACAAAAGAATGAATATAAATGCTGGATAAGAATCTTGGGGATGTCTTAATGTCTTTTTTAAGTATGGTAAATTTTCTTCTGTTCATTTCATAATTTTGTAGGTGGATATTCCTGGTCCCCTTGGAGATAGTGCTGTAGAAATTCTCGAATCTCTTCCCAACCTTTCTTTGTTGAATGGTGTCAAAGCATCAAAAATATTAGAAACAGGAAACCATGTGATTGACTCAAAACTTCACCCTCGCCTTCCCGAATGGGCAGCTGATGAACCTCTTGCTGATCGTGTACTTAATGCAATGTGGTTATATTTAATGTCATATAGACTTGCAGACGAGGAAAAACTTGATGAAACCTCAGTATGGTATGCATTTGTTAGTTGATTGATTGAGCAATTTTTGTTCATGTTTTCTATCTTTCTGAGAAGTTACTAGTGTTAACTACTGAAATCCAGAAACTGTTTAAACTTTTGGCAAGACCTTCAGAACTACTTGTGACGTTCAGAAGTTTTGACTTAAAAGAGATCTTTGTGCTTGTTGTTTATTATAAGGAATGAACAGAGTTTATGACATAACCTAAGTTGTTGACTTTGGAAATCTGAGCGAATGTGGTTTCTGCCTGATTGACTTATTATTTCTCTTTGGTTGTGAAATTGGAGAGCTGGTCTTGCATGATGAATGGATCTAATATTATTTTCGAATGTAAATGAGATAGGGGTTTATTATATGGACTCCTTTACAATGAATAATTATAAGGCAAGGATGAGAAAGCCACATCATAATAGTGTAGTTTTTTAAAAGTAAGTAGATATCAAACTAGTGAAGCTATAGTTTTAACAATTTAGGATGACTACTATTTATAAAAAATGGAACTCTTAGAATATTGAGGATCATCAAGATAGAAAGTGGGGGAAGATGTAAGAAAAATTACTAACTTAACTCTTAGCCTAAGTGTTATTTTTGGTTATTTACTAAAATCCTTTTTGGAGGAGAGCAATGGATTGTTAATGTGGACGATATAATTGGAGGGCATGTATGGTTAGGTTCCATTTGTATACTAGGTGGAATCTGGCATGTCTTAACCAAACTCTTTGACATTGGCTCGTTGTGCACTTGTATGGTCTGGAGAGGCTTACTTGTCTTATAGTTTAGTTGCTTTTATCCGTTTTTGGATACGACTACATGGTTTCTCACTTGAACTTGTAAGGTGAATGATAATGAGGGCGTGTATAGCAACCAAGGAATCGTAAATAGACTAATTATGTTTAGCAGTAGTTAAGGTGAGTAAAAAATGTGCCGAATTCCTTCTTTTCCGGACAGTTTAATCAGTGTAGATTGATTTATTTCAGCTCTGCTTAATTTCATGAGTCTTCTTTTGAGATCACTGCCCTCAACCATAGTGAATTAAGTAGTGCCATTATGATCTCTTCTCTGTTTGCCCTTCTGTCAGCCCGCCCATTTCTCTCTCTCTCTCTCGTGCGCGCGTGTGCGCGCTCTCGCACGCACGCCCTAATGCATGCACACATCTAGAAAATGGCAGAAGAGTAAAGTGCTTTATTTTGGAATTCCTGCAGGTATGTGATGGATGAACTAGGTTCCGCTTTACGACACAGTGATGAGCCAAATTTCAGGGTAGCTCCTTTTCTCTTCATGCCAGAGGGGAAGCTGGAATCAGCAGTGAGGTTGTTCTTGGACTTTTCTTCATTTGTTTCCTTTGTGCATCTATTTGCTAATCATCCCTGAACTTTGCAATCCTCTATTGTGTAACTGCACATGACATGTGCTCATGTTCTACTTATCATTTTATTACCTTTGTGATGTTGAAAAATAATGTAACACAAACACACACAGATGCACATTTGTGCTTTTCAAGTAAGGCATGCCAAAAAGGGTTCCAAAAGTTGCAGATTAAGGCAATCCTAGTCATGTACATCGACACTTTCTTCCTTTGCAGCTATTCCATATTATGGCCCATCCAGAATGTTCAAAATGGAGATGAATGCACTCGTGATTTCCTTTTTGGTTTTGGAGAAGACAAACAGCGTTCTGCCAGGCTGACTGCATATTTCCATACACCACAAAATTATTTTATCCAAGTATTAACTCTAAAATTACTGCTAAATGTTGAATTTGGATATGCTTTTGGCTTGGAGCTAACTGGTGTAATTTCCTTCAGGAGTACGAGAAATTCTATCAAAGATTGCAATTCAAAAATTTAACTTCTCTACCTGTGAAGTCTTCTTCAACTAGACGCTTGTGCCGCATTGATGGACGTCCTTTGCGTGTTTACACTGATATACCTCCAGTGGAAGAATTCTTGACTCGACATGAATTTGTAATCAGTATGTGTTGTAGGCCATTCTCCTTTGTTTGCGTCTGTTACTATAATAAAACTTCCAGCTGTTAGGTTCGCCTTTTCACATTCTAGAACATCAATTATGAGTCTAATTTTCTTGTATTAATGAAATCTTATAGTGTAGTTCTACAATTCTTATTTGCTCTTCTATGCAGTTATTTGATTAAAATCTAATTCACCAATGTTGCTGAACATTGTTTGTTTAGTTGTTTACTGTTCCCCCATATTCTCCTCTGACTAATGGGTTTTAAGCATTTTTTAGAGTCTGCTTGGCATTGAGGTTTAAAACTACTTTTTCATAGAGCACCTTTTAGATTCTTTCTGAATAAGCAATTTCTGTTTGGTTGCTTTAAGAGGTTTCTATGACCCAAACATGTCAAAATTGCCTTAAAAGAACTTTTAATGACCTCTATTCAAATTATGTAAGGTAGAATTTTTCTCACAGCAGCTCCGAACAACAATGCCAAACAGGCTATTATCGAGAAAAACGAGGAAAGCGCAGCCAGGAAGCTTAGAATCTTTATAGGTTCCAATTATTTGATATATGAAGGGCAGGATTCTTGTAATAAATCCATCTATGAAGCTTAGTTGAGTTGTAGATGTCTTTGTCTTTGTTTGTATCACTATACATGCCATTGTTTAAGACAGCTTGCATCTTATTTTGAAACTTTAGTAATCTGCTTAAAATGATACTCTGGTCTGACAGGTTTCTCTTATAATTGATTTTGTCGCAGCAACTGAACCCAAGGATGCAGATATTATATGGACAAGTATGCAGGTGGATGATGAAATGAAAAGAGCTACTGGAATTACAGATGAGCAATATGTAAACCAGTTTCCTTTTGAGGCTTGCCTTGTAATGAAACATCATTTGGCAGAGACTGTTCAGAAGGTAGAAAAGAGCAAATTTAAGTTACATGTGTATTACTAACTCTTTTCCCAATCTGCTTGCTACTAGATTTGCATTAATCTTTCGGAGCTGTTAATAATAAGTGTTTATGCGTGGTAGAATGGGCAAACATTCTTGCAAAAAGTTGATTGACTATTGAATTTTGGGCTGTTTAACAGGCTTATGGATCTCCTGAATGGTTGCAACCAACTTATAATCTAGAAACACATCTGTCGCCATTTATTGGTGATTATTGTATTCACAAAAGAGATGGAACAAACAACCTATGGATCTTAAAGCCTTGGAACATGGCACGTACTATTGATACGACTGTTACTGAGAATCTGTCTGCTATTATCCGGTTAATGGAGACTGGTCCAAAAATATGCCAGAAATATATTGAGCGCCCAGCATTGTTTCAAGGGAAGAAATTTGATCTCCGTTATATAGTACTGGTTCGCAGCATGAATCCTTTGGAAATATTTCTCACGGATATTTTCTGGGTATGTGCATTTTCTGCAATGTTCATTTTCTGCTGTGCTAATATGATCTGAAAGCAGTATTTGAAGTACCTATGCTGACAGATGAGATGGAACTTTCTTAAGGTCCTCCTTTATGAGCATAGCCCTTATCCATAATTCAAGTAGTTATCTTCATTTCTATTTACAGGTTAGATTGGCGAATAACCAATACACACTAGACAAGCACAGCCTTTTTGAGTACGAGACTCACTTCACAGTAATGGTGAGTGTTAAGCATTTTGCACAAGTTTCTATAGTTTAATATTTTTAGCAGCTATATCTTCTTTAAACACCCCATGGCGATTGAAAATGAAATGCGGAGAAAAGCTAGTTGACTTGTTTCTACACTTTGATTTGGTTGGTCAACTTGAATGACTTGCAGAACTATCGCGGAAAACTGAATTACAAGAACACACCAGAGTTTGTTAGGGAATTTGAGCAGGAGCATCAAGGTAACACCACCATGGGATTATCTCCACTGACTGTTATGCTGCTCTTCTCCCTTTAAAAGAGTGGTTATTTGTAATGATATAATGTGACAGGGCAGTCATTGAATTTGATGCTGAAATAGATTCTTATTTTTGTTGCAGTTAAATGGTCAGATATCCATCAGAGAGTTAGAAATATGATTCGATCTGTTTTTGAGGCAGCTACACTAGTACATCCAGAAATGCATAATCCAAATTCTAGGGCAATGTATGGGGTGGATGTAATGCTTGATAGCTCTTTCCACCCAAAGTTATTAGAGGTTTGTAGCTGTCAATGCTTCCCTTCTTTAGGGCTCCTATTTTAGCATGAAGAGAGTAGGATTTGATTCCAAATCTTGTCTAGGATGAGACAGGACTCGGCTCAATTTTATGTTTGTCCAATGATCTGATAATATTCAAGGTATCTATTTTTCTCCATCACCTTCTGATAATGAGTAATGTTGCATTTTCTGCGCATGTAGATAACGTACTGTCCGGACTGTACAAGAGCATGCAAATATGACACGGAGTCTGTATTTGGACCCGGAGAAGTAGTCAGAGGCCAAGACTTCTACAACTGTGTGTTTGGCTGTCTGTTTTTGGAGGAAACTACCCATGTAAAGCCATTGTAATTAGTATCGACTTATAGGATAGTGTACGCCCTCGTTAAGTGAGCCTCCTTGTG
Organism: Ricinus communis; assembly: GCF_019578655.1. Lineage (NCBI taxonomy): Eukaryota > Viridiplantae > Streptophyta > Magnoliopsida > Malpighiales > Euphorbiaceae > Ricinus > Ricinus communis. The sequence goes on from NC_063258.1 coordinate 28,848,002, forward strand.
TCTTTTATTTCACAAATTTCATCATTTCTGCTTTACATGTGATCTTGTTACTTGGCTTGTATGATGAAGTTAAGATCTGCACCAACAATATCAGGCCATTTGTGATAGTTACTGTAGTGTAATTAAGGCAATACATTAATGTTTGGCAGAGTTTAGTGTTATTTTCTTGCTAGATTTTTCACAATTAGGGTTTTGGGCGGTCAGTTGTAAAATAATCAAGGATTTTCACAATGTGGCTGTTCTAAAATGCTACAACAAATTTGCCAAATTTTGGTTGCAAGACGTTACATACTTTGCTTAGGCGGCTGTGTTGCATGGTGACGCCCTGAGATGCTGCCCATAAGCAGTTTAAACTTCAAAAGCTATGAGAAAGACGAGGGCGCCTGTGTAGCATTCACAAGAGCCAGAACCTAAAGAAAGGAGATACCCAAGTACTGCATTTAACCCCATTAGATTTTTCTTCTAATACTTTCAGAAGGGTAAAATAGGAACAAGAAAGCTTCAAGCACAATTGCTTCCACAAACTAGTTTCCTTGATGAATTGTTATGTACATGGAACAATCTACAGTAACAGTGGCACTTTAATGCTTCCATTTCTAAGGGAAAGGAAGTAAAACATTTCCATGGAAATGGCGGATGGGGGAAAAAAATTTCATGGTGAACTAAGCTCTATGCTGCTCTCTTTGTTCAGTTGGCATATTTGATTGAGTTCTTGATGCTGAAAGCTTCTTTTGCAATTCAAGATTTGATAATCGCTCAACCTCCAATGCTCGTTCAAGCTTTAACACATAAGAATGCATCAGATGTTGAGGTTATGTTAGAATCAACCAATTCATTTGCAGATAATTGAAGCCAATCATGGATGATGGTAAAAGGAACTAAACTAATAATAATGAAAATAAAAGTAGTACCTTTGCTGCTCGTGTGCTCCATTCCCCTAAGATAGCTCTCAATCTTTCATTCTCTTCCACGTACTGTTCCATTATTTCATCAATGAGTTTAGTATATGCTGAACATAATAGGTGTGACTTGACTTTTCCCAAAACACATATCATGTATAACCTTGCTTGAAACATGTTGATAATGAGGGCGGTAGGGGGCATTGCAAAGCCTAAACAACCACCACACCAATACTGTAGAACCATGATGTTTTTCAAAGTATTTGACCTTTGAGAAAACAAGTCTCAAGGAGAAGGGCTGAAATTGTAGACCCATTCAAAACTCAAGCACTAACCCCTAACTGTTTCTCTATAAGCATTCACTGCAGGTTTATAACAAGAGGTGTACAGTCAAGTTTGAGAGTGCTTAAAAGAAACAACAAGAAGAGTTAGTTCATATGTGTGTGTGTGTGTGTGAGAGAGAGAGAGAGAGAGAGAGCAACACAAAAGGAGCTGCAATAAACAAACAGGTGCACAAGTAGCAGAGAACAACATTAAGTGTATGTCTGTATCTTCTTAGTAAAGAATCAATCTTTTAATACCAATTACTTATGTGGCTAGGATCTTAGTTAATAAATAGGAAATATCTTGAATTTAAATGTCAGTTACAACTACTGGTGATTTACCTGATTGTTTGTAGTGCGCACTTGCTGTACCTCAGAGTCCCTCTCAGCTATCAAAGACCGAGCAAGCCTTAGCTCAGTTTGTAGTTGATTCATCTGTATCAAAATATAGTTAAATAATTGATCATCATGGCATGAAGTTTGAAAGGGTGAACTCAAAGGAGAAAAAAATTTGGGTAAATTATGATAAATGACGAGTTACTATAATAAGATTAGACACCAGTGAGTAAGATGGACCGAATATTAAATTTACAGATTTTATACTAGTTTAAGTGGGTAGCACGTGTGCAAAAAATTTTCAGTGCTAAAGAAACAATACGATCAGATTTCAAACATTACCTCAGCGGAAAGAGTACGTAATTCCTGTTCACGAGCAGCTAACATATGGGCAAGATCAACCTGTTAACCATTTTTCACATATGATGTTCAGTATCGAATAAACATACTTCCGTTCTATACGAATAATTATAAAAACCTATATGCTTTGCAAAGCCTTTGATAACTGAATGTCAAGTCAACATGAATCCTGCATATATAATTTGTTCTTTTCCATCAATAAAATATGTACTATCACCATATACTCCATGCTCATACAACCAACCATTTATAAAAAAGAGTCTCAACAAATAGGTTTTATATGACAAAGTGGAGGAAAACTATCTCCTTAGATCCACTCGGATCTTCTTGGGCCAGGCAAATACCAATTTCAAGCTGAAAGGTTAGTTCTGAGCCCCCAAAATATAGCGATCACAATTACTTAACTTTTGTTTCTATTTGCTTCATAATGTCAAAGAGTTCTGTCTACAAACAGATTCAGGTTAACCAGAATGATTATTACCTGTGGCGTGCTCCCATCGCTAGACCGTTCATATTTACTTAAGCACTCTTGCAATCGAAGAATCTGCTTGAGAACATCCTTATTGTCATTAGCTAAAAGACAAGGACAAAATTACAATGGTATAAATGCATGGACAACATGCGACAACAAGAGTTCCTCATTACCATGCCATTTCAGTGACCAAACAATGAAAATTTAACAGAGTGAGAGGAGACGGAGAGGAAACAACAACTTAAGAGGTAGAGCTAGATAGATTTAGAAACCATATACCTCCTCACTCATAAAATGAAGGTTCTCGCGCTGATATTGAAGCAAAGCCATTTGCTGATCAGAAAGTCGACCCCCATGATGATACCTATTGCAAAAAAAGTCCTCAATGCAGCATCACATATCGAATTATGCAAAGAAAAACTGTCTAGTCAAATTTCCTATCAGTGTTAGTCCCATGCCTATTTTACCAATCACTACTTCAACTGGAAAAACAACCACTAATTAGGAAATAGCAAATTTGGGCTTGCATCGCAAAAGAAATATATATATAAATATAACTACCTCAAACTTTCTAAAGGACTTGACTCTTGAAGTGGAGAATATAATGACTTCAAAATATCAGGTTGAGAGTCCAATGAATTATACTGGTGCAAATAACCTGCAGGCCCCAAGAGACATGGAGAAAAATGTTAAGAAAATTCATATATTACATATTGATTTATGAAATTAAATCCAGTCAGCAGGTAGCGTGATAGAATCTTAGATTCCGCAATGTAACAAAATTCTCAAGATTATCCACATTCATGTGGAAAAGAAGGTATCTTCAAAATGAATTGACTCCGTTTTCTACAAAAAAACATGAATCTCCAAAAAGATAATTTCACTAGCAGCATTAACAACAAGAACAGTAGGCTGTCAAATCCATGAGGAGCAACATCTACGGACCATAGAAGTTATCCTGAAATTTCATTCTTGGATCTGAATGAGGAAAAACTATCTGATAACCAGCCTCTAAGAATATTATCAAGACAATTTATTTGTACAGTCCAGCTGCCACATAGATGACACTGCAAATGTCAAAGCACCTCAAGATATGTATATCAGCTTACCAATATAAATGCTCATAAAGGATACAGCACATACTGCTTCAGTCAACATAATAATCCTGCAGATTCAGTGAGTAAGCAAAGAAATGAATAGTTTGAAACAGTAAATGCAAAGCAGCACACTGTATTTCATTCTTGCCCTACCAGAAAATAGATGACATGATGCTGTTAAAATAAAAATAAAATATCATGATAGGAAAAAGGATCAATTTCATGACAATAACTGGTAATATCTATACCTCAGTAATGCTGAGATGGAAAGAAAACTGATTTGAGGTTTCCATACCATTACAAGCAGCATGGCAGCAGTTCCTATAAATTTATAAAAAGAAATTTAATATGCTGATCACAGCAATAATTTGAAAGATAGCACATATTTAAATGAACTAGAAATTTGTATTTTGAATTTGAAAATTATCTATAAAGACTAAAGACAAAGGAGCAAAGCAGTTGCATTAAACAAGAAAAAAATTAGCATAAATAAAATATTCGCCATTCTTATCTCTAGTATCCCAAAATTTTTATGTGCTTAGTTCTCCAACTAACCATTCTTTTGAAACATTAGACATATAGTCACACAACAGAGACATAGTAGTTCAACAGTAGATCAAAACCATCTATATTGCGAATGAAGAGAGAGAGAGAGAGAGAGAGTATGTAGTTACCATAAGCAGTGATGGCAAATGGCAAGCGAACAATATGCTTCAACTTCTGGCTAAAACTATAATAACCCTACAAAACAAATGAGCATGTAACTGTTTCTACACCGAGATAAAGTTAACAAGGAAATGAGATTATCTTACATCCCAAGAGCTAAAGAAAGATATTAAATGATAGCATGAGAGCAGCCTAACTTTTCTGACAGCTTTTTCATCCTCTGAAGTATGAAGTAGAAAATTTATATCCAGAAAATGTCTGGGGAATGTTTTTATCAATGAAAATCTGAGCATTCAATTTAGAGGAGGACTCCAACAAGTGCTGATTACTAGCTGAATTTATTACAATTTTCTTAAATTAGCACATTATCACACTTTGGATGAAGATTACCTGTAAACGAATTTTCTGGACTTGAGAAACAAAATATTGTTGGAAGATGCCTGTAAAGAAAGAATAAGAAAAATCTCACTATAACTGCAGCACACTAAAAGACACGAACACGAATATATTTTAGGCAATGGAGTCAGACTAGCAGGAGCTTAAGTTTTTTGAATTAAAAAAAAAAAAAGGAAAATTATGATAATAGAAAACTACCACAGAGAAAAACAAATTATATCTGGAGTGGGGCACATCATATTTCAGAATTTAGCTGTACAAATAAATTGAAAGCAACATAAAAAAAAAAAAAAATTAAAAAAGAAGAAGAAGAAGATAAGAATGAAAGTAACAGACCTGTTATTATTAATAGAGCAACATCGCAACTAGATAGTAAAGAAGGGACTAATCGGTGATGAAATAGAATTGGAGCTACTGCACCTAAAACAGAATAACCTGCCTAAAATTGAAAGAATAATCAGAACAATTTAAATTCAAATAGAAAAATCCACCATAATAATAAAGACCAGAATCCAAAACTTGCCAGTATAACACAGTAAACAACAGCTCCAAAAATACTCCTCCGTTTCCGGTGACCGCATAAAGGAGCCTCGTGCAGTATATCGACGAACCTGCGTTAAAATCATACAATTTCATATAGGGAAAAGTTAATATACATTTTAAAAAACAATGGAAAATTTACATGCTAGTTTCTTCATGAGATGTAGACGGAGAATTGCCATGTCTCTCTACCGACATCTTTTAGGGCTATTTTTGTTTCCTTTTTCTTTTTCCAAGAAAAAAAAAGGACGGAGTTTAGATCATCATATTGTGCAGAAACTATTTATGTTGAAAGGAGATGCTTTTGGTTGCAGAATCAGCGTTGCTACCTCAGTTTGTTTTTTCATTTAGAAACGTTTGACTTGTGATGTAGCAAATTCTATTAGTGGGTCGAACATTTGTGAGATTGGGCCATGGCTATGGTTCCCAGACGGCCCATTTATTTTGCTTGTTTGGTTGAACAATTTCAGAAAATCTTTTTATCATTATTATATACATCAGACACAGATTACCATTGATCATATTCCAATACAAATTGCGTATTTCATTTGAATTATTTGGCATTTTACACCACAACTTTTTATCTTATTCATAGAAGAATTCCTGGAATTTATTGCCATAATAAATTGCTGTCAGTTGTTGTAATCTGGAAACTGGATCACTGGCGGACAATACCCATAAAACGAAATAAGGTAATACTGAGCTTCAGACTCCAAAATCTGCGGAGTTCCTGGCCTGGATAGATTAAAGAAATTCTAGTGGAATCGGCTATGTTATAATCCCGTCATCAAGATTATGGGAGCATCAGTTTGTTTATCATGGATTAATATAGGACTTTCACATTATCACAGTTCCAAGTGCTGAATTTACATTGAGGTCTTTCTTTCTTGTGTACAATAGGTTGTTGCTATCTGGATTCTTATTTTACAATCATCATTACAACAGGTAAATGTTCACCTTAGATAAATATTCTAACTTCCATGCTATCTTATACTCGTCAAAGAGCTCAAACTTCTTCACAGCTGTGAATTACGCAACCACGGGGTATGATGCACAAGTTGCAACACCTGCATCGAAATCAGCATAATCAACTTATATATAAAAGCAAAATTATAGTTTAAATGATATATGTGATAAAACTAGGGTGTAGCTTTCATTGGATGACAGCCAAATCTGTTCTTGCAAGATTTCAGCAACACATTCGAGTCGAGATACCAGTCATATTTTGTCCCAAGTGGTGCTCACTGGTTTCGCAGACAAAGATTCAGGGACTGAGAACTTACCACACATGTTTTTCCCCATTTCCATCTTAAAATAGCCATGATCACCCCAATTTTCTCCCCAGGAGTTCTTAACGAGCCAATATGGTACACCATCTTCTACTCCATAACCAACTGCAAGAACAGCATGGTTCACATCCTGCCATACAACTTACAGAATGTTAGACAGGCATTGTCATGGAGGAGATACATGTGCAGTTGCAGAGTTCAGATAAATAAGACAGACATCCAAAACGATTAATGGTTATGCATGAATCAATATATGAAAATCTTGCCAGTTGCCACTGGAATATCATAAAAAAATGTATGACCACTTAGGATACACTGCGAAATACAAACTCGATATGTTCTTAAAATTTGACTTTATCAGTAACAGTAACCACACATTTCGATTTCCTAGAACAAATTTTATGAAGATACTTACCATTGGAGTACTGCCACAAGTGTCACTGGTGTAAACTCCACTCTTGTAAAAACGGAAACCGCTTACTACCTCAAAAGCCACGCTCACTGGACGAACCAATCCAACTGCCTCTTTCAATTCATCTTCAGCACCCTGCATGTGTAGACAACATTAAGAAACTTCACATCACATTTAAATAGGATCCTAGAGTTCAACAGTTGACCGCACAAAAAATAAGATCATCCAGTTATGATAAACCAGCTCTGCTAGAAGAAGAAATTGGAGGACATCAAGTCCACTAGAGCTGCAAACATGGAGGTTCAAACCTCTAGTAGCATAATGGCAATGGCTTGAATTTTAAAAATGGACTAGAAGCAGGTCGGGGCTCCATAGAGCGGAATGAATCCTATTAGATCCCCAGGGATGAGCGTTAGCCCGCAAGATGTATCATACTGATGTTAGTCTTAATCCACATTTTAAGCCAAACCATGCTTTACAGCCAAGATTCTTTGTTCCACCGTCATTCCATTTAATGAGGGTGGAATTGTTACCCATCAAACCTACCAATGTTGCACACAATAATATAGCAAAATCGTTACCAGAGTAATGTTGACAGAGTCGAGCACTTGAATGCCAACATTTTCTGATGAGAATTTGCAAGCGCCATCTTCTCCAGTGTATGGATATGCTTCCTCAGTTTCAAGGCCGCCATTGTATTTGATATACTCAAAGGCTTGTGATGGCAATCCACCATGGCAACCAAAGTTATTAAAAGCTCCAGCACAATCCACAAGCTGCTGCTCAGACAAAGAGATTCCCTTTCCAAAAGCTTGATGATAGGCTGCCTCAAGAGCTCCCGTAGTACTACAAATAAAGTAAGCAAAAGTAAAGGTCAGAAACACAATAGCATAATTAAGTATTAAGGTCCTTAGACTCTAACTAACCTGAAAGTCCAGCAAGAACCACAATGGCCTTGATTCTTAACGGGGCTAACTATGCCAACTTCCCTCCAGTCTTTCTATATCCACAACATGAAAACACAGATTTTAGACTATAGCTTCGCAAATGTCAGATTTAATGCACATATACAGTATCTATCAAAGATGTCATACCGTGTCAGGAAGAGCAACGCCAGTAAGCTTGTGATTGCCCTTAGTGGTGGCAGAGCAGTTCTGTGCAGCTCCTAATCTGTGCTTTTGAAACTCTTGCCAAGTCAAATCGGCAAAATCTGTGAATATCAAATGAAATGAGATTTACAAAATTTAACATCTCAATAATTTTAATAATTACAACATGTAAATAAATATATAATAATGAATAGTAATTCGGCAGAATTAAACGGTCAACGTATTAAAGGGAAACTGCTAGCTGCTTAAGAACTCGCCATTAACAGCAAGAGTGTAAGAAAGGCCCTTTCTATTAGTGGATCTAATGAAATCCAAATTCTCCGAGAAAATCGCAAACCTCATCTTCATCTCATCCTCACTCTGATACCTCTTCCCGTGCCTAACAAAAAATAATATGACTATATAAAATTACAGAACTCCACTTCCAGTTCCACTTCTTAAGAAAGAAAGACAAAAGAAAAAAGTCCGATGATCAATATAAACCTGTAAACAAAACGAGAGAAGGAAAGAGCGCGACGACTGTGACCGACAACTTTAGTGACAGAGGCTTCGAAGTCACGAAGACGGTCCGACACAAGTCGGATAGGGTTAGATTCATCGAAGTTCGATCCTGATACAGCAACGCAGAAAAGCAGGAGGAGGACTGAAGAGATCAAAGAAACGGGACTGCGACCCATTTCTATTGGTTACTGCCGGTATGAGCCCCAAGAGTTTTGGGTGTGAAGTTGGAGGATGAATGATGGGTAGTGTATAATATACTACTACAGTTAATTAAATAAAGGATTTTTATTGGATTGAAAGGGTATGTGATGTGTATTCATTCAAGAGGTCAGTGTTCGAATATGATGAGGTATTGTCATATTAATTTATTCCACATCTATAATTATATAATTTGAAAATAAATACTATTTTAGAAATGTTTAAATATAAATATTGAAATTGTTATAATTTTTTTATATCAATTAGTAAAACATTATTAAAACTTATAATATATCTGTCAAAGTTAAAATAGAGAATGAGTAGCTCTACAAATAAAGAAGACCAAACCACCTTTCTTTTACAATCTATTAATATTATTTTAAGAGATAAAGCTTTACAATGAAGAACTTTATGTAATAAGTACATTAAAATATTTTGATATTGCTGTTTATTTTTAAAATATTATTTGAACAAAAAAGCATTTTAAAAATATTTAAATATAAAAAACTTATTTAAAACCCAATAAAATCTATATCTTTTGTTTTATATTGAAATTATTTCATAATTATTATATTTTTTCATTTTAGTTTTATAGATAGAAATAATATCACAATTAGTAAAAGGAGCAAATAAATTTTTAAATTTTTGAATAAGGCGCGATTAATTTTTTAGATTTTAAAATAATCCAACTACACTTTAAAAATAAAATAATTTTAATTTTAAAATCAACTCTTTTATCGTGTAATAATATAAAGTCTAATTAGTTTTAAATTTTAAAAAAATACTTTAACTTTTTTTTTATATTTTTTAATATTTTGTACATATAAAAAAATATTAAAGCTGGCTTTAGTGAATAAAATCTATAAAAATGATAATTTATCATTTACTTTGCTAAAATAAAATCAATGCTATCTATATTAATTAAAAAAAGTTAGCTCAGAAATTCAATTATTTTTTACATTTAAAAAATATAACTAAACTATTTCAAAATTTAATTACATTTTAACTAAAAAAATTGGTGGCTTTCAATATTTTTGCCTACAAATATTAATTGATAAATCATTAAAATTAAATAAGAAAATTCAGCACTTTAAATTCGAGTCAAATTGATTTTTTATTATATAAATAAAAAATTAAAAGAATTTATCAAGATTTTTTTATAAAAAAATTATAATAAAAAATCTAATATATTATAGAAATTGAAAAAAAAACTCTTGAAAGTGGTATAATGTAATGCAGCAGCCAGAAAAGATATTTAAGAAATTAATAGCGCTTTCAAAAAAAATGAATATCGTGTTTCTTTATGACGCATAGAATGATGCGGTTTCCTTGCTTGCCGTTGTAACTGATCTAGGCGACTCGGCCATTGGCCCATTGCTAACAGCCATTTTGATTTTGACATAATCAACTCAAAAATTAATATTCTTATTTTGACGCAAGACTCGTGGTTCCATTTTTCCGTTTGTTTTTTGAAAAAAAAATTAGGGGTCTATTAATGTATTATGCATTATTTCTGTGGTTATAGATATTTATTTAAAAATTAAGTGAAAGGTAAGGATCACTCTTCAAATTTTTGTCATATTTTAATTAAATTATTAAATTATAATAATTAAGTTCTTAGACTAAATGATATGAAACAATTAAATTTTTCTATACGATTTGTATTACTTTTTAGGAATATAAAAAATATAATTTATTATCTTAGTGTTTTTATGCTATTGCTTATCATTTTATATGGGTTATTATCATGTAATAGTAACGAAATTACATAAAAGAGTTTAATTATCTCATATTATTTAATTTAAGAGCTTAATTATTCTAAGTTAAAGTTTAAGGGCTTAATTGATATTTATTCAAAGATTTAGAAAATTATTCGTACTTTTTATCAAAATATTAATGGAGTTGCATAGGAAAATTCAATTGTTTCGTATTGTGCAATACAATAATTTAATTTTAATATAAAGTTTAAGATCTTAATTAAGATCTAGTTGAAAGTTTAAGGATATATCCTTACTTTTCACTTGAAGATTATTATATAAAAAATTTTGAAAAAGAAATATCCATATTTATAAAATAATATTTACTGAAGAGATATTTATGAAATTTTTTAATAAAGTCTACAATTGATAGTATAAAGAACAATTTTTTAGATTTACTGTAATTTTGAGATCAATTTTTTAGATTATGCTTATCAAATTTAATTTTAAAATTAGTTATATTTAATAAGTTTAATTGCTAAAAAATCTTAATTTTCACACTTGTTATTAGATCTAACACATAATTTTTAAATCTTTAGATTTTAACATTAATTTCATTTTTAGTATTTAATAAAATTATCTGTTAAATTTACTAGTTTAACGTGAACTTTGACAACAACAAAAAAGAACTGAGTCAACATTAAAATTGTTGATTCATTCTGTTAATGAAATATTATCATTTAAGTACATGAATTATTTTTTTATTTTTGAAATTCCATTAATATTATGTGCTTACACAATAACATTTTAATAGTGAAAGTGTCGACTCAATTTCTTATTTTAATTATTGTTACCGGAATTCACGTCACATCAATAATTTTTATTGATAATTTTACTGGAGGTTAAAATATAAATCAATGTTAACATTAAAATTTTAAATGAAACATATTAGATTTAATAATAAATATAAAATATAAGATTTTATAATTATTAAATTTATTTAATAATTATATAAATCTTCAACAAAAATAATAAATGTTTATTTTGTTACGTTATCTGTGATCAAACTTATATTTGGAAAGGGTTAATTGCAAAAGAATTTTCGACCTTCGGCGTTTTTCACAATTTAATCATGTGTTTTTAATTGTAACAATGTCATGCATGACATTATCAATTTTGTCAAATCGATACATAAATAAAATTTCCAGTGAAGTTTATTCCACGTGGCTGCCGGCGCTCTGGTAACTTAAACACGTGGAAATAGTGCGTTTTAAAGAAAAAGCAGAAATGTTGCGTTTTGCCCTATAGAAACGGTGCATTTTTCACATATTAAATTGAAGATCCTTGTTCCCAAATGCATCGTGCTTCATATGCCCCAAATCCCTATGATGTGTGTGCATCAAACAAAAGGAAAGTAAAGGAGAGACTAGAGAGCAGCAGCAGCAGCGAACCAGCCAAGGCAGTTAGCAACTGTTATTACAATTACAATTATAAAGTAAGATGTCTGTAGTAGCAGAATAAAAAGGAGGTGAAGGGAAAACCCAAACAGAGGGAAAGTGGCTAGGATGGCCAGGAGACAACGTCTACAGGCTAATTGTCCCGGTGGCCAAAGTAGGAAGCATTATTAGTCGTAAAGGAGAACTCATCAAAAAGATGGGCGTTGAAACTCGCACCTGCATTTGCATCATTGATGGCCCTCCCTCTATCTCTGATCGCATCGTTTTGATATCCGGAAAAGAGGAGCCAGAAGCCACACTGTCTCCTGCAATGGATGCAGTGTTAAGAGTGTTCAAACATGTTAGTGGTCTATCTGCTGGTGAGGGTGATGCAACGGATTCAGTTGTTGCTGGTGCTGCATTTTCTTCAGTAAGGTTACTAGTTGCGTCTTCATAAGCAATTAATTTAATTGGAAAGCAGGGATCTACTATCAAATCAATACAGGAAAGTATAATGTGTGCCTCTAACAGTTGCTATATTTTTTGCTAAGCAATTGGGTTTTACTGCTTATCGATTCCTTTTTCTTTTTCCTTTTGAAAATTGCACAGGCTTAATTACCAATCAAATCTGAACTTTGCACTTTTAAACCTTTTTATCCATTTATTTCAAAATTTGCAATAAAAAATGCACCGTTTCTATAGGACAAAACGCAACATTTTTGCTTTTACTTTAAAACGCACCGCTTCTATGTGTTTAAGTTACCAGAGCGTTGGCAGCCACGTGGAATAAACTTCACCGGAAATTTCATTTATGTATCGATTTGACAAAATTGATAATGTCACGCATGACATTGTTACAATTAAAAACACATGATTAAATTGAGAAAAACACCAAAGGTCGAGAGTTCTTTTGCAACTGACTCTTAATAAAATAAAGATGTTTTTATTTTCTTTATAATAACGTTCTCTTATTTTATTTTATATTTTTCTCAATTAGATTACATTTTACTTTTTTGCTTTTTAGGATTGAAAAAAGATATAATATAATCTTGTGAAGTAATGTGCACTGCATATTGTTTACACTGTGTAATTCCATCCATTCAGATCCTGCCAATATCACACTATCCTGACATCGATACAATAACATCCCTTCATTAATTTATCAACTGCCTTCTACATTTTAATGCTTCATTTTTCTATATTCTTAATAAGTTTTAATTAAATTTTTAATAAGTTAAATTTGAGACAATTTATCATTTACTATACAACTAAATTATTATTATTTTATTGAACATAAAAGTTTTATTTTACTTTTCTTAAAATAAATAAAATTGTTTTACATATGAACATAAATGGAAATTAAATTTATAATAATTTGGTAAAATTGCTACATAACAATAAAATAACTTAATACACATATTAAAATTTTCAGTTGAATATAAGTGAAGCTTATATATATGAGGTCATTCTAAATCTCATCCGTTGATTGGAAAAGATTGGAGGGTAGAAATCCTCTTAATATGTGATCTTTTGCATTTTAATATATGCAATGTAAAGTATGAATTCCATGATGATGTAATTGGGGATTTCTTTTCTTCCCTTCTTTTAGTGAATGATTGAGTAGCTCGCAAATATGGACAACACAGACCGACGAAGATTAGGGGGAAAATATTAATATATTTCGGAAATTATAAAGAAAAAGTATATCTCAACTGCTGCTAGCAATAATAAGATTTAATGATAATTATAAAAATATTATGGTTTCTATATTAATTTCTATCACTACTGCTATTATTAATTTATTATTTTTTGTCTTAACTGGACAATTGTGTGTTTTTTTTCTATTTTTTTTATCGATTTAAATATTACAGAATTTTTTATAAAACATTTTACGTTTTTAGATTGGATTTTGAATGAATAGGAAGTTATAAAATAAAAGATAGTTATTTTATAAAATTTTATTATATAAATTTCAGAATTTCTGTCATTTTCCTTTGAAGAAACACACACATATAAAGACATACGAGTTTAAAGCAAAAAGTGTTTGGATATTCTTGCTCGTGTTTTTGTCATTTCCGCAACGCAACTATGAAAAGCTGTCCAACTTGAGTTTTGGCTCAATTGTCAGTATGCATTATTTATGAGCAAAACGACAATAAAATTGACGAAATGCAGCATGTCATTTTGATAGTGACATGAAAACGAAATTTAAACAAATAAAAAATATTAAAAAGGAAGGAAGGGTCTGATATTTCATATTCGCATTTCTGGCACTCATTTTCCTGTAACAATTTTATGGCGTGGGATTCTCTTACTCACTCAATAAGTTCTCTTTTTGCAATTCTTCTTGGCCCTTTTTCGCACAGAAAGAGAAAAAAAAAAAAGAAATCAAGAAGAAAATGATGATGAGGAGGAGGTATTTGTAGCCACCTGATTAGCTCAATCTTTTGGTAGATTCCAAATGTGTTGGTAAATATCAATGGTGGGGGCAATTCGTACGTATGTGAGCAAAGGAAAATAATATGGTTTGAAAATTACCCCTTTGAGATCATTTAGGAGAGTGGGTAGCCACCATTAAAATAGTGCCATTTTTCAATCATAAATTATATATGATATTGATATAAGTAATGTGATTCCACCATAATTCTATGTGTTTTTTTTTTTTAAAAGAAAAGATAGATATTCTATTAATATAAAGTAATAAACAGATCATAACATAAAATATAAAATAAATACTTTTAAATTTATTTTTAATAATTTTCAATCGTATTGATAAAGAAATAAATTATCATTTTGACGAGAAATTTATTATACTTAATGATATTAAACTATATGTTGATTTCAAAAGGTAAAATTACTTGAATTTCAAAATGCATCATCATCTCCAACGTTGCCATAGAGAAAGGACTCAAAATCTTAGAGAGGCTCAGCACTCCTGTGAAAAAGAAACCGTAGAACTCTAGTAAGAAAAACACAAACAGCAATAATGTAACAAAAATAAGGACAGTTGGCAATAATAATAATAAAGCATGGTAGTGGATGCACGGCAATGGCGCAACGGTAACAACTAAATAGGAAAAGAGTTGTTCCTACTGTCTAAAATTATAAGAGAATCACTCACAAACTATTAAATTATATATATAAATTAGACATTCAAGAAATCTTTTAACTTTAAGAGTAAATTTTCTTGAAATTTTAAAAAAATATATATATTTTTTAAATTATTTATTTTTTTTTTAAATCATATTTTCTCAAGCTACTCATTCCCTCTTTATTTATAAAATAAAGTAAAAAGCCGTGCTGAAATATATACATATTTAAAATAAATTAAAATAATTAATTAATTATTTATAATTTAATAAAAAAATATAAAAAGTATTGTTGAGAATCCTATAAGAAAAGACCATCAATAATCAAATGGATAATGGCCAGAGTAAAAATGCTAAAATATAATTTTCTTTATTTATATAAAATGATGAATATGTAATTCATACATAATTAATTTTAATATTCTATATAATAAAATTTATATTTTCTAATAAAAAGACTGTTATCATATTTTTAATGAATATAATGATTAACATTGTATTTAGTCAATTTATAAGTATATTTTAAAATAATGATTAAAGCTTGTAGAATTTGATTTAAACGTTTATAAAATAAAGAATAAAGAAAGAATAAATAATTTCAGCTCGTCAAAAATAAATTTTTAAATTTTTTAAATATGTCCATAATCTATTTATAAGAATAAAAAAATAAAAAAAAAGAATGCAGCATAGAATAAAAAAGAAAAAAAAGAAACTATAATGTAATTTAAGACTTTAAATGATAGAAAATTAAAAATAAAATTGAGCTGAACAGCTAAAAATATCTCGCAATCAGGTTTTAAATTGACACTAATATATACATAAGGCGTTTTCACACATGTATTCACATTCATATAAAACGGCCACGTTTGACATTGTACCCAGATCAACGAAATAATTTTCCATCCGAATGAAGCAGGTGTTTCAGATGATAAATGGGCTCGAAAGTCTTAATATTAAAAGCTGCTTTCTCCAAAAAAGAAAATAGGGGAGAGTGATGTCCGAACAACTCAGGAAGCTTGTATGCAGGTCCAAAGGCCCAAATCTCTGTTCGTTTCCACCCATTTTACACTCTCTCTAAGGCACGTTCTATTTCTTAATGCATAAATAACAAACTATACAAATTAATTTTCTTTTTTCCTTTCAGCGGACCAAAATTGATTAATTTAAGCAAGGTCATGGTGAATCTTGGCCGGTCCCATTTATTTAAGGAATAAAAAATATCTATAAATTTAGATACAGACTAGTCAAACCACATAGAGATAGAGTTTCACTACTTTCGACAGACATTCATTACCCATTTATTTTAATCTATTAAATAAAAACAGGATCATGAGTTTTTTTTTTTTTATATATAAAATAACCCGTTGAGCTCAAATTAGTGGGAATCAAACTAACTAACTAATAAAATATAATAAATTTATTTAAGAGAAACAAAAGATTATATCGTCAAAAGCACAAGATATATGAATATTTTGATTGAAAGAGCATACAGCCTAGAGAATCATCCAAAGTCAGTAAGCTGTTTCTTCTATCCAATTTAAAGTGACTTGAACTGATCCTAGTTGGCAATGCTAATACTTCTGTTTTCATATGTTAAATGGAATAATTAAAAAAGAAAAATAAACCCCTTGATAAGTATAAAATTAAATATAAAGTGGGTTTACATAAATAGATAAGATTAATATATAACATATTGATTACTTCCACATTACTGGATGCAGCTCCAGCTACTACTTTCTCTTAATTCTACTAGATCTACCATTAATTCTTCGTATATGTATTTAAATATCAAGTTGCACAAAAATATGATATCATGAATTGGTTAGAGGATGACATGATGCTCACGGCCACAATCGAAAGCCCCTAAAATTCAGCAAAAGGCAGATCCAAGATTAGACTTTTTGTTGTTTCTAGAAAAAATATTAATGTAGGATATATTTTTTTTAAAATTTAATAATTTATAATAATTTAAAAACATCAATTAGATTTTTTTAACGAATGATAAATTTCTTAATAAAATTATATATTTAAATTTTAAATTCAAAAATTTACACAGTATTAAACAGATACTTTGACTGCTTAAAAATTCCTCTACGAATTCCCATTCTATGACATGCTCACTTGGTACACACTAGATTTATTTATTTATTTATTTATTTTTCTTTGTAATTACTTGGCCAGCTATTTCACACGTACATATGAAGAATACTTAAACATGTAAAACAATGTACGTAATCTGCCCTTCTTTTCACATTTTGTTGTGCTATAGTCTTCGGTGGTTGAGCTGAATTTAATTTAATCACGCCCATAATAGTTTCACACCCTTTAATTACCAAATTTTTATAATAAAATGTTACCAGACTGGTGGGTCGGGTTAATGATACAAATGATTATTAGATTTTATATTTAGTTTCATTTTAGTAATAAAATTTTAATTTGTTTCGTCTTAGTTATTTAATTTTAATTTTGTTTCCATTTATTCACTTTGTAAATAAAAAATTTAACATGTAAAAAGGGTAATAAAAAAATATAAAATATAAATTTTTTATTGGCAAAAATAACTAAATTACAATTTAAATTAAAATTGAATAATTGAAATGAAATAAATTAATTTTTTATGACTAAAATAAGACTAAATATAAAATTCAGTGACTATTTATATTATCACAGGGTAGATTATTTGTAACGTACCTCAAATAAATTACATTTACCCATTAAATATGTATTATATAAAAAAATTATGTTTAGCAGCGGAAATATCAAAGAAAAAGATAGAAGAAAAAATAAAAAGAGAAAACAAATATAGAAAAGAGTAAGAAATGAAAGAAAAGAGAGATAGTGAAAAAAAATATGTAGGGAGAGTAAGAATGAAAAAGAAAAAAAATGAAAGAAGAAAAATAAATAGTAGTGAAAGAATATGTAGATAGAGAATAAAAAAAGAAAAAAATAATAATGATAATAAGTAAGGAGAGATGGAAATAAATATAGAATATATGGTAGAGATAAAATGAAAAGATAAAGGGAGAGAAATGATTTACAATGGGTTAAAATTAGCCGTGGAAGCTAAATTTAAATATAAATAGTAGGAATTATAGAAAGTATGATAATTAAAGAAATTTAAAAAAATTGTCGCTAATTTATCGTTAAAATTAAGAAAAATAAGTGAAAGATTAAAAAAATTAAAAATTAGTAACATCAGTAGCTATATCCGTCAGTAAAATTAGCTAAAGATCAATTAACCATTTTTTAACTATGGATTTCTTTGTCGGTAAAATTCGTCACTAAAATTGACAAAAAATCAAGTAACCATATTTTAGTTACGAATTTTAAATCTAATGATATAATCTATAGCTAAAGCTGACACTAAAATATAGCTTCAAATTTAATGTCAATTTAGCCATGAATTTTTATCGTCACTAATCATCATTAAAGCTCTTTTTTTTTTCTTATCAGTATGTTGTCGTTATTCCGTTGGTATCTAATGATTAGTGCTATATGTGGCTAGAATTTATCGCTAAATGCATAATTTTTTGTAGTGGGTGTTTTTTACTGTTTATCTATAAAATATTTAATATACAAATCACTCATTTAATACACCCATTGGATAATTAAGCCGAATATTTCAAAAATAGCCAAATTATTCTATAATTGGAATACAGGCACTTCTATAATTAATTTATTATCCATAGCATACTTTATTTTTATTATCATAAGAAAAAGAAAGTTAAATACCCGTAGAATTCTTGCAATGTGATTGAAAAAAAAAAAGAAGATAAAGTGATAAAATGTCAAATAATATGAGTCATATTTTTGTAATAATGATGTCTTAGTACAAATTAATATCCTGAAAACCGAAGAAGATAGCAATGACGATTGATGGGGTTTATGTCGGAAATTGATTTTAAAGTCAATCTGAAGATGTAAGAAGTGTTTCAACATTGTTGATTTTGATTGTTTGGTGAAACTCCACATATATATATATATAGACGGAGATGGTAAGGGTGGTTGTAGTTTGATTGAATTACCCATCCCAATTTATTGACCATTTATAAACAAATTAATGATTATTAAATAGTAACTTCTGTATATTAATTTCGTACAGCTTTACATGTCGTTGTGACTTCTGCAGTTTAAGGTGACGACGCCTATTTAATGTTGGCTAAATGTGACCAAATTCTTCTTCTTATTCAGTATTAATAATAACAATAACATTACACGTCAGTATTCATATATAATTGGATTAGAAGCTTATGATTCGATCCCAAGTAAGAAATTCAAAATTGAAAGTTTTAGGCATTGTCTTTTGTGTTTACTATCATCAGTAATCAATTGGTTTTTCTAAAAAGTTTTACGGGAGCTCTATATGTTAAACTCAATTTTTTATTTTATTTTTTATTTTTTAATAATATCTTAAATATTCTTATATTTATTCTTTTAGTTAATAAGTGAAGAGAGTTGAGACATGAATATAATATTTCATATTTAATTAATAAAATAGAATAATATTTTTTTAAAATTTTATAATGTTATTTATCCAGCAGTAAAATATAATTCGGATATAAGGAAAGCATGCAGTGATTGTTGGTTGCTTGTGGCCTTTTGTGTCAGAGGAACAAGATCCAGTCCAAAGACTTTCGTGTTGACCGCCGCGATTTTTACTTTTCCGATTTTATAGACTAGAAAATGACAATAACGTCCATTGACTTTCGTTAAGAGACTAATGAACTAAATGGGACCCGTTTACCTACCCTCTCATTGACAATATTACCCCTGTCCTAATTACATGCTCGTGCATCCCAAGTTCTTCGACAACAATAACCATATTGAAAATCTTGAGGAGGTCCAAATTCATTTTATAGACAATTCATTCATTTTCCTCTAAAATAGACTATTTAAATTTAGAACATATATATAATTTCTTCATAAATAAAAGCAAGGCAAAATGACAAGATTAAACAAAATGTTTGTATGACTCCTCAACCTCCAAGCTTATGGCCCCACTTTCCTTATCAAAAAGGTCAACTGCATGGGAGATTCGTGACCATCTGATCCTTAGGAAGAGAGAAAGTCCGCATTCAGTGTGGTTGTGATCAGATTTGGTTCATGTTCATGCATAAGATGGTAGCTGCGTCATTTGGCCAAGGTATACGGTCTTCATTTTCTAGGACATAATTAATCTCTAGAAGCATATATATCATATAGAAAGTCCTTAATAATCTATTTGACGAATTTGCCCTTTGACTAAGATTACTAGCTATAACAAAAAGACAATAGACACGGTCCCTTTCTTCTCTTATATATATATATTATGTGTAAAATTAGTTTGTGATTGGTTGACAATTTGCCCTATTTTAATTATCTCCTTGATGTGTCCCTGATAAATAAACAAAGATTGATTAGTCAATTCTCATTACTTGGAAAACACATTTATTTCCTTGTAGCTATAAGGTGTGTGGTTTCATATGGTGAAATGAAATAATATGTTCTTTATTTTTGTTTTTATTTTATAAATGTCAAAAAGTCAAGTAGGGGTAGCCATGTCATTTTCCTTAACCAACTACATAAGACTTGCGACTCATTACCCATTAATCAAATCTTATGGAGGATAAATATATATGTATAAATAATAAAAGCAAGCCAGTTTAAATAGAAATTAAAAAAAAAAAGGAAATTGGAATAATTCCAAACACTTTATACAATGAATGGAAAATACAAGAAAAAGAGAGAAATATAGAAAAATCAAAGGAGTGTACGATAGAAAGGAGTTGGAAACCTCTTTCTTCACGTCCGCGTTTGGAGAGCTGATTTGAATATTATTTGAACTTAGCCCCTTCTCCTTTTTAAGCATTCTAATCCTCATCTCTCCATTTGCACCAAACACCTTCTCTTCTTCTATACCTAATTCTCTCTCTCTCTCTCTCTCTCTCTCTCTCTCTCTCTCCAAAAAAGCAACACACTGCATATATATACAAAGTTCAAGAATCATTCATCTGTACATTTTGCATATCCAAGAAAATGACTGTGCACAAGGCTAAATGGATATCTATGGTTTCTAGTTGTTTCAAGCCACTTGAACAAAAACGAGCATTGAAGGCGCCCAAGAAAGAGGTCACTAAACAAACTTCATTCACAAGACTTTCCCTGTCTGATCTGAGCAACCCTAGTTCACTCTCTGAAGATCTTTCCATCTCTCTTGCTGGCTCAAATCTTCATGTCTTTACCCTCGCGGAGCTAAAGGTGATAACCCAGAACTTCTCTTCAAGTAACTTTCTCGGTGAAGGTGGATTTGGACCAGTGCACAAAGGGTTCATTGATGATAAACTTAGGCCTGGATTGAAGGCTCAGCCTGTTGCCGTTAAGCTTTTAGATTTGGACGGCTTACAGGGTCATAGGGAGTGGTTGGTAAGTCTACATTTTTAATCATATGATAAGATTACTTTAAGCTTTCATTTCCAGGTTTTGATCAACTAACGTATTCTTTTTAATATATATCTTTCTTTTGGCAGACGGAAGTAATCTTCCTTGGGCAATTGAGGCACCCACATCTAGTAAAGTTGATTGGTTATTGTTGCGAAGAAGAACATAGGCTTCTTGTTTATGAATATATGCCACGGGGCAGCCTAGAGAACCAGTTATTTAGAAGTATGTTCACTTTGCAAATTATGTTACGAGTTCGTAGTTCATATCTTTCCATTGAGACACACACAGAGAACTATTTCAAGGACTAACTTATAAATTAATTATTTCTTGATTTTCAGGATATTCTGTATCACTACCATGGTCGACAAGAATGAAAATTGCTCTTGGAGCTGCAAAGGGTCTTGCTTTCCTTCATGAATCAGAAAAATCTGTTATTTATAGGGATTTCAAAGCCTCAAACATCTTGTTAGACTCGGTAATTACTAAGTTTCTTTTAATTCTTTTCCTAATTCATGCTATAAGTATATGTCTAATTTACACACAAGTGATATTCTTCTTGCTTGACTAATAGTCTAATAGTAGGTTGTCATTTATGTCTACAGGATTATAATGCTAAACTTTCAGATTTTGGGTTAGCAAAGGATGGTCCTCAAGGATCTGATACGCATGTTTCCACCCGAGTTATGGGAACTCAAGGCTATGCTGCTCCTGAATATATCATGACAGGTAATTACTTTATCGAGTAGTTAACCTCTCAGCTTCAGAAACAACTCCAATATCACCGCAACTTATGATCGGAAATCCCATTAACCCAATTCATGTTTAACTATAGGGGTTAAAAACTAATATGTTCCTTTTTTTTATCATTTTCAGGACACTTGACGGCAATGAGTGATGTGTATAGTTTTGGGGTCGTACTCCTAGAGCTTCTTACAGGAAGAAGGTCTGTTGACAAGAGCCGTCCTCAAAGAGAACAGAAGTTGGCAGAGTGGGCAAGACCTATGCTAAATGATCCCCGGAAACTCGGTCGGATAATGGACCCAAGACTGGAAGGCCAGTACTCGGAAACTGGAGCAAGAAAGGCAGCTGCATTGGCTTATCTATGCTTGAGTCACAGGCCAAAACAGAGACCGATAATGAGTATTGTGGTCAAGACTCTTGAATCATTCAAGGATTTTGAGGATATCCCTGTTGGACCCTTTGTTTACACAGTTCCAACAGAAAGTGATAATCATAAAGAAGATGTTAAAGAATGCATTGAACCCAAAAAAGAATTGAAGAAAGAGAGTAACGGGCAGCATCATCAAAAACATCCACTGCACCATGGCCATAGGCATCGTCACGGATCGCCAAGGTCACCAACAATTCATTCAGAAACTGCTCTACGTCAAAATCAAAGAAGTGGGTTGCAGTCTTCCTTGCACCCAAATGCCAAAGCAGCATAGATTATTAGTAAAAATGTAATTAAATTAGTCACACTTGTAAATACACTTTTTCTTTTTATGTGTTTTTGGTTGAAGAAATTGCATATTTTAACAATTCAAATACTTAGGCATGTAACTGTAAGAAATCTTGTGAGAGAACCGGTTTGATTACTTGATTTTGTTTTTTTTTTTCTTTTAAATACAATTAATTCTCTTGATTATTTATGGAACAGTTCGAATTCTTTTTCATGAAGCATAAAATTCAGGACCAGTTCAAAATTTTTGGAACCAAGTTAATTAAATCAGATACATTTTTTCAAGTTTTCAACGTTGTCTAATATACAGCTAACAAGTTTGAAATGTAATGCACAAACGCGGAGATGAAGTGCAGCAGTTGGTGATTAGATCTCCACTAACTCAATTCTAATCTTAATTAATTAATACAAATACAGCAGCCCTCATGCGTGATTTGGTTTCATAAGATTATCGTGTAGAAAGAATATTTTATTACATAGTATCAAATCTGTTTTCTGTCCCTTTCTTCCTTTGATTCAAGTCGAACAAACAAACAATCACACTAAGCTGCCTCCCTGTCATGTCTATTCCCTAGTGACATTATATGACATCCTTCAGCATTATTATCTTATGAAGCTCGACCAATCGAATTATACTTACTCTAATATCATCTTATTTGTATCTTTTAAAATTAAATTGATGGGACCAAACATTTATATAAAAAAAATTCAAAAATTAAAAACCAACCCATAAATTATTTTGAAATCATACTAATAATTTTAATTGAGAGGATAAATGATAAAAATATATAGAGTTAGAGTCCATTAATTAAAAGTGATAATATTAAATTTGGGTCAATCATAACCAAACAAATAGGATCAGTCATTTGAATGAACAGATCTTATTATTTATATGCAATTTAATTATTTTGTAGTGTTTGGATTTGGGATCACTAAGAATTATTTTGTTTCTTGTGGCAGAGTAAAACTTATTACACTTATCTTTTTAGCTTTGTAGTTAGCTACGTAATAGAATTTGATTCATGCTGAAAAGGTGGGTTGATATAGCTAGTTTTAACTTAATACTTAATGCTGTAATTAGTATGTCAGTATGTGAGATTATCAGTCGGACCATTTACATAATTAATGCGAAAGGGAGAAATTAATTAAATTTCAGACGCAAATTAATTCATGCTTTTGGGTTTTTGTTTTTCTCTCCTTTATTAATAAAATCGTAGAGGAAATACTAATAGAGATGAAGTGGGAGTCGAGGCTCTGCGACTGCAACAAGGGGGGATTTTCTTAGGGTTGCTAACCCATAAACTTCGTCCATGCTTAAATCTTCAGGTTTCATATTATCAGGCAATTTCCAATTAAACCCATGCAACAAATTAGCCAAGCATGATCTAATCATTTTAAGACCGAGGCTATAACCAGGACACATTCTTCTACCAGAACCAAATGGCAATAGCTCGAAACTTTGTCCCTTCACGTCGATTGTCTTATCCAAAAATCTTTCTGGTCTGAACTCTTCTGGCTCATCCCAAATTGAGGGATCTCTCCCCATACTCCACGTGTTAATGACCACTCTACTTCCTTTGAGTATGTCATACCCACCTACCTTGCAGTCTTTAGTTGCCAAACGGGGTGCTAGCATAGTACCCACTGGATGCTTTCTCATTGTTTCTTTCATTATTGCATCTATGTACGGAAGGTTTGGGATGTCTTTCTCTTCCACCCATCTCTGCTTTCCTACAACTCTGTCCAGCTCATCTGTTGCCTTTTTCACCAAATTGGGGTGTTTCATCAATTCAGACATTGCCCACTCCACAGCAGCAGCAGCTGTGTCTTTTCCTCCACCAATAATTTCCTGATAACACATATTAATTTGGATCAATCGCCACCTGTTACTCCCACTCGAATTAATTTCACAACTGTGAGATGACAAGTTCGAATTCCAAACTAATCATAATTATCAGAAGAAACAACAATATAAGAAAATGAAAAGAACTAATAATTTAGTTACCTGAGAAAATCCCTTGACACTGTCAGTATTTAGCTTAATGTCAAGATCGGGATTATCAGCAAGCTGCAACATGTGATCCACTATGTTTTTTGGCGCAGAATCTTCCAGCAGTGCTCCTTTTCTCTTTATTCTGTGTTCACTAATCACGTGATCATGAAACCGATCGAATTTGATCTTCAAAGCCTTCATTCGCTTGACGTACCCCTGCAAATCCAGGAAATCTAGCCATGGTATCCAATCACCAATATGAAACACCCCATTAAGCGAGAACAACTCGTCTAGCATTTCTTGAAATTCTTCAGGTGTTACTATATTAGTCTGAGACTCTGACTCAGCACTGGAGTACTTTTTCCCTAATACGATTCTACTGAGAATAGAAAGAGTATAGTGAGAAAGATGGTCTTTAAGCAGAACAGCTTTGCCAGAGCAAGAAAGAGAATGAACGCCTGAGAGAAAATTATGCATTTCTTCCACACGAATATACTCATAGGACTGGAGTCTTTTCGAGTTGAATAGCTCATTTAGGTATAGTTTACGACCTTGTCGCCAGTATTCTCCATAAGGCGCCCATAAGACGTTAGAGTAGTTATATGCAGTGTATTTACCAGCAGCAAACTTGGGTCTAGAAGCAAAGATTTCATCATTTGTCTTTAAGATTTGCTTTGCCATTTCTGCAGAGGAGGCAACTACAACTGGGAAGGAACCAAACCTGAGTTGCATAATATGACCATATTGCTGTGCTAATTTGTGAAGAGATCGGTGAGGAAGAGGACCGATTAGGTTGAGATTGCCAATTATTGGCCAAGGTTTTGGACCGGGTGGAAGTTTTAGTGATGAGTGATGATGGGAGATGAAAAGTTTTGCGAGGAAAAGAAGACCTGCACCTGCTAGCCATGCCATGGCCGATAATATCCATGACTGGTTCAGAGGAGCATCCATCATTTGTGAGTACAAGCGGCGGTGGTGAGTCAAGATTTGTTACAGGTTTCGACCTATTTAAGTTTTTTTTTTTTTTTTTCTTTCTTAAATATCCTAAAAAAAGCATCATGTGTGATTCATGTGGGCTATGAAGGCCAACAAATAATTCCAATCGTCGAGTAAGATACACGTAAGTGAAAGGGAAGTTCAGAACAAAGAAAGGCCCGTAGACTAACCCTAAACATATTTGATTGTAATTTTACTTTTTAAACAACCAATTGATATTAGTTGAACTAAATTAATACATTTCTTTCACTATTATAAATTAAGGAAACAAAAATGAGACTATTGCAAGGAATAGTGATTCGCAATTGATTCAGTAAATACTATTTAGCTATTGGTTAAGGCAATCTTAATGATGAGATAATATCAATAGTTTAACTTTATATTATATGCTTATTCATATAGAAAGCGAAACCGGCCGGCAATTAATCCGTCGTCGGCATAATTTATAATAAAACATTTATTTTATTCTTTCTGTTAGCTGATTTATATGGAAAATGGCTTTCCTCAGTCGTAATATGCCGAGCTTCTATATCCGCGTTAATTACACCAAATGTGTTCCTAAGCTTTCTGGTGAACTTGCTTTGCAGGAAGAGACAAACCCAGAAAATGGGAAAAAGGAAAAGAATATAATGGAGCCTATCCTCATTTGCAATCTCTGCCAAGCTATAATTAGTGCCTTCTTGCTTGCCCTGGTTACTTTTCTTTTCTTTCATTTTTTTTTTTTAAAGAAAAAATTAAGAAGAAAAAGAAGCTTGCTTGATTTTGTTTTTTCAGAAGTAGCATTAATTTGAATCTGATTTGCTTTTGTGTTGTTATTCCAGCATTAGGAATTCCAGAATCAAGTCATCAGATTGGGTTTGCAATTCAATTTCAATATTTCTTCGTTAGTCGGCCATGTTATGTCTTTAGGTTCAAGACTAACTTTCAATATAAACTATTTTCTGCCTATTTATTGTTAATTATGCACCTTAACTAAAAGACATCAATTATTACAATCCACCATTTTGGCAAAAAAAAAAAAAAAGTGTTTATTATAATGTTCTCTGTGTATTCGTTAAGTATAAGTTTCATTATGTATTCAATTAAATAATCCAACTAGACGAGTGCCCATCTTTTGGCGGGTTAAAAATATTATTAAAATAATTTTAATAATTTATTATATATATATATATATATTTATTTATTTAAACAAAAAAATAATAATATAGTAAAAGAATAGAAATTTACATTTAGATCATAAAAATAGTTTAAAGGAATTTGTGACATGTTAAAGAAATTCATTAGTTCAATATAATAGATGAAAAAAAATTTAATTTATATATAGGTGATATCAAAATAATAATAAAAAATAAATAGCAAAAGTTCTAACAATCTTATTTATTAAAAGTAAGTATATATAAATATATGAGAACTTATTAGTGTAGTAAAATAGATAAAGAGTTAAAATTAATAAGTATATATATTTTTCATGTTTATTTACCTTGGCATATAAAAATAGAAAATACTAATATATAGGAATGTATTATGATTTTTATAAAATACTAATATATATATAAATAAAAGTATCAAAAAATAAAATAAAAATTTATTCTTATACTAATATAATTATAAATTGAATTATATAATATATAAGATAAATAAAACAATCATGCAATGATAAGAGAAAAATACTAGTAGTTATATATGAAAGAAAAAGAACAATAAAAAGAATTTAAAAACTTAGATGCAAGATCAATGAAAGAAAGAAAACTAAAAAATTTAGGTGAAATAAAGTCTCTTAAATACCTTATTTTAAGCAAAAAAGTATGGAACTTGTGAGAAAAATAAATAATTTAATAATATGTTTGGTTTAAATCCATAAAAAATTTCATTTTATTTAAAAAAATATGAGAGAAAAGATAAAATAGAAATGATAAAGTTGAAAGAAATATTTTGATATTATAAAATATACTGACTTACTAATATAAAATTCATTTAATAATACTACCTATTTTATTAAAATTTAGTTTAGTTATAACCAATTTCATATAAATTTAATTATATAGAATACTATATTAACTTTCATTCAATTTAAAACATATAAATTTTAAATTAAAAAATCTATAAATTTTATAGATTTTAACCAAACACTATATAAAAGAATAATTCATATAAATTAAAAAACCACATAAAAGAAAAATTACGTTAAAAACCTTACTCTTATATATATATATATATATATATACACACACACCAGTAGCTTATGCGGTGCTTACATAATGTCATGTGCGTACAATACGCCAATCTAAACTTTTATTATGCAATGAGCATGTTTCTTAATGCCTCTTGAGTCATGAGCAGAGCTTGAATTTATGTAAATTCATTTTGGTGTAGCAGCAACTTTGTGTGCTTAAGAGGCCAATTACGTTGCATGAATTCAATCTTGCTCTTTTAGAAAAGCAAGGTTGGAGGTTAGCCTCAGAGCTTGATTCGTCGATGGCTAGAATATCCGAAGCGAGGTACTATCCCAAGTCTAATTTCATTTCTGCTCAATTGGGTTATAATCCAAGTTATGTGTGGAGAAGTGTGATTTGATTGCATCCAAACAATTGCTGATTTCTGGTTGTAAAATAGGGTGGAAAATAGTAACAAAATCTCTCTATGGTCTGACCATGCCTCCCTAACCCAAATAATTAATGAGTTCGTTAGCTCAGAAGTAGAGATAGGAATAATTGATATCAAGGTCAGCAATCTTTATTAAGGCGGGTTAGCTGAATTGGGATTAAGATGCTGTTAAAGACATGTCCAATGATTGGGATCAACAACTTATTTTGAGTAATCCTCTAGGTTCTAGAATGGGTAGCGATAGATAATCTTGGAATTAGGATAAAGTAAAGCTTGCATATTCAGCAAAAACTGCTTATAAGGTCTTATGTGAGCAAGATGGGACTAACCAAAATTTTGATAGCTTAGTTTGTTAATAGAAGTTTAGGTTGTTAAGTGTGGAAGTTTGTAGATGTTGGATTTATTGATATATGATGCTATACATATGTGTTTTAAGATTACATGAGGATTAAGAGTCTTATTATATACATAATTGAAATTGCAACGGTCCTATTGCTATATCTGTTACATTTTAACGTTCTTTTCTAGCTAGGGAAAGGTGGAAGTGACTCTTCTTCCCTAGGGGAGAGGGGTTGCTCCTTTTCTCTCATTTTCGGCCTATGATGATTAGAGTAGCTGAGGCCTTGTCCAACAGTCAAAGACTGTTGGTCCATACTAACAGTCTTTGATTGTTGAATATTGCTAACTTGCTTTGGTTTTGGTATGTACACAGTAGTATCCTCAACACTTCCCCTCAAGGTGGGTTCAAATAAGTTGATAGAACCCATCTTGCCGAGGAGCCTTTGGTGACTTGCTTTGTCTAGGGCCTTTGTGAAGATATCTGCTAACTGTTCATGGCTTCTGACGAATGGAGTTGCAATTTCTCCTGTTTGGACTTTCTCCCTTATGAAGTGACAGTCAACTTCAATATGTTTGTCCTTTCGTGAAAGACAAGGTTCGATGCAATATGTCTGGCTGCTTGGTTATCACAGTACATCTCCATCGGACCTTTTCATTTTATCCCTATGTTAATCAGCACTTGCTTAATCCAAATAAGCTCGCTAGCTGTCGATGCTATGGCACGGTACTCGGCTTTGGCACTGGACCTTGCGGTTACTGATTGTTTTTTGCTCTTCCAAGTCACTAGGTTTCCCTCTATGAATGTACAGTATCCTGAAGTTGACTTTCTATCACAACTTCCTGCCCAATCCGCATCAGAGAAACCTATAATAGTGTTAGCATTATTATTATTTTTCATCCAAATACCTTGACCTGGAGAACCCTTAAGGTATTTGAGGATTCTATCGATGGCGTCCAGGTGACATGAGCGAGTAGCATGCATAAACTGGCTTACCATACTTACAGCATAGGAGATATCAGGTCTAGTGATGGCTAAATATATCAGCTTTCCTTCTAGACGCTGATAGCTACATATATTATTTATAGGTTCTCTATCTTCCAAATTTAGTTTGGTTTTAGTCTCTATTGGAGTATTTGCCGGTTTACTCCTAATTTTCCTATTTCTTTTAATAGGTCAAGAGTATATTTTCTTTAGGACAGAAATAAGCCTTTATGAGATTTTGCAATTTATGTCCCCAGAAAGTATGATAACTGACCTAGATCTTTGATATCAAATTCTCTTTTAAGTTTTAGCTTTACTTCTTCAATTTCCTCATTACTATTACCAGTTATGATTATGTCGTCAACATAAACAAGAATAATAATAATGGATGTGTGTGTGTGTTTGGCAAACATAGACAAATCCGAAGCACATTTATGAAAATTGATTTTTAACAAGAAATGACTTAGCTTGGCATACCACGCTCTTAGGGATTGCTTTAATCCATAAATAGCCTTTTTCAACTTACATACCAGGGAATGGTTTGAGGAATTCTTGTGTCATGGACGAAGAGTCATATAGACTTCTTCATCTAAAGACCCTTGGAGAAAGGCATTCTTTACGTCCATTTGAGACAAGTGCCAACCTGAATTAATAGGAATAGATAATAATATGCGAACCGTACTCATTTTTGCTACAGGAGCAAAGGTTTCCTGATAGTCTACCCCATAGGTCTGAGTAAATCCTTTGGCAACTAACCTAGCCTTGTATCTTTCAATGGTGCCATCACATTTATACTTAATCTTATACATCCATTTATACCCCACAGGTTTCTTATTTTAAGGCAAGGTGATAATGTCCCAGGTGTCATTTTCTTCTAAGGCCTGTAGATCTTCCTTCATGGCTTTACACTAATTAGGATTAGTGTTAGCTTTTTAGAAGGAAGAGGGCTCAATGTGTGTGGTGAGATTTTCTAGGAATGCCATGTACTGATTTAATACAGAAGTATAATTAATGAAGTGCTGGATTGGATACGACACCTTGTGGGACACATAGTCCCTTAGCCTGGTAGGAGGTCTGATTAGCCGAGAGAATCGTCGTAAGGCAATTGCTTCTCCTTATGGCACATTCTCTCCCCCTGAAGGAGTTGCCTCAGCAGTGAGGTCTGCTTGGGGTGTAGGGTCTCCCCTTAAAGGAGATGCCTCGGTGGTATCCTCGTAGATGTGCTCATGATCAGATACAATGTCTTGGAGTGTGCTGTCAAAAAAAGGAGAGTTATCCGGAAATAATGTAGTAGAGGGTCCATGATTGAGAGAAGAAGTGAAGTAGGGGGAACATTCATCAAATGACACATCGCGAGAGATATAGGACTTGTGGCTGGAAGGGTCATAACATTTATACCCTTTCTTTTCAAAGGAGTACCCGAAGAAAACTGTTTTGACAGAACTACTGTCAAGTTTATGATGCCTAATGTGGACAAAAGCGGTATACCCAAAAATGCGAATGTGTCCTAAGTCTAATTTTCGACCTTTAAGGATTTCTAGCGGATTGCGATTTCTGAGTCTAGGGCTAGGTAATCGGTTGATGAGGTACGCAGCAGTGAGGAGGGCCTCAGACCAAAAAATCTGGGGAACATGATTTTGAAAAAGCAAAGATCGAGTGACTTCAAGAAGATGACGACTTTTGCGTTTAGAGGCCCCATTTTTTTTCGAAGTGTAAATACAAGTGGTTTGGTGTAAAAATCTGAAAATTTCTTGTTTACATATTCAGTGCCATTATCTGAGCGAAAAATTTTAACTTTTGCTTTGTATTGAATAAAATTACAAAAGTTTTGAAAGCAGGTAAAAATTTCATTTTTGCCCCAAGTAGTACGAGAGTGTTCATCAATTAAGGTGACAAAATAGCGGAAATGATTGTATGAAGTGACGGGAGTGGGTCCCTAAACGTCGGAATGAATTAAATCAAACATGTTTTGAGACACAATGGAAGATACAGGAAAAGGTAATATAGTGTGCTTAGCAAATTTACAAATATCATAACAAGTAGAGTTCATTTTTAAATAAAATAACTGACGTAAGACTCTATCAGACGGGTGACCAAAACGTCTATGAAGCAACATTTGTTGACTAACAGGGTTGGTCGAGACAAAACACTAGTTGGGGGGGTTGGTAAGGTAATACAGGTCGTGTTCAAACCGACCCTACCAATCATCTTTCCTGTAGTGCGATCTTGAAGCAACACTGTAGAAGGTGAGAAAATAACATTAAAATTAAGAGTCTTAGTAATTTTGCCAACAGACAATAAATTGGATTTGAACTCGGGCATTAAAAGAATATTAGGAATATTTTTATGCAATATTTGAGAGGAGCCAAAACCAGAAATTTTAGTTTCATTGCCATTAGCAACAGTCACATGTTGAGAATGGGAAGGAACAAAATTGTGTAATTTTGTTGCATCCCAAGTCATATGATCCGTTGCTCCGGAGTCAATAATCCAATTTTGAGAAGCATTTAATGGTTTATAATTTTTAGAAACTGAACGTGACCCACGGGTTTCCTGAAGCTGAACAATCGACTGAAGTTAGGAAATTAGGTCTCTAAGTTGAGATTGTTCAATAGGACTCGAGCGAAAGTCGGATTCGGATCGAGTATGTTGAGCGGAGTGAGCCGGACCAGGGTCACTGTTTCCGGGTCGGGTCGGATAAAAGGAGCCGGGTCGGTGTAGGTTAAAATGCACCAACCCGTTACTCTCATAACCCGATTCCCTTATTTCTTCGATATTCTTAGGGTTCATGACCCCAAGGCCGCCAAACCCGATTCTCCCACTGTGGTCGCCAAACCTCTTCTTCTCTTCTCTTCTCCCGTTCCTTCCTCTCTCACTTCTGCCGAGACTTGGCCGAAGGCTGGGATGGAGGTGTCAGCAGCGTTCCTGAGCGTGCCCCTGCCTTCCGCAGTGGTCGCACCTCTCGACCCTTGCGGGTGCTCCTCTCGCTCGACTGGTCTCTCGAAGCTGTAAAAGATTGGCGAGGTATGCTATGTTTTCCGAGCTGTCAACGCCGCTCGATCCAGCCATAGTTGCTCATCTGGTCTCCTCCTGCTGGATGGTGGCTATGACGGCATCTATTGGGGAGAGTTGGCTTGACAGAAGGATTTGGGACCGAATGGCCTCATAACTTGTGTCTAACCCGCCGAGGTACGTGTAAACGAGGTCTTGTTGAGCTCTTTTCCTTAATTCTTCTGGATCATTCGTAGGGGGAAGGTAGCTTTGCAATTCCTCCCATTTGGTAAGGATTTCTGTTGCGTAGCTTATGCTTGACTATGTTCCTTGCTTTATTTTGGCTAATTCTTGTTTTAGATTGAAAATGTGAGCATAGTTCTGCTCATGGCTGTAAAGGCCTTTAACTTTACTCCATATTGCCTGTGAGGATTCCAATAGCATGCACAAACGTGCTATCTGAGGCTCCATTGTGTTAGTGAGCAGCGACATGACCAAATGGTTTATCGTCTGCATTCCTCAATTGCCTCCAATTCTTCCTTTGATGGTTGTCTTGGATTGGTTGGTTGAGGTCTGCTACGAGTCCCTGTGATGAACCCCAATTTTTTTCTGCCACTTAGGCTGATGTAGACTGATCTCGACCATTCAAAGTAGTTTTGATTGCCTTTCAGCACAATGTTGGTCAATTTTGTGATATCTGTGTGAGACATGGCAGTTGAAATTGCTTTTGTGTTGGCTTGATTTGGTAAGGAAAGACAGGATTAAACCTGCTATGATACCATGTGGAAGTTTTTAATATGTTGGATTTATTGATCTGTGATGCTATACATATGTGTTCTGAGATTACATAAGGATTAAGAGTCTTGTTATATACACAATTGAAATTGTAACGGTCCTATTGCTATCTCTGTTACATTGCAACGTTCTTTTCTAGCTAGGGAAAGATGGAAGTAACCCTTCTTCCTTAGGGGAGAGGGGTTGCTCCTTTTCCCTTATTTTCGGCCTATGATGATTAAAGTAGCTGAGACATTGTCCAACAGTTAAAGACTGTTGGTCCTTACTAACAGTCTTTGACTATTGAATATTGCTAACTTGCTTTGGTTTTGTTATGTACACAGCAGTATCCTCAACATTAAGATTCCTCCCTAACTTCAAAAACTCGGTATGGAGAGCCTGTATAGGGTGCCTTCCAACTATAGACAAATTAATCTTG
Source organism: Ricinus communis (assembly GCF_019578655.1). NCBI lineage: Eukaryota > Viridiplantae > Streptophyta > Magnoliopsida > Malpighiales > Euphorbiaceae > Ricinus > Ricinus communis. Next base: position 28,881,819 of record NC_063258.1, read on the forward strand.
ATACAGGTGGATTTGTCCAGACTTTGTCATGTCTGTAATAATCTACCTTGCACTCGTTGATCTTATGCCTTTTTGCTAGAAATTATTAGGCCTCTTCTCTTGTGGGATTCGTTAGGGTTGATCTTATCAAGTGGTTTGTTGAAATGTGGGATCGATGTAATAGAGAAAACAGAAATCTTGCAGCTATGATTTCGTGGAATAACAAAAACTTATATAATCATTCCTCCACAAAAAAAGAAAAAAGTTACAATCAGGGAGAGTCATAGAAAGAGTGATCCAAACTCTAAATTTTGAAAGCTCATATCTCTTGCAATGGAAATCTACACAAGCCATCGAATTGTACGTTCTTTGGGATATTGATGGTGCAGTAAAATGGCAAAAGCAGTCTGGTTATTAATGATTGCCAAGGCATTTTAGAAGATTTGCGTAATATGATTAAGAGATATGCCATTGTCTTGGCAAAAGCAGCAAGTATTTATGGCTCTCAGGAGTCTCTTTGATAGGGGAAAATCTCCTATTTCTATATATTAAGCAGTAACTTTTCTGTCGATTTTCCAGGAGTCACTTTTCTTCTTTTTATCCATCAGCTATTTGTCGATTTTCCATGCTTGGGAACCTTTTCTGTGCAGTGCTTCTTCTTTTTTTTCTTTTCTTTTTTTATCAATCTGTGCAGTGCTTTGATGTTGGATTTTTACAATATTGATGCATCATTTTCTTTAAAAAAAGAAATCCAATATCAAACAAAAAGATGCATACAATAAGATCAAATAATCCAACATCGAAAGTAGGTCCCATAATCCAATAGTCCAAAATGGGATTTTATGTAAATAAGTTATTATTCAAACTTCATTGTAACATACGTCATGAGTCATTCCTTTTGGAATTAAGCTGAGTCATAAATGTATATATAGAAACCACATTGTTCTTTCCATCCTACTTTTAGGAAATTCACTTCAAATTCCTTGGTAGTTCACAAGTATGCAGATGTAAAGTTCTAAGGAGGAGGAGCCATGCAAGTAGAGTCTTTTTTTCTTTAAAGAAAAGGAAAAAGAAAAGAAAAGTACGCTTTGTTTACTTGAATAGTTAGTTGTGACGGGTGACCATTTCAAACAATATGGAATTGAACTGAATCAACATCTGTAGTGTATACATATGATTTACTTGTTGAATTCAAGGTCTTTCCATAGACAAAGAATCCAATCATAAAACCCAATAAAGAAAGATAAAATCTTTTACCATTCAAGAACTCAAGATGAACAAATTATCCACAAGCTTATTAAGGAAAATATGAATTGTTGGATGCATATAATATAACTACCAAATATGAAAATCATTAAAATCTAATACTGATCAATCACACTAATATAAGGAGATGATAACAAAGGAAGTCTCAAGTGGCATGGATCGAGCTCCATCCCCTGCAGATACATTGGTGAACTTTTCTTGCATGCTGATGCTGGGATGGAGATCGATCCACACCAGTCACAAATTAAATTATCCTCAACCTATATAACTATCAAAAAGCCGAGCCCAAGATATAATAGAAAAACGAAAACAGCACTAATATCAAAACAATGACACCGAAAAAGAAGTTGAAAAGTCGAACAGCCGTGCTGTTACATCCATTGCTGTAGTAGCCCCCACCACCACCGCTGCCGCCGCCTCCACCTCTATTGTCACGCCGTTTGTTGTTTGAGCGTCTTCTAATTGGTTTGAGTGCCTTGTCTATGCTTTTGTCTCTCTGCATTCTTTTCTTTCCTTTAGAGCAAGAACCCTCGGAGATAAACACAACCCTCTTCAGAAACTACTGACCTGACTGTATATAAAGAATTCAAGATTGCAAGATAATGAAATGAATGTCGTGTAGGAAGTATCTGACCAAGAATCAGGAGGTAACTAGAAAGAAGGGAGAACATGCGGTTCATCTTGTATGGGTCTGCTTTTATATGTAAATTAATTAATATTTTATGAAATAGTCTTAATTTTGAGTTAGATATAATTATTTAATATATTGAACGTAATTTCGCGATGCTTAAAAGGAAGGAGTGGAGCAATTTCGTGCACATCGATTGAGGAATTGGCCATTGGGGTTATGGAAGCAGCTTGCTTGGGTTTTGGTTTAAAAGTTTGTCTGCGTTGCTTGCAGAGCTCTGTTTAGGCAGTGAGAGAGAGGGTCTTTTGTATGACTGTATGAAGTGTGAATGGGTTTGACACTTTGACCGTTGAAGGAGACTACTTTTTGTTTCTGCTATGTGTGTGTAGGCCCTACTCGACTCTAAAGAATTTCTTGAACAATTAATTTATATGATTAGGAATTCACCCGATTAACTAAAATTCTTACTCCAAAGCAAAACCAAACAAATTTTGACCTGCTGCTCCGTGCTCAAATGTTACACTGTTAATGTATAATTACATTATATTTACTCCAAATACTCATTAAATGCCACCTCAAATTTAGTATAATTTCTTTTTTCTTTTTAAAACTTTAAAAACTGTAAATTATATAATAGAAGATAATTATTTCTTTATTATAGTTCCAAAAATAATAGTTCACCTAATGCATAGTTGAGGTACATTTATTTTTCTATTTTTCTTAAAAACATATCAAATGGTACTTTTTATTTTGAGGAGCATAATTTAAAATATAAAAAATATTTAAAAAAATATCCACATACAAAGAGTAAAATATTTTAAGAAATCCAATAAACTCTTTATATTTTATTATATATATTATTTTTGTTTTTATAAACATTAATAGCTCCATTTTTTTTCTTTTCACTTTTATCAAGAGAAATACAAGAATTGCAAATATCAATTAAATTAAATGTTTAGAAATTTATAGTGTATTTATTAAATATAAATTAGAGAATAAAGTTTGGCTTTTCGTATGCAAAGAGTTAAATGGACTCTCTACTTTATAATTTAAAAATAAATAATACAATGAAGTATCATTTTATGATATGACTTTTTAAAATAAAAAAATTTAATGTTATATAAATAGCGGTTTAAAAATATTTTAATTGAACCCATAAAATATTTCATTAAAAGGAAGGTAAGAAACACCATAAAGTAAAAAAGACTCAAGTGTTAATATAAATTTGTTTCAAATCTAATTAATATATATATATATATATATATATATATATATATATATATATATATGATTCTCAAATAAAGTATTATTTATAGGAAAATTATTCTCAAAATTGTCTTGTTATCCAAACATAAGAAAATCAATTGGAATTACATCTTCCACAAAAACATGAATAATGCATGTCTGGGTTGGGTTGGCAAAATTATTATTAAGCTCCTGAGATTTTGCCATATAATACTAAGATTTTAAGTTTAAAAAGAAAAAAACATTAGCTTCTCCTTCTATTTTAATCCTATTATACTATTAACCTCCTCCGTTCATTATTATTTTGTACTTCTTGTCTTAGTCATCCATAAAAACAAAAAGAAGCTGAATATCTTAAGTACCCTCTCACTTCGTTACTTCATCACTTTCTTTCAATTTTCTTCATTTCAGTAAACACTTGATCTGAGAAAATGGGGAAGGAGACATTAAATGTTCTCTTCTTATCATTACTTTGTTCGATCCTTTTCTTTTCTTTTCTTGAAAATGAAAAATGAATATTTTCCCGCCAACCAAATAGTTCTCTAACTCAAGTCATGAATTCATGATCTCTTCTTCATTCCGAGGAAGAGGAAGGAGGGACTAGGGGGAGTCATGTCCGCTTGTACTATTACCCCTGGAGCTCCGCAAAAACCCATAGAATGAAACCAGGTTCACTCCATAAATTTAAAACAGCACATCCCTTAAGATCCTTAAGAAAAAATCATATCAATCAGTAAAACAATCGGATAACAAAATACTGTTTAATTCAGGAGGATGGTTTGAACCCAAGCAAAAGAAAGAAACACTGCCAAGAACAAATTGTTTTAGCTAACTACCTGGCAGGCTTGTTTTTCACTTTACAAGAAACACAAAACAAGACAAAAACTTTATAAATAAGATTAAGAGTCTAATCTCCTTCTTGGGGCACAGAATTACCAATCTCCCAAGGCACCTGGGCCTAAACAAATTATCCTGCTTGAAGAATAAATGATAAAATTACCCAACCCAATTTCACCAGCCAGATTGAATTTCCTGATAAAAAAATGCATCAGCTTCTGCTTCAGCACACAGAGGGGAGGCCGTAATCATAAATACATATAACACATTGTGTTATCATAATAGGTCCATGTTGTTAACTAATATCTATATTATGTTGTCATAATAGGGCCATGTTGGTAACTTACATCTATATTATGTTGTCATAATGTCTACATGTTGTTAACTAATATGTATAAGACTTTATTGCACAGCTCAACCACAAAATGTCGAGGAGGTGACCAAAAAAAGGTTAAGACAGGTTGAGATGAAAAAAGATTGTGAGTCAAGAGAGAAAAAAAAAAAAAAAAAAAAAAAAAGAGAGAATTAGAAATATATGGAAAAAAATCCAATTATTTAAAAAGTTTCCTCCTCCGCTCTCAATCCTAATGGAGGGAGAAAATTAAAAATATGTTACCACTTTTGTCAGAATTTATAAAAAATAAAAAATAAATTAATAAAAACAACATCTATATTAATTTCAAATATCTTCAGAGTTTGTAGATAGAGATCAAATAAATCTAATTTTGATAAATTTAATAGATTTATTTATAATTTTTATTTAATGATTAAAAGAATTTATAATTTGATTAAAATTAGTGAAGTCGATGGTAATAATACTGATGACCGATTGGGCAAAGTTGACGATAGTTGTGGAGTAAAGATAATAAATGTTAATTTTAATTTATTTAAAATAAATTAAAAAAATTAAAAACTTTAATTTTTGATGTTAAAAAATAATATTATTTAAATATTATATTATTTTATTTTATTAGTTTAATAAAAGAATATGGTAAACACTTAAATAGTAATTCAAATCAAAGGTTATTTATTAAAATTTTCGAAATTGGACTTATTTGGCTGCAAGCTACAAGTTGAGGGGGATTTGACCTTTTTTCCCAGTATTGATACTTCTACTCTATATTGTGCTACTATTCTTCAAAAACTCCGTGATTTTCTACAAAGATTTCGAACACTGCTGGCTTTCTCTCGCGGCATAGAAGAATCAACAGTATATGGCGACGTTGGATTCCGATGTGCCGATGGTTCCCGTCGGAGAGTCATCGAGCAACGTTGCATCATCATCATCCTCGTCCTCAAAAAAGCCAAAATGCTTCGAGATTAAAAAATGGAACGCTGTTGCTCTTTGGGCATGGGGTAATCTAACATAACTTGACTTAATTCTCCTAAACCCTAACCTTGAATAGTTTATTCATTTATGTATTTGTTTTAAAATTTACTTAATTACACAGTTGTTGAATTGTAGATATTGTTGTTGATAATTGTGCTATTTGCCGTAACCACATTATGGATCTTTGTGAGTTTCTCATTTTTCTCTTTCTGTTTTTTGTTTTTTTCTTTGTTTTCAGTTTCACTAGTGTTATTTTTATGGTTTAATATTGTATTTAGGTTATTTTGTTAATTGATTTTTGTGATTAGGCATTGAGTGCCAAGCGAACCAGGCTAGTGCCACCAGTGAAGAATGCACTGTTGCTTGGGGTAATAATAAGCATTCGATTCTTCTTTTTCTTTGTTTGTTGATGTATTGTTTTCATATATAAATTCCATATCTTTGCTGACCAACTGTTATTGTTAGACATTTTGTTGATTAATATTAACTGATTTATATGAATCACAATAATACTAGTGATTAAAGTTAACTTGAAATCTTCTGCTATGAAGCTTGGTTTTATAAATAATGGTACTTTAGCTACACTTGAAGTGCTCAACGAGTTTATATTTGAGATTGACAGCAGCGGCGGTAGTAATTGTATTGATCAGCTACTGTCTGCAACTCTTTTAAAGCTCAACTCTTTTTATCTGCTTCAAATTCTTCTAAAGTGGAAATTCTAGGATAACTTAATTTTTAAGCAATCTCTTATCAAGCGCATTGATTATTGAATTAAAATAGCAGCAAGATTGCATAGTAGCGATGTGGGTTTTTATTTGTGTAACTATATCTTTCATATCTTCCCTTATACTGACACCCTATGATCATATATATCTTGAACTTTATTGCCGAACTATATTAACTATTAATCATCCAAAACAAAAATTAGAATTGCTGAGTTGCCTATTTCTCCCAGTATTTAAACAACTACAGCAGGTAATAACTATCCTAAACATGAACCAGATTTGTTGAGTTTGCCTATTTCTCCTGAAATTTAATATGTGATATCTACAGGTGTTTGTAACCATGCATTTCATTTTCACTGCATCAGCCGGTGGCTCAAGACTCGTCAAGTGTGTCCGTTGGGTATGTTTCTCACACCCTACCCCTCTTTCCTCCCTTGTCCTTTGTCCTCTGTCTTTAACCTCTCATTTGTGATGAAACGAGTAGAGTATAGTTGGGCTTAGATCCAATCACTACCAAAATGACTAGAATTAGCATTTGAATGGTTGGACTTAGAACTTATAAGCTCTTTAAGATTTTGACACTTTTAACAATGAGATCCTTTAACAGATTTCTTTTTTTCACTGGTTGTCTTGTTACTTCCTCAGATAATAGTGAATGGGAGTTCCAGAAGTATGGGCATTAGAAAGCGGGGCATCTTCTTTATCTTCACATTCCAATGATGCTTGGGAGATATGAATTCTGCTTTCTCCTTCCATATGAATTGTTGGTTCCCCTTATGCTTATATTTTTCAGAACTAAAGTAGCTGTATCCATTAGGATTCAAAATTTGGTACATGATTGAAATCTATCTGACAAGTTTATCAGCTTTTGTTGGCATCAGTCAGTGTCTTCTATCCTTATTTATAGTGGGCGTGGATTGTATGTAAAAATGATTAGGTAGGTGATGATTTTGCATTCCTCCGCGAGAGAGAGAATATTCATCAATTGGTAGGGGTTATGAATGCTGCAAACGTACCATATGTTGTGTTAATATATAAATTTTGCATTTAGTATATATGTTACTGAAACAAAGATCAGTTAAGTGTTTGATACTTTTAAACTAATCTTTAGGAAAAGAACAAGAAAAAGAAAAGAAATTATGTGCTCTGGAATTTGGAAGGTGTATGGGGAGTCTTAGGACTCCGCAACATGAATGAAAAATGCTGTGCTGTGTATAAAAACGATAAATAACAGGGGTGAGAGTTAAGGTAGAAATAACAGGTGGAGTCCGTGCTGCTTATCAGGTTAAGCTGATTAATGAATGGAAGGCTAAACTTGGGCCTGTTAACAAGCAAAACACAATATCCACTGAAAGATTCGAACTGTCGCGGGGAAACCCCATATAGTTGGCATGCTCACTAGGCCAAAGCACCAAATATGCTTCAATATTTGAATCCTTTATATAATGTGGGGGTAGTGCAGTTGCTAAAGTGGAAATAGTAGCTAGTTGTCTTGTCTAGGATAAGAGAGAGCATCTCTGATGCATATGAAACATTAGAAACAAACAAAGAGATGAACAGGGGGAAAAGGAACTTTCTTTCGTCTCATTTGTTTACTTGACCTTCGGTCACCACTTCTGAGAATGCACACTTATTGAGACAGGCATCAGTTTGTTCTTTTAAGTTTTCCTCTGCCTTGGAATGCCCTCTTCACTTCATTATTTATATTTACTGGTAACATCAGCTTCTCAATTTTGTTCGTTGTGCACCTCCTAATGACTTCTACAATGAGAATTGGAAGGCAACTTGTCCATTACATTTTTTGCTTTTCTACTTTCCACAGTCCCTTATATTCGGACTTCGGATTAATTTCATTTCAGATTTGTAATATCTTAAAAACTATTATCAAAAAATATTTTATAAAAATAAATTGAAAGTATAGATATTTGTTTTAGAATTTTGAAATAATTGAATAAAATTAATAAAAAAGTAAAATGTTTAGAATTTAATGAGTAATTAAACCTTTAGATATATAGAGAGAGAAATTATAAGGCTATAATGACATCATGTTCTGGTAAGAATTACTCGGAATTCAATTAATTCATTCTCTTCCCTGAGAGAAACTGCAGAAAATCCTTTTGAAGTTAGGAGAACAAAGGGTAGAGATGTGATGTGGTTGAAGACAAAAACGAGGACACATGGTGCGATCTATGTTGGGTGCTTATAAATTATTTGAGTAGCTTCGGTTAGGAGAAGATTTACAATCACATTAGTGTCTTATAATAATAGTGTAAGGTACGCTTCCATTATCAAAGTGGATAAGAGGCACCAGCAATACATTATACGGCATGGCAACACTGCATTTCTTTTCTCTCTTTTGGATCGCTATTCTTCTGTGGAACCACTGAAAAAGGATCCTTAAATTATTGTATTAAATGGGGCGTTTTTACACACTACTGCCGTTAAAAAATTAGTCTTTTTAAAAAAATAAAAAAAAAAAAATTATTTTATTACAAAAGGTGTTGGAATGGGGGCTCTGTCTAGTATATATTAATGTTCAGTATGCAAATCTTTTTATTCCTTTTCAATTATCTAGACTGCAAAACCATTCTCAACGCATCACAAAGGTTGAGATTCGGGATTTTGGCAGTTTGGTGAATTCTAGATTGTCATAATATTTATTAAATTAAAATTTTAAAATTTAAAATCAAATTTATATAAATTATTTTAATATGTAATTCTTATATAAAAATATGTATTAATATATTTCTATATAAATCTTTTTATAATTTTTTATATAAATTAATCTAAAATTTATAATTTTTATTTAATAAATATATAAAGATATTAAAAAATTATTGTTACCCCCTTAAAATTTACCTGAAAATTTATTAGAATGTTAATGTAAAAAAAAAAAATCATCTAGGCTTGGTGTACGTCTCGATCAATACACTAAATTAATAAATGATTGACATATATTTTATCATTTAAAATTAATAAATATGTGTCAATCATTCAATATCAAACTATAAAAAATTCATATATAATGTCATATTTCCCTAATAACCTAAACAAGGTCACTAAATTCGATTGAATTCAATTCAAGCATGCATGCTAATGTGCCTAGAAAGTAATGACGTGAGAATAAAGATTAACTTGTAATCTTATGTTATCACAGTTAATATGTAATTGAAGATTAGTGCACCCTTTTAACCAAATTAAAGAAACCCTTGTAACATTGTTGAGTATATTATCTTTTTGCCTTCAAAATAATAGTCTATTTTCGGTTTACATACACATTAAAAGATATAGATTTTTTTAATTGATATTATTAATTATTATCCTATTTCTTTGCAATACTTTTATTAAACTTTTTTTAGAAAATAAATTTTAAAGTACAATATGCTAATTGGTGAATAATATATTTGAAAATTACTTACTACTTTAACAATTATCTAAAAAAAAAGATGAAATATAATTTAAAATTGATAAAAAGAAAAAGAAATGTTATTTTAGGAAGAAACATAGACACTATATTATATTATATATATATATATATATATATATATATATATATATATATATATATATATATATATATATATATATATATATATATATATATATTGTTGATGTTTATCGTTATGTAGTAGTCTTATTTCCAAAGTTAAAATCATTAACAATCATATTCTTCTTTCACAACTTTTGACCATATGATGTCCTTGAAAAACTAAATAATAAAAGGTCAAAATAAACTTCTTCAAAATAGTATACTGCTGTTCTCTTACATGTGGTCATCATGTACACAATTTTTTTAACTATACACAGAAGAAATCCACAATATTCAATAACTCTCTTTCTTTTCCTTCTCTCTTTTTTCTTTTTTGTTCTTTCTGCTTCCATCCAAAGGCTAGCCTTAACTCTTTTCATCAGGCCATTATAATAAATACAAAGTTAACATGGGTACTTCCTTTTCAAAAATCTTCTTTACTTTGGTCAAAATTAATGTTTCTTTCATTTGAAGGAAGGCTCATTCAAGGGTACTCATCAAAATTTGGAGCCTGACTTATCCAGATTTGAATTAATAAAGGTAGCTGAGCATATGCCAGTTCCATCCCAATTTATATGATCACTGCCATTCAATTTTTCTTCTATTCCAATTGCCAATAATTTGAAACTAATTAGAAAATGTGAAAGTGAATACTCGATCACTCTGTTTTACTTCACAAGTACCTACCATACATAAACTCAATATGTTGTTAATAAATTTGGTAGTCAGAAGGCTCATAATAGCTGGGACAGTTTAAAGGGAATTATAATCCCACTTAATAACAAAAGCCAAAGTGCCCTATCGAATTGAAAGTGTTAAATAATGTAATTCTTTATATATTGTAAGGGTAGTTTAGTCTTTTCTATATTCTTAGTGTAAGAGTATATATAGCTCTCTTTTGTATTAGGGTTATACACTTTTTTTTTTATGTTCTCTTTTTTCTTCTAATCAATAAAACATTATATACGTTCCTTCAATCTTAACATGGTATCAGAGCTGCTGGGTTTTGGAAAATAAATTGTTCTTCCTCTTGTTGTTGGATCTGTTGGTTCTTGTTGTTCTTCTTCTTGCTGCTAAGTCTGCTGCGTGCGTATTCTTGCTGCTGGGTCTGCTTTGATTGACTGTGTTGTTCTTCTTCTTGCGCCGTCATTGCGGGTCTCGCATCATTGCGTCGTCTGTTGTTCATTCTTTGTGTGGTATTGTGCATTCTTTGCTTTCATTGTTGTGGAAGGAAACACTTCTTCTTGCTGTTGTAGTGCTGCTGTGAAACAGTGTCGTTTCATATGAGCTAAAAGAATGTATTCGGACTGAAATTGGTTTTGGAAATTGGTTTCGCTTCCGTTTGTTAGTGTTTTAGACTGTGTGTTGTTTTGTCGATTGTTGTTGATTTATTGATTTTTTGTACAAAAGGGGTGGGCATTTTCTCTTTGTGCTTATCACTTTGGCTTGTTGGTACTATCTGCTAAACATTTTTCTGTAGCAAGTTGATTGTTATACTTTGGGTAATTGATTACTGTTAATCTGTTGGTATGATGGCTGAAGTTAGGGATGATTTGCTCCAAGCAATCAATGTTCAATTAGATGGTAAAAATTATACCTATTGGAGTTATGTGATGAAAAAAATTTTAAAAGGTAAACAAAAGTGGGGATATATTTCGGGTGCCTCCATTAAGCCCCAAGATAGTACGGTAAGAGTGGACTATGTGGCACTACTGGATAATGGGAGGTCGATAATTTAAAAATTATCACCTGGATCAATAATTCTGTTAAACATTCTATAGGCACTCAGCTAGCAAAATTTGAGACAGCTAAAGAGGTTTGAGATCATCTGGCCAGACTGTACACATAATCTAATTTTGCAAAACAATACCAGTTGGAGTCTGACATTCATGCTCTTCAGCAGAGAAATATGAGCATTCATAAATTTTATGAATCTATGACAAATTTGTGAGATCAATTGGCTCTCACAGAATCTACTGAATTGCGAGCCGTTGGGGCTTATGTTGCACGAAGAGAGGAGCAGAGGTTGGTACAGTTTTTAATGGCCCTTTGTGATGAGTTTGAAGGACTTCGCGGATTTATTCTGTATTGTCATCCACTGCCTTTTGTTGACTCTGTTGTCAGTGAGCTTTTGGCTGAAGAAATTCGTCTGAATCTGAAGCACTCGGTTGTAAAAGAGGTTTCTTCAGCTTTTACTCCGTCCGTTTTTGCCATGCCTCCTCGAAACTCTAAGTCTCAATTCAGACCATCTGGATCTGTTGCTCGGGATGAATGCAGGTTCTGCAAGCAAAAAGGTCATTGGAAATCTCAGTATCTGAAATTGAGTAGAGGAAAACAACAGCAATCTCAACAGTGGTCTTATCGACCACCGCCTCTCTATAATGGACCTCCCCTTCTACCTCGTCCTCACAATGCTCTATCAACCTCCTCCTTGGACCCATCATTGATCGAGCAATTTCAGCAGTTCCTTGCTTCTCAATCTCATGCCATGTCTGCTTTCTCTCAAATAGGTTTGTCATCTAGTTCTTCAGGTATATCCCCTTCCTCATGGATTTTAGATTCTGGTGCTTCAAACCATATATCACCTAATTTATCATCATTTACTTCTCTAACCCCTAAAATTTCAGTCCCTGTTATGAATGCTAGTGGTACACCTATGCCATTGCAAGGTGTTGGTTCAGTTATTACGCCTTCTCTATCCTTATCCAATGTTTATCACATTCCTAGTCTTGCTTTGAATCTAGCTTCTGCTGGTCAGATTTGTGATACTGGATGCTCAGTCTCTTTTTCTTCTTCTACTTGTTCAATTCAGGATCCACATTCTCAAGAGGTGATTGGGATCGGCCATAGAAAAGGAGGACTTTATGTATTGGATCAGCTCAAAACTCCTCATACTGCAGCATCTGCTTCTGGTGTCAATTTGTCATTCTTTCATTTAAGTCTGTCCTCGTCTGTGTTTCATTTGTGACATTCTCGCCTTGGTCATGTCTCTGTGTCTCGTTTGCAATTTTTAGTTTCTACAGGAGTTTTAGGAAATTTGAAAACTCATGATATTTCTGATTGCAGTGGTTGTAAACTAGCAAAGTTTACTGCATTGCCTTTTTCTAAAAGTACTATTATTTCTGTTACTCCTTTTGAACTTATTCATTCTAATGTATGGGGACCCTCTCCTGTCTCTATAAAAGGAGGTTCTCGTTATTATGTATCTTTTATTGATGATTGCACTCGTTATTGTTGGGTTTATCTTATGAAACATCATTTAGACCTTTTTAGCATTTATAATGAATTTCGATCTCTTGTAAAAACCCAACATTCAACTGTCATTAAGTGCTTTAGATGTGACTTGGGAGGAGAATATACTTCTCATGCTTTTAAAGACTTACTTGCTTTAGATGGTACAATTTACCAGATTTCTTGCACTGATACTCCTGAACAAATTGGAGTTGCTGAAAGAAAACATAGGCACATTCTTGAAACTGCTCGATCCCTCTTGTTGTCTGCTAGCGTTCCTAGTGAATTTTGGGGGGAGGGAATTCTTACTTCTGTTCACTTAATTAACAGAATTCCTATTTCTCATAATTCTGGTTTGTCTCCCTATGAAAGATTGTATGGTTGTCCTCTATATTACTTTTCCCTTCGTGTCTTTGGTTCTACATGCTTTGTCCTTCTTCCTCATGTTGAACGTAGTAAGTTAACATCTCACTCTACTGCATGTGTTTTTCTTGGTTATGGTGCAGGTCAAAAAGGATGTCATTGTTTTGATCCAGTCAGCCATAAGTTATATGTCTCTTGTCATGTTGTTTTTCTTGAACATATTCCTTATTTTACCATTCCTGATCATTCTCATAATATATATATGCCTCATCTTTTCCACATTGATCCTTTTGCTATTGATATTGATGAGCTACCCTCTGCTGGCATTCCTGACACTTCTACTGGCTCTTCCCCTATATCATCTCCTGAGATTGCGGATACTATTGAACCTCGCTATCTTGTACGAAACTAAACAACTTGATTTTGATTATTCTTGTTATTCGAGTTCATTTGCTTCTTTTCTAGCTTCTATTGATCGTCTTTCTGAGCCTTCATCTTTCAAAGAAGCCATTTTTGATCCGCTCTGGCAGCGTGCTATGGTTGAGGAGCTAACTGCTCTTCATCAAACCCATACTTGGGATTTAGTGTCCCTTCCTGCAGGTAAACGTTCTATTGGCTCTCGCTGGATTTATAAGATTAAAACTAAATCTGGTGGGTCTATTGAAAGGTATAAAGCTCGTCTAGTGGCTAAGGGTTATTCTCAGGAATATGGTTTGGATTATGAGGAGACTTTTGCTCCCGTTGCTAAAATGACCACAGTTCGAACACTCATTGTTGTTGCTTCTGTTCGTCACTGGGATATAACTCAAATGGATGTTAAAAATACCTTTTTGAATGGCGATCTTCACAAAGAAGTTTATATGGTTCCTCCTTCTGGTCTTGATCATCAGCCTAGTGAAGTTTGCAGACTCAGGAAGGCTCTCTATGGTCTCAAACAGGCTCCTCGTGCCTGGTTTGAAAAGTTTTCTACAATGATTACTTCACTTGGTTTTCATTCTAGCAACCATGACTCTGCTCTATTTGTCAAATGTACTTCGGCTGGTCGAATTTTGCTTTCTCTATATGTTGATGATATGATTATTACAGGTGATGATGCTGTCGGGATTAGTCTATTAAAGTCTGAACTGACTCGTTGTTTTGCTATGAAGGACTTGGGTTCCCTTTGTTACTTCTTAGGTATTGAAGTTAATTCCTCTCCAAAAGGGTATCTTCTTTCTCAATCTAAGTATATTTCTGATATTTTTGAGCGTGCTCGGCTTTCTGATAATAAGATTATTGATACTCCGATTGAGCTCAACGCTCGTTACTCTGCTTCTGATGGTTCTTTACTGCAGGATCCGAGTCTGTGTCAGACTGTTGTTGGAAGTCTGGTTTATCTCACTATCACTCGTCTTGATATCGCATATGTTGTTTATATAGTCAGTCAGTTTGTTACTTCTCCTACTACAGTTTATTGGACTGTTGTTCTTCGCATTTTGAGATACCTCCGAGGCGCTCAGTTTCAGACTCTTCGACTTTCATTTACTTCATCATTAGAGTTATGTGCTTACTCTGATGCTGATTGGGCTGGTGATCCTACTGACCGCTAATCGACTACTGGATTTTGTATTTTTATAGGTGATTTCTTTATCTCTTGGAAAAGTAAGAAGCAAGACGTCATTTCTCGATCCTCAACGGAGGCTGAATATCGCGTTATGGCTTCCACTACTTGTGAAATAGTTTGGTTGCGATGGTTGCTTGCTAATATGGGTGTCTTTCTGCGGCAACCGCCTCCTTTACATTGTGATAATAAGAGTGCTATTTAGATTGCTCACAATTTGGTCACGAACGGACCAAACATATCAAAATCGATTGTCATATTACCCGTCATTACCTTCAGAATGGCACCTTGACATTTCGTTTTCTTTCTGACAAACTCTCGATGCTTGTTGCCATCGCCTCGTGAGTTTGAGGGGATGTTAAATAATGTAATTCTTTGTATATTGTAAGGGTAGTTTAGTCTTTTCTATATTCTTAGTATAAAAGTATATATAGCTCTCTTTTGTATTAGAGTTATACACTTTTTTTTTTATGTTCTCCTTTTTCATCTAATCAATAAAACACTATATAACTTCCTTCAATCTTAACAGAAAGATAAGCCAGTAACCCAAAAAAAAGGAAAAGAAAAGCAAATCATCTAAAACGAAAATCTAAACCTTGGAAAAACTTAGAAATTGAGTCTCAGCCGTATGCGGTGGAGTTTAAGGCCCAATTGACTTAATGTGTGATAGATTGAGAGGGTAATGAGTCGACGGAAAAAAGAACAAAAACGAGGGAGAGGCAGTTAAGCTAAATGCCAACAATCCTATAATAAAGTGACAACAAAAGAAACGTGTAAAGGGTCCCAAGAAAGCAAAAACTTTTTAGAGTTTGCTTGGAATGTAATATATATCTAATAATTGGAAGAAAAAAAAAAAAAAAACAAGGGAGATATGAATTAATTACAAGATTTAACATTTCGATCGTGGCTGATAATGTAAATATTAATTTAGAATAGATTTAGTTATTTAATGTTAAAAGAAGAAGAAGAAGAAGAAAAAGAAAAAGCAAAAGCTAGCGTGCATAAATATAAAGAGTTTTTGTTGGCTCGATTAACGGCATAATCTGCGGATATGGGCATATGGGTCAGCTTTTCTTTTACTTATTTATTACATTGTTCCCATCCTCTCTTTCTCCATCTCTAATTTCTCAAACCCAACAAAACTTTTAATTAATAAATTATGTAATACTAATTTATCAAGTTTTATAAATTATAATCTTTTAATATTAATAAAATTATTAACAAAAAATTCTGCCTCGAGAATTAGTTATCTTTGATTACTTGTGTAGCGAGGATGGAAGCCTAAAAAATCGAACCCACTCCTGATTGTGGAATCTGAAAAAAAAACAAAGTAGGTGATTGAATAGCTAGGAATACTCTTTAGGGTTCTTGCATTCATGATTGAATTTCGAACCACTCTTAATTTTGTAAGATGCCATTCATATCTGCAGTTTAGAAGAGAAACAAATATTTTTTAGATATAAATAAGAATTTGGTATATAAGAAGAGCAGAAATGGAGAAATAGTAATTGTATGAGGTGATGGGAGAGAGATGTGATGAATAGAGCGGTCAAAACAGAAGAAATGAGAAGGAAGAACAGAGACGTACTAAAAAAGTAGCCGTTACTTCCAGAAAAAAAGAATAATAATAATAATAAGAAGAAGAAGAAGGCGCGGGACCAGTCTTAATACTTGGACGATGAATTTATCATTAGAAAAGTACAAAGTTGCACTTCTCTACCATCTCTTTCTATATTTCCTTTTTCCCTCTTAAATCCCTTCTCTTTTATTCCTCGTCTCCATGCTTTTTAGAGCTTATCTATTTTTTTTATCAATTTTTAATAATTTACTTAAACTAAAAGAATATTCAATAAATTTAATTATAAAAATATTAATTGAACTAAATTAGATTATACCTATTTTACCTATTTTAACATAAAAGTAAAAATAAAAAATTAATATTATGTTAGATATATAAAATAATATATAATTAATTTTTAATATAAAAAATTAGTTAAAAAATTACAGTTAGTATAGAATGAATAAATTATATATATTATATCGAGATTAGTTGATGATATATATTTCTAATTATATAATAAAAAATATATATTTTTTTTGTAAATCAACTAATGAAAATACATCAATTAATAAATAAAATCATATGCTACCATATAATTAAATTAGTATGCGGATGATGTGATAAATTAAATTTATCTTAAATTTTTTTTATAAATATGGTTATACATGAAATTATATGTTAATCTTTTATTCGAAAAATATATTATTATTAGTATTTGAGTTAATTTCTTTATATTTATATATTAATATTTTATAAGATTGAGATCCAATCTCTTGAAATTTGTTTTCTAATAAAATTAAATTATTATTGTAAAAAAAGAAAAAGAAATTAGTAACCACCGTAATAAGGATTAGAATACTAATAAAAAAATAAAAAAATCAGTGGCACTATTAGTCGTGTGAGTTGCTTAGCTTTAACTAGTGGACATGCGTTTTCAGAATAGGAAAAATGAATTGAATAAATAAAACCTAAGGCTAAGGTCGTTAGTAGTGGGAGCATTGAGATAAAAGGGTGTCCACTCCAGCTAGTCTCCATGTGATTATAAAAGACAAAAGACAGAAAAGTGCCTTGTAACTCCCTTGATCAAAATTACATGTCCCCCTCTCTCAATTCATACTAAAGAAGCCATACGCAAATTCGGTTGTCTTCCACTTCTTTCTATTTTAATGCACTCCTTCATCATAATTATTCATCTATTGCCATTCGCAATCCTTATTTTCTCAATCTTAAAACTTAATCAAATTTTTCAACACCATTTTTGGCTTTACAGCCTTTTTGAGGGACCCAATTAAA
Source organism: Ricinus communis (assembly GCF_019578655.1). Lineage (NCBI taxonomy): Eukaryota > Viridiplantae > Streptophyta > Magnoliopsida > Malpighiales > Euphorbiaceae > Ricinus > Ricinus communis. The sequence goes on from NC_063258.1 coordinate 28,899,406, forward strand.
ACCCCCCACTCGTGTTTTTCTTTTTCCAATTGATTTGCATTTTGATCCAGTACCAAAATTAGTTTGCATTTTGGTCCAGTACCAAAATTAATTAATAACCGGTAATAATAAATTAAATTTGGGAGTTCTATATAAAACCGACATGGGTCCATCCCTCCTCGTTGTTATACGGATACTTTCTGACAGTCGCAGCAATAAGCGACTGTTTCCAAACTCTTTCATCTTCATCTATTTAAATCCATAAACAACCCAATCTCTCAACTCTCAGTTCCTTTCTCTTCCACCCAGGAGAAAAAAAAAAAAAGAGAGAAGAAGCAAGCAACCATGGCCTCCGTGGCCCTTACCCTTCTTTCACTCCTCTTCATCTCCATCACTTGCTCCACCACCATTGCAAAACAAACCTACATAGTTCACATGAAACACCATACCAAGCCTGAAGCTTTTGCCACCCATCAAGAATGGTACTCTGCTAGTCTCCAATCCGTCACCACCACCACCTCCCCGTCTGACTCCCTTCTTTACTCCTATAGTTCCGCATTTCCAGGATTTGCTGCTTCTCTTGATCCTGAAGAAGCAGACTCTCTTAGAAAGTCTAATGCTGTTCTTGATGTCTACGAAGACACCGTATACTCTCTCCATACTACTCGTACTCCTGAATTTCTTGGCCTCAACACTGACTTGGGATTGCTCGGTGGACATAACTCTTTAGACATCGACCGAGCTTCTTATAGTGTAGTTATCGGAGTTCTCGATACTGGGGTATGGCCCGAGTCGAAGAGCTTCGACGACTCGGGCATGCCTGAGATCCCATCTAAATGGAAGGGAGAATGTGAATCGGGATCAGATTTCAGTCCTAAACTCTGCAATAAGAAGTTAATCGGAGCCCGTTTTTTCTCAAAAGGGTACCGTATGGCATCCGCTGGGAGTTACTTGAAGAAATCAAAGGAGATCGAGTCACCCCGAGACCAAGAAGGCCACGGAACACACACTGCCAGCACAGCCGCCGGTTCCCAAGTTGTTAACGCTAGTTTACTCGGTTATGCAAGTGGAAATGCTCGTGGAATGGCCACGCACGCGCGTGTTTCCAGTTATAAGGTATGTTGGAGCACTGGTTGTTATGCGTCTGATATACTTGCAGGAATGGATAAAGCTATTGCAGACGGTGTAGATGTGCTTTCTCTTTCTCTTGGTGGTGGATCCGCACCATATTATCGCGACACTATAGCAGTTGGAGCTTTCGCTGCAGTGGAGAGAGGCATTTTTGTTTCTTGTTCTGCTGGTAACAGTGGGCCATCTAAAGCAACTTTAGCTAACGTTGCTCCTTGGATCATGACCGTTGGAGCCGGTACTTTGGATAGAGACTTTCCAGCTTACGCAGTACTGGGTAACCAAAACCGCTTCACTGGTGTCTCTCTTTATAGTGGAACAGGAATGGGGAATAAACCGGTGGGTTTGGTTTATAATAAGGGTAACAGTTCAAGCAATTTGTGTTTGCCCGGTTCACTCGTACCGAGTATAGTACGTGGGAAAGTGGTGGTTTGTGATAGAGGAATAAACCCACGTGTTGAAAAGGGTGCAGTTGTACGTGATGCTGGTGGGATTGGTATGATATTGGCTAACACGGCGGCGAGTGGGGAGGAATTGGTGGCGGATAGTCACTTGTTACCGGCTGTGGCGGTGGGGAGCAAAGCTGGTGATATGATTAGAGAATATATGAAGGGTAGTCGAAACCCAACGGCTTTGTTGAGTTTTGGTGGGACAGTGTTGAATGTACGGCCATCACCGGTGGTTGCTGCTTTTAGTTCAAGAGGTCCTAATATGGTTACACCACAAATCTTGAAACCGGATCTAATTGGTCCTGGAGTCAATATCTTGGCAGCTTGGTCAGAAGCTGTCGGACCCACTGGTCTTGAGAAGGACACTAGGAAAACTCAGTTCAACATTATGTCAGGTAATCTCCAACGGTCATATTTGAATATCTCTTTGATGTTAGGTTTGCCATGCCAATTTTGCTTTTATTTTATTAATAATTATTATTTAAAGCCAAAGGTTAAATCTTTATGCACTAAAAATGTATATTTCTTGTTTGTAACAATGCATTTTGGTTTAATGGGCACAGGAACATCAATGTCTTGCCCACACATCAGTGGAGTAGCTGCATTGCTAAAGGCAGCACGCCCAGGCTGGAGCCCAAGTGCAATCAAGTCAGCCCTCATGACCACTGCATATGTTGTGGACAACACCCACGCTCCCTTGCGTGATGCCGGTAGTACTACTATTCCTGGTACATTGTCCAATCCATGGGCTCATGGTTCGGGTCATGTCGACCCACATAAGGCAATGTCCCCAGGCCTTGTATATGATGTCTCAACAGAAGATTATGTAGCATTCTTGTGCTCACTCGGTTACACCATTGATCACGTACAACTCATTGTCAAGAGGCCTAATGTTACTTGTGCAAGGAAATTCAGTGACCCTGGTGAGCTCAATTACCCATCATTCTCGGTGGTTTTTGGGAACAAAAGGGTCGTAAGGTATACTCGAGAATTGACTAATGTAGGGGAGGCAGGGTCCATTTATGAAGTGGAGGTGACTGCACCCTCTACAGTGGGGGTATCAGTGAAGCCTACAAAGCTTGTGTTCAGAAATGTAGGAGATAAGCTTAGGTATACCGTAACTTTTGTGGCAAAGAAAGGTATAAGGAAGGCGGCAAGAAATGGATTTGGTTCAATAGTTTGGAGAAATGCTGAACACCAAGTTAGAAGCCCAGTTGCCTTTGCTTGGACGCAGCTGTTGTGAGATCTCTTCGTTTGTTGAAAATGGGTTTTCTCTTGTTGGGCCTCTGCACCGACTTTATTAAAGAAAAGGAAGCGACGGAAAAGGAACTGATACAAGTGAGTTTGGAGATATGTTGTGGGTTTTGGCATTTTTGCCATTAGAAAAATTAGAGAATGATAGGGCAGATTAAGGCTTCTAAGCTTTCAAATTGTTTTGTGTGCTTCCAAAGCTAATTTATTTGATAGAATTGCATACGGATGGGTCTTTCAGCATTATTAGGATCTGAATTTCAATATGTTATTATGAGCAGGTGGATTTGAGTTATTGCCCGGACTCAATGGAGCACCAAATCCTTGATTTTGTATCCTTTTCTTTTTCCCCATTAGAAATATTAAAAAAGGATTGGGCTTTTGACTTGCATGTGCTTTGCTAACCATTTCAAGGTTGGCAATGGGGTGTTGGGGTAACCATTTCTTTTGTCGGTCTATCCATGAATCTTGATTGAGCTAAAATAATCAAGTTTAGACAGCGAATGTTTTTCTTTAGCTATTTTTTCTTAGAAATCTTGATCTACATCACCACAGCCTGCTATCATTTTATCTTCAAATTCTGAAAGTAACTGGTCAACCTGTTTGTTAGAAATTATTTATTCTCTCTCGGACATTTAACATCCTTTTTACTAAAATATACAGTTTGGAATGAAATTTATTCCTTATCAAGATGCAAGCCCTAAGTTAATCTCTTGGATTAACATGACTATGATTTGCCCAGCTTGGGGATGGACCCTAATATGAAAATTTCCAGCTCCTATTCATCATGGACAGAAACTGAACTCTACGCTTATCCCAACGGACCATTATTTCACTACAGATAGGTAAGATGATACAAACAGTCCTGCCTTCTTCCTGGCCTTGGTTTGAGCATATATTGCAACAGTTGAGCGATTGCAAATGGCTCACCGGTATCGTATGCATACAGTAAGTGCATTATTTTCCACCAACTGATTGTTCTCTGACACCATTTTCTGAAGTTAGCTATTGCTAGCAAAATTGATGCTCTAAACCAGGGCCATTCTTTACATTATTGGCCCTTAGGTTGGTAAGATTACCACTATTGCAGCCCTGCAGCCTTACCTGATTTAATTGACAAAGGTAAAGCCTGTGCACAGCATTATCTTGAATAGCCATGGTTTTAGAGAACTGAAATGAAAAGACAGTTCCCTGTAGTTTACAGTTTTTGCAGAAAAGGATAGTTTTATGGCTGGTGGCCAGTAGCAACCATAAACCATCAAGAATATGGCCTGCCAATTCAATTATTTGGCACCAATAATTTAATTAGTTGTAGGTCCTCTGGTTTGAATTATGCATTTGAGCAAAGGAATGTAAGTGTGAATTAAATGTGTGCTTGACTATCTATAATCAAGATCTACGACGCTTGAAGCTAAAAAACAACAAACTAATGACTGACAAAAACCATTGATATGATTCAAAATTCCAATCCAGCCAAACCAATTGAGCCCCAGAAATCTAATCAATGTAGGATTACTTCCAAACTCTATGTCTTATATGGCACGTATTTCTTGTTTGAACTGAACCGCAGATTTAATAATCAACACTTGATAATTCTAGCTAAGGCCAGTTCATGAAAGCATAACAAAACATACAAATTCAACAATAAGATATGCGTAGAAATTGAACCGTATACTGAAGAAAAAGGAATTCCTCATGGTGCTTATCTTGATGTGCTAAAAGAATAGACAGCATGGATTACAACAAGTTTTTGTACAATTGCAACAAAGACGTACCTTTGGACATTTAGGACGTTTAGGACATTTAGGAGTAGAGCATGTCCACTTAGGACAACAGCATAACCATGTGCAGCAATTGCATTTTGGACATGACAATTTGCAACAAGAGCAATTTGGGCATGAAGGTATGCAACAAGAGCAATCCGGGCACGAAGGTCTGCAACAAGAGCAACAAGAACAATCCGGGCACGAAGGTCTGCAACAAGAGCAACAAGAGCAATCCGGGCACGAAGGTCTGCAACAAGAGCAATCCGGGCACGAAGGTCTGCAACAAGAGCAATCTGGGCACGAAGGTTTGCAACAAGAGCAATCTGGGCACGAAGGAAGTCGACAAGTGCAGCAGTTACAGCTGCATGAGGGCTTTCTACACCTACAGCAATTGGATGTTGGACAAGAGCAAGAGCAGGAGCAGGAGCAACACCAAGAGCAACATTTGCACTTGGGTGTTGAGCAGCGGAAACAGGAGCAGCAGTTGCATAGGTCACAGTCACAGTCACAGAGACAGCACCGTGGCAACTCTGGACAAGGGCAGCATCCCGAATGGCGGCCACAACAGATCCATGAGAAATTAAAGCAGGGTATTCCACTGCAGGAAGAAATGGAAACTTGTGTTATTTGTGGCGGAGTTAAGGCATGCAGAGAAAAAAGTGTGCAATCATTTTATCAACAAAAAAAAATACTAAGTTGTATAAAAAACAATCATAGTACTAAAAATCCATTAATTATCTTAATAAATTAAAATTAGATGAAACATAAAGTTGTTTTGGTAAAAATTATAGCTAAACTAACTAAATGCACTAACAATATGCAAGTGCTTTTAAATTCTAAGTTGCACCACCTTTTCCAATTTTTATCTGGAGTGAGTACTCCAAATCATTTCCATATTAAGTTTAAGCTAACATTAAGTGCACTGATAACATATAGATACAGAACATAAGACATAGGACAAGAAAACAGTACCAAAGCCACTTCCAGAATCGACAAGACCTTCGGTTCTTCCGATTTCTGCTAAAAAGAAAATAAACAAAAAAATAAGTCGAATAGTCCCCTTTCTAAATAGACAGAAAAGATGAAAAGATGAAAATAACATTCTTACGTAGGTATTAAAGGATCTGAATTTGCCACCACAAAATCACTGACCCTGCAGAATCAATTGCAGCTAGCTTATCATAGATGAACAACAGATTTCCTATTTATCCTAGGTTATCAGAATATAATCCCGAACCGGAATAGCAGTAATCAAATGAGCTATTTGTACACAAAAATAAAGAATTAGAAGCTATGCAAGGCAAACACAAATAGACATACTCTTTGCAGCATCTGGTCGCCGGCTGAAGGCCTTGGACAGATTTTAGTTCCTCCTGCTCAAAGTGAAATTGTTAATTAAACTATTGACACTGGTAAACAAAATGGGACCGATACAAAAAAACAAGAAAACATAATTAATCACTTGTTTGCATTTTTGAGTTTTATCACTGCACAAACTTCATGATATGAATCGGTAGCATCAGACATTAATAATAGCGTTTCTCAGCTTTTATCATAAAACAGAAAATGATTGGTTCTCTGCCATTTGTGAAACCTATCACATGATGATGCTATTAGGACCACCTCAAGTTGCAAGAGATCAAACAAAGAAATTTCACCTGAAGTGCCATTTCAGGTTCAAGAAAATCTTTATGAGCACCCGGGATCTATCAATTACAACTGAAAGAAATAAAAATTGAATACGATACTCTGTAACATCTCAATATTTTGTGTAGTTCTGCACAAGTATTTTGCAGAGTACTCAGAAAGTTCACCATTTCTATCTTCAACAAGCTAAACAAGGTTCTTGATGCTTAAAATGGGCTACAAATAGTTGAACCCTCAACCAAAAAGGTCCGGGGACTGAAGAGAAAAGGTAAGATTCTTGCTATGCGAACATGCAACGAGTCTATCCATGATTAGCCCATTAGATTTGGAAAAAGGCTTGAATTTGATGGTTAGGTGAAATTCAGTTAGCTATTACCCCCTTTCAATAGTTTAAACGATAATCAGCAAACAGATTCAGTGCTATCGCATAATAAGTCATGTCAAACACTCAAAGCTTCAGGCAAAAACTACCCAGCTAGAAATGGCTATTTCCATTTTCAGCTGTTCACATATGATAGCTGGTTCTCTATAATATTATTCACAGCAACAAAGGTTGCACCTTTAACAAATAATATACTTTAACATAGAGGTAACAGGTCCTGTCTATGAAAGTATTGCTAATAAATTAAGAAATTCTCCAATCAAGATATGATTTTCTTTTTGTTATTCAGGATTCTCATTTCCATTGAAGTCATATATTTAGTTGCACTAGAATCTTTTCCTTTATAAAGAAAAAAAGAAGCAAATTTAAGAACCCACCTCAAGAAAACCGATTTCTCTCTCAAGCATCTGCACTTTAGCCATTTCTCTGCGCTTGCCATACAAATCAGGATACTCCGGCGGAGACTTAGGACAAGGCGGCGGCAAAGACGGAACAGAAGAAGAGCCAGCGCCACCAGACTTAGGAGAAGCAACCATTGCTCTATAACTTTCTGACGACAAAATATATCTCTCCAAGAAACAAAAAGGAGGTAAAAAAAAAACCACTCAAAAGATGCAAAAATGAGAGCAAACAAGGAATACTAGTAGAGGAAGTAACAAGACATAAGCAACCACTAATAGCAAATAGCAAGGGACAAACAATAAGCGGGCAAGTAATATGTCAGGTGTGTGTATACGAAAAGTTATATTTTTTTCAGTGAGGTAGAGATAGTAATTAAATGATCTGACAAGGATAATTGCGACTCAGAAAATTAAGAAAAGAAAAAAGAAGAGCAGTAAAAAAGAAGAGAGCAGAGGCAAAGAGCTGAAACAAGAGCAGAGGCAGTACATAAATGTAAATGTGTGTATGTTATTTATAGTGGAGATGGTGTTTTTATTGTTTACTTTGCAGAAAGATTAATTTGAGGGGAAGATGATAGTAAAAATAAATGAATGAAAGAGAGCGATAATAAGGATAAAAAGAGAGTCATAACAGTGTCACAGAGTGTGCGTGGAGAGAGATATCTGATGATTTTATTTTTTTTCTTTCTGGAGAGACACAAGACACAGCCTTTATGCATGGTAATAATGATAGTGGTAATAATGGTAAAAGACGGCTGTGCCTGAGAACCTGCAACAACTCTTTGTGCGAAACCCCATTTCTTTTCTTTTTTCTTTTTTCTTTTTTACATCAGTAATAACCCAGAGAAAAAAGTAAGAAAGTTAAGATCTTTGATCAAAATTTGAGAGAATAATAAGCCCAGAAATCTCTCTCTGTGCTGTGAAAATGTATTATTTTCTGAGAATGTGTCTCGCTGGTGGGGTGGTGGATTTGCAGACTGAGAAGAAGCGAAAAGCACGATGTAGTACCTGAGATGGACACGTGATAGCTGCGTAGGAAAGAGAATATAATTGAATATTTTCTTCTTCTTTTTTCTTTAAAAGAAAAGAAGGAAAAAAAGGACATGGTTGTAACTTGTAATGGAGTTTGGATTTAGAGGGAAAAGAAGGAGCTCTGATTTTGAGAGAAAGAAGAAGAAAGAAAGAAGTGAGTAGTAGTAAGTAAAAAACTACTACAAAGGGTAATCTTCATATGAAGTGTGAAAGAAGAAGTGAAGTAACCTATTACAAAAAAGAGCTGCTGCTGTTGTTAGTAGCGCTAAAGCTTGGGAATCTCTGCTATTTCTTGAAACAGGGCAAGCAAAATGCTAATTTTTACACTGAGAAAGCAGGTGGGGTTTACAGATTTCAAGATTTTCATTTCTTTTAGGTCCCCCTTTTTTCAAAAAACTTTTTGGTTCGTGTCACATTTTTTCTTTTTTTGAATTGGGATGCTAGAAAATCATTATACAAGGAGCCAGTCAGAAATGAATTGCCTTCTTCTCTTTAGCTTATTAATTAACATAAACATGTAAAAGATAGCCTCTCTACCATAAGATTTTAACCTTGATTTCTAAATTTGGACCAGCTAGCTAGTGAAAGTGGGACCTGTTGAACCACCAACACATGTGTAAAATTTTCAGTTTAATTATATGGTACAATTCTATATTGTATTTTGCTATCAATATATTAATTAGTATGTTATTTTTTTATAACTAAAAGATTACTCACTCATTAATAACTCATTTTTCTGATTAAACCATAACTTTTAACTTGACAAGTTTTAATTAATTATATCTTAATATTAGTATGTTAATTAATAAATTAACATATTTTATAATCTTATCGGATTATTATTATATATATTTAATTAGATAGTAATTAATTAATTAAAAGGGCAGTCCCAACCCAAGCTACCTGGATTTAAAAGTAAAAAGTCAAAAATTAAATTAAAAATAAAAAAGAAAGGGAAGTGGGGATTTGAAGGGTTAAGAAAGAAAGCAACTTGACTATTTAGTCATCCTTCACGCCACCTTGTTCAATGTTTTTCACTCGCCCAAGCAACAAACCACACCCGATCCACATTCCGTACGGTTCACATCTCTCACCCTTTTCTATTCACCACGCGCGTCCATTTCCCGCGTGAGCACAAGTCCCCATTCCTCTCTTCTTTTTACCTTGCAAAGAAATGGGACCCGCTGGTGGGGTCCTGAAAATCTTTGATGGAGAGGTGGGGTCCGACTTTGAGACGACAAGTCGATGGGGATGCCTATTCCCGCTCTTTTCCAAAGTTTTATGTACCGCTGTTAATTTTTCTTTTTCTTAAACAAAAAGAAAGAAAAAAGCAGGTTAGCAGTTCAAGACCAAACAATGTTAACATGAGCCGGGTGCGGTCTGAGTGTGCAGTGTATATTTTGTTCTCTAGAATCGGCAACCAAGCAATCATTGTCGTTTTATGTACCATCTTTCGCCTTTTTATTAATTACCCTTTCAACAACCTTCTAACTTCTAATTTTTAAATTTTCTTTTTTAATTTATTAATAAAAATTAAAAAAAAAACTCAAAAATTAAATTTTATTAAAATCGGATATATATAATTACTATTAGACTAAATTATCTATACTAGAGAAGAGAAAACCTAAAAAGATTGGACTACACACATCATGAATATTCATAATTTCTTTACTGATGTCAAGTGTTTTGAAAGACATAATTTAGAAACTGGTTAAGCTGTTTGTTAATATATTGCCCATGTTTAGCAGTTACACATTGGCTTCTCGCTTGATATTAATTGAGATAGTAAACTTATTTAATGTGAAAGTAAATTTCACTATTTTCACACAAAATAATATAAAAATTTATTAATTTTTAATCAACAGGATAATATCACATCTCTCATTTTAGTTGAATCAAATTAAACACCATGTAAATAGAACCTTATTAAATGGAAAAGCTATGAAGTTTCTTGGGAGTCATATCAGCTACAATAGATAATCAAGTGAAGAGCTATTCCCTTTGGGTATACGTTAGAGGTTCAAAATCACAAACCCCAGAACTTCAAAAGCATCATCATTGCATATTTAGGACCCTGTGGCAGGTTGACAGTAGTAAGTACTTCACTATCATTACTATTTATACTGCAGCTATAGTGTATTGCTGCACAATATTATTGCACTTCACCTGATTTTAGACTTCTCAGAAAATAAAAGGTTAGAATCGTGTTTTACCAATATCAGAACATGCACTGATATGAAATATCAAAGTTGCTCTCTTTATTAAAAAATAAAATTTAAAAAAAAAAAAAAAAACTTTCTTTTATGTAAATTAATCTAATTCTGAATTTCATAATTTTTCAATCAATTAAAGACCAATTGAATAGCATTACTCCCATCTCCACTCCACTCGTGGAGGCTCGACCAATCATGATGATCCACCTGTTGATATATTAATGAAATTTAAGTAATTTTTCCGTCCTCACTTAAGAGCCCATACAAGCACTCGGTCTTGCAGCGTTGATGCCCCTACTGAAGTTGATAATCAGCCTTTGACTCTCCAGTTGTAAGTCTGCGCATCATGTGGTGGCGGTGTGTAGGTCCATGGTCCCGCCATTTAATATCTTATGCATATAACTTAGCAACTGTGTCAGTATGGCTGCCTACAGTCCTTCCCATTTTGGATTTCCATATCTCTCTCGTGCTGAAAGATTGCTACTGATCATTTTATAATATTTTCTATGGTATGAACGCCTTGCCAAATTCTCATTCCTAGTAACACTTACAGAAGGTTATGCTATTTTTAAAGAGAAAGCCGCAGATAAGTTGTTAATAGTTTTAGAAATTGAATCTCAAATGAAGTTCAATCCTCTTGTTAGATAAATAATTAAAATATAAATTTGTTTAGTTTTATTAGATCATTCAAAACACATTCAAATTGAATAGAATTAAAAAATAAATTAAATTATTAGACTATTTTTTCTCTTTTTGATTTTTTTTTTTAAATTCTATAAAAATTGATATAATTAGTTTTAGATGAAAGTTAAATTAGTAAGAGGTGGAATGGTGAAATCACATTAATTAATACTAAACAAATTAACTACAACTATTTAATTAGTGATATTAAAATCACACCGAAAAAATTATAAGACTTCTACTGATTCGAATTTTGTACTCTTTCGCTATTTTTAATCAATTGGATGCAAAGAGGAACGTGTATATATAGACAAAACTGGAGTCTCAATTAACCCTTGCAAGGAAATCAATATTTACAGCATGTCACTTTTATTATTGTTATTAGATGATACTTCCTCTTATTCATACACATACACATCTAACGGGACTATTCAAAACAAATTATAAATTTGTCCCGAAATGAATTATAGAAATGTCTGTAAATTACGGCACGTAATTTCTATCTTTGCTCGTGCATGGTAAAGCATAATGCACCACTTTTCCACATTACCATTCTGTTTTGTTGAGAACTAGGAGCTTTATAATGCAATTTTAACTCTTTAAATACTTCACCGTTAACTCTTTAAATATTTTGCTAATTTAAGTATCAGAATGGATTTGATCTAAACTGACCGGTGTTTAACTAGGGATGCAAAATCTATGATGTGGCATCACCTGCCCAAGCAGATTCTAACTGGGGAAGATGTATATATTGCCAGGACAAAATTTACGTTTGCCCAATTCAAAACACTCGAGACATTTAAAAAATTTGTGATAGAAATTTGATCGAATGATAATTCAATTTATTTATTCCTTTTCTCTATTAACTTAAGCAATATAAGAAAACAATTCGTGACTGGAGGTTTTTGTAAGACTGAATAGTTGCAGGTAAATGCTGTGACAGCCAACAAACAAATGTGCAATCTTCCCGAAACCATATATGTAATCTCTCCTTAATCATATATATCGGGAAGTTTTCTTATTCTCTAGGCGTCAATCTCAAATTAAATGTATGCTGAACCGTCATTTCACCGGATAATACAAAAGAGGAGGAATAGTTGTAAGCATTAGCAATGCATGCATGCATCCTTGCAACAATGCATAATTCTTTTGACATTAACTAAATTTTCTGTTTTAATTGTCAAAACCCTATGGTCGAATGCTTTGTTATCAAACTTTCTTTTACTTTCTAGCTTTGTGATCAGTCTGTCATTTAATTAATACCAATTTACTGCAAGTTCCGTACATCGGAGTTGCTGGATTGAGCTTCCAGCCTAGAACTGTCATGGGCTCTGTTTCCTGGACATCTTTTCTAGGCTCTGGGCCTCTGGCTTCTGTCTCCTGTCTCAAGCATTCTTTTGACCTTCTATAGCATTACTCTGGACACACAATTGCATCACTTTCTTTTTGCAGTCCGAATGAAAAGACAGGGGATAATAGATGAGTAATAAGGTGTAGTCCTCCCAACACTTGGAGGTCTCTTGGCCCATTGTACGATACTTCAGAAACATCCATGGAAAGTTATCATCACATTGGTGGGAGGAGTAGTTTAAGGTTAGAACCTACGAAAACTCTCCAGTAGTCTACTTGTTAGGCATAACTCAGCAATTCAGCTACTAACTAATTGCTTAACTAGCATAATTATTCAGGATTTTAGATCTAGTTACCCACACTTTAATCCAATTCTACTTCAAGAAATAGTGCGAAAGTAGGTGACTTTAACCAGAGAACAGTTAGGCTTTGAAAGATTCTCTTCCAAGTCAATAAGTTAACACATTTTCAAAAAGCTCACAACCCTTTTTTGAAAATAACTCAGCTAGAGTAACCACCTTTATCCTTTAGCAATGTATCAATTATGAGAAGCTATTGAATTCACGCACCCACTCTCTCTTAGCACAAAGGCGCGTGAATCAACATTATACATCTTCAACAAGTAATCTTTGCTATGCATATGCGCCATATTCTCTCACCTTCTACGCATCACATTGTCAAAAAAGCTATGCCAAACCTTTGAATCTTGTAACGACTAAGGAAACTATGCTGTCCTCTCATTTACTTTAGCATCTTCTATATATATACATTAACTGATTGTTGCATTGTGTATATAGAAGCTAACTAAGCAAGAAAGGATCCAATAACTAAGATAGAGATGGCTGCTATAAATTCAGGCACCATGCCAATTGTTAGCAAGTTATATTGTGCATCTTCTCAGGTGGTACTTACTGTTAGGGAAAGGCCTAACGTAGTGAATGGTGGAGGGTTTGTTGTAACAGATTGCAGCCAGAAGGTTGTTTTTAGAGTTGATGGGTGTGGAGTTCTTGGCAAACAAGGGGAGCTAATTGTTCGCGATAGTGATGGCGAGCCTTTGCTTCTTGTTCGTCGGAAGGTATGTTTTCATGCATGATTCTTCCGTTCGTGCATGTATAAGTTTAACGATCACTTGCATATGCTTAATAAGCTTGTTTAATGAAATTTGATCAGGGAGGGATGGTTCAGGCTTTGAGTATTCACAGGAAATGGAAAGGTTTTACTTTTGACTATGAAGGATCCCAGAAGCTGGTTTTTAGCTTGAAGGAACCAAAGGACTCTTGTTTGTTAAGGAACAATGCAATCAGAGTCTCAACTGAGCCAAGAAGAAGCAACAAAGATTGGGACTTTGAGATTAGAGGTTGTTTCCCTGATAGAGACTGTAGAATTGTTGACTACTTTGGCAACATTATTGCTCAGGTAATTAATTCAAGATGCTAAAATTGAATGCAGCATCGATGCTCTTTCTAACGTTTCAAAATATATGCTTGGGAAAGGCCATGTTAACTAAATAACTTTGTGAATTCGTTTTCTGATATGTGAAAGATTGGAGTGAAGAAGGAAGTAAACGAGGTGATGAGAAGTAAGGATCTTTATCATGTAGTGGTGAAATCTGGCATTGATCAAGCTTTTGTTTTTGGAATCATCTCTGTTCTTGATTATATCTATGGTGAATCTACGAGGTGCTGATATGCAGAAAGTGAAAATGACTAATTAATCTTTTGTTTTGTTTTTAGTTTCATGGTTATGAAGTTGATTAGTATGTAAGTCGAATAAAATAAGCTGTAGAAAAGCTTCGAATGTTTCTTTGTGAATGTTAAAATAATGATTAATTAGTTTGCAGATGAAGATTGGCAGCTCCATGAGATGCTTATATTGATTATCTAGTATTAATAAGCACAATATAAAGGATCAGTTGCAGAATGTTAAGGATTTTACTTCTTTCCATGCATGCGTGCTTGCTTCAAGACCAAGTAATGAGAGTTTCCTTTAGTTCATCTTCTTTCCTCTTTTAAAAGAGAAAAATATATGAATTATATATATTACTATAGTAGGACATAATAATAAATAGAGAATAAGTGAAAGCCCTTTCAAAAGATTGATTTAGAATTTAGAGAAAGAGTATAACTCAACAACAATATTTATTTCATCACCCAAAGAAAAACAATAGATATATAATTAGATTCTCAGGTTTGGACCAATTAAATAACTGATATCTCAATGCCCAATGCTAAGGTCAAAAGAAAGTGCAAGAATTTCAACCACTATAAGAATTGAGTCTTGTCAAACGCTTAAAGCAGTTCAGAGTTTATGCGGGTTGAAATTGATTTCCATCTCTCATTATGAGGGGAGGAAAGAAAGGACAAGGATCAATCAAGAAAAGAAAAGATAAAAGATGCTAGGGACAAGAAAAATTACTTAACTTTAAAATTAGAGAATACAGGGTTCATGTCCTAGGCAAATAGAAATTAAAAAAAAAAAAAATTAAAGCAAGAAGACTATGCCCAACAGTAGCCAGAAAACATTAGTATAACTAAAGAACATGGGTCTCAAAAATGTGCAATCCATCCAAAAAGGGTGCGAAAGCTGGTGAAACAGGCTGCTGCGGTTTATTACTACCGGTCTTTGACGTGTTGTTGTTGGTGTCACCTTTCTTTGGGTCGTGAGTTTTGAGCTCTGCTGTCTTATTTGATTTCTCTAATGTATCCGTCTTATTGATGATGCGCGGAGGCATGACAGGCACACCAAATTCGTCGCCGAAATAGTCAGGAGGAATAGCAAATTTTAGTGAACCAAAAATAGACATGCTGCTGTCTGTAATTGATCAAACCTTATAAGAGCTGAAACGAGACAAGGAAGGAAGCTGAGATTGTAAATTAGACTTTGCTATGTCATGGCTGACACTAACACGGGCCTTATATATAAACGCAATATCTCTCCTCATCCGAACAGGAAAGTAACTTTTACTTTGAAGAATATCCAGAATAGGATTTGCTAATTACTCGTCAAGATAAGATTTGCTAATTACTCTTCAAAATAGGATTTGGTAATCCCAGGAAAACAAGGATTTTATTTTATTTGCTCATATGATTTAGGCAGAGGTGTTTTGCGCTTCATCTGCTGACGCTAGGCCCTTTTAGTGGGCTTCATTCGGCTTAGCTCGTCTAGCAATGGGACACAATTTAAGGCCTGATTTTGGAGCCAACTTTAAAATGGAGGCAATGTCAAGCTAACCAACTTCGGTTCCAACATCCAAAGCTTTCAGCTTTATTAGTATTTGATGCAATGTAAATTTATTTGCAATGTTTTCTTGTCTGGGACTTAGTAAGGGAACTGGGTTGATAAACCCCATTCTGATTTTGTAAGTATTTTGTGTAGTGAGGCTGCAAATGCCTCTTCTTTTTCTAATACAATCCCCGGTGGACGTTCAAAATAAAAAAAAGGAAAAAGGTTCCCATATTTGGTACTTGTGTTCATATAAATCTTATTCCCAAAATAACTGGGATGTAGATGCATTTTAAATCTTGTGAATGTTAATACAATTGAGCCTAAACAAACCTTTTTCTATTTGAGCTATAGAATCTTCATCCAAGTTACAAATGTGGAAAATTTATGATACAGCAGTTCATAACTAAAATTATTAGCTAAGATCCTTGTGTAGGGTAGAAGAATATTCCATCGTTTATAAATTTATGATACAGGCGACAGATCCATTTCACAGTCGTTTTATTTCAAAATAGGGTTTAAACAAAAACAAAAAGAAAACATACAACATGTTCGTTTAAAAGAGAGAGAAAACTGGTCAAGTATGCGGACAAATTACATTTCACAAGCTGTATTGTAGCAGAACCTCTAAGAAGAGAAATTTCAAGGAAAAAAGGAAAATCAGAATCCAGATCTAAAAACAGGAATTAATTATGTAAAAACAACAATAATCGCAGACCAAGAACCCCTTATTAAGCACATGCGCATGGATCCTCAATAACCACAACTTGCTCATCTTCGCTTCTGAAAACCAAATAACCAACAGATAAACCAGCAACGGTAGCCAAGAAAACACCGCCGTTAAAAGACATAATAGCTAGCATCAGTAGATACCCAATCGCAGAGTTAAATCCAAAAAGAATAGCGGCAGCGAATTTTGCCGAACTGAAGCGGCCTAGTTTAGAGGAGCGCAAAAGGGGAACGGTAACCGATGATGGCTGCGAAGTCGCGGCGGAGGCGGCGGCGAGGGATTTGAATTTGATGCGACGATCTTCCATGTACTGGTAGAAGGATGAGAAGAGGAAACAAGCGAGTAAAGAGAGGAGATAGCTAGGCCATGAATCAGTTTTCCAAGAATCGAATAAAAGCGTTACCTTTATGCCCCAGTATAAGGTCATATGCATCATCTTCTTCTCTGGCCTTTTGATTAGCGAGAGAAATAATTTGCGTTAATGAGGTTTAATCAGGTGGGTACGGATGGGATGAGAAAGAATGGTAGATGGAGCTTGAAATGGAAGGGAAGTTCAAAGGGAAAGAGAAGAAAAAGAAAGAAAGAAAGGGTCTTGGTGGTTGTTTTTGGCTTTGTGGATAAAAATTGAATAATATAATAATACTGTATGTCAATTAAAAAGCATCTGTATATGTATTTGCTTTTCTTTTATCCATTATACTTCTTTTTTTCAATAAGATGATAATTAGTTACACCTACACCTAAAAGATAATATCATCACAAGATTCTCATTTTATATTAGTGAAGAAAAATAGAATGTTTTACTTAATCATCATCAATTCTAAACAATGAAAAAGAAAAGAAAAAAAAGAGGGAAGATTCAGTATATTTTTCAGACAGGAGTAGAAGTAAATAGGATTGAGCAGGCAGGAAGCATCCAGAGATGGCTCTAACGATAAAGATATGGACACTGTCCAAGTGGGGAACTAGCGATTATTTCAGTTGTTTTCTCGAGTCTAGTAAAGAGAACTTTACCCAAGAAAACAAATCAAAGTAAATGACAGAAAATAATACCGCCATTCCTTCTTTTTTATGCTTCAAATACAAACAGCATCCATACACTACAATGAGCTGAAATAAGATTAGTGGGAAAAAAAAAAAGAAAAAAAGAAGATCAAGAGTTCCAGCATGTGCCTCACCACCCAAGGGTAAAGGCAAATATATATTCCACACCAGCATGCCTGTTGAGATCAATGTATGAATTAGACAGAACAGAGCAATAAAGGATCAATCAGCACAAGTTGCTTATGCTTAACTTTGCAACCATTTTGATAAGTGAAGCCTGGAAACATGGAAACAAATTCCTTGAGCACAATGTCAAAATTAGCACTGCAAGAATCACGATGTTCAAACTGGACTCATCGCCATACGCAAGAAGCATAATCAATCGAACAAATAAATACAATTGCTGAAGCAGCATTTTTCTTTTAACATGAAACCGTGATATACATTCTTACTACCTTTGATATTATCAGGAGATGCTGCTCCTGACATTGACATTGCCGTCCTGATTGAATGCTATACAAGATATTACAGACAGCTCATCAATACATAAATAAGGGATGAACTGGGCAAAGATCAAAATTTAGCACTTCAGAATACAAAAATTTGTACAATCCTAGCCTACCACTGTCATACCACCCCTATATGTGCCCACCCTGAAAATTAGAAACATTAAGTAGTTTGTAATGAGTCCAATTCCTAACATCTTGTTAGGGCGCATATCATTCCGTGGTAACACTATGAGTGACCAAACAAGGCCTGATACAAGAAATCCCATTGTATAAAACAAACTATTATCTTCAGGTACTATATACGATTCGGGTTTACTAGACCAGGCTCCAAGCAGCATTGAGAGTCCCAGCCCAACAAGCGTGTTGAACATAGGGCCAGCATAGCACCCTGACATGGCAATCTGCACACTATCGCCACCATGCATCGCCAATGCAATATTTGACATCAAATCACCCATTGAATTTCCCCACGCCAATACTGTTAAAGCAAGGAGCGATGGGTTGATTCCAAATATTACACCTAATCCTACAAGCAAAGCAACAAGCTCATTTGCAATCATGTAGAACCAAATAATGCTCATAAAGAACCCACCAAAAACCCATGGAAATAGAAACTTCCGAGGCGGGTCATTAGCACTGGTGTAAAAATATGCAAGAACGCCAAGGACACCACCACAAGCAACACCAACGAGGTATGAAATTTCTCGATTCAGTATACCAACATTTTCTCGAGTATTCCACAACAGTGCCAGAAGAATTGGTGCCAATGTGGCACTTCCAACTGCATATCCTTTTGACCATCGCTCCTCCTCAATTATAGGAATTGTCAGTCTTCTCAGAATTGTCAATGGCATTTCCAGAAGGTAAAACAATTTCAAACAGGACCTCAGAGAGTTGCCTTTCACTGTTTCCTCCTCATTCCAACCCCACTGGTTATTTGGGCTATCTGGACTCTCCTTGGAAACTTCATTTGAATAAATCGCCACTTGTGAAGTCCACATCCAATGTGGAAGCTTACTTTGGAGTAGGGGCACATCACTTTTTGAGTCAGACTCGAGCAATGGGGCATAAGCAGATTCATCTTCGTTATTTTCATTAGAAAATTCAGTAACAGGAAGCAATGGTGTTACAGCATCTAATCTCAAGGTCCAAGTATATTTTCTCAGAATCTCGTTGGCAGCAACAGCAAATGCATAAACTAAATAAATTGAAACAAATGCAATTGCACCACCAACAGTGACGTTTCCAACAATCAAAACTATGCCAAGTGACCCGATGGTGAACAGGAAGAAGCAAGAATCTCTAACAAAAGATATCTTATCAATCTGAATCCTCCTTTTTGACACAGAAAGCGAGATAACACCAACAACAACACAAGTAATAAAAACAGCTCCACCCAACACACTATTAAGCCCCACTTCACCCGCGTCCTTGCCAACAAAAGCAGCAATACTAGCAAAAACATCAGGAGCTCCATTCCCTAATGGAAGCAAAGAAACGCCAGCAACAGTAGGTGGCAGCTTGAGAAGATTTGATAACTTCTCTAAGGAACAACAGAAGTAATCGGCAGCAGTATTTCCCAGTAAATAAAAAAGAGCAACTAGCCATATACCCAACACAATGTATGCCAAAAATGTGAACTTTTTGCAATCACAATAGAAAAACCTAATATAATTGAAAAAACCATCAGAAGTGCACTCAGGATGAGCAATTAAATACTCACAAGGATTTCCAAAATCCTTATGCTCAAACAACCCAGAACATAATTTAGGATCATGGTGTGGAATTACACTTGTATCGTTAACATAAACAGCAGGATCATTAATTTCAAAAACTCTCCTGCCTCTCAAGCCAAAACTCAAATGGGAGTTCACAGGAAATGGATTCTGAAGAGAATTCCATTGATTAAGCAATAAGAAAAGAAACACAGAAAAAGAAATCCCATTAAAAACCCCACGAAATTGGGAATTGGGTACTACCATAATTCTTTGTTTGTGATAGTGTAAAGCTACAATCTTTGATGACGATTAAAAAGGCAAGTTATAGAAAGATAAAAGTTAACAGAGAACGAGACAGAGAAGAGAAGAGAAGAGAAGCGCGGGAATTCTGGCGGTTACCTTCGAGAAAACAAGAAAGGTGGCTTCTTGGTAGCTTCTTCTTCAACTTTCGTACGTGAAAAAAAAAAAAAAATGGATGCTGACAAGCGAGGCGATCATGAAGCAAAAATTCCTTTTTCACGGATCAAACAATTAAGTGCCAATGCAGCGATTAAGATTAAAGATTTGCTGATGTTTTTAGTGACAACAAAGTCTGAAAGTTCAGGACGTTTATTTCTTAGTACTTCTGTTGTGGTTTCTTTTTTCTGCTTTTTTAAATTGGCTAAAATACTTAAATAATTGAAATATTAAATTATAGTTGCTTTTTATGGTTATTAAATTAAATTTTGTTTTTGTTGTTGTTTGGGAGGGGTTAGTAAGTAGAGGATAAACATGGATTCATTAGGAAGGAAACGACAAATTATGGGTATTTGTGTTGTAAAAGTGATTCTACGGGTAAAAATCTAAAAATTGTCAAGATAACACCAAACAAAACTTTTCTATTATTGAGACAATGTTATTACGACATCATGGGAAGTAATCAAAGGGGGAATTCCACAGTTGCAAACACAAATATTCAGTTGTTTGTAACTGAAAGCCTGGTCCATGAGTTTGTTATCTAAACTTCTCAGCTCTGGATTTATTTTTATGGGAATATAATGATTAAATTTTCTCTATTCAGTAATTAATACAAAATATTAAAATTATAACTTTTTTTTTTAGTTATGGACACTCCAGTAATTCCTTTTGATGGAAGATACTCGTAAATATTTGTCACCCACATTCCAAGTATTTAATTCTTAGTTAAAGATATTTTTATCATTCTTCTATTTAATATTTTTATTAAAATTATACCATTAATTCATGGAATTGATTATGTAATTTTTTAAATTCATGTTCAATAAATTAATAATATTTATTAATTAATAATTATTATTTAACATAATTTATATATATTAATTTCTGAAATTTAATTTTTTTTGACATTTATACTTAATTTTTGACACATAAATTTTTTATTTTAACATGTATACTTATTTTTGATACATAAAACCTAAATTTTTATATAATTTTATAATTTTTTATTAATTTATTGATCCATAAATTACATTTCTAATTAACACTCATCATAATCCTAAAAATAATATATTAATAATATTTTAATATTATATTAATTAATAAATAGTTTTTCAATCAAATAATGATACTAATTATATTTTAATATTATATTAACTAATAAATTAATTTTATAATTAGATTATAATTCTAATTTAGAAATAATATTTCAATTATATAATAAATTTTTAATTCTAAAAACAGTAATATTAATTGTACTTATACGTTATATAATATTAAAATTAATTAGTAAATAATCTTTAAAATAATTTTTATATTATTACATTAATAAAATTTTAAAATTTTAAATATTTAAAAATAATTAATTTATTGTTATTTTAAAATTTTATAAATTAATATTAGATATTAGAAATATCATTAAACTGTATATATTAATTTAATTTTATAATTAAAATAATAATAATAATTATATAATACATAAATAAATAAATTTTAAGAAAATATTTGTGTACTATATATACTCTTTTTTCTAATTCTAAAATTTTTTTTAGCTTATTTATTAAAAAAGAATTAAAGTTACAAATAAATTACTCAAGGAAGCCTACATGATATATTTTATGTTCAAAATGCTTCAAGCCCATAACCCCTAGCTAATTGGACAAAGAGTCAATTTACTACTTGAACTTTCAACAGTCAAATGGACCTTTTTCCCTAGCTAATTTGGGTTAGGCCTCATCCATAGCTAACTGGACAAAGAGTCAATTTACTACCTGAACTTTCAACAATCAACAATCAACTGGACCCTTTTCCCTAGCTAATTTGGATTACGCCTCCGGTGAAGTCTACTGCTTTTCTCTTTTTTTTTTTTTTTTTTTTTATTATTATTATTATTATTTTACATTTTTACTATTTTATAAGCTAATATTTTTATATTTATATAATTTTAATATTAGTATAATATTTATTTTAATAAAAATTACTTATTAAATTATCTAACATATAATTAACTACATAAAACTTATAATCAATAAAACTAATATATATATATATATATATATATATATATATATATTTTAATTTTATTAGAAATAAAATAAAATAATTCTTAAGATAAAATTATAATATATTTAGAAATATTCTAATCGTTGATTTGATAATCAAATCACCTATAAAATAATTTTATTATTAAAAATAAATATCAATTAATATCTAAAGATATTAATTAATAAAGTAGTAAAAATATAAAAAAATTACATTATAAGTTACTTATTTATCAAAAAAACTAGAATCCTTTAAATGCAAAACTGCATAATTATACGATATATTTTTATACTTTTCTCTACTTTCTTTCACCAACCTTTTTTATCATTATTTATTTTATTTTATTATTTAAAGAAGCTTGATATTAGCAACTATACAACCATCTAGTAATAGAAAAATGAGGACTTGAATTCAATATCTCTATTTTTAAAAGACAAATATTTAAAAAACAATTTATATTTCTACCATTATTTTGTTTTTAATAAATGTAAGAATACTTTAAAAATGTTTGATTTCAAATAAATTTAATAAATATTATTAAAAATCTAAAACTATTTTTAGCCTTTAATTTAAGGGCATTAAATGGCTTAATACATACGTATATGCAGATATTTATATTTATAATATTTAGTCAAAGATAGTTTTTCATATTTTGAATTTGATCTATTGAACACTCGAGCTCAACAATTTCGTAACATATAAATACTTAATAACTTATAAGGAGTTGTAAAATGACCGACTCAGGTTATAAAATTGCAACGTGGCAGACACCTAAGCACATGTAATTTTTATTCTCAGTTTTTCTCCCTCTTCCAAATTAACTCATCACCGCAATTTGCTCTAAATTTCTTATAATTTAGGAAATGAAGTCCCTAGAATTGCAGCAGATGCAGGATTCTTGCATTATTATAGAAAAAGCAGCAATAATGATGACACCAAGTCATTCAAGAAACTGAAGCTAAACAATAGTGAAAATCATCAAGTTCGAATTGATTATGCAGATTCTTTGATTAATATTACTTTGGCATCTATTGGTACGAAAAGGCCTAGCCGGCTTTTGTTAAATGTTTTTATTGATATTTCTGATATTTTTAAGGAATAGTTGTA
This sequence comes from Ricinus communis, assembly GCF_019578655.1. Classification (NCBI taxonomy): domain Eukaryota; kingdom Viridiplantae; phylum Streptophyta; class Magnoliopsida; order Malpighiales; family Euphorbiaceae; genus Ricinus; species Ricinus communis. The sequence continues at coordinate 28,922,511 of NC_063258.1, forward strand.
TGTTGAGTTTACAGTATAGCAACACGAAGACTTGTTGACAGTCACTAAATTCTTGCTTGGAGCTTTAGCAATTTAGATTTTTCATTAAGTGAAAGGTTGACTATACCTGGGTTGCCGTGTTTTCGATCTAAAGGGTTGATTTGTTCTTCCAACAGGTCCATGTTTTCGATCTAAAGGGTTGGTTTATTCTTCCAACAGGTCCATGTTTTCGGTCTAAAGGGTTCATTGCAAGAGCCACCTTTGGAAGTTTTGTTGTTATTGTCTATGTTGCTTTGATTACTTTTTTTTTTTTTTTTTTTTGTATTAGGAGGAAACAAAGGCAGGCTATGGAAAAAGCTTATATGGATGAATGCAAATTGGAAGCGAATTACATATTAAGAAATTGAGACAACAATAAAGCGATTTAGCAAAGAAGAAAATGAAGAAGTTCAATTGAAGAAGAAATTATTGAAATCGGTCCAAACATCAATCTTAGAGTAGGTGAGGAGCTCGAATCTTTGAAGATTCAATAAAATTCTGTCCAAAAATCAATTGTATAAGAGATTAGGAATAGATGCTTGTAACTGCAGAAGAAATCAAAACTGAAATTCCAAATAAAGATAAGTTAAAAAGAAAAAAATTATAAAGATGAAATAAAAATCCTAAAACAGAGACGAGATGAGAAAAAAAAAATGAAAAAAATGAATAAGAAGATCAGATTAATTAAGAAATTATAATAAATATGTGTTTTTTGCTACTTCAAATTATAAAAAGATATTTCACTAGCGTGTTAGAATTTGATATAATACCTTATGTTATGTAAGTTGATATATGTTTATGTGTTAGGTAATTGTCGAATTCATGTGCTAATAGATCAAATTCATGGTACAAGGGCTATCTGGCTAAACATTACAAGGACAAATGTCTGCGTAATGTATGAGACCCACATTAAGTTATGCATTATTACATTACACATGTCCTGTGGTATTATGTTTATGTTCCAAATGGTACAAGTTCCTCACATCAATTTTTTCCTAGACTCCAATATCAACCTCTTTTGGCCTTATGAAACAAAGTTAAAGATGGCTTACAGACACCTAATGTCACTACCCCTTAAATCCAGTGAATATTGAATGAAAATGACACTAAAAAATTGTATTGTCGTTTCTCCCGATCAGTTGTGGAAATGAACTTCCCTTAGCACAGGGTACAAATCTACGACTGCAATCAAGTCGGTATATTTTTGTTATCATCTGTTAGGAGGAGTGCCAGTGTGCCTTCCTCGTTATCAACAAGTTATGTCTTACCTTTCTTCTAAAGACACACATGAATCCATAGTCTTTGTGTAAATTAAAATTGTAATAGAACACAATACATATAATACTCATCCCGTTATTACAATGTATGATTAAAATTATATATACAATAATGATTACATATTATAAGTTACATCAAACGAATGGTAATAGAGTTATTGCTATATTATATCAAATTAATTGTTAAATCAAATAATAAAATATCAAACACTTCATTTAAATTATACCAGCCATGACATTAGTTTCATGAAGTTTGCAGCAATCTTAGCATATTACTTGATTCCGTAGAATAACGCTTTCTCTTTCTCTCTCTTTATACAGCGAACATCAAAGAAACATAAAAAATGATGAATTAATATGATTTCCGAATAATATTGGTTTGTAATATCACTTTTATCATAATTATAATTATAATAATGATTGAAAGAAAGCATATAATAGTATACGATTTGGAAAGCTCTACCTCATTGGCTTACATAGGATAGTGGGAAAATTACCCATGCAGATTCCGTATAAAACAGAAGAGACAGCAATTATTATTGTTAGCTGCAAGTGGCCTGGTGGCAAAGCCCCGTCTTGCTCTGTCTGGGGTGTAAAAATATATTATTACGTTAGTTGAGACCTAATGTATTTCCATAAGAGCAACCTGTTAAGGTTTATACTTTGTTGACCCATGAATTGACATAATTTCTAGCCTTTCTCAAGTCAAAGCAACCGTTTATCATTCAACTAAACCTTATAACCTTCAACTCATAGTGTACAAAAAGTCTAGAGCTCAAACTCTTGAAAGTATATTTTGCTTTGCAAATTACCAAACTATCAGAAGAAAATGTACATATATATAAATTCCTTTTCTTTTTTTTTTCTTCATTTTGGGTCATTTGAGACTTTTGATGTCTGCCTTTTTCAAAGTTGTCACATTTATAACATTGTATATCCATTAAATTAATTGGCATGCCCATTATAAGATCTTCAAGTCCTCTCTCAAGAAGGCAGCATAAATCAAAAGAACATTACAAGAAAACAAATGGGTTCAAGCAGAGTAAAAAGAACAAGCCAGAGAAGAATCAAGAATTCAAGATAAGCAATTGCTGATTCCAATTGCCTAACTGTATCCTTACCCGATGACCATGAAACACAAAACCTTGGACCTAAACCAAACCAAAATAAAATTGGGTGTCCAGAACAATCCTGTCCCACATATTTCCCTGTCAGTCCTTGATATTTTCTCAGTGTTCACACTCAACCTAAGACTGCCTAAGATATTACTAGAGACATGTGGCCAAGAGGGTCCAAGCACCGACCATTAATACCCTTACCGTTTTCTAATCAAGATTGACCATCGAGTCAAATTTGGCCCGGGAAAAAAACTGCCAAGTGCCTGAACAGAGAAGCTACAATAGTCACCAAGTATGGCTTACCTTGTCTTCTTTCTATGAATCTTCTTGGCAACTTCATTCTGTCATCATTCTTCTTTCATTTTTTGTTGCTTTTGCCAACTTTTTTCCTAATTCGGGATACTCCAAATCAGCTATTCTGCCGTTACTGGCCCATTTGAAACTAAATAGACCGCAAACTTGGCTGGTCCTTACTAATTTTACCAGTTCCATTTACTAACCTTAGCTGTAAATGAAAAAAAGAAGAAGAAAGATACTCTTTATTCCACCAATTCTTGAAAACTCTTTACTGCATAATAGGCATTGAATCATTCATGAAAATTGCATTTTGCTCAGTTGTCTTTCTGTAATGCAGGTTGTTACCGAGTTCGAAAAAATTTCAACGTAACCTTCTTCAATTAAAGGAAAGCAACATCTTGCAAGAAAATCAAGAGATTGAAGCAACCTATATAACATAACAATAACATGATTGACTGATAAATATATACAGAATCAAGCAGTAAAACTCTTGCATATATTATAATCATTATCCAAAACAGAGTTCCACCAGTTTTTGATATATTTACCTTTTTCAACAAGAATCATATCAAGAAATCAACGAGACAAAGCAGAGAAACAACTCCCAGATCGAACTAATGAAGACCCATTATTAATCTTATCAACATCAGGCAAAACACTAGTAGAATTAGATCGAGGAGCGCCTCGCGGAGAATCCAAGCTTCTTAGAAGAAGTCTACCCATAACAGAGATAGGATGTTCAGTTTCATTTAGAGAACAAGAAGATGACCTGAACTTGTTGCAAAAACTTATATGCCTATTCAAAGCTTCTTCAGTTGAAATATCCATATCTGATCTTATAATTTCATCTTTCACTGCCTCCACGCACAGGCCACATATCCATCGCCCATGGTAGCGTTCACGGACGCGGGAAATATAAGCAGGAGTGCACTCTTCAGTGAATCCACAAGAGTAGCATCTGACTGATTCTACTTCTAGTTGAGAGAGCGGTTTAGTTGCTGGTGTGGACTGTGTATCTGAAGTTGAAATTGCCATTTCCTTTGTAACACAACATTGAAAGAATGATGAATTTCTTGTCTCTAGAAATGTCTCTGTAGAGCCCTCTTTTTGTTATGTATTCATGTGTGAGGGGCAGAGCTGAAGGGTTGATTTTATATGTGGGGTGTCTCTGCTCTTTTGTCTTTTATGTTATTGTAATAATAATAATAATAATAATAATAATAATTGGGTTTTCTTTTCTTTTTTGGGTTTTGGATTGCGGATGGCAATTAGTGGGATTAGGGTTTTGGGTAATTGTGTGTGTGTGATTTGTGGTAGGTTTAAGGATTTTATTGTCCTTTTTGGTACTGTTATTTATGGGCTATTAATTTCTCCAATAATTGCATTCACAAAGTTATGGTAAATATTTTAATTTCACAAACTTATGGTAAATATCTTAATATAATCAAATCTCTCAAGTTTGTATCTTTATTTTCTCATTTCAACTCAAAATAGAAAAGAAAAATAATAATTCCTTAATTGAAGGTTTTAGGAGTAATTGATAATTAGGTAGTAGTGGGCCTCAACAAGGATTTTGGGTTAAGGCTACACTGCTAAAAGTTCATTCGACCTTTTCTCTTCTTTTATTTTTTTAAAATATATTTTATCCGCGTTCATATAATATTTTATTTAATTTAACAAAAATATTTTTTCTTATTAGAAACCTGAAGTTAGGGGCATTAAATTCTTAATTTTTTTATGTATAATTATATGCACCGACCCATTTTAACTATTTACGTACGATAAGAAGAAGTATTTTTTCTTTAGTTATTAATAATATTCAATTATCAAAAGATTTTAGCGGCCTTTTCTTTCTTTTTATTTTTATTTTATTTTTATCAATACTTTACTTTTTGGCCTACCGTCAAGATGGTTCTTTTTTTTAATTATTAATTAATCTTTTAATTAAATACTAGTAATTTTTTAAAGAACTTTATGATCTTTTATTGTAGAAGTAAAGAGTTTTATGATCCTTCATTATAGGGTGTTGAATTCTCCATCTATAAAAGTGGTAAAGAAAAAAAAATCAAATTTAATATTTAAACAGTGAGACTTATTAAAATATATCTATAAGTTAATGTATAGTTTAATGCCACTAAGTAGAGCGTTCTTCTTACAAAATTACAATCTGTTATTTTAACAACACGATTGATAATTGCTAGAAATAAATTGCTAATTTTACAATAAGCTTAATAGCTTAAGTCTATCGATTTCACCTTCTACATTATCCTCTATGGCAAAGTTAATAGTAAAACAAAGTTAACATATACATTTACTGAAGTAATTTGAAGAGGGTGAAAACATTAAAAGAAAATTATTGGAATAAAAAAAATCTGTGTGATACAAATTTAAAGAGAAAGAGGAAGTGGGCGGCAAGGGAGGGAAGAAGGAGGACATAAAATGGTTGAAGGAGAATGGAGCCCTTCCTCGCAGTCGCAGCCTGACATCCACATTTCAAGATTCAAGAATCAAGATTCAAGATAGACATCCACCATTTTCCACATTCATCCATTATTTTCTTGGTTTATAGTTTTTCCTCATTTCTAAAATCCTACTGTCTTTCCACCGTTCCAATTTAATCCATGCCATCATCACATATAAAAGGTGACCCTATTTTCACATCATAAAATACTAAAATTTACAATATCTCTCTAACAATTTATACTGTGGCTAAAAATATTTGTTTATATAAATAAAGTGTTTGATACCTTTAGGAGCAATATAGGTTTAAATATTTTTCTTAAAATTAAGTTAAATCTCATTGAACTCAAATATAATAATAATATTTTTCATTTTTCTCAATAGTTCATACTTTTTTATATACTAACTAAATATCTAAGATTTGATAGTCTTGTGTCTTCATCTCATTTCATACTATATTTTAATTCCATATATTATTCAATTTCACTTCAAATGCCAGTCATAAGCCGGATTCTTAGTGGGTGTTACCCAAATAGATGTGAAGTCTTCGGTTTTCTAATTTAATATAATTTTATAAAATGTTATTTATTTTATTTTATCAAACTAACTTTTATTCTGGAAAAGGAAAATGTATCTGTAATGACAGGAAAATACATTTAGCTACCACAATGTGAAAAGGGGGACTGTATGGGCCTACTTTTTCTGTAGAACGTGATATGTATATGTTATCCAGGGATGAGTAGCATAGTGCTGGCCGCCTGGCAGAGATCAAAAATTTCAATGCAACGAAACTGAGATATAAGAACATTTGCAGACCTGTCAACAGGCACATGCACAATACACCAGAAGAGTTGCCTAAACTTTACGTCTTGGAAGAGGCTCTCTTTTTTTTTTTTTCTTTTTCCTGTTAATTGATTGGTATTAGCACATTTATTCTAGGACCAACCAGAGAATTGTTTTATGTCTTACCTTGACAGGAAGGCTCACGTTAAACACTAACTAAACATAGTTTGAGCCTTGGTTGGAGTAGTTTTTCTGAATATTATACATTCTGAACAGATAATGATCCATGGCAATTGGATTCCATGCAACATCGGAAAAGGACCTATGAATGTAAAAGCTCGCACTTACTTATATCAGCCATGTGCTAGTTGTGCTGCTATTTCTCATGATGTGACCTAGAAATGTAGGCCATGTGTTGGTGTATGTGGAGGTTGTGGTCGGCAAATCAGTGTTAATGTATACAGAATTGGGCTATTATTTAATCTTTTTGGAGTGGGATGAATTGAAAACTACAGATGATGCATCATAAGCTTGGTATTACATAAGGTGAATTCATGACACTTGCAATCAAGCTCTTGTTCTCTATTGCATGTGAATTTGTCCAAGTTTTCTCTTTGAATGTGGTCTACAATATTCAGTCTCTCTCACGAGCACCCTGCACCAATGCCATGCCCTTCAGTACAGTATTATCCAAGATGGAAAGAAAAAAAAAAAAAAACTCGGTGCTGTGTTGTCATTTCAAAATAAAATGCTACCTTAGGTAGCTGCATTAATATCTTGAAAGTAACTAGTTATTTGGACCACACAGACAGTCCCAAGATTGGGTTGGAATTGGATGAGAATGGAATTAACGCATTGTAACATTCCAAGAACCTAATCCCATGTCAAGAATTTTGTATGCCAAATTTCATCATTTCGTCCCTATATTTTTTGAGCTTAGTCTATTTCGTTCCTAGTAATTTTAGTTATTTAATAGTCATTTATGTAGCTTTTTTGAGAAACAAACTGCACCTAAAAATAACCTAACTGATATCCTTAATACGGACACTTATCGTATCAGCAATGAACCCTTCTTACCAAGTCGGAAAAAACTTCTTCTCCTGCTTCTTTCAATTCCTCACCGCGTTCACTCCTCTGGTCGATCTCGATACAGCAACATCAACAACGGTAGAAGTTTAGCCATTTCAGATTCAGCTCGAGTTTGCAATTATCTTAATCTCATGCAAAAGCTATGAAATGAAAATAATATCGTCCCTTCTTAGCTCCACCGATCCAGCCTCAGACAAACAAGCTTTTGTTTCCTTTTCTTACATCTTGTTCTTGAGTTTTCGTTCTAGTTATGGAGCTTATTTCTGGCATTGCAGAAGACGTAGCTTGTGCTTGTGTTGTGTTATGTGCAAGCAGTTCTCTACTATAATCACCGTTTGCAATGGTCGAAAATTGAATTTATTTGATCCAATTTTATTTAGTCTGCACGAAAAGCAGAGAAGAATGACTTTGAAGAGGAAAAGACTTTATATTAATCAACCAACTCTCAGTACAAAGCAAGGCTTGAATTGAATGAGACTGGGAACTCATTCCACACCATGAACTCAGCATGTTGCTAACTTATCGTTAACTTGCCTCCTAACTAGAGTAAATTTTCCTCTTACCCTTTTATCCATTTTAATCTATTTTTATAATATGGGTGTGAATAATATATAATAATTAATTGAGTTGTAAAAGGATAATAAAAAGATAATTCTTATTTATATGGATTGAGTTAGATTGAATATGATACTTATTAACTAACCCTTTCGTCAATTTTTTAGATTATTTACAAAATCCTTTTTTAAATATTTTACTAATATTTCTACCTTCAAACTAAATGAGTTTACAAAATATAATTTTCATTTACAAAAAATATTCTTTTTCTTTAAAACACCAATAGATTTATAAGGAAAATAGTATATTTTTAAGAAATGACATAATATATGACTGTAACAATCCAGAACTAGATCATATAAGATATTGTCCGTTTTTGACTCTACTAGCCTCAAGGTTTTATTCTTTGATAGGTTCGAGAACTTCCTAGGAAGTCACTCATCCTGAAATTTTTTTAAAATTTATTTGAACCAAGCATTTTTAATTTTGGAGTTCCTACAACTCTACAGCCAAACAACCAAAAAGCACCTCATGTGATTAGTTCCAACTCTTTACATATATATTTCAACCATTCATCGTCCCATTTTAATGTGCAATTCAATTCATTCATGTATCCTCGTACCTTAGAGTGCTGACATCCTAGAAGCCGCTCATTGTCCAGGTATCATATCTTTGTCCCGGCGTCCACTTTCCACCCTCATCGGACTACTTCTCTAGGTCAGGCTGTCACATACCCACCAACTTTTGTTGGGTTAGTCCTCAAACCACACATCTACTGGAGGGATCCTGCTCTGATACAATTTGTAATGATCCGAAACCATATCACATGAGATATTATCCGCTTTGGCCTCCACTAGCCTCACGGTTTTGTCCATTTAATGGGTTCTAGAACTTTTCAGGAGGTCACCCATCTTGAAATTTCTCTGAACCAAGCACGTCTAACTTTGGAGTTCCTACAATTCCATAGTCAAACAACCAAAAGATGCCTTATGTGATTAGTTCCAACTTTTTATATATATGCCTCATCTCGATGTGCAATTCGATTCATTCATGTACCCCCGTACCTTAGAGTACTGCCATCCTAAAAGTCTGCTAGAAGCCGCTCTTTGTCCAGGCATCCTATCTTTGCTCCGGCATCCACTTTCTGCCCTCATCGGACTGCTTCTCTAGGCCAGGTTGTCACATGCCCACCACCTTCCGCCTGATTCGTCCTAGAACCATATATCTACTAGAGGGATCCTTCTCTAATACTATTTATAACAACCCGAAATGAAATCACGTGAGATATTGTCCTCTTTGACTTCGAGTAGCCTCACGGTTTTGTCCCTTTAACAGGTTCGAGAACTTCCCAAGAGGTCATCCATCTTGAAATTTCTCTGAACCAAACATGTTTAACTTTGGAGTTCCCACAACTCCACAGCCAAATAAACCAAAAGACGCCTCATGTGATTAGTTCTAACTCTTTATACATATGCCTCATCTCGATGTGCAATTCGATTCATTCATGTACCCCCGTACCTTAGAGTACTGCCATCCTAGAAGTCTGCCAAAAGCTGCTCTTTATCCAGGCATCCTATCTTTGCTCCGGTGTCCACTTTTTGCCCTCATCAGACTGCTTTTCTAGGTGAGGTTGTCACATGCCCACCACCTTCCGCCTGGTTCGTCTTGGAACCATACATCTGCTAGAGGGATCATTCTCTAATACCATTTGTAACAACCCAAAATCAAATCACGTGAGATATTGTCCTCTTTGACTTCGAGTAGCCTCACGGTTTTATCCCTTTGGCAAGTTCGAGAACTTCCTAGGAGGTCATCCATCTTGGAATTTCTTTGAACCAAGCATGTTTAACTTTGGAGTTCCTACAACTCCACAGCCAAATAACCAAAAGACGCCTCATGTGATTAGTTCTAACTCTTTACATATATGTTATTAATAATTTCCCGCCCTATTTCGATGTACAATTTAATTCAGTCATGTACTCTCGTACCTTAGAGTGCTGCCATCCTAGAAGTTTGCTAGAAGTCGCTCCTTATCCAGGCATTCTATCTTTGCCCCGGCGTCCACTTTCTATCCTTATCGGATCATTTATCTAGGTCAGGCTTTCACAATGACAATAATCATTTATTGAAAAATAAAAAAGAACATAATTTTCTTAATATTTTTTTCTTATGCTTTCTTTTTCTTTACTCATTTTTTAAATTTTAAAACTGTAACTTATATTACTAATATAATTATATTTTTTCAAATAGCCTATATTTTTATTTAATTAAAAAATCACTTAAGATCTTAAAGCTCTAAAATTATCACGGTGATATACTTTAACCACTATTTGTCTTGAATACTTTCTATATCTCACTTATTTATTAAATTAAAATTATAAATAAATATCTTTTTAAATTAAAATATCATAGTGTAAAGTAATCGTAGTACATATTTCAAAAAAGAAAAAAGAAAAAGAGAATGAATGAATCAACGAATGTTTGAACCATCATGCTTACTTATTTTCATCACTCTTAAAATCTATTATTTAAATTTTCATTATTTTTTTTAATAGAATCATTTGTTTGATTGATTAATAAATTTAGGGAGGGTTTGATTGATTAATAAGTGATTTTCATCCTTCAATTCTAAAGCTTAACTTTTTATTTTGCTTTCAAAACTATGTTAATTTATAAATTTATATACACCATTATTTTAAAAAGAGATTATATATTATTAGCAATTAAATGCACTTTTCTTTTATTAAGTATTACTTAAATTTAAAATCTTAGAAATTAATTTTATTATTAATAAAATAAAATTTATTGATTCTTTTACTTCTTCTTTTTCTCTATTTTTCTACTTTTGTTCTTACTAAAATTTCAGTTCACTGTTGATTTTCTTTTAAATCAATGATTCTTTTACTTGTTATGTAGCTTTTGAAGAAATATTTATAGTTATAGTAGTTTTTGAAAAGCCTATCCCATATAACTAAAGGTAAGTAAAAAATCAAAAAAATCAAACTGATCGGAATCGTACATCAATGTCTTCAATCAATAAAAATTAAATTATAAAAATATTTAATAAATAAAATATATAAAGTTTAAATTTTAATATAAAATTTAAAAGTTTCAGTTTGACAATATTTATGTCCCTAAATAAGTCTTTTTAGCTCACAAACAAGGTTTAAGAAATATACAGTATTAAATTGTCTCAATTATAATAAAAAATAATTTTATATAAATAAAATATCAATTTATTAAATACATAAAATTTCTACAAAATTATTTTTCACTTCATGATTTTCATTTTTCTTACTCCATTAATACTTTCTTTCACAATAAATAAAAATATAATCAGAAAAAAAGTAATTAATACTCCATTAATTGCTTAAAATAACACTTGATTTAAAATAAAATAAAAAATCTTTTAAACTACATCTATTTTCAAATAAAGAAAGTAATATACTATAATTTGTAGAAGCGATGAATAGCTAAGCAATTTAATTAAATTTATCAAAATTTAGTTTAATAATAAATAGAAAAATATGAAAATAAAAGATATTTGTAATATAAATTTTTTTGATAGATCTTATCATGTTTGTCATTCATAAAAATAAATGGATACATCTTGACACATAATTATATTATAAAAATAATTAAGAAATATAAAAATAGAATTTTTTTACCAACAATTTCTTCTGGATCATGTATCTTTTTCTTTGATAAATTTAATGTCATAACATAAAAATAAAACATTTAACTTAAAATACATCAAGAAGCTATAAAAAGAGTTTCACTAAAAATAATAATGTTAGTAAAATTGTAGAGACAAAATTGAGAGAAAAAAAAAAAGAATTGTATCAATTAAATTTATTTATAATAATAACAATAATAAATTGAAATAATTTATCAAATTTGGATACTAATAATAATAAAAAAGCTAAGGTCTATAATAATAATAAATTTAAAGTAATTTTTTTATTAAAATAATTAAGTTAATACTAATTGTGTAAATGGGTGAATAAAGATTTAAATGGGTTATATAAATGAATGACATATAAATAAATAGATTGTTTAAGAGGCACCATGTTTATGTTCAGCAAATTCTCATTCATTTGCCACCTCTGTTCCTAGAAAACTCAATAGAGAAAGAATTATCCATGGCTAACAAATCAATACAATTACAAATTAAAGAACTAAACTCATCACCTCCAACATTACGCTTGCACTGAAACCTCTAAATCCAACTCAAAGATGACGTATGATTATAGACCAGTTTATAAATATATATATATAGTCTTAGTTTTATAAAATATAAATATGCGTGAATGTATAAATATATACGCTGGAGCCTATTCTTTTGGGCCCTGAGGGTCTGCTGGGTGCCCCTCGCTCTCTTTTAATTAATAAAATACAAAAGAAAAACAAAAATGTAAACAAGATAACGGAGAAGGGGACAAGATCAGTAGTGCCTTAGCAGCACAAGACTGAGACCAGGGCTATCCACAACCATCCAAAGGACAAGTTCAAGCTCCAGATTCACCTGCTCATTTTGTGATCTAAACAATGAAAGCTTGCGCGCGTACATGTTTAAGCGTTGTGGTTGTCTGTTTACTTGCTTTTATATTTCAAATATACTACTTTTCCCCCATATCACCCGACTTGCTTCAACTGCCTGCACCTTTTTTTCTTCCTCCAAACAAGCAGTTACAGGTAATTAGATTTTGGGCTGTGCCTTAATTTACTCAGTTATCAACTTTCTCTCTTTGTTCATTCGAGCTGTGCCATAATCTGCTTATAGGAAGTGATTAAACTCGGAGAAGGATTTATACAAGGGCCTGAGGATGTCTGCATGGACAAAGATGGTGTATTGTACACAGCAGTTAGGGATAAATGGATCAAAAGAATGCATAAGAATGGATCCTGGGAGAATTGGAAGAGAATAGACAGCGATGCCTTGCTTGGCATCGCTCCCTCCAAGGAAGGTGGACTTATTGTTTGTGATGCTGACACTGTACGATCATTCTCAAACTTAAACCATTATGTTATGCTGCAACCTAGCCAGACCGATTGCACTAAATTAATTAATTTTTTCTTTTAAATTTTGGTATTGCAGGGTTTGCTTAAGGTGACTGAAGATGGAGTAACAGTTCTTGCATCAGAGGTTAATGGGTCTAAAATAAAGTAAGCACTCCTGTCGTATAACTAATTCTGTTGCCTTCATAATATAAATCAACGAGTCTCGTTTCCTAACTTGTAAGAAGATCACTAACATTGTTGCACATTAAGAGCATCGATCAGTTTTGACCATATTAACACTTTTAAGTATCTTATTTAAAAAACAAATTCAATGGTCGCTGAACACCAGTCAATAATTAGTTTAACATCGACTTTAGTTTTGTTTCAAATTAATAAAAAAATATACCTAAAATAAATAAGAAAAATTATTTTATTGAGCCAAAGCCCATTCGTGAAACATAGTTATTGATGACATGATTTTATTAGGTTTGCAGATGATGCGATCGAATCTTCCGATGGTAACATCTATTTTAGTGTTCCAAGCACCAAATTTGGGTTGCACAACTGGTATCTGGATGTTCTCGAGGCAAGACCTCATGGGCAGTTGCTCAAGTATGATCCCACATCAAATCAGACCTCAGTTCTGCTTGATGGTTTGTGCTTCCCTAATGGCGTTGCTCTCTCATGGGAAGAAGATTATCTAGTCTTCTGCGAAAGTTGGAAGTTAATAGCTTCCTTGCCTACTTTCTTTCTTCCGTTCTCTGTTTAAGTTTTCCAGCATCTCATATGTTCCTTTCTTCTAAATCAGATTTAGGTGCCAAAAACATTGGTTGAAAGGCGAGGACAAAGGTAAAACAGAAACTCTTATTGACAACCTTCCCGGTGCACCTGATAATATAAATCTGGCACCGGACGGCTCTTTCTGGATTTGTTTGCTTCAGGTACTTGCATTCTAATTCCGTAAAATCAAAAAACTTGCAATTATCACTTTCCAGTTAATTTCATGCTCAAAGCAGTACTTATGAAACTAAACCACATTAACTTGCACGCAGGTGGCGGCGGATGGACTGGAATTTGTGCACACCTCAAAGGCATCCAAACATTTGGTAGCCTCCTTTCCGAAACTGATTGAACTGGTCAATGGAGTCGAAAAGAATGCAATGGTGGTAAATGTGGCAGCTGATGGCAAGATAACCAGAAAGTTTGATGACCCTGATGGAAAAGTTGTGTCTTTCGTAACTTCAGCTGTGGAGTTCGATGGCCATCTTTACTTGGGAAGTCTGAAAAATAACTTCGTTGGAAAATTGCCGCTGAAAGCACCATAGTTTATTTAACCTATATGGAGATTTGGGAAGCAAATCCTGTTATAAACTCCGGAGACGTGGAGTTAACGGTAGAACTCCAAGACAGTCTAGTTTTTAACTTTCTTAGACCACAATACACGGGCAAAAATCTACCCAATGGGTCCATTATGAAAATGTAACCACTGTCAACTTGCATAAAAGCACCATTAAACAAAATTATCTGCTTGCAAAGTCGAGAAGAACCATTTAGTTGCAATCCTCCGTCGTGGCACATACGGAGCCAGAACCAGCCATCCTTCAAAATTATGGATGTAAGTTTCGTAAGCTTACTGCATACATAGGCATCGAATTTGCACTAACAAGACATTAAACTTGAAATCGCTGCCTTGTTGACCAGGTTTTCCCCAACCTTAAACCATTTAGAGTGCACCATCATTTCTTAACATAATGGAAAGCAAAAAAGAGAAGGGAAAAAATGTAGAATCATATTAAACCAGGGTACAATTTAGTAATTTCACAAAAATAAGCAACATAGGGAACATAATCTGAAATAAAAGCAGTTATCCTCTCTTATCCCCTTCTAGAAGTCCGTGATCAGCTAAGCATGTCATGGCGACTTCAACCACCAGAAGACTCCTCTCTGGTCCAAGGAGCTCTGGTTGCTCCATAAAATCAGTCACGTTCACTAATGGCAGTCAAATGTTCATCAATCTCCTCAGTTGACAGCACTCTGAAAACTCGATCGTCTGCTCTGACAACTCCCACCTGCAAAATACCAAATATTCAAGCAATGCCAAATCCAAATTCTGATGCCCCCAACTATTTGACACTACAAAATAAAGCAGGAATATAATTCTATTGGAAACAAGACGCCTAAATCAGAAGCTGCTGATGGTAAACAAAATAAAATTACACTATTGCAAGCTTCTCGGCCTTCAGTTACCTTTGATGGCGATCAGTCAAAATATTTGAGGCTAGTATCTTCTATCGCTATAAATATATACTTCTTATTTTGCAAACAATAGTACCTCAATCTCGGTGGCCTTGAAGTCCTCCTGAAGGACAGATTGCAAAGCAGAAATAGCAGTCTGCATGACAATAGTAATGTGCACCATTAGGACCTTCAAGTTTTACAAAATCAATTTTGGAGAAAGAAAAAAAGCTACAAAATATAGTCTGTAATCAGCCTCGCACCAATTGATCTAAGATAAATTCTTGCCTAGACTAGATGTATATCCCCACCTATACACCAAACTAATAGATAATCGGCACATATTCATTAGTTCTAAATGATGAAGTATGTGTCAATCATCTAATACCAAAGTATAAAACACTCATACATACGTGTCATTCTCCTATTAATTGTGGTGTACACACCAAGCCTAGGCAGGAAATCAAACCAAAATTAACAATCCTTTTCTAACAGAATTGTCAATTTACAGGCATAATCCATTGAGCAAAAGGAGTAAGATGATCCATAATGTTATTTTCATCTGATCTTGAGGTGAATTCACATATTTGGAACTCTCCATTACAATGCTACTTCCAATCTCAAAAAAAAAAAAAAAAAAAGAAGGGGAGAGGGAAAGAGAGAGACCATTCCAGTATCAACTATGGTTTCAATTCAATCCCTATTCACAGAACACACATTTTTGTAATTGACAGTTTTAGATAAAAGAATGTCTAAAGTCTTATTCACAATCACTGTTAATTTATGACTTGAAAAGAGCAATAACTTCCCCTCTAATGAAACCACCTCTCCTATCTCTCTTTCTCCTAATCTAAGCTTTGCTTAAATATCAAATTTAATATTTCCTCATATAACTTTATTTCAAGGAATGGGTAAGGACATAAATACCTGCACAGTTTCCTCATACGTGAAAGCTCGGTCATTTTTCATTTTCTTCTCTAAGAAATTGATAGCCTCTTGTTCTTTTAATCCAGCACTTGTAGCCTGAAATATATATTAAATCAAGTTCTTAGGGCACAAAGATACCTATGAATTCACTCAAGGTTAGTTAATAAATATCATCAGCACACAAATCAATCTTGTTTCAGATATATGAAGCATCTTAAATTATAAGATACGCCGTTTTAAGAGATTAGTACGCAGAAACAAACAACTTTTTACTGGTTTGTAGTGAAATCAATACATGTTCAAAATTTTCTCCACCTCACAGTATGTGTTTTCAAAATGGCTTCCATGAACATATTTTCTTCTAATCATATCCAAAATCCTAGGGCTGATTTACAATAGTCCATAAGACAGAACTAGTTCACCACTATTAATCTATAGTCCAGACAGGATATACCTACAAAATCGGGTAATTGAGAACCCATAGGAAAATGATTTCTACTTTTTGAAGGGATTCGAAAACAGGATTGACCACTGGATCATTTTGCTTCCCAGGTCATAGTCTTAACCAGGTTTTATGAATTAATATTCTTTAAAATATTCAATGAATGTTGGTTCTATAATCATTAGCATTCATGGTCGTGTGAGCTATTTTACAATTTGGAAATAATATACAAGGACAATATCAAGAAATTAATGTATTGTGATTAAAAGACAGTTCACCACCTACCTTGTGACCAAAAAAGTGGCCCGCTGGATCACATTTGTAGAGTTGAGGCCCATTCTCCTCATCAATACCCAAAACCATAGCAACTTTAAAGCAAATACAAGAAATATGTTAAATAAGTACAAGTAAGACCATGACCAGTAAGCAGAATTCGCGCAAGGTTACATGTGTATGTAGAATATATATTTAGATGCATGTTTATATGTACCCTTCTGTGTACATGCATAAATGCAAAAGTGTAAGAACTACAACAAAAATTAACAGTAAAGCAATAAATTTATGAAAAAGCAGAAGAAGAAAATATGTTAAATAAGTACAAGTAAGACAACTGGCATTAAGCAGTAGCTGCACATGGTTACATGTGTATGTATAATATATGTGTAGATAATCACATTTATCCACACCCATTTGTGTATAGGCATGAATTCAAAAATATAAGAACTACAACAAAAATTGACAATGTAAAGGGACAAATTTTATGAGACAGCAAAGAATAGATAGTAGAGCTTGCAAAGAGTAGATACGTACTTACTCCCAGGGGTCTCATGTAAGCATGCTGAGTATAAACCTGAGATTTGTCTGCAATCCTATGCATGCACCAAGGATATAATTCTTAATCAGATTGTTTAATAGACCCATCCACTTGATTATGAACAAATGATTGAGGATTGAAAACAAAGATAGGAATGCAAAAGAAGGATGTACTAGACAGAATATCACTTCTTGTATTAGGGCCCAATTAGAGTCTGTATACCACAAAGAATCAGAATATTTGAAAGCACTGAAGATTTAGTTTATAAATGCAAGACTAACTAACAGCTGATTTCCTAAACTAGCCTAAGATTTTTCTTGTTTCTTTTTTTTGAAAGCAAATTTCATAATGTAATTAAAATAAAAATCAAATACCATCTTGCCAATACGTCCACAGGCATTTCATATCCATATCTGAACCGGAACTCAGCTGCTTCATTCCTTGCTTGTTGCACCAAAGTCCTAGCATCAGCTGAAAATTGACAAAGAAAGTCAAGTTTCAAAAGCTTGAAATACATGAGAAACTCAACTAATAGCAAAAGCAAGGTCTAAAATTTTAAAAACAGAAGCTGCCCCAGTAATTTGCAGAAGGAAAAAAAAGTTTCACATCTTAAACAATATTCATCCAAAACAATGGGATAGATAAAAAGATACAAACTTGAGCGTGAAGCATCCATACAGAACACATGCAGATATTTTGAACTGAGTACAAAAATAACATGTTTACATAATAATCATCGCATTCAGTCATTGCACAAATTTGATTGTTGAACTCTTCTGAGCAAGTAATCAAAGTCGCATTATATGGGAAACAACTATGGTTAAACAGCATCAAAATCAATACTAATTTATTAGTTGAATGAAATTACAAAAGAAAGAGGAATATAATAAGAAGCTGACCAGTCATGCCGGTAGCAAGTAATCCAAGGTACTTGGTAATAGGGAAGAGATGAGTGACACTAGTCTGATCCAAAAGCTTGTCCTGCTCACCGTTATCCAAAACCACTAATTAACTAATCCAATAATTAAAAAAACCCTAGATCGATCAATCAATCAAATACAGACAATGGCCTACTTACCGGAACTTTCTTTTGAGTTACAACACAAACAGAGTCTTTACCACGAACTCCAATTGACGTTACTGCAGCTGCCTTCACTGCCTTAAATGCATATTCTGAATATAAAAAACATAAAATCAAAATTACTAAAATAAAATAATAATAATAATAAAAGAA
This sequence comes from Ricinus communis, assembly GCF_019578655.1. Lineage (NCBI taxonomy): Eukaryota > Viridiplantae > Streptophyta > Magnoliopsida > Malpighiales > Euphorbiaceae > Ricinus > Ricinus communis. Next base: position 28,940,761 of record NC_063258.1, read on the forward strand.
ATGACTATTCAACGTTGTGAAGTACATACCGACTTGGAAGAGACGACCTTCAGGAGAGAAAATGGTGATGTGACGATCGTAGCCACCTCCGCTTCCTCTACTCATTCTGTTTTTCCGTTGTTTTAGTTTTGAGCTTCTTAAATAATAAAATCGTTTGTGTTTTAACAGGGAAACGAATCGAAGCTCGATTTGAGTTTTGATCACCAGACTGACTCGCTGAACAAGAAAGCTTTTTTATTTTTTTTGTCCATTCTCTAAAATACCCTCCTCAAATTTCCCTCTCATTAAAACAGCGTCGTTTTATTTAAGCAATCGGGAAAATGCAGTAGTTAGTTTCATAAGATAAGATACAAATAGTATTTAACCTAAATCAAATGTTAAGTTCTGTAAATTAGTCCAAAAGAATTGCCAACCGTATTCCATTATTATTAAAGATTAAAAAAGAAACACTTTTTTTTCCAAAGAGATTTTGCAGTCCGGCCCATACATATATGCTTCTTGTATTCCCTCTAAATTACTTCATGACTCGAACAATTGTTGATAATGCTACTCATTGATTCGTATATTAGGTTTATGATCCTAATTTTGATGATATTATTTCCTATATGATTCTCTAACATTATTCTCCTCCCAATTTAACCACCCCTGATGCATACTTTATAGCATTGGAAGAAGCTGGGTCTCAAAACCCTCTTTGCCAGAAAAAGAACTTGAAATTTACAAAGTTGTTGACAAGAAGTGCCCATACCAAACTTCAAATTGTTCTCAAAGCTAGTGAAGTCCAACTTAGACCCAGCAAGGAATTATGAGACAAAGGAGGATCATCCTTCTGCGTTTCTGTACAAGTTATTGTTTTAGCCAACTCCATTACTGCATAAGAGAAGGAACCTGAGCTAATAAAGAGCTCACAGACACAACTTAAAACCACTATTTATGCAGATAAGGTGGAATCAGATTCAGTAACCTCAAAAACCAGTAGTTAGGAGCTTTGTCAACAATCCCAAATAAGCTTGGCCTTACAAGCAAGTTCAAATTATTACAATGAACACTCGACCACATTCCACAAGGCTTATTCAGCATTCTTTTAACAGGTTAATAGCCCTTAATCTCAGCAGCGCAGTTGCATTACATGCTCATAAACATGCTTACCATTTTGGTAACCATTCACTCAACAGGTAGGAGGTGCCTACCCTATGCTACAGACTGCCCAGCTGTCCTTTTCACAAAATTCTTTATGTCAAAATCACTGCTGTCAATCTTAGTGATGACACCCTGATAAGAGAAACACAAATTGTCAGATACAAATCATTAAATATTATGTTCATTTCAACCAACTTTTTAAGTTGTGTAAGAGAGAAAGAAGAGACCTTTTCTGTTATTATACCACTGATCAAATTCGCAGGGGTAACATCAAAAGCTGGGTTCCATACAGAAATCCCAGATGCAGCCACTTGCTCCCCAAGTCCTCCACGTGAATTTAATAATTCTTTAGGTGATCTTTCCTCTATGACAATGTGTTTTCCAGAAGAAAGGGATAGATCAACAGAGGTCAGAGGTGCAGCAACATAAAATGGAATATTGTGATGCATAGCACACAAGGCAAGGCTGTAGGTCCCAATCTTGTTAGCAGTATCTCCTGCAGTTTTCGTACACGTTAGTGGGTAACACTACAGAATTAAGCCACAAATCCAGATAAATCATTTTTCAATAGTACCATTTGCAGCCACGCGATCTGCTCCAACAATCACAGCACTCACTTGGTCATCTTTCATTAGTGCAGCTGCAGCGGAATCTGCTACAAGAGTAGCAGGAATCTTTTCATGCACCAATTCAAAAGCTGTCAGTCTAGATCCCTGCAGTTAAAATTGAAAACTGTAAACAAATAGAAAGGCAGCATAATAGCTGAAAGCATATGACTCAAAGATTATCCTTCACCAATCTCTATCATTGGCCAATTTCTGATAAATAATTCATGATGGATTGTAAATGCCTAACTAAAGATATTCAACATACTATCATACCTAATGTACCCTATAACTTTTCAGCAATCCCACCCTCAATTTTCAGGCTGGTATAATTGCTGTGCTATGATGTTGATTGTCTGCAAATCAGGAGGCGAAGCCTGCTAAATTGACTGTTTGCACAGCCCAGCCATGTGGAGACTATACAGTTTACCTGAAGGATGCACAAGTATGCCCCCAAGTGTCAACTAGCTTACTTTTTACAGCTTATGTTATATAATCATCCAATAAATAATTTTTCTTTTTGGGGATAAAAAGATAAAGGATTTTGTCTAAGTTTATTTGAAAACATGGGGATACAACACAACTATACAAATTAAACACTCACTTGGTTGAAAGGACGAGTTTCTGTGCAATAGGCTCTCCTTAACACTCCTGCAGCATGAAGTGCACGAATGACACCCAGGGCAGTGCCATATCCAGCTGTAGCAAGACTGCCAAAACAAAACTGGAACCATAAACACTTCCTCCCCTTGAAAAATGAGGAAAAGTACTAAAAGAAACACAAACACATAATGAGAACAATAAAAACCTGCCAGTATTGCAATGGGTTAGGATAGAAAGCCTCTGAGGGTTTTTCAGTTGGTTTTGAATAAAACTTGCTCCATGTGACCCAATTGCTTTATTTGAAGCAATATCATCTTTGAGCATAATTTCAGCAGCTTCTATGTAAGCCTATCAGATTGATAATGAAATTAGTGAAATAAAATATTAGAAATAACATGTAATTTGAGTAGTTTAAATTTCATTAGATGTCAACCAGCAAAGCCTAACTGGTTCAGGCTAACTGAACACAACTGGTAATAAATTAAAGTGGGAAATAAAAATCATATATTTTACCTGAAAAACACTATTGGAATCTGAAGCAGTAGCAGCAGCCTTGTATATAACTTCTTTAAGTTTATTTGCAGCATCAGAGAGATTGACTGCAGTTGGTCGGCTAAGGAAACATAAAAGACAATCAATTAAATTTCAACAGCTCCAGCAATTAAACAAATGTTATATTAAGTTAAAATAGTACAATTAGGAAACATCTTCAAACAAGATTAGCCAAAAATAATTTGTTAATGCAATAACCAATAAGCAAAAATTACAAATCCAGAACCCATGAATTACCTTGAAACAAGATATTCCAATTTCTTGAAAAGGAAAGAGGCAGCATCATTAGATGTCCCAGTAAAATCATCAAAATTAAAAACTTCAACTGCAAGAGAAAGAGCTGCTGCAATAGCAATAGCAGGTGCTCCACGGACCACCATCTCCCTTATAGCAGACCTGAAATTTAAATAAAGAATTCTCTTATTGCTGAAAGACAAAAAAGCTTGCAACCCTGAAAAATTAGTACGCAAAAACAAATCATCTTTTGCAAGACGAATTCTCCTTTCAACAATTAAAAACAAAAATTCCTTTTACCATCCATCGGATGAATTTCGGATATCAAGAAACTCAGTCTCGAGAGGAAGTTTTCTCTGTTATGCAACAATCAAAAGTTTAGATTTAGGAACAAAATAAGCTACCCAGATAGAAATGACAGGCCAAAATTGTCATAGCATAAGAATGAAAAAGAAAACAGGACCTGGTCGAGGAGCTTAAGCGAACCGCGATTGTAGCAGATAGATTGGAGAGTGTCGTCAACTTCAAGTTCAGAGCCTGAATTCGAATTATTTGCCATTTTGACTGTAAAAGTAGGCAATCGCTTTTTCAGTACTCCCGCTCTTAGGAGGATTTGGCCGCCAAGATTAGCTTACAAAGTTATTTATTTGCGTTGATTCATGCCGCCCCTACTTTATATATATATATTTTTTTTGTTATTATTATTACCGCATAGCTTTACGCCTATGTGGACTGGTTACTTCATTTTCTGGATATGGGCTGACTTCCTATTTTTTACCAACTTCATTTTTTCTATTTTTTTCAGTTCAGATATGCCGTTTCTGTAAAGCCTGCGAGTTCCTTAACAATTGAATCTAAATCATAAATGAACATCCTTAAAAAGAACAAACTTGGATGAAACAACACCGACGGAACAACTTTGGCCCAATGAATATATACATTTGCTCCAACAAAACAAGAATAAAAAGTGATTCTTATTCAATTTCATTATGGCTTCTGGCTTGTGAAAACTTCACAAAAATTCCTGTAAATGTAAAAACAGCCAATACATGGATGCCATACATCTTCAATAAATATGTTTCTTTCTTCGAGCATAGCCACAAGCAAGAAAGATGAAAATAAATGTTCATATTTTATTAAATGATTAGCAAAAATGTCACTTTAACAATCAACACTAGGGAAACTATTAAATACTAAATCTAACAAATCTTACTAAATAAAGAAAAACAAAAAGACTAATCTCTCCAAATAATCTAAACTAAAAACTACAATCCATCATCATCAACATGTAGCCTGCACTGCTAGAGTGTTGACGACATCACTTCCACAACTTGTGGGTCCAAAAACATCTTTAGAAGCCTCAAGTTTACACGTCTCCTTGCCCACGCATGCCTGCAACAATGGTTGGTTTAAACAGAGAGGGATTAGTATCCACATCCATCCACTTAATTAAATAAAATGAAAATGTTGAATAACGAGAGCCAGCATAAGATGGTTTGTTAATTACCTTTTGCACAATTGAGAAAGCATCATTCGATCCTTCACAAGTTCCTTTTACATAGGCACCACTTGTTCCTTGAGGATCACCGAAACTGGCGAATTCAATTGCTGAAATGGATTTACCATTGCATGATAGTTCAATTGTTTCTCCCTCACCAGCACTACCACTTACTTTTCCAACTGTAACAGTTTGGAAATTAACTCCTGCTGGATTCCCACCAAACTCCTCAAACAGAACCAATGTATTTTCGTAGTCATTAAAGAATGAGCGAGGAACATGATACCTATATCAATTATCATACATATTAATAGAAACTTAAATATACCTAATTAATATGGTATTCATCAAAGTTAAATGGTTCTCACCATCTCTGGGTTGGCTTTCCACAATTGGTGACACATTTGTTGTTATCATATGCACCCCTGTAGTCGCATACTTCAGTGCTGCAACCATCCTCCTCAGCAAGGAAACTTGGCCAGTATCTCCCAATGTTGTTTCCATTCACCCAAGCAAAACCTTTTCCCATTCCTTGCAAATCTAGCACTACTGGATCTTTTCCAAGAGGAGCTTTGAATGTGGTCTATAATATTTTATAAGAATTCATAAATATAAAAATAGAACATGTAAATAGGCACCAATACATAGGGACAAATTTCAGTTAATACCTTGTACCAAATCATCATCTTATTTGTGGGAAGATCTTGCTCTACCCATCTGGAAGCATGACGTGAATTAGAACTATATAATTCATTGTGGAATCCATTCAACCCAACACTGTATGACCATTTGTGTGATGATAGATCTTTCACAACTTTCTCATCACCCCTATGTCCAATTATCTCCACTGGACCAGGAATTCCAGTTTGTACCAAATCAAACATGGGTCCATAATTCTGTGAAAAAAAAAAAAAAATCAGCCTTAAGTTCTAATGATAATGCTGATTATTATTGTTTATAAATTGTAATAATTCCTTTTGCAGTTTAATTTTAATCAATAATTGTGTTAAAAACATATAGGTTAATTAGTAGAATACCTGTAATCCAACTGTAGCACTAAGAAGACTGATTACGTTCTTTCCTGGTCTCAACTTGAGACTCTTTTCAAAAACATAACTAAACACTCCATACTTGGCAAATTGAGAACCTGATATATGAGAATTAAGATTATAATCGTCGTACTAAGCTTATAATATATGTTCCAAAAAGAGAGAGATAACATGTGCCCTCAAATCACAAATATATTACCGAGATGTTTTCCATTTACATAGGCATGTAACACGTGACCACTACCATTGACTCGAAGAGACATATCAGAACTCCAGACTGGATCATCCTTCTTAATATGAAGACTATTTATCAAAAAGTAAATTAGAAAAGTTACGAAAAGAATAAGGAAAAAAGAACAATCAACATAATGAATTAACTTTGGTGTTAAAAATGTTACCTAGTCATGTACCAAAGATAATCACTAGCATCATTAGCTGCAGCTTTTTGATCAATTAGTTGCCGTGCATGAGCATGGCCCTTCCCCAAAAGGGAAGTTGTATGAGTGTTCTCTGGAATCCAAGACCATTTAAGCGAAGAGGGTTGATCTTCAGCTTCATTCTTTTGCTTTACCATTATTGCAGTTTGAGTTTTAACCTATATATATAGTGATGAAGTTAGATAGAAATTACAACCACAAAATTAATCAATGTTTTGCTGAAATTTTACAAATTTAATTACCTTAGCAGTATTATATCCAACATTCTCGCAATCAGGAAGGATACTAACAGACCATGCTGGAACATTGTATTCTGTTCCTTTAAATACAATGGTAGCATCTGATGTTTCATTAGCATTACCGAAAAAGCATGCTGATTCTTTATCAGTTGCATAAATAGTGGCCTGATAAAGCAAGAAAAGAAAAAATTGTTAATGAAGTAGACTATTAACTCCAGCAATTATATTACAGAGTCATGTATAATTACCGTAACAGAATTATCATAGTCTATAGTGGATATATTGCCATGAGTAAGAGTGTATTCCATCGAATGCAAAATATCATGAAGCTGCTTCAAATGCCCCCACTTTGGCTGATTTAGATTTCCTGTTTGATTGTAAATAGTAATTCATTAATGATACTAAAAGAGAATTGAAACATCACAATTCATTAACAATACTAAAGAATAAATTACCATATTCATCGAGAGGAGCATCGTAATCATAAGATGTGGTGATATATGGACCACCAGCTGTTCTTCCAAAATTAGTACCACCATGATACTAAAGATACAAACATACGTTAAATAGTTGTTTTGTCTAATGAATACTATAATAAAATTTTATATAATTAATACACACCATGTAGTAATTTTGGAAAGTGCCACCAGTTTGGAAAAATCTAGCGACAGCAAACGCAACATCTTCAGCAGTTCTATGTGGATCCTTACCACCCCAGCTCTTAAACCAACCAGTCCAATTCTCAGTCCACATTTTAGGACTATTCGCATTATTGGGTGTGAATTGATCGCAATACCAACCATTGCAGGTGTTGATCTGAATTTTAATTATTACAAAAAAAAAAAAAAAAAAAAAAAGAACATGTTAAGATTTAGTTGCTAGAGTTTAATTGCTCATGAAACAGTAAGGAATGCAAAAATAATACCATCGGTTGAGGAGCATCACTCTGTTGGCACATGATCCATGGAACTCCAATATCAAGTGATTCGGCCATATTAGAACACCAGTCTATGTATGTCTTTCCAGCTGCTCCATATGCTGACATTACGTTTCCATACTCATTCTCGACCTAAAACATCGCACAGTTATTACATACAGATAGAAAAACAAAAAAAATTGAAAATATGTAAATATAAAGCTTCTAATAGTACATACCTGAGCAAGGATAATAGGACCTCCTTGAGAAGCAAAAAGATTTTCATCTTTCATCATGTCTACGATTAAAGATGTAAAATTTTGCATCTCATTCATAAACACAGAGTTTGCGGTACGCAATTCACAGCCTGGCAAATTGTGTAACCACATGGGAAACCCTCTAAAAAGAAAAAAAACATATTAATATCAATATCTAAATTAAGAAAATTATGTATAATATGCAACACAATATTTAATATCAATTATATTTCATATAAACTTTTACCCGTAGTTCCATTCAGCACAAACGTAAGGTCCAATGCGAAGAACAGCATATAGACCTTCAGCCTGAATTGTCTTGATGAATCTCACGAGATCAAGATTGCCACTAAAATCATACTGGCGACGAGATGGTTCATGAGAATTCCAGAACACATATGTTTCAATAGCATCTAGTCCACCTTCTTTTGATTTCTTGATCAAGTCGGGCCACATCTATCGTTAACAACAAGTCCCAGTTTCAATATCACAGAAATCAGTTAGCAAAAACAATATCATATAGTGCATAAATATCTAGAACAACAATAAAATAATTGAAGAACTGCAAACGACAAACTTGAAAGTAGAAACTAAAAAGCTAAAAGATAATTACTTCAGCCGTGCTTCTTGGATAATGAATGGAGCCAGATATTAAAACTCTACGTTTTCCATCGATTGTTATTGCTCTACCATCATGGGAAACAATGGTTGCTGAAACAAACGTGAAAAGACAAAAGAAAATTGCAACTACAGATTTTGAAGAAGCCATCCTGTTGAAACTGCAAAGAATAGTGTTGAACAGGACAGGTACTGAGTATTTATAAGAGAACATATGAGACATTGTAGATTTAAAATTACATATCAAATCAAATTGAAATACGTTAACGAACAAAATTTAAATACTGATAGAGAGTTATCCAAAATCTATTTTTATCTTTTATCTTAAATTATATGTAATCTTTTGGAACTTAAAGTTCATTTATAGAAGGATTTAACATTTGTATTTATTATTTACCGTATATATTTTTCATGTTATTTATTGGAATAAGTTGTAGTCCTTTTTCTTTTCGCACAACAAAAAAGGCTACAACTAGGCATATGTCTTAAATTTTGATATATATATTTATTTATTTTAATATTTATATTTATTTTTGACATATAATTTAAATTTATGTGTTTCTATTGATTTATTTATTAATAAGTTATATTTATAATTAAATATTGACTCTAATCTTAATAAATAGCATACAAATTATATTTTAATATTATATTAACTAATAAATAATTTTCTAATCAGATAACAATACTAATTATATTTTAAGAAATAATATATTAAATTATATTTTAATATTATATTAACTAATAAATTAATTTTCTAATTGGATAATAATTCTAATTCTAGAAAAATAACATCTTAAATTATATTTTTAATATTATATTTAATAATAAATTAATTTTTAATTATATAGTAATTTTTTGTCCTAAAAATAGTAATTTCAATTATATTGATAGTATAATTCATATAATACTAAAATTAATTAATAAATATTTTTAAAATAATATTTATATTATTGCATTAAAATCTTAAGAAGGTTAAAAAAATATTTTAAAATAATTGGTTTGCTATTTTTTAATTATTATAAATTAATATTAAATATTAAATATTGAATATTTTAATAAATTATATTTATCAACTTGCTTTTATAATCTAAATAATAATATGAGTCATGCAATACATGAGTAAACGACTAGTATATATAATTTATGAGATCTAAAATTTTTATGACATATTTTTGATACATGAGATTCAATCTATTGTGTAATTTTGTAGTTTTTTCTATTAATTTATTGATTTATAAGTTACATTTTAATTAAATACTAACTCGATTCTAAAAAATAAATTATTAATTATATTATATTAATTAATAAATTATTTTCTAATCATATAATGATATTAATTATATCCTAAAAATAGCATATTAACTATATTTTAATATTATATTAATTAATAAATTAGTTTTCTAACTGGATAATTATTATAATTCTAGAAACAACATCTTAAATTATATTTTTAATATTATATTCAATTATAAATAAATTTTTTATTTTAAAAATACTAGTATCAATTATCTTGAGATATTAATTTATATAATACTAAAATTAATTATATATAATTGTTAAAATAATTTTTATATTATTACATTAGTAGAATTTTAATAGTTATAAAAAATAAAAAAATATTTAAAAATAGTTAGTTTACTATTATTTTTAAAATTTTATAAATTAATATTAAATATTAAAATTTTATTAAATTATATTTATCAATTTAATTTTATAATTAAAATAATAATAACGATTATGCACGGTACGAATAAAAAACTATTTATTAGATAATATATCATAATGATAACATCAATATATATTATGTGAAAATTATCAGTATGGCTGAAGTACTTTTTCCATGAATAATATGGGCTTGTAAAAATGGATAAAATAAAATTAGTTTATGGATAAAATTATTTTTTTATAATTAAATTTAAATATATAAATAAAATAAAGCAGAGAATATTGGAAGAAAAATCATTTATTTTTTTGAAAAAAAAAAAAGAAAAGTGTTTTAGATATTAGAAAAAGAACCATATTTTAACATATAATACATAAAAAATATGCTATCAAATATAATAGGCTATCCGAAATCAAATTTGGATAGATGATCCAAATTGGTTTGAAAGTGATCAGATTATCTATTTGTATCTCGAGTATATATATAATTATGTTTTGGATCATAATTTATGTGTATGATTGATCAAAATTTAAATATTTATATTAATGAGATAAAAATATTAAAATGATTATAACATGAGTTAATATTAATAGTATTTAGTTCTATTATAATAGTAATTAATATCAGATAATATCTATCGAATTAATTTTATATAGAACTGGACATTGATCGATAGTGAATAAATAATTACATTTTGATATCATTTTTTGTATTGATTCTTGTTTATAAATTAACTAGTTTATATTATTATTTTGATTATAAAATTAAATAATAATATAATTTAATAAAATTTTCAATATTAATATTAATTAATAATATTTTAAAAATAATAATAAATTAACTATTTTTTAATTTTTTTAATTTTTTAAAAATTTTAAAATTTTATTAGTGCAGTAATATGTAAATTATTTTAAAATATTTATTAATCAATTGTAGTGTTATACAAATTAATACTATTAATATAATTGATATTAAAATTAAGAATTTGTTATATAATTAAAAAATTAATTTATTATTAAATATAATATTAAAAATATAAGTTAAGATATTATTTTCTAAATTAGAGTTATTATTCAATTAGAAAATTAATTTATTAGTTAATATAATATGCTATTTCTTAGAAAAAATTAATATCGTAATCTGATTATGACACTATTTATTAATTAATATAATTTTAAAATATCAATAATATGTAATTAATTAATTAATTAATAAAAATTATAAAATTATATAATTTGATATATTAAAAATAAATACACATAACAAAATAAAAATTTAATATGATAAAAATTAAACACACATATTAAAAAAAATTTAAAATTCAGAAATTAATATATATATATATATAAATTAATTAAATTACAACTATCTATGTGTTTATTAATTGATTGAAACATGGCATGTATGCTTATGTAATTTGTTCACTTTTTGGCTGAAACCTTTTCATATCTATTATATGATAATAATAAGTTGTTTTTATTAATTAAAATTTAATTTATAGTGAGATGATGGCATATATATTCTATAACAAATTATTGTTGCAGTCGAAGAGCATAAAATTGGATGAACAAATGTTGATTATCCTACTTTTTGGATTCAAAATCAAATGTTATAACGTTATGGGGAAAATCTGAAGAGTTGGCATTGACGTGACTGATTCTAATTACAAACCTAACCTGCTTCATTTCAACAACGTTAGACTTATAACTGGAAATAAAAGCTACCTACTTCTCCATTTCATCTCAATTCAAACTCTCCCAGAAATTAAAAATTAAAAATAAAGATTGCTGAATTTAAAAATTAGTATATTAATTTAAATAATATTGGAATTAATTAATAAATAATTTTTATATTATCAAATTTAGAAATTCTAAATAAATTAAAAATATCTAGAAATGGTTAATTTATAAAATTTTATAATATTAATTTTTTATTAAATTATATTCTATTAATTTAATTTTATAATTAAAAGTATAGTATCTGTTTATTAATTTATTAATTTTAATATTATTACCTAACAACATTTCAAATCAAAGCCCTCACAGCAAAAATTAAATTGCTAGTAGTATCGGTGTCGCTCGCATCCTCTTTGACCACCGTCTCCCTGAGACTGCAAACATTAGTCCACCCAAGATACGATGTCGCTTCCGTACAAAAGAAGAAATTCTTGAACTATTTTATTATTTAATTTACAGTTCTGTCCTTCTCTGCTGTTCTTCCAGAAATTCCATTATTGTATGAATAGAACTCTAAAGACCATCTCTTAAAATCGTCCCCCTATTTAATTTTTTTGGGAAATTCGTATAGTTTCATTCACAGATTCGCGCCTAATCAGGTAAATTGTATCATAACGCATCAGCTTCTTGTATTACATGCACATACTTTTTTTTTTTATTCTCTTATATTAGTGACTGTTGGTAATTCCTTTTCTTTTTTTAAAAAAAATAGGCTTTGTTTTTTTTTTTTTTTTAATTTCATTTTCCTGATTTGAGATTTGCGGGAAAGCTCTGTGATTTTATTAAAATTGCTGCATTAAGTTTTAAATCATTACTAGAAAGGAATTTTATTAAATCATTGGTGATTATCATTCTGTAATCATTACATCACTTTCTATTTTCAGTCACTTTACTAGAGGCTGTTTTTTTTTTTTTCTGTTGCGTGAAATTAGAGTTTGTTTCAGGAAAAGAAAGATCATATTATTAAAATCATAAGCTTGAATTATAAAAAAAAATCATAAATAGTGTTTGAATTTGAAAACCGTAGACATCTAAATTTAAACTGATTTTTTCTGCTTTTTTCTTTTTTTTTTTGTAATTTTTATTTTCACGAACTCAAATACTTGCATGTTTCTACACATTTCAGTACTAATTTAATGAAACAAAACCCAGTTAGTTTCTTTGGCAGCATACTCTTTGACTATGAATGTGGAATTCAGGTGGAACTAAATGAAAGGAGGTTTTTCAAGATTCAGGGGTAAAGAATTGCCTCTTCTACTTATTGTTATTATTGGGACAATAATCCTAATATGGGCATGGGATAGGACCCCTTTTCTTACTACTTTGCTTCCGCCTAAAGAACAGTTGCACCTGTCTCAAGGTATGATGCCCTTGAATTCATCTTTTTTACCTGTGATGATATCTGCTATTTTTAAAACTTTGCTTTTGATATCATAGCCTAGTGCTGTTGTGTATTATTGGAGTAGGACTATACAGGATCGACCTTTTTTAGTTGTCTATATATTTACGTGATACTGATACATTTTCTCTGACATGGAACCTTGTAGCAAATAATTCATGTTATTGGACATTTAGTATTCAAACATGCTGTGAGGACCATAACTTAACTTTTTTGAAATGAATTTTGAAACTAATTTTGCTTGTTGCTTAAGAGTGCAATGTTGAGTACTTTGTCTTTGCATGTTGTGGCATAGACATACTAATAAGTAATCTTATTGTTGGCTCAGTATCTTCAGGACCAAATTTACATACAAGCAAAGATGTAAATGCCACTGATCAGAATTCTGGAAGCAGCAATTCACCAATGACTCCTGCACAAGAAGAAGGTAATTTGGTTGCTTTCATTCTGAATTCTTGCGATGAGAGAGGTGATGAAATCCAAATGTTTCTGCCCTGTGGTTTTGCTTATCTCGCTCTAAATATCATTTTAATTGGCACATCCTTCTTTTAGAAACATTATTTCTTTGCAAAGCGAATTTTATATTTTTCATCTCAAATTTATATTTCTTTTCTATTCCTCTCTGGATTCTCTGTGGAACACCATTAGAATTTGCAAAGTCTCCATAAGTCATGAGATGTATGTGACTGCAGATACTTCCCCAGCTGCAGAGGATACAGAAGCAAATGATAAACAGCTTGTTGAAGTTGGAAAAAATGGCAGTGGAGACAGTTCTACTGCAACTGAAACAAAAGGAAAGCAGAACCAGACTGTGGGAGAAAGTATTCTCAATGGAAATGAACAGACTCTAGATTCAACAGCAATAGAGGATTCTGCAAATACAAGCTCTTCTATAACTAGTACAGAAACTAAAGAAAATGGGGATGCTGAGAGTTCTACCTTGACAGAAGAAATGAATAACCAGAACATAGGAGAAAAAGATCTGAAACTAAAAGATCAACTCCTGGATTTAGCAGCACCAATAGGTTCAGCAAATTCAAGCTCTTTACTGGGGGAACAAGATGAGAAGAACTTTACAATGTTTATGAATAATCAAGGTAAATTGTGTTTGTATGTTCATGGATTTCTTGTTTCCTTGTGCTTGTGGAAACTTGAAAGAGCAACCTGCCAAGACTACTGTGTTATATGTGTGTTAGTTTTAACGAATCGCATACATGCTTCGTTAACTATTTGCTTCAGCATATTCCTTGTTTGAGGTCATATGTTGAGCTATTTACTTGATTGGTATTTTAGGGCACTATTCGAAATATTCAATAATTACTTTTGAAGTGTTTGCTTGTCTGTTTGGAGGCTGATCTATCTGGAGAAGCCCAATAACAGGAATATTGTTCTTTGCCTGTACTGGCTGATAATGTTGCCCTGTTAGAGGATATTAGCTGGACTATACCTGCTCCTTATAGCTGGTAAATTAGTATCACGAAATTTTGAAGATGCAAGTTCTTTTCTGATATTCAACAACTAATTTGCAACAAATATTCTGTGGAGTGTAGTTCACTTTCTTGTTTAAGCTAGTTCCCTGGTGAAATAATTGATAAACATGAGCATCAGCACAGTTCAAATATCCACCATGTATATTATTACTAATTTGTGATTTTGGTTTTATCTGATTCTCACTGCAGCCTGTAATTACACCAAAGGAAAATGGGTCGTAGATGATAATCAGCCTTTATATTCTGGGTTTGGTTGTAAACAATGGCTTGCACAAATGTGGGCTTGTCGGTTGATGCAACGCACAGATTTTTCCTATGAAATGCTACGGTGGCAACCAAACAATTGTCAAATGGAAGCATTTAAAGGGTCTGAGTTCTTAAAAAGGTATCCCATGAACATTTTTGTATAATATGCATGACATTTCCATGGTTGTTCAACATGGTGATGCCTTACGGATGATTATGGTAGAACCCAATATCCCGAACAGCCAAATTAGCAGGGACCTCTAACTATGGGCTGAAATGTGCTCTACCTAGTTTCACTTCCCTTAACTTGAATGACAAACTATTTGAACATTGACCAAAAGCATCAATTGAGTTAATCATTATCATTACATAATTTGCCAACCAATTAGTTGCGGGCCAGAAAAAACTCCATTATCTTGTGGTTGCATGTGTATCCATGCCTACCGATGCATGTCTTGTGCGAATAATTCTTATTCTTCATCTAAAATCATATATAACTTTTGTTTGATCATATGAATTGAATTGGCACATTCCAGGATGGAAGGGAAGACACTAGCTTTTGTTGGAGATTCACTAGGCAGACAGCAATTCCAGTCTCTAATGTGCATGATCACAGGTGGAAAGGAGACTCCTGATGTACTTGATGTGGGCAGGGAGTATGGGCTTGTCCAACCTCGGGGTAGCGTCCGCCCTAATGGCTGGGCCTATCGGTTTCCAAGTACCAACACTAGTGTCCTTTATTACTGGTCAGCTTGCCTCTGTGACTTAGAACCCATTGATATAAAAAACCCAGCCACTGATTATGCCATGCATCTTGATCGGCCACCTTCCTTTTTGCGTCATTTTCTTCACAAAATAGACGTCCTTGTTCTGAATACAGGGCATCATTGGAACCGAGGGAAGCTTAAGGCAAACCGCTGGGTCATGCATGTTGGTGGAATGCCTAACACCAACAAGAAGCTGGCAATGATTGGAGATGCGAAAAATTTTACCATTCACAGCATTGTTGATTGGGTGAATAAGCAGCTCCCTAAGTATCCACATTTAAAGGCCTTCTACCGGAGCATCTCACCAAGACATTTTGTTAATGGTGATTGGAACACCGGGGGAAGCTGCGACAATACAACCCCTATGTCTGTTGGAAAGGAAGTACTGCAAGATGAATCTAGTGATTATAGTGCTGGGCGTGCTGTTAAGGGGACGGGGGTAAAGCTCTTGGACATTACAGCATTGTCGCAGCTGAGGGATGAAGGTCACATATCACGATTTAGCATTACTGCCTCATCAGGAGTGCAGGATTGCTTACATTGGTGTCTACCTGGTGTTCCTGATACATGGAATGAAATCCTTTTTGCACTAATTAGTGATATGTCAAAGGTGCAGAATGAATAATTACTGACAGATATAACATTGAAGATGATCATATTCTTTTGTGGCTTCAGTCGTGCACCATCACGGTGATGCCGCCGAACAAGTTTGACACTGGAACTTATGATTCTAAACTTTCGATCCTTGGCAAAGGGATTCCATTTGTTCATTCAAGCGGCAGGTCTTTCTTGTTGCATAGTTGAAGATTTAGCCTTGGGTTTATAATTCATCTGACAGGAATTTCTTTATATTTTATTACGTTGAATGTTCTTTGAGACACAAAGCGTACTGGAGCTCCCAAACTTGTTAACGAATTTTGGCATTTTTATAAAAGTAGGGAAGAAAATGTAGGAGGAAGAGTAGAAGAATATTGGGAATTCCTTTTCAACAGCGGATAATTGTAGAAATACAAGCAATTTCCCATATAACACCAGCGTGTGTATACTTTTTTTTGCAGCACTCGTACGGTAATATAGACAGTAGCATGCACTAATATATAAATTAATAATCGTTCCTTGCTTTGTATATGATCCTGGTGCAAGTCAATCTTTTTAAGCGTGTTAAAAAATAAGAAGTCCGATGGTATGGGCATGGTTATTTTCTTGGGCTGTGCAGCCGGCTATGTAAAGTAATAAAATCTTGTCTGCTGAGAAGAAGGCATCAAGACAAGTACTCTTCTGTAATAAGAGTTAAGCAGTTATCCTCGATTGTGTCATTGCAGCTGTGGTTGTGCAGTCCTCACGCGGTAAAGCAAGGGAGAGGGACGGCTGTAGTTGGAGCTTTCACAGCTGAAATGGATATTCTATCAGCTGGCAAAGGCAAAGGGTTGTAGAATTGCAGTTGCACCCGACCCACTCGGTTTGAGATTGACTACCCAAATCTGAAATCATCAGGAAAGTTCGTTTTATGTGGACATGCCAGATAATGGCTTCATTAACAAGTCTCCTTTTCCCACCAGTAATCAAAGCTTTTAGAGTTGTGTGAAGTACTTCACTATGCGCTGGGGATTTCGACTCCTTTTTTCTTTTTTTGGGGAAGGATTTCTGTCTCTCTCATTTACCTCTGCAGCTCCGCCTTCTCTGTAAGAAAGTCAAAGGCGAATGGATCTCTGAAGTTTATGATTAACATATTCGATTGAAAACATATTACTAAGTCCGTCCTCCACGAGTCTCATGTCCATTAGATAAAATTACCGCTTAAGAACAAGCAAACAAGTCAAAATCACATAGCTAGCTAGCTAGTGGATAAGCTGTTCAAACATACGGAACCTAAATTCTTTTTAAAAGGGGTCTCCTATTTTATTGTCTCTATGGGGAGGTTGGGAAACAATCTTAATGACAACTGCTTCCAACACGCCACGTTTGCTTAGTAGAAAACAGCAGATTCTGTCTTTATGCCTCTCTTTGATAACGTTCCATTTCATCCCATCTATATTCTATGCAACACTCTGTCATTTTAACGTTATAGTTTTCTTAACTTCCATCAACTACCTGTCAGAACGGGCATCCTACGTGTCAGTCTCTCTTTGGCTCCCATATGAATATGTCTCAGCTGACTCAGCGCGACCCTAAGGAAACGGGCGAAGAAAAAAATTAGCGGAATCATTTTAACGTCTCTATGAATTCAAAACAAAAACAAAAACAAAAACTAGAATCAAAGGTACCATTTTTGCGACGAGAAGAAAGAAAAAGAAAACGAAAACCCAGCTCAAGAGTGATTCTTTACTGCTTCCATACGATCTAGACGTTGCCTTTTTTATCCTTTCTTTCTCAGAACAGAAAGTCAAACTAAACAAATCGACACAGCTGATTGATGGCAGAAGAATTTGGAAACTCTGTAGAAGATGGACTGAAGCTATCAAAGCGTTTATACTATGGCAAAGACAGGGCGGTGGCACCACCAAGACCGGTGGTGCACATGGAGAAATCGGCAGAAGCATATCTACCTACGGCACCTATGATTTATGCAGTGATTTCAGATCCGAGTATTGTGGATAACCCAGATATGCCAAGCTACCAGCCGCACGTGCATGGCAGGTGCGATCCACCTGCATTAATTCCCCTTCAAATGAATAGAATAGAGCTCGAGGCTGATTCTTTTTTGGATTCTGCTATTGTTCGGGTTAATGGGTCATGGAGGGTCCATTGCGTTATGGGCAGCAAGAGCTGTGATTGTAGAATTGCTATTCCTATGGGAGAGCAGGTTTGTTTAAAAGTTGATTTTTCCAAAAAAGTTTGGAACTGATTAGTTTGTTGATTTGGGTTTTTGGTTTTGCATCGAAAAGTTAAAAGTTTTTTGGGGTCAAATATAATCCTTATTTTATGGTTACTAAAATGATGAATTCTGATTAAGAAAAGAAGTAAAAGGGTGTATAGACTGATTAGCTTTGTTGCTTTATTTACTTTTGTTGTGTGTTTGAACTTTGTTTTGCTTTTTTTTTTTTTTTCTTTTGTTCTCAAGCAATACATTATTTGGCTAACAGGGTTCAATTCTAGGTGTTGAGGTGGAGGTTGCTAGAAAGTCTTATTATACTGAATTGATTGCAATGGATGACAAAAAAGATACGGAGAAGGAATGTCGACCGGAAAATGGAGGTTTTTTGACTCCCCAAATATTTACCCTCACAATACCAAAAGTGAGTAGAGGGCAGATTTTAAAGCGTTTCATTTTAATAAATTCTTTTGGTTGAAGTATTTTCTTCTAAAGCATTTTCTTTTGATTTCAAGGTTGATGGGGGCTCCAGCATTTCAATTAAAGTTAGCTGGATACAGAAATTATTATATCATGATGGAGAATTGTCATTGACTGTGCCATTTAGTTTTCCGGAGTTTGTCACTCCTGCTGTAAAGAAACTACCGAAAAAGGAAAAGATACTATTGAATGTGAACTCTGGTACTGGAACTGAAGTTGTTTGCAAGACAACTAGTCATCCTCTGAAGGTGCACCTTTGACAAAGGTTCCTTGGTAATTGGTAATGAATTTTGTGCATGATACGCTAAAATCTGATATGATCTATTTATGTTACTTTCCAGCAACTGAAACGTGAAGCAGGGAAGTTGGGCTTCTCATATGAATCAGAAGTTCTCACCTGGACAGATATTGACTTTGCTGTCTCATATTCTGTAAGATTTGTGCCATTTTATGTTTTTTACCACATGCTATTGCGTTTCCAGTGATGGCTCCTTGGATATTAAGTGGTTGAATAGGAGTTCCATGAGCATCTTTAGAAGTGGATTGTTTTTATTTAATTTTGCATGGGAACCTTCATAACTCTACCATATTATGTGATAATTTAGGTTTCTTCAAGTCATATATTTGGTGGTGTGATGTTGCAATCCCCTTCTGCCCATGATGTTGATCAAAGAGACATGTTCTATTTATATCTTTTTCCAGGGGATCAGCCAAATATGAAGGTTAGTCTAGTATGTGCTCTATTTGATATGTGATTTTTTAGTTTAACATATAATGACACAAGTCTAGTATCTGTCCTCATCTTTATTAATCTTATAGGTGTTCAGAAAAGAGATAGTATTTATTGTTGACATAAGTGGAAGCATGGAAGGAAAGCCGCTTGAAGGTATGAAGAATGCAATGTCTGGAGCTCTCGCCAAGCTCAATCCAAAAGATTCGTTCAATATCATAGCTTTTAATGGAGAGACCTATTTGTTTTCTTCATTGATGGAGTTGGCTACTGAGAAAACAGTTGAAAGGGCAGTTGAATGGATGAATTTAAACTTTATTGCTGGGGGCGGTACAAATATATCGGTTCCCCTAAATCAGGTCAATTCTCCATTATGGTTTTCAGATCTTTCTTCAAATATTCACCATTTTCACAGAACTTATTGAGGCTGTTCGATATCTAGTGAATAAAGCCTTCAAACTGGGAGTTTTTGGTGTCTTTTATTTAGAATTTAATGCATTTCCATGCATTTTGTACCTTAAATTTCTCATATTTAGCTCCTTCAAATCCAGTATAATCTTTGAATACCGACTTAAGTGAAATGAGGATTGTTAGTGTGCTTCCACCTCGGCTATGCCCCTTTGGACTTATCTAACAAATCACCTTATATATCCTTCTAAAACACAGAAGTAAAGAGTATTCATCAATCTTTTCTTTCTTTTAGGCAATGGAGATGGTATCAAATACTCAAGGTTCACTTCCTGTCATTTTTCTTGTCACTGATGGGGCAGTTGAAGATGAAAGACACATTTGTGATTCAATGAAAAAATATGTAAGAGGCAAAGGAGCAATATGTCCACGTATATACACTTTTGGCATAGGTAATGGATTCTTTTTTTTGGTCCTTCAAATGGTTGAAATGGTACATATGACCACATTGCAAAGGGTGTTGTATGTGATTGGTGGGAAATTTTTGGGAATTTTATGATATCATTGTATGCAATTCTTTTTCCTTAACTTTTGGCATATTCAACATTCAGGTACATACTGTAATCACTATTTCCTGCGCATGCTTGCAACGGTTTGCAGAGGGCAATATGATGCTGCATATGATGTAGGTTAGTTCTGGACTTTGATAAAGTTCCCTTTGGTATTTCTTTGTGGGGGAAGGTGTAAAGTATGCTGAGTGAAATGAACTATTGTTTACTGGATGCTCCTAATTGTCTTAGTTGAACTGAATGGTTAATAAGATATTTGCTATATCTGGGTATTTTCTGAGTGAGTTCAAAGGGATAACAAACTTTGAGGTAAGAATTTGCCCTGGTTGGCTCCCATTTCACCTCTTTAGAAATGCTGTTTGTGTGTGTGTGTGTGCTCAATGATTGAGACTATCGAGTTTGGGAGCACAGGGACAACTTATGCCCCTTTGTGGACAGCCCTCTGGTTTTCCGATTAGTCTTGGAATTAACATGACTTGGATTCTGCGCCCTAGATAGTGGCTTTGCCCATTCCTAGACTGCTTTTGTGTTTTTAAACTTCAAAATTTCGTATGCAGAATTTTATTTAGTTTAAGTAGAGAAGTATTCTCTATAATAGGAGATGCAAAATTATGCTTCTTTTTATTTGTAACTTTTGTTTGTTCATGTCCAGATTCAGTCCAGGCTCGAATGGAAAATTTTTTCAGCAGAGGTCTTTCTGCTGTTCTTGCGAATGTAATGATTGACACATTGGATGATCTTGATGATGTGGAGGTATGCTTTGGATGACTTTATATGGGCTTTGGTTCAATTACAACAAGTCAGTTTATTTAACTCCCACTATTCACAATCTTGGTTGAATGCAATTCCAACTGCTTTTCACTTGCTGCTTCTTTTTGTGCGTTGGTGAATATCTTATCATGGAATGACAATAGATGTTGTATGCAAGAAATCAAACTGAGATAGGCTTCTTATTCTCAGAATTCTCAATTTTTCTCTTTAATAACTTTCCTGATAGGAAATCTGAACATGTGTACAATGTTCTGCATTGAGAGCTCCATGGATTCCATACCATATGTTTTCTCTGTTTCCTTTTATCATGTTCATGGCTTCTTCATCAATTATCATATTGATCCTGGCTTTTGAAATAATTTGTCTGCTATTATTATCCTGCTTAATGGATAACTTGAGAAGAATTGAGAGAGAAAGAAGAGAGGAAGATGAAGATAGATAGACAGAGAGAGAGAGAGAGAGAGAGAGAGAGAGAGAAATAGAATTATTTCATTATTTAGTAAAGTCTGCTATAATTACAGCTACTCACTTGTTGGTACTTGACAGCTGCTTTAATATGAAGACAGTTTTTCATCTCACACTCGTAAATTTAATGTTTAGTTTGAATCTGCAGGTGTACCCTTCCAATATTCCCGACCTTTCATCTGAAAGTCTGTTGATTATCTCTGGGAGATATCATGGAAACTTCCCTGGAATTGTTAAAGCCGAAGGTGTTTTAGGAAATTTGAGTAATTTTGTTGTGGATTTGAAGATACAAAAGACAAAAGACGTCCCTTTTGACAAGGTAAGGCACCAACTCACAAGCTTGCTTTGAATTCTGCTTGACCTTTATCTAGTCTTTCCTTGTCTAGACTATTGTATGTCTCTCGTTAATATATTGTTTGAATTATGTGCTCATGGTTCATAGCTCCTGCGGTCTCTGTGGTCCGCAGTCCACCCTATGTCTGCCAGTGTCAGTGTTTTGCATATTTTTATATTTTCCCCTGCTTTTGATATTTGGCTGAGGGGTGATTATCCATATGTAATCCTCCTTTTACTTATGGCCTATGATTCCATAACCTATTATATAGCATTTGTTGTAATTCTAATTTGGTAGTTGATTATGTAAAGGGTTTGTTTTGTGTTCTTATATTTTCTATCATTTATATTTTCTGTCATTTACATTTGTGCTTTCTTACATGGATAATTTAGAAATTCTGTTGAATGAATCATTTCACCCTATGTTTCAATAAGGATCTTCTTTATTAGTCCAACTTAAAGTTCTGTATTAATCGTTACATTTCATGCATAATAGCTTTACAATTTTGTATAACCTCTCCCTTCTGCGACAGATTTTCGCAAAGCAACAGATTGATCTGCTCACAGCCCAGGCATGGTATTCAGAAAATAAACAGCTTGAGGAGAAGGTCTGTTGAGGGTTTCTTCTTGGTCATCTCTACAGCTTCATTAATGCATATTCCTAAAAGTGTTCCGAGCAGATTCTAGGAGTTGCTGACCACATCTGTTTGTCCTGATTAACAGTTTCCACTTCCTAGATAATGGAATTGCTGATGCTGTTTACTCTTTCTGCCAGGTTGCTAAAATGAGCATACAAACTGGTGTAGCGTCTGAATATACTCGTCTAACATTACTTGAGATGGAGAGAGGAAATCAAGCCATAGAATCACCTAGAGCTCACAAGGTAAGTATTTACCTAGAATATTGCATTTATGCTGCTGCATTTGTCTTAAAAATCACAGGCGGTTCATCCTTTTCTTTATATTATTTACTTTCCCTATGAAATATTTTATGCCATTAGCTATTCATTTAACCAAACCATTTATTTAAACATGTAAATCATTAAATTGTTATGCAGTGCTTTGGTCCTCTTTTCTTTTTTTCTTTACTTCTTCTTCCTCTTTTCTCTCTCTCTCTGATAATTTAATAAATGCATCTACAATCTTACCGCGCCATCTATCAAATTTCATGTAAACAGTTCTCAAACAAAACGGATTCTCTAAAGGTGGACTATAAAGGCCGGAGGAGGATATTGCTACAAAACTTTGGAGTTGGCTTTGGCAATTTGGCTGCAACAGCTGATAACATTCCTCCTGGAGTTGAAGAATTAAAGTTGCCTGAGGCAGCTGAACTCATCATGAAGGCAGCTTCAAATTGCTGTGGCAGGGTATGTGGTCAGTGCTGCTGTATGTGCTGCATCCAGTGCTGCTCCAGGATGAATGATCAATGTGCAATAGCATTGACGCAGCTCTTTGCTGCTCTTGCATGTTTTGGCTGTGTAGAATGCTGTTCTCTGTGCTGTTCTGGTGGTGATGGACATTAGAAGGTTGTGATATTAAGTACTTCATATTAACAATGTACATTTGTTATACAGCATATACTCTACATTTGTTATACAGCATAAAACAGAGTGTTCGTTCAAACCATTTTGCCTCTTTTATATCTTCCATCAATTCATTAAACCCAAATTACCTGGGGTTGTACTCTCTTGTTCTTTGACAATTCAGTTTTCCAATTACAGCAAAGCCATATTGGGAGTCAGAACAAGAAATGTTTTTATCATAATCATAATCGCAAGGGGCTACAGGATGCTGAGGAATATGAGAGACCGGAACAATTCAGTTGCATTTTAGTGGGTTGTGCAAAAATTGGAGAATAATGAAAATAAAATTTGAGGCAAGAAACATATTTATCATATGAGTAAAATGACGCGCTGGTACCAAATCTTAGCCACTTATATCCATTTGGTAACATTGATCTTAGTAAAAGGTGCTTTAGATGCACGTGGTTCAAAGTTAATGCCAGATAAAAAAGATTTTGTCCGATCACGCTGCCGCTCTGAGGGATTCGATGCGCTGTGTGTCTTCCTTCTCCGCTTTCAGATAGCATTCAATTTGTTTCATTTTGATACCCCTCATGTTATTTCTGTTACTTCTGTAGGTACCAATGAAGATTCAAGCAATTATTTAATGATGTGGCTACTAGATTTATAAAATATCACAGACCACTTAACACATATTTTGCTAACTCTTTTATTTAATAGTAGTCAGTAAATAAATAAAATCCAAATTGACCCAATAAATTATAGTGCCATTGTTTCAAAACTAAGCTCGTTAGAGTCCCAGTCCAATATCCAAATTCTCAAGGCTCAAAAAATTGTGACCTCCTTCAACCTCCATCTCCAATTCTTCCATTACAATATATCAGAATCAAGAATAGCTTTAGCATCAACAAAAACTAAAACCCTAAAATTTGAAATCACAGAGAGAGCATTTTATTTCACCAACACAACAGCTACAACGATAAAAACAGCAACAGCAGCAAAAGAAAAAAAAATAAAAACAGAAATGGACAATAAACCAAGAGAACACAAAAGAAAATCCAAGGAAATCCCAGCAATAGATATCATGGATTTTCAAAATGAGATCGTATCTCTCCCCACAACCTCTACCGCAACAGAAATACCACAAACAAACAGTAGCCCGCCTCTCCTTCGGCGTGGAAGGCCAAGAAAAATAGGAAAACACACAGATATTAGAACCCAAATCATCAGAAAGGAGACTGAATGACACAAAAAGCAAAATGGAAAAATCCATGTGCCCGGTCATGATATTAGACATAGTAACAATAATATAATAATAATATTGGGATTATTGGGGTTGCAAAGTGGGAGAGTGTAGTGAAAATGGTAGCATCAATGGATGCAGTGGTGAAGGTGTTTTGTGTGCAGACAGAGCTGAATTTTTCACAGCCTTGCCAAAGGAAAGGAAAAGGCAGTATAGTTTGAATAGTAATGGATTTATTTGCTGACTAGTTTTAAATAAAAGAAT
Source organism: Ricinus communis (assembly GCF_019578655.1). Lineage (NCBI taxonomy): Eukaryota > Viridiplantae > Streptophyta > Magnoliopsida > Malpighiales > Euphorbiaceae > Ricinus > Ricinus communis. Next base: position 28,965,810 of record NC_063258.1, read on the forward strand.
TAGCAAAACAAATGGTCCGTGATTTTTTATAAATTTAATAGCCACGTCATCAATTAACAGTCAAAATCTTAGTACACTATCTTCATCAGTGTACTGGCAGAAGTAATTGAAATAATAAGAAATATACCAAAATGAAACAAATTAAAGATTTAGTTCCAAATTGATATAAATTGCTAAGTGGAAAAGTATATGTATTAAAGACTTTTTTTATTTGCAACTAAATCCTCAAAACTTTGAGCTAAACATATTAGCACCCAACCGCATACAATTCAGTAGAAAAGAAAGCTCCATCAGTTTCTTCGCAAGTCCACCTTCTCCTGTCAGCCACGCAAAAGCTTCACAGAAGATCTAGGTGGAGAGTGGCAGCACCATACTTGATGATCACTTCGAATACTAGCTTTCCCATTTACAATTCTTTTCTCTTTTCCTTTCATTTCCTTATCTTCTTTCTTCAAAGTTTGGCATGCCCGTCTTTTCCAGTTGCTCTTCCACTTTTAACTCTGAGTCTTCCTTGTCTTCTGAACCACCTGATCTCCAATGAAAAGTTTCCTGAATCTTTGTCACACCTTTCTCTACAGGTCCTATTGCTTGATTTATAGTCAATACAACATCTTTGACAACCTGCTTCCAAGGATACATACGTGAACCTAAATTTATGGAAGCCGAGATTTGCAAGAGACAGTCAGTTACAAATATAAGCTTGCTGTTGGCGAGACTTACAGATTGACCACCTTGAAGAACAATATCCTGGACACTCTCAGTGACACTTGTTCCAGGAGCCTCAACCTGAGGTTCTGTCTTTTCCAGCACAGCTGGTTTCTCCTCATCACCTTCCTCCACCTTCAAATCCACTTTGGCTGTTTCATTGGCGACTCTTCCATAAGCAGAAGCAGGAACATAGTGATATGGCTCCACTGAAAACACAAATACATGGGCAACAGCTGCAATGGCCATCTTCAAGCCACAGAAATATATATAATTCAGTCTATGAGCACAAAAAAACTTCAGATCTATATTAAAAAGATACTTGAGATGTCTGGTATGAATTGTACAAATATTCCTTTTCCAAAACCATAATGACTTACTTCTATACAAATCAGGAAATCCTGCAATCCTGTCCGGAATTTTCCCTCATTGGGCAGAATATCAGAAGCACACAATAGAGCAATGTCCACACCTTGCCACCATGTAGCAAACACAATAGCCTTGAAGCTTATGAACTTCGAGAGTGGCTTTATTGGTCTAAGTCTTTCATGCATTATATTATAGAAGTGAAGAAGACAATATAATGCCCACATCTGACTGAAGTTCAGCACTACTGCTATATATGGATATCTGCAACAGAGTGAATCATCAGTTGGAGTCAAGAAACTTGTGCAGAAAAACTACTTGCATTTTCCAAGAAAACCTTTATATCTGCATACCCATAGTACCACTTGAATTCGCCATCACCATAAACCCCGAAGAGTTCCAACAAGAATGCCAGAAATGCACATAAAGTCTTGAGAATCATCTGAACGAACTTGAAGCTATTAGAATCCATCCTAAGTAACAAAAAATATCCAGTAGATGGAAAGTTGTGCTTACATATTGTACAAGACCGAATTTTTCAATTGTAAATGCATCCCTTCCAATAATATATGGCCGGCAGAAAAAGTTCATAAATGACCTCTGGTGTACACCTTGATTCTCGTCCAATTCTTCTAGCAATGTCTGACTAAGCCGTTTTTGAGCTTCATTTTCAAGAAGTTCAATGACTCTCTTTTCTCCACCTGGCATATTGTCCAAATACATATAGCACGAAAACAATCAATAAATTCTGACAGAGGGTTAGAGCCTTATCAAGCTAGAGGTTCAACTGAAGTATTACATCTAGATTAAACTCCATAATTTTCTCGAATCTGTAACTTTTATGTATGCAAGTATTTGCATTGATTGAACTTCTGCAAGGACGTTAAGACAGATAGTGGCACTATTTTATTAGCTGACAGAATGAACAATATTCCTGAAACAACGCAAAAACTAAGACTTACCCAAACAAGCAACCAAATAGCTTCCGAATGCATACAAGGCAAATGCTTCATAGCAATTTCTTAAAATGTCACACACAAGAGAAAACTTGTGATTCCACAATGAAATAATCTGCAGAAGCCAACAGAAGCCTATGAGTTTCCACCAATGACTATCATCAAGTCAAAGAAAATGACCATTTTTTTTTTTCTTTCAATTTTTCCCATAAGGAACACTACTGCTAAGTTTTCTGGATACACATCGAGGAGCTCTGAGATGCGAAAAGGTCTTCATTGTTTTAATGTAGTAACATACTGAAACTCAAATAGACCATAGTAGACGAGAGATAGAACCTTACGGACTCGGTAGCATAGACAGGAACCATGAAAAGAACTGCTACGATCCATTTTTGTTCCTGGAAAGAAGTGAGTTCAAGTTTTAAATAAGAATTGGCAGTTAGAATACATATTTAATATCTTCTATGAACCTGATTCTGGATCAAACCAATCATTTGAGTTCAAATGTTCAATAAAATTCTTATTTCCAGATACGCAAAGAACAAACCGCAGGGTTGGTATATGATCTGAGATGTTGGAAAATGAGGAAAATTGAGAGCACTACAGCTACAAGTGCAAAGCATCCTCCAATTATAACAGCTGGTTGGTGCAAATCTGTATAGGCATCTTTATAGACTGAGATACCAGTTGGTGCCATTAGCTGGCGCCAATCTTTAAATTTTAATACTGGGCACTTTACTTCTTCAACCTGAGACAAGAATTAGAAAGAACAAAAGAAAAACAAAACATATAAATCCACTCCCTATATTATGATAATGGCAAGAAATGTGCAGTTTCAATGTGAATATTCAGTCTTTTGATTAGAAACCCAGATCATTTGTAGTCAGTCGAAAACAAACTGAAAGCAATAGAAAAATGTCAGTTATAGTGGTGTTTGAAGTTGACACGTTTGCTTCGCCTTAGACTGTAGCAGTTATGCTCATGCCACGTGGTTCTTGCATAGGCAACATTATCGGTAATTGGCAAACGATAATATATAAGTCCCTGAAATTTTAGCCAAAATACAATTAAATTCTTCAATTTCAATATAGCTCAATTAGACTCTTAAAGTTAGAAAAATAGAATAATTATATCCTTCAATTTTACTTTCTTTTTAAATAATGATAATGGTTTTTTTTTGTCAAAGTAAAATAAAAATTATTATTTATGTTCTTTACTCTTTAAAAGACATAGCTAATATTTCCTCACAGATACAAACAAAATAATTAAATTAAAAAATAAATAATTCTTTTTAAATTTTAAAATTAATTGGATCTTGCGACTTTACACTGTAAAATAAAATAAATAGTGTTATTTTGGGATTTTTTAATTACACTTTTACCAGAAATTTATACCCTTTTGGCTAGGTAATTTGTTTTCAAAAGAGATATATTCTATTAGGACCACTAATATAACAATGCAAAAATATTGGTATATTGTTTATGATCATTATTTTAGTCATAAATAATAAAATACAAATTACAAAAAATAATTCGAATATTCTAAATAATTTATCATATTTTAAAAAACTTGTAGCAATTTATAATAATTTTAAAAGTCTTTTAACAAAATTTAATATTTTTAAGTTACAAGTATGTCAAAAATATCTATTAAATGTATATAGGAAAATATTTAGTGTACTAATTTTGGGGATATTATAGTATAATTACAAACTAGTTCTATTAATAATTAATAAAGGAATATAATAAAAATATATTAATATTTAATTAGATTAGTAATTTATTAATTAGTCAATTAATTATATAATAATTTTAAATTTATATATCAACATACTATTTATGTATCAAAAATAAATATGTAACATACATAAAAGAAAATTCATCTTATTAATCTATTATCTGCTAATCAAATTTATTAACTAATCATTGTCCATACATATATCGTGAGACTATGTTGTTATATTAATTATGAAAATTTAATGCATAAAATTTAAATTTGATATTTTTATTTAGAAAATATTAATATATAAAAAATTTAATAAAATATTAAATTAAATATTATATATAATAACAATTCAATAAAAAATAATTAATAATGTATGCGATTAGATTATTTTGTTATTATCTTTTAGGATTAAAAATATTATCCAATAAAAAAAAAGGTACTAATTAAATATTAAAAAATATAATTAATTGTAATAAAAAGAATATTAATTAAGAAAATTTAGAAATTTCCTGTGTAAGCGCAACCGCCAGTAATGGTACTAGCATCTTCGACAAATCAATCTGCTCAAGTGGCACTTCCCTTCCTATAACACTAGCTTCTCAAGCGTATTCATTCCACCTCTGACCTCACCTACACTACCTTCTCAAGCATATAATCATCAGCTAAGGATTATACTCTTACGGTCTGCCCTTTTATCATGACATTATGGTACGAACACTAACTAAAAGTTCATCTAATTAAGGTTATTTTTTTGAAGGAGATGCTATCCGAGTTTTCAGCATCCGAATATAGTCATCTCCCGATTTTCAAAACTTTCTTTTTACTTTTTTTTTCTTTATAATTCCAACTTCCAATATATAAACAAGTGATGTACTGATCCAGCTAATTCTATAGCCAGATTGATTTCTGTATGTACTCGAGCATGAGGATATGCAGGAGCAAAATCATAAACGCGCTCCATCTCTATTCCTTGCTTTTTATGTGGATTTGCTGATGATGCATCCTGTAGCGCGATGACAAAAATATCACACGTAGAAAACTTAATAATTTAGTTCAAATCAAGAGTTTCAAGGATACCCTAAAAAAGAATTAAGCACAAGATTTGAATAAACATCGATACAAATTAATTACAATAATATATTTACAGTGTACTAGCCTTTACTGCAACTTGTAATTAATAATTAATAAAACCTAATTAAAACATAAAATAATACAATTTAAGCATTGGACCAAGTGTCATTCAAGCCAATTATTAGCACGGGCGCGGAGCTGGTCTGAAACAGAAGCTCATACGATTCTGTAGCCCGCTGCCGGTGCTGGTTAATGATGATCAAAACAGAAACTCCTTTGGTGGTGAACCAGCACCAATTCAGTTTAAAAACAAATTTGGTCGCAGGCCCAATCCGAATGCATACTCCATCAGACGTTTTATACTAAAAATGACCTATCTTCGAGTAGTGCGACCTTTTTAACGAGCAAAGGCGTAAGGTATAGTTGAGAGGTAACATGGGTTACTTTCCTTTATGGACAGGATGAATATATGCAAGTCTCCAAAAATAGAATGAACCAAAACCTTGAAAATCTAAAATCAAGACCAATAAACGGTTGGCTTCTGGAAATGTGGTCACATGGCTGTACCTGTGATGAAATTTCATAGGTTTTATTATTATTAATATTCTCACGTAGGCATATACTCATTAAGCGCTCTATCTATATTGTCTTGCATCTCGATGAACTTTAGCTAAGACCAACCCCAAAGCCACCATCGATCTCATTTTCCTAAGCAAACACAACGTGGTCATGGATATGACATGATTCACATTTATGTACAGTGGAACTTGAATTATATATACAGGCTAAGTTACGTTTGATTAATGAAGGTTATCTCTCCAAATAGTAAACATTATTTGTCACGTAAAGAGAACAGTAGATGCATGGTACGGACTGATTCCTCCGTACACAAGAATGTTCAAGGACCACACACGAGAGCATAATATAGTATAGTCCCCAACAGTGGCAAAGCATTTCATAGGCTACAGATAGGAAGGATGACAAATGTCGTATGATGCCATTTTTCTCTGATCCAAGGGATCTAAATGGTTTCAACTGCTTAGAAAAGTATGCGTATAATTAATCTATAGAAAAGGATTAGCATAAGATGATTACAAATTGGGAGAATGAGAGGAGAGATTGCTTAGACTAGACAAAAAGATAGCCAAATTTGGATTTTTAATGAAACTGAAAATTGTCATCAACTTCTATATGTACATCAAAAATGTTGGATGTCCCCCTCCAAAAATATTTAAATTATACACCCAACCCAAGAAATATTGGCTGTAAATGTAATTCCCAACAATGAATTAAAAGAAAAAAGAAAATGAAGCTAACAACAGGGTTACATTACATGAGAAATTGGTCAGGGTCAGACCAAGTCCTTAGAGACACGTGTTGGTCTTGTCCAACCCGATATTCCATTCTTCATGAGTAAGTACAAAGTTGTCAAATAATTTGCAATAACCCACTTGTGTTGTGGGTATGGAACCCCACGTGAATGGACAACTTCACGTGCCAATGGCGGTACTCCATGTATGGAATTGGAATACTTATATATATATTATACCATCCCATTCATCCACCATAAACTTTGCTTTCCATCACATGTTATAGCTACCTCATTAGTTAATTGCTTTGCAATCTATAAATTATATGATCATACTATAACCATATATTATGCCCTTCTTAATCTGATTACTTGTTCTGTACATCTCAACAAAATAAAAGTATTGAATTGTGGATGTCATCATTTCAATGCTTAGTAGAAATAGTATCAATTCTTTTGTTGATCCTCGGAAACTAGCAAGTGATTAACTGGTTGAATATTAGTATTGAAATGCTGAAGCGTTTATAAATTCTACTGGATCAAAGCTTTGATCAAGTTGACAGCAGGGATTTGTTATTTAATCTCAAAATGATCCTCAATTAAGGGATTTGCAAGCTAAATATGTCAATAAGATCCTGTTCATTTCCGAGGTTGAATTTGTGTTTTTTTACCCCTATTGATGAACACAGCCAACATTTTCAGTACAAGATTGTAAAATACTAGATCTTATGCTTGTAGACCTGTATTTAGGGCTTTGTCACCCTCGTATGTTTACAAGGCTGATTTTTTTAATTCATTTCATTTCATTTTATTTTCAGGAGAACTTTTTACCCCGGCAATTAGTTCCAATTCCAAAGCTCAGAATTGCTTACGAAAGAGTGTGGATCTTGCTTGCAGGCATTTTTATTTTTACAAGAATTTTGAGTTCCTAATTGATTGCTGCTGGATTGGCTCAAAGTAATCACTTCTTTTTTAAAGCCATCAGTACAGTAGCAGTTTGTTATTGAATGATTTAATTGAGATTTAAATCAAATTAATATTATTTTCAAAGAGAAATTATTTTTTTTAATTTATAAAGTGAGTATATCTAAATCTTAACACAATTATTATTTTTTAGGATGTTAGCATTTAAATATTTTCTTTTTGGCAATATCAAGATGCACGGCTCTATCTATCAAAAACAAAAACAAAACCAAAACCAAATTTTTTTTAAAAAAAAAAAAAAAAAAAAGAAGAAGCACGGCTCTATATCATTAAATGGTGAATATGCATAACGATAGCTAGATGGATTTTTCTTTTTGTGAGCACTGATTTCTGTGGCCGGACTGCTAAAAAAAGGTGGAGGAGAGGCCAAAAGAGATCAATCAAATCGTGTAGGGGAAGATTGTGGAAAGATGGAAGTAGATATTAGTGGTGGTGAGAGATGAACAAGGTGGCCGGTGGTCCGGTTAGTAAGAGACAATCCCACGGGAACATGCTCTACTCTGCAGCCTGCCTGGCTCTTTACTGTTTATTACAGCTCTTTCTTCATCGCTAACTAGTGTGTTTTTGGATGTCGGGTTAGTCTCTCCTAATTCCCAAGTACCAATTGGATAAAGGTTCTTTTTACCAATACTTATCCAGTGGCCAAGTTAATAATCTTCTTTTTCTATTTTTCTCTTTTCCCCTCTTTTTAACTATATATAAAAATTAAAAAAATAAAGTAAATTGAAGCTATTAGAATTTAAATTCCTAAGTTTAAATATGCGACCACTAGTCTAATTTTTCATTACAATGTCGAGTTACTATTTAGATAATGATACAATGTGCAAACTATTCTAATATTCAGTATCGTATATTCCTACTTATTAGAAAATGCATATCGCAAAATATATGACTAAAGGGTGTTGGTATCAATTCAATTATTTAGATTTCTTTCATTATTGTACGTTATATATCAAAAATTAGCAAAGATAATTATTCTTTAATTAATAACCTATTTGCAAGGATTTATTAATTATTATAATTAATATCATTAGTTTTTGTAATAATTTTTAGATAAGTAGGTTTCATTTAATGTTTTTAAATTCTGAATGAACTCAATATATTCGTCATTGTATATTATTAGGTCTATTCGGTCTACTTCTTCATTCATAAATTAAATTAATTGCATAATGATATCATTGAATAGCAATAAATAAACCAATTAATAAAAACACAATGCTTAATAATTTATCCATGTTCGCATAAATAATACTCCTTGTTGCTAGAGTTTAAACGAGAGGAAAGAATAATAAGATTTTCAGCTCCAACTATTTAAAAACAAAAATAATGCTAAAGTTTTTTGGTAAATTGCTATGAGAGAAACAAGTGAAGTGGGTTAATTATTGCAAATAATAAGAAAATGCAACAAAAATAGATCAGAAGGAAAAAGACAATAGAATAGTTAGACGAGGGAAAGAGAAAGAAGAGGCGGCAAAAGTCAAGTGCTTTTGGGAACTTGAACCAATGGCATTGGCACTTACCAGCTTGTTCGTGGAATTTATCAATGCCTCAACTCTATATAACTCGGTTGCACCTAATTTCTCACTGGCTTAAGGGATCTGTATACGTACAAAAAAACAACACGAATTCTTTAAGCCCATCCTCAGTATCTAGCTGCTATATATTACCACCTTCTGTCCAGTAATACATTGTTGAAAGGCTCTTAATTCTTCATTCTAGTTCACCAAATGAAGGTATAAATGAATTTTCGGTTTACCGTTTTGCAATCTCTTTATTGAGGTTACGATTTTATTTGAGGGTATTTGTATGTTAACTAATGCAGATATTCGGTTGGATGCAAAAGAAACTCAGTGGCAGTAAGAAGCGTAATCCAATTTCAGTTAATCGTAAGCTTCTTTTTTCATTAATTAACAGTTTCATCCTTCTTTCTTTGTTCATAAACTAGTTTCTTGCGGTTCTCTCGAGTGTGATCATCAACTAGCCCTTCGTAACTAAATGTATAGGAATCCAATAATTCTTACGAATCTGTTATGAATATGAGAAGTTACTTTCAGTTTATCTTCATTTCAGATTATACCCGGAAAGAAGAATTCAGTGACTGGCCTCATGGATTGCTGGCAATAGGGACATTTGGAAATAATGCTGCAAAAGAAGAAGATTCCAAGTCTAACTTTGTTCAAGAAAATCAACCCCATGATAATCTTGAACAACTCACACCCGAAGAAGTACAGAGCCTTCAAAATGAGCTCAACTTAATATTGCATAAACAGGATGGATCAACGTGTGATACAGGATCAGATAATAATAATAAAAATAATAATGAGCTTGTCAATGGCAATCCAAGCCTGGAAGATGACCAAGATTGCCGCAGTGACCGTGTAGTTCTTGGAAGAGGGAAAGAAATATGTGTGGATCATACAATCAATGCAATTAACAAAAGGTCTTTATCATTTCTTTTGAAGAAGATGTTTGTTTGCAGAGGTGGATTTACACCTACCCCAAGTCTAAGAGATCAGGTTCCAGAGTGCAGAATGGAAAAGGTATGTCGGGTGAACGCACACTTCTCTTTTCTTTTTTCCTTTTTTTTGTTTGACATATATATAAAAGGCGAACGAGAGCTATTTCAAATCTTGATATTTGATTAAATTGAGAGATGCACTTATTGTCGAGCTAACCTATCCATCCTAAATCTATAACCCTTCAGCTGAAACTAAGATTATCCACAAAAAGTAGTTATACGGTTGGACTTGTTAACTTGCAGATATTGAGAGCAATACTTCACAAGAAGATATATCCTCAAAATCCCAGTTCAACTTCATCTAGAAAGAAATATTTAGAGAATAAACTGGAGGCTGTATCTGACAGTGAGGACGAAATGAACGAGAATGACGATAATAAAAGTAAATGGGTCAAGACAGATTCTGAATGTAAGTGTATGGTACTTATTTAATGCGTTTGTATATGCACAATGTACATATACAGTAACCTGATGTGTATTATGACATCATTTTTTGATTCGCAGATATAGTTTTGGAGATATGATAATTAAATCATTCCGATTAGCTGCAAAGATGACATATGGTAATACAGACATTCTTGGTGCTCAGTTAGAAAAAGAATAAACAACAGTTATATACCACTTATGACTTTTAAGGGCGAAGAACTTTGTGCAGATACATATGATTCATTGTGGAAGTTTCGTGCCTAATTGGTTGCGATCTGTTAAACAGTTGAACCTAATCATTGAGAACAAAGATGTCTGAATTTCTTCTTGAATAATTCCAGGAATGACCGGTTATTGAAGTGTATATGCAATGTTCTACCCATACATAAATCTTGTGCTATTGTCTGATGCCTTTGGTACCCATTAAATGATTTTTACCACTGGTTGGTTTTTCTAGCGCTGCTCCTCTCTTCCCGGTTACTTCTTTCTATTTCTTCTTCCATTAGGGTAGTATGAGTGTCCTTGTAGGTTGAGTTTTCAAATTTTATACTCTTTTTCTTTCTTTTTCTTCTTTCTAATGTTATGTATACTTTCTATGAATTATATCAAATGTGTACATTGTGGTTGCTTGATTGCTGGAAGTGGCAGATAGCTTAGTTGACAAATTAAACTATTTCGTTAATTATTATTTATTATTAATAGTATATATATTAAATGACAATATATAATTTATTTTATATTAATTTTAATTATATAAATTAATAAAAATAACTTATTATAATAAAAAAATATATAGTTAATTTATTTAGCTTAATTGTACTTATTATTTAAAATATTCATCAAAATTATGTTAAAAGTAAATTTAAACTTTACTAACATAAAACTTTTGCTTTTATATATGGAGATAGATTATTTAACTATTAATTATAATTTAAAATAATTATTTATTATAAATTATAAAAATTAATTATATGAAATTAAGTCTAAAATAAGTTGTTATTAATTATTTTTTAATTAAATAAATAAAATAATTAAATCAATTATTAATTGATGAATTGATCTTAAGCAAATAATTACTACAGCTATATTAGCAATACGTCTTTACTTTAATTTAATTTAATTTTTTAACTAAAAAGTGAAAAAAGTGAAATTTAAAAATTATTTTAAATAAAAAAGTAAAAAATAAAAATACTATTTCAAGAATTAGAATTTCATTATTTATGTGATTAGTAATCCCATTGGAAAATCGCTTACTAAAAATATTAGGGTTTAGTATTAAATAAGGCTCAACTCATGGATTAGCTAATTTCTTAAAATTATTAAATTAATCTCTATTGTATGTACTAAATATAATATTATTTATTAATACTATAACTTAGTTAAGTAATTTTATAAACTAAATAGAATGTAAAGTAATAGAACTGATAAAATCAGTAATTGATTGAAATTAAATATATTATTAGCCACTAAAATTTTATTAAATGAATTTAATCTAACTATTAAGCAAAACGAAAAGAAAAGCTAATCATCCACTAAATTTTAAAATTTAAGAAAATAAAAGACTAAATAGTAGCCACTCTATTAAATAAGTCCTAAATTTGCTAAAAGTTATGCATTCTAATATTGTGTGTACCAATTTTAAATTATTATTTTTATTTACATTAAAAAAAATACTGAAAAATAAAATAAATAAATAAATAAATAAAACAAAAACAATACTAAACTAGAGCAAGACGTCTTTACTAGATTGAAGAAATAATTCAGCAACATAAAAATGTAATAGAAAAAATAGCACGAAAATCTTAATGTATTTTAAGTAATAATAAAATATAAACGTGGGCAATTAGGACCCTGCATAGTTTAAGTGGGGTTATGCCGCATGTTTGATTGCGTGGTTTATAACATTCTGCGACAGTACTATATTTCTGATTGCGTCGCCTTATAGCTTTCGCGACAGTATTATTTCTGATTGGACATTTAAAATATTTTATTCAATTACGAAATAAGTGTAATACTTTGAAAAGGGAAAATTTAAGTAATTAAAACTAATGTTGTATAAACAGCACCAAGATTGATTTAGCCTCTAAAAGGGTATGTTTTGTTCCATAAACCCATTGATTAAATCTATCAGAGCATCACTTTTCACCTCATAATAATGGTAAAATGCAAATGCAATCTCGATAGATTCACACAGCACAAGTAGTTGTAACAAAGGAGTAGACCCATAACATAAAATGCTTGCGTCTGTGATAAAATGATTGATCATAAATAGCAAACATTTGTCTTCTTCTCCCTCCTGACAAAGACCAACTCCATATGTCTTCTTGTAATCTCTTGGCTTAAACAAAAGTACATTACCAGATCCATGTGCACCGCTGGATTCCACAAATGTACCGAATGCTATAAAGTTGAATTCCGCATAATATTTTTCAGCTTCGATTTTAATCTCTTTTTACATTAATTAGCAATCAAACTTTTCTGTGCGAACTTAATATGATTATGTTTAAAAATAATGTAATTAAAACTTTTCTTATATTTTATGTTTAATTCAATTACTTTTTGATGAACTTAGTTAGTTGATGTTAATTAACATTTATTATTTTTATTTTAGTTAAATAGAATAAAATTTAATGGACTTCTCGGCTTATCATTCAAGTTCAATTTGGTCCTTAAGTTATAATTTAGGTTTAATTCAATTATTTTTTTAACTGTTAATATAATGCATGCAACCTATTTATGGAAAGAAAAAAAAAGAGGATCAAATTAGACCTAACTATAAAGTTTGAGTGCCAAATTAAACTTGACTTCTTTGTATATAATGAAAGTCTACAACTTATGTTTAACTATATTTTTACTCGGAAAAGAGTTGGACCGTTCCAATGTCTCGTGTCTTTTGGGAGATGAATCAAGCAGTTGATAAGCTTCCTAATTTGACCCTAGGTTTTCCTTTATTAGACTGTTTTTTTTTTTATTTATTTTACCCTCTCTTATATTTAAAAATTAATAATTTTGAGAAAAAAATTATCTGTCAAAATTAATAGGTTAGAATAGATATTTAAAAGACAATAACTTCAATTCAAATATAAAAGAAAAATAAAACGAGTTTAAATGAAGATTTTGTTTCTAATCTTTCTACTATTGAAATAATAAATTATAGTTCAATTCAAAGCAAATTAATTGGTTTTTGACTACATAAAAGTGAAGGATTAAAGGGAGACTTTTATCATCCAATAGGGGGGCAAATTGATTACTATAAAAATAATGGGGTTTTAGAATATTAATTCCATAATTATTATGAAAATAAAAATTATTTATTTATATGCATAAAAGTTAATATTAAGATACTTAATAAAATTACTATATATCAATAACTATATTAAAAATATTTCAAGACTTTAATATTTTTATAATTAATATATATATATAATTAGTTATTTTATACGAGTTGTTATTATCAATTTTTATTATAAAAATAACTAATTTTATAATTATTAATTCGTATATTAATTATATTAACAAAAAATTAGTTTAAGAATATCAATGCCATACTACTTTTAAAATGAAAAAGCATTATTTTAAATATAATTATTATATATTAACGGCTCAAATTTTAACGCAACAGATTTATCCGAATACTAATAATCAACCATTCCCTAAAACGAACAGAGCCCACAATTTAATGATTGCAGAGTAATCCAACGGTTTATAATTTATAAATGGACATAAATACAATTCTAAATAAATAAAATCTTAATTTCCAGTTAACCCCAATCAAAAAGGTCAAAGGGAACATTGGTTGTGCAACTGTGAATAAGAGAAGTGAAAGATTTTATCTTTCCACAGAGTCTATTTGTCAAAAAGTTGCAAACCTAACTCTCTCAACAAGGTCCCATGTTTGGTTTGCTTCTGTTTTGATATTTTCTTCTTCTTTTTTTTTTTTTTCTTTTTTGTTTCTTTCGCCAAATAAAATAAAGAAAAAGCAACAAATATTTCAGGGTTTTGAAGTTGAAATTAGGGTTGGTGGCGGTGGTGATTTGATTACCGAGAGAAGGTGGAGGGTGGGTTTTGCTCAAAGGGTTTGTTAAGAAGCCAATGCCAGTATTTTGGTTGATTCTTGAGGTTGGAAACGATGTCGTGGGCTGGCCCAGATGATATTTTCCTCTCCACTTCACTTGCTACTTATCTTGATAGTAATTCTTTCTATCTCTCTATCCCTACTTCAAGATATTCTTAGGTGTATCCATGTTACTTGTCTATGTGTTTATAACAATTAGATTGTTATGTGTTCCTGTATGAAACTTCGTAAAGTTCGAATCTTTTTCATGTTTTTTATTTCTTGTGGATTTTGAGATAATGGGTTTCTTCATAATTCTGTGTTTTTATTGGTTACTGTTTGATTTAGATATTAGAGTTTTTTTTCATGTATCATTATATTTTGGGTCTTCTATAGTCTTTACAACCAGTTGTGGAATATAATCAAAATGCTGCCTTTCACTGTTCACTTTTCCTGAGGTTATCTTGAATTTTTTTCCTTTTTAAATGGTAGCTTTACATTGGAGTGCCAATATGACAGCATCTACTAATTGTGATGATTTTCAATGCGGATGCTATATTTTGGTATGACCACAGTGATCTTTTTGGAAGCTATACTTTGAGATATACTGGAGGCCATGAAATTGTCAAAGAGAAAACCTTTCCTGGGAACTAGCAATGTCCAGATGTCCTATATGATAAACTGGACAGAAGAATGCATAGGGGCATCTAATTTTCCAAGACCTGTTTAGATTTTAAAGCTCCTTGTTTCGCCTGTGGTGTTTTCCATCTTTATGGAGATGCAACTTGTTTTTGGAATTTGGATTTAAAAAGACTAAAGAGTCCAGGGGCCTTTCTACCATATCAATGATTTTAAATTTTTCTCATCCAGTGAGAATTCATGCTTAATGAGGGATGGCAGTTCTCTCTATTGCCAGACATTTTAACTTCTCAAAGTTATATTTCTTTTACAGAAAAACTTCTTGTCTTGCTGCGAGATGGCCGTAAGCTCTTGGGGATACTACGATCTTTTGACCAATTTGGTATTTTTGTGATTATTCCTATATATTTTGTTTTTTTCCGATTACTCTTGATTTTCATACCTTGTTTTGAACCTTAATTGCTAATAGCAATTCTCTTCCTGTACAGCCAATGTTGTTCTTGAAGGTGCATGTGAACGAGTTATTGTAGGAGATCTTTATTGTGACATCCTCTTAGGTCTATATGTAATTCGTGGAGAGAATGTTGTTTTAATTGGAGAACTGGTATTATTTTCAATCCAGTCCCATATGATATATTTTAATTACTGTCTATCATTTCATAAATATTTTATCTTTTTTTTTTTCAATGTCATAGGACTTGGAGAAGGAGGAGCTTCCCTCACATATGACCTGTGTCTCGGAAGCAGAGATTAAAAGGGTAAGTGCTGTGAGTAGTCAGTTAATGCTGCAATTCAACATTTCAATTGGCCGATACTTTTCCTCTGGCACTTTTATTTTGCGGAAGTGAATGGATTATACCAATGTCAGTTGGCGTGCAGTTGTACTAGAATAATCCTGTCAGGAGTGGTGAGGGAACATTCTGGTTTGATGCTCTAATATCTTAGATTTATATGGTTGTTAGAATCTGCATGGTTTGAGACTTTTTTATAATTTGGGCCGTTGTAGAAAATTAAACAAATCCAAGTATAACTTTATAGCCTGTTGCTATCTATGAAACATTTTGATCCAGCAGTGTAATTTAGAATTAGTTTAATTTAGAATTTAAAGCTCGGTTCTATTTCTTTGAACTTTGATCTTACCAAATTCCTAACAACCGGAGAGGAAAACAATTGGAAATTTCACAATTATTTGGGCAGTTGTGGAGATCTTGTTGGTTAGTTAAGAGTCCAAATCCTTTCCCAAGCTAAGTCTTAAATTTCTGGCTTGTCGGAAAGTATCAGGGAATTGCCATGTTAATTAGGACACAACTGATAGAGTGTACTGGGATGGAACAGGAATTGAAGCATATCGAGGCAGTTAATATCCTGGCAATTGTTGAATAGGAAAGTAATACAATCATGCATGACAAAGTATTTAAATGGTTATTTTGGAAACATGTTTAGTTGAAGTTTAATGTTGAATTTGCTATAACAAAGTAGATGTAAGAGCTGTGACAGTATTAGGTTCAATGGTAGTAGGTTAAAATATTTTGCTTATTCAAGAAACAGTCACTAAAGAAGTTTAAAGGGAAATAAGCAATTTTATGACATTTGTTGGATGTTCGATTTCTATTTTCCTGTTCTGGGAAAAGGTTGTCCCTGTAGTGAAATCTGATAAAATACTTGAGCTTTTTCAGTACTTCTGTTATATTAGCAAAATTGCTTGGTCCTTTTGTTTCTCAATGCCCTTTGATTAGCTCAATGTCTTTGTTATGTCAGGCTCAGAAGGCAGAGAGGGAAGCTACAGATCTAAAGGGCTCCATGAGAAAAAGAATGGAGTTTCTTGATTTTGATTAACAGATGCTACCACTCTGTTTTTAGTTCATGCCATGCCCGCAAATATTAGAGCGGCGTTGATCTAGATATGGGAGAGTTTGAATTAAGTCTACCAGATTCCCTCATTCTGTGTGTTGCTGGAGGAGGAAGCTAGAGAAAGAGGAACTGTTGCAGATCATTTGCTAACTTTGGGGAGAGGGAATTCAGTTTTGGGTCTGTCTGATGCAATGACAAAGATTTCCCTATCTCTGTGTAGCACGCATCTTAAGTTTGTTTATATGCAGTGCACACAGCTAAGCTTTTTAGATTTAGTTCAAGTTTTTGGATTTCTCCATCATTTTACCAAAAACTACGTTTTGTCTGTACCTGTTTACCCCCTCCCTACCTTCCTCCCTGGCGTTCATTCTCCAAACACAAACTGTGAGAATATTATAGTTAGTCTTTGGTGCCCCATTTGTAATGGCACACTGCCACCAATTCATTTGTAATCTGGCTTTTTTGGTGCTCGTTCTACATTTTATTTTTGTGCAGAAGTTTTTTTTTTTTTTGGCTATTCTTGTTATTATCTTTGGACGGTTAAGAAGCCTTTTGCCTGTCTGATAAACAGATCAATAGTTATTTCCCAGTCAGAGACTCAAATTTCTGCAAGGAAGATTTTGCTTGTATGTGAATTATCATTAGTTGCTGCCCCTAGGAATCTTGTGGGCAACTTCTTGGAGAACTAGGGGCGTACGTTGAATTGCCTTCTATTTTGAGTTCTGGAATGCGGCATTTGTTCATTAAGTGGCATTCTATATGTTTTGACTGTAATTAAGAGCCTAGCATTTGGATGACAGCTAATGGTGATCTCCTATGTCTGTTGAATCTCTTCAAGGGAACACAAGAAATCATCATATTCGACAGCAAGTATCACTTTCATTTTTGTTGAACCTCTTGTAGGGGAATATACATCTTCCTGTTCGACTGTAAGTAGTACATTATAGCATGCAAATGAAATTCGCATTCAACCGTATAGGAGTTCAAGTAGTCTTAGTAACTTCTCATTCATTTTTTTTTTCCCGACATTACTGAATGGGTTATCTGTAGTTTATCTCATATAATTCAATGAAGTGTTGCGTTTAATCTTATAACAGCATTAATACTAAATGGAATTTTTGAATACACAAAAGTGTTGTGCCAAGATCTGCAGCATAGGAAAATTATCCACATCGCCATTACAAGCCAAAATAAAATCTTCCATTTAACTGTCTTCAGGCTTACACTTCTTACCAGATGGGTATACTACATTATCAGGAAATGTCATCAAAGAGATGAGATGCTCATGATTTGGAAACCGTGAAATCAGCTCGGAGCGTTTTGCCAGCTCAAAATCCTCGAATTGAAAGGCAGGCGCACAAGTGCAGCCCACAAGGGAGTAATGGCTCTCAGTATCCCTTGGAGCAGCTTTGGCAACTGCCTCATCTGGGGTGATGATGTAGTCATTTGTTGGAAATGCACCAAACCACACGTTTGGAGGCACAGTGTATTGTGGCTGCTGGTTGGCTCCAATTAGATCAGATCCAAGGCAGGTTAATTTGACCTACCCGTCTCTTTCATTTGGTTCCAATACCTGAGAGAATTAGAAATGAAATGAACAACAGATACAGCTTGTACTAATTGGGGGACATTATGAAAGAGAAGCTGGTAGACATTTAGCTAAGCTAAAACAACGAAAGAAAGCTTGCATTTCTAGAATTTATAATTATACGGTATTGTAGAATAGTAATTACACATGGAAATATTGAAAAATATGGAGATTAAAAACCTCAGGATGAAGCTGAATCAATTTGCCAGTGATGTTTCTACGAACTTCCAGACCTTAAATTGGTCAATCACCACACAATTTCTATGACACTCAAAAGACTAGCTGGCCACATAATCAGTGTCAGAATTATATATCAGGGCAAAATAGGATCAATCGTACCGTCAAAGGTTCTCCCAAATAAAAATGCCATGTTTCTGCACAAGGGATTCGATGAAGGTGTAACACACTCCCAGAAGGCAGCAAGAAGTAGATAGCTGTGCTGACTGCGCGATCAACCTTATCTGCACAGAAGCTAGGGCAATATTACTATGTCAGTCAGTAATAAGAGCACCAAGTGAAGCTATTTACTACTGGGTCTAAGGAAAGAATCTTACTAATAATAATCCCCCTCCTCCAATTATTCACGATAAATAAAGGCACATTATAGAAAAAAAAAAAAACCATTGTCATTTCAGAATGAGATCTTGTTGACGTTAACACTTAAGGTCCAGTTGCATAAATCTTTTTGCTTTCTGTCACATGCTACATTATGCATATTCAGTAATTCACACATGACCAAAAATAAGTGAGAATTGGGACAAACATACACAAGCCAACTAGTAGACAAAGAAACAGCAAAAAGATGTGAAATAATCTCATATTATGTTTATAAATAAATTCTTACAGATTTTTTTTCAATATGTTGAATTGTTAATTAAATGAGTTCTCTTGAAAATATAACTTAGATTAAATGAAGTGAGAGAATGAAATATGTAGTTAAATTTAAATTTTAGATCAAATATTTTAACTAAATTTAATAGAAGACTATTGTGATTTTATTTATTTATTTATTTAATCAAGCTTTAAATGCATACTCCTAGAATTCTAGATAGCTAGTCATTTAGTATTATCCAAAATTTTAAGCCCATCAACCAAATAGATCTGTTTTGTCTATCAACTCAAGAGGCAAATCAATAAAAAATGATATTTTAATCTTGAAGGGGTGAAATAAAAATACAAAAGACAAAACTCTCATAATACAACAAAATACTTTATGAACTATTCGAGGCTTAAATTTATCAAGCTCGGCTCGGGTCAATTTGTTTACATAAACAACCACTAGTCTTACTTGGTAGCTAGAGCTAATAAAAAGCACGTTTTGAACTGCAAACCGGACTTGAATTTGACCGATTAAACTCGTAAATATTTAAGTAAGTTAAATTAATAACTGACAATGTTTAACTAGAGATAATTTATAAAACTCGCTCTTTAAGTTTGCTAATAAGATATTCATGAGAAAATTGTACCTTCAGCAATAATCTCGTAAATGAAAAAAACTCTTGCTGAATTTGAGTAATCTGTGAAGAAATTTTGTTTATTGAATTTTGAGATTACAATTTGATTGTTCTGGTATTTATATACAAGTATACAACAGTAGTCTAATCTATACAATGGTTGCCTTATAATCTATGTCCAACGTCCCTTTCTGTTTTAGGGAAGGTTGAAGTGACCTTTTCCTGTCACAGGGATGGTTACTCCTTTTTCTAGATGTCTGTGATGAGTAACCCTGCACAGGCTTTTCTACCTGTGCAGTGTCTTAGGCTTTCTTTTTTCGTATTCTTTTCTTCTTACTGTTTTCAAAATTCCCCCTCAAGTTGGGTTCGTAGAGGTTGACGGAACCCATCTTGCTTAGAATGGTTTGATGACTATTTTTGTTGAGAGCTTTCGTAAGTATGTCGGCCAGTTGATCATGACTTCTGACAAATGGTGTTTCAATTTTCCCTGATTGTACTTTTTCTCTGATGAAGTGGCAATCCACTTCAATGTGTTTGGTACGTTCATGAAACAATAGGTTGGATGCAATATGATGTGCTGCCTGATTGTCACAGTACATCTTCATAGGTTCATTATATTCAATTTTTAAATCTTGGAGGACTTGCTTGATCCAAGTGAGTTCACTGGCTGTAGATGCCATGGCCCGGTACTCAGCTTATGCACTTGATCTTGCAACAACACTTTGTTTCTTACTTTTCCATGTCACCAAGTTTCCTCCTATGAAGGTGCAGAAACCTGTAGTTGATTTTCTGTCACAATTTTCTACCCAATATGCATCAGAGAAACCAACTATAGTATTAGTGTTATTTTTCTTCATCCAGATTCCTTGACCTGGAGTGCTATAGAGATACCTAAGTATCCTGTCAATAGCTTCCGAGTGACTGGTGCAGGGAGAATGCATAAATTAGCTTACCATACTTACTGCATACGCAATATCAGGCCTTATAATGGTTAAATAGATTAATTTACCTACTAGGCGCTCATATTGATCGATGTCAGAGACAAGCTCACCATCTTCCAAATTAAGTTTAATGTTAGTTTCCATTGGAGTGTTTGCTGGTTTTGCTCCCAGTTTTCCAGTCTCTTTTAGTAGATCGAGGACATACTTTCTTTGAAATAGGAACAACATTTTGTCAAATTTGGCTATTTCTATTCCAAGAAAGTATGATAGTTGTCCTAAGTCTTTGATGTTAAATTCTCTTTTTAGACTTTGTTTAACCTTTTTAATTTCATGGTCATCATTTCTTGTTATTATGATGTCATCAATATATACAAGGACAACAACAGTATGTGTGTGTGTATGTTTGACAAACATAGAGGAATCTAAAGTGCTTTTACTGAAATTAATATTTAAGAGAAAAAGGCTTAGTTTGGCGTACCACGCTCTTGGAGATTGTTTCAATCCGTAGATTACCTTTTTTAGTTTACACACTAGCGAGGAGTCTGATGTGGATTTGTGCCCTGGGGGAAGAGTCATGTAAACTTCTTCTTCTAGGTTACCTTGAAGAAATGTGTTTTTTCACGTCTATTTGAAATAGGTTCCATCCTAGGTTAGTAGCAACAGATAATAGAATCCGAACGGTGTTCATTTTTGCAACAGGGGCAAAGATTTCTTGGTAATCGACCCCATAGGTTTGGGTAAATCTCTTGGCTACTAGCTAGCTTTGTATCTTTCAATTGTCCCATCACAGTTGTACTTTATTTTGTATACCCATTTGCACCCTACATATTTTTTTATTGGTGGTAGAGGCATAATATCCCATGTATTGTTTTTTTCTAGGTTTTGTAGTTCTTCTTCCATGGCTTTACACCATTTTGGGTTGGTGTTGGCGTCATAAAAGGATATAGGTTCAGTGTGGCCTGTGATATTACTTAGGTCTGTCTGGTATTGACTCAAGATTTTATTGTATGCAATGAAATGTTGAATTGGGTACGATACCTTATGAGACACATAGCCTCAAAGTTTTGCAGGGGGGCGTGTCTGTCGAGTGGATCGTCTCAAGGCAATTTCTTCTTCTTGAGTGGATTTAGATTCATCTTCTAATTCGGTTCTTTCACTTCCTCCCCTTGAAGGAATTGTGCTTGAGTTGATATTTAGCTCCCCCTCTGAGTGAGCATCCTATTCTTGATGACTGCTATCAAAAAAGATAAAATTATGCGGAAATAGTGGAGTGTGTGGCCCATGAGTGTGTAATTGAGGGGTCTGAGATTGACGGGGATAATAAGAGTCAGTTTCGATAAAAAAAAATCTCGTGAGATATATGTTTTGTGAGTAGTAGGATCATAACATTTATACCCCTTTTTTTGTAAAGAGTATCCTAAAAATAGGGTTTTAACCGAACTTTTATCAAACTTGTGGTATCGTTTGATGTGAACGTAACAAATGCAACTAAAAACTCTTAATGTGTCCTAATTCTATTTTTCGTCCTTTCAGAATTTCTAAGGGACTCAAATTCTGTAAGGTGACACTTGGCAATCGGTTGATAAAATATCTGGCAGTGAGAATGGCATCGGACCAATACATGTTAAGGACATGATTTTGAAAAAGCAAAGTTCTAGTGACCTCAAGAAGATGTCGATTTTTTCTTTCAGAAATCTCGTTTTGTTCAGGAGTACTAATGCACGTAGTTTGATGCAAAATGCCATTTTGTTTAAAAAAGTCAGAAAAGTGTTTGTTGATATATTCAGTGCCATTGTCTGATCGGAAAATTTTAATGTTTGCAGCGTACTGATTTTTAACAAAGTGAAAAAAAAATTTGAAAGTAAGTGAAGACCTCATTTTTCCCTTTGAGCAAGAAAACCCAAGTAGTGCTGGAATAGTCATCAATAAATGTAAAATATCTATAATGATTATAAGACTCAACAAGGGCAGGTCCCTAAATATCAGAGTGGATTAGTTCAAAAGGTTTGGTAGAAACATTAGAAGATAAAGAAAATAGTAATCGAGTGTGTTTTGAAAATTTGCACACATCACAACAACTAGAATTTAACTTACAATAAAATAGTTTATTCAAGACAGTATCAGATGGATGCCCAAACCGCTAATGCATCAACATGCCTTGATTAACAGGTGGAGTGGCCATGAGGCATTGGCTGGTTGGGTCTTTAAGATAATACAGCCCGTTTTCTAGTCGCCCTTCACCAGTCGTCTTTCCTGTAATTCGGTCCTGAAATTGTACTGTGGATGGTGAGAATATAACATTGTAATTTAAATCACAAGATATCTTACCAACATACAGTAAATTTGATTTAAAATCAGGTAGAAGTAACACATTGTGTATTTTTTTATTAAATAAGTTAGTAGTGCCTTGGCCATAAATGGTAGCCTTATTTCCATTAGTGACCGTCACATGTTGGAAATCAACAATGGGTGCAAAATCTTGCAGATTCATTGGATTTCAAGACATGTGATCAGTGGCTCCGGAATCAATAATCAATTTATTGTTATTTTGACAGATGTTAGCAATTTTCAAGGAAGAGTGTGATACTGAACCTGACCCATCTGACTGTTGTTGAACCAAGGCTTGAATTTGGGACAACAATTGAGTGAGATTCTTGGTGGAGACTGCCGGGTCGGTTTAGCTGAGGTAGATCCGGGTCGAGTCGACTGTCCGAGTCGGGTCACCATATGGCCTTCGAGTTCGGGTCGGGTCGGCTATCCGGGTCGGGTTGACATATAGCTTCCGGACCCCGCATAAGTTGTCTCATTTTCACCCTTTTCATTAGCAGCAGCACCGCCAAACCCAAAAGCTCTTGTCTCCCCGCTTCGCTCCTCCTTTCTCCCATCCCCGATTAGGCTTCAGCTGGGGGTGCAGATGCTAGCAATTGTCACGATGGTGACCCTATTTTTTACAGTGGTCACATCATTCGACATTGCTAGGACCTCCCTTCAGTCGGGCAGATTCGTGGGTAGGGAAGCGTCGAGTGGAGCACGCTCGGTTTTCGGTAGCGTCGAGTGAGAGAAGAACATTCATTAAGCTTCTGCGAGTCTCTTCTCATTAGATGTTGGCTATTATGGCATCAATCTTTGAAAGTTTGATCGACTTGAGGATTTGTGACCTCAAACTCTCGTAGCTTGAGTCCAATCCTCCCAAGTAAGTGTACACTAAATCCTGTTCTACTCTTTTCTGGGTTTCTTTAAGGTCAGTTGTTGGGGGAAGGTAATTTTGTAGTTCTTCTCATCGGGTTAGAACTTCTATTGCCTATTCTGAGCTATTTTTTGTGCCTTGCGTGATTTGTGCTAATTCTTGCTTGAGATTGAAAATATGTGCAAAATTTTATTGGTGCCCGTATAGTCCTTTCATTTTTTTCCAAATGGCCTGTGATGATTCTAGCAGCATACATAGCCTGGATATTTGGGGCTCCATTATGTTGGTTACATTGACATGACCATGTGGTCTGTTGTTTGTCACTCTTCCATCTCTTATGTTTCTTCTTCAGTCGGAGTCTTTGGCATTTCTGGTTTGGGTATGAGTTTAGTTCCTGTGATGAACCCCAGTTTTCTTCTGCCACTGAGACCGATATAAACAGATTTCGACCATTCGAAATAATTTTGATTACTTTTCAGAATTATACTGGTGAACTTGTTGTCACTTTGAGACATGATGTGATTCTACAAAAAAGAAAACTTATGGGGTTGTTTTTTTTTTTATTGAGATTCACAGGTCTGAAACCTGCTTTGTTTATTAAATTCTGAAATTACAATTTGATTGTTCTGGTATTTACATACAAGTATGCAACGGTAGCCTAATCTATACAATGGCTTCCTTGTAATCTATGTCCAACGTCCCTTTCTGTTTTAAGGAAGATTAAAAGTGACCTTTCCCTATTACAGGGAAGGTTGAAATGACTTTTTCCTGTCACAGGGATGGTTGCTCTTTTTTCTAGATGCCTGTGATGAATAACCCTGCATGGTCCGAGGCTTCTTTCTTTTATATCATTTTCTTGTTACTATTTTCAACAACTGTGGTTTAATTGTTAGTATAATGCATAAGAGAGGTCAGCGGGTTATGTCACCCGACTTTCTAGACTTAGACATTCAGATTTTTTTGTTGAATTAAGAAAATATACATCCTATGGTATTGTAAAAGAAAACATGAGAAATTAATCTTTCAGAAGCATTTCATGTGCACAATGGAAGATCCAGATTCCATGTACTCATCCTTAGTTATCCAAATCTGCAACAAAAACCAGCATCAAATGTTAAAGCCTTCAAATCTTGATGAATTAAATTAAGGAACTGCCGCAATCGTTATATTTCAGGAAAATGATCTTGTAGTGTGTGTGTGCGCTCTCGCGAGGCTCATGTCCTTCTCCACCTTATGATCAGAAATTCACGGATCACAAGGTTGAGAGAATGTCACAACGAGCAAGTCCTTTCGTTCATTTAGGAAGTGCAAAATTTCTATAATTTTTGTACAACATCAAAAACTTTGCTTTTCTTTCTCAACTTCGGATAGTCAGAAAGTACCTGCTGAAAGGTGCTTAATGAAGCCAGGATGGAGCCACCAATCCAGACACTATACTTTCTCTCCGGTGGAGCAACCACTCTTACCCTCACGCCAGGAGGTGCCAAAATGCTAACCTCTTTAGACAACCTATCAGCTAGTCCCGGCGTAACAGTGGTTCCACCACTAAGCACTATATTGTTAAACATCTCTCTCCTGATGTCTATGTCACACCTCCTAATTGACCTCGCCACAATCTCATGCACAGCTTCTGTCTCCATTCCTAACCCTCTTGGATCAAACAGGATTTCTGGGCACCTGAACCTTGCAGCTCCTACCGCTATCACTTGCCCATCAGGCAATTCATATTGCTTGTCTAGCTCTGACCTTTTCCTTGCTGTTGCAAGCTCTTTTTCAAAATCCATTGCTATATAGGAAATTCGCTCTTTTATCTCCCTTACAATTTCTTTCTCTGCAGAAGTGGTAAAAATGTAACCCTCTTCTGCTAAAATCCTGGTCAGGTACTCTGTCAGGTCCTTTCCTGCCAAATCAAGCCTATGGACGGCGTGTGGTAGTGCATAACCTTCATAAATTGGAACTATATCTGTCACTCCTTCTCCAGAATCCATAACAATACCTACAAAACACATATATTTGATAAATTCTTTACACGTTCTTCTCATTACATAGTGATAAAAGAGACGCATAGTTACTGTTATACCTGTAGTCCGGCCACTGGCATAAAATGATAACACAGCTTGGATGGCTATATAGGTGGCTGGGATTTCAAAGGCTTCAAACATTATCTCCACCATCTTTTCTCTGTTAATTTTGGGATTTAGTGGAGCTTCTGTTAACAGAACAGGATGCTCTTCTATCGCGACCCTGAGCTCCCTGTCGAACGTATGCTCCCAAATTCCCTCCATTGCTTCCCAATCTCTTATAATTCCATGATGGATAGGATTGCTTAGTTTGAGAATTCCTCTCCTTGCTTCTGCTTCATCGCCAAAGTACATATCCTTCTGTCCAATACCTATCATGGCATGCCTGTTTCGAGGCCGACCTATTACGTTGGTAAATACTACACGTGGAGCATCGTCACCAGCAAAACCAGCCTGCTTTCAACAAAGATTATGCTAAATTAATATTGGAAAAGTTTCGAAGGCAATATTTATTTTTATTTTCTTCCCTTTCTGTATTATTCACTTACCTTTACAGAGCCTGATCCACTGTCACAGACAATTGGCTTAACTTCAAGAAAATCCATTGCCCGAGTTGTTGAAAGTTGGCCCAAAAGATTGAGAAGGAACAATTACAGCTTTCCAGGAGGTTGGAAAAGTGGGTTTCTTAATATTTAGGAAGAGGAGAACGTGGCAAAGTCTTTTAACTTTGAGATATATTTTAGAATCAACCCACTTTCGGTTGCTTTCAGACAATGTCAAAGAATGTCTATATGACCGATATAAAAGGGCAATTGCAGTCGCACATTTCCTTTATCCCATCTGCAAGATAATTTGCCATGAGCAATACGCACTCTATTTCTTACTTTATAGGCCACGGCTAAACTGTGGCGACAGCACAGAATATGCAGCAGAGAAGTGACAATTTAAAAGGATCTGCACCTGCTTTCGTGTTCATCAATAATTACTATAGAGAACTCCGATTATTTCACTTGTAAAAGCAAACCGTAACTCTCCGCTGAATCATTTAAACCGAAGGCTTGAATATTCTGGTATCTTTCAGAAGGGGAAGAAACAGCTATTCGTGCTTTTGAAGTATAAACATCTTATAGGGATAAATTTCTGTTCTGGGTCAGTCCGTTGACTAGTAATCCCAGGAGTTGATTTTCACAAGTACTTCACTTGGGCTTCTGTAGTACTTATCTCCGGTTAATGAAGTATTTGTAATTGGAAGAGAGAGAGAGAGAGAAATAACTCAATTATCAAGAAAGCAAGGAATTTCTTGCCAGAAATAGAAAAAGAATTCTCATTAAACAGCTAGTCAAGTTGGAGAAACTCTACTGTCTGCACCTAATACTAGAAATTTGCAAAACTATCCCGGAGGACGTAAATGATCCATTTTACTATTATTCAACCGCAATGTGCTTCAACCTTAATTTCATCTGTAACTTTCATAAATTAAAGAATAGAACCATCTATATGATAACGAGCCAAGTAATTTGCCAAGTGGTATTATTTTTAGCATTAGTGCAGAGCATTGCAGAACTTTTCGTGACTCGAGTTTCCAAGCCTTAAATAACATTTGCAACACCATGAAGAAAGTATTCCAAAATAAAGGGACCTACTCTCAATTTTGGTCCTTCAGTGACGCAGGAGGGAAATTTTCTAACATGGGACTACAAATGGTAGCCACTGAAACAGAGATTCATCCCTGGAAAACTTTCTTCATAAACCCTTGTACAGAGTTTCCCATACCAGCGCCAACAGCTTCAGCAAAGTACTTCGCCTGCAATATGTTGTTACCAGATTAGGCAAATAAAAATAATTGCTCAACCCAAAACAGGAAGGAATACTGAGTGAGACTACCTCTTGGATTGTCTTCTTGAAATCAAAGGCATCTTTAACTCTATTATCCAAAAATGCCCATGTATCACGAAAATCTGTCAGAAATGCGTTCAGTTAATGATTATTATTATTTATATGCACATATATGATAGAAGTATTCCTCGGTCAAATATTTGCTAATGGCACAAAGATGATGCAGCAGGCCTTTTAAAGAGAACGGAGAGTGAGTGTGTGAGAGAGAACGAGAGAACGAGAGAGAGAGACGAGCTATTCTTCTCTCCTTTTGGCAGCATTGACTTGATAAAATTCTTCAGTTAGGAAACAAATCTAACTCAAAACCCGACAATGTGGAACACAAGTGTAAAGCTAACCACAGAACCCATTATACACCTCTTAGAAATCCCAAAAATATCAATTAAGAAAAGGAAGAAAAAATTATTTTCAGTTACTCAGAGAAACAGATAAACAAACCTGGGGAACTATCAGTCAGCATATAAACCTCAGTTGTTGAGTATATTCCTCCCAATACAGTGCGCTTCACATACCAATCGATATCAGAGCCCTCAGCACCAGCAGCATGCCAGATCTCATCCAGCAGCATTGCCCGCTGCTTAAAACTTGTTGGAAGATTTGATGGATGTGCCTATGAATAATGCCATAAAACATGGGCTGAGAAATTTGCGTCCTCAAACGTAAGGTAACAATTTAATCAAGGTTTAAAAAGTAGTAGTACTTGGATGCTCAGTGCTTGGGGCCATTTGGATATGTAGGGAGCTTGCATTTCTAGACGAATCCTGACAAGCTTCGCGACACGCTCACTAGGTACCAAGTTTTGCAACTCTTCTCCAGAGTCTACTCTATTGATAAGCTTTTGAAAACAGTCATCCATGAAAAACTGACAAAAAAGAAAAACAATCTATTACTACCACACCCTAAATACATAGAGAAGAAAGCAAGCAGTCAAATACTGAACCATCATAACCGACCATAACTTAACAGAAACTCAATTTCTCACGCACATATACATTGCTTACAATGACAAATGACCAGAGGGTACAGCTTTTCTTTCTTCTCCAGAGCATATGACAAAGAGTCACTCATTTTTTCTAAACTAGTGAAATTAATAGATGCACAATGTTTGTAGGCAAGCAGATATACTCTATTGCATTGTGAAGTACATGTACAAGAGAGAAAACTATACCTCAACTAAGGCGGCTTCCTTTCGAGGGAAAGAACCAACAATTGCAGGTGAAACACCAGCATCTCTTGCTCCAGCAATCATAGCTTCTTCACTCCAACCAAACCTTAACTGCGACAACAGCAACAACCCATTCAAAAATCCTAATTGTTAAAAAATCATCTCATAAAGCACATCATCAAGAACAAAAGTTCAATCTTTTCATTTATCATTTAATTTAAATTTTTGAAAAGAATAACTATGACCAAGAAAAGAATAACAAAGAAAACAAAACCCAGAAATGGAATTTTAGAAGCATGTGCATACCACGTGCCGAAGAGAAGCCTCAAGTACACGCACTTGCTCGTCTTGATAATCAACTCTAGGTCTCCGATTTTCACGGTGGTAGTGATGGTCATGACGTGTATCCTCCGAAGCCGTTGATGATGTTGACGATGATGCACTCAAATCTGGTTGATTAGGAGCGGGGTCAACATTCAGGCTACGGTTTTGGTTTTGATTTTGATAATTAGGATTTCGATTAGAGGATGATTGAGGATTATCTACCGAGGTGAAAAATCGATTGCCAGTACCGATCGTCTGGAGGTTAATGAATCTGTGACGAGTGTTGATATACTTACCGGTGGTTACACCGAAGAGAAGCCGCCTCGCCGCCGTTCTATACATATTTTGTTCTTAATCAATCAGAAAGAAGAGCTTACCAGTGAAGAAGATTTTAAAACAGTTTCTAAGGTTCCACGTGGCTGTAGCTGTTGATGTCCACGTTTCCATTTAACTGCCACGAATTACTTTGACCTAGCAATTCCCCCGTTCGCTTCGCCTTTGGGATGTCGCTTTTTCAGAGATCTCTTTCTTTTTCCCCTCTTTTCTTTACTAATTAGAAGCAGGGGGAAGGAGTGTCGATTAAAAACTTTCCTCACATTGAGATTTGCATCCACCTCCATTCTACATTAATTTATCCATTGTTCCTATGAAAAACCTCATTCATTTTACATTATTTCCTTAATATAAATAAATGTAAGAAACGCAATCCTACCAATATTGCAGTTTATGTCGTTTGATGTCAATTTGTTCTATAAAATTTGCAGAAACTTTAACGCAATACTTCAGGAAAGGATTGTTATTGTTCATATTGTTGTTAATTTTCAGCTGCCAAGTTTCTAAAAACTGTTCTGTTATTGATTATAACAATATTGGTTGCCCCTTTTTAATTGACTCCTTACCTTTTTTTCATTTGCAGCAGTGACAGATTCTCTTATTCAGTTCTTGTAATATGAATTATAAACTTGTCATTACAAGAAGTAAAAGCAGGTGAAATTTTAAAAAATGAATGTATATTAACACAATAGGAAAAAGAAAACTGCCTTGAAAGAAAAAAAAAATTCTAAACAAAAAAAAAAAGCATTAACCATTATGGTGGAGACTAATAATTTCCCCTCCTAACCATCAATTTCCCAGTCAATCTGTATGAAGAGGTACTGTGTGCGAGTGTGTTTTAATGTACATTTTGTGAGATGCTGTTGACCTCAGCCATAACCCAACAACTTGTCTTACAAACTCCAGTGATGTAGCTTCAAATTAATTACATTGCCTTCCTTCATCTTTCAAGAAAATGCATATCGTGACCACTGTCCTGCAAATTCTTGGACAAGCAAAACATTGATCGTTCTATATCTATACTGATAATTGTTTTTTTTTTTTTTTCTGAATTCAATCTTTCTCCTCGACTTGTGCTGTTTGATTATAAATAAGGACATGGACTTGGATGATGAAAACCTCTCTCTTAGAGTCTTTCCTAGCAAAAGCAACTTGTATTAACCTATAGAATGTATAAATCAATTCTCAAACCTTTATTTCCTCTATCCTCCTAATTGCTTCACTCATGTCTAACCGTTGTGTTGCATCAGTTTCGGCACAAGCTGCACCAATTCGAAGCATTTGCACCATCTGATGAATTGAATTTGTATTGCTCGTGTTTGCTATTTCAGGATCAATCAATTCCTGCTCTCTCCCTTCAGAGCTTGCTTGGAGGACCCATTGCACAACATCTGTCCCTCCTTTGCCGTTGCTAAGATACTGAGAAGGGAATTTCCCAGTAATGATTTCAAGAATGATGATTCCAAAACAATAGACATCAGATTTGGGAGAAACCTGATGAGTAGTTATGTATTCAGGTGATTTATAAGCAAACATTGCTTGTGCAGAATGGTTGGAATTGGTTAGTGGATCAAGGGCGTAGTCACCAAGAAGTGGTTCATAGTTTTCATCTAAAAGAACATTGCTAGACTTGAGATTTCCATGTGGAAGGTTATATGTTGAATAATCTGAATGTAGAAAACCCAATCCATTTGCAATTCCTTTGATGATCTTTAGACGGATTGGCCAATTGAGTTCAGCATGACACATTCCACGATCACCTGATAGAACAACAAGAAATTGCACATTTATTGGGTAGGGTAATTAAGGTTCAAGAACAGAACAGTAGAATTGGAAACCTTAATATTTCTTGACCATACCATGCAAGACGTACAACAAGCTGCCTTTAGGTATGTATTCTGATACCAAAAGCTTTTCCTCCTTCCTGAAATGGTATGCCAATGGAGTCAAAATGTTTTTGTGTCTAATTCTTCCAAACCGCCTCATTTCAGCATCAAATGAATCTCTCCCCAGTACGTTCATCTCTCTCATTCTCTTTACTACCACTGATAATCCGCTTGTCATCATGGCCTTATACGCAGACCCCAAGCCGCCACTCCCAAGCACTTCTGCTGCTGCCTTCATTAAATCAGGCAACCCAAAACTACCCTTTTCATCATTAACCATGATCAGATCAGTCATACCATTTCCATTGTTGTGCTGGGATGCCCTTCGAGACCCAGGACCTTTTCGACTATTCTCTAATGGAGGCTTCTTGCTCGAACCATTTCCACGCACGGATAGCACCAGCTCATCAAGGTTCTCTTTTTCTGAGAAGCTAAATTCATCCTTGTCACTCTTGTTTGAAGAACAGAGGGTACAAGATATCAAAAGTGTTATCAATAACAATACGACCACCCCAACCATGGTGTTGGTATTATCACCAGCAGGAGGGTGGGATTCAGGTTGACCTGGTAATGATGGAAGACTTGAAGAGCACTCAGTGGCAAGTGGTTTTCCGCAGAGGCCAGTATTTCCTGCAAAGGAAGAGGCACTAAATGCAGAGAGGCTCTGCGGAATTTCTCCTTCAAGTAGGTTTTGCGAAAGGTCCAGGGAGTTAAGCTTGGATTGTTTCAATGGTGGAATTTTTCCAGAAAATTGATTCCCTTCAAGGTGCAATTCTTTGAGAAGTGATAGTTGCATAAGCGAGTCAGGTATTTTACCTGTAAATTTATTTTCAGAGAGCCAAACTTTTTTCAAAGATGACATAGGGGTGAAGAAATCGTTTGCAATTTCACCAGAAAATTCATTGTGGGTTAACAAGAGTGATTTCAATGCTCCAAGTTTATTGAACTCAGGGATTGGACCTGAAAATGAATTGTTAACAAAACTGATAGTTCTAAGGCCAGGGAGCTGTTGTAATGCTTCGATATCAATCGTTCCTGAAAGACCTAAGTCTGATAGATGGAGGCCTGTAATTATACCACCAAAGCAAATGACACCTACCCATCGTCGAACACAAGGATTGGAGCCTGAAACCCAATCATCTAAGACACCAGCATGATTTAAAGATTTCTTCAGTTTGAGAAGAGACTCATTTTCTGATAAAGAAAATGAGAGGTTGCACCATAAAGAAAGTGTGAGGAGGAAGAGGAGAACAAGAAGGCGAACAACGGTCATCTCCAAGCCGGAAATGGGTGGTAGCTCCGGGTAGAAACGAGCCGCTGCCGGAGAAATTTTTGTTGTTCTCCAAGTTCTTTTTATTATTTTTCCTTCTTTTTTGGGATAGGTTTCTTTCTTTTTGTTAATTTTGGATTAAGAGGGAGTTTCATGTTGGTATGCGTGTGTCTAGCTTTGAGAGAGATGGAATTAGTGATGGAGCTGGCAAGTTTACCTCAGATTCTAAGAATAGAATTGGAACAGAGACAATTTTTATGAGAATGTGAGGGATAAGGGGAGAGGTATATGCAGCTACTGTTGACCCTGTCAATATTAGGTCTTTAGTAATAGTAACCTCTAATTATAAGGTGTTTAAGCCATCTCAATATCTCTAAACTAAGCATATATGTATATATATCTGCCCTAGATCATCCACATTTTGGTTTCCCTGTAGTAAGAACTCTCAGACTGTTGTTCAACTTCAAATAAAAAAAAAAATAGTATTTCGGGGCTCCTGACAGAATAAGCTAGATACATCGTATGATCAATACATTACTCAACAGATCAAAGATGTATTTTGAGTGATATAATTGATAATCAGTAATTGGACCTGACCTGTCAATTAATCGGCTCATTCTATAGGTAGACATTGCCAAGATGAAACTCTGAGAATTATCCGAAAAATAAGTTCAGAACATATGTCTAACAGGGCTTCCTACTCTTGTTTTGCAAGTTATCATCCACTCATAACCAAGAAAATCAGTCAATATGTACACAGGCCCTGGCTATCTGTTTGGAACTTTCTTGCAATACCAGTCCTCTGAGCATGCCCTCGCCATCATTGAGATGTGAAAGCCTACAATAAAAAAAATTTAAAGAAATGAATATATGTCATTCAAGTAATTCTGCAATAATGAAGCAAATTAAAAAATTGATACTTGAGTACAAATGATGTAGAGAATTTACAGAGAATATATTGCAATGACCAGGATCTGCAATGTGAGCCATCAGGTTTTCAATAGGGCCTTCGCCAGTATAAACGGCCTGAAAGCAGAAGCCAACAAACGCTAGCATAGCAAGACGCCCATTCTTAATCTCCTTAGTCCTTAACACCATTACGGGCTCTGGAGAACCTCTACCCCACATCAAGGGATCAAACCATAACCCACCCGGGTAGCCAACATCTGGCTTTGGTTTAGTTTTGTTTGGTAATGTAGGCTCTATGTCAACACACCCTGGCTTAATCATATCTGCCCATCTTCTTCCCTCAACCCAACCCATCAAGACTAACTGCACTATAAACAAGGTTGTTGGATCTGCAAAATATTCCCTAGCACCAGCATCAAACCAATTATAATTCTCTATGAAGCCTAGGCTTTCAAGCCATTCTGGAATGAGAATTCCTGCCACTGCAAGCATTGCCCACCTGCTGTGCATTAGTTCGGCTTGTGCAAACCATTTCAGCAATTCTGGATCAGACCCTGAATCACATGAGATATATTAGGGACAGGGCTAAGTAATTTGTGTTCTTGTATCCAACTTAAGGAAGAAGAAAATTTAAGAATCTAAAATCATCATAATAAAAATAATATTCTTTGCAAGTATCTTATGCAACTAAGTTGCAAATCTTAAATTCAGCTAAATTATATTAGCCAATTTACATGATTATATCAGATATAACAGCAGTAGCCCATTCTATCCAACTACTTTCTGGTAAATTACATACAAGGGGCAGTTAATATAAACTTATCAAGTGGAACATGATTAACAAAGTTCTATAAGACTTGACAAAAGAAACTTAAGCTCTCTAGAAACAGCTTCAATTAATATAGATTAGCGAGTGATAAATATTTGGTTAAATCATTTTAAAGAAAGGCATACCTAATCCAAGAGGGTCGAAGCCAAAATCTCCAGGAAGACTACAAAATTAACATGAAGAAGTCAGTCATATTTCGAATCAGCTAAAATTAATCGAACACTGTTTTAAGAGTAATCATATTCTCATCCACATAGGATTCGCTGTGTACTTTGAAGCACACACATTTCTAGAATCCACTTCCAACAATAGCATATTCATGCCTGTATATGTAGCTATTACAATTAACTAAAGTTGAGAGATACGTGTGGGGTTGCATGACCATTACATTTTTCGAAAGCATCTGCTTAATTGGAATTACATAGTGAATTAAACTAGCTAACGATATTATAGACGGATCTATCTTTAACCACATTATTTTCCAAGGAATAGATGCAAAAATTAAGAGAGTTTCCCAAAAAAATTAAAGGCAAAACCCCATTTTGTGATTACCAAGTCAAATGCATTTCAAGAGTAGATTGACCTTTGTATAGCAATAAAATACCTTCCATCAAGCCATTCAGGAGGTGAACTGCCAGGGAACCACAGTGGTCTATCTGGAGGAAGTGGTTCACAGACAGTTGAAACCCCACCTTTAGTTGCATTCAGCTTCACTTTAGCTTTCCCTACTTGGCATGTTCCAATTTTCCTTATAAAAGCTTTTTGAGGTATTTCCCTGTTTGCATTAAAATGAAGTGTTAAAATCAACGAATGAAAGAAATATTATAGAACATAAATGCATTCCGTGCAAGAACCAATAAAAGAGAGTGAGAGAGAGAAGGAAGAGCAGAGAGAGTTAGGACCTGGTACTGGATAGAAGGCTTGACAATGAAGAAGAGGCAATGGTTAGAGCCATGAATGACCAATCCAAAAGTACTTTGTGCAGTTTGGTGGCTGTTACGTCTGTTAATTTAAGGGGCTTCCTTCTGGGCTTATCCACTCGAAGTATATACATGGATGACTGTTCTGCTTGGTACCCGAAGAAAAGGAACCAATCGTACTTTGACACATGTAAAGGATAGAGAATGAGAATTTGGGGTTACGCTTTTCTTGCCTTTGGTGGCTTTGTCCCAACTGCCTGAGATCTCAAAATTTGATCTTTATTCTTTGCAAGAAGAGCTTAGCCTATTGCTAACTGGAGTGCAATGAATCACTGAACTGTCCTTAGATTTACATATTAGCAAGACCGCATTCACAGTAATAGGGTCACTCTAGTCCACCAACCCCCAGTTCTTTTTTTCCTCAATTTCTTTGTTTCCTAGTTATTAGCTTTCAATATATCTTTTAAAGTCCCAATAACGAGACAAATGCTTAATCATTAAGCTATTAATATTAGTTTTTTGAACAGTCATTAATTCTCAAAGAGAGGTTTTGTGGTCATGTGTCTGCTGGCCAATTATAGGACTTGTTTACTCCAGGTAGGTGTAGCTATTCCATTGCAGTTTTTAATATTCAGTGATCAAATGAAACAGATGGTAACCCTTTACCAGCTTTACCTACTTACTCTGCAATTTTTATGGTTTCCTTTGCAACGCCGCGATAAAGACCTCTACTTGTGATCTGTGCTTCCCCAAGAAGGAGATGGAGATGGAAGATGATGCCTCCAGCCTTGTGAATATGACATACATTCGCTACAGCAACTATTTTTTAAAATTTTGGATTCGATAGGATATGGTAGAAATATTTATATTAATTTAAAAGTATATAATTACTATCCATACATAAAATAAAATGTAAATTCATTCAGATTTATATTACATTTCTCTTCTATTTTATACCTAAATAGAGAGAGGCCTTATTTTAATCTCAGGTGCATTATTGGAGCTTTCCAAGACTTTCTCCACTATAACTACTGCACTTCTTTTGAACTACCATATTCATTAGATCATCATATCCAAAAAGAATATCAATTCAACAAAAGGACCATATCCAAAATAGAGGAGTTACCAAAAATCAATGTCATGCTCCTAGGTTAAGTGAAAAATCTGTTACTTTTTTTTTCTTTTTACCCTTTTCTTTTCTCTTTTGTGATGAAGTTAATTGATTGTCCTATAACTTGGTGTCCCAAACGTGTCGCTTCCCACTCTACTCTAGTGTTCAAGATCTTAAAGTGACAGCACCTGTATACTAACTGCACCATTGTTGCAGAATTTACATCTAATCCACTTTCTCTTACAATACACATACTCTTAATTAAACCTAAAACCTTTCCCTTACCTTCAAATACACTTATTCCTCAACTACAACGACAACAACAACTTGTTTGATACTCTACATCTCACCCAAACTTATAATTTAGAAATAAATAAATAAATAAATAACCATTCTTCCCTCTTTAGATCCATGTCCAAAAATCTCAAATTTCCATTTCAATTCTCATTTCCCATCTGTTTTTTCACTTCTATCAATCTACCCATTAACCACTTTAAATAGAAAAAGCAGTCTATAACACAAAAAGATTCAAACTTTTTATTCTCTAAATTGATGATGTTAGAGACAGCTTCACTTGGGCGATTACATTACCAAAGGCTGGAATTGAAGAGATGGGTACCAACATTTTTTTCCTCTCATAAAACCCTTTTTACAGTACTATGGATCGCAGCGTTTGCCTCGGTTTTTGTGTGGCAGAGAAATGTGGTTGGCGATGGATTTGCCGTGTTCTTTAAAGCGTCGCCAATGAGGCCGATGCCGAAGCTGAGACCAGTGGCATTTAATTTGACTGATTTTGGTGGAGTTGGTGATGGTGTTACTTTAAATACCGAGGCTTTCGAGAGGGCTGTTTTGGCTATTTCTAAGCTGGGTAAGAAAGGTGGTGGACAGTTAAATGTGCCTCCTGGGAGATGGGTTACTGCACCTTTTAATCTTACTAGTCATATGACTTTATTTCTTGCTGAGGATTCTATTATTCTTGGAATTGAGGTTAGTTTTCCTTGTTTGTTGCTTTTGAGTTTCGGACTGTGGATTGTGGACTTGATTAAGTGATCACTCAGTATTGTGGGCATGCAGTGATTGTTACCTTCTAATCATTAGTTTTATTTCTATGAGTTTTTGCTAATATAAGCAATATCAGATCTGACGTTTAATTCAGCTCAGATTCATATTTGAAGTAGTCTGCATTTTTGGTTGATGTCTAAGTTGGATAGGAAATGCCTAATTTCATTGTAGTCTTAAAAGTGTCAGAGTAGAGGAAAGATAATGGATTATATTGTGATTATGAGAATTATGAATTATCAGCGGACAGGATTAAAAAAAAAGTGTGATTGTTGAATACTTATGCAGTGAATAAATTTTGAAACTAGAAGAGAAAGCATTAAATGCAAATGCATCCATTAAACGTATATAAGATCTGATTTACTAAAGTTTCTGATGTTAACATAGGATGTTAGAAGGGCTAATGTTTAAAGTCTTGCTATGGTAGAGGCAGAAAAGCCTATACCTTTTCTCTTCCAGCTCGTTCAGTTTTATCTATTTGTAACTTTTTAAGCAGCACGTCAGGATTGCACAGTTAGTTGTACGTCACTTAAGGGTAGTGTCTATTTCATTCCTTTAAATTTATCCTAGACATGTATGCTCCCGGTATTAATGTTTTCTGCACCTTTTTGGACATAAATCTGGGAATTTTAAATTTTTCCCTGATCTTGTATGATATTTTGCCAATGTGCCTTTTGGAGGCATGCGATTCATAGTTTCTGCTTTAAAATTTGTTCCAATCCGCTTAAAAATATTTAGATCTAGCCTAGTTTGAAGTTATATGAAAAGTCTGCTCGATTTTGAGATACAGGCTTAAAGAGGAGTCCCCTGTAACTATTGTTTAAATATATTGCACTTGCTCTTGGCACAGGCCTGAACTCCTGAAGTAGAGAACTTCTGATTGTTGCTGACTGTAGATTTGATCAAAACCAAGTAATATAGACAGTAAAACAGAATTTAGATGCAGTTATCAGCCAAGCAACTACCATATAGTCTGCACAAGTAATGTGGTAACCTGCAAACGGTTCAATACTTGGGCATATTGTGATGTCTAGCTTATGTTGATGACATTAAAGATTACGTATTAACTTCTTGTTTAAGCATTTGTCTCTTTTTTCCTTGATGTTTATTTGATTCTAGTTGTCAACGCTATTGCTTATTTTTGTTATTTTCCATCTGTAATATTAAACAGGATGAGAAATATTGGCCTCTGATGCCTCCATTGCCTTCATATGGATATGGGAGAGAGCATCCTGGACCTCGATATGGGAGTTTAATCCATGGTCAGAATCTCAAAGATGTTGTTATAACAGGTTAGTCTAAGTAACTTCCATTAATCCACACTGATATAAATCTTACTACATGCTTAATATTTTCTTATTTAGGAAAAGTACAAAATTGTACCCTGTGATTTGCGCTATTGTGTTTTATGACCTGTGTTCTTTTTGTTGGGGTTTTCTGTTTTCATCACATTGCACTTTGCTTTCCTACCAACTAATATCATTGGGTTTCTATATCTAACATATATAAATATAATGGACTTTTAATAATACAGTACCATGGGATGACCTTTTTGTTCAACCGCTGTGCATCTTGGCCTACAATGCCATTGATCATGGTGCTTCAAGTTGGTGGAC
Source organism: Ricinus communis (assembly GCF_019578655.1). NCBI lineage: Eukaryota > Viridiplantae > Streptophyta > Magnoliopsida > Malpighiales > Euphorbiaceae > Ricinus > Ricinus communis. The sequence goes on from NC_063258.1 coordinate 29,004,923, forward strand.
CACATTGTGAAAATCATCTTAGATTTATTTTTCTGAAAAATAGTACTCCAGCACAATGGCTATGTGGAGATTCTTGATTGACTTTAACGTACAAGAAAAAGATTCAAACAGAGAGAGTAAAATTAATTCTATCATCCAATTAGGTTTTCATACCTCATTTCAGGTAACACTTCAAGCTTGGAAATTGAATTGGTGGCATGATTGGTATTAGTTCTGGCTTGAATTCATTAATGGATCTAAGTCTAAGCAAGTCTATCAGTGTTTGGATGTAAATATGGTTAGCATTGAGTTCTGAGCGTCTTTTATTGGCAAAATGATTGTTTGCTGACTGGATCTGATATTAGATTATGCTTTTGTTGATTAACAGGACACAATGGTACCATAAATGGACAGGGTCAAACATGGTGGAAAAAGTATCGCCAAAAGCTTCTCAACCACACAAGGGGCCCACTTGTGCAGATAATGTGGTCAAGTGACATTCTGATCACTAATATAACATTGCGTGATTCCCCATTTTGGACACTCCATCCATATGACTGCAAGAATGTAACAATCAGGAATGTTACGATTTTGGCTCCTGTACTTGAAGCCCCAAACACTGATGGAATTGATCCTGGTAAGTACTTATTACAGTTGCATATTTCTCTCATAAAGAATGAAAGGAAGGATATGGGGTATAACGGCTTCACTTTGACCTCAAGTTGCCTTAAGAGATAATCAGCCTTGTTACTGATGTAATCTAGAACTTTTTGCATACTCTTTCTTAATATGGACTACTCATTGAGCACTTGTTCAGCAATAAAATTTCCACATCAAGAATGAGGGATAATGAAAGAAAGATAAAATGGTATTTAGGGCAAGTAGGAAATGTTTTATCAGTGGTGAGACATGCTCTATTATGGGAGTTTGGCAGCCATACAGTTCAGGTTCGGGTATCAAGGAATTAAAGAAAAACTTCTATGTGAGAGTTCTACAGATCAGAAATCCTTTTCTAATGTCATTTATTTCAGTTTTTCTCTCCAAAAAAATAGATATCGTTCTTGCATATAAGCAAATTGCATCGCTGTTGCTGCCGTTTTTGCTCCATTGGATGTTTTCTTTTTGTCTTCTTTCTCCTCTAATGCAACTTAATAATATATGTCAAATTGATCTGCATAAAGTATGAGAGAGGATGCCATCGAAGTATTAATTCTGCTAATTCTTGTTGGTCGCTAGCAATTTCTTCTTTCCATCCTCAAAATATTACTTGCTAAAATAATTTGCAAACAGATTCATGTGAGGATATGGTAATCGAAGACTGTTACATAAGTGTGGGAGATGATGGGATTGCAATAAAGAGTGGCTGGGATCAGTATGGAATTGCATATAGACGACCTTCAACAAATATTCTCATCCGTAACCTTGTAGTTCGGTCAATGGTCAGGTGAAACCTCTTGCTCAATTTTGTTCTGACTTGGTGCATGTTCTATGTATTCTCTTAATGTGAGTGGAAATGCTACTTTATGGTTCCATGCTGGCATGGATAATAAACATCTTTATGCCCAAATATTGCATTACGGAATCTTTTATATAATGTTCAAGGTGGCTTCCCCTTGCATTATGGAACCATGGATGGATGCATGTATAGATAATATCATGATTTCATATAGCTTTCATTTCTCCAGCGGACTGCTCATGATTTCAAGGTATATCATATTTGTGACTACATTTTCAAATGGTAACTAAGGTCCACCTTGGTTGAACTTTGTAACAGTGCCGGCATATCAATTGGCAGTGAAATGTCAGGTGGTGTATCAAATATCACTGTGGAGAACCTCCTTGTATGGAGCTCCAGGCGTGCTGTTCGGATCAAGACTGCCCCTGGAAGAGGCGGATATGTTCGGCATATAACCTACCGTAATCTAACGTTTGATAATGTCCGTGTTGGAATTGTTATCAAGACAGATTACAATGAACACCCTGATGAAGGATATGATCCAAAGGCTGTTCCAGTACTTCGGGATATAAGCTTCACTGGGGTTCATGGTCAAGGTGTTCGTGTGCCCGTGCGGATACATGGGAGTGAAGAAATTCCAGTAAGGAATGTGACTTTTCAGGATATGTCAGTGGGATTAACATATAAGAAGAAGCACATATTCCAGTGTGCCTTTGTTCAAGGTCGTGTAATAGGTACCATCTTCCCTGCCCCATGTGAGAACCTTGATCGGTATGACGAGCAAGGACGGCTTGTTAAGCGCTCTGTCTCCCAGAATTTGACAGATATAGATTATGATTTTTGACAAATATGTTAGGTTATCAATGTCCTGGGCATAAGCTTTTCAGAGGTCAATGACTTCAACTGTCTCTTTGATGTAAGCTGGCTAAATCACCTTGGAGCGGTTAAATCTAGTTGTTACCTTTCCTGCCAATTTTCATTTTCGCCCCAAGTCATAGAGTTGTTTTATTTCTTGACAAGAGTTGTATATACAGAAAATTCTCAGTCGGTTATACATTGAAGAGGTTACTGAAATGCGTAGCTTTCTTTTTTTTTTGGAACGGTCCAAATCTTTCATATTACATAGATCAAAAATTCCTTCTGAGTCTCAAAATAACCGACTCCAGTTCTAATTCTATGACATTCTTTGAAGCCCGTTTCTCAGCCGGGAACGCATGCATTGCAGTTAAGGCTCTTTCTGGAGAGAAGGGCTCTTTAATGCTTATGGCAGCATCCTCAGAGAAATGAAAAAAGCATCAAATTTGGGCAGTTATGCTATCTATCTGAAATGACCAGATGGAGCATAAGAATTAAGAAGAAGTTTAAGATTCTATAAAAGTGCCAAAGAATCGAACTGCTCATGAGCTGTTGCGAGCTTAATAGCCAGGGCTCAGGACTCAGAAATTGGCTGCTTTGTAGGCTTAATAACCGCTTGTATAAATAGCTTGATAGTGAGCTCGTTAAAGTGTTTGAATATAATGATTTTGTAGAATCTGATTAGTTTTCAGGTATTTTGGTCACTGTATACTCATAGCAGGAATGGAGGATCACCTTTGATGTTTTTTCACTATAGAATGGGGTGGTAGTGGTGGACAAGGTGTAATGGGTGTGGCCATGAGAGGGGAAAGGATGCTTTCTTCCCAAAAGTGGGAAACAAGTGGGGTGAAGTGAAGCTACTCTTCCTTCCTCAAAGTAGTAAAAGATACAAAAGAATACAATTTACCTGTTCTAACTTTTTGACCATCACAATTTTGGGACTCCTGAATGTACTTTAATAATATACAGGCCGTTCAATCCCTTCTCCGTATAATTTGTTGTCCTCTGATCTTCATGAGATAATAATTTAGGGTTGACTCAATCCAACCTTCCAGTATAAGACTTGACACATAAAAATTTTACAAGAAATTATTTTAATATAAGTATTATTTTTGACACATAAAATTTAAATTTATTTATTATTTTATATTTTTTTATTTATTTACTAATAAATTACATTTTTAATTAAACACCGACTTCAATTCTAAAAAATAGCATATTAATTATATTTTTAATATTATATTAATTAATAAATTAATTTTTAATTAGATAATAATTCTAATTCTAGAAAATAACATGTTAAATTATATTTTTAATATCATATTCAATAATAGATTAATTTTTTAATTATATAATAAATTTTTATTCTAAAATTAATAATATCAATTATAGTATTAAATTATATAATACTAAAATTAATTAATAAAAAATTTTAAAATAATTTTTATATTATTACACTAATAAAATTTTAAAATTTTAAAAAAATTAAAAAGAATATTTATAGTTAGTTTACTATTATTTTTTTAAATATTTTAAATTAATATTAAATATTTTATTAAATTATATCTATCAATTTAATTTTATAATCGAAATAATAATAACACTCGTCCAATGCATGGATAAACGACCAGTTTAAATAATAACAAGAAAAGTATTTATGATACCAATTTTGATTGAATTTATAATTATTTGCATAAATTTATATTTCAATAAATGAAATACTCCTTTTATTAATATATAAAAATAATCCATAAAATCAAGTTAGTTTTTATTTTTGTTGAGATTTAAATGCATTTGTATTTCTGAGGCCAAACTTTACGTGCGTGGAAAAGTTTTTTTTTTTTTTTTTCTTTTTCCTTTTTAAGGAGAAAAAAAAGGCCTAAAACATATAATGGTAAAGGCGCCATAAATGGAGGTTCATCATTGAATGGTGTTAACAAAATCTAAAATCTTTAACAAGATGTGCACTAATTGCTAAGGATTTTATTAATCTTAACAATTAATGGAGAAGTTGTTGATGGACCATCCTCTAACCTCACCTCATAATTTCTGATTTTGTTGTGCTTCCCATAATGATCATAGTTTGGTTTCATGCGAGTTTTGGATTCTATGTTTGTTCTTGATTTTATGATTAATCATGCCAGGCATCAGGCATGATAAATTGATAATAATGATGATGAATTAATAACTCTATCAATTTATTATCCATACCATAAACCTCACCAATTCATTATATGCATCTTGTGAAATTTAAGTAAAATAATAAAAACGAAAAAATCATCTTATTTATAAAAAGAAAGTTTCTTTAATTTTATCAAAGGTAATTTCATTCCCATTGTAATTAACCCATTCAGTTAAATTAGGAATTCAACTAATTAGTATCCCACACAGTACATAATTTGTGAATTAATTAAGTTAACTATATGAGTGACCTTTTAAGAATCTGCAAATTAATAATATCCCACACCACTTTTTTTTTTTTTTCATATAACTTGTAATTTTAAGTTAATAATACGAATTAAATTTCTTTATGGTATAATTCAAATTAAAAGGAAGATACCCACATTCAAATCAATCAAAAGGTCCTTTGAATTTACTGTATCCCATCTATTAACAATAATAATCATCATAATAATAAATATTCTTATGATTAAGAAGTAAGAATTTATATTCTAAAAAAGAAGTAATCATTTTTTTTTCTTAATTAGTCTTTAAATTAAAAGTTAAAGGATAAGAATTTTGAAATATTTAATGTCCTTAATTATCTGAGTATGGTCTTATAATCACCCAATAAAATGAAAATGCTTATGATTTTATCTATTTATTCTTTAGATTTGGGTTGGAAATTAACTTAAGCTGATGAAGTTTAGGGTTATACCCGTATCCAAGACAAGTTCATATGTGGGCCAAACATGGTGCAAGGAAAGGGGGGATGTTGGGGAATAAATTTGGAAAGGTGGTCTATTATAGTTGCAGAACATGCTCTTTTACTTCATCACATCAAGGACCACTCCTCTTTTATTCTATGAAAACACTAACTCAATCAAAACGTGCATATATAATTCCTCAATCGAATATATTTATTTTCTTCGTTATCACTATGATCATGAAACACGAACACAGTGTTTTTAAATGATAATGCAAATCATTAATTCCAATAAAATTCTTTGGAATTATTTGCTTTTAAAAAAAAAAATCACTTTTTTATTTTTGAAAAAAAAAAAAAAGAGTAAATAAATTTAAGTTTTACCTACTTAAATTATGATGTTTATTACTTCCTATATGCAATGATTGGATGGTGTTTTTTAATTAATTTTTAAGAAAATGATTGGATGCTGTTAATTATTATAACATTCTCATAGTCATATTCAACTAATAATTCATCTTAACAGAAGATAACGCGTTTGAAAACAGAAAACTTCAAGGTTGAAATGATTAATTAACATATTAAGTTTGTCTCAATTAAGGCGGCATAGTAGACCGATTTATGTATTCAGAATTTTTGTAGTTTTGTATTCTTTATACTCTGTGTTTGATGTATTATAATTATATAGCTGGAAGGAGTGATGGAAATGCAGTCCGACTAATTGAACTGATTAATGTTTAATATACAGTCCAAATCACATGGCATTGACGAGTTGACAGGGAGTTGGTGGTGTTGGGTTTATTTAAAATATCATGCTTTTCTATTAGTTGTCTATTACTTAATGACTAATCTTAAGTTAATAATGATGCTGATTCAATATTATAAAAATACACAACAAATATATGATTAACATTATCATCAAAAAGTATGGAGTTAAAGCATTGCATTTGGCAGTAAATTCTTTAAATCATATAAAACATAAAAGGGAATAAATTTGCAATTTACTTTGGGAACAACATACATACATACATATAAATATGTTCTATTAATTATCTTTCTTATATTAAGTGTAATTATGATAAAACTGTGTTATATTGATTAGTATTAGTTTTCCCGTCCTTAAAAAATAGTTTATTTCGTAAATTCAAAAAACTTTTCTTTTATAATTAATACAATTCTTTATTAGATTTTTTAACTATCAATTCATATTACTTTTATTGAATTTATCAACTCCCTTATTGATATTTCTATAATTTCTAATTATTAATATTGAAGTAAAAAGGAATTTGCATTATTATTATAAAAGAAAAAAGGATTTTATAATTTTGGAGCAAAAAGTCAAACTCTAACATATTTAATAATGATTAACGAAAGCTTTGTTATAGAAAATGGATCATAATTTAAAACAAAAAATCACTCAAAAATTATTAATTATATCTTTTTCAAATTAAATATTCTTTGAACTGAGAGCAGTAGATTCTTCCGGTAAATAAAGTAAAAAGGATATATGGGGCCAGTATTGTAATTTTATAACACAAGCAGGGCAATTACACAAACGAATACAAAAGAAGACACGCAGAACACGTGGTGGATTCACACATAGCAAAGTCAACGTTCCGCCCGTGACAATAATACAAAACTATTTTGTTTGTATTTTTAAATATACATTTTTAATTAAATACTTTATTAATGTAAAAATGAAATGATATTCAACTGTTATGTTTTCGTACTTCTATTTATATGAAAAGAAAAGTTTTCATACTTCTATTATACATTCAAAATATATTACATCAATATTAGATATAATTTTTGTTTTGAATAAATAAATTTTTTGATTCAGATATTTAATGAAGCTGATAGTTGTTTCTCACTAAATAACTATTTAAAAGTTTTTGGTAAACAGTAGCCGATAACTGATTTAGTCCCAATCAGCCGGTGATTATATCATTTTTATTTTAAAACTTTCTAATTTGATTTTTTTATTTATCTAGACACGATTATTCTTATTAAAACTTATTAATAATAATTTATTTTAAATTGATTTCATAAATTATATTAAAAAATTATAATATTTAAAATTATTATATTTGAAATTATAAATTTTTATTAATAACTAAAATAATTTTTATATCTTCAATAGTCATTTAATATACTAATAGTAACCGTTAATAAAATTCTACTAAACAGTTTAATTTATCAGTCACCGGCTACCGACTGTATTGATCACCTGAACCAAACATGTTTTATATCTGCCGTTTGATCTATATCATATATTATAACTCAATTTGTTCTAAATTTATTAAATTCGCTAAATATCTTAGGCTTAACATAAAATATTATATATAAATAATGTCCTATTTTAATTTATTAAATTTTTTATTTAAAATCTATAAATAAAATTTTAACTTTATTCAATTTAATTCAGGTATATTTTATTTAAAATCTAAAACGTTTTTTATCTTCTTTGAATTAATTTTTATAAAGTAAAATATACATAAAAATATAAAATCAATAGTTATTCATTTAAAAAAAGTCATCTTTAAATTTAGAAAGATAATCTCTCTAACATTAATAATTAATATATATATATATATATATATATATTAATTATATTAGTGATTAAAAAATTCTGCAAAAGTTTATCAGCAATAAAATCCTTTTTATGTTAATAGCATAAATATACATTTAAGTGATTAATGTTTTTAGTATATATGTCTTGGTTTTCTTTTTCTTGTGGGTAAAAGGATTTATCTCAGACATTCTTATATCATCTACACGAGGAAAAGTGTTCTCTAACTATCCTTTCATATTAGGCCTCGTGTTTATGTCGACAAATCTGCTTTGCATGTGCACCGCTCTTATGCTGCTCAACCACACCCTTGCTTCTTTTCCCTCCGCGTGTCCCACACGGATATCTAGGTCGGTAGAAGGTGTATTTTTGCCGTTAACGTTTTGTACATTTACCCTGAAATTAATTTTTAGCTCAAAAAAATACAAAATTATCGAAAAGCTATAATATAAGCTCCTCTCTATAACTGAAGTTTAACAGAGTTATCATCCATTAGATATTTGCTGATTTGGCAAATCAAGTGGATCTAATTTTGACCATTCTCCGTAGTTGACCTAAAGACAACATAAAAATAAATAAATAATGGCAGTGCTGAAAGTATATATCCCAAGCAGTTGAATCTCATTGATCTTATCGAGAATTATTCTAACCATATTTTCTTTAATGATCAGTCAAATTTACTAAACTCATAAACTCACAAAAGAACACATTTATCTGAATACATCCGCTTTGCAAATTAGACCGCTAAGTTTTATTACAAAAAATGTAAGTACCATATAATCGGTATATTCTGAAAATACCACAACATAAAGTATGTGTTGCAGAGAATGCAAGTTGTTATTTGATATACAACTAAATCAAAGTGCCATTTACATTGAAAAATAATAATAATAATAATAAAACATAAAAACTCAATAATCCACCATGAATTTTAGAATTAAAGAAAAACTCAATTTACTATAAAAAAAATAATAATAATAATTGATATGCATATCAATAGATCCATGAGGGACACCATAGGACTTAATAGTAGGACCAGTGTCATAAATAGAACCCTTATATTTAGTGTTTTTAGCAACATTAAACTTGACCATCTTCCAATGTTTTGTAACTTCTTTTGTTTTTTGGCGGATACAAGGGGTTAACAAACCCAAACAATAAGACCGCTAGAAACGTCATCGACAAGAAGACCTCTAACACCACAAGAGCTTTAAAAATAAAATGCAAACCCAAGACAAGTCAAAGGCATAATTTATAAGCTAATGGATAATATCAGCTTTTAAATTTAACTCCATGACAATGGCAAATTGAAGTATTGAGCCGGAAAACTCAGCGATTGACTCATGAACCTCTATTTTTTAAACACATTTAAGCTATACTATCAACACTACATTTCAGTTCATGTCACTCTTAACAAGACAATCGCGCAATATCTAAAAAAATATCTTAATCAATAACCTTTATGCATTGGCTTTTTTTTTTATTTACATTTTCGTAATTATAATTGACACTGTTCCAATGAAGTGGTGGGGATGGAGACAGAAATAGGTCGAATTGGTGTTTGGATTCAATTGGTTTGATCATTTTATGTGGACGAAAATTGATTGAATTTAGTATGCAATAAAGATTTTAACAAGAGAGAAGCAGACACACAATTTTTTTTTAGATTTTTTTGGTCAAATTGTAAATTTTTTAGATTAACGAGAGAAAAAGAAAGGAATGGAAAAGAAAGAAAAAGAGAATGAAAAAGAATCGAGAAAAGAAAGAAATTAGAGAGAAAACAGTAAAAAAGCATATTAATATTAATTTTCTTGTTTTCGGTTTTTAATAATTTATTATATTTGAACCCACTTGACTTGCCAAGTTAGTAAATGCCTAACAAATGTTAACTCCATTAAGTGTAGTTACAAAGAAGGGCTTATTTTACAATTTTTTTTGACAATTTTATGTTTTTTGAGCCAAAAATTAGTTTAAAAGAATAATTGGTAAATTTAGATGTTATTTAAAATTTCTTAATAAATAATTTAATTGTTACAGACACAAATAAAAATTGGAATTATTTCTTTTAAAGAGTCCAATTCTAAGTTAGTTTATCTCTCACACATTATTACTTTTTATTATGATGATAGGAAAATATCAGTTTTTATTTTTATCTTTCTGATAATAAAATTATTATTATTATTTTGTTTGAGATCAATAATGTGAACAAAAAGGGAAACAATAAGAAAAAAGATGCACAACTGACGACACGAGCAGATTACAAATGGGAAAGCATGAAAATCTCGTGAAAGAATAACACACTACACTACCAGGCCATCCATGACCATCAAATCCTGCCTTTCTTCATCCAACAGTCCAGAATCTTCTCACGCGCAATCGCCATTAATCAATTTACGCTTGGCTCAAAGGGAACGTGAACGTGCCGCTTTCTTCTTCTTTTTTTATTTTTTATTTTTTTTATAGTAGTTTAATTTATTAAGAAAACCAACCAACTGGTGGAAGTGGTCCCCACTTTTGGTCGTATTGCTTACCTGGAAGCCGGCACGTAAGTTAAACGAGCACCGCAACGCCGCCAACGTCGTTACATCTGCCGCCGTCTATATATGGCTGCAACTACTGAAAACATGGGAACTAGTGCCACATGATCACAATGTTCGGCAAGAGGAATGTGTGCGCTCTCAACTCACAATAACTGAAAAAGAAGAAAGAATATCATTTTTAATAGACTATTTTTATTTTCGTCAATAACATTTGTGATATTCCAATTATTTGCAATGCTAATTGATTAAAACACTATAAACGTCGTAGATAAAAATGTAAATTTTAAACGTTTTATCTGATAAGATAAATAATCTTAGCGCAATAGTTTATAAAAAACTTAACTTTAAAGAAAAATAATAAATATTAATAAGAGATAGAAAACAGATATAAGTAAAAGGAAAGAGGAGAGTTTTCCTTTTCTTTTTGTCCCAAAAGAGAAACCAACAACAGACGGAAGACAGAAACCCAAACTCCGTCAACCTAAGGCAAAACCGTAAAATGAGAAGAGAAAACGTGAGGCAAATGCTACGCAAGTTGGCGATATAATTATAGATAGACATTAGATATCCGGTCACGCAAATATCGCCTTTTCACCCTGAAATCTAAATTTAAATTTAAAAAAGAAAAAACAACTAACACGTGCTTCAAATATCACTTTTTTAAAATAAATAATAAATGAAAGAAGACACACAACCAAAGAAAACTATTCAAAATCAGTACCCTCGAGTCGACGAAGCTGCAAGGAAACGAGCTTAAAAAGCCCACATATATTCCTCGTGCTTCTTTAAACCGTCAAAACCAAGTTTTATTCAAAAAAAAAAAAAAAGAATAACTCTCTTTCTCTCGATACAAATTTGTCGCTAAATGCAAGAATAGAGGACGATCTTTTTACGATAACTTTTGTTTTGGATTGGGATTTCCGTTTCTGATTCGGTGGAGAATTATGGCTGGTTCGCCTGAGTTCGTTGGTCTTTCCGGTCAGAAAACGGCGAGGTTATCGGAGAAGAATAGCTTCTCCCAGAAGTGTAGTTTGTTGAGTCAGTATTTGAAAGAGAAAGGCAGTTTTGGAGATCTTAGTCTCGGCATCACATGCAACAACAGCAACAACAACGCTGATGCAAAAATTAATACTGGAAATGGAAACGGTGCGTTTTCTAATTCTCTGTGCTTGAATTTTAATTTTGTTTGGTGGCAGAGAAAAGAAAAGAAAAGAAAAGAAAATTTATTGCTTATGGTTGTTCTTCATTTATTCTGTTTTCAGTTTTTGTTAATTAACTACACCTTTCTTTCTCTCTCTCTCTCTCTCTCTATATATATATATATATATTTGGAGTACGACAGAGTTTATTACATGGATTTGGATCTGGAAATCTTTAAACTGCTTTTAATTTTTTTTTCAAGAGTTCTGTTTTCCTTTTAATCTTTGCCGTAGATATAGATCCAAAATAATCTGAGTTATAAATTTGACATATTCATGTTTAGTGGTTCAAAAATAATCTAAGAACCTGCCTCGAAACACTCAACTTTGAACAGTTCAAAATTCATGATTATAACATTTTATCATGACGATGTTTTATTTCTGTTAGAAAGAACATCGCCCCTTTATTCCACTAGAGCACCGCACCCACTATAAAAATGGCCACTGGCCATGTATTAAATATGTGGAATTAACAATCTTCTCTTCCCTTTTCTATTACCAACGCGAAAACAAAAAAGCATAGAAACTCAAGAGATCTGATGTCTTTCCTTTTGTATTATCCGTATGTTACAGGTGCATCTGACATGATCAAACAAACAACAACGATGAATTTGTTTCCGATGAGTGAGAAACACGTTGATGTTCCTAACAGAAACATGGTTACTAATTGTAGATCCATGGACTTATTCCCTCAACAATCTGGTTTTGTTACTACTACTCCTGAACCTAAGGAAGATATGCAAAAGAGGGCTGATTCAAGGTGCATTGACTTGCTCATTTTTAATCCGTGAATTTGATTTGAATGATGTATTTCTTTTCTTTTGGCTGATTTGTGGCTTTGTGTTTGTATTGTGCTAGTGTTCACAAGCCTGCAAGCCCAGAGTCTCAAAATGCACAATTGACTATTTTCTACGCTGGACAAGTGATCGTGTTTAATGATTTTCCAGCTGACAAGGCTAAGGAAGTTATGCTCTTAGCTACCAAGGGAAATTCCCTTAATAGGTTTCCTTCTGTTCCAGTCAAGAGTCATCCTCCTGCTTTTGCCCCCAGTGTATCTAAAGCCCCTGCTGAGTCCAACAGTTCACTATCTTCTGCCTCCAATGCTGTTCTTAACTTTAGCAACAATTTGATTCAGGAGCGCAAGCTAACTCCTCCTCCAACAATTGGAAGTGGTAATTTTCTTCTTCTCTTCTTGGTTTTTCATGTATTGATTAATCTAGGAGAATGATGAATTTTTTGGAAAAAAAAAGTGTTTACTCGTTTAGGAGAATGATGAATTTTTTGGAAAAGAAAAAGTGTTTACTCGTTTAGGAGAATGATGAATTTCTTGGAAAAAAAAAATTGTTCTCTCGTTTACCAAGCTTCTAATAAAAGTTATTGTTTGTTCAACACCAGATCTGCCAATTGCAAGGAGAGCTTCCCTTCACCGGTTTTTGGAGAAGAGAAAAGAAAGGTAGGCTTTTATACATCATGTTTAAAAGGAAGGAAAACAAGAATTCCTTGACAGTTGTTTGTGTGTGTGAAGTACTGAACTAATTAGGTTACGGATTACGTTTTGGTTTTTAGATTTTGTTATGGGATATTAACAGATGAAAAAGAAAAAATTGTTCCTTTACCATCAACAAGCAGTTCTTTTGCATTTGATTCGTTAGAGTTGTTATTTATTTGTTTCTTGGCAACTTCTTTGCAGGATTACTGCAAGTGCTCCCTACCAAACAAGTGGCTTGCCGGCCATTCCTCCAAAACCAGCAGCTGAAAGCAAGTCATGGCTCGGCCTGGCTGCTCAATCTTCACACTAGCTTCATTGCTAATTATATTCATTTTTAGTTTCTTATTACAATTTAGGCCTGTTATGTCATTTGTTTTAGGCTCCTCTTTATATATATATATATATATATATCTTTTATAATCTTGGTATTTTTGGCGGGTGAAATCCTGCTGTATCTCTTAGCTCTCATTTTGGTTGTTTAAAGCCGAGGCTTTTCACCATAGTTCTAACTTTTTTTTTTTATATCAATCTTACTGTATTAGTTTTTGTAATCATCTCTAGTGATTATGTTAAAAGATTATTAATCATATTCCTTGTCTATATGATCATCAGCTTCAGTATGCAGTGAGAATATTTGAGGCCAATAGTTATCGTGCGTTGTGCTATTGTACACGAATTATGGCATTTCGGATCCACACATTGGACCAATCGAATGGCTAAGATGAGTATTTATGTGTTTTAGAGGATTTCATTTCTTCCGTTGTGAAAAAAAAAAAAAATTATTATTATGAGAAATTCTTCCAACATGATTTATCCACCTGCGTGGCCCACCTATTTTGCGAGAGAATTACTCTGTAAGGAAAACAGGGATATTAGGCGTACCTATTTATTGTGGTTTTGCTTTTGCAACAGTAATTAGCTACAAAATTTATAAATAAAAGACGTCCCATCAGCTGTCAGAACTTGGAAAGCAAAAGGCGGGAAAGATTATACATCTAAATTGATAATGACACAATAAAAGAATCTCCCACTTCATGATACATATAAGCTATTTAAACTATACGGCAGCCACGCGTATCTCACAAAAGAAGAACGCGGAAAATTGTTGGATTTTTATAATAATAATAATAACAAAAATGACTTATGAAATAAAACCTATTTGTGTTGATTGGTCCTTCAAAATTTACTTTAAAAAATAAAATAAAATAAAATATAATATAATATGCGTGTTTGCTCGCGAATAGTAATTTATTTATAAACTAAATAAATAATGGGCAGATGAACTATTGTCACGTTGTTCATGTTTAGAGAGCTTTATATATTAGTATTATAGTGGATGGGAAAGGTTGAAAGAGAGAGGCATGTAGAAGATAAGTAATATTTTTGCTAATTTAATTGAGAGATCACATGCAATGTTTGAAAATTGGTGGTGCTGACTTTATTTGACCTATTCCAGTTCCAATTCGGTTACATTTATAATGTGTATGTATTATAGGCACGCGTTTCCTTTGGCAATTTTTAATTCATTTTCATATTGCTTTTTTCCTTTTTCTTTTAAAAGAAATAAAATGGTGGATCCCAGCACCCATTAGTTAGGTGGATTATTTGAATCATTTTCACATGTACATCCGGAAAGTGCAGTACTGCTCTATACATTTCATGTCGATACTGTCCCACTTTCATTCAAAGTTTTCTTCTTACCAACTTTCAAGTTTGATCGCGTCAAGAGATAAGCCTCTAAGGTTTTATGATTGTCCAAAACCTTTCGTCTTTTCGTTCCCGTACCTTCTCAAGGTAATAAAACACCTTGAATATATCTTTATTTTATTTTCAATTTTTTCTTTTTTTATCATTTTTGTTTGCTAGATAATTTGATTAAATTCATTTATAATATTTATAATTCGGCCAAAAAATAATATAAAATCTATTTAATTGAATTTATCAAATTAGTTAAATCTAAATTATATTCTAGACAAATATATAATTTTTTTTAATAAATACTTTATTAGGAAGTCGATGTATTTTATGAGATTATAAAATTTTTAATTTTTTTTTTGTGTCAAATTTATTTCAAACGTAATATTTATTTAGTTCAAAGTAAATTTTAAAATTATTATTTAACACGTTAAACATAAAAATTAATTGGTAAATAAAACTAATTTACTAATAAATTTTAACTAAATAAAGTATTAATTATGGATAACCAAATAGGCCTTTGATGCATTTTCTTTCCTGTATGCTCACTGCTTATCTTATATTATACAGGGAAAAGTAAGAATATGTGCCTAGAAAATATAACATAATTATTTCCTAAAAAATAGAACATTTTTATGGGAGAAGAAGTAAAATGAAGAAAAGAACTGCTCAGTTACATGACCCAACAACTAACAAACAGCTATGGCAGGAAGATGAAGTTTGTTAGTATTGTTTATGTTAGAGATGGTGTTGGGTTTAAACTAGTTTTTGGGAGGCCTAAGCGGTGCAGCCCTGAGTCAGATTCAATCCCGAATTTGAGATTTGGCCTTTAATTTATCAGGAGAAGAGATCAATTGTTGACAGTTCAGCCCATGTCTTTTGGGTCTTTAACCAACCCAGCAGTAGCTGTAATTGAATGCAGACCTTATTTGCACTAGTCATTAGTTCAGACTCAAGGACCCATGTAATTTCCAAAAAAAAAAAAAAAAAAGTCAAGAAAGATACATAAATTTGTTGATAAATTACACATCTCAACCGAAATGGAAAAAAGGCGATGATCAGTAGGCTTTTCTTTTTTCAACAAATTAAACTTTCTTTTACCTATTGTAAATCAAAACAGAATGAAGACGAACAAGTTCAAGCCGAAGAAACTTTTGCTCCTGTAGAAAGATCTTCCATATCAGATTTTCTTTGCTTTCCAGGAAACGAATTAATTTTCATTATTGGTTCTAGAAACCAAAAAGAGATAAAAATTTGCACTTACTTATATAATGAAAAAGATATCATAATCTAAAAGCATGCAAATGAAATAATAATAATCTTTTCTAACTTAAATAATGTCTCGAAATTTAAAATTTAAGTATGTAATAGTATTAGAATTTTTAAGATAATGTTTTTCTAACTACAAAAATCACATTGGACACATTTTATATTATTCTAAATTATTAAATAAAAAAATATAAAATCTTATAATATAGAATTAGAAAGAAAAATATAATAAAAGAATTGGAGAAAATGATTAATTTATTATTATTTTAGTTTCTTTTTTAAAAGAAAATAACAAATTAAAGTGAATAGAGTAGGTGTAATTAGACCCCCTACTATAAAAAATATTAGAATTTAGGATTTATTGACTTTTCCGGAAAAGGTAAAGGGCTTTCTTTGATCCTTTGGCCTTTTCTCTTCTTTCGTATGTTTTATCCTCAGTACTCGAGCCTAGTCTCCAACCAAACAAAGCATAAAATAACCAGAAAATAGGCGGCAAATGGCAAGCAAGTGAATAAACCTGGTGTCGATAACATACGAAAATTACTCTCTAAATTAGCATTTATTAAAATTAGAGAAGAGCAATGGTATAAAAATGAGCTCGGCACTGTCGTCTCCTTACTAATTAGAGAGTCAGTCTCTCTTTTAGTTGCTTCATCTGTTTCTCTCTATCTTTCCTTCCCTCTTTCGAGGGTTTTTTTTTCTCTTTTTCCCCCTTTTTTTCCTTTTCTTTTTCTTTTTTTTCTTTTTTTTTCTTAAAATTTATTTTCCTTTTTTTCTTTTCGTTTCTTTTCATTTCCCCCCTTCTTCCAGCCCTAACCCTAGATTCTCAATCACCACTCACAAACTGAAAATCAGCTTGGTAGATGATGCAGCATCACAGGCTTAAGCAACAAGCCATGATGCCGTACCCTCATCCTGCTCTCGTAGCAGCTCCTCAGGTTAGCTTTTTTTCTTAATTTTTTTTTCTTCAGAATATGAATATCTGGCGATAAAAAATGTATGCTTTCAGTGTATTTTTTGTGTATTGATTATTATGTGGTGATTTAAGTTTGATGGTTAGCTAAAAATTCGGTTAAATTTGATACTTTTGTGTTAAAGACGTAGCTTTCTATTTGTGCGGCCTGAGATTTTCTTTTTATATATATTTTGAAGTATTTTTCGACCAATTGCTAAAAGATTGATAGAGTTAGGTGTTTACTCAAGAATATATGTTTCTTTTTTCTTACTCTAAGCACTTGCTGGAATTAGGGTTTTAGAGTTAGTTTTTTTTTTTTTTTTTTTACATTTTCTTTATTTTGCAGATAGAACCTATCTTGAGTGGAAATCTGCCTCCTGGTTTTGATTCAACTACATGCCGAAGTGTGTGAGTGTTTTAGCTTTTCTTTTTTCTTCAGCTTTTCTTTTTTCTTCTTTTTTTTTTTTAATAGAAAAATATATTTTTTAATTTGTTTGTTGTTCTGACATTGATACCTGAACTTGGTGACTTTGATAGTTTAAATCTTTCTCTCCATGGTAATAATATAAAGTTTGTTTCCTTAAGTTATGTGCTTATCTGTTCACCTAACTGTTTTATTTTTGTGTTCAGTATAACTATGTGATTTGCTTACAGTTGACATACATTTCTCTCTTTTTTTTGTTTTTGTAGGTAGATTCTATTGATTCAAATGTGTTTTTGAATTTGGCTATTTAAGTTTTCTGTTTTTCTTCTTAATTTTTTTTCCCTGAATGAAAAATTGCAGATACGTAGGAAATATCCACCCTCAGGTTACAGAACCCCTTCTTCAAGAGGTTTTCTCAAACACTGGACTCATTGAAGGATGTAAACTGATTAGGAAAGAGAAGGTTAGGTTTCATTGCATGAATCTTACTGATTGTTTATAGCTTGCTGGGTGGTCAATTTCCATCCATATTGTTCACTCAAGTGCTATAATGAGTACTATAGCAGTCAGGCTTGTCCTTGTGATCATTGTCCAGTTTGCTTCTTGGTGGCTTTGTTGTCTCATTGGCTGCTTGCATATTTTGCTAATGATATGTTGGACTTTCTGTTTCTTCTCTATGCAGTCATCCTATGGTTTTGTTGATTACTTTGATCGCAGATCAGCTGCTCTTTCCATTGTGACCCTTAATGGAAGACATCTGTAAGTTTGAAGCTAGATTTTGGACTATCTTCTGGTTCCTTCCTTTTTCCTAATGTATTATATATGAATTATTTTACAGGTTTGGACAACCTATTAAAGTGAATTGGGCCTATGCTAGTAGTCAAAGAGAAGATACATCAGGTTTATAGATGCATGACTATTTGTTGAATTTGATCAACACTGGTGCTGTTTACTGTTGTTACATATTAAACTATTTTCTTGTTGACATGTAGGCCATTTCAATATTTTTGTTGGTGATCTTAGCCCAGAAGTTACAGATGCTACATTGTATGCAAGTTTCGCTTTGTTTCCTAGTTGTTCGTAAGTTCTCTTTCTCATTTGTGCTACACAAATTAATCGGTCATTGTATCCTGTGAGCACCTACTCTGCAAACTTATATCATCTGAGGCTATTTTTTTCTGTGTGTTTGTTCAGAGATGCAAGGGTTATGTGGGACCAGAAGACTGGGCGCTCAAGGGGTTTTGGGTTTGTTTCTTTCAGGAATCAGCAGGTACTGAAATCTCATGGGATTATCTTTTTGTATAGTAATTCTCCATTCTGGTATCATGAATTTCATTGATTTTTTTTTTCAACATGGTCAGGATGCTCAGAATGCAATAAATGAATTAAATGGTATGAGAAATTCTATCCTTATGATACTATTTACTCACTGTTCTCCTATCTGATTGCATTTTCTTTTGTAATCAACATTTGAAAGTATACTGCCGCAGCAGAAGTACATAGCTCAGTTTGCTGTTGTTTTACTGTTCTATGAACCATATTTGCTACAATTTGAGATGGAATACGAGTTGTTTAGGGAAATGACAAATGCTGATGAGTTATGAAAAGTATGAAACTTTGATATAGTTTGCAATTGAATTTGCTCTAAAAAGAAACCTTATGAAAAGTGTTGCTGCAATAATTAATGTAGTAGTCTGATAAACTGATACTAGACTGGCAGGTAGGTATATTCTTCAAAATAGTTTTGGAATCTGTTCTGCCCGCATGACAACAGCTTGGTATGGTGGAGATAGACTTTTATGTAAATGGGTTTCACACTTTCTTATCATGAATTATAATATACCTACATACTGACACTTTCATGTGTATTGGAGTGCGTTGTGTATTTTGTTGTATGCATGACAGATTTCCAGTTGGGTACATTTCTTCATTTTGGGTATCACACGAGTGTGGCTGGTCTTTGATATTGCAGGGAAATGGATTGGAAGCCGACAAATTCGGTGTAACTGGGCTGCAAAAGGTACTACATCAAATGATGACAAGCAGAGTTCTGATGCCAAAAGTGTGGTAGAGCTAACAAATGGAACATCAGGTGAGCTTGTCAATTATCATGGAACTTTTAGTTGATGTGGTTGATTATAATGTTTATGTAATTTAGTTCCCATTGTTTGTTATGTAATGAGCACTTTTGCCCTACTTTTCTATCTGACAGATCATGTTTTTATATTTGTGCCTTGTGAGTGCAACAGCATGGTTTTCTTTAAACGTGCACTAGGTGATATGTCTTTTAAATGGCATTTCGTACAGTTTCTTGTCTGCTTTGATACTTCTTATTTGCATTACTGCATTTTGTATTGCTCCTGTTAGTATTATCGGTAGTGGTATCCCTGCGGTGTTCTTTTTAGTGTCTTTTCTGTATTTATATGTGAAATATGCAATATGTATCTTTTTTCCAAGCTAGAGCTCATGATACTTTTGATTGATGCAGAAGACAGCCAAGAAAAGAATGATGATGCGCCAGAAAACAATCCTCAGTATACCACTGTATATGTTGGCAATCTTGCTCCTGAGGCAAGGATTCATTGCTAACTTGTAACTAATGGCCACTTGGCCCTCTACTGAATGCAATCTTGATATTTTTCTGACACTTGTTATGGTTTATTCTTTATCTGTTTGGGTGAAGGGGAAAGTTACATTGTAGTTTAGTCTAGTTATTTACTCCCTGCAATATAACACATTCACCAAAGGCATTCGTGAGAGGTCTCTTGGTTAGCTTTGCTTTCAGATTTGGTGTCGAATTTTGCTTGGATCAATAGATTTGGTGTGATCAGTGAATTTTATTATTAAGTATATATTTTAATTCATCTACCACAGGACTGCGTCCAATCAGGAATGTAAATATTTCTCTTATTTTTAGAGGACTTGGTCAAAGTGGTTGATTGAATCTCTGTCCTGTCATGAAATACAAATGATACCCGGTATAAAACTAAAAGTGATTGTTCTGTAAACAACAATTGAGGAACATCTGTCTTTACTCCCCTTAATAAATGAACAAATCATTTACAGGTTACTTCTGTGGATCTCCATCGGCATTTCTATGGACTTGGTGCTGGGACTATAGAGGATGTGCGGGTGCAACGCGATAAAGGTTTTGGTTTCGTAAGATATAGCACGCATGCTGAAGCTGCCCTTGCTATTCAGATGGGAAATGCTCGTATTCTATATGGCAAACCAGTAAAGGTGAGTTTTTCTTTTGGAAAGAAACCTAGGGAAAAACTCTTCTAGGATAAGACAATTTTAATACGTGAAAATAAATTTAGTATATGGGGTGCCTTTGTGAGTTGCTCCTAAATATGAATTATGAACAGTCTTTCTGCTTATTTCTTCTGATGATCATGTAATATACTCTGCTTCATGCAGGTTATATTGATTTCAATGTATGGATAGTTATTCTTTTGTGCATATCTAATTGCTTTTGGCACATCTTGAGAAGAATGAATAATTTTCCAATAATTTTATGTTGCAGTGTTCATGGGGTAGCAAACCCACTCCACCAGGAACAAGCTCTACCCCCCTTCCCCCGCCAGCTGCTGTGCGGATGCCGGGTTTTTCAGCTGCTGAGCTTGCAACCTATGAACGGCAGATGGCTTTGAGTAAAATGGCGGGTGCACAAGCTCTAATGCACCCACAAAGTCAGCTAGCTCTGAAGCAGGCAGTCATGGGAATGGGTGCAGTCGGCACTAGTCAGGCAATATACGATGGTGGGTTCCAAAATGTTGCAACGACCCAGCAGCTTATGTACTACCATTAGTATACTGTTAGTAGAACTACCCCATGGGAGGAATAAACACTTGGAAAACTGTAGGATAATGTTTATTATGTGACATGCCTGCTGTGTATTGATAACATGTGTTTCTTTTGGTAATGAATCATATGATTATACAAGCAATTGTTACATTTTTTATTTTTATTTTTATTTTTATTTTGTTGTATCATTTACTTTGGGATGGGAATGAGCTTATGGAAGGATCTACTGCGTTTTTTTCTTTCTGTTTTGCCGTCAATCTTTTCTTATCACTTGCTATCCTATTGTCAAAGCAAATCAAGGATTTAATTGGATGCAGCGAGGATATCTGGCTTAGGTGGTGTTTGGTAGATAATAGATAGTCTTGCTGGGTGTCACGGCAGTTCAGGTATTTGGTTATCAACTTTTAATGTATCGTCAACATCTCCGAAACTGTTGCCAAAGGCTTTTAAAGGTTCAAAGTTGAGATTCTGATGAGAAAATTGCACGAGGAGTGAGCAAAACTTTATTTAAAATCCAAACCAAAATACCAACAAATCAAATTGAATTATTTAAATAGTTAAATCAAAACAAACACAAATTATTTAAAAGGTAAATTACCATGTAGTTTAAAGCTTACATTGAAGGACACATATTTTTTGTTTTAAAACGATAACATGCGTTTTAATATTTTAACATTTTTTAGTTATATTCAATATTTTCTCATTATTAATAGAAATATAACTTTTTTTATAAAATAAGTATTTCTAAATAATTTAGCATTCAATTAAATATTTTATAATCATAACAAATTGGTAAAATATATATATATATTCTTTTGTTTTAACCAAATTTAAGAATTATTTTTTGAAATAAATTTTTAATATATTTACAAATTCTATGATGCATTATAAAATCATAATTTAATGATAGTTTATATTGAATACATGCAAAGATTTATAAAAATAATAAAAATATAAATATGTGTCTAAAAAAATAAAGAAAATAAAACACGTGATACTCCTTTAATTTAAAAAATTTCTCCGTCTCTAAAGTGAAAAAAACGCCAAACTACAAAGTAATCTTTTGAATTTTACCTTTATATACATATTTTGTATTAATTTACATTAAATAAAGATGACATATAATTTTAACAAATTACATTAAACTGTAATCAATTAAATTTTATAATGTAGTAAATTGTAATTGATTAATGAACTTGATTTTGGTTTGTATCAATCAAAATGAACCATAGCTTAATTGATTTGATATCTTGTAGGGCCAGACTCGGGTGGTGCAGCTCAAGAGTAGTTAAATTGAGTCTTTATTATTGTGATCTGAATATATTCTATTCTTTAGGTGTCTTAGGTAAGATGCTTGTGTTTAGCTTTCGTTTGATCCCTTTAACCCCTTAACGTATATATAGTGTTATAAATTTCTCTTATAATTATGAAAAAATTATAATTTAATTAAAGTTTGAGTATTAATATTTTTTATTATTGACGAAATAATAGAATTATAGATAAAATATGTAAATATCTTGTTATATTATACAATTAAGATTGATAAAATAAAATAATGTTATAAAAAGACAAAACATTTATTCTTCTATAATTATATATATAAATATTACTATATAAAAAAGATATTTTCCTAAGTCGAGATTAAAAAAATTTATAGGTTATTATAATAATAAATTTATTTTTATTTATAACTAATTTAAATTGGGTTCGTGTAACAGTATAAAAAATATTTTTATATAGAATATGATTATTGAAAAATTTTACTCTATATATATATATATATATATATGTATCATGTTTAAGGATTGACATATCTTTTTGCAACTGATATCGCAGTTGTTTCCTTCTACTTTTATAAAGTGTAGATTCGTTTTTCATGTGAACAGAGAGGCATTATGCCATTTTTCTTTAAGAGGCCAACCAAATAAACGTGACACAAAAATATATAATTCTTATTCAATATCAGTTACATAAATATCCCATGCGATAATATGGAATCTTATTCTTTTTTTTTTTTTTAATCATGGAGCTTGGAACTGAAACCTCCCTCTATGTTCCTACTGAGCCACACAATTAGCAAATGGACTCTTATTCTCTGTCTAAAATTATTAAATTTTGTCTAAAAAATGTGTAAAATGTAATTTATATGTTGTTTGTAATATTGTTTAATCCCTCATGTCCTTTTCTATCTAACACTCGTTTTACTTCAAAGAAAGTTAAACTGAATCATGCAAACTATTTACTGACAGAACATTTTCTATTAAATATGTTGTTTTTCCTTCTTTCTCAATCTTAAAAATCTCAGCTTGAGTCATCGATGGTTCTCCTGTTTTACAGGAAAAATTTAGAGATTAAGCTATTGGCCACTTGCATTAGAAAATGTTATTCTATTACTGAATTATTAGAGCAACTCTGGATATCCTTGTTGCAGGTTTTCTTTTTCTGGAAGGGATTGAGGTCTGAGGATGATCTCTACTTGTTGACACATAAGCTTACTTCAACTCTTAGAATCTGAGTCTAGGAAGGCATGAGGTGGGGGTTTTGTTCTTATTCTATTTTCGTTCTGTAAATCTTGTGGACCTGTAAATTTGGATTTCAATTTTTCTAGGGGCTGATTCTCTGGTTATGCAAGCCTCCAGCTGTTTATGCATGTACCGATCCCTAACAAATATCAGAGATATGCTCAATTTTTTACTTGATTATTTCAAGGTCTGTCTTCTATCAGAGATCGGTCCTACTCTCTAGTGGGTCAGCAACTTATCAATGGACACATGTTGCTTTTTTTTTTTTTTTCTTTTCTCATTTCTGGACATTTACGGACCGACTCTTTCACTCGAAGATGAATCGAAATGCATGCAGAATGAAATTTATAGAATACTTTAAAAGTTGGGTTTCTTCAGAATTTATTATCCTGCTTTTAATATCTATATTCCCCAGGAACCTGAGATTGCATACAGCAGCTAATCAAATACCACCATCATTATCA
The DNA here is from genome assembly GCF_019578655.1 of Ricinus communis. NCBI lineage: Eukaryota > Viridiplantae > Streptophyta > Magnoliopsida > Malpighiales > Euphorbiaceae > Ricinus > Ricinus communis. The sequence goes on from NC_063258.1 coordinate 29,029,012, forward strand.
GAGTTGTTCATCAGATAATAAATGCAAGAGCATACACAGAAAGCTTATCCAGTTTTTCATTTTCAACTTCACAATTTTGCTGCTACAGTCATATACTCTTCCTTGATATATATATAGTACATCTGATCGAAGAACAAAAATTGCTCTATTTTTTTTTTCTTTTCTCTTTTCTCTTTTATTTTTCTCTTCTGAATATTGAGCTGAAAATTGTTGTGTATGAATTATTGCTCTAGAATATATACTTGTTTTGATGTATATCACCATAACATAAGATTATAATAAAAAGAGAAAAAGAAAAAGAAAAAGAAAAAGGCTAAATCGCAAGAATTCCAGCTGAGAAGATTGGACTTGTTGTGTAAGGAGAGCTTGAAACATCTGCAGATCTTTGAACCTCTGATCTGCACTGTTCTTTTCGCTCATCTATCATTATCTGCCTTGATCTACACTCTGCGCTGCAGAATGCTTTCTCTCCTCTGTAATAAAAAAATCTTGAAGTTAGTTCGTACTCAGATTATATGCCAAATCAAGAAACCAATGGACAATTCAAGAAACACCCTTAATTCCTTTGGAATCATTATGTTTAGAGCGAACAAATTTGAAGAAAAAGAAAAAAGCTACAAGCTACTTGTACCTGTACATGTATATGTCTTTGCCGTGGAGCTTTTTCTTGCACAAGTGACAAGAACTGAGAAAATCTGAAGTAGGATAGGCAACCTCATCGACAAATCTTGCTGGGGCCGGTGTTTCTTTAATCACAGAAACAACACCAAAACTATTATCAGTCGTTGAATCAAAGCCAATTCTGCGATGCCCTTTTTGGCCATGATCGTAATAAACCTTTGTCATTGACTTATTATCAGGTCCATGGGTTGTTACATATGTATAATCGTCCAAGCTATCAATCTCCAACATTTCTTTATGCAGACTAAGACCAATCTTGACAGGAATAGGATCTGACCTAGTCGTGTTATTAGAACTACAAAGTATTGCATACTTCGCCAAAATTTCATGCCCACTGCTGGTACCATCAGAACTGCTGTAGGTAGACTTCTCGAGGGCAGCAACTATACCTAATCCAACCCCACCAAGATCGTAATTCTTCAGACCTCTTGGTGATTGAATTCTGTAGTCTAATGGGCTCCGCGGACTTGGAGCAGTGGCAACATCCAAGAAGCCGGCAGCACGGTTGCCGGAAACTAATAATTCTGATAATCTTCCGATCATTGGATTGGTTCTCTTGCCAAGCATGATATTATATGGAAAAAATATTTGGAAGAATGAAGATTTGAGTTGTGGGAGAAGTAAATATAAATCTCTCCACGAAACAAATGATAATAATCCTAAGCTTACACTCCAATATATGATGGAGTTGGTGGAGTTAGCCCACAGGTTTTATTTTGGAGTTATGTGATAATTGATTGTGTAATAATATTGGAAATTATTACTAATACAATATTATTATAAAAAAAATAGATTCCAAAGATGATTATATAAAATGTCATTTATCAAAGTGGGCCCATTTTATAATATGTCCACATCTAATGATTGGGACCTCTTATTGGGATGTGGCCCGCCAATGAGTACAAAAAGATTCCAAGAGTAATAAGAGCCGTTGAGAGAAGGAGCACGTGGCATGATCTGAAGAAACGTGGAGTGAGCAATTATTAGTGAAGACCGTGAGGGAGTTGGGTGAGCCCACTGAATAAGAGGCCCATGCTTTTTGGCAATGAAAGCGACATCCTCTTTGCCGGTTTTTAATAGGTTTTCCATTCCATTTCCCCACTCAAAAGGGTCTTCTGTTTTTGCATTTACTTTAATGGTCCTGGCCTTACACCCTAACCCTCTTTTTCTCTTTCTTTCTTTCTTTCTTTTTTCTCCATTTCTTTCAATGAACTTGGAACTTTAAATGCTGGAATTGGAATTAGAATTGAAATTCCAATTTCAGTTCTGCAATTCGAAAGAACCCTTTTGTAAATCTAATAATTCTAATATATATATATATATATATATATATGGGTTTCTTTTATTTTACAATTTACTACTTCTCTTTTATCATTACAATTTGAGTTTTGACAAAATGATATGCTTAAAGCTAAATCAGAAAAGTGGACTAGTATATAACTTATTGATATCAACTGAATTATATTTTCTTTTTAAATGTTGGATTATAAAAAGATGTAACCAAGTGCCAGGAAAAAGAAAATAGAAAAATTGTACCAAGAAGTCCAATTATAAGTAACAATAATGATAAAGATTAAAATATTTTGTTAGACACCCACTTCATAAAGCAAGTAGTTAACCAGGGGAATTTAAAATTGTACTATATATATATATATATATATATATATATATATATATATATATATTCTACTTTATAGTTTTGCTATAAAAAATATTTGTTGTTAAGGTAAAGATTTTCTTTTAAAATAAAGTTATGTCATATAAAAAATGAAGATTAGGTGCAATGGCCATGACTTTTTCAGGAACATGAATGGTATAAAATATTAAAGAGAAAACAAAAGATCATTCCTCTTTCTATAATTTTCTAATTCTGCTATCAAATCTCAAGAAGAAAATATCATTAATTAGGGGCTTTAAAGTAGATGAAACCATTTTTTTAATAAAGAAAGAACAATAAAAAAAATAGAAGAGAGCATCATATATAATCAAGTATATTTAATAAAAAGAAGCAATGTAGCATATACTATATATAAAGTGCAATTATTTAGGCGCATTTGAGGGGCTTTTCTTGCCCAAGGTTTTAGGTTATTAGGTAACAAAAGCTAATAATCATAATGCCAAAACAAAAGCAAAAGGGTCCCATTCACATTTTTGTTTGCAATCTCGGATTGGTTCTTTTCATTTTTCAAGCCATGTGATGTGATGCCGAGTTCACTCAATTAGAGCTAGACCGAGTTGCAAATGACTCTGACCCTTTTGGCTATTTATGATTTTATGTCCATGGATATTGACATCCATCTTCAATTATTTATTTTATTTTAATCACAAACTTGTAATATCATAGTCTTTTTTCGAGGTGTAAAGATGTCGACACCTTCTACCAATAGTTTCTTCTTCTTCTTCTTTTATCTTAATATAAATGCATCACTTTTTTAAAAAAAAAAACAGTTGATTAATCTCTTAATTATGAGAGATAATCACTAATAAGCTACTAATCTCAACAGTTCTAAGATTGTAATTTAATTAGAAGTTAATAATTCGATTCCTAGTGATTTCGTTCTTTCTCAACATTCTTAGAAGAATAATCATAGATTTCTGAAGGTTATATACATTAATAGAATGATAACTTGATAAGATTATAGGAGACATTTCAATGCTGCAAAGAAGGTTATTCAATGGATATACCATTTGGTTAGGTTCTATTTGGACTTCTTTTCGTAAATAGTTTTTTTTTTTTTTATATATAAAAATTTGATATTTATATTTGCTTCATGAAACTCTATAGGTTTTTTTTTATTATTGTATTTTATGTGTATATAGTTGGAATATTAATGCTTACTTATAATAGTATAGAGTTGCAATTATGTTTAGATGAATAATGACTCAGATTTGCTTATCAGAGAAAATATTAAATAATAAATATGCTATTTAACTAGGATTTATTAATCTTTCAAAATAATTTGAAAGGATCAGAAGGGTAAATTATTAGATAATATAACATAAAATAGGGGTCATACATAGCAGTCTTTGAAAAACAATTGGTGAACTATTTGAAAAACTTGGTGAAGTTTTATAATATTGTAATGCAAGTGATATTTTGTCTTTTATTGCTTAAAAAATAAGATTAGAGATGCTTAATTTGGATTAGTTAGAAATCTAAAATAAAATTATATTGAGTTCAACACCTTTATTCATAGCTAGGGGGTACGTGTACCTTTCGGATTCAGTCAAGCAATTTGACAAATTCTTCTCGATTTTTTTATTACCATTATAATTTTCCTCTTCCCATTTAATTTAGATTAGATTAGATTAAAACATAATATAGGGTTAATTTAAAAAAAAATAAATCTAATGATATCCTCAACGATTATGACACTAAAATGTCGTATAAAAACTCTCAGTAAAGTCTTAAACAATTAATTACAACTTATCTCAGACTTGTGAGACATGCTTAAGCCACAAGTATTAGACATGAATACTAATAAGAGGATTAGAATATTAATTAGTTTGCTTCAATAATGTCTGCGTATACAATTTCGATTTTAGATGCTATTGGAACATATGTGTTCTGGAATGCACACTAACCATCTCGTCGTCAATATGATTTTGGTGGCGATCTCGATCTTGTCAGGTTCATCAAGACAGTTCAATCTGAAGGTTTATATGCTGTTCTTCGCATTGGACCTTATGCTTGTGCCGAATGGAACTACGGGTAATGACATTTATATGGGTGTATTCTTAATTTTTTTATGTGATGTGGGTGATATTATTATCTACTGTGTTTATTGTTTATCGGTTGAGAATGAGTAAAGAACATTTCTATTATTTATCGGCTGAGAATGAGTATGAAAATGCGATTAATGAATGGTTAATGTGTAGATTGAGAATGAGTTGAGTATGGAAATGTGATGAAATCATATGGAGCAGCAGGAAAAGCTTATTTGGACTGGTGTTCTGATATGGCTGAATCACTTGACATCGGAGTTCCATGGATTATATGCCAACAAAGAGATGCTCCTCAACCCATGGTATTTCTTTTCTTTATAAAAAAAACATATATTTATAATTTATTATCTATAATAAGTGGGTGCAAGTGCAATTTTATTTTTTTAATTAACTTAAAAACTTATTTATTTCTGTAATTATACTACAGATCAACACATGCTATGGTTGGTATTGTGATCAATTCACACCTAATACTGCAAATAGTCCAAAAAAGTGGACTGAGAATTGGACTGGTTGGTTCAAGAGCTGGGGAGATAAGGATCCTCACAGAACTGCTGAAGGTGTTGCTTTTGCTGTTGCTAGATTTTTCCAATTCCAAAATTGCTACATGGTCAGTATAGATCTTTTTAATTTCTCATGTCGCTATTTTTAAGGGTTTATTATAAAATATTTTATATTTTATATTTCTTGACCTTTATTACAAGTTTATTATGAGAATCTTCAAGTTGAATATTGATTTGTATCTTTATTGCAGTATCATGGTGGTACTAATTTTGGAAGAACAGCTGGTGGTCCATATAGCACCACCACTTCTCATGATTATGATGCTCCCCTTGACGAACATGGTAAATTCTTATTTGAATTCTTTTTTTCTTTTTTCTGTTTCCAAACAAAAGTTATTGAATTGGCAGTTTATGTCTAAATCTTTAGGAGATTTGAATTAGCCAAAATGGGGGCATTTGAAACAACTTCATGATATTTTGCGTTCTATGGAACACAGTCTTACTCATGGTAACATCTGCAATGTGGACTATGGCAATTACGTTACGGTAAATATAAAGTTCTTTTTCTAATATTAAACTGTATAAAAAGTTGCAATCTAATGAATGAATGAGAAATTTAATATTATAATAAAATTTTGGTTTTGTTAAGTCACCATTCATGCAACTGAAAAAGAGTCGAGTTGCTTTTTTGGTAATATAAATGAAACATCGGATGCTGTCATTGAATTCCGAGGAGCTAAATACAAAATTCCTGCATGATATCCTTCCTGATTTTAAAATCGAATTATTCCTTAATATTTTTGCAAAAGACTTGCTTTTATTTTCCATTATTTCTTAAACTCTTGAACTTTAACAATTAATTTTCTCCTTTAGGTGAAAACTCAAACTTCATTTATGGTAAAGAAAAAGAATGAAGCTGAAGACCAACCCTCGCCTCTTGGATGCCAGAAAACATTCAAAAGACTGTAATTCTAGGGAAAGGCCAAGTTCAAGCAAGTCAACTGATCGACCAAAAAGCCGTAGCTAATGATGCTAGTGATTGTCTTTGGTATATGACTAGGTAATGTTTTCAAATGTTAGTCCATTTCTTATTCATTTTCCTTTTAGTTGTAGTTTTAACTTTTCCCGTTTCTTTCATAGACTGACCTTTTATTATTATTATTATTTTTTTAATTAACAGTGTGTAGCTTAGTAAAGATGATCCAATTTGGAGCAATGATATGTCTCTTCGAGTCAATGGTAGTGGTCACGTTCTTCATGCTTATGTTAATGGGGAATATCTTGGTACGCAAAATGTCTATGCATGCATGAACGTTTTTAATGTCAATATATTTTAAGTCTCCAATTGCAATAATAACATGAACTTTTGTTCGAATACTAGGTTCTCAATTCGCTAAATATGGAGTTTTCAATTATGTATTTGGAAAGAGGGTCAAGTTGAAACAAGGAAGAAATGTGATTAGTTTGCTTAGTGTTTCAGTTGGACTAGAGGTATAAAACTAATCCACTGATTTTAACGAAAAAAAGAAGAGACGCATCAGTATTAGATCTATAGTTTAATGGCTGATTTTCCTATTTGCTCACAGAATTATGGTCCCATGCATGAATTGTTCAGTTCACATTCACCTCATGCTTCCAAATGGGTAGAGCAAGATGTTCCCATTGATGGGATGATGACTTGGTCCAAGGTGAGTATCTGCTATATATAATGCAATATGTCATACGGTATATGCCCTTGATATTCTATAATGCAATGCTGTTGATATTCTTGATTTTTTTTTTTTGAAAATAAATCGATAGACCACATTCAAAGCTCCCCTTGGAAAAGATCCAGTAGTGTTGGATTTGTAAGGAATGGGAAAGGGTTTTGCTTGGGTAAATGGAAATAACATTGGAAGATATTGGCCAAGTTTCCTTGCTGAGAATGGTTTCAACACTGAAGCATGCCGGGGAAATGAAATGGAACTCGAGGTTCCCGAAGTCGATAGGGATTGTTTGACTGTAGAGGTGCATACGATAACAACAAATGTGTCGCCAATTGTGGGAAGCCAACGCAAAGACGGTGAGGGAGCTTTTTATTTTTGATAAACTATTTTCTTGCTTTGCTTTCTTTTACTGAAAGTTTAATGATGTATAATTGGATGTGAATTAAAATAGGTATCATGTTCGTCGCTCATTCCTTCAAAATGACGTGAACACACTAATTTTATTCAAGGAATTTGGTGGGAATCCAACAGGAGTTAGGTTTCCAAACTATTACAGTTGGAAAAGTAAGTGGCAGTGGAATTGAGGGAGAAACAATTGAGTTATCATGCAATGATAAACCCATTTCAGCAATTGAATTTGCTAGCTTTGGTAATCCTCAAATGACTAATGGTGCCTTTGTGAAGGGTTAAATGATACTTGTTCAATCATTCATAAGGTAAGTAATCAACCAAACCTTGTTTGCCGGTTGTACGGCATTTTATAATAGTTGTGATAATTAAATATCTCATTATTATTTCATATTTTCAAATTAATATCTTTTGTTTTTTCTATTATATATGTAGGCATGTGCTGGCAAGGAGGCATGCAAAATTGAAGTTTCTAAAGATGTGCAAGTGATTTTGTCAATCCTCTAGCTGTGGAGGCTGTTTGCTGATTAATTACAGTTTTTTTTGCCAGTTTTAATCCCTTTTTATTAGGTCTAGTATTTGAATTCCTTATTTTTCAAATTTAAGATTGAGGTATACATTTATTCAAATTATATTTATCAAGTTTCAATTAGGTTTTTCTGCAATTCCATTTGGACCTTTTCAATTTTCCCTAAGCTGTGGCTACTCCTTAATCATTTGAATACTTTCAAAGTTGCTTATGCTGAACTAAAGTTGTCACCCATAAGTTTGTTCGTTAAATGCAAATGGTCACTTAAGAATGAACAATGGCAACGCTTATGTGGGCTCAATCGCACACTCAGAAGGGTCACACGAAAACCACTTTGGCAACAGATTGGATTTTCAATCACGTAGGCCAACCATCTCTATATATAATTAAGAATCATGCACAGGAACCTTCAAAGTTTTCCTGATAGCTCTAAATTTTACAAGGTATGTAAATAACAAAAGCCAAGTAAGCGTAGCTCTGCTGGAGTGCTACTGTTAGTGGTGATATAATAACTCATCCAAAAATGAAGAGCGAGTAATTTTAGCACATTGACTATCCTTTTACATAGTGACCAAGTTCTGAAGGAGGAGACTTTTGAGTTGACGGAGTCAAACCTCAATGATGCTAATAATGTATTTTCAAAAGTAAAAGAATCCCTAATGTATTTGAGTTTAATAGTATTTACCCTATTACTTAACTTTAACTTCCTTATTTTTGAAACTTAAAATTTTTTGACACCTTTGATATATGGAATTCAAACTTATGTGCTATTTTATAGTTTTTTTTATTAATTTATTAATTAATAATTTATATTTCTAATTAAACACTCATTTTAATCCTAAAAGAATAACCTACTGATAATAAATTAATTTTCTAATTAGATAATGATTAATTTTCTAAGTAGATAATGATTAGTTTCTTAATTAGATAATAATTAGTTTTCTAATTAGATAATGATTATTCTATAAGATATCATACTAATTATATTAATTCTAATTAGATAGTGATTCTAATTATAGAAAATAATATTTTAAAATATTATATTTACTAATAAATTAATGTTTAATTATTTAATAATTTCTAATTCTAAAAAATAGTAATATCAATTATATTAATAATTTATATAATAGAATTAATAAAAAAATATTGTAAGAATTATTTTTATATTATTTAACTAATAAAATTTTAAAAAATTAAGGATATTTAAAAATAGTTAGTTTGCTATTATTTTTTAAAGTATTATAAATCAATATTAAATTATATCTATAAACTTGATTTTATAATCAAAATAATAATAATATTCGTGCGACGCACGAGTAAACGACTAGTATATATTAATTTGTGAAATCTAAACTTTTTAAATATGGGTGCTTAAAGTTTAATGTATAGAATTTTTGTTTTGACATGTATAGTATTTTGACACATGAGATTCAAGCTTATGTATAATTTTATAATTTTTTCTATTAATTTATTGATTAGTAAGTTATATTACTAATTAAATATTGACTCTAATTCTAAAAAAAATATTAATTATATTTAATATTAACTAATAAATAATTTCTAATTAAAGATAACATATCAATTATATTTTAATATTATATTAATTAATACGATAATTTTCTAATCAAATAATAAAATTTTAATTTTAAAAATAGTAATATTAATTACATTAATAGTATTAATTTATATAATATTAAAATTAATTAATAAATATTTAAAATAATTTTTATATTATTCTATTAATAAAATTTTAAAAAATTAAGAAAGATATTTAAAAATAGTTAGTTTACTATTATTTTTTAAAATATCATAAATTAATATTAAATATTAAAAAATTTATTACATTATATTTATCAATTTAATTTTAAAATTAAAATAAGAATCGTACAACGTAGATGACTAGTTTCTTTGATTTTGCCTATGATTAACTTTCATGAATATCAAAGTTATTCAGGTTTCCAAATTTCCTTAATTCTTTATGTTATTGACATCTTTTAAGAGTTTAAAGAAAAAATTTAATTACACCAAAGCTAATCATTAGTGCTTGGCCTATTGAATCTCCCACTGGGTGCCTGTAAGAGGCACAAAAGTATTATTATCTATTGATGTACTCGCACCTCTAGCATGTGGGTATTCAAATTACACCAAATAGAGGGGGAGAAAAATAAATAATTTTATACTACCAATGAGTAATTATTTCTGATTACCTTAACTATACTATAAATATATTTTGAGGGAAAACTATAGTATCAATATTGGGAGAAGACAATATTGAATAGTTCTGAGGGGTAAGCCTCAGAAATTTCTGTGGATAAATGAGATAAGCTCTGGATTTGGTGAAAGAAAGTTTATCTGTGTGGTTAGGATATGTTAGATATTTATGAAGAATTCAGTTGAGATCATATACATAAATCCAAATTTGTTTGGATAACGTGTTTGGGTGATCCACTGTCTCTCCAAATCGTATTTTAAAGATTTTGAAATCTGTAAAAGATTTAAAAGTCAGTAACTGAAGTAGAAAGTTGGTTTATCATGCAAATATATAAATGAAATCACCAGGCACTACTTTCTCAAATTAGCATAAGCAAAAATGGCTTCTCTGAAGTTTCTTTTAGCTATTTCATTTTCCCTTTTCACTTTTCATTTAGTTTCGGCTGCAGTCATTTCCCATGATGGAAGGGCTATAACGATTGATGGGAAACGTAGGGTTTTGTTATCCGGCTCTATCCATTATCCAAGAAGCACACCTCAAGTAAGCGTCCTTCAGTTTTTAGATTTTAATGTGACAATCTATCTATATTGTATAATAGTTGATATAATGTGAGGCTTTTCAATAGATGTGGCCTGACTTGATCAAGAAATCAAAGGAAGGTGGACTAGATGCCATTGAAACATATGTGTTTTGGAATGTTCATGAACCATCTCGTCGCCAATATGATTTTGGTGGTAATCTTGATCTTGTAAGATTCATCAAAGCAGTTCAAGATGAAGGACTATATGCCGTTCTTCGCATTGGACCTTATGTTTGTGCCGAATGGAATTATGGGTAAATAATTAATATCACATCTCTCTCTCTATATATATTTATATAGAAATATTTTTTTTTTTTTTTGAGAGGTCTCTATTTATAAAGTTTAGTGCAGTTGAATTTTGCTTTTATTAGTTGGTTGTAATTAAAATATGTTCTTTTTCTCTTTATTAGTGGCTTTCCTGTGTGGTTACACAACATGCCTGGAATTGAGCTCCGAACTGCAAATAGTATATTTATGGTACAGTAATTCTTTTTTGAGAATGGTGTAATCGTAGAAGTTCTTTTTTTTTTTTAATGTGTTGATTGTTTCTTATGTCTTTTACTTTTTTTCTTAATGTTGTATTTCTTAATTTAGAATGAGATGCAAAATTTCACATCATTGATAGTTGATATGATGAAACAAGAGCAACTTTTTGCTTCACAAGGAGGCCCAATTATTATCGCCCAGGTACAGATCAATCTTTTTTTAGAGCCTAATTAAGAAAAAGATAATAACAATGTTTTAAGATTTGATTAATGCTTTGATAGGTTGAGAATGAGTATGGGAATGTGATGTCTTCGTATGGAGCCGCTGGAAAGGCATATATAGACTGGTGCGCAAATATGGCTGAATCCCTTAACATTGGAGTTCCATGGATTATGTGCCAACAAAGTGATGCACCTGACCCAATGGTATTATTATTGCTGAGTTTAGAATAATTAAACTGTACTTTTATAGTTTGTAGTTAAACTTGACATACATTATTTTATGATCAGATCAACACATGCAATGGTTGGTATTGTGATCAATTCACACCCAGCAACCCAAATAGTCCAAAAATGTGGACTGAGAATTGGACTGGCTGGTTCAAGAGCTGGGGTGGTAAGGATCCTCATAGAACTGCTGAAGATGTTGCTTTTGCTGTTGCTAGATTCTTCCAAACTGGTGGCACCTTCCAAAATTATTATATGGTTTGTATTAGTTCAATTAAATTGATTTTTGCAGTTTTACTGATCAATTTGTGCCAACAATTAGTTCTCTAGTAAACCAATCTTTTGTGCTGCATTGTTTTCAGTACCATGGTGGAACTAATTTTGGTAGAACAGCTGGTGGTCCTTACATCACAACAAGTTATGATTATGATGCACCGCTTGATGAATTTGGTAACAATTTATTCTGATTTTGATCTTTATCAGTTTCTTTTTTCTATTATAATTTATCCTTTTTGAATTTAACTAATTAGCAACATCATTTTACAGGAAATCTGAATCAACCAAAATGGGGCCACTTGAAGCAGCTTCATGATGTTTTGCATTCCATGGAAGAAATTCTTACTTCTGGCACTGTTTCTTCAGTAGACTATGACAATTCTGTCACGGTATAAATGCATATATTTTTCTTGGTAAACTTGACAAATGGGCTGAGTTGAGCCATTGTGCCTTAATGATTACTATTTAATTTGCATTATAGGCCACTATTTATGCAACTGATAAAGAGTCAAGTTGCTTTCTTAGCAATGCAAATGAAACATCAGATGCTACCATTGAATTTAAAGGGACTACATATACAATTCCTGCATGGTCTGTTAGTATCCTTCCTGATTGTGCAAATGTTGGATACAACACTGCCAAGGTAATTCATAATTTTTTTTATTTGTAGGATAAAAAATGGTTTTGTAATTTTCTCAATTTTGTCCTTGAAAATCTGTAAATGCATCACTTACCTTTCCAATTATAGGTGAAAACTCAAACTTCAGTGATGGTAAAGAGGGATAACAAAGCTGAGGATGAACCCACTTCCCTTAATTGGTCATGGAGGCCTGAGAATGTTGATAAGACTGTACTTCTTGGGCAAGGGCATATTCATGCAAAGCAAATTGTTGATCAAAAAGCTGTAGCTAATGATGCTAGTGATTACCTTTGGTATATGACAAGGTATAATTAACTTCAATATTAACATTATATTTCTATTATTTTCTTTGTATATTGTTCAAATTATATTTTTTTGTTAACTATTAACAGTGTGGACCTCAAGAAAGATGATCTGATTTGGAGTAAGGACATGTCCATTAGAATTAACGGCAGTGGCCACATTCTTCATGCATATGTCAATGGAGAATATCTTGGTAAGAATTAAGTGAAGTATGTTGGGGGTTTAGCTGTTGAATAACTAATTATGAGTTTAAGTCTTGAATTAATAACGTCTATATTTTTTATACTGATTAGGTTCTCAATGGTCCGAGTATAGCGTGTCCAACTATGTCTTTGAGAAAAGTGTCAAGTTGAAGCATGGAAGAAACCTGATCACCTTACTCAGTGCGACAGTCGGATTAGCGGTACACGCATTAATCTATAAGTTTTGCTAAATTTATTTGATTAATTAACTTTGGTCGTAGTGTTAAAATGTCGTATTTCTGTTAACAGAACTATGGTGCCAATTATGATTTGATTCAAGCTGGAATTCTTGGTCCAGTTGAGTTGGTGGGACGTAAGGGTGATGAAACTATTATTAAAGATTTATCTAATAATAGATGGTCATACAAGGTTGGATTGCTTGGCTTGGAGGATAAACTTTACCTTTCTGATTCAAAGCATGCTTCTAAATGGCAAGAGCAAGAACTTCCCACAAACAAAATGCTGACTTGGTATAAGGTATGTATACTAATTACTTACTAATGATCACTGATCGTATGCATGTCAAAATTATCGTGTTTATGTTACCTTCTGAATGTTTTCAGACCACTTTTAAAGCTCCATTGGGAACAGATCCTGTAGTGTTAGATTTGCAAGGATTAGGAAAGGGTATGGCTTGGATAAATGGAAATAGCATTGGAAGATACTGGCCCAGTTTCCTTGCCGAGGATGATGGTTGTAGCACTGACCTATGTGATTATAGGGGTCCTTATGATAACAACAAATGTGTTAGCAACTGCGGAAAGCCGACTCAAAGATGGTAAGGACTAACTTAATTTGATTAAATTCTATTCTGATAATAGGATATATGGTTTTTCGAATGTTAGTGATTTTTATCTTAAATTGATATAGGTATCATGTTCCTCGCTCTTTCCTTCAAGACAATGAGAATACTTTAGTTCTATTCGAAGAGTTTGGTGGAAACCCATCACAAGTAAACTTTCAAACAGTTGTGACTGGTGTAGCATGTGTTAGCGGTGATGAAGGAGAAGTTGTAGAAATATCATGCAATGGTCAATCAATTTCAGCAGTTCAATTTGCCAGTTTTGGTGATCCTCAGGGTACTTGTGGTTCCTCTGTTAAAGGAAGCTGTGAAGGAACAGAAGATGCATTATTAATTGTCCAAAAGGTGATCAATTTGATGACTTTTTTCGCTTAATTATTAATTTTACAAGTTATTTGAAATAGCATACTAATTTTACTATTTTTTTTTTTCTTTACAGGCTTGTGTTGGAAATGAGAGTTGCAGTCTTGAAGTTTCTCATAAATTATTTGGATCAACTAGTTGTGACAATGGTGTCAACAGGCTAGCTGTAGAGGTTCTATGTTAGGAACAATTTTGAACCCCTTTTAGGTTAGGGTCTTTTTGGCTGGGGGATTTTGATATCTAGTGTCAGAATGATGTAGATATCGTTATTATCATTTAATAAAATCTGCAGTGCTGCTTTTCTTTGCTCAAGTTTTTTGGGTTATCTTTTAGTCCTTCCTTATTCATTCTTCTACGAATTGGCTTGTTAATTATATACTGAAATTATTTAACTACATCCGAATTGAGACTTATTGAAAGAGAATTAATTGTGAGATTTAAAATTGAGTTTCGTCAAGCTTATAACAATGGTGCGGAATTAGAATCCTTTCTAATATGTTCACATACATGATAAACTATTCCTAATTCAAGTCTTGTTTGTACATTAAATTAAGAATAAGTATACATGTAACATAAACAGACTGTTTGCTAGGAGAAATTTAATTGACAGCAACAGGAAAATAAGCTAACCTTATTTTGTTTTTGTTTTTTGAGAATAGAAATCATAAGGACAGTAGGCTTTCTTTTTTTGCTTTTTTTCTTTTTTTTGACAAATAAACAAACCTTGAACCGTTCTTTGTATTTCAGTTGCGTTGCTCTAACAAGAACCTTTAATCCACCATATGACTCATCTCCCATTTTTTTTGAAGACAAACAAGGACTAAATCTAATATCATTTCAGTTATTTCTCATACTAACAGGGTGTCATTAATTTCTGAACACATATATGATTCTCAACTTTGGTCCGAGTCAACTTGCAAAACAAATTATTGGGTTATAACCAAAATCCATCACATATTCCCTGGCCTTCGTTCAAATAAGAATTTTGGATAAAATTCAGTAACAATAATTAAGAGAGATGTTCTTGTGCTGATGTATATAATTGCCTAATTTTAGTTTATGGATTTATCTATATAAGAAACATTGCTCTTCTGGTCAATTTGGGTTGGCTACAAGCCTCAAAGTAGGCAAAATTCTGGACCTTTGTTCTTAACATACTATAGAAGCTTTTCTCTTCTTTTTTCTTTTTTGTTTGTTTGAAAAAGATACAAGGAAAATAATTTGCACTTCTATTGATAGAGCTTCAAGTCTTACAAAAACTATAGAAAAGAAGAAGCACTTCCTAATCAAGATGTTATCAGGTTGGATTGACATTGTTCTCATTTCAACTCTAGCTTTGCTGAGCTTGTGCTCTGCAACTACGGTTGAATATGATTCTAATGCCCTTATCATCAATGGTGAACGTAAAATCATTTTCTCCGGCGCAATTCATTACCCGCGTAGCACTCCTGAGGTAATTTCCTGAAGAACAAAGGAAACGCCTTACAAGCAATAGTGTTAAGTTAAATGACGTCGAACATGCACTTCTTTCTAGCATTAGCAAATTAACTTATGTGATTATTTGATGGTCTATAGATGTGGCCTGAGCTGATAAATAAGGCCAAGGATGGTGGCCTTGATGCTATTGAAACTTATGTCTTCTGGGACCGTCACGAGCCTGTCCGGCGTCAGGTATATACAGTTACTTTTCTGCTTAAAAAAGCTTGAATCTCTATCCTAACTTATTAAAAAGATTCTTCTTTCTTGCTTCAGTATGATTTCTCTGGAAATTTGGACATTGTTAAATTCTTCAGAGTCATTCAGGAAGCTGGACTCTATGTCATTCTCCGGATTGGCCCTTATGTTTGTGCTGAATGGAATTATGGGTAATTCTTTCTTAAAAGCAGTATAATTATAGAAAGTTATGCTTGTAAAGAGAGTGGTAATATGCAATTCTTTCTGTCAGTGGCTTCCCTATGTGGCTGCACAATACTCCAGGGGTTGAACTGAGGACAGACAATGAGATTTACAAGGTTCCACTGTTGATTTTTTTTGTCTGTTGCAATTAACATTAATTCCAGACAGTAGTATATAAGTGTTTCGCTTTTTACAGAACGAAATGCAAACTTTTACAACTAAGGTTGTAGATATCTTGAAAGCAGAAAAGATGTTTGCTCCGCAGGGAGGACCTATAATCATTGCACAGGTTTCCGGCAAATTTTCTACTTTCTTCTGCGACTGAAGTAGCATTTCTAGTAGCAATCTTGAGCTTTTATATATGTTTATACATAACAGATAGAGAATGAATATGGAAACATAATGGAACCTTACGGAGATGCGGGTAAAAGATATATTCAATGGTGTGCACAAATGGCTGTAGCCCAAAATGTTGGAGTTCCATGGATTATGTGCCAGCAAGGAGATGCTCCACAACCTATAGTACAGAATTATTTCTACTTTAGAATTCAACAATCTGGTGCCAGAATTTTAAACTGATCGAAAACTAGCTAATAACGTACGTATTGTTTCGCAGATCAATACCTGCAATGGCTACTATTGTGATACATTCAAACCCAACAATCCTAAAAGTCCAAAAATGTTCACTGAAAATTGGAGTGGATGGTAGGCATTCTTTTTAGCTGGAGATTACTGTTTTCCTGTTTCTTTGCGTTAACATTATTGATATGCTTAGAACTCAAAATTTTGCCCTTTTAGGTATAAACTTTGGGGCGGGAAAACCTCGTATAGGACTGCCGAAGATATGGCATTTTCAGTTGCACGATTTGTCCAAGCTGGAGGCGTCTTCAATAACTATTACATGGTATGACCTATATAACATGGATTCCTTTCTTAATTTTTTTCTATTGGATATGCTTTCTTTAACCTTTTTTGACAATTTTTTTCTGATCTCTATCCAGTATTATGGAGGAACGAACTTTGGACGCACAGCAGGAGGTCCTTATATCACCGCGTCATATGATTATGATTCGCCACTTGATGAATATGGTAATTAGAAATAAGAAGAGTTTTGATGATTTTTAAACCTCGAGTAAAAAAAGATAATTTATTGTCATTTCCACTATCATGAGCTAAAATTAAGATTTGCAGGAAATCTGAATCAGCCCAAATGGGGGCATTTGAAGCAACTCCATGCATCTATCAAATTGGGAGAGAAAATCATCACTAATGGTACAGTAACAATCAAGAATTTCCAGGCAGGGGTTGATGTGAGTAGGAAATTACCAAAAACTGAATTCAAAGTGCTGAAATCAAACTACAGGGAATTGCATTTGACACTTTGTCTTGCTATTTTTATGTGAACTTGTCTTGTGAATCAGCTGACTGCATACACCAATAATGCTACGAGGGAAAGATTCTGTTTCTTGAGCAATATAAACATTGCCGACGCTCATATTGATCTGCAACAGGACGGCAATTACACCATCCCTGCTTGGTCTGTTAGTATTCTCCAAAATTGCAGCAAGGAAATTTTCAACACTGCCAAGGTAAGAGGCAGATAAAACACTTTATGCGCTATGTTACAATGAACTCAGCTTTTTAATTCATTCAGTGACACCGGAACCTCAGAAAAAATAGGATGACACTAGTAACTATTGAGCGACGCTCTCTTTATGTCCTCAAGTTCATATCAGTGAGCCATTGCGATTAAAATATACATACAAATATTTCGCTGAAGCTTTTTTTTAAGATTGTAGAATAAAATTTGAGTTATTGGAAGACCCAAAAGCAAAAAGAATACATCAAAGCAAACCCAAAAATCTCATAGTTGTTGATATATGGGATTCTCTGAACAGGTTAACACACAGACATCTTTGATGGTAAAGAAACTCTATGAGAATGATAAACCTACAAACCTTTCCTGGGTGTGGGCACCTGAACCTATGAAAGACACACTTCTAGGAAAGGGTAGATTTAGAACATCACAGCTGCTTGATCAAAAAGAAACAACAGTTGATGCCAGCGACTATTTGTGGTACATGACTAGGTAAATTCCAGAACTCTTCTTGTTCTTTCTCTTAAGCAGAAATTATCCATCAAGATTACTAATAGTTTCAATACAGTTTCGACATGAACAAGAACACATTGCAGTGGACTAATGTGACTCTGCGAGTGACCTCAAGAGGCCATGTACTTCATGCCTATGTTAACAAGAAACTGATAGGTAATTAAATTCTAACTCAGGACAACTGACTTGAGTCTCACAATTACTTTGAAGCTGACAAAATCATGAAATTTCAGGTTCCGAATTTTCCAAGCAAGTGGGCAGCCAACTAGTAATCCAGGGAGAGTTTACGTTTGAGAAGCCTGTTACTCTGAAACCTGGAAATAACGTCATAAGCTTGCTCAGTGCCACTGTTGGATTAGCTGTATGCATTCTATTATTAGTGTGCCAAGTGCACAATCTGTGCTTGACTTAATTAATTTGACTGGCGATGACATTTTCATTTTTCCCACTATTATCTGAACAGAATTACGGTTCATTTTTTGACAAGACTCCTGTTGGCATAGTGGACGGACCTGTTCAATTGATGGCAAACGGAAAGCCTGTAATGGATTTATCATCAAATTTGTGGTCGTATAAGGTAAGCCACACTAAAATTCAGCTTATAATCGCCAATCATTTTACGGAGTCGATTAACATGCAATTCATTTTCTTGTTTAAGATTGGGTTGAATGGTGAGGCTAAGCGATTTTATGATCCAACTTCACGCCATAACAAATGGAGTGCCGCTAATGGAGTTTCCACTGCAAGACCAATGACTTGGTACAAGGTACATTTCATGATTTCAGTCCTTTTTGATTTATCTTCCCACAAATCATTATTTGTGAATGACTTTCAAAATGTATGTCGTAATTAATATTTTGATGTCGTACTTGTGTCCAGACCACCTTCAGTTCTCCTTCAGGTACAGACCCTGTGGTGGTGGACTTGCAAGGGATGGGAAAAGGGCATGCTTGGGCAAATGGCAAGAGCCTTGGTCGGTATTGGCCTTCACAAATTGCTAATGCTAATGGATGTAGTGGCACCTGTGACTATCGCGGACCTTATAATGCTGGCAAATGTACGAGAAATTGTGGCATTCCTACTCAAAGATGGTAACATACTCAAAGCACTACTGAAATTGGTTACCGTGATCAATCTTGGCGTATCTAATAACAAAAATAATTTTATCCTGTCAGGTACCATGTTCCGAGGTCATTCCTGAATAGCAATGGAAAAAATACATTGATTTTGTTCGAAGAAGTAGGCGGGGACCCTTCAGGCATATCCTTCCAGATTGTTACTACTGAAACTATCTGCGGAAATGCATACGAAGGAAGCACATTGGAACTGTCCTGCCAAGGCGGACGAACAATATCAGAAATTCAGTTTGCAAGCTATGGTAATCCCCAAGGAACCTGCAGCTCATTCAAGAAGGGCTCATTCGATGCAATGAATAGTGTCCAGATGGTCCAAAAGGTAAAAGAAAATTTTCTTGTTGGCAATAAAAAATACATAAGTTTTATTTCGGGTCAATCAACCGAACTCAAAATTTAAAATGCACCAAAACCAAAGAATAACATATTACAGACAATAAATTCATGCTTTGTTTGTGTAGTTATGTGTAATCTGTGTCGTGTATTTTCAGGAATGTGTTGGAAAAGATAGCTGTTCAATTATTGCGTCTGATGAAACATTTATGGTAAATGAACCTCAAGGCATCAGCAACAAGAGGCTAGCTGTCCAAGCTCACTGCTCAAACTCTCAGGAAGTAGCATCTAAAAGGCAAAATAAGAAAGTTTAGTTTTGTGCCTGGAGTGTGAGATATTATAATCTCATCTCAAAGGGGGTATTCTTATTGTTTTTTTTTTCTTGTGCCTATAGTTTCCAAGGATGTGATTGACAGAAAGACTAAATTTTGTACTCATATCATTTATTCAGATAAATAAATTATATTTGCTGATCTTGGCAAAGATCATACTGAAATTTGTCTCAAAATTTTGTTTCTGCTGGCTTTCTCATAGCTGCAATGCAAGAGATGAATTATGAGAGAGACCTCTCACTTGCCCTTGAATATTAAAACAAACTGGTCCAGAGAAAATTCAAGCAAAACAGCTCATGTCCAATGCAAAATGGTAACTTGAGAAAGTTATATTTAAGGTTTAAAATAGCCATCAGCATAGAATGCGAAAGAAGAAATTGATGTAAAACCTTTTAGTAATGCTACAAGACAACTAATTAAACTAAAAAGATGGAATAACAATGCAAGCAATATGCTTCGTGGTAAATATAAAGAAAGATGGTGCAATAGGATTAATCATGCTAAATCTACAAGTCGGTACACATTTTGGCAAATAATAATGAAGGTATACACATTTCGACGTCCTCCTAATAGCCTAGTAGGGTTTAGTCAATGGAATTGACATATTTGACAAATTGGATCCTAATTATAATATTTGTTTGCTCTTTGTGAGTGTTTCTGCTTAAGTTCTTGCATGAACTTTGAACTTATTAAACTATTTTTTAGTTTATGGCATTCTCTAACCAAAATTTATGTTTGATTCTTAACTATCAAATCATACTTGGTTTGTGGCGTTTGGAATTGAATTCAAGTGCTAGTTTCATTGTTAAAACTAGTTTTTCTTAACTTCACTTGAGGAGATCCTTGGTTTTGGAATCATCTTGATTGGAGGGTATTTTCTTGCATTCAATATGTATCATAACTCATTAGTTATTGGGGTGTATGGTTGCTAAGATGATGGTATCCTATCAAAGATTAAATCACCAATCACTTTTGTGCTATCATTCTTCTGTTTTTAACAGGGGCTTCCCTGTATGGCTAGACAATATTTCGGATTAAATTAAGGACAGACAATGAGATTTACAAGGTTTAATTCAACATCATCGTATCATATTAATTTGTATTTTCTTCTGGTACATATATTAACATATCTTCCTGTACAAAACGAAATGCAGATTTACGACTAAAATTGTAAACATGGCAAAAGAAGCTAAGTTGTTTGCATCATCCGGAGGACCGATAGTTTTTGCACAGATTGAGAATGACTATGGGAATGTAATGGGTGGTTATGGAGAAGCAGGGAAATCATATGTCCAATGATGTGCTCAAATGGTTGTTTCTCAAAATATTGGTGTCTTGGATTATGTGCCAGCAAGCTGATGCCCCGCCATCCATGGTGTCTATCTTCCCTATTTACTTATCATGTTTCTTTTTCGTAATTTCCGCCTGAGGATGGAGAGGATCTTCTTATGCTTTGTTTGCCTTACAAATTAACACCTGCAATGGATTCTATTATGATCAGTTTTGGCCAAACAACCCGAAAAGTCGGAACCAGATGGTTAGTTTATTTATTTGGTGAACCGACTTTGACTAACCTCCTAGTTCTGAAGATAGCTCCAACATCACTGAGCCAAAATTTATCAGTTTAATTTGTTTCCGATTCCAAAATTGAGCTGAGAGTGATATTTCTTGTAGGTTCAAGAATTGGGGATAGAAAGTGTAGGGATCGGAAGGGGGTCACAACGACACCCACAATGTCACATAATCAAGACAACCAACCAATTATGCAATCCAATCAACCCAAATTGTCACACAACCAAATTAACAAAGGAAACCAGCAATTAAATGCAGTAAATAACCAGCTATAACAAAAGAAAATAATAACAAACAACACACACGATTTATACGTAAAAAACCCCTTCGATGTGAAGAGTAAAAACCACGTGACCTTTTGAGGAGTCCACCCTTAACTTCTCTTATTTATAAATTGAAGGAAAAAGAACCCCAAATCAGTCTACAAAGGACTCACAACCCACCAACAAACACCAACAATAAGAGAATTGAAATAGAGAACAAAAAAGTGTAGAATTCACTCAAAAACAGCAGCTCTGTCCAGAGATAATTCCCGATGAACCAGAGCTTCAATTGACGATCCTAACGGTCAGAATTTATCCCCGTGTGTCCTCAACAAGCTGAAAAAATTTCAGCAAAATCCAACGGTGGGATCTTCTCCGGCGACCAAGACACTAGGACTGGTGCTGAGAAAAACGAGCAGAACAGCACCCTTTGGAACTCTCTAGTTTCCTCTCTCTTTTGTGTATGTTTTTTTTTTTTTTAATCTGAAAATTGCTGCTCCCTTTACCCACTAAGTGTCTACACAATAGCCTCTACAAGCTTCTTTTGGAAGCCACAAAACCTATGCTAAAGTGGATCCAAAAATAAGACATAACAAGTCCATCATAAAAGCCCATAATACATGTATCCAAAAGCAATAAAAATATTGCAAGATGGGTTGGACGCTTAACAGAAAGACTCCCACAGAATGGTTGAAGATGTGGCTTTCGCAGTTGCACGTTTCTTTCAATATGGCGGAGTTTTTTGCAGAATTATTATCTGGTATAATAGACCGAAACCTCGTTCTTTGAATAGATTTTCTAAAAGATTAAGAAAACAAATCATGCATGAAGAGATAATAGAATTAAATCCTGTTTTTATTAAATCATTTCAGTATCACGGAGGAACCAACTTCAGACGCATGTCAGGAGGTCCAATGATAGTAACATCTTATGACTATGATGCACCACTGGATGAATATGGTAAACATTATTAATCATTATCTCTGAAATACTCTCGTAGAACATTCCACCCTCCTATATGAAAAGTGCATTTTTCTTATTAGTAGAAAAGATGGAAAATTATCTGGTTTTTCCTTAACTGAATTTTCTTTTTTTCCAAGAAAAGTAGAAGTTTTTCTAAATGTGTATCCCACCAAGACCTTGTCATAAAGAACCTGTCACTTTTGTAATCTGCATACATGACTGTGCTGTCTCGTTTAACTAGTCCAGATAAACTCGAGTTACTGATTTGGGTCAATGATATAGCATTCCCTATAAATAAATCTTAATCTACTAAAATTTTATAAACTTTTGCAGGGAATTTAAATCAGCCAAAGTGGGGACACCTCAGGGACCTGCATGTCAGGATCCTGTTGCATCTCAGTAACAGAAGCTAGAAATAGGAATGTAGAAGATTTGGATTTAGAGAATGGAATAAGAAGAAGAGGTTAAGAATGCAGAAGAAAAGGATAAGAAAAGAGAGAATTTAGTGAAGAAAAGAATGATATCATTGATAGTACTTTTCATCATAATTCTCAGACATTCTTACGGAATTATAGCCAATGATTGGCACAAAAAGACAAAATAACAGCTGTCATATCAGCTAAATAACCAAATGACTAAAGGTGCAATAGGAAGAAATAATTAACTTAGCTAAATAACAATTTTGCATAACCAACCAAATTCCTCTCCACAATTGACACGACCTTGACCTTCTCTTCAACATATTTCCAGCTATATTTTGAGCTTCTTCTTCCCACAGCCTTCATCAGGCATGATCCTGACGCTGCATACAGCAATTAAATTAGGACAGATGGTTCTGACCAGTAATAATAGCTATATTACAACCAAGAAATTTCTAGATGATTAGGTTGAGGTAAGAATGGGTGAACTCCTGATTATGGGCTCATGGAGTGAGTGGGATAACAAAATAATATAAAATACGCCTAAATGTTATCATGGTGTTTAGTTTTCTTTACAGGCCAATCAAGAGGTCTTGGCTTCGCCACTGTTTATGCACTAAATGTAATATAAATTAAAATGAGTTAAGTTGCACAATTTTGATTGTGACTCAGCTTACAACATACATCAACAATGCTACTGGAGAGAGGTTTTGTTTCTTGAGCAATACAAAAACTAATGAAGATGCCAACATTGACTTGCAACAAGATGGCATATTTTTTGTGCCTGCATGGATCTATTACTATTCGTCAAGGGTGCAACAAGGAAATTTTCAACAGTGCAAAGGTAATAACGATATGATCAATTAATTGGATCGTTTTCTTTCACTGATATATATATATATATATATATATATATTTATATACACATATATATAAAACGCTGTTGTGCTGCTCAAATCTACAGGTTAACATTCAGACTTCTTTGATGGTGAAGAAACTTCATGAGGATGATAAACATCGAAAACTCTCCTGGATGTGGGCACCAGAGGCTCTAAAGGACACCCTTGGTGGTGACAAACAAGCTTCTTGAACAAAAAGCAGCAACCTCTGATGAGACTGACTACTTACGGTATATCACCAGGTATTTTGATTTCTTTACTGTCTCAGTAAAGGACGTACATTCTGTCAGTGCTTTTTCTTCATTTGTATCTGTTTATGCAGCGTTGTCAACAGTGCAACAACACTGAGGAACATGACCTAGCATGTGATTTTTTCGGGACAAGTCCTGCATGCTCATGTCAATCGGCGGCTAGTAGGTAACTTTCAAGTCCTATCCAGTCCAATATTAATCTCCAGGATTGCAACAAGTGTTTCACTCCATTTACAATCTGACTAGCGGAAAGCAGGTTCCCAATCAGGAGAGACTTTCACATTCGAAAAGCTTGTGCTGCTGAAGCCTGGACCAAATATCATAAGTTTGCTCAGTGTTACA
Source organism: Ricinus communis (assembly GCF_019578655.1). Lineage (NCBI taxonomy): Eukaryota > Viridiplantae > Streptophyta > Magnoliopsida > Malpighiales > Euphorbiaceae > Ricinus > Ricinus communis. The sequence continues at coordinate 29,053,428 of NC_063258.1, forward strand.
GTTGGATTGCAGATATGTCTTGTCTAATTACAGACAATAAAATGCTTTCATCATTCAAAATTTATTAATGCATGCTCAAATACTGTATTATTAGTCTCAGAATTACGGTGAATTTTTCGACGAGGGACCTGAGGGCATAGCAGGAGGTGCTTTTTCAGTTGATTGATGGAAACACAGCAGCTGATTTGTCATCGAACCAATGGGCTTACAAAGTAAGTTTATTATGTAATAGTGTCTTCAAAACTCCCTAACTGAACTAAATTTGAATGTTGAATCTATATGACCGATTAACCAACTAAATTGTGGTCATTGGATGAAAGATTGGATTGGGTGGCGAGGCAAAACGACTCTACGATCCAAATTCAGGCCATAGAGACGTCTTTAGGACATCTGCTATACTTCCGGTTGGAAGAGCCATGACTTGGTACAAGGTATGATCTATTGTCTCACTAAGCGAATCCTTAATCATCAATTAAATAACATTACAATTCTGAGTGGATTGAAATGAAATCTTTTTCTTCTATTTTCATTCTTATTATTTTAGTTTGTGTTTTGCTACTTGCAGACCACCTTTCACGTTCCTTCAGGAACCGACCCTCTGGTGTTGAATTTGCAAGGGATGGGCAAGGGGCATGCCTGGGTGAATGGGCATAGTCTCGGGCGCTTCTGGCCAATGCAGTCTGCTGACCCCACTGGATACAGCGGCTCATGTGATTACAGGGGAAAGTACGATAAAGACAAATGCTTGACTAACTGCGGCAATCCTACTCAAAGATGGTATGCACTATGTACACCGTGCACTTGATTTTAAGAATCAAACTGTGATGGTATTGCATATGACAAATATTGGAATCATTAGGTACCATGTTCCAAGATCGTTCTTGAAAAGGGCCAAAAACATATTGATTTCGTTCGAGGAATAGGCGGAAACCCTTTAAATGTATCATTTCAAATTGTTACAACTGAAACTATATGTGGAAATGCATACGAAGGAAGCACATTGCAACTTTCATGCCCAATGGGCGAATCATCTCAGTTATCCAATTTGCAAGCTTTGGCAACCCGGAGGGAACTTGCGGTTCACTCCAAAAAGGGGACTTTGAGGCCGCTTATACTGCTTTCGCAGTGGAAAAGGTGAACCATCATTCCATAGATACATTGATCTTTATAGTCATTGGTCTTCCATAAACTTATGGCTCTCGTCATGTATTACTCATCGTGTGTTTTGAGCTAATTTAAGTTTCCGAAATTGTGTTCGTCTTGCAGGCATGCGTTGGAAAAGAGAGTTGTTCCCTAGGTGTATCAGAATCAACACTTGGAGTGAAGAACTTCGGCAATAATACTGGTAGCTCGTCGTATGGGATATAATGAATATGAAGCTAAAAAGAGAAATAAATTGAATTCTCAAAGAAACTAAGAAAAAAGGGATATATCTGTCAGTGTTAGAGATTTCTGTAAATTGCACTTAAAATTACTAGAGCACAGATAGCCCAACAGGAGTTTATGCAAAATTAGTAGAGAAATTTGTTAATTGATGCAAAATAATATGCGGAAGTTGCAAATTTGGATGGGCTTTGATAGTTTTACTTGCTAACTGGCTGTTAGTATTGTTTCTGAAAAGGATTCAAATTTCCTTATTATTTGGTATTTAATGGTGTTTTTAGAATAGAGAAGACATCAGAGAACAAAAAAAAAAAAAAAAAGCTATTAAAAAATCTGTAAATATTTGAATTACGTTACTAATATATACACAAAAAATTGTGCAACCAAATGATGGCGAGTCATAAAAAATTATAAATATAAGATTATAAGGTGTTAATAATCTATAAAAAGATATAACTCATCAGAAAGTAGGTCTTTAAATATAAGATTGTGCGACAGTTAGAAGTGAAAGTTTGCACAAAATGATTTACCACCCAATAAAAATGAATGTGTGAACCATGTGTCAAGTTTAGATTTTTGTTTTATTTATTTTCTTTTATCAAAAACTCTGCCATCCGTAATACTCTGTGCACAAAGTCATACAAAATTCTTGGCCAAGGTAGTATGCAAGTCAAAATGACATGTTGGAGCCTAGCAACTAATATAGTAACTTTGAGAAGAAAGTAGATAAAGCTAGATCGTCCACGCACCAGGTGTTTGATAAAATCCCCCACTGGAAATCCCATCCAAACTTCCACTTTCACCAGGCAGATAACCTAAATCCTCGGCTGCCGCCGTCGTGCTCTCGTCACCCTTCCTTGCATGCCTAAAAGCAACCTCACGAATCTGCAAAGGGGAGAGGTCAGTCTGAGCAGGATTAATATCAGGAGGATTCATAGGAAAATTAAGAGTAACAGAAGGTCCCCGTAGACAAAAAAGTGCAGCATCATAAGCTCTAGCTGCTTCCTCTGCAGTATTATAAGACCCTAACCATATTCTCCCTCTGCTATTCGGCTGGCGTATTTCAGCTACCCATTTTCCCCATTTTCTCATTCGCACACCCTTGTATCTGCTGCTATTCGGAGATCTCACCATTCTTATTTCTCAATGTAATTGTGCGTTGGAGTGCGAGTGCGTGTGTAATGTAATAAGAAAGAGACAGAGAAGAGGATGAGAAATAGGAGATGTAATGAGATAAGGTCGTGGGAGATTACGAGAGTGACACGTAGTGTCGTAGAGGTAAAGCTGCGGCGCCGTTTACTGAGATGGGAACGTGGGGGGGGTTCCCATGTGCAGAAAGGAGGATTAGGATCTTGAGAATGGTAGGGGGAGGCCGTTTGCAGGTCAACACGTAGGCTTTCGCCACGTGGCTATTTTTGATGAATGAATAATGATAATCTATCCATATTCAATTGAGCTTTCGAGAAGGACACTTAGTATTTGATTCTGTGGCCGAAGTTTTGACGGCAGGTTTTGTGTTTTAGTTAAGACATGGATAATATAGGACACCTTTCTAGATCTGTCCAAAATAGTTGATCCCTTTTTCTTTTTAATTCTTATTTTTGTTATTATTTATTTATTAAATTCAATGCAGCGGAAGCTATATAATCCGATAAGATTATAATTATATTTGAGTTTTAGACTTCTTTTAAGGATAAAATGTTTTTCTTTATTTATGTTTTATATATAAAAAGTTAAATTATTTATGAAATTGATTTTAAAATCAATTCATTGAAATATTTTTTAAATGTTTATATATATTTTTTCAAAAAGAAATAATTTATTATATTTTAGTAACACTATAAATTTAATTTAGAGTGTAGAAAATATACTCGCATGTATTTTTAACATAATTATTGGGTTGAATTTAACGACTTTATGTATTAATTTTTTAGAGGTCATCCTTTCATATAATTTTGCATTAAAATATAAAAGTACAAAATAAAATAAAAAAATACAATTAAACCGAAAATCTTAGACATCAGCCATATATTAATTTCTTTTTTCTAATTAGTGTCCTATCCTATGTAATTTAATTCATATAAATATTCTTTTTCTTTGTTCAATTAATTTGTAGGCGGACTGGAAGTAAATAAACTTAATTTGATGTATAAAAAAATAATTAAATAGTCAAATATAGAAAGATTTAAACTCATTTGAATTTAAAATTTTATTTAATTGAATTAACAAGAAAAAAGCTAAATCTTTATTTTTATATATTTTTAGTAAAGATGATGAAAATATATTTCTAATGTTTTGGGAAATGCGTAGAATTTTGATAATCTAGCAATCTGTTTTTCTTACATTTTGGTTTGTATTTCCAAATTTTCCTAAATTTTACATGTTATGGATATTTTTCAAATTTATAATAAAAATAACTAATATAAATTACATATTTAAAATGTCATGTTGGAGCCTAGCAACTAATTAATACTCGGAAGTGCACGAATTGTTTCTATAGTAAAGGTAAGTTCACTCTCAATGAACTACGAAGCCACTTATTATAAAAACTAATTATTAATATAAAATAATAAAAATAAATCTAAACCCTCTAAATCAGAAATTTTGAGAAAATAATATTCATAAATAACTAAATATGCAATGCAAATGTAAATATTTATAATTTTTAAAATTATATGCTAAATACAGTATTTAGCCTAGCCATTTACTTAGTAATCTCTTTGTTTTACTTTAAATCTAGATCTAATGAATGAGATGGAGATATGTCTTTTTCTTTAATTATTCAAGCTAATAATGCAACCAGAATTTCTTTTACCAACATAAATTAAAGCAAAGTTGGTGTTTCCAATACATTCAACCTAAACATGTTCATAACAATTATTATTGCTAAATTAATATGATAGTTAACTGACAATAATAACTGAAACTAATAAAAATATGAAGGTAAAAAAATCATTCATTAAATAAATAAATAACAAAATTCATACAAAAGTAAAAAAGCTAAATTAAATATTTATGAAAATTAGTCTAACATATTTAATCCAATGATCATGGTATTAAATAAAAAGACATAAAACAATAAAGTAAAAGCTCCCTCTATATTTATAATTTCTTTAATTAGGAAGATGATTGGTCATACTCTTCACTTCCTGAAAAGCTCGTTAAATCTTAAAAAAAGTAATGAAATTAAAGTGTTTATGAAAGAACTAGAGAAAAAATAATGATGGACAGATGTAGAGAGCAGATAAGAGAGAATTCTCCTCCTCGTCTTAGAATTAGATATATATATATATATAGAAGAATCCTCCTCTAAGCAAGTCTCCCTATAGATAAGTATACCAATATAAGTTTATCTAATATATAAAAATATAGGTATTTTTATCTCTATCAAATACTATTACATAAACAACTTTTAATATAAATCATTGTAATTATATAAAATGACTAAAAATGTCCCTTGGGCCTTGTGATTTTTTGGCAAGGCCTTACAAATAGCAGTCTATGCATCTTAATTTTGAGCCTTGACACGAATATATCCAATTAAACATCTTTTTGAGTATTTAGCTCCATATATTCATATATTAGTTAATATTACATGAAAATAAATAATTAAGTTTAAGTGAGATAAAAACACATATTTTCACCATATTATATATAAAAAATACATATTATTACAGCTCTAAAATACCTAATATCTATATAAGCATGAATTTATTTTTGGTCTACAGAATATGTCAGGAACAAGTAAACGTGCCTTACAAAATGTAATTCTATTGTAGAACTTTTAGGAATATTTTTTTTGAAATCAATTGTTTAGAAGACTTTGTTTACCATAAATCACGATATTTTTTTTTTAAATTATAGAATGTTTGTACATTGTTTTAATCAATTGTCTCATTACTCATTGTTTATTAATTGAACTTACCAAGCGAATTAGATGTTTCTTTTAATTTTTTTTTATTTTTGTTACTCATATTTTCTCAGTGTAATTATTTTTTATTATAATTTATTGTATAAAATTATTTTATTTAAAAACTTATAATTTTTTTTTAACACATTAAATATCAAATTTCACTTGTAAATGAATTTTATTCAGATTCCATTATGGACCAAATAAAACTTCAGAGAAATAAAAAATATTTTAAAATTGTTAGAAAAACAAATTAGGGCTTTACGGATTTAGACATGGTCCCTGAATTTAAAAGAAAAGAAGAATTTCTAAGGTTAAAGATTATTTAGATGTTTGATTGAAATTCATACAATTTATTTACAAATTTAAAATTTATGTGTTTTGAACAAAATAAAAAGTTAATTTAGAATTTTATATAATTAATTTTGTATGGAATTGGTTATAGCTAAATTAAATTCTAATAAAATAAATAGAATTTTCAAATGAACTCTACATTAGTAAGTCAATATATTTCATAATACCAAAATATCTATTTTAATTTATTATTTCTATTTTACTTTGTCTTTCATGTTTTTTTTCTCAAATGAAATAAATGTTATAAAAATTATTTACATCTTTTTATTCTTCTTTAAATTGAATGTATATAATATAATATATAATGATTTGATTTGATTATATTTTATGAAAATAAAATCCTGTGAAAAGTGTGGGAATTTCAAATAATAAAAATAAAACATAAAATGGTAATATAGACAAATCAAATATGAACATTACGATTTATGTAACTAAGTTATTACACATTTCAATTAACTCAACTTGTTACAGAAATTTACATATTTTTATCACCGACTCATGTTTTAATAGCAATCGTATGAGGAAGTTTAGGAAAATGGCCATCCAAAAAATGGTCCATCTAATTTCAATACCCGAAATTAGCATTTTCCGGGTATAAAAAGTAATAATAAAATAACTCTGGATATTAAAAGTGTCCAGAACTATCCGACCCGAAAGGGGGAAAAAGAAAAAGAAGTTCTTTAAAAACTCCAAAGAAATGAATCTTGATCTATAACACCGTCAAAATTTTCCTCTCCAAAGTCAAGGCTAGGTTCTGATAATGGTGCGAAAAGATCATCAAAACCCGGAAAAATTCCACAATCCGTTGCGTAATTATCTGTGCCCGGACCCGTATTCGCTAACAAATCCAAGAATGGTATATCCAACATCAATTCACTACCATCTATCTGTGCTGTCAAATCCGACCCCACTGAAGGACAAGGAGACTCCACTTGCAATTCAGATTCTGAATGATCCGACTGAACACTTTTCGGATGCTCCGATTTTGCAAACCGAGCAGCAGCTGCTTGAATTTCAGAAGGAGAAAGTGACCTCCCTCCGGCTATATTCGGTGGATCGTCAGGGAAGTTGAATTTAGCAGAACGGCCACGTAAGCAAAAGAGTGCTGCATCAAAGGCGCGTGCTGCTTTCTCAGCCGAATCATATGATCCTAACCAGATTCTCTCTCTACTGTTCGGTAGCCTAATTTCAGACACCCATTTCCCCCATTTTCTCTTTCGGACACCTTTGAATTTGAAATAGCTGCTGTCTACTGGCTTCTCAACTGCTGACGTGTGTTTCACCATTCCTGTGTTCTTTTTTCTAGTTGAGTTCGAGTGTGTTGTTCGAATTAGCTGATGAAGATTGTGTGTCTTGTTTTTGTTGAGGAATGAGAATTTGCGGCTCTGCGAATATATATGTGAAGGCTTTGTGAGTGTCTTAAATCTTACTCTGACTATGAAGGTCAACAACACACATACGACGCGTTGAAGAAGAGAGAGAGAGCCGTAAAGAGTAAAGAAAGAGAGAAAGAATGAGACACGTGGCAGGCGACTGAAGTTCTATTTCTGTCGTTACGCGGGGAGTTTTAGATAAGTGTTTGAAAGCACGTGTTTTTATCTTTCGATTTATTTTTTTTAATCATTTGGGACCACGTGTGTGTTTCTATTTATCCTCGTGGTTCAAATTATCAGAAAGGGAAAACAATAAGTTATATAAAATAAATAAATAAATAATCAGAATTTAGAAAACAACACATTTTCTAGAATAAAATAATTATTATATATATATATATGTGCAACCATGAATAATGTATTAATGATATTCAAAATATATATATATATATATGCTAATGGAATAAAAAGTAAACACTGCTCGATTATTTATCTGAAGAAAACACTGCTGGATTATATATATGAGTAAAGACAGGATTAAATATTATTAAATTTTTTTATATTTGATATTAATAAATTAATTATATTAATTAATAAACTTTAAGAAATCAACTTTATTCCTTGAATTTAATAAATAATAATATCATATTATTCATGAATTATAATATTATTTAAAAGAGTCAATTGAATAATAGCCTGAGAGATTGGGATTGCTTAGCCAACGAGCATGGTGGGATATTTTTATTTTTTTTAATTTCCTTCTCATTTTCTGTTTTTCATTGTTAATATGAAATTCAATAATTAGTGTTATGTAAATCGGACCTTATACCAATAACAGAGAGTTGGAAACTAAAAGTGCTTTTGTAACGATGAACCAACATTAAATAAAACAAGAATTAATATAATAATCTAATTGATATTGTAAAAAACATTATTTTAGAGGTATTGAGAAAAGAAATAATAAAAAAAAAAAAGAATAATGCAAGTATTATAGAAGAATTACATTTAATTTAAGCAAATAAAAAGCATTGAAAGAGACATGAAAATAGTAAACACCTGAACGTCATCTCAAACGTAATCTGAGTGGCGTAGAGAGTAAGAGAGCAAGAAGAATGCGTCAGCAATGGGCAACGGGAATGAGGTTTAGAATGGAGATGTATTTGACCATACCCAGCGAACGCGTGATAAGCTCAAACGAGTCTGCTTATTACAAAGGACATGCATTACATACTCCTTTTCTTTTAAGATTTTCACCTTTCCTCGAACCATCTAATTATCACTCCAATATATATACTATTTAAAACAGCCCCTTCCGATAACAACAATAATTCATATTTCAAACCACTGGTATCCCCACTGACATTTTTGGCTGGAGTAACTTAAGTTGCTTTCCTTGGAATATTTTCTTTTGCCCCTCTCAATCACTCGTTTTTGTCTCTTTTGAAATAGCCATTATGATTCTGTCTATGTATATTTAATTTTGAACTTTTATATATATGTACAGGGGCTTAATACTTAATCTTTATCCTATATTTTTCACATTTGATATTTCACACACTTTAACCAACAGTATATTTATATTTATATTTATATTTTTAAAAATATTTTATCATTAAAAAATCTCGATTTTTAAGAATTCGGCCACATTTACGTTGATCGGCTATCATTATTATGTTGTTTGTATTTAATAATGAAAGTTTGGAGTTTAACAATTCTAACTTCTATTTTTTAATGTTAAATCGCTATTTAAGAAGTCATTAATCCGATAATATCAATTTAATGGTCAAAAAATGACATTTTGAATTGTTAAACTTTAAACCCATATTATTAAATATGAGAAATATAATACTAATGACTAATCAGAGTAAATATGGTTAAATCTCTGTAAATCGAGACTTTTTAATGATAAAATATTTTTTTTTGTCACGTTTATAATCACATGTCATTTTTTATTTTAAAAAATTACATATTAAAAATTATAAAATATAAAATCATATAAATAAAAAATATTCTTCGACTAAAAACACTAGTTCGGCTCTTAATAGCATTCTGGCTTTTAAATTCCAATCCTCACTTTATTTTCTTAACTTTATGCGACCTTATATTTTTTTAAATTTATTATCACACTTCCAATATCTAATGCACCAAGATCTTCGATTTAGTAATTTGACTTGATTTACCACCCTGTTTTCTTTTTCTTTTCTTTTTTTCACAATTCTCATAATTTATAAGAATAAACTATTTATTAATAAAAACTTGGAAAAAGAAAAAGCAATCCTCCTCCTACAATTCATAACTTATCATCTATTTATAAATAAACAAAAATGAAGGCATCTTTGGTTTGATTTGTAACTACCAATATTAATAAATATTAGTTATTTGTATACATTACACCATTATTATTATTGTTATTTTGATTTTAAATATTATTAGTTTATTAAATTTAAATAAAAAATTTATTTAGAATATATATATATATATATATAATTTAATTAATATTATAAATAAAATATATATAATAATAAATATAATTGATATATAGAAAGAGAAAATTTGTTAATTGATTAATTATATTTATACGAACTAATATTAAAGCATAATTAATATATTTTTAGGATTAAAAATCATTTAATTAGAAAATCAACCTATTAAGTTAACATGCTATTTCTTTTAAAATTTAGAATAATTTTACAAGTATAATAGTAACATATTAGTTAATATATTAGTATAGTAATCCAAATAAAAAAATAATTTAAAAACATAGGAAAACATCATATTGGCATAATGTCTATGCATGTCAAAAAAATATTAGTATCACGGGATTTACGTATATAAATTTTGCTTGATCAATCCAACTTGACTCTAGCATTAATATATCCCATCCAAAAAAAGAGAAAAAAGAAAAAGGAAACGAAGAAAGAAAATTTTCTTTTTTCTTTCAAAGAGAAGGAAAAATATTGACGATTGTGCTGCATTAGAACTTTGTTCATTATCTTTTGGATTTTAAACTCAACGCTAATTGTCATCCTAACAACTTTAGAATTTGTATTCAACTTTGGTAAATTTTTTTTTCATTTTTTGAGGAAATAAAGGCTTTCATTAATGATAATTATAAACTATATTCAAACTAAGAACAATCGCAGGAAAAAGGACTATTATCCAGATAAATAGAATCATCTAATATAGCCGCAGTAGCATGCCTAGCTAACTTGTCAATGAAAGCACACTCTTGGACATATTATCAAACACCTTATATGCATCTCTGAAATGCTCTTGGATCACGATATTGTTTTTTCTTTTCCTATTTTTGCAGCAAATACAAATAAATCTAAGCCCAAAGGCACAAATAATAGAACTCCATCTATAATACACCTAACTGTAAGCCCTGTTAAAATCAAGATTTCAAAAGAGTAACCACAGTAGAAGCAGCAAGAGCAACCTTGAAGAACCCATGCTCTTTTCTGTTCACTGATGCTTGTCCAGAGCTAAAAATACTTGAAAATTCGTTCATTACTGTCATTCTTTCTTAGCCATATTCCATTTAAACAACAAATTCTCTAATGCGTAACCAATGCGTGGGAAGATCGAAATAATTTCATACATTACTTACATCTAAACTTTCTACGAATCTCACTGACTTTAATGATCTTTTCTCTTTTCAAATAGTAATTACCTTGTTCTTGATCTCGTTCTGCATCATTGTTTCTCATCCAAACATATCTTGAAAGCATCATAAGACACATAGCAACATCTTCTTTGGAGAAAGTATCAGACATAGAACTTACCGGTTCTGGCTCCACCGGTAGCGGTGACGTTGACTCAGACTGAACAACTGATGAAATTTGGATTCTTAAACTTAAATTTCATGAGTCAAGATTATGCTTTTGATTATCAACAAAATTCAATTTTCGAGTTATTTTAGTTCGTCTATGAGTTGAGTTTCTCGACTAAGTTTTACTTTATCTATCTTGAACAACAACAGAATCATCATAAACAACAAAAGAAAACTCTGCTGAAAAATTAACTTGAAGAACAACATAGCACATTTATGTACACTACTAAATGACTCATTTATTAAATGAATAAAAAAACTCTTATTCAATTATTTATTTATCAAAAAATTATTGCACGTGTTTAATAGAAGTGTAAAGCACTTCTAAAAACTCCACATTACATATATAAATATTAAATAATAAATAAGCAATAAAAATGAATTATGAAGCTTAACTTATCTTTTTAAAGCTCTAAACCCTCTACTAATCGCATTTACCACCCGCACTTCACTAGCTTTCTAGAAGGAATTTTGAAGCCTTATTCTTCACCGAATCGTACTTCATTATAAAAATTCTAAATAGTCAAATGATGAGGTAATGGTTCGATTTTGATTTGTATATTTAATTTAGAAATTTCAATTCACTGATTTAGGGATTCAACTTTTATTATCTTTTTATTTTAATTTTTATTAATATAAGTGTGTCGTTTATTCAGCTTAATAAATTTTGTTCATATAAACTTATTTTATACGCGTTATTAAATCTAAATTAAAAGGTAAAATCAGTTAAAAATAAATAATAATATGCTACTGGCTAAAATGTAATTCCAAAAATGTCAGAGATCAAACATGAAAAATACAAAAATAAAACTATGCATTAAACTAATATAAATATAAATATGCTTGAATGTATAATTCTTATATATATATGTATGTATGGATGGATGGTGCATCTAACCCGCTGACATAGCCACTGTTTTCACTTAACCACAAACTATTAGAATCACCTAACTGTACTAAAACCAAATTTTAATAGCTTAATTAAGAACATAGTATTCTAATAAAGAAAAGACCACAGAAGTGACGATGAAAAACAAACACTATGCTGCTATAAAAGAAAAATGCAAAGCTAAGGAACCATTTAATCAAGATAATCTAAAAGGTATAAAGTTAATCTTATACCCATATATAAACTAAAAATGATTTCGATCAATATCAAAATAATTAAAATTAACTATTTGGTTAATTGAACTTTCATCTTTAAATGTTTTTTAATTTTTCTAAAAACATAGGATCTCTAACATATATTGCATAAAACTGTGGATTGAAATTAAAACAGAGATCTATGTCTCAATCTACTCATAGCACATGAAGATCTTCATACAACAAACTTTATCAGAGTAAGTACTGTATACTAAAAATTGCAAACGGCGGAAACTTTATCCCTATCTTTCTCATATGTAGCATTTTTGTATACTAAAAATCTACGAAACAAAATCTAGTTTCTGTTTCTCTAATTTGATTTAAGGGGTTCTTTATTTGGTTTCATGTCTCTAGATATTCATCTATCAAACCTTATTTACTTCCACTTCAGTAGGACATGCATTGCTATAAAATTGCTTTAATTCCCAGTTAGGTCGAGACAGCACTTCAACCTTACACGCAATCATTTTGAGAAGTATAAGATTTACATTGTTCAATTAAATATTTTAATTACTGGATAAGCCATCATAGTAGTTTAAGTAAATAAATAAATATATGAAAACTCGGTATGTATGATAATGTGAGCTGTACATGTTGCAACATAAACATCATATGATCTTGTCCATAAGATAATTAAAAAAGTTAATACGACGTCGCTTTTTATATAGGAAATGTGTGGAGCAGCCGACGTCGAAAAACTTGAGATTGCATCATATAATTTAACCAGAACACAAAGAAAATCATTAAGTGGAACCCTTAGCCTGGAAAAAATGACACAGCCCAAAGGTATGAAAGCCCGATGCTTGATGGAGAAAACTTTTTGAAAGGCCCCTTTTATATTAAAATTGGGCCACTCCATTCACTATGAACATCGCTAAAAAAATGCCCATGAACAGTTCCTTTCCAGATCCAGAATCTTCTTCAATATCATTTTAAATATTCACTGGTCAGTAGGCGAGTGGGATTCCTTCTTATGGATAGCGCGTCAGAGTAGTACGCTCCGCAGCTTTATTTTCAAGCGGGTAAAGTCCAGCCTCGCGCGCGGATCATCGGAGTCCTGTTTCCTATACTCACATCACCCGTCTCCGTCGACCCGTCAACAACCCACCCGTTTTAACTGAGAAGCGCGTGACACTCAGTCTCACTCGCTAACTCAAACAAAAATTCTAGAAGTCTCTTCTTATCATCTGATAACATAAAACCCCTCAATTCATCAAAAGCAAAAACTAGTGCATTCTAGGGTTTTATCTTCTCCGCTTGTACAACTCCATTTCCAACAAGAAAAGTATAACTCGATACTCTTAGGTACTTGGCTCTTCTTAATTTACATCAGAAATCTACTTGTTACATGTTTATGGTCTTTAATTAATTGTTTTGCCTCTTCATGTCTGAAATAATTAATAACAGCAAAACATGGCGACAGCTCAATTAACAGCATCATCAGTCTCGCTTTCAGCGAGGAACTTGACGTCCTTTGAGGGGCTAAGACCTTCAACTGTAAAGTTTGCATCTCTGAAGGCAGGTGGTCTTTCCCAGCGGTCTTTTCGAAGCTTGGTCGTTAAAGCTGCTACTGTTGTCGCTCCAAAGGTAATTTCCTTGCTTAAACTTCTTCCATTTTGTGTTCTTCTGGCTTTTATGTTGAAATGGGTAGCCTAAAATTGAATAGGAACTATAATGGGTCTTTGTAGTTAGTGTGGCGTGATTATTAACATGTTTATTTTTGAGAATTCCGTCTCAATTATTGCTGTTAAAGTAAATTCTTATTGTTAAATGTTTGAATGGTTAAGCAGTTGTTTTTGGGGTTTGAAGGATTTTTGCTGCTTATCTAACATTATTGTGGTATGTTTCTGTAGTACACTTCCATTAAGCCTTTGGGTGACAGAGTGTTGTTGAAGATTAAGGTTGCAGAAGAGAAGACTGATGGTGGGATTCTACTTCCAACATCAGCTCAAACAAAGCCTCAAGGAGGTGAGGTTGTTGCTGTTGGTGAAGGAAGGACGATTGGAAAGAACAAGCTGGACATTTCTGTCAAGGTTGTTCTTTTTTTAATGGATTTGACATTTACCTAGCTATTCTCTTGCTGATATATGTCACTATGTTGCTCATTTGCTGTGTGCTCTATTTGTAGACTGGCGCCCAGGTTGTTTATTCCAAATATGCTGGGACTGAGGTGGAGTTCAATGGTTCAAGTCATCTTATACTGAAGGAGGATGATATTGTTGGTGTTCTTGAGACCGATGATATCAAGGATCTCAAGCCTTTGAATGATAGAGTATTCATCAAGGTTTTTCATCCTTCTAGCATTTGTTAGATTTGTACATAGTATTAATTGGATTCTCATTAGCTGCGCCTTTTGTGTTAGTTGCATCTAGAGTAGCTGCCAGTGCAGGAATGAGTTGACCTCATTTTTTATCTTCTGCTGTGTGTAAGATTTGAACATGGTGGCACTGGCGTTGTTGACAACATGCTAAAGGATCTCATTATTCATCATTATTTGAATATATGAGTTATTCATCTGACTGTCTGGGGTCAATTGCAGATTGCTGATGCTGAGGAGAAAACAGCTGGAGGCTTGTTGCTGACAGAGGCAACCAAAGAGAAACCTTCCATTGGCACGGTAAGATCAGGCTTTTGCTACTTTTGTTGATTTATTACTCTCTGAGTTGGTTTACTTCTGCCTTATGCTATCTCCATGCTATATAAAACAGGTCATAGCAGTTGGACCTGGAACTCTTGATGAGGAAGGCAACAGGAGACCCTTATCCGTCTCCCCGGGGAACTCAGTTTTGTACTCCAAGTATGCAGGCAATGATTTCAAGGGCAGTGATGGGACCAACTACATTGCACTGCGGGCTTCTGATGTGATGGCAGTGCTTTCTTAGTTCATTTTGATGCGTCTTACATGTATCACTGAATTTTGTGGTTGAGTTGCCTCAAGGCATATGGATTATATTTGTAGTACTTGAATATAAATCATTGGCTGCTTGCGGTGCTGTTCTGAGTGGAATTATAGCGCGCGTTTCTTTTGGGGATTTCTGGTCCATATTCAATCCTGTAATTCTGAAATGAAGCTTTTATGTTGGGAAATATTAGCTAGTGCTTATACCACTTTGACACAATAGTCTAAGCCCCACCATAAATATTTTAGCATTGTGTATTACCGTTTTAATCTTGTTTTTCCAGTCAGTATTCATGTGATTAATAACAGCATGGAATAATCAAACTGCTACATGGGTGATTTGACTTCAGTGGTCTTAGAGCAATTGAGATTGTTCATGGGTATCAGTTACTACTTAATTGAAATCTACCATGTGAAATGATATATTTAACTCAAGTTATTTATTCATTGTGATAAGAATTTGAAATCCTGATTTGGACATGCTTGTTCAGTGTTCGATCTAAGATCATAAATTTTTTTGGTTGAATGTTATGGCATGACATGTATAAACTTGTCACGTTCATGTTTAATAGCCAATTCGAAAAAAACAGGTAATATATAAAATGAAAAATAATATTTCCTAGCAAATATGGCGTTGACAAGGCCGCTGGGCATTTATTAGTTTGATGCTGTTCTTCCACGCATTATTCCTCTCTTAAACCAAGATTGTGTGGAGTGTGAGAGCTATGTAATTAGCTTTTGCTGTGTCTTTTGTTTTTTGTTTCATCCTCAGAATAATATAAGTATAATATAATAATAACAGTAACGCAATTCGAAGTATATACTTCTTTATGATAGCCAAAATATCAGTATAATATAAATGTCTTACATAAAGAGATTTAAATATTTTTTTAGATATAACTATTTTTGAAAGTAAAAATATTTATATTTGAAAAAATAATCCTTATTAATAGATTTATTAAATGGCTGTGTAATCATCTATGAATTATATTCTAATATTTTGAATTATGGAAACTAAACCACTTATCTTAAAAATTAACACGACTTAACCTGAAGCTCCAACACAGAGTTAAACTGCTTAACCCTAAAAACTAATACTAGTTAAATCATTTAATCCCAAGTTTTAAACGAGTTATAAACAGATGTGTCCATTTATGTATCAAACCCGCTAGTTAGGTGTCGCACTCTGTAAAGCATAAACAGGTCTTGAAGCGTACTGGTTACGAAGTCGGATTAAGGTTATCAAATCGGTTGTTGGGCCATCTGTATAAACAAAAAAAAAAAAAGTTGAGCTGCAGCGATTCGTCAATTTCTCATATACGAGTAGTAAACTTTATGCAAAGTTGGTTTGCCTGATGGCTCATTTCATTCGTTACAGCAAACACTGTTCAACAGAAGCAACAAAATCTGCAATTGAGACATTGTTAACAATAATTAAATTTACAAGGAAGTTTCTATCAGATTAAGCTTCAAATTAGGTAAGATCACATTATACACCTATTCCTTTAGCTCTCCACTGTACTTCTTAATTCTACCTCCTCCAGTATGTCATCACAATGCCTCCATCTAGCATTGAAGAGCCAAAAGTTGCAAGAAACCTATATGCTAGCATGGGCATCCTACGTATGCAGAACATAGTGCCACCACTCTACAAAGCCTCCAGCAGCACAGGTGTCCGCGGCTACCAAGTCTTCCTCCAAGTAATTGTTTCCTTTTGTCAACCTCAAGGAAGGCTCAGAGATTTCATCTGAATTGTAGGTGTCATTCTAGTCGACGCTGCCACTGCTGTAAGGGTTAATTTAAAACCGGCGTCTGTCACAGCTGATATTCTCGATCTGAAACTCCTATCTGTTAAATGAGGCAGCCGAGTTATCATCATAGTGCCCTCTCCATGCATTTCCGCTGTCAGTCCCACTGCAAGCTTGATTTGGAACTGGCACACTACCAAGATCACCGTCTAAACTCATCTGCTGGACTTCAGCAGATGACAATATCTTTATGCTCTGAACACAGCTTACAAACTCCCTGCAAACAATTAGAAATAGATGTTCGATTTCAACCACTTCATATAGAGGGAAACTATAATGCAAATTTTGGGTTATCAACTTACTCCCACGGATCGTCGCCAACAAGTAGTATATCGTTTTCATGATCCACATAAACTAATTTCCAATCAGAACTTTGCGGATCTTCTAGTTGTCCTTCAATGCCAAACATTCGGGCAAGATCATGTCTAAGCTCATCATACCCTTTATAACGGGTAACATCAATAGATCTTCCTACAGAGCCACGCTTTTGAACCTTCACAATTTAGAATCAATGTTCAGCATTTGATATTTAAAAAAAATATAAACTGGGTCAAGTAGTTCTGTGTAGGAAAACAAATTGTTAGTGAAATTTGGATACACCTTAAGTGCCAAAAGCTGGTGCTGTTGGTAATCCTTATGTTATATACAAGTCCAGGCGGCTTAAATAAAAGCTGTGTCCATCATATAGAGATGAATAATTCTTTTACAGGCTATAAAATTAGAGATTAGTTCTTTCAAATTTGAAAATAATCTGAAATATAACATCAGAAGTTCAATTCTGATGGAAATCGAACTGCACTTGATTTTTTTATTTTCAAAATAAAAAAGCAAAAAGTACTTCACTTCTTCTTAGGTGTGAAAATATGTCCATTAATTACTTCCATCTAGATCTTATAGAGCTACTAGTTAGGGTTGTGACAAACCTTTGTATATGTTCGCATGCGTTGAGTTTGATTGGCCCAAAGTCCTCCATTCAAAACTCCAGAATCATTGATGGCGACATCATTAGAGCATCCAGGCTTGAAGGGTATGTTTGGCACCCCGAATGACTGAGAGCTTATTGCAGCAGTGGATAATTCCGTCTCAATATCCCTTGGTGTGCCACCATAATTAGACAGCAAGTTTTGAAGATCTTTCTGAGAGTCGTATCCCCTAGACAATAAAGTGTCAGGTGCTAAGCTATCAATATTATTTGCAAAGGGCAGACTGTTTCGGGGATGCGATTGGACATCATCCAGACCAAAGGTGGGGATTGAGAAATTTTGCTGGATATTGCCAGCATCCAGGCAATATGATGTTCCAGAAGAGGAGGCTTCCAATTGATCAGTCATTGTACCTTTGTATTTTAACTGATCAGCCCCTTTTGAACCCGGAAACTCATGTTTAACCCGAATATCAGACTTGCCATTGAGCTCTTGAACCAGATTCGTTGCAGGCTCAACCACTGAGTCACTCATCATTAATGCTGGAGCTTGTTGGTTTCTGTTCAGGAAATTTGAAGGAGAAATCTGGCAATTATTAGTGGAGGGAGAGGTTGAACAAGATGGAGCATCTCCATCTGTAAGAGTTGAGTGGGGTCTAATTATTGTAGGTGACTTCTGCAGGCCTTGGGGCTGGCTCACTGGAAAAGATTGTGATTGCATAAGAGCAGCTGTTGAGAAGCTGTTACTGCTTATTGGTTGCTGCTGAGACTGTGAAAGTGGTGACTGGTGAAACTGCTGGTTTTGTTGGTGCATCTGCTGTTGCTGTATCATCTGAGGCTGCAATGGTGAGCTTGTAGGGGAAAGCAACTGATGCTGCTGTTGCTGCTGCAACTTCTGCAGCAACTGCAAGTGAAGCTGTTGCTCAGAGAGGCCAGGCTGTGGTAGTTGTGGTACTTGATGCTGTGGTTGTGTTTGTGGCTGTGCTCGATGTGACAGGTTTTGTTGCAATAATTGCAGCGGGGACTGTTGCAATTGTGTCTGCTGCTGGTGTCTCTGTGTAAGGTTAGATTGCTGCTCCATTTGTTGCTGGAACTGTGTCTCTTGTGGCAAAGAAGTCAGCTGATATGAACCCTTAGTAGCAGCAGGAATATTTTGTGATTGGGTATTGCTTGTCAGTAGCTGCTGCTGCTGTTGCTGCTGAAGCTGAGAGTATACAATTGGTTGCTGCATACTCTGATTTGGAATTTGGTTAGGGGCAATCACACCATTATTTACAGGTGGTTGGAATATCTGCTGTTGCTGCTGCTGCTGCTGCTGCAATTGTACTTGTGGAGGTGGTTGCCGTATTTGCTGAGGTTGTTGTTGCGGCTGTTGCTGTTGGCTGGGTTGCTGTGGTTGTGGATGCTGCCTCTGTTGTTGTTGTTGGGGATGAGGCTGCTGCTGCTGCTGAGGTACTGGTGACTGCTGTTGGTTGATATTAGTCTGCAATAATTGCTGCAGCTGCTGCTGTTGGGTCCATGCCATAGATGGCTGTGCTAGCTGGCTGACTTGGTTTTGTGGATTTGCTTTGTTAAACTGGAGACTTGGCACAGATAGGCCAGGGGCTTGGAAATTCAGTAACTTCGACGGATCATCAGTGGTTAGGTTATTGTGCAAGGTATTGGAAGGAAGCATTGACGGGAAGAATCCTGCTTGCGCACCTGGAAACTGATTATTTTGTTGCATGCTCATCCACTGAACTAAACTCAAACCAGGGAAAATTGAGCTTTGCGTATCCTTCAGGCCAAAATCATCTCCAAGCCAGGGCATGGCTCTTTTGAAAGCATTCTCAATGTCAGACTCATCATCTGCAAAAGCACTATTAGGGATAAGTTATGAGAAAAAATGTGAAAGGCTGTCAAGTCGAGCAAATGGATTTTGATGAGTGAAAAATCAAGTGGACATATATTATGCATGTGAAGCTATTTGGTACCAGCTACACAAAATGACACATGGCGATATTTGGATTTAACTGAGTCTAAGATTTTATTGCTAAATAGATTCAGTCAACATTTAGTTTACACTTGAGCCAAAATTTCCTCAAATACCAAGCAACTCATTCCCATTTTCCATATAATTCCAATGGGATACTTAGGTTCTATCATAATCATATTAGATAAATCAGCAATTGAACAATATAATCGGGAAACATATAATTTTGATGTACCTGGCATTCCTGGCTGCTTAGGGAACTTGGGTCTAAAAAATGGTGGTGGACAAATGTAGAAAGGAGTCACAACAGGCTCAACCTCCCAAATTGAAACTCGGCTTGGCCGTTCACCAGCAGTAGATTCATCCCATCCAACCTATCAAAAGAAGTGGTATTTGGGTTAGGTTATAGCACAAGTGCTTGGAATTTCTGTCTTCAATTAATATCTAAATACAATCTCAAAAGGGAAACAATGTTCTATATAGGTTCAGACAGTGAAAATCTAGGGATTTTAATAGAACAGCAAATTAACAATCTGAGGGAGCAGAGAATTAAAATCTTTATCAGACAGAAGGATCCCTGATCTCAAGACCGTATAATAGAACATACGATTAAAGGACTCTCTTGATAATGGAGCTCATCAACCGAGTATAAGCAAATAGAATAAATAAATAAATAAATAAATAAAACCTTGAAAGACTTGAAAAAATACATACGTTAACAGAGCAAGACTTGCAAGCAGATAATAATACCTGAAGATTGCGCCACTGTGAAGTTTTCCATCGCACTGGATCCAAATCACTGATGCCAGTAATTGTGCCCATGTATCTACGAACTCCTGACTCTTCAGTCTCGAACATCATTCTGAACCTCATGCCGAGTGAAACTTGTGTATACATTGCTTTGTTATACTTTGAGAAGGGAATCACAAACTCAGAAGGGCTTGCCCTATTTAAATCAATTAGATTCTGTTAGTCATGTCTTTTATGCTATTGATTGCAATTTTATGAGATAAATCATAAAAAAATGAGTTAAATCTAGTTCAGTACCTTGGATTGTAAAATATAGTAAATGGGCTGTTATTTGCAGCAGCATGAGCTGCAGCAGCGAGAATGCCAATATGCATGCTGTCACTGGATATGACTGATGAAGAGAGAGCTGGCTGTTGTCTATTAGCACGCCTTATCCCCAAGAGAAGCTGTGATTTTTCGTCTCTACATCAAATCAGATTATTCAGCTAAATACAATAATGTACAAGGTGAACGTTCATCTTACTAAATATTCACCCCATACCTTATGAATAGAACAGAATCACCAGCAAAAAGCCTTTTTGTACTAACAAAGACACTCCAACCTGTGGTGAGCAGATGTCTCTTTGGTTGGCCTGTGATCAAGGGATTCACATTTTAATGTCCTGATCTACTTTCCAGGTGACTAATGAAATTCAAAAACATATAAACCTCCAAGATCTGTGTTGATCATATCCAAAAAAAATTGGCTTTAATGAAGAAGGCAAATCAAAATCCCATATTAATAAAGGAAACAGAAGAGGTTCTTCTATTAATCGTACTTAGAATTTTAAAGACCAGCACTTACATCTCCAATTTCATGTGTTCATCTGTCGATATTATTAAAATGTTTGAATATAAATTAGACGTAGAAGCAGTTACATGTTAAAGGGTCAATACCGCGATAAATATGTCTAAACGTCCATGTATTATCATGTAAATCTCTGGCTACCAGCTCCTGAGCAGGTGGTTGCATTGAAAAGTCCTATCAAATATGATCATAGCGAGCATTTGCAAAAGTAAATACATTATGTACTAGAAGTGGGAAAATTGTAGAACTAGAAGTAGAATTAGAAAATATTATACGCACTAGAGGTGGAAATATCTTCTCAGCTGCTCGTCGAGGTACAGAGAATCCACCGTGTGTGCTTGTGTCACTAGCCGTAAGTGTTTTGCAGAAGAACTCAGTAGGTTGCCGGCTTTGCTTGAGGCCCATATCAGATGCCAGTAATGCTTCTTTATCATACTGTATATAGATATATTTTAAACAATCTTCCCAAGCATGATTATGTGTCTACTCATTGAAACTAAAATTGAATAGCTGACCTACTTTATTTACAGGTTGAAGGGTCATTTGGGCATAGACTTCATCAGTTTCTGCATCAGCCTGAATTAAAAACATAAACTGAGCAGTAAATATACACTTTTCACTTTGTTCACATCCCAATTAGAGATTAGGAAAAAATGCCATAGCAACTATATCCCTGCCCAGAAATGAGATTGCACTGTATTAAATCCTCTCAAGTAAGCTGACTTGAGATACAGATAAGCATGAACATACACCATTTACAACCATTTCAAGACTGTCTATTTACGGAACAGCAAGAGTTTGTAGACAAGTACACAATCATACACAATATTACCACATTTTCTTTTTCCTAAGAAGATTCAAATACTGTATAGCAACTGTGCAAACAAGAAGGCTCATACATGTAGCGTGACATTGTGAAGCATGCAAATCAACTTTGAAGGAAGGTTGGGGTAGCTTGGTATGAAATCAGTCTCCTTTTGCATTGATGCTGCAACCTGCAAGTTGGGGTGACAGATCATTCCATTATAAACCAGTCCAAAAAAGTGGCTCTCTTAGAACTAATGCAGGAAAGAATTAATGAAGGAAACATACTTGCTCACTATGGCCTTGAGGAAAGTAAACTACAAGACTTCCAACTGGAGGTAGAGCCACCAGCGGCCCCGCACAGGCATGCCATAGCTCTGAATTAATACTCTTCCTTTCTCCTGTTCTCAGACCAATCCAGAACATCATCAGAAAACTGACATTAGATTTACCGATGACAAACAAACAAAAAGAAGTTATTGTTTGGAAGTTGGAACAGAAGTTGATTTTGTACTTCAAGAATTTGTAAATATAAAGAGGATTAAAGAACACACGCTTAAAAATTCATGAAATATATTATAAGCTTAAAAGGTGCTGGTGAAGTTGGCGATTCAAAAAGATATCTGAACCAGTTCTGAAATTTAAGCAGCTTGCTTAGCAAACAAATCTCACTCCACACAATTATTGGCTGCACATCTAATATATTCTCGACAATGAACATTAATCCTAAATGCATATTATTTATATTCTAAAATCTAGATTATTCAGCAAACAGTTTCATTATAAGTTGAACATGCATCAGAAAACTTTGATTTAAAAAGATTGTTACTCGCCAAAAGGAGCCAACTAAAAAAAATTTAAAATATTATAGAAAAAAGGAAAAAAGAAAAACCAAAACTGAAAATCCAAATTCCAGCTTCTATCATCATGATTCAGTAACAAAAGCTAAAAAAAGTTTAAAAATGTCCCGAATCAACAGGATCGCCTCAAATCTTCACAAAAATCATGAAGCATGAGTTCAGCAATAAGTGACCCAGAAAACTCTTTCATTACAGAAAAAATATATTAAAAGATGATGAAGTCTATGCTCAAATTCTTTAATTACTGAGACTTACCTTCTGCAGAATTCGCCATAAACCCATTTGGAGGAACCTTCATTTTTTTGTAGAGTAATAATGCTGAAAAACTTTTCTTTTTAGCAAATCCAACCACTTGTTCTCTTCCACAAAGATACTTACGATACAAAGACTACATCAAATTTCCACTTTTTTCACCACATGCCCAGTTCCAACTCCAAAACTATCGCCAAGAATTGCAGCATACATCATTTAACTTAAAAGAATCAGCTTTACTGCCTTTCAGAAAAAGCTAAAACAATCTCATTCAATCTAGGAAATCAAACTCGAACCCTAGCTAACTAACTCACCCTCAATTACCCACTAAACAAGGAAAACAAAGGTAGTAAAAGTTTCCTTTCTCAGCTATTTTCCCTTCTTCGAAAATTCCAAACATCTCAGAGAATGAATCTTGTCCATGAAAAAGAAAATCAAAACTCAAAGAACCCAAAAGAAAAATAGAAAGAGAGAATCAGAATGTTTAGCTAAAAGGAATCGAAATTCCAACTTTATAACTCAACTAAACAGAAACAAGAAAAGAAAAAAAAAAAAGAAAAAATGAGACTCCCCATTTTCCCAGTTCACTCTGGGATCAGGGAAAAAAAAAGAAAAAAAAGGAAAGCAGAAACTGGAAAACTGACTTATCGCCGAGAATTCAGAGACCAAAACAGAAGCAAAAGCAAAAGCTAAAAGCAAAGCAAAGACAGCTTTTTTATTTATGTGAACAAGCCGACATATAATAGACTGAAACAAACAGACCTCTCTCTGTGTCTCTCTCTCTCTCTCTCTCTCTCTCTGGTTGTAAAAGATTTCAACTTTAAACAAACAAGTGAAAAATGTAAGATGCGTGATATTTAATTAAATTGATCAGCAAATGTATAGTGCAAAGCTAATCTATTTTTTTAAGTTCAATTATGTTTGTTACTTCATCTGAAAAATATTATATTTGTTAAAGTTTACTTTTATCTTGTGACGCTAGAAATTCAGCCGATATTTAATTAATTTGAATTTAATTTATTATTAGTAAATCTAATATTAACTCTATTAAATTTATAGAGTTTAACTTAAATAAGTTTAATAATTAAAAATAGTTTCATTAATTTTTATTAAAAGTTATAGTAATATTAATAAGTTTATTCCTTAATAAAAATTTATAACCTAATTTTAGCTAGGACCGCAAATGAGCCAGGCTGCTCACGAGCTGCTAAAAGTTCGATTTGATATAAACATGTTTCAACTTACTCGAACTCGAATTTGACAGTACATGGTTGATTTAATCTAGCTAGCTAATTTGTAAGTTGAGCTCATAATTTGAATTTATTTTATTTTAAAAATTAGATTTATTATTCAAATTTTAAAATATAAATATATATTTTTTATTTTATATATAATTTATAATTATATATTTGATAAATTTGAATTTATTTAATGAATTTTATTTGTACTTATATACAAATTGAGCTCAAATTTTATTTATTTATATAAAATATTAAATTAATTTACAAATAGAATTTAAATTTTACTCATTTACATAAAACTAGTGACAAATTTGAATTCAAATTAAATAAATTATTGACTCGATTAGTTTTATACTAGACAAGCTTGAACATTAAAAATTCAGTTCGGCTCTATTTGTTTACACCATTGATTTTAATAAATAAATCTTATAAGTATTTATAATTTGTTATGAAAAATATATATATACAAAAATTCTATAATCAAATAATTTAGCAATTAGTTTAAAAAATAATTTTATTGATTTTAAGAGGGGAATTTTTCTTCTAATTATATTAATAAAAAAAATAAAATAACTCACGAAAATGTTGGCATATATACATTTATGAATGAAGATGTTGGCATATTTGCTCCATATATATGACTTTGAACAATTAAGTAAAATCTATCGTTGTTGCAATTAATTCTCTGCCAGGTGTGACCGAAATCCGCTTCTTCAAAGGAAATACTTTTAGATGTTTTTACCATTTGAAAGTAACAAAAATAAAAGTTACTTTATATGGTAATTTTAAGGGTGATCTCAATCTGGATATATTCCTTCGTCTTTTGCTGACGTGGCCGGGCAATGCGTTTTTCTTTTATGTTTGACTGTGGACTTCTATTTCATTTTATTTTATTTATAGTTATTATTACTTTCTTTAAAAAGTGTTTTTATTTTATTATTATTATTATTATTATTATTTTCAATCTGGTGGCTTACTGGCTTTTCCTCCTTATTGGGCTTATTTCCGGGAATCTGGACCTACCCATTTGAATTTCCTTAGTTCTTTAAAGAAAAATGTACAAATCTATAATATACATTCAATTATTTTTCTTTCATCATAGAATAATTAAAAGTATCTTATTTTGGTGGAGTATTTTTAGGAGCCTTTTTGTGCAATGAACTTATAAACTAACCCTTTTCAAAAAAAAAAAAAAATAGACTTCTAAATTCATTAAAGCTCAAAATTTGTTTACTAAAAAAAGTAATGGTCGAAACAAAAAAATATTATTAGAAGAACATCAAGCCATCGAGCAATAATCAGAATAATTTATTTTCTCTTATGGACCGATATAAGGAGTTAGAGTTTTTTTTAAAGTGAAACAAATAGTCTATTTTATAAAATATATTAAAAGTGCAATAGACTTCGAGATATTATTTTTATTCCTTAAAAAGTATTTTATAAACATATATTCACAAGCATGAACAATTTTGCCAAAGCTTTAAGCTAACTATCATACTTTGTTAGAATATGCAAATATTATTTTGGCCAAAAGATAATTGATAATATTATATTTGCAAAAAAATTTCAGCCACCATATTTGATTCCCTGAGAAAAGAAAAGGCAATAACACAAAAAGAAAAATGTCATAATTTACAAGGACTAGGTGGATTCTTTTTCTTTTTTCTTTTTCAACGTAAATCTATTATAATAAGAATATATTTTAACTTAATTAATGTCTCGAGTCTAAACTTTTAATATATACTTGTATTAAATTTTTTAAAATAATATTTATCATTTATCATTTAATACGATAGAATTTAAAAGTATTAGCCAATTTCTTAAAA
This sequence comes from Ricinus communis, assembly GCF_019578655.1. NCBI lineage: Eukaryota > Viridiplantae > Streptophyta > Magnoliopsida > Malpighiales > Euphorbiaceae > Ricinus > Ricinus communis. Next base: position 29,079,604 of record NC_063258.1, read on the forward strand.
CTAACTAATTAAAATTAGGAGAACTCTTTCATAAATATTAGGTTTATATTTTTAAGGATTAAAATGCTTATAAAAGATCACAATTTTATGCTCTTAACTCAATATTTTAAACTCTAACAATGAGAAAAAGAAAAGAAAAAAGAAAAAACTGTTATCTGTCAACTTTAAAATATAATGATGGAGATTGATGGGCATATTTATGTATATAAATGATGTGTTCATCTTTTTTAGTGGGAAATAATTAACATATTCTTGACTGCATAAAAGATTAAAGAAGGAGGAATTAAATTTGATATTAAGAATAGCCACTAGCCGCAAAAGAAGGAGATCTTCACATGTCACAAGCTTGGTGGTTCAGGCTCGGGACATCATTATGCATCAATTAAAGTTTATAAGCATGTTTAATTAATTATTTAAAACTGTATTAATAATTAAATAGAGTTTTATTTTATGCAGCAGTTTGAGATGCTTAGGAGATCCTGAATTCGAGTGCCTGTAGGACCTCTGCCAACTCTGCCTTATATTCCCTTCTCCTCAACCGATTCATTCAACTCCCCACAAAAAAGGATATGGGAAAATAAATAATATTAGCCACAAAAGCTTATCATGGGAGAGAAAATAATAACATGTCATGCAATCACAGCCTTCAAGTGATGATGGAATCTACGAAGGCTGAGGATGTATCTGTGATTTCCATGATTGAGCTTCGCAAATTAATAATTTATTTTTGTTATAAGGAAAATAAATATAAATAAATAAAAGGTGTCACTAACTAGAACTGTAATTACAATATTTTAAAATCTAAAATTTAATAGTTTGATCTATTATTATAATTAACATACATCAACATCTAAGAAAAAAAAAAACCTTAAATCACCTTACATATACATCTACTTTATTAAAAGATTAACTGTTTTTAAAGAACTAATAATTAACGTTTCTAATTACATGTTTGTTAACTTCCTCTCACTTTAGGTTAAGAGAGTTCAAGTAAAAGAAAAATTAAACCTTTTTAATTAATTATTAATAATTTAAATTTAATATAATAATTTTTCATCTTAATCTTTTTAGAAAATATTATAATTAACCACTAGCACATGAATCATTACTCCTGTGTTTCACAAATGTTACCAAATAAAGTTAAGAATCAAGAATTGCTTATAATAATAATCATTATACTCTTAATTATTACTCATTTAACTATTTAATTCCATTTTCTTATCCTTATTCGTACACACCTCTAGTAATTAGCAATAAGAAAGATAATTGATAATATATCATTCACAACATTTAAAAATCTCATAACCTGCAATACTTGGTGATGACATCCATTTTGAGGGTTTTTTTAGTTGGATCATACACATCAATAACTACTGAGTAAAGAATACTGATGGAGAGACCGACGAGCCCACTTCAACAATTAAATCAAATAAAAAATAATAATTGAGATTACAATTAAAATGAGTGATTTAATTTTTATTTTATACATCATGTCTTTTATATATCAAAGTAAGTAGAGTTTTAAGAATTTTTCCTCCCTAAATTAAATTTACGAATAATCTACTGAATCTCCTAAATGAGGTGTAGCTCAATGACTCTTTCTAAGTAATGCGCTGATAGCGACACATGTAAAATAGTAAAGCCACATATAATATAACTGGACTAATTAATTTCTTATTTTCATGGCTTGATCTCAATCGACCATTAATTTTTAAAGGACTTATTATTATCACTTTTGGCTATCATAAAACAACACATACTCATATTTCAAAAAGAAAAAGACTTAAAAAGTACAAACTAAATTATGAGCTAGTAAACCTGATTTAATGTATAATTTCAGTGAAATCAGTTTGCGAAGAGAAAATAGGCATAGGTACTAGGGCGCGGGCGAGGAGATTCCCAATATGTTTAGGCGAGTTGATCACCGACCCTAAGGGACACAGTTGCAAACATTTGCGTTATTTTTTTATTATTGGCCGAATAATATTTTTTGATATTAAGGAAGCATCTGGTAGCTATCCTTTGCATTCATGCATCCATTTATTAAGTAGAGAGTGTTTCCATGCATTTGCATTCTTCTGGCCAGCTCCTCTGACTGCCTTTCATTTCTGACATTATTATACTATAAATATATGCCTCCCAAACAGCTTTATGATTCAGAAAATATGATCGAAGACCCTAACAACAACATGAACACGATAGTGAAACTCTCTCACTCCATTTTGCTTTTGATTTTCTCTGCTATCCAACTCATTGACAAAAGCAAAATGTAAAACAAATAAACAAATTCCCAGTTACGTGAGATTGTGAAATTTCTGACAGGTAAAGGAACAATGATATGGAAAAAGAAAAGAAAAAAAGAAGATATTAATAATGATTTTTCACGTGCATTTTGAACCAAGAGAATTTGAAGAATCACTGTAACAAACAAATTATTGAAGTATTGGGCCAAAGTGGTAGTTCTAGATCGATCAGTAACCAAAGATTTTTTTTTTTTTTCTTTTAAAAAGAAAGAAATGTAAAAATATGACCAGCCAAGAAAAGGCCAGTGGCACAGCGCAAAGGATATATCAAGAAAACCCACTTGAAAGTCGAAAGCATGTGCAAGAACACAGCTTTTGTCGGGCCAACAACCTCCAGCTCCGACCAGATTGTGGGGTTTTGGTTTCTTAAAATAAATAAGTAAAATTTTCCTGTTTCAGATTAATATCAAATCCTATCGATCAAGTGGCTGTGGATTCTCCGGTTGGCCACTGCGGCCTCTCTTTGTGCTGTGTGTTGTATGGTTCTTCTGCCTTTCGTACGGAATTTATACGTGCGGATCTTTTCTCTCTTCATATGGTTTTCAATTGCCTGATCTCTCCGTACGCACAACCCTTTTTCTTTAAATTGTCATAGTCGTGTGAGCACCCAATTGACATTACATCTCAACTATTGCTACTGAAATTCTGTACTCTTCTCAACTAAGTATGTGTACCATGATATCTTCTTATAAAATTTACAAGTTCATTTGTGTTTAAATCCAGCTTTATTCTATGGAAATAATAAAATAATATAATAACTTGATCCTTTTTTTTTTGTAAAATTTTAAATTCAAATTTCCCTACCAATTTATTATACCCACGGCTAGTTTAAATATGTTATATATATAATAAAAAAAAGAAAAAGAAAAAAAGAAGATCCTATTTGAATGAGATAAAACCAGCCTTAAGCAAATTAAAAAATCAGTATCCCTATTAAAATTATTATCAGACTAATGTCTAGCATTTGTAGGCAGGCGTTGGTTAAATAGCAGCAGCACTTGCAATATTTCGACTTAGCTAACAATAAGAGATGAAGCCATCTTTTTATTGGAATCTCGAATTGGATTGAACTAAAGATTATATTTCCATTAGAGTAGACATTTTTCTAACCCTATAAGCAATATGGAATAAGCGAGAGATAGCAAGTGACATCAATGCATAGAATGGCAACATCTTGAAGCCAATTAAAGCAGATAAGACATAACTAACTCTTAGTCACACATGCAAATTCGCAACCATAATTGATATCATATCAAGCATGGTCTATTGGCATTCTTCTCAATTCTGATAAAGAAAAGCTTAGATTCTTAGCACTCAAAGAGAATGAAAGCTGGAAATGTCTGCCATTACTAGTGACCATATGCCATCACTAATGACAAGTACAAAATCCCTTGATGACATATATATTGACATACATACATTTATAGATTTCTGAAAAAATAATTAATAAAATTAAAACCCTCTTTAGAATAAAGGTTTTAGCAGCTATTCAGAGCATGGGAGCCAAGAGAACATAATGATTCCAAACCTTTTGTTACGATCATCATGATTTTCGGAGCAACCGAGATGATTTTCCTTGACTTTTAAAGAATCCAACTTACGTAAATAAATCAATTAGTTCAAGATGAAAGTAAAACCGAATTAAAAGAATCATTATTGCAGTTTCATTTTAAAAATAACAAATAAAACAGAATGATTTCAAAGCTTCCATCCCTTGATATTGCGTTGCTGGTGGCACTAAACATGGCAGTAGCTAGACAGAATGGTATATAATCCATGTTAGGTATAAATCGCACATGGCTTGGAAAGCTCAGAAGGAAATTGAGAACATAGCAGAAAATAAGGAAAAGAAATAATAATAAAAAAAAAAAAAAGAGGAAGGGGGTTGTCAATTTTAGTAATGGTATTATTAGTTTAAGCTAATCATAGGATTATTCTCCATCCACTAATTAAACAAACCTCAAAACGGTTTAGAGCTTTGGATGGAATTTTAATGCATGAGATGTTAGTATATCTAAAGACAATGACATGACATGCATATCTCTTTGATTGATTCACCCACCGTTAAACACGAGTCATGGTCCCTACACACCAGCTATTTTTATTTATTTTTTTATTTATAGAAAAAAAAAAATCGCATCAATAAGAGAGAGAAACAGAAAGTATCCATTAGTAATGGTGGGGATCCATGGACTTTATGAGTCTTGTATTCTTGCCTGCTTAATTAATATGAGATAGTACACAGTAATATATATATATATATATATATATTGCTGCTTTACTTGACCACACCAGCCTGGCTTTTTAATCTCTATTTGCCATCTTACATTGTTATGCTGTGTATAGTCTTAAACTAGTTTTTAAGTTAATTTGTGAAGTCATAGTCCCCCTGTTAATGTTTTATCTTATGAAAATTAGAGATTACTTTCCTATTATACAGTGAACGGTCTATTTGAATCTTTCGTGAATTAAAAAGAAAGTGTGAGACATATTTCTTTAAATTGAGTTCCCATCGATTTACTAATTAAGGTAATTTTCTGGCACTAATTTGGTTATGGATGCTCTAGTTAGCAGTTTTAAGAGCTTTTGCTTAGTGAAAGAAGCAAGTATGAATATACAATAGACACAAAAGAGGAGAGGAGAAAGGGGAGGGGAGAGAGTTGATGTTGATAAAGGAGCCACTAAGGTCACAATCCAGGTGATTCAACTATATCTCTTAAGAGGAGGGTGGCACGGAATCATCCACTTAGAAAAGAATAGCCACATTTTTCTTTTCCCTCTCTCTCTCTCTTTTGTGGACCCTTCATTTGGAATGCAATTTTAATGCACTCTGTAAAAGGTGGGGTTCAATCAATCAACTTCCATTCACCTCCTGGCAGCCCCAAGTTGACGATAAAGATTAAATTTAGGGATTGAAAGGTAAGTGATCGTGCCTTCTCCACTCTCCCTGATTGCTTTTTAACTTCTTTATCGAATAGGTCAAATACTTCAATGTATGTTCTTCTGCTTAGACCAGTAGAACAAAACAAAAATAGAAAGTTATGAAAATAATGTACAATGTAAACTAAATTGATCTTTATTTAACCCATCAGCGGTAATATCTACTCATAATGGAATAATATTCTTTTGGTACCAGGACAGAGTTACCTTAAAAATTCTATATAAAGGTAACAAGTCTAAGAGAGATGCAATGGAAAGGAGCTTATCATAACTATTGCCTGTTCCATGCTTTTAATATGTTCTTGGTTAACAAGGAGTATTTACAATAAAAGAAATTATTCTATTAGTTATATGTAGGTTTGCAGTTCTATGCAGCTTAATATAGATAACCAAAATCTCATGCTAATTAATTATACCAGACCAATCCAATTCATATGGTAAGCAAAAATATATGAATGTCTTGACATTTGTAAGCAGCAAACATCTTTCAACATGATTTAGTCACAAATCTTTGTCAGTTTCACAATAAATAAGTTACGAAAGATTCAAAACCAACTAAAATGGATATGAAAACTTCGTTGTTAGAAATATATAAATACACTGGGAGGTAGCTCGATTGCTAGTTGTATACAATTATTCAAATAATGGTCCATGTATATATATGCATATAAATAGAAGGAACCCTTCAGTACTACATCACTGAAAAGATAAAACAAATGCACCGATTATTGGCTATTACCACGCGAAGTAAAGCCCGCTCACCAGCTTCCCTAGCTAGAGCTACAAATGTTATAAATTCGGGTTTCAATGCATTAATGGACACGCACACACATAATGCTCAATCATGGCGAGGCAGACTGTGTATGCCTTTGTCTTTCTCTGTTCGAAGGAAACAGTAAAGGGAAAGGGACCTGAGAAAGGTGGCAATTTTTCTTGGAAAAGCATCAGAGCAGCCATAGGAGGGACTTACACTGATGAAATGCCCCCCATTTCTATTTCATTTTACCAAGACATACCAAAGATTAATCGAGTATAAATTTATTGAAGAAACCCTAAAGTGCAAGCGAGGAGCGAGATTCACGGCTATAAATGACTACTAAAAGGGCAAAAAGAAACCTTTTAAGTTATTTTACACTGTAAAATTATTATATGATTGCTTTTGTCTCCTGTAGATAGCCACCACCCCACGCTTCCTTCATTTAATTAAAACCCTAAACTCATGCCGGAATATTTATAAAAATTAATTTATTTTTGTTTTAAAAAAACATACAAAAGTCGGCTCTATTTTTATCATTTCAGCGACAGCCCTTTTTAAATTATTCACCATTTTCTTTAATTTCCTCGTCTCTGCTCCTTTCGCTATTATTGCCTCTCACGTGGTGTTGATTAATTATTTCTGGGTTTTCTTTTCAGCTTTTCTTTTATTTTCTTTTTAAGCTTTCACTAAGAATAATTTCTTGAATTATTGCACTCATTCCTTGACGTGTAGCAGCATATCATTAACCTTAACTAAGCCATTAATCAATGAATGAAAACAAGAAATAAAGATTGTCAACAAAGATACTTAACATTTAATCTTCTCTGGAATTGAGCAAAAACCCTTGCTTCTTTTTCTCTAATAGGAAATCATATTTATACCCCATCTGAAGCCAACTTGATTGTAGTATATTTAGAAGTAATTTAAGGTACATCCCACGAAATGACGGGGAAAGAAAGAAAAAGAAAAACAATTCGGTGATCTAATTTATGAGCCATAAAAAAAATAATAGAAAGTACATTTCAAATCAGGAGAAGCAAATGGGGACACCCCACTGGCTAAAACAGTAAGATGTTTACAAACAAGAATGTGGCTTACTGTTTGAGTTATTTTGTGACATTTAAATAATATTTATAACATCATTGTTTCCATTCTCACCCTTAATAATATATATATATATATATATATATATATATTTGTGCATACGGTCAACTTCCAAGTAATACAAGATGTCTTAATACGTATAATATAAGGCTTGGAAAAAAATAGGAAAAAAAAAAAAGAAGAAAGAAGAGCCAGCTAAAAATGAGTTTTGAATATTACAATTGCATCTACCTTGAAAGCATCTCTTATTTATTGCATTAATAATACTATATGGACCATTGAAGGCATATTCAGTGAACAAATTACAAGAAATGGACAACAAACAACAACATTTATAGCCAAAAATCTGTTTTCTATTTAAATCTTTTTTTTTTAAATAAATAAATTTAATCTAGTAATAATGATACGGTCTTTACTTTACTAACAACATACTCATTTTGTCATCATTAAGGAACCCGAAAATACTTGAGTAATTTCTAGTTAATTACCAAACTAAACTTACAGTGGACGACAAATTACATTGCTTAACAATCATGATGTAAAAAGTCCACCTTAACTAAGTTGTATGATCAAGGGTCAACTCCATATATCATGCCTAATAATTACCAAAAGAATGCTTCAACATTCTCCCTAAAAGGATAACGTTCTAATTCTGCCTACAATCTTGTAACCAAAAAGCTCGGCATGAACTTCTTCAACATAAGACATTACTCCATCCAACCACTCATGCAATGAAGCCATCCTCTTAAGTCTTCTACATGAAAATTCAAATATTGTCGTATTTTTCTAGTTCTTACAATTTTTAAATAATAATATAAAAATAATTAAAAATATTTATTTCTTGATTGCTTTTATTTTTTACCGACGAAATTTAAAAAATTTCAAGTTCGAGTATTTTTGTCTTTATTTACAGGTAATAATAAAGAACTTTTATTCTTGTAGTGAGTAAAAGAATTGAGTAATTTATGCTATATAATCTATTTGTATTCAATTGGATCTTCAATAAATAAAAAAAAAATCTTAATCTCTTGAAAGGAAAATAAGAATCAATATGAAAGTCAGCACGAAAGAAAGAGAGAAAAAATGAGAGAAAGGGATTTTCCCGACAGCTGGGACTTGAAGTGGGCCCAAACGAAGGAGAAGATGCTGGGCCAATAGAGATACATAGGGAGAAGGCTAAGTATATCACAAAACGTGGGCCCAAAACAGAACCCAACGAGAGGAGTAATCACCTGACGTGGGGGGTATATAAGCCTCATGATTGCGTCGATGGTCGTCCACATGTCAACGTGCAGTGATAGATAGAAATAGGATTGAGAAGAAAAATAAATAAAAAAGGGTCGGGTCCCACTCCATGCACACCATGTGCTTTTGATTTTGACTCTACAGCCAAAAATTAGGTTTGACTTCCTTCTCAATTCTGTTGTTTTCACGCTATCACTCCCTTCTCCGTTCGGTTTTGGTGGGGCATTTGATTTTCTTGCTTAGGTCAATTGGATTGCACCATAGATTTTCTCTTCATATCATGTAATGACTAATTATATTATAGGCCTAGTAGTTACAATATTATATTTTTTCTTGCCTGCCTTAAATGCATCATACTATATGTTATACAAATTTTTTTATCTGCTTATATATCAAACTGATAAATAATAAATATATATTATTTATTAATTTAAATAATTATTATACAATTGATAAAATATAAAATACTCATCATAACTATTTTTTTTTATTCATTGCAGTCTTGTACATTTAGTATATGTAATATGTGCTACTTATTTAAAATTAAAGCAACATGTAGATTTTTCTACAATATTAGTATAACTAAATTTACTGTTGTATATCTATGGATGCATATTAAACTATAGACAAAAATTGCCTTTATAGTTTAAAATTTTGATTATTGTATAAATTATAGTTAAAAATGTAACATATTATGTAATCAAGTTTGTAAAATCTATAAATAAATATGATTATATATTTTTAAACACGGTAGCACGATATAAATGTATAAATTAAGCATTAGATTCATTTGGAGATAAAATTATTCGAACTATGTATAAAATTACTTAAACACATAAGAATCATGTCATTAAGAGAAACTTGATACAAAATACGTTATATCTAGTTATGTTGAATGTTCTTACGAAAAAATAAAAATGAGTTGTACTATAACTCTATTTAATTTTTTCACATACAATAAAATTTAACATATATATTAAGCCAGATATATAAGAATAACACATTTTAAAGTTATTGGTTGCACTAAAATACCCTTAATATATATAAAGGAATTCAAAAATAAGCAAAAATGTTGGCAAAGAGTACATAATATGTTACATGAAGTAATTATCCCAAATAAAATAACTGAAAATGTAATTCGGTTATATAATATATTGATGATGTCGGTGTCGTATTAAATTTAAAAAGAATAATGAATTATTTTTCACATATATGTATGACCTCATATTCAAACAAATGATGACTGGGTTGTGTCCGGCTCCAACACAGACATGGCTCCATCCTTGTGGAGTGGCTGTGTGCTTCCTCAGGGAATGATATTTGTGAACATAGGGTTGGATTAGATTGGATGTATATAATGCAAGAAGAGTCACCTAACAGAAATGTGAAGTGGTCATGAGCTGCCAGCCAAGTCCTCATCCATCAAAAACCAACCTATGTATGTTCATGTGGACAAGAAAAGGTTTCCCAACTAACAATGGGACAGGGGACTTTGTTCATACCGCGTAAAATAATAACCTATCTAGGCTGTCTTGTACTTGACATCACTCCTCTTTATTGCTAACCAAATCCCAAAAACCATGTCATCCTTTTCCGATGAATGTGTTGTTTTAGTGTGACTTCTCCATTTTCGTTGAGTCGAGCTTTAGTAGCTACTGAGCAGGTATTTGTCTCCAATGAAGCCAGAAAGGAAGCTGCAGTTATTGATGTTTATTCTTAATCAATTCAGGGTTAACCTTCCAAAAATAAAACAAAATATTGAAGAAAGAGAAATTATAAGAAATCAGTTGGATATGTCCGCCATTAATATGAGGCCCAAACTTTACAGGCACAAACAGTTGAAAGACAACAATTGAAGCCTAGCTAAACCTGGTGGGTAGTGGCCCATTTGTATCTTCTACCTTTTCTGCGTGATTGCCAACGTTTCCTGCTATGTTAAAGCCAACGTTTCAGCCTAACGATTTCAGAAATTTTGTTATTGATCTAGACACTATTTGATTTGGCGATCAAATCGGAGCTAATAAAATATCGGTCGTTTAGCATCCTAACATCGATACTAATAAAATTTTATCAAACAGATTAATTTATTAATTATCAACTATCAACCATTAAAAATATAAATTAATAAAAAATTTATAATAATTAAAAATATTATAATTCTTTTAATTTAATTATATTTATTATTAAAAATATTTATAAAGTAAAAAATTTAAATAAAATCTTTAATTTTAAATGCCCTAATTATTAATATTATAATTATATAACCATTAGAAATTATTTCAAAATAATAATTATTTGTTATAAAATATAAAAATTTAATTATACGATATCAATTTAAAATTTTATTAAAAATAATAGTGTCCAAATAAATTAATAAATAAGTTAAATCAATTATCAACTGATAAAAAAAATTTAAAAGTATAGTTGATACAATCAGCATGTGATTAAAACTAAGCAGCTATCAACTAATGTTTATAAAATATTTTAATATAACTGTTAAATAAAAGACAATTATTGTATGAACCAAACACTCTGTCAGTATGCTAACGGTGCTCATCTCATAATATAATAAGCCAAAAGTTTAAAACTAGGCGAGTCCTCTTAAAAGTTCTAGATAGAGAAATTTATAAAATCCTGGAGTTGTATTCAAGATAGCATTTGTTTCTAAGAATCGATCTGTGCTGCCAAAAATGCAGAATGTAAGAATTCAAGGAATGATAGCGGTGCTCATACCCATGCGTCTATGAAATCCTGACTCTTCATCAGTCAGCATGTCTCCTTGATTGGTCTCTGATTCAGAAATATAAAGTCCATATATGTACAGCTTTACAAGCAATTAGCTAAAATAAAATTCACCATCCAATTTCAAAGATAATCTGTCAACTGTTTGAATTTGATCGAGAAATATAAATGTCTTATATTGAAACGGATTGCTTTCCTCCACCGACCTGACCTACTAGAAAGAAAGCTTGGCACATAGAAAAGCGGTACAACTTGCTCTTGACAGAGGTTTTCATTATTTTGTTTTTGAAGGAGACGCTCAAATCAATATTGACGGAGCAAACGGTAGAGTTCAGCTTCCTACTGGTGTGCAGACCTTGTCGAAGAAGCCTGCCTATTAGCACAAACATTAGAATGTTTTTATTTTGTTGCCGTTCCAAGATTATGTAATGAGGCTGCCATTGAGATGGCATGTAAAGCCCTAGAGGTATGAGCATTTTTGCTCAAACCTGCATGCTCAATATACGTGGCTTAATAGTATGTAACAGTTTCTTAATGTGAATGAAGCTTACCTTTTGGCGAAGAAAAGAAAAAACTGTTTGAATTTGAATTAGTCATATAAGTGGGTATGTTGAAGTTGTCAATGCCTCAATTTGTTACCAGATCCTGAGCAGTTGCATTGAATCATCCTATGTCAATCAAAACGCTGCGAATAGATGGAATAATAGTAGATTTTATGCTATGGTTAGACAAAATTAGCCCATAAATTCAGATAACAACTTTGAAATGAAATGAAACTAAAACAAAGAGATTAAATAAAAAGAATTGAAACTGCTCCATTTTATTCTAAAATTTAACTGGAAGTCAAAGACAATTGCCCTAATAATTGATATTTCATTGATAATTTTTTTTTTAAATAATTTTAAAATACCATAGTTTACAATAACTTTTAATACTTTTATATTATATTGAATGTAAAATTATAAATTCTAGATTAATTTAATAAAAAGTTATTTTCTTAAGAAATTTACATAAAAATACTTAGTATGTAAAATGTTTAAAAATTAAATATTAAAATATTTAATATAAACTTAATTCAAATTTTATAATTTTTCAATTAATATATACATAAAGATATTAAAAGTCACCACTGTAAAATTCACCAAATTCTTTTAATATTTTCTCTTAAATAAGAAAGAAAGAACTTATTAACTTTGGGGAATCAATAATTACATACTTGTTGAGGGCATGAATCGAACCACCATTAAATAGATAAATATTTCAATTTAAACTTCAAGTTTCAGACTTTTCCATCATTTGTAACTAAAAAAAACCCTAACCACCGTTCAAATCTTAACGTTCATAGTTTCATACAACTAAAAGAAAAAAAAAACTAAAAATTTCTTTCAAGAAAAGAAGGTAAAAAGATAAAAGAAAAAGTAACAACTATCAACTGGGCTTTGGACTGTCCATCTCCATCATAATCAGCGACAGTCAAACTTTCAACTCAAAATGAATGGCCTTGATTACATAGATCAGATATAACTGGCCGTTGCCTATTCCAACGAAGGAAAAGCCAGCCGCGAAACTCATTTCTCTTAGCACCAAGTCACCAACTTGCTCACCAAAATTCGGAGCTCTGGCTACTCCAGTTAAAAGAAGACTCTTTTCTGATCAATCTGTAAGGTTTCTCTAGAGCCCATTTCTTTTCTTTTTCTTTCTTAAAGTTCTCATTTTGGTTTATTAACGGAATGATTTTTATTTATTTCAATTATTGTGGAATATTCAGATGGGAACTGTAGACGAAGTTGCGGAAATTGATAACTTAGAAAGGGGTTTATTATCAGAATCATGTGGTGGTAATGAAAAAAGCGAAGGAACTGATGATGACACTGTGCTGTATACGGCGTCGTTCCGAGAAATGGAAGAGAAATTTGTCAAGTATCAAACAGCTCAATGGGTTATCTACTCTTTGCTTCTAATATTAGCTTGGGGAATGGGGTTGTTTATGCTTCTCTATTTGCCAGTCAGGAGATATATTTTAAGGAAAGATATTCAATCGAGGAAGCTCTTTCTCACTCCTAATGCCATTGTTTACAAAGTAATCAATTTGTCCATCTATTTTTTTTTTCTTTTCTTCTTTTACTTGGCTTTGCTAGCTTTTTATTGAAAAATGTAGAATGGGTTCATTGGTTTTGTTGGTATAAAGTGAATTCGGAAAGATGGATGGCTGGATGCATGTTTAATGTAGTTATTTGGATTTCAATTACAAGTACAACTATGGTCTATACATGTTGTAATGTGCAGTTAGTTGCATTAGTTGATGCTTTGTTTCTTTTTAGTTCAGGTTACGAAACCAGTTGCATTTCCATGTTTTGGGGTGTTACATAAAGAGAAGCATGTTTTGTTACCTTCAGTTGCTGACATCATAATTGAACAAGGTACTTCCTATGCTAGTAAAACTCGTTAGCCTCACACTAGTGTTTGGATATTTGATTTGTCTTCTTTTCTGTATTTTGGATAATTATAGGAGAGATGATGTAATGGCTAAATCTTTTTCTTTTTCTTTTTCCGCTGTGATCATAAGTGTAATGCACAAGTTGGATCATATATAATCAAGTTATAATACTTCCAATTTTCCAAGTAGGACATTGGATGAGTTGAAACATGCAAGAATATTTTCTTGATAAGATTGACTTCGCCATGCTCTATATTCTACCATTTCATTAGCTTTAAGGTTCAGGGTAAAACCGTTGTTTTCCAGGGCTCCTTAAATTATGATGGATAGTTCATTTCTATGCTTTGCCATTATTTCAATCTTCTTAAAGCTTAAGAAGTTGTCCAACTGCTGTCAGGATATTTGCAGTCTCTTTTTGGTGTCTACTCTGTGAGAATTGAGAATGCTGGTGTAAGAAGGCCACCTAGTGATGATGTTCAAATTCAAGGGATTGCAAATCCAAGAGCTTTCAAGAAGGTACTATATATTATTATATAGTAGTTGCAATAAATTATTTTAAGAGGGAAGGAATTTCGACTTCTTATGCTCCCTAATTCCTCTTCAGGCGGTCTTGACACAGTTATCACATATTAAAAGTGAGATTGTATCTAGACAAGTCTCCACAATTGAAGACATTCCCAGTTTGAGGCTAGGCCATTCTTCGTCTCCTTGGGTATGCCAAATTACTTCAGCTACTGCTTTCTGCTAATGCCAGAAAGAAGGGCTTAACATGCTATTTAATTTCTTTAATGTAAATCAGTATGATTAAGAATTTTCAGTGATAAACATGGTCATACACGAAACTTCTTCTTGGTGGGGTTCTTAACTTGTGAACTTTTAAGCATAATTCTTTCTCTCTCCTGTTGCAGATGTCCCCAATGAAACCTCAGAGGCATGATTTAATTCCTGGTTCAGGGGACCTGGTACTACTACAAAAACTAGAGGAAGTTGGAAACTCTGTGAAGGTAAAGTTGAAATAAATTCTATGTATTTGTTCTGCATCAATGGTTCTAATCTCTGTTGTTATAGACTAATTCTCTGAAGTTATGTTGCAGAGGGTTCAAACTTTAATTGAGGAGAAACACCACTCCCAATCATCGGAACTCATGGGTTAAGGTTAGTGAACCAAGTAGCAGGTTGAAATGGTGATACTTTGACTTGTTTATCTGTTCGACTGGGCATATTCTTCAAATTTTAGGTGATTTTGTTTTTTAATGTCAGTAACCAATAGGCCATAGGTATCAGAATCTAAACAGTTCACAAAACATTGCTGTAGTTTTACCTATTTAGGTTGACGACTATATATGGCTACTTGCCACTGCTTGAATCTTGATCCTTTTAGGAGGCAGTCATACTAGAAGTTCATTAGGCGAATGGTTTTAGCAAGTGATCTTAAGAAGGCTAGGATTAGTTCATACAAATCCGCAAGTGGTTGAGATGAATTGAAGCATTGGACTTGGAAGATAAATAGGTAGCTACTGCATGCTAATGCAAATGCAAATGCAGGTCTGTTATGCAGGATACCATGCTGAGGCACATAAACAGAACAAGGCAATTTTTCTGAAGCTGCAATGGACTAGACATATTCATTCTTCTTGGGTTGCCATTCCAAGCGTGATATGATCACTTTATGTGGTGGTGTGCGTTAACAAGTTTTAAGTTAAAGTGAGGCGTGTTGCACTCATCTGAATTTAATTCTTTGGAGATCAGAGCTGGCTGTATTCACCACTATAGATTGTTTCATCCATTACGTTGGTTTTGTCTGTCGTGCTGGCTCATAATTTCACTTCAGTGCTTGACTATGGCCTTCTGGTTCCTGTCTCCAAACTCCCTTAGCATGTTAGTTCCACTCACAATTTCTTAAGAATTTTATGCTTATGAATTGGATCATCTCACAGGCCCTTCTTGGGTATCTACCCCTCCTACAATAATGAAGTATCAGTTGAATGTTTAAAAATAATAGGAGGTTTTAAAAAAATATCCTAAAATCAACAAAAAAAAAAATTTATCGGTAAATTTTTTTTTTTAAAAAAATACTGTCTTTTATAAAAATGCGGTGTAGTTTTTTAATTTCTTTTTATTGTTTTGACAAAAAGCAATCAAAGAAAAATAAAAAAATTAATATTTCTAAAAATAAAATAAAAAGAATTATATTTTTACCCAGTAGAAAAAACAAATACACCATGTTTTTAATAAAAAATTAAAAAATATGGATATATATTTTTTTTAAATATAAAGAAAAGGGGTGAGACCCACCATGCAAATGGGTAGCGGGATCTATCATCTATTTGCATGTGAGATGATTCACGGTGAGCCATAACCATGATCAAGGCAATGTCCTAAAGAGTAACTTGGTTTTTGTTTTGTTTTTTTTTCTGTTGTGAGGGCTTGAGTTCAGGTTGGGCTATAGATTTCTTGCTCTTTTGTTTAAAGGCTTAACCCATCAAAATGATGGTTTTATATATATTTTGAGATTGAAAGGTGAATGTCTTAATTAAAAATGGCCCAACCATTAAACCCTAACGTCATTAGCAATGAAAGTGGACTGACTGTCTCTAGAAAAGTTGATATACAAATCATAATAATAAGGGGTAAAAGTAGCAAAACTCTTTGTGTCTCCAAAAAGTATATACCGAGAAGGGATAAAAGTAGCAACTGTGGCATATGCCTTAGCTCTGTGCCAAAATTCCAGTCCACTTGGAAAGAAGAAATGGGAAGGATCTCCTGATTTAGACATCATTTTTTCTTTTAATAAAAAAAGGTCTGTATATATATAAATTTATTTTTTATTTGTTTTATTAAACATCATTGTAACATGACATGATTGCGATTTACAATTGAGCCTTAAATAACACACATTTAACGTGGTTATGTATTTTGTCTTGAATTGACTTTGCTATGCCTCGTAATATCATTGCCTTTCTTTCATTCATTCGTTGTATTTAAACTTTTCACAATTATTATTATTATTATGGTGTTTCTTTTTTTATAAAAATAAAAAGAATGGAGATATATTATAAATTATTTTATTTTATTTTATTTTTATAAATTTTGGAAAATAAGTGAGAAACATAAAGTCAAATACAGTAAAGAAAACCATGGGTGCAAAATATATCATGTGGATCGCATTGTCTTTGAAAAGAATTGAGTTTTTTTTTTTTGAACCATTAGAAGATTGCATTAACAATCACCCTTTAGAAGGGCAAAAAGGGGACAAGACAGGATAGTGACTCAACAACTAAGAAGATCACCTTTCAAAATTGTTCGGGCTACCCAGTCAGCTACCTTATCACAAAAACTGAGAGCATAATGAAATTTACAGGAATCAGAAGTTTGAACCTTGTCCGAGATCGACCAGACAGGGGCAAAATCTCCCAATGACAAGAAACTTTAGAGTTTAAAGAGTTTATAAGACACAGATTATCTGATTTAAATACACATTTGTTGGCTTTCATGGTAGAAGCCAGGCTAACTACATGAAGGAGCCCCTCTAACTTAGCAACAAGGGGGGAAGAAGCCTGAACAATGCGGGAGTCCTATCCAGCCGGACGTCTTTATAATCTCTGCAAATAGCAGCCACTCCAGCAATGCCTCTATTGCTATCAAAAGCTGCATAAGTTTTGAACTTGAGGAAGCCTTTCCTCTAGGCTAACCACTTCAAAGGCTGTTGGAGTTGTGCCCCCACTTTCGGGTCCTGGGAGCAAGCTCGAGAGATCTTTGCTGCTTCTTTCCTAGCAGTTAAAATAGTATGCACAGGGTTAAGATTAATATTATTGAACACAAAACCATTCCTAGCCTTCTAGATGTGCCAACAAATAACCCTTATGTGTACCAGCATGCCCTGGTTGCCAGCTTCTTGATCAAATTACTTGTTTCCACCTGTCAGAGAAAGAGAATTGTTGATCAATATATGGTACAAAACCAAGGTTGGATGACAACCAGGAGGCCCTAACATGATCACAAAAGAGCATCAAATGTTTAACGGTTTCATCCTTCCAATTTCAGATAGGGCACAGGGGCGAGCGAACAATTTTTCTTTTATATAACTGGACCCTAATAGGTAAACTGCTCCTAGAAGCTCTCCAAAGAAAAGTTTTTACCTTTGATACTAACTTTGAATTCTAAAAACTCTTTCGATATAGGTCCATGTGTGATCTAATCACCGCTACCCTGCCTTAGTTCTGACTATTGTCAAATTGATTGCATATAAACTTATACTCAGTTCTAACAATTAGGGATCCTTTTCTCTCATGGCACCAAATTAGTCCATCTGCTCTGTTAATAGGGCCAATATGGAATTTAGAAATGGCTTCCATTTCACCTTTAGAAAATAAAGATTGAAGCAAAGGAATGTTCCACTCTCTATTCTAATTAAAACGATCAGAGACAATTGTCAAACCACACCGTGCTGGTTTTGCAGAATACACTCTGAAACTGCCCAACCCAGGAACCCAAGGATCGGACCAAATATCAATATTATTCATGTTCCTGATGATATATCTAGCCCCTCCTGTGATAACATCCTTAACACCATACAGACTAGCCCATCCCTATGAAGGCCTGCGTCCTTTCTTGGCTTGAAAAAAGGATGTGTTTGGAAAATAAATGGCTTTGATCAACCTAGCTCATAAGGAAGAGGGATGAGTAAGAAGCCTCCAAGCCTGTTTACCTAAAAGTGCTACGTTAAATTTCTTTATGTCCTTAAACCCAAGCCCCTCTTTGACTTAGATCTGGTCATAATTTCTCATTTCTCAAAATGAATGCCCTTCTTCTGCCTGTATTGTCCCCACCAGAAGGATGTGATTATTAAATTGATTGTCCTACAGGTCTTTTTAGGGAACCTAAAGCATGCCATAGCATAGGTTGGAATGGCCACCATAACTAACTTTATTATAACTTCCCTTTCAGCGTGAGAGAGTAAAACTCTTTTCCAAGACTGAGCTTTAGAACAAACCCTATCTAAGATGAATTTAAGTGCCTAGCATTTCAATGAGCCCCAAAAGGAGGGAAGGCCCAAGTATGTATCCTACAATGCCATGTTGCTCATGCCAAGGGTGATTCGAATGGAATCCCTTATCGACCGAGCCACGTTATGACTAAATACAATGCTAGACTTTGCATAATTAATTCTCTGTCCCGAGGCTACAAAGTATGTATCTATGAGTGATTTAATCACACTAGCTTCCTCATTGGTGGCCCTCCCTAATAGTAAAGTGTCATCAACAAACAATAAGTGAGTGAGAAAAGGACATCTTCTATTTATCCTAAAACCACTAATCATATAAAAGTTGAGAGCATGTTGGAAAGCGAAAGATAAAACATTAGAAACAAATAAAAAGAGATAAGGGGATAAAAGATCTCCCTGCCTTAATACTCTTGTGGGTTTAAAGAAAGCGATAGGGGAACCATTAACTATGATAGCATAGGAGACAATGTTAACACATTGCATAAGCAAGGCAACCACTTTTTCATGAAAACCCATAGCTAACAAGACATGCTACAAGAAATTCCAATCTACCCTATTATAAGCTTTCTACATGTCCAACTTGATTGCCATTTGCTTAAATCCCTTCTTTCTTCTGGTTCTAATTGCATGAAAGATTTTGTGGGTAACTAAAACATTATCATGGATATTGCTATCGGGGATAAAAGCTGCTTGGTAAGGGCTAACAAGCTAAGACAAGTAAGGTTTCAATCGAAGCACAAGAATTTAGCAATGCTTTTGTAATTAAAATTACAAAGGCTAATAGGCCTAAACTGAGAAACTGATTTAAGAAGTTTAACTTTGGGAATAAGGACAATGCTAGTCTTATTCCACTCCTTGAGCAGATAACTAGTTTGAAAAGCCTGTTTGACAACCAGACACACATCTATCCCCACCAAGGCCTAATTTTTATGATAAAAAATACCCTAGAAACCATCAGGACTAGGAGCCTTGAAACTACATAGACTAAACACCACTTCCTTAATTTCCTAGTTCGTAACAAGAGGAAGTAGAGAATGATTCAACTACTCAGGGACTAAGGCGGGGACCAAATCAATTGCTTCCTACAATATGCTGATTGGTTCAACAGTGTAAAGTGTGGAAAAGAAGGAACATATGAGATTATTAAGATCAACTTTCTCTTGCACCCAACACCCATTATGGTCCTTCAATTTGACTATTTGATTCACCTGCCTTCTACATACAGTGGAAGCGTGAAAGAAGGATGTATTCATGTCCCCTAGCTGCAGCCAACTAATCCTAGATTTTTGAAACCACTGCATTTCCTCCATTTACCAAAGGTCAACTAACTTATTAGTGAGATAGGTAAGGGCATTCCTTGCATCATCCAAGGGTGGGAATGAAGTTCATCAATCCTGGCTTTGGTTTGAAGAATCTCTATCTTAGCATTAGGTCTTCCCTTATTCCAAGTAGTTAAGGCCTTTCTATAACTATCCAATCTCTTATAAAGTTGAAACCTTTAACCTCGGCTTACCAAGCATTACTAGTTATAGTTGGAAAATCTTCTTGAGCTAACCATTTGGCCTCAAACCTAAAACATCGTTTGGCCCTCCTAGAGGGAGGTTGGAAGACTAGAATCAATGGCCTATAGTCAGAATCGATAAAATCCTCATGAATCACCTGCATTGCCAAAAGCCATATCCAACCGTTGGGTTGTGTAATATCTCCCCGATTGCTTATTTGACCAGGTGAAAGGGTGACCTTTGTTGTCTAAATCAATTAACTTAAAGTGGTTGACTCAGTTTGAAAAAAGGCTTACCTAGCTTAGATCTACCCCTCGTCCCCCCCTGCCCCCAATTTTTCATGTGCAAATAATAAAATCTCCCATACAAGACCAAGCAATACTACTACTCGGACATAAGCATGCAAGATTATCAAAAACATCAGCTTTCAGTTTTCTGTAAGGGCTACCATAAACAAACGTATGCATGAAATAAATATGTTGTTCGTCCGTACATCCAACATGAATAAAATGGGATGAGCTTGCCAATACCTGAATCAAGACTTCAGCTTTCCATCATAAAGCAAGGCCTCCTCTAACTCCTTCTGAGTTCATATAGACAACCTCGTCAAACTTGAATCTGCGACTTAACTTCTCTAGAAAACTCTGATGATTCTTTGTTTCCATCAAAAAGACTATTTTGGGTCTTCAAGAGAACACTAGTTCTTTCAAAGAATGAACTATCAGGCAAGACCCCAAGCCCTAACAGTTCCAGCTTATCCAACTCATGGTTGACGGGTGGCTTTAGGCGAGCCACTAGCGCCATCAGAATCAAATACACTGCTACCTTGTCCTTCCACACCAACTTCTTTACGCCCATCCTTATTTGTCACTTTTCCTTCATCGTGCATTTCTTCAATGCGGATGACTTTCCTCTATGTAGCTAATTGCTTAAGCCTCCTCTTTTTTGACCAGTCCAATAGAAGTAATGCCAGGAACTACAGATCAACCGGTAGGAAATTCTGAGGACCCACCCATAAAATCGTGCCTCTCCCCAACAACGTCAACCTCTTTTGATTTGATACTATCATGATTCCTTTTGTTCATACCTCCCATACTAGCATCCGAGGGCGCATGGGCTACAATGCTAGTTGATCCGCTCCCTTATCCTCCATTGGACTTGCTTTATCTTTTAAGATACTCATACTTTTAATGGAACTTAATTTCTGATTTCCTTTGGACCCTAAGCTCTCATTTGTTGATGATTTTATGCCATTGTATTCCTTCTGGATTCAATTTGCTACATAACCAATTTCCATACTTAAACTTACTTGTTTCAATCATCCGTTGGAATTCGTCTTCATCCTGGTAAGGGCACAGTCTTAAGCCATGTCTAATCCTCCTACACGGAAATAAAACTCAGACAATTTTTCATACCGAAATACTATCCAGTCAGATTCACGAAAATACATACTCTTCCTACTCCGATCTTAAAAAAACCCCACTGGCAAAGGCTCCTCAACATCTACCAAAACTCGGATCCTCATGACATGATGGTATCCTATACTTGGAGGAACTTCTTCACACTTTACAAACAGTCCAATAAGTCGACTAATGGCCTTAGCATTTTCTTAGTTCACTTTATCGGGGGGCCAGGTTATGGGTTTCGACCTAGAATGGACAAACCGAAAACTGCAGCCATTGCAACGAAATGTCTACAAGCCATTCAGAGAGAACCATTAAGGAATTGGAGATAAACCAGGGAGTGCCTTCCATAACCTTTTCTTTATCCATGCTGGATTCGAACTGAAAGATGAACACATTTGACTTATGACGTTGCATCAAGAAATTCCCAAATAAATTCCACAACTTGGTAAGTAAAGATTTGATTATGGGCTGTGAAAATGCTTAAAAGTTAAGATTTTCCCAATCAGGAGCTTGTCATATAGCTTGGAGTCCATTGCCTGGTTAGAGTGTAGTTGTAAGACAATTTGTGTCTTTTGTATTATCTCCTGGACAACCTCCTCCTCTCCCATACTAATGCTATCACCCATCAGATCAGGCGCCACAATGCTATACCTACCTTTTCTGTAACCGATACGAGAATTGATGAACCACCGAAACAAATAAATGATCCTGACCACCAGCTGCGTCGAAAGGAGAAAAAGTAAAGGGTGTCTAAAAGAGCGACCTTCGTCACTCGAAATTGCAGAAGACAGAAGAAGGCTCTATCAATGAGCCTCAATCACCTTGCTAGACAACTTAATGAACTCTGAACATAAAAGAAACCCGCTTAACTAAATCATATTAACATAGATATTTACCATAAACTTAAAGTAACCATTGACATACCATCTCCAACCAGAGAGTACTACCATCCACACATGTGGTCGGTTTAATTGCATCATCACCTTCATAGCAACTTGTTTACTTGTTAAGAAACTAATACAGCGGATTTAAACAATAAAAATACAGTTAAAAGATAAAAGAAGAAACAACTTTTAAAAAAAAATAAAGTCTTGAAAATTAATGGAATTGAGGGTTGGATTTCAAAGTTATAAAAACCACAAAAATAAAGAAAAGAAATTTAAGAAAGACCATAGATAGTAATTTTCGATATTAAATATTTCTATAAAGTTATCATAATTTATCCTCAAAATTAAATAAATTTATTTCTTTTACAATTAATGATAAATTGCAAAATAACCTTTTCTTTGCTAAATTTTTTATAATTTATTTACAAATATAAAATTAATTTTAAACTTTATATTATTAAATTTGTGGAATTGGTTGTACTAAATTAAATTTTAATAAAAAGTAAATAGAATTTCTAAATCAATTCCACAATAATAAGTCAATATATTTTGTAACACTAAAATATATTTTCTAATTGTCATTTTACTTTTTTTCTCACGTCTTCTTATTCAAATAAAATAATTTTGTTAATAAATTTCAACCAAACATGATTCAACCAATAGTTCCATTTTTGTAATCCTATAATTATCTACAGAGATTTTTATACTATCTACAATATTGACGGATATAAATTATAATTAAACAATACATTTTTAAATGGGATCGGGACAAATAAAACAGTACCACGTTAATTTATTACAATAGGTTAGCAAACAATGTTGGGTGAAATATCATATTTAGCAAAAAGAATAAATAAATAAAAGGAACCATTTATCAATAAATGTTATTACAATAGCAAGCCATGTCCCCCTTCTCCTATGATAAATGCAAACAGATTAGCAATAATATATAGAAGAAAAAGAAAAACAGAATGCATGCTTGAGCTTATAAATTAGAAGTGATGAATAACATATTTCACACAAAAGAAATGACAACCCTTAAATTCGGAGACGGTTGTGCTAACTGAGGTTGTTCGAGGAAAAGGAGGATTAGTTGAGTGTTTTGGCAGCGGAGGTTGAATACTTATAACAATCAAGCAAGTAGCTAGTTTGGTTTTGCAAGAAATTGGAGTTTGGCTTAACTAGTTTTTTGACTTCCTGCTGCAATTTTCTTACTATATTATATAACCCTTATTACTTTCTCTCTTTTTTGGCCAGTGGACAGACAGGGTCCAATTGCATTGTAGAAAATAAAATAAAATTCAACCAACTCATATAGTGAATGGAGAATTCAAACCTAACCTAGATTTTGTTAGTCTTAGCTTAGGAACTCAGCCTTAACCCACTCAACCAAAGCTTCGTTAGCTTGTTACTTTCTTCTCAACTCTTATATTTTGGACTTCTTTTATTATTATTATGGCACCAACCAGAATTTAGCTGCTACCATTACAAAATTAGTTAGCTCACTTTCTGTTTTGAACTTGCATTGCCTTAATTTTTTCAAAAACTTAGCCTCCACCAACAAAAAATACTAATCCTTGTTTGCTATATCTAAATTAATTAGCCATTTGAGTACTCCTCCCATCGTTTCAAATTATCTTGTGTCCAATTGGGTCTTAGTCTTGTATCGAAATTTGATGAGCTTTTAACATGTGCTAATAATATCTGTCATGCTCCGTGGTTTGCCCATGTTTTTTACGTGATTTTATTTGTGTAATGTTCATTTTTCTTTTTAAACAGAAGTTTTGTATTTTTTCTGAAAATTAGAACCTTTGGTAGGAAAGTTTCATTTTCAAGCATTTACTTAATCCACGCTTGATATGACATCAATCACAAATTATAAACTACTTATTGAAATGGGGAGTCATCTTTTATATTGCTACATAAATTACCATAAAATAATTATCTAAATAAATATTAGAGAACATGATCCAAAAGTATGTACACTCCTGCCAAGAATGCCCTAATTGCACTCTTATTTTTTCTTTTTCTTTTTAAAAAAAATATATTTTTGTTGAATATTGATTTGTTCCCTATGTTTGTACATTCTTAAATGCATGATTTGAATTGGTCTTCTCTCCGTGTAAGAAAAGGATCTTGAATCATTAAATTGGAAATTGGAGGTATGAATGTAGAGTAGGTAAATGTTTAATTTCTTAATGAGATATTGGAAAAGATATGGTGGGACTTGAGTAATTACTCCTTTATGATATTGCTTTTAAATTGTAACAATGGCTATTAATCCCTACCATTTTTTTTTTGCATTTCTGATATATTTGGCCCTACAACTTCACATGGAATTTTAGAATAATCACAAATTAATTTTTAATTTTAATTTTAATTTTAATTTTAAGAATAGTTTTTTTGGAATTTCCATTCCAAGCAATATCATAGAATCATTTCTTGAAATCATCGACTTCTTTTTCCTGTTTTATAAAAAGTAAATAAATAAACTCCATTCAAATGGTTACATGTGTCACCATCAGATAGTTAGAACGTACATTTGCATTCTACACATCTATTTAATTTTCTTTCCTTCTACTGCTTCCTTTTTCAAAAGAAGTAAATAAATTATTTCAAACTATTACACATGTCACCATTATATAGTCCGAATGTACATTTACATTATTAATTTTCTTTTATTGGTAGGAGACGGATATAATTTATGGTTCAATAAATTCTTAAAATGTGGAGAATTATTTTTTTAAACTATTATGAATAAATTACACTAGATAATATATATAAAACAGTTAATAAAATTATAAATATGTAATCTCTCATTATTTAAATATAAAAGAATTCAAAACACCTCTAAGGCTTTTTTTTTAATATCTGTCAACTATTTTATTATAATAAAACTTTAATAAATTTATTTTTTAAATATAAAATAAATAGTTGATTTAACCTTCTAAATTTAGAAAGTCATTCTAATTTTTATTCTAATTTTAATAAACACACTATAAATTTTATATACTTTTATTAATAATATTTTTAATGATATTTTTCTATTAAAAATTTTTTTTTAAAAAAAAGAAGAGAAATTAAATACTATAAATACTCAACTAGAAAATGACAATATAAAGAATTCACTCGATTTAAATAAAAACTTTCACTCTTTATATTAAAAACTACTTAAATAAATTTTTCGCTCTGAATAGAAAATCTTTGTTTAATCAATAATATAGCATGCATTGAAGTTGGTTGTTCATAAGATATCCTGAATTCCACTTACTAAATACTAAGAAGTCTGAAATATGGTTGTAGATGGAATTGAGTGATCAGGAAATATAATATAATATAAATAAATAAATAAAACAGTCCACCATAAATCTGTTTGTTGAACAATTAATTCAACAATTACCAGAAAGAGAATTAATTCGATTGGAGTAAATAATCTTTGTTTGGTGTATCTTATTAATTTTTGAATTGGTGCATGTATGATATTGTCAGTATTGCTACGTTATATCATCAACAGGCACAACTAACTCCTTTCGTTTCTCTATATTATTATTCTTCTTCTTTTTTATTTTCTAAATTCTTTAAAACATTCATGTAAAATTGTGTGTTTATTGAGAGAGAGACACGAGTAGCTTAAATCAAAGATTCTGATATGGTGCATGTTAATGCATTATGATCAAAGGCAAAATTAAATAGGGAGGGAGGTACCCTAATCCCTAACTTTTTGTAATTGTCATGCATTCAATAGTTGTTATATAAATATGGAGGAGCACGTTCTAAACCTAATCCTTTGCATTTTCAATGCTGTTACACATTAAAATCAATTCATGTATTTCATCGGGTTAGAATTGGTTAACATTTTTATAGATTTAATTTAGAGCATATCACACATGGCTCTTATAGTAATAAAATATTATCTCAAAAGTATTGACACAACTGCATACTCGATTCGATTCGGTACTTTAATTAAATTAAAAGAAACATTTACCATTTTATTTACACCTTTTGGATCATAAATATTTCTTTAATTGTATTATATATTATATAATTCTATACATTGTATATGTTCATAATTTCTTTTTATAGATTAATATTATATATTTGGGTATTTATTATGCTACGATCAACCTAAGTTTTTTCTATTTTTTTTAACAATATGATCAATCTAATAAGCCTGGGATATAACTTTGTCAATGAACATAATTGAAGCAATAAACATTAAATTTAACTTATATATTATTTGATTTCATTTTTATATTAAATGTTTAGAATAGTACAATAAAAAATTGTACTTTAGACTATACCACGTGCATATGCACCTGTTTGGTAACTACATAAGACATATGAGGAGTTTGGTCTGTATATGTATATCTATACATATATTTACACTTAGTTTTTCATTTGATGTATAATTCATTTATATACAATTCATGTCATTTAAACTAAACCCATTAACTCTTTTAGCTTATTCTTCGTGTAAAGAATGTTTGTATTGTATTTATGTAATTTTATTGCAATCTAATTAAATTTTCGTACGTTACACGTTTATTATTATTATTTTAATTATAAATTAAATTGATAGATATAATTTAATAAATTTTTTAATATTTAATACTATTTATGATATTTTAAAAAATAACAGCAAAACTAATTTTTTAAATATTGTTAAGTTTTTAAAATCATAAAATTTTATTAATGCAATAATATAAAGTTTATCTATTAATTAATCTTAATATTTTATAAATTAATATATCAATATAATTGATATTATTATTATTTAAAATTAAAAATTTATTATATAATTAAAAAATTAATTTATTATTAAATTTAATTTAAGATGTTATTTTTAAAATTATAATTATTATCTAATTATAAAATTAATTTATTAATTAATATAATATTAACATGCTATTTTTTAGAATAGAATTAGTATTATTGTATGATTAGAAAATTATTTATTAATTAATATAATATTAAAATATAATTAATATGCTCTTTATTAGAATTAAGCTCGGTGTTTAATTAGAACATGATTTATGAGTTAATAGGAAACTATAATATTACACGTAAACTTGAATCTCATGTGTCAAAAATAAATATACATATGAAAATAAAAAATTTATGTACAAAAATTAAACATACATATCAAAAAAAATTGTAAGTCTCCAAAATTAATATATATAGATACAGAGATAGATTCCTATGATTTTCTAATTTTTTTAAATGCAATGCACTTAAACTAGTCCAATGTAAATAGACGGCTTAATTGTCAAAAAAATTCTAAACTTTGCACTTATTATCAAATCTAGCACGTAGTTTTTAAATTTTTAATTTTAATATCATACTTAAATATTGATTTTAATTTTAATATCTAATAAAATTATCTGTCAAATATGCTAGCTTGTTGTGAACTCCGGCAACAATAAAAAAGAAACGAGTCAATATTAATGTTATTGATTCATTTCGTTACTAAAATATTATTAGTTAAGTACCTAAATTAATTTCTTTTTTTCTTAATTTTAGAGTTTTATTAATTTTATATACTTAAACGATAATATTTTAATAATGATAATACTGACTCAATTCCTCATTTTTATTATTATTGCCGAAATTTACGCAACGTCAATAAATTTTTTTAATAATTTCATCAGAGATTAAATTCATAAGTTAATGTTAAAGTTTGATGCTTGAATAAAAATTTGAACAATACATATTCTAAATTTAATAACAAGTGTAAAGTATAGAATTTTTTTGGCAATTAAATCTAAATAGACTTTTACTAATTTACCTTTACATTGCATATAATAATAGCCTTGAGTATAATACTTTTCACCTGTCGTGGAATTCATACAATCGAATTAACCATATTATTATCAATTTCTTATACAGTTATCATGTTATTCTTACTTATTCTCAAAAAGAAAAAAATCATGTTATTCTTATTACCAATTTTAACATCTTAAGTTCGAACTTTATTTTGTATCGTTAATTGCTTTAATAAAATCTTTAACACGATTAGAACACTTAGTGAAACTTCCTTTTATTATTTCATTACTTTAAATTTTTTCATACAAAAATGATTAAATTAATTCATTTTGTTTGCTGAAGAGCCTAAATAATTAATTGAATTATTTTAATGATCTAATTATTAACTCTTTATTTAATTTAGTAAATTTAATATATATAGAAAGAGAGACAGTGGAATGTTAATTAGGTAATTTAATAGACTGGCTTTTTCTTTTCAAAGAAACAAAGATTAAAAAAAAAAAAAGATTTTATTGTTGAATATTTTTCTAAAAATTATTTAAACTATTAAAATCAAAAGTTAATGAAAATATAGAAATATAAGTCGGTGGATGTGCTTTAGCTCAACCACTATTTAGGATCGGACTAAGGAGAAAACATTTATGTAAAGGATAATTGTTGAGACGAGCCAAATACTAAACCTAATGAAACAATTGATGTTATCTCTAGCCTAAGTTTATTTAATAATTTTGTGATTTATCATATATATAAATCATAACTAATTAATAATTAAGTAAGAAAAGAGAACTAGGCAAAGTAAATAATTTGATTGAAGTCCGCATTTATGGTCAATTTACAGAAAAAATTTCTAAGTAACCTAATTTGATTGGCTTATAAATAATTCAAAATGAATCTAAACTATGTAACGATAAACTTTATCTAAACTAAAATTATTTAATTTTAATTTAGATATTCGAGTTGATCGATTCATGTTATTTATAAAGTAAATAAATTTATATATTGCAAAAGTTAAACTATTTATTTATGTGTAAAAAAAAATATCAGATTGTTTTATTAAAACTAAATGTTACCTGTTCTAATTTATATAAAAAATATATTATCTAAAGGCGAAGTTAAAAGAAATTTAAGACGAAAAGATAAACATAAATCTAAATTTAAGATTATAAAGGGATTAAAATGAAAAAAAAATTAACTAAGATCTCGAAATAGAATTTTAAATATGTAACTGTATTAAAACTACACGTTTTATTAATTTTGAAAAGAAATTAATAATATTTATAATTTTTTTAATACAGTAACTGTATTAAAATCTTTAGACATAATGTAATATTTTTAAAGTTAAGATAGTAAAAAGAAAAACTTTTAAAGACCGGATATTATATAATTTTTTAATGGCCAAACATAAATTAGCCGTTTTATTAATTTTCTTTTACATATTAAAAATATTTGTGAGGGAAGGGGGCCTCCTCCCCCACCTCCTGGCTTTCGTGCCTTACTCGTCCTTTATGAACTAAACTCTCTAATAAAATAAAAAGAAATTTGAATATAATATGAAATCAAAGTCATAGCAATAAGTTCTTTTTCTTTTTGTGCATTTCGAATTTATAATAACATATTAAAGTAGTATTTTTATACTTACTTTTTATATTAGAAAAGAAAAAGACTTATTTTTATTGTTTGTTTAGATTTAAATTTTATTGTTTCTATTATTTTTTAAATTGTAATTAAACTGAAATTCTTATTTTTATTAGACTAAAAAATTACAAATCCATAAAACGTCCTTTTTAGCAAATGAATCCATATAAACGTTAAAAACATAACTTTAGTTTTGATCGAATCAAATCAATTCGATTTAGATATAAAAATTCAAATAAAAACTAAAATGAAAAATAAAAAAGTCAAATTGAAATCGAAATCCACATCCAATTTATATATACAAATTGTAAAATATAACTTCTTTAACATATATATATATATATATATATATATATGAGTTTTGACATTATCAACTAGTATGTTACAATTTTAATTAAGTAAAATTATATTAATTAATAAATCACTTTCTTAATTGAAGAATGATTCTTAATTTTAAAAAGTATGGAACTCTTAATATAAATATAATTATCATAGTAATTAATGAATTTTCTCATTCTGTATGAGATATAATCAATTGTAACGTTTAATTAAGTATCAAAGTTAAATTTTATAAATAAATAATATATTTTTTAAATGAAAAATTAAATTTAAATATTATGAGTTGAAAAGATTTATAATGAAAATAGTGGTGCAACGAATAGTTATAACTGATATCTTGGTGAGTGGTTGGATTAGTAATCCACCCCAGTTTTATGTTATCGGATGTGTAAGTGAATGGGAACCGTAAAGAAATAGAATGTTTGCAGTCTTGTCGTAGTAGGAGTGAAGTGTGCAAAAGCAAAAGAACAAAGGGTAGAAAAGTCATTCAAAGAAAGATGAAATAGAAAGGCAGAAGGAGAGAAACAGCACCCATCTATCCATCCAGGTTTCACAAAAATCCAAACACTTCCTCTTCTTATTCATATTCATAGTCATTTTATAGATAAAATAAAAATAAATACCATTATTTCATGGTCATAGATCCCTGTCTTCCCTTCACGTATTTCTCTTCTGTTACTCTGCTCTTTCACAAAACACATTATTATTATTATTATTATTAAAAAAATAAAATCAATTTTCTCTCTCTCTCTCTCTCTCTCTCTTTTTTTTTTAATTTTGAAAAAAGAAAAAGAAAAGAAAGAAAAAGAAAAGAAAAGCACTTGGCACTCAGCTTCTCTCAGAACAAACTGCCCAAAACTTGGCGTCTCGAAACGGCCCTCCATTACATAACAAAACACACACACACACACACACACACACACAGAGACATACTCTTTCTTTTTTGAACTCTCAAAAGATACATAGATGTATACGTAGATCGAATGCGAGCTCTCCTTCTGCTGGTTGTTTCCTAGATTGATATTTTATTATATTATAATTTTTGTTTTTCTGTTTCTGTTGAATCTGTTGTTGTTGTTATATTATTTGGATTTGAAAGTGTTGATAAAGTGCTGCCGAGGATGATGGGCTCAGCTTCATTATCGTCTCCCCTGTGCACGTGGCTGGTGGCGGCGTGCATGTCGGTCACGTGCTCAAAGGAGAACAGACACGCGTTCTTCTCTTCATCGACACCGGGCACCACCAGCAGTCACAGTCGTACAAGAAGGAGGCCTAAATATAATAGTATCAGCACCCCTGCCTCTCAATCTTTCTTTAATTCTTTATCATCTTCTGGATCGAGTTTTCAACAATTAATGTCTTCTTGCTTGGCCTTCGAGCCTTGTAGTCATTACTACAGCTCTAATGGCCTCTTTCCTAACACTCCTCTTCTTCCTAAGCGCCATCCTAGACTTCATCATCGCCTTCCTCGTTCTGGTAATTTCCTTTTTTCTTTTTCTTTTTTTTTTTTTTGCTCTTGATTTGATTTTAATTTCTACTTGGATTTTGATTCCTTGTTGTTTATTTTCTTTTTTGCATTGTGAAATTTCCAATCTTGATTGCAAATATTAATCTTCACATTTTAATTATAGGCTTGTTTAGCTCTGTTCTACCTACGCTAGTAGCTTATTTATCTGATATTTGGATGCTTTATGATTGCATTACTAATATAAAAGCTTAGATTTTTTGCCACAAAAATGTAGCCAGTTTAAGTTGCATGAGGCTTTCATCCTACATCTTGATGCTTTTGTTATGCGCATGAAGTGAAAAAGATTCTAGCGTTGCTATGAAAATCATGTTTTTCTTTTCCTCTCTCTCATGAAATAATTGTTGATGGACTTACTATCTAATGCGTGTATGACATAGTCACACCATTTGTGGTTTTATCTTTATTTTAATTTGCAGGGGAAGCAATGGCAGTGGCTGTGCAACCTGAAAAGGAGGTTGCAACAAATAAGAAACCTCTTATGAAGCAAAGGAGAGTAGTTGTTACTGGGATGGGTGTTGTTTCACCCCTTGGTCATGATATAGACGTCTATTACAATAATCTTCTTGACGGTTCTAGTGGTATTAGTCAGATTGATTCCTTTGACTGTGCCCAATTTCCTACGGTAAAATCAAATTTATTCGAGTTTTCTACTTCTCTTCTGCCACGAGCTCTACTTTTACACTTGTTGCTTTTTTACCATTTTGTTAGAGGATTGCTGGAGAGATCAAGTCTTTCTCAACTGATGGATGGGTTGCACCAAAACTTTCCAAGAGAATGGATAAATTCATGCTTTACATGCTTACTGCTGGCAAAAAAGCCTTGGCAGATGGTGGTATTACAGAGGATATGATGGATGAATTGGATAAAGCTAGATGTGGAGTTTTAATTGGTTCTGCAATGGGTGGCATGAAGGTAACACTGACTTTCCTAGGCTTCACATATTAAGCTGCATAACAAAGCATCTTCTTGTCGATCTTAGATTCATTTTTATATATATTACTTATTTTACTGTTTATATCACTAGCTCTATTCATTTTATGATGTAGCAATGCTTTATATTGCTTTCGGGTGATTTTCAATAGGTTTTCAATGATGCAATTGAAGCATTAAGGATCTCGTATAGGAAGATGAATCCTTTCTGCGTACCTTTTGCGACTACAAATATGGGCTCTGCCATGCTTGCAATGGACCTTGTAAGCTATAATTTTAAGACGTGCGATATTAAGACTTGATCTAATGGGCTCTGGTTACTTAGAGACTGATGTTTTTAATTGAATTGCTCATCAAATTGCAGGGTTGGATGGGGCCAAACTATTCAATATCTACTGCTTGTGCTACTAGCAATTTTTGTATATTGAATGCCGCAAACCACATCATTAGAGGCGAAGCTGTGAGTGTCTTGCAGTCGATGCATCTTCAACAACTGATACGATATTATCATCGCTAACTTATATGTATGTGTTGCCCTATTATCTGAAATTGTATTAAACTTGCAGGATATTATGCTTTGTGGTGGCTCAGATGCAGCAATTATACCTATTGGTAACTCATTCCTTCATAAGCTTTGTGCATCCCATGCTTCAGCTAAGGCCTTGCATGTGCTTGGTTTTTCAATTTCTATATTCGATGCAGGCTTGGGAGGTTTTGTGGCATGCAGAGCGCTCTCACAGAGGAATGATGATCCTACAAAAGCTTCACGACCTTGGGATATGGTAATTTATAATTATCTAGTGATTTATGCTTCTCCACTCCTGCCCAGCCATCAACCTACCACTTTTTTGTTTATTACATCTTAAAGCTTGTAAAAAACAATATGGTATTACTGAAGTCTGTGGAAGCTTTGGTGGATATAAGTGTACCAATGTAGTAGTTGATGAACCCTTCCCAAATTGAAAAGCAATAACGTCTGTTCTTTCTGACTTTTGGAGGATAACATAGATTTCTTGCTCTCTTAACATGGGTTTGTAATGTTTTCAATATCATATCCAAGAAATTCTGGATCTGAGTTTCTTTACTTTGAGAGTTTTTTTTTTTTTTTTTGCTATGGAAGTTTCTAAATTTTCTGAAGAAGTCGAGATTTGATTTGTCTGTTTATTATGATCGGAGGATTCATTTTAAACGTTCAAGCCTTTATTTTACTTTCTCACTTACCCTCTATGTACCTAAATTGAATTATCATCTTTGGTGATAAACAGAATCGGGATGGATTTGTGATGGGGGAAGGAGCTGGTGTTCTTCTTTTAGAAGAACTAGAACATGCTAAGGTATGCACAGTTTAACTCGAGAAATTTATGCCAAGGGCTCAATTATTGCCTTGTATCCAGCATGGTGTCAGTATTTAGTTCCTTGACAACCTGGCGAACTTTCTTTTTCTTTCTGTCTGAATTCTAGAATGTAGCTCTAAAGTTTTAAGGAGTATTTTTTCTTCCTTGGGTAGTTATCTATGAGTTAATGCTGTTTGCAGAAAAGAGGTGCAAATATTTATGCGGAATTTCTTGGAGGAAGCTTTACATGTGATGCTTATCACATGACTGAACCGCGTCCAGATGGTAATATACAACTTCTAATTACTTGAAATTTTAGCATCAGTATAATGTCTGTATTGGCTTGGAAATTCTAAGATATGTGAAGTAAGACTTTCATTTTGCTTCACCAAATTCTAAGATATGTGAAGTAAGACTTTCGTTTTGCTTCACTCTCTTCTTTGTGAGTATACTTTCAGGCATTCTTGTGTCATTTAACTATTAGCTAACTACAGTTTTTATCTGTTGTCTAAATCAACCATTACTGGACTAGGCCAAACACGCATTTGCATTCTCCTTTGTCATTGGAACCAGAGGAACTGTGGTACTTATTTCCTGCATACATCGTCCAAAAGATTGCAATAGTAGGAAATGGTTAGCGTAATCTCTTTATTAATTCTTAGACAAGGCATGTCCAAGATAAATTCAGATAGTGTTCTCAAGGCTGCCTTAAACACAGTAAAATGGGAGAAGAGGACTTGCATACCTGACTCCAACTATAACTGGATGAGGTTAAGCTAATTTCATTGTCCTGTCAAGGCATAAAAGGGTTGCCAATTGATTAGCACATGAATTTGTTTCAACAATTTAAATAGCTTGTATGGTATTATTAGGTTGCGTTAAATTACATAGGCTTTTGGATTTATGCTGCTTGAGTTTGCTTCTATAGTCTTTCCTGGATGATGTTTAATTTTAATCATATATTATGAATCAAGTAGCACCTTACATATTATTTAATAGACCTGAAGCTTTTGAATCCAACAAGCTCTTATTCTGCTTGGTTCTCCGTCACTTATGCTAATATATAGCCTGTCAAGATTTCATGCACTTTATTGTCACCTAGGTGGCACATTAGGTTCTCTGTCTTGCATTGATTCGAGCTCCTGTAGAGGACATCGATTAGATGAAGCTAAATTGCTACAACAGAACCTATTGACCTCAAGTAGTAGCGACTGTATTTGAAGATGATGTCATAAAATTTGTACCTGGGATATATGTGAATGAAGTCTTATACCTGTGGAAATGGAAAGTTCTGAATTGTCCAAAATTCTTTTTTGAAGCTCCGAATTGCTAATGCATGGTATCGAATTTTGCACATTTATATTTGCTAAATAATCTTTTGGATGGAGACAATTATTTTTAAGCTCTTGAAATCAACCTCTAGCAAATAAATGCTCTCTACTGGATCTTGCCATCATGCTTTGTATATTCTATCCATGCTTAAGCTTTACAAGCTACCTAACATTCTTTCTGTCACCAAACAGGAGTTGGTGTCATTCTCTGTATAGAAAAGGCATTAGCGCGATCTGGTGTATCCAAGGAGGAAGTAAACTACATAAATGCACATGCTACGTCTACCCCAGCTGGAGACCTTAAAGAATATGAAGCTCTTATGCGCTGTTTCAGCCAAAATCCTGATGTAAGTAGATATTATCTTTATCTAAAATATTCGCCAACTTTTCCAACACTGCGCTGTTATGATAGTGATATTTACAGTTGAGAGTGAACTCTACGAAGTCTATGATTGGCCATTTACTAGGAGCAGCTGGTGCTGTGGAAGCTATAGCAACAATACAGGTAACTTGTTTATGATGATAATCTTAACTGCTACGCATGGAAAAAATGAGAGACCTCAAGTTTTTAGCTTTACATCCATCATAACTTCTGGACTTAACTTTTCAATGGGATGTCAGTTTGAAATACTTGATCTCTGATGAAAGAGGGGGTGTGAGAATTGCATGCAACTCTGCCCTTCCCAAACCCCCACATCAAGATAAAAGCATAACATTTTATATAGTTCCTGATGTCGTATTTGGTTATCTATATAGGCGATACGGACAGGATGGGTTCATCCAAACATCAACCTGGAAAACCCAGAAGAAGGCGTGGTAGGCTTCCTTCTACTCAGTTGTGTTACTATGAAGCCTTTTTGGAGAGGTTTATTAAAACGGACACAAATTTGATGTTTGTTTCAATTTATTAATGCTCCCAACACTTCAAATTCAGGACACAAAGGTGCTGGTTGGCCCAAAGAAGGAGAGATTGGACATTAAGGTTGCTCTGTCCAACTCTTTTGGGTTCGGTGGGCACAACTCATCGATCATTTTTGCTCCGTACAAGTGAAATAAGGGGTACTTCAACTTTGGTGTATTAACGTGAAAGGTGTGTAGATTCCTGTCATTTGTTACTTGTCTATTTTGATAGGGCAATTGGTTCTAAGGAAAGTACAGAATTGAGCTAGGTACTATAGAACACCAAAATACTATATAAATGCGCCTCGATATCTTCGCTTTACTACAATCCTCCTGCTATTGCTAGACCATTGAGATTACAATGGCCTGATTTCAGCCATTGAAACAACTAGAGCACAATTTACTCAGCTAGCAACTGACTATAACAACTGAACGCAGAATTATATTTTTCTCTATAATGAGTTGTGTGAATTTGACCTTTGAATTGGCTGGACAGATGATCTAAAATGGAACAAGATTAGATAACTCTATGGGTAGGGAAAGGAGAATATGCCGAGTTCACAGAGAGGAAACTTCCCGTGAAGATTCCTGTGCTTCTACCATTTTCAGTATTCTCTCCGCATCATTGTGGCTTGATCCATGTTGATCCATCGAATACCAGTAACAGTGGCCTTATTTAATTTTTGTTCCATGTATAAGCAGACGGCTGATCGTTGCTTTAACAGTCAATTGTAATGAATTTTTGAGCTGGACAGTTGGCTAGGTTACACTAATGTAATGGTGGTTTTATGAGCATGCTTCTGCTTTGTTTCACATGTTCTCTCATCTGTACAAGTCCTATATAATTATCAGGATAAATGTTCCTATATGATTATCAGGATAAATGTTCATAACCAAGAAGTTTTTGTCCGTCTTTTTCTCTCTCTTTCTTTCTCTTATCTACAAAGATCTTTGCTTCTTCTTTATCCATCTTTCCCGCTATCCATAAGAATCTATTGTCTCTTTTCATCTCTTTTAACCATCCTTGGTGAGTTTCTAGAATCATTTACCTATAAGCTTTTCATGAATTTTCTTTTTAGATTTTGATATTGTTGAGGTATACTCCTGGCTGCGTATGGTTTGTGCTTGAGATGACACAGATTCAGATCCTGAAGATCGTATGCTCAGATTACCCGATGCCCACCTGGTCTTCTTATCAATCACTTTCCCATTGAAGGTATCAAAGCCACCAGGAGGATATTGGAAATTCAATTTTGCCTTGCGCGATAATTTAAATTCATCCTGGCAGTGTCCGAAGTAACATGATGTGAAAGTCGGTGCTCCATAATCTGCAATACCAAAATGTCGGCTTGTTCTTGATCATTTCACCTACCATTTGTTAGGTGTTTTTCATCTCAAGTGATTCCATTTCTGGTCTCATGTTCATGTTCATGTTCATGTTCAGCCCTTTGTTGCAAGTGTGCAGGACGTCATATTCTATCACATATTTTAGCTGCGTCTTTGTGCAGATAGACTATTTATAAAAAAGAACACAATGCAAAATATTGCTGCAGAAGCAGCAAACTGCAGCCAGCTTGGGAAGTGCGAATTGACGGGAGGTTGAGCACAAGTAAATGATAATTCACAGGAGCCAGTTGAACTTGGAGCAATAATTCTCTCTGATTCTTATTAAATAAGCTCCAAATCTAGGAATATGATGCCAATAATGTGACCAAGTGCAAGACTCAGACATACCAACCAAAAATGTTAACGGATTCACGCATTGTATTTCCACGAACGAGTCAAAATTGCAAATTTAGAAAACGATCTGGCAAGTTACAGGCAAAAAATCCTAATATCACAACCTCACCAGAAAACTCTTGGTAAATTTATATACACAAACATAATACACCTTCTAATGCTTTGTTTGATAATCAATCAAACAAATTAATAAATAAAAAGACCAACTCCCATTTTGATAACAAGGCAGAAACCCCCGACCGAACATTCATTAGTTTCGAATGAAAAATGAAGAGTGCCCTGCCCCAGAAAGCACCTACTGCTATCTTTCCAAACTGAAACCTTGAGTCCCGCTAAACCCTGCGCTCTTGTATCATCAGTTAAATAAGCCTTCACTTGCTTTTTCTCTTATTTCCTTTCTTTTGTGTCTTAAATCTCATAAACTTCATGGAAAGTGCACCTGAAGCGCTCTTGCCCTCAAGCTTCTTAGTCATTTTCACCACACTCGCCATACCTTTCCTAGCAGCTGCACGATGCTCAGGTCTACGGCTCATCATCTTGCGGTCAAGGGGCCAATACGCGTATGGTTCAAGCTTGTCCTTCTTTTTCAAGTCACCACCAGCCTTCTTGCTGGCATATTCATTGCCAGTGTAAGCCCATCCAGATCCAGATGTTTTTTGACGCTTTTGGGCTTTCCTTGAGGAGCTCACAGTATTATAACTGCCCACTTCACTCCTCCCATCCGAGTCAGGGTTAGAGGGCTTTTCCTTCTTTAACTTTCCCGCCTCACGAATTACCAATCTCCCTTCAGAGTCTATCTCCATCTCATTATCAGATTCCTGCTTCCTTTTCAGATGTTCTGATGCGCGAAGAGCTGACCTCGTTTTACGCTGATCAAGCAAATCAAGTGGCTCATCTTCTATCTGGTCCAAGTCTTCTGGCAAGCTTTTATCTGACTTGCGTATTCTCTTGGACCTGGACAAATTAGCATATAACTGAATTAGTTAAGATCATTTGGAAGAGACAACTTAGAAAAGGATACTCCCAGTGGTCCTTCCACAGGATCAGACAGGCCCCCCATCAATCATATTAATCATAGATTCCAAGAGAAATACAGAAACTAGAAAGTCGTTTCTTCATTGACTCATTGGATATAGAGGTGATAGTCAACCAATAAACTTCCATAGACTACCCACAGCCACATCTAGATATAATATTCTAGCCATGTTATAGTCCAGGCTTTTATTAGTAATACACAGGTATTAGCAGATTCAGAGAGTTACAAACCGCAATGAAGCTTTGGATTTGAGCTGTGAGGACTTGCTCTGACGACCAGAAACAGTCTTTATATCCATATATTCAGCATCGTCGTCCTGTGTGTCTTCATCGCCAAAATCAGAGAATATTTTTGTGTGGTTCCATCTACTTGACCTGCAAAAATAGCATATTAAACACAGAAAAGAGAGAACTAGTGACATACTAATACCGTATCAAAATGTACTTTTAAAAGATATTGTCAAACAGTTTTCATCTAAAAGTAAAAATCCTCTGGACATAATCACTATTATTTTCTGTAGTTGATTATCAAAGACCGTTTTAATGCATTTGTAATAAATCCTTCACTTTTAAGTGAAAGAATACTTGCCTTATGCAAGTCACCCTACATGCCCTGATTAAGAATAACTATTACTGCAGAAATGCAGATCCACATTTGATGCAGCTAAAACCTAGGCTGTAATATTAAGTAATAAATATTAGAATTTTAACTTCATTTAATAAATCTTTCAGGTGTTTTCACTGTATTCTTCAAGATGGCATCTGCAAAAACAAAGCAAAACTAAACACGGCATACGTTTGTCCTGTGAAACAACCACCATAAATGAAAATTCAGAGTTGCTAATTATTTGAGCATGGATGGGCATTAATGAAGGCCCATTCATATAGACTTAAACAAATAGAACATCAATAACCCATGATTTTGTTCACAATTGACACATAGTTCCAATATAAGAGAGTGAAACCTGGATGTGGTTGCCCTTGACAGATGAGATCTAGCTTCCTCAGAGTTACCTGCAAGCTTCTTCTCTTTCCGCTCCTTTATCTAATTCAATAAGTGTGTAAGATCACAAAAAGATGCTTTGCCAAAAGACAACTGCAAGCTAATATGTATCATTTCAACCAACCTTCCGAATGTTAGTAAGAAGTCTCATATGTTCTTCAGGCATCACTGCTTTCACAGCATCCAGACCACACTTCCTCACAAGCATTTCTAGTAGATGCTTAACCTGAGAAGAGTTCAGAAGTCAATTTGGCTCACTGAGCTCACAGACCTTATACCAATAAGACACAAAGTGACAACAGATTTGAAGTTGCACTGAACCATAATATCCAAAACCGACGTTCAGGAAGAGCATAGAAAATGTGACATAATAAAGAACTTCACCATGTGGTTATACTCAATACTGTAAATCCTACAATAGATCCGGAGGAGAAGAAGAGGGAATTTGATATTAGAAGACCAAAGATTCAAAGCCAAGGCATTACAAATCTAGTTGGTGTGCAAAGGCATTGAATATGGGGTTCAAAGTTTCCAGTCAACCTGGCAGTGGCTAGCCATTCATTATGAATCAAAGGCATAGATAACATAAAAGTCAGAAGGCCCTCTGTATTTTCATTTAGATTAACAAAATTTTAGACAGAAAAATTATATATAGAACACAGAATGGAAGGATTCATAAACAACTATAATAAGTAAAGAACATATATCTAGAAAAATATATTTTATTCTACAGATAGATTTTACTTGACATCTAGAAGATGTGCACAAACCTTAGCTCTGAAATGGTTTTTGGTCTCATCTTGCCACTTCAGCATGCCTTCCACCATACTTCCCAAGTGCATTTGTAGCCCATCAGACTGTGATTTGGCAACCAGAACCTTTAACAAGCCTAAATTAGCCTGCACCAAATTCAAAAAATTCAGCCTAAAAATGTTGATATAAGTAATTGCGCAGAATAATAAGATAAAAGAACATAATGAAAGGCAAAATGCACATATTGAAAGCTAAGCAACGGACTTTAATGATTTCTCGGTTCTTTCTCTGGAGCAGTAGAAATGTGGATGGAAGCAACTTGTAAGCAGTAGAAACAAGGTCTGAGAACTCATAAGCCAGACGAGCTAAACCTTTCACGGCAGCACTAACCATATGAGGAGTTTCTCCAGCCAAGCCTCCAGCCACCTGTGACCAAAAGAAAAAGTTGTGGTTCCAACATTACACAGTTTACATGCACAAGAATCAGCAATGACAATGTCATTTATATATATATAAGAGGGGACTCCGGATGGTAATATTCAGATGATATAAAATGTATATGTATCAACTCATTCTCAAGGTCTTGTTAGAACTTTCAACATCTAAGGAAAATACAGCATCAAGCATTAAATGATTCAACAAAAGTCATCATGAAACAATTAAACAGAGAAATACCATGTTAAAAAATTGATACAGGTTCTCTCTATTTCCCCCATTCTCTTCATCTCCACAGGCATGGCCAATTTGGACAAGCACTTCATAAGCCCTATTCCTCGTCTTTTTGTTAGCCTGTATTAAAAGGACGAAAAGGAAAAGGTGAAAAATCAGCAATAAATAACAAAACAAAAAATAGATCTAAAATCCAGCCCATGAGATGAATCTAGTTTATGAACATGTATTAAAGATTCCTTGTTTTGTTGTGCATCTTTCAACTCAAACATGGAAGAAAAAAACCATATTACAGTTTTAGCCAACACCCAATAAAGCATCTGCATTTGTACTATATTTGCAAACGAATAGGATAATCAGAATTACACATTCAAAGAGACTTTCGGTTCTAGAGAAGTAGAAATAGAAGTGGCAACAAGTAGAATAAAAGTGGTAACCAGTATAAGCATTCCACTTCAGTAACCCAGAGGCAAGAAAATAAGAAACAGCACAGGTCAACTAAAAGCTTGTCTAGACAGTAGCAGAATGAGCAAGCTCAGAGTAAGCTTAATAAAACCAAAGCCAACTGCACTCTGCACCAAAAGTAAAAATTGATTTACTTGTTCTCCATTGCATCTCCACCCAAAATTTTGAAGACACGCCTATAAACCTTATGTTCCAACAACTTATAAATCCTCTGCTCTCCCTACTTCATATATAGAAACATACTCGCCCACATATAGACATAAATCACAAACCCAATTGTAAAAGCAGAGGAATTATATTCCAGTATTTAACAAATAATGCAGTTTTGGTATATTCCATCTTCCAGTTAATGGAGGTAATGTTATCATCTAAACAAGGTTAATAATTTTTCCCAATTGTACTCTCAAATGCAAAAATTGAAGAAAGCAACACTTAATTAGACTATAGATCAATAGAAACAGATCAATGCATTTCTAGATTAAATGATTGAGCCTTAGGCTCGCAACCACAACAGCACAGGTTCAAATAACATATCATGTAAAACTGTTATAGAGAAATTCATCACTCCAAAATAACCCTGTTTCTGTCGATCCATACATATAAAGCTAATGTACTAGCAGTTGGCACATACCTCTTTCAGGGCAAGAATTATTTCAGTTAGGAAAGAACTAAGAATGTCACGCTGCTTTTGCTCTGAATTTCCCTGCAACCGAAAGCACAACTGACATAGATTAGAGCCTGACCAATATTATAGGTGGTTGTAATATCAAATTAATAAAGGGAAACTGATAGATTTACAACTCTAAAGAATGAGAAGAAAAGTGGGGTCTAGGGTCTTGCAACCTTGCAGATATGGACAACCAGAAAGTACAAACAGTCAAGTCTGTGCCGTTTGGCAGAAAAATGGCAAGAAGGCAGGACATCAATCATTAGTTGAAGCAGTTCCTCAAGCCTTGATGAAACAAATTCATCACACCTCTGGCCAACAAAAAAAGGAAATTAATCAGGGAAAAGAACACATAAATTTCTTAAAGGAGAAATATTGCCTATCAGAAAATATTTCCAAGTAACTC
This sequence comes from Ricinus communis, assembly GCF_019578655.1. Lineage (NCBI taxonomy): Eukaryota > Viridiplantae > Streptophyta > Magnoliopsida > Malpighiales > Euphorbiaceae > Ricinus > Ricinus communis. The sequence goes on from NC_063258.1 coordinate 29,122,430, forward strand.
CTACAACAAATAAGGAACATAGTTTATTCTACAATATTATACCTGGATAATGATTGAAAGGACTTTGTATGCTTTCTTCTGGATCAAACCCTCAGCATCCTACAGACCAACAATAATGACAATCACTATAACATAGCAACATAAAATGCACTGCAGCTTCTACCCAAAAAACAAATCAAACCACTGCGGCATATAAAGAAATTGAGAAATTGACAAACCTGTAAAGCAGGCTTTAGCGCACTGAATAGAACACCAATTTCTTCGACATCCAAGCCAGGCAAAACAGAAACAGCCAAATCAAATAGCCTTGCCCTGTTGTTAAAATCAAGTATACATGCTGATCAACTCACTGCCAACAACTCCACATGCATCTGAATGTGACAATTTTTCAGTGCCAAATGGATACTGATTTACCGAGATTGGCAGAATTTTTTTAACGCAAATGGCGGACAAATTCATAGATGCAGAATTGCAAATGATACGCAAAAGAAACACCATCACACCCCTCACATACACACAAAATGGAGAAACAGCAACAGTATAACATTAATGGTTAATAATAAAATGAAGAAACTCCACCTCTCAAGTGATGGTGGCTTTACATTTGATGAGTCATCAGTCTGCATAGAATTAGACTTTCCAGAACCTTCAGATTTAGTCACCTTTTGCGTAACATCCAAAAGCTTCCTCATTGACCTTATGAATATCCTCTTAACTACTTTCTTATCAGCTATTGAAGCAAACTCTCTGATTATAGACTGCAACAGCATAAAATAGTTGCACACTTCATTACTATAGCTACTAATTTGCAAAATGTTATAGGTCCACTATAGCTACTAATTTGCAAAATATTATAGGTTCACTTTTGAGGAAAAGAAAAATGTAGGTCAAAACATATTAAATATGTAAATACATATATGATTTTAACTGCCTATATAGACATTACTTCTATTCAAATATTTTAATGTTCCATAGAACTTAACAGCAAATTTATCATTTAGCAAGCAAGGACAAGAATCTTCCTATAAATAAAGGGGGGCATGTCTTCACTGGTAAGAAACAATAAAACATGCTCTTAATTTTGGTGGAGATTAACAAAATATGGATGCAAAACAGTTGAAGTTTTGCAACATGAGACCATCTAAAAACTTTTTGAGGACCCATGTTGCAGAAGAGTAAATAAAAGTTCACATATTCTTATACCCGTGGTAACAATTTGAAGAAGAAAACAACAGCAATGTTGATGACTCATATTAAACAATATAAATTTGTGTGAAATTCAGTTTAACAAATATCAGGAACATGATATTGTAGAGGACTGGCTACCAGTGTTCACCATCATCTTTTATGTACCTGCAAACAGCCACCATCATCTTTTGAAGATTCCAAAAGAATCCCTGACAAGACAGTCAAAAACTCAAAAGCAGATTCCCTTAGCACACTCAAATTACTTGCTGTAACCTGGGGGCTATAGCGGGCCATAGCTCGCTGTCTGGCAATATCAACTTCAATAACAATCGGATCATCATTTTCTTCAGCATTTTTCTTGTTTTGTTGTATCAGAATCTGCAGAGCAGAGCATATTATTCCACAAATATCATGTTCTTCACGAAGAGCACTACATAGAACTTGTTGTAGATCCTTAAAGCTTTCTGCAGTATCCAAAGGATAGTTGCAAAAAGAAGGTAACAAGGACCACAAAGAATATATGAGTGCATCAGCATTCCTTGCAGAGACAACTCGTCCTTCTTGCTCAAACTGCAACAAGTAAACATATATTATGGAATGCTACAGTCCCACAAACATAGCAATAGAGAGAAAGCACATAATTGCGCAAGAGTTTCATACTTTTTGGGACTTCTTTCTCATATGACCAATCATGCCCAGAACAGTCTCTGTAAAGAAGCTTAACTGGGCACCAACCGTATACTGCTTCAAAATAGGAAAGAGCCAAACATTAACCTCGGATAAGTCATTGGCCTCAATTTTGAGAGGTAGGAGGTTCAAGAATGTTTCAGGCCCCATTGCAACAAGAGCCGATCCAAGGCATTCATGCAACTGCAGGTTGATAACCAGACCCACATATCAGCAGAAAGTAGAAGTTAGAAACTAAAGGTGGAACAACGAGGACTTGTAATATATGTTCAGGCAACTTGTGTCAGCATAAAATTTCATTCAAGTGACATTTTGTGCACAACAACAGTAGATAAGGAACTTTAAACCCAAGTACAGAATCACTTCCAAAATAATTCAATAGAGACTGCAGAATACAGATAATGTCAGGTATAACAAAACCATAAAATTTACCTGCTACGAGACTGCTCCTATGAACTAACATCTAATTATAGTGGTTAACAACAAAATTAAATCTATTTATAAGGCACCCTCCATATATCATCAAAATTACAGATTGTGCAAAGTCTATCAAAATCACGAAAAAAAATATTGACTACCTGTTTTCTGTACGGAAAATCATCATCCGACAATCTCTCCATGTCTGCCAAGTTCTTAACCGTTCCTTTCATAAAATATGAAGAGTGGTTGCCTGAAAAAGGAGGATTGGGTAGTCATGAGGATTTAATCAACATAAAATATCTCATTAAAAAAAAATTAAAAAAAAAAAGCCTATAGAAGTTGAAGAAAGAAATATTTTAAGAAGAAAAGCAATTACAGAAATACTAGAAATTACACAAATACGCAAACAGCAGCAAGTTAAAAATGTAAAATGGAATGGAACTAGAGAAGAGAAGAAAAAATCATCAATGAAAATACCTAATTTATGAAACATTGTCGAAACAACTTGAAATACCATGTCCCACACTGCACTATAATGATAATCAAGTAAGCTCTCAATAGTTGCACACACTTTTTCGATAACTGTTGGCCCAGACTTTCTAGAGTCTAGGTTTTTATTTGTCATAATCTGATCTACACCCTGTTTAATCAAGCTTTCATCAATGCAATTATTTATCAAACTCTTCAATGCTTCCATTGCTGCAAATATGGCCTCCTCATGTTCAGAGGCCAAAATATCTGCCAGACCAAAAATAATGAAGAAACCAAAATTACTGCTGATGTTAATTTGATGTGTAAAACTAAAAACAAATTCAAGAAATTACCATTACCTTTAAGTGTGCTAAATACAAGAGGTAGCTTAACCACACAAATTTTTCTATTCAAGTTATATACTTTTCTCATCCCAACATCCAACAACCGAGCAGTGAAAGTCATACTATCAACAGATGTCTCATTCGATGACACTAACATAGCCAATGAGCATAAAAGCTCAAGCAACACTTCTGCAGAAACATCAGAAGTAGGGTGTAAACAAATTACATTTAAACTATCAGTTATACGCCTAGTAACAACAGGTTGGCGCAATTCAAGAAGGGTCTTGTAATACTTTAGAATAGTAGTCTTGCACTTGATAGACATAAGTGGAAGACATTCCTTTAAAGTATCAAGAATATGAAGAACCTCTTGAGCTCCTCCTCGCGGCCCTTCATTCTCATTAGCAGAATTTGATCCACCAGCAAGAAGAAGAAACCTTTCAAATGTATTAGTAATCCCTTCACTCGCTGGTGCCAATAATGACGTTCCTTGAAAACTGTGTAACACATCACGTGTACATGCATTTGCTTGCATTCTAACCTGTTTTAATTTTTAAGCCGTTAGCAAATTTCAATTCCATAAGATCAATAACAGTTAATCAATAAGTTCAACGAAAAATCAATAAATCACCTTTGAACGCGAATCGATAATAAACCCCAGCAAAAAGTTGTATAATTGAGAAACATCACTCCAATTAATTGTATCTTTAATACTTAAGATGTGAGAAATACATTTCAAAGCCGAAACAATTGCACCAATTGTTAACGAATTCACCCTTAAAACCCTAACAATCAGTTCTGATAAGAAATCTCGTTTTTTCTTTAATATAGGAACCGAAATTCTTGGGAGGGAAAGAGAGAGGATCGTGATAAGAGAATCGATGGCGTGAGAGGGAGGGTGGTTATTGTTGTCGGAAGAGAGGCGGTCGAGAGAGGAGCAAACAGCGCCGAAGTAAGCGATGGGTGTGGACGGCAGGTTTTGGTCCTTGAGTTCCTGGGACATGGCGCCGATTACTGTGCATAGGTGCTGGTGATTTTCTTGTGGAGAAGTGGAGAACCGAGAGATAATTAATTCGCAGAAATCGTCTGTTGTTGTGGAAATTGTAGAGAAATCATCCACTTCGACGTCTTCCATTTCGGCTTGATTAATGGAGGTGCAATTTGGAGTTGCAGAGACTTGAAAACCCCTAATTCTGAAGAAGTAAGGGTAGGGCTTCTTAGGGTCTAGGGAGAGTGAGTGAGTGAAGAAATTGTTGGATTTGGGTTTTAAAATAATAGGGGAAGAGAATTGGGCCAAAGCCCTAAGGCCTCAGGTCTTAGACCTTTGTGTTCGTCACAGCCCACGAGTTCTTCAACGCAAACGACGCATCGTTTGCTAGTAATCTTTTAATATATTATGTTCTTCGTACACTTCATCATTCAGTAGAGATTACTTATAAAGCACATAATGCATCAAATCCCTGATTTTAATTTTTATAATCTCTTAAACACCTTTTAACTTTTCATTTAATATAACAAACACTTAAATTTTGTATATTGTATAAAATTATCTATTGGAAAGTATTTAAATATTAAAAAATTATAATTTTTTATGTCAATTTAACAATTTAAAATATTAAAATAATTAAATGGTTGAAGTTTATATGTTTATTTATGTGATTTCCCTATACAAAATTACTTTGTATTATTATAATATCTCAAATTTTCTCACATTTTGTGTGTCTTAATCCATAACGACAAAGTAATATAGATAATAAGAATATATATTAATATTTAGTGAGGATTATAAAACAAAAACGGAGGTTAACAGAGCATTATGTGTAGAACTAAAATGAAGTTATTAAGATCGATCAAGTCATCTAATAAAATATTTTTTCATATATTATTTATATTTTTAACATTAATATGGTAATTTAAAAATAATAAAATAATTGATTTCAGAAACGAGATTAACACGAAAAAAATTAAAATATTTTCATTTCATTGAATGAACCTCCCCGTGCTTTTCATGTCAGTTTGCTCCCTTGGCAATTGGCATTGTTCTACTTCTGTAACTCACGATAAGGATGTTTAATTCAGAGATTTAATGCAGCTGATAGTTATTTATCACTGAATAACTATATTAAAGTATTTAGTAAAGACTTAAAGTGATATTTGATTTAATCTCAATCAACTACTGATTATGTCAATTCTATTTTAGAGCTTTTTCTTATCAGCTGATAGTCAATTTGATTCTTTATTTATTCGAACACTATTAAAACTTATTAACAGTAACTTACTTTAAATTGATCTTATATAATTAATTTTTATATTTTAAAATAAATAATAATTATTTTGTAATTATTCTTAATAGTTAATATTTAAAATTATGTTATTTGAAATTATAAGTTTTTATTAATAGAATTTGAATTTAAATTTATTTTTTAAAATAATTTTTATAAATATTTTTAATAATAAATATAATTGAGCTAAAAAATTAATTATTAATTTATTATTTATTATAAATTATTTTTATTAATTTATATTATTAAATATAATATATTTAACGATAAATTATATATTTTCAACAGTCATTTAATATATTAACAGCAACCACTAATAAAATTTTACCAAATAATTTAATTTATCAATTATTATCTATTAGCTACTAGCTCTATTAGTGTGGCGAATTAAACAGGCTTGACATTTTTATAGTTGGATATCCAAAATTAATGTCGTCTTCTCATTTGAATTCCTTTGCAATTCTCCATAAGATTTGCATTGTTACATGCATGCACCTTTGAATTCTAGACATCATACGGCTTTGGAGAGAGTAATAAGATAGTTTGTGTCAGTAATAACTACTCTTAATTCCAATCAGCAAATGCCACACACACTATACTCTCTATGGTTTCTTTCTATGTAAACGGGAGCAGCGAAACACAAATAATTAAAGACACGTGTCCTGGTGTATATACACGTGCGAGACATTGGTTTGGTTTCTACGTGAATTTATTTATTTTTGTGGCGCTGGACCACCCCAAGTCCATTAAATATGCACACTATTTAACCACAAAGCAGCTACATTGGACCGTTAGCAGGAGTGAGATTTTTAATCAAATTTGCAGCTTTAATTATACCTCCAAATATCTCAATTCATAAAACGGATCTTGTCAACCAAATCCCCAATTTCACCTTAACATTGAGTTTTAGTGGGTAATACACTTTATTATTCTCTTCTTGCTACTGCTACTAGATTATTTTCATCTCTCTTGATGCATTTAAAGATAGAACAAAGTATATTTTTAAAAATAAAATCACACGATGTGACCCTAAAATTTAATCATTAAAGGATTAATTATTATATAGCTAAACATTATTATAATATGCTATCCAAATAGGTACCACAGATATGCAGAAAATAAACATTGAATACAAATTTGGTTCATCTTTAAAATTAAAGTTAGTAAGATATAATTATCTTGAATTCAAACCTCAATAGAAATTTACTTTAGAAAAAAAAGACAGAATTAAGCCATAGAGACGCATGTCTAGAGAGCATGAAATTGGATTAATAATTAACAAGTAAATACATACATCTTACATTTAAATATAGCTACAAAACTATTAAATTTTGAAAAAAAAAAAAAAAAGGAAATACATAGACAAAACCCATACAGATATAATAATAACAATAATTAAGTAATGATGAAGATAGATTAACAATCCATAATCCACTGAGTCACTATTTAAGGCCTAATTAAACTAACCACGGCTCTCACCAAGACGATTAATCATGTACAAAGCATTACTAGTAACTCTAGCCACATTAGTAATCTTTCTCTTAACATCACACTTAACTTTCCTTTGAACCTGTTCAAAACCATCAAGACAAGTCTCTTCATTAGTCAAAGCAGCACTTACCCATGTTTGAGCATTGTTCATTTGCCACCTAAAAGTTTCCCCTCTCAAATGCTTTAATTCATTTAGCGTATTACTCAACTCATCCACCGAGTCAGATATCTGCTCCACGCAGTCACTCAGCGCAACTCGTTCTTTCCTTGTTTTTAGCCCAGACGATAGTGAGCTCAAGTACTTGGACACTTTACTGGCACGCCCGAGGCTCACTTCCACTGCTGCAAGAGCTAGGTCGTGCGGGGTGTTGGCTGGGCCTGAGTAAGAGGAGAGTGTGCGCATGCAGAGGTTAGGATAACTCGCGTGGAGGCATGATGAATGGACCAGATCTTGTGGTGCCGCGCCTGCGCTGTGGGTTTTTGCAGCGGCGGAGCAGAGAGAAAGGAAAAGGATGAAGAGAGAGAATAGAGGAGGCATTCCCCAGTGCTCAGTTTGAGTGGAGCTGTTGCTGTGTGCGGGTACGAGTGATACTAACTCTTGCTGACATTAGGTTTTATAAGAGAGTTGAATGTTAGTATGGGCTTTGGGTTGTAGCTTAATTACACTACTGCCATCATTTCTTTTTTCTTTTTAACAGTATAAAACTGAAACTGTATTAAGAGAAATATGGGTGTATAGGGTTATTTTGGGGAAGGGGATGGATAAGAAAACAGAGGGAGTAAATGCAAAAGCAGCTAATAGCAGTCGGCACCAAAATTTTTGCTCTGCGTGTTAATTGACCATGCTCTGGCGAAGGCAAAGGACTCTAGAGTCTTGGCCAATAAGGTTATCCTTTTTCAAGTTTGAAAGTCCCAATAGCGATTGAACACGTCTACCAGATAGCAGAGGCCATGAAGGTCTAATATGCATTGTCCTTTTCAAATTATAGTCTTTTTTGAATACCAAGAGAAAGAAAGAGATTCAATTTTTTATGTTCTAATCCTGCAATTGCATGCTAATTAAGTGGAATATTTAAAGGATTACCTCAAGGAGAAGCACTGTATTCTTGTACTAAACCCATATAGGATATATGGATGATTGGATGGACAATATCAAGCGACTCCCACACGCCTACTTGTGAATTATTGAAAGAACATGGACAATGGCCAATGGAACCAAATTTGATGGCAGTGGCATACGTGTTATCTAGGATGCACAAATATAGTGGGCTGAAAGCTAGATTAGGCTAATGTTTCTACTCTAGAGACTAAAAAGAAGTGCTGAAACCCTACCTTGTTGTCTGGGTTTTAATAAACACAGCAGATGATACAAACCCAATAATTATCTAAAGCATTTAATTGCTTTTCAGATTGATGGGTATTGCTATTTGATCTAAAAAAAAAGGTCTTGAAATTGAAAACCGAGTAATTATGGCCCTGCGATAAATGAATTATTGAATCCAAACTCGAAGCATCTTTTGTCATTGCATGATCTATTAATCTGCACCATTGATCCAAAAGATAGCCAATTTCTTTTTCTTTTTTTTTTTCTTTTCTTTTTTTTCCCTCTAAGCTGTGAAACAAGGCATGTGCCACGGACAGAGCAATAGCAGAGGGCCAAAATGCAATCACGCCCCACCTCCAAGGAGTTAATATGGACCAGCTGGATTTATCTCTTCTATTAAGTAAAGACTAAAGAGTGCAAGAAGAGTTCTCAATCCCTTTCAAGTGTGAGCAGGGAGATTTCGAGTCAGAGGGGTATAAAGGAAAAGACTATTAATAAGTAAAAGAATGGAGTTAGCAGTATCATGTAGTTAGATAGGATCTTAAGCTCACCTAATTTCAGAGACTTTCTGCAGCGATGATAAAACTTTTGAAAGGAGGAACATCAGCTGGTCCCATTAATAAACACTTAGTGTTGCATTAACTTCGATTTCTATTTCCAGGCACCTTTATCTTTCATTAGCAGAAATAGGTCATATCCTATAGACACAGATGGAACGAAAACCAAATAACCAACAAATACATCAATCTAGCTAGCTTACTACATGACTACCTATGCAATTTCAAATGTCCTGTCCACCTGCAACTATTTCAACGTCCTGTACTACCTAAAAGCTTGCAAAGATTAAATAAGTTTGAATGTCATGTTTCTTTATAAACAGATTCAACAAGATAATCAATGTTTGTAGAATATTATATATATGTTTTTTATAATTCGGGTCAAAGCACTTGTATACCTCTGGAGAACTTTAATTTTTGGTACACCCCACCTTAATTGAAATAAAAATGAAACATTTTAGTTACTAGTTAATTCATCCAGCTAAATAGCATTACATGTTCATTTTTTGCATATCATGCAAATTAAGTTCACTTCTCTCCTCTCAGATCCGCTCATAGTAAAACTATTACTGAAATGATTGTCAAGCCCTTGAAGATAATGTCAAATATCTCAGAGCTTCATCCGTACAGAACATAAATTGTGCTGGCAGGAAGGGTTTAGGTCGGAAGGTACTTGACAACAAAAGTCACAAGTCATAACCCCGTTTCCGAAAGCCTACAAATAGTGTGTCTTGGTGCATCGGAAACAAGAGGGTGCTGTGGTAGTGGTTCTTATATGGGGACAAGCTAGCATCCTTGCTCTTTGGGCTGGAATCTTGGAGAGGGGCTATTACCCATGTGATGCTGAGTTGCAATCATACAAGAAAGCTGGGGTTCACATAGCAGCAAAGATTAGAACAGGATTCTCCAAAATTAATGAATGCTCCTGTTTACATCTACGAAATCGTTTTTAATTGGCAAATGCAGAGACCAATATTAAATGTGGCTGGAGCAAGCATTGCCCCACAATTTTTAATTCAATTATTTTTATTTTTTTTGGTGGAAATTTAATTGAGTGACAATGGCAGGCAAGGGTGCTTTTATTTGGCTTGCTGGAAAACAAGGTACCTGTTGTAATTGTAAGCTATGATATATTTATATGTGTCCCTTTTCCAGCTCATAGAAATCCTAGTTCGCTAACTAGCATAAAGGATGTTAAAAGACCGAGCTAGTTCTGCCTACCAGAACTGGCGGTGCCATCATTTTTTAACCTTAGTTAGAATTATGAAATGTGCAACATAATAGTTATGATATTCAAAAGATAGAGGTACGTTTTGTGCATTTAAATCCTATGGAAATTCTGAAAGTATTGCTATTCATCAAGACTAAATTCAGTGGTAAAATGTATTCTCATCTTTTCTTTAGGAAGAAGAATCAGAGATCTAATGATTATCTTGTATTAGTGAAGTAGTTTATCAAAATAACACCAATAGTGGTCGCCATTGATCCAAATATATCATTTATAGTTAGCACTGGTCTATTGCTCTCATCAGATATTGATTAATTTGCTCAACTATCAAACCACAAATTGGTTTGGATCAAATGATAGTCAATTGAGAGAGAGAGAGGGACATTCCTACTTAAAACTTGACTTGTGTATTTAGGTGAAGGAGAACATTTTCCAAGTAACTAGCAATAGATAAAGCCCTGCAGTAGCCAATTTTGGCAGGCTGATTAGTATTCTTCTAATACGAGAAGAAGACAAATCTATTCAAAATCGTGTACTACAAATATAGCGTGCTTTCCACGTGGATTCTTATCCTTATCTCTCTTTCTCTAATTAGCTAATTAGGATGCTCCAACACATAGCACAAACTAAGCTATAAGATAGAAGAAGATTTTAGATGTTAAATTCTGTAGTCTGTTTGTTCACCTTGCAAATAATATGCTATTCTTTTTCACGTGTTAAATGTTATTTTTTAGGTCCGGCTCCATATTTCTTAAGAATAATATTATAACAATATTAAATTAATAAATTAAATATATGATCCAAGAACATTTAAATAAAATGATAAAGACTTATTATAATTTAATTAAAGTTTCAAATTTGAATAAGTAAATGTATTAAAATTTTTAAAAAAATATATATATTGTTGTCCGTAACAATCTTATCCGGCATACTCTAAATTAAATATATATATATACTAAATAATTATATCTAATATAGGTCAATAATTGAAACAAAACAAAGACTATCAATAGGAGTGGAAATATACAGTATAGTATTCCTCGCAATTGACATAGGTTAAATGTAATGTAGCTTTCACCGATGATAATAAAATCTGCAGCGATGCTGATCAAATAATTTAGCACTGCATTAGAATATGCGAATTAGGTACGCCGATAGGGACCACGCGATGGCCGGTGGCCCTTCCCCTTTCCTCAGCCTTTTTTTTTTTTTTTGGTTTTTTTTCTAAGTGGGCCAGTTCTATTAGTTTTGCGGCCCAAGGCCGGTGGCTAAACTAATCCAGTTGGACCTTTTCTCCACAGCAATGGTTGATACAGTAGTTATCTGAAATCGTTGTATTAAGTGGATCTCTCTGTTGATGCATGTCACTTGTCCAAACAAAGCAAGCTTAGTGGCTCCTACTTCGGCCATATATAGAAAGTACTCACCAAAATGTTGTTTTACGTTTTCAGTGTAACAGAAGATGAATTGCTGGCAGGAACCCTGGTGTTCCTAAAGCATTTGTTTGCTTGTGATAAAAAAACGAATGGCTGCGCCACTTAATTGAAATATAAAAATCTGAAACTCAAGTTCGGGACCAAATGTATCAATGGCTAGATTCTAAAATATTACGAACCTGTCGCTTTTCCAGAGCACTAATATTTTAATTACAAACTTGGCACCCTTTCCCTAGCTGCATCACCTTATTATTCTATGCTATTTATTTGCCTTTCAGATTGTTTTTTTTTTAGTTGCACCGGAAGATACTCCGAACCAATGTTGTTTATATTATTTGAATTAATTACATAGCCTTCTGGGTCATAAGGCATTTTCTTAAACTAAAATTGATTCCCCAACTTATTAGGTTGAGCTACTCAAGGAATCAACCATTTCCAAACAATCATCAATTAGTAGTGAACAGCACAATTGTTTTGGTGTGATTATGAGACATATATATTAAGTTTCATCACGCAACCATTATATATAATTATAGCTAATAAGTATTAGATTTACTTAATAGAAACATAGAACAGACTATTATTCCTTTGTTTCAAAAGGTTTCTCTAACCCACAAATATATTTACATTTTGGGAAAAAGAAAAACTTTAATCAAGAAGCTAAATAAGCTTCTAAATTATACTCTAACCCCCCACCTAACCATTACCAAACAGCACAGCCTGAGCTACAGTTCCCATTCCTAACCTCATCCCATAATCTAACAACGTTACCGTTAAACACCGTCAAGTCCTGATTCCTGTACCATCCCATCTCACTCATTCTAGTCCTTAACACTATTCTCTCCGGCCACTCTTCAGACCCACCGCAACCCCACACTCCGACCACCGTGCACCCATCACCGTCACAATTTCCATCACTTTCTCTATCACCTGCATAATACATTACAAACTTCCCTTTAGAAACACCGTCATTTTCGAAAATGGATAGTCTCGAAGACAAAGACGAAGATGAAGCAGTATCTGAAAATGAAAGAGTTGGGGAAGGTGGTGACTCCGGTTGCGATGTTTCAGGCCGAGCCTCGTCGTTATTATTATGCGTGTCAATGCAAATAGCTGAAGACAGTACTCGTGGCTGCTCCGATTTGAGACCAGCAGTTTTGATTCTCCAGAAGCTGACAGCTGCAGTGAGAAGAGCCACCCATGTCCACAGATTGTTCACCACTGTAAAGATCCCAAAGCTCACATAATTGAAAGCCAAAGCTTCCAGCCGAGAATCTAAGACGTTCATGTTTTAACCACTCGTCTCGTGTGTATCAAAGATTTGTTTTTGTGTTTATGTTTATGACCCGGTGACCTCGTGATAAGTTTTTGTTGGTGGGTGGTCTTTAAGAGGATGCGAGAATGACTGTCAGCCGTTGGATCAAGCAAGCGGGGTGAAGGATCTGATTTTAGATGCCGAGAATCGACTGCAGAAGATGCTTATTTGTTGAGATAGATCCAATTTATATACCAAAATTCTGCGCTCGATCTTTTTCCTCTTTTCTCTTAATTTATTTTCCTATATACTGAAATTACACGTGTAAGGTCAGGAGTGGGTCTCGTCATCTTCGCCCCGGATACAAAGAGGGAAAGAGAGATGTGAAGTAAAGAAACGTGACTGTGAGGTGACGGTTGCATACACGTGGTAGAATGTAAGAGGTCTGTAAAGAATTTTACTGCGTTACGTTTACCTTACTTAATATGTGTTCCTTTTAAGTTATATAAATTTCTTTATTAAATTTCGTGGATGTTTTTATTTATTTATATATTTAGTAATAGATAGTTGATATATATATATATATATATATATATATATATATTTATTTTTAATATATATAATTTTTTTTATTTTGATATTATATTAATTTCTATTTATAATCTTAATTTTATGTTAAATATAATTTATACAACACAGATGAATAATTAATATTTATTAATTTTAAATAATAAAATATATAATTTTTAAATATAATATATATAATATAGTATAATAATGTTGATATTTATTATTACATGTTTTAAATGTGTGGTTGTGGCGTGTTAGAGTGACTGGAGCTGTATTTTCTTCTTTGTATGCGTTTGACGAGTGAAAGTAACATCACCATACCAGCATATGATCCACAAGGTCTTTGGCAATCGTCAAGTATAAACATGTTCTTCGATAGTAACGATAAAAAGTAGACCCTTATAATGTCATATTAATAGTAGTATTGATGCTTAATCAGTACTTTAAATACAGTTAGTATATTACTTAATCAGTTATTTTTTAAGTAAATAAATAATTTTAATTTTAAGAAATAGAATATTGTTTATATTTGTATTACTAATTTATAATCATAATCAATAATATTTTTAATAAAGTTTAGAGCCAGGGGGGGGGGTCTGACCTAATAGGAATGCAAAAGTTGTTGACTGGGCGTGTGGTCTGTGGGAAGAAAGACAGGGGCTTCATCGTGAGTCTGGCTTTGCCAATGAGTGTCCATATCTATTGATGAAGGGTTGGTGAAATTTGTGTTGTGGACCAGTGTTTCACAATTTATGAGTTTTAATTATGTTAATATTCTTTATTCAAAAATTGAACTTTGACTCTATATGCATTTAAGTCTTTTTCTGTTACATTTTGCTATTAGTCAATTTAATTAAAAGATTTAATGTATTATTTTTTAATTTAGTTATTGAATTAATATTAAATATTAAATTCAATACAAATATTTCTCTACTAAATTAAGCATATTTTTTGAATTTTAGCTTAATCTAATCCTAACATCTACCAAAGTTTATTTAAATAATTTTTACCCATGTAGAATAAAAAATTTAAGTCTTCTAAAGAGTATTTATATTGATATTAGTAATTTAATACTAATTTTTTTTCCATTTAAAAATATTTATGATAATATAATATTCAGTTTTAATTTTTTGATGATAATCATGAGCTCAACATTTTCATTTTCTTATAAATTTGTTATATTATTTTGATTGTTTAGCAATAAATGGTAATTACTTTAGGTATTTTATTTTATTAGTTTAAAAAAATATTTGATGTTGATATCTAGTAATTATTGATTGATATCCTTAAAACTATAATTACATGTGCTAAAATAAATAAATAAAATAACGAGTTAAAATATTATTTAATTATTTCCTGTCACGAACTAAAATTAAACAAATATTAGGATTGAAACTTTTGCCCCAATTTAAAAGTTAATTTGGGTTCAGTTTAATATTTAATTTTAAATTTAAAGACAAACTACTTTAATTTAATTGATTAGGTCATTTCACTGAATAAATCAACAATAAATTTTAATAAAGAGACACAAATGTACATCAATTTTCAACAATCATTTAAGCCAACTTTTAAATAAAAAGTATTAAAGATATTAAGAAATTTGCTAGAGTAATATTATATCACTTCATTATTATAAGCCTGCTTCTAATTATATCCAATCAATCAATATAATTTTTTAAATAATTTATTAGCTTTATAGATATTTTTTATGATAAGTTTATATTATATATATATATATATATATATATATATATATATATATATATATATATGTAATTTTAGTAATTTATTGGTATGTCTTATATATAATATATGAAAGGTAAATACTTTTACTTTACTTTAGCTTTATTGTCTAATTTCAGGTGATAATAGTTAAAAAGAAAAAATATGAGTAAAATATACATAAACGAACTTTAATTGGACCACTACTGCGAAAGGCTCGGAATAAAGACACGTGGACTACCAATGTTGCAGACTTAGCAAAATATATGAAGGCCCACAAAGAGAAATTAATTAGTTAATATGTAATTAAGAATAATTACTTTTAAGTTGTTTACTTTTAAGAATCTCTACAAATAGTGGAGATTAGTTAAACAAAGGACTTCGATCTATCATTCTTCTCTCTCTGAATTCTTTACAGTTCATCTTTCTGAATTCTTTACAGTTCATTTTCCACAAATACTTAGTTAGATTTGCATTATTCTTTCAAGGATCAAAGAAACTTTTCAGGACATAGAGAGTAAGGACCAATCATCTTCATTCCTTGAAGAATTTTTAAATTTTGAGGGAGATTTAATTTTCTGTTTTATATTTCTTATGTCTTTCTATTTAATTTTAATGACCATTAAATTAAATATATCATGTTACTTTTCATAAGTGTTTAGTTTAGCTTTTTATTTATGTACGAACCTTATTTATTACGAGTTTAACGAGTGATTCTTTACTTTCATAACTTTATTAGTTACATAAATTATTGTTAGTTGGCCATCATATCAATTTAAGAGTAATATTTGTTAAAAAAATATTTGGATTAAAAATATTAAAAACACCGTATTTACTTTAACCTATATTGGTATAAAAAACCTATATTGCATTATTAGCTTAAGTGACTCAGGGAAAAGGCACATCATTATCTTATTCATTAGATTTGGGCTTAAAAAAAGAAGAAAATTACTAAATATAAGCTAAACTAAATGTTATTTTATCGTATAGTTTACATTAAATATTTCATTTACATATTACTTTATAGTTTATTTAATTTATTTTATAAACCTTAAAACTATTTTTAAAACATCGTCTTAGAGTGTTTAGATTTACTTTTAATGTTTTTGTGTGATGGTATTTATAGTATATATCTATAGCTTTGTGAGATCGACCTCATAATGAACTTTTTCATATTAACATTCGGTTCGTACACTTACGAGTACTAAGTTTGAGACATCACTTTACAAATTTAGATTATCAATAAATCTATATATACTTTTAAATTATTCATATAAGTCAGAATTATATAAGTGGAGCTTACAATTGTCAAATATTATTGATTAAATTCTTAAAAAAAAATATTTAGTTGATCAATAACTAAATATATATATCACTAATATAGTACTTAATTATATTAATAAAATTAAAATATTTTAGTTTTTATAAATTTATAAAGTATAATACATTAAAATGACTATCAAGTATTAATATAACCAAATCTAAGGGAGAAAATTATAATTTATTTTGTTGCACTCATATAATTATAATTTATTATGTTGCACTCATAGTCCTCGCATATTTTAATAATAAAGACAGAAGCACATAATAATTTTTAAGTATTATTTATAAGATTTTGCTAGAATATTTTATTATTATAAGTATATGCTTTAATTAGAGATAATTAATTGATATTGTTTTAAATAAGTTATTAGTTTTAGATATCATTCTATTAATATAAATTAAATTTATATATAACTTTTAATTATTTATACAAATTAAACTAATATAGGTAAAACTCTCATAATTTTTAAGAAGTATCAATTAAATATAAAAATATATAATAAATTAAAATAATATATTTAATTGATCAATATATAATTAAATTAATATAATATTTAATCATATTAATTAATTATTATAAATTAAAATAATATTAATTATTATAAGTGAGTGTAAATGAAAATTAGAATTTCAACAAGCAATTGTAAGAAAAAGGCTGTGTAAATGGACTTGTTGGGTAAAACCTGGATTGAGCCTAGAAATATAATTGTAGCATAGAGTGACTCAATTGGTTTATAAAGAGAATGAGGCTTTGGGCTTGAATTGAGCATTTCAATGGGCAAACTCATGAAGTGGGCTTCAAAATGAGATGTTGCCAAGGTGCGCTCAAGCACCGCTTTCTCAAACAACGTCGAGTATGAGCCTGGTTTTTTCAAAAAACATTATTGTATTTGTATAACAATATTTATTTATTTTTATATTTTATATAAGTACTAGTAATTTTAATTCTTTTTTTCTCACCAATAACTAAGATATATTAAAATACCAGTGTACTAAATAAAATCAAAACAGACAATAAAATTTGACTCTACTCGTAGTTTTATACTTAATGACTCTTTTCAAAGCAAGATTCAACCTATACAAAAAATAAATTCTGTTCGAGATGCTCAAATGCTTTATTTTTATTTGTATATAGGCATGCTTAAATAAATTACAAGGTGATAATTAACTATATTATCATGTAATTTGATTTTCCATATACACATACTAAAAGATTCAAATAAACGACTATACATGCATATAATTACACTATACTTTCCCGGCTAGTTCAAAGATTATTAAATAACATTAGCAACTAGTAGAAGAAATTGCAACGTAATATGGTGTACCCTCATAAAAGAAAAATGCAACTACAACATTGAATTATGAAGGGCATTTCAAGATGCATAATTATATATTATTGGATTATTAGTTAGAATTAGAGATTCTATGAAATATCAACAATTTGTAAAGATAAAAGTCCAACTAACCAAGTGATTAGTTTTATCCATTTTAATATTAGTTAGACTCAAACTCAAATCTATTTATTAGGTTCTAGTAATTTTTCAGTAAATTTATTTTTATTAATTAAAATTATAATAATTTAGTTGATTAATTCTTTTTATCCTTTTTACATGAAAGTAAAAACTTAAACTGTAATATATCATATTAATTTGGACAAATCACAATGTAAAAAAAGGAGAACAAATATGAAGAGTTTGAAATTTTATATAAAAACAACAAATTCGTGATTAATAATTTAGAAAGAGTCCATGGGAAAAAGGAGGGGGCGGCTTTGACGAAGGGCTTAATTTGGACAAATCACATTTCAGATTTGTGGAAATAGTGGGACCATAAACAGAAGTGGCATTTCTTAAGCTGGAAAAAGGAAATTCCTGTCTGCCTGCATGCATGCATGCATGCATACTCTGAAAATCATGGAGAATTAGACCTTTCAATTATCTAGCGAATACGACTTTGTGGAACAGAAGTTTGAAAAATCAAACCCTTTCATTTCATGTGATCAATTCTCAAGAAAGGTACATTATTGTCGCCTATATATATATATAGCAATCTATTTTTTTATTTATTTTTTCTTTTCAATTGTAATTTGTTTTTACTTAAATATAAAACCAACTGTATACAATGAGAATTAAACTTGAGGGACTAATAACGTAGCAATTGTATTTTCATTTTTCGTCAACATCAACCTGAAATATCAGTAGCAAATGAACTAACGTGAAAATGGCTTTCATCTTGAAACTGAAATACGATTTTATTGGTGATTATATGAATATTGGTGCCATTTTATTTTTTTTATCATTTCTAGCGATGCCGAGGCAAATGGCTTTCTTTTGTGACTAATATTTCGAAGGTTAATTCATTTAGCCGGTTACAAGATATATATATATATATATATTAACTTTTTTCATTTTAAAATCTTTTTTATATGTATATTTAATTTTTGACACATAAATTTTTTATTTTGAAATGTATATTACTTTTTACACATGAAATTTAAGTTTATGTGATTTTTTTATTAATTTATTGATTAATGAATTACATTCATGGTTAAATACGGACTCTAATCCCAAGAGATATGATATTAATTATATTTTGATATTATATTAATTAATAAATAATTTTTTAATTAAATAATGATACTAATTATATTCTAAGAAATAGTAGCGCATTAATTATATTTTAATATTATATTAACTAATAAATAATTTTCTAATAAGATAATAATATTAAATTTATCCTAAAAAATAATATATTAATTATATTTTAATATTATATTGACTAATAAATTAATTTTTATAATTAGATAATAATTCTAATATAGAAAATAACATCTTAAATTATATTTTTAATATTATATTTAATAATAAATTAAAATTTTAATTATATAATAAATTTTTAATTCTAAAGAAAGTAGTAAAATTAATTATATTGATAAATCAATTTATAATATTAAAATTAATTAATAGATATTTTTAAATTTTTAAAAAACTAAAGACATTTAAAAATAGTTAGTTTGTTATTATTTTTTAAAATTATATAAAATAATATTAAATATTAAAAAATTTATTAGATTGTATCTATCAATTTGATTTTATAATTAAAATAATAATAACGGCTATGCAACGTACGGGTAAGCGACTAATATATATTAATTTCTAAGATTTAAAATTTATTTGATACGTGTGCTTAATCTTTGACATGTAAGATTTTTACTTTGACATATGTACTATTTTTAACACATAGGATTCAAGTTTATGTGTAATTTTATATTTTTTCTATTAATTTATTAATTAATAAGTTACATTCATAATTAAACACTCATTCTAATTCTAAAAAATAACATATTACTAATAAATTAGTTTTCTAATTAGATAATAATTATTCTAAAGGATAATATATTAATTATATTTTGATATTATATCAACTAACAAATTAGTTTTTCAATTAGATAATGATTTTAATTATAAAAAATATTTTTTTATATATTATATTACTAATAAATTAATTTTTAATTATATAATAATTTATAATTCTTAAAAAGATAGTGTACCAATTACGTTGATAGTATTAATTTATATAATATTATAGTCAATAAAAAATATTTTAAAAATAATTTATTGATAGTATTAATTTAAAGATAATATTAATAGATAAATATTTTATTAAATAATATAAATAAAATTTTAAAAGAATTAAAAAAATTTAAAAAAGTTAGTTTGCTATTATTTTAAAAATTATTATGAATCAAATATTAATATTGAATAATTAATTAAATTATATTTATAAATTTACTTTTATAATCAAAATAATAATAACGGTCGTGCAATGTATGGATAGATGACTAGTTAAAATAAATCTAAAAGTTTTGTGTGTAATTAATAATATATAAAATTGCTAATATAATAAAAAAATATAATAAAAAGTTAGCGAATTATTTTTGGTCATTAATAAGGCTTTTTATATTTCTTGTACCTTCTTTGTTAAAATTCAACTTTTAGAATAAGGAAAGTTTTAGTCATACTTTCTTTTGGAGCAAATTTTAAAAGATAAAATTAACAAATAATAAAATATTATTTAATTACTCTTTTTTTTTTTTTTAAAATTTAGACTCTTTTTCCTAAAATATTCAATTCTTCCAACTAAAATATCCAATTCTTTCAACTTTTACAAGATAATCACCATATTTTCAAGAAATTATAATATAGAATTTTATGTATTTTAAATTCAAAATCTGGCTTTATCTTGCACATGTGGCACTAAATCATAATAAAAAACTCTACACGTCAGTAAAATTAATTGCTAACTCACACATGAAAATTTAGTAATTAGGTTATATAAAAATTAAGATTTTAAAAGATTGATCCCAAGCAGCAATTTCAAAGAGTTCCCTAAACCATAAAATTGCCCTTCCATAACTATTTTTAGTGGCCTTGAATGAAGTTCCGGCCATGCTTAGAAAATAAAGTCTTAGAAATATTGATAAATTCGAACTCAAGAGAGACTTCATCAAATTTATAATAATACTAATAATATAGACATGGAGATAATGATACAAAGACCAAGTAATAAAGCATTACATATAAAAAAAATAAGAACCGTATTATTTAATTAAAAATATTCGGTTGTTGCAACATAACTTCAATAAAATATGTGGCTATATACATATAAAAGAATTAAAACCTCAATGGGTTGTTAATGTCTAGTTTGGGAAGATTAGGAATAAAGTATGATTCTCACATACATAAGTTCCTTGTAGATGTTGTTCTCATTGTCGGGTCGAATGTAGAAAAACAAACTCCAGTTCTGAAAATAGCACCAATTTCATGACGGAAATTTAACCTGAATTAATTATGTTATATATATATATATATATAGTAAAATTATGAATTCAAAAGTAAGTTCGAAATCTTAACAACTATGCCGTGGTAAAAGGGGTTATGCTATCTCCAGTTTGACTTTGACAGTACCCATTTCTTTTTTCTTTATCATTTTAACAATTCCAAATTAAGTCTTTGTTTGGAATACTCGCTTTATCAATTTATAATTAAATTAGTGCCAAGTTTAAAGTTTATGCACAGATGTAAAATAAAATTTCGTTATTATTTGGTCTTTTGAATAAGAATCTGACAAGTAATTTATATATATATATCAATTTAGAGTTGTTACTTTTGTGTGAATAAACAAAAGAAAATTAAGATTTATGAGAGCTTTGAATCAAAAGATCTTGACTCTTGACCAGGAAAACTGGGCATATACAGAATAAGCTTGAAACCATTTACTACAGAATGGTCAATTTTCCATCCATGGTTTTTAGTAAATAAAAGATAATGGACTTTGATTCAAGAAAGCGTACACACTTCCATTTTCAAAACAAATATTAGACATAACGAATAAACTTGTCTTCTGACTCTTTTAATTTCTCTTTCAACCTTCTTCCAGTTTTCTTGGATATTTCCATTATTTTTCAGAGTTATTAAGAACTAAGACCACATGCATTATGCGTCTAATTATGTCGCATATTTCTTCTTCTTACAATCTAATGTTTACTTTTCCTTATATGTCTCAACAGGATTGCGGCCAGCTGTTCCATTCCCTATAGTCACATGCAATTTAGAAAACTAAAAGTCAGAATCTTTTGGTTTTCTGTGACATAAATGGAAGATAACGAGAGAAAGCATCACTCTGCTCTGTGAGTTTAAGCCTTCCTGCCTAGTAACTTGGAAAGTTAATAGTTTTATTTAATTTGAACGAAAGTTTAATTTTGAGTCCTTTTTTATTTTATTTTTATAATTTAAAAATAATAATAACAATGTATGAATTATTTGATATCTAATTTAAATGACAATAATGTTTTTCGGGAGAAAATACTTTAAATCAATGCATTTTATTTTCTTTAAGATCAAGAGTTATTACTTTATAATAAATGCAGCTCCAATAACCGAGCCTCTGGTGAATAAAAAATAAAACAACGAAAAGCAAATAAACCGAGTTTTCATAAATCACTGTATAATTAGTTTTATTTATAGATGATGTGATAAATTAAATTTATCTAAAAATTTGTCCTAATTACAACAATGATAAAAGTATAAGAGAGTTAATATAGTGAATTATTTAATTAAGTGAAGTGTATATATATATGTTGCTAAATTAAAATAAAAGTATATCAATTTATTGATATATATAATGAATTAGTTATTTGGGTATACTGTAACTCTAGTATTACTGACGCAAAACTAATTGCTCAAAGGATGTTGGTGCTATTAATTAATTAGAGATCTTTGAATAGATAAGAGATCCTTGATAAATGGCGGTCAAACATGGGTTTGCCTGCAAAAGCGATCTCACTACTGCAACAAAGATCATAATATTTGCCACCAAGACTAATATCTTTGTTAAATTATCAAATTGGCGTCTCTCCATTTTATTTTGGGTTCCACTAGAAACTGCCATAAGTGATAAGAAGTCGCAGGACATAGGTAATAACTAATAAGTGCCGCCTGAAGGTTAATGTTAAAGCCAAGAGTTTAACGGAGATAAAATGGGAGGGAGGAATGGTCCAATAATTTATCATAAAAAAGGGGACGGAATTGTAATAATATTTTTGGCTCGGAATGAAATAAGGAGTTGAATTGAAAGGAAATTAAAATTAATAAAAAATATTAAAAATTGTAGTTTTTTTTTTAACTCAATTGATTTTAAACTAACATTGATAAAATGAGATTAATTTAAAAATAGACAATAAAATTTAAATTTCACTAATTTAAAAATAAAATTTGAGTGAACGATTGATGAAATCTACCTAAATTTCAATCCATCTCAATTAAACATAATAAAATAAAACAAGGACATTGCTCTTGTATGTATTAATTAAAAGACTAATTTCTATCTACCCAAGTGCGGATATATAAGATGGTAAGGATCTCTTCTAGCTTAATTAAGGTTTCGAGTTTGAATATTGAATACATATACAGTTGCGTCAAAACTCTTGAGAGAGTGTTTTGCCACCTGTAAGAATCATACCTGACACGCTCTAGATTAATTCTAGATGTATGTATATAAAAGAAGACTAATTCTATCTTTTATTAAACAAATATAAATATAATATAATGTTGTATGTTAAATGTATTAAAGGAAAATAAAAAATATAATTAATGGTAATTCTGACTATCATCAAAATCTAATAGTATTCTTTCATTAATACTTAAAATAATATAAGCAGGAAACAAGTTATGCAATGGGTAGGCCATTTCCAGGAAGAATATTGGCCAAGGGATGCAAACATGCAACAAACCCTAGCACATGAAATGACATGTGTTATATGCAACGAATTAGGGTTTGTAATTTACAAAGAAACTCCCCAAAACAACATTCCCCAGTCCAAAAGAAGGCAAAATGAAACCATGTACTTAATGAAATTTCTCATGAGTATAGACAACAAGTTTATTCAACTATTATTATATTGTCATTAGATCTCTCTCTCTCCAACTACAAGTCCAACAGACGGGCCTATAAATATGTGAACCCCATGCACATTTCCTATACAAACATCCCAAAGCCTGAAACAATCATCTTTCATATCTCTCTTAATTTTATCTTTAGCACTTGAGATCATTAATTAGCCAGTATGGCTAGACAAAGTCACCTTTTGGTCTCAAGAATTGGCATTATTGGAGCTGGTGTGAGCGGTTTAGCTGTGCTTAAGCAGCTATCCCACCACAATCCGCTAGTATTTGAGTCTAGTAATTCTCTTGGTGGAGTATGGAAAAGTTGCTCCTATCATTCCACCAAACTTCAGTCCTGTCGTGCAGATTATGAGTTCTCTGATTTCCCTTGGCCTAATAGAGATGACCCAAGTTTTCCTTCTCATCTTGAGATTCTGGATTACTTGTCGTCTTATGCTCAGTGTTTTGACCTTTTCAAGCATATTAGGTTCAATTCTAAGGTGGTGGAGGTCAGGTTCGTCGGTGACAGGGAACCTGCCGATTGTAATGGAACGTATGGAGAGTATGGAAGCCTACTTCCCGGTCATCCAGTTTGGGAGGTGGCTGTGCAAACCAATGATTCAGACACTGTTCAGGTCTTTTTACTAGGGTTTCTATTTGTTTTTCCTTTTATAATCTCGATGAATAATATTTGAACTGAAGCTTATATTTCTGCATTTTATAGCAACAGTTCAATGATTCCACCATAGAATCTCTTTCTTGTTAGAATTAAGAGAATCATATTTAATTGATTCGGTGTAAATACCTTGATAATCCATGCACTTTGAGAGAGTAATAATTTCAACACTTTCACTTATCTTCTTCTTCGTCATTATGCTTTTTAAATTTTATGATTTACATTATATAAATTTCATTTCTCCATTTCAGTGGTACGGATTCGAATTTCTTATAATATGCATCGGAAAATATGGTGATATACCAAAGATTCCTGAATTTCCTCACAATAAAGGCCCGGAAATATTTAAAGGAAAGGTTATGCACCCTCTGGATTACTGTAAACTTGAGAAGGAAGCTGCTTCAGAGCTTCTGAAAGGAAAGAAGGTGGTGGTTGTTGGGTTCAAAAAATCAGCCATCGATTTAGCACTGGAGTGTGCTGAGGCCAACCAAGGTATAATCACACCACCATACAAAACTCTCTATGTTGTATGCCCATTTAATAGATGACCTGCATATATGCTTAGCTTATGAAAACGAAAGATACCTCTATTTATATACTACATCTATAAATTATTAATATTTAATTAATTAAATATCAATGATCTAACGTTTAAGCATAAATATACATATAAGTTCTTGGTTTCACATTTGTTTTGCATAAGAAAGTTGTATTTTCTTCTTCTTCTTTCCTTTATATCTTCTTGTCCCACCTCAAATTTAGCTGGTAAGCTATGGAAAATTTACATATGTTATACCTTTATGCTTTTAAAGAATTGTTTGACTTGTGAGTATATCTATGTATGTTCTTTCCTTCCTTTGAGTCAACCCAGTTATTCATATGGCTGGTTTACTTTTTTTCTTGGAATCCATACTATACAGATTATATATATATAATTTATAGATACACGTCATATTATTACAAATATGAAGTAGATGGCCAATTTTTAATTTAGGCGTTTGCTTTAGGCTTTAATTATTTTCTTCGTAGTTTTTGATCGATTCTTTTCAATTTGGTCTTCATTTCTAACCTGCTTGTCTCCATAACCATCGCTTATCTGACCATTTCATCTCTCAAATTTGATATGTTAACTTTCTTTTTGAGTGATGAAATTTAAAGTTTGATATTTACTTCTACAAAATAGCCCTTTTTTTTTATATTAACTTTATTTTAGTATTATTTCTTGGCGTTAATCTTTTCCTCCATGAAAGAGTGGCAAACATATGTCCATCATGACAAATTACAAAATTTCCCCGTTGAAAAGGGGGAATTTTGGATGATTTTTATGCCTTCTTATAAAAGTAATGTCTAAACGAGAAATGGGCATTTTGTCATCAAGTCTCATAATCAAACCTTCCCAAAAAATTAAAGAAAGAGAAGTGGCATGTTTGGACTTAACGATTTCCCCTCCTACGCACGTTTTCAACTGTTTTAATAGCACGTTATTTTGAATCCAATTTGATTTGGACTATAATACCAGAAAAGACAAAGGAACATCTTCAATTTCAACATCCTCCCTAGAAACAAGAGCATATTATTTCCATTTTTGGCAACTTTGACGAAAGTTGTTCCATTACTTGATTTGCACATGTCATAAAATTCTTCTCAGCTATAAATGAGATCTGACTTAAGAAATTATAAGGTCCTAAGGTTCAACATTAGTTAGAATTTGATTCATTAAAAAAGAAAATAAATTGCCTCCATAGCCCTTTTTGTTAAAATGAAAGGAAAACTTGGATGAGTTGAAGAGATTTTCTTCACATATTTCTCCCCTTTGGAATTCTATTCTGTTCAAAGTTTAAGATTCACATATAACTCCTTTAAGCTTGTCTTTATCATTACAGGCTAAAGTAATTTCATACTCCTAATTAAAGCATTATGAAATTATTTATTTTAATATTCGATTACTTATTAGGATTCAATCTTTAAAAATTTTGGAAGTTAAAAGAAAAAATTAATTTACTTTCAAAATAATGAATGGTGGCTATTTTTAAATGTTTTGCAGGTCCAGATTGGCAGCCGTGTACCATGGTGGTAAGGACCTTACACTGGACTGTACCTCATTACTGGGTGTGGGGCTTGCCATTTTTCTTGTTCTTTTCCACAAGATCTTCTCAATTTATCCACGAAAGACCTAACCAAAGCCTCCTCAAGGCCCTGCTTTGCCTGCTTTTATCTCCAATGGTAACTCACAGCTGTGTCATTTTTGGGTATAAACTCGGTACTCAAGTGCTATTGTTGTTGCCTAACTGAAATAAATATTTGCAGAGACATCTAGTTTCCAAGTTCATAGAGTCCTATCTGCTCTACAAACTTCCTCTGCAGAAGTACGGATTAAAACCCGATCATCCTTTCGTTGAAGATTATGCTTCATGCCAGATGGCCTTAATGCCAGAAAATTTCTTCTCCGAGGCTGACAAAGGCAAGATTCTGTTCAAAAGAGCATTTAAATGGTGGTTCACTAAGGAAGGACTTGAATTTGAAGATAATACTAGATTGGAGGCTGACGTTGTGATGCTTGCAACTGGTTACGATGGAATGAAAAAGCTAAAAAAAATCATGCCAGAGCCTTTTTGCAGTTTGTTAGAGTATCCTGCTGGTGTCATGCCCTTATACAGGTTAAAATTAATTTTCATAGAACTGATATTATATAATGCTAAGTTTCATAACAATTATACAATGCTGAGTTTTGTTTGTTCTTGCAGAGGAACAATTCATCCACTTATCCCAAACATGGCTCTTTTGGGATACATAGAAAGTGTTTCAAACCTTCACACAGCAGAACTACGAAGCATGTGGCTGGCAAGGCTACTTGACAATCGATTTAAGCTTCCAACTGTGGAGAAGATGCTTGAACAAGTTTCTAAGGAGATCGAAGCTATGAAGAGGACAACAAGGTTTTACAAGAAAAAACATTGCATCTCCACTTTTAGCATCAACCACAGCGACGAAATCTGTGAAGAAATGGGGTGGAGTTCTTGGAGGAAAAAGAATTTCCTGGCGGAAGCATTTAGCCCATATGGCACTCAGGACTATCGGCAGGTGTAATAGCCTAACAAGTACATCAATATCCAGTGCCATTCTTTATGTTCAAACATAATAAGCACATTAGTGCGCATCTCGGGGTTTTTGTATGAAAGAAAAATAAGGAAATAGTAGTTGAAAAGTAAATCAACTTATCATGTATAGGATATGAAATCCAAATGTTCAATAAACTGTATTATTCATCTAAGAGAAAGTGTAATCCTTTTTGGTACTTTGAAGTCATCCAGAAATCAGAGACAATGACAGGTGTTTTTAACTACTGGAGCTACAGCTTCAATCCTTGTGAATGTATATATATGTGAAATAACAAAGGATCCTACCCGGTAACTGGCTATTAACTACAATAACTAGAATAATACAAGAATATGTTGAATTCCAAGATAACAGATGAGAAGGGGAAAAGGTAAATATAAAATCAATACAACATACTGAAGGATCAAAGGCTTTGAAGTAATTTCAAGGTTTCATCAATATGCTTTTCGGGTTGAAACTGGTTGTTGTAGATGAGTTGAACCGCACCCTTCTTGTCAAGAACATATGTCTGTCTCCCAGGTAATGTTCCAAACAGATCTCCTGGAATTCCCCACTCTTTTCTTACTCTGTTTCCTTCATCACACAGCAATGTGAATGGAAGTCTGTACTTTTTCGCAAATGCCTACAACCATTTAAGCTTTTCTGTCAACTTCTAGCATGATTGATATTAGTTATGGGCTACAGAATAAGTCAAATGAATAAGCTGAAGCATGTTGTAAAACTATTCTGTAATTGCTAATGGTCTTATAGAACAAAACCAAAAAGTAAAAAGCATAAGGCTAATGATATAGGTTCAATTGCATTCTAATCTCGTGTCTGCATTGCAAGATAATAGAACCAGCACAAAAAAGGGAACGTATGGCTGCAAAACCATGGATATGAACTGCATAAGATTTTAGAAATTTTCCAGATCAAGCATAGACAACTGAACTTGTCTGGATGGGACTAAATTAAAGAGTAAAACTCAATAAGGGATCTACTTTTGTTAATATTATTGTTATAAGGATTTAATTTCAGTAAAAAAAATAAAATTAAGGTAAGCAAATTTACTAGCTGTAGCTCAATTGGTGTACTTATTAGTACCCTACCAGAAATGCAAAACTAACAGTCATTGATATTGAATGCTCTAAGAAAGGAAAAACAAATCCTTTCCGTGATACCTTGTGTGAAGATGGATCATCACCGCTGATTCCAACAACCTCAGCTCCTGCTTTCTTAAACTTCTCATAAGAATCCCTGAAAGCACAAGCCTGCAAGAGCAAATATATCTCCTCTTTAGTATCTGCATTGCTATAAAAGTTGCCATTTCGTTCAACCCGTGTCAGAAATTAAAAGTCCAAAAACTTTTTGGCTGCTAATTATTTGGAATTCAAACAAAATCTTAATTCCTAAATATCTTATGACAATAATGAAAGAGGCAATGTCTCTCTAGCTCACTTGATTATAGTTACCTGCTTAGTGCAGCCAGGGGTCTCATCAGCAGGGTAGAAATAGACAACAACAGGCTTCCCTTTGAATTTGGAAAGACTTACATTCTTGCCATCTTGATCCTTCAATGTGAAGTTGGGTGGCACCTGCCCTTTGTTCACCTAAAAGAACAAGCACCCATCAACAAAAATGAATCACAAAGATCAAAAAAAGTTTACCATTTTGGATCAAATGTACCTTAGCAAAAATGGCAGTCTTAATAGAAGAAGAACTGGGGATAGGAAAAGAAGTAGAATGAGAGAATTTGAGCCCATAAAATTGAGAGTGAGATGATCTGGAGAGAATTGGGAGGTTTAAAGAATGTTGGAGTCTGGGTTTTTGACTAGGAAGCAAAGCGGGCAGAGAGTGCTTAGGTAGAGAGATAGATGCCATTTGATAGAGAAAATGAGAAAAAAAGATAAGGGAACGACAACAATTCAAGAAATGCGCTTTGTTCTTGGTTTCATTTCTTGCATTTCTTTATTTAAAGTTTATATTAAAGAAAGATAAGGAGTGGAAGCAGCTTATTGGGGAGAAGAGGTTGCAAGAAGATGGGGATGGATTGGTTTCTGGCGTGGACAAATGCTGACCCCAACACCCCATGACTCGTTCTGCCACCAGATGCTTTTAACTTTCAATTAGGCTACTCTTCATAAATATCTTAAAATTAATTAAAGATATTTGATATTATTTTTACAGTATAATTTTTTTCTATTTTAAAAACATCATTTTTAATTTTTTAAAATGACGGTGGAATTGTTTTTAAATTATTTTTCAGTTATTTTTATTATCTTTAATTATTTTACTAAAAAAAATAAAAATAACTAAAATTATAATTTAAAAATAATAAAAAATAATTATTTCTAATATTTTAACATAATAAAAATATAAAAAATAGGTTCCATTATTTTACTCCAATCTTCTGTATGAGATAATTGTTTGGCCCAGCAAATGGTGGCCTTGTGCTTTTATAGGCTTGGAAGACTTTATGTAGCGGGCGAAAAGTGGGTATGCAAATTCATAAGTTAGGATGAGCTTTTGCTTTGTTTTACTTTGTTCGTTTTATTTCTATTTTCAGTCACGCTTCCTCTTGAGCTACTAAAACTACACAAATATTTACAATTTTAAATCAGCTAACTTTTATACATTCGTCTCTAAAATTTTATAAAATTACTCTATAACTAAAAATTATTACTTTTATACCCTTAAACTAAAAAAACACGCATTTTTTTCCTCAATCTTTTTTCTTATATACAGTTTGATTAGACAAAGAAAAACTGAAAAAAAAAAAGAAGGAAACAAACCATAATTACTATAATGAGATTAAAAAAAAAAACTATAAGAAGAAAAAAAGAAAAGAACCATATAACAGAGAGAGAGGTAGAATTAAAGAAAAGATGAACATGTTTGTTAATAGAAAAAGAGAGCAGCACCATCGTTATTGTCATTTCTTGTTTTGTCTATCTAAGCTTTTTTCTTATTAGTTGAATTATTTTGTTATATTCGAATATTTGATTTTAATGTGTGGTAATGGAAGATGAATTTCTGATGGCTAAAAACTTTTCTAAAAATAACAAAATTAAAAAATAGAAGAGGAAAAAAATTAAAATGACTTGAGTTTGGATTAATTTGAAATAATTTGAACTATGCTATTTTTTTTTTGTTCTTGTTGATAATTGCTTGGGACACTAATAAAGATTTTCTTGGAAACAAAAAAAAAATAAGTTTTTATTTTTTCTTTTATATGTATTCTTTAGTATTTGTATTTTAAATTTTTATTTTAGATGAAAAGTCACATGAAAATATAATTGATTTTGTTAAACTAGATATTGCAGTTTAGATATTTGATAAAATGTCCGTGTGAAAATAACTAAATTTTTTTAGTATTGTTATTATTAATCCGAATGAATACAGTAAACAATATAAAGTATCTAATGAGTTTATTTCAGGTATATAATATTCTAATTCTTACTAATTTTTTTCCATTTCAATTTTAAAATTATATTTTTATATATTTTATTTAAATATATACACAATATCTATTTTTCTTCACCATTAAGGAATATTGACAATGTAAACTTGATGTAATAGACATTATCATTACCGAAGGACAACAACTTTTCAAACCTAATTATTAACAGTATATAGTATACTCTAAATATATTATGAGTATATAGTTTATACCGAATTATTTTTTGAGTGTACAAAGAATATCATCAAAATATATTATAAGTATACTGTGAGTATATAAATGGTATCTTCATAATATATCATGAGTATATTTAAATTACATTTAAACATACTTATATCTAAATATACCTTTGATGGCCAAAAGTATTGCACTACACAATTAAACTAAAAAAATAAATTCTTTTGCATATATACAAATCATTTATAATAAAGTCAAACAAATAAAATTTACAGCTGAAAATATATCTATGAGAAAATAATACCTACTTAGTATCAAAATCAATACTTCTATCATTAAACCTATTACCAATACCATAAAACTAGTTCGTTATGTACAATGCGTCAACAAAAAAACACATTAAAATTACATCAAGTTTCTTTCCTAAATTTTTTTTGTCTATCCACCTTCTTAAGCTTGCCACATGATTCAGACTCGATATCAAAACTTTCATCATTTTTGGATTTTGTGTAAGAGAACAACATGATTGCAAGCCTCTTCCAATGTTTATAAGCTTGTTGATTAAAAATCATAATTATACTTAATTTTTTTTCATAAAAAAGAATTATAATTTGTAAAACTAGTAAAAAATAAAAAGAAATTAGAAAAGCTACAAGTTCTATGTTTTAAAAATCTCTTAAAAATTATAACAATATCTACATTTTGTTTATTCAACAATATAGAGTATATGTTGATTATATTATGAGTATGATATGAGTGTCTATTGCCATTTTTTGAATTCATTAATACCTATATATTTATTACACAAGTACTATAGATTATAATTTTTAACCACTCATAATAGCTATTAATTAATTATAATAAATATTTACGTACAGTAATTTCAATTCATGAAACAAAGTCATAAAATTGGATATAAAAATTATTGTTATTAAATGTCCTTTGCATTAAAGTCTACGTATCTCATATTTTCTTTCCAAAATCTATTATGGTGAAGAAAAATAGATAGTCTATATATATATATATATCAAAAAAATAAAAGATCATTTTAAAAATTTGAATAGAGGAAAAAATAATAGAATCATAGTATCAACTAAAATTGCTGCAATCTTTTTAGAGTTTGGATCAAAAAAATATTTTGGGTTAAAATTTATGATTTTTTATTATTAACGATCAACTAAAGGAGGTTGAATGATCATATTAGCAACCGGTAATATAAATAAGAGAAAGAGAAAATGATAGTCAAGAATTGTTATGAAAATAAATCATAGAAAAGAGAACAAATAGTGAAAATACGCCATGAAAAATCCAAAATCAAATACAAATCTCCAAAACCACGTACAAAAGTAGAAATGAAAGACAAAGGTTTAGAAAGTGTAAAAAAGAAAAAAGGATTAGCAAAAAAAGAAAAATTTCAAAATATGAAGTATAAAAGTAAACATTAGCATGTAAACTCCTCTTTTCTTTTTAATTTAATGGTATCTAATACAATCAAGTCTTGTATTCATGTTTGCTATAACAAGATCCATTAATTCTTATTCATCCAATTTCAGTTAGACTCAATACTACAAATGTAGAAAAAGGAATCAGAAAGAGTCAGGATGTGTTGATTTTATAAAAGATCTATAAATAAATTTTAAGCCCAGATTTCACTTAGTGTGTTGAAAAAGATAAAATAAAATTGAACATACAAGTTTGAGATAAGGGTATACATTGATACATCAGAAACTTTTGGGGACTGCAAGTGCAATTCAAAGTACCAAGCGCGCCTATTCTTGTTCTTTTCTGGTATCTGCCAAAATCAGTCTCTCTTCAGAACCCTAAAACCCAAAACCCCCAACAGATTTTCAACCTCTTTTATGGTTAGTGTGATGTGATTTAAACGTTTCGAGGAAATGGAAGGAGTGCAGAAGTTTTTCCGTGACGTTTCAAAGGATGTAAAATCAGGGATTTCGAATTCTTCCGTATCTGAGAATCTGCACAATTTTAATTCAAAAGAAGGATTAGCTGCTGCTTTATCTTATTCTGATCAATCTCGTGTTTTAGTCACTAGGCCCTCCAGGTTCTATTTCCATTACCCTCTTCTAATTCTCTTCATTTCTAATCCTTTTTGAGTTTTTCTTTTAAAAGAAATTTTGTTAATTGCTAATTTGTTCAATTGCAGGCAATTAGTTTCACTTTGGACCTGCTCAAAGCTATGTACCGTCTTCTTTATTGCTGGAGTTCTTGTAGGTTACACATTGAAGAGACGTGTTCGCAGATGGGCTTCTAAGCTTCTCAAGACACTGAGAGATGACTGATATGTGAAACGTCCTGCCTTCTTCTTGAAGAAACTAGCTAACTAGGTGACGACTTTCAGTCTAAATTATTGCTACATATGTCTTTATCTCATGGCAATCCCAGGATACCCAGATCTACAAATTGTTAAAAGTAACATCATTGTTTTTGTTGGGATACGCAAACAGATAACTTTCAGTCATACTCTTGCTTACATTCCTAGCATGTATGTATGTTCATTTTAGATTATTTTGTGTCTTGGCTTCGTATGTCTTAGTCATAATCTTAATTGCACCACATAGAATTAATAAACTTTTGTCCAAAAACACCGTTTTTGCTGCGTGACTGCTCCAGCAACTTAGAGACATCTTATCAAAGCCAAAATAAGATCCTTTCTTCTTATGAATGAATCATAATTTAAACCCTACGGGTAGCATATTTCCTTAAGTGACTATATATCTTATGAAAAACACATTTCTGTATTTAGATGACCTTGTCAGTCGGAGTCTGAGAGGCTTGAGCTCATCCACAAATTAATTGATGTTCATTGTCAATGTAGCCAGAACACAGAGTGGACCTTTTCTTTAAAAATTTCTCTTTTTGTTTTTCAAGCTTTCTATTCTGTTGTACAGCATTGCTGTATGAATGGTGTATAATGTAACAGCATTTACATCTAGCTGTTCTACAAATATGAGATGTGTGTGCGTTTGTATATATGTTTTTTTCTTCAATTGTTTTAATAATTACAAAAAGTTATCAGAGGCTTGGTGTCTTAAAATAGCTGTCCTCTTGTTTTAGAAATACTCCTTGTGGAACTCAAACCGTGTGGATGTCTTGTGACTCAACTCTTGACATAATTTCTTCAGCTCCTTTGCCAACACCGGCATTCCGCAGTAGAATACCCCTGCAAGTTGCATAAATTTCCGTATTGTTAAAATTTCTTGGTTGGTTGATGTGTAGTATGCTAATAATTAGTGCATGCAAGTAGTCTTTGACTATTTGTTCATTTAGTTTAGTCTTTACCTACTGTAGCAAGTGGATGCTTTATAGATATTTTAGAGAATACTTCTTTCCAATTTGGCCTTGCAAAATGTGTCCTAACCTGCACGAGAGCAACTTAATTAAAACAATACCCCAGATGCAGTAATCCTGCTGTATAAAAAGGTGAAGCTTTTCCAATTTTTGTCCTTGTTGGAAAGCTGCTATATGGTTCTGTCAGTTCTCAGCATTAGTTAATTTTAGCCCAGTAAAAACTAGAGATCATACTCGAGTGCCAGAAAGGATGTCAACACCATGTTTGGCATGGTTTAGAGCTTGGACCATGGTGATCAAAGTTGATCTTGCATCACCTTCTTCATAAACGCTAGTAAGGTAGTTGTGCAACTCAATTTGACCCTGTTGCATGGTTTGCAAAGCAAGAGAGAAGAAAAACAATCAGTTCTCACTTTGTGGGAGCATATCTTCAAAAATGACAATGAAACTTGATTGAAATTCTTATGCTTTACCTTATGATCCATCTCCGCGACTTCATCCATGACTCCCTTAAACCATTCAAATGATCCTGGTTCTCTTGTAACCCAGTAGAAATGAGCATTTGTAGTCCTTTGTGTTCTCTTTTTGCTCCCAGCTGATGTCATGCTTGAAGATGCATAACTGTTTGTGCTGTCATCTGATCTACTGGTTTCAGTGTTTGAGTCCTGTAGGCCATTTAACACATGGAGGATAAGTTGCATGCGGATGGTTGTGAACAATTTAGAAGTTCAAAACATTTTAGAGTACTACTTGTACCGTTTGATAATCTGCAGCTCGTGTGTTGTTCAAAAGATCTCTAAGGATGCTTATGAAAGGGGTAGCTCCAATTCCTAGTCCCACGAGGAGTAGGACATCATAATTTTGGTAATCTTGCGCAGGAGCACCATATGGACCATCAACATATAGTTTCGGTTGGCTGTATTAGAATGCAAATGGACTTCAATATTTTCATAGATTATTTGAATGCAAATCTAAGGTGGTAGGGTTCTTTAGAATGTAATTACCCTCTTTGATCCACATCTCCAACTTGACCAAAAATGGCTCGGCCAATAACAGACGATGAATCATTTACCTCAGTGAAAACTCTCTTCAACTCATGTGTCCAGTCTCCCACTATCCGAATGTGAACACTGAGGGACTCATCACCTGGTGCCGAAGTTATAGAAAATGGGTGCCTGCATAGGATCAACCGTTACTAATGTGCTTAAGAGCTTCAGAATTTTGTCATTATGAGTGCATGATATGAATATACTGAAGGGCCCTTGAGGAGAAGCTGAAACTCTGCAAGAATGCAACGCACCATTCAAACGAGGAAATTGCCGGACATTGTAGAAATATGTACTGCCCACTTTTGTACTTAAATCCTTGTGGCTTAGACATGGTTAAGCAAAAGACGTTTCCTGGTAGAACAGATACCTTTAAAGATCAAGTAGCTCATGTTAGACTGGCATTCTTGGAAGTAAATGAATCATCCAGCAAATTTAAATCAAACGTGCACTTCAATTAAGAGCCAATAATTGTATTTACCTTCAGTATTTTTACTGAATAATGTTCTGATCTACATGTTCGCACGCTCCGTTCTGCTACATAGAGTAACAAGGGAGCAGATATATACAGCCATGTCTGAAATATTGGAAATACACTCAATTTTAGACCTATTTATTTTTTATCCAAATCCATGATAGGATGTGCATTCAAAGTTTCTTACATTTTTCTGACTCCACTTGTGAGCCAAGTATAAGAAGGTCCCATGAGCAAGCAGCAAAACATAGACAAGACCAAGAAGATGATGAGAGTACCAAAATGCATTGAAACCTGTCAATCTGTTGAGTGGTGCAGGTAATTTTACTACATTCCTTCTGAACTGGCGTGTTGCTAATGTGAAGGCTATGGCCATTAGTAGCACCATCGAAATCCCAGTAATACCTTCAACGCCTGTGATTAGATCATGATATGTAGGCTTTTTGTTATGGAAATCAGATGCTATCAAGGCAAATTCATCTGGGGACGAGTTTACTAGACGGGGAAAGTCGCAAAGCAAATGATTTCCAGCGTGAAGGAACACCCCAATGGCTATTGCACATGCAATTATCTGCAAAAACGAGGTCAAGAATTTGCAATATTTAGTATGTTCCGCCTGATACTGGCACCATTCGCATATTTGGCTAGCTATAAAATATAATGTAGTATGATACAAGTTGGTGTAGTAATCGAGTACGGATTGCTTCTACCTTGTGGAAATTAATGTTGTCATCAAAGGGAATGAAGGATCTTGCTCTAGTGGAACGAAGCCAAGTCAGGGTGTTTCGACAAACAGGTAAAAGAATTAGAGCCATATTGAGCTTGAGAGTCTCTGCAGCACCCTTTGCAATACACAAGCAATAGCCCATGGCCTGAAATGCTGCTCTATTCCTGTACTGGTAAAATTTCCAAGCGAATAGGCAAGTCATTGCCATCATCCACAGCATTAAAATGAAACCTCTCTGCCAGTTCTCTAGAATTAGACACCTTAATTTAAAGCTTAGCCTACGCACGACATTCTGGGGTCTGAATGAACTGATGTTCTGATTCCAGCCCACACTTGTTGTGCTTAGTGGTCTGCTGTAGTTCATATATGTGTCTCTTTGTAGGAGAAGAGTTTCTAACTGCCATAACTGCAACATGGACAATTACACAACTTTAGATATTTCAAGCAATCAAAATTCTTCTGGAAATATAACTGAGGCAGTAGCTTAATAATCAACAATCAATTGTATGCTTTACAATGCACCGAATAAGAAGTTTCTGCCTCATGTTAGATGTGAATATTCAAGAAACTGCTTATATACCACGAAAGAAGTTTGGACAAACCGACTATATTGTCTGCAGACATGACCCCAACAGCAGGGGAAAAAAGAAAAGGAAATCCCTTTTCTCAAAAAAAAAGAAAAAAGGAAAAGGAACACTTGTAAATATTATAAATATATTTGGACTGGCAATCTAGAATCCATTTCCAGCCCATCTGAATTTCTGACACTAACGAAATATAAGATGGGCTTGTACCTCAATATATCCAAAACTTTCTGGATCTAATTCTTCCATGATCAGTGACGCATATTCTTCAGCTTGTTCTTTGAGCTTTGACAATTTATTTGCAGAAGCGCTGAGCATTATAAGCTGTGATTTCCAAAATCAAAATATGGATAATAAATTAATAATAAAACAGTAAACTCATATGCTTTTCAATTAGGGAAATATGAACAGATAAAATATATATATAACGTGCTGTAAAATTATTGGTCCATTATTAAAAATTATAATATAGACTTGAGGAATAAAAAAAAACAATATATTAAACTATATCATTGATCTCAATTTGATTAAAGAAATATGATTAAAATAAAATTACCTCCTGCACTTCATCCCTTGTAATTCTTCCATCTCCATTGCTATCAACCCTGACAATCAGCAGAAAAAGGTTCGTTAGAAAATTTAATTATTTGCTTAGATAATCTGCTAAATCAATGAAAATAACTTTCCGAGTTTGAAGTGGGCCAAAAGCCCAAGACTGATCACCAACTAGCGTCATCGACCGTTGATCAATTTAATTACCATTTTCGAAGGATCAAAGGTTTAGACTTACATGTCAAAGAAAATTTGAAGGCGCGCGTCAAAGCTCTGGTCTGTAATCTGTAGCCAAAACTCATAAAGCTCCTCTTTCGTTATCTTTGATATCCGACGTCGTTTCCTCCTCGCTAATGCATCAAATATACATACTGCAAATTCCTTCGAATTCACCATTCCTGTATTATTATATTATATATACAAATTATCCACAACTGATTATTCCTTCAAGAAAAGAAAAAGTTAAAATTCCAAAAAAGGAAAATAAAAACGGTTACCTATACATTCACCAAAATCTTCTCTAGCAAGCAAACCATCAATAGCAAGCGAGTTAAACCTTAACTCAACTCGTCTCCACAACTCATTAGCATCAGAATCTCCTGTCGTTTTATTAATAAACCTTAATCCTTTAAGCGCTTGTTGAGCTCCTGATCTCGTCCGTTGAAGTTTCGCTCTGATTCTCCTCGCATCTCGATCCGTTATCGATCTCTCTATATTCTCCGATGAACTTGTTCTCGATGATCTCGACCTTAACCACCCGAACGTCCGTCGTATTCTCGACGTCGCCGATAAACTCCTTTCCAAAATCCCTCCGCCACTACCACCAGCAGCACCGTGGCCAGGATCAGATGTCACTGATGAGGTAGGCTTGTCATTAGGTTTGACACTGCAAACAAAAATGGAGTCATTATCCAACTCTAGCGTAACTTCAACTAAGCCGTCGTTTTGCTCGCTGTTTCTTCTCAGGTCGTTGAGAAATATCGGTAACATTGCACCGCCGAGTTCGCAGTCGTCAAAGCTGAGTGCACCGGAATCGTCATGATCATCTGGTAAATCCAATGTACGGCTGTAATTCGATAGTCTGGAGCTGCTTCCACCAAACGACGACTGTGATCTCATCACTATTGCCGGGTGAGTTTTAAATTTAGTTTTTTTTTTCTTTTTCTCTTGTAGAAGCTGTTGCTGTTCTTCACATGTGCTTAGGAACTAAAACAAGACAAATACCTCTCAACTGATCTCTACAACACGAATTCAACGCTTTTTTGCGCTTTGAGATGAAGAGAGAGAGAGGGGTGTAGTAGTAGTTGAGATTTTCCTTGCTCAGTTAATTAATAATTAAGTACCTGCATTTTTTCCAAATCCTTAGTAAAATACACTAAATTACAGACAAAACAAATTGTAAATCATACAGCAGGAAGCAAAGAGATTTATACGTGTGTGTGTGTTTTTTTCACTCAGTGATCATTTTAACATGATAGCTGAATTATATGTAAGTAGAGAGTTTTCAGGAGCTTGGTATTGGCTATTTTGTCAACAGAAACAACGGCACTGATTGCGCCACGTAATCTCTGAGAGTTCTTTTCTGTTGGAATAGTTTAGAGTTGGGAGTTTGGAAGAAGAATAATTAAACAAAAACAAAGAGTTGGTTTGTTGTTTATTTGTTTTTAAGCATAATTAAATCGTATAGAAAAATCATATATTAACATGAGGTCAAAAACTGTAAGATATGTAATACGACCTAGAGATATTTGGTGGCCGTATCTCACTTATGATTTGAGGTTAATTTTAATTTTTTTAATTAGGGTTGCGTGGACATTTCTTAATTAATTACGTCACTTGCTTGTTGTCTTAATTACAAAGTTGGTAATAGGGGATTGATTTGCTATGTAATGTACCAGAATTTGACTGTATGATAAAGAAAAGATAAAAGTCGAACTCTGTTTATGCTTTTATAGCATTGCTAGAAAGTGACCTGCGAAAAGAATTAAACACTAAAATCCACGTTAATTTTTCCCCTTCATTACATAGGCTGCGCGTCCATACATCATTGGGCTAATGAAGAAATATTTAATAAAATTAACGACTTATTCAGTCGTGCTACTTTCTTTTATCTTCACCTATTATATCAATCTTTCTTTGTTGGTACAACCGAAGGTAATTAGGATTGGTAAAACTGTGGGAGAGTTGAACGTTAATTAATTTACCATTGACTTCTTGAATAATATATAGATTTTCATTTTCCAGAAAAAAGATAATTAATTTCAACTCTTAGATTAATTAAATGATTAGGAAGCACAAAGAATTTAGCAAGCTACTAAGGTAATTTATCATCAACAAAACATGTTTCGCAATTTAGTTATGCAACTCCCATGCTGAATTTTCTTTAAATAAATCTGAAATCTAAAATCAAGGGTTGTTCGGATAAGCTTAATTAGTACTCAAAGTTCTTAGCACATTTCCCATACTCATTCTGTATATTTAGGAATTATAGTTTAAGATACTAACTGTATAAAAATTGAGCTCAAATAATAGACTAAATAACAAATTCAATAATAATTACAACCATCCTGATTATATTATAGTATGTTATATATACATACATAAAAACTAATGCTGTAAATTTCTAATTTTTTTTAAAAAATATTAAATTTTGAATTACTAATTTATACGGGCATATATTTCTTTATGCCAGCTAAATCTAACGCCGAATACTGGTTTCTAAAGCTTAAAGTATATGTTTGGAGCTAAGTTTGGTGTCAAAAACCACACAGCTGTGCATATAACAGGAAGAGCACTAAATAATATATATATATGTATATGTTATCCATATCTATTCTATATATGTTCATGTCTCCCACTCCTGCCGCCCTATGAATCAAAGTACCAACTTCTTCATAAAGGAATTTAATCATGTAGCTGCTGTTTAACTAATAGGTGTTGTGTGTTTCTACGCGTATATATCCCTCTTCAAATCATTTGACATAGTTTAAATAGAAACAGCACATAATACAGTTGCACTTAAGTTCAGCAACAATTCTGATCTATGATTTATATGTTTAAGGCATAATCAAGCTTTTTTAGCCTCCTGAAACATTAATGTGAAAAAACTAATATAAAAAAAATTATCAAGTTCGTTATTGATGGATATATATTTTCTTTTT
This sequence comes from Ricinus communis, assembly GCF_019578655.1. NCBI lineage: Eukaryota > Viridiplantae > Streptophyta > Magnoliopsida > Malpighiales > Euphorbiaceae > Ricinus > Ricinus communis. The sequence goes on from NC_063258.1 coordinate 29,163,436, forward strand.
GACAAAGTTGATATTAGATATTGAAACACCAATAAGATTTCTATTATTTAATTAATTATTTCTTCATAGTATCTCTGTCTAAATACCCTAATTCATTCTTTTTGGTACATGTGACTTCTATTTTAGATCATTTAACAACTGTATATGCAGTCTTTCACATCTTAATACAATTTTATTTCTATAAGTATCGGATTTCAGACTTCATACTTCATATTCATATGCATGACTTGATAAAAGTTAGAATAAAAAATATATATTATTTTTTCTTTTTAACCAAAAGAGACAGGTCAAAGCAAAGAACTCAAGCTTATTATTGTGCGCGTCTAAATAACAAGAACAAGAATTAAAACAAAACAAAAAAGAGAAGGGGGTCTAGCTTAGAATTCGTAAGTAGATTTAGAAGTCTAAATTTGTAATTTAATGGAAAAACATACCACCATTGGGTAGTGATGATGGTGTAAAAATAGGAAGTGCAACTCCACAGTACTTATGCCACCTTTTCCTGCGTGTATGTGTGAATTTTCTTGTGCTAAAGCTCAAAAACAGATAGCAATTAAGTAAAAGGAACACAAAATTGTGGTCGGCATGGTTTAGGCTGAAGCTATGAATTGAATAGTTTGAATTTGTAGTACATTTTGCATGCAAGAAAACGATAGATGTAGTACACATGATATAGTTTCTTCTAGAAGGCCTCTATCTGCTTGCACTTGTAGCTAGTACACATGCACTAAATTCTTGTCTATATTTGTACTGTCATTGCCACAAAATTGCTACATTGCATCCTATTGGGTCTTTGATTCTTGAACTCTCGTCCTCTTAAGTAAAATAGAAGGATGCGGTTTAATTTATTAGGATCACTTGCATCAAGTCAAAATTAGAGGTTTGGAATAACATAATTTATCATATTCAACATATACATATGAGAGGATTATAATTGATAATTCTTAATTATATCAAAGAATTTATGTGAATAAATAATAAAGGTAGGACAGACTGCCATGCATTTAAGCAATTGCGTTCCGTCTTTGCTTCATCATTTTTAGAGTTCCAGGCATTTCGAGTGTTGTATTGCATGAAGGGTATTCTGGTCTTCCAAGCGGTTGACTTCGCCATTGGAGAGAAGTCATGATATGTGGTTTTTTAGTTATTGGGTGGCAGGGTGTGGTTGATTGGAGCTTAGACATGCTTGTAATTCAATGTGCAATGCATATTTGAAACATTCGTATAGAAGTTATTATTTAATTTGAAAAGTGATTCATTCTACATAATTGCAATAGAAGTGTGCATTTCTTGCTATCAAGTTCAAGTTTAAGCAGTAAGGTCCTTTTCGATTCAAACACTAAAAGTTATTTGATTGCCATCAACCTATAGGCATAGGTATAATCTGAAGGCCCAAACTTTCTCGATGGAAAAAAAGGAATCCCGGTATGTATAAGCTATTCCATGGGATAGGCTTCCTTTTATTTAATTTGGGTTGACAAGATGGCCTTTTAGTATAACTTGCATAAATTTTGAAAAGTGCATCATGAAGCTAGAAACTGAGAGTGATTGATTCACGGAAAGATAAACTAGAACTAATTATCTTCGAGCAACACATAGTTTATACTCTAGCAGTTGAGATGTTAGAGTCATATTATCTTTTTACTAGAATTGATATACAAACTACTTATCATATATATATATATATATATATATTTGGTCTCCGTCCACTAAAATTATACATATATATAGTGATTGAGATGCACAAGTCTACATAACTTGTTCAAGGAAACACTCAAACGCTTACATATGTTTCAAAAATTAACAATCAACATTACTATGATTCTCTAGAATACTAGCTTAGAGTCCTCAATGCGTGGTCATTTAAATATGCTCCGGCCATTAACAGTGTTGATTCTATGCATCTTTGGGTGAACAATAATTTAGTCATGGAATGTACTCTTGTTGTAATTAAGCTTATATTAAAAATTACCGATGAATATATAGTTTGTTTTTTATGCTTTCGCTTTTTCCATTTCAAGACCTGTAATTTATTCTAATGTACTAATACCGTGCTTCTTTTATTTCAACATTTTAATACTAAGCCAACTAGATTTAATAACCTTCTATGGTATTAAGGATTTGATATGAATTTTCAAAATGATTAGTTTATACGTGATTTAGTATCTAATTAAGCATTTGTACTCAGTATAACAGAAGAATATATTTTTTAAAATTTTTAATTAAGTTAAAAAAAATTAAAAGAAAATTGATATTCTTTCAAGTCCAAAATGCATAATAGATGCATATTTATTGAGAAAATCATTTTATTAATGTTTAAAATTATATCACTGCCAAAAGAAGAGCAATTTGTTGTCAATTTAAATGAAAAAAATATGAAACCACAATTTTATTTTACTTTTTGAAGATTATTTGGTAGCTCTATAAGTCAATAAATAAAGGAATAACGTTTAGGGTTTTGCTTTTCGATTTGTCGTTTGAGTAGTATTATGGTGATTGTTCTTTTTTCCATATTTTTGGGCCAAATTGTGTATCAATCGAAGTTAATCTTTTGTTCTTCTTTTATTCCGGGATGAGATTAAGAGCACATTCCACATCAACTTGGTGATGCATTTATTTCTTGTGGCTGCTTGTTCAGTAATCAACCTCAAACACCTAAAGAAAATAATTGATTTAACATATAATTCCTTTTTTTTTTCTCCAGCTTGGAAATTGTTTATTAGTATAAATCCGCCTTAATTTGTTGATTAGATTAGAATGTGACACTAGGTAGTGCCTTGAGTTTGGTTGGGGGATGTCTGCTGCTTCTTCTTTCATCTCCTTGTATTTTTTTATTTGCGATTCTGAGTCGTTTTGTCTCAGTTTATGCTGTCAAAAGATGCAACGCTGATTGTTGAAAAATAAAATTAAAGATGTAAGGCTGCTGAGGTGCATTTGGTAGGTAGCTCCAACCTAACACAGCCGACTCATGATGTAAGATGGTTAAATAAATTTATAGCAATTTCATGAGCAAAACAATTATAATCATAACATATGTATATTTATTTGGAACCTAACTTCCCTCTAGCGTAAGTATTATAGTCATCACTTATGCAAAAACAATAAATAAATAAAATGGTGTACCCGAGTTGAGAAACAGTGTTGAAAAGAAGGAAAGTTATTTATTTAAGCAAAATCATAGTTTAAATTGACGTTTTGTTTATTAAGTACTCAAAGGTCAAAAGAGAAATAAATACTATATATCTCTAGACTAGTACAAACGAAAACAAGTAGCATTTTCAAAGGAACTGTGAAGAAGTTGCTTGTGGGTGATAAGAAATAAAGTTGAGATAGAGTTTTCCTATAAAGAAGTGTTTGGAGGTAATAGAAATTTGAGTATTTGTCTTTCTATGGAACCTACCAACTTTCCCCAATGACTTTGAGCGTCATTTGAAAGCCACAGCTGACTGATACTTGTCGTTTTATATTGAAACAGTCTTTGGAATTTCTAGATACAGCTCCAAACTTCAACCAACTCTTCATAGCTTTCCCTAAAGACTCGGTAAGTTTTAAACAATTACAACTTTCTTCCCCTCTAAATATTTTACCTTGAATTTGCTATGATTGATGCTTTTGATGTCCCGTTTCGAACATCCAATATAATCCCGACGCCTTTTTTCTTCCAAAATTTCATGGCAATAATTCTCATCTACCAAAATTTAAAATTTAAATATCATCATCAGTACTATATACCCTTATAGATATAATGAAGCTAGAGTTTTTTATTAAAAAAGAAAATATCTAAACTACATTGTACTGTGATGTAAATTTCCAACAGAACGATGAGGTCCAGGACAAATCTAAATTTATTTTTTATTTTGAGTTTATAACATAATTATTCTACAGGAATTAGTCCCTTTGTTCATGAGATCTTAATTTTTTATGGATAAATATCCTTGTGATCAATATGAAGTGAGTTCGCAAATGATCCATTCTCGATGCCAAAAGTTCCAGGATCAAATCTTATTTTTTCAGATAGGTAAAAATTCATTTCCTTTTTCCCCCTTCCACTACCACTAACAACTAACTAGTTGCAACTTGCAACTCCTATAGTAACACATTAACCACATAACATCCTCCAAAAAATACATGAAATGAGTTCATGAAAAATAATGAAGTCGTACTTCAAGTTCACAAATGATAAAAGCCCATATATTTATACTATCATATCATATAACATGGAAATTATACCTAATATTAAAACGCATTATTCCCTTACAGATTAAAAAAAAAAGGTCTTCATCAAAGTGGGCAATTCTATATTAATTTCTATTTATAATGGAACTAATAATATAAATTTCCACAAGACAAGAAGGGATTTGCCAATTTACAGAAGAGTAAATTCGAATCCATTCCTTATCATGGGTTTATAATATAATTACTCTGTATAGCCCCCGCGGGGCTTTGTTGCTTGCAGATTTTACACTTAATTTTTGACAACAAATTTCCTCGGGACGAATATGAAGTAAATGGTAAATAATGAAGTTGTACTTCGAATTCTGGAAGGAATGAAATGCATGCATGTGTACTACATATAGCACGGAAGTTGTACCAAAGTATTAAAAACGCATGGTTTCTTAAGCAGCAATTTGTGCATTTAGGTAGAACCAATAAATCAACCGCAAGTAGAAAGATGACAGCAGTGAATTCACATCGGGACACTTGTTGGCCAACACCAAAATCCTGAGTCGCTAAAAGTGATGATGACATAATCGTGAACAAAAAGTCCACCGAAATGAGTCGAGTCATCCAGGCACTTGATCAAGTTCTTCAAAATCAAGCAACTTACATGAGTTCCACAGAAGCCTGTCGTCCATTTCTTTCTATGCTTAAGCTCAAATTTGCCAGAGCATTAAGCAATCAATTGAATGGCTAAAGCACAAATGAACAACCCAGAGAATCACTCAAGCTCTACCAACCATAAACAAAGACTACGTGGAGCAACATAAACCAGAAACCACATGCTTTCAATTAATAGAATCAGGAGTCTAGTACGAAAATCTTAGTCAATCAGCTACATCTAGTATATCCAGACGAAGACACTATTACCGTGTGCAAAGACCAATTTTAAATGGCAAAAGATGTGCCGAGTCTGTCACCATTGAAATTGGATCAAGAATCATCTATAATTTGTATTAGCTAAGCAAAAGCTTTCACTAGATGATCTGTAGGAGGAATACAGAATTTAGGTGCTGCATGCAAAAAGTATGGCATTCAGACATGCAAGATGGCTGAAGTGAGCAACAGCGACAGCTTTTTTTTCTAGTTAAATATACACGCAGTCATAGCACAATGACTTACTGCATAATACTTGATGCATGTAAAGAAATGACAGGTAAGCAAATTAGATAAACAAGCACTTGTTCGCCCAAGGTAAAGAGCTTATGATAGAAATGTAGAATTATTCAGATCATCAGTAGTGTAATAAATAAGAAATTCCCTTTTGACATTTTGCTGGTGTCAAACCCATTTTCCCCTCACCATGATGTGGTTATAAAATTGGTACCATAAAAAAAATTATTAACTGAAATATGTGCGTAATAATCAATAGCGAAAACAATAACATTAGGATCGAAAATGTGTATTGGTTGAATACAATATGGTAGCTACAAAATTGGCATGCCTGCATCCTTTACACTCAGCGTACATTTTACCAGGGTCGCGCCATGTCTAGTGTGGTTTCGGAACATACCCGTCAACAGCAAAGTTTCGTGTGGCAGCCGGAATAGCTAAGCGTATTCCATCCAATTCAGGCTTTGCAATCACCTGGCAACCCAGACGAGAACTGCAAAATCCACAACATCCCATCAATCCAGATTCAACGCATAAGAAAGATTTTTGTGTGTTCATGACGAAGAAACTCACGTTTCAGTGAGCCCAAAGGCCAAATCCAACATGTCATTTTCCTCGTCTGTTGGATCTTCTAATTTGTTGTAGTGTTCCATATCCTACAATAATATACTATATTTAGGCCCACTCTTCAGTTTAACATTATTGTGGAATTACCACATAGCAATAATTTTTTAATCACTTACCATGACAATCACATGACACGTTGAGCACGCAAGTGACCCTTCGCATGCTCCTGAAATGAAATTAAAATTACCGAATCAAACAACAAGGGGAATGAAACTTGTTTGTCATATACAAATCGATTTTTTGCAACATTTGTTGAAGATGGCAAAAACAAATAGGGGAGATACTAACTCAATTAGAAAAAGGAGGGAAGCGAATATTCAATGAAAACACAGGCTATCGTACATCCCTTAAAAGCAATAAAAAATGAGTAAACAGCCAATTACTAGCAACTAGTTTTGAATAAAATAAAGTATTACCATCCCGATAGCAGTGGCTTGAGGATAAACAAATTAAAATGAACTCAGAGGTGGAAAGCACTGGACTAAAAAATATGAGCAGAATTCTTACCTTCAAGTTCTATGTCATTTTCATGAGCGGCTTCTAACATAGACATTCCAAGAGGAACTTTGATGTGCTTTTCCTCTCCATCTTTATCAACGAATGTAACAGATATTCTGCAAATATCATAAAAGTGAAAAGAAATAACACCAATATCTACAGTCAGATCTAAGTTAGAAAGAAGACTGCCATGATAGATTTCACCACTGAATTCTTCAATAGCAAAACAGTGCAGAAAATTAAGTATTATATCCATATCCTGATTGTCAATGGCATAAGACCAACAAAGCATGCACACGAACACTAAATGATGGAAAGCATAGCAATAGAGGAATGAATATGATGCAAAAAAATGCCACACGTATATACTAAATATCATCTGCTGCTGCTTCTACACACAATTACTTAACTTGGACAGTCTCAGTGCCACATCTATAACTGTGTTTGTAGAACTGCTTAATTAAATCTTTAAGACCTGGAATAGACTTAATGAATTCCTTTGACTATATTATAGGTACTGATAGTCTATAAAAAAAGGAGACAAGCATCTTGCTTTGACATGAGATAGGTTTCAAAAGCAGAAACTCCTGAAAATCCAGTATGGAACATGAGTATGACTCCATATATTTTTCTGTATCTAATAATATGGAGTTTATCTGAACAAGTACTGAATACTTTTTGCCTACAAAACCATAAAGTATAAAACAAACATAAATAATTACTGATTCTACACATTTTTCACAAGTGAAGATGAATTTCGCGAATATGAGTGTTCAGCGACAACGCTCATCTCCTCACTTTTAAAAGCAAAGAAGTCAATAGGAGCCTCAAGATATAAATACAGGAACGTACCTTAAGGAAAAGGTAGAGATTTGATATTGACAAGCAAGTGAAAAAGGTTAAGAAAAGAAAAGGATGTTGCAAAAACTGTAATTATAAACATCTGGCAAGCCTAAAAATTTAGGTCCTTGGATAATGACTGATCTTATTCAAGCTTGTAGAGATTGAATAGCTGAAGTGAATGAGCAACCAGTGGAAACAAGTATTCAACCTCATAGGGAGACGAAGAAATGGACTTCCAAGTAACCCTAGATAGTTGAGAAAGTATCTAATGATATCAGAGTTCATGATGTTTAGAGGGTGTCATTCTGAACTCTGCTTCTAAAATTAAAGTATAAAGTTATGCATCCATCATAATGATCATATCATTGATTATGCCATTGTGAAATGCTGATCACCAATAAAAAGGATGTTGTTTGCTTACTTGAAATACAAGAGGGTAATGGAATAGTTTCAGGAACTGTCGACGGAAAAAAACTTACTTGTGCTTCTGTTCATCTCCGTCCGCAATATCATTACCAGAAGCTGTCGTAGAAAACAGATGATACCTGGGAGATAAGGTACCTCGGAATCCCTTAGTCTCTGGATGTAATTCACCCTGTTACAAAGCAAGATCCAAACATATCCAGAAATGAGAATGATGAGGTGATAGAAGTCTATTTCAAATAGAAAGAGTTTTACACCCATAAAACCACTAAATACTTGTGACCAGGTTTATCAACTGTGATTTCAGTAAGCTGATCATTACGCTCAAGATTAGTATGACTCCTCTTTACATGCCAGGATATCTCCTCAAGTGATAAATGCCAAGCAGTGTTCAAAGGCTTAGGGTTCAAATCTGATCAAACAGTCATAGGATTACATATACAGCATGTCTATACCATCCATTATAATGAGAATTTATTCTTTTTAAAATACCAATTGTTTCACTTGTAAAAAGTTTATTTTCGCATATCTTGAGTTTAGTAAGAAATGCTTCCAAGCTCTCCCATCTCACTAGTTTCCCAATCCAATAAGGGCCCTCAACTCTCATTTCCAGTGCATCATACGTTTTGATTCAATTTTCATAAAATTCTAAATGGTCGCCAAAAAAAGGAACAAATGAAACTAACTTGTTATGTTATGAAGAAAATTACAACACCCAATCTATTCCCATAAAATAAACTGTTTGTGCCATAAGTTAACTAGACCCAGAATCATTCCAAATTTGCAATACCACAAGAAGATGACTTATGCCAGCTTCCTACAGCCCAAAGAGTATGTGGAACCCAGATTAGCAGCTGGTAATAAAGACAAACGTAAGCAAATCTAAAGTAAAATTTAATGAATGCTTAAAGTTTAACTGCCATGTAATACAGGTACTCTCTTCCAATTCAAGCTCCCAAACCAATCATGTTCCACAAGCATCCAGGAGAATAGTTACTCGTCTTGAAATGAATAAAGTCTAGGCCTTAGATCAATGAGGACTCAGTCATTGAGAAATTGATTTGGGATAAGCTTTAAATGCTGCCACTTGCAAAAAGTTTATTGTTTCACTTGCAAATATTAGCAACATCAAGAGACAGCATAAAGCTTATCCCAAATCAAGTTCTCAATAACTGAGTTCTCATTGATCTATTCTAGAGTTTATTATTTTAAGACGAGTAGCCACACAAACAACTTTAGAATAATTGCAAGGAAAGACTCAGCTAGTAATTCCATAACAATTTGATCATAATAAGAAACATCAAGTAACCATTCCATTCAAAGTTACTAGACAATCACTTACTTGAGGTCGCCAATATTGACTATAAGGTGTTCGTACAAATTCTGTTCTACTCAAGGATGTACATATACCTGTGCAAAATGAAACAATGTAGCAATAGAGGGAATAAAGAAGTAACCAATTTAATGCAATTACATACATTTGAACTATTCTGTTTTCATGAATCAATTATGCTTCTGAACCTGATAGTATATAGGCTAAGCATAACCCTATTATCCTACGTAGCATCAGCAGAAGTTCCTATATTTTAAACCCATATTAAGAAAAGTGCACATACCTCTTGAAAGTTGCTTAACAATCCCAGATCCAATTCTTGAAAGTCTAGAAGAAACTAACATAATTATCTGACCTCAATAGCTCCCTATACTCCAAATAAAAGAAAGATTAAAATTTAAAGTAACCGAATATTTTATTCTGAAAACAAGCATGTAACAAAAACAAAACAAAGTATGTGATCCCCATTTGAGCTTAAAAAAAACACATATATAGCAATCAATCATAGGGATGGCAACAGATGGTACCCGCTCACTTAATGATATCTGAACCCGAATCCGTTTAAATAACAAATAAATGAACCCGTCCGAAATCCGATTAAGAAGTTCTTCTTGTTACCCGAACAAGTCCCAAATCCTAATAGGAATACCCGCATACTACCCGAACCTGAAAATCCATTTAATGAAATGATTGTTAAATAAATTTTATGATTATTTAAATGGGTAGCGGATATCCTATCCGTTAAAACCCATTTATATGAACATTCGGATAATTAAATGGGTACCCGTTTACAATAATTCAAATTAATAAAAATAAAAAAATTACAAAATATAAACTAATCAAGTCTAAATATTCAACATTAAACGTTCGAGATATTAATACAACCCAAGCATAAATTTAATAAAATTTAAAATAATGTTATAAATAGTAAAAACTAAATAAAATACAATTTTAATAAAAAAGAAATTGTATATTGTATACATTATTAGCAATAAACTAACTCAAAAGAAATAAACCATCTTTTCACTACATGAATCTGTTCAATTGAACAATTTAAAAACTAAAGTCTCAAAATCAGTTTAGAAACATGAGCTGTTACAAATTAAAGTAAATATAACCAGATTTTAGAAGACTTGAGTTATTACAAATTAAATCAAATGTAACCAACCAGCACCTGCAATATTGAAAACATCATGAACACCCCCCGTTTCTCAGCCAGTAGATTTTGTAAACCATAAAATGCTGCAGCACTCCAGTATATACCTATTTGCATTATCAAACAAACTGTTATATCTTGATGTTTCATTTGCATTTCTTTAATATAAACAATGCACCAATGTCCCTTACAATAGATCTATTTACAACTATTACTATAAGAAACAACTTGCTTCTGCAGTTGAACAAGATTCTAAAAAAAAAATAAAAAAGGCTGGTAATATACATACACACAGTCAACAACATATACAGTAACAAACCAACATAGCAATCAAAGCAAAAAGATAACGGGAAGAGTCAATCTTAAAACAGGAAGAAAAGTGACCATCAAATAGAAAAATCAATCTTAAACAAGCTTTTGCCATCCATCTCCATATGTTATTATCAAACAGAAAAAAAAAAAAAATCAATACTAAACAAGCTTTACTTTAATCTAACAGTAGAATACAATAATAATTAATGGCAAATTAAAACAACATACCTGATGAACGGCGAAGGAGAAGCCGACTGCTCCGAGGGCGGAGACGACTACAGCAAGGGCGACGGCGACGGCGACGATGACTGCAGCAAGGGCGGCGGCGATGACAGATCGGCGACGGCAGCAAGGGCGGCGGCGATGACAGATCGGCGACGGCAGCAAGTTTTGGTGATTGCAAAGAGGCTTGAGAGGGTGGAGGCTGTGAGGTTTAGATGAAAATAGAAGTAGGGTTTCTTTGTACTGTGTTATATTTTGCTTTTGTTTTAGTTTGTTATAGCAAAACTTCGTAGTTTTATAATTTTATTTAAAATTATATAAATTGTTTATTTCCTTTTAAACTTACATATGATATTATTATTACTATTATATTAGTAAAGAAAAAATTAAATTCATATATAGTATTTTTATCTTTTCATACAAATATTAAGTTTTGATATTATAAGAATAAAAATTAAATTATATAATATATTCAAGAAAAAATTTGTTTTATAATTTTAAATATAATAACACATTATTAATGCTTTGTTTTAATGATAAAAATGAGATTAATTAGTTAAATTTAAAAATGAAACTAAACGAAAAAAATAGTATATAAGATCTTTTATATTATATTAATTAGTTAAAACTTTTATTACTAGTAAAGATTATTTAATAAATATAATTAACATATTGACATTACATAATCATAAGTTAATAATACTAATTGGTTGGGTTGGTTCCTATAATAATACTTTTTTAACAAAATTTAGTTTTTCTTTCTTTTTTTGTCTATAAGTGATATTTAATTTACTAACAAAAGAGTCTTATAATATTATTTTACATATTAGTGAGGATTATGTGAATTAACTGTTAATAGATACGACAATTGATGACTTAGTTTATTAAAAAAGACTAATAAAAAAATCATATTAATTAGTTAAAAGACATATTATTATTAAAAATTATTTATATATATATGTGTGTGTGTGTCACTTAAATAAAAATCACTAAATGGCATGATGGTAAAATGAGTTTCTTTTTAATAAAAGGTCTAAGATTTAAGGCATACGGAGAATAAAATAATAAATAATATTCTTAAATGGTCTAAAAGGGTACGGGTACCATATTGGAATTCGGATATCTAATATACTCAAACAAGAATAATTTAAATCTTAAATCCATCTTCAACCAATTTATTACTATTTAAGTTTGTCCCATTACAGTTAGATTGGAGCGGGTATAAAAAAATACATGTCCAACTAATCAATCATCCAACGCTTACATTTTATAAGAGAAAAAAAAGAAAAAAAAGAAACCTTTATTAACGAAGGTAATGGATCCAACTTAAGGTCTACATTTGTTGGGCTGACAAGTTTTTGTGAGGCTGCCCCTATATAATTGAAGCTTCGAACAAAAATTAATCAAAGGGAAAAGCAAATGGTTAACGGCAAAAACCTTCTTCCCCTCTCTTCCATGGATGCTTCCTTTTTATTTTTGTTGTTCTATATCGTTAGTCTATTTAATCATTTAGAGGCCCATTTGGACATTACCCTATAACGGCCCAACTCCATATTCTGAGTAGCGTCTTTATTTTTTAATTTTTTTCTTGACACCAAAAAAAAGAAATGGAGACGTGGGGTAATCGAACCCCGTACCTCTTGCATGTAAAGAGGATACTAGGGATGGCAACAGAAAGGGTACCCGTCCTTTAATATTATTCAAACTTGAATTCCTTTAAATTATATTTATCTTAACCTATCCTAGATCCTAATAGGAATACTTACAAACTATTCAAACTTATTAAAATTTGTTAAGATTAAATGACTATTAAATAAATTTTATGAGTATTTAAATATGAAGCGGGTATCTTATCCGTTAAAAACCGTTTATATTAATATTTTAGTAATTAAATGGATATCCGTTTATAATAATTTAAATTAATGAAAATGAACAAAAATAACAAAACATAAATTAATAAAGTCTAAATATTCAACATTAAATGTTTGATATATTAATACAAACCAAACATACATTTAAAATTACAATCAACTTGCTCAATAAAAACTTCATGGAAATACACTATAATTCAACATCTTCTTTAATTAGACATAAACAACTTGCTTGTGTAGTTAAACAAGATCCTAAAAGTTTAAAATAAAAAATTACAATCAACAAATTATAGTTAAATATATCTCATATATTTAGCATATATTAATGCACTTAGCATTACAAATTGCTAATTTATTTCTAACATGGTAGATTAAAGAGTCGATTAAAAAAAAGATAATTGATGTTTGCAATGTGAGTGGGTATCTTGGTCACATGGCACTTTGTTTTATTGAAATCAATACGTTTGGTGTGAAAAACAGAAGTGATCATTTAAACGGCTGATTATAAATCTAGAAATGATTCTTTCGGAAAAAAAAAAAACTCTACAAATGATTAAATCTTGACTCATAAATTAGGTCAAAATTAATTAGAAATGAGTGTTTTCTTTTATATCATGATCATTATAAAATCAACTCTTATTACTATTTAAAGTTTTGAGTACATTACAGCTTAAATTTTTAAAATCCACCAAATTCTTTTTGGAATATTTGACGATTCAAATGGACAGAAACTAGGCACTAAGGTTTCAAGTTGACTATATCTATTTTTTTCCACATTTGTCCACATCTATTTTGATAAAGTTGTTGCCTTCCTAGCTTAATTTACGTGAGACGGAGCAACGGCTGAAAATGATGGCAGTAAGGGCGATGCCAATAACAGCGGCATGGATCGCAGCAGTGCGGCTTGAATGGCAGCAGTGGCTACTTGAATGGCGGTAGCAACAGAGTGAATCGCAACAACGCTGGCGTGGACAGCAGCAGCAGCGACGTGAATGGCAGTAGCAATAGAGTGAACGCCGGCGTGAAGAAAAGGGTGGATGGTAGAGGCTTCGACAGGGTTGAATTGATGTCAGTTTGAGATGAGAAGAAGATAATAGAATTAAAGTTTATTTTGTTTTCAATTTCTTTTAGTTTGGTATATTTGAACTATATAGTTTTATTTAAAATTATGTAATTTTATTTATGTATTCTTTAGCTTGCTAGTTGTTACATCACAATTATGTAGTTTTATTCAAAATTATATAGTTATATTTAGGTTTTTTTTTTTAATTTGGTACATCAAAACTACGTAGTTTTACTCAAAACTATATAGATTACTTTGAAACTATGTAATTTTGTTTAAAACTATATAGTTTTATTTTTAATTTATATGTGACAATAAAAAAAATTTATTAGATTTATATATGATATTTTTATTTTTATATAAATAGTTTTAATATTATAAAAATAAAAATTAAATTATATAATATATCTAAATTTTAAAAAAATTATTTTATATTTCTAGACGTAATAACACAATATATATACTTATTAATATAGGATCTTAATAGTAAAAGTGAGATCTATTAATTAAAATTAAAAATGTAAGGTTAAAATTTAAATTCTACTACATAACAGTATGGTATAAGATTCTTTTTATATCATATTAATTAATATGATGGTTAACTAACAATAATAACTGAAACTAATAAAGATACAAAGGTAAAGAAATTATTTATTAAATAAATAAATAAGAAGGTTCATACATGTAAAAATGTTAAATTAAATACTTATGAAAACTAGCATAACATATTTAATTCAATCACCATAGTATTAAATAGAAAGGCATAAAATAAAACAGAAAACAAAAGCTCATTTGAAATCCAGAAATTTTTCAAGGTATGAAGATGATTGGTCTCACTTTCCACTTTTTGAAAAACTTTTAGATTTTAAAAGCACAATGAAAACTAATAGTAAATGTTTATGGAAGAATTGTAGAGAGAATAATAGTGGATAGATACGAGCGGAGAAAGCTCTCATCCTCATTTTAGAACTAGATTTGTAGAGATATATATAGAGAAGAGTCTTCCTTTTAGTAAGTCTTCATAAAAATATACATACCCAATATAAGCTTATTTAATAGATAAGACTATAGGTATATTTGTCTCTATCAAATACTATTCCGCAATAACTCTTAATATAAATTATAATAATAATACAAACTCACTAAAATGCCTTCTTTGGGCCTTATATAATTCGGCTAGCACAACAAATAACAGGTATATATGTCTTAATTTTGGGCATTGACACGAACATGTCCAATTAAGATCATCTTTTAGTAATTTTTTTCATAATTTCTTCTATTGGCTAATATTATTTGGATGACAATGAAACTTAAATGAGGTAAAAACACATATCTTCACCATATTATATATAGAAATATATCATCAAAACTGTAAAATACTCTAAATATCTATATATAATATATATAATTTAGATTTATGAGTAACATTGAAAGATTTATAAATTTAAGAAAACTTAAAAAATCGTTCTGATTATTGCTAGTTTTTTTTTGGTCAAGTCAAGTTAGATATATATGTAATTAAGAATCTTTTCAAATATATGAATGTTTTGATTAGTATCTCAAAAAAAAAAAAAAGCTAATTTACATTGTTTTTTATGTCTAAAATTTAACTTCAGTCCATCTAAGTGATAAACACTAGTCTTCTAGAGGTTATTCTTTTTCTTTTTCTTTTTTTCATTGAAATTCTATTTTTTGTCGTGTGAACATTTTCATTAAGAAATGTATACTTATAATGAGTTAATACTTTTAGAAGAGTTTTTCGTTTACTGTATTTAAAAAAAAAATCATGGCAACTTTGTGAGGTGTTATCATAAATTGTTCCATTTTTTTCTATTTTTAATTAGATGTTTATGTATTTTAAAAGAAATAATTTTAGCATAAAACAAAAAATACATTAATTTTATACGCAATCATATCCGAATAAGGATCATAATTGAATAAGGTCGAGTTGAATAAATTTTAAAAAGTTTATATACATCTTACAAACTGTTAAAAATAAATTATAATTTTTTAAACTTAGACTTAGTCCGAAAGCTTAAAGGGAATAGAAAAGTATTTAAACTTGAGTTATATAAATACTGAACCAGTAAATAAGCACATTTTGCTAATCTTCTGAAGAAGTCGAGTTAGTGATGTTAGTATATGGTTCTGTCCTAATTTCAGGTAAATTTAGTATATTAAAGCTATTGAATGTAGATTTCCCATCAGGAAAAACAAATCTAGCATGAAACCCCACATTGTCTAAATAAAACAAAGTAATAAAATATCACCAATGTATGCTCATTTTTCATTCGTATGTGGAGCCCTAATAAGGCTCTTAGACCTAAAATTGCCAAATGTTTCTGGTCTATAATCTAACTGGAAAAAAAAAAAAAAAAAAAAAGAACTTTTAGGTACCGAGTACTTAATAAGTGCGAAGTAACACACAGTTATATCTATTGGTAATTCTCAGGCTATATCAAGGATCCATTTCCAGGAAAAAAAATTTCCTAGAGATTGCATTTAGAAAAGTGAATGCAAACTCAAAAGAAAAATATTCATATGAATTATGCATAGAAATATATCCGTATACATACAACGCACACAATCTAAAACAACAAACAATTTTGCACTGCCTATAAACAAGGGGGACACGTACCATTTCTTTATCAATCAATCTTGATTTGACGGCATTTGAGAAATAAAACATGCCAAAAAAAAAAAAAAAGAATTAAGTTAGCATATTGAATTGTTAAAGCTAAAAGTAAAGAGAAACAGTTTTAACTCGTCACCGAGACAAAAGGGGGACGAACAAAAATTGAAAAAGTATAAGAGACAATGAAGCAGGAGAACCTTCTTAAAATTCTGCGCAAATAATAAGCATCCATGTGTTCTAACATGCTAGACATTATGTTGGACCGCCACCAAAAGTTAACAGCAATGGTCAAATCGTCACTATCTACTTGATGGAACCTGCAGCAATTAGAAATAGTGATCATCTGACCCTGATATATGTTGGAAGTTAGGTTGAGTCGAAGGACAAAATAAATAATAATCATACTTAAGTATGCTATTTTATCAGGTTTCTGACCAGTGACAACCAACCAAAACATATATTCAGGACCAGAAATGAACTTGCAACATTTGATAATGACGTTATTTTTAAGCATAGCATAAAGAATAATACACATTACAGAAGTTTATGCTTCTGAGGTCGACACCTCCTTCGTATCTTTTCTTGTCTCAGTGCAGTTAAACCAATATAGATATCAAAAGGACAAACATATTTTGAGATCATTGATCAAAAGAATTTTCTATTAGTAATTTTAAAGTGAGATTTCTTGCATGGGGCCACCATTATCAGTAAACTGCGACATGGGAATCATTTTGTGGATTGTAAAGAAGAAAAGAAAGTGAGTAGCATAAATAATTGAGACCTACCAGCCTTCGGGGATGAAAAGCGCATCACCTGCATGAAGAACAACCTTCTGCGAATATTCCAAGGAGAATTGTGCTCTTGGATACAATGAAAAATCAGGGTTTTCTAAAGCAACAGAACTGCCAGCCAGAAGAAGAATTAATGAAAAGAAAAGCGGAAATGGAACAAGAAACATAAACAATTAGTATATGATTTTGTGCATAAAAAAAGAAGAAGCATACCTGTGATTACAGGCTTCCCCATATATAGGCATCGGGTATAAAAATGGGCTTGCAGAAGGAGGCCATAAGGTAACTGCAATGAATAGAAGTAATAAACCAAAAATAATAATAACAAAAAAAGAAGCTAAGTACCATAAATATGGGTACACCTTTAACATGCATAATGTAAAAAAAGAAGAGAAAAAAAGGTCAGTCAAAATCAGTTAGCTGAGAGCTCCCCAATTGCAAAATTATAAAATAAATAAAGAACCTTGTTTGCGTCCAGCAACTATGCTTAGAACATTATGATGTGGATCATAGTGAGTACTTGATCTAGCATGAGCATTATTCATCCACAGATTAATAGAAGCTAGTTCTTTTGACTCCAAAAAAGCAGGCTGCACAAAATAATCAACACTCAACAAACATTTCTCTATGGATAACCAACTAAACAAGAAGAAAAGAAGAGCAGAAACAATTTGAATGTCTTCTCTAAGAGTTGCAAGTTGGACCCTCTCTCGATCTTCAGTATTCATAATTGGCACCTAAAATACAAGCAATTAAATTTCAAGACTATGTTCGGCCGACAGCTTACACATCATAATATGCACGCAAAAGAAACAGATATTGGTAATTAATCAAAAAAGAAACACATTCATCACTTAGAAGGCACCATATTCATACCTGGGCCAAATAGACCTGTTGAGCATAATCACCAGAAATAAAATGGTCCTGCTCTTCTGCATCAGAAACTGCAGGCTGATGCCCTTCTTCTTTTGCTATACGCTGCTTGCAAAAATCAATAAACGTGGAGAACGGAAATGGAACCTATAACAGGAAGGAAAACATGATCAGTGTGTTTGGAAAGTCTAAATGCAAGAATTCAAATCAATTGAACTCTATTCAGTCAATTCTCATATAATTCAGTTTTTCTTAGCTTCAAAAAAAAAAAAAAGCATTTTATAAGGTACTTTGGAAAACATGAAAATCCAGACACAGATGACATGATTTTGGAAGAATTCAATGGAATTGATTTCTTGCACGTGTTTTGTGCCAAGAAATCAAATATAAGCTGAAGTTAATGTCATCAAAGAGAGGAAGCACTTGAAAGATGGAATTACCCTCTCATGGCTTCTAAGATCGCCATAAAAGACAGGTGCAGTTCTGGAAAGCATAGCTTCAATGGTAGATGATCCTACCCTCTCCTAAATTCATAAGAAATGGAAAATAAAACAGAGTTCAGTCCAGTTTAGTTCATACATAGAAAGTAGAATTAAATTGCTTCAAGGTAAAAGTAGTAAATGAAGAAGGAATCAATATGCAAATAGTCGAGACCGCCATTAGCAGGATTCCACTTGGTGAAAGCTTTCCATTGCCTCGTGTATCCATTGAAGACCTTTCCAAAAAGATATATGAAAAAGAAACGTAGGAAAAGTGCATCAGTAAATTTTGAGGTACAAGCTCAAACGAAAAAGAGAAATTGAATCCAGTTGACTGTTAAAAGGAAATACAGCAGGGACGTTTTCGGATTCTATCTGAGACGCGAAAACTGGAGCTGAAGGAAGCTTTTCGAATGTTTTGACTCGCCATTGCTTAATCTCCTCCCCCATGCGTGTGCTTCTTTTTTCTTTTTTTTCCTCCCTGCTACACACTCGGTGCGTTGCTCGCTCGATGAGAAGGCAGCAGCGCCAGACTGGGAATTTCATTTGTTTATGGGCCCAAGAAATGGCTTATTCCACGTGAATCCAAGTCCAATAGTAAGCCCAGCCTTTTTATTTCACAACTATTCTCAATTTTCATTTTATTTATTCCAAAGAATCTTTCTTTTTACAGATAGAACACATTAATGATTCTAATTAAACAATTTTATTTTATTTTAATAACTATCTCGAGAACCATAATATTTCGTTATAAACCATTGTCAAAATTTGATTTTCTCTTCAATCCAATTCATTATCGTAACATTTTGTTATCAACCATTGATGTGGTAGTAACACTACTCTTTTTATATTTTTTAAACCATTTTCGATCCTATACTATTTCATTATAAACCATTGATATGATAATAACACTACTCTCTTGTATATTTTTAAAACCATTTTCAACGATATAAAATATACAATGCAACTTAAATTTAGTGCATTGCCTATTTTCTAATTATTCTACTTAATTAGAAAGAATTCTTATCTAATTCAGATGCATACCCCATCTACACATTAAATTGATAAATATTAATTTTAAATAATTAAATATTGAATCTATCATCTAATGGCAAAATATAAAAACTCACACATGAACATTATTCTTTGGTTAACTGAGATGTATAAATATGATATAAGTAAGAATTAAGCCTTAATTAAAAAGATCGTTTTTAGGAATGAATTAACAAAATGGACTGCTAGATAATATATACACAGTTTAAGCTTATTGTCGGTTCAAAAGTAATGAACTGGTGCACTATAAATTCTGATGACAGGCGGTTCCTTCTTTAGTCGGAGTAGTTGCGAACCTCCAAGAGTAAAAGAGTATGTAGGCGTAAGTTCTAGTAATGACGGCCACCTCATTATCATTTACGGTTTCTGCAATCTCCTTCAAATCTTCTACGGCAAGATTCACTCAGCAAAGGGCTAGTGTTGTCATCTACATGCCTGGTCTTGTTTGTTGCCCTATAAATTTCATAAGGAAAAGAAAATTGAAAAGTATTGTATTGGATTGGCACAACATAATGCATACGAGCTAACAAAGAATTGCTTCCTTCTGAATTGCACTAGGCGACAGAACTTTACCTCTTGGACCAGAAAAAATAAAAAGGAAGATAAACTTTTACCAGGGATAGGGACCGCATCAATGCACTGGCAAAGAATCCATGCGATGCGAGAGCTAACTGAGAGGAGGTACAGCCGAACTTTCCGGCCAACTTTCACAACTTGTTCGTACAATATTTTGTTTGTTTTTAAATTTTCATCGGTGAAACTTGGATGTTCAGCCTGGCAGTTACTATAAAAATTAATTCGAAACGTTTTTATAGTGGATGGTTTATCAGTTCCAAAATCATTCCAAGAACCTTTAGCAGGCAAGGCTGGAATATTTTATTTCTCACCAAAAGATCCACGGCCTAGAGGGCTATAAGCCACTATTCCAGTTCCAATTTCCTTGCATTAAATAAAAAGAATTTGAATGTTGAACCCACAGTTCCCGTTAAATATAGAAACTACAGCGATTTTTTTTGCATTATATAGGCTTCCTCCTTTCACTCGTGTACAAAAGGGAAAAAGCAATTCAAGCCGACAGAATAAAGAGTTTTCTTAAAGAGAACATACAGGAATTTCTGTGCCCAAATTTAAAATATTGATAGCATGAGTAATTGCACACTAAAAGCCACAAAGTGGAGCTCATGAATCTAATTGGACTTGCAAAACTGACCTCAACTCATTGAGACAAACAAAAATTTTGGAAAAGCCAAACAAATATGAATAGCTATAAGATACAAATGGAGTCAACACCTAAAATATCAAGGATAAGGTAGAGTTTTCCTTCCTACTATGACTGAGGAAACACGACACAATGACCTACCCATAAATAAATAAAGATTTATAATTTGTATGGTTTGAAATGTAAAATCATTGTTTTTCCAGCCAAAGAAAGACCTTGGACCAGTTTCCTGACCAAAGGGGAAACAGCTAATTTGCCGACTAATTAGTGAGTTCGCAAGAGGATTTACTTTTAAGAACTTACCTGCAAAGGGGGACTATCTCTCCCTTTATACGCGAGACCATGGGGACCATTCCATTTGTAAAGCATGGGTGCACTGCATGAGCCCTCTATATTGTTTCCGAAAGAGCTTTGAATAACCCAACATATACTTTATTCCCTTCTTCAACTAACTTCTTAAGTTCTTCCGTCTATCATTATGGGAAAATGAAACAGCTAATAAAACTTATAGACTATTGCAAACGCTATAAAATTAGAAAATGAAGTTAACTGAAGCACATACCGTGTCCTCAAAAGATGCTGGTAATAGAGATCAATATATTGCACATCAAGACGCTTAAGGCTAGCTTCAGAGCTTTCTCCTACATATTTCGGTCGGCCACAAACTACCAGGCCATCGGGTCCTATTTTGAGCATACCAAATTTAGTGGCTACCTGGATTTTATCTCTGGGCAACTGCTTCAGAGCCTGAAAACCTTCGAATTAGGACAAGTTGAAATATTACATTCTACATAAAACTACAAATTATAACGTAGTTGGTTCCTAGATGCATGCCACCTGACAAATAAAACAAAAACATCACATTACATTAAAAATAGACACCTCAGCTCAGATCTAACACTTCGTAAAAAACATAACAATGATGAAATTAGAGCTTACAGATAACCAGACCCAAAAGTCACTCCGCATGCACTAAGCGTTTGTTTTTTTTTTTGGGATTCATCATAGGAATCAAAATTAGTCCAATTATAGTAATGCCCAAGCAAAGCGAGTCCAAAGAAGAATTACCTTTCCAACTAGACTTTCATTAGCATTTTCACCATAAATATTTGTTGTGTCAAAGAAAGTGATAACCTTACTGAAAGCATGCATAATGATTGGTATTTCTTCCTCATCAGTCAGAGGATAATTGTACAGTCCACTGAGAACGGTACATTCAAACCCCAACTTAGAAACCTGAAAAGATAACAGAAGAAGAAGAAGAAGCAGTTTTTAATGGCATGCACATCAGAGGATAATGAATAGATGGATCAAAGACTGATACCTCCAACCCCTGGTTTCGAAGTTTGACTCTTGGAATTAGATTTTCTTGAACGAGTGCTTGTTCTCTTTGTTCTAAGGACAATAGTAGTCATTTCTTTTAAGCCCAAATATGCTCTGTGAAGTTATGAGCTAGCTTTTAGTTATAAATTTGCAAGTAAGGGGAAACAGCTAATTTGCCAACTAATTAGCGAGTCTACACATTTTTAGTTGAGCAGTGACTATACTTAGATGCCTTTAATAATAATTTGTAGCTCAAGCATGAACATAGAGCATCAATAGAAAAAATTAATAATTATAATAAAAATAAATACTCACATTATATCCATTTGAAGATATTCTTGGTTCTTATTCAACTTACAGAAACTCGAAACTGAAATCACAGTAATAAAAGTCTTAACAATTTTTACACCAGATTTTGCCCGGTAAAAAAAGAAAAAAGAAAAATTCTACTCCGTCACTACAGTACGAAGGGCCAAAGAACTCTCGACTTCTTTAGACTCAACATTAGCCTCTCTCTGCGCAACAATCTTCGACATTCCAAACATCTGAAAGTTGAAAGTATAAGAAAACTTCAATTGTTCAACTAAGAAAAACAATAGCCAATTAGCAATGAATTCTAAATTAACACAAACCTTGTGGATGGTATTCTTGAAGCAACTCTTATGCTCTTGCATAGATGCATGAATAAACTCATCAATATGATCCTTTACATCCTCTAGAAAAGTCGCCTCCTCATTCTTCTTCTTTCGACACGAAGAAACAGTGGGCGACGACTGCTTTTGCTGTCGATTGTTTTGTGTTGTCTCCATTGTTTTTTCCTCTTTTTACTATTCCTGATCTGAAAATTGGAGGTGAAGTGCCCGGTACGATGCGATTTACTTAGAGAAGGGAGTTGCTAGCATTGGCAAGAAATAAAAACTGACAAAAGATGAAATTAGCTAGTAAAGTAGTTGCCCTAAATTTTTTATAGGCTTTTGTTTGTTAATTTATTTTAGGAGTTGGGTTGGGCCTAACTTAATGGGATTGACATGAATAATGCAAAAAATTATTTATTTAAGTGTATTTAATAGTTTAGGTATAAATTTTCATTCCCGCACCAAATAATACATATTTATTAAATTCAAATAATTAAATAATTAAATATAATATCAAATCTTCATTATATATAAAATATTTAATTATATATTTCTTATCTTAAATAAACAGTTAATTTTTGTTCATCTTAAATTTATTTTTTAATTATTAATTTAGTATATAAATTGTTAGATATATCATTCATTAAGTTTGGATTATCATACTTTTGAATAAGCTCAAACGAGTTAAAAAAGAAAAAGAGCTGAATTTGAATCAAAATTTAAAATATTCAAATTATGTACATCCTTATTTCTGTATAATTTTTCTTATTATTTATTTTCGACACAATATTTATTTTCATTTAAAATAAATTTTAAAAGCATCTTTTCCTCATATTTTTCCTAGATAGAGTCCAATCCAAATCTAAGAGCATAATAAAATTTGAGAAGCTTCAAGTTGAGGCTTGATCAAATGTGATTGTAACATAATTTACTTTAAATAAGATAATCGAACTGAATTGATGATGGCGTACATATAACTTAAATTCAATCTTTATCCGGTGGTTCACTAATTATTTCTATTATTTTATTTTTATTAAAGAAACCGCAACAATTAGAAAGGTCATACTTATGTGCAAGCACCTGAAATGCATCAAGTCAACGTGGACTTTGATTTCTCAATTGCTATCAAGTTGATACGAGGAGACTCGCCTATCAATCAGGACATCTAAAACTTGAAGTCTGGGTTTGATAACATTAAACTAAATCCTATATAAAAAGGGTTTCAATTGATATAACTATAACTAATATGTTTAGGGTAATACTTGTAAATACATGAACCATTTTTATAGTAAAAGTGGTAAAAGCTGCAGGTAGATCTCTCAAAAACTATAATGCTACTTATTCTAAAAATTAATTATCAATATAAAATAGTAAAAATAAATTTAAAACATTTTAAACCAGTCTTTTGAGAAAATAGAATATTCATAAAGGGAATAACTAAATAATAAATAAATATGCATAAATATTTATGCATAATGAAATTAATAAAGATATGAAGGTAAATAAGCCACTCATTAAATAAAGATATAACAAGGCT
Organism: Ricinus communis; assembly: GCF_019578655.1. Taxonomy (NCBI): domain Eukaryota; kingdom Viridiplantae; phylum Streptophyta; class Magnoliopsida; order Malpighiales; family Euphorbiaceae; genus Ricinus; species Ricinus communis. Next base: position 29,187,660 of record NC_063258.1, read on the forward strand.
TATACATAAATAAATAAATAAAAGTTAAACTAGACATTTAAGAAGACTAACTTAACATATTTAAGTCAATGATCATGGTATTAAATAAAAAGATATAAAAATAAAATAAAAAATAAAACTCTCTTGAAATCGAGAATCTTCAAATAGTAAAATGATTAGTGATCACTTCTCACTTATTGAAAAAATTCATAGATCTTAGAAGAACAATAAAAACTAATAATATGTATGGCAACGAAGAGAGGAAGGTAATTTAAAGGGAAGGGGAGGGAGTTGAATGAAAGGGAAGAAAAAATTATCATTTTATTATGTTTGGTTACATAAAAATAATCATTAAAGAGAAGTAAAGAGAAATATGTAAAATTTGTTTGGATAAGTAGGAGGGGAAGGAAATAATAATTATTAAAAGACACAAAAATCTTTAAGTTGATATATAAATCGCAATAAAAAATATGTCATTACATAATAAAATACATACAAGTTTTACAAGTTTTAATTAATTATTATATTTAATTTAAAATAATTTTATAATAAAATGTATATTTTACTTTGATAAAATTATGAGATAATTAACTATAAGATTATGAGTATTCTAAAAGTTGATTTCAACATCTGCCTACCATCAATGGTGGGAAAATTAATCAATTTTATCCATAAGCAGAAAAGAAAAATACATAAGAAATTATGAAACATTTCAAACTTGGCAATGCAATGCTAGAAAATGTCACAGAAGCGTAGCGTGTAGATAATCTTCGCAAATTGCAACAATTGAATAATTAGCGAATTCAAATTTTGAATTAGCTGAAAAGGGGCTAAAGCCATCATCATCATCCATAAACGTATATATCGATTTTTCAAAAAAAGAACAAAGAAAATTAAGATTCAATTAAACAAGCTTTACTTTAATCTAACAGTAGAATACAATAATAATTAATGGCAAATTAAAACAACATACCTGATGAACGGCGAAGGAGAAGCCGACTGCTCCGAGGGCGGAGACGACTACAGCAAGGGCGACGGCGACGGCGACGATGACTGCAGCAAGGGCGGCGGCGATGACAGATCGGCGACGGCAGCAAGGGCGGCGGCGATGACAGATCGGCGACGGCAGCAAGTTTTGGTGATTGCAAAGAGGCTTGAGAGGGTGGAGGCTGTGAGGTTTAGATGAAAATAGAAGTAGGGTTTCTTTGTACTGTGTTATATTTTGCTTTTGTTTTAGTTTGTTATAGCAAAACTTCGTAGTTTTATAATTTTATTTAAAATTATATAAATTGTTTATTTCCTTTTAAACTTACATATGATATTATTATTACTATTATATTAGTAAAGAAAAAATTAAATTCATATATAGTATTTTTATCTTTTCATACAAATATTAAGTTTTGATATTATAAGAATAAAAATTAAATTATATAATATATTCAAGAAAAAAATTTGTTTTATAATTTTAAATATAATAACACATTATTAATGCTTTGTTTTAATGATAAAAATGAGATTAATTAGTTAAATTTAAAAATGAAACTAAACGAAAAAAATAGTATATAAGATCTTTTATATTATATTAATTAGTTAAAACTTTTATTACTAGTAAAGATTATTTAATAAATATAATTAACATATTGACATTACATAATCATAAGTTAATAATACTAATTGGTTGGGTTGGTTCCTATAATAATACTTTTTTAACAAAATTTAGTTTTTCTTTCTTTTTTTGTCTATAAGTGATATTTAATTTACTAACAAAAGAGTCTTATAATATTATTTTACATATTAGTGAGGATTATGTGAATTAACTGTTAATAGATACGACAATTGATGACTTAGTTTATTAAAAAAGACTAATAAAAAAATCATATTAATTAGTTAAAAGACATATTATTATTAAAAATTATTTATATATATATGTGTGTGTGTGTCACTTAAATAAAAATCACTAAATGGCATGATGGTAAAATGAGTTTCTTTTTAATAAAAGGTCTAAGATTTAAGGCATACGGAGAATAAAATAATAAATAATATTCTTAAATGGTCTAAAAGTACGGGTACCATATTGGAATTCGGATATCTAATATACTCAAACAAGAATAATTTAAATCTTAAATCCATCTTCAACCAATTTATTACTATTTAAGTTTGTCCCATTACAGTTAGATTGGAGCGGGTATAAAAAATACATGTCCAACTAATCAATCATCCAACGCTTACATTTTATAAGAGAAAAAAAGAAAAAAAAGAAACCTTTATTAACGAAGGTAATGGATCCAACTTAAGGTCTACATTTGTTGGGCTGACAAGTTTTGTGAGGCTGCCCCTATATAATTGAAGCTTCGAACAAAAATTAATCAAAGGGAAAAGCAAATGGTTAACGGCAAAACCTTCTTCCCCTCTCTTCCATGGATGCTTCCTTTTTATTTTTGTTGTTCTATATCGTTAGTCTATTTAATCATTTAGAGGCCCATTTGGACATTACCCTATAACGGCCCAACTCCATATTCTGAGTAGCGTCTTTATTTTTTAATTTTTTTCTTGACACCAAAAAAAAGAAATGGAGACGTGGGGTAATCGAACCCCGTACCTCTTGCATGTAAAGAGGATACTAGGGATGGCAACAGAAAGGGTACCCGTCCTTTAATATTATTCAAACTTGAATTCCTTTAAATTATATTTATCTTAACCTATCCTAGATCCTAATAGGAATACTTACAAACTATTCAAACTTATTAAAATTTGTTAAGATTAAATGACTATTAAATAAATTTTATGAGTATTTAAATATGAAGCGGGTATCTTATCCGTTAAAAACCGTTTATATTAATATTTTAGTAATTAAATGGATATCCGTTTATAATAATTTAAATTAATGAAAATGAACAAAAAATAACAAAACATAAATTAATAAAGTCTAAATATTCAACATTAAATGTTTGATATATTAATACAAACCAAACATACATTTAAAATTACAATCAACTTGCTCAATAAAAACTTCATGGAAATACACTATAATTCAACATCTTCTTTAATTAGACATAAACAACTTGCTTGTGTAGTTAAACAAGATCCTAAAAGTTTAAAATAAAAATTACAATCAACAAATTATAGTTAAATATATCTCATATATTTAGCATATATTAATGCACTTAGCATTACAAATTGCTAATTTATTTCTAACATGGTAGATTAAAGAGTCGATTAAAAAAAAGATAATTGATGTTTGCAATGTGAGTGGGTATCTTGGTCACATGGCACTTTGTTTTATTGAAATCAATACGTTTGGTGTGAAAAACAGAAGTGATCATTTAAACGGCTGATTATAAATCTAGAAATGATTCTTTCAGAAAAAAAAAAAAAACTCTACAAATGATTAAATCTTGACTCATAAATTAGGTCAAAATTAATTAGAAATGAGTGTTTTCTTTTATATCATGATCATTATAAAATCAACTCTTATTACTATTTAAAGTTTTGAGTACATTACAGCTTAAATTTTTAAAATCCACCAAATTCTTTTTGGAATATTTGACGATTCAAATGGACAGAAACTAGGCACTAAGGTTTCAAGTTGACTATATCTATTTTTTTCCACATTTGTCCACATCTATTTTGATAAAGTTGTTGCCTTCCTAGCTTAATTTACGTGAGACGGAGCAACGGCTGAAAATGATGGCAGTAAGGGCGATGCCAATAACAGCGGCATGGATCGCAGCAGTGCGGCTTGAATGGCAGCAGTGGCTACTTGAATGGCGGTAGCAGAGTGAATCGCAACAACGGCCGGGCGTGGACAAAGCGGCAGCTGACGTGAATGGCGATGTGATAGAGTGAGCGGCGTGAAGAAAAGGGTGGATGGTAGAGGCTTCGACAGGGTTGAATTGATGTCAGTTTGAGATGAGAAGAAGATAATAGAATTAAAGTTTATTTTGTTTTCAATTTCTTTTAGTTTGGTATATTTGAACTATATAGTTTTATTTAAAATTATGTAATTTTATTTATGTATTCTTTAGCTTGCTAGTTGTTACATCACAATTATGTAGTTTTATTCAAAATTATATAGTTATATTTAGGTTTTTTTTTTTAATTTGGTACATCAAAACTACGTAGTTTTACTCAAAACTATATAGATTACTTTGAAACTATGTAATTTTGTTTAAAACTATATAGTTTTATTTTTAATTTATATGTGACAATAAAAAAAATTTATTAGATTTATATATGATATTTTTATTTTTATATAAATAGTTTTAATATTATAAAAATAAAAATTAAATTATATAATATATCTAAATTTTAAAAAATTATTTTATATTTCTAGACGTAATAACACAATATATATACTTATTAATATAGGATCTTAATAGTAAAAGTGAGATCTATTAATTAAAATTAAAAATGTAAGGTTAAAATTTAAATTCTACTACATAACAGTATGGTATAAGATTCTTTTTATATCATATTAATTAATATGATGGTTAACTAACAATAATAACTGAAACTAATAAAGATACAAAGGTAAAGAAATTATTTATTAAATAAATAAATAAGAAGGTTCATACATGTAAAAATGTTAAATTAAATACTTATGAAAACTAGCATAACATATTTAATTCAATCACCATAGTATTAAATAGAAAGGCATAAAATAAAACAGAAAACAAAAGCTCATTTGAAATCCAGAAATTTTTCAAGGTATGAAGATGATTGGTCTCACTTTCCACTTTTTGAAAAACTTTTAGATTTTAAAAGCACAATGAAAACTAATAGTAAATGTTTATGGAAGAATTGTAGAGAGAATAATAGTGGATAGATACAGAAAGCAGATAGGAGAAAGCTCTCATCCTCATTTTAGAACTAGATTTGTAGAGATATATATAGAGAAGAGTCTTCCTTTTAGTAAGTCTTCATAAAAATATACATACCCAATATAAGCTTATTTAATAGATAAGACTATAGGTATATTTGTCTCTATCAAATACTATTCCGCAATAACTCTTAATATAAATTATAATAATAATACAAACTCACTAAAATGCCTTCTTTGGGCCTTATATAATTCGGCTAGCACAACAAATAACAGGTATATATGTCTTAATTTTGGGCATTGACACGAACATGTCCAATTAAGATCATCTTTTAGTAATTTTTTCATAATTTCTTCTATTGGCTAATATTATTTGGATGACAATGAAACTTAAATGAGGTAAAAACACATATCTTCACCATATTATATATAGAAATATATCATCAAAATCGTAAAATACTCTAAATATCTATATATAATATATATAATTTAGATTTATGAGTAACATTGAAAGATTTATAAATTTAAGAAAACTTAAAAAATCGTTCTGATTATTGCTAGTTTTTTTTTGGTCAAGTCAAGTTAGATATATATGTAATTAAGAATCTTTTCAAATATATGAATGTTTTGATTAGTATCTCAAAAAAAAAAAAAGCTAATTTACATTGTTTTTTATGTCTAAAATTTAACTTCAGTCCATCTAAGTGATAAACACTAGTCTTCTAGAGGTTATTCTTTTTCTTTTTCTTTTTTTCATTGAAATTCTATTTTTTGTCGTGTGAACATTTTCATTAAGAAATGTATACTTATAATGAGTTAATACTTTTAGAAGAGTTTTTCGTTTACTGTATTTAAAAAAAAAATCATGGCAACTTTGTGAGGTGTTATCATAAATTGTTCCATTTTTTTCTATTTTTAATTAGATGTTTATGTATTTTAAAAGAAATAATTTTAGCATAAAACAAAAAATACATTAATTTTATACGCAATCATATCCGAATAAGGATCATAATTGAATAAGGTCGAGTTGAATAAATTTTAAAAAGTTTATATACATCTTACAAACTGTTAAAAATAAATTATAATTTTTTAAACTTAGACTTAGTCCAAAGCTTAAAGGGAATAGAAAAGTATTTAAACTTGAGTTATATAAATCGAACCGGTAAATAAGCACATTTTGCTAATCTTCCCAAGAAGTCGAGTTAGTGATGTTAGTATATGGTTCTGTCCTAATTTCAGGTAAATTTAGTATATTAAAGCTATTGAATGTAGATTTCCCATCAGGAAAAACAAATCTAGCATGAAACCCCACATTGTCTAAATAAAACAAAGTAATAAAATATCACCAATGTATGCTCATTTTTCATTCGTATGTGGAGCCCTAATAAGGCTCTTAGACCTAAAATTGCCAAATGTTTCTGGTCTATAATCTAACTGGAAAAAAAAAAAAAAAAAAAAGAACTTTTAGGTACCGAGTACTTAATAAGTGCGAAGTAACACACAGTTATATCTATTGGTAATTCTCAGGCTATATCAAGGATCCATTTCCAGGAAAAAAAATTTCCTAGAGATTGCATTTAGAAAAGTGAATGCAAACTCAAAAGAAAAATATTCATATGAATTATGCATAGAAATATATCCGTATACATACAACGCACACAATCTAAAACAACAAACAATTTTGCACTGCCTATAAACAAGGGGGACACGTACCATTTCTTTATCAATCAATCTTGATTTGACGGCATTTGAGAAATAAAACATGCCAAAAAAAAAAAAAAAGAATTAAGTTAGCATATTGAATTGTTAAAGCTAAAAGTAAAGAGAAACAGTTTTAACTCGTCACCGAGACAAAAGGGGGACGAACAAAAATTGAAAAAGTATAAGAGACAATGAAGCAGGAGAACCTTCTTAAAATTCTGCGCAAATAATAAGCATCCATGTGTTCTAACATGCTAGACATTATGTTGGACCGCCACCAAAAGTTAACAGCAATGGTCAAATCGTCACTATCTACTTGATGGAACCTGCAGCAATTAGAAACAGTGATCATCTGACCCTGATATATGTTGGAAGTTAGGTTGAGTCGAAGGACAAAATAAATAATAATCATACTTAAGTATGCTATTTTATCAGGTTTCTGACCAGTGACAACCAACCAAAACATATATTCAGGACCAGAAATGAACTTGCAACATTTGATAATGACGTTATTTTTAAGCATAGCATAAAGAATAATACACATTACAGAAGTTTATGCTTCTGAGGTCGACACCTCCTTCGTATCTTTTCTTGTCTCAGTGCAGTTAAACCAATATAGATATCAAAAGGACAAACATATTTTGAGATCATTGATCAAAAGAATTTTCTATTAGTAATTTTAAAGTGAGATTTCTTGCATGGGGCCACCATTATCAGTAAACTGCGACATGGGAATCATTTTGTGGATTGTAAAGAAGAAAAGAAAGTGAGTAGCATAAATAATTGAGACCTACCAGCCTTCGGGGATGAAAAGCGCATCACCTGCATGAAGAACAACCTTCTGCGAATATTCCAAGGAGAATTGTGCTCTTGGATACAATGAAAAATCAGGGTTTTCTAAAGCAACAGAACTGCCAGCCAGAAGAAGAATTAATGAAAAGAAAAGCGGAAATGGAACAAGAAACATAAACAATTAGTATATGATTTTGTGCATAAAAAAAGAAGAAGCATACCTGTGATTACAGGCTTCCCCATATATAGGCATCGGGTATAAAAATGGGCTTGCAGAAGGAGGCCATAAGGTAACTGCAATGAATAGAAGTAATAAACCAAAAATAATAATAACAAAAAGAAGCTAAGTACCATAAATATGGGTACACCTTTAACATGCATAATGTAAAAAAGAAGAGAAAAAAGGTCAGTCAAAATCAGTTAGCTGAGAGCTCCCCAATTGCAAAATTATAAAATAAATAAAGAACCTTGTTTGCGTCCAGCAACTATGCTTAGAACATTATGATGTGGATCATAGTGAGTACTTGATCTAGCATGAGCATTATTCATCCACAGATTAATAGAAGCTAGTTCTTTTGACTCCAAAAAGCAGGCTGCACAAAATAATCAACACTCAACAAACATTTCTCTATGGATAACCAACTAAACAAGAAGAAAAGAAGAGCAGAAACAATTTGAATGTCTTCTCTAAGAGTTGCAAGTTGGACCCTCTCTCGATCTTCAGTATTCATAATTGGCACCTAAAATACAAGCAATTAAATTTCAAGACTATGTTCGGCCGACAGCTTACACATCATAATATGCACGCAAAAGAAACAGATATTGGTAATTAATCAAAAAAGAAACACATTCATCACTTAGAAGGCACCATATTCATACCTGGGCCAAATAGACCTGTTGAGCATAATCACCAGAAATAAAATGGTCCTGCTCTTCTGCATCAGAAACTGCAGGCTGATGCCCTTCTTCTTTTGCTATACGCTGCTTGCAAAAATCAATAAACGTGGAGAACGGAAATGGAACCTATAACAGGAAGGAAAACATGATCAGTGTGTTTGGAAAGTCTAAATGCAAGAATTCAAATCAATTGAACTCTATTCAGTCAATTCTCATATAATTCAGTTTTTCTTAGCTTCAAAAAAAAAAAAAAAGCATTTTATAAGGTACTTTGGAAAACATGAAAATCCAGACACAGATGACATGATTTTGGAAGAATTCAATGGAATTGATTTCTTGCACGTGTTTTGTGCCAAGAAATCAAATATAAGCTGAAGTTAATGTCATCAAAGAGAGGAAGCACTTGAAAGATGGAATTACCCTCTCATGGCTTCTAAGATCGCCATAAAAGACAGGTGCAGTTCTGGAAAGCATAGCTTCAATGGTAGATGATCCTACCCTCTCCTAAATTCATAAGAAATGGAAAATAAAACAGAGTTCAGTCCAGTTTAGTTCATACATAGAAAGTAGAATTAAATTGCTTCAAGGTAAAAGTAGTAAATGAAGAAGGAATCAATATGCAAATAGTCGAGACCGCCATTAGCAGGATTCCACTTGGTGAAAGCTTTCCATTGCCTCGTGTATCCATTGAAGACCTTTCCAAAAAGATATATGAAAAAGAAACGTAGGAAAAGTGCATCAGTAAATTTTGAGGTACAAGCTCAAACGAAAAAGAGAAATTGAATCCAGTTGACTGTTAAAAGGAAATACAGCAGGGACGTTTTCGGATTCTATCTGAGACGCGAAAACTGGAGCTGAAGGAAGCTTTTCGAATGTTTTGACTCGCCATTGCTTAATCTCCTCCCCCATGCGTGTGCTTCTTTTTTCTTTTTTCCTCCCTGCTACACACTCGGTGCGTTGCTCGCTCGATGAGAAGGCAGCAGCGCCAGACTGGGAATTTCATTTGTTTATGGGCCCAAGAAATGGCTTATTCCACGTGAATCCAAGTCCAATAGTAAGCCCAGCCTTTTTATTTCACAACTATTCTCAATTTTCATTTTATTTATTCCAAAGAATCTTTCTTTTTACAGATAGAACACATTAATGATTCTAATTAAACAATTTTATTTTATTTTAATAACTATCTCGAGAACCATAATATTTCGTTATAAACCATTGTCAAAATTTGATTTTCTCTTCAATCCAATTCATTATCGTAACATTTTGTTATCAACCATTGATGTGGTAGTAACACTACTCTTTTTATATTTTTTAAACCATTTTCGATCCTATACTATTTCATTATAAACCATTGATATGATAATAACACTACTCTCTTGTATATTTTTAAAACCATTTTCAACGATATAAAATATACAATGCAACTTAAATTTAGTGCATTGCCTATTTTCTAATTATTCTACTTAATTAGAAAGAATTCTTATCTAATTCAGATGCATACCCCATCTACACATTAAATTGATAAATATTAATTTTAAATAATTAAATATTGAATCTATCATCTAATGGCAAAATATAAAAACTCACACATGAACATTATTCTTTGGTTAACTGAGATGTATAAATATGATATAAGTAAGAATTAAGCCTTAATTAAAAAGATCGTTTTTAGGAATGAATTAACAAAATGGACTGCTAGATAATATATACACAGTTTAAGCTTATTGTCGGTTCAAAAGTAATGAACTGGTGCACTATAAATTCTGATGACAGGCGGTTCCTTCTTTAGTCGGAGTAGTTGCGAACCTCCAAGAGTAAAAGAGTATGTAGGCGTAAGTTCTAGTAATGACGGCCACCTCATTATCATTTACGGTTTCTGCAATCTCCTTCAAATCTTCTACGGCAAGATTCACTCAGCAAAGGGCTAGTGTTGTCATCTACATGCCTGGTCTTGTTTGTTGCCCTATAAATTTCATAAGGAAAAGAAAATTGAAAAGTATTGTATTGGATTGGCACAACATAATGCATACGAGCTAACAAAGAATTGCTTCCTTCTGAATTGCACTAGGCGACAGAACTTTACCTCTTGGACCAGAAAAAATAAAAAGGAAGATAAACTTTTACCAGGGATAGGGACCGCATCAATGCACTGGCAAAGAATCCATGCGATGCGAGAGCTAACTGAGAGGAGGTACAGCCGAACTTTCCGGCCAACTTTCACAACTTGTTCGTACAATATTTTGTTTGTTTTTAAATTTTCATCGGTGAAACTTGGATGTTCAGCCTGGCAGTTACTATAAAAATTAATTCGAAACGTTTTTATAGTGGATGGTTTATCAGTTCCAAAATCATTCCAAGAACCTTTAGCAGGCAAGGCTGGAATATTTTATTTCTCACCAAAAGATCCACGGCCTAGAGGGCTATAAGCCACTATTCCAGTTCCAATTTCCTTGCATTAAATAAAAAGAATTTGAATGTTGAACCCACAGTTCCCGTTAAATATAGAAACTACAGCGATTTTTTTTGCATTATATAGGCTTCCTCCTTTCACTCGTGTACAAAAGGGAAAAAGCAATTCAAGCCGACAGAATAAAGAGTTTTCTTAAAGAGAACATACAGGAATTTCTGTGCCCAAATTTAAAATATTGATAGCATGAGTAATTGCACACTAAAAGCCACAAAGTGGAGCTCATGAATCTAATTGGACTTGCAAAACTGACCTCAACTCATTGAGACAAACAAAAATTTTGGAAAAGCCAAACAAATATGAATAGCTATAAGATACAAATGGAGTCAACACCTAAAATATCAAGGATAAGGTAGAGTTTTCCTTCCTACTATGACTGAGGAAACACGACACAATGACCTACCCATAAATAAATAAAGATTTATAATTTGTATGGTTTGAAATGTAAAATCATTGTTTTCCAGCCAAAGAAAGACCTTGGACCAGTTTCCTGACCAAAGGGGAAACAGCTAATTTGCCGACTAATTAGTGAGTTCGCAAGAGGATTTACTTTTAAGAACTTACCTGCAAAGGGGGACTATCTCTCCCTTTATACGCGAGACCATGGGGACCATTCCATTTGTAAAGCATGGGTGCACTGCATGAGCCCTCTATATTGTTTCCGAAAGAGCTTTGAATAACCCAACATATACTTTATTCCCTTCTTCAACTAACTTCTTAAGTTCTTCCGTCTATCATTATGGGAAAATGAAACAGCTAATAAAACTTATAGACTATTGCAAACGCTATAAAATTAGAAAATGAAGTTAACTGAAGCACATACCGTGTCCTCAAAAGATGCTGGTAATAGAGATCAATATATTGCACATCAAGACGCTTAAGGCTAGCTTCAGAGCTTTCTCCTACATATTTCGGTCGGCCACAAACTACCAGGCCATCGGGTCCTATTTTGAGCATACCAAATTTAGTGGCTACCTGGATTTTATCTCTGGGCAACTGCTTCAGAGCCTGAAAACCTTCGAATTAGGACAAGTTGAAATATTACATTCTACATAAAACTACAAATTATAACGTAGTTGGTTCCTAGATGCATGCCACCTGACAAATAAAACAAAAACATCACATTACATTAAAAATAGACACCTCAGCTCAGATCTAACACTTCGTAAAAAACATAACAATGATGAAATTAGAGCTTACAGATAACCAGACCCAAAAGTCACTCCGCATGCACTAAGCGTTTGTTTTTTTTTTGGGATTCATCATAGGAATCAAAATTAGTCCAATTATAGTAATGCCCAAGCAAAGCGAGTCCAAAGAAGAATTACCTTTCCAACTAGACTTTCATTAGCATTTTCACCATAAATATTTGTTGTGTCAAAGAAAGTGATAACCTTACTGAAAGCATGCATAATGATTGGTATTTCTTCCTCATCAGTCAGAGGATAATTGTACAGTCCACTGAGAACGGTACATTCAAACCCCAACTTAGAAACCTGAAAAGATAACAGAAGAAGAAGAAGAAGCAGTTTTTAATGGCATGCACATCAGAGGATAATGAATAGATGGATCAAAGACTGATACCTCCAACCCCTGGTTTCGAAGTTTGACTCTTGGAATTAGATTTTCTTGAACGAGTGCTTGTTCTCTTTGTTCTAAGGACAATAGTAGTCATTTCTTTTAAGCCCAAATATGCTCTGTGAAGTTATGAGCTAGCTTTTAGTTATAAATTTGCAAGTAAGGGGAAACAGCTAATTTGCCAACTAATTAGCGAGTCTACACATTTTAGTTGAGCAGTGACTATACTTAGATGCCTTTAATAATAATTTGTAGCTCAAGCATGAACATAGAGCATCAATAGAAAAATTAATAATTATAATAAAAATAAATACTCACATTATATCCATTTGAAGATATTCTTGGTTCTTATTCAACTTACAGAAACTCGAAACTGAAATCACAGTAATAAAAGTCTTAACAATTTTTACACCAGATTTTGCCCGGTAAAAAAAGAAAAAAGAAAAATTCTACTCCGTCACTACAGTACGAAGGGCCAAAGAACTCTCGACTTCTTTAGACTCAACATTAGCCTCTCTCTGCGCAACAATCTTCGACATTCCAAACATCTGAAAGTTGAAAGTATAAGAAAACTTCAATTGTTCAACTAAGAAAAACAATAGCCAATTAGCAATGAATTCTAAATTAACACAAACCTTGTGGATGGTATTCTTGAAGCAACTCTTATGCTCTTGCATAGATGCATGAATAAACTCATCAATATGATCCTTTACATCCTCTAGAAAAGTCGCCTCCTCATTCTTCTTCTTTCGACACGAAGAAACAGTGGGCGACGACTGCTTTACTGTCGATTGTTTTGTGTTGTCTCCATTGTTTTTCCTCTTTTACTATTCCTGATCTGAAAATTGGAGGTGAAGTGCCCGGTACGATGCGATTTACTTAGAGAAGGGAGTTGCTAGCATTGGCAAGAAATAAAAACTGACAAAAGATGAAATTAGCTAGTAAAGTAGTTGCCCTAAATTTTTTATAGGCTTTTGTTTGTTAATTTATTTTAGGAGTTGGGTTGGGCCTAACTTAATGGGATTGACATGAATAATGCAAAAAATTATTTATTTAAGTGTATTTAATAGTTTAGGTATAAATTTTCATTCCCGCACCAAATAATACATATTTATTAAATTCAAATAATTAAATAATTAAATATAATATCAAATCTTCATTATATATAAAATATTTAATTATATATTTCTTATCTTAAATAAACAGTTAATTTTTGTTCATCTTAAATTTATTTTTTTAATTATTAATTTAGTATATAAATTGTTAGATATATCATTCATTAAGTTTGGATTATCATACTTTTTGAATAAGCTCAAACGAGTTAAAAAAGAAAAAGAGCTGAATTTGAATCAAAATTTAAAATATTCAAATTATGTACATCCTTATTTCTGTATAATTTTTCTTATTATTTATTTTCGACACAATATTTATTTTCATTTAAAATAAATTTTAAAAGCATCTTTTCCTCATATTTTTCCTAGATAGAGTCCAATCCAAATCTAAGAGCATAATAAAATTTGAGAAGCTTCAAGTTGAGGCTTGATCAAATGTGATTGTAACATAATTTACTTTAAATAAGATAATCGAACTGAATTGATGATGGCGTACATATAACTTAAATTCAATCTTTATCCGGTGGTTCACTAATTATTTCTATTATTTTATTTTTATTAAAGAAACCGCAACAATTAGAAAGGTCATACTTATGTGCAAGCACCTGAAATGCATCAAGTCAACGTGGACTTTGATTTCTCAATTGCTATCAAGTTGATACGAGGAGACTCGCCTATCAATCAGGACATCTAAAACTTGAAGTCTGGGTTTGATAACATTAAACTAAATCCTATATAAAAAGGGTTTCAATTGATATAACTATAACTAATATGTTTAGGGTAATACTTGTAAATACATGAACCATTTTTATAGTAAAAGTGGTAAAAGCTGCAAGGTAGATCTCTCAAAAAACTATAATGCTACTTATTCTAAAAATTAATTATCAATATAAAATAGTAAAAATAAATTTAAAACATTTTAAACCAGTCTTTTGAGAAAATAGAATATTCATAAAGGGAATAACTAAATAATAAATAAATATGCATAAATATTTATGCATAATGAAATTAATAAAGATATGAAGGTAAATAAGCCACTCATTAAATAAAGATATAACAAGGCTTATACATAAATAAATAAATAAAAGTTAAACTAGACATTTAAGAAGACTAACTTAACATATTTAAGTCAATGATCATGGTATTAAATAAAAAGATATAAAAATAAAATAAAAAATAAAACTCTCTTGAAATCGAGAATCTTCAAATAGTAAAATGATTAGTGATCACTTCTCACTTATTGAAAAAATTCATAGATCTTAGAAGAACAATAAAAACTAATAATATGTATGGCAACGAAGAGAGGAAGGTAATTTAAAGGGAAGGGGAGGGAGTTGAATGAAAGGGAAGAAAAAATTATCATTTTATTATGTTTGGTTACATAAAAATAATCATTAAAGAGAAGTAAAGAGAAATATGTAAAATTTGTTTGGATAAGTAGGAGGGGAAGGAAATAATAATTATTAAAAGACACAAAAATCTTTAAGTTGATATATAAATCGCAATAAAAAATATGTCATTACATAATAAAATACATACAAGTTTTACAAGTTTTAATTAATTATTATATTTAATTTAAAATAATTTTATAATAAAATGTATATTTTACTTTGATAAAATTATGAGATAATTAACTATAAGATTATGAGTATTCTAAAAGTTGATTTCAACATCTGCCTACCATCAATGGTGGGAAAATTAATCAATTTTATCCATAAGCAGAAAAGAAAAATACATAAGAAATTATGAAACATTTCAAACTTGGCAATGCAATGCTAGAAAATGTCACAGAAGCGTAGCGTGTAGATAATCTTCGCAAATTGCAACAATTGAATAATTAGCGAATTCAAATTTTGAATTAGCTGAAAAGGGGCTAAAGCCATCATCATCATCCATAAACGTATATATCGATTTTTCAAAAAAAGAACAAAGAAAATTAAGATTCAATTAAACAAGCTTTACTTTAATCTAACAGTAGAATACAATAATAATTAATGGCAAATTAAAACAACATACCTGATGAACGGCGAAGGAGAAGCCGACTGCTCCGAGGGCGGAGACGACTACAGCAAGGGCGACGGCGACGGCGACGATGACTGCAGCAAGGGCGGCGGCGATGACAGATCGGCGACGGCAGCAAGGGCGGCGGCGATGACAGATCGGCGACGGCAGCAAGTTTTAGTGATTGCAAAGAGGCTTGAGAGGGTGGAGGCTGTGAGGTTTAGATGAAAATAGAAGTAGGGTTTCTTTGTACTGTGTTATATTTTGCTTTTGTTTTAGTTTGTTATAGCAAAACTTCGTAGTTTTATAATTTTATTTAAAATTATATAAATTGTTTATTTCCTTTTAAACTTACATATGATATTATTATTACTATTATATTAGTAAAGAAAAATTAAATTCATATATAGTATTTTTATCTTTTCATACAAATATTAAGTTTTGATATTATAAGAATAAAAATTAAATTATATAATATATTCAAGAAAAAAATTTGTTTTATAATTTTAAATATAATAACACATTATTAATGCTTTGTTTTAATGATAAAAATGAGATTAATTAGTTAAATTTAAAAATGAAACTAAACGAAAAAAATAGTATATAAGATCTTTTATATTATATTAATTAGTTAAAACTTTTATTACTAGTAAAGATTATTTAATAAATATAATTAACATATTGACATTACATAATCATAAGTTAATAATACTAATTGGTTGGGTTGGTTCCTATAATAATACTTTTTTAACAAAATTTAGTTTTTCTTTCTTTTTTTGTCTATAAGTGATATTTAATTTACTAACAAAAGAGTCTTATAATATTATTTTACATATTAGTGAGGATTATGTGAATTAACTGTTAATAGATACGACAATTGATGACTTAGTTTATTAAAAAGACTAATAAAAAATCATATTAATTAGTTAAAAGACATATTATTATTAAAAATTATTTATATATATATGTGTGTGTGTGTCACTTAAATAAAAATCACTAAATGGCATGATGGTAAAATGAGTTTCTTTTTAATAAAAGGTCTAAGATTTAAGGCATACGGAGAATAAAATAATAAATAATATTCTTAAATGGTCTAAAAGGGTACGGGTACCATATTGGAATTCGGATATCTAATATACTCAAACAAGAATAATTTAAATCTTAAATCCATCTTCAACCAATTTATTACTATTTAAGTTTGTCCCATTACAGTTAGATTGGAGCGGGTATAAAAAAATACATGTCCAACTAATCAATCATCCAACGCTTACATTTTATAAGAGAAAAAAAAGAAAAAAAAGAAACCTTTATTAACGAAGGTAATGGATCCAACTTAAGGTCTACATTTGTTGGGCTGACAAGTTTTGTGAGGCTGCCCCTATATAATTGAAGCTTCGAACAAAAATTAATCAAAGGGAAAAGCAAATGGTTAACGGCAAAACCTTCTTCCCCTCTCTTCCATGGATGCTTCCTTTTTATTTTTGTTGTTCTATATCGTTAGTCTATTTAATCATTTAGAGGCCCATTTGGACATTACCCTATAACGGCCCAACTCCATATTCTGAGTAGCGTCTTTATTTTTTAATTTTTTTCTTGACACCAAAAAAAAGAAATGGAGACGTGGGGTAATCGAACCCCGTACCTCTTGCATGTAAAGAGGATACTAGGGATGGCAACAGAAAGGGTACCCGTCCTTTAATATTATTCAAACTTGAATTCCTTTAAATTATATTTATCTTAACCTATCCTAGATCCTAATAGGAATACTTACAAACTATTCAAACTTATTAAAATTTGTTAAGATTAAATGACTATTAAATAAATTTTATGAGTATTTAAATATGAAGCGGGTATCTTATCCGTTAAAAACCGTTTATATTAATATTTTAGTAATTAAATGGATATCCGTTTATAATAATTTAAATTAATGAAAATGAACAAAAAATAACAAAACATAAATTAATAAAGTCTAAATATTCAACATTAAATGTTTGATATATTAATACAAACCAAACATACATTTAAAATTACAATCAACTTGCTCAATAAAAACTTCATGGAAATACACTATAATTCAACATCTTCTTTAATTAGACATAAACAACTTGCTTGTGTAGTTAAACAAGATCCTAAAAGTTTAAAATAAAAAATTACAATCAACAAATTATAGTTAAATATATCTCATATATTTAGCATATATTAATGCACTTAGCATTACAAATTGCTAATTTATTTCTAACATGGTAGATTAAAGAGTCGATTAAAAAAAAGATAATTGATGTTTGCAATGTGAGTGGGTATCTTGGTCACATGGCACTTTGTTTTATTGAAATCAATACGTTTGGTGTGAAAAACAGAAGTGATCATTTAAACGGCTGATTATAAATCTAGAAATGATTCTTTCAGAAAAAAAAAAAAAAAACTCTACAAATGATTAAATCTTGACTCATAAATTAGGTCAAAATTAATTAGAAATGAGTGTTTTCTTTTATATCATGATCATTATAAAATCAACTCTTATTACTATTTAAAGTTTTGAGTACATTACAGCTTAAATTTTTAAAATCCACCAAATTCTTTTTAGAATATTTGACGATTCAAATGGACAGAAACTAGGCACTAAGGTTTCAAGTTGACTATATCTATTTTTTTCCACATTTGTCCACATCTATTTTGACAAAGTTGTTGCCTTCCTAGCTTAACTTACGTGAGACGGAGCAGCGGCTGAAAATGATGGCAGCAAGGGCGATGCCAATAACAGCGGCATGGATCGCAGCAGTGCGGCTTGAATGGCGGTAGGTACGCTTGAATGGCGGCAATGAGTGAATCGCAACAACGGTGGCGTGGACAGCAGCAGCAACGACGTGAATGGCAGTAGCAATAGAGTGAACGGCGGCATGAAGAAAAGGGTGGATGGTAGAGGCTTCGACGGGGTTGAATTGATGTCAGTTTGAGATGAGAAGAAGATAATAGAATTAAAGTTTATTTTGTTTTAGATTTCTTTTAGTTTGGTATATTTGAACGATATAGTTTTATTTAAAATTATGTAATTTTATTTATGTATTCTTTAGCTTGCTAGTTGGTACATCACAATTATGTAGTTTTATTCAAAATTATATAGTTATATTTAGGTTTTTTTTAATTTGGTACATCAAAACTACGTAGTTTTACTCAAAACTATATAGATTACTTTAAAACTACGTAATTTTGTTTAAAACTATATAGTTTTATTTTTAATTTATATGTGACAATAAAAAAAAATTATTAGATTTATATATGATATTTTTATTTTTATATAAATATTTTTAATATTATAAAAATAAAAATTAAATTATATAATATATCTAAATTTTAAAAAAAATATTTTATATTTATAGACGTAATAACACAATATATATACTTATTAATATAGGATCTTAATAGTAAAAGTGAGATCTATTAATTAAAATTAAAAATGTAAGGTTAAAATTTAAATTCTACTACATAACAGTATGGTATAAGATTCTTTTTATATCATATTAATTAATTAAAAGACATAAAATTAATCAATATTATTTAATAAACATAATTAATATCATATTAGCACTATATAAATCACAAGTTGATAACGCTAATATATTAGGTTGAGCATTATAATAATTGTTTAATGTGATTTAATATAACGTTCTCTTATATCTTTGTATAGTAGTACTATATTTATACACTATTAGCAGTTATGATGATTAATGACGTAATATTTATTTTAATTAAAAAAACTAATAAAAGAAATCATAATATATATGTTGTGTGTGTATGTAAATATATGTATATGTATGTGTGTGTGTGTGTTTTTTTTTTAAAAAAAGAAAATTAAATGGCTTAATAGTAAAATGTTTTTTTTTTTTTATAAAGAGTCTAAAGTCCAATACATATGGAGAACAAAAGGTTAAAAAAAGTTCTTCATGGGTCTAATAGGGTAGGATACCAGCGGGTACCCTCTAAGATGCCATTTAGATAAACGAGTAGCGGATTCGGGTACTCTGTATCCGTACCCGTTTGCATAGACGGATTTGGATAGCGGATATCCGCGTGGTCGAACCCGAACCTGACATGGATAATAAATTTAAGTTTCAAATTCATTTATCACTACCTAAATATGTCCAATAAAATTCAGTTGGATTGAGTCGAATATTCAAAAATATCCGCCCGACTGGCATCCCTAACAAGCGCTTTACCGTTTGAGCTGCATCCTCCCATCCCTAGCAAGCGCTCTAGCTTTTAAGGTGCATCCCCAATTTGTTTATGCACCTTTTCTTTCTCACCCAAGTCAGAATATAATAAAAACTAGTGCGACTTTCAAAATTAAGTATAAATTGTTCAAGAGTAGCTTTATTTTCTTGTATGTTTTTATAACACTTTAAGAATCAAGCTTTCTCATATAAAATATAAATTTATAGCCTTAGAAAAAGCGACTTTAATAATGTTGTATATCATTAAAATAAAATGTAAAGTATCACGATAAATAAGTAGCGCCGCACGCAGGGTAATCGATTACGTTTCTCTTTTGCTGGCAAGTAGTTTATTAGTAGTTATTACATTACATTTCATTGGGGTGGGACGGTTGGATTAAGGGATCCATGTGTCCAGCAATTTATAATAATTTTAAAAAGTGGTCAAAATGATTGCATTTTCTTTTTAAAACTAGTAGCAAGACGTTAGGAATACGAAAAATAAATAATAATTTAAGACAAATGAATTCAATCATAAATCTTTGTATAATCACTGTTTTCTAAAGAGTAATTTTTCAATCCAGGATTTGAGTGCTTCTTTGCCACAAAAAAACAGAAATTTAATTATATTCATAAAATAATAAAAGTAATTTTAAATCAATATTTGAGATAATAATATTCATAAAATAAAGTATAAAATAAATATACATTGATATGATGTATGAAAACTATATGTTAAAAATAATATTTAGCATAACTATTTACTTAATAATTTCATAATTTTACTTTTAGTCTATATATATAATAGTGATGTGCTTTTTTTCCTTTAATTACTCAAGCTAATGATGCAATTAAAATTTTTTCTACCAACATAGATGGAAGCAAAGATGGTATTTCTAATACATTCAACCTAAATATTTGTATAATAATTATTATCATTAATTAATATGATGGTTAATTAACAATAATAACTAAAACTAATAAAGATACGAAAAAAGGTTCATAAAAGTAAAAATGTTAAACTAAATACTTATGAAAACTATAATAACATATTTAATTCAATCACCATAGTATTAAATAGAAAGATATAAAACAAAACAAAAAATAAAAGCTCATTCGAAATCAAAAAAATTTCAAGGTATGAAGATAATTGGTCCTCATTTTCCACCTTTTGAAAAACTTTTAGATCTTAAAAGAACAATGAAGACTAATAGTAAATGTTTATGGAAGTATTGTAGAGAATTGTAGAGAAAATAATAGTGGACATATGCAGAAAGCAGATAGAAGAAAGCTTTCCTCCTCCTTTTAGAACTAGATTTATAGAGATATATATAGAGAAGAGTCTTCCTTTAAGCAAGTCTTCATAAAGATATGCATACCCAATATAAGTTTATCTAATAGATAAGACTATAGATATCTTTGTCTCTACCAAATACTATTCCACAATAACTCTTAATATAAATTCTAATAATAATATAAAAAGACTAAAATGCCTTGTTTGAGCCTTGTATAATTCGGCTAGCATAGCAAATAACAGGTCTACATGTCTTAATTTTGAACATTGACACGAACATGTCCAATTAAGCTTATTTTTTAGTATTTTTTTTTATAATTTCCTCTCTTTGCTAATATTATCTAGATACAATGAAACTTAAGTGAAGTAAAAACACATATTTTTAGCATATTATATATATATATATATATATATATAAATATATCATCAAAGCTCTAAAATACTTTAAATATCTATGTATAATTTAGACATATTAGTAATATTGAAAGATTTATAAATTTAAAAAAACTTAAAAAATATTAGATTATTGCTAGTTTTTTTTGGTAAAGTCAAGTTAGATATATATGTAATTAAATATGAATGTTTTTATTAGTATCTCTAAAAAAAGGCTAATTTACATTGTCTCTTTATGTCTAAAATTTAACTTCAGTCCATCTAAGTGATAAACACTAGTCTTCTAGAGATTATTCTTTTTCTTTTTTCTTTTTTTCATTGAAATTCTATTTTTTGCCGTGTGAACATTTTCATTAAGAAATGTATATCTCTAATGAGTTAATACACGTGCCTTGGAAAATATAGTTCTTTGTAAAAACTTTGCGAGGTGTTATCATAAATTGTTCCATTTTTTTCTATTTTTAATTAGATGGACTTGATTGAAAATCGTTTGATTAACTTTGTTTTATGTTTAATTCTAAAAATTCATTTCCGCTATGTGTTTTAAAAGAAATAATTTTGGCATAAAAGAAAAGATATATTATAAGGTTGAATTCAGTAAATTTTAAAAAAATTATATGCATCTTAAAAACCGTCAAAAATAAATTATAATTTTTTGAATTTAGACTTGGTCTGAAAGTTTAAAGGAAATAGAAAAGTGTTTAAATT
Source organism: Ricinus communis (assembly GCF_019578655.1). Taxonomy (NCBI): domain Eukaryota; kingdom Viridiplantae; phylum Streptophyta; class Magnoliopsida; order Malpighiales; family Euphorbiaceae; genus Ricinus; species Ricinus communis. Next base: position 29,209,609 of record NC_063258.1, read on the forward strand.
TGAAGTTATATAAATACTGAACCAGTAAATAAGCACATTTTGAATAAATTAATACATTCAATATATAGGGCTATAAGCAGTAAATAATCTGGCAATAATGCCAATCTAAGCAACTCTCAAACCACAAACCATACCTGAATTTTACATTTTTAAGATTTAACGTTGATTTTCAGATTTCTTTGGTAATAAATATGTTATCAGGAAAGAGACTTACCTACCAAATCCGCAATAAACAAAATTATTTCTATAATTCTGTATGAGATCCTAAAATGGCCAAGAAAAGCACAAGAAAAGAAATGGCCTGGTTATCATTACTATTTACCTTGCTGGTTTGTTTTTCATTGTCAGTTCTAGTAATTAGCCCTTCATTTGCTATGTCGAGTATGAAAGTTAGCGACCATATGCCCAAACAGATCTGTTCAGAAAGCACTGGCCCTTGTAGTTTCTAAAGTCAGTCCCTCAAGTAACCAAAGTTGATGTGTATGGCGTTGGTGGGATTGTTACTGAAATAGCATGCAATAAATCTCTAGAAACGTCGAGTTTGGTTGAATCACTTTCTAATCAAACTGCAGAGAAGGTATTGAAGAAGACGCATTCAGCATGTTCCGAGCATTTTAGTGTTATCCTCAACGACTCGACTCTGGCGAGGACACAGTATAGAAGTAAATTGCAGCGCGTCAGCACAGCCTTCCTAGAAGGTAATGATTGCGAAGATGAGTTCAGGGGATCTCGAACAATGTCATCTTTACTCCAACAAAAAGATTCATCAAATTGAAAAAAATTGTATAATTATTGACATTTTTGCTAATCTTTTCTGAAGAAGTCGAGTTACTAATAGGCTGAGAATATTGCATAATGGCATTCTTCTGTTTAGTGGTCAGACTCGGATCATTCAGTGGAGTTGGTAGTATAGGAAAATGGAATAGATAATTAAAATAAAATTTATTGTTAATTTCTCTATACTTCAACATTTCTCTCTAAATCAATAAATTTATTTTTCATTAAATCATACATCTCTATCCTTTTTCTTGGATTATATATACTTGTGTCATTCTATAAAATTATGAGGAATATCTCATTCTCAAATAAATCGGATTAAAATTTTTTTATAATTTCAAATCTTATTTAGAGTGTATTTTATAAATTATATATTAAATAACTTTAGAAAATATATAAAAAAAAAAGTTAGAATTCATAAATAATTAGTTTTTATATAAAAAGATAACTTCAACTTCCCATTCCATGAATTAGCTTCCTTTGTTATTAATTTTTAAAATTTGTAGGGCTTCTTGTCGTCGTCAAGTCAAGTTACTCCATTAATTAGCCCATCTCATCGCATCTCATAGAAAGTAAAGTAAAATCTCGTGCCATTTCATAATTAGCATCAACACGCAAATCCATATTATTATTATTTTTGGTATTCACGCAAACATTTGGAAATCAGCTTGATGATGTGTCTTTCTTGCAACCGAAGAGGGACCGACAACTTACAAATGTTATCTATCAAACAATACCTAAAGTTCGTTTCACACATTCCGTTGACAACAAGGTAGCAAAAGAAATGTTTCTTTTTCTTTGTTTTCTTTTATTATTTCTTTTTCTGTTGTTCCATTTTTATTTTATTTTTTTTATTTCTTTTAAGGACGTTAGTTTTTTCTTTTTCAAAAAAAAATTATAGCTATTAACTTTTTTTATGTGTACGAACTTGGATTAATTACTCGTAAGTTTTAACATTTTGAAATATAATAACAGTAAATAAAGTGCCAATTTAAACTTAATTTTATTATGTGGAATTTTATTCTTAAAATTCAAATTTTTATTTTTTTTAATATTTTTAGAGAAAATCTATAATTTATCATATTTCTTTCAAAATATTGATTATTAGAAACATTATAGAAAAAAAATAAATAGAAAAAAAGATAAATAGCTCTATTGGTATTAAAATTATGGCTCATATTTTTTTCAATTGGTACTAATGTTTTAATTTTTTTTTTTAGCTCCAAAGCTTTAATTTTTGTTATATGCAACGGCACATATTGCGAATCCGTTCAATTTTGATGACATGGAGGGTGTAGCTCCATATGAACATTCCACTCACCATCAATATCATATTTAGACGTTGAATAAATTACTTCGTTGGTACTGAATTTTTTCCACTTATATCTAAATAATACCAATTTTTTAATTCACGTCATACTTGATTTTGGATAAATTATCTTTTTAGTACCAATTTTTTTCCATTTATATCTAAATAGTACCAATTCTTCAATTTGTTTCTTTTTAGTACCACATTCATTATTTATGTTTCAATTAATATGTCTATTGGAATTCCAGTGGTATCGAATCTTTTTCACTTATATCCAAATAGTGTCAATTCTTCAATTTGTTTCTTTTTAGTACCGCATTTATTATTTATATTTCAATTAAAATAGTATCTATTGTGATTCTAATAATTTTTTGTTGATGTGTTAATTAGTATCATGCTTAGGTAAACTTTCGGCTGCTACTTTAATAAAAAATTATCGGAATTCCAATAAGTACTAATGTCCCAAAAAGTGTAAGGTAATAACAAAATAATTCGTATCAAGAGTTTTATAAATGTTGGAGAGTTGTATTATCATTACTCTTTCATCAATGTTTTATGTGGGTGTTTATAAGAGAAGTGTTAGTTATTTAAATGTCTGGTGTGGTCTTAAAAATCAGAAGGAACGTGAATTCCGATTTTGCAAGAGTAGTACTTTGTGAGTGTGTAGAATGGTGGTTCGCCTATCGAGTATGTTAGCGGTCTAGGTGGATTGTTAAGTATTGGCGAGTTCTTAACTCGCACAGGAATTCGCCTTTAGGCGAGTCTCCATCAGCTATCGTAGATTGAAATAAAAATAATATATGTGGTATTAAAAGGAAAAAAATTAAAAAATTGGTACCATCTGAATAGAAATAGTAAAATTTGATACCAATATGGTAAATTATTAAAATGTTAAGCATGATATGGACGATGACTGCAATGATAATGTGGCCTTCCACGTCATAAAAAATTAAACAGATTTCCAATAAATATAATCACCTGTAATAAAAATTAAAATTAAAATAATGAAAAAAATTAAAACATTAATATCAATTAAAAGCACAAACTAAAATTAAAAAGCAATATTAAATTGGTCTAAAACTTTTTATTACATATATTATGGAAAGAAAACCAAAAGCTAAATAATTTTATTTTTTTATAAAAAGATAATCTCTCTTATCATTATGAAAAGAGTAAATATTAATTTCTTGTAAAGTACCCTTTTAACCATCAAGCTAAGTTATGGGTTTGAGTCATGGTTCAATCTTTGTAGGTATGGCACTGACTCATCCAGCTCAAAAGATGCAGTAAATAAATATAATAAATATGCCAACTGATAGAAATAATAAAGTGAAGGGAACAAAAGCGAGATGCTAACGTTATATTTCAATTGCTTTTATAATAATAATAGCAAATAATTAATACATGTATTGGTAATGATCAGGTTTTAAACTGATAAATAATTTAAAAATAGTAAAAATTATATTTTATCATATATTAACAATTATTTTATTTTATATTAATTATGAAAAATAGAAGCTATTTCTTTTTAATCTTGATCAAGCCGAGTTATAGTGCTACTTTCATCATAAATTTGAAATCACTAATGTTAATGAAATTTATAAATATTTAAGATGAGTGAATATATAAATAAAATAAATTAAAACTCTTGATTAAATGCCCCTGGGTTCACTGAATTAAATAAAGGAAAAAAGGTTACGAGAATAATTCGGTTTTGAATATTAGGAAAAAAACATAAATAAAAAGTAAAAGAAGAAAAAACTTGGAAAGGAAGAAAAAGGAGCGGGCTGGGCCTACTAAGAAAGATTCATAAAACAGTCACGTGGGCCCCAACCAAAAGTGCGAAAAAACCAGCAGCAGCATCAAACAAAAGCAAACTGTCATCATCAATCATCACAAGTCGCACGTACTATAAAAATATTTTGAGCTAATCCATCGCTTCTACTCTCACAGCTGCCCTTTCCTTTCCTTTCTTTTTCTTTCATCTTACTACTACTGCACGCCCAAAAAATCTCCATTTCCATCTAATTTATTTTTAATTTCCATTAAAGCCCCATAAATCAATTGCATTATAAACCGTCAGCTTTGCTCTCTTTCTTTTTTTCTTTTTTCTTAAAGAAGAAAATTTAAAACGGACAGGCCGAAACCGGCGGTGCAGCCAAGAGAAATTTGCTGCGATATTCATTGAGGCTATAAAACAAACACCTGCTGGGTTTGAGATTGGATAGAAAGGGAATAAAAATAAGGATCAGTAATTTTTTGTTTTTTTTTTTTTGTTTTTTTTTTTGTGTGTGTTCTCTCTAGGAAAGAGAGCTCGCTCCCTTTGTTCTTTCCCTACCTAACAAACCTGTCATTCCCTAAGCTCCCCATGGCGTTTATCTGTAGGCTCACCAGCACCTGATTCTACCTCAGGTATCATTGCTTTTGTCTGTTTGTTTTTGGGTCGTTTTTTTTTTTAAAGTTTGGATCTTTTTGGGAATTGTGATATGTTATGATCTGTTACATTATTTTTAATTAACGTTTGCGTTGTTCCTTTTATCATTTTTTTTAATATGTCATCTTTATTAGCTTGATGGATCACAAGATGTTGAAAGTTGACATATTTATTTTTAATTATTGTTGGAATTTTTTTTGATATATTGTAATTTTATTTCTTACTAGATCTTAATTTGATGCTCTGTGCCCCCATGGGTAGATATTGAACCATGAACTTTAATCATGATCTAAGATTATGAAATTTCATTAGTAAGTGGCCCATAAGCTATGGAATTTTGATTTTTAAAGGTCTACAAGGGTAAATGGAGATAATTATATTCACTTCCTTGCAGATCTATTCAATTTCATTGTGTTTCTTTTTTCTTTTCAATAGCTAGATCTATTGCAATGTAAAATAGATTATTCTTTCGAGTTCTTGATACATGAGATTATGGATTGCTTTTTGTTTACTTTAAATTCTAACAATGGCACATTATCACATTGACATAAAGTTACGATTTCTTTTTCTTGACAAACTTATAATTTCTAATCTCTGTTATTTTCATGGTTTGTTTTATGCTCGTTAATGTAGTGGAAGAGGATCTGATGCGACTTGTATGTCTGGAATCAGAAACCCCTGAATTTAATTCTGGGATTTTTTCTTCACTTTTGTGGTAAAACATTTGGCAATGGATGACCATGGTGGCAGCAAGGTGACAGGAATTAGGCAGATTGTCAGGCTTAAGGAAATTCTCCAGAAGTGGCAGTCTGTTACAATTGGTTCAAAGGCCCCTGAACCTGAAGGTGGAACTAGAAGTCCTCCTGGGGGCATTTCACCGATGATCAATAAGAGGCTGAAGGGCATTCAGAACTGTTGTGATTCCGACGAGGAAAACTGCCAGAGCCCTGGATCGCCACCTGACGTCCCCAAAGGGTATCTAGCGGTTTATGTTGGGCCAGAGCTGAGGAGGTTTATTATCCCCACAAGCTATCTTAGCCATTCTCTGTTCAAAGTTTTGCTAGAAAAGGTTGAAGAGGAGTTTGGGTTTGATCACAGTGGCGGGCTCACAATCCCATGCGAGATTGAGACCTTTAAGTTTCTCCTGAAATGCATGGAGCACCATCCAAAAGACCACCAGGATGACAGCTCAAGTAAGTTAATGTTTGTTGTCTATCATACTTTGATATTGCTGCTAGGATGTCTCGGGAGGTGAATTATTGCTAATAAAATATTTTACTATAGTTCTTTCAAAGGGCCAAACTCATCCATCGTGCCAATAAAAACTACTTCCAAGTTTTTCTTATGAGTAATAACCAAATTCCTTGCTTCTAAAAGATGTCTATGTTGTGCCATCTTGAAGATTGAAAGAAATTTTCAGGCATCCAGTTAAATTACGCAATTGCAGTGGAATAGAAAAAGAAGTCATTCCCCATTAGAATTACTCTTCATTTTGGTACTTATTAAAGTCTATACTAATGCATGCCATTCTTCCTTTGCCATTTCTGCCCATATTGCTTAAAACTTGTTTATTGATTTTGCAGATGAAGAATTCATTAATCATTGAAGAATATGATTATGCTGCTCTCTGTAGTGGTCGAGATTTTAAGACTGATTACAGATGTTGAGCTGGGACTCCTTGTATGCAGATATTTTCTTTTCCTTTTCTTTCTTTTTTCTTATTATTTTTTTAAATTTTCATCGACAAACAATAGGAAAACTTTAGTTAGGTTTGCACATTTGTGCAGTGAATTTGGTACTAGGGGGTTAAGTTTAGCCTCTCTATTCTTTTTTGTTGGGATTTGGCCTTAATGAGTACAAAGACAGGTGTATTCGATCAACTAATGTTTGTTACATATTTCCAAAAGGAATCTGGCATGAGCTTTCTTTAAGTTGTTTTTGGTTTGCAAGTGTCCAAGATTGGTGAGTCGTACGTAATGATGTCTCAGTTTACTTGTACAAGGATATAATTAAGATCAATCTCTAAAAAATGTTTTGCTTGCAGCTCATTTCATGCTTTAATTGTTTTTCTAAGGAAAAAAGGATACGCTATTTCCTGGTATCATGAATGGTGGAGGCACAGAATAGTGTTGAGATGGTGAGATTTATATATATATATATATAGGATATTCGAATCTTCAGACACAATGCCTCAAAATGAGACCACACTCTTTTTGGACATATACCCCTTTCCTAATCATATTTTAGTAAATAAAGAAGAAAAATCTTTTGGCTGGAAGAGAGAGCAAGGAACTAGGGGAAGCCTAATTCCCTTAAGGAGAAAAGATTATGTAATCTTATAGCCTAATTGTAAATGATATTTGGCATGTGGGTGTTTGTTTATTTTTAAAGTGTTTGCTGCATGAAGAATTTGATGGTTGAGTTGTCTGCCATCTGCCTAGGAACAACACTATTACGATCTTCTATTGCTCCAAATGTTTATTTTCTCTTCCTATAATCCTCAAAAAATAAAATAATATCATTTAATAGTCTGCATGCACAGTTGCCTCTATGATGCTGCCAAATGTTTTATCTCTGTTCTTGTCTTCCTTAAAATATATAATAAATGGAAATGTCTTAATAATTAACAACCCTATTTATTAAGACATTTCCAAGAGCTATTTATCAAGGTGTATTAGAACAATTAATGCTTCTGATCATACACATATAGTAGAATGAAAAGTAAATTCATCCATTATTCAAACTCACCCTTTATTCCCAATATTACTGTTTTAGTTTTTGGGTACCATTTCTTAAAATTTAGTTCTCAGATATGTACTTTTCTATTTAGATTATTACTTTGTTTAAAATAATTATTGAATGTGCCATAAACATATATGAACGTATATTAATTTAAGAATATAATAATATATTTATGAGTGATAATATATATTATAATAATTATAAATTTAAATATAAAACACTTAAAATATTTATTGCAATAAAATAAAAGCAGTAGCTGGGTTGCGGAATTTATAGTCCATCTGGCTTTTTACAGCCCAATAGAACTTCCATATCCTTCAACTAAACACAACCGGTCAGTCTTTTCTCATTACTTCTTCTTAATGATGCGTTCAACAATTTGGCTACTTAATCATCAAAGCATCACAAATTCTTCCTACCTGCTTCATATAAATACATATTTCGGCCACTGTTTAGAAATTTCTACCTTCTGCTTAAGAAAATGATTTTCAAAATACTGAGCATTGCAATTATAAGTGAAAATTTCTAATTTTTCAAAATTATCCTAATAGTATAGGTTCAAATTACTCCAAATTTCTAGTTAATTCGTACGTTTTTCTCATACTATACATTAATTTTATAATTTTCTACTAAACTATATTTTTATTCTATCCGGGCCTATTAAATAATTTCGCATATTAATAAAAGCCTGTGAGATTTATACCTTGAATTGACCATCTTTCAAATGTATTTTATATTTGAATAGGAGTACTGGACTAATGCAATTTTTCGATATCAAGCATATATGTAAAATATGTGAGTTCTATAATGCCTTAATTTACCGTGACTTTCAATATCTTTATATGTTTATTCAAAAAAAATTTATAAAGCTTTAGTCAAATTTATATAAAATATTTTAATATATAACTTTTATATACTAAAATATCTTTATATATATATTTTTAAAAAATTATATAAATTAATTTAAAATTATAGTCTTTTATTTAATAAACATATAAAAATATTAAAAATCATTATAAATTACTACACCCTGAAAATCTGTAAGTGTAAACCCATTGATTTAACTTAAGTGATGCGCATTAGACTCATATTTCTATTGATTGTTAGGCCCATCTCATCCACACTATTTTGATGCTCTCTACTATAATTCCACTGTATAAATAAAAACAGTAGAGATTTAACCCGGACAGTATGCACTTATACAGACACACGTATACATATAACTCCAAAACAAAGACTATATGCTCTAATATCACAAAAGAAATGAAGCTCTCACTCCCTACTAAGGGGGTTTCTGCTCTTACAATACAACGAGGTCAAAATTTATAAGGCTTCCCTATTCCTTTTAAGTATTTTTGCATGAATATGCTTTATCTGAAAAAGATGAACAAGATTTGGTAAAACTGAAAATTTGTCATGTCACGACAATATATAAAGATTGGAGAGAATTAAGGCGCAAAATTTTATTTGCTTGGTTGTGCGAATTTGACGATGAGATTGATCAAAACTCTGGAGGCGGAATAAGCCACTTATTTCCATTGATACAAGTCATGCTCAAGAAGGGTTTTGCTTCTTCATCAGATAACAATTTTGCATACTTCACTCTGCCCGAAGAGAAAGCACCTGGTCCTTTGCACTTGTACTCTCCATAATACACAGTTCTGCTTATAAATTCAGTAAATTGTATGTCAGTGTGGATTTTCTTTGAATCATGCGCACAATGCAATGATTGCGCCATGTTGATATGTAACAAATGAACTTTAACTATTGTGTACATATGAAGAATCCTATATGGTTTATTGCGTGTTGACGTGGCACAGTTCCTTGCACTGTGTAGTTGGAGCTTGGGTTATTGACCATAAACCTAAAGAAAGGTAGAATGTGGAAACATACTCATTGGATTCAGGGTGCTTTCCGGTGGACCATCCTGCAGCGTTGATGAGACTGCCCATGTAAGCGTAAGCAAACACCACCCTGGGCCTCTCCTTCCAAGCACGGCCAAGGTAAGTATTATTGCCAATTCCTGTTAGGTTGCAATGTATAAATGTAAATTCACTGCTATCGGTTACGCTTTCTCGAGCTTGAGCTGTGATCACTCCTGTACCTTGAGCAACAGTTTCTATAGTTGTGTTCTGCATACATAATCAAACATGAATACCCACCCATTAAAAACATACTTTACATCAGAAAGCCCTGTCTATAGTTTATACTGTTGAAAATTCTAGTATGGCGTATATTAATTTTTGCATGGAATCATGATAGAGTAACGCACCAAGTAGAGTGATTTTCCATTTCCAAAGATGAAATCTACAGTGCCAACAATGTAGCAGTCTCTGAAGACATGTCTGCCCCTATCATCGCATAAGGTGTCCTGAAATCCTACAAACTTGCAATTGTGAAATGCCGCTTTATCCCCCGATATTCTCATCGCTACGGCTTGTGCTCCTGTTTTATTCACATCTGGCATTGGAGCCGAATTCTAGTAGCATTAACCCACAAAACAAAACACCAAGCTTTTCAGGTCTCATGCATGATCCGATGCAGCAAAAGCCAAAACTAATTACTTATCTATACAGACAGCTACTCTATAATAACTAATTAGTAAACATAACAAACGCAAGAACAAATAGCCAGGAAAATAAAAACCAAAGAGAATTTTAAGAAAACTAACCACAAACGCTATATTGACGGCCATAAAGTATTTACTTTCTACGGCCACGGTGGCGCTATAAACGGTGCCATATCGGGCCGCTGTCCCATTAAACACAATCTTAGGCATATCTCCAGGGTCACCGTAAAGCGTAATAAAAGGCTTAGAAGTATTAATGGTAATCTTCTCAAAATACTCTCCACCTTTAATCCAAATAATCCTTCTTTGCTTGTTATTAATTGGAATGCTATCAATGGCATCGCTAATAGATTGAAAATCGGCAAATTGATCATCACGCTTTGCAACCGTAATAACCCTAACAGAACTTTCTGCATCAGCTAATCGTTTGTTCAAAATAATGCGGGGAATTCTTTCAGAAAGATCCGACTTTCGGTTGTTAAACTGGTTAATGTTGTCAGCTACCCATGTTTTCAGCTTTGATATATCTTTTGGGACCTGTTTTGAGTGAGAATTGGCTGCAGGGAGAAGTTGTAGACCTAGTATAAATGCAATTAAACATGGTGAAGTAAAAGAAAAGAATAATCGTTTCATTTCTATGATATTCTTTTCTTAATCTTTTTGATGATGATCAGCATAATTATTTGCCACAAAATTACAGCATAAAGAAAGGATTTAAAGGAGAAGTACTAGGGTTACAATGTACAGTTAGTTATAAATGTTTATGCTGACAAGAAGGAAGAAGTGGGTACGTGTAGGTTGGTTGTGTTTTTTCGTTAGGAAATTAATGATGTTTTGTCTTGAGGATGGTACGAGAATGCCCATGTATATTTAGAGAGCTGGTTGGAGAATTAACAAAACTACCTGTTTTATCTAATTAAGGTTGGATCTTAATTAGGTTTAAGCTGAGAGTGATAGTAAATGATACCATGTGTATGATTTTGAAACGATGATTTCAAGCCATCCAGTTTCTACGCAATATTATATGCCTCTTAAATCTTAACGTAAACATTAATTTACAATTCATTATCATATCATGGAAATGAATGATCTAGAATTTCATTGTGGTACAATGTTATAAGTTATAAATAAACAGGTCTTATTTATTTATGCTTTCTCCATGGCTGAATCGTATCCTTTACGTATTTTCTAATTTATTAATATGTTACAGTTGGTTGAAGAGATTAAAATTTTTGATTGTTAAAGGAAATTTTTTTGTTTAAACTTGTTGCATCTTTTTATGTATACAAGAAATCGATAGATGATTGGTATATATTTATTAGTTTTAACTAAATGAATATGTATCAATCATCAAATACTAAAATATAAAACGCTCATATATATACATGTCATTCTCTTATATTAATGGTTATGTATACACTAAAGCTACCTAAAATTTTAAAAAAATTTGTCTAGTATAAATATGTATTTTATTTATATACTAAAATGATAAATGACCAAAATATATTCATTAAATATTAAATAATTGATTGTGTGTGAATTATTCAATTCAATATATAAAACGTTGATTCATATATATCAGTCTTTATCAATCTTCTTTTTGTAATAGTATATGCACATGGTGCATTACCTTGAATTTTAAGGTATATTATCATATATTGTTAGCCAACTTGACCTGTTCTGGCTGGGCGTGGATATAATTAGATCCCTCCATCCCGCAAAGATAGGCTTGCTTCCATTTATATTAAGAAAGTCTAATTAATATAGTTAGAAAACTTAAATTTACTTATATTTTTCCTAATCTGCCCTACAATTGATTAATCATAGTTAATATAACAATACATGTCAAATACGAGCACATTAGGAAATTAAGAACCCAACTATTTCTCAAAAAAGAAAAAAGAACTATAATTCGAATTAAATAAAATAAAGAAATTAAAATTATTTCCATGAGACGGAGAGAGTAAGTAAATAAATAAATAAAACCTTAAACGTATATATATATTTCTGTTATGTATTTGAGCAAAACACAACCGATAATAAAAATAAAAACTAATATATTTAAGTTGACAAAGAATTTTCAATTACCACACCACTCATAAGGTGTATGTGGACTATACACCTATCGACAGGACTCGCTTGATTTGAGACTGAATGTATATTTGCATATTTTCGAAATAATTGATCAACAACTCACTTCATGTGTTAAGTTGTTTAGAATTTTCAGTTGTATTTCCGTCTCATTTCTTCCAATCCTTTTTGTTTATTTCAGTTCATTTCTAGTTTCTAGTTTGGATGTACTAATTTTAGGTGGTCTCTTTGTATCACTTAAGACGCTTGTTTTGAGTGATTTTTTTTTTTTCTTGACTTCATGTAAAACTATAAATATGTAAACCGAATAGGTGCAAATTGTAATACTCAAAAAATTTCTTTAATAATGATTATATTAATAATAATAATTAATAAATGAGTTTTTATTTAAATTAGTTTTATTTTATTTTTATTTGGTTTAATTTGAAATGATTTAATGGAAATTTTAATATTAGACAATTAAATGAGTTATTTTTCTATACCCAATTAGTTGGATATTTAAGAAACTAATCAAGTAAATTATTTGAGAAATAAATTATATTTTTAGTTATTCAAATTTTTCCCAAATGTATATATATATATATATATATATATATATATATAATTATATATTGGAGAATTATGAAAGAACTTGTCAAGGGTGTTTTTATAAAAGAATTTTAAAAAAATTGGTATTTTAATTAGCTAGTGGTATTTAATTTTAAGTTGGAAAATATTTAGCAAATTGGCTATTTAATTTAATTGTGTGTTAGGACTAAATTGGAAATTTATTTTTGGATGAGGATTAAAAGTATAATTTTATTATTATGGGGTCTTGATGGAAATTTGTAAGTTTGGTATTTTCGTAAATAAATATGTCGGTGAGGGGTATATATGTAATTATATATTTTCAATAATTCTAATTTGGTCAAAATTAATTAGTTAAGGGCTTAATTGAAAGGTTAAAAGAAGTTTAGGGGTTATTTGGAAATTCTACAGGATGAAATTGTAAGTAATTAAGAAAGTTGATGGACCAAATTGTAATAAGAAAAAGTTCATGGGTCAAATGTCGGTATTGATAGGAAAGGAATCGGGGAAGAAGGAAAAGGAGAGAGAGAGGTGTCGGGGAGAGAAAGAATCGCGCGGGGATGAGGAGATCGGCCGAGCGGCCCAAGGCCAAGAAGAGGTAGCTGAAGGTCGTTCCGGCCATTTCCGGTTGATCTCGGTGGCGATCGGCTCCCCTCAAATAGAACTTCCTTTTGGCGGCAGCGTCGTCGGTTTTGGTGGCCGGAGGAGAGAGTTTCGGCGAAGTGGTGGTAGCCGCATTTTTCAACGAGCTGCGGCAGATGATGGACGATCGGATGACGTATCCCGACTCTCCCTTAGCTCAACCTTCACAATGGCACCAGTTTCATAGCGATCGGACTCCGTTTGTGAATCGACGGCCGAGATCGTTCGCAAATCTCTTGGGATGATCGGGAGTCAGATTGGAATACTGAAAGTGGGGATCAGTCGACCGAGCGATTGAGCGTTTCGATAATTTTCTCTGGCCCGTTAATTTTTTGGAAATTCTTTGATTTAATTCGTGCTTAGTGTTGAGTATTTGATATTTGTGAGTCAAAAATAATTGTCAGTCGGTTTGCTTGCCTCGTGTTTTGTGCTGTGTGGCGGAGTCGGGAAAATAGTGAAGTCTTGGGGACCCGAGTCTCATTGTGTTAAATTGTTGGATATTTCTAGTGTTTTTCTGGCAGGTCCTGGACCCGTTTTACAGGGGGGGGTAAATGTCCGTGTTGTAGGGGAGGTTTTGCCGGATTTTCGGTAGAATTCTCCCGAATCGGGATTCTTAGACAGTCAGTCCTAGGAGTCTAGACCTAGGATTAATGATCGATTGTTTCAGCATTTTGATAAATTGTTTTCCATGATTACATGATCTGTCTGCTCGGCTCGCTCCAACCGAGGCACCGGAGCAGAGTTAGGAGGCCGCCAAACCTGTGAGTTAAAGTTATTTAATTATTGCACTATTGCTAAGTCTAAATTTAATATGCTATTTTAGAAATTTATGCTTAATATGATTATTAGTACCACAATATTAATAATTCACTTAGTTAACAATTATTGAAAATAATTTAAATACTATTGTTAGTAATATTATAATAATACAAACCTCATTATTTTTCCTCAGGCATTCCACGTTGCATTACCCTAAATCTTTAATCTTTACTTCGTATGTGTTGAATGATTTCGTTAGACAACGATATTTATTAAATGTGATGATTGCGATTTAGGAAATGTGGCTTTCTAGAACATGCCGCCTGATGGGTTACATCAGGACCCCGTGTGCACCGGTAATGATTATGGTCGGGTAATAAAATTATGATGAGTTTTGCCCTGGTCGAGCATGGCTCTCTAGGCTGATTTAAGTAAATTGCCGGAGGTAAGGTTCCTGGTCGAGCGATGCTATCTGGGCGCCGGCTTGGTTGGAATCAAGTGTTTAGGCTGGAGGTAAGGACCCTGGTCGAGCTTTGCTCTCTAAGCGCCAAACCTGTTGGATTAAGAGAGCCGAAAGGCTACTAGAGTTTGGGGTTAAGGTTCTACTGAGCTACTCGTCCCATAAAAGTAAAAATATATTTCATTTATTTAAATTATGGCATGATTATATTATGATCTGTATTTATGTTCATGACTGTTATACTGATTCGAATAATCTATATTTTATGTGAAGAATGTAATAGTCCCAAGATTATTTGATTTTAGCTCACTCTCGAGAGTGACAGTCTCCATTTACTGTTTTTCAGATCTGTAACTGTTAGTCTTCTCGCGACTCTTATTCAGTAACCCGACTCCTTCATCATCGGGTCGTGTATTCGAGTTAGTATGTTAATTTGTAAAAGCTTAGATTCTCCGCAGTAGTAATAGTAAAGATATCAGTGGTAATTTTCTGAGTTTCGGATCTCGCCTAATTTTTCTGGAAGACCGAAGTAATTATGTAAAATGTAACTATTAAGATTATTTATGGCTTTAATAATATTAATTTGAGATGAGATTTGATTGAGTTAGTGAGTGTCAGGCTTACTACGGGATTCGGTGGCCTTAAGCCTACCCATTCCCTAATGCCGGTCACGGGACCACAGAGTGGATCGTGACACAAATAATTTTATTTTTTTAAAAGAAAAACTAAGACGCGGACCAACCACCAATCTTGGGCTATTGTAAGTAAAATTCAAGTTAAATTACACTTTGTGGGTAATACATAGTGTCGATATTACACTTTGTGGGTAATACATAGTGTCGATATTAATTGCTATTAAAAGAATATAAATTTGAATCCAAAGCAAATATAAAAGTCATATTAATACTTTGAAAGCTACAAAAAGGTTACAAGATAAAATAATTTAAGGGTCGCAATCGAATGAAATCAGCATGGGCTACCAGTCCTTTTTGTACCTAAATATCCATACATGTCCTAGCCAGCCTTAGCACCATATTATGTTAGTATATTACATGATATATACGGTGGTTGGTATATATACATATGCATCCAGACAGCACAGACCCTTAAATCTTCACACATGCTATATGTAGTAGCATATATATAAATGCCTATGAGGTGATAGTTGTGATAATGATAATTGTGTTCAATTTTATCGTAAAATGGTCACCTTTTCTACTCACTTTTCCTTAATTTCACATGCATGCTGCCTTCTGTTTTCCTGAGCTGTATCAAATGAATCTTTAGCCTATCTTTGTACAGATATACTCAATGACGCAGTTTCAAGGGATTAGGGAGACTGTTGAGTCCTCTTTCTCTCTGTGTCGCTCTCACTTTCTTTGAGGGAAAAAGCAAAGCTAAAAGAACCCATTGTTTTGAGTGCGGTATTAACATGGGAGTAGAGACTTAATTTAGACATCGCACGTTCATGTCTCTTGTTTTTTCTTTTCTAGTTTTCAACTAGGGCTTTTCGTGAAAACTGGAAACACATTATTGTCCATACCGAAAAATAGGAATATATACATACATACATACTGTTTTCCCAATGTTATGATATCGCACATATGTTTGTCACTTCAGTTGTATGAATCAAATTATTACAGAGTATAGGAATGAGTTTCACTATCCAAATTCAATGGCCAGTGAGTGATCGATATGCATAATACATGATGTTCAACGAATCACGCCCATCTCTTTCATATGCTCTTTACATCATTTTCATCATCTCTGTGTTTGAAATTTGAATGGTGGAAATGACTAGAAAATAGAATCAAACATATACGATCGTCTTCAAGCAGGAGGGTTCTAGCTTGGGAACTGGGAATTTGAGATGATGGAAGTCATTTTTTTTCTTTACTGTGTGGAAGCATGGAGATTGATCTTGATGAGCTCTAGCTAGCTAGTAGCTACGCACATAATGGCTCCTTCGGCATTTGTCCTTTTCATGGCGGTTTCAGGGCCCCCACTCACGATCTCTTAAATGTGCTGTGGGCCTTCTACCCTATATTTTTCTTCTAACTTCCGTCCCTTTCCATCATTTGGTTTCATTTCTTTTCAGCCCCATTTCTATTTTAGGGTTTTCTTCTTTCTTTATAAAACATAAATTAATTAGCAAATACATTGTATCCTTACATTGGGAAACCAACAACCTCGCTTATGGTCACATCTAACAGTTCTCCTTCGGCCAAAATCTTCACACGATCGAATGATATCTTTATTCTTTTGGGGGTAATTTTTACCAATTTTCAGTGCATTATACTGCAAAGAATAGAAAAATAATATCTATATATAAATTTTTTATATTTTAAAATTAAATAATTAATATATATTTAATTATTTAAAATTAATTAATTAATAAATACTATTTATTTATCAGTTTGGTACATATATAAATGAGAATATATATCTAGACTAAATAAAAAATTTATTTATTTTAATTTTAATAAATTATATATGTAATTATTAATTTATAGTAATAATATATTGGCGATTATTGATTCTTAGTAATATCGTCTTTATTTCTATCAATTGGGATAGTTTCTAAAAATAATTACAAATAAATTAATTGTATCTTATAACATAAAAAGAAATCAACTATTAAATTCCGAAATTCTATTATCTTTTAATAATTAAAATTTTTTAATTATTATTAATACGTAAATTAAATAAGAATTGTCTTTCAACTACCTCTAAAAATAAAATCAGTAATATAAAGAACCTAAATTATTGAAGTTCAAGGTGCACTTATTAGTCTAAAATTTGAAAGATGGGTAGATTGAAATGAATGATATATCCAGCATGAAAACAAAGTCATCATCATCAAAATTCATTGTCTACAATCATATCCTGGAAAGAAAATAGGAAAAGTTATTGGGGACAAAAATTCCTCAAGTAACATGGACGAGAGAAGGAGGGACTTCAAAATCAGATTTCAAGACCCACTCCCCACGTGGGATGTTGTCTCTGTTCCCATAGTCTCACAGGTTTAACCATGTTTAGAAGACATAAACACCCTTCTTAATTTGTCTATGGACTCCTGGAACTGGTTTCAAATTTTTTTATCATGATCCAATTCATGCCAACTATTAGAATGGTAAACTAATGACATCCTAAGATTGCACTAATTAAAAAGGATCTGCAGTTCTCTTTTAGTTTAATTATATTTGGTACCCTTTAAATTATTTAATAAAAAATAAAATATAATTATTTAATTTTATATTTGATATATTAATTTTTTAAGTCTTTATAAACTGTTTTTGTGAAATTTATTTTAAAAAAGATAATAATTAGCTTGTTTCTCTCAAAAAATTATTTGGGGAAGTCAAGAATAGTAAGAAAATCTGTTTCCATATATGGCAGACATGTTATAGTATTAATACGGTGATGGTTGAAATCAGAGTTTCATCATATAAATTGGAAGTCCTGAATAAAGGACAAAAATGTATGAAATTGAAGTGATTGGCCGGAAAAGATAAAAATATAAGAAAAAGCCGCAAAAAGCGGCTGTCGTTTTATGTAAGGCAGTTTGTCTTGGTCGATGTGGACATAAAAAGCGGCTGCATCAGCCTACGGGGTTGTTTTGGTCCCCTTCGTTCTTTATTTATGCCAAGTTATAATACCAACCGTTCATTTGTTTTACCAGATCATTACGTGGCACATCTTGAGCTCTTTCCGGATCAAATTAATACTTCCTATTTACATTTGTCCATTTCATTTTGTTAAATATATTATTCTCATAAAGACGGGGAAGTAGTTTAACATTTTCATTATTTAGGTGATTATTTATTTGTGCATACCAATCGAATTAAAATAGAAAAAAGAAAAAAAAGAAGCTTCAGGGTAATATTTCCAAAATATTTGTTCTTTTTAAATCAAAACTTAATTACTGGAACTTTACAATTCAAATACATATTGAATTAATTTATTCACGTAGGTGAATTTAAAAGTCTAATTTCATCCATTTATACGATTATTATAATTATTATTATTATTATTATTATAAAATTAATTTTGATAAATATAATTTAATAAAAAATTTAATATTTAATATTAATTTATAATATTTAAAAAATAAACTAACTATTTTAAAATATTTTTTTAATTTTTTAAGATTTTAAAACTTTGTTAGTGTAACAATATTAAAATTATTTTAGAAATATTTATTAATTAGTTTTAATATTATATAAATTAATACTATCAAAATAATTGATATTATTATTATTTTAAAGTAAAAATTTATTATATAATTAAAAAATTATTTATAATTGAATATAATATTAGAAATATAAGTTAAGATATTATCCTTTAGAATAGAAGTGTTATCTAATTAGAATACTAATTTATTAGTTAATATACTATTAAAATATAATTAATATGTTATTTTTTTAAGATAGAATCAGTATTATTATCTTATTATGAAATTAATATATTATTTTTTAGAATTAGAGTAAGTATTTAATTAGAAATGTAATTCATTAATTAATAAATTAATAAAAAAATATAAAATTACATATAAATTTGAATCTCATGTGTTAAAAATAAGTACATATATCAAAATAAATAAATATACATATCAAAACAAAAATTCTATATATTAAAAATTAAACACGCATGTTAAAAAAAATTTAAGTCTCATAAATTTTATATATATATTTATATAGATTCATTGGAAAAATTAAAATTAATAATAATAATCTGTAAAATAACCTCATTTATCAGCCATGTGAATTCTCATGATTCACGATTCATATTCATTTTCCTATTTCACAAATAAGCCATCATTCAAGTGCATGCTTGGTAAACAAAGATTTATAAACAATATGACAAGTTTCGCCATAATCTAAAGTGTACGAGCCCTTTTTTCATTTTTTTTTTAATTTATTTTTAAATTTAGAAGAAAGTGTTACTATGCCTGTTGGCACTCTGTAGTTATATTTTGTTGATAATTATTCCATAAAGAAAAAGTTAATTGCATTTTAATTATAAAATTCGAGATAAAGTTTGTAACATTAAATTATGAATAAAATTATAATCTAAATTTATAATATCAATATGCTAGGGAAGTAGAAGTGAATGCATTTGAAATTGAATAGACATTATCTCGAATATATTATTTGGATTCCCATTGTCCAACCCAAAAAGAAAAGAAAAACATTCAAAACAATCATATAGTGTAAATGCAAGATTTTTATAGCCATATTAATTAGCTAGATATAAGCATGTCTTAATCATAGATGGGGCCATTGATCTTCACTAATATAATTTAGCTAATCATAAGAATTTGACAAAGCTCCGTCCACAGGCTATGACTTCCTTTGTTTATTTTCTGTTTCTTCTTCTTCTTTTTTCTTTTTCTTTTTTCTTGAGAAATGTACATATTTGACTTATGTTTTTAAGGATTATCTAATTAAAAGCTGACTATTTAAATTTCTGTTAGCATATAATGAATAAACCCATTTCATAAATAAAAAAATGCATACTTCTTTTTAATTTTCCATTGGCCCTTAGCTCCAAAAGCAACATATTCTACTATATAACTCTTCTACATGACCTACTAATAATTAATTAGACATTTCCACCAAACTCTTCTCGGTGATTAAGGCCATATTATTTCGTTTTTTGAAATATAAAAACATTCCCATAACATTAACAAAAAAGGATAAAACCCAAAAATGAAGTGGACAAAATCACCTCTAGTTAGGGGTCGAATTGAGTAGCTTTATGGGTGGCAAAATTGGGCATGGCAGCTTGGAAACGCGTCGTGGGTCATATATATATATATATTATGCAAATTTCGTGTCTTCCACTTATATTAAAGTCTTGGTCTTCTATCAAAAGTTGTGTCTACCCAACAAAAGCAAATTAAGTATATATGCTATAGGGCGTGCGGCTTCTGTATATATATAATGCATGTCAACAAAAAAAAGAATCTCCTAACAACCTAATGATTAGTAACCAAAAACTGTGCATTTTTCACTTAATTTATGGGAGAAGGTTTCATAAAACAATTTGCCTTATTCACCGCCTTTCAAGACCTATTTTTGATCTTTCGCGTCATTTATAAATGCATCGAATAAAGATTAATTACATTATTCAATAATACCACATCAACCAAGTAATTAATTTAAATATTTTTAATTAAGTTTAAATCAACTGCTCTAGATGAGGTATAATTGACGTGGCTCTTCTCTATTGAATGTTTTTTTTTAAGATTGCGAGAGTAAGATTTTCTTAAATTATTAATTTCTTTCACCAAAATGCTGATGTTTGTAATCAATTAATTGGCTTATTTGTTTGCTTTAGCTAAATTAAGTGTTGTTTAAAAGATTAAAGTGAGAAAGGAGAGAATGTAAGCTCATGCAGCACTGGAAAGACAATGTCTTCAATCATGGTTACAGAGATTTTTCATTATAATAATTAGCTAAGGAAGCAAAGTATAATTGATTGAAGAGGTTTCATTTTTTAAAATAAAAACTGTTTTTTTTATTAATAATAATTAATAAGTATAATTTAAAATAAATAAATAAACTTAAATGCATTTTAAAAACACAAAAATAAATTAGTAACAAAAGATAAATTTTTCTTTTTAATCTTATTGATCATATTAATAATAAGAGCATATATATATGCATTTGACTGGTTGGCGATAAATATATTTAATTCGATTGCTATATTAAGTTTAAAATAGATTCAATCATTATTTATCGAGTTTTAAGTGATCCAACTTTTTAAAAATCAGCTCAAATTAATTCTTATTAATAAGATTTAAAAAAAAATAACTCTTATAGAGAAATACAAATAAAAATAGATTAAAGAAACAAAATAGAAAACTCAGAACATCACCTAAGCAAAATTAAGAAAGAATTAGGTCCCATTGTTGTATAGGACAATTAGTCAATATTTGCGTACAGTCAACATGTCTTTAGATGATATATAATAATATTAAAAAAAAAAAAACGAAAAAGTAAGGAAACCATTAGGAGGAGGATGGCTCACAATTTGCAACACCGATAAAAAGAAAATGTAACGTCTGGTCCAGTCTTGGTCTTAAAAAATAAAAATAAAAAATAAAAAATAAAAAAATATTCCTCCTGTTCTCCAATAATAAGTAAATGTAAATAGGTCTTCCCTCCATTTATAAGTTGAGTTTCTGGATATGCTAAAATTAACATATTGAATTTTTTTTAAATTTAAGATAAATATATGTCTCTTTTTATATATTTATTGATATATATTTATTAATTTTAATTGATAAAATATACGTTAGTTATTAATAATAAAATGTAAAACGCTCATATATACATATTACTCTACTATTAATAGTATATATCGAGCTAGATAAAAATATCTCCGGATATATAAATAATTACATCAGCAAAGAAAATCAATTTATACTAATATTAGAAGATTGGTTGAATAAATATTTGTTGGGGTCTAGAACTAGAAGGACTGGACCTGAAAACTAGCAACACATCATCTACCATTACAGAGTCATAGACTAGCGGCAGTCCAGAAAAGTTGGCTTGTATTTTTCTGGCTTTTAATTCCGATAACGACTTCTGTCAAAAAGATAAATTAATAAAAATTCCAATGACGACAGAAGGGATATAATGTTTTTTAATCTCTTATTTATCCACAATCAACTCTTTCTTGCCAATGCCAGTTGGGGGCTATACATGCATGTACCATTTTCACAGTAACATAATTTGGCATAACATTAACTTTAGAGTTGCGTATTTGACTATTGCACTACAATTGGCTAATTAAACTGAATCAAACGCCAGAAAAACAGGACAGAAAGTTTGGTTGTCAAACATAAGCAGAGCTGGTCCCTGTACTGGTTTAACTTCCTTGGTTGTTTGTTTCTAGTACCAAATAGCAATAACCCTTCACCACAAATATATAACTAAATGGACCCATTTTATTAATTCCTTTACAATCTGTACTTCACTTCGAAAAGCTGTCCTTTCCAATATCAGCAACAAAAAACATTAAATTCCTGATGGCTATGTAAAGATTGTGCAATGGAAATTAATTGGAGAGGCAAAATTTGAATTGGGCACATCAAATTCTCTCAATATGAGGAATAATGTAAGAGCATTATACATGTGAATAAGAAAAAAAAAAAAAAACGTTTTTTGAAGTACAAACAAATATGATCCTCACCAGTCTCAAAGATTAGCTGGTGTAAAATGTGTTAATCCTCACCCTCCCAGAATAACAATAGAACTCTTCCCTCCAATATTCCTTTTTCTATGATTTTTTTTTTTTTTTTGCTTTCTACACCACTAATCATCATTATTTCATCAATTTACAAATAAACTCAACTCTCTAAATATATACCAATACTGCAGTTCACAGTTATTGATCATCATCATCATCTTTAGTTGCCCAAGTAAATATATATATATATATTATATATATATTTTTCTTTTTCGGACATTGATTTTTGGCATCATCATCAACAAGCGTAGAATTCGACAAGCTCATCTAAAGACTCAGCCTGTGTATCACCATTCTCCAACATCCATAGCAAGTGCTCGAACAAAACAACCTCGCAAGCAATGCTTATTGTATGATCATCAGACTCACTCGACCTTTCTGCAAGCTCGCGAAACAAAGGGTGGTCGATGATATCAGAGCTGATAAGGTAGCGTCTGCGTGACTTTCCTACATAGACCGGATGGAGGTCTCCCACAGAGTAGGAAGAGGTGGAGGAGTCATCAGCGGTGGCAGCTATCGAGCTTCCACTCGGGCGGCTTTGCTTGCTGTTGAATGAGTTCAGTTTCTTCAGGACTGACTTCAGCTTGGTTAGCTTGCCTCCTTTGGCCATTCTGTCAGGAATTGGGAGGGGTTTTAAGGGACAAAATGAGAGGAAGAAAAAGAAATACTTTGAGAAGATAAAATGGCGAGTGTTCTGGTGGGGGGGCTGAGAAAGGGAAAGGAAACTTCGTTTATAAAGGAGAAGGATATGGGTTGAATTGTAATTTTGTGTTTGAGATGCTGTTTCATAAGGGCTGGGGCCCAAAATACTGTCATGGGTCCGGATTAAAGATAATAGCGGCTAAGTATTTAGGGGGAAAATAAAAAGAATTTACCTAATGTATCTACAATGTGTGCGAGAGATGTTGCTTAAACAAATATACTTTTCCTTTAAATTAAAATAAATTAAAAGATTTTTTTTCAACCAAGACTGGGAATTATTAACCTACCAGCGGTTCAATAAGATTTAAAATTAAATTAGATTAGACCCGTAAATAATCGGATAAAACTCAAATTAAGAAAAAATATACTAATTTATATGCATGTAAAATTATATTCGAATTTAATTTGGTTCACATTTTAAAAAGAAAAAAAAAAGAGATCAAAATTTGAAGTGATAGCAAAGTGTTGCCAAAAAGAAGGAAGAGAGCTCTAAATTGATGGGAACTGTATAAAATATTTATATGTTTAGCTGAAATAAGTAATGATTTGGCAGAGTCTAACATTGGCATTAGCAAAAAGCAAACACAAATTTACTTGTAATAAAGTAAGCACTGTCGAGGGTTTTGTCCTTATTTGATCCAAACATTCGCGCATTCCGCATACCAACTGAAGAGGAGGGTGGTTGGTTCGTCTCCATATTAATAAAAATATCATACATTTCATAAAATTAACAGATTATATAATCTTGCTTTCTTTTTTATTCACAAAATTGTTACCGAAAGCGACAGACATGTGCAACTGTTCTGTCCCATAGTCTCCAATCAAACTTTAGGTTATAAGGATCCAAAGAAAATGAACATTAATCAATCAGATATTGTTAAATATGTTTAGTAAAATAATAAATTATTAGTTAGAAGAGAGCATGGTCTCCCTTTCTTCTTCCTTACAATACCAACCGGTGGTAACTACCCTGAAATTCTTTTATATATAAATTAGATTATTAGTGTGTATTCTTGTACTTTAAGCAAATAAATATTTTATTATGCTTTTACAATTTGTTTTTTTTTTTCTGCTTTAACTGTTTGATTTGATGGCTTATTCACTCTTACCAAATCTGAATTTGAATATGTTGTTAATTATATATTAATTATTTAGTATCAAAACATATATATATATATATATATATATATATACTATTCTTTTATTCGTTCTGAATTACATATTATTTAAAATACATACTTTATCATATACCATTTATATTTTGGGAAATTCTTGACAAAGACACAAGGCAGGGGTGACTACAAAGCCATGTGAGAAACACATGGACTAAAGATTGTTCCAAATATGTGAGCCACATCCAACAGTTAAACTTAACCTCTAAATCACACCCATACCTCTACCCATGTGATCTCATGTTTATACTTATGTAAGTACCATATCATCACTCCTTGAAAATGTGAGAAATTTGCCAAACTTTAATTTTCTGTAGTTGATTTATATTACCTAAGACTCCTTTGTCAAATCAGCAAGTTTGGTTATTTTATTGACTAGTTTATCTGCTTGCAATAATACACATGTTCTACAAAATCGAAATGGACCAATGTTTATGATTTTATGTATACTTTTTTTTCTGATGATACTAACATTAGTCTTGAATGTGTTCTTTTAAAAAAGAAAAATTAGTGTTAAATATATATTTCTTTATACGATTGTCTGTATCAAGTTAAAATTATATGTATTGTGATTCTAGCATTTCATCTTTTTTTTTTTTAATTTTTCATATAATTTTTTTATTTATAATAAATTAATTGTAATCTTTTCGTCGAGTTTGATTAACATAATGGCTGAAGCTCTTCTTCTAATAATAATCATCAGTTTGTTCCTAGTGCATTATTAGCATAAAAGTTTTACAATAATGCTTCAAACGTCTAAAATTTGAACTTTAGACTTAAGAAATGATCAATTAAGGGAATGCCCAAACATATCTCATGATTAAACTATTTGTCTAATTTATTTGGATTGGAATAATACTTAAAATATATAAGAATAAGATTGGCTAATGTCTCATGTAAAATGAGACATGAGCCGAAACATAGTATTGTCATTTAGTACAGTTTCCAAATAGTTATTAATGTATTAAAGGATAAGATGCTATCTATTATGTATGATTAAGATTATAATGACAATCTTAAATTAATTATGTCGGCAATTTGTTTCCCCAGCTTCAATGTACATTGCCCTATTTGCAAATGATCCAGGGATTAAAGAAAAAGCAACATTTCTGTAGGGTGGTTGCATGAGAGATCATGGTATTAAGATTCCTTCATGTACTTGTTAAAACAAATATACCCAGTAGACAAAGGATGAAAAGAAAAATACAGCAAAAGAAGAGCTAATTGAATTAATATTGTCAGGTTTTGGTCAAAATCAATGAACATAAGTTTATTTTGGATGGTAATGCAAATTGATTCTCAACTTGGAACAAAATCCTATCATTTGCAGGATATGTAAGCCATGGCAGAATCAACAGGATCCATTTATTCTGTGAAATAAGGGAAAAATTTGAAGCAAAGAATAGACTCCATGTGTCTCTATATAACAAACATAATAATATTAGACAGGACCAGAAGAAATGTGTCTTTTTCCCCTTTCTTTTGTCACTTATGGGTCCAATTACTTAATTAGTCAAAGTTTAATTAGGACCCTGATCCATGTGCTTAACGAAAATCAGATCTATATATCTAACCATAGATGTGGCATTATCACCGAGGTTTTCAGTCATGTGCTTAGTGTTAACTTTGTCAGGCGGCGCTCTAATGCTGGTTTCAGACCATCTATATATTTTTTATATTGCTGAAACCAATTAGTTATAATGAATCCAAAAAACAAACACAAACAAGAAAAGCTTTGTGATATCATTTATAATTCAGATTACATGCCATGCCATAAAGAATAAGAGTAGAGGGCGAATTGTTGTTCTTTTTTTTAATAAATTCTTCATCCTTTTTGTGATTATTCATGCAGGATATAACCTAAAGAAACATGCATGCCTCCTATCATTAGATAGTAGCATTATGGACATGGACATTCTACATATATATATATATAAACTAAAATTTCATTAAATTATTATTTCCCAATAATTACTATATTGTAGTATATTTTACTTAGAAGGTTGAATAATATAGGTATACATTGAACGCCTCTATTATTTGTTAGGCTTTTACGTTTTGGTATTTTTGCCTCAATTCCTTGGGAATTTGTCATAATTGAGACCTGCACATGCTCTGTTCAGCCATGCAACTATACCCTTTACTAGGTGCATGGTAAGCAGTGACAATCCGCCGAAAAATGTACTCGTTAGTTGCTCCTGCTTTTTAGACTTTTGTCGGCCCGTTTTGAGGGTCCCTACTACTGGCCCCAAGTTGGCAAATTGCGAATCGCTTGTGTGCTAAATGGCACAAGTATTGCAGGCCAGATAACTCCACTGGATCTCATTTTTGCCCAGTCTCCAGACCAGGCATCTTCCAGTTCGAGAATGAATGCAAGGCCCACTTTGTAAAGGAGAGCAAAGTTATCGGATGGAAAAGAAAAAGACAGAGAGTGGGAGAAACCAATTCTTTTTTAAGAAAAACTCTCAACGATACTATTTAATAAAATATTTAGCTATTTGCATAGTATTATATTATATTTTAAAATTTAATTAAAGTTTTTACATATATGAGCGTAATGAAATAATTCAAAAAAATAATAATTATTAATAATATCTAAAAATAAAAATTACCAAAATAATTACTGCAATAATGGATATTAATTATTTTCAATGATTACAAGTACTTTGTAGGTTTAATTCAATTAAGTTAATAAATAAATAAATACAAGAGAAATGATAATTTTATTTAAAAATTCCATGAGGATTTTATATTATAAACAAAAACATAAATATTAAAAATTATGTCCAGATAAATAAGAGAGATTCCCAATTGGAATAGATTGAAACTTATATAGATTATAAAAAGTACTTTAGTATAATATCTAAAAATAAAAAATTAACTAGTGTAGTGTAAGGGATCTCGATGGGAAACAATAATCACCCATTTATTATTAATCTAGTCTATTTAAGAATTTTTTTTTAATCTTTTATTTAACATCATAATAAAATTAAAAAAAAAAATAATAGAAAGAGAAATAACTATATTACCATAAACTATTAAAGAGATTTTAATATAATATTAAAAAGTGAATTCGGTAATATGCAAATGAGGCAAATCGTATACTTACTCCTTGTTTTAATTTAACGGTTGAAATTTGGGCACGGGAGCTTTCTGGATGCAAATTGCACACGAATTCCCCGCGACCAACTGAAACCAATCAAATGTTATTATTCATTCTTCGCGGGTAAACGTAAAACTGCAAAAAGGGACCCGCCACCGCCATCGCCACCACCCTCACCACTCGCTTCTCTTTCACAAAATCTCGCTGTCGTCGTTGCACTTTCTTCCAGTCTCTATCTTATCACTCTCGCTCCCAATCCATTCAATGAACCCTCGATTTTTAAAATACAACTAAACATAATTCCACTCTCAACAGAACACTCTCTTCCTGAAAATGAACACAGCCAATCTCCCCCTTAAACCACCGCAGCATCTTCTTTTACACTCCAGGTACCCCTTTCAAATCCGCCATTTCCGATTCTACAGACGCCGTCGTATCAAACGAACAGCTTGCATCAGCAGCAACAACTTATTGGAACCTTTCCGGTACTTCCTCTCTCAATTTCCCTCTCAAAATTCCCTCGATTTTCTCGCTCCGATTCTAGGTCTCGCTTCCGGTTTAACGCTTTATCTTTCGCAGTCCAAATCCACTAATCCTAATAGTAACTCCTTAATCAATTCAAATATCGGAGAGTGGATTCTCTTCGCTAGCCCTACTCCGTTCAATCGTTTCGTGTTTCTTCGCTGTCCTTCAATATCTCTTGAAGGATTAGAAAATGTGAGTGAGAGGTTTCTAGAAGAGGACAGGCATTTTGTTAGGTTAAGTAGAGGGAGAATTGAAGCGAGAGAGAGTGGAATCGGTGGAATCATTGAGGAGAAATTGGAATACCAGAGAGTGTGCGTGAGTACAGAAGATGGAGGTGTGATTTCGCTTGATTGGCCAGCGAATTTGGAGCTGAGGGAAGAGCATGGATTGGATACTACTTTGTTGCTAGTTCCGGGGACTACTGAAGGAAGCATGTGTGAGAATGTTAGGGATTTTGTTTGTGATGCACTTATGCGAGGGTTTTTCCCTGTTGTTCTCAATCCTAGAGGATGTGCTCGTTCACCGCTTACGACTGCACGGTATATGTGAAACTATATATCCTATTATTGTGTTCTGCAGCTTTCATCTTTCTTATGCAAGGGAAAATGCTATGAACTGAAATCTACTAGTACAAAGTATATAGAACATGAAGGAATATATTGGAGCATTATCTACTTTCTTAAGAGGTCACAAGCACAACGATAAGAGCTTTTTCTTGAATTGCTGGTTTACTAGAGTATTAGTGTGGCTGTTATTATGACAATAATCATGCCATGTAATAGAGACAAGAAAATGTTTACTCTTTAAGGTTTGTCGGTGGGAAAATTATCTACCCCATATTTCATTTTAAATTTTTATTGCAAGAAGAGGCTGAGAGTAGGGCTTCTTAACTACTTTATTTATGTAGGTTATTTACAGCTGCTGACAGCGATGATATCTGCACAGCTATACACTTCATCAATAAGGCAAGGCCATGGACAACATTGATGGGAGTTGGCTGGGGATATGGTGCAAACATGTTGACTAAATATCTAGCAGAAGTTGGGGATAGAACACCTCTCACAGCTGCCACATGCATTAATAATCCTTTTGACTTGGAGGAAGTTACGAAATCCTCTCCTTATCACATTGCTTTGGATCAGAAACTCACTGGTGGACTGATAGATATCCTGCAATCTAATAAGGTTTATATTTTCCTTAGACGTTTATTATTTTAATGAAAATGCATTATTCCTTGATTGCATATTAGGAAAGATATAAAATGCATGGTACAATGTGCATTACTTATGGTCAGCCATTTAAAAATCTAACTATACCTATATGGTGGTAAGTAGACTCATTATTGATGAATGCTACTAGGAACTATTTCAAGGGAGAGAAAAAGGGTTTGACGTGGAAAAGGCCTTAAGCGCAAAATCTGTGCGTGATTTTGAAAAAGCAATATCTATGATATCTTATGGTTTTGAAGAAATAGAAGACTTCTATTCTAAATCTAGCACACGAGATGTGGTTGGGAATGTGAAGATTCCTGTTCTCTTTCTTCAGGTGTATATTCTGTAATTCTAATACCTTATTGCTCTAAATTCTGCATGTGATTGGTCTTTCACTTCATGTTTAAACATCTAATACTCGTAATTCTATCAAAATATCAGAATGATGATGGGACAGTGCCGTTGTTTTCCATGCCACGTAGCTTAATTGCAGAAAATCCATTTACAAGCCTCCTTTTGTGCTCTTGTGTGCCATCTAGTGTTATAGCAAGTGACAGAGCTGCTGTATCATGGTGCCAGAATTTAACAACTGAGGTGATGAACTATCCTCTTCTTCTTGATGGCATAAGAAGATTCATTTCTGGAATGTGAATAATTTATGTGTTTTGGCATGGAATTGATTCTTAAATATCCTTTAACTTTTGGTTTTTTAAGCTGATGCATGTGTATTATGATAAGCTCATGCTTATTTTTAAGAAATCATGCAGATATTGCCATTACCCCTGGAAACAAATGTTTAGCATCATTAAATATTCTGAAATCCTTGTAACTGCAGATTTTAATGTACCTAATAACTTGTAAAACTTTTGATTAATATAAATGTGAATAGGTTGTATAGCTTACTTTTGAATTGTTAGTGGGGCTATCATCATATCATAATCTGGAACACATACATATTTTGAGTATCCTCAATAGAGAATGCTGAAACTTTCTTCCCCTTCTTTTTAGCTGAGAACTTGGTAAAGTGCAACTTTAAATATAGTAAGTGATACACTGACTAGTATGCATGTGGTGCTTATAGTGGCTGTCAGCAGTGGAGCTTGGGCTGTTGAAGGGTCGTCACCCTCTTCTGAAAGATGTAGATCTTTCTCTCAACCCTAA
This sequence comes from Ricinus communis, assembly GCF_019578655.1. Classification (NCBI taxonomy): domain Eukaryota; kingdom Viridiplantae; phylum Streptophyta; class Magnoliopsida; order Malpighiales; family Euphorbiaceae; genus Ricinus; species Ricinus communis. The sequence goes on from NC_063258.1 coordinate 29,240,095, forward strand.
AAAAGGTTTAACTCTTGTAAAAGGCAGAACAACCAGTAAAAGATCCAAATCTGACAAGTTCTTAGATCTTAGTTTAACTGATGCTAATGGGTATACAATGGATCCTATAAAAGAGGTGCTTGAAGACAGTGATACTGCTGTCCAATCAAGATATCAACAAGATTCTCACAAAATTTTGAAACTTGAAGAGGGATTACAAGAAGGCGAGAATGATGCCTTGCAGCAGACTAGCTCTGTTGATGTGGAGTTGGTCAAAGAGGAGGTTGCTGACACTGGAAGTGGTGAAGTGATACAAACAGCACAGGTGGTTATGAATATGCTTGATGTTACCATGCCTGGTATTCTAGAAGAAGAAGAAAAGAAGAAGGTACTAGTAAACGTTATAATTTGTCATTACTGTTTCAGGTTTAAGTATGCATTTGTCATGGTGTTTCTTCAGATTCGTGGTCTTATTGATGATTCTTGTTGTCTCTGTTTCCAAAAATGCATAGAAATGATATGTGATTGTGGATCCTGACCCTTGTGGTTATGCCATGTATGTAAAATTTTAACTAATTTGTACTTTGCCATAATGCACATCCGGGACGAGTTGAAAAGGAGTTCCAAACTGTCTAGTTTCTTAAATATCTGTTTCACATTATCTGCACTGATGCTATTGTGGAGAGATGAAAAATTTATGTACGTTGAATTTCTCTGTTTTTTCCTTAAATTTTTTTTCGTTAGATGCTATTTATCATCACAGTTCCATGTTGAATATACCTAGATTAAAGTTTTGCTAGACATACCTAGTTTATGCTCACTGAGAACATAGATAGAGCTGTTTATGTATCTTGAGAAGAAATGTGGAGCAAAAAGCCAGGATTCTATGTAATATATGTAGCTGTTGCTGTCTTGTATCGCTTCAAGAAGTTATTTTGGGCGTACATTTGTCTAGTTGCTTACCTTGATTTAATCAATCTCTGAGACTTTATCTGTTGCTTCCATTCAGGTCTTGACTGCTGTTGGTCAAGGAGAGACACTTATGAAAGCTTTACAAGATGCTGTACCAGAAGATGTGCGTGAAAAGCTTAGAACTTCTGTATCTGGAATTCTGCATGCTCAAAACACAAACTTAAAACTTGATAGATTTCTTGGCATTGGTAAAATTCCTGCTGCAACACCAGGGGTTAAGTCAAAGATCCAGGAAAAGAGCAGAGCATCAGATGCTGAAGCTACATCTAAAGATCCTCGTTCTTCAGATGAGATTAAAAAGGTTGATGATTTGACAGATGGCTCTGATAACAATCAACCTGGGTCAGAAAAGTCTGTTAAAGGATTGGATTCAGAGCTTTGTTCCTCAGAAAATGTGCATAAATCTAGTGATCTAGGTCAGCCTCAAACTACGAACAGCCAACAAGGTGATGCATATGGTTCTGGTAGCAAGGGCACAAGTGATTCAGGAAATAGTCATCGAAGTGATGAGTTCACTAAAGAAAGAGCTGATCTTGTTTCTGACAGTGGTGAAAAGGGGTTTGAAATAAGTGCTATGCCAAATGTTACTAGCTGCACTGAAAAGGTAAATGGCAGTGAGGAAGCAATTATTGATCAGGACGGTGGAACACCTCAGCTTGAAATTAAAAGGGAGAGTAATACCCAGAAAAGTGAAGAGAGAGTCCTGAATTCTTCAGGTGATCAAAGTAAGATGGTATCAAGCAACATAGCTGAAGCAGTACCTTCATCTGCAGAGTCCTTTACTGACTCCCAACCCATGGAAAGGGAAGGTAATGATAATCATAAGATGGAGATCAAAGCAGTGCCATCTGTTCCTGATCAAAATAAACCTATTGCATCTGATTCTAATCCCCCTGCCTTCGGTGTTGCTGAGGCATTAGATGCCTTGACCGGGATGGATGATTCCACCCAAGTGGCTGTTAACAGTGTGTTTGGTGTCATAGAAGATATGATTTCTCAGTTGGAAGAGGGAAAAGATGATGAAAATAACACCCAAGACACAGATAATTTTGAGGATGAGTCAATTGAAACTACATACAAGAAAGAACATGCTAGTGGGGATCACATATTAGAAGTGACTGGTACAAATGACGTGGGCATGCAGTCTGATGTTTCAAATGATTCTCCTGTACGTAAGCATGAAGTGAATGGTGTCAACCCACAGAATTTGATGAGTACTGGCTGGGTAGAGGAGAAACCCGCTACGAATCCCATATTGTATGGTGATGATGGTAGTGATGGTCAAGGAAGTACTTCTAGTAAGTATAAGTTTAATGAAGAAATAAAGAAGAATAAATTAGTTGGTGGCAAATTTTTGGCTGATTATGCTGATAGACATGTAAATAGCATTCCATTGTACGTAAGTGCACATCCATATCGGGACTATCTACAGAATGAATACTTCCACAGATATCTTCTTTCAAAGGCACCAAATAGCAAACCACTTGATTTAGATACAACTACTTCTCTATTATTCGACTATTTTCCAGAAGATGGTCAATGGAAGCTCTTGGAGCAACCGGGAATTATTGAACATGATCTTACAGCTGATGATGGTGTTGACAGAAAGGATCAGATCCATCCTTCTGCAGAAGTAAATGATGCAGATAACTATATAGAACCATCTTATGTGTTATTAGATACTGAAAAACAACAAGAACCTGTCAGAGAATATAGCACAGTGGACAATTTACAAGAACATGTTGAAAATGGTAAGGATAGATTGGAGGAGGTTATGCAGTTTGTGAAAATTATTATATTGGATGCCTTGAGGGTTGAAATTGATCGCAAGCTAAGTGCAGATGACATGAAAGAAATGGAATCTGATCTTGCTAGAGATCTTGAGCTAGTGGCAAATGCTGTGTCACTGGCTATTGGACATGATACAGGTAATCTGTCCGTGCAAGATAACTCAAGTATTCAAAGTACTCCTGAAAAAGTTGGTACACTTCAAGGAGAGGAGATAGTAAGGGCCATTTCTTCTGCTGTTCCGAGCACAAATTATCTGGGAAGAGTGTTGCCAGTTGGTGTTGTTATTGGCTCTAGCTTAGCTGCTCTGAGAAAATATTTCGATGTAGGTACCAGGCATGATATTGTTCTGACGTCCAATGAGCAAACAGAAATATCTGGGAGAAAAGATCCAGATAATACCAATGTGAAGAACGATGGCCTGAAGCTTACTATCAGAAGCAATCAAACTACGAGTATGAGGAATTCAAGGAGTAGAGAGTTAGAAGAAGCTGCCTTAAAAAATAAAAACAGTGACAATGTTATGGTTGGAGCTGTTACAGCTGCTATAGGAGCATCTGCCTTACTGGTACAGCAACAGGTAATAATGAATATGTTTTGAAGTTTTACATTATCTTTGGATAGGCCTTGGACCCACTTCTTTGGGATCCTGCTGCGAAATATAGGTTCACACAAGATTTATACTCAGTGTCTCTGTTATTTAAATGAAAATCTTTGTTATTCTAGATGGCATGTTCTCTTCGTTTGAATTTTCCTGTAGGTAGTTCTTCATGTGCATATAAGTTTAAGATGCTCTAAGAATTTGGTATTGTAAAGTTTTTGGACCATCAATTATATGTTGTCAACTAATGCTCATGACCTTATTTCATCACTTCATATTAAAACTCCAAAGATTTCCTCCGCTTATTTTTCTTCTTCCTTTTTCTTATTTTATATTTTTGAGTGTTCTTGCTGAACTTGAATAATTAAATGCTTGAAAATGGCCAGCAACCTGCTAATAAGCTTAGATATGACACCAATACCGCGAAATAACAAGCGATTTTTTAGGGATAAGTTTATAACTTAATTCAGCCGCACAATGTGGACATATGTCATATTCATGTATATCAATTTAGTTAATGTTTCAAGGTCGGTGTCTGTGAGTCAGAATAACTAAATCAAATGCACATCTCTCTGATTATAGATCTATCAAAATGAAACTGATTTACTGTAAAAGCTCCAACACCAATGTCCAAGACATATCTGATGTGTGACCAGGACCATTTGAGGTGGATTTTTAATTTTTTTAACTTTTAACATTTTGTAGTTGTGTGTGCATGGGGTTGCACAAATTTGGTGCTTGTCTACTGGCTAAAAGCCCAATTAAGTAGTGTAGTATTAATATCCATTGCACCATGGAGCTGTCTTCAGTATAATTCATATGCCAAACTGTTATAAATGACCTTCGGATTGGTAAGAAATGAGAGAAAAAATATGGGATGCATGTTAAGAAGCACTGCAATCTCCCTCACATGGATTTAACAAAGTACATAGTTCTGTTTCTGAATGTTATTGTTTACATGTGTGCTTGTTCACTAAAAGTAATTTGTATTTTATTAATTTTTGTCTTCAGGCGTTTTCTTTAATCTCCTTTTCCTTTTCTGGGTTTTTTCCCCTTTTTTGTGGGGGAGATATGGATGCGTTTCTTTTGCTGATTGTTATGCTTACCTGTGAAGAGTCTGAGCAAAGACAAGGATACTGCAGAAAGCTTGTCTAATTCCTTCAAGGAGAAAGCAAGTCTCACTAAGGAAGTTGACAAGGTTGATGAGGAAATGTCTGAGAAAAACCAGAATATAGCTGCAAGCCTTGCTGAGAAAGCCATGTCAGTTGCTGGTCCTGTGGTTCCTACAAAGGAAGATGGTGAAGTGGATCAAGAAAGGTCTTAAAAATACCTTCATATGTTTATCTGGTATGTCGACTTCAAGGTATTAATATTTACAAATTGTATATGTACAACAGGCTGGTTGCGATGTTAGCAGACTTGGGACAAAAGGGTGGCTTGTTGAGGCTGGTTGGTAAACTTGCTTTGCTTTGGGGTGGCATACGTGGTGCGATGAGTCTGACTAACAAGCTTATCTCATTTCTCCATATGGCTGAGCGGCCCCTGTACCAGAGGTAATATAAGCTCCCAAGTGTTATTGCGGGCCACTATTCCTCCCCTCTTCTTCCTCTTTTCGCTCTTCTGCCTCCATCCTGCCTTCTTCCTCTTGTTTTCTTGTAGTGGATGAATAAGCAAATTCATTACTTGATAAGTTTCTTATATGTTTCTTTTTTGCTTTAGTACTCTATTAGTATAAAATATTGTGTTTACTGAATCTCTTTCAATTATTATTTCCTCCAAGGATTATTGGGTTTGCCGGCATGGTGCTTGTTTTATGGTCGCCGGTCATTATTCCACTGCTTCCAACACTTGTGCAGAGCTGGACAACAAGTAAACCCTCTAGATTTGCTGAGCTTGGTAGCATTATTGGCCTCTATACAGCTGTTATGATACTTGTTATGCTATGGGGCAGAAGAATCCGTGGGTATGAAGATCCGATGAAGGAATATGGGTTGGATCTGACAAAACCTCCTCAGGTATGGTTATAATCGAAGTTTAGATTTTTGCCTGTAGCTCAACATAAGATTGAAAATTCAGCCCCTGCTTCTCTCGGCAAGTTGCTGACATATTGTAATGCACCAGTCATGTGGAACAGTAGCAGCTCATTTTCCTTTTTATTTTTCTTTCCCATTTCATTTTCTTTAAGATTTTTTTCTAGCAATTAATGAGTTTAGCTAAGCGCATTGCTTCGTTCAATGAATCTTAGATACTTCATTTATCATTAGATGCATCAGGGACTGCTTATTGTCTTCTTGTTCTTCTTCTTATTTTTTCCCTTTTCCTGGAGAAGTAGTTATAGTAGATAAATATTCTGTGATCATATTTCAGTTAGACAAAATAGTTGAATGTTGATCTCACTGCTTGCAGATCCAAAAGTTCTTCATCAGTTTGATTGGAGGAGTCATGATTGTTCTATCAATACAATCTGCAAATGCTTTGTTGGGTTGTGTTTGTTTCTGTTGGCCTTCAAGTCTTCCAATATCTTCTTTAGATGCCTTGACATTTCTGAGAGTATGTGGGCAAGTAATTATGCTTGCTGGTCAAGGAATCATAACAGCAACCAGTGTTGTGCTTGTTGAAGAACTTCTTTTCCGGGCGTGGTTGCCTGAAGAAATTGCCTCTGATCTTGGTTATCATCGAGGAATTATCATTTCCGGACTTGCCTTTTCTCTTTCCCAGAGGTATTTCCTTTACTTACCATGTTGTCACATCACATTGCCTCTTTCCGGTGCAGTTTCTTTTTCTTTTGCTTATCTTATGGAAAAGTAGAGGACTGGTCTTCCTTTTCTTGTCCAGTTTTTCACCTCTTTAACATAATTGTGGTTAATGTATCAATTTAAATTTTTGGTCAACTGAACTTCTGATTCTGGTCCTTCTACATTATGGTAAATGCAGAAAAGCAACAACTAAATACATGAGCTAATGCTATTTATAATCATAGATCGATTGGTGTTTCTTATTACGAATATCATCAGTTCATTGGAATATGATATTGATATCTTCCAATTTGTTTTTAGGTCTTTGTGGGCAATACCAGGGCTTTGGCTTTTCTCTGTTGCCGTTGCAGGATTTCGGCAAAGAAGTCAAGGTAGTCTTTCCATTCCAATTGGACTGCGTGCAGGGATCATGGCATCGAGCTTTATCTTGCAAGCAGGTGGCTTTTTGACCTATAAACCCAATTATCCTCTGTGGGTAACTGGGAATCACCCATTCCAACCCTTCAGCGGGATAGTTGGCCTTGCATTTTCTTTGATACTAGCAGTAATTCTATATCCAAGGCAGCCTTTACAGAAAAGAGTAGCTACTGAATAGGACTATTGAGGAATAAAGAAGGGCATTGTTGTTGGTTAACAAAAGCAATGGTATTAGAATGCTTTGGTAACTCATGCTAAGATGTACAAGCACATAGAGGAATTAAAGAGGAGTTGCTAGCAGAATGTTGTGTCTAATTGAAAATATCTAAGGAGTGATGATGGCTAACGCTGCTGAGGAGGAAAAGAGAATGACAGGCTAAGAAAACACAATAGAAGCAGAAATCAGCGTTTTAGTGCTTAGTTGGTGGATGTGGAGTCTCGGTGTACAGTTGGTATAAATCTCAAAGGCAGAGAATAGAGAATTTTTACAAAGTAGGATAGTGAACTGTATGTACAAATTTTGGCATCTCCTTCTAGTGCAAATATATACGAGGATTTCTGATTGTTAATGTATACCAGATACCAATCTACATGGTGCATGGCACCTATACAAAGCCTGTAGCAAAGCTTTTAACAGCTTATAATGAATTCCGATATATTACTAATAAAATTATAAGGTGTAAATTCTAGTGTAATTTAATTTTTTTTGTCTTTTTACTTCCCTTTCCCTGTAGCAAATTCGTAGAAATATGAAGCATTCTTCATTAATTTTTGGTAGTCAACATGTGGTTTACCATTTACATCTTGAACAATAAAATCACAATAAAACTATAGCAATATGTACTTGAAAAAGAAAATGCATTGGACCATCGGGCAATGACTCAATGTTGTCTAATGAATGGCTTGAGCAAATGGTCTGTAGTTATAACTAACACTATTTTGATAGAAGGAGAGTAAAATAAGATAAGAAAAGGTTTTATAAAGTAAATAGAGGTAAGATGTTGGTGGAAAGTTAGGTTTTTTAATTTTATTTTATTTGAAAACAAATTGATGGTCAATGAAGGTTTTAGAAAGTGATATGAATTAAAAATATATATATATATATAATCCCTTTAATCTACTAATTTGGTAGGTTGAGATTTGAAGGATGTTGAAATTTTGTAAAAGATTTTAAAAACCTTAGCTTTCTAATCGTTACCTTTGTCTCATATAAGGGTTGGAGATTCCAAAATCTTATAAAACCAATTTTTTTTTTTAAAAAAAAAACCTTCCATCCAAACGCACAAATTGAGTATCAAATTTTAGTCAAGAGAGCACAATTATATTCTATTTTAGTTTAGAAATAAAAAGAATACTCAGACTGTAAAACTTTTGGCCACATCTGTGTCCAGGAAAGAATGTATTCTAGGCCACTTGATTCGCTTATCAACCGAAGCTTTTGGTCCAGAATTATTAAGTTCTATGAAGTAATGTTTCCGCAATAACTACTAATATTCCAATGCAGCCAACCTCCAGAGTCGATGACCTAAGTCATGTATGATTGCATGCTTTCCATGGGCGATCCAAAGAAGAAGTCGTTCAGGAAATATAATATCATTAATATTACAAAACTGAAATAAAAGTCTACTTTTTTTCTTATTTTCCCAGCCATTAGCAGTTAATGCATTAGCTTGGCTTGGAATAGCTTCTCTCGCTAAAATTTGGCATTTTCAAAAAATAGCGTGTTCTTCGCCAAATATAAAATCCACGGTCCTATATATGAAACACTTCCAATAAAACCTTGGACCCATGTTTCTATACAACGTATCTTGATATCTTTTAATCCGATAAAATGTAGACTCTTTAGAAATTGAAAGAAGAGCAACAACTTACTCATTCTTTGCTCTAATAATGCTCTAAATAGTTGAGTACATCACCCAGAAAACCAATTTTATCAACTTTTACAGTAGCAGAGTCCATTGTTGAAAAGCTTGATCCATTACTCTGTCATTAGAAATGATATTTTTTTTCAGCTCTGTCATCCACAAATGCAATGTTAGTTTTCTTAAAAGGAACATGTACAACTCCAACATATAGGCCTATTTTGATGTATGTCGTGAAACGAGATAAACTGTCATTTGGAGCAGCTTACAAGCTCTCGGCTATGGTTATGAAATCACCGGAACCATCTAAAGCCACAATGATATTCGAAGTACATATTTTGGTACTGTAAAAACAAATGAATAGTTGTACAATGATATTAAAATATACTAAAATATTAAAATGCATGGTTTTCGTTTTGAACTTTTAATATGTATTTTGAATTGTGCATTTTACTTTTAATCTCGTAAATGAATCTATAGTGTAGCCATCTCCTTAGATAAAAGTTTCTAAATCATTTTCATTGGCTTATTAGAAATATAGGCCTCTTTTATGTATATCAGCAAAACAAAATGTGGGAGGCGGTTTCGGGCGTACATCTAAGTGTCTTTAGCGACTATGACATTGTAAGGCTTTTCAACCTACTCGAAGACACACTAACTAATCACTGAGATTAGCACAGAAATGTGAGTCACCACCCGAATAATCATCAGGACACTTTTACTAATGAGTGGCTTTACTCAGATTCCACAAGAAAACTTAAGCCACAGAATTCAGAGATAGATCTGAAACTAACTTCCTTATTTGTGTATATTAGTTTTTAAATTTATTATTTAATAAAATATTTTTTATAAATGCAAGCATTTTATACACAGGCATGTCAAGACATCACACAATATACCTAAGTCTAGTTCATTTTATTCAAGTCGAGCCCTTACTTAAAGTTATTAATCTAACTTACTGACCAGTTATGCATAAGGCCTATCTATTCTAGCCAAATTACATGTTATGCTCTTTGGATTCCAACCTTTAAGCATATTGGACTACTTATTATGAGAAGAGCCATTAGTTGTGATTTCAGCCCTAAATAAGTTCAAAACCTAACTAAACATGTCAAGACCCATTAGTCTAATTGATTTTAAGGCTTAGTCCCAGTTAAAGTGGATTAACCTATTAGACTATCAAATCTGTATTGGATCAGTTTTCAGCTCTAAGTCTAAGTGACCCATTTTAATTAATCAATCATATAATCAAGTTTTGGGTTAATATATAATAAACAATAAAATAATAACAAAGAAAGTAAAGCAAGAAAAGAAACCCTAGCTATTACAACTTGCCTATAGCTATGATTATAAAACTAGAAAGGCCTAAGATTGAACAGAGGCCAATAATACATTAAAAACTACCAAAAAAGCAAAAAAATATAGGGCCAGTATGGTTAGCCGATCGGCCCTAGAGTCCATGAGACATTTCGAACAGTTTACCTACTACAGCTTTAAGAATTTAAGAAAAATTATTTAATATTTAGTAATCTCAGATTCTGAAATAAATCGAAGTTCAAAACTTAAAAATAGAAACTATAAAAAGAATGCATACTTAAGGTAGCAGAATTAAATGTGGAAAACCCATTAACAAAGTTTAGACCCTGTGATTATGGTTTTGGTCAATCCATCTCCTATAAGCCTGATGTCGATCTTCTCCATAAGTATTACTAGTCTCATTGTACACCCCTGCCTTGATCTTGATCACAAACCTGGTCCTGCTTCTGTTTGGTGCCATCTTTCTGGCCTCACCAATCAAGCTATAATCACCACTCCCATCACTAGCAACAAGAATGTTAGGTCTCAGATTTGGCCTTCTTGCCACTAAGATCCTGTCAGCAGAAGCCATCCATATAGAAAACCTATTCCTTGGAACCAATTTAAAAAACATCTATTGATCTTGAACACTAGCTTTATCCTCTTTTATGGTCTCCATATATGTAATTATAGACAAACAATTTCTAATCATACAAGTGATAGGAGAAAACAAATCTTGAAGCTATAATTTGAAATCTTTCTAATTCTTTAAATCAAATTCATCCAAATTAGAAACCCATCAATGCAGGTATATTGATTTGTCATCGCTGCACTAAGTAAGGTCTAAGAAATGCAGATGGCCTATAGACGCAGGGATAGCATGAAGATCATCTCTTGTTCAAGTTCATAAAGGGTATAATCTAACATCTCCAAACAATCTTTTAATGCCATTTTCTCTTAAGAAATCAAATCTTGGATAGCAAGAAGACCCATCAAATGTAGTTTTGTGGTGGCTACAGATTTCTCAATTATATCAATTGTTATTTCAAAAATATAGCCAAAAGTAGCAGAATTCTTGGGAATATGAATGGACGAGAGAGTAGAGAAGCATTAAGAAGGGTAGAGACTTCTACGACATGCAATCTTGATAATAGGATGTGGAGTTAGAGTTGCAGGTTGGGTTAACTCTTGTTCTTGTTTTTTTTTTCTTTGGAAACCAGAGAGAAGCCTTCAAAGAATATGGTAGGAGTACTGCTACAATGGTAAACAAGATTACAACTAGTAGCTCAGTCTTATGATATTGAACTATTCATTATTTTAATTTGAGAAAGATAAATTGATTACAAGACCAAATTTAGCCCAATTAGTAATCCTTTAGCAGGTAATAATGAAGTTTTTAAATCGCGAAAAATGCCATCGAATTTGGAAGCTTTTAATTTGTCATCACTCATGGCTTGATCAATCATAAATTCTTGTACGTATTATAAAGTTGTTGTTACTTTAATGTTTTAATTAGAAAAAAGAATTTTCATATGCCTACTTAGTTAGGATTGTGTGCTCGTGTTGTGTATATATACACTCATTTATGAAGTAGGCGTGCGATTTAAGAGTATTCAACACTATAAAAAAGATAAAGTAGAAAAAAAAACCTATTTAATTCAATTGGTATATGAATTTCACGAATTGTTATATTTAGATTATTTACCAATAAAGTTAACACGTTAGATTAATCTCTTATGAAGAATATTTTCTATTAGTTTTACTATATTATTTATTGTATTTAAAATTATTTTATTAATTTATTAAATAAAATAAAAAAATATATTTTCAAATGATTAAAATAAACAATTGTAATTCTTTAGCTTTTCCCCTATTAAAGACTTTTTTTTATACTCACAAGCGATGCTTACATTGGTAACCGTAGCAAGAGAATATTTAATAAATGATAAAAGAACAATGAGTTTTATTTAAGAACTAAAACTCATTGTTTTACATTTTTTTTTATTTTATATTTTAAATATATTATTATTTTATTCAAACTTAGATATTTTTTAGATGACATAAAATACATGCGTATAATATCTGTGATTAAAGGAGTTAAAAACCCATGAATTAAGAAGTCCAATTAAGTCAAAATTGAATTCGATGGGCCAAATACAAAATCGAGACAAGTTCAAACAATTATTTATGTATTTAACTTTTATTTTATATTTTAAATATATTATTATTTTATTTAAAATTATATATTTTTTAGATGGCGTAAAACATACAGGTGTAACTTCTGTAACTAAAGGAATAAAAAATAATAATTCGTAAGTTGAAAAGTCCAATTGCATTAAGTCAATAATTTGTTGATCTAACTATATTGGAGAACTACAAAAATTCTCGAACTAATCAATTAAGTGAAGAAAAGCTTGCTCAATCTTTAAGGCTTATTGATGGATTAAAAATGGAACAATCAGAATCGGACCAAAATCAGTAAAACTTAAACCTAAATTCAAATCAAATCGAAACCGTCAGTGTTAGAATAAATCTTTTAGGCCAGTCAAAACCACCATTTTTAACGGAAGGGCCCGGAAATAGTATCTTGGCGATTTCGGTTCGATTTAAATTTGATTTTCGATTTGACCGATTTGGACCGGATTTGAATGGTATGGTATATAATAAGCAATCATATTTTCTATTTACTTTTTCTTTTTTCTTTTTGTAAAAAGTTTGGACTTTTCAATCTCTTTTCAAAATCTTAACAAAAAGTAAATCAAAAGAAAATAGAAAGGATATATTCACAAACCAATATAAGGAAGCGACAACTTAAGCCTGTACAAAACGAAAGATTTCTCACAATTCTTATATGTCTTCAATTCGTAGATTTATGTTAGCTTTTATATGGCTAATTAAGTATATATTTTTTTTACAATTAATTTACAGATTTGGCCCTACAATTGATTAGAAACTTTCAATCTTTGGCTTGCACAATCAATTTATAAAAATGAATCACCGCTAGCTTCATTGGCAGCAACAGTCCCTCAGTTTGCTATGCGTTCTAACTGGTGGAAGCGAATATTATATTATTGAAAATGTGTAGTTAATATATGATTGTAGATTCTTATTTTTTATATTGCAACTTGTAACAGAATTCTTAGTAACCAAACAACTTTAAAAGATAGGTTGGATTATCTTACATAGTTTGGACCGAAATGACGGATTTTTCCTTACTTTTCTTCACATCCAGTATCCACTTTAAAACTAAAAAAGAAAATCTCATCTTTTTTTTTGTGAAATATCCTTATTTTCCTGTGATAAAAATTTTGTGATTTTTGCCCAATGCTCATGCATGTGTGAATAAATTGTAAGATTATTATTATTATAATCTTATATTAATGACCCATAATTAAATATATGGTCTAGTATTAAATGAACTAAGATAATGATTATTAGTTAATTATGAATTGGACCATTGGATAATGCCCTTGTCTCTACCTTTATTAAATTATACAATAAAGTTTATTACACTATCTATATAATAATATAATTGTAGGATTATTATTGGTAAGTGGGGTGGTTACTTAATTAAATATAGAAGAGGTTAAAGAGAGGTTATTTTTTTGTATCAAGTAACTGCCCCTTTTTTTTTTTGGCTCAGCACATTCTTTTCCTTTGAGAATTGCTTAAAAATAAAAACTAAGCTTTGCGCCGTTGAAAGAGGCTTATTTAAAGCAAGAGGGTTAGAGAGAAGAACAATTATGCTTAAGGAATTAACATCAAGCAAGTCATGGATCAAGGTATTGTTTCATATATTATATTTGTGTTACTGAATTTAGAACCCTAATAGAATTGTGTTGATTTAATTCGTAATTATGGTATTGTGGCTAATTATAGATGTTTCTTGTAATTTTAGAAACATGTTAAGGATTAGATTAAGTGTATAAGTGTATAATTTAATCTAACAATTGGTATCATAGCCTAATCAATTACAATTAAAATACATTAAGATTAGGGTTCATAAAAGAAAATTAAAATTATTTTAAAGTATTTTGAATGAAATTAAAATATTCAAATTTGCACATAATTGTTTAAATTTTATTCAAATTCAAATTAATTAAAGTTTAATTGAATTATAGAAATTTTGATAATTTATATGTTTTTGGATTTAATTGTCATTAAAAAATTATTGTTTAATCAAATATAAATGACCGATTTGATTAATTTAAGATAAGTTATAGTCACTAAAGTGATTAAACTTATAAAGATTCTTAAAATATGATATTGTGTTTAAGTAATAGTTATAGTCACCAAAGTGACTTAACTTTTAAAGACTACTTAAATAATCTAAATATATTTCAATTATTTATAATCAAATAATTACATAAAAGTTTATGATTCAAAAAATTGAAATTATTAATTATAAATTTAGGAGGTTATCCAAAGATGAACCATTGATTATAATTAATAAAAATGAAAGGAATTTATTAACATATTTGGTAAATGTGGGTGTATATCCAAAGATAATATACATGTTTATTTGAATATGCTTGATTATTTGTTAAAATTATTCCTGCTTAAATTATTATAGTTTAATGTTATATATTTAAGAATCACCCAAAGGTGAACTTAAATATGTAGATTATTGTTACATGTTTGAATCTTATGTAAAGAACTCAAAACATTAAATAAGTGAGAATGTATTATTGTTTGCAGCTATGACCAACATGTTTGCCTTGGGGAATGGATTGAACTTTGTCGACTGGAACGAGCAGATTCAGTTCCAACTAGGCGTAATGGATTTAGACCTAGCTCTGGTTACTAATGAAAAGCCTACTGAAATTACTGAGGCTAGTTCTAAAAGTGAAAAGTCTCTTTATGAGGCTTGGAAAAGATCAAACCAGTTGGCATTGAACTTGATGAGAATGACGATGGCAAAAAATGTTAAGTCGTTGATTCTCAAGACAGACTGTGCTAAAGATTTTATAAAGAAAATCAAGGAGTATTCACAATCAGACATTGTTAATAAGTCTATTGTGGGAACTCTGATGAGTAAGCTGACAACAAAGAAATTTGATTGGTCGAAACCAATTCATGATCATGTAACCTCAATGACTAACTTAGCCGCCAAGCTTAAGGGAATGGAAATGGATGTGAGTGAGTCCTTCCTCGTACAATTCATCATCAACTCTCTTCCTCCTGAATTTGGACAGTTCCAAGTAAACTACAATACACTTAAGGATTCAGATTATACTGGTTGTGTAGACACTAGAAAGTCTACATTTGGGTATTTGTTCTAACTAGCAGGAGGAACAATTTCATGGAGAAGTGGGAAGCAGTCTGTCATTGCTACTTCCACTATGAAGGCAGAATTTATGGCATGTTTTGAGGCCACGGTTCAAGCATTGTGGTTGCGGAACTTTATCTCAGGGTTAGGTATTGTCGACAGTATAGAAAGACCGCTGAGAATGTTTTGTGATAATTCTGCAGATGTCTTCTTTGCAAGGAACGATAGATATTCTAAGGATGCTAAGCACATGGATTTAAAATATCTATCGGTTAAAGAAGAGGTGCGAAAATATAAATTGTCATTTGAGCATATAGGTACTGACCTAATGATAGTGGATCCGTTAACTAAGGGATTGGCGCCCATAGCTTTTACAGGCCATGTTGAAAGGATGGATATTGTAGACAAGTCCTTGTTAGCTTGATTTCAATTAACATGTACATGTGAATGTTTGCTTGAATATTTTATTTGACACTTATGAATTCAATTAATGTTGATTTTGTAAATTATTTTATAATGTCATTAGTATTGTTATGTACATGAAAAGTTTAAAGTATGACATGTAAAAGTTGAAGATTATGAAATTCTTCAAATAATGTTAATAAAAGTTATATGAATTTAACAATTTGTGATACATGGAAGGAATCTTGTCGATCAAATGACTTGTGACCACCATGATTTAATTTTTTAGATTTATTTAAAGTTGGTGATTTTGATAATTTTAACGAAAGGAGCGCATTTACAGTTATGATTAAAATACCGAAATCATCTTATGAGTCAAGTGGGAGAATGTAAGATTATTATTATTATAATCTTATATTAATGACCCATAATTAAATATATGGTCTAGTATTAAGTAAACTAATATAATGGTTATTAGTTAATTAGTAATTGGACCATTGGGATAATGCCATTGTCTCTACCTTCATTAAATTATACAACAAAGTTTATTACACTATCCATATAATAATATAATTATAGAATTATTATTGGTAAGTGGGGTGGTTACTTAATTAAATATAGAAGAGGTTAAAGAGAGGTTATTTTTTGTATCAAGTAACTGCCCTCCTATTTTTCTTTTTGGCTGAGCACATTCTTTTCCTTTAAGAATTGCTTAAAAAAAATCACCATAAAAAAAAAAACTAAGCTTTGCACCATTGAAAGAGGCTTATTTAGAGCAAGAATGTTAGAGAGAAGAACAAGAATTAACATCAAGCAAGCCATGGATCAAGACATATTTCATATCTTATATTTGTGTTACTGAATTTAGAACCCTAATAGAATTGTGTTAATTTAATTCATAATTGTAATATTGTAGCTAATTATATATGTTTCTTGTAATTTTAGAAACATGTTAAGGATTAAATTAAGTGTATAAGTGTATAATTTAATCTAACATAAATTCCTTTCATTTTTTGCTCATATGAAATTGACTTCATTTAGTTCTTGCTTATTTCGAAACCAGCAATCATATCAAGAGTGATTGATATTTTTGCACTTGGTGCACTTGAAAGGGCAAGCTTTTGATATAGGTCTGACTTCTTGCATATAAAATATGAGACTTGGAGTTGCCATTTTTATCTTCAAGCCGATAATTTCTTCTTCTACTATTTCCTATGCCTTGTTCATCTCTTCCTCAATATCTTCTTTATGATGTGCCCCTCCTTTGATTTTGCTATTATTTTACTAGGAAGTAGAAGAGGAAGAAGAAATTATCATGTTGCTATCATGTTTTTACACTCATCCGATGAACCTCATTGTTTTTATTTGCCAAATAAGGCCTCTAGTTGCTTTGTGTCTATTTTTTGCCAATTGCAAGTTAGATGTTAGTGTCATTTACGATATGAACATTGTTATGTATTATGTATGTTGATAAAGATCATTTTTCCTTTCTATTTCTTCCTATTTGGAGTTTGATTTATGATTTTTCTTATTGATTCTCTTGAAGGTGTTAACATCAAAGATGAAATTGTGTTAGCATTGGTTCGTTACAATTCTTTCAGTAGAGATGATTATCCAGTGTTACCTGGGAATAACTATTGTTAGCTATAGACCTTGTTAATAGTATAAGAAATTTAGCCCAACTAGTAGTACTCCTCTAACAGATAATAGGTAATAATGAAAGGCCAAAAACCACCGAATTTGGAAGCTTGTAATTTGTCATCACACTCATGGCTTGATCAATCATAAATTAGTAAAGATAGTGTGTTAAATGAAATTGTTGATATTTTAATGCTTTAGTTCAAAAAGGGAATTTTCATACACCTACTTAGTAAAGATAGTGTGTCTGTGTTGTGTATATATACATAATACTCATTTATCAAAGAGGCATGACTTGTGAGTATTCAATATTGTGAAAAGGATTAGTAAAAAAGAGACTGAACCAAAAAGACGCAAACTTTACTGAAATTGAAGAGGCTCAATAGCCAAATTGCAAACAATGCCGCAAAAAGGAAATAAAGGGAAAAAAAAAAACAAGAGGGAAAAAGATAAAATGAAACAAAATGGAAAGCCTTTTTTGGGCCAATCACAATTGTGAAATGACTATTATTCTTCACAACTTCAAAACTTCCCACTTGAACCTTCAATCCCCCACTTGAACCACCAGCCATTTTTCCCTTGGTTCAATTTTCCTATTCAACAGTCAGAGGAACGGAGTCGGCCTAAAAGACACAAAGAATTAAGTGTTAAGAGTAAACATTAGCAGGCAAATGGTGAAAAAACTAAATGCTTCAAAATCAAAATCTGGGATTAGAGGTGACAAAAGCTTACCAATTTCTTGTACTTCAGGGCATAGAACATCTCAAGGTAACGCCTGCTCTCGCGACGGTCAAGCTTAGATACATGTTTCCAAAATCCGTATACACCAGTGAGGGTCAATAGCCGCTGAGAGTAGATTTGCCAAGTATATCTGTAAATTAAACCAAATGAAATAGAGAAGATCAGTTGACCAACTTCATCAGAACAACTCAAAAGAACAAAATACTAATGACAGATGACAATAAGCTTACTTCTCCTGGATACGTTGCAGGCCTCCCTTGGAGATCTCGTCCCACACACAGGGGTCAGCCTTGCACTTCTCAAAGAATTCAACAAGGAGCTCGGCAGCCTGATCACCATGGTAAGGATCAATGTTGAAGCCGGATTTTCCGTGCACAATAATCTCAGCAGGGCCACCATTGCAGGTAGCAAAAGTTGGCAAACCACAGCTCATGGACTCGACAACAGTCAACCCGAAAGCCTCATACAAAGCAGGTTGCACGAACACTCCCTTAGTGTCACAGATGCATCGGTAGAGCTCACCATTCCTCACCCGGTTCATCTGGGAAGAAATCCATCTGAACTGACCATTCAGATTGTATTTCTCAATAAGACCGTGCATTTTCTTCATCTCAGCCTGCTCTTCCAGATCTTTAGACTCCTTTCTTCTATCACCACCGACTACAACAAGGTTAGCCAATTCACGAAGTTTGGCATTCTTTCCATACCACTCTACTAGGCCAGTTAAATTCTTTACTCTGTCCATCCTTGCCATGGTGAATATAATTGGCTTGCTGCGATCTTTTAGCACACATCTGCAAATTAACAAAACATTAGTGATGATCAACAATCGTACTTTTGTTTAATCCAACAATTTTTCAAAAAAAAAACAGCAACTCACAAGTGTTCTTCATTCTCAACAGGGCTGTAGAGAAGCTCCTCGATTTCTGGATGGAAAGAAGTCAACCTACGCTTTGTGTCAGTGTATGGGTAGTATATGCTTTCATCAGCCCCTGGGGAGACAATGTTGAATTTGGGGTCAAAGACATCAATACCATGAACAACACGGTAGAGACCAGGAAGGGTGAAAGCTGTGTGGCTCTCATATTGGCCAACAGTGTCCTTGCTGCAATGGTGGAAAGGTACAATGTTAGTGCTGGATGAGCAATTAAAGAATTTCACAAGATAAAAATAAAGAGAAAAAAAATTCACCTTCCAGCAATTTCTTGGAATGTACTGGTGATAATAAAATCTGTATGGTTCATGGCTATAAGATCAGCTGTAAACTGGCAAGAAAAGTGGTACTTGTCATCTAACTTCTTCCAGTAGATATCTGATTCCGGGTATTTTGTTTTCTCTAGAGCATGAGCAATGGTACACTGCAAAAGACAACAAAAGCAAGAGGCTCTTATAGCTCATGTAGGAAGAAAAAAGTAGAGCAAAACATTATTTTGGTATCAATTTTGATAGACAAACCTCTGTAACACCAAGTTTGTGTGCTAACAAGGAGGCAACAATGTTTCCATCACTGTAATTTCCAATGATCAGATCAGGCTTGCCTTGAAACTCCTTACCAATTTCAGTGGCAACATCCTGAAGAAAAACAAAGATAAATGTTAAGTAAAAGTTCTCAACTCCAAAGCAATAATAAGAAAATGCCAAGGGGTTAATCAGATGTCAACCTCAGTGTAAGTCTCTAGATAGGGCCAGACTTCAAATCGTGAGATCCATTTACGGACGATTCCCTTTTCAGTTCTAAATGGAATTCGAAGGATATCTGAATGCTCTGTTCCAAAAACTTTCTCTAAACGCTGACCGCAAGTGGTTCCAACTGCATCAGGAAGAAGTCGAGTGATCTGCCCACAAACAGAAAGGGTTTTTAAGTAACAAGATCACAAAACACTATTAAGTAAACGATGACAGCTAATATGTACAACTCAAAATGAACTTACAATGAGAATGCGGGGAGTGATATCAAGTCCTTGCTGCTTAATACGTTGAAGCATTTCAGTCTCCAAAGCACGAACTTGATCCAAGATATACACCACCTAATAAAAAGGATTATGCAAACACAATCGGTTAAACTGTTAACTGGAAGTATTTATAGGAAATGATGGAAGACTATGCTTGTGAACTAACCTGGCCTCCAGTATCAGGATAACCCAGAACATTGTCTTGGGCAAAGTATCCGTGAGGAGACATAATCACAACATTGAAGACCATAGGGATTCTGCCAAGGAAGGTCTCAAGAGTGCAGGGGTCTGGTGCCTCAAGAAGATCCAAAAGAAGTCGGATCATCTCAAGAACGCGCTCAGCAGTGTCACCCCACCCTCTCTCCAGGCCAATTTCTTGGAATTTGTGCTCAAACTCGGAGTATGGAGTCTTAGCTGGCAATGTAACGAGATACTCCTCTGCCTTCCTCAGAACATATTGCAAGGAATTCAAGTTCTGGATTCTGTCATTCAACATCATGTTCTGCACAAGCACACCAAGTGACACAATAAGATACTTGTATACAATATGAAGGAAACTTCTTAAAGCTTAACAAACTTCTTATCAGATCAACATAGATAATCTCAGGATCTGTGTAAGCAGCCTGCAAGGATTGCCTAATTACAAATATTAACAAAGTCGACAATTTGAGCTTCTAATTCATGCAAGGATTAACTGTTACTAATTAATTATAATCATCTGAACAAAGATTTACATTTAGCTGTGTCAGTAATAATACCTTTCCCTTGTGGCAGTGGACCTTCAGAAATTCAAGCAGAGGATGCAAGCTCTCTTTGTCATGGAACAATTTAGCGGAAAGGTGACGGTTGAGGAACTCAACACCATTACCAATGTACTTGGAAAGTGTTGGGCGAGGGAAAGATGCATTAAATGGTTCAAAGTCCAACTCAAGCACAAAGTTGCCATTTTGGCTGTGTAAGATCAAACAATACTGTTAGAACAAAGAAAACTAAAGAAAAACAAAGTGAAGAAATCGAAAGAGCTCCAAGTTACCTTCCATCAACAAGTTCCTCCTTGAAATGAAGATACTCGGCAACACGCAGCTCCTCAACAACAAGAGCATGGACATTCACTCTGATATATTCCCAAACACCAGGCCTTGGGCGCACAGCCAGGGCAACCCAAGGAGGCAGAACAATTGCTTCCTGATGTTACAGAATCAACAAAGGTAATACAGTAAGCCACTTGTCAAGACTTTGCTTAGATCACCTAAAGATACGAGAAAGTTTGATCAAGCTCACCTGTGTTGATCTCAACACTTCACCAAATACACTATCCAATAGATTCTTCCTAATATCTTCAGGAATTGCTTCAAATTCAGCAATGATCTGGTGGTGTTGAAGGATTCCTTTTCCCTTACCTTCAATTCTGCAATACAAAATAGTCCTCACATGAGTATATATTTACGCTAACACCCATCCAGTTGTGCCTGATCTTTTACTACGTCCCAATAAAATGATCCTAACCATGTTTAGACCACTTTATAACATCTCCAGTAGCCATGTATGCTATCTTTTAATCATTACAAAAACAAAAAATTAAAGAAATACTAATAGAGAGTGCAGATCTTTAATGGATTTACCTTGTAAGTAAGGCCACAATCTCATTGCGGTTAGCAGCAAGTGTCTCATCCAAACGTTCACGGATGCTGTGAACGCGAGTGATAACACGTTCAGCCATAGCTTCTGATCAGAAAATCTCAGAAAAACCTTCAAGTAAAAATAGACACAAAAAGAAATGTAAGTAATAGATATGTAAAACCAACATACAAACTTCAGTATATGTATAAAGAATATAGTTAACCGCCTCAAAGTCAAAAAAAAAAAAAAAAAAAAAGAGACCAACAAAATTCACATTATTCTAGAAGGCTCAGAAAAGGATTTTCAAAACCTACCACCTCAACCACCAGTTTAATTTTAATTTTATATTTGATTAGTGTGTGTTCTTGAACAAAGATTACTGTCTTAAATAATGCAGCTTAAATTGTTCTTTAAGAGATCTCTCAGTCAGTGGCCACATGACTAACCAATTTAAAAAGAAGTGTGTCCAACAGAACCAGAAACTTGTGCAATTAGCAGATATAAAGATGAAAGTACAATATCACTAATGGGTTGTCTTTAAACACATCCGCTTGCTTTTCTATTGAAATTTGTTTTGTTTAAAGAAAGAAGAAACAGTTTTTTATTGACTAAAATGAAAGTCTTCCCTGCAACAAGAATAAAAGCAGAGCAAGAGAAAAAGAGTTCTCCTAGAAACACATATGCAAGAATCATCAAAAGAAGGTAGGTGGAAAATTCTTTTGTAGAAAAGAAAAAGAAAAGAAGAACAAGAAACTTTGACTACATGAAATGGATAAGAAGTTTTGACATAAAAGAAAGAAAACTTAGAACTGAACTTCTCCGCCATCTTAAAAAGACTTTGATCTTTCAAGAACACAACAGGTTTTCATGTGAAAACAACATGCTTACAAAGCAAAAACCAAAAACCAGCAGCATGACATTTAGAGATGTTCTTTCTCTTGATATGTACTCCTCTAGTCCAGCAGAGATCACACTGACTATTACATGTAAATCAGTTCCAGTATTATATATATATATATATATATGATCTGCATGGTTTTCCCTAAACTAGCCTAAACCATGTTACTTAACAGTAACACTGAGTTAAACAACATGATCAAGAGAAACAAACTACTATTAAAGATCTCCATAGCCTTGCACGGGCCAAATGAAGAAGATCACTCAAGAACATAAAAGAAAAACCTCAAGAATTATAATGAAAAAACAGAGGAGAGAACAAACAAACTAACCAAACGCAAAAAAGGAGAACAGAGAAGGGATACACAATGGAGTGTGGTGATTGAAAGACTAGAATTCGTGAAAATTTATAGAGAAAATGAGGTTGAAACAAGGGAAATAAAAAAATAAAAAAGGTAAAATGTAACAACCAAGAATTGGGAAAAAAAAAGGCAGCGAATAGGACCAGGTATACGGTAAATCTTTTTGTCTTCGTATTAGCACCCATCATAAAGAAAAGAAAAAATAAAGATTTTCTTTTTTTGTGACAAAATGAGGGCAAAGCCCCTATTTAACAAGAGTGATTTAAAGAATAGATGAGGGTAGTATAGTGAGGTAAGAAGTGTATTTCTATGGTTAATATATTGTTTTAAGAAAAGGGTAAAAGAAAAATAGCCATAATGATTGTAGACCACCTCAAACCCCATGCCAACAAATCAACCTAACATAACAGTAACAGTGAGGAGGATTTCTCTTTTTTTTTTTTTTTTTTAGAACAAGCAATTACCATTTTGAACATTGAACTTGAAGATCAAGCTAACAATCAGAAGAAAGATTTTATTATTTACCTTTTTCAAAAAGGAAAAAGTTAATTGAGTTGCTCAATTATTATAGAGTTATCCTCTAAATTATGAGATCTAAAATTAAAAATTCAGTTTCTAATAAAAAGTAAAAGAAAAAATTAAAAGAATGGGGTGGGTATGTTGTGGGGAAAAAGTGGGTCCTGCCATAAGAATGAATGGACGATGATTCTAAACAAGTGGCCTTGATCATCAAAGGCATAGACTTTTAGGTGACACTAATTTAAATTTCTTTTTTATTTTACTTTTATGGGCCCTAGCTCTCCAGCCAGCTCGTTAATTTTAATGCAGTGTGGCCACTACTGGTGCGTACAAAAATAAAATAGAATGCTTTTTATCTAACTATTGGTCCTATATATATATGTACATAATAGTAATAGTCTAAGCATATACGAATGCATGATCAAGAATTCAAGAAAGAAACAAAAAGGATCCTGCAGGAATATGCTGCAGATCGTATATAGTACAGCTATTCCCTACAAAATTTGTTGCTCAAACTAAAAACAAATGAAACAATTTTTTCTTGAAATGGGCAGAAAGTGAATTTACCTTCAAAAACTTGAGCGAATAGGAGAACCCAAAAATTGAAGAAATGCAGAAGGATAATACACAAAACAAAACGCAAAGAAGGAATGCAAAGGGGTTAGAAGAAATGAGGATGAAGAAAATGGTTAAGCATGAGACCCTTTTATATACACAACGAAATGTAGCCCCATTGATATACTTGTAGCATTTTCTCTACACCTTCCTTGTTAAAAATGCGTAGATATGGTAATAACAGTGCCTCTGTACCTGTGAAAACAAACAGCCATCATTGCAATACAACTTTCACCTTCCTGCGGTTTCATTGTTCCTTTCTAAAACCGCTTGCTCCCTTTCAACGTGGCCCATGTGCCCAAACAATCCTTTCTTTTCTTCTCTTTTAAATTCATTGTAATTTAATTAATCATCCAGTTTTGGTGCTAATGGAATTCTGCTTTGGAAGTCTAAACAGTGGAAAACCCATTTCTACAATTTTGGTAGTTTATTCATTTTTGAAATCTGGATTAGATTTCTTCTGCAACTTCTATTTTTTTAATTAATTTTAATATTCTCCTATGGGCTTTGACTCGAAAATTAATTATTTTTAATTATGTTTAATTAGACAAAGACTGAAATTTAAATTTGACACTTTGCAATTTAAACATAGCTTAAGAACTAGTTAAACTGAAAATTAGTGGTACTTCATTGGGAAATAATTAAAAAAAAAAAAAACGAGTGATGCCCTAATGGCTGTAGAAACAATAAGGAAAATGCCACTTTTTCTTTTCCAAGGTTTGGATATTTGGAAGGAAGAAAAGAAGATGACGGGCGGGCAGCTTTTGGCGGGTGTTAAGGTCATGCCTCTGGCCAGTTGCAGTTTTGTTGATAGGTGGAAAAAAGAAATAGAGGGTTGGTAGGGGCTTTTCGATAATCTCCAATTTCTAATAGGGGCATTGTGGTAACTGTAGTGCTAGAAAATAAAAATGCACATACAGTCTTTAGTGCTTTCCAGGGGCGGAAGTCACAATACAACAGTTATGGTGGGTGATGCGAACAAAAAAATTGAAGATCCTAACTGCATGACGTGGCAAATAAAGATTGGAGGTTGTGTAAACGTGGGTAACCGTCGAGTGAGGTTTGGGGATCGTATCAGAAGAAGCATTACAACTGATGAGAGGTGGGACCTGACGTGTCAAGGATATGACAAAAGTGCGAGACAGCGAGGCGAAGTCCTCAGTTCAATTGGCTAGAAATTTCACGTATGACGTGGCACCATGCACCGACAAAATAGCATTCGTTTTTTATTTATTTCTTTTTTCATAAACAAAATGGATTAATTTTCTCATTATACGATCTATGATATATTAAACTAATACAAGACTTATCCATTCACAATCTGCTTTTTAATCTTAGCGACGTTCGTGCGAAAAATAACTTATTTTAAAATTATTTATAAGAAAATGAGAAAAAAAATAATTTATTTTCTATTCAACTTGAAGATTTCAATCATATGTTGGCATGCTTCAGAAATTTAGTTTTGCAAAATAATTTAATCAATTTTCTAAGTATACCAAATGCCAGAAATTTAGGGACACTTCGAATGAAAGCTGTACTAAACCAGAAGGTTAAAAATTAAAAGTATGTCTACAATAAATTGTACTGCTAATAAGACCCTAATTAAATTAAAATAAAAAATAAAAAGCAACAGCTGTTTCAGGAACCTATTGGCTACCCATCTCTGGTTTTGGACCCTAGGTATTTGATTGAGTACTAGCTTCCATCACATGCATTCTAAGCTCAAATTTAGGCTTTGGGATTGGGTGAAATTTTTATTATTATTGCTTCTATTTGCCTTATTGTTGTGCTCTTTTAGCTAATAACATTTAGTAATTTGACTACACCTGTTTGCACAGTTGGGTGAAAGACAGGAAAAGAAGGTATGGAATTGAGCCCACAAGAATTAAAAAATGCGAGGCTATAAATAAAAAAACAAAGTGGTGACATGAAATGTATGAACCCTTTGTAGCATACCTGGTAGTAGCACACCAGTGTATTTGGATGTTTTTAAAGGAATTAACTTATAATATGTTACAAACATCATTTATTATTTCTTCTATTTATATCTTAAACTCTATCATTCTCTACTAATTTTTTCTTATTTATTATAAATTAAAGTTAGTAGACTGTAGTGGACTAAAACACCTAAAAAATGCAATTTAAATTAAAAGGTTAATAAATGATTTACAATAACAAGTATAAAAAAAAAATACCAATATTTATAATTAAGTATTATAAATTCTAATTTTTTGCCAACAAACAAAAATTATAAAAAAAATAAATAAATGACAGTGTATTAATTAAAACCATAATTTTAAGAAAAAAGTAAAATTTAGTTTTGTAAATATAAAAAAATAATTCTAACTATTTATTTTATAGAGAGAGAATATAATATTTGGTACACTGATATTTTATGGAAAATGCAACTTATAACAAAGAGTTTGATATATGTATAAACTGCCGTAGGAATACTCTTAAACTGATATTCTATTTTGGTGTTTGTACTGGTGAGGACAGATATTTTTGGTACTCTTATTTATTTTATCAAATTGTCGCGGAGATGTCAATTCTAATACAGGTTGTCTTGGCTCTCCAATACATAATTGTAGGTCTTTCAGTTTTGCCCTTCTTTATTTTGGATAGAGTCATGGCTGTTATCTGTTTCGGATAGGATTTTTGGTACTGACACTATTATGATGTAAGAATACAATTATAAACATACGTACGTACATGTAATATCCAAATAACACAAAATTATCAGTCTTACAAATTCAATTATAATCAATATTACATATACATCCATTAACACTTAATCATCAATCTAGCTTGTTGATAACAATCAATATTACATACAGAATTATGTAAATCGACATCGATAATGCACATATATTTATATTAACAAAAAAAGAAATTAAAATTGGCATCGGGTGCATGATATCAACACATGTATTGATTAGCTTTAATTGTTAAATTGCTTGGTAAATTTTATTTATTTTTTTCCTGCTACATCTGATTCTGAATTTAATGAAAGCACTGGCCACTGGCAAAGTTTCAAGTGACCATGTTTCATGGCAGAAACCCATTTGATGGATTATTTACTAACCTTTTTAATTATTAATATAATATTTCAATTATTTAACGAAATAAAATTAATTTTTCAAAAATTTATCAAGAGAAGTTATTAACTTATTAAATATTAAATATAAAGCATGGATCCTACAATGTAATTGCTTGAAAAAGGACAGCAAAGCAAACGAACTCAGTCTGTGTGATTGTGATTTCAATATAAGTGAGCTCAGGGGACTTGTATGCAGAGGACAGTGAATGCAGAAAAATAATAATAAATAATAATTTCATCGCCTAGAAATCTAGAAGCAGCTGTGTATAATGTGCTTATTTTAATTTCTTGACAG
The DNA here is from genome assembly GCF_019578655.1 of Ricinus communis. Taxonomy (NCBI): domain Eukaryota; kingdom Viridiplantae; phylum Streptophyta; class Magnoliopsida; order Malpighiales; family Euphorbiaceae; genus Ricinus; species Ricinus communis. The sequence goes on from NC_063258.1 coordinate 29,267,176, forward strand.
ACCAGAATTAGGTTATATGATTAAAGAATTACATTAATTTATTAATAGAATTAGGTTTGTTATTTTTTAATAATTAAAGAAAAAAAATATTATGCATGATGCATGATAATAATCTTTGTGCTTCTCGTCCATGGCATCTACGGACAATGATATTTCGCATCTAATGTACGAAGGAAAGTCCGCCCTCTTTTGTCAATTCTTTTAGCAACAATGATGCGAGATTACATAATTAAAGGGCCAAAAAATGAGATTAATATATATTTTTTTATTTTCTGTTAATAAAAATTAAATTCTATTTATTGTCAATATTAATAATGAATATCTAATATATTATTATTCTATGTAATCATTATATGTAATAAATACCCATTTTTATTTCGGTTTCTATTGTAAAAAAAAAAAAAAAAGCATGCATGAGATTTTTTTTGTCCATTATTTACTGAGAGTTCTTTTTTACTTTGTATTAAAGTAATATGCAATATTTCTTGAGAGGAAGTAATATTTAATTAGGTTAATATTTTTTAATTGTAAATTATAATATAATGACGTGTAAAGTGTAAACAATATGTACCGAAAAGTAAGAAGAGGAAAATTGAACCATACTGGCCAATTTGGATATTGGTATGCAAACATGCAATTACCATATATACTGTGGTCCAAAATATCCACTTCTCCCCTCTTTTTAAGTTATGCAAAAATTGTCAACGAATTTTCAAAATATGAGTCAGCCTATCACTACGTTTTCTTTTTTGGAGCGGAGCCTAATAGTAGATAATTGAATGCATGTCTTATAGTAATTAATAAAAGATAATATATTTAAACGTCGTTCCTTAATTATTCAATAGATAAGCTACATGCATATTTAAATACTTAAATTTTAATTTCCTGATAATGTAATATTTAATATTAATAATTTTTATTATATAAATTTATTCAAATGCAAATATTGAAATATAATAAAAAAAAGTTGATAGTATTTATTGGATTAAAGTCAGAACTTAAAAGTATAAAAGAAAATTGTTTTTTTTTTTTTTGTTTTACGTGAAAACTAGAACTACATATCACTAATGAGAAGAGGAACTATAAGAATTTACATAAGAACTACAAGTCGTCTTTTGCTACTGAATCTACAATTACAAACAAATTCACATGTCCAATAACCTCATATATATTGCCCTCCGATATTGGGTAAAAATAAAAAATCCCACCAGAATTGGCCACTGGGGGACCAATATAGAGCAGGTTTTTCAGGAGAGAGAGTACATCATTTTCCAAAATAGAGGGTTTGGTAGGAAACATTAAAGCTTGAAAAAGACACAAAGGGTTGGGGCCTCAATCCAATTTGGATAGGTTGTTTCCTTTTGCTGATGCTGTTTATCTTCACTTTCTAGTTTGGTCCGCCTAATACCTTTAACTTAAAGTCAAGGCTACTGTTCCTACTAATTAGTAGATTATATCTTTAGAATACCTTAATTTCACTTTGTAGCTCAATTAATGTGAGATTATTCTATACGTTTATTAATTTAATATATTTCCTTTTCAATTAGATTTATTTTATTAAATTTAAAATATATAATCTCCTATTTCTTAAGCTTTTAGAAAGGAAATTATTCATTGATAATAGCATTTGAATACTGTATATATGATTTATTTTTTATCATTCGTGAAGACATCCGTAGACAAACAAAATCCATTGTATGTGTGTGAATGTGAGAAAAAGATATACTGCAAAATTTCCAGCCAGTAATTATGGAGGTCCAGCGCCATATCACTGCATGCAATGATAATGTTTACATCAATCCATCCCCTTGGCCCATATATTTTTTTATCAGAAAAGGAGTTAATTAAACAATAGATTTTTTATATATAGATATCACTATAACATTATTAAAAATTCAGGTTCTGTCAATATCAGTAAATAAATACCCAAAATAAAACTCAGGTAGGGCAGCCTTAATTTTGATTTTTAATTCATTATATTCCATTTACTGCCATTAACAAGTTTATTAGAAATAAAAGATAATGTAGAAAAAAAAAATTCAACCGGCGCGTAGCTTAAGTGGTAAGAGAATTCATTTTTGAAAGTAGAAGATGTCGAGTTTGATTTCTCTTTTTCATTCTATGCGAGCTTTATTTTGTAATTCATAGTGTAATGGTCGTTTATTGAATAGAAAAAGAAAAGCTGAAAACAGATATTGCCCCATCAAGAATCTAAAATTACACTCAACTAATTTTCATAGAGAGCTGTCTCACCAATAATTCATTGCTCTATCAAAACCCTCATTCTTTTATGTTCTGTTTCTGCCGTAGCCAATCATTAAATCCCCTTCTTTAAATTTTTAAGTATTCCCAGTTTGACGGAAAATAGAATAACGATATTTAATTAAACAAAATTACTTTTTTTATATTAAGAATTCAAATAATTTAGAATAACTGAATCAGAAAACAATATCCAGTTTTGGGTTAAAGGACGGCCATTTTATAATTTTTAATATTCAGTAAACGCCACCCGATGCCGCATTATACATTTTAAAACTATACAAAACGTCAGCGTTGCATAGTGATTACAGACTGAACTATTTTTTTTTTCTTCAAGTGAACATAATACATGTCTTTTAAGAGGAATTTCTGAAGTAATATTTTAAATAATTAAGTGTTATTTTGCAGCATATATTTATATTAAGAAAATAACAATCGAGTATTCAACTATTAGGTATTTTAAAAAAAATAATAATAATATTTGATTTTTAAGGGTCAAGGGATTTAGGTTTCTGCTTGGTGTGATGTTGAAGCAAGATGGACCAATCAAATTTATGATAATAATAACAAAATCGGGCTCATCATATTATAGAATAGAAAGAGAAAAAGAATAATTGAAAATGGATAATGAAGAATTTTTCTAGGTTGCTGACCTGCAATAATAATAAGTCTAAAAATAAATAGATAAAATTACATGGCATTAGTGGAGTTAATTGGATGGAGTGTGGGGACACCAAAATTGAAATGATGGATTTGTAATTAGTTAGTTGTGTGGGTTCTAATTTGATGGCTTTTCTTATACTCCAAGAGTCTCCTCTCTTCTCTCCAAATATCTCCACTGATTACACCTTTTTTCTCACTTTTTTGTTGGGAGTTGGATTGCTGAACTCATTATTGTTGGCTTGTAATTTTCCTCTAAATACGGTTATTAACATTTAAAAACAACAATATATTAAAGAACAGTGTTAAATCTAAGGTGGCCTGCTTTTGGCTTGGGATTGCACAACACAATCTCACCTACCTGTCCTTGCTAAATTAGCCATGATAGAGCTTGTGCTCTTTGATGCCAGTCCTATAATTCAAAGATTTCAATTCCTTTTTTCGGTTAAGCCGATATTGTAATTTATTATCTCTTTCCGTTCAACTCGGTTTATATTTAAGTTATTTTAATCGAATTTAAAATTTGATTTACCCTATGTAGCGACGAATGGTCGTTAATGCAAGTTAAACTCTTTTAGGTTTATGCAGAATTGTATCTTCAAATTTAAATCCGTTTAAAGCAAGTAGGAACGGAGAGATAGGAAGACAAATGCTAATTTAATATCCATAAGTAAGTGTTAGAATGTTGAGGTAATGAACAATTGTATGTAATATCTAATTTGCATTGACTTGTAAATGCAATTTTCGTGGTCCTGTCCTCTCCATAACTACTTGTTAGGTTCCTGCCTTTCTTTTTTTCTTTTTTCTTTTTTTTTTTTTGAAAAGGATAAATTAAATTTACGTAACATACTAAGCATAATTATTACATATGATGAAAGTCATCACTACGTTAAAAAATGTTGAATTGTATTATTTATTTTTCTTATATAATTAATTAATATTCTTAAATTTGATAATATTAACAATATTGGTACCTACTTAACCTACATATGCTTTTATCAAAACAGTTAAGACTTTCTATCAGTTTTGATTAAACTATGTACATTGGCAAACTTCAACTTTTCTATCGGAGAACACTTACTGAATCTAACCTCTAAATAAACTATAAATTTTGTGGCTAATCTAGATATTAAATTTATATATTTTTATTAATTTTAAATAATTAAATATAAAATTATAAATATAAAATACTTATATATACGTGTCATTTTTTTTTAATTACAGTGCATACATGCCTAAATAATAATTAAAAGTATGTTGTTAAAATTTCAGCTGCCACAAGCTTTTTAGAACATGCAAGGCCTTAAATTAGAACAGTATATAACAGTTATGTACCTAATTGGTTAAAATATTTTGCATGCAGGTTAAGAACACCACTCAATTGAATGCAGATAAAATGTCAGGAAGCAATATAAAAGGCACGCTAAACTATATATATATATATATATAAAGCATACTTCATTCATTAATTCTCTAAATTTTTTTAGTTTTATTCATAAATTAAAAGTAAAAGAATTAATGAAACAAAGAGTTGAATAAAATAAATTAAAAAAATTCAGAAATTTAAATATAGTTTTGCCTATAAAAATTGCCATGCACCATTTTCCACTGTCGTGAAGATATAAGGTATCATAGGAAATAGAAGATGATAAAATGAGAGATCCTGATTTTCAAGCTGGTAAAGGACGATCTTGAAATGATGGTGAAGTCGTTGATTGTCAATTGGGTGGTGGGTGATGCTTTATTTCTTTAAAAAGACTGACTATGATGTCGCTGTGATGATTTTAACAAGAAAATTTCAGCTGCCACATAGAAATTGCCTATGTTGTTAAAATAATATCAACCCCACCCCACCATCTTGTTTTCAGAATTGCCGTCAAAATACCCATTTTCCTATTACCCAACCATTTATGTATACATTTTTTCATACACTATGCACTGCTATTTTAAATTATAAAAAATAATACAATGTTTTTCCTTTCCTGCCGGTTTAAGATATCATGTCATCTACAAAAGAATGTCAGGCATAAGGGTATCTCTGGATAGCTAAAATTTTCCTAAAACTTGGAACATGATTCGTTTATGGATGCCAATGCACAACATTTGGTACAACTGAAGAAGGCCCTGACGTCCCTTAGGAATATTGCCACATTTTGTTAGAAAGAAACAAGTTAGCCTTCGATGCTTCTTCACTTCCTCAACGTTATGATTGGAAAATTGGACTAACAAAAAGCAAAAAAAGAGAAAAGGGTTTTTCAAAAAGGAAAAAGGAAGATATATATATAACATGACATGAAGTTGACAATTGCGTGTTAATATCATTCTTTACTTTTAAATCTAAAAGAGTTCCTTTCGACATAATATTTATTTGTTTCCTTTTGTCTCAAAAGAAAAGAGTCTAAGCCCATATAAATACATATGCATCTATCTCGACCGGTAGCACGTTTTGTAAGGTTTATAAGCCAGTCGTTAATGTAGGAAATAGGGAATGATTCCAAAGCACATTACATGGTTTTGGATCTAAGATTTGACATGCTCCACTTATCAACAAAAAATGTTGCTTTCTATCATCTCTTGGGTCTATAAAGTCTTTTTTGCCTTTTCTATACCTTCTTTTTTATTCCTGTTTTCATCGCATCTTAAAATTGTTGCAACATTAATTAACTGTGGACGAAAAGATATTATACACTTAATTTTTAAAAAGTGAATATTTCAACTCCATCAAAACTTAATGAGACTTTAAATGGCTCCTTTACGTTTTGATTGGGCTTCTAAGTTACTAGCGCACCTAAGGAATTCAACGAAGCCCGAAGGTTCAGAACATGCCCATAAAATTGGAGACATTTAGAGTGAGTAGGCCCTCCAAATTTAAATTAAACAGGCGAAATTTTGATGGTTGTCACGACAACCCAACTAATAGAATCGATAACTAGTAATATTTTATAATTAAATATTAAATTTATAAGTTCGTAAATTTAATTAATTATATGAAATAATTAATAATATAGTCCTGTAAGGTTTTTTTTTTAGACTAATTATATTATTGACATTATTTTTATTATAAATTTTCATATTTTTATAGTAATTAATTTGTTAATATTATAAAATATTAAAATCCACTTATTTATCTAAAATTTTAGAGAATATTTTTTTATAAAATTGATTGATAAATTAATTGAGTATTTTATGATTTAATATAGGTATAAATTGATAGAGTATTTTATGAATTAATAATATATATATATATATATATTTTTTTTTCTCTCATTTCAAAGAGAGAGAGACAGATTATTCACATTTCATTTAATAATCAGAGGCGAATTGAAAGCTAAGCAGTAATAATTCTAAAGATTCTCCGAGAAAAAAAATAAAAATGTCTCCTACGTTATTATAATGTATATATAATGTAAGAGCAAGCAATAACAAAGGCAGTTTAACTTAACTTGACCATAAAATTAGGTTCAAACGGCTATCTCCTTCATTCTATGCAATTACAGTAGCTGTGAGCTTAACTTATAAGGGCTACTCCCTATCGGTTCGTGGGCTTGCTTCCATTTTCGAATTATTACAAGACGTTACAAGAGTTGTTTGTCTCGTTTTCAGCAATCTACAAACTTGTGTGGCTCTATAATAAATAATCGCAGTGGAAAATATAAAACTCAGTCGCTGTCAGTTTAAGGTTTTATTTAAAAAAAAAAATAAAAAAAAAAAAATAATGGCCTGAGAACACATTTTCAAACAAGAAAACATGAATTTTCCCTTCCCAAACAAGAGCGGGCAGCGAGAATAAGAAGAGACCATGGACTAGATTTTGGGCTTTCACATATTAAACTTAGACGGTGTGGTCGACGAAGCGCCATTATTAACAAATAAATGACAAAAAGAAAATGATTATGGACAAAAAGGATTTGATTAGTAAACAAAAAGAAAAATGATACTCACAGATTAGACTTCAACCTTTTGGACCACAAATGAAATTATGATCAGACACAAAAACTGAAGGCACAATATTGACAAAGAAAATCAAAATAAAATAAAATAAATGGGAAAATTCCAGGTGGGCGTGAGGCTATCAGTAAAATGAGATATTATACACGTGTACATATGAATGATGGTGACCGCCACGGTGGCCACCCACCAGCCAACGAGAGTCTTAGACACACACACTCTCTCTCTATCTGAATTCAAATAGATAAATAAGTGGATGCTTTCACAGGTGCGTGCGCGCACTCACCGGAAAAATACGAAATAAAGTAACAGAAGTAGCCGTTACATCCTCTCTCTCTCTCTCTCTCTCTCTCTCTGCAACTTCAATTCATTCGCTGACCCCGAAAAGAAAAGAAGAAAAAAGAGGAAAATACTGAAAATAACTTCTTCTTACTCTTGAAAGTACTTTGCTCAACGTTCTCTTTAACTCTCCGTTACGACTAATATTCTTCCTTTTCTTTTGATTTTTTTTTTCCGTTGTTATTGCTTCACCGGCGCATTCTTGATTTCCCGACCACTCTTTTCAGCCGCTCTCTCTTTGGCCTCTCAGCAACTTCAACTTCACTGTAAGTGGCAGTTACTTTTTGATTTCTTTTCTTTTCCTTCTTTGCATTCTTTCTTTTAGTTAAACTTCAGGTAATTTTTGTTGCTTTATTATTAAACATCGTCTAGAAATGGAAAGTAATCGTGTCATGTAGATTTTCTTGACTTCTTTATTTCGATGATCTGTCATTTATCCTAGTAGATAATATTTTTGTTCTAGTATCAAAATTTTGTACATTTCTTGATGTGTTCTTTCTTAAAGAGTCTTAGTGAGCTTAGGGTTCTTTATTCAAATTTCATTTTTAAAATTTGAACTAAAAGATAACTGAAAATTATACATAACGTTTCTTTAATTAATCACTAAATTAATTATCTATACAAGAATAATAATCATAATCGCCATTTTTAATAAGGTTCTTTGAACTTATATATATATGTAAATATGTATTATATTACAGAGTATGAATGCAAGAGATCATTGGTATTGAAGGAGAACAATGGTAGGGACTCCTGGCACACCTGCGTGTAAGATACAGAGAACACCATCTACAACTCCAGGAGGTTGTTCAAGAATTCGTGAGGAAAAGATTTTAGTTACAGTTAGAATAAGGCCGTTAAGCAGAAAGGAACAAGCGTTATATGATCTTATTGCTTGGGATTGCCCTGATGATCATAGTATAGTTTACAAGAACCCCAATCATGAGCGCCCCGCAGTGCCATACACATTTGGTATAAATCCCAAATTGTATTTTCTTTTTTTTGTTATAGTATAGTATTATGTTAATAACTTACTAGTTTAGGTTTTAAGACCGATATTTTCTATGTGACAGATAAAGTTTTTGATGCTGCTAGCTCAACACAAAAGGTGTATGAAGAAGGGGCTAAGAATGTTGCTCTTTCTGCTCTTATGGGAATGAATGGTAGTAACATGTTTTAACTGCTTGCGATTTTGTATTTTCTTTTTTTCAAGGAATTTTGAGTTTTAGGTTCTAACTTTTGTTGCAGCAACCATCTTTGCATATGGGCAAACTAGTAGTGGCAAAACGTTTACCATGAGAGGAATCACCGAAAATGCCATCAAGGACATCTATCAGCACATAAAAAATGTAATTGGTTTATACTAGATTCTGTAGTTTCATTTTTTTATTTCCTTTTTGTGAATGTTGTGCAAGATAACTGAACTGATTATCATACAAAATTGTTTAAATAACCATATGATTGGTAGACTCATGACCACCAAGTACTCTGATGGGCAATTTTAATGAAAGAAAGTCCTGATAATTTCTTCCTAACACACACAGTAATGGAGCTGTTCATGGTGGAGTATCTTTGCGTTCAATTTAGTTAAAATGAGCAAGATATTCACTTTCAGTACTTAGAATTTGAGAAATCGTTGAGTTTGTATATGTTTGTTTGATCTTACAGACTCAAGAGAGGGAATTTGTTCTGAAAATATCTGCCTTGGAGATCTACAATGAAACTGTTATAGATCTTTTGAACCGTGAATCTGGTTCCCTTAGGCTTTTGGATGATCCTGAGGTATGTAAAATATATTAAAAAATGAGAAGATATCAGAGACAGTTTCTTGATTCTCAATGTAATTTCTTTTTTCTTTTGGAGAAGCAGAAAGGAACCACAGTGGAAAAGTTAGTTGAAGAAGTTGTTAGGGACAGCCAACATTTAAGGCACTTGATTGGAATCTGTGAAGGTAGTTTACTAATTTTATCTTTTATTACTCCTTGGTTTTGATACACTAAATTTTACAGCAATAGTCATACTATGCTTTTTGGATAAGCAGTGTCTAATCGAAGCTGTTGCAAAGAATAATGAGAAAGTTATGGTAGCAGATTATATGATTCTCAGCAATTAACAAAAATACAGAAGCAAATAAATGTCAGATATATATAATTACTAATTATGCTACATATAAATGGAAGCTGAATATTGTCTATAATTGGCTAGTTGTGAAATTAGTCTTTTTTCCCTTTTCCTGTATCATGTAAAACTTGTACAGGAGCTTGAAACTTGCTGTGTTTTACCCCAGTAATTTAGTTTTGTATCACGTTTCCATATCAATTTCTATTTTCCCAATATTTGCCTCTGCAGCTCAAAGGCAAGTTGGAGAAACTGCACTAAATGATAAAAGTTCAAGATCGCATCAGATAATACGGCTGGTAAGCTTAATTGATTTTATAAGTTTACTTAATAATGTTTAGATGGTGCAATGTACTCAGTCCTCTGCTTAGCAATCAATGCAACTGTGGGCTTCATTTATTTTTGGATCTTGTTACTGCTCTAGTCCTCCTCTTAGGATCTCAAATTTTCTTTGCAGTCGACTAATTCTTTTCTGTGTAACTGGATTATCTCAAGCATTACATGAACTAGAGCAGTAACAAAATCTTCATTTATTTGTGGTCGACTAGTTCTTCATTTATTTTTGGATCTTGTTACTGCTCTAGTCGTCTTAAGATTTCAACTTTTCTTTGTGGTCGACTAGTTATTTTCTATGTAACTGGATTATCTCAAGCATTACATAAACTGCTCTCTCTCTGTCGCACGGTTTATTTAATCTATTACTGGCATGGGTCATCACATTTCTTTTGCTTGTGATTGTTTGTTATTTTCTAGTCAAATGTCTAACCTTGACACTAATATATTATGCTGCATGTATTACTCTTTTGATTACAGACCATTGAGAGCTCACTCCGGGAAAATTCAGGACGTGTGAAGTCCTTTTTAGCCAGTTTGGTATGTTTGCAACTTTCTCTGCAGTCAAGATTCTTGATGGTAAGACTTATTCACTGAAGGACTGAAACTTCACAGAATCTTGTGGACCTTGCTGGAAGTGAACGTGCATCCCAAACAAATGCGGATGGTACAAGATTGAAGGAAGGCAGTCATATTAACCGCAGCTTGTTGACACTCACGACAGTAATTAGAAAGCTAAGGTTTGTACAGCTTGAAGCTGAAAATATAAATTTTTTGACTACATCTGGCTTCTTATCATGCACCATGATTCTGGTCATATTTCTCTGCTGCTCCTTTCTATAAATTAAAATGACCAAATATTTTCTTTGAGGTATATCCTCTGGGTGCCAATTTTTATCTATGATCATTGGCTGTTGAAGAAGTTTGTGATGTATGATAAATCGGAATATATTTAGGTGCATGTGTTCTTGGTCTTACCCCATTTGTGTTTGCAGTGGTGGAAAAAGGAGTGGTCACATACCCTATAGAGACTCGAAACTCACACGGATATTGCAGCACTCGCTGGGGGGTAATGCCCGGACTGCTATCATATGTACTATAAGTCCAGCATTAAGTCATGTGGAGCAAACAAGGAACACCCTTTCATTTGCAACTAGCGCAAAGGAGGTTACCAACAATGCTCAAGTAAACATGGTAGGCTGTTTCAAAAAAGTTATAAAAATAGCATAATTACTCATTGATCAATTAAAAACCTCATATTAGATACAGGTGGCCCTTAATGTCATTACCATGACTTAGAACCTCTTTGCAATTCTATATATATATACGTTGCATCAAATTTTTTTCTTACAGTCATTTTCGTCAATAACAGCCAGCTGCTACTTCATTAGATGCTGTTTCATTGGCAAAATGTGAATACAGAGTTCTAGATTTCTGATGGCCTTCAGAGATCATCTTGTATTTAAAGCGTTGTCCTGGAATTATTTTAGTTATTTCTGTCATGTATATGGAAATCTAGGAATTCATTTTTTTTTTGCAAATGCAAGGGTCATTTACTGCATCATTCATGAAAATAATATTATTTATAAATGTAGAGGTCATTTACTGTATCATTCATGAAAGTTGGCTTGAATTTGCCCATTTCAGGTTGTTGCGGATAAGAGTTTAGTTAAGCATTTGCAGAAGGAAGTGGCCAGACTTGAAGCAGAGTTACGAAGTCCAGAGCCTTCTAGTTCTTGTTTAAAGAGTATACTAATGGAAAAGGATTTGAAAATTGAGCAGGTCTGATTGTCTTGAGAAATGATCAAGACCAATTTTATCTATCTTGTTACCTGGTTGCTGGAAACTCTCCAACTTTCGGGGGGATCCAGAAACTTAAATTTCTAAAGCAGTGCTTTAATATATTTTCAACAAAAAGAAAGCTTATGCTAACTCTTTAACGCTGTACTTCTCTTCAACTGGTGCATTGGTTTTCATTTGATTCATAGATCAGTAGGCTTCATTTGTTATCTAATTTGCTACCAGAGGTCCAAAAAGCAAGAGTGGTTTTCTTACAAAATTCATGTGGTCTTAATATATGTGGTCTGATATGCAGATGGAGAGAGAAATGAAAGAGCTGAAGCGCCAGAGAGATCTTGCACAGTCCCAGCTTGAACAAGAAAGAACAGTACACAAGCAGCTGAAGGTACTGACTGAAATTAACTACTATTGCATTTTTCTCCTATTCCAATGATCTTCTCTAACTTGTGATCTTTTCAGGGACAAAACCAGGGCCCGTCCAGCCAAGTAGTTAGGTGCCTTTCTTTTCCTATTGAGGATGAAACAGCTATAGCTAAGCATACTCCAGAAACACGACAAAGAAATGTAGGTGGAAGGCAGGCAATGATTAGGCAGTCAATCACTTCTACAGATCCATCCTTGCTTGTTCAAGAGATACGGAAGCTCGAGCAGCTGCAGAGGCAACTTGGTGAGGAAGCAAATCGAGCACTTGAAGTACTTCATAATGAGGTAGCTTCTCACCGATTGGGGAGTCAAGCAACTACAGAAACGATAGCAAAGATGCTGTCAGAAATTAAGGACATGCAAGTTGTTAACTCTGTTTCTGAAGTTGTGATTGGAGAAAAAGCCAGCCTGAAGGAAGAGATCACTCGATTAAACTCTCAAGAAAGCACCATTGGATCTTTAGAAAGGAAGCTTGATAATGTTCAGAAATCTATAGAAATGCTGGTTTCGTCGTATGCATGTAATGAAGAGACTCCAGAGTTCAAGTCCCTCTTGAAAAAGAAAAAGAGCTTTCCTTTCGCATTGAGCAACAGTTCAAACATGCAAAATATCATACGATACCCATGCTCTCCTCTGTCCTCTTCTCGAGGAGTAGTAAATCATAATGAGATTGAAAACAGAGTTCCCGAGACCAGTGGTTCATTGTTTAGTGACAATACATCGGTTAGACCATCTGAAGTTACTCCACTAAGAAGTGAAAAAAGTGGCTACACTTCATCAAGGGAAGGAACTCCAAACTCGCGATCAAATTCAGTTAATGTGAAAAAAATGCAGAGAATGTTTAAGAATGCTGCTGAAGAGAACATTAGGAGCATTAGGGCTTATGTTACTGAACTAAAAGAAAGGGTGGCAAAGTTACAATACCAAAAGCAGCTTCTGGTTTGCCAGGTAAGCATCAAATTTTTGCCTTGCCAATATGTTGTTTCTGGATTCGCACTTCATTTCCATGGTCATAATTTGCTTCATTTTCACAGTTATAAGAACAGAGTTCCACATTCCAATCTTTTTCTCTGATGAACGGCTGGCGTGAATTCCCTGAACATTTAATAGATAGGATGCTCCCATTTAAACATATTAGTGGAGATTGATGCCATGAAATAGTCAAAATTCTTACTTTCTGTCAGTTGATTGTAGATGCTTATAGAAGTGGTTTTGTTCTTAAATTTATGATATGATCTCTCAAACCATAAATTATTAATGTTTCCATACAATTTCACAAAGAAAACTTCTATGCATTTGTTGATTGTCAGTTGACTTTTATTTCGTTGTTTCTTAAAATACTAAGCAGATTCAGGAATTTAATTTTCGCACACCTCGGGTAGTGTGGTCATATTTTATCTCATATCTTCTTCTTCAGGTGTTAGAGCTAGAGGCAAATGAGGGTACTACTGCTGAAATGGATATCATTGATCAGTCTCCTATGGCCTGGCACTTGCTTTTTGAGGATCAGAGAAAGCAGATTGTTATGCTATGGCATTTATGCCATGTGTCTATAATACACAGAACTCAATTTTATCTTTTATTTAAAGGAGACCCTTCTGATCAGATATATATGGAAGTTGAGCTCAGACGATTGTCATGGCTGGAGCAGCATTTGTCAGAACTTGGCAATGCCAGCCCTGCACTGTTAGGTGATGAACCTGCAGGCTCAGTGTCATCAAGGTATTTCAAAGTGCGTTCTTTTAGTTATATTTTTGCTTTCCTGATCTGCTTTTGAGAAATGATCATCTGTTACTTGGTCTTGAATACAGCATAAAAGCTCTAAAACAAGAAAGGGAATACCTAGCAAAGAGGGTGAGTTCGAAGCTAACAGCAGAAGAAAGAGAGGTTCTATATGCAAAATGGGAAATCCCACCAGTAGGCAAACAAAGGCGGCTGCAACTGGTGAACAAATTATGGACAGATCCTCTGAACATGCAACACATAAAAGAAAGTGCTGACATTGTTGCTAAGCTTGTTGGCTTCTGCGAATCCGGCGAACATGTCAGCAAGGAGATGTTTGAACTAACATTTGTAAACCCCTGTGACAAGAAGCCATGGATGGGGTGGAACTTGATATCAAACCTTTTACACTTGTAGCTGCTAACTTGGTTATCAATCAACTTCCGGTTTTTTTTTTTTTCTCTTTTATATTAATAGCTGAGCATTTTGTTAGACAAGCTGCAGTAAGTACATGTAGTGAATTGCCTGTAATTAGGCTGGCCGCAGAAGTGAAGATCAACCTAGTGACATTTCTATTCAAACTTTTATACGACTAAAACTTAATGTCATGATCAACAGATGAGTGGCACGCCTTTTTTGAAGTATGCTTTATTGCTGATTATATTATAAATAAAATTTATGATTCTTAAAAAGGAAATTCTTTTTTGATAATTTTTTTTGTTTACATTTAGTGTTTGATGATTCAAATATATTAAATTATTTAATTTGAATAAATATATATTTTTCATCTATTAATATATGACGTTTAAATGAGACTTAAAACTGAAAATGATAGGATGTAAATTTAATTGCCATACAATCACCTCTTTTTTCCTTAAAAAGAATTATTTAGGTTGACATATTATATAAACTGTACCGAGTTTTTCAAATCTTCTTTTTTTCATTTTTATGAAATTTATATGTTGTCTTTTTCCTTTTTTTTTTTTACCTTTTTTTGAGGTTAGGATTTGTTTTATCTCCTCTTACATAACCTAAAATGTTTATTACATTCCTAATACAAAATTAAAGAAAAAAAGGTAGGAAGCTCAATTTTTATTTATTTTAGCAGAGTATTTAAAATTCATGAGAAAGAGAGGGGGGGCATATAAGTCATTTCGTTCGTAGTTCCATCTTAAACGTCTTTGCCCTAAAAACAAATTGAGAGACTGTGAAAGAGTGAAGATTGGGCGTAGAGCAAGTAGCAGAATCCAAAAAACATATAGAAGAAACAGAAAAGAGAGCAAACATACAGAAAATGGGAAGAGAAAGAGAGACTCAGAAATCGCAGCAGCAGCAGCAGCAAGTATCGTACACTGTCGAGCAACTCGTAGCCGTCAATCCTTATAATCCAGATGTCCTTCCTGATCTCGAAAATTACGTCAACAAACAGGTGGCTGTCTATTTTTTTTAACTGTAATTGCACTTTATCTGTTTGATAACATACCTATTAATTGCATTTTGTTGATTGATTTATTTATTTTTCACTAATTTAGGTTTCATCGCAAACATACAGTCTAGATGCCAATCTATGCCTTCTTCGCCTCTATCAGGTTTTTTCTTTAGTTTTTTTTTTTTAAATTTCTTTATCAAATCTGTTAGTTATTGTCTAAATTGTTTATGTGGATGATGATCAATTGCTGTCAAACATTTTTTTTTTTTGCTGTGGTTACAGTTTGAGCCGGAGCGAATGAGCACTCAAATTGTTGCTAGAATCTTGGTTAAGGTATGTGATTAAGTCTTTTCTATTTTTTGCTTTAAATGTGTGCACGTGATGTGTTTTTTGATATTTGTTGTGTTGTTTTTTCTATTTAATTTCTTTTAATCAGGCATTGATGGCGTTGCCAGCTCCAGATTTTAGTCTTTGTCTATTTTTGATTCCTGAACGAGTGGTATGATTACTCTGTTAATTTCTGCATATATTTGCTCTCATTCAATTAAGCGCTTTCAAATGAGTAGATTCTTAAAATTAAAGATGTGGATAGAAAGGCGAAAAGATTGGTGTGCTGTTGAAAATTCTGTTGGGTTTTAAGCTGGTTTTAGAGTTCAGTTGCAACTATTCTTATTGTATGGCGATACGTTTTATTTTTGTGTCAGCAAATGGAGGAGCAGTTAAAGAATTTGATTGTTCTATCACATTTTTTGGAGGTACGTAAACTTCTTTACCCTGATTCACTTGACTTTAATGTGCTATGTGGGAAGGATACAGTCTGATATACCTACTTCATCTACAGACAGGAAGGTTCCGCCAGTTCTGGGATGAGGCAGCTAAGAGTCGCCACATAGTTGAAGCTGTGCCAGGTAAAAAAAATAAAATATAATAACAAAATTTGATCGTTCCTCCAATTTTTTTTGCACGTGTTCTCTTCTATATGGCACTATTTAGAAGTGGTCACACTATTGAAGGCCAACTTTTTATGTATATTGTGTATAAGTCATGAATTTGTAAAGGAATTGTCTAGGTTTTAAGAGTTTAGATATTCGTTTGGTAGTTAGATAGGCATTGGAGACTTGATAAATCTAGAGTGGGATGCTTATTGAAACAAAAGCACAATAGTGAGCTAGTTTAATCATACATTTGACTGGAATTTTTATATTTATATCGACTTATTGATCCCTGTAAGTTGTATGTTGCTCTGGTAATTGTCCAGCTGATATAATTGATGTCGTGCATATCTGATTTGTTTGGGTATGTTCACATTATGCATGTGCTCACTAGATAGCCAAATGCAGGTTTTGAGCAAGCAGTCCAAGCATATGCCATTCATCTGCTTTCCTTGACTTATCAAAAGGTTCCACGGTCAGTACTGGCTGAGGTACGCTTCAACTTCATTCTGGTTCTTTATGTGCACCGAGCTACTTTGTTTTCATCTCTATTCAGTATGTAGCCCATTTTATAGTTGGTTTGTTAGCATCAAGTTACCAGGAGAAAGATAGCTCTCTAGTTGAGAAATGAGTTCATCCTCCTTCCATGAACTTGGTTTTGGTTACACTTTCATTGTACCACAAAAAGTAACTTGTAAGAATACCCCTTCCATATAAGGGGCCATTTAGTAAATGATACCACTTGTATTTTTGAGAGACATTAGTACATAACAAATGATCTTACTCTTTGATGGTTATGCTCCAAGGCTTGTTTAATTGTTAGATTCTTGTACATCAATCCATACTTATTTTATAATTCTGAACTGGTCTTGCTCTTTTAACATTGGTGTGTGACAGGCTATCAACGTTGAAGCTCTATCCCTGGACAAATTCCTTGAACATCAAGTCGCCAATTGTGGTTGGATAATAGAGAAGGGGCATGGCAAGGGCCAACTCATTGTCCTGCCCAGCAATGAATTTAACCATCCTGAGCTCAAGAAAAATACTGCAGATACCATACCATTAGAGCACGTCGCCAGAATCTTTCCCATTCTTGGCTGAACCTATGAAATTTTGGTTTTGTATTCTGTTTTGGTAGAAGCTTTCAGTTCTAAATTGTGACATCTTTTGGGGCTGCTGTAATCTGTTTCGTTTTATTAACTAAATTTTTGTCCAACTGCAGAAGAGCAAAGTTGAGTCCTGATGAATTGTTATTTGAATTCCATACTCCCTATTATGTGCTGGACTGGGAAAATCCTAATCTTGTTTTAAAAGCACCATTATAACTTTCCTGCAGTTTTATATCGCATATTACTAATCCTCTTCAAAACTGTACTACTAACATTTGGTTCTGATTCGGATGAGTTCCAGAGATGGAAAATACAGGCCAGGGTCTTTGCAAAACAAATCCCAAGAGTATGATAGCTTAGGCCTTGAAAGGCATGAAAGTTTACAAATTGATATATAATGTTTTCTTATTGTCTGAAAAACGAATATCATTCTTGAATGGGACAAAATGAAAAGTTGAATGAACTTTGAAAAGATTCTTTTATTGTAGAATAACAATATACAGAAGGCGAACCCTTAGCTTAAATCAATGCTTGTGAAATTTCAAGACAAACACTACTGCTAGTTTATCATCCTTCACATATCCCAAACATCGAATTTCGCAGAAATGACATCTCCAATGAAACTCGCCATAATACTATCCAAGAATGGGCGAGTTGCCAGATGCTCCTAACTGGAGAACCAGAGAATTGAAGCTTTAGCATTCGGGCGGCTTAAAGAGAGCATCAGTCCTATAATTGTAGGTCTTTCCTCCAAACAGTTAACTCAATTGTTAGGATCACACTTGACCATAGATAAACATGAAGAGAAAATGGAAAATAAAAGAATCAATGACCTGAAATTCTTCTAAAAGTGGAGCTCTCAAAGAGCAGGGCGTAAATTATATTTACAAAGATTGAAACCTAGGAAGCTCGTGAACTAGAAGAATATGAGAAAAGGAGCTCCAAAAAATTTGGTTTTTTTTTTTTTTTCCTTTTACTGTTCACTATGTACTCTTTATACTTCGGTATCCGGTTCCGTCGAGGTTTCCACGATGGAATCAACACTGCATCGCTCATGCGGCTGGGATTTCTCAGAATACTATGCAAAGAACTGTCAATGCATCAGCCTTTGTTTTCTACCTTTGGCCTTGCCATTTAAGTCTTGCAACCCATAGTAACCTCTCTATATCAGTAAATCAGAAAATCTTTTTAGCAGGTTGGGTGAATTGAGGGATGGAAATAGTAGAAAAATTCTGGGTAAATTAGCCGACTTCAATGGCAGAGTGTCTCTCCATAGGTTACCCAGTTCACAAAGCTATCTGAGTATTCCTCAAGGACATTGGAACTCTGTAGATCATCCAGCACATAAAGCTCCGTTCCTGTCCGCTGCATTCCCTACAGAACACAAAAAGGTCAAATTAGATAACTTTCAACCATGTGAAATCATTTCTTGCAAATTATTCTCTTTTCCTTTTAACGAGTTGCAAAGCTTATTTGTGATCCGTGTATTAGTTAGTTGATAAAGAACACCATGAGAATCCTGCCTGCACAGTTAGAAGGTGCTGACCTTCATGCTAGATCCACATTCACTAGTGGATGGAGTTGTTTCACTCATTATTCCATTGACAACATTCTCAGATGACAACCCAGCAATTGGAGAGCTTATCAGCAAAGATGACCTGCACGAGTATGAAAATTGATGAGGAAACCTTTCTTTTATATGGTTAATAGCATGTAACCCTGTGGACATTTATATTAGTCTCTTCAAGAAACAGATAGGAATATAAAGCCAGTATATGAAAGGAACACTTATAAAATTTTGGTGCTTCTAGCTTCCAAATAGTACAACAGGCTTAAATTCTGAAAGAGTAACCCAGGTCCATGGCCATATAAAAATAAAAGAGAGAGAATTAAACAACTGAAAAGCAAGGAAGATGAATTTAGAGAAAAAACGGCTTCTTAAAGTGTTTGGTGATTTTATTGTTGTTACTCAAACAGGCCGCTTCATTGTTAAGGCATAATATCACACCACTTTAATTCAATCTTCCACAGATTCCATTTTTCAATAGTTAAAAAAGGCTAGAAGTATGGTGCATGTGTGCTTGTTCTTGGGCAGTTTCTCTTTTGGCTTCCAGAGAACTTCACACAGAGTTATTACTTGGAAATCAATTGAAAAAATACCTCTCAAATGGCTCTTCTTCACATGAATTTCCTGAGGAAGACAGCCAGTCTAAGTCAACAAAGTTTGAGAAATTAAATGTGTCTTCAGAAAAGTAAATATGATCAATTCCAAGGTATCTGTCTCTTTCCACATTTCCGAAAAGCTGTCTGCGAGGCATTGTCGGAGTGTACCTATGCAAAGAAATATAGTGCTTTATGAGCAGAATTAAGAAGGGAAAAATATGGAACATCAGTATCTGGTATCAGAATAAGCAGCTACTTGGTAGCAGTGGCACATGGATAAATAAGATTATGGCTTTCAAGTCCATTGAGTTGTGGAAGAAACAGAAGACAAAAACACAAGTGACTACAGAATAAATAGTGCCTTCATTACATCAGAGTACTTGTGACAAAGTAGCTATGATGCCACATTCCAATAGTAGAGGCCTATCCTGATAACAGCCCCACCAACTATGCTCAGCAGTATCAGATAATAGATTTCCAGGCTTAAAAATGCTTGAGGAACAGTGTCAAATCTCCCATTGATGGAACCATTTTCATCATATAAAAGGTGACAATAAGAAACAAGCCAGTGCACAATTTTAGGGGGGGTGGTGATGAATATTTGGTTAAGAAAGAAGAATAGGAAATCCTTCCATCTCACTGAATATCTGGTAAAAGTGCTCCCTTTCAAAGCAGAAGTGCATAAACAGAGACAGAAAACCAATTTTCCAGAGATATGATCTCAAGTTTCAGGACATCTCCAACCATGCATAACGCATGCAAATGCATATTGCAATCATCTCTAAGGATCTTTACCCTGCCAAAGTTGCTACATTTCATTTCAAAAATCCCCATTGTTTCTAAAACACTAAGTCTCACTCACAAATACTAAAAAGAAATTGAAATAAACCAAGAGGCAGTGCAATGAAGAAGAAAAGATGAGTGCCAGGTCTGAGACACTCCGCTTAAGATACTGAGATGTCATAGAATGACTGCCACAAAAACTTGTGCCCACAAAAAGTTATACATAATATTGAAGCTTCAGCTGACAGAAAGCAAAAAAAAAAGGGATAAAGTACAACCAAAATTTTTACGATAAATGCAGCAGGTTATACTTCCCATCTTCCTTATCTTAATTGTGCGACAAGATTTAAAAATTTATCATTAGCCGTAAGATTTAAATAGAACAAGGAGCAACATCAATTTGTATAATAAAGTTAGGGGCGCAAGTAAACCTTGAAAACGCTATGTCACTTTCACAAGTTGATATCTCTGGGGATGACTCAGAAAGAACATTGTTGTCTGCTTCCCATTGATCTGGCCAAGCTGAAGTGGAAAATTTCTTCTGCTTGACATTTGTGGTTGATGTAGGTGAGCAGCTCTCACGAAGAATGTTTCCATCTGACATGGACCTTTTGAAAAATGGCCTAAACGTAATGAACTTGAAGTTAAAAGATAAGCAACAGAAACAAAATTAGTCAAATTACAACACTCCCACACCCTCTTTATGTTCCCGTCTCCCCTTTCTTTGGGAAGCGGAAAAATTATTGATGAAA
Source organism: Ricinus communis (assembly GCF_019578655.1). Lineage (NCBI taxonomy): Eukaryota > Viridiplantae > Streptophyta > Magnoliopsida > Malpighiales > Euphorbiaceae > Ricinus > Ricinus communis. The sequence continues at coordinate 29,287,946 of NC_063258.1, forward strand.
TAAAATGAGTCCAACACAAATTTACTTGAAGATCCAATTGGTCTGATTTTGTATCATTTCAAGAGCAAACAATAACCAACATTCAGTAATCAAAGCTATATGTTACTCGACTATGACAAGGTTGAGAATTCAAATAAAGGGCACCAGGAATTAATGAAGGACAAAGTCAGGTTTTTCATTCCCTAGGACTACTTTATGAAGTTCAAGGCAGGCTTTTAAATAACAGTATCATGAATCATATTGGTATTGAAGAAACAGTGTAACAGTATCAGCCGAATCGGACTGTATCAGATTGAAACATACACCCTTACAGTGAATGTTAAGGACAATCCCAGTCAAATGGGTAAATTTAAAAATACATTGGCTAAAGCCTCTTTGGTGAAGAGTCCCTTCAAATTGTGAAAGCTACAAAGAAGGGATAGAGTAAGAAAAAGTAGGCAGAATTTGGGAAACAAATTGAGTTGTTTCCAAATCTCCTGTAATGTATTGGTAAATAACATATTAGGAGGCAAACTGTTAAGAAACAGGTGATGCGTAATGTATAGTCCATTATTTAAACCATGGTTCGCAGAGTTGTCCAGTAAGGTACCTTCCATCGTCATCCATATTTGTTTGGCCATTCCTTCCCACACTGTAGTGCTGGTCCGAATCTAGTTCCCAAAGTGCCGGTTTGCCAGGTTGTGGTTGGAAGTGCCCCAAGAATCTGCTCAAATGATCATCAAAAAGAAGTCTCAGAATGAGAAACATTATTTATAAATAGAATAGCTGTAGCAAACTGTTGACGTCCCACCAATGTTTTCCTTTAAAAACATAGAGGATAAGTTATAATTTTTCCAACAATGAAATTGGCCATATTTTGAACATTGCAAACTCCTATTTGAATGGATGGACTTAACCTCAAACTCATACATAAGGAACAGTTATGGTTATGGGTAGCTTAGCATTTGTAAAAAGACTTCCCTCAATTTTTGCCATTTAAAAGAAGGTCGCAACTTACATATTAATTGCATCTTGTTTTTCTGAATCCATGTAGGCATTACTGTAGTACCGTTGTAGAGTTCTAAAGAACTCCTGGGACTGGGTTGCTGCTTTCCACTGTCCCCTTCTCTCAGAGAATATCTACATAGCATCAAGAGCACGGTAATGTTAGAAATGGAGCCTCACATGAGAATTAAGGAGGTGGTAGCTTAAATAAGTACCGACACTAGTAGAAGTATCAAGGAATATTTTACGATGGTTCTGCTTACTGTTAATTGAAATCAAGGTTTAGTTTAGTGATGTTAAAATCACCTTGTTATGTGCAGCCGACCCACCATATTGATGAGCTAGTGTGTCACCCATTCTTTCATAAAATCCCATCAATTCATCAGCCAAAGGTGCATCAAGGTCTATCTTCGGTGTATCTATTATTTCTAAAGCATGAAGTTGATGTCCAAGTGCAGCCAAACCATATGCATACTGTGCTACATTTGTGCGATCTAGACAGTCTATACAATTTGTCCTAAGCACACCTTTCTGGAACATTGGACGCTTGACAGAATGATTTCCGTTGGCAAGACCATTACCCCCATTGAATTTCTTCTCTAAGTCATTATCCTCGTCATAATTGCTGTATGTATCCTGGGCAGTTAGGTGGCCATTCTCAGCATTCCTGCATTACACTCACCATGATTACCACCTTATTAAGAAATCAACTTGAAATTAATAAAGTAAATCAAAATAAAACTACACAAATTCATAATATTCAAGTATCACGCAGATCTTCCAAGTACTCACTCCCCCAGTGCAAATACGCAGATGTGGGAAATTTATTATCCCAGCCTATTAAATGATGTATATGTGATTTGTATAAAAATTTGATGAACCAACTTACTCAACAAGAGGCCAGTTTGTACACCCATCAGGTCTCACGGCTGGTATTACTTGACAGTAAAAGAAGCCTGTCAATGTTAAAGCATATGCAGCCACTTTTCCCAGAAGTAACAGAACGTTTGTTGCTTTGCTGAGAGCCAAAAAATATAAGTGTCAAATAAAAAGGTATTTCGGAAAAAGATTAGAGAAAAGAATTTACAAGATAGAAAAGCTTAAAATCAAATGTAAAACATACTTTCGAGTATGCTTGTGTAGATCCCAGTGAAGGAACCTTAAACGGTTTTCCTCTGATAAATCTTTATTAATGTAATCAATAGCATTAGCAAACTCTGTACGTAGAATAGACTCCCGAGGCTTCTTCTCCTGTGTCTGTTAATTAGAAAAATAGCAACTTCAGCCAAGGATACAACCACCCCAAAAAATAAAAATAATAAGAGCTGATGTTAACAGAAACAAAAGAAGTGCCCTCATTTTTGGTACTAATATTGACAAAAGATCTTCTAGTGTTTAGCACCAATTCAAGGCATCTACAGCAGCAACAAAGAAGAAGTGGGGCAATCGGCTCATCAAAAGAACATTACCTTAATTAGGTTCAAAATAATGATAGGGTTTCCATATCTCTTGGCAAGATTCTCAAAATGCAGTCTGGTTGCTTCATAATTTGGGTCCTTCTTTGACACTGGAGGACAAGAAGTTGTGTGAGCATAAAAGATTAAAATGCATTACTATGAATCCACAAGTCCTAAGACATACATATAATGTCCGGTTTGATATTCAAACGTGATGTTTCTTGTGACCAAAAAAGTGGTATGGAACCACGGTTTTGGACAACAGAACTTATTTGGATGGGAAACCCTTCAGGAATGTCCTCAAATACAATCTGCTCTGTCTCAACATCATTAGCTACTCTGCCCTTCTCATTTACACCACGTTTCAAGTACCTAAATTGATAAGCATGCATACCAATGTTAAAGCAGATAATCACTAGCAGACACTATATTACTAAATCCAACTGCCATTGAGTGAAAGACATCTGATATTAATCAAATAATAAGGAAAAAAATAACAATCCAAATATAGATTTTTATTGAAGAGGATCCAAATCTGCTTTTTCAAAACTATAAGAACCTCGAAAAGAATGAAACTGCCATCTTAGGCAATTAATGATGTGACCCAGGAGTACTAGATCCAGATCAATGAACAAACAGGTTATAATTGGACCACATGCAGTACAATGTTGACAAGACAGTTGAACCTTATCTCTCTTAAAACTAGTAAAAAAACTACACCAACAAATATTAGGTTTTCACTTAGAATTTTCTTATTTGATCTTTAACCATGAGAACTCCTTAAAAATCACACCTGGCAATTGTTAAAATCCAACATTTTGTTTATCACTTTATCGTAGGCTAATTCTTGGCAGAAATAGGGTTGCATGAGGGAATGATTTTACAATTTATTTTTGGTACATAAGAATTGTTTTAATTTGGAGTTTGAGAAACCCTTTCCTCAAAGATATCCAGCTGCCAATTAGCAATTTGGCATTTGAATATAGTACAAGCATATTTTAATTCTTTAACATTTATATTTATATGAGGAAGGTGACCTTGGCTAACTGGAAAGTTGTCCCTTCAGTAACCTGTAGATCACAGGTTTGAGGCATTAAAACAACATCTGTGCAAAGTATGCAAAGTAAGGCTGCATATATATATATGCTCACCCTCTCCCTACCTCCACACTAGCAGGGAGCAGTTTGTGCATCAGGTGAGCCCTTAATTTGTGTTTATAATTATACATTAATAAAAGAAATGGTATCTTTAGTTAATATTATGTACTGTCCAATTATTATATCTAGCAATTTGAACAATTGTTAACGTAAAGTACTTTCAAGTATAGGTATTTCTTGTCTTGATTAAGTTTAGCCTGCTGGTTCAATAACTGACCAAATTGCTGACCATGTATACTAATGAGTCTGCTCATTGAGTTGATATCTGGCCCTGGTTTGATAACTGTGATTCACAGACTAAGTACAAAATGACTTGGGAGGAAAAAAACTGTATGTGCTTCCTTACCTGGTACCAGCAAAATGACGTGAACGTCTTGCAATAAGGGTGAGTTTGAAATCTCGTCCAGATACAGAAAGGGTGGCCTACATCATAGCACAAAGCTATTAGTTTTACCAAAATCATGAAGGGAAAATAAGTATCTTCATGTTTCAGAAAGCAAAGTTGAAGAGAATGTGCCATTTCACCAACATGCTTTGACCAATTTTCAGTTTATCTGATTACTCCATGAATAATATCCTAATCCTCTAATTTTTCTCAATGCATAAACTAATTATTTTATTTGAACCAGAAAATTATCTGCTAAGAGCTGTAATTAAATAAAACAATTTCAAATTTTTCATTATTAAAAGGTAATTAGAATGTAACCAGGCCCAGTACATCCAACTAGACAAACTGCCATAAGCAAGCTTGCATTGACTACCCAACCAACAGGTACAAAAAATTACAGAAAGCTTAAGTTATCTTCAAACAACCCATTACTTACCTGCTTAAAGAAGCCATACACTAAAGCAACTGTCCACAAAGTATTTTGAAGGTGATTTCGTATTCCACGGGTCAAAAACTCATTCCACACAAACATTGTTTCATAAAGGACCTGTCCTGTTTCTTTATTATACAAGTTTTTTTGAAGACTACGCATAACATGGTATGAGTAGCTAAAAAAGAAGTCCTTTGTCAAGTCCACGGTGCATAGGAGCTTCTTGTATCTAAGTCATCAATGAAATAAAGGCATTCAAACTCGCATAGAAACAAAGTAAAGATCTCAGAAATATGTAGAGCAATAATCAGCAGGCAAAAAGAATAAAGAAGTGCCACAGAGAAGAAGGATAGTAGTTCCCCAGAAAGCCTAATTAATTGACATCCACCAAAAGAAAAATAAAATATTAAAGAATAATTAAAGCATTAAGCTTCTCTCCCTAAATTAAAGAGTTTCAGTATCTTAGCCATAGAGAAGAGGAGGAGAAAGAGACTAATTTTAATAGTTAATGATGGCCAAGTTCAGGCATATTTTGCTCATCTAGATATTCAGAAAATCATCACATGAGAATTTGTGATAAAAAAAGTGCATGAGTATTCTAATGACGGGAAAAGACAACTAGCTTTTTAATTCCATTAAGGAAAAGAAAAGGGAGAAAGAGAGAAAATAGACTATGGCATGTCCTGAGGAGAGCATTCGGAGTTTTTTCGGCAGGTAAAATGGACAAAGTATATTCACATCTAGAATGGACTGAATACCTGTTCTCATTCCTAGCATTGGTAATGTTGGACTGAATAGCAGAATTTGGCAGCGGAATCATCTCGCTCTTGGAGACTGCATAAACATTATGACCACATATTGCACCAATCTGTCTTCTTTTTGTAATAAGCAGCATGTAATATGGCCCCAGAAATTTGATAAAGCCTACAAGCAGGAAAAACGCAATGATTACAGTAACAGCATTGGCAGTTTCAAAGGCTACAGAGAATCAAGATCCACTTACCAACAATTCCATAACAAGTAGTGACAAACTTTAGTCCACCGGTGGCCTTGTTTCCTTCATGTATTCGCCTCAGCAGATCAGAACATTCACGTTCTGTATAAGTGGTAGAATCTTCACGAATATTTAGCTCCGAAGGGTCTTGTCTGTCAATCTTTAGCACTCTCCAATATGTCCTACTCTTATCCCTCCCTATCATGTAAAATTTCTGAAAAGCACAGGTATGCTAATGAGTGAACGTATCCCCAAATAGTTGTGATACACAATTAAAAAGATAACTAATGAAAAAAAAGGCAGTCTAAGAATGATGAAATACATTGTTAAACAAATCAGAACACCAAAAAGGTTGTTGCAATTAAATAGAATAACTGCAATTCTGAATTCCAAACACTAGGAAGTTAAAATATGATAAGTTTAAGCTAGTTCATTGTAGCATCTTATCCTCTACATAGTCAAACATTCTCGCTAACCACATAGCATTGATCACTGAATTTTTCATTTCAATAGAATGCCATTAGTAAGTCAGCAAATATAATCAAATACAACATAAGGGCAATGTAACGATGCCAAGCTTATGATTATTAGAGGCAATCGACAAGAGACACCTGTGCACACTAATCTATAACTGCTACCAAAAACTAACAGAACTAAATGCATTATACCGCTATCAATTTAAACAAAAATTATTTCAGCAAGTTTCAACATTTAGTAAATATCAAAAGAGATCTCATAAAAAAGGGGAGGAAAAAAAAAAAAGCAATACCGATCGAGTCTCGTAGAGCCTGAATTTCTGCATATAAACCTGGTCATCAGAACGAGGCAGCTGATCCTCATCGTGAGTAGTAGAGGGACCACCTCCATTTTCCATGGACACCATTATTCCTCTGTTTTCTTGTTTATTAAAAAATATATATATAAATTTCTACTTCTTTTTTAATTCTTGAGCTCTAGTTAGATCTCTCCCCGAGCCCCAGGCTCAGGGAATTTATCGCAAGAGCATGCAAATAAAACGAATTATAAAAAATAGAATAAAATAAATTAAAGAAGAATAAGTAGAGTTTTTATGTTTCAAAACAAAACAGAATCGCATCCTATGCACAAAATGGAGCTCGGCTGCTTCAAATACAACATCCTTCACCTCCTCTGTTCTACCTCATACTTCTCTTCCGTTCCACAACCATACACACTCAGTTTCTTGATCTTCAATATCTCAAACCAAATCAACTTCCACCGTCCGATTAACTACAGAGATCGAATCACCGTTTCGACTATTCAAATAAGAAGAAGAAGAGATCGAGCTAAAAGAGGATTTTTAGAGGTTTCGAGAGAGAGGAAAAACAAAAATGATTTTTGTTTCCTTTTAATTTTAATTTTAATTTTAAATTTCTACTTCGTCAAAGGCACAGCTAGCTAATTATTGATGATGTTATTGTTTGTGTGTTTTTTTAGCTTGCCTTTGTTTTTTATTTTATTATTATTTTCTTAAAAGAAATAATAATAATAATAACAAGAGAGAGAAAGAAGGTCAGATCCAAAGAAGAAACGAAAGCCACAATTTAGATGACCGCTCCATGATGATCCACACATTACCTTTTTCATGTAATAACTCTCTATTATGCTATTTATATTCTTACCAAAATCAACATTTTTCTCTTTAATGAAATAAATAAATATTTATTATTGTCTCTGCTGTTCATATTTCTGTCGTCTTGCTTCTCCCACTGTTCACTTAGAACTCAACAGCCTCTTATATTCACATTCAATTTGTTGTGTGTTTGAACAAATTTAATTTCTCCCACCACTCACATTAATCCTTTCGAAACTTCTACCAACCAAAATTACTTTTTTATTTTATTTTTTTCAACCCAATTATACATAAACAAACACTTTTAAATAAATTTATATATTCAATTGTTAATTATATTAGATATAATTTTATAACATTAAATATTATGATATATTATGATTCTGTATAAAGTATTTTATAAACTACTTAATAAACGTGAAATTTTAGAATTTTTTTTTAAATTTTGATATAATTTGTTAAATAAATTGCAACTAAATTGAATTTGTTAACTATATCCAAACTTTAATAGGGTACGGCTATAATATGTCAAACTAAATTGTTAATTCTGCAGTTTTTAGATTTAATCTTTTCATATTATTAATATTAATATAAAATTATTCCTAGTGGGTGATATATAAAAATAATTTTCTTAAATAATTTTTTTAAAATCGGCCTGCTTGACCATTAATTAATAAAATAATTATTTTTTATTAAAAGCTATTAAAAGTTTTATATTTGTATAATTTAGTAATTTAATATATATATATATATATATATATATATATAATAACTAATAAGTATGTAATATAATATTTATTTATAAATATTAACTATTTTATGGATATTTTTATTGTCTTATAGTAATTTGTTTATAGTAATTCTACTAATAAAATATTATAATAACAACAAACACATAAATTAATATATCAATAAAAATAAATTAAAAATAATATACCTTTTTATCTTTTGATTTATTGTCTTCAAATTTTATAAAAATTTGCATTGAGATATATGAATTTTATTATAGATACATATATATAGTGAGAGTAATCTATCAATTTCTTATAGAATTAGGAATGTATATAAAATTATAAACGGATTAAGATTGGTTTAGATTAATCACTAACTAATATTTTTATATTTAAGAAATCAATCACTAAATAATTCTATTAGAATTGAAAAATTAAATTAATCACATATAATTATAATAAAATAAAATTAATAATTATTAATTAATTAAAAGGTATTAGTCACTCTTATATATTAAGATTGTGATGATAAGTGAAACTCAAAATCAATTAATTTATTTTAGGTAAGAGTAAAACTTCGATAATTTGACAACGTGGGGGGGAACTGGGGAAAGGGCACGTTACACTAAAAGAATAAAAATTAATTTAGGTAAATGGGTGGATGAGTACAGTAGGATTTGACTTTGAATGGGGTGGACCATTGCGTCATACAATATTTTTAATGTTAATGTTATTTTTATACCTTTGGAAGGCGAATGCAATGTGGAGTCACCAAAATCAAATAAAATAAACATGTTTTTTTTTGTTTAAACAGTTGGTTGCACCCACGATGCTGACCATCATCGCCTGTAAAAAATTTCAAACTTCAAAGTCTCTGTGTTCTTTATTAGGATGTCGCATTTACATTGTTCCTCGCAGCAAAGTTGGTTTATTTTTCAAACAAACTATCAGTATTAGTATTTGTATATGCAAGCCATTATGGCAGTCTCAAGTTATTATATTTGTGTAGGTAGGGTTTGTCCAGCTAGTATTAGTAACCAATGGGGTGCTCTCTGCTGTATTTATTATTATTATTATTATTTCACCCGAATTTCAACACTTGTCGGATCAACATTTAACATATGCTATTTACTGTACCATTCATTTCTTTTACCTGTTATTTATATCTTCTTATTTTTTTTTAATTTATGATTTAGATAGCTTTATTCAGATAAAGCTGGACTGACTTTTATTTTAATATGGGCTGTGTTTTTCAGACTGTTCAGTGAACAATTTACAAAATTTTAAAGATAAATAATTGATTTTAGGATGGAAATAGGAAGATGTTAATTTGAAAAGGGTATTATTATACAGGTGCTTGTTGTAACAAAGTGACAGGTTAACTTGTTAAGAGTTAGCTGACCGTTTAACAAGTTATAAAATATATAATCTAGTTGTCCGTGAGGGGTCTAATAATTAATGTGATTTCGAATCGTTTTAAAAGAAAAATGAGAAGAAATTATGGGGCTGTTTGTACATACTATTTAATGTGATTTCAATTTTGTATTCCCTATTTCTGGATTCCGCATTAGTTTTTGTCATTATGATATGAATACATTCTTGGTTCACATTAACTTTTGTAATGCCACTCTGCGGTCCATTTCTCTGGATTGGAAGATTTTTTTGTACGTAGCATGTGAACTTTGTAAAAGTTCTGATCATGTGAACGATTGTGGCCCATGACAAGTATATGATAAAGCCATGCTTTTTCAGGGAAAACCTGTAACAAAATAAATGAATGTACTCTGCTAATTAATTGGTTACACATGGATAATACCCAACTAAAAATTATATCTTTTTGAAATAAAATAGTGGCTTATACTCAATTAAGTGTACACCACATCTTAATTAAAGTCAGATTTTAGAAATATGGTTGTATTAAAAATTTAAAAATAATACTTTACTATTTAGAATAGTTATATCCGACTCTAAATTAGTGAGACTAGTTTTGAATATTATATTTTTAAAAATAATAATTTTAAATTCGACCTAAAATTTAAACCGATACAATCTTGAATTAATATGTCATTGATAATAAATGGACCACAACTACGTATAGCAAAATGAGAATGGATGGCTTGATAAGAACAAAACTACATATTTTTATATTTATCTGTTTTCCAAAATGAATTCTAATTGAGATTTCAACTTAGACCTTTCAGTCAACAATTTGTCATCTTCACTTACATTCAGTGTACTTACACAGGGTGTCTTGAGAAATCTACCTATGGCTTGAGCAATACAATAGATAATGGAAAATGATAAAATAACATCTAACTTAACATGAATGTAAAAAGGTTTTCTTTTGTTGTTTTCCAAAAAAGAAAGAGTTGGTGAATTAGTAGCCTAAAATGTGATATTAACATACGAGTGAGACTCATTTGCAAGGTAATATTTTCAATTCATACAAATTACCACTCACATAGATGAATCCCATTATATAAACTGGCTGTATTTCATTTTGAGTCATAATTAAAATGTGCTCAAATGGCACGTACAAAAGAAATTGACTAAAAATATTTATTAAGTATTTGATTTTTTTGAACCGAATGATTCTAACAAACTTTTTAGTATGGTTTTGATCTCATTACCAAAAACCTTATAAACTGTATATATATATATATATATATATATATATATATACTTAATAGTTTGATATTGAATTAGCAATATAGTTTATGACATTCAATAATATAAAAGTAAAATTCAATTATTTATTTATTTATAGAATTTCATTGTTAAATTAGTCAAACTGCAATGTAAATTTTTATGACTTACTTCTTTATACAACACTAATGAGAATAATATGCATGTCACAATGAAAAAGAGAATACTTACCATCCAACCTATTCATCTATCGGTAAAAAATAATGGACAATTTCTTTTGTATCAAACCTTCAAAAGGATATTATACTATAATATATAAATTATTACTATAACTTATTTTATTTTTTGGCTGAGCCTTTCCTCAATCCATGTGATAATCTTAATTTCCTCGAAGGAACGAGTCTTTTGCCGCCTTGGGACTACTTGTTATTAGACCTGTTCATGGGCCGGGCCTGACCGGGCTTGATTTTATTTTGAACAAGCTCGAGCCCACCCAAGCCCGAGAATTTTTTAATATCTCTCAGCCCAAGTCTGAGCCCGAATTTTTTTAAAAAAGCCCGGCCCGGCCCGACCCGACCAATTGTTAAACCTGTAAATACGGGTCGGGCTGTGCGGGTTTGGGTCGGGCTTGAGTTTAGTTTTATTTAAAAATATTATTAATAACAATAAAATTATAAATAAAAATAATAGGTAGCTAAGTGATAAGTAGCACTTAATTATAAGTCGAAGGTTACAAGTTCAAATGCTAGGTATGACATTTTTTTTTTCTAATTAAACTAAACATCGAGCCGGGCCGGGCCAAATTTAAATTTTTATGGAAATCCCAAGCCCGGCCCTAAAAATTCGAGCTTTTTATAAATTCGGGCCGGGCCGGACTTGTACAAAAAAATTATTGTCCAAGCCCGGCCCGAAGAATGCGGGCCTGGGCGGGCCAGGCAGGTACCCAGGCCCATGAACAGGTCTACTACAGCATATGCCATCTGGAACATGGAATCCTTCTATAATATATCTATTAGCTGTTGAAATAAACAAAATAAATAGGCAAACAATCGATCACTTGGTGATTCTTAGAATATATTATTATTGTATATAACAGTTTTCCATTTATCATATATACATGTGGTGTGGTCATTGCAAGAATATTCCCTCAGTTTTGTTTATTCTTTTATTTGATAAATTTGTGGAGCCGAACATTTCATCAGTCCAGAGTGGTTGTTGTGCACCTCTCTATTTGTGCTGGAAACCTAGAAGGATCACAACTTCTAACTGTTATGATCCTCAGCTGCCTAATGCCTATTAACTGGGTCATGAATGAATAGCCCAAGTTCCAATCTTTCACAAGCCTGATTCAATCTTCCTTCAAAACTTGATTTGTTAAGACATTTGACAGAACAAGAATTTTACCATTTAACATTAATGATAATTAGTCATGAAATTACCTAGATCCCACTGAGCACCATATAATATAAATATATATATTATTAGAGATAAATGGCATATAAGAGTATGGAAATATGTATACCAGAATTATAGGCAAGTTCTGATATCCAAACTTATGCATGCAGAGAGACTCCAAGCCACATCTGCACTGAAGTTAAAGCCCCGCACTGATGGAAATGACAGTACCCTTCTTCTTAACCTACTATTGAAAATGAACTTTCAGCATCAGGGGCATCGACTGTGTCAGCAATGGTGAGTTTCCTGTTGAAGAAGAGGTCTTCTAAATTGTAAGCTCCAACGTAGAATGGAGGTCCATTCCATAGAGTTTTTGCGAATTCTGCATGGATTCTCTCTGTTGGATGGAAAGAATCCCACCAAACATACTCATTGGCATTTTCGCATAACTCGAATTTGGCAACTTTCTTGTTGCCTCCGCATGTAAAGATACCCCCATAAGGTCCGGTTCCACAACAAGCATTCACTCCGTCCTTGAAACCTGAAAAGTCAGTTTCTCTTTATATATGTTGATTCAAATCCTTCCTATAGTCTATCAAATGTTTATTTACGTACCATATTTGGTGGGATTATTTATCCTGTCATTGAGCCAGTTATAGAAATTAGAGTTGCAATATTTGAACCCTTTCAATAGATGTTCAAGGCTTATGAGTACAGCTTTTAAACCATTATTATGAGCCAATGCTAGAGAAGAAGCTGCCTCAAAGCATCCACCTTCACTGGCTTTGGGGTTCAATGCTCTCAGAGTTGGAAGACAACCTAAAGGACACAAGCTTAAAAATGCAAATTTCCTTGCTCCCTTCTGATATAAGGCCTGAATGATGAAGGACAAAACAAAAGGCTAATACCAGTGAGCTCTCCAAGACTCTCTGAACTGATCCAGACGAGTTAAGTGCAATTAATTGAGGAAAACCAAAACAACTAAGGATAATTACCTGGATTGCGTTTGTCAAATTTCCAATGACCATCCCAACGTACACCTCAGGAATATAGTTTTCTTGCATTTTGGGATTACCCAAATAACCACCCATATAATCATTGCTTCCTATGCTTATGAAATAAACTGCTTCTTCTATGATTTCTTTGGCTCGTGTCTCTCCCAGTTTTTCCGTTAAAGATTTCTCCACTTCTTCGAAATATTTTAGCTGGGTTGGAAGATCTATTACCTACAAATAATAACAATTAGCAATAGTATCAGTACACATCCATCAGTACTTGTATAAATCCAATTTTATCTCTTATGCATATGTAGATAAGAAAAATTAAAACTTAGAGAATTTGTAATTTAAAAACTATGCACAAAGTCCTTAACGTACCATTCCTTGATTCGTCTCGGGAAGAACGCCGCCACCACCAGAGGCAAAGTTGGCACCGTATATGTAATCAGCAGAGGGTTGTAAGAACGGAGGGATTAGTGGCAACTTGGCAAATTGAGCTGGATTATAATCCTCATATAAATCATTAAAACATGATAAAAATGACAAGACAAAAATTAAGTATATGGACCATATGCTGTATACAGATATATACCAATATAATCTACTATGATACGGCCATCAGAGAAGCGTCCCGTGGGTGCTTGAAAGATGCCATTCTGGCCATAAGGCTTCATATCTGCACGGTTCTCAGGAATAGTGTTAATATAATTATTGTTGCCAGCGTCCACAGAGGAGTCACCGAAGATGAACAAGGCAGCAATACTACTGGTCTTAGCAGCAGACACCTCCAGCTTCAAACCAATTGAAGACGCAAGTATTACAAAGATCACGGAGTAACCTATGCAGGAATTAAGCCCAGCCATTACGATGTGCAAAATATTGCAGATCAGAAAATGTTAATTCTTGATCTTGCATATATCCTTATACACATATATATATATCAGTATTTGATTTCAGCACCTGCACTTGTGTAGGCGGTTCTTCCAATGAATGAAATTTCTTACTTGAGGATATATTCTTAAATAAATGGACTACTTTGGATTTTGTCTGATGGAAGATTTGTGTCGTGATCTTCAATGTTTTGGTGGGCTGATCGATGCATATAACAATAAGATCACTTTTGGTAAATAATTACGACTGTATATTAAATACGTTCCTTATTTTGAAAAGTTGCATGAAATAACTGTAAGGCTCGTTTGCTCGGCGGAAAATATTTTCACTTACACATTCTCCTTATATGATGTAATAAATAGAAAATATATCTTTATTAAATGAAAAACAATTCATTTTCAAAAAATAAAAATTAGAGTGTTACAACTGATTTTAATTCCAAAATATAGCATATAACTTATATTTAACTAATAGATTAACAATAACTTTCAATTTTAAAATTAGTATATTAATTATATTTTTAATATTAATTTTTATAAATTAATTCGTGAATTAACAAGTTTCATCATCTTATATAATATATTTATTTATATTTTCTTGCCGAGTTATTATTATTATTATTATATGTATTTAATTACATATTTATAAAGCTTTATATAATATTTTAAATAAGATATTCAATTTAAATTTTACTATCTATAAAAAAAGTTTATATTTTATGGATTGAATATATTTACAGTTAAAATAATAGCAATAAACAGTGCTTAAGTAGATGAGTATATATAAAAGCTGAGATTCTAACTTCTAATAACAAAAGCTTGTGCCACTTGCCGCAGGCTCAAATGTTATAATAATTCACCTTTGGCCAACTATCATATCATGAAATCCTCAGATCCTTAAAACGGTGCGTCTCGTCAGACCATCGTACGTGGCGCGGTGACGAGACTTCCCTCTATAATCCCATCTTTTTTCTCAATCAAAACCCTAACTGAAGAAATTCCCAAATGCTGACAGTTCAGGCCTTTCAAATCTAATTGACAAACCCTAGTTATCATCACGCATCAACTCCTGACAGAGCTGCATCAATGACATCGTTAAAACGAAATTACAAGGAGAAAATCGCTCGTCGCAAGTAAGTTAAACCAAGTTCTCACCAATCAGCTGGCAATTTATGGATTTCAATTTTTCTCAATTTCTTTAACTATGTAAAATTCTACAGAGAAGAGAAGGCGGAGGAACCAGAGACGCCAAAATATAGAGACCGTGCAAAAGAGCGAAGAGAAGATCAAAATCCTGATTATGAGCCTACCGAGTTAGGGTCTTTTCACGCGGTTGCTCCTCCAGGCGCCGTTGATACCCGGTCAGCTGATGCACATAAAATTTCCATTGAGAAGAGCAAGTACCTTGGAGGTTGGTTTTGTCTTTATAATTTTTTGTTTTGTTTTTATTTTTTAATTTTAAGTGCTAAGTAGAGAGATTATGTTCAGGTGATGTGGAGCATACACATTTGGTGAAAGGGCTTGATTATGCTTTGCTTAATAAAGTTAGAAGTGAAATTGATAAAAAGCCAGATGCTGGAGATGATGCTGACGGCAAGTCTAGGTAATTTAATTTGCTTGATAAGCTTAGTTACAGTTTCTTTGGCAAGTCTAGGTAATTTAATAAGCTTGACAACTGTGTTTTGTTTCGAATTAACATATGCTTGTTATTTGTTTATAGAAAGTCTAAGGAAGACCAGCAATTATCATTCCGTACTGCAACTGCAAAGGTTTGCCAACCTTTTATGAATATGTGGAGCTACGATATTTTTTACATTCTCTTATTAGTTTACTTATTAGAACTTTTCATCTTGCTCTTTGTTGAGTGTATTTTATTGTTCTATCTCAGTCGGTGTACCAATCCATCGTGAAGCCCCAAGCTATTATGAAGACAAATGAGATGTTTCTTCCCGGTAGAATGTCATTTATTTTCAACATGGTAAGAAATAGCATGCTTTCCTGTGATTTTATTGGTTATTAACTGTATTCTTGCTGTTCCACTTGATTACTTTTATTGACGTTCAGGATTTATTCGTTTTTATTTTTTTAATATGGGTTCACCTTTAGTTATTTCTATTAGAAAAGAAGAAGAAAGATTATGTCTGCTATTTGGTTGCACTGATGGAAAGTTGATGGCACAATGTCGATGATAAAAGATGGATTTTATGCTCTTTGAGGATGTTACTTAGAGTTAATTTTGCCAGAAAAAACCCCTTAATATCATAGACCTCAAATGGCCAAAAATTCAGAGTTGAAATTGTAGCTATATATAAATAGATTTACCTTGACTTATGGGGCCATATAGGTCTCGTACTTGCTTAGGGACTCGAGTAGGGCATTTTTATGGGACACGTTATGGTGGCATTATTTATTTATTATTTTTTTGTAGCATCTCATCCAATTTTAGGTAAAGATTAAGGTGCTACTGTGTTTTGGTCATTCTATTTTCTTCTAAAAATTAGGAAGGACATTGATTTGAGATTTTACTAAAATGGAGTTAAGTAACTGCTAGCAATTATGATGCCATGTATTCAATATATGGATTAACTGTTTGGACTGGTTAGATAAAAGTATTTCCTATGCGCATTTGATCTTTCGCTTATTATTGAACATACAATTAGTCCTGATCTGTCTTCCTCTTCATATTTTTGTCCATTTTGTTTGCATTGTAGGAGGGCGGATACACCCATGATATCCCTACCACGTTGCACCGAAGTAAAGCTGATTGTCCAGTTCCAGAGGTTTGTACTTTGTCCATCTTGTGCCATCATCTAGTTGACTAAATGGCAGAAAGAAAATCTGAGTTTATTTATGTTTTGTAGGAAATGGTTACTGTGAATGTTGATGGTTCTGTGCTGGATCGAATTGCTAAAATTATGTCATATCTTCGCCTTGGATCTTCTGGGAAGGTTCTGAAGAAGAAGAAGAAGGAGAAAGATGCAAAAGGTATTTACGGTGTTTGGTTAACTTACTTATCTCATTCATTCGTCAACTGATGATTGTTATTTTCCGTTTTCTTCTTTATCATCAATTGGTGATTGTTATTTTCCTCTTTTTTCTTTATCTTGCAGGGAAAATTTCGGTTATTGGACATGAGCACAATGAGGAAGATAAGCATTCAAAACCTAATGGTGGGATCTCGAACAATAAAACTGAAAGAGAGATTCTGCCTCCACCACCACCTCCTCCCAAGAAAAGTCAGCCTGATTCTCATGAGAAGCAAGGTCCAATAGTTGCCAGAGGAGAAGAGAATGACATATTTGTGGGAGATGGCGTTGACTATGATGTTCCTGGAAAAGATATGAGCCAAAGCCCTGTTTCAGAGGACATGGAAGAGTCTCCTCGAAACAAGGAAAGAGTTTCTTATTTCAGTGAACCTGTTTATGGCCCAGTCCCGCCTTCTGGGCCGTCCCAGGAATGGCAAGACCTGGTAAGATACTTTTAAGAAGCCTTGTTTAGAATTGGAGGCAGTACTTATGACAAAAATTAAGTTATGAAATGTTCGAAATTAATCTTCTAAATTTTCAATTTTCTTGCTTTCTAGTGCTTCTTATTATAGTTTTCTTCTGACTTATTCTAAAACATTATTCTATTGTCTTTTTGTTCAGAATGGATACGATGCAATACAAGCTCAAGCTTTGGCCAGTGGGTACCAGGGAGAGTGGCAGGATTATCAATACACTGAGCAATTGGCATATTCCGAACAGTATCTCCAGCAAACCATGCAGGCATATGATATGCAAGCAGCTTCAAATGTTCTACAGGATCCGCGCTTCATGACTCAAGAAGAAAAGGATCGAGGTTTAGGGTCGGTATTCAAGAGAGATGATCAGAGGCTTCAACAATTGAGGGAGAAAGATGCCAGAGAAAAGGATCCGAACTTTATCTCTGAGAGTTACTCTGAATGTTACCCCGGATATCAAGAGTATAATCGTGAGGTTGTGGACAGTGACGATGAAGATGACTTATCAAAGATGGACATGGGTGGACGGGTAAGTGATATATTTTAGAAGAAAAAAGTAACTAAACTTTTTTGCCAGACACAGCAGGATCATGCTCTCTCTCTCATGGCTCCTAAGAAAATGAAGACTTGGAGTTGGAAATTTGTTACAAGGATGATATACTGTTAACCTTGTATCAGAAAGTTTCATCTAGGGATTTTACAAAAGTTGTGGCTGTGTGTAATTTGAGTGAAAATTATCTCAGTAAACCTGAATGGGGTGGGACTTTAGTATAAATGGCTTTAACAGTGATTTGTCTGTTGATTTATTGATGTTAATTCAAAGAAGTCTATTGATGTGTGCTAATTATGTTGAAACAATCTGTAACAGGCAAAAGGTCGTCTTCATAGATGGGACTTTGAGACAGAAGAGGAATGGGCAAAGTACAATGAGCAGAAGGAAGCAATGCCAAAGGCCGCATACCAGTTTGGTGTGAAGATGCAAGATGGTAGGAAGACAAGGAAACAAAATAAGGACCAGAAGCTGAATAATGAGCTGCACAAGATTAATAAAATACTAGCAAGAAAGAAAATGGAGAAGGACAGTGGTGATGGTGACCATTTTGACGATGATGATGTACAGCATGCTAAGAAGCCACGGATATGAAGTTTGTAAGATTATATTGTGCTGTGTTTTTCTTTTTGCAGAAACTACTTCTGTGTCATTTTTTGACAATGCAGTCAATTCTGATGCACAAAATTGAAATGGAGTTTAGTTTTCACCAGCTTCCTTGCGAGGGGTTCATCACCATCTGCTGGCTTGTATAAAATGAATGTGGCAGCAATGTGATAATGAGGGAAACGTATTTGTCGTGCTTATTATTAAATGATATTTATCTCCAGCAATGTCTTTCTCCAACAGGATAGACTGCACAGAATATCAGGCTTTAGATTCATGCTTCTTTAACCGTAAAATAAGAAACTTTTGAATTCGTATCATGCGTAGTCTAGTAATTCCGCTGCTGCCTCGTTGTGAAAATGTTCTGTAAGAGTTTCAAGTTTTTGTAATTTTTCATTTCTTCTATACAGCTAAAGTTCTGCAAATATCATTGGTGAAGACAAGACTGTTGCTTCTTTCGGATTTCTCCATTTAGCATTTATTTATCAATTTATATACTATTTATTCTTTTATTAACACTAGTTTCTTTATATAGGAAGAATAAAATAACAAAATTAAATTTGCAAAATTATAATAACAATTTTTTTTTTCAGAAGGAAAATTAGTGTTAAACTTAATACAAACCTATAATAAAAAATGGTGTATAAATAATACTCCATTAGCATATGAATTATTACCTGGCCCTTTTACTATAAAAATTAATCATTTGATAACTTAAAAAATATAATTTTTTAAGATAAAAAAGTACGTTGTTACAAATCATAATAATAAAATATATTTTATCATTAAAAAATTTTAATTTATAAAGTTTGATTATGCACTATTATTATATTTTTTGTGTTTGATAAAATAGATTTAGAGTTTAGCAGTTCAAAACATCATTGTTTGACCTTTAAATTAATATTATCGAATTAATGACTTTTAAAATTACAAATTAATAGTTGAATATTGAAATTAGAAGCTGTTAAGCTTTTTAAATCACGATTGAATAGTTAAATATTGAAATTAGGAGTTGTTAAATTTTAAATTCATATTTTCAAATATAAATAACATGATAATGATGATCGAGAAAAATATAACTAATTTTTTTATAAATCAAAAATTTTTTAATGGTGAAATGTATTTTTTATTGTAAATTATAACTACGTCTTTTTTATCTAAAAAAAATCACATGTTGAAAATTCAAATAATGAATTATAAAATATTTTTCTCTATTTTTTCATAAACAAAACCGAGCCCCTTAAATAATTTTCAGTAATTATATATTATTATTGGTGGTGGTAGTCAACCCAATTTTAATTTTTTATAGTCTTTTCATAATTTTCTTACAATTTGCGAATTACTCTTCCAAGTGTAATTTTAAGAAAAGAATTTATTTCGTACATAAGTAAACTGTGAGTTATATTCTGAAAGATTTTTTGATTTTACTAAGAAAATATTATTTTATAAATAAGTTATTTTATGGAAACATACGGAGCCGTGAGCCCAACACAAAATAAGAAATATGAATCGACAATTGCCGTGACGTGAAGCATATAACAATAACAGCTTTTCCTTTTAAGAGAAGAAAAAAAAAAATCCAAAATAAAACATATTACAACAGCTTTGGGTCATCAATCATCATCTTCTTCGTTTTCGTCTTAGGCGTTTTGGTGTGTGGTGCTGGTCATCGTCGTTATCGAATTATAACCCTAACTTTTCAGCTCATATCACACCTCAAAATCTAGGTAACCTGATTTTTTTTTTTTTTTTATTAATCTCAATTCACGCCGTGCTCCTTTCAGTCCTTGTATTATCCTTGTCAAAAAATAAAAAAGCCCTAATTTTATCTGTATTTTTTTTTGGCGTGGTTTGTTTCAATATATTCTTTATATATAATCTTCCAACTAGCGGCCTTGACTAATCTCAATTATTTGCTAGAATATGAACCTTTTTGAATAAGTTTTTCTCTTAATCTTATAGTTAATTTCAGAGACTTCTGTTGTCCACGTGTTGATATTGTTTCTGCGATCATAATTTGCTCATTGAAATTTTCATATTAACATTGATTTGGTTTCCTTAGTTTAATCCTTTGATTGTATTTTTTTCTGCTGCTAAGGGTTAACTTTTGTTGTTGATTTCTTATTTTTGGCTTTTTGGTTTAACTGCTAGTAATTGCAGTTATAACATTTTAGTTATTTTTCTTGTGGTTAGCTACTTATGGTGTCATAGAAGAAAAATGGGAACTTTTGAAGGAAAAGTTACATTCACTTCCCTTCCCAAGCAAGAAAAGGAGAAAACTATTTACCCTTATGTTGATGATGGCTATAGTAATAGCAATCCTGTATGGCCTGCCACTAAAGATGCGACTGTGACTGCAACTAATCATCAGTTAGGGTCAAAGTCGACGAAAGCTGTGAAAGAAGATTATTCTTTCCAGTATCCGTTTGAGTCCGAAGACTACCTTGATGATGGATATGATTCTAGTGAGGATACTTGCACTGCAATTCAAAGTAGTAATAGTAGGCACCCAGAGGTTAATTTGAAGAATGTCTTGAGTGGGATAGTTGCGATTTTGACTGGGAAAAACAAAGTCCCAAGTGTTTCTATGAATCAACAACTTCCTATTTCGAATGTTTCCTTTCTTGGGTCTGAAAAGAATGGGGACACTTATTTGCATTCCTCTGTTTATATTCCAAGTGCTCCTCCTCTATTAGATACAGTTGGGATTAATTATAACGCATACAAAGAGGTATTGGAAGCTGAACCACCAGAGTGGTTACCGGATAGTTCTACAACAGTTTGTATGCAGTGCACTTCTCCCTTCACAGCACTTACCCGTGGAAGGCATCATTGTCGATTTTGCGGTGGGGTTTTTTGTAGAGGATGCACTAAAGGGAGGTGCTTGCTACCTGTTAAATTTAGGGAGAGGAATCCACAGAGGGTATGTGATACCTGCTATGATAGACTCGATCCTTTACAAGCAGTTCTAATCAATACCATTAGCAATGCTGTACAAGTAGCAAAGCATGATGTGATGGATTGGACATGCACAAGAGGATGGTTGAATCTTCCAGTTGGTTTGTCCATGGAACACGAGATATACAAAGCATCCAATACGTTAAGGAGCTACTGTCAGGTGCAATTTTTTCTCATCATGATTCTCTTTATGTATTATTTGTGTGGTTAGTCACGATATATTGAAATATTTGTTTACCTCTCATCTGAAATGAATAGGTTGCTAGATTGAATCCTGAGAAGTCTATACCTCTAGCAGTTCTGAAAGGTGCCAAAGGTCTGGCAATATTAACTGTTGCCAAAGCTGGTGCATTGGTTTCTTACAAAGTTGGCACTGGTTTAGTTGTAGCACGAAGGTCAGATGGATCATGGTCTGCCCCATCTGCCATATGGTCAGTTGGTTTAGGATGGGGTGCACAGGTGATACTTCAATGCATCAAATTCTTCAATCCTGAACTTATAATTGTTACTACTCTGTTCTTTTCTGCTTTCTTCAGCAAGTTATTGTCTCTGCTGATTGACACAAAAAAGACAGTCCACGATATGTACATGTCAAGGAAACTGAAAGACAGTTTTATCTTTGTTTCTTCTTATTATTATATTAATTCATAGTTATTCTATGTTAGAATCAATAGCTTCAGTCTCTTCCTTCTAACAAACAGAGATTCTGAATGATATAAGAGTGTTATACTTTTCAATTTTCATAAACATATTTGCATCTGGTTAAACTATGTGCTATTGTGGTTGATGAATATTATAATTCCTGCTTTGTTCTCCAGATTGGGGGTGAGCTCATGGACTTTATAGTTGTCCTCCATGATATGAAAGCTGTGAAGACATTTTGTAGTCGGATGCATTTTTCTCTTGGTGCTGGTTGTAGTGCTGCAGCAGGCCCTGTCGGAAGGGTGCTGGAAGCAGATCTCCGGGCTGGGGATAGAGGTTCTGGCATGTGCTACACTTACAGTTGTAGCAAAGGTACTATCTTGTCATTAAGTCTTTGTGTTCTGACCTTTAATTACTGTGCATAGACTTCCCATTTAATAAACCTTCTGAATGATAATTATAACCTACGGATAAAATTCCTTAAGAGTTAGAAAACTCATCTTTGTGTAAGGCCAGGGTTGATTAGAGTTTCTTCAGTCTTGAGTCAGAAAGTAATTTCAGTGTTATATAGGTTTATGTTTCACTTTTCTTCTTTGTTTTGCTTAAAACTCGTCTTTGGTGATTTGTTCGGGAATTGGGATTATCAAGCATTTAGTTTTGCATTGTAACAGGGGCATTTGTTGGAGTATCACTTGAAGGGAATATAGTTACAACGAGGCTGGATGTCAATCTAAAGTTCTATGGGGATCCTTATCTGACTACAAATGACATTCTGCTTGGCACTGTGGAAAGACCAAAAGCTGCCCAGCCCTTGTATACTGCCCTTGATGGCCTCTACTCTAGTCTGTGGGGTTAGTTGCTGGACCTGTTTACAGGTGGCAAGTCCCTGTTGGATAAGAAGTCTCCATTCAACCTAAAACTCTCTTGGCATGTGTCATGTATCTGTCGGGAAGTGTACTTGCTCCTGAAATTTGTATAGTGGCACCAAGTCTCATTGGTATGTCTGCAGAAAATGAAGATGGTTTCATGCAGAGACAAGTCAGCTTATATGTCTGTTTGTTATAAGCTTTGATTCCATTTGATTAATGTTCATTCGATCCAATCAACCAGATAATCCTGATGTAAATATGCAGTTGTCAATACAATTATAAATATTTGTACCAATCTTGGAGAATTGCCTATTATTATTACTTGTCATTGCTGCTGATTCTGATCAACCTGCCTTTGTGTGGGAAAATTTTTAGGTGACCGTCCATGATTGCCTCTGACTGTTGATTATGGTGGGTGCAATTATTAATTAACAACCCAGAGTGCCAATCTTGTGCTTACTGCTTGCAAACGGATGGATGTAAAAGTTCCTCAATTATTGCTCTGGTTAGGATTTTAACTTGTTTTCATAGTAAATATGACTCTGAAATACTATCAAGTGAACTCTGTCATTTTAGGTTTATCTATAAAATCTCCCTAAGCAAAGGAATAACCTCTCTAAAAGAATAGGTTCCGAAACTTTCTGATTGTGGCTAAAGGTATACCTTTTTCTATTAAGCAACTGCCCTTATTTTTTATTCATAAAAAGCAATATGCGTTTCGTTAATTAGTAGCACCTATTGGCCTGTTATCAAAGTAAATAGCACTCTGCTCTTTTCTTTTTCCCCTATTTCTGGGCAAAGAGCTTTTATATCCTAAAGCTTTCCAAAGTTAACGATTCCTTTGCAGTGGCTACCACCTAAGCATTTGACAAGGTCCATTATTCTTCTTCCCTTAGATGTATGCCAAGTTGCATTATTATTATTTGACGGCCAAGATTAGACCCGTATATCAATATGGAATTTTTCATTTTTCTGAGAGCAAGTGGATAGATACAAAAAGAGCTATACTGACTTGAAAATTCAAACGGTGCAAAAAAAAAAAAAATGAGAATCTTCTATAGCAGGAAATCAAGCTTCCTAACTGCCAAGCCAAGGCCAAGGACTTCTGCTTGTTAGGTTTTAGAGTTTACTATTTCTTCCTCCTCTTACTATGACAGTCAGTTTGCTTAGCTCTCTCCCTTCCACGCAATACAAACAGACAAGACACATGGGAATCATAAGACAAGAGTAGGGTCAGTCTTAAAAAGAGTGTTCTTTTAGCTCCTTATTAATTATTTTAGCCTCGCCCCAAAGGAAGGATAGCAAGGAAAAGATGGGAAACAAGGTCTGTACCCTGTTGCGCAAATACTTGAAGAACCACAAGAAACCAAAAGATGTTATTGTTAAGTCAAAGGTTGTGATTCCCAATGAGATTTTTGTCCACAACAATAATGATGATTATGATGATGTATTCTTAACACCTAAGTCAGATCACACTGATTCTGATGAAGAACATCAAGAAAACAATTCGCCAACTTTCATTTGTGATATCTGTGTTGAGGAGAAGGCCTTAAACGACTCATTTAATCTCAAGGGTTGCACACACTTCTACTGCATTGATTGCACTGTTAGATATGTAACTTCCAAGCTTGATGATAATCTTATTTCCATATCTTGTCCTGGATCAGACTGTGAAGGAATGTTAGAGCCTGAATACTGCCGCCAAATCCTTCCACAAGATGTGTTTGATAGATGGGGTATTGCTTTATGCGAGTCTCTGATTGATGGCTCCCAAAAATTTTATTGTCCTTTTAAGGATTGCTCTGGCTTGTTGATCGATGATACAGGAATGGAGATTGAAAAGTCAGAATGCCCTTTCTGCAAAAGATCATTTTGTGTCAAGTGTAAGGTTCCTTGGCATTCCGAGCTTAGTTGTAAAAAGTTTCAGAAATTGAAGAAGAAAGGTGATGATAGTATGTTGGTAGATCTTGCAAAAAGGAAAAACTGGAGAAGGTGTCCCAAGTGCAAGTATTATGTTGAAAAATCTGTTGGTTGCTTCTACATGAAGTGCAGGTCTGTTTGCTTCTCTAAATTTGTTATTTTCTTTTTCTCTCAAAAGGGTATATACATTTCCTGTTATTACTACTAAATTAATTAAAGAAGCTGCTGCTGTCTACTTTTGTTACGGTTTATCAATTGCTTTTGCTGATCTTGGCCATAAGAGTCAGCTGGTTTGCATTTCAGGTTTTTGCTGTATGATATGTTGCGTTTCTTGAATTCTTGTGACATGGAAAAAAGAACTTTTGGTACTCTTTATCAGCAAAAACAAATAATCCCGAAGTTGTAAGATAAGTTGTTTGGAAAACACAGCCTTCTTCTCAAGTTTCATATGTCTGTTAATCTCTCGCACCATTGCCATAATAAGCTTGATTTGGAATATAGTTTCCTCTGATTTTGCATTCTAGATTGTACGTTGTTGACAACAAATATGTATATGGTAATATAGGCGTGTATGTTATATTTAAGCAGATATAAGATATATAAATCAGAATTTTCTACCCTTGCTTTCTTTTTTGGTGTGAAATCAGCTAAAGGCTAAAGCTTTTCTTGTTAATCACATTTGAAGCTTTACTCATCAAGTCCATAATCCTCACGTACGGGGATTTAATTATTACTCATTATCTTTTTCTGTATCCGTTTTACTATTATGTGACTAAACTATAATAATAGGTGCCTGTCTGAGTTCTAATTTTGTTGGTTGAATTATTAATTGATTCTATGTAGATTTTGCCTGACATGGTTCTTTTCTGCCTTTAAGTCAAGTTTCCTGCGACTGTTTTGTGTATATACGATGTCTCTGTTGTTCCTTCTGTGCATAACTGAGTTCTGAATGAAATTCAAGTTTCTGACCTGGAAGCCTTTATAGCTTGTAGACAGGGCAGAGGCAGAAGAAGTCTCAGGATTTGTGCTCAAGTTCTGTTTGTTAATTCGGTCTTTTCTCTTCTCTTTTTTTTTTTTTTTTCGTGTGTGATCACAGGTGTGGATATGCTTTCTGTTATAGATGCGGTGCTTGCTCAAGCACTAGTTCACATTTCTGCCCCAAGTGTAAGCATTGAAGGTGCACATAAATTTTACGATTTAGTAATTGTAAACACAAACTGCTTATGGTTTACTACTTCAATTTGATGTAAATGGTGATAAATATTATATATTAGATAATTGTTTCCTGTTTGTTGATGCTGAAGGCCAATTTATCTGCTTATACCCTAGTTGAGGCATATACTGCTGCACGAAAAATTTAGTAAAGCTTTATATCTGAGTCAGAGGCAGCTGCACCGAGATAGAGGCAAGAAACAGCCACTTATTCTTACTAGCTAGTTCAAAGGGGGGCAGTTTGGTTTGCCTTCGTTTTAAGTGAAAAAAGGAAAGAAGCAACTAAAGCAAGACAAAAGTTCTTAGATCAACCAAAAGCTACAGAGTTCAAGCCTCAGTCAGACCACAATTAAGTCAGAGCACAAGTAACAATAAGACATGCCCTGATTCATCCCTTGCATTCTTCTGCAGGTTGCAGCAAGTTTTGCCTCAGAGCATGTGCGTAACTATCCTGGAATATCTAGTAGTTAAGCATTTTTACCTCCTTGAACAATACCCTGTACCCACTACACGACAGGCCAATTTCCACTTTCCCAAGCCATTTTGAACCCACCGGAGGATTGCCCTCGTACTTCTTCAACGCGGAGCCTCAATTCGGGTCCAATTAACTTTAAAAATGAAAAAACAAAACAGAAAAAGAAGAAGTAATTCTTGGTACTTTGCTAGTTAGAAAGCTACTGCAGCCGCAGTCCATTGTGAAGTTGTGTTAAACTTGCATTATCTCCGTTTGAGTTCAATCTCCAACAATCATTTGGTATTGTTTGCACCCAATTAGCTGCTCCACCCTTTCCTATGAATACTTTAAATCATCCCAAAGGTGACACTTTATAATATGATCTGCTTTTTATCTTAGAAAAAGGCAAAATAAAAGAGTCAAAAGTCGTTACTTACCCACGAAGCTCTACAATCTTAGTCCAGGATGAAAAAGAACAAAAACATTAAAGTAAGTAAGCCTTATTTACTATAGTGATAAAGATGCTGAAATAGATTAATGAGGTATGTCTAAATCTTTTAAAATTTTATTTATAAATTCATATTAATACACTTGGAATATTTTTGAAATTTAAATTATATGTTTAGTATGTAAAAATGGTATTTTATTTTTGAGAGGTGATGTCAAATCATATTAACTTATTAGAGGAAAAGTTTTTCTTTGAAATGTAAATTATAGTCAGTCACGTGTAATAGATTAATTTAGCAATTTTTGTTAAAAGAAAAAAAGGGATTTTTTTGATTAATTAGTTTTTTAAGGATGAAATTACTTAAGTAATTACAAACTAATAAGCTATTAAAAGCCAAACACAGTGAAAATATGAGAAAAAGAAAGGATAAATAATTATTTACCATAGGAGGCTAATGCATAATTAATCTGAAAAACAAAATCTTTTTGAGTTTCATCAAATCAAATCAAATTTTTATTGAACAAATCAAAAGCAATAATATTTTAAAGCTCATCTGGCTTCGTTCGATTTGATGAACGAGGACAATCTTAACTAAGACCAGATTTTACACCATGAACCGAGAGACATAGGTGGTTCCTGCATGCAAATGGGACCCAGTTCATGCACCGCTGCCAGCTAAAGTTCCGCAGGCGAGCCAGACATGGGCTTAGGTGTTACAATATCAGGTTCAATGCGATTCTACTTGAAACTTGAACAGGAGGTCTGCTTCTGGTACTCCTTGGAATGTAGAGGAAAAACCTAAAAGGTGAAATCGTCAATCCCGGAGAGGCACGATTGAAGCAGGTAAAAACAAGCACGTGTACTTTTGAATTCATATTTTCAAAAACTACCTAACCTTAAGTCAATGATCATAAATAATTTCCGCAAATACCCAACAGGGAGCTCCAAGTTCCAAACTTTTCATGGAATTCCAACAGACTGGAGTCTCTAAAGACTCGCGACACAAGCCGAAGACACCAAAACAAGAAAAGCCCATATCAAGAAAGAAACAGAAAGTGGAAAAATCAGCAGAAATGACTGAAACTGTGGAGCTAGACGATTTGGATGGGTTCTTTTACACACCTATTTCGAAGAAAGGCAACAAGAACACAACTGAAATATCTGTTGAATCATACAGTGAAGAAAGAGACCTCAATGTTGCTATATTGGCTTCTCTCCAGTCCACCTCCGCGTCCAACAATAACAAGCAACTCAATTTCAATGATCTTTCTCAAGACTATCGAAACTATTGTTACATTGATGATGAGAATGATGATCTTAGAGTACTAGATTTCACACCTTTACCCGCTACTTCCAAGAAAGAAATGGGGAAGAATCGCTTTGGATTTTCAGTGACTGAAAAGGGACATTCTTCAGAACCCAACGACCACCCACAATTTGTTTGCGAGATTTGTGTTGAATCCAAGACTGCAGATGAGTCACTTGCAATCCGGGGCTGCACTCATGCGTACTGCACGGACTGCATGGCCAAGTACGTAGCTTCAAAGATACAAGAGAATATAACCGGTATCTATTGTCCTGTATCAGGTTGTGGAGGCTTATTAGAGCCTGAGTATTGCCGTTCAATTCTTCCTCAGGAAGTGTTTGATAGGTGGGGTAATGCTTTATGTGAAGCTTTGAATCTTGGATCCCAAAAATTTTATTGTCCTTTTAAGGATTGCTCAGCAATGTTGATTAATGATGGAGGAGAGGTTATAAGGGAATCTGAGTGTCCTCATTGTAGGAGATTGTTCTGTGCACATTGTAAGGTCCCTTGGCATTCAGGGATTGATTGCAACAAGTTTCAGACCTTGCATAAAGATGAACGAGAGAAGGAAGATATAATGTTGATGAAGTTGGCAGAGAATAAGAAATGGAGAAGATGCCCAATATGTAGGATCTATGTGGAGAGGACGGAGGGTTGTAGATACATGAAATGCAGGTATATTTTTATTTGCTGTTTCGTCTGTAGTTCTTTTTTTAATTAATTGGTCAAATGGGCTCCTCTATTCGGGTTGTTTTTCATTTTATAGTTTTACCAGCATGCTTAATTGTTTTCTTAATCCCTGGTAAATTAGAGGTCACTAGAGTTAATAGAAAACTTTATTATTCTGAACTTTCAACCAATCAAAAGTAATTACTTAAATAATAGATCATTAGGTTCACCTGTCACATGTGGATTATTTTTAGAGCTGCAGATCTTCCATTCCATTCCATATATAGTTAATCCAAGCTTAAATTTCACGTATCTTCCATCACTTAGCATTCTGCCACATTTAGCTTTCCTGCTTGCTCTCTTCAGTCCCACTATTAAATGACTCTGCTTCTATTAGTCGTCAACTGGTCATCTAATTGCATTGTTTAACTACTTGTATCGCTGATATCATCTGACTAGAAACTTTATAATGGTAAACAGGAAGAATGTCTAGTAAACGGGAAGAATGTTCACTCAATATTGTAGCTACTTATTTATCTGTCTGACATGTCGCGGTATTTGAAGTGATTGGTTTTGGTAGAGATTTATGATGATTTAAACTTCATTCGTGGATTTACTTATGGTTTGAGCTACAATTTCAGCTTCATTTTTTTTAATTTACCAACAAAACTCGTGCCCCATTTAGACTTTAGACTAAACTGGAATCCTGCCCAATAATATTACGTTGTTCCTAAATTTAAGAGTTCAAAACATGTTCTTTTAGAATTGATGAATGATAGGCTTTCTTGACACCTTTTCCTTTTTTTGACTGTATGTTGCCTAGAGTAGAACCAAGTTTTGTTAGATCTAGAACATTTGTTTCTTATTCTCGTGGATGGATATGATAAGGAAATTGGGTCGATCAGAAATGCTGGCAACCACTCGTTAAAAAGAAATTCTCCATAAATTTGACATTCTTATTGGAGTCATTACTTCCAATAAGGGAGAGATCTTAATTCTGTACCTTGAAATTATCATTCTCCTCCACAACTATGAAGTTGTGAAGATGGCAGTCAACATGCTAGTCCCAATTCAATAATTGTGCAATGTTAATATCTCACTCTTCTCCAAGACTTACAGATATAGCATTGCTCAATGCTGTCCAATCTTTCACCAAAATTTGGTTGAATGATCAAAAGAAATTCTATCTCATCACCTTATGATAATTAGTGTCCTTTCTTAGTTCCGGCCTTTGAGCAGCTTTGATGCAAGACAATTGTGTCTGTGTTTACTGAAAGTGAATTTTTTTTTTTTTTTTTATGTACGAGTTTCCTTTAATCTTTAGTTGAGATGCTTCATGCAAACATCTGGATAAGCTATCTTGAGACATAATGTTTTAGTCAAACCTCATGATGACATTATCATAAACATGCTCATCAGCTTATACATGGGTTCAAAATGTTTTGCAGTCAAAGTTTGATATTATGCAATTGCAAGTCTTTAAAGCAAGGAAGATATATCTTGGTGGAACATCATCTATTTGCATTTCATTTTGTTCTACGCTTGTCTTATTGAGTCTTTCTGCTTTGAGCAAAGGTTAATTGGTCTTGTTCATGACAGAAAGATACAAACACATACGCAGATAAATCCTTGGAAAGAATGGAGGCTTTAATCAAGTAACAAAACAACACTATCCTTCGTAGATATTTCCTTCCAAACCATATATAAACATGTTAACTAATAGTTAGAACAAAGTTACAAACTTTTTTGTTCTTATTGGCCTCACTAAGTATTTGTCCTTTAATAAAATTACAGAATCTCTGTTCAAATTGCAGAATTGCAATTGTTGGTGGTCTTTCTTTGTGTATGGTTCTGATCCTTTTTCTCCTTTTTCATCATTAAAACTTAAATATCTTTAACACTTGCCTTGCAGAGACAACTGTTGTTGCATGTGATTTTAATTTTAGCCTGTAGATAAACTTCTATCATCTGCAATCTTAACACCCAAATTGCTAGCTGGTTGTTTTAATAATTATCTTCCAATCTGACCATATCAAATGCAACTAATGAGAATAGACTTGATGAATTTTCTGTATAATAAGTCAGCTAAGAACTTTGCTAACTGTTGGTCATTGTCATTTGATTAAAGTTGATTGGAGTTAAGAGAGGAAGTCCATAAAAGCATGATATTGTGTAATTTTTGTTCTAACTTTTGGATTTAATACAGGTGTGGAACTCATTTCTGCTACAGCTGTGGAACTACAAAAATAAATACTCAATCTCATTACTGTAACCACTGCAAGGGCTAATGTTCACATCACATGATACAGTTCAAGTATTTGTGTTCTGTTTGGGCTTCAAAATTTATTGATGACAGTTAAAATATCACCCCATATGGCCTAATACTTTGGTTGCTATTTTAACTGCAACGTTAGTTGTTCGAACGACAAAGGATTGTTTCAGTTATTGTTCAAATTCTTTTTGGCCCTCAGTGCAAATTTTATTGATTTTCCTGTTTTTATTATATATATATATATATATATATACACAAGAAGAGTTAATCCAGAGTGTGCAGATAGGATCTTTACGAGTGGCAAAATATTATCTCAAGAGTTTTAATAAAATTGTATATATTAAAACTATTACCATAATTATGTATTTTAACCATTTACATAATATCTTAAATATATTATAACTACTACCATAAATTACACCATGTATCTATAATTCTAAATCACTGTCAGTATTAAGGCTTGTTTTTATAGTATGTCCCTGCAAAATTGAGGTCATGAACTATGACAGCAAAACTATCTGAACATGCAGAATTGAAGTCACATTATTTCTTAATCTAAAAAATTAGAATTGACGTAATGTTATTCTTTTCATTATAATTATATAATAGTTACTGCATAATTGCTTGATTTAAGGAAGAAATTTACTTTGATTTTTATGGATATGCATTATAGATAAGTTCTTTGAAAACATTGCCTCATTAAAGAATCTTTGGTAAATATTTGGCTTATGAAAATATTAACAAAAATATTAATCTTATAACAGTCCGAATAAATCAACGATTTTAACAAAAATATTAATCTTATTTGTAATTTAAGTTTAACTAGTCGTTTATCCGCGTGCTGCACGGCCATTATTTATATTTTGATTATAAAATTATTAATTCTAATATTATATAAATTATCAATATAATTCATATTATTATTCTATTAGAATTAAAAATTATTCTATAGTTAAAAATTAATTTATTAGTAAATATAATATTTGAGAATATTATTTTTATAATTAAAATTATTATCTAATTAAGAACTAATTTATTAATTAATATAATATTAAAATATAATTAGTATATATGATATTTTTAAAATAATTATTATCTATTTAGAAAACTAATCATTATCTAATTAAAAACTAATTTATTATTAATATATTATTTTCTAGCATTAAAATGAGTGTTTAATTACGAATATAATTTATTAATCAATAAATTAATTAAAAATTAAAAATTATATTTTAATTTTAATTATATATTTTAAAGATAATATATATATTAAAATAAAAAAATTTATATGTTAAAAATTAAGTATATATGTCAATCCATGTGTCAATAAGCCTGTACAAAGCGCAATTCAATAGAGAGATGAAGAGGTCATATTCGTTATTATACACTACTAGAAACCCCTAATTTCAACTAAGCTGAAATTTCTCCGCTTCATCAGGCTAATTAAAAACGTTCGATTATTAAATGACCAAAATGCCCGCCTCTGTTGATGTTTCAAGGCAAATTACAAGGGTATAGATCGGAAAGAAAGTGGAGGCATGACGTCATTTAAGAAAAACAAAAAAAGGATTGAAACGTTTTAGCCTAACGACGAACGAAAATGGGGAGCGAAAAAGAGGACATGCAGAAACAGAATCATAATAACGTGGCCGTACAGTATAAAGCCACGTGTACAGAAGCTGAACAAAAAGAATAAAGCAGTACTAAAAGAGAGCAGTTTCATTGTCAAAAAGCTAAACTACTTTTGTATGCTTATTCTCTCTCTTCTTTACTTAAGATGCTGATGGAGAAGTTAAGTTAATAAAAAGTAAGCTTCTTTTTCTTCTAGGTATTTTTGGCTTAGTAATGAGGAGTACTGAGTCTACTGACACTGTACTTCTCTTTCTTAACTGTAACTCTCTCTCTCTCGCTCTCTCTTTAGTCTCTAGTATTTGATCACTTCCATGCAGTTTAATCGTTGGTTTTTATTGTTTTATTTAGCTAAGCTGTCTTTCTGCATGAATTAGTTTTACTAATATTTGTCTATTTGATCATGATATTTACTGTTTTGTTTAATGATTTTCTTATTTTTTTCTTTTCTTTTTTCTCTTTTCTGGATTAAGTTGATTGATTCACTGCTCTTAACTAGCTAGTAGCTAGGGTTGATCATGGTTGTGGAGGTTTATTTTTGCTGAATAAATAAGAGGAATATAGGAAAGGGGAAATTTTTCTCAATCTTTAATTCCATATATGTATGGCTGAGATGAGATTCTTCTAGTGTAGTGGAGTAATATGCTTAATTTTGGCTTTCATTTGTTGATTAATACATTATGATTGTTATGTCTTTCTAATTCCATATGAAATTACATTGTTGAAATGAAATCTTTTCATGCCCATTGTATATGGATTTCTTTTTGTTTTCTGATTAGGATTATTGCCTGCACATATTAGAAATTGGAATTCTGTAGTTTGTATTCAATCATGTGTACTGTTTCCTTTTGTTTTTGTTTCTCTTGGTTTTTCCTTTTCATTTTGGTTTATGCAGAACATAATAAATACATAGTATAGTTAACCTATTTTTTCGGAAGGAATTAAGCAGTACTATGTTTTTATTCTTACTTGTATCCAAAAGATGAAACTTGATATTGTAAGTAGCTCTGCTAAGCTGCCAAGCTAATATAGAGGTTCTTCCTTCTACAAACGGAAAAGAAATTGCACGCGTCGAGTGGATTAGAGAGGGTAGGGTTCCTCTACAAACCATTCGGGCTAAAATTGATTATTGTTCATATACAGTTAGAACCATTTATGGGGTATTAGGCATAAAAATTTGGACATTTCTAGACAAAAAATAATAAACCCTTACTTGACTTGTCTTTAGCGAACTCGCCTTGGGCAAAAACGTATTAGTGGCTTATATGCCGTGGGAAGGTTACAATTTTGAGGATGCGGTACTCATTAGCGAACGTCTGGTATATGAAGGTATTTATACTTCTTTTCACATACGGAAATATGAAATTCAGACTCATGTGACAAGCCAAGGACCTGAAAGGATCACTAATGAAATACCGCATCTAGAAGCCCATTTACTCCGAAATTTAGACAAAAATGGAATTGTGATGCTAGGATCTTGGGTGAGAATTGTTTCTGCTCTGGATTATGTGATCCTTATCACCTTTTATTTTGTAGCAATATCTTGAATCAACCAGATAATTGTAACTGTAAATTGCTTTTCTGAAGATACTATGCTAAGATTTTATTGTGATCATTATTTTTCTTGATATGCAAAGAGCGCTGACCTGACTGAAATAGCTTCCATTGATGTTATATGCGAATGTTTTTTTCTAACAAGGTGTTGCTTATTATTATTCACAGTTCTTGAGAGATACATCAGAAACATAAAAGAGAAACAAAGGAGTTTTTGCTGCAGAGCAGCTGAGTATTCTGAGAATCACTAGATCAATTGATAGTGGCTAGTGATGGATGAGTATATTGATCGTCTTTTCTCTTCCTCTCCTTGGGCAGATGGAGATGCTAAGGAGAGATCATGTTGGGACTATAGTGAAACTGGTCAACTAAATGTCTCGGTTTCCACTTCACTAAGACTGCATGAAAATGACAAAGGAAATTCGCTCTTAAGTGTGACTAGTTCAGAACAAAATATAGATTGTTTACCCGCTCAAGATACTCCATCACTTGGTCTTGATAGTGAGTCAGATTATGTTGTTGACAAAGGTTTATTTTCTGGGAAAGCTCAATCACAAAAGGAGGGTCAGAACTGCAATCATGACCCCTCCCCAATGATAAATGGCAGCTTAAAAATGAAAAATATGGGCCTGCAATATGACACAGCTCTTCCTACACTAAATTCTGTGGGTCTTAGTTATTCAAAGCAACTTCCAGTGCTTGATGATTTAACATCACCTCTTTCCTTTACTAAGGCAAACCGTGCTGGGCTCAATGACAGTGCAAGATTCGAGTACCAGAGATCCTTCAAAGATGTGCAGAATCCATCATCTATGACTCAATTGTGGCCTTCAACATCTTTTGAGGATGTTTCTTCTTTGTCTGCTGCTATGGGACAAGATACAACACAACAATTCGACCTTCAAGGAAATTTAGGAGATGATTTGGACTTTTTGGGAAGAAGATACATAAGCATGGATAACATTCTGCAACTTGATAAGTTGTCTGCATCAGTTGTCTCAAAGGTATGAAATATCCTGTCTGTTTCATTTGTGCTTGCAAAATATGTGGAGAAGTAGTTGTAAAATAGGTGAATGACAATGTTTTTTGGGTCCAAAATCATTACTGGCGAAGTCTTGTCTTATTGTTTCTCAATTAGTTAGTTTCAGGTGTCGAGAATTTCACTAATTTCTGCTATAATTTCTTACATATAATGTTGCAGGACAAGGAAAATTTGCAAGGCTATCCTTTATCTCGTTTCACAGTTGGTTCCAATATGACAATGACAACAAATGGAGTATCATATCTGTCACAGGTGCTAATTGTAGTTCAGTTTCTCTTGCTTTCGGAGACTCGTCACTTGTCAATTTGCTACTATGAGTGGTTGTAAAATTCTTATCACCAGCTAGAGTTGAATGAAGAGGATCCCATAGCATATAATGAACACAGCTTATATTTCAATTGCAGACTGCATCAACTGCTCCTGCTGCCAGCTGCAATGGAACTGGAAAGCCTCGTGTGAGGGCACGTCGTGGTCAGGCTACTGATCCACACAGTATAGCTGAAAGGGTTAGTCGTTCTTGTAGTGTATTTTGATTCTAAGTATTTCTTAATATGTTGTCTCTAATCTTGAGCTTCACATTTTTACATGTTGAGGTTGACTTGAAATGTTGCAACCCAAAAGAAACTGAGTTTTGTGTATACAAATATTCATAAGTTTTATTAAAACATGCATTTGCAGCTTCGAAGGGAAAAAATTGCTGAAAGGATGAAGAATCTGCAAGAACTTGTACCTAATTCTAGTAAGGTACTATCTTTTACAAAATGATTCAGTTTCTGTCCCTAACATTAATCAAGTAGAAATGCCTCTATCATCACTGTTGAA
Organism: Ricinus communis; assembly: GCF_019578655.1. Lineage (NCBI taxonomy): Eukaryota > Viridiplantae > Streptophyta > Magnoliopsida > Malpighiales > Euphorbiaceae > Ricinus > Ricinus communis. Next base: position 29,324,062 of record NC_063258.1, read on the forward strand.
GATAACTGATAGTCTCTCTCAGAATTTATAACTGAAAGAATTGAGTATAAAGTAAAATTAGCCTTATTTTCTGAAATAACTTGCTTCATATCTGTGCCCCCAGCAAATGCGCTTAAAGTAGCTATCTAGTTTTGTTCCAGCCTCTCTACTGTTGAGTTTTTATTAATTGCGTTCAATTTGGTGAGCTTTTGTCAAATTGTTTGTTAGGAATTTCAGTATGTTTATTTTACATAAATCGACAATGTCTAGTGGTTATTTGCAAGCGGACATCTATCAAAAGAAACTATCGGGAAAAGATGGATATGGGAATAAGAATAAGAAAGTATCTTGTTAAGCTTCACCTTTATACAATGCTCTTATTTCACACATGCACAAGCACTAATGGCTATATAACAAGGGCAGCTTTATCCTTGGTTTGCAGGTTGATAAGGCATCTATGCTTGATGAGATCATAGAGTATGTCAAATTTCTTCAGCTCCAGGTGAAGGTATGATGATGGACAAGTTTTTACGAAAACAGAATCGCCTCTATAGTCAACCTTTCCTAGGATTAGTCATGCCCTTATTATATGATATTCCAGGACGGATATTTTAGTGCTATTTTCAAATGGTTACATCAAAATGCAGGTTCTTAGCATGAGCAGGCTAGGAGCCACAGGAGCAGTCATTCCTCTCATCACAGATGGTCAAGCTGAGGTATATTTAGCATTGCTTGTAAATCGAAAGCAAGTAAAATCCCAATCAATAAGAGAAATGGCTTTTACACCACCCAATATAGTAGGGTGACTGCAGCTCCAATGAGTGAAAATGCCAATAGTGGGCTATGCATGTATTATACTGCATAGGGAGCAGAGCAGGGATTACCTTTTGGCCCAACTTCTACTGCTTATAGAACTTTTCAATAAAAATTAAATTTGGTCGGTTTATTATTCAACTGCCTTAGGCTTCAATAAATTTTCCTGGATCAAGTATCTGCATGCCGACATCTGAATAGGATAATCATGGGCTTATAATTCATTAAAATATTCATTCTTTGCTTAGTGAACCATAAGCAGGTGATTATATCATTCGAAGATGAATTTATGCCGGATAGCTGAATATAATATAGATTATGGTATAGACAAAGATGATTTTCTATGATGAACATAATTCTGACTTCTAACAGTTCACCTTGCGGGCTATCATCTCAGGGTTCTAACAGTCTGTCACTCTCAACATCAGCTGGTCTTGGAATCGATGTTGCTCCATCTTCAGACCAAATTGCCTTCGAGCACGAAGTACTGAAGCTCTTGGAATCCAATGTGACTAAGGCCATACAATATCTTCAAGGTAAAGGCTTCTGCCTCATGCCAATAGCTCTTGCTGCTGCCATATCCAGTGGAAAGGCATCATTATCCTGCAACAGTCCTGATGACAAGAAGAAAATTAGATTCAACACTGATATTGTTCATGATAACAACGGCAGCAGTCGCAGTAGCAGCAGCAGCAGTTGCAACTTCTCTGGCACTGAGACCTGTCAAGTGTCCTACGACTGCAACATTATGACTGAGCAGCTCGGAAGTAAAGGCATGGTAGGCAACGGTTGCAATGGGATTCTCAAGCTAGAAGATGCAAAGAACCAATTTTTGAGAGAACTGAAACCTAAGATAGTTAGCAATCTCGGTTAATGGCCAGTTTTCGAAGCTATTTGAGGTAGATCCCGAATTAATAAGACCACTGGGACACATTTCTTTGCTGTTGCTTTACTTTTACCGTGTTTTGAAAATGAATCAGTTGGTGCATTCTGAAAAACACATACACGCAGTCATACGAATGTACATGCACTTTTCTTTATCCATCATCGAGCAATGGGAGATGGTGATATTGCACGTTGGTAATGTCATTTTCTGTTCAACCATTTTGTAAGTTTATGTTCCGCATTGAAGACAGTAATGGCATTGGCATGCCATTGGTTTGTTAGCTGCTGCATCCCGCTACGTTTCGAAAGATGATTTTGTCAAACATCAAAGAACCCCTTGGATTACATTACTCTTCAAAATTCAACATCCCGAAGCAATGAGTAGAAGACCTAAAATATCATTAACATAATCTTGCGCTGGGAAAAAGAAACCACCCACTTAATCACCAGATTATACGCGAATAGTTTACCTGGGAGAACTGCGTTGAAGCGAATTTCTAGAGTCAAATGCATCATACTGGACAATAAAAAGAAAGAACCCTTCATATTCCCTATGTTCTCACGTAATCACAGCCTAATTGGAAAAAAAAAATAAAAAAAAAATAAAAAAAAAAATAAAAAAAAAAAGAAACTACCTCACTAAATTAAATTTTAAAAAAGAAATAAAATTATATTCTACAATTACTCTTCCTCGAGATGGCTCTTTCCAGAGTACAGGTAAGATGTAGGGAAAAAAAATTGAGGGGACCATGTTAATGGCCTAACCTATATGGAAACAACAATGGGGGATAGAATACAATAATTACATTCCTACTTCTCGTGCTTTTTCATATAGGAAATAAGAAGAAATTAAACAAAACAAAAAGATTTGAGAGTAGAATGAGAGTCGAGGGCCTCAAGGCTTGTTAATATCCATTAGCTGTTTTCTGGGATTTCTTTCTGAAATTTGCAATGCTGCAGTGTGGACAAATGTACTCCAGTCCATCTGTCTTGGCATAGTCCTGCAAATCACCAGACCGATGTCATGCAAATGAAACTATTGCAGTTCACTGGTCTACTCAAAAGGAAACACCAGCACAGCTAAGTACAGATCACCCAGAAATTTTTGCATTTAGCTAAAGCAACATTACGTCCATGAGCCATATCTGAGGACCTAACAGATTACCCGTGACAATAGTTGACTGCAACAAAAACTAGACCAAGGCACTCGTACCTTAAAGGCGCCAAGCCCCTGCCTCCTGTCACAGCCAAAGTGAGCCCACTCACCACAAATTCCACAGTTCACCCAATCACCAGCTGCGCTACTGCAAAGCATGAATAATGGTGTTAGCATTATGTACTTTCTTGAGAGAGAGAGCGACAAAGAGAGAGAGACCCACCTGTGACACAACAAGCAGCATTCTCCATCTACGTCATCATGTGCCAATTCATATTCTAAAAGGTATGTTTCATAATGCCTCTTCAACGTATTTCCAACTCCCTAGAAGTCATTGAGCAAACATAAAGAGTTAACTTGCACCGAAACAGTAGATATGACAAGCATTTCACTGTTACTAGTAAAGAGGAAACTTAATGTTGCATTCGTACCCTTCATTTTTAATAATTGATTATCCAATATTTTAGAGTATAATTTATCCATTCACTAAGACAATTGGTGTCAAATAAAAAGGAAAGAAATTAATCTTGAGTTAGTAATAAATTATACTTTCAAGGAAATGTGATTACATAAACAGAAAGTGGGGCTAGCCATGCCCCAGTGCAGATTTATCTGGTCCAACATTGCCACTGCTTCACTTTATAAATCTTAGCTTATTATTAGCAGATATTAGCACAAATCAATGCCAATAATATTTTGACTATCGACACTTAACTATAACTATTACCATCCCAACTATTAAATTGTTTTCTTAAAGCAAGTCAAATTTCCACAATTAACTTGAAAATTACATGAAAAGGAAAGACTACCAACTAGGGCATTTCCAAAAAAGAATTTGCAAGACACTAAAATAGATCAACGTATTTCAACAGAAAAAGATAGTTGTCTTCTAGCGCTTAACTATAAAATTTTAACATATCAGAAGCATAAATAAGTCAGCCCAACTACCGATGTGATAAACTCTAAGCTAAGGCCAATTTTGCATTGCCGTGAGACATTCCTGCTTCTAGGAATTTGAATAATTTTTAAATTGTTATGATCTCTGTTTCTCAGAACCTGCTTTTAGAGAAAGCATAGTTATTCTGCTTCTTCACAAAGTCAGATTCCAAAGGCACCTAAAGGAAAAATAATAATAAAAAAGCCAAAAAGAAAAGAAGAAAAAAAATAAAAGCAATTCCAAGCTGGCCTAAAATATCTCATGAATCATCAACAAGAAAAACTATAAATAGTTCGAATTAGGGAACCTTACAGTCATTCTATTGGTCAATGTATGATTGCGCATCTTTGAGAAAACCTGTCCTTTCCAATTGATGCCATTCCCAACATGAAAACCTCCTCTTGAAACAACCTAAGAACCATTTTTACCCTTTCAATAAAAGAATCAAGGCCGATTGCACTCAAATCAAGCTCATTCAGACACTTACTTCTCTGTACAAGTTGAAAAGGTCGAGACGTTTAGCATTAAGGATTGCATCAGGAAACTCAGCCAGTCCACCTTGAGGAACCAGGCGAGTGTGCCCTCGAAGGATCAGAAACTGCATCACATCCCTCAAAAATTCTTCCTGCCAGAGAGGAACATTTGGGGTAAATTGTTAGAAGAAAGGAGCCTGATGGAGTAACCAAAAAGTCCTTATTCATAAACAACATCATCAAAAAAGGGATCCAACTGTCGGGTCAAAAGATATGCTAGTGTCAACTTCATCTTGTAACACTCTGTTTACTACTTTGAGCACATACCATCCATAGGCAGTGTTAGTTCTGAAGTCAAAGACATTCAAAATGTTTAAACATATAATTAGGTCATATACAAGAAAGGAAAAAAGAAGGTTTACACCTATAGAGGAAAAGACAGAAGCCCACCTCAATCCACAAGTAAATGTGAAAACGAAACCATTAAAAATGCTAACATTCAGTTACACACATAGAAAACATGATTTTCTGGGCCAAACAATAGGAAGTGTAAAAATTAAAATCATCAAGTTGAAAAGTAGAAGATGATTCTTACCTCTGAGCAAGCTTGTATAGGTGCTCTACCACAGCCATGTTTCTTCAGGGGTAGTGGATTTAAGGAAATAATCTGTTGAGCCTGATAAGAGCTTGACAGAGATTTCCGATGTGATACAGGAGCTGGGCCAACTACACCATGCTTTGCAGGAGCAACTGGCAAACTAGGCTTCCCTTGATCACCATCATATCTTTCACCCTCAGCAAATCCAGAAAAAGGCAACATCTTATGATGCCGAGTGTGAGGAATTGGCCTCATTGCAGCAACATTCAGTTTTTGTTTGACACTTCCTCCATTTTCACGTTCAAGGCCCTTAGAAGTGAACAGTTTAGTTTCTCTGCATGGTTCAGATCTTTTTCGACTTGGTGCAGGGGGTATCAACCAGCAAGGAGGCTTAATGATAATAGAGTTATTTGGGTAGAGCTCTTTGCCTTGCCTTGTACAAAAGAAAAGGAGACGTTCCGTGTCTTCTTTTTCAAAAGAAGCCACAGACAGTCCTTGAATGCTAGCAATTCCCAGCATAACTAAGCTCCGGTAAGACACATCTGGAGCAAGTTGCCGCAACACCTACAATAGCATTCCATTAGACAAGGCTAAAAGCATATCAACAAACAAGTTTAACTCGCAGAATAATTCTCACTGTTTTGTTAGACATTTCTCAAAGCACACATTACCCCCCTGACTAAAATTGTTCAATGCCTCTAATAAAAATTCAATTTGCAAAGCCTTTTGATGATTGCTTCTCAAAAAAGCACTTGCTTATAGTGACATTTCTCATCTATCTAAACCAAAAAAAATAAAACTCATTCAAGGGACAGATGATAATCAGATTATTAACCATCAGTCAAGTATGGTCATACAGCATGACAATCTATAATCCTCACATTTGAGTATTACATCCACACAGAAGGTAGAATTAACAAGTACCCCTTCTCCATAGGACAACTCATGAAAATCACCTTGTACCTATCACGAATGCACCACTTCAGAGTTCTGTAGAGACAAAGATATACAGGTTAAGAGAATGTCACCTGTGAAGCCCATGAAGGAACCTTCAAGCAAACTTCAAAAACACTTGCCCCACATCCTATAGATGCGGACTTTCGAGGCTCAGAAGTCAACAATTTGCTTTCTTCAGAGCTAGGTAATGCATGGACTAGCTGACTGTTCTCAATAAGCTCATTCTTGATATGATTCTCCAAAAGCTGAGGCAATAAAGCCCCCGAATTAAGTGAGATGGAAAAACATCAGAACAATATAAGAACTCAAAGTAAAACAAAGATGAAAGAAGTGATAAAAGCATAGAAAAATGTAGACCAACAGAACCACCAAAATCTCTTTAAAAAATTTTCTACTTGCCTGATCATTAAAACAGGCCTGTGCACTGCCAGAAACTAAAAGAGATATATGAGCTGAACTACAGGTAGATAAATCACATCGCATGGTCACGACACCACGAGAAAATGTCCCTGCCTGAAGTGGAGGTGGTGGCGCACTGCAAATCAAAGATATCAGTGAATGAAACAGGAAAGCAACATTCTGATAATAGCAAAGAGGACACTGTTGATACAAATAATGGTTCAAGTCACTAATTTCTAGGAGTCAACTCAGAAAGACACATATAGCATTATAAAAAAAAAGGATGAAAAGCAAGAAACCAGAATCATTGAATACCTAGTACGATTATGAAGTTTACTCCCACGAATCTGCCAAAGCATCAGCATAGTAAACAAGAATCAGAAACACAAAAACTGTGGAATAACAAAAATACAAACAAGTAAATACAAGTGAGTGAAGCACTCAAGTATAGTTTAGATAATCTATATGCAAATAATTGGTTGTTCTGGCTAGATCTTTAGCAAGTAATGCTAAATTAACATGGCATTAATTTACACTACTTCGTGAGGTGCAGTTAATTGGTTCAATCAACTACATTGACTTAAATGTATGTGATAAATAGAAATTTGGAAACATGGAAAAAGTAAATGACAGTGCTGGTTTCAAATGCAGTTCCCAGCTTCTTTTGGAAACAATATCAAGTAAAGATGACGATATGAGCTGAAATTGAACTCACTTCGATGTTCAAGAGAGCATTTAGTCCATCCTCCAAGGATCCCAACAAACAAGCATCCTGGATAATGCATTTGCAGTTAATGGTGCCATTAATTTACTCAACCAAGTACAACTTTTAAGAAAATAGAGTAAAGATAAAACATCAAGCGTACCAAGGTGGATGGAAGCTCACAAACAAGAAACCTCATGGTCACATCATCGTCATATATCTTTATAGCAGGAAGAGTCCCAGAAGAACTTTCCTCATCCTGAACATCTGCCTCAGGCAGCGTAATGTCAATCTTTGGTGGCTCCCCAAGCAACCTTGGTCCCGGTTTACCACCAACTTTCTGGTTATTAGAAGATAGGCCAGTGTTGTTTCTTACACAGTAAAGACTAAAAGATGCATGAGCAAGTTGGAATGCATCACAAGTATGGCTGCAAGAACTGCAATCCATAAGCGAACACAGAAAACCAAAACGTTATTATGAAAAATTGTTAGAAACTATAGAAAAACATGCCATATCATCCTTTCAGATGGATAACCTACATTTGCACCTAAATTTATGCCAATGATCCTAATTTCTTAGTCCGTGGGACCCATTTTTACAGTATTCTATGGTAGGCCAAAAATCACAAGAAAAAGCCTTATATTGATTACCAGATGCTTTAATTATTTCTGATCTAGTCATTCCTTCATATATAGAGGGACACAAAACGTTACCAAGTTTACTTTTGATGAAGTAGATAATCATACCTTTGTACCACTGACAATAGAGCTTGACGAAAGTGAGCAGCTGCATAACATGAAAATGTACTTTTCCAATATATAACATATGGAACTCCCTAACATAAGCAGAAAGAACCATGATCAGAAGTCTTCACAAAAACATAATTAGATAAGCACCAGGTGCATATCTTTGCAGCTTCGAGTTGTCATACTGACACTCAGCTTAAATACCCAAGTTATCCAATAATTTATAATTAGCATGCTTCTTCATCTCCCTAGATGACAAATCTTAAGAATAAAATATCTTCGTGCGAGTAGAAAACAGACAAAAATACATGCTCTTACACACAGAAATATACATATAGCATCTCAGAACTGACGTAACCTTGGAGTGAAGTGCCTCTGCCAGTTTTTCACCATTTGGAATCTCTAAATAAACCTGTCCAAATATTTGATGGTACATTAGTCAATCTAATAAATATATCCTTGAGGCAAAAGTACTAACTACTAGTAATAAAAATTGCAAGTATTTATCAATACAAAGTTAAAAGCCATGATTTCTATTCTCTGTTTCATTTTAGGAAGGAAAAATGTATAACTCAATTAAACATAAGTAGTACCTACTTTATTAAGCACATGATGGTTTGCATATCTTAAGCTCATGGCAAAGAGAGACCAATAGACAAAATAACCTTACATACTTTTTACTTTCAAAGTTTTGTATTCTCTTAAGGTGTCCTGCTTCCCACGTGCTGATAATTTCAACTAAAATACAAGAACTAACAACTATAAAGTTGAAATACAGTCATTTCCAGGTATTTACTCAACTAAAATGTAATAGGCACAACGCATAAATAAACACTGACTCGGAAGTATTACATGACTTAAGCACTTCACTCACCAGTGATTTCACTATATCATATCGCACAGCAGGCAATGAAATTCTTGCCATTGACAAAATAAACAAGCTAGAACTAACACAATAAAAATCTGACAAGAAAAACTCACAGTGGGAGGCAATGTGGAACCAAATAATTCACATAAGGCATCTGGAGTGGACAGGTCAGCACCTGCCCATCTGAGAGAACCAATTTCTTCACTATCTTCAATTATTTCTCCTTGCAAGTATACAATATTGGGCTCTGATGACTGAAGCACTCGCCGGAATTCGTCAGTGCTTGGACTACTCAGTATCTGGACCTGCATTCCAACATGCACACATAAGCCTTCACAAATAAAATTTAACTACTCAATTAACGACAATTATCATCATACATGAAAATTTACAGTCGTAGATGCAAGAACATACCTCAAGACGCCCTGAAGAAGCAAGCTCAGGGAAAGGGTATCTGGGTTTATCACCAGGAAGAGGCTGCTTCCGCTTATTATCAATGGTTTTGCCACAGAGCACTGCAAGCAGACTGCAATGATTCCTTGAAGGACCTTGAGCATGAAACATCATGCATACATGCCAAGACCCCTCAATATCTTCTCAAGAAATAAAAACACTTTCTTTCCCTAACAGGGATAACTAATTGCACCAATGCCTCCCAACGATCAAATCAAAAACCAAAACCCTAAAATTTGCAGTATACCTATTGATCCTAGAATAACAATTTCACGCCACAAAAATTTCCTCCACCCAAAACAAGAGAAGACCTCTAAAAATTGAAGAATACCCACAAACCCAGATGGTAAGAACAATAAATCTAGCAGCAGCTAAATGGGGTTAAAAGAAGCAAAATCAAGAAATTAGTGAAAGAAGAGACCCAAAAACCAACAATCGAAAACAAGATACCCAAAAAAGAATATATAAGAGGGTAAAGTTAAAGAAACCCTAAATAGGACTAGTAGTAATAAAGAAATCTGAACAAAACTTGAAAGGACACATCTTTCTTTCTCTAATAAAAATCTATCTCACGCACCGAACCAAAAACCCAAAAAAAAAAAAAGTAAATGAAATAAAAATCATCCACAAAATAAGACTCGCAATAAATAAATTGAAAATATGGCTACTAGTAAATGTTTGTTGAAATTGACAACAATCAATCAAAAGACTCTAACTTTTGTGCAGAGAAAGTGTCAGTTTTTTTTACTACAGTTTCTATACTCAATTGGGTCAAAAACAAAAATCAAAACACTACTACATTAATAAAATCTCTCTTTTATATTGATATGATCTTTTCATTCATATATCTATTTTTTTGACAAACGTGAAATAACAAAGAAAAAACAAACCATATCATCCATCTTCAAATAAATCAAAAAGTAAAAAATTAAATTAAAAACAAAAACAAAAAATGAGTCTTTTTTTTAGTATCACATCACATTTAATTACATAGTTTTTCAAAATCAAAACAAATGGGCTTGCATAAGACTTTTTGCCCAAAAGATTCGGGTATTAAAAACTCAAAACTAAACATGTTACCTTGTTCTAAAAAGATTAATAAATATTATATTCACAACTTTATATTTCTTATTAATAATTTGTGTTTATGTATATATTTGTATCTATATATACTGTTATTCCCTGCTTGCTTATGTGTCTTTTTAGTTCTTGAGATTTCTGGGAATAATAAACCCAAAAAAAGGTGACCAAGGAAGATTCTTGTCAAGGGTCTTGTGCGAGTGGAAAATATAAACCCATTTCATACTTTCTTTTATATATATGCTTTTGGGTTTTTGTGTGTTGGATATGTATACATATCCATAATCTAAACTCTGGTTTTGTTGTTATCATCAAGATAAACATCGGGTCATGATCATCATCAATAATCGAATATGTTATCGTCATGAATCTCGCTGTATGAGTAATGAGGTGTGTTTATGAAAAGTATTAATATTCAGTAATGGGTGTGAGAACTAAAAATGGATTGAAAGATTATGTTTGTTCGTCGTTTTTATTGGTTTAGGAATTGATCATTTGGATTAAATTGAAAGTCTAATACTGTTTTACGTGTTAAAAACTAAATAAATCTTTTAAATCTGGGCAATGCCTTCCTGGGTCCCACGTTGTCAGAAGTGACTTGCTTTCTCTTGTTTTGTTTTATTGGTCTTAAACTCATTTCTGCCTTTTTTTTTATTTATTTCTTTTGTAAAACACTACCTGCCATTCTTAATATCTGCTAAGTTTCATGATTAGTAAGTTTTCATGTTTTTTTTTTCTTGTCTTTATTTTTCCAAGCAAATGAAACATATAAATAATAATCCCTGAAAATTTAAAAAAACTTCTTAAAATACTCCAATTTCATTTGACATTAAAATAAAAAATAATGATGAATCATATATGGTAAATATAAAAATTTATTAATTTCTTTATAGATATATTATTCATGATTACCTTTTAGTAATTCATTCGAATTGAAAATACTTTTAAATAGAATTAATTATAAAGAAATTAATTAAATTATAATAATTTATTCTTATGTAAATATCTAAAATTTATTAGATTTGTTTTAACATAAAGATAAAAAGAAAGATAATATTGTGCTTTATATATAAATATAATAAATAATATGAAAGAAATGATATATTCTCTCTTTGTTCAGAAAATTCCTTCATCTTTTCTATAAAAAAAAAAAAAAAAAAAAGAGAGCCACCATCGGATGTTCAAATTCATCGTATAATATTAGATTTCAGCTTAACAAAATGAAATTAAAAATAAAAATAAAAAATAAAGAGTGGTCATTGGCATAGCAAAATTCACAGCCTATTAAAATGTTAGTATATATCACTGGAAACTACCATAGATTTAGCAGTATTTGATTCCTCTCTCCCCTCAGTTCATAGAGTGTGACCCAACTTCCCTGCACCTCCTCTCTCTCCCAGACTAGACCCATGCCCCTATATTATATGTATATGCCGCCAGAATACTGTAAATAGATTGCATAAAACATCATCTGTTTGTGAAATTATGCTTCTGCTTTATCAGATTTCACTAGCACAAAAACCTGCGAAGATGGGTTCTGAAATTTCTTTTCCCATCTAAAACAAAACAATATGGAAGGATAAATGATACAAAAGAATTGTTGTTCTTAAACAAATTTGTGATTTTTCTCGACGTTGCTGTAGACAGGACAGAAATCATCATATTTTAGGCAATTAATAGGCTGCTGCATGGGGCAATTATAGTCATTTAGAGGAGGGGCTTCCTGGAGAAAATTATATTCGTATAATATCTATGAATTCTAGCAGAATCTTGCTCTGGCAAACCAGAATTTTATTTGGGCCCAACCAATTGCTGAAAAAGCTCCGCTCATATCCCAAATCATATTATTACTTGTCCTTCTCTCGCCTAATGGATAGATAAGATTCTGAAATCCTCCATTGGAAAGCCTACTTGCTCCACCATCCCATTACTTTCTGGAACTCAATTCTTTTTCTCGAAAAATAAAAGAAGTAAGTAAAAATGAAATGCCTGCACCTTCGTTTGGAGTAGTAACTCAGTTTATATTATAAGCCATGAAATCTAACAGCAACTTCTCTAGACATAAATAACCCCTTTTTTTTTTTTTGAAATGATGCAAATAGTGTGTTTTGTTTAAATTGTTTAGATATATTTCAGATTTAAATTTAAGAAAAATATAGATAGAAAAAATAAATATAATTTATCATATTTGAAAAACATAATTTAAAAGTACTAAGCCAAGTTTATATATTGATATGTTTTTTTTATTAAAAACTGCCATATTAACTTTTCTTCAGGTGTTAAATTTGTTGAAAAATTAAAATTGGTATGGATTTTTTAATTTATAATTTAATTTGATAAAATAATATATCAACGATAAATTTTGATAAAAACATCAAATTACATACTCTTTCCATTCCAATAAAGATTAAGAAATATATTCTTTTCATAGCTGACATTATTAACTTTTACTACTTTTTTTTTTTTAAATTACCTTTCTCAGAAACTTCAACTATCAATTATTCACATTAATTTTATTATACTTGTCATCTTATCCATAATATTGATATATGAGTAAAAATATCTATCAAAAATTCATTTAAATCAAAATTAATAAATTTCTAAGCAAAAAAAAAATTGAGATTTAATTTAAGATGATAATATTTATATTAATGAATGGTGAACATTATTACTATTGATTATTTGACTAATAATTAAAGTATATTATAATTTAAAACCAAGGAAGAAAGGGGTTTTTTTCTAGATAATTAATACAGTAAAATACGTTATTCTTTATGGTAAATCACACACCAAGAAGTCACATGGCAAGAATACGTGGTTAGCAAAGAGTAAATTCTGCTGGCAGATGACATAATTTATTAACTTCTTGCTGACTGTTTATTGCTTTCTGTTGTCCGAACTTTCCATTTCCTTGACAATTCCATGAAGAGTTTTCTTTCCCTATTTGCCAAGTCCAAGTACAGTATAAAATGGACAAAAGGATATCCATCCCTCTTATTATTTACTTTAAGTAATATTTTTGATACTCCAACTGTTTTTTGATAAAATAAATATAAATATTTTACCAATAAAAATAAATAAATATATTAATATAAAAAAATAAATAAATATTATTTACATATAAAGAAATATATTCTTAAATATTATCAAATGTATTGGTAGAATATTATATTGAAATACAACAACAAGAATTTTTTATTTTGTAGTATTAAACCATTCCGACGACTCCGATTGTGTTGAATGTTTAATGAGATTTCTTATTTTATTTTCATAAAATAGAAAGTTCAACACCTTTATAATTAATAACGATATTCAAAACACCTTCATAATAGAAGAACACAAAATTTCTCAAAAGATATGCTAATGTATATTTATTAAAACCAATTAATATAAAATAAAAAAACTATTATTGATTTAAAAAATAACTAATTGTTTATTCATGCATTGCATGACCGTTATTATTATTTCAATTATAAAATCAAGTTAATAGATATAAGCTAATAAATTTTTTAATATTTAATATTAATTACTAGTATTTTAAAAATAATAGTAAACTAACTACTTTTAGATATTCTTTTTAATTTTTCTATAATTTTATAATTTTATTAGTGCAATAATATAAAAATATTCTAAAAATATTTATTAATTAATTATAGTATTATATGAACTAATACTATTAATATAATTGATATTACTATTTTTTACATTAAAAATTTATATAATATTAAAAATATTATTTTAGATATTATTTTCTAGAATTATAATTATTATCCAATTATAGTTAATATAATATTAAAATATAATTAATATGTTATTTCTTATGATAGAATTAGTATTATTATCTGATTAAAAAATTATTGATTAGTTAATATAATATTAAAATATAATTAACATCCTATTTTTTAGGATTAAAGTCAGTATTTAATTAGGAATGTAACTTATTAATAAATAAATTAATAAAAAATTACAAAATTACACATCAACTTGAATCTCATATGTCAAAAATAAATACACATATTAAAATAAAAAATATTTTATATTAAAAATTAAACACACGTGTCACAAAAACTTAAAATTTTAAAAATTAATATATATATATATATAAGTAAATTTTAATAAAAATAAGAAAAAATAGACAGCAATAGGAAACAACAAAGCAACTGTTATGTTGTTTATTAATGCAATATATTAAGTTAATAATTTGTTAAAATTATAGGATACAATATTATGAGAATTTTTGTAAGCCCATATAAATATAAATTAATAAATTTTTGAGATATTAATATGTTATCTCTCTCTCTCTCTCTCTCTCTATATATATATATATATATATATATATTATTAATTTATGAAACCTAAATTTTTTTTGATATGTATATTTAATTTTTAACACATAAAATTTTTATTTTGACATTTGTATTTATTCTTGACACATGAGATTCAAACTTATATGTAATTTTATAATTTTTTTATTAATTTATTAATTATAAATTATATTATAATTAAAAATTGACTCTAATTCTAAAAAATAGCATATTAATTATATTATAATATTATATTAACTAATAAATAATTTTTAAATCAGATAATAATACTAAATCTATACTAAAGATAATATATTAATTATATTTTAATATTATATTAACTAATAAATTAGTTTTATAATTAGATAGTAATTCTAATATAGAAAATAATATCTTAAATTATATTATTAATATTATATTCAATAATAAATTAAATTTTTAATTATGTAATAAAATTAAAGTTCTAAAAATATAGTAATATTAAGTATATTGATATGTTAATTTATATAGTATTAAAATTGCTACTTAATTTAATGCACATAAAATCAAACAATGTAATATAGTAAAATATATATTAAGTAAATAAATTAACAAATTTTATTTATTTAAACAGTAAAAAGAGTCTTATCTTTTAAGTAATTAGACTTTTTAAAAGTTAATTTAGCTAGTTTTAAATTGTACATTCTCTAATATAATGGGTGAAACACCTATTTCTATCTCATTCAATTATTGGATAAAAAAATCGTATAGATTATTTATTTATTTATTTAGTATATCACACGGCTCTAAAAATAACACATGGATCTAACAAAAAATACATTAAATCGAATTGTTTTACGATTAATTAAATCCCATTGCATTAATAACTTTTATTCATGTTGTTTAGCAACCCTAATTCATAATTAGGAAGATGGATTTTGCTAAAAAAAAATAAAATAAATAGCAACATGGATTCGACATTTGCGTACGAATGACATAAAAGAAAGATTACGTACATCAATTTAGCCCACGTGATCGTACTATAGATTTTAATTTTATTCACAAGCTTAACTAAGGATTAAAAGTGCATAGGAGTCCAAACATGCAATTGGACCGGACCGGACCGGACCGCAGCCTCAATTCCGCGTGGTATTAAATTTCTAGAGCATTAGAACTCAAGATGCATGTGATGGGTTAGTTGCAGCAATACACGTAACCCGTTATTTTATCAACAAAAGCATTAAGTTTTTACAAATTAATAATAATAATAATAATATAAATAAAAAACAAAGTTGGACCCATTTTAATCTGAACATTAATATTGGGGCAAATCAAATCCGAACAAGCGGTCAATTTCAGCGAATCTCTGCAAAATAACTAATAATAATATTATAACAAATTCCCACATGCGGTTGGAGTAAAATGAGATTTTATATATTTATTTATTTACGTGCACAGGAAACAAACAAACAAACAAAGAAGGAAAGCAAGAAAGAAACAATAAATAAAATATAAAAAGGAAGTGAGGGAGGAAGAAATTTCCACTAATAGCCATATAAATTTCGTGAATCTATTATCTAATCTTTTTTATCCCATAACAATTTTGAAAAAGAAAAACTTCGCTGGTTCTAATATTGACAGGTGCATGTTGTTGTTAACCCTTTTTTATTTTTTTTTAATTCCTTTTCTGTTTCTCTCTTCATTTCTTTGCTTATATATAATCACAAATTTTTGTTTTATTTGTACATTCAAAACGCACGTATTCATTTATCGATTTTAAAAGGCAAAGGAAAATGAAAACTCAGATTCGATATTTTGTTTGTTCGTGGAATATACGGAATCAGGAATTCTACGCAATTTGAAATTTGTGTGGCTGTTTTGGAATTCATGGGGTTCCGAATGGTGGCTAGTTGATGTCTTGACTGTTTCTTTTTTTCCTCAATGGTTGATATGTGAGAGTGTTTGGTTTTTGTTGTTTCAGCTTTGGTTTGGATTTTGAGGAATTCCTCCAAAACACTGCGCTAGTTAATAATACTGCATCGTTTCGTTGAAGGCAGGTAACAATTCTAGGGTTGTCGTTGTCGTCGCTGCTGCTGCAATAATTGCGGGTTAGTTGCAGAATGATGTTTTGAGTTTGTAATTGTTTTACTGTTGCATGCAACGAATAGCCATGAAATAAAACTCTTATGCTTCATGAGAATTTTAGGTTTTAATTAATTTTTTTCACAGTAGCTGTGGATTAAGTTGTGAATAGAGCAAGCTTTTAGTTAAACAAATTTGAAATTTATTAAAATAGCTCTTTGCGTGTGTTTGGTGCAAAAATGAACGATTTCAATTCGGTTGAATTTTATTCATTATTGCTAGAATTCAGTTATTTCAATATTTAAAAAAACTTAACGAAGTGAAATGAAATCACATATAGTTTACCATGATTTTTTGCAGCCATTTTATTCAATTGAACTCTTGCACATGATTTTTCTCAAAATAAGGCCATTATGCTTATGGAGTTCTATTGTCAATGCATTTTGTGAGAATTGAGTTTGGAAATGGAAATTTTGGTTGTGTTACATTCCTTTGATTTGTATTAGGGTTTCCACCCTCACCAGGGGGAAATTGGAGAGATCAACTCGGGAGAATTTGTTTTGTGGTGCAGGAGTGAGGCTATAGCAAATGAGTCTTTCACAATGAGGTTGGGGATTAGGTGGGATTGCTGTCGATGGGCACCCCTGACAATAAAATATCTGATTTTGTTGATATAGTGAAGTCCTGGATTCCTAGGAGGAGTGAATCAACGAATGTGTCGAGGGACTTTTGGATGCCCGATCATAGTTGTAGAGTATGCTACGAGTGTGACTCGCAGTTCACTGTATTTAATCGTAGGCATCACTGCAGACTTTGTGGTCGAGTTTTTTGTGCCAAGTGTACAGCAAGCTCAATTCCTGCTCCATCTGATGACCCGAGGAATGGTGGTGAAGATTGGGAGAGGATCAGGGTTTGTAACTATTGCTTTAAGCAATGGCAACACGGGACAGCAGCTCCTGACAACGGGACCAATATGGGTAGCCCTGTGCTCAGTCCATCACCATCTGCGACAAGCTTGGTCAGCACCAAGTCCAGCTGCACCTGTAATAGTAGCGATAGCACTGTTGGTTCAACACCGTACTCCACTGGTGCTTACCAGAGGGTGCCATATAGCTCTGCTCTCAGTCCTCAACAATCAGCTCAAATGGATCCAACTGCAATTGAACAAGAAAATGCAACATGCGGAAGGTCTACAGACACTACTGCAGCTGCATTACATTCATCTGCGGACAAGTTAGGGTATTGCATGAACAGGTAATTGTTTTAATCTTTTCGTGTTTGAGTTTTATTCCTTAGTATCCCAAGCAGTGCATGCAAGTGAGCTATTCTTCTATGAACTCTTTATTTAGAGTTTGTGTAACCAAAAGGACGAAAGATTGAAAAAGAGAATTTTTCTAGTGCCTGATACCTTCTATTTAAGATATTACATTATTAGTTATCTTGAGCTGTTGATGCATCCACATATCAGAAGGTTTGTTTTGATTGTGATATTTAAGTGTAATCATTTAAACTCATATTACCATGTTTAAATGCTTTTTCATTATTAAAATGTAACTTATATCTTTTTTTATTTTTCTGTTCCAGGAGTGATGATGAGGACGATGTATATGGTCTTTATCGTTCAGTTTCAGGAACCAAGCATTTCTCTCATGCTGATGTCTACTATGGGCCTGTCACTTTTGATGAAATTGAGCACATGTATGGACCACATGAAATGATTAATGGTGGAGATCAAATTGATGCAACAGGAACATGTAGCCTGCCGTCGCCAGAGAATTTTTATACACAGGGAGTGGACAAAATTAAGAATGATGGGGAAGAAGCTTATGGACATGAGGATGATGAGTGTGAATCTCCTGTATATGATGTGGATGCTGCTGATGCTGAACCTGTTGATTTTGAGAACAATGGGCTACTCTGGCTTCCTCCAGAACCAGAAGATGAGGAGGATGAGAGAGAAGCTGTTTTATTTGATGATGATGAGGATGACGAAGCTGCTACCGGGGAGTGGGGATACTTACGCCCTTCAAACAGCTTTGGTAATGGGGAGTATCGTTGTAAGGATAAATCAAGTGAAGACCACAGAAAGGCCATGAAGAATGTGGTTGAAGGGCATTTTAGAGCTTTGGTTGCACAGCTTTTGCAAGTTGAAAACCTAACTGTGGGTGATGAAGATGACAAAGAGAGTTGGTTGGAGATCATCACATCTTTATCCTGGGAAGCTGCAACACTTCTTAAGCCGGATACGAGCAAAGGTGGAGGCATGGATCCTGGTGGATATGTGAAGGTTAAATGCATAGCTTGTGGGCATCGCAGTGAGAGGTAAAGTTGAAAAAGTTGAAAGGTTTGTGTATAATTGGGTACATTAACATAATGATGCAAGAATATATGTCGCCCTTTTGGCATATTTTTGGTTGCAGTGCCATTCAAAATTCTAGTCATTGTAGTTTTTGGCAAAACAACTGGAGGCTGCAGACCAATGCTCTCCCTCTCTAGTTGATTTCTTTTTTTTTGGGATCAAACTGATTGTCTTAGAAGGATGCTTTAAATGTTTTCTTGTGTATTTGACTATAGATATGGTCCCAGTTATTTTGCATGAACTATGCTGTCACGGGAGGTTATTTAGATTTTGATTACTGACATGGCAGATTTTATGTGGGATCTAACAAGTTTGAAAAGAAGAAAAAGAGGTTTTTCCCTCTCAATTTGAGTGTCACGGGATAAAATATCTGTTCTAGCAGAACATATAATCTAGGTAGGGCAGAATTAAATGGGGAAGGTTTTTGCTAGCTTGCTTTGAATCTGTTTAGTCAACATTTTCTTACCGGTATCTAATATCTCATCACACTAACGGGATTTTGATTATTTTTTTCTCTAGCATGGTGGTTAAAGGAGTTGTTTGTAAGAAAAACGTTGCTCATCGGCGAATGATGTCAAAAATAGATAAACCACGTTTTCTAATCCTTGGAGGAGCTCTGGAGTATCAGCGTGTTTCTAACCATTTGTCAAGTGTTGATACTCTGTTACAACAGGTTATAACTATCTAACTTCTCCTTTTGTATTGTGATTGTACTGAAGCATCTTGATTTTTAAGGTTTCCAGTGAGGGATTTATGCCCATGACCCATTTATTTCATCACATAAGTTCTTGCATTTCATCAAATGATAGGATTTGGTACTTGATTTTATGGGGCACTTTACTTTTCTGCTTTTTCAGGAAATGGACCATTTGAAGATGGCAGTTACTAAAATTGATGCTCATCACCCTAATGTTCTCTTGGTGGAGAAGTCAGTTTCCAGATATGCTCAAGAATACCTCCTTGCAAAGGACATTTCACTTGTTCTAAATATTAAGAAGTCACTTTTAGAGCGAATAGCCCGGTGTACTGGTGCACATATAGTCCCTTCAATTGATCACCTCAATTCGCAGAAATTGGGGTATTGTGACTTGTTCCATGTGGAGAAATTTCTTGAGGAGCATGGCAGTGCGGGGCAAGGTGGGAAGAAATTAACCAAGACCCTGATGTTCTTTGAGGGTTGCCCAAAGCCTTTAGGTTATACTGTAAGTTTTGCATTCTACACCAAGTAAATACGCAAGATTAAGTTGTATGACTTGTAATGCCATCATTGCCACTTATTGTCTGGTCCACAGCCTATTATCTTTTTTGGTTCCTTGATTCATTGTGGCTACGGACTTTTCCTTGTGGTTCCATTTTGGCTGTCTTCTTGGAAAAGAAAATGGATGCTTCAAATGAGAAGCATAATGTAGCAGAGAGAAGGGAAGCAATTTGCAAATAGATTAATAAGTTACATCATTCAGCTAATTAAATCGTACGGCATTGCTCCTTTCTTGGACCTTGGAATGCATGCGTTCCTTATATATTATTGTGCTGCTGGAATAGGGCCCTATCAGGGATTGCTGTTGGAACCTGTTTTTTTTCAAAAAGCACCCTCTTAGATGCTTCTAGAAAAAACAATTACATGCTGCTGTTTTGGAGCTTTTATGATCCTAATATGTCAAATTTGCTTTAGAAACAAATTTTAGTGACCTTAATCTACATTTTAAAGGTAGTGCTTTTTTCATCAGCAAGAACAATGCCAAACAGGCCCTAACTGTGACAAGTTAACTGTAGAGTGCCTTTTTTCTTATTTAAACTTTCTCAGGGACTGCAATGGCAGGGTGCATCTTGTGACGCAAAATCTAGATGACTTGCTAATTTATTTAGCTGTTCCTTTCCTCAGATTTTGCTCAGGGGTGCCCATGGAGATGAGTTGAAGAAGGTGAAACATGTGGTCCAATATGGAGTTTTTGCAGCATATCACTTGGCACTAGAGACATCTTTTCTGGCTGATGAAGGTGCTTCACTTCCACAGCTCCCTTTGACATCTTCAATAGCAGTTGCATTGCCTGATAAACCATCAAGCATTGACAGGTCCATTTCCACCATACCTGGTTTTAGTGTCCAGGGAACTGGAAAGCCTTCAGGTTTCGAACCTACAAATGAAGTACAGAAATCAAATGCAGGGGTAATCTCAGAAATGGCCTCACCTACCAATTTTGAGCCAGCGTGCAACTCAGGAGGTGCTGATGATTCTACTTGCCTGTCTAAAACTCCATCTTCTGAGACTGAGTGCAGAAACACAGCATCTAAGACAACTGAAAACACTGGTTTCTTGACTTTGTCTTCTTTAGGGCATAATATCTTGGGCCCTTGCCATAACAACCTCTCCTCAGATGATGTCTTTAGGAAGGATGTTAAGATGGAAGCTGCAAACTCCTGTCAAAGCAAGAAAACAAACACCGAGAAAGCTGGTTTTAATGATCCTTTGGTTCATAGGTCTGTTGGAACCTCAATGGAATTGGAAGAAGGTGCCAATAGTAGTCATCCTGATGGAAAAGATTTGGCTGCAAAGCAAGTTGATAACAGTCTTGAGGAGATTGGATCCTCAAAGGAGGAGTTTCCTCCTTCACCTTCGGACCATCAGAGCATCTTGGTGTCTTTATCTACACGATGTGTGTGGAAAGGAACTGTGTGTGAACGGGCCCATCTTTTTCGAATTAAATACTATGGGAGCTTTGATAAGCCTCTGGGACGTTTTTTGCGAGATCATCTTTTTGATCAGGTAACTAAAATATCTCTGTTCTTAAACATAATTTACTTTGAAATAGTTGCTTCTAAACCCTATAATAGTGATTTGATTTTGAGTAAACTTATCTCTTTACTAGAACTATCGCTGTTGTTCATGTGAGATGCCTTCAGAAGCACATGTTTATTGCTATACTCATCGGCAAGGCAGCCTAACAATATCTGTTAAGAAACTACCGGAGTTTCTTTTACCAGGGGAGCGTGAAGGAAAAATCTGGATGTGGCACAGGTGCCTGCGATGTCCACGAATCAACGGCTTTCCCCCAGCCACCCGTAGGGTTGTGATGTCTGATGCTGCCTGGGGTTTGTCTTTTGGGAAGTTTTTGGAACTTAGCTTTTCAAATCATGCAGCTGCAAGCAGGGTTGCAAGCTGTGGTCATTCACTTCAAAGGGACTGTCTTAGATTCTACGGGTATGGTCTCTCTCTCTCTCTGTTTACGTGGCCCTTATAAGTGTAGACATGCTTAAAGAGGAGTTTTCCTCTTCTCCTTTCGTATGTGGCCAAATCTAGCTGATAAAAAGATTTGCATTTTACTTATGGAGTTCTTTAAACATGAGCAGATTTGGGAGGATGGTTGCTTGCTTTCGCTATGCTTCAATTCATGTTTATTCTGTTAGTCTTCCTCCATCGAAAATTAAATTTAACTATGATGATCAGGAATGGATTCAAAATGAAGCAAATGAGGTGCGGCAGTTGTTAACATTATTCGAGTTTAGCAGAAAGCTTATGTTTGTCAGTTCTTGTACAAGAATATTGATGTTGTTTAACAGGTACACCAAAGGGCAGAACTCCTATTTAAAGAAGTGCAAAATGCTCTTCAGAGGATCTCAGAGAAAATATTAGGTGCAGGGTCTCAGAATGGTGACTTGAAAGCATCTGAATTATCAAGACTTCGTATTGCGGAACTTGAAGGGATGCTACAGAAGGAGAAAGAACAATTTGAGGTAGCTCCCCCCAACCCTATTAGAGGAAGTTTTTTCTTTAGCTGGTTACTGATTGAAATTGTTTGTGCTTTTAGGATTCTTTTTGGGATGTGTTGTCTAAAGACATGAAAAATGGCCAACCTGTGGTTGATATTCTGGATATCAATAAATTACAGAGGCAGATACTTTTCCATTCTTATGTTTGGGACCAACTTCTGATTAATGCGGGCAGTTTAAGGAATATCAGTCCCCAGGAAAGTCCAAAGAGTTTTGTTCCTAAAGTCAAGGAGAAAAGCGTAAATTCTGTTGAGGACCTTGTTGAGATGGATATACCTCTTAAGCCTAATAAGGATACAAAGTCAGAAGTACATCCTATTCGGGGAGGAAATGATAGCAATAACAGCCAGCTGGTCAGAGTGCATGAAACAAAGAACTTGGTTGTGGACCTGAATCTGAGGAAAGAGGCTGAGCGTTCTCTTTCTTCTAGTGCAAATATCAATGAGAAAAATGACCCTCATGAATCTGGAAAAGTTGTGCGAAGAGCCTTTTCGGAGGGAGAGTTTCCTGTTATGGATAATTTATCTGACACTCTTGATGCAGCATGGACTGGAAAAAATCATCTGGTAAACATGGTACGTAAAGAAAATGTCCTCTCTTCTCCTGATCCAACTGCATTAAACACAGTTCATGCAAATTCAGGTCTGGAAAACTGTGTGGCTGATAAAGGTGGAATTGAGAAAGCTCATCTTCCTGGATCTGCTTTAACCGCAAAGACCAAAAAAGTAGAAAATTCAAGTCTGGCGGGCATGTCATTTCCTAATATCCATAGCTCATTCAAATGGACTTCTTCATTGAATGTTCAAAAACTTAATATTAGCGAGCACAATCCCGTCTATGTTTTACTTTTCAGGGAGTTGGAACGACAGAGTGGTGCTAGGTTGCTTCTGCCTGTCAGTATTAATGACACTATTATTCCTGTTTATGATGATGAACCCACAAGCATTATAGCATATGCACTTTATTCATCAGATTATCGCCAACTGATGTCTGAATGTGAGAAACCAAGAGATATTGGAGATTCCACGAGTTCTTCATTGCCACTTTTTGATTCTGTGAATTTACTATCATTCAACTCTTTTGATGAATCGGCTTCTGATATTTACAGAAGTCTTGGGTCTATAGAAGAAAGCATCTTGTCTATACCTGGGTCCCGAGGCTCTCAGGTTTTAGATCCTCTGCTGTATACTAAGGATTTACATGCCAGAGTTTCTTTTACAGATGATAGTCTCCAAGGTAAAGTGAAGTATGTGGTGACTTGTTATTATGCAAAGCGGTTTGAGGCATTGAGGAAAATTTCTTGCCCTTCTGAGCTAGATTTCATACGATCTCTTAGTCGCTGCAAGAAGTGGGGGGCCCAGGGCGGCAAGAGCAATGTTTTCTTTGCAAAGACTTTGGATGATCGATTTATTATCAAGCAGGTTACTAAGACGGAGCTGGAATCATTCATTAAATTTGGACCAGCATACTTCAAGTATTTATCTGATTCAATCAGTACTGGCAGTCCAACTTGCCTGGCAAAGATACTCGGTATTTATCAGGTATTAGTTGTTTCTTTCACTTTTTCTTTAAAAACCTACCTTGCAATCATTTTCAGGCCAGGTTATAGACTATAAGAACATGGATCCAAGTGTTCAGAATTTTTTTTTCAGCCTATTCCTTTTACGAACAGTCACTGGAGTCTTCTTTTTTTATGTTTTGAATAGGAGATTCTAATCATGTATGCCATGGTATTGAAAGCTAAAAGAGTCTTCTATGTGGAGGAGACTCTTGTCAATGCTGAGAAAAAGTCAATAGGATGTATGTCAGTGAATTCTTTTTATCTTTTCATTCTTATCAGGCTATAATTTTCAGCATACTGTCCGGCTTTCTCTCATTATTGATGTACAATTTGGTTTTTATTCTGTTGTTTTTTGTGAAGGTTTCATCAAAGCACCTCAAAGGAGGGAAAGAATCAAAAATGGATGTTTTGGTAATGGAGAATCTTCTGTTCAGGCGAAATGTTGTACGGCTTTATGACCTGAAAGGATCTTCTCGATCGCGATATAATGCAGATACAAGTGGGAGCAATAAAGTTCTGTTGGACCAGAATTTGATTGAAACAATGCCCACTTCTCCAATTTTTGTAGGAAACAAGGCAAAGCGGCTGCTAGAAAGGGCTGTCTGGAACGATACTTCATTTCTTGCTGTAAGTTGGAAATAAATTGAAAACGTTTCTGGACTTGCACCTTCACAAATAATGATGTCATTTCGCTAGTTTTTCTCTAGTCCTATGCCCTTGACACTAGAATGTGGCAAAATTTAATGGGTAGTTTAAATTCTAGGAAGGAAATTGGTATATCATTTATTATTATGACGCCATCAATGTCCCAATTTTATTCTAGTTTAAAGGGAAAATTCGGGTAAAATATTATTTAACAATTTACTTTTAGACTGCATCAGAATTGTCATACATGAATCCCATGTGATATTGCATTGACTATTTCCTGAATTCGTATATATGCTATATCTTTTTCTTTTTTCATAAGATTTTATTATATATGTTTTACAGTCAGTTGACGTAATGGATTACTCACTGTTGGTTGGCGTGGACGAAAAAAGGCATGAGCTAGTTGTAGGAATAATTGATTTTATGAGGCAGTATACATGGGACAAGCACCTTGAGACGTGGGTGAAGGCCTCAGGTATCCTTGGCGGATCTAAGAACACAACTCCAACTGTGATCTCACCCCAGCAGTACAAGAAACGATTCAGGAAAGCTATGACTGCATATTTTCTTATGGTGCCAGATCAGTGGTCTCCTCCTACAATCATCCCCAATGGGTCCCAATCAGATCTTTGTGAGGAAAACTTGCAAGGTGGAGCCTCTGTTGATTGACACTTCAAAACCTTTTGCTTGTACATGTCAAGACGTAAGTTCAATTTCAATTTCCCTCCCCTTTTCTGCTCTTCCACCCATTTTTCCCCCTCCCCTGTTGTAATTTTTGGCAGGCTACGCATTATATCAGCTTGATATATAATGTTATTTTTATTTCCCCTTCATAAGCAGGAAAAGGCTCTTACGGTGCCTTTAGTTTTTCAAGGACGTATTCTCAATGACCACTTTTTTTTTCCCTTTACTCTTTCCTATTTTGTATCTAAACAATTTATTTTTCGAATTCCCACGGGCTATAGCTGACGCCAGCTACAAATTATCATAAAAGGTAAATTCTCCCGTAGTAAAAAGACTGCTGTTTGATCCTTAAGCTTAGCTATTTACTTTGGGCTCAGTCTAGAGGGTTGTGTTCAATTCGTAACTTCAAGGATGGTACGCCACAATTTAAAAGAAGCAGCCGTTTGATACATCGCATTGTGTTTGAAAGCTTGATTCGCGGTTTAAATTGCTATTTCCTACAATAAAAGAGAATTCTGCTATACTTGGGTGCCAAGCTATTGCAGTCAGCAAAGCTTTCCTGCAAAATCAACTATCTGTCTACATGAAGATTTGTTGCTATAGTTGATGACATGTACAGGTTCAACATAACTTTCTCTGATCGGTGCAACATCACACATTATGCCAACACAATGCTTATGCAAAAACATCATATCTACTGTGTACTGAATTCGTATTTCCAAGAATCGGGACTTTTCGTGTTTGATAAACGACTTACAAAAATGAATATAACCTATCCACTACATTCCACTTCTTTTGAATATCCACCCTCCAGTTTTCAACACAACCATAATATTGAACGGTTCAATTCCTACTGACAAACCAAAATCGTTCTATACATAATCATGGTTTCTGTTGAGAGAATATTAAGAAAGATTAAATAGTTTTCACGAATCCTACAGGAGATTGTCTAGTTGTTCTTGCAGCTCTTGTATGGATACCATATTAATGATGCTTTGTTCTTCAGTCGAGTACTCTGCTTTTACAAGTTTTTGTACTTGAATATGTGCTTCGACAATGTTTGTCCTGCAGAGGTGCGTAATTGTATTATATACAGGTTGACAGAAAAGAGACTTCATGGTTTGATATCTGGAAAATTAGGCATAAGAACTTGGTCATTTCAACTTACTTTATCGGTTTAAAAAGTATTGTTCTTGTTGATGGATTCTGCAGATAAAGCTTCATCTTTGCCATCACTATTGGCAGTTCTTGCTGACTAGCAGTATTCACCTGTTCCAGGAGTGTCATACAAGGAATCAGGTGAATTCACAAAGTTACAACTGTAATCTTATTTTCCAAACAAGACAACTGATAACATGGAAATGTAATCCTACATTGACATAAATTTCATGTACATATGCGCTGTTTGGAAAAAAACCCCAAAAAATCTTGTCATCACTATGCAGACAACAGATTGTAAAATTTTTGTAAGGTTATAATGCATCTGAGAGCTAGATTTCTGTAAAATTTATGAGCAACCAAAAGACCAGCTCACATAAAATACCTTCTCAACAAGTTCAGCCACCTTATCTGGAGTAGCAAAGGCTTGATCCTTAAGTGGTTTGCCCATAATTGAGTCTACTTTCTCACTCTGACTGCCGGAAGACAGTGCAACTTTTACAGCTGTAACCTAAAATTACAGAGTAAAGAAATGCGTTCTAGAAGGTATTACAAGAAATTACAACAAAACTAGGAGAAATGATAGACGGACAGTTCTGAAAACAACTAATAAAAGAATATAATTGGTGATGGGGATGGGGATGGGGTGGGAAATGGCAGAATATGAAACAAGTTTAGTTGATTAACTAAACTTGTGCTCATCTAGAAAAACTAAAATACTCTATGTATGTGAGATTGGTCCATCATGAACCAACTAGTTGAAAGGTTAAAAGATTTCCACAGCAGTATCATCTTTATCACAAGCTGTTTATGCTTTGCAATTGACCATTTATTTACCACTTTCATGCTTATATATAATGGTGAATTTGAGATCATCAGGTCACAGGTTCAAGTCTTGGAAACATCCTCCTTACTGAATGACAGGCAGAACACTCTGCATAATTCATGACAATCTCCACCCCTTACAAGTGGGGAGTCTTGTGCACCTGAGATGCCCCCACTTTACCCCAAGCTGGTGCACTTCATGTATATTGATTCAGACATAGTTAAGTGAGTTAATAATTAGAACAACAAACCTTGGTAGCAAATGAAAGCATTGGATCCACGACCAGCTTAGTGACCGACATAATGAACTCCTCACAAGTTGCTTTTAGGCTTTTCTCCAATTCCTTCGCATGACAAAGATCCACAAAAATGTAAGCAGGATACATAAGCCACTCAGAAAAAAATAAAACAGAAAAAGCTGAGATCAGCAATCAAAAGGTAAACCTTCTTTGCATCCACTTGACTTTCCAGAACTCGAGGAGATAAAGTCCTTGCTAGTGAAGATGACCTTGACCAATCAAATAGAGAAGTCTGACCTCTAAGTATCCTTCTCAAGTGCTCCTGCCAATGGAAATTGATATAAATAACACTTGTACATAACAGAAATGTAATCCTGCTATGCATTAGAGGAGAATCCGGGACATCCAGAGCTTTGATTTCAGGGAGACTAACCAACAAATGAGAGAAGTCCAGTTCCTTGTATGTGACTGAGAATTCTATATCAAATGGAGCAATCTGGAGAATCGGAACTTGCTGTTAGATTTGCATTAATTAGTCCACAACAACCAAGAAATAAAAGAGGAAGAAGGAGATAACCTGCTCTCTTAAGATTAAAAGATGTTTGATGAGGAAGAGCTGCCCATCCATTGCCGTTGCTCTCTTTGCAATCAGCTTACTTGCTTTCTGTAGCAAATATTTATAAAAACAGTTCAGGAAAAATAACTTCCAATTGCCACCTAAGACACTACCAACAATTATAAGTTTAGCGACTCACTTGGATAGAAAGGGAGCAGAATTCCACAGCTTCCTGATAGAATTAGCAATGCAAGAAAAAGAAAAGGTCAACTAGCTGACACCGCAAACAAAGAAGAGCAATTTAACCGTTAACAGTTTAAAAGAAAAACAAATGAGCAAATGATTGTTCAAGGCTTCAAGCACCTGGGCTAAACCAGTGAAGACAGATGATTCTAGAGAACGATACAACTTTGAAAGGCATGATACTGTTTTCTCCAGGGGTGGGTACCAAGTTTTAATTAGTTCTGAAGTTTCTTCAACCTGCAGAAGCAAAAATAAAATTAAGGTTAATTAGAATCTCAGATAATATTCAAGATAACATTGTATGGATATCCAATATGTCTGAAGTGTGTATTGGCTTGATCGCACTAAATTGGACATGCATGTAAACCTAAGGACTTGCATATTTTATCACGGGTTTGCATAAATTTACATCTAACATCAGAGAGATACTCATTTGAGCATGTCTTGTTGCAAGAATGTTTCAATTTTTCCAGTGGTTTTAATGAGCAACTGTGGATGGTCGCAGTTGGGCCAAGCATATGTAACAGTAGAAGAAACAAAGATACCAGTAATGCCTATAGCCAGATTAAAGCTGCCATTCTGTATCAGCTTTGTGGACATTTAGCATGCTCATCACATGGACAAATTGAATAGAAGAAAGAAAGGCTCTGTGAGACACTTTACAGAAGTAGTTTCTGATTTCATCTCAGCAGATCGCTCCAGCTTTGCGGGGTAATCCAAGTCTTCGTCAGAAGGAATGTAATTAGCTATCTGCAAAAGAATCAAGAAAAAGCTGTAAAAGAATATATAACAAAATAAAACCTGCCATGCATGAGAAACTGAAGCATCCTTAACACATTGTAATCATGGTACAAGAAAACACACCTCATCACGAATATGGGTTCGAGCACGGAAAGTCAGTCGCTCATGAATATCTGCTAAAATTCTTTCCAATGTAGGACGTAGCCCAGCCAATGACTCACTCCTTCTGCTAAGTTGTTCTCCCAAGACTTCAACTTTAAGTATATCAACAAGTTCACAAAGAAGATCAACATTTGTTTCGTGAATTAGTTTTGGACGAAGTGTATCATACAAGTAAGTAGACCTGAAAAATAGGTGTATATCTTTAACATTGGAGGTGAACTCGGAAATCTCCCATTACAAAACTTGGACAGTAAAGAAATGATGGAGTTGGAAAATAGTAAACTATAAACACATAAAAAAACCATCCCCAAAATATCTAGAAGAAACTTACAAAGGATCAATCAGTGGAGCCAAACCAGAAATATCTTCTGAGGATGGGAAAAAGTGATCAAACAGTTGGTGCTCAAGTTGACAGACCTGCAAATATAGTTGTGTCAAATAAAAATGGCTAATGGCTCTGAACAAGATATTGAGGATGAAATTAATTTGCTATATGGATCCCAATTAAATTGGGAATCAGGCTTAATGATTGTCAGATGATTTGAGTAAAAGCAAAATGGTTCTCAGGCTTTTCTCAAATGCAACATAACTATTACGAAAATAAAAATATATGTATCAACAATGAAGACATGGTCGAATTAAAAGTATAAATGCACTGATACAAGGGATAACAATTGAAAAGAAAGAAAAAAAAAAGGCAAAACCTATTCTAACGGCAAAACCTATTCTTAAGCCCCTGAACTTTTCAGTCTTATTTTATTGAGCTCCTGAATTTTTATCTTGTTTTATTGAGTCCTTATATTTCTATTTTTAGTTGGAATCTATATTTATTTTTGCTTTGATTGAGGGTTCAATAGCCCTTAATAAGATCAAAAATAAAAATACAAAGGCTTAATAAAATAAAAAAGAAATTGAAAAGCTCAGTAAAATAAAACTGAAATATTCAAGGGCTTAAACTTGCATTTTGCAGGAAAAAAAAAAAGAGAGAACTTTAAATTGGACTTGTGCAGGTCCATCATGAGTCAGTTTTAACCTTGATTCATCAAATACTGGGAGGTTACAATCAATTTGGAAAACAGATAAAGTTTGTAGTCAATTTGAAACTAGTTCCAAAAATCCCCTGCTGGAAGCTTTCTCTCAAACATGACTACTAAACTACAAAGTAAAGAGAAATCACTGAATACATCCAACCACCACTAAAAATTGTCAGGATGCAGTTTTACAAATGAAGTTTTAATCAAGAAACTCATGTCTCACCACCATCTATATTTACAAATTAGAAACCCAGTGGGAGTAAACTACCTGCATTAGATAAGCACATCCAGATCTAGTTAATGATGGCAAAGCCTCTTTCTTAGCATACTCAGATATTCGTTGCAGTACTATGCCTTTTACCTAGATAGCACAAACAGATGGTAAGTGTTATCATAGCCAGTTAACCAGACAAGTAAAGTAGTCAGTTAACCAATCATGAACATACCAATGAAAGCCGCTGTTCACAATACAATTTGTGGCAATCTGCAAGGATTTGAGCATATTCTTTTCTAGATGATCTGCTTTCAATTTCCTCCGATACAGGCTTTAGCTGCAACATTTATTTGTTAGCTACCTTTACAGTTCCTAGTATATACTAAACGTTTAATATCTTATCATCCTACAGGTTTGATGAATAATGTATATGTTAGAAGTTGTATTTATCCCACATCACTTGGTTACTGGGTTGTTATAGTGTATATAAGTGGATTGGGCACCCTCTTCCTTTGAGCTAGCTTTTGGGAATGAGTTCTACCCAAGCCTATTTATCAGTATAGTTCAGCTTTTATCATCTAAAACCAAAAGAAAGCAAAGCTCAGAAATTACCTCAGTTGCAGCTGCCTTGAATCGGACATAGATAACAGATGCTTCAACACCCTCAGATACAGATGTCTTGTTGCCGGCAGTGCTCCTGATTGCTGCCTGCACCTGATGAAATAAATGAAAACAACCATGTTAAAGAAAAAAACTTGCACAAACTTTAAGTTCATTAGAATACTTCACCTGAGACGATGCAGCTTTCAGAACAGCAAGCACATGAGAGCGAATCATACCCAGCGCCCGGGACTGTTAAAAGACAAATTTTGATAAACTTTTGAGCTGGAGGCATATCCAACACATATTACATCTTTTATTTACAAAATGGACTCAACATATTGCTAGTATCACTCAATAACCTGGAGTTGTCGAAATTTGAGCAAATAAACACTAGATTCTGCATACTGTGGATTGTTCTCAACATACCTAAGGTAGAAAAAAAAAAGTTTTAAAAAGGAAATAAAAATAAGCCAACAATGTCCCCATAAAAAATGAAAAATTACAGAAAGATACCACATGATTAAATTCAAACACAGAAAGCCAAAAAACTGTTTACTTACGAAATGCACTCATCAAGCCGTTTGAGCAGGGGAAGAAAGTTTTCACTTCCAACATTAACTTTTGCAGAATAAAAATTTGTAGCAATCTGTAAAGAAATGGACAATCGCATAATTCATTTCCTTCAGAACCGTTGACACAATCAATAGCTGATGAAATTTATAGCATGTGCATAAACCAAAAGAGCAAGCAAACTATATATCAAACAAGAAAGCAACCAAGACCAAGAAAAAAAAAAGAACCTGGTACAAATGATGGGTCTAAAATTTCAATATGGTAAATAGCTAAAGCAACAATCAAATGCATAGTCAAACAATCAATGTTTCCTATACCCTAACCCAGGGATAATCCAAGAATGCAAGCTCCAGAGAAGGTTCCTTTTCTCTTCCCCCCTTCTCAAAGTCGTGCAGATGACTGGACAGATCAGAATATTTCCTAGGAATTCTTACAGCATTCCAGAAATCTTCCCTACCATTCAATGACAATGTCATGTAACCAAGGTCATTTTGGTTTGCAAATATTTTTGTTTTCATGAGTGTGTGTATGAAGGTGCCTACTGCGAACACCTAGTAGACACAACTGACTTCTAAAGAGTGATAATTTGTAGGGATAAACATTTGTGAGACTTCGAAGAGTTGATCCTTCTACACTGAGAATATATGAAAGAAGTAAACAAAAACAAAAAAGCATACAAAGAGATTGAAACCCTAGACAAGATAGCTTTCAAACCTTACATTCTCCAATTCATCAAAGTAGTGGAGCTTACTACGAAGTGCTTCTGCAAACTCAATTAGTCGTTGCTTCTCTACTAACTGCAAATAAAAACAAGGAATGAGACCTGAATCAACCAATTTAAAGTTTTAAACTAGCACTTACTCCGCCACTAAAAATGGTTCCAAGGTACTGTTATCCAATTAAGTCTTGAAAAACAATCTCAAAACTTTTATGATAGAACTTATGGCTTTGGCATAAAAAAGATAATCCCCATAGATATCACCCTGCTATTTTTGAAAATTCAAGAAACAAACCCAGTGCAACAAGATAACTATGTAAGATCATTTTATATCTTTGATCCTAGCTCGAGCAAAAGAACCTATGAGCAAAGATTAACATTGAGGATTCCAATAGTTGGAGGATCAGAACTTGTGATTTATAGAATGCAGCAGAAAATGACTCCGATAAGATGTCAAAGAAAGTGAAGAAAGAAAAGAGAGAAACCAAACCAGTCGATCACAGGCATCATGAAGAGTCTTAGTCTTTGTAGCTACTGCTTGGTGTTGCAACTGTAAGTCATTAAACAGATCTAAAGTTTCGTCCACCTGCATATAGATGCTCAACAATTATAACATAAAACAAGTATATTAAAAGAATTTAATTTTACAGAGATTATCAACGGTAGTATCATCAACAAGTGAAAGAAAAAAAAAACCTGACGAAGTATGTCGTCACATGTCTGTATGCGCTCTGTTAAATTATCAACATAATGCTGATACTTCTCCTCCGTCTACAAATAAAATACAGGCTGCAATGAACAAATGTTCACAAAAACTGATGCACTACGAAAAGAAACCACCACTAACCTCTGATCTCATGGCTGATTCAAGATCTGTAAACCACTTGTAAAACTGCGCCAGCGATAAGATTCACAAATATGTTATTTAACACAAACTAATAATTAACACAATTAAATAAAATTCAAGCATTGTGCTGCACATGGACAGGTATATATTTAAATCTGAAATACATAATATAGAGCAAGAACAGCGACAGTAAGAAAAGAAAGAGGTATGACCTGATTAGTATTAACTAAAACAGCATCAATAGCTTGAGAATCTGCGAAATCACTGTCTTTAGTGGAAACAGTCAAGCCACCATTCTCCTGTCTAGAGATATGATCTTGCTTCTATAAAAAGAGTAACATCCAATCAATATATGATTAGGAAAATTTCAATGAACCTCCACAAGGAAGGCATTTAGAAACTAACCAAATTGATAGGATATGGTCGCTCGGCAACGGCATGAGATAATGCTACAATTGCAGCTTGCTGTTGCTCTGATAGAGGAGCATTCTGCATCGCGAGAACATTTTTTTTTTTTAAGAAGAAACATAAAAGAGAAAGAAAGAAGGAAATCTACAAGTAATTGAAACGAAATGGTGAAATCAAAGCGAAAGCGCGTGGATCACACTCGTCAGTGAAGAAATTGCACACATTTAATTTAACCTCAATTCAAATCTAAACTAAAACTATTATTGTCTGGTAATTGAACTCAAATAGACGAAGATTCGGCAGTTTGACCTGTTAATTAGCACAAAATTATCAAAAAATAGCGGCAAGATGTCAAAGAAAAGAAACCTGTTCCCAAGTAGAAGCGAAGTTGTAACCTCTGGAAATGGCTACAGATTTGTGGAGGTTAGGAGGAGGTGTGCTCGCTTTTGTTGTCATTTACTTTTCTTTTCTTTCTTTTTGTTCTGGTGGAATTATCAGATCAGCTTCTACTACTGCAACTTGAATAGATCAGGCATTGTCTTTTGTTGTGAGTTGTTGATTGTCCTACAACATGGAAATAAAACAGGCCTTCTTACTAGATTCTTAATTTTATATTTCTTAATAATTTTATTCAATTATTTTAAAATTTAAAATAAATATTTATACTCTTAATTTACCTATAAAAATATATTCTAAAAATAATTCATAATCTTGCAAGAATATATGATAAAATGACTATACTTATTAAAATAAATAATAATTAAAAAAATTCTTAATTCATACTACAATCATTAAAAATTTACATACATATATATTTTTTTTATTTATATTTTAATATAATAAATTTTTTTATTAACTCACAATTATTTTATTGCATTATCTTTATTCACGATAATATTTTATAAATAATTCTTGAAAATGATTTTATAAGCAAATTAAAAATATTAAATTCTAGACTAAAAAATAATGAAATTATCAAACTAATATAAAATTTAAAATTTAGATAATAATTAGATTAGTAAAATAATTAGTTCTTGAAGAAAAAATAATTAGTGCTGCTCGTTATCGCACCTTTTTTATATAATTAATAGAAATACACATAATTGTATAAAATATAAATTAAAATAATTAAAAAAAATTTCATTTATGTCTAATCAATTAAATAAAAAAAATTATCCTGAAAAAGTGAATTTTAAATTAAAAATAGTTATACTACAATTAAAGTAAACTATGAGCTATTCAAAATTTGACTAAATAAATATTTATATTTAAACATAGATCGACTACAAATTAAGCAAATTTCATCTAGTCGGATTCATAAACTAGATCAAAATTAAATTATTAATCACTTTGATATAAAAGTATACATATTTAAGTTTATTTAGTAAAATAAAATTATAAATTGAATATATTAAATTTTTATGATTAATATTTTAATTTTTACTAAGTTGATGAATATTATAATTTATAATTTATACTCATTAAGTATATTTAGACTAATGAAACAAAAATAAATAAACTGCAGTTGAACTTAATAACAAATGAGTCAATCTCGAATTAACGAAAGTCCATCTCGCATCAATAAAGATTACATGTGTCCAACTCTCACCGGAAGCTGCTGCCTGGCGTCGCATACATTCTACACATGAAAATTCATTAAGAAAAAGAAAATGACAAAATGATCTCTGATATTGCAATGTTCCCATGTACTACATTTACCAATATAATATAACCATCAAATACTACTTACAAGAGAAACAACTTTATCAAGAATCAATTTGAAGGTCTTTCAAATACGATGTTGTGTCATTGCTAACAAAAATAAAGAAACACAAAATCATTACATCTGTTGCTTGCAGTTGCAGTTGCAGATCAAGTAAAATATACAATTGAGAAAGCACAGGTTTATGAACAGAACTTCCAAAATCAGTCCTTGGCATCAGTTACGCCTTCAGCTGAGATTTGAAACCGCGCTTCGGCTTCGGCTAAACAAGGAGAACTTATTACTTTACAGATGCGCTCCTCTCCTCTACCCTTCCTGAGAGCAAGCCTATGACAAGCACATGATAACTAGTTATTAATATTTGAATGCTGGAAGGAAAGATTAGAAATTCTATAAT
This sequence comes from Ricinus communis, assembly GCF_019578655.1. NCBI lineage: Eukaryota > Viridiplantae > Streptophyta > Magnoliopsida > Malpighiales > Euphorbiaceae > Ricinus > Ricinus communis. The sequence continues at coordinate 29,359,936 of NC_063258.1, forward strand.
TCTTTCACAACAAACAAAATAAGCAACACACGGGTGCATAGCCCCAAGAAACTCTGTAGCTATAGGTCTAGGATAAGAAACACCACATTCATCCTGGTGCGAACAATTAAAGTATGGAATACCTTGTTGTGGAAGCATGAGCCATTATATTACCACCAATAGGCTTGATCTGAGGCCCAGCAAAAATAGCAGAACCATCTACTTGTGCAACAACTTGATTTGTTATCACAACAGCAACACCAAACTGCAATGACAAAATAATTCAAAGTTAATTTAGATGAGTACATTTATTTTCAACGATTCATTTATTGCACATAAACAATATAACACGTGAAACCGCTGGCATAATATACAAGGAAAAAGGAGAATTTCAAAAAATTACCAACCAACTTTAAATAACACGGTCTAGACCTTCATAAATAGTAGAATATTAATGTAGATTAAGTTCTTAGTCTACCTCATCTGCCATCTTCTGAAGGCTCCTGAGGAACTTGGCAAGATGCATTTGCCGAGCAGACAGTTCTCCCCTTCCAGAGAAATCTGTTCTGTATAGGGCAGTAGCACTGTCCACTATCATAAGGGCAAACCTACGAAGCCATGAACAAATGAAATAGTTAGATTTTGAGAAGGAAAGCTGCATGCATTTTAAGTATAAAACATAAATTTTCTTGACCCTGGCTAGCTGGCTCATTCCCTTGATAGGAAATCCTTTTGACAATGAAGACAAGTTATACCTTGTTTCCACCATCATAGAAGCTGCTTCAAGCAAAAGCCTAGATTGATGATCAGTGTTATAAGCACGAGCATAGGCCACATTCTCCAAAACATCAGCACCATTCAGCCCAAACCTGAGACGTTTATAACCATCATTAACCACCTGACACCAGACAGGTGAGGAGCAGATGTTTCAAGAGAGCTGTATTATCACCTGTCTGCTATTTGTAATAGTCTCTGTGGCCTGAATGTGCCCTCAGCATCAATGTACATTGCTTTTCCCTCACCACCTCCTTGATCTAATGGAAGCTGAGATATAAAAAGAATTGTTTGATATAAAGCCTTATGAAACCTGACTTGCTAGGATACTGCCAGGTTTGCTATTATAAATGGAGCAAATCACTGCCTAAACTAGAAGATGACTCAACCCCAGGAACAAGGTCAAAACCCAATGCATTCAGCTGAGAAAAGAATCTATGAATCGATGTTTGCATAGAGAGAAAGACAAAAGCCCTTACTTGGCAAGTGACACAGAGTGTATGGCACAGTTGAGTCTTGCCAGAGCGAAACTCACCATAGATCTCAGTAATAGATCCTGTCTCAATGCCTCCTGTCAAAAGATAGCATATGAAATTGCAGCATTAGAGAGCATGGCCTAACCCACAAAACTACCAATGACCTTAAAAATTCTCGTTAAGTTTTGAAATTCCTAACATCATGCGAATGTTACCTTCCAATATTTTGTCAAGTTCTCTTGATCCAGAAGTTATCTGGATTATCTCTAACCTTTGAGCATGGAGTTGGCTCGCACTAGTAAAACCCAGAGGCACCAATTTGGAAGCTGTAAATGATCAAAAGTCAACATAAGTTAATGTCTACCCTAATGAATGGTAATTAAGTTAGAGTGAGCAAAAAGAATGCAAAGAGTAAAAGAAGCAGTAAAGTGAATGAATGGCGTGCCTGCTTCAATGATTTTATCAACTTTAGCTTCACTGATTCCTTTAATTTGCAGAAGCTCTTTTCGAGGAGAGTAAGCAACAGACTCAACTGTACAGAGACCAGCATCTTTAAGCTTCTTAACGTCAAGGGCAGCGATTCCTGACTCCTTCAGGTGGAGATTAAGTGTGTCAAAATGCGATAGAAACTACAACTTCATATTGTGAAGATGAATACATATGAAGGCTGGTATCCAATTAGTGCAACATTCTTATAATATATAGAATGCAATTTGATATAACATATTAATTCAAGACTAGAAATTATCAGAAACTGTAAATGCTGTTTCAAAATAAAGCAAGCCGCAAATGAGACCGAAGCAAGTAGGGTTCAACATGACAGGTGGAGAACCAACCTGAAGATTAAAAGACATGAAGGCAAATAAATATGGTAAAACTACCCATTGAGAGCAAAATAAAAATAACGCTTTCTGCACAACCTTAATGTGTTATACACTATGGGCACCTGAGATTGAGAAAAACTCATGCTTAAAAAACATACTGCAATAGTCAAAATCTCAAAAAGATGCAAACCACATTTCAATAGTTGAACCTTGACCTTTAAGCCTGAATATGAGCAAGTAATCCCATTTCAGTTCCTCATTACAAGAACATTCAAGAATACCTATTTTGTAAAACCCATAATTCCTTCTCAACGAGGTCCAAAAACCAAACAAAGATAAAAAGCGCCAACTACCACGGCATTACAAAAAGACCCAAAACCCAACTGTCTAGTCGAGTCTTGGCCAGTAAATTGAAGGGGTTCAAGCAAATGAAACCCATTTCAATTCACAACAAAAAGAAAACATCTTTACTCAAAATATCACAAAAAGGGACAGCACCCATGTGATTATAGACATAATTACGATCAATTTGTTAGTATCCATTTGATTAGAAACGGAAAAAGTTTGAATCTTTATAATATTTTCAGTTACCTGGAGCTGTTCAACAGGGAAAGGGCCATGCTGCATTTCATCAAGTTCCGCCTGCGGTTGTTTTTGTTGCTGCCGTTGTTGTTGATGAGCCATCTTCTTGCGTTTTTGTTGCTTCCTTAACAAAGATCAAATTTAACCCAACAAGAGAAAGAAAGCCGTAAAAGGTGCTATAAAAGCGAAGTGAAGGGGCACAAGGAGGGAAAATAATATGTTTCAAAAGATTAGAGGCGCCAAATATAGAGGCAATAAGCTTCTCATGAAAGCTCTCTTCAAAGTTCTGCAGACATCACTTGATCGCGGTCTCAGATTTGAGGCTGTTCTCTATTCTACAATTGGATTTGAGCCTTTTTTCCAAGAGAAATAGTCAGACTTGATTGATGGGCTTGATTATGTATGTATACACAACCCAATATGAAAGCTCATTTAGGCCCGACGACAACTTTCAATTGTGGGAGTTTACTTCCTAGTTCCAATTTTAGTGACAAATTACGTAATATAATCACAATTATGTTTTTTTTTTTTTAATTTGGTATATGAAAGAAAAGTTAAAAAAATGTAATTACAAATACAGTATACTGTTTCGCTTCAACTAATGTATTATTCATATATTTAAATATAGATAATGACCGGCCGATAAATTCAAACCCCTTAACTGAATTAAAAATTATTTTAATATCTAATTTTATATTTTATTTTATACTTATTACTATAAATAATAAGATATTAACAATACTAATTATGACTATATATTTTTTATTATAATTATACATAGTCCTGAATTTTCATTTTCATTTTATAAAACAGATGTTCCCACTTCTTGGACAATGAGTGACGCTGGTGTAAAAGTAGAACCTCCCTTGCTTGTCTTACTAAGGACAATCAGTGGACTTATCTTGTCACTCGATTTGATAAAAAGAGAAAATAAAAAGTAAGAAATAAGTACTTTATTAATATTATCACACTATAAAATAAATCAATTTATTGATAAAAAATATTTTATTTATTTTAAATAATAAAATATATATCAATTATTTAATATTAAAGTATAAAATATTTATAAAAATATATTATTTTTTTATTAATTATAAATACACTAAGTCCAAGTAAATTTTTTAAAAGAATATTAAAAAAATTTATTATATAAAATTGATGTATATCTCTATTTATATCCTAAATTTTTAAATAATTAATATATATTTATTATTCTTAAACGAATGAGTACGTATTAATTATCTAATATCTAAATATAAAACGCTTATAATAAATATCATTCTTATATTAATCATTTAAATTTAAAATTTGATGAATTTATAAATAAAGTTATGAGTCGATGTTATACCTATAAACTCTTTACGTGAAGTATGATTTGATGAAGCATCAAACTAAGAAAACCGATCCTACTCCAAAGTAAATAAATAAATAATTTCCATGGACAATTAATCATTAGAAATTACACAACTCGTAACCATAATAGAGATTAAATTAGGAGTATGGAGTTGGGTTATGAAAAAGGCAAAAAAGTATTTACAATCGACGTGGATTAGATTAGGCATTAAAAAGAAGGTCCTAACAATAATAGAGATAAGATTACCATCTTAAAAAGTCCTAATGTGTGGAGCCATGTCAATGAGTCTTAATCAACACCAGGAAAGTGAGGGTCAGGTTCTAATAGGCATTTGTGGCCATGGTATTATTGATTGACTCTTATAGGGACTTTGATAATGACTCCATTACTTTTTTATAATTTAATTTTTATTTACTTGGGTCATTGGTGACTTGGTCCTAACCAAGAGGCAATGAATTAAAATGATGCTTTACTACTGGATAATACACATTAATTAGTGGAGACATGCACATGCGCGTATTAAATTGATCCGACGCGAGGAACAGTGCAATTGGATAAAAATGTGCTTCTTTTCTTTTGTTAATCAAGATTTAATCCTCCGAGTATTATCATAAAAATATTATTAATATATATTATAGTGATAATTTTTTAGAGTAATTATTATTTACCTAATGTGTTTATCTAGTTATTCATTAACATCTAAAAGATATATATTTTTATCTTTTTATTTTGTATTTTTATATTAAAATTTTCTCCTCTCAGAATTTTTGTTAAACAACCGTTAATTAAGTTTTATTTAATACTTGATTTTTAATGTAATATACAAATTGCTCCTTATATTTTATTTATTATACTAAAATCTCGTTATCTAATTTTTATATAAAAATAAATTTTAATATTTATACAAAATAATTAATTAGTATTCTTTAATTACTTTAATTCTTAGCATAATTAAATTATAGTAAAATTTAAATATTCTAAAAGTATTTATATTAATCAAAATATCAAGAATTTCATATGATTTAATTTTAAATTGTTAAAATAAAATAGATAGTATTATTATTATTAATTTTGTTACAATAGAATTGTGACTTTAATAAAAGTTTGAGGATCAAATTATATTTTTTTATCAATTTAGATCTTTAATTACATTGATTTTCAAAAAATAAAAAAAAATAGTGCAATAAATAAAATATAAAAGGAAATTTACATATTACATAAAAAATAAAATAAGAATATAAAATCAAACATAATTAACAATTTCCTAATAGAAATTTTAACAAAAGATGTTTTTAGTATAAAATTATAAAATAAAATAATAAAAAAATATTTTATAAATATCACAAGTAATTAATATAATATAAAAAAACATATATGAGGTAAATAGTAATTAATCTTAATTTTTTACACCCAAATACTTAATTTTATGATGATTGTATAATTCAATTTGAATAAAATTTTAAATCCAAATTCTTTCTTTCTTTCTTTCTTTTTTTTTTTTTTTTTATATAATTTGAAAGAAATTAAACGTATCAAATCGATCTAGGACGATGCACATTCGATAATCAGATATCAACAAAGTATGAGCTTTGGATAATTGTTATTGTATAAAAAAATTTAAGACTGACCCTAATTGCAGTACCTCAAGTAATCAAGGATTCTCTCTCAATATTCAGTCCACCGACAACATTGATTGTCTTAATCTCCTTGGATTTAAGTATAACTGATATTCCCATGTGATTAAAAATTCATGTTAGCCACGTTGTAATTAATATACTAACTTTAATAGGGATTGTGACTGGACCAACAGTAGTCATCACTTTAATTTAATAAAACAGATCTATTGAGAAAAAAGTTTAAAGAAAATGCATTTTAGCAATAATGGAGTTGGACAATAACTTTTAAGAGCACAAAACTAAATGCATAGTAATTGGGTTATAATTAAATTTCAAAATTAATAATAAAAAATCCTTATAAAAGTTGTGATTGAATTATAAAATTAAATTTTAACTATAGTATAAGCTATATTTTTAACTTTAAATGAAAAAAATAAAATAAAATATAAATATACCATATTCATGATAATAATAATAAATTGTTAATTATAAGCATCTTTTTTATGTTTAGTTATTCTCTTAATGAAGCTGAACTGAATGAAATGCTTTGACATGCATTGTATATATATATAGTATATAAGATTGGTTAGTTTGGCATAGGGGAAGAGTGGAGGGCGACTACTTTCACAAGATATATGGGGCTATCTTCATCATTCAGTCCGAAGAATATCCAGCCCTACAATGCCCAGAAAGCATTTCCCTTGATGTAATCGCTTTGAGAATTAAATCACATAATTTATTTATTTTCTTAAGAAAAAGAAAAAGAAATGAAGGGTATGGTTGGGTTTGTCAGGATCAATACAACAAGAATTAATTAGGAAAGGAAATAAATTGAAAGCTAAGTCCACAAAAGAGTAATAGAAAAAGTTTCTTTGATGGACTATCTATTCTTTGAGGAATGACAATCCTTTCAACTCCACATCTCACGTGGGTCGTTTTGTCATCAAACTGCTCTAGAAAAAACCATAAAGGTCTGTGTTTGTTAAGATGAGGAGAATGACGGTCCATTATGATTATAAGCATGACTGAAATAGGCCCATATATGCATGTGAAAAGAGTATATTGTTAATGATGCTACTCTTTTCTTTAAAAAGAATATTTTCTCAAAGTTTGAGCTGTACATGTATAATTTAATTTCATATGAGGGATCATAAGGGTTGTATATCCCAAATTAACCAGTGATCACCACGATTGCCACTTTCCATAAATCGACACTTGACCTTGATTATATATATTTTTTCTCCATTGACAAGTTGGTCTGAAGCACTTTTTGGTTGCATCTCCTTGTTTTAATGCTTCCCATAATACATAATTTTACGAGTTGAGGCCTTGAAAGTAAAACCATCCGAAGTAGTGCTACTATCCATCGCTTATTAGAACTTTAAAAATAACCAAATATAGTTGACTAACTTGCATTGGCTAAATGACACGATTGCAGAGCTAGATACAATGATTTTGCTATATGTCCTAGATGATTCCTATATTGTTCAGACTATACAGAACCAAATAGAACACAAAAATCATCTTTAATACAAAGGTTGCGTCATGTTTCAGCAACTGCAGGATACCCTTTGAGCTCCTTAAGTATCTTGCAGTGTAATCTTATAAACACGCTATATGAATATGATCTCTACGTATGTGTATCTTTTAACAATCCAATCACTGTAAACCAGAGATGAAAGTTACTCCAGTAGAAGGTAACCAAGAGCTTCCAGAAATAAATTTTCCAACAGTAAACTTAACAGCCTCTTCAGCTCCAATAACATGAAATCCAGGCCAATTTGGCCTCTTAGAAGTCCCAGCTCCAGGGCCAGTGTTTGAGTACTCTGCAAAGTAAAGTGATTTACTATATGACCCTGCACCAGGCCACTCGATCCAGCCCTTCCACGAAATAGCATCATCTATATACGATTCCATTATGATTGATCTCGAATACTGCTTCCAGGGCCTGCCAAGATATGAGTTATAGCTATGTTTAACAGGAGAAAAATCGGAACTCGCAGTTATTCTGCAATTCTGAACAGAGAATCCTGTATTCTGTCCAGGGTCTGATCTTCCATTTGCTAGAATCACGTTGTATGATCCGTGGTCCGGGCGACGGAGCACCAAATAACAATTCTGGAAAACAGCAGCTGCGTTGCCGAATATGAAGTCTATTGTTCCATAAATGTCGCATTCTCTATAGAATTGACGCTGTGAAAGTGCATATAAGGTGTCTTGGTAGCCCGCAATGCTACATCTATAGAGAACTGAATGATCAGATGCTATGTAGAGAGCCAAGGCTTGTTCTCCTTGTGGTCCTGCCGCGTTCTGGAATCCTATATCTCTAGCAATAAATCCGTCGCCTGTAATTGCTGCTCATGCCAGGAAGAAATAAATTGTCAGCCACAGGCCTTCTTCACATAATTCTTTTCTGGATTATCAAAGACATATCACATAATGGCGTCTGATTAGGTAGAAACCAATAAATTTTGATATAAGATGTATAGAAGTGACACTCTTGAGAAAAAATACAAAAGAGCATATATGTATAAATCTAACATGCATGAGGGCAAATACTAAAAGGAAATACGTTAAGCGAGTAGTGTATATATAAAGAGATAGTATTGACTCTTGTTGTTAAAGTTGTCAGGGAAAAGGACAACTCTGTAGAAGTTTTCCATCCCTTAAGAGGATAAGAATACTACTATAGGTCACTTGAGTCAGCAGCTGCGTATTATTTTAGCTTCTTCTCCTGGCACGAAATCAAAAAATTGCTAAAGACCCCACCATATATTTGAAAAGTTATTATAGGTCCCCGTCCACTGCTCGTTAAGAAACTCATTTAATAATATAATAATATTTAATTTTATTCTTTTATAACAATCTGATAAATCAAGTCGACATAACAATGATTTTCTTTTATTATTGTTGGGACTGAAAAAGAGGTTTAGAATTATTTTGATTTAATATAATAATTTTTTTAACTTTTTATAAATTAATTTTGAGAAAATCATGAATTATTACCTGTTTTTGTGAAAATAAATTTTAAAATATAAAAATATAAAAAATAGAATAAAAATTAAGGTTTGGAAGTTAGGTACTGAAACAACAGTTTCCATGGTGTTTTTAAGTTTGAAACTGGTATCAGCCTAACTTACCAAAAATAAATCAGAAAGTAAAACGAATGAGACTTAACTGAATGTGGCAGAGCCAGGCATGGAAGAGCCATCACCTACACTATCATCACCAACTATGATAGTTGAGTATTTACCCTCTCCGATCAAAGTTATACCATCTTTATTAGTCCTAATTTTCTCTTTATAAACTCCTGCCTTCACATAAATCACAAACCGACCTCCTCCAGCAGCCTTGATAGCTTCAGAAACCGTTTCATAATTTCCTGTTCCATCTTTTGCAACCACAGCATTCGCCTTAATCGTACTGCTCTGGAGCAGTTTTCGATCTTTTGCCGATACCCACTTAGGAAAATCTTGTATTTCCTCGCCTAGATATCGACTTCTGGTGCTGTTCTTCTTAAGCTTATTATCATGATCACCTGTAATTCTGTTGACAAGGGCTAAAGGGTTGCTAACCAATTCAGAGAGATAATCCATTTTGCGAGAAATTTGAGAGGTAAGGCCGCCGGTGGGTAGACCCAAGCTATCGACAGAATCTTTGCAGGCCTGTTGGTAAGTTAAGGCAGCACTTAGCCACGTTTGGATGTCATTCTTGTTCTTTTCTGGAGATTGTTTGAGTGCCAACAGTGACTTGTCTAGCAGCTTTAGAGACATCTTCATCAGGTTTTCACAATAATCTACATGCACAGTAAAGTGGGCCGAATTGTTGAGAGCCAAAAAGATTTACAAAGACAGACATACACAACAAAACTTGTCTTTTACCCTGATGATATAGTTAGGGTAGGGAAACATTGTTTGTTAATTTATCTTGTTATCGACTGTCTGAAAAATCGTGAGTTAATTTTTTAAAAATCTTTTGAAAAGTAAATTTTAAATGCGACACAAAATTGAATATATATATGTTACGTAAAAACTTATTACCTGTGGTAGACTGGGTGTATTGAGCTTCTTGAATTCCCAATTGAGAGGTGAGTGAAGTAAAGAAGGAAACGGGAAGTTTTGTCTCTGAAATTGATTTGTTAACAAGAGCAGAGACGATATGAACAGAATCATCTCTTAACCCCCTCAAAGTTTGGAGACAAAGGCTAGGATATCTAGTAAAACTGCATTCCTCTTGAATTTGCAAATTTTCATCCATGGAGGAAGCTGCCAGGGCAGACCCTAGCAGCCAAAAGATCATGAAACGCAGCATTTCTTTAGCCAAAGAGAGAGAGAAAGATATTAAATCATATATCTTAAGGAATCACATGAGCAAACAAAATGGAGGGATTAATATTTATAGAGAAAGGAAATGCTTTTGAAAAATAATAGAGTAGAAGAGAACATTGTTTTTTGGTTAGTTGGGCAGTCTATTTTCTTGAGTGTTTATTACTGTTTACAAAGAAACAGTGCTCCAATGTCTGTTTCTTCTAGCCCACCATTTGTATATAATTTCCTGTTATTTATTTACTAGTTATTAGTTTTGCCCATTTTTTTGTTCTCTTTTTATGTGGACCTCTTTACCCACTTAATTTGCTTTTTAGCCTCTAGTTGTACATTTTGTACATACGGATCTTTTTCGTTAGCTGTGGCAGTGGAGGCCAGGGACCCAATAACTTAGTCCTGTTTTCAGCTTCCCCCGCCATTTTGGACAACATTGGATCGTTATTGCTTCTACGTACACAAAAATTTGACTTTCTGACTAAACCGCAGCAGTAGTCTTTCTGTATTTTGTTTCCATGGGAGAAACACATGTTACAGTGATAGTCAATAGCTCATTAAACCGTATTTGATTGAAATTCGAAAAGATTATAGAGTTTATTTGCATGTTTTTAAAATTTACATCTTTTGATGTCAATGTATTGTAAGATCTAATTTCACTTTATTTCTCTATTTACTATTTAAAGTTCCTTCTCAGCAATTATTTTCTATTATCTGCTGCCTTTTTAAGAAGAAAAATGTGATATTTATTTTAAGCCTAGATCTTCAGTTTTAGTTATATTATTTTATTTTTAAAAATTTTCTCTTTTTGAATGTTCAATTCCAGCATTTGGTCTTCTTTGCTTGACATTTATTTCAAATAATAGTTGAACGTTGAGTTCTACTTACACTTGAGTTAGAATGTTAGAATATAATATGTTACATTGTTAAGATAATAAAATATCAAAGGAATTGTAAGTTGTTAGATCTAATGATTCAAATGACCAGTTTTAGTTATTTTGATAATAGTTGAATTTGATGCAATAAAATTCTAATTCATTTTAAAATAAATTTATATTAATACACTCTATATTTTATTAATTTCTACGATCAACTCTTACCTATTCAAAATTTAATAATATATATATATAAAAAAAAAGATATAACGTTTCACTATAATTTGAGTGTTTCCTCTGAAAAAGACACCAATTGCATCTATGATTACTTTAATTAATATAATCATCGGTCAAGAAAAATAGACTATCTATGTCATTTTCTCTTCGCTTTCTGATGATATACAACCAGTTTAGACATTGTTAATTAGCACACAAATTAAGCTACCTAGAGACAACATATCTATTTGTTTCTTCTTTTTCTTAAATGCTGTTTTTTTTTTTTTTTTATTGAATGTAGAGGTAACTCCTCACCAAATTGATGAATGCCAACAAAAAATTTTGATCAAAGATTGTTTCAATTTTCATGAGTGAGAATATTAATATAGGAATTGGCTTGAAATGTATCCTTCGATGTTAATGCGAAAAGATTTTCATTAGTTATCTCGAAATTGTATGCTAACAGAATTTCAAAATTATATAAAATACAAGATATGTATGCTTATGTTAAAAATAATAATGGCAACAAACCTGACAATGTCATTGGTGGGAGAAGTGAACTTATCAAAAATTTGGAACATAAATACAAGTGGTTATTTGGTAATGATAGCAATTATTTCCTTTTCAGAAGTTTGGACTTCTAACAAATTGTCAGTAGATGAATCGCCCTTAATTAATTTGTAATAACAACGATGGCTTGGATTACAAACCACAGGATACCAATAGTGTTAGTTAAAATTGAATTAAATGAATTATTAAGCTAAACCAATTTTGATTATTTGATCTATGTTTTGGTTTCTATCAGAAAGCAGAAGTTTTCTTTTTGGCAAGCTTACATGCATGATATATATACACGTAGACCTACACAATTCCTATTAGAATTTTGGGGGATATTGAGTAAAATTATACCAGTAATAGTACTTGAGTTATCGACCCCAAGAGCTTCAGAATTGACAGAGATGGAAGGTGGAGAGGGAGAGTTGCCCACTAATTAAAGGAAGGTATATCCACAATTCCACCTAAAAAAATGGCTGGGTTTAATCAAGCTGTGTGTTTGTCTGATGATGCAGTATCCACACCTCAAAATTCACATGCTAGCAAGCTACTTTTAACATTGTGAAAACAACATGAAACAAAAGGACACTAGCTTTAGAAAACAACATTTGAAAAAATAAAAATAAAAACTAATTAGGTATAGTAGTAGAAGACCCTTCTTTTATAGCGACAGTGAAATGTCACTAGAAAAAGATCATAGTCATTTTTTTCCCCCTGTTGAAATAAGCAACTGTACAGATTCACTGCCTAAATCGTGTCCGCAGGAGTCTCCCTATGTAGCTTGTTAATTCTGTAAAATAAATTTGTTAGCAATCATCATTCATCCTTTGAAATTTTGCTATAACTAATCATCATTTGTCCGAAAGACATTCTCTTTTTTCTTTTATACATATATATATAATTAAATACATAGTTTTCTTTGTTGAACTGCAGTGTTACAAATTGACCTTTTTAGTCCCACAAAAAATAATATGCTATCATGATTTTTATACATGTTACTCATATCTTGATTAATTGAGCTTTTGTTTAATGTGTTCTAATCATATATTAAAACTTTCTTTTCTTAAAGCCAAGGTCCAAGGAAGGTAATAAAAATAAGAATTTAGCATATGTATGCATGTGGGTGTGGGTGAGAGAAGCAAGTTAACACAAAATAACAATAATTTGGATTTTGAATCCAAATATTTCCATAATTATAATCGAACTAACTGGAGAAGTGGGTGCTTAATGACTCTCCACTATAGTTCCATGGTTATTGTTATCCAACGCTTTTCTAGGTATTTAGTCTAAATCAACGTACATAATACCATGCAAGCATGTGCTATGCAGACTGGAGTCCCTTTTTTCCTTTTTCTTCCTATTCTTCTATAGGTCAGAATGGAGTCTTTGTAAATGCCAAAAAGATATAACATGAGTAGGGTGAGTCAAACTGTTGTTTTTTTTTTTTTTTTTTTCTTTTAATGTTTTTTATTTTACAAAATTATTTGCAAGCGAAACCAGAGCAACCTAAACCGTAAAAATGGAATTGTAGGAAAGTAAGACGAGCACAGTGCTGATAGGTGAAGCGGTAGAGTGCTGCACTTTAGATGTTTATAGTCCAGAAAACCAATTAATTCAAAAAAAAGTCATTATTTTATTCTTATAAGAGTAATAGTAGAATGTTCAGTACAAACAAAATAGCTGGCAATACTATTGAAAGTATCAGTATCAAGAAGCTTTTTCCTCCATATACTTTCATCGATTATTGGTAATATAAGCCTGTTTTAGATATTCAATTTTTTAATTTCAACTATTTGAAAGATGTCTTATACATTATATAAAAATTTATTTATATATTAATCTATATACTATATAAATATAATATAATTATATATCTAATAGGAGGATGTAAGAATTCGCAGTCGTTGATCGTGTCTTTCAAATCATATGTACTTTCTACCATGTCTTTTTAAACGAAGCTTTATGATAACATTTTTTAAATTTTAAGATAATAGGTAATTGATTCAATTATGAAACCGTTTTTTTTTTTCTAACATAAAATATAAAAAAACTATTAAATGAATATATCCTAAACTTAATTTCTTTTAAAAGCCAGCTTAATCCCGAATACAGGCATAGTTTCCGAACAAGGGTAGGGTACCCTATCTGATATCTGAGAGGAAAAGTATACCATCCGACAAGACAAAATTTAAACATATAACACCGACCCACGAAAGCTTTGGCTTTCTACCTAATACCCAATATCCATGTTAATCTCTCTCTTTATAGATATGGTTGTTCTAATACATTTCAGAAGCATCCGGTAATCCAAATCTCACACCAGTTTCATTAATTAGTTATGTTTTTAACGCCCATTTTTAGCAGAAGTTGACAAGTATATATCATCCATCTTCATAATTGGCTTTTTGCTGCTTCTGATTTGTGTATGTTTTCAGGAAATTTCTCTTAGTGGAAGAGTTATGGACTGTCGTAATTTAATTTAATTTTGATTAGTAATACTTTTAGCTAAAAGTTAAAAATGATTGACAAACGATAATAATATCTTCTCGTAGCAAAGTTGTGGAGTTCTTCCTGTAATCCAATGGTTTGCAACTGCTCTACAGAAAGTTCACATTTGAAAAACAGTTTATATGTTCTTTGTGGTTTAAATATATTCGGAACTAATGACTATTTTGGATAATAACATATAGTTTTAATGTAAAAATTTGAACTCAAATCTTCAGTTAAATTAAATTTTTTATTATTATTTTATTTACATTTCTCGAATATTTTTTTAAGTTTTTTCTAATATTAGATAAAATATAAAATATAAAATATAAATTTAACTCAATAGATATATTTTGAGATTTTTTTTTTCCAAAGATAATATCGAGAAAAATAGTAACAAAAAGAAAAATAATATACATGAGCTTGAGAAGGTGTTATGATGAGTTAGCTATATTGAGAAGGGTTGCTCTCATAATCGTTAATGGGTTGAGACACTGAATAAAATAAGGACACGACATTTGAACTAAATGTATGCCACTTTACGCTATTGATTTTTATAGATTCAGAGTATTGGGGACAAAAGCACATGCCTTCCAAAATAAAGTGCCTTAACATGTTTGCTCTCAAGACTTGAGGCATGGCCAAAAAACAGCAGCTAGCTACATGTGTACCTCTTTACTATTAGGGCTTAACAAGTGTCTAAACGTTCATGGCGAATGTCTAGAGAACACCAGAGTTGGGAGCTCCCCACACATCAGTCACTGTATTTGTACATGGAGTTAAGAAATGTATTAAGATAATGGCAGCAGTATATTTGGAGCTTTGTGTGTGTACAAGTCATGCAAACAAACAAGACATGCGTATCCAGATTGTGGAATGGAATCCCCATTACAGATGTAGATCAGTGAGTCTTCATTGTTAGACTAATTCGCTCAATAACTGCATTAAGCTTTTCTATTACAAAACTTCTCAGTTTTCTTTTAATTATCTAATATATATCACTATTTTTAATAGAAAAAAAACATATTACATAACTAGTATTGAAATATTCATAAAATACAAATAAAAATAATTAAACTTATAGTATGTCATATAGAAAAATGATTACAGTATTAGATAACTATTCGTATAATAAATTATTATATCTATTATTACTGTTTGATAATTAAAGTGGTCGCAAGTTGCTCAATAATCAAGCATTTAGTATGCGGCATACAATTTTAAGAATGCAAGATTTGGCATTTTTCTAAATAATTTTTTTAAATGTTTATATAAAAAAAAAAGAAAAAAAGAAATTGACATTAAATTGTTATAGTTTCTTTAGTTAGGATATATATATATATATATATATATATATATTAATTTGTTAGAAGTTTAATAAACAGCTTTCATTAAAATTCTTATATACTTACTTTAATATTCCATTTTCCAAATAAAACTCTTATATTATCGTTAGTAGACTGAATTATTAAGCTTGTATTATCCTTTTATATACTTCGTTTGGGCTACAAAGGTGGAAAAAATCATCAGCCAACTGATTGGGCGGTGAAAGAGAAAAGGAAGAGGTAAAAAGAGTGAAATTATTAATGATATAAGAAGGAGAGAGCAGGGCCATTTTCTTAATTAGTTTGAAATTTCTATTTAAGTAGGAGTTTACAATAGAAATGAGGTCCTACTGGTTTGTCTAGAATCTTAATAAGGTTTGAAGGGTTTTGCATCTGGAAGTGGCACATCCTGATTTCAATTTAGGAATGGACAAATACTAATTCAACACGACTTTGCTTTGCATATGTAAAATCTCAATTTGCTTTCATGCATGAATCTTGCAGGATGCCTCTGTTACTTTATTTGAGCTCCATTACAAGGAAAGAAAGACATGCAGTCAAATACATTATACGTAACAAATTAATTATATTTATTTGAGTTAGTAGTACAGTTGGTGCAGTTGATGTTATTCATTGATGTTCAAAGTGGATCAGAAATTGGTAATTCAAATTCTGTTTTCAATAAAAGTGAAATTCTTCTTTAAACAGGCAATTATTTAGCCGATTTCGTCGAATTATACCAGTAATATTCAAGAGTTGGTAGAGTTACCATTGGTTTTGAAGAGAGGAGCTCATTGATGAATTATTCAGTCCAAGAGAAATATTATCAAATGCAAATGAGATGATGCTAACAATATATATATATATAACGGAATGAGCCTGTAGGTGGACCTGGCAGTATTTTGTTAATGATTATTACGCAGAACTCTATCAAACTGATAGAACCCATCAGTAGTTCCATTTCCATGGTGGATATCACTGTCAGTGTCGATAACTGCAATCTTTCTGTACTCTTGAGTCTAGATAAATGCATTCAAAAGAAAGGAATAAAAAAGCTCAAAGCCAAAACTGACTATTGAATTAAAGTGTTCCAGGAAAAAATGCCCTTACTTTCTAGAGAATATGTTGTTGGACAACTAATTTTCATAAGAAAAAAAGAAAAAAAAACGCCATTTAGCTCCGGTTCGTGCACCAATCCATCAACTTAAAAGATGGGTAATCGCCAGAAGATTACTACACAACTTGCTGAAATACTGGCTTCTATCTGCAAGTGGAGACCCATCTCCTAACTCCATCTCCTTAAAACCCTCTTCGCACGTATCCGAATCCGTCATTGCTGAGCTGACTAATGTCTTCACATTCTCTAAAGATTTCACCTTTAGAGCATCAGCTGCCTCTTGTAGATCTCCAACCGCATCATTATATTCTTGCACACAGTCACCTAAGCAGGAAGAGAGAGTCTCATTCTCTGTAGCTTTAGACTTTAAATCTGTAACGTGGGCAAGTGTTTCTTCTCCATATGCTATACTAACACTAAGTGCGATGTCAGCCAGCCCTTGAACATCTGCTGTTTCGCTGCGGGGATCTGATTTTAAAGAAAATACGCATATTTCGTAGTAAAGGGTGTGGCTGCATGTCTTCGAAATCAAGTCTGCACTACTTTTATCATCTTCTGCTAAATGCGATCTTATAGAGGTACCAAAGAAGACTAGAGAACTCATCAAGAGAAAATAACCCAATAAAACAGAATAAAATATTTTAGAAGAAGCCATCTTTTTCTGTATGCGTATGGTAACAAGGGGGGTAATTTATATGGAAAATGTAGCCAAAATCTCAAAAATCGAGACGGTTGGATCATGTTTTACATGGAAAGATGTTATCGATTTGTTTGGGACGATTAGTGTGATTTTTTTTCTTATTCTTTTTGGGTCGGCATTGGAATGCCTTTGAATTTCACGTAGAACACATATTACAGTGAGCTCTTTTCTAGAAGTTAAAAACAAGTGCACATTTCATAATGATCCATAAGCATAAGACGAAGTTTCTTGGCCAATGCCTGCAGAGTCAGTATTCTAAATGAAGAAAAATACAACTGAATGAAGTTGTTGGAAAATATTTTACTTCTGTTAATTAATTATCAACATTCTAAATCTTATCATGCATTCAGTATCTTGAGCAACTTAATTATGACTTTTCAGTATAATTTTAATAAAATAATAAGTCGATCAATTAATAATTTTCTTTTAAATAATATTTTCAATTGATTCAAACTTAAGACCAACATACTAAATTAATGATTTACTAATAATAATTATAGAAAAGTATCTGCAGACCCAATTGTAAATACAAGTTAAATATTGATTATTTTTCTTAAAATTGATATGGAATTGGATTACAATTCTAACTTTAAATTTACACTTCAAAAATGGAAAGCTACTATTATGTTATATACATGTTGCAATAGTTTGATTAAAGGTGCATAAAATGAAATAATGTAATAAAATAAATAAATATTTAAATAAATATACACATTTATAAGCTTTATTTGATAAAATATATAAACCTATAACAAACAAGTATATCATACATGAAATTTAATTATTCTTTTTATAAATTAATGGTCTATTGATTTATGGATAAATTAATATTGTTTTATTCCCAAGACTGTTGATTTACAGAGGTATCTGCTACATGTGACACTTCAATATTTTATACTAGTTCAATCTACACACAAGAAAACCTCAAAACCAAATATTATATATTTGCATCAATCTATGGGCAGTGGAAGATTGTATATTGGCTGAGCTGTAAATGATAGTAATGCACTGTAAAAGAGATAAATAGTAATGCAAGTGCAGCGACAGACATGCTGTAGCAGGCACAAGATTTTAGGTCTCTTTCTTTTCCTTTGAAGAAGAAGAGGTATTAGGTCTATTATTGGTCTTTGTTATTTGTATATTCTTAAGGTGGGTCTTTGTTTTTCTTATTCGACATTCAAATTAGTAATAGTAATTTACATCTTCTTCTTGCTATAATTATTAATTACTTAATTTATTCAAAAAGAAATTACTATCATTTACAACTAGACAAACTCTAAAATCAGGCAGTTTACGAGTTAAAAAGAATTAGTCTTTTATGACATAATCCTAATCCTTTTCAAAAAGGCGTTATGTTACTATAAATAATGATAATTATTTACATAACTTAAGATAATCAGGTCATAGTCATCTTAAATAGTTCAATCTAATATTAACTTTAATCTTTTCTCAACATCTTAGAATGATTTAAATATAAACATCACAATAAGAATAGCTGCTTGTTACTAATTCAATTACAGTAGTAAGAAATGAAGACAAATAAATAAAGGAAGGCCGATAGGTTGGTCATATGGTTCCATCGTATGTCACTTGGGCTTGTGGCAGCCACTGGCTCCCATGTATGAAACTCTCCACTGCAAATTTCTCTGCCTCTTCATATGTGATATTAGGCCTAACACCAGGCCATCTAACTCTTCTCCCTGTCATGGATCCAGGCCCAAAATTCCGAAACTCTGCATAATAAACGGTACTAATATTGGCTTCCCAAGAAGCCCATCCCAACGGATCCAAGAACTCTCCCATGTATGACTGCATAATCACAGTAGTCGCATAGTCCCTCCAGGGACGACCGAGATAGGTGGTAGCCGTTAGATTGTCGAGGGGAGTCATTTGACACCGTTGGATCGACATACCGGTATTCTGATTTGGGTCGGACTTACTTTGTGCCGTAATGGTATTATATTGGCCTGGTAAAGGCTGCCTTGGCTGAATGGTACAGTTCTGGAAAACCACTGCTGCATTTCCAAAAATGAAGTCTACAGTCCCTGTAATTTGGCAGTCTCTGTAGAATTGGCGATTGGAATGGGTGTAGAGAGTGTCTTGATATGCATCGAAGGAGCAGCGATAGAATATGGATTGGTCTGATGATGAACGCAGGGCTACTGCTTGCTCTTTTTGGGGCCCTGCTGTGTTCCTGAACCCCATATCTTTTGCAATGAATCCTCTCCCAGCAGCAACTATGTGCATGAATAACAGTGAAATGATTGATTTAGGTAGGTACTATATGAAATTTCTTGGGATTCTAATTCAGTGTGAATGTGCCACTGATGTACGATCATCCGTTCTTGCATATTATTGTGATGAAAAAAATTCTTAGCCACTGCATGTATTTATATGTATTAATATCGGATATATGATGAATATCATGTAGTTATATTAAATATAATTTGCGTCAATTTTCATACAGTCATGTGATTTAAACAGTTACGCATTCATGGCACAAACATGCAAGACTCCCAATTTCTTTAGGCATGTCACAGGGAAAAGGAGACTTACTGAATGTGCCGGAGAAGAAGGTGGAGACTCCGTCCACCTTGTTGTTTCTGGCGGAGACAATGGTCCTATTCATTCCATCACCGTAAATCATGACATTCCAATAATTCTTATCTATTGTCACATTCTCTAAGTACAAACCCTCTTTCACGTATATAATAAATTGTGACTTGCTTCTTTTAGGAATGGATTCCACTGCCTCTTTTATGGTCTTAAAATCCCCACTTCCATCCCAAGCTACTGTTAGATTGGGTTTGGGTTTCTCCTCCAGTAGAAATCTCCTGTCCCTGATGTGGACCCATATGGGAAACCCAGCATCAAGATCACCGTGATCTTGGCTATGATCATCACTAAAGACCCTCAAAAGTCTGCGATGAATTGGGATTTGGAGATCATCAAGAACGGTCAATACAATGGAAGCAATTGCCAAACTGTTACTTGTGAACTCAGTGGAGTTGCTCATAGCGTATCTAACCTCATTAGTCAGGGTCAGGTGCTTCCCGGCCTCCTTTAACCCATCTATGCATGTTTCTTGATCTGTTATGGCTGTGCTTAGCCAAGTCCTGATATCATCAATAATCTTGGAAGTGTTTCCCCCGCCCACTTGCATGGAAGATATTGATTCCTTGATGTGATCAATGGCATCATTAAAGAGAGTCTCACAGTCACGCAATGCAGACTGTAGTAGAGGATCATTAATCTCATTCCTATAGTTTTGAGAGGAAATTATCTTTTGAGGCAATGAAGAGAGGTTCATGAGCTCATCGAATGCTATCTTTAGAGACAACAGAAATAACTCTTTTGTCTGTGGGTTGGGATTTTCTCCATTGGAGGAGGCTTTGATAGCAGAAGACATGCTTGAATAGCAGGATTCAGGATACCTTGTGACATTGCACAAGGTCCTGATGTTGGAGTTGGCCGAGTAAGTTGGAGATGAGAGATCTTTAGACTTGTTTCTGCTGGCCAGAATTCCAATTGATGAACCAGTGACGATTATGAGCAAAACGAGGACTGATAAGACAATGATCATGAGACGTTTACGGGTCTTCCGCCGAAATGCCTCCTCTGACTGTGCTGCCTCTTCTATCTTGCTATAGCTCT
The DNA here is from genome assembly GCF_019578655.1 of Ricinus communis. Classification (NCBI taxonomy): domain Eukaryota; kingdom Viridiplantae; phylum Streptophyta; class Magnoliopsida; order Malpighiales; family Euphorbiaceae; genus Ricinus; species Ricinus communis. The sequence continues at coordinate 29,380,789 of NC_063258.1, forward strand.
TCATGGAGTTTGTGTTCTCTTCTGTATCCATTTGCTTTAGCCTTCTTCCTTCTCCTCTTGTTTGAAAGTTCTTCCCTTTTTCTATTTTTAACAATAATAAGTCCTTCCCTTTTAAGTACTACATTATTAATCAGAAGCTTAGATTTTATAGTACAAGTCAGTTCAACCAGGTCAACGAACAAGAGATTTTGAATTTCTCATTGGCAATGGTTTAGATATTTCCTTGTTTAATTTATAGTAAGCCTACATATAAGATGCAGTAGCTCTTTCATATTTAATTTCTCATACTATATACGTTTTAAATTAATGTTGTCTTGACAGACGAAACATTATTATATATTCATAAAATTGATTACAATTATTTCAGCCTTCAAGAAAATATTGAACCAAAATCTAAGCTTGATTTTTAAAATACATATTTTAGAGTAATATGAAAATTGAGAACAAAAGCTTAATAATAGGATCCCTATCTTCTTCCTACAAATGTCGCTACAGGATTGTAAAATTAGCAGGCCGCCTATGAACATAACTGCTTGTCGTGCTATTGAACAAGCTATCAATCAGGTTGGCATTTGGGACTTTCATTTTCCATTTGAAACAAGTAACTGACTGATTTTTAAGGAAATTCAATGATTTTTTGAACTAAATAAAAAACCCTATGACACCCAAAAAGAATGAAGAGAAACAAATATAATTCACCGGCTACATTGTCTTTGTATGGAGACAAAAAAGAGAAAAAGAAAAAAGGATTAGGTTAATTAGATGCAGTTTCCATTTGTCCGAAATTGCTGAATCTTCCATCATTATATATATATATATATATATATATATATTCTTTTCTTTTGACAATGAAGGTTGGCCGGCATTACCTAGGCTTGCCATGGATTTCTTCCTTTGCTAGATCCTAATTAAAATACTAATTGAAAATAACTAATAAATAAATACCATATATTTATTAATTTTTAATAATTAATTAATTATTATTTATTTAATATTAAATATATAAAACACTTATATATTTATATCACTCATATGTTAGTTACTAATAAAATGTAAGTAAAATTTGTTTATTTAAAAAAAAAAAATCAGTTTTAGCTATTTCAGTAAAAGTTATCGGTTACAAACTTGATTATATTCTATTTTTTTCTTTGAAATTGAGAGCTTTTATACCTTTTATTTATTCCCATTATATAATATTATAAATATTTAATTACAAAATGGTGGGAAGTAGGGCGGAAATAGATAATAATCCCTGAAGGAGCCACTGCTAGATTTATAAAATAATACAAGCAATTGAATAGTGTACATTAGGTTGTAACTTATTAGATTTTAAAAATTAATGATAAATAATCAATAAAAATTAAATACAGAAGTTTTCAACTGAGAAAAACAATTGATGTAATAATTCATGATGTGGATAGTATTATGCTAATTAATTAAATTTTTCAAAAAAAAAAAGTAATGCTCATTCTGATACAAAAATACTTATACAGTATTGTAAAAATACTCAAAAATAGAATGCAAATAACTCTCATCATTTGATATCTGGAAGGAAACGAAGAATTAATTATATATCTGGAGAACAGCATATAATTAATTTATGAAAAGTGTCTACCTTATCACTAAATTTTCCCTGACATGATGCTAAAATCTGTTTCATACGTGTGTGTTAAGATTGAAACTCAAAAGAAAAGACAAAAAAAGAAAAAGAAAAAAAGACTGAAGAGCAACGTTAAATTAAAAAGAAAAAACACTTATAGTCCTTTAGATGTTTCTTTATTTTTTAGATAATTATAAAAAAAAAATAGAGACTTATGGCAAAATGAAAAGTTTTTAACTAAAATAATCCAAAGTGAACAGGAGCCCCCGCAGCAGTAATCCAATCTCCTTGCAGGAAGGGCTTTACAGTATACTTGTTAGCCTCTTGTTGATCAATGACATGATATCCAGGCCACTTTACTCTAGCATCAGTCTTAGAACCAGGTCCTTTGTTGTTGAATTCTGCATAATACAATGTCTTTAGTCCTTTCTCTCCTTCCCATGCTAACCATCCATCCGGATGAATAAAATCTTCGATTGTTGATTCCATTACAATAGTTCTTGAGTAATCTTTCCAGGGTCTTCCAAGGTAACTCTTCACCGTTGCCTTAGCCGGAATTAGATCTTTATCCGGCTGAATGCGACAGTTCTGAATCACAATTCCTGTTGTTTCATGCGAGTCGATCCTGCCTTGAGCTGTGACAATATTCTGTTGGTTCTCCATCGGTTTTCTGACAAGAATCAGGCAGTTCTGAAAGATAGCTGTCGCATCCCCAAAGATGAAATCAATCGTGCCGGAAATGACGCAGCTTCTGTAAAATTGCCTGTGAGTTTGTGCATATAATGTATCTTGATATCCCTCGAATCGACAATTGAGGAATATTGAACGATCTGCTTGGACTCTGACGGCCACTGCCTGATGCTTTTGTGGACCTGCAGTATTTCTGAATCCCATAGCTTTGGCAATAAATCCATCTCCTAAAGCCGCTGCAAAAACAATAAAATAAAATAAAATTCTGGTAATGTTTTAATTTTGGAAAAGAGATAATCCAGCTAGTTAGATTTCAACTTTCAAGCACTAGTCTTTTTCTTTTTCAGAGTTCACAAAGAATTGGAGAGAACTAGAACTTGGGCTTGTGTCTAACGTGAATTGCATTAATCACCAAGCTAAACCTGTTGGTAGAAATTGCGATAACTAGTAACTCGTCAACATACCAAAAGTTGCAGTTCTAAAAGTCTGAACTCCATCGGCAAAATTCTTGCTGCCAGTGACAATGCTCTTCTGTGAACCATCCCCGTAGATTGTAACATTAACCATGTTCTTTGTCACTGTCACGGTCTCATCATAAATCCCTGCCTTAACATATATGACATACCTGCATTGCCATGATCGCGAAAATAAATGGTGAAATTATTTTCGTTCAAAGGTACACCAATTTTTACTTTTATTTTTTTATTTTTTGCTGTTGTTGGTAATGATTAATTGTAGATATAAGATGCATACCGTCCTTGGTATTTTTCTGGCATGGCAGCCAATGCATCAGAAATTGTTTTAAATTGTCCGCTACCATCTTTCGCCACTGTAACATTTGGTGTTGGTTTATCCCCGTCCGAGCCTTTCAAAATCCGCCTGTCCTCAGGGCTTATCCAGCTTGGAATTCCATCCTCACCAAATGAAGACGTGTTGGATTCCTTTGCTAGAAGGCGACGACTAGGTTTCGGAACTGAAAATGCTGTAAGGAATGCAGTCAATTCTGAGACCATTGCGAGGGAATTACTAGTAAGTTCCTTAGCTTCTTTAAAGGTCTTTTCCATATCAGACTTCAATTTCCCTTCAGGGAATCCATCAATACAAGTTTGTTGATAAGACATAACTGCACTGAGCCAATTATTCAAATCAGCTTCATTTTTCAAAAGCTTCCCTGTATCACCACCAGCACTAGAAATAGACTTATTTAACTCTTCTTTAGCATCATCAATCAATTCTTTACAATCTTCAAATGCTGCTTTCTCTCGGGGAGACTCAAATTTGAACGACTTAACCTTCTCTAAAATTCTTGCAAACTCATCTTCGGTTGATCCTATTGCTAACTTGAGAACATCTTTAGGATGAGCAGAAGAAGGGTCTTTCTCCACTGCTTTCTTGAGGGAAGTATGGCATGTTTCTTTATAGGTAGTTGCATTACACACATTGTCAATAACTTTTCCAAGGTGTGAAACCTCCGAATTGTCAGGTTTCTGAGATTGGGTCGATTTGCTGTGTTGTTGTTGGCTTTGCTTGTGATTATTATTAGAAATAATAGCAAAAACACCAGCGGCGACGACAACAAGCAAGGCAAACACCGCAACGGCAGCAATTGTAACCCTTTTTCTGAACTTCTGTTGCCTTTCTAATCTTCTTCGCTCGGATATCTGATCAAAATCTTGAAATACCATTTTGATTGATTAATTTGAGGCAGAGAGATCTCTCTGCCTCAGAAACAGAGCTAAGGCAGAGAGAATGAGAGAAAGAGAGAGGTATCTTTTATTATGATTAATAATCTAGCTTTCTTTTTCCTTCTCGTTACCTCTTTCCTCTCTGTGTTGCTGTTGGTGTTGAAATTAGTCTTATTGTTATTGAAATGATAAAAGAGGTCTGGACAGGAGTCTTTCAAGGTATTCTATTCAAAAGTTAGTTACTTTTCGTTACCTTATAAAACGAACGACACACATTTAGCTGCTTCTAACCGCTTTTCCCTCTACCCCTATACCCTTTGTAACTTGCCAAAGTCACTCCTTTTCATTTGACCCCTCAAGTAGCTATAAAAGATATGTCGCTGTCAAAAATAAAACATTCTTATTATAAGATTACTTAGTTTGGATTAATCAAGTAGCTAATATTATTAAAGTCGTGATTAATCAATAACTAAAACCAGTAAATTTCTCTATTTGAAAGTCGCACCAATTTAGAGAATTATTTAGAAGTGTGGGTAGTTTGTGTTTTTATAATGGAGGGTATTATCACACGTTAAGCAATATTAAACTTGAGGTTAAGTGGATTAACAGTTCGGTGTATGCCTAATAGTATAACAAATCGTGCTACAAAAATCCCTTTTCTTTTATTGTCAATCAGAGATAAATTCTCCTTATATACAGAATTAACGAACTGGCATGTGACATGCATTCAGGAGTTTAGCATAATACACGGAGTAATAAGAAAAGAAAAGGAAGAAGAAGAAAACTCTTTCCTTTTATTATCAATACAGTTGAAATCACCTGCTACCCAAATATTTATTCTTCAGTGTAGCCTGTAGAATTGTCTAGGAAGGAGCATAGCCTGGGTCTGTTTTGTTGTTATTCCTAAACGACAAGGAAAACTTCATGTGGTTCATAGTTTGCAGGGAGTTGCCGGTCGTTTATAGTTGATAAAAGAAATTTCAGAGCAGCGGAGATACGTACGTCAAGTGTAGAATCCACTGATATATTTGCACTTGGCTTCAACTATTATGAAAATAATTAGAATTAATCATTTAATCAATTGAATTTTAATCTCTTATAATTACTGATATTTTTTATTTTTTTACTTATGTAAAATCTTTAACACAGAAATATTTCTCACAAAAAATCAATCGATCTAGAATGATTAAGTAGAAACTTTTTAAATAAATAAATAAAAACCGTCTATATTATTTTTAAAATAACTAACAAAAAACACTATTAATCTAATAACTCGAAACCCATAAAGGATAATCATTTTAATTATAAACTAAAATATTATCATCAATTGATAATATTATTTATTAGAAGAGTAAAAAGGAAAAATTATGAGTAAAATTATAAAAAGATCATTGAACAAACTATTTTAAAAAGAATAATTAAATAATGAGATTTTCAGTGTCAACAGAAGGTAACTATTGTGGTAATGTAAGTCGTGCAAAATTTACTGACGGTGTTTTAGCTGCCGACACCGACCCTAACAACCAAAATTGAAATTCTCTTTTTAATCCTACATATTATATAAAAAGAGAAATTTAGGGTGTTTCAAACAATGCCTTAAGCATCTCTTCTATTTTCGTTCTCTTTCGGAGACTTACTGGCCCGGATCCACGGCATCTAGCGCACCCGGCAACATCTGGACGTCATAGTTCACCCAATAATATCTATTTTGGAAGTCATATTCCTTCCGATTTTACAAGTACAGGGGCCATAAAAGTCAGCAGACCTTAAAAATTTAAGATTCCTTTTTTCTTTTTATTTTTCTTTTCCTGTATACGGAAAATATAAAAGGGACCTTAAAAATTCAAGAGCCCTTTTGGCTTCATATATACACAAGTAAATCAAACGCGTAGTATGACTTTACAAAAGAAGACACATTGACTAACCATGCAATACACTCTCAAAATCGACTATTTAAATTTCGGACAAAGACAAAGACAAAGACTTGAACTTGGCTAGCCAATCACTACCGAAGATTATTAATTTCATTTCCTTATTTATATAAACGTGGTCGCCTCTATAACAAGAGTAGCATTTCCTCGCACTCAGACAGTAACTCTCGTCACAAAAGATAAATAAGTTTTCTTATAAATATTTGATGAATAGAGACAGTGATATTCTCACCCAACACATAAAAATAAATGTTGAAATTTCCTTAACCTTGTCTTATTACTACAGTGGAAATCATTCTGGAGGCCCTTTTACAGGTTTTCTCAAGAAGTATATCGAGCAAAGGAAAACAAAAAAGGGTAATGCACTAAAAAACAGGACATGAGTGCATCAGTGAGATGTAAAGAGATTCTATCATTCATGTAGGATTTGGAAATATTAGGCTACTTAGTCAGCCCAATTGACAAGGACATATCTAAATATCAACACTAAGTCATTTTAAGCTTCAAATTGAATCATCATAAGGAAATGAAGTGGAATCGAGCCACTCATCACCAGTAATGAAATATGATACAGTAAAATTAAAGGCATCATAGTAATCCATCACATGATATCCTTGCCAAGTAACTCGATTGTCGGTAGCAGAACCAGGTCCGTAATTATCATACTCCCCATAATACAGTGTGTCTAATCCTTGATTACCAGGCCACTCGATCCACCCTGTTGGATTGATGAAGTCATCAATGTAGGACTCAAGAATCACAGTTCTCGAGTAGGTCCTCCATGGCCTGCCTAGATAGCTTTTAACACTGGAAGCATTTGAGTACAGATCCTCAGTCGCCAGAATCGAGCAATTCTGTATCGAAATCCCAGTATCTTCTTCAGGAATTTCGCGTGATTGGGCAGTAATGACAGTGAATTGGCCAGGCAATGGCATTTTAGATACAATGTTACAAGCTTGGAACACTACTGCAGCATTACCAAATATGTAATCTATGGTTCCGTATATGTCACACTCTCGATAAAACTGCCGAAATGAGTGCACATATAATGTGTCTTGGTATCCGTTAATGGTGCATCTATACATTGCTGCTAGGTCTGCATTTATGCGAAGGGCAACTGCTTGGTGCTTCTGCGCTCCTGCTGTGTTTTCAATTGTTATATCCCTTGCCAAGAAACCCTCACCAGACACAGCTGCAAAGCGTAATAGTACGAGACATCAGCATGGTGCTGTATCAAACGGTTGTAAGCTGTGTATCTAGAGCTTATAAGCCTAATTAATCATGTTACAAAAGTTATCGGACAAGGTGCTGAAATAAGGGATTAGGTAAACCCAATGAAGGAGCTGGTCATCGGGTGGGAGGCAAAAATTGTTATGTTAGGTACGGAGTCTGGTCTGGCACCGATAGGTTAAAAATAATAATAAAAGGGGCAAAGCACATCATCAAGAAAATATAAAGGAGACTAAGAGGTAAAATTAAAGAAAAGATGTTAAAAGAATTTACCGAGAGTTGCAGATCTGAAAGTGGTCCAACCATCATCAACACTTCTGTTACCAGTAATGAATGTAACATCACTTCCGTCACCAATTAGAACTATGTTAGTCTTATAACTTGGGATTTCTACATTCTCCTCGTATACACCTTCTTTGACAGAGATAATTATTCTGTCAAAACTATTCTTAGGAGCAAAGTTTATAGCATCAGTAATAGTAGTAAAACTTCCAGTTCCATCTGCAGCTACTACAAGCACTTCACTAGGGTCATATTCATCACCATCATCACTTTGCAAAATCCTTCGATCTTTCTTCGACAACCATTTTGGAAATCCTAAAAGGCGGCGATTCTTCTGACCCTTTTCACTATTTGGACTAGGGATCATTGAGATAGAGTTACTCACATGCTTGTATGTACTAATCACGGAATTTACAAGAACAGGCTTTAACGGACCAGAAGCAGAATCCAGTCCTTCTAAACAAGTGTTCTTGTTTGTTAGTGCTGCACTAAGGTAAGCTCTTGCATCAGCTAGTTTTTGGGAATCACCTGCTTGAATCCTTGAAACTGATCTCTTTAAGGAAGACAATGTAATCTCATGAAGTTCTTTGCAATCTTGAATTGTCCCTCTTTGTTTCTGGATAATATTTGATGAACTACCAGCAGAAGAGAATAGATTTGTAAGCTTCCCAGCCTCGGATATTGCTGTTTGGAGAGTCTGGAGAATATAGTTGAGGATGTTTGGGCTGATGTTTATGGAGATAGAGAGCTTTAATGAATCAAAACATGCATCTGGGTAGGGTCTCCCACTGCAGAAATTTCTTAAGGAAGAGAGATGGGTGTCTAGAGAATTTGCAGAAGAAGAAGAAGAAATGTTGGCAGCCCAAGCAGAAGAGAAGAAGATTGGAGAAAAGAAAAAGAGGAGCAGCAGCAGGTTTAGAAGAGAGAATGCCATTACAGTTAATTGAAAAAAAAAAAAAGCAGGAAGAGTTTGTTTATGTAATAGTTAGGGGACACAAGGCCTACAGCTACAAGTGAATTTATCGATTTGAGCTAACATTTTAAATTTGAATATCTCTACTGTTTCTTTAAAAAAAAAAAGAAAAAAGAAAAAAAAGAAGAAGATATTAGGAGACAAGAGGCTAATTTGTGCTTCGGGAAACTTAAGTTGCATGGGCTTTTATGTTATTGGATTAAGGAAATAAAATTACATGAAGTTTAGTGACGGTGGCCTTCGATTTGAACAGTAATGATAATGACAAGTATCCGAATTAAACATATATTTATGCTTATCAATTGTTTCTTTGTCACGAGGGAAAGGATTATGAGTCCTGCGTGCAGTCAGTATGAACCAATGACTAGGGAGTCTGCATTGGACACAGAACGTGTTGATCAATTCTAATGTTTCCCTTTTTCTATTTTTTCAGTTCTTTGTCTTCTTCTTCCTAGTTGAAGGTTTACTTTTATCAAAATCAAAAAACATATAAGTACTATAAAAGATAGAATTTTCAAGCATATGTAAGGCAAACACAAGAAACAAGAACAGGAGATGGGCTCTGCTGTGGTGCGACCGCTTTTTATTTCGTCACTGTCCCCTGTCAATGAATTTAAGATAAGGAAATAACTACCAACATCAGAGTTAAACTCAACGTTTTATCCAATTAAAATGTTACTTGCAATTGCGCACCGAATACTAATAATTGGAAACATGAATTATCGGTCACTGGCTATAATGCTTTACATCTAGTTATGTTGTACCACGTTGCTGTCTGCGTTGCACATGTACCCATTGCTTTTTCCTTTCTTTTCACAGTGAAGCTGCTCCAAGATTACCATTGATATTTTCAGTAAATAAAGAGAGCTAATTACCTTGTTTTTTTTTGTAATATTAGTTCAAGGAATTTTACTCAGTATGTTTCAAACATACATACGTAGGTTCTTGAATGTTGCGTAGTCTTCCTCTCCATGGGTGCAACTTGATCTTTGTCCTGTGAGAATTCATGATTCACGAGATAGAATTCCATTATGATTATTAACTTTTGTCCGATGCCTCACATGATGAGATTCTTTACCTAATATGTTATTTATCTGTGTTATCCATATGTGAAAAAGCCTGCTGTATCCAACTGACCCTTTCTTGTCTAAAACTACTCATTTGGATTACTTGACTATGGAGGGGAAAAATTATTAAGAAGAAATACTAGAACTAGAAACTGACACTAATTAATTAAAATGCTATTATAAATTATTTTATTTTATTTTTCTTAGGGTAAAAAATATATTGATGCTCACGTCTTATTCTTGAAATTAATTAATATTTTTTTTTTTAGATTGAACATAGCTCCGGATGAAATTGAATTGCCTTTCCGTATATCATTATTATTATTATAGGGACAAGTTGAATTTGTTTCACATTTGATACCTTGACTATATTATTGCTATCTATAATGGGTTTAAATCCTTTTGCTGGTTTACGAATGGATAGCATTCATGGAAACCTATCAGTCAGGGTATTTGCAAATACATCATTTATCCATTATAATCTGTAATCCATTTGCTCTCTGGAAATCTTTCAAAAAAGAGGGGTACCTTCTGAATTTGACCTGCATGATTAACTGAAAGTGTAAGTGGAGATTTCATGAGGTTTGAGTTGATGGGATGAGAAATGGGCCATCATGTGGACTAGGGAGTCCAAAGTGGCAGGAACCCATGCATGGGACAGATATGAGCTCTGGGTCTACAACAAGTACTGTTCTAATCTCTGTATTATGATTGTGTTTCAATGATATAATTTCTAAGTACTAGTTGTATTGCTCCATGTTTGGTAGTAGACGATTTTATTAACCTCCTGACTGCCTATCGCTGGTAGCCAAAGTTGTTGGCAGCAGAAATAATTTTTTTTGGCAGCAATAATCATCTTTGGCGACAAAAGTAGTTGGTGCCAATAATCATCTTTTTGGCGACAGAAATAGTTGTTGTCACTAATCATCAATTGGCACCCGTATTTTTTTGCTATTAATATCATTTTCTGGCAGCGGCTGATTTTTTTTGTGGTGAAAGTTACTAGCATTATTTTCATTTTTATTGCTATATGCTAATGGCAATCATATTTGTACTTCTTTTCCAACCATAATTTTAGTAGTTGTATTTTTTGTAGTGAATTAAACCCAATTAATTAAAATTTTCTTTTAACCTAAACGAAACATTGACTAGGACGAATTAGATTTGTATACAATGACATGTCATCTAGTTCAAATAATAGTTTTCAAAGTGTGAATTAATTTAATTTCTGAAACTAAGAGATTTTTAGATGCATCAATGCATTTTATCACGTCATTCAATAAATTAAATAAAATATTATTATATTATTATATTTATGTTGATTAGTTTATGTATTATCATATAATTAAAAACCACAATCACATAATAAATTATTGAGTCTACCCACTAAGTGTCTCGAATCATACTACGTGGATTTTGCATCTCTACATCCCAACTCACTTCTCCGACTCCCTTCAAACCTAAACCCTAATATGAAAAACACCCACTAAATCCGACTTGAAAGAACAAGGCAGTAAAGAATATGGAAATACAAAGATATTAACGTTATCATCTTTCATAATGGGGGCAAGTAAAGCCCAATAAGCAAAGCATACCAATGTCTGGAAACTGGAATGCACGTATTCGCTAGTTGTTAATACATCAAGTTCCCCTCTTTAATACAACTCATTGCCAATTGACAAAATAACAGGAACTAAAGAAATATAAAGAGAAACTGAAAAAGAAGAACCTATAAATCTTCATCCAAAAGAATATAGGGGACTTGAAAAAAAAAAAAAACACACAAAAAACCCTGAACAAGTATACTTAAAACTACTTTAACATAGAATAAGCGCAGGCACCATGCATTCACTATTAATTAGAAATTAGACCCCTAAACCTGCAGTGTATTTCACTCCTGTTGACGGCAACCACAAGTTTCCTTCAATGAATTGGGATACTGTAAAATTATTGGCCTGATAGGAAGAATTAAAGATGTGATATCCAGGCCATTTCACCCTCTTAGTCTGCCCAGCTCCTGGCCCATAATTCGAGTACTCGCCATAGTACAAAGTATCCAGGTACATGTTGCCATTCCATTCAAGCCATCCTTCTGGCCTTAATGCATCACTCATATAGGATTGCATCACTACAGTTCTTGAAAAATTTTTCCAGGGTCTACCAAGATATGTGTATGTGGAGTTGGCATAAGGTAAGAGATCAATATCTGCTGAAATGTTGCAGAACTGGATAGAGTATCCAGTTGGTTGATTGGGGTCCTTGCGGCCGTGAGCTGTAATGGTGTTCTTTTGGTTTGGTAGACCTCTCTTGGCTAGAATTTGGCAATTCTGGAAAACTGCAGTGGCATCGCCAAAAATGAAATCTACAGTGCCACTGATACGGCATTCGCGGTAGAATTGTCGCATTGTATGAGTGTAGAGTGTATCTTGGTAGCCCCTAATTTCACACCTATAAAAGACTGATAGGTCCGAATCGGATCGGAGGGCAACTGCTTGGTGCTTTGAAGGTCCGGCAGTATTCTCAAAAGTTATGCCTTGAGCTATGAATCCTCTCCCACTAACAGCTGCAGATGTCATCAGAAAAAAAAATGGCGCAACTCAGTCATTAAGTCAATTTCTGTAGGATGAGGAAATTCTGCAGAAATTATAATCATCTCTGTAGGCGATAAAGAACAACCACAGAACAGGTGGAAAATTTTTGTACAAGATCTTAAAATTAAGTTCTTTACAGGCAATGAAGGCTCAAGTATGGTGGTCGTGTGCAATTTGAACCCGTCAATGAAACCAAGGCCACAACATTTTACAGCTATGATATCAGATCATTAAAGAACAGTATAGGGATTTAAAAAAGTTTCAGCACCAACCACCCATACAAGATTAAATATAAGCTCAATCCTGCTACCAAGATGGACCATCGGATGCATGCAGGAAAATTGAATGCAACATGTGAAGATTTAATGGTAGTATCAACATGGTAGGTCCAGCAATTGTAACTATACGTGACTAAAATTAGCAATTGACTTTATGAAACTCCTCATCAAGATGAGCATAAATTGCAAACACATCATTTTCTAACTCCCACTGTACTTGTTTCAGACCCTATTACCAAACTTGGTATAAGAGTCCAAATATCATAATATCATCAAGTTTACAGGCAATTGAAAACCAACAAAATAGTGTACCATACACTTACCAAATGTTGCACTTCGAAAAGTGGTCCAACCATCAATGAAATTCCGGTTACCAGAAATTACAGTGACGCCCATGCCGTCACCAATCATCATTAGATTCCATTTTTTCTTCTTGATCTCCACATACTCATTATAAAAACCCTTCTTAATATATATGATATAGCGACGGAAACTATAATCAGGTGCTGCTGATACTGCATCCATTATCTTAGTGAAATTCCCAGTCCCATCTGCTGCTACTATAGCATCAGGTGTCACCCCTTTTATCACTAACAATTTACGATCTTCATGCTTAACCCACAAAGGGAAATCATCATTCTTGCCACTTTTGCTATAATAATCGGGTTTTGCGTCCACCTTACTTAGAAGTTCTTGGATTAATGAAGTGATCTGGTTAAGACCACCGCCGACTAATGCCTTGAGAATGCCACTGGTTCCTTCAAATCCATCAATGCATGTTCCTTGATTAACAAATGCAGCACTTAACCATGTTCTTAAATCAGAACTTAGATCACCGGTGCTGTTATGTTTACCTACAAGATTAAATGAAAAGAAGTTTCTATAATCAGTAATCTATCTGGGTAATTAAAAAGATATATCATACATCTGATATGAAATTAGATAAAAGCTGCACTAGTAAGTTGATGCCGAGCATTGATTAGGCCAAGAATCTTTGATCTATCCAACACATGACATGTGCAAAACCAAACTAAAGCTGAGGCCCCTGTATTTAATATGAGCAGAGTACAGATTAAGCAAAGGAACTTTAAGAAACATGCATTAACTTTAAAGTACACTGACTCAAACCGACCCATCATCTCAAACCTCGAATAAAATTGCAAGCACCATCGTTATCTAGCTTACAATCATAAAATAGACTAGAAGAAGAAGAAAAAGAAGGGAAAGTTAGTTGTTTGGTTTACCCTTAGGATTCTGAGAAGCAGACATGGACCAGCTTAATTCATCAGCAGAGAAATCCAGCAAGTCAAGACAGTCAGATATAGCATTAGATAAACGAAAATCACCAAAGAAGTTACCAAAATTCGAGATGGTAGAAGTGACATCTCTAATGATGCCAAGAGTAGCTTCCAAAGAGCCAACAAATGCAGAAATCGGCACCTTTAAGCATTCATTTTGGATATAGTCAGCAGTAGATGAGCCAGAAGAACATGAGCTAGAAATAGAAAGAAAGATTGTAAACAAAAACAGGAATCTTGACATTAGTACTGTAGTAGGGAATGCAATGGAATGTAATGAAAATGAGGGCAACAGGGGCTGTAATGAAGGAGGAGGGGTTGCATGGAGTATTTAAGGCGAAAAAAAGAAAAGGCAGATGTTAGATGGGCAGGTAGAGTGTATTTAAGAAAGAAATAAATGGTTATTACATGGGTCAATGATCATCGTGTTAACTTGGGTTTTTGAATTTTTGAAGATAGAAGAGAAGTCTCCTTCTAATTTATGTGTCGGCGGACATACACCGTTGTTTTAGTGAGACACTATGGGGCATGGCATCTTGGTCTTTGTTGTGTGCAGCTCGATGGCCCATTGCTTTTACTTCTATCTCCAAGGATCAATAGCCTATTTAGTTTTCAATCTAATGCCACTCAATAAAAAAGTGATCAACTTTCATCACTCATTCTATGAAAAGAAATTAATACTGGAGACATTCTAGTGGTATATAATATTTTTTATTTATTTAATACAATTAAATGATTATAATGTTATGGATTACATTAGAGAGCTTGACATCTTTTACAAGTTAATCATATCTCTAACATAAATAGAAGTGCTTTTAAAATGAAATTGATTTTTAACTATTAAATGAACGATTTGTATACATTCAGATTTTATAATTATTATTCATTCAATAGTTAATGTTTTATAATTTCTTTTTTTAAGGTGAAAGAGGAAAATCATTCAATGTGGGACTGGGGGGAAGTGTTACTTTTAGCGTAATGGGTTTGGTTTTGGCAGTCAGGGAAGTTCATTTGAAATGATGTGAAAATGTAAAACAAGAGGAACACATGCATAGCCATAGCCATGTCTCACTTTTTTATCTTCTAGATTTCCGCACATGATACAACAACATCACTGCTGCACGCATTGCACTGCCATGATGATTGAGCAGATGTGATCGCAGTACTTTTTTTTAATATCTGATTTAATAACCATTTTCAATTGTTTAGGCGAATTTGAACTCCATCACCAGTTTAGATAGTTTTGTATTTACTGATAGCCAGTACTGTATTTTTTTATTTTTATTTTATTATATATATTTATACATTAAATAAATTTATTGAATGGTTATTCATTTTATTATCACATAAACGAGTTCTTAGCTAATAAGATATTCGTTATTTACCAAATTTGAATATTTTTTATTAAATAATCTATTGCTATTTTTATGAATCATAAGTAATAATAACGGTAGAGATTAAGGATTAAAATTTGCACTCAATTTAATATTTTTATTCAGTCTATTAATGATGTGTATGCTCTATGTAAAATAAATAGTATATTGAAAATGAATATTAGAATTTAAAATTCATCAAATTTAAGTACAAAATTGTATAAATTTAGAGGTGATTTCAATACTGATTGAGCTACTCCTGATTAATAAAATTATTTTTATTTTAATTATAAAATTAAAAAGAGAGAAAATATTTTAAAAAATTATTACTTTATTAATGTCCTATTTATTTTGCTTTAAAGAGAAGGCGAAAAGTATGAATATAAAGTATTAAATTTGAAAATGCAATTAACCACCTGCCGCGTTAACTTCTGTAATCACTTTATAATTGATAGTAAAAGAATGGAAAACGAATTAATAAAAAATGTATCTTTTGTTTTTAAGAGTGGAAGAGATAACAATTAATGGAGCAATTGCACATTTCTTTAAAGTAATTTTGCTTTAAAGAGAAGGCGAAAACGCGTTGCGGGATGGGGTCCTTTCCTTTTCCTCTCTGCATTTCTCCCTTTCTTCTTTCTTGCCAATTTAAACAAAGAAGAGAGAATTTGTTTATGAACTATGTATACATTAAATAAATTTGCATCTATAAATATTACTTTCTTTTTTTATTTATATTTTAACTTTATTTAATATATGCATTTTCCTGGACTTTGTGGATATATATTTGGTTCTGAGACCGCATCATTATTAATGCTTGTTTGTGCTTAGCGTCTTCCATAAACTCACCATCCTTTGACTATAAATAATACTTTCATTTTCCAACTTTAGTTCCTTTTCTTTTTCTTATCTGCAAAAAGCTTCCTATTCTGATGCCACTCTATACTTTTTCATGTATTTATTTTTATTGGCATGTTATTTAATTATTAATAAGATAGAAGGAATTAAGGCTCTCTCGTGGTGGGACAGTTTTGGCAACTAACTTTATTGCTCCTGTCTTCTAATTTGGTTTGTATGAAATCTTTGCTTTCTCTTTACTGCGATTTGTCAAAAGAGTTGTTGTTTGCAGATTGGATCATCTTTTATTTTTTGATTTTTATATATGAAGATCTCTCACCCTTTTGCATGAAACTCAAAAACCAGCAAAAATTTAAAAACCCATGTTAGGGTTTTTGCCATAAAATTCTCAAAGTCCAATATGCTTGATGATAGCCACAAGCAATTAATGAACACACATGAAAACCAATTATTTTGTGGGTGATAGTCAACTTCAATTGATTGGAACATCTTAGCTTACTCATCCATACAATTTAAGCCGAGAAGAGATGTCTTGTTTTCAATGTTTTATAACTCGGATCCACTTTTGATTTAGTGGGTTAATCAATGAAGCATTTAAAATGTAGAAAAAAAAAAATTTGAAATACCTCTTTTTTTGTCTTTTTTATTGTGTTAAAAATATTAAAATTAATTTTTATTTTTTTTAAATTTGCATTTTCGATTGATTTTAAAATTTTTTCGAATAAAATAATAAGATTATAAGAAAAAATAATTTAAAAATAATTAAAAGATAACTATATTATAAATTTCAAAAAGAAAAGGTTAGAAAGCTAGTATTTTTTAAGTGTTATTTTTTTATTGGTTTTAGTATATTTATTACAGTTTCATAAAACAAAAAGAAAATTTATATTTTTAATAAATTTATAGTGTTAAAATACTAAAATTAAATTATAGTCTAAATTGTCTTAGCAAAATAATTAAAATAACTATACCATAAATTTGAAGAGAAAATAAAAAAAAAAAATTGAAAAATATATTTATACAGTAAATATTTTTTGAAAGCTTCTTAAAATATATGCTCTTTCTTGTCGAGTACCACCCAAAACTAATAGGCAAGAAGGGTGGACTGGGCAGTTTCCTGCATCGCATGGATTTGGGTTTAGGTTGTACAATTCATGGGCCTAAATTTCAATTGTATATTTAAATACCTTTTTATGCTTTTATTTTCAATTTATAGGACCATCAAAATTGTAAAAATATTATACGATTATAAAAAGAAAATAGAATTTGTGATAATTTCTGAATTTCGAGCGTATTTTTAAATTTATTTAATTATTTCAATTTTTTTAAAATAAAAAATTATTAATTAATAATTTTGCTATAATATGAGCTCTTTGAGGGAATATAAATATTATTAATTAAATTATGTTAGTAATGGCAAGTATAAGAATATTAATCATAATTAGTTTCATTAGACATTGAAATTATTTTGTGCACATTGAGTTTTGACGAAATTAATAATTAAAAATATAAAAAAACTGAAAGAAATTCTAATGCAATTAAAAAACAAATAAAAATCCTCAGCATTGTTGTAGTAGGCTTAACCTCTGGGGGAGTAAATAATAATTAACTTTTTTCCTTTTAGTCCGTTCTGCACAAGAACTCATCTTCAAGCTCAGCAGTCCCTACTCCTCAAACTAAACTAAACTGTAAACTGTACTGTGATATGCAGCAGTTGATAATAATAGAGGCCGTTGCTCCGGGGGGGCATTGTCTGCTCTATCCATGTAGGCCTTTCTATGGCCTCACAAGTCCAGCAGCAGTCCTTGAGGGGTTGGCTCTATCAGGGAAAGGTTTTCAGAGAATCGTCAGCAGAAGTGACTCCTTCAGCTCTCCAAGGAAAAAACAGCACAAAGTAATCTGCCAGGATGCCCATAATTTAGTCTCATCTCTTGCGTCCTCTTCCTCTTTTACTGCAAATGCAAATACAGGTGGTGATTATGTGGGTACACAGTACACTAGTTGCCAACAGAGCCCACTCCTTGTCATAAGTCATTATTGATGACTGGGCTTTGTTGTCCGGGCCAGTTGGTTTTTCTATCTATATAAGAAAAAACAAACTATTTCAATCACACGTTTCCTTTTTCGTTAATTGGCACGTCCATTCTTTCACGAAAACCAGATGCAGAGTTAAGAGTACTGGTGGTTAGAAATATAAAACTACTTTTAGTACAAATAAAGCCGGTTTGTAGTCGTGCATTCGGGTGTGCATATATTCAAAAAGATGTGAAGCATTCTTGAGCTCTTATTTAACAACTTACTCTTTTAAGTAGAATGATTCTTTGACATTTTACATAAGGGTGCTCGTGGTTTGATTTACTAAACTTCTATTCTTTTAACCATAATTCCAATTAATAGAAATTTTGTTTAGTTTAATTAATGAAAAACTAATTGGTTAACTGTTTATTTTCAATCAATTAAAAATAATATAAAAATCAAAAGATTAAATTAATCGATTTTAACCGTCCACGGCCTAAAAATGCAAAAAATACATAATCTATGGACCTGTAATTCTTAAGAGTAAATTAACGTGTTATTGGATTTATTACTTATAATTAAATTTACTGTGATGGGACTGTAAATAAATAGAGTCTGTAATTTTCCTGCAACTTGCATTGATTGGAAATGATAACCTAGTGCAATACAAGAAAAGCTGACAAAAAATAATAGTGCCTGCCTGCCTAAGTGCTAAAAAATAAAAATGATCCTGTACTTTAGTTATACTTTTCTGCTATTTCTATATATGCATCAGCAATTGCCACTTGAGTTTAATAGCAGCCGCAAAATTATTCATATAGAAAAAACAATATGCTTGGGAATGGGGTAGTGGGAATTCTAGCAGAGTCTTCAAACAAGTGGGAAAGGAGGGCACCTCTAACCCCAACTAATTGTGCTACACTTCTTCTTCATGGTAGAAACAAAGCTGGAGTATCTCGCATTATAGTTCAGCCATCACCAAAGCGCATATATCATGATGCACTCTACCAACAAGCTGGCTGTGAAATATCAGATGACTTATCAGAATGTGGCCTTATATTGGGCATCAAAAAACCAAAGGTGTTTGTCCAATTAAGCTTCTATTTTCTTTGTTAATTATGCTCAAGCTGGACGTAAACTTCTAACCAAATTCTTGGAGGCCACTCTTTTATTCTATTCTATGCTTCATTTCAACATTTCGATAGTGATATATTTGATGGATTTTGTTTCTTGTAGCTGGAAATGATTTTGCCTGATAGAGCTTATGCCTTCTTCTCACATACCCATAAAGCTCAGCAAGAAAACATGCTCTTGTTAGATGAGGTAGTATATATAACTAACAAACTGACTCTTGATGAGAATTAAATTTCTGTGTATCCGTTGCTTAACAGCTCTTAATGTGTGGTTTGCAGATCCTAGCTAAAAGGGTGTCTCTGTTTGATTATGAGCTTGTTGATGGAGAGCAGAGGAAACGATTGATTGCTTTTGGAAAATTTGCAGGTGAAGCTGCAATGGTTGACTTGATGAGTGGGTTAGGGAAAAGTATGATCTATCACCTAAACCTTCTTTTTTTCTTTTGCTTACAACATTTGCTTCAGTACTACTAGATGAACATATTCAGATGTTTTTTATTCTTTACCTTCTTAATTTGTTGTAATTTTTTCAGGGTACTTAAATCTTGGATATTCGACACCTTTCCTCTCGCTCGGTGCAGCTTACATGTATACTAGTGTGGCAGCTGCTAAGGCTGCTGTCATTTCTGTGGGCGAAGAAATAGCAGCAAATGGACTGCCACCTGGAATCTGTCCTCTTGTCTTTGTATTTACTGGCTCTGGAAATGGTACTGCGTATAAATCTTTGACAGTTGAAATTGGGAAGAAGAAGAGAAGAACATGAAACATAAAAGTTTATAATACAGAAAATAAATACAAAAGCACATAAGTTTTCCCTTCTCTTTTCTTCTTCTTAATTTTTTTTCCTTACACATTCTTTTACATCTCCTTTTCCCTTACTCATACTACATCTAACATAATGTCTATCTGTTTTCCCTTAAAATAAGGAGTTCCAATCCTGTTTAACTAAAACAATTTAAAAAGCCGAAATATCTCTTACAAAAATCTCATATCTCTGCCAAAAACTATGCAGCTTACGCCTTTTGTTGGCTATCCATAATGCTTTCTGTCTATTTGACAAAGACCATTTCATCCTTTGGAAGGAAATTGCAGAAAGTAGTTCTGAAAACTTTTTTTTTTGTCAGTCTTGTGCGACCATTGACATAAATTTGAATAGCACTGGAAATTCCATTGCATATACAAATTAATTGCGCAGGGTTTGTTTAACCAATTTTATATCAATTTTCTTCTTCAGCTTCTGTTGCTGCACAGGAAATATTTAAGCTACTTCCTCATGCCTTCGTTGATCCAAGCAGGTGTCCAGAACTGCTTGCTGGGAAGGATATGGTATAGTTATGCAATAATTCACTGATTGTTTCTCTGTGTCAATGTCTTGCTGAAAACCATATAAAATCACAGCTTAGACATTCTTGCATATTACATCATGGTTATTGGTATCAGGAGAATATGAACTGCATCTTTGATGCAATTTATCTTTCAATTTCGTTGTCATAAAATGGTATGGTAATGATTGGAGTTCTGTTCGCCTATAGCCGGCAGCTTCATCAGGGAGAGTCTTCCAAGTATACGGTTGTGTTGTCACCTGTAAAGACATGGTCGAACACAAAGATACTACCAAAGAATTTGATAAGGTATAGGTTTCAGTTACATGATTAATATATCTGCAAGGATCTTTTTCTTTTCCTCTTTGAGAAAGTAATACTTCCTGCTCATGGAGAATCTATTAATCGATCCAAACCACTTCTGAAAGACCTTTTAGATTTATTGTGTTCTTTAATCGTTCAAGTTCATGCATTATCTACACTTTTGCCTAACCTTCCTACATCTGAAAGGTTTGAAGTGATTTGATTTGTCAAACTTTCCTCTGTTTTCCCAATTTCAGGCTGATTATTATGCAAACCCGGAGCACTACAAACCTATTTTCCATGAGAAAATAGCTCCTTATGCATCTGTGATTAGTAAGTTAGATATATCGCTCTTGATGCATTTTTTTTTCCTTCAAACTTTCTTCCAATGGAAAGTCATAATATATCTTCAACTTTCTCATAGTCAATTGCATTTATTGGGAGAAAAGATTTCCCCGTTTATTAAGCACTCGCCAACTTCGCGATCTCGCAAGTAAAGGATGCCCACTTACTGCAATTACTGATTTAACTTGTGACATGGAAGGCTCAATAGAGATTCTCAACCAGACCACCACAATCGACACACCTTTTTTCAGGTATTTCTAGTGGTAGATTCAAGTTAAATTTTCAAATGCGTCATATGCAGCTGTCTAGCTTGTTGTTCTTTATATCTCTAAAAAATGCTTCTCAATTTTTTTTAAACAAGCACAATATCTCTCAAAGATACTTATCTGTATTTGGTCGTTCGGGCAAGCATCGTTTCAGGTATGATCCCCTAAATGATTCATACCATCATGACATAGAGGGCAGTGGATTGATATGTTCAGTTGTTGACAATCTTCCAACAGAGTTTCCAAAAGAGGTGAATAGCTTCTTTCTACCAGTTTCTGTATAACATACCCACAAATATTAATTTAAATGTTAATTCTGACATTTGATATGCTATTCAATTGTAAGGCTTGCCAACATTTTGGAGCCTTACTATCCCAATTCATTGGCACTTTGGCCTCTACAGCAGACATTGCCAAATTACCTGCACACCTGAGGAGAGCTTGCATAGCACATGAAGGAGCGCTTACTCCCTTGTTTGAATATATCAAACAAATGCGAAATACTGACTCAGTGTAGTTTTCTGATTCCTACTTGGACAGAGTCGCATATTGATATAAATCCGTTAATCATTGTTATGTGTCGCTTCTGTAATAATAATAATTAATCATGGCTTGGAACATCTTTTGCCATTTTTGGTACTTCAGATATCCAATTTCATCAAATTTCAAGAAAATCAAGAAATAATTAGACACTATATTTCCACTTAGTTAACACTTATTCATTACACGTAAATTCACAAGATAAAGAGTAGACTACAATGCTAAGATACAAGTGCCTTGCAGGAAAAAAAATTATGATTATAAGCGTCAGACAATAATTCTGGGAGAATGAGCATAACATATGCACGTTTCCAAAGCATCAGTTCCCGTAAGCATATTCAGCTATATGAGATTAGAGGCCCAGAGAGTAAGGAAAACCTGTAGCAGGTAACCAATTCGCACCTGAAATGAAATTTTCAGCAGTATATGGGAGTGCCTCAGATGCACTAGTCATCACCTTGTATCCCTTCCAAGTCACCCTATTTGCAGTGTTAGCTCCTGGTCCTGTATTCTGGTATTCCCTATAGGTCAACGTATCCAGTGCAAAATTTCCATCCCACTCGAACCACCCAGCTGGATTAATAATATCACTTATCTGAGTCTGCATTACGACAGTCCTCGAGTACAACTTCCATGGTCTGCCTAAATAACTTTGGAAACTGTCTTTCACAGCTTCCAAATCCTGAGTTGCTCCTATCCTGCATTTTTGGATAACTATGCCTGTGTTCTGATTAGGATCGTCACGGCCTTGGGCGGTGACCATATTTTTTTGGCTTGGATTGGGGCGGCGGGCATGTAAGTCGCAGTTTTGGAGCACTACTGCTGCATTTCCGAATATGAAATCTACAGTCCCAATAACAACACAGCTAACATAGAATTGGCGAAGTGTATGTACATAAAGGGTATCCTGGAATGCTATCATGCTGCATCTATAAAATGCTGATAGGTCCGCGCTCACGCGCTATGCAACAGCTTGTTCCATTGATGGTCCAGCACTGTTTTGAAAGGTAATGTCTCTTGCCAAGAACCCCTGCCCATTAACAGCTGCAATGGATACAGACAGTAATATTACACGAACTCACATTTTAATTTTCTTGGCAAGAAAAATAAGAAACATATTATAACCTATCATTATATACTTGAATGCAAAATATTAAAGCAAAGCCCATATACGGTCAAATTAAGCTACTATATTTTGTCCAAATAATGAACTGTCACGAAAGTGGAAGCCTACAACACACTTATTTATATCCATATATAAACGGAAACTACTTACCAACGGTGGCAGAATTAAATGTGGTGCTGCCACCAACCACACTTCTACTACCAGTAATGATGGTGGTCGTACTCCCATCACCCACAAACATAAGGTTAGTCTTGCTCGACGGGATGTCCACATTCTCTCTATAAACCCCTGCTTTAATCCTTATAACATATCTTGTGCTACTCCTTGACGGCGCAGCTGCAACCGCCTCCGACACAGTCCGGTAGTTACCACTTCCGTCAGCTGCCACAACAACATTAGGAGTCACAGTTGTAGCTTGCAATAGCCTACGGTCCCCAGCCGACAACCATCCAGGCCATTCTATTCCATTCTCCTCCTTAAGCTTCCTTTCTGCTGCTGACGATGATGTTAATTCTTGCTCCTTAGCCATATCGGTGTCCGTCATGTTCTTGATCATGGCTAAGGCATTGCTGCACAGACGGTGCCCATGCCTTTCATCACTCAAAAAGAATTGACGGACCTAGAAATATAATAAACATCAGAATATATGAGTCAAAAATTGGGAACATAACGTATACCGTTCCTTTTCTTTTTTTCTTTCTTTCTAATAATATAAAAGTACTGGAAACAAAAACATAAATGAACCTCTTTATCTGCTTTGGAATGGGAGAAACCGTCAAGGCAACTTTCCAGATTAGTCATTGCAGCACTCACCAGTATCTTGAGCTCATCAGCATGTTCTGATATGGCTTTTTTCAACGACGGATATTCTTTGAGTACCTGCACAACATTTCTAATCTCATTTACAGCTTCAGTTAGCATTTCTAAACAATCTTTGAAGGCAGTATTTTCCCGCTTAGAGTAGCCCCTCCGGCTAAAAGTTAGTGTCTTGATTTTCTGATAAGTTTGCCCGATTGAAGACTCAGTTACATTCAGTGACAAATGTATAACATCCTTTGTGCTTTTTATCTTGCTTGTAACATCAACTGGCAGAGCTGAGATCTCCGAGAAGCATAGGTCAGGATACAATGTGGAACTGCAGGAGGATTTGACAACGGCATGAGCTGCTTCATGAACATTGTTGACAGTGTTGGCTGCACTCCTTCTCGAGGCTAAACCTGCAACAACCCCAACTATGGCTGCGACTAGAAGGACAGATGCAAAAAGACTCAAGAAGAGCCTTCTCTTGATTTTGTTCTTGTTCTTGGTTGTGGTAATATCATTGCTCGAGTTCGCCATTGGAGGAAAGCTTTCCTTCATGTGTCGGTGCTGGATGCTTACAAAGGGAATAGAGATATAGTTGTGGATAACATGGTATTAAACATGTGACATCTTTTATAGGGTTCATGACATGAATTCCAATTCTGAAGCTATAATCGTATTTGGCATTTTGTGTTACGTGGGGAAAATGCATTCAATTATGTCAAACAAAGAATCAATATTTTGAAGGCATGATGCCATTTATGAAAGACAATAACAGGTTTGGCATGACAATACTGCATATAAACGGGCATGAATTCTAAACTACTGAATCAATAGTTCAACGGTTGATCTAAGCGCTGGAAAGGTTGCAAAAGGTTTCTGTATTTTCCAATGAGATGGGACTTCTGCTTGTTATTCTTATGCAGAAGAATCTAGCGCATATTTGGGTCTTAACTTTATTGGACTAATAATGTGGCACTAATTGCCAAATTGGCTTCAATGGAGGAAAGAGTTTCCTTCATCTGTCGGTGTTGGATGCTTACAAAGGGAAGAAAGGTATAGTGGATAAATAACATGGTATTTAACATGTGGACATATTTCGATTTGTGAGGCTATAATTGTTGTGGTCTAATTATCTGAAAAATCTTAAACTATCCAGTTTTTTTAACAATTTCATGTTCTTGTTTCAGATTTATCACATAAATGCCTAAATTTTAATTTTCTTTTTTAAAAAAAATATCGTCAGTCACTGCAAAATTAAAAAATGCGGTAATTATTGCTCATGTGTCATTTTTCCGAAAATGAATTTCTCAGCAGCATACGGCGGTGCCTCGGATAAACTGATTATCACCTTGTATTGTATCCCTTCCAAAGTCAGGTACTCTGATACTCTCTGTCGATCAATGTATGGAGTGCAGAACTTCCATTCCACTCGTACCACCCAACTGGATTAATAATATCAACTATTTCGATCTGACATTGTAATGGTCCTCAAATATTTCTCAGTGGTCTGCCTAAATAATTTGAAAATTTGTATTTCTCAGCTTCCAATTCTGAAGTTGCTTCTATCCTGCATTTTTGTATAACACAATGCCTGTATTCTCATTAACGTCATCACGACCTTGTGCTGCAATCATATTTTTCTATATTTCATTGGGCTTGGGGGCATTGTAAGTCACAGTTTCGGAGCATTACTGCTGCATTTCCAGACAGTGTTAATCACAATGCAACAGCTTGAACCTAATTTGATGCTCCAGCACTGTTTTGAAAGGTTATATCTTTGTCCAAGAAACCATCCCCATTATCCGCTGCAATGAATACAGATAATGATATATTGGGGATGTGAAATAAAATGTTTTTTAAAATACTAAACATATATTTAGCAAATCTAATATTCTTGGAGGTGCTAAAATAAAACTGTCAAAATAAAATTAGCCAAAGATTAAAGAAAAAACTAATGTAGTATTAAATAATTAAGTATCAAAAATTTGGAAGACAAAAATGGAATTGAAATTATCTGTATATGTACAAATACTTATCAACAGTTGCAGAATTGTGTTTGGTGCTGCCATCAACCACATTCCTACTCGCAGTGATGATGGTGATTTTACTCCCATAACTCCACAAACATAAGTTAGTCTTGCTTGATGGAATATCCATATTTTCTCTAAGTTCCTGCTTTAATCCTTATAATGTATCTTGCAAACTCATCGATAGCGCAACCGCCATGGCCTCTAACACAGTTCGCAATAGAGATCTCACTAAATGCTCTTGCTACTTGAAACAAGTCTTAATAAATATGTGTTACTAGTCTAATTATTTAGTATATAAATATTACTCATTTATTAATTTGGTGCATAATCAGTGACATACCTAGACTAAGCAAAGAATTTTTCCTAAACTTTAGCCTACTAATGTATCATAAGTTGCGAAAGGCTGTTTAATAATAGTGGCACGGGCGTTTTAAGGCGGGGGGACTATAGCGGTGTTGACACTTCCTGCATAGAATCTTGTATAATCATGCTTTGGCGGGTGCAGCAGAAGTGATTTTAGACAAAAGGAGGAAGGGAATCTATCCTCTTGGTTTAGGAACTGCTATCAAGGCTGAAGTATTTTCTCAAAAAACAACCATTAGAATGTTATTTTGACATTTTATACGCTACTACTTCCGACAATTAACAGGCTGTTTATTGTAGTTTAGGTTTCCCAAAATTTTGCAGCCGTACTATTTATCCCGATATCTTGGCAGTTTAACATCCATAGCAGATATAAAATTACCTGCACACCTGAGGATAACAGCCCTTACTTCCCTTGTGTGAATATGTAAATGCAAATTCTGACTCATTAACCATTCATATTCCCACTTAGACACGGCAAATTTGGTACAAATCTCTGCTTTTTGTCCGTCTGATGACAGTTCTTAATCTCGGCTTGAAATGTCTTTTGTGCAAGTCCAATTCAACAAATGTAAAAAAGATTAAAAAAAAAAGAACTTTTGATTTTACTAATCAAATTTTTCTTGGTCATTTCTTATTCATTACTCATAACTTCACAAGGTAGAAAATGAATTACATGCCAGCAAGAACTTATATGAGGGCATACTGTAGACGTTCCCAGAGAATCAGTTCACATAAGCATATTCGACTAAGAAATTATAGACCAAGAGAGAATGGAAAGCCAGTAGAAGATAACCAATTACCCCCTGAAATGAAATTTCCAGCAGTATATGGGAGTGCCTCAGATGCACTAGTCATCACCTTGTATCCCATCCAAGTCACCCTATTTGCAGTGTTAGCTCCTGGTCCTGTATTCTGATATTCTCTATAGGTCAATGTATCCAGTGCAAAAGTTCCATCCCACATAAACCACCCAGCTGGATGAATGATATCACTTATCTGAGACTGCATTATGACAGTCCTCGAATACAGCTTCCATGGTCTGCCTAAATAACTCTGGAAACTGTTTTTTGCAGCTTCTAAATCCTGAGTTGCTCCTATCCTGCATTTTTGGATAACTATGCCTGTATTCTGATTAGGGTCTTCGCGTCCTTGTGCGGTGACCATGTTCCTTTGTCCTGGATTGGGGCGGCGAGCATGTATGTCGCAGTTTTGGAACACAACGGCTGCATTTCCGAATATGAAATCCACAGTGCCAATAACAATGCAGCTGACATAGAATTGGCGAAGTCTATGAACATAAAGGGTGTCTTGAAATGCTATCATGTCACATCTATAAAATGCTGATAGGTCTGCGCTTACGCGCAATGCAACAGCTTGATGCCCCGATGGTCCAGCAGTGTTTTGAAAGGTTACATCTCTGGCTAAGAACCCGTCCGCATTAACAGCTGCAATGAATACATAAAATGATCTAGTCCTTGTATAACACATCAATTAAATATCATTATCATTTTTTCGAAAGAGAAACTAAGAAAGATTTTCGAGTGCAAACTATAAGGAGTGCCCTAATACGGGAGCCTGTCTAAATGTATGCATTACTGTTACTACTATAATGGAACTCATACGTAGCTGCAGGATACTATCCTTTGAGGAAAGCTTTATATATGTTGGGCAGTTAAACATGCAATTAAGTATATTTAAACCAACCTCTGCCAGAAATCGTGTGCTTAAATTTCCATACATCATATCGAGTAATGACAATGACCTATCCATACAGCTGGCCATTAATAAAAAGGACTGAACTGGTCCCCGACTACCAGTCACCACTCTCCAAAACTAGAGGCATCATCTACTTGTACGCATTTGTAATGTTTTTACTGTTTCAATTTTTTACTTTCTTTTGGACAAAGATATTAGTTCCAGTAATGAGTTCTACCTATGCCATCTCTTGTCCTAACAGAACCAACCTTCTCCCATCAAACTATCTTTTCTTTTTTGTAAAGCAATGAGAGAACCAATCTTCTTCCATCAAACTACCTTTTCTTTTAGTAAAGTAAGAATATGTCCTGCCTTGTTGACATTGCCATTTTTAGCCCTGAGTGCTTGGGACCAGAGGTGATCAATGTCCGTATGATATTTTATGGTTCGAACTGGGATTCGGTTGATCAAACGGTTAATTAATTTATTTCTCTTTTTTTTTATTTTTAAATTACTCACTAGTTACGCAATTATAATGGTTAACTGAAAAATCAAATCAAAATTAAAACTAGAAATTATTACTTATAGAAATTTTACTGGCTAATTGAAAAATCAAATCGAAATTAAACTAAAAATCGAAAATAAAATTGCTGGATCAGTAATCTTTTTTTTTTTTTTGTTGGTTCTCCATCTTTCTTGGATAAAAGAACCAAGAGTTGAGGAAAAAAATTTAGATAAATATGATTGGCACTTTACTAAGATAATAGGGTTCTATTTATACAACTAAAATCACTTGTCCTTTTAGACCATGGAAAATGTCCTAAATGATTGCTATTATGCTTGATTAGTTAGATTATTGTAGCCAAAATATGTATGCATATTAACATTAAGCAATTCATTATAGTCAAATATGGTACGGCATTTGTATGAAGTAATCAACTATCATATTTATAATTGGAAGATGAAATTGACTGAAATTATATCTTTATATATATATATATATATAACGAAAACTTACCAACAGTTGCAGAATTGAATGTGGTGCTGCCACCGACCACACTTCTACTGCCAGTAATGATGGTGGTCGTCCTCCCATCACCCACAAACATAAGGTTAGTCTTGCTTGATGGAATGTCCACATTCTCCCTATAAACCCCCGCTTTAATCCTTATAATGTATCTCGTACTGCTCCTTGACGGCGCAGCCGCCACTGCCTCCGACACAGTCCGGTAATTTCCACTCCCATCAGCTGCCACAACAACATTAGGAGTCAAAGTTGTAGCCTGCAATAGCCTACGATCGCCAGCCGGCAACCATTCAGGCCATTCTATTCCGTTCTCCTCTTTAAGCCTCCTTTCTGATGACGGTGATGATGATAACGCTTGCTCGTTAGCCATATCTGTGTCTGTCATGGTCTTGATCATGGCTAAGGCATTGCCACACAGGCGGTGCACATGCCTTTCATCGCCTAGAAAGAATTCACGAACCTAATAACACAAGAAACAGAGTATGAAAATGGGAACATAATTATTTATGCGATATCTTTTCATCTAAGATAAACAAAAATAGAAATGAACCTTTTCGTCTGCTCTGTCATGAGAGAAACCATCAAGACAAGTTTCTTGATTAGTCATTGCAGCACTTATCAGTATCTTGAGCTCATCAGCGTGTTCGGAGATAGAGTTTTTCAGAGATGGATATTCTTTGAGGAGCTGCACAACCTTTCTAATCTCATCCACAGTTTCACTCAACGTTTGTAGACAATCTTTCAGGGCAGTAACTTCACGGGGGGTGTAGCTCCTCCTAGCTAAAGTAAGTCCTTGGATTTTCAGGTAAGTTTGGTAGACAGAAGACTCGGTTACATTCAGTGACAAAATGATCACATCCTTTGTGGTCTTTATCGTGCTTGTAGCATCAGCTGGTAGTGCAGAGATTGTTGAGAAGCATAGGTCTGGATACAATGTGGAACTGCAGGATGATTTGACAATGGCATGAGCTGCTTCATGTCCATTGTTGATGGTGCCAACTGAACTCTTTCTCGAAGCTACACTAGCAACAATGCCAATTACGGTTGCAACAAGAAGAACAGATGCAAAAAGACCCAAGAAAAGCCGTTTCTTGTTCTTGTTTTTGAAAATGGTAATACCATTGTTGGAGTTTGCAATCGGAGAAAACATTTCTTTCATTTGTTGCTGATATTTCTGTCGGTGCTGATATCTTTAAAGGGAAAAGAAACAGTGGATGTTATGTTATTGAATTCTGACATCTCTGTACAATTATTGGTAGAGTGGATATCAAGATATTTTCACTAATTATCGACATATATATAATAAGAAAAAGAATAGTGTAAAACATTTAATAACACATCCAGCGACTAAATTGAGACATACTTCGATTGAGATTTGGATATCAGATGCTATGAAAACTTTTTAATGATTTCTCATAAGGAAACATATAATGGTCCCTTCTTTTTCTAGTTCCTCAACTAATCAAGCATGTCGCCAGATTAAAGTTTAGGACAAATTGGCTTTACTATTACTAGACACTTGGCAAGCCACTCCTGGCCCATGCTTAATCAACTGCCATATTGACTTGTTCGGACAAAAGTAAAATTCTAAATATTATTTCAACATGTTCTTTTACTTGTTTTTGTTTATTGATATCTTACAATTTAATTTATATAATTTCAAATTTAAATGTCTTGAATTGTAGACCGTTTATAATGTTAGGATGTAAGATATCATGTGAGTCTCATGAGAATCACAAATGTTCAAGCTTAGCTAAATTAGTTTAAATAATTTGAACGATCCATGCTACTCTTGTGACCATCTTGGTTTTGTATCATGTTAGGTATTTCAGCCACTATGACTTATTTAATACTACCAATTTAGTTCTGCTACTGCACAAGTATTAATAATCTTTTAATATAAATTTTTAGTTTAAAATATCTTATTTTGATTATAAATATATTATATTATAAGAAAATAATTGTATTTAGTTATTATTTTATTTTAATAAGTATTTAATATTGTCATTTATTTTAAAAAATTTAAAATTTAATGATTATAAAAATAAAAATAAAAAATAAAATAGATACATAGTAAATTAATAGCAGTATATAATCACTAATTCTTTTATTATATTTAGCTATTATTTTATTTTAATAAGTACTTAATAATATCATTTTATTTTATTAGTATTTAATATTATGATAAATTATTATATAACCACATCAAAGTCACATATATTTTTATTAAAATTCTACATAATTTGATTTTATAAAATATTGTCAAGTGGAGTCTCGTGGGAAAACTTGGCATACTTTACATGTATATTATAGATTATAGATTAGCCTTTCAAAGCACTCACATACTTAGTCCAATGGCAAGTATATATATCAATTTGAGCAAGATTTCAATTTCGAGTCTCTGAAATAAATAATGTGTTATGATATTATTAAAGTGTTTGAGTTAAATAAGATGTCTATCATTATGTCAATAAAAAGATTTCTTTTATGTAAATAGAGTTTTATCTTTGTAACTCCTTACACCTATAAATAGGTGTTACAATCAATCGAATGACATACACATGTATATATACACACATAGAAAAATTACTCTCTCTTCCTTCTTTATTGTTTTTGTTCTTATTCTTTATTTTACAACATTCTTTATTTTTGTTCTTTATTTTACAATATGTTATCAGCACGATTGCTTCTACAATATTCAAACACGATCTCGTTCTACAATATTATTTGTGATTTCTACCTAATTTGGATAGTTTGTGATTTGCTACAACCTAGCAAAGATGAAAAAGAATAATGATTTGAACAAACAAGATTCGAGACTCTAGATAAATTTGATACTTTCATCTTTTATAAAACATGAGTTCATACTATTATAGTAAATTTTTATTTTGACTATTTTATAATATTTATTTCTTGAAGAATGTTATAATCTTAACTATTTTAGTCCATATAAATTTCTTTTAAATGCATATCAAAATTAATATTATTATCATTTGATGTAAATATTGTTAATATATATTATAAAAATATTATTTAATGTTAGTTAATGTTAACTCTAGTTTCTGAAGAACTATTGTTATATATAATTCATGAAGAATTTGTATTATAAATTTTAGTTTTTAAAAAATTTATATTATAAATTTTAATTTTTAAATAAAATAAAATAAAATGAAATGAAGCAGAGCAAATCAATGGACGAAAATTCGTCCAAGTACAGAGCACGTGGCGGGATTGTGACAGAGTCCAACTCATTAGGGCCCTACCAGTGGATAAGCCTTCTGGGATCCATTCTAGTCACGTGAAAAATGCTATTCTTGACAAAGGGGAAATAAATGAAAATAAATTTGCTACTATATAATTATTTTACTAAACTAAGACAACTCATTTAATTTCCATCACAATAAAACAAAAGAAAAGAAACCGAACTTATATGTGTATGTACCATTTTATATTTCGTTACCGATTAAAGATATAACATTATTTAATTCAGAGGCCGAAATGAAAAATATAAAATCTATACAAATTAAGTTTCTTTTTATTCAATAACTTTTTTTAAATATTATTTTGATATTTTGAATATAATTTTAATATTAAACATCGATATCATTAGTAACTATTCTCTATAATTAAATAAAATACTTTCTCAATTGATTAATTTTTAAAGAACTTATTAATATTTATAAATTACAAGTAGTTAATGATATTAATAAATCATTCAACGCAGATGCATATACATAAATCATATTAACATTTAATTCAATTTATGATACAGTGAATAGAATAGAGCTAATAATTTCTCCCTCTTTGTTAAATATTTCCTTAAATTGCTCTTAAAACCGTAATCTGTGGGGGTACACACAAAAATATGTTACAACAAAGGCCGGGCCAGGCCCATATGGAAGCTTCTCGTTATCAAAACAACAGAAAAAGCAAAAAGAAAACTTTTGGACGGAGATCCCAATGGCATCAGCAAACTCTTTTTTCTTTTTGGGAATATCAGCAACTCTTTTCATATAGCAAGCAAGGAAAACATGACGCCACGTGTCTTTACCGTCTTTACGACGATAACAAAAGGAGGCACGATGACTTGTCTTAATTGGCAACTTCAGCACTTTTGGTCCCACCCATCCCAATAACTGCAAAAGTGGAATATACGTGGGCCTCTATGACTGGTTACCAGAAGAACTCAGAAGATGACACATCAGCAAAGGGGACCATTAGCTCCTGGATATCTGTGTCAGATCCTTATCATAGGCACCTTACACGCAAACAGTTCAAGTTCAAATTCCTCTCTAGATCATCATCATCCAATTGTGTCTGCTTGTTGATGAGATTGATGCTGATTATTATTATTTTTTATTTTATATGAATTAAAAAAAATGACTGATAAGCTCATTACCATCTTCACATAGACACACTATTTTATCACTTTATCGTTTTTATTTCATGCACTGATCACTAAACATATATATATATATATATATCATCTCTCTCTCTCTTTCAGGATCAATCATTCAAACACTGAAATACCTTCATCAGTTTAGTGAAAGGTGCTGTTGTTTGATTTTGAATGGTGGATGATGAATTGTAAAAAGAGTTTAAATAATTTGGCTAATCATTATTTTAAAGTATGTTCCTTATTAAAATATTACAATCGGAGCACATTTATATAATTGATTTTATTATTTCTTTTTAAATGTTTATCTTGTCTGGATAAGGGATAATCGTAAAATAATGCAAATTAGGCATTATTAGACAGTTGTAATTGCTTTCTTTTCTTTGGTTTTATTCATTTTGCTCTGCATTTTGTTTACTAGAACGCAATCAGGAATTCAGTATTATAATAGATGTTTGAAGAATTACATATTGAAGTTGATAATTGAAGCTGGAACAGGTAAACTATAAGGGGCAAAATGCTTGGGAATGGAGTTGTTGGAATCCTATCAGAGTCCGTGAATAAATGGGAAAGAAGGGTGCCTTTGACACCATCACACTGCGCTCGGCTTTTACACAGTGGGAGAGATAGAACTGGAGTGGCTCGCATAATTGTGCAGCCATCTACTAAGAGAATTCATCATGATGCAATGTATGAGGATGTTGGCTGTGAAATATCTGAAGATTTATCTGAATGTGGCCTCATTTTGGGCATTAAACAACCAAAGGTGTTACAGATATTCTGTTTGTTGATTTTGATAAAGCAGGAAGTTTTAAACAAGTTTGACTGACTTTGTTTTTCGCAGCTGGAAATGATCCTTCCTGATAGAGCTTATGCCTTCTTTTCTCATACTCACAAGGCACAAAAAGAAAACATGCCTTTGCTTGATAAGGTACATGTTAAATATATCTCCGTGTTCACAATTTTTTACATGGAAAGCAGTAAACTGATGGTGTTTGTTTTGCTTGGGCTGATTTCCTTTTGCTGTGTAGATTCTTGCAGAAAGGGCGTCATTGTATGATTATGAGCTTATCGTTGGGGATCATGGGAAACGGCTGCTTGCGTTTGGGAAATATGCTGGCAGAGCAGGACTAGTTGATTTCTTCCGTGGGTTAGGACAGCGTATGTTCCACTGCTTAGAATCCTTTTATTGAAATGGTTGTAGACTTTTTACTTTGCTTATTTCTTACGTTGGGCCTGGCGGAGCATTCATGTCTCTGGTGATTCTGACTCAGCTTAAATTGGCATACGTTTCTGCTATATATGGAGTTGAGTACACCGGCTGAAGCAGATGTTGACCTAAGACCTTTCTTTTTCAGGGTACCTAAGTCTTGGGTATTCAACGCCTTTCCTCTCATTAGGTTCATCTTACATGTATTCTTCCTTGGCTGCTGCCAAAGCTGCTGTAATTTCTGTGGGCGAAGAGATATCAAGTTTGGGATTGCCGTCAGGAATCTGTCCTCTAGTGTTCATATTCACAGGATCAGGAAATGGTATAGTTGCAAATTTATATCCCGAATTACGACCACACATGATACCTTAGTTGATAAATTTCGTATGATCAATATTAGTGATGCTATTATATTGTTAAATCGTTATGAGCAGCATTATTTGCTTGATAATATCAAATATATTTTGGGATTTTCTTCCATGCTTTTGCGTAGAGTTTTTCTTTCAGTTACTGATGGCAACAAAGTCCCAATTTCCCATGCTTATTTTTATAAACAGCCGTCTTCCTTTTCTTTCACTTTATTTTATGCCTTAATTTCTATTAGAAAATCTTAAACTTCTATAGAAAAATAGTTCTTATATCGTTATATCCTTTTCTTTTGCCATTTCCCCGTGTAGTTTCCCAAGGCGCACAAGAAATTTTTAAACTTCTTCCTCATACTTTTGTTGAACCAAGCAGACTTGCAGAACTTTTTGCACAAGTAAGTTTGAAGCAGAACTATCCTTGTACGTGCATGTCTGATTGATTTGTGCAGTTAGTGGCTTAAGCATCAATTCCAGAACTAATTGGTGCAACATTACTAGTCAAGTCACTTGCGTTAATTCTTGTCTTTGCGTAGGCCAGGGATCCCCATCAACCTTCAAGGACATCAAAGAGAGTATATCAAGTATATGGTTGTGTGGTGACTAGTCAAGACATGGTTGAACACATAGATCCTTCCAAAACGTTTGATAAAGTAAGTTCCTCAAATAGATATCTATTACTTGTTAAACTTCATGATTCATTTTTGTTTGTTGCACGGTTTATCATCTGCAACATTGATAACCCATTTTTTGTACAAATCAAGTTCCCTCAGGCTCAACTGTTTCTATCTGTGCCTTGATATCTAGCTCCATTTATATTAGGCCTTAAAAACCTAAAAACTCTCAGCTGCTTTACTTCTTGAATTGGAAGAATACGACATTTCGCTACTTGATTCTTTTCTAGAATTAATTCATTTATCTTCAAATGAAAGTGAGCTAATAGTTTTTTCTAATTCATGAAGTTGCTGTAATATTAAACAAAAAGTGCTAATCAAGACAATATCTTTTGCATTTCAGGCTGACTATTATGCACATCCAGAACACTACAAACCCATTTTTCATGAAAAGATAGCCCCATATGCATCTGTCATTGGTACGTGATATGTTCTGCTTTACTTATTTACTGTTCTTATCATTACAAAGGAGTTTATACTCATTTTATCTGTCCAAGTTGACCATGGAACTGATATACGGATCCAAGTTGACAACCCTCAGACATGCTTATAAAGCTACTAATTCAAATCTAAGCAAGCTTCAATCCTACGAATTCCTGTGCGGCACATTTGGTGACTAGAGAACTCTAGGTCTTATGTTATCTGTACTCTGTTGTTAATTAATAAATGACTCGGCATGCGATCTTAGTTAAGAAAACCAAATCACATTCTCTGTGAACTCTTATTTCCAATTGTCTGATACATCTTCCTTTCTTTATGCACTTGTTTGAAGCATTTTCTTTTTCATTTTTCCATTCCCATTCAAGTGCCATTTTTTCTTTTCTCTCTTGCAGTCAATTGTATGTACTGGGAGAAAAGATTTCCTAGATTGTTAAGTACCCAGCAACTTCAAGATCTAATGAGGAAAGGATGTCCTCTTGTTGGAATTGCTGATATAACTTGTGATATTGAAGGCTCTATTGAGTTTATTAACCAAACCACATCAATTGACTATCCATTCTTCAGGTATATTATTATTAGCTTCTCATAGCTTGTCAACTGCATCCTATACCAACTATTTCTGTTAAGGGGGAGTCGCTTCAGTGTTTTGCTACCCTTGTTTGCCTGCATTAATAAATTCTGTTTTGTTATTCAGCTAAATGATGTCAATTGGGAGACGATATGATGATAATGCATGACAAATGATATTTTTGAGTGTCATTGATTTACTACTGAAACAAACTAAAATTGATAGTACATATAGAAGGTTGAGGCATGTATAATTTTTAACGTTAAACATAAAAGTGGGATGCAGCTGCATCAGGTAGTTTAAAGGTAAGTTATACAAAAGAAGAAACGGCAGAGGTAATTAATAAAAAAAAAAAAGGAAAAGATAGGGAACTGTGATTGCCAACCTGACTTGCATTATCTTAATAGAAATTTTTGCCTTGGCATGAGAATCTTCAAGGGCGGTGATACTAAGAAGAAGACTATCACAAATAATAAAGAAAAAATGAATTGAAGTTGTATGCCAACTTTTCCCCAGAGGAGAAGAATGGCCTGTGTAAATTTCCTTTGCTTGGAATATTTCTTTCTTTATTTGGTAATATTTATTGCTGTTGGCACCTTTATGTCATGAACTTTGTTTCCACTTTCCAGCAAATACTTGTAGACCTGATCCCCCCTTTCTTTCGCTGATTTTTTCTGGTATTGTATGTCAGATATGATCCCTTAAAAGATTCATACCATCAAGACATGGAGGGGAATGGTATAATATGTTCTTCTGTTGATATTCTTCCTACGGAGTTTGCAAAGGAGGTTTGTTAGTTTGATCCTTGCATTCTCTTACAACTGTTCTTTTCTCTGTGTGAGAGATACAGGTTACCACTACCTTAAGGTCTAATGTTATCTAATTCATTTATGCTGACATGAATTGTACCATCCAATCATGGAAGGCTTCCCAACATTTTGGAGACATACTATCCCAATTTATTGGCAGTTTGGCATCTACAACTGACACTAACAAGTTACCTTCACATCTAAGGAGAGCTTGTATAGCTCATGGAGGAGAAATTGCCCCCTTGTTTGAGTATATTCCACGCATGCGAAACTCTGATTCAGAGTAAGATCCTGATTCTTATTTGTATTTCTTATATTTGTATTAATGTTCATCATATACACGGTCAACAATTATGTCAAAATAGAGAAGAATATTCAACTCTTCTAAAAGGCATGAAAATCCTGTCTTATGTCAAAATCCTTTCGACTTTTAGCAATTTTGATCAAAATTTTTAGTTATTGCAACTTTATTCTTATTTGATAATTTTATTGCAATACTATCGCATTTGTAAAATTGACTAATTGCTGCGTCCTTTTCTCTGGTGAAAGCCACAATTGGATTTTCTCTTACAAATTTACATTTTCATTCTTGATGACAAAGGGTCAAAAAAACCTTTTGACCCAAAATTTTGGATTTTTTGTACCTGTATCAAGTATTTTTATGTCAAAAACAAATTTTTTAAAATAATGTTCAGCGTGGTTCCCACGTAGATAATAATGAGGCGATTTCACAATTTGGAATAGAATTGTAAAAATTAAAAGCTCTCCTAAAATTGCAAAAGAATGAAAAAGAGTGGGTCAGTTTGATGAATAGAATATTTTTAGCTCAATTTTCGTTTGTTAGAATCTATCGACGAATCTCCTAAAAAGCGACGAGAATCAAGTTCATTTTAACTTTGGCTGTAAATTAAACTCTGCTGTAGCATTAACTGTTGATGTTCATTGGGGCCAGGGAAAATAATATCTAAGAAGAATTTGGCAGATAATAACTCGGTCTTGAAAGGTATATTTGAGAACCCATAAAACTACTGATTTTGAAAGCTAAACTTCACAGTTTAAAACCCGAAAAGTTGGAACATAAAGATATGGATGGATTCAGCTTTCATCTTTGCTAAATCAGAAGTTTTCACCAACCTTCAGCTACAGGATTTAAGCAACTGAACGTGTTAATATTTCTCTTCAAGAATCAAAGAAGAAACATATGTAATAGGGATTTGTTTAACCTGTACCTTGTTATTGAGGTATGTATGTGTTGTTTTTTCTTTAGCAATAAACATAGCTCACTCTTTTCTGATATGCAGAGATATGCCAGAAAATTTAAATTCTAGCAAGAAGAAATTCAATATATTGGTAAGTTTCTCAGTTTTGCTTAGATGTTTATGTATTTACGCCATCATCTGCAGATCATGCAAACTAGTATTATGTCTTGATTTTGTTATTATAATTGAACTGTTTATTGATTACTAATTCTAATCCTTGTACTCCAGCACAACATTTTTGTTCACTTATGTTTCTTCTTGTTATAATTGACAGGTATCTCTAAGTGGTCACCTATTTGATAAGTTTTTGATAAATGAGGCTTTAGATATTATTGAAGCTGCTGGTGGTGCCTTTCATTTGGTCAAGTGTCATGTGGGGCAAAGTGCTGATGCTACATCATACTCAGAACTCGAAGTAAGTTTGGCTTTTTATTGGAAGAAAAAAAATGTACTCATGATAAAGTCGGATTATATGATGTCAGACCGATAGCTTTTTCTGGTTTTTTGACCTATTTTCTACTTCTGAATCGCATTTGATTTACCCCTGTGGAAATCAAGAGTTCATTTGTCAGGAATAAACATCACGAAGACAGCTGTCTCTGATGTAGATTGGTTTACATTTGAATGCATTTTGATTCACCTATGTGAAAATAAGGTGTTTAATTGTCAGGAGTAAACATCAAGAAGACAGCTGTCTTTGATGTAGGACGAATTCCATGGAGTGTGCTGGAGCCACGCCTCTCTAAACCCCCTCAACATTGTTGAGTTTATTTGATATGGTCTTTACAAGATTGATGAAAGTACCATTCTTTTCCTGTATTTCAAGAACATTGGTAAAATGGCAGTCCACCCCAAAAGAGTCAAATTATAGATCCATTACATTTCAATGCTTAGACTTCGAGATTTATATAAAAAAACTGAAATCAATTTTTTCATGGCCATACTGAACTTCAGATTCAACCAGCTATGGATTTATTATGAGTTGCTTTATGGCTTTGAACAGGTTGGCGCAGATGATAGAGAAGTTCTGGATCAAATTCTTGATTCTTTAACATCTCTTGCTAATCCTGATGAAAATCAAGGCCACTTAGATAAAGAAGCAAATAAATTTTTCTTGAAGGTTGGTAAAGTCCAGGAGAATGGCAGTAGAAAGGACTGTGATACAAAAAGGAAGGCTTCAGTTCTAATTATTGGTGCGGGCCATGTCTGTCGACCTGCTGCTGAGTTCTTAGCATCGATTGGAAACATTTCATCTCGTGAATGGTATAAAGCTTGCCTGGACACTGACTTTGAAGAGCAGAATGATGTCCAAGTCATTGTTGCATCTCTCTATCTCAAGGATGCTGAAGAGGTATAATGAGACCAAAATCTCTGAGCTTCAAGCTCGAATATCGAGCATCATGGTTTCTTGTTGCAGCATAAGAGCAAATTTCCAATTCCTTCATGTAATAGCAGTAAGAATAATGATGGCAACAAGATATTTGTTCATGTATGCATATTATGCTGAGATAATACAGGACTTATATATATATATGCTTATGTTTACCTTAATGCTCTTGTTTTATTTTGCACTCAGAAGTCTTGATTGCATATGAATTAATCTGGCACAGATAATTGATGGAATTCCCAATGCAACAGCAGTTCAGCTTGACGTGATGGATCATGAAAGGCTTTGCAAGTATATCTCACAGGTTGAGGTTGTTGTGAGCTTACTTCCCCCTAGTTGCCACATTGTCATAGCAAATGCATGCATCAAGGTAATAACCACTTTCTTGATAGCTTGAGAATTATAATTACTTTGCCTTCAACTAGGTTAAAATGCTAACAAACCCATGCTTGCCATGCGAAGACTTAGATTCTGATTTACAAGAATGTGAAGGACTTAAAGGTGAACTCATTCTGATTTATAAGAATACTAAGATGCATTTAACATGCAATCTAGTAATTGATAAGTGATATAGGAAACTGTATAAACAACTTGAAGTCCAACCATTTATTATTTGTTTTAATTCAAATATGTTCATTTTTCCTTTCTTCTGGCTAAGGACATAATTGCTCTCTTGATTCAGCTTAACAAACATCTTGTCACTGCTAGCTATGTTGATGATTCTATGTCAGCGCTAGATGAAAAGGCAAAAGCTGCTGATATTACAATTCTTGGCGAGATGGGCTTGGACCCTGGAATAGGTAATTTTCCAACAGATGTTTTATCTGTTATATGATTTCTAGATTTCCAATGAATACCTGTCCATCCAACCTAGATAGATGAATTTCTGCTGGTAAATACCTACAACAATATGTAGAAGTGTGATGAGAATAATAAATAATGTGGTATATCTGAGCTTCAAAGTTTGACCACAAAAAAGTGCATATGTTTTGTAAAGTTGATAACATTCATAAATTTGAACCTCTAAAGAGCAAGTTGAGTTTAATTTTTTTCCATTAGAGTGCAGAAATTTTGAATATCTCTTAATTGTTCTTCACGTACTACACATGAATATCCAATGATATTCTTTGGAATTTGCATATTATGGTACCAATCTTGTAGAATTTAAACAGTATGCATTGATGCTTCAGATCACATGATGGCAATGAAGATGATCAACCAAGCCCATGTCCGGAAGGGGAGAGTAAAGTCTTTTACTTCTTACTGCGGGGCTCTTCCATCTCCTGCAGCTGCAAATAATCCACTGGCATACAAGTTCAGGTATTTCATAGGACTGCTCAACTAAAAGATGTACATGATTTGGCGTGCATAAAATTTAGGATGGTTTTTGTTTCTGTCTTCCCCTTTACTTTGTTTCTTAGCTGGATGAAGAGATTATTCAATTTCTTACATGAATGGATTGTCAACTGTTGGCAAGCTTGAAGTGCTAATCATCTAACAGAAAACGATAGCTTTATCACCTGAGTTTCCAAATCTTTCTTCTTTTCTTCATCCCACTTTGCTAAAGTTGTTAACCTTAGGTTCAAGGCTTGGACTGTTCTCTGCCCTAGTTCTATTAAATATGAACAAGGACATTTTTCACAGTTTCTACTTAGCATAGGCAATCCAGAAGCATTATTGAGGTCTCTCCTTTCAATTTGAAGGGTGTTAACATTCCTTCTCTCACATGTGCTCTTATATGCTTTCTCTGTCCGGCAAATTGTACCTGAGTGCATTACAGGAATGAGCACATGTTAAATGTTTTCTTCTAGACAAGTATATTTGATGACTATTTTCAGTTGCTGCTGAATGTTTTAGTTTCAATGCTTTAGGTCTTAATTGTAGAACAAGTTGATAAGGGTTGGAAAAATCAGAATGCAAGACTATCCACTGTTCCCTACTTCTCACAAGCATGTAGATCTTACCTTATAGGATCCACAACTTGTGTAAGGAGGAGGGAGTATGGAGTGGTCCTAGTTTCCTGAGTTGCTAAATGAGTTTGTACTTGGTCAGTTGGAATCCTGCTGGAGCCATCCGAGCTGGGCGCAATCCTGCCACCTACATGTCTCATGGTGAAATTGTAAATGTTGAAGGTAAGCTGTCATCAAGCAGGGAAAGTAAATGATGTTTGCATGACATTCTCACTACATATTAATCAATGATTTTTGGTTTCTGCACATACCGCTAAAATTTGCTTTATCTTATAACCTGCAATGTAGATAATTTTTACACTTTCCTCGTGGATATTTATTCTGGTCTCATTTGATGCTGATATTTATAGCTTTACCGTATTGGGCAATGTTGATAAAGGACTTTGGAAATGTGAATTATTTGTGTTTCTTGGGCATTTTTCTATCTCTAAATTCCCTTTTTTTTTTATGGTTCTAATGACAGGTGATAATCTTTATGATTCAGCTGTCAAACTTCGCCTACCTGATCTTCCAGCTTTTGCCTTAGAATGTCTTCCAAATCGAAACTCTCTAGTTTATGGGAAAGTTTATGGAATAGAAGAAGCATCAACTATCTTTCGTGGAACAATCCGCTATGAAGGTCTGATATTTGTTTGCCTCCTAATAGTGCTATTATTGAGGCCAATACTAAAAAATTCAATGTTTCAATTGGTTCCAAATCTTGCAGTAAGATCGCAAGTTGGGCTTGAAGCTTTATAGTTCTATATTTTCTCTTGTAACTCAAAATGGAAATGAACTTTTTTTTCTTGAAACTGGAACAAGGCTAAATAAGTTTTCTAGGCTACTAGTTAACTACAATTATGTTACAGGTTTTGGGAACTTATTTGCTGAAACTCTGTGCAGGATTTGGTGAAATAATGGGAACACTAGCTAAAATTGGTCTGTTTAGTACTGAATCTCACTCATACCTTAGATGTAAACAAAGAACAACATTCCAAGGATTCCTCTGTGAACTACTAGACATTCACGGTGAAATCACAGATGGGGTTCTGTTAGGAGAGGAAGACATTACTGAAAAGCTCGTGACACTTGGACATTGCAAGGAAAAAGAAACTGCAGTGAAGGCAGCCAAAACTATAATGTAAGCTATACAATCTATTAAAAAATTTAACAGCAGGCAGTTCAAGCCTAAGAATAAAAGCACCAACTATCTCTAATATATTGGTAATCGATAATTTGTTTCATGCTCTATTCTTCTAAATGATCCTATCAGTAAAAAATATTTATTCTACATGATAGATGTATTCAATTAGCTAAATTGTTTTTCCACCTGGTTTAGATATTTGGGACTTCATGAGCAAACAGAAATTCCTGCTTCATGCAAAAGTCCATTTGATGTTACCTGTTTCCGCATGGAAGAAAGGTTGACGTATTCCAGTGCAGAACAGGTATGTTTCCTTGCCAGATGCCTTAAAATATGTAATCTTATACATAGCATTTCGCCATTCCATTTTTTCTTAGTAGCAAACTGACTCTAATATTCATCATCATGCTTTTCAAAGGGCACATGGTCAGCTGCCAGAAAGATTCTTAAACAACTCTCAGCCATTTTACATTTTCCTAGCATTGCAGGGAAGAAATTAGCATTTCATCATATCCACCCCTTTCTGGTAGTTAGAAATCGAATGCTGCAGCACTAAACTGTATCAGCCTAACTTAATAAAAACTCAGACACCTTAATGTGAAAGTCACTGTGTACTACTGCCTTCGTTTACTGTGGAGCAAAATAACTGCAGATAAATTTTTGGGGAGCAAAGTCAATATTCATTAACCATTGCCACTTTTAAATTTATGGTCAGGATATGGTGCTTTTGCATCATGAAGTTGAGGTAGAATTCCCTGATGGCAAGCGTACGGAGTATCACAGAGGCACTTTACTGGAGTTCGGGACAACGAAGAAAGGGAAAACAATTACTGCCATGGCTCTCACAGTTGGTATTCCAGCTGCCATTGGGGCTCTGGTACTTGTTATAACTCTCTGCTTCGCCCCATTCTTTTTGGTGAAACGTTTAACTGAGATTGTTTCCATTTATTGCAGCTCTTACTTGAGAACAAGATCAAGACAAAAGGTGTTGTGAGGCCTATTGAACCCGAAGTATACGTGCCAGGTAATTTAAATTTACTCATTAAACGTGTGCATCTATGGCATTGGCTTTTGCAGAAGAAATAACAGTGCGAGTTGGATGATGGCATTAGATTAGATGTTAATACGCTAATTTGTGGTCTTGTAGCATTGGATATATTACAAGCTCATGGCATCAAGTTGATTGAGAAGGTCGAGTAAAACCCTTTAACTATTGGTTGGACTTGCAATGATTGGAGTGCTAATCCAATATATGAAATTCTTCACCTAAAAAACTCCACAAGTCTATCAAACAATCATCAGAGCCTGGAATAGAGAAAGGGAAT
This sequence comes from Ricinus communis, assembly GCF_019578655.1. Taxonomy (NCBI): domain Eukaryota; kingdom Viridiplantae; phylum Streptophyta; class Magnoliopsida; order Malpighiales; family Euphorbiaceae; genus Ricinus; species Ricinus communis. Next base: position 29,425,139 of record NC_063258.1, read on the forward strand.
TTGAGAAGGTACTGGCGAGTGGTTATGGCCATACAATGCAACACATTTGGCTAGCATACATCCTGGCAAAGAAAAAATGGGCATATATGCTGTTGTGCTTATTTACAAGTATCAGTATATAAGTATTGACTTTGCTTTTACCTGTACAGCAGATGCGTGCTTCGCATTTCATAATCTCTGTATTAAGATACAAGTTGATTTTGTGGAGAATGGTACTCTAAGCTAAATAGTTATTGTGGAGAATGGTACTCTAAGCTAAATAGTTAAAAGCATTCAGCGGTCACATATTATCAGACACAGTGATCCACAATCTTAGAATCTGCAAACACTTGGGTTCCAGGACATATAACAAACTGCAAAAATCAAGAATCGTAATAATACCAATATCTAAACCATGGCAAATATTGCATAAAATCTCCGCATCCTGACCATGGACATTTTCATCCCATCGCAAGATATCTCATAATTGCATTTGACAGCTCTTTTCTCTTTTAGACTTGATAATTCGAGCAGAAAATTATAAATTTAAAGCCTGAATCATAAACCGAACTATAACCAGAACAAAGGCATGATATAATCTCCCAAAAAATGGGGAAAAGCCATTCTGTTCAATCACATCAGACAAATTTGCTATCCTAAACTCTTCTCTATGTGCCTCAAAAGAGGAAAGATGTACAAGATCATCAATTAACTATCACAGTTCAGCTGCTGCTCATATGCCTTATTTGGCCGATCTCTTTTGCGGTTGTGTTCCCAAAAGCTACTCTATCACAAGGTTAACTTTGTTGGCCTATGATATATCGACAAGCTGATGACACCTCTTGAATTCATGTCCCAGAATCATTACAACTAAGAAATCCATGAGATTAATTGTTGCTCCACTTGTTCCCAGTTACAAACTTTAGTGACCAAGGGATGCTGATCAACTGAGTCTGCCTTGCACCAAGGATACGAGTTCTCATAATCAAAGAGTAGAACCTTAATTCCAACTTCAGCACACTCGATCGCATACCGTGGGTTGTCATCAATCAGCACAGTTGCACCTAAGGACCTGGCAGAGAAACCCTGAATTAGCAGCAGCTCACTTAATTCTACCCAAACAGGAATATACTTACATTTCCCAGGATAGGGATACTTGAAGTTAAATTACTACTCTATCTTCTCCTCTCTCTATCTCTCCCTCCATTTTTCTTTTTCAAGTTTCTCTTTTAGTATTCATCATGGCAGGTGGGCAGGTTTGACCAATTTGATCAAATGTCTGTCTGTTAAATGCAAACTCTAGGATTTTATGAGAGAAGTTCAAATGAGTATCACATTAGATAGTCCTGAGAACATTCCAACATACTGCAAAGTTGTTAATACCTGCAAATTTCTGACTTAGGTCTGGACTCTCCATCCAGGGCAAAGTGATTGCCAAAATGAATCTCTTGAAACACTCCCGGATAGTGCTTCTCTATCCATTCCACAGTGTGATCCTTGATAACATTCTGCCGAGACCTATCCATAGCCCATCAAAAGGAGAAGACATTTAATCTTTGACTTCAATTATTGCACATGACAAAAAGCAGAATGCTAGGAATACATACGTCACAACAGACAGTTTACAGAGTCTTGACAACTTCTGAAGCACCTTCTGAGCACCTGGGATTGGGTAGATCCCAGACTTGAAATAGGACGTCTTAAAAAATTCATGGACACGAATATCAGCTGCAACAATAAGAATTCAAGGTTCTGAAGCAACTCAACATTGTAAAATAGCTTACAGAAAATCTCCATGGTGGCAAAACGCCTCATTAAAACAAAAGTCATGGTATCGTATAAAAAATCATGGTATTGTATAATTCAATAATGCCTCGTTAGACATTATTGCATTTGAAATTTGAAATTTGACAAAAAGTTCAAACTGACTAGTTGACAAGGTTAGGGTAAACATATGCACATTCCAAGCTAGTTGCAGTTGGCTACATGGAACCTCTCCTCCACTCTTTGCGATTTTGGGCTACATCTTTGGAAATAAGTAAAGCCGCTGGATCCTCTTGCCCTTAACTTCTCCATGTTAGTTTAGGTCTACCCCTCTCTTTGTTTATTCCGTCCAACACAATATGATTGGCCTTCCTAATCGGAGCAGGAACATGTAACCCAAGTACTTAGTTACAAACCTACATTCTGTAATGTTAATAAAGTCGCTTGAACCACTTATTTAAAGTACATGCTTCTTTTTTGTGAGAATCCACAAAGATTTCTCGATTAATAGTGAACTCTTTATGCAATTATCTAAAGGCAACCCATGATCTCGAATTTTAACATTTTATCCAAGATACAGCTTCGAAATCAAAGAAAAGGCTGGTCAACAACTTAACTGACTTACTGTATCAACTAGCAAGACTATCATAGACTGAATTTCTATCTGGCAAACTTCTGGAATTTCATATAAACGGCACGTATTGAGAACAAAGTGCTTTGAAAAACAAAATTTAGCCTTCCGAAGCAAACCAGTCATGGTAAGATATGCAAATGACAATACCTTCATCTCGGGAACAGTTCCATATCTGTAACAAACAATAGGGTAGGATTAGAATAGATATAAAAGCTATGTGTTTGGTTTCCTGCAAAAGAATTATTATTAAATGGACAACAATATTAAGAAACTAAACTAGATACCCCTGGTATGACTTACAGCACCTGACCTGAACTCAGGTATTTAGCACATAGATGTATTGACTTAAGAGTGTATAGCATAGTTAAAGTGAAAAATTAAAATGCCAAGAATGTGCTTTTAAATAACAGAACAGCACATGATGGAAAATTCTGACACCTCAAGAAGAGTTCACATTGCAAATGGTAATACTACTCTACAATGTTATTTCATCAGGCTAAGAGCAAAATATGAATTGAACTGAATAAATAACATCAACTCTGAAATATTTAGCATTTGCACTGCTATACTGCCAGTTTTAGTACTGTCTTCCAATCGAGTCTCAAAATCACGCACCAATTGGTGGTGCAGAGAGACAAATGTATGAACCCTCTTATCATTCAATGGTTAAATTACCCGCCCATGAAACTGCAATTTCAAAAAGTTGATATCTGCTTTCTACTTATTTTGAAATTTATAGGCAAGTGCCTGATTCTGCAAGAAAATATGCTAGTGGATGCAATTAACATCTGAACTCAAGGAGATTTTAGACTATATTGCTTCACTGATTAAGAGAAAGAGTACATAATTTTAATATGCTAGTATATGTGAATTCAATACCTTGAAGAACTCATAGACATGGTACTCTGATACCGAATGATTGGAAGAGTAACGATCAGCAATAAATCTGTTCAAAGCTGATACGAAGTTTCCAAGAACTGCTTGCCAGAAAGTAGAAAAAAAAAAAACATTAATAAGGAGAAAAATCCAGTAAACAAATGTTTAAGTATGTAGAACCAGTAGCTAAACAAAATATAAACAACATGCTAGGTCAATCTCCAAAATACCAGCAAAGCAATGTAATATCACCACCCAATAGCAAAATAAACGTTTACCAAGTCAAATTTTAATAGACTAGGGAGACGTGTTTCAATATACCTTCGCGTACATTCTTCACTAAATAATACTTGCATATAAAAAAGGAAAAACATAAACTTTCAAAAAGAAAAAGGAAATAATAATGAGAATTGAGATATACCCTCATCAACATCAACTGCAACAACAATATTTCCAGTGATAGGATAGTCAGGGAAGCCGAGTGGTTTTCCACCTTGACAAGTCCCATGACCATTAATATATCTAGCATTTGTCATGCTAATACTACCGCTGCTAGTATTATCTTCCAATCGAGTCTCAAATTCACGTACCAATTGATGGTGCGGAGAAACAAATGTATGAGCCCTCTGATCATTCAATGGTTTTTGAGAACCAGAGCAGCTTCTTATCCTAAAATCAAAAGTACCGCTACTACTATTGCTGCTGCTGCTACCACCATTGTTAAAAGAAATAGTTTTGATCCCAAAAAAAGGGATAATTGATGAAGAATAAGTAATGGGTTGTGGCAGATTATGGAAACCCTTGCAGAAAGAATCATTACGGGTTATAAGAGCCATGATCAAAGCTTTGTGGCGATTAAAAAGGAAGGTGCTTTGCCTCTTTAACATAACTAATAGCTCTCTCTCTTTCTCATTACACCATCAATGCAAAAACAAAAACAAAGACGGACCCAACTAAAAGATGGTAATTTATCTAAATCTCCAAATAATTAAATACAAAAGAAGCTACTAAAAATCAACCCTAAATCAAGATAAAAATCCCGATTGATGGTAAAGAACAATAAATTAATTGCATTAAAGAAAAGAATGAGAGACGAAAATGGTCAAAAGAAAACACTAGAATAAACGTAGGAAATCTCGAATATCCCTCTGCTACCGTCTGTGTAGCTACAAAAGAATCAGTGTTTATCAATGTTGACAAAAAAATCTTTAAAAGAAATTGAAAAAACCCTAAAAGTATTAGAAATTATATTAAAATTTTTTAATTGAAATTGGATTTGATCAGTGGACAAGAATAGTTAAAACAGAATAATGACAAGAATAACAATAATAAGGGAGGTGGGTGGCTGTGGTTTGAGGATACTGAATGACTAGTTTTGGCTTCCCTATGGGAAAAAGGGCAAAAGAAAAGCAAGAGTATATAAAATATTAAGATGTGATTTACGAGAAACGAATGAATGGTTAAGGCGGGTAATCTGCCTCCTTTTCCTCTCCTGTTCTAAATCTTAATTATACTAATTAAGAGGAATTAGGCAGCAAATCCTAGTCTTCTGTCCTTTCTTTCTTTTCTTTTGTTAGGGCCTCTCTATGTATAACTCTTACCACAGAAGGTGGAGCAAAGCATCAGAGAATCTTTTATATATAACTTTTTGGTTTTTAAAGCTTTCTTTTGTTCTCTTTTATTTTCCTGTTTTCTTTCTTTTCCCTCCTAAATTCACTCTGATGATTTAGGGAAATGATTATAATCATTGAGAAGCTATTAATATACCTACTCAGTATTCACTCACTCACTCACTCACGCACGCACTCACTCACCCACCCACACACACTTTTGACATTTCTTTTATAATTTTTCAAAATGTTGCTAAAATTTGCTAATTTTTAATTTATCCTTTAATCAAATACCATACATGCGTTAAAATATTCTTTAATGATTTAATAAATTAGTTAAAGATTTATAAGCTGCATACAGTATACTTTAAACAAAAATATTTATTTCTAGAAGCGATTTAAGCTTAAAACAAATACAATTTTAACCAACAAAATAGATATATTATGCCAATTGTATATGCCTATATAAAAAGGACAACAAAGTTGATAAATTTAATATAGATTTTTATATTTGAGATTAATTAATTATTTGATATAAATAATAAATTGAACGACCCTCAAAACCGGTAGTATTATTTGATGAAAAGAGGTTTCAAAGTAAGTTTTAAGATGATGGATCAAATTCAATAATAGGTTACTCTCACTTGTAAATGTAGTTTCATTCTAGGCTTAGTTGAAAAAAAAGGTCATTTTTGGAACCAAAATTGTTTTGGCAATATTTTCAGAGGAAGAGGTGGTTATGGGCTTTGTTTGCTGGGGTGCAAAGAATTTTAAAAACTAATCCTAGGTCTAGAATTAGATTTTTGGAATCCTAGTTGAAAAAGGATTTAGATTTGGTGCTTAAGCAGGAGGAAATCCTTTGATATCAGAAATCTCGGGAAGAATGGTTACACTTAGGGGACAAGAATACGAAGTTCTTCCCCCTGTCCACCAATATCAAGCGCAATAAAAGTCATATTAAAGGTCTGAAAGATGCTAATGGTGACTGGGTTTGGGACCAGCAACTGCTTGAGCAGATGCTTCAATTGTTCTATGGTGATTTGTATAATGCTGATAACGGAAATGGGGATGCGAGTAGTCAGATGCCTATGGGTTTCTTTCCTGCTCTAAGGTAAGACCAGAATGAAATGCTCAACCTGGAGTTTTCAAAGGATAAAGTTTGGGTTGCCGTATTTAATATGGGTCCTTGGAAGGCTCCGGGACCGGATGGTTTTCAAGCTAGCTTTTATCAGAGAATGTGGTTTATGGCTGAGGATGGTGTTCGCAATATTGTTTTGCAATTTTTAAATTCGGGACAACCGCTAGAACGTGTGAATGAGACTTTAATTGTGTTAATTCCTAAAGTTACAGAGACAGAGTATGTGAAGCAGATGCGTCCAATTAGTTTATGTAATGTCTTGTACAAGATAATTACAAAACTAATGGTGAATAGGCTTAAAAGTATTTTGCCTGATATTATAGCTCCTATGCAGTGTAGTTTTGTTCCTCAACGACAAATAATTGACAATATTATAATTTTTCAAGAAGTCATTCATCATATGCACCGGCGGAGGAGTGGAGATGGTTACATGGCAATTAAGATAGACTTGGAGAAAGCATATGATAGATTGTCTTGGGGGTTCATTCGTGAAACTCTTGTTAATATGGGGCTAAATGATTCTTTAGTAAGGAACATTATGGCTTATGTTTCGTCTAGGACTATGTCTGTTCTTTGGAATGGTTCCCCTCTACCTTGCGTTAAGTCGTCACGAAGAGTCCGGCAAGGAGAACCGATGTCTCCCTACCTTTTTATACTGTGTATTGAACGTCTCTGTCAAATGATTCAGCATTTGTCCTAAGCTGGTGTGTGGCACCTTATTAAAGTGTCTCAAAGAGGGCCTGCTCTTACACACCTCTTTTTCACAGACGACATGGTTCTTTACGCTGAAGCTTCAGTTTCTCAACTATAAATAGTTTTAAATTGTCTTAATTTATTTTGTAAAGCTTCGGGGCAACAGATTAATTTCTCTAAATCTAGCTTGTTTGTATCAGCTAATGTGTAGTGAGTTATCTGTTATTTCAGTTATCCCATTGGTATCAGATTTGGGAAGATATTTAGGTGTTCAGTCTATTCATGGCAGATTATCGAAGAACTCCTTCAGGTGCATGCTTGAGCGAATCTCTGCTAAGCTTATTGGACGGAGAGCTAAAAGCTTGTCATTTATAGGAAGAGCGATACTTGTTCAATCTGTTATCTCAACCATTCTTATTATACCATGCAATCAGTTTCTATCTTTGTGTTAGTTTGTAAGGAAATAGAGCGGATGATGCGTCAGTTCTTGTGGGGGTATGGTGACGGTGGTCCTTTGAGGCCGAGTTTAATTAATTGGGAGAGAATTACGGCTCCAAAGGAGTATGGAGGTCTGGGAATTAGGAATATGCAATAAGCCAATTTAGCTTTCATTGTAAAATTGGGTTGGAGATTAGTTAATGAACCTTACATTTCGACTTCAGTTCTTACCAGTAAATATATGCGTGGGGGGATTTCCATTCAGAAGTTTATTTATAGACCCAACGCTTCTAAGGCTTGGCAAGGTATGGTTAAAGCGTCATCTGTGCTCAAGCAAGGGGCTACGGTTAGAGTCGAAAATGGAAAGAATACCCTTTTTTGGCTGGATGTGTGGATTGTTGCATACTCTCTCATGTTGGTTGCTACTAAAGGGTTAAGTTTGATTGAGTAATTTCGTAAAGTAGAAGATTACTGGATTCAAAGGCAGGGGTGGAATTGGTCGCAGCTTAGGACACATCTTCCTCTAGATATCTTGTCATGTTTAGCAGTATTCTATGTGCGAACTGATGATACAACAGTTGATCGTGTTTGCTGGGGTCTATCTCCTAATAGGAACTTCTCTGCCAAGACAGCTTATGAGAAATATATGTCCAAGGAGTTATAAGGACCCTATGTTGAAGAACAAAAGCAAAGTCCAACAGTACATAACCAACAGTTATGGACTAGCAGTCAAGGCCTCAGGACTAGTCAACATCATTGGCCAGGAAAACTGAGATTAGGAGCAACCTTTCTTCCCTAAGAAAGAAAGGTTGCTTCTACCAACCTCAGAATAGGAAGAAGAACATTGACATAGAGCTTAGGGACTAATATCATAGCAATAAGACCGTTAAAACTCAGTATGTATATATTATGGTCATACACACACTTGTAATCTCAAAATTCTTATTTTATAATTCATCACATATTAAATCAACAACAATTTTATATATTTCATATGGTATCAGAGCAGGATTGATCCTGTCATCATCTACCTAACCAAACAATCAATTTTTTCATCATGTCTTACAATGATCTTACCAAACTCACCAACATTATGTTAAAAGGCAATCAGAACTACTTCGAATGGTCGAGGGCAGTCTATATCGGCCTTAGTGGAAAGAAAAAACTAGAGTTCATCATAGGAACCCGAAGCAAACCACAAATAAACCACCCTAATCAACCATCAAAGGAGAAACTTGAGGCAATCGAAGAATGGCAGACAACTGATCATATGGTCATGTCTCTCCTTACCAACACGATTGAGCCTCAGATTGCCAGGTTATGCATGTTACTGGCATCATCACAGGCGATATGGGAAAAATGAGTAGTTATATGGACAGGAGCAGAACTATGCTCATATTTTCAATCTAAAACAAGAGCTAGCACAGATAAGACAGGAAACTCGGTCCAGCGCGAGTTACACGACCGAAGTATTGACTCTGTGGGAGGAGCTTCAGAGCTACCGCCTACCCACAACGGACCTAGAAGAAGCGAGGTAGAGAGTGGAGCAGGATTTAGTCTTTACTTACCCGTCGATTCGAGCTACGAGGCGCTTAGGTCACAGATTTTGTTATCCAGTGACCTCCCCAGGCTCGACGCGGTCATAGCTCTTGTCCAACAAGAGGAGACCAGACGTGTGACCATGGGAACGATGAGCAACCACAATACCACCGATAATAGAGCCTTCGCCTCGCACCTCTTGCACTCGCGAGAGTCGGCCCAAGTGAGGTGAGCGCCTGCCAGCGTCGAGAGGTGCGACCATTGCAAGAAGCAAAGGCACTCTCACGAGCGCTACTGGCATCTCCACCCTCACCTTCTGCCGACTCTCAACAGAGTCGAACGAGGGAGAAGCGAGGGGAGGCGAGAGAGGGACGAAAGGAAGAGATTCGGCGGCTTGGACGTGTCTAACGCATATAACCCTAGTGGTTATAATGCATGGTGTGAGTCGGGTAGGGATATGAGTAACGGGTCAGATGTGTTTAATTCGACTCGACCCGACTCCAATATCCTAACCCGACCTGACATCACCAACCCGACCCGGCCCATGCGGAGCGACCTGACCTGACCCGACTCAAGCAACCCGACCCGGTTTAACTCTATTAATTGGACTGACCCGAATCCAACAGAGAAATCATAAATCTCCCAGCTTATATCTCAACTTCAGTCCATTATTTAGCCTTAGCCAACTCGTGGGTCAGGTTTGGTATCACAACCTCTTGTAAATTCTTTCAATAACTCATCCAATTGGATAATTGATTTCGGGGCCACGAATCACATGACGTGGGACATCACCAAATTATATAATTTTATGACCACTCCTTCCAATCATGTGATATTGCCAATGGGCATCAAGCTAACATCTCTAGTTTTGGCTCATTAAAATTACTACATACTGATATTCACAATGTTCTTCACTTACCGGATTTTCAATCCAATCTTTTATCTGTTAGTAAGATTACTAGCACTTTAAATTGCAGTGTTATTTTCTCACCATCTGCAGTCTTGTTTCAGGATCGAATCACAGGGAAGACGATTGGTGAAGGCCGCCTTGAGAATGGCCTCTATTACCTCATTAACTCTCCAACCTAGTGTCTAGTATCAACCAATCCTATCCGCCAAGACATTTTGCTACACCGGCGGTTTAGGCATCCGTCCGATGGAGTCCTAAACCAGCTTTTTTTGTCTCAATATGAACACTCATTATTGTGAAATTTGAAAACTTGCTAAACATACTATATTGCCTTTTCCTGTATCTTCTACCACATCAGAAAATATGTTTGATTTAATTTATTTCGACATTTGGAGACCTGCCCCCATTCTTTCTTACAATCACTTTCGTTATTTTGTCACGTTTATTGATGACTACTCTCGCACCACTTGGGTCTACTTATTAAAAAGCAAAAATGAAATTTTTTCTTGCTTCCAAATTTTTTTCATTTTATTCAAAATCAGTATAATGCCAAAATTAAAAGTTTTCGGTTAGATAATGGCACTGAATACATAAAAAAAATTTCGAATTTTTCTCCTCCATGGGAATTTTACATCAAACTACATGCATTTATACTCCCGAACAAAATAAGGTTTCTGAACGGAAAAATTGTCATCTTCTTGAAGTCACTAGATCCATTCTTTTTCAAAATAATGTCCCTCATATGTTTTGGTCGAATGCCCTCCTGACTGCTGCTTACCTCATCAATTGCCTACCTAGCCCCAGGTTGAGAAATCTTAGTCCTCTAGAAATTCTCAAGTGTAGGAAAACAGAATTAAGACACATTCGAGTCTTTGGGTGCACGGCCTTTGTCCATGTTAGACGCTCTCATAAACTTGACCAGAGTTCTGTGAAAACAGTATTCCTAGGGTACTCCTCTGAAAAAAGGGATATAAATGTTACGACCCTTCCACGCATAAGACTTATCTTTCTAGGGATGTGTCATTTGATGAATGTACCCCTTATTTCACGAATGACTCTCAATCCACTCATGGATCCTCTACTTTGTTATTTCCAGATAACCTTTCCTTTTTTGACAGTTCAGCATCGGACATGGAGCCGCTTCCTAAGGCGCTTCCCGAAACTACCCCTTCAGGGGAAGCCAATATCATTCTTAAGGCAACTTCTTCAGGGGGAGACGATGAGTCACAGATTGAAGCAATTGCCATGCGAAGATCATCCCGGCTTACCTGGCCTCCTGTTAGACTGAGGGACTATGTGTCCCACTAAGTGTCGTATCCCATCCAACATTTTATTAGTTATCACACTGTATCTAATCCATATAAGACCTATCTAAGTAATCTCGCCACTCACATTGAGCCCTCTTCCTTCTATGAAGCTAACACCAACCCTAACTGGTACAAGGCTGTGAAGGAAGAGCTTCAGGCTCTTGAGAAAAATGCCACCTGGGAATTAGTATCTCTTCCGCAAAATAAAAAATATGTTGGGTGTAAATGGGTGTACAAAATTAAATATAAGCATGATGGAACGATTAAGCGATATAAGGCTAGACTAGTAGCAAAAGGGTTCATTCAAACATATGGGGTGGACTATCAGAAAACCTTTGCTCCAGTAGCAAAAATGAGCACCGTTCACATTTTATTATCTGTTGCTGTTAACTCAGGATGGAGCTTATTTCAAATGGATGTTAAGAATACATTTCTTCAGCGGACCCTTGAAGAAGAAGTCTACATGACCCTGCCTCCAGGTTACAAGCCTACAACTGATCAATCCCTGGTATGTAAGCTAAAAAGGGCCATCAATGGATTAAAACAGTCCCTAAAAGCATGGTATGCCAAGCTAAGCTACTTTCTCTTAAGAATTAATTTTGTTAAATGTGCTTCCAATTCCTCTATATTTGTCAAACACAATCACACATGCACCGTCATTGTCCTTGTATACGTTAATGACATCATCATAACAGGTAACAATAATAAATAAATTGAAGAAATCAAACAAAAACTAAAAAAGGAATTTGATATTAAAGATCTCAGTGAGCTATCTTACTTCCTTGGAATAGAAATAGCCAATTCTCATAAAGGTCTATCTCTATCCCAAAGAAAGTATGTTCTTGACCTTTTAAAGGAGACGAGAAAAATAGGGGATAAACCTATAGATACACCAACGAAGACTAAAACCAAACTTAACCTAGAAGATGGCGATCCTTTAGATAATATAGGGCACTATCAGCACTTAATAGGAAAACTAATTTACCTCACTATCACCATACCAGATATCACCTATGCAGTAAGCATGATAAGTCAGTTTATGCATGCCCCCCGCACTAGTCATTTGGATGCTATCGATAGGATTCTTAGGTATCTCAAGGGCACCCCTGGTCAAGGTATTTTAATGAAAAATAATAATGCAAATGATATAGTTGGTTTTTCTGATGCAGATTGGGCTGGAAGCTGTGACAGAAAATCAACTTCTGGATTCTGTATCTTTGTAGGAGGCAACCTACTAAAGTGGAAGAGCAAGAAACAAACCGTAATTGCAAGATCCAGCGCAAAAGCAGAATACAGAGCAATGGCATCTACGGCCAATGAGCTAATATGGATCAAACAAGTACTCGCAGACATGGGAATTGAATGCAAAGGACCAATGAAAATGCACTGTGATAATTAAGCAGCAAGACACATTGCTTCAAACCCAGTTTTTCATGAACGTACCAAGCACATTGAAGTAGACTGCCACTTCATAAGGGAAAAAGTCCAATTTGGCGAAATCGAAACTCCATTCATCAGAAGCCATGAACAGCTAATAGACGTTCTCACAAAGGCCCTAAATAAAACTCATCATCAACATCTTCTTAGTAAGATGGGATCGATCAACCTATTCGAACCCAACTTGAGGGGGAGTGTTGAAGAACAAAAGCAAAGTCCAACAGTACGTAACCAACAGTTATGGACCAGCAGTCAAAGCCTTAGGACTAGTCAACATCATTGGTGAGAAAAACTGAGATTAGGAGCAACCTTTCTTCCCTAAGGAAGAAAGGTCACTTCTACCAACCTCAGAATAGGAAGAAGAACATTGACATAGAGCTTAGGGACTAATAGCATAGCAATAAGACCGTTAAAACTCAATATGTATATATTATAGTCATACATACACTTGTAATCTTAGAATTCTTATTTTGTAATTCATCACAATTAAATCAACAACAATTTCATATATTTCACACCCTATCCGGAAAAAAAAATTGCAAGGTTAATGTGCGTCAAAGGGTTCGGTCATTCTCATGGATGGTCTATCATGGGAGTATTATGTGTAATGTTCAGCGAGCTAGGCGTGGTTTTACTAGTCATTCTCGTTGTGGCTTTTATGGAGATGAGGAATCTGTAATACATGCTTTAAGGGATTGTGGTTTGGCTAAACAGGTTTGGGAGCATTTACTGTCTTTTAATGCTTTTGTGTCTCAGTCGAATCTTTCTGTTGATGATTGGGTTCGATTTAATTTGAATCCAAGGAGTAAATTTGATGGCTTTGAGTGGAATGTTGTGTTTGCATGGTCTCAGTGGTGGATTTGGAAATGGAGGTGTGCTTTTATTTTTCGGGATGAATCTTTAATAGTAGATAGAAAGCTGAGTTGGGTTCTTCTTATCTTAGGGATGTCAAGGCAGCGTTTCTAATTCACAGTAAAGTTGCAATCCCTAGTGCTGCCAAAGAACTCAGACATGTGAGTTGGATTCCTCCTGGGGAGGGGTGGTTTAAACTTAACGCTGATGGTTGTTGTAAGCAAGTTCGAAGGATAGCAGGAGGGGGAGGAATTATTCGGGATAGTATAGGAAGTTAGAAGGCTGGGTTTGTTATTAATATTGGCTCTTGTGATGCAGTGGGAGCTGAGCTATGGGCGGTATTACAAGGTCTAATTCTGGCCTGGAATAATGGTTTTCATAAGTTATTGGTTGAAGTTGACTCAGCTATTGTGGCTGACTGGCTTAGTTCGAAGAACAAATGTAATGGTATTCACTCAAACATGGTGCTTGCCTGTTTGGATATCTTGAAAAGAGACTGGTCGGCTAGTATTGGTCATATTTATAGAGAGGCAAATCAGGTCGCCGACTGTCTAGCTAATTTGGCGTTGTCCTACCCTGTTGGTATTCATGAGCTGCCTATGGTCCCTTACGAGGTGAAAACATTGGTTAATGAAGATTGCATTGGTGTGGGATGGCCTAGGGTCACTGCTGCTGTTCTTCTTCCCTTTCTTTAGTAAAATAACATCCTTTTGAATCCTTGGATCATGTAGCTACATAGTTCGAGGTCCATCTTAAAATTTGCAAGGAGAAGAAGCGTGAGCTTTGGTGGAAAAGGAGGAACCTAATCTCAATGATTTGAATTTTGTACATGATAGATAATAGAGAAAATTTCACTATATAGGTTTTTTTTTTTAATTTTTTTTCTTTTTCACGATAGTGTTTTCTTTATATGTTTTTTTATGATATTTTTTATTTTCTTTTTATGAATTGCCGTACTAACATGTTCTAATTTTTCTAATAAAGCTTCAAATAATAAAAAAGTGAATATAAATATATTAATAAAAAAATTGATAATTAATTATTAAAATTTCTTTAATTAGAAAAAAAAATTATTGAAGAAAGTTAATTTGCAAGATCCATTTAAATGATCCTTATCGAATTCAAAAAGTTTCAGTTTAACCAATTAAATTTCATCAATATATTTTTAAAAAAATCAATAATAGCTATAACAATAGCTTTATGATTAAATAATTAAAATAATTATTTGATAGAAATTAAATATCAATTGAAGAGAAGCAGAAGAGATAGTTGAATAAAATTGAAATATATTAAAAAGAAAGAATAAGAAATTAAGTTGCTAGTAATTGGTGGTGCGTGGCAAAAAGAAACTGAGAATATTTTTTTTTTTTTGCATACATGCATGCTATGTTTGATAATTTTTAAGTAAAAAACAAATGGTGAAATGAGTTATCTTTCAAGCTAAAATGGAAAATGAATCTTTATTTTTTAAAAAGAAAGTGAAATAGAGGTATGATTGGATAAGAGAAACGAAAAAATAAACAAGAAGGAATTAAGAAAATAGATAATAGTAAGGGATAAAAACAATAGGAAATTTTTTTTATTTTTACATGCATGCCATGTATGGCATTCTTTTAAGTGTTTTAGTGTGATATTTTGCATGCATGTCATATATTCTTTTATTATATCATTTGCATTAGATGATTGAATAATTTGATGTGTCATATATCATATTGCAATGCCATAATACATTTTATGTTTGGTTTTCTTTTTTTGCTATAAATTAATATTTTTATTTCAGAATATACAGATTTTGATTTATTTTTTATACTATAATTTACCTTTAAGTATGTTATTTTTTGGTTTATTTTCGCAATAAATTATCATTTTTGGTTTATTTTCTATCATGCTATGATTTACCGTCCAATATATTATTTTTGATTTATGTTTTTTTTTTGTTTTTTACGAAAAATCAATATTTTTATTTATTTTTATTTTTGTTATAATTTACCTTCAATTATGTTATTTTTTGGTTTAATTTTTTTTTTCTGTCATGTTAGATATGTCTTTTTATTATATTGATTTTTGGTTTAATTTTAGTTTTTTCTCTTGTATAACAAACCAACATTGAATCTGATTTTGCTTTTTACCTTTTTTCTTTTCAGATTTGATCTTCTGAAATAAACTCAGATTGATTAATCATTTTTGAAATTCTTGTAAATATGTCGATTTCATCAATATTGATTGAAAATCCGCCAAAATAAATAAAAATTTTAAAAAATAAAGCAACTTTGTAAGATTTATAATTTTATTTTAAAATTTGAAGACTAACATTTTTTCTAACTTTTTAATATAATTATTGATTTTAACTTTAAAATCAATTATAAAAATAAATTTTCATCGATATATTTATTTTTTATTTGAACTAGTGGATTTGTATTTATTTATTTTTTATCTTTAGGTTATATGCTTCGTTTCAAAAAATCAGATATTTTTAATATTATTTTCAAAAAATTAAATAATTTTCTAATAAGTTTTGAGACACTTTTTTATTTATTTATTAATATGCACAATTTCTCGTATTTGTGAAATTTTCTCTAGAAAATATAGGCCTCTTCAAGTACTAGAGCCCAAGCCCAAACCAAAGAAGTAAAAGAAAAAAAAGGAGGTGGTTCTCATTCTTGGTTTCCTTTCTTGTGGCAAAGGTCAGAAGAGATTCTTGTATTATATATGAAAAGGAAAATCAGAGCTTAAATTAACTCTCCCAATCTCATTGCTCATTCTGCTAAATTACTCAGAATAATATAAATATATATACTCTGGGAATATTTCTCTCAGACTAATAAATCTTCTCTGATAATTTTGAGCTGAAAAGGAAGTTAGCTAGTTAAAAAGTTAAGTGAATGGCACCGCCAGCAGCGATGGAAGACGATGAGATCATAAAGGACGAGAAGAATCCACCTCCTCTCGACGAAGGCGACATTGCCCTTCTCAAAACCTATGTCTCTCTCTCTCTCTCTCTCTCTCTCTCTTTCCCCTTTTGTTTTAAAACTTTATTTATTAAAAAACAAAATTATTATAATGAATATGGATTGATGCAGGGATTGGGTCCATACTCAAACAGCATCAAGAAAGAGGAGAAGGAAATCAAGGATTTGGCTAAGAAAATTAACGACCTTTGCGGTAATTTTTTTTACTTAATACTTGTCCCCGTGGAAGAGCGAAGTGGAAAAGAGGAAATAAAAACCCTAGTTCGATCTCGATTTATTTTCTTTACTTCAATTATAAAGCTTTATATATAGATTTTTATTAGATCTGAGTTGTTTTTGAAGTCTTCTGGAGAGTGTTTAGTGTTCTGTTTTATTGTGACTGTTCTAAGTTATTACTTTTGGTAAATAGGTATAAAGGAATCTGACACTGGACTAGCTGCCCCGAGTCAATGGGATCTTGTCTCTGATAAGCAAATGATGCAGGAGGAGCAACCTCTTCAAGTAATATATTTTTACTTTTTTTTTTCTTTAATTTTTTTATTGTAGTTTGTTTGCTTTTTTTGCACGAATTATACTCTCAGCCGCAACTTTCTGTGATAGGTTGCAAGGTGCACTAAGATTATTAGCCCTAACACTGAGGACGCCAAGTATGTCATTAATGTCAAGCAAATTGCTAAGGTCTGTTCTTCTTTTCTTTTTGATAACCACTAAGGTCTGGTCTATTACCTTATGTTTGACTCCGTCTTAAAAGAAAAACTGATCATGGCAATGTTTTGTTTTCATTCTATGCTGGTTAAGTTTAAATTCATGCAGGCATAAAATGCTTGTCTAAAGTCTAGACATTTTTTCGTAGTTCCCTTTTTTTTAAAAATAAATTTTATATCAAATTTTAACATATGGGTTGCTTAGTTAGTGTATGCAGTGTTTTAATTCTGAGTGATGTTCTGATATTTTGTTTGCCTTTCCAATTCTAGTTTGTAGTTGGGCTTGGAGATAAAGTCTCCCCTACAGATATAGAAGAAGGGATGCGAGTAGGGTAAGCTTCCCTCTTTCATCTCTTTACCATAGTCTTTGCAATTTCTCATGTTTATTGATGAGTGCGGACTTTGAATACACCATCTATATGTTTTCTAGGTTTACCCGTATAGAAATTCTGATATTGCTGCCTTTGCAGGGTCGATCGCAACAAATACCAGATTCAGATTCCATTGCCTCCTAAGATTGATCCAAGTGTTACAATGATGACTGTAGAAGAAAAACCTGATGTGACATATAATGATGTTGGCGGATGTAAAGAGCAGATAGAAAAGATGCGAGAAGTACATTACTGCTGAGCACATTTTCTATTTATATATAAATATCTTTCTGCTTTCAGATGATGTCTCATTTAAGTTCTGCGTCTTTCTCTAGGTTGTTGAGCTCCCCATGCTTCATCCAGAGAAATTTGTGAAGCTTGGAATTGATCCTCCTAAAGGTGTTTTGTGTTACGGTCCTCCTGGAACTGGAAAAACACTTTTGGCTAGAGCTGTGGCCAACAGAACTGATGCGTGTTTCATTCGTGTAATTGGAAGTGAGCTTGTTCAAAAATATGTTGGTGAGGGCGCTCGCATGGTTCGGGAGCTTTTCCAGGTCATTTTCTATCTTATGCCTGTATAATCACTTACATAGGACTTTTCCGACACTTGTATTTAATTGGTGTTTGATTTTCTGTAGATGGCGCGGTCAAAGAAGGCTTGTATTGTCTTTTTTGATGAAGTTGATGCAATAGGTGGTGCACGTTTTGATGATGGTGTGGGTGGAGATAATGAGGTCCAACGTACAATGCTTGAAATTGTTAACCAGCTTGATGGTTTCGATGCGCGAGGAAACATCAAGGTCTTAATGGCAACAAACAGGCATGTTTTTCACCGACCAAGTCGTGCATCTATTCACTCATATCTACTACCTGCTCTGCTAACTAATTTTGTTGGCTCGCACCTTATATTGTATGGTTCTCATAATGTGTTTAATCATTTGCAGACCTGATACACTGGATCCAGCATTGTTACGTCCAGGGAGACTCGATCGCAAGGTTGAGTTTGGATTACCTGATCTGGAGAGCAGGGCACAGATTTTCAAGATCCACACGAGAACTATGAACTGCGAAAGAGATATTCGTTTTGAGCTTCTTGCACGTCTGTGTCCTAACTCCACAGGTACGTTTTGAGATGTTACTCTGTCAATCATTTGCCGTGTAATGTTCTGCAAAGGCACCTTGGATGGATTTTAGAGAACTGAGACTAATCTTTTCTTTACCAAGGGGTTTATCATGCCTATAATTTCTAGACCAGAATACAATTGCCGATGAATGAAAATGAAGTTAATTATATTACGAAGGGGTAACATATTGGACCTTTCAACAGCTCTCTTTCTGCTTCATATCAAGAGGGATTATATGTTTAAAGTGGGTGTTTCCTAAATGTCTAAAGCTCTATGTTTATTCTGAAAAGTAGAGATTATTCAAAGATGGTTGGCCCTGCAGACCTTTGAACAGTATTTAATTTGCTTCCGTTTGCTTTGTTAAGATTATTTGACATCAGACTGTTTTGCAGGAGCCGACATTAGGAGTGTTTGCACTGAGGCTGGGATGTATGCTATTAGGGCACGTAGGAAGACTGTGACTGAGAAAGACTTCCTAGACGCAGTAAACAAGGTCATCAAAGGTTATCAGAAATTCAGCGCAACTCCTAAGTACATGGTCTATAATTGAGGGAGATATTGTACAAGGGAATGGAGTTGGACCAATGTATTTCATGTTGGAATTCTGCTTATTGATTTTCACTCCCCTTACGATTAACTTATCCTCGTTTTACATTCTTCGTATCTAAATTCCATTGGAAGCAATTAACTGTATGTCTCCATATGGTTTATGTTTAAGTATCGGCTTTTGGTGGCAAAACTCGTTAAAGCTAGCAGAATTTGGTATTTCGGTTTGACCTTTTATTTGAAAAGCAAACGACCATTGCCAACTTGGTGTGTGGAGATGAGAAGTAAATGGCCAGTTGGCTTCCAGATGGAGAAAGCATTTTCTTGAATGGGTTTGAAGGGAATGACTTTAGAAGGGCAAATCTTGAATATGTGAAATGTTTATTTACACTGGAAGTGTCAAATAATGATAGAATTTGCAATGCTTGTAAAACGAATGCAATACAGCAACATTGGAAAAAAATTTCAAAATAAATTTCGGAAGAAATCTTTCTGGGAATGAAGTATTTATGCAGCTCTGGATGATACTCATAAAGCACCATAAATGATCGATAGCAATGCTAATATGAGACCCACTGTGGAGTTTTGATTTCTTCCTGCCAGCGATTTACGAGGTATCTCGTGCTTTCCCAGATCAATCATGATTTCGAATCTGCAAGTATCTTGAGATGGATCCAGAGTCGTAACAACTGATAAATTGTTGAATGAACAGGAACCTTTCCTCTGATCCATTGTCTGATAGTACATGTTAAAAGCATAAGAAGCATTGTTTCTAGCATCCAGCCCACCACAGGAGGATCCAAAACCAAGACTGGTGCAGTCCGCGTAGGAGCAGGCATAGCTAAGGCTGCCAGGCAAATTGGGGTCAGTGAGACTGGCATCAGGGGACATTATACACCACTCCCTGGCTAAATATCTCACACCTTTAGCTGGAACTAGAGATTTTCCATTGCCCATATTTAGTTGGTACTTGATGGTTCCATCAAAAGTGAAAACGCCCCAGTGCCTCTCAAAATTCCCAGGTTGAACACTTTTGTTATCTTCATCAAGGAGTGAGAACAGGTAGACATCAGGTGGGGTTCTGCGTTTCGGGGTACCCTTACCTTGAAATATTCGATCGAGAAGTCCGAGATAGAACCTCTGAGCATACGCTGCATTGGCGCTTGGGTCGCCATCTGTTGGCCATCCAACCTCACCAATGATGACAGGCATTGATCCGAAACCATTCTTTTCAAGAGCAGAAATTAGGGTGTCAAAGTTTGCCTCGAAGACGTTGGTATAAGGTATAGAGCCATCCACAACTGGGGCAGCAGTGCCATTGAAGAAGGCATATTCTTTTGGGAAATTGGGGTCAGAATTTAGGCTAAGGAAGGGGTAGATGTTGATAGTAAGAGGACAATTATTGTCACTGAGAAACTTGACGATAGAGATCATTAGGTCATGGATATCGGCTCGAAAATCCCCACCAGAAGGGAGGCCTGTGTCAGTCTGGTAAACATCTGCATTTAGTGGAACTGTAACCTTCACCTGTTTGCCTAAGCCAGCTTTGATCAAGGCTGCTTGAATATTTTGGAGTGCTGGGAATGTTGTTTGAAGAAATGAATCTTTATAGGTCTTCAAGAAAGGCTCATTTCCTACAGCTACATACCTAAGAAAAGCCACAGGCCCACACGTTAATTAGTACATACATGCAAGAAGCAAATAAATGACGGAAAAAAACAGACCCGAGATATATAACATGACGACAATTTACATACATGTAATTATACATAAAGCTAGGAAATGAAATTTTCTTCAATAGCTGCCATTTGACTTTATAGATATGCATAAGGTTCATTTACTATTTGAGAGTGTGCATTCACCAAGAAAAGTTTACTCTAACAAAAGCATATCGGAAAACGAAGATTTCAGAGGCGTTTTCGTCCCCCCTTACCTTATATCCACTCCATATTTGGATATGTAATTAGACACATTCTGTTGAACCCAGTTTACAGCAGCCTGGACGCTACTTGCAAGTGGTGCCAAGAGATCATTTGGTATCCCAACCATAACTTGGATACCAGAATGCCCTAAAGCCTTGAGTGGCCCTGGTTCAGCTTCAAATAGCTTAACCTTGTCAAAACCATTGTCTTTCAACAGCTGAACAACTATGCTAGGCTGTAGAGGGTGAGTTGTTTGTGCTCCCCAGTTGCATGCCAGCCCTCTTACCCCCTTAACTAGATGTTCACCGCCAATTAAGCACAGTAATAAGAACCCCAACATGTAGCCATGACCCATGTTTAATCTTTTCATGTGAAACTTGAAAGGTTTACTGGGTTCCATTTTCTCAATGCTTATTTATATTTGAATACAAGAAACTGCAAAAAGAATGTTGCCCTTTAAGGTGAGAAAAGGCAAGAATTTTCCTTACACAAAATATTCAACAAAGAACTAGATTCCAAGGAGAAACCCAGTTGAATGATTGATCACTTACAGAAATTAATAGAGGTGGAGAATATGCATATCAAGTAAGGAATTGAGTGTGCATATCATGTTATGTGATCATTGTTTTTTAATATTTTCCTCCTGTGGATATAATACCCACAAAGGAAGGAATTAATGTACGGCCTTTTCCAACTAGAATTTCTGTCTACTCTATAAATGATTCTTATTGAAAAGTGTCTTTCTTAATCATCGCTCTGTTTTCTAGCTTTTGCCTTGTTAAAATTCCTTGGTCACCCAGGAATATTGTCTAATAGAGATAGTTCCAAGTTTTACTCCTAAGCAAATTGCTTAATCAAGTGGAATGCTTCAATTCAATGTGAACCTGCTTCATGATTACACATTTGACTAGAAAGTTCTTGGGCCTAGGCTTAGCTTTGCTCTCTTTAATGGCAAAATTCATCCTCGGCCTCGGACCTCAACAATAATAACAGAAAAGCTTACTCATGCAAGAAGCTAATACTTATACTCTTAACCCTTCTGGGCCATTTTTCTTTAACTATCCAGTCTAGCGTTTAAACCTCTTTGGGTTGAGTTTTTGCCTTCTCTTGTCAAGCTACACCCGTATGGCCTGTAACTGAAATAATAATTAAAAAAAAAAAAGAAATAAAGAAAGAAGAAACATGCTTTACTTTGAAGTGAGAGAGATTTTGATTTTAAATCATCTTTTTCGTACTAAAAGACTATAATTATTTATGATAGTTCTAATGGGTTGATTATTAAACTTTCCGTGTAACTAAAAGAAAAGAAAAAGATGAATTTTGAAAGAAGAATGAAAAGAAAGAAAGAAAGGAAAGAGAAATAGACAAGAGAGAGAGAATATATTTGAGGGAGTTGTCGGTGAGAGGACGCAGCCAACCAGAAAAGGACCTACTCAATGAGACTATGGACAAGATACGCTGACAAACCCATCTTACACCTAACAGGACGACGATGGCCCTTTCCTTCTTCCTCTAATTTTCGATTTTTGGTTTCATCCTCAAATTATTACAAACAATTCCTATCAAACACATCATATCCAACTCAATTAACATATATTTTTTCCACCCACAATGGGTCTTATGGAATGAACCCCTGTGATAGTACATTCACGATCAAGTCCCTGTATGATTTATATTTGATATGAAAAGAATTTCTAGTGGGGCAGGAGTAAGAGAGGTCTTTTCCTCTGGGATAGTACTTGCATCAACTAATTTATGAATGGAAGGAAATGAACCGCAATTACTTGAGATGTATCATGTCACGGGTTGTCTACTGCAGTAAACTAATTATAAGATGTCTGGTTTCTAATTATTTCCATGTCTTAGTGATCCAAACTGATGTCTTAATTTAATGATAACACAAGATTGTAAGTTAGCTGGATTAAACCTGTTTAAAGTTAAAATATCCTCCATAATGCTAAAATATTACTTAAAAAACCATAACATTTATTAGAAACTGTAACATAGTCTTATTGACTAAGTGCACCATTATTTCTGTGATAAATATATCTAACATATACTGAAATAAATAAAAATAATATCTATATACATAAATGCTTTTCTTTTTCCTTTTCCTTCTTTTAAAGTTCATTTTAGTTAAGTGAGAAGCAGGAGGCCTATCCTCTTGAGTCAAAAAAAAAGAGTGTAAGAAGAGTTGCCCACACTTGGCTTATATAATAATGAACGAAAAGGCACAATCCCGTATTTCTCGCTGAATGTGCAAATAGATTTGTGGGTTTTCTTTAGATTTGACAATCCCTCACTCCATTTTGCTGCTGTTCTTTACTTTTGCTTGAAGAGAGTAAAAAAAAAAACGAAAAAAGCAGCGATTTTTTTTAATGCTCTTTTGGAATTGAAGAGAGAGATATGCTTTGTGTAAAAGCAGAAGTCCTCGATGACCACGACGACCCTAACAACAACGCAAGCAGTTGTACAGCTACTACTAATAATGGCAGTACTGGGTTTGGCTTTGTTCTGCCAATAAATATGTAAGACCAACAGCAGTACAGTACAATGCTTACTTTGTATCTCTCATTTTATCTATTTACTGTAAATTTTTATTTCTTTTTATCTTTTTGGGTAGTGGATTCTTGATATTTTATAAAATGTGTGTGTATTGATTGTGTGAGTTTATTTTTTTTTCACAGAGGAAGTTCAATTCATAAATATTTATGGAAGACTGGTAGGATAGTGTCCAGTCGATCTATTTCTTCTGCAGACGGCTCTCCTTCAATTTCTGATCTTGAGGTACTTATTATTGCTGCATTTTTGTTCTACAATTTTTTAATTTTTTTTTAACTAGGTTTGATCATATGTAGCAACATAGAGATGTTGTTATGGAACTTGTCTAATCAAGTTAAGTGAACCATTTGCTCTTAAGATCGTTTGCACTTGTAAATTGAAGCTGCTCTATTCGCATTTGATGATTGTGATTTCTGCCATTTGCTTGCTTCTATTTTCTAGTATTATTACAAAAGAAACGTACAAGTTTCATATTATGTCCTGGTTAAATTAAACCCTTAATTGAAAATATAAATGAGTATACCATACTATCATTCAACCTTCGATCTTCTTATTGTCTTTTGGATAAGAATCCGGGAAATGTTTAGTATCAGTTACATGATGATGCTTGTAGGCCATGAAATTAGATTAGTTGCACTGCATGTTGCATCAAGTTGAGCAACTGAAGATTTGTGATTTTTACTTGTAAAGAATCAAAGTGAAACTAAGATTGACTAAATTCTGAATTCGTACTTTGTGGATCTTGCATCATTCTTGACTGCCATGGCTTTCGCAACCACTTTGTTCTCTCTGGCTTTGCTGAAACTTGCAAATGCTAGTGATGAAATTTTACATAAACAAAGAGAATCCTAGTCGTTCATAATATGGCCATCCTTGAACAGGCCCAAGTGCTCTAAACATAAATTTTAACAGATTGAATGGGCGAAAAGGTTAACTTTTTTCCTTCACCTCTTATGCGATCTAGAGTTTAACAGATTAGCTGCTATGATGTTACTGAGCTGCTCCACCACCAACCCACTCTTTGTTTTTTTTTTTTTTTTGTTTAAATACTTGGGTCTACTTTTTTTTTTTTTTTCATTTCAAAAGTAAAACAGTAAATCTGAATTGCATTGTCATCAGGATACTAAACCCCTGGATAAAAGAAGTGGACAATTGAAAGGTGGGAATATGTCTCTTTATAGATACCAGCTCGAGGAAGATGTAAGCGGATTTTAATTTCCCTACTTATTTACTTTATATCTTTATTACGGCGAGCTATCAATTAAGTTGATAAGTATATCATTGATAGTTGATAATTTCAGGTCAAAAAGTTGCAACAGCAATTGCAAGAAGAGATTGATTTGCGCCTAGCTCTAGCAAGTGCTGTTGAACACTCCAATTCATCCTTCTCCAGTTCACCTTATCAGCTTCCAGATAAGGTTGACATTCTCAGATATGTTTTCCTCTCTTATAATTATCTTCTTGGTTTTTATATCTCACCTCTAGCTCCTCATGATGTGGATAGCAGGCCCAAGAACTTTTGGATAGTATAGCTATTCTAGAGATTGCTGTATCTAAGCTCGAACAAGAATCAGTTTCTTTGCAATATGAGCTTAGTCAAGAGAGAAATGAGCGCCGTCTTGCTGAGTACTGGTTAAGGCATTTGGCCTGCTCAACATCCTCATCATTGGACTCCTCTCACACTTGTATAACAGAGATGGTATCCTCTTAGACTAGTATTTTTTAAGTTTCTGTTTGATTAAAAATGCAGTTTTGGAACTGCTTATTATGAAATAAACATGCTCTTTGCTCAGTCATTGGAGTGCTGTTCTCCTGACATAAAGAGTATGAGAAGCAAGAGAATTTCATAGTCAATAGTTTGTTGCAGAGCAGGAGACCTTGCAGCAAAGTGAAAGGAGGAGGCAAAGTGGAGGATAAGCCCCCCTGGATAGATGTAAAAAGAGAGCCAAATAGGGACCATTTTGTTGAGAAACTTTGTCACCATCCGAATCAGCTTTCTGAAGAAATGGTCTTGTGCATGAGAGATATTTTTATTTTCTTAGCAGATTCTTCCAACCTCTCTTCTTCTGACTGCACGGCTTTCCCATCTTCACCTCAAGGGCACCTCTCTTACTCTTCTTTGGCATCTTTCCCAGACTCGCCTACAATGAATTCATTTATGAAGAGTGCCACGGTTGAGATTGCACATGATTTTGAAGTCTCTGCAAGATATTGCAAGGTTGATCCTTATAGTCTTCCTGGTAAGGTAGATTGGATAGAAGGCATTGGAGCCTATAGTAAAGCAGCTGAAGTCTCTTGGTTGTCTGTTGGAAAGAAAGAACTTGAATATGCTTCTGGGGCTCTCAAAAGATTTAGGTTTAATTCTCAACTTTAGTAACCAAAGTAATTTCTTTTTTCAAGTTTTTTATATGCAATGTGAGGTTTATTTCTCCATCTCTCTTTTGAGCTCAGGGCATGACACAGACCCTTGCTCTTAGGAGGCTGCAAAAGCTCATTCGTATATTGAGCATGGTTTTCAAAATAACTTTCAAAAAATTGCTTGTACTTAATTGAATTCCATTAAATGGTGTTTCCCCTAAAAACACAGCAAATAGTACCTAAAACAAGTTATCTACTTTTAAGTATCTATTTTCAAACATCTTCATTTGAAGGTGCTGACCCTTCTTTATTTGGTTATCCTGTTTGGACGCTTCACAGGTTACTTGTTGAGCAGTTAGCTGAAGTTGATCCAGCTAGCCTGAGTTGTAGTGAGAAAATGGCATTTTGGATTAATGTGTATAATGCTTTGATCATGCATGTAAGTCTCTTTTCACTCTCTATCCATTCTCTAACGTATGCAATGTAGCCTCTCTGAAGACATATTTCTGAATTTCCATATCCAATTTTCTCATTCTAATGCATATTTGTGTATGTATAACCATACTCGAGCTACTAAAGGCTAGAGCTTGTGGGCTTTTACAAGAAATGAGCACCCTAGTCCTCAGTTCCAACCATTTTATAGGACCAATGGGATGATGGAAATGGTTTTATATTAAAGTTATACCCTTCAAAGAAATATTTTACTCTTGCATATCTCATTGTTTCTCTTTTTTCTTATAATTTTTTGCAGTTGAACATATTTCATTGTTTCTATTTGCTTTTCTTATTGCTTTCCTCAGGCCTTTCTAGCATATGGAGTTCCAAGAAGTGATATGAAATTGTTTTCCTTAATGCAGAAGGTTTGATATTGTAGTCATCTTTTCTGGGTAGCGCTTGTCCTCTTCCATTCTATACCATTCTTATTAAACTCGTGGTGAAATAAATGGCTTCTTTGCATGTAGGCTGCATATACCATCGGAGGACGCTCATTCAGTGCTGCTGACATTGAGTTTGGTATTTTGAAGATGAAACCTCCAGCCCATCGCCCACAAATAGTATGTTACATGCATAATTTTGCCCTACACCCCTAGTGAAATACGTTTATGATGTGGGCAAGGCAAACTGACTCATTGATCCTATTCACTATTTGGAATGGTATATCAAAGAATCAGTGCTGCCATGCGACCAACAGTTTACTTTATTCACATTATAGTTTTATCATTCACATTCTCTGCCAAGTGAATGCACGTATTTGTGAGTATTAACGGGATCTGAACCTGATTTTTCATTTAGAGGTCCTGACAATATGAGTGATAGTCTTGAAAATATAAAGGAGGTGTTTAATCTCTTCCCATGGTATGGTTTAGGTTACACTTCTGACATCCATGAATTTCATGCCAGGCCTTGCTACTTGCTCTTCAAAAATTTAAGGTAACTGAGGAGCCGAAGTTCTCTGTTGATCAACATGAACCTCTCCTGGCTTTTGCTTTAAGTTGTGGGATGCATTCTTCACCAGCAGTAAGTACCTTTTGCTTCTTTCTTATCTTTTGTGTAATTGAAAGAAATTCTTTAGCAGAAGCTCAGTTAACCTACTGAAAGAAACTAGAATGAATGAAGCATGAAATTCTCAAAGTTCCAAAAAAGACACGCGGTTATAATCACGAGTTGGATCTGATGCTCAACACGAGAACAGCCAAATTTGTACTGGGACTTCAGGATGGTGTGCACTACTACTATTTGTTATATGTTTGCGTCTTTCTTTCCATGATCAGGTACGAATCTTCACGCCAGAAAATGTAAAAGATTTGCTCAAAACTTCATTAAAGGATTATGTGCAAGCATCTGTTGGTATAAGCAGTAAAGGTAAAGTATTGGTGCCAAAGTTGTTGTATTGTTTTGCAAAAGGCATTGTGGAGGACTTGCAGCTTCCTGAGTGGATTTGCCAGTTTCTCTCCCCTGAGCAAGCTGCCATGGTTAAAGATTGTTTATCTAACCACAAGTGGAGGCTCCTTGGTGCTCGAAGCTTCTCTGTTCTGCCATTTGATTCAAGGTTCCGTTTCCTTTTCCTATGATCGATGCAAAATGTAGGGTCGAACAATTTTCCCACATCAACAGAAGATTTGGGTGGCCGTGTGCTTATATCTGATTGTCAAGTTATTGAATGGTTTAAAAGCAAAATTTATAAATTATACTGTACAGAAGCAAACTTCATCTTTAGTATTTTGTTCTTTGTTGTAACCAGTGGAATTAGGATCAAGACTATATCGAGTTGAAACACCATATGGGAATCCAGGCTAATGTGAGCAGAAGTAGAATTTAAATCGATGAGCTTGGCAAGTTAGATAGGATTCAGTTTCTCCAAACCTTTTTCTTTTTCTTTTTCATGTTTCTTTCCTGCCCAGGATATATGCTGGGCCAAAGCATAGAAATGCAGTCTACAGATGCATCAACTTATAGAAATCAAAATGCATGAAACAGAAGATAACTTGAATGTGCTGCATTGCAAAAGGGTACTTAGCTTCAACTAGCGGAATATATATGTATTTATAAATTCAAGCATTAGATTTTGATCAATCGCACTACAGAGGATTATTCCAGAAATCACCATTACTCAACTGAGGAACATTTTGGAACCACTTTAACTAACCAGACATGTAACAAATGTAGATGGTGAGGTGCTGTTTGTAATGCTCTCTATTAAGGCGCAAAAAAGCACCTAGACATGTAGATAATAATCCTGACTTTCCTCATTTCTTAAATAGTTTCAGAAACTAATTTCCGTATATCACAGGCAAAAATTATACAAGAATAGCTCCTATATTTTCTCTTTTTTCTCTCTAAATTCTTTACACTAAAAACAATGGCATCTAGATGCTTTAATCTGCAAATAAAATGTCTGTTATATAAGTGCACTCAAAGATTATCTGAAGTTCGGGGACAATCAGCTTTTGGAATGAACGGCACTGTGGAAAATCATTCCTCCAAGAACACCAACAGATTTTTTCCAATCACAATGGTAGTAGAGATTTTAATTGCGCCCTGAAGAGATCACCTAATGCTCCACGAATTTCCATCTAAACAAAGGCCGAGCAAAAACTTCAGCAAACATAACCAATCCAAATTGGCAATTAATTCTTAAAAGTAAAGAAATTTTAAATGCAAAATGATTCAGCAAGCTCGTGTTCTGCACTTGATAATGGAAATGCAGGAAGTTAAATTAAATGGTGACTTTAAGTATACTACACGGATAACTCATGCCAGAAAAAAAAAAATGATGTTCTGAGTAGAAAAAAAAAAATGAATGCTTAATCATTCTAGAACAGGGAGATACCTGTTCGCAGCAGACAAGTTTGGTAAGCAAAGGATAGAAGTCTCTCAAATGTCTTCTGAAAATTTGATTGTTCATAAAGCACATGCCTTTAAGCACCTGAAAGATCATAATGGCAAAGAAACGACATAAGCACCAAAATTTATAAAAAAAGAATAACAATGATCAAGTGCACACCTTCCATGATGATGAAATTGGCACAAAGATATTCACCTTAGAAGTGTGAACAAAGAACTTGGAAAACATCGACCAGTTACCACAAAAGTATCAAATAAAAAAATTTTAAAAAAAGACTCGCTTATCAGTCTTAATAAGTTACATTTCAGTTGTTAGTTATATCACGACCAGAAAATAGTCAGTAAATGAAGTACCATTGGAATTTGGGAGCTTGGTAAGCACCCCATCCAAAAAGAAAAGATCACAGTTGCCACAAGATTCAGATTGAGAATTGAAATCCTCATTTTATGCACTGAGAATCAACAATCTAATCGAATCATAAGATTCAGTTCACATTCCTAACATCAATTAAAAATAATATATGGATGTAATGTAAATAAATAATTCTTAATCATAATGCTAAAATTTGATTTTAATCTACAAAAATCAAATTGCTATATAATTTGGAATTTAGAAGTAAATTATTAACTAAATTTAAAAAAAAAAAAACAAGTTCATAAATTTGATTTCTACCTCTTATAATATAATATAATATAATACAATTTTTTTAAGTATATAACATGTTCAGTCTAGAAAGTAGGTAGGACATGTAGTTTACTTAAAAAAAATATCATTTTGATTATAAAAACTAAAGTAGAAAATAAAAAGTTTTTTCAATATAATAGTAATACTTATTGTTAGGCCTAGTAGTGCCTATAGAACAAGAATATTTGGGAGGAAGAAGACTTCAAATCACAAAAGAGAATTCTAAAATCACCTTGATTTTCTTTGTGAAGGATGAAGATTGACGGTTGAAGTTTTGTTTCTAAACAAGAAGAGGCATGCACAATTTTCCTTCTCTTTTTGGTCCATTGTTGTCTATACAAAATGTCAATCTTATCTTATTGGGTGGGCTTTTATGTCCTTTTTCAGTTTTAAAACCCAATCCATTTGTGTGATTCGCAAAGTGTGAAATTTGTGAGAATTGATTGATTCTACTAATTCAGAGGAGTTAGGAACAACTCTTGTCTAAATTTCAATTCACCCCCAAGATTTGACTCTTTTGATGGGTGAATCAATTCAAATCATACCATCTGAATCGTGAATGTGCAATTCATAACTCTCTTTTATTGCAAAACCATTAGAAATAGTCTGATTTCAAGGGCAACCACACAGAGAGGAGAGGAGAGGGAAGGAAAGAGAAACTATCAAAAGCCAATAGAGGAAGATGAATAGGACCATTCTTCAGTCACACCACTCATGAAAAATAACATGCAAAAGAATAGCAATTGAACAACACATTTTCAAATGTTGACATGGAATAGTGCTACTAATACTTGTAATCATCTTGCAACAAATGGGAATAAAGAGGCCATATTTCTTAGACCGCAATATAATTGCTTAATTCTATCTTACCACAGACGCAAAGTCTCCAATGGCATATATAAAAAGGAAAAAAAGGAATTTCATACCTTAACAATTACGGGTGACCGCAACTCCAAAACTCGATGGACATCCATATTAGTAGCCTCCCCTACAGAGGACTGGAGATCAGATGCTTCCTTGAGTACCTGCTCACAGAAAGACACCAATTTCTCTTCTGCTATTCCTTCAAGCTTTGCATCACCAGTTGTGTCTCCATTTTGGACTGAAGTAATATTAACATCCTCAGAAACATTAGGTTCCGTTGGTTGCTCCTTTTTGGCATGGAAACCTGAAGTTGTTTTCTGTAACACATCTAGATAAATGCTAGTTCCGGTTAATTCTTGACGAAGAAGGTTTAGGGGAGGCCTGTCACAAGGTAAACTAATTATGATTGCATGTCTTCTAATAAATAGAAAAGATAATTTGCAAATTAAAAGAATATGTAAGGCAGGAACTTGTTTCCCACCTCTCAACAGGAATGTGGTGCATTCGAGTTCTGAGGTTTGGATATGAATTATATGAAGCAGCAAACTCTAAGGTGGATAACAAAGCATCCATTATAGCAATCTTTTGAGGGGCGCTTAACTTGCTCCAGTACTTCATCTGTAAAATTTTAGAAAGTCATCATCGTTAGAGACAAAAAACCATTTCTCTAGGTCCTCAAGAACTGACGCATTGGGAAGCCTCTTTCACACCCTCCTTCAGACACATCTCAAATCACATATAGTAGATGAAATTAGATACAATAATGATTTGGATTTGGAGAACTGGTGAATGTCTTCTAATAGATAGGCTTTCTCGCTTGAAGGAATTGACTTTGAGACTACAAATGACAATCATTTAATTGGATGGCAGGGATTTAAAATGGCTTGTAAAGGGAAATGCAAAGTTAAAATAACATAAAAAGCAAGACTAATGTAAAGAAAAATAAGACTTGTACCTGAATGCTATCGATAGCACCAAGAAGTAATAATTGAGTGATGCACTTGCCCCTAATTGTTGCCATCAATGGACTTTCCTCCTCATTTTTGGCATCAGGCTCCACGGCATCAGGAACCTACAATGGCATTGTATCAAGAAAAGATATCCAGAGAATGGGGCATAAGGCACATATTTGAGATGCATTCACAAAATATAGAAACTGATTTTTCTTTTTAATAATCTTTGCTGGTGAAATAAATACTAAAGAAATTCAATATCAAAAAAGAGGACTGGAAAACACCTCAAATTCTACATGAATGAAAATAAAAAAGCCTTTCAACATGTACAAGATTCAAATTTACAGTTCTTAAGCCCCTGTATGATGAGAGAATACTCTAATCCTTCCATACTTTATCAAATTCTCTGCTTTTATATGATGAAAGGAAAGATTATGAAGACATGAACAAAAAAAGCAACCAACCATGTCAAGTGCAAAATCTGAAAAGATAAACTGATCTTATTAGGAAGCCCAAGTTCAATAAAGCCTCTAGCATGTTAATATGTATTTCTGAAAGAAAATGAAATGTTGAGTACCTTAATTGGAGAGGATGGCACTGAGGCATCTGAAGCACGAGCCTTGGATTTGGAGGTAAGACTTCTGAGAAACAGATTGTCCATCATATTTCCCATTATTTTTTGACCTATAGTTTGACTCCTTTGGAGATCGGCAGGTTTATGAGCTTTTCCTGATGGTGAAGGAAGGCCTGCAAGAATAAGCAAATCCAGGTTTTACATACAGCATTGAATATATTATGGTACATGGGCTTAAATGTCGACAACATCAACCATGAAGGACAGGACTATCAGGTAGTACTCAGCACACAGTTTTAAGGCTTATCATATTGGTAATTAGAAAACATTCTGTAACGTGAATTTGTACAATTGCAGGTTACAGTATCATTTGTTCCCCAAACAATTTTAGCTGGTCGATACATTCAGACTCTTTACCAGCCTCTCCATCTGGTCACATTAGCAAACCTCAGACCAAGCCTCCAGAGTTGTTGTGACTGTCTTCTAATCCTTTCATTACTTCTTTTGCATGCCCAATGTCTAAGAAACAGATCTTGTATTCTATGGGCACATAAGTGACAGCCCCTAGCACTTTATTAATTTTGTTAGCAAAAATAAATTTGATAAACCAACCTTCTGGCCCGTCCAAATTGCTTTGTGACCCCAATTCCTGACTATGGTCCTGTACAACAGATGCATGATCACCGCCATCAAAGATATGGTTATCTGCAACATCACCAGTACCGATCTCGGAATCTGTAGCCAATACCAAAGGGCTTTTGAGGTTCTCAATACTCAAAGCATTAAGCAACTCAAGTGGCTGTGTTGTGTATGAAGCATCTCTAGTGGAAAAAATAATTAATGGTTAGAAACAAAAATTAATTACAAAAGATTCTCAGATCAGCAAATAAACTCAGATAATCCAGACATGCACCTTATGCTTTTCAACAACGTGTCCCAGTCACTCTCACTAAATTGGTGACCGCCAACTTCTATGAGATGTACTAATGCACCCAAAGATATGGAAACCACAGTCTGATCTGTCTTTTTTGCACAGTCCAGAAGCAAACTCAAAAGTGGAGGCAACATGAAGCATACTTCCTACATAAGAGAAAAATAAGATAATTTGATAATTACCTAAAACCAATAAGCATAATTTAATTAGCATCATTCAAATACTATTGCTCAAATGCTATTTATAATCCACTAGAAATGGTATGGTGCATCAAGTTTAAGAGCTCATATAATTCAGTTATGCACCATCCTCGCATATTCTTTTTGGTAATACACAAATTCAACATGCTCAATACTACCCTTCAATTTTCCCACCTAATTCTGTTATTGTTTTCAAGGACTGCAGATTGCCATAAAATCGTTTAGTTTCAAATGTTATACTTCCTGCAAATTCTTAAGCAGAACGTACAAAAGATAGAACAATGACAATTTTAAGGTCAACTCAGGCACTCACCAGATTACGGTACTCACAAAACCTTTAAGTGAAGGTTGCCATAAGTTTTGTTAAGGGTACAATTCTTCAGATATTAGAATTACACTTGCATGGATATTTAGAGGAAGAAAAGAAGAAGAAAAAGAACAAAGAGCTCGTCCCTACCTTGTAGAATGTGTTAAAAAGGTTGCACAGCAATTGAAGTGAATGGATGCTGGTTTCTCGAAACCACTCATCATCAGAAGAGATTAAGCTTTCCTTTCCAGCATGTCTCACATGATCAAAAATGGGAAACAAGACGCGGTGGAAAATGCTCTCCCAAAACGACGTTGAAAACTTGCTACCTCTCTCGTTCAATAAATCAAACAAAACTTCAAGTGCACAGCTTCTAACCTCAGGTCTTGCATCTGATGTCAAATCCGATAAACCAGCTAGCATTGGGAACCAATAATGCTCAGTCACATCAAAAGTTGCATCAACATTAGCATCAATAGGCTTCAGAGCACCGCCGGGTATAAGGCCCTAAAATTTCAAAAGATTTGGAAACAGTTGAAAAAGAACATTTAGTTAGTAATGCAACCCGTTAGTGGAACATAATAAATCTTCTTGCCTTTAAAAAGATGCAGGCAGCGTTGCAATGCTGCTTCAATATATATAGGTAAAAGAGGAAGAGGAAACAGGAGGAAAATTAGAAAGGCAAGGCATCCACTGGAACTAGAAACCAATATCACAATCACTGGAAGTAAAATTCATTTAACTGACGCAGAAGGTGAAGAGTTATACAACAAACCTCAGCCAAACGATCCTCGCATATGCGGAGAAGTGCAATAGCCTTCAAACTTATACGATGAGAAGTTTTGTTATTGGCAAACCTTATAAGACAGTTGACACAGTCCATGAAACAATCCCCAACGACCTGATCAAAGTGTTCCAAAATAACTGCAAATGTCCATGGTATTAGAAATGCTAAACTAAGAGAATAAGAAAGACTTGCAAATAAATGAAGCAAGTTATAACCACAAGAAGAAGAAGAATGAAAAGCCCTTTCCGTACCCTGTTCAACATTTTCAAAGGCACTTTCCACAATTGACTCCAGTTCATCATCTGCAGCTGCTGTGAAAATCATAAAAACGCTACGCCATCCAGACTTTATGCTTCCAACTTTAGATTTGATCATCTACAAGACACCGGTCAATTATTTTTTGAGATGATGTGCAGCAGCTTGCACATGAATATCATCCAGTTTTAAAAATATAAAAAATAATAATAAAAAAAAAAGAATCACAATCCAGGAAAGCTAATCAGGCATACTTGAACAATGCAGTCAACAATTAGTCTCCTTATGGAATCACTTCGACTATTCCGCATAAGAACAACAAAAGGTTTGAGAATGTCATTCTGGAAACTGAAATTAGCAAGCTCGGCGCGCTCCAAATACTTCATACCAAGCTGTCTTAAGGAATCAATGGCATACATGGCAATTTTCTCATCACGATGGCTCCCAGCAGATATAAAATGATTTGCAAGGACAGACCATATTTTAGCCCAAACCTGGAAAACATATCAACAAAAACCTTATAAACAGTAAAATATCAGAATGAATTATATCCTGAAACAGAATTATCACATGCACTGGAAATGAAATTCTAATAAGCAGACATTGATAAGCACAGTCATGACAGCATCTATTTATTTATCCATCTAAATGTGTTTATGATCAGGCTTCTAAAACCAGACTGGTTGGTTCAAAGGTCAGTTTTTCTGGTTCACTAGTACAAGAAATTTAAGTCAAAAAAAGAGGCCCAATGTAAAAACAAATAAATCAAAATAGAAAGCTATTTTATTAATGATCTTAAGGTATAATACAAAAAGAAAAAAAAAAAAAACTAAAAACCTGAACTTGACTTGACCAATGTAGTCACTGGTCTGGTTCCTGGTTTCAGAACATTATGTATTACTTAGCTTGTATATAGACATATAGATTGGTTTTGCAGACATCAGCAATATTAGAGGGTAAACTAATTTAGCCAGGCAGCCTAATGGAGAAAGAGCACCACGCTTATATTAATTTAGAAGTCCAAATTCAAGCTACTTGCAGCAGCAGATGTCATCTTATCTTCTCAAGTTTAGCTGAATGATGACATATGAAGTTGAAACGGGAACTATAAAAAAGGCGATTGCTCAGCTACTTCACTTGCAGGGCGCTGCCTAACAAAAAACAGAAGCAGATGAGCAGGATCAAGGTATTCAGGCTCAAGATGAAAATATTTGAAAAAGGAAATGTTTGTCAAGAATCAAGAGCTTGGAGGGAGCTTGATTATAGATAGAAAATAGACCACCAAAAGAGACGGTTGAATAATCAAGCTCCATTCAAACATCAAGTTGTCAGTACAATCCTTTTAAGTCTTTCCTCTTGAAACAGGGATCTTT
The DNA here is from genome assembly GCF_019578655.1 of Ricinus communis. NCBI lineage: Eukaryota > Viridiplantae > Streptophyta > Magnoliopsida > Malpighiales > Euphorbiaceae > Ricinus > Ricinus communis. Next base: position 29,461,149 of record NC_063258.1, read on the forward strand.
TGAGGTTTTCATATTATGGATCTAGATCCGCACTTTATGACATTTCCGCTGTCAAATTCAGATCCCAAGTATTTTAACCATCACATGGCATAAAATTAACCCAATAGTGAGGATAAAAAGAGCCCTTTGGAGCCAAGTTGTCGCCATTCTTTCATAGTAATAGATCATTTCTGGAGAGATTTGAAGATTTTATGAAGGATGAAGGATGAAAAACATGTCCAATATGCCTAGTATTTCCCCCATGAATCCCTTTCCAAATAGATGGATTAATGGAATCAGGTGCAATAACATGACTTAAACACAGCACTTACATATACATGCACCCAATATCAGTAAGCATAATATATCATACATACAGGCCCACACGATGCAGCCACCTAGCAGTATGAATATCGAAAGAAGTTTAAAGCACAAACGGCATACCAGGCGTATACGAGCCATATTATAGTAGCTGATCTCAACAAGCTTTTGCAAACTGAACACACGTGCAGGAGTCTGCTTTAATTCTTCAGCTGATACACCACAGAGAGCAGTGAAGAATTCCACAACAGAATCACTGGGTAATTTAACACTATTGACAAAAACTTGTTCAGCAGGTTTCCCAGCCAGCTCTCTTAGAGATTGAAGCACGGCATCCCTGGAAATCTGATTTGATCCATGCATGACAGTTGCGGCAATAGAAGGAGTTGAAGTAATAAATTCAAGCCGAGAAACACATTCCAGAACTGCATTCCACGTGTCTTGGAGGGAATCAGTTTCTGAGTCACATAGTGCAAGTAGAGTCCGCAATGCTTCTACATTTTTACTACGCATTTCCTTTGGAGCATGTAAGAAAGTAAATCTGACATAAAATTTCAGAAGCTTAAATATCAGGGTCATTAATACTTTTCCTGATGACGGAGAATACTAAACCAATCAGTTGCTTTAGAAAAGGCAAAAGCAAGCAACACAAAGAAGTGGACTGAGTACAATTTGAAGAAAATAAGGAATATAAAAAAGGAGACCTGATGCTGAAAAAGAGGATCTTACCGGACCAAAGATGTTAAGAAAGCATAACGCATGGTATCCATTCCAAGAACATGTGTTATATGTATTCCGGCTTTAAAACCCTCCATGCAAAGGACAACCCTAGGCTTATTTTCACCTTCCTCCATGGTCACAGAGAAAGTAGCAAGTAGAGGCCACCCTACAGCCTCAACCATAGGCCTTACAATTTCAACCTGTTGTACTGTATGGAAAATTCCTCTTCTCACTCCTTGCTTCCGGAATATTGCTTGTGTTTGCTTAATTATAGCTGCACTCTCAGACTTGGCATCCGTTGATAACTTTCTTTTGGGGAGACCCAGATTCAAAATATTAACAAGTCGACCTCTCTCTTCACTTTCTGGCCTTTGTCTGCTTTTCCCAATATCAGCTGCATCATCTTTCATTTTGATCTCTTCTTTAACAATGGAGTCATAGATCTCTTCCAGTAGATCCGTTGGAGCACAATCTTCAGAATCATTCATGGCATTCATGCGTATGAAATCTGACTTAGACATTTTAGGCCACACCAACGGGTTATGTGCATCTGTATTCAACATTATAACTGCATATGCAAGAACATATGCAGTATCTGCATTTTTGAAGAGACCTGGATTATCTGCACAATATCTGCCAGAGAGAAGACACATAAATGATTAACTATCCACTACCAACAGCAATGGGAAGTCTGAATCTGATAAGAATAGCAATACAAAAAAAAAAAAAAAAGAGGACGAGGAGGAAAGGCTAAATCTGTCAAGCATTCAATGATGGCAAGGGTTTCAATGTCAACCAGGAGAAAGTTCAGATGCCTATGGAAAGTTATAGCTACTAAAGTAAGCAAGCAAATTCTGACTGAACCAGATAGCATCAGTAAACGAATCGAGCTTTGATAAGTTTCAGTTTGGTTCGTTACTATCTCGCACGGCCTCAAATCAAGCTTCAGTTCGACAATAACAAACTCGAGCTTATTTCGAGCTTGACTCATTAAAATTTATTTTGTACTTATTTGCCAGACTTAGATTTTTTAACTTTATCTATTTATTTAAATATATAATTTATTACATCTACTGAATTAATAAATATTAAAAATTTAATACAAGTTAATTGTAAAGTATAATAAGAAATGAAATTTTTTTTTCACATTAGATTATATTTATTGAGTAAAATACAATGACTGTAATTTAAATAAATATATTTTACATCTTTTACGAACCTATTAAGAAGTCCATTGACGGGTTAGCTCATAAATAAGCTCACAAGTCTATAAACAAGCCAGCTCGCGAGCTAACGAGCTGAGTATTGATAAGCTTGAGCTAGGTTTGTTAACATTAACGAGCTTCTATTAACAAACTCGAATAAGGTTTTATTGACCCAAACTCTGAATAGTTTTGGAGAGGCTTCATTCCTTTACAGCCCTAAGCATCATGCATGTGAAGCATGGTTTAAAATAAAGAAGAAAGATGCATCGCATCTAATAGGTAGAAGATCAGTACATGTATCTAGCAAAACCACACACGTTCTGCTCAAATACTCCCCTACCTCTCTGCAAACTTTTCCATGATTCGATCTATCTTTTGGGCTTCTCCAGGAAGTCGGAATCCTTTGAGAAATTCACGGATTGCCATATCAAACTTCATTTCTGAAAACTTCATGGAATCCACATAAGCATGCATGACAGCAAGGGGAAACTCTTCGTGTTGACCCAAATAATCACCAATCATAGCCTGCAAATGCATCAAATGATTACACTCGAACCCAAATGAGCATAAATGAATTAATAAACAACAGTTAGGAGATAGGCTCTCCACCTTATTCAAATTGGGAGTGTTTCTTAGAAATTGGGCAACTGAAGCAGGCTTGTTTTCCACCAGCTTGCTCGATACCAGATACTCTATGCCCTTCATTGGCTTCCGATTGAACTAAATAGCATTGAATTTTCCGTGAGTTTTTCATTGTAACCACTAAAAAGCACGGATCAAACAAACTCTAAACACCAGCAGGTGTGTTGCACCACAGTAATACAGATAATGCAGTATCAATCACCTCTCCAATAGCAGCTTCCATAGTAGATTTGTGAGCCTTTGCCTTTTCAAAATTATTGGGCACATCTTCTCTGCCTTTTGTCTCAACAGATTCTCCAGATGAAAGTTCTTCGAGAGACTGAGTTCTTTTAATCTTTTCCTCGGATTCTCTACATAACTTCTCCCAATCAACCAGTGATTTCAGCACGTTTACTAGACACTGGAAGGATCAAGAAAGAAACAGATGTTAACATCTACTAATGTAGAAGCATAAAAGTGAATTGAGAAACTGTTAGATTAATCAGCTCATTCTCAGACAATAGGCAAAGGGTAGATCTACCTGAAGTGATGATCCTTTAACTGATGTAGTCTGGGATACAGCAACAGAATTTGGGTCTGCACTTTGAGTCCCTTGAGCTATTTTAGACAGTGTATTTACCTATACAATAAACAAGAAGATAAAACAGACATATAATTTGCTTGATAAAGAGGTTTAAGTCGCCATAGCGAGAGTAGAATGAGATAAGCTTTAAAGTACCAAGCGTTCAAACAAGTTTGGTGCCTCGAGATCACAATCATAGTTCACATATACATCAACAAGCATTTGAGGATCCTTACATACTTTCTCGAGCATACTGCAAAACTAAAATGGTTCAGAAGCTGATATGGAAATTGGAAAGTAACAGATGATGAAGAAAGTGTTTAAGTCAAAAAAGACAGAACTAACTGCAATATACATACATAAATTAATTGCAACACCTAAACGATAAGAAAGATCATTATTACCGAAGTACACTCATTTTTTGGTTAATAGGACATTCTGAGCCATCCAATGATCGTAGAACTATCAAGGGAAAAAAGACACCAACTTCGCCCTGAAATGATTTCATAACCATGAACATTAGAAAACTGCACCAAAATACAGAGTAAATAACAATAATCAACTATAAAAAATCACCAATAACTTTTACATACTTTAAGACTTTCCCTAAACCGCAATAGAAGTACTGAGAAGATTCCAGTTGCGTACTGTCAGTAAAAGAAAGCATAATCGAATGAAAACAATAATCTCTCAGCAGAACTTCTGTAAAAACAGATAATAGAAAAGATAATTGATCATTGGAATTTTAGTAAACCTGAAATATGACAGGAGACTGTGAAACTGAAGCTCGCAACAGAGCATAAGAAAGGTATGCTTTTACAGAGTCAATAAAATGGAAGTTCTTGGTAAAGGAATGGCTAACTCCTTCCAATAACCCCTGCAACAAAAGGATGTTAATTATTATTATTATAGAATCTTTACAAGATTGTATATGCAAGAAATTAGCTTGAAGATTCCACTTTATCTTCAACCTTCCTCACTTTTGTCTTGGCAGGGATGAAGAACAAAAGAATGAGTTGCATTTATCTCCAATTTTAAATATCTCAGGCATATTGTAAACTGTCCCATATGGAGGAAAAGATGAGCATATGTTGTAAACTTCAACCAACACGAGGCTTTCAGGGGCAAGTATGTACTATGACAATGATCAATTTAATAAGGTAGGTAGGACAAGACAATATTTATGTGTCATAATACGTTGTACAGCTTCTTTGCTTCCCTATGCATCAAAATGCTGATTACAGACAAGACAACTGAATAAAATACACGAAACAGAAAAGTAATCAATAGAGCAAAATAGAACTTAAGACTGTTTAGCTGCCAAAATTCTAGGGTAAGACTGTTTCATAATGCTTTAAAAAATCAATCAAGACGTGCAGACAATAAGGATCAAGAATTAACCTGCAGAAGCTCTAGTGACAAGATCCTAGTCTTGGTCGTGACTTCATCAGTATCTTCTTTCATACCCATCTGCAGACGTTCCTTTAAACAGTTATTGAGGTACAATGAAAGGCTAACAGCAATATGAATAAATGATGAGGAAAACTGACCTTGCAAAGGGTGCGGAATACCAGTAAAGCATCTCGTTGTCCGATGGTCATGCTCTCCAGGTCAATCCCTCTTGAGGGCAATAAGTGTAAAAGTGTGAAATGAAAATCTTGCAGAATTAGTCTTAATATCATTCTGAGTTTTGACTAAAAAAGTGGAAAGATGAAACCAAAATTTTTCACATCCATACCGTGTTATCTTTTTACCATCTTCAACATGCACAGCTTTGTCAAGAACAGCCTCCAAACCCTGTATATAACATAACAAAAGTACCTTTTGTGAACACAACTATCAACGTACAAAACGTAACACAAGTAAGGCCTAGCATTAGAAATAAACAACATTCTGCAAACATATGAAAAGTAGGTGAAATTACATTTGCTAAGTAATTGCACAACATAAATATTTAAAAGGCAGCCGCCATGCATAAAGTATCAAGGGATCCATTGATATCAATGAATTTATCATAATAAAAAATGTAAATTAAGGGAAAAAAGAATATATACCTTGATATCAGCACCGCCAGCAAGATTTTGGAGTTCCTCGACAGACGCAAGAGATGTCTCTTTAACCTGATTAAGTGCATCTCCCAAAGTCATTCCTTCCTCATTGTGGTCTGCTGTTGAATCCTCTTCCACTTTTGCAGAATTCTCTGTTGAGGAGGCTTCCGTATTTTCAGCAGAACTTGATGAAGTAGAAACCTGATTTTGCTGTTGGACATTAGAGGCTTATTAGTTACAAACAGAACCAACTAATGTTCTCTTCTCTTCTAACAGATTACAGATATAGATATACAACTGCAGTAAGTAATTTTCCGTACAGGGTCAGTTTCCATTCTTCTAAATACGATACTAATCATCTGAGTCAGCATCGCCTTTGATGTTGCTTGATTTATAGGGCTCTTGCTACACATCCAAACTACAAATCATGAGTGCTACTCCAATTTGATATCATATTACTTTTTAGATAACTACATAATAAGAACCTGTGCAAGGCAATATTGTAGCAAATTCTGATTACTCCCAGCAAAGGCTCCCCATGTACTGCATGCAAGACGGGTTTCTCAGCAATATAAAATAGTAGATGAAAAAATTTAGCTCGGATCATAATCGTGATGATGATAATGATCAAAATAACAATAAGAAAATGCAAGTTTTTTCCAACTGATAAATATAATGTGAGTTTGTATCTATGTGATATGTGTGAGCTTAGGTAAGCAAGCATGTTTTACAGATATTCGTTTCCCAATCAAAGGAAGTTGAACAGAAATAAGGCATAATAGACAGACTGCAAATTAATTGGCAAGAACGGTTCAAAGCAAAGTTGAAGGAGATAGCCTAACTTGCCAAATTGGCAAGTAAGAACAAAAATACTAGAGGAGCATCAAGCTGCATCCTATGGCCAGTTTAATTTGGAGCTCCAGCTAACCAAATACTCTACTTTAAGCCAGGTCCAAATTTTTATGAGACTAGGACACCAGGTACCAATTTGAAAGTCATGGCTAGAGCCATGGATCAGACACCAGCTGAAAACACATAGTCACAAATAACTACCGATTCAAAGTCAATTTGGCTTTAGTCTAGTCTGGTAATGTTCTATTCTTTGTTACAAAGAAACCAATAGATCTCAGGTCTTTTTACTTTGCCGGATCTTGTTTTGGTCCATATCTTTTTGTGTTCGGTTTTCTCAATGTTGCACGTGGAATCCCGTGTGAATCAGCAAGGACCACCTTGCAAGGCTAAATCAAAATTCGTAGTCCTTATAATTTTGAGAAACCATAATCCTTGTAATTTTGAGGATCCTAATCTCACTAAATATCTTTATTCAACTCTATATGGATATTATGCTTCCTATTAGCATAGATTAGCTAGAAACTATTGACTTTGCATGCAATTTTATTCTTTTTTGCTTTCTCCCACTTTCATCGTCCAATACAATCAGTTCTATTCATGGTAATGAAATAGCTTATCTTACAAATCCCCAACAATACATAAGACCTTATATCCCTACCTCCTATTCAAGAGCTTCCCCCTAATTAGCCATCGCAACATCCTTTAAATGCCTAGAAATACTGCAACCTAAGTAGTTCCTTTCAGGTCACCAAAATTCATCATTTACCAACTGCCTTCAAATTCAAGGCACCAAAGACATTCATCATGAGTTGGAAAATTGAAAACCCTAGTTTATCAAGCAGTAATTCACTATGAAACTCACATAAGAAAATTATGAAGACTTATAGCAGATTATTAGTTCTCCAAAAGCCAGAGTATTTAAATAGATACGATGCATATAAGTCAAAAGAAAATAAAAATCATGACCAAGTAACATCTAAGATTTTTAGTTTTTTCTCTAAGCACCAATGTGACATACCTCTAAATTTTGCAGATGCCACAGCAGTCAGAAGTACCTTTAGCACTTGCAAAATCGTACTGCAAGCAGTCATCAGAAGTTGAAAAGCATATCAAGAAGATACATCTAGGATAGTTAAAAGGAATTTGCAAATATATACCTGTCAGGTGATGAATTATCGACACAATTGCAAATCATGTTCAAAATTTCAGTAAACAGTTGGGCATTGTTACCACCTTCCAGACCAGGATCTCCCTCTAAATGATTGTAAGCAATGAGTTTCTGTGCTTGTAGAAGTTGTATAAAGTAAGTTAGAGATGACCATACAACAACAGTAACATAGGCAATTATTCTACAACATAGAAGAGTTTGGCTTTTCTGTATTCTATTGTAAGGACCTCATAGAAGTCCAGTAACTAAAAAGATTAGAAAAGAAGTACATCTGCATAAAGCAATTTGACATACATGAAGACAATCCAAAGCAGGTTCTAAGATTTTCAAATTCTTTGTCTCAAAAGCAAGACGGAGTGGATTCAATACAAGCTCTACATCATCTCCTTCTAGAGTGCACCCAGCATTTGCTAAGGCAGCTGTTATGTTTCCACCTTTGCCAACTGGCTTACCACTATGTGCCTCGTCAGAAGTATGTGGAACTGTTTGTGACTGATCTGATGGTGTTTCAGTTTTGGCAGCTCCACCTTCAGATTCAAGTGAACTGCAAAGAATGAATGATTTAGAAAAATGGGATTAGATTAAATCTACAATAATCCAATACCAACCATGGCCCTAACCAAGTTATTCTCCTTGACTAGTATTCCCTAAAATAGTTCAAAGTACAATTTAAGTTACACTATTACGACTTATTTTTCAAGCAATGAGTACAAGGTAGAAAGTGCATAATTGCTTATACGGAGGTCTATGTGATGGGAGATTATGTCCTAAATGCATGTCAACTTAAATCTCTAGCAATGAATGAATAAACAATATATAAGATTTTTGGTCAAGTTCAGCAGTTGAAAGACAAATGAGACAGAGAGGCACTAGATAATGATAGTCATGACCAAATTAATCCAAAGTTTTGCGTAAAACCTCAATTATAGCCAATCCTTTTATTTGTATCAAATCATTTTCACCAACTTTAACATTTGCATCGATTTTAACCAGCCTTAAAGAATCCTAAGCTGGATGTTTTCCAGTGCATATTTAGTGTGTGTGATTGGAGCACATCTGAATACATTTGGAGTTGGAGCATGTAGCAGGAAGAGTTAGAGGTGGAGTCTGTGTGCATGGTACAGCTGATACAAGCGATGAAAGGAGAGGTAAAATTGGTGCTGGGAGATGCCAATGGAGTAAAGAAAGGTGTTGCTAGTGCAAGGAGAGTGAAAAGTGCAAATTTAAGATGAAATTAGAGGGCTGTGGCGGAACATGTTCAGCTTCTGGTATTCTGAGGCTGGCCACCATTGATTGCAAGAATCAGCTAAAAAGGAGAATTTTGCTAAATGTTCAAATTTAAATTTGGTCATTAAGGCTTAATGTTCAAATACAGACCCCTCAGCTCCAGTCGATGATGCTGGTTGATTCGTCTCAGTCTCAGTAAGTTTAGATTGCTGACTTGCCACTTTAGTGCCATCTGAAGAAACATAAAAGAATTAAAACAAACATATAACAAATGAGCTCAGCAGCAGCATTATCAATACAGTGACAGAATAGGAAAAGAAAACTTATAAATAAAATCTAAAACTGTTAAGTAAGGCCCAGCAGATAGATCACAAATACATGGGAGAAAGTCAAAAAATAAAAATGAAACTTGTAATGCCACCAAAAGCAAATTCAATGATTTGTTTTTACAAAAAACAGCTAAATGGAACTCCTAAATATCAGCAAAAGCAAAAAATTCACTACAATATATAATACAACCTTCACAAGCCGAAGCCATATCAACACACCACATACATTGTCCTTATAAAACTTATCATTATCACTTATTCATTCTCAATTCAACCGATCTTTTTTTAAAAGATTTTGATTTAAAATGAACTAAAAACACTGGGAATACACTTCAGAAAATTAAAGCATTCGATAGATATAATCTAAAAGCCACATTATTAGAATAAAAATGAAGAAATAAAGATCCAGAAACTGACCGATATAAGTTTGAACTGCCTTTTGAAGATCAGGATATTTCTTTCCCGAACATTCCTTAAGCATTGACTCGAATGCTCGGCTAACAAAACCTCCTGCAGCCATTTTCTATCAGGTCTGCAATTACCAAAACAAAACAAAATCAAGTAACCGTTAGGGTTTCACATAATTCAGCTCAGAAATGCTAAAATGAAAAAAGCAAAACGCAAGATCAAATCAGATCGAAACTGGAGCTAATGGAAATGGAGAATTACGTTTTCTTTTCTTTGAAACAGTGGAGTGAAATGATAAAATAGAGAGATCTGGAAATTGAGAGAGTGAAATGGATCTCTGTGTCTATCTCTTCCGCTGTGTTATTAGTTACTCCATACAAGATAGAGAGCCCGGACGATGCCCGGATTTCATTTACAACTTGTTGAAGCAAAGGGCCTAATTAAATTACAAACCGTGATTATGTAGCTTTTTTGCTATCTTTTTTACTCTTATGTTTCTGGTAAAATTTTAAATTAGTCAATCTTGTGCAGCATTTACATGAAGAGATTTTCTAAACTGTAAAATAAAAGTACAGTAGGGGTTTATTTATACTTTCATGCATCATGGAGTACTTATTCTGTTATTCAATCATACAACTAACTAAATACTAATTTATCGAGGCAAAATCCATTTTTAGGTCCTTGTACTTTTCTATTTTGTTTTACTTAGTCCCTAATGTGATTGCATTTTAATAAATCCTTATACTTTTATTTTTGTCATTTTTAAATCTTTCTATCAAGGGCATGCTTACAAAGGCCGTTAAACATGCCAGTAAAATACTTAACTTTAGTTCATTATGTCCTTAAAGATTTATTTTATTTTAAGATATTCATGAACTTTTTTTTTTCATTTTTTAAGTCATTACATAAAAGTCTGTTATTTCAAAGAGAAAATTTTAAGAATAAATAAATAAATAAACACAATAATATGAATGGGCGAAAAATAAAAATAATATAAAAATATTGAAGTTGAGAAACTAAAGAGCAATTTTGTCTCTAGGTGATATATGCAATTTAAAAAATCACTTCCTAAACTGATATATAACAACTTATTTAATAAACACCCTCGCTATATTTTTTTAGGATAATATACATCAGCTTAATAAATTGTTGAGATTGATATTTATTAAGAAAATATTAGCTTGCAAAATATAAAATAAGGTAACGTTGTTGATTATATATTATTAAATTTGGAATTATTCAAATTTTTAGAGTGCATTAAGATAAAGAGAATTTCTATAAAGAAAAATATAAATTTAATGAATAATTTTGCATTATAGTTTCACGAAAATTATTTTTCACATTAGATAAAATAATGAAAATCAGACGAAATAAGTGCACAACAATTCTTTTATACAAATTCAAGATTTTTATATTCAATCTAATGACATATAGTGAACTAAGACCTAATTAATATTTGAATATGGAAAATACAACAAAACATTATATAAATTTTTAAAGACTTAATGAACCAAAATTAGAATTTCAGGAATTTTTTAAAATAATAAAAAAATATTTATAGGGACTCAACGAATTAAAGTTGAAAGTTGCATTATCTTATCGGTACAATTTTCTTATACTCACTCGCATTAACAGTATTTTTATGCCCGCTCCTAACGGAATGACCTAAAAGTTATAAAAATGAAAGTACAATGATTTATTAAAATACAATCAAATATCAAGAAATAAGTAAAAAAAAGTTAAAAAGTACATGGACCTTGCCAATTATCAATCCTCTCATACTGAGTTACAATTATGGAAAACTTGTTCAAGGTCTTTTCTTTTTATAGAAATGAGAGGAGGGGAATAATTTTTATTTTAGTGGAACTGGAGCATAGTTTGAATTTCAATATTATTCACATCTTTTAATTCATAAATGTGTTTCTATTTGAATATGGATGATGTTCTCAATTTTTATTTTTTTAGAAGACCCAATCTTATTTTATTTTAATGGTTGTAACATGTAAGCTTGTATAATATCTGTGAATTAAAATGAAATTGTAAATTATTTGATAAAAAGTAATTGTGCATCATTATGCAAAGTTGTTCAAGATTTGGGTCTGGGCCTTGGAATATGATAACAGTTGGGTCTGATGATATTTGAGTTTTAGTCTAGCCCATAAGTGGCCATCACAGCCCATAAAAGCAAAAGTTGGTAATTTATAAGCCCATTCAAAATAATATATTTTGAAACCAAAACTCTAGAAAAAGAAAAAGAATAACATATTTTATTGGTTGTATAAATCACAATGTAAGGTCACTCATAATTTAGAAAAAAAAAAAACATACATATTAAATAAATGACTGCCTTTTATGACAAGTATAGCATAATATGTTATATTATCCTTCTTTTGTATAGTATTGGTTGGTCGGTCCTATAAATTGAAAATTATATATAAAAACAAAGGAAATGTAGAATTTGACAATTTTTAGCCTAAAACGACAAGCATGGAGAAGAATAAGTAAATTAATTAGATGTCGTAAATTGAAAATTTCGAGTGCTATCATAAGTAAATTAATTAGATGTCTTAAATTATAACTTTCTAACGGGTACAAGCAAGCAAAACCTTTAGATAGCGAGAAAGTTTTTAAATATTTGGTAAATCTCTTAAGCGGCAACGCATTTTGAGATTGAGCATATATTTTCTATACTGTCATATTATTTAAATTTTTGTATATAATTTGACTTCGTATCTGTCTTTTTAAAAAATAAATAATTTTGAATGAAAATTATATCAAAGGAAAAATACAATTGATTAACAATGATAGTTCACTTGTAATAAAAATAATAAAAAATATTTATTGAAAAACTAATAAAAACACAATAGTTAAAAAGGCAACAAATATGTACAGATTCAATAGCCAATAAAATCCAGGCAATACAAAATTGATATTTAGCTCCTAAACCACTAATTAATGTTACAAATATAACAATTACTACCATTTCGTTTTCTTTTTTGAGAGAATAACAATTACTGTTTAGTACTGCATAAACAAATCATCCCCAAAAAGATAGAGGATTCTTTCTACTGCCCAACTGGGCTCACACTTATTATTGTTAATCCAAGCCAAGCTTTGTGAGGCAGTCAACAAAGGGGCCCTACATAGTGGACAAGTTTTATGATTATCATCGTGATCATGATCGTGATCAACCCATCTATCAATGCATTCTTTATGAAACACGTGGCAGCAATTCCTTAGTTCTCTGACTTCATCAAGCTCACTCAACTGCCCTAAGCAAACAGCACACGTGTCACAAGCTCCTGAAATCCTATCAGTGATATCGCCAAAAGTTGTTAAAATCAGGCCGTCCCTTATCTGCTGCGAAGAAGGGAGAGCGCAAGATTGGTGTAGAGAATCATTGCTGCTAGAAGAAGAAGAAGGAGATAAATAGGTTCTGCTTCTAAACCTAAGAGCCCAGGACAAAGCCCATCTCGCGACTGCTAAAATAACAGCCGCCTTGTAAAGAAGATGTGTCACTATAACATCTGAATCCTCTACAAAGAAACCCATTAAGAAAAAAAAAACAAGAAAGTTTATAAAGCAAGAATCCTAATAATCAAGAAAAAGAAGAATAAACAGAAGAGGGAAGAAGAAGAAGAAGAAGAAGAAGAAGAGAGAAAGGGGAGGATGAAATGAGGATTTGGGTTCTTTATAAAGGCAAAGGGGAAATGAAATAGGTGATGATGAGGTGTGGAGCCGATCACTTTAATTTTGTTCTTTTTTTTAATTTTGGGTGCCATCTTTTATTAACAATTAAAAACTGTTGTTGTTAGGTGCCAATGCTGCTGGCCAAAGACTGAAAAGAATAAAGAGAGACCCTATTTTGTTGAGTATGGTGATTAGGTCATTGTCATGTGCAAGTCACCACACATTAAAGTCGGTGGTCTGTTGATTATCTAAGATTTTATTTTTATTTATTTTGAAAAGATCAATTAATCTTCAAAAGAGAGGGGAAAAGTTAAAGTTGGAATAAAAGTGGAAACAGCTTGAACAGATCTTGATCTTGAAGCAGATTTCTGACGCACATTTTCTTTTTTATTTTTATTTTTATTTTTTGCTTTTTCTTTCATCTTTAGATTCAGAATTGTATTTTATGACAAAAAGCATTCTGGGTCCAAACTTTATTTGTATTATCATTATCATAATTTGTTTTGGGAATTCTATGAAACAAAATTTAAAAAATCCAAGAAAATATAAATGAGAATAAAAGAAAAAGGATGTTAGAGAAAAACTAATTAAAATGAGTGATTATGGCACGTGTTTTTTAGCAGCAGTTATTTGGTAAACCAGGAAGGAAGAAACTCTTGACGTGTGATGTGTGTGTGTAATAAGTAAACCCAGGAAATACAAGGAGGGATGGAAAAAGGGTCTAATTCCATCTGCAATTCTGTATTTTAGATGTTAATGTTATTTACTTTCCAATTGATACGTGAGAAATGACTTCATTACACATGTAAATTCCACTATCCTAGTCACACACCACATTCTTCTCATTTCCTGTTTATTTAGAGAAGAAATGTTAAAAAGATTTAATTAATATCTCAGGGTTGATTTTGTCCCTCTTAACAAAGATTATATAATATAATGTTTGTACCAAAAGTAGTCAATTACACCTCAGAAACCCATGATTTCCAGGATGTGAAAGTGAAAAGTATTCGTAACAGGTTTAGAGTCTTTGATTAAACAATGGAGCATTAATATCTTCAAGAGATGCAATTTTCTTTATTTTTTTCTTTTGAAATTTTTCAAAATATTTTTAATATTTTTCTTTTATTACTCGGAGCAGCCGTTTTGTCTTTTCTATTTTATTTTTTTATTTCATTTTTAGTTTTATTGAATAGCGAGTAGATCTATCTTGTCTTTTATTTTTTAATTTTATTGAATGACCGATATAAGGAAAGACGAGATTTTGTTATTACTATATAGTAGTGTATTCTCCTACTCTATAAGCACGAATGGAATATAGAATATTATTATTATGGCTATGATTTTATTTAAGAAATTAGAATATTTTATAATAATAGATACTTTAAAATATCGATAAAAAAAATAGCCATCAACATTTATGTGGGAATTAAATGTATATTTCTTCCGGGATATTTATGGAGTGCAATTTCTCATATTAGTTAGGTGCATTAAAGGAGCAATAGTTGACAAGGAAATAAAACACCCCTCATAATCCTAACCAATAAGAGCTATGTAGAGTGTCATCTGTTAAGACAATCATTATGTTTTTCTTCTTTTTAATGGTTAAATTATTGACACTATAACTAAATCGATCTCGTCACCTGACAAATTTTCAGCTATTTAGAAACACACTCATTACGCAGGCACGAGATTTTTATAATTATTCACAACAATGGTGATGTAACCAACTCGCACATTAGAATGTGGGACTCAACTCAAATAGCATTCACGGCTGATCAGATGATCAAACAAAGTCCAAACAATCGAATAATCTTATCCACGGTCCCTAACATCATGCTTGCGCCCATGCCCTTTCTCAAAAGCCATAAAAGGGAAAGGAACAAGAGAAGGATAAAAAGGATGCTTAACAATAACATCATGCTTGGGTTTGTCCATGCCTCTATCTCAAAAGCCATTAAAACTGAAAAGCATAAACAAGAGTAAGGGCAACGTCCAAAATAGCTGCCGTATGACGTCTACAGACATTTGGGATTCAATATGAATTGAGTTGTTCATGACTCGGAGCCACGTTGCAGTAGCTCACCTAACTAAGTTTGTGAAGGGCAAAGATGTTTTTCTCACACCACAAGCAATTCGGCCTGGGCCAAGATAAGGCTGCCGGCGTCTAAAGGCATCGAGTTTCATGATCTATCTTGCTTTAACATACAAAACATGCCATTGCAAAATGGGCTTTAAAACAAACCCCAATTTAAGCGAAGTTCATATGCATACACAGATAAACACTTTTTTTTTTTTTTTATTGCCTCTAAAAAGAAGCCCTACGGTGTAGCCAATAAAAGAAGGGGATTCTCTATTGGATACTCGATGAGCAATGGTAAAGATTCTCAGTGCTATCCGCTAGCATTCATAACTTACATTATACAAATTCACTCGGCCAAATCAAAACTATTTCTTCAAGTAATGGACAACTTGCATGTGCAGTTGTCTTTTTCTTTTTTCCTTTTCTTGATCATGCATGTGCAAGTTATATGTAGATGAAAAAGATATATCTACTCTCAAATGGTGGTTTGTGGGCCCTGCTGCCCATGTTCTTCCATTTTCTTTTTCATCTTGTATTGCAAAGTTGCAGGAGCACAGTCTAGTGGAGTTTCCCCTAGAAAAGAGGAAGTTGATTAGAATAAAGAAAAATATATTGACAAGAAAAAAGACTATTTAATGCCTACCTACTGCTATCATCGTTTGCTTAAGACTTTGCCTTGTTCAGAAAGGAAAGAAAGTGCAACTTGACCTTCCCTTTTTTCTTTCTTTGGCTTGGGGGATAAGGGGAAAAAGGAAGGGACAGGGGATGCCGGGGAGTATAAGGACGCATAGAGTTCAACCATTCAATAATGGTACAAAACTGAAAATATTTCATCAGTCCCCACAAAAAACAACCGGGTAGGTTTCTACTTTCTAAGCTCACTCCAAACTTTCAGAGACCTAAGTGTATCTAGCTATTTTACATGTCCATTTCCTTGTACAGATCATGAAAATACTCGGAATTTGAAGATTTATACACCAATATGCGGCATATCATGAAGGACTTCTACCTTAATTAAACAATTCAATGCAACAGGACACTGCAGCTAGATATTACAACTGGACATAACATTGATTACCTTGTGCATTCTTGTAGGCCAGGCTTGCTCCAGATTCCATGAGGATAAAAGCTATATCAGTTCGGTTAAATAGTGCAGCCTACACCCAGTTAACCCTCTAATTAGTAACATAATTTTTTTCTAAAGAAACTGACCAATATACAAGTATGCACATTAACATGTATGTGAGCACAAACAGACCCCGAAAAACAAAGAGGGTCCTTACCAAATGTAGCAAAGATAGTCCTTGCTTGTCACGATAGTTTGCATCAACACCCTGCCAATATTACGATGTTTAATGTAATTTCCAAAATTAATCTTAAAATATAGATGGTGTATACCTCGCTCAGTAGCTTCTTGACTGCAGCAGTATCACCATTCTTTATGGCTTCCCGCAAACCCTAACAACAAATTATGCAATCATACAACATGAATAACTAATTTATGACAAGTTAAATCCTTATGGAAAATTACAACCCCTATGATAGTTTATAATGGAATATACCTCCCCATTTACTTCATAATCCATCTGAGGGCTATCACTACTGCCATTTGTTGTCTGACCATGATTGAAAACTGAACTGCAAATTTCCCAAAGGTTGATAAACACTCAGAAAAGTCAGCTGAAGAAACGTAATTGTACATCAACTTTTCAATGTAGCAGCTTACAATCTAAATAAAGAAGAAAAAACTTGGACAACTTATAGAAATTCAGAAAATCAAAATGTCTAAATAACAAACACAGCATAAACTCAACATGAACGGAATAAGGAGAATGTGGAGAAAGAAAAAGATCAAATTACAAGGAGATGATGATATCTGTGCAGGGAAGAACTATGGGAAGACATTGACGAAAGTTAAAAAGTGGCAATCAGTAAGAACTCCCTTGTGAGATTTAATACTAAATGAACAAATCCAAACTTCAGCTTCAACCTTATCCTGTAGACAAATTGAAGTTAAAAAAAAAGCCTAGAATCCATGTGATGTGGACAAGAAAAACTTCAAGAAAAACAAAATTCAAAGAATCAAAAGGTTTAGAATTTTGGCTTAATATTTACACTTTTAATATCCAAAGCATATTTCTGTAATTTCCAGCTTTGCTAAAACAATAGTTAGAATTTATCTTAGGAGTCTTTATTTATTTTAAGTCCGATTTAGGAGTTTTATTTGGTTCAGTATTTCCTAATTAGTAGTAGTTTGCTCATAGTTTAGAATTCCTAATCTAAGTAATGTTAGAATTAGTTTAGACTGTATATACCTAGGCTTGCAATAGTTGAGAGTTTTTTCAGATTCAATAGGGAAAAGATTACCTGCAAATTGCTGCTCCAGAATTGTATGTTTCAATTCTCTTTAGGTGCGAATCTTAAACCTTCTAAGTGTTGACTCTTAGAAATTTTCTTATATTTTTGTTGCTATCCCTCTATTTTAGATATGAAAAATCAGACCTGAAATTCAATTTTAAAACCTTTAAATTCTGCAAAAATCAACACAGAACAGGTTATCTAAGTCTGTCCTACATCACCATGATTCCTGTAAATATGCAAGTTAGGAGCTGAGGAACATGCACTTAGAGTATGATGGAATATAAAAAAACCATGAAACTTATATCTACTCTTTTGGCATGTTAAATCATGCCATCATCAGGCGTCAATCACATGATTTGCTATTACATATGGATCAAAAAGCCAGACTCTCATTGATGTTATAAACTATGCATTAATGTTCTCAATATTTAAATTACATAGTCAAACACAACATAAGCTACTTCGGGAGAAATTACATGTAAAACCTCAAACCATTGTTTATTGTCAGGTATTGAAGAAAAGAGATTAAGCATCTATAAAAAGCATACCTAGGCTTGTTGTTTGAAGAGGAAACTCTGTTCCTAAGATTGGCATCTGTCTTCTTTGGTTTTGGATTTGACTGAGACATACTGCTAGAAGGGGTTTTCATCTGTCAAATGACAGATTCAGTAAATTCATGATCATTAACTGCAAAGATATCTAAACCTATTGAGAAGTTTGTACCTGCAGTGGAACAGCTTCTGCTATAGGGGCTGGAGCTTCGCATATG
Organism: Ricinus communis; assembly: GCF_019578655.1. NCBI lineage: Eukaryota > Viridiplantae > Streptophyta > Magnoliopsida > Malpighiales > Euphorbiaceae > Ricinus > Ricinus communis. Next base: position 29,479,510 of record NC_063258.1, read on the forward strand.
CATAAAGGCATTCCACATTTGCATTCTATAGCACCTGTAACAGATTGACTCTGTGTAGCTGTTTCAGTTGTTGAATATGTTTCTGCACCAATGTCTAATCTAGAAAATTTATCAGTTACAGAATGAGCTCCATCAGAGGAAGCGTGTGATTTAGTTTGGCCTGATCTGCATTGGAAAGGAAAAAAGGTGAGAAATGAAGGAAAGACACCGAAGCATAATGCGCCAAAACCAAAATGTGCATACAGTTATAATGAAAGATGGAAAACTGGAGAATAAAAGATAAATGGAAATACTATATGATGGCTAGACACATTTTACAAATAAAACTTCTAAGATGAAAATCTGCTTCAGAGATAGTCCAGTGCGCAACTAGAGTCCAGGAACAATAATCAGTGGAAAGAAGAGAGATCAGGATCTCCCTTTAGAAATAAGAATTTATACATAATGTATAGTAGGTTCTTTGGCCTATATTACGAATTCTTGAAGTTGATTCCTATCATTGCTTGCGACATAAGCACTAACTAGACTTAAATAATGAGTGTTTTCTCTTTTAATAAAAAATTCTTAAGCTCAAGCCTCTCCCTCCTACCATGGTATTGCCCAAACAAGAAACTTTATTTTACAAGAATGTTGGCTCTATCATCTAGAAGACATCAGATATCCACAAAAAGCAACTTAATTATTGTCTATTATCATATGTAATGACTGGCAGTCTCAGCCTCTCAGGTAAAGAGAGACATAAACTTGGTATCTCCTCATAAAGTTAATACAGCATAATCATCAATAACAAGCCCGTATACCCAACAATTAATTTTTTGTTTGAAGAATATGCAAACAACCTATGGCTGCCATAATGCTCATCCCCCAACAGTGGACATATCCAAAAAACGCCATATCTTTTTGACAAGGATCCTTCCCTGTACCGTAGGGCGCCTTCCTACTAATTCAAAATGTCCTCCCCTGCTTTTTGCAAACAAAGGATATGGCATTTGAACTAAAATCCATTGGCATCACAAAGCTCTAACAAAAGCCAAGAAGTACCAGGATTATCAAATTAACAATTCCACACAAGCAAACAACTTCAACCATAAAACTCCATCAGCTTAAATTCATTGCCAATATATTGTACATACTAAGCCAAAAGCTTAGCTTCAGGTTGTAGTCAATAAAAATGTTGAATGTCATCTATACCAGTATTCCCCTTCACTATCAACTTGTTCCTCTTAATTAGTTTGGCATTTATCAAGCTAGCAGAAAAAATAACAAATCACACTCCTCCCAGTAATCCACCTGATCATTCAGGTTTGGCATTTCGTAATCCAATGACATGATATAGTAACATCTCACTACTTTGGATTGGAACATACACACTCTAAATCAGTTCTCCCATTCAATGTGAATGGAACAGTATTGCAATTAACACTTTTCAGTGTTGACAAAGAAAACATCAACAACGACAATTATGTCAAAATTCAATTAAGCACCTACTCACCGAGTAGAATCATTAAAACAATCAGCGCATACTCTAACATTAGACAGGATGCCGAATTGTGGTAAAGCCTGACAAGCGCATAGAAAAATTAAAAAAAATATCAGTTAATAATCACTCATTGACTAAATCAAGTTCATTAATAATAATAGTAATAAGAAGAAGAAGAAGATTGATAAAAAGAAAAGAGAAAAACCATACCATTTGATTTGAAGAATGTTCGTGGCATAGTGTCCTTCCACAACGACGACAATGATGCTACCCAAGAAAAAAAAGAACCATTAATAAAAGCTAGAGGGTATCCTGAAATACCTAGCTAATTTCACTACTTATTTCAATCAATAATGATTATTAACGCAACGAATCAAATTCTAAAATCAAACAGTTGAGATCAATCCACCGCGATCATATTTTTATACAAGTAGATGCGATATAGAATTTCTTTTACTACTGCACTTCTTTTATAACTAACAGAAAATAAAATCAGATTATTAATTTCTACAAACAATAAGTAAAAATTAAAAAGGAGAAAAAAAAAAGGAATAAATTTAATGAATTACTCTTCGACGGAAAGTGCTAAAGCTACATTTGCAAACATCACAGCGATCCGATTCATGGAAAGGTGGAGGCTCAATTGCCGCCATTTCTCTCGTCTCCGATCTTTATCTTCAATTATCACAAGCACGGACTGAACGAGCAAGAAAATGAAAATAAAAATAAAAATAAAAATGGGAAGATAGTTATATTAAAGAAGGGGGACGCAATAATAATGTACAAAATGTCAATTTTTTTAGTTTTTTCAACGATTATATGAAGTTTGCCCCACTTTCTATTCTGACGCATTATCCTTCAGATTATTAGTCTTTTTCGTTTTTTTTCCTACCCGGGTTGCCAGGCGGAGACTGACGCCGTTGGATAGGCCTGTAAAAGCCTAAGCTTTTGGTTTGGGCCGGATCCAGCATATAACAGGCCCCCTCCCAAATTATCAAATAAAAATTGAAAACAAAGCTATAAAATAGCAAAAGCAACGGAAAAAGAAAAGACATGAAGATTCATAAATTACAGGTTCTAGAATTACACTTAATTATATTTTCAAAAATTCTAACAAAATTAAACTTGTAGAAATTTTACATATATATAATAAATCACTAATGTTTATTTATTACTAAATCAAATCAATAAATAACTAAATTAATTAAAATTATATCAATAAATTTATCTATTTTATTTTTTTAGATTCTATTTACCTATATTGTACACGAAGATAAAAAATTGACAAAAATATTATTTAAAAGGATAAAAAGTTTAATTCATTTATTTCTAATACAACTTTATTTTATTATTATCTAACCGTGCTGTGAATAGCATTAGTATTAATATTAATGAAGAATAATTAATTGATTTAATTATCAAAAGCCTAAAGCAATTTAAAATAACTAAAAGAATTAAAAAGTTTTAATGAATTTATTTGTTATATATTAACAGTATGATTATAATTACTCCATTAATAGGACAATTCAGTATTTTGCTTGGGTGGATAACAAGAAAACTTAATACGAGAGGAAGAGAAAAGATAAAGATAAAGATAAAGATAAAGATAAAACAAGGAGTAGAGAGAAGTACGAAAATGATTAAAACGTGCAAAATTCTCATCCTGCGAATGACGAGACACAGCAACCGAACTGAGTAGATGCTGTGGTCCCACTAATTTAAAACAAGGAATAAAAGAATAAAATGGTTTTTTTACTGAACTAAATGAATAAGCCAAAGGCCAGTTTTAGCCCCTCATCTTTTATCTTTTTTTTTTTGAGGTTTAAAAGTAGCCTTTTTAATCTAATTTGCGTCCAGACTCTTCTATCAATCGCTGATTACTCTAACCTACTCGCGCACACAGTTTATTCAGGTCTACGAATCATTTCATCACCTCCTAAATTCAAAAAAGAAAACCATTTTTGAGCTTTGTAATTAAAAGTAATATATTCTGTTAAATTAATTATTCATTTTGAAATATATTTTTTTAAGACCGCTGTTACTAGCAATATTGAATACTTATATTATATTATTTAGAATTTGAATATTCACAATAAATTAAAATTTTTTATAAATGTTATGTTTGACCGAAATTTATTAAAATATTTATTTTATTTAAAAACATATTAGTTCATTAATAAAATTTATATAAAAATTTTATATATTTTATTAGAAGTTAATTTAGCTATAATTGTTTATACAAATTTAATTATATAATTTTAGATTAATTTAAATTTATAAATTTTAAATTTATAAATAAATTTTATGAATTTCAATCAAATATGATAAATTAAAATATTTTTGAGATCAAATAGTAAAAAAGAATTTGAATTAAATTGAGTTAAATATTAATTTTGAGGCAAATTGTATCTTAGAAAATAATTGAAGAGCTAAGCTGAACTTGGCTACGATAAATCACTGAGAGAGATAGAGAGAAAAAGAACAAAGAAAAAGAAAAGGAGATAAAAGAAAAATGGAGTTGAAATTGAAAACACATCTGATGGACCCATGTGGCAAAATGTCACGTTTAAAAAATGGAAACAATATTTGAATGAACGGAAGTTTTTGGGTTGCTTTTGCCTACCTGCCTGCTCTACCAGCCAAGGACAATTCATAAACAAAACAAAATAAAAAGGTTCCTGGTCAAGCTTCTTCTCTTTCTTTCTATGTCCTAAAATTCTCTCCTCTTTTTCTTTCTGTCTCTCAAGGAAGAAGAAAAACAAAGCAATTTGTGGGTTTTTGCCTGTGATCTGAATCACATGGAGGGTGAATCTTTTTCACAAGAGGAAGTGAAAGTGAAAGCTGTTTTGGAGGAGGTGAAAAAGGGGGAAGAGGTTGTTAATGGCGGTGATGGCAACATGGGATCTTGCACGGAGACTCTTGATCCTTGGACTAGTGCCTTAAGGTAAGTCTTTTTGAGTTTACCCAGTTGAAAAGATGTAATTTGTTTATTTTTTCATTTGTTTCCCTTTTATTGAGTCAGCTTTAAAGACGAATAGGGGACTTGGAGATGGGGATCTGTTGTATTCGTGCAAATTCAATTGTTAAAAAAATTGTTGTGGTGTATGTGTTATGGTCTGGTTGAGGGTTAATTAAAAGAATTAATTACAAGTAGTCAATGCTTGGGATAGTGGAGAGAATTGAACGTCACTAAATTGTCTCCAGTAAGGACTTTGTTTAGATTAGTATGCTAATTTTGTGTATGGCTCACTTTAATTTACTTTAGTTTGGAAATGAAATATAATTTTGAGTTTTAAGTTTTGGTATTACCTGTATTATGTATACTTCGGCTCCCAGAAATTGAAGCCTAATTACGATATCTGAGTGCAAGTGAATTCTTTGGATTATTTTGCTGGCTTCAAGTGGATGCATCTTGAAGATAAGTTATAAGCATGCTCCTTTCAGTTTTCTTTGAGATTTTTGACTTATGATGGAGGAGACAGGAAATTGGAACTCACAATCTCACTTTAGAAGTGTGCTCACGAATTAGGGGGTGAAGCATCTCATGTTTAATCATGGTAGTTATGTTGTATTTGGAATTTTACAAAGCAAAGTTCAGGGTTTGAACTCGATAGATTGGTTGTATTTAATTTTGTATGATGATCATGACTTAGGCTTAAAGGACAAAAAAGTTGTTTATGCAAGATTAAAGAAGAAAGAGACATCTTGAAACTTTCATATAGCCAAAGAATTGGAAGTGGACTCCTTTTGAAGACCTCCATAATGCTTATGCTGGCAATCAAGCTTATTTTTATCAGAGATGGAGATAAAAAAATTTAAATTACCAGTTCATAAACTAGTCTGCATTAAGAAGCTCTAGACCATTTTCCTAGTTTCCATTCGGTGAAGCTTCAAAGTTGAGAATAATGATGAAGGTGAAATCTTTGAGGAAATAAATTGGTTGCATATTTTACTTAAATGTTTGTCTCTCCAGTTGCCAACATAGAAGCTCCTTACAGGTTTGCTTTCATGTATAATAGGTTTTGATTTTGAGAGTGGTGGTGGAGATTTTTGGCAGTTCTTGGAAACATTTTCTTTCAATTATGTTCTCAATTACACCTCTAGAGATTAATTTTATGACTGAAAAATTTAAGATAAATTACATTTATCAAGTATAGATTCTAATGTGCATGAACGTCTCTTCACAATTATTTTCAGCCTTAAGTTGTCTTTCCTGTGTAAGTGCCTGAATGTTCTCGCTAAATAGTGGAATTTGTTTGTGAATTGTCACTTTGACATGGCTATGTTATGATGTTTTTGTGCACCTATTTCATGTCCTTGACATGAATGCTGGTGCCCCATGGCCTTTCCAATTCCACATCAACATGGAAAATGTTTATTGCATGATCACCTAAGGACTATCTTGGTGGTGGAGGGGTCGAGGGGGATATGTTTATGATTCTTCTATGTACAAAATCTTTTTCATGGATAACTGTTAAAAAGTTAGACACATGCCAGAAAGATTCATATACTGCAATAACTAATATTTTTTTTCAGGCCTGCATCATCTGGACCAAATGCAACCATTTCGACCCCAAATCAGCTTACCATCTTCTATGGCGGAAATGTTCTCGTATTTGATGCAATTCCTGCTGAAAAGGTATTCTTTGAAGCTTTTAACACATGAATAAGTTTTGTATAGATATTTCATTCTAACTTGTTTCACCATGTTTGACTTAGGTTCGTGAAATTCTGTTTATTGCTGCTGCTGCAGCAGCTGCTGTTAAACCTGCTGACACGAAGAAGACTGCTGCCGTCTCTCCAGCTAGTAATACACCAGTTCTTACAAGGTCTCCTTCACTGCAAAGCACTACAAGTGCTTTGCCTTCACCACAAGCCCAGCTCTATCCTATACATCAAGCCTCCTCTCTTTGCAAAATGCAAGCAGGTAATGTAGGACTGAGATGCAGTTAGTTTTGCTTTAGTGTATTTTATGTTCTTTATCTTCTTTTTTTATGAATATTATTACATATAGTTTTTCAAATTCCCACGGATTTTCTCCATTGGCTCAGAATTTCCAATTGCAAGGAGAAATTCTCTTCAGCGATTCTTTGAGAAGCGACGAGACAGGTACCATCTGTTTACTCTTGGAGTGCTCTTTGTCTAAGATGCAGGCCCAGAAATTCAAACTGAAAATTTAAGATGGATGTTTGGGATTTCAGGTTCAGAATATTGCATGATCGTCTCCTTGGAGCGTCTTGAAAATATCTAATACTACGAATTTCCCAAATAATTCCTGATAAATAGACATGGAAGAAGTATTAATTTTTACACTTAACCGCATATAGTATGACCCTAGGCAGATGGATCTTAGACTAGTAAATGCAACCTAGGAATTAAATGCCGACTGATGACCAAATATCTTGTATAACAACACTTCTTTTAGTAGTCATTTTGAGTTTGATAGCTCAATTGGTAAATGAAGTCCCAAACCCGATCAAAGACAGCTCTTTTTATGTCTTGGAAGGAAACAATTGGATCTCGAAGTCCTTCAACATAGTAGCATTTATTACAAATTGTGAAGGTCTGTTTCCCTCTTTTTCCCCTGCACCGGCCACCGCCCTTGGTATGGGTGCCTATAAGAAGAAATTCATCTGAGCAGATGTTAAAAGTTATTAAGAAAATGATACGCTGCTGTATCCAAGTTATATATCCAATTATCCTTATGATGCATAATCACATCCTTTCATTTGCTGCCATTTACTTTATTTTCCCCCTTGCAGGCTGGGCAGCAAAAGTCCATATCCCACTCCAGCAGCAAAAATGGCTGGAGCTAAAAAACCTGATTTAAGCACTGAAGTCTCAAGAGATGCAAGTAGCATTGCGCAGGACAAAGAAATTCAACGAGAGGTTGCTGCCAACCTTGCTTGATTGTGCACAACAGCTTCTGATGAAGAATTGAAACTCTCATATAAGCTGATATTGTTAGTGTTGTATTAATCTAGAAAATGGATACTGTGTTGGACATGATGATATTTTAAGTTGCTTTTTGATTTACTGGGGTAACTAGTCAATTTCTCATTGAAGCTAATGAGAATTTGTTCACATGTTGCCCCATCGGCCAAAGGCAATTGAAATATCATGGTGAACCAGTGCTTTTAGGACAGCTATCAATGTTATTAAAAACTGCCAACAACAATTGACAGACTATGGATGTATTGTTGCCTGCTTGCTTGTTCTAATGTGTAGTATTGTGACTCTGTGCCTTGTCGCCTATAAAACCCTCCTGTAGTGTCTGTTAACTGTGTCAATAACAAGTGCCGCAAAACCTGCTTATTGTGATGTAGCCATAAAAGTATATTAGGTTGAATTTGGCCCCTTAAACTTATTATTAAGGTTTCAAGATTAACCTTTTTTAACTTTTGATCTTCCATTCCAGCTTTTCGAGTTTGCATATCACAGGCTTGTTAGATGGGTAATTCAATATTTTGTCAAAAAGCTATCTTATTTCCCTCTCTTTCTTTCTTTCTGAAGATATCACCGCCTCTTTTTTTCGACAATTCAAAAATATAAATTAAAATACAGGCGAAGACTCATCTGACAAAGTGAAAAAGAAAACATAAAACTCAATTCTCCAAATCAAGAAATAATTTTTTTTAACAAAAAGGAAAACTATAGAACACAAAAACTGATAAGAAGAATAAGAAAGTCTTATAATTTAAAAGAACCGAGCCCACGAGTTTCATTGCCAAAAAAGAAAAAGAGAGGAGCATAATTTGTTATTATTATTATTATGAAAAGAAGAAGAAGCCAGTTTACGACCATGAATTAGTCTATCAAAATTGACCCTTAATCCCCTTTAAAAACATCTAAATTCTCAACTTGATGGGATGTGCTTGGTGTCCACCCTTCGTAGGGCTCGGGCAAACTTCTTGTGTGGGAATGGAAAGCATTTCAGGCTACCCTAATGCAAGCAGCAAAGCGTCTTGATAAAATAGCCAGTTTGGTTATAGAATCATACCATAAGCTTATTTGCCTTGCAATTGGAAATCTATGATACTCAACTCATCGCTGATTTGAATCAAAGTGCATCACTAAAGCAATCTCCAATAACAACCTATAACATGAGGGATATGGATTAAGTCTCTCCAATATAGAAAGAGTAAGTTTACCTTGAGAGAATAGCAGCACGATACATCCATTAAAAAACAGAAAAGAAAGACTCAAGTCCTGAAGCTCCACATTTCTAAACACAATTTTTACATGCCATGACAGGAGTAAAAACAAAGTGACACTGACATCAGCTACACAGGGGATGGCCAAGGATTTCGCCTAATTATTAACTTTTCGAATGGGAGCCTATGTTCCGCTATTACATTCAGCAGATTTTAGTGCATACTACGCAGGACGCCATGAATGTAGCCACCAGTCATCACCAGCGAGACGAGAGACACAACACCTGCAGGGAATACCTTCTTTGACCTCAAGAAACGAGAGCCCATCACTCCCAATAGTACAGAAGACACACCTGGAATTTTGAAGATATAAAACTAGCCAAACTTTAGAATCATAAATTAGTAGCCTTATATGCTGGGTAAGATGAAAGAGCAACCTGAAGCACTTTATTTTAAATATGAGCAGTCAATAAATCCAGAAGAAAAGAAAAACCATCATCACCAAAAACCCTTCTGTTGCTAATATATGACGTGTATATAAATTTCAAAGACCAGACGCCTAGCAAAATTCAGAATGCCCAAGGGAGGAAATAATATGGAAACTTAGGTAACAAGTTTGAAAGGGTAAATCTTAGAGAAAAATGTGACTTGGCATCTTGTACCCTTCAACCCAAAAATGAAATCAAATTTCTTTCAAAGAAGAGATAGGAAGGTATAAGGTAATGGTAAGAAGAATATCAATAAATCCAGAATATCTTACCAAGCCCTATAGATGATGCATATACTGGATTAGTAGGAAGCTGTGTATAAACATAATACAGTACTGAAGCAGACAGTCCTCCTGCCAAAAGAGACTTCTGGCTACCACTCTTCAAATAGCCCATAGCACCACCCACTATACAAAACAACCACAATCAAATCAAATACATCCAGATAGGAAATTAATAGCTACTCATATAATCAAGTAGCATAAATAACAAATACATTACCAAATATCAGATACCAATTAACAAAACTGACAATAGCCAAAAATTAAGCTACAGAAATGAACATTTTTATTCACGATAGATCTTAAGCCAAAACAATCAACATATTAAAGACTATGAATGTCTAAGGCAATCTCAAAAGTGGTAAATCAAATAGAGATCTTTGACCTTGTTTAGAATTTACAATTGCACCAACTACTTTACATTTGAAATATCACATTTCCATCACCAAACATCATAAAAATCACTACTTTAAAAACAATTTATCCATAACACAAAAAATAGACGGTAAAAAGAAACTATAATGATTTGAACTTTTAAACCAAAAAGACAAGGTAAAAAAAAAATACTTCCAACCAGAGCAGCATAGCCAAGAGTTAGTTTCTGTGACATCGACAATGCCATCTTCTTCTTTCTCTCACCGCCGTTCTCTCCCTCTCCTTTGTCCTTCCTATCACCACCACCAGCACCACCTCCTCCTCCACCGCCTCCGCCACTACCGCCTGAGTCACCGTAACCGTCGCCGCCGCCTCCAGTGACCGGTTCAATCTCAATCCCTTCAGATGACAAGTCAACGTTATCCGTAACGAGACTAGACGCTTTGAAATCGGAAGAGACAGCGGAGATTGGCTTCAAGTGCTTAGTATCTGCAGAAGAAACTAAAAATCTGCGGTTCTCTATGGATGATTGGTGAAGGCGTATGATTGTTGATGGAGTTGCACATGTACGGAATCCAAACTTGGAAGAGTCTAGAACTATAAGAGATGACTGAGAAACTGTACCTATCACTGATTCTGCCATTCCGTCTTTTTCCTTCTTTTACTTTGTTTCGGCCATTTTTGATCCAGTTACAGGTTTTGCTTTCTTTGTGTTTCTTCTGCTTTGTTCTTGTGGAACAAATATATCGGAACCCCAGCCCAATTCGGCCCAGTTTAGTCCATATGCTAGACCCATGTTATGGTACATACAGCAAACATAGAAAATAATTTTTATCATGAAATTTTTTCATTTTATACCAAAATAAATACGTAATAATATCAAATAATTGATATATATTTAATATTTAGAATTTAATAAAATATATTATAAATATTTTCTAATTTGGTGTATACTGAAAATAATATATCAAATTTAATCAATATTTTTCTTTATATAATGTGCACCTTCCAATTGAAAGATAATAATTCTATTTTGTCTGAAACGATTTAGAAATATAATTTTTAAGTTAATCTCATTTATCTCTATTATTATTTTTGAAGTATATTTAAATTTTCTATAAAAATTATATTTTTAAAATATAAAATATAATAATTTAAGCTTATGAGATAATATTTATACTAATTAATAAATTATATATTAATGATTAATTCCTAGTAAAAATAACAATAGTTAAAAGCGAATAAATGATAAAGCGTATAATTTTTTATTATCGTCATATCATTTAAAATTTATTAAGAGTTAAAAAAATTAAATTGTGAAACTATTTTTTAAAAACTGTATAAATATTAATAAAACTAATCTTAAATTAAAACTATATTAGTCAAAATTGTAATAGTGGTAAAACTACAACCAATCAATACTGAATAAATGACCTATAACTATTGAATTAATAGTGTTATTAAATTTGGACACAAGATGTTAATATTTTAAAAAACAAGTCTTTTTCCAGGAAACAAACGGGGATGAGATCTAAACCTGAGGAGATGGAGATGGAGATGGGGAGTAAAAGGAAATTATAGTTGATATAGGCAAAGCCCTAGTATAGTGAATAGAAGGTCCAAAGGAAGTGAGTTGGAGCAAAGCTAGGGTTTGAGGCCCAGTTATTTAGGGGACCAACCCGTGAAAAACGGAGAATCAGAGGAAGGAAGGAGACGCCCATGGCAGTGGCAGTGGCAGTGGCAATGGCATCGAGATCTCTGCAGTGCAAACACGGGAAAAGAGATCGTGATTAACGGCTTTTTTGTCTTTAGATATTATTATACATTTCCTTTCTTTCTTTTTTTTTTTTTTAATTATTATTTTTCTAATCATATTATTTACATTAGATTATATTTGTTTGAAGTGTTTGTCTATAAGGAATCAATTCTTAAGGCATTGACTTGTAAACCCAAAGGCCCCAGAGAGAGAAGAAAATGAGATTCCTAAACAAGGAGCCAAAGGAAATTACTTTCCTTTTCTTTTCTTTTCTTTTCTTTTCTTTTCTTTTCTCTTTATTTCGTTTCCTTTTTTCTTTGCAAAGGTCAGCAGCAGCAGTAAAACTCTCTCTCTTCTCTCTTTGACATGGAAATGTTTTCTTCTTATTTTATTTTGTTTGCTTTTCTTTTACTCTATCAGTAGCTACGTGTGTTTTCGCTTTCTTTTTATGCTTAAAGTGGAGCCACACATGTGCAATCCCAGCTGCTGCTTACTTACTTGCACTTTGTTATTTGGATCTAAACTCCATTGTAACCCAAACCCAAAGTCCAACCCAAGAATCCAATGTTTTCTTTTCTTTTTCTCTCTTTTTTCCGAGGTTTAGTCAACTACTACTCTACTCTCCTCCCTCCCTCTTCTCTTCTTTCTATTTACTCTCTATAGTGTCAACGCCAAGCTAAAGCTAAGGCTATAAACCTAGGAACCTTCCTCCTGCCCTTCCTCTCTTGCTAAATCTTTGCCCTTTGCTTTTTCTCTTTTTTTGTTGGTTTTGTCGTTGTCCCTTACTCTTTAAATTCCAATTGAGTAAGACCCACAATACCTCTACTACTTTGCTAAATCCTCCTCCTGCTGTTGGCTGTTTCTTGTTTCAGTATCAGTATCTCTCTCTCTCTCAATTTTTTCAGGTTTCAACTTCTCCACACAGTATCAACAGGTACAAGTTTTTTTTCTGGTTTCCTTCTTTCTTCTATCTATTGTTTCTTAATTTATTTTTCTGGGTCTTCTTCTTGTTCTTGTTCTTGTCCAATGTGGGTTCCTACTATGCTGTTTTTCTTTTTAATTGTCTGCTTGTTTACTAATTAATCTTCTTTCTTCTGATATTGGTGAAAGATAGTGACTTGTTTTTCTGTCAAATTAGACTGCTTAACTTATCTGCTTGATGCTTGGTTTCTACGTGTTAGCAATAGAATAGAATCTATTCAAGAATAAGAATCTAGAATGGAAAGAAAATGCCTTCCTTTTCTTTTTGTTGTTGATGCCAATTTCCCTGTGGTTTCTCTCCAAAAACAAAAGTTCATTTCTTGATCCCCTTTTACTTCTTTCCCTCTTCCTTTTTCTTTTCTTTTTCAATTTTTGTTTTCTAAGCAGCCTCTATCTAGCATCTTTTCTGTAAAATTGCCTGCTTTTATTCATATCTTTCAAGAATTTCTCTCTCTTCTGATGGTCGCATATCTTGTAAATCAACTTGATGGGTGAAAGTTTTTAGTAAAGAAAGAAACTTTGTAAGGATTTTATCTTCAATTTCATTAGTATGCATCTTTAATCCGTAGGTTATCTATTGTCCCTTTCTTTCATGATCGGATGTTAAAATATCCTTCTGGTATCTAATATCTCTATTGGTACTTGTTATTGTAACAGTTGATATTTTCAAGTTGTAATTTATCCATGGAGCACTATGAATTTTGGGCTTCAGTACCAAGCAGGAAGAGGAAGTCGCAAGAAGAAGATCATGACATGGTCAGCATCTGTCTGGATGAACTCAATCAAGACCTTCTTGAGAGGGTTCTTTCCTGGCTACCCACTTCCACATTCTTTCGCCTTAGGTCAGTATGCAAGAGATGGAAATCAGTTGCAGATTCTACCAGTTTTAAGTTTGCCTGCTCTGAGGTTCCTTCAAGAGATCCATGGTTTTTCATGGTGGATCCCAATCTTAACAAATGGACCGTCTTTGACTCTGCTGAAAGAAGTTGGAAGAAACTCAATCATCCAGCTTTCCTCCAGCATAGCAGCTCTAACTGCGATTCCATGCCTGTTGCAGCTTCTGGTGGCTTAGTTTGCTTCCGCAAACAATCAGGCGCTTTAATCGTGTGCAATCCTGTGACAGGATCTTGTCGCGGAGTCCCTCCAGCTCATCTAGAATCAGGAAGTCAATCCCTTCATGCTATTGCAATGACTACGTATATGAAAAATCAGCAGTCTTATAAGCTTGTTTTAGTATCTGGTGAACTACCGAAACTGTCATGCAGGATGTATAATTCAAGCGCTAATTGCTGGGATGAGGAGATTTTATTGAAAAGGAAGGTTGATGAATCTCAAGAATTCGACGCAGCTGATGACAATGCTGTCTACTTCCTCAGTAAAGCAGGAAATGTTGTGGCAACTGACATGCAAAGAAGCCCATCTAAACAATATTCATCAGTAATGACTGTTAAAAATGGAGAGGAAACTGCTTATTTCCTTAGTTCATCAGGCACAATCGTAGCTTGCAATCTGACCGGCAAGTGCTTCTTTGAGTACCCAAGGCTATTGCCTGTATTTTACGAGTACTCAATCGATATAGTGGAATGCAGAGGAGAAATGCTAGTTGTATTGCTATCAGAATTTTTTGGAAGTGCAAGCCTCAGGATATGGAGGTTCAGTGAAGATATTCGATCTTGGCAACAGATTGCAGCAATGCCTCCAGCAATGTCGCACGAGTTCTATGGCAAGAAGGTGGATATAAACTGTGTTGGAGCTGGTGACCAGATATTTATATGCTTAAACTCTGCTGAGTTCTTCAGTTACATAATGTGTAATTTGAGGAACAATGATTGGGTTGAATTGCCAAAATGTTTTATGAATGGTGAAGCTGTGGAGTTCATGTCTGCCTTCTCATTTGAGCCCAGGATCGAAGCTTCTGTTTGAGAACAAGATTCTTTTGCAGATTAGGAATGTGCTAATGATTGTAATTGCTATTTGTGATACTTTTTCTTTTCTTCTGTTCTTCTCCTTATTTTTTATGATCTGTTGTAATTTCTTTTTTCTTGTATTCTTTTTATGTGAGATTATTCTGGGAAATTAGCCAGTGTAGGTTTGCATGAATTTGACGATGAAAATTTGTTTGATTAATTTATAACAACACACTGCAGTTTTTCTTTTGCTTCATGGCCTGTAACCTGTTTGTTTTATTTTATTTTTCTTCAAAGCTTTTTATATGATAACAACATCTGGGAGGCCAGATTATACTGATAACTTTCAGGCAATCAGATATATATTTGATATATAATCGTTGAGGAACTGCATCAAAAGTTACTAACTTCATCGCAGCAGGTCAATAGCATCATAAAAGGCCTCTCTTAGCAAATGATAAACGCCATCGTTTAGTAATGAGGTGGGATGGAAATCATGTGGGACAGGGTCCAAAAGGATACGGTCTATCTTGATTATCAGATGACGTGGTTGAGCAATATTGGACAGAAGATAAATTCTTTCTTTTTCTTTTTGAAGGGATAAATTCTTTTTAATAACCAAACAATCATTGATAAAAGAAAAAAAAAATATCATCACGCAAACGGCGTCGGCTCGGTGTTACTTTAGTTTCCTCTTCTACAAGAAAAGAACAGAGAGATTTATAATTTGAAGGTTTTGTGGAATCAAATCGAAAGAAGCCAAAAATGGCAACAGAGGAAGAATTGAAACAGCAATTAGAGGAATTACAGAAACAGCTTTCGAAGAAACAGAAATTTGAAGACGCCGTTTTCTCAATCAAATCTCTTCTCCGCGATTTCTATCTCTCTTCTTCCCCTTCTCTTCGCAATTCAGTAATCTCTCTCTGCATCTTCTTTCAATTTTTTTTTTTTTGAAAAAAAAGTATTGCTATTAATTCATTGGGTAATCAATTTTATTTTCAAAATTTGTGGCAGTTCTATTTAGTTGTATGCAGAGTATCAACGATTTTGAAAACAAGATACACAGCTCCAGGTTTCTGGATGACAGGATTAGGGTTATTTGAACAAGCTGAATGCTTAGTTTCTGATTCTTCTCAAAAAGAGCATTTAAAGAATTGCATTCTTCAAGCTAAAGAACATTTACATCTAACTGATAATCCTCCAGATGTTTCCTCAAGTTCGTCTCGTGGAGGTTGATTTCAATTTCTTTGTTAATTTTATTACTAATATCTCTTCAATTGTGCACTGTTATTGATTTTTCTTGATTTGACTTTAGGGTATTTATTTGAGGGGCATCTTACTGTGGATCCTGAACCACCGCAGCCTCAATGGTTAGTGCAATCAAATCTTGTGAATTCTATGGCTTCTCTTTTGGCTGCTGAATCTTCTAGAGGTCGTGTTGATATTGTAGCCGAAAGTGCTTCTAGTATGCTCGAAGAGCTCATGACTAATCTTGATGACATTATGCCTCAGGTATTGTTTTTAGTTCCTTAAGTTTGTTCTTGTTAGTTTTAGTTTTAGTTTTATCAACCCAATTATTTATTGATTCTATGTCTTTTAGTTTTTGGAGGACGAATCCAGAGTTCCGAAAGTCCCTCCTGCTAGTAAAGAGGTTGTTGCAAAGCTACCGGTTATTACTCTCACACAAGAAATCTTGGCCAAGCTAGGGCAAGATGCAGAATGTGCTATATGTAAGGAGAATCTGGTTGTTGATGATAAGATGCAGGAGTTGCCTTGCAAGCACACATTTCATCCTCCTTGTTTAAAGCCATGGCTGGTAATCTAACTTCCCTTTTGCTAATGTCTTATAGGGCTCCAACATTAGTTAACCTGCATTATGAAAAATGTTGAGAGGCATGGGATAAAGTTGCATGTTCTTAACGTTAAGTCCAATGTTTTGACAGGATGAGCACAATTCTTGTCCAATTTGTCGACATGAGCTGCAAACTGATGATCATGCATATGAGAGCTGGAAGGAGAGGGAGAAGGAGGCTGAAGAAGAGAGGAAAGGTGCTGCTAATGCTGTGCGTGGTGGTGAATTCCTTTATATTTAGATGATTGTCATGTACTTTATTCATAGCGAATAAAGTGCCTATTACTGTATTTATAGATTCATCTTTGAAGATTATAGAGGTTATATTTTAACTTGATATTGTTTTTACACCTCTATTGCTGTATAACTCTTTCTTGCATTACTTTTGAGTAATGATTATATGGTTTTCTTAGGGTTCACGGTTGAGAGCTGAGCTTGTATTTCTTTAGTTTGAATTGAACTACATTTACATGACTTCTAAGCTTCTACTGATTGCATGTTCATGGGTTTTCAATCTTTGTCATTACACTTTCTGATAATGTGAGTTTTAGAGGGCGCTGGTGCTGCTAATAGACTGAATAATGCATTTCAGATCTCACTCTGTGTTTCTTGGTTTTATGACTTGAAATTCTTGAATCTCATTTTAAAATTTATTATTACACTCCTCGATAATGTTGGGTTACGAGGATTTGCTTGTTTCTTCTGAAAAGGGACGAGTTCGACAGAACTTTTGCGAAACATCAAGCCCTGCCCTGCTTTCTTTGTTTTAATTAGGCAGAGCAAGTAAAACCTTTTTATATAAACTAATAAACGATGACATTATCCTTTCCTTGTTCTATCATTAAAAAGATTGTGAAAGGAAGAACTGGGGATTTTCAGGATTTAAATTAAATTCTTAGCTGAATTACGGCAGGTGAAGTCATTGGTTAGTACTGTACTAATAAAGCAAGCAATTGATGTCACATTTCAGATAAGAACTTTTTGTTATTCCGTGATAAGGTTGTCTTTGGAATTGTTGTTGAGTGTTAAAAAATAAATTTATATTTCTTTTGATTTAATGTGTTAATTTTTAAATTTTTTTATAAATTATTTTTTCCGAATCTATTTTTAGGAGCAAAAGTACTTTTTCAATCTTAATGTCAAACTCATCCTAAATGTGTTTAGGTACTCTTTACTCCCATCATTCACGGGTCTTACAATATAAGTGGGTTTATACGAATATATTATGAGTTTATCTAATAATCGCATTTGATGGTATAATAGTGTAAGAAATACTAGAAAAATGAAAGAAACCTGCTCTCTTAGAACTCTTGATACTAAAAAATATATAAATATTAGATACTCACAAGTTTAAATCTTCTTATCTGCATAAAAGAAATAAAAAAAAATATTTACAAAAACTGTTTCGAAATTAAGATGCAACATGATTGTGGAAGCCATTCTCAGGGAAAAAACGAAAAACATGACTGTGGAAGCCCGTGTAGGCACTATTGGCAGATGAAAGATCAAAGCCAGTTAGTCAGAGCCCATAACAGTTGGAACTCAATGGTCCAGTTCCGGTTAGAGGAGAGGAACCCAAACCAGATTCGTGGCATAATCATCAACATACATAATTCCTACTTCTTCCACCATAATTATCGTTAAATGGGTTATTATTTATCCACCAATAATGAATATCATTTCCCTGATTCTTTGCTTGAATCATCCTTCCCCTACTTAGCCTTCTTTTAACGAACACCATTTCAATAATAGTCACCATCGACTACACTTAACACCAGTCATGGAATTAGCTACCTCAATTAGCTCTGTTTCCACAAAGAATTTCACTCCATATGGCTACTCAAGGATAAAGAATGGGTCTTTTAAGTACCCACTAGTCCGCTCTCCATGCAGTCATAGGCTTAGAGCTCTGAATTCAAGGAGTTTGTCTATAAGAATGGTTTCAAATGGATATGCGGGTAGAGACGCTAACAACTTGTTCTTTACAAACAGCACTAGTACTAGTAATTACGATAGTAAGAAATACTCCAAAATAGACTCTTGTGTAGTCATTCCTCCACCCAAAGGTAAAAAACCAAGAGCAATTATCAAATTCTTGGGTGGTGCTTTCATTGGAGCTGTCCCTGAAGTCACTTATGGGTAATTAAACTAATCATTTCCTAATAACAAATTTCTCTTTTTTTGCATTGTTTCTTTCTTAGATTTTTATGGTTTTGTGTATGTTGGCAGGTATCTAATAGAGCTATTGGCAAAGGAAGGATATGTTGTTGTCTTGGTGCCTTACAATGTGACTTTTGATCATGCACATGCTGCTAATCAAGTATATGAAAAGTTTAATGCTTGCCTTGATTTGTTACTAACATCTGGCTTGCCGGATGCCAATCTAACACCTGCCCAGCTTGTTGGCCTTCCAGTTTTTTCTGTTGGTCATAGGTGTGTTTACTATCCCACATTATCACCATTTCTTGCAGCAATTAACTGTTTTTGACTTTGTAGCTATAGTTTACAATACAATTTTGGATATTATTTCTAATATGTCAGGATGTATACTATGTTGTATATTATTGAGGAAAGTCAGTTATTTAATGTGCCACCGTGAGTTTGTTGATTTAGAGAAAGGAATACTGTAGAATGACTAATTTGTTCATTCAAGCCCATTTTTTCTGGAGTCAACTTAATCTGTCACTGGACTGACACAAACTTTCTTATTTTCATGGATGTTGCAGCAATGGTGCACTTCTCCAAGTTCTTACAGGAAGTTATTTCTGTGACAATATACCAAAGGTTTGGTTTCCTCTGATATACCAGCTCTTGAAAACTTTCTTGTCTAAGTGGGAAAATAGAAAGTCTTCTTTTTGGTTCTGAAGCAGAATGCATATTATGAAGTTTATTTAGTTCTAAAATAACTGAGGCAATTCATGGAGTGTGACAAAGACTATTATCTCTTCTGTAAGGCTAATGCTATAATCTCATTCAACAACAGGCCTGCTACGGAGGCAGTACCATACTTTGAGCAGGTAACTATCTGTTCATGTTTTACTGCCGTTTCATTTTTCCTTGGTATCATATGTCTTTTTGATTAGTGTCCTCAAGGTCTCTCTGTTGGCAGTATAAACTTTTGTAGTTTTACCATCTTTCCTCTAGGAAAAGAGATAGTTCTTGATGTATCTCAAGTTCCTGAATGTTGGTCTTCAACATGATTAAGAGACATTCTTTTAACTTTTAAATATTTGGTGTGTGAGTGTAGCTGCCATGATTTTTGTTTACCAACTAATCAAAGCATGTGTTAGCCCAGAAAAAGAACTATAATTAAGATGTGAAATTTTTGTGTGTAGATAGCTTGAGTTGAACTTTACACATTATAATAAGTTCTGCTCCATGATTAAATCCCTTTGGCCTTTTGAATTAGTAGGAGGTTGTAAAGCATTCATTGTTTCAAAAATACAGTAAGAACGATAGTGAATGTTTGGTCTGGAGACAGCTAGAAGAGGCCATAATGGCACTTTATGAAGAGAGGCAATGTCGTTGTTAGCAACAATATTAATGTTGACTATGAATTATGAACTTCCCAAAGGTTCAAGGAATTTAGCAAAACATGCGAGGGCATGATGAGCAAGAGCTTTTATCAAAGTGCTCTTTGTTTGTTCACTTCATTGTGTGATTGGTTTGTAAATTTTTTAGGTGCTTAGAGGTTTTTATTTAAGAGCAAGCAGAATTACATATATGCCTAAATTTAATTCAAGAAAATTTTATAATGAAAGGTGATTCTGTAAAGTATTGGACATGTAGACTTAGCAACTGTAATGAAGTGGTTTCTGATTTTCATGATTATTTCGGGTAAATTACATTGGCGGTCACCAAACTTTGTACTTTGTAAAAAGAAGGTGCCAAACCTTTGATTTATAACTAAATGGTTACTGAATTTTAATTTTAATAACACTGATGAGTTTTTCCAGTGAGTGTGAAGATAAATTATATGGGTGGTCACCAAACTTTCTACTTTATAACAAAAAGGTGCTAAGGTTTTAATTTTAAAAAATACTTGGGCGATACCTTTTTATAATAAATGAAAAGTTTGGTACCTTTTTGTTACAACTTGCAAAGTTTGGTGATCGTCCATCTAATTTACTCTCTAAGTATGCTGGAAAAATTCAATGGTGTTATTAAAATTAAAGTTTAGCAATCATTTAGTTATAAATCAAAGATTTGGTACGATTTTATTACAAAATGTAAAGTATAGTAACCGCCAATATAATTTACCCTGATTATTTCTTTTTGCTCCACAGAATCTTGATGATATCAGTCAAGAAATACAATTTTCCCATTCAGTTGTATACATTGCACCATCACACACACCCACAATAATGCACTAAAATGAATTTCTTTCTAACAATATTGTGCTCATAATTCTTTAAATGCTTGTCTGCAGTTAGGCCCACTCATTAATCAAATGATGCCAATTGTGGAGGCATCGCCAATGTACTCGATAGCTAGGAGTGCCTCAGGTAAATCACATATGAACTCTGCCTCTCACATCTTGACTTTGCCAAGAGTTACAGCAAATTCTCTATTTAAATTTTGGTCGTTGAGGCCCTATTTCACATGTCCCAATAAATTTGATAATCAACATTTTTTTTTCTGCAACATCTCATGCCTTGCATAATACCTAGATGAATGTATATGTTACATGAATCGGTCAACTGTAGCCAGAACATCTTAGAAGAGGATATGTTTGCATGTGACGAAACTATGTAGGAAATATCTGTTTAAACATTTCAATAATGATCAAACGACAAGGATAATTCTTTTGCAAAAATGTCTTAGAGTAGAATATATCCAATGATAAACACAGGTCATCACGTCTTAATTTTATACATCAATCAGTGTCTCTGACTTCTAATCCCCATTTTACTTCTCCATTTTGAGATTTTAATAGCAAGGGATGATTCCATTTTATCCTGGAATTTTTATTGTTTCATGGTGACTTATGTCTAGGGGATGCATGGAAAATGCTAATTGATACTGCCGGAGCAATAATACCAGACAGTGAACAAGAAGCCCTTACGTCACTGACTAGATTTGTTGATCAGTTGCCTTCAGTAATGAGTCAAGTAAGCCGATCAGTTCCCTCCATTGGTTTGTAACTGGCTCTTTTATTCTGTGTTCTTTGGGAAAAAGAAAAAGTAAGTTGATACCATGCAGCCTCTTATAGAGCAGATTTAATAGCTGATTCCAATTTGGACTGTAATGGTTGTACTCTCTATACCTCACTGTGATGAAGTCTTGATTAAATCGTTGCTGTTGATTAAAATTTCCCTTGTAGCCCTTAACAAAATCTTGATTTTGCTAATATGACTTTTGTCGAGATTCATGGAGATTTGGCCAATGGATGCTATGAATTTGTGCCTCAGAATAGTGATTTCTATTAACATACCCTTTTCTGTTTACCTTGATTTTACTTCATTGTTGTTTATCTTTTTCAGCTGTCCTAAAAGAAATAGGCTGGAGTGGACATTAATCATACGGACTTACATGTCTAACTTGCTATAGTTTCTATTAGGTTACAGAGGGGGTATCAGAATTCAAGCCCAGACCTTCTGAGAATCGCGATTGTTGTAGAAATTCCTATAATGTCCAACATACACTACTGGTATGCAAAGTACACCTTATATTCCTAAAGTTCTGAGAAATAGATATTCTTATGTATAATCTCTCCTGTGAACTATTGCTTTTATGTAGAATGCACATAGACTTATATATGGTGGTGTATCTATTTCTGGCTTAGGTAAAGTTCACATCTGATACAATTGATGAGACAGATCTCCTTGAAGAGACCTTGCAGCCTCGTATTGAGTCCATAGGTGGGACTATAGAGAAGGTCCAATTAAGTGGTAACCATATCACACCATGCATCCAGGTACAATATGCGAGCTCTGTCTATGCATACATGCACTGTACCTGTGTGTGTCCTTTCTTTGTTTGTTCTTTAACAAAGTATTTCAGTGTGGTCAATCTTATTGGTTTTCTTGATTAAACAAGTTCATTTGTTTGTTGCAACTCATTAGGAACCAATATGGCAAGTAGGTTCTGTGTACACTCCTGTAGATGCTATCGCTCAAGGTCTTAAGGCTCTCTCACTTAATGAGACTAGAGTCCTCTTCAGAACCATTAGCGACTGGTTCAGACGTTTTGAAGATTAACATCCTAATTACTCGGCAGAAGTTTTAATGAGGGTGCTCACGACAGTATATATTACAAAAATATAGGTTCCATATGTATAAATTTTGGCTTACAAATATTGCAGCCAAAGTCTCATCTATGTGGCTGATTTGTTAGTTCATAGTTACTGGTTAGGTATATGGTAGACTTCTGTTGGCGAGTAGTTAAATACATACTCCTGCAAGTATATTCTCACCTTTGCTTCCATATTTGGTGGAACATAAAAAACACTCACTCTAAATCAAGATCATTCCTCGATGTAATAATGTCTTGTGTTACCGTTGTTGATAACCAAGACCTTTTCCAATCTATTTACCCACTCTAATATTCCTGATAGAGCCTGTGGAAGGATCATATCATAATAGGCAGTAGAGATTTAACATTGATGCTGCTACGCCATGTATAATTACATAACTGAGTTTCTGTAAAGCTGCCTGCTTGACCACATTTTTATCGGTCTGCTTGCCAATACTGTTCCTTAATTTATAGGTCTGAACTGCTAAAATAAATGGAGGCCAGTTTATTTTGGTGGAGTGGGGTCTTATAAATTAGATACTGAGTTTTGTCTTATTTATCAGTACTCAAAGTAAATCAGACCTTTTTTTCCCTTGAAGAGAAGAAACAAATAACTCATAGGATATAAGTGGAAACAAAAAATGAAAATAAAATTGCCACATCCCAATTAAGCCGTTGGGAATTCACTTGCAGCAGCATTAATAATCAAAATGGATCTTCTGTTCTCAGTGTACTATGTGACCAAATGTAATCAAGCAGAAGCTGCCTGCACTTTCTGAATGAGATCTGCAGCATCCTGTACAGTAACAATGTTTTCAGCTCCCTTCTCTCCAATTGACACATCGAATTGTTCTTCCAATGCCATCATAATTTCCACCTGTTAAATTTCAATTGCAATTTGTTCATTTGCTTCAATTTCTGTTCATGGATGGTTTCTGTATCTTTATAATTATTTTAAAAAAAAAAAAAAAAACTGAAGAGAGTACCGTGTCAAGGGAGTCAGCACCCAAGTCGGCAAACTTGGTTTCAGGAGTAACTGTGCTTACTTCAATAGACAATTGGTTAGCAATTGTGCTCTGGACTACTTTCAGGGTTTCAGGTTCAGCCTAGTCATTCCAATCCGGTTTCATAAATCAATATCTTATATTATAAAGCCAAAAAAGTAATGGAGAAAGAACAATTGCTCGAGGAAATTCTTACAGAGCAAGAGATGGTAGTCCTGAAGCACCTAGACCTGGTAGAAGAGATGTTAGCTGCCTTTGGCAATTGGATTTTTGGGATATGTTTTAGCCCAAAAAAGAAAGGACCTCCCTGCATTAGAATCTATGTTGGCTTCAACTACATATTCAAAATAATAATAACAATGAATGAAGCTACACATCTATTCTAACATTAAATCAAGAAAGTGGCACCTACATTGGTGGAAAAGCTCTTCTGCTGGCAAGTAGGAAGACTGACTTTGGGGGTTGTGGGGAGGGTGGCAATAGGACATGTGGGGGTTGCAAGGAAGGTGGCCATGAAAACAAGAGAATAAAGAAAAGAAGAAGAATGTTGTAAATAAGGAAAGTCAATTTGATTGAGAAACTTGAAATTTGTTTAATGGTGCATGTATATATAATAAAGTGAAAGGACTTGCTGGCCTCTGCATTGTACAAGAAGATGATAGTTCCAATGAAGGATTTTGTTTTGGGGGCATGGAGTTGGGCGGCTATTCCCATGTCTTCTGTCAGCTTATGCTTGTATTGAGTTGGGTTCAAAGCACTACCCTGTCCTCCTGATTATAGTCATAGCGACTTTTCCCTTTTCATAATGATGGTGCTTAAGGTTCCATTACTGTAACTACTGTATGAAGCTTACCACCACTAATCATCTCTTGGATTGGTCATTGCACCTCTTTATAGTGGAAGATATATGGGCTATTCATATGACATAAAAATGTCCTTCATAACGTAAGCTTCAAGGACTAGTTCCATTGCTGATTAACTCCATATTTTTAATTATTATTGAGAATTTTAATAATTATTTATATTTAAACTTTTATTTTATATTATTATATATTAAATATTATTGTAATGAAGTGGAGAATATCTCAATCTTTAATAAAATTATTAGAGTATTTTCAATATATTTTTTATATTTAAAAAATATTATGAATATAATAAATGTATTGTAAATTTTATGTGCTTTATTAGTTGATACTCTTAATCTTTTTCTATTGACAAAATTTTATTAAAAAAATAATTATAACTACTAATACCTGTAGAAAAAAAGTTAAATAAATTGCATAACATAAAAAGTTCATTGGACTTGAATTCAATTTTTACTCTTTATATTTGAATATTTTTTAAGATATTATTTTTTATAAAAATAATACTCTTTAAAATAAAAAGAACTATTAATGATATTCTTACTCTATATGTTTAGAAGATCAAACATTCACTCTGCTGGCTCAAAAAAAATACTATTCTTTTTATAGAAATAATACTCCTTCAAATAAAGAGCATCATCAATGATATTCAAACTGTACATTCACCTCGGTCAAGAAAATCCAAACTTGAATATAGACTGCGCTTGAATTTAGCTCGACTGTAATTATAAGAAACATATTTTATTATATTTTTAATAAAAAATTATTTATATTAAATATATAGGTTAATTCATAGTATGCATTTCTTGCATGTAAAAACACATTTATATATTGAAAGTAGTAATTTTCATATTTGTTATGCGTACATGCGAGCCTGGATTACTGTTGGCACTGATGAGGAGAAAAAGATAGCAAAAATGACGAAGTATAAAAGAGAACAGCAAAGTGTGAAAAAGCTGATAAGAGTCGATCATATTAGATGGTAATGAAAGCAAAAGAAAGAAAGAAAGAAAGGAAAGTTGCATAATAAAACAGCCCAGAAATGAGAAATTCTTGGGTAAGCAGCAGCCGCAAATTTTGCAGGAATGGGCCAAATAGCTGCTGACGATCGTTCTATACAACTGATTTTGTTTTTCGTATGGCAACCGAACCATCCTCCTCCAAACTATGAAACTAATTCTTCTCTTCTCTTTTTCTTTTCACATTGTTTTAAAAATATTATAATTTTCACTATCATTAACATGCATTGAATTAGAGTTAGCAGCATCAAAGTGGCTGGACTTGGCTTTTATGTCCCATCTCCCTTCTATATTGCCTAAAAGGATTGCATTATTAATCCTTGTATAATAAGATTTTACATTTAATGGTTCAATTTTTATTTCAATTCAATAATTCCTGGCAATAAGAGATTAGCACATCGCGTTTTTTATATTGTTAATTAGAAATAATTAAAATTTTAAAATATCATTAGAATGATGTGTAAAAGATCAAATGATGATTAATATAGTTATCAATGACATGGTATTCCAGTGTTTCTTTTTAACGATTTGAATTGATTGAAGTTAATCGCTTTGAATTGAATAGGAAGAAACTGAATTCAACCGCATTGATTGCGCACATATGTACAAGAATTTTATTTAAAAGATAAAGAAGAAAAGAATGGATTTTAACAACAAATATACATAAAAGGATAAAAAAACATAATCTTGAAAATATATATATATATATAATTATGAAACACATATGCAAAGATAATCCCTAACGCAACCTCCCCGAACTGCTTCACTGATTTTATCACATGCATATATTGACTCCTCTTTTAACCTCAATAGGTAACACTTATATACATCCCCATGTTCCCATTTAGAAATCTGGGAAAAACAAAAACAAAAAATGAGAAAAATACAAAGGTTGTTCTTTTTTTTTTTAATCAAG
The DNA here is from genome assembly GCF_019578655.1 of Ricinus communis. Classification (NCBI taxonomy): domain Eukaryota; kingdom Viridiplantae; phylum Streptophyta; class Magnoliopsida; order Malpighiales; family Euphorbiaceae; genus Ricinus; species Ricinus communis. The sequence goes on from NC_063258.1 coordinate 29,505,820, forward strand.
CTTGTTAGTATATTGTATATTTTTTATATAAAAACAACAAAGGGCGCATTTTTATATTATGGTTATATGGCATTACATAGATTAACACTTATTTTAGTTAATTAGACTTCCTCGATGAGGTTCAAATTTAAAAACTCATGAATATCCTTAAACAGGAATTTTAAATAATTTGTTTTTGTCTGTCAAGCTAATAGGATTATGAAATTCTCGGAGTATATTCTTTTTGATGGGCCACAAATAGGTGCTATAAGTATAGTAAAAAGTTGATAATCTCAAGTGAGAAACAAAATTTCACCCAGGAATTAAGAATAAAACCGATCGAATTTCTCAGTTTCGGACTTGCATGGAAGGTCCGAAATGAAGGATGATGATGTGCATATATATATATATATTTAACCTAAGAAAACTATAAAAGGAAAAAAATAGGAAAAGAGAGAGCGGGGGATGGGGTGGTAAGGAAGAAGAGAAGCTGTGACAAAAATAATGAAGTGAAATATGAAAAATGAATAATGGAGAGCCCATTTTGTATATAGACGAAGGCATGCAGAGGAAACACCCGTCTGATACAAATTTTTGCATGCATGCCACCTACAGCCACTATCATGTGCTAGCATTCAAGTCTTATTAAAACCTAAAAATCTTATGATCTTATCACCAACATCAGTATATATATATATATATATATATAAAATACCCAAGCCCAAGCTGGGTTGCTGCTGTAAAATAATTAGCCCTAATAATAATATACTACCACGTACATATATATATAGAAACAAAAGATAAATGGTACACTGCTGCTATATGCATATATAGCTATAGCTACTAGCTTCATGTGGCCATCCATTTGGCCTTGTTAAGGGCGAAGGGCATGAGGGCAAGTGTGGCGGGTGGGGTAAAGTGAGAAGGCCAAATCACTTTCTCACTCAGAAATATACATTAGGGAAAGATTGATTTTGCTTGGTTTCCATTGGTTGCAACTTGTCATTATTTTTTAAAGAAAGAAAAAAAAAAAAAGAAAACCATGCAGCAGGAAGGCACATATATAATAAAGAAAGATCCTTTCCTTTTGAAGTAAGGGCATTGATAAATAACGTCTAGAAGAACAAAAATGGTTTGATTCTCAGTCTCCGTGTGCGGGGATGGAAGAGAAAGGATGGCAGATTGGAAATAACAAATTAGAAATTAGAAATGGTCCCAGCGCCACCCCCTCCCCCCACTAATACCGGAAAGTGACCTTACACTTTGTACAGCAAAATTAAATATTATCACCATTGAGGGGCTCCCCTAACTATCTTCAATTCAATTCAATTTTACAATAAATGGCTAATTTAATTTTATAATACTAACACCAGCCCAGACCTTTATTTTATTAAATAGTTTTTGACCTATACCTCTGCCTATTGCCTTACCTATATACATATACATATAGGTGTATTTAATTCTTGCAAAGTCAAATTTGAATTTGAGTACCGTGAGTGAGGCCATCACCCTTTGACCAGTTCACATTAGGGCAACACAGCCTACTCCGACTCAATATGCTCTTCTTCTTCTTCTTCTTTAATAAAAAGAAACCCTACTCTGACAGAGTTCGTTCACTAAATAAATAAAAATATTTAGATAATACTGTTCAAAAGCCTATGCTTAAATATGAGATTTTCTTTCTTAGAAGGAGAGAAAGAGAAAGAGAGGTAAATTATACGTTAGATATCATTTGATTGTCTGACTAGTGTTCGGTGGAAATTGCAAAAGGGAAACCCTTGTGAGATAGATGGCCTCACAATTTTTATTACGTTGGTCCCCTTTAGTTACCACGAGAGTGGAGAAATTGAATCTCCTCCACCCTTCCCATTCTTCTATTTTAATACTTCCTCTTCTTTCTTCTTTTATGTTTGGATGAATATCAAATTATATAAAATTTAATCTGAAAAATTCTATAATTTTTATTGAAAATATAATATTAATAAATTGAGAAATTTATTTAATTTAAAGAAAAAGATAAACATTAAGAAGATGAATTGCAGAAGGGTGATTGAGCCAGGCTTCTTTCTTTTTTTTTTTTTTTTCTTTTTCGGCGGTGGGAAGGAACAGGTGCTGCCTACAAATTGTCCCTTTCGGAGGCTCCCACGTGGCAGCCTCCTTTCCATTGGAGGCTTAAAGCCATGCCCATGTGGCATTTCTGTCAAGTGGAAATTAGCCGTTTGATTATGATCCGTCACATCCCTCTTTCTGCTTTTGCAGGCGGTCCCACCCTTTCCTCTTTTTTTTTTTTTTTTTTTTTTCTTTATTTTCCACTCTCGTCTCCACTAATTTTTAACCATTTATTTTTTATTTGTATCCTTGCCCATTCGTGATTTTGCTCATGTTCCCAAAGTAAATATGTTGCACCAAAAGTCCTCTTTTCAGCTCAAATAGTAATACTGTTTATTTTTTAGACTGAAACTTGTTAAATTCGAATTATGCATAAAAAAATATATGAATACTCTATTTATTATTTAAAGGATAATATTTGAAACCAATTAAAATTATTTTGAGATAAATTCTTTTATAGAAAATAAAAAAGGAAGGTTCCAAATTGAATTGAATGACGCAATATGTGCGTGAATACAGAAAGATCCATTCACCATTTGTCTGGCTCCTTTTTAAATTACAACAATTAGTGGACCGTTGATATATTTTGTAAATGCTCTGTCCTTCCACCATAAATTATACATTTACATTTACACACGTATTACTCATCTACGTGTGAAATATTTATAATAAATGCAAATTTCCTATTTGGAATAATAAAATAATATATTATATATTCAAATGAATAAGTATAAATTCTTCTTTGCCTCAATATCTATTAATAGTATATTGATAAAGATCAAAATAATATCTATATATAATTTAAACAATGCTAATTTTTATTTATATTAAGTACTATTTATGCAAATCAGATAAAAGAATAATATCTACATGTAATTTTTTTTTGTATTTAATATTAAATAACTGATATATATATATATATGTAGATGAGAATTATTCTTCGAAACAAATAGACCCAATAAGTTTTGTAGAGTTAAATATGTTATTGTGGTGCAAGGTCAAAGGGTTGTACTTGTGGCTAAGCAAGAAAAGTCTGCTGTGAATTGTGTTAACTACAGAAGAGAAAGCAATAAATTGGGCAAGGTCGACAATGAATTAGAAAGCGGCCCAAAAATTACTGTTTGCTATCTGCAGAATTCAGCTGCCTCTGCTCTCTGCAATTATGTTTTTTTTTTTTCTTTTAATGGTGGAAAAATAAAACCAATTAATTACAACAAAAATTGAGGTGATAATACAGTGAACTCACTGTTCTCGCCACATTAAGAAACTAAAGGACATGAGAGGACCGGACACCGCACAGTTAAGACAGTTGTTAAGTGAGAGAAAGCGGAGCAGAAAGGAGGCAGGCAGAGAAAATAAGTCTGAACATTTTTAATATGAAGTCACCTTCTTCTCATCCCCTAAATAGTGCGGCTTTGAATCTCCATTTTTCAAGGTTAAATGGGTAATCACCAAACACAATTCTCATTTGGATTTGCTATTTTTCTTTCTCTGTTTGTTTTTTCTTTTTTTAATGATGGGAGGTGGTGTGAATGGAATCCAATGGTGAAAAATGGTATATCTGAGTCTTAAATTGGAAGTTTGATATATATATATGCAATGCAGATGGTGTTGGGTGGACAGGTAAATGTTTATTCATTTTTTTTTAATCTTTTTTTTTTTAAAGAAGAAATTTGCTTTCTTGATTCTATCTGAAAGTGAAGAGGATTGGTCGAAACTGGTTTTTTAATTTTATCTTTTTTCTTCCCTTTTTCTTTCATCAGATTTCAGAAGCAGCAAATGTCATATGCATCTTTATCCACTCTCCACACTATTATACAAAAGAGGCCTGTTCTCTCTCTCTCTCTCTCTCTTTCTTGCTTTCATGATATACATGTATATATATATGTATATCCATTTACTTATATTATTTTATACATTTTTATTCTAGAATTTTTATCCTATTTCTGCCTGTTCAGATGTATCTATGCTCATACACATTGCAACTTCAATGCTTCTCTCTCACCCCCTTTTTATTTATTTATTACTCATTTATTTATTTTCCTAAAGTATTGGCACATTTGGTCTTAATTAGCGACTTAATTTGGTTAACTTCCTCTTAAGGGGTTTGTTAAGTTTGCATAAATAGTTTATTCATGAAATAGACTCTTGGGTATATATTACTCAATAGGAAGATCATTGGAGTAGTGGCTGGCCACTCTGCTAGTTTAGGCTATGATATGGTTGTAATGAAAATTAGCAAATGGATAGTGTTATGTAGTTTTTGTCTCTTAAAAGGTGAATTTGATCAAGAAGATGTAGGGATTGCTTGTAATAGATTATAGGGATAATCTTTTGATGGTAAACTAGCACTCTGGAGTTTTGATTGCTCATGGAACCATATCTCATGCCTTTCCTTTTGAGTAAACAGTGATCTGAACTGAACTCTCCATTATTCTACTTGGTAAAGGAAACAAATTATCTAAAATATATTTATTCATATTTTGTTGTCATATGAAACACAAGTAAAATCCTACGTTTGGGGTATTCTAAGGAAAATTCAGATATCGTTCACTGTGGTCCAAAGAATTGTGGGGAAAATGCTAATGCACAAGAGAGAGAGTTGACGGGTATAATTTTAACCATTGTCGAAAGGTAAGTTTATAACTAGGCATTTCAATTGATTGATTTGTTTTAGAAGCTAACCCAATAAAAATAAGAGAAAGGTGATTACAGAATTAGACAATTATTACTTGGGGATTTTACTTATTGGGACTTATTAAATATGCTTATTACCTCTGCTCCCAGAGCACTCATAGTATGGAACATATGCTATTGCTGATGGCAAAGGAATAGGTTGGGGATGTTGTGGCTTTCTTGCAGAGATATAGAACAGATGGCTGTTCTAGATATGGTGGGTGCAATGGTATGAATTGCAAGGATAGTAACTAGGTCTATCATTTGGTAATCATGTTTGGAGAAGGAGGATGTAACGTCCAATTCATTGGATTATGAGCAAATCCTGAAAAATTTGATATGAACTCTAATTTGACCTTGAAAATTTGAGGGTTTTTTTTGGTTTTGTTTTTCTGATCATCATTCATTGTTAACCAATTTAAGTTCTTGATTGTCAGGAAACAATATAGTGTTGGTGTGTGGTTTTATTAAGGTATTAGGCTCAAATTTTTGGTACCTCTGATATGAATTTTTGATTGTTTTGGATTGAAATTCAAATTTAGACTTGTGTTGGAGGTTTCCCATGCTAGTGAGTGTAGTTGGAGAATAGGAAGCTTAAAGAGTTTTGGTATATGACATAAAATTTTGGCCTACTTCTTTGACTATTAGGATTATTGGTAAATCAGCTTTCTTAGATACTGTGTGTTAAACCCATTTTACATAAGGAGCTGAAGATAAGATTTGAGGATGGTTTGAAAAGTCGCCTATCTTTGATCTATACTGATGCATGGTTGGTACTTGATTTGAGAATTGCTAGCTGGGTACTCTAATAGGTTGATGAACAGAATTACTCAATCTATAATTTAAATTGTTTAATCCTAAGTAAATTTGATGGAAGGTCCATTCCTTATCTTCTTCTGCCCTTCTAGGACCAAAAAACATGTTTGGTTGGACTAAATAATAAGATATGTCTTGAGAAAACATTTAGAAGACTTCTTTTTGGGGATTGTTTAATTAGTATATTTTTTGGATAAAATGCTATATTTGCTCCCCACATGCACAGCAAATTATCCTTGTGAACAAACAGTGTCAGTTGCAATCTACAATATAAAATTAGATGTTAGTTCTAAACATGACTGTTTTCTTTTTTCGTTTTAATGCTTTTTCTTTCTTTAATAATTCTTTCTCATAAACTGTAGCTGCTGCTCTCTTTATATTTACAGCAGTAATAAATTCTTTTCTCTAGGCTTTATTTTCACTGTTATTGCTGCCTGAAACCTCTGCTAAAAGCCACAGTAGCCATGCCTGTGGCCCTGCAACGACCAATATTAGAGTGAAATTTTAAGGTAAAAATTTTTATAGTGAAAAGGATTGTCAAGAAAGGGAAATAATATGAAAGGGAAAGAAAGAGGATGGTATGGAGCAATTCTGTTTTTAACATGCTGGAATGCCTTTACAAAAGGTCCAAGTTCTCTGTTTCATATGAACAGACTCAAATCATGTTCATCAATTTGTTTTGAACAGAAAATATTGGAATTTTCTCTCTCATTTCATTTTTCTTTCCTAAAATAAAAAATGAAAAAGAGAAGGTTACAACAGTAATGGAGATTCTTCTGTCAGTCTCCATAGGCTTTTGCTGACGTTTTTAATTTGAGCCTGGTCCCATGGTACTTGCAGGCAAGATACCAGAATACCCATCAACCATTTCTTGCCTAAGATGCCCTCTTGCTGTCAAGCATCACTAGTAAATCAAGAAATTATGGTCTGAATTCTGTCCAATTACTAAAAGAACCTTAAATCCCCCAGTTGAAGAATCCATTCTTTTTTATATTCCAACCTAGGAATCACTGGTTGTCACTTTTAGTTGATGAGGACCATCCTACTTTGCATGTTGAACTAGATTTTATTGATGTAGCAGTGCATCATGTTTGACATTTGTTAACTGTTGCTTGAAAAAACGTAAAACAATCTAGACATTCAGCATAACACGACTCTTTTTATATTTCCTAGCACACATCTTGTAGACCTGTTGCTGCTTTGTTTTAATTTCGTATTTTTATTTTTGATATAACTGGGTGCTTTTGAAGTCATATATAGTAGATGACTTCGAGAAAAGTAGTGAGAAAGGATTTAGCGTCTTTAGACCTTAATTTATGAAGATATAGTCCTAATATCTGGATGAATTAAAGAAACATGTCTGTATGCAATTAGTTTGAATTTAAGATTTAGTTGAGTGGAGTGGTCTTATTTTTAATTTTCTAATCCGTTGTTACTTAGAAACTAGCTTCTACATGTACATTGATGTATAAGTTGAAGGTAAATATTTTTCCTTAATGGTGGGGAAAGAAGTATTTCACAGAAGAGAGAGAGGCAGCTGAAGCCTGATGCAACGTAAATATAGTTGAAGGATGAGGGTAGAGCAGTAATAGAAACACCACCCTAACTGCTCATTTAAGGCCGGTAATAGAAGGGTAACAAACGTAGTTTGCCAAAACAGGGAAAAATCCAAAAATATTCAAAAACCCTAGACTGTCCTCAACTAGTATTTATAACACCCATGAGGCCCCTTTCGGAACAGTACACCAGATCAGCCTCTGCTTCTCTCTGCATTGTGTACTTTTGTCCCTAAGAATATAGAGAAAAAAGAAAACTATGATTCTACCTTCTTTCTACATTCCTAATTTTTGAGAGAGAGAGAGAGAGAGAGAGAGAGAGAGAGAGAGATGAGAGGTAGATCATCTAAGCAAGAAACCAGAGAAGGAATGGAAATAGATAAACTTAATAAGCTGAAAGAGGAACCTCATCTATCTGGTGCTTATATTCGTAGTCTAGTCAAACAATTAACCTCTTCAAGAACCAAAGATCCCATGAATTCCAAAGACCGCAGTTGTGTTGATGATGATAGTTTTTCTGGCCAAAATATGGCCAAATTTGGTGAAGGTGTAAGTGAAAACCAACAAACCCAGCAACCTCAACAGCCTCAACAACAACATAGGAAACAGGTGAGGAGGAGACTCCACACCAGTAGGCCTTACCAAGAAAGGCTTCTTAATATGGCTGAAGCTAGAAGAGAGATTGTTGCCGCCCTTAAGTTCCATAGGGCTTCCATGAAACAAGCCAATGAACAACAACAGCAGCATCATCAACAACAAGAGCAGCAGCAGCAGCAGCACCAACAACAATCACTGTCAGTGCAACTTTCACCCCCTCCATGTTTTGAACAAGAAGGAAAGATGAAATCTAGGAGGAATCCAAGAATATATCCATCAAATACTGCCAATTTCTCTAATTATCTAGACAGTGTTTCTTGCACTTCCTTCTCTCATGCACCACCTCCTCCTTCTGCTTCCCCTCCTCCATATCCTTTTTGTTGGCCTACTCCTCCAGTTCTTCCTTCAACTATCAATGAAAATCTCAATTTCCCTCTTCCGAACCAAACCTTAGGCCTAAATCTCAATTTTCAAGATTTTAATGACTTAGACACCTCTCTTTACCACAACAGCAACAACCCATCATCGGTGTACTCATCATCCTCTCCTTCATCATTCTCGTCGCCTTCACCTTCTTTTTCCATTGCCACTGAAGATGTTCCTTCAGTTGCAAAATCACAAGAAGGGATGCCACCTGCAATATGTGACTTAACTGAATCTTATGGTGGAGGAGGATTGCACCAAGTGGTAGATGATGAGGAGATGGCAGAGATGAGATCAATAGGAGAACAGCATCAGATGGAATGGAATGATACTATGAATTTGGTCAAATCAGCATGGTGGTTCAAGTTCTTGAAAACCATGGATTCTGGTCATGAAGTGAAGACAGAGGATGATGGTTACCAACCATTTGATGAAGTTATGGAATTCCCTTCCTGGTTGAACGCAAATGATGCATGTTTGCAGCAACATTTTGATGATTACAGCACCGAAGATTATTACCATGATCCTTCCCTGCGTTGGTAAGAAACCAAACTTCCCAAACTTATTATAAATGAGGAAACGTCTTCTGTTCCATGCCTTTGCACCTAAATAGTTTATTTCTTTTTGTGAAATGAGTAAGAGAGGATTTAGTTTTAATCATGAACTCTAATGCTTTAGTCTTAAATCATCAAACTAATGCTTTAAAAGGACCCACTTAATCACAGACAATTAAGCTAACCAGGTGGCTACTATGAGTTCATATATTAGCATCAAGAAGCCTCTTTGAAATTTGACCTTTTTTTTTTTTTTTAGTTTGTGCAAATATTATGGCCTTATTGATGGCTTGTGAGGGACCTTTGACCCAAGATGAGGACTATGGTCCCGAGTGAGATTGGGTAGTCCAAGTTTGTTTTTGTGGGCCTTACTGAAAAGACTTGTATTAGTTCAATCAGCCCATGGTCGTCCTTCATTTTAATTATTTTTCCAATGATTCATTTGCTTTTTTGGTTATTAACAATATTATTATTATTATTTGGGAATTAGTTGTTGGGTGCTTTTATTTAAATTTGATTTTATTTCATAGAAATACAAAAGCTGTTAACAAGTGATGTGTTCACTGAGCATGTTATTGTTTTTGTGGTTTTGTAATTTTGTGATGCACAGCATGGACATTGGAGAAATTGAAGGCATGGGTGGGGAGTGGCTCTCTTGACAAGGATTGATTGTTTTTTGTTAATCAAATCTTTGGCTCTTTTGTTTCTATTTTTGTTTTTCTTTCTACATTAATCCTTTTTTGGGGGCTAGCCTGTTAGAAGCTGTTTTTTTAATCTAATAATAAGGCTTTCAGGGATGTTATTGAGGTTGGGAGTCCATAAAGGAAAATAATGTAACTAAGGAGTATGCTTATCTCCTTATTGAGCTTATTATATGAAAATATTACTTTATCTTCTACTCATCATTGTACCTCATTCTTTTTCTTTCTTTTGCTTTTTTTCTTTCTCCAAAGCTCTTTTAAATGTTTCAGAGCTGCAATAGTCTTTGTATGACATTTAGCAGAAGACTGTCATCTGCTGCATTTTGCTTCTTTAGCAATTTCAATGGTGGGCGAGTGGCAACTGCTCTCTCTTTTTTTTTTTTTTTTTTTGGCTTCTGTAGATACCCTTTATGTCACTTATCACTTCTATGCTTTTTGTTAGTTACACTGGCAGTTAAAAACAAAAAATAGACAAGGAAACTGTACCCACATTATTTACCACTTAGAAACTTTCTGGGATTTTGAGATAAGTTTTGATTCTTATTGGTTGCATTTAACAGTGAACAACTTTCCCTTTTGGCATCTTTTCTGAGGCAGCATATAAAATGAAAGATGTCATACAAATATATACCAGAAAAAAAATGTCATACAGATCCTAAACTTTCTCAGGTTACAGTGTTCTTCTTCTTCTTTTTTTCTTTTTTTTTTCTCAATATGTTAAAGATGACACATTTTATACATATACATTGTAGCTCGTAACAAAATCAGTAATATTACAAATTTAAATAAACAGAGAATCATGAACGATAAAAGTGTTTGGAAAGAGAGAATTGTGAGATAAAGCAAAAGCTTGGCTTGGAATTCGACTTTGACTTTGGTTGGTACGATAGCAAGTTATTTTTTTGATGTTGGTTTTAATTATGGTTTGGGTTGAAATCTTGGGTTTGTTATTGTAAGTTTTGATGAGTGGAATTCATTCCTGGATAAGAAATTCGCTTGTATAATGATTAGAATAATCTGCTTAGAAAAGAAAAAACAATTTAAGAATGATTGGAACCTTATCATAACGTTCAAATTGACACTATAATTAAAAAAGGATTCGTTTATTATTATTATTATTTTATATCCTATTCAATTAACGTTCTCCATAACCCATTAGCAAATATTTGATGCCTTGGCCTTTCCAAGATTTCCAATTTCTTAATTATTTTTGTCAATGTTTTGACAAAATCTTAACAAGTTTCTTTTGCGAATCTGTCAAATTAACATGTGCCACCAGAGATCCACTCTTAATTCAATATGCCGGAGCCAAGAAGCCCAATTAAATATATCAAGAACGTTTACAATTTTCCAATAATGGACCCCTTTATTTCATAATCTATTAATACAATATATATATATATATATATATATATATATATATATATTAGTTTTCTTATTTCTGTAGTAATAACCTTGGCAGACAGGAAAAAAAGAGAGGTTATTCTGCTACTATATGTCTTTCTTTTCTTGATAGTCTTGGCTGTTGTAAGGGCTGAAAGCTTCCAAGAACAAGTTCCTCTTCCTCCAAGGATTCCATCCCATCTCTTCACATATCTCATCACTGTGATTAATGCTATAAGTTGAAATACAATGCCTCTTGTAAAATCTGGTAGTTCTTTTCATGATTTCTATCTCTTCTGTTGTTTGTTCAATCATCTTTCCAATACTAGGAAGCCTGAATCTGTCCTCAGCTAGCCTAGCTAGCCATATGCACCTTAACTCTGCTGTGTGCAGATTCGATACACTCTCAATGTACCCCACAAATGCCATGTTGGGTATCAATGGATGGATTGTTCCCCTGCCATATAGTATTTGTTTTTATCAGCTCTTGCAATTATTTTCCTAATAACCCATTTTAATATATAGGGTAAATATAATCCATTTGTATATAATTGTATGTTGGCAGCAGAGTGGTCCATCTGTCATATATAATATATTTATTTATCCCAATCTGTGCAGGCAATAAGCCTTGAAATTTTCTGAGGATCTCTTACATAGGTCCTAAGGCAGGTGCTATACTCAATGTTATAGGATTCAGTTGCGTCATGAAAGCTATGGAATTCAGAATAGCAAATACCTGTATAAGGGCATTATTCCAGATGAATCTATCATTAGACTAGAAAAGGGCTGAGGCAACAAGTCCTGGAGCTTCTTTCTCCCCTCATAACCAGTAGCCAGCAGCACGACATCAGCCTCCAATTTCGTATGGTCTTCAAATTCAATTCCTCCATTCCAAAACCACCATTTTGATGTCCTTTTGAACAGTATATTTCCTTTATCAGCCTCTGGAAAGAATTGCTCCGGCAATATAGCCATTTGGCAAGATGCATAGTCCTCCACAAACGGGTGGTCAGGTTTCAATCCATACTTCACTAGAGGAAGCTTCCATGCCAAATAAGACTCTACGAACTTGGAAATTGCCTTTCTCTGCCCAAGAAAGGAAAAGCAAATAACAGAAAAATACTTTTGTTAAAAACGAAATGATGATAATATCTTTTACATTTTGAAGTGAAGTGGTATCATATGCAGGGAACTAAGCCCACCTCCCGGGCGGTATTATGAAAATAGATAGTTTTTATTCATACCATTGGAGATAAAAGAAGGCAGAGCAGGGTCTTGAAGCAGCTCTGGTTTGGCCTTTCATGGAGAAATTGAGAAGACCTTGTTGAAAAGAAGAAGAAAAATGGCAAGCCCCATATCCAGTATGATGGAACGGTCCAATGTAAAGTCCTTATCACCACTGTGCATGGTTGGCCTTTTGGTCCTTTTTTTAAATCCAAATACCAAAGCAAACATGTCAAGATCCATCAATTCTAATGTAGAAACAGTCGTTATAGCTAGTTCCAGAGGAACATACCGATGCATTTACTTGACCCTTTTTTTCTTTAATATAAATGTTAAATTCATTCTAAGAATTTCCAAAGCGTCTTTGGAGTAGAAAGTTAGGAAAAAAGAAAGTAAAATACTGCAATTTGAATATATATATATTGATGAATTCTTTAACAATGGAGTCAATAAAATTAATTATATGAGTCAATAAGATAAATTACAATTGAATCCTTAAGTTAGTTGTAATACATAATGAGTGAAGACAAAATATATAACAAGTAGTGAAATTAAGTCAAATTTCCGACACAGCTGGGACCTATTTGACTGATGCGTGTCTATATTAAGTAGCGTCATGCAAACTTTATTTTTGCCCAATTATAGTATTTCTCATGCCTAGGTCAACTTTTAGTCATCTTTTTCCTTTTGCCTTTTACTCTTTTCATTTTTTCTATTTCGTAATTCTTGTTTTCAAAATTAATCAATGAATTTAATTTTAAAGTCGAGATATCACTTTTCTAAAGACGTTTCTATTATCACTGACTTAAAAACTTATTGATTTTGTTAATCATAATTAAAATTCATGAATTTATTTCTTATAAAAGACATAAATATTTAAGTTTCCTGTCAGTAAATTTCTTACCAGAAAAGGTTTGATATGCTTGTGGGGTTTTATGCGTAAACATGTATATATATATATGGTTATATATGTATATACCTTGGTTAGCCATGGCGCACTCCACAGCTAAATCAATGGCTGATTTCTTGTAGCCAACAATGGCAACTTTCTTTCCTTGGAGTAAGTCGCGAACACCATCTTTGTCTAATTTAGAGTAATCCATAGAGTGCAAGACCTTGCCACCAAATGCTTCTTCGCCCTTATATGGTGGAAACACTGGCATTCTTTTTACATCTCCGTATTTCCCAATGCATACCACTAGAAGCTCAAACCCATACCACTGCAACAACAACAGATTGGATGAACATATATAATTAATCCAATACCGAGAAAAGACGCCCATATATATATAGGAAAATTAACTACAGAATTAAACTCGTATTTGCAATAAGTTAGAGGTTCATTATAAGGTTTATATCATTATTTAGTCTTCTTTTGGGTAATATATGAAACCTGCACATCGTGAGACTGATCAGTCTGTACAGCAACCTCCCAGACTGGATGCCCTGTAAAGAGAGCGCCATACTCCCCTGGTTTCACGTCAAGTTTGGTGGTTTCGCCGACATGTCGAATGGCCACCACCCTAGAATTGAACTTGACAAATTTCAAGACATCAAAATGCGTGGCATAGTTGCGCAAGTATTCCAGAATCTCTTCATGAGAAGGGAAACTGGAATTGTCCCTTTCAGGCCAGGGAAAATCAGAGAACTCAAAGTCACAACGAGGTGTTTGGAGTCTGGTAGAAGTAAAAGAACAATGCTTCCACACTCCACCAATTGAACCAGTGGCCTCAAACACCATTGGACTGTAATGGGAGAGCTGTTTAGCAGCAGCAATGCCGCTAATACCAGCACCAATGATCCCTACTTTGTGAGTTTGAAGACAGTTTTGCTCACTCGCCATGTTTTTTGGTTGACAGTTTGCTATAACTTAAGAGCTTAGTTTTGACCAGTGTGTGTTGGTGTGTGCAGGAACTACAAGGTTTGTGACCCCTTTTATAGTTGTTAAGGGCTGCATGATCACTTAGTCTTCATATAACATTGATAATTCAATGGAAACTTACTTGGTAGTTTTGAATTAATGGTTGTCCACCTTTCGTTTTTTGTTTTTATTATTTATTTATTTAGTGCTTGATTTGATAACAAATTAAATATGGGTAAGATTTAGCTGGATTTATATTCTTCGTTATCTAATATTAATCTCAGTCATTTGGTATTAGGAAAACAATATTGATCGATTAATATATATATTATCTAAATATTTAGGTGAAAGATTATTCTTATATATTTATATCTATTATTTGAGGTTAATTTTTCTACACCAAATATACACACATGTATATGTATTTAACATTTTAGTATTAATGAAATTAATAAATATGTGACGATAAATATTATATATATATACTACAAGTTATGGGTCCACCTCCATTTTTCTTGTTCAAAATCATATGTGTTCAATTATTAAATTATCTTCGTTCGTCATTTACTTGAGTTTGATATTATGAATTTGTGTATTGTATTCGTTATCTTTAATACATAAAGGGTAGGCTTAGCTAAAGGTGATGGTGCTAATTTTACTTCCTTAATTTAGGTATCAAAACATGAAGTGTCATTTATGATATCATATCTAAGTTTCGTGTGTAACCCAAAACAAAAACAAACAAAAAAAGAGAAAAGGTAATAATAAATTAAGTTGTGTCTAAAAAGACAGACCCTTTCGTCCTTTAAGAGCTACAGTGAGAGTGGAGATGTCCGCATGAAGCCTACCACCAAACAATATAAAATGTTGTTGAAAAGTATATTAATTAATAAAGAGGAAGACCTCACCTAGCCCGCCGTGGGCTGACCTTTTCTTATGTATTCATGATTTTAGATATGAAGTAATTGTTTATAGAGATTAGTTAGCGAAAGAATATAGTTTGAATTCCCTGCGTTCCCATGGATTTATATATAATTTGACCATCATCTTCATACCTTCTAATAGTACCATGCATGGGTTTACTTTTGAATTATAGCTCTTCGTTCAAACATTGACATAAACATACATGTAAATATTTGCCGTAGATGATGTTACAATGTAATTCCTTATATTATAGCTCTTCATCCATGTATCAATATAAATATTATGTCAAATATATATTTATCTCTCTAAATAATCTTTCTATCAGTTTAATATTTAAATTTTGACTTAATTATTTAAGTTTTATTTTTTTTTTTATAATCTAAACACTTTTATTTTTCAATTTAACCTAACATACAAAAATTTTAATTTTTAATAATATTTAAATATATTTATACAATACACATGAACGTATTAAATAAAAATATATGTCAAGAAAATTAAAATACCACAAAAAAATAAGTTCAAATGTATTAGATTATATCAAAAATTGAAATATCAAATTGATAAAATGGCCAAGGGTAATTACAGGTACTCTATCCGACTGAACTCTAATATAATAAATATGGGTAGTTTATAAACAGGTTTAGGACGGGTTTGAAATTAAATTTCAATACCTATATCGGGTTTGGATTGGGTTCCTATTTGAGCCTTCGGGTACTCGCTACCCGAACCCGATTATTTAAATGGATATAAATATAAGTTACTGAATTCATTATCTGACGTCCGTTTAAATAATATCATAATATTATGTGTATGAAATAAAATAATAAAAAATAAAAATTATAAATTTTTATTTAAAACTATATAATCTAGAATTTATAATTATTTTATTAATTTTTATTAATATATTTTAAAATTTAATTATTATAAGTAGATTTGTAAATCAATATCTATTTAATTATCCGAATATTTATATAAATAGGTATTTAACGGGTAAAGTATCCGCTACTTATCTAAATATTCATAAAGCTTATTTAATAAGTATATATATTAAATGAGTTTTTATCGGATTGGAGTAGTATATGAGTATTTCTATTCGAATTTAGAACGGGTTTGGATAATAAAAGTAAATTTTAAAATAAATTTAAATATATATATATTTTAATTAGATTTGAGTTTGAATAATTGGACAAATACTCTACCAATTGCCATTCCTATTTAAGAACGTAAATAATTATATAATTGGCTTAAATATTACAAACACATTAGTCATTCTTCATTATAAATCATTGACTCAGTTCCAATATGTCTAGCTAATAACACCTAGTTTTTGTTTTATTATATCATATTACTATCCTTACCACTGCTAAAGTACTCACTTGCCATCGATTGATATTAACATTTTCTGCTAAGACATAGATGGGTCCTTAATTGAATAATCCACCCATTTAAAGTTTTTGTTATATTGTATACAACGACGACTCAGAAAAATAAAGAAAGGAGAAGAAAAAAGAGAAGAGAAGAAAAGAATTTTAAAGAAAGATAACAACCTGCAATAGAATTCCAGGTAGAAAAAGTGTACGACTGTGAAGGGGCATATTCCATTTATACAACCATTCATATAAAATAAACATTTCTTTTATTATTTCAATTTGAAAAATTTTATATAATAAGATTTGAGTAATAATATGCAGATCTATAAATAAGATAATAACAATTTAAAAATGGATTACAATGAAAATATTTCTAACCTAATAAATCTTTTAATATTTTAAAGATTTTGTAATTACTAATATAATAAAATAAAAGTATTTTGTGATATACAAAAGAATGCCAACCTTATACACAATAGTAAGATTATCAATACATCAATAAAATTGTTTGACAGGATTCTGTATGATACATTAAAACTGAAAATGGTTAAACGGTCTAATGATCCTATACTTGTTTATATGATTTAGGATCCTCAAAATAGGCCATAATATGTTTGCAAAGGATTGAGCATCATCTTCTATTTGCAAAAAAATATAAAGCACTGTTCTTTTCGAATAAAAATTTAAAATGAGAAACGTATATTAAGCTAAAGAAAAATAATGTAATTTATATCAATTCTTACTCACCGTACATATAAAAAAAAAAAGATTAGTTGGTTGTGAAGAGCAAGTATTGTCACTCCACTTTTATGACCTCTAATAATGTAAGTTTGCCTAACACTCACACAAAGTCTAAACAGTTTCTCCACACCCTTAAGAAGATGAATGAAAATTCTATGAACTTAAAGTCATAATAGTAACAAGAAGGTTGCTAATTAAGAATATGTTGCCAGGAATGAGTCACTGATCTCGCCAAGGTTACAGTAGAGGACTGTGTATACTCCTTGGTGAGCCTTCTTCCTCATCTTCACAAGTTCTAATTAAGCACGTTATAATTACAGCCCTTTCTTTTTGGACTAGGATTCCAGAAGCATTGAATATAACCTTGTCTTATTACTGCAGAAAAAGAAAAGAAAAGGAAAGAATTCAAATTCTCCAAGTTCAAGCTGATGCATCTGGATTTGAACGATGTACTGTTTTTGTATCCTGTTTGTATTCTATTACTTCCTTTATATTGTCAATATTCTAAACATTGATTAAGGAGTGGAATCTGCAGTTCAACAAAAAAGTTGAAGAAAAGAAACGCACACACGCACGCACATTGTGTCTTGTTCTTATTCTTGTTTAGTGATCTCGATCCATCATTTTATTTTCAAGTATATTTCTTTTGTAATCGAACTCCAAACGGGTATTACGGTTTGCTAATATGAATATCAATTTTATATAACCAATTTCATAAATTTAATTTAAGTAAGATTTTATGTTACCCACATAAATGGATTTTCATAAGACTAAATGAATGTTAAGTTGCTAATTACTAGGAAGAAGACGAAGATTTGGAATTCTACAAGAGAATAGAGAAGGTAGGAATTCTACATATGCATGAACCTTTCTCTTTCTCTGTCTCTGGCGTGTGATATATAAAAGAATGGAGGAAGCATCCAAGAACTGGAAATAAAGTAGCTAAGAAAAGTGGTTACTTGATTTGGTGTAAAGCTTTTGATATGACAAAATGCCAATCGAAAATGAAGAACCCAATATGCTCTAAATATGATCTGTCATGTTTAATTATTTATTTCGCTTTCTTGAATCTTGTAGTATAAGTATGACCTAGAAGTTTATGGCACGCCCTGAGCCTGACCTCCATCATCCACGTTCCTGGATCCTGTGCCTGTTGCTTTTTAGTTAGATCCATGGAAAGCGATGTTTTTGGTCCTCCAAAATTGACAATTAATATTTTCTTCTTGTTGCTTCTTTGATTTCAGCAGCCCTTCCTTTTTTTCACATTTTTGGTTTTCGAAAAAGGAAAAGGAAAAAAACAACAACTTTGATTATCTTTAATACATGTAAAATGATTTGAAGTTGTAATTGCGTAAGAGTTTTACCCATTTTTGTATTTTTATCTTAATTTCAAATTATTAACAACTTTTTATGTATTTAAAGAATGGTTTCTGACTCTCCTTATACGTATATCATTGTTGATCTCTCATTTTTTTATGTGTAATTACAAATAATAATTATAGTCAAAACACTATAAAAATATAGCATTAAAATATTAAAATTCACTAATTTTTGCAAGACAAAATAATGAGTTTTGATTTGTAATAATAAAACTCATCATTTTATCTTGTGAAAAAATGGTGATTGTAAATTGTCTTTTTAATTAGAAATTTCTTTTCCTATTATTTCTTTCCTCTCTCTCTCTCTCTCTCTCTCTCTCTCTCTCTCTCTCTCCTCTTTGTTGTCGAGAATGGTAAGTTTTGACGTTTTAAACTCTTTTTTGAATGTCTTTAATTGCACATAGAAAATCACAAATAAGCAACAGTTGGATAAAATTGTGACCATTTACAAAATCTATATAGCAAATTATATTAACTTAGAAAAAATTAACATTGTTGTTCAATGTTATACTGGGGTTAACAATTACATGAAAATCATAAATTTTAATTTAATAGATTTTGTTGTTCTAGTATAGTTATTTAGACCAAATTTTTTTAAGAACTTATTTAATACATGTCTCTATATTCATCGGTGAATTTAGAAAAATTAGTTAGTAGGAGGAAAGTATAAGAAAATAAATAAATATCCGGAGACAAATATAAGAGAATTAATACGTACAATATATCCAAAATTTATATGAAAGTAGGAGACAGATAGATAAGAGAAAATTAATAAAAAAAAAATCGATAAACACTAGAGAAAAAAAATATATAAGAAGTTATAAGATTAATTTTAAGAGTCAATAAAAAAAACAATAGAAACCGAAGGAAAAATTATAAAAATTCAATAGGTGTAGAAAGTAAATATTATGAGGAGAAAGAGAGGGCAAATAGATTGAAGCAGAGAAATTAGTAGAATAATTTTATTGAGCTTCTCTCATTTTCTGCACGTGGGGGCTTTAATCTATAAACTCCAAGGAAAGGAACAAAAAGGGTCCTCTCATTTTCTGACAAAATCGCATCAAACTAAATTAACAAGTTACTTGGTCATCTTGTTTGACAAATTCATCATGTCTTATCTGCCAATGGAGTGAAATTTCTAAGGCTTTGTTTGGTACATGTGCTCGCAGACATGGTTTTGGAATTTCTTTGGCCCTATAATGCCTCATTCTTTTTATCAACATAACCCATCTATCTATCTATATATATATATATATATATATATATATATATATATATATATATATATATATATATATATTCACACAATTGATAATTTTATAATTTTTCCTTTTTACATATGTCAGTATCACTGAAATTCAATTTTATTTTTTTTATTTATTCATTTTAAATTTAGTCCACACAAAAAAAAAACTCATTTATCTCGAAGTGATTTATAGAAAAAAAAATTATAAATATGGTTGAAAGAAAAGAGTTAGCCAAATGTTGGATGATGCTATGTATCAATGACATGAATAGCTCAGTCAAGACAAAGGGACAGGGACGGAGTTGGTCTATCCGTTCGTGATAGAAGAAGCGTTCCCATCGTTGAGCCATCTATTAATTTATAATTTTAAGAGTACATTAATATTTTAATTTAGTGCGAATTCTAAAAGAAAAGATTAAAATAATAATATATTTGGAATCTGAAAACTGAATATTTTTAAAAAAAATTTCTAGCCACTCATTTTTAAAATGATGGTGGTTTATTTTATTATTAATTAGTTTTATAAATATATATTAGTATTTGTTTTTTAATTTTTTATGGTCATCTATTATGAAAATTTTAAGTTCTATAGGAATTTAATAGTTCTCTATTACAGAGTATTAAGTTCTCTATAAGAATAGTGAAAAGGAAAAAATATCAAATCTGACATTCAAACAATCGGACTCGTTAAAGACATTTATAAATTTGATATGTGACTTAGTACCACTATATAGAGTGTTTTTTCTGCAGATTTATAATTTATTGCTTTATTTACACGATTGATAATTATTAAAAGTAAATTTTATGTATATGTATATTTTGATATTAATATTTTTTTTTATTTTTTATATCAAAATATTTATTAATTTTTATTATCGAAATATTTATACTTAAAAAAAAAAGAAAGAAAGGATATAATACACTTTGCTTATCAGTCGGAGCAACTGGGACTCTGAGCTGTACAGGCATAATATGCATAATTAATTAAATTAAGCAAATTCAACGGCTTGTATTGATTCAGTCTTAGTTACTGTTTATCAGTTGTCCCATATATTGGAAGTCAAAGTCTTTATCATTTAAAGCAGTATTAACATTAGTTGGTCTGAAAAATTCGCATGATCCAATAATACAAAATGTTTAAAACCAAAGGTGATGAGAAAGAGGAAAAAAAGAATAATATTTGAATTTTATATAAATGATTTTATAGCCACTAACTAAATATTCATAAAATATAAATAGAAGTAAATTATGACTCATTAATTAATTATTAAATAATTGTTTGTACAATCAACCATTATATCTATATTTAATTATTAGTCAGCACAAAAGCCGTTGAACTTTCAATTTTAATAAATTATTTCAGTTCACCTTATGCATGTATATGACTGTGGAAGACTTGGGTGTGGAAAAAAGAAAATTTTGCCTAATAAGAACTTTTCCTGTCCTTACAGGAATAAAACCAAGTAGATTAAATCACTTTCTCTATCTCAAATTTAAAATTGTGCCATTAATTCGGTAAATCAATTTAGCAAGGACTCATTAAATATATTAACAAGCGACTTTAAAATGAATATTTAGACTTATTTGATTAATACTACTCGTTTAGATTTCTAAATCAAATTTTATTAATGTATATATATTTAGATTTAATCTAAAGTGTGTCGGGCAGAAATTTTATGGGTGGCAAAATACTTTCTCAAGAGTTTTAATGCATTTGCATATCTAAAGTTTAAATTCGAGACCTTAATTAAGCTAGAAAAGACTTTTATCATCTCATCTACACACTCTCGAATTAATACATACACTAAGTTTTAGACTAATAAAAAAATATTTATTAACAAATATTTAGTTCATGACTATTTTTTTATTTAAAACTTAAGTTTTATAAGAATTATAATCACAATTTACATTTTATATTAGCATTTATATATTTTAATTAGAATTAACCACAATTTGCATTTTTATTATAGTATATGGAATAGATAATATCTTGAACTTACTATATTTATAAAATACAAATTAAGCTCAGTTAAGACACGATTATGCTTTAAATATTAAAGGTCAATTGATTTAATAGATAAGCGGTTTTCAAGCTTAAAAGATTTTGATAAACACTTCAAAATTTGGCTCAATCCAGTTCATTTGCAGCCCTAAACGTGCACTTCTTTATTTCCATTTTGGGTTTCTGCGGTGGAGAAACGGGCTACTTATGTTTCTTCGGAGACGGTGGACTAGTGATTTAGATATGTCTAAACTGGAAAGAAGAAACGGGGAGTCAGATTCTAGAAAGAAATTGTCAGTGGGAAGTTCCCAAGAAAGACAGGAGGCAGAAAAATGTCGATATCTTCACAGAAGGAAGACACTGCAGTACAGTGCTGATTAACATCATTCCAGTCTTGGCTAACATCCTTTTCATTTCTACCATTTCTTCTTTATATTGCACCAAACCAGTTAATTTTGATTTAAAAATTTAACTTAAAACTCTTTTTAAGTGAAGGCAATCGTATAGGCAGGACATGAGCGGGTTGTTGCCCATGAAATTACTTGGAAAGATTGATTTTCCAAGATTGAAACATTAAAATTCAAGACTTTTGTTTCGACAATAATTGTCTAGAGTAGAGACCAAGAAAAGAAATGGATTGCACTCTAATAGGCAAGGTCTAAACGTCCATCCAGTTTTGTGGAAATGATCAACTTCTCTGCTCAAGAATCCCTATTTTTTATTGGGGGGAAAGAAAAGAAAAGAAAAGAAAAGGAAAAAGAAAAAAACAAAAGATTGGATACATTTTCTATGGTAAGTAGAAAGATGAGATAATTTGTATACCAAAGCTACAAAAGTGAATTGCCTCTAGAATACAATGAAGCCCACAATTTGACGAAATCAGACCTTGAGCAATCACCGGTTCCACACAGGGTTTTCCTTTGTTATTTTCTGCAGTTAACCATAAATTATAACAAAGGTCAAATGTAGAGAAGAAAAAAGAAGAGAGAAAGATTATTTTTGTTAAACAACAAAAACACAGGCACATGCCTTTACAGATAGACATGAATTGGCTTTTATCAGATAAATTTGATATTATCAGATGCTATGCTTGGATTGTTGAATTCTGGGATTCATGGATTACATTACAAATAGTAAAACTAATGAATTTTAATAACTTCAACATTTGAATTCAATATAAAATTCATGAACTGAATGGAAAATTTTAGAACAGAAAAATATTGTAACAAGCTTGGATTTTGAAATCTGCTTTCTCGAATTTGTGCAGTGCCCTGTAGCATAAACAACTTAACTTTCCTTTTGCTTATTTACTTTTGAAAATAATAAAACAGTGATGAATTAAGGGATGGGAAATACAATCTATTTATATAGTCCGAAAGCAAGATATTCTAAACAAGTATACCCTTATTGGAAAAATTTGTATAGCTAAGGCCAAACACGAATATATAATAAAATTCATAGTGTGAATAATGCATTTAATTAACATAATTGCTTATATACTTTAGTGCTGGCTTACAATTCTGATAACTTTTGAACAAAAACAGTTTAAGGAGAATAATCCCTGAGATCTAATCTCCAGATTTCTCAAATAATCCCTTGCAATTGCTTTTTTTCTTAGGATCTAATTAATAGTACAGGAAACTTATTCCACGATTGAAATTCTTATTAACCTGATAGTAATCAGTGTGCAGGGCAATAGCAGTAGTTATTCAAGTTCCAGCAAAGAAACGAGATAGAGCACATCTAGGAGCATCAATTTGCTTTCCACTAATTTCATGTCCAGTACCTTCAGTATCATGGCACCTAGATCCCTCTCAGCTAAATGGCACACTGTCGAGGAACCTACAAGGCGAGGTACTAAAACCTTCAAACGATGAGCATCTCGACGGATGGATTTCAGATGCCTTAGTCTGTAAAGGACGACCCGGATATCAGATAAGCAACCGAACAAACCCGATACGCAAGTCTGAATTCTTTTTGTGACTTGATGATGTTTCACAATCCTGAGCCGGGGAATCGAGTGGACGAAATCTCTTGTGTGCCGGATTTGTTTGATGGTTAGGTAGATAACATCTTTAGTTAGAAGCTTGGCATCAGAGGGTCCTGTAGCATTCTTTGTTTCGTTTGTAAGAGTTGCTATGCTGCATGGTAAAAGTACTAGTAATGATAAGGCTATGAGGAGATATTTGGGTGCCATTAAGCTGTTTAATTCCTAAATCTGTTATTGCAGTCGATAGAGGTTTGAGGCTAAATTGTATATTAATACAAGAAAGTAGTGCTTTTGGTGTGACCAAAATTTTTGCAGTATATTAAGGAAGATGGCTAAAATAAACTCTTCGCTCAACCTTTTTGGTTAGAGCTAGGACAAGAAGAACAGCTTGAAGGAAATCAGTAGCATTTTTTGCATGATTCCTTGTTTCATCCACAGGCTTTGCTTTGAATTCAAATTTTAGAGCTTCATTAAATTACATATTTGGGTACACGTTGTATTTGACAACAAACTTTTAGTTCGGACATTTTCTCCATTGTTTTAAAATAAAAAAGTTTTGAACGTAATTTCTGTCTGAAAGTACTTCCAGAGAGTACCAACTTTGATTCAACAACTTCGGATTGAAAGAAACAAGAATTAAAAGATAGACATGCGCTAGTCTAGTTCCAAGATTCATTGATACCCAAATGAATCCTAGCCTTTAAAGCTGCACAGGGTATCTGTCAATGCAGTGAAGCCAAGGATTCCTAGAAGGTTTCTTGACACGTCTGATGGCCTTCCATACAAGGCTGTTGCACTTGAAACCAGACCCATAAGCAATTTGCCAAACCCTGTCTCCTCTCTTCACCCTTTCTTTAGCTTCCAAATAAGCCAGCTCATACCATATACTGCTGCTAGAAGTATTGCCGAATCTGTGCAGTGCCATTCTTGATGCTTCCATGTTCTTCTCACTCAATTCAAGATTTCTTTGTATCTCATCAAGCACAACCTTGCTTGCTCCATGGACACAGAAGTGCTCAAATGCAAGCTTGTAATCAGGGATGTATGGCTTTGCGGAAGGTGATGACAATGAGCCTTTCTTGTTTCCAAATAACTGCCTGTAAACCAAGCTGACAAAGAAGATGAGCTGCTCTGAGAAGGGTAAGACTAGAGGTCCTAGTGTAGTGATGTTGGTTTTGAGGGCGTCTCCTCCAATTTCCATGAGCTCTTTACTAACTTTTAGTCCCTTGAACTTTTGTTCATCTTCGTCCTGGTAAACAGACCTAAAAATTGAATTTACACAAGTAGTTAGAATTAGGAATGTCTAATTCAAGAAATTAGGACATCAAGTGATATATCACCGTAATTGAGATGAAAACTAGCGAACCTGAAACTGCGATCATCAGCGCCTTTATGTGTCCGAACAATGTGTTCAAGGCGGTACTTGGCACGCCTGTAGTCTCGTCGTCTGTTCGACAATAGGACAGCAGAACAACCCATCCTGAAAAAGCAATTAGGAATCATCATGGAGCGTTCCTTGCCTGGGTACCAATTATATCCCACCATCTCAGTGCTAACAACCACAGCAATGTTGTTGGGGTTGGCTTGCAACATGTCTCGGGCCAGATCTACCGCAATAATCCCAGCACTGCAGCCCATTCCACCAAGATTGTAGCTCAAGATGTTACCTCTCATTTTGTAGTGGTTTATTACCATGGCAGAGAGTGATGGTGTTGGGTTAAAGATGCTACAGTTGACTACTAGTACTCCAACGTCCTTTGGCCGGACCCTTGTCTTCTCAAAGAGTTCATCAAGTGCCCCAAATATGACTGATGAGGCCTCCAAACGACCTTCCTTCATGGTTGTACAATTCTCTTGTAGCATTACTGCCTTAGGAATATAGGTCTCATCTCCAATTCCTGATGATTGTAATATTCTCTTCTGGAATTCCAGGCTTGCCTCGTCATACTTCCCTGACTTTCTTAACATCTCCATGAACTGATCCTTGGTCACCTATATATACATAACACAATTGGCATATCAAATATTAAGTACTCAAAAAACATGGTTTAATACATACTCTCTAAGATACAAATGTTCAATTAAACACCGAAGATTAGCACAGTTGACGGTTAAATCCTGAAGATGGTTTCTTTATTTTTGTGAATTAAGTGGTCGTTATCTTACATTTGACTAGACTAAATGACTTAGTACAGTACAAGCTCGGCTAGCTTGGCGATGCTATGTGATGCAGTATCAAAAATCCACATAAAAAAAAAAAAAAAAAAAAAGTCTACTACATGTAGAAATACGGATGGAAGGAGGAAGAGAAAGAAAAAAAAAAAAAAAAAGAGGGAAGAATTACCTTGAGATCATCATGAGGGCGATAACAAGCAAAATCAAGTAGATAAATGGACCTTGGTCGAGACATAAAGTAAGCAGAAACTGTGAAAACTAAAACACCAAAGAAAGAAAGAACAGTGGCAAGATCATAACGAGCATCTTCCCATAACTTCCTCCACAGCTCTTCCCTACTAAGACTACCAACTTCAGCACTAAAAACAAGAACCAAAACAGGTATAGTAGCCAAGTAAATGGCATGGTTGATGAGGTAATGATAACCCAACTTCACATACTTAAGATTAACTGATTGGAGGAAGTCTGGCAACCTTCTCCTTACTCTAACAGAGAATGTCAAAGAGCCAGCATTTGGGCCGGAAGACTCTATCCCACGGTTGACAATCTCCGTCGACAAAAGATCTCTTTCATTAGCCATTTTGATCTATGTTTGGTGGTGGGTTTGTATTGTTAAATCTGTATGTTTAGGGTTTCAAATGTGTGTATATATACACGTATATATTATAAATTTTATTTATGCAATGCAGGTAAATGGAAGGTGGTAGGTGGAGAGGAAAGTTAATGTATGCACCAACTTGAGCTGTTGTGCAGTTGAAGTGTTATGTATTACAATAAATTCTTCATTAAATGAAGGAATAAGGTCCAATTTCGACCCTCAAACTATTCCTATTGAATTAATTCAACCCTTTTATGACCTTTTTACCCAATTTAGCACAATACTTTTTAATTTTTAACTCAATTTAACCCGGTTTCCAGTCTGGTGTGGGACTTGAGCAACATGCTTTAGAATTTTGATTTTTTATTAATAAAAACAAAATGAGAATATTTTACTTTTAATTTAACCATCTTCTTCTTCTTCCCTGCACAACAACTTCAACAAAGATCTTTCTTCATCCAACCCACCATTTCTTTTTTCAATAAAAATCACATATTTCAACAATTTTGAATTTTCAGAGTTTTTAGAGCCATATCAAACTCCATAAGAATATCCTTTTAACAAATTTTAAACCCTAATCCTTAAGAATCAAATGCTCGACAGTAATTAATGTTAGACCCATTAACAATATCAAACCTAAAATAAAATCTCTATAATCAACTCTATCTATCTACACCAGTTAACTCTTTTTTTTTTTTTCCCCTCACCTTTATGGTTTTCTATTCTCCATTGATCCTTTCTTGAATTTAGTACGAGGGAGGTTTGAGTTGTAATAATGGGCACTAGCAGTATTATAATGATAGAATTTTTGAAGTAAGGAAATGAGATGAAAGAGGATAAGGGTCTGTAGATTAATTCTAAACTTCTGTTTTTCTTTAATTCTTTGTTCTTCGATCAGATTTTTTTACTTAATGATGCAGAGTGAATAATTTGCAATAGATGATGGATTTATAGTTTATATTAAAGGATGAAAATAGAATATAATGGGTGAGAATTTCGAGTGCAGAGATAATAAATAGATAAAATGGAAAGAAAGAGAAAAGAGAAAAAAAATTATTATATTTTGGTCTTGGAAACTTGACAAAGATAACCATTTCTCAATCTCCTAAACAAGAGCATGTAATACACTTATTGGGTATTGCTGAAAAGGTCAAAAAAGAAAAAAAGGATGGGGAGGGATGAATTGATAATATACGAATAATTAGAGGATGAAAATGTAAGTTATTCCTGAAATAAAAACTGGTGACAGTTCAAAGTTGAAAAATCAAAAGGCAGTTGTTTCATTAGCAATGTTGACAGAGGTGGATGATTTCACATTTTGGTACTTTTCCTGTGATATTAAAGTGTCAAAACCCAATAATACAGTTGGATGCTGATAGTAATAATGATCCATTCAAAGATTTTTGTTGAGTATATATGTTTTTATTATTATTATCATCAGAATATATATGCTGTAATTATAAATCAATTATGGGTTCTATTATTTGGATCCATATGTAAATTTATCATTTCATTTTCATTAGGGTTTTCCATAATTAGGACTGTAAAGCTGTAGTTATTATACATCATACACAAGGACCTTTTGGCCTTGGAGCCATTAGCCAGACTTAAATTGTCATTAGTATCTGATTAAGGTAATTATTTATCCCTTTATCCCTTCACCGCTTCAGCTTTGCTTTGAAGTGAGTAGAAATTAAAAGAAGAAAAAAAATAATGTGTTATATTTATTCCTTCATTCGGCTGTTTAATGAATAAGGACAAAGAAGAGGAAATGAGTAATAAGAATTGTAGTGGAGATAAATGAAATGCAATTAAAGGTTTTTTTTAAAGTTATAAACTTTTTAAATTCTTTCAATTATACCCTTTATTTTGTAAAAAGAATCGCACTTAAGAATAAAATATTGAATTATTCTTTTTCTTTTCCATCTCCAAATTTAGGGATCCAACATGTAAGAAATATAGGTAAGATAGTGTGCTATATCCTTGCACATACTAAAAGGGGTATCTCAACTTTATGTATGCACCTTTATTAATCTGGATTACAAATATTAAACCCACCACTACATAGTGTTTTGATAATTCTAGAGCACTTATGTAATTTACACATTAAATATGTAATACCTAATTTATAGTTACATCTGAACTAAATTAAAAACAATACATATCATATTAAAAATTCTATGTTAAAAGAATTAAAGTAAGAAACTATTAAAAGTTAAAATAAGAAAATGCAACATATTGGATATATCAGTTTTATATATTCGATTAAAATACATTAAGAAATTTATTTCATTTAAAAAAATATGACATAGAATGTAAGATAAAAGTGATAAAAAATTGAAGAGATATTTTAGTGTTGGGAAATAAATTTATTTATTAATATAGAATTTCTTTGAAAATTTTACTAATTAATTTTGTTAGAATTTAGTTTAGTTATAACCAGTTATCCACACATTTAATTATGTACGATTTTTAAATTAATTTTTATTTTATTTTAAGTATATAAATTTTTAATTTATAAATAAATTCTATAAATTTTAACTAGAGATACTTAATTAATAAATTTAATTTACAAAACTCTTTTTCCTGCTTCTAATTTAATGAAAGAAATAATTTTTATCTTTTTTGGGACAATTAAACTTTCTTTAGAAACAATCAGCCTCCAAAACAGCTGCAAATAATACAAAGCAAAAATGCCCAGCAATTACGAAAAGTAGATCTGGAAGTTGCCAATACTAACCAATCAGTATCTCTGAGCAACCAAAACAGAATAGAAAGGCAGCAGATTTAAGAAAATTATCTTTTTATTGTTTTATTAGAATACTATTGTAGGACTCTATTATTATAAATTTCTATTTTTTACATAAAATAAAAAATTATTCGGGTCAAATTTTATTTTTTATTTAAATTTTAATTAATATACTATAACTACATCACTCCATTTATTGATGTATCTAATTATCTATTTTTATTAGCAAAGATTAAGAACATAAAATTAATATATGTGAAAAAAAGAATTAAAATATAAAAAATCCATTTCGCTTAAATAAAATTCTCTGTTATTTATATTTAAATATCGATAAAAATAACTATCGCTCTTTAGAAACATACTTGAAAATGAATCAAGTATGTGATACTAAATATAGACAACAACCATTTATATATGGTTGTAACGTTTTATTCAAATCATTTTCAAAATGGAAGACTTATGTATGGTTGAAAATGAAACATTTTATTCAGATCAATCAAATACACTTAATGCATCAAGCATTTGATACTAAAAATACACAACAGCCATTTATCTATGGAATGGAAGGTTATCTCATAAAGATATTAGATTACGGAGGATTAGGGGATTTCAGGTTAAGTCCCCATCCATTTCTTAAATTCAATGGCTAACTCTATTTATAGTGGATTTAACAACCTCTTTTAATTGATGGAAAAAGAAATTATTGATAAGATTTTGATAGCCGGAATTCATTTCTTTTTCATTTATTTATTTAGTGAAATTTTAATGCAAGAGCTGAATGAACTCTAATAATAATATTCTGAATTTCTTAATTTTTTGAATAAATATATATACTTAATATCTTTATTAGATTGGGAAAGAAAAAAAGGTTAAAAATAATACTTAAAATCTATTCCATAATATTGCACGGCTGCGATGCTAATAATAAAATAATAAAATAAAAAATGTATTTGTTTCAGAGATTTAATGCAGTTGATAGTTGTTTCTCATTAAACAACTGTATTCAAGCGTTTGGTAAAAATTTGAGAAATAACAACTGATAGTTGATTTAGTCTCGATCAGCTGCTAATTGTATCAGCTCTATTTTAGAATTTTTTCTTATCAGCTGATAGCTGATTTGATTTTTTTTAATTTATCTGGACACTATTATCCTTATTAAAACTTATTAATAATAATTTACTGTAAATTGATATCATATAATTATATAATTATATTTTATAATAAATAATTATTATTTTAAAATTATTCTTAATAGTTAAATAATTATAATATTTATAATTAGAAGTTTTTATTAGTAGAATTTAAATTTAGATTTTTATTCTTAGAATAATTTTTATAAATTTTTTTAATAATAAATACACCTGAGTTAAAAAAAATTAACTATAATATTTTTAATTATTATAAATTATATTTATTAATTTGCATCATCGAATATAATATAATGAAATAAAATACTAACAGCAGTCGCTAATAAAATTTTACTAAACAATTTAATTTATCAAGAAGAAATTACCAGCTATCAGCTGTAATGATTAGTCGAACCAAACAGATCGTGAATCAGCATTTACTTCAATGTAGGTTTTATGCATTGACTGACTGATTAGGGAATTAGCCTAATAATGGAAACGCATCACAAACAAACCTGTTTCTGTTACCAAACAGAGGTCGGCGTCTGAAGCAAACTCTTAAAAATGAATCAAGTTAATAAATTAAGAGTTCATATCAGTATATAACAGAAAGAACTACAACTAATGCCTTTCTCTTGCAAATGAATGTATCAGTATCACCCTTGGGGAAAGACCAGTAATAGGATTTCGGTATGTGTCGGAGACGCAGCACATGAGACTAAGTTGAAAATTTGCAATGCCATTAATTGCTGCTGCCAGGTCCATTGAAAGATGGAGAGGACAAACCCAATTCAACTCCATGGCATATAACCAGACCATAGCCAGCTGGCTTAGCGGCCAAAAAATAGCAAGGTGAACTATTTTCTAATTTTAGAGTCTCTGTCTAGCTCTCATTTTAATGCCACTAACAAATAACAGTTACCAACATACGTCAAAATAAAACTAACCACACATGTAATTAAATATTGATAACAGCAAGATTTACCCACTATAAAATTACGTAGCTTGGTCCACTAATAATTTTCCATCAACTTGAAAAGAAATCTGGTAGTAGTTGGCTTTGAACTGTAGGCAATCTAGTTCAGAAGATGAGGCTCAGTAATTGAAGTTGAAAAACTTGTCTTGTTCAGAAATTGACTCCTGACAACAAGAACTTGCAATCAATGACATCTTGCAGAACCAGCAGGTTGAACGTCAGAATTTGTCTGCTTCCACAACAAATGTATTGCTGATAGCAAAGTGACGTGGCATAATAATTCTTAAATCTTAATTTGTATCACAAAAACTCCCATGATTTTAATTATTAAACTTTTTTTCGTCCATTCCTGTTTAAGAATCTGAGATATATTAATTACATTAAATAAAAAAAATTAAAAATATTAACATAAAAATTAACACACCCAATTTCTCTTTCATTTTTTCTCTAACTTTCTCATAATCCAAACAACCTAAATCCAAAAAAATAATTGAGATTGCACACTGCATGCCAATTGACAGAACTAAATTGTTATGTACTTCTCATTGTTTGAGCAGAAATAAGAATGAAAACTCAAACACGAGCAAGAAAGGACTTTTGACTAGCTCAGAGAAGGCAGCACTGATGCATGCAAGTGATTACTACAAACTGCCGAGTCACACTTTCGCCAACTCAAATTTCAGCAAAATGTGGTCGAATACCAAACATGATTTTCTTATTCTGCAATTAAAACTAACCAACTATTGAATAATTTGTCAAAAAGTGGTCGAATCGATGAAGCACGCCACACATTCGGCAGAATGCCCGAGAAAGATGAGTTTTCTGGGTACTGTAAATATGAGGAGTTCGTTCACATGGTTTATTTTTATACCTGGGTACTGTAAATGACTTTGATATTGAAGCTTTTGAGTTGTTTATGCAAATGCAGTCTGAAGGACAAAGGCCTAACCAGTACACGTTAGGGAGTCCAACCATACAACTTCTGCCGCCTGAAGCCTCGCCGTCGCCGCGAATCGGCCCCTTGAAGTTTCATCTGCAGCGCGCGGCCTTCTTTCTCCTACGACGATTTTGACGGCCAAGACTTTCTAGGCAGGCATAATCAAGGTTGGGGAGTCGGTTTCCAGCAGTCCCACACGCCGGTGTAGGATTTTGACGGCCAAGACTTTCTAGGCAGGCATTATCAAGGTTGGGGAGTCGGTTTCCAGCAGTCCCACACGCCGGCGACACCTGCAACAACTGGAACAAGCGATGGCAACCGTTCAACGCGTCCTATATCTATTAATGCTCGATTTTCCGGCGGAGGGATGCTGCAACTCCGGTCGCCAAAGGTCAAGGGGGCCTGACGTTGATTAAACTGGCGGGTTTGAGGAAGATCGTAGGCGAAAGTAAGGGTTGCCGGAGTTGACAGGTGAGTGTGAGAAAGAGAAAGAGAAAGAGAAAAATGACGGAGAGAGAGAATTGAGGGGCTAAAATGGATAGTTTCTTCACTAGAAACTACTTAATGTTAATCACTTGTAATTAGCCTTTATTAATTTAAAGTTTATATTAATTACTTGTAAATCAAAAGTTTAGTAAATCATCCAGATGTTTTAATATTATTGGTGTTGATATGCTAATATGGCATGTAATAACAATATGTAATTTTTTCTTTTAGAAAAAAATTATTGGTTGGACTGCCACATCATTTAGAAAACTATTTGTTGAAAAGTTTAAATTGGATGCATTTGACTCTCAGATATAAATTCAGTGTAAAGTATATTTTAAAAAATATTTAAATATAAAATAAATATTTTATTTAAGTTTGATATATTTTTCATATTTTATTTTTTATTTCTATAAATATTAATGATTTTGTATTTTAATTTTGATTAATAGAAAATACTAATTATAAATATCAATTAGATAAGTGTATAGATATTTGTACCGTAGTTTATTGAATATAAAATAAATAGTAAAATTTAGTTTTTTACGTGTAGAAAATCAAATCAACTTTCTTATTTATATATAAAGAATAAAAAGTATATTAAAGTATTATTTTATAGGACAACTATAAACGGCTAGTTTCTAGCTTTCTATAATTCTAGAAGCATGCATTTAATACTTAATTACTACACCTAGCTAATTGATCTAATTAGCTCCAAGTATTGAAAGGTAATATCAAATAGCAATTATATAATTATATTATTTGTTAGATAAATTAATTAGCAACTAAAATCGATAAATTTATATATGAAAAACTAAAAAAATTAAGAACTTAATTTATTGTGATATATATATATATATATAGCATGCATAATTATAGTCAATATTATATCTTTTTAGACTAAATAAGTACATACTTTAAAGTTATAAATAAGATTTAAAATATGGCAAGATCATAATCTTCTATTTTTCCTTAATTACTTCTAATTAGATTTTTTATTTGATATTTTTAATAAATTTATGAATATGACTTTTATATATATAGGATTTTTTTTTTCTAGAATGAGAAGCATAGTAATTTACCATATATTATTCGTGCATAACATGGTAATATATCAACATTATACGTAAAATTGATAGCAATATTTTTACTGCAATTTTTATTAATTCAAGTTTTATGTAAATATTAAATAAATTTTATTAAATTTGAAGAAATTAACATGAATTTATGTAAAGAATTAGATATGAATTTAAATTTTATATGAATAACTTTAAAAAAAAATTCATTGGAAGTTGAATTGTTAATTAAATGAGATCTATTAAAAACATAACATAAATTAAATATAGTGAGAGTAGACCTGTTCATGGGCCGGGCCTGGACGGGCTCGGGCCGGGCCTGATCGGGCTTGACTTTATTTTGAACAAGTCTAAGCCCGTTCGAGCTCGAGAATTTTTTAATATCTCTCAGCCCAAGCCCGAGTCTGAATTTTTTTTAAAAAGCCCGGCCCGGCCCGACCAATTGTTAAACCTGTAAATACGGATCGTGTCTGGGCGGGTTCGGGTCGGGCTTGAGTTTAATTTTATTTAAATATATTATTAATAACAATAAAATTATAAACAAAAATAATAGGTAGCTAAGTGGTAGCACTTAATTATAAATTAAAGGTCACAACTTTAAATGCTAGGTATGACATTTTCTTTTCTAATTAAACTAAACATCAGGTCGGGCCGGGCCAGACTTGGGTTTTTATGGAAATCCCAAGCCCAGCCTCAAAAATTCGAACTTTTTATGGATTCAGGCCGGACCGGGCTTGTACACAAAAATTGTTGTCTAAGCCCGGCCTGAAGAGTGCGGGTCTGGACGGGTACCCATGTCCATAAACAGGTGTAAGCGAGAGTATAAAATATATACATTAATTGAATTTATTGAAAGAATATAATAATCTTTATAAAATAAAATAAAAATCAGAAATGACTAAAAAAGTCACTTCTAACACTGGAGAATCTAACCATTAAATTTATTTTATTTTATAATATAATTCTTTAAAAAATATATATATATAAAAGATGGAATGGAAATACTTTGAATGATTCGGTTTAAGAAAAGATCTGCTACAGCGAGTGATTTGTGCGGTTGGTGGCCCATCCGAGAGTTGCGGGCCCTTGCCGCTGCATAAGTGGTAGCTCATGCTCGGATTCAAACCGGCCGGGTGGATCGTCGAACCGGCGACTCAGCTTCTCAGATTAAGACTGTATCCTTCAAAATTCACTTGGGAGAGTCCGCTCTTCTCATCCATAAAAAGACCAACAAAAAAAGGAAAACCCATGTCTTTTG
This sequence comes from Ricinus communis, assembly GCF_019578655.1. Classification (NCBI taxonomy): domain Eukaryota; kingdom Viridiplantae; phylum Streptophyta; class Magnoliopsida; order Malpighiales; family Euphorbiaceae; genus Ricinus; species Ricinus communis. Next base: position 29,540,736 of record NC_063258.1, read on the forward strand.
ACTGTAAATTCTGCAAAGAATGCCAGGAATTGAACCTCAAAAATCTGACTGATAAATATAACTGTGCAACCGCTAATCACGCATAAAAACTACTGCTTTGTTCCTCTGTTTCTTATCTTCTCCACTAGAATGTAAGGTTACAAGACAGTTCACCAAACTAAGGAAGCTTCATAACAACTTTCCTAAAAGGGAGAAAGGTTTGCTAGCTACTGTATACACCAAACGGTTGATAATACAGGTTACAGTACCTTGAAGTTGGTCATTTCATTGTACTGTTGTTCACCGTCCCTAAATAGGATAGCAAGCACTCTTTACTGTAGAAAAGGATAGCTGGATAAGTATTAACCTCCTCCACATCGTTTGCATTCATTTTGCAGGAAAATTGTCAAGACAGAGATCATTGACACTGAAGGGTGACTGACCATTGCATTACTTCATGGATCACTACTATCTTCCATGACAAAAAGTCGCACAAAAATTTAAGAACACAACACAAACTCATAAAATCAACATGGGTTTAGTTTTTCATGGTAAAGCAGGAAATAGTTTTTCTAGCCAAGAAAAAAGAAAATGCTACTATCACCTGTTTGTTCGCATTAGTGTTTTTTCTTTTTCTTTTTTCACTTCTAAGACAAAACACAACGTGTGTTATGATTTATGCTCCGAACACTAAGAGATTCACATTCTTGTCCAGTTCTTGATCTTTATTGCCTCTTCCAGAGTAAGACCATTCAAAGAGCCAAATGCCTCTAATTGTTTCACATCTAATACAATAAAAGGGATGTTATGTCTTTCTAAACAAAAAGATATCATTTTCACTACAATACATGCAGTTACTGGATCGACATATAAACTTTCTGCAGCTGTGAGCATAAAAGCAAAAGCATTAAAAGGATAAAATGAATTCTGTTAATATAAATAGTTGCAAATATCCATTTATAAGACCGGCATACCCCAATTGCATTGGCTAACTACAAAAACAGGATGAAGCCTACGGAGCTCCACGGATAATAACATAATCTCTGACAGTTAAATCAACAAGACAAAAATCAAACTTCAAAAAAGAAGCTATGCTACTGAAATAAGTAAATTCTGGCGATTTTAACTAGGCAGGGGCAATAGAGGGATGATAGAGCGCATCCAAGCCTCACCATGGCTTAAAGCCACAAGGATTACAGGGCCGCACAGAAGTTTCCTCTTTCAAGGGCCAGGGGCTTAAGCAGCAGAACCTTACTACCTCCTGAAGCTGGGCATAATGCAGTTGGAGGTAGAAAGTACGATGGGGACCAGGCTTAGCCAGAACTAAGAGTCATTTTTGTTTTTCTAATCTATTGGAAGTTTTTGTAGTACTAATTCCTTTTGTAATGATCTCAAGATACATCTCTATCCTTGTATTCACAATTAATCTCTCCAATCTCCATCTCATCATTGTCCGCAAGTAAAGCACTCTCTAAATTACCCATTGTCTCATCATCCTCAAATTGCACGCTTATGCTTTCATTCTCAGAATTATTTTCAGCCAACTTATCATACTCCATGTCTGACAAATCACTGAAAGTTTCGATCTTCTTCTGCTTTCCTCTGTAACCAACAAGGCTCAAGAGTTTTTCCTTCCAAACAACTAAAGGACCTTTCTCAATTAGTTCTTGACCTTTGTAAGCTTCAGTCAGAAACACACTAAATCTCTTACCCCTCTCAGACACATAGAAAATCCCAAAATGTTTCAAAAGAAGTCTCATCAATTTTTGTGGCATCACAAATTCCCGTCGAAAATGCGTAAGATGATCAGTAACCAATCTCTTTTCAATAGTAAAACTAAGCAATTCATGCATAATAGCAACAGCCCTTTTATCAAATTCTAGCGACCCAGCGGTAAGCCCCTTAGCATCTGCATATGGTGACAAATAAGACCTTTTCTGGAAGTGTTCAATCTTCCCTCCAATTCTGTACACCTTCTTGTACATAGGAGGAAATTTCAAAGGAAATGACAACGAAAGCAATCCTGGTTCATGCTCATGCACACGTGTTTGACTTACACTTACTGCCTTCTTCTCTAACTCAGTGATAGCCCAATCATTATTCCAAGATACAAGTTCCAAATACTCCATTTGATCCCGAGATTGAACAATCCTAAATAGATTAGGATAATTATGCACCCATTTGATCCTAAAATCCAAAGGTAAACCAAAATCTCTTCTAAAATGCACAATCTTATCAACTGGAATCCGTTTATCAACAGACATCATCAAACACCTGGTAACATATTCAGCAGCTTTATCTGAATTCTCCTCAATTAACATTTCTTGTTCTTGAAGCAAATCCTCAGCTTCTTTGCTCATTCCACACCATAACACCCCTCTTTGATCCTTATACAGTTCAAAAAGCTTTGGCGATTTTCGAAGAAAATCCGATATTTTATGGGGTTTAGGTAAATTAATCTTACTTCTGTGTTGTTCAAGATTCCTGATTGGGATTACCATTTCTCGTTCTTGCTTCAAGATTTCCATAATTGATAAAATTTTTGATACTATTTTCCATTTCTCTGTTACTATTTCAAGATCGTGCACTCTTTTCTTGCTGCTTCTGTCTTGGACTCGCTTACTTGTCGTCATCGATCTGGTTTGCAACCAGCTGAATAAAAATTCTTTACAAAAGTTGGCTCTCTTAGGCAAATACACAAGCAGTTTAGCCGCATTGGTTTTATTAAGAGTGGCCATTCAATAACGATATAAGAATCAGATATCTGACGTTCAGAGATGAGCTGGCAATCAGATACGAGATGCTTCTTTGGTCGCCACAATGTGGCAATGCCCTCGACAACCTTAATTCAACTCTCTGATGATTTCTTCTTAGACCCAAACTGAACCCCTAAAAGGCCTAACGTTTTCATGTTTCCCTTCTGAGTATATGCTACTGATCAGGCACTTGCATTTGCTGACATGTTAGACCATTATATTATACCCATAAATCTTGATGAATGTGTGACCAGCACTTGCAGTATACATTTACACAATGAATGATTAAATGGGACGAAGAGGAATGTATGGTATCCTAATGAGAGAGGAAGGGATAAATAGAACGGGAAGAAAATGTAACCAAGGAGCAGGAAAAAAAAAGGACCCTTATGTTTGAAAAATTATAACGTAGTTTAAATAACTATTATTATTATTTCAATTATTAAATTAAGTTAATAGATAATATATTAAAAAAAATTATAATAACTTAATTATATTTAAATATTTTTCTAAATTTTTAATATAATATTACATAAATTAATCTTATCAATATATCGATATGATTATTTTTTAGAATTAAATATTTATTATATAATTAAGATGTTATTCTATTATTAAATATAATATCAAAAATATTATTTAAGTTATTATTTACTAGAATTAAAATTATTGTGGAATTAGAAAACTAACTTTTTAGTTAATATAATTAATACGTTATTTTTTAGAATAAAAATAGTATTATTATTATTATTATATTAAAAATTATTTATTAGTTAATATAATATTAAAATATAATAATTATATTATTTATTAAAATTAAAATCTCCATTCAATAATTATTAATTAATAAATTAATAAAAAAATTATATAATGACATGTAAATCTAAATTATATGTGTCAAAAATAAACATACATTTTAAAAATAAAAATTTTAAATATTAAAAATAAATTATATGTGTCAAAAAAATAAATTTCAGAAATTAATATATATATTTAGATTATTAAATAAAAAGGAAAGAGCAATAAGTTGTTGATAAATAAATAATTTTCTTAAATATATTTTAAAATACATAATAAATTATATAATTCATGGTACATGTTTGATATATGTTTCTAGATATTAAAATATTTTATTATTTATATTTCACTTATATGCTATAATTAAGACAAAGTTTAGATATTACATATAAATAATAAATTTTAAATTTTTAGAAATTAATAATTATTTACTGGCTAGATTTACAAACAATTTAGCAATTAATTTTAATATTTTGTCTAATTATCCATAATTTTTACAAATATAAATAATTTGTAAAAATATAAGTTACGTGCATATAATTCATTTAATAGGGATATAATTTTCCTTCAAAAAATAAAAATTTAATTAAAGTTTTATATTAAAATATAAATATAAACATTTATTTACGCAAATAATAAGAATCGCGATAAATTGCAGAAATAATTTTAAAATTGAAATCACATGGGTTGAATTTTTAATAGTGTGTTTGGAAGCTGCCTTCTGCCATTTTTCTACAGTTTTTTTTTTTTGAATGCTATTTGTGCATTGAACTTTTTAATCAAACAATTATTGCATATAAAATTAAGGAACCAAAACCTCACCGGATGTTCAGTTTCCTTGAATTCTAAAACTGCAATCTGTTAAAAGAAATATAATTGACTAATTGCTTCCCACTTCTCCATATTGCTCTACTTCCATGTTCAAGACTTTTAAAGGGAATTATCAATAAATGCATGGGCTAAGCAAGACATTTGATGGGCCTCATGAATGTACGGGTCGGACCCATTTTCCAATTTGAATACATAATAGCAAAGATTTTGTGATTAATAATTTTATTTGTTAGTGTTGGAACATTATCTTCTGTTACTCCTGTAAGCATTAACCCAACGCTTGTATCACTTCTTCAATCACTAATTACTTGTCAAAAGGAAGCAGAAAATATAGAAAAACTTTCATCAAAGAAAACATTGTCTAATTTTGTTCTTACCAAAAGTATTGGGAATAATGTTATAAGAGGAAAAAAGAATACTTATCGTAAAGAAGGAAAATGGAGGGGACTGAAATATTGAGAAGTTTCATGAAAGAAACAGAATAGTCCAATTATTTTAGCAGAGTACTGGGAAGGTCGTAAGAGGAAAATAGAAGCAAAGAAGAGAGGTTATTACTATTAGTGTGTTTGAAACAAACCCAACTCGTGGGGCATGTTTTAAGGATGACAAGAATATTATTAAAAAACAAGGCTAATATTCTGTTGGGTGCGTGCAGTTACGAGTCCAAATTGAGTAACGCGTCTAGACCACCTGCGTTGTATGTATGTTCCCAAAATCCAAGCCCTGCCTGCCTTGTTATTCAGTCAATTTTATCAACCTCTGCTTCTTCATTTACAGCGGGTGTACTTGGGATGCTAGCTGACTAATGCAAAATACTAGTCAAATCATACTTCCCTTTTCTCTCTTTTCCTTTCTTCATGAACAATGAAATCACAGAAATACTTTGGTATGAAGCGTAGGAGAATGTGAATGTACGACCAGTGAGAATGAAGCGCGGGTCAGCATATTATTTCCTCTACACTATTTTGCATGGTGAAGTCATATTATGAAAGATCTTTAATTCAGGTGTTGTTGATGTGGTAATCTCACTGTCTGAAACTCTTAGGTGAAGTCAACTGGTGGAACATATATACTATACTAGTATGCACTTCAATTTCAATATTGTTTGTGGTAATAGTTGGGTTCAAATCTGACAAGGTTTAATATCGAAGTAAGTTGGATTGGCTTTTAATTTTTAATTTCTTATTTAGATAGTTTGATCTAATTATTAGCTGCATTTCAAAAAAAATAAAATAAAATACTTGACATTTATTTTAAATGAAAATTGGTCAACATTGTTAAAATATAATTTATAAATGATAAGATCCACTGCCTGCTAATATATACTTCATGTTCATCAATTTAATTAATCAACAGTTCAATTCAATCTGTAATATATATATATATATATATATATATATATATATATTGTTAATTCATCAATTTGTATAGGGTCGCTCCTCACACCTTTAAAACGGGATCAATAATGGCAGCCCTATCACATATCAACCAGCAATTTAGGCACCGCTTTTCTTAAGGAAAATATAATTTTCAAGAACTAACTAAACAATCAACATCAAATTACTTCTAATGACCTCAGGTGATCTTCGGCTACCGTAACCGACCAATGATCGGCCTTAGTGCCGGTGAGATAAAAAAAATTTCTTAATTTTATTAATAATTTATTTTTACATCTACTTACAAATTAAATGTACAGAATTTTAATGAGTTTAAAATGTTTTATTAGTATTTTTTTTTTAAAAAAGAAGTTAATATTTTAAAATTTATTAAATACTATTAAATAATTTATTATGTAAAAATAAATAACAGACGGGATAGACTTTAGACTATTTTCTGAAAAGGTTACATTAAACAAAAACTCAACGGATTTGACTAAGACTGATTCAGATAGAACATTGATAGACTTCAACTGAGTAAGAGAAGTTACCTTGCTTCTGCACTCGACTTTGTGATAACTGTTTGCTTCTTACTCTTCCATGTCACAAGATTTTCACAAAAAAAATATGCAATATCCAGTCGTATTCGTAGACCTCCTATCCGTCAAATTAAACCACATGCTCCACCGCTTGTGTGGGCCTCGTCAATTTCTTTAATTTTCATTCTTGCGAATGTACTCCTACAGCACTATACGGGTCGATACGCACAGCGCCCAGTATCCATCAAATATTATTTTATTAACAAAAGAAACTATTTTGTGCGAAACAAACCCAAGGCAAACTAAGATATCTAATTCTAGGTTCAACTTTTGGGACCATTTTAGATGATTAAGGAATTGCCAAATAATTAAAAAGAACGAATATCTGAGAGAATTTGTTTGGTTACATACAAACATAGAATAGAAATACCACCAAATAAGACAACAATGTTAAAACATGTGCAGACAGTGACAGCGTCTGATAATATACGAAAATCAACAGCTGAAAAAAAGGATAAACAAACTTTGTCTCTTTCTTGATTGCCCCTTCTAATGAACAATTTAAGACACATCAAAGCCAGACAAATAACTGGGTCAGGAGGATCAGAATACTCTGCCCAGGTTAGGCTTCTCTTCTTGCGAGTTACCAATACCATTATAGATTGGCATTTTGCATGATTATTCTGTTTGAAGGTGTGTGGATAACAGAGTAAAATAACGCAATTGTGAAGCGACTAAAACAAATATTGAAGAATAACTTATTTATTTATTCTTAAAAAAAATTCTCACAAATTATTTTTCAATAATTTTGTGATTTTTCTAAGATATAAGTTCTTTGACAATAGAAACGAAATCAGAGTAAATTACTAATTAGGCCAAATTTTAATATTTAAATCATTTTGATAGTTTTGGATATATATATATATATAAGTTTAACTTATTTGTTTTTGGACTGGAAGGTATAAAATTGCTAAAGAAGTACCCAATTAAGTTCATATCATAGTTAATTAAGCGTTTCACTTTTAGAATTCAATCAATTTGTTGTTAGTATATTATAATATTATAATTTGACTGGACTTATTGATGCTCCTGGGTTGACCCTTCCTTGTGGACCGTTAATAAACCCACATAAAGTCCACAGAATACAATGACGCTATTTCAATGACATTCGTATACAATGACGTCAACCTCAGTGCTGCTTTCCCCACTTTCTTTTTCAATTCTTTATTGTAAAATGCAGAGCATATTACATATCTCTCCCTTAGGTTTGACCCTGTTTACAGCTACACCCTCTTCATTTTAAAACCGAACAATTACATCCTAGCATTTTAATTTCATTAGTACTCGTGCCATTCCGTAAAAAAAATAATTATTATTATTATTCTACAGTAAATATTCGAGTCCAAATATCTTATTTTCTTTTCTTAAGAATTTTGTTGATTTTTGATATTAATTAAAAAATAAAAGAATAATTAACATGTGATAAGTCTCATAAAAGAAATAAAAGTTCTACTTCTTATAAATTAGTGAATTTAGACATCAATTATATAACAAAATGGTGTAAATGATTATAATATCTACATTATAATAATCAAAATAGATGCAACAATGAATTTAATCAGAAAATGACTTAATTTAATATTAAAAGTAGTGTGTTTTTTAAAGGAAATAATTTTAACTGCCAATGGAAGAGAAGGATAGGATAATCCAGCAATAGGCTGCAGGTTTAGGGACGTAATTGTTAAATATTCAAATAAAAAGAGATAATTGTGATCAAACATTTGGGAAATGCTCTAAAATAGGCGGGACTTAATTAATTAATTAACTGCACAAATGAAATAACCTTAGCCAGAAAACATATTCCTAAACAAAGCTCTGGAATCCCTTTTGACTTTGTTCTTCAGTTCATATATTCAAGCTGCATCCGCCACGTAGCATACACACAAGTATTGGATAATTAACATTACTGAGTTTTGGCATCGTAATTGAGGAGTGCAGTGCCGTGCCGGTAGAACATAAATATGATGCACACGAAAATGGAGGAGCTCTTTAAAGCCATCACGGTTTAGGGGAAACCTCGAGTCACCTTGCTCCACCTACCATTTCTATTTCATTTCACACACGAGTTAAACAATCACTTTCCTTTCACCATAAAAATAATAATTTTTATTTTATTATTTTCGTTCTCGTTATATCTTCTTATTTACATGATAAAAATAGATTCGAACTAAAAATTATTTATTTTTATTAATAAAAAATATCGATAAATAATTATTTTAATTAAATTAATTTTAAATCCGAATTGGCAAATGGTTATAAATATTTATGTTATCCATTGTAAAGATTGAGTGTAGTGTAATATGTACTGGGAAGTGGGCCAGAATTTTCCAATATTAATCTCATTAATCATCGTATATATTTGAACGTGCTGATATTCCTACAAAACAAAGCTCCCCCGCGTTTGCCCACTCATCATCACCTGTCATTTCGCCACGTGTCCGCTGATTCTACTCAACAATTTATGATTTTGACTTCCAAGATCAACACGCTTAGACTTTCCGATTGGAGATTCCGATTCATAAAATCTGAATCCCTATATATAGCCGCCATTTTCATTATCCATACAGATTCAGCACCATCCTCCTCCTCTTTCGAGCATCCTAGATTAGACCAAATGGTGAAAACTGCAAATTCATCGTCAACCTCACAGCAGGCTTCAGAGCCCAAGTATACCGGCGTCAGAAAGCGAAAATGGGGGAAGTGGGTGTCAGAAATCCGGCTGCCAAACAGTCGGGAAAGGATATGGTTAGGGTCATATGACAGTGCTGAAAAGGCGGCGCGTGCGTTCGATGCTGCTTTATACTGTTTGCGGGGACCCAGTGCAAGGTTCAACTTTCCGGATAACCCACCAGACATTGCTGGTGGGGAATCGCTTAGTCCACAAGAAATACAAGTTGCTGCTGCTAGGTTTGCTAATGAAACAAGAAGTATTACTGCCACTCCTACTGCTAATAGTAGTACCACTAGTACCAGCACTAGCATGCCTGAACTATCATCCCAATTTATGGATCACTACTACGCATCCGCATCTTCAGCCTCTGATGGTGCAATCCAAGTGGACAATGCAAGTGATCGTACAGGAATAGATTGGTCGTTCCTCGATGTGCTGGATTTAAATGAAGGTTCAGAATTTGGACTTTATCCAAGCCTGGGAAATAATTACAGTGATTATTATCCACCACCACCATCCATTTTTGATGATGGCACTAGGGACAATAACGATGACGACGACCATGAAAATGATGGGAATGAAGCTTATTCTCAACCATCATTTTTATGGAACTTCTAGTTCTTCTCTTTATGCCAAGGGAAGATGGTTCCATCAGTATTTCGGCTAATTTTAGCTGCTGAGATCACTGATTCTTTTTAATTTTTTTTCGGGGGGCCGTTGATATTTATTTTCAGGGGAGGGTAAGTGGACAAGTTATTTTTTTGTGTCTTCTCCAGAATATACATATACATATAGAAAAATATATGTATAATTAAGGCACTCTAGAAGGACCAAAGCCAAAGCAATGGTGTACATTTATAGTATGAAGCCATTTTTCTATGGGGAGGGATATTCTACTATATATTTATACGTAACATAATTTTTTATATCCTGAAATCTTTTTCTTGTCCTACACAAGTTCCTATAATATAATGTTTTTTTCCCATGTTTCCTCTCCTCAGTGCAATCAAGTTACGAGTGGTAGGCATTTCTTCATCACACACTGTCACTTTGGTATCTCATCCTCGTTCACATACATAAAATTGTACAGTCTTTTTCACACTATAAGTAAACTTCATTTATTTACAAAAGAAGAGAGAAACTGAAAATCTCAAGTCAGATTAAACCTGAGAAAAATGGGTTGCACTCTGAACAGCTGAGCAACTAAACAAAGACTCCAAAATAACAACGAAATATGCTCCTGTTATAAGAATTTATAAGTTTAATAGGTCGCTAACAAAAAAATTTGACTTGCTTTCTTGTTTTTTTTTTTTTCAAAAAAAAAAAAATTGAATGGAGCTCAATAGATGGTGAAGTAAGTTAGCCATCTTTTTTCACTATCACCCCAAATTGTGTTCAGTTGTGTCTTAGTGCGCAAGAACATGGCAAAGAGGGAGAAACTACCAGGTCATGCAGGAAAGAAAGACAGGGAAATATACAGGTACCTGAGGGACGTCTGTCAAAACAAAGAAGGGAAAGTCAAGAAACTACAAACTATGTAGCTCTCTCTCCATGTACGTATATAAATATACAAGCAAAGCAAAAACATTTTTTTTCCCTTTTTTAGAACTGAAGCGAAGGAAAACATTGAACGTGGACCATTCGACTCCCTTTACGGACCCAACTTGCCTATGTTTTTTTTTTCCACGTGAAAAAGAACTTATTTACACTTTGGAATTGACGTGTGTTTTGTCACGTACCAATCCTATATTATCTGTACCTCACAACATAATTAAGTAGCATGGTAAATTATTTGATTCATTTAACTCGCAACATGCATAAATTAGTGGTTGAATTATGAGCATATGAGTTATCTCTAAAGAAGTAGATTGGTATGTTTAAATAAATAAGCTCGTGCTTTAATTAAGTTAATTAATTAATCACACTTTATGGCTGATGTGATTGATAATCTCTACATTAATTTAGTTTAATCTTTTTGGACTACATATTAGAACACGTGCATTAACAAATGCTGACAATTCAATGAGATGTCCACTTCACCCTATACGTACTGTCATGGGGCACCTGTCTCATCACAACAAACTAATAATAACTGATTGTTTAAGGGCTCTTCCTTGGGAATTATATTAAAGGTATGGTTGGATTAAATATTTCAAATGCTATTTTAATATGAATATTTTATTTATAAATTTATAAATTTATTAAATAAATATATTATCTAATTATCTACAACAATGGAAGATATATGTTGAAGGAAATGTTTTTATTTAAAAAAGGAAAACAGGCCATCCAAATTTACTAGACAAGTGATAAAGACGTGTCCCACAGAAAGAAAGCAAAAGGAGCAAATGCAAGTTGGTGGAGACTGGAGGTCAAAACCGTGGATGCCCGTCAATATCGTACGTACGTAATTATTTCTAGAAAGAATTAGGGTTGCAGTCGAATCTTCAATCGACAACTACCTACACTTTTTCTTTTTCTTAAAACAAATAAATTTAGATTTGCTTTTCCCCTGCTAAATAAAATGATTTCTAGTCATGCCCCATAACCACTCCGGCATGTCCACGTTATTGTTCTACTCTTTCACCATTTTCTTACAGTATCAGAGACACAAGACTAGCCAGCTAATACAGTACATTTGTTCAGACTCCTAAACACTTAGCTATGGCCACTCTTTAAAATATAATAAAGCCTTTTCTCAGGTTCTTGTCATTATTGATTCAGATTTTCCTCATCACTTTGCATACGCAGTAAGCTTCCATTAAATACATAAATTTGATAATTGCTGTAATTTCATATCATTAAAGAATGACTAAGCCTATCATCTCATGCATCTAATACATGCTACTTCACCTTTCAAGATTGTATTAACTGATTTTGTTTATGCAAATTCAGCGTCCTGGCAGATACAAAATATCATACAGAAGAATGTGGAGACCAACTGCCCTTTCTTTTTCTTCTTCTTCAAGGGCATGTTATTTGAACCATACGCGGCTGCTTGTTTCAGTTTATAGTCTAACCAGTCACGACAGCAGCAGGGAAACCATGGTGTCAACAGATTCTGGTCCATCGTTATTTACACTTGGTATTATTTTTTCAGGAGACACAAACTTCACAAACTCTCTGAGTTCCGTAAAGCTGCAATGCTCGCTATACGGTACTTCATACCTGTTATACATTGAAGAAAAAATATGTCAGGTTAGCCGACAGGTGTTTGTGCTTTCCAGAAAAAAGTTTTTGCCAGGTCAAGTTTCATAGAGGCTGCTATTTTCATTAACACACTTTGAGATGAATAGGTATGCTAGTATTTCTTTTGATAAATGAGGGTGCTACTTGTTCCAATGCTATTTAAGTATTTCACAAGGATTACAGGAAAGTGGAGGATGCATGCGTAACTGGTCAACATACTGAGCAGCTAAAGGATTATGAAATGGTAAAGAGCCCTTACCTTATAATAGTTCCTTGCTGCCACCTTCTTCCTGGTGACTTCTTTTTCCCCTTACCGAATGTCCACCCAGTCGGAGAGAAGGAAACTATCGGACTGAAGCGGCTCTGATAATAAGCACAGTAGCAAACAATTATATCAAAATTTCTCGGCAGTTCAACAGCTAGAAAAATACAAGCTCAGGCAAAAAGTGAGTCTTCCACTGATACTTTCACCTAGCATACCCGCAAGTAATTTAATATAACAGCAAATGCTTACCACTCATGTGTAACCAGTGATATAAGAAGGGAAAAGAAAGAAAAAACTAAATCAAGCAAAGCAGTGAATCTGACATGATTGAACTTTGTTCTTGTTAACTAAAAAGCCTGCGCATGTACCTGTAAGCTTTAAACCAGAGCATATAGGATAGCATAGGATATCCTTGGGCAGCATCTAGGAAACATGAACATCACCACTACTCAAGGCAACTAGTTTCTTTTATGCTTCTTTTTATGCATGCACAAAATCAATTAACTCGTTCATAGAACAAATATTAATCTTATGTCTGGAGAAATCAGAATTTAGCTCTCAAGTCAAATTCAAAAGTCACTAGTAAAACCTGATTATTCAAAAAAATCTTGATAAGCTGTCCTCACCGCATATTGATTGGATATGTGTTTCAGTCTCTTAAAACTTGCAAGTGTCCACATAGGGACCACATGAATTTGGCTTTCGTGTTCATTCAGCGTGAACCACTGCATAGCTTCTTTGGAGAAGCCTAAGCTCTCCAAAAGACGGAATTTTGCGGCAGTAACATAAACCTTCCTACGGAGTACACGAGCAACCTCCAAGAACAGCCTTTCCTTTCCTTTAGGAAGAAAGCCATAAAGAAAATGATGCATCAAAAGAGAGGTGATCTAAAGGTATGGATTGAGGAGCCTAGAGAGAAAACCTACCAATTGTGTAGCTTCCTATTAGAAAAAGAGTTTTGGGGTTGAAAGATTCAGCTTGAATAGCCTCAATGACAAACTGTATTACAGCCTCCTGCTTTGGAAAGTCATACTGCAAGAAATATGAAATAAGATGAACTTCATTTATCACACATATCTTCTTTGCAATGACTTACAATGTGAGCTGATGCTTTCAGTGGTGAAAAGAATGGAGATTAAGGTCAAGGTCATGCAATTACTGAAATGCAGATTACCTGGGGATTACAGTATGTTGTGTCAAGAATGAGAGTATGGATACGACACATTTGTAAAGCAGTCATGCTTGCCATGTTCTCACAAAAGCGAAAATCTCCCGTGTGTAGAACCACCTGAAGGTTCACATGATTTCGGGATGAGTCGCATAAATGGTAACCAGGTAATAACCGCAAGATAACAGTTTCTTAAGAGGCTAATATGGAGCATACCTTACCATTGGGAGGTTCAAAGAGTACTATGATGGAACCCGGACAGTGGTTTGCATCCAAGCATGTCACATCAACGCCAGCAATACTGATCTTTTTGTTGAGAGGTAAAACTTGTAATCTGTCCCAGGGGATCCCAATCTTCATATTTACAAGTCTTGCAGTGATTAAGGAGCAATAGATCTTCCCATGACAAAAGGACCTCGTTAACCCTTGATAATCTGTGAAGATAATTGCAATATATCTTTTTTCTCAGGATTGCCAAGCTTTTAGTGCTTAATACATTGCTTCTAAACACCTTACAGAGATAGGAAAATAAGACTAATCATAACAGGTACAGAGTAACAAATGTTGGATAGCACTTCACTAGTGATTTACCCTTTGGGAAATAAATTAATCCTTTTATTCATAATAAATGATTAAACATAGGACGTCAACTGAAAACAAAAGACCAAATTGATGCAACTATTAGAATTTAGAAATTTAATTTATAGAAACTGAAAAGCAGGTTAATTATATGAGGTAAGCCCCTATATAACCTAAATGCATATATATGATTAAAAAAGGGATAAACCATTAACTTAAATTTAATTAAAATATGTGAATCAGAAAAATAATAGGAAAAGCTTTTGAAACTTTTAAAATGAAACATATATAACAGAATTTTTCATATCAACTAATATGGCATATGAAACACAATACTTTGTAGGAAGTTCCCTCATTTTGATATAGTTACTTCAAGCAAAAAGGAAGATAAAACTAGAGCGAGAGTATTACTGAACTTACGATCCATGTGGAAGTGCGTAAGAAACCAATGGGAACAATCTCCTCTAAGATATTTGAATGCATCCTGTAGACATAATCAGAATCAACTAAGCAGTGAAACCAGAAAGATCATAAGAGAAAAGTTTTAAAAATATCCAACATCTCCAATTCTGATTATAGAATTACATTTAAACCTGCTCCAACTGGAGCTGTTATCAACTAGAATGTTGAGTGTGATTTGCAAAGCCACTTATCGTGAACAAAAAATGAAAATGTTGAGGATAAAAGGCCATTACCACTCGAAATGGTGTTCCTGGTATAGAGCACCATAAGGGAATATCTTTCAGTTTTCCGTTTTTTACAGGGTGGTTTTTTGCCATTCGTTTATGAACAGAATCTGGGCGATTCTTTGCTGGTCCCCGCTTTTCTTTAGCAATGCTGCAACCTTTCTCCCTTACAGTAACAGAAACAGAACCTGGAAAATAATCTGTTATCAACTTGTTTGCAGTTTGTTTACTAGTTTCATCACCACTAACTTTGGAAGCCTCCATTTGCATCTCTGCTGCATGGGTACTCAACGACCCAACATCAGCAGAAGCATTTGGATCCCTGTGAGTCTCATCCACTAGATTACACCCTTTTCTAAGTTCAGCGAGAGCATGCACAATCTTCTTCCTGGGGCCAAGTGCGGTAACCCCTATGCTAAAGAGATCCTGCAAAGGAATGAAAATAACATTTATCAAGCGGTATTCGTTTTAAATTTCAAGTACAACAATAGCAATAAAAATTGAAGATGGCAAAGTCTATCAAGACCAAACCAGATTCAGTGGATTCAAATACTGATATATCTACAATTTGCTGTTCTCAACCAAATTGACCGGGCAACAAGCACCAAGTTTCACACATGATATGGTCGTTGTAGCTTTTCAATTTTAGCATAAGAAATTAAAAATGCATATAAATGCAAAGAATTGAATGAAAAAGCATCAGTGTTGTCGAGAAGTAGAATTGCATCGAGACCTAGTGTAATTATGATTAACAATTAAGCATAGTGCATACCTCTTCAGTTAGCCACTTTAAAGAATCCCAATCAATCTCTTCTCGAATAAAAGCATCCCCATATCTTTCTAAACCTAAATTTCTTAGCCACTGAAGTACAGGGGAAACATCAACAACTTTATGCCCAGAGTCACCAACGACTTGTGGTGCAAAGTGTGTTCCCTCATCATTGCTACCACAAGTAACCTGCAAAAATACATGAAAGCTAAAATTTATCAAGTTATCTATATTGAACATTAGCTAGCTACGTGGTAAATTACTCAAGATATATGAAAATAGTAAATCAACATGTCAAATAGAAGCGCAAAAAATAATAATAATAATAAAAGAGCATAAAGCTTACTTCTTGGAGATGATTATCCTGTTTATCAAGACAATCATTAGTATGAACCAATCTAGATTCCTCGCTCAAATTCGAAATATCAATCCCGCAAAGTGGGCACTGAACTAAACAATCTCCGTCAGCCACACCGCTGGGTACCTGATTCATTTCATCAGTGCATAACTTGATTAACAAATCCAGGTCACTGTCTTCCTCAAAATCCCCAAATTCATCACCAACAGAATCAGATACTCCTGACCTGATTAACTTAGATTCAATAGAATTACACAAATACCCCTTCTTTTTCACCTCCAATCCCTCTTCTTTCACGAAATCCACATCATTATCACCATCCCCATGAACGCTTCTATAGCTGCAATCGATGCTTGACTCTATCAAATCCAAGCTACAAACTTCATCAGACGGCGACGTGGTTTTCTCATTCTGCAAGGAGCAGGTGGGTTCCACATTCTCTTTTCCGGGGTTTGCCGACTGTTTGGATCTTTTCGGCGGCCGGTTGCAGTTATTAGAGGACTTTAAGGATTTTTTGGAAGTTGAAGGTCTTTGTTGTGAGATAGGGGTTTGGAAATCATCGTCGTCGTCGTGGTCTGAGATTGGGATTGAGAGGGAGAGAGGCAGAGGCTGAGATGGTTTGGGTTTTGAGGGCATTTTTTGCGTTTTGGCTGCTACTCTCTTGCTTTAGCTTTTTATCTATGGAGTAACAAAATGGAGTTTTCTTCTTTCAAAAATTTTCTTCTTTTTGGAGCAAACCAATTGGAGGGAAACTGGACACAATTCAAAGTAGAACGACGTGCCGTTTTATTTTCATTTCTTCTTCGACTAGCTAGCCCATCTCATGTCCAGTTTCACCCGATCTTTAAATATTTATTCTTCAAAGTAATGAACAGATTTCGAATAAATTAATTATTTTTATCATAACAATATTATTTATTATATGTATATGTAGTACATATTTTCCTTTATTTTCGATATTTTTATGAAAAAACATATATTCTAAGAATTTGAGAATCTAATTATATATCAATACTAATATGATATCCAGGTTTTTTTACAGAGTTATTAATGGAAATAATTGATTCATAACCTTAATTACATTTCTCAATTAAAAAAATTATTATAACCCTTTTTTGTAGAATTATTATAACACTTTAAATCATTCAAATAGAAGGAATATAACAATTTCTAAAGTTTTAATTGATTAACTAAAAATCTAAATAATAGAATTTTTTTATTTCATTAACGCAGTAAAACAATATTATTTGCATAATTAAAGGATCTATCCTAAAAGGAATTATTAAAAATGATGAGATAATAGAATAAAATAAAGACAAACGTAAGTAGGTGTATGTTAGTGGATTTAAGACCTATTGTTAAAATAGTTATGAAAAAAGAAAAAACTTTCCGATGAATGATATCGTTTTTACTATGGAAATACTCCTTAACATTTTACTACTTCAAGTATTAATATATAGGAATTCCAAATCAGTAGTGAACTCAATGTTCTCAAGAACAGTTCTAACTCGTTGTTATTAATAAATATGGGTCTTATTGGCATGAGCTTGAACATTAAGGGAATGCCCTGGTTTTTTAATTTAATGCAATTCAGAAAAGAATTTCTCAATTTGAAGTAAGAAATTGTAAAATTATCAGTTGTCAAATTTTGAAAAATAAAATAAAATAGTTCTATCCTCCTAAAGAATCCGCGAACAAACCAACTTTTTATTATTTTTCTAGTGTGTGCAGGAGTGTATAAATATGCAGGGATATTTATTCCTTTATACCTATTCGTCACTTGAATTGGAGGACATGTCTTTTACTTTATTCAAAACCTGTGAACAGTATCCACTTATTAAAACACATTACTCTTCAAACTATCTAAAAACAATATAATTTTTATCTTAAATTAATTTATTTTCTAAATACCGAAAAAACCCAAATACCTAACAGTAGTTTGTTGCTACTTGTACACTTTGCATATATAATTATAATTCTATATTAAGACATCATAACAATTTAAAGTTCAATTGAAAAAATATTTTTGAACGGCCGATTACTATTAGAATAAAATAAAATTACCACATGTCAACAAAATAGACATTTTTCAAATCTTAGCTAAATATTTTCAAAAGCTAGCTTATATAAATACTAAAAATAAAATAAACACGCTATTTAAAAAAAAAAAAGAAAATTATATATTAAAATCTTTTGCTCATTCTTTGAAGTATAATAACGAGCCCAAGCGTGAACCTAGTAGAAGATAGATAGACATCCCACTAACATAACATCGGGTGATCCGAAAGCATGAACATGTTATGCCCATGCAGCTACGGAATCAGTTGCAAAATTCGCTTGATGACGTACCACATGCACCGCTTCTTTTAACCTGCCGTGCTCTCGCTAACAGTCTCTTGATCTAATAAATAACACAAATTTAAATATCTTTTGTTAATACGAACAAAATAAGAAAAATTAATAGAGATTATAGATAATTTCTTTTGAAAATTTAAAATTATAAAATATAAAATGAGGAGAATAAATAAAAAGTCCAAAATATTAAAATATTAATTTTAGATAAGTCCAAAAAAAGAAAAAGATATATGTCCACTTCATTGGAATAACCAGACGACGTCTGCCGATTTTTTCAGAGAAAGCCTCTTTCGTTTTCGGTGGTAAAAACATTAGAGAATTGTATTGAAAAATGAGAATAGTAATGGTACTTCAGGCCATTGCCTATGGGCCTTTTATCTCTCCACGTTGAATAGCTGCTGCGCCAACAATAAGCAATTTTCTATTGCACAAAAAGGTCTGACGACAGCGATTTTTGGCAGCTACGAATAGAACAAACAAACAGCGACGCTGAACACAAAACAACCTACTAGGCTCAACTCAACTGAGCTCTCAGATCCCATCAGCCAAGCAGCAGCAAATAAAGAATATGTCCGAAGAAGAGAGGTGGTGCGTGGTGACCGGCGGCAGAGGTTTCGCCGCCAGGCATTTAGTGGAAATGGTGATCAAATTGGAGATGTTTTCAGTTCGAATTGCTGATTTAGAGTCTTGCATTCAGTTAGCTCCTGAGGAGGAAAGCGGAACCCTAGGCAATGCCTTCAAATCTGGTCGCGCTATCTACGTCTCAATGGATCTTCGCGATAAAGCTCAAGTTCTCAAAGGTAGTTAATATTAATTTTGTGGTTACAGTCTTAGCTAATATACACTATCGGTATTCTAACTATTATTCTTTTAATGATTATTATTTGTATAGCTATTGAAGGAGCTGAAGTTGTGTTTCACATGGCGGCTCCTAATTCTTCGATTAATAACTACCAGCTTCACTATTCGGTCAACGTGCAAGGTAATCTGATTTGGTTTTTGAAGAGTATTTTTATTAATGTTGATTCTAGGATGTTTCTTTGAATATAATTTGCAGGGACAAAGAATGTCATCGATGCTTGTATTGAGCTAAAGGTAAAAAGACTCATCTATACAAGCTCAGCTAGTGTGGTTTTTGATGGGATTAATGGAATTCTTAATGGCGATGAATCCTTGCCATATCCACCTAAGGTATTACTCTTTATTTTGGTACTTTCTGCTATATTTTTTAGTTTTTTACTCTTGACATGGCATTGACTTCAAATGTTTCAGCCTCTTGATTCGTATACAGCAACTAAAACTGAAGGTGAGACTGCAATTCTTAAAGCAAATGGCACTAAAGGCCTATTAACGTGTAGCGTGCGCCCCAGTAGCATATTTGGCCCTGGAGATAGGTTGTTTATTCCATCTTTGGTTGCTGCTGCAAGAGCTGGCAAATCTAAGGTAATTATGGCTTTCCCACTTGTATATGCAATTCAATATCTTTGCTTTAATTTTATGGGATTATGATACTAATTGTAGGTTTACTTTAACATAAACATTACTAGAAAAGATTATCCATGTAATGTTTTGGATGAGTATTTGAAATTTAAGAGGATATGTGAATTGTCATACTCATATGTAATTTGATTAAAAGATGTTAACAAGTGATCCAGCTTTTCCCTTCTATTAGTTTAAGCAAGAAGCAATACGAGTTTAGTGTTGTTCACCTATAAGTTTGTATGGCTAACAGAATTCTTTTGGTTGAGTTATTCAAAGTTAATTCTAAATTTGATGTGCACAATTCATGTCAGACAAAAATAATATTCTGTGTCCATCAGTTGCAAGGGCAACCTGCAATTCATACAGTTGTGATGTTGAAATTGCTAGTGTCTTTTTGCATTTACTGACATGCACTCGTGCTGTGTTGGTTTCATCATATCTAATATTTCATTTTCTTTATTGTTGATTGACCAGTTCATTATTGGTGATGGTAATAACATTTATGACTTCACATATGTTGAAAATGTGGCACATGCCCATATATGTGCTGAACGAGCTCTAGCATCAGGAGGGGAGGTTGCAGAGCAGGCTGCTGGACAGGTACTACTGTTTTCTGTTTTTCTTTTGTGTTTTAGTAATTTAGGCATTATTTTGATAGGAGGTTGGCAGGAAATTATTCATCTATCAAAATTAATGTATGTGTAGTAGACCTCATTAAGAAAAGTAATTTAGACCTCTTCATTTCAAATCCCCATGGCCTATCCAAATGGAATACCTCGTGTTTATTGAACCTAAACATAGGCATGCATGTGCTATGAACTTGGTTCATTTGCATGTCCATACAAGCAAGATACATCTGTTAATATGGTTACATGGCAAATAAATGGCTAAGAGAGATTGAGAGGTTGCTTTGCCTGTCTAGTTTTTACATGAAAATGATGCATAAAAGCATAGCTGACATCTATAGTGCCATATATTTGCTTAGTAGGCCTCTATTTGGGCCGACAAACAAACACAATCAAAACTTTGTGGGTCAAAGTTTGGTTACTCCGGACCCATGCAGGGTGAACATCAAACTGCAGAGCTTTCATGTTGGATCATTCCTTAATTTTTTAATCTCTAGTAATTTTTTGTTAAATCATGCCAACTCAATATTCCATGCTAAATTGGGAAATTTGGAGACATGCTTTTGGCTAAGAGGTAACTGGATTTGCAGGCATATTTTATAACCAATATGGAGCCTATTAAATTCTGGGAGTTTACCTCACTTGTCTTGGGAGGTCTTGGCTACGAGAGGTGGGCACTTCTTTTTGTTTCCCTTGCAAGAATTGATAGGATCCCAAATTTTTATATTTTCTTTTATTTTTATTTGATTTGGGTTGAGTCTTTCTACACTTGCTCTTCCAAATGTTGGGGTTGCTTTTAATTAGCTTGCATTGGGTTGTTTATTAATGACAAAGTCTGTTTACAACCTAGATTGTTAATGTTAAACATTATGTTCTTAAGATGAGAAAAACGAAATTGATTCCTCTTTTATAAAGAAAATAGATTACTCGTTGTCTGTTGGTTTTATAGCTAGCCATGCAATTTCCGTTTCTTTGGGTATTGTTGTCGTCTTCATCATCATCACTTTTAAAATAAAAATAATCTTTGTTGTTGTTATTGCTATTATTTTACAGTAATGGCAGCAAAATATATGTTTTATATTTGTTGGTGCATTATATCTTTTTGCCTTGTAGGCCAAGGATAAAGGTCCCTGCTGTAGCTGTGATGCCAATTGCACATTTGGTGGAGCAGACATATAAGCTATTGGGCCCGTACGGGATGAAGGTTCCCCAATTGATACCTTCAAGAATTAGACTTCTCTCTTGCAGCAGATCTTTTGATTGTTCCAAAGCGAAAAAACAGCTTGGCTACACTCCCATTATATCACTTGAGGTTTTGAACAATTTTTTACTTTTTCTGAATATTTTTGTTTAATGAGTTATTTTTATTCAACAAACGTGTATGATTAATTGCTAAAGATTTGTGTCAAATGGGCTTGGGTAGAACTCATTCCTAAAAACTAGCTCATAGGAAGAGGGTGCCCAATCCACACATATACACTATTACAACCCAGTAACATATCGATGTGGGACAAATACAACCTCTAACACCCTCCCTCACGCTTAGCGTGTCATACAAATGGGCCGGGTTTAAACCCATCATCGCAGACGAAAGGACGGTTCTGATACCATGTCAAATGGGCTTGGGTAGAACTCATTTCCAAAAACTAGCTCATAGAAAGAGGGTGCGCAATTCACACATATACACTATAATAGTCCATTAACTTATCGATGTGGGACAAATACAATTTCTAACAAAAATATTGTACCATTTTTGCTGATCCTCTGTTAGAGTTTGTTTAAGAGCAGTTGCCATACAGTTACATTTAAATCCTGTTTTAAGAGTTGACCTCTGTTGAATATGGCATCTCCCAGTTGTTTGAACGCATGAGCACTATTTCTATGCACAAGTCTTCAACTAGATTTTTCTTGTCATGTCCTGAGAAATGCTAACTATTTCTATTTTGTTTCAGCAACGACTGTCTATGATGAATGTTGTGGATTGATAATTGCTTTCATGAACACTATTCCAAATGTGCACATTATGACTGTATGTCCACATGGAAATCTTAGGTTGGTGGTTCACTTGTGATACTCTGGCTTTGAATTTTCTGCAGGAGGGTTTGAGAAGGACTCTTGAGTCATTTTCACACTTGAGGGCTGAAAATCAACCTAAAAGAGAAGGACCATCTAAGGCTCACAGATGTCTTGGAGGTGGAAAGGGTATGACTGTGCACTTTCTGTTCATGTCACCATTTTAAGTATGTGTTTTAGGTCCACTTTTTAGTGCCTGGAAGCTTTCTTACTATCTGTCGTGGATTGACTTATTGAATTTTGATGGTCCATAACAACCCTATTTTCTGGCATCATTATGATGGTTACCTAATTGTAAAATTTGGAACAGGAAACTGCATGAAGTTAACATGGCCTAGCTCCACAATAATTACTTATGTAGTATCGAAAAATTAGAAGGGGTTTAGACTGGGAAAATGTGCACCTGGAAACTGTATGATCAACTTCTCTAGGATTTTGTAAGACTAGTTTGGGAGTTTGTTTATTCACTTCTCACTTAAAGGTAGCAGATTAGGATGACTGTTACAATCGAAAATAGTCGGCTTGGGCCTTCTTATCTATTTCCTTTCCTTTTATGTAGCCATGCATTGTGCACTTGCCTTCTCAGGATAATTCTCTCTATTTCTAAGTTAGTGAAATATTGTGCATCTGAGTGCCCTTGTACATGCAACGGGTAATTTCAATGTGATTAACGATTCAACATTATTTGAAGTTCACTGATATGCTGTTGCTGATATTTGCAGTTGCTGACACACTACTTTGGAAGGATAAAAAGCAGACAATGACCACATTGTTAATTCTGATTGCAATTTACTACTACTTAGTTACATCTCAGTCTACTATCATTACTGCACTTTCAAAGTTTCTCATAGCAGCATTGGTCTTCTTGTTAATACATGCAAATTTACCGGAGAGAATGTAAGTGTTTTACTTTTTTGTTTCACTTGTCAATTTGCAGATTTTACTGTCTTATTATCTGTTGAGAATACAAGCTTGGTGTCATTTTGTATAATCACTGAGTGAAGCATACTTTATACGAGGTTCTGGCATGTTCTATGCTTGTCTGTCTTACGGCATCTTATCTTTCTTGTAATCAGTTTCTTTCACTACGTACATGACATCACAGTGTTTGGTTGGATTTGGAGGCTATGCATTTGAAAGTCATGTAAAGAAAAAATAGAAATTATGGAATTCCAAGATGATTTTATTTTTTCTTTGAGCTTCAATTTCAAATCACTGACTCATCGATTTGAAACTTGTATAAAAATTGTGAATCTTCTGATGCAGGGGGAGAGTCTTAGCACTCCTGTAAACATCCATTCTGAAACTTATGCAGAATATTCTGATGCTATGGGAGTGTCGTAGAGTATACTTTGAATAAATTGTCTTTCTTTGATGCAGATTTGGATATACAATTGAAAAAATTCCTGCTTCGCATTTTCACTTATCAGAGGAGCAGTCTCACCAAGCTGCTCTTTCAGTGGCTTCATCATGGAATGCTGCTGTTAATGTCTTAAAGTCACTTTGCAAGGGGAATGACTGGATTCTTTTCCTTAAGGTATTGCCATTTTCCACAACATTCTTCTTGGTTCCTTATATTAGCAGTTATAATTCTTTTGCTGGAGTGCAGTAAACTGTCATAGAAATATGTCACCATAAGATCTGAGTAGGTCTTGAAGGTACATAGTACCTTGAAGAACTTCAGTAGACTGAAAGCCTGGCAACAGACATTATAGTGTAACATAAGTGTCTATTGTGAATCTTTTGACTGGAATATGTTTGAATATTACAAGGGTAGCATAAGTGTTTATAGTGCTTCTCTTGACTTAAATATATTTGAACGTAATGCACCCTGCTGACTAATTAGTCTGGGTTCATACATTGGAAAAGGCATTCAAGTATCTTCAGAAAACAAAACTATAAGTGTGTAATTGATACTTTTGCCAACTGACAGGCAAGCGGCGAGCCTATTTTTTATATGTTGCACTTGAGTTTTGTCTTTCTTTTCAAACAATTGCTGCTGTTTTGAGTTTTCTCTGTCTCTTTTTGCTAATCAAATAGGTTACTATGTTGCTGTTGATTCTTAGCTTCCTTGGAGCCATTTCACTTCACAGTTTATTTATGATAGGTAAGCTCTCTCTCTCTGTTTACTCTCACATACATGCTCCCACACACCAACATCCGTACACAATCCAAATGTGACCATGTGTGCTTACAACCTTGCAAATCTTATTCATGTATGTGTGTGGGTGGATATGAATACCATGCTCACAGGCAAATTCAGACTTGCTCCCTTTGATCTACTGCGTTTGGGGAATTACAGATAATCTTAAATTCAGATAGATTTGTATTGTTAGACATATCAAAAGCTTAGCATTTTGGAATTTTCGCAAATGTATGTAAGAATATGAAATAATGATGGTTCTGAGTGAAAATATAACCAGACTTCTTATTGTGGCATTGGGTTCGAGTCTCTTTTGTCTAATCAAATGATGCATGAAAATGAGCTTCCAGCCATTCCCTTGATTGCCCTTTTTGTTTTCTAGTCTTTCTATTTTGGGACATTTTTCCGTTGACTAACCTAGAAGCACCGGTTTTCTGCTCGTTTTACTATTGCAGGACTTCCAATTGCTTTTGTAGCATTTATTGTGTATGAGAAAAATGAAGAAGCAATTGATGCCAAGTTTTTGGAAGCTCTCTCTTTCGGATGCAGATTGAAATCTGACATATCCAAAAAAGTTGTCGGTGCCAAAAAGAATTGAATGACGGAGGGCTCCCCTTTTGTTCTACTATCTTGTCTAGTAACCATTTCCAGTGATGTGGCGTCGTGCATTACATTTTGCCAGTACCCGAAGCAGAAAAAAAGAAACAAAGCA
This sequence comes from Ricinus communis, assembly GCF_019578655.1. Classification (NCBI taxonomy): domain Eukaryota; kingdom Viridiplantae; phylum Streptophyta; class Magnoliopsida; order Malpighiales; family Euphorbiaceae; genus Ricinus; species Ricinus communis. The sequence continues at coordinate 29,566,151 of NC_063258.1, forward strand.
TTACAATTTTGCTTATAGGCAATCTCACTTTGTATCAATTTATACAAACCACTTTATAGAAATTAATTATTATCATTTGTTGTTTTGGTAATTGGTGAGGATATTTTTTAATTTATTGTAACAATTATCTTCTACACTTATCATTTGGGGGAGATGATGTCATCTTCCTTTTGTGTTTGATTGCAATTGAATTTCAAACCTAATTCCAGATTTCTTCTTCAGTGATAAAAGGAAAGATATACGATGGTACATGCGCAGTTTCTTGCTGCCCTTGGAATGTTATTTAATAAAATGGAGAAAGCCAAGTTCTATCAAAGATTAATCTAAGTTGCAGAAGTTGAAATATGATGGGGAAGGGAGCCTGTGCAACCTCATTTTTGGAATATTCATGTAACCTGAGAGATGCAGGGCCTTCTCTTGACTACATATTATTCAATCAGTCTATATTTTCTTATTAAGAATTTTTATTTTTTATATAATTATTATATATTTATTAGTTTTAAATTATATAATATATATTAATTAATTAATATTAAAATATAAAATATTTATAATACGTGTTAATTTTCTATTTGACAAAGTGTATATATAAAATCTAAATTAAATTTTTTTGAAAAAGAATAGTGGAATGATTCTTGAATATCATTTTATCTTTTCCCAAATTAGTAGAATATTTTATTTGTTGAGGTGTAATATGAGTTGTCCGGTGGAGTATGCATGTTTTGCTGTTGTTTTATAAAAGTAAAAGGTATATTAGTTCCCTGTCCAAAGAAAAGAAAAAAGAAATTGAGTTCAAATAAATAATAGAACACTAAGAATGAAAACAGTAAATCCCTTTTTTAATACAGTAAGCCTCGATCCTTACTCCTTATCGTCTTCTTCTTCTTCTTCTTTTCGATTTACTTTTCTTTTGAGCACGTCTCTGCACCAGTATAATGCCCCTACTTTATTGGATTTATTTTGGAAGCTGACGGCTCCATTTTTCTTTTTAATTTCTCCTTCATTTTGGGATGTGGACATCTTCATTGACTCTATACCAAACCTGCAACCCTTCCATTCCAGGCCTTTTTAAATATATTTCTTTTTCAGTCTTTTTTTTTCCTTTCTTTCTCTGGATGGGTTGTTTTCAATCCACCAATAAAAATATCAACCCGATAGCAGAACTTATTCCAATTTTTAATTAGTTGAATCTTAGTATAAAGTATGACACATTAAGCAAAACTTAATTTAAAATTATTTGATATCAATTTCAGTAAAGTCATTTAAAAAAATATTTCATTTAATATTAACAAAATCATATTAGTAGAATTAAATATACAGAATTATTTAAGTCCTTTTAAAGCTTGTACAATTTTCTATTTAGAAGTCATAATATAATTATCTTTAACCAATATAATCTCGTCCTGTAATTTTATTCGCATGCAGAAGGGGCAAATATTGGAAACAGAAAACAAGAAATGAAAGGACAAAATGAAACTTGTTGGGTTCACCAACCAAATCATGTATGTATATGCATGGAGGTATACAAATGGAGTAGCAGCTACACTGCCACTTTCTGAGATGAGCTGTATATATATATATATATATTAACAAAACAGATAACTATCGCCATCCACTGATTGCAATTGCCTCACAAAATGACAATTCCTTGGCATATTAATGAGATACTGATGTAAACTTGTGAACTGGTTGTCTTTCCTTATTTTAAATTTTGCACTCTCTATTTAAGCAAAGACATACAGTTTTGCCCCTAATTGAAATTTATAAAACAAATATAAAAAGGAATTGTATTCAGTTTATACTAATGAAAACTGAAAAGTAAACTAAGAATTGAAAGATAAATAAATGCAAGGGTATTGTTCATGCTTATGTCAGCCATGACAATGAAATTTGGAGGAATATTACTTGAAGTGCAAACACCCATGAATTTAAATGTAATGAAGTCATGATTAACATTTTGAAAATACTCTGATGCAAACTTGCACCATGGCAGAATTTAATTGAATGTTTTATTTATTTTTCTCCCATGGTGGAGAAAATAGTAATAATCCAGTTCTGTATGTATGCAGATACAGATGGCTGTGGAAGGTGAAATTTAAAGGCCCGCCCCACTTACAAGGAAGATTAAAAAAAGAAAAAAAAAAAAGTGAAGGGCATCAAGTGATGATTTGATGGTGGACTAAAATTTGTTGAGAAGCCATTCTGCAGTGATAGTGTAAGATTAGAGTTGAAAAGGTCAACTTCTTCTCAGGTTTTCATTACATTTGCAGTACCAGTCTTGTCTCTGGCTTTGGTAGGTGTAATTGATATCTTTGAATCCAGTTCACATATCTATACTCACCATCATCAAATCACATGTTAACCTATCTTTCTGGAAACCAAACTCCACCCTGCAGAAGGGTGCTTTTGCATTTTATCACTCATAAATTAAGTCGGTTCAGAATTCAGATTAATTTATTATTTGGGCACATCGATTAATTTATCTTTTTGGTTATGGTTATAAAAAATACATTGAATTTGATATGATTAACTTTAAAGTTATTCAATTAACAGTTCAGTAAGACTATATACATATATTCTTAAAAAAGATAATTTAATGGAAAATTTATATTGTGAGTGGACGTGACCATAGAAGCTCTTTCCTGCCAGAAAATGTTAAGGGTATAATAAGGTTGCTGATATATATATATATATATATATATATATATATATATATATATATGTTTAAAGTCAACAGTTGGATTGTGTTTGATGGAGAAGGTAGATGGGTTGCTATGGTTTGGCCTCACCTTTTATCATATGGAAGCCATTAAAATAATTTGTAGACAAATTAACTTTAGCTGACCCAACAGAAGTTTCATGGAAAAGGGCACCATTCCGTGATTGAAACCAAAAGAAACCACATTCAATGACCTCTATCTCCTTCCACCTTTTCCCTATTTACAGTCTTAATGTTGAAAGGGATCTTCTCTTCTTGTTTCTTTGAGTTAGCATTCTAAACTATTTTACAATAATAATAATAATAATAGAGTTTGTTTGTTTGGGTACCCACCTGAGCCTAAGCTGTGTGAACAGTATTGAATATATAATGCGTCACCAAATGAATTAAAGTAGTGGACCTTTTTTCCTGAATCCTCGAAGAGATTTGGTATTTCTCCTGAGTAGAAAATAACCATCTTACAGTTATGGGGAAGAGAATTTTGGGTATACTACGAGTAGGTGTCGGGGACCTCGTGTTGCCCAAGTGCCCGACGATCAATAGGCCTCGTCTACCACAAGGCAGATACTCTTATCATCATTAGTAAAATAATCGTGTTTTCATAATTCTTCTTTAAGGAATAATTATTTTTTAAATTTAATATTAGATGTTTAGTAAAATTATGAACATTCAATTTAAGATTAAAAATATAATAGCTGTTGAAGTGAGTCCCCAAAGGCAATTCATTTTTAAACTTGAAAGAGAACCAACGCCACTTTGTTGTGCGATGAATCAAGAATGGTAAACTCGTAAATCGTGGATACCCAGATGCCCATTTTTGTTAGTAAGGAATAGACTGCCCGTGCTTCGCTTTTGGGTTCGGATCAGTTCTTTTTTCAACTTCAAATGGTGCGCTTCTTTGTTTCATTGAAAACCCAATAAAGCAAAAGAAAATAACAGAAGAAGAGCAAAAGCAAAACACAGAGCCAAAGTAGTCATTTTATACATTACACTCCCCACTGCACTGCATAGCCAAGCCATTGAGATATGAGATGCAATATTACAGCACTAGCTTCAAAAACTTTTTCAAAAAAACAAACCTTTTTCCTCTCTCTCTCTCTTTTCAAAATTCTCTATTTGTCTCCCTCAATCTCTGAAATTCAGAATTGAGAGAATTCCACTCCTTTTATCTCTCTCTTACTTAGATTCCTCTTTTTTCTCTTTAGCTATGAAAATTCACATTCCTTTCCTGTTTTAGTCTCTAACCAACAAGCCCTTTGTTATTACTTCATTGACCATATAGTACAGTCTTGCGTTAGTGTAGCCTTTCTTGACAGTATTTCTCTTCCTCAGTGAAATATTTAGTTTTTTTTTTCTCAGTTTTAGCCCACTTTTCATTTTGTCAATATATTTCAATTTGTTTTGTGCTTAATTTCCATTTCTTTTCTTGTTTTGTTAATTGGTCATTTCAAATTCTTCATCATTACCTAGTACTTGAGAAGCTTTTCTTTTTCTGTCCTTCTTTCCCGCCCATTAATCTCTCTTTTTCACTTTTTCCTCTAATGTTTTAAGGCACAGAATTCTCTCTGTCTCCGTTTAAAGGTCTGTGCTTTATTGATTCTAACTTTTGTGCTATGCATAACGAGTGTAGTTATGTTTATCGCTTGCAAGGACTGATAAGAGAGATTTAAGTAGGGGTTTGGTTATGGGCGGAGGTGGTGGTGGGGGTGACGGTCTTGGGAAAGTGGAAGTAATTAATAGCAAAGGTTGTTCAAGGCTTTTTGTGGGTTTATCATCTTCCATTCCTTCTTTTAGAGGTTTGCAATCTTTTGAGCCAATGTCTCCTACTACTGCCTCTATTGGGTCTGAAGCGGTTTTGGTTCGATCAACCGGTCCATTTTCTGGTCTTGTTATTTGTGTTACTGGTTTGTCTAGAGGTATGTAATTTACAGCAATAACAATTTTGTTTTCTTGATTTTGACGTTTTTCGTGTTAAGATGTTGATTTGGTTCCACCCTGCAAGTTGGGGAAAGAAAAAAGGAAGAAAATATTGTGATTCTGCGTTAAAAACTGAATCTTTTTGGTAATTTTTATTTGATTGAGTTCTTGGCAATATGTGCAGGTCCTTACCTTTTTGTTCACTATCTTTTTGTTAATAAGATACAGAAATATTTGGTTGTATGGAGTCAGGAATATGAACTCTGTAGTTAGAATTTTATCCTCTATACTTGGCAAAATATGCATGTCCTTTTCAGTAGTTTGTCCGCCTGATGCTAATTACGGCAGAAGTAGTAATGGCTCATTTTAATTAGCTGACAGAACTCCAAGTACGCGTCTGACTTTGCTGGGATTTGTAGCTTGTACTTTTATTTATTTATTTATTATTTATTATTATTATTATTATTATTATTATTATTATTATTATTATTTTCTGTTTGGAATTTACTGATGAATTTGTCTTAAGAAGTCCTGTTTTTCTTGCTCAGTTTGGTTAATCTATGGATATACGTTTCTACTCTCCATGTACAGAAGCAAGGAAGCAAGTCATGGAAGCAACAGAGAGATTAGGTGGTCGGTACAGTCCTAATCTGCATCCTCACTGTACCCATTTGGTGGTCCAGATATCCTTTTAGTTTATATTTGGGCGAACATAGAGTTATCATTTTGGGATGTAACTTGGAATTTTGGAGAAAATGATGTTTCCTCTTTCTCTGTGCTATAAATGAATGGATTAGTGCTGTAAATAAATATAAGACGAAAATTTGAACGATCTTTGGTTGGATTAACAAATGAATTCAGAATATTAAAGGCAAAGGAGCCATGTTACCCAGTTGGATTAGTTGAATAGGCAATCCCTGGCATGAATATGAGTATATGACAAGAAAGACTTATCCTTTGTCGTTTAATCCGAAATTCATATATTTGATTACAAATGTTATGTTCTAAAGTTCTCATTAAAGCAATGCTTTAAAGCTACCTTTCACTAAAAAAGAAAAGAGAAAAAAGAAAAGAAAAAAAAGCATCTTTTGTGATACCTTAACCCTGATTACAGCTTTGGCGGACGCAAGTTTGAGCATGCTTTAAAGCATGGATCAAAAAATGGTCTCTTTGTTGTTACAATCGGATGGTTTGTGGATAGTGTTCGAAGGAATGGTATGTCTTTGCTACTCTTTTATTTCACTGGTATTAATGGTTTTCCTAGTACTAGCTAAACCCATCTCGGCTGCTGGTTCCCCACTCATTTATCTTGAAGATTTAATGCTAATGTCTTTGTCAACCTCCTTTGGAGAAATTAGAAATTGGTATTAGTCTCAAGTATTATGAATTTCAGATATTCTCTCTTTTTTTTTTTCTTTTCCTTTGTCTCAACTCATGTGACAGTTTAAATGCCACCTTGATATTTTGAGGCTCATCTTGATTATATTATAAGTTGGTGTATGGGGGTAATCTTGCTTATCAGGGATTCCCTATGCAAATGGACGTTGTTCTTGTTGGACAGGAATGAATAAGGAAATAATTACAGCTGAAGTGACCTTTGTTGTTAGCTTAGTATCTGAAATCCAACATTTGTTGCAGTGAGGTTAAGTGAATCACTCTACAGTGTCAAGAGTGTTGGAGAAACTGATGTTCGCTTAGATGACTTAAATCGACTTGTCGGTATCAATGGTACTGAAAATTCCTGTCTTCCTGTTGGTATCAACGATGCCAAGAAATTTGATGCAATTGAAGGACTGCATAAACGGTTGTCTGCAAGGAGTTCTAATAGAAATATTGATTCAACTCTATCTGGTAGCTCCATGTTTATTGATTCAGAAATTTCAGATGAACTGCGGAATAAGGTACCTTGAGTTTCTATTGGTAAATTGCACTAGTCGCCTTGAGCTACTCCTGAGATGCTTGGTACTTTGGTAGGTTTATGAGGCAGCTATCAGAGAAGGTGCCACATTTTTAGATCAGTGGTTCATTGGTTGCAGTGCAAGTCATGTAGTATGTGAAGGGGCTTCAGTCCAAAGATATCTTGGTCACTCTAACAACCTTGTCACTGTGAGTGCTCTTGCATCAGAATATCATAACTAAAAGGTGTCTACTTCATTGATTCTTTCTCAAATCAAATCATTTTGGCATTTTTTTGTGTCTCAGCCACTTTGGGTTCTAAAAACAGCAAAGGAGAAAAATGCCCAAAGGCTTGTTCACTTGTCTGCTGATTTGGCCAGGCAGGTTGGGATGATGCTTGAAAATTTTCAAAATGGCAGCGCAGAGCAGGTATGTGTTTACCAACCTTGTTGATACTGTCATTCTGATAGGCTTAATTAGCCCAACTGCGTGTTTTATATCTTTAGTATTGATTTATAAGGAAATAAATACGGGAAGTGCCCCACTAGACGTTCGGAACTTGAGGAGTCAAGTAAGCTATGGACAAAGGCAACACATTGTAAATTTCGCTAAAAATGCGGTTAGAAGTCGCCGTGGTCGTCGAATGCAGGTTATGAGTTATTCATATGCTGTGGTACATTTTGCTGCTCATTGTAGATCATGCTTTTATAAGATCTTTTATATTTGTTTTCATGTCCATATTTTGCTCAAGTGGTTTAAGGCACCTAGTTTTGTTTTATGTTTAATTAGTTCCACCATATAAAAATTTATTATATGTGAATATGTTGAGTCTAATAATTAGGAGTTAGGACCCAGGCGCCATGAGCGTTTCACTATTATAAAATTTTTCTGATTCCTAACTACTTAGTAGGACCATTGTCAAGTAAAAGAATACATTACAGTTACGTTCCTGCTAAGAAAAGTTCTTGGAGGGGAAAGGCTAAAAAGTACCTCACCGATCTTGCATGAAGCAACTGCTAAAAGAAGTGGTACTATACCAAGGAACAAATTTCAGTGCAGTGCGAAAAATGTTGGGTAACCAAGCACTGGTGAATAGATTCAAGTCATTTAGAGTGGTCATTTCATTTACAGTACTGTAGGACAGGACCATGGCCAGATGTATCTTGAGGATCGTATAATAAGATCGTTAATCTCAACTGAAATATCCTTAGGTATATCATGCATTAGTGGTCCTTGTTTTGTGGTTTTAACTCGGGTGGTTATGGTGGTCGTGAAAAATCCCTACCGACCAAATTATTGATAGCAATGCAGGTGGTTATATCCTGCTAAGTTGCCACCTTTTTTTATGCGTATTTGTGAAGGTTCATCTAGCTTAATGTTAGAGAGTTGCATTACTTGTGTTGATGTGAAACTTGGCATTTGTGAACTCTGGGTTCTTACAGACCTGTCAAACTCCAATACGACCAATAACCCCAAGCAGCCTTCTGGATTCAATCTGCTGGTCAATATCTGAGCCAACTTCAACTGCTTCTATTTACACAGACTCATTTAGTAGTGAAGATGTTAGTGAACATCCATCTGTGTTCTTTGATGCAAAGGGAGACGGGAAGGACTCAGAAGCTTCCTTTGCTAACCTAACACGAGCACTTACAGAAAGGTTCTTCCTATTTCTCTCTCTGTTTCTATTCCACTGGGAGCATCTATAGTGTGTTTGTCTAACTGCATTTTTTTTCTCCATGTGCTTACATGCAGTGAGAAAACTGAGTTGATATTTAAGAACCACTTTCTGACCATACTGTTTCCGGTTGACCGGTTCTCCGAAATGGGGCCTTCTTCAAGAACCTTTTTTGGTGAAAATGGTTTCACATGTATTCAGGTGTTAGATTATATATACACATTTTATCAGGTATGATTGAAGATGTTCCCTTCCCTCAATTATTTTGTTCTTTGTTTGTATGAATATTGCATGTGCATTCGGGTGTTAGTTTTGGCTTCTTGGAGTGAGCTCATGGACGTATTTTAATTAGAGAATGGTAAATGGTATTTGTCACAAATGTATTTACACCCTGACCAGTTTCTTGACACTTTGAAGACAGTTGTCTATTCTTACCAATTCCTTGATGTGTATTCCTTCGTGATCTTGTAGGAGAATATGCCAGCTTCAGAAGTAGAAGCTGCAATTCACACTGACTCGAGGCATGCTGACCGGCTCCGAACTGTGTACTCTAGTAAAGAAACAGCTGAGCTTGGTTATGTGATTTTTAAACGAATTGATTTCTTAGGAAGCCGCACGAGTTTTGAGATGTTGAAGCGGGTTTCTGGTGATAACAACAGTAACGTATATGAACTCCTGATTAGAGCATAATATCATCTACTCATGCATGGCTAGCTAGATACTGGTTTTGAGTAATTGATGAACCATGATCTATTGTAGCTGTTCATTGCAAACCCCCTTAGCTTGTAGACAACAACTAAATACTTGAAACAATATCACTTTCCAAAGTTTTCCAAACAATGAAATTCACCTTTCTACTATGTACCGACATAATGGTTTTTATACATCAAATATACAGATATCTTCATTTAGTGTGCCTGAGGAACAGCGAAGAGTGTAATACTATCAGTCTTTGTTATTGAACTATTATTCTTTCATAGACATGCACTCCATTTTTTGGATGGAAGTGCCTGTATATCATTATGTAAATTGAACGGGCTGTTGGACTAAAAGCTGCTAATTTTTTCGGATCACTCTCAGTTTGATTGAATTTTATATTTCCAAGCTTTTATCAGTTTCCAGCTTCAGGGATCAGCATGACAGGCAACCTTAGTTAATCAAAAGAAACCCATATCTAAATTTCAAATTTGCTATTAGATTCCGTTGTGTATAATATGAAATTATATGGAAAACGATAAACGATAGATGGGACATGAAAGTAGCCGTAAGAGCAGCATCAAATTGCTTATACATTCTGTAATGTTACAAGCTGTTATTTCCTGGAAGATTACTACTTCAATACCTTCCAGGAAAATGTCGGTGTCAATATGTACAGTTCCTCAAGATAAAATTTTATGTTACACAGACACGCTCAGCTCCCGAGAGTTAGAATTGATGACCACCGTTATGGCCAGAGTCTGCAATCACTAGCTGCCCACCGTTATGGAGCTGTGAGGATTTTGGAGGCCGGACGACAATTTGCCCCTTTACATACGCCTTAACACCTGATAAGCCGTTGCTGCAGGGAGGGGAGTGGGTCAGTTTCCTAATTGCTCTAATTTTAACCAGTCAGATAACAACTATTTGGACCAGTAGTAATCTTAATTGGGGTCGCCAATGATGAGTAGCCCCTGTTTTTGAAGCTCATAGAGCATAGCCAATGCTGCAGTATCACAGGAACTCTTCTTATCAGGTCTAGGGTCTCCTGTGCATTCAATAGTGCCATAAAAGGGTATGTTCAAGGTGATCGTTGATACAAAGCTGTTGTATCTCTCAATGCCTTCATCAAATAAAATTGGAGTGCTGCAGGAGGAATAATTAGTATATAAAATGGAACGTAAAAGGCCATTAATAACACTTTAAAGGCTTTATTTATTTTGAATGACATATTCTTCTGCAAATTATAAACATATACACAAAACTTAAAAAAACCAGCAGACCTTGACTTATTTTCTGTTGAACTATAAGTCGGCGTTGTCCACTGCACTTTCTTGCAGAGTTCAAAAAGATCAGTTCTAGGCCCTCCTTTCTTCATGTTAATAGCCTCTATAACTGATAAACAGAAACTTAACATGAGATATTTCCTGCTCCAAGCTTTGGAGGTGGAAAGCTTGAATGAATCATTGGGAAGCTTTTGTTTTAAAAAAAAAAAAAAAAATAGGTGCAACATCAACATCCTAATTTATTCATTTTACATTATTTTCTGGTGATAAATTTCCAGAGCAATAGTCATGTTGACAAAATACTAGTTTTACTCAACAAGTGCAACAGGAGAAATAGAGAACTCATGTATAAAGATGCAGTATCTTCTAAAAACCACACGGCCAATTTTTCAGTAATTATATTATTGCTCTTTCACCAAAATAGTAAATTAAAATGAAGGTTAAGTCGATCAAAAGTTCAAGGATGCAGTGGTTTTAAAATCCTGTGGGAGATAGCTATAAGGGACTTGAAGAGTTGAGGTACATGCCTGGAGGGTTTTCACCGGAACTGCCAGCAAAAGAAGGATCTCCTCCTGAACCTGCTGGTGATTGATTTTCTAGCTTCTTCGGCTTTTTATGGTCTTTTGCCTTATCATTTGTTATGTCTAGGGGAGAAGAGTCAACAACATGATTAGAATCTTGCTTCCTCCTCTTTGAGTGACCCCAGGAGTACGTTATTCCTCTATTCTGTTTCATACAAATTAGACAACATTGGCATGAGACAACCAAGAAATGTCAGCATTACTGAGTCATCTAGAGGAATTATTTATTGTTTCAATGGTTTGGAATCTTGAAACAGTAGAAATGCATTTTATTGACATAATTTTCCTCCATAAATAACATTTCTGCTTTTGCTCATCTCTTCAAAACTGCCCATAGGAATGGACTTGCCAAAAAACATCATCATGATAAAAGAAGCAACCAAAAGGATATCTAAGTTTTTCCTGATATAATTTAAATACAAAATTTGAAATATTGAATGTGAAGAGTGATAGATTGCCTGATAGATGCTTGAAAGCAATGATCTTAAGAAACAAATATCTTAAGAATATTTATCATATATGGATTTGTACATTAAGGGATCATAGAATATCACAGCTCAATCCTTGGAAAAATCATCTGACTCAAAAGTGCAAGTAGAAAATACCTCAAGTTTCTTCAACAAATGAGTAGCTGCTTTCCCTTTTGCAGCTTTTCTGCTTCGATCGCATCCGTTTCCAACCAAAAGAACATCATTGAGCTGTAGCCTAAGCTCTGCATGCACAATGTCATTATTATTTATACACTTTTCTTTTATGAAATACCCAAGAGAGTTGCATAATTGCATCAGTTCACGCAGTGGAGGCAGCTCAAGATTTTGCGGAGTTGCAAGTGGTGACAGTAGTGGCATAAATATTCTCCACACTTCATCTAGGTTAAGCTTTGCATCAATTAACATTGCCCCTGCAATACTTTCAAGCAGGTCTCCAAGGGCCTATGGTAAATACAGATAAGGTCAGAACATAAATAGTAGCAACTGATTACATATAAGTTCAGTTTCATAAAAAGCACAGACAATTGGAGCCGCTAAAGGATTCACAGCTCCTAATCACATGGCATGTTTGACTATAATGTATGTAAGAAAAAGCATATCTTAAGGCTGCATCTATAACAGGGTTGAAGGCAAGAAATTTTAAGAAGAAGTTGCACGGGGGGAGCTTTGTGTGCTGCGGACACCATTTGTTTGGGGTGAAAATCTTCTCAAGAGAAGTTAATCCAACTTTGATCACTATATTGCTTTAACCATTGGTTTACTTTTCAACTCCTCCAAAAAAAGTGGTTAAACATTGACTAGGACTCTATAGGGGGTAGATCAACTGCGCTGAAAGGTACGTGGATGAAAAACTTTCACATCATCATACCCACTGCCAAATTCAGTGCTGCCACACAGGCACCATCACCATCACCACCACCAGTACCACACTTAACATTACTGCACTTCACCACCATCACCAGACCACAGTACCACTGCAATTGACACCACGACTAAGACCAGTACTGCCTTCATGAGACCACCATTGCTACCATCTTTTATGTGAACTTGTACCAGAAAAGAGCTAACTGCATCCATCATTCATGCACACAACTAAACACACTTGTTAGATGCATAAACATTTACCTTAGGGCCCTTTGGACCTGTAGCCTTGGCGACTTCATCAGATTCATGAAAAGACTCCAGATATTCTTTAATTTGGCTTAGAAGCAATGTGGAACAATGTTGAAGATGCTTGTATAGGTCTCTTCTCACCACGACTTGAGCAAAGTTTTCATTACTGACACAAGCTGAGCGCAAATCTGTCAATTCACCAGGATCCATGCTTGTGTGATTTTGATAGAGATGCCAGGTAATAAGCAAGTCCAAAACAGAATCACCAAGAAATTCAAGCCTCTGTCAAATATTCAAAAGGTTAAAAAAAGAACATTAGCAAGAAGATTTTCCTTAAATGTATACGCATCTAAATGTCCACATTATGCAGACAATGATGCCCTTATCATCGTAGTAACATTTTATAGTGTCAGAAAAAACTGCCCATCATCCTTGCAGTGGGATGAGTATACTTTCACGTTGTTCATATCCACTAGCTGATTTTGAAGTGCACAAAAATGGTTATCCTTCCAAGTCGATTGAGTAGCAACCTTCTATTGAAAAGGCACTCTTAAATACATAAAAGATTTAAAAAGGACTACATCAGCTACAATTCATTACCTGGTAACAATAACCAATTCCCTGTTCTTGCATGGAGGCATGTGTCATGGCCTCTTGTAAGAGAAACTTGACAGAAAATGTATAACCAAGCTTTGATTCTATGCCCTTAATTTCATCTTCTTTCGGAGTATAAGATCGTACAGAAGCAGTCTTAATGATCTTATCTACCAAGGAAGGATCAAATTCAACATCCATACCAAGCCACTGCATCACATGCAGTGCAGCCATGAGTCCTCCACTGACATAGTACGCTCCTATAACGGCTTCAACACAATCAGATATAGTCTTGGAGCACATCCATCGGTGGCCTTTCGAACAGCATATAGCAATCTGAACTTTGGGATCTTCAGTTTGAAATTTAGCATCCAAAGGCACTTCTAAAGTGTCAACACCACAAGTACAAGAAACATAAAATGCAGGTTGCTGTCCTGGAGCAACCCAATAACGAGGTATGAATGCACTATCTCGTATATATCCCTGTCAAATGAGAAAAATCAAGTATTACTGTCATGACTTATTTGGAACCAAACAATTTGTATGGGGAAGGAATGAGGTCTACAAAAGACCAGTATGGATGAGAGATTAACTTTTGAGGCCAAATCAGGTTTCAAATAATGGTATCGGCATTGGCAACAATGTCACAGCATTGAACTGAATCAGGCTGACTTGACTGGAATTGCCGCCGTCAGCAGGTGCTGTAAGTTTTTCGAAAGCTTAGAAGAAGACTGGCTTAAGACTTCTTAATATAAATTTTCTTCAAATTGAGAAGCTAAAAAGAAGGGATAGAGCTAATAAATGTAGGTAGAATTTGAAGGGGTGAAAAACCGAAGAAAATTATGTCATTACAAATCTCTGTAATGTACAGCCAATAATGGGAGGTCAAAGTCCGGTAATGAAATAGGCAATACGATATTTAAAACCCTGGCCCAAACTACACAAGGAAATATGTTGAAAGCTCTTAAAATCTTGGTCAAGTTACTTGTATTTACAAGGCTGAATGAAGTGATTTGCAACATTCACTGTATTTATCATAGTTGGAAAAGAATGCTTCTCTTTTGAAACTAAGCCTCTATTTGTTTCCTTACAATATTCTGCAGTTAAGCATTTTCTGCAATTTCTGATGTTTTGGTACATCCAGGAATATTCATCTACAGAGAATTTATACATCCAAAAAAATTGGTCAAATGAAAATTGGTACATCCAGGAAACTTGGCAATGAAAAGACTTCTGGTGAAAGAGAAAACTAAGCCATTTTTTAGGAAAATGGCTTCCCATTTTGAAAAGAGGATGTCATTTTCCAGACCTGTAAAAGATTAGAACAAAGACTTTCAGCAACCCTCTCAAATTTTTCCATTCAGCAACCCTCTCGAATGACTTTCAGATACCACCAGCCATCAATGGTCAATGCCGATCTCTGGAAAAATTTCAAGGGTTTTTTTAATAAGCTTATTTATATTTAATTATAAATTGAAAATACAAGGTTTTGATAAGTTTTCAATAATATTCAAATGATTTTCATGTATAACCAAACAATAAAAATATGCAAGTTATTTTCTCAAAATATTATTTTCCAGAAACAAGTTATTTTCCAGAAACAAACAGAGTCTAAGTATCATATACGGCCAGAAACTGGGAGATAACTATAACCACACCATTCTCAACCACAAACTTCACTTAAAGTTCCAAAATAGTTAGGATAAGGATAAAAGAATCATACAACAGACAAAGAAAATAAACTACATTCCTAATAAAGAACTTCAGTTCCAACACATTTTGCAGAACTTGACTTCTGTAAATAAAAAAAGAAAAAGGAGAAGGAGAAGTCACATAACAACCAGTAAACATGCTTAATGTGCTGACTATTTTTAATGAGACCAACATAACACATTAACAAAATCTGAACTATGGTATTAGATACATTCCCAAATACCTGTAATTTGCAACCTATTCCCAATTGATGTAGGGTTGAATTACAAACAGCCCTTGTGCGCTGAGCAGATAATTGACCTTCATGTTTTGTGGGATATCTTAGAAAAAGGTCACAGCTCACAGAATACTTTAAAACTGAATCCCCAAGCAACTCCAATCGTTCCATGGAAACTTTTTCACAAGATCTAGGTGTTGTTATGGCTTCCAGTATCTAATAATACAAAGATAAGATTAACCATTGAGTAAATGATTCAAAAAAATACAGCCACATAAAAATGAGCAATTTAACCAATAGATAGAACAAACCAATAAACTTGGAATATGGAAGTTGGAAACTTGACAGGCAATCTCTTGTCTAAGTTGGCTGGCTAACATCAGGGACTCCAAACGGTACATCAGAGATGGTAGTAAGTACGATGATTTCAAAGTCTGTATTGGAACATCAATACTGACTAAAAGCTCAGGTGGCATACGAGCAAACTGCCTCTGTTTTGCTACGACCAGGCCATCTTTTAAAGTATCTGCTCATTTAAGAGAGAGAACATATAAGATATAAGATAAAGGGAAGAGAAATTGCATTGCCCAATCCAACTCGACAACAGTTTCTAGCCTATTAATAGTGCGAACTGCCAACTTCCTGGGCTTCCTCAACTATGCAACCTCAAATGTCTTAACAAATTCAATATATCCCCTTGGCACTGCTAAAACATTTAGGAAAACATCTACCTGGAGATATTAGAATCAATGTGCCAGACTATAGGACTAGAACAGTTGGGCCAACATCACAAGATAATACCATCTTAAAAATGTGCTCAGGCATGCAATTAACACACCTTCATCAGGAGGATTCAGCAGGTTGTGTGGCTTATGACTTTGCTTTAACAGCAATAAAGGCTGCCTTGGACGCAACAGCACTATCCCGTACCTGACAAGAGATAGTGGTCATATAATCATCTATGGAACCATAAAGTCTTCTGCAGAGTGTGTGTGTGTGTGTGTCTGTATGTGTGTGTTTGTAATCAGTAAAGGATATCTATCGAAGATCGAATATCATCTAGGATGAGTTGCCTACTTTTTATTGAAGTACTCAGAAAATGTAGAGAACTTCGATGGTGCACCGCCAACATTTTGCTCAAAAGGACTCTCAGCAGATGCATCACCCACTACTTCAACAACAGAATATATTTTGCCTGTGTGAATTGCTAATACCACCATATCTTTCACTCTTTCTACATCAACTGAAATATTAGCAAAGTGGACTGCATTTCCACCACTGCACTCAGTAACAGATGAGCGCACCCTCTCACCATTATAATGCTCAGCACCCAAGAAACAGTTCTTCTTCAAGAATTCTACCACATTACTGCAACCATTAACTCCTCTCCAATTTATTTTCCAAGATTCATCACTTGAAGCACTGAATGCCTCGAGTGGTAGCAGCAAATACATGTTTGACAGGATCCAAAGTAAACTTGTTT
Organism: Ricinus communis; assembly: GCF_019578655.1. NCBI lineage: Eukaryota > Viridiplantae > Streptophyta > Magnoliopsida > Malpighiales > Euphorbiaceae > Ricinus > Ricinus communis. The sequence continues at coordinate 29,582,532 of NC_063258.1, forward strand.
CTTTCTGGAGCAAAAACTCTCTTGGTGATCTAGATGATTTGGATCCACTAAATAACTTCCCGAATAAGGCATTGAAAAACAATTCATGAAAGCACTTGGCCTTCATCATCTGATATGGAAAACAAAAACGATAAAGGACATAGCATTAAGGAAATACCTTCCCAGAATTGAAGTACTATTCAATTTATGAGCATGTTTTTACCTGTTCAGCATCTAAATGCACTTGTCCACAGGAAGAAACAGAAGCCCTAACTGTCTTCCTGACCAAGAAAAGGTCCAACTCAATATTTCCAACATCATCATCAAGCTTTGATTCAATGAGAAGAATATATCCAGAATATTTCTCACTGACAATGCTACATGAAAACTCAAATTTATATGCATGAAAGGTAGCCCCATTAAGATTCTCTCCCCAGCTTCCAGATAATGCATGAATGGGAGTTGTTCCATGCAATTCCTTCCTTTTTGTAGTTCCTATAGTTGTTATTTTTTGCAATTAGAGGGTACGACGTATGTGGGTATATAGAAAAGGAAAACTGTATATAAAAACACAGGATATGATTATACATGCAAGATGAAAATAATTATAGAAGTAAAGCACCATTGAATCTTTCAGCAATAATATCAGATAAATTATTGTCATGCAAAAGCTTGACGATAAAGAAGTACTACAATGGCATAATTACTATCCAAAACAAGAGTATGCCAAAATTACTTATAAGCAAACATGTCTATAAACAATGATTTTCATGATCCTTGCTATCTTGCAAACTGAAAGATGTTTATCATTGTTGCTTAGATCATTTTTGAGGTGCCAAGATTCATATACAGCAACCCAAGTTTCAAAGTCAGTATTCACTGAATATCACCATAGGATGATGGCTAGCAACTATTAGGATGAAATGTTCTTATATTCAATTCATACAACTAAATCAGATACCAAAGCATGCATACCTGCACCTGCTAGTGATCCTTTTCTCCTCACAGTATGATCATCTTCTGTAGGTTCCTCGACTGACGGTAGGAGATGATCATCCAGGGCACCCATTTGATGCAGCTGCTTACAAGCTTCCAAGCATGCAAGCTGCTTTGCCAGTTGTTGACTCCTACATACTGGGCCAACTATTGTTTGAAAAGCAGCACTAGCAGGTAACATCATTTTACATTGAAATGACTGCTCAAAACATTCAAACTCGAAAGTTGGCCTTGGTGTAAAGTACCTAGTAACAATGTGGCCAATTAAATTAGAACTAAAATTCATTGCTTCTATAAATATGTCCTCGGGAAAAAAAAAAGAATTTGTAAAGCAACAGAAACAGTTCAATACCTGTCACTGGGAAGCTTACTACAGTATCGCTGTATAAGGGTAACACTTGAATCTGCAGTAACAGAAGCTCCAGTCACATCCACAATATATGCTTCGGTTTCCTCGGGGACACATGTTTTCAGAGTCCAAACATCAGGATCTCTATTTATAGCCGTATTTGTCACTAACCATTCACTCCTAATAAAATCAAATAGTTGATCCCTCTGTTTCACATTTCCCCTAAAGATATACAAGCATTTACACCATATTCAGCCTTCATTGATGAAATAAACCACAAAAGAAAAAATAGAAACACAATTCGATAAAAAGCAAAATAATAGCAAACTTTACTAACTTAGCAATGACGCCTAGCATACATCTTATAGCATAAGTACAGAACAAGGATACCACCACACACAAGAGACTGATTCAATCTATAAGGATGAAGAGGTCATCACCTCTGAAGCATGATTATATATTGAGAATCATTCTGCCGAGCTCGTCCTCGAGATTGGGCATAACAGCATACCGTCTTGGGCAAATCAAAACATATTACACAGGAGCAGTTGGGCACATGAATCCCCTCCCTCAACACATCAGTAGAAAATAATAGATTGACCTACACATATGGGCACATACACTGGTTATCAAGTTTCCAAACTTATGAGGTAATTCATGATGTGCAAGATCGTATACCTTTCCAGAGCGAAATGCATACATGGTTTCCCTTTGTGTTTTTGGTGTCAGTGCATCAACTGATGTATTAGACCCAGTAACATATGAAACTGTGAAATGTACTAATGCTGCAACTTTCTTCACAAATCTTTCAATTACTTTGGCTGTAATTATTCTATCAACAAAAATGAGGCACAGTACCTCCTTATCTACTCTGCAACAAGAAAAGTTAAAAGTGAGATAAATTTGACAACCAAATGAACTAAATAAATGGACTACTGAAATATTTCCATTACCCAAATGATAGGAAAACCTGAAGCAGTTCATATAATTTTGGAGATATGTAGGACAAACGTACTGCCTTCAAGTAGTCAAATCCAAGATCCAAAAGATAACTATCACCTGAGAGAAAAAGAGATATTAGTAGCAAAAATTAACATCCTACTTAAAGCAGAAAGCAAAGACCAGCAAATTGCTTGAACCAAGCTCTGCTGAAAAGCATCACAAAAGGCACCAAGCAAACAAGGTACTTATTGGCAATACATTCTGGAGAGAGCAAAACTGCATATAATTTAATTTCTTGTCAACTGAAAAGGCAACAAAAGTGAAGAATATAATGACGATAGTACAGATGTTTTTTGAAGTTGAAATCTGTTACTAAAGAAGGAAATCACTTTACAAGTATGCAAGAAATATCATTATTTGCTAGCAATTAAATTAGCCAATCCCATGTGGATAGTAATTTCAGTTATTGCAAAATAGATCCTTCAACCATAGGAGAACAAATGTATCCTTCCTTAGATAAACCAGCAAAAGCAAAGTTACTCAAAGATTAGGGATAAATGACCAGAAAATTGTTGACAGTGACACTTCCAGTTACAGCTAATAATATGATAACTCAAATCTTAGATGACAGCTTAAAAGTATACATATACTGGGATAGAAGTATCAATTCAAATTAGACGTTTCCATATGGAAAGGAAGTGCACCACATGAACATATGTCCATATGCATAACTATGAGAAGAATAAACGAAGGAATCTCAACTTGATTGTAGCAGATTTAATTAACTTGTAATGAAAATGAGAAAGCAGAAAATGGTTTCCAAAAGTTTTCAGGAAAAAGAAAACAAATATAGAAGGTACTAATTAGCATACCATGTGGCAAATAGGTGCCTATTATGCTCAGCACTTCCTCAAGGAAATATTTACACTTCAAAGAAATTTCTCTGTAAATATCAAATGCCGCTGTGGAGGGAGAATTCTCTAAACAAATTTTGACAGCCTACAAAAGAAGTGTTAAAAATAATAAATTACAAACGGAAGGGAACACAATTATGAACTGAACATTCTTGAAGCCCAAGGAGACATTGTACTCATATTTATATGACAGTTACTCGAGTTAAATAGCAATATGTATGAGGAAAAATTGCATTAGTGTTTATAAGGAGACAAACAAATACTATAAATGCAATAGTATCTATAGAAATTGCAATTGAGAATACAGGAGAGTTGACAGGATAACACATCGTTTTTTCCTTCATCACATCAGTGTGCTTCCCTTTGATTTCAGATTACAAAAAGAGTAATCATACCTCATAAGCACATATGAGGCCAAGTTCTTCAAGGCAATTCAAAATCTTCGAATAGTCATTGTACAACCGCTGTCGCAGTGTCTTATATCTATCATCTGCATCTTTGTAACTGCTTTGGATTGACCCTTGCAAACTTAGCAAGGAAGCATCAAACTGTCCATGCATATAAGTATAGTCGATTTCTGTATAAAGTGCATAATCCACCACACAAATGTATCTATAATCAATGAAGGAATACCTTGGACCATGAAGCTTCAATCTTAGATTTAATATCTGAGCTATAAAGCTGTGCTATGTCATAAAATTTACATATTTCTCTTGCAGAGGGAACATGGACATCCATTTCTGTCCTGTCTTCAATAGTGTAAATCTGCAGCAGTGCACATGCAAGACATGGAAGAATGAAGAATCAAACTGAAACCTATTAGTGCAGGGAATGACAATCTAGAGTCAAAGATACCTGGGAATCCAAAATGGTCTCGAGTTCTGATATTTGATCCTCACAGTCCACAGCAGAAGAGACACCTAGCACATAACAATTGACATGTTAGAAGTAGTTCTGGTGACCAGAAGCTTGGTACGTATATACAATATATTGGGCTGTTTCAAGATTACTTCAAGTATGAGGCTAGAGCAGTTTTTCAAATAACGACCAGAAGCCAATGGCATACATAAGAGGCATTCCCTTTACCAAAAAATGTTCCAGCTGAGCCAGATAATTACTTAAGTTCTCACGTTAGAATTCATACTATGAGTAGATTTTTAAACCCACATTCAAAAGCAACAAAGGTACAAGCATTTATAATAAATAAAAAATCTTTAAAGAAAAAAGAACGGAAACTGTGGACATCAGCATCGCACCAGCTGTGATCATTGTATTAGGTCTATGATCAAATACAAACACATGTAAAGCACAATTGACTAAACCCGAGCAGCATAGCATGAAATACTAAGTTGCAAGCTGATCACAGGCTGCCTCCAGTGAAATGCTATAGAGAACGCATATGAGCCAAACAAGGGGGCATTAAATATATGAAATAATAGGCTCTCATAAAGATAATAATCAACTTTTGTGCTTTTAGGACCATTCAATCATAAACCAAATATACCACCGCAGAGAGGTCATACCTTTTTGAACAACAGGTGAAGCGGTCATTCCAAATATCTTTGGCTTGTTACTCAATTTGTGGTAGAATTCCTTCACCAACAAAGTGTTTAAGTAACTATTCATAAGGAAAAATCAAAAACCTCGCGTATATAACTTGAGAGAAGATGCAACAACTATGGGTATAGAAATTGGAAGCCAACCTTCATTATTTTTGTACAAGGATGATTGCCTGTAGTGCGATGACATTCATCAATTATCATCAAGGATACCATTTCTAGATTCAAGAATGCCTTTCGCAAGGCATCCAAAAGGATCTGGGGTGTCATAACCAATACCTACAAGATAAGAAATGATAAAGCATTAATAGTAAACTAACATCATTATTACTTGATTATTAAATGTTTTAACCTTCAAACAAGGATCACAAGTTTATAACCAAAGGAATATTGCCTGTTCCCTGAAAGGATAACTACAGACTTTTCATTTATTCTGTCCCTGGTTATCTATCAACAACTATAAACATAAGTGTGGAATTCAAAATTGACCTGATTTAAACTCACTAGCTGACCAAAAAAGCAACTAGAAGAACACGAGTCTAGGGAGAATGGGGTAAAGAAGACTTCTCTGGTTCTGAAGGAAAATTCAATTGAATAGTTCTCTAGCCTAAAGAGTTTTAGAAGAAAAACAAGACCATTATCAAATGCATCTTTGAGGTATTCTCAACCTTTTCTTTTTCAGAGATACATACACTATATCTAAGCAACATAGAAACTACACATCTGCGACAAAACTGGTTCATTACTCACGACATTGCACAGACAAACCCCACTACAAGAGGTTCAAACAAAATTGTTGTAATAGCATAACATGTGTGAACAGAGTCTACAGGGATAACCAAGAAGCATAAAATATTTTAATTCAAGAACATATGAACTAGACTTACATCGTGCTCATTGATCTCCTTTTCCCAGACCTTCATACTCCATCCATCTATCCCTTTAGCTCCATAGTACTCTCCCACTTTAAAATTTGTGTTATCTTTAATAACCTCGTATTGCTGCAGGCAGAAAACCAACTACTTCTCAGCATGTGCACCACTCAACCAGCCACGTCATGTATGGGCAACAAGAGAGCAAAAGTAACTGTAAAACACTTGCGAAACAAATCCGTTTATTCTTCCTTGCAATAAACAAAAAGGGGCAAGTTTTTGTGCAACGTACAGAAAAAGAACATCTAATAAGCAACCATTTACACATAATATTTATTGAAAACGAAAAAGAATAATAAGACATGCCTGATTAACAAGATGAACAGTGGGAGCTAAGAAAATAATCAATTTTTTAAAGTCATTCGACTTGATAGCTTGGCCAATTTCTCTAATTAGCATAACAGCTATCATCGTCTTTCCAGCCCCTGTCTCCAACACAGCTATAGTGTTTCTCTTCATAGCCACCTCAAAAACCTTCACTTGATAACTGCAAAAATTACAGCAGCAACAAAAACCCACGAACATAAGACAACATGCAACAGCAACAAATAACCAAAAATATAACCACATTAATCAAAAACCCATTAAAATCCAAAAACCTTCTAGGATTAAATCCTTTGCCAGTAGTAGTGGATGTAGTAATAGTAGAATCAGGTTTTTGGGAAGCAGCATCATGATCATGATGATGATTGGTTCCATTCAAACCCATATCAACAAAGTCTTGTAAATTGTTCATCTCATTAAAACTCCTTTTGAGAGGGTTCCTGTCTTGTTCCATTGGAGTATCCATTATAATAACTATAACAATAAATTCTTTATATAAAGAACATCAGAAAGTAAAGCTGAAAAAATTTAATATTACTGCAAAGATTGTATTTTACTCTGTACAATTACAGGAAAAGAAAGGAAAATAAAATAAATGTGAAGAAGTAATAAGGGAAACGAGAATTGGGTTGGTAATAAACTTTCAGACCACACAATGTGTTGTGCTATTTCTTCTTTTTTCTTTGCTCAACAGTGCTATATCTTATGATAAAACTAAAACAATTAACAAATTTGAAATTAGGGTTATTTTCCGTTTCTTTAAAATTCAATTGAGGGTTTATATTAGATATCTATTTTTCATTTTCTTTGTTGGTTGATTTTAAGGGAAAAAGAAAAACAGAAAGGTGAAAGAGTTTGGAAAGAAGCAGAAGACCCTGTTCGGCAAAAGAACATGCCTAGGCGGAAAGAAGTACTGTTTTGTTCTTTGAAGTTTCAGAGTAAAATAGTACTGTTACAAAGAATGTGCCTACAAATCATGCGCCCTGGATCGCGTGACTAAGAGTGTCTTAATAGAACCGGACATTGAATAGTAAAACTTAAAACGTCCAGAATTCGGTTCCAAGAACCAACTGATTAATGTGATTTTTAAGAGTTTACTTATAGTTTGTCGGGTTTTTATAAAACTTCTCCATCTGTTTATTTTTGAAATAAAAATAAAATTCTATTCTTTAATTTTTAACTAAATTTTTAATGATAAGTTTTTATATTTTTTTATATAAAAAGTTATTTAATTTAAAATGAAACAAAAAAAAATTATTTCATTAATGAATATAAGATAGATGAATTTATTCTCATAAATTAATGAATTATTCATTCTTCATTTTATTCTTTTATGATATTAATAATATAGATGAATTTCTTTGAAACTAAAAAATATAAGATAGATGAATTTATTCTCATAAATTTTAGAGATAAATATAAAAAAAAATACTTTATAAATTTACCACTTAACAATTTAGAGTATGTGGTTTTTTTAAGATAAAATGAGACGCGTGATTAAAATTATGATGAAAACAAATATTCCACCATTAAAACGTATATATTGACAAAAATTTAGTCATATTTATTATGATCAGCTTTCATTATCATATTTTTCGTATTTGATAATATGAATTTAAAACTTAATAATTCAAAACATCATTGTTTGACCGTTAAACTGATCTCATCAGATCAATAGTTTCTTAAACTATTATTTAATGGTAGGATAATGGAATTAGAAAAGCTTCAAATTTATGTTATTAAACATAAACAGCTCGATAATGATCACTGATCGGAGTGAATATAGTCGAATCCTTACAAATTGAGACTTTTTACGGCGAGATATATTTTATAACCACATATTTTTCTTTAAAAAAAAGATTACATACTATAAATTATAAAATAGTGAAACTATATGATACTTTTTTGCACATCTCTAAATTTTATTAAAATTCAACAAGGACGTGCTTTGAAATGAAAAGTTATAAATTTTAATTTCAATTATCATATTAAATTTTTATATTCTTTAATGAAATAAGAATTGATATATATTTTAATAAATACTTAGTTACGAATTAATTTTTGTAAACTAATAATTAGATTTTCAATTAAAACAAGTTTTAACTTTGGATTCAAGCTTTCTTAGATTTTATTTTAAAGCTTTTCTATCTATATGTTTGTGTTATTAGAGCAACATAGCTGAGTCAAAATTGGAATCACTAATTCTGAATTAACCGTTCGGTTTAGTAGGTCAATATCGGAATTATGAGAAAAAAAGTTTTAGCCTTGAACCAAACCAATACTTTCTCCGGTTCATAAGTTTTCTGGTCCTACTAATCGGTTTAGTCTATATTTGATCTATGTGAATGTGATATTCCTCCAGAGTTTGGGTTCTAGGTATAGTTATGTATAACCTCAACTCTAACATGACATATTTTTGTTATGTAATATTTCTCTAGAGATTGGGTTCTAGGTATGGTTATGTGTAACCTCAACCCTAACATGACATGTTTTTGTTTTGTAGGCTCCAACAAACTTGTATGAGAAAATTTACTGCAGTTAATGGCCCACTGTAAATATGTTTATCATACGCATATATATTTACGTTTATTTTAAAACTATTAAGAATTTTATGTACAAATTAGTTAAATTGTTTTAAGAATTGTAATTGAGTCGAACAAATTTCGCAAATTATTTGAAAAAATATTTAAAATGATATCAAGTCGAGCATGAGCTTGAGTTATATATCACCAAGCTAGCTCACGGGCCTAATCAAATTTAACCGAACCGTGTTCATTCCCTAACTATCAGTTACTAACTATGTTTGTTAATTTTGAATATCATGTAATGGCTTAACAAGATAATGCTGCATTTGGAAAAATAATTATCATGCTTAGTTATGTGAGCTATTTATACGGTTGTATAATTTGAATCATGCTCATATGATAATTTTTGCCTGCAAACAACAAAAGAGGGATTTTAACTAAATCGACCTTCATAAAAATCAAAGAATTTCTGCAAAATAAACTCAGGTAATCATTTCTCAGTCAGTAAACAATTATGTCGATACTCAACTCCAAAAGGTCTTTTAAGAAGTTCCTAAATAAATCTATCTTCCTTGAGATATAATTAAATTCATGAAAAGTTTTAAATGTCTACAATGAACAATCATCGTAAAGTATTTCTGTATGTAGGGGGGAAAGGGAGGAAATTTCTGGTTGAACGCTTATTAGTAAGATGTCAATTCTACCAATAATCACCACAGGAGCAGCTTCCACTTGTAAAAGAATGGAAGCGATTTGCATCTCTCAATACAATTTCTCTTTGATAGACCTTTGATATGAACTTGATAGCATTATGGCAATCTCCGCAGACACGGAGGTTTTTAATCACTCTAATCCTGCTGGATGGAGGAGTTCTCAAGAGTGCATATGCAATAGCTAGCTTCTCACTGTGATAATACAGCGAACGTTCTTTCTCCTCTTCCTCTACATTTAGTAGCACAAAGTCTTTATCAGGGACATATCCTTCTTTTTTGATCCGCTTCATCATCTCCTCCACCTTATCATATATTGAATCAGTCTCTGGATGGGATCTATCTTCCACCACAAACACATGCATCCTGTTCTTCACATCTATCCAACTAAACCCTGGATCCTTCTTTACATTCTTTCTGTGCATTGTTTTTCTAGCATTAGTTACACCATCCCATTGATTGGAAGCAGCAAATATATTAGATAATAGAACATATGCTGACGAGTCGGATGGCTCCAAGGCCATGAGCCTTGCTGCCAACCTTTTACCAGTATCCATATCCCCCAGAACTCGAGAAGCACCTAGCAAGGCTCTGTACATTGAAGCAGAAGGTTCAAAGGGCATTGATAATATCAACTTTTCCGCCTCTTCAACACGCCCTGCACGTCCAAGGGCATCAACAAGACAAGAGTAATGCTCAATCTCAGGCTCAATACCATAATCTTTGTGCATCGAATGAAAATGCCCATAGGCTTCAGAAACATGGCCGGAATGACTACAGGCAGAAAGAACACCAATGAAGGTAACTTTGTCAGGTTTAATGCTATGAGATTGCATGACTTTAAAAAGGTGAAGGGCTTCTTCACCATGTCCATGTTGTGCTAGACTCACCAACATGGCATTCCAAACTACAATGTTTCTGACATCCATTCTTCTAAATAAACAATATGCATCTTCTATAATCCCACACTTAGCATACATATCTATAAGTGAGGTCCCAACAAAAGGATCTGATGCACATTCAAGCTTGATTACATTTGCATGAATCTGTCTCCCCTGTTCCAATGCTGTTAGACAAGAGCTGGCTTTGATAAGGGTAGCAAAGGTATATTCATCAGGTAGGATGCCAGAGAGCCTCATCTGACGGTATACGGAAAGTGCACGGTCCTCATCTCCATTTTCAACACATCCTGAAATCATAATTGTCCAGGCAACATCATCAGGCACAGGGATGTTGTCAAACAACAAGTGTCCGTCTTCCATGTTTCCACATTTAATATACATATCAAGAATGCCACTGCTGAGAAATAGGTCTGAGTTCAAACCAAATTTTATTGCAAGAGCATGAATTTGCTTCCCTTGTTCCAACCTGACCAAACTACCGCAGGCTTTAGCAGCAGTTGCTAATGTGTATTCATCACAACTCTCCCCTTTTTCATGCATGAAAGCAAAAAGTTTCAGTCCTTTATCATGATCGCCACAGATTATGTATCCAAACATCATTGCATTCCATGCTGCTAAATCAAATTTATTTTTGTTCTCAAAAATAAATTCTGCTTCTGCCATTAATCCACTTCTGGAATAAACATCAATCAGTGCAGTCGAAACAAAATTTTCAGCAATTATTGAGGTTTTTGTGACATAAACATGAATCTGCTTGCTAAGAAACAACCCCTCTGTAAGTGAGGAGCAAGCCTTTAACACACTAGCTAATGTGAAATGATCCGGTTGAAGGCCGTCACGTAATAGACCTACAAGTAAATTCACAGACTCTTTCTGTAAACCGTTCTGTGCATAGCATGATATCATGGAGTTCCATGAAATTAAATCCAACTCATTCATGCCAGTAAAAACTGTGTGTGCAAGAGAGACAAATCCCATCTTTGAATACATGTTGATAAGACTGTTTGCAACAGAAACCACAGAATCAAACCCAGATTTCAAAGTCATACCATGAATTAGTTTCCCCAACATTAAGTCACCTGTACCAGTAGCTGCAGCCAAAACCACGACTAATGTCACATTATCATATTTCACATGTGATGATGTAAGCATATTGATAAAACAATCAACAGCAGCCCAAAATGCACCAGCTTGGAGATACTCTGACAATTTCTTATTCCACATAACAACGTCAGTATTATCATCACAAAAAAACAATTTAGTTGCATAAGCTTGAATCTGCTCAATGTACCTCCTTCCTGTATCATAGCCAACCTCAGATATCCCACTGACAACACACCGCATACTAGCATCATCAGGACGCAAACCACTCTGATGAAACTGGGAGAAGAAAGAAAGTGCTTCTTTAACTAAACCCATTTCCACATAAGCCTTGAGCATAACATTCCATAAAACCACATCCCTCTCTTGCATGATGTCAAACAAACCTCTAGCCTCCCTAACTAACCCGAATTTCGAGTAAATATTAACCAAAGCTCCCGAAACAAACACATCCAATTCGAGACCTATTTTCACAGCATACCCATGTACAGCCTGTGAAGCACAAACATACCCAGATAGCAAACACAGCTTCAGCATTGGGGCCAGAGTCAACTTACTAGTTGAAACAAAGCGCTCTCGAAGAAGACGGAAAATATGAAAACCCTCAACAACATGGTCGTATTCAGACTCATCTGATCGCGCATAAGCAGACAAAACAGCATTCCAAGTAACAAGGTCTCGGTCAGGCGTTCTATCGAACAGTTGGCGTGCGGAAGAGACAGAGCCACATTTGGAGTACATAGTAATCAGATTGTTGGCCAAGAAGCGATCTGAAGTAAGGCCAGAGGTAATGATGTTTGCATGGATGCATTTTCCTAGATGTAAGTTGGAAGTAGAGACTGCGGCGCGGAGGAGAGAGAAGCATTGGGAGGAGGAAGGAGAAGAAAGAGAGGAAAAACGGAAGGGAAAGGAAAGGAGAGAATAAGAGTGTGGAGATTTGAGAGAAAAGATGGAATCGGGTTTGAGATTCGATTTTAAGAGCATTTCTTGTGTGGAGATTGCATGCTTCGGAGCTTTCCCTCCAACTTTCAAATATCTGGTATAGCTTCGCAATATTAATAAGAAAAATCAAAAATACCTGCAAATTACTGATTACTTTTTGTTACAATGCTTGAATTTAATACAGATAGTTCAACTTGATTATATTCTGAATTAAATAATGATCACAAACCAAACAATCGCTCGTTTTGCCTCCTTTCGCCTTTTGCCCTCTTTTCCCTCCAGGTTCAAGAGAAAAATTATATTCCCCAGATAAGAATTGGACATCTGAGAAGCGACAGCCAATAAATGTTTGATCGTTTTCTTTCAGGATCATCGTTCGCACTTTCTGCGATTTGTTGTATTTTTCTTCACCACCTATAAATGTTAGTTCTAAAGCAGGTGGATGTTTAAGTTGTCATGACCGCTCTATTCAATCCATGTGCCCGAGTATCAGGAATCAACTCATCATGAGTCTCTCCTTCAGATTATAGTTTCCTCAAGTGCACGCAAATTCTCAATTATGATGCCATCACTTTTTAAGTTCTAACCCACTCAGACTGCCTGTTTAGAACTTCCTCCGACAGCATAATCCATCCATTCATGAAACAGGCAGGCAACGAAAACGTCAATCAAATCCAACTCATCACTAGAGTCGACAATTAATCCTCTCCAGTCATTTTCATTATGCACGCAACAGTCCACCTGGGATGGGGTGCAGGTTCCCGGAGCCACTTACGACCGGAAATTTGTTTTGGGTATGAGAAGGGGTTCCAACGAGTACCCAGCCACCGCTCAATAGTCACGATTTGAAGAATTGTACTATCATGTAATTCAATTCTATCAGTTACATCTGAGAATTTAAAAAAAAAAAAAAAAAAAGAGAGAAAGAAAATGTAACAAAAAATAAGGTACAAAATTAACAAAATGCAAAAAGTTGTAAAAGATCGGCTGATGTAGGGTCCGTGATGGCTCCCGAAAGTAATGCCGATGTCAACCGGTTAAACCTTCCTTAATAATACACTTCCTGCTTCCTTTCCTTAACCCTTCCTTTTCCTAAATTTTTCTTTTTTTTAAGAACCTCATTTTTTTCTCTTTTTTTTCTTTCCATTTTTCAGGCTTTCAACTACTTTTTGTCTTCCATTTCTTCTCATGTACAGATACAAGAATGATTTTATGACTACGGCTTGGATTTTGCATTTGTCAAAAAAAACTCCTATACCTCACGTCAAGTCTCTGTCTCAATAGATCACTACCCGTAGCAGCCCTGGCTGTGGTTCAGTGTAATCAAGGCCCTCTTCTTCAAGCAGGTATTGCTGGACAGCGATTGGCAGTCTTGCTGGAGTTCGGGAACCCCTTGTGTGATGACCTGTCCCAACACAAATATAAACCTGCAGCCGCTGATCTGCAGCTCGAGCTGTGCTCCTGAGAACACTTAGTTCATGCTTTAGCACATGAATTGCTTCACTCACATGTAGACCATGAAGGTCTATCATCCGTTCATGTCCTCTCCCATTTCCCTGCATCTCGGAACTAATTGGGTTCCTGGGGAAAAGAAAGGCTTATAAACACACCAAGAGAGAACTGAACAAACAACTGGGGGGAAATTGCTTACAAGCTAGTTTCTTTAAAGATGCATGGGAAAAATGCAATATAGACATTTCTAGAGGAACTCAGAGGCAAGAACAATATAAGAGCATAAGGAAAAGAAAAAAAAAGGCAAGGACGAGAGGGAAGAGAAGCAGATCAAAGAAAATTAAAGATACCACTGTATCAGCATGATATTGTTCCTTTAGTGAGGAGATGGGCACTTAAAAAGGATTACCACAAAAGAAAATATCACCTCACAAGTTCAAGACATCAGATTGTCACAGCAAAGATTAAAGGCAATGCTTCAAAGTAGTTTATTAATGATTAAGCCAGGCATAACAGCCGGTCACCATGGTCAAGTACGATAAATAAGTATTAACAAACCTTAGGCGATATATAGATTCCTGAGCCTTCCCATGAGCTGCTTTCATATGCATATTATGCAGCTGCCCTTTCACGCTTAATTCTTTGGCTAGAGCCTTATTTCCAATGAGGTATGCTTGCCGTGCCTGTTTTAAGATGTAAAAACCATTTAATTTTAGTGAATGATAAATTTATTTAATCAGTTTGTTACTTGACCATGAAACGATTTGAAGGATTAAAACAGACTGACATAGTCTGCAAGCATTCTTTTCTGAATTTGTAGCATGTGACCTAACTGACAGTATTGTAGTTCACTTTCATTCGAAGAAAACAGAGGTACAGTTGCTATTTGTAGAAATTAGATTACTCGGCCTAGAGGAATTGCTTTGGTCTGTGCACTTCTAGACCATGTGCACTCACATTAAAAGGAAACCATGAGAATCTCCAAGTCGATTCGAGGTTGTTTTATCAAAGAGCATTTAAGAGAAGGGTCAAAAAGGCAAAGAGCAAACAGCATATTCTTAACAAATTTTGAGGATTACCTGTTCAAAATAGGCATTTCGTAACCTTGCATGATCACGAGCTTCTTCCCGCAACTCAGAATACATATTTGCTGCCATCCAACAATGTTAAAGCAAATCTAAATGCAGAAGTCATTTGTCCCACAAATAAAAGATGCATAAATGCAAGTAGGTTTGTTGAATAAGGAACATTACCCACTGCTTCTCCAGTTTCAAGCCAGACAGGAGCTGCTCGAGCTGAACCACGATTTTGTGCCCGCTCTGAATAAATGCCTCTCCCGTTTCCACTGCTATATGAGCTAGCTAACACATGAGAACTTCTGCTTGAACCAACCGCGGAATCAGCAGAACCATTTCTCTCATACTTCCATATGCCAGAATCTTGAGATGCCAACTTCCTGACAGCTGAAGCAAAATCTATTGCACCACCTCTAGATGGGGTGGAGGAACTGGATTTGAATAAAAGTATGTTCTCTTTGTCAGAAGATCGATAAGGATTGCCACTTTGCTGAATATCATCCCCAGAATATTTTGAAGGACTATTCTGACTATCTGGCACGGGAAGCGCTGGAAAGTCCATGGCACTAAGATTGGGAGCTGACAACGCCTTTGAGTTCATATTCTGATTGAAACCACCATCGACTTGAAGCTACAATTTAAGACAATATGTACAGTGAGGCCTTCTATACAAGAAGCATTACAAATGTATACCAAGGAAAAGATAAGTTTATAATCTTTAAAGATAATTACAAATAGTGTTGCATATTGTAATATAATCTGACTGTTAAAGCCAAATGCTTTCGAAACATCAAGCCCTAACACACAAACCAATTAGCACAGATAACTACAAAAACAAATGTGAAACATCAGCACCAAAAGAGAATCACTAACACCCAATTACCAGGCCACAGTGACTTAAGAACTGAAGGCTACACACACAGCCTATATTAGGAATTTAGAATTGAGTCGCCCCAAAACTCTCAGGAGAGCCAGCTCTTTCCTGCCAAAATAAGGCATAAAGGCATTGCTCACCACCATTAGCATCAAACCAACAGAATCAACCATTGCAGATCTACAGAGTTTAAAACATGTAAGTAGTTTCTTGATGCATTGCACATGTTTTAATAGAATTTGCGGATAACTCTATTAGATACGACATAAGTAAATCGTCCGAATGCTAAGCTGTTTGTTTCTCAAAAATCATTTTCTGACTTAATTCTTGAGGACAGCAATAATAGCTTCCATAATGACGAACGGATGCCAAATAATCAGTATCCAGGAAAACCATTGAACGGCTGAACATATAAACATCAGATGCAATGAAAAAGACTTCCATACATTAGCAAGGGCAGTTAATTGCCTTTAAACTGCAAAAAGTCACAAGTACAATCTCATCACAACAAAGGAAAATTACATGCAAACAAAGGAGTCTACCTCTAGCTGAGTAAGCATCTCAATAGTGAGATTTAAGTCGTATCCATTTGCAAAGTAAACCTCCGCAAGGCTTTCAGCAGCAAACCCAGGGAAATGTGAAGCCAAAAAGTCTAAAGGATTCATGTCAGGTTCATCAACTATTGCCTGTTCACCTAACATATCATTCATAAATCCCCGCCTTGAATTCCCATTGTATGGATGTACCTCCCTACCATTGCCAAGAAGGTGATCATTGTTAATAATCTGCTTGTCCCACGGTTTAGTTGGCAAATTCAAATAACCAGCTGCTGAAGTTGGATCTTCTCCATAAGAAGCAATAGCATATCTCATCTTTTCACTGAAGCTGCTACCATTTATATGCCTTGGGGATGGTTCCTGTTGCTCGGTTAATATGTATCCACTGCCAACAGAAGCAGGGAACTTAGGAACTTCACTGCTGTCATGCAAAGACAAGCCTGCTAAAGAGAGCCCTCCTAGTGATTGAGATTCATCTTCTCCCATGACCTTGAAGTCAGGGGTGATATCATCAGGGAGCTGATGGCGCCAGAACTGATGGGCCTCCTCATCAGATGTAGTAGAAATAGAAGACTCTGATCGATCAAGAACTGCTTTCCCTACAGGCCCAGAAGTAGCAAACCTTGCTGTAGTGGCTGCTGCATTTGATGTACTTCCAGATGGTGAAGATAACGATCTAAGGGAAAAGGGAACGAATTCTGCTGCATTTGGATTCAAAGCAGTTGCCTTGCTGGGAATATTTAGCTTGGTGGTGTTGGTTTGAGACCCTTTCTTAGATAAGCTCATTTCTTTAAAAATGGAAATAAGAAATACTCTACATGTATTAAACACACTGATACATGAATTAACCCTTATGTAGCAGCAGCACGCTTTATCCAAAACCTGCAAAATAGTTACATTTCATCATCCTAATCAGTCAAGCAGACAAAACAGCTATATACAATGACATAATCACATGCATATAGTCCAGTCCATGCCACAAATAAACGTGATATTAAATAATGTTAAAACTGCAACTGCCATATCTAAATTACAGTCCTTACAGAAACCTTACTATAAGTGTTCCCAAAAACAATCACCATCTCAGCTTTAACAGCTACACTAAATAAAGAAATGTATACACAGCAGCGCTTAACTACTTATTTATACCATACAAGCACAGTAAGCTGAACCTCAATTATAGCATATAGTATTAGCAGCCTCCTAATTGCATAATAAAAAATGAGTAAACAAGCTTAATTGTTTACTATTAGTAACACGTACACAACTATAACCTCAAAAACAAGTAATACACGAATAAAAGATTATAACTTCAGTAAAAAACAAGACCAATTGCATTAAATAAGACTCAATTTCACATAATTGACAAATTAACAACCTTTAACAAAAGACCAATGGATAAATTAGCTCCATTTCCAATAGAGAAAGCAAATCCACAAAAAACCCTACATAATTACACAATATAACTCATTAATTAACACAGATGAAAAGAAGACCAAAACTTTGCACAAAATTTGACAAAAATATCAGCAATAAATACCTAAAGCAATCAAGAACCACAAAAACAACAAGTTCAGATATCAGCACAATTAATTCACGTAGATCTCAAAAAAATACTTAAAAGTCAAAACTAGCTCAAAAAGAACCACAAGAAATAAAGAAAGAAAGAATTAACAAAAAAAAAAAAAGATCTAGAACAACAAATAAATTTTAAAAAAAAAAAGAGTAATAAAAATTAAACCTTTGCGAACCAAATCAAATGGATCCATAGTAAAGATCGGAGAAAGACTTAAAATAAAAGAAAGATAAGAGAAACAGTGAAAAGGATAATAGAGAGAGAGGTTAAAGCTTTTCTTTTGGTGTATCGATTTTCGAGCTTTCTTTTTCTCGTGTGTTCAAGTATTATCTCTCTTTTCTTTTTTTTCTTTTTTTCCTCAGCTTTCTGTTTGTGTTTCCCTCTCTAGAAAATTTTCTCTTTCTTTTTTTTTTTTTTTAATTTTCTTTTCCTTTTGGGTTTCTGGGTTAAGGGGTAATACCAGAAACCAGAACCACAAAAACTATATATAAAAAGAAGACAACAACAAGCCCAACCCTTCGCCACTCGATTTGACCCTTACCCTTTCCTCTCTGTCTCTCTCTCTCTCTCTCTCTCTCTCTCTCTACAAAACAAAACTAATCAACTTGATTTTCTTTTTGGTTTTGTTTTTATTTTATTATTTACTGGTTTATATTATTATATAATGTTGTGCTGGTTGGGATTTGAGAATTGAAAAGTGGACATTACTGTTTTATTAATTTATTTATTTTGATGGGTGAGTGTCCTTTACTTGAAGCCAGATGGCCATAATGTGTGAATTTTAATTCTTTTTTTTTTCTAAATAAGTTGCTACATTTATCAACTTATTTTTTTAGTTATTTATTTATATATTTCAACTGTTGTTATTATTTATTATAAATAAATTAACTATAAATAGAAATAATTCTTAAAATTTTATAATTATTATCATATTTAAAAAAGCTATAATTCAAAATATGTTTAAATGTATTTTTATATTTTAAATTAATTTAATAGATATTAAATTTATTTTAAAATATTTTTTAATTAATTTATTGACCGTATATAATAATATTATAAAAAAATAAAAAAAATTAGAATTAAAAGTATATATTTAAAAAATTAACTATAAAATGTAGTTAAATTATTATTTAATTAGTTTAATAATTTATTAAATAATATACTTAATCAGATAAATATAGAAAGATAATAAAAAAAAATTTATCTATTTTTTTTTATAATATTTTAAAATAAAAAGAAATTAATTTATAAGATCGTAACTAAATAATAAAGAGACGTATTTTTTAATATAATAATCATAACAAAGTGAATATAGATTATAAAGTTTAGTTTTGGGATTTATTGGACATCATGAACAAGTTGAGGAGGCACGTTGCTATTGTTTACATCCTCCATAAGAACAATGTACGCATCAACCAAGTAATTAACATCAACTAATTTATTATCTTTTTTCATAAGTTTTTTTTTTAAATGATAAAGATTATCTGAAAACTAATATAATGTTAATATTTTATTTATAAAACATCAAATGGACCGTTGGATATATAACAAAAAATAATTATCTTTTTTTTATTTAGAAAGTATTGTCCAAGTGAGGACTAGTAATAGAGGAGCACCATCCCTCTCCAACAGAAATTCTTGTCCATATTTGTGCTTTCTCCAAATAAAAACTTTTTTTTTTTTCTTTTCTTTAAGCTCCACCATTGTTGCAGAGGTTTTCCGTGGTTATATATGCTAGTTTATTTATGATTAATGTACCAAAACAAATCATATTTTGGTAATATATCAGTAAATCTTGCGACAACTGAATTTGCTGACTCATTTTTATTTTTTGGACACGTAATTATTAAATGCAAAAATCAGATATGGAGGATGCCCATTTGGATTTCCCAATTAAAAACCATTTTGTTTTTTATCAACGGTTGAAAATTAATAAACGATGAGCTCTTATAGCATTGATCGTGATACACTGAGCAGTGGATTTGAACAATTTTTATAGAGAAAGTTAATATGAACATGGAGCAGCACTAAGAATTTTGTTAGGGATTGTAGGTAAACTTATGAAAATAGGGGACAGAACAAGAAAAAACTAATAGAAATTGAAAGTAATTTTTTTTATAGGAAATATATGAGTATTTCGTTAATAAAGATTAATAAATATAATATTGTTATAGAAATCAAATATTTAAAAATATATATAAATAGATAAGTACAATATTGACGGAATAATAAATTACAATTTTGTGAAAAATATATGCTCTATTTAATGACATTAAACCACATATTAATTTTATAAGTATTTTTTTACAAATTAAATTATTTGAATGTCAGACTTAATTTTTTTATTTTCTATCACCACTCTTATAAAAAGACAACTCATTATATTTATAGAAAAAGAATCACATAACTGCCTAAATGATAATATAAAATAATTAAGAAAAAGATAGAATCGCTATCAATTTAAAATCGTTATGAATAAAAATATAAAACTTTGATAAAAAATTTTAAGAATGAAAGGGAACAAGCAGTTAGAATCTCTATTTTAAGTCTAAACCGACTTCAAATTGATAGCAAACATAAATGGAAAATTCTTATGTAAGGTAGCCTGATTCTTACTATAGTGCAGATAGTTGTATGTTAAGGTAGCCTGATTCTTCTTTTTTCTTTTTTTGTTCATCTATTAATATAACAAGCTGATATCACATGTCATTTTGAAAGAAAATTGTGTATAAAATAAAAGTAATTAATGTAACAGAAAAACCCAGTAAATCCAGCTTCAAACCTGAAGCTCTTTGTCAGCACTGAAGCAGCTGCCTCTTTTTCCTTTGCATCTTTCTCATGGTAATAGTCCTCGCTCCTAGATGATAACAGGACGTTCCTCTTGTTAATAGTAGCAACCGCTACAAGAGCTAAGCCTGTAAATGGACTTCCTTCCGGCTTATCATTTCGATAATATCGATTTCCAAGCAGAAAAATGACTAGTCCGATGAAATTTGCAGCAAGACATATGCCAAATCCTAGCGCCCAACTAGCATCTTCCTCTATGATGACGATTGCTGTTGCACCAACAACAGAAGAAGAATACAGAGTGAAGAAAAACCAGATGAAGAAAGTATTCTGATGCTCAGGTTTATTGAATTGGTTTGCTCCCATTGTTGCTAAAGTATATTGAGATCCTACAAAGCCGACAGATGTCAGAAGCAAGGATCCATATAGTAATGAATATTGAATGCCTGAAATGGGGCCTGGCATAAACTTGACCCTATCTCACAAGGTGCAGGCCTCAGTGAGTGAAGTAGTGCAGTTAAGACCAAAAGAACCAGTCCCTGCATGTTTAAATAAGAATGAATATATGTTTATGTCAATCATATCCATTATTTTGTAGAGATTAATACCAGAAAAGAGACACAAGAAGATATAGCGACAGCGGAGAAGTATCCCAAGAAAGAATCAGCTAGTATGGCTCCAACAATAGGAAATACATTGTTGCCTCCAGTAACCACATTTGAAACCTGAGCAGCATTGATGCTCTCGAAGTTAAATTCTTCAATAAGATAAACAATAATGTTGGATAGGTATCCTAATCCAGCAAGTGTCAAGCCAACCATAGTGTCCCTGCACCCATAAAAGAATTAGTCAAATTATAGTTTATTATAATTATATTAGCATGTCATTGTTCCATCACGTTAGAAATTGTTCATAGTTCACTTTTGCAAAAAAGAACAAAAAGAAAATGACTTAGTAATAGTAATTGCTTGCTTCGCAAACAATAAACCCAAGTTAGAAATATTCAGCCATTTAAAACCCACCAACTAACCCAAGTTATAATATATGATCTCAGTTTTGAGTTCCGGAGCTCATTCAAATCTAATCATGGGTTATATAATAACTATTTTATTTTATTTTTTCAGCCTTTATACTATTTTACGTTTTAGATTTATATGAATTAGAAAATCTAAAGCATTGACTCCTTTGATTTTTCCAAAACACCCTTTCCCAAACTCAAATGTATTAAAGAAGGAATTTCTTTATCCTTCTCCAGAATGAGACATCTTTCTATTGAATAATGTTTTAGACCTATTTTCTTAGCAAATAAACAAATTCCACTAAGAAACAAATAAATCCTTTCTCCATTTAATTTTTTATTTTAAATTTACCTTTGGACATTGAGAATTTTTTAAGAAAAAGAAAAAAAAAAGTAGTAGCAAATAAAATAAATTGGAGAAGAAAGGAATTTTTTTTGTTAATGGTGTTATGAGAAACCAAGTTGCTAACTTTTCATTTTATTGTATTATTTTTAATAAAATTATAAATTTTTTATTAATAAAGAGTAGTAAATATATTTTGATATAAAGATAAAAATAAATATTAAACATAAAAATTATATATAAAGAAATTTACTCGTAAAAATTATTAATCGTATTAATGAAACAGTAAATAGCAATTATGTAAGAAGAACGCTCCATTTGATTGTATTAAGTCTTATATTGACTTTTTTTTTCACTGAGCCTGATTATTTGAATCTCGAATTGAATTTTTTTTTTTTTTCTTCACCACTTTCACATATAGAGAGAATTCAACAATTCCATAATGAGATACCATAAAACTTCTATATAAAGAGAATTCAATACCCCTAATAGAAGACAACAAAACTTTTCAAAATAGAGATAATTTTAAATAATCAAACCAATTAAAAACAAAACATGAACAAAAATAAAACGTGGTGAGGCATCAGTCAAAAAAGGAATGACAAAACAGTAGATGTACATCTTTTCTTAGAGCAGATCTTATCTGATCTTTGCATATAGTTGTATAATAATAATAATAATAATTGTAATACATGGACCTACTACACAACAACCTACTCAGATTAGACCCGCCTTTCCTAAAGTTTTTTATTAATATTAAATTATCCAAACCTCGAAACAGAAATTAAAAAAAGAAATTACTAACTTTGGACAAAACCCTAAAATGGTTTGGCTAAAATTAAGATTCACTCCATACAAACATTTGTAAGAGATAAGCCCTAATGATTTTCATTATTGATTTGTTTGACTATAAAATTATATTTAAATTTTGAATTATTTATCTAAAACTGCATGGCATGGTGCCTAGTACAATGCATCTCCATTTAATTGGTATTTTCATGAAGGTAATTATTTCCCTTTTAGAATTAATTGTGAAAGCACATATATTTTAGTTGTTGAGTTAACTTATGCACGATATGTCCATATTGTAGATTGTATAAAATAAATTAATCCATTTTGTTAATTTAATATTTTTCAAGTTTATTAGTATTTATATATTAAATGAGTTTGTTAAATAAATACTTATTTTATTACTTAAATTTATTAATGTAATGAGTTTTTAGTGGATAAAATATTTGTTATTTTGTCAATATTCGTAAAATAAACAACTGTTTTCACAGTGTACGAGATCTTCATTTCAGCTGTCGGTACATTCTTTTGTCGTTTTGGAAATTAATACAACAAATGTTTGCATTATAATACACCACATCTAAAATTCAAACCATACGGAGGGTTTTACTCAAGCTTAATATATACATTATAACTAGTAGGAGAGTGACACATATGGATAAATATTTTATATTTTGATATTGGATAATTAATATATATTTTATTATTTAAACTAATAAATATGTGTAAATGATTTATTGATTTGGTGTATAGGTGGGATCATATATTAAATCTAAATAATAATTTTTTTAGTATAATATTTAAAAACTAACTACTGGTTGTTTATCTTTCAATAGCTAATTTTATCTGTTCAGTACATTAGAAATTTTTAATAATTGAAAGTCGATAATTTAATAATTTATTAGTTCTATTTTAAACTTTTTGAATTAACTGATAGTTAATTTGACTTTTTTCTGGACTATATTTTTATTTTTATAAGATGATTAATAATAGAATAATTCTTTATTAATCTATAATAAAAAAGTATTACAGAAACTGTTTAATCATGATATTTATATTTATAGCATTTAGAAGAAGAAATGTCATATTAGTGAGAACTAGATAAGATTCATTTCTGATAAAATTAATTATAATATTTTTAAATAGTATGTTTCGTTTTAAATAGTTTATTTAATAAAAATGTATTAAGTAAATTAATATTCTTAACAATGATTTGACAAATTAACAGCAAAAACTAGATATTCAACTAGGCAAATAGCTAAATCAGACATGCCTTAAAACACTATTCAATGTACCGAAGGAAAAGCCTCTCACTTGCCCAGTCCAGACCCACGGCCCATTAAAAGTTTCATTTGTGTAAAATCATAATTTATTTATTTTTTAAATTAAAAGTAATCATCTTTTTCCTTTTAGAAGGGAAAAAAAAAAGCAGAGAAAGAATAAAATCTTCAGAACATTCCCATAATTTTCAGCTAGATTCCAAAAGGATTAGTGCATATTAAATTACAATAATACCCTTCTAAGATAACACTGCTCACTCATAATATTCTTTCCTCTGAATTCATAACCCTCGGTACACACCAATGCCATGGTGTATAATAACTCCAACTTTGACATGATTGGACAAAGACAAAAATATCACAACGTACATTGTCCACGCGCATGCACGTCGTTGCTTGGCAAATACGGTTCGTTTTTGGACACGCACGCTTTACTTTATACGTCTCCGGCAGTACTCAACTTGTCTCATCTTACATGATCAGTCCGAACGAGAGAGTTACACGCTTGGGGTGGGTCGCGTGGGACAAGACCTAAATTGGCTTCGAATACCCGCAAACAGTTGCTTTCAGTGACAGCTGGCGGAAGAGGTCATGTTCAACTTGTACTGCATATACTAGGCTGCAATCATGGACACCCGAGCACATTATAGTTAATATCGTGTTTTAATAGCTTGTATTTCATCTTGATACGAGGAACCTCAAATGTACATCTGATATTTTACTTAGTGAAAATTATTACTATTACGATTATGATTGAATAAATATATAAATATATTATTAAAAAATATTTAAATACTATAAAAAATAAATTAAAATATTGATCAACTTATATTGAAAATCAAATGATCTAGATATATATTTGGCAACTATGAATGGGTAAAAGTTTTTCATAATTATAGCAAAGTCGGGCAAGGAATTGCCAACAAGGTAAAAGCTGCTGACGTGGACGCAATCACTTGAAATCTCAAAGGCTAATGATTGGGCATTGCCATCATTCCACTCAATTGTATTTTGATCAAATATATTGTTCTAGGCCAGTTAAAATCCCTCTCTTCAAGAAAGTTTTCATTCCAAATCAACCACTCTTGTCTATTTTCACTCATTTATTTCACACGTGGTAAAAAACAGTACTAAAACTTTTAAAATATAAAGCATTATCACACTCTCGATTGTTCTGTTTAATTTTTTTAAAATACCAAATAGTTTATATAAAATTCCAGCCAGCGAGTATTTATTACAACACTACAATCAATTTAAATGAATTTATGAGTAGAAGACTTATCAAAATTAATTAAAGTATGAGTCATTAGATTTATATAATTTAAAAGATAAAATAGAGATAGATATAGACTTGGCTATAAGGCAGGTTTCAACTCTAAATCATATTCTATAAATGAATTAGTCAATCTTGGTGAATAATTTTAGTTCATAATTGAATCTGAAATTTTAAAAGAAAAGAGTCGGTTAAGGTTTAACTCCATATTAACCTTAACGAAACCTGAACCTGAATTGGTTGTTGGACATTCAATCATTAAGAAATTGAAATATTAATTTAATAAAAAATTGAAATTAAAATTCTCTATCTATAAATTTTCTATTTATATTTAAATTTGATCCATTTATATTAAAAATATTGAATTATGGAAAAATATTAAAAATTTAGTTGAGTTGATTTAATTTTTTTAACCATGATTCATATTTTTAAATTATGATTCTTAATTATAAATTTTATAATTATCTAAATTAAAATATTAAATTTTTTTCTATTTTAAAGATAAAGCTAAAACCAAAACAACATAAATTGATCTTGAACTATTCGACCCTTAACCGTGATTTAGATCTTTAGTTTGCATGCCTATTTATAGTCCAACCTCCAAATAAATCATGAATAGTCGGTTTAGGATCAGTTCAGACACTTGATTATATTTAAATAAGTATACGATTCTCCTCTATTTATTAATTGAATCAATCTAACAAAATAATATTTTTTTCATTTATTTAATGCTTTTTATTCTTCCTCAATCTTTTCTCAATTCTAAAAAGATATTAAAAAGGTTCAAAGGCACAGATTTAAAATAAATAAAAAACAAAGCAAAGAGGAAATGGAGGAAAATGAAAAAGGACTAAGTTGCAATTTCAGTAAAAGCACAGGGGTGTGAAATAGCATTTAGTGAAACTCAAAAGCCCAATCCACAATTCAATATCGTTTTTGCTTCCGTAAGGTTACTTCTCCGACTTGCAAAATAAAACCATCTTCAACTGGAAAATGCGACTGAAACCCCTTGCACAAAATCAACATTAGAACTTGAAGCAGACCTGCTTCTAAGTATACTCTTGTCATGTACATGATGCTAAGAATCTTTATCACTGTAGAAGAAGGAGTAGAAAAATTTCAAGAAACCGAGTGGGAAAAGGAGAGATAAATATCTCTCTATAAGCAGGGGAACTTCTATCGGTGTTTATTCTGAAACAGTTGGTTGATTTTGTCTGTGGTGAACAATAAACAATCAAAGGTTTAATTAAACTCTTTGTCTTTTTAAATTTTAAATTCTCAGCAAAATTTCCGTTTCAGTTTAATTTATTTTACTAATAAATAATATCTCTGTATTCAAACCAGAATGTCGTCTGAGGCCATGGGTATAAAGCACAATAACGCTCCAGCAGCGGGCTTGGAGATTGAGAATACAAAGTGCGAGTGTTGCGGTTTCACGGAAGAGTGCACGGCGTCGTACATTGCTCGCGTGCGCGAGAGGTGCGGAGGCCGATGGATTTGTGGTTTATGCGAGGAGGCGGTTAAAGATGAGAGCTATAGGTTGAGCAAGGCTATCAGTGTCTCAGAAGCATTGGAATTGCACATGAAGTTCTGTCAGCAATTCAAATCTTCAATTCCTCCAATTAATCCTACAGGGAAGCTGATTTCTGCTGTCAAACTTTTAATCCGGAGAAGTTTGGATTCGCCGAGGAAGAAGAATGGGTCGGTGTTTCTTTCCTCGTCGTCGTCTTCGTTTTCTTGTGAGTTTAAGTTAATTAATTAGGTCTTTTATTTATTAATTTGAATTTAGCAGTACAATTGTAGGTAATTAAGTTAACAATAAGTTTTATTCTTTTTCTTTTTAAGGTTTATGTTATGTGATCTTTTTCTTTAATTTCTCTATTTTTTTTTGAAAAGGAGTTGTTTCCATTACAAATTGCTAATGCCTCGTTAAAGCTAGGCACTGAAAGAGACGAAATAAGTAAATAAACAAAATCAGTTAAAGATCGTAAAAAGAATATCTAAAGTAGAGAGGAAGAGGATTAGAGGCTGTGATAGTTTGGGCCCATAAGCTACGTATTAATGGATGTAGGGAATATCATAAAATTTTCGGATAAAAAAATGTGATTGATTTTGGGTCTGTGTCTTCCATGAAAGTTCTTCCAGTTACCTTATTATAGAGTTTGAGAATTCAGCTCTCGCACTGAATGTCTAACCACCAGATTAAAGCATTCGCTTATGCTTGACACATTCTTTTTTCTTTTCATATACTATATAAATGTATTTTTTTCTTAATTATTAAAATATTTACAGCAACAGTCTCTACATATAATAATTTTATACTAGTATTTATTAAAACATCCAAAAATTTCTTGTAGAAATAAACATTTATATAAGTTTGTGAAGCTGTACTCCGCCTGGGAATCCGACTAGAACAGATAACTTAGTGCAAAGCAGGGTATGGAGTACTAGAGTAACAAAATAACCGGGCCTGTTTTGAACGGAGTCCAATGAAGAAGTCCATATAAAAATAGAGATTTTTGGAAAATATTCTAAAATAAAATAAAAATAATTTTATTTTCTAATTTTATTTTCAAATTTAAAGTGTAGCTATTTTTCAGTTATTTTGAATTATTTTATTTTTAAAAATAAAATCGTAAATTTTAAAAAATATATTTAATATTTTAACATAATAAAAAAATATATTTAATATTTTTCCAATAAAAATTGACATAAATTTTTATTTATTGAATTGGCTTTGGCCTGGGTTTTCGAAGTGTTTACAGTACGAGTAAAGGAAAAAAAAAAAAAAAGTAAAAGTGAAACTTTACAGTACAGCCCGTTTTATAATACCTCACAATCGTATATATGCCTAAAATTTCCTGGTGATATGTAAACGATTGTGTTATAGTAATAGATCACCATATTATACAAATCTAATATTAACAGAAGTACCTAACAGCTGCAGTGTATTTATTAGTTATTATTATTTGCAGCTCATTATAGTTGAAGTACAATAGTCTTATATTTATATAAATTGAAATTATGAATTGTAATTAAAGATTGTCAGTCAAAATTTGTCCCGTATTATATATACGCTTAACTACAGAAGAGTCTTAAATTTAATGTGCATTAGTTAAGGAAATATCCTTAACTTTCACACCATCAAGAGGGAGACATAATAGACGATTTGTATTTTTAAATGGGACACAGGAGATGGAACCCATCATATCAACACATCCCTCAAATTCACCTCTTTTAAATTAACTCGCACTGCATGAATTGGTGCCAGCAGAAGCTCAAGCTTTATAACTGGCAGTGAAACTTCCAGTGGGTATATGAATGCCAAAGATTACACCTTGAATCTTATAGTCCAATGGTGGTGTCACCCATTAACTTGAGACCCCGACATACAAAAAGAAAGTTCTAATTCGTTCTATTTTTATTGATAGGATAAAGTGATGGGTCATATCAAATTGCCGCACCTTTGACAAATATTATAAATTTGGCTTGCATGTTAACAGAGTATCTAAAATTTCACACTCCAAGCGATTACACTCTAGACGCCAACAAAGATCGGCTAAATTTCCAATTAGGTCGAGAGCTAAAAAGTAACAAAGGTCGTCTATCTCCAATTAGGTCGAGAGCTAAAAAATAACGTAATTATTGAGTAGTAAATATTTTTCTCTTTCTTTAAGTCGCCACTCATAATAGTCGAGGTATATATATATTTCTTTTTTACATGCACAACCCAGACTTTTCTCTATCCACTATATTGTTACTATGCCAAAATCATTCCAGACAGAACCCATTTAGAAACAAGGTCTATTGACTCAATGACCCATGCTTTGTAATTTGGCAAGGAACCCTAAAAAATGTGTCCTCTAGATGAATCCATCAATTATATTATAACAAACTCTAAATTTTATGTATGAATCCTCTTATAGACAGGATAGTAAGTGGTTATCTATATAACGCTACAGTTGGCACCAATACACTATTTTACTTTCTTTGGTAATCTTGGTGGAGTAACCTAATGAAATTAATGTCAGGTTAAGTATATATATTTTGACAAAAGGAGGTAATTAAGGTGAATTGATATGGAGTTGGAACTTGGAATGGTTGTTGTGGGCATAAAGATTAATGTCAGTTTGTGGTTGTGCTTATGCAGTAGCAGCAGGAGTAATAGTACGTAGTACAAAATAAGTCGATCACTTGTACTACAATTTTTCATATTCTTCACCGCCCATTTTGATGAACACATAAAACACCTCACCATCTTCATTATTTCTGTATGTTTTCTCTGCCCACATTCTCAACTTTTACTCTCTTCGTTCTTTCTGGAAATTTTTAGCTAAAGCAGAAACGCCATCTCGAAGGTAAATATTCAATCTATAAAGCTAGTAAAATCAATAAGTTTTGGCTCATAATTAATTAAAAACAAAATCTGTAAAAAGCTACAAAATGCTCCCTAATGGACAAAATGGTTTTCCATAATTATAAGATTAAAATATAAAAAATTTATAATATCTTATGAGATTAATTTAAGAATCAGAATAAAAACGATGCTCATCGTACTATTTATATGTTAAAACGGTCCTTACTTTTCTAAAAGTCTTTCCAACCTTTAAAACAAAAAAAACGTAAAAAAAGAAAAAGAAAAAGGAACATACTATCATATATGTACCTAAAATAATAAATTATTATTTACAACTTAATGTTTTATAACTAATACATATGATGAGCTTAAAATTTATTAAATATTAAAGTATTAGTTTATTAAGTTTCTGAATAATAAAAAACTATAAAACAATATAAGGCCAATAATTTTAAAGTAAATTATTATATAAATTTAAATTAATAAGCTATTAAATAAAAAAATAATATAAAAAACATATGCTAAATACTTGAACATTGTCAAACTGTTATTTTTATGGAGGATACAGTTTTTGATGGCACATGCGAAAAACATAACTTTCCTTATATATAATATGATAAATATTTTATAATTCTTTAAAATTGATAACTTTAAAATTCAAAATTGAATACCAAATATAAATATATTAATATCAGACACTAATTAAAGTTGATATACATTAGTAATTTTCTTTCAAATATATTTTTTCCAATAAATAATAATTAATAATAAATATTTTTCATAGTATATCCTTCTTTGCAAGTTCAACAATTCAGCTTTGTACTTAGCAAACTTGCTTGCCAGAGAGGTTCTTAATAACTTTGTACTCCTCGTTTCTTAATTGTATCTTTCTTAACCCTTTGACAAAAAAAAAAGAAAAAGATTACGTGTTCACTTCCCAATAAATGGATAGAATACAAAATTAAAGAATAAATAAAATAAGATATTTTAACAGTCAATGGATACAATACAAATATAGAATAATAATTAAAATATTTAAAATTGAACTCAAATTTTCAAAGGGTGATTATGTACTCTAAATCAAGTAACGTACAACTCACGCAAAGCGTACTCCATTGTACTGCACAGAAAAACTCGCTACAAATTCTTCATCATCTCCGTCATTACATTGACCTTTTCTTGACTTTCTCTCTCTAAAACTCGCTCTAATTATTTTCTTGAATTCCCTGAATCGGAAAAACAAAAGCAAAGAAGAAAAATGATGCACATGACGTTTTACTGGAGCAAAGAAGTGACACTCCTCTTCGATTCATGGAAAACCAAGACATGGCTAAGTTATGGTTTAACTCTTCTCGTCTGTGTAATCACTTCCGCCTCGTACCAATTTCTTGAAAACCGACGCGTGCAACTTAAAGTCAACGCCGCAAACGCTGGTTCGGCGGTGGGGGTAGATGAGCCTCTGCTTCAATCAAAGACTGGTGGAGGAAAGTGGTCGGTGGCGCGTGTTGCCGGAGCTGTGCTTTTTGGGGTCAATTCGGCTATTGGGTACTTGTTGATGCTTGCTGTTATGTCTTTTAATGGAGGAGTGCTTTTGGCTGTTGTTTTCGGGTTGACTATTGGGTACTTGTTGTTTAGAAGCGAAGATGAGAATCTGACGATGATTCTTGATAACCCATGCGCTTGTGCTTAAAAGAAATTAATCGAGTCTTCTTTTTATTTTGTTTTGCGTTGTATTATTTGTTTCTTTTTACTTGTTTGTTAAAGACCAAGAAAGATCTTATCTTTGTAAGAAATTTGGAATTTCTTTTTGTAAATAGATTTTACTTTTTGGGTTGATTTGAGAACTGAAGTGGGTGCTTTTGTCTTTTATATTCTGATGATGTCTAGTAAGCTTCTGTTTTGCAGGTTGAACTATCTTCTTGAATTTTGTTTGGATTCATTGGACCACTTTTATCAATGGATTGTTTTTGTCTGCAATTGGGATTTAGTTTATAGTTGGGTTCATTGCACTCTTATTTAAGAGCAACTTAGGTAATGAATTTCATTGAATTCAGAGGTGTAAAAAAATCAGTCTGCAAGTAGCTTTTGCCTTGCAGTGAGGTTCTCGTAATGTTAAGTCAATGCTCTTCTTCTAGCAGTTAGGTAGGTAATTGTAAGTTGTAACAGAGAGCCAACCATGCTTAATTGGAAATTCCCTTACTCGAACAATTTCTGAACATTTTTTTCCCACAGTTGATTGATAGTTTGTATAATCTAAACACTCAATCAACAATCATTCACATGGTATGCTGCGGGTTTCCTTTGAAGTAGAAGTCATAGATTGGGTGCTGAAGGTGGCTATGCTATCTTCTAGCTGCCACCAGGATTAACTGCATACTTCTGCATCAGCATTGAAGCATGCTCCTGATTGTTCCATCAAGACTTATTCCAAATCATTTGATTAGCATTTACATATTTTCAGTCTAGAAAGATGCTACATCTCAGAGCAACAGAACATTGATTTGGGCAAGTGTTGCAGTGTCTGTTGAATATCTGCCTGTAGACTGTAGACTGTAGAACATGAGATTCTGCCTTGTAATGTAGGAGTTCCAACTTATTAGATAAAGGATTCAAACCTAAACAAAAAGGAATTCAAACCCAAAAATTAATCTTTTGTTGCTCCCAACATCCGGAAGAAGCCATTTGAAGTTTTAAAAAGTTAATAATTCTTTGGTAGAAAAAGAAAGACAAATAGTTATTGCTGATGAGTGGTTGTTGAATTTTGTAGCATTCTCATATTCATGTAATCAAATTTTACTTTTAGTAGGAGGGACTTGGAATTATACCTCTGATTAAGATAGATAGATAGTAGTAGGTGCTCGTCCATTTCAACTTTATTTATATATAATTAACATAATTTCTTTCATGTTAATTACATTTTAAGTTAGGTGCCTGTCTATTCTTCTAGTTTCTTTAGATTCCTAAAACATGCATACAATAACTAGTTCAATGCAGAGAAGGAGATATTTATCCACTTGCGACTTGTGGTCCCTTCTCCACCTTCCTCAAACCAAATGGAAGAAAATGAAAAAGAAAGAACAAAAGCACACTTACCTCACCAAGAAAAATGGCAATTCTTTTCCTTGTTTCTTTTCCATTTTTTCTTTGGTTACATCACGATACATAATTTCAGTTCATATTTTCCTTTGCAGGAATCTGAACTTTAAGTGCAATGCAGGTTTTCCAGAAATTTAAGCATTGCTCCTTCTGTAATTCTTTTCTTGTAAAATACACACCAAAATATATATGTATATATGGTATTCATTGTTATATACTTGTATTTGTATTGTCTGTACCTCCTACTAATTTCCAGGATTTTCAGGAGAGCTAAAACCATTTTCAATATTCTCATAAACAGCAGAATCCGAATAACCGATTCGAGACACAGGCAGTTTGATCCGATGTCTCCAACCGCGGGGATGCCTATGACTGGTTCTATGATGTCCAATTTCTTCACTAGCATCCTTTGCTCCTTCACTTTTAATTCCTTCCTCCCTCCCAAAACATTTCTTGCTGCCATTTTCATTTGGAACTATGTATACAAATGGTGCTAAAAATGTGTCATCAAAGTCCTGAAGGGATTCCAAGACCTTTACTACATAACTCATAGTGGGTCTAGGTTTTGGATGATGGCTGAGACATTTGTAAGCTAATGCAGCTGCCTTTTGAGCTCCACTGCTTGAATATTGTCCTTCAAGTCTTGGATCTATAATCCTGTCTAGCTTGTTTAGATCCTTTAATAATGGTCTTGCCCATTCTACAATATTCTGGTCTCGACCTGGGCGGGTGTCATCCATTGAACGTCTACCGGTTAACAACTCTATCAGAACTACACCAAAGCTGTATACATCACTCATTGTTGTTAGGTGACCTGGAATCAGGATGTTGAATTGGGTTAGCTTTCAGGATAAGACAATTTTAAACCAATAAAACTTCAGGCAGTTTTCAAAAATAGAAACAAGAACTTGATATGGAAGGAATCAGATACATAATTGATTGACATTACCAGTCATGACATACTCAGGGGCAGCATAACCTTGCGTTCCCATTACTCGGGTTGTTACATGTGTCTCTTCTCCATCAGGACCATCCTTTGCAAGTCCAAAGTCTGAGAGTTTTGCAATGTAATCCTAGAGGACAAAAACATTTTTTTCCATTAGATTGGCTGATTGTTCTCATTAGCATAAAGCTGAAGATAGAGGCTTACAGAGTCTAAAAGGATATTTGAAGACTTGAAGTCTCGGTATATCACCGGTGGATCAGTTTCATGAAGGAAGGCCAGACCCTTAGCTGCACCTAATGCAATTTTCATCCTAGCCGACCATGGCAACGCAGCTGAATACCCTGCAAATTAGTCAGGGAGAAAAATTCTAGTAAGAAACTATGTTTCAGCAGACAAACAACATAAATATAACCTTAATATGTCGAATTGATGTAAATATTACATTATTAAAATCAGTCTCAGTCTTCTAAATTTCGTCCAACTATCAAGTTCTGTACATTTAAAATATGAGATTTGAAGGAGTAAAATCACTAGGCAACTCACGAGATTATGTATAAGAACAAGAAACATACTTCTGAAGAGTTGATTTTCTAAGCTGCCTCTTGGCATGTACTCATATACCAATAGTCTTTGGTCCTCCTCACTACAATATCCAATCAATTTAACCAGATGTTGATGTCTCAGCTGTCCAAGAAAGATTATTTCTGCCTGCACGAAAATTAACCACTAATTGATTGAGCAACGCTATTATACTTTCTTTCTTTCTTCAAGATTACTATAACAAAGACTCTTTCATTAGTAAGCAAGAAAACTAAACAAATTGACTATGTATCAAGAACTAACTAACCATCCACTCCTTGTGGCCCTGCAATCCATCCAGGTCAAGAGACTTCACAGCTACAGGTTGAGCCGCCAATCCAGGCCTAAGCTTATCATCGACAAACCCTTTATACACAGGTCCGAACCCACCTTCACCGAGCAGGTTACTCCTTGAGAAACTCTGCGTTATGGTTCTTAATTCTGCAAATGCGAAAATATGCAGTTTCGGACCTGCGAAAGAGTTTGAAAGATCCTCAATGGAGAGTGGTGAACTAGGATTACTCACTTCTGACAGGGATCGCCTCCGAAAAGAAGTATGTTTTAAGGCCTGATTTTCAGATTCAGGCAGGGGTTCAGTCTTGTAACAGCTCAAGATTATGCATTTCCATGTTCCTTTCTTCATAGTCATCTTTTGTATAATCAAGAACTAATGTTGACCAAAAATAAAACTTGTGAATGTATTTTATAGAGTGACTGCCACAAAGAAACTTTTGATCATCCACATAGAAGAGAAAAGAATACCTTCCAAATTTGAATAACAGAAGGAGAAAGAGCTGAGTCTAAGGAGAAGGTGAGATGATGATACAAGTGGCTATTGATGTGAAAAACTTGAATGGAAGGCCTGCCTTTTATATTTTCATTTTCACTCACCTACTACTACTGCTGGTGCTCTTTAAGCCCAATATATATAGAGCAGGGGTACCAAAAAGACATGGTGCATTTCCTTGATTCTTTACAACACTTGTTTATCTTAATCTTTTTAGTAATTCCTATAGAAAAGATAGATACATGACCCCCAAAAAATAATAATAATTAAAAATATCAAGGTCTCTGAGTCTGCAATTTAGTTAGGGAGAGATGATTGGGCTACCTCTTGACTTTGAAAAAATTAAGGAGAAACAAACAAATGCCTTTTCTAGCTATTCTTTCCCTTTTTCCATTCTAGGGTCCATTCATAAAAATGCATGTGAATATTACTTGTAGAATCAAATACAATTTGTACTTCTGAGTAATACCAAATCTCGCATTTTTAAATTAAAAATCTTATCTCACACATCTTAAGCACTGCTAAATGTACCCTTTACCAAATTGGAAATTTTTATGTTGAAATTAAGTGTTGCCCAAGTCCATGGCACCATCACCAGATGAAATAAGATTAAAAAAAGAAAAGAAGAAGAAATGTCATAAAGAAAAACATAATGCTTCGTGACTATTCTACTGGAGATCTAAAACTGAAAGGGTATTATTCATGCCAAAGCCTGATGATTAAGGTGTTAAGAGGTCATGATCAGATGATACCAGCCAGACAAGTACTAGCTTTCTTGGAGTTCCCCAAGTACAGATTGTATTGATGACCTACAAGGACATCTTTCTGGAGCCAGTGCGACCCTACAATTTTTTTGCTGTAAAATGAATCCAATTTTCTTGCAGAAAGATGAGCATCAAATTAGATTACAAATTGATAATTAGAATACAGATTCATCCTTTCATGTGTTTGGGCACTGTTGAACCATCAAAGTATATAAATTCTTAATGAAAAGAGTGACACTTACTGATAAAATATAGAAGGCATAGGATTATAATTATGAAGCACTGAAAAGGTCAAAGGAAAAGGGTGAACAAATCAATCTACCAACAACAACCTGAGTCCTTTTTTAAGAGAATTTCCCCCAGCATCATGCTTATAATTAACTCAACGAAAAATGTTGTTTGATTAGGTAGTTATGCATTTCAATGATGTCTCCCATATTTTTTATTATGCAATTTTTATATGTATTTTTTTGTTTGATTGATTAGTAAGTACCATCCACAAGGTTTAAAACCTGAAGCATGCCTTTCAATTGTATTATACCAGGGTTATATATATATATTCCTAAGCTGCATACTTGTTTTGGCAGCTATGTTAATAGTAATTAAAGAAAAGAAAATGAAAACCATGCTGTAAATGTGTGAAGAAGCAATAGCAATTAATTGTTAGCATTGAGAAAATGTATTAAGAACCATAATGGTAAAAATAATAATAATCAATTTCTCTTTCAACTTGAGCAAATTATAAGCATTTCTAGTTTCTAAGGAGCCTTAATTAGCGGAAAGTGAGACTTGAATTCAATTGTTCCCTAATTTCAAAATCATAATCATTTTTACCCATTTGATTAATTTCGCAAAAGCTTATATTTAAGGCATAACCAAATAAAAAGAGTGTTTTGCTGCTGCAAAGAGAGTTTTGGATTCAAATTATTTTCTTTATATTAGACGACTTTTATGATGAATGTAGACAGACAGCCATGATCCATTGAATCTCTTTTTGAGTTTTAAGGGAAAAAAGAAGAAGAAAAAAAACAGGTTTTGGTCAAGACAAAGGGACCAATAAGTACAAGTGCCAAGCAAGCATGGACCAGGCCACAACAGAAGGTTCAAAGTCATGGCATAAATTTCTTTTCTTCTATAATTTTCCATCACAAGAAAACAGGTTCATGGATTGTATTAGGTAACTGAAACTATATGAACTGTTTGTGTAGACTAGACTTTGATTGTCTTCATACTCCTCTCATGGGTTATCGCCACCTGTCAATCATCCTTCTTTTCCCATTAACTAATAAAAGGAGCCGTTTATAAAGATTATGAGAATCCCTTTCCCTCTCCTTAACCAGGATTGGGATTTGGACAAAATATTTCCCGTATTATTTTATTTAATTTGACTTAATATTATAAAAAGAAAATTTAAGTACAGCTTAAACAAATCTGTCTATAATACAATGGAAACATACATATATAATAAACTAAAATACTCTTTAAATTGTTAAAATATATCTATAAAACAGGGATCGTACTCAGTAAATAACAATTTAATTGGGATGATGGAGATGTTAAAGCTAATTAAAAATATCACTAGTATTAATTTAATATAAATCATAGTTTAAATATGATTACAGAGACATTAAAAATTAATTTAGAAATATTATTTAAGACACTCATGAACAGATTCACGTATGGGAAATGTACAATAATGAAATAGAGTCGTAATTTTATGAAGGGAATTGTTATATCCGATTTGCCCATTCCTCCACATACAGTCCACATTATATTATTGGATTTCATAAGAATTAAATAGCAGGAATATTTTAGGTACATTTAAGTTTCTGATGTTCTCCTTTTAGCAAGGTTCAATGCATTTTCAAAATATGGTGACTGCGTGCATCAGAAATTTAATGTTGTGAAAAACAACTAGGATAATGTGTTATTATACTACCAGTAATATTCCTAGTAAATTTTATTTATCATGTTTTTAAATAAATCTAATCATTGATTAATTTATACAATATGGTATTATTAATTAATTTGATTCATTTTTATTAAATATAAATTTGTAAATAATATATAGTAAATAAAATCAGTCTAAAAAATCTCTTTCTTACGCGCCATGACAGCCGTCTTCGGCCCAAACAACAGTGGGCTGGTTCCGAAAGAGACTCTGTCTTGAAGCTGTAATTTTCGTCCACATTTTTGGATTTCTGTGATGAACGGCAAGTCTGAAACAAGATTTAATTGGGTGGTTGAAAATCGGAAGCCATGGAATGATTTGAACAGTGCATTCAAGAAGAAGTACCTTTTGTTGGTTGAATAATTGTTATTTTCTCTTGGTAGAATAATGAGTATTTCATGGTCAAATATAAGTAAATCAATATAAGCATCATTCTGTGCATTTCTATTTTTCTTGGGTAAAAAAGGATCTAAAAGAAGAGTTAGCTTTCCCATTTCCACAAACCATTCCTCTCATTCAATGTGAATTCAACTTGAAATATGTTTCTGAAATTTACAGTCCATGCAAATTTAATCTAAATCTCCTTCTTATTTTATTTTTATGAAGCTGATCGTAATCTCTTTTACTCTTAAAATTTACAGTACAGTTTTGTTGGTGTAGGGTTCAATCCTGCCAAAGCGCATTGAATTGAATATTGTCTATTTCAATTGTAGGAGCATTTAATATTTATCAACCCCTAAATATATTATAAAGTACTATTTTATTACCTGCTGGCCGCCTGAGCTCAGGTGGTTGCTTCGTCGTGAAAAAATTGGTATGCGTATGCCCATAACTTGGGAGGGTGTATATAATTAAGAGTTTTGATTTTTTTTTTAAATAAATCATTTTTGAAATTCTTTTAAATTTTTAATAATTTTTACAGAGGTTATAATTTTATGAATGACTTTCATAGATTCTACTTAAAAATATTCTTATAAATATTGATAGACTTTTATTGATTTCTACAGACTATTATTTATCTACTAGACTTATACGCACGTGCGACACGACCGTTATTATTATTTCGATTATAAAATTAATTTAATAAATATAATTTAATAATTTTTTTAATATTTGATATTGATATATAATATTTTTACAAAATAACAGCAAATTAACCATATTTAAATATTTTCTTAATTTTTTTAAAATTTTAAAATTTTATTAATACAATAATATTAAAATTATTTTAAAAAATATTTATTAATTAATTTTAGCATTATATAAATTAATATTATCAATATAATTGATATTATTATTTTTTAACATGCCAGTTTTAAATCTTTTATCTCACAACATGAACACTATTTTTTTTATCAAGAGAGACTAATTCTTTTTAAAAAGAAATTATCATATTGCAATTTGTTTCCAATTAAACCACTAAATTCATGCCATATTCGCTATATTTTGTTTATTACTTATTTGATAAATACTTAAACATTAATAATCATGCTTGCTAATTATTTGATAAATACTTAAACTGAAAATTATACCTACCAAGAGAAAAAACTATCTAGATAATTTCTTTAATAAAATCTAGAAGTCTATATATGGTGGGGTTGCTTGCTCAAAATAATTCATTAAATGCTTCAATTAAAATTTATATTTTTTATAAGAGTCTTTTAAAATTAAATAAAAACTTTTAATTAGTTTTTTGAATATGTGAATACAAGAAATATCATTAGTAAATAATTTTTAGCTTCTAATTCTTATGTGTTTTAAGATGGAAAATATAATAAAGAGAAAGAAAGATGATAGTGGAGAAAAATTTAAAAAGAATGAAAATGAGTTTAAAAAAAAAAAAGTCTATCGAAACCTTGAAAAGAAACAAAAGAGAAATTTTGAGAACATTTTCTTGTATTCATTAAAAATATGTAAAAGTCTATGTTTATGAAAGTCAATAACTTTTTTAATACTAGTTTATTTTTAGAGACTTTATAAAAGTTATAATTAAATACCTCTAGTTTTTATAGACTTTTTAAAAGCCTTTAGAAGAATATTTTGAATATCTGATTTTTAGAGAATTTTTTAAAGTTATTATTGCATACACCATGATTTTTAAATTCCATCAAAATCTGTAAAAATTTTAATTAAAGACACCCTTCTTGACTTGAGTTTGGTGAATAAATTACCTTACGTGTCACTTTTATATTTTGTAACAAAAAAAAAAATTAATTTTAATTCTAAAATATACATAAATAGTATCTTTTTGTGATAAATCAAAAGACCGACATCTTTCTATTACAATCATCCATATAATATATACTCTAAATATGTTAAAAAATTTACCGCTAAAAATAAAGTTTATTAAATTTCAAAATTTGATTATTACCACTTAACCGAATTTGGTTCTCCATGATAATGTTTTTATCTACGAATTTAAACTCAATACTTGTTGTGATCCTCTTGTGGAAGAGCCGTCTTGTTCGTGTGATCAGTATAGGTTTCATTGGAAGCAATAAATATTAGTTTGCAAAGCCCTTCTAAGTGATGCATTATTTTTTGTTGATTAAGAAAAATATAGATGATAGCCTCCTTTAGCATGTTAATATTTAATCTGGTTTGAGTGTTAAAAACTTGCAGTACAGTTTGGTGGTGTAGGCCTGTAAGGAATAAATCATGCCCAGGATGCATTGAATTGGAAATATGTTGGTGCAAAGAGGGTTTGGTAATGTCGGTCACCATGTTTTCACACACAAAGAAAGCCAGCCTAAGTTTGATCACTATACTTATTTCTCTATTCCTTTTTACTAATACTTAATCAACACAACACGTAAAGAAAGGCTCTATTTCCTTAAACTGCAGGTATTTTGTCCATGAAGCACCATCGTTATAAGCTCTTTCAATCAGTTATTCATAAAAATGGCATATTTATGTTAAACTAAATATATATTCATGTTGAATTATATGTATATATAGTAATTAATTTAATATTCTAATTCTATTACAATTTCATATATATTCCTAATCTTATAAATAATTGATGAATTACTCACATTATATATATATATATGATAAAATTTAAATAATTCAATATAAATATGCAAAAATTAAAGACAAGAAGTTAAAGGATAAAAATGTATGGTATTTTTAGTTTGATTTTATTGATATTTAATTTATTATTCATTGTTATTATAATACTTTATTAGTAATAATTGTTACAATGAAACAATTTATGTGGTCAATATATTTTTAATATATTTTCATAAATTTTTACTATACAATAATTAAATATTATATTATATACTAATTTATCATATATTCTTATACTATGACTTTTATTTTAGTAATTTGCGGATGTAATATATATATATATATATATATATAGTGAAATGGATTATAAAGAGGACTACTTCACTCCATCAAGAATTTTTATCTCATAAACTTTTTGCTCTGTCTCATTTTATGTCTTTACTTATGCACCCAAACTGTAGATAATTAATTTTTATTTTTTAATTTTAAATAATAAAATATGTGTTAATTATCAAATACAAATGTAAAATACTTAGAGCATCTTTAATGGTGCTTTTTATTTTAAAAAGTATAATTTCTATAATAAAGATAAAAAAAAATATTTTATTTAAGTCTAATAGACTTTTTATATTTTATTATATATCTTGTTTTATTTTCATAACAATTAATAAATTTAATTTTTTTTATTGTTATCAATAAAAAATAAAGATTGTAAATATCAATTAAATCATATGCATAAAAATTTGTAGTGTATTTATTAAATATAAAATAGAGAGTGAAGTTTGGCTCTTCGTATGTAGAAACCCAAATTAACTCTCTATTTTATATTTAAACAATAAAAAAATACATTAAAGTGTTATTTTATAATATGACTCTTCAACATAAAGAATTTGACATATGTAATATTTTTTTATTATAATGTTAAGAAACAAATCCTAATTTTAATGATCCTCTCGAATTGTCCTTGTCATTGTCATATTCATGCTTGGAAGGTGCATAAATTAATTAACATATCATAAAAATGAAATCGATCCATAATTTAAGAAAATCACAAAAAGATAGCAAACTGCAATGCCCGAGTTCTTTTTATCCTCTTCAAAATGCCTCATTAGTCTAACCCATCTCCCTTCACAGTCTCAAACCAGTTGGTTTCCTCCGATATGGCACCCTTTTTTCTGAGTCCTATATCTCTCTACTCCGTCTACCTCCGTTTCTGCTTCACCTCCTCTGGTCTCTCACGACAAGCCGTAGACATTGATGATAACACCACTCTTCACTTTTGGGGTCCCGATCCTGGGAAGAAAATCACTACAATACATAAACCATCTCTCATCCTTATCCATGGCTTCGGTCCTATATCTCTCTTTCAATGGCGTAAACAGGTAGCTTTCCTTTCTCCATTTCAGCCCTTCTTGTACCTTTTCTCTACTTTTCTGTCTATTAACTTGTTTCCAGATTGGAATTCTAACTCGAAACTTCACCCGCCATGGGGACTATTCTAATACTGAAATGATGTTCTTCTTCTTTTCTTTAGAGTGAGGATAACATATCATGGAAATTTGATTTGCAGGTTCAGTTCTTTGCTCCACACTACAATCTCTACGTTCCAGACCTGATCTTCTTCGGCGAATCAACAACGAAGTCTTCAGAGAGGTCAGAGATTTTCCAGGCAGAGTGTGTGGCTAAGTTGCTTGAAAAGTTAGGAGTGGAGAAGTATTCTGTGATGGGGACTAGCTATGGCGGGGTCGTGGCGTACCACATGGCGAGGATGTGGCCGGAGAGGATAGAGAAGGTGGTGATAGCAAACTCTGGAGTTAACATGAAGAGAAGTGACAATGAAGAGTTGGTTAGGAAGTCTAAGTTGGGAAGTATTGGCGACCTTATGTTGCCAAAGGAGGTTTCCCAGTTGAGAACTCTGATGCGCCTAGCAGTGTATGGGCGTTCCATCCACATGATTCCGGGCTTTTTCTTGAACGACTTCATTCATGTAAGTGCTTTACAATTCCTTTTCCTTCATTGACATCTAAATTACCTGGACAGGACACCACTTCAGTAGCAAATTTTATTTTATTTTTCAATTCTTCTGAAATTCCTTCACCCATAGTTAATTTGTTGAATTTGTTCAAAGTTTAAGAGTGCTTCACGCACATGAAGTTAAGCTAAAACAGTTAATCAGAACAAATTGTTTAGTTTTTTTTTTTACAATCCGAATATATGTTTCCGTTTATATACTAAAATAATTAATATATATTCATCGATTTTAAATAATTTTTTAATCCTACCTATTTGTTTAATTGGGATTTACTGTTGTAATATTTTCTTGTCTAATTAGTTACTCTTTACCACACAACAAGTGTCAACTTTCAAGAAAAACTGATAAGTTAGTTAAGAAAAGAGCACACACAAGTATCCAAGGCATGCATTAAATTAAATGTGATATAGTTTCTTTGTTAGGTATACAAACTATGATGTAAGTGGGCAAATGCAAAAAGTCTTTTTGATTGACAGCTTAATTAATGACTATTTTAGATCAATAATTGATATCTATGTTTAAATTTTTTTTTTCTTTTTTTATTTCCCACTATTGATCAATAAAAAGAATATTCTGCACAGAGTTAATAAATTAAATTTATATAGTATGGAATCATGCGTCATTTTTATCTGTTGATTCTATAATTAGGATCTGGAGTGGAATGTAGATAAAATTGTAGATTCTTGCACTACTTGTGCCAATAATTGAAGAGAATAGAGGAGGATCTTTAAAAAGAGTGTATCACTTATCCACCTGTTCATGACTGATGAGAGTCTGAGAGACTGACTGACAATAAGAGCCTTTTCATATTTATCTGATCAATTATTTTCAAAAGTACAAATTGGTTTTTATGTTGGTGCAGCAATTGTACACCAAAAACAGAAGTCAGAAGTTAGAGCTTCTGAAGGGAGTAATTTTTGGTAAAAATGAGACAGTAAATATTTCTCCACTGCAACAGGTAATTTCTCCAACACAGTCTTTGCATCGGTTTAGTTTTATAATGCTAATACTTGGCCAACTAATCTACTTGAAATTGTGATTTGCCATTAATTTAGGATGTCTTGTTAATTTGGGGAGACCATGACCAGATCTTTCCCTTGGATATGGCATATGAACTCAAAGGGTATGTATGTGTGTTGCACAGATGTTCTTCATCACCTAACCATTTATTTAATTATTCTTGCATTCTTTGATGCCTACTATCCATTAATGACATTGCAAATTAGCATGGCTAAATGGGTACTCTCTCTTTGTTGAATTCATGA
This sequence comes from Ricinus communis, assembly GCF_019578655.1. Classification (NCBI taxonomy): domain Eukaryota; kingdom Viridiplantae; phylum Streptophyta; class Magnoliopsida; order Malpighiales; family Euphorbiaceae; genus Ricinus; species Ricinus communis. The sequence goes on from NC_063258.1 coordinate 29,626,521, forward strand.
ATTCATGAGCAGCTTAATAGCCAAAACATTGTGAAATCTTAAGAGATGCAGAGTTGTTATGTGTTGATGTTAGTAAAAGTATACAATTTGTAATTGCAGGCTAATTGGGAAGAAGGTGAAACTGGAATCCATAAAGGATGCATCTCATGTACCCCAAATTGAAAAGCCAATTCAATTCAACAACATTGTCAACAGTTTCTTATCTGGCTGACTTGTCTTTCTTTGTAACAGAAGTTGGCTTTTTTATTGGATGGATTTTGCTTGGACACTTGTTAATGCTTATCTTATTAGTAGCTAAATTTAATGGGTTCTGCATTTTGACAGTAAAAAATATTACAAGCCCAAAGACTAGCTGTCAATAGGCAGTGGGCCTTTAGCTTTAACCTTTTCTCAAACCACTCTTTACTTTTGTTTATAAGATTCAAAATCCACTATTTTATTCCCTAAATAAAGAATTATATATCAGAACTATTTATATCTTTTATCAGATTTTTGATATTTTTATAATTTTTACTGTGTTAAAATAATAAAAATAAAATTTTAAAATTTTTATTTTAATAATTTTTATTTTTTTTATTTGTTTCGTAGTAAAATAATTGAGATATAATTAAAAGACAATCTAAAATAACTAAAAAAATAATTACACTGTAATTTGTTTAAAAATAAAATATATTATTTTCTTAAATAAATTTATACAGTAAAAATAATAATTTTACTAATTTTAAAAAGATTTAAAAAAAAAACAACTTTTTAACAAAAACATCATCAAAAATTATTTCAATGAATAATACAGAGAAAGAATACTACATCTAAAAAATGTATAGGAAACATTCTATAATATATTATTTTGAATACGATCTTTGTAGTTAATATTGAAAAATTAATTTTATAATATATACACTGAAGTCTGGTAATAATATTTTAAATTTAAAAGTGTTTTTCGATTTAAATATAAATAAATAAGTTTAAAAACTTACTCCATTTCCTCTTTAATGCTAAAATCAATGTATATTTGGCACAATAAAATGTTTAGATATTATTTTCGTAATATAATATTTATTAGTTAAAATATATTGAATGTTAATTGATTTTGATGTTTTAGTAGCTAAAAAGGTGATAAGTGAAAATTAAATAAGTATTTTTTAGAAAAGAAATTTAAAAAAATAAGTCAAAGCAAAATAAAGCCGGGTCAAAAGGGATAAATCTGAGTCCATACTCCAAATGTAAGCAAAAAAAATAATTTTAAATTAATTATCATTTAAAAAAATAAATTATATTTTCATAATTAAGCAACAAAATGAATTTCACAGAATTATATAATAATGATAAAGTATAAAATATAATAGTGTCACGTGCGAAAAAGTTGTCGATTAGCAAAGGTATGTGATGTCCTTTTGGTCAATTAAGTGTGGCAAGAAATTGGAGCGGAGACAGAAAAAGAACAGAGTTTACAGTTTCACTTGCTGTGCTTCTCAGAACTTTGTTTCTATGTATTATTCCAAGGAAACAAATTTTAGTTTCCCATTTGTACACACTTTTCTTTTGGTGACTCATTCAGTTTCTTAAGCCTAATCTCACACACTTATTCGCTAATTCACATGCTTAACTGATATTTTCTTTTTTCTTTTTTTAATTAAAATATACATAGAGTGCAACAATATAGAAATTTACTAGAATATTCATATTAATTATTCTCTTAGACTTCTTAATTGTATTAATTATTAATTTAAAAGCTATTTGTAGGTTAGGAACCTTTCAATTAGAATCTTATTTTTTTAGAATTTTATAAAATTAAAAGACTAATAATCTATATTAGAAAAATAAAACAATGTTTTAAATTAAAAGTTCTATTTCTACAAGGAAGTTCACATTATAAGAGGAAAAAAAAAAGAGTAAATTATAATATGCTTGGGTTTTGCAACTTTTTGTCGATTCTATGAACTATCCATTTGAAAAAAAAAAAAAACCATTGTATATTCTCCAAATATATATTAGAAAAATAAAAGTACATCTTTTAATTTTGGAGTCATTTATTAATAAGAAAAGTTTATTGGAGAAACAAAATTATAGTATAGAATAATTTAGTTATTAAAAGGTTTTAAAATATTTTTCTATAGGGTTATTATCGAGAAAATATTTATTTTCTTAAGAAAATGTAGCGAGTCATTTGCAAAAAATGTATTTTTCTTTTTTCTAACAATTTCTTTTTTTTATTATGCAACATATTTACCAAACTAGAATTCTGAATTCTTTTTATTCTCGGTATATTTAATTTTAAAATTTCTATAATAATAAAAAAATGTATATGTTTCAACTTTTTATGTATATGCTATCAACCATTTCATGTCACATTTCAATGTGCAATTCAATTCATCCATTTATCTTTAAATTATAGAGTGTTGTAATTTTAGAAGTCTGCTAGAAGCCGCTCATATCCATGCGTTCTATCATTACTATTACATTTACCTCCCATTCTTTTCGGACTGCTTCTTTAAACTAGACTGTTATATGTTTATTAATTTTCATCTGATTCGTTCTCGAACCACACATTTACTAAAAGGTCGTGCTCTAATATAATTTATAACGATTTAGAATCAGATTGTATGAGACATTGATTGCTTTGATCTCTACTAGGGCACAATTTTGCCTATTTAGTGGATTTGATAACTTTTCTGAGATTTTCTCGTATCTGACACGTTTAATTTCAGAATTCTTACAATTCTACAGCTAAACAACTAAAATGTGTCTTATATGTTTAGCTCTAACTCTTTAAATATATGCTATCAGTCATTATCTGTCCCATTTTGATGCGCAATTCAATTAATCCATATACTTTAGTTTGTTGTCATTCTAAAAGTTTGCTAAAAGCTGCTCCTTATTCATGTATTCTATTATTGCCATCGCATCAATTTTCCGCCCTTATTGAATCGATTCTCTGAGTCAGGATGTCATAACATATAAGCTACGATTTATTTATTTTTATATATATATTTAGAATTAATTTAAAGCGTGCCGAGTAAAACTTTTACAAATAATAAAATACTATTTTAAATATTTTAACATAACTGCATAATCAATATTTCAATGTAAAATCTTAATTAAGCTAGAAAAACTAAAAAACACCGTCTTTCATATATTTTATTCCCTTCAAACTCTTAAATTGTTGAGCTTTAGAATGGCTTCTTTTTTTTCTCTCTTTTTTATTTTCTTTTTCAAACCATTTACTACAATTAAGTATACTTTACATATGTCATGTTAGTTTTCCAGTTTACATTACTTTTACTTAATGCTACAAATTAATTTTTTATATTATACTCAGACAATTTTTTTTGTACTAATATTAAATCCTTTTACTATTAAATCATAGTTCTACTTTATATTAAAAGTAACTATTTAAAGATGTTATGTTATTAGTATTGAGTTTTAAAGTGATATTTATAATTAGTATAAATATAAATATTGTTTTATATTATCTATTATTATTATTGTAATAATGCATTTGCTGCTCAAATTTTCTTGAAAATAACTGAACAATTGTAGAGGTAATAATTATATTTATTACTGCTTAAAAGAAAATATAAATATTCTAAATAATCAAAACCATATAAACATATTTCACATCATTATTATTATTATTCTTACGTGGGAGAAGCAAGATAAGTAGAAATTCTCAAGTTGTATTATTTTCTAATTATATAGTAATAAAAACAATTAAATAAGTAGTATTATTTTAGATGTTTTATTAATGTAATCTAAATTAAATGTAGGGGGCAAGACTGTTTATCTATATAGTATAAGTATTCAATAATATATTTACATATCAACTGTACTGCACATTCCAATCAATAATGTCTAAATTTCATGATTATATTTATTATTATCATTACTGTTTCCCTTTAGTATATTTGTTTTTATTTTTTTGTTTTTTGTTTCTCTTTCTTTGAACTTTGACTGGAACAAGAGAAGTACAAGCAAGAAAGAGAGAGACAGAGAGAGAGGCATTACTTGCAGCTTTCGGCGCTCTTTCTCATCTTCTAGATTTAGCCACCAGCTCTTGGTTCCTCTTCCCCCTATTCTCATTTATTTTTTTCTCTTAAATCAGTACATAAATATATTGTTGTATATCTTACAATAGTATCTAAAGTTTTTCTCAAACATCATCAACAACAACCAACCAAAACCAATTCCTCTCTTATTTTCTCTTTGTTATACTCCGAAGCAAATCATCAGTAGCTTAATCCGTAGCTAAAAAGTTGTATCCTTTACTTCTACTTGGTAACTTTTCTTCTTCAAGCTCACTCCTTTTTTGCTTTCCATTTGCTTAATTTGCTCCTTTAGATCTTCCCTTTTTCTGGGTTCATTTATATTGATGGATCTTTGAAATGCTGTTGTAGCAGCGGATCAAAGAAGTTCTATTCTTTTCTTTTTTGTTATTCGTTCTCTTCTGGGTTTGATTTTTTTTTTTATATTCTTATTTGTGATTTAAAATTGAATGTGCATAGGACTCTTAATCTGCTTCATTTTTATTTCTGTAGTTTTCCTGTTTTTAAAATGTGAAATTTTCAGATGGGTTGCTTAAAACTGGGTAATAAATAATTATGTTGGAAGTGCTTCTGATGGAAAGTTGATGCTGAATTACTGGACTGCAACTTTGTATATGATTTGTTAATTGATTAGTTGATTAGTCAAGACTGCTAACTGCTGTTTTTTGATGGGGTAGGAAAGAAACTAGCTTAGTCCATAAAGAGCATGCACTCAACTGGGGTATATTTATTGTGGCAAAAAGCGGAGATACATTTCTGAGCATTCTGGGCATTAATATGGGTATTAATTGTCTTGCAGCATGTTTTATAGCTGAAGGTGTAACTTGTATTCACGAGAAATGGCATGTAAATGTTGGGCAGCACTTGTTTTGTTTTGTCTAATTCATGTGTGCATGAGTTTGATAAAATGAAGCTTGATTCGCTACACATTTATATGACATCACTATGCTTACTCCAGTTCTAACGTTGGTTTTGGCATTTCTTATGAACCTTTACTCTGTCTCACTTTCAATTATAAGTTACGGAAAATCAAGTATAGACTGTTAAAGGCTCAATGTATTGCCTAATTGCTATTTCATTTTTGTTTTTCATTTTGTTATCCCCCATTTTTGCATTATTAGTCAAATGAGAATATATCATTATTATCATTTAGTTCTACTGACTGATGATTAAACTTTGACCGCCAGTGAAGGTGCATCTAATCTTCATTTCTTGTATAGGTTCATAGTATCGTCTTCGGGTTAAGTAAACCACATTATGAGTGATCTTTATACAAGGGAATTAAATAAGTTTTGGACAACTGGTCGACCCTGATCATTGCCTCTTCTATGCTGTCTAGTGTAGTACATAATATGGGGTCACTCTGCAGTAAACAGCGTCGTTACAATGAAGCAGACGCTGAAGAGAATGCACAGGTCAATTATGTTTCATGAAATGCTAACTTCTTTGCCCTTGTAATTTGTAGTGATGATTTCTCTTTTTTCTTTTCCTTCTAATAAGCTTCTGGCTTCAAGTTAATGATTAATGATGGCATTTCCAGGCTGCAGAAATTGAAAGGCGAATTGAACAAGAAACAAAGGCTGAAAAGCATATTCAAAAACTCCTACTTCTCGGTACTCATTATTCATATCACATTACACACTTTAATTGTTTGAGATCTACAATTAAGTTTTAATTAGTAATTTCTCAAGGTTTTAGACTTGCTTTGAATGGCTAAGAACAGCATGGGTGATGGGGCTTAGTTCTTGAGCTTCAGTTCCATAATTTTATATTATTAGTGCTATTTTTTCCTTTTACTTTGCTTTTCTTTGTTTTTTTTCTCTTAAATGATCCAATCCAATTTCTGCTATCTTTCATTTCTTATTTCCTTCTTTTGGTTGTTTTAATACTTCCATGATCCAGGAGCTGGAGACTCTGGGAAGTCCACAATATTTAAGCAGGTAAATTATAATCTTAGTCATTTAGCTGTGTTTGCTGAGTGCAACTGCTTATATAGATACCTGATAAATGATTTATGTGCAGATAAAACTTCTGTTTCAAAGTGGTTTTGATGAGTCGGAATTGAAGAGCTACATACCTGTCATCCATGCCAATATCTATCAGACAATAAAAGTATGCAATACTTGAAAGGGTGTGTTGGTTATTTCCCTATTAGCATAGTATGAAGACTATGTAGGGTCAGCCACGATGGCAAAAGTTCTAAATAGTGTAAGTTTTGAATTTTATATTGAAAGTGCAGCCAATGTGTTTGGACAGATATTGCATGATGGATCAAAGGAATTGGCTCAAAATGAAGCAGATTCCTCAAAGTATGTCATATCCAGTGAAAATAAGGTCTGAATTCACCATTCTAAGTCTATTAAATTGCTTTGTCTAGCAATAGCCTATCAGAAATGTAGCGTAACGAGTCATCTTATGTATATGGTTCACATAAGAGTATTTGGTGTACTTGATGGAGTTTGTAGTTGTGCTGAGAAACGTTGTATAAATTCGCGTTCAAGAGGATTTTTAATTATACTTCAGGACATTGGTGAGAAATTGTCAGAAATTGGAGGCAGATTGGATTATCCATGTCTCACCAAAGAGCTTGCAAAGGAGATTGAAACTCTATGGAAAGATGATGCAATTCAGGTAGCTGATAGCCTGGTTTATCATGTGAAATACATGCACTGATTTGATATCTGAGCATCTTTGTGATTGCATTACATTTCTTGTCTTACTTTGTATTATTAACTGGTTTATTGATTTTAAATTTATGAATTTTAAAGAAAGCATTTCTATCATTAATGTTTTGTAGGAAACATATGGCCGAGGTAATGAGCTTCAAGTTCCAGATTGTGCCCATTATTTCATGGAAAATTTACAAAGACTATCTGATGCAAATTATGTTCCAACAAAGGTACTTAGGATTTGTGGTATTTTGCTTATCCTTTTCATGCTATAGCGACGCTGTCCACACCCTGTTGGCAAAATTAGGATGTCAGAATGAAGTATGTGGTTATCACTTGAAATTGTTAGCTGCATGCAGAAAATATTCTGCAAAATCATCTGGATTCTATGGCATATATTGATTTACCAGTTCACTGTTCTAGTGCAACAGCTGCTGCAGACGCCAAACGTTTTTACCGACTTCATTTTGTGGGAAGCTAGTTTAAGGAAGAAGCTGAAATTTAGTTTAGGCTGCTGATATTACCTTGAGCAAATTTAGTTTTACCTGATATTGCAGAATGTTAGTTTTCTTAAAAAATTGTCAATCTCAATGGTATCTGTATGGATTGTACAATTTATGTGATTAACATGATAAATTTTTGACACAATCCAATTGGTGCAGTTTCATAAAAGAGCAGTTAAAAAGAAAAAGCTAACAAAAAAAGAAGCATGATAACTGAGAGGTCCTTGTTTTATTTGAGTATTTTGACATGCTGATTTTGTCCTGTAGAAGATATTCTAGATCAGCAGTTTTTCCATAAAAATTTTAGAAAAAGATCTATTGCAATAGCTTCTTTAGGCAACTAGACTTTGCTCAAATATCGATCATGGCCTTTATAATTCTTCTCAACAGCTTTTTTATATATCTGATATTGCAGGAAGATGTTCTTTATGCAAGAGTTCGTACAACTGGTGTTGTCGAGATCCAGTTCAGGTGAACAGTTTCTTTCAGGGGTGTCCTTATAATGTGTCTCGGTTTGTCCTGGTTTGGAATTATGACTCCTATTCCCAAAGCCCATGATATAATTATAAGGTCGGCAATTTTATGGCCGTCCTTATGTTGAGCTTGCTAGAATATACTTGTTTGTACTTTTGTTTGCGTATTTCTTGCTAGAACATACTTGTTTGTACTTTTGTTTGTATATTACTTGTTTCTCTGGCATTGCTATGTTGGGAGAGATGCCTTGTCGTTCTTCTTACCCACAAGACTCATGTTTATTCAACTTTATAAATAAATATCTTTCCACTTATTTAAATTCACTTGATTCTTTATATGTGGATGATGAATTTGTTCAATCAACAACTCATGTTGGCTCTAACTTTGACAGTCCTGTGGGAGAGAACAAGAAAAGTGGTGAGGTTTATAGATTGTTCGATGTTGGTGGCCAGAGAAATGAGAGACGGAAATGGATCCATCTATTTGAAGGTGTTACAGCTGTAATTTTTTGTGCAGCAATTAGCGAGTAAGATCACCTATTCATCCATGGGATATCAAAGCTTGTTTTTGAGCAATCAGAGTGTTCCCTCTCCTTGGGAGATATTTGATTATCAATGCTTATGGATATAGCAGTATGTTCCCCCCAAGTACCGCTTAGGTTTAATTCATGCTCTTTTCAGTGTCAAAGTTTTACACTGAAAATACAGTGGAAGCATCTGATTAGGTTTTGCTATCTTTAAGGACTTACTGAAGCATTTTTAACTTCTGTTGCAATGGACTACTTGATAAATGCAAAAAAGCACCGCTAAATGTAAAATACTTTGCGTAATAGTTGTCATGTATATGCCATTAAAGATTATTCCATTGGTCGAGTGGGCAACACCTCTGTCTTAGGGCAGTAGCACTGTTAAAGTTTGTGCGACTTTCAGTGGAGTGGCACAACTCATCTGCTATTATTTGTTACCATGTGACTTGATAATTATAACATCAGAGCATATATAAAACGAGAGAAGGCTTTACACTGGTAAATTGTGTTTTAGGTATGACCAGACGCTTTTTGAGGATGAAAACAAGAACCGCATGATGGAGACAAAGGAACTTTTTGAGTGGGTCCTGAAGCAGCCATGTTTTGAGGTTTCTTTCATGCCACTTTTTGATTTGAACTTCTTTTATATAATATTTATTCTGATAAGCTTCTGAATTTAGTTGCCATTATTCTCCTATTTAATTTTGGATTCTTGTGCGCAGAAAACATCCTTTATGCTGTTTCTGAACAAGTTTGATATATTTGAAAAGAAGATTCTAAAAGTAAGAGCTACTATGCAGTACATTTGCATTCATTAACTAAAAATTATCATTAATTTGGAGCTCTGATGTTTTCACATCGTGTAGGTGCCACTGAATGTATGCGAGTGGTTCAAGGATTACCAGCCAGTTTCAACTGGAAAACAAGAGATTGAGCATGCCTATGAGTAAGTGTGTGTGTGTATCATATATATTGTTTGCTCGATTTGAGGGTCATATTGTGAGGACGGTTTGCTAACACATTGAACAGCCTGTAGAAGAAGCCTGTCAACATACATATACTTTTTGGCAAACTGTTCTGTGGCTAGTTCTAAATAGTCGGGACTATGGCACTCTTCATCCTGTCATGCATTTTGTATTGTTTTGAGTGGGGAAATGCATCAGTAACAGTTAATAGTCATCAATAGTTAGAGTGTAGAGGAATAGTACTGCTCCAGCAGCCCGAGACCTGTCAGATGGGGAAATGTTCCTCATTTTGGGTTCAGGGGCTCAAAATGGAAGCCCTTCCAAAGTTGTACCATTAGATGAACTACCTAATCGGTGCTTGTTGAACCTTCTGAAATTGTTGTTCTTGACCATCATCATTAATCTCATTCTTCAGATTTGTCAAGAAGAAATTTGAAGAGTTGTATTTCCAAAGCACGAGCCCAGATCGCGTGGATCGTGTGTTTAAAATATATAGAACCACCGCCCTGGATCAGAAACTTGTGAAGAAAACTTTCAAGCTTGTAGATGAGACATTAAGACGCAGAAATCTCTTCGAAGCTGGCTTATTGTGAGGGAGAAGGTATACTTCGGAAAACAATGTTCATAGTTTGAAGAACTGGATAATTTGAAAATCAAGAGTTATTGTAAGAAAGAAAGACCTTCATCTGATGGCAAGCTGGCATCATATTTTGGCAGGCTGAAAAATTTTGAATTTGTTTTGGTTTGAAGCACATCAGAAAGAAGAATTAGTATTTTTCTCCCATGATTTTCTTTGACTGGTGATTTGTCTCGAGGGAAAAAGAGAAGCCTTACTAGAGGATCTATTTTCTTGCCTATTCTGTCTTGTTCATCGATTGGCATTTGTATTGAACATATGAAAGTAACTTACGTATTCTTTCTATCATGACACAAAAGTAGTCGTCATCATCTTAAATTCAACTTTTTGACTTGTCACTTCAATGTTAGCTTCTGCAGTCATAACATGAATATTCGTAGCTTATGCTTTCTTTGTTGTTCTAATTTAAAATTACCACAAAAGAAAAATCCTTAGTGGGATTAAAGAAACATTTTTTTCTTTAAAAGAAAGAAAAAAAGAAAAATTTCTTGACCGTTGTCCACTTCAACTTGTCCGATATTTGGCGTCAATTCTTGCAGCGTCAGTACGATGGAACCAAATGCCACCCTTGATCCTTTTTCAGTTTAATAGTCCCTGTCCTCTTGTCACCCCTGATTAAATTCTAAACTCGAAAATCTTTTCATTCTCTCTCTGCTCTTACCAAGTACTAGAAAATCGGATTAAGCCTGATTGGTTTTACTCGTAGCCGGACAATTATATTTCCTTCCCTCGATGCATACAGCAGATATATTGTCTGGATACATTATCTTGTGTTAATATTGTTCTTCTACACGTCCAGGTACATATATTTGTGTTCATATTTTTCTTCCACAGACACAGGAAACATCGAACAGATGTGGAGAACTTTTAAGGAAATATCAGAATGTGGTTTTGCAGCTGTGGAAGGAGATAGTGCACGTGTGTGTAAGGGCCATTTTGGATGGGCACAGGCTGAGGCTACACATAATTCCAATAGTGTTAGTTGAATTATGTGGGAAACCCATGTTCTCTGATATCTTTGAGGGTGCCTGCTGCGTGCAAGGTGGAGTGGCAACCGGCAACACTACAATGGTCCTCTCGTGCTGAGCTGTTATTGTCCTCCTTTTTTTTCTAAAAATAAAAATAAAAATTTATGGAACAATCTTAATCTTTTGCCGTTAGATCTTGATCTAACCCGGATTTGTTTGCTTTCAACTGTTGAAGCTCATTTAAGATAATTTAAATTCGAACCCATTTTTAATTGATAATATAATTTTATCAAAACTAGTTTAAACTGTGATATATTCTGATCCATTCCGTTTGTTTCTTCTAATTACACGAATGATTTTAAATAATAAAAATAATTTTTTAATAGTTTTAGGCTAATTATTAAAATTAATAAAATTATTGTAAGAGAACCTTCTTCAAAGAAACCAACATGTCTACGACATCAAACACAAACGTGAAACGCCAAGTCGTTGAAGTAATACATCCTTGTGGGAAAGATCAACCGAAAGCAACTCTCACGTGGAAAAAACACGGCAGAATCTCAGTAACCTGGATACTAATTCAAGGACAATTTTGTCATTCGCAGAAATTACATCTGTTTGTAGTAGTGTTTGGCAGCTTGCCAAGTGCCAGAATCAGAAAATTCCCAACAACTGGAGAAAAGGAATTCTCTTTTCTCTTCCTTCCATCCCAAATAAATTAGCGGAAAAAGCGCGACGAAAAGAAATGATCTTCACCAAGAACCCCACATACAGCAACGATTGCATTCCGACTTTCTTTTTTGTTCTCCTCCTTTCAGAAACCGAAGAATATTCTTTTTTCAAGTTCGCAATCTAAAAGACTCAACAGAAAGCCTCAAACCTTAACCTTTTGGTTTCTCTCTCTCTCTCCATTGATTTTGTAATATCCCGTAAGCTTTTTTATTGCTTTCCTTTGATTCTTTTCGAAACTTTTGCTTTTATAAGACCCTTTCTTTTAGCATTTATATATATATAAGAGCGAAGCTTTTTGATTTGCAATGTGAAATTAAGCTTTTGTTTGGTGAATTGCATAACCTTGATTGTGGTCTAAAGTTAGATTGCTGCTTGCTTCTTCTTTATGAAATTTTAGGTTAGAATTAAATGTGCTTTCTTTTTTCTTAGAATTATATGAATTGTGTTTAAAAAATTCTCCTGGCATCCGATTTCTTAAAACTGATTAAATGTTAAAAATGTTGAATATAACTTCTCCAGTTAATTTAAGTTTTTTGAAAAACGCCACATTGTTGTTGATGATTCTTATTTCCATGCAGGGATATTGTATTTTGTATTCATGTTGGTGCTTGTAAAAGTTTGCGAGCTCCTGAATTAGGATACGCAGTAAAATGCGAAACAATTGGCTGTTTTTCATGAATCCAGATGATGGGTCTCCGAATATTTTACCTATAGAGCCCCTATTATCACAAAGTCTTAGGGGTCCTTTATTTTCCCCGTTAGATAATTCACTGCATCAATCTAGGTTCCTATACATCCCTGGAAGCTTGGCTTTTCAAGAAGTTCTTAACTGCATGTCAAAACTTGCTGGTGCTTTACTTTTTTGGTTCACTAGTACATCGAGTTCGAGTTTGAGCCAGCAGATTTCGGGCAGTCAACAAGGACCAGGAGCTGGAAGCAGTAGTCAGTTTACACAAGTTAAGAACATTACTTTGATTAGGCATAATAATCTTATTGGTTTTCCGATTGGCTCTAGTTCGCAAAGTGAATCTTCCTCTCATGTAGTGTTCGGTAAAATCTCAAGTTTCATGATGAGGATTCTATCTAGAGAAGCTGAAAGACTTCAATCATTCCCTTTCCTCTCTTTAGCTACTGCTCTGGTACCGCCATTTGACAGGTTGTAAGTCATTTGTAGTTTGATGATCTAATCTGTTGATATTCACTTAAGCATGTGTAGCTCTCAACTCCTCGTACTTTATGCAATATTCTTACTGAACGAAATTCGCTCTTTGTTTGTGGTTATTAGATCTTCAAAGGTATTAGCTGTTCCTTTGGAGAATGGTGAAGTACAAGTACACAGATCCGTAGATCAAATGCCTTGTGAAGTTGACCACCATGGATGCTCAAGCCTTTCATTTCCTGACTTGAACTGGAGAAGACAGGCAGTTGAACCTAGAACCGGTATTGAGTTTCCAATGATTTTGGACAGCATCTTAGCCGCAGAGAATAAATCTAGTCTATCTTCGGAGGTAAGCATCAAGACTTTTTCTTGATCCTTGTCAGTGCCTGGTAATCTCATATTTTATTTACATTATCCATCTCTACTAGTCATAATGTACCATGATCTGTCTGCTTCTATAAGCTTCTGGACTTCTCAATTTATGCTCTGTGTTGAGATGGGAGGCAATGTTATGGTTTTGGTAAGCCATTAACCTTCTGAAAGTTACTGGAAATTGTTTCAATGGACCCATTCTTGAATTATAGTCTAGGTATGCAAATTATCTATATGTATTAGCTGAGCTGTATGTGTATCTGTTATCAGCTAGATATTAGGGGCTGATCAGTGTCAACTATATTTAATAAAAAAAGTCTTTATTTGCTGGTTGATCAGGATCCTCCCTTGTTAAAAGTGGCTAGACATAAGGTGTTAAATTTCGTAGATATTGTCATCTTGGAATTTTGTGACATAGTGAGTTGTTAAGCTTGAAATAGAAGTTTGATACATAAGTTTATGTTTTACATTTCTACCTTCGGTCATTTTCCAGAAGGAAATTTCACATTTTTTTCCTCCTATGGAGTATGATAATCTCTGTATTCTGCTCTTGTTTTTTAATTATTAGCATTTCCATAGTCTTATTATCGGGTCTTTACTCCATGACTCCATCTATTACTTTATCTTTCTGTCTGAAAACATATTCCATTCCCCACTTGTGCCTTTGCTCTGAACAACTTGTGCATGCATTTTCAGGTACTTGTTGGAACTGGGTCCAGAACTATGAAAATAATCAAAATAAAGTCTCTGAAGGTTTATGCCTTTGGCTTTTGTAAGTGATCTTAAATTTCAATTTAAATCTTTTATTTCAGTTTATTGAAAATTTAGATAGTTGTTTAGTCACACTTAATTCTGTAGATGTTCATCCCAACTCTGTCTGCGAGAAATTGGGCCCGAAGTATGCTTCTGTTCCAGCAGCTGAACTAAACAATTGCCGGGATTTTTATGAGGACCTTCTCAGGTATATGGGCTCTTTTCAGCATATCATTCTTTCTTTTGCGGTCTATATTTGTTGCTTATATAATTGTTTGCTCTCTCATGTATAATGTTGAAGCCGAGACGAATGAAGTGTTTAGAACAATTCTTCATGTTAATTGCTCTATCCATCCTTCTTAATGAATTATTTCTCCATTGGAACTTTTGTTTACAATGAATTTGACGCACTAATTCATCTCTATTCATTAGATGAGATGTTCTCAGGAAGTTTGTTTTTCTAAGATGGACTAGTATTTTAGGAAGGAATAAGCAATTGCAAAACTAGATTACCGTAGGACTTTGTAAGTAAACAGCTAATTACTTGGTGGAGATTCCTTTGCTTGGTTTATTGATGTAACTATGCCTGGCTTGTTATGAGCTGCTTGACGACGTTCATATTCTTGTGCCACCTTTTCCTTGTCCATTTAACTAAATTTTTTTTGCATTTTATAATGTTTCTCTTTCTATTTTATTAAAGATTTTCTGGCTGTGCTGCAGGGAGGACATTGGTATGACTGTCCGGCTTGTCATTAACTGCAATGGGATGAAAATCAATACTGTGAAAGAGTGAGTCGCTTTCTTATGTGTATACTTGAAAATTTCAGTAGATTTGGTCTCTGGTTCCTGCAATGCCTAAGAATGAGCTGGGAATTCTTAGTATGATGTGGAAAAACTATAATTTGAAGCATGGCATAGGCTTAATATCTTTGCCGTCCTTTGGGGTTGACATAGGTGGATTAAAAATGCAAAATTAGCATCTACAATCTTCATCTTTTTATCTAACTGGACGATTTTTGTTAACATCTCATTTGCTCCACTGTTAAAGCAATCCTTTATCAGAATAGTTGGTTGCACAATTAGTAAGAAGAATTCGGCCCAAGTTCAGGTTCTGAAGACTATTTAAACTGAGTTTTGCACCAAGCTTCATCTAGGCTGGCTTGGTTCAACCAGTTGAAAAGGGAATCTGACTATGGACTTTTTTGAACTTTGACTTCTATGGCTCCTGCTATTCCTGAAGCAATTTGCTGTAACCTTATCTCAGATTATTTACAAGTCCCATTCTGAGCTTCAATATATTAGCCTCTTGGCCAAGCTGCTAATAGCTCATTCCCAAGTCATAGATCGTTATGTTTTGATAAATGATATTGAGAAATACGCATAGATACCCATTCTTTTGCTGATTTATTTTTTTCGTTTTGTGTTTGCAGTGCATTTGAGAAATCTCTTCGAAACCGTTTACTGAAGGTAAGTTATTTGATTATTGAAGTATTTCTTGTGGTTCCTATTGATTTTTGAAATAGAAAAGGTTTGCTTATTCTTGATTTTTTTTTTTTTAATTCTAGACAAATCCTGACACTGATTACAGTTGCCTAAGAACATTTGGCTCATTTTTCACCAAAGATATTCCTTTGCCTGCGGTAATCTTTTGGTGCTTAGTGATTTTATATTTTAATCTCATAGGTTTGGTGAGTTACTTATCTTCATATGGACTTTATGCAGGGAACAACAGTTGATTTTCGAAGAACAGCAGATGGGCAACTAATAACTGAAAGTAAGTTGCTAGTCCATGGTAAAGTTATTATCTAGTAGGAGATGTAGTATAGTTAATCTAATAGATCATTTAGGCTGAGAAGTATAAATGATTACTTGTAATTTGAATATGTCAAAATTTATGATAATCACTCTGGTGATTTTATTCATGCAGTTGGAGGTAATCAGATTGGAGCAGTCCATAGCAAGGATTTATGCAGTAAGTAAATTCTCCTTCTCAATATCTTCCTTCTTGTGCCCTAACGACTAAAACAGAGGGCAAAGAGTCTGACTATCATTTTCTCTCGGCAGGGGCTTTCTTCGACATGTATATTGGAGATATTCCTGTGTCGGAGCAAACAAAGGAAGAGATAGGCAAAAACGTAGCCAGTATGATGAGAAGGTGCTAAGCTGGGTAGTTTTGTTTTCCATTGCCCCTGTTTTTAAATGGGGAAATGGTTGATGATGCAATGTACTTCTGGGTCATCTGCTATATGGCTTTTATCGATGATACAGTTTTAGGATGTCAACTGTATGAGATTCCTCAGTCCCTGGAGGAGCGCAGTCTGGAAGTCTGAATTGCTGAGTGCTTTTTAGTGCTTTACCATTGTTGTACTGCTTTATTACAGCAGGTTTAGTTTGTTTAGAATTTAACTCCCCACAGAGGGAGGGCAAGGAAAAGAAAAAAAAAGAAGAAGAGAAATGAAAGAAGCGGCTTCCATTCTTTGTAGCTTGACGGGGATTTCCAGCTTGGATGGTTCCCCTATGTATTATCACTATTATAATTCTAATGAAAAGGGACCTAGTTTTCTCTCAGAATCAACTTCATGCGTCGTCTCTGATAGTATGTGCTTGAGTTGTCATGCCAAGGATGTGTTTATCTTCTTACAAGACCGGATACAAGCTTCTCCAAAAGGCTTAGGAATGGATAATACCCTACTGGAGGACATAATGGTTGATATAAATGCCGGATAATTATTATTTATCAATAAAACTCAAACTCAATGAACAGCTAAGTCGTTGTAGTATAGTGGTGAGTATTCCCGCCTGTCACGCGGGTGACCCGGGTTCGATCCCCGGCAACGGCGTTTAATGTATTTTCCATTGCCAAATGCACGAGATGGGCCGTTTAGGGTAGATACAGGAAAAAGCAACAAATATACGCCTAAAAAGCACAAGGCTCCAAAGTCTAGCTGTCCTTCATAATAAGGCAGTAAATGAACTGTTTTATTTTTATTTGAATTATATGTTTCTGTCTCTTTTAGAGGAGGAGACAACTACCTAAAGCAATTACGTAGTATAACCTCATTCATAAGATATCAATGCCCTTACTATCAAATTCAATCACAGCCCCTTTGGGAATTTTGTAATAGTACTGATTTTGACAAAAATGCTTGTAGTAAAAAGAAAAAAGATCTCAGTTCTGTATGAGGGCTTGTAATTTCCTATATCCAAGTCTATATGCAGAAAAACAAATTGAACTATGTAAACATACTATGTCTAACCACACCTCTAATTGCCATTCGGATGATTTCAATCAATTATTAGTTTTAGCCTGGACCATATCTTGCAATTTCATAATACTACTCTCTCTTCTTGAAAAAAAAAAAAATTGATTATTATCTTATTAGACTTCAATGTCTCTGATACTAAATGTTTGGTTTTTTATTTAAGATTACTACGGTTCATTAGTGGTTACCGGTGGACCTGCTTATGCAACAAGAATAATCTAAATATAACACCATTAATTAATAGTAAAGCCATCTCTTCTTTTGTACTAAATCAGCACCATTCTTTCTGTTTGTGAAGGTAACCTTATAAACCATTCATTAAAATAAAATTTAACAGCCTAAATGGGTATGTTAATATGCATCCAAAAACTGCTCAATGGCTGTCGATTGCATCCTTAATTTTTTACTGTAAGAATGTGGTTGCTATGATAATAACTAGCTAATTGTTTGTTGGGTCCAGAACGTTTAGTCAAGAAACCTCTCCAATCTCCACCCTTTCTTCACTCCCAAAATCTCTCCAATAACTTAGCACAAGTACGCATATATAGAGTCACTCTCTCATCAACCATACGTGAAAAACTGCTAAAAACTTCCCACCACCGTAAACCCAACTCCAAGAAACAAGCTATTACATCCATAGGCCATCATTTCTTCTAATATTTGTTCTAGAAAAGAACATTCCATAAACAGAATAACCGCAACTGCCTATTTTTCCTTTGCCTTTTAAAGTTGACAACATTGGAAACACAAATACGAAGCCTTTCTCATTCCCCTCTTCTTCAAACACTTCTCCTTTCTTTGTTCTTCTTCATTCTAAGGGGGATTTCTTATATTAATGGGTACCTCAAAAAGACCTTCTTTGGCCATTATAATGGCATGGTTAACTCTAATGCAAGGACTTTTGGTTGCTGTTAATGGTCATTTTAATTATAAGGATGCACTTGCTAAGTCAATTATTTTCCTAGAAGCACAAAGATCAGGAAAACTCCCCCCAAATAACAGGCTACCTTGGAGAGGAGATTCTGCCCTAGAGGATGGTAAACTTGTAAACGTGAGTCCGCTATTCATTCTCTACATGTAATATGATCAACACTCACCAATAATCCTAGGCTAGGTTGCACGAAAACTCTAAATGGGATTATGTTTCTTTGTCGGATGCGTTCTAAATACCGAAACTTTTCGAAAATTCTTCGGACACGTTTAAAAAATTTTAGAAAATATTTCTAATCATTTTTACAATTTTATTCATTTTTTAAAACTTTAAGAAGTTTTTTTTTTAAAGATCTTTCTATTTAATTGGATTTCCTATTTAAAAAAGATTTTTACGGTTTTTTAATTTATTTTATCTTTCCTATTATATAATTTTCTTATTATATAAATATTCTTAATTCTTAGTTGTTTTATATTGAAGAATTTCTATATACATGTATATTTTTAATATATATATATTTTTTTGATTTATAGTAATTATATAATTGTCAATATGACTAATTATATTAAGTGTGTTTAATTTGTATCTTTTATTATGATAAAAATAATAATCCAGTAGAAAATCTAGAATATATATATATATATATATATATATATATATATTATATATATATAATGTTTCCATAAAGTCTCGTTTCCTAGTATTTTAGAAAGTTTCGTATCCCCTGTCGCATCGCGTTTCTCGTTTCTGTTTTAGTTCCTAGGGCGCAAACGTAATGAAATGCAAGTTTGAACCCTTTAACCCTTTGCAGAAGAATGAAAAGACAAAATATATGAAAAAGAAAAGGAACAAACATTTAAAATACTTTTAACATTTTTGCATACACAGGTGGACCTTGTGGGAGGATATTATGATGCAGGAGACAATGTGAAATATGGACTTCCTATGGCTTTTACAGTAACAACTCTAGCATGGAGTACTCTCGCTTATAAAAAAGAGTTACAAGCTGTAGGCGAGTTTGAAAATGCGGTTGCTGGCATCAAATGGGGCACAGATTATTTTCTAAAAGCTAGTAGTAGACGCAACCGTTTGTATGTGCAGGTACTAGTTAGCCATTTATAGTTTTGTGTGATTTGTTTTCAAGGGCATTCAGTTGCTGATTATTTGTTGGATTAATGAAGGTGGGAGATCCAGAACTTGATCATCAATGTTGGGTTAGACCAGAAGTTATGCAAACACCAAGAACTGTGTTACAAATTGATGAGAAGGATCCTGGAACAGAGATTGCAGCAGAAACTTCAGCTGCAATGGCTGCTGCTTCCATGGTATTTAGATCCTTAAATCACACATATGCTCGTCGTCTCCTCAACAAGGCCAAACTGGTAATATTCTTGGCTGTCATTCTTTTTTTCTTTTTTAATGTTCCTGAATAAATTTGTGATTTTTGGGTCAATTCTCTTTCAGCTTTTTACATTGGCTAAGGCACACAAAGCAACATACGATGGAGAATGCCCCTTCTACTGCTCTTACTCTGGCTACAATGTAAGACTCTCTCTCTATCTCTCTCAAGGTGTCAATGCCCCACTTAACTTTTAAAATTAATCTTACAAAAGTTCTTTTTGACTTTTAATTTGATTGGATTGTTAGACATTAAAGTGACACAACAGATGGATCATATAACAGGGTAATTAAGTTTAGCATTATAAAATGTTGGCTAAGGTTTTCGAGTTGGTGAATTCAGGATGAGCTAATGTGGGCAGCAACATGGCTATACATGGCAAGCAAGAAGTCTATGTACTTGAAATATGTTATGAACGAAGCCATTAATGCTAATGTTGCTGAGTTTAGCTGGGATCTCAAATACGCTGGAGCACAAATCCTACTCTCTCAGGTTCATTTCATAATAATCCTTCTCTTTATCTGTATATATATATTGGCAGTATTTATATGAATGTGAAGCTGATATTGTTTTTTAAATTGCAGTTTTTCTTCCAAGGAGAGCAAGGTTTAGCCTCTCATAAAAATGGAGCTGACAGTTTCATATGCTCAAACCATCCTGAAAGCCCCTACCATCAAGTTTATATCTCTCCAGGTTCTTTCTCTTCCTCTATCTGCTTGCAGAAACTCACGAAAATTAAATCAGAATATCGCTAATGAATTCGATCCAAAAAGGAATCTGAGTTTTAAAATTTAAATCGATCAGTGTGCATATAGTAAACTAAGGATCGGTTTGCTCCACATTGATATGACACGACTAATGCGTCGTGTAATTTATAGCCTGCTCAACAAAAAGGAAACACATGGCTCGACAACAATTTGAAGTTTTATTTTTAAATTTTCTTGATTTCAGGTGGTGTCCTTCACTTGAGAGATGGAGCCAACAGTCAATACGTTACTGGAGCTGCTTTATTATTTAGTGTCTACAGTGACATCCTCAGACAATACAACCAGAAAGTAAATTGTGGAGACAAGCAACTTGACGCAGACAGCCTCATGAGCTTTGCCCATCAGCAGGTACCTAATTAATTAAATCACAACCAATTTCCAACGCTAACTAACAAAACCCAGATCAGAAATTATAACTTAAATTTACTAAATAAACATTAATTTGCAGATGGACTACCTGCTAGGAAACAACCCACAGAAAAGATCATACATGGTAGGTTTCGGAAACAACCCACCAAAGGAACCACATCATAGAGGAGCATCAGTACCAAGAACACAAGCAAATCAAGTAGTGAGCTGTCCGATGAGCTTCGTGTACTGGTTCAACCAAAATGGCCCAAATCCAAATGAGCTGACAGGTGCATTTGTGGGTGGACCTGACAAACTTGATAACTTTGTGGACAAACGATCAGCTTCTTCATTTACAGAGCCATGCACTTATGTTAACTCTCTTGCAGTTGGCGTTCTGGCAAAGCTAGCAGCCCACGCATAGTAATGTATTATGAATACAGTGGATCAATTTCGTATTGTTATATTGAGCATGAAATTTTTTTAGAATGTTAAAGAGTCTTTTGACTCTCGGCTCATTCATCAGCTTTTATCTTGAAAATGGAAACTTGTATGCTTTGTTTTAATTTCATGTAATTTCTTTTATTTTATTTTGTGTAGCAAAGTTATAGAACTTTTTTGCGAACAATGCTAATTTTTTTACTGATATACTTTGCTTTGCCAACTTTTTGACGAACAATGTTATATGTAAAATACTTTTTTATATATATATATATATGTCAGTTTTCTATTAATTGTGGTATATACACAAAATTTAGATAAAAATTTTCGAGACGATAAATATCTAACTCGAAATTTTATTTAAAATGAGAAAAAATTCTTACCATCTTATCTATATTTACATCTATACGTTGTTAGATCAAATATAGTAGAATCTTATAACTTTGAAGTGAATACAAAATTATGATTGTCGTATCAAATAGAAAAAAAAAAAAAAAAAAGATTTTTCTATTTCTTAAGCAAAAGCCTTGACACGTGTAGGTGTTGTATTCCGAAATGAACTTAATGCTACCTGCTTGGAAGCTAGAGCAATCATATCAAAGTCAACCAAATTATTATCCAAAACGGATGTGGATAAGAGATTAATGTTGAAACTTTCTAACAAAACTGAACCACATTTATCTCTTTTCTGAAGATCCTAAATCCATATCTTACAAAGGAGGAAAAGGGAAAATAAGAAATGAAGATGCCTTGGATTTTTAACTCACCCTCAGCTGAGGATGAATGTAGCTCTCCAACATCTTCAACGACGTCGTGTTCGTCGATAGGGAAGAACAGTGATCTGTGGGAAGGTGAATCATCATCAGACAGTGAGGACTGTAAGGAGGAAAGTGAAGTGCAAAGCGTTTATAAAGGTAAAATTGATCTCCTAGATGCTTTAGAGGATGCCTTGCCTATCAGGTAAATTTTTTATTTGTTATCTTAAATGACTCTTCCTTTCTTGAGCTTTAATTTGAGTATAATCACCAAAAATTAAATAATTAGATAAATAAGACATCAGAGACCTAGAAGAAAAAAGAATAAAAAAAGAATTGTGTTGAATTAATTTATATTGATGGTGGGCTGTGTCATTACATTTCTTTTCAAAATATTATTAATTATTTCAACTTTTCAAGATAAGACGATCAAAATAGTAATCCAAGATTTTTCTTTCCAGAAAGAAAATGATTTAAACTTGGACAAGTATGTAAAATTAAGATACATATACATTAAATTTTTAAAAGCACGAATTATGTTCCTATAATTAGTCTGATATATGAAGCTAAAGATACTGAAATATGTGCTGTATATATACTTTCATCATCAACATTAATATGGTATTTAATTCTTTTATGGTTACAGGAGAGGCGTTTCAAAGTTTTACAGTGGCAGATCAAAGTCATTTGCATGTGTAGCAGGTGCTTCCTCTTATTCCTCCATTAAAGATATTGCAAAGCCAGATAATGCATACATCAGGATACGAAGAAGTAATCTTGCCTTTAAGCTGAGACACCAGGGAGGAATATCAAAGAGACCAATCGGTTCTAGCCCAAGTGCATTGGCTCTAGGTGGTGTTGCACTCAGCAGGTCTGAGAGTATTCATAGTAGTACAGATTCAGATTCAAGCTCAAATTTCACATTTCTTCTTCATCCAAATTCACGGTCACATCTTCCATCTTTGCAATCGCTTGTGCCTTCAAGAGCATCTCATAACAATCTGTGTTCATTGTCATCTCCATCTCGGGGTGTTACTTCAAGGAGATCAGTCTCCTTGCCTGACTTTCAAAGATATGCTGCTACTGAATCTACCAAATGAACGTGTTGGTTTTAAATGCAAAGTCGATGGCTTCAGACCTGCTTTGTGAATAGATTCATTTTTCTCCATGAATTCAACGGAACATTTTTAGATTCAGGCTGTCAATTGAAGAATTATCTCCCCAATACTAGCTATAAGAATCAAATCCAAAATGATAAGTTTTGTGCTTCACAAATTTCATTCAAAATTAACTTTATGGTTCATTTTGCATTTGGACCCTAGTATACACGATTATCTCAGATGATTAAGCTACAAATTCGTGTTAAAATTTAAGAATTTGTATGAATCATAAGACAATTATTTCTGTAAAGGAAAAAAAAAAAGAATTAAAAAGAAGCAGTCATAAGCTTAGCCTAAGTTCAAGTGATGTTTGAAATTTGAATTCCTTTTTCTTTTAATCTATATAAAAGAAAAAAATCAAAAAAATCTTATGGAAAGAAAAGATTAATGAAAACCATTTCTTCCTAATTTTAGCACTGCTTTTTATATAAATATTATCTTTTAACACCATCTAAAGATATGGTTAATACGTCTATTTCTTTTTATTTTTCTATATTAATCATTTTTTTTATGAGTTTTTATGCTCAATATTCTGTGTTTCTCTTGATGATGTTTTATCTTTACAGGGTCTTGATTGGCATCCACTCTAGTTGGGGTGAATTTTCTTGTTTTCAGTTTGAGAGAGAAGTGATCTCTTCAAGATGAAAAGATTTTATCTTTGTAAGAGTTTCATGATAAAGCTTCAAGTTCTTGTGTAGATATTTATAATGGATTTTTCAGCCCTTCAACGAAGATCTTACATGAACAGGACTACGAAAAGCTCAAATTTGACTTTTTTTCCCCAAATGTGTATATATATATATATATATATATATATATATAAATAAAATTATATATTGGAAAAATTTGTAAATAATATTTTTATAAAAGAATTTTTTGGAAAAATTGGTATTTTAATTAGCTAGTGGTATTTAATTTTAAGTTGAAAAATATTTAGCAAATTAATTATTTAATTTAATTGTGTGTAAGGACTAAATTGGAAATTGGAAATTTATTTTGGAATAAGGATTAAAAGTATAATTTCATTAGTATGGGGTTTTAATGGAAATTTATATACTTGGTATTTTTGTAATTAAATATGTCAGAAGGGCTTTTTGATAATTTTATATTTAAAAGTAAGGATATATATGTAATTGTACGTTTTTAATAATTCTAATTTGGCTCAAATTAATTAGTTAGGAGCTTAATTGAAAGACTAAATAAAAGTTTAAGGGTTAATTGAAATTTTGTCAGGATGAAATTCATAGTAATTAAAAAAATTGAGGGATCAAATGGTAAGAAATAAAAGTTTGGGGGCCAAAAGCCGATATGGAAGGAAAGAAAGAAGAAAAGAAATCGAGGAAGAACAGAAAGGGAGAGAAGAGTGTTGGGGCGCTGGGAAGAGAGAGAGAGAGAGAAAGCTAGAGGCAGCTGTGTCCTTCTACGGACTACCGGCTAGCGGCAGAGCCGCCGTCGGCAGGCTCGGCATCAGCGCATCGGTAGGCGTGGGAGCAAGGAGGCAGCCGAAACTTTCCTTGCCGCCGTGCATGCGCTTCCGGTGTCTGTAGCCGCTGATTCTGGTGGCGATCGACTCCTCTTGGAGAGAGCTTCCTTTTGGCGGCAGCAGCAGCAACATGAATGGTGGCTGGAGATGGAAGTTCGCGATGGAGAGAGAAAATGGATGGCAGTTGCG
The DNA here is from genome assembly GCF_019578655.1 of Ricinus communis. Classification (NCBI taxonomy): domain Eukaryota; kingdom Viridiplantae; phylum Streptophyta; class Magnoliopsida; order Malpighiales; family Euphorbiaceae; genus Ricinus; species Ricinus communis. Next base: position 29,651,058 of record NC_063258.1, read on the forward strand.
TTTTCGGCTTTTCCGGCAAGCTCCGGCGGAGTATGGACGATAAGAGGACGTATCCCGACTCCCCTCAGCTCAAGCTTCACAATGGCATCGGTTTCGTGGCAATCAGGCTTTGTTTGAAAATTGACGGCTGATATTGTCTGCAAATTGCTCCGGATGATAGGGGGTCGGATCGGAAAATTGGAAGCGGGAATCGTCATCAGCACGTCATTTCGAGTCCGATGGTGTGTTCGGATCGTCAATCGGACTTCGACGGCTGGAGGCGAGTCGACCGAGCAATCAAGCGTCTTGGTAATTTTCTCTGGCTTTAGTAGAACATGCCACCTGGTGGGTTGTATCAGGACCGCGTGTGCACCGGTAATGATCAAAGACAGGTAATAAGGTTATTATGGATTTGTTTGCGCTGATCGAGCATTGCTATCTGGGCTGAGTTTAGTTGATTGCCGGAGTTAAGGTCCTTGATCGAGCAACGCTTTCTGGGCGCCAGACCTGTTGGATTAAGAGAGCCGAAAGGCTACTAGAATTTGGGGTTAGGGTTCTACTGAGCCACTCGTCCCGTAAAAGTAAATATATATATATATATATATATATTTATTTATTTATTATGGTATTTGATTATAATGTGATTTGTATTTAGGTGCATGGTTTGATATACTGATTTGAATAATCTATGTTTTTTGAGAAGAAAGCAATAGTCTATAGATTACTTGATTTTAACTCACTCTCGAGACTGACAGTCTCAATTTACTTTTTTTTTTCATATGCGTGACTATTAGTCTTCCCGCGACTCTTATTCAGTAACCCGACTCTTTCATCATCGGTGATGTATTTGATTTGGTATGTAAATTGGTAAATCTTAGATTCTCCGCAGTAGTAATAGTAGATGTATCAGTTGTAAATTTTATGAGTTTCATGTCTCGCCTAATTTTTCTGGCAGACCGAAGTATTTATGTAGAATGTAACTATTAAGATAATTTGTGGCTTTAATAATATTAATTTGAGATGAGATTTGTTTGAGCTGTGAGTGTTAGACTTACTACGGGATTCGGTGGCCTTACGCCTACCCATTCCCTAGTGCCGGTCAAGGGTCCACAGAGTGGGTCGTGACACTGAAAGTCTCAATTTTACTATTTTTCAGATCCGTGACTGTTAGTCTTCCCGCAACTCTTATCTAGTAACCCTACTCCTTCATCATCGGGTGATGTATTTGATTTGGTATGTAAATTTGTAAATTCTTAGATTCTCCGCAGTAGAAATAGTAGATATACCAGTTGTAATTTTCTGTAGTTTCGGGTCTCGCCTAATTCTTCTGGCAGACCGAATTAATTATGTAAGATTTAACTGTTAAGATAATTATGGCATCAGTAAAATAAGATGATATTTAATTGAGTTAGTGAGTATCATGCTTATTAGGGGATTCGGTAGCCTTACGTCTACCCATTTCCTGGTGCCGGTTACAGGCCCACAGATGGGGTCGTGACACATTATATTCAAAAAGGTTATATACTAAAAGAAATCATTAAAATATTAAGTAATTAAAGATTGTCTAACTTTGTAATGGTATATTAATGGATCAGTGCAAAAAAATATTTATTTTATAATTTTTAGTATGTATATTTGTTCCGAATAAAAAAAAATATGTTATTACAAATTGTAAAAAAAATGGTATTTCAATCATTAAATTATTTCAAATAGTAAATATTTAATCATCATTTTTCCAATCAGTCATCATTTATTGTATGCGTGTTGATAATGTAAATTTAAAGTTTAATATTTTTTAATTTTATTATTTGATTATCAAATCGCAGATTAATGTGACGAGTAAGTAACACAATTAGAAATCATTAAAATTTAAACTTATAACTAATATTATAATAATAACTAATAAAAATAATTAAATGTTTATAAATTTAAATTTTCTAATAGCAGAGTTTTTTTTCTTTTTAATCACGGTGTAACAATACACCTCTATTTGATTGGTGTGAAAGAGTAAAATTAAGAATCTTTTTGTATACAAGATACAAATACGGGTACAAGGGAAGGGCAGGTACACGTTATCCGGTGTCGCACTAAAAAGGGACAAACTAAGACGACAGAGTTTGAAATGTCAATGTAAAAAAAATTAATTAATGTAGATAAATACCTGGAAATGTCACTGACCAAAAGTCCCATTTCACGTGACACGAAATTGCCATTTAGGATGAGAGATGAGGTGTCCCCACATGTGGTCGTATAAGACTTCTGTGGGTCCCGTTTAGACACGATCATCTTTTTCTTTTTCTGCCTTTCTTGGGAGAGGCCGAGAAAGATAGGAGATGGGCCCATCATCCGTATCCTAATTACCATTCATAACCTAACTGTTCAAATAAACATGTGCTACTATCAATTTCTTTTAAAATATTAATCATTAATATCTTATGAAATATCAAATTATTCAAAATAATCCATATCGAACTCTTTTTCGAAAATACCATAATAACAACGATGCCAATTGCAGCTACTGATTTATTTTTCTCAACTTTTTATTTTTTAATTTTCATGTTCATCTCGATAAAAAATGAGGAGCTCAACCCATGTTACAAACTCGTGCAAGCAATAGATGCATGTCTTGAAACTGTACTAAATAGGATTAGTTTGATGGTCTCAGACAGTTGGGAAGGGAAGAGAGAGAAAGAGATGTGTGATGAGCTGTTAAGAAAATCGTGGAAGTGGGGTTTGGGGGGGTAAATTTAATGAATCGGATAATGGAATATGGATAAGGTTGAGAAATAGTTTCGTCAATTCCACGTCATTTAAAAAAATATATATATATAGAAAATAAAATATTTCCGACCAAGGAGTAGGATAATCCTTGTACAACGTGTCCTAATCTTTGAAACGGTCACCTCTCCTCCTTCTTGCTCTCCACGTGTTATCCCTCTCTCTCTCTATCTCATACTACCAACTCCCTTTCACTTGCTTCCCCACCACCACCATGTGTCTTATCACTTTTTTTTATATCTATTTTCAGTATCATAAAAAATTATTAATTTTTTTTAAATTAAAATAATTAGTATTGTTATAATTCATGTAGCATGTTAGAGAAATAAATATCAAATCATCTATAAAAAATATTATTAATTTAAGTACATAAAAATGACATATATCATGAATAAAAGAAAAAGTTATTTTATTTATCCAATTTACTAATGCCGCGTGATTTTATTATATTTTATATAAAAAAAATGTTTTTTCAGTGGAGAAAAATATCCATATCGTTAAATTCTAAATAAATTCAATACTTTTGGATTAAAATATACAATTTTCATGGGAATTCAAAACTTCTGCTAGTGGGCTTAGGATATAGTATTAACTAAAGTACATTGCTTCCTTAATATTCTGTAAACAAATTTGGCAACCTCCCTTTTGTATTAATTTCAAATTTTGCTTTTAAGGGATTGAAAGATAAATTTATCCTTTATGGCAAGAATTTTCTATAAATGATACACCAATCCCAAAATACAAGAAAATTATTAAAAAAAAATGCTAAAATAAAATAAAAATGAAAGCAGAGGATAAGTCCCCATATGTAATAAAGTCCATAAAAATACAAATTAAAAGAATATTCTAACACCACCCAGTGGATGAGGATAAGCTCTATCTATCAATCCATCCATCCATCCATCTATCTATCCTTCTTTCCTTTCTCTCTCTTCTTAATTTATTAGTCATAAGAAAAAAATTGAATTTTCCTGTCTTTAAACTAAGATATATTTATCAAGAAATCAATAGCCCATAACTCCATTTCCTTTGGTTTCTGTGATCCTATCAGACCCATCAGACTAGTTTCTTAAAAGACAATCTTTGCAATTCTTTCTTTGTTACTTTCTTTAAAGTTCAATTCTTTTTTGGTTTTTCTTGTAAATTAAGGAGTTTTCAGATCTTTAACAAGAAAAGGGTTAATTGTTATGTCGATAACATTAGAGTGTAATAGCAATAGAGGGATGAGAGAGATCGAACCGAGAGGGATTGTGTGTGTTGCTACGGCGCGGATCTTTGAGTCTCCGGTAGCGGAGGAGAGGGCAGAGGTGAATGAATGTAGTAGCTCATCGGAGGCGGCTTCTTCTACGACGTCGTCGATTGGGAAGAATAGTGATCTATCCTCTAATGGTGAGAATTGTGAAGATGAAAATGAAGTCCAAAGTGCTTTTAAAGGAACTCTGGATGCTATGGATGCTTTGGAGGAGGCTTTGTCCATGAGGTAAACATCAATTTTTCTTGCTCTATTTTCTTTCTTTTTATTTTCTAAGCTATACTCTTTGAAATGGAAGTGTAGAATCAAGGGATCATGGGTTTGTTTTGATTTGGCTAGAGAAGCATGAAAATCTTCACATTTCTGGATGTAATGAAGCTGTAGATATAACAGATCAAGAAAATTTCCTTTTTGTTCATAAATGGAAAAGTAGCTAAATTGGAAAGACAGATGCTATGTTACTTCTAGTTTGATATAGCCGATTATTCCGTTCTTGAATTTATTATTTCTAGATGAAATATAAGAATAATTACTTTAAATTCCTTTGTGCATATGTTTTTGCTATGTGAGATCTTTAATTTTCTTGCTAAATTAGATTTTTGAGCCCTCAGCTTTTATTTGAAGTGGGTGTTTTTGGAACATTTTTTCTAGCAAATTAATCTTGAAACATTGAATCTGGATGGTTGCAGAAGAGGCATATCAAAATTTTACAATGGTAAATCAAAATCTTTCACAAGTCTGGCCGAGGCATCCTCCTCTTCATGCATTAAAGAAATTACAAAACCAGAGAATGCTTACACCAGGAGACGAAGAAATTTGCTTGCCTTCAATCATGTCTGGGATAAGAATAGAAGCTTCCCTCACCGAAGCAATGGAGGCGGGATATCAAAGAGACCAATTAGTTCAAGCAAAAGCACGTTGGCCCTTGCCGTCGCTATGAGCAGCTCTGAGAGTATTAGTAGCGCAAGTGAGGATTCTACTTCAAGCTCAATGTCCAATACGCCCACACATCTTCCACCGCTGCACCCGCGATCCAGGACTTATCATAATAATCTTGCTTCGCTGCCATCTCCACGGCAAAACTTCTCGCCATGGCGTTCATTCTCAGTAGCCGATCTACAGCAATGTGCCACTACATCTGACAAAACTGACACAGACTTGAAATATAATGTTACTCGTGTTTAATCTTAAAATAGCTTCTGTTATCATGGGGTTGCTGGAGAGAGGAGGTCACTTTCTGTGATCACACCAGAGTCTCCAGCAGTCGCCCCCTTTGTATGCTTCATCTTTTTGCATATAAATGAGAATGTTCCTGGAGGATACAAATCAACTCACCCCTTCTACCTCACTTTGATTTCAGTAGTGGTGCAAGACGAGATTTATTACTCCATCAGAACCAATCTGTTAGCATCTCAGGTAAACTTGTGATCTGGCATTAAGGTAAATTGACTGGGTGCAAAGAGCCTGAGAGGGTGTGCATTCCCAATCCCAACCTAGGCATACTCTATTGAAACTGAAGACCTTTTGGTTTGGACAAGTGATCACGAAATGAGATTGGGAGCAAGTAATATTTCCGGAGATTTTCGCTCTTTGTTAATTGTGTTACAAATTACGAGTCGTGAACCTGAGTACCACTAGGTCGAGATACAAACGTAGGTTATAACGGGCGGCATATGTAGAAAATAACAATTTGATGCATAGATAAGCATAAATACCAGACGCGCTAGCTAAATTATGATTTGGTAAGAGCCACAAATTTGTGATCATTTGGCATGGGCAGTAGATAAGCTATCTGTTAAATCAAGAGGCTTCCTCGTCAGTTTATAACCTCTAAATAAACTCGATAGCAAAAGAGAGGAGGCCTGAGTAGAAATGTCAAACGCAATATCAATCGGATTGAACACGTATGCCCTTATATACAAAGCACAAAATAGTGAAACATCACCATAATACAACATATATGCAATTCAAAAAGAGTGAACATGTACAGAAAGAATAAGCTTCGTAGAAGTAGAAGCATCAATAACCTATGACCAATCGAGAAATGCTGGCTAAACCTACAAAATAAATTAGCAGGGAATGCCAATACCAAACCCCAGTATGGCGCTGACTCTCTATTCCACTATCAAATGTGCAGCTTACGAACTATCAAGTCAATCTTCTAGTTTTCTGATGGCCACCGCTAACAGGTTTCTTCTACTGAGCATCAAATGAAACTTGACTCTCGCATACCAAACTTATCGAGGCATTATCCCTTAGAATAAGCTAGACTTCAAGCTTAAATCAGCAGTTCTTAGGGTGATACCAGACCTTTTAATTTTGATGCAAGACCAAAAACTGAGCAGGAGGATATTCTGATAAAAACTTTGGAAGCTCAATATCTGAAGGATCTATTGCAGGAATTGCCATGTCTATATCCTCGGTTGAGAATGGAATGCTGCAAAAAGGAAGCAGTAATCAAGACTTTTAGGACTGACGTGCATTCAGTAAAAATAAACAGGGGACCTGGTAGCTATCTTTTGATACAATCAAAGGACATCTTGTATCATGAACTACAGAATACAAAAGGCAAGACACAACATTTAGAGCCCTATACAAAAAAGTAGACTCAAGAAGTCATAAGTTGCACTAGAAGAGAGAGTTCCAGCACTCATTCCAAATCCTAGTGGATCTCTTCCATGATGAGTAAATGAGTTCATAACCTAAGTTATGCACGAAACACTGTCTTGATATATCTCGGACCTTGGCTAATGCAAAAGATTTTCAAAAAGAACATCAACTTACTGTGGCTGCAGTATAAAGGCACATGATCAATCTAGTACAGGACAGTTATAACTCTTCACAATCTGCCAAATGCATAGCAGCAAAGGCGACTTCCTACCCATATATTCCCTTAACCATGATACTTGCATAATGTCCCATACAAACTGCAGTTCTGAATGGAGATGGTAATAAAGCAACCTTGCCACCAAGTGGCCGTAAATCACTGCCCCTTCCCCCCAAGATATTGCCTTTAGTTCTAGGCCCCTAATACAAATCCTAGAGGCTTTAACAGCAAGGGGATTGAGCACCCTCTGGTCAGCCCAACGATTTTGATATAGAAGGAAACATTTATGTCATTAGAGAAATCACCTCAGATCATCATCCAACAAGAAAGAATTGGATGTCGAATTCTGATTGTCCTTGCTCAACATTTCTCTCATTTGAGCAACCACCTATGGATGAAACCACAGTAAACTACCTGGAAAACATCATTTGAAAAAAATAAAACTGAAGATTCTGAAATTGCAACTTGCCTCATTTGAGACACTCTGGGTGCCATATTTATCATCCCAATACATGGTACTTATTCGATATATTTGTCGAACAGTCAAAGCCTGGATAAGTATTGTGATACCAGTAAGTTAAGGGGTAATGTAAAGTAAACTCCTGCAAGTCAATGCCAGAAAAAGAAATTTCAAAAGGGTAATGGAGTGAGAAAGATCATACTGGACAAAGATCCTGCATGATATCTTCAAGGGACTTTTTTCTCTTCTGATGTATCACCTAAGCAATTGCAACATGCAAAAAAAATAATATAACTTATTGCTCCCAGATACAATTTAAGAAAAGTATGCTCATCATTACCAGAAACCCAACAGCTTGTCTAATATATTTTAGCTCGTGCCATGAGGTTCCTGCATACTGCATAAGACACCACTTCAAGATAGAGTTCAACCTATGACTTTCAGAGTAAATATTTCACAAGATTATGATGTATTTACCTCTTCTGTTGCACCAACTATCCATTTCTCAAGTTCTGCTAAACCAGATTTCACATATTCCCCATTTGAAAATGTGCAACATTCACGTCGTAGAAGAAGGCTGAGAAAAATATTTAAATTAACCAGCAGACAGATAAGATAATTGTCAGGTGATGTATATCAAAATTGTTAAATATGATTTACTCACCTGTTAAAAAGTGATATATTGATGAAAGAGAAAACTTGGGTGATAAGCTTACGGATGAAAAATGATGGTACCTAAACACATAACTTTCGTTCATGTTAGAAAAAGAGATGCATAAATGTTAATGATCTGATGTCCATGTAGCCAATAAATGAATGTTAGAAGCGCAAATACTTTTGGTAGCCAGATTCTAGCGGACCCAGAAGACTGCAACTCGGTATGAAAGTTGGCCTTTTCGTTTTATGGAGGGCAAGTTGGTTGCTAAATGTCTTATCAATATTCTTTCTTCCACAATAAAATAAACTTATACACTATCAGATACACAAATGATAAAAAAATTCCTTCTTAGCACACAAGACTATTTTATAAATCCCTCTGAAGCCCATTAGGCACTGCATGCACATTTATATGCATCAATTAAAGCAAATAGTCTCTAAAGCTAGTTGAGAAAGGTCAAGTTATAAATTTCTTGAACAGGAGCCATCTGAGTTCATATAACCTAGTCTAACAGGTATATAGATGTAATTGCATCGAGGGATCATCTTCATCATAGTAGCACACAATTGATGTCCACAAAGAGCGCAAGTTAAAATATAATGCCAGAGAAGTTCAATTTCTGAAATAAGTAACTAAAAGAAAAGAAAGATTGCAAGTGAACAACATTTTTCTCATACAAGGACACTTAAGAATATCCTAGACACTATAAAAGACTACAAATAGGTATTCAATGTTTTCACAAGTTTTTGGTGCCCTCTGGATGCATCTGTATATGTACTTGCAACCAGTGTGGACGGGATGCATACTCTTATTTGTGGACAAAGGACTACCTAGTTAATACAATTTGAATGACTGAACACTAATGAATGAATAAAATAAGCACATACATGATTTGCGCGTAGACGACCTATGAAAGAATCCAAAAATTTGATGATGCTCTCCCACTGACTATTAGGTGCTTGCTGTGGAACACCACCAGGAGACCTAGATGATTTTCCAGCATAACGTAAAGCTTTTGGTGCCTAATAGATTGACCAAATATGCATCTCATCAGTTACACTGAAGACACAATTCTGAACAAAAGAAGAATGTTCCAGGCGAGTACAAGTATACACAATACTTATTAAGCTTTAAGAAACAGCCACATAAAACATAAGGCAAAGACAACAAGACATTGTCATGACATTCAAATTTATGTTGTATCTGAGTCGCGACTGGGTGAATTTCTTCTCTTCATCAAACTGTAAGCTATCAAGCTTAGTAACTTCGAAACATTGCAAGTTGTAGATCAATTATTCAGGAGTGATTGATGGAATTAAGAAGCAACCACAAGTACCAAATTTGAGAGCACACCAAAGATCAAAAGAAAAAGGTTTCAGTTTTCATTATATGCATTGAGATATTCTCTGTAATCATGAACAAGAATCCGAAAAAGGAAAAAGAAAGACAATAAAATAGATCACAAAAAGGCTACCGTGCTGCATTTGACTAAAACTCACCTGAATGCATAAACCCAACAGCGGTGACAACTCTTTCTTCAAATTGTCTCTAATCAAACCAAATATCTTCTCTACACAAGCCGTTAACTGTTGTTTAAATAGTATTGCTGGATATCTAGCTTCGACATGTGACAAACCATCCTCATATCCAATATATTTGAACGGAGATTTTAGACCCTGGGAAAAAAATGAAATGCAGCCAGACTCTGGGAAGTCATTCAGTTTGTAAATTCAAAAAAAAAAGTTTATAAGTTAGAGAACAAAGGTCAAATGGGAAAAAGATGCTGCAACTAGAACTAATTCTACTCAGCTAGCCAATGACTGCAAAAACAGTAGTGAGAGTTTGTCTGTTAACCAACACTACATCACTTAGAATATATTTATTAAATAACCTCAGAGATCTCTAAATCCATATATCCTGGCAGTGAACATGTTAAATTAGCAATACATAAAAGTACTGAAATCTGGTTCATTAACTATAGATCTTTGCCCGCCACCTCCATCCCAAGTTTCTCTGTGATTGATAAAAAGGAATATCAAGGTCTCTGAGTTCCTTCTCATGTAGACAATAAATTGAATGTTTCATATAAAGACATAAACAATGTGCAATGTGCATAAGCTCGGTGTTATAGCAAGTTCGCTTGTCCCTTGTGAACTCTTTCCCATATACTATGCGAGTTAATTCGATTTTAGATACAGAGGGGAGTAGATTATGCAATTGCACTCAGAATTAGTACGTCCTGGGTAGTTAACAGCCTTACAGAACAAAAGGTTAACAAACCATCTAACTTCAATTATCTGCCACTGAACCTTAACCATTTAAATTTGCTCAAAAGAACTCTCATTTCGCAAGCTGGAATAGTATAATTTGTTGGTTTAACTACAATAGTATTTTCTTTTTCTTTGTCCTATTAAATATTGGGAACCTATAAATGGTAGGCATATGATATGAATTTAATACTGTTCTAGCATGCATATGCAGAACTTCAACATCGTATGCATTTATTATTCACAATGTGAAGTCATGGGAAAAGAAATGTTTTCTTCTTTCAGGTTGCAAGCAAAATTCTGGTATTCTGGTATTTTACACACATATATAGGAAGTACAATAAATTTGACACATGATACTAATAATAGAAGAAGAGAAATAGCAATTTTGAGATCTCATGAAAAAACTCACATGAATAACCCTTCCTGGTAATGAAGAAGGAGTAGAAAACTGACTAGCAGCATTCAAAAAGCCATTTGATCGTAAGTTCCTCTGGAGGAGGCATAGAAGTGCTGAGGCATTGGACAGCCAATATGGTAAAATAACAGCCTCATCTCCAACCTGAAACAGATGTAATGGAATAGCTTGCAAATCATAATTATAACAATCATAGCTGGGGAGAAAACACATCAGGTAGTCAAATTCTTTATTGGCACATTATTCTCTCCAAGAAATGAAGTCCCAAAATATTTGCCCTGTGCAAATATTATAATTGATAAGTTTAAAATTTGAAATTTCTGTTAGCCATTGATAAGTACAACAGTGAGTTCAGAAAGAAAATGAAAAGTTAAGGAGGATTTTTTTTAACCTAGATGAGTGTAACAACATATCAGTTAAACTTAGAAAAAAGGAGAGGGAAACTTAATTGGATTGTCAAACAAAAGCATCATCAATGAACAGCAAGCTATACTAAAGTGCCTGACTTGCCTTCAGAACTTCATTTATTCCCTCAATTATATAGTCAAAAATAACTGTCCGCTCAGATTCAAAAGCATGCCAGTGAAGAAGACATCTGTATATGATACAAGCTGCCAGTGGTTTGCCATTAATAAACCCACTTTCTTCCTTGATACACCTTGAGAGGAATTCATAATTCTCCTGTATGTCAAAAGAATACAATATCAAAATGCTTGTTGCAAAATTTTTCAGTACAAAAATGATAAAAGATCAGGTTATCAATTTAGAACTGGTGATCATATTGCTTTAAATGATTATGACGATCACAACCTTTTTGATAATCTTGAAAAAGAAGGATTACAGACAATAAAACAAACCTGGTGTCTTTCTGCTGTTAACTTTGGTCGACGTGGTTCTGACAAACCATGTGAGAAAGGTATAAGTTTTGAAGGCGTGGGAGACTCCTGCACCAAAAACAATTCCTGAGATATCATACTATGACTGTCATCTACAGTAAGAAAAACTCATGAAAACCAGATCTTACAAATACAGGCTTCCGGTCAGATGGAGCAAGAGCGAGCACACCAGAGTATTTCTGTCCATCAATAACAACAAAAGCAGGTAAACCATAAATTAACTATATCCGTGGCTAAGTTCAAAAAGAAATAAAACATTTCAAACCATAATCATTAAATTACTCAAGTATTTAGTAATTCCCAAGTAATCCAAGCCAACATGCATATGGTTTTTATGCCGAAAGTCAGGAAACATATATATGTAAATAACAACACAATCATGCAACAACTTACTTCAGAGAATGCTTTAACCAAACTTGAACGGTTGCTCTTAGGAGATACACTCAATGCTTTTTGTCGAAGGATGTGATTCTCATCTTCAAGATGTGAGACTTTCTCCCCAAGACTAAAATGCAAAGAAGAATATGTACGAAAACATCAGGAGATAAAAGCCAACAACATAATTTTAAGCTAATAAAATTCATAAATGACTAATTATAATTAGTAAAGAGTTTGATTAGTGATCAGCCCAACATGGGCTTTTAAAACTCTTCACATGAAACTCAAGCTAAAATAGAACGGTGAGATTAACAATGTAGCATAGCTGCATAGGAAACTATCAACTTATGCGTACCTCTGCATATTCTGTTGCAACTGAGAACACTTCTCTTCAGTTTCCTTGAACTTCGCAATGGTATCGTTACTATCCTTTTGAGCTTTGATAAGCTCAAGCTCCAAAGCTGAGTTCTGCTTTTCCAAAGAATCCAAAGAACCCTGCCGAATGAAGCAAAAAAAATTCACGAAGTCAAAACGTATGATACATCAGAAAGCAAAAGGATAATGAATGCTAGGCATTTATAACATATGGAGACCAACATTCAATTGATCAAAATCAATCAAGCATAAAAAAATATTAACCAGAACCATAAAAAACCATAAAAGTCGCATCCAACATTAATCCTGAAGTCACAAGTCATAACAAGAAAGCTAATCCTGTTCACGTTCATAAGTTTTCAGATTTACATTCATCTAGTTTAATTTTAGAAAATAAAGAAAAAAACGAGTAACATGTTAATGTCATAACAGAAATGGTAAGCACAAACATACAAAACTCCAAGGTTGCAATGAACAAAAATTCGTAAATACCATTGTTGCCAAATAAATAAGATTAGCTTGGTACTTGCTAGTAAATGTATTGTGTTGCATATCCAGCATCACAAATTTATTCTCCCCCCAAACAAATTCTTTAGACTCTGTTAGTTTTGAAGGGAAGGTGGGTACAAGGTATCTTTTCTAATGTATCTAATCCATTCTATTGGCTAGACTCATTTCTTTCCTATTTCCAGTCCTTACAAGTTCCAAATAAACATAGCCTCAGACATTTCGCCTCAGTAGTGAGCATTACTAGATCTGATTTAACTGAATATGGGACTTGTATATGCTCCTGCTCCCAGCAGATATGCTGAGCGAGATAGTGACAAAGGGGGAACTCAACAATGGCTAATCCAATTACTTTTACAGCATTCGATGAAAAACTTCTAAGACATGTATATCACTGGAGTTCACATCCAATTATAAGCCTCCATTTAACATTAATTCAAGCTTTGAGACTTGCTACTCAAGTTAACAGTTTAAAACATGTGGCTAATTTCTATTTTTTACAAAAAGCTGCACAGGAATAACATAACAGAACAAAGAAACAAGAATAGACATTAAGCCACATTCAGAACAGAAATACTTGAAATTCAATTCTACCAATCAATTCCATGTGAATCACCTTTAGAAAAGCATTTTCCTTTCTCAACTCAGCTATGGCAATGAGCTCTCTCTCCAAAGCTGATTTTTCCTTCATCGATAGTTCTAGTCGATTTAGCAACATTGCATTCTTGTTGAACTCATTAATTGTAGCCAACTTAGCTGCATCTAGCTCAAGACTCAAAGATTCCAATGACTTTTGAAGCTCGGAAATTTCAATTGACTTAGCCTCTTCATTAGAAATCTGAATTCCGGGTACATAAAGCCAAACAAGAAATGTTAAAAAGAAGAGAAAACACAACTGAAAAGAGATTCCATGAACATGAAGTCAAGACAAATGCAACGAAAATCAATGCTAAGAAATAAAGCTAACTAATTAAAAATTTTTTAGGGTCAATTAGAAGCAAAAAAAAAAAGTATTAAAATTAAGATAACTTGATAAGTAAAATGTCGAAGGCATAAATACCCGCAATCTCTTTTCTAGATTCAATCTCCATGCAAGATCCTCTAACTGCTTCTCAAGTTTATTCTTAGCTAAACGCAAGGCACCAGTTTCATTAGCCTCCTGTAAAAGCAAATGAATCATGAGGTGTTGTTGTTAGCCACTTTTAGGCAAAAGTGTCAAGACACATTAGACTAGAAATGTAAAAATATCATTTCACCCACTTGTTTAAGCCTTCGAAATTCTCTTTTTGCCAGCTTTTGTCTCCAGCGACACTGTAAAGCTACGATTGAAGTCTGATGTCGTCGGACGGCTGAGCGGAACTTGCACAATCTCCATCGAGCCTAGAAATTTTTCAGTTACATATTAGAGGGGAAACTAATGCAGAAAAATTGTCATGCAAAAAATAATTTCCTGCTCCATAAGGAAGAAACTTAAATTTAAAATTGTGTGCATTCTGCAAGCATCAAAATCCTATAGTTCCAAATTTTAAATGACGAATGCCGTCCCACCCTGTAGATTTACCTGAATTGTAGTGGCAGCTCTGTGCCTCTTCCCATTTAAAAATCTTTGGCGAGTCAAGAAACCACGGATATTTGACTGTACAACAATAGCTGCTGATAGCAATTTGGAATAAGCACGCCTCAGTAACCATTTGCGAATATATTTTTGAATTGAAACAGAAGCTGCTGTTTCCTGTTTTTCAGCATACATCTTCCGAGCAAGGCATCCTGCATATATAACAATGATAAAGAGCTGTACATAATGAAAATTGATGGAGAAAAAGAGGACTGCACATCCAATCAAAAAATAAAATAATTGAGGAAAAATATTCATCACAATGGTAATAATCACAAAAGTTTATAAAGCTTCAAAACCATATACAAATCTAATTATAAGATAAAGCACAATAATGGGGTTTTTAGCAACTCTTTCAGCATTTTAAGCTGTATGAATCAGGATAGCAGGAATTATATTTGCAAGCTTTTGCACAATTAACATGGAGGAGACAAGAATTTCAGAGACCATATGTTGATTTTAACAACTCAGGGCAAATATAAGACTAGGTCAGGGCCAACTACAAGATGCGAACCTCTGCAATATGCTTGAACTGAAATAGCAGCAGTCCTTGCTGAGATAAAGTTCTTCTTAGCAATAAATGTCCGCAGTTGACGTTGGATGCGCTTTGCAGCATCGTCCAGAACCTCAGCCCGACGTGAATCTAAAACACCAATCTGACCAGCCCTGAGAAACACTTTGGTCCTACCCAACTACGAACAAGATAAGACAACAGAAAATCAGCACAACTTAATGACAGCAAAATAAGATCAATGATAAGATTAAAAGCTTAAGTGCTCAAATCCTTAAAGAAGAAAACCTGAAAATTCTCAAGCTTTAACTCTTGCAGAATTTTCTCTGTCCAAGCTTTTTCATCATAATTACTACTGTGCAAATTTAAACATAAAAAACACAAAGAAGAAATTCTCAGCAAGGGAGGACTATAAAATAAACTCACTAAGCTGCTAATAAAAATATATAGATAAAAGGGAAGAGAAATAACAAATCAAGCATTGAGAAGCCAAGCTAAAAGACAGAAGCACTAGGAATCTATATCTAGTATTATCATGATGGTATTAATGCAGAAGAACATAAGATGATAAATAAAACTATCATAGAAATTAAGATTGAAGAGGTGATATGGTACAGACACAAAGGACAGATCCGTTAGAATAATTGGAAGATTTTCCAGATATGAGTTTTCACTCTTAAGTACCCCACCTTCCATCCAAATATTCAGGAGTTAATAATCCAAAACGATCCACAAATTCTGAATATGTTCTTCGAGTGGGATAACCAGCAAGACTTATCCTAACAGCCTCCAAAACACCCTGCACCAGATTAGAAAGTTACCCCATCTGCCTGTTTTGTGTATTGAGAATAATTCCCTTTGAGCATATTCTAACAGAAGGAAAGAAAACATTTTACAACAAGGATGATAAAGCTTAATATCTTAAACCAACATAAATAAAATGAGAAAAAAAAATCCATAGTGCTGAATACCACTAAATGCAGCAAACATGAAGCTTCCTGTTATAAATGTTGTGTATATGAAATAGGATTATGTATAGCAATTAGAAGATTAGATTAATTAGGAGTCCTTAAGTAATTAGGATTGTATATAGTGTATATATATATGGGTGTAACTTTATTGATTAATTAATCTTCTAAGTATCACAGTTGTGAAAGAATTCTGGAATTTTTTCTTTCTCTCTTGCTGCCTAACGAAGCAGCCAACATTGTATTTTTGGGTCACCGAGCTAGGGCTTCTTGGGTCCCCTTCCTCTAGTGGTCTGTTATTCTCACCGCCTGCGTCAGAGGAACCGACGGCCACCGACCGCCATTCACCTGAAGTTTCATCGCCAAAGATCCTGAGAGTTTTTTAGCTGACCTCCCTTTTGAATTTGGGACTGCTAAATTAAAAATCCTTTCTAGTGCAAATATTTCTCCTCTACAAGATGCTTTTAGTAAAGTTCTTTGTACAGAAAGTGTTTCGCCTGTTAAGCCTAGTAGTGTTCTTGTTAGTCGTAATATTATATCTGAATCAGGAAGACAACAATATAAGAGTGGGAATGGTAAAGGAATGGGATCTACCAACTATGACAAGAATACCAATACTCATGGACAAGAGTAAGGGGAAATAGTGTGTCACTACTGTCATAAGCTAGAGACATATGAAGAAGAATTGTAGGAGGTTGTAGAATAAGAAAACTCAATATGCCCATATTGCATCCACCATAGATACCTCTGAGAAGCCTGTGATGATATCTGCAGATGAATATGCAACATTTGCCCAATACCAAGAATCATTGAAAAGTCAATCTCCTCCTGTTACTGCCATTATCAAGTCAGGTAAACCCAATACATGTCTTGTTTCCTCCTCTTTGAAATGGGTCATTGATTCTAGTGCTACAGATCATATGACAGGTAATTCAGAACTATTTGCTACCTTTCAGTCGTATAAATCTAGCTCTACAATTACTTTAGCAGATGGGTCAACATCTTATATTATTGGGTCTAGGGATGATTAACCCAACACCGTCACTTTCTTTGTCATCTGTTCTTAGTTTACCACAGTTATCATTTAACTTAATTTTTAT
Source organism: Ricinus communis (assembly GCF_019578655.1). Taxonomy (NCBI): domain Eukaryota; kingdom Viridiplantae; phylum Streptophyta; class Magnoliopsida; order Malpighiales; family Euphorbiaceae; genus Ricinus; species Ricinus communis. Next base: position 29,668,047 of record NC_063258.1, read on the forward strand.
CAGCAAACTCACTCATAGTCTTAACTATTGTATCTCATTTTTTCCTAACCATTGTTTCTTTCAGGATCTTATGACGAAAAAAATTATTGGTTAAGGACATGATTCTGGAGGTCTCTACATCCCGAATACACAAATTCCAAGATCTATAGCCTGTTCTGGAGTTATAACCCCTTTTGAAGCACATTGTAGGTTGGGTCACCCTTCTCTCCATGTGTTAAAACAACTTTGTCCTCAGTTTCAAAGTTTGCCTTCATTAAATTGTGAGTCTTGTCAATTGGCAAAACACCATCGTCTTAGTTCAAGTCCTATAGTAAATAAACGAGCTAGTGCTCCTTTTGAGTTAGTCCATTCAGATGTTTGGGGTTCGTGTCCAGTTGAGTCCAAAACTGGACATAAGTATTTTATTACTTTTATTGATGATTACTCTCGTATGACATGGTTATATTTAATGAAAAATCATTTGGAGGTGTTTTCTTATTTTTCTACTTCTTGTGCTGAAGTTAAAACTCAATTTAAGGTTTCTGTAGAAGTATTAAGAAGTGACAATGCTAAGGAGTACTTGTCAGAATCCTTTCAAACTCACATGCTTCACCATGGCATTGTTCATCAAACTTCTTGTGTAGATACACCATCTCAAAATGGGGTTGCTGAAAGAAAAAATACACCTTGAAACTGCAAGAACTTTGTTATTTCAAATGAAGGTTCCTAAAGCTTTCTGGGTTGATGCAGTTTCCACAGCATGTTTCTTAATTAACCGTATGTCTTCAGCTGTCCTTCAAGGTAAAACTCCTTATCATGTTTTGTTCCCAAATAAAACACTGTTTCCAGTTAAGCCTAGAGTATTTGGGTGTCAAGCCTTTGTTCGAGATGTTCGTCCTCAGTTACCAAGCTAGATCCAAAATCTTTAAAGTGTGTTTTTCTTGGATATTGTCGTGTTCAAAAAGGTTATAATTTATGGTCCTTCTCTTAACAGATATCTAGTGTCAACTAATGTTACTTTTCTAGAAGATACACTTTTCTTTCCATCTACTCCTCATTCAAGTCAGGGGGAGGATGAAGATTTGTTAATTTATTCAATTACATTTGCTCCTGATAAACCTAAGCCACCTATAGTACAGGTTTATTCTCGGCGATCAACCCCTCCAAATCCATGTCCTGAACCAGCTCCTTCATCGTCAGATTCAGTCTTAGAGGATCTTGTTCCTTCACCATCACTACCAATCTCTAACAATAATATTCCTATCGCTCTTCATAAAGGTAAGCGTACATGCACTTATCCAATGTCTTCATTTGTGTCTTATAATCATTTGTCGTCCTCTTCTTGTTCTTTTATTACATCTCTTAATTCTATATATATCCCTGAGACTGTTAAAGAAGCTTTTTCTCACCCTGGTTGGCGTAAGGCAATGATTGAGGAGATGAGTGATTTAGAAAATAATGGTACTTAGACCTTGGTCAATTTGCCTGCAGCTAAGAAAGCTATTAGGTGTAAATGGGTGTTTGTCGTTAAAGTAAATCCTGATGGATCCGTTGCCAGATTGAAAGCTCGTCTAATTGCTAAAGGATATGCCCATACCTATGGGATAGATTACTCTGATACATTTTCTCCTGTTGCTAAGTTGACCTCTTAAGGTTGTTCATTTCTATGGCGGCTACTTATGATTGGCCTCTTCATCAGTTAGACATCAAGAATGTTTTTCTCCATGGAGATCTTCAAAAGGAAGTTTATATGGAGCAACCATTTGGCTTTGTTGCTCAGGGGGAGTATGGAAAAGTTTGTTATCTTCATAAATCTCTATATGGCTTAAAGCAGAGTCCTCGCGCTTGGTTTGAAAAGTTTGGCATGAAGAAAAGTAAGTCGGATCATTCTGTTTTCTTCAAACATTCTACTACTTATATCATTTTGTTAGCTGTGTATGCGGATGATATTGTCATTACTGAAAGTGATATTATAGGGATTTCATCCCTTAAATCTTTTCTCCACACTCAGTTTCATACTAAAGACTTGGGAGTGTTGAAATACTTCTTGGGAATTGAGGTAACAAGAAGGAAGAAGGGTATACTTTTATCTCATAGGAAATGTGTACTCGACTTGTTGTCTGAGATGGGAAAGTTGGGAACTAAGCCATGCAATACACCAATGTTTCCTAACTTGCAGCTCACAAAAGATGGTGAATTATTTAAAGATTTGAGAGATATAGGAGATCGGTTGGAAAGCTGAGTTATCTAACTGTGACACGTCCAAATATTGCGTATTCAATTACAGTGGTGAGTCAGTACATGTCCTCTCCAACAATTAATCATTGGACAGTTGTCGAACAAATTTTGTGCTACTTAAAAAAGAACACATGGGCAAGAAATATTGAATAGTAACCATAATCATACTAGAATTGAGTTTTTTCAAATGCTGAATGGGCAGAATCCAAGGATGATTAAAGGTCTACTTCGCGTTGTTGTATATTTGTTGGAGGGAATTTGGTTTTGTGATAAAGTAAGAAGTAAAATGTTGTCTCATGTTCAAGTGCAGAATCAGCAATGGCCAAGTCTGTGTGTGAAATAATATGGATATATCAACTTTTGTCTGAAGTAGGTCTTAAAACTTAAGTACCGGCAAAGTTGTGGTGTGACAACCAAGCTGCTCTTCACATTTCATCTAATCCTGTATTTCATGAACGAACTAAGCATATCGAGATTGACTGCCATTTCGTTCATGAAAAGATTCAGCAAGGTTTGATTTCTACGGGTCATATGAAGTCAGGAGAGCAACTGGGAGATATCTTCACGAAGGCTCTTAATGGGACTCGGGTTGATTATTTCTATAACAAGTTGGGCATGATTAATATCTATGCTCCAACTTGAAAGGGGAATACTATAAATGTTGTATATGAAATAGGATTGTGTATAGCAATTAGAAGATTAGTTTAATTAGGAGTCCTTAAATAATTAGGATTGTATATAGTGTATATATATATGGGTGTAACTTTATTGATTAATTTTAAGAATCCTTCAATCAAATTACACTGTTAATGGTGCAAAATTGGAACCATATAACTAACTTTAAAAGACACTTGAATTCCATAATAATGCATAGGAAAATCTAAGTATTATAGTTACACCAAATCACCACAAAGTAGTGCAATACCACAATCCTTTCTCCTTCCAAATCCTTAAATTTTACTGTGTAAGAAATTCCAAATTTATAGCGTATTTGATCCTAGCAAACACCAAGATTCGAATTCTAGATGGATAAGAAATAGAAAATTGAAGAAAGAGAAAAATGTGAAGCTCATTTATACAAGACTGAGAAAAATTTATATTTAAAATTTGAAAACAAATAGAAGAATAATTATGCTTTAGAAAATCCCATTGCCATATTTGCATGACTAGGTAATGTATTAAATGAGGGCTATGCTTAAACTTGTCATAGACCACACGTCTTACATTTGACCATTCACATGTGAATGCATAGTAATCCTTATGCTACATAAATAAGTTGCATTGACTTGATCATGCACCTAAAACACCGATGCAAGTCTGGGCTATACACACCCCTCCAATCTAGGCAATGTCTTAAGTTAATGACAATCACATGAAAACAAGAAATATTTTACTACAATGACAATGAAAACCAAACGCATGAATGCCATAGTTTGACGGATAAAGAAGGGACAAATTAAGAAAAAGTAGCAACACAACTTCGAGCCTTTTGTTTGCCAACAAGCATGGGCAACCAGTCACAAACAAGTGCAAGTGCTAAAACAAAAGATAACAAAAAAATAAAAGGAAACAATGCTGAATAGAAACAAAAATAAGACACCAATGCCAAACAAGCTGAATAACTAAATTCTGGTACAACTAACCCCACAGCGTAGTTGGTGCAATATGCTCTTATTCTCAAATTTCTGAGGTCGATTTAAAGAGTTTGGCTTCACACAACGTATATAATGAGGCTGAGTTGAGTTAAGGGTTTCCATAAGTGCTTGAAGTTGTTGCTACAAAGAAAAAAAAATGATGACAGTGTAAGCATTAGTCAGTTAACGACTGCAAACTATATGTATTAACATCCAACTGAAAGTGCTGTCACCAACCAATTTACTGCAAAGAGGATGAAGCAAAATGAAGAGAACTTGTACCTTAAATCTGGAGGACACAGAAGAGAACTTATATGATGATCGTGAAGATTCTTCTGGAGGTGAAGGGAAAAGACCAGCAACAAAGCAACATTTGGAAGAAGACAACAGATTGCAGTGTTCTACCACTATGTAATCACGATTTTTATCCAAAAAAGTCTCTGTTTGATAGACAACCTGAAGAAAAAAATGAACAAGTTAATCATAAGGATCTTCCTTGGATTACAATACAATAGCTTTTCCGGTAATGTGGTGGCATGTGACAGGCCTTGCCAGCATAATGAGAAACTGTAAAATCTGTTTCAGAAAATTTCGTCTTTTCCAGCCTTGGGTGAGTGCCGAGATTCTGGAATAGCTTGGTTGAAAATGTTTCATTTGTTGATTTAGGGAACATGCTGCATAGATGTGAAAATCAGGATAAGGATAAGCTGCTCTTAAGCAATTCTATAAAGCAAACGCACCAAGTTACTAGGAAGAACTCAAACTGTACCAAGCTTCATCCAAGAGAGCAATTATCCCGATAGGTTTCTGCAAACAACCGCAAGCTGACATAAGGCCTAACAGCAATAGAAATCGATGCCATATGTAGAAACAAGGAAAAGATGTAACATTAAAGACAATGACAAAAAAAGGTTTTCCAATCAAACGAAAATAAGTGGTCCATGTAAAGTTATAATTGGACGTCACCAAATCAAATGCTATATGCTGCGATCTCTTTCCTGAACATGTGAATCAACTACTTGAAAGAGGGAACAGATGGGAACCTTCTCAATTAAATCCAAGACATCCTGGTTGTCGATAAAATCAATGTAGCTCCAATTAATTTCTTCTTTTCTGTACTCCTCCTGTTCCATCTTGAACACATGCTGAAATGAATAATCAACACTGAGTTAGGTTAGAAAACAAGTTGCAATAAATGTCATCTCATCTTTAATGACAGACATACCTCATTAAAGTGTTGCTGAAGTTTCTCATTTGCAAAATTAATGCAGAACTGCTCAAAACTGTGGAACATAAAACATTAACCACTTGACAGGTGGAGCATGGTAACAGACAAAGATCAGAACTGGTTCCAAAAGTAGTAGGGTAAAGAAAAATTGGAGTGCAGAAGAAAATGCCTCTCAAGTGCAATAATGGAACAGTAAAGATGCAGAACACAAACTATAAAAACTAAACATTTGTATTTAGAAAGACAGAAGAGACACGTCTCTTAGGATTTATAAAATTAAAATTAAAAAAAAAAAAAAAAAAGATCATCAGGGTTGGGATGCATCCTAAAAAGAAGGCTCGCAGAAGAGAATGGTAGAAGAAACATTATACATATATGTACAAGTTCAAAAAGACAAATTCAGTTGAAACAGTTAAGCTATATAGTTTAAGAATGATGAAGATGAACTTCTTCTAAACATCATCTGTGTTCAGAACACTACAGCAAGCTTAATAAATTATTTTTCTAATGACATCGTACCTAACATGGTTTAGCAAAATTCAAACAAGATCTTGTATATTACCTATTATGTTTAAAACATTCAAAGCCATAAATGTCCAACACTCCAATTTGTATCTGGGACATTGGATCTTGCCCAACAGACCTATTAATTTTATCAACAAGCCTACAAGAAACATTGAACCAAACAAACTTAGATTGTTACAAGAACTCCACATAAAACAAAACGAAAAGTCCATCCAAAGTGACAATAGCATACCAATCAAATAGCTTAGCATAAACTGTCTTTGCCAATGCATCCCTACTAGCAACAGCAGCATTGCAGTCAAGATATTTTACAATATTTCCTTCACGGGTTTGAATTGTTCGAGTACATAATGTTGCCAGCAAGAGGTTGACATCACACCTGTTGAAAGAAGTAATTCAGTTCCTAAACTATGGGAACCCTTACACTGATGAAGGCAATATTTTTATAAAGGCAAACGTTCAATTTGCATTAATGAAACATGCTCTAACTATTAAACAGTTTAATTTCCTGCTCAATTTGTTTCATCTATGTTGGATGGACTTACAAATGAAGTGATAAGAATGTAACAGTTGCATCCACTGATGTAATTCGTACTTAAGCTCTATGTATCAAGTACATATACAATAGAAGTCCAGAGAAGGAATATTGAGCATAATCTGTCAAGAATGATTTAACTAATTTTTCTCTTTCATACACTACCAGAACAACTTTACAGTTTTAGTGCTTGGATTTCCATTTGCACTAATATAGGAAAAATTTATGAATAATTTAACAAATTCTTATATGAAAAATGATAGATAACAAAGGAACTAAACTCAAATTCATTATTTGGTCAACTGTTCATTCTAAGACATACTGTCCAAGGTATAAAATATAATCACCTACATGAAAAGAGCAGCTGCCATCTGCAAATGAAAGCTAGATCTCTGATCCTTTACAGTTGAAGAATCATGTTCTTTGCCCGGAGAAAATTCAATATTTCCAAGATGAAGAATTGCAGCCAAGGTACGAAATATAGCTTCCTGATAGGGTAGTAGCACAAAATTAGAAAGAGAAGAACCAATAAAGATAACAACCAAAGGGAAGGCTGAAGCAATCAAAAGTACTAATCCGTTGTATAATGCTCATGAACCTGATTTTCATGACTGATACCAACGATATCCATCGCCCTCCTCGTCTTTATGTACTCCTCCGCGTTACTAACTCCTTCTAATTCATATATCTTACTCTGATTTAAGTAATGAAAGTGGCTTGGATGATCCAATTTGTAATTCTCTGCATCCTGGATGCATGAAGAAAGCCCGAACACAACATCCATTAGCTAGAAAATTCTTAATAGATAAGATATGTACACTACTGCCACATGAAGGCACTCAACTTATAAATTGTAACCATTAAGAGCAAATATGTAGAGCGCTAAGTAACATGCAAGGAAAGCAAGGGTGAGGAGAGAGAGAGAGAGAGAGAGAGAGAGAGAGAGAGAGAATGAGGGGGAAGACAAAGCAAGATATTACCCTCCCAGATGCACACAATTGATAAAAGCAATGGTAGTTCCTTTCAGGATCAGTAATCTGAACCACTCGAGATCGTTCCAAAAGGTAGGTTCTAATAGCAGCACCAGATATCCGACCATGTGCATCAAACTGAATCTCAACAAACTTCCCAAAACGACTGCCACAAAAAGACAGAAGAATTAGGAAAGAAAGAACCACATCAGATGGAAGACTCGCTGAAGTCACAAGATTTTTATAGATCTCAACAAGCTTCCCAAAAGGGCTGCCATGACAAAGCTTAAGAGGCAAGAATGAACGAAGTTAACATGATAAAATAATAACACAAAACCACATTACAAAAACCATGCAATAGAGAATGTGACTGAGATAACAATCTTAATAAACATACTAAGATCCTAGAACACAGGAAATTATCGAACATCTCTTCTTACAATACAAGCGACATACTATCTTAATCCTCAACATGTTCAATATTCCCTATTGTACCTCAGCCTCATATGCCCATTCTCAATGGGGTTTCAATAGCCTCCAATTTTTCTCGCTCATTCATTAAAAACATAAGAAATAAAAAAAAAAAAAAAAAAACTTTACTGCATTAATGTTTTCTTAGCAAAGTTTGCAGTCTAGATTTTGAGAATGACTTACTGAATACACTTGAAAAGAGAAAAACTATGAGATTAGAGAAAATAAGAAAAAGAAAAGAGAGACAAGCAATTTCAAGCTGAACTAGAAAAGGAAATCAATTAACATTTTGGAAACAAAATATAACCCACCTTGAGTTGTCATTCCTAACAGTCCTTGCGTTACCAAATGCTTCCAATAATGGATTTGACTGAATTATGCAAAAACTAAAGATCAGCAAGTTTTCTATAGGAAACATGTGCATGACAAATTTCTAAAATGTATATACATGACATGATACTTTCCCAACTGCATCATCAATAGAAAAATTATATGGAAGCCCAAAAACAAAGTAAGTTATCCCAAGAAAATCACAACATCCATGATCCTTCAGTATCCAATGCTTAGTTAAGAACCTAAAAATGCTTCTCTTGCTGTAGGGGAATTCAATTTTGAGAAAATAATTGACACGAATAATATGAAGACTAAACTTATAGATATATACACACACATTGTGGCATCAACTAAAAAGTACAAAAGTTAATAGTAGCTTTGACTGGACACTAGACTTTACTTTGCTGTATCTACCTCTTGTGTCCAAACAGGATGCTAGCAGCCTAGCACAATTGGGTTAAATTTTAGTGAAAAAAAGAAGTCTTAAGTCTTACTTCAAGAACTTGCTGCTCAACTGTTCTGTCATCATCAGCAGCTCGACCCCCAACATAAGTCAGATACTGCATAATCAATTTTGTCGTCTCAGTTTTCCCAGCTCCACTTTCTCCACTGACCAATATAGACTGGCTTCTGCCTTCACTCATCATCGCTCTGGAGTTAAAACCAAACAGAAGCTAACTAGATCAATCTACATAGCAGCGATACGTATCACACATCAATCTTCATTTTTACCTACTCAAATCAATTTCCGTATAAAGTTCTTCAACATGACCTACCTATATGATGCATCTGCCACAGCAAAAACATGTGGGCTTAGCTCACCAAATGGTGCTCCTTTATATTGCTCCATCATATGCACATTGTAAAGATGAGGAAGCTTGGTGAACGGATTAACAGCTATCAAAATGCTTCCTGTATAGGTCTATCAACAACAAAAAAGAAAAAAATCACATAAATGCAATTGCATCATCCGAAAAATATTCTAAGCTCTGTTTTTCAACATGAAGTCAATAGAATGACCAAATAGCATAGACTACAAAAGAGGAGTGTCTAGTTTAATTAATTTGGCAAGAAAATCATTTAAATCTACGCTGAGCTTTGTAATTTTCCACATTTTCATGACAACGCAAGCATTTATTTACCACATAACATTAAATGCACACTAAAAGTGCACAACTTAGCTCGTCAGATGACAGCTCAGAGAATGAACAGTGGACCTCTCACACAAAAATAACTTTAAACAGGTCCGCAAGCAGGAAAACCAATAAAGGATAATTAACTTCAAAGAGCTTATATGAGCTAATTAAAATCCACAAGTCCCCATATTATAGAGATTTTACTATCAAATCCCTCCGACATTGCCCTTAATTACTTAGAAACAGCCACTACCAACAAAGTCGTAAAACCAATAACTAACGTAACAATTCACCATAATCGAAAAAAAAAACTTCCAACTAAACAAAAATCAACACTTGTCAATTATACTAACTAGCACACAATTTATTTTAACTAAACAAAAATAAAAGTACATTTGTCAGTTAAACTCACATAAATATCATTAAGAGCATATCTTCTTTCAAGATTGAAAAGCACTCCAGGTTCATGCAAATATGTTAATTTAGTCATATCATCGACTCCTCCATGATCCTCTTCATCATCATCTCTAAGAAATAGCTTATCAGGATAAGCCAAAACCTAAAGAAAAGAAGAAAAGAACAGAAATTAACCAAGAAAATAAGCCAAAAATCACTGATATTCCTCAAAAACACCAGAACGTATAAATTTCACCTTCTTGCGAGAAGAAGCAGTAATGACTTGAACTTGTTTACCGATAAAATCGGTAACCTCAGCTGCAACCCATGCGAAATTCTTATCTTCGACCCAAACTTTTGAGCCCTTACGCAGATTATTCATCTTCGGTTCCTGTTATGTCGAGAACAAACAGAGCTAAAAGAAACAAACCCTAGAAAAAAGATACTTTCGAAACAGGAAGTGTGCGATTTTGAAATATTGAAAGGGAAAACCCTAAAAAGGACGAGAGAGAGAGAGAGAGAGAGAGTCACGGCCTTACGGGCATGTTCCCAGTGAAAAAATTTGTGTTCCCGCCCTAACAGGTGTAGGTAGAGAGAGAGTCAAAAATGGCGAAATGTGAGGGTATTTTCGTACCGTAATCGACACGTCACCCTCTCTCGCACAGTGCTACTAGTGCGTGTGTAGGAGAAGAGAGCGGTTTTTCGGTTTTTGCCTTTTCTTTTGGCTTTAAGTTTAAGCTTTTGGTTGATTTGTCGCTATTACAATGCGTCGCTAAATTGCAAAAGGTTACAGTGACGATACCTCTACTTGAGCGTTTGCGAGGAAAGTGCAATTGCTTGTGTTGCGTTGTGTCATGTGCGTGGCTAAAGTTGCGCTGCGTTTAAGCTTTCAAATTTTTTTGAATTTATTTGCAATTTTGGACTTTGTAGTGTGGGGTTGACACACGCACACTTGCATAACAAATTTGAAATTCTTGTGTTCCTCTATTTGGCTGGTGCATTTTTAATTTCTTGCCTTGTAGCAGTAAATACCTTCTCTGAATGTTACTTGTAATTCTAAAATATTCAAACTCTGGAGATTTTAATTGTATTTTAATATATTTTTATTAAAAATCTATTAATCATTTATATTATCAAACGATAATAATATTTTATTTTATTTTATTTAGTCTACAATTCAAAATAACAAGTAACTAGTTTTTATTTATATATTCATTTGTTTATTATTAAGTATGCTTTTTAGTTAAAATGGTTGGGAATCTTCAAGTTAGCTTGTAGATCAATCGAGTATTGACTAAAAATAAATTAATTTTCTTATTTGCAATATGAATTTATTATAAATTAAGATTTATCTTCAATATTACTTATGAAATATGAAAAAAAAATGATTGTAAGAAGAGAAAAGGGATATAATTATGAATAAACAATACCAAATCTTTATTATTTAATCTTTTATTATCATATAATTTAATAACTAAAGTAATACTTAATAATATATTATGCATTACAAATACCGGAAACAAATCTCTTAAAATATTTTTTATGAAAAAATATACAATCGTCAATAGATAATAATAAATTATGCAGATTATATATATTACTCAAATTCAAAATTCAAAATTCAAAATTCAAACTATAACAGGAGCTAACGTATGAAAATCTTTGAAATTAATGCATGGGCCGGTTGAATTATGTGGAAGAGATGTGGCCCAATCGGCAGTCGGCCCTCGAATATATTACTACGATTTGTGTTGCTCTGACTTTTAGGTGCTGTCCGGACAGTATATACGTTAAATTTGAACTTTTTTCCCTTTTTTTTTCTTTTTTAAAAAAAAAATGCGATTATTCCATGTGACAAAAATTAATTATTTTTCCGACATAATTCAACTAAAGTAAGCAACTGTCAAGGATATTAGACTGGTTTTAATTGAACCCCACTTCTCCACTTTCATGTTGGAAAAAATTAGTTCAATAATCTATTTTAAAGTCTTTAATTTGAATAAGAAAAATAATAATTAATACAAATGAAGACAATTATAATGTGTAAACAGGCGAGCTACTTCCAATTACCTATAAATATAAAAGTAAGAACAATTCAAATAGTATATTTGGAGAACCACTTTGAAGATTAAATTAGTATTTAGGTGAAAGTTTTAAATAAAAGTGCTTGAAAGAGCAAAATGATATTACTTTGAGCAAGTGATTTCTTTGGATTTTTATAATTATGGTTATTAGGGGTTTGTTTTTTAGAAAATAGTTAATGATAGTGTATTAGTAGTGGAGTAAATAGGTATGAATTTAAGGGGAAAGTTGGTGAATGTGGATTGCGATCAAGTTTGTTGCACTGGTTCAGTCATACAGGTGGTTTTAGATGTACTAGGTATGATTAGTATAGAGGCGAGTTTTAACTCGCCTTGAAGTGATCTATTTTAGTCAAGTTGTATCAATAATTAAATTAATATTTATATAGATTTAGTACGAAATAAGATAATTAAGTTTGCATTATTTGATTTTTTTCGTACTTTGCACTTTAACTACTTAGCTATTTGTAAGAGGTAATTTAAACTTATATATAACTTTGAGGTAAATAATTGTTAAATTATCGAGCAATATTATGTTTCATGCCAAGTCTCGGTTTTGATGTAAAAGTTTTATTTTGTTTTTTTAAATTTTAGCGTAGTCTCAAAAAGCATCAACTATAAATTTGATGTTAGTAAAATTTGATTTCTTATTTGATAATGAAATGGAAATTGTTGTTTAACATAGAGTAAAATGTAATAGTTCTACTAAAAGTTGTGGTTTAAAGCGAAGTTTTATATATAATTATATTCCATTAAATTTTTTAATTAAGATCCTTTGAGATAATTATCCAATTAATTGAATATATTCCTTAAAAAATATCACTTTCTTTTAAAAGAATAAGTCTAAGAAAAAAAAATGGTATTTACTCTTGCTCTCTTTCTATATCGTTTTTTATTTATTGTTTGTCTGTTTTATCATTTTTTTCTCTTACAGTCTCATTCTAAGTTTTTTAAACAAACAACCATGCTAATAAGCATTATGACATATTTTTTATCATTTGAATGTCTATTTTCATCTTTTAAGTTATTTTTTCTTACTTTAAAGGCTTTAGTTGACTTTTTTTTTTGGTATTTTTGTTTTGACCACAAAGTCTGTTATTGTTAGCTTTTTTATTAAAAGAAGATTCTTACATAAGCTTGATGTATACTCCATGACTAATAGAGAGTGACATATATGTATGAGTGTTTTACATTTCAATATTAGATAACTGACACGTACTCTATTATTTAATACTAATAAATATGTGTCAATCATTTATCGGTTTGGTGTCTAAGTAGGGACATATACCAAGCATAGACAAAAAACTTCCTTTATTAAATACATAAGTGCGGCACTATTTACTCACAAACTTATAGGTATCTCTTAATAGTTTGCCAATTGATGAATATGCGTAAGGGGAATTAGAGCTCTTGAGTATTAGTAGGGGGTTTAGCAATAGTCGAGTGTTTTTTAATCGACTTTTTAACTCACTCTATTCTACCATCAATAGGTTGCAAAGTAATTTGGCTATAAATGATGCGTCTGGTGGTCTTCATCAATTCAGATCTCCAATGGTAGGCCTATTATAAATAAGTTTTTCCTGGTTAGGTCAATAAGGTCATGAAAAAACAATTCAATTTTTTTATCTCTTATTTTACGTGCAATGGATTTGCCTGGACTAATACATGATTTTCTTTTATTTTTTATGGGATTAGGTCTTATATTAGGAGGTATAGTGTGTTTTCATCATTGTAAACATTGTGTTTTTGGTGTGAAGACTTAAGGACGGGAGGTACAGTAGAAAACTAATGTCTTAGAAGGACAGATATGGGTATGGAGGCCTCAGGCTTCTGCTTCTGCCATTGCTATAGGGGAAGATGAAGAACCTTTTTGGAAACAAAAGGTTAAGTCAGGGACCTGCTGACATTTTTTCTTTATAAGTCGGCTTTAGAAGCAATTGTATTTTGAGTTTTTAGCTCAGTTCACTGGGTTTATTGGGAATTTGACTCTTATTTTTCTTTTTATTATAATGTTATTTAGGGCTTAGCCGCTGGTTTAGTAGGTTGGGGTGGACTCTTCTGCTGTACCATTCTCTATATTGTTATTTTTTCAGGCCCTTCAAGCCCCTTAATCCATCTAGCAGTTTTTCTTCTATTGTTCGAAAAGAAAGCACCGTTGTCGTTCCACTAATAAGCACGTAAATTTTCAAAAAACATTAACTGTTCCTTCAATATTAATTATATTATACTATTAATCTATTTTTCTTTAAACCTTTTTTCTGTCAGTTAATTCATGAAAACAAGTAATAAATATATAATATAAATTAAATGCCTAAAATACACTATTATTTTGTCACTTCATCACCTCCTTTCATTCTTTTTCTTCTTCTCTATTTTCCTATTCACTTGCAAAAATCAGACTAAAAAGAAACACCCAACTCAACATATTGACGATCTCATTTACCACCACCGTTAACCATAATCACCGTCTTCACCGCCACACCCGTCTCCAATATCTCTCTCTCCCTCTCCTTTTCTTTTTAATTATCTCTGCACTATGCCACCATCGCCAATCTCTCATACACTATCAGTTCCTCTCTATCTCCCTCTCGCTTTCTTTCTTTTTTCATCATCTTAGTAATTAAAACAAAAATTACTCGTGATGCTCTCTAGAAAGATGCTAGTTCTGAATGTTCATTGGACATTTAACTGAAAAAAACTGTATCTTTTAACTTGCACACATTGTTAAATTCGACTTGTTAAAATGTTAAAATTTTATTTGAAAATAATATTGTCTAATTTTATATTTAGTTGAAATAAATTTTATAAATTTTTATAAAAATTACTTATAAATTCAAAGTGTGCGTGTTTAGTTAAGATAGAAAATCATTTAAAATTTTATATAATTAAATTTATAAAATTAATTATAACTAAATTAATCTTTAAGAAATTAAACGAAATTAAGTCACTCATAAGACTAAAACATCCATTCAATTTTAATATTTTACTTTATGTTTTCTCATATTTTTTTCCCTTTGTATTTTTTATTGCAATTTATTTTATTTGATATAGATTCTATAGTTATTATTTTAATATACCAAAAATCACAATTCAGTTACAAATGAATTATTATTTAAAATTTATTTACAAATAAAATAAATTATTTAATAGATTTTAACTAAATATAATATAAATTTATTTGTTAAACATTAATAAAGACCAAATATGATATTATTACCATCGCAAATATAGATATAGATGGGAGGTTGGTGAAGCCAAGATAGCTTTTATTTATTTATTTATTTTTGCTTTTCCTTTTTCCACCATAGAGTTATACATGGAAAGCGGATGAAGGCAGTCTGCTTCTCTACTCATAGATTACACAATCCAATCATGAGTTTCAAATCGCACAACAAAATTAAGAAGAATACAACTTTTTAAAAAATTGACCAGTTTTTTCAAACTGGACAAGAATTTTCGTGTTACTATTTAAATTAATAAATGTGACTATTTTGTCACAATTAACGTTGATTTGGCCAAAAATCATTGCTATAGAAAATAAATATATAATTTTTGTAGGCAGGTAAGATTTATGTTTTGAATAAATGTTGATTTTCAAGAAAACTTTATTTTATGGATAAATATAATCGTTGAAATGACTCCTAAAAGAATCTTATTGATAAAAAATATATAAAAAATGCTTTTCTAAATTATCAATAATTTTAGCTGTTTGAAGTCGTAGTGCCAAGTTGCTAAATGACAATATAAAGTAAATTACTAGATTTATAATGAATTTAAACTAGTTATTTATCTGTATATTACACGGCCGTTATTATTATTTCGATTATAAAATTAAGTCTATAAATACAATTTAATCAATTATTTAATATTTAATATTAATTATAATATTTTAAAAAATAATAACAAATTAACTATTTTTAATTTTTTAAAATCTTATTAATACAATAATATAAAAATTATTTTAAAATACTTATTTATTAATTTTAATATTATAAAAATTGATACTATCAATATAATTGATATTACTATTTTTTAAAAATTAGTATATAATTATGAATTAATTTATTAATGAATATAATATTTAAAAATATTATTTTATATAATTATAAACATTATCTAATTAGAAAATTAATTTATTAGTTAATATAATATTAAAATATAATTAATATGCTATTTTTTAAAATAATTATTATCTAATTAGAAAACTAATTTATTATATAATGTGTTATTTTTTAGGATTAGAATGAGTGTTTAATTATAAATATAATATATTAATCAATGAATTAATGGAAAAAACTATAAAATTACACATAAACTTGAAGCCTATGTGTCAAATTGAAATTTTATATGTCTAAAATTAAGTATATATATCAAAAAAAGTTTAAGTCTCATAAATTAATATATATATATAATTAGAAAAAGAATATTTTGTGTTTAACAAATATTATAATTTTGTATATCATATTAGATCTATCTTTCGAATTTCTTAAGGCATGGCACAGGCATTAATTACCTTTTAGAGGTTTTAAAAAAAAAAAAATCATCCAACATAAAATTCATACAAAATATAGAAATGTGAGTAATAACAAAAAGATGAAATATGCATCATTTACACATTAATTTTAATATTTCGAAAGAAAGAGATAGACAAAAAAATGGTTAAGCTTCCTTTATTTTTCTTAAACCTTTGTTTTATGTAATCACAATTAAGTAAAGAGAAAGCAAATCCACAAATAAATCACTATCTCAAGAGTCAAAACAAATCATAATTAAGTGATAAAACATTTTACTGTTTTTTGGAAAAAGCACAAAAGAAAAGTCCTGAACTGATGGCCGCAAAAAAAAAAAAAAACTATTAAAAGCTTTTTGGACCAAAATTTAAAATAAAATAAAATGAACGTTTGGTCAAAGGAAAATTAAAGTGGTATAAACCAATTGGTGTTAAAACAGGATTTTATTCAGTGTTTTCATAAGCACGTGTCTACTATGTTCTACATGAACAGCTTACCAATAAAGTAATTTTAAACTTGAAGAAAATCTAGAGATATATAGTAAGGTTTTTAATTACCATACTGTCACTAGATTCTGCTAATAAATTTCTTTCCAATTTTCATTTATAAATTGCAGTTTAAACCCATTCTTTTGCTCTCAAGAAAACATACAGCTTCAGTTTTTTCTTTTTTAGGGAAAAAGAAAAAAAGAAAAAAAGACCATGGGAAGAAGGAAGCTAAAAATATTGAGATTGGAAAGTGTTAAGGCAAGGCAAGTGAAGTATTCTAAGAGAAAGCTTGGTGTGCTTAAGAAAGGCAAAGAACTTGCTACATTATGTGATGTTGATCTTGGTCTTATCATGTTTTCTCCTTCTGGAAAACCATCTCTCTATGTTGGTCATGACAAGTAAATCATCATCTCTTTCTCTCTCTTTTTTTTTTTTTCATTTTTATATTTAATTATTTAGTTATGCGTATGCAAAACTTTTATACTGTAAATAAATTCTTGAATTTCACGTGTTACTCATAAAATTAAATATAACAATCTTATTATATTGATTCATTTTTATTCTTCTAATATCTATATCAATCGTCGCACTTCACATATCGCCGATAAATTAAATATTGATTATTTTATTATATTAATTTATTTTAATATCTATGTAATATTTATATCAATTGTCGAATTCTATATATCGCTGATAAAATTAAATACAATAATTTTATATATTAATTAATTTTAATATATCCGATATAGATTACATATTAGTAGAGGCGGAATAGGGAGGCATGGCCCCCTAGACATAATATTTTTTGGATAATATATAAGTATTTTGTGGTTTATCCTGTTGCAGCCACCCAAAATGAAACTGAAAATACTAAATTGCCCCCTATAGAATTTGTTTCCCTAGCTGGAATTTATAGTATTAAAATATAACTTGGTTGTTTACTGAAATGAAGAAATTAAGTCTGTATTTTGCTTTAACTCCATTGCAATTATCTTTTCTGTTTTCCAGAGAATTGAGTACTCTTTTGGAGAGGCTGTCAATTATTACTGTAGAAGAAAGAGAACAGAGGTTCAAGGATTCTTCCCTCTTTTGTTGTTCTGTTTATTAATAATTAAAATTAGTGTAATTTCCTCCCCTTTTTCTTTTGTTAATTTAAAAAATTTAGCCAACGTATTTTTCTTAATTTTTGCATTTACTGCTAATTACACTTTTGAGTTCAGAATATTTTCAACTGGCCTAGGATTTTGTACTGGTCCAACATAAAACTACAAAGCAATAAATATGCAATGCCCACAAGAAATAAAATCAGAAATCGTACACTAGCATGCAATGGAAGTTTTTAACAATTTTGTCCACATTGCATTTCATGATTAATTTACATATTTTTGAACCATTAAATGTTCTTAACTACTTTTCTCAATTTGTTTTGGCTTATAGCTATTGCCAATTTCTTTTAAGAAGCCATTCAGTTTCCTAATAAAGCTTTTGGATTGCATGTATATTTTGGAAGTGATATATAATTAACAAAAAAAAAAAAAAAAAGCAAAAAGAGTATTGGGAAAATTACAAACTCAAAAGTTCTTTTACTTTATCAGCCTGTATACAAATTCTTGACTATTTCGCTATGATTATCATCATTGAATAGCTGATTTTTTTTTTTTTTTTTGTGATGTTATCAGGAGGGAGTACACCATGAAAGTAAGGAATATGACAACACATTCTATGCTGAATTATGTTTTTTTTTTTCTTTAATTCGAGAAATTATTGGCTTTAGTTTTTAAGATTTCTTTTAAATAATGTAACCCGATCATTCTTATTTTTCAAAGTTATTAAAGAAAATGTACTCAAAGACTGGCACAGAAGTCGATCAGAAGACCCTGACAATTCAAAGGCACAGGTTTATTTTCCCATGTTTTTATGCTGTATATCGAAATAGGAACTCTAATAATACTAACTGACCTTAATTTCTTGATTGCAGAGATGAAGGATCCAGGGTATGTTTCTTCACATCTTTACAGCACTGATTTTTTTATTTCATTTTTTTTTTGGTCTTTTAATCTTTTTGGCCTTATTTTCCCTTTCAAAATTAAACAGTGTTGGTTACTAGTTCCATGCTTAATAAATATTTTGGCAAATTAATACAGTTTGAAAATCCTGAATTAATAGAGCTGAAAGAAAAACTTGCTGAGAAGAGAAGGATTCTGAGGTTTAATTCCTACCCAAGCCATTATTTTTACTAGTTTTATTGTTTCATTGCAGTTTTTTGTTTCATTAATCTTTGTGTGAGAATGCTCAATTTAATTACCTCTTTTGCTAGGGAATGGAACAATCCCTATGAGGTTGACAGCTTAGCACAGATCAGAATCATGGAGGAGCATCTCATTGCAAGTCTTACTAGAGTGAGAAATATTAAGGTACCTGAATTTTCTATATTCAAAAAGGGAAAAAAAAGAAGACTTGTAGAATTACAAAAATGAATACAATGAATTATTTATTTTCAATTACAAAGAGAATGAAGTCATTAAGTTTTATGTTAAATATCAGAATTTCAAGTTGTCAAAATGTCCAATGCTTAACTAAAATCAAAGTCATTCTAAAATTTGCTGGAAAACTGATCACTGGAATTTTAGTCGTCAGCATTAACTTAATTATCTGTCACTCTTCTTTTAGATTCAGCTGTGGGAGAAGCAGAGCAAGGCATGAGGTTTCTCATCAGGTTTGTTTTGGTTATCAATTAACTATGCATTCTCTTTTTGTTTATTATTGTTCACAATAAGCTATGATCAAAGACGCATTCAAGTTTTGTTTTTTCTCTTGATAAATTTTTTATCTCATATATATCAGTCATGCAAAACCATAGTTAATGAAAATTTCTTTAGAAAGACTCACCATCCTATACATCTAATAAAAACGAGTTACATCATTGTTATTAGCTGTGTCTAAGAGTAACGAAAAATCTACTTAAAAATTTGAATTGATAGCAAGTATATATTATAAAATCAATCATCCAATTGGAGGTGGTAATTTCAGCCAATGAATTTTGAGTTGACAACAAGTATTGAAATATGTCATTGGTTTTTGTGCAGGAAACAGAGTGCTTGCAATATCATCAACAGGATCCATAATGCAGAACGTTGAGGTGGTTCTTTCAATAATAACAACATTTTAACTTCAAATATGTGGTATTTCTTCCAAGGGATATTCCCAAGTCTTAAAACTTAAATATAATATTACATTTAGGTTAACTGATGGTCATTTTCCTTGTTCGGATTCTATTTGAGATTTTAATGTTGGTGTCATGATTGCTTAATGAAGCATAAGAGTTGAAGAGAAACAAATCACGCAAGAAACATAAAATGGCCCACTTGAGCCTTAGCAATCTGCAAAAATAATAAATTCCCACATTTAAGTCGGGAATTTGAATGTCATCATATTTCTTTTTAGATTTTCAAGCACACAATTTTGGAGAACCAGCTTAATAATGGACAAGTTGGTCTGCTATCATTGATATGCAATGGCAATAGACATCAATGATCTCTTTCTTTCCCCTGTAAAAATCTTTTCAGCATTGAAGTTGATTTCAGATGATAATACAGCGAACCATCACCATCCAATCTATGGAAGAAGGCAGCCCAATGAAAAGGTTCTCAGTGAATTATTGCTGGCAAAGCATATAATGCACTGTCACACACCCCCACTGGCCTTTAGCCTGCCCTCTTTGCCCTGACACAGTAAACTTACCACACCACCAGTGGTCATGGTCCCACTGAGACAATGACAAAATTGCAGCAATGATTTTATATTGTATAACATACATACATGGAGTTCTGGTATTAACACCTTTGAAATCTATCACTAAAGTAGTCTTCTTTTTTTTCCTTTTAGTAGAGCTGCAATAATTGATACCAAATCTTTATACACAATTTTTCTGCTCACCCACTAACTAACCCCTTAGGCCCTTGCTAAGAAAGGGAAAAAAGAGAGCATCCATTAACCCGGTAGCCAGTGTTGCAATACCTATATCCTAGTATATGATGCTTGAATATTCCTTTTCACTCACTATTCTGGGATATTACCTCACCAAACTTTAGGAAGAGTTGGGCATCTGAGGTGCTCATGGATGGACAATTCACCATATGTGGAGTCTTGAGATTTGCATATTCGTCCATATAGCAAGACACCTTGGCAGATGGGATTGGTGCAGGTGGGGCTGGCATGCATTGTTTTGGTGGTGTGGTGGATGGCACAAGGCTCCCAAGAACACGAGTGACTTCATGCATAGTCGGTCTGTCTGTTGGCTGTCTCTTGGTACATAGAAGTGCAAGTTGGAAAACTTTCTTCACAGCTCCTAGATCTTTACACGTAGCACTAATTTCAGGATCAACAGTTTCCATAACAGCATTGTTGGCTGTCTTGGACAAAATCTGATGAAGAAGATAACCAAAGAATTAAAGAAGGGCCTTCATTTGAATTTTGTAATCAAATTATAACCACATCAAGTTAAAAAGAATCAAGAATTGCCGTCATCAGATAAGCAAAGACAAATCACAAACATGCATGTCCCAGACGACCTACAATTACAGTTATGAGTGACCCTTCATATGATGATTTTCCATGTCAAAGTAGAAATTAAAAACTTAATTCAAGAGTTGCCCTTGCACTCTGACCAGCATATTTTAGAGATTATGAATAGGTAATAACTTAAGTGTTGATAGAAGACGAACCAGATGATGAAGATTGCATTCATTGTCGACAGCTTTCCTTCCCGTCAGCAACTCAAGTAGAACAATCCCATAACTGTATACATCGGATTTCTCTGTAAGGCGGGAAGTGCGAGCATACTCAGGGTCTATATAACCAATGGTGCCCATTATGTAGGTTGAAGTATGGGACTTCGACACACATAAACTCTTTGCAATGCCAAAATCAGTGAGATGGGCCTCAAAATCCTTGTCCAGTAGAATGTTTGATGACTTAACATCCCTGTGAATGATGCGTGGACTACAATCATGGTGTAGATATGCTAGCCCTTGAGCAGCACCAAGAGCTATCTGAAGACGAGTATCCCAGTCAAGCTTTTTCTTCTTCATAGGGCCTGAAAGATGCTACACAGTGATTAAGAATGCACATATACTATATAAACTAAGGAGATTCTTGTGAACTCGTCCACATGGGTTTAAAATGCACTAGATAGCAGCTCATTCCATTATACCCACAAGCCTACACACAACGATATTTAACTAGAACATGGTTCATAAATCTTTCCATGCAGGCTCAACTAAGTGCGTTATAGGAATGTAGACAGATGGACTAAGTATGAAAGAGCAAAACCATTAAAGATGGGCATGTGGCATGTCATCATTCATGTTAAGAAACCCACCATGAAGTAGATCCCAGAGACTACCATTTTCCATGTAGTCATAGAAAAGTAGGTTTCCTAAAGGGGACAGGGAGTATCCTTGGAGGCTGACCAGGTTCCGATGCTTGATGCTCCCAACTGTCTCTAGCTCCGTCTCAAATTCCTTCAAGCACTGAGGATAATGAGAATAGAGCCTCTTGATAGCCACTGGCTTACAATTTTTAAGGACACATTTGTATACAGTGCTGGATGCACCATAACCAATTATATACTTCTCACTCAAATTTTCAGTCATCCTCATGATATCCTCATATACATGGAGTGCCATATTCATGTGAAGGATCACCAACTTCGGTGTTGAGTAAGTAACTGTTTATTTACCAAAGACATAAGAATCAATAATTTGGTGACAGGTGATAACACACTCTAATGTAATTATTTGAGACAGAAATAAACAAACTAATCCACAAGCAACCACCATTATTTTTCCTCTTAAACAATCTATTTAGCTATTAATTTTACTTCTGATAGTTACCCAAGGATCAGAAAGATTAGATATTTTGGCCAGTTATACAGAGTGATATTGCGAAATTTCCTTGAATGGAAGTTGCAGAATGTCACTCCAAGGACATAATAGAGAACCATCCCAATTTAAAAGTTAATAAATATTATCTGAACAAAATCATAGCAATTACAGAATATACCTGGTTTGTCGAGCGATCCATCCAGAAAAGGTGTTGGATTATGCGGCCGACATGCTGCTACTAAGATCATGAGAAGAATTACAAGGGCTCCAAGAGCAATACCCAGGATTGCTGCTTTGGAAATTGTAACTGCATAGACAATGGCAAGAAATGGCTAATTATTCCCTTTCCTTTAGTATTTCAACTGAAAAGCTTTGAACCTTAAGAGGGATGTATCTCAAAAATCCCCAGATAAAACAAAGAATGGTAGGGGATGCATGTTCACGTGTAATTTCCTGCATTGTCTAGGAACAAAGGATACTTGGGTCTAGTTTTCACATAGAGATCTATCTGCTCAAATTCTGTGACCTCACCAGGCATTTCAGTGCATAATAGTTCAGGATCTATAGCACTCACTATATATTTACATCTCCTAAAAGATGAAGTTAGGAGAGAGAGAGAGGTAATCAACAAGTCCTACAAGCCGTTGGCTACTCTTTAACATTGGTAAAAATAGTATTGAAGTCCTTGAATACCTCGCTCTGTCGGATGAGATTCATTACATGGAGAGTTGAGCCAGTAGCCACAAAGATCTGGATTTCCAATAAAACTGCACATAAAAGTTGCATTATAACAAATTCTGAGCTCGAAATTCAGACAATTTCACTTACCAATAATGTCAAGAATACAGTCAAAATCATCTAACCTGTTAGGTGAAAACCTTGAGAAGTTATTGCTCATAGGAATAACACCAGCTAGGTTGTTGTAGGAAACGTTTCTGCATTATGAGTTTAGATCAATTTCCAAAAGGTAAAACACTGTAACAATACCATCTTAAATTAAACTGTAAAGCATCATCGAGAAAAAAAAAAGTATAAATTCCACTACACAGTGAACTTACAAGACAGTAAGACTGAGGCAATTGATCAGGGACAACACATCACCTGAAAGGTTATTATTTTCCAGTCTCCTGCAAAAGAGATACTCATATAACAGATACTTGGGCAAGATAATTACATTGATACACCATCAGAGGTAGCACCAACTCTACTTAATTGCAGCTAAGGGTGTCCATTTCTATAAAATTAGGGACTATTGAAAAATAAGCACAATCCGCAAGTAGGCTATGGAACAACTAAAGTTGAATATAAAAAATTTGCATCAAAAGGCTCTGTTTCCAGTAGACTACAACAGTAAGAATTAATGCAACTCATAAATTTAAACTTACAATGAGAACATGTTTTGAAGTTGACTGAGTTCCTGAGGGATCACCCCTGAGAGATGGTTATTTGAAAGATCTCTGTAATGCCACATGAAACACAAAGTAAGTAAAGGATAAAAGCACACACCAGGTAGGTTTAATTAAAACACTTAATGATTTCTTACATCTCCATAACACTTCTCAGGTTGCCAAATTCAGCTGGAATAACTCCTAATAACTGGTTTCTGCTTAGATTCCTATTACACAAAACATCTGGCATCAGCAAGAAGAAAACTTCTAAGATACTAGAGTTGACATTTGAACTCACAGCTTTAGAAGATGTTCCAAGTCACCAAGAGAAGAAGGAATGGATCCACTAATTTTATTGTTTGAAATATCTCTGAGCAAGCAGGCAAATTAGGGTAGGAGCAATTGATAATAATAACTGAATTTAAAAGAAACAAATGTAGAGCATTCAGTACTTACAAAGTATCTAAATTACCAATCCGTGATAGCTCGATTGGGATAGGACCCTTAATGTTATTGGACGAGAGATTCCTGAGAGATCAAAAACCAATGGATCAACTGTCAATATCTGTATCCTCTAGAATTAAGTCTGCACGATAAAAGGACTTACAAATAAGTCATACTCTCAAGCCTTTGAAATGCATGGGGGATGGTTCCATTCAACTTGTTACCATGCACATTGCTACAGAAAACGAGATTGTTAACAACCATCTTAAAGTAGTTAAATACTGCAACAGAGAGTCACAAGAATTAAGGTTAAATGCTTACAGGCTGTTCAGATTTGTACACGAGCTAAGATTATCGGGTATAGGACCTTCAAGGTTGTTGTTCGCAACATTCCTGCAAGAAGATTGTATTTTTAACTTATAGTACACGGCGAGCACCAAAAAGAAACCTTCAAAATGGCAAAACATACAGATCAAACAAGTCAGTGAGCTTTCCGAGCTCAGGTGGGATGCGCCCTGTGAGTTGATTATCATTCAATTCCCTGAAAAAGGAAGAATAGCACTTCAAATAATGAAACGTTCTCCACATTCACCATGAAGCCATGGAACTCAAAACAAGAAACATATCACAGATAACGTTTTTCTTAAGCTAACAAAGTACTTGGGTATAACCAAAAAAACAAATGTGATTTACAGGCCACATACGAATGAACAGAGTACCACTTATGTTGCATCATTTTCTGACCATCAAATTGTGAATATGCAAGAAGGGAAGAAAAAACCAGTCAGAAACGTGTGACATTATTTTCTTGGAAATTAACCTCGCTGCCAGATGCAAAAACTAGCTAACCATCGTTTTAACAAGCTAAGAAGCTCTAGAACCATTCCCACATTGCATTTTTACCATACAAATAATACTTTGTACTTTACGACAAAAAATCAAAATTGAAAAGTTATTGTAAAATCCAAAGTAAGGTCAGAAAATGTAATAGCAAAGAGCTCATACAAGTAGTGAAGCCTTGTCATATTCCCAAGCTCTGGGGGAATAGAGCCAGTCAGCATATTACCATGTAAATACCTACAAAAAATATGAACATCATCATTTACTCATTTGGAAACTAATGAGTATCAATTTATGATAGGAGTATATGGCTAAAACAAGTAAATTCAAGAAAAGTTTATAATACTTCTCTATGATGCTGCAATTTTAGGTTGATTTAAACAGAATTTCAAACACATTTAGCATCTTCATTACCTCAAGACCTTACAGACAGGAATCACAAAAGGCAAGAATAGCAACCAAGTACTTACAATTTCTCTGTGTACGTCAAATTTCCCACAATGGGAGGGATTGGTCCACTTAAGATGTTGCAGCTTAAATCTCTGGTTGTGACACAAGGAAAAGCAATAAGAGTTCAGATTGAAAAGGATAAAAATGAAGAATTAATCAATAATGACAAGAAAATGAATCCACTACACTTGTATTTTGATAATGTCAGAATCAGAAACCTTGCAAGTTCAGCTAGGAGTTATTAAAAACACTTACAAGACAGCAAGTGCCTGCATTAGGCCAATTACCGATGGAATCTTCCCCCCAAGCTGATTACCTTGCAAGGATCTAGCCAGTAAAATGAAGTGTAAGGAAACTTCATAGATTAGTAAGGTAATATCTCAAATTCAAGCTGTTAACCAAACAAAGGAAAATCTCAAACCCATACAACGTTGCTACTTGTAAAAACCCGATGTTGAATGGAATTTCTCCAGTTAGCTGATTGTAGGATAGGTCCCTAACAAAAGAAAGTATAAATCATAAAACTTAAATGTATTTATAAGGCTTTGCAATATCAGTTTGTTGAGTTGGATGAACTACATACAAGACCTGGAAGGAAGTACAGTTGCCTATATTTTCAGGAATACTCCCAGTCAAACTGTTGTTTCTTACATCACTACAACCATAGGAGAATGGGTTAAACTGCAAAGCAAAAATGGAGCCTCGAGTTCTTGAACTGACAGCATTTGAGACTGAAGACTTACAAATACCACAGTCCAGTTAGCTGGCACATATCTGGAGATAGCGTACCCACCAAATTGTTTCCACGCAAGCCCCTGGAGAAAGGAGGGATGGGCAGCAAAAAAATCATATCAGAGGATGCCCAAACCATTAGATTGAAAAGGAGGTTTCTAACCACAGTGATGGTTTATATACTTACAGATACTGCAACACTTCATTCCAGTATATAAGTCTAGGTATCTCCCCACTGAGTCTATTTTGTGCCAGATCTCTAGAACATCAGCTTGGTTAGTATTTCAGATGTGGTGCAGTTGGCAATAAATTAGAGACAATTGAGGAACAAAATAATCTTACAAAACTTTCAAGTTTGGAATCTGAGACAGAGTAGATGGAATTGGCCCAATCAATTGATTGTTCTTCAAAATCCTGAAAACAATGCAGTTGCAAATTGAAGTTCAAATTCTAAAAATAGAGACGAACAACTAGCCATAGTTCTCAAACACAGAAAATTGAAAAGCTACTTACAGAAATTCTAGTTGCTTCAACTTCGAAATTGAAAATGGTATGTCCCCATATATCTCATTAAAAGACAAGTCCCTAATAACAACAAATTATCAGAATTAACTGAAATAGCAAAGACCAGAATACCACTCAACTAACAGCAAAATATACATTTCATTCTCTTTTAAATACAAAACTTACAGGCTTTTCAAAGATGAGCAGTCACCAATTTCATCAGGGATCTGGCCAGAAAGAAGATTTCCCCTGAGATCACTGGTGGAAGAATGTAAATGTACAATTACAATTAATATTGCTCGAACCCAAGTCAACTACAACTACAAATTTAAACTACTAAAGAAAAGTGTAGAAGTAGGAAGTAGTACATAGAAACGATGTCTTTAAGATTTCCTATTGCAGGCGAAATCTCCCCATCAAGATTCAGACCAGACAGATTACTACAACACCACAAAATTCCAGTCAGGAATACAAGCGAAGGGTCAATTTGTGAAAAAAAAAAAGAAAAAACACAGAGATAACAAAGAATAACAATCATAGTCTAAACATGAAAATAAGCAAATAGTCTTACAGTGCAATGACATTGAAGGTGGCATTATCACAAGTGACACCTCTCCAAACACAATAATCTGAAGAAGGGGAGTCTGTCCAGTCATATAGAACATTGTCCACATCTCTAAAGGACTTCTTTACCTCCAATAAGGTTGCTCCTTAAACATACAACAAACAAACCAGTGTCAGCCTCAATTAAAAATAACAAACACAAAAGAAAGATACACTAGTAGTTGCACTAACATTAAAAAAACTCTAACATTGCTACGCCCTTTGTTTCTTCCAAATATAAAACCCTAAACTTTTAACCATGAAACTCATTCACAGAAAAAAATGGTTTCTTTAAACCCTTGAAATCTTAAAATAAAGAAAAGTGTTAAACTTTGTACTGTTGTCAACTTCATACACGTTGACAATAGGTAGAGAAGAGCTTTAAAAAATAGCTTATGTACAGTTACTGGTTTCGAGATAATAAAATAAGAATGTCTACTTTCTTTGTCAAAGATTTTATCCAGCAACAAATTTCCCGAATAGCCAAAAAGAAAGCCAAAGTACTCACCATCATCAGAATCCACAAAACCAAAACCCAAACAGAGAAGAAGAGCAAGGAAGACAACTTCAACTCGAAATGCCATGACTACCCTTCGAAATTCACCTTATTCTCATTCAAACGACATTACCCATCTTCAGTTTCCCCACCTAAGCTTACACAAGAATGTCAAAGCACAAGCCTGTATCCAAAAAGCTTAAGCCTTTTTCAAGTCTAGATAAAACACATAAGCGAAGACGAAGAAGAAAAAAATAATTTAAAGGTCTCTCATTGAGTAGCCGACATTGAATAATGTAGCTTACTGCAGTGAAGTTATGAAGTGAGAGAAGAGAAAAAAACAGAAAGAGCTTAATGGGGTTTTTTTGGTTCTTTTTCTTAGCTTGCTTTGATATTTTTGAGATTTCCGACGCACCCTATAACATAGATGAGTGAGTAAGAAGAAGAAGAAAGAGTATATAGTATTAGTATAGTATAGTATAGCTTAGTTAAGCTTTGCTTTGTTCAATCACATCGAGTCTGGCAAAGATAGGCCTGTAAAAATTACAGTGTTCTCATTGAAAGAGTGTTTGTTTCAGAAGTATCAAGAAAAACAAAGAGATAGAGAGAAATATAGCAACAGCTAGAAAGAGAAAGAGAGAATTATTTCATAGATAAAGTTAAAATACTGCTTCTGCCAGAGCTCTGCGATAAAACCTGCAACTCTTTTTTCCCCTTTCTCTCTCTTTCTCTATATACCTATACATTTTTTTTTAATTGAAATGGGTTTTTAAATGATGAAGAATGCCAATGAAAATCATGGGTCGTTTTCTCTTTGGTGTTTTGTAGACAGACTGTTGAAATTGGTAAGGCAATGTCATGTAAATTTCTGATACTGCTATGGTTATCCTTTTGAGTTTTGACCTGACAAGGAGTCAAATAGTAAGATAATAGGTTAAACGGGGTCCTTTTTGCAAATATTTATTTATGTTGTAATTGCAGTATGGCCTCTCAATTTATAATTTTTTATACTTTAAAGGGGTGTGTTTTCAACAACTTAACAAGGGGTTAATAGAAACAAAGAATAGACCCTCCAACTCCTTAGGTCCCAAGGCCCCCAACCCCAACATGCTATGTTTCACTTTCATCTTCAAGTGATCCTATCCTACCCAAGAACAAAACCATGGAATTGTGATCCAAATGTTTTATGATGAATTTTATGGTTTATTTGTTTGTCTATACTTAACTGAGAGAATTTTTAAATTTTTTTAGAAAATATTTTTTATATATTATAGTATCGTCCTTTAATATAATATTATAATAAATAAAGCTTAACATAACTCAATAAAAATATTAAATTATCTTTTATATGTTAAATAAAATTCTGTGGTGATATTCTAATTTGTTATCTGAAGCAATTTCACTAACTTGAATAATTTTGTTTTTACGTTCATCACTTATCAAGATTAACTTAGAACCAACTTAATTTGAAGACGAGCATGCCAAACTCATTAACAAGGAAGATACCTAAATTAATAGCGGGGAGGGGCAAATGTGGAAAAGAAATGGAAAAATTAAACACATTGGTAAATGAGAGAGAAGCGCAGGGAGTGAATTGACAGGGGAAGGGGAAAAGGAAGAGCTGCAAAGAACTGGAAGAAGGAAAGGAAAGGGTCCCACTCCCAAACACCAATTTGAAGAAGCCTCTGATTTCATTCTCACTACTTTTTTTGGTCTTAATTTTTGTAGAAAATAGAAACACAGAGAGACAAAGGAAATGAAAGGAAAGTTTTACCTCTTATCTAATCTCTCTCTCTCTCTCTCTTTTATTTTTCACCTCGGGAAGGCCATTTGTCACGTCCATTCAGTGCCCCTGACACTCTCCTCCCTCCTCCGTCCACTTGTGCGGGCCCCATTTCTCTCTCTCTCTTTCTCTACTTCCATCTTTTTAACGCCGTTAACGCCCTCCATTTTTATTTTATTATTTATTTATATTTGAGCCGATGATTCTAATTTTAAATACCTATTCTTAAAGTAAATTTTGCTAAATTAAATTAAAATATTCCTTTATCCAATTCTAGTTATATATTATTATTCATGTTTTACTTGATTTATCCATTTAACAATAAATAGGAAATTACTCTACTATTCATGACCAGTAAAGAAACACCTTTTCTGTTGTTACTAAGAAAAAGCAAACAACAGATTGATTAGTAAATTAATAAACATGGGCTGCGATCTTAAACTAAAAGAAAAAGTCATAATTACCAAATGAATAAGCAAAAGGAAAAAAGAAAAGAAAAGAAAAGAAAAGGGTGGAGGAGAATGAAGGAAGATAAACAAAACATAATTAGTTAATAATTGTCCCAAAAGAAGAAAAGAAAATACATAATTAGTTAATAAGGAAGGAAGGAGGGAGGGAAATGTTTCCTGGAATAGAGGATGCTCCTCTTAAAGGAAACACATCCTTTTGTCTGGCCCACATTACGTCGCCTTCTCTCTCTCTCTCTCTTTTTTATTTTTTTAATCATTGTGTCACGGAAACCAACGCGATATGCCAACTCTTCTTTTTTCTTTTTTAAAAAATATTCCTATTATTATTATTATCCACATTAAAAAAATTGAATTACTCCTTTATCTGCAATACTATTGTTTTTTAATTTATATTTTTGTCTTTATTAATTGTATCTCTTGAGATGATGAACAAATTGTTAGGCTTAGTACGGCTGTCTGCCCCTTTTTTTTTTTTTTTTTCCAAAAATATAAATATGTTTTGTTCAGCCGTCTAATATAAATGTGGATTGATAACAAAATCCATATCAAAGTTTATATAATGTTTTGTTTTATAAAATACTTTAGCTTTAGTGGAAATAATATCTTAAAAAATTTTCAATTATAAAATAAATTATTATGAATGGTATACGAATCTTCTTGATAACGAAAAATGTTAGTTTTAAGAAAATATAAAAAATGAAAGTGGATAATGTTAGTAAGGCGTAAACTCATATAAATATATATATATATAATTCTCTCCATTTGAGCTCTCAGTTAGCTTCAAGTATCTGCAACGACTAGTGGTGCATTCTTCTATTCCCAAGTAACGTGATTTTGGGTTTGAAATTGAAGTCCGACCATAAATAATCAGTTTTGATAAAATTTTAAATATTAAATAATAGAAAAAAAAAATCTGAATTTAAAGATGAAATCAAGACTAAAAATTGTTTCTCCTTGCAATTTTAAACAAAATCATTTTAGTCTATCCAGATTAGACAGACTTTGAACATGAAAAATGAAATTAGATAAATCTCAAACTTTATAAGAAAAAAAAAAAAAGAAATTTAACTAAACTCAAGTTTTGGAATTAAGTAGAATACAGTGTTTCGAGTCGATCATACTCCCAGACACAACGTAAGATCTTGCTGCAATTTGAAACTATATATGCAATACATATATAGGAGGTTTGTAATGAGGAACCCAGATCTGCAATAATTATTCATATGGCAGAGATGAAGGAGAAGGTTAATTTATCAAACATTTCATGATCAATATCTATCACATTAGCTGGAAAAATAACTAAATTCTTACAGGAGTACTACTTTCATCCTGTATATTCATCTTTAGTCCTTTTAGGTATAGGAATATTTTCCATGCAGGGTAATGTGCCAGAAAATCATGTGCTGCACCTGACCAAATTTATTAATGATTTTGTGTGCCCAACAAAATTTGCTCATCCTTCTGTACATATGTCTTGCCTAATCTGATTACCTCTAATTTAAACAACCAATTGCCCTACTGAATCTTCTCAATTACTTTTGGATTTTCTAGTAATAAAATAACTTTATGTTTCAGGATAGATAAACAAAAGGATGCATCAGTTCTTTTCTAGTGCGAATGTGGACAACAGAGGGGAGCTAGGTATTTGTCATCAGATAATGGAAAAGGGTGATAATATAATTGCAGGCAGCAGCAAGGAAGAAAATCAGCAAGACTTTTAAGATGGTTGATAAGGAATGGCCCTTTCCTTCTATATATAGATTCATGTTATTATTTTAGGGGATTTCTGGATAGATTTATATACTATATATCACCTGGGATTTCTGTATAGATTTATATAGAATTTACAACATTAACATATATATATATATGAATTATGAATTTAAATCAAATTTTTATTAGATTAGAATATCATAATTATGAATTATGAATTTATATGAGTACGAGATTGTGTTACCATCACCTAGGAAGTTATGTATAAGTAGCCTAAATTCTTATAAGGTGACTAAAAAAGGTTTCATGGTGATCCGATTTTTCGAACTTTTTAATAGGTTTAAGCTTACTTATCTGAGTATTTGATTTGGGGGACGATGAGAGGAGTAGTGTAAAATTAATTGAATCTAACATTTAAAACAGAGCCCAAGTGTTCGTAAGCAAGCGAGGTCCACCACGTGTAAGAAGCTGGAGCATTGCAACGTGGTGCATGGGCCATGCAACGGCGAAGGTGGCTATTTCTTGTTAAAGAAAAAAACAAAAAAGAGAAAAAGAAAAGAGGCAGTAAATATGAAAGGATGAAGATGGGCCCAGTGTTCACATGGAAAGCGTTTTTGGGTAGCAATTGTTCCCAATCACGTGCCCATTTATTGTGTGCATTTATTAAGGTTTCATGGGCCTATTGGTTTCTCTTCCTCCATTGATAACCATTTTTCATTCCTTTAATTACACATTTCTACCATTTGCGTGAGACGCCATTATACTATTTCAGTATTATATCATCGCCTGAGATCTCGTTATTACTGTACAAAATAAACAGTTTTAACATTTACATTGGTACAGGAGATTAAAAAATATTTAAGTTTGACATAAATATGTCTAAGTTATAATAGATTAATATTAAAAAAGATTAACTACTTTTCGCTATCGGTCACTCAACAATATTTAGGGTGATTATTGCTAATTCACAGGAAATTTCTATATGCCTATATTACTCAGATTAATAAATAAAATATAATAAATAATATATCTATTCGCTGTACGAACTTAAATTAATAAAATTATAAAATTTGATGACATTTTAATATATAAAAACTTTGTTTTTTGAAAAGAATATTTGGGATTTCTTAGAATCTTTAAGTGAGTCAAATGCCTGTGTACAGAGAAGTAAAAAGCCGGTCAAAATAGGGGAGAGAGGCAGAGGAAGAGCTTATAAATAAAGATAGCATCCACCGAGAGGACTCTGAATTTCCAATAGAAGCTGTTATATAGTTGCTGGATAAAAGAGACTGTCAAAGTTAACCCACAAAGGGAAACTCTGCTGACATGGACTTATCCTCCGTCTCAAAACCAATAATTAAAAAATATTAATACAACTATGGCATTCAATTTTTTTATTAGTTAAATATATATTAATTAATCAGTTTAATATTTTAATTTTTGATTAATCTATCATATACATATATATTAAATGAAAATACATACATAGAATATTAAAATATTATAAAAAAATGATTTAAATATTGAACACAATGGTAAAGAAGTGAAAGAGAGGGAGAGGATGAATTTAATAATAATTAATGCATGCAATGCTTCTCGAGGCTAGGGACATGGTTTCCTATTTGGTAATTTATGGTCGTCCCATGTTGACCGGCACGTAGTACAAAGGGTAAAATGTAATTATCTCTTTCTTTTTTCATGCACATTAAAAAACGTTTTCTTAAATGCTTTGGCTCCAATATCAATAATGGTGTGCGTTTTTTCTATCTAAAATAAATCCTTAATTACTCTATTCTTAAATATGATAATTCGATAGATTTTAGAGTGTGGTTGTCGCAATATTTTTATTTATTTATTAAATAAAAATTATAAAATTTTAAATTAATTAATATAAATTTTATATAAAAATTATATATTAAAATATTTTATATAAAATTGATATAGATTTTATATATTTTCTAAATAAATATATAAAATATTAAAAAATTACTGTAACTATAATACTGTAAAATTTACCGACCGATGAATTTTAGATTCTATTAAAAGAATACATTAAAACTATTTTCAATAAAATATAAATGTATAAAAAATTATTACAGTCGTATTAGTTAAATTGATTTTTTTAAGGAGAATTCTATGGTAAAAAATATTAATTTTAACCAACTAATAAAATAACAATAACTAATTTTTATTTATATTATTTTTTTAAAAATTGATAATATGTAAATATAAATTATCAACTAAAATTAGGTTTGTTAAAGTAACATAAGATAGTTTTAAAAATCTATATATCTTTAAAATATATGAAAAATTAGTTTAATTTGTAAAAAATATAAGATAATTATCATTTTTCGTAATTCAACAAAAAATCTCATTATTATAAAAAAATTTAATCTTTTTCATAAATTTATCAATTTTTCATAAATCATTAAATTTCAGAAAAGGTGTCATTTTTCGTAATATCATTTATTTTTTTGCTACTAGCAATACTTTTAAAAATTAATATAATTTGTAAGAAATATAAAAATAATTATCATTTTTTATAATTTAGTAATATATTTTGAGATTACAAAATATTTAGTATCTTTCGTAAATTTATTATTTTTTTGTAATTCATTAAATTTTACAGAAGGTACTCATTTTTCTCACAAATAGTAATACTTACGAAAAATTAATATAATTTGTTAAAAAACATGAAAAAAGTTGTTATTTATTTGTAATTTAGCAATATATTTCGCGATTATAAATTTTTTAAATATTTTTTATAAATTTTTTAGTTTTTTGATAATATTATTTATTTTTTCGCAACCAGTAATACTCATAAAAATTAGTATGATTTACAAAAAGAATATGAAGATTGTCATTTTGTGTTAATTTAGTAATATATTTTGCAATTACAAAAAATTTAGTATCTTTGTATATTAGTCAACTTTTTTTTATAAAATATCAAATTTCATAAAAATTATTATTTTTTCATAATATCATTCATTTTTTTAAGATTAATGACACTAAATATAGTGAAAATAAAATATAAACAGTCTAATAAGTTACTAGTCATCTTTATTTATAAAATTTAATCATTCTTATTATGCCAAGCTAAAGAATTTTACTCTAATAGATTCTTTCTTGGAAGCAAAGGTAAATAGTATTAGTATTACTAAAGTCAAAATATTGAGAGTTTTGTGATCTACATTGAGATAAGTATCCTTAAAAATCAGGGCTTGCAGATGAAACTTATATCCAATTATCCACATTTCCCATGTTTGTTTTTTCACGTTATGTATGGGAAGAATAAATGGACGGATACCCCTCTTGATTCTTGATTCTTAATACTATTTGTGAAGGAACAGGTGTCCCGCAAACCAAATGCCTTTGTGAGAAGGGACATACAATAGTAAATTCCGATCCCATCTGACTGCTGTAGAAAGGAGAAAAAATAAAACAAACAAACAAAAAAAAGGTCTTAAGGGCAAAGAGGGGTTCAAACTTTTTGAGTTAGTGTTTTCACCTTTCAGTTTCACTTAGTGATGCATTGAGCAAGATAATAGATGAAACTTATAAATTGCTTGCACAGGTTAAACTGTTATATATAACGATTTCTGTAAGTATAACATCATTTGAGCCGAAATGGTTGCCAACATAGAAAGGAGGAAAGAATGGGGTTAACCAAGAGTTGCAAATCCATAAAAGAAACTGTAATTTCCTTTCATATCCTTGTTAGAGAAGCAAACTCTATAGGATTTTAAGCTTGGAAGGGGGCTGAATTCATGGCATTCCAACGTGGGCAGCTCTATCTGCTCCTCTCAGGTTCATGGAGCTGTAGAAGTAATGAGTTGGTGACCACAAATATTGAGCTCAAAGCCATCAACCCACCTGTCAAAACCAAAATCCCCCAGTCACAAAGACTTGCTCCTTCAAAATCAAGGAGAAAATATCTTGTAGGCCCCATAAGATGGATAGTAAGGTAAAAGTGATAGTATTTTAGTCACTGCATTATTGGAAGAATGGTACGGCCTTTCTTCCCATTCAAGAAAATCTTCAATTATGGAGCGAAAGGTTAATTTTTTTTACCAACCTGAAACTGACGGAGTCATGGCAAAATCATATTGGGGAAGCAGTACTCCTGCAGCTATGGGAATGGCGACAACATTGTAAGCGATGGCCCATGATAAGTTTTGGTACACTTTGGCCATTGTTGCCCGTGCTAGATCCAGGGCATCTACAACCTGCCACGAGTATATTTCCGAGTTTGGGATATCATCATTAGATATCCTACTTCAAATTTTCAAACTAGTCTTGGTTGAAAAATCATATTATCAAGTAGAATCATTTGATATTATTATTGCATTCAGATCCTATTGATTGGATAAGAAAATATTATTACAGATTCCACATCACGCAATGGCAAGCCAACTATAAGCTATACATAATGGCAAACAAAAAAACCAAACACAACATTTTATAAAGAATATGCGTAGCTCATAATTAGTTGGCTATTTCCTGATGTGGAATAGCAACTTCATTCTATAATTTATATATTGCATGAGGTTAAAAAAAGTTGATCCACTTGCTAAAAAAATTATAACAAGCGAGAAACTAGAAACCAAATCCTGCATAAAAGTCAAATCAGTGTTCTGGCTTGTACTTCCCCTTCCCAGACTGAGGAATCTTTTGTATGTTGATGACCTTCTGTGATTTGCATGAATTCTGAATTTTAATTTTAACAAAAGGAAAAAGAAAGGACTTGTATATCATCTACCCATGGAAAACTCTTAATTCAGGCATCACTTCACTCGTCCATTTGTGCAACATTTTCATGTGTTCTAGAAAGCTTTATAGTTCTCCCCTTCCTTTTTTTTAATCTCAATTTTGAAGTATCACCCATATAGCTTCTCCCAGCAAACAAATTCTCTATATGGCAATACCTATATAACTTCTTGAGGCATTTTCCTCCCTTTTGGCATCTGCATCTTTCTTCGATTAATTATTGCTCACAATGATGGACATGCAAGCACTCGACTGAATGATATTTATGATCATACTATAATGGTTAAGCACAAGATCTTCATCATTAATCATTATAGGGTGCAGGCATATATAGAAAATGACCATCTCTATCACGGAGCTGAAGGAAAAGAAAAAGATTACAAAAATGAATCTAAGAAATATACAAGCACCAAAAGAATTTGTTAGTGGGTATTAGATATCTTGATAGGAGATATATTCAGTATTTTAGTATGCTCTCCCTAGTACCAAAAGTAATAATGGATTTCTAGCTATAGAGTCTAGGACGTCCAGGCTCTGAGAATTATAAATGCACACTTCCCCTAATAATATCTCAATCTCATTGCAATACTTATTGCAACAAATTATCTGTAGACATGAATTACATTACACAGTTAAAGAGACCTTTGAGACTCTTCCCACAAAAAGAAGAAAAAACAAAAGAGAGAGGAGAGAAGATATAAAAATCATACCTGTGAAATTCTGTTTCCAAGAAGTACAATAGATGCTACATCAGAAGCAGCATTTTCTTGAGCTTCATTCTGAAGGGCGATCCCAACTTCGGCAAGAGCCAAAGAAGGTGCATCATTTATCCCATCACCTACCTTCAGAAAACTAATATGTCAGCTGAATATTAATTCCACTTAAGCTATAGTACATGAAGATTTTCATGCTAATACACATTCATAAACCAAATTAACTCTTGTATATTTGATAGAAAAGTTAAAGAGACTTTTTTTACTGGGTTGAGATGAATGCATGGCCATGCAACTTTGTCTTGAGTAAAAAACTTAAAAGAGGTACCGCAGATCGTATAAATATTGTTTACCATTGCAACGCAATGTCCTGCAGCCTGAAGAGTTGAAATGACACCAGACTTCTGCTGTGGAGTCAAGGATGCATTGATAAATTCACTTCCTATTCCAACTCTGTTTGCAATGTTAGCAACTGCCTCTTCCCTGTCTCCTGATACGAGGACTGTATTGATGCCCTTCATCTGGAGCCTACCAACCCAAGGCAAATAAAAAGCATATAAAGCAGTAACTCATGTACTTAGACAGCACCTAAGAGATTCAGAGTCAACACAGAGCATAGAGGATAGTAATGGAGTCCAACAAATCTACAGAAATTAGTAATCCAAGTACTGTTAGGAGTAGTTTAGTCTGTAAATATCTAGGCTTGTAACAATGATTATTCAGCTTTTTCAGATTCAAGCAACAAGATTTCCTGCAAATTGCTGCTCTAGAATTGTGTGTTTCAATTCTCTTTAGGTGTGACCCCTAACCTTCTAAGTGTTGATTCTTAAAAGTTTCTTAAATTTACTTTCCCACTCTATTTCAGATCTGATTTCCATCAAATCAGACTTGGAATTAAATTTAAAAGCCTTATTTTCCGCAAAATCAACCTAGAACAGGTTATTTAAATCTGTCCTAGATCATAAAACTAATTAAAATCAATCAGTAACCATAATGTAAATTCTATATCTGAACTCATAAACACAATTCAAGAACCAGGAAATAGTTTGAAGCTTATTGGTAAGTCAATATTGTAACAGACTGCCCTCACATTTGGAGGAGCAAAAAAAGCAAGTGGATTGTGTTTGCATCGGTACTGATTATTCAGTTTCAATGAAAGCTTATGTCTGAATTTCTTACACAAAAAGTAAACCAAACAATTATCAGAAAAAGAAAAAAATATAGTCAACAAATAGTGAAAAAAAGTTGAGTTTCCCCTTTTGGAGAAAATGATTAGTTTCTTTTGTGGCCATGTGCAAATCAAGGGAAGCTACTAAACTTTAAATGTACAAATGAAAACTTAAAACCAGGTGTAGATGTGTTATCTCTTATGAAGTAAGTATACCAATGAAATTTCTCAGAATTCCTAACGGCAAGCATCAAGAATCATATATTTGCATCCATGGAATACTAATTACCTATTTACAGTTGATTCAGCATCATGACGCAATCTGTCAGATATTGCAATAGCACCAATGATGCCTTCCTCTTCACGTCCAACATAGACAACTGTTTTCGAATAGTTTGATGATGAAGTCCCTTTTGACAATTGAAATGAAACTGCAGCTTCCAGATTTCTTAGATCTGACAGGTCCGCTGTTCTGTGGAATCGTTCCTGAACCCAATCTAGAGTACCAACTGCAACGAGACGTCCATCTACTTCTGCTAAGGTTCCAAAACCTGGTTCTGTCAATTGCCCTCTTGTTGCTGGGATAGTCAACTCCAATGATTCAGCTTCATTCACAATAGCTTTTGCTATTGGGTGCAATGCTGTTTTCTCTACTGCAGCAGCAATTCGAAGAATTTCTGATTCTTTGTAAGAAGTTGAAGCCACGGCAGAAACAACCGGTTTTCCTTCAGTGAGGGTGCCAGTCTGAGAAATGGAATAAGGTGGTATATCAAATCTTAACAGTCAAGATTGAAATGCACAAATCACTTCCGTAGTGAGCAATCATATGTGTATTTCTGTAAGAGAGAAGGCACAACTCGATAAAGTATAATTACCTTGTCTAAAGCAATGTAATCAATTCTTGCCAAGCGCTCCAATACATCTCCCCCTCTTATTAGAAGTCCTTGCTTAGCTCCTAAAGTTTTCAAGTAGAAGGGATATTAGGACGCCTGACAAGTAGAGTGACCACCGAGTAGAAGATAGCAAGCTGGGGCTTGAAGTGTGGCTTTCTTTGGAACAGAAATAAATGTGTTTATAGTTAAATGTTATTTTGAAGACCTGTATCGCTTATGCCTTTAATTTGGGCATTCATCAAGCTATCAAACTGTTCAGCTTTTCTTTTTAAATTGCTTTTCAGAAAAGCCCCTTTAGATGCTTTCAAAAGAAGGCAGTTAGAAACTGTTTGGAGAGGTTTAATAGTTTTATGGCCAAAATATCCTAATTGCACTTAAAAGCAAGTTTTTAATTGCTCTCCAACAGTAGCTGAAACAGTTTTTCCAAAGACACTGGACACTCTAGAGTTGAAAATTCATTAAACAAATGAAAACTTAGAAAGAGCAAGAAAGATGCCATCTTGAGGTCAAGCAGGCAATCAAGTAAAATCGCCAAAATTATAATTACCAAATGATAACTAGGCTTGTCATGCAGAGTATTGAACTTGAATTAATTAGCAAAGTTGGACACTATACCAAGTGAAGTTCCAACTAGAATTGCAGTGGGTGTGGCAAGACCCAGCGCACAGGGGCAAGAAACTACCTGGATCAAGAAAATTAATGTTACGAGTTCTTCTAATCCATCTCTACGCCATTTTATGAAGAATCATCTAAAGAAATTATATGGACGTTGCTATTGCCACAGCCAAAATGCAATATTCCCTTCTCCAACGGAAGCCCTGGCAATAGCAACTTCCTTACTTTACTGCTTATGTGAGATTGCACCAGAAACTGAGAAAGCATTTTTGACATTGCTTCTAAATCATTGCACCAGCCGAGAATCATAGACTGCATAATTTTCTGAACATCAAGAAACTGAATTGTAGTAGCACCCATCCCCATATACAAGTATGTGTATGGAGAAGGTACCTTTTAGACCTTATTTTCAAAAACCAGTCATCCAACTAAACGGTCTTGAAAGTTTCGCTTTATTGATGGATGTAAGCAACAGAACTATATGAAGCTCTAGTGAATAGTTCATCATGATTATATTGAAGAAATGCATCTCAAGCAGGAAAAATGACCAGCACTAACCAAGACATCCACAGAGAGTTTCAAGCTTAAAAGCAAAGCATCTCCATCTGGTCCAGCAATATCATTGAGCAAAACATCAGGAAAAACTTGTGAGCCAATGTAGTACCTAATTGAGAATCAAAAAACAAAACGTGAGAAGCAAGAATAAATCTAGCTAAGAACAAACCAAAGAACTGCAGATCAACACTAACAAACTAGCCACTATATGTTGCTAATCAGGATTACAAGAAATATGCAATCCATATTTAAAATTTTCCATCTCCACCTTGATTATGAGGCTCTTCAGAAGACGATATAGGAAAAGGAAAAAGAAACCTACCAAAAAGCAAAAGTTGCTGCTGATATGGTCATTATACTGTATACAAATGGCCCAGCTATTGAATCCACAAGTCTTTGTATGGGTGCTTCACGGCCTTGAGCATCCTCAACCTAAAAATTGCACCATGATGACTTAAGTACTTTACCTACAAAACTTTATTCTTATTCCCTTTTCTTCCCCTTGCCTATTTGATTTTGCTCCTAAATAGCATGCTTTCAATGTAAGTGAACATAATGTACTTCTCAACAGAACTCTATAAGCTCTTTTTATCAATAGATTCCATCCACTTTGTTGTTACCAAGTAAGACAATAACTCATGCAAAATAGCATTTCCTATGCCTTAATATAAATTTCCTACACATGAGATACGTGAATTGAGAAAGGGTTATGATTAACTAACCATGCGAAAAATCCTAGATATGGTCGAGTTGGAGCCAGTAGAGGAGGCCTCAATCCTTAAGGGACCATCCTGGAATAGTTTTTGAGAATTGCCAGATGTTAAAATTTGAACAGAACAAAAAACGAGAGAGGTGCAGAAAATTCAACATCAAGAGGATTTATTATCTCTTGTATGTGTGAATGAGTACAAATTTAAACCATTAACATAAGTTGGGAAGATACAAGTTTGATGCCATATTAAACTGCTTTAGTCTCCCATCTGAGTGAAGCTAATGATGTCAAGGTAATAAACATACCAGGACCCAGATAGCTACTACATAGAAATAAGATAAATGAGAAAATATATAGCATATTTATAATTCTCTTCTAGCAATTCAAAATAAAGTATATACCCAGTTTATAGTTCCAGCTGAGACTTTGAGGCCTTCTTCCTTAAACACAGGTAATGATTCCCCTGTGAGCATGGATTCATCCACAACGCTTCTTCCTGCAATAACTCTACCCTGTCCAGGAAAATACAGTTCAGCGGAGTTCAGAAAGCATACTATTGAGGCGCATACGTAATTACAGGCTAAAAGTACTGGTAAGTTTCTTCCATTTTCCCCTAAACTAATAACTGGGTTTGAAGTATTAGCAAAAAATCAAAATAAGGGTTAATGATGTTGAAAGACAAATACATACATACTTTTAGTTAACAATTTCAGCATCAATACCACCTTCTGTTGATTTTCAAATGATAATGCATAGCAGATTGGGCAAGCTAGTTAAGCAGATCACACTAAAACATTATATAGTTGCAAGTAAACAAATTCATGGTTACAGAGATATCGGACACAATCAGAAAATGCATCTTACGCAAAAATACCTATGCGACTAGTGCAATCAGTGTGGATGCTTCTTTCACCGCTAATAATATGCATGCTTATGGTAAAACTCAAATCTGTTCTAAGTCTATATGATTTTAAGTTTCATTAAAAGAAAGTGGAGCACTCTCAAGCCATATATACAGTTATAAGCTAAATGTATAATCACTTAAAATCTAGTGCTAAAAAGAAAATCCACGTTCATCTGAGACCATCAGAAGCTTGATGAACAAGTTGAAATTCTTACATCCACAGGAATAGTTTCTCCCGGCAGAACCAACACTGTGTCTCCAACTCGAACATCATCAGTGGGGACTTCCACACAAATTGCATCAGAGCAAAGAACAGTATCAGCAGGGGACTTGCCATCTGATGAATTAATAACAAGACGTGACTGCATGGATATGAGGGACTGCAAAATACCCAAATCAGCGAAATTAGATAGGTGGTAATTAATTATCCCTGCCATATGATATAATGCATTTTGCAAACACCAATTAGGACATACTTCCAACAATAAAACTTGTCTATCTTGGGGAAAACCATTAACATACTGTCACTGTAATGAAACTAAATCATGCTCTAATGTTCCAAGAAGTATATTACATCAGTGCTTATATAAGAATGTCCAGCACAATAAGAAATTCAAACTGATTTATAAAGTTTTGCAAAAGTGTACAGAAGATGCTAGGATCAAATGGCCCTAGCATGAAGAACTTGTAGTATTTCTTTTTCCCACAATAAATATACCATATACCAGGATCAGCCAAGTCAAAATTCACAGAAAAGGGACTCAAGTAGGCATCTAATGTTGGTTCCTAGAAGACATGAAATTGATTACTTACAAGAAGTTCATTCATATCACTAGATGCCCTGATCCTAGCCCGCTCTTCAAGAGAACGTCCTAGAAGCACAAAACCAAGAAGCATGACCTGCACACTAAAAAACAAGAGCTATCCATGAGAATTTGAAAATCCAAAGAAATTAAAGCTATTTCTGCTAGCTTCAATAGAAAAGAAGACTCGCTGATATAAGTAAATAAAATAATGGTCTTGTAGTTGCCAAGTTAAGACAGGTGATAGCTTTATGGAGGAGTCCATATGACTCTAAAACAAGAGAATTTTAGAAAGTTCAAGAAGAAAAAGTGCAAAGAACGAAAGTAAGCAAGTCACCGGTTCATCAAAGAATGAGGCATCCCATTTAAGCTCAGGATTAAGAAGTGAGACCTGCAAAAGAGCATAAAAGTTTTAGAAAAAAAAAAGAAGGAAAAAAGAAAGGCATAACATTTTGGTGCAAAA
This sequence comes from Ricinus communis, assembly GCF_019578655.1. NCBI lineage: Eukaryota > Viridiplantae > Streptophyta > Magnoliopsida > Malpighiales > Euphorbiaceae > Ricinus > Ricinus communis. The sequence goes on from NC_063258.1 coordinate 29,711,474, forward strand.
CCAGTATCTCAGTAAAACAAGGCAAAGAATCTAACCGCACTGATAACAAATGCAGCAAGCGATCCAAATCCAACAAGGGAATTCATATTTGGTGCTCCTTTCTTAAAAGCCTTTAAACCATCAAAAAGTAAGTCTGCGAAAGAGTTTCACTTTGATCTTAAAAAATTTACAGAAAATCCACGAATACCAAAAGGCCAAAACACACTATTAACTAACCTCTTCCGGGTCCTAAAAGAGCTGCCATAGACAAACCACCTTTCACATAGGAATTATGCAGCACCTCCCAAAATGGGCCTACACCAATACCACATAGAAACTGTGAATAAATAATAAAAGATGAAATGACTAATGCATATAAGTGATCATTTAATTAGTTATTAAGGTTAGAATTTGATATGCTAGTTTGTTTCTATAAATGATGGATTACCATGAGCAAAGGTATGAATGCCAAGAGAATGCAAAATATGAGAAAGATGAGACCCACAACACAAAGCAACTAAAGTCCAAGCAAAAACCACACGATTTCTACTCCTAACAATCAATTCTTCTTTCTTCTTAACCATTTCTCTCCACTTTTTCACATTCTCAGCTACTCCAATCCCCAGTTCTCTCTTTTTCGTCTCAAATCCACAATCCGTCAACCTTTTAGCAAAGCTGTCCGCTATCTCCGCCGTGCTGTCTACGGCAAAATCACGTTTTAACCTAACTGCAGCGGTCTCAGTCAACATGTTGACAACGACTGATTCGACTCTCTCATCGGAAGAGAGAAGAGATTTGACACGAGAAACGCAACCCCCACACATCATTCCAGTAACATCTAGAAGAATCGGAGAGTCCTGCTGTGACTGAAACGGTGCGTCTTGGAGTTGAGGTTTTTGGATATCGAGGGAATTGGAGAGAGTGAGATAGCGTGGTTGCCGGAGAATGAGAGGACGGCGTTTAGGAAGGTGAGATTTGAAGTAGTCAAAACGGTGCGTTGCGGTGGAGCGACAGGGGAACTTCGGGTGAGGAGGAGGAAAAATTGATAGTTTTAGTAGATCAGTTGTCATTGTTTGCAGAAATGAAAATGAAGAGAGAGATTTACATTGATAATTAAACGACTGTACAGAGAAAATTGAGAGAGAGGGAGAGATGACTGGCAGAAGAAAGAAGAAGATGCGTTCAAAAGTGGAGGATCATAAAGTGACACGTCGGATTGCAATATCCATTTCCTCTTTTTGGCGGCTAGTGTAGCTAAGCTAGTGCCAAATGGTGTGGTGTCAAATTTAGGACAAAGATATGGTGAATTAATATTATTTATAATTCACAGCTAAAAAATAATTTAATTTTTGCTCTGTTGTACCTGAAAATCTTCTTGTAAAAACTATTGTAATATCTAAGATTTTATAGAAATTATATATTAAATAAATTACACTAACATACTAATAAATAATTAAAATCTTTTAACAGTTGCCTTGTGGATGGTACTAGCTTATCAATAATAATCGAAATTATGAGATGCGATTATAATTCATAGTTATGTGGATTATAAGTAAATATAAATTTAAAAAATATATAATTTTTTAAAATAAAAATCACTAGAAGTAGTTTAATTTTTATTTCAATATTAAAAAATTCGTTTCCACCGATTAAGTGCATCTGATTAAAAAAATATTTTCACGCATCAAAGAACTCTAAAATGAACTCGATCAATTTAAAATTAAAAATAATAAGCATTCAATACTTTTTGCTTTCTTTTTTATTTTATTTTTAAAAAAAGAAAGCTTAAAACGGTGCGTTTTAGAAGGTGAAGCGGAAGCATAAGCTGCAGAAATGAAAGAGAACCACGTGGAAGATACAACGCTTGAATAAAGTCATCCAATTCATTATCCATCTTCTTCTTAAGCTCCACTATCTCCCCTTTCGCTAAACAAGGAAAGAAGAATGGCTTCGACAGAGGCGTCCATGGAGAACTCAAAAGGCATAGTTCCTAAGTTTGTACCCAACTGTGTATTTCTCTCTTCGTGGGTTTCTCAAAACCCATTTCTTATCAGACCCTTCAAGCCAATCACTCTTCCATCTCCAAATTGCGCGCTACGTGAGCTTCACACTTCACTCGCCTCCACTGCTGATAAATGCTTCAAGATTCTTCACTTGTTTGCCTCTCAAAATCCCATTCTTAGAAAATTGCTATCTCTCTCTTCTGATTGTAGCAGCCATATCACCACCCTTCAGGCAACTTTTTTTTTTTTCTCTCTCTCTGGATATGGACATGATATGTTTAATTACTTGTCAAAGTTTCTGTCTTTGTGCATGAGATGTGATGGAATCTTGATATTCCAACAATTTTATTACATGGTCTTCTCTATTTGTTGAGTTCATGGCTTGATCTAGTTACAGATAAGGAATATGTGCTCAGTATTTAAACTTCAATGCAAGATGCAATTTTGAATTTATGATCATGTGAAAGTGTCACTGTTTACATATCGGAAGTAAGATATGCAAGGGTGTGATTAGTTTCTGTTTATGCTTCTTATTAATGCTTTTTCTTTTTCTTTCTAAATTAATGAGGGACATGGGAAGTCTCCAGTTTGAGAAATGATTGTTTCTTCTTATTCATGGGAATGAGTTTTATTTGGCCTAGGACAAATCTTTGGCTTTCTACGTCTGCTATTTTTGGTATAAGAGTATTTATGGAGTTTGTACCTTTAGATTCAATGCAGGGCCTATAGCAATTCAAATTATCTATCCAATCACAATTTTGCTGCAGTCTTACCGGGAGATTCAGTGGCAGGGATTGTAGTGGCCAATGGCATTCTCAATTTCTTGAACATATATAACACTTTGTTGATCGTAAGGCTTGTTTTGACCTGGTTTCCCAACTCTCCTCCTGCCATCGTTAGTCCCCTCAGGTGCATTTCCTAAACTCGTTGAAATTTTTCTAAGATATTGAACTTGTCATGATCCAAGACTAGTACTGTATATGATTCATTGATAAATTAAAATCTTTCCCCTTTTGATTTGATATGATGATGATGAAGAGCTCTAGAAGCATTGTACATATCTCACATTCAACAATGGAAAATCTAAAAATCTTGATAAGAATTGAAGTTGGTCCAATGCATTTGATTATTCAACAAGATGAATGATTGCCTTTTCTTGTCAAGTACATTTTCTATTTGAATATTTATATATGTTTTTAATGTAAATGTGAATTCAGCACTTTGTGTGATCCATACCTGAACATATTCCGTGGAATCATCCCACCACTGGGAGGGACACTGGATCTTTCTCCGATTCTAGCTTTCCTGGTTCTAAATGCCTTTACAAGCACTGCTGCTGCACTCCCTGCTGAACTTCCAGGAAAAGGAGCTTCTACACTTCATACACGGTTCACTACATCACAGCAGAAATGGATGAGAAGGCTCTATGGAAACAAGCCACCAGAGAGCTCTCCCCATGCCAATTAGGCCCTTACCATTATAGTCTTGTAGGTATATATACAGCTTGTGTAATTTTGTTAATTTTCGAATACTGGGCAGTTTTCTTCCGGCAGGTAATTGAGTTCAGCTTCCTGAATTATAGTTAATGTTAAAATTCTTTTTGTGTTAAACACATGCCCGTATCATTTCATTCAGAGTGACTTATTCTAGAATGGTTGACATGAATAATATTTAGAAGTTTGGAAGGGTCAAGTGGCAATTCATGCCGATATTGGATCATTGTAGTTAGAGGATACCTTGTAAATTCCCTCAGATGAACTTTGAAACCCAAGCCACAGACCTCTTTCGCTCTTCTCTGGCAGAGAAAGGTTAAGCCAAACGGACCATACGTGCTATGACTGAAAACTATTGCAATTTTATGGCTAAGCAGGATGAGCACCAGCCAAGCTACAAATCCTCTTGTGAACTTCAGTACAGTAGTTTTGTTTGCCACAACCTTTTACGGTCTGGAAAAACTGATGCATCTTTGCAGTAATTGATCGGAAGAAGTTTCTGGACGAGATTAGATGACGATGATGATAAACAAGTAAAAGAATTACATGACACTGAAAGTATCAGATTCCGATCAATGTGTGGGTTCCATCTATTTGGAAATTCTCTCTTTCACATCCATCCAATCTCAACACCAAAGAACTTCATGGACAAGCTGCCACCGCAATCTTTTAGCATACGAATTTCATCTGGAAGGATTCCTTTAGCAAGGAAGAGTGAACCTTTTCTTGAAACCCAACAATTAATTTCGCTACAAATTAAATGAATGTCCCGTTTCTAACGTCTTAGTACAAGTAACCCAACACCTCGGAGCCTCTTATTAATCCTTGTAACCACAGCTTTATACATACAAATGATCAGATAATCTCAACCATCCGTTATTGTTTCGTGGAGTATGTGTAAAAATCTCTGGTTGGACTAATCTGTTACCTTCCCAACCCAACTAAAACAATAAAAATAATTCCACTAGAAAGGAATAATCAAGAGAATAAGTCATATTAATATTCCATTTCCACTTTGCATGCTTATTGGAGATAAACAAGAACACCCTTGTAACAGTTCTTCCTGAGTTTCTGTTTCTTGAATGGAGGCAATACTTACAAGACGGAATAGCAGGTCTTCTTCATATGAGAAGCTTGTGTTTGTATGCTTGGGACTTCTAGCTGTGGTTTCACCTCTATATATCAACAGAGCACCAGTTATTGATCCAGAGGTTGATGAACAACCCATCAATCTTGCTCCTTGGTTGCCTCTGCTGCCCTTGGTGCTCATCTTCGCCATTGCTTTATCGCTGTATACAGACAGGGGCTTCACCAGGTATGGTTGTTATTGGATTTAGAGTTTGAAGGCTACTCTGATGCCATAGTAATGAGCTTTTTAATTCTTGCAGGAGCAGAAGGATTTCCTCGTATGAGAAGTTTGTGGGACTTGGACTGGGGCTTCTAGCAGTGGTTTCACCACTTTATATTAACCGGAGACCAAACAGTGATTTAGAGCTTGAAGAACAACCAATTGACCTAAGTTCTTGGTTGCCCCTGCTGCTCTTGCTGCTGATTCTGGCTATTGCTTTGTCACTGTATTTAGATCAGAGTCTTACTAGGTTTGATCCTTACTGGATTCACAGAGTTGGTGGGTCTTCTGGTGGAATCATAGTTATTCTTGTGATTCTTGCGTTGGTTTTGAAGTGCAAGGCTTCTCATGGAGTAAAGGCTGAATGAAAGTGGAGGAAAAGAAGCTTCCTGTCATAATCTTTCATCTTGAATCACCTTTTATTCTGCTTTATTTGATCACCAAAATTTTGATATTTGCTGACTTCAGGGACCAATTTCTTTGCAAAATGTGAACATCTTTTAATTTTTGTTTGCTGCATAACCAGGAGTAGCTTCTTAAATTTAATCTTCAAGATTTTTGTATATGTGGCAAATGATTTTTAGGTCAGAAGCACTCGATTCTTAATTTCAAGTACCAAACATGTTGACAAACTGATACACTGAATGGCCGATACAATTAATTTCAGGGAAAAAGATCTACGTATAGTAACCGCACAGCATCCCGATGGAAGGAGATAGATGCATCCCTAGGATAAGATAACACTGTTGGTAGTCAGCAAAATTTCCTACTATTGGGGACTTGGATAAGAATTTCAATAAGAGATCTATTGCTTATTCCAAATTGTATCGTTATTAGCAGACCAAACTATCTGATTTCACCAATGCCCTTTCTGGGAATGAGATCAGAGAAGCCAAACAACATTGACCCATGTCAGTTGCTATATTTGATATTTCTCTTTAATTGGTTGATTTCAACTAATCAGCTTTCCTCCTGCCTGTACAATTTTCAGATGCATCCTACTAAAATACATAAGCAAAAGACAAAACAATTATATACTCCAGGTCAGGTTGGGTTGGTACAAAAATTGGCATGCGAATGTCTTGTAAAGAACTTAAAGCTTTTAGTTGAAGTTAGTGTTGATGGTTTTCACTGTTGTATGGGTCAAGAACCGAAGATGTCTCTTATAGAAAGAAACTGGAATGTTCTGTACAACAGAGGAGTAAATAATAGCACTTTTAGCAAAATTATGTGACCAATGGAGAGTACTGTAATGGAGCTTGTTGATGTCCCAGTGCATCCATATGTTTCAGAAACGGTAATGTTTGACATCCAATGATATGCACTTGGGAATTGGAGTGGCGTTTTAGAAAAACATCTGTAACCTGCACAAAATGCCTCAAATCATCTAATGATATGCTGAGATTATAAACACGTAATTACAATCTCAAAGCACAACGTTATGTGGACTGAGATAAATGCCAAATGATTAAAAAAAGAAAAAGAAAAAGTAAATCCAAGTATGATGCCTTAATAATGTACCTCAAAGTAGAGAATTATAAAATACGCTTAACAAATTAAATAGTGTGAAAATTGGAGATGCCTTGAAGTTGTTGCACTCCTTTTGTCAAAGATTATACATGTCGAACTGAAAGGATGTGAAAATGCATTTCTTGATGACTTGAAGCATTAACAAGATTAAAAAAAAAAAGAAAAAAAAGAAGAAGAAAAAAGACCATTTGAAACTAGCAAGAAATGTATCTGAATGATTGTGACACAGTTCACATTAAACTGATCAAAGGCTTAATCGAACCAAAATTAAAACGAAATTAGAACAACATTTTGCTTGTGTACCTGTGTGCAACCAAAGAGTTTGAACACCTTCAGTGCTGGGCAACTGTCAACAATCAGTCCCAGTGCCTCCTCCGTTAATTTGCGGCACCATGATAAGTCCAAACTCAACAACTTTCTCAAACATTTGGCAATTGATAAGGCAGTGTTCATATTAACCTGTTACAAGTTACTGAGACTCATAAAGTTGCTAATAGGTCAGTTTCCTACATAAGACTTGGAAGACTTTAGTGAACCTCCAAGGTGTAAACATTGAAATTCATCAAAACAGCCACAATCGCTGTTGAAATCCAAGGAGTAACTGGACATGCATCAGGATACGCATATGAATGTTTCCTAGCCAAATTAGCCCCCTTTTGACTCCAAGTTAACTTCAAACTGAGAATCTAACTTCATTTAACAGATTCTCAATCTTTTAGGCATAAGCTCACCTAAGATAGGCAAAAATCATAACTTTTGAATTCAAGGGCCATTCTACATTTAGAATTCAAGATCGAGTGAATTTGCATATCAAAAGTTGGAATGTCATTATAAATATTTGTCCATCCATGCAAGATATTATCATGAAAACATCCTTATTGAACCTCCAGTTTTTAACTTAATGCACACTCCATTTGGTGCACTGGTGCTTATTATGAGCTGAAGAAGGCATATTACGAAAATACCATGAACCTGAGCATGCCTCTGACAAATGAAAGAATATTTCAGCAACTATCACGAAGTATGATGCAGATCATCAGTTACTACTTGCTACTACAAGACAACTTATTTCTGGTTCTAGAGAGAAAGCAAGGGGGAAGGGGCAGAAATGCCTGAAGCAAACTTTTTTATGACTGATGATATCTCACCTTACTGATTTTATTCAGTGAAAGCTCATTTAAAGACATTCCAGACACTTCCAAGAAGGCAGCAATGGCTTCATCACTGGCATGTGTAGAACACAGTAAGAAATTTAACACAGGGTATGAAAAACCAGTGTAGAAGCACAATTGGTGGAGTAAACTGTAAAGTTTCCACGAATCAAGTCAAGTAGCCCAATAAATACAATCAACTTCAAAATCTTATATATGTGAAACTCGGGAATTTGAAATGTTAAGGACAGATAGTAGCAAAAATAATAACTACATAAACAGTCAGTCCTGATTTGAACTATTTCGTGATAGCTAAGAGAATCCCATTCAACATACAGTTTATCCAAATCCATGGTACTGGCAAAAAATTTTGAAAACATTTTCTTGGGATTCTTTTGGTTTCCCTTTCTATTTTATAGACCTTCAACTAGCAACAACTCCCATTAAATCATCTGATCTCAACCCTAATTTCCATATTTCCCACATGGGCTCATTTCTAATTAGAATCTTTCTGACCTTGCCAACCATCCATCTTAATATCCTGTTCTTCTATCTTAAAGAGCTGAATCCCTACAGCAGAAATCACAGACTCTCTCTGTTTTAGTTATCAGGATGCTGCACAGAGGCAAAATTTCTGGAAACATGATTCCTTTTCAGCCTCCTAGTCCTATTTCTGTAGGCAACAATCTCAGCCTTCCCCTTCCAATTCATAACTGGGAAGCTCTTAAGGTCCTCAACTACTATTCTGAGGCTGAAAAGTTATTATTAGGGTAATATCAAAGGATGTATAATCTAAACAATGCTGCAAACAAGTATGATCAATTCATCACTTTCAACTATATGGTAGGCACAAATGTAGAATAGTAAAAACAGCTTTGATAACATTATTCTAAAAAGAATGCAGGATTGAATCATAAAGTCATGTTTGGTCAATAAATGCACAAATGAACAGGAAAGTGAGAATTGCAGATATAAAACCTGAAATCATTGCGGCAAAGTTTGATTTTACAAATTGATCGGCAACCGTTGGCTAGATATTGTAACGCTGAATCTGTTAAATTGTGCAGGTGTGAAAGGTCAAGGGCACACAGTTTGGGACAAGTTTTGCCCACACATTTAAGTGATAAATCAGTCAATTCCCTGCATCCAGTCAAACTCACCCTTGTAACTAAAATACATAAAGATGCCAATATTTAGTCCAGAACCCTTTTAATCTTTGAAGTAGATAATGAAGACAAGGCAGAAAGACTTACACACAATTAGCCAAAACAAGCTCTTTCATATTCATGCCACATGCTTCGACCAGTCCAATTACAAAATCATCACTAACAGTCTGAATGCCTGCTACTGACAACACTTCTAGGTGCTTGAATTTCTTCAGTGCAGGTAAAAAAAGCATGGCATTTATGTTCTGACAATCATCTATATATAGCTCCCTTAATGTAGATTTCATATGAATAGCTAGATCATTGATAGCATCAGAGGTGAGAAGAGAGCACTGACTCAGATTTATGGACAGTAATCCAGGTGCAGACTTTGCCAGTGCACTTAGCCCAGCATCTGATAGACGAAATGCACCCTTTAGAGAGATGGTGGCTAATTTATGAAGTCTGCACAAAGGCCCAGCTAAAATGCGACGCAATACATGTTCATGTATACATAGTCCACAAAGATCAAGTTGTAGCACCTGTACAAGATCCCATCTCAATCAGTTGACAAGCCTTAACGATTAGATTTTTTTCATTTCTTGGTTCTTCGTTCAGGTATAATTAAGAATTATACAAGTTTGAAAAGCATGAATGCTTACAAGTACAATGATTCACAGTTCATAATCAAGATATTTTATGTAGAAGTACTTATGGAGAGAAAATTTTCAAATACAAGAACTTGACGAAGAATGACTATTTAAGTTCTATACATTGAGAAAGCATGGATTAATTCACCAGTGCTAACAGGATTCATATAACATGTAAAACTTACTGTCAAGTTCCGAGTATCACATGCACAAAAAATTTTGATACAGTCATCTTCTGTCAGCTGTGAGGTATCCCAAACACGAATCTCAGTGGGAGAGTCCCTTGCAAGAAGTTCAACGAAGTGCGCATCCATTTTTCTACGATCACTAACCATCTTACAAAGTCTATGTCTTAAATCATCAGGAACATTTTCAAGTGACACAATTTTATCAGCATTAGTAGCAAGAACATTGAGGCAAAGGTCCATCAGTTTAGGCACATTGTGACTAGATACGTAATGTCCTTTGTTTTGTGCAGGCAGCCATTTGATCGAAGACTCATTATCAACACTTTGACTAAAATTCCTCTTCTTGACTAGTTCCATTGCAAGCGAAAAAGGACTTTGAGAATCATCTAATTCTTTGTCAACTTCACTCGATTTCCTTTTAATTACTTCGTTATGTATTCCAGGATGTGCAAAATGCTCTGCAACATTGCTTAAAATATATTCATGCCTACTCCTTAATTCATCTTTGTGGTATCTGTATGATTCTTGATTGAGGTTTCTGCTCGATTCTTGATTGATGTTTCTGCTTGTTTCTTGATTGAGGTTTCTGCTCGATTCTTGATTGATGTTTCTGCTTGTTTCTTGATTGAGGTTTCTGCTCGATTCTTGATTGATGTTTCTGCTTGTTTCTTGATTGAGGTATCTGCTCGATTCTTGATTGACTGCCGTAACTTCTCTATGCATTATCTTCGACAAAAGTTGAAGAGCATAACTAGCGTCGAGTTCATCAGGCCTAAGATTAAGATCAAGATTACTATTATTATCCACTATATTATCATCATCATAATCATAATCATCAATTTTACCCTCTGCCTTTTCTTCATTAGTGTATTTTCTTGTCTCTCTCGATTCAACATCACCTTCAGAACTAGAACTGCTACCTTTACCACGATCATCAACTAAATGATCAAAAAATTCAGAACCCATGACTTTTTTACCAGAATCTTGAAACCCTGGTTCAGAAAAGGACTCTGAAAAATTCATATCAAGATTCGATCCTTCCTTTTCTTTCCCTAAACCCATCTTTGAAAGTTTCTCCTCGTCCTCGTCTCCCATTCCTTTTTCTGTCTTCCTCATACCTAACAGAAATACAGAGACTCAGTTGCTTTCTTCTTTCTTAAAAGTTCAATTTTTATGATTTATTATTCTGCGGACTGGCACGACTGGCACGAATTTCTCCACTTTTTTCTTTTTGTTCCTGAGTTGTTTCCGGGTGCTTATTACATATATACTTCCCGCTTAAAATATGAAAATTATATACATATAAATTGGTTTTCTCCGAACCCGCTTGAAACTATATATTCACTGCGCTTTTGTTTTCTTAAATAAGAATTAATGACTTAATTATGTTAGAGACATAATTATACTGAATGGCTAATACAATTAATTTTAGGGGAAAAAATCAGCTGCAACACATCCTGATGGAAGGAAATAGATGCATCCCTAGAGGAACACAGAAGCTGTGTTTGTACTGGCAGCAACATTTCCTACTATTAGAGACTTGAACAAGAGACCTGCTGCTTATCTCAAATTTGTGGCATCACCAATGCCCTTTCTGGTGTGGGGAATGAGATCAGAGAAGCCAAAGAACATTTGAGCCATGTCAGCTATATTTAATTTTTCTCTTTGATTGGATAATTTCAACTGTCCAGGTTTCCTCCTGCCTATACAATTTTCGGATGCATCCTATTAATACATAAGCAAAAGACAAAACAATAGGCGATGTAAGCAAATGCATATATATTCCAGCTTGGGTTGGTATAAAAATTGGCATGGGAATGTCTTCCAAAGAACTGAAGGCTTTTAGTTAAAGTTATTGTTGGCGAGTTTTTGGTGTTGTATGGGTCAAGAATCGAGCATGGCTCTTATAAAAAGAAAATGGGATGCTCTGTACAGCAGCGATTTAAGTAGTACTTCAGCAAAATAATCTAGGGAACCTCCAATGTGCAAATCAACAATATGTGACCAGCGGAGAGTACTGTAACGGAGATTCTTGATATCCGAGTGGATCCAGATGTTTCAAAAACGGTGCTGCTTTACATCCAATGATGTGCACCTGAGAGTTGGAATGGCCTTTTAGAAACACATCCGTAACCTGCACAAAATGCAGGAGTAAACATCTAAACACTGTGATGCATTGCCGTTCCATTCAAGTTGTTCACTGTTATGTAATTTAGCATAAAGGGAATATCACAGAAAAGCAATAAAATAATGAGATCATAAACACAATTATTATCTCAGAGCACAAAAATATAAGGACTGAGATAAACGCCAAATCATATTTAAAAGGAAAAAGAAGATGTAAATCCCTGTACGATGTCTCAATATATACCTCAAGAAAACAGTGAATTATAAAATATGCTCAACAGACAGATTAATTAGTGAAATTGAAAATTTGAGAAGCCATGAGGTTGTTGCACACCTTTCTTCTTTTGTTGTGGATAAAAGTCAAAGTATGCATGTAAAACTGAAATACTATAAAACTGCATTTCTTGATAAAAATCAGGTTATGACTTCCGGACTCATCTAGGTTTCATATGCGCTATACATAAGCATTATTAACAAGATTAAACTACTAATTTCTTTTAAATAGATGCCAAAAGAAAGCAAAACAATCATGAACAGAAAGCTCAAAAAAGCCGAAAAATACATTGCAATATATCCGTATTACGTTAATTTAGGAATTTTGACAGAATAATAAGTTTCTTCACTGGACACATTATTCTAACATATGTATGCTGAAATGTACATATTTGACACAATCCACAGGTAACTGATCAAAGGCTTTCATGACCCGAAGTTAAAATGAAACTATCTCAGCATTTTGCTCGTTTACCTGTGTGCAACCAAAGAGTTTGAGCACCTTCAATGATGAGCAACTGTCAACAATCAGTCCCAGGGCCTTATCCGTTAATTTCCGGCACCATGATAAATCCAAACTCGACAAGTTTCTCAAACATTTAGCAATTGATAAGGCAGTGTTAATATCAACCTGTTACAAGTTACTGATACTCATAAAGTTGCAAATAGATCACTTTCCTACACAAGACTTGAAAGACTTTAGTGAGCCTCCAAGATGTAAATGTTAAAATTTATCAAAGCAGCCTTCAATTACAGTTGAAATCCAAGGAAAAACTGCACATGTATGAGCATAAACACATGAATGGTTCCTAGCCAAATGAACCCCCTTTGGACTCCAAGTTAACTTCAAATTGAGAACCTAACTTTTTCTTTTTTGAAAAGAAATTGAGAATCTAACTTCTTCAGCACGAATTCCTAATTTCTTTTAGGCATTAGCGCACTTAAATTGGATATGCAAAAACCATACTTCTGAATTTAGTGGCTGCTCTACGTGAAGAATTGAAGTGTGAAATTGCATATCTATAGTTGGAATATCATTATAATTACTAGTTCATCCATGCAAGATAGATTATCACAACAACATCCTTATTGGATCTCCACTTCTTTAGCTTATTGCACACGCCATTTGGTGCACCAGTGCTTACTGTGACCTAAAGGAGGGGTAAGAAAAGAACATATTCAACATATTATGATAAAACCATGAACTTGAGCATGCTTCTAATAAATGAGAGAAAGTGTCATGAACTATGACAGAAATCATCAGTAGCTACTTACTATTACAAGACAACTTATTTATGGTTCTGGAAGGTTCACCTTACTGATCTTATTCAGTGAAAGCTCAATTAAGGACATTCCAGATGCTTCCAAGAAGGCAGCAATAGCTTCATCGCTGTCATGTGTAGAACATATAGTCAAATACTTTACACAAAGTTGAAAAACCAGTGTGCAAGCATAACTGGTAGAGTAAAAAATACAGTATCAATAAATCAAGTCAGTGAGCCCAATATATCCAATCAACTTTAAAATCTGATATGCATGAAACTCAGAAATTGGAAATGTTAAAAAGGGCAGGTAATAGAAACAAAAACAAATATATTAACAGTTATTCCAGATTTGTACTAATTGGTGATAGCTGGAGAATCTCATTCAACAAACAGTTTATCAAAAACCATGATACTGGCAAGAAATTAAGAACTTTTTCTTATGATTCTTTTGATTTTCCTCTTCTATTTTATAGACCATCAGCTAGCAAAAGCTCCCACTGATCATCCGACCTCAAACCTATCTTCCATATTTCCAATGCGCGCTCAATTCTAATAACGATAATTATCCATTTTATCATCCTACTCTTCATCATAATTATCCTGAAGAACTGAACGCCTCTCCTATTCTTAGTTATGAGGATGCTGTGCCAGAGACAAAGTGTCTGGAAATATGAATTTTTTCCAGCCTTCGAGTCCTTCTATAGGCAACAACCTCAGCCTTCCCCTCCCAGTTCATAAGTGGAAAGTTCTTCAGGTCCTCAACCCCTAATTCTGAGGTCAACTAAGTTATTATCAAGGTATATGAAGAGATGTATAATCTGAACCATACAGCAAACTAGTATGATTAATATCACTATCAACTATATGGTAGGCACATTTGTAGAATAGTAAAAATAGCTTTAATAATATTACAAATGATAAATGCACAAAAGAAGTATAAAATTGTGTTCAGTCAATAAATGCACAAATATACAGGAAAGTGAGAATCGCAGATACAAAACCTGAAATCATTGCGGCAAAGTTTGAGTTTACAAATTGATCGGCAACCGTTGGCTAGATATTGTAATGCTGAATCTGTTAAATTCTGCAAGTGTGAAAGGTCAAGAGCACACAATTTGGGACAAGTTTTTCCCACAAAATTAAGTGATTTATCAGTCAAATCCCTGCATCCAGTCAAACACACCCTTGTTACTAAAATAGATAAAGATGCAAATGTTGATCAAGAACCTTTTTAAGCTGTGAAGTAAATTATTAAGACAAGCCAGAAAGACTCACAAACAATTAGCCAAAACAAGCTCCTTCATATTCATGCCGCATGCTTCGACCAGTCCAATGACAAAATCATCCCTAACAGTCGGAATGCCTGCTACTGACAATACTTCTAGATGCTTGAATTTCTTCAGTGCAGGTAAAATAAGCATGACATTTATGGTCTGACAATCATCTATATACAGTTCCCTTAGAGTAGATTCCATATGAGTAGCTAGATTGTTGATACCATCAGAGGTGAGAAGAGCGCACTGACTCAGATTTATAGATAGTAATCCAGGTGCAGACTTTGTGAGTGCATTTAGCCCAGCATCTGATAAACGATGTGCACCTTTTAGAGATATGGTGACTAATTTATTAAGTCTACATAAAGGCCCAGCTAAAATGCGATCCAATACATATTCAGGCATACATAGACCGCAAAGATCAAGCTGTAGCACCTGTTCCAGATCCCATTACAATCAGTTGAGAAGCCTTAATGATTAGATTTTTATTTATTTCTTGGTTCTTCCTTTTACTTAATATAAGAAAGGGTTATCCCCAATATTTATGATACTGGGATAATGACTACAAAAACTCATTTACTTCATTAGATATACTTAAGAATCATAAATTCAATAAGCATGAACATATACAAGTATAATAAATTCACAGTACATAGTCCTTTAATTTTCTGTAGAAGTTCTTATGGCGGTAAAATCTTCAAACAAAAACTTCCAGGAGAATGACTATTTAAAGCATGAAATAATCCACCATTGCTACCTTGACCCATATAGCATGTAAAATTACTTACTTTCAAGTTTACGGTATCACAAGAACAAAAGATATTGGTACAGTCATCTTCTGTCAACTGTGAGGTATCCCACACACGAATCTCAGTTGGAGAGTCCCTTGCCAGAAGTCCAACAAAGTATGCATCCATTTTTCTGCAACTACTGACCATTTTACTGAGTTTATGTCTCAAATTATCTGGAACATTTTCAAGTGACACAATTTTACCGGCGTTCACAGCAAGAACACTGAGGCAAAGGTCCACCAGGTTAGGCACATTGCGGTTAGAAACACTATTTTCTGTAGGCACCCATTTGATCAAAGAGTCGGATAAACCAAGTAAAGACTTTTTATTAAGATTTTGACTTAAATTCCTCTTCTTGACTAGTTTCATTGCAAGCGAAAAAGGACTTTGAAAATCATCTGATTCCTTATCAACTTCGCTCAATTTCCTTTTAATCCCTTCCTTGTGCTGTTGTTCAGGATGTGCAAATCTCTCTGCAACAGTTTTTGCAATAGAACGTTGCTTTCTGCTTGGTTCTTGATTGACTACCTCCGCAGCTTCTCTAGGCACATCAAGTTCCTCTATCTGAACAATTTTCTCTACAGGTTCTGAATTTGACATCCCAAATACCCCCAAAGACAAATTAAGATCAAGATCAAGTTTCAGTACACTATTATCATCATAATCATCAACTTTACCCTTGGCCTTTTCTTCAATAGTGTATTTTCTTCTCTTAGTCAATTCAACACGTGGACAGGTAGAACTGCTACCTGTACCACAAAAATCAAAATCAGATTCAAAACCCATTATCTGATGAGCAGTATCTTGAAACCCTAATTCAGAAAAAGACTCTTCAGCTTCTACATTCAAATCAAAACTCAATATTTTCTTTTGTTTCCCTAAACCCATCACTAAACATTCCTCGTCCTCCTTCTCACTCATATCCTTTCCTTTCTCTATCATGTCTAACACAATTTCAGAGACACCTTCACTTTCATTTTTTTCCTTTTTCTTTTTGCTCTCTCGAAAAAACACTGTTCAGTTGTTTGAACTTTAAAGTCCAATTCTTTGATTTAAGGATTTTGCGGAGTCGCACGACTCGCACCTATTTCTCCACTTTTCGTTCTCGAGTTGTTTTCCGTGTGCTTATTATATAGTTCCCGCTTAATTTTATAACCCGGCTTTTCATTTTTCTAATTGCAACAAAATTCAATTTGGTCCTCAAATGTTATATTCAGGTTAAGTTTTGGCTTTTGCCACCTTCATGGCCAATTTAACCTGTAACTTTTTTAAGTAAATATATTGAAAGTGCTGACATTATAAAAACGAGTGAAATTGAATTTAAACGATAAATTCAAATGAAATTATTAAACTTGGGTAACAAATTAAAGGGTCACGTTATAAAGTTTAAATTAAAATTTATTATAATAAACATTAATTTATTAATTGCCACTAGTAGTAGCCTTTTGCCACCATTAGAACTAATATCTTTAAATAAATAATAACTAATATTATTACTAAAAATATATATAAATATAAATTTACAATTGAATGCTATTATTATCCTCTCCTTATCATCCTTCACATTATTATATATCTCATTAATTAAAAAAATAATATATGTATAACCACCATCAACACTGTTAAAAAATATCAAATCATTATTATCAGAAATAAATAAATGAAATATAATAAATCAAAGTTATTGCAACTATCAGCACCAAAATTGCACCACTACTCTCTTTTTTATTTGTTCAACCAATTAATTGAAGACTTAAAATACATAAAAGAAAAAGTAATACATTAATTTAATTAAATAATTAAACACTATTATTCTTGAATAGAGGTCAAAATAAATTAGTGCAAAAACTTGAATGGTTAAATTTAAACTGCGTCTAATGTTGAATGGCCAAATTACACTTTTACAGTGCATGAAATTTAATCACTCAAAAAAAAAAAAATAACGAGTCATTTAGTATGGCGTAAATAAAAAGAGAAAGTATCATTTCTCAAGAAGTAGAAATTTTAATTTTGTTTGAATTGCATCATGAAAATAACTTTGTGAGAAATAAAAAAAAAAACTTACTTAGGGACTTAAATAAGTAGAGTTTTTCTAGTTAACCAATATATCTAAAAAATATCCGAAGAAAAGAAGTCACATCTTTTTTTTTTGTATAACAGTACAAAGGCTGTTATATAGACAACTTTTTACAAAAAGAAACTAACAAAATAAGAACCTAAATTAATGGCCAATTACATACAATACAGAGAAACTTTCTATAAATAGAAAATCTGATACACAATTACATAAATCAAGCTAAATCAAATCTTAACACTCCCCCTCAAGTTGAAGCATGAATATCAAGCATGTTCAACTTGGATGTTAGCTCCTTGAAAATATTTCCAGCAAGAGTTTTTGTGAAGATGTCTGCTAGCTGCAAGTGAGATGGAACAAACTTGGTGATAATTAGACCAACTTGGACCTTTTCTCTTACAACATGACAATCAAGTTCTATATGTTTCGTGTATTCGTGATACACTGGATTTGCTGCTATGTGAAATGCAGCTTGATTATTACATAACAACATTGCTGGTCCTACAGAGACTTGCATATAATTAAACAAAAATCTTAGCCAAGTTAATTCACAAGTTGCCATGGACTGTATTCGACGAGATGATCTTGAGACAATTTTCTGCTTCTTTGCTTTCCAAGAGATCAATGAACTTCCCAAGAACACACAATAGCCCGTTGTTGATCTTCTTGTCATTAGACAGTTTGCCCAATTTGCGTCACAATAAGCTTTCAAAGTGAGGGAGTTATTAGATGGAAATAATAGACCTAAACCAGAACTTCCTTTCAGATATTTAATAACCCGAAGAGCAGCATCCCAATGTGTTTTTCTCGGAGCATGCATGAATTGACTCAGTATGTTAACTGAGTATGTAATGTCAGGTCTTGTTATCATGAGATAGATCAGTCGTCCAACTAATCTCCTATAGCGAGCTGGATTATGAAGAATATCACCTTCATGATTTGTGAGTTTGAGATTCATTTCCATGGGAAACTTTGAGGGTTGAGCACCTGAATAACCAACATCATCAATGATCTCTAAAGTATATTTTCGCTGATTTGGACCTTGCAACTTCTGACCTAAGAAAATACTTTAGTATGCCGAGATCTTTGATGTGAAATTGCTGATGAAGGAGTTTCTTGAGATTGTGTATAGCATCTACATCATTTCCAGTAATCACCATGTCATCGACATAAATAAGGACCATAGTTGTAGATGAGCCCTTTGTTTTTACAAACAATG
Organism: Ricinus communis; assembly: GCF_019578655.1. Taxonomy (NCBI): domain Eukaryota; kingdom Viridiplantae; phylum Streptophyta; class Magnoliopsida; order Malpighiales; family Euphorbiaceae; genus Ricinus; species Ricinus communis. The sequence continues at coordinate 29,729,984 of NC_063258.1, forward strand.
AATAATCAGAGTGTGATTAAACAAAACCAGCTTTCTTAATAGCACTTGAAAATTTTGCAAACCAATTCCGATGTGCTTATTTAAGCCCATAAAGAGATTTATGTAGTCGACACACAAGTTTCTCCCCCTGTCGACAAAGACCCGGTGGTGGAGTCATGTATATTTCTTCAGCTAAGTCACCATGTAAGAATGCATTAGTCACATCCATTTGATACAATGGCCAATTTTTGGCAGCAGCAACAGCAAGTAGGCATCGGACAAATGTTAATTTCGCGACGGGAGCACATGTTTCAATGTATTCCAAGCCTTCTTGTTGAGAAAAACCTTTCGCGACCAATCGGGCCTTGTAGCGTTCAATTTTTCCATTAGAATTATATTTGACACGGTAGACCCACTTGCTGCCAATGGGACGATGACTAGCCGGTAAAGGAACTAAGGACCAGGTCTGTTGTTTAGTGAGAGCATCAAGTTCATGTCTCATTGCTTCTCTCCAATTTGAATCCAAGACAACCTGAGCATAAGAGGTTGGTTCGAAAACACTTGAAATGTTATCAACAAAGTGTTTATGGGTAAGTGACAGAGAATCATAAGAAATATAATTACTTAAAGGATACCGAGTACCTGACTTAGTTGAAGCTGCCGAATTTGAGGTTTCAGTTGATGGTATTGTACTAACTTGTCCATAATGAAAATCATGAAGAAGGACAGAAGGCTGTTTGACACGGTCACTTCGTTGGATATGAGGTGGATTAGGTTGTACTGATAAAGAAGGTGAGGATATGGAAGGAGGAGATGGTGATGGAATAGTTGGTTCAGAAGCTAAATGTGACAAATGAGGCAGATTCATGGGTGTAATCTGGTAGCACAGGTGGTGAAATATTTGGGGAAGTGTTCGATATTGTTGCAGAAGTAGAAAATGGAAAAATTGATTCATGAAAAATAACATCACGACTTGAAAAAAATTGGTGAGTTTGTAGATCATATAAGCGATAAGCTTTTTGTCCGATAGGATAACCTACAAAAATGCATTTTCTAGCTCGAGAGTCAAATTTATTGAAAGGGTGAAGATTTGGTGCATAACAAAGACATCCGAAAACTCGTAAATGAGAGTAATCCGGTGGCTTGTTATACAACAATTCATAAGGAGATTTATTGTGCAAAATGGGAGTGGGTAGACGATTAATAAGATAAGTTGCAGTAAGTAAACTATCCCCCCTAAATTGTAAAGGAAGATGAGCATCAAATCACAAAGCTCTACTAACATTTAAAAGATGTCTATGTTTTCGTTCAACAACACCATTTTATTGGGGCATAGATGGACATGAGCTTTGAAACAAGATGCCTAAGTTGGAGAGATAAGGTTTCATGGACACAAATTCTGCACCATTATCACATTTAATGGATTTAACTTAACAGTTGAATTGGGTATTGACATAAGATATGAATGTTTTAAGCAACCCTTATGTTTCAGATTTGAATTTCATTAAGAAAATCCAATTGAAGCGTGTGAAATCATCTACTATAGTTAAAAACTAGTGTGCTCCAGTGTGAGTGGCAGTACAAAATGGTCCCCAAATATCACAATGAATAAGGTCAAAAGAATGCAAAGTTTGAATAGAACTTGAAGGAAATGGTAAACGAGTTTACTTTGCCAAAGGAAAAGTTTCACAAGAATTATGAGAATCAAATACAAATGAGGAAATAATATTGCTTAAAAACTTGGAAGGTGCTGTGGAGGGATGTCCTAATCGCTTGTGACAGGTAATGCTGGTCATTGAGCCAACATGATGAGTGATTGGAAGAGAGGTTGATGTAGACTTAACTGGAGGAACAAAATAGTACAATCCATTAAGTTGCTTCCCCAAACCAATCATCTTCTTCGAAGCTAGGTTCTGCAATATACAAAAAGTAGGAAAAATTGAATTAAACAATTCAAGGTGGCTGTAAGTTGGCTTACGGACAGCAAATTAACATGAAAAAATGTAGCACATAATATATCTTTAATATGCAAATGATTTGAGAGTTGAGTAGAACCAATTCCAGTTACTTTAGAGTAAGAACCATTGGGTAAATTAACTTGTGAAGATAAATGAGTGAAATTGGTTAAGAAGGTGGCTATGTGATTTGTTGCACCACTGTCGATGATCCAATTATTTAAATCTGTCTTTTGTATACTAGAAGATGAACAAAAAGGTGTAGGCATACCTGTGTAGTTTGCACGAGTAGAATTTTTACCATTCTTAAAGAAAGCTTTTATTTGTGCAAGCTCTTCAAGAGTAAATTGGAGAGAGTGGTCAGTTGATGTCTTTATTGTATCCATGTGTGTGTCACCACTGGTTTGGTGTGCAGCAGGCTTCCGACTTTGATTTGGAGGTTGAACATCTTTTCCATGAAATTTGTGACTAACAGGAAAACCATTTAAGTAGTAACACCGATCCACAGTATGGGTTGTGCCCTCACAATAAGTGAAGAACAAGAATTTTTTAGATCCTTGTGACTTCTGTGATTTACTATAAGAAGATGACCCCTGTCTAGCTTGTCTCTGAGCATCTGATTTTGATTCTTTAGAGTTATCATGAATTTTGACATTCATGGCATGAACAATATCAATACCTTTGGCTTCAGCGAGTCCTCTATGTTTTTCTTCTTCACAAAGAAGTGCATATGCCTTTTTGACTATTGGTAGAGGCTGCATTAACATGATCTAACCTAGTACAGCAGAATAGGTTTCATTTAATCCCATCAAAAATTGCCCTAACTTAATTTTTTCTTCTTTTTCTTTTAAATCATTTTGTCCACTGCATGTGCATGTGACCAAAGGGCTGCAATTGGTTAACTCATCCCACAGTATTTTCATCTTTGTGTAATAAGAGAAAATGGAATCTTGATGTTGTTTCAATTCAACAATAGATATTTGAGTTTGATAATAATGAGAAAAATCACCTTGAAAAAAATGCTTTTAAAGATCTGTCCAAATTTCTGAAGGTGTCTCTGCATGAAGTACATTGTTTGTAAGTTCTTGACTTAATGAGTTCAAGATTCAGGAGAGAACCATATCATTGCAATGTGGCCATAAAGAGTATTTTGGATATTCTGCATCTGGTGTTTGAATGGTTCCTTTAATGAATCCCAGTTTGTTTTTGGCTCCAAGACTCACCAGGATAGATTTCTTCCACATAACGTAATTGGTTCTATCTAAAACCTTTGAGACAAGAGTCATGCCTGGATGATCAGAAGCATGAAGAAAAAGAGGATCGGAGGGATCAATAACAGGTGTGGACATATTATGATTAAAGGTTTCTGAACTGCGTTGAGAAGATGTGTCTCTTGATGAATGGTTACTGTTGCTATCACTATCAATAGCAGTATCATCCATAAAATTTGCAAAAGTAGGGCTAGAGAGCTAATAGGATCATAAGCTCTAATACCATAAAAAATATCTGAAGAGAAGAAGTCACATCTTTTTTTTTTTTGTATAGCAGTACAAAGGCTGTTATATAGACGGCTTTTTATAAAAAGAAACTAACAAAATAAGAACCTAAATTAATGGCCAATTACATACAATACAGAGAGACTTTCTATAAATAGATGATCTGATACACAATTACATAAATCAACCTAAATCAAATCTTAACAATATCCTTACTTAAATATCTGAAAAGGCTAATACTAATTTCACTATGGACATCACTATTTTCTACAATATATGACAGATCAATAAAATTTTATTGTCTAAGATCAAGCTATATCCGAAACACTTTTAATTTTTAATTTCTATAAATTAACTTCTTTAAGAACTCAACTTCATAAGAAATATACTTTCGGGGAAGTAGACTATTTATACCAAATAAGGCCTAAATTAATTTTATTTTAAGAGTCTTGAGATTAAACTAACTATAAAAATAAATGAAGAGCTAATTTAAACTTAACCATAAAATTTGAGGGGCAAATTAACTTTTTATATTTTAATCCTTTGCATTGAAACCCACCTCACCCGTAACACATTGACTTGTGATTTATTTTCTTCTTTTCATTTTTTTGTAAACATATATTGGCTAATGAACTGCCTTCAGAGTTAATGTATTTAAAATTTCACATATAATTTCCAGTCTAGTTGTAGAATTCGTATATTAATTTAGATTGATCAAGTACGGTCCAAATAAGTTATAATAATATTTATTTTGATTTCTAAATCTAATTAAATACAATTTAGACTGAACCTTAATCATGTGAATATTAGTTTGTGCAAGAGAAATTTGGTAATTTTTGTTTCTAGAACACTAATTAAAAAGTGCTAAATCCACCACTGGTATGAATTTATTATAGAGATCTAATCAGAAAAGAAATTTTGTTTTCAGGTTTATTTAGCAGTAAAGTGGAATCATGTCAAAAAAGTAAAGAGAACAAAAAAAGGAAGCTTCTGAATGAAATGTCTTGCACTAAGCACCACTTCTTCTAAATTGGCAGATGAATCTTTGTCATAAAACTGATTGAATTTCTCTCTAATCTTTTGTAGAGAATAACCAAATGTTTTGCATTTTGTACATGTAAGATTATGTCTCTCTGGTTCCATGGAAGGTTCGGTAGCATAGTTGAGCAACTAAAAGAGAGACTATCTTCATCTTAGTAGAGGCAGGAATGGATTATGAGTAATCATACAAATAGGAATAAAGTTGTTAGATGGGTAGCCTATGAGCACTATGCAGTAAATCTTTGTGTGTTATTTGGGTGTCTAATTCCTCATGAGTTAAACCCATGATTTCTTCTTATGGCTATGATAATAAATGTTTTACTACTCCTCCAAAAAAGAATTATTTTTTGTTCTATTAATTGGATTAGCAGTTAAAAGATCTACTACTTGTAGTAGGAAGAATGCGAGTATATTTAAGTTAAGCTTTGGAGAAATGCAAATTTATACATTTAACTTATATCGAATGGTCAATTTATCACCTTTAATTTTTAACCTAACATATTTAGTAATATTTAAATATTTTTATGCTGACATACAAATATCTATTGAATGAAGTAGCATCTTAAAAAGTGTTAAAATATCATTAAACAAAAATTCATTTAAGGAACTACTTATCTTGCTGAAGCATTTTTCTTACTTTCTGCAAACGGTTGTTAACTCTAGAGCACTGAAAATATTTCTTTACTTACATTAACATAGAAATGAAGAAAATGCATCCCTTTGAGCAGATTTGGCTATTCTGAAATAATACAAATGAAGAGATAACTGAAGAAAATGAAAGCGGGATCTTACACTCAACATAAAATTAAAGAACAAACAGCCAAATGAATTACAACAAACAATTACAAAGGCCAATCCACCTAATAGCAAAAGGGTTTATAAATCAACTCGAAAATAGTTTAAATTTAAATGAGCGATAAATCTATAAACCAAAGACATATGTCACTGCAAACAAACCAGCAGTGACATAGGGCCACAGACCAAGCGGCCGAGACCAATCACTAGCACCACTGCATTCATCATTAGCACCACTGAAGCATCCTGGTCTTGTTACCTTAGCCACACCCTCCTCTAAAGCAAAGCTACTGTTACGCTTTCCATTGCTAAACAACACACACCAAAAATAGGGAGACCCGCCATCTGTGCCAGTAACTGCAGCCCCCACTTCTGTGTGATTCTTATCATATAAAATCTCTAAGCTCTTGCTATTTTTCATGAGAATTTCTGAGAATGCTTCAGCTGGATTAACGTATTTGGACTCGCAGCCAAGTAAACGACCAGTGATTGGAGTGAGAGTTGAGACTGTGACACCACAAGCAGGAGCAAACGTTTCAGTGAATTCAGATTCTGCAGGTTTCTTGGCATCTGTTCCTCCCACAGCACCACAATCCCCTTGGTAGGCCTTTATGTACTGCAATGCAATGCATGCTAAACCTGGATTGTCATAAAGGGATGATTCTTTGTGCGCAGTCCTATTGCTATTAAGAACAGTCACCAGTTCGTCCGCGGGATTATCTGTTACTTTTACTACATTTAATAAGCACAAGAAAGCAAAAGCTCATTAGAGCCCAAGAAATTTGTATAAAATAAAGCACCACAGGTACACAGCAGGAATTTGAAGCTCACAACTGCAAAATTTCAAACAAGACTTGATAATGGCAGTAATGGCCAATAATTCTTCTACATGAAATACAGAACTCAAAAGATATTTGATAACTGTGGCCATTTCCTTTTCTATGACATGCACTTTTTTCTTTACTTAAAATTACTGAGTTACTAATATAAACGAATATACATAAATTTTCTTTAGTTCTTTCCATATTTACCTTACATGTAAAATCACTTAAAAAGGCCATTCATAATGCACTCAGGAACATGTACCATTCTAAGCACAAGGGCTTCCTACGGCTAAGCCTAAATTGCTTTGCCTAGTTTCTTGCTGTGGTGTACGTTGGTATTTACTTCAGTAGGGAAGAGAATATGCTTTTGGAAAATGGGTAATAATCAGAAACTGATAGGAAAGAGTAAGCATGTTTCGCTATATATCCCTGATGCAATCATGCTAATTCAGACACACAGGCGCATACACACACATCTAGGAAAGAAAAGAAGAGGAAGATTTTGAAGAATGAGATCGCTCTTTGCAAAGATGAGGGCCATTCCTACCAGAAATTCATAATTATGGACTAAGGTCGAATGATGGAACCAATTACTTTCCTTACATATTGCATCTGCTCGGACCATTTATCTTTTCCTTAATGAGAGAATACAAACCTGATCACTTGACAGTAAAATTAGCTATTCAAACATACTTTATCCCATAAATATTTATCTCACGTACATCACATAATCAAGACTCTGTCATTTCCTAGACCAGTAAAAGGTCCCCATTAACCAAAACCACATCATTGTCTTGACTAAAACAAAACAACACAGCATAGATTTCCGAATATTAACCTTTGCAACCAAAACTAATACCCACATTTGTGTTTCACTCTTCAAAAACTGGAACTCTAAGTTGACAACTAGAAAATTAAGACACCAGCTAAACCACAAAATAGACCCTTCGAGGTCGAGAAATTGAAGAATCCAATATCAAAACATGTAACCTTTCTCATTTTCCTTAAATCCATCAGCGAAAAAGACCAAAAAGAAAAACAGCACAAGTGTTTCAATGAGATTAAAATTGGGTCTAAGCAGAGATCTAAATTAATGAGAATGAATATCAAGCAACCATACAGTTGTTAAAACAAAATCTAATATAATGCCGACACTCCATTAAATGAACATAACCAAACTATATAAAAGTAAAAGAGACCGATATAAAGATAGATTTTTCAAAGTTTAAAAATAGATCAAACACTTAATGCCCACTTAATAAATACACTCCAAATGTACAACTAGATACATTTCCTTATAAAGACTCCATCTTTTTTACCATAATCGGAATATGTTAAACTTACTTTGAGTATTAGCAGAAACAGAGAAGAACAGAAGAGAAAGTAGAAGAAACATTGTAGCCATTTGCTAATATTGAAGCCTGTGAGAGCGGAGATAAGAGAGATTTTTAAGGAGACAGAGAGAGAGAGAGAGAGAGAGATACGATCGGATATGAAATGGAATAGAGTAAGGAAGTGGTTACTGTGTCAGTTTCGATTTGGTTGCTTTACAACTATGGTTTAATTAAGTGGCCTTTTTGTTTTAACGTGGTTTTAAGAAATAAACGCCGACACGACATGTCACCAAATTTGGGCATTCGGGTCCTAACCCGAGTTGGCGAGTTCACCCTTTACTTGCTTCCATTACTATAATATCCCCCAACTATCGACCCTATTGATTTTGTATTCTTTCTTTTATGTTGTTTAGAAAATTTCTAAAACATAATATACAGTGGTAGTTGAATTATATATAAAAATGCTATATTAATATTACTTTATAAAACAATCGAATTCAAAATCTTTCAATTATAAAATCTTTGTATACTATCAGAAAATTTTTCTATTTGAAATTTTAAATTATTAAATGAAGTTTTAAAAATTATTATATATTTTTAACATTTTTATATTAAGATATTATAATTTACTTATTGTTATACTCCAAAGGAAACATTGGATATTCTATTTATTTATTTATTTAATCATATTTTTCAAATAATTGATTCAATCGTATATAATATTATTCTCATGGATATTATGAGTCATTAAATTTATTAAATTTAATCATAATCGTAGAATGAAAACTTACTGATGTAATACGAATTATTCTTTATATCGATTACAGACTACATATGTGGAAAATTTGACAATATCAGTATTGTATTCCTTTATTATATAGATTTTCAAAAAATATATATATATTATATTAGAAAAATTTATAAGACCAGTATTATATTTTAGGGTAAAATTCAAAAAATTACTTTGTGGTTTAATAATTTTTTACTCGAGGGATGGAGATATTTTTTTTGAATCAAAAGAATACCACATGTTTTATTTTCTTAATATTTTTTAGGTACATATTTATATTTTTATTATTTCTCACATGATTTTACATGTATTTAATATGAGTTATTACTAAATTATGATTTTACAAGTAATACAGGATCTAACAATGTATCAGAGAATTCATAAGTATATTAGAATTTTATTTAAAAATATTATTTCTTAAATCTGATTAAAATTAAAAAAAAAATGTATATCTTAACAATCTTTATGATGCTAAAATATCTAATTGGATGCTAAATTAATTAAAAGTATTTATTTTGTCAAATATTTATAATTTTAAAAATAAGAAAAATATTGAATGTATTTGAAAAATGCTAACCCCTCTTCTTTTCATCATATTAGAGGGGCTTGGGCTCTAAAGCCATGTTTCTCCTTTAATAAAAAAAAAAAAAATACATGTCTCTCAAATGTAAAAGTGTCAAACCATATAGTTGGAAAATCATTAATTGATTATACTTTCCATTCTCACAGTGTGGCTCATCATTAAGAGGCACAACTACTATATATATAATCGAGTTCCATTTTCTCTATAGGAGTATGCTCTAGGGTTGGGTAATAACCATCATTCTAATTTCCTTTAGTGAATCGTTTCCTCTTTTATCTTTACTCCATTTTCCTCTTCTTTCTTTTCTCCTTAATATATTTACCTTAACTTCTTTCTTTCCTCCCTATCATCAATACCACAATGAGTCTACAACAAACCCAAAGTGCTCAAAGTTTGAAGAGTTATGGCACTGCAAACTCTAATGTATTAAATGCAAACAACTATTCCCAGACCATTAAGACACTACCTGTAGAGGGACCTACAATCAGTGACGACCTTACTATTGAATTAACTATAAATGATGAGACGTGCATTAAGTCAGGGGCCTCGAATCTAAGGCTCGTAGGGAAGATAATCACTGAATGAAACCTCATGGTCACAACAGTAAAGAAAATTCTAAGGAAAGCCTAGAGTAAACAAATAATGGTTCGAAAGGAGCGTGGTAACATCCTTATTTTCACCTTTGAAAGTGAAGAAGTTAAACTGAAGGTTTTGAATGAAGGACCCTGGTCTATATCAAACGCACACTTAGTGCTTAAAGAATGGTCATCGGATACTGCTTTGGAGAAGATCAAATTTCCAACTATGGAGTTCTAGGTACAAGTGTATGGTCTCCCACCAAACCAACACAATGTTGATAATGCCAGAAAGATAGGGAACCTGTTTCAAGGTCTGACCTAAGTGGACGAAAGGGGTATCAAAGAACATCTCTGGACTTTCCTGAGAATAAAACTCAGGATTTTAGTGGATGAACCATTGTTAGTTGGTTTTAAAAATAGAAGAGAAGGGAGAGAGTTTCCTGGGTCAAATTCAGGTATGAAAAACACCTAACTTCTATTTTGGATGTGGAAGATTGAGACACATAGCTAAGGCTTGCTTGAGAAAAGAAGAGTGGGGAAAAGGAATAACCTTGGTTGGACAACAAAAATATGGGTTATAGCTGAAGGAATATACTCCAAGAATGGATTGGATTGCTGAAGAGCGGGAGAGCAAAGATTTAACTTAACATATCAAAGCATTGTCCCTGGCTAAAAAGGGGAGAATCATGGCGGAGCATGATTAGAACTCGGGGTCAAGCAATGGTAACCTCATAACACAGAAAGATGACAAAAGTATTAATGAGGCAGATAAAGTAAACAACCAAAAGGAGCTCAGAATATCAGTTGTATGCAGAAGGGACAACAATCCTAAACCTTAAGCGCTGGATATACATGCTTCTAGTATAAATCTCTCTAATACTTTTTTGCTTATATACTCTGATAATTCCTCTTTGGAGGGTTTGACTTATAAAAAAAAAACTCAAAAATAACCCCTTGTAATCCGCAAACAGACAAACCAAAAACAATCAACTCAATTTTTGACCCACAACCTAATACTACCCTTATATAATTGAACTTGCCACCTAGCCTGGTCTTACCCACAAAGAACTTCCATTTATTCAAAGAATGGTCTCAGAAGAAGAACAACCCAATTGGCCCATAGAAACCCCATATTTAGAACCCAACCCGTTTAAAAAACTAAAATGCCTAGAAAACAAACTTTATAGACATCCAACAATATTCATTAATCTCGAACCCTAGCCAAAATTCTACGAGAAGATGATCAGGACCAACCTAAATCAAGTCCAAATGACCAACCATCCCTAATAGCAAACCTAAGAACTGACACTCCCTCCCTCCATCAATCTAATTTCCAAAACCATACCCTAAAGTTCGAGCATGAAGTCACACCAACTTTCCACCTTGGTCACTCTAGAGGATCATGGAAGCAAAGAGCTTGGAGATAAAGATAGGGGATCAAAATTGTGGAAATTGGCAAGATGATTTTAAATGACAGAATGTGGATGGATCAGACACTTCAATGGAGTAAAAAATGAATTATCTTTCTCATCTCAAAACAAAGAAAGCTCAACTCAAACGACGGTGGTGGCTCGTTTACAACCACACATCAATCAATAAGAACCATAAATTGGAACTGTCAAGGGCTAGGGCAGCCATTGACAGTCCGAAACCTGTAGGTCCTGTGCCGTAAGTATTGTCCCTCTTCTTGATGGAGGTGAAGAATAAACGTAGTAACTTGGAAAGGTTGACAAGACAATTGGCTTTTTAGAACAGTCTTTATATGGAGCCATGTAGTTTTTCGGGTGGACTAGCACTATGGTGGGATGAGGAGGCAAAAATTGAGGTAAAAAGTAGTGGTCATTAACACTATTTATAGCTCTGCTCAGGAAAGAAAGTGGCAAGAAACTTTTATTTATGATGCCCTTGAGAGAGATAAGGGAGGTGTTTGAACAGATTTCTCAACTTAAAGATGGGTTGTACCCTACGTGGTTATGCTCAGGAGACTTCAATAAGCAGTGAAGATAAACAAGGAGGAAGAAGTTAGAATAGTTCACGAAGTAGGCTGTTAAGAAGTTTGATGGACGATTGCAAATTCATGGATATTAATTTTAAAGGCCCTCCCTTTTCGTGGTATAATCGTAGAGCTGGGAACAAAGCTATATGGGAAAGGATTGATCGAGTTGTAGCTACAGTGGATTGGCGTCTTTTGTTCCCACACGCTTTAGTTATACATGAATCCTTTATTGGATCTAACCAAAGACCGATAGTGGTTGACCTCCATCATAATCAAAGGAGAAACAAAAGGATTTTTAGATTTGAAGGGAAGTGGCTCAAGAATCATGAGTGTAATAATATACTAAAGGAGGCATGGTATCAGCCTATAAATGGATCTGCAATGTACTCTATGGCGCAGAAATTGAAGTATTGCAAAGGAGCTTTAATTGAATGGGATAAGGCCGTGTTCAGAAGAGAGTTAGCTCGTTTATGAAATCGTTGCAAAGATAGATCACATTCATTCCCTGCCTCAAACAGAGGTGAATATAGATGTTAAGAGTAACCTAATTTGTTAGCTGGATAAAGCTTGGAAAAGAAATGAAGTTCATTGGCCCCAAAGATCGCATATAAAATGGCTGAGAGAAGGGGACTGGAATACATGATTCTTTCATGTTGTTTTGGCACAAAGAAGACATCGAAATAAGGTGATCAAAATTCATAATTGGGCAGAAGAATGGATTGATGATGAAGGAGAAATAGGAAAGCATGTGACAGAGTTCTTCTCACAACTCTATAGCTCTGAGCATACTCAAAGGGACGAGGAGGTTTTGGGCTGTGTTCAAAAAACGATTGATGAGGAGATAAATGATAGGCTAAAAAGAGAAATCTATAACGAGGAAATTAAAAGATCAGTTTTTGAATTAGGGCCTTATGAATCACCTGGGCAGAATGGATTTCCTGGAACATTTTACCAAAGTCGGTGGAACTAGATTGAGAAGGATGCAGTAGCCACTGTCAGCGGTGGTTTTGGGCACGCACTTAAGTGGACTATGGCACAGTAAGATTTTTTAACATAACCGGGAACATGCTAACTAGTCTCTGAGACTAGCATGGAGATGGGAGTCACCACCTGGGTAATCACCGAGACACTTTTCCTAATGAATGGCGTATCTCAAATTTTATAAGAAAGCTTTCGCCATAGAGTCCAAAGATGGATCCGGAAGCCAACTTCCTTATTTGTGTATATTAGTATTTAATTTTATTGTTTAATAGATTATTCTCTATAAATGTAAGTAATTTATACACATGTATACTAAATAACACACATAATACACTTAAGTCTACCTCGTTTTATTAGAGCGCAGCCTGTATTGAAGTTTGTTAGCCTAGTTTACTAATCAATTATGCATGTAGCCCACCTAGTCTAGCTCAATTACAGGTTATGCTTTTAATTTCCGGCCCTTAGACTTAATATGCTACTTATTATGGGAAGGTCCATTTATTGTGATCCTAATTCTAATTAAGTCCAAGCCCTAACTAAGTATGCTAAAGCCCCCAAAGTCTATTTGGATTTTAGGATTTTAGGTCCAATATATATTGATTAGCCTATTAGATTACCACATTCATGTTGGATCCAGTTTTTACTTTAGGTCTTTATGACCCATTTTATTTAATCAATTATACAACACTGATGGGTGTCGAATCCAACAAAAATAGATTCCTACTCTTTAAATAAAAACAACTTGTAAATAATGACAAGCAGGGTCGAATCCACAGAGATTGGTAAAGTTTATTTCTTTAGCAAAATTTAAATAAAATTAGGGGGGATTTTAAATTTAGAATTAAAATAAATTAAACTAAAAATCAATTAAAAGTAATAATAAAATTTGAGAAGATAAATCAGTATGAGAAAACTCCAACCCAAGGTATAATCTTAGTTTTAATTCATTGAATTGATTATTGATGCAAATATAATTTTCAAATCCATTAATAAATTGGTTGTAGTTATTGAGAAGCTCTAACAACCTAATTTCTTCTTAACTTTTCATTAATCAATGGAAGCCATTTGATTAATTCTCTTATTAAATAAATAACCCTAGAAAAGCTTCTAAGATTTAATTACCAATAGCAATGCAATTTAGAGAAACCCAATTCTAGCTAACAAATATATAAGATGAATTCATTTAGACTAGATCATGTATCCACATAACATGGGTATGTTATTCTACCACTAATCATTAGAATAATTAAACAATTACGGATTTAATTTTCTAATTTGGCGTAGACTGTCTTGATAATTGAGTAATAGACCAACAAAAATAGAATTCCAATAGACAGAGAAGATACATGAATATTAATAAATTTGAGAAAATAATGAAGAATAATTAAATCTCATAATTCATATGAATTCAAACCTTAATTAACCTTGAGTTGAAAAGAAAAGAGTTCAGCCACACATAATTGTTGTAGAAAAAATAAAAGAAAGAAGAAAGCTAAAACAATGAATGAAAAATATTAGTCTGAGAGTTACTCCCCTCTTAATCCTAAAACTCCTAATATATATCTTCTCATTCCCCAAATAGGAAAACTCACCACATTAGAAATAGTAGAAGTTGTGTCTAAATATGAATCATTCATTCCTAAATAAACCTTTAAGTAATAAGGAGTTTTAGTGAATAAACACTCCCAAAAACGAATTAAAAAGCCACATGGCAAATAATATCACTTTAAGCTTCTTTCCATAAAATTCAGATTTTTTGAAAACGTCGTGGGCACATTCTAACTGAATAGATCTTTTACCATCTTTTCTCTCTTTTATCCAAAACTCTCCAAAGCATCAATCTTTATGAAAACTCATCATATATAATCATTTTAGTTTCATGTTGGATCAAAGCGTTCTGTCTAACATAAAAATTAATAATCACATTTAGGATCCATAATTAAGCACAAATACTCAATAATAACCAAGAAAATATGATAATTAGTATGCATAAAATGCACACTATCAAACACATACTTATACTTAATTAACCATGCAATAAATAAAATAAAGACAGAAAGTAAAATTTAATTATTACAACTTGGCCTACAACTACGATTGTAAAAAGAAAAGACCTAAAAACTATACAAAAGCCGAAATACATCAAAAATCTTCCAAGAAACAAAAAAAAATAATGGCTGAGATTGAATGACTGATCAGCTCTAGAGTTCTAGGTTGGACTTTCAACGATTCTTCAATGTATTTTGCATCCACAAAGTCGAGAAAATGCACAGACAAAGAAAACAATTAGAATAAAAGAAAATAGAATAAAAAAATATTAAAATAGAAATAATAGGAGTCAATTGCACAATCAAACTCTAAACTAATAAAAAAATCCTAAGTACAGTAAACTAACAAATAACAAATCATTCATATGATCATATTAAACATGTCTAATTACTTAACCATCAACTTAATTTTTTTTGACAATTAAATTTAAATTGATTTAAAAAAGGTAATTCCAGCTGATTAACATCAATCCTAGCCTCAGATTCGCATGTCCTTCACCTCCTGAGATCCGAGAAAATAATAACTTTTATCATAGTATTTTCTATTTTGTTCTCGATATCTAGATCCGAAAAATGGATTCTAAAGTCGCAGTAAAAGGTATTTTCAGAACGGGTTACTTAGCAAAGGAGCTGAACAAGAGCTTCATTATAATGATTCCAAAAGTCAAGGACCCTATTAACCCGACTCAATTCAGGCAGATAAGTCTATCTAATTTTAGTATGAAGATCATTACTAAAATTCCAGCAAACTGAGTTAAGCCAATGATGGACAAAATTATGTCGCCTAATCAGGCATCCTTCATACCCAACAGAGCAATTCAAGAAAACATTATAGCGCCAAATGAAGCTTTCCACTTCCTCAAAGCAAAGAGTAAGAGAAGCAGGTATGGCATGGCAGTTAAACTTGATATGGTAAAGGCGTATGATAGAGTTGACTGGGGCTTTCTAGAGAAGATAATGCGGAAACTGGGTTTCAGTGAGTGGTGGGTGGATCGTGTGATGGAATGTGTGAAAACGGTAAGATACTCGGTTTTGGTAAACAGTAACCCCTCCGGACCTTTTGCTACTACTCGTGGGTTAAGACGGGGAGACCCACTATCTCCCTATCTCTTTTTATTTGTTACTGAAGCACTCAATGGTTTATTACATAGAGCATATCAGGAAGGCAAGTTAGCTGGTCAGATTTAATAGATATTGTCTTGTGATAACAAGCTCACTGTTTGCGGATGATACTCTAGTATAGGGGGAGGCGACAGTTGAGGAAGCTGAAACTTTGAAGGAAATTCTCCACGAATATGGGCAAGCAACAAGGCAGAACATTAACGAGGTTAAATCCAGCATTCTATTTGCAAAAGATACTCCAAATCAGATTAAGCACAATGTCAAAAAGGTGCTTAATATGAAAGAAATGACAGGAAGTGAAATGCATCTAAGACTCCCGTCTCTGTGGGGTAGATCGAAGATAAAGACTCTCAGTTTCCTTAAGGAGCGGATAATCCATAAGATACAAGGGTGGAAGCAAAGACTTTTATCGCAAGCAGGCAGAAAAACCCTCAATAAGGCAGTATTGGCAGTGATTCCGACATACACGATGGCCTTATTCAAACTCCCAACAAGCTTTTGTCGTCAGATAAGTAGCTTGATGGCGATATTTTGGTGGGGAGGGGATAATAAAGAGTACAAGGTGCATTGGAAAAGCTGGAATTGTCTAATGCAACCAAAAGAAATAGGGGGAATGGGATTCAAGGATATCGAAGATTTTAACAGAGCTAACTTGGCCAAGCAGAGTTGGAAGCTGATCAATGAAGGTGACAGATTGTGGGCAAAAATTATTAAGGGTCTTTACTTCCCCCATACGTCATTCTGGAATGCGAAGAAAGCTGCAGGAAGGAAGTCGTGGTTGTGTCAAAGTCTACTGATAGGGAGAGAAGTGTTAAAGGAAGAGGAGTCAAGGTGAGTGTAGGTAATGGGAACCAACTCGAATCTGGGAGGACGACTGGGGTCCTAATCTCCAAGATTTCAAACTTCAATCCCCAAGACCCATGGGATCAGAGCTGTTCTTAGTCTCAGACTTAATGCTGAATGACAAAACTGGTTGGGACAGGAGTAAGTTGCAGATGATCTGTAATGATGAAGAGATAAAAGCCATCATGCAAATTCCAGTAGCCAGGTACCCGAGGAATGATAGATTGGTTTGGCACCACACCAAGGACGGAAAGTGCTCTATCAAATCAGGGTATAAAGCTATCAAGTTGAGGCAAGCTAACAGGCAAGTAGAAGACCACCAGTTCGGAGAAAAGATTGAGGAAAATTATGGAGAGTGATATGGAAATCAAGAGCCCCTCCGAGAATTCAGAATTTTCTCTGGAGATTAGCGACAGATTCAGTAGCAACTAGAGAAAACATGTACCGAGGGAAAATTGTTGAATCTCCATTATGCCAAATCTGCCAAGACAAAGTGGAAACAATAGAGCAAATGCTCTTCTTTTGTCCACATGCTCATGCTACTTAGATCCAGGGTAGTTTCGGCTATGCCCCCGATGAGGTAGGCTTTCCTGGTTTTAATAAATAGTTGCAGGATATTTGTGCATGTCCTTATTTTTAAAGCTATCATTTGTTGATAGAAAGAATTGGAGTATGTTTGCTGGAATGCATGGAAAGAAAGGAACATGGCAGTTTTTGACAAAATCGAGCCGTGTCCCAGACGGTCGGTGATTAGAAGTGAAAAAGACATCCATGATATAGGGCTATCAAAGGATATCTCTGAAATGACTCCAGCTAGGAGGGATGAGAGTATATCAAGCAGATAGATTCCCCCTAGGAGGAATAGATCAAGGTTAAACTGTGACGTAGCTTAGAGTAGCAGTAAGGAAGTAGCTTGGGGGGCAGTTATCATCAGGAACCATGAGGGTAGGATTATGGATGGCTGCTGTTAGCAATTTCCATGCTCATCAGTTCTAGCTGCGGAAGTTAATATTATTAGAGAAGCACTTCTTTTTGTTCTCAGCAAAAGTATTTCTACGCTTGAGTTGGAGACGGACTCCCAGGTGACAACAAATCTTATTTTGGGTAAAGTGAGTTCCAAGTGGGAAGTGGAAGCAATAATTCTTGATATTCAAGGAATCCTAAAAACAAGTCCTAGGTTGACAGTTAAGTGGATTCCTAGAGAGGCAAACAAGGCAGCTGACTGACTTGCCAAGAATGCACAATACATTTTCCCTTATAATAGTAGGCTTTATGCTCCTCCATCTGATTTGGAGGGAGTTATTTTGTACCATGATGCTTTTGTTTAATGAATTATTATTTCCGTTTTTAAAAAAAATATTGATTGTTTCAATATTCCCAAAAAAAATTACAAACAAAATGTAAGGGTAAAAGCGTCATTCAAACGGTTACCACTTTCATGACGCACGAGAAAGAGAGAAACGGATAGGGTAGGAGTCCCTCGTCTTTCTTTTCACCTTCTTGTCACAGACAAGAAGGCTTACGCTCTACCAGCATGGCAACGATACCTCACACCACAGCGCACATTAGCACCAGCCCTCTAAATCCATCAGCCTTTCCTTTTGCAACCTCCACAAAAAGAGCAAAGAAATTTCCTCAAGTTTTTAGGTGCGCATTGTCCACCCCAAAGTGGCAGCAGAGCAGCAGCAGCAGGCGATTAGTCTCAATCTCTCTCCTTGCCTCTCATCTCTTCACTTTCCCTAATCGTAATGCTCATCTCCCTCCTTTAACAATTTAGACTCAAAAAACTTGCAATTTTCCATGTCAAATGATGATGTTTTAGTGATGGGTATTGCAAAATTTGTTTGCTTTTTATTCTAAATATTAACGTTAAGTAGGTTTAATTATTTTGGCTTGTTTGCTCTGTTTTATAGATGCAAAAGCTGCTAGCTTTTTGGATAAGTATGTGAAAAAGTAAGGATTTTTTCTTCTATCTGTTCATATAGAATCCCGTTTCAGGATCCTTTATTTCAAATTCACATTTGGTTTGTTTCTTAACTCAAGCTTTTTCTGTTTTTTGTTCGATAGGAAAAAGCTTGACCCACTCGAGGCTTATGTTCCTGCTGTTATATTAACCCAATTTCAGATTAAGGACTTGGGTAATTTAGTAATTCCTACTTTTTGATAAGATAATTAATATGGTAAATTACATATACAGTATTACATGGCAAGATAGTATATTAAATTCTTTTTTCTTTATTGCCTTTTTGTTCTTTTTTTTGCTTCAGTGTTTACATGTACATTTCAAGAAAGTGTTTCCTCATGCTTACTATGTCCAAGAAATTTAGGCATTTCAGAAGATAATGAAAATTGGTATGATGCTATAATCTTTTTCTTTGATTACTAGAGAAAACCTTGGAGGTTGATCAACCCCAATTTGCTAATTGCCGGTCTCTACTACGTTCTGGTCCTGCAGCATCTCTTCGTGTAAATATTCGTGCAGTAAGTTAAACTGGAACTTTTTAAGTGTTCATTGTCCGTTTATATCTTAAGCATTTGATATGCTTCTGATTGCTAGTGATATCATCATGGTACATTTTCTCAATCACCTAAGTAAATCTGTCTGAGGATTGAAGATGAGATGATACATATTGAATACAAGCTAGCTCAAAAGTACAGCTTTGAGCTTTTGGATTAACAAATAGTAATCTTCAGTTCATTTGATATAATCAGGCCCATAAAGGTCTATGAGTGGGCAGATGAGGATCGATTCATCAATAAGAGCTTGAGTTGCATCAAATACAGACTCAAGACCGGCATAAGTGATATTACTCTGATAGTGTCATGATCATCGAGTGTGGATGACCCAGATTGATGTGATATTAGAATATCATTCATTGCAAACATATGGTGTTAAATTAACCACAAGTACTATCTACTCCTTATTGGAGTAGGATTCATTATACTAATTTGGTTCGTATCATAGAAGAATTCTACGGGATAGCAAAACCTGGATTATGTTTATTAACCTCTAATCAGATAATTTGTTCTGTAGTGATACTGTTATGGTTGGTCTCATCTATGAACTTATCTTTCAATAAGATTAACGAGAGCATCATTCTACCCTCTCATCCGAATTTGCTTTATGCTTTATGGCAGTTTTTGTGTGCATGAGTTCCTTAGCTTTGGAAATTTTCTTCGGAACTTCAGGTGGCACAATATGCTTCAGATGCTGGAAGTGGCAACACTGCTTTCAATGATGTTGATCAATGTCTCAGGTATCTGCCACAATCTCTCAGCCACTTAAAAAAGCCTAAAAGATTCATGGGCATGTCAGTTGTATAACAGAGGTGGATTTACAGTGCTGAATGTACCTTGCAATCTGGTTTCCTTAGTTGCAGACCATGGATTATCTCTGCCTAGGAAATCACTGTACTTAGAGATGCCTGGTGGGGTCAGACTCTTTGGTGTAAGTTTAACTAGGATTGGTACCATAATCATGTCTGGAAATCCTACTTAGGCACCACTCATTTGATAGCTGTTTTGATCTTCATTATAACAAGAGGAGATAATGACGCACATGGAAAAAGTTATTGAAATGGCATGTGGGAAAACCTGTAGTTAGCTTGTACAAATAATGCAGGGTTGCAAATTAAAATCCATTTGAGTTTTGACAGTGATGGCATTCTCTTTTGCTATAGAGCTTTAGAGGAGCTTGATTCCTTACTCCTGCATGCATCAAGAAATGAACCGGATGCTTCTGTCAAGTCGATGAGGGCAAAAATAAGCGTCGCCTTGGATGCCTTAGACAGGTAATGCTTTATTGTCAACGACTCTCTTTTCCCATGCATATATATATAACATCAAATGAATTCCTCTGTGACAAAATTTTATTATACAGCCTTCTCAACACTGTCCCTCCCGATGTCTTAAATAAAGGGAAGGCCATTGCTGATGCCTATAGAAGCCCAGAAGAAGAAAAAGAACCAGAAATCTTAGACCCAGAATTGAAGGAGTTGGAATCAATATTATGATATCATTTAAATTATTACGTTTTGTAGGTATACTAGCACAGTTGAGACTCCATTGTACTAGAATCAAATCACCACTGGAATGCATGCATGTCTTGATGAATTCTCTTTTTACAGAAAAAATGAAAATGTCAGACGTGAGAAATGACATCCGATGATGACCTATGAGCGTGCTACCTCATTCACATACTAACCGCAATTTTGCTCAGGACAGATGGAATACGTTCCCTGTCACCGGATGATATGTCAATTGTTTTTTATTTTTGGGGGACATTAACAATCATAAGCAGAACTTGGCCGAGAAAGACCGCCAATGGTTGATACCTGATGGATACTCGCGCTTTAATATTTGGATACTTGGTACAGCTCTTTCATAAATTCTTTTAACCTATCAAGGTCTGAATAAGTTTTTCTTCAACATAATGGCTGACGCATGGAGGTGAAGATTTACGTAACGAGGCCATTAATAAATTAGATGCGGTATCATGTTCTGAAGCTGCAGTACAAACAACCAAACCAATGACATGAAGCTGCTAGGAGCGCTGTCCTTGTAGCTAAATACCAAGGAAACACAAGAAAGGAACAACTTTCAAGTTAACCAGGTAATAGGAACATTACCGACAAACGATAATAATAATAATTAATAATTAATATAGAGAGCAAAGATGGTTTATTGTGTTGTTACATTAGGACAGCTGCTACAACATCAAGTGCCTATACAACCAAACAGGACATTTATAATACATAACACGTGAATCTTAGAATAGCACACCAAATAAAGTTGCCGCTTCACCTCAAAGTGAATTACCGTTGGAAAAATGAAACAAAAATTCTTTATTCACATCATGAAGGTGACAGGCTGCTAAACACACGCTTCAAACTCGGACATGATGCCCGCAATCTCCCCATGCTTATTGAGTATATCTGACAATTTTCTCAAAATCAATCTCAATTGCAATAGCATATATTGTGTGATCAGTACACTTGAGATTCGGAAGAAAATAACCTGAAGAAAGAAATAAAACACAATGTTCTCACCTTTGGACAAAAACGCACATCCAGGGTCTCCAGCATACTGCACCGAGATATGGCAGCTTCAACATCTTCCTCGTCAATATTACAAGACTGCAAGTTCATTACAAACTTAATCCAATAATAAATTATAGTTCATAGGACAAAATGAAGCATGCCTTGTCAGATGGGAACTACAAAGGTGGGAAATCCAAGAAAACAAATACATGTAAAACAACTTTTCAGTTAAAGCAAGGTCTGGCTTTCCAGAATACGCCTACCCTAAGAAGGATAAACTAGTATGGATACTAGCAACTTACATGAGTAGTTTACCAATGTACCAGCCTGAATAATCAAACACCAAATGGCATATTTAACCAGTTGCTCCATTACAAGCAAACATATAAACTGGAAGGGAAAGAAAATAACACAAGGTACAGAAACAACTTCCTAGAGTATCCGGTCAAAGTGTAAATACAGAACTAACATCCTAGAGTATCCAATCAAAGTGTTGCAGTACCTGGAGAAAGAGACTGGTTAGTCGAGGACACTCGAGTTTCAATATCTCCAAAGAGCAACAATTACTGAAAGGCACAAGGATATAAGGTTAATCAACAGCATAAAACAGGGGGGATAGAAATAAGTATTAAATATGCCCCAAAAGACGGCGTACCTCAAATTAAGAATGCACAAACTAAAACAAGCAATGTCAACTTCCTTCAAGTTTGCAGATAAAGACAGGTTTAATGATGATAAGTGAAAACACCGTGCCATTGGTGGAATGAGAACTTTCCTTATATTTGGACAACCTACACAGTTTAGGTTTTGTAGCAATCGATTTGCCTGCTCAATTGGCTCATCAATATTTTCATCGCAGAGCAGGGCAGATGAATTACACACACTTGGCAACTCAGAATGTTGACCTCCACTACATCCCCAATTAAGGTCATGCATATTTACACAGCCATTCAAGCTCAAATGAGTGAGATGTGTGCAGTAAGCAAGAAGCTCCTCTATAGCAGACTGACAGAGAGTCCCATATGACAAGTCCAAAACCTGAAGCACCGGCAGAGCACCTTCCTTGTAAAGAGGCTCTAATGATGTGTCTGTGAGATACTTGCAAGCTTGCAATTTTAGTACCTAAAAGGTCAGCAAACAAAGTACAATAATAAAGACCATCAGTTCCAAGAATATCGCTTGTTACTTGGAAAGAAATAGAAGTGTGGATGGTGTAGGAGGCCTAAGTGGCTAGGATTATTAAAAACAGATAACTGTTCAGATGAAAGAACAAAGTTCCCCAGTTCATAGAGAAAATTTGCATGGAATTTCCCACCAATTTAAAGTGTTGATGTGTCACATCTATGTCCAAGTATCCTTGTCCAACAGGAATCTAAGGTAAAGTGAGCAATCAAAGTAACCATAATAAGTACCTTTAGTTGCAAACAAGACTCAAAAACTGGTTGCAGATTCATCAAGAAGGTATAGGATAAATCAAGTACAGTGAGATTTGGAAGCCAGCGCAAAGAGTAAAGTCCATCAGAACCAACAGATGGGCATGACATCAATATTAACGACTCAATCAGCGGGCAGGACGCAGTTGTTGCAGACAAACAATCATCCTTGAGTTGGCTGGCACATACAAGCAAAAAAGAGAAGGACATCAGCTATAAGACCCAAAGAGGAACCAAAATATTAGTAATGGTATCATATGATTCATAACCTGCAAAAGGAAGCATCAAGTGATGTTAGCAGAGGGCAGTTGATGGATGCTTCAGACAAAACACCACATCCTTTCAACTCGAGCAACAACATATATGGTGCTTCAATATTAAGTATATTTAGTTTTGGACAAATTCCCAAATTGAGTGACCGAAGAGCAACCTGAGAAGGGGAAGACATTATATTCACCATCAATGATTTAAAAACAGAATATGCAGTGAGAATTTGGTCATGCATATATAGCAGAAAAGGCGAGAATGATATCACTTACAGGAGAAAATGATGCTCTCTCAAGATGATCACAGCCATCTAGACAAACTTTCTCAAGACAAGGGCATGTCAATTCAAGAGCAGTAATAGCACGGCAACCAACGAGGGAAAGACTGACTAAAGAGGTACTGCAGAATTGCACGGCCGTCAAGCTCTGAAAAAAAATATCAAGTTTAGCTAAAAGGAGAATTGGTTCCAGCCACCACAGAGACCACCATGGGCATTAGAGATATTGTGATGTCAAGCATCAATAGGCAATAAACCAGATTGCCACAGTATTATTCAATGGGTCAAAACTATCAAGGACTGAAGAGCATTAACCATCAGGCATTAAAAGTCAAAAGCATGTCCATGAATGCCCAAAAAGAATCTATCTATCTGCTAGTAAGAATAAACATTGGTTCCAGTGAATTTCTAGCCAGAAAAGAAATCCACCCTAGCCTTCCCCCACCTAATCTTCAAGTTAGCAGTGTTTTACTTGCTCTAAACATAATAGAAAGAATTTCCGGAATTCCGCCAATGCATCAATTGAGATATTGAGTTGTATTACTGTTCATAAAATTAAATAGAAGCCTAATTCTATAGAGACTTGATTGTATGAATCAACAGTGCATCAATTGCAACATTCTGTCAAGGACCCAACTGAGCTCCAGCTTAACCATTGGTGGTTGAAAACAAGTTCAGAATCCTAAGATACTAAATAAACTCCTCGAAACTGCACGGCATTCTAACAACACGACCAATAGTAATGATTGAATCCTTCATACAAAATCTGTACTTGACAATATCAAGTCTAAAAGACACTATTACACCACAGCACACATGCCAGGGTCTAAGTGGAGTTCAAGAAATTAAAAATTGAAACAATCTAAAAAGGAGCAACTTCAGAAAAGAGTATTTTACTAACCTCACAGTTATCAAGAACCAACGATTTTAGCATAGGGCATCCCCCACCATCACTAAAAACTTCACATATAGAATTTGTCAAGGATTCACAATCTGTGAGGTCCACTTCTTGCAAAAATTGGCATTGTAATGCCAATGCTGTTAGGTTTTCCTGTTTCTGTAGTGCCAATTTCTGCATGTGATCATACAACTTGCTGAGATTAAAAACTTGTACCAACAGATCAAGGGAAAAAAAAAAAGTTATAGCTGTTAATAGTAAGGCATACTTGGAGTGAATTTGACATGATATTAATACGATGGAGTGCTGGACAATTAGACACCATTATAGATGATAGCTTGGTACTTCGTAAGTTCAGATCGGCAAACCTGCCGAGGGGAAAAGAAATTATGAAAATAGTGGCAAACAGGCATGAAATACTAAACCCCAACTCAATTTTAGAATGAGGATGCATTTTGTGGTGGGAAGAGCAGCAAACTTACTTGCGACAGTGTACCAGTCGTATGTTCTGCAAGCTAGGAAGATCTAAGGACACCGAAGTTAGCAAACTGCAATTATCAAGCTCCAAAACCTGCAACAAATATATTGACCTTGATGATCCTGGCAAATTAACAGGATGCACCAACATCGGGGCATAACAGAGATTCAGAGCAGTGGAATTCAAACCTCCAGCATAGAACTATGAGCTATTGCAGCCATTGAAGCTGAAGTTATTCCCTCACAGCTATGAAGCTTGAGAACTGTCAACATCGGCAGTCTTACAGACTTCAAGATAGACACAAGGGAGCAAGTCAGACAAAGGTAGATTCACATATAGCAAAACAACACTTACTCCCTGATAAAACTGACCTCGAGTGATATGTTTGGACAGTATGATGCATTAAGAATATGCAGATTAACACAAGTGGCAGCAATTTCACGTAGTGTTTCATCACTGACACAAGAACAATTTGACATGTCTAAAGACTCTAATTGAGGACATGAAATTGCTGCTGAACGGATTGCTGCATCTGAAAGCTTGTGACAAGACCCTATATCAAGGAGGCGCAAGAGAGGACAATTGAGTACAGCTTGCGCCATGTTGCTGCGCTTCAAAGACAAAGTTTCAAGTTGTGGGCATCTGCAAAAGATATATATTAGCACAAACTTGAAATTGTGCAACTAGAAAACTAGAAAAGCTGAGAGTTTGCTTTGCAAACTTCATTCTTTCACCTGACAGATATCCTAACCACGCGGCATTTTATAAGTTGCAGATGACGCAATCTATCATGGTTTATAGGGATCTCATGGACACCATTTCCCAAAGTAGCATCATTGACATACAAACTCTTAAGCATGCTACAGTCTGCCAACGCATGGAAAAAGGGATCCCCTAGTTGTCCTCTTCCCAAAGTTAACACCTCAAGATTTCTGAGAAGCATTAGTTGATTTTAGCAATGTTATTACTTAGTCAAAATAACAATGAACCAAAGAAGCACAAGTACCTTAATGAAGAGAGTGCTTTCATAACAAGCAAGTGAATGTTGGGAGCACTATAAATATTCACTTCAGTTGCATTCGGGTACCGCCGACACATGTCGTCAACTGAGATACAAAATAGGAGAGACCAAATTAATTTCCAAATTACTGTTTGAAGACAAGAAAGGGATCATAAGTGTTAATTGTCCTATAGTGCATAACCATTGTCACATTCTGTAGGGTGCTCATCATGATGAAAATGGTATCATTATCTTAATAAAACATTTTAAGAGAAGATCAAAAAAAGATCCTGTTCAAAAAGAAAGCCGTTGTAAGCTTCACTACCATATGCAAAAGAGAGACATATCTTGTATGTACTTTTAACCACTTTAAAAATTTTAGAAAGTAGACAATTAGAAATTTCTGTAGTTTGTCCTTTTGCTGGTATGCAAATGAGGAGTTGAATCATAAAATATGTAGCACCGCAGTTCTACTCGAGTCTCCTGCTCGTCAGGATACTTACTCCTGAATTACCAACATGTCTACAGTAGACAATTGCAAATACATGCCCTGATAAGTCTTCGTAACTTGGCCGAGCTATAATACCATATTAGGTCAATTATGCACCTTCAAACTAGTACTTCCATAGCATAAATAGATATTTAGCTTTTAGAATATACCCAATTCATCTTTAATATCCATGACATTCACATCTATTCCAAATATGTTGTAATAGGTAAAATTAGATAAAGCTCTGTTACACAGTTCAGTAGTTATGAAAACTATATCGGTATATGATATCTAACATTATAACACAGATGCATGTTAAAATTTTTAATCAGAAAATCATTCTTATGTCATATCCTACATTTCTAAGAATATTTTCCCATGTATCCAATTATGACAATAGATATCATGCATCATCTTGTGTTTATTCAATTTTTTACCCTGGAGTGACTAAAACCTTTTTGAAAATTTTCAAACCTAGCTAGATAATCCTCCAGGTGTTGCTAGCGCCTTCGTATTAGGAAATTAGTAACAATGACAAGCAGACTCATACGTAAACTGGAGACGCCAAATGAATATATGAAACTTGCTACCTGGAATAGACGGTCAGCTGTTCTTTTGAAATAGCCTAAATTTCCTTATGTACACAAGTTAACTTAGCTTCCTTTGATACTCCAACTCGGCAAACAAGTCCATAAAATAAAAGGGCAGCAGCCCACCAGTTGGCAACAAGTAACACTCACATTGTTCTATTGATATATTTCGATTTTCAAAATTCAAACACCTCCAGAAATCTTCATGAGCACTGGCTGCTCGCCACTGCCTACAGACCATCGCAGCTCGACAAAGATTAAGGTGGTCCAAGAAAGAGAAAACCTGGGGGAAAAAGAAATAAGATTAGTAAGATAGAAGCACGAAATCAAGATGATATCCAAGAAAGAATTTTACCATATGCAATAAATCATCTGTAAGATCCATTCGAACTTCTAAATCTTCCGACTTGGAAGTGCCACTCTCATCACCATCATCTCTCCCACCACCAGAATCACAAGGATTCTCCTCACTGCTGTTATTCCACATGAAATTATGGTAAAATATCTCATTCCTAGCTGGAACAGAAGAGCTTTGATTCAAATTAAAATCTCTATCAGATGATGAACTAGGATTGCCAGCATCTGAAGACATAGCGGTCATATAATGGCAAGCACTGGAGCAAGAAATAAAGTTCCACTTGTTAGAGACAAAACCCTGTCAAAACTATAAAGCACATACTATCAAAGAATCCACTCACTTTATGCATTGCTTAATCCTAACTGCAAGTTGCACATCTAGAGGCAACACTTTAAAGTTTAAAGCTTAATATCCAAACGGGAAGGGAAAAAAAAAAACAGGCATTGATGAGAAAATGAAAAGAAGGCACTAATAACAGGTTCAGTGATCATGGAGAAGAACGGAAAATAAAGATTGCTACCATGTTGAGATTTAAGCTTCATCTACATTAAGTCTTCCAAATATGTCACAAGAGAACACCAAAGCAACGAGTTAAAGATTTCCCTTAGTTTTACTACTCCATAAATAAATACCATTTCAAGCAGGGACACACAAGGCTAAATATAAATAATGCACCAAAACTATCAAATCAATTATAATACCATGAAAAGTAGTAAACAACACTCAAGCACACACATTGAAAAAACAGAAGTATAATAGAATCTTACCGAGAAGCAGAGTAAACTTTAGCCCGTTTATTATGCATATCCCGATCACAAGTCTCATTTCCACTCCCCGTCACCACAGCACCCGCGGAAACTGCCACCGAACAACTACTACTGTTACTAATACTACTCTCTCCCTGAACTTGCCACGACCCACGAATCCCATTCTTCCTCAAAGCAACCACCTCATCGTCTAAGCCGCCGCCGCCACCACCATGCATCGCTCTAATCATTTCTTCAAACAATCTTAAAGAAGAAGAAGAATCTCGATCATCCCTTCTACTATTGGTATCATTCAGTGCAAGCCCTAACCTTGTAGCTTCAGCTTCTTGTTCTTCTTCATTTCTAAAAATGCCCTCTTTCATTGTTTTGTCTTCTTCTTCTTCTTTGAAAGTGAAGCATAGACAACACCAGCAATACCAAATCTTCATGCAATTTCAAAGAGTAAAGGTAGTACCTTTACAAACCCTAGGTCACGATCTGTTGCATTTCCAATTAAAGCCCTAACCTTCAGTGAAATTAAACACTTGGGTATTTCAATTTATCTCAGGAAATCGAATCCGCCGATATGGAAATGGAGAATTTTTTAACGGATCTGATCGGATCTTAAGAGAGCTGTGTCTTTTCTTCTTTTCTTTTATTTGAAAAGAGAAGGAATAAAATTGTGAAGAGATTGAAAAATAAATATAAGATAAAAATGAAAAAGGAGATCGGCGCTGCTGCTAATGGTGAAATAAAAATCTCTAAGAAATCGGGACTTCTTATATTGGAATATGGAAAGCTTTTGTTGCTTTCGCCATTCCTTTTCTTTTCAGTTTTTATGATGGTTATACGGTCTCTATGACTAGGAGGACCTAATACGTCGTCGTGTCTTTACTCTTAATGTTATATGATAATATATAACGGATTAATATTCAAATTTTAGCACCCTTTTTTAATTTTATTTTGTCTAGTAGGCAAAATATATGTGTGCGTGCACTTTCTATTGCTACCATTTATTGTAACCTTTCAGACATTGATATTCAAATTTCAGATTGGTCCGAAATATATACCAAATTGCTCTTTCTACTACCATTAAACATCTTTATGAATTTGAATACCCACTCAATTTATCTTACTCCAATAAACTAAGTTCATTGCTATTAAAGTCTGAATTTAGGAAATCTAAGAACCACTAAGTTAAAATTTGTTAGTATTAAACTTCACTAGCAATGTTATTTTAATCACAAATTGAATTTTGATTAATAAAAAATGAATCACAAAGAGTTTCGTAGATAAATAGTTTTTTATTTTTATCACTAGCATAAGGGCAACTTGCTCACCAAGGTTGTTAAGTATATACCTATGTTGAACACAAAAAAGGGAGCAAAATGTTTGCAAAACTGGAAATAGGTGGGAAGAAAATCCTTGTCCGATGGTATAGGGCATATAATTGGTGATTTGGCCTCATAACTCTTGTCATTAAATGGACCACCAACAAGAAGAAAGAATTAAAAAGCTTTGAATGCTTAGATTTGCCTAATTGTACGTTAGTTAGTGGAAGGCCTTGCAATGAATATCCTTGAATGTGGAAAGCAATAGCAGCAGTAGTAGACGTAGTAGCAGCACTACTGCTACTGGGCAATAATAATAATAATTGTGTTGGCAATGTACAAATTTAACTATCCCCAGAAAAACTAAACAAGCGATAGAGAAAGTTACATAATGGGTAAGACACCGACTCCACCACTATCACACTCTTATGGCCATGAGGTGACACACTAATTGAATCTCCTGTCATATATTTACTACTTTGCGTCTTCTATGGCTATCATTTCTTGCATTTTCTGTAACTGCATTGCCCCTTGTTTGGCTGTTTAAGAAAAACACGCGCGCACACACCCAAGAGTTTGGACTACTCTTGAACTTTTACACTGCGTTTGAGGAAAAACAAAAGACAGCAGAGAATAGAAAGTAAGGAGAAAAGTTTTTCCTTGAAAATTAAAAATATATAATATATATATTTTTTCATTATTTAAAATCTAAAATTATAAATTTAAAAATGTTCCAGATACAATAAGTTGCTACTTTATCCTTTCAAAACATTTAAGAATATAGAGTAATTTAATCTTTAGTAGTCCACTTTTCTATGTTAATATTTGGAATTTCTTCTCATTTTGAAGAGATCAATATAACAAATAAATAGAAGATATGTTTTTATATTTGTTTCTTCTCTTTTTTTCTTTAAACATGAAAATATAACTCTATTTTTATTATTACTACATCTATTTTTCTATAAATACCATTGATTGGTATAAAATTAAAGAAATGAGATTAAAAGGTACATATATAAGTAAAACTTTAAGAAGTAACCATTGAAGGGATGGAAGATTTTATGACATGGACAAAAATTAGATCTACGTGGAATAACCTGAAAAAAGAAAAGGAAATAACAAAGTTGAGAAAGTTATATATTAGTGTAATATTAAATAAAGTCAAAAAAGTGAGTGAGCTTCTCTTTTCTATGTCACCTTGTGAATTTTTTGACCATTCACTCCTAAGATTAAGAGGGTTAACATTTGGCTCTTAATTTTAGGGGTGAAGCGTTAATTCCTTCACTCTCTGCTTTTCATTTTCTCACTTTTCCTCCAAGCGTAAATGGGACTTCTTGATTTTGTCCTCTGCCTGTTGAAGTCAGAGATTTTTTAAGCAATGGGACAGGTTGTTTCTTCATCAACTGAAAACTCTTTTCTTTTCATTTTTACCATGGTGGGACCTTTATATATATATTTTTTTTACTGAGCATGTCTGTAAATTATTGCAACCCCAAGTTTATGCCCAGGTAAATCCAAGTACAGTTGACTGGAAGGTCAAGTTTTTCCCTGTTTTCTAAGAACAAGAATGCTATTAATCAATACTTCTTTTCTTTTTATCCTTAAACTTTCTGTCTTTAGCATTTATGGTTTATGCGATCTTTAATTACCTTAGTGGGAAACAACAGACACCTTTAGAAAGTCCATAAATTGACATGCTTGGTTTGGGTTTAAAATCTTTGTTGATAATTAAGAATGATTAACCATTATCTGTGCTTAAGAAGCCTATTAATGTTAATTAAGCTTCCCAAAATGGCAGCAAAGCATGTCCCATGTTTCCCAAATCAAATTGGTCATGAAAAGATATGTTGGGATTATCAGGTGGTGTATAAAAAGGCTTTGTTGAAAATGTCTAAAAAGCTTAGTCAGCTACGATGGCCGACCATTGACTATTTTTATTTTTATTTTTCATCAATGGCTATTACCAATTGCAACTACAAACCATTAAGTGTGTGTCTGTGTGCCTCCCCTGCACACAGACTACGTTACATCATTACTTTCAGTACATATGTCAACTCCATCTATCCTCACAAATAATTTTTTAGCCAATTTTATAGTTATGCTCCTAAATTTATATTGATTAGTTAATTTAACATGTTAATTTATGACTTAATTTAAAAAGTATTTGAATTTTATTTTGTTAATATATAATTTAACATATTTTTAAATTTTATTTTTTAGTAATATTTGGACAATTTATGAAACATATACGGAAGTATTGAATGAAAATATATATCAAAAAATATTAAAATATTATATAATAAAATAAATTTAAATACCTATTAAATTATTTCTAAAGCTAAATTACTAAGATTCAGAAGCATAAATATGCATTGGCCATTTTCTTTTCTCATCATCGCCAATGGAACATTTTTCATTCCAAAAAGAATTAAAAAAAAAAAAAAATCAATGTTCCAGTTTTTTCCCCTTAACATTGTTTTGGGCTTTTATAAAATTTGGAAGCCTAGCTCAGGTTAGTGATCTGAAACTGGACCTGAATTTGACGAAAGGGAAGTTGCTTATTAGGCCCAAAATAATTGCTAGTGATTAACAGAAATTAGTGAGGCTGATGAGATGGGCCGTAACTTACTCTTAATCTCGCTGGATCAACCCTAAACTCGAAAACTAATAAGGAAATATTATCATGCTATATGATCATAAAATGCCACTGTATTCCCCACATCCAACATGAAAATATTCAACATAAACTTGTAATAAATCATGGGATTTTCTGATAAATCTTTCACTGTCATCACACTTCTGGTTCTAACACAAAGTGAAATACATCTATCAAGGAAACTAATTTACAATAATAGAGTAAAATTCTTTGCTTAGAATCTTAATTTAATTCCTCCTTGCTAATTATAACAGAACATAGGGTTCATTTATTCCAATTTTTTTTCTTATATTTATATACTTTGGATTTTTCATACGTATGCTACTTATCATTATCATTATCAATTTGAAATTAAATTAAATTAAAAAAGATCGTACAAAATATGGCTGGCATGCACTTTCATTGCCTTTTTCTTTCCTGGGTAGCAATTGAAAGCAATTCTCTTAGATATAAATATATATAAAAAATGGTTTTGGCTAGGCCCCCATTTTAAGTACAGTTGTAAAGCAAACTTAAGGGAAGTGAGTGTGGACAAATTTAAAGCTTGTGGAACTTTTATTTACATTAATATGTGTATATAAGTATTCTTTTGTTTTTCAATTATATAATATAAATAAATAATATGAACAAGAAGAGACATGATGAGAAATCATGGTTACAACTGTAAAGGGGTGACTTAGTCGATGACAACTTTTTGTAATTATGCAAAAGAAGCCTACCCCAACAACAACAACAACAACAACTTACTAGTGCCTTAGATTTTTCAACACTCGACATTGTCTTTTGGCCTTTTTCACTTCTATAAATACATCCATGAAACTAAATAAAACTTTATTAATTGCTTTGAAAGATTTAAATTTTAGGAAAATGACAAATGAGTACTTCTATATTTGAGCCAATCCGATTCTTGTACAATCTAATTTGTGATTTTCTAGTAGATTAAAATTTTATATGCCTTCCCATAAAGCAGATAAAGAACATGCCCCAAAAGTATTCTCCCTCTCTCTCTCTCTCTCTCTCTCTCTCTCTCTCTCTCTCTATATATATATATATATATATATATATATATATACTAAGACACCTTTTAAGACGTTTTTCTATTTTTATTTTTTTAAACCAAAGCTTGACGAGTTCTAATCAATTAACCACTAGATTCTTGAAACTTATCTCTTTTCCTTCAATTGGATTCTGTCATTAATTTGACCACCCCGCAATCTATAATTTAGACAATTAGATGACTCAATTTCAAATTCGGTTCTGGAATCATCTCCCCATTCTAAAAATTGAGATTTCTTCGTGCAAATAATTAAATGTTTCCTATAAACTTTTTATCTAAAAATTATAAAGAAAGAAAAGATAATTATTCATTTTAGAAAAATTTAAATTATACATCAGTTTCCTAATTTTTAATTATATAATAAAAATTAAAGAAAATGTTAGCATCGTCATGGATAAAATCTTTAGCATTGTTTAATCTAAAAGGTCAAAAAGACGTTCGTGCATGACACGGTTATCAAAGAACGTATATTTTTGCTTTGCATGGGATTAACATATATATGCATATCCATTGGCTGGTGCATCTTACAAGAAATCATGATCTTATAATTGCCTTCCAAAACCCCATAGTAGGACCCATTTTCTTTCACCTTTTCTCTCCTTTTTATAGCACCAAAAACAGTAGACGAGAAAAAGAAATAGAAATGGGAGATAAAGCAACCCACTGTATATAATATAATATGTGTTTCTAGATTTGATTTTGCATGAAAAAACAGACAGACCCACTGGCCTAATGAAAATAACCAAATCTTTTTTAACCCCAAAAAGAAAAGTGAAAAAAGCTTTTTGTATTTGATCTTTTGCAGCAAAAGCGAATCTCATGCCTAATTTCTAAGCTTAATTGGATTGCACTTTTTATCTTCTTCTTGTGACCAAAAAGTAATTTGACCCTTTTGTAATTGAAACTATAATTTGAAAAACATAAAATAAAAGAAGAAATCCTAGAACTGAAACATCAAGAGATGATTTTATAAAAAAGATAAGGCATGAATTAGGTTTGAGGTGTCTAGACTCTAAAGTGATTGGATTACAGGCAAGGCAAGTAGTTGCATGAGTAAGCAAGATAGAGACATTACAAAATACCCATTTGTGTTTCAATAACCTCTATCTATTGTCCCCATAAATATAAAATTTCTACCTAATATTCATATATCAATTACCAAGATCTATTAATTTTTAAATAATTATTTACGTGCCAATCGATTTTTTACTTACTGGAATATATACATAGATGATGTAAGTAAAAATTAGTAATATACATTTGAAATTTAGTTTCTTAATTATGAGGTTTGAATGAAACGTTGTTTTTGGGGAAAATTTTGATCTAACTATGAGTACTTCTATGTTTACAGTAGGTTCTTTCACACCGAATTAATATCCGTGATAGTTAAGTTATGACAACCCATGATGGCCCCATTATTGACCCTGGTGGTCCAGTTAATTTTAGAAGCTAAGCTTGTCTTTTGGCTTTCAGAATGAAATCGTTGGTGGCTTTATTTTTCAGGAAATGATAACTAAAAATGACTACAATAAGTTTTTAATATTTTCTTTTTGAAAAAAATATTCCTTTACATTAATTGCTTCAATATAATCAAATATTGTTTGTCAACTATAATTGAAATGGTACAGACACTGACCCACCAATAATTTTGTAACTAGCATCAAAGTAGATCTCAAAATATTATAAAAGAAAACAAAAAAAAAATTACAATTGATCATCTAAAATTAACCAGCTGATGGCCAATCAATAGAAAATTGTACTAGGACTGAGAGGTCCTCCTAAAGATTTTCTGCCCCGGGGAAAGGATGGCCAAGGGATCAAAACTGGCCTTCCTATCAACAAATCTAGACCATTGATTACCAAAGTGTCGTTTCCAGCCCTCTTGGGTTTGGTAGTGAGGAAGATATAATTTGAAGTCAAATTCATCATTGACACATAATTGGATAATTTCTTGGTTTTGAGATACCAATTTTTCAACAGCAGGACCTTTTGGGTATGGTGAAGTGAATCGGAGTAATGCCACTATGTAGAAAATCTCCCCTTCCGCTGGTATCATTACTGATGTCCGATGATCCCACCTGAATTGACATTCATGTCACATTAGTACTAGAAAAGATTAACATTCATGCATTGTGAAATAAGCACTCCATGAGGAAATGACTGCTAACATAGTAAGTAAACCTAACCTACTATACAAATGTCACATTATTATTTATTGTGCCTTAACCTACAAGTAAAGAAATACTTAATTAGTTTATTTAAATTATTTGAATTACGTATCATTTATCTATTTATTATAATTTTTATTTATTTCGACTTCTAAAAATATAAGTGGAAATAACACTATCGCATTATATGCAATATCTTATTATTATTATTATTATTATTATTATTATTTTACAATATGCAAGGGAACAATAACCTCACCCAAAATTGAAAACCCATAACTACGGGACATTGGATACCAAAAGGATAAAAAAGAAATCCCATGGGAAGAAAGGATGGGTTAATGTTATATTTTGTGTCTGTGTCATTGAACTGAAACCATAGGTCACATGTCAAGAAGTTGGGCAAAAGCCATACCATCATATCTTGTTGAAACGAACTCGAACCATAAACTTATTTTTAACTTACTCTTTTTTTTTTCCTTTTCCAAACATCTTTTCGATAAAGACGCTATATTATATATCCGTCAAATTTCATTTCAAAGAGGAACATCAAAGGCCAAACAAAAGAAAAGGAAAAGGAAAGAAAGAATGGAAAAGATAATCTGGCACACTCTCCTTTAAAGATTTTCAAGTACCACTTTCTTTTTTTTTTTTACTTTTTTTTTTTTAAATAAAAAAGTTTCAGGCCAAGTTCCCTGTAAACAGAACATGTGGACGATTTTGACCTCTTAGCACGTTTTATGTGCCAACTGTAGGGGTAATCTCGTCCATGGACAAAAAGAAAAATCCGTTTTTAGAGCCCAGAATTATGGTGTCACTGTAAGCTTGGTTGGCGAATAAATATCCTTGTCGTTTCTCGAACGGCAAGACTGACCATGAAAGTTACATCACTCGAAACTCTCATTTCTCCACAAAAAGAGTTCAGAGTTTCTCCTTTTTGACGAAAGTACCCTCCCCTAAATTAACCCCCTACTCCTAGGTTTCCATCGACGACCGCACTTTAAAACTTAAACAAGGTTTCATGAAGATTATGGTTAAGTTCTGGGTCCCACCATATCTTTATCCCTCTATATAAATAAATCCAACATTTATGCAGTTTATTTCATTCATGTTAATTTAATTCTAAATAACGGGTACGAAATAAATAAAGCTGCTACTAGTGAAGTTGCCGTCTGCTTTTGTCCCTTTAATTACTATTTTTGTTTCATCTTTTGCTTCTGCGCTAAAAGAGTCACCTAACACTTAACCTGATGTAAACAGGTGAATGTGCATCTATACGTGTATAAATTATTGGGTGAATTGTAAGGTGTATTATTAAATAAAAAATTATAAAATTTTAGAACAATTTATAAAAAAATATATTTAAAAAGTAAATATTGAAAATATTTTAATATGCAGTTTTATATAATAGTTATATTATATAAATTTAATTCGAAAATTCTATAAATGTTTTAATAATTATATAAAAATACTAAAAAGGCACTCAAACTATCACACTCTAATTTATCAAATTATTCTGATTTTTACGGCTTGGATTTAGTGCAACTAAGCACATAGAAATCATACTGCTACGGGGACCCACTTTGTCTTGTTAGAAATTAATTTTTGACCTACCACGAGATCTTAACCACCCGATTTATTCAAATTACAAAATCTATGTGACAAGTGGTGTTGGGTCCCCTTATGTCTCGTGTATGCATGACACGTGTTTAGACGAGAGGCTGTTAGCCCTAACCTCGTCTCTCTCAAAGAAAACCTGAGAGCTCTATCTATCTTGCACGTGGATGACATGCATGGGAACAATAATAACAATCTTAAGTTAATCATGCTAGCGGTCCAGCTTAGGAGCATTGATTACCTGCTTCGCACTAGAGGGTACACCAGCATGGGCCCACCAACACCTTCCTTCAGAATCCGCTTGAACACCATTTGATCAAAATCAGCAATATCCTTTTTTGAAACGAACATGTTTAACCAAGGGTGAGGAGCGTCCCATATTCCATTGGCTCTCGCGTTTTCCTCTACTCGCTTTACACGCAATAGAAAATCTACGAAGGATATGTCTACTTGGAACCTTAAATCCTCCAGGAATCCTAGCCGTCCAAGCAAGCTGTTCACGGCCTAAAAAAACAAATAGAGACGATAAATGAGAGGGCATTTACGTCATTTAACAAGAGGAGGGAGGGGCTGGAGAGACGATAAATCTACAGATTCCAGAAAATGATGGCTTTTTGGCCATTTGTAGAACTCGTGGGGACCATAACGTCAGCAAAATAACAATGATCAGGCATCAGCACTATAACATTTCTGCAAAAACAATTTTACTATTTTACCCAACTTGATTACGAAAATGACCGTATAGGAAATTTGCACACATCAGTATTAAAAAAAGAAAAAACCGCAGTGTCATTATCGTAATTAGCAGTGATTGCATGGGCTGTTTCAATGCTCTAATCTGTCAGAAAATCCAATAGGAGATACATTATACCGTATAGTCAGTTTCATAGTGAAGTAGGACACGAAAAATAAAATAGAAATCATTTGTTCTATTTTCTCCTTTTTCGATTCTTATTTTTTGTTTGTACTGTATATAAGTGAGATAATAAATTGCTGGTATCGTGATGGAGAACCAGAATGAGCCTTTTCTCCGTCGCTAACCATCGTGCGTAATTTTTAAGTATTTGACTTTTTCACCGTCCGGCGTAGACAGTTTTTCTTCTCTAATTATTATAATTTTTTTGATGTTGGGACCCCTTTATATGGTCAACATCTCCAACTGGGTCCCACTTAGCAACCACCTAGGTCAAAAATCAGTCATCACTGGACACAAAGAATTGCCCCAAAGTTTGTGTTCTAGAGTAATTCTTTTAGTACGCCTACCTAATCGAACGCATTCTGCATTGCGTTTCAGATGGTTAAAGGTGAGCTCTGATGCAGGAGATGGCGTAAAAAACAAACAAAAAAGAACTGTATGTAGCAGTAGTTATTAGTTACCGTATCAACCGTTGACGGGTGGTCACTGTTTTGGTAGTGTAGAGCTACTTCTAAGCAGTAAAGAACTGAACCGGCGGTCGCAGGAATAGCAGTATGGTCGTACCCACGGTCCGGGTCTAATGATACAGAAGGCCATCCATTTACATGGTCATCACTATTGACAAACACGAAGCCTTCTACATAATCGAACGACATGTCGTCAGGCCGAGTCACTAACCACTCAGCATCCCGAGCGTAATCTTCAAACTCAGTGTACACCACCCTTATCCATCTCACCTAACCAAAACGATAATAACAACAATTAAGAACTAATAAACATATAAGATTACAAAAAATTGGGTGCCCATTTTACTAGATTTCCCAAATTATTCAAATATAATAATAATTATAGGTAATCATACACACCATGTCCGGTGCTGATTGTAACTTGACCCTAGCTCTTGTTATGATGCCAAATTGGCCAAGACCACCAAGTGCTCCAAAAAACAACTCAGGGTTTTCCGTTTCATTACACGTTACCAAGTCACCTTTTCCAGTTACCACGTCTAATTCGGCTACGTTAGAAGACTGCGGTCCGTAACGGAAAGCCTGACCACTGACGCCGGCGTTAGATAACGTTCCGCCAACTGTTAAGCCTAAATAGTCAGTCCACGACCTCGGAGCTAAATTAAAATTCGAAACGCATCGTTTTAAAATATCTTCCCATAATGCCCCTCCAGAAACATCAACAAACATTTCACCAGTCATGCCGTTAGCTACAATCTCGAAATGACTCTCTGCAGTAGAGAGCATATCTATGACAAGACCATGATCAGCCATAGCTTGACCGTTGATGCTGTGACCGTTACCTCTTGCTGCAACCGTTAGATTAGGTGACCGGTACGCTGCTCTGACCACTCTAGCCACGTCATCAGCACCGGATGGCTTGATTATAGCCAAAGGTTTGGAAGAATATAAACCGCCGAAATCTTTACCGGCCAAACCGGTGGAAACGCAGTCTATGACTAGGCCCTGAAGGTCTAGAGACTGACATATGGTTGTTGGCACGGCGTCGTCTGGTTTAGAGTCGGAGTCGTTTTCATGAATAAATCGTTCCAGGTATGCTATCATCTTCGCCGCCGAACTGATGAGCTGCGGTGTTTGTAATTTCTTGTTAATGTATTTTGATTTTCTCTATATATTTCTCTTTCTATGTTTTGGAAGTGTGCAACTATTCTCAGTTCCTTCCTTTCTTTCTTCTGTGTGTATCTTTTGCGTTTTCAGTTTGGAGTATGCGGGGGTTAAATAGCGGCTTGGATTATAAATTAAATAACAATTCTTTTATTATTATTATTACTATAAATATTTGGTTAAAATTAAGCATTCATTATTAATTAATTGACGTCAGCCTAAGCTTCAATATTCTGTTGACATTGTGATCCTATCGACATCCTTTGTCTGCCACTTCTAAAATATAAGACTTCTCTTTTTCTTTTTTCTGAAAATTTTCATTTTAGAGGAAATAGTTTGAATGGTTGCATCTTTATTTATCCCACCCTAGTTTTTTCTTTTCTAGCTTTATCACATTATTGGTAATTAGAGCTAATTATATAATAAGATATGTAATTATTTATTAAAAATTGTATTTATACCTCTAAAAAGAAATAATATATTACTTATGATCTGATTAATAAAATAAAAAGCAAATTCAATAGTTAATAGAGTCTAGGAGATTAGGACAACAGAATATTATTATATTTATTGTGTTGGTTTGCTTTCATTGGTTTCAAATTGCAAATCCTCATTCATTCATGTGGTCCATGCACCTATGATCTATTACCTCACTTGCTAATTTACTTCATACATTTCGATGATGACACTACATATTAAATAATTTTATTTTACCTTTATATGTTTATCTTTAGTTGGAAAATCTTGTTCAAGGCCACACTCAATCCAAAATATGCTTTTAAAGCAAATAAATTTTTTAACTTGTACATTGCCAACAATGTATTTCGTTAAAGTTTATTGGAATATCAATCTAATATTACCCAAAAAAAAAATTAATATTTATATTTAATTTCATATAGATCCACCGTATATTTTGATTAATTAAGTTAAATTTAAGATTATTTTTTATTTTTAATTAAAATTTTAAATTAAAATTTTAAATATACAGTATATTAACATTTTTTAAACCAATATTTTATTACTACAATGGTCTTACCCATCCACTAGCTTTATTCTAGATTATTGGATAAAAAAATTAATTAAGCTGAATGATATACATGACCACCTCTAGATCACGAGATGAGTACATAAGCAATAATGGGTATGCATGTTTTCTAATATTAATGAAGGTTAATTTTCAATTTCAAAAAGAAAACCTTATTCCTTAATTAAGAAAAAAAAGGAGGCCTTGCCTAACACGCAATTGATCAAGTTAATGCCATGATTAATTTCATTTTAATAATTAATTAGTCAAAATTATAAATAAATTCCAATTGTTTATTTAAAGGTCAATAATGGCCCTGCCCCTTCCAAGATGGAAATAAAACCCTTGCTGCTCATTTTAATTCTGAGACTAATAGAGGGTGCTTAGTTACTAATTTATAAAATATAATATATCAGCAGTGCCGACTTTTAATTAAATATAGAGTTTGCTAATTTTAAAATAGGTAGATGAGATAGCCTTTATAGGCACATGTATTATAACAAAAATGAATTATGAATGTTTAATCCAAGTCTAATACCACAAACATAAAATTATATTCTCTCATTTTCTTTTTAATTTTTTATGAAGATGACTTTTTTATTTTATATTAATTAATTTTAATATATAAATATATTAATATTTTTAAGTCTATTACTATGAGAATATTGAGTTGTTTTTCTATAATATCGAGTTTTTATTCTATAAGAGTTTTATAATCATCTATTACGAAAGTGTTGGATTCTTCCTATAAAAGTAATGAAGAGAAATAAAAAAAATTCAATTCAACATATAAAAGATCAGCCGAAAACACATATAAAATCAATATTAGCGCCACCGAATGGAGCATTTTTTCTATAAAATTGTAATTTACTACTCCATCAACACGATTGATGATTATTATAAATAATTTTTTTATATGTATTTATTGATATTTATTTATCTTATATTAAGATGTAATTACTAATCCTCGTTAATAGAATATTTATATATTTTTATAAAAATGAACGTATTTTTTTAAAACATATTTTGCAATGGACTATTGTTGCATAAGTTAACAAACTAATAATGAGATTAAATAAGAGTAATAGGTGAATACATTTGTTCTATGAATATACATATGTATCAAGTAAAATTACATTATTGAATCCATTAATAAAATCGTATATGCTTAAAACTTTCATCGCTAACTATTAAATGAAAATACTAATTACTAACACAATAGTGGATAGAAAACTAATGATATTTAAGGAGTTGTTTAGTACTGAAAATATTTTCCATTTTCACTTCTATTATTTATTTTCATTTTTATATGTTCTAAAATTTTATTTTCTAAATATAAAATTGAAATATATATTAATTCATTTAAAATTTCAATATGCTAATATTCTCTTTATATAACATTTACTTATGTTTCTGTAAAATAACCACAATTATAGAATCAAATAATTTGATTGTATGGAAATCAATATATAATTACAAAATCCACTTTTTGATTTTACTAAAGAAGTGTTCCAAGTTTTGAGGGAATTACATTAATTATGAAATTTCGAC
This sequence comes from Ricinus communis, assembly GCF_019578655.1. Classification (NCBI taxonomy): domain Eukaryota; kingdom Viridiplantae; phylum Streptophyta; class Magnoliopsida; order Malpighiales; family Euphorbiaceae; genus Ricinus; species Ricinus communis. The sequence goes on from NC_063258.1 coordinate 29,771,876, forward strand.
ACTAAAAAAGTAAATTATATATATATATATATTATTTTTCCTTTTGAACATAATTTTTGTTATAAAAAAAAAGAAGAAAATTATATGGTTGACATTATAACAGATAATTTTAGAATTGAAGCCGTTTGTCTCTCTCTCTCATCCACATAAAATATCTGAATCTGATAACAATATTTTGCTATTACAGTTGACTTGAACTCGAGAAGTAGTTGTATCTGTGAATACTGTTTAATGTTTCTTTAATTGCTTAGGGCACCGCCACTTTGAAACGAAGATCTGTTATAGCAGACCGAGAACAATTTAAAAAGAAGCGATATTATTGTAATTAAAAACTAAAAACATACTTGCCAATTGATTATAGGAGGAGGATTTCAAACAGAAAAAAGAAATGGGTATTTGATAGCATCAATAATTTAAGGAAACGGGCAGTGGAAGTTATTGAGGATTATGTAGTTTGTGTTCTGCAGTGCAAAGATTCCTGGGTATCATTTATGTATTTTGCAGTTCTGGTTTCTTTATTCTCTAACAATGTATATCTCTAAGAATAATTGATGCTGTTTATCCTATAAAACTATATATATATATATATACATAAGTCAAAAGCAACACTGCCCCTCCCTAGTCAACTATTTTTAAATTCCAATCAATGGAACACTTGAATTAACATACAGTGGACTAGCAAAATCTGAATTTAGTTCATAAACTCTTGAGAAGATTCATCCAACTGGTCTCAAATCTGGCCTCATGCTCAACTAATTTTGGAGAACACTTGTGAAAAGGGACAAAGTGGGAAGCATTTTCTTTTTTGCCCATTTTTAATATTAGTGGAATTTAATTATATTTTATAATTGAATTATATCGAGAAAAAAGAAATATCTTTCTTTCTCCAATATACTCCTCATGATTGTTTATATTATTGTCATTATTAAATGAAATAATAATAATAATAAAGAATACATGGAGGCCAAAAACCTTAATGAATAGCATTACCTCTAAAAAGTCTTCAAGGGTTAGCCGACTAGAAGTTTCTCTTCAAAGGGCAATTTGATATTATTTGTTTGGAGTGGTCAAAAGCTTTTAAGGGTATTTTAGCTCTTTGTTCATTTGTTTATTGCATTTACATTTATTCCACGTTTAACAGATAAATGATAATAATTTGAGCACTCAATTCATGCATTACTGAGAACATTTTGATAGTTTAGAACAATTAATTCTCTCTTTTTAATAGTTAATAGTAATTAGCTTTTAAACACGTGTTAAATTTCCATAATCTCCGAACTACATTTGACATTTTATTTGTTTGGGTAGATAAGTCAAATTTTGTTGGCCAGTCGTTCGATATCTGAATTTTAATATTTTAATTTTTGATTTAATTTTATAAAAACCTAAATTTGTATTATTTATAATATTTAAATACTTTTTGACATATAACTCTATCTAATACTACCACATATATTATGTATAGGTGTTTTTATTGTTATCATATTAGATAAAAACACATTTCTATTTCTTTTTTTAATTTAGGACATTGACACTTGATTAGCAATTTTTTAAAGTCTTATTTTCTACATTATTTTCTGATGCATTCAATATATATATATATATTATCTCCGAGTGTTAGGCCCCAAATGTAAAACCCAGGTCTATCTATTTATAAATGTTACTTCTACAACTCTTTGAGAAAAGTAACAGCAACAATTTGTAAACCGGATTTTTCCTTAGAACTGTAATTTGCGTACTATCTGATGAAGATAGGAAAAAATCTCCAAACCCAAACTGCCCTAGGGTACAAAATTTAATTCCCTCCAGGAATAATACACACACATATATACATCTCCATTTTTCTTGGGAATAATATATAGAAATAGATCGTTGAATCGACTAATAGCTACACTACTGGGGTACGCCGTTAGAAAAGCACAACATTGAAACTTATCATGTGAATACAATACCTACCTTAATATATTGGTGCAATCTCTGATCTGGGAAAAGTAAATATATGCCTCATTTAATGAAATGTAAAAACAGAAGAAATTAATGTGAGTTCAAAAGCTTAACCTATAGGAGACAAGAAGCACTCATTAAATGGGTTAGCAACGTAGCCTCCAGCAATCAAGAACTGAAGCCTTTGCAGCCATTTCACATCTGGGTTTCTTGATTTCTTCATCACATAAAATCACAGGAAGATCTATCTTTAGCAAAACCTGAGTTCACATCCGTCGACATGCTTGATGGATAGGCAGAGGCTCCCCTCATAGACTGTCCACTCAATCCTAGATTCCAGTACCTTAACAATGACTAGAAAAAAACCTACTTGGACACGTTTATGGCAGCCCAAGGAACAAAAATTCGGTATCTAGACTCCTAAATCAACAATTTCATGTGGAGACATTCAATTTGACATTTTAATAAGACGGTAAATATCTTGTGATTGAATTTGAAAAGAAAATTAATTTCTTTCACTTAAATCTTTTCTTTGAAAAGAAATATAAATATTCCATTCATGAAAATTAATAAGTATATCTTGATATAAAAGATAAAAATAAATATTAAGAAATACATGTAAAAGAATATACTTATAACAATCATCAATCGTGTTAATGGAGTAATCAATTATAATTATGTAGAAAAAAACTCCATCTAATGGCAGTAAGTCATATATCAATTTCATAGATGTATTTTGATGAGTTTGATTATTTAAATGTCGGATTTAATTTTTTTTTCTTTTCACTACCTTCATATAGGAAGAACTCAACACCCTCGTAAAAGAGGATTATAAAATTCATACAAAAAAATTCAAAATTTCTATAATGAAAAACTATAAAACTTTTTAAAAACACTAATATTTATTTATTAAAACTAATTAATAATAATAAAAAAGAAAAATAAACTACCGCCAATTTAAAAATTACTGATAAAAAAAATATCTTGCAAAATTTTACAACACTTTCTTTGAATGCAAATTCTTTGAATGGTAAATAAAACTTTGATAAAAAAAATAATAAAAATATCTTGCAAAATTTTACAACACTTTCTTTGAATGGTTTCACGAAATATTCTACATATTCTAATAAAACTTGTATGGAAAATTTTGAAAAATTCAATTAAATGCAAATTCTTTTTTTCCACTTTAGATAAAGAGACAAGTAAAGGAGTGAAAAGTCATTGCAATTGAAGATTATACAGGGTTGGATTTATTTATTTGAGTTGCGTGGAGGTGGGACCATAGAACTAATATAATGGGGAAGGTTTCCTATACTTCTAGATTATCAAAAATCATTAGTATGATTGTGAAATTACACAATAATAACATTTCAATACAATCCCTTAAACCTTTTTAATTTCCCCTTTTATCTGTAGAATGGGAGAGAGAGAGAGAGAGGGGTAGATGGGACTTGGACGTCCGACCTCACCTCTTATTCCAACATAATGTTTTACTATGTCTTATAACAGTGCAGCTGTTTATTATTCTTGTGATGGTAACTTAATTTCTTGGTTTTGATTTGGACTTGTCCAAAGGCGGCACCTTTTCTTTTATATATATATATTCTTTCTGGATTATCTGAAACCACAGTTTTCTTTGATGTAGACTTATTCTCAAACTAGTGATGTATTCAATACTGTGTTCAAATTATACACTTAACCAAAATTATATTAATTGATAGTTTTGAACATAAGAAGTCATTGACAACCGATTAGTAATAATCATCATACAATAGTCTTGCAATAATCGATTAAACAAACAAATTGATTAGCTTAGATCAGTAGACAAAGAGTATTCAGTGTTTATAAAAATTGGGTTCTCGTTTTCTCCATAGATAATTAACACACCGTTGCCAATTGAGCTAGTACGTAAACCAATTAAAATACTAAGGGCAAGCTCAAAAACTGATCCCAAATCTGATTCTATGAAGTAAAGATTGGGGATGATGCAATAAATATCATTCTTGACCATGAGCTCTATAAATGAAGCATGAACTCTTCTTTGTTGAAAACGAGAGACTAATAGAAAGAAAGCATGCGTATAGAGTTTTAAATCATTTGAATTTGACCAAATTAGCAATAATGTTTAAAAAAGTTTATAAGATTTTATTCTTTATAAGGTTCGTTAAGATACGCATCTATATTTTGATATCTTTCAAGTTAGGTATTACAGTGGAGGTTCAAAAGCGGCAGCCAATCTTACAATTGAAATATGTAGATTACATGCTTGAGCATCCTTCCTATGCTACTGCTTTTTGTACATATGTTTTCTTCGGAAAAACTTAATAGTTCAGCTGTATAATTTGGAATGCTTCAGCTTTTCATTAGTAATAATTAAATATGTATTACTCGTCAGAATATATAATGTTTCCACTTTTTTTAACTTTTATTAGGTAGAATAAAGAGCTAAAGTCAAGAAAAGGAAATTTCGTGTTCATGATGATGACCAAAAAATAAAAAGAGAGGACGTTTTCTTTTGTGGCTGATGATGTTTACAAGATTTTGTTTTTGTAATCTTGGACCGAAGCATTGGCTGTAAGAATGAATTGAGTGATTATTAGATGGGGTCAAGGCTACTGAGCTTAGAAAGCTTTTCTTGAATTGTTATATATCAAATCAAGAGAGGCAGCTAAAGAAATATTGACGGCAGAAAAAAGATTATCTTATTTCTAGCTAATTTATGTACAATTAGATTATTAGATAAAATATTACATTAAAAACAAGAACAGGAAAGCTCCTTTGGATTCTCAATTATGTCAGATGCACTTGTTTATCATTCTCTATACTATTTTAATTTGTTGCTTTGGGCATGATTCATTCTGTTTTTAAACATAATTAATAAATAAATAAATTATGCAACCGTTGCAAGAAATTGCAATTAAAGATTTTGCAGTATGAATCTTTATTTGACTTTGATAAACAAAGGGCATTCTTTTTTATATATATTTTGTCATGGAAAAATACAATGTAGTACGAAATAATTAGGATAATGGACTATTTATACATTTTAACCGAGTCCAAAAGAATCAAACATTATCTCAGAGGCGTGCGATGGACAATATTAAACCAAGAAAGATTAGATGTTCCTTGTTAGAAGCCATTGATGTAAATATAGACCTTTCATCCCTATAATCCAACACTGTTTTTGATACGCTGCCAATACCATGGTGTTGTTGATCTGATATTTGACTTGCCACTCCAGCTACAGATCCAGAGTATGTTCATTGGCATGCTGCACCCTCTTTTCCATATGATTCATTTTCTTTTTCTTTTGTAATTTTCTTGAATTTTGCCTGGTGCGCTATCGGATTAATTATTTACACCACGTGATATATATTCGACTATTAGCTACTGATAGTCCAGTATCGATGATTTATTACTTTTCTCTTGTGGGTTTTGTAGATCTCCATAGATTTGCAATTTTGATTGTTCTACTTTTATAGATTTAGCTTTGTCAATACTCGATTGCTTTTTGTATGTTGTTTTAATTTGTTTTTCTTCACAGGAACAGCAGAGTCAAGTTGCTGAATGATATTTTTGACTTTGCTTCCAAAATTTACATGCATTGACCATATGGCTGAAAATCCAATTATCACACATTGATAAAGAAACTCAATATGTGAGAGTTTAATCTGATATTCTTTTAAATAGTTAAGCTGCACGGACCTGAAAAAAAAAAAAAAAACTAATGGAAATTCCTTAAACGATTTGCTTACATTTTTATTTTTATTTTATTTATTGGCTCTAATTGGAATTCAAATTTACAAGTTTATAATATATAAGAAGAAGGAAATCTTTATAATATTATTTGGGTATCTGACTCTTTTTAGTAATTTTAACAAAATTGCTTGAAACAAGAGATATTTGATAAAATAATAAGAAGGGGTCTGTATACAATTCCCTTGATAATTTCTCATGTAAAATGAAGTTAATGTATTTATCAAACATATGCATCTTTACAACTTTGGTTCTGCATGTAATTAAACCCCGAGTTGGTAATTACAGACTAAAAAGAAAAGGAAAAGGCAAGTATCTAGCCGAAGACAGAATGTATCTTTCTGATTCTTGATGCTTAAGAATTGAAATTATCCTCTTGGATTATATAGAAAGGCATGTAATGTTTGTTTGGACAAAAATAAGGCATGTAATTGATCATTAATTTATTTTATTGTTCTTATCTTCTTTCATTTTCCCGAGGAGAGTGATTCTGAACGTGCAAATGAGAATATAAAATGCTGGAAACATGGTGCCAAAGCATGAATAATTTGATTGTCATATATATTATTCCATTTAAATGGTGCAAACTATGTCAGGCAGATCGACTTTGGACAGGAAAAATATATATCTATCATATCAGGTCACACTTCACTTTTGTGCATATAGAACTTCATTGATTGAAATCTAGCACTTTATTTTAAGTTGATTGATCGTCCAAAATCTAAAATCCAAAAGCCACAAACTTTTCACAAGATTATTTGTGTCCTTTTATCTTACCAAGCGCAACTTCAGGGAACATTTCTATATGTGTTCTCAGAATCTCAAACCATTTAAATGGTAAAGAGTTTAGGCTTCTTTTTGGGCCTTTTTAGCATGTTAATATTCCATGTATCAAACCAAATATTTTATCATATCAATATAACATATGCTTTAATATATTCCAAATAATTAGGAAATCATCCTGCAATGCTTCATATGCCAAATGTCCAGAGCATAATTTCTTTGGCACTCCAGAAATTCTTCATTTAACCATTTGGTGGCTTCAAAATATACCATCTTATATATTGTGAATCAATCGTGCAGATATTGTGAAATGATTGGATTATCCAAGCCAAACAGGTCTTAGCATCTTTTGTAGTTTAAGACATAATTAGGTCTTAAAAAATATATTAATTAGTGGATAAAACAAGGAATAGAATTAAAATCAAAACAGAAAGACTAAAGAGCGAATGTCTGCCGAAGATCATAAGAATACTTTTTGCAAGAAAGTTCACACAAATTAGAAGCTGCAACGTGATTAAAATATAAGTTAATTATTTAGATCGATGTTGAATTCTCTGATACGAAAATGAAATAGTGGTCTGCTACTGCTAGTCTTGGCTCACATATGTTGTCGGTCAATCCACAGGCTGGTACTTTCAGTTTTGGATTTTCTTCACTTTGTTTTACTTGCTGCCATTTTTATAAAAAATTGCCAATATGCATGTTTGCAATTTTTCAGGACAATGATAATGCAATTGAAAAATATCACATTCATCATTAAAAACTTGAACAAGATAGGCAGGCATAAGGAGTACCTCATCCCAGCAGAGCACTACTTAGAAAAGCAGATTCCTGTAGGATGAATTTTTGTTCTAACAAGAAAACGGACTGCCAATTTCTCTATGTGTAATTTAGTTTTAAGTTTCTTGACAGGCATATGTATAAGGAGGTTGTGCCATGTCAGGAAAAAAAGAAAAAGAAAAAAAGTAGTGATAGCAAATAACGCTGAAGAAGTTTTTCCAAACTGATTATAACTTGGCATAAATTTCCCACAAAAATTTATGATCTCTTAGTCCGATTAAGCTCATTTAATAGGATAACATCTTATGATTTGCTTTTTTGTCGATTATTTTATTTATGCATGCTTGTTTTTTACATAAAAAACTGAAAGAGAAAGATATGATAACGAACTATTTTATTTAAAAATTTGAACTGATAGGTAAAGTTTAAGAATAATTTTATGTCTAACAAATTATAATTAGGATCTTTCTTTTTATGAGGTGCAAGAATAATGTTATAAGTGTGAACCTTTAAGTTGCATTGGGTTGGCAATTGATTGTGTTAGTCTAGTGGATATAGGCTATAGTACTTCAGTCCGATGAACTTTCATCTGCATAGAGAGCAGCACAAGCGGTGACAGTATTTTGCCTTTTTTCAATGTGAACACTAGTTTGTTTCAAAGTGACAATTTATGAGGGTCAGTTCTCTTTTGATTCTTATATCAGGCAGTAGTATAGTTTGCACTTACTTATGGTGGGGTTACATCATAGATAAGTGGGATTTGATCTTACTGCTCTAGCTTGAGAAGCAGACGGATAGAATGGACCCAACATAACCAAAAAGTATAATGAAAAAATAAATAATCCAATATCATGCTTTAGGACCAACCCACCTCTTTCTCTGTTTTTGGACATAGAATTTATGCACAAAAATGGGTGATGGAAAGGCCAACTTATTAATGCTTGGGAAGCTCAAAACTGGTTCAAGCCCTTAGAATTTATTTTGGGTGCATCATTACAGGAAAAGCTTCTATAAGCTAAAATCCAAAGCACCAATCCAAAATTTCATATACTCAAATTCAAGATTAAAATGCTAAGCGCAGATGACCAATGATTTTCATAACTGGGTCATGAATTGGAATGCTGGTGCAAGGCAAGGCCAACTAAAAATTTGATTTCGGAAATAGTATAAGAATCTTGGTACAAGGTACATATTCACATTGGTTGATGTGAGTGAGAAGAGACCAATAAAAATTTCAAAAGTTTGTTTGTTGCTATTCATCAGCCTAGAGGTAGCATTATTGTGTGCTTTAGAGATATTCTGTTCTGGTGCGTCAAAAGTGCAGCATGGAATTTTTGGTCTGTGCCTCTATAGAGAGCAAAAGAAGCATCTCTTCAGCTAAAGTCTTTAAGGTTAAAATTTGAAATCATTTGAGTAAGGAATTATTTTTTTTTTTTTTTTTTGGGTTTTTGCTTTGGTGCAGCATGTGATTGAAAGAAAGAGATTGATGGGACTTTTGGGTTTGATTATCTATTTCATATCATTTGTACTAAGATTTATGTTCTTTGTTTTATTTGAAGTTTCCTTCCTGCAATGTTGTGCCCATAAGACATTTTGATTCAATGATGAGAGAGATCAGTTCCATTGAAATCAAAGGACATGATCATTTCATGGCCATAAAAAGGGAGAGATAAGGTTAATTTAACATAACCAGATTTTAGGAAATTAGAATAAAGATTCAGAATTGCCATGATTGTTTGTTTGTTAACAAATTACATTAGTGGCATTGTTTTGATGGCCAAATTATTTTATTTCTTTAAAACTTATCAAGTCCCACTGAAACCCTAAAGTGCTATTTAACTACTTTATATCCTAAGGTAACCAGAAAAGAAAATAAAGGTACCAAGATTTGATTATTTCTCATTAAGGAGGAAACTATCCGTTCCCTGCTTCTCAATTTTGTTTGAAGCAAAATTTTAATTTAAGAAAAAAAGGAATTGCTTTAAAAGTAGTGTTTGTTTTGAGGGTTTTTTTATATTGCAAATATTTTTTTAAATTCATTGATTTTATATGTATATTAAATAAGAAATCGTGAATAAATTTATAAAATTAAAATTTTATAAGAAATTCAGTTTTTATAATCCATTAATTCTGACAAAATTCATAAATTATAAACATCTCATTCAAACATTTTTGTCTGGCTTAAAACTTTACGTAGCTTGCAAATATAGAATACCTAGCTAATGAAAATCTAACCCAAGTGCAGATTGGCTAAGCCAAGTTTGGTTTTAGCCTTGATGTCTGTGTTTACCTTTCAGCATTTCCCTAGCACTTCTGCTTAGTTCGAAAGAAAGCCAGCACTAAATCTAATCAGATCAGACCAAACAGTACAAATAAATCATGGCTAACAGCTATAATAGGCCTAGTCCAAGAAAACAAATATTATATACACCTAAAGTCCTACTTTCAAGTGTCCTTACAGGGCTCGCTCTGTTACCATCACAACCAGTAAGGCAGCCCATAAGAAATTTGGTCCACAAGCCTACGTCACAATTAGAATTTAGGAAAAATATTATAAATATCTATAATTCTTCTTTTGTTTTATTTTTCAAATTTATGGTGTTTTTTTTTTCAATTTTTGCTATGTTAAAATATAAAAAAATATAATTTCTTAACTATTTTTAAAATTTATAAATTTAGTTGATTTTTAATTTTTTTAAAAATAATTAAAAAAAATAGTTTGATAAGTATAAAATTATATATTAGGTATTTAAAAGTATTTTAAAGCTAAAAAAGACACATCACAATTGAAAATTGAAAAACAACTATGATGTAGATTTGAAAAGAGAAAAAATTATAAAAACAATAGTTTTGAAAAATATTTTGATTTACTATTTTGCTTTAGAAAGATAAATTTGTTGAAATGCACATAAATTGATCCAACAACATTTTGGTCCGAAACAAAGAAAACATAAAAAGAATTACTAGCCGTATCAGCAATAAATTTATAGAAACTTTAGACGCAGGCTTAAATGCTACAATCTGACCAACAGAAGACAAGGAAATCCTTTTACATTGGTTGCCATGAGCATCATCAAAATTCAAAAGCATGGCAAGTGGCAACTGATGCAACCCAAAGACAAAGGGTCCGGCAGCTTGGCCTTCTGTTAACAACAACAAACAAATGTTTATAAAAGGACAAAGGCTTGTAAGGCCAAAACACACTAAAGATCATTTGGTCTGACAACACATTTTATCCCAAAGAGTAAACAAATCCACCAATAATCTATCCTGATTTTTGTCTGCAACGCTAAGACTCCTCTCTCCTCACGTTAAGGTAATAATGACATTGACTGCTGTCTTTTACCAGTAACTTTACTGTTGTCCACAACTTGACTGCGCTGGTTCTTGTTTTCTTCATATATTCCATGCCAAGGCAACATATTATATACCCATTTCTGAATGCGAATTATCTCATAAGACCAGAAATATCACATGCAAATGGACATATATTCTCTTCTTTTTGGATCAGCCAGCAGAAATATCACATGCAAATGGACATATATTCTCTTCTTTTTGGATTAGCCAGCTAAAAATAATAGCAGCTGTAGTATTAGCAGCATGGTAATATTTTGATTGTTAGTAAGAAAGTTGTGAGTTGTCATTTAGCTTATTTATTTTTTAGCAAGTTTGTTATGACAGCTGGTAGTACATAAATAAATTGAGATAGATTCGGTGTGATAGAAATAGTCTATATGGGCACCACATATTGGATTAAGGGTATTCAAAATTTAATACAATCATAATTCTTTCTAACTCTCTCTCTTTATCTCTATATTAATTGTTAGGTTATGCAACAATGGTATCAGAGCAGTCTGATTCTGATGAGACCTTAGTTGCTATTACAAAAATGGTAAAAAAGAGCAAAGCTATCGTAAATCCTAATCCAACCCCCACCTCCACCACCCATCCAAAATCTAGAATATAGAATCACCATGATTGATCAAAGGAACCAAGAATTCATGAGAGAAGTTTATAGTCATTTAGATGTTCACAACAAGCAACTATAAGAGAGTCATTCTTCTCAGTTGGTTGTACAATCTAAGCTTGATTAACTAATGGAAATGATGAAATCCTTCTCATGTAAACCACCGTCCATTAACATAGCTGCAACTTCCTCTTCCTACTCACCACCTACTAATACAGCTACAACTTTCTCTTCTCACCCCCCCCACTAGTTAATACAACTAGAAGATCCTTCTCTTAACCTGTTACCGATGGGGTTCATCCATTTGGTAAAGAACTGATTTCTAGCCCAAATGGTTCTCAATTGGCCAATGAGCTTAATTACTCTAGTATATCCAACAATAATAGTTTCTTCAACGCTAAGATGCGCAAATTAGATCTTCATACTTTCGAGGGCACCAACCCAAGAACTTGGATAAGAAATGTGAAAAATACTTCTTATTATATGGTATACAAAAGGAGCATAAACTAGACTTAGCTACTCTATACTTAAGGGAGAAACCAAATATTTGGTACCAAGGATGGCAGATGATTCATAAGGAGAAGAGTTGGAACGAGTTCTTTGGAGCACTGTGGCAGAGATTTGGTGAACTTAGTGTAGCAGATATAGTAAAAGGAATTCAACAAGCTCAAATACAAAGGGGATTGTAAAGGAGTATCATCAGAAGTTTTAAGATCTTAAGCCCCTCATGCTGAAGTACCACCCCTGGCTAAATGAGACCTACTTTATCTCAAGTTTCATTAGTGGCTTAAGCAACGAATTAAGGCCTATGGTGAAGATATTTAAACCATCAGATTTGCATTAGGCCTGGTAGCATGAAAAATTGTGGGAGTAATCCACTACAACTATGTTTAAAAAACAAAAATTCATTCCTAGAATTCAAATTCCTTACACCACTAGAACCACCACCTTCAATCCCTCTAATTCAATAAACCACCTTATAGCTAAACATATCCAGCAAAACCACTAGCTAAAAAGCTGAAGCAAACATTGACAGCACTACAAAACCAAAAACAAACCTTACTAAATTGAGAAGGACTCATGGCCAATGTTTCAAATATGGTGATAAATACTTTCTAGGTCACGTGTGCAAAAATAAGCAACTCAACGCCACAATTGCTACTGAAGATGAAGTTGTTGAAATGGAAGGAGCAGAGTCTAATGAGGAGGAAATAGAGAAGGTAGGAATATAAAGATTTCCTTACATGCTATTGAGGGAAGTGGGAGCCTGAACACCTTGAAGATAAGAGGAATGGTGAACGGGAAGGATATTTTGATCTTAATAGATAGTGGGAGTACCCACATTTTTGTGGATATAGCCATGGCTAGATGTGTAGGTAGTGTCATTTCAAAAGCTAGGACTCTTGTTGTGACTATAGCCAACCAGTAAGATATGCACAACATATCTATTTGCAAGGGTTTCAAATATGGTATGCAGGGTTATAAAGTTGGCTATGATTTTCGTACATTGGGGTTAGAAGGACATGATATGGTCCTAGGAGTTGATTGGATGAAACAATATAGTCCAATCAACTTTGATTTCGTGCATATGCAACTTTCATTCACGAGGAGGGAAAATATATTACATCGACTGGTAGCAGAGATGGTGGGGAGCTAAGAGCAGTAGAGGGCAAAAGACTACAAAACTATTTGAGAAAAAATGGTCCTGACAGTGCTGCACATTTGTACTCCATCACTTGCAAATGGATGGCAATCGAAGAAAATGATCCTTCCAATACAATAGCAATCAATGTAAGTACCCCTGAGCCTTTGGCTTTACTGTTACAGAAATACCATGTTATGTTTGAAGATCCCAAGTCCTTACCCTTTGAGAGAAGCCATGATCACTCCATACCTCTAATAGAAGGGTCTCAACCTGTCAACATCAGGCCCTATAGGTATCCACACTTTTAAAAGAATGAAATAGAAAAGCAAATTAAGGAAATGCTTTCTACTTTAGTCATACAGCCTAGCATTAACCCATTTGCTTCCCCTGTCCTACTAGTTAGAAAGAAAGATGGTATATGGAGGTTGTGTGGACTATAGGCAATTGAAAATCCCTTTACTGTCAAAAATAAATTTCCTATACCTATCATAGATGACCTATTAGATAAGCTCTATAGGGCAAATTTTTTCTCTAAATTAGACTTAAGGGCTGGCTATTATCAAATTAGGATGAAGCCCAATGACATACCAAAAACAGAAACACACCATAGACACTATGAATTCAGGGTAATGCCATTTGGCTTAACCAATACACCAGCAACCTTTTAAGCCCTCATCAACCATGTATTTGAGCCTTATCTCAGAAGATTTATTCTAGTCTTCTTTGATGACATTCTTATGCACAACTCTAACCTTGATTCACACCTCAAGCACTTAGAAATAACCTTACAATTATTGCAAAACCATCAATCATATGCTAAACTCACCAAATGTTCATTTGCTCAAAAAAAAAATAGAGTACTTTGGCCATATAATTACTGCTGAAGGAGTTAGTACAGATCCTAGCAAGGTGGTAGCTATGACAGATTGGCCAACACCAACTTGTATCAAATCACTAAGGGTATTTTTAGGGCTTACAAGGTATTATAGAAAGTTTACTAAGTGGTATGGATTGATTAGTAGACTCCTGACAGATTTGTTAAAAAAGGATGTTTTTTTATTGGAATGAAGGAGCTGAGTTAGTATCTCAACAGCTTAAGGTGGCTATGACTACAACACCAGTCCTAGATTTACCTAATTTCCAATAACCATTTATCTTAGAGACTGATGCTAGTGGGAAAGGAGTGGGGGCAGTATTAATGCAAAATTAGAGGCATGTTGCTTATATTAGCAAGGCCCTCAGTAAGAAGAATAAGATTTATCAGTTTATGAGAATGAAGTTCTAACAATCTTATTTGTTGTTCATAAATGGAGACACTATTTGGGTAACTCTCACTTTGTAATTAAGATTGATCATGAGAGTATCAAGCACTTATTACAATAGAGAGTACACACTATGCTGCAGCAGAAGGGATTAACGAAGTTATTGGGCCTGGACTACAACATTGCTTATAAGAAAGTTGTAGAGAACAAGGTGGTTGATGCCTTGTTTAGAAGAGGTTGGTCCCAATAGGAGTGAGGAGATTGCTACAGTATTGGCTATATTCTAGTGCCAACTTAGCTACAGGAAATCATTGATAATTATATTAATGATTCCATTAATCAGGAAATTATTCAGGCTTTGACCATTGATCCAGCAGCTAGGGAAAATTATGTGTACAATCAGGGAATTCTGAAGTATAAGGGAAGAATTTCTTGGGTAATTAATAGGATCTTAGGCAGAAAGTCATATTTGCTTCTCATGATTCTTCTATTGGTGGACACTCAAGAATGATGGGCACTTATAATAGAGTAAAGTCTCATTTCTACTGGTCAGGTATGAAGAAGGAGATATACCAATGGGTGGCCAATTATGATGTATGCCAGAGGTGTAAAGGGAAAAATGTTAAACATCATGGATTGTAGCCCTTGCCTATTGTCACGATCCGATCTATGGGCCTATGACCGACGCTAGGGAATGGGTAGGTTTAATGCCAATGAAACCTATAGCAAGCCAAATTATCCAATGATTCAAATAAACATATACATGATTATATACTATTAAAGTAAACCAACACTTCATTAACAAATCTGCACAGTTAAATTAATTCTCCAGCTAGATTACTAGCAAATTTTCTATAATTTTTAACAGAACAAAATAAAATATAAAGCATCAAGTACACAACTGCGGAGAGTCTAAAATTCCAAATAATTTGAAATACAGAAGTAAAGATTTAATTACAATAAGCCCGAAGGGAGAATGGATAGCCCCAAGGTCTAACAAAACTCTAGTTTGAGAATAGCAGACTGGAATAATACCTGACACTATAGCATTAAAGGCTTGCGCATCCTAATGGGTGAGAGTGAACACTCTTGCCTGCCTATGGCCTGACTGCTGAAAGCCCGAACCTGACTCTGAACTCTGCCCCCTGATTGGCCTCCCATAGGCCTGCCTCCAAAACCATGGCCCTGCTGGCCGACAAACTGAGATCCACCTGAGAATATCCATGAGTTGTAGAAAAAGTTGGTCGGGTCACACTAATAGATGAGCGCTAAGGGAAAGCTGGTTGACTGAAATAGCAAGGACATGCTCGAGCCATATGACTCATCTCGCCACACCTGAAACAGCCTCCGCTGGAAGCTAGGCACGGTTCTTGATGTAACCTGCCGCACATCTGACAAGTGCTGACTCTAAAACTAGAGCTGCTGTAACCCGAACTCTGTCCACTGCCGCTGAAGCCCTGTCCTAGCCTAAGTCCTCGGCTACCCTTCCAATTATGTCTACCCTTCTTGTGAGTACGGTAGCCTCTCTTCCCAGCCTGTTGGTCGAAACCCCATAGTAACCTCCACTGCCATAAAATGGCACAGCTGGCTGTGCACTAGTCTGCCCCTCAGTCTTGGTCTTCTTTTTCTTGCCTTCATCAGTCCCCTCGCCAAACCCCCGCAGGGTCATCTCCATTTGTCTAGCCATATAAGTCACCTCTAGAAAGCTGCTCCTCCTAGACTAAACCAAGGAGACAAACTCTGGGCCAAGTCTCGAAATATAATTGTTGTTCTTCTGCTTCTTGGTCCTTACAGCATAGGGCGCATACCTACTCAGTTGCACAAACTGCCTAGTTACTTTACTACTAACAGGTCTCCCTTAACCAGCCCATCGAACCTCTCTTTATACTCATGTCTCACACTAAAAGGGATGAAGTACTCTTCGAAACTGTCCCTGAACTATCTCTATGACATACTATCCAAAAAAGGATGAATATAAACCTGAACCACCAAGATGTTACCCTCTTTAGAGAAAAACTGACCATCTGGATGGTCCTCTTATTTGAACAGTGCAAATTTGATGCCCTCTTCTTAATCTTGTCCAGGAAGTCCAAAGGGTCCCTAGATACCCATCAAACTCCATAAGTCTCAGCTTAGTATACTCAGACATGGGGACCTTGTCAAGATTCCCAATACCGGATCTACTACCATGACTCCCTGAACTCTGGGTAGCCTGCTGTTGAAAGACCAACAATTACTCTAAAGCCCTCTGCATCCCAATCATGCCGCCTACAAATGCTTTAACTGTGACTCCACCAGCACTGGGTGCCTCTTGAGCCTCACCCTGATCTGGCTGGACTGTCGCTCGAGGCCAACCTCGACTCCTAGTATCACAGGTTGGTGCTGGTTGGGCCACTACTAGTGCTGCAGCTGCTCGAGTCATCGGTATAAAAAAAAAACTAAAAATAAACAACAAGATATCAAAACAACAACAAACTCTCTAACATATAGCACAGATACTAGAATCAATGAAATATGCAAGGACAAACTTGACCCTAATTTTGCAGTAGCTAAGGAAGCTAACCTATGTCAAAGAAAATCTAAACCTAAGTTCTGATACCAACTTTGTCACGATATGATTTGTAGGCCCATAACCGGCGCTAGGGAATTGGTAGGTCTAAGGCCACCAAAACCTGTAACAAGCCAAAATAGTCAATGATCCAACTAAAGGCATACATGATTATATAGTATTAAACTAAACCAATAGTTCATTCATAAATTAGCATATAGTTAAATTAATCCTTCAACTAGATCACTAGCAAATTTTCTATAGTTTTTAACAGACCAAAATAAAATATAAAGCACCAAGTACACTACTGTGGAGAGTTTAATGTTAAGATTTAATTATAATAAGCCCGAAGGGGGAAGAGAAGTTGGGCTGCAAAAAGAAGTCGGCAGAGAACCTAGTTGCCGCCTGAAAAATTTAATTGAGACTGTCAGTCTCGAGAGTGAATAAAAATCATATATCTAAAATAAAGCAGCCATAAATATACATATGTAATGGTTGATAAAATAATATAGAACATCACATAAATAATAAGTACGTGCCATAGCATAATTTAAAAATAAATAATTTTTAATTCATAAGGGACAAGCAATTCAGCAGAACTCTAACCTCAATCCTAGCAGTTTTTCAGCTCTCTTATTCTAATAGAACTTGCTCCCGGATAGCAAAGCTCAACCAGAGTCCTCCATATTTATATTACATTTAGGGGTGATGAGTTGATGATGCCACTGCAGGTTTAAATAAATGCGGAAAGAGTTGCAGGCTGAGATGGATAAATTATCTTAGACCAAATATAAAGAGAGGCAACATATCAGACTAAGAAGAGGACTTAATACTCGGGCTTCATAAACTCCTTGGAAACAGGCAAGTCGGTGAACAACTCCAGAAGTTTATGTTTCTTTTTCATTTAATTTTATCTTTCTTGGTTCGCTGGTGTAAATGTATACTAAATTTAGAATTTAAAATGCTTAATTATTTAATAGGTGGTGTTTAATTGCTGAAAGATTGCCTGGTCGAACTGACAACGAAGTCAAGATCTATAGGAATTCTCATTTGAGTAAGAAAATAAAAAAGAATGAGAAACAAGCTGAAAGTTCAACATCACAAAAATCAGAGTCAGAAAAGACTGAAATGGTTATGAAGGGAGATACAGTTACAAACAGGAGTGAAGAAGGTACCTCAAAGAGAGATGAGAACTGGAAATCTAGCTTTGTTGAAGATGATTTCTTTGATTTCTCCAGTGAAGAGCGTTTGAATTTGGAATGGATTAGCAGATTCCTTGAATTGGATGAAACTTGGTTTGACTTCGTTTGATGTTTCAGAGCTTGTTCTCTTTGCAAATGTTTCTTGTAAATGTACATCTTTGTTTTCTGTTAGTGATGCTATATATGGCCAAGTAAATTTAAGTCTTGTAACTATCCTAGGTAATAGCCATTTATAATTTTTCCCTCTTCTCCTCTTTTCAGATATTCTTTCTTTTTTCGTTATTTAGATCTCTTGCTAACTGCACTGTCAGGATTTTCTTGATTGAGAAAATTCTTTTATAGGGAAACTTCCCCCTGTATTCCAATTTAGAATTCAACCTATCAAGAATATGAGTTTTCTTTTGTCCTAGTTAACCGTATGAAATCTGAAGGCATTAAATAACTGGTCAAATTGTATATCTAATGCAGAAACTGACTGGCTCGAAAAGCATTAAGAAACTGTCAAGGCCAAATCTTGTTCATATATAAGTGGAGAAATGAACTGTATGTAGTTCATCACTTGAGATCACAGAATGGAGTATAGGGATATATTGACAATAAACTTAGCAAGCATCAATTACACCCGTGCGTAAATCATGAAAAATCATTACAAAATCACAGTTCTTCATATAAAGAAAGAGATCAAATACTCATCTTAATATAGTATAAATTGGTTACTGAACACTCAAAGAGAATCAGCATTACTCTGCAACCAGCAACTTATCCTCATTGTACAATAATTAACTAGCTCATATTATTCATTATATTATATTTGATGTAGGATAACAGGAGCACCGTGTTGTGGTCTAAGAGTGATGTTAACATAAGGAGCATGAGTGTACGAAGGTGAAAGCTCAAACCAGAAATTTTGAAGAATCATAGCCAGAGCCATCTTTGCTTCTATATTGGCAAAATTTTGGCCTAGACAAATTCTAGGTCCCCAGCCAAATGGATAGAAAGCCATTTGATCCTTTGATGCCTTTGAAACCCCTTCAGCAAATCTTTCTGGTCTGAATTCTTCCACATTATCTCCCCAGTAATCAGGATCATGATGAACAAATATTGTTGGCAAGTAAAGCTCTACTCCAGCAGGAATTGACATTCCTTTTATGTTGGTTTCTTTGAGAGTGTGTCGATATAGAGCAGCTACAGGTGGATATAACCTGAAGACCTCATTTAATATCATCGTGACCTGCAGTAATTTGACTGTATAAGCTACATAACATTAAATCTACCCGTAAAAACACGCAAAATTTGGGGTAGTTCTCACAGATTTAAGGCGGTTTAGATCTTCAATCTCAGGTATTTTCTTGCCACAAATTTGTAGAACTTCTTCTCTTGCCTTTACTTGCCAGTTTGGATTCCTAGATAAAACAATCAATGTCCATGTGAGCCAATTTGCTGTAGTCTCTTGACCAGCAAAATACAACAATTTGCATTCCTCTATTATATCTTCATTTGTCATATCACTGGCAGCTTCTCGTTTGCATCGTATTAGCAAGCTTAGCAAGTCAACATTGCTGGGGCTATCAATTTGCATGGCCTGCTCTTTCCTACGGATCATGTCCCTTAATGTTGCTTTAATCTCATCGTCTATATCATATCTCCTCTTGTTCTTTTTAGTGGGTATGAATCTATACAGAAATTAAAGAAGCACAGAAAATGATTTCAAACAAGCAAGTTAGAGATAAAAGATAAGCCCTTTCTTTTTTCTTTTTTTTTTTCCTCTTTTTTTCTTTCTTTTTGCTTTTTCGGGTAAATTTAAAAGGCAGTATAAATAAATAAAATGATCACCTTAAACCAGGAATGTAGATGGACCTGTAAGCTTCAAGGACCAAACTCACTTGTTCTTTTTGAAGTTCAAAAATTCTCTTTCCTTCTTGGTAGCTACTCCCAAAGGCAGTTCGAGCAATAACATCACCAGCAAGAGCATCAAATTCTGTTGCAACATCTATTTCACATAACCCTTTAGGGCTCACTAATTTCTTCCACCGATTGATCAGGTCAGAACAACTGGTTGCAAATTGTGGAACCATACACTGTTTATAGCAGTTAATCATCAGGATATCCTAAGAATATATAATTTGGCACGGAATATTAGAGTACTCTAAAATTGAGTGTAAAGACTACTAGTACTAATAAATTTGGCACAGTGATGCAAGAGTCAGTTTTTAGGATTCTTAAATTATAGTTTGAGTCTAGTTAAAATCCAGTAGTAAAATTTATGAAGATATATATAGCCTACCTTGAGTTTCTCATAGTGGAAAGCAGGTGTCATCAATTTTCTGCGTTTGGCCCATTTATCACCTTCTAAGGTTGAGACGCCAAGTTGTAAAAGATTGACAAGAGGGTTCAATGGTGGTTTTACAAAGTGACCGTTCTTGTCGGTTAACACCCACCTGATCATTTCTGGGTCCGCTAGTATTAACCTTGGTCTCGTTCCAAACCAACTCAAAGAGACCTTCCCTGTTTTCACAATCTCATCTTATGACACATATTGAAACATAAAAATTATATGGATATATTGTTTATGAAGTTGCTTACCATAATTTTTCACCATTTCATGAAAGAATGGAAGTACACGTGGATTAATTTGATCATTTAGAGCTATAGGCTTGGACAAGGCTCTCATGGAAGACTTTGTAATTGCTTCCCCGTCACCATTAAAAAGCTTGTAAGAGTTGCCTCTAATACCTTGCTTCCTTAATTGCTTCTCTAGTCTTTTTGGCCCAAACCAAATCATATAAGCGAATCTGATTACAGAATAGAGAGACAATAATACACAAGAAAGAAGTAAGGTTTTAGAAATGGAGCATTCCATTTTCTTTTGCTACAAACTGCTGGATCGATAAAATCTTTTGAGAAAAAAGGAGATCCAAGTGCTAGTGGATTTATAGGGCTCTTTGTCGATTCCTATTTAAGTTTGACCAGCTTAACTTCTCACTTTAGAAAAGATCCATTTGGTGTGTCAATTTCATACCACTCAACTGCAATTAGAAGGATTGGGGACCAAGAAATTGGTGTCGGCAATCTTATGGAATTGAAAAACCCAACATTGAAATTTTGGAATCAAAATAATCTTTGTTTTATATCTATTAGTAAGATGTTTTAACATATTATGGAATTTAAAAGATTTAAAATAATTTGATAAACTTATAAAGAAAACAAAATAATTATGTTGTGAAGTAGGTAAAATAAGAGCATATTTTTATAATAAATACTTTAAATAATAAAATAATAATAACAATTTAAAAAGTTGTGAAGTCTAAGAAATTCAAACCAAATAGAATCGTTTTTAATTTCATTTGATTCAAATTCAATTTTGAAATAAATATACTATTTGGCTGTGTGCGGGTAATAAAGTATTATTTTAAAAGTTGAAGATTTAACTCAAAATTTTAATTACTTTAAAAGAAATTTTTAACATTTGTTTACATGCTCTTGGATTCATTAATCATAGCTAAAGCCTCAAAAATTTCTCTTAGCAGAATTTTGGTTTTGTTATGGCCTACCTGTATAGTAAGGTCGGATGGGAGACTAATTATTATTACTTGATGGTGAGATCCACTAAGCTTAATATTCGTGGGAATGAAGCAAAACAGAAAAAAATTGTCTGTTTCTTATCTTTGTGTTGTTGTTTTTTACTATTTTTATTACAAACAGCAAACATGCTATGATCATGATGAAGTCTGTCATAAAAGGACATCCGAAACGTGGACAACAAAAAATTTGTCCGAAACTTCTGACGATGCCCTGTAAGGCTTGTAACCCAAGTGTTAAATAATGTCACGTAATCCATCGCAAGTGATGTAGTGCTGCTGTGACTGAATGTGATGTCTTCTTCTAATTTAGTATAGGGCTAAGCTACTAATATAATGGGCTAGATACAAACTAAATTTAGCTCAGTCTGTGTTAATATCTTTAATAATGTGAGGAGCAGGAAAGTACTGTGTTTTCAAATATTTTTAATTACTACATATGACATTCGTTAATGGTAGAATTAAGTCTAGAACAGTTTTAACTCTAAATTTCCATTTAAAAAAAGCTAATTACCCCAAAATTTAAACAATTCAATGACTATCAGTTGATGACTGACTGCTTTTTCCATGGTTTATAAATTTCCACCTTAAAAGTGGTGTACTGTAGAATGACCTGAGCTGCAGGTTGTGGGGGAAGAAGAGTTATGCCAACAAAAGGAGGATAAGTGGGTGAAAGTTCAAACGAGGAAGTTCTTTTGGATCGGCCATTTTTGCTTCTACATATAGTGGCAAGACTTTGGCCCAGACAAATTCTAGGTTCCCAGCCAAATGATTAGAATGCCATTTGAACCTTCAGTGATGGCGTCGAAACCCCTTGTATACAACTTTCTGTTTGAGTTCTTCACATCATCTCTCCAATAACCACGATCATGGCCAAGACATATAAAGATCAGCGTAGTCGCTCATAGGGACATATCTATCCAGATAGAGGATAGTCTAGATCGATTCATAGATAGATTTCTATCCAGATCATATGCATGTTGAACAAACAATGTTGGTAAATATCTACTCCAGCAGAATTTTGACATTCCTTTTATGTTACAGTTTCCACAGGTGGGTTATATAACCTTAAGACCTCATTTTATATCATTGTTACCTGCAAATTGATTTCATAAGTCAACTAAATCAACTGATTGAAAAACAAAATTAATGAACTTTAACTGAGTGTCACTGGAGTTGTCTTTAAAATTATGAGATTACCGAGTGGAAAGAAGATATCTAATGGTTTGTATAAAAAGTACTCATGGATTTAAGCCGGTTTAGATCTTCAATTTCAAGTGTTTTCTCCACAAATCTGTAAAACTTCTTCTCTTACCTTCTTTCTCTATCTTAAACAAACTCCAAGGGAGATCTTGTAACTTCTTCCCCATCACAATCAAATAGGAAATGATGTGCCCCTAATTAATGATCCCTTGAGATGCTTCACCAGATAATTAACATGGGCAACTCTCGTTACAAACATAATGTAAAGCTTTCGAGAAATTAAATTTTCAATTCTTTTCTTCTTGACAGTTTTTTTTGTTTTTCCACTCATTACAACTTGCAGAATTAGGACCGAAAAATGTGCATGTGGGGGCAGCTTGAAGATAGTAGCTTTTTATTTTCACTTGCTGTCCATGACAAGTAGTAATCCAAACGAGAAGGGCTGGACAGAGTCGACTGTTTGGACAATTTTGCAAATTTTGTGTACGTTGCGTTTGCCGATTTCGTTCTTTTCAGTATTAATAAGTCGAAAATAATAATTAGGCGATGTCTCGCTGCTCGCAATCTGGCCCAAGCACATGCATGGCCTATTCAAGCTCTTTCATTTTTCATAATAATTTTCTGGCTTTTATTTTTTCCTGTAAAAATAAAATAAAAAGAAATATTCCTTAGGGTTTAAGGTTTTTGCCCTTGTTCTTGTTTCAATATCTTTCAGTAATATATACTTTTTTTTTTTTTAATCTGATACATGTGTTATTCCTAATTCATATGTTTTCACTTTAATTAAAGAAAAGCACTGTTATAGCTAAAAGAAAAATCTGATAAAAACAAAAATTATCGTCATGTCTTTGGGCTACGGCCTGTTGAATATGTTATTTAATGAAAAATCATTAAGATTCTTTCTGTTCATCAGAAGTGATATTGGCACCCTCTTTTTCAAATGCCATCCATTTGTTCACAGGCTCTCTGCTACTGTGATGAGATGACCCTCCCTCTTTTGCATTGCCAAGTGTATCTATATATGCCGTAATTCTGACTACTACTAGGAGCATTAGGCTGTCCAGCACTATTGGTTGCCATTGGATCAAAGACCTCTCAATTGATCTCCGTTGTTGGTTTTATGGATTGATCAGTAGTTGGGTGATGTTTGTTTGAGGCATTTAAACTCTAAGTTGTTGGTCCGTTCGTCTCCATTTCTCAAATTTTGTCAAATAAATAGAGGAAACTACCCTAACTAACAATGAGATGTTTAGACTACACTTAATATTTTCAATGCAACCCACTTAATATCTGCAATATGAATTGATTTGGTCGAAGTCTATTAAAAAATTTATTTTATTTAAAAAAACAATATGAGAAATAAAGTAAAATAGAAATGATAAAATTGAAGAAAATATTTTAGTATTATGAATAACATTGATAAATTATTGTTGTATTTATTTGAAAATTCTATCTATCTTTTAAAATTTAATTTAATTAAATCAATTCCTCACAAATTTGATTATGTAGAATTTTAAATTAACTTTTATTCCATTTAAAATAATAAACTTTAAATTTACAAATAAACTTTATAAATTTTAACTAAATATAATATATTTTGTAAAGCTTTACTTGAGCTACTTAGTAACCTGCTCTCTGAATAAGAATTCTAGCTAATTATGTTTCGCTCATAATGGATGACTAAATTCAGCATAAGAAAATATAAAATTTGAATAACTATCAAATGATATTGTTACCAATTAACTTTCAAAGAGAAATTATAAGATTATATATATATATATATATATATATATATATATATGTATATGTATATATCCTATTTATAAATAGAAATAAATGAAATAGATATAAATATAAGAAATTTTCTCATATATAGATGTCTTTTAACGAGTGAAAAAATATTAAATTAAAAATTTATAGTTTTCTTAAAAGAATAAAAGAGATTTAAACTGTAGTAACATGAATGATTTTTGAATTGTGATTTTATTTTTAATTGGGTGACCAATTTGCAATCCGTTGTTTTCGCTGAAGATAAGCTTATAAGAACACTCCCAATGATGCTCTTTATTTTAAAGAGTGTAATTTCTATTATAAAGAACATCTTAAGGTATATTCATATATAAAGAGTAAAATATTTTATTTAAATTCAATAGACTAATATTTTATTTATGTTCAATATACTCTTTATATTTTATTCTATATCTTGTTTTATTTCTATAAATAAATATCAACAGTTTTAATTTCTTTTTTCTTTTATTTTTACTTTTTACCAATAGAAAAATAAGAATTGCAAATATCAATTAAGTCAAATACATAGAAACTAGTAGTGCATTTATTAAGTATAAAGTAGAGAGTAAAGTTTGGCTCTTCATATGTAGAGAACCAAATTGACTATTTACTTTATATTTAAAAAATAAAGAGTACAACAGAATGTTATTTTATGATAGAACTCTTTAAAATAAAAAATTTAATATATATAAAAAGTGAATTGGAAATGCTGTAGGTGGCTAAAATTCTTTAATATGAATCCTTCATTAAATTCCTTTTTAAGTTTGAGAAACACCAACCAAGGAATTAAAGAATACACTAACACTGCGACAGTACAATTCCGAATTACATACACACAACACGAGTATAACAAATGAAGAGTTCAATATGTTTGTCAAGTTCAGTTTAAGAAACATATATAAATAATAAGAAAGAGACTAAGCAAATTGTTAATTAAAGGTATCATAAAAGGTTTAACTTCCTTGTTGAAATGCATACGCCATTGGTATATGGTAGCAAGAGCTTGATTTAGAATACAATAAGATAGATTTAACTGGCGTTAGTGGAAAATAATTAATTTATAATTAAAAAAAAAACTTTAAGATGAAATAAACGAATTAACGATGAAAAGAGTTTTCAAGATCTAAAGACTAAGCGTTAGTTTGGTATATTTATATTCTGGTTTTTTATTGATAAAAAAGTAAAAACGTTTAATGTTTTTAGTTGTTAATTTTTATTTTAATATAAAAATATAAAGAGAAAAAATAGTAAAAAACAAAATTATATTATATATAGACTTTGTTTTTCAAACACTGTATAAATAATTTTGAAAAGCGAAAACAGAAATAATTTTAACAAAATGTTTTTATTTTTTATTTAAAGATAAATAAAAAGTATAAAACAAAAAATACCTCCAGAAAAAACAAAAAAGAAATCCTAAACGAAGTATAATTAATAAAAGTAGAAAAACAATAATAATATAATATATAACTATTTATTGATTTCCATAGAAAACTCCTCTAGTCGACTAGATTTTGAGTGATATCATAAAATGATGGATTATTGAGTGCAGAAATGGGACCATGCTATCCTAGATTTCAGCTGCCTCCATACCATCCAGCAATGGATGACAGGTTCTTTTGACCTTTTTATTTTTCTTTCCCATATTTAGCCCACATTTTTGGAGTCCTACTCGACCCAACATTATTGGTGTTCAGTTCTTCTCCTCCCTATCCAACCATATATATTTCTTTATTTTCTTTTACTTCTTAATTTAATTCCTCCAACCCAAAATTCGATTCATCATCTTATGAAAGAATCCTATATAAATTAAGTGTTTTAGATCATGTTTTATTTAGAGCATAAAATATGAATGGAATAGAACACTATGTTCTAAAATAGCTATTTTACATAATTTTTATTCCACACGTTAGTTCATAGGCTTGAATTAATTATTTTTTTAAAAATTATAATTAAATGTCATATATATTAGTGGGTGATAGATGGTGGCGGCGAATAATTTATAGAAAATAATAAAATAGATTTAAAATAAAAAAATTAAGAAAATATATTTATCCTAAGATGTGGAATAGTCATTTTTTTAGTTCATTATTGAATAAATAATGAAATTAAAGAATGACGATTCCGTATAATAATTATATTTTATTTAAATCAAATTTTAAAATGGAATAACTATAATATTTTACCAAATATGGCTTTATGGTTTTTTTTTTAGGATTTGTATTTTTTAAAAACGTTTTGAGACTTGTAAATTTTAGGGTCTTCTCTAAGTTTTAGGATTCTTAATTTTATTATTCTCGTTACTTGATAATTTAATTAGTTAATTTCGTAATTATTTTATATTAAAATTTGATATTTTAAATCTTGAAATAAGATTCTCTAATATTCATTTAGATAGGATAAGTCATGTTTGAATGATATAATCATTTAATTTAAAAGCAACAGTCTAAATCACAGTCATTTATTTTTAAATTTGAGGCTTCTAGTGAGAGTCCGTCATATTTTCCATATCAAAGATTGAGAATTGGACCTTCTTTATGACCATATCTTGTCAATTAGAAATTTAGAAATAGGATTATTGTAATTTATCATAGAATTTCTTCATGATTAATAAAATTGAAAGAGCAACAAAATTTAAAATATGAGGAATTAACTTTTAAACTTACTTATCAAGAACAATAAATTTTCAATATACAGAAATAATAAAATCTAAGAATTAAATGGTGGGACCAACATAGTGTTATTATTTTATTTTTTCATTTTATTAAACAAATTTTTTAGAAAGTACATAAGTACTTCTTCTCCATATTTGAACTGGGTTAGATCCATAGATCAAATTCAATTATAAAAATCCATTATGGAGGGAGGTGCAAAAGAAAAGAAAAAAGAAGATTTTCCTCACTTCCACATTTAAAAAGAAAAACAAAAATAGCAGTTCATTCATGAAATTTATACATTTTAATCTGAAGGGAAGAAAAAGGAAAAAGAAAAAGAAAAACCAACAACATTACGAAGAAAAATAAATTTGTTGATAATGGCGTTCCTCTAAGAAAAGGGCAGTCGATGGTGAGAGTCCTCGCCGGAGACACAACACAAACGGAGGAGAAATACGATTACAGCCAACAAATTGGATGCATTAATTGGACATGTTCATAACCATTTGGTTTTTTCTTCACAATAATAATAAAGGAAGAGTGGGAGGAAAAAAGAAAAAAGAAAAGAAAAATAATGAAAGAAAAGAGAAACCACCGTTAGATGAAACCTCGAGATCCGGAAGGAGACACAGAATTTAATGTCGGAGACAAGAGGACAAGGTACTGTACTGTAATTCACGTGCACCCCTTTTGTATACTTCCAAATTGATGTCTGATGTCTCTCTCTCATCTCTGCAATCTTTGCTTCAGACACTATATATCATTCACACGTGTTAACCTCTTCTTCTTCTTCTCCTTCTTCTTCTTCTTTTTTTTTTTTTTTCTTGCCTTCTTATTGGCCCACTACACCTCTACCATTCAGATTTGTTATTCCACTGAAATCTTACTCTCTTTTTCTTTATTTTTATCCATTTAATTTTCTTCTGCGTCTTCCATTCAAATGAAAATGAAATCAATTTATATAACCCTTTTTCCAGATTCAAAATACTCCAAAGAAAAAGAAAAAGAAAAAGAAAATTAGATTTCTGTTATTTTTTAAATTGGTAAAAGAATTTATGCTGTCTTGGAGTACCTATCTTCTTATTTGTTATTAAAAAATATCTAAAATATCTGTTTTTTTTATTAAAAAAAAATACAACGGAAGTAGGATGAGTTTCTTAATATTGTTTTATGATATGTTATTATTTATATCTATTTTAATAATTTACTTTTGATATTAAAGAATCTGAAACGAATTATGAATTGATATTTTTGGTTAAATTTTCCATATTTGTAT
This sequence comes from Ricinus communis, assembly GCF_019578655.1. Classification (NCBI taxonomy): domain Eukaryota; kingdom Viridiplantae; phylum Streptophyta; class Magnoliopsida; order Malpighiales; family Euphorbiaceae; genus Ricinus; species Ricinus communis. The sequence continues at coordinate 29,800,262 of NC_063258.1, forward strand.
GAGTAAAGCATTTTATTGGGTTTGAGAGTTTAGCCAATAAAAACCCTAACAAGCAAAAAGATGACGCAGTAATTTAAAGAAGAAAAAGAAAAGCAGTAAGTAATGGATCCATCATCTAACAGCTTTTATCTCATAAGTCTCCTCTTTCACTACGTTTGCGCTCTAATCTGATCAACAGACTCAACTTCCCAAAAGCAAAAACCACTCCTTTTAAATTTTCTTTTTCTTTTTAGGTTTCCGATCATCATCTTCTTCTTTTATCAAGAAAATGCAGCATCACTGTTATAATAATAATGGCGTACCAGATATCCACAATCACCAACAGCACGACCACCACCACCACCATCATCATCGTCACCAAGAATTGATAGAAAATGATGAATGTTTCTCCATTTCTAATCCGCTTCAAAATCTAACCCATCCCGATTATCAATTGAGCTCACAACAAAATAAGCAGCAGCAACAACAACAGTTATTATTGCAACATCAACATCAGGTGCAGCATCAGCATTCTATTCCCATAACTCATCAACTGCTTCAGCCCCATTTTAGACCGGCATTTCAACAGCAGCAGCAGGAAGTAGAGGGATTACTTCATTCACAAATAGTGGCCACACGGCAACACCAACCATTTTTTCTGAAATTCAAATTGGGTCTCGAGCAAACTAGTAGCAGCAATAAAGAGTGTGCTTTAAATCATCATAACTCTACACCACATGTCCCAGTAATAATGCAGCCGCCTCATCATTCTTGGAAAGATTCTACCTCCTCTATCAGAGAACCCTTTTGGTAATTTAATGCTAAATCATTCATTATTATTTTTCTGTAAATTATTCAGTATCATTTTTCTAAATCTGTTCTATTTTATTTTGTAAAAGCTTGCGGGATTTAATGCAAAATTATTCATTATCACATTTTCAGAATTTATTTATTTATAAAAATTGTTTCAGGAAACAGCTTAATACAAGTAACATTAAACAACAGTTTGAAAATGGAGAGCAAGAAGCAGTTCAAGGAAACAACAAAAATAATAAGGATCTAGAAAACAAATATAGTCACTTTGGTGGTGAGCTTGAAGCAATCTACAATCTTGCAAAAGTTGCTGAAACTAATCAAACAGGTTCTGGGTCTGCTCTCACCAGCGAAAACTCACCGAAAACTGCTAATATCTCCATGCCATTTAGTGCAGTGCCAGGCCAAAATGCTGGTGTTATTGGTGCAGATAATGCTGGGACTGGGGTTGATCATGGTTCAGAGAACTCTATTGGAGAGGAAGCTTCACTTAGGAAGAGTCAAAAGAGGATGAGAAAGAGGAAAATGAAGGAGAACTTGAGCTCAATGGCCCGTTTTTTTGAGAATTTGGTGAAACAAGTGATTGATCATCAAGAAATGTTGCACAGAAAGTTCTTGGAAGTGATAGATAAAATGGATAAAGAGAGAACAGAAAGAGAAGAAGCATGGAGGAAACAAGAAGCCGCTAAGTATAATAGAGAAGCCATTTCTAGAGCACATGAACAGGCCTTAGCTTCAAGCAGAGAAGCCCAAATCGTTTCTTGCATAGAAAAAATTACAGGCCACAGTATTGATCTTCCCGCTAGAAAGACTCCATTGTTGTGTCAACAAGAAATCTCAAAAGAACTCACTAAAGAATTGACACCTACAGATACAAATATAAATAACAGATGGCCTAAAGCTGAAGTTGAGGCCTTGATCCAAGTAAGGACCAACATAGAAACAAAGTTTCAAGAGCCTGGCTTGAAGGGACCTCTTTGGGAAGAGGTAAGTTCTATAATGAGTTCAATGGGCTATCAACGATGTGCAAAGAGGTGCAAAGAGAAATGGGAGAATATTAACAAGTACTTTAGAAAAGCCAAAGAAAGTACTAAAAAGAGGTCTCAACAGTCCAAGACATGCTCTTATTTTAATCAGTTGAATCAGATTTACTCGAGAACATTAACTGATTCTCCTTCTGTTAAAACTTGTTCAATGCCTCCTCTTAGCAGCAATGATGGTGTCGAAAAGCATCAAGGTTATTCAGACCTTTTAGAAGCCTTCATTTCAGGGAGAGACATTACTACCTCAACAAGTCCCTCCAGTAAGAAAATGAGAATTGATGAAATGGGTACTTCAATATTGGAAATGGATGCCGCTGCTAATGAAAAAGGAGAGCAAGGAAGCCATGATCAGGAGAAAGACGACCATGAAGATGATTATGAGATGGATACTGATGAGGATCAAGGTAGCAGTAGTCAGGATGAATAGAAGTGGTACATTAGATTTTCATTGAAAGTGAGTTTTTTTTTGTTTTTTTCTTTGGTGCAGATTCTTAAATGAGTTAAGAGGCAAACGCTATTCAATTTAATTTCTGCTATTCATTTGATTTTCGAGTTACTAGTTCTTTTTTTTCTTGGAATAACTGATTATTCAGCTGACAATATTTGATTATCATTCCTTGTAAAATAGAGAGAAAGATTAAAGTAGATGAGCAATAGAAAATATTGGTCAAATTCTTGGTGTAATTTCCTTTTTCTCTTATTAAATTCTTGATCAAATTATAGTTACTTCAACACACACAGACTCCAATTCTTGCTGTATGTGAATTACAGTCTTACAACGTTGGGGGGTTCATAATGGATTATACCGCAGAGAAAGAAAGTTCTCCAACACACTTTGTGCGTCAAATTGAACTGAAACGGTATGGTTAATAGTGAGGATGGCAAGATGAAGGTCCAGTAAAATGACTATTTACTTTTGGAGTCTCTAATTAGCAGGATTTAATCCTAATAAGTTTTCAGTGAAAAAACATTGAAGGCATTATCGATTAGGTGGTTAAGCGTGCAAAGCTTCACTCGTTTTTTGATTTTGTTCTTGTGTTTTTAAAAGGGGTAATTACAAAAATACTGTTTTATCTTGTTAATATTTGATAATTAAGTGTTTAAGTTCTTAAGAATTAAAATTTGGTACATGTACCTAGTAGATGTTTATAAGTGGGTGTATATAACAGGTCAATAATAAATTATATAGTGTATCAATATTAGCTTCTTTTAAAAATAATTACAAAATGATGTGTCAATTTATTAAAATTTAATAATCAGGTGTATAAATTTTTAAATTTATAATTTAGTGTCTAGAATTAAAAATTATTAATATTTGATTGAGTGAAACCACTTATTATTTATAAAAAAATATAATGTAGACAAATCAAATTTTATTATATTTTCATTGTGAAAGATAATATTTACATGGAGAATGATAAATTTTTTATTTAAACAATCAAAATTATAGAGATAAATAAAAATATAAAACTAAATATTATATATATTATAAGCATATGTATTCATAATTAACCTTATAGTTAAAATTATCATTTTCAATAGTAATCGATTTTGTTTTAGATGTTTATAGTGATGGTTTAAAGAAGACAAGGTATTGCTTAAAATTAGATAGAAATTTTTTAGAATAATTGATGAAAATATAATAAAAACAGTATGATGATGGTAGTGAGAGTGGTATATCTCTATATTAAAAATAAATATTTTAAAGATTTTCTAGTCATTTTATTCCATTTTATCTATTAAGCTGATAATATGTATTTTAGAATTACAAGTACGTAATTGCTATTGACCTGCTATATACACTTAATTGTGAGTACTTACTAAGTACACACACTAAATTATGATTTTTAAGAATTTAAATACTCGATTGTCAAATTTTAATTAATTCACATGCCATTTTTGTAATTATTCAGCTTCTTTTATATATGTGACCGATTCTATATATTTAAATGTTAATAATTTTTGGCTTCACAAACTAAATTATAACTTCTAAAAATTTAAATACTTGAATTGTCAAAACTTAATAAGTTTACACACCATTTTTATAATTATCTATTATTTAAACAAAATATAATATAAAATATTTATTTTAATTATTTTATTTTTACATATTTTTTTTTAAATTCAAAATAGTTATTAAGAATGATTTATTTTTTTGTATAATTTTTAAATTATTTTCCTCAAGTATATATTTTCAATCTAAAGCTAAATATTTTCTTAGCTCATGAAAGGTTATTTGAGTTTTATTCGGAGACATGCGTCGTTTAATACCAGATAAAGCAAATTCTAATTACGCGAGCAGAGAATAGTTCTTTTGGAAAATAATAGAGGAAAAGTTAATAAATAAGTTATTCGTTTTGCTGCTCTGTAAAACCGTACAACTTTAATAAGAGTTTTTAGGACATTAATTTAAAAAAGCTAAGGATTAAAAATAAGAACAAAGGCATCGACTTTAAAGTTTTAGCGATTGAAGAGGCGTTTGGAACAAATGAGACCATCATTCAACAATCAATCCACAAATTTGATGTTTGAAATTATGTCATTAAGTTAATTTTAATGCTTAGTCTAATAAAAAAAATGATAAATTTAGTTGAATCAAAATTTAAAATGAACGTTGGGTAGATGATTGGATTTTGGAGTATCTGTTGTAGGGATAAATGTAAGAAAAGGACAGGGCTTTGCTTGGCCCATTCTAGTAATATATGTACAGGCCTTTTGTTTTCGGTCCCAAAAAAAGTTCAGAAACTTTTTAAAAATAATAATATTATTATTATATAATCTTTTTCTAAAAATACTATTTTTCTATTTTTCAAAAAATTTATAATATAGTATATTTTCAGTTATTTTAGTTTTTAAATATTTTAATACAGTAAAAATAAAAATGAAAAGATATCATAAATTTAATAAAAAAATAAAAAACATGTGTATTTTTTATATTTGTCCAAAAGACTTTAGGTGTAGATTAGGTAAAATCTCATGTATAAAAAATAAAAAAAAAACATAATACAATTAGGTGACATGAATTAGAAAAGGAAAAAGAAACTGCCGACAGAATTTCTATTATTCCTAAAAAGAATTAAATAATTTGTTTTGTGTTATGGAATGATAAGAAAAAAACAAATAAATGAAAAGATACGAATATCAAATATTGGCATATAGTTAACAAGTATTGATTTTAATACTGAGGCATGACATCACATCATTTTTCATATTCCAAGTGATATTCAAAGCTATTTCATAATAATCAATTCAGTTGATGCATTTAAATTGAATGGCAACTATTTATATTTCATTTCATGATCATTAAAATATGGACTGATTCTGTGTACCAGCAACAGCTCCGCATACCCATAAACTATTCTAACATTTTATTTTTTTTAATACATTCAAAATTCATGACCGTCCAACAAAAAACTAGCAGGAAAGTTTCAGACGGCATGTGAAAAAATAATTGTTCTTGGTATAATCACAGCACAGGGAATGAAAGCTCAAACTAAGTAGTGTCTGTTGAATATGAGGATTCTTTCTATGATCACGTGGTTGGAAAAAGATTTTATGAAAACGAAAAACTATAAAATTTAAAATTATCATCGTGATCTTATTTACATATTTTATACAAATTAATAAATAGAAGGTGAGAAGAGTAAGTATGGCCGAGGATGATGGTCAAGTGCTACGGAGAAAACAGAACGATCTGGTTGATCTGGTCTTCGACGTACTGTTGCTCCGTCTGCAGATTTCAGAGGTGTAGGGCGAGATGTACATATGTTAAACTAAACTCTTTTATTTTGAAAAAGTTATTGTTATATGACGAGCTAATAAAATATTAATATTTACATAAAAAAATAGATCCATAGAAAATATTGAGGTGACGCCAGCAAGAATTGTACCAAGAAGTCAAATTGCAGTGTAAAATCGTAGATTTATTATTCAAACAATCCTTTGTGCATAGCATCCAAACTTCTACTAACTTGCGGTTAGATATGAAATCATACATCGGAAATCAACATGGTTACAGACTTACAGCTACAAGCCTACGACTGAAACTGTGGTTTCGTGGAATTTCGACGGTCTTAATTAAGGATCCATAACCAGTGCAGCTGTTTCAATGCTGTCTTCTTCTCCAATCCAGTCCTTGAACATGGCTTCAGAGTAGAAGAAAGCAGCTTCCTCTGAAGAAGAAGCTGAGGACCCATCGACGGGGAATAGATTACTTTCACATAATTTTGAAAAATCCGTTTGCAGAAATTCAGATAATCTGAACTGCTCTCCCTTGAGATCTACCATGAAATCCCAGCTGGGAACATCATTGTCATAAGAACTTATTTCCAAAACCTTGTCATTCGAGTAGGATGGCTCTGTCACATTTTTTGCTAAAGAGGGTTCTACAAGTGTAGTAGTGTTGGCGTTATTATTTTCATGCAAGACTAGTGGAGAAGGGAGATTAGTATTTATATCTTTCTTGCCTTTCTTGTCAATCTTCTTTGAATGGTTATCTTCTACCTTCTTTCTCAAGGTTGAATTCCAGTAATTCTTTATTTCATTGTCTGTTCGGCCTGGAATCCTTCCTGCTATCAAAGACCATCTACGTATGCATACGGAGCAAAAAGAAGAAGAAAATCAGACATGTATTACATACTAGCAATCAATAGATTCAATGAAGAAAAGTTAGACCTGTTGCCTAAGAGCTTGTGTAGCCTGATAATTAGATCTTCTTCGTCTTGTGTAATGTTTCCTCTTTTAATATCTGGTCTCAGATAATTTAACCATCGAAGCCTGCAACTCTTGCCACATCTCCTAAGACCTGTATCATATCAAGAATTGATCAACTGCTTCAGCATATATAAAATGGACTAAAAGTATTAATACTATAATCTCGATTCATGTTCAAGAAGCTAAGATTAATTAGCTTGCCTGTTTCTTTCGGAACTTTGCCCCACTTCCCTTCACCATGATTTCTAACATATTCTCTAAGAAGCTCATCCTCGTTAGCAGTCCAACTTCCTCTGTTCAGTTCCACCTTTGGAGTAGGACTTCTCCCCATTTTAGGACAATCTTCCTACTCTTTCTCTCTCCTTCTCTATCAAACCTTGTGTTAATTTGCATCATATTGTTTGTGAAACTGATGATTATATAGGGGCATTTTCCTTTGTTTCTTTTTTTTTTTAAAAAAAAATCAAGTGGGAAAGTCATTAATTAATGGCAACGTGTCTAATTTAAAATACAAATTACAGTGAGGTAAAAGCCAAATTGAAGGGTTTAACTATTTTCTTGCCTCAATAATCATTTTAATTTGAAATCCTTCATAATTTGACAATATCGCCGTATTTGTTTATCTTTATAGCGGCAGCCCTATTGTTGTTGTATTCCATTTCGTTTGCACACCTGATGACCATAGATGATTTGCATAAAAATGGACTAATGCTACATAACATAAGAGTAGTAACCTTTTGGACTTAAAAAAAAAAAGGGGGCTACTGCCCTCTTTTTCTTCATAAGCACAACATAGGAATGACAATTTGTATATACCCTATGAGTACCCATATGAATCCTACCCAATCAAATCGGGTAACATTCAAGTTGATTAGATAATGAGTGCGAGAAATCCATACCTAAAGAAACTGTTGGGTATGCATAGACATTATAATACTCTATCTATACTTATATCCATATTTTACTCAAATTATTTTTCTTTTAAATTATATGTATAATATTAAAAAATTTATATTTAATTATTCATCTTTCCTTTTAATATTTTATTTTTACTATTTTAATATAATTTATTTGAATATATTATATATTATTTTAATTAAATAAGGTTATTATATATGCATTAAGATCTTGATATATAAATGATTAATAAATTAATGATTTCCACTAACCAATAAAATCTTTCGATTCTGATTTAGGCCAATGCCCTAAATTAATAGTCTCGTTAAATACATCTAATGATGGATTTATTTAGCCTATATTTTCTACTATTCTTTTATGTATATAAATAATAAGTTTTGAATTCTATGTATATCTATATGCATATAAGATTTTAGTGATATTTTTTTTAATTTATAATTCATATATAAATTTGATAGAAGAAAAAATACATAAAAAAATAATTAAAACATAATAAATATTAGTTTATTGATATTTACTAAAACATCCATTGCTAAATAAATAATCTCTATAAACTATAATATTTTTAGCCATAATAATATTATTTTATAAAAAAATTACTATATATTGATAATTATTTAATGAGTTATTTATGAATTATCTAAAATTTTATAAGTATGAGGATGAGCTTTAAATGAGTATAGATAGAACATATATCTTTTTTAAGTATGGGTAAATTATACTCATACATATAGGTATTACCTCAACCCAACTTTATGGCCTAATGCATAAAACAACACTAAACTTTTATATTTTTCTCAATTGGTATCCTAAATATTTTTTAACCACTTTAATACCTATACTTGCGATTTTTATTCTATTACATACGCACTTATTTGCATGTGAAGCTGGTGCCTACCACAAATTCTCAATTACTAGGTTTATATTAAATTTGATTAAAATTCATAAAATTTATAAAATTTTATATAATTAAATTTATATGAAATTAGTTATAGGTAATAAAATAGATATAATTTTAAATGAATTTTGGTCTGTTTTATCTTTCATGCCTTATTCTAAAATAAAATAAATTATTTTATAGATTTCAACTAAATATAGTATTAAAATTATGTGGGAAAAAATGAAATCAATTTTTAATTTTTTTAATTTTAAAAGTTACTTTAAAAAAATAGATTTAACAAAAATAATTATAAAGATATTTAAAAGTAATTTATTAAATTAAAAAGTATCAAAATCTAATTTTAAAATATTCAGTAACTAAAATATGATGAAACCGAGTTAAATGAAATATCATCAAAATTAGACTTGACTCGTTTAATTTAATAAACTTAATTTATTTAATTAGATTTATAATGTAAAATATTATGATGCTTGCATTAATCGATGCAAATAATTTTAATCTCGATTAACCCAATTTTAGCTTTCAGGAAGAGAAATCTCTCAACAAGCCATTCAAATCATAAATTTTCTTTTCTTTTCTTTTTTGAAAAAACACGTGAATCATAATGTATTATAAAACCTTTGATATTAGGAAAGAGCGGCATCCGTAGCTTGTCCCTTTTCATTCGAAAACTGATGACGACTGATGATTTGAAATAAATGCATAAACTAGGAGAAGTGGAGTTGCTGCATAATAAAAGCGACCTTCTGGGACTTAAAAAGGGTTGCTGACCAAAATTCTTTTTGTGCAATTAAAGCATATCAAGGTTTGCTAGAGTTTCAGCAACAATTTTTGTCCGTAGAATTACTTCCAGAAAAAAGGATACCACCTTAAATAGGGCAACTGATGTGCCACCACAAGTTTTTATTTTCTTTCTTCCGAGATGCACCTGTTCCTTTGGCATTACTCTACTGAGATTTTTCCTAGCTCAGACAGGCATTTATTCTCTAACCTAGCAAGACATTGGCATAAAAACGGCCACTTCCTCCCAATTTGGAGGAGTCATGCTCTAACTGTATGTATGTACCCATTAATTATCTTAATTTCTCTGGATTAGTTACTAAAATTATATATACAATCACGTGCTTAATTTATTGGCAGTAGAAGTCTAAGATCTCGAGAGATGGATTTGTTGCTAGGAAGGAATCTGATGTCTGTGGGGAAAACCTAACCACCCCCCTCCCACATGTGAAAATTCGTTTAAATGATGACCAAAGGGATCAGAGCATTTACAAACCCATCTTTAATTTATTCCTTTGAACATGAATTACTTTGTCTTATTCAAAATGCTACTTGGTTAGGTATCCTCCAACCAGTGGATATATACTTGAACTGCGCTGACAGTCGATGGAAATAGATATACGACATCGATGCTTTTTGTTACTTCAATTTGGTTTCAAGTAGTATTTGATTTCATTATATAGACAGACGACACATGCAATTATGTAAATAAACTATTATTTGTCGGTTCATATAATGGATTTGAGGATTGGTTACATCAGAATCAACGTCCATATAGTTTAAAGAAACGAGAAAAATTAAATAGTAAAGAAATATCAGCATGCATTTTCCATGGTTCTGATTGATGTTGGCCAGCTGCCCTCTGCAAACGGCAGAAAAAAAATAAGTTTTATTTGCCAGTTTGTTTTCTTTTTTAACAATTCAAGTCTAATTAGACCGGTAATGACTTTTCTCTATGAGCCCACTTGGAATTAATTTTAAATAATTTTAAAACTAAATAAATATGGACTCATTTGGGAAATAATAATTTCTGCTGACAATCTTAATCATCTACAAAAATAATATCAATTTTATTTAATATAATTCATCCGAAATAAGAGTAAAAAATTGATTATTGATAAAAATTAAAAATGAAAACAATCCGGCAATTATGATTGATAAAAGCTTTAAGAAATTAAAAAGAAAATTATTAGAATAACTTATGCTTATATCTTTTAGCCGAGTTAGAGATAACTCTTTAATACAATCTGGTAATCATGTTTTTATTTCAGCGGCTATCTTATTTCATTAATGGACTTTTAAATGTTGAAATGAGTATAATTACAAAGATTATTAATACAAATCTTCACTATGTTACAGTAATATTCCATCTATTAAGTTTTTACTTTTTTTTTTTTCAAAAATAAAACGATGAAACGATTTGAGCATTCCCAACAATATTATTTATATGTCTTTCTATTAAATTATAAATAATTAATTCTCTATTTTAATTTGTGTGTATTCCAACAATACTTTCTGTTTTACTCCCAAATTAGCTTTTTTATTAATAAAATAAAAAGAAAAAAAGAGAAATAAATAAAATCAGAGAATGTATCTCTTAAAGGAAAAAAATATAAATAAAAAATAATATATTTAGGAGTTACTCATTTTAAAGAAAATTGACGAATGAGAAAGTCTTTTGAAAATTTAATTTTTGTATATGTTCTCCATAACATCACAAACAAACTCTTAAATTATGCTGTTTCTTTATTATACAACCATATATAAATCTCAAGAGTTTTTCTAATTTATTATTATTTTTAAAATGACTTTAAATATATTATATTATTTGGCTTAATGTATCTGTGGCCCCTTGTATTTGTCAAATTTAGTCATTTTGCCCCCTCAACTTTCAAAGAAGCCACTTAAACACATGAACTTGCCTATAATGTTACTCATAAATACCTTTGTGCACAATTGGCAGGTGTAGATACACACGAATTTAAACGAGTAATATATAAAAAGGACATGCTACATGGAAAAATAGAATTACATATTTATTTATTTTTACAACGGTAACAAGGGGTTTTACACATTTAAGTCTTCTTCATCTTCCTTAAACTTCATTTTCTCAATTTTTCTTCTTCTCCTTTCTTTGTTGTCTGCAATTGTCAATTTCTTTCACCGAATTGAAAAGAAATTCTTCTGATTCTAATCTCCAAATTATAAAATTTAATTTTTAAGAGCAGTTCTACGACTACCAGCAAAAGAAAAACAGAGAGAAAATGATGAAGAATGCGATGGAGAAAGAGTCATCGGAGGAAGGAATTCCATTTCAACTGTCTAACGAGAAAGATGGACATAAAGCCATTTGATGATATTTATGATTGTTTTATCCTTGATTTTGATCAATCTGAGTGTATTTCCTACATATCTATTTTCTTTGACAATGATTCATCGATCACTGGAGAAAGGGGCAAGATTTGGTTCTGTTTCTCTCCTTTTCCTGTATCATTTCATTATAATCTGTGATCTTAAGGAATTTGCACTACTAGAAAGAAACATGTAAAGTCATATATTTAATCCTTGTGCTGTATAATCATATTACACAGAGATTACTCACATGCAAGGTATCTTTGTCTCAAGTACTCTTTTGATACACCATGAGAACTTTTGCCAATTGGTGATTTAAATTTTCCCTTTCTATTTAGTTAACTTATATGTTTAATTTCTTCTGGATGTATAAGAAAATGACAATATTAATTTATCCCAGTGCTACTGCGATTTTGGATTTTATGTGATACCGATGCATTAAGTGCATATTATTTTTCTTTTTTTAAAAAAAAAAAAAAAACTTTTTTCTTTAAAAGTCATATTTTATCTCTTCACTTAATTTTTTTTTTATTTTATTAATAAAAATTTAACTAAAATATAAAATAGAGAATATTTTTGAAATGCATACACATTTCAAGACCAATTAAAATAAAAAAAAATTATTTATTTATAATATAATAAAAAATTATTTGTTGGAAGATGACTACCACCACACTATTACATGTTTTAACCCAAGATTGCAGAAACTGCCATTAGTAGTTGAAATGTCACCACGCAGAATAAATTAGAATTATTTATGTTTCGACACATTTAATTATGTTGCAATTATGATTTTTCAGAATTTATTTTCTCATTCAAGGTCGAGACTCATATATTTTTTTAATTGAATAATTTATTCAAAAATAATTTAATTTATGCATTTGACAAGAGTTGTTTTTTCTCAACCTTATTAATAAAATGGATTTTGTTTGTCAAATCGCAATTCTCAATCATTACAATCAAATATCATAGTTTGAATTATAATTACCTTTTTAGAAATTAAAAATTAATATTAATTAAAAGATTAGAAAAATATATATATATATATATATATATATATATATATATATATATATATATATATATATATGCAATTTCAATCTAACAAAAAAGGCAATCCGAATTCAGTATCCATATATGTACAAGAAGTCATCCTTGAGCCGCCACAATAAGTCAAATGCCTATATGATTTGATTAACCACAAATTCACACTAATGATGCTCACTGCACTCACCTACAGCCAATATTAAAATTAACAGTTAATATCATAAATTGAGACCAGCTCAATTACAATAATAATAATAATAATAAAAACAAATAGTGACTAAGAAAGTTAGAGAAGATTCTTCTTCTACTACTGATAAAAAAGGTTCTACATTGTAAGATAATACTATCAACTATATTGTTCATCCCGTTTGATAGTTACATCAAATATAAAATTTAACCTAAACAAAGGGTAGTCTTCTGAACATGCATTTTATCTTGGAGTGTAAGTCACTAATAATGACTAAATTAGCTTGACAAAGCTTTAACAGAGAAACTTGCAGGAAGCTTCCATAGTGCAGTCGTAGAATTAAAGAGGCTTTAGTCTAAGATTTGAGCAATTATTTAGAAAATTAAGTGACTAAAATGCTTGATACGTAGGTAGGATGATGTCAATTCGATTGGACCAAAGCAAACGAAATACTTTGTATGGCCAGGACAACATTGTATCTATAATATCTAATTTCCACTTGTTTTCCGCCCTCGAGCAATTGTCACTTGTCAATTATGTATATAATGCTTTACAAAATTAAGTTGTAGACGTAAGAGTTGATTGAAATAAAGGCATTAGTGTTTAACAACTCTAACCAACCTAATAGAAAATACTTCACTTTATCATGGCTATTACAGACACTTGTATTTAGCTTAAATCTTTTAAGGATTTTACACTAGAAATTTTATAAAATTCATGAATTTAGCTAAAATTTATTGTTTGTCAAGTCTTAATATGTGGGTTTTAAGAAATTCACCGCTCTTCAAAGTTTTTTTTTTTTTTAAGATTTTTAATTCCCATTTACAAGTGTGAAATTTTAAAATCCATCATTTTAAAAGAATGATGGACTGTTATAATAATTTTTTATTCTAATATTGTCTTAAATCTAAAGATTCTAAAATCAACGCATAATTCCAATATGTGACATTAACTTGACTAATTATATAGGCGTCTACATCGGTTCATAGGAAATCCATTTGGTTAATACAGAAAGAAAAAGCCACAGTGCGAAACAAGCAAACTTGTAAGTAATAAGTTTATGATGATTGGAGCAGTAGTTTATCATTGAAGATTTTTGAAATATTACATAAGCAATCTTTCTGTAGTTGTACGGGGAACAGGAGAGGCTGGTCCGAGGTCAAAAAGCCATCCGCTTACACCGCCACCGGCACCATCATATCCAGCTGCACCAGTCACGTTGATCAAATTGAAATAGCTCAGAATCATAATATATCAGACAGCACAAATTCATTGACCCCAAAGTCCATTGTCAAATTGTCTACATTGCTTCGCTGATATAGATAGGACTATGTAACTTGTTTTCTGATACCACATATTCTTGTTAAATTCCCCAATTCTTATTCTTATGGCTGCTGCTACCTGGGAATCCATTTCCTCTTCAACTGCAGGTTTGATTTTTATGCGACTTTATTGGAGCTACATGCCTTTGTCCGAAGCACACGTTTGCAGACTTGACCAAGCTTCCCTTTATTTTCCTCATTTTTAGATTGTTGTCATGACATATATATATATATATATATATATGTCGATTCTTTTTATTATTTTTTTTAATCTTGTGTTCCAGTCATTATTGATTTTGTTGTCTATTCGGCCTGGAAGTCTTCCTGCTATCAGAGACTTGTACAGAAAAATCAACTCAAATGCTTAGTTTTCTTTAGACACTGTATGAATTTTTTAAGAATAGAAATAGAAAAAATTATGTACGGATTGTATGAACTGTTTAAACAAGACCCATTTTAAATTATTATAACTAAGCAACTAAGCAATGAATTATCAAGTTTCACTAATGAATTAAATCCATTAAAAAATTAAAAATATATAATGTAGCAGTTAAAATAATGTCTATTGCTATCTGCTTTAGTAATGAATCATTATATTTATTTCAATAATGAATCATATTTGCTTCAAAAAAAAAAAAAAACAAAGATCATTAGAAAGAAAATACAGGACTAACTATTAATGTAACCATCTTCTGTGGTCACTTAGTCCCAGAATTTGATAAAGCACTGGATCATCAAGTCGAGAAGTACGTTGATTACATTACATCAACTTGGTCACCAAGAAATTGTAGTAGTTAACCTGGTCGTCCAACTTTAGCTATAACCCAAATTAATTTTAGCAAAGAAAAGGAAATGAGATTAAAAATATAATAATGTTGAGGAATATTTGTTGCCTAACCGCGTTTTGACCTGAATAATTATGTGATTATCTTATAGGAAAAGATACATACATAATGTTTCTTAAAGGACCTTATGAGTAAATGTATAAATAAATAAAAACTCGATCTATATTTACCAATCTTAATGATTTTCGTATTCTAATGCATTGGAGTAAAAAATAAAGAAAGAAAAACTTATTTATTCAGGATGCACAAAAGACAAAGGTGCAGTGAATGAATGACGACTAACAGAATTTTGAAGTCATGGAAGGGGGAAATCTCAAAGTGATTGCAACTAACATTCAAAATCACATGTTTTCATGGAACAATTTATAGAAATAAAGTATGCAAAATAGAATCAGATTAAGATCACTGTGTCGTTACTATTAATGCCAAATATAAGAAATCAAAGTGCAATAATAATATGATAAGATTATATTATATATATATATATATATATAATAAATATAGCCTCGAGGGGGGGCACGTGGAAATGCCCATTTTGGATCAACATTTATTTTTGTTACCTTCCCTATTATTGTTTTCTCAAAGAGAGTCAAAATTAATAACTCCTTAAGTGAATTTGTGTAGCTTTTTGTCAACAGACAGGACAAAGGAGAGATTTAGGAAAGATCTGATGCATGATTCATGAGTAGATAGCAATTCTTTCTTTGTTTCTTCGGATTTTGGGTTATTCAATGAAGACATTATTATTAATATTATGACCGTGGACAGCAAACAAATATTTTACCTGTTCCCTTCAATATGGAACCTATAACAAAAGCTGCCTGCCCTAGAAATTTAACAAGTGTTATTTCAAAAAACAGAAGAAAAATAGTGCAACAAGAGGAAGTATTTGCAAAATTCATCTTTTCTTTTTTCCCATTTGAATCTCGTAAGAAGTATAGATTTATCTAAACTGCGCAAATCCAAGTCTAAATAACAAAATAATACTCTCTATTTGGTAAAACAAATAATTACATCCAGAGATTCTTGGCTTGGGCATATGCTTCCAAGATCCACCTCAACTTTACTCGGTGGCAAATTTAGAAAATTTAATTAATAAATTAAAAATATATATTTTCAATGTGAACAAAATAAAAAATTAATAAAAATTTAAGAATTAAAAATAAGAAATTAATAAACATAAAGGATAAATTTATAAAAATTTAAAATTTAAAAATAATTATAAATATTAATGAGTGCAATAAATAAATAAAAATAAATTAAAGAAAAACTAAAAATAATAAAATGTAATTTTGGAGTCAACAAGACACTCGACACATCTGATTCTCAAATAGAATCATCACGAGTTTAAATATATATTTATATATATATATATATATATATATATATATAATATTATATATTTTAATAATATCATATTACACCAAATTGTATGCGATAGATTAAATTAACTCTTATTAAAATTTTGTTTCAGTGAGTAAAAATTAAAGATTGTATATATTTATTTATTCATTTTTATTATTAAAATAATAATAAAGGGGGTGACATTTACATTGTTTTAGCTCACAGAAAAGGCAACATCATTTCAATAGGTGGCGCTCAGTAACTGACAAAGCAAAAAAGAAAGAAAAATAAAGTTTGTGGAAGGACACTAGTAAGATTAATCCATGTAGTGACAAGGTTGGAGCACTTAATAGGTGGAAGGCTGCCCAGGCAAACGTACAATGAAATCGAGAACTATAGGAACACTACTTTGTGTAAGAAAGGGCAATGCTCGATCAACCAACAAATTCAAAACGATCAAAGTCCAATTCTGAACAGAAATAGCTTGCTGCTGAACTCCACATTACCAACAAAACCATCACACGTAGCTCACCCGCACCCGGACCACCAGGAGCACCATCCTCTTGTCTCATTGCCGCCACCTCCACCACCTGAAATTTACATTAGCAACCTCAACCCTAACAGCTGTATACCCAGCTCAATTATCACTGTTTAATCGCCATCCTTATCAAGATTTTGAACACTCTTTAGAACTCAACTGTAGTAAAGCTAATGAGCTGAGCTTCGGAGCTACGTAACCATCATGATTATTTAGATAATTTTGTTATCTTGATTGTCACCATTTTCAACCAAGCGATAGAGATGATGTTGCATTAGTTGAGTAGGATAATAATTACCAGGAGAACTTTTCCATGGATCCATATCATCACGATCGATCGTCTCTACGCTTAGAAGAGCCGCCCGCGTTCAAGGCCCTGGACTACAAGTGCTACTACTAGTGTTAGTCTTGAAGACAATGCCAATTTGGAATTTGTCTCTTCGGCATTCCTGCTTGATTCTGAGTAGACCTGTTCATATTGGGCTCAAAAATGTCATTTTCTTAGGCACATCCAACACCTATGTAATTTGTAGTTTTACTACGCATTAAGTTAACCAATTATTAAGTAATTAATTTAATTGATAATTAATTATCTACTTTATCGACTAATTAATATTTTTCTTAGTTAATAGTTTTTTTTAGTCTTAATGCTATTTCTTTTAACAAAGGTAGAATTTGTATTAAAAGGTGAAAACTATCGTTGGCTATGTTATGATCCAAGGTGTTACAAGTGCGAGATACATGAGAGAAGCTGCAGGAAATAAACAATTTCTTAATGTCATCTATATCAGAATAAACAGTCTTAATGCAATTAATTTATTTTGTTTTACTGTAAAAAGCTTATGAGAAAAAACTGAAATTGATTGAGTCTAAAAAATCTAATCAAAATCTAATAAATTAGTCTGAATATTGACTCAAAATCTAAAATTACCAAAACTAGAATTTATATAAATTTGATTGCTTCTATATTTGAAATTATCCTAATTTAAAAAAAAATTAAGAATCGAAAAAGTTTTAACTAATATTAAAATGACTTGATATGAAAATAAAATCTAAAATGAACTGAACCTTACAATTCAAAGCATTTTATCCAAATCCAACTCCACTAGTCATTAGCCATATCTATTTGTAATTAATAAAACTTATATTTACAGTATATGTTATCATAATAAATAACTTAAATATTAAATAACGATGTATGCTCAACCATTTAATGCCACTTCATACTTAGCATTGTGACAAATTGGAACTAATAAAATCATACGAAACAAATTCATCATGCCCATAATTATAAACTAATTATAGTTTGTATAACTGTTCAAAGAGATAGTCGAGTTACCTCTTATGATTCCATGAATATGATCTATCTAAATGCCTTAAATATGCGGAATTTTTCTCTTCCTTTTGCTTATTTCAAGAATTAATATTATTGTGGAGTGTCTTTCTTTTCCTTACTAATAATAATACCAATTTCTCATGTGAGAAAACTCTTTTGTTTTCTTGTATAATTCTTACATATAGAAATTCAAGACAAATTAGCAACTTCCCACTAAGGGAAGTAATCGTTTACTTGTTAACTTCCCATCAAGGAAAGTTGAAGTTAATTAATTTATCCTATAATAATAAGAAGAAAACAATTGATTTGATCATATGACACTAATATTATAAATATTCTGAATTATTAAATTTATGACGTTTAATCTTAACCGTTGAATAGAAAAATCTTTACTAGTTACCGATAATATATGTTAGGTATTAAATATTTAGCATAACACAAGCAAAGTAAGATAGGGTTGTAGATAGAGTCGCAGAAAAGATACCCGGAGAAGATAGATTCTCTAGTCCTTCAAATACAATTTTAAAAAATGAAGCAATAGAATCCTGGCAAGAAGAATTGGCTTTTGTTTGATATTGATCCAACAAGAGCTGAAAAGGGTGTTATACCAACATCAACAAAAACAGAAAATTTGCAGCAATTGCAGTGACAACATAAAAGCATATGAGGTTCATGCCCAAATCTTACTTTGATACATTGCATAGAATCGAACTCATATTGGCCACTGTTCATGCTAAGTTAATAAATGTGATAAAATCAGAACTGGGTGGTCTGATTTTGAGGTAGAGAGAAATAATAAATGTGAAAATTGAGAGTTTGAGAGGAAAAGCTAACGTCTATAGTTGAATTTTTTTAAAAATTTATAAAATAAATAAGGTTATTTATCTTTTTTATTTTACAATTTATATAAGTTAAAGAGAAAAGAAAAAGTATTGATTTAATCTTTATTGTAAGTAAAGTTTTCATGACGTTGGTGTTATTTAATAATAATAATAATAATAATGATAACCCAAAATTATTATTAATTATTTGAGTTGACCCATTACAAATTATCCAAACTTTTTATTTATTTATTTAGTCCATCGGTAAACATAAATATAGGAGTAATAATTTTAAATATTATAATTATTTAATTATTAAAAATAATTTTAATTATATGAGAACAATTTAAAATAAATTGTTTTAATAAATTTTAATTAAGATAATAATATTTAAATAAATAAAAAATCAAATCAGCTATCAGTTGACAAGAAAAAGCTTTAGATAGAGCTGATACGATCAACAGCTGATTGAGACTAAATTAGTTACCAGTTGTTATTTTTTAAATTTTTTATTAAATAATTTAATATAATAATTCAGTGAAACAACTATCAGCTGCATCAAAACAGTCTTAATGCAATTAATTTATTTTGTTTTACTGTAAAAAGCTTATGAGAAAAAACTGAAATTGATTGAGTCTAAAAAATCTAATCAAAATCTAATAAATTAGTCTGAATATTGACTCAAAATCTAAAATTACCAAAACTAGAATTTATATAAATTTGATTGCTTCTATATTTGAAATTATCCTAATTTAAAAAAAAATTAAGAATCGAAAAAGTTTTAACTAATATTAAAATGACTTGATATGAAAATAAAATCTAAAATGAACTGAACCTTACAATTCAAAGCATTTTATCCAAATCCAACTCCACTAGTCATTAGCCATATCTATTTGTAATTAATAAAACTTATATTTACAGTATATGTTATCATAATAAATAACTTAAATATTAAATAACGATGTATGCTCAACCATTTAATGCCACTTCATACTTAGCATTGTGACAAATTGGAACTAATAAAATCATACGAAACAAATTCATCATGCCCATAATTATAAACTAATTATAGTTTGTATAACTGTTCAAAGAGATAGTCGAGTTACCTCTTATGATTCCATGAATATGATCTATCTAAATGCCTTAAATATGCGGAATTTTTCTCTTCCTTTTGCTTATTTCAAGAATTAATATTATTGTGGAGTGTCTTTCTTTCCTTACTAATAATAATACCAATTTCTCATGTGAGAAAACTCTTTTGTTTTCTTGTATAATTCTTACATATAGAAATTCAAGACAAATTAGCAACTTCCCACTAAGGGAAGTAATCGTTTACTTGTTAACTTCCCATCAAGGAAAGTTGAAGTTAATTAATTTATCCTATAATAATAAGAAGAAAACAATTGATTTGATCATATGACACTAATATTATAAATATTCTGAATTATTAAATTTATGACGTTTAATCTTAACCGTTGAATAGAAAAATCTTTACTAGTTACCGATAATATATGTTAGGTATTAAATATTTAGCATAACACAAGCAAAGTAAGATAGGGTTGTAGATAGAGTCGCAGAAAAGATACCCGGAGAAGATAGATTCTCTAGTCCTTCAAATACAATTTTAAAAAATGAAGCAATAGAATCCTGGCAAGAAGAATTGGCTTTTGTTTGATATTGATCCAACAAGAGCTGAAAAGGGTGTTATACCAACATCAACAAAAACAGAAAATTTGCAGCAATTGCAGTGACAACATAAAAGCATATGAGGTTCATGCCCAAATCTTACTTTGATACATTGCATAGAATCGAACTCATATTGGCCACTGTTCATGCTAAGTTAATAAATGTGATAAAATCAGAACTGGGTGGTCTGATTTTGAGGTAGAGAGAAATAATAAATGTGAAAATTGAGAGTTTGAGAGGAAAAGCTAACGTCTATAGTTGAATTTTTTTAAAAATTTATAAAATAAATAAGGTTATTTATCTTTTTATTTTACAATTTATATAAGTTAAAGAGAAAAGAAAAAGTATTGATTTAATCTTTATTGTAAGTAAAGTTTTCATGACGTTGGTGTTATTTAATAATAATAATAATAATAATGATAACCCAAAATTATTATTAATTATTTGAGTTGACCCATTACAAATTATCCAAACTTTTTATTTATTTATTTAGTCCATCGGTAAACATAAATATAGGAGTAATATATATATATATATATATATATATATATATTAGTTTCGATATCTAAATTTTTTTAATATCCGCACATAATTTTTAATAAATAGGTATATATTTACTTTTGACACATGAGATTCAAGCTTATAGACTTGTTTGGTTCAGCTGATCAATACAGCTCGTGGCAAATGACTGATAAATTAAACCGTTTGGTAAAATTTTATTAGCGGTTGTTGTTAGTATGTTAGATAACAATTGAAGGTATAATTTATCGTTAAATATATTTTATTATATTTAATGATATAAATTAATAATAATTAAAAAATTTATAATTAATTTTCTTTAGCTCAATTGTATTATTATTAAAATATTTATAAAAATTATTTTTTAAAAGTAGAGATTTAAATTTAATTTTACTAATAAAAATTTCTAATTTCAGATATCATAATTTTAAATATTATAATTATTTAATTATTAAAAATAATTTTAATTATATGAGAACAATTTAAAATAAATTGTTTTAATAAATTTTAATTAAGATAATAATATTTAAATAAATAAAAAAATCAAATCAGCTATCGATTGACAAGAAAAAGCTTTAGATAGAAACGTCAATTTGATTGAGACTAAATTAGTTACCAGTTGTTATTTTTTAAATTTTTTATTAAATAATTTAATATAATAATTCAGTGAAACAACTATCACCGCATCAAACTTCCGAATCAAACATGCCCTATGTGAAATTTTGAGATTTTCTCTATTAACTTATTGATTAATAAGTTATATTCCTAATTAAATACTTATTCTAATTCAAAGAAATAATATATTAATAAATATTAGTTTTCCAATTACATAATAATTTTAATTATAAAGAATAATATTTTTAAATATTATGTTTACTAATAATTAATTTTTAATTACTATAATTGATTAGGGTCGACCACTTCATAAAATTTAATAATATACATACTAATGTGTTCAATTTAGCTCAGTTTCAAGAAAAATTATCAATTTTTAAATGGAAATTAGGTATTAAATTTAAAATCCAATTATATTAGGAAATAATTAAAATTGCTATAATTGATTAAGGCCGACCACTTCATAAAATTTAATTAATAATTTCAATTAAATATCTAATATCCTTATCCAATGGCCTATAAAACGTTCGTGCCCACTTTATCGTTATTGTGCATATTTTCTTCTGGATTCTTGTGTTAGACACTGCAATAATAGGGAGAAAAAGAATCTAAAAAGAAAATAAACAAGAGAGATGGGGAGGAGTCCATGTTGCTCCAAGGAAGGACTGAATCGAGGAGCATGGACGGCATTAGAGGATAAAATTCTTACTGCTTACATTAAAGCTCATGGCGAAGGCAATTGGAGAAACCTACCCAAGAGAGCTGGTATATATATACATATATAATCATATGTATTAAATGTTCCAAGTTGTTTTCTTTTAAACTAAGTTCATCTGATGATACATTTATTCGTTTTAATGGAGATTTATGTTGAAGAAGATAATTGTGTTGTAGGGTTGAAGAGATGTGGTAAGAGTTGTAGACTTAGATGGTTAAACTATCTGAGGCCAGATATCAAAAGAGGTAACATTTCTCATGATGAAGAAGACCTCATTATTAGACTCCATAAGCTTCTTGGTAACAGGTTCTCTCTCTCTCTCTCTCTCTCTCTCTCTCTCACACACACACTGCTTCTTCTCCATTTATAACTTCTGAGTATTGGATATTCATCACTCACTATTATATATACCTAACATATATATGATTTCAGATATTCAATAATTTTGATTTCTTTTACATGAACGTATATATGCAGATGGTCTCTAATAGCTGGAAGGTTACCTGGGCGAACAGACAATGAAATCAAGAACTATTGGAACACTACTTTGGGAAAGAAAGCGAATGCTCAATCAACTAATTCACAGCAATCAAAAACCAATTGTAAACAGGGAAAGCCTGCTGCTGAAACCCACATGACCAACAAACCATCAACCTTATCTCAGCCAACAACCCAAGTCATCCGCACCAAAGCTACTAGGTGCACCAAAGTTTTCCTCTCATTGCCGCCACTTCCATCACCTGAAGTTAACACCATCGACCTCAACCCGGCAGCCGTATACCCAGCTCAGTTATCCTTGGCTATTCACCATCCTTATCAAGATTCTGAATATTTTTCAGAATTCAACTGTAGTAAGACTAATGAGCTGGAGCTTCGAAGCTGCCATCTTTATCATTTAGATAATTTACTGAATCTTGACTGCCACCAATTTCAACCAAGGGATGGAGATGTTGCACCAGTCAACTCTGATAATAATTACCAGGAGAGCTTTTCCATGAAACCCAAGCATCATGATCAGTCGCCTCTAGATCCACACTTAGAAGAGCCGCCCATGTTCAAGGACTGGACTACAAGTGCTGCTAGTGCTAGGCTTGGAGACAATGCCAATTTGGACTTTGAATCTTTGGCATTCCTGCTTGATTCTGAGGAATGGTCATGCCAATAATAAATTAGAAAAACATTAATTTCTTGAAAACATAGGACTACTCTCAGATTATAGGTTTCATGCTGCCTTTAAGAAAAAACATTTAGGTTTCATGCACTTTTTTATATTTATTCATTTTGTCAATATACTTACGTTGCATCGATGTGCATAAATAGGTCATTGTGAATGATTGCTGTATATATATATATATATAATATATGATAAGTGATGCCTATATTTTATATAATTTTAGAAGGAAAAAAAGCTTTATTAAGGAATCTCAAAGCAATCCGGTTTTCCACACACATAGAAGTGACCTGCCAAACAACTAGACCAGCATGAGATATTGATGCTCTAGCAATGGAGTGAACAACAATATTAGCTTGTCTATTAACAAAATGAACAGAAAACCCATTTTCTGATGCAAGAAGAAAATTACACTCTTGGATTTAAGCATCAAATTCTAAATGATCACCAGGTCACGAGGAAAGAGCAGCTACTACAACTTTGTAACCCATTTCAAAAACAACCCTTGAATATCTCAAGGATTTTACCCAACTCGGAGTCTCACGAAGAGAGATTGCTTCAGCTTCCGTTGGAGACAGATTACCTGGGAAATTCTGAAACATACCAAACAGAACCGATCCCGTATGATTCCTCAAGATACACCCAAGACCAACACGAGCTTCTTGAGCAAAAATACCAGCATCTAAATTACACTTAACAGCACCAGGCACTGGACAACACTATCTTAAAACACGACTAGCGTGTGAGAAAATAGAGCTGGGCAATCCCGATGAGACGCTCAGCTTTGCCTTTGCTTCTTTCCATTGTTTCACAAATAACATGCCCAGCTCCACAGTAGAAAAGCATTCCTTTGTTATGTAATTCTTAACCAAATGCTTCACATAATGACTTTTCATTCATTAGTGTTAGAAGTTGTACTATCTTCTATTCAGGATTCGCAGGGATAGGTATGGAGACAATGATTGGAATCAAGCAAGAAATGCTAAGGGTAAAGTTTGGTTTTTCATTTTTTATATATAAGCAGAGTATTCTTATTAATTATATATGAGGGAGACGCTAGTTGATTAAAGAAAATCTTCTTTTTTGGTCAATATTAAAGAAAATCTCACTCTGGAATAAATTACAAAAGACAGAAGCAAAGACAAAAAATCCCAACTTCAGATCTAAATGATTACAACAGGATTTCTTGAATATATGAGCAGAGAAATAAATAGACGCTAAATATAAAGAAAGGAACAACTCATGAATTTCTTAGAATTATTATACTCATAATAAGTTCAGACCCTGACAAAATTGGCAAGGCAACATCAATTATAGAACAGTAATCACAGCTTGAGAATCCCCCGTATTTGATAGCTTCTACTATTTTCAGTTCGATTGGGGACTCCCGGAGAAGATAAGTCGTGGATGGAAGTGTCGATTTTTGTAATTAATTCTTGATAACCATACAAGTAAAGTTCAACATTTTGAGCTTTTCAATGACTGTGAGATACTCAACGTGTAAAAGCATGTATGGTACATATGTTAAATTTTTTATTTTTAAAAATTATTTATAAAATAAAATTTGAATATATTTTTTATTCTTGTAAAAACATCTACCTTTTATTATTTTAAAAATATAATTTTTATTTTTTAATATAAAGTAAAAAATTCACGTGACTATTTATACACGGAGAGTCAAATACAGTTTCTATTTCATAATCTTACAAAACAATTGACAAAATTTAGAAAGAAAAAAATAAATTAAAACCCTTAATGCTTATAAATAAAGATAAAATATAAAATATAAAGATCCATTGAATCCAAATAAATTTTTTTTACTCTTTAAATTTAAATATTTTTTAAAATACTACTTATTATAAAAATTAGAAAAAAAATACAAAATATTACCTTATGATTTAACTTTTTGATACAAAGAGTCATGTAATCTTTTAAGAGTTAAAATGTTAACAATTTGTATTTAAATTTACTGATACAAAGAGTCATATACTTCTTTAAAAGTTAAAACGTTAACAATTTACATTTAAATTTACTAACATTATTAATTTAATAGTTGTAACTCACTTATCCAGTGTGTTTTGTGTGTTAAAAGAGAGATTTTTATACCTATTCATCGAGATAGTGACTTGAAGAGGAAACTAAAAGGATTTCTAACTCAGCAATTATATTATAATCACCTACTGAGCAGGGACGCATGGCTATCTTAGTGATCTAGTGACGTTATGATAAAATTTTATGTTACTTTACAGAATATTCGATATAATCAAGGTTTAAACCGACCTTTGCTATTATCTCGAGTTTAATTGATTGGTCCGATGACATAGACATTTGAATTCAAAATTTTAAGTTAAAAGTCTCGATAGTTTGACCTGTCTGGTTATCTATCCCATTACCGTCCTACCATGAATGATTATGAAAAAATGGCTAGTGTTACTTAGAGAAGGACTATGTGGTTGTGTTGGGAAGTGGGCACCTCTCTTGTGCCAATGCGAAAAGGTTTAATTACTGATGGGCAGATGAAGGAAAGTGGAAATAAAAGGCAAGAAATGAATTTGTGGGTTTCCTTTCTTACCCGTTTTCCTCTTCCAAACAATGCGTAAGGTTTCATATGTTAGAAAATAGGAATGGACTTTGGTCCAGCAAATATACAGGACTCCTGTAGCCTTAGCCCAATATAAATTCTTGCCCATGAGGAAGAAGTCGATCCATTTGCTGTACTCTTTTTGGGATCTAGTATTGCCTTGTATTATGGGGCTTTGGTATCCCCTTTTTTTTTTTTCTTTCTTTTTCGTAGATCAAGGTTCCATGCTAGATTTCAATAGGGTTTATTACTATATTCCCTTATAGTTCTCATATTCTACTACTTATCATCCTTCCATTTTATGATTATATAGTAGAAATTTTTGTTAGAATTTAACATGAAACAAACGTTACAAGATTTAAAGCCACTAAGTCAAGGGACTAAATAGATTAAATAAAATTATAATTAGATTCTTATTAAATTAGAGTAAATTCTTTCTTTCTTTTAAACTGCTAAAGATTAGAGCAAATAAAATAACTAATTAATTATTATTTTATTAGATATCAAAAATAGATTGTGCCAGAAGTAATAAATTACTCTAATTTGATAAAGGTCTTCATAGCTGATTCAATGATTAAATTAAAGTATCCTTTATAATTTTAGTTATTTGTTTGTATAATTTTTGGACGGAAGAAGATAGTAATAAATTTTATTAAAATATAAGAAATATTAATGTAAAAAATAAAATATAAAAAGCAATTCGTATATTAAGCTGAAATTGAAAAGATAGATAATATTTAATTTAACATATTTAATAGTTAAATTAGAAATTAAAAAATGAAGGATTATAATATTTATATATCAAGAAATAATTACTATAATATAAAAACTAACCAGAGAAAAATAATAATCATCCAGTTTCAATGTATGCATTATCTGTTATAATATCAAGATTTTAAGAATTTTTGAAATTGTTTTTTAAATGTTGCTTGGAAGCCATTTAAATTCTTAATAAAAATACATTAGCTTCGATTTGAGTTAATCGGTTGAACTTCGTATAAGCAACATAACAATAGGTATTCATGTGAAATAGACTAATAAATATACAATATTATTATAAAAGAATAAGAAAAAGAAAAAGAATTGATGAAATTATACACCTTATCGGTTGAGGGCAATGGATAAGACGAAGGACAGTACTAACCAACCCAATAAAAAGTATCCCACCAATCTTGTCGTTTCCACGTCTTCTGGTTCCTGCCACCAGGATTCTCCTTATCGTTATCAAAAAACAGTTAAACTAACAGCTTCAGGAAAGAAATTAAAAGAGTGCCAAAATATGGATCTTGGTACTGCTAAAAACGATTAGTTAAATTAAATATATTCTTTCATTTAAGAACCTCTCAGTAAAAGCCGACGTGGACCTCTTTCTAAGAGACCCTTTCTTGTGACTTTGCATCACGTATCCGTTTCTGTAAACATTGATAATATAATAATAACCACTGTAAAATCTAGTTGCGTTTTAACTCAACTAAAATTTTATTTATTGAAAAGCTAACAGGCCATGAACTTAAACTCGAGACTTTTCACTTCTAATAACAAACACTTTTGCCATTTAAACTAAACCCCAAACGTAACAGAATTTTTTTTTAATCAAATCTAAATAATAAAATAAATATATTGCTATAGCTTTTAACTATTTAGTTCTTAAAACTCAGATTAGTTAAATAATTTTATAATTAGTATTATATAGAAAATTTGAAATATATATGTATGTGAAAGATATAATATAAATATTATGTATGTATAAGTACTCATTATATATATTTAGAGAAAATTTAAAATAATTTTAAAGTCTAAATATAATTGGGCTTTTAAATTAAAAACCTTAACTAAACAGAAAACGATACTTACCGTTTCATCTATTTTTATAAATTAATATATGTTTGAACATAATTCAATTAATTTCAAGTTAATTTTAAATTGAGTGATGCAAAACTGTAGTGCTCCACGGCCAATCTACTTGAGTAGCCTATGTTTGAGTTCAATCCGATTAATATTTACTTTCACGTGTCCTTTAAGCTAATCCTCAATGGCTAGACAATGCTAAGATAAATAAAACGCATATGTTATAAGGAAGAAAATAGGGATATTTAAAAAAAAAAAAAGAAAAAGAAAAATAACAACAATGAAAAATTAGTTGCAAACCTGCACAGGCGGAGGAGTATCTGGCGAGGGTTTTACTTTGTCGGTTTCATAAGGCCAAGCATATCTATCTGGATTCTCACTTCTTGCCAAGCTCCAGTCGTACATTCTTCTCTCGTCTTCTGATGATAATATTGCGTATGATTCCTACACATAATTAATAAACACAACTTCAATATTCATACACTTGAGATTGAATAATAAAATTGCCAAAAAAATCTTTAAAATAAAAATAAAAAGATTAGGTAGTAACTTTCAGAAGCTCCATTTCCTTCCTGACATCTTCTTCATCTAGTCCTTGCTTCAGCAATTCTTCAACCTTGTTTTTATATGCAACTGTAACCTCCTCATTAGAACATCCTCTTTTAACCCCAAGTCTACCGTAATAATCTACATCTGTAATGGCTGCATTAATTCCAAAAATACACTTCATTAGTTGAATCTGCTTTCGTTGAACTCAGTACAAACCCAAAACCCTCAAAGGCTTTTAAGAACAAAAGGGTTAGTAATTTACGTATGCCACGAAGAGCTCTCTCCACATTAAGAGCAGAAATCAAAGAAGGTCCTTCTGGAACTTCCATTAATGTCTCTGATTCTTCTTCTTCTTCTTGTACCTTTGTTGCTGCTGTACTCTCCGCTGTTCCATCGCTTGAGCTACTTCTGATAACATGTCTACATGTTTTTCTTGGTGCAAAATTCAATAAAACACTAGTGTTCTTGGTGGTTGAAATGGGGAAATTCTGCCGCAAAATATAAATTGTTGCTGAAGTAGATGACACGGCCATGGCATTAGCTTGGTGCCACTTCCTTCTTTGCTTTTCGAGCCTGTTATTTATATTGGCAAAGATAGAGTACTAGTGGAGTGTCTTAAGCCGCTAGAATTTTATCTGCTTAGAAAAATCTTCAAGATGAATATTACTGATTTGTCAGCAACAAAGTCGTTGTAGTATAGTGGTGAGTATTCCCGCCTGTCACGCGGGTGACCCGGGTTCGATCCCCGGCAACGGCGAGCATTTTGCTTTTCTCCTTTTTTTTTTTGTCAATTTCTAACAAAAACGTCGTCGTTCGACTTTGTTAAAGCTGAACGACATCGTTTCAGTGATGAGGTTCAGTTACTTATCGTTCATCATTTCAGTAATAATGAACACAGGGAGTAGAGAAACGAAGCTGAAAGTTGGTTTTGAAGGAGCGGATATGGGGATTACAAGGAACACGGAATCGGGTTCAGGCAGTGAGGGTGTACAATCGGCTGCTAACAATGAACTGCGACGGTTTCCTCCGGCAGCTCAGCCGGAGATTATGAGAGCAGCAGAGAAAGACGATCAATACGCGTCTTTTGTGTACGATGCTTGTCGCGACGCTTTTCGTCACCTATTTGGTACAAGACTGGCTGTTGCTTATCAGAGTGAGGTTATTACTTACTTTATAAGCTCTCTGCTATTGTCATGAAACAAACTCGTTTTTATTTAATGAATTAGCATAATTTTGGTTTACTTCTTTATTGGTTTTCGCAGACAAAGCTTCTTGGACAGATGCTTTATTATGTACTAACAACAGGTTCAGGCCAACAAACCCTCGGAGAAGAGTACTGTGACATTACTCAGGTTGTCTTCTTTTTTATTTTACTTGGAAAGTCGAATTATGCAAAATTGAATTCTGATTAGACAATTCTCATCTTTTGAAACCTTATATTTGCTACAATTCAGTTCTCTCAACTTAAATAAAATAAAAAATAAAACAAGCATTTTTTGGAAGCACATTTCAAATTCATTTGAATTGCGCTCCTGCACAGTGATTTGTTCCAAACAAAGACCTTCTTAGAATTTTGTTTGTTTGGTAATGTTGTTGATTGCTGCTTTTGCTGTTAGGTTTCCGGTCCACATGGCCTTCCTCCAACACCAGCAAGGCGTGCTCTTTTCATTTTATATCAGACTGCTGTTCCTTACATGGCTGAAAGAATTAGCTCAAGAGTTGCTTCTCGTGGCATCACTCTTGCCGATTCCATACCTGATGAGCCATACACCAACACTGCTACTGAGAGCCGTGGAATTCAATCTTCTGTAATGGTTGACCTTCCATCCACCTCTGGATCAGGCGCTTCAATAGTAACGAGGTTGAGGCAGAATTTTAGTGGCCTATGGTTAACTGCAGTTCGGAGATGGCCTACGGTATTGAAACATGAGGTTTTATTGTCATGATGATGCATGGAGGATTTAATTATTATTTTTATGTAAGACTTTCTTATGCTTGTTGCATTCAGGTGCTTCCTGTGGCTCGTGAATTTTTACAATTGATTCTTCGAACAAACCTCATGTTTTTCTATTTTGAAGGTGAATCCTCTGGTTTGATGATTTTATATGATATGACGGTTCTAATCAATGATTTGAATAGGAAATTATCTCACAGTTATTCTTAATTTTGTAGGGCTATATTATCATATATCGAAACGTGCAGCTGGCATTCGTTATGTTTTCATTGGAAAGCCCTCAAATCAAAGGCCTAGGTATGGAGTTCTTTACTATGTTATAAATCATAATGGACTTAGTTATTTTTGGTAGTTCATATTGTTTTTGTGTTTCTTCGGTCATTTTCTTCTGCAGTTTTTCTGAGACATATATGCTGAATATTTGATTTTCTTTTGGTGTAGATACCAAATACTAGGAGTTTTCCTTCTAATTCAGCTCTGTGTCATTGCGGCTGAAGGTTTACGGCGAAGCAATTTATCTTCTCTTGCAAGTTCAGTTCATCAGACTTCCTTGGAGCCTCATCAAAGTTCAGGTTATTTATTCTATTTAATTATATTATGATTAACAGATTGTGTACGGGTAACCTGACAATGTGGTCTATGATTGGATGCCTATCTTATATTGTTCCTTTTGTGTATCATGTGCTAATAAGGTTGTTATAGTTGTTGTATATTAAATATGATTGCATATAGCAATTAGAAGATTAGTTTAATTAGGAGTCCTTAAATAATTAGGATTGTATATAGTGTATATATATGAGTGTAACTCTATTGATTAATTCAACTTTTTAGAATCCTTCAGTCAGATTACATGGTATAAGAGCCGGCCTTTTGTCTGCGATGGTGGGTTTGGATCTGGCCCGTTTGCATGTCACGCTAAGCATGAGGGAGGGTGTTAGAAGTTGTATTTATCCCACATCGCTTATTGTATATAAGTGGATTGGGCACCCTCTTCCTTTGAGCTAGCTTTTGGGAATGGGTTTTAACCCACCCCATTTATCAAAAGTAATTGTGCAACTTTAGTATGATGAAGTACATGCTTGAGAAGAAAATTAGAGTAAGTTCGTTAGACATCATATTCAGAAATATATTCCTATTAATATGATAGCTGAAGCTGCTCTCCTTTAAAGACAATATCTCAGTTAACCCTACCTGGCATTATCAGGGTATGTGGTTTATAACATAAACAAGATCACTGCAGAGTACAACCATAGGAGATGGTAGAGGAACACCAAGATCTGGGGTCTGGACTCTTAATTTCTCATTCTTGTATCAAATTATTTCTTCTACTGAAAGTGCCAACGATAAGTGAAATAAAGTGAAGTTATGATGTAAACTTTTTCAAAAATATATTCATTACTTGTCCTAAAAGTGACTCCAAATGCAAGTTGTTTCCTTGCATATTAAGTTCCTCTATTTGTAGTCTTCCTTGATCTACTTCTAAATACTCCTCTCTTTGTGGGTTTATAGGACGAGGTTTGCCTGTCTTAAATGAAGAAGGTAATTTGATAGCTACAGAAGCTGGCAGGGGGAGTTGGGTATCAGATTCCACATCAACTTCAGAGGTAAGAAATATTGGAAAATATTGTTTTTTCCTCTCTTTTTCTCACCGTTGCCTTTGCCTTCACAACTCTCATGTTATAACTGCAAAAGTACGTGGTTTTATGGTTCTGGGTACTAGCAACCAAAAACACACACATGTAGAAAAAAATAATAAAATGGTTAGCTTAGAAAGAAGGCACAGAGGAAAAAGACAGAAAAAAAATAAAAATACATATGCGTTAACCTCTTGCAGGAATATGTCCATGGACCCATCGTGATTGACGAGAAAGTTTAATAATATCGAGGATTGCATTGAATTAGCTTTCCCATATGGAAACAACTTAGGAAAAGCAAAAATCTAGAGCCTTGTCCTTAGATGAGGCGTCAAACATACTTCTATTATTGATGGTTAGATGGCAATTAAAACAGTATTTCTTGATCTAACGGAAGACCTGGCCATACCAAAAGTAGAACTTATTCTGTCTTTTCCTAATAGAAGTGCTACTACTTGCTGATATAATTTGTTCTGACATATTCTATTCTCGGATTATCTGTTTAATAACTTGAAAAGTTCTTGGTCTTATTATCGTGTTGCTATTATTTTGTGTCTGATTAGTCGTCTGGAGTAAGTGGGGCAAGCAAATGCACACTCTGTTTGAGTAATCGGCAATATCCAACTGCAACAGCCTGTGGTCATGTTTTTTGCTGGTTGTCTCTCGCTCTCAATCATTTATCTTTTCTTGTTTCTTACTCTACTCATTGGTTAAAAGAGAGACATGGTTTTTCTCATCTTAACGAACACGTGCTCTTTCTGTAGGAATTGCATAATGGAATGGTGCAACGAAAAGCCCGAATGCCCTCTCTGCCGGACCCCTATAACTCATTCAAGCCTAGTTTGTTTATACCATTCAGATTTCTAGCATTTTGATAATGGAGTTCAGCCTTGATAAATTGACAGCAGTGGGAAGTAACTGAAAGCAACTGCATGAGGAAGTAACTGAAAGCAACTGGGGAGCACTGTTTCTTCTGACAATGCAAAACATTTAGAGGTGTAGAAAATAAGGAGTCTTAGGTGACCATAATAACAGTTGCCTTGCAACTGTTTCAAGAGAACTGTGTTCTTGCTCTCGGAAACATCTACGATGCGCTTCTCTAATGGATGAATAGCTGCATTGCTGTGGCATGAAGATCAAGATTCCATATGTATAAAATAATGATGATATGATTTAGGCCTTAGACTCAAATCTGCCCCTCAACTATAGCTCATTGGTCGTCATTCTTTTTGGGAGAAATACACAAAATGTTTGTCTTTAAGGGTCAAAAGATGTGGTTTGTTACGGTATCTTGATTCTTTCTGAGGACATTAGTCCATTTTTCGGTCAATTAATACCGTTACGGGGCACGATTTAAAAGTAAAATAACTGTAATTTGAATAAATTTTACGGATTCATTCTTGCAGGACTTGTTTACTTGTTATGAACTATTTATGTGAGCAAATAATTATGCAACTGAAAGAAACTTCAGAAAAAGAATTTCCATACGAGTCATATTTGCATCTGGAATGATAAAATGATAGATTGGCAGTACATGCATTTGTATATAGACAATAGTTTTGGTACATGAAAATAAAAGCCTAATTATCAATTAAATTTTGATTTTATTATATTTTTAATAACGTTATCCAATTGTTTTAGAATTTATAAAATAAGATTAGAGCTTACAATCTTTTACTTAAATTACTATTCGATAAGATGTTTTTTAAAAAAAAATGAAAATACCTACATGACTATCCTTGTACTAAATAAATAACGAGTTAGAAAAAAATTTTACTCGATTCATCTAATGAATTACACGCACTATTTAATTTGATTTAAAAATCAAAACTATACCTTAGTCCATTGAAATTATTATGGACATCTAGTGTTACTAGTAGCAACCTATGATTTGATGCTGCAATGGCAACAATGGAGGCGACGACAACGATATTAGCAACAAAAGTAAGAGAAGGGACAAACTTTTGATTTAGGGTGTTTAATTGACTTTTTGCTCCGCCTTACAAATCTTAAGAATTTTTAAATTTATATTCTTCATTTTATTCAATATTTGTTTTTTAATTTTGAACAAGAGAGAGAGAGAGAGAGAGAGAAGAGAGATGAAACCAATGCGTGCGAATTAACGAGTGACGTGGAAAAAATAATATAGGTGGATATGCCGCCACCTTAGGTTTTTGTTTGTCTACTAATTAAAATTCAGAGAGTTTTCTGTTATCAATTGAAATATAAGGACTCGTGTGATACACCCTCAAGCATGAGGGACGGTCAGTGCCATTTACCATACTTTTACTTAACATCTATTATAATCTCGACCGTCCAAATAAACAACATTAGCCACCGTACGATCAATTAACCTATGAAACCCTAGTATATAGTATCACACCGACCCAATTTAAACGCTTCACTAACATTAGGGTTTCACTTTAGCCTTCGAACAGAACTCGTTAGCGCCGAACACACTTCAGTTTCTCCAATTCTGAGAAACATGTCTACTCAAATCAGTAAGAAGCGCAAGGTCAGGCACTATTACTTCTGTTTACTCATCTTTAACTCATTCACTTTTTCGCTTCTCTTTTTAGACAATTTCTTTTTTACGTTTAGTTTGTAATTTATATTACGGAAGATGAAAGAAGATTATAGTTTTGGCTTAGTGATGAGTGATTTGAAAATGAATCGCTGAATTATGCCATTTTTCATTTGTGCAGTTTGTTGCGGATGGTGTTTTTTATGCTGAGCTGAATGAGGTATTGACTAGAGAGCTTGCCGAGGATGGTTACTCTGGTGTTGAAGTTAGGGTTACACCGATGCGCACTGAAATAATCATTAGGGCTACTAGGACCCAGAATGTTCTTGGTAAATTTGAAATCCTTTTAACTATATAGCACAATTGAGAAAGTTTTTAAATTTTGTCAGCAAATCAAAAATTTAGTGTTTTATTCGATTTGAGGGCCTGTTTGTTTAATTAGGTGAGAAGGGAAGAAGAATCAGGGAGCTGACTTCTGTAGTTCAGAAACGATTTAACTTTCCTGATAACAGTGTGGAACTCTATGCTGAGAAAGTTAACAATAGGGGTCTCTGCGCTATTGCACAGGCCGAGTCTCTTCGTTACAAGCTCCTTGGAGGCCTTGCTGTTAGGAGGTATATTGCAGATAGCAAACTATTTTCTCTTCTTCATAAGTTGTATCTTTACCTTTTTAACTATTCATCGTGTTACTTGATGTCAAATTAGGTAAAACTTATTGATTGTTTGTTATATTGCTCGCATTGCCATCTTCCACTGCATGCGGTTCAGTATGTCTCATGTGTGGCTACATGGCTTCCTTTTTATCTTTTAGAAAACAAACTGTTTTGTAAAGTCTATTGATCTATTGTGTTTTTCCACTGTTCTCGGAAGTTACCTTTTCCTTGACCACGTCATCTTTACAGCGAGACAGTTTCCGGAAAAAACTATCTCGTGTCTGATGATGACCATATCTCGTGATGCCATCTACTTTAATATCCTGAGGAATTACGGTCATACTCCTTTGCTAATAATAGTGGATGGTAGATATTTCTTGAGCATTACAAGTCTAGTCTTTCTATACAGGATGAATATTTTTTCATGCATATTATTTGCTATATATATTTGCATTGATTTGTTACTCATTATTAGTTGGTCCATTCTGGTTGTTTGGTTTGGTTGCTTTTCAAATGGATTACTAACCATCTTGACAATCCATATGCTAGTTTATTAAAGTAGTTGTTTTCTTACTCCATTTTAATGAAGTCTTGACTACTTTCATTATAGAAATATCTTGCTGACCTTAGCACATTCATATGTTAAAGTTTGAAATGACTAGAAAGTGTGTACTATAGTTAAAGTTTGAAATGACTAGAAAGTGTGTACTATAGTTATACGACTTCATGACAGTACTGACAGCAAAATTTACTGGAGAGTTGGTTATCCTTGCTCCTTGTTCTTCAAGTAAAATCTTGGAAGTTTGGAATGTCCCCTCACAGCTGACATCTTATTCTTAATTATTTTTTGGGGAAACATCTTATTCTTATCTAAGTCAGATTATAAAGTCAAAATCAAGTGCATGCCCATAATTAGTGCTATGTTGCAGGCTTGTTTGCTTATGCTGTTCTTAGCTATCTGAGCATGTAACTATTGTCTGATGGGCATTGAGGAGTTATATACCAATGTTTATATAAGCGATTTATTTTTGGGGAGGTTGGTAGGACTTTTGTGCTACTCGTTAGGTGTTTGGCTGTGCACCTAATACTATTTGTGCTTCTTTGAGGATTTGCATAACAAATATTTCTATATTTGTTGATAGTAACTGTCCTCCCCCTTATTTGCTTATCAGATGAGTGTTTGGATTTTTATATCAATGCTAGTATTAAAGCAGCCTTTTTGATTTTGTCAGGCTTCCCATGCTCTGTAATGTGTTCATTGTTTGGAATGTGGTACTTGCCACTGCCAGTCATGAATCCTCCTTTGGGTGGTTGTATGCACATTTGTACTTACATGTTTATGTTCTTAATCTGTCTCTGCTGGTTATAATGATTTTGGGGATAATGTAATGCTCTTAGTTTGGAATATTGAATAGAGCTTTCTACTGGCTTTTGCGATGTCATTGGACCTTTATTTATGTATGTTATGGGCTACGGACGGTTCTTGGGCGTGGTGTAGGCAATTTTTTATTTATTTTTCTGTCCTGAACATCTTTTCTGCTTTTCATACACTTGTGAACTACATGAAGTTCCTTCAGGGGTGGACCTTTAAGCAATGTGATTTTTAGAAATGGTCCTTTTAAATTGTTTGCAGGGCTTGCTATGGTGTGTTGAGATTTATAATGGAGAGTGGGGCAAAAGGATGCGAGGTATGCTCTATGGTTCTTTTTGCTTTGCTTTATCCCAAATGTGCATTTTTCTGCTAACATATGTACGTTTGTTGTTAAGTTAAATATTTCATGTATATTCTTGTAGGTTATTGTGAGTGGAAAGCTCAGAGCACAGCGTGCCAAGTCCATGAAATTCAAGGATGGGTACATGATTTCCTCTGGTCAACCTGTCAAGGAATATATTGACTCTGCTGTGAGGCATGTTCTTCTAAGACAGGTCAGTAGCTTCTTATGTTTGTATAATCGATTGCTGTGATGGTCAATCGCCTATCTTAGTTTTTGATTTTTAATCCTAACTTTGTATGGTATTAGGGTGTACTTGGTATCAAGGTTAAGATCATGCTTGACTGGGATCCTAGGGGTAAGTTGGGTCCAATGACACCATTGCCTGATCTAGTCACAATCCATTCTCCCAAGGAAGAAGAAGAGTATAATACTCCAGCAGTGCTGACAGCCAATATTGAGATCCCAGTTGCATAAGTCCTCAATTGGAGGAAATAAGTCTGTAGTACTTGGCTTTATGGCTTTTCATATTTATAAATATTTTAGGGGAGGAAGATACTAGATGCTTGTATGAATCAAGAATTGGTTTTTTCTTGCTTATATTAGCGTCTCAAGTTTGTCTCAGAAGTAATCTTTACTAGTTTTGGACTTTTTTTCTGTTTAGGCTTTGTTGCCATGAGTTAATGTGCTTTTTCATGTCAAAAATTTACCATCTAATTCCTCTTTTTGCTGTGCTTTGCGGGTTCAGGTTTATGATCGTCCCTGCAGTGTCTTTCCATATTTATCACCTGATTGGAATTAGTCGGATGATAAAAAAACACATTTACAAATTTTTTTATTCCTTCTCCAAAAGTATCTTCAAAGCTTTATTTAAAGCGCTTTTATCAAAGAAGAATTTATTAACGTCAGTATTGGCCAAGGGATTTAGCAGTCTGGTGGTCTTAGAAAAAAGAGAACCCTAATGCTTTTTTGGATTCAAATTATTGTTAAAAAACTGCTTGTTTTATTTGGGTTTAACCACGCCCAATTCTTGCCGGACCATGCCACTTTTTGTTAGTATGTTTTTCTCTTAGTTGTGCTATTTTGAGAAAAAATAAATAAAAGAATTGATTCCAACCAAATTGCAATAGAGCCTTTTCTATAACCCAAATTAAAATCCTTTAAAAAAGTGAAATTAAATTGGAAAATAACGACTTAGTTTAGTACCTTTCTTATGAAAAAGAAACGCCCTAAAGACTAGAAAGAAACCATGCGTGGGTAAACAGCCCACTCATATCATGCATGAGCCACTGGATGATATCAGTAGGAGGATACTGAAGATGATGAACAACCCAGAGGCAGAGTGCTAGCCAATACGATCAGTAGATATGAAATATCTTCACTTTTCAATCTCTAGACAGCATGTCACGAATAGCATATAAAAATGTTTATACTTTGGTTAATTTGATACGCCGTTTTCACTTCGGGATTTCTTTGTTTCTTTTTTATTTTTCCTGTTAAATTTTTAATTTGAGTCATGAAAAGTTTTCAACTTTTTTAAGAATGTGCGAAGGGAATGTATATTAAAGGAAGGGGAGTTAAAGAGAAGAGAAGGAAAGATATTTATCTTATTGTGTTTGGTTATATACAAAATGTCATTAAAAGGAAAGGAGAAGAACTAATTAATTTTGAATATCTTAATTATAATTATAGGAATAAAAATAATAATTAATTATATTTTAATTTTTTTTCACATTCTAAATTGGAGCTATAAGGGAATCATTCCTTTTAAATTCATTTCCTCTCCTAAAAATTTCTATTTACTAATTAGATTACCTTCCATCCATACACAGTGTAAGTAACATTTTACTTATTGAGAAAAAAAAAAATTATA
Organism: Ricinus communis; assembly: GCF_019578655.1. Classification (NCBI taxonomy): domain Eukaryota; kingdom Viridiplantae; phylum Streptophyta; class Magnoliopsida; order Malpighiales; family Euphorbiaceae; genus Ricinus; species Ricinus communis. The sequence goes on from NC_063258.1 coordinate 29,839,238, forward strand.
AAGTAAAATATATTTATTATATGGTAAACCCAACAGTAAAAATTCATTTACACATAAATTTAATGAAAAAATTAATTTGTAAATAAGATATCATAAGATTTGAGCCAAACACTTCTCAAAATATAAGTAAAAACGTCGTTCCTTCAAGCATCTGAAATAGGAGGAAAAAAAGAAAGAAGAGAAAATGAAAAGCTGCATGTCTAGAAATTTTCTCATAGCCTGTTATTTGGGAAATATTCTGTGTAAATTACGCAAGTATGAATGTTAAAATTCCATCAAGTCGGCTTATAATATGCTTGTAAAATGATTTTTAGATCCACTGGCAAACGATTATTGATTTTATTCCTGTGGTTGAAATGGAATTAGCTTAGACGAATAGGACGAGCATGTAATGCATGTGTGCTTCAGGCCTAAAAATCTTTAGTGAATGGTTGGCTACTGGCGAGTGGCTGGTGGCTGGTGGCTGCCATAAGACTATCTGACCACCTACCATCGTTTCCTTCATGGTGCAGCTGGAGCACCTATTTTCTTGACAAAATCATCTTTAGAGATTGTTATTGGGTTGACTTTAATCCCTTGTCCAATATTGATAAAGTTTATTAGTTTGTTTGCAAAATTGAGGTGGAGAGCACCTGTGACCGATAAGATTACTTGGGTTTGACCTAAAATGTGCATATACATACGACTATATATACACACACAGATGGGTTCAGTCAGCTAAATAAATCATGAAAGCCAAGTTTAATTTGGTCACTTTCACTTGAAGTGACACTATATACGCACACAAATGATGAGCTTGATGAATATAAATTAAAACCTAAATTATTCATCAGTTTAATTATATAACTAATAATTTTATTTTAATAGATAAATTTAAATTGATATTTATATAATTGTTATCTATAAGAATAAATAAATATTAAATTATATTAGTGAGTAAGCTTATGAGCATAATGAATTATAGCTTTTCTAAGTCGAACTGAATTCATTTATGAAATATAAATAAAATATTTGCTGAATCAAACTAAATAACTTATCCAATTCGCATCCTTAAAATGAAAAACCTTTCGAGAGGAGAGATTAATATATGAGTGTAAAATTGACATCACATTGGGGAGCCACTTGGTGTCCCAGGAAAGCTTGAAGACCTTATCACGTTTGTTATCAATTCTCAAGGTCATATTCGAGCACTATGAGCACGTGTGCAAGACAATTTGACGGCATATCACTTGAGAGATGCATGCTTTTTAGGACAATTTGAGTGCCCAGAAAAGAAGGGGAAGGTGTGTCTTTTAGAGCACTAAGTAGCCCACAATATTAATCGATGCATGAGTTTGCTTCTCCCCATCTTCTATTATTGTGCTTAGTTCTTTCAGATATAAATGGTAGTGGGAAGCACCAAACACGCTTCTTTGCTCCATGGACTCCTTTTATGATTTATGATTTCATCATTACTCCTCTCTCTCCAAATAAATTTCCCTTTTTTCTTTCTTTTTGCAGAAAGCTATACCAGTAATTATATTCGGGGGTTCATCCAGACCAATACTATGAGCTTTGATATTACGACCACTTTAACTGGGAAGTCTAGTGGCATCCAGAAAGGGATTTGTTAGCATGTTATTTAGTCCATATTGGTGAAATAATAAAATCTATAAAAGCTCTGCAAGAAATTCCAGGAGCAACTATGAAAATTTAAAAATATATCATTTTAAAAGGGATTCGAAATGGAATGATTTCGAATATCAATTTATTAATTATTGAAATAAAAACTTTATGTGAGAGTTAAGTCTCAAAAAAATAATTGAGGATTTTTCTCATAGTGATTTTCTTTAGAGATAGATAACACGTCACCAGTTTTTTCAATTTGCAAATTCTTCTTTATTTAAAGATGATTTAGTTGGTTTTAGATTTCATTTCCGGCCAAATGATTAATTTGTTAAATACTTAATTTTCTTTTTATTCAATTATTTTATGTAAAATTTGTATAAATTTATTTAATTGTATAGCAATATTTCTCTATAAAAAGAGTTTGAGACAAGAAAATTTTAAAAAATACAAGCAGTTTTAACAGCATATCCAATTGTATTATTAATGAAATGACCTTCACATTTTTAATAGAATAATTATGCCGATAATACTGTTCAAGAATATTATTTTATAAGACCATTAGTTCTTTATTATTTGTAAAATTAATATGATACATGAAAATTCAACTTTTGATAATCTTAAAAAGAGTAAATTAAACATTAAGAAGGATGCATGTATGTTGAAATGCCTTCTTATGAAATCGTTTGTCAATTAGCGTAGCCATAAAAGTTTGATGCGATCCTTTTTTTTGTTTTGATTTATGAAAGATATATATGGTAGTTGTGATAGCCAAAGACTGAAGGTTCTCTTGAAGGGGAGGCAAATCCCAATGATAGAGGAGTAAGTTTGGATAAAATTCAAACCCTTGTTAAACATGGACAAAAAAACAAAGAAGTTATTAAGAGGCATATATACCAATTCTCTCTCACCAAAATGTAGCTAGCAATAGAGGACAAATATCTTAAAGGGTCAATTTAAAAGTTACAATTTTCAATAGCATTTCTAAGTTAAGAACCCTAATTTTATTCTTCAAAAGCAATGATTAAGATGTCAGAAATATGATTAGCTAGACCTAAATGCTGAAAGTGAAAAGGAAAATACAAAAGAGAAGAGTTGGGAAAAGGGTTTTTGACTCTTTTGGGGATGTCATTCTCATAGGATTATTAAACCCCATTGACTTTGTAATAATTATGTAAATAAAATAATTAGAGGTGGGTTGGGCTATTTTCTTGAAAAAGAATCAAAGAAACCCCACAAAGGTTTTGAAAATGACAATGAGCCGCCCTTACAATGAACAATGAGGCAAAGCACATTGTGGATCTAAATTAAAAATATTGTACTGTACCCTTGTCTCCCCATTACAAGAAAAGTTTGGAACAATTCAGCACTTTCTTTTGGTGCTTTGTTATATATCCTTATGTTTTACCAATTCACCCTCATCAAGGTCCCAAGATGGCTTCTCAGGTATCCAACACCAACATTCTATGATTGAAATTATATCAACGGTTTTGTTTCTCTCTAAATTACAAATTAGAGAACCTGTTAATCAATTAAAGCTCAAAGAGATGTATATATAAATGAATCGAGAATGAACTAATTTAATATGATAAGAAAGAATAAAAGAGAATGGTAAATTAGAGAAAGCATGAAAAGGACATGAAATGGAATGCAAAAAGATGAGGATACGATGTTGGAGAAACAAATTAAAGTGGTCTCTCCACAACCCTCTAAGTGGACTCACCCCACGCCTCAACAAACACCCAACTACACAACAATCTCTCTCTCTCTCTCTCTCTCCTTTTTCTTTTTTCTTCTTTCTTGCTTTCCTGACTCTATTCCTTTATCCCCCACTTTATATATTTATGGATTAAAGTTACAACATTGTTAGAATATAAAAATATAAATATAAATTTATTTCATGAGCGATAATAAATTTTATAATTAAATTTAATCGAGCTTGAGTTCATAATTAACACGCTTGTAAATTTAATAAACTAATTTTATTAAATTTGACCTCAATTCCATTAACTCGAAATTACATTAAACAGATTAAAAAATGTATTTTGTGGAGGTGAGCAACTTGGTTTGTTTACAACTCCAATACCTCCTTCCTTCCGGACTCAATTGTAAGGGAGGCTGAATGGATTCGGCATATTAGGATATGGTACAACCCACTTGGGACACAAATCTAATTTGTAGATAATAGTCCTTTTATTAGAATTTTTACTTTTTATCTATAAAAAGGGTCACGCAATAAAGTTCCTCATATCCTATATAAATAAATAAATAAATAAATCTCCTACTTATCCAACAGAACATTGCCAGGTGGCACTCCATGTCTGTCCACGTGCCACTCTCCACCTGAAAATATAAAGGCCCCACCATTATCCCACGCGGACTGCTCTTTTTCATTATTTAATTTTAAAATTGATATTATTATCAATCCTAGTCACTCATCGCCAACTTTGCGCATGCTGCTGCACTCTTAACATTGCACTGCCAATATGCTCCTCTTTCTCTCTTTCTTATAAATTGCCTGAAACCATCTCCCAGTTTTAGTTACTAGTTCTTCACTTGTGCTTCCATTCCCCTTATTTGTGTTCCTGCCAGCCCATTTCGCAAAATCTTATCCTCTCATTTTCTTATTATAATCTCTCTTTGCTTAATTTGTTTTGTTTGTTGAAGTTATGGGTGAGGCAGTTGAAATAATCTACACCAATGGCTTCTCTAAACTTTGCACTCAACCACCCACTCAAACTCATAATCAGGTTCTTGTTGATCATCACTCTTCTTGGTACGAAGAAACCATTGATGATGATCTCAAATGGTCTTTTGCCTTAAACAGGTCACTATAACTAACTAGCCATTCTTCTCTTTTTCTTTTCTTTTTCTGCAATCTTGTCTATTTGAATAAATGCTATAAAATAATAATTGTCTCTGTTCAGTCTTCTCTGAATCCTTTTGGAGTTTAGAGAAGATTTAAGAAAAAAAACTTACATGGTAAGAGCATCTTAATTTAAAATGATAATCTCTTCCAACAGTGTGCTGCATAAAGGGACAAGTGAGTTTCAGGAAATTGCTCTCCTGGACACAAAGCGCTTTGGCAAGGTTAGCAATTGAATTTTCTAGCTGTAGTTAGTGTATAACTTACATTTATATTAAAAGCAACTTCTTATATTATATTGTCCTTTCTTTATCGTTTTTAAATAAAAGTGATGAACCCGACAAATTTAATCTGGGTGCATGGGAAATTGTACTTGTATATACAGGTGTTGGTGATCGATGGCAAGATGCAGAGTGCTGAAGTGGACGAGTTTATTTATCATGAATGCTTAATCCATCCTGCTCTTCTTTGCCACCCCAAGTGAGTCCATGCAGCTTGTGTTTTTTGCACTGATGTCCATTATATACTGCCTACACATTACTTTAAAATTAGAATTTTTTAATGACCTGAATTCATCATAGCACAAATAATCACTGAGATATAAATCATTATCTTTTGGTCTGTGACCACACATTTAGTACTAAAGATTAAGGTCTCAATTTTAGACTTCTCTTTTTTAAAATGCAGTGATTAAAAAAGAAAATTTATTCGTTCTCTCTTACTTAACACACTAACATACTAATTATATCTATTGTTTAAAAACCACTGAAATAATATTTATTTTTTTTCTTTTAAAAAGAAACTTTTAAATAAATCTTGTTTATTATGTTATTTATATATAAAATCATAAAATTAAGACATGTAACAAAATTTAAATAAGTAATTTAATTATATTAGTTAATTTATAGTTCTAATTAATTCCCGTAATTTAGAACCACTAATAAAATTACAATAATACCTCTCTAAATTAATAACACTTGCCACACAACAATTTTTGAATTTATTGAGATTTAAATTGTAGCGCCTATTTTTAAAATAGTTTCGTCTTAATACTAAGATAAATTCTTTTACTATATATTTTAAGTAATTAGACACTCATGATTATCATAATTAGTCATAAATATCTATTGTTTGTATGATATTAGTCTTAATAAATATACTAAAAAAAAGTTAATCCAAGAATAGTACATATTCCAACTATAAGTTAAATGCAAATCATAATATATATTTCTAATAAAAAAGTTAAATATTTTTAATATTTTATATTAATTATTAAATAACAGAAAAGCCAAATTATATTCATAAAATGCAGCTATATTTTGTCAAATGCTAGAGGTAATTGAACATTAGAATATCAATTAATGGAGGTTTTAAAATAGAACATAATACTTGTCAGCTTACTATTTATCCACAGGATTTGCATTGCATCTGACATCACTTCCTATTTATCTTGTTATAGTTGGACTTTTACGTGGATAAGATACACTGAATGCAAATTAATAGAAAATCTGGAGCCCTAGATTTGAAAATTTATTTCCTAGAACCCTTTATTCAAAAGTATCAAACAGGTGTAACTTTATTAGTACATCGGCCCAATAAGAAAAAAAATAATTGTAAGATAAAAGAATAATAATAAGCTAAGAGTCATGTCTTCAGCAATAAAATGTCATGATTGTTAGACTTATCATGTTGTTAAGTAATTAATGTCAAGTAATTAATTAAATAACAGGCCCCAAAACGTGTTCATAATGGGAGGTGGGGAAGGGTCTGCTGCAAGGGAAGCCCTCAAGCATAACTCCATCGAAAAAGTGGTCATGTGTGATATTGATCAGGTAATTAATCTTCAATTTTAGCCTATCTGTTAAATGAAAAAAAACATGTAATAATGTAGCTAGCTACATATTTTCCCCTTTTGCAGGAAGTGGTGGATTTCTGCCGTAGATATCTAACTGTAAATCAAGAAGCATTTTGTCACAAGAAGCTTAACCTAGTCATTGATGATGCCAAGTCAGTAGTTCATTTTCTTGATGTGCCATTTTTTGATCATTAGGCTTTTTGTATAGGATGCTGAATGAGATAGAATTCATATAAACCTTTTGTTGTTGAAGGGCTGAGTTGGAGAAGAGGAATGAAAAATTTGATATCATAGTTGGAGACTTGGCTGACCCTGTCGAAGGAGGGCCTTGCTATCAGCTCTACACAAAGTCCTTCTATGAGAAAATTCTGAAGCCGAAGCTCAAGGATAATGGCATCTTTGTTACTCAGGTAGGACAGACATTGTTTTCTGCTCAATCATTGCAAAAATGGAGAGCTCAGACCGGATTAAGATGGCCTTTCTTTTTCCTTTTTTCTGAAAAATTTCATTTTTAATAATGTGCAGGCTGGACCAGCAGGCATTTTCACCCACAAGGAGGTATTCTCTTCTATATACAACACAATTAAACAGGTTTTCAAATGTAAGCCTCTTAACTTCTCGCCTTTTGCACTACTACGAAGGCTGTTGCTAGCCCAATCTTGTATTAACTAGATTAATTTTGTGCCATGTATTTATTTAATATTGTCTTTATGTTGGCAGATGTGGTAGCGTACAGTGCTCACGTGCCATCATTTGCTGATACATGGGGATGGGTCCTGGTACGCAAATCCAACATGAATTCTGTTTCTTTACATGATAACTTTAATTAATTTATGTGTTCATTAAACAAATGCAGGCCTCAGACCAACCTATTTCTATAGATGCTGAGGATATCGATAGGAGGATTGAAGAAAGAATTGAGGGTGAATTACTTTATTTAAATGGTGCTGCATTTCTCTCCTCTACCATTTTGAACAAGACTGTTTCTCTGTCGTAAGTTCCTTTTCTTTTCCTTTTTCTTCTTTGGTTTAATGATCATCTTCCACGCCCAAATTATTCATAAATGGATAATTAAGGTTGTTAATCTCATTGCTGCTTCAGGCTGTTAAATGAGACGCATGTCTACACTGAGGATGATGCAAGATTTATTCCAGGGCATGGACTGGCTTATAGAAATTGAAGTCTCGGGCCTATGACTGGCTGGGTGGGGAATTGCTGTATAGAGAGAAGATTGACAAGAATTTGAATACATTTCATATTTGTTTGCAAAACGAAGTTTGAAATGCTTGGTTTTAGACTATATTTACTAATGTATGTTAGCTTCATTGATTGGGTTGTTCATAGGACTCGATTAATATGTCAAAGAGACCATGTGAAAGCTTTCTCTTAATTTAATCATTTATGAGGCATTCCTCCATTCAGAATTTCAGATTCATGTTGGATTCTGGTAGTTTCTAGTTATACTATATATAGTACATGCCATTCTGCTATTAATTATTCAGTTGTTGAGACAATTTCATTCCCGTTAAAAATCTTACATGCATTTTAGGTTGAATCCAAGAAATTTATTTGAAGACTCGAATGTTTAATGTTAATATACATGAGCTAAATGGCAAGAAGAGTAGTACCATATACAATACAATACGATGAGGAACTTTCAAGGATTCTTCATCTTCAGCTTCTCTTAACAGGGTCAAAGTTTGCAACAGCTACAATAGCTCCAACAATGGCACCAAGAACAACGCCCCCAGCTACGATGCTGAGCAAGAAATTCTTGAGAGATGGAAATACTGCTGCCTCTGCAACATCTGGCATGACCATAGAAGCTGTCAATGCAGCTATTGTTAGTCCTGCCACTGCCTTCTCTTTTAGAGAAGCATGCACCTCAAGCCTAGGTCTGGACTTGGATTTTGCACAGAAAACAGCCTTTGATGGCCTAGTAGGTAACGGGTGAAGGATGAATTCAGAGTTCAATATTTGTTTTGAGCTCATCTGAGTTGCTGAATTTAGAGGCATTGCCATTTGGTTAGTATCTGTTTTCCTGCCTAGGGACAAATTGGTGGATAGAGGAGAAGCAAAATGGAAGAAATGAGATGAAAAGAGAAAAAGAAAAATAAAGATTTCCAGTAGGTCTGCCAATTTGATGCAATCCTACGTGGCTGATTCTGAACTGGATTTACAGTATAAGGTTATCTATATTCCATTAGCTTGATTGGCAAATTGGTCTGCAAATGGATTTTTCTAGTGATCATTTTCTGTTTCTTCTTTTCTTTTTTAATTGAGCTCTGACGGGTTTGAAACTCAATTAGCGTAGTCCTGAAGAATATTTTTGCACCATTAAATAAAAGCTCATTAGTTCTCTTAAAGCTTTGATTCAGAACTTCTTGAACATTAAAAACATCAATTACGAGCAATTAATATTGGGGAGGACATTAATCCAGTCGAACTCTCCTGCGCTTTTTGCAATAAAAAACCATGGCCTTATAATCTAATCCTCGTGCTAAATATGATGTCCACCCACCAAAATCCGTTAATAAGTACTAACCCTTTTGAGGTAAAATGCTGCAGTATACAAATTGCTTACTTCCAAGTGATGCACTTGTCTGCATTGCAAAGATTAGAAGACAACAGAATTTGGAGTCTTTGACACCGGAAGGAAACTGATTTTGCCCGGAAATGACGAATTCAAGGACTGGATTGCCTTATATGCAAAGAAAAAACCCATAAAACGTAACCTAGCAGAATTCTAAGCTTTGCAGAAGCAACAACAAAACCTTTATACCACAGACAGTACAGCACCATAGATAAAATGTTATATATATCAGCAGTCATTTGTCAACTCCAAGTTACAAAATGACAGGTCAGTAATTGGTAGCCATATGGAGCAAAGATGCTTGCACTTGTTAAGATCCCTAAAATAGGCCCTCTTGCAGCATCTGTTGTTTGCAATGATGACCTGAGCCATTTACATCAGAATTAGTATCAAATATATCGAATTATAATGAAAGAATGAAGGGGAATAAACTTTTTCATGCCAAGACGAATCTAGGTTTGACCATAAAAACAGGCTTTCATACATTTCTTCAAGCTATTAATTAGGTGAGAGAAACACTCAGAATTCTTATGTAAATAACTTTAAACATAAGAGTCATCTTTACAGTTTCTGTTATATGAGAGTTGCAGGAATTCATCAAAGCTCAACAAGCTCCTTCTTGGGCCCAAGGCCAGCTAGATAATTTATTTCTTCGTTAGGAGGCACTCTTCTTCAAACACAAAAAATTATCTTATTTTGCAGACACTTCACAGATCCGGCCAAATTTAACATTGTAGTCACCTCTTGAAAATGTACAAGTGTAGTTTAAGATGAGAATGCTAACTGGGGAAAGAACAGGAACATACTTGCAGATTACCCACGAGCTCCAAGCGACAATCATATTTTGGTTATAACTGTTGCATCTGATCCTATATGGCGGAGATGAACCGGTTGGGGTGGAAGATGATACTTTATATCTAACTCTTCGAACATCTTCTTTATCTCAAGGATCAGTTCAGTCCTTCGCTTGTTCTTCTCTCCAAATTCTTGGAAGTTCATTTTGTGATTACAATAAAGAGCAAGTTTCAATCTGTTCACATTCTCAATTTCCTTCACCACAAAACCGTGACCAGGATACCAGTATTGGGGAGTGTTCTCCAAGTACCTGCACACAGAAGATAAACCATGAAAAAACATGGATATAATATGATTAAATCGAAAGCTGATGTTTATTGTCTTTAGAGTTGCAGGAATAAGGTCATCTTTTACAGCAACAAGCTATTGTGGATGTTGTCTGTCAAAGTATCAGAGACGTTCTGGTAAGCTATTCTTCAAGTACGGGGTTGATTAATGGCGGGTTACTACATTTTTTCCTTCATCTTAAGAGAAAACAATGGCGGTTACTAAAAAACCTCATTGGTTATGCAATTGCCAAACACAGAGTGCCAGGGTTTTTCTGTTCATATCCTGCAAGTTTACCTATTGAACTGAGATAATTCAATATGACTTGCTTGTCTAGTATGATACCTTCACCACTTACCTAAATCATTCTTTTCCTTAACATGATATCAGTTTTACTTTAAAACAAAGGGTATCTATCAATGCAACTATAGGATAATGATTTTCTATCCATGAAGTATTGCATTGAAAGAAGTACTATAACTATCCAGTCAGTGACATAAGGTATAAAGCTATTACACTACAGAACTTACTGCTTAATTTTATCTTTTAGCAGTCCAATCTTCTCTGATGGAGTTGCAAAATCAATTGAGAACTCCACAGCATCACCCATGTCAGGGCTTCTGTAATAATTGCTGATTGGCTTATTAGCCAAAACAGAATTTGGATAGTATATCTTTTCATTATCAAGCTTCAAGAAAACTGTCGTTAAGATGTTCATTTCCTCAACCAACAACTGTCAAATTCCAAATCAGACAAAGAATCATGAAAATTTCTCAGTCTAAACATAAAATAAAATAAAATCAAAAAGGTAGTAGGAGGAATGACTGTTAGAACATACCGCCACACCATCAACGACACAACGATCACCAACATCAAATGGATGCATCACAAAAACAAACATTAGAGCTTCGAATACGGTCTTGCAGGTATTCTTAGCCATAAAGGCTGCCACTAGAAACTGTGATAAGAGGACCATAAGAACTTTTGTGGTTGCAACCTCAATCAAAAGAAGCCAAATAACAATGGTCACAATAATTAGGATCCCTGTCACAAGTTTGTTCAATTGTTTCACCGCAGTTTTGGTATCTCCTAAAGCATGTGCAAGCGCTTTCCGATCCTTGTAAACCTTAACCTGAGTAAGAATAACAGAATCACCCACGTAAAAGAAATGCCTTTTTTCTTTTTAACAGTATAAGTCTCTTATATTACATAGTCAGAATGAGGACAAGGAAGGCATTATAAATTGGTTCTTCAGTGTTAAAATGAAGCCCTATCTTCATATCAAAATTTGAACAAGTTTAATGGCTAACAGAGGCATATCATTAAGGAGTGGAACAGACATTGGAACAGAAATGCTAAATCCATAAAAGAAATCAAAAGAAAAATATCAATATTTCTTGTATGAAAGGGCAATTCGTGTGCGGGAAGGGAAGCCTACAGATAAATCTATTCCTACTCCAAAGTATTTTCTGGCATGAAATCTTAAGCTTTTCAAGACCGGCAATAGTGCTTCATTTTTCCTAGTATTATTTTCAAAAAGATTTGGATAAGGGAAGAGCAGCTGCTGTGCTTAAACTTTATTAAAAATATCCCCTCAAATCATCATAGTTAGTATAAAAGCTGAACATTTATTTGAATTTGATTTTACTTTTATCCAATTGGTTAAGTTGGTTTTTTCGTTTTTTATGTGAATGATTTCTATTTAAATTTTGAGCTACTTAGGTATGAATTTCTCAAGTGCTTATGAAATGCATGCTTTTCTTATAGTTTTTCTATGTAGTTATGTATATTGTGATTATAATATTAATTATACGATTTAGAACATGAGTAACAAAGATACTTTTTATAACCTGTCAACTGACTAGTTTAAGATGAAGGGAATACTAAGTTTGCAAGACGTTATTTGTTGCTCCATGTACTAGATATAGATGTAAGCATCCTACTATGCTTTCCTAAATAGTGAATACAAGATTCTAAAGTTGTAGAATGTATTGCACTGGAAGACAGGACTAAACATGGAAACTAATGACCAAGGCACATAAGCCATGGTATGCAATCCCCTTATATTAAAGGCAAACTTAAGTCACAGTGGACGTAAGAAAAATGGAATCTTTACCACCCAGTCTGTTAGAGACTTTCTGTCAATTTGCCCATTCTCAGATGCTTCAAACAGTGGTAAAACAAGATCCACCTCTTCCTTAATCATGAACCTTAAAAGGTCATCCTCATCAATGTACCTATTCATAAGAGGGGAAGGTTTATGGAAAGCCCATACAGAACAACTAATAAATAAATAAAAACATCACAATTATCTAGAAATGTAGATTTACTTACTTCCAACCAGGTTTGGCGACATTCCTAAAAATGTGATACGCAGCAGCAGTTGCCTCCATCTCGTTGGTAATTTCCATGTCAGTAGTTTGCTTGTCCCTTCCACCTACACTCTCCTCCAATGTATTAGAGAGTGTGGATAGCCCTGAACTTGTGACTGCATCGACCAAAACCTTCATGGTCCAAGCTGAAACCTTTTCTTGCTTCACCTTATGAAGCATTCCTATATCAATCACCTTTTTCTCCTCTGTTTTACCGTTTTTGGTACTCCTGAAGCTCAGTTGACCGGAGCTAGTTGATCTTCCAACCCTCTCGGCCTCCTCTATTAGGGGAGGCCCTGAAAGAGTTTGCAGAACATACTGATTAAAGACTGATTCTTGAATTCTATCAAAGAATTTGTTGACATGGAAGTTAGATGCTAAAATCTTCAATGATAAGTTTTTCACCAACCACAGAAATGATCCGATAAGAAGTGACATAAGAGTCCAAGTTACACATTTTAGAATCGTGGTGGCAGTCTTAGAACGCCCAATCTCGTGATCAATTAAAAACGCCCAAGCAAGAAGAACCAAACCTATCCAAACAAATACTTGAACGCTATTCTTTAAACCATAAACGAAATAGAGGACTTTCTTACGGAGCAGAAAGTTCCTCTCAATCACGAATACAATAAAATGCATAAACCAGTTAGTGATGAACATGCCAGAGATTATTACCAACAAAAGCACACACCATTTCCAAGGCTCCAAGCCCCAAATCATAGTTTTTTCCAGTTTCTGAACTGTCAAGCTTGCCACCAAGCACCCCGCAAGGCACACAAATGTAATCCACTGTATCACAGCCTTGGCACCTACTCTCTTATTCTTCTCTTTAATAGATTGAACTTTTTTGACAACATCCTCCACCTCATCCTCATCATCTACAGGTCCATTTGGATTCATGGAGTTTGTCCTAATAGAAGAAGCAGACTTGTTATTAGCTGAGCCTCTACTTAGTGATTTCCTATAGGATAAATTTCTAGATATTTGTTCTTCAAGAATTAAACTATCCTCTTCCAATACAGTAGCATCAACAAGAACTGGCTGTTCTCCGAACCTCGACTTTGGTTTTGAATACACTGACCTTGCTAGAGACCTTCTTCTAGTGAGGTTTTCATTTGAGACAGGGATTTTAGGGGGTTTAGTGGGGGTGGGGTTCAAACTTGAAATCTCTGGAGAATGGTTGTTGATAGAAACTGTTTTTGCGAACGCACCACCATTTGATTCTTTAACAGGTGAACTTGGCCTGCTCTGCTTACTAGCGACACTATCTGAGTCTTTTGAGGCAGACCCTTTCGGGGTTTCATCACCCGAGATTGTTATTAGCACTTCTCCTCGTCCTCCATTGCTTGTTTTCTTCTCTGCCATGCTTATTTCGCCGCCTTTTCGACTTTTTGCTTTATCCTGAACCTGCACAAATTCATTGACTGTGTTCATTTACTAATCAAGAAACAAGCTCTGACAAATAGATTCCAACTTTAATATAAGAGAAAATAAATAAATAAATCACAATTTCATGAGTAAGCAGGCTACTTAAGAACAGAAAACTAGCAACTCCAGAATGAGATTAAAAATCACAGCTTTACACTCAACAGAAATCATTGTTCTAATTTCATTTTTCACTGCAAGGGTGCACAGTCTTGGCGCCTAAAGAAAGCAAAGCACGTAGTTTTAGTGATTAAAAACAACAAAACATAACAGAAAAATATTTACCTGAAACAAGCAGCAAGTTCCCTGGCTATTCTAATCATGCAACGAATGCGCACATTAAAAACCAATTATTAAGAAAAAGGTAGAGAGAGATCCCAAGAAGCAAGTGGCTAGGTGGCTGCTGATTTGCTCAAAACAGGGACCAAAATGGTGTTGAAAAGAAGAAAGAAAAAGAAATAATATAAAAGAAGAGAACAAAGGCACTGTAATATAAAGAAACAAAGAAACAGGAGTTGGTGTGGTATGGTATCCGAGAAAGAAGAGATGGTTTTATAGTGAGTACCAGACAGATACAACCTTGATAAAAGAGAAACAGAGACATAAATCACATGTTAATCCATGATGAAGTAAATAAGAGCCAGCTTGTATTTTCTTTCTTTAGACTGAGTTGATCAGGTAGAGCTATTGTTTGCCAGAGGGAGCAAGGGGCATATTTTGGTAAATGAAAGCTACAGCTTGAAATTGGGCAAGTAAAATTTGGAGAGCTTAAAAAGAGAAAAGAAAAGAAAACTAGACAAAGAAGTCAGTGACAGAGAGACAAAGGAGTTCACATTTTTAGGAAGGTTAAAAAGATCGATTAATAGAGTTCTGTCCTTAACACACTCTTCAATGACTCTCCACATAGAGATTAAAGAAAATAGATTATAATCTAACGATTGCCATCTCTCTTCGGCTTTGAGCATGATGATCCTGGCGGTGTTTGCTTATCCCAGAAATAGTTTCTGGCTAGTTGTTATTCGTGCCTGCCTCGTATGTAATGTAATGTTTTCCAGGATCTGGGATGAGACTAATAATGTAACTATACCATGTTTCATATATAAAAAAAAGTTCATTGTTTTAGCTTAGAAAACTATATGTCAATTATTATTATTATTATTATTATAATATTTTATTAGTCTATTTAAGATGTAAATATTTATTACATTTATGAAAATATAATAACATATGAATTATTAATAATATAATAAAAAATATTCATTAAAATAATTAAATATTTTTAATTATATTAATTTAGAAATATTTTTATAATAATATTTTATGTGTGACGATCTTTACATTTTTTTAATTTCTCCAAGGAAAATTTAAAATTATTCAAACTTCTAACCTGATTTTTTTATTTTTTTTGAACTGGGAACCTGGTTCACTATAAAATAAAATGGATACAAAGGTAAAAGTATCTCGAAATCGGAGGCAGGGATCCCTGATACGATTACTGTACTTCGAAATATTGTCTTTTCTGAAATAAATACTTTGAAATAGTTATCTAATTGACTGATGAGATAAATTAAAACAATTATTAATAGAAACAAATAAAATAAAACCTGAAGTGATTAAAAGAAATAGAAGAAACAAAAAGTTGACAAGTGTCAGTGACTTGACAAAAGTAAATAAATATGCAAAGATAATATATAAAATTATCAGACTTGTGTATGTTATATAAACAGTTAAATACAAATTTAGAAGACATGTGCACATGCAATTGGATTTCAACATATTCAGAAAAAACATAAATATTAATATTTAAATACTGATTTATTATACACGTGTATTCAATCACTAAATCAGACAAATTAATATATTTAACTGACTTTAAAATTCATGTGAACAATACTTTTTATTGTTTATTATTATCTTCATAATTCAGCTACCATTTGTTTCTATATTATATTGTTAATTTGGCAGTTTTTGATTATTTCTTAATCCATACACAATTATTTCTTATTTTTAAAATCAACTAAATATACAATATTAAAATATTAAATCTCATCCATTAAATCTTTAGAATTTGGAAAGTTAACGAAAATATGATTGATTTTGTCATAAGTCAACAATTTATGAAATATTTGGAAAATTAATTAAAAAATAAAATTTTTATAAATGCGAAAATAATTGCTATTTAAGAAAAAAAGACAATTTTTCATAAGTTAAATTATTTTCTTTTGTAATTCTTACTTACAAAATTACTATAATATTATAAAAATGACTACTTTTGTATATTTCAATAATTCATAAAAGAATTGATAAGTCAATAACAAAGAATAAGATTTTTTTATAATCACAAAAGAATTGATATCTTATGAAATATAGTAATTTCTTTATATTTTTTGGTAATTTAAAAAAATTTCATAAATTTTGTAAGTGTAAAATTTTCTATGTTATCCTAGTTCTTTTAGTATTTTTCATTTCTATTTGTAATTATATGTTAAAATAATGTTTTATTAATATTAATAATTTGACAATTTTTTATTTTTTCCTTAAAATAAAAGATATTCACTTTGTTTTTAAACAAATTAGCTTTAAAAATAAAATTAAATGTAAAAATATGCCCAATTCTTCTTTATATTAAATTGTGAGTTTTCTTCTTTTGGTTGTTGAAGTATTACTATCATGCAAATGATGCATATAAAGTAATTATAAAAGTAAAAATATTAGATCACTCTTTTCTTATTCAATTATTAAATATCATACTATCTCGTTATGTTGTTATGTTGCACTCCGTTCTATTCCAGTATCTGTCCATTAAACTGGTATATGAGACATATAACACTATCCATTAGATAGTTGTAACATAAGAAATTAGTGGATAACTTTTTCTGAACCTTATTATAATAAAGTACTAACTAAAGGTAAGTATTTTATGTGTAGGGGATGAGCAAATATGAGAGTACAAGTCAAGGATGCTAAAATGGAAGCAGCTGACGCAATTGACTGTAAAATGCAACGTTCCAAAAATCTCAACTTTTTGTGAGAATATTTGGGAGGCTAAATGCTCCCACCCACTATGAATTATGGAATTTGCAGCCACCAGTAATTTCACTTTCAATCATTTCTCATTTGCAACCTCTGCAAGGACTCTAAATATGAAAGTTATTATTCTTCTCGATTGGCCTGGAAATCCCCGAATCTCATATAATAACACTATATTAATTGTTTGTGTCCATTGTTTTATATGCATGTCTCCTTGGCATAACAAATTTATTAAAACATATCATTCACGTTACTTGAGAATTGAGAATTGTCGGTGAGTCTTATATTATATATCTCCTTCGGTTTTAGACTTTTTTTTTAAGGAAAAAACTTATCATGCAATTTGGTGTATGGACAGGACAAACCAGACAACGAAAGGAAGTTTACATAACCAACAATATTGGAACTATTGGATCATGATTTAACGTACAGCTATTTTTGGGTTTTGTCGGTTGAAATTAGGATTTATGATTTCATAATAATAATAAAGATGAGCAAAAGATTCTAGTACCACCATATCAAAATCTATTGATTAACGTAAGGAATTTGCTGCTCAAAAAATTAACACAGGTATAGTGTATATTTTAGCTAACCACGTTAGGAGTTTGACTGGACATCTGAACTATCACATGAAGATAATAAATAGCAATTAGTTATAATCATCACTCTCGATGATTCTCAGTTGAATCTTTTTCAGAGTGGAAGTGACGGTTGCGAAAGATGGTCTAATGGAAGCATCTTGATCCCATGAAAGGCAAATGAGATTGATGAGTTCACCAAGTTGGCCACTGTGATCCTCTGGAAGCATAGGCCTCAGGTTACCTTCTGCAACTTCCATCGCAATCTAATAATTTCACAATATAAAAACACATTAAAGAAAGAATTACTTTAATAGTTCAACTATACATAATTAATAGACATATTTAATCATATTTCAATATATGTATATACCTTGCTGGGACCAAAATTTGTTCCTATGTATGGATGATTACCGGTTATAATCTCGTTAAGTATTACACCGAAGCTGTATACATCGCATTTTTCGTTATAAGGTTCGCAGCGAATGACCTCCGGTGCCATATAAACGTATGTTCCTGAAGATTTGATAGAAAAATAAATTAATCGTTTTCCCGTAAAAACTGCTGATTCTTGGATAAAAAAGAAGACTAGACATTGTTATTGTCAAAATGAACAAGTATATACATATGCTTACCAGTTTCACCAGTAAGTGCCATCTCCTCATCTCCCAAGAATCTGGCATGACCGAAATCTGCTATTCTAACATGATTAGCGTCGTCCAAGAATATATTGCTAGGCTTAAGATCGCGATGAATGATTTTTGGTTTTTGTTCGTGTAGATATTGCATTGCTTGAGCAATCTCTAGTGCTCTAGCAATCCTCTCCCCAAATGGAGCAAGTGGAGTTAACCTCTCTTTTTGCCTACTATTACCCGGTCCATAGAGCCATTCCTTCAAGGTCATGCCCAACAATTCTGTCACAACCCATGCATGCTTAGGAGGATCAAGACATGCACCCATTAGTTGCAGCACGTAACGATGGCGCTGCCTAGATAAAGTGTCGAGCTCTTGAGCGAAAAATGCTACACCACTTTCATTTGACTGGAAAAAATCAGGAAATATGCACTTCACGGCAACATCAAGCCCTCGCCAACTTGCTCTGTAAATGACCGCCGTGCTTCCTTGGCCTATTTTCTCTTGCAGTTCAATCTGTTTATTTTTTTAAAAATGAGTTTTAACTTCGAAATACTGGAATCATTTCTAGAAGTTAGAAGCTTCTAACATACAATTTGCATATACGTACCTGTTGGACTTGGTTCTTTGACTAAGTCTTTGATTGTTTTGTTTGTTAATAATGTCCGGATTTATTGGACCTCTGTTTAGATTAGATTCTTTTAGACTTTATTTTCTCAATTCAGTTTTGTAAAGGCTGGTATATAACCAGCATCACTTTCAGTCAATAATATATGATTTCTGATTTTAAGAGCTTTTGAGTTTAACATATTTTGGTATCAGAGCCTCACATAAGGGTCTGGTTCAGAAGCTAGGAACTGTTGTGTCCTATTTAGTGAGTAAAGCCAGAAACACCTAAGAGTGAAAAACTTGGTGAAAAAAAAAAGGAGTGAAACACCTGAGAGTTGGTGAGGATTGAATTTAAAATGAGTTCAAAATTGGTAACAGATAAATATGTGCAAGCTGCCATTCCTCAATTTGACGGTCACTACGACCATTGGGCCATGCCTATGGAGAATCTTCTCCGATCGAAAGAATATTGGGACCTGATAGAAATGGGAGTTCCTGGGATAAAAGATGGCATAGAGCTAACAGAAGCATAGAAACAAGTACAACTCAAGGATCTAAAAGCGAAAAATTATCTCTTTCAGGCTATTGATCGCAGTATATTGGAGACAATTCTTGATAAGAGTACCGCTAAGAGCATATGGGACTCTATGAAGCGAAAATACCAGGGAACTACAAGGGTCAAGAGAGCTCAACTGCAAGCTTTAAGAAGAGACTTTGAAGTGCTACAGATGAAAGAAGGGGAGAAAGTGGATGATTACTTTGCTCGGACTTTGACTATTGTGAATAAGATGAAAATTCATGGAGAGAAAATGGAGCAGGTCATGACCATTGAGAAGATTCTAAGGTCTATGACTTCCAGATTTGATTATGTGGTGTGTTCAATAGAGGAATCCAATGATTTGAGCAAACTAACCATAGATGAGCTCCAAAGCAGTTTACTTGTTCATGAGCAGCGAATGAATAGTCACCATAGAGGTGATGAACAAGCATTAAATGTCTCTTACGAAAAGGGCAGAGGTGGTCGAGGTTCAAACCGAGGTCGAGGGAGAGGCAGAGGCAGGCAAGGATACAATAAAGCACTTGTAGAGTGTTATAAGTGCCACAAATTAGGACACTATCAAAATGAGTGTCCTAGTTTGGAAAAAGGGGCTCATTATGCTGAAATAGATGCTGACGAAGATGAAGAAATAGTACTCATGGCTCAAACAGACTATCATAACTCGAAAAAGGAAGCAATATGGTTTTTGGATTCAGGATGCAGCAATCATATGACTGGAGATAGGCAATGGTTCTTTCACCTAGATCAGTCCTTCAGACAAGTAGTAAAACTTGGTAACAATACCAAAATGGTAGTAATGGGGAAAGGAAGCATCAAACTATATGTCAATGGCTTGAATCAAGTAATAACTGATGTGTTTTATTTGCCCGAACTAAAAAATAATTTGCTTAGTATTGGTCAGTTACAAGAACAAAATCTATCTATTCTGATAGAACATGGAGAATGCAAGGTTTATCATCATAAATGAGGATTGATTATGCAGACGCAAATGTCTTCTAATCGAATGCTTATTCTCCTTGCTGAAACACAAGTACAAGCTCCAAAATGTTTAAAGATCACATTAGAGGATCAAACTAACTTGTGGCATCGAAGATTTGGGCACCTAAATTTCAAAGGTCTACGGACCTTGTCTGAATAAGGAGATGGTAAAGGGCATGCCTCATAATCTTAATGACTCTTCTACTATATGTACTATATGCACAGTAGGCAAGCAACATCGACAAACATTTCCTAAGAAGAGTCAATGGAGAGCTACGCAGAAATTGCAACTTGTACATGCTGACATTTGTGGCCCCATTACACTGGAATCAAATAGTCATAAGAGGTACATACTCACATTCATAGATGATTATAGTAGAAAGATATGGGCTTATTTCTTGAATATCAAATCAAAAGCATTCAATATGTTTAAAAAATTCAAGAATCTAATTGAAAATGAAACTGGAAATGTTATTTGTTATCTTCGAACTGACCGAGGTGGAGAGTTCACCTCAATTGAGTTTAATGAGTATTGCAGTTCAAATGGTATTGCAAGACAACTCACAACTGCCTACATTCCACAACAAAATGGAGTTGCTGAACGAAAAGAATCGAACAATCATGAACATAGTACGGTGCATGTTATCAGAGACACATGTTCCAAAATTTTTTTTGCCAGAAGCTGTCAACTGGGCAGTTTACTTGCTCAATCGATGTCCAACTCTTGCTGTGAAAGATAAGACGCCAGAGAAAGCTTGGTGTGGCTTCAAACCTTCAGTAGAATATCTTAAAGTATTCGGTTGCATTGGTCATGCTCACATTTTAGACAAAAACAGACAGAAACTTGATGATAAAAGTCTCCAATGTGTATTCTTCGGCTTAAGTCAAGAATCTAAAGCCTATAGAATGTATAATCCTCTGACAAGAAAAATAATTATAAGCAGAGATGTGGTCTTTGAAGAGAATAAAATATGGGATTGGGGAAAAATAATTGAAAAAAGGTAGCAACAAAACAATTCTTGATTGTAGAGACGAAAATGACAGGGTTCATGAACATGTAACTGAGCATGTAGATGACGAACATGTAACTGAGCATGTAGATGAAGAAGAAGACAAAGAGCATGTTGGAGATGGAGCAACAAATTCTGTAGCAAATTCTTCAAGTGAAGTTGAACACAATTCTCCAAATCTACCTCAAGGGAGGGTTCGAAGAGCACCAATTTGGATGGAAGACTATGAAAGTGGGGAAGGATTATCTAATGCAGAAAATAATTTGGTGTTGTTTACTGCTTCTAGTGATCCCATATTTTTTGAAGAAGCAGTTAAAAGCAAAAAATGGAGGGAGGCAATGAAGTTAGAAATTGAAGCCATTGAGAATAATGGAACTTGGGAGCTGACTGCACTTCTAAGTAGAGTAAAAAAAATAGGAGTGAAATGGGTGTTCAAAACCAAGCTAAATGAAAATGGGGAAGTGGATAAGTATAAAGCACGACTTGTCGCAAAAGGTTTCTCTCAACAGTTTGGCATAGACTATATTGAAGTCTTTGCGCCTGTAGCTCGGTGGGACACCATTCGAATGATTCTAGCTCTTGCTGCTTGTAGAGGATGGTATGTGTATCAACTTGATGTAAAGAGCTCCTTTTTGCATGGAGATCTAAATGAAGCTGTATTTGTTAAACAACTTCAAGGCTTTGAAATAAAGGGTGAAGAAGATAAGGTATATAGACTCAAGAAGGCCCTTTACGGGCTCAAGCAAGCTCCGCGAGCTTGGTACAGCAAACTTGAATCCTATTTTATAAAAGAAGGTTTCGAGAGGTGTCCAAGTGAACACACATTGTTTACAAAAATTGAAAACATAAGGAGGTTGCTTATGGTGAGTATGTATATTGATGATCTTATTTTTACAAGTAATGATGAAGCAATGTTTGAAGATTTCAAGGACTCCATGAAGCAAGAGTTCGACATGTCTGATCTAGGGAGAGTGAAATATTTTCTTGGAGTGGAGGTTGTGCAAGATAGTGAAGGAATTTTCATCAGTCAAAGAAAATATGCCAATGAAATACTTGAAAAATTTGGCATGAAATATTGTAATCCAACAAAAAAACCAATTGTACCAAGTTGTAAACTTGTAAAAGATGAAGGAGGCACGAGTGTGGATGCAACCATTTATAAATGAATGGTAGGCAGCCTCATGTATCTGACTGCTACCAGACCTGACTTGGCATTTGTGGTGAGCTTAATTAGTAGATTTATGGAAAGGCCAACTGAAATGCATCAACAAGCTGTTAAAAGGGTACTTCGTTACTTAAAAAGAACCACCGAGTTGGGAATTCTTTATAAGAAAGGAGGAAAAGAAATATTGGTTGGCTACTCATACAGTGATTATGCTGGAGATATTAAGGATCGAAAAAGTACATCAGGGTATGTGTTCTTAATTAGTTCAGGTGCAATAGCTTGGTCCTCAAAGAAGCAGCCAGTAGTCACCCTCTCTACCACTGAAGCTGAATTCATAGCCGCTGCCTCTTGTGCTTGTCAAACTGTATAGATGCATAGGATCCTTGAAAAACTTGGTTACAATCAAAGTAAATGTACAGATATTTTTTGTGACAACAGCTCTACAATCAAGTTATCTAAGAATCCGGTTATGCATGGAAGAAGCAAACACATTGATGTTAGATTTCATTTCCTCTGAGATCTAACAAAAGATTGGGTTGTTAAGCTGGAGCATTGTGGTTCTAAAGATCAACTAGCTGATATTATGACTAAGCCTTTAAGACTTGAAGTGTTCGTCAGATTAAGGGAGCTACTTGGAGTTAGTAGTAAACTGACTGCAAATTGCATATCAGTTTAAGGGAGGGCTTATTGGACTTTGTTCTTTGACTAAGTCTTTGATTGTTTTGTTTGTTAATAATGTCCGGATTTATTGGACCTCTGTTTAGATTAGATTTTTTTAGACTTTATTTTTTCAATTCAGTTTTGTAAAGGCTGGTATATAACCAGCATCACTTTCAGTCAATAATATATGATTTCTGATTTCAAGAGCTTTTAAGTTTAACAATACCTCGTTATGTTCAATGTACCATCCGTTCATCTTAGCTTGACCAACGAGGGCAGTAAGGTCGGCATGTTGGTGAACTGGAGAAGATAGTTGAGGGCTAGCATTGATGCTGAGATTAATGGTAGAATTAAGAGGGCATTCTTGTTGGTCATGATCATTTTTATTCTTGTTAATTATTAGGTCCAGGAAACCATTGTCTTGTGCCACTTGAAGACAGTATTTTAGATAGTCATGTGTTCTCTCCATTCTCTTTCTGTACATCATCCGGAGTTCCTTCTGCTTAGCAACTTCACTTTCAAGGTCAGCCACCTTCAAAATCCACAAAATAATTTTAAAAAAAGGTACGTCTATTAGCTAATTTTCTACGTACCTCTAATGTTTGACTGATTATGCATTTTCATTTCTGTTTTTCTTTTTTCAAATAAATAAAAGGCCTCTCATCCCTCAGTCAAACTGTTATTAATATATTTATTAGCGGAGTATGAAATAACAAAAAATGACAGCTTAAGAATTAACACAGCATACATTATCTTACAGTTCGATGTTTTATATAGCAAATTGATCTTTATTATAAAACATTTTATTCCCTAAGAAAGGATACATTAGCCTTTGATTAACTTTGTATATTAGAGTTAATTGATGACAAACGAAAAGACTGTTTTGTGGATTGTATATAACTACGAAGAAGAAAGGTATTATTTCAATTTATCTTAGACTATATGGGCCTTTACTAGCCATGTCCGTTAGATCTTTCTTTCATTTCTGCTGAAGCCCAATCTATATACTAACTCGAATGCTCAGTTACCTATCCAAGCCCAATTTGATAACTATCAACTTTTTCAGAAAACGTGACAAAATGGGGTTTCATGGCCTTAGTTTTTGTGCACAGCTCCTAAATGCCTGGTAGAATAAATGAGCAGCATATGACATGAATAAGTTGGACCGAGGATCTACGAATTAGTAATACACACACAAACTAGTAGTTGCGACTACTAATGATAGATAGTATGCACTATTTTCATTTGGCTGCCTGGCACAGATGTATTAATTATGTATTTGCACTAAGAACAGATAGTTAATGGTAGAAATTAAGTCCAAACTACCTGCTGCTCCAACTTAGATTTATATTGCTGCTGCTGCTGCTGGTAGGGCTGATTTGTTGACACAGCAGACCCCATAATCATACAGTCATTAAGTCTGCGACAGAATCCTCCGCGTGACTGTGTGGTGCTGGCGGGCGCCTTGGTTCGCGGGAGATTCATCCCCGAGGACTGCCTAAGAGTAAAAAGAATTGTTGTTGCCTGCAAAAATCGTGGTGTTCTTTGCTTGATGATTTATGGTGCTAGGCTGTCAGCTAAAGCAGGCCAAGGGGAAGCTTAAAACATGGTGCAATGTTGTTTATAGAGTGATTCGATCCATGCATGCGCTATAGATTAATTAATTTGAAGACAAATTTGGCGGATATTATAATGTTATTCACATTATTTTATATATTAAGAAGATACAAACATGAAGCTGATATATTTCGGCTTGCTAGTAAATCAGGCTATCAATGGCTCAGTTCGGTAGAGGCTGATTCAAACTTTTCTTAATAGCGGTTCTGAAATATAATTTAAAGCTGATTTATTAAATAAAACACACTAGAGCAATGATATGTTTAATTCATTTAAATATGAAAAGAGCTCATTCATATTTGATTATGAGTATGTGGGATTTTCACATTAAACTTGAGAATGACAAAAAAAATTAATTGATAAATATTAAGTAGTAAATATTTTTCTTTGTGAAATTTTAACTCATAACCAAAATTAACAAGATTATGCTAGAATATATAAGTTTGATGGATATTCTATTGAGTATATTAATTTATTTCACAAATTATATGTGAAGATTTTATTGTTGAACTGATTTAAATTTAGACTTGATTAAGAACATAATTATGTGTTGGATTTACAATTTGATTTGTTAAATAAATTTGTTTATGCATAAAATTTGAGGTTAAGTTGAAATGGAGTTGGACTCTTTATGTTCCTACATATTTCCTAAATACTTCCAAGGGTTGATGATATTCAATATTCGTAATATATATGTAGTACTTGATGCTGCGTTATAGGCGCAGATTGTTGGGAATTGGGAAAGAGATATTCTTGATGTGATTTTAGAAGTATATGCAAAGAAGGGAATGATGACATTTGAATTGGACGGTGTCTCCCAGAATAAACACAAAATAAAACAAATATGGACCATAGTAATGTGGTCCGGTATTTTTGATGCAACACCTGCATATGTACAAATCAATCCCCACAATAAACTCCTATTTAGATGTTTTTTCATAGCCCCGTAATTTCTATTAAAAAATGTACTTTATTTGAAAAAAATATATAAAAAAATTAAATAAATATAATAAAGTTTAAAAAATATTTTAATATAATAATATATATTGACAAACTAATATAGAATTCATTTAAAAATTCTACCTATTTTGTTAGAATTTAGTTTAATTATAATCAATTTCATTAAAAATTTGATTGTATAGCTTTATTCAAAGCACATAAAACATTAAATTTACTAATAAATTTTTTAAATTTTATAGATTTTAACTAGACAAAATATAAAAATAAATTTTAATAGGTGCAAATTGTCATCAAGTAAAAACTCCATAGGCAACAAGAATATAAGCTAAACTGCCATATATGTAGAGCTCGAATCTTATTTATTTAATTAGTTTATTTTGCGCTCATTCAATATTTAAAATTTTATTTATATTTTTAACATATTTTAAGAAAAAATTGTTACTTAGATATCAGGTATCTATCTGATTGTGTGAGTTGACAGAAATTAGTAATAGTAGAAAGGAATGAGATAGAAATGGAATATAAGAATAGAAAAATAGAAGAAGAAAACTGAAGAAGAAAAATAAGAGCTACGCAGAGAGAATTTAGAGGAAAATAAAATAATTTATTTATAATTATATATGAATTTCCCTACTACAGTTTTCAAATACAATTAATAGTCAATGATTGGGACAAAAAGACAAAGAAGAGCTGCTATAGCAGCTGGATTTTAATAATAAAATGAGCTAAAGGATAAAAAAATAATAGACTAAATAACTAACTAGGTATAAGATAAACTTTAATAACTAATGGCTCCTTTTCTATCATGTTAGATGAATTATGGTCTCTCCTTAGGCTGCTCATGCTGCTGGCTTAGGACCTTCTCTTTAGGACATTATCCTCCTCTTGAAATGTGGTGATACTGGAAGGAGCTTGAAATGCTCAACGCCTTCAAATGAACTTGTGTTCTGACAATTCTTTAAAATTATATGCATCACTCGTAGAGCTGCATTTTCACAAACACCTTGCAGCCACACAATACTCAACTTATATACTTCTTGTAATTCTATTTTCTTCTTAAGTTTCCATAACCAATCACTATAAGCATTATCACATAGAACCGTTCCCTGAGCATTATCATCATTTAATTCTTTTGAAATTATACCATCAATTAAGCAAAATCTGATTTTAAAATTGATTGATCTACACATGGTTGATGCATTTTCTTTTCACAAACATTGAGATCAATTTGATCAAGTTGAGATTTATAGAAAAAACTCGTACGATTTTAAATTGGTGATTCTAATTTTTATGTAATGTTTTATCACCTTCGTAATGATCATTTTTTGAAGGAACAATATTTATCGAAATAGATTCTACAGTTGGAGTTTGTGATTGCACGAATTCATCATCTTATTCATCTAATTTAAAAACCCCTACTTAATCTTCATCAAATAAAAACAACCCAACTTGTTTGCATTCGAAGTTAAAGGCAATTCCTAAGATAGAATTGCTCCGATACTAATTTGTCAAGCACATGGTTGCATCAGAGTTGGCAGGAACTAGTAATGGTAAAAAAGAATGAGAAAAAAATAGAATATAAAAATAGAAAATGGAAGAAGAAGAAGAAAAAGAGCAGGACAGAGAGAATGTAGAGGAAAAGAAGATATTTCATTGATAATTGTACTTGAATTCTCCTACTACACTTCCAAATATAATCAATAGCAACGATTGGCACAGAAAGACGAACAATATCACCTGGATTCTAATAATAAAATGAATAAAAGGATAAAAGAATACTGATATTTTTCTGTAATTTGATTGACACATTAATGACTTCTTTCCCATCATTTTGTCAAATGAATTCTAGTCTCTCTTTATAGGCTGCTCATGCTTGTGGATCAGGAACTTCTCTTTGACTAGGATCTTGATACTAATACTAGATTTCGCGTATACATAATAATTAATATAAAATAATATATATATATATATATATATATATATATTTTAATATTTAATGATTGACCCGTATTTTGTTATTTAAAAGTAATAAATATATGTAATTTAGTGTATAGATAATAACATAAACTAAAACAAGTAATTTTTTTTTCTTTAAAAGTGATTAGTTATAGCCATCTATTTCTCTAAAGTCCAGCATTATAAACTGCTCTAACTTCTTTTACTGGTGATAGTTTTATAACTCTATACCTAAACTAAGATTTATTTTGGCTATTAAATCATATTTTGCTCAGTTCTATATCATATAAAATTAATATGAATTCTTAAATATTAAACCAAATTATATGAATAACCCATATGTATATGTTAAAATTCAATCCTATCAAACTTAAAATTTTTCGATTTTCTTATATCTATTGGACGTAATTTAAATATAAGAATTGAACACTACATGACCGGCAGAAATTCAAATTCAATATATACAAATTGGGTGGGAGAGGACAATGATTATAAAAGAAGGTCTGTCCGGCTGTTGGATTTATAAATTGATGTAATTACCCGGCAATATATAATTTTATCTACTTCTGACATACTGAACAAGAATATTAAAGTCAGTATTATTAATCATAAAACGTCAGAGACCCGCCAAAAACAGATTTGTGCTATTCTCATTGTTAAAGATTCTTGAAAGATCAAATAGTTTTTTCTGAAAAGAAAAAGAATTCTAAAAATATTATGAATGAAGAAAGGGAAGAAAAGGAAAAGCTGGTTAGGATCTCATGGGAAGTGACCTCGGGATCGCAATTGCAAGACCTCTTTGTCTTGCATCTGCAAAGCAAAAGTGCTAAAAATCAAAGGGCGAGACTGAGAGTGACTCTCTTCTCTTTCCCGACTTTTACGTGGCTTTGATTAAAATTGAAAGGACAGAATAAAAAGAATCACAAAATTAAACTTAAAGACTTCTTTTTATGATAATTTATTTCAGTCGGGTAATTTTCAAAAATGTTGATATCTTACTCATGAAAGAGTAATACAGAGAAATAGTTTATAAAATATCATGCATTATTTTACTATCAAATACTTGCAGTAATGTACTGTAAATAGTAAAAATATATATATATACTTTTTATGTTTTTATTTTTTTTAACTGAAAATAGTAAAGATGGTGATAATGCCAAATTTTCTGAAATGCTGCATACAAGGTCTAAGTTGAATGTCATTTTCCATCATGGAAGTTGGGGTTTCTTCATTATCATTGTCTTTCTAGGTTTTGTAGGTACATGTTAAAGTTTTCTAAAGCAGAAGAAATCCCTGTAATTATACCATGGACCATTAACTGATACTCATTTCCCTTGGAATTTTTTCAGGCCATTTTATTAACTTGGGTCAAAATTACAAAAGGATCTTGTCGTGGTATTAGCCAGATGTATACGAACTGAGAATGTAGTGCCTCCTCCTTTGACTCATCTAGAAATTAGAAACACAGAGCCTAATAATATAAATCCAGAAGGAAGGAAGCAGCATGATCTTTTTTGACAAATAATAAGGTATATAAATCATCCAAGTTTAACATATTCAACAGATTCAGACATCTCTTTTGAAAAGTTAATTTTGAGATTTAATTCAATCAATAAGATAAGGACTGAAGAACTGGCTTAACATCGCAGTAATTCTTGGTATTATATAAGTGGTAGATAAATATAATTGAAGAAGTAATTAATTTTACAAGAAAAGTATGGTCCACTTGAATTGGCAGGAAATGATGATCCATAACCAACAAGCAGAAACTATCATCTTTTCCAAGAAGAGACGAGAAAATCAATAAACACTAAAAGACAGATGGAACCACTACCAGTACTCTCCCTCTTTCATCATCGCCATCTCTTGAAATCTGAAGGAAGAACAGTCTGAGAAAATGGTAACTAACAAAAACGGTAGGCATTTTATATTCAATAAAAATTGATGCATTATAATAATAAGTAGGTTTGATCACATAATAAAAGCCTTGTCATAAAAATGCGACAGAACCTGGAAAGTTTACTGTCGTTCATTGATTCCACACACTAAATTCTTTTAAGTAGCTACAGATATTGCATTGATGATGTTATTCAACTTTAATGTGAATTACTAGAAATGTAATTTTGAAAATGTTACTAAGGAAATCACATGATTTTTTTTTATTTCCTTTTTGTGTGTGCAAAAAGACAGGATCAAATTTTCTACTTGGAAAATACACTTCCAAGCCTGGGTACATTTGAAATCTGGACCGGCTGTGTCAGGATAGTACCCGAATATATTAACATGTCTAAATTACAAGTTAAACATTATTCTAAGATAATTTCCATATTCTTTACTTTTATAGAAGTGCTCAAAAGGTATAATTAAGAACCTTACACACACCTACGACACCAACTGAAGTTTTATTTTAATAAGACTATTTATATATATAGACTTTTAGATGAACCCTAAAGTAATTTTATAATATTTATTTTATATAATTTATTGAATGTACGGAAATAAAACAAGAATCCCATCATTTATCACTCTAATCATATCACAAATATAAATTTCATAAACACAATTAAAGAGTTATTTAATTAATTAGTTGTTGGTTGTAGCTAATAGCTAGTACACATCGCTCGTGGTTGATAGTAGGTGGTTGATTAATATTAAATGTTTGATAAATTATTACTAATTGTTACTAATAAAATATTCAATAAAAGTAAATTAAAATTTTAGTTTATTTTATTTTCAATAATATAATATAGTATTATTATTTTAATAATACATAATAATCATATCTTAGACATAAAATATATGCTAAGATTTTAGTTATATAATAAATAGATTTTATATTAATAGTATTTTTATTTTATAAAGGAAATAGTAAAAAAATTTCAATTGGTTAAGAGATTTTAAATTAGTATTTGAGAGACATAAAGAATAACTTAATTTATTATTTTTTAAAAAATAAATTCAGTAACTATAAATTAAACATGAAGTAATAAAAATTAAGATTAAAATATTAATAAAATAGTTTATTTATTTTAAAAATAAAAATTATTGGTAAAAAGCTCTAAACTAGAGTTCGTCAATGTTGTAAGAGCTGCCTGTTGAGAAGTGGAAGGCTATTAGCCGTTTTTCAACAGCTATCCGAAACACTTTCTAATTAAGTAATTAGGTCAAGTATTTTAAGACCATACTAAAAGGGTAAATTCAAAGGAAATTAATTAATATGAATCAAGAGATATAGGAGGGAATATTATGATTATGATAGAGGGATCGTTTAACAAAATATGGCCATGGTTAAGATGGGATAGAAAAGGGTCAACTCCTCGTTAGTTAGGTTTGTCTTTTTAAACCTCCCTTGATACCCACAAAACATTATTCTTCTCATCATTGCAGCCAACTTCTTCACCCCACCCGCTGTACGGAATCTTCAACTAGCCAAAGATTAGACAAATGATCCTAAACAAGAATTATATAATATAAACCCAACTACATTGTTAATCTCAACTTATCTATTAAAAAAGCTTTTATATTAGTAATACATATATTTGACACATTAAAGTAGTTCATTAGTGCATTACCAACAATTTTATAGAGTAAGTTAGGGTTCCACAGAGCTTTGAAAACAATTATATAATCCTGAACTTGCTTCTAATCATATGGGTCGTGTACAATTTTGACTAATTAAAGAGAGAGAATTATTTTATAGTACCCTTTTGAAACTGCCCATTTCACAGCACAAATCTTTGCATGCCTGTCACGTATTAATGATATGTTTATATAGGGTATTATTAGGTCTACTAACAATGAAATCGTTCTCAGTATTTCTTTTTTGATGCTTGAGTTTGTGGGGTTTAATTTTAAGTTCAACTTAGTTATACCCTCTCAATAATCATTACTTCTTCATATTAATCTTTGTCGTGTTTCTATAATCTCATGTTCAAAGTATGGACTAGTTAGTATTCTTGATTGGATAAATAATGATTTATATCGGTTGAGTATCACTAACTAGATAAAATAAAATTAATTGTGTATTTTTACACTTCCTCTATTGCATAAATTTAAAATTAGTTCTCTAATTAAAGCTATATTATGCTTAATTAGTGCGTAAAGGTGAACAAACTCTTGATCCCTATACCTTCTAGATGGCAATATATATAATTGCAATGTAGACTTTTTCTTTTAAGAATCTCTATTGCAATGAAATGATTTGGTTGCATGTGAGCATTAAATTACCTGATTTGTTTCTGGATTTGTATGTTAAGAGTGGGTAATTTGAGGTCAAAATAATTAAAAACAAGGGTAATATGAAAAAGATGATAAATCTTAGTTTCTCTTTTAGGTCCATGACTAAGCAACCACCCTACTTTGATAATTAGTTGCTTGCCTGATAGCCCATCACTGCCCATTACCTTCTTGCCACCCTTCAAAATTCAGTGCCTCGGCATTGCTCAGTAAGTTATTTATTAATATTTAGAACCTACTTTTTGCTAAAAGAAGAACTGAGAGATTGGTGATATATATGTATATATCCTTGTTTTTATATTTAGTTTCTAGTTCTTGAAAAAAAGAAATACATGTTAACATTGGATCTTTGATTTTGTTTTGTTTTTTTAATTTAAAATCATTATTAATAAAGCTAATCATAATAAGATTGCTTATTCACACAATGTTTTTAATTCAAGGTAAAGGAAATGGAAAATATTAATAAGATGTCAACTCTGTTTTGGTTATATCATATGGAATTAGTAATTTGATTACTTTGCGAGGAATCCACAAAAAATGCATAACCATAAATACCCATTTCTTCATTTGCACATAAAAGAGATAAGTGTAATAAAGCAATAATTTTTAAGTGCGAAACTCCAAATAGTTAATCAAAAGTGGAAACGCAGTGTTGAAGTAATTACAAAATTTGAGTTGCAGAGAAAGAGAGATAAGGGGAAAGCAAAAGCTCTTACTTTCTCTATTCCCATGGGCGAAGATCTGCCTTTCCCTTTTACAATCTCTCTTTCTCTTTCTCATATTTTGCTTGTGATTACCATCTCGAATCTTTCGTTTTCCTTCCCTCTTTATTTTCCTTTTCTTCCTCAGATGTATCAAAATTTAATAGTGTCAGAATCTCACTCAGTTTAGATGATGATATGATCAAAGAATTTACGCATCCCCACCTCCTTTCTTTTTCACATATATTTTCTCCTATTATCGTGCTTTCTCTTCTTTTCTTTCCGGAAGCTATTCTCTTATAATCAACACCTGTTCCTACCCATGTACGTTTCATTATTTGGTTGCTTTTTTTATTATTATTCGTAAAGTGAAATCGACAATCCAACAAGTGAGTTCTCAAGACTTTCTATTTATACATATATAAAAAAAGAGAATAAACTCTATTTATACCCTGCATCTTGACCAGCTGTGTTAAGCATGATGGGCATGCATTAACGCTGAACTAAGCCTATAGATGCCATTATTATGTACTCTTCATGCTTCTAATTACTTGAAAACTTAAAATAGCATCATAAAATCCCTAAACTGAAGAGACTCTTAAATCTTAATCTTCTTTCATAATAGGAGCTGCTAATTTGTTGACGAGTAATGCCAAATGGCACTAAATAAAAGTATAAACAGAGGAATAGAAAATTTGGAAAATGGATCTTAAGACTGAGAGCTATTTATAAAAACAAAAATGGAAAAATAGACTGAGAGTACAAAAAGAAAAAAGATTTTATAACAAAATTTGTCTCTCTATATCATCATATTAAGAAAGAACTACATTATTAAGCCATTAGCAATGGCACGATTAGTACTGACATGAGTAGTTTCATATACAGGAAGCTCCTGACAATACCTATCTTTACCGATTACTGAAAGATGATCGAGCTCGAATAAATCCGAACTCGAACAACTTGCATCATCGTTATCGTTATCGTTATCTTCATCTTCATCCTCGAAATGATCATTGTAATTGCGGCGAACATCCCTCGCCCTCATTATTACATCATCATTATTCATTTTCTTCTGACTTTGATGATAATCTTTCAGAAACTCTCTTGCCACATCCTCCGCTCTTCTACTCTTCTCAATTACTTGATATTTTAACTCATCATCAACTTTTCTTGATGGCGATTTCCCGATTTTCCATGCTCTTGGCAGAGAAACTGACATTACAGCAGATGATTCTTCTTCCTCTTCTTCTTCTTCTTCATATAAGCTTTTGTGTCCGCATGGTCTACAATCTTCGTCAACAATTACACTCACTGGGTAAAATGTGACATTTCTTTTAACCCCGTTTCTTAATTTTTCCCTTGTGGATGGTGAATTCTTGCTTAAACATGATCTTGAAAATGATGAAGCTGAAGAACAAGTTGACGATGCTTGTGCTGACTTAAATTTCCTCTCATCAACAAAATTCCCAATTGAAGAAGCAGACGAATTCTTTGATTTCTTTGTGTTTCCTGTGGTGAAAAGAGAATTGATAAAGTTTGCAAGCTTACCACCTGGTGAAATTGGCTGTTTCACCTTCTTTAAATTGTTGTAAATCTTTAAAGCTCTTGATTTAGACTTAATTATATTCTCTTCAAGCCTTGGAGTGTTCTGCTCTGAAAAAGCAGAACTGCAGTGATAGTCATCAAACATGTGCAACTCTCTCTGTTCATAAAACAGAGTCCTCTCTGTTTTTCCTGATCGAGCTGAGACGCTTGTCCTGACAGGCTTAGGCCTTGCTGGAGCGAAAGAATAGCCTCCTGATCTTGCACCGTAGATGGATTCTGTATCGGAGGACGAGAATCCTCCGAAGCTAGAATCCGAGGAGCTAGAAGTTGAGCTAAAGAAGAGAACATCTTGGTCAATATCATGGTCGTGTTGCGATTTTCTCTCGAAAACTGTCGAGTTTTGTTTCTTATGTTGCGTGCCGATGACCTTTTGGCTAACCTTCTGCTCCATCCATTTTTCGATCAAACAAGCACGACGAAGAGACGCCATCACTTCATCTGCTTCTTTCTCTCCGCGAATGGCTCTAGTATCTTTGTTTTGCTTCTTTGGCATTGTTTCTCTGTAGAATTTCAAATCATCGTGTTTTGTGTCACCCTCACAAATAGAACGGTAGATTTCATCAAGAAGACTTGAAGAGAAAGATGGGTTCTTGCCCTCGTACTTGTGTCTATGATCTTCCCTCATTTCTTTCTCGCACTTATGCATGTTCTCTGTAATGAAGAAAAATATATATGTATATATTCGTAGAGATTGTGTTTTCTTGATGTGTCTGTTAAAAGAGAAGAAGAAGAAGAAGAAGGATTGAAATATGGGTTTTGAAGAAAGAGAAATGAGAAGCAAAA
The DNA here is from genome assembly GCF_019578655.1 of Ricinus communis. Lineage (NCBI taxonomy): Eukaryota > Viridiplantae > Streptophyta > Magnoliopsida > Malpighiales > Euphorbiaceae > Ricinus > Ricinus communis. Next base: position 29,874,156 of record NC_063258.1, read on the forward strand.
TGGCACGCCTTGAGTACTAAACCAATAAAAAAGAAAAGAGAAAAAGGAGAAAATAACAGAAACAAGCACGCCTTGAAGTTTGAAGAGAGAATGGGAACAGAAGAGAAAGAGAGAGAGGCCTTTATAAAGGGATCCATCTACCATGCGCGTGCATCTTCATTTCCCATCTTATGGAGCCAATGCCAGTTTGTCATTTGCTTACATGGCACCTATTTCTTAAAGAAGATTGATTGTATTGCTTCGACTTCCACTTTCCAATTTTCGAATTTGAAGCCGTTCATCATGTACAAGATCAAGAATATGAGATGGGTTTTAGTTTTCTTTTTTTGCTTTTAACAAAAAATAGAGTTAATTGTTAAAACCAGTATATATACTATGGCTTAAAAGAATGTTACAAAGTAGTAAATGGATGTCCGTGAAAAACCCTAAAATTCCTTTAAAAGTAAAAATCATTTGGATTGAGTGATAAAAGTGGGTCCATTCATTGGTGCGAGATAGGGATTTGGTAATGGGCAATAGAGATAGTAAATGCAGATGGCAGACACTGCTGGACTGTCACTTATTTTGATTAAATTAATGGATGCAACATTATTTTGGAAAAGGAAAAGGAAGTTAGGGAGAGATTTGGGATGTTAATAGTTAGTTGCTTCACTGAATTTCGGTTGAAAACTAATAATATTTATTGGGGCGGATGAGGCTGCAAATTTTTTAATTACCATTGACTTTGCTCTACACATTATGCAAATACTTGGATTCACAATCAACACTACCCATTATTCCACCTTTTTATTTTCTTTTTTTAATTTTTTTTCTTTTTTGGGAAAAGATATTTTAGGCTTTATTTTATAGTAAGCTCTATTTTAGAAATTGTAATGTATATATTGCGTACGAAAATTATTGTAAGAATATAGAAGCGTGTGATAATAATTAATGAGGAGTATATGATAATTATAATATTAATAAGAAAGGAAGGTTCCAAGTTGTTGGCTGATAAATCCTCATTGAGTTGGCACAGTCATATAATATATAACACATCTACAAGTTTTTCTTTGTTTTATATATTATATAAAAAGAAGTTAGTTACATGCAATGCATGTTATGAACTTATATATACTTTTTGTTATGATTGTATAAGTAGATCACAAGTATTCCTTTTTTCTTTTTCTATTTTTAATCATAATTGTGTTATCTACATAATTAATTATATTCTTTAATATTCAAAGTGAAATTAAAAAAAAAATGCCACAGCAGTGCAGAAGGACAAATATTTTACTCTATTAAAAATTAAAATAGTTAATTTTTAAAATAAAGAATTAAATTTATCTGACAATATAGTTTCATATATGGTCAGCACAAAATTCTTATATATATATATATATATATATATATATAGAATAAATTTTAAAACAAAATTTACTAAATTTGGCATAATCATAAAATTATGATATTTAGATGTAACTATTGTCGGCACTGAATAAACTAAAATATTTAATACTTTAGTTCATTGGGTTATTAAATACATGCGAAACACATCCTACGTAAACTAATTAATTAGAAATAACCATAGACACAATAAATTTTGAAGAACATTCAACAGAAAATGATTTTTGTTTTTATTTTTTTAAAATTTTCATTCTTCATTTCTTTGGATCTTGCGTTTGGTAGTGGGAGCTAATTGTTCCTAATATTAGTTGTCATATGGAATAACTATCGTATACTGTTTTATTATGCAGTATGGGAAAGGCTAATGGAAATAATATTTTCATTTTAGATTAGGTGTAGATGCACCTTATTATAACATAAAGTGGAATATAGATATATGGTATGATAATCTTGGAGGAATTATGGATAACTAATTCCAATATTTGGTGACACTATTGGAAGATTAAAAAAAAATAAAAAGAAAATAAAATCTTGGATTATTGTTCCTATACATACAATTTAACAAACATAGCACATGAATTTGTTGAAGAGAAAAAAGAATTATCATTCAATGGGCCACTTACATAGAAAGACTAGACATCACTATGGAACCATTTTAATTCATCTAATAATTTAAGTATGTAATTAGCCATTGAGCATTTGACACCAGAGCCCTTAATTGGTAAACTACTATATTCTTGCATTTAGGTAATACCTTGTAAAATCTTACTAAATTTATTTATTAACTCAATTAACAGTAGACACTAGAAAAAAAAACTTCTTATAATGATCATAAAATAATGAATTCATTCTCCATTCTGATAACTGAGTGGACGACCAAGTCCAAATCTCATCAAATTTTCTTAGAATTGTATGGTAGTTGTATACTTAATAGAACAGGAAACATAATTATAGAAGCACATGGAAATATTACAGATTCTTCCTTTACTACATAACTGGGTTATTGTACTTGTTGAGACTAAATGGGGCCCCAATGATCTTTTGAATTTGAAAGTGGGTACAAGACCACAAGCTCCATTACCCAAAATATATTTCTATATAGAAATGACAGTTGAAAAGAGGAAGAAAGAATGGCCTTTAATCATGGGAAGAAAAAAAATTGACCCTTTAACCATGCATGAGGTGAAAGTAAATTAATATCAGGAGCTCAGGAGCCTGTAAAAATGGGTGTTTTTAATCATGGGAATTTTAATCTAGGAGCCTTATTTGCTCCCTCAGAATTTAATAACGGTCCTCCAACACCTAAAAAGGAAATCTCAGAACACTAATTTTGCTGTATTAAAGTTTCTTGGCTATTTAATTCTAATAATTTTTGGTAAACAAAATTAGTGTACTTTCTTTTTGGCAATGTTACATGATTTTTTTTCTTCGAACATAATGGGAATGGCCAATTCAAGGTGCCTTCCAACCCATAAAGCAACTCATAATTTTGATGCAACTTTGTGATTCAAGGGTGCATTCTGATTTTTTGTCTAATTGAGAGGAAATAATAACACACAATTAAGGAGATCAATTAGCTCCTGGAGTGGCAAAATGAGTGCCTAAAAGCTAATTTTGATATTCTTCTTCTTCAAAAAAGAAAAATAGAATCATTCTTTGGTAGTTTTAAATTAATGGGAATGTTCATTGAGAGGAAGCTATCTGTTATTGGATTTAGCAGACATCAGAGTGATAATTTTATACAGCGGTTTGTTAAATTTCTCAGTTACAAACACAATTATGTTTTGATTGTCTAAGAAATATAAACAGTTTGTTCAAAAATATTTCCCGACCAAATTATACTTGTTATTTAAATTCATTTGCTCAGCTAAGCTAACTCATTAGTATATAAATAAAAGAATGAAGTAACTAATTAATCCTATTTATTTGGAAATTTATGACATCTACCTAGCAATCTGGTATACTATATTGCAGCTTCGACTGTAAGGCTGCATCTAAGAAACTGAAAAGACTATGGAAGTAGAATAAAATTAAACTCCAGTTAGATATGCCTCCATAATCCTTATCAAGATCACATGTTTTCCTATATCTGGGCTGTTAATGTTCTTCCATTTCAAGACACAGGCCATAATGAGCACAACAAAATGTATCATCCCTTTATGATGAACCCTAATTTACTCTTCAAGATTTAAAGTAGAAAAAGCAAAGGATCGATCAAAGAGGGTTGATGCTGCAGAAAAGATTTGGTCTGTTGATTTGGTTGGAACAGTACCTTTAGCCATTTGGCCTTTGTAATTAAGAATTAATAATGCAAGGTTGGCTTCCACCATTGACCAGACAATCCATCTTATGTACTTTCAGCACATATATTTATATTTTATAAGTGTATGTTCTAACAGAACAGATCTTTGTAGGGCATGGAGAGACGAATGGAGGCAACTTTTGCCACTTGAACAAAGCTAAGAAATGCCATTTTTGCTACGGCTCAATGGACAACCTTATTTCTGTCTTCCCAAGTGTGACCCACTTTTGTCCAACTTCCTTACAAGAGGATGTGTATTTATATATATTGCTCCAAATTCCAAATCGACTAGTCACATTCTACCATTGTACTGCTTAAGCACTAATGATAAAATTAGTTCAATTAGTATTAAATGCTAGAGTTCGATTTTGATTAAATAGTAAATTTAATTAAATTAAACCACCAGGAAAAATTTAGCTCTAGACTAAATCCGGATCATAAGATTTACACAATACACCCGAGCCTAAGTCAAGAAGAAACATACATCAGATAACCATCTTACAAACAAAATACCCACGCAAGGTTGGAATGATAGACAAGAACCACCTCACATAAGCCAAAAAAACAATTCACAATATTAGGTATGGCTAATATACTTGTTTAATGGACATTTTTTGCAATTGCACTAAAGGTTATATATATATATATATATATATATATATATATATATATATATATATATATATATATATATATTGTATTTATAATCTAATTAATGGATTATTATAAAATAATATGACCGATCATCGCTTTCAAAGACATAGGCACATTGCCGAACCTCGTTAAATTCTTATATTTTTATTTTTCTTGTTTGTTTATTTATATTCGTGTTATTTATCAACACACAACTTAAATTCAAGCTATAAAATCACTACTCCTACTGTTGCCTTGTTTTGTTAAGCCCCCCACCATATTATTATTTTCTTGAAAAGTGTGAATTATAAGAATGTAATGCACAACCTCTAGTAAGACCTCAGTTTGACAAAACTCAAAATGTAACGCCCAAAGTCTTGAGTCTTTCTTTTTATTAACTCATGAAATAAACATTTTCAATTGATAAGCTTGGAATAATAAATGAAATCTGCATCCTCATAAGTCATAATAGCTAAAAGATTGTAAGAAACTATTATATAATTATTGTAATATTTTTGTATATAATAGAGTGTTCATTCAATCCTATAAAATTGAGAGTTTCACAACCACTTTTTTCTTTTCATAATATGAGAATTTCAAGATCTCTTCATCCACCTTTTGCCAAAACAAAAAAAGCCTCCATCATTTAAGAAAAAACTAATTCATCTTTACATTATATTGGCACGGCCATCCTACAACATTGAGGATTTTATCGCTATACATTTCTCCAATTATATCTAAGTGCATTGCCATGAATTATTATTATTATTATTATTATTATTAGCCGTTTATTTGTGCGTTGCACAACCGTTATTATTGTTTTTATTCTAAAATCATGTTGATAAATATAATTTAATAAATTTTTTAATATTTGATATTAATTTATAAAATTTTAAAAAATATTAATAAACTAACTATTTTTAAATATTTTTAGTTTTTTAAAATTCTAAAATTTTAGTAATACAATAATATGAAATTATTTATTAATTAATTTTAAAATATATATGCCATGAGTCACTGAGACTATAAATTAAATCGATTAAGAGCCATTAGCGGCCAAAAATAGCTTAGAGTAGCTTGAATATGCTATGGATTGTTGAAAATCTGATTAGAAATTAAATAAAAGAAATTGAGAGTTAATGGCTTTTACTTATTTATATATATATATATATATATATATATATATATATATATATATATATATCTTTATTTCTTCCTCTCTTTTTCCTACCTTTATTCTTTATCTTTTCCTTTTATCATTTCTTTTGAATAAAATCCTTTTTATGATGAAAAAGACTTCAAATGGAATTTAGAGATTTGAAAGAAAAGTGAATTAGGATTAGAAATTAGAAAAAATAAATTATGTCAAATGAAACTATAGGGGATTAGAAATATTGAAGAAGATTAGATGAGTCATATAAACGTGGAAGCTAATTGGTAAACTTAACCCAATAAGACCGATATATATATAAATAAAAGATATGTGAGAACCATCTAATAAAACATTTTGAGAAACACCTATAATGAAAGGAATAATATACACTTGATGAGCTTACTTAATATAGTTAAAAAAAGCAAAAGATTTCCCGCCTTCTTGAGACTCTCGCACGTTTCCATTATGGTATATGCTTAAATAGCAAGTGGGTACGACACCGTATGATGCCGGTGGAACCCGAAAAGGAAACAGTTTAAAAGGAAATAATCAGGCACGGAAGGCTTCCAATAATTAACGGCTGATTTCTCGTTGATCACGCGGACCTCGTGGGTCCTGGCGGGTGACGGTGGGTCCGCAGGAGGGGCACGTGAACTATTCACTGTTTGTTCATTCCTGCTTAGTATTTACACGTCAGTGGCAGATGCATCTGACACGAGCGGTATTCTTTTCTTTTTGGTTGAAGGGTGGGGTCGTCTCTGTCTTTAGCTTTGTCCATACGCATACGTCATGCTCATCAATGCCGTTTCCTCTCCAGGAGCATTTCAATGAATGGTATATGGCCACGTGGTAAAGTCGCTGTCCGAGTTGGCAGCTTCATTTATGGAGTCTGCTTAACCATTGGGTTACGCTTGCTCTAAGTTTTGGGTTTGAGTGTGTGCAGGATCATAGTACAGACAATAAAATTATATATAGATAGATACAGCAGCAGCAGCCCAATAAAATTGTAGATAAGAGCAATTATAAGGTGTTAAATATTAGGGAATTAAGAGGTTTCCTTTTTCTTTTCTTTTTTTCTTCTTTTTGCACGGTTAATAATATTATTGGTAGCCATTCTTTTGTTTATTTTTATTTTCTTTTTCAATATAAATTTTGTATATTAAAAATAGATTCCCATATTTTTTTAACTGTTAAAGTTTAGTTTTTTCTGAAGTAAATTATTAATTTTATTGGAACATAAATATTTTTTTTTATATTTTTCTTTATAAAAGTATTTTTAATATTGGTGTAAATGCGATGAGTTTTTCATTTTCTAATATAAAAAGGCTAAAAATAAAAAAAATTATATAAATTTTATTAAAAATTTCACATTATTAAAAAATAAAAAATAAATAATTTATAAAAGTAAAAGTCCAACTAAACAAGTTGTTAGTTCTAGTTATTTTGATACTGATTGAATTTAAATCTAAATTTATTAATTGTGCTATAATATTCTCGTTCATTTAACTCTTTGAATAATGTATATTTTTCTTTATGAATATACTGAAAAATATATATATTTTCTTAGAAAAATAAATTCTATTTATCCTTTAGAATTGGCATATTACCCTATTTGTTTTATTATCTTGTTCCTCTCATTCTTTTTAGTTGGGTTATATAAATAGAATGATTTTTAAAGTAGTTAATATATCACTTGTTTTCTTTTTTTTTTATTTTTTCAGTTTTTACTCAGACTCCATGTTTGAACTGGGACACTATAAATAATAAAATATCGAGAGTACAAAAATTGAAACCCATTACCTTTCTATAGTATTACATTTAAATATGCTAACCTAGAAAGGTTAATTTTTGTTAAAGCATTATTATTAGCCATTAAATTTTTCTCAAAATAGAGAAGCATTGCATTGACCCTTCATAATTCATATTGGTAATGCGGCTAGCTTGTACTTGTTATTAATATTTGATATATGCAATTACGGTAAAGACACTATCTTGTCTACTTGGTTTCTTCGATCTAAGGGAACAGCATGTTTGAGATATGGCTTTTAGATTATGACTTCCTCATTTGATGCCTGTTTTATTTTGTAGAGGTGGCTTGTTTAGAAGTCAATTTTATGAATATATGGATAGCATGACTAACTAAATGCATCATTGATGGAAAAAGGGAAATTTGCATGTTGAAAATAAAGAATGTGGTCATTTTGAAGGAGGTAAACCATTAATTAATTTTGAAGGGATGAGGAGTAATTTCTCTTATTGAGAAAAGAAATGAGAAGAGAGCAGGTGGAGGTGGAGATTGTATACAACACAATATTGTTTCCTTGAGGGGTACCTTTGCTACTATCTTTGGAACAATTATATGTCTTAAACAACTTCCTATCCAATCAAAAGGGAACAATCTATTTGGACCCAAAACAAAAAAAGTTCATTACTCTCCCTCCCTTGTAACCCCCATAGTTGTGGGTGGCAGCACCATTTTCCTTGTTTTTTTAAAACTTTTTTTCTTTATTTATGTTGAGATCCAACCATTAATTTTCAAGACTTATTAATATTTTTTTAAAATTGTTTCTTCTTTTATCTTTTAACTGTATTTTTATTGTTTAGATTTTAAATGAGATTAATTAAAGAATGTTGATGATGTTTTGAAAACATTACAGCTTCTCTTGTTTGTTATCCGCTATATTAGTTTCTTAATGAGCTCAGTAAACCTGATATTATGTGCTGAAAAAGTTGAATGGTTAGGGATTTGATACGACAGAAACTAATGCAGGGACCTACACGCTGTCGTTGTGGGCAATTGTTGGTTCCACGTGACATGGCATGGACACGCACATCGGCAGCTTGATTAATTACATAATGTTTTTGTGTTCACGTGTGTTCAAATCAAAGATTTGCATCTACTGCAATTATAATGTGGTCCATAAAGAACCACCGTAGGATGATCCTGAGAATGATCCGAGGGTAGGAGTTAAAAGGGTCAATGGTATGCAAGATTCATGCATCATTTTGATGATGGAGAGACTAAGTAAAAACAGTTCTATTTCTCATGTTTCCTTTGTTCTTTAAGACCGTTTCTGTTTCTGTCTTCATGGTGCATCCACGTGCACAGTGTGTGTGTCTCTGTGACTAAGGTTGCTTTCTTCCACTTCATAATACCAATATGAGGTGCAAAGGCCCAATACAGCGTCCCTAACTGGTCTTAGAATAAGCAGTCAAGTGGACAAACTTCTCTTCAAGATCGAGTATATGTGGGGAAAGAGCCATGTGAATATGAACTAAGGCCAAGGGGAAGGAATTGTGAAGAAGATATTAGATGTAGATATACACAAGGTCATCTTCTTCTTCAATAGTGCTGTCTCTTGTTGTAGTAGGAGTAGGTAGAGGTAGATGTGTCGTGGATAACTGGCTGCAAATGCATGTCAATTCTCAACATAAGTACAACAGACCCACTGCTTTCAATTATTTATTGACTTGCTGAAAATAATGAGCGAGAACGGAGAAGAGAGAATGAGATAAAATAGAAGGTGATTGTTAATGTTATTCTGATGAGAAGAAGCTTTGAAACTTGCTTGTCAAGAAAAAGACTCGACGAGCATCTCCTGCAAAACCCAATTAGATTTAGAGATTTCTCAAGTGCGTGGTTATTAGGATTATCCTGTAGACCCAACTTCATGCTAAGGTTCAAGAGAAATTATTATATTATGGTGAATTTAGAATATCAGATCAATTAACTCTGCAAATAATTACGCAATTCGATTTTTCTTGCACTAGTTAAGGAAGTTTAAGGAGTTCTCAAATTTCAAAATGTAACTGGACATGTGTCCCGATATAATTAAGTTGTCGTTTGAGTTCATTATGCGAGTTGATTTCATAATATGATTTCTCTCTTGTAAAATATATGTAAAACAAATTGAACTGAATTTAATCCTTGAACTTACTTTAGAATTAGACCAGAGCCGTACAGAAAACTTTTGACCAAAGCCTAGATTTTTTATAATTGGGTTGGACTGGACAGGTCCTTGTCTAATGGCGACAAATTCTTTTTAATGAGTTTTTATACTTCACACAAGCTTGGAAATTTCTTAGGATGAAAGATCAGAGTAGCAGAGTCTGCAAAAGTTTTTGACAGTCATCAACATTAAACACCAAGCAAATGCACGAATGTTGTCTTCCTCGGCAAATATGAGTTTCTGGCAAGTATTTCCAACTTTGAGTGATTAACTTCTCTGCGCCACTCAATCGCAGTTTTCACATAACATTGCCGAGGACCAATCATTTCCAACAGATAATTGCTTTCTCAGCGAAAAGAACTGCTGCAGTCTCATCATGATTGAGAGTTCAGCCTCTGGATGTCCACTAACTGGTAGAGATCACCGCGTCGTTGCTTTGTCAGCGGAAGGTTTGTCCTAAATATTTTTGGCAATAGTTGGAGCATAAAGAGAAAAGCGGATGAAATGAGTGAAACTAAAAGCATGGACATTTTCATAACAAGAATATGCAGGAAAGACCACTACCTTCTCAGCTCAATTAATGAATAATCAATCTCTGCTATGATTATATCCTGCTCATGCTCAGTAGTAGCCAGAATTTCTCCAAACTGTCATTCACGCCTTGATTATGAATTAAATCTGATCAAACAAATCATGAGCGTTTGAAGGGATAATGCTATAATTAAGTTTTCACTCACCGGTCCTACTAGAGTGGAATGGCCCCAAGCCACATATCCAGCTCCAACATCTCGAGCAGGCGAACAAGTTGCCACATACAACTGGCATTCAAGGATTACCAAATAATAGGTGTGAGAAACTCCTTCCAAGTATTGAAGTAAAGGTACTCTGCGCTCATGAATATATAGGGTCATTAAAAAGGAAAAGAGAAAAAGATAAAGATAAATAGTGCAAATCCTTCCAGCAGATCACACTACTCTGATTACTTATTGAGCGGTTGCAGGATGCTAAAATAAATATATGCTGATACTTGAGGATAAATTAAGCACAGCGTAACTTCAGTCCACATAAGCTTCATATTCACTTTGGGTTGGTTTACATGTTTATAAATCTGGCTCCAAAGAACTCCTGCACTTGGACTAATCATTTGAAACTTCCTACCCCTCTTTCTCCCTCTCTCTCTTCTTCCTATAATGTAAGTGCATCCTCCTATTCCAAGAATACCTACTAAGCAGAAAAATTTGACCCGAGGGACAGCAGTTTAGACTGGAAGAAGATACATCATTTAAAGCAATCGAATGAAGCAAATGCAATATAATTCAATAAAAGTAAAAGGCAAACTCAGTCCCTTCTGGTCCATAGAAGGTACTGATTAAAATAGAGCAAAAATAAGTTATTTACTACAATTGAGAAGATCTTGGATGATAGAGAAAGTGAGAACAACCAGATTTTGGTTTGAGTAGCCAAAAATCTGTATAAATTTATTTCTGTCAAAAGCACTGAGCTTCGACCAGAATTCCAAAAAAGGAAAACTGATATTTGGTTTTTACATAATCAAGAAAAAGGCAAAAGAAATTTACTATTGTACCTGATTATCTGCTGCCCTGCATATTAAATAACAAAGTTAAGAAGAAAAAAAATCAGCAAGAAGCTAGGACAATCAATTGATAAAAATACAAGTAGCAAACATCATGCTCCTAATTTGAGATAAAGTCAATGAAACATCAAAGGAGGGGGTTTAAAACTTCATGCTGGAAAAGAACATGATATGCAAGATAAGCATGCATCTATTAGTAGTATCAGTTCCAAGTAATACCAAACCGCACATAATAAGGATTGGCACTATCTCTTGCACTTTTCCCCCCTTGAAAGAAGGATATATGATTAGAACTAATGATTCAAATGCTTCTTATGATTAAATGCTTTTTAAAGTTCGCCAAGTGGTACGTCAAGATGGAATCCAAAGAAAAACTAGTTCAATAAATCAATTGCAGGTAATGGCAACAGGGAGAAAAAGCATGTCATTTTGTTGCTTAAGCAGATCGAGATGTTCCAATTTTGAGGAAGAAAAAGATCTGTTCTATCATAAAATCTGGGTAGTCAATGAAAGCATATATGCCCCCTCCAGAGACGTTTTCTAGCAAGGCCTTGAGATGCTAGATTGCATATTAACTAAAGGTTCTGGCAATAAGTGAAACATAGTAGCACCTTGCTCTTTGCAGCAACTCCCAGTGTAACGGCCCAGTTGTCATGTTAAACGCCCCAGGGTAGCAAATCAAGTGAGCACCTGGTATTAAGAATATGCTCACACCAAAACTTAGTTCATTAATAAAAACCACAATCAACATTATCAGCATCATACAAATATACTGTTAACATAGTAGGGGGCAAAAGAAATTTCCAAACTGCATGAATCAGAAAAAATAAAGAGAACATTGATATGATGCTATAACAAATTCATCAAAATCACCACAAAAGAGACTCCAAAATATTTGAACAGATTAATGATCTTACTTCATCCAAGAAATAATCATCTAACATTCGCAATAATATTAATATTTGATAGATGAATCTCATGTCTCAGATTACAACATAAAAGAAATTCATCGGCTGATGTAGCCACCTAATTTATGCTAGACAAACATAAACTTATTAGATGGATAATTTTGCATGTATTCCAATTGGATAAAAAAATGTTAAACTCCAATGAAGGCAGAAACAGACCTCTTGCTGCATATAACACTGCCAGTTCCTGAAATCTAATGTCATAACAGATACCTATACCTATCCGACCAACTTCTGCAAAAAAAATGAAAAAATCAATGGTTAAAATCATAATCCTACAGAAAAGAACACTAGAGAAAAAGAGAAGGGAAGATCAAAACAAAACTTAACCAAGATACCGTAATACAAAATATAGCAAAATGCTTAAATAAAAATTGCTGCTAATGATAAGTTTCTAATTACAAATTAAGAAGATAAAGGAAGAATGGGATGAATAACAATTCAGGCTTTTCTCCTTCGCACAAAGTATTATTCTTTTCTCATCTAGTGGTGGAGACGATTTATAATAGGTGCTTTCAGCAGGTCATATACTCTATTAAAAGAAGCCAGAATTTGCAATACCATACTACGGGGAGTTCAAGTAACTAGAAATGCAATTAAATGACAAATGATGTTACTTGAACGATGGAATCTATCAAATTTTGTCATTACCTGCAATATACTAACAAATTAGAGTATCAAAAGAAGAGCTATGGTAAACAATAGAAACAGTGATGATGACAGGAAATACACACAAATTTTGGTATTTGACCCTTAAATAAAATCACCAGTAAAACATAATACTTTGTATAAATAGAAATAGAAAAAAACACAGAATGTATCTTATAACAAAACTGAAATTTGTGGGAAGAAAAACCTGTGTCGACAATGGTAGGAGTCTCCCCAGCAGTTAAAGTTTTGGATTCAATGAATGTAATCTTCCCAGGAATATCAATATCAAAAAGATGAATCTGCAGTCGCAGCGCAAATCAGATGCAGTATAAGCCAACAAAGAAGAGATATACTAAAAGCAAACAACTTTTTAAACTAATAAATATCTGAATTCTCAATGCTTTATAATAAAAAGTACCTTACGGTGCTTGGCAATCAAGTTTCCTTGAGTATCAAAAACACAGCAAGTATTATACAAGCGATCGCCAGAACGTTCAGGTATAGAACCACCAACTATAGTGATGTTTAAAAGACGAGCAAGTTGAGAAAGCATAGCTGTTGAAGGTGATGCCACGTGTCCAGCATCTATATCCTCAGCATAAACTGGGAAACTATCATTTGAATACGGACTATTCCATATTTCCTAAGATACACCAAATCGATTACAGTGAAGTATCTTCTTTTTGGGTTTCAGTTAAAGAAAGATTGCTTCCCCTTTTTTTTGAGAAAAAAAAAAAACTTACTGGTAAGAGAACAAGCTTAGCACCCTTTGCAGCAGCTTCCTCGATTGCTTTGCGAGCGTGTGCGATGTTTTTAGCTTTATCAGGTGTAACGAGTAATTGGCAGAGTCCAATTTTGAACTGAAATTATTAAAAGGAAAAAAAGGGGAATTCAGTAATAAGAGAAAAACAATCATATATATAAGTATAGTAAGATAAGAAGTAAGTAGAAACTGTGCCTTGGTGAGTGGAGGAGTCGGCAAAGGGAGAGCCGGAGGGGATCTGGCTTGCTCTGGATTGAAAGAGGCTGACATTATTGGACGAATTGAAGTGTTGATTTTGAAGTGTTTTGAGAAATTGTGGAAATTACAATTGTTGGTGATGGGTTTGGAGGAGGGAGAGAAAAGAGAATAATGATAGCAATGGTGGAGATTGAAATTTTTGGTGTTTAACAGTGTTGATATTGCTGATTTCATTTCACTTTCTTCTTCACGTTCGCTTACCATATCTCGAGATGACCATGGGTTAGTAGGATGTCACACGACGGCGTTTTTGTTTCTTTTGCTTCCTTCTCTATATATATATATTTTTTTAAAGCTAGTAAAATACAATATTATTCGCAAATCGAAGGTCTTTTAATTTTGTTAAGCAAATCTAACTACTAGCACTTTTGGCACATGTCTCCATTTTTTTATTGGAACGATATATTTAAATACTCAGTATATCATCTCGACTTATATTATATAACAATAAATAAAATTATAAATTTAAATATATAATGATTTTGATAATTATTCTAAGAATTTATAGTTTGTACCACATTAACATACCTAATATTTATCTACATATTTTAATTATCTCTATTAATCTAAATAATTTAATGAAGTTATTAAATTTAATAAATAAAATATAGTTCATTAAATATTTATTAAATTCTTTTGTAACAATTATTAAATTTAAAGAAAATTCACATTACTAATTGAAAAACTTACATCAGAAACTTCACAAATCTAACTAACCGGTATCACAATTATCTTTTCTACTAATATTTGATGATATAAAAAGAAAAAGAAAAAAAGCGCGCATAAATACAAAAGAAATCATAAGTGAACGTAAAAGAAAAACCCTGAAAATTAATTAATCAAAAAATGCATATTGCATAATTCTGCCTAAAGGGTTTCTTAACGACATACTTCAACATTGTTCTTGAATAAGCCCTACTTCTCTTATGCCTCTTCATTACAGACACTACTAAAGAATAATTTAGGATAACAGAACAATATTTCAGTAATTTAAATTTTAAACCGGATCGAATATGTAAAAATATGCAATCACCATCTAAAGAAGAAAAAATAAAGAATAAAAAACACCTAGAAAATCAGAATCAAGAATAAAGAACCATTAAGAAAACCACGAACAAGCTAAACTAAGCCTCTGAATGAACAATTACTTCTTTTCTTTTATCTTCTTAAACCAACTTTTTTTCTGACGATAATAATAAAAAGGAAGTAGGAAGTACCTTTTACCACTGATTTACGACTGGAAAAGTACCTTTTAGTAAACAAATCCAACCGCTCAATCCCAACGGTCGGTAACTGCTTCTCCGCTGCCTTTAAAATAAATTCCTACGAACTTCTATTCTCATTTGCTCTCAATTCCTTAATTCTGTCAAAAAGTTTCCTGTTCTCAGGCGCCAGAATTGTCCAGTTCTGGTGCTTGAGAACCTTTCATTAGAGTCCACTTAATATTAGAAACTACTGAATGCTTATATATTCTACTGCTATTGTTATCCATGGCGGATCCTCGGTACATTGTTCCTTATCACGACCCCCACAATACTCCCATTAACTTGGAGTATTTTGATTTTACGTTAGATTCAAATCCAACTCTTGCCAATATAGATGAACAACCACAACAGCCCACTTCAGTTCATTTTCACAGTGATGATATTGTGGATCCTAGTAATCCTTTTGATGGTCCAATGATATGGAATAATTTTTCCAGTAATAATAATAATGAAGCGGGCCCGTCTACGCAGAATTGTCGCAATGAGGGGGATGCGGAGAATGTGAGTGAGAATGTAAGATCAAGGTGTTCTGGTGATGGGATTGGAAGGCCTATTACAAGTTGGCCACCGCCATTTGCTCCATTTCAGTGCACTTATTGTCAAGTTTTAAGAGAAATCATCCACACTGATGGTCAGTTCTCCATAATTTCTATAATATATGTGTGTGTATATATATATATATATACATATACTTTTTTTCTTTTTTCAGTTTTGACTTATTATTTATAATGTGGCGGTTGACAGGCAATTGCACTTCGAAACTTGAAATTCATGGGAGATTGGGTATGATTTGCCATGCTGTTCTTGAGAATAGGGATCAAGTCGTAGCGGGTACTTCAGCAACTAGATATCATATGATTGAGTGAGTTTTAGTAGTTAAATTTGCTGTTATCCATTTCTAAATCTGTCTGATGTAGTGTTTTAGAGAGTCATCTATGAATGTATTTCATATATACTTGAGAAACCAGCCAAGCAATGGCCCTGTCATTTTTATGGGGTGTGGCTATCCCGTGTTCTCGGTGCATGCACTGAAGTGAGTCTTTTATGCCGTCCATAGTTTGCGGGAAATTCATCTTCATGCTGATAAGTTGAAGTAAATATGTAATAAAGAAATATTTAAAATCAATTAACCTAATGCGATGTGTCATCATTATTGATGTCGCTCGTTTACTCTTCGTGCACTTTTTACAGTTGAGATTGCACTTAGCGCTAGGCTTTCTCCGATCCTTTGAAGCATAAAGTGAAGGGACGTATATGCATACTCATTTCTTCCTTTTTAAATTTTTGTATCAGTTTTTGCAAGAAAAGCATAGAAAATGTGAAGCAAATTCTGCAACAGTACTGTGACGATAAAACAAAGGCTGGATTTGTTTTGGTACAAGATCCTCTCTCAATCTTTTATGAAGCCTTGTCTGTTGGAATAGAATGGGAAGAAAATTTGGACAACGATGACATTTTTGATCCATCTCCTTCATCATGTCAGTTTGACCATGTCTGATAAATATATCATCCATTATCATTTCAGTATTTCGTTCTCTGGCCCCATTAAAAAGGGAAAAGGATTAATATTATCAATATCATGATCTTGGACTTCTTAA
The DNA here is from genome assembly GCF_019578655.1 of Ricinus communis. Lineage (NCBI taxonomy): Eukaryota > Viridiplantae > Streptophyta > Magnoliopsida > Malpighiales > Euphorbiaceae > Ricinus > Ricinus communis. The sequence goes on from NC_063258.1 coordinate 29,890,674, forward strand.
TTTTTTGCAGGGGCGCGTCAGTGGGATCTAACAGGAGGAGGGAATGATGCAGAGAGAGTGATGAAAACCGCTCTAGCACAACAGGTTGAAGTTACAGTCACATTCATGGCTGATTGCGTTGGAATTTCATAGCTTCTTATGTCATGTTTGTGTTGTGCTGGTGCTAACTTAATTATTTTTATGGGCTGACAAGTAGTGCAGAGGGAAAGGACAGGAAAGTTGACACTGAAAGACTTTACAGCTTATTTTGATCTCCCCATTGAAGAGGCTGCTAAGAGAATGAGCTTATGTCCTACTGTTGTGAAGAAGATATGCAGGAGATATGGCATGAATCGATGGCCTCATAGAAAGGTCTGGCATATCCTCTTTCTTTCAGTCTTGATTTTTTATTGTTGTTATATATGTTCAGACATTACTTTTACTTCTTGGGTTTCTTTTTATTTTCGTCTAGATTAAAAGCATGCGGAGGCAAATGGCAAAAATTAGGCACTTTGTGCGTTCGAACAATTCAGAAGAAAAGGCACGCGCTCTAGCAGAGATCCAGAGGCTTCAACAAGAAATAGCGAATATCTGTACTGTGACCGATAATTGATGTTCTTATGAGTGTTAAAAGAATTTGGCGACATATATATTTCAGGATTGTGTTTTTGTTTTCTCTTATGTATTTTTGTATTTCTCAGTAGGTTTGTCTATAAATTTTGTTCTTTTGTGGAAGGTGTTGTGTGTTTGATGATAGTGATTGGCTAAAACACAGTTATGCTTAGTAACAAGGATACAAATCATATTTTCTTGTCATTACCGCGGTAGTTTCTCATTATTGTAACCGAAAACAAAGAATCTTAACTGAAGTGCGTTGGAAATTTCGCACTATGTGCTGTACATGGAAAGCTAAATTTGACTACCTAAGAATGTTCGTTCTCTTACAAAATCCTAAGTCATCAACAAAATCTATCTCCTTTCAAATATAATTTCTTCGTAGATTGCTTTAAAATGAATTGGTGCATCTTCAACAGCGAAGAAATGGGCAGCAGCACTCTAGTCTGTGTCAGACGAGTGAAGCAAGAGGCTCCTGAAGAGTGGGATGAGAGCATGCCATTGCCTGGAGATATCATTGAAGGGTTTGTTGAGGATGATGGCGATGGGTTATTTGTGCAGGCTAAGGTCAGATCAGACCTTAGTTCACAACTTGGAAAGATTAGCCAACGCGTTGATCCAATATGGCTTAAGGTTAAAAGAGGTGATACCACGCTTAAACTCTGTGTTAATGTTGTGCCAGAAAAGAATTCATTGCTGCAGAAAAGGTTCACTGTTAAGGCAGTTAAGGATGACAGGCACATTGCGGTTTTAGGGGACTTGACCTTAGAACAATGCACGGAACTGCAGGGTAGATTATACTTCGATACAAAATTTGCAAAAATTGATATGTTGATTGACATGATAGGATAAGAGAGTTATTTTGATTATGCAGAAATGAGCAGGAGGGTGGTGGGTGTGAACTGCAGGGCATTTAGCAAGAAGGAAGTGAAGTATGACTGGAGGCTGAAAATGGAAGCTTACCTGCCAGACCGAAACTCTAGCATTATTAGTTCCATTTTGTTCCTGCCAATGCAAGGTGAATATAGTGTCGAAGCCACGACAGCAAGGTGTATGGCCTGGTTTTCAGCAGCAGTTTCTTCAGGGATACCTCTTGTCTTTGTCAATATCCAAACTGAACAGACTGCAACTCCGGTATCATTCTGTTACATCAAAACTGTATACTAGTTTATATCTGTTTGTATATTGCTCTGATGATGAGTTTTTGCAGCGATTGTTTCACATATTCAACCTGTCTAGACTTTATATTCTGTTTCTGGTTTAATATTTCAACAACTTTATTTGTTTTGAATCCCATTGAAGGAGAGAACTCAGTGCGCAGGAAAAGAGTCACTTTGGGGTGCGCAGAATCATAATGCAACAGTCCAAATAATCCAAGGCATAAGACTATGGTTTTTACCTGGAATTGCAGAAGCCCTGCTTGAAATGGCAGTAAAACCAGGAGAGGCGCGGTTTGGAATAGACATTAAACGAACTGATGAGGTATCAGTAGCATTGGATTTCAGAATCCATAATTACTTTACGCATTATAGATGATGATTGTTATTGATTTCTAGTACCTCGTACAGGGCTTTATCTGTGTCTATTCAGTGACAAAAGGTTCAGCAGCAGATCGTGCAGGGGCTTGGCAGTTGTATGAAGAGGCAAATAAAAATGGTCACTTGCTCATAATCTCTCGATTGGGAGGCAAGAGCCTATTGCCTTCAAGTGTGTGCTCTGCAGGCTTTATACACTGTTGCGATCACAATGAAATTAAGGATACACTTGCCTCGGCCATTGAGCAAATAGACTCGATCCAGATACATTTTATGGCCTGGCCTGACCAAACTCTTACTAGCAACAACACTAAATCAATTGGTGTTGCATCCCTCCTGCCTGCAAAGGGATATTGACAAATTTGCATTACAGTTATTAGGCACATAAACCACCTGTACTGGAATCGAGTGGAAAGGAATAATGTATGGAGTGTAGACTAGAATTGAGATTGAATTTCGTTAGATAGATGAATGCTTCTGAACATTGTAACATATTACTCAGAAATGAAAACTTAAAAACAAAAGTTACTTCCTTCTCCTTTATTGTACATTAGAAATGGCAAACAAAAGCTTACATTTTAAAGAATAAATTTCTTTTTCTCAGTCGGCAGAAACCATGCGCAAACTTTTGAATTACCCTTGTCTTTTCATGCTCCTTTTCTTTTGTCCAAGTCTCTCCCATGCCTAATGCTCTTGATTACTTCTAGTAACCAGAGACCGTCCACCAACTCTGCTTGGTTATTCTCAGCATTCTGTGCGTAAAGCTTTTGGGTGCACACACCCTGCAAAAGACATGCTACCTTTGCAGGACTAAGAATAATGAAGAATGGCGTTGTTTTAATCAAATTCTAGGGTCCACAGAAGTCTTCTACAAATTCTCATGCTTCACTTCTCCTTGATTCTACTAATCTCACCAAACTTTGAAGCTGCCAAGACATCCTTCTCTAGCAGCTCCGCCCTTTGGCTCACTTACAGATCTCCTCCTCCCCCATTTCATTACAAGTACGAATCTCCATCTCCACCGCATCATAAATGCAAGCATACTCCCCTTGCTCCGCTTCCTTTCTATACCTACAAATCACCACCACCGCCACCATCACCTCCTGTTTACGAGCATAAATCCCCACCGCCGCCGCCTTTCGTGTACAAGTACTGGTCTCCTCCACCTCCTCCAGTGTACAGATATGAACCCCCTCCTCCACCGAAGCACCACCATCATCACCACCATCACAAACACAAATGGAGTCCTTATCCTTATGTTACTTATAAGTCTCCTCCGCCACCGCCGAAGCAGGAGTATCCAGTTTATCATTACATTTCTCCAGCACCTCCAGTAACTAACTAGCCCTGCATGTACGACAACATAAATAAATATGATGGGTACCTATATCTCGTAAAGTGTGTGTATTTTCGGCTTGCTTTCCTGTCCTACTCTTGTAGTTTGGCACTTCAACTTTCCGTCCTCTTCTGTGTCCGTCTTTTTAATGAATGAACTAATGTAATGCAGGGTAGTTCACATTTTCGTTCCTTGTCACTGTCTAATTGTTAAAATCCTGAAGCGCCTTTTTATGCGCAAATGTAATTCAGAAATGCACTAATAGAGCTCGTGTAGCCAAGATATATATTTTACTTTAAGATATGCAGTAAGAATAACATTTGCCTGTCCAAAGAAACATTTTTAACTACAGGATATGCTTAATGCACAAATGACGCACATCCGAGTTTATTGTTTTTGGTGCTCTCGAAACTCTTTAGACTGAAAATGGAGAAATGGGCTGCCAAGTTAAAATTCTAACCTCATAAGACAGTAACACGACCATCCATGTATAAAAAACATTGAAATAACGCATCACTTTGAATATGTCCCGCGTCATATTTCAGTTCTATTTCCCCAACAATGGCAACGGCAGCTAATATGCTGACCCACCGTCTACAAACCCCTTACTTAACCTCAGTAGTAACTGCCATAACCACCTGTCTCCGATCTCTGAACCCACAAAATCTCAATCCTTCACATATCAATCCAGCCCCTTTAAACCAATTCTCACCTTACTTAAACTCGCAATTAGTCATTGAAGTCATTAGAAAACAATCCAATCCTTACCATGCCCTCTTCTTCTTCAATTGGGCATCGAATTTATGTCCTAATCCCAATAACTATTTCCATAATCACCATTGTTATGTTGCCATTACTGACCTTCTTCTTTCACACTCCCTCTTTGCTCTCGCCTCTTCTCTCCTTCAAAATGCTAATAAAATGTCTGATTTAATGGTTAGTAAGTTCATCATAGCTTATGGTAATCTTAAAGAAGTTAAACGTGCAATCTTTTGGTTCGACAAAGCGAAAGCCATTGGAAATGGTAACATCTTGTTTTCTTATAATGCGATTTTGAATGTTTTAGTTAATGCTAACCGGTTTAATATAGCGCAGTCAATTTTTGATGAGATGGTTGCCGTGAAACCTGATGTTTCCACTTATGCGATTATGATTAAAGGGTATTGGAAAATGCGGAGTGTTGAGAATGCGAGCAAGCTGTTTGATGAAATGTCCTGTGAGCCTAATTTGGTTTGCTACAATACTATGATTAATGGATACTGTAAGAAGGGTGACATGGATAAAGCAATGGGGATGTTTTACAGGTTGTTGGGAAGTAAGAATTGTTTGCCTGATACAGTTACTTATACTACTTTGATTGATGGGTGTTGTAAAAAAGGTGATCTTGATGAGGCAATGAAGTGGATGGATAATATGAAGGTTCGGTGTTGCAAGCCGAATTTGTTGACTTACAATGCGATAATTTATGGTTTGTGTTTGAAGGGAAATGTTGATGAGGCCAGGAAGTTAATGACTGAGATGAGGTTAAATGGATTGAAAGAAAATCTTGCTACTCATATGAGTATATTAAAGGGTCTTTGTTATGCAGGGAAGTCTGATGAAGCTGTTAATTATTTTAAGGAGATGATTAGAAAGGGAATGAAATGTGATGTGAAAGCATATGCAGTTGTTATTAATGAGTATTGCAAGATGAAGAAACCAAATGAGGCAATTGCTCTTTTAAAAGAAATGAAGGCTAAAGGCATTAATCCTAGTGTTTCTAGTTTCAATGCGGTAATTCAAATTCTTATGAAGCTTGGGGAGCCTGATGCAGCGATTTTTCTTCTGAAGCAGATGCAAGGAATGGGTTGCAGACCAAATTTCATATCATATAACATAGTAATTGGTGGTCTTTGTGGGGCCAAAGGAAGAATGCAAAATGTTAAAGAGCTACTTCATAACATGCTTTGCAGCGGTCTTGCTGTTGATGCAACAATGTATAGTTCCTTAGTTAAGGGATATTGTGAGGATGGTAATGAGGAAATGGCAAAGCAGGTTCTCTATGAAGCAATTGATAATAATTATGTAATAGATTCAGAGAGCTTTTCGGTTTTTGCCAATAAGATGTGTGAAAAGGGGAAGGCTGTTGGGGTTGAAAATATATTGAAGGAGATGTGTAAGAGATGCTCTGTAGTTGATGTGGGCAATTACTGGAGGATCCTGGATGAGCAATTAGCTATGCATTTGGCCAAAGGAAGTTGAAATTACTAATCGTTTGACTTGTTATTGGCCAGTAGGCCCTAATACATACGAAGGACTCCGTGCTTTAGCTGGTAACTTCAAGTGGTGGAACTTTAGGAACGATGCTTATGTTTATAAAGTTTAGAAGTTCAAACTATGCCGCGCAGGATGAATTACTTTTCAAGTTCTAGCTAAGACTCTACTCTGATTCTGAGAATGCTGCTGCCATTAGTAGAAGAATTGAGAACTAACGAGTCGAGTGTTGATGAATACTGGAAGATTATATTTACAATGTCGCATATATAATGAAAATTAGCCAGTTTTCATTGTGAAAACACAAATTTTGTTGACTGCTGCTCTTGTTTTAAGAAATGAAGTTATATCTTGTATCATGAATATTAACCCTTGCTTTGCAATGTGAAATAACAATGTAATACAGAGGCAATCAATCATGGTTCTACAACAAAAAAAATAACCAGAGGGCTCCTTCAGGTAAAGTTTGAAGGAGTATCAAACAGGAGACTTGCATATAAGTCTGTTTCCCTCAAGCCCTTAACTAATATGTGCTCCGAATGCTAGATAGACACTTGTATAGAGATATCTAACTCATGTATCATTTCTATTCTGAAGAAGATGAAGGATGAGAGCTGTGAAGGGAGATTACTGAGGTTGCTTTCAAGCGCACAGAAAGAAGGAAACAAGATACTAAGCTTGCTACTGAAAAGTTTGACAAGCCCAGCAGTTGGAATTAGTATAGTGCTACTACCATCATAGAGGGAAACACTTTAAACTTTGCCATTCTGTTCTACTGAGGCTTAAACAACCAACAGGAACAAACCCAAAAGGCCAAAATACATAGCCTACTGCTGGTGTTTTAGCCAACAGTCTCATATGCATTGTTCCCCATTTGCTCAAGTGGGATATTCTTTTGGGAGTATATATGGTTGGTGTGCATTTTTTTTATGGAATTATTTTTTAAAAACTTAAAAGAATTCTTGTGCAAGCAAGTTCAACAAATTACATAAATTTTTCAACAAAATAATACAATTTCATAAATATGACCTCTTTATACAATTTTATTCATAAAATTTTTAAACTAATGGTTAACATCAATGTTAAATATCGTTTCATAAATTTAAATTCTGAAATGATTTTTATTTCTAGAATACAAATCAAATTTAATATAAATTCAGTATAACATTATTGCATCGCCAAATATCGTCCTCGAGTTCGATCATTTGGAGCCCAGCAGCGCCCACCAGACCACGTGCCAAGATCGTGAGAAAGGTCAAACCTGGGCCCACAAAGAAAGCTTGGTCCACATCAGCTAGGTTTTAACCAACCTTCAGTCGACCCCACATCCACGTGGCATTAGCCTTTATTTGAAGTGACGTGGCATTAGCTTGACAGGATCTGATCGGGTCACGCATTTGTAGTTGTTGGGTGCTTGGAGTGAAACAAAGAGTAACAGACCAGATGGGCCGAAATGAGAAACAAAAATCGGGTTTGTTTTTCACGGACGTCCCATATTTATAAAATCCAATTAAATGATCCATTTCATTCCCGATTCAAATCCGCACCATCCTTTCCCTTTCCCTTTCCCTTGCTTTCCTTTCTGTAAAACAGGGAAAACAAAAAAAAAAGAGGTCAAATATTTTTTTCTCTATCTTTCCCTCCTTTTATACTACTCTGTGTCTTTCGATCTCCGCTTTCTCTCTCTACATCTCCAAGCTCTCTCTCTCTAGAAAATAAATACACGAAACAACTTGTCGTTTTGCCTTTCATTGCTTTAGTTAGAAGTATTAGTAGTTAGCAGAATGGATGGTGGTGCCTCGTATAATCCACGTACTGTCGAGGAAGTGTTTAGGGATTTTAAAGGCCGTAGAGCTGGCATGATTAGAGCTCTCACTACTGGTTAAAATGCTTAAATCTGCTCTTCTTTCTTTTCTTTTCCTTGCTTTTTTTTTTTTAAAGTTCGGTGTCTTTGTAATTTTAATGTGACTTTCTAATTTGTTTTATTTTGGTTTTTCTGCAGACGTTGAAGAGTTTTACCAGCAGTGCGATCCTGGTTAGGATATTATTATTTCTATTATTATTATTGTTATTTTCTTTTAATTTTTTGTGAATTATATCTTTTATCTTTTTTAAGTTGCTCTGTAATGAAAATTAAGTTTTTTTTTTGGAAATTCTAATTTAGAAAGTTTACTAATTTTAAATTATTTTCTTATTAAACAAACGTACTGATAGTCTCTCATTGTCTAGGATTTAATGCCTTTTTTTAAAAAAAAAAAAAAAAAAACTTCAGGCATAACTATCAAGTCTATATGCATGCAAAATTCAGCTTTATAATTCACTTGTTGCTTTTAGACTTTCCTTTGAAGTTTGGAAATATAGTAATTGGTTCTTGAGATTGCTGGGTTGCTTCTTTGTAGGTACAACAAATTTAGGTTTCATAAGTGCTTTGTGCATGTAGAATGTTCGCTGTCCTTTGTTTGTTTGTTTTGAAAAGCTATGACAAAAAAGACATACAATCTTGTTTATTTGTCAGGAGAATAAATTATTTGGTTTACTGGATATTGGTTTCCTGGGAACACGTAAAAGTGTACATGTGGTTAAATATGTTTTTACTAAATGTTAAGCAAGTTGAACTGTGGTAACAGGTATTGGGTACTTGTCATTTTACTTCTGACTGGAATCCAGAATTTGATTTTTGTGAGAGTGAGTTTGAGGAGTTGGTGCTGGCAATATAAATAATTTAAGAACTTGATCAAGTTTCAGTTATCTGCTTTGATTTCTCGTAAAAGAATTGCCAATCATTATAAGTTTTATATATTGTATTGATTTAGTTATATGACTAGCGCTTCTGCTTCCACAGGATATCTTGTTCATTGAACTTCATTTTTTTTTAAATAAATCAATCACTAGAATCAGATTCTCCTTGCATTAACCTCCTAAGATCTGAAGTGTATCACCTAGCTTGAAAGACTTTCTAAAAAAATAAATTATTGAGCTGTGACCAACACATCAAATCAACCCCGGACAGTGGATTTGCGGAAATCAAATAAAATTTGCATAATGGTTTGTGCAATTCAATGAATGTTAATCCAGGCTAGTGGATATTGCAATTTTTCTTTTTTCTATTTCCCTCGTGTCCACAGGGGCTTGAGGTTCTATCCTTCTTCTACTTTCTGATGTGAGAATAGTAGCATAAATTGCAAATTAGAATAAAGAATTATCTGATAATGAAATGATTACTGGTGGTTCCTGTACTCAGAATAGGCTGTATATCAGTTCTTGCTTCTTTCTCATAAATGGTGCAGAATCTGAGTGCAATAAATAAATGCATGTAGAGATCATAGAGGATTTGATTATTGGAAATAGCTATCATCTTATTATGGTTACTCATGTATAATAGTTACGTATATTGAATAGAAAACACCTACTGTATTAGATGTATTCTTGTTTGGTCTTCCTTACTGCACCTAAAATATTTGTCTAGACATATTTTGTGATTTATAGATGTACTGTGGATTGATTCTGTTCTTGGTGCTAAAACATGTATCAAAGTTGTACTCATATATAGGAAATTTGGCAAAAAGTTGTCATTTCTGGCTCAAAAGTTTTCATTTCAGCTAAATTATAATCATTTTGATGGTTAGCTTACATTAATTTTGGTTAGAATGAAAAAACGGATTCTGACTTTATCTGCTAATAGTGTCACTAAAAACAACAGTAATGTGAAGCGTACCTCTGTCAACTTGCCACAAAGGTATATTGCCAGTTAGTCCATATGTCGACAGTAACTATGGATAAGCAAGTTTGCTGACATCATTTGTTCCATGTTCCTACTCTAACATAATTGGGTTAACATGGACTTAAAATTATCTCAACTGCAAAAGTAAGCATAATAATGCGACAGATACAGAAATGAGAAGCTGTATGGGGATTTTGGATGTAATGTTTGGATCTCATGTAGATTACTGCTAAGTCGGAGTATTCAGTTTTAGAGACCAATTCATAGCTTCCTTCATTATTAGGCTCTTTTTGCTTCTCTCTTTAACTACATTTAATAGTTGGTGCCTCCTTTGCATTTGTCCACTGCTTTTTGTACGTGTTAAATGTTGACATATAAATGTAGGTTTTCAATCCTGTTTGTTATTCTGCTGAACGTCAATGAAATGCTAAATTAATGGTGATTCTTATATGTTTATCTGAACTTTTATTGCAGAGAAGGAAAATCTTTGCTTATATGGGTTTCCCAGTGAGCAGTGGGAGGTCAATTTGCCTGCTGAAGAGGTGCCTCCAGAACTTCCTGAGCCTGCTTTGGGTATTAACTTTGCCAGAGATGGAATGCAAGAAAAGGACTGGTTGTCGCTGGTTGCGGTTCATAGTGATGCATGGTTACTTGCCGTCGCCTTTTATTTTGGGGCTAGGTTTGGATTTGACAAAGCTGACAGGTGCTTTCTTCTCCCCTTGCACCACTTATGGTTGTGCACTATTGCCCTGTGGGAATCCTTAGTGGGTTCGGATATTTGGATCAGTTGTGTGAAGTTCAATGTTGGTATTGTCCTAGGCATGGCTACCTCTTCAACGTTACAAAATTGAAATATCATGTTTTGCTGGAAAAATTCAACTTATTTTGCTGGTAAAACAAATATCAATTTTATCTAATTCCTTTCCATAACTTTCAGCACTTATTTTGTGGGCATTGAAGAACAATGAAATGGGAACTGGTTTGCCATTACTCTAGTCTCCAGGAAGAGATTGATTTTTGGTTCTGTTAGTATGCTTTGCTTGCTAATTATTGGCTCTTACTGTGGTTGTTTATATTTTATAATGATTTTGTCTTCTCTTTTCCTCTGATTTATGTTTTTTGTTCTTTTCTTTTAAATAACAAAATGCCGATACTGGCAATGCAGGAAACGCCTTTTCAACATGATAAATGACCTTCCAACAATATTTGAGGTTGTGACAGGAACAGCCAAGAAACAAGTAAAGGAGAAGTCCTCGGTGTCGAATCATAGTAGCAACAAAGCTAAATCGAACTCTAAGGTATTTGGGAGCTGCAAACTTTAAATTTTTCAGTGAAATGACATACAAAGTGTTAGGTTATGTGTTGATTTGGCTTTTATCAAGCTAGCTGGTTGAGTTCCATGGTTTTTTTCTAAAAGAAAATTCTGAATGAGGAACGCTTCGGCCCACTATCTGTACAAATGATAAATCATGTTTTTGCATGCCATCAAGATTTAAGGTCTAGTGTTAGCTTTAGATCTTTAAATGAAGTGTAAAATTGAAATTGTCAGATTGGCATTTTTTACATTAAGATTCCTTTGATTGGTGTGTGCAGCGGGGTTCCGAATCTCAAGGCAAGTTTTCAAAGGTAATGCAATCAAAGGATGAGGATGATGAGGAAGAAGAGGAAGATGAGGAGCATGGGGAGACATTATGTGGTGCTTGTGGAGAAAATTATGCATCTGATGAGTTCTGGATTTGCTGCGATATATGTGAAAAGTGGTTCCATGGGAAGTGTGTTAAGATCACCCCGGCTAGAGCTGAGCACATTAAGCAATACAAGTGTCCATCTTGCAGCAACAAGAGAGCACGGCCCTGATGGTAGCTGGGAGTTAGATCTGTGTACTATTGCAAAAGGGGAACTGCTAACTGTGTAGTAAGGTCAGGTTCGTTCTTAGTCATGGTTCCTTGATGTAGGAAAATGTATTTGAATGCTATATGTAGGTGGCAAGTGGGACGTTTATTTGATTATAAAAATTAGGATAATTATAAATTCATGTTAGGAACCAACTCCCCCCCCTTATTGGGAGAAAGGCGTGTTTTATGTTTGGTGACTGTTTATATGCAATTGAGAAAGGCGTGTTTTATGTTTGGCGACTCTGTTTAATGCAATCTGATTTTGAATTTGTCCATCCTCCAGTGAAGATGACTAGCTGGAAAATGTTAATTTGCTTGAGTTCAAGTTTATATTGAAAGACATTTTTCATACAGTTATCGGTTCTAGCTGGATTCTTGGGGCAAATTGATATTCGCCATTCTCCACGTACCAAGAGGTTTAAGAAGAGACTGCGACAAGGCAGTCGATTATGCTCTTTGTGCAAAAGGAAAAGAAACTAAATTAAATGAAAAAGAAAGAAAATGAAATGTTTGTATTGTTTGAATGTGATAAAAAGAAGAGGGAATTCTGACTTTTATCTGGACAATTATATCCTCCTTAAATGAGCTTTAATTTTGTCATAAGGTGGATGATATAGTAAGTGTATAATTTACTTGCGCTTTTTCTACCGATTTCTCTTGATTTCCTCCCAAAATTTAGAGGAATTAAAAATTACTAGTTTAAAGAATTGTTAGGAAATGCTAATTCCCGTTATTTGTTTTTCTTTTTTCTGTTTTGTGTCTAAATAAAGGAAACAATTTTTATTTCTTTGCTTTTCCCCTTACTTCCATCCACAGCCAAACAAGGTTCAGTTTATCCATAGTGAAGTCTGATGCAAGATATTCTAGGGCCAAACCGTATGGTCGCAGAATCTTATGGGAGATTATGATTATAGATTTGTGCGTCCGAACTCCGATAAAGGAAGCTTCCCTGATCAAGCTCAGTCAGTGCTCGCTCCATGATATGGTTTCTTCAACAAAATAAATAAATCTCTGGATAACTTGGGGCTAGCGAGTAGCTGGAAAGGAAATTGTTGAGGCTTGAGAGACATTTGGGGAAATGCTGAATGTGCTTACAGCATGATTGCAGAAGTTTGGGGCATGATGGAATTAGAAAATTGTGATTGGTTTGGGATTCAGGGAATTACTATTATCATTATCTGTAGTTATAGCCTATAGGTAAACCTTATAGATGAATACCATTTGCTCTCAGAAAATGAAATGAATTAGCAATGACAAGGGAAGGAGCTTCCCACATTTCAGAAGCAGTTGGAATAGCAGCCCTAGAAAGTGGTCCTCAAACTGGCATTGATGTCTTGATAAAGTGCTTGCCACGTTCGTCCTGATGACTGTAAGATGAGGATAAATAACATATACACAGAAAGGCAGGCTAGGGTTGCCCACTGTTTCAAGAGGGATGGTCCCATTCCCATAGGAACTCATAATAATGCCAAAAACAGGATGGATCAATGGATGGATGGTCCATTAAAACATCGGTTGGCAAATGGGTTTCTCTCGTATTAGCCCACAGTTTCCTCTTCTCTGCGCTGCACTGACAGAAGAAATTAAATAAAACAAAAATTCAACCACAATGAAAAGAAAGAAACGGATGCTAAGTAATCAGCATCTACCGCCACCAGTATTGTGTTGCCCCTTGGGGCTCTTCAAGGTCATCAACACAGGCTATCCAACAATAATAATAATAATAACAATACAAATCAAACGTTTTTGCCCATTCTTAAATTGCAAAAAGTGAATAATAATATGCTTTAAGCCAGAGAAAGTAGAGGTCAAGGGTCAAGGATCATGGGTCATTTGCCTCTGTATGCATGCAAGATTAAATTACTAGGTAGTTAAGACATTCAATTTTATTTATCAGTACTACTCTTCACACAGCTATACATCATATGGAAAAGAACACTATCCCAGGTGGGAGGCACTGTCACCTACCAAAACAATAGAATAATTTCTACTTAACTTGTCAAATCTAGAGAAATAACATAATAATTAAGTGTAACTTCTCATTTCATTTATCACCCAACATAATGAAGTATTAACTTTCAAAGGATATTTGTAAAAGAAAGGTCTTTGTTATTAATATACAAGTGTACATTGATTTTCAATGATCTCCCCACAATTGACAAGCAAAAGGATTCATATATATAAGAAAGAAAAGAAATATACATTGATAAAGCCCCCTTGGCAGGCAAGTCATCTGAAACAATCGAGTAAAAGGAGCAACAAAAAATTCGAGAGGATTAGAAGTGGGAAAAGGTTTCTCTGTGCCATTTTGCTGCTGTCGTAGAGTCATTGGGTGGAGCTCTCACTGCTCTTTGTAGATAACCGTTTCAAGAATTCATATGTAGTGATCATTGTTGTTGCAGACATAGACATTGAAACCCATCTTGGCCCCAATCCTCTATAACAAGCTGCAAATCCACCTTCCTTCACTAGATTCTTAACTGTCTGCATTACTGTTAATGGCTGTCTTCTTCCATTTTGTTCTCCATCCAAAACCTGCATGCGTGTCTTAACTGTGTCAAGTGGCATGGTGATCATAGCCGAAACACCGCTAGCCATGGCTGCACATAACCCCTGAACAGCCACCATTGCCTTTGAATCAGGCCTATAACCACACCCATTGACACAACTCTCATCTTTTTTATTTGTGTAACAAGCAATACCACCCCAAACAAGCCTGTGCGCAACAGAGTAAGACGCCCACCAAACTGCATTAGATGGTGCATAAGTCAATATTGAAATCCCAAATCCTCTGTATAATCCCCTCGGACCATCTGCATACAAAATCTTTCGAAATGCATCGATGCCGTTCCTATACCTACTCGAATCCAAATTGGGGATTACATTGCTGCTACTCTTACTGTTGCTATAGCTGCAGCCCTGAACCATAAGTCTTTGACTCACAACGTCAATTGGGGTCCAAACTAGCTGCGCAGCCATAGCAGAACTCAACCCAGCAGCAGCATTGGCAATAGCTGTTGCTGTAGTATCTGAAAATCCTAGTCTAACAGTTGCAGTCCCAACACTACTCTTAGTCACCTCAAGTGCTGTCATGTAAAGAGCTCTTGCCGGGATAGTTCCCATCAAAGAAGTACCAAAACCCCTATAAAAACCTCTAATACCTTCATGACGCATAATAGAATATGACAATTTCAGTGTCGGAATTTGAGTTGGAGAAACCTGTTGCCTAGTCTTTAAAACAACAACAGGGTAGAGGGCAGCTGAAACACCAGAAAACAAAGCAGCTCCAAGAAAGAAAAACTTGGATTTATCAAGCATATGCCAGTCTATTTCTGCTGGTATATGAATCTCTGATGCCGAATCATCCTCGGCCGCACCTAAACTCATTTTAGCCACCTTTTTTTTTTGTCAACTACCCGGTAATCAAATGTAAACAAAACTCTTTTATAATCAATAATCACAAAAATAGAAGACCTATACTCTTTTTAACTTCAACAGTAATCAACACTGTAAATCTCGATTCTTGACTCGACAAGATCTCTTAATTTCAAGAAATATTACTAATTCAGCTAAATATCAAACAAAAACTGAATTTTGAGGAGAGAAAAAGAAAGATTGATAAAGAACGGAGCAGAAAGAGATAGAGAGAGATGGGTTTGGTGAGTGGTTTAGATGGGTACAGTGTTTTTCTTTCTTTTTCTTTTGCTTAACCAGATTAAAGAACGAGCATGTATGAGCATAAAAGGCTCAAACATTTAACTTATGAAATGAAAAGAACCCAATTGATCAAATAGTGATACTGAATCCTTACCAGATAGACTCAATCCAATTCAAGAACATATATCACTATGCTCATCACCGCCTCCATCTCACCCAAAAACAAAGAGAGAAAGAAAGAAATGAACTCGGATACAGTGAAACCAGCAAACGAAGCAGATCACAGAGAAAGGTAAAGATCAAGTGGAAGCAAAATGGGGTGTTGGTTTAATAGGAACGAGAGAGGGAGAGAGAGAGAAAACAAGGGCATGGATTTTAGCAAGACTTTGGCGGATCGAGGAAAGAGGACACGTGTCGGTAATTATATCGATAAGCTTTTTAAGATATTAATAATTAATTTAGCAAGTTAAATAATAATGAGTTAAGCAGGTGATAGAGCGTAGGGCAGGCCGTTTGTTTGATGCAAATTCTGTGGGTATCAGTCGGTGACCGGTAAATCAAGAAAACTGGAGCAGCAGTAGATGCGGGTTGGGTCTTGACGATCCACTTTTTAACCTCTTTCATTTCTTTATTCTCCAGTCTTGACTTTGTTTTGTTTGTTTACTTGTTTCATTGCTCTTTTCTATTATCTCTTTCCATTTAATAACCCTTTTCTTCTTCTTCTTCTTTCTTTCTTTTTCTGCATATGTTTGATTTTAATACTTTTATTCAATAATCTAAGTATTTTGTGTATTAATTTGTTTTAATTTATTGGAATTCACAGCAAATTCTACAATCAAATTGTACTATGCAAAACAGATTATTTAATTTACCCAAATAAGATAATTTAATTTAATCATTTTATACCAATGTTATAGTAAGTCAATCTGTTTAAGTTTTAGAAAACAATGAACCCCAAATTGATCCATTGGTAGATGCTGATTTAGCTTAGGCAACTTTTGGTAATAGGAGTGAGGATATTGTGGACTGGTGTGTGGTGGTCCCTTTACAGAATAAAGATAAAGCAATCAAACCGAGGGACTTTAGATAAAATTTATATAATTTTAGAAAATGCCATCTCCAACTGTTTTTGGAGGTTGTGAGACCATCACATAATCAACAACTTGCTAATAAGTTTAACTTATTTATACTTTTAATAAACAATTAATACTAATAGTTCCTAACATTATAAACACATCACTGTTACTAATTTATAATCTAAACGGTTCAACTAAATTAAGGTAACATAGCTTATATCAATTTTAGTATAAATAATTTGGACAGTCTTAATCGAATCCTATCTTCACAAACATTTTATAAACAGAAAAGTACATCAAGAAATTCTTTAATATTTAAAGATATAATGAACGAACGGCTAAAATATTTTTATTCACGAATGACTAAAATAAAAATTAATTAAGAGATGTTTTAAGTGGCAATACAATTATAAAAAATCAAGTGAATGATTAGAATCGAAAACGGATGGCTAGAATAAAAATCAAGTATTAATAAGGATTTTTCGATGTTCGGATGTGTTATGTATTGACACAATAAGCCCATTAAAATTTTATCCAAATATATATAGGGCCATCCTCATCCTATGCAACTATTGTTCAATGTTCTAACATTTATGCCAGATTTTCAATAGAAAATGAATTGAATCTCCCACATTATTTATTTTATTTACAAGATGTTTTTGCAAATGTATGGAATATATCTTTATTATTATAATTTTGTTTGTTAAATTATAAGACACAGATGCTTTGTTACCTCAGCTAATATATAGCTTCAAGGATTGAAAATCAGTTGTGATTCAATTATGCCACCCAAATTACATTCCACTGCTAAGGAACTTCAATAGCTATTTTCTGGGCTTTGCGCATAATTGCCTATGATTAATTGGTTAACTTTTTTACCTGATTTTATTGCTCATTTAAACACTCGTAAGGCTCAAATATATATATTATTTATATTTGGATTCATACAAATTTTGTTTTTCTTTTCTGCTTAATTTGACAAGTTAGATAAATCTTGTTTTATATAAGATAAATAAAGAACTAAATAAGAAGTTTTTTCGACTTTTTCAGGAGCCTATCAAACAAGGAGAAAATAAAGTGTTTCGAGTATTTTCCGGCACATGCACTAAGATTTTTTTTATTTAATTTAAAATATTTAGATTTATTTTTATTATTTTGTGTTGATAATTAATCTTTATAATAAGTGACCTCGTAATTTCTTAAGAAATCGATCTTGTGGTAAACTTATCATTTTGATAATAACTATTCGTGCACTCGTGAATACTAAATTGGACACATTAAAAATACATTTTTATAGAAATTAATATTTCTTTATTTTTAAACTGAAAGTTGACACACAGTTAAAAAAATTATTTGTGTTTGAAACTAGGCATACAATGTTTTGATTGATTTAGCTTTAGTGCCTTTTTCCACCAATATTTGTTTTGTATTGTCCTGGAGATAATCAATTGTTTCCACAACAGCAAATTTCTCTTTCTATATCTTATCAAATTGGACTGCATTTAAGTGGCGAAAAAAGGGCTCAAAAGATTTGTTTTTTTTTAACAAGTTCTGCCTCTGCCTGGGCTTACAAAATATATATATTAGGGACGTATATTTTTAAGACTGGCGCGATTTTAGTGATGATTCTTAAAAAGATGAATTGAATATTATATAATTTTCCGTTTACATGCTATAAAAAAGAAAAGAAAAAAACAAATGCAACTAAACTTAATCTCATAAAATATTTATGAGAGTAAAATTGTGAATATAAAAAATATTATGCATTATATATCTTGGATTGATTAATTAATTAATTCGATAGGGCGGTTGCTGTTAGCAAATGAGCATTGGAAATATAATTTATTATTAAATATATTTATTTTATTATATTATATTTAAATAATTTATAATAATTAAAAATATATTTTAATTATAGTTAATTTATTTAGTTCAATTATATTTATCACTAAAAATATTTATAAAAATTATTTTAAAAATTTAAATTTAAATTTAAATCTTAATAATAAAAAATTTTAATTTTAAATGCTATAATTTAGAAATTATAATTATTTAATTATTGAAAATAATTTTAAAATAATATTTATTTATTATAAAATATAAAATTTAATTATATAAAATTAATTTAAAATAAAATATTATTAATAAATTTTAATAAAAATAATAGTGTCTAAATAAATAAAAAATTAAATTAATTTTTAATTGATAAAATAATTATAAAATAGAGTTGATATAATCAGTAATTAATTAAAATTAAATTAATTATCACAATTAAAAATAAAAATAAATAGAAATATAGTTCCAATAAAGGGGAATCATGGACCATATTGCTGTCCAATCTGAGTTTTGCTCACATCTCGAATGAATTCGAGAATATATTCGAAGAAATTCTGACCGTCAGTCGGAATGGTTAATGGGTTCCGAACAACTACAACTATTTTTTCTTTTTTTTAAATCTTTACCGATAAATTTTGTAAATCAAAGGCCCTCTGTATGACATATACAGTGCTGATAATTTATTAAGAGGTGGCCCGGCCCGTAACATGTGCAGACAATAATAATGTCACTTTCTCCCTGTCCCAACATTATTTCTACTGCTGAAAGGGATATCATCCTTCCACATGCAACCCAAATTAATTAAATTGCTAAAAATAATACGTATTGATATAAAAGACACAATTACAAAGAATTTAATTTAATTTTTTCAAATTTCCTTCTTGTAATTTGGAACTCATAATTTATAAATAATCAATGGTTATTCTAAACTATAAATCAACTTTCATAAATTGGAATCAAACCAAACTGTTCATCATACATATCCACACTATACCATCATGAAATATCCAATAATATCATTCAAGGAAATCCAAAATTTAAAAGGGATTTGGTGTCCTGGAAAATAAATGCATGTATAGGCAAATGGATAATAACTAATTTTACATTTAATTTTATTTTAGCCATAAAATTTATTTTATTTTATTTCAATTATTTAATTTTAATATTATTTTAATTTAATTATTTTGTAAATAAAAATCGACATGAGACAAAAACAATTAATAAAAATAATAATTAAAAAAACGACATATCAATTTTTATTGATAAAGTAATTAAATTGTAATCAGAATTAATATTAAATGATTGAAATTAAATAAATTAAAATTTTGTCAATAAAATAAAACTAAATACAAATTTAGTAACTATTTATATTATATATTGGCAATGGAGGGCAGTTAGCTATAAATGGAAAAAGAGAGAGATTTAAATTTAAAATTTTATTTAAATTGAAAAATATATTTATTATTGAACTAAGATATTATTTGAGATTAATTTTATAATAACCTAAATTAATTTATTTCATCAGAGTGAATATAAGAGCATTTATTTCACTTTTATTTAAGAATTATTATTTTGCATTTTCAGCTATAATAAGAATTGAATCCGAGCGATAGATTTGGAACAAAATTCAATAGTTATTTAGACAATGACACTTTAGCTGCCGGTGAGCTGCGTGGCCTCAATGCACTTCTATCTCTCATTTACGGCATATTATGTCCTATTTTTAATTTAATCTTAATATGAATGATTATCCTCCACTAAACTACAAAGCACAGCATTTTCTTTGATGGCTAACTATTTAAAAACGAGAGAGGTCATGATCATAACATAATTAATTAACATATTGGTGATTGGGTATGGATTCTTATATGCTATGTACAATAAGAATTAGGGTTGAAAGATTATCAACATATCACTTTCATGACTTGTTCCCAATTTAATAAGGAAATATGATTTATATTGTTTCTAGCTACCATCTCTACAAACACATCAACTTCTTTAAAAACCCTTCTCAAACGCATCACCGAACAGTATCCTCAGCTTGAAGCGAAGAAACCGAGGTCTAGAAAGCTTGAAATTATGGGGAAGAAACTAGGTCAATTAGCATCTTCGGAAGTATCTAACAACAATGATAAGAAACAGTTCAACAACTGGATAAAGGTTTTGAGGCCTAAAGTCTATATCACTGACACCTCAAGCTTCAAGAAGCTTGTTCAAGAGCTAACTGGCAATGGAACAGCAGTCTCCAAACTACAAACGGTTGAGAAATCTACAGTTCCTTCAAGTATTAGTGAAGATCATAAGGATCAACCTGAGAGTAGCTTGGAAACATCCTTAGATTCATCATCTGAATCTAATCAAAACCAAGTTTCTTTTCCTGAAGAAGAGCTGAATGATCTGTCATACAATCGGCTTATATACTTGGATGATACGACTTCACCAGATGATTTATTATGGAATATGAATCAAGAAAGAGATTACAAGTTAGCATGGGAAGATCTTGAGTCGTCCTTGCTACCGGATATTGATCGATATCCTTTCTGTAGAAGTAATTATTCTCAAATTTTGCAGGAGGTCAGCATATATGACTATGAGATATCTGGGCTATTGTAGATTCCTTTTCTCTATCACTAGGCCAACAGAAGGCAAAACCATGCATGGGTTTTGCCCTAGGGTGTGCGTGTGTACTGTATTATATATATAGTTTTAGTTCTTTTTCCTCTTGTATGTACATACGAATACATACATATATAGCAGTAATCCTACCGATTCTGTATTCTTCGTATATATATGGTGCCATATATTATATACTTTTAGTTATAAAGTTTTGCATGTCTGTTTTTCCTTGATCTTTTACCTCATAACTATCAGCCTTCATACTAAATATGAAGTGACATTGATTAATTGGTTTTGAAGAATTGCAAAACACGAAGTAAAGTCCTTAAATCTATTAGTTGATGTTTAGGGGGAAGGATACTTGTTTTGTCGTAGTATAATTAAACGAGGTCTTGCAACAATGGATTTTCAAGCTGGAACTTAACCTCCTGGAGGAGTTTGGCAGGATGATCGTGCTTGCACTAAAATCCACGCAACAGAATCATCGATCCATAATGGCCTACAAGCACAACTCTGAGTATTCCTTATAACTATGTTAGACTATATTATAGGTCTCGTAGCTTCACGATTGATTAACTATGGGCTTACATTTTACAGGAGCTTTTCATGTGGATTGTGACATAACGTGGGCAGCAATTGCTTATATATATATATATATATATATAAGATTTCGTTATATGTTAATTGTTTTCTCCCCTAAACGGAGGGGAAAACTTTTACTGAGATCCTTCAAATTGCAGCACCAAGTGTTGTAAGTGGTTTGATGGCGCTTCTTTTGGCGATATATACATGTACTTGTATGATATGATGATGCTACTATCATAAAACATATAATAGTATGCATATTTAGACTGCAATATAGAGATGAGTTTTGTATGACCGGTTTATAAGATTCGGTATTTGCTGCTGCAATATTTTTTCTCTATCTAGCCTTTTGTGGATTTATTTTGTTTTTCAAACCCTCTTAGGGCAATGTTTGAGATTGCCATTAGATGATAAGAGAGTATGTTTAAAACCTTCTTAATCATGTTTTACAGGAACATTAATAGGATTTCATTCATGAATATTAATTACTTAATTCTAGAGAATAAATTTATTAATTAGGAAGCAAAAATCTAGGTGTACGGATTGGAAGAAATCTGCTGCGCAACACTTGACACTTGGAAGAAATCTGCTGCACAACACTTGACCCACTGTATCACCTTATCAAAAGATAATGAATATCGGATTCCCCTTAACCTAGTGCAAGAAAAGAAAATGTCCAAAACCAACAAGCAGAGAAACTGGTTGGAGCATAAGTGGAGTCCAGTAGTGGTGGCGGCATCACTAATTGCAACCATGGCATCCCAAGCCGGAATTAGCCTGCCAGGAGGAGTTTTGCAAGATGATTTACAAGAAACAACAATGTCAGAGTCGTCAAATTGGGCTGGTCGCTCTATAATGGCTGATACTTATCCAAGAAGATATACTGCCTATGTAATCTACAACACTACAGGTTTTCCAGCATCCATCAGCGTAATCCTGTTACTGATAAGCGGCTTACTTTTTAGGCGTAGGTAATGCATGGGGATTCTGATGGGAATTATGTGGATTGCCATTACATGAATGTTGGGCAACTTGTTAGTTTTCTAGAGAATGCTGGAAAAACTTAACTTCATTATCAGAATTAGTATTAATACAACCTAAGCTATTAATGACAAACTTGGCAACAAGCACAAGTAAACTGAAAAAGCAGAAACATGCATTGGCTGAGCTACCTTAATCCTACATATCAAGGTTAAACAAAATGCTCAAGGAAACTACACTTGTTTCTAGAAAGCTAGATACATGCAGCAATCAAGACAAAATAAATAAGACATAAATTCTAGCTAAAGTAATCATGTCTTAACAAAAACTCCTCCTTTGGCTTCAACTTGCTGCAAATATTCAGCTTAGTTCTTAATTCTTCAAACCTTCCTTTAGCTAAAGGTTTTAGTCAGGATATCTGCTAGTTGTTCTACTGACTTGCAATGCGTCAAAGAAATCTCCATATCTTTCTGTGCTTCTCTGATAAAGTGAAATTTGATCTTGAAGTGCTTGGTTCTGCCATGGAAGACAGGATTCTTTGCTATAAGAACAGGAGATTGATTGTCACAATGGATCTTGGTGGGGACTTTCTGCATTGAACCAAGATCATTAAGAAGCTTTCTCAACCATATGGCCTGATTGACAGCAGAAGTGGCAGCAATATACTCTGCCTCAGCTGTTGATTTTGCCGCTAATTCTTGCTTCTTAGAACTCCAATAGAAAACATTAGAATTCAAGCAAAATAAATAGCCTGATGTACTCCTCATATCCTCACTTGATCCAGCCCAGTCACTATCACAATAACCTTCTAATTCACAATCAATATCGCTCTCAAAGTTTAAACTCTATCAACAGAGAACATAACTCCATAATCAGCAGTACCCTTAACATATCTTAAGACCCTTTTTGCTGTTGAAAAATGCAAATCACTGGGACAATGCATAAATCTTGAGAGCATACTCACAGTGAACATAATTTCAGGTCCAGTTGATGCCAAATAGAGCAGGCGTCCAGTATTTGCCCTCATCAGCTGCATCATGACCATCATTCTTACTTAACCTAGCATTCCTCATTAATGGAGTACTTACTGCCTTACAACTCTCCATTTGAAATCTCTTCAGAATCTCCTTTGCAAATTTCTGTTGACACACAAAGATTCCTTTGCTCAGACTGTTTGATCTCCATTCCCAGAAAATAGGCCATCATTCCAAGATCAGACATTTGAAACTCTGCTTCCATTTGAGTCTTAAAATCTTCAATAAATATATGACTGCTACGTGTGACTAAAAGATCATCAACATACAATGAAATGATTAAAATGTCACTTGGAGTAGCTTTCACATATAGCGTTGGTTTACTCAAACTTCTGTGAAATCCAAGATTAACGAAATGATCGTCAATTCTGCTGTACCAGGCTCTAGGAGCCTGCTTTAATCCTATAGAGCTTTCTTCAGCAAACAAACTTTGTTTTCATTTCCTGGACTCACAATTCCTTCTGGTTGATCAGAATATCTGTCTCATCAAGCAATCAATTAAGGAAGGCTGATCTAACATCCATTTGGTGAACTTTCCACTGTTTTTGAGCAGCAATTGCAAGAATCAACTTGATTGTATTAATTCTTGCCACCGGAGCAAATGTCTCTGAAAAATCCACACCAAATTGTTGTGCATAGCCCTTCACAACCAATCTGGCCTTTAATTTATTCACAGAACCATCACTATTCATCTTGGTTTTGTAGACCCATCTCACTCCAGTGATCTTCTTGTTTGCTGGTCTATCAACCGAAATCCATGTTTGATTCTTTTGAATCATATCCAGCTCCTCCTGCATTGCTTCCCTCCAGCCAAGAATCTTGATTGCTTCCTCATAACTCCCTGGCTCAATCACAGCAACATTACACCTTCCATAGATTTCATCCAAAGATCTTGTGCCTCTCACACCTTCAACTTCTAGTTCCTCATTGTCAGAGGTAGTTGCATCTTGTTCTCGGTGCTCTTTCACCTTATCAATTGGTTTCACATGATCAATCACTCCTCCATTCTTCTAATTCCAGCTAGCATCCTCGCTGAAGTTTACATCTATACTTATGACAACTTTCTCAGTCACAGGATTGTATATCCTGTACCCTTTTACATTGCTGCTATAGCCAGTTAGGACTCCGACCTCAGACTTTCCATCAAGCTTTCTTCTTTTCTATTCTGGAACACGAACATAGCATATGCTGCCACAGACTTTAAGATGTCACACGGTTGGTTTGAGTCCATGCCAAGTTTCAAAAGAAGTCTTGCCCTTCAATGCTGTAGTTGGCAGCCTATTCAAGAGATGGACAGAAGTATTAACACTTTCTACCCAGAACTTCTTTGGTATGCCTTTCTCAAACATGAGGCATCTAGATATCTCCATAATGGTTCTGTTCTTCCTCTCATTGACACCATTCTGCTGTGGTGTGTAAGTTGTCGTTAGCTGATGTTCAACTCCCTCTTTCTCATAGAACTCTATAGACTTTCCTAACTTGTATTCACTACAATTATCAGACCTTAATATCTTAATTTTACAGCCAGCTTGATTCTCAATCCATGTCTTAAATCTCCAAAACACTACAGCTATACTCCCTTACTTTTCAAGAAGTAAACCCAACACATTCTTGAATAATCATCAATAAAAATGATGAAGTATAAACTACCATTCAAAGAAGGTATGCTCATAGGGCCACACATATCTGTATGTACAAGTTGTAGTTTTTCAGTTGCTCTCCATGACTGACCAGATGCAAATGGTAGTCTCTTCTGCTTACCCTTCTCACAAGCTTCACAAACACCATTCTTTTCATGAATTGTAGGCATGTTCCTTACAAGGGAGAGCTTATGCATATCTATTAGAGAAGCATAATTAAAATGTCCTAATCTTTTGTGCCATAAAGTAGAGTCATCAATATAAGAAGAAGTAAAAACTTGTGCCTTAGAGTCTGTTTGTTGCCAATCTAATAAAAAACTCCTATTTTTCATCATGACAGTAATAAGTTTGACACCAAAAGAATCAAAGATTGAACATTCTTTGTCAATCTTTTTCGGGCAATTGGCCAACACTGAGTAGATTTTGGTCTATCTCAGGCACATATAGCACATCAGTAATAGACTTGATACCTGTAGGAGTTTGTATTGAAACCACACCTTTTCCTTGTGCTAAGATCTTATAGCACCATTGACAATCTTGACCTTAGGCTTGCAAGTTCTGTCTAGACTGGAAAATAAGCTTGAATCTGCTGTCATATGGTGAGTACATCCACTGTCAATGAGCCACACTTCATTGCTCCTCAAATCGTTGATATCTGCTGCTACAAAGAGACTTTCTCCTCCCGAGCTTGCTGTGCATCTGCCACTTGAGGTTGCTGACCTTGTTTCTGCTTGTTCTTGCAAACTTTTGCAATATGTCCCTTTTGATTGCACATTTTGCATTGAGCATTTGGTCTGTACCAGCAGCTTTTCTCTTTATGAGTTGCTTTATTACAATGTGAGCATGGTGGAAATTTCCCTTTCTTTCCTCCAACTTTGCTGCTTTCACCTTATTGTCTCTGCTTGTTTGAACCATTTCCAGAATGCATGTTGGTATTACACTGGCTAGCTTCCCTTTGTCTAGCAAAGAATGCCCCCTCAGTCAAGCCATTTTGCCTGTAAGCTCTTCGCTGCTCCAAGGCTTCAAGAGCATTGAGAAGTTCAGGCAATGTTATCCTTGAAAGATCTCAGGAATCTTCAAGTGAGGAGATTTTTGACTCAAATCTCTCTAGCAAACTCGCTAAGATTTTCTCTACAACTCTCTGGTCAGGAATTTCCTCACCAAGTATTCTGATCTTGTTAACTATCGTCATGAGTCTGTCAGTAAAGTCCTTTACATTTTCCGTCTCCAACATCCTCTCCATCTCAAATTTTCTTCTGAGATTGAGTGCCTGCATTTTCCTTGTTTTATCATTACCCTGGTACTCCTCCTTCAAATAATCCCAGATCTCCTTTGGAGTATTGCAGCATATAATCTTGTCAAAGATAACATCAGAAACTGCAGAATGAATGCAAGTTTTGGCTTTAAACTTTCTAGCTTTTTCTGCATTAAAATGTCTAATTTGAGCAAGAGTTGCATCATCTGTCAAAGGAGTTGGTTCTGTATCAGCTTCAACAAAGTTCCACAGATCAATTGCCAGCAGATAGCATTGCATTTTTACTGCCCATTTGGAGTAGTTGTCGCCAGTAAGAATGGGAGGTGGTATAATGAACAAACCATCAGCATGAGCATTTGCCATTTCTCAGAAAAGAAAGAAGAAGGAAGGAAGAAGATGTGCAGTGTCAAGTTTCGAAGAGAAAGTGATGAATAAGCAGAACGGTGATTCCTCTGTCTCTTTATTTTTTTAAAGAAACAAGTTGGTTATTTACAGATCCTTTAAGATCAAAGGGGCTCTGATACCATTTGTTAGTTTTCTAGAGAATGCAAATCAAAAAAGAAATGGAGAGGAAGAAGTGATTGCTGGAAAAACTTAACTTCATTAAAAGAAAAACCAGTATTAATACAACCTAAGCTATTAATGACAAACTTGGCAACAAGCACAAGTAAATTGAAAAAGCACAAACATGCATTGGCTGAGCTACGTTAATCCTACATAGCAAGGTTAAACAAAATGCTTAAGGAAACTACACTTATTTCTAGACAAGCTAGATACATGCAGCAATCAAGACAAAATAAATAAGACATAAATTCTAGCTAAAGTAATCATGTCTTAACACAACTTTGTCAATCTCCATATGCAGGGTGTCTTATTAGTCCTGATAACATTATGACCTCTGTAATAATTGCTGTAAGTATGGTAGTGTGTGGTTTGCATTGCTGGGCTTTCTTCTTGCGGGGCACTCTCTGATGCTCAGATTTATCAGGATTCCAAAAGGGTTTATTAGCAAAGTAAGGATCCTCAAATCCTGTTTTGCTAGTCTTAACGTCTCTGTTTTGTTGTATATATGAAATCTTCTTCCTCTGTATTCATATAAATGTTATGTCAAATTTGAGCTGTATAAATCTGTCTCCAGTTTTTTTGAATCAGAAAAAAATAAAAATTTAAATTTTCTTCAAGCAATCTCAGCAAGGAGTAGAGATCCTGCTTCATAAAGCTTTCTTGCCATTTTAATAATTTCGGCTCTCATGACATGTTTGTCTAACTTCCTCTCTTCTTTAATAAAATTTATCAAAAAAGAAAAAGTGAAAATACATGTCTAAAACTTTCCTAATTTCTTTTTTCCATCTTTACCAAGTATAAAAAGATAGAGAAAAAAACTGTGAAGAGTTCTGATTAATAAAATACTTACCTTTTGTATTATTATTATTTTAAATATGATACTTTCATATTTAATATATTTTAAAACATAAAAAAATGTTCTAGATACATTATAAGTAAAACAAAAATGTAAATGAATGAATTGCAGTAAAGTCCCATCCATTCCAAATTGTCTTCTCTCGGGTTCCAAAGCTCAGAATCAGAGAGAAAATCGCAAGACTGACCATATCTAGAATTATCCTAGCGTGACAATGCAGTGTTGTGGCCCACATAACAGACCAACTGGCATCGTTTATAAACAAAACACACCCACCAAAATGATATTTATTGGGTATGAAATAAAGACGGAACTTTCAATTGGCTTCTTGACAATTCTAGACACGACCCAACATTTCAAGAATTCTCTCTAATCCTATTTGTTTATCTTTCCTGTCTAATTGTTATATAAACATCTCTGCTTTAACCCCCCATTGGTTGTTCTACAAGTGAAGGCACATTTTCTTGATCTTGAAAACCCTTTATACTCTTTTGTTTTGAGCTACCTTTCTTGATCGTGAGCCCTCTTTCTTTAACTCTTTAGTTTGGAGTTGTATTATCTCCATTGCCAAGAGATGGACCTAAGACACTTCGGCTTTGACTCTCCTCTCTTTTCCATGCTCGAAGACATGCTAGAAATTCCTGAAGAGCACGACAAATACCGAAACAACCCGTCTCGTGCATATGTTCGCGACGCTAAGGCCATGGCAGCAACACCAGCAGATGTTGTGGAGTACCCAAACTCCTATGTATTCGCTGTCGATATGCCGGGAATCAAGGGAAACGAAATCAAAGTGCAGGTAGAGAATGATAATGTGCTTGTTGTTAGTGGGGAGAGGAACAGGGATAAAGAGAAAGATAGCAAAGATGGAGTCAAGTATTTGAGAATGGAGAGGAGAATTGGTAAATTCATGAGGAAATTTGCATTGCCTGATAATGCTAATATGGACGCTATATCAGCTGTTAGTCAAGATGGGGTGTTGACTGTCACCGTTGAGAAGCTGCCACCGCCGGAGCCCAAGAAGCCTAAGACAGTTGAGGTTAAAGTGGCGTAAGAGAAGAGAGGTTTATATGGAATGGACTTTGGTCACGTTGACAATTAATACATAGCATATAGTGTGTATTTGGTTTAATTGACATGTTTGTTTGTGGTTTGGATTTTGATGAATTTGGTTTGTTCCCGTTGATTTTGTTGCAGCCTGTCTTTCTTTTTCTTTCCGCCTTTCTTTTTTTTTTTTGTTTTTTAAAAAAAAAAAAAAATCGAACATCAAATGTACTTTCCAGTTTAGCAACGAAATAAAGTAATAACGTGAAAAGAAGAAAAATAATAATGTTTAGTCTTATCCATCCATCCTGCTCAATATTTCAACATTCATTTAAGTATTTACATCATTATAGGTTGCCGACTATGACATGAATGAACAATAGCAAATAAGATTTCGCATTAGAGTTATCTATGAAATTATTGTGGGGTTCCAAATTCTAATTCTAATCTTATTTATTAACTATTAAAACATTCCAAGTTATATTGCTAGAAAATTAGAAACTAAGATAATGGAATCACCATTTGAGGTTGGGGCTGGTGAATTTTTAAGCATCCATAGAGCCTGGGCCAGCTCAGGAAATGAAACAATTATGTCCATTATTAACCCATAAGCCCAAATGAGTTATGGTATTTCGTGCTAAAAATGATATGGATATTGGGTCAAATGACTCGAAATCTTATTTGTTCAATTTCTATTTGAAAATTTCAAAAATAAGTTTAATAGCTCTGCATGGATTTTTCTTTTAATATACTCCTTTTATATATAGAGATTAACCAAATATGTTTAGAAATGTGACCCACATAGTAGATGAGAAATTTCCGACAGTGCAAATAATTTTCTTTCTTTTTCTTTTTCTTTTTCTTTTTCTTTTTCTTTTAACAGACACGGAATACAACAAATATCGAGAACCTTGAGGTTCCACGAAGATGATAGATGCTTTAGTTTAGTTGATGGATGGAGAGTTTGAAATGTGAAATGTGAAATGCGAAAGCCAGGTAGATCTTAAGCTTCTCAGTGCATGACCACGTAGCAGGTAAACAGACAAAAATCGCCGACTGCTTTTACACTCCAGCTAATCTGGCACCTTCTCGCATTTCTAGTATACAGCCATCCAAGTAATCTCACATCTTATCTACAGACTCTCTCTGTAAAATATATATAAATAGTTATCCATCAAACCCTTCTTTATTTTTCTTCCTTGACTGACAACACCTAACTACGAAGGGAAACCAATAATCTGTTATATTATTTTCTTCCAATTTCCACCTCAAGAACTCGTAGCAATGGATGTGAGCCTAAGGAGCGCGCTTTTAGATCCCGGAATCCTAGATGTACTGCATGAAATTCTTGAAGTCTCAGACGAGACTGAAAAATCTCACCACGCGCCTTCGCGCACCTACGTTCGTGACACCAAGGCGATGGCTGCAACCCCAGCAGACGCCAAAGAATTGCCGAACGCTTACATGTTTGTGATAGACATGCCGGGACTGAAGGCAGACCAGATAAAGGTGCATGTTGAGGATGGGAATATGCTGGTGGTGAGTGGAGAGAGGAAAAGAGAGAAAGAGAAAGATCAAGGAGTTAGGTACATAAGGATGGAGAGAAGGCTTGGTAAGTACTTGAAAAAGTTTGTGCTGCCTGAGAATGCTGATTCTGAGAAGATATCCGCTACGTATCAAGATGGAGTGTTGACTGTGACTGTGGAGAAGAAACCACCACCTGAGCCCAAGAAACCTAAGACTGTGGAGGTTCAAGTTGTTTGAAGAAACATGCATGCATCCCTGAACTAGGGTTTTGTGAGTGATAACAGTTGTTTTTGGGTGTTTCTTTTTGGTATGTTTCGAAAGTTGTGTAATTTAGTCTATGGTTACCACCTACTTTACTAGTACTACTACGATTATGTATGGAGTCAGAACCAAAATAGATGTGTGTAGTAAATGTAAATCTTATGTTTGTATAGCCTGTGTTACGAAGGAATTAGTGTATGTATACATGTTTATGTTCGTTTATAATTTTGTTTCCTTGCAGTTGAAGTTCTTTATGCTTTTTGTTAATTACTTTGTGCATGAGTTTGCGATTACTTGAAGAATCCGTCAAGAGCGTGGATTTACTGGATGATTTGTATTTATCAGTAATCAGATCAATTTCTGTCTTTCTTTCTTTATTTCAGTTTATGATTGTCTGCGTCTCTTTCTTAACTTTGCTAATGGGCTCTACTTTTTGTTGAGAAGTAAAGACCGACTGTTGAAGGAGAATCTAATGGAGGTTTTCTCAGCCCAGTCCATTTCAGCCTAATCTGGCTCAGCTGTTTTCATTCCATCACTTGGAATGTTTGGTCCCAGATGGCCATTTATTTATTTTTGGCACCAAAGAAATAGATTCGTCAGCGTAATATAAATTTTCACTTCTAAGGGTTGTCACAGCGATCCCAATAATTTTTTCTTTTCTTTTTTCATTTAGTATGGCTCAAGTAATAGTCTATCGTTTTTTATTGTTTAATTATAATTAGTAAATATAATTTTATTAATTATTGTAATATAAAATATTATTATATGTAATTAATTTTAATATGAAAGAATAATAATTAAGAACATCCATATTTCTTAATTTGTATCTAAATTAGAAATAAATAATTATTTAGGTCGCAGAGAGCAGAATGAATATCCTAACCTTGTTCCTTAACGGGAATATTTTGACATGTTCTAAATTGTTCCACAACTTTCCGGACCCACATTAGAACAACATCCAAACGTCTTTAAAATTCCAGAAGTTACGCATTTCCCTCCAGAAGCTTCCTGTCCCATCACTATAAGTACCTCAAAGACCCACTTCGCAGATCATTAAGTTCCAGCTGAAAAAGAAAAGAAGCAAAAAACACTCGGAAGTTCCTGCGACCAAGAAAAGGAAAATGGATTTGAGGTTAATGGGCATCGATTCACCGCTCTTCCAAACCCTCCAACAAATGATGGACATCACCCACGGCGATGAATCCGACAAGTCTTTCAGCGCTCCAACACGCACTTACGTGAGAGATGCAAAGGCAATGGCATCAACTCCAGCCGACGTGAAGGAGTATCCAAATTCGTACGTGTTTATCATAGACATGCCAGGGCTAAAGTCAGGAGATATCAAGGTGCAAGTGGAAGACGACAATGTGCTGTTGATTAGTGGTGAAAGGAAGCGTCAAGAAGAGAAAGAAGGAGCCAAGTATGTGAGAATGGAGAGGAGGGTTGGCAAGTTTATGAGGAAGTTTGTGCTACCTGAGAATGCTAATACCGATGCTATTTCTGCTGTTTGTCAAGATGGGGTTTTGACTGTTACTGTTGAGAAGCTGCCTCCTCCTGAGCCTAAGAAGCCCAAGACCATTGAGGTTAAGATTGCTTGAAGACGGGTTGTGCATCTGGGGGACCTCTGTTGGATCGATTATGAAAGATATCAAGTAAGATTTGGCGCTATGTTTGTTTTTCTTTTCCAATTTTCTCGGTGTGTGCTGTGCTGTTTTCGAGTGATGGTTTGGCTTCTAGATCGAGGCTATTATA
The DNA here is from genome assembly GCF_019578655.1 of Ricinus communis. Lineage (NCBI taxonomy): Eukaryota > Viridiplantae > Streptophyta > Magnoliopsida > Malpighiales > Euphorbiaceae > Ricinus > Ricinus communis. The sequence goes on from NC_063258.1 coordinate 29,922,692, forward strand.
TAGTAGATATGTTATCATAGATCTCAATAAAATTAAGGGCTTTTATCGAAATATCTTCCTCATCTTCTCCATGAAAATAAGAACGTCAACAAATGCCTCACCTACTTACTATTAGAAACCGTGAGAGAATAATAAAATAGAAAAGATATAATTCATTCGTCTATTTTCCTATTCATACTGGTTAATTAATATTGGACGCAAGAGTAAATCAATTTGATTTTCAGCTCAATAAGAACTTGCAATGCTCTCGAACTTAGTAATTCATTCCCAGAAGAAGAGAACAAAAGTCAACTGGCTAATTGTAGATAATAAGCTTCAAAACAGAGCTTCAACAGACTAATGGGGGACGATTAACGCAAGAAGGAAATAACAAACAAGTCAAGCCCAAAAAGAAAAGAAAAATTGCAACATATCATTTGTTTCAATATATATGTGGAATTCTTCTTCTGCTGCGTCTAACTTAATCTGCAATATCAGTTAAGCAACCAAAATTTGGATACTCTATTAAAGAGTAGAGGCATCAAGAGTTTTTTCCTATTCACATGGCTTTTCCTTTTAAGCTTATATTTTTCAGTTGCCAGAGAGACAGGAACATTTTTGGGTAGTTTCCCCGACTCATCAACAGTGCCTTTCTTGACAAAGAGAGCAATGAAGAAGCCTTCTTTGTCCTCAACTGGATCTGTTCTAAGTAAATGCTCAGCTGCAAGAATGAAAAGAAAAAGAAAAAAAATTAGTGCAAAAATGCAAACATTCGAATAGGTACATAGCTCTACAATGCATTCCTTCGTCCCTCCCCCTCCCCGCCTCTCCTCTCCAATAATCATTTATTACAAAATAGAACTTACAGCCCTCAAAAACAGAGAGTCCGCGCCGATGCCACTGAGGAAAGGGCGTAACCAGCTGAAACCCATGGGATGCAGCAATAGGTAGGATTGATATAATGACATCTTCATTTTCAGTTTGGTTGATAGAGCATGTGCTGTAAACTACTCTTTCAACTGCTGGAACTGCAACATATTATTTTATTAGAGCCTACTGAGTGTACATTATAACAAACACCATAACCAGCCTGTGATTGAACACCCAATCACTCTGGGTATGTTCGGGTGCTGTGCATTTTAAAAGCCCTAAGCAAAGACCTCGAGAAAGAAATCGCATGTTTAAAACACTCAAATGTGAAAAAATGATAACATACAAGATAATGCATGGGCCAGAGCCTTCTTTTGAAAAGCCGCAAGCTTCTTCAGTCTTTCCATATTATTGGGATCAGTAGCATGAGACGGGAGTAAATGGTCTAATCTCTGAGCAGCAGTCCCGGATCCAGAACAAGAAGGATCTAAAAGAATAGCACGGATCTGCGATGATGCATTTCCTTATTAGGAGAAGAAAATACATATGGAGAAAGGAGTGTCTCTTGGATTTAACTTCAATACAAAATCTAGGCAAATACATATGCAGAAAGGTGGTGAACTAAACTATGGCAAAAACAAATGCTACTGTCATGGACTATTACCTTGGAGAAAGGACTGTCTCTTGGATTTAAGTTCAAGAAATCACAATGACGAACTTCAATGTCTATAAGATAGGTTAAGGCTAATCAGCTAAAAAGCATAGACAGCGGATGAGAAGGCATTTCAAGCATAGCCCTAAACAAAATTCATGGACCATGCAATGCTAAAATACAATACAGGCGGGCACGACCCATTTTGATCATCATTCACTCCTGTAGATAAGAAACCAAGTAACGTTGGAAGCATATGAAGAAGTCTACAACTGTTAAAAGCCAAAAGATTTTTGACCGACAAACATGGAGATAATAACATGAAAAGCACTTCAAAAATCAGAAAACTATGAGCAGGATACTAGCGGCACCAGAGAGTCTGACAGTGTCTTCTAGACGCTTAATCCTGTCCTTATTCAATTCACATGCTATAATTCTACCCTTTCCTCTCATGAGTGCAGCAACATGGACAGTTTTGTTTCCTGGAGCTGAACATGCATCAAGAACCTTCGGAGAAAATTAACCATGCAGGTTATAAACTCACATTAAGTGGTGTAGTTCTTTTGACAATATTCTCTTTGCACGTCACCAATAGTAACATATTAGACACATTAGATATTTTGTATTTTTAGTGAACTCACTAATTTTTTTCCAACAGTCCTCAAAGTACATGGAAGAACCCAGGATTGTAATTATTTTATTGAACATTACTGTCAAATCACAAAATGTAAAAGCAATAACTGAGACAATGTGATAAGTAGTTGTCATAGTCAAGTAAATAATGAAAATTTCCGGAACACACCTCCCAACCAGGTTTAGGATCAAGGGCTACTGCAACCATTGAACTTGCCTTTCCCTAGAAAGTAAACAATCCCAGTGAAAAGCAAACAAAAAGTCTAAAATAAACTTTATCAACAAACCAAGGGAGTTAAAACAACAAAATCCAGTATGACAAAGAAGAATCATAATGCTCTAACACAGACAATAAGGAGCTCAAAGATATTTTAAGGTTCTCAATTTTATGTGTTAAGCCCAGTATGATGCTGGTTCTGCCGTTTACTATGCAAAAAAAAAAAACAGAGGTACCATTTATAGGTATTTGTCCAACATACAGTTACAAGGTCTCTAAGCCTCCATATCCCAATATTCTTTTATTCAGGTGGTTCAAATTAGCTTCCTCTTATATTTCGTCAACCTTTACTCTTAAAAATTCGTCCAAAGTGATTAGTTCATGGTGGTCCTACATTCTCCCCACATCAAATGATTAGTTCATTTAACCTTCCTTGCCTCCCTGCATTATACTTATGTTTCTATAGAAGGAGAACTGGACTTAACATTGTTTTAAGAAGAAAATAAAGAATCTAAAAGAAATAATGTTACACTGGAATAACTTCATACCTGGACAAAGATGCTACCATCCAAAACCAGAGGATGATTGTGTAGATCACTGTTGGGAGGCAGTACAAACAGGTTAGGTACCATGTCATCCTTCTGTACCTACTCAAACACAACAAACAAAAATCGTATCATGCTCCAATGTTCTTATAAAATAAGGATTTTATTCACAAATCACCCGCTAAAACCTCACACAGGTTGCAGAAAGTACCGTGAATTGTCTTCCTAGTTCAAGTAAAGCAGAATCAACATCTGATTTTAGAGTATTCACACGAACGTAACAAGGTTTTGAGACATCTGCACCAGACATTAGCAACTAAATGTAGGCAGTGCTTTAATACATCAAAGAAGGAATTTTGTAAGCATCTAAAGAAAGCAAATAGTTGCTAGGTAAAAACTAACGCTCAATCTCAGTAGGTTCAGAAGGAACAAAACTAAAGAAAAGAGACAGAGTGAGAAACCAGAATGAATACAAACCAGGGGGTCGATAAAGAGCAAGCAAATCATCAATGGTCTTCGCTTTCTTCCTTACTAAAACCTTTGCTAGAGCTCTCTGAAGATCATTTTTCCGGCGCAAGAGAAATTTCTCGACATCACCAACAACCAATGGGATTTCCTATATAATCACATTCCACGCCAAAACAAACAAACCAACAACAGTCAAGATTCCTCTTGTTCACTTCACAAACTTGAAATGAAATTGAACAAAGAACATACGACAGTCACACACCTGACCAAATAGAATGTCATATGCGACTATGTACATCAGTTCCTCTTTTTTCTGCAACTGCAAACAAAAAAACAAAAACAAAATTCAACATCCCCAATTGCTTTAGCCAAGTAATAGCAATTTCAAAATAAAACCCACAATTCCGAGGGGGGAAAAAACCCCTTATTAACAACCTTAGAGTGGGTATTGAGTGCACCAGCAGACTCCAATACATCCTTAATAACAGGTAAATCTGAAAATACAGAATTCCAAAAAAAAAGAACAATAAATCTTTAACATAATAAAAATACTTTATTATTTTATAATAACTGTAAAAAGAAACAAACTTTATTATATCTAAGCAAAAACCCATTAAAAGAAGAACAGAGACAATATACGCTTTAGGGTTTGGCAAACAAGGGCAAAAGTAGCCCTTTTGTTCCTAACAGAAGGACTATAAACGAGGGATTTGATTGAGCCAGTAGCTCGACGTTGAGCGTGGCCTTGAAGAACTCTTTTTAAAACGTTTGCAGCTTCTCTTCTCGCATAAAAGCCTGACCTCTCGGGTCTGGTTAGCTGCCGGGTCTCAGATTTCCCGGCGGCTCCTGATGGTGGTTTAGTATATAACATATTCTTCTTCTTGCCCATTCCTTTCTTTTTGGGGTGTCCTTGCTGGTAGCAGTAAGCAGGCAGTGCAAAGTACGAGATCACTATCGAGTATTGAGCAATGAAATTGGCCGGTTATAGTAAAGATCCGAACGCCGTCGTTTCCTTTTAAATAATGCGAAAAATATAAAACCATGTGGAAAACAACAAAAAAAAAGAAGAAGAAGAAGATATTGATACTTCTATGGCAAAGTAAACTGATTAGCTCCTGAAATTTTAATTTTTAACTTTGTTTTCCTGAACAGAATTAAATTTTAAGTTTTTAAATAATTTAATTACACAAAATATTTATAATTCTTAGAACTAATCCACTTTTAGTCTAATATTGAATTTTTCATTGTTAAAGCGGTGAAATTATCGTTTTATGATTTAAAAATATTATTTTATATATAAAAAAATACGAGTTGAAAGAGATTAAAATAGTTTTTTTTTGTAGTTTCGGATGAAGTTAATTTTAGAAATATAATTGTTACATTTTTTAGACTTTTAGAGATGTATTAAGCTACTTTATCAATATATTATCTATTTTTATTTTTATTTTCTTGAATGTATGTAATTGCCACAAATAACCAGATACAGCTTTTGGTTTACAATGTAAAACAAACAATTCATGTTATATGACACTCCTATATATGTCTTATTAATTTCATAAAAGTAGACACTTTTTTTCTTTTAAATCACATAAACTCTTAAATTTTTATATTTAGTTATTTTAATATTTTAATATTTGTTTAATTTAATAAATATTTAAATTTTATTTTTATAAGATTTTAGTATTTTTAATTTTCGATTTAATTTAATAAATTCTTAAATTATATTTTTATAATATTAAAATATTAATATCTAACACATGTAGATATATTAAAGGAAACTGTATGTTAAAAAATATTTAAATATTATAAAAAGTATAAATTTAAATTATATTAAAAATTAAAGTATTTAAGTGTCCAAATAATTAAAGTTTAAATGCCTAATATATCTATTTTATCTAAAAAGAAACCATTACAAGGGTGCTTTTGTTCTTTCCTTTTGTCAAAAGCCTAAAATTGCATCTCACCGACCATTCTTATAAATTTCACATATTATTTTAATTATATTAGTCAATGAGTAATCTAATCGGTACCTTTTGATTAGTGAAAATCAGAAAAATATAATGTATCATCTAATATTGATAAACTATAGGATGTGCTTATTTTTAATTTCATTAATTAGAATTCTTCTTTTTGATTTCTTTTAGTTTGCTATTGACCGACTTGTTAAAGCAGGACTTATACAAATAAAACAATAAAAATTATATCATCTCAGTAATTAAAGTATTAACCCTGCATTACGATTCCTCATTCATATAATTAATATATTGACTTAGGACATTCTGACTGTTAAAAAAACAAAGAATTACAGTTACCATTTTTAACATACAGTTGGTAGTTGCATGCGACTTCCCGGAACAGGGTATTGTTTGGAAGCGAGCGAACTGATGTTGATGTTTGCCTAAGACAACTTATGTTTAAGTTTTTAGTGCCCGTAACAAAGAATTGATCGGTGGACATAAGAGAACAAATTAAATTTCCTTCTACAAATGGAAGTTACTAATGAATTTCGGGGTACTAATTAAGTCAAGGCGGTCTAATCTCATCTGCTTCTAGCATTGAAGAAGGGTCTTAATTGAGATGACGTAATCATCTCGTATTTGGAATTTGAAATTCGTAGTCTCCTGTCAAAGGTTCCCATACGTGGTTTCCATTAATGACATTCGAGACACAAGTAACCGCTCATTTAAAATTATATAAATTCGATCTCTATTAAAATATATTATATATTATTTAAATTCATTTAAAAAATTATTTTTATTATTCAAACATGTTTCAAATTCGAATAAAAATATTTATATATTATTCGGATTCCATAAAAATTCGTTTAATATATATAATTATTAAATAAATTTTATAAATATTTAAATAGATAACGGATACCTTATCCGTTAAATACATACTTATATAAATATTTAAATAATTAAATAGATATCCATTTATAATAATTAAATTTCAAAATATATTAACAAAAACTAATAAAATTAAAAAAGTTACAAATTTTTAAACAAGAGATTTTAAATAAAAATTTATAATTTTAATTTTTCTTATTATTTTATTTCATGCACATAATATATATGTATTATTTAAACGATTATTGGGTACTGGATTCAGATATTCTATATCCGTATCCATTTAAATAATCAGATTAAATAGCGGGTATCTAAAGGTTCAAATCCGAACAGAATTTAAACCAGATACAAATATTAAAATTTAATTTTAAATTTATTCTAAATTCGTTTATAACTATCCGTATTCGTCCTATTAAAGTTCGGTCGGGCTAGGTACTCAGAAATACCTATCCCACTGTCGATCTCTAATCATACATTTTAATGAAATAATCTATATTGGTTATAAGAGTCAATTGACTAGTGTCATGGATAATTATAATAAATTTAGTTATTCATGGTAATGGGTGGACTAATTTGAATTTGAAAAACTGAATAGTATCAAACTTGTATGAATTGAGGATGTGATTAATTAAATTATCTCAAAATCAATTAATTTAGAAATGAAAATAGAGTGAAAAAATGTTGAAGCTAATATATTTTTCATTATCTCTTTTTCTCTATCAGTAGATGTAAAATATGATTTAGAAATATATGTATTAAATATGACTCTGAAAAAATAAAATAAAATAAAATTAAATTAGAGTTTACTTAAGTACATCATATTATAGAAGTTATTCTTTTTCGAAAGATAAAGAAAATAAAAAAAGATTCATGTTCAAATAATACTTTAAGGAGTACATAAAGGTCTTAAAATAATTGAATACCAATTTTTGTGAGATATTATATTAGAAAAAAGAAGAAGTGATAAAACAAATTTCATATTCAGAAATTTTAGATAGTTTTTTCTTATTTCTCTTTAAATTTTTTGTTAACTTTATCATGTTTTATTTTACTATTGCTTCATCAAATAATGTTAGCTGATATGGAGTAGCTAATTTATAATATAGCCTTCTTTTTATGAATAGTAGCATTGAAAAGCTCTATTTCTTAAGTCGTTATCAAAATAAAATTGGGATGAATGTTTAAATAAAGTTGGTAATTTTGAAGCATATATGTGTCTACGAATTGAAAATGTAATCTTCCTTTCATATTTTGTACTGAAAATTCTTTTAGAAAAGAAGAAAAGAAAAGGAGGAGGACATGTTCTTATAAATTTAGCAATTCTCACATAAGAAGCTAATTTAGGATTAAGGTTCAACAACCCATTCGGCTTATATATAACTCTCAAAATTATTAGGACTACAAGTGTCACTTTTGACCGGTTGGTTGATATCACTCTTGCCCGTCGGGTAAGGGTCGGTCTAACCACGAGGTGAGATCCAATGTTTGATTCACATCAAGTCTACCCTTTAAGTCATCCTTCGTCATGCCCCACAACCTTTACAAGTTTAAGATCGATGACTAAATGGTGGGTCCCTTATTCTTGTTCCAGGTCTCTATGCATCAACATTGAAGTTTCCTGCAATGTCGCAGGAACCACATCAAGAAGCCGCCTTACATTACATATACAGCTATCAAAGGACCATATATATGTATGTATGTACATAATACTTTCAGCTTTATTAATCCCATTGCAAGAAACAAAAAATTTCTAGCTTGCTGCTGCTTAGTAGTAAATTATGTCTCATTATTCTGCTGGCTCTCAAGAGAGTGACTATGGCGACCCGACCAATTTTGAGCTCTCAGAATTCTTGATGTTCGATGAGTGGATAGAGGATGCTAATGATCAATCATCTCTTCTTTCTGGCTCTATCCAGAATCCGGTTTATCGAGCACATGTTGTCGGCGAGTCAGGTGGAGCGATAAGCCCTTATGGTGAGCACAGCAACGGTAAGAGAGCAAACTTGTTGCATATCAAGAAGTTGTGACAGCTAGCTCTCAGTCAATGATTTATGTACTTGATAAGCATACATATATATACATGATTGTTAACTTTGTATCCAAAATTTACAGGCATGCCTCCTGAATCCTGAATTGGTTGCTTGTGTTTTAGCAGGAGAGGGAAGAGAAGGCAGCAGGGAGAAGAAGGGTGTTAAAGAAAGGGTGGCATTCAAGACAAAATCAGAAATTGAGATACTGGATGATGGGTTCAAATGGAGGAAGTATGGCAAGAAGATGGTCAAGAATAGCCCAAATCCAAGGTATGCATGTACTCTTGAGCTTGGAAAATTATGCATATAGAGCACTCGATGAAAGGAACATTCCAAGTCATATATCTATCTTCACCAAACCTATTCCATGCACAAAACAGGATGAATGCACAGGTTTACCCATGTACAATTAAGTAGTAGAAAGAGTGTTAAGTAATAAAATCTAGCTAACTAGCTTCAATTTTGTGATACAATTATGTAATAAAACAGGAACTATTATCGGTGTTCGGTTGAAGGCTGCCCTGTCAAGAAGAGAGTAGAAAGAGATAAAGATGATTTAAGATTCGTAATAACTACCTACGAAGGCATCCACAATCATCCAAGCTCCTGTTAATCCTCAAGTTTTATTATTAATTGCTGCTTTCATTATGCGGAGTTTCAGGCTAGCTTGCGCAGTCGCACTTTTTAACCATATATATGTAATTAGCCTAAGGACGATTTACAGATTAAGAAATATGGAATTATCTTTGTGAGACTATGAAGTAGACCTTAATGAATACGGTATAATGAGTCTACTCATCGTCGTCCCACTTCTTCCCTTTCTTTAAGCTAGCATTTGGGACAATCCAGGTACGAATAGAGCTGTGAAAATCAAAGCAAATAATTAATAGTTTAGCAGCTCTATCGGAGATAATTATTATCAACTTTATATTTAGTTGCTAAATTCTGATTTATTTTGTTTAGAGTGTTTATCAATCATATACTAACACATTGTATTTTTAGTTTATCAATTAGTGGCGGAGGTAATTAGATTGGAATAAAAAAATTATATTGAATGATTAAAACAAAATAAATAGGATTGAATAAATTAAAACTAAATATAAAAGTAGAATGGTTTGCTCTGCTTTATGGTTATAAATAATTTGAACAAACAATAGGAAAAGCAGAAAAAGAAATTGGGAATCAAAGAGGAGTATATAAAGTGGTCTGCAAGAAAAAGAATTTGGAATTAGAGAAAAGTATAAAAACAGTGAATGGAGTTGGTCAATAAGGCATGAAATTATTTGCTTCTGGTGAGAGGAAAAAGAAGCAGGTAGTCAATTAGTCAATGAAGTTCAAAGAAAAGAAAAAAGGTAGTGAATGAAGTAAAATGTGATATGTAGGCCACTGCTGCATCAAAGTTTCACTTATGATACTAATCTGATCATGATTGCAGCAGATAGCATATGTCATTTTCTTTTAATCCATACGTTTCTTTCAAATTTTCAGAAATTAATTATTAATCCTGAGAGAGCATCAATATTAACTCAGTAGTATTGAGATAGTTTTCAGAATAATTTGGAACCTACTTCAAGTTTGATTGAAAGAAATGATGGTTTGCTTTATGCTTTATTTGGTTTCAGTGGAGAGTGGTAAAAGCCAATATCAAGTAAGTTAATGGCTTATTGCTAATGACCAAGAGCCATTGCTTGGAAACCAATCTAACTAGCAGTGGTCATACTAATTGACAGGAGAATTGACCCAAAAGCTGTCAAATGAGAAAGTCTAAGACCCTAATTAATTCTGTTCACTTCCTAATATTGTCGTACACATTGTACACAATTGAAACTATCATATAAAATTATAAAATACGTCAAGATTTGAATAAGATAATACATGTCCTATGAAATGAAAAAAATGTTAGAAAAAGAGTATCGCTGGCATTTTTTTTTGTAGTATTATATATATTATTTAAAATAAGAAATCTTAATTTTTAATTTTTTTAATCACGAAAAAAAAACTGCCGGGGGCGTGTGATCATAAAGATGATATTTTAACAACTACATTCTTATAAATAAATAGACATTAATTGATTAATGGATATTTTTCATTTCGATTTAATAAAGAAATCGTAAAACTAATGCAAAAATGATTTAAATCAAAGTAGTGGCAGAAATTGATATTCCAGCCCGAAAAGCAATTTTATCTCAAAAACTAGCTTCAATCAAAATTAAGTTAACAAGAATTTATTTATTTTATATATATTTTTTTGAAAAAAGTTGAGTTTATTAATCCAAACAGATTTCACATCACATCAAATTAAAGAAATGCTCCATCATAAATAGGAGCAAAAAAAAAAAAGAATTATTTTACAACCCAGCAAAAAGAATTACTGATAACTCATTCTCATATAAGAAAACACAATTAAACAAAGGATAAATAGAGGAAGTGGTTTCGACCAAACCCCCTCAAACATACTTTATTTTTCTCGAAGTACTTTAAAAAGAAAAAACACTCATTGAGTGTTTTCAAATAAAGACCAAAACCTAAAACTCACTAATCTTTTCGAAAGAAAATCTGAAAAATAAAGCAATATCTTGTAATTTATGATATTTCATTTATCACCAAATATTTTTATACTTACATAAATAAAATATATATTTTTAAAATCGAGATACCTAGAGACTTATAAATCATTTATTTTTGGCGAGTAGGTTTAGATATATTTTTAATTTAATTATATTATTATTAGATAAGCCCTCACCTTATAAGCAGTATAATTCTAATGTCAATACCATACCACAAAGATATAGTAAAATAATTGACTATATATATTTTTATGTTGAATTTTTTATTAAATAATTATTAATTTTGATGATGATAAACTCATTCACTCATAACAGTTTATTCTTTCTTTTGACATGATTTAATAATTTTTTCTAACTTGTAAAAATTGCATAAAAAATTATATGTGAAATAATTATATGTCATAATTAAGGTGTTAAAGTTGTAATATAATATTTTATATAAAATATTTAAAAATATTAAATTAATTTAATCTCTCTGAATTAAAAAAATAGCTTAAAATTCATATAATATGTCATATAGAAGAGAGAAAATAATGTTAAAATATTAATTTATCTAAAGCGTTTTATGAAAAAAAATTCATGAAAATGGAGGGATGTAAAATAATTATATATCAAAATTAAGGTGTTAAAGTTATAATATAATACTTTATATAAATAGTAAGAGAATATTAAAATGATTAATTCTCTAAGGATTAAAAAAATAATTTAAGATTCATACAATATGTCATGTAAAAGAGAGAAAACAATGTTAAAACATTACTTTCATACATATATAATAGATATTTTGGTGATTTGGGCCTCCAAAATAGTTATTAGTGTAAATAATAGTTAAAATATCCACATGGCGAGTTTATAAGTTAGATAATGTTCCTCCTAGGAAAGGTGAGGGAGTGAGTTGGGTAAAGCCTCCCGCTGACTGAGTTAAGTGTAATACAGATCGCTCTGTGTTGTTGGACAAGACTGCAATCAGACTTGGTATGGTTATTTGGAATGAACATCTGAGTTAAGTGTAATACAGATGGCTCTGTATTGTTGGACAAGACTGCAATCGGATTTGGTATGGTTTACTTGGAATGAGCATGGCATGCTATTAGCTTGATCTTCTATAGTGATTTCTAGTTGTTTTGAGACGGAATTTACTGATACTCTTTGCCTTAAAGAAGCATTATCCTGAAGTAAGCATCTTTGGCTATCATCGAGACGAATGCCAAACTTGATAATTCGAAATTCGGTTGTCTTATTTATTTTTATAGGTTATTAGTTTCGTCTTACTCTAACGGCAGCATTGGATTTATTAGGAAGCAAGCCAAAGAGTCTGCTTATATTCTGGCACAATCAGCTCGTTCTTTTGCTAGCCCCTCTGTGTAGTTTGAAGTTCCTGATTTTCTTTATTCTGCGTTGCAGAATACGGGTTGCTTGAATTTTTAATGCAATTTGTTTGATTTTACATACTGTAGAATACGTTTGCTCAGGAGTTAATCATGATCATCCACCAATATTATGGTGAGTGATATTGTTTTAAGTTATTCACGCATGTAATCGATTTGTTTATATATATACAAATATCGTACGCCAGGCAGGCCAAAACAAGAAAAGAAAACAGATAATTAGGCCGCAACATATATATATTTGTTGAAATGTATAGAAAAAGTTAGACATAATTGAATGTGATCATTCCACGTAAAGAAAGAAAGAAAGAAAAAAAAAAGTAATGCATTGCGTACCCATAATTCATTGCATTTCCGAAGGAGATGGGAATGGAAACAGCTACCATATCAATTTATTAATCCAATCAAGTCTCATCTAAATCTACAAACCAAAAACAAAAGAGATAAAAGAAACTACAATTAACAAACTACTATTCCTACCAATAGTAAGTAGTTTGATTGGTTTTGCAGTGGCCTAGAATCCTAAACGTTAATGGAGGGATTCATGCAGCTACCTTATGATGCTACAGTGAGTTTCATGTTAGCTTCACTTGAACGTAATTTGCTATCGGATGCCTTTATAAGGAGGCTTACTCGCTTGCTCTTGGCTACCCGTCTACGCTCCGGCCATAAGCCTTCATCTGAGCAACAGCTCTCTGACCATGTCCATTTCACGCGTTGTAATTGATTTCTTCTTTTCTTTTTCTTTGGCTGTTGTATTCAGAATGTAGTTATCAATCGGTTTTGCTTTGGGCGTTGTGTTTTGTAGCTCTAAAAGAGATGCCTATTGCGATCAAAACTGATAAGCCTAAAACTCAAAATTATGAACTGCCAACCTCTTTCTTTAAGTTGGTTTTGGGCAAACATTTCAAGTACGGTAATTTTGCTATTGCATTTCATATATTATTGCTTTATACCTATTTTGTTTCTGAATTTGGGCCACAAGCACCCCTTTTGCCTATTCGATCTGTTCTTTACCTTAGCTATTTTGTATAGAGCCTTTGATATCTTTCTCTCCACTTATGATGGCTTTAACTCCGTAGATTATCTTTTACTTCAGTATACAAAACAAAATGTAATCTTTTCCTATATTTTCCCTTTGCCTGTTTAATATTTCTCACGTGATGTGAAAAATTAGTCACTCTACATTTCTACTGATATTACTGCGTAAGGTTTCTTGATGAAAACGGTCATACTGAAAGTTCTTTATCTTTGCTAATTCTTAAGCTGATATGTTTATGTATGAAATTACTGCAGTTGCTGTTATTTTTGTGATAGATCAAGCACATTGGAGGATGCTGAGAAATCAACGTTGGAGCTCTACTGTGAGAGGTCACAGCTAAAAGATGGACGCAGTGTCCTTGATATTGGATGTGATTGGGGAGCACTCTCTTTTTACATTGCCTAAAAGTATAGCAATTGCAGGATTACTGGTATTTGCAATTCAACAACTCAGAAAGCATCCATTGAGGTGCGGTGTCGTTATGCTCCTCGGCACATTAAGAATTTAATTTTGCCTGCATTTCAAACAGTAGAAATTCATGGTGTTGATTAAAACAATACAATTTACAAGTTATATATTTTTTAGGGAAACGTATAAAAAATATACCTTCGGTTTTGTGTTTATTTAATTTTAAAAAATATACCATTTTTTGTAGGGACCTTCAGCTGCAGAATGTAGAAATTCTTGTTGCAGAAACTAGCACATTTGAAATGGACGCGTCCTATGACCGTCTATACTCCATTGGAATGTTTGAAGTTAGTATTTTTCATGCTAAACTACAGATAGCATGGTTAAAGCTGACATAATCTAATAGTTAAGTTTACCCTCTGACAGCATATGAAGAACTATAAAGATCTATTTCACAAGATATCCAAGTGGATGAAACAGGATGGCCTTCTTTTTGTTCAATATTTCTGCCACAAGACATTTGCTTGCCATTTTGAGGTATAGTTCATCATAATTGTAAATGCCTGCTGCAAATTACTAGGTATTTCTTCACTGGAGGAACAATGCCTGCTGCAAATTTGTTGCTCTATTTCCAGATTTGCTGTGCATCTGCATATCTGATTGTTTTATTCTTTTCCTTTTAAAGCATAGACGTTTCTGTCTCCGAACAACAATTAATAGTTCTGCGCATGCAGACAAGAAAAACACACCGAGGAAGAATATGTAGTTTGATGTTAGCTTTTTATAGAAGGCTTCTTCTTACAGAAAATTTACTTGCAGGAGGATGTTTCTGTTGTCAACCATCGGCTTGTGAACGGGAAACATTATGCACAGACAAGGTGCGGATGAATAATCCTGCAATTTAACATAGCAATAATGCCAAAAAGAATTCTTGATCCATCACCCTCCTATTCCGGGGTGAATTGACCATATCAGTTTTTGAGATTTTGATTTTTGCAGTGAGGAGTGGCTCAAAAGAATCGACTGGAACTTGCATTCAATTAAGGCAATAATGGTGTCAACTTACGGCAAGGATCAGGTTCTCAAGCGGACCATATATTGGAGAACATTCTTTATAGCTGTGGCAGAACTTTTTGGATACAACAATGGAGAAGAATGGATGGTTGCACATTTCCTCTTTAAGAGAAAATAAAGCCTTTTCCGGTTGGAGATATCATGTGGGAAGGTGACAAATAAGGCTAAGGCCCCATTGGAATAAACAGTATATTTCATCACCCATGTATGGAGTAAAGATCTCCATATCAAATTCCACATCTGCAAATTTCGGATTTTAGCCCCTAAAAAACAGAATAACAGAGGTTTCCACCACCAAAAATCTCACTCCTATAACGTATAAAACAATTCATATGTAGGTTATACTCTCCATCTACGCTACAGAAGGTATTATCTCTTGCAGAATAAAACCAGAACTTGTTTAGTTCAGATTCATGTGCCGCTCTACTGAGTCCCGCCACATGTCAACATAATAACTCAAAATCAGATTTGATAAATGTAATTCCCTGAAAAGGAAAAGAAACGTAACTATTATCAGTCAATTTACCATCAATAACCAGTTTAATGTCTATGAATAGCAGAATTTGATGATGTGATAGACTTTTTTGTATGGGTCCAGAGATGCTTAGGGCAATGGGAATTGCACAAGACGCCAGTATTTCAAGTAACCACCGATTGTACTGATTATGCTTTAACTTGAGCTAAGTATGACAATTTCTTAGGTTAGAAACAATTCGATTCAGATTTAAGTATGTCTAGCCAAACAGATCATCATACTCAAATTATTACTCAAGGAGTTATCGCCATTCACATCTTAAAGTGAATACAGAAACCCAGTGATAACACAAATAAGAAACAGAAACATGTGGAACTTCCCAACTATCGGAGGAGGTAAAATTAGAAATGAAGCCCAAACTCCCATAAATACGGACTTAGACAAAAGAATTTGAGAAATGTGATAAATCAATAACTTTTCTAGGAGAAGCACTAGAAAATCATCAAATATGGCATTCGATACGGCAAAAAGTGCGAATGAGATATTTCATATTCTTCCTAACTAGATGACACTGCAAAACGAATTTGGCAAACAGAAAAATTGGAAGACATAACCCACTATAACAATTACAGAAGGAGATTGTTAATAGAGATTTGAGCTGCTTAATCCTATTGCACATCTAAGCATAGCATGAGTGAACAGCAAGAACAATCAAACAAATGAAACCCGGCCTGCTTCTCGCCGGGTGAAATAGAAAAACTAGATTGCCTTTAACTTACAACTCCTGCATCAATCTTTTTATCCTAAAGTGTAATCTGCACTAACACCGGTATATTCAGAAAAACATCTATGAGAAAGAAATAAATAGAATTAGACAAAACCAAGAATTACTAAATCAAGGGAGTATTAAATATAAAAAGAGCAACAGGACCAGGGAATGGAAACCAGTTTGCCATGTACTAGCAACATCTAAAGTGCAAGCAGTCTATTAGCAGTAACATTTCTATAAAGTATTACTTTGAGAAATTTTAGATCTTCAATTCAATTCCAACAAACAGTTCCTATAAAACCCTTGCTGCTTAGTATTCATATTTTACAAAAAATATAGCAATTCTAAAGCAATAGATTCAAAATAAATAAATAAAGATAAATACCTTCATTATCGAGAAACACCAGTCGCACCATCAATCGGGTTTCCCACATCAGCTGGGATGATTTCAGCTTCCAAGAATTTACTCAAAAGCTTATCATCCAAGTGTTCCTATTAATTATATTAATCAAGAAAAAGAAAGAATATTAAAGGAGACAATCACAACAAACAATTTCATTAACTGCAAATTATCATTAAAAGCGTATGTAGAATATCATACAGAGAGACAAGCTTTGTATTTTTGCCACTCAGAAACGCATTCCTCTTTATCCCATTGACCCTTTAGAAACTTCTCTGAGTACCATCTTCACATATTGTAAAAAAAAAAGAATTAAAGATTTAAACTTTCTCAAAGATTTAGGATTTAAGATAGGTTTAAACAGATTTTTAAAAATAAATATATAAGAAACGAAAAGAGCGATCGTACCTGTTGAAACAATTGTGATAAGCAGCTCTCAGATGGGCACAAGGGGATGTCGAAGTTGAAGAAGATGAAGAAGGTGCAGCCTTTTTTTCATTTTTAATAAAACCCATTCTTTCATCGCAGAAGACGTGTCGCCTTTTCTTTCTTTTAACTTCTTTCCCTCGTCGCCAATTTTGTCCCGTCACGCATTACTATTATTCTTACTTGCCACATTTGTATAAATAACAACAAATATAATAAATACAACAATAAATAATATATATATATTATATTTATTGTATTTTTAATAATCAATACATGCTCATTATTTTAAATTAATAATATGTATAATTAGTATATAGACAGAATTATATCTTTGCATTAAAGAATTTTTTGGAAATGAAATTTGAATTTGATGTTGAATTATAAGGATATATTTCTACTATATTTTAATTTTTTTTTTTAAATTATCTACTTTCTTTTTATTTAAATTTTATTTTTATGATTACTTCATTTTCATATAAAATAATATATCATTTTTCTATATTAATAGCTATTATTTTTCTAATTGATAAAGTGTGAATTATAATAATCTGATGTGCGATTACAACTCATTAAGTTTTCTTTAAGAAAAAAAACAAATCGAGTTTAAAAGTTTCAATAGTTATAATTTATAGGAAAAAGATTATACACAATGAAATTTATAAAATTTCTTTAATATACATGACATATTTCATATTATTGAATATAGTTTTACAGTGGTTAGTACTGTATGATAGTTAACAATAAAACCAACTTAGCATTAAGAATTTGAATTTTACTAGTATTAAGAATCTAAATTTTACTAACTCAAGTGGAAAGAGTACGAGCAAATAGCACGCTTATATGATGAGTATAAAAAATTAATTATTTTATCAGTATAGTCTATATTAAAATATTTTATTCTTTTATATAAATATGTGAGAATTTAATTTCACTTAGAGGGAGTTGCATTAATTCCATTAATGTGGGTATTTATTATGTTTTCATAATAAATTTGTGTAAATGATGAATTTTGGAATCTATTTATATATATGTTTACTTTTTGACATATAAATTTTTTATTTTGATATGTGTACTTGCTTTTGACACATAGAATTTATTTAAACTTATGTGTAATCTTATAATTTTTTCTATTAATTTATTAATATATAAGCTACATTTCTTATTAGATTTTGACTTCTAAGAAATATTATATTAATTATATTTTAATATTATATTAATTAACAAATAGTTTCATAATAAGATAATAATACTAATTTTATCATAAAAACATATTAATTATATTTAATATTATATTAATTAATAAATTAGTTTTATATTTAAATAATAATTTTAATTATAACTAATAACACCCTAAAGTATATTTTTAATATTATATTAAATAATAAATTAAATTTTTAATTATATAATAAATTTTTAATTCTAGAAAATAGTAATATCAATTATATTGATGTATTAATTTATATAACATTAGAATTAATTAATGAATAACTTTTATATTAATTTAATTTTATAATTAAAATAATAATAACGGTTGAATAATGTATAAATAAATAATTAATATAAAATTATTTATTAATTAATCTTGATGTTATATAAATTAACATATCAATATACTTGATATTACTATTTTTAAAAATTAAAAATTATTTTATATAATTAAAAAATTATTTATTATTAGATATAATACTAAAACTATAATTTAGGATATTATTTTTAGAATTAGCAGTGTTATCTAATTATGAAACTAATTTATTAGTTAATACAATATTAAAATATAATTAATATGCTATTTTAAAATAGAATTAATATTATTATATGATTAGAAAATTATTTATAAATTAATTTAATATTAAAATATAATTAATATATTTTTAATATTATAGTCAACATTTAATTAGAAATGTAACTTATAAATTAATAATGTAATATAAAAAATAAAAATTTTATGTATTCAAAATTAAATATACATATATATATAAGAGATTAATATATATATATTATATATTAAAAATATAAAAAAACTGTTTTCTATTTTTATTTAAAAATAGTATAATAAATATAAAATTTTATTTTAATCTTTTCCAAAAAGTTTCACATAATTTTCTATAAGTAATATATATATATATATATATATATATATATATATATATATATATATATATATATATATATATATATATATAAATTTTGAAATCTAATTGTACGTATAGAATTTTTATTTTGATATGTGTACTTATTTTTAACATGAGATTATTTGGTATAATTTTATAATTTCTATTAATTTATTAATTAATAAATTATATTTTTAATTAAATATTTACTTTAATTTTAAAAATAATACATTATTATATTTTAATATTATATTAACTAATAAATAGATTTCTAATCGGATAATACTAATTCTATCTTAAAAAATAACATTAATTATATTTTAATATTAATATTAACTAATAAGTTAATTTTCTAATTAGATAATAATTCTAATTTCAAAAATAACAACTTTATTTATATTTTTAATATTATATTTAATTATAGATTAATTCTTAATTTATACAATAAATTTTTATTTTTAAAAAATAATATCAATTATTTTGATATATTCATTTATAAAATATTAAAATTAATTAATTAATATTTTAATTATATTATTATACTAATAAGATTTTAAAATTAAAAAAACTAAAAAAATTAAAATACATTTAACATTAAATTTTTTATTAAATTACGCTATTAATTTAGTTTTATAATTAAAACAATAACAACAATCTAATCCAGAGTTCTACGCAACATTGCAAATGGGATCATGTTTTTCTAGAATCTTGGCGAGGACAGTATAACTTAAGGCTAAGCAAAGAACTTGATGCCTTCTCCACCTAATGTAAACGATGTCGTATAATGCACATTTCGTTATAGTTCTAATCCAGCAATCCCAACGATCACTATAACTATCCACGCTTCACTGAGACTCATATTCATTTCAATCTTTTATTTAACTCACGCTCATCTCTTAAACTCCAAAACCAACAAAAATGGATCAATTCAAAGGCCAACCTCGCCTACCGAAATTCGCAGTCCCGAAACGGTACGATATTCGTATTAAACCGGACCTTTCCGCCTGCACATTTTCCGGCACTGTTTCAGTCGACCTCGAAATTGTCTCCAACACTAAATTCATCGTCTTAAACGCCGCTGACCTCTCCGTTAAATCCAACTCTGTTAACTTCACATCCTCATCCTCTAAGGTACTATGTTTCTGTTGTTGTTCTTGTTGTTGTTGTTATTATTGTTATTATTATTATCGATCTAAGAAAAGAAACTATTATCAGTCAAGAAAGAAACTTACTTACTGTAATTACGAAACAAATGAAAACAGATGGTTGAGGCAGTGAAAGCTGAATTATTTGAAGGTGATGATATACTTGTGTTGGAGTTCGCTGAGACGCTTCCGGTTGGTGCCGGAATTCTCGCGATTGAGTTTGACGGTGTTTTGAACGATAAAATGAAAGGACTTTACAAAAGGTAATAATGCAACTTCTTATTAACATTCTTTCATCTCTATAATTTTTAAAAAGATCGCAAGAATTTGATTTTTCAATTGAATTCTATTTACTGTCATTAACTTACTTTGACCTTGTTTGTATAGTCTTAAAATGCTATTTAGTTGTTTCTCATGTTTGGATACCTTGTGACCTTGTGTGTATTGGAGTAAGTCATGTGCAGAAGAGTTCGATGTGAATTGAATTCCTGCAAAAGCATGTCATTTTTGGTATCATTTCATTTCTTTTAAAATACTCTTTATTTTTCCCTAAGTTGAGAGAATTGGATTCTAGCTTTTCCAAACCTGATAATTGTTTAAACATAATTCAACTCAACTGAACTATTTGCTAGAATTTCCAAACACACTCACTAGTTGCTAGAATTCAGTCCTTTCAACTAAAATTATAAAATAATAATCATGGTAAAAGTCACATGATTTTACAAGACATTAAGCTTAATTGATATCTCGCACATGGTTTATTCCAACATGGCTTTAAATATAATTTTTTGAAAGAGAACAAATCAAGTCCTAAGTAAGTGTTTAATTCATTTGTGATTTATCCTAAAGGACTTGATTGATTTCATTTCTTTATTATTATGTGGTTTTTTATTTTATTTTATTTTATTGGATTTTCAGTACTTATGAGATAAATGGTGAGAAGAAAAATATGGCAGTTACTCAATTTGAGCCAGCTGATGCTAGGAGATGCTTTCCATGTTGGGATGAGCCTGCCTGCAAGGTCAAGACCTATGCTTTTGAACTAATCATGTGCATTTTTTTTTTATTCCTTTTATTTAGTTTGACTGTGGGTGTTGCAGGCTAAATTCAAGATTACTTTGGATGTGCCAACTGAATTAGTGGCTCTTTCTAATATGCCTGTGGTTGAGGAGAAAGTGAATGGACCTTTGAAGATTGTTTCATATCAGGAAACACCTATCATGTCTACTTATTTGGTAGCAATTGTTGTTGGGTTGTTTGATTATGTTGAAGATCACACATCTGACGGTACTACAGTTATACGTTTTTTTAAAAAAAAATTTATAGAAAAAAAAAGAAAGCACAGCTTTTTGTGAATATGCTGTGTGCAAATGAAAAATCTTAATACAGGGATCAAAGTTCGAGTGTATTGTCAAGTTGGGAAGGCTAATCAAGGGAGATTTGCATTGCATGTTGCTGTAAAGACACTTGAATTATACAAAGAGTATGTTTCTACCATTACATAGATCATACTCATCGTTAACTTTTGTTCTTTTGCTATTATTTTGACATTTCACATTAAATTATTATTCTATGTTATGTAGATATTTTTCTGTTCAGTATCCTCTACCCAAGTTGGATATGATTGCTATTCCCGACTTTGCAGCTGGGGCCATGGAGAATTATGGGTTAGTCACATATCGTGAAACAGCCTTGCTCTTTGATGATAAGCATTCTGCTGCTGCTAACAAGCAGAGGGTATGTGCAATTCCCAACTAGTGGTGTTGACCTCCAAACTATCATTTCAATTATATGATTGGCTATGCAGGATCTCTAATTAATTGTTATTTGTTTGGCTGCTGTTAAGGTTGCTACTGTTGTTGCACATGAGCTGGCACATCAGTGGTTTGGCAATCTTGTAACAATGGAATGGTGGACGGATTTGTGGCTTAATGAAGGTTTTGCAACATGGGTATGTTCTTTGATTCTTATGCCTATTGCATGATTGTTGCATCACTTTTTCCTTTCAATACATCATATTCAAATGATTTCTTCTTGGACAGGTGAGCTACCTTGCAGCTGATAGCTTGTTTCCAGAATGGAAGATATGGACTCAGTTTCTTGATGAACTTACCGAAGGTCTTAGGTTGGACAGCCTTGAAGAATCCCACCCCATTGAGGTAAACTGACATAGATTAGGTTTCTACCCTACATAAATTAGAAGTGTCACTTATTTCTAGCACTTCTCATTTCAGTTTAATATTGTTTTTGCAGGTGGAGATAAACCATGCTAATGAAATTGATGAAATTTTTGATGCGATAAGTTATAGAAAAGGTGCCTCTGTCATCCGAATGTTGCAAAGCTATCTTGGTGCTGAATGCTTTCAGGTTGGTGCTTCAATAGCTGATATCTTGCTAATCAAATTTCTTCATGCTTGAAACAAATTTTTGTAAATACACTCAGAGAGAAACCACCATTTTGACTGTTATAGAGAGAGCACGACTTGATATGTGATCATGTCACTGCTTAGCTTTCTTGTTTTTCATTAGCTCATCTTGCTCAGCAGAGTGTGGATATTAGCTCCCTTTGTTTTGCATTTATAATTAATCAGCTCCTAGATTTTTATGACTGAAAAGTGATATGGTCTCTTGCTACATGCTAATTGTATAAGACCGACATATAGTCTTCTTGTTGAGAAATTGTAAGATTGCCACTACATAGTGTGTGTTTTCTTGTTGCTCATTTGAGATGCTTCCAGCGCTCTCTTGCTTCATACGTTAAAAAGCATGCCTACTCAAATGCAAAGACGGAAGACTTATGGGCTGCCCTTGAGGAGGGATCTGGTGAGCCTGTGAATAAGCTAATGAATTCATGGACAAGGCAAAAGGGGTACCCTGTCATATCTGCGAAACTCAAAGACCAGAAGTTGGAATTTGAACAGGTCTTTTTCTGCTGGGTCTCTTTCACCTATGTTCTCTTTTTAATTTTAAATCTCTTTGTAACTTTTTTAAACTTTAATTTGGTCTTATAGTGATCTCTAGTATTTAATTTTAGTTTCAATTTCATGATATAAGTTGCAGTTCTCTTACAAGTAAATGAAACAATTGCAGTCACAATTCTTGTCAAGTGGTTCTCATGGAGATGGCCAGTGGATTGTCCCAATAACTTTGTGTTGTGGCTCATATGATGTGCACAAGAATTTCTTATTGCAAGCAAAATCTGAAACTCTTGATGTTAAGTTATTCAGCCTTGTTGAGAACCAAAATGCTTGGCTTAAACTTAATGTGAATCAGACTGGTTTCTATAGGGTGAAATATGATGATGACCTAGCAGCTAGACTTAGATATGCCATAGAGAAAAAGCACCTCAGCGAGACAGACAGATATGGTAATATGGATCAATTGACTGTAGTTGCTTATGCTCTCAATTTCTAAAAATAGAAACTAATTCTGATTTGTATCTTTGACAGGCATTTTGGATGATTCTTTTGCCCTTTGTATGGCTCGTCACCAGTCTTTTACCTCTTTGTTTACTCTGATGAACGCTTACAGGGAGGAGCTCGAGTATACTGTGCTGTCTAACTTGATTACTGTAATGTTCATCTCCTATAGTACACACTTTTGCTTCAGCTAGTACTCTGTCCTAATTTGGCTTCCTCTTTTTCACAGATAAGTTATAAAGTTATAAGGATTGCAGCGGATGCAACCCCTGAATTATTGGACTGCATAAATGAGTGTTTTATTAATCTTTTTCAGTTTTCTGCTGAGTAAGTTAATTTGATGAGATATTTTTGCAATTTGCCCATGCTGATAGTTGCTTGAACATTGATACTGTATTAACCATAGTTGTTAAAGGCAAAAGGCGCACCAAGGCGATAAGGGCTCTTGGTGCCTGAGGCGCAAGGCGAGGTGCGCGCCTCATAGAAGTGAGGCACAAAAGATAAAATAAAATAAAACTAGGACTCATAACACAACCCATGCATAAAATAAAAAATATAACACAATCAAAGAAAAGACATAAAAGGATCATGACAATCATGCTCAAGAGGCATTTAACAAACAACAAAAAGGCATGTTCAAAAGAGATAATAAAATTAAAACACTCTTATAAATAACTAGAAGTCTTAGAATAGTAGAAATCCTAAAGCATCTTCCATTACTAATTTATTATAAATCTATATAAGTCTATAATTAGAGTCTTGATCCTACTCCTACACTTCTAGGCAATTCTTCTCTTTTTCTTCTTGATCAGATGTCTTTTGTCCTAATCTACTTTCTTCCATTTAAAAAAAAATAAAAATTCTTTTGGAGATAATTAGGTGTGGGTAAGCCTACATATTCTATATTAAGTCTATGATAAAGGATTGAGACCATTTCATGTCTTAAAAGAAAAAAAAAAAACTAAAAGTCAAAATATTACAAAGGTGCGCCTCGCCTTAGGTTTGAGGCGCGCGCCTTGCCTTAGTGAAGTCGCCTGCCTTTCTTGGCTTGAGGCGTCAAGGCTTGCGCCTTGTGTACCTCTTGCCTCAGGCGCGCCTTTGACAACTATGGTATTAACGTCTTTGTTATCAAGTTGCTGAAATGTGAAAGTATGATTAAAATAGCTTCCCTTGCATTACTTTTTTTTTTTTTTTTGTGGATTTATGTTCTAGCCAATTTAAGATATGTGCACAATCCTAAGTGAAAAAGCTGGACAAGGCAAAGTACATGCTTAAGGGAGTGAAGGAAACACATTTGTAAAACTTGAATTCCTTTTGATCTGCAAATAACTATTATCTTTATGCATGTGTGATATCATTGACTAAACTTGAGATTTATGCTTTTTAAGATGTTTTAGAGACATTTATGAATAAATATTTCCAAATAGTTTTAATGCCCCAAATCTGCAATCTGCAAGAGATTAGATAGAGGAGCCTATGACACCAAAAGGACTTGGGACTAAAGGTACTATTATAGAAGCCATATACCAAAGTGCAACATGATAGCAAAGAGTTGTTTGAAATATGCAAATCCAGATGATAAGCATCTTGAATTCCTTATTAAAGTTCAAGTAGCAAGCTTTTCCAATTTCTTTAAGCAGCATCTTTTTCTTTCTATTTTAACACTTTTGTGCAACTGTTCCCAATGTTTGAATTGCATTTACAGGAGAGTTGGTTGGGATCCTAAGCAAGATGAAAGCCATCTTGATGCGATGTTGAGAGGAGAAATTTGGACTGCGCTTGCTGTGTTTGGACATGATCCAACACTAGATGAAGGAATTAGGAGATTTTATGCATTTGTGGATGATAGAGATACGCCACTCCTCCCACCTGATATAAGAAAGGTTGTTAAGCATAATGCATCTATGACTTGTCAGTATTCGTCTATCTACAATCCCCTAATATTATGAATGATGGATGCAGGCAGCATATGTGGCAGTAATGCAGAGAGTCAGCACATCAAATAGATCAGGATATGATTCTCTCCTTAGAGTCTATAGAGAGACTGATCTAAGCCAAGAGAAAACTCGAATTCTAGGTACTGGTGATTCTTTCATGAGATTATTGTAGACTTTATGAATTTAACGAGTTTATGGTAATAATCTTTTCCGTACCTTGAAGGTGCATTGGCATCATGTCCAGACCCCAATATAGTTCTTGAAGTGTTGAATTTTGTGCTGACTAGTGAGGTAATTTTGAAATCAACAGAACATTTGATTGAAAGTTAAAAGTCTTTTAAGGTTAATGATCTTAAGTTTATTTCTCAATTACATTATCATAATCCTTAGATTAAAAGCAAATGTTACTTGAAGCTTTATAATTCTAAGTTTGTTCCTCTTACTTTAGGTTCGCAGTCAAGATGCTGTTTTTGGACTTGCTGTTTCGAAGGAAGGAAGGGAAACAGCTTGGAAATGGCTGAAGGTGATCATCTAATTCAGTCAGTCCCTATTGCAGCATTAAAGACATTAGGCTGGAGCTTATATTTAGGGATCATACTTTGTTCTTTCTATTATTATGTTTAAGTTGAACTACAAAAGAAATTTGACATTTAAAGCATTGGAATACAGGATAAGTGGGATTACATATCAAAAACCTGGGGTTCTGGATTTTTAATTACTCGCTTTGTCGGTGCAGTAGTATCACCGGTACGTATGGCTCCTCTCTCTGTTCTGTTATTGGTTTCTTCAATTTTCTGACTTCCGCATTTGGCTTTTCAAGTATAATGTTTTGATTTTAAAAAATTAGAGAAATAGCTGCTAATGTTATTTCCCATTACAAAATTTTCTGCTTCTATAGTTTGCTTCATTTGAGAAGGCGAAGGAAGTGGAGGAGTTCTTTGCAACCCGTTCTAAGCCTTCAATTATGAGAACCTTGAAGCAGAGCATCGAACGGGTCAACGTTAATGCAAAGTGGGTTCAGAGCATTCAGAACGAGAAACAACTGGCGGATGTCGTGAAAGAATTAGCGCACAGGAAATTCTAGTATTGATGCAATTTCTTTGCAGAAAGCTCTCAGGTTGAATTTTATGTCCTTGTAACAAGCTGCAAAAATAAGAACTTTATGGATGTCCCAGCAATCCTTTTAATAACAATGAAGTTGATTGCAATAATCCTTTTCCCTTTCTTTTCTATTTGGGGGTGTTTTCACACTCTGTTAGCATTTCTTTTCGGGGGTGTTTTCACACCCTGTTAGCATATGGTAATGTGGGTGTCTTCACATTAGTGGTCATCTTATTTTGGCAGACGTGAAACAAGAACTTTGACGAGATCACCAAAAAGAAGAAAACCGAAACAGAAGATCAAACTGACATGGCCTAGTGGTCGATATCAATTTCTTTATAAGAAAGAACCATGCAATTAAAATAATAAAAGTGAATACCTCACAGAGCCTCTTTTTAACTCGGAGGCAGAAATGAATACAACTGCTCACAATGTCGAAGCATGGAACTGTTACAATATCCTAATTCCCTAAAAGCAATAGCCGAAAATTTACACTGGCATTTGATGTACGAGAGAACTCTTCAAATGAATGAACGAGTTCTAGGATGGCATATGTTCTAAGGTACATACAGGTAGGTAGCCATAACACCCACATAAAAAAAACAGATGGGCATGTGAGTTCCAAGAAATTGAAAAGCTGCAAGGGAAGATGTAGAAACTGTCATGTCTTGCTCTTAAGTTTCCTTTGAGCTTTCAGATCCACGACAATCACAGTGATGTTGTCTTTGCTTCCCTTTTGAACGGCGCGGTTCGAAAGGTACTCAGCTGCTGCTTGAGCTGCAGGATCAATTCCATCCCCCCTTGTGGG
Organism: Ricinus communis; assembly: GCF_019578655.1. NCBI lineage: Eukaryota > Viridiplantae > Streptophyta > Magnoliopsida > Malpighiales > Euphorbiaceae > Ricinus > Ricinus communis. The sequence continues at coordinate 29,950,008 of NC_063258.1, forward strand.
AAGTGCACTACCATTCTTTTTGTGCCATACAAGTATTCGTCTCCGAGCCAGATCACATGCCTCTTCATTCGATATGACATCCCATAAGCCATCACTAGCCAGAATGAGGCATTCATCTTCTTTTGTTCGAGGAATAAACATCACTTCTGGTTCTGGAATGATCCATGGTTTCAAATATCTATCACCTGCATCAGGGTAAGTTTGTGCTTTAAAAGTTCAGCTATCCATCCATTAAAGCCTAACAAGTCAAGACTACTCCACGAATAGACCAATAAGCATGCAGAACATTTTGAACCGATAAAACTCCAGAATATGCTATGCTGCAAATAGAAAGTTCTTCCGTACACAGGGATGTCAAAACAATCAAACCCCATATCATGGCATATAACCGCAGCTCTTTCCGAAGATTGTTTCACATATTTACAATTTTCTAAAATAGCAACCTCTACAAAATTCATTTCACTAATGAAAACTGCTCACATTGAAAACACTTCTCAATAATATTCAGTTAGGGTAAATCAAATCTAGAACATGATAGGTAATTCAACTCTTTCACCAGATGTGTACAAAATTTTAGTTAATATATACAGAAGTAAATATTATCAGAGCACAAGGGCCAGTAATTAGCTAAAAAGCTCTATGGCATACTTTTCATTGCTCCACCAATGATCGATGGGTTAACAATAGGTCAAAATGAATTAACCCAATTAAAATCCTGAAATCAGCATCTCAAGGTCAAACAACCCATCGTCCAAACACTAGAAATTAACTAAATTATTTCTGGAGTAAAAAGTAAAAACTCCTTCAGTAAGCATTTGTCATAGTGGGATGACTTATCTTTGTAGCATACAACTGGACATTTCTGTTTACTCATCTTTGATGACATTTCGAAAGAAACAATCTTCTACGATGGGCAAATTCTTAGAGGTCTTAATCTCTTAGTCAAGCCAATATTTATAGTTTTCAACCAGAGGCAATTTCATGAACCACAAATGCAAAACAGACCACAACTGCACCAGCAATGATACTGAGAAGGATAAGACTACTATGACACGAGGTTCATCAGACACAAGTCATGTCCTTCCCCAAAAGGTAACATACTCATTCTAAGCCAATACAAAAAATAATGATGGCAAATATTGAAGATTGCACAGTTAAATTTTGAAAATAAGAAAAATGTATTATGGTGAAGAAGCATATACCAATAGACCTTGACATTGCAAGGACGCCAAAGACACGATGCCCATTCCATGGGATAACCTTTCCTCCAGCTGCTTCTATCCTTGCATATTCATCTTCTCGGTTTGGCTGAAATAATACAAACACAATGAAATAAGCAACAATTGGCTTCCCCAGTTAATTGTCAACGGAAAGAAGGAAGCTTATAGCTTTGAGAGGCACTTACTTTATGATCCACTGAGAGTGCCATGGGTTCTTTTCCCCGATATAGAACTGCTCGAGAGTCTCCACAATTTGCAACTATTATGTGGGACGAACAAATAATGGCAACAACAGCAGTTGAACCAACCGTTTCGGGAGCAACTGGTTCAGCACTTTCCTTTCCTCCAACTTCAGCATCTACCTTAATAAAACAATTTGTGAACGTCTTTTTCCACTGCTCCTGGCAACTATTAACCACCCTTCCGTTGCCCAGGCCATTTTTAACAAATTCTATCTCCTCAGCCAGAGCAGAATGCATACGGTTGCTACAATAATTAGCAACCTGAGCAAACCACAACCCCATGAAAGACATTAACTTACAGAAGCCGTAAAAAGGGATGATTTCTTTGTAAGAAAAAAAGAGGAAAAGAAAAGTAAATCTAAAAGGAAATGTTACCTGCGAGCCTCCATGACCATCGTACACTGCGAAAAAATGTGCACTCTGCTGAGTTATATACTTGCCCACGCCATCAAGCACCCGGTCACCAATTAGCATTTGAATAGGAATTTTCAGAAAATGAGGCACAGTTGCAAATGCATCTTCCATCTCTGGTCTCCTTCCACATATAGAGGTAAATCCCCAGAGAGGCACACAATCCACCTCAAAAACACTGCGTGGAACTGTTCCACTCGCCCCTTTTTCCAGAGCCAACTGAAGTACAACAGTAGATGTCTTCGGGTTGGACCCATCTCCGATCTCTTCTTCAAGGCTCACAGCTACAGCGACAGAATCACTAACAACCTTTGCCTCAACATTGGACTCCACCGAATCCACGGCATTAGCAATAATATCAACATTGCAAATGCTCTTCTCAACATCCAAATAACCTGGAGGTCGTATCTCAGAGGTGGCGTCAAAACCCAGGAAATCCTCGCCGCATAAGCTGCTTGTCTCACTAGCCACTGAGAGAGAGCACGAGCTATCGAAAATTGGATCACCCTCCAGCGAGAAGGAATCCTCTTCATCGCTTTCTTGGTTTATGACATCATGATTAACTACCCAATTGCTTTTATTTTCAGAAACCATATCCAACAAAGGGGCTCCTCCTTCCCCCTTGTCCTCTTTTGGAACTGCAACTGTAGTATCACTAACTTCATCACCTAAATCACTACAATTACAATCCTTATCCCCAGCAGTAGAAATCTTAGTTACAGAATCAGATAATAAGCCAGCTGCAGTGTCTGCCATGAACTTAAGTCTTGTGATTTCCAAATGGGTATCTATGGTTGGGTTTTCACAGATTGAATTACCTACTCTAAATGGCACTGCAACCGTCAAAAAAATCTCCTCCATCAAAATCCCTATCTAGGCAGTACAAAAAGTTACCCTCCAACCCTTCTAAAACCTTACAACCTGCCATTATACAACTAAGTTATCAACAACTCTTGTCAAGAATGATTTTGGAATGTGAATGGTGGGTGTTAGAAGACCATTTTCCATACCTTTATCAAACTTTTCTTTTTTTTTTTTATGAAAAGATGAAACAGTACAGCTAAATCAAAAAGTAAATTTAGGAGATGCAAGATATGGGTGAGCTAAAAGGTGGTGAACAGGAAATGGATAGGCAGATCTGGTCAACAAGAATAGACCTAAGCTTCCATTTTTTGGAAATTACAACCCTGCTAGACCTGATTATTTAGGCTTTATCAGCTTCTCTTCTTCTTCTCTGGAATCTTCTCCATCTACTTCCATCAACTAACTGTGACAGAGAAACAGCCAAGAAAGTAAATTTAAATCCACAAAAAAGAAAAATAGAACCTATAAATTTAAAAATTATATTAAAAAACCAAATTTTTTTAACGAACCCATTATCTTGAAGCACAAGAAAGAGAAACAAAAAGGAGTCATGAAAAGAACCCAGGAAAAAGATGAAGTCCCAAGAATCACAAGAAAACCCTAAAGAGAAAGGCACTCATTTTCACATGTTCTACTAGAGTTTTCCTGGATCAGAGGCAACAAATCTTAGCCTCTACTAGTAAAAGATTAACTCTCTCTCTCTCTCTCTCTCTCTCTCTCTCGCTGTCTAATAATTGCAGCAATTAATCTGCAAAGAAAAAGAAAAGAAGCCAAAAAGTAAAAGAAAAAAGCAGTCACTGGCAAGGAGTAATATTGTCGACTATCAAAATCCTCCCTTTTTTGTTTTCTTTCTCTTATTAAAAGAAAGCAACTTTCTTTCTAAATAGCCAGACAAAGATGATTAAAACAATCGAGAAACAAGATTTTGAAGGGTCTGCTTTTGCTTGCTTACCATCTGAAAGCTATAAACAGCTTAAAGAAAGTATAATCAGTGAAAAAAAAAAAGGAAGAAAAAGGAACTTTTATTGGTTCTTTATTAATCTTTTTGTACCTATTTAATCATATCTGGGCATTTAAGACTTGAAAAGAAGAAAGAACAAGAAAGGGAGTGGACAAGAAAAGAAAAAGAAAAAAAATAAGAAGAAGAAAAAGAAACCAAGAAAGAAAGAAACAAAAGAAAACAATGTTAAAGTGGGTGCGAGTGAGTGAGAGAAAGAGAAATGGACAGGTGTCAATTTCAGAAGAGCATGTTAGAGCATCTCCACCCATCCCAAGCTCCTTCCTTTTCCTCTTATAATCCATTGTTCATTTGTTCTTTATATAATTACCATTATTATTGTCATTTTCCTTTTTCACCTCATGCTCTAAAGAATTTCTTACATTATTTTCTTTTTCTAATTTTCAGTTTCAGGCTTAAACTATATTAAAATTCAATATCTTTAATTAATTTTGAACATGAATGTAAATTTCAGTTTTATCATTTAAAAAAATTAAATTAACAGTCAACCCTAATTAAAAGGTCAAGAATATTACAAGTCTGAGTAGCAATTCAGCAATTAGAAATGGTATTCTCCAGAGTTGAAAAAGTTACCCAATTTGCTACTCCATTGCAAGACCTCCTAATATATTGGAACTGGAACCTACAAAAAGATAGGAAAGCAGACTGGTACAAACACAAGCAACAGTGAACCCAAATTCCCAAAAAACAGTGCTCAACTTTCCTAAGGGAGTTCAGTTAACATGATAAATTATCATAGTCAACAAATTATCTTTCAATATTCAAAGACACAGCAAAAGAAATAGCATCCAATCCATAATAGTCATTACTTCAACAACCAAAGGCGAAGAACATCTAATTCTCTTAGAGCCCCCATCAACTATCAGAATTTCTGCAAATAAAACCAATACCAGCTTGGCTTTTTCACTTTGCAAAAAGCAGCATTACGGTTAATTTTCAAGAAACCAACATTGTGGTGGATCCATCATCCATCTTAGGAGAGGAAGAAGTCCTTTTAGGAAATCCCTGGTTTAATTTCCTTCGCTTAAATATACAGTTAAGTTTCATAAATTAACACTTGAGAATTAATTCAATTCTCAAGAGATTTACTTTTGAGAATTTTATTTCTTATTAGGCGGAATGTTATTTTTATAGTGAATGTTTATACAGTTCACAACCTTTAAACTTCAAATGAATTAATAATATATAATAAGATATGGAAGTAGGAAAAAAATATTAAATAAGCAAAATGGTTCATATTATTTTTCTAACTCTTCTTCGTTCCTAAAAGAATCAGAATAACCCACAACCTTTTCCTTTCTCACTTCCATTTAAGCCACTGGAAAGAATGATATTGTCAAAATACTGGGAATTCCTTTAAGGAAAGAAAAAGAAAAAGAAAAGCAGCATCCATGGTCGAGATTGATTCTTCGAGCTAAGTGAGCATACATCATTACATTTTCATCAAATGATGCAACGAAAAGAGATAGATGATAAAGTTTATTCACGAAAAATGTTAGTAATGATTCTTAATTTTAGATTGCCATTACAAAGCAATTCTGCGATAATTGACTGCATGCTTGAGCAATTTGTGTGATAAAAACATAATAATTATCTTTTCTTTCAAAGAGAAGAGAATAATGGATATCAATACATTGAAAGCTTTGAAAATATTAGACTTAAGATTAAATATATATATATATAGGTCGGCTAGAGCTTCACATACATTATAAAACAAAAGAAAAAGTTAAGTCCTGAAAAAATAAAATGTTATGTTTGGGAAAGAAATATCAAACTTACGTTTGGCTATGATATATATTTAATACAATGTAATTATGTTTTTTTTTATTTCAACTTATTTGCAATAAAAATATTATAAATATAATAAATCTTAAAATATTTATAATGGCTGAAATCTGATAATACGTGAGTCACCGAAGGCCATCAAATTATGGTAATGAATAGCTAAAATTAAAAATAATTAATTATATTGTATTTAATTATATCACATCAAGAAATTGTAAATTAATAAAAATATGCTATGATAGTCTAAACTTAAGAAAATTAATTATTTATCCGTGTGTTGTATTACAATTATTATTATTTTGATTCTAAGACTATTTATAGATATAATTTAATAATTTTTTAATATTTAATATTAATTTATAATATTTTAAAAATAATAGCAAACTAACTATAAAATGTCTTTAATTTTCTTTAAAATATTATTAGTGAAATAATATAAAATTTATTTTTAGAATATTTATTTATTGATTTTAATATTATATAAATTGTCAATATAATTAATATTATTATTTCTTAGCAATAGAAATTATTATATAATTAAAAATTAATTTCTTAGTGAATATAATATTTAAAAATATTAATTTCTATAATTAGAATCATTATCTAATTAAAAATAAATTTATTAATTAATATAATATTACAATATTACCACGACTCGATCCGTGGCCCATGACCGGCGCTAGGGAATGGGTAAGGCCAGCGAACCCCGTAGCAAACCTAACTAATCAATAACTCAAATAAACACACACACACACACATATATATATATATATATATTACTTGTATATGCTAACAACTCATTCACATAATTCCAACACAATTAATTAAATCCATCAACAAAATTACTTGATAATTTCCATAATTTCAATAGGTCAAAAAGAAATGTTAATATTTTAGAACCACTACTGTAGAGGTTTTAGATTTTTAAATAATTTGAAATATAAGAGATAAAATTTAATTATAATAAGCCCGAAAAGGAAGAAAGTCGAGCTGTCTAAAAAAAATCGACGCAAAATCGAACTGTCACCTAAAAAATTAAAATTGAGATTGTCAGTTGCGAGAGTGAATTAAAATCATATATTATGAATTTAAACAGTCATAAATATAAAATAATTATTTAATAGTATAGAATATCATAAAATAACAAATGTGTGTCATGTCAAAATTTAAGAAAAAGAAATGTAATTTTTAACACGTACAGAATGAATACTTCAGCAAAATCCTAAATCTCCAATTCTACTAGCCTTTTGGCTCTCTTATTCCAATAAAACTGACGCCTAAAGAGCAAAGCTCGACCAGGGTCCTTAAGTCTAGTCTGGTCACTTAAATACCAATACATCCGGCGCTAGAGAGCAACGCTCAACTAGAGGCTTTTCTCCGACAATTCAAACTTCCATAGGCCCAGAGAATTATGCTTAATTAGGGCACATCACCGAATATTCTTCTATTACCTGACTCTGATTTTCACCGGTGCGCATGCGGTCTTGATGTAGCCCATCAGGTAGCATGTTTTACCGTTGTCTCATCTTGAGCTGCAAAACGTTACCATCAATAATATTATATGCAATATGATACTCAAACGATTACGATAGTTATAACGGTATAGTGAAATAATGCAATGTTTTTATAAAACTAACAATAAATGAACAACAACAATGAAAATAATAATAATAATAATAATAATAATAATAATAATAATACTTATACTACTAAAATAACCATAATAATCATTCATCTAAGAGTTTTATTTAAATGCAGACAGGACATATAGGATAGAATATATGATTCTAACTCACAGTTCTGCTGAGTTCCGCTGTTTGCTTCTATGCCTTGGGTAGAGCTGGCTGGATTGACGAATTATCTATTCAGGAAAATAATTAAATTAATAAAATATTCATAATTTTTTCTAGGCCTAGACTCCTAAATTGGACTACCTAAGAAATTCCAACTCATCCCGACTCGAAATTCTACTGAAAATTTGGCAGAACCTCCCCTCAAATATGGATGTTTACCCCTCGTATAACGGGTCCAAAACTTGCTAAAGATACTTCAAATATTCAACGATTATTTAACAAGAGTCAAGCCATTGAAACTGCATTATTTTTTCCAGACTCAGCAATGCAATTCAAACCACAAAATTATTTATCTGCCCAAAATAAACATTTAATTCACAACCAATTCACATGCAATTTATTAGTATTTAAATTAATTATACATAACCACATTTATCACAAACAGAACCATAATTAATCATACTAATTAATTTATAATATTTATAATTAAGTTATTAATTAATTAAATATAATTAAATTAAATTATTTATAATTGAAAATTAATGGTAATAATATTTCGTAAAATTCTTAAATAATTTCTAAGGTTCAAAATAAATTATACTGAGATGAAAATCTGAAATTCTGCACATCCGAAAAATACCGAAGTCGGAATGCCGATACCTCCAACAGTGTCGGATTTCGAATCTGGAGACACCTACGCGAAGCTCAAGCTGTAGGGGGTCTGAATATGCAATTGCTTCTGCGAGAAACTTGCCAGAAGTCACTGGATCGAGGCCGGAAAGTTTTGGCTTCAACGAGACTCACACACTACTACTAGTGGGGGAAAAACGGCAGGGAAACTTGACTTAGGGATTTTTTACAATGGGAAGCACGAATCCGATGTCGGATTTGCAGGAAAAAGGCAGCAAGAGGCTGCACTTGTAGCGACATAGGGGAGGAGCAACTCTCTCCCCTAGCTCGACGTCAACGGCAAGAAAGGAAGAGGGAGAAGGTGATACCGACAACAGGATAGGGAAGGAGAAAATTAGCGGTGACTTGTAGGAGGTACAGGCGACGGAAATGGGGGTAAGGAGGACGAGGAAGGAGTGGTGTCGAGAGAGAAGAAGAAAAAAGGTGTCATGACCGATCTGTGGGCCCGTGACCAGCATTAGGGAATTAGTAGGCGTAAGGCCACCGAATCCTGTAGTAAGCCTGCCACTTACTGACTTAAATAAATATCATCTAATATTTTTGATGCCACAATTTATCTTAACCGTTTAATTTTTACATATTTAATTTTGTCTGCCAAAAGAATTAGGCGAGACCCGAAACTACATAAAATTATAACTGATAAGTCTACTATTTCTACTGCGGAGAATCTAAACTTTTACAAGTCAGCATACCAAATCAAACGCATCACCTGATAATAAAGGAGTCGGGTTACTTGATAAGAGTCACGGAAAGAGTAACAAACACAGATCTGAAAAACAGTAAAATTGAGACTGTCAGTCTCGAGAGTGAGTTAAAATCATATATCCCAAAAATAATTTCAAACTTTTCAATAACACATTTATTTATTTGGAAATAAATATTATGTCATGCAACAATATTCGTCATGTCATGCTTAAATAAATAAATAAAATAAAAATGTAACCTTCACATACAATGGGACGAGGTACCTCAGCAGAACCCTACTCTCAACACTAACATCTCGACTAATCTCAACACTAACATCTCGACTTTCTCATTCTAACGGAACTGGCGCCCAGAGAGTGAAACTTGACCAGGGTCCTTGACTCCAGTCTGGTCACTTAGGTTCCAAATAAGCCAGTGCCCAGAGAGCAATGCTCGACTAGGGGACCTTTACTCCGACAAACACACTCTACTAAGCCTAGAGAGCGATGCTCAACCAGGACAAGTCCTAAACTTTCCTTTTTAAATTTACCATTTTATCCTTTTTCTATCACTCTCGAATTTATACCAGTGCACTCATCAAAAATAATATATTCTACTGCCGTCCCATCCTGAGTCAACACAAAATCAATGAAAATCGTAATGCGAGAATGAAACATGTATAAACATTACATAACTAAATAGTCAAAACATTAATCATTTAATCAGAAATATCATGTAAAATATTAGCATGACGCACGTAAGCAGATATATGACTTTAACTCACAGCTTTGATGACCTCCTAGCTCTGCTTTGATGTCTCAGATGGAGCGAGCCGAACTGACGGATTTATCTAATCACGAGAAACAATTTATCAATAACGCTGAAACAGTTGACAATTAACCCTAGGTCTAGATCCTTATGATTAACTGTCTAAAAGTCTCGACTCGGATAAATTCTATCAAAAAATCGGTAGAACCTCCCCTACAATACAGACATTTATCCCCCATAAAACGGGTCCAGGACCTCCCAGAAAACACTTTGAATAATCAATAATTCATTTTAACGGAAGTCGGGTCCCCAAGACTTCACTAATTTCCCGACTCTGCCACACATCATAAAACACAACCTAAGACAGGCAACCCGACAAACAAATATTTTAACACACAATATTTTCTAATGGTCAACACAATTCAATAAGCATATAATTTACCAAAGAATTCTAAAGTTAACGGGTCAGAGAAAATTATCGAGACGCTTGATCGCTCGATCGACTCACCTCCAGCCGTCGGAATCTGATCGACGATCCGAACACACCAACGGACTTGAAACGACGTGTTGATGATGATCTCCGCTTTCGATCTTTTAATTCGAACCCCGATCGTCCGAAGAGATATACGGACGATCTCGGCCGTCGATTTGCAAATGGGGTTCGATCGCCACAAAACCGGTGCCATTGCGAAGCTTGAGCTAAGGGGAGTCCGGATATGTCCTCCGATCATCCAAAGCTCGCCAGAGCTCGCCGAAAAGGCTCGAAAACGTGGCTACCACCCACTTTCTCTCTCCACCACGAACTTCCATCTCCGGCCACCATTCGCGTCGCCGCTGCCGCTAAAAGGAAGCTCTCGCCGAGGGGAGTCGATCGCTGCCAAAACGCACTCACGCGGTAAGGAAGTTTCGGTACCGCCTCCTCGCCCGTCTTTGTCATGCCACTTGCCGATGCCAGAGCGTCATGATGTGACCATGATCGCTCTCCTCTTCCTCCTTCTTCTTCTTCCTTTCCTTCCTTCTTTCTTTTCCTCTCCATATCGGCTTTTGGTACATATAGTTTTCTTCCTTACCATTTGGTCCCTCAACTTTTTTAATTACAACAATTTCGTCCTGCAGAAATTTCAATTTACCCCTAAACTTTTATTTAGCTTTTCAATTAAACCCCTAACTATTTAATTCGGCCAAATTATAATACACAATTACATATTTCCCTTGCTTTAAAATGTAAAATTATCAAAAAGCCCTTGCTGACATATTTAATTACAAAAATACCAAACATATAAATTTCCATTAAAATCCCATAATAATAAAATTATACTTTTAATCTTCATCCCAAAATAAATTTCCAATTTAGTCCTAACACACAATTAATTTAATTAATCAATTTGCTAACTATTTTTCAACTTAAAATTTAATACCACTAGCTAATTAAAATACCAATTTCCCCAAAAATTCTTTTATAAAAACATCCTTTACAAATTCTTCCATAATTTTCCAATATATAATTTTATTTATATATATATGCATTTGGGAGAAAATTTCGAATAACAAAAAATATAGTTTATTTCTCAACGAATTTACTTAATTAATTCGTTAAATATCAAACTAATAGGATATAGAAAATAACTCATTTATTTGTCTAATATAAAAATTCAAAATTCTATTTAAATCATTTCAATTTAAACCAAGTAAAATAAAGTAAAATTTATTTAAATAAAAACTCATTTATTAATTATTATTAATGGAAAATTCTGGGTATTACAAAGGATATGGGGCTTGAGTGTAATTTTTTTTAAAGGATAAAAATGGAAAATGCATATAAGTCCCCTTTAAATAAATTGCTACAGTAATACTCATGCCTATGTTATTTTTATTTTATTTATTTGTACACCCATAATTCTTATTCTAATAAATTAATTCTAGTTGGACTCATAATAATAATGATGATGATTATATATATATATATATATATATATTTAATTCTACAAAACCAATAATACATAAAGGGAAAGACTGTCTTTGCAACGAAGATGATGGAGGAAATAGTAAAAGTGACGAGAACCCCAACATTTATTTGTAAATCATTAACAACACTCAGTCAGAATTTCGTAGGAAGGAAAAACAAATAGAAAAAAAAGGATCAATTGCACTGCCATTCTGAGAATTCACATATATCAGTACAAGTCCAAGACTTCAGTCTCTGCGTAAAAAGATTGAAGACTTTTTTTTTTTTTTTTTAACTATAAATCTGATATATGTGTATGAATTATGCCACTCTGACAAACAAAGAAAATGAAGCTCCTAAATAAATTAACAATTTGCTGCCTCATACTTCCTTAATTGCAAAGAAAATGCAAATATCCTTATCTCAGTTTGGTGTACCTTGCCATCTCGCACATTCAAGGGACAAGCAAGCTTACAATATTAAAAGTTAAATAAATAAAAGGCAAAGTGAATGAGAGAGCCATTGATCAAAGCTTTCGTCAGCTTTTAGTATATATGATTTTTCTTTTAGCTCGAGATTGTTCTACAGGTTATGTTGTTTTTCTGCATCAGATTGATTTTGCCTTTTTTTTTTCTGGAAATTGCTGATACTCTACCTGTCTCCTGCATTATGTGTATGCTATTGCAATAAGAAATGTTGCTGTCGCTCAACTACTTGTCTTCAACTTCAGTTTTAATTGCTACACTGCCTTGAAGCTAACACGTAAAACCAACATATTGGTATTAAATTTATAATTCTCTCTTTTTTCTGAAAGGATAAATTATATCATTCTTAGAGATATAATTGCATTTTATTCTTAAAACATAGATAAATAAATAATGGACATGATTGGTATTGTGTTAAGACACTTGTAGTTTAGTTTTCTTATAATTTTCAAGACATATTGCAGTCAAATTTATACCTACTTTTTAGAAAGACTAAAACAAATTTGTAGATGTAATTTTTATTTTTAACCTTGGATTTGGTAATTGATTATGACAGCAAGGTCAAATTCATACCCCATCCCAGATTTAACTTAAGCCATGACAGTTAGACAAGATACATACGCTTCAACTTAGGGGTAAAAAGAAAAAATATGATGTGGATAATTCTGCTTCATTTCTTTTTGTTTTAGTGGGAAAACAAAATTCATTCTTTTAAAAAAGAAAATTGGAGAAAAGCATTAAATTTGTGACATATTTTAGTCTAATAATCATAATCACCTGATTGGGCATTTTAGGGAAGGGCCCAAGGGGCTGAACGAACCCATTTCCTCGCATAAAAATATTGGGTATCTGAAAGTTTTATTGATTGTTTTACATGCATACAGAAGAAGGGGATTGCATAGTGATATAGGATGGATACCCATGTCTCAAGAAATTTAACCCAGATAGAGGCAACAAAAATTATAATTTTTTTAATAATGTTTTTTTTTTTTTTTTGCTTATTTCGTTTTTAATAAGTCATTACGTTTTCCCTCAAAAGAAAAAAGAAAAAGAGAAAGCCATTACATCTTTTTATTTCGTTATTTTGGTACATCAGAAATAAGGCACTCCCAGGATGGATAACACAGAGAGTAGACCGCTGAATTTGGGAAAATGATGTATACAGATTACCTTAATAATTATTTTTATTATATAACCGATGGAACCTATTTTTCCTAAGATTTTCATGTCACTTTTCGATGAAGCCACATGACATAAGAAATCAATCAAAATAAGGCAAGTCACTCATTATATCATCCAATCACACTATTCCTATATTATATTTAATGCATTAGTAACAACCTATAATTAAATAAATATGAATTATATATATAATTTTTTTTTAATTTATGTTTAATAATATATTTAAGATAAATTAAAGAAGGTAAAATACTATATTACACTTGCAAATTTGTTTGGTCAAAATAATTCGGTTGAAGTAATTTGATTTTTTAAAGAAATAGTAGATAGTAAAGAATTGAAAGAAAAATTTATTATTATAAAAAATTACATCTATATCATAATTAAAATATAATCTCAGATAGCAAATTTAATCAGTACTATATGAATCTAATTAATAAATGACTTGCATGAAATAGATCAAATTGTTTACCTCCCTATTACTATTAGTTTAAATCAAATCTAATCCAATAAACTCATTATTCTCTATAAGTCCATGTATTTTGAAAAAATTAAACCAATTTTACTTGACATGTTACAACATTATTTTAAAAATTTTGACAAACCTGAATAACTATTATTCGAAATTGAGATCTAACTTCAACTATATGAGACCCTTCTTATATATTCCCAAGGTTTCTAATCAATTAACCAACTAGTAAGATAAGAAAGTTCTAGAGACCAGGAACAGAATAACCTGAAAGAGGACAGAACATTTTGACCACATCAGCAAATACAAACTGCAAAAGAAATAAAATGACACAAAGCAAGATACATGCATCAGTACCAAAACCTTGAGCAACAACTCATTATTATTTCTCAGATATTTTCTTCACAGCTAATATTCACTTTGCCCGCAAAAGGATACACACAAAACCAATATTGAGGAATAATTCATTAAAGCAGCTATTGAGTTTCTTAGCAGTTTGTTTTCCATTAAAATTTGACCAGAAACTGCCGCTAGAGAAGGCATGTTTTACCACAGCCAACCTGGGCAGCCAGGGCATAAGTTTCAAATATCTGCTCTAATTCTAATACACAAGCTTTTTCCAGCTATAAATCTTACACCTACCAGTTAACCCATTAGTGGGTTCTAAAGCAGTTTCTCAATCACTGCTGTATCCCCTGGTGGTTCTGCAAGTTGTATGGCAGCCAACCCACACGGGACTTTGATTTTCAGAAACACCTAACTTGTGCATCCACATTATAGGGATGCGATATGTTATACTACGGTAGCATTGGATCACCTGATGATGCAAGCATTTGTACCTCTGTTTCCTCAGCTTGCCGTTTGGTAGTGTAATCTGTCCCACCACCACCTACACAGATTATCAACCAAGTTTAATCCACTTGAATACACAACAGATCCACCAGTCACAAGGACAAACCGTCTGTTAAAGGGTAAGCAATAAGTAAGATTTAATACTGAATATAGAATTATGGATTGTGACATACTTCCGTTCACATCTGCAAGCATTAACATGGTTATAAGACTTGATTTCTTTGCATTTTCAAATAAGCACAAACATACAAGAAAAAACAAGGAATTTAGAGTTAATGATAAAACAGTTGGATACTCTAAGCAATTAGTGATATCATGACAATTAAAAGTTAGCTTCATGTTTCTACATTTTTGCGTGCTTCTTTGTGCCTAGCTTAAAATTATGAAAAATGAGACTTTATCCTTTTCGCCAATCACTCATGGACTCATTTTGCAATTTTGAGCATCTGAAAGTTCACCCTATTACCATAGTTATGAGATGATGCTCCTTAATTAAGACTTGTAGTTGGTTCTGAATGTCTGGCTCTGATTTGGATTTTGGCATCCCAAATCTCCAATCTAAGCAAATCCTGTTTGTCATACTCTTGCACAAGAAATCCAAGAGAACGTTTATATTTCCTAGAATATGTCTGGTCTCTGCTAGGATGGTAAAGCAATAGAATTTCCATAACTGCAAATTCTGTGTAGACATAAAGCAGGTTTCTGGCATCATAGACAAATAGGAACAATGCAGATGTGTTATCCTAACATTAGTATGTTATGACTTATGAGTCAACAGTCAATTAAGGAGTCCTATCTTAAAAAGGGCCATCTAAAACTGAGAATCATGAGAAAAGTCTCTTTACAACAGAACTGCCATTTTTCTTTTCCAGAAAATGATCCGACGAACCTTTCATGTTTGATGTTGGCCATATTAAAAACCTTAAAGTGAAAACTTGTCCCATACAATCTCACACGTAATCATAAGGTTGTAGAAAGGATTGTTGCAACTATTTCTCTATGTATTACTTTCACTCTCATGTTAAAGATTAAGAATAGGGATATAATTCTATTCGACTGTTCTGACTAACCTCTCACCCACCAGTTCCCCCTTCCCTCCCCCAGACTTGTATAAATCTAGAGTGTAGGAAAAATTGTTCTCTTTTTGGGAGGGATTAGGCTTCTCTCTCATCTGCAATGTCAACAGAATCATCCCAACTGTACAATGTATGATGAAAGCTCATCAAATATAAGAACTCTGGACCTTGAATTAGCATTACAAAAAATCAAAATCAACATAGACATCAGACAAGTGTAATGCTCTCCACCAGTCCAGACTGAAAGTGGTATTCCCTGACCCTGTGCAGATGAGCTAGTAATAAATTTTACTCATGATTGGAGCAGTACATATTAATATGAAACGGAAGATCTTCCTTCTCTGAATAAATGTGAAGGTAAAATAATGTTTCTAGATGTCTATCAGAGAAGGAATACATACAGTCAAATTCAAATGCTGCAGTTAAAGAGAAAGGAACTACATAACACTCACTGTAGTCAGACTCGAATAGCATACCAAATGAATGTTGGCCTTTGACAGCATCAAAATTCTTGTACGTATAGCCAACAAAACTTAAATCTTTCGGAGTTAATAGCATCTGCAAAAAATGGATATTTCTAAATTCACAGAAATCATATTAATAACAGCAATCTTATAATGGCAGCATTTATACTATAAGCAGGACAAATACTGAAAACAAGATATATAAATTAAAGAAAGGCAGAATCCATGGAAAAGCATGTTTACCTATAGCTAATATTTCGTGATATCAAAATATGTCTCGGGAACAAAGAAGAAAGCAGGCATTCCCAACAAGTCACCCGGCAGGATCAATAAAAGTACTTATTTTCATTAAATAACGAGTTTCTCGTTACACAAAATTAAGAGTGCAATGGCATCAAAGCCATGAAAACAAATGCCAATGCTATTTGATTTGGATGTTATTGCACTTCTTTCTTTTCTTTGTTTGTTTTGCATGTATTCTCATGTAACACATAATGAAACAAATGTCTAACACCTAGACACTTGCACCGTCTCACTTAGAAAACCTTATTATCCTTGTACTGGCATCACCTATTTATGATTAAGTTCAAATGTTAACTACATCATAGGTGATCTGCATTGCCAGTGCACAAAATAGATAAGATATATGAATGAAATGAGGAGATGAAAATGTCAACTGCTGAAATTAATGCATTAGAGTTTATAGATAACATGAATACCCACATACCTTCCTTGAGGGTCCTGAGCCAGTTCTTGAAGGTGATGGGGCATTCAACTGATGAAAAAACAAATGCAAATTATAACTCATGAATACATAATTCTAAGAAAGTGCAAAGATATACAAAAATAATACTCAAAGAAGAAAAAAGACAAGGCACCACATATGTTTAAGCGACAGAAGAGAAATACATACAAGAATATACTTGTTTTGGGGCCGGTTTAGATGGAAATGATTTCTGCAGTTCTTAAAAATCTGAATTTTACACTGCTTGCTGTGTTATTCTATGTAATAGGTGCATATGTTGGTCATTCAAATATAGGTATTCACATACCACCTTCTGGTGATTCAAGATACTTCGTAATTTTAAATGCAATAGGATTTAGGATTTGATGCAAAATTATTTAGTAAATACCAGAATTTTATAAGAACCCAAAGGTATTAAAAATATGTCCAATTTTTAGATGTATATTATTGTTAAGCCATTTGTCAAGAAAAGGTATTATTGCAACTCATAATAGTTTATGAGCATTGCTGCCCACTGTGCCATGATGTCATAAAACAACCTATAAATCTTTAATCTTTATGGATTTATATCATGCAGTCAATTTCCAACACTAAGAATATCTCTTCTTTGAAATAAGATGATCAGAAGTTAGTCTAGTAACCATCCACATTATAAATCTTAATTCCAGAAACAGCAAGAAAGTAAAAAAGAATGTATAAATACTTCATCAAATTTCATAAAGTTCTGGGTGTCGAGCTCTCCATTAACTTCAGGTTTAAATGCTGCCTCCATTTCATAGAGTTTGTCCCATACAACATCCCTGAACCAAGGATGAGCCTGACATCAAAGAATTACAACTGCTGAATAGAAGATTACATGATTGAAGAAAAAGAAAACGCATTGAAAAGGATTCCAAGTTTCTTACTTTTATTTGGTTTGCCCCTCCAGTACCTAGTCTATGTTCAACATCACACAGTAACCTATAAATGAGATCCTTTGCCTCAAATGTCAACCTTGCATCTTCTGGGAATTTAAGGTGATTTCTCCAGTGAACAATCTGAAAGTAATTGATGAACAAGTTATCAAAAAGATAAAAGAACACAATAAATTAATTCGTAAACTGCTGTTTGAGAACATATTTATGAAAGAAAATTAGAAGTAAAGGCAGAAAGTAATTTTCGAAGGAAAATTATTTCGTATGGCACAATCACCATGGTGCCAAGACTCGGTTTCTTCAAAAAATGCTAGGCAGGTGATCAACATGTCTGGTCTAATACTGTGTAAATTTAGTAACAAGGTATCGTGGCTAGAAAAGATGAGAGCTTGCACAAACTAGAAATGGGAAACTCAAAACCGAAAAGAGAAGAAAGGAAACATTTACATGGTATTGATGCAAAGCAAATAGCATTTAGGATACCAAGGATCAAAGGAAGCTGAGAAAATATGTAATAAACAGAAGGAGATGGTATGTTACCTTTCTGCATGTGGTTATGGGGTCATCCGAGTAAAAAGGAGGGTATCCAACTAGCATTTCATACATTATTGCTCCTAGTGACCACCTGAATGGATATGCATAAAAAGCTATTTACCATTTAGATACCTATATCAGAACAGCACACAAAAATGAACATATAGCTCAGGAAGACAAAACAAGGGTTCTAGACATTTATAGTGTGAGAGACATTACAGAGTTTAAGGTCACCATTTGGTGGAATGAAATATGCATTATAATATAACACTCAGGAAAACCACTAATGAATCAATGAAAAGATACTAAAAACTACTGATGAATTACAGACCTCAATAGAAAAAGAATTTAATATTAATGAAAAAAGACAGGCAAAACTAACCAGTCACACTCCATGCCATATCCTTTCTTCAGTAATACTTCTGGAGCAATGTAATCTGGAGTTCCCACAGTAGAAAATGCCTTTCACAGAAAGATAAAGTAGCAGCTATTATGATCGAAAAGGGTGCCACAATATTTACAGTGGCTCAACAATCATGCGTAATGTTAATAGGCCAAACTAAAACAAATACATAGCTTACGCGTGCACCTTCTAGCCTGTAGATTATAGAGCTAATGTAATGACCACTGATATAACAAAAGTCTTTCTGAAAATCAAAAGGGTTTATATAGTTTCTGCCCATAGCATTAGATGTTATTTTCCATATTCGATACACCTAAAACTTCAAACCATTACAATGAATGCAGACACCAGTAGTAGAGTACTGGCACGGATTACCACTTAACAAAGCAAAGTATTTGGATGCTAACGGCTGAATTTAGCACAATGCAAAATAACATGCAGATCAAATAATATGGATGAATAATGGAAGATACTTCTAAAGGGTGAAGTACATTCAAACTTAATGGCTGCAGGTATCCTTTACAAAAACACGTATAAGCTTTTAGATCAACATACAATATTATTTTCCCGAAATATAACTTCACAAAATAATATTGAGCCACCCGAATATTTGCTACTAACGATATAATCTGGTTTGCACTCTGGGAACTATAAAATATCTATAAAAGTAAGCTGCTTACCAACTTTCTCCTGTTCATTTGCCAGTGCTGAAGCTGTTCATGGGGGCTTCTCCAATTACTCTTATTGTCCGCATCAGGGATACCTCCATCAATATCCATTGGTTCGTTCGAATTCTTATCATCGATAGTTTTATTTTCAGGAATCACGGATAAAGTTGTACAATCAAGAGGCTTACAGAGGCCAAAATCAGATAGCTTCATATGACCATTTTTATCCAGAAGCAGGTTATCAGGCTTTATATCTCTGGAAAGACAATGAAAGAAAATAAAGAGAAAGAGCAAAATTCCTAATTCAAGCAAATAGCAATACAAGTCAGCATATAATCCAATTTCAAGTAACTTTAAGATATTTGCAAAACAGATATTAACCTGTGAATGTAATTATGTTTGTGAATCGACTCAATCGCAAGGACACTTTGAGCAATGTAAAACCTGGCCACATTTTCAGTTAAGGTATCCTCTCTCATCAGCAGAGTCATCATGTCACCACCCGGAAGGTATTCCATAATTAGATATAAATACTCAGCATCCTGAAATGAGTAATAGAGTTTGACAATGCAGTGACTTGCAACTTCTGCCAGCAAGTTCCTTTCAGCTCTAACATGTTCCACCTGTGGAGCAATGGCACCTTTAGACAGAGTAGTAAAGCACTATCATTCAAAGTAATACGAGCTATAAACACAAAAGCAGATATTAACAGGAGGCTGTACATAAAAGAGTGCACATAAATTTAAATTGAAGACAATCATTGCAACTGCATGATGTACTACAGAAAGTTGACATAAAACAAAAAACAAGTGGTCATCAATAGAATCTCTACCCGTTTCAACTGAGTCTAGAAATTAGTACCAGCGGCCAAAGCATACAGTAATTACAAAACAGAATAGAATTATAGATTACAGTGTCGTGAGCAGACAGCAAGGTCATGCCAGAGTTTTAGTAATTATGAGTGATTCCTAGCTCCCCTGAACTGTCTGACCCAAATAAGTTTAGACAAGGAGGGAGACAGGTAGGAGGAAAGGTAATGTAAGAGAATATGCAGCTATTGCCACAAAGTCCAGGCAGATGGTAACACTTATTGAAGTAACATGAAAGCTAACTCTTGCGATAGCCTTACAGGTAAAAAAAGATATAAGTAGATATTTGTATTATGTCACCTGTCCTCTCATTAGCATTTCAGATTTCTTTAACTTTTTCATGGCATATATATTGCCAGATTTCTTCTCCCGGCACAAGCGAACCTGTTGTCAGAGAAAGCATAAAAAAGAAATGCATTTCAAACTGCAACCACATGATACACATAAAAAAGAAGGGGAAAAAAGAAAATTAATCAAATAAAAACAAGAATTCAACAAAACGATAAATTATTCAATTTAGTGCTCATGCATCTATGCAGCGCCTAACCTCACCAAATGCTCCTCTACCAATGATGGTCAACAGCTCAAAGTCATCAACGCATATTTTATGCCTTTTAAGTCGCATAAATTCTGTCTCTTTTCTTTCTAAATCCTTAATCAGACTGATCTGTTCCTCCTTCGGGACATCAGAAGAAGCTAACTTCCTTTCCAACACCCACCGTCTACAGCAGAAGCCAATCAAGATAATAAGAGTGAAAAACTGCATCTTTTAAATCAAGCATGTAAATAAAGAGTAAGAATCCACTTTTAAATCCAGGTTTTGCACCAGCCTTGGGCTTTTTTTATTGAGAAATACATAATGAAAAGGCTGATCACAAGTAGCAGCAGATTATAAAGTCATTGCCTAGAAGCAACAATTCAAGACTTGATGCTATGTAGTTTCAATGAACAGGCCTCATTAACAGAATACCTATTAGTTAAGAGAATCTAAAAGAAGAGAAGATGATAAAATTACTCTTATTTACCCAAGATCAAGAATAAAGCCTTTGTTATGATATAAAGACCAGTCCATCCATATAATTGCCAATTCTGCAGCAACCTAGAGTTGTTTGAGTGTATTATACAAATCCTTTGTCTATCAAATATGATGCTAATAGATGTAAACAGACAGTGAATTTCTAAATAAGTGGTTTGTCCTTAATCCACTAAGCATGAAGAGAAATTATTTCATTGGAAGAACATGGACTTGATTCTAACTACTAATGCAAGGCCATCTAGAAAATGCATATCCTAGGGTCAGCCTCAAAATGTACACAAGAGAGAAACAAGAAAAAAATAGTAACAAAAAAGGAGAAACCAGCTTCAAAGAAAGTAGCATCTACTTCAATCACTAAATTATGACTGCACAAAGTGTGTAATGGGCTAGAGGTCAACACAAGGTTCCAATTCACTAAAACTTACACAGCTCATCAAGAAATCGCTGTGATATTTTCTGGACAAAAAGGGGAAAAAAGAAAACCCAACTTATGGAAACTTTCTTGTATTAAGAGTTGGGGATGGGAATCCTCTTGTGTTTTAACCGCTTTTTCCTCAAGAGATTTAAATAAAGCTGTAAAGAAAGGCTCTAATAAATTAAATTTGATGCATTTGTTTTGATTTATAACCTGACGCTGGAAGTAACAAATCACTCTTCAGTATCTTAATGTAAACCGCTAGAGAACAAAAAATGACTTGGGATTATCATTAAATAGAACTAAAAGAAATGTAGATCATCTGCTAATTCACTTTAGTATTCTGATTGAATAATTGTTACATAAAGTAAATACTAAACAAAAGCAGCTAATGTAGCAACTAGCACCATTATTGCTCTTAAACTCAACTAAATTAAGCCTGAGCCATGTCTAGCAAATTGTAGTGATTAAAATTAAATAAGTAAATAAATAAAAGCATTATAAATTTCAACTAGATAAAATTTATTGAACTCCCAAATTAGTATAAAATCACAATCTAATCTTAATATTAAACATTTCAGATCCCACAATCTAAGGTAAATCAGTAAATCAACTAAGCCTAACATTATATTACAGCTGCAGATAATGCACAATGTAAAACATTTACAGAATTTTAATTCACTCTTATATACCAGTTGAACATATAGCATTTAAATAATTTAAATCAATCAAAATAATTAGAGTTAGAAAGAGATAATAGTAGTATTGATAATAATAAACCTCTCTTTTCGCTCTTGAATATTCTTCATTTGAGCTCTATAATGATTCTCTATGAACTGTTTGGCTGCCGCTACTTTCTCCATCGTTAAACTCGATCCTAGCACCTCCTCCTCTTTCGCCTCTTCCTCTATATCCTCCATTCTCTCTTATATACTTTCTCTCTCTAGAAACTGTTCACTTTCTCTCTCTAGAAATCTCTAGTTTCTCTTTCTATCTGCAGGTGCAAATTTCAAGTTTCTCTATCTATCTATCTATCTATCTACAGGTAAGGTTTTATATATCCCTGTCGCTCGCTCTAGTCTCCCTGTCCGAAGCTGATTTTAGTGTTAGAATTTTCTCTCTCTCCAGAAACCTCACTCTCTCTCTCCAGAAACCAAGAACACATCATCACTCTCTCTGATACTCTCGTATATTGCAACTACGAGGAGATGATGCGAGAGAGAACCTCAAAAAAACCCCAAATTGGCGAGACCTTCTAATCACCTGCGACAAATCTACATCCCCGCACCAGCTCCCAACAAATCATCGCCCGCCACGTCAGATGATCTCAAGTTGCTAAGTACTATTCACATGATGTGGAACAGTTGCAGTTTACTTTTAAGAGCAGAGGATATAATTCAACAATCTTTTTTGTTGAATAAAGCAAGGGAGTTTTAACGATAATTGTCATAAGAAGGTGTGAGTTGAGGTTCTCACGCGCGCTGATTGCTGCATGTGGTGGAGAAAAGTGATCGAGTTCATGAATGACGTTTCAGCGCATTTTAGTACAAAAAAGGTAATACTGGAGGATGGGCCCACCGAAGTGGAGAGTGATTGGAGCGTGCAGTTCAGTTGCGATGAGGGTGATGTGGATATATTAATTTCTGGTCCGTGATTGGGTGTCTCTGCTTAAAGTGTGAGTTGGTCTCTTCTGTTATGCGCTCATACATTTAATTGCTGTCTTAATTTAAAGGTACTTGTTTGAGTGTAGTATATTATAAGTTGTTCAGAATATATATATTTTTTAAATGTTATTAATAGCCCCACCACTTGGTGTTGGCATTTCACTTTAAACAAAAGTTTTCATTTTATATTTTATTGTAGATATTTAATTATTGGAAGGTGAAAAAGATACAAGGCCAACTATGTAGTTGCTCACATATATTTGGAATACTGGAAAAATAAATAAAAGTTTTTAATTTACTGAAATTTTAATGCTAATTTACGATTTTAGTTTACAAATTTAAAATTAAAGAAATCCTTTTACAAATTTTCAAATATTATATAGCATGAAGGGCTGTTTGATTTTTAAGAATTAGTAGAAAAATCTAATTATTTTAGTAAATTCCACATCAAATTCATTAAGAGTAAGTTCTATAGTAATTGAATATAAAATCTATAATAACAATAATATATATTAATAAATTATAAATTATTACCATTAAAAAATATAAAATAATATAAATATTTAAGTTTATCTTGCATCCACTTTAAATGTTATATTTTGTTATATTCTTATTGTTATTTTGGTCCTCACTTGTCTATTACCGCTCCTACTAAAAATATAAAATATTAACATTTTTTATATTTAAACAAAGATGATCTTATAACTAAATAGATGTGATTATTTCTTGAAAATTTTAATTCATGCATATAAGCAAATATATATATATATATATATATATATATATATATATATATATTAAATTTACATTGGATAAAATTTTAAATTTAGGAGTAATTTCAAATGTTTTAATCAAAATTTTGAAACACTAGATTTTTTAGATTAGGATTTAAAATATATCTGATAAATAAAGCTATGATAGATACATAATAAAAGAAACTAATATAAAAAGAATTACACACGAAATCTCAGCAGAATCTAGTTCAAAATATATTTAAAAATAAAAATAAAAAGCACAATCTAGCTGTGAATTGTTAAAATAAAAAAATCTAGCTGTGAGAACCGGCAGTGTACTGCCATAGCCATGTCATCTTGTGGTGTGTTGCGCTGTACTATAATTAACCCCGCGCGTAATTCGGTCCACTGCAAACACTAGCCTTCTTCATTTTATGCACTCTCGAACGTGGCAATTACTTATTGGTTAAACAATCATCACGTCCGGCAAAATGACAAAACCTGCGAATCACGAGGAGAGATCATGTAAAATTTGGTGGAATAGAGTACAGCATAGATGTGCGTGTGCGTGTGTGTGTGTTTTTTTTGTTTTATTTATTTATTTTGGGAATAAAGAAAAGAGGGGCAGCATTTTTAGAAGAGCTGTCTAAACAGCTGGTGGAATTGGAGTGTTTAAGAGATGTGTCTTAAAAAGGACAAACCAAAAATATAAGTATAGATACGAGGGCAAGGTTTGGTGCCATGGGAAGCCCATCAAAAAGGACGAGCCTTATTTTTTATTACTAGTATTTTATATGGTAATAATTATGAGTTTGATTCAAGAGGACGAGTTTATTTTAATATCAGATGATAAATATGACTTGGAAATTTATATTTTATAAAGGTTTGGCTATGGCAATGGCAATGCTTTTTGTTTTTTTCAAGGTACAGACAAGTGTTTGAGTCAATACTAAGGTTTGTCATGTCCTATTAAAGCTTTTTATGTTTTGACTTTAACATTTTATATAAACACTATTACTTGATTAATTTGACCGGCCAAATAACTTTTCAATTTTGGAAGTTTGTTTTTGACAATTGTGCGTAAAAATTAAGATCACAGAAATGATAATTTAGTCTACTGTAAATTGTTATTATCTTCTAAAGTATAGCAGAGAATCATAAAAAAAAAAAAAAAAATTTCTATTACATTAAGAAGAAATTAAAGTTATAGCTTATCGAAAATGTTTGATATTAATATTGTTAATTATGTAATTTATTTTATTGTTTAGTACGTATGAGTTTATTATTAGTTAATTTTTATTTTCAATATCATCTGGTTTGAACGAGGCCATTCTCTTAAATAAATCACTAAATAATGAAGGCAATAATTCTTTTTTAGGAAAAAAGGATCTCAACGAATTCCTTTAATTTTGAATATTTTGTAATTATTCTTAAGAGAAATTTTTTTTTTAAGAAAGTCCAGTGTTAAAATACATTAAACACTCTAATTAGTCCTATTCTATTAATTCTAATATAATATACTGACATGGCTTTTTATACGCATCGCATAATTTAACCATGCCAGCTTTACCTCACCCGTACTCCAATCAGGATTTTTGTCAAGTGACACTTTTCCAATTGAGATAACAAATTTCAAAAACATGTAAATTTTGCATAAATTTTTTTACAGATAGTACAAAAGATTATGCATTTAGCAATGGATTGGAGTTGTCGCCTGTAGAATAATAATAATAACATAGCAATAGAGAAAAAAAAGAAAAACAATTGAGCTTTAGGGATGGAACAACGATAGTATTTAGCGTTAGACTAAATTCGCAGCTAGATTGATATTAAATTTAATGCTAGATTTAGCGATGAATTTATGATGGATTTTAACGATTGATTTGAAATCCATAGCTAAAATATGACTATTTGATTTTTTTAGCCAATTTTAGTGACATCAAAAGCGATTTAGCGACAGTTTCAACAATGGATTTAGCAATAGATTCAGTGATGGATTAAAAATGAATTTTTAATTTTCTTAAAATTTTCATACTTTTATTATTTTCTGTCCTCTTTTCAATTTTAGTGACAGATTTAGCAATGAATTTTTAAATTTTTTATTACCGCACCTTAAGACTCCTAAAGTTTAGGAAAATGTGACGAGAGATGTGAGAATTTGACTTAAAATGTATAATTTTAGACTTTCGATGGGCATCGGTAACTATATGTATATCCCATGTTTCAGCGCCGGTCTGGTTCTAGATTTGGGTTGTGAAAAGATGGTACCGATATTGGTGTGGTAAAACATAAGATAACTACCTGCTACCGTAGGCACTCAAATGAAATTAAAGAAGGAAATTTATAGGATGGGCCTGATTTCTATGATCGAAGGAATTGACAAATTGGATTGGTCTTCCGGCCATGAGGCCGCGCCTAATTCTCCAGTCCCCTGTGATTGTAAACGACGTCGTTGTCTCCTTTAAACATTATGCCTAAACAAAGCGAAAAGGAGGTCCAATTTTCAGCTTCTTGTTTGCAGCTCATTGGCGTTTACCAGAAGAAAAGAACCAGAAACTGATAAAAAACTATAATGGCGGACCCTTACTATAGATACGGTGCTCTCCCAGACAGAGGTACTTTCTCTCTCATCCTTGCTAAAATCTTGGTGACCTTTATTTCTTTATTTTCCGTTCGGCTACCTATAAAACGCGAGAAAGCGCAGGAAATAATTGATGTTTATTCCGAGTAACATGCTTCAACTGAATGATCAAATTTAGCGATAGTTTCAGTATTCCGAGGTTTAGTTGTTAGATTATCAAAGACTAACTATTTACTTGTTTAACAATTCAATTTATTTCAAGAAATTTTAATTACAGTACTTCTTTTTGAGTTTTCTATTTGAATTCTTCTTGTTGTTGTGACAGGTGTGTATAATCATCCTGGTTACTTATCATCATCAGCAGAGGCACCGCACTTAGCTTCTTCTAATCATATTAATGATTTTCGAGACTCTGCTTCTGATTTTCTCCGTAGAGAGGTTATATTAAATTTAGAATTTTAAATTACTTACTTAAATTTTTTTGTTTTGTTCTCTTTTATAATTTTTGTTTTTATTGTATTTGTAGATAACTCCATTGCGGCAACCCGTATCTTATGGGTTGAATAACAGTAATAATGATGATATTCCAGTTCGTAGTGGTGTAATCCCAGGAGCTAGTAGTAGAGGGTACCTATCTCCTCTAAATGATCCAAGTTTACCAAGCCATAGACTGCGCGATACTTCCGTTAATGTTACCACTTTAGCCATCCCTGATGTGATCAATGACCAGCCGCCAAATTATTTAAGAATTAATGCTGATAGTCCTTCAGTTTCAAGAACTGAATCAAATATTTTGTTTGTTGATGGCCTCCCTACAGATTGCACTAGAAGAGAAGTAGGCCGTATCCTCTTTTTTTTTTTTTTTTCCTTTTTTTAACTATGCTTGAATATGAAATGTAGGAAGGGTAAAAGCCTGCTAGTTCTATAAGTTGGAATGTCTCAGAAACTATTAAATATAACTGTTTTTCTGTTTTATTTATTTATAATTTTTTCCTTGATGTATAATCAAAGATCTTTTCCGTCCATTTATTGGCTACAAAGACATCAAAGTTATTCACAGGGAGCCCAGACGAGTAAGTCTGCTACTTTACTATGCTTTTCTGAGATTAATTTAAGCATACATTACAATGCTAAAGGAAGTAGCTGCATTTGGTTACTGTCTTAAATACGCTTGTAATTTTGATTGTGTCATTGTCTGAAACTAAGAAACAACTTATTATGTCCTTGTTCATTTACCTTGTGCAGGCCTATAATCGTAGGTTTAAGTTGGGATATCCCTTGTGCACTTTGTGTTGAATTTTCCCCTAGGTTAATGTTTTCTTTTAAATGTATATTGTCACAATATGTTCACAATAATAGGGTTTCTACGAAGGAACAGTTGAAAATAGAGAAACACTTTGATCTATTTGTTTGTTACTCAAAGGGGTTCAGCCATTCTGCATTGTGCGAAGGACATGGTTTGTATCTATTGAAAACAGTTACTAGAAATATCATCGTTGATTTCTCATAATGCTGATCGCTCACCACCATTTTATCCAAGGAGTCTGTATACACGTGATATATTGATGCTGCTTTCTTAAATCCTGTAGTTCCTTTCCTTTGGTTTACCTTTATTTCGTAAGTTTCTCTATATATTTACAATATTTCAGGATGGAGATAAAGCTATGGTTTATTGCTTTGTGGAGTTTGCTGATGCAAAATGTGCTATTACTGCTATGGAAGCTCTTCAAGGTAAATTGTGAGCAAGAATATAAATTTTTTATTTTTCTATCACCAAACTATTAGCAAGATACTCACATGCCGTACCTCAATATCCATCACTAGCATGTATTTCACTGCATAAAACCTAAATTTGAACTATACATGCATATCAGGACTGCATCATGTTTTTTCATGTTTGCAAAAGAAATTATGTAGCAACAGTACTTTTTCAGGGAATTAAATTATTTTATCAGGATGTTGAATGTGAATTTTGTGCAGGTTACAAGTTTGATGATAGGAGATCTAACTCCCCTGTATTGAGGATCCATCTTGCTCGCTTCCCTTTCCGTCCTCCTCATGATCGCAATGAGCAGCCTGTTGCAATCCCACGTTAATTTCAATTAATGGGTGGAGAAAGAAGGAAGCTAACTGCCTTGTAATTATCAGGTTACAAAGAGAAACGTAACTTCCTGGTAAGAATGACGTAGTTAAGGTGCTAACACTGTATGAGCAATTTCTATGAATTGTAACATTCCAGTAGAGAGCTTGTTTCTCACATGGGTGTGTTGAGGTCATACAACACCTTACTTTGTACATGAAGGTCCATGTGATAATATAGGACTTAGGATTCTGTATTATTGCACGAGAAAATAATTTGAGGTATAAATTATGTTCATTCATTGTTCATGTGTGGCAGATGCAATTGAGCGACTTTGTTGGTGCAGTGAGCGGAGTTTAGCTAGTGTTTATGTAACACTAACATCTCAAGATTCCACTGCTTTCTGTTAACAGTCTCTTGTGATTTTACCTGGTTCATGTCAAAAGATGTTTCTGGTTGCTGCACTTTGTGATATATCTAATTCACCATTGCATAGTTTCACGTGAGTTTTGTTTTATCACCAAAAACTTTGACCATGTGCGGCCGAGGTGGGCACGTGACAATAGGCTCAACGACTAGATCCAGAAAAGGATGCGTGCCTGCGATATTAGAAATGTCAGTGCTATTTTTCCAACGCATGTTGATTAGCTTGTCATCGGCTTCTCATTGGAATATAGGTGTTGCTTATGCTACTAGTCTTTCATGAATGAACGTGTTCTTAAAAGTCTAATAATACATACATGTGTGTAACAATAAAAATATTTAATTATAATGATTATATAATTACTATGAAACATAAAAAAATGATTTTTTTAAAAAAAAATTTGAATTCTTTATATACTTGTCAAGGTTGTATTATGCAACAAAATTTATTTTTCTTTTCTATTTTAAAATTTCAATAATTTTTAGATATTTATGTATTTATCATTTCCTTGTTCTATATAATTGTATATTACTGTTGAAATTAATTTTATAAAACTAGTTTAATCCTACAAAAAATATATATTTTATAAGTTAATTATTAATAATTATTGTACATTTACCTTCAAATTGCAGATAATTAAGTAATGATTTATTAACCTAAAATAAATCATACTAATTATATTTTTAAATTGATTTATATAAAAATGATTAAAATATTAATCAATAAATTCAAGATAACTTCGTTTTAATAAGAAGAGGGATATGATCTTTTTAGTAAATTCGATTATCTCCTATTCATAGTTCTATATATAAGAAAGTAAAATGTATCATTATCAGGATCTTATGTCATCATGTCATTGAAGAAATCTTTTCCCAATGGCCCCTATTCTCTGTGAATAGTATTACATCAAATCAAATGAATATGTTCTCCAAGCCATTAACTTTGAAGATATACATGGAGCAACAAAAAAGATCAGAAAAAGCTACCCCAAAATCATTTTCACTGACCACTCATAATAATAATAATAATAATAACATCAATAACAACAACAATAATAATAAAAAGACACGAAGCAACCAAATCAGTACCATAAACATCTCTTGACAACTCTTTTTTCCTTCTTGTTGTTGTTGCAGCAAGCTAGTAAAATAAAACACAATGCTATTGCTTTTCCACTAAATCTATCATGATGTCTCACTTTTATCAACAGCAAAGTGTATCAGGATAAGGAATATTGTACCTCTGTTTTTGTTTATTGTCAAGTGCGTCAAGAATGTCAGCACCAACTCTTTCAAACTGGATTGAGTTCCTATTTTATTTCATCAACTAGTTCAAGAAACTCCGATATTCGCCATACGAAACTTGGATTTGCTTTCGTTGATAATACAAGGACAACATAGTCTCATAAAAGAAAAGAAACACTAGAAGTAGCAGCAAAAAAGGCTAATCCTCATGAGTGTCATATTGTCAAATTAAGTATCATATTCTAGTTGTATCTATGTAACAGAAGAGGCAGCTGAGAACAATTAATTATAATTCGGTCACTATCACTTACCCTCAAATTGCTGCAGCAGCATGCTTGACGGATCATTCACTTAAGGCTTGGTAGAAATCTTACAAACAGAAGCCTAAGATCAATGAACTTAAAAACTGATGCAGAATAGGATGACAGCCCATCTGGGTTCAGACCAACAAAACAAAATTGATTCTTACAAAGACTGGTATATAAGCATAGAAGTGGGGTCTTGTATTTGAAGCAGATGAAATTCAAAAATGCAACTGAGACTCATCGAATCGCTGATGAAGAGGTTTTATTCGTCCCCTAAACCGAATTCTTAAAATCAAATTGGATGAATAGTATTCGGTGAGCTGTGCTTGCATGATCAATGATGCAACTTGGTAAACCAAAAAGAGAAATAATATACAAGTATAGAGAATGGAATGAACCTGCTAAACTTAAAAAGTAGGTAACCAAGCAAATTATAATAGGTTCAGGACAAGGACTTGACAAATCCTACTACCTGTCCCCATAACTTAATGTCAACAAGATTCATGACAATTCCTATCAAAGCGAGAACCATCCAAATAGTGCCGTATCAACTAACCACTAAATGACATAAAGCAGTGCTGCAAACATCAAGCCATTAAGAGGTCCAGAAGAAGAATCAAAATTATAGTTTGACATTTTGTTTTGGTGTAACAATCAGAAGAAATGAGAAGCAGAAAAACTAGAATTTTCTGGTTGATTTGTGCAAACACATTCAGTGACAGATTTTCTTGAAGGATAGAAGCAGATTTCTGTAAGATGTAAATAGCAAGTTTCCAGCTGGAACACATGAAACATGCCCCTAGAATTCAGCAGAAAATGTGTAGAATACAGAAGTACTTTTATTATCAAGCTAATCACAAGATAGGGAACATGTCAAGTTTTATAGTTTTGATTTAGGCCAATCAAATATCAGAAAATCATATATCTGTGAACAGTCACTAACAATAAAGCAAGAGATGACAACAAAGCAGAAGTAAGAGTCCAACTAACATGCTTTCTTGAAGATCTGAAATTAAGACTAACAATAAGGTTAAGTTTAAGAGTCATACAATGTCAATTTCATTCATCTTTTATTCTAATTTGAGTATGATTACTGGGTTACATGAGTTACTGTTATCGATATGTATAACTTAAAATGTGTAAAGGCTACTATCTGCTAGCTGGGAGTGAGGAGAGGAAACATACTGTTTACATAGCTCCCCTTCAATAAAATATGATGAATGGAAATGGTTGTATTCTACAAAAAGAAAGTATAACGAACCAAAGGGCAAAAAGAATTTTGATATCAGGGAAAACTAACATTTTGAACTATAGAAAACCAGTGCCTGCATGACAGTGGTGCAAGAGATTATGAGCAATAGCATCTCTCGCCTTCATTGAACTTGCTGATCTCAGTGCAACCTCAGGTACCATTTCATCATCAACAAGTTCAACCCTCAACTTTGGATCAATTTCCTCTTTACGCAATTCACAAATATTATGGAGTACGCAGCATGCCCCAAGAACCACAGGTAAGTCCTGTAGTTTTACTTCTGTTCTCTTCTGCAAGCAACTCCATCTCCCTTTCAATCTCGTAAAGGCTTCCTTAGCGACACTTTGAACCTCCCCAATCTTCTCATTGAAGGCATGCTGAGTCCAAGTCAAGTGTTGCTGTGTGTAAGGCACCAAAACCCAATCCATTAAAGGGTATCCCGAACTCCCAACAATCCAAACATCTTTCAAAAGACCTCCATTAGCCCTTTGATACAAAGCAGACTTCTCCAGCACCTGATCATCAGGCATTGAACCAGGCCAACCAATACACACATCAGTAAACACCCCTTTCGGATCAACAACACCTTGAACTGTGATAGAATAAGATGTTTTCTGATTCCTTTCTGTATGCCTCTTATTAAAATAAGCAGCAACGCTAATCTTCGGAGCTATAATAGGTATATGAGTAGTATACATAGACCCGACAACATTAGGTATCCCTGAAATTGATTCAAATTCATTTTTAACCTTCTTCAAACTGTCTTCATCAGGCCATTGCAAATATTTAGGCATTAAAACATTCTTTATAGCAGAACAAACTTCAAGAACCAATTTATGACAAGTAGAAATACCTAAACCAAACCTCTTTGACACAAGTCTAAGTGGTTCACCAGTAGCTAATCTCCAAATACAGACAGCAACTCTTTGCCTGACAGGAATAGCATTTCTCAAAGTAGTATCTTCCTTTTGTATACACGAATGTAGCTCCTCGCAAATCAGGTCAAAAGTAGCTTTACTCATTCTAAAAGCTTTCTTGAATTCCTCCTCCGGATAATCAGGCCTGTTACATTCATCCCACCACTCTTTATCTCTGTCTTTCACCCATAATCGTCTCTGTTGACCACCACCGCCACCACTCCCTTGTTTTGCATCACCAGTTGCCTTGTTAGCAACACCATTAGAGGAAGCAGAGATAGCTGCAGCACCAGCTATTGCCCGCGATTTCTTGCGCTTAACTCGATCAGTTTCTTCAATTTCTGAGTAGTAATCTTGTAGATTGGAATAGTATTCAACCGCTGTTCTAGTCTTTTTCTTGTGATTTGCTTCAAGTAAATGTTTCTCCTCAGAGAAGGCTCTGTTCTCCTCTTCTTGATCACACTTTTCTTGATCTTCAATTAAAATCAAAGATGTGATTATACCACTCAAATCTTTTGTCTTTAAGCTGGTGGTGTTATTGCTGTCTTCTTCAAATGAATTGCTATCATCCTTATCAACACTTTCTTGCCTATAACCTTTTCTTTGCCTCTTCTTTGTGTTGTTGGTTTCATTCATTTGGCTAAGTGAGGGTGTGGAGACAAAAGGATAAGTAGTGTTCTTGTTCTTGAGTTGTAAGAGAAGAGAGTTTCATATAATTATAAGAGAAATAAGATATGGAAAAAGATTTAAAAACTTTGAAGCAAAAGACAGAAGAGGGTTAGAGAGAGAGAGAGAGAGGGAAGAAATAAGAAAGTCTTCTTACTGTTGGCTTTTCAAAGAATGTGTGAGCCAAGTGTGAACACAAGCATTGACAATAGTGGATTTGAGCAGGGTTTTAAAATTGACTTCAATTGTTTTGTACTCAATTTGGTAAGGCCATAAAATTAGGCAGCAGCAAATCTAATATCTATCGCCAACCCATTACAGATTTTGGTGAAAATACAGCGAATGACAATGCAAAATAGCAAAATTTGTAATCCTATTACATCAATATGGATGGCAAGATAGAGACTGAACTTTAAGCTCTCATTTAAAGAAAAGGGTAGAAAATCAGACAGATACATAATATATTTTAAATTTATATATTTTTAAATCCAATTGAAAGAATTTTAATGACTCAATTGAAAATTGTTTAAAAAATGGAGTTAATTTTAACAACTGTTCCTTTAAGTGCCAACGTGTGAAATAACAAGGTACCACTTTGACAAAAAAAGAATATATTTGATCTCTTCAGTGTTCAATGTGCAAAATTTACAGGTACTTTTAAGAATTTTGTCCTATAAAGAAATAGTATTGGTATTAGAAGAAGAGAAAAAGACAATTACAAGTATGAACGCGGCTTTGAAATGGTACTAAAATTATGGACTTTTAAAAGATGTTAGGGGGTGGCACTGGTGGCGGTAGGTGTACGACGCTGACTTGGGATTACAACAACACGGTTTTGATTGTTTTCTTTTTTTAATTTGGTGTATTGCCAATTGCCATGCTGAAGCATGAATTGCCAAAATGCTGGAAAGAACTAATTGGAATTCGTCAAATTGTAGGCCGTTGATTGGTGGGCCATTTAGGTGATGTGGGGTCCAACTGCTATTTTGTTGGCTTGACGTGCTGACACAGATTATTACAGACTTGATTTAAACAAAGGGCACGCAAGGTTTTGGTTGTTTATGATAGGGACTTTTTTGGGACTAGAACAAATTTGTTATGTACTTTAATAGATAATTGCCCTTGTAATCATTCTCGATTGAGCTGCTGTGTTTTCAGAATTTTTTTTTTTTTTTTTTTAAGATGATAATGAAGAAGTCCTATTTTTGCTTTGGGAAAATGGGTTTTGTTGCAAAACGACATACAACATGAGGAAAAGTAGAATCTTTGATGCTTTACATGGAAGTTAAAATAAATAAATTTGAGGCTGGAGAAATACCATAAACTTGAGGCTAGAAAAAAGCATACATGTCATCTAAAATCAATCACTTTAACATAAATCTGGAGCTGCTCATTGGATCCTTCTCGTGCGGTGCATTGCATCTTGTCAGCTCCAAAAATATATATATATATATATATAAGAAATATATAAATTTGTTTGAGGAGAAAAGAAGAAAATATTGGCATTATCAAAGACTATTTATATCTCGTCCAAATCATTCCATTCTGTCCATGTGAAACAATATTGCTATCAATATTTTACTTTTTTTTTTAAATTATAATTAATCACGGTACATGTTTAGGCATATAAATATTTATCATTTATATTAACTTTCAGATTAACTTAATAAGTACTTAAATTTTATTTTTATAATTTTTGAACATTCTAAATTCTCATTTTAATTTAATAAATATCTGAATTTTATTAAATAATAACATTAAATATTTATACATGTTACATATGAATATATTAAATAAAGCTACATGTCAAAAAATATTTAAATATTATAAAAAATATATAAATTTAGATATTTATTAAATTAAATAAAAAATAAAGTGTTAAATTAACTAAATAGCCAAAATTTAGGTGTTCCGGTATGCATTTTGCCTTATAATTAATATAAAATTCTACTTAAGCAAAGATTTTTCCTCTTGTTATCGAGAATAACGATGCACAAATGCATGATTATCAAATTATAACTTGTTTTGATAAAAAATAAAATAAAATAATGCTATAAAGTGCCAAAACACTTTTAAAAAATTATCTATAAAACAGTTGAGGAAGGAAAAGGTAGAAAGCTGATCTAACACTTGGAATGATAGCAACTGTGACTAACTAAAACTGTTAACAAATAACCAAAAGGTCCAAAATAAAAGCAATTCGTGTATTTTATTAGGAATGTTTTCCTGGAAAAATAGCAATTTTCTATAAAACATTGTCTAGCATTGATGGGTTTATTGTTGATTATCGTGTGTAAACACGCATAGAAAGATACATTTCTGGGACCCAAGAAACAATCAAAAGTATATACTATAAATTCAACAATATCCACTGCTTTTGACCATAGCACTTACAATTGGCAGAAGAGGGTAAAATAGTATTAGTAATGCAAAGAATAAGAAGGGGTCATTTATTTACCTTTGAGCAATAGGCTTTAAGTCTTAACAATTTCTCTTTTTCTTCTTTTTTAGTGTGTAGAATCACATTTTCATTGGCTAAAATGTTTGAGACAAGGTCAAAAGATGTGCCCAAGTTAACAAAAAGTTTCACGGCCTGGTTTCTATGGAGTGTGAAAGCAAGAATTCTAAGCGATCCGCCGAAAAGTCTGGTCCAGGTCTAAAAGAAGAGGAGATGGTGAGCAGCTATATCGAGCTTTCTACACGGGTTTTGTGCAATTTAACAATCTGAAACAGTCCGGTCCAAACTATTAAGACTTTGGATTCCTGTTCCCATAGAGAACAATAATACCTCTCCTCCTCTTCGAGGATGCAAAAATGTTTGAAACTTCAGAATTAACAAAAGTGGGGTTGGCAAACATCCAAAGACGTTCACATCACTTGGACAAAAATCGTAACTGTTCAGGGACGCAATTTGACTCCTAGCGCCCAAATTGATTATGGCAAATTTGGCCAAGTATTTACAAATGAGTACACTCGTAACAAATTAATTAGACAAGTATAAGTTAAGAAAGCAAGCAACGGCGTAAGAGAGAATGATACCAAAGAGTCGGCAATATACCTCTGGAATGACTTTGTTTGCTGGCAAAGATGCTCTTTTAGATTAAATAAAACCGAACTAATTGTGGGTCAACATCGCGCTCCAGCTACAACAGTTTCTTGCAAGTTTAATCAGCATGATTCAGTAACTTCTAAACTATTTTCAGCACTCAAACTACATAGCAGAGACAAGTTGATACATAAACCAACTCATCCATATCAAGGGGCATCAGATGTCGAGAATCCCATGTAATTGGCAGAGATGAGACTAAGTAAGAGATTTGCCAGCCCATTCCCGTTCTCTCCTCTTTTGCTTTGCTTGCATTCGGTTAAATTTTTCTTTCCCCTTCTCCAAAAGAGGGTCATGAACAACATAGTCATTTGGGTCTTCTCTGCGAGACATACGGTCCTGCTACAATGCAAGACTTGAAAACTTAATATTTTCTACTACTTGGTACCCATGTACTAGATTTTTAAAGAGCACTGCAGTTTCGACTTTTAGAAGCGTAACCATGATTTCAGTATTATTTTGGTACAACGAAATTAAAGCCTAATTATGAAGCACTGCAGCTTCATAAGTTTACTGCCAAAAATATCATTATTAAAAGAACTAACCGATAATATCTGGCTTTGAAACTCTTCAAGGAATAAATAAATTTTGAAAAGACAAAAAGAAGCTATATTTGCACATGGTAAACAAAAATGAAGCTTTTACCTTTCCAGGTTCAGGTGCAAACGCTAGGCTCATAGAGGCCCAGTCAGATAAATCCTCTTTATAAGTACCTCCTGACTCGGTGCTCGGTGCATCGGCCCTTTTAGAAATAGCCTTCTTAAACTTCTCCAGTTTTGCTAAAACCTAGTGGTAATGAAACCAAAATCAATCAAAAGATGTACATAAGTACCTATGAGTATGTATATAGTAGTTAGCTGCATACAAGAATATGAAAGAAATTCAGAGATCCATAGATGTACGAAAAGCAATCACAAAAGGTTTACAGGCAATAATTAATTAAGAATTATTTTCCAGTTGAGAGGATAAGAGTGAAAGATGAAAACTTTACAAATAATAAACATGGACAATTGTCCTTAAATTCAAATTTTTTTTTTTTACTTCCTCCATTCTCCCAGCTACCAAAATAAGCATTCACCTTGGCATTTGGAAAAGTTTATCTCCACCTAAAATCAATATCGACATCTTCATGTTAACCAAATCAATTTATAAGTTTTCCCAACACTGGATGAGATGAGAAAGCACGGGGCAGAACGAAAATGACATGGAGGGAAGAATTGCGAATGAATAGCAGTCCTAAATCTTTCTAAAGATGTAGAAGGATAAATCAAAAAGTCACATAATATACCTCATCCTCACGTCCTTGAAGTCTGCGCTTCTTCTGTTTTTTCAATAGTCTTCCTCGTTCAGCTTCACTAAATAACTGCAAGTCTACATTTGCATTAGCCATGCGTTCAGCTCTGGCTTCAGATCCTATTCCCTTTTTCTTCATTGACAACTTTTCCACCCTTGGCTGGTCATCATCAATGCTTTCAGCAGTGGACCTGGCTAGAATAAAGGTGATTTAATTAAGAGCAGAATATAATTATATAGTTCAGTTTCACACATCCTTCAGCCTTGTGCTCAGACTGCAAGCAGAAGAAATATTTTAACGACACAAGGTGACATTAAAAAGAAAGAGAATGAGGACATATAGATCTTACCCTGGTGCAGAAATTTGACGATTTTCTGGTCTGTTCCCTGCACAAACAAAATATGAATCATTAGATATGCATTAATAGCTAAGGCCACCATTAAAAAAAGTAGCAACCTAATATGAAATACATATAGGACAGAGAGATGACCCATATATCAAATTGGCCAACCATTTCTTTATTATCTAACATAATCAATAAACCATGCGTAAAGCTCCCACTTTTTTCAAAGTAAAAATGCAGATATTATACATAGATCTGCTTTGAATTCCAAAAAGTAACAAACACCATACGACTTCATGAAATAAAACCAAAACTGTAAAGGACATTGGTTTTCAACTGTACCAGAATATGTAATGAGAAAGTTCCAAGAACAGCAAACCTCCAATTAAAGATAGCCTCTATCAGCAAATTGAAACAATTTTATCTGATACATTTTTGTGAATATCAAGTATAGCATGTTAGTTGTTGTCATTCAATTTAGTAGTGTTCATTCACAATTTTCTAATACTTGGCAAGGGTATCTGTCAGCATAGCATTCTCATGCACCTTCAAGCAAGTAAACATTTTCCATAATGGGAATCATTATTAAAAGAATATATAAATTTATCAGGACTAGCTTATTCACTTAGATAAGTCTCTCACTTTCAGCTTCACCATTGCTGTTCAGTAATTTTAGGAAAGGTAAGTTTAAAGTCTTCAGAGTTAGAGAAAACAGAGCAGTAGTAATGCAAGTTCCATACGGTCAACAGAACACAAGTGCAAAAATAAAATTCCAAGAGTTTCAGAAGAAAATTCACTAAGAGATAGGCTCATGTCGATAATTATAATACCATTTTTCTTGTCCTTAGATGGGAGATTTCCATGGTCTAATCTTTTTCTGAGTATTTGTTGCCGCATCCGTGCATCAAAGTTAGCCTCATCATCATCATCATCATCACTATTAGAAATTTCAGCATCTGAATCTTTCTGCAATACATACTTCTTTGAGCTTAATGCTTCTCTCACAGACAACTGTAGATCCTTCTTCGCTTTGGCTTCAGCTGAATCCTGCATTGAATAAGCAGTCTTAGGGGCATGTCCTATAGATCATCAAATGCATCTCAATTTCTTTTTTAACAAAAAAGAAAAAAGGAAAAAGACGTCACTTACATTTGCATAAATGCATCTTATGCCCACCAACCTCAGAGGATAATACGAATTGTAAAGAATAATCACTAGAATAACTAAATTGCAAACTCCAGAACTATAATTTTCATTACGCCTAGGATCATAAAGGTGAAACACTTAATATTGACACTGTCATTTTTATAATTGGGCCACACACTATCATGAACATTAAAAGCTTAATATTGAAAATTAAAGCTTTACCAATTCTTTACTTGGATGCTCTTCCTTCAACAGACGAGGATCATCCAATACATCGTGACTACTCTTTATTTTTTGTTTAACAGCTGCTAATTCCTTCTCCTCTTCTTCAGCTTCTTCTCCAAAGGAAAGCAAGTTCAGCTTTCTGCATTATGCAGATTCAACAATAACAATAAGGGAAAAAACCTTTCCATTTCTCAAAATATGCCATTCTATCAGCCCATGGTGGTAGGTTGGCACTTACTTCACAGGTTTCTTCTTTGAATCTCTATTTTCAGCATCTGTTGCAGATTGGATTAAAGACTTGGAGGGTCCTCTTGGAACAATATCTTCAAAAGGATTCCATAGTACCTAAAAGGCACATTTGAAAGAATCAATCAAGGCAGTAAACTTCCTCAAAACTTTGTGAAACGGTATTACCTAATAACTTAAGCCAATGCTAAAAAGAAAAATGAAAATAAAGGATATAAGACAGATTAATGCATGAGTATTGAAGGTTAAAAAGCAGCAAGATTCCATGGATGCATTTGCAGGACCATTGAATTCAACTCCCGAAGGCATCAAATCTTCAAACAGCCCAAAAGTTGCTATACATCCTCATCTAAGAAAAGTTGTACATTTCGGAACACAGAGAAAGGACTTACCTCAACTGACTTAATTTTTGGAGGGGGATCCAATGGCCAATCATTTTTATCAGTTTCAACATCACCAAGAGCCAAAAGATTATATATCGAATCTCCAGTCACCTGAAAGCAAAAAAGAGGTTATATTGACAATAAATAAATAAAATTGAAAAGCATTCAACTTAAAATCACATATACTATTACCTTCCCGAAAATGGTACTCTTGCGATCAAGCCAATCACACTTATCTAAGGATATAAAGAATTGACTCCCATTTGAATGTGGGGAACCAGCATTTGCACATGCAACTATCCCTCTGTGATTAAATCGTAGACGTGAATGAAACTCATCACCAAAAACATCTCCATAAATACTTTCACCACCTGCAGATATCAATAAGCATCAGTATCCATAAATGTTACTAGATTACGAATTGTCAAAATTAGCATCGTTATAGGTTCTTGTTTTGGAATAAATCTTTAGCAAGCGTTCATTCAACAGAATTCTTGAAAAATTATGCGACTTCTTCATAGTGTTCGGAAAGTCTAAAAATGCAAAATCAATTCTTATGTTTGGAAAGTTTATAGTCTAGGGCTCTGTTATTACTAGCTAAAATAAAATGGCTCTGAAATTGGATCATATCATCTTGTTTTAAAAAAGAATTGTTATTTTAATACAAAGGAAACAAGAAAAGAAAAACTATTTGCCCCAAAAGAAAAATTGCGATTTATTTAGCATCCCAGAACATTTTTTTTTGCTCAAGTTCTATACCCCTATCTTGAGACAAATATTGAGTTTGTATAGGCATTTTGGAGGCTGCTACTGAAACAGCTCCTTCCTGTACTTTTTGCTGCTCTGCTTATTTCTACTAGAACTCAATTCTTTCAACTTAAAAAGCAAGGGATTTTAAATAAATCAAATCATGCAAAAAATGAATGAACTTTTGCAAAATATGTCTACTTTGGCATGATTTCATTTCTTTCGAAATGTTTTTTTTTTTTTTTAAACAAAAAGAGAAAAAAGAAATATCAAACTTGAATTCTAGCAAGTATGATCTTTCCAGACATGAGAAATAACAAAATTCGATTCAATTCTTGAATTTTTAGACTTTCCAAACACAAACCATCAAGAAGTAAGTCATACATATAATAGACATACATATAATAGACGATGTTCGTTACTATAGTGCTAAAGACCTTACAATTTGAATGATATTTAACAGCAAACAACCAGACAACTAATTATATATCATTCTTGACGAAAAACCAAAATAAAACCCCCCAAAAAAGACCCTATCTTAACGAAACCATAAAAATATGCAAATTGAATTGGGCAAAGCAACCAACAATAATAACAGTGTCCGATAAAAAAATAAAATATAACGGTGAGTTAATTACCAGTGCCAGTGCCAGTGGGGTCACCGCCCTGAATAAGGAAGCCTTTAATAATACGGTGAAAGATGGTGTTATCGTAGTAACCTTCAAGGCAGAGCTGAACGAAGTTCCTTACAGCTTTTGGTGCCTCCTTAGGCCATAACTCGATGTCTATTGGGCCATGCGTTGTGTTTAATATTACTTTCCCCTTTGTTGGTGGCTCTAGCACGTATATTGCCGACATTGTCTAACCACCTTATGCAGCATCCGCGGATGCACTCGATCTGTTTGCGACTTTGTACCAGTGACAAGTCCTTAACGTTGTTGCTTTTTCTGTCAAAGCGGTACCGTTTTGTGTTGATCATTAAAAGATTTAATCTTAACCCATGGCCTAACTTCTATATTTATTTAAAATCCAATTTCGATCAATAAGGTATTGAATATACTTAGCTCTTAAATATACATCCCACCGTATAATCTATAAATTTTCACATTACAATTAAAGCTTAATGAATTTTATATAAATGTATATCATCATAATAAAACTATAGATTAATAATTGCTATTTGGTGATACTATTTTGGGTAAATTTCACCAATAATTCTTGGTTTTATAGGTATCTTTTATTACAATTTTTAGATCTCAATTTCGAATCGTAGTACTTATATAAATAACACTTAAATAAAGTTCTTGAATAAAAGAAAAAAGATTATGAGCTTAAAAAGTTTATAGTAATATAAAATCACTTCAAATTCTTAGCAGAATTTATATTAAAATCAAGCTAAAAGAATTTAAATGATTAATAACACGTAAAACATAAAGATAAGCAAACTTCAACTTGAAGCAAGCTCTGATACCAAATGATAAGAAATCATTATCTTAGCAACCATACACTCCAATAACTAATGAGTTATGATACATATGGAATGCAAGAGAACACTCTCCATTAAAGATGATTTCAAAACCCAAGGATATCTTCAAGTGAAATTAGAGAAAACTAGTTCCAATAATGAAACTAACACTTAAATTTAACTCCAAACGCCACAAACCAAGTATGGTTTAATAAGTTAAGAATCAAACACAAGATTTGGGTTAGAAAACGTCATAAACTAAAACAAAAATAGTTTGATAAGTTTAAAGTTCATGTTAGAGCTTAAGTAAAAACACTCACAAAGAGTAAATAAAGATTATCATTCATCAATTCCTCTTACAAATGAATTTGGCTTTGATATTTATAGCCAAAACAAGACAAAGAAACCTAAATAGATGTCTTTTGAGCTTTCCCACGTTTTCCCCTTTAATTCCCCTTAAAACTCATTAAAAATTGTTATTTTTTTACATTGATATCACTTATTTTGTAACTTCCAAATTACAATTAAATACGTGCACTCATTTGTAACTCCACACAACATACATATAACTCACACCTAATAAAATAATTCTTAATTAAATAAAGATAATCTAAAACAATTACTTAAACTAAAACCCAAAAGATAAGAACCCATATAAATATAAATTAAGCCCAAAGGTCTAATCATAGCCGAATGACTTTTATTTTTTAAAATGGACTGAATGCTTCAATAAAAGGTTGGATTTTTATTTTCACGCATGAGTTGCATTTCCATTTTGGACCTTTTAGTGCATGCTTTCGGAATGGAACCTCATGGTAGCCTTGATTCATATAATATGTTCTACTGCCGTCCCATCCCGGGTCATCATGCAATAATAAATTCAATGATGAAGATATGAATAGTAATTAAATGAATAATTTTAACTTATAATCAATTAATCACAATCGCCATTTAAAATCTGCGCATGACATGTGGATAACAAATATATGACTTTAATTCACAGATTTGACGACCTCTTAGCCCTGCTCCGATACCTTTGGTGGAGCGAGCCGAACTGACGGATTATCTAATCACGAAAAATAATTAATCAATAACGTTGAAACATTCGATAATTAAACTTAGGTCTAGATTCATAGGACTGACTGTCTAAAAAAATCTTTTTGACTCGGGTAAATTCTACCGAAAATTTAGCAGAACCTCCCTTAAACACAGACGTTTACCCCCCGCAAAACGGGTCCAGGACCTGCCAGAAAATACTTTAAATATTCAATAATTTATTTTAACTAGAGTCGAGTCCCCAAGACTTCACTATTTTTCCCGACTTCGCCACACATCACAAATCACGACTAATGGTAGACAGTCTGACAAACTATTTATTTTAACTAAAAAAATTCACATAATTTTGTAATAATCAACACCACAAATAAACACATAAATTTTACTAATGAAATCTAAAATCAACAAGCTAGAGAAATTAGCGAGACACTTGATCGCTCGGTCGACTCGCCTCCAGCCGCTGGAGTCCGATCGACGATCCGAACGCACCAACGGACTCGAGACGACACGCTAATGACGATCCCAGCTTTCGATCTTCCAATCCGACCCCCGATCATCAGGAGAGATTTACGGACGATCTCGGCCATCGATTTTCAAACAGAGTCTGATCGCCACGAAACCTGTGCCATTGAAAAGCTGAGGAGAGTCCGGATATATCCTCCGATCAGCCAAAGCTCGCCACCCATTTTCTCTCTCCACCGTGAACTTCCAACTTCGACCACCATTTGCGTTACCGCTGCTCCCAAAAGAAAGCCCACCGCTTCTTCTCTCTCTTTTTTTTTTTTTTGGCTACCATCGCCACCGTGCCTCCTCTCCCCCTTTTTCTTCTTCCCCCCGACGCCGATTCCCTCTTCTTCTTCTTCTTCTTCTTCCTTTCTTTTTCTTCTTCTTTTATTTCTTTCCTTATCTGCAATTAGTCCCTAAACTTTTTTTCTTTACCATTTAATCCCTCAACTTTTTTAATTACTAACAATTTCATCCTGTAAAATTTCCAATTAATCTTTAAACTTTTCTTTAGCTTTTCAATTAAGCCCCTAACTATTTAATTTGGGCTGAATTAGAATTATTGAAAATATACAATTACATATTTACCCTTGCTTTTAAATGTAAAATTACTAAAAGGTTCTTAACGACATATTTAATTACAAAAATACCAAACATATAAATTTTCATTAAAATCCCATATTAATAAAATTATATTTTTAAATCCTTATTCCAAAATAAATTTTCAATTTAATCCTAACACACAATTAATTTAATTAATCAATTTG
This sequence comes from Ricinus communis, assembly GCF_019578655.1. Classification (NCBI taxonomy): domain Eukaryota; kingdom Viridiplantae; phylum Streptophyta; class Magnoliopsida; order Malpighiales; family Euphorbiaceae; genus Ricinus; species Ricinus communis. The sequence goes on from NC_063258.1 coordinate 29,994,686, forward strand.
CTATATATTTTTCAATTAAAATTAACACCGTTTGCTAATTAAAATTTATCATTCTCCGCTAATTCTTTTATAAAAATATTATTTACTAATTCTTTCATAACTCTCAAATATATAATTTTAATTCTTATATTCATTTTGGAAAAAATTGAATGACAAAAAAAAAATAATTTATTTTCCAAAAAATTTACTTAATTTCTTAAAAATCAAACTAATTTGATATAGAAAATAACTCCCTTACTTGTCTAGCATTAAAATTCAAAATTTCATTTAAACCATTATTAAAAAAAATTTCCGAGTATTACAATTTCCATCTAATGATTGATATAAAAGTTAAATTTAAGTGTGCTTCATGTCATTACTTGAAAGATTTAAGTATCTAGATTGGAAAAAGGACAAGAAGCAAAGGTAATGTCAACTTTTTTTATGAAGATATAATTTTTTTGTCTTCTCTACTGGTAAAATGATAATGACTTCTAACACTTTTTTTTAACAAGATACTCTCAAACTAGAAACAATGAAATGGAATCACCCCTTTTCATCTTTAAGCTCAATTAAGAAAACTAAACCTCCAGCTCTACAGCAAAAGCAAAGTTAATTATTATCAGCAGTGCGAAAAGGTTACATGACAGGGTGATTGTTTAGAGGTTAATAATTAGATGTCCAAAAATCAAGCAAGAAGTAACTGGAACCTGGGCTAGGAAAAAAGATTCAGAAGCCTTGTCATGAAAGAAAAGCATAAATAAAGATAGAAAGGTAAAAGGGGTTACAGTAAAGGGATTGGTATCCACAAGGCTGGATTAAGTTTGGAGAAAGGTATTTGTAAAAGTAAGAAGGGAATTGTCAAACAAGTTTTGCTTGGGATTCTTTCTCCCATGAAAATGAAAGAATACAAAAATTACATGCTGCAAAGTCCACAGAGATCATAAAGTTAAATATCATTATTACATTTGGTGTATGTAACTTATGCCAGTGCTTGGGTCCCCCAACTGTTCTTCCATGATCATCGTATCCATGCAAAAATCAACTTAATCTTTGAATTAAAATCTTCTAAATGGGAAACATTCTTGCAAAGGTCAAACGAAAAGCCATGGTGATTTCTTGGACTCTGTAGGCCCAATAATGTGTGCTCTGCCCATCTACACATGCATCCATCAATATCACCACCGAAAGAGGATTTAAAAAAAATAAATTTGTGGCTTGTTCATTATTCAACCAATCTACAGAACCTTTTTGTACTTTAGAGACCCCATATCTGTATTCAAAGAAAAGGATAGCACCTTATACCAAAGATACCATTGCCCTCTTCAGAATCCATTTTGTCTAACATTTAAGGGCAATTTTATGTACTTTATGCTGCCTATAAGAAATTTTCCTCAAGAATTAGTAAATTATTTAGCTTCAAAGACTGGTGGTGGAAGTAAATGGTACCCTTTACAGCATTACACCACTAGAAAATTAAAAGAGCATCTAAAACTAACTTTTCTTTCCAAAAAAGCCTTCCACATATATATAAGCTTCACCTTGGTCCTGTCTAGTAGGCCACAAACATCTCAAAGCTGCTGGTTCTTCCAAAGCTTATGTAAGAATGAGTTACGTCAAAGATGTTGTATCTCCAAGAACAACATGGTGTGTGTTGCTATGGAAGGTGGGAATAATGGGTATGATTCTGTTTGCTAGAGTAAAATCTGAGGAGGACGACGATCAAGCTGCAGCTGGTTTACTATGCATAAGCGATTGTTCTACTTGTCCAGTTATATGTTCACCACCACCTCCTCCACAGCCACATTATGAAAATCCACCTCCACCGTCTCATCATTCTTCACCTCCTCAATCTTCCTATCATTCCCCACCACCGCCGGCTCCACGATCAAGTTCCTCTTCGCAGCCTCCACAATCATCATCACGGTATCCTTCACGGGGTACTCCTCCACCACCTTCTTCTGGCTATTATCATACACCTAATGCCCCAGCGCAGTACCCTTACCCTTATTACTACTTCTATTCCTCAAAGGCCTCTTCACTTGATTACCTTCCTCTTCATGCTTCCATTTCCTTTTCATTTTTATTGTTTCATGTTGTGTTCTTTTTTTGTTGATCAGAAGTCGTGCAGATAATGTGAGGTCAGTATAGGTTGGTAGAAATGACTAATTTCATATGTATTCATGTTTTATATGTACAAGTCAATGTTACTACAATTATCTCTTGACAAATTTTTTATCAATTTTTTCTGAATGTTAAATATTTTTTTTTAATTAATGAGAACATAGTTACAAGTGGAAGATCATCCACATGAAAGATTAACCGAAGTGGGAGAGTCTATGGTGACTTTGAGTGTATAAAATCAATTAAGATAATTTATTGTAAAATGTATATCCAATTATTATATTTTCAATAAATATCATATGTAATAGCACATTAGCGCAAATTTATAAATTAATCAAATAAATATATACAGTGGAAAATGCCAAGAAAAATTTAATTAATTAAAGCTTCCAATTCATAACCTCAGCGCTAAATTTAGAACATTATCAATAAAGGTAAGGGCAAGTTATTTAAAATTAAAAAATTCAGTTGTAATGCTTAAAGTATTTTTTTCTTTTATAAAAAAGAAAAAGAAGGAGCATCCTTGCGTCGTCGTTTCAGATCCAAATAGAACACAAGTAAGCCAAGCCAAGAGACATTAACATGATCAGCGGCCAGGATGACCGAAAAAATGTAATAACAATCTATCTGGGGCCCGCAAAACCAAATTAACTTGACTGGAACGGTTACTCTAGACTCACCCGCGCGACCTTCTTTTCCAGATCTGAGAAAACAAACCAAACAAAAGAAAGGGCTCCTTTTCTTGTTTTTTTTTTCTTAAGCAAAAAAAATTTCAGATCTTTTCGTTTCTCTACAAAACTAACCAAATCAAAACACTAAATTTACACTAAAATGGAAGTGGAAAATGGAGATGACACATCGGCGATGGCTAACCTCATCCCTCTGGCCTCCGTCTCTCAACAACCTTACGTCTCTGAGCTTCTCTCGTTCACTCTCGATCGCCTCCACAAAGTAATCTTTTACTTTTAACTTTCGTTTTTTTATTTATTTATAGATTTATATTTTCTTAAACTGTTATTGTTGTTTTTATGGAAGGAACCAGAGTTACTGCGAGTTGATGCAGAGAGAATTCAAAGGCAAATGCAGGAAGTAGCGGTGGGGAATTACCGTGCATTTATTGCTGCTGCCGATGCATTGCTTGCTATCAGACAAGAAGTTTCTTCTATTGATAACCATCTTGAATCTCTGGTAGTAGTCATAACTTTTTTTTATTTTATTTTATTCACTCTTTTTTAAGTTACTTATTTCAACTAAATGCTCATAGTTGCTAGAATCCGATCCCTTCAACTTAAAACAGTAACGATTCCCACAAGGCCATTAGAGGTCTTTTTTGGAAAAATTACTCACATTGTATTTGCTTCGAAGTTCAAGTTGATCTTGGATTGGACACAATGCATGGGGGCATGAACGAATGTCATGGAATATTTCCATATTGCTGCTGACATATTGAAGAATGTTAAGATCAACAGTCTCAAAGCTCTTAGGGTTATTAGACCAAAATTTCAAGTGATACTGAATGGCCAAAGATGATATTTTTAGAGGGATCCGACGTTGAGTTTGTTTAGGGAGTCTCAAAAGTTAAGAGCTTCACCTTAATTGATTTCTGTTGGGTCAATTCTTGTGTTTGGGAAACCTATAGTTGCTAGAATTCAATTCTTGTCTACTTTAGAGAAAAATTGCATTTTGAAAGAAATGAAGTAATGACATGTTTTTGCAAGTATTCAATCATTGAGAAGCTCGAACAAAGCTTTTAAATGAGAAGCTCTTGGGCACATGCTTTTCCTTGAATATGGTTTTGATTTTAATATGAACATGTTAATGTATTCATCTTAATTAGGCACGTTTTTTGTTGGAAGGTTGAGATACATTTACTCGGAACTACAAAGGAGTTCACTGAATATCATCCAACTCCATTTTCTAATTTCTCTATACAAGATTATAAGAATTTAATGAATTCATTCTATGTTGATGTTTGGTCTTTTTCTCCTATTGGCAGATAACTGAGATCCCAAAGTTGACATCTGGCTGCACAGAGTTTATTGAATCTGCAGAACAGATTTTGGAGGAGAGAAAGATGAACCAAACATTGCTAGCCAACCATAGTACATTGCTAGATTTGCTTGAGATTCCTCAACTTATGGACACGTATGTGCTTCTATGAGATTCTTATGGTCGTTTTATTATAGTTTAACTAATGAATTATTAAAATCTTGAAGGTCTGGAATGCTGTCATTTTGAGCATGTGATGTTAATTCTTATAAAATCAGAAGCTCCATTATTCTCTATTATTTTTTGCAGATGTGTAAGGAATGGAAATTATGATGAAGCTCTTGATTTAGAAGCATTTGTATGCAAACTGTTGACTATGCACCCTAAGTAAGTGATCTATGTGCCATTTCCTTGGCACTGACTTTTGTGAAAGTCACTTTATTAACACTTTGTTTTTCTTAATCTCCTCAAAAGATTACCTGTCATTCAAGCATTAGCTGCAGAAGTTAGGCAGACCACACAATCTCTTTTGTCTCAGCTTCTCCAGAAACTTCGATCTAATATCCAGGTAGGTATTTCGATAATTATGTTAAGCTATAGCTGGTAATTGAACCTAATTAAGTTAGGTACGTTGATTGGATTTTATGAATGCTTGTGCTTATGCTCTGCATTGCAGCTGCCTGAATGCCTCCGAATTATTGGATATTTGCGTCGGATTGGAGTGTTTAGTGAATATGAGATGCGTCTGCAGGTGATGCCATACATGTTTTTTGTGCACAGTTTTACTTTTGGGTTTTGCGATGCTTGCTATAAAGACATTTAAGTATCTGTTATGTTTTTTTGGTAGATATTCAATGTCCCTGTAATTGACCACATTAGCTTGTCCTTCAGTTTCTGAGATGTCGAGAGGCATGGCTTACTGGTATTCTAGAGGATTTGGACCAGCGAAATGTTTATGAATATTTGAAAGGGATGATAAATTGCCATAGGATGCATCTCTTTGATGTTGTTAACCAATACCGAGCAATATTTGCTGACGACACATCAGGAAGTGAAGAAAATTATGACGGTGGGCTTCTTTTTAGTTGGGCTATGCATCAGATTACTGCACACCTTAAAACTCTTAAGATCATGCTCCCCAAGATAACTGAGGGTGGTTCTCTGTCAAATATTCTGGATCAGTGCATGGTGAGAATCTGACAATTTAATATTAGGTATTTCATATAGTGCTGGTTTGTTTCTTCAAGCTTTCTATTATGAAGTTCACATGCATTTATCTCTCTCATAAGTTTAGGAGTTCCAGAGAATGACATTATTTACAAATATACCACTGTAGTTCATATCATATCCTTTTTAATTTTGTTAGTGGCAAACTGAATTAAAGCTCATTTAGTCCAAATTTTTCTGCTTCACACAAGCTATTTTCTGTCATCAAATCAGATAATTGTTCTTACAGTCATGTCTGGGTAGTAGACAATATTATCTGCATTTCAAATTTTGTAAACCGTCTTATTCCCTCACAACTTCTCCGCACCTAATCCCACTTGGAAAATTTTATACTTTGTTTGTTGGATCATGGGAGACCTACTGAATGTGAATTAATCCTGCATTTATTTGGAGGGCATTTGGCATTTTGATGCAGCCAGATTTTGATGATAATGTTACTCATTTATGTTTTTGACAGTATTGTGCAATGGGACTTTGTTGGGTTGGCCTGGATTTTCGGGGCTTGCTTCCATCACTTTTTGAAGAGTAAAGATGCATTTTTATTCTTTTTCACTTTGTTTTCTAAAATTATAATTCAGACAAGCTAAGTTCGGTTATTTTGCAGGGCTGTTCTAAATTTATTCTCAAAGAATATGAGTACCGCAGTTGAAAATTTTCAGGTATATGTCAAGTGGTTATGTCTTGAAGATTTTTCCTGTCCTCCAAGTCAACTATTTTGCATGTTAGTTTCTATATTTTGATCTGTCTATTGACGGTACTCTGTAATGTGATTTTTCCAGTTAGTTCTGGATTCCCATCGCTGGGTTCCACTACCAGCAGTTGGCTTTCCAACCAATAGTGTCAGTGAAGAAAATCAAGAAGATGTGACTCCACCATCTTATCTAATGGAACATACACCTCTTGCAGTGTTTGTTAATGGTAAGTTTGATGTATGTTTTTTTGACCTTGCTGTGCTCGTGTTTGAATTTCAGTTATTGCTTGATTACCTATCTCAAAATGCAGGATGCATGGTTCTCTTTTATCTGAATTGCTATAAATCAGATTTCAAGCTTTAATTGATATATGATAGTCTGTAAATTGTTCTTCAACGCAAAAATGATTCATGTAGAGACTGAAATTGTTGAGGCTTTGTTTTTACATGATTTGATTTATGGATACAAGGCATTTTCATTGATTATATAGTTGCAGGAAACAGCAGTCTAGTTTTTACTGGATTGTTCATTTTATTGCATTGACTGACATATGTTGGTGCTCTAGGTGTATCTGCTGCAATGAACGAACTACGTCCTTGTGCCCCCTTAAGTTTGAAGTTTGTGCTTGCTCAAGAGTTAATTAAGGGCTTGAAGGCTGTTTCTGACTCCCTATTAAGGTACAATGCGACTCGGATGCTCAGAGAAAATGAATCTGGACTTTTCCTCTCACTTTGCCGAGCTTTCATAGAGGTGCCTTTCTTAATAACTTGGACTCATTTTGCTCTGCAAATTGTACCTTTGATTGGCCTTCACCACCCAATGCATAATTACTTGCTCGCACCTTTTATGTAGGTCGCTTACCCACATTGTGCCACATGCTTTGGTCGCTGTTACTCAGGGGGCACTGCTCTTATTATGGATGCCAAGAATTTATATGATGGTATTAGCCGCCTATTAGCAACCTCTCCCTCAAGAGAACTTCCAAGACCAGTGAATAACCCCGAGGAAAAGAGCATTACAGAAAATGGGAACCTGCCTGTGGTCGAAAATGAGGTCAGTACGGATGTTGAACAACCACAGCCACAGGGTATGAATGCAGCAACAGATGAAAAGGAGCAGAAAAGTCCCACCATACCAACAGACGAAAAGCAACCTGATGCATGAAACATCAGATCATGGTATACTCCAAGAAAAGAATATCCTGATAGAGGCCCACCATTAATTTTGTAGTTGATTCTTTTTTCTATTCAATTTTCTAATAATGTGTACTAGTATCCTGTCAAATGATATTTATTAGATTCTTTTTGATATTTGTTGAGATATACAAGAGAGAGACTATTTCAGGGAGAGTTGGATATATGTAGATGTATTACAGCGAAGACAATATATAAAAGGTTATTCTCGTGTAATGATCTGAACAATGCATGCAAGTGAGTCTGTGGTGTTCATGTCTACGGCTTCTGTTTATGCATGGGCTAAGCCAGACAGAGATGTGTCCTCTAATTCTGTAATCTACCTAATACACTGGAAAATAAAAAATGAAACAATAGACTGGAACTATTTTAATCCTCAAGAATTACGATGTGAGTAGTTACAAGATTATAAGTTTGTGTTTTTGCAAACAAATCAATGCACAAACAGAGATGAAAAAGATAACCAAAATGGAAAGAAGAAATTGTTTATCATAAGGATTTATTTGGTTCCTCAAATGCAGAAAACGGTGCGTTCGGTTGCTTCTGGACAAAATCTAAAACCCTAAAACCCCGCTGTATCTGGCATTCTCTCTCTCGCATATGCGCTGCTTCTTCATTGCGTGATAGAAAAGGTGCAATTTTCTTGATCATCCTTTTAACTTCTCTTTCTTTTCATTTTTCGTTTAAATAATAGGTTTTCAGTTTCCAATCTATCAACGCTTTACTTTATGTTTTTCACTCGATCGAGAATCGAGCTAGCACTTTTTCTTCTTTAAAGACTGAAGAAGCTAACTCAAGATAATGATTCAACAAAGAAAAATTTGATCAGTAAATAAAAATCGGAAAATTTAATTAGAGAATATATTAGCAATTGAAGAATTGATGAACGAAATCTATGATGTGTACAAAATGATCCTGTTTTTAATTTTTATGTTAAATTGACTCTGATATTTGACTATGATTTAGAAAAGCTTCTGTAAATGGCATCCGACGCTCAGCAGCATTCATCCCAGAAGTTACAAATTTACTCTTCTAACACTGGAGTCACCTCCTTCTGGAGAGGTTCCCCTCTCTATCATTTTCATTCCCAGATTTGCACACAGAAAAACACATTTTTCTCTTTTATTTTTTATTTTTTTAATTTTTATTGTATTCTATTTCCAGAGAAGTATGAAAGGGATGCTAAGAAGTATTGGGATATCTTCTACAAGAAGCATCAAGATAAAGTAACGGCAACATCCAATTAGCACAATTTTTTAAAAGTTTTTCTCTAATATGGATAATAATAATTTATCTACTCTTCAGTTTTTCAAGGATCGGCATTACTTGGACAAGGAATGGGGTCAATATTTCACAGTGAGCAAGAAGACGACGGATGTTTTATCTTATTGTTTGCTTAAGTTCTCATTTTTGTGATTTTCTAACTTTATTAATTTGATGTTTGCAGGGAGCAGGGAGAAAAGTGATTCTGGAGGTAAATAGTATATGTTCTCCTAGGCAGCATAGTGTCCCGCCGTTTAGTTAATGATGTTAAGTGATGAATAATGCTGATCAGCAGGTTGGTTGTGGAGCTGGGAACACCATCTTTCCTCTGGTTGCAACCTACCCTGACATTTTTGTTCATGCATGTGATTTCTCTCCACGTGCTGTTAACTTGGTTAAGGTCTGGCTACTTACATATCTATTAGCTGATTCATTGTGCCTATATATCATATAGCTGTCCTAATTTCTTGATTTTAAGAAAAAGAAAATTATCTTCATGTGACCATATAAATCTAGGGATAGACATATTGGATTTGGCATTTAAACTTTAAGCAAGAAAGAATATATATTAATAGTTATGGTAAAAGATGTTGGTTTTACTGAAATTCTTACTTTGTATCAAACTTTGTCTAGATGAATTGATATCGAGCATAAACCTAAGGAAGACTACTATTACTTGTGTCAATTAAGTGGTAATCCCATTTTAGTTAAGGGTTTGCATTTATGGTTTAGCATAAAGTTACTAAATCTTTTTTCTTTCACTACATCTTATATCATCCCAAACTCACCCCTTATTCTATTTTATCCTACAGCTTTGAAATATAAATAATCTATTTTCTTTCTTCTCTTATTTTTCTTAAAACTTTTAAGTTAGTTTTCTATCCAGCATGGTTAAGGTTGTGCTGCAAATTTAGTAATGAAAAGTAGTGATTTATATGGACTTGATTGTCATCTGCCATTTAGTCTTGATTTGGGATGTCTGACATGTATTTTAGGAGAACTTGCCTTGACCTTGTTCATTTTATTCAGCCTCATTCTTTTCTTTTTTCCTCTGTGGTACACAAGAAAGAAGTCAGCCAGAACTCAGCTACGTTTTGCCTATGTATAATTATGTTTTAGCTGAAGTATGGATCTCCTTTTTTTGTTGCAGACACATAAAGACTTCAACCAAAGCCAAGTTAACGCTTTTGCGTGTGATCTGACTATTGATGACTTAAGCAAGGAGGTTTCACCATCTTCAGTTGATATTGTGACAATGGTGATTGTTAAGCCATCCATCTTTGTTATTTAAGTGTTTTGCCTTCACCCTAATGTCTTCACTCATTAATGTACCCACCGCACTTTATTCAACTATCTGACATTTTAAGCAGATATTTGTCTTATCTGCAGTTTCCCCTGAGAAAATGCCTCTAGTTTTGCAGAATATTAAGAAAGTTCTAAAGGTAAGATTGATTAATTATAACTGTAGATCATATAGGACATACGATTCTTTGCAAAGATTAATTATTAGTTGATGAAACTTCAACTTTTTTCTCTGTTCAGCCAAATGGTTGCGTGCTGTTTCGTGATTATACTGTAGGCGACCTGGCTCAGGTTGAGTTGCAGTTTCCTTTTAACTTAATTCTGCATTAATTACTTAATGCTTAAATTTTAATATGTCAACTTTTGTTGATTATTGTGCTTTCTCTCTGTCTGCATTTTTTTTTCTGTGATCCATTAGTCATCCCCTCTTAATTCTTTCTTGTTTCTCTCCCTCTAAATGTTTTACCCTGAGGCACAGGCTCATGTTTGTAAATATTTATCCAGCCAATTACTTTAGTGATGCAAACTGCTTGTGTTATAGATGTTTAAAGGTTAGAGTCTCAACAATCATTTGATAAGATGTTCTCTAAATTCTCCATCTCTGATAATGGTTTGGAGATTATCCTGACATCAGAATCTATAAGCATTTAGTCTGAAACAGAATAAAGCCACACCTCTGACCCCAGCAAAGAACATTTCTCTTTCTTATTTATTCTATTCTTCATATGAGCATTTTATTTTTCTCATTTCTACATATATTGCAGTCCTTATTCATCTGCTTTTATTGTATGAACAGGAAAGATTCACTTGCAAGGATCAAAAGATTAGCGAGAACTTTTACGTGAGGGGCGATGGCACTGTAAGTTTTAAAATGACTGCATTTGTTGTCTTGGGTCTCATTGGCTTCCAGATATTGGGAAGTGAGAATGTGATCTATCATCCGCAGTCTTTGGAGGAGTTTAAAAACAAAACAGATTACTATGGTGGTCCTGTTGCTTTATTTCATCCGTGATTTAGCAATCCCAAAGTTTTCTCTTTATTTTATTTGAAAAATAAATATTCTTTTATGCTCTTTTGTTTTTATAACATAAATACTCTGCATCTCATGCTTGCATAGAAATCAAGTGAAGCTTTTTCTGGCTTAGTTTCTCATTCCAGTATCCTTCAATTTCTATTAGCACCACAAAGAATGAGAAAATACCTGATTTCTAACCCTGATTTTTACTCTCAATTACCAAGAAGGGCATTATTTTAACTAATTTAATGTTCTATCCTAATATATGGCCTTCGACACAAAGAATGAGAAAATACCTGATTTCTAACCCTGATTTTTACTCTCAATTACGAAGAAGGGCATTACTTTAACTAATTTAATGTTCTATCCTAATATATGGCCTTTGACATTTATTTTTTCAGCGCGCTTTTTACTTCTCAAATGACTTCTTGACAAGCTTGTTTAAAGACAATGGCTTTGATGTTGAAGAAATTGGTTTGTGTTGCAAGCAAGTAGAGAACCGGTCACGTGAACTAGTTATGAATAGGTAAATGATGGAAGACAGAGTATGGCGAAAAAGTTAAGCCTTTTGCAACTGGGCAGTAATATGCCTTACTTTCTTTGTTACACACATTAATACCATCTGGGTGCAACTGTCTTGTTGGATTTTAGGCGTTGGATCCAAGCTGTATTCATGTTTTCAGACACTTCAAACTCTTCTTTTAGTAAAAAAGTTGAAATCAAGGAAGACCTCCTTGGTCAAGATAATGCTGAATCCAAGGTCAAGGAAAGTTTTCTTAAGGAAACTTTGGATGATGTTGAGGTCGACATATCTGAAGGTCTGGCAGCTGAAATGTTTGGAATTTTGCCATCCCTTGATAGTGAGGTAAATTTTACTTATTGTTGCTTTGTTATCTTAGTTCTGTTCAAGTATTAGTTAATTATTATGAAAATCTGATAGACCATGCTTCAAATTTTGTTTTAACCTGAAGCTTAATTTTGCAGCATGATTATATATTATTTGATGTGTGTTTATGGAGTAGGAATTGATTATTAGCTTTTGCTGTTTTTCAGTTTTCAGTGTTTTTCCTTGTTCACAAATTAAGATATTCTCTAAAGACGTTGATCCATCTCTCTCTCTCTCTCTCTCTCTCTCTCTCTAATAATTTTGACATAGGTCATTGAGGTTAAACTTAAAGACCAGATTTTCAAGATTAATGTGGTGTCCAAAGAATACCAGCACACATGTAAATCAACAGGATTGATGCTCTGGGAATCAGCTCGTCTGATGGCTTCTGTGTTAGCTGGAAGCCCAACTATTGTTGAAAGGAAAAGGGTGTTAGAGTTAGGATGCGGGTGTGCAGGCATTTGCTCTATGGTTTCTGCTGGATCAGCTGACCTTGTGGTTGCCACAGATGGAGATACAAAAGCACTTGAGCTGTTGTCGCAGAATGTTGCTTCTAACCTTAGAGCACCATCCCTTGCGAAATTGATTGTGAAGAGACTAAAGTGGGGAAATAGAGAACATATACAGGCCATCAAGGAACTCAATTCTGGAGGTTTTGATGTCATAATAGGCACTGATGTAACTTATGTTTCTGAAGCTATTTTACCCTTGTTTGCTAGTGCAAAGGAACTGATGGCATCCAACTATAATAGAAATGATGACAAACCTGCACTAATTCTCTGCCATATCTTTCGCCGAGTTGATGAACCATCTATACTTTCATGTGCATCCCAGTCCGGTTTTAGGCTGATTGATAAGTGGCCATCAGAAATCTCAGTTGATTCATCCGGAGGCATCATTAGCTCTTGGTTTCCACAGGATGGTTGTGAGGACTATATCCCAAGTTCAGCATTGAATATCATGTATTTTCAAATGCAGTAAAGTATTTCTTTTATTTTCTAATTTGTCCTTGATTTTCTTCAATCCAAATATGGTACGACTGAATCCCTTGATATGTTTAATATCGTCATTCTACCTTGTATTAGTTCTCTGTATTTTTTTTTCCTGAGGCGATTGACATGCTAAACAGGATTGATATGGAAATATATCCTGCATTTTTTACTTTTTTAACTAGAAAAGGAAAAAAAAAAAAAAGAGAATGGAACATTGCATGAAATTACTGCCACTTAGGTCCAAGCCACCGGTTGTGGTGTTCCCATCCTGATTAAATATTCTTCCTTTCTCAAAAGAGGAGGGGTTGCTGGCTAAGAAATTCTTTCTATTAGGTTTAGTGCATACATGCAAATAGAAGAATAATACTTATTCAGAGTAATTTATACTTTGGTGTTTAGTATTAAATAGTTGACACATGTTCTTTTAATAAAAATTAATAAATATATATTATTTATCTATTAATTTGATATACAAATAGAGATATACAGCCTAGATAAGAAATTTTCTTGGCAACCAACATTTTCTACAGACTAAATAATCTTAATAGGGTCTTTGAAGTCGAATTCCGTACAATGAAGAAGGCTTTTGGCAAAAGGTAAAGGTAAAAGTCTGCTTCCACATATCAAACCTGTAAGCCTGAGATGTGAGAGAGTTTATCGCTGGAGCTTCTGATTGGAGCTGTGCTTCTTTACTTTCGACAGAACCTTATGCTCTTTATATTCCATGTTTTTTCGTTATTTCATTGTCAGGTTTAATTTGATGGTCAAACAAATCTCATTCCCGAACTTTTTATATTATATACCCTCTTTTCCGATAATTCACATCTAAGAACAGTGTCAAAAGCCATTTATATATGTTGTTTCATTACAGTTCTCCAAGGTGCTTGTTTTTACTGTACTAGAACCTAAAAAAATTGTTCCAACTTGGATATCAAAATTGATAAAAAAAGAAACTAAATGATAAGTACAAAGCAAGTGGTTAATGGCCAGATCACATGTTTTAGCACACAATTCCGGCGACCTATATGTATACATTCATTATTGTTATCCTTTGATTTCAATTGTAAGCAGAGCTCGCGCGAGTAGCCTGTGTGATTGTCAAGTGCAGGTGCCAGGTAACCCTGTAGACTTAAAATGCTTAGAATAATAGATGCGACTCGTTAAGAAACAACAGACGAGTCTTCCAAACCTCAATAGTATTATTGTGTTCTCAAAATGCTTGCCCTAACTGAACCATTATAAAATTCTGAAAATGCTTCAGATGAAGAAAAATTGATATTGTAGTTTAGGTTTTCTTTTCCATTATTTCTCATTATCCTGGACTCCATGTCAACGAGGCAATCATCCTATAATACTTATTTTTTTCTTTTATTTTGGTAATCAACCAAAGGGGATTTATTAGCTCAAAATAAGAAAACCTATACAACAAGAGAATGCAAAAATAATAAGCCAACCATATCACCTGGTGGTCAAAACAATATAATGAAAAGAATTAACACATTCTCTAATCTGCTGATAAACCACCTCAGGATAAGTCTGCTTTTGTCTGAAGATAAGATGATTCCTTGCCTTCCATGGAAGCTGCAAAAGCAACCCTTATTGTCTTACTTAAAAAGACTTCAGTTACCCTTAGTTTTCCTACAAAACCATGAAACTTCTCTGGTCCAGCTAAAAGGCCTTCTGCCATTACAACAGATCTGAGAAATCGGGCAACCAAAAAACAAGCGCTTAATCGTCTCAGAGAGATAATTAACTTTAGTCCCAACGAAACAACTTTTTTTTTTTTTTTTCCTGTGCGTCACCAACCAGCATATAAAACAATGTCGAGGAACGTTCATGGTCCACAAATCAAATTATACCAACTAACCTGCATAGCTTTACCTCTTAATTCATTCCAAGCACTTGCCACATTTAACTTCCCATGTCTAGTCAATTTCCACTTAATCACTTCATTTCCACTTCTGCCAGCTTCTATGTTTGCAACAATATACTGCCAAGCATTGTCACAAATATCATTAACAGGATCAGGGAGCATCCAGGCGCCATATCTTTGCATTTGAGCAATTATGCTATAATTGAGACATAGATGCAGTTGGGAAAAATATGCGAGCTTAAATATATTGACAAGAACTTTGTTTAATATTAATGAAGAATTTGTCATCCGTGCTTAAGTGGTGGACATAACTTTTGTGGATTAGAACTTGTAGGATTACTTCGAAAAAAGTAAAAGAGAACAAAGAAATAAACAAATTAGACAATTTGACTAATCAAATTAATTCAAAAATCTTCCTGATCAAAGAATGTGAAAAAGAAAGAAATTAGTTAAGATTAAGCATTACTATATATCCTTTTCTTTTTGGGTGATCTTAGTTTAGTTGATTAGGCAGTGTTACTAACTAGGGCTGGCATCAGAAGTTGATTTTTAAATTACTTTTGTTTCTTTCCTATTTGATTCGTGCAAGATTGGTAAGATTTATACAATGTGCATTGTAATATGTGTCAGTAGGTAACAATTAGGCGTAGCTCAAATGTCACTGGAGTCATCTTCGTGGCTGCGAGGTCTCGAATTTGACCTATTAATATATATATATATATATAAATATACATACATATGTATATCTTACAGCAGGTCATAAAATGACAAGTTGTTCAGGCATAGCTATTACATGTGCAACATATTCCTTTCGTTAATTGCGCTCTATCTCCAACAATAAGCTAAAGCTGCAGAGCACTAAACAGACGAGTGATTTGTAAGAAAAAATTAAAGTATAATGAAGAGGAATATTGATAGCTTTTGATTTACAGTAGACACAAATATGAAGTGAATGAGGTTCCAGTATTTGAGGAACCAGAAATTTTTAGCGACTTGATTGTGGGACTGAACTGAACTGAAAAAGTCGAGGTATTTTAGCTAACAACTTGACTGTAGGGCTGAAATAGTAAATGTGGACGTGGTTTTTTCTTCATCTGTGGAATCGGTCTATCAAGTGTAGTATGTTAATTAATTAGGGTTAATTTTCAATTCCATATTTGCATTTATTATACAAATTCGATCATCAGGTCTCCAACTATGAAACATAGCAAAACCACATATGTATATAAAAGGATATGTTTTAAAGTAATCTTGAGCCTTTTAAGTTCTCCAGTTTGAATGTAGCTGCTGCAATCAATCTTTACTTTAAGTTTCCCAACTCCGCAATTGAACGCTATGGTACTTAAAATCAGGTTATTTCAAGAAAATTCATAGCAAATTAATGACTTTATATTAACTGAACTGAAAGAGCATTCATCGTATCATATGTATAACATAGCAGCTCAGCACTACAAGGACGATATCAGATATGGATCTTTAAGTGGATTATAGCCACAGAAATAAGAAAACTACAATAATATTGCACCCAAATGCAAAACAAATTGAAAATTCGTCCCAAATATGATCACAGCTCGATTGCAGATCCAAATCTGCCCGTTTCCTCGCTTGAAAATTAGTAGTACACCATCAAAAAGAAGGAGAGAAAGGAAGAAGCAGAAGACGTAGTAATTACTGCACAGATAAGATACGTATGTTAATTTATTGCCAAAATCCAGTTCCCTTTGAAAAATAAGAAAATATTAAAAAAAAAAAAAAACTGCCGCATGCCTTATGTAGTGTGAAGACACTTTCTTTTAGCTGCTATACATCAGAAGATCATATATCCTTTCTGCAGGACCATAGAAATTATGTACCTTTAGGGCCAAACATACATTTTATTAAATATTCTATAGCCGAAGCAATAATCCCCGTTATTTTTTTATCAAATCTTGCACACAGAGATCAATAAGACTTGTCCATGATCTATATGATCCTTGAAGAGAGAGAAAGAGGATACTTCAAATGTATCAGGTCAATATTCTTGTAATGATGAAACACAACAGGAATCAGATCTATCATATCTTGAGCACAGAAAGGTTGATTAATAAAGTAAGAACCCATCAAGGAAAATAGAGAGAAAAATATAGGTGAGAGAAGCAACATTGAAGAACTTGAAAGAATCGCGATGGTGAGAACTGATCAGATGAAGTTGATTTCCTTTATCTATATTTAGTAGGAATCAAGTACTGATCAAGTACACCTTTCTTATAATTATGGCAAGTACGATTGAAGAACACAAGTACAAGACCAAGATTGTCAATGATCAATGACAAAAAATGACTTTTTCCTGTACAAACTTAAATCGTGTACATAACGGTGTAGTTAATGAGTTCTTGTCTGTAAACTGACAACAAACAGTAGTACATATATGAATCTGAATAAAACAGCGCAAACCGTTCATTCTAATTTATGCAAGTTATCTAAGATTATAGATCAAGGGAGAGAGAGAGAGAGAGAGAGAGAGTGGCGGGGTGACAGATAGAGAGTAAGCACGCAAGGCTTCGAGCATGAATTCATGCAGGAAAGTACCATGTGTGCTCACTCTCTTCTGTCACCTCCCTTACCCTTGAAAGCCTTTTCATATTCAGGCAGTATAAGCACTATCCAGGTAGCATGTTCCACGGTTTCTTCATATATATGATCAATCACCATCATTCATCAAGAACAGAAAAAACAAAAACCCTAATTTTGGAAGAGACCAGAACTGTTTTATGCACAGTACTGTAACTCGCTATGCTTATGATTTGCTGTGGGTAGAAGTGATGGCATGTTGGGCCTTTATATAGAATGAAAAAGAGCCCTATTCTCTAATATTATAATCAAATGATTTAAGATAAGAGAGAGAAAGAAAGAAAGAAAGAAAGAAAGTCATATAGTAGTATATGTTTTGAATTTGATCCCTTTGGCATTACAAGTTACAACCCCAACCATACCATACACATTTATTCAATTACTTTTACCAATGCACCTTGTAATTCTCAATCTTTCTCCCAATCCCAGCATCTTTCTTCTTTATCTTCATCTCTTCAACCCACTCAATCCTATCTCTCTCTTCCCGTGCTCTGCTCAATCTTTTCTTTACTTGTATATATTAAATATGGCTCTCTTCTCCATCCTGTACATTTTTGACAGAGGAAAGGGTGTGAAACTGAGTACTCTTGCCTTCTTTTTTCTTTTCTTTTTTTAATTATTATTTTTTAGATATATGGCCTTTAGATACGTAGTTCAGCCAATTAAGGTTTTTCTTTATGTGAATAAATCAAATACGATCACGTCCCTGCCATAGCAGCCCTGGCAAGTCTAATTTTCTTTGAAAGTGTTTTAAAGTCAAGAAACATTTAAAAGATTTTGAATATTTACATTAATTCAGCTATGACGTAATAAAGCAAATGCTTAAATACAAGAAAAAAAATCTTAAAAAATAATTTTTTTTAGCTGGGTGTATTACGAAGTGCATAAAGAGGATTGTTATTTTGGATCATTGCAATTATCGGATAAAGTTATAAGATTATTTCTAGAACAAGAACTTGCTGAGGTTTCAACAAGATAACTTCATTTTGTGCTAAGCAAAGGATTTGGTCAAATCTTGAGCATTAAAAGGAGAATAGTTCATGGTGAGATTTGAATACGAAAGTTGATTTCTGGATTAGTCTCACTCGTTTATGAATTATCGGAATAAGTTTGATGGGATGAAGTAAATAACAACAAATGGCATATAAGAGATATTATCACTTTTTGATAGAATATTACGAATAAAATACTGCCATTTAACATGAGAAACGACTCATTTTCCATATTTCAAAGGTTCATAAAAGAACTTGTAAGTATTCTCAACCAACATATATATCAAATCAAATTAAAAATCATCAAGATTCTATGCCCATTTTTCAAACTAACCACCTTGAGTATCGACATTCTTGAGCTTGTTGGCCAATTCCTATGAATTTTAACAAAGCAAAGAGATCGAATAAATGATTTAGCTCCAGCAGGAATGATATATGTGTGAACAATATCCACATCGCATCACAACGTTATGGTTGGTGTGTAATTTAAATCAATGGAAAATTCAATGCAATGACCCTATATCTTGTATATTACATAGTGCTTAAGAAAATTATGATTCCACTTGTTATTGCATACAATGCTTTAAAGAAGCATATTGTTGATCGAATCTGTCTATTATCTGATCATTAGTTTAATCAATCGAACTATCATTAATTTTTCAATCTAACAAAAAATCTTATTTCTCTTTTTTTTTTCCAAAGAATTTAGATAAACCAATTCAATTCTGGTTTGCTGGATGTTAATTTTTCAGTCTAATAAAAAAAATTTAATTCTCTTTTTCTAGAAGAATTTAGATGAACCAATTCAACCCTAATTCGGTGGATGAAATTCATCATTCAATTGGTTAAAATGGTCAAATCAATTTGACCAAAATTATAATTTTAGCTTCAGATTAAACCAAAATGACCATCAAATTATAATTTAACCAATCTGTCATTTTCACTTTTTAAATTAATGCTTACACATGCACATATATCGTACATCAACACTAGAGAAGTCCACATATTGAGATTAATAATTAATATAATAGCCAAATCTCACCAAGCTTGAAAGGAAAAATCCAATAGTCAAATTAACATAAAATTTCAAATTCTACAACCCCTTCAAATTAAAAAAAAAAAAAAAAGTTGATGCGCCAAAGGAGAAGAAATTGAAAAGACTAATTATACAACTAAGCAGGGAATATGAGTAATTCTTTTTTCATAGTATATATCATTGGTATGATTTAGCTCTTGTAGTTTCTTAACTATATCATTCTTCTACTTTTAGATATATATTTAGCTAATTGAAAATTCTCTACTCCTTAAACACAAACAAAAAATTACTTAATTAAACAACTGAAGTAATCAACCAAATAAATAAATAAGAATCAAATAAAAATATATAAACTCAGTGTTGATTTATGATACTTTATTTGATATCCGACAAAGATAATGTTCTCCAAGTTATAGATGACAATGTGTTGTTTGAGTGTCACCATTAAAGTTAACATTATGGTTGATGAGTAATGAGTAATGACATTAACAAACTTTCCTTCTCTTGACAAATGCAACGCCACTTGTTCGACATTCCAAAGATGCCATTTCCTATCCCTTTTAATTAATTTAATCAAACTGAAAACCATGTTTAAACTTAACACAACCAACAATCGTGCTGGTCCCCTTACCTTTGGAAAAAAGAAAAAGCAGAACAAAAGAGAAAAAGGAGGAGTGATGATTAATTAAATAATAAGGGTGAATTAATCATCCAATGACAGATCAACAGAGGCTAATTAACACAAACCCAAGCAGAAAGAAAGATCTAATTTATGCCCCTAAAGCAACTTAAAGTATATATGCTTTTGTATTGATTATTGTTAATAATGATAAAAAGAATCATTGACAAATTGCTCTAACCAATCACTTCTGCTTCTTGTTTTCTTGGACGTCATCCCTTTTACACATTCTTCCCTATTCAGCAGTATTATTGTTATTGGATTTGATACTTGCGTAAAGTACCTAAACCTAGCTCTTTAGTTATCTTTATTTATTTATTCATTCATTTAATTTCACATCATGGGTAATTATACTATTTTCATTCAAGATTAGTTTCGTTTAAACCTGTATTAAACATTACTTTAGATTTTACATCATATACTAAAATGAATGTTACCTAGGTGTTAAATTATATCTTATGGGTGACTTTGCCAATTAGTCACTAGTTGGGTAAATAAATTCTATAGCTAGGCAGAGTGAAGTGGGGTTTTTCTACTTCTAATGATGTTGAGAAGTGGGTAACAAAAATAAAAATGTAATAATGTAATGTGAAGAAACATTTCCCATTAGGGGAAGTGGGCATTACAACTTTCCCTTTTTAGGAGTGGGAGATGAGGAGAGTGCTTACATACATTGTTTTGATTCCCATCAATAACATCAAAGCTAATAAATAAATAAAAAGGAAACAAAAAGAAAAAAAAGAAAAAGAAGAAAATATTATGTCAAAAAAGCATATTCCACTTGCATTACTAATTATGATAAGCATGCACCTAAGCCACGTAACTTTAATTTTCTATTGTTCTTTTAATATTTTTTTTCCTTCTATAGAAACACTAAATAAAGAGACTTTCTGATCATCTATCTATCAACCATGTCCTGTTGATGTCCCTATCCTCTCCGCCACTTTCGGCAAGCAAAGAATGGAATACAACACTTTGATCTTTTGTTATGGCTACAAGTGTCGGTTTAGGGTTAGTTAGAATTTGTTCTTGGTCTTGAATTGCCAACCGTAAGTTTTTGTCGTCTTTGCTATATATATATATATATATATAGCAGCTGGCCCAGACCCAGAACCAGAACCAGAACCAGAACCATCTCTTCCTGTTCTTAATAATTACTATTTTTGTTTGTGATCAGAAAGGGCAAAATCTGAGAATACATAGTAGACTCCAGTAAAAAATATATCCTCAACCTAGCCTGTGATTATTCTATGTGAAGTTATTAGTTATAGAGCAGTGAATAAATGAGAATTAAGACATATTATAACTGAAGGGTTAATTATAAATTACATTTTACGTCTAGACAATGTCTTTAAATTTGAAGAGGAAATTATAATATATATCGATATATGTTTTCTAAATTTATTTTAATAATATTTTCCTTGTAAAAGAGAAAAGGAAAAAAGAAAGGGAAACTTTATCTTTAAGCTGTTCTTTTTCTCCACCTCCCAACAATTCTTATCATTTTCCAAAATATTGTGGTGAAGTATACAATATGCGAATCTATATGTGGTCCTCCTGTGAGTTGTGCGGCTGGGGTTCTCATTCATCACCCGAGACAGTGGGGGAAGGAACTCTTTGTTGATGCTAAATTCAAATATATCCTCAATCATCAAATCCTCAGATTTTGAGAAAGTGTTGAATTCGAATAAAAGTGGGATAATTACATCTCCAAGGGTAGCACCGATATTCCAACATTTAACACAGGAAGCAAGCCTCGAGTTGTCGTGATCTCTCCAATGTCTGTCTTCCCATAATTTTCCAAGAAATGTAAAATTAGTTAGTAACATTTAGTGTATGTTGAAGGGGTACTTAAAAGCAAAACCCGAAAGAAAAGAAAGGAGTGCCAGGTGGTGTACTCAAATAACTCACATAAGTTTTTAATAGAGCATTTAACAACGTAAATGGCAATGTTTATGCAAATTAGTATTAGTATGTAAAAGATCTCAGTGAACATAGAATTAGACATTTAATAATGAAAGTGCATGTGTATAAGAATATTAAAAAATGAAATATAGAATTGAAGAGTGGGGAGGACCATGATATTCTAAAAGAAGCATGTGAAGGAGAGAAGAGGGGCCATGTGGTAGATCACATGCAATTCTAACATACAATTATGCAATACAATTGGGTAAGTGCGGAGGTGAGTATCAGATCAGTCAGCATTGTATTTATATATTTATCCCAACAAATTAAAACTTCTCCTGAAACAAAATTGGTCGGAAAGGAAGATTTATAGGTTTTAAAACTGGTAATGATGAGGCAGGCCATGGGACTGTGTGTTTGGAGTCATGTGTCTCTCTTTCTCACTTTCGGCCTGGTTGTATGCAGACATTCAAACATACATTTGTTTCCTCAATATTATATTAACATGAAAGCCTTATGCCTTATCTCATTATCGTTCTTTCGTTTCTTAATTATTCAATCAAGTAGCTATTATTATATCTTAATCCCATTTCACTTCATCCTTGCGCAATGCCCCAAAAGTCCACACTATTTTATATCTTTCATCTGCCATCTTTTTCCCAAATCCTATCACTCTATCTAATTCTATACCTCGAGCTTACACTTTCTAAATTGGTTATTTTATTTTTATGTATATTCACAGCCGAAATTGATTTGCTTTTTAATTCCAAAACTCTTAAATATCAGTAATATTAATTTTACATATAATTAATAAATCAATAAATAAATACTTTAAGATATCATTTTACATTTCCTGCATTAACAAAACCTCAAGTTACTAAAAATATTTTGAATTAATTTTTTAAAAGGGTAAAATATTAAAATTTTCTAATAAATTTATTTTATTCGATTATTTATAACCCACCGTTCATAATACGTTGCGGATTGAGGGTTGAATCTGACATAAAAGGATTTGGGAGGCCTTTGGCAATGGATAAAGAAACCTTAAATGGGAAGTAGTGTTAGAATTTAAAATTTATGACCGTTCAAATAAAAAACTAAAATACAAGAGAACAACATATTATATATAACCGTACAAATGATATATATACAGTTAAATAACTGAAAAAATTATATATAAAAAAAATGAAAAGGTAGGAAGAGGAAATAATAATAAAGAAAATCCGATGTTTGATAGATAGAAAGAGTTTGGGCCAAGTCCAAAACCTCTAAGAGCAGAACCTACTTTATAGCTACGAAACCCAGCTTTGGTTGAACACTCATAAGAGTATAATGATCTGTACTTGCAGGGAAAGGGACAAATAATCATTATTTACAAAATCAAAAAATTGTTTTATAAACATAACTCATTATTACTCCTCTTTGCATTCATGCTTGAATTTAGTTAATAAATAAGGTATCTAGGACAATATACTAAACATATTTATATCAGTTTAAGTTCATTAATTGTTCTGGAAAAGAAAAGTTTATACATCAATTATGTGTTTTATGTAATTTGATCAATTTAAATTTATTTTACTAAAGCAGAATATTATTTAAAAAATTAAACTATCATTGAAAAGAAAGTTTTATTAAACTCTTTTATAAACTCATTTTATTTTATTATTTTTAATTAAAATAATAACAGCTGTGACATAGACAACTTAATTTCTTTATAATTCACACTCATATAAAAAAATTATTTTACGGAATCGCATTTGTTCTAAGTTTGGGATTAAATGATTATACAATAAAAGTTTTGATCCCTTAAAATAGTTCGAATTCGGACTATTTGATGGATTGATAAATGTTCAGGGGGCAAATCGACTCTTTGTTGAAACGACTGAATGAAAATGACAAAGCAGCCCACAACTACTAGACAGGAACCGATGGACAAAGCTCAAAACTAAGGGAAAAATCGAGAAATGAAAAGGTGGTCGTTAAAAATACGTTGGACTGCCTAACCTGCCTCCATCTCCTTTTTCACGCTCTTTCTCTAATCTGCAAACCCAGAGTCTCAGCTCAGTTAGCTCCTCCAAAATCTAAATTTGAGAAAGAAAAAAGAAGAAAAAGATCCAAGGAGTTTGGAAAAGAAACCCTAATCTTAACCCTAAAATTCTTGTTAAAACCTCAATTACACCCATTCTCAATTCATCACTCGCTCTCAGGTTCATATCATTCTTTTGTTTAGCTTTCTTCTCAATTATCTTCACTTGTCAGCTTCCAGTCTCTCTCTCTCTCATTGTCTTTCTTTTGTACGTTTAATGTTCTTGCACATAAAGCTTACTCCTTTTTAATGTATACGTTGATAACTTAATGAATAAATTTTGTATTTTAAGTAAAAGATTCATAATTCCATTGTACATGACTTTGTTTCCTTATGTTATACCGTTCTTCAACTAAAAGGGACTGACTTTTATGCCTGCTATTTCTTAACTTTCATGTTTTTTCCTTAAAGATAAGAGGGAGGTTTATGGGTGTTTTGGCAATGGGGAATTTAAGTTTCTTTCAGGTTTTGGCCAAGCTATTCTGTGATTTTTCTTTTGGTGCCTCTATTCTTTTCTTTTTTCTTTTTAATCTTGGGAACCTAAATATTTTCCGCGTAATGAAGTATTTGCTAAAGAATGTGCTTAACAGATGAAAAAAAACTGTTTTTCAATTTTCAAAACGACCTTTTAATCAAGTTGGAGAAAACAGAAAATCTTGTCTTTGTTTTAAAATAGTATAAGAGTTATTTACCTTTCCTTAATATGCAAAATGTGGTGGGGATTCCTGGGTTTTGTTTTCTAAAAACGAAGATTTTTAATTTCTTATCATCTCCGAGCGCAAATAATTTCTATTTGTAATTGAGTTTTTTGGTTGATGAAATTTGTGGATTGAGGTTTTTTTTTTTTTTTCCGTTGGCAGTAATGGCTGGTTTGGCACCTCAAGGATCCCAATATGATGCTCGTCACTATGATAGTAAAATTATTGAGGTGTAAGTTCTCATTTTTATTGCAACTTCGTACTGTTTTTGGTAACGTTAGAGGTACTATTTGTTTTCCTTTAGTTCTATACTATTTATATATTCTTGTTATCTTGTGCATTTTTTATTTCCTTGCTTGCTGTTACTGATCTATTGTAATGGTCGGTAATTTGTTGAGCGCAGGCTTGGGGCCAAAGGGCAAGACTTTTTCACATCATATGATGAGGTTTATGACAGTTTTGATGCTATGGGTTTAAAGGAGAACCTTTTGAGGGGTATTTATGCATATGGGAAACTGCAATATACTGCATTGCCTGGACCATTGTTGCTTGTTTAAGCATGCTAAGAAATTTGCTAGTTTTAGGTTCTGCATGAGGTGTGGTAGATTGGCCCGTGCCTAATCAGATGAGTCTAAAATATTAAGTCTCATTGGCATGTCTTCTCATTCTTATATTAATAATTAGTTGTGCGCATACAGCGCCCTAACCTATGCAGCTAGTGGTAAATGTTACAGCTTATAGTGGAAATCAAATTTCTTTGAAGGTTTTGAGAAGCCTTCTCCAATTCAGCAAAGGGGTATTCTGCCACTCTGCGAGGGATTTGATGTGATCCAGCAAGCACAGCAAGGAACTGGGAAAACAGCTACATTTTGCTCTGGAATCTTGCAGCAGCTTGATTATGACTTGGTGGAATGTCAGGCTTTAATTCTGACACCCACTAGAGAATTGGCACAGCAGATTGGCTTTAGTTCTAGGATTTAGTTCACGCCTGTGTGGGTAGGACTAGTGTTTGTGAAGATCAGCATATTTTCTCAGCTGGTGTCCTTGTTATAGCTGGTGCCCCGGTCGTGTATTTGATATGTTGCGGAGACAGTCACTTTGTTCTGATAACATCAAGATGTTTGTGCTG
Organism: Ricinus communis; assembly: GCF_019578655.1. Lineage (NCBI taxonomy): Eukaryota > Viridiplantae > Streptophyta > Magnoliopsida > Malpighiales > Euphorbiaceae > Ricinus > Ricinus communis. The sequence continues at coordinate 30,020,356 of NC_063258.1, forward strand.
GACGAAGCAGATGAAATGCTCTCACGAGGTCTCACGGACCAGGTTCTTCCTTTTATTTTAATACATGAGTATGCATTATATTACTCTCTGCCATTTTTTACTTGAAGGTGCTAGCTTGAGGATGTATGGTGTGTGCTCGGATATTTATACATGTGAGGATCATACTTATTTCATACAGTAAAAGCTATGATATATTATCAATCATGGAATTTATGTTTAATTGAAGAAGAAGGTTCTTAGTTAAACGCATTGTGTTACGATTCACTTGCAAAGACGTAACTTTCTTTTCATTTTCAACTTGTTGTACAGATGTACGATATTTTCCAGTTGCTTCCAGCAAAGATTCAGGTTAGAGTTTTCTCTGCTACCATGCTACCTGAGGCCCTTGAGATCACAAGAAAAGTCAGTAATTAACTAGTGAGGATTTTGATGAAACATGATGAGCTTAAACTCGAGGGTATCAAGCAATTCCATGTCAATATATTGTGATTTGTGTGAGACTTTAGCAATCACCCAAAGCGTCATCTTTGTGAATACCAGGCGCAAGGTGGATAGGCTAACAGACAAGATGCAGAGTCATGATCATACACTTTCTGCTACCCATGGATACATGATCAAAACAGAAGGGACGTTATCATGCAGGACTTTTGCTCTGGTTCCTCTCGTGTGCTCATTACTACTGACATCTTGGCACGTGGTATTGATGTCCAGCAAGTCTCACTTGCTATCAATTATGATCTCCAGACACAGCCAGAGAACTGCCTCAATCGAATTGACCGTAGTGGACGGTTTGGGAGGAAGGGTGTTGCTATCAACTCTGTCACCAAGGATGATGAAAGAATGCTTTTGGATATCCAGAAATTTTATCATGTAGTAATTGAGGAGCTAGCATCAAATGTTGCTGATCTTCTTTGAAGGAATTTTGATTCAGTCTGAGTATATATATGACTTAAGTTCAAGAAAAGGTATATGGCTTTGAATTTGGAAGCCATGATTTTTATGTTCCTTGTTGTAGGTTTGAGGCCTTTATTTAACATAGACTGGATCTTACTCAAGAGGTCAGATTCTGTGCACTTGAGATGGAATCCAGTTCCATTTTAAAGAACCTGATGATTTAAAGTTGTTTCACAATTTTGCTTGTGTTTTTCTTTTCTGTCCAGGTAAAGAATTTGCAGAATTATTATAGCATAAGTTGTAATCTATTGTTCTATGTATGATTTATTATGTAGGGTTGAAACATATGATTAGTTAATTCTCCCAGGACACTAGAATTCTCCAATACTCTCTCTTTTATGCTATATAGCTCGTTTTTCTTAGCATCTTTTTTTCATTTAGTAATAGGCATGTCCACATATGCATGTGTGAATTTACCTGATGACTAGAGTTGGCGCAAAATGCTTGTTGTATTTGTTCCATCTCAGATATGCTTGTATCTTTGCACTTGTTTCTTTGTTTTTTTCATTTGGTTGGACTATGGAATTAATTTTAATGCTATATTTGATAGAAATCTCAAGAAATTTATTTCATTCGAAAAAAATACAATGAGAGAATAAAATGAAAATGATAAAATTAAAGGAGATATTTTAGTGCTATGGAATATATTGATAACTAATATGAAATCTATTTGAAAGTTTTACATATTTTATTAGAATAAGAAACCTATTTGAAAGTTTTACATATTTTATTAGAATTTAATTGAGCTATAATATAACTAATTATGTGCAAATTTATTTATAAATAAATTTTATAATTTTTATTTAAATACGGTAGAAGACATTTCTAGAATTTATTTTGTTGGTCCTAGCATGGAGAACAGCCTATGTGCCTGTCGGGCATGATGGATTTAAGACTCCATTGAAACATGTCATGCTTATGATCAATCATTTTCTCTAAAATATCTCATAGTGAGAAGAATATTACTGATAAAATAGGCAACCTTAGGAAATTTTGTGGTGGAGCAAAGACCATTTATATATAGGCGGATTGAAGGCAAATTCTCTTCACTTTCCATATATGTAAAGAAGGAGACACATGAACAATGCGTAGTCAGGTTGGAATATCTTCAGAAATTTATAATGTGATCATAGCTTATCGAATTACTGATAATTATTATTTGCATTGGATAGTTTATATTCAAACATGGCTGCCTCTTAAGTCAAAATAATGAAAAAATGTAGCCGAAATTATGTACTATAGAACTGATTTCTTTTAACATTTTTGTTTCTCCACTGGATGCTATACATGAAGAGTTCCGTGCTCTAAAGAAAGAAGAGAAATATATATATATAGATACACAGTTGAATGACTAGTCAAAATTCATGGATACGAGAAATATTAAAGAATAAGTTAATAATTGCTGTAGACAAAGTGATTCCCTCCTAAACACGCCATCTAGATTCAATCAACACTGTCCAAAATGCATCCCCAAAAACAGAGAAAAAGAAGACAAGAATACCAAAGAAAAAAAGAATTTCAAATTCACCAATAGCATTTCATTTTGTTCCTGTTTTTGGACCCCACAATTTTCATTATTCCCGTTCTTTGCCTCTTCTGTCTAGATCAATAAGCTCAACCAAAGAAAATATAAAACCAACCATTCTATATTTTAGTCCTCTCTCTCTCTCCCTCTCTGTGACATATCAAGACTCCATGGAGGACTACAACAGGTCAAGATCATATTCATATTCCTCTTATGGTGGTAGCAATATGCAGATTGAGAGTTACCATGGTCCACAAATACCACCACCACCTGCTACTACTTCCTATGAACTAAGGTCTTATAGTGCCTCTTATGCACAGTCTCAGATGGCTAACAACAACTTCACCACCAACACTAGGGACTTTAAGCTCAAGACAGGCAAAAACGCTTCTGGGTCTTCTTCTTCTAAATCTTGGAGCTTCACTGACCCTGAATTTCAAAGGAAGAAAAGGGTTGCTAGTTACAAAATGTACAGTGTTGAAGGCAAAGTCAAAGGGTCTTTTAGGAGGAGTTTCAGGTGGCTCAAGGATCGGTACACCCAAGTGGTTTATGGATGGTGGTGATTTGGTTGGTATTTTTTCCCCTTTTCATTTTCTTGTTGCTTATCTTCTTTTTCCTTTTTCTGTTTTGTGTTTGTATTTAAGTTCTTGGGGTGGCAATTCAAATTTCTGTCACAAAAAATTTGTAGATTGATCTGTTATTTTGGACTAGCTTTGAGTTATATAACTGATTGTTGTTACTTTCTTTTTGCTATCTGGAAAGAGGGTTCAAATTAATCTGTCCATTCCTTTATATCTTTTGATGATTGATGGTGTGATGAAACTTTCTTCTTTTGAGGTTTTTGTATTGGATTGTTCTACTTTTATTTGTTTTGTTCTTGGTTCTATAAATTTAGTTGCTGCACAAATCGGTGAAGATGGTTTCATTATATTACAGAAGAGGTAAAGATACTCAACTCAACTAAATCCAAGTCCCAAACTAGTCATTTATCTTCGCGGTTGAAGGTAATCTTTATAGGCTTATGGCTAAAGAACTTTAGAGGGTTGTGCTTTTTCATGCTAAATTTCACTTCTTTTTAAATTTTTTCCTTGATTTTAATTAGTTATTGTAGCTTCACAGCGTGCATAGTTGTCTCAGATAGTATTTCTAGGCTATATGCGTTGCCAGTCTCCTCATTACAATGCCAGAGGCTATCTCACTTCTTCTATGTATGGTTGCATATAGGAAAAAAAACGTGTCCTTTTAATCTGAATAATTGAGTTGATGACATAAGAATAGCAGGGGTTGAAGTCATTGATATGCTGCAGTAATTTCTCTGGTTTGAAATACTGCCACTTTCTTTTAGAAGATTACTTTCTCATTGCTGAAGTGGTCTTGTATCGTATGAGGATGCTCTTTGTTCATGACAGAATTTGTCCGATTTATCTTTCTTGCTTCTCCTCATCATCTCATTTAAATGAAAGATTCAGAAATGCTTTCTTGTTGAGGTCTGATTTTGACTTTCGTCTTTCCAAGTCTGAAAAGAGGGAATACAGTTGTTGTTCCCTGCACTGGGTTTACATGTGATTGTCACAGGCTAACTTTCTTGTTCCTGAAAATGCAGTTGGTCCTTGTTGTAGGTTTCGTCCGGTTCAGTTCTTTCTCTGAAGTCCATTGCTTATTCGAGTATGCTCACTGAAATTTAGAATGATTTATTATGTTGTTTAGCAGGACTCCATAAATTAGGTGTTCATGCCTGAGTTTCTGGCACATGAAATACCTACAGAGGGTTAATGTAATTTTGTTGCTTGTGGATGTTTTTCTCCTTTTATCAGACCTTCCAAATATGTTCTACTGATGTATAACACGACGACGGGTGACTGCAACTTCAAAGTGGTATTAAAACTGCTATGAACACATGATTTCTCTTTCATGTTTCCTTTCTTGATATACACATGACATATGAGTTTGGTATATACCATTACAACAAACTCAATGTTATTCTCTCTGTACTATCGCTGCTATATTATATCATAGACTATCTCTGTTGCTAACCTTGTATTATCACATTGTTTTTTCGGCTTAAACTGCTATAGACTATCCACATTTATTGTTCCGGATTAACATATTGATCATCTTGCCCTAGTATCACGAGTACATATATGAAAGTATACAAGTTATGTGAAATTTCTCAGTCAAGAATCACAGAAATGGTGAATGCTTTTTAAGTTCCGCACAATTCTTTCTTGGATGGAGACAATGGTGGGTGTGGGAGCCCATCCTTCCCTATCAGCAGCTCAAAAGAAAAACTGGACCAGATAAGGTTACGAAGGGCCCTCAGTCTTTTAGACGTTTGGCTGGAAAGGCACAAGGAAAGCTTCTCTCTTGGGACCGAATTGTAACTAACCTGGAATTCTTCATCACTAAAGAAGCAAAAGGCATTCTGCTTATTGGAAGCAAAGTTGACTTCAAAACCATGTAGTCTGATTTATAGATTGTTCAAAGTAATCTAATTGATTGAAGAAAATATTAACATATGGGATTCATTCTTGCACTGACATATGCATTCATTTTCTATAATACCCTTATAAGTACATGCTTTTTATATTTAATATATGCATTTCGCTCAAGATTTTGGTGTGACAGCTTGTGAGAATAAGAAAATGTTACCTGAAACTTTCATCCTTCTTATTCTCCACAAAAATATTGGTAAATTGTTATTTACTCAGTCCCAAGGAGATAGTGCCTTTTTCCTTTCTAGTTTGTCCTAACTTTTCTTTTCCAATTGTTAGTTTAGTAAATAATTGTTAGATATTTCATCCCTTTAATTAATATGAATATTATCACATACAATTAATTTTCATAAAATGGATTTTGAATTTCTAACTTTTTTAAAAATTTAATAAAAATATCTTTAAAATTAATGATATTAATTTAAAATTTTATATCTTTTAATCTGCATATAAACTGAAAATGATATTTTTTTTGAGGCAAAATTAGTAATATTTTGATGGTCAATTATCTAATCCATGGTAATGAATGATATCAAAAATTCAAATCATGATAATCTCACCTTCTTCTAAATTTTTCAAAATAAAAAAAAAGCACTGCTTATTTAGCCTCTTAATAAAAGAAAGCAAATGTAAGATTGTTATAGACTTTTACTTGGAGGCGTTAAAAACAGGTAAGTTCTAGCGTTAGCCACCAAAAATAAGAATCAGCCAGGATGTCCCAGTAGCCAATTTTAGTTCAGACATCCTAAAGAATCACAGTCCAGGTTACTTCAATTAAATGCAATACCAAAATCTCAATTTTAAATGTTTCTTTCCACTTCCGCTCCACTTGCAGCCAGAGTCCTAAACATGGCAAAGATACAACTAAACAACACCCAATTTTATAAAAATAAAAGTAATATTAATAGCAGCAGCTGACAGGTTAGCGTAAACACCAAACAAAACAAACCCACCTTACAAATATTGGACGCCAACCACCATCACCATCAATAAAACTCGAAAAAGGAGAGATCTTTACTCTTTTCTTTCTGTGTTCTTTCTGATTTTAAACATCAAACAACATGTGGGAATCGATCTGTTTAACCTTGGCTGCTGCTGCCGGTAATAACATTGGCAAGGTTCTGCAGAAAAAGGGCACTGTCATTTTGCCTCCTCTCTCTTTCAAACTCAAGGTTGCTTTTGTATTCGTTGTTTCTAGTATTCAAGATTTTGTTTGGATTGATCGGTAAAGCAGTGGACTTTTTTTGTGATTGTTTTCTTGGTAGATGTTTGATTTGGAAAGGGGTTTCTTTCTTGACTGGTTTCTTTAAGGTTTCATTGTTATGACGTATACAGATTGGAAGATTAATGCTCAACCCATTTGTAAAACGGGTTCCTTTTCTATTTGCAGTTTTATGATTGTATTGTTAGAAATCAGGATTCAATTATTTCCTATCAATTTTTTATTTCGGTTCTTTGTGGTTATAGAATTAAATCAAATTCTTTGTTTGTTTTAAAATTTGTGGCAAACAAACTATGATTCTGAAGTTGGTGGTGGTAACCACTATTAGTTAATGATGCATAACCTGTATGTTGCTATAAAGAATTTTAAGTTCTTCTGGATACTCATTGATTTTGTTTCTTTCCAGGTGATTAGAGCCTATGCTGTTAACAAATCTTGGGTCATAGGCTTCCTTATGGACATATGTGGAGCAATGTTGATGTTGAGGGCATTATCTCAGGCTCCTGTAAGTGGATTCTATAAATTAACATTCTTAATTGGAAATTACTAGTGCAAAAGTGAGGAGAAGCATGATATCATTCTTCTAACAATACGGCTTTACTTCATTACCAATGTATTGCCTTTGTGATCAACATAATTTACACGTATTGAGATGATGCAATTTGTTTTTTGTGATTTGGCGCCCATTGTTCAACTCATTGATCTGGACTGTGTTTAATCAGGTATCTGTCATCCAACCAGTTTCTGGCTGTGGTCTTGCAATTCTTTCTGTCTTCTCGCATTTTTATCTTAAAGAAGTGATGAATGTGATTGACTGGATTGGAATCACCTTGGCAGGTATTGGTACCATAGGTACGTAAGCTCTTCATGGTCCCTTGGGTAATTGCTAAGAGTAAGCAGTGTTTAGGCTTTATGTGAGTTTACAGGTGTAGGTGACCATATTTTCTCATCCATTACAAGTCTATTCCTCTAGTTTTTCTTTTTAAGAAAAAAAAAATACTATTCCATGATATCAAGTTTTCTTGTATTGCTGTGAATTTATATACAAAACAACACATTAACCTGAATAGCAAGTCTGGAAACTAAATAGTAAATGGTTTTGGATCCAATGTCTTTTGCATAGCTGATTGCTCTTCTTTTATTTTTTCCCACAATGGCAGGAGTGGGTGCTGGAGGTGAGGAGCAGGAGGTTTCTTCCATATCCATTTTCCAATTGCCATGGCTGGCATTTATTGTTGCTGTCTTGTTTATAGGTACCTTACCCTGTGCGCCATCCTGTGTTAGCACCGTTTCTTTTCATCTAAAACTTACACAATTCCTATTTATATGTTTGGATTCTGGTAAAATCAGATAATTTCTGAATTTTAAACAAATCTTAATTATGAGAGACAGATAGATAGAGAGAGACAGATCTAAAGGAAATGACATAATGCTATGCTTACTATATATGTTTTGACTTGTGCAATTAATTATGATTGTTTGGTTTAGGTAGGCCTTAATGGATGGCTTCGGGTCTGCAAACGCGAGCGAAGAGAACAGGAGACGGTAGTACAACTCCCCCCTCTCCCGCATTCATGTTGATACTCTGTTAGGTTTCTTTTGTGCGCGTCTCTGTAACTTGACCCTTTTCCTCATTAAGAATATCTCTGATGCAGATGGAATATGAAGTTATTGAAGAAATAATATATGGTTTGGAATCTGGCATTTTGTTTGGGTAAATTGCTTTCGCACCAACTTTGCTTCTTGTTGACTCTTTTTTTACATAGCAGAAATTTTAAAGCTTACTTTGCATTAGTAGAACCCATGGTTTTTAATAACAGTATTGTGACCCGTTTCAATATCGAATGCCACGGTATTGGACTGTATCTTCTACCACTATCATGAAATTTGAAAAAACAAGTGTCAAAACGGTCCAAATAAAAAAGAAATGGAAAGTAAAGTTCAATATGTAATACATTATGTTAAATAAATTCTAAGTATAAAATCCTAATAGATTATTATCTTGACTGTAAGAGTACAAAGTACAAAGATAAGAATTACTTCTATTTTCTCTTCTTTTTTTTTAAAAAAAAAATCCTTATATCTTAATTCTTTAGTTGGTTTAAACAATATTAATATTTATTTTTAATCCTTAGACTTTAAGTTTTTCAAAAAAACAATTCTTCTTCCGACTGATATGTGTTGCCTGTGTTGGTCTGTTATGGCCGTCATTTAACACCCTACTTAAAAGCTATTGGTCATAAGCTCATTTGGGATTTGTTAAAGTATTCGTTGAAATATTACATTTTAGGTTGTGATTGGTATTTGGTACAAGGTTAAGGGATGGGGGTTTAAATTACACAAGTAACAGTTAAGGGTAATAATTAAGGGGGAGAAGAATTTTATTATAGGGGTAATGATTAAGTCTGTTTGCTACTGGCATACCGGGTTAACAGAATAAGTCGAAACAACGTAACAGTAACGTAGTTACAATAATTTAATATCCAATAAATTTGAGAAATTTATTAAAGTTTTTTATTATGTTATATTTAATTCAGAATAGAATGCCCCTACTAAAGCACCAACCGCAGTTATTCCCCCAAGAGCAGAAATAGCTTCGGTTATTTCTTCAACACAGAATCTCTCGGTCACTGACCCACTTGCGGATAAGAAAGAATGGAAAGAAGCAAAAACCGCACCAATCACAGCTTTTTCACCAAGACGTGTGATGTATTTAATATATTTATATATTTTAATTATTTTAATGTTTTTTATTATAATTATTTTTATTATATTATTAATTTTTATTTTATTCTATTAATTTAATTAATTTATTAATTTTAAATTAATTATAACTAATTAAAAGTATGTAAGATTGTTATTATTTAACAACTTATGATATATTAATAAATTATCTTAATTAAAATTTAATATATTATATCAATTATTTGTATATAATAACTATAATTTAAGATAAATTAAGATAATATTTTATAAGTTAGTGAATTATAAACTATAACAAAATAATAATAATAATAATGAATTTATTAATATGTTTTTATTAATGTCAAATAGAAATTTTAAATGGATGTAAATTCATTAGAAAATACTTTTTAAAGAAAACTAAAAAGGAGGTAGGCAGTTTCATGTGAGCATTTTTAACCCACTCCTAATAGAATTAACATTTCAAGTGCTGACCCCCTTAATTTCATGCCTGGAAATATATGACCAATACTTATTATTTGAAACATTCAATTTGATTCTCAATTCGTGAAATAGGATTTTAATTGATTATTCAATTCTTAATGTTTACACATCTTGACAACCTATTGCAGGATGGCCTCAGTGATATCAAAGATGGCCTTTGTTTTCTTGGAGCAGGGCTTCTCAAGGATGCTGGTTCCTATATGCATTTCAATCAGCATTTGCTCTAGTGCAACTGGATTTTATTATCAGGTATTATGAAGCCTCGACTGGATCAGGGTAGAGATAGTTGCTTTTATCTGTGATACTAAACATCTGTGGAAAGTATGACATGTCACATAAAATGATCATGAGCATATGGCATCATCCATTTCTCTTAATTTCACTACAGAGACAGAGAGCAGTGGAGGAAATAAGGTTATGCTTTATCCTGTCCCTTTTTCCTCCACGTGTACATATCTCTAAACATGTGAATCCATGTTTATTGATGTATTCTTGTTCATACAAAGCTATATTTGCTGCACGTTCGTATCGCAGCTGTTGCAGGAAGTTGACAGACCTAACAACTTCACCTTTCCTTTTGAGCAGACTCGTGGTCTAAAGCATGGAAGGGCAATTGTGGTGTCTACATGTGCTGCTGTTGCATCTATAGTGACTGGTGTACTTGCTGGAATGCTTGCTTTGGGAGAACGATTGCCTTCAGCACCCGCGGCCCGACTTTCACTTCTGTTAGGATGGTAACACCATGGAACTACTTATATTCTACTGATCTAATTTGTGTTCTTCTAGAAATTAATTCTTGGATTGGTGTTGAGAGTTATGTATTCACAAGGCATATAATTGATGTGTGCTCTATACTCTCAACTCAGTTAAGCCTCGATTTGAAGCATGGTTCATCTACCACGGAAGAGGAGCCCTGTTCAACATTTGGCATGTTAAAAATTAAAAAATGAAGGAAAAAAAATTAGGAAGATGGAAATAACAAGATTAGGCGGTGTTGGACATTCAATTCAAAGGCTTTGTTTTGCTAATATTATTGGAATTACTGCCTTTTGGAGGTAAACAGCCTGGTTCAGGAACTACCCCAAAGTCCAAACTCATGCCCGTGTGTTTGGCTTAAAACTAGTTAAGATCGCTCATCTCTGTCATGCAGTGGGACTGTTCTATCTCCACGAACCTTTGCTTGTAGGATTTCTTAGTTATTTGGTCCTACTTGTAATACTGAGGCGTCTTTTGGGGTCCTATTTGGATATTTAGAGACATTTGCTGCATGCCATTTACTTGAAAATTTTCTCATCTCAGGTTACTTATAATAGTAGGTGTGATTTTACTTGTGAGTTCAACCCGGCTATTGCGACAACTTCCACGGCCATTAAGACACCTCATGCGGAGCAAAGCCGATTGGAATTTTAATTTGAGTCGATCAGGGTCTATTCGGGTGAAGGATTCGAATCCAAGTGCTGTTATCCAGACAGCAACATTGCATCAATTGATATCAACTCCAGCCAAGGAGAAAGCTTAAATAGAAAGAGTTAACCTAATTTTCCACCAATGGTAAGAGGTATAAGTTCGTTTGGTTGACACACTCGCACAACCCAATGGAGGGTTGGTCCTGTAGAGGCTGGGTTGTACAGTGGGCCTGATTATGTTCGTCTGGAGGGCATGAAATTTTGAAGATCATTCCCTCTGAGAAATATTATATCGGTGAATGCTAAAACTGAACCTTTTACACTTTTCCATGTCCATTTCAAGGTATGGGTATTTTCAATTCCGGTCAGATGTAAAACATTTGTTCAATATGAATGTCTGTAACAATATCTTAACAGAACAAAGCTTGTATGTTTCACTTGTCACTCCTTAGTACTAGATCTCAGAGAGCTTGTTTGGGGTTGCTTTTCTCAAACTGTTTTTTGATTTTTTTGGGTTTTCAAAATTTTTTAAAAATATTTGCAGGTAAGATAATGTTTTCCACAACAGGTTTGACAAAAGTAATTTATACAAAAATTCAAATCTTTTTTGTTAAATAAAGAGAAATTTAATATACTTTTTTTTAACACCCATGAGTAATTCAAACTCTTCATCTCGTTGATAGAGAATGAGGCCGAAGGTACAAAATCGAAAGCCTCTCAGCACATGCACTGGCCTGGTGACATGCATAAACTGTTTACTTTGGTAAGTTAGGTTCTTCCAAACTTCATGTGTTGTGTTCGATTCAAGTCACACAGGTTAGCGAAAGTCAAGGGTCGTTGTCTTGTTATAGCAAACCCTGCTTATTTTATTGAAACCCAGTTTAGGTCAATTAGAATCTTTTGCATGTGATACATAGGAGACTAAACAGTTATCCCCTTTCAATCTGATCTCTCTCTTCCAATTTTCTTGGAAACCACAGTTTCTTTGATTTTATAAATAATGGGGAAACATATTTGGTTATTTAAGAAAAAAAAAAGCTAGAACGGTTCGGTACGGGTACCCTGCTAGTGTTCTTGGTAGGAACTCCATGTTTAGAAGAAAGCTAAGCACTTCAGCCTGAAAGGCAGAATTTGTCAAGGAAAGTCGGAATTCCGTGAATGCTGAATTCGTTACTTGTCTAGAATTCAGCTTTCATGGATAAGTGATTCTGAACAGGGAAGTCAAATTCCGGCGATTAAATGTTCCCAAAGCTGCTGTAAGATGGCGGACTCTGCTTATGTTTCATGGGTGCTCCTTTCATTAGGTAATGGTATTTAGAAAGGACCAAGTAGCATGATGCTGAAAAGGAAAACAAGTAGAAAGGACAATTGTCTTCAAAAACAAGACTTGTCCTGATTCTGGGTTATTTACGTCTCATGGACCCCCTATCCCTAAAGCTAATAGTAGTATGAATAGATTTGTACCTTTAATCACTTGGTGGGACGCCCTAGCGAACAGTTAAATGGCTTTTCAGTTCTTATAGCAACTCACTTTTGATGTAGAAAGTAGAAAACTGACCCCCTCCCATGAGAAAACAACAGCCATCACCTTCTCTTCCTTGTTCATTGACGCACAAGACCTGCTGTGAGGTCCACTTTCACCATGACTTGGACAAAAGCCAACGCGGTAATAGATTTAACATATATTAGCCTTTGTCTTTGTATTAAAAAGTTATAAATTTGACATCTCTCAAATACCTACACTTTAATTTCATCCTTAGTCACACTTGAAATTTTTAAGTGAATCAAGCTCTTTGGAAGCTATTGATTCTAAGAAATTCTTTTATAGATATAATTCTAGAAATTCTTTTATAAACCTAGTGTATATACTACAATAAATTGAAGAATGATATATATATATATATATATATATATATATATATATATGATTGTTTTATATTTTAATATTGAATAATTTTACAATTTTTAAGTATTTAAAAGTCATCTGATACAAGTTCAAGTATTTGGAAGTGATCAAATTTACAAAATCAACTTACTACAAGTACATGGTGCAAAATATGTATTAAGCCAAAACTAATAACTACAAGAATCTCATAGACATAAATTCGTAAAAAAAATAAAATCTTCATGAACCATCGAGTGTTAAGTTGAACAAAAAGGGTAAGCGGTTGGGAAATATCTGTAAAATTTCAGAGAAAATAAATAGGAATCTCTGGTACATCAATGGGCGAAGCAGTGAACAAGACTGTACATCAGGACCCCTCTGCTGGCAATACAATGAGAAATCCATGTGGGTGGCAGTTGGCACCTTCAAAATAAAGCCAAGCTTTACCCAATATGGTCACACATGTCTTTTTCTAACATTCTGGACAAATGGGTTTGCTGTGTTATAATTCTAACATCCTGTATAAACAAGGTTCAACAATTCAAAAACCAACATTTTAGTCTGCAAGACTTTGTCCTTTGGTTGCTACTTTATGGATGACTCTGAGGAGATGTAAGGAAGCAAGGATTTGCGTTGCACCCAATCAATTTTGGTTTCTTTATGGCCTAAAATCTAAATCATTACTGATAAGCACTGCAGAATGCTTTATTGCCATATTTGCCTTTCTGATAATTTGATAGAAAGGTAGCATCTGTTTCTCTCAAGTGGCCAACAAATAAAACCAACTCTCCGTTCAAAAACAAATAAATATATAATGAAAATAACAAGCAACTCATAAGAAGGATAATTTTAACAACTAAAATTTAGAGTAAGAAAATGTCAGGACTTGTCTGAAGCCTTTCATGCTACATTTAACAATTCTAAACAGCCATGGTTAGACTTCAGCTTCCTCGAACAACTTTTGATATGACTTTTTGAGGCCAGTAGTTGAACAGGAGTTTTCGTCCTTAGCTTTTGTCTACTTGTTTATATTTCACTAATTGAAAGTACAGAAAATGCTGGAATCTAACCCTGGGATTGGTGAGTAGTTGCTACGCAAGGCAATTGCTTGAAGTTCTATCAAAGTAGAATCTGACCTAGGAACCTAAAAAAGAAAATACGAGAAGGGAGCTTAAGTTTTTCAGTTTTGGTTTGAGAACGTACGAGGAATAACAATATTACTCTCTTTTGAGGTCCTCGCAGACTGTATTTTCATTATAGAGTTTATTAAGGCCTTTCAAATGAGCGTTCTTTGAAATTACAAACTTAGAACATGTTCCAGGGAAAATGGTTACCTTCAGTAGAGGACATGGGGCGCTTGTCCTCTCCAAATTTATTTTCCTACACTGCCTATCATTAAATCCAATGTATTTAGAAGAGAATAAATTAACAAAGTTCAGCTGTTATCAACTTATCCATCATGTCAACAATACCTAATGAACTTTCACTCCATGTATTTTTCTTCATGATGATTTCCAAATCCATTCAACAAATTCCAGTGCCACCTTCACTATATTGACAGCGCTTACCTCCCAAACTGTGAAATCTATCCCAATTTCCCCCTAACGGAAGATACAGGGCACTGACCTCTTTAAGAAATGTCTTGGATCTTAAGATTGCTAAGTAGAAACTTATACAAACGTATATAAAATTTTTTCAACACAACTGACCATATAAAGGTCAGACTGAATTAGACTGAGATGCTATAGCTTTATTAACCATCATCTAAGTCCACCCCCAACTAAGGCACTTAGTCCACTTGAGTTAAGTTGCTGCATAGTGGGACCATCTCCCTGTTCAAAAGAAGATATTCTAGAACTGCTTATTCTCATTTCAAATATAATCTTTTAATAAGTGGTAACAACCAGAATTGATCCCTTAACAGTGGCATGATTGACCATATAAACCAATGAATGTTGTGAAAGCAGCCAGTAAGGTTTATTCAAATCATTAAAACGACAATAAGTACATAGTCGTCAACAATATGTGGCCCCGTTCACAAAAAGATTCTTGTACACATACTTAACTGACGATGAATTACATCAGGAATCAATTAAGGAGAAAGGCCTACCACCAATACTTCACTGTGCATTCAGTTGTGTTGGATAATTACCTAGTTGCTCCATTTTCCAGCTTTCATGTGGAGCAACATATTTATGGGAAGGGGAGTATTGCTGAAAAAAGAAAATCCAATACAACTTCAGATTTCTGATATTGCTGGGATAAAAAAAATTCTCCCAACTCAACAAAGTAATACTTTAAATTACAATAGATGGCTCAACAAAGTAATACTTGAGGAAATTTAAGATTATACCTCCATTTTGTCCAAAAGTTCTTTGGCTGATGGAGCAGAGACAACTATATCACGAGCACCAGGCTTAATGAAACCTTCTCGAACACCATTGTCAAATAAAGCAAGCAAACTATTATAGTAACCATCAACATTTAGCAGGCCAACCTGTACAGAGGAATGGACCAGTTATAATCTAAACTTCAAACAGCCTGAATTAGATCTTCATACATGAAGATTGATGATTGATGAAATCTACCGGTTTCTTATGAATACCAAGCTGTGACCATGTGATCATCTCCAGTAGTTCTTCCATGGTTCCATATCCTCCTACAATTTCTCAAGCATTAGTACTTGCAAATACAGTACAAGAACCTTAAAAAGCTGAAACAATTCTTTAAGTACATAAATTAAGGGGCTTATTTCTCAGGCATCAAGAACCTAACTTCCCGCTAATTTTCATTTTTCCTATACTTCATGAGTATATATTGAGGTGTTTCTTTTTACCAGGAAGAGCAATAAAGGCTTCAGCTTCCCTGGCCATAGCAGCTTTTCGTTCATGCATGTCCGAAACAATTCTTACTTCTCCAACGGTTTCACCAGATATCTATATGTTGGCAATAAAAGAATCCATTAGTCAACAAGCAATCATGATTTTAAAACACTCAATTATTTTAACTGCCGGTTCGTTAAAAGAGCTAGAACCAATATTATAGAGGGTCCATATTGTGAGCTTTGAAATGAAAGAAAGAAATATAATTAAGTCAGTCTGAACAATGAAACATTTAGATTCAGGAATAACCTATTAATTTTATAGCATAAAGTGAAAAATACATTAAATTCTAAATAACTAGAGAGTGAAAACCAGAAACATATAACTTCATACAAATATCAGTCCCAAAGATCTCAAAAGTATAAAAGATATTTGAAGTATATCAGGAAAAGGATTCACAAAATGGTTGTTAAGAGCACAGATACCTCAAGAGGCATAAGTGCTTTTGGAATGACCCTGCATCCAAATGCCAACCATTAACTCAATAGTGTAATGTAAATAAGACCAAAATACAGCTTGCTTGCATTTACTAATAAGTCAAATTTTGAAAAATGAAGGACAGTGTGTTCTTCAATGTTAGTTTCTTAGTTACCCAAGAACATGGCAGCCTCCATCGTACACTTTCTGAGATATCAAACCCATTAGCCCAACACTGCCTCCACCGTACACGAGGTCTATCTTCCTTTTCACCTGTCATCCACACTCGTTTTATGCAACACATAGAACTTGCAGAAGATTCAAGAAAAACCGCCAAATTAAGCATAGAAACAAAGCATAAAGACATCTCCATTTCATATCAATGAATATGATATAGATAGCTTAATACATGAACACTCTATTCAGAACTCATTCAATGAAACACAAAATGGTAAACAAAACAAGTGTTTCGATAACACAGTCCAGCAAAACAAAACAAAGCCAAATTAATACATCAAACACTCATTTCAGAACTAAACTAAATAGATAAGAAAGATCAGCAAATTCCATTGTTATAAGAACTGCCCCATTATCCAGAGAAACTACCTTTATTCTAGATATCAAACACCTAATCCAAATCATAGAAAAGCACAAATGACAGTCTTTGAGACTAGAAAACATAGCTCATATGTTTAGTCAATGAAAATAAAAATCCAAAAAGAGTGCAAGTGAATTAAGACAAACCAGTTCATCACCCAATTCAACAGCAGCATCACTGAAAACTTGTCTATGACCAGCGTTGCTTCCACAAAACACACACATCTTCTTAAACGTGCTTCTTTTACTGCCTGCTTCCTCCATTATCAATCTCTTTATTTAATACAATATATATAATATTTATATATATCAATTCAATCAGAAACCATTCCAACAATAATAAAGAAGAAGAAACGACAATAACAATAGTAACAAAAGACAAAAAAAGATAGCAAAGGTGTTAGCTTTAAAGCTGCAGTTAATAAGAACTTGCAACCCACCAAAAACTTTTTGAGAAATCAATGATAAGATATAAACTGGGTTGCTCTTTGAATTGAAGACTAAAAGCAAATAAAAATACAACAAAGTTGAGGAAGAGAGATATATGAGAAGCCCACATGCTCCATTCCTTTTCTAATCCAACGTCTCTCTGTCGGCTTTAATTATAGAATTATATTATTATTAGATGAGTAAATAATTAGTAATTGATCAACATGCCTAATAAAGAATTGATTTGAGTTTCTAAGTCAAACTCGTAATCGGGACTGTTGGATTTATTTATTTATTACTTGCCTTATTATTAGTAATTTTATGTCTGAGTTTTACATCACGGCTATTATTATTATTATTTATTATTATTATTATTATTATTATCATTATTATTATAAAATAAGTTTAAATTTAATAAAATCTTTAATATGTTATTATTAATTATTATATCTTAATTAATTTTCTTAAAAGATAACAATAATTTAACATCTTTTAAATTTCTTTTCAAAGATTTAAGATTTTATTAATATAATGATATAAATTATTTTAAAAATACTTGTTAATTGAGTTTCTAATTATAAATATAATTAATTTAACAAGTATTATGATAAAATATATTTTATTTATTTATTTGTAATATATACACTATAAAATTACTCTTAATTATATGTTAATCACTTTTAGTCTTTATTCAAAAGGTAGTTTCTAAAACTTAATAAAAGATTAAAAATAATATAATAGTAAGCATATTATGTAATATTATTAATATAATAATTTATTTAGTGAAAATAATATCTAGCGTACCATGTATTAAGATTTATGAACTAAATTAAATATATTTTAATTAATTTATTAATTAAATATATCTAATTTTAACCTCCTTTGATGGTTTGTTTTAATTTTTAAAATATCAAATAATTATTTGAAATAAATCAGCTAAACTAAAGATTTATATTAAAATCTATATAAAAAATGAATAAATTAAAACGTTTGATCTTTTAAACAGAAACTGAAAAAATAAAATAAAATTGAGTTTTAGATTATAAAATAAACAAAAGATAAAGAATTAAAATGAATTCGGGTTTGATCCATCCATATTAATCATGACAATGTATTCATAGTAGCTTGAAATGCTCGATCAATTTTCTTTGTTTTGGTCAATGAAAAAACTCGATCAAATTGTGACTATTATTTGCTTTGGTTTACTTGTTTGTTTACACTCCTTTGTTCATGCACAAAAAAGATGACTCAATCTAGAAGAATGGGTACACTGATTAAGCCCAACCCAGATTGCAAGGGCCTAAGAGCTCATAACAATGTTGTCAAGATTTGTATCTGGATCAAGCGTTTGGCAATTAAGAACGATCATGTGATACTATTAGCTCCTATTATATCCTGAATTATGAAGCAAAATGATTAATTAATTAATTTTAGCTAAATGCATAGTTAGGTCCATCGATTTTGGTCGTTTAGTTAGTTTAACGCTATAATTTTTAATGTAATTTAATATATATTTAAATTTATTTTTTCTTGTAATAATTTAATATTTTTTTATTTCAATGTGTCCACATTTATTTTACAAAGACGTGTATGTTAGATTAAATTGAAAGTTAAAAATATTTATACATTAAAAAAAAGAGTAAAATTTAAGTGTCTAATAAGTTAAATTGAAAATTAAAGTATTAATTAATTAATAGATATAAATTCAGGGACCTAAACTGTATTTGGCCACTAACTGTGAACTCTAAAAGTCTTATGTACCCATTAACGAGAGATGAGAAAATTTTTCATTTTGTTTATTATCAGAACAAAGAAAATGCAGCAGACAAAATTATGGAAACTAATACAATAGAAACAAAATGATACACACCATGAGACATTTAATAGCTTGCATGATATTAATTGTTTGTTAATAATCCAACTGAAGGTACCTATAAAAGCTCAAGAGGTTGATATGATTATTGAGTTTCTGATATGGTATGATCTGAGAATCCTAATTGCCCTGAATATTTGCAGCTGACAAAACAACCAAAAAAAGAAACAGCAGTTTAGATATTTTTAGCTTTCTCTCAAAGAATGTAACCAACTTAACCGTCAACCAAGGGATTTTACTATATTAAAAAGAAGCCAATGCTGTCAAAATTTGCAACTCTGCCTCCTCGCCTATTCTTCTTTTCATTCCATTCCTAAATACATGCACATTTGATCTGTTTTCTTGATGTCAATAAACCAGAAAGTATTTCTTTTCTTTTTCTCCATTTTTCCTAAATCTTGATTCTTGTTGCAGCCCACCAAAGTTAAATAACAAATAGAAAAAGGAAAAAAAAAATTAGATAAAATTGATTAGAGAAATTTGAAGAGAAGAAAAGAAAATTATTCTTGGGTTTAATCAGTTATGGGAAGAAGAGTCCCTTTAGCTGATGATCTATCAATATCTTTGCATCAAACAGTTTCTTTTTCTCTTCTTCTTGCAGGTATGGCCGCTGCAATTGCAATATCTACAACTTTATGTGGTGTTCGATTTCGGAGAAGATCAGCATCACAGTCAAAATCATCAGAATCTTCACCTTCATCTAAACCAGCAGAGAATTTGAATATAACTACTTCATTACCGTCTCCGTCTCCATCACGGTCACCGCTAAAAATAAAGATCGAAAAAGCAATGGCCGCAGCGTCCCGACAACATCAAAAACAACAACAACAACCACAGCAACAAGACGCAGTAGAGTCCGAATGTGGAAAAGAGAAACAGAAAGAAGAGTTTGAAATAAAGGAACTCCCATTACCACCGTCAAAGCAATTAAAAGAGACATTTTCTTGCAAGAATTTGTTAACAAAGTCTGCTTCCACGAGAAATCTAGTCAGGAATATGAGCATTAAAATTCCAAGAAGTATGTCTATGGCAAGGAAAGATCAGCAGGAAGATAAAATTTATCACAAAAAGAAAGGGAAGTTGAAACATGAGGATTCGATATGGATGAAGACAATTATATTAGGAGAAAAATGTAAAGTACCAGATGAAGATCAAGATGCTGCAATTTATGATTCCAAAGGAAACAGAATAACAACATATCATCCAAAGACTCCGAGATCCTTACCGGTGTCTAGGCAGAATTCTTTCATTGAGCCAAGTGCAATTCCTTCCCAAGATAGTGAAAAACGAGAGTGACAATAAAAAGATCAGGGAGAAGGATTTTCTTGATGTTAGTAGGAAGATCATTCGTGTGTCATCAGATGGTTATGCAGTTCTTCGTCCAATCTTTCTGATTTTCTGATGATATGTAATGAAAAATAGTGAGCTTCCTGCTTAAAATTGTTAACCCGTGGCAGGATCTTTCTATGTCCGAATACATCATTTTGAAAGATTATGATCCAAAAACAATGAATGGAATTAGAATCAGTAGCCTTTTCTTTTCCTCTGTGGTACGTATCTTTGAAGTGCTTCAGAAATTTTTGACGTTTTGAGAGGGAAGGGGAGGATTTGCACATGAACCTGATG
This sequence comes from Ricinus communis, assembly GCF_019578655.1. Lineage (NCBI taxonomy): Eukaryota > Viridiplantae > Streptophyta > Magnoliopsida > Malpighiales > Euphorbiaceae > Ricinus > Ricinus communis. The sequence goes on from NC_063258.1 coordinate 30,040,850, forward strand.
CTGTATAAGAAATATAATTTATAGGTAAATAAATGAATGAAGCGAGTGTCTATTTTCATAGATAAGAACGGTGTATGGTCGGAGTATGGAGAATCCGGTTGGTCATAATTGTGGGGTCTTTCCAAGATCACGAAATATTTCCATTACCTGTTTAAACATTGACAGAAAACTTTCTGTCCGGATGGAATGCTTTCCATTAGGAACAAAAGCTTCCCCACCAAATTAAAAAAATTTCCTTCCTTACATGGGCGGAAAACTTTCTATCTGGGTAAAATATTCACTCCCTCTCCGACTGTAAACCTTTCTGTGAACAAATATTTTGTCCTTAGACTAAAGATTTTCTTCAGTGAAAGAGAACTCTATTTGAATTGAATGGATTACATGTTAATTAAAAATGTCTCCATATTTCATCTCATTCACAGGAAACTTCTTTTTATAATAAGAGATTAATTTTTCAAACAACAAAAAAACAAAATCCTCTAGATTAAGTTAAAATTCTCTAGTTTAATTGTTTTGATATACCATTATATTAAATAGTTGTTAAATTTTAAATTAAAAGACATTCTAATATCACAGATTTATGATATTTTATAAATTTATAATTATTTTTATATATTTTTATTGAATTAGTGTTATATTATTGTTGCAGTGTATAATGCAATATTAATTAATTAATGAATGTTAGTATTACGAAGAAAGAGGGGTTAACATGGCATTACCTGAGAGTTAAAGATTTGCACATCAATTTTAATAATGATTGTTTAATTTTTAATTGAAGCAGAGGCTTGAAATACATTAAAAAGTTAAGTTTATATTTAAAATTATTTTAAAAATAATCGAAAGACGAAAATGAGAGAATTTATATTATTATTATTTTATTTTTTTTGCATGCAGGGTATTTTATTATTCTTCAAGATTAAAGAGGAAAAAGAAACGTCGTCCAAAGAAAAAGGAAAAATAAATAAAATGAAATAGAGGGAATAACAAAATCCACCATTCTTGGAGAAAAAGAAGTCTCTTTCATAATGTGGGCTAACGTGGACAGCAGTTAAATGTCCAGGTGCGAGCACGTGAACCGGCGTCGTATTAGATCACGTATCTTCAGAACTCCACTTTCAAATTTCCCCTTTTTCCATTCTACAGGAAGAGAGTAAGAAAGAAACACGAGGGAGAAAGCGTTGGAGGAACTGCCCTATCACCTTCCATTACGGAGAACAGAACCTGAAAAACCTGTTCTCCTATCTTCCTGGCAGGTTTCTCCTTCGATTTCTACGATTACTCTCTCGAGGGTTTGGTCTTTGATGCATCTGGTTATTGCTTTAGATACAAACTTTCGGCCTTTTTGCTTTTTTTTTTTTTTTTTATTGAACCCTTTGATTTTCGGGTCAAGATAAGAGAAGGTTTTGGTATTGCTCTAATATAATAAAGTAGTTTTCTTTGATTGAACCCATTGATTTATTTGTCTTAATCAAAATAAGACAAGAGTTTGGATTATTTGATCCTTGGTCTTTGAATTTTGAACTGGGTTTTATTGGCACACGATCAATGGGAGAATTGAAGAATTGAGAGAGGACTTGGGTTTCTTGACTTCGTGATCATTGGATTTTCTATATCTGTGGATGTATCTTTTTATTATTGAAGAGAAGAATAGGCTTGTGAACTTGCCCAATTTCTTTCTGGGTGTTCTCAGGTCATCATTGAATCTGAATCTACCGTTTGAACAAGAGGTCTTTTCTTTTTGTATCCCTAGAGATAGATGGGATAAGGAGTTCTTCAAACTCCAGGGTGGCTAGTATCTTTTTTTAATTTGTGACTTCACACAGTTCTTGGTAGTATAGAATTTGGATTACATCTGGGATTATATTGATATGGGTTCTCCGCAAGGTTCTACTTTTTCGGCTAATATGGCAGGTTTAGTTGATGGTTCTCCTTCTCGCAGAGAGGTCTCTTATATTGATACTATGCCTGTTTATGTTAAGGAGCTCATTGCTGGGGGAGCTGCTGGAGGAATTGCAAAGACTGCTGTTGCCCCCCTTGAAAGGACTAAAATACTCTTGCAGGTGATGCATCTTCTGCTTTTAGTAAATTTCATGGCTTTTGTGCATAACTATTTTTGTTTGTATTATCATTTTTTTGGCCAATTGATACAATCGTAGGTAATAATTCATCTTTGCTGGAAATATTTATTCTATAATTAAATGATAGGTATTTGAAAGGTGAAAGGTAGAATTCATTTTCCTTTGGAGCCATTCAGTTATATATGATGTGATTCTCTAAGATTTGGTACTGTTTGAATTGCTTGATTGTAGTCTCTCACGAGTCACAGTGCTGGTTTTTGTTTTTGGAGAATGCGCTTATTATAATAATGATGATAGTAGTATTAATCTGAACTTGAGCAACAATTTCACATCTTCTTTAGAGTAGCTTCTTATACGCAATTTGTTGCATGCCAATTGGATTTTGCTATGTGGTTCTTGCTTTTTCATAATTGTCCTTCTTATCTTCCCCATTAGTTTCTGTATCCGTGTAGTTCTTCTAACTCTTCTTAAATTTTATAGACAAGAACTGAAGGTTTTCAATCTCTTGGGGTGTCTCAATCCTTGAAGAAACTATTTAAGCATGAGGGAATTCTTGGCTTTTATAAGTGAGTTTTCCTTTTTTCCCTTTTTCCCATGATACTTGTATAATCTAGTGCTGAAGAACTTATAGTATTCCATTTTTGTGTCTACTCATAGGGGAAATGGAGCTAGTGTTATTCGGATTGTTCCTTATGCAGCCTTACATTTCATGACATATGAGCAGTATCGCAGTTGGATCTTGAATAACTGTCCTGCTCTAGGTTCAGGGCCTGTTATAGATTTATTAGCTGGTTCAGTGGCTGGAGGAACAGCAGTTTTATGCACATATCCCTTAGATTTGGCTCGTACTAAACTTGCGTATCAGGTAATTAGCTTGTAATTTGCGTAGTTTTTGAGGCTTCTATATTGATTTTATTTTTCATGGTAGTCATTAGAATTCTGGTCTGAAGGCTAGCTAAACTTTGTTGCATGTTGCTGATTGATTCATTGTTATGATATGCATTAATTGGTTTTACTTTATAACATAGTGAGTTATGGATTTTAGTGTGCAGTGAAAAGGAATCTTTGCTGTCATGTCTGTATCTTTTAGCATGGTTATTCTGACTCTAATCCTAAATGTTATCGTGCAACAAGAATTACAGAATCATCATTACCTTTCTTTTTTATTAACTTATCAATTATCAAACTGCCTTTGAACTAGTACGGACTTTATTGAACACAGAGAAAAAAATAGTATGAACTTTAGAACTTACCTTCGATTCTTTGGACAAGTTCTCATATTTATCAAGTTTTCCTCAATGATTATCAATAATTATTTTGCACCGAATTTTTCTTATACTGTGGTTTTGTGGTAGCACTCCTAATATATCTTGTATTTGTAATTTCTGAGGTTGGATTATTAAATATGGACAGTTTACTTGTCATTAAGCTTTTTCTGTTGAAGCAAGTCCAAAAAAATGTGCAGTTCATTATATGCTTTTCTTTCTTCTTTAATTTCATTCTTATTGGTTCTATAGGTATTGGACACAACTGGAAATTTCAGATCTGGCATGAAAAGTATAGGCGCTCGACCTGCTTATGGTGGCCTGAAAGATGTAATTACGAATGTCTACCGGGAAGGGGGAGTACGTGCACTGTATCGGGGAGTGGGTGGGTGTATACTATTTTTATTTGCTTGGACTTCAATATGGTTCGGAAACATTCATAGCTGGGGTGGATTACCAGCCAGGGTCAGGCCCAGGCCCAAGTGGTCCATTACTGCTTAAGAGGGCTTGAGCCAGCTCTCACAGACCTGAAGGGATCAAAGGCCCAGCTACTTTTGATATTCTTTCTCCGACTTCGCAAATCCAACACAATCCTGAAAGGATTCTTTAGCTCGCTGTAAATAATATGGCTGCTCTCAGGCTTCATAGCAACCTGATAGTTCTAGGCTTAGGCCAAGCCATTCCCGGTCACTTAGTTTCAGAAACAGCAGTTTTCCTTTTCTAGGATGCTCTTGATAACTTTCTGGAAGAACTTATCCTGATGTCAATTTAATAGTCAATGTCAATCATCAATCTTGGAATAGTTACATGATCAGCCTGAGTATGAAATATGCGTGTGTGTATGTGTATTCATATTCAGTTATAAATAATAATGAAGCCTCTGTTGTTTGAGCAGGCCCTACACTCACTGGGATCCTTCCTTATGCCGGTTTAAAGTTCTACGTGTACGAGGAACTTAAGAGGCATGTCCCTGAGGAGCAGCAAAAGTCAATAGTGATGCGCCTTTCATGTGGAGCTTTAGCTGGGTTACTTGGACAGACCTTCACATACCCATTAGATGTAGTTCGAAGACAGATGCAGGTATCATCCAATACTCATGCATTTATTGGTTGCCTATTTTGGCAATCAATAATCCGTGGAATGAAATGTTGATGGTAGAGGGTTTTCATTGTAGGGTATTTGTGGAAACCTGTTTCAGTTTAACAATGGGCAAGTATCTGTTTTAGATGTCTACAATGTGTTTTTGGTTTGCTAGTTTGTGAGTCCAGAATGTATGGCATGTAGGTGGCTGACAATTTGACCATCAGATTCCTCATAGTTACCTTACCAGGTTTCAAATTTGTAATGAGATTTTTTCCATAATTAAACTGTAGAATGTTTGATGTAATCCCACATTAATATGAAACTTGAAAATGGATTTGTATATCGGAAGCTAAGAAATAGTTGTGGAACGATGCATGGCAGGTTGAAAATTTGCAACCTTCAGTTCAAGGTCATGGCAGATACAGGAACACATGGGATGGGCTTTCCACTATAGTCCGCAAACAAGGATGGAGACAGTTATTTGCAGGTCTTAGCATTAACTATATTAAGGTATCTTTGCAATATGTTACTGCTTATTAGATTGCATGTTATCTAGGCATCTGAGGTTGTTCTTGATCATATTTAAGTGTCAGCCAAACACTGTGTTGAGTTGACACTATATGGCTCTAATTTTGATTCAATATGCTCTTTGTCAGATTGTTCCCTCTGTGGCAATTGGCTTTACAGCATATGACACGATGAAGATGTGGCTTCGAATCCCACCTCGACAGAAGTCCCAACCACTGTCCGCTGGATAAGTCTCTGACCAACGAACGCAACTCTGTTGTTACATTACATGCATACAGCTAGTACGCCTTCGCAATACCTTATTGTTCTGCACCTTTAAAAATAGTTTCAACCATACTGACTCGCAGGCCAGAGGATTTCTGTTCTATTCTCTGTTGGGGGTAGACCTAAAACAGTTTAATGGTACTTATGTTTTAACAATTTTTTTTTCATATATTAAATCATATGTAAAAGTAATGATGATTTGGCTTAAGAGTATGATTCGATGACGTTCATCAGCATTGGTCATTCAGCAATAATGTAACACGATACATCTTAAGACTTTGGAACATGACCATTAAAAACTGGGTCTAAGTTGTGTAACTTTCGATTATTGGTAAAATCATTCCATCATTGTTGCAGTGGAACGGTGTGTTTGAATTTAAGATTATGATTTCTTTTCATAAATGATTGTCCAAAAAGCTGGAAGTAGGAAAATTAGGGTTGATGTGGCAGTGGCCCACACTTTTGACTGACTAGTGAGTAACGTCGTTCTTCTAGTCAGGTATTTGTACGTAAATAAATAAAAAGGAGGGGATGGTCAACTTCTTGTTAGATGATGAACCTGAATGGACGACGACCCTTCAATTATTGGCTTTGGCTTTTTATTTTATAGTTACACATTAATTTTCTATTTTGTTCATAAATTTTGTTGCCTTGCTAAACTTTTCATTTCTTTTTTCAAGAAAACAAAGATAAATGATTTAGTAGAAGAGCTTACATTTTAACATATAATCCGGGTCTCATTTGGCATCTTCCATTTTTAATTCAGAAAAAAATTATAATTTATTAAATAAAAAATTTATTATTTAAAAATTCAATATCTAATTAAATTATGAGTTGTTGGTTACTAAAAAGATATTCTTATCATAAAATGATAAAAATTCACAGCCAAAAAATCTATACAGGCCTGTGTGTTTAGAAAAACTTTCACATTAAAGGGATGGTTGTTCATTTTTGGGGTTGAATGGATAACGTTGACAGTAGAAAACTTACTCAACTTGTTGGTTCATCAAATCCTAAGAATAGTTTAAGAAACAACTTGCTGAATCTTGATTGGACTGGACACCAACTTGTTGCCATCTCTTCTCAATAAATACCATTTCTATCGTCTTTCACAAGTTATATATGTAATTCTGTACAAACATTTGAAACAAAAAAAGAAAAAATGAACTATTAAGGTGAATAGTAAATTTTAGAATAGAGTTTTCTTGGAGATAACTTCAGTAAAGTTTGAAGCTCGAGGGTCTTTCTTCTCATTCATTCCTAAAAGGAACCGTAAATTCTAAATAACTATGAAATGAAACGGAGTTGATATAAACATATTTTAGTCCTTGTTTGTCTTCATTGCATTTCGCAAGTCTTTGTTTAACATATATACAAATAAATTACAGGCTGAGCCAACAGCTTCAACTAACCCAGTTACAAGGCAAGTGCAGGAAAACAACTCCATTATTTAAACATCTCAATCTGCCTTTTGAATTGATGTGGACAATTCTTATAGAATAGTGAATGATTGATATTTTTAATATGAAAATTATTATAAACAACATGAAGATATTATTATTATTATTATTATCTTTTCTTTCAGCCCAGTTCTGGCCATATAAAACATGCTTAATTTAATTGGGAATTTCTGCAATGCTTCTTTTTATCTTCCTTGAAGCTCTTATACTCCCATTTCCACTTTCGCTTTCTAGCTGCTTCATTGTAGACTGTCACTTTTTTCCACACACCAAATTTGATTTTTCAAACTTCCACCCCCCTATATAAGAGAAAGTATATATTGCCTATTACGTGCATTAATTTCTCTAGGTCTTCTTTGGAATATATATAACTTCAAACAGAAAGAGAGACACAGACATCAGAGTCTTGAAGCTTTGGTGTTTGCATTTAGAGGTGAGTAATCATGATCTGTTTATTTTTCTTATTTCAGCTTTAATAATTCTTGAAACAAATTATGTCCCATACATTTTTTTTAAAAGAAATTTGTCCACCAAAGTAGTACTAGCTACTACTGGTTTGTTCTTTCCGGCTAAGGTTGATGAACTATCGGTTATATTAATCAAATCCAAGTTGGTATATTTGATAAGAGAAAACTAACAAGATTGCATTGATTATTTAATCTGATTTACAGGTTGACCATTTTTCATACCACACGTTAAAGAAAAAGTCTACTGCTGAATGGGTCTTTCTCTTTCACTGCTCTTATCTGCTTGGGATGATATCCTCTCTCTCATGTTCTTTGGTTCAACAAACGCCATTGAAAAGGTTGCGAAGAGTTCTATAAGCTTGGGAAGTACAGAGAAAGAAACAAATAGCTGCAAGAAACAAGATTTGAAAGAAATGGTGGTAGAGAGGTCATTGAGCTTCAAGAACTGGGATGCTTCCAAGGATAAAAAAGCATCCGATTCCTCAAAAAAATTGGTTAAAGTTCAAGAAACAATTCGTATAACAAAACCCTCAATATTGATTCCTGAACCATTTTTGTTCTTTTCTCCAAGACCTATTAATGAGCTTGATGCTGCCGCAACTAGAGTTCAAAAAGTATATAGGAGTTACAGAACAAGAAGGAATCTTGCAGATTGCGCTGTTGTGGTTGAGGAACTCTGGTTTGTGCTTTCCCAATATACTTTCTCAATTTCTTGGAACTTTTAAAATTCTTGATTCTTTTCACTTTTGGGTATCATAATTTATTCTAATACTGATGTGAAAATTTTGGTTTCTTTAGGTGGAAGGCATTGGAATTTGCTGCTCTGAGAAGGAGTTCAGTGTCTTTTTTCAATATTGAGAAACATGAAACTGCTGTGTCCAAGTGGACACGAGCTACCACAAGGGCTGCCAAGGTAATAAATTATTTTTTGTTAGAAGATTCTGCAACTATCTGGAATTATCATTAGATTGGCATAATAAGTCTTTTTGTGCTTGTCTTTTTAGGTTGGGAAGGGTTTGTCCAAGGATGAGAAGGCTCAAAAATTAGCTCTACAACACTGGCTTGAAGCTGTAAGTCTCATCTTCCTGTCTCGGATTCGCACGTTCTTGTTTTGATCAGTTGCAATAAAAACAAAAATGAAAGCAACTTGGGATCATAATTTGGAATTCATATTATGTATTAAAGTTAGTAAATGTATTAATTAACGGTTTTTTTAATGCTACACAGATCGATCCACGCCATCGTTATGGACACAATTTACATTTGTACTATGATATCTGGTGTGATAGCAAGAGCCGTCAACCTTTCTTTTACTGGTAAATTTGTATTCATCTTCAATGCAAAACAAGATCTCTTTATGTGTAATGATAATATTTACTGAAATTACTCTATCTCCTGGAATTTTAAAGGTTGGATATTGGAGATGGTAAAGAAATAAACATTGAGAAATGTCAAAGAAATGTTCTACAACGCCAATGCATCAAATATCTCGGACCAGTATGTGTTGGAACTCTGTTCATTTGCCTGTATATCTTTTACTCTTTGAAGTATATCTGCAGCCTAACGCCATCATTCTTTGCTGTTGCAGAAAGAAAGGGATACATATGAAGTGATTGTGGTGGATGGCAAGCTTGCGTATCGCCAGGCTGAGACTCTTATTAATACAACTGAGGGTTCCAAGTGGATTTTTGTGCTGAGCACATCAAAAGCATTGTATGTAGGACAGAAAAAGAAAGGTGCTTTTCAACACTCAAGTTTCCTATCTGGAGGTGCTACAATAGCTGCTGGTAGATTGGTGGCTCATGATGGGGTTGTCGAGGTATACATATTACACCCACAATATCGGTATTGGATATTGGCTATTCATTTTGTTATCTCATCCTTATATCCTCATTTCTTTCTTTCTTCAGGCAATATGGCCATACAGTGGTCACTATCTCCCAACTGAGGACAACTTCAAAGAATTCATCAGTTTCCTTGAGGAGCATAACGTGGACTTAGCAAATGTTAAGGTAAATTTCAGAGCCTAGTTCATAGATGAAAGGTTTTCTAAATTCTGAGGGAAGGTCTCAGAGTCAAGTTCATAATTCTTGCCTTGGTGCATATCAACAATTCACACTGAAGAGTTGTATCAAAAGAAATAAATAAATAAATATCTCCGCTTGTTTAGCTTATATTTTTGCCACTTTTTTTTTTGCAGAGATGTGCAGTGGATGATGATGATGCTTCATTTCAGGTTGCTGGTGAGTATTCAAAGCATGAAGAGAAGAAGGGTGACCAAGACATAAAAGTTGTTGAGGTAGATGGGTCAAGTAACTTCACAAGCAATCATGAAGAAGAAAGTGTAGGTGGTCAAGCAGCCAAAATGGAAGCACCACCGGTAGTATTTGATATGACGAAGAGGTTGTCATGCAAGTGGACTAGTGGCGTCGGACCCAGAATTGGGTGCGTGAGGGACTATCCACAAGAGCTGCAAGCTAGGGCACTTGAGCAAGTCAATTTATCACCTAGGGTTGGTCCAGCCCACTTGGGGAGCTGTCTTCCAATCCATTCGCCAAGGCCTAGTCCAAAGCTTCGAGTGTCACCTAGACTTGCATATATGGGGCTCCCTAGCCCAAGGGTATCAGTCACTTCTGGCTAGTCAGAGCTTGGGATGCACTGAAAGGCTCAAGACTTCAACTACAAAAGAGTAGACAAATTGGGCACTTTCTCGTGCTCTTGACAGCAATGAAATAGGGAATTAACTCAACGTTCTTTCTTTTGTTAATTAAAAGGTGACTTGGTCTTGTTTTTGTACATAAATGAGCTATCTAGTGAATGAATATGATGTTTGTCTGTGTTTGTTCAATTGCATGATTCTTGAATGTGGACAATACACTCGTAGATCATATTCTCCTCCTCTTCCTCCTATTTCTTGACTTTTTTGGCTGCATACATTTCCTTTGGGAGGGTACTAAGCTACGAACATTTTTTTGAGAGGGTCCTAATAAGATACTCAATGTGCACATTCTTGCTAAAAGTACATCCTTGATAAATTAGTATAATATCCTTATGGATTCAACAAAATAAGGATCTAGAAGAAAAAACACATATTAGTATTTTGGATGATATGTTATGAACTTGTGTTGAACCAAGTGCCTTGACGATTGAATCAAGTGTCTTGAGCCAAGAAGTCTTCCCAACTCACAAGCAACAGGTTGATTCTTCTTGTTCTTTCTTATTTTTCTATAAGTTTCTGTTTTGTTTTTTGACTCTCAAGAATGCTGAATGGAAAGTTAAATTTTGGGCTTTTTGTCCTCCTCCAAAACATATTAAGATGAAGAAATTCTTTCATCCAAATGTAGAGGGATCAAATATGAGTGCATACCTCAAATTGTCAACCAGCCTGGAATTTAAACTCCTGTCTACATAGCAGTAAATTAGAGATACTTTGGATACTATTTGTCTGCTTTGTGTTATGGTCCAAAACAGAGTGGTCCCAGTAAGAGCAGTGAAGTAACAAGTTTGGTACTAGGAGGGAGAGCAATCAAAAATTATATTATATAAATATATCAAGAAATAACTGTGGAGTCAAAATGGGATTTTAAAATCTTTACTAGTACAAAGAAGGAAAAGGCCAAGTTGCCTGCAAACTACCAGTAAAAAGAGTATTCAACCTCGGTGTCAATGCCTGACAGAGGCACTTGACCTGGGCAGTTAAAAAAAAAAACAAGCTATAGCTTAATATCAGGTCAGGTCAGCTCACTACTTTCAATGCCATTACTTTTGTCTTAAAAATGTTGCTCCATTTTCCATTATCAGTATTGAAATTCATCCATTGGTTTATTTGTTGATGTGAGCTGTATTCTCTCTCGATGCTTGCAAATTCGCGCTAAATAACCTGCGGCTTAAGGCAGGTATTAGAGCTGGCCTTGCAAGCTATGCTAAACACACACACTAGCTCTAGCTCCAACCCGACTGTGTTTCAATTAATGCTGATTCTGATGTTCATTGGCGCACACCTGTATGCTGTCCTTATCCAACATCCACCATGTTGATGGAAATTAATTAGGTTATGAAGATATGTTCTTTATGATATGATGATTTTGACCCTTCATTGGAGTAGGTGCCAGAGTGAAGCCCGCATTAATTAACACTTTGTTTTGGGAGAAAAAACATGGGAAAGGATAGAGAAAAGAAAAGAAAGAGATTAGTGATTTCCTTTCCCCATCTTATTTGGGTAGAATTAAAAATGGTGGAAAGAATAATGACCAATTCATGTTTATATTCATTCCCTTGGTTTTCCCTTTCATTGCCCATCCCATTTCCATTTTCTCTTTTCCTTTCCCTAACTTTCAGTAGCTTCCCAAACGTGGGCTAAAGGAAGTGAAATGCATCTTGAAACATAATGCGAGGCTACATTGACCCTTTAGCCTTACAAAGAACTCATTTAGCGAATGAAGTGTATATGTGAATTCAAATTTGAGCAGTCTGTTACTATTAGGCCAAATCCAACCAATTGGTAGCCACTGCAAAAGTGAAGTTGGATTTGAGAACAGATCCAATTCCAAATACATGCATGCTTCTAAATTCAAACTCCATTTTGGCAATTTGCAAGTATTGAACCAATTGAAAAATACCTGAGATAAGCATTAGCCATGTGACTTTCTATAGCATTGTCCAACTGATTAGCAAAGACAGTAAGAAAGTGGACGGATACAGAATTGCTTCAAGGCTTTGATCCTGTCTTTACTTAATATTATTATTTGTTATTCTCATGCAAGAAAACCAGATCTTCACATCACTGGCTAAAGAAAGATTGTATTGTCGGCATGCTTTTAGGCCTTTCTTCTTTCTTCATATATATTTTCAAAGGCTTTGTGCCTTTTCATGAATAATACCAAAAAACAAAAGGTACATGGGGCTAGTTTCGAAATAATGTGGCAAAGACAGGACTAAAGAATCTCACGGTCCTCCACAGGGAAATCGAGCGGGACGAGTCGTTTTGTCTGTTGTTCTTTTGAATTTCAAAATATCAAACGGCACATTATTGGACCAATGTAACCCCACGAACAAAAACAATTAACCCCATTTTACTCACTAAACCCATCTTCATACCCACGTCTTCTCTCTCTCTCTCTCTACATTTTCAGTTTTTTATTGCTACCCATCTTGTGTTTCTTGGCAAAGTTTTGTTCTAGAATAACCTTTCTCTATCTTTTTTTAACTATTGTTGCTTCAAGAATGCTATTTTCTCCAATTTTTATGAACTTTTCTCGCAAGTTACTTTCTTTCTTTTAGCTCTTTGGATCTTTTTATTTTTCAAACACTTCGCTGTTTTCTCTTTCCCTCAAATACCTTGTACCATTTTATTTGACTTTAAAAAAAAAAAAAAGTTTCTTTCTTTGTGAAGTGTTTAGGTGCTTTATATCTAAAAGAACTGTGTTTTGATTGCTGCTCTGTTTGAGCAAGACTTATTCATCGATGGGTGCATCAGGGAAATGGGTAAAATCTCTTATAGGTCTCAAAAAGAGTGATAAAGAAGACTATGTAAGCTGTAAACTTAACCTCCAAAACGAAAAAAGAAAATCTTGAGTTTCTTTTTTTTCATTTTTTACTGGATCTAATATGTAAAGAATTTTGTATATGCTAACAATGGTTGTTCTTCTTTCTCTAGGAGAAGGTGAATGGTAAAAGCAAGAAATGGAAGTTATGGAGAAGCTCTTCTGGTGATTTGAGTTCTTGGAAGGGATTTAAAGGGAACCATAGAGCAGCATCTGAAGCTTCAGGATCTTCACCATTGACTGATGCTTTTTCTGCTGCAATGGCTACTGTGGTTCGAGCTCCTCCTAAGGATTTCAGGGTTGTGAGGCAGGAATGGGCTGCAATTCGTATTCAAACTGCTTTTCGTGGATTCTTGGTAAATGTGGTTATCCTTGTTAGACCTTTATGTGTTTGATTGCTAAGAAAATGACACAGATAGTTAAATATCCTAATTTGGGACATCGCGTCAGCTTTACTTTCTCAAAATCTAAAAGAACTTAATTAAATCTACACAAAAAAGTGAGGGAAAAAAATGGCTAAGCGGTTGATTTGAATTTATTAAAACTTTATATTTAACGTGTAGAGTTACAATATCTTTAGAAAGCTGAAGATCTGTTCTGGAATACTATGTGGTGAATCCTTTATAATTATGCGACTTATTTTTAGGCAAGAAGGGCTTTGAGGGCACTGAAAGGAGTAGTGAGGCTTCAAGCTTTAGTTAGAGGTAGACAAGTGAGAAAACAGGCTGCAGTGACACTTAGGTGCATGCAGGCTCTTGTCCGGGTACAGGCTCGAGTAAGGGCTCGACGTGTGCGCATGTCCATTGAAGGACAGGCTGTGCAGAAAATGCTAGACGAACACAGAAGCAAAGCTGATCTCTTGAAACAGGCTGAGGTATTTATGATCTATTTTGCTGGTTTATAGTTTTAGTCCTTCGAGATTATATTTATGTTGCAATGGTTAAAATAAACTGTTGTAATATTTTCAGGAAGGCTGGTGTGATAGCAAGGGGACATTAGAAGATGTCAAGACAAAGCTACAAATGAGGCAAGAAGGTGCGTTCAAGAGAGAAAGAGCAATTGCTTACTCTCTTGCTCAGAAGGTAATTCAAATGTATTACCATCTTTGAGTGACTTATATTAGCCCCCTCATTCTTTTCACCGGATTGCTAAGTGTTTCTTTTACCAATTTTGTTTAATTTCTCAGCAATGGAGATCCAACCCCAGTTCGAACGGTCGAAGCAATAGCTCATTATCCTCTTTCAAGAATCATGAGTTTGATAAGAACAGTTGGGGATGGAGTTGGCTAGAACGTTGGATGGCAGCCAAGCCATGGGAGACTAGATTGATGGAACAATCGCAGAATGACCCTTCTGATTCAACTCCACCACCAAAATCCTGTGCAGACTCACTCGTGATGAAACATTCAAAATCTTCTGAACAAAGCTTTGTGAAAGTCAGGAAGAACAATGTTACCACTAGAATCTCTGCAAAACCTCCAATTGGGCATGTTACTCGCTCATCATCCAGTCCAAGCTCTGAATTTCGTTGTGATGAGAGCTCAGCTTCATCTTCAATTTGTACTTCTGCAACACCAATTTCAGGGAATACAGGTTTGGCCTCAGATAGAACAGAGGAGAGTGGTAATAGTAGGCCAAACTATATGAACCTTACCGAGTCAACTAAGGCAAAGAGGAAAATATACAATCACTTATCTAACAGAATTCAAAGGCAATCCATGGATGAGTTTCAGTTTCTCAGAAGGTCAGCTGCATTCTCTAATGGAGATTCGAAGAGCAGTGCTGGTTCCGATCCTTCTTCAGTAAATCTGTCTAAACCACTTGGTCTGCCAACAAGATTGGACAAGAATTCCATGAAACAGTTTAGAGGAATGGACTATCCTTTGTATGATTAGAATGAATTATGTTGCAGGAAGTTCAACAGCTTGTTGGTCTGCATTACTGAGAGTGTGAATTAATTAGGAGTATTTATGCAATTAATTAGCTGTATCCAACTTATTTTGTTTATTATTAATATTATTATTTTGTTTATTAAGGGATTATTTTTGTATACATTATCCCCCCAACGTCTTATCTTCTTCGCAACCAAAGATCATTCGAATGATAGCAGTAGCAGAACCTGGATTAATCTAGAAGATATAAAGGATAGCTGCCTTCTAATAGTTTAAATATGACAGTGCCATATTTTCTGTGAAACTATGCCTGCTCCTTCCATGATATTACTTGGTAAGTAAACATATGCCAATTGTTCATTGCTTGGCATCAGAGACATTACAGAGAACAGCCTGCCACTACATGAATTATTCTTCAATTTCGTTTTATAACTCTAAGCTTTACACCATGCTTGAAGTTGAGAACAATGCCGTATTCAAGTTCCAGAGGTTTTTCCATGTTAGGGGAATGCCTGAATATGTATTTTCGATATAGGTGTATCAATGAGAGCTTCAGTTCTTGTAGGGAAAATTTTTGGCCTATGCAAGCTCTTGGCCCTATTCCAAATGGTATCAGAGCATAAGGATGCCTTTGTTTTTCTTCTTCGCATTTTGGATCAAACCTCTCTGGCTTGAATTTGTCCGGCTCTGGGAAGTTCTTTGGATCTTTTGCTAGAACTCCAAGGGCTAACCAGACCCATGTGCCCTGCTTAAAACAAAATGAATGGATGAGCATGCATCCAGAGCATTTCTGCACCAACATTCTTATTTTACAGCCGTACCTTTGGGAGAAGGTAACCTCCTATCTCTACTTCTTTTGATGTCTCTCTGGCAACTAATGGGGAAACAACATAGAATCTCATGGCCTCTTTGATAACCTAAAATCAAACGAGCACATAATACTTTAATATCCATAAATTGGCAACATACACCTAGAATACCAGAGATCAAAAATATTTTGTACACATGCAATCCGATGAGAATATTTGAATTGAACAATAATAAAAACATCCACACGGTACGGCATGCACGTTGCACGTTCTCACTGTATCATTTGCCCTTTATATTATGTATCAAAAGTTGGAAATGCTATACTACCACTTCAGGTAAAGGATAGAAATCTAATTATGGTGTTCTGTTGACCATTTTAAGTTCATGAGACTTGCCTGGTCAAGATAGGGAAACCTAGTTTGAAGATCCTGGGACGTTGGCGTCTGATCAGGTGGGCCAAACACATCAATTTCTGCAAGTAACTTTTTCTCAACTTCTGGATGTCCAGCAACTAAATAAACGATAGAAGACAATGTGAATGCCGTTGTGGCTGACCCAGCAAGAAGGTGCTCATAGGTAACTGCACTGATGTAATCCGGAGAGAAAACATTTTTGGACAGAGTCTCAGACTCCCTTGCACTTAGTATTAGTGATAAGAAGTCCTTTGAACCTCGGTTTTTGTCCTTCATTCTCTTAGTAACAATCTCATCCAACTTACCACTTATATTCTTGTTAGTCCTATCCACTTTCCAGTCCATAGTTCCAGGAATTCGCTTTAGAATCTGCCTAAAGGGCTCTTGCAGAATAGGGATAAGAAGGCCAATTATAATAGAAAAGGAACCTGATAAGTCCATCTTAAGTTGAGTTGTTGAGTAGACATGTTGATTGATGAAGTCTGAGACTTCTTTCCCATTCTCTTGGTTACGAAAAGTGTTGGCTGAATCAGTGGTTGACTGAGGCTTAGAGAGGCCAAAATCAACTCCAAATGCAGCTTGTCCTATAACATCTGTGGCCAGTTTGAGAGAGAGATTGGAGAAAGTAATGTCTTCATCCTTAGAGGACTGGAAATTAGCAGTTGCAGACTCGATGAATGATTGCATAGTGGGCACTAGGCTGGCCAAGTGTGATGGCTGGTAAACTGATAATATAGTATTTCGCATGGTTGACCATCTGGAATCCCTGCAAACTCAAGTTCCATAAGGACATACCATCATCAATTCAAAAATCTTAAATATATTACTAGTAGAACAGTTAACTCAATTGGTATATCGAAAGGTGAAATTGCTAGTCTGGAGAAGAACTGGGGTTTTCCCTCTCAAATGTCTGAGGAGGGAGCAGAACTACTGCTTCATGTTATCAAAAATCTTTCCAACTGCAAATAATTTCCGATATCAGTCTCATATCAAGACCTGATTTCTTCTGGAAAGGGGGGAAATCAAATTCTACTCTTACTAGATTTATTAGAGTTTTTACAATAATTTAGGCCTCCCAAAAAGAACGAAACTAAAACAAAATAACTGGGATTTTATTTGATTCACTATTGCATGTTCTTTTTTCCCTTCCTATGTTAAAATAAAACAACAAGATGGTTCAAAAAAGGGTTAATAAAACCAAGCCTAGATGGTTCGGCCATGGCAATGAATGATTAGTTTTCTAAGCTAGGCATGGTGGCCGGCATACTATTAGAGGATTCATGTTAGTATATGGGGCTAAATGAGGTAATAGTCATAATGATAGGTCAAATAAGGGATAGTTTCGTTGATCATATTACCTGGTGAAGAAGAGACCTTTTTTATGAAGAGGAGAAGCTGCGATAGGAGAGGGAATGCTTCTGTTTGAAATGTCTTTGAATTTTTTTATTCCAACTTCTTTACAAAGCTCTGGATCTGCTACTATTATTAATGGTTGTCTTCCCATATGAAATCTGCTCCATAGCAATTACAACCACATAACCCCAATCATTAGTGGCTTTACCAAATTATTTGTGCTTCACTGTTTTAATCAAATTGGCACAGCAAAAACAGGCGCCTGACCTTAACACCAAAAATACCTTAAAATAATTATTGGATCTTCGATCCACTGTCTATAGCTAGTAGGATATCTTTATTAAAGAAAAACTCATCAGAATTTCTTGAATTCAGATATAATGAACTAGTTAAAGATCAACATATCTGAGGATTATATGTTAAATTCTGAAAGAAAGAAAAAACAAAACTTGCTTAATTCAATCACTTGGCCCAAAAATCGAACATGGGAATGGCAAATGCATAGCCACATATCTAAAAGTCTCTTCCTTCATCCTAACCAATGTTATAGTTTCATCAAGAATCATGATATCATCTCTCTCACACGACCCATAAACATTTGTGGGACAACAACATTTCTATTAATAATTTCTCTTTCGCTAAACGTACCTAAAATTCTCCTTCTTAAGAAAAATACAAATTTCTTTCCAAACCACCACACACACTCGCACAACAAAGAAAGAAAGAAAGGAACTTGTTCAAAATCCCAACATGATAATCAACGAGCTCAAGAAGCAGAAGTTGAAAACTGACCTGAAAATGGGACCATATTGTTTAGCAAGAACAGAGAAAACATCAGGACCATACTTAGCAAGCAAGGGAAGATGTCCTAAAAGTGGGACTGATGGAGGGCCTGGTACCCTCCTAACACCCCAGAACGGCTTATACAAGTAGCCCAATACTATTGCCAAAGCTGTGAAAACTAAAGCGAGTACTATAGTAACACTGGTACTATTACTACAAGTAGAAAAGAAAGCTTCTTGAATTAGACCAAAACCCATCATCATCATCATCAACCTTTCGAAGCTCTCTTTTTGAGAGATGAGATAGAAGGAGAGTGGTCGTATATATCTATATATATACTTTCTTGCAGATTGTAGTCATTTGAGTTGAAAAGATTGGAAATGGGAAGGGTATTGGCTGTCTGCCTCTGTTAGCACCTTTTTGAGCAATTGGGTCCTTTGTACTGATTCTAATGATTACATCCATGAAATTGATACCCTCTCATGAGTGTTTATTAAAATTAACCAAAATCATTCACCATCCTTTTGTCTATTACTGTTGTATATTATGGTACGATTAAAACTAGCCGTTAATTTTGAGAATTGACAACAATTTAAAGAACATTAGAGAGTAAGGTATCATGATCTCATACAGTCGAATTAGGTGTCTTTTATTTATGCTATAGTATTCCAGCTAAATCTGCCCAAACGGAATAATAACTTCAACAGATTAAGAAATACACTTGCAAAGAACTAAAAATTTATTTATTTATTTATTTATTTTGTTAATGGGAATGAGTGTTTGATATATGCAAAGCTATTATTCTTGTTTTTCTCAGGCAGTGGTGCGCAAAAGGCACTCGTTCCCTTTGGACAATTGTTGCCTTTGTACAGAAGAGGAATATGCAAACTCTAGAAACCATTAATATTCCTTCCTGTGATTTTGTCCTCATACAGAGCAATTTTCTTTCTTTTTTATTTGAACTGCTCATACATGAACATCAGCATGAATAATACAGAAAGAAAGACGTCCAGTCATGTGTATGCTTTATCTACCGCCAATATATAATTTAGTGGCTTTCGACATGGATCGATAAAGACATAGATTTCCATATCACTGCTACCTTTATAAAATGATCCATCTTAATCTTCCTCAACAGCATCATTTAGGTTTGAATTTCGTTGAATTCTGGATAAGGGTGACAAGGATTTATGGGAAAGGCAACACGCATCAAATCCCTTAAAATTGCATATCAAGACAAGTATAAATTCTTTAAGGAATCTGTTATAAACAGCATTGATGTCTGCTGTACGCACAGCTTGCCATGAGACAATAGTACTGTGATAAATGCCAACCTCGCAACACAAGAGACCATGAAATTTTAGAAACCAGTGAGAAGAGTGTACATAGACAAAATCAATTATTACCTCCATTGAACTTTCTGTGAATGTATACAGCAGAACAAACTATGCACCGACAGAATGTACAGGGACTAGACTATTTGATTGCAAATATTTGACAAGAAGAGCTTGTGTAGACGGCATGTAGATTTCAGATCCTCCTTAAATGAGACCAGGATTGAAACCCCTCCTAGATCTTTGTTGGTTAGCCCCCCTGCAAAATGAAGTAGAGAATAATCAAATAGAATTAAAAAATTTCCGGAAGAATTTAAGCAAAGTCTGCGTTGAATACAGAAATGCTATATTATAATTGAAGGATATGGAGGAATGGGAAACATCTGTCGGCCTCACTGCAACTTTCACCATCCCCTGCTGAATGGAAAACAATGCTCTTTTATGTCACAAATAAAGCAAACAACACTTTGAAGAAATGCAAACCAAACCAAGATGCATAAGCATACCACTACAGAAACAGGAATGGAGTTGCAGAGACCAACTCAGAACACCATGTCAAGTTCGTAACCATTGCATAATAGCAATTTGTTAATTCATGGCGTTGACCTTAGATAACCCATTTGATCCACCAGGTCTTGCAAATCCTCGCCCCAGTCCTCAGGATTCGCAACCAAATCCTCAACTTCCACATCAAGTTCTGCTTCTTCGCTAGGAATGGTTTCTTCATCAGGATTTTGGGCAATTATATCATCATTCAGCAAGTCCTCCCAAGCAGTCTCATTAAAAGATCCCAATTTGTCCATACCACTACTCCCTTGTCCAGAACCTGCTATTGAGTCCCTAACATCAGTACTTGATTCATTGTCCAAAGCAGCTGACAGAAACGTTTCTATCTCTGTTCCCATGGTTTCCAACCCTTCATCTGTGTAATCCACTACTTGGCCAATACCCACGGAACCAGAAGCAGCTTCTTCTTCCAAATTTTCCACACTTGGGCTCGCAGCAAGTCTCCGCTTGTGCCCAACTCCAACACCTCTCAATTCTTCCCTTTGTGCACTCCTTTGAGCAAATTGCTGGATAAAAGATGGGTTGTTGAGGGCTTTAGCAAGGAATGCTGTTATCTGCTGCTGTTTTTTCTCTGTACTTAATAATCTATCCTCCATTGCAGCAATTTGTTCCCTCGACTGTTGTTGCTGCTGCCTAAGCCTTATAATCTCCACCGTTAGCACGTTCCTGTCTCTCTTTAACCTTTCAAGCTCACCATCCAATCCAAATTTTCCTAATTCAACATAAGCTCCTCCACTTTGCTGTTGCATACTCTGGGACACATGTCTTCTTCTCTTGATAGTCTTCAGTAGATGCTTCTGCCCTCCTAAAAACCCTTCATTTGCAAATTCCCATCGGTCAGGATCAATCTTTCTGAAACCCTGCATCAAACAGCAACAGCAATGTGATCGGCATACATTGTCCAACATATCAAATACGAGTAGCACAAGAAATGCAGGATTTTAGCCGTAGTACAGTTAACGATAAATGATTCAGGGAAGAACAGACAACTAAAACAAACGTAAAAATTAAAGCTTAAAAAATTAAGGGATAACTATTAATACTATTTTTTAACAAAATCAGTAGCTATAAGTTCTACAATTGAATGAGTTATAGCAAATTCAGTCTTTATCAGATTGAAAGAATTGTATCAAATTCAGCCTTTATCAGTGTATCTCTCAAGAAAATTACGTTTTGTTTATCTGGAGGAAGTAATGAACTAACGACTAGTTTCATTATGTTATTCTATAACCATAATTAATATATTTCAGAGAAGTTATCGCAGTTAAAATAATACTCTGCCCTTTTTCACAAACACAGCATCTACAAGACTACAACAATAAAGCCCAAGTTCGATATTCCATCACAAACACAACTTACATTCCCAAGACTACAAGATCCATAACCAAATACTGAAACTTTAGTACTTACATATGTGTTAAGCTGGCGAATGAAGCTCGAGAAATTACTGTGCTTGAAGTACTTGGGAAGCAGAGTAGTAGAGAACTTATGAGAGTCCCAAACAATGAAGCTATTACGAGCTCTACTCCATGAAACCACTGAGTCAGTTGATGGGTCCTCTACCATTTCAAATGTCTTTGTAAGAAATGGAGGTGGACCCATTTCGTGCAATCCCTCCTTTGGTTGAGGAGATAAGCTCGAAGACGAATAAGAAGTAGTAGTTTCTTCTTTAACTGCTACAACTCTCTCCATAGCTTTGCTAAAGTTTGGTTCTTTTATGTGCCTTTTCTTTAGGTTTACTAATAAAGGTCTGAATTTTGCCGAAGGAATTTGAGTGTCTGGGGTGATTTAGTTCACTTGCATAGTCATTAGAGAATTGAGTTTTGTTTAAAAATTTTGATTCTTGTAGAGTTAAGTATGATCTGGTGAGTACTTTTAGTGAAGTGTTTGTTTAATTTAAAGGGAAGAAGTATTCCCGAAAGAGATTTAGTGTCGGCTTATTCTAAAAAACCTCCGAAATATCAGACACTTGTCCGAGAAACAGAGTTCAGACGAAATCCTGAAAGTTCTGGAACATTCTGTACTATTCCGGAAGTTACTATATGGTGCCATGGCGTGCTGTTTAGGTGGATCGATAGAGACAATAGACTTGGTGTCACATAATTCGGATGTAATAGATAGAAATTTTCAGTCATTAAATTTGAACAAATTTAATTGTAATTAGTTGGAGGATAGTCTTACATGTCCAGCCCGATCATGCAAAAAGTTGGTACCAAATTGAGATGACTTATGACTTGGACCCTCTAGAGCTCTGGACCTCTTTTTGGATGAGAAGTACTGCACTATGATTTTGAAAATAATACAACTTGGTCTAGTTATATGCACCTTTAATCAAGGAAAAGTTCTACGTAGTTGATATATCTTTTCCATTTATGTATTAAATTAATAAAAAAATAATATTTATTTATGTTAAATTATTTTGTATGTATATATATATATGTATATATTAATTACTTAATTTTAAAATCTAAAACAATTATATATTTCAATCCGTTATTGCATATAATATTCGCGGTAATGTGATTTAATTAGAAGTGAATTGGACTTCTTGAAACATTTAAAAAAGAAAGCAGCATGCAACCCAAAAACAAGTGCAGGACAGATGGCAGGTTTCTGACGATGAACCTTGAAACGTTCTAGAAATATCTGAATTTGTTCTGGAAAGATCATACATGTAATATGGTGATGATGTGGTGGTTTTATAGATTTTCATGTGGACGTAGCCCAATTAAACGGAAACGGTGACAATAATAAACATGGGCTAGATTGGATTTTTATGCTCGGTTCCTATGCACCCTAGTGTCAGCCACTTGGGCTCAATAAGTGGACGAACCATAATTATTTGTTCAAGCTCACTTCTGACGGGTCATGTTAGTGGACTCGAGGCCACAGGCTCCTGAAGGAGAAAAGTCTTGGGGTTCAATCCTCAATCTCTGTCCATATATTCATTTATTAATTTTTAATACTTAAAATTCTTTTATACATAAATATTTTTATATTTATTTTTAATACATAAAATTTAAATTTATATATAATTTTACACTTTTTTTAATTAATATGTTACATTCTTAACTAAACACTAATTTTAATTTTAAAGAATAATATATTATATTTTAATATTATATTAGTTAATAAATAACTTTTAATAAAATAATAATATTAATTCTATTATAGAAATAATATATTAATTGTATTCTAATATTATATTAATTAATAAATTATTTTTTAATTAGATAATAATTCTAATTCTAAGAAATAATATTTTAAATATTAATATTATACCCAATAATAAATTAATGTTTTGATTATATAATAAATTTTTAATCTAAAAATATTATATTGATAGTATTAATTTATATAATAATAAATTTAATTAATATATATTTTAAAAGTAATTTTTATATTATTAAATTAATAAATTTTAAAAGAATTAAAAATATTTATAAATAGTTAGTTTATTATTATTTTTAAAAATATTATAAATTAATATTAATATTAAAAATTTATTAGATTATACTTATCAATTTAATAATAATAATAACAGTATAACACCCGAATAAACGATTAATATTCTTTAAACACTTTTTATTTGATAGGAATAATTACAAGGTGAAAGAATTCGTCGGGTCTCAAACGAAAAAAGACAACTAGACGAGGACCATTTCTCAATTGTGGAAATTATTCAAAAGAAAGAAATAAAAACACTAAAAGGAAAAGAAAAGAATAAGTAGAAAAGACAAAAATAAAATTCACATGCGCACAACAAACGTTCACCAATGAACGGTTCTCGTCTTTGCTTCTAATTCGGTGAGCATAATTCCAAGAGAAAAAGAACAAAATTGATATTACTATTTAGTTTGATTTTAAGTTTATAATTTATTTATTTAATTGAAAAGACTAGAATTATTGAATTGTCTAATTCATGGTAAAAACATAAACTATAGGTTTTAATTTCATTAAAAAAATTTGAGTTCAATTCTATTTAAATTTTTATTATATATATTTAGAGTAACTCTTATAGACGATAAAATATATTTTAAAATTTTTTAATATAACTAAAATTTAATTAAATATCTATAGTAGCGATGTAACATCAAAATGTCAAATAACATCAAGAAAGCAAAAAAACAAAAGAAGCTAATAGGAGACGATGAAATAATTGTAAAAAATGTTTAAAGAGGGAGGAGGCCTACCACCAAATGTTTTTTTCTTCTTTTAACTATATGACAACCTCATTTTGCTGCCCATTTACAAGTTCTCTCTTTATATGATGACAGATCCCTGCCATTAATTTATTATTTTTTAAAATTAAAAAATATAAATACAAAATTCATCAAATGCATTCTTTTTATATTATCTCTCCATCTTTTGTAGTTGTAAGAAAAATATCATAGAGTACGCGTGAAAAAGAAAAATAAATTATTTAATTCATGAAATGAAAACATGTACATGTAAAGGTAGCTGCGTCTTCTCAGCATATGTAAAAATGGGGTAAAAGTGTAGTGATTCGTGGATATGGAGTTCTTCTAAAATTTGTGTAAATAAAATGGGGGCAAGAGGTAGATTTTTTATCCCATCATGTTTAAGCGAAATCTCAAGTTGGTACTTAATTTACTTTTTTTTTGTCTAATAAGGCCCCTATTTTCTATAAAACGCAATAGCAAGTCCCTACTCAAAGGAAGGGTTAAATTAAACTACCATCACATGCATTAAGAAAATGGGATCCAACATTTGACACATCATCTTTGTAAGAACCACCTTCTACTTTTGTTCCTTTCTTATGTACCTACTTCCCCCACTTCATACGAAATCAAACATCATTCTTAACACAGCAATACTAACTTATTGTTTTATTATTTAATAATTTTCAGTATATAATTTTTTTATATAAAAATGAATATATAGTTTAAGATTATTAATAAAAAATATTTCACCGTTAAAAAATATTAATCTCTATTTTGATAAGCCATCGTTATTATATTTTTTATGTTTGATAATTTCAATTTATAGCTTAACAACTTAAAATGTTATTATTTGATCGTTAAATTGGTCTCACCGAATTACTAATTTATTCAACTGTAATTTAATAACTAAATATTTGAATTACAAATTATTAAGCTTCAAACTTATATCATTAAATACGGATAACATGATAATAATTACCAGTCGAAATGAAAATGACTGAATCCTCGTAAATGGAGACTTTTTAAAATTGAAATTATCTTTTTTTGTAAAACAGATTATCCTTTTCTTTCCATTGTTTTCTCTTCCGATTTCTTTAAACCACATACATAGGTATTATACTTTATGACTCCTCTCGCAACAAATGTTAATCTTTGGAACCATCCCCATACATAGGTATTGTTTTCTTTCCTTCAACTAAAATCAACAAAAGCAAAAAAAAATAGCTTCCATTTGTTAACCTCCAATTTCGTTATATCTCTTCAGTTCATATTTTGATAGCCACCAAATTATATAATCCCGTCAAGAGAACAACTAATCTAACTTAAAAAGAATATTTATTTTGGTACAATAATTTAACTCACAAATTATTATAATGATGAAAGGCTTTCGAATGAAGAAAACAATATAAAAAGTTCTTTTAATTGAATTTATGAAAATTAAGATAGTACAATTACAAAGCTGTAAAAGAACCTTTCCTTTTGAACAAATGTCTACGTGTTTGCAAGCCAAAAAAAGATATGATAATTATTTAAATAAATTTCTAAGGCTATGTTTGGTAGAGCGTAATAGAATATAACATAATCAATTAAATAATGAAATTCAAAAAGTAATAAAATGTAATATATTCATCATTTCATTATCATGATTATATCAAAAAATATATGGATTCTAATGTAATTATAACCTTTTATTTTAATATTTAATTTATTTATAATAGTATAGAAATAAAATATTAAAATAAATTATTTAAAAATAATATTAAAATTAGTTTTTTAAAAAAATATTATTGGATATCGAAATTCGGTCATTGATTATCAGAATTTAATCGTCAATTGGCAGAATCAAATCACCGGTCACTTGAATTCGGTGGTTGACGGTGTAACTATGATTCTATTACATGTTTCGTTACGTCATATCAGATATAGTCTAATAGTAAATGAATGTGTTCTCAAAATAAAATAAAGTTTGATACCTGAAACTAGACAAATATTTAATAATTCCAATCAATAAAGAAATTGAGATATTTAAAAACTGAAAAAGTTTGTAAAAAAGATATAAAAGAAAAAAGAATCTCAAATGTCAAAAGTGTACAACAAAAAGGAAGAACTGAAAGAAGATGAAATGAATGGATTGGATTGAATTGAATTGAAAGGGCTTTTTCCCCTCATTATGCCTATATGAGGGCTTGAGGAAAAGGACCCTCTAACACTTATATAAATGAACCGAAGGACCCATTAACCTCTGTCGTTTCCCATGGCTACAAGAATCTCACCCAACTCAACTCATAATGATAATCATTCTTCGCTTGCTACGGCATACCTTATTTTTCCTACACTTACTTCTCGTGTTAATCCATATATTTTTAAATCCGTGAAGTCTAATTATATTATATATTTAGTATTTTTAATTACACAACTATTCATTATTTAAATACGAATTTAAAATAATCCTTAATCTAATTATTAATTTTCTTTTAAACAAATAATTTCTTATCTTAGAAATACCATTTTTTATTTTTATTATTGAAAAGACAAAAAGTTACTTTACTATTTCTAATATTAATTTATATGATTTCATTGAAAATATTAACTAATAAACTACTGTAAATGACTAAATCTATATTTTAAGTTATATAATAGAATTAGACATAAAAAAAAGGCATTTTTTAAAAAAGTAAATTTGACCTTAAAACATTCTCCATATATATATTAAATAATTTATATGTCGTTGAGGGTTTGTTATAAAGAATTGGTTAGACTATTTATATTTTGAGAGTCAATTTTATTTATTGTTTTAATTTTAATAAATGTATAACTAATTTTCTATTTATTATATCCAAATATTTTGAAATAATTAAATTATTAATGTTTATAAAAATTAAATAAAGAGAAAAATACAAATAGTTTTACTAAACTTAAATTAGAATACTTTTACATATAGAAAATATTATTAAGGGATAAATACAAAATAATACCTTTTACCATTTGTGAACTTAAAATATGTAGCTTTTTCTAAAAAAAAAGATATGTAATTAAAAATTATGATAAAAAGAGATATTTCACAATTTAAAAGTATTAATTGGTAAAAATTTAGTTATTTTTATTCGAATCAACTGCCATTATTATATTTCTCGTGTTTGATAATAAAAATTTAAAGTTTAATAATTTAAAACGTCATTGTTTGACCGTTATCTCATTCAAATAAAAACCTTTTAAATTGTGATTTAACTTCAAATAATAAAATTAAAAGTTGTTAAAACTTCAAATTCATATTATCAAATATGAGTACTTGATAATAATAAGTGATTAGAGTAAAAATAGTTAAATAGTTATAAATCAAAATTTTTCAAGGTTGAGATTTTTTTTGTCACAATCTATAATTAAATATTACTTTTTATCTTAAAAAAAATCATATAATTCAAATTATAAAATAGAAAAACATGCGGTACTATTTTAAATTTATCTCTATTATTAAAAAACCATTTCTACTATATTCCATTATTCAATATAATACAGCTAAAGAAAGGCTTTTATGGTACATTAGCAATAAAAGGTATTTCTTACTGTAATAACAAATACTTCAATAAATACTTAAGTATGAAAATCTATTTAAAATACTTTAATAAATATTCAAATATGAAAATTATTTAAAGTATTTAAGTCTTATAAACATTTAAATTTTACTCTTGATTTTATATTTTATAAGGAATAACAGTTCTATTTTTTTCTTTTGTTCTTTACTAATCTTAGGTAATGAAAAAGTAAAAATGGACAGTATTAATTGGTAGAATGTATTGATTATAATAAAATTTAAGATAAATAAAAAAATGTACCGGTCTTGGAGATGCCCTAGCGGGTGGAACTAACTTGCACTTATGAGCCGACAAAGATTCAGATCATGAAGTCACTGGTGGGTCCATCATGACCTGCCACTGTCATATCTCACTACGTCACCCATGTGTCACTCTTTCTTTTCGTTCTCTACCGGTCAACGGTTTATATATATATATATATATATATTTTTTTTTTAATTTCTACAATTTAAATATTTTTAACATATATTTCTTAAAATATGAAAATTTTATATTTAATATATATTTATTATGAGATATAAAATATAATTTATATATTAGTTTATTAATTAATAAATTATATTCTAATTAAATTTTATTTTTAATTATAAATATAATATATTAATATTAAATAAATTTTTAATAATTTATTTTTTAATTAAACAATTAATACTCTTAAAAAGATATTATTAGTTATATTTTAATATTATATTAACTAATATATCAATTTTTAATAATTTATTTTTTAATTAAACAATTAATACTCTTAAAAAGATATTATTAGTTATATTTTAATATTATATTAACTAATATATCAATTTTTAATTAGATTATGATTTTAATTCTATAAAAATAATATTTCAAAAATAAATTAATTTTTAATTTTAAAAGTAGTAATATCAATTATATTATTATATTAATTTAATACAATATTAAAATTAATTAATAAATAATCTAAAATATAATTTTTATATTAATACGTTAATAAAATTATAAATATTAAAAAAAATTTAAAAAAATTTAACTCATTATTATTTTAAAAATATTTTAAATAAATTATAAAATATTACACTTTTTATAAAATTTTATAATCAAGTAACAGGAACGGCTAAACCTCTAATATAAGTTAGAGAAGAGAAAAAAGAGAGAAAAAGGGCAGCGGCACCGACAATCTAATTAAGCAACCAAAGGACGTACTGTGTTTGTGAAGAAGGGAACGTGCGCCTATGGTGAGGGGATGATGTTTCCGTCACCAACCGATAAAATGAATAAATTGTTAAAAGAGTAATAATATCTAGTTTCAGCGTGTTGATTAAGGAACTAAAACTGAAATGGTAATGTGGATCCATGGCTAAGAATAGTTGTACACTTTTTTTGTGTGTCCACCTCCTGGGTGCATCATCAGAGCTTCTGGAAGGTACGGACACATTAGTTATTGGTTCAAGTGGCGCCAGTGTGTGGCTGGTTTCAGCTTCTTCTAAACCATGGGAAATGGAATCCTCCGGAGTCTCTCCCACCCATACGTTACCTCACATTGTAATACAGATTTTTATTTAATCTTCTACTATTCACCCCATGTAGGAATATATATATTTTTTTATTTATTAGAAAAAGCTTTCCGTGCATGATTGGTTTGTCACGATAATATTTGCCACAACTAGGTGAGCTAGAACTTTACCTTTATGCGAAATGAGCTGCTTTTTATTTTTATTTTTATTTTGGTAAAAGAATTCTTAGGCCAATATTTTTAATTTTTTGAGTTTCCACATTAATTTTGAGTAAGATATATTAAATCTAAATAGGTTTAAATTCGTTGTTTATATAAAACTTTGCATAAGTTGAAGCATCAGTGTACATTCAACAATAAATACATAGAAACAGTAAAATATTAAGATTCATATCATAATTTTTGTGTGAGATCAAATATAATAATATTAAAATTTGTCTATCAATTTATTTTTATGTTTTAAGCTTAATTTGTTAATATTTAATTTATAGTAATAATTAGTAATTAATTTAATTCTTAAAACTTTTTTTTTTTTTTTTTATCATTACTTTCTTCTCAAATGTGGATTAGAGATTTCAAAACTCTTTAAACTCTAAAAAATTTAGAAAATCTTCATCCAATCGGGTTGTAGGCAACTACATTACTGTAATTTATATAACACGACTCTTCAATTTTGTTGGAAGCTCTATCATGGGTCATTCATTCATCTTCGTCCAATCTTCATCGTTGAGACTGAGTCTAAGCAAGCTGTGGATACCATTATTCGTCATTTTCGGATTTAGCAGAGTTTAGCTTAATCATTTTAGACTTTTGTGCTTTACTTTCTAGTTCAGACGTATTTCTGTGTGTTAGTTTATGAAAAAGAAAGCAAATAGTGCTGCTGATGTGTTAGTTAAGGTAACCCATTAGATGCTAGTTCTTACTATTGGCAATCACGCCATCGCCTTCTTGGAGGCTGCTCTTGCTTTTGCTGTTTCTGATTCTTCTTAATAAAAGTCTTTTGGTTTCAAGAAAAAAACATCATCACCCTCCTTATGTCATTAAGAATTAATTTATGTGATCCTTTAGCTTACATTCATTATGAATTCTCAACTTAAAAAATTATAAGTAATTTGGAGTTTTGAATTTTCTGGTGCACCAATTGATTACGGGTCATAGCGCCTTCAAGAAGCACAATGGGAGATGCTTACGAGTGCTGCTTTGCAGCCCTGTATCAGAAATAGATTTCTGGTTCTGAAAGTTGACAACACAGAACCCCTTCTTCTTTTTGCCATTTGCATATGTAATAAAGATCGTCATATCCGACTTCTTTTCCCCCAAAAAGAAAAAAAGAAAAGAAAAGAAAGATGTATACTCATGATGAAAGCAAGTAAGGTGCCTGCCAATTCCTGTTTTTGCCGGTTCTTTTGTGCCATCCAAATCAGCTTTTCTTTTTCTTCCTCCTTTAATATACATTGGAAATAAGGCAGGCATGGCCTAACATTTTTCTAGGCTCGAAAGAAAATTGCAATATCTTCCATGAAAGAAACAGTCAATACCTTAAAGAAAGATCGTGTTTGGCTGACGATCCCCCAAACACTTATTAAAGACTTTGATCTCAAGCGTTTGACCTGGTGCATGGTGACCACAACACAATTCCCACGTCCTTCTACAATCAAAATTGACTCCTATATACTAAACAAATTCGAAGATGGGTATTTCAGTATTTGCATTTTTGGGTCCACTCTTCTTCTTCCCCATTTTCATTTTACAAAATCATGATTCATGTACACTAGTTGTGTCCTTCAGATATGAATCTTCTTTCCACAGCCACCCAATTCAATGATCTTTTCCTTTCTTTCTTTTCCAAAGATTCGCAGGGAGAGTCTGAGTGTGTGTGTGTATAAAATCAAAATTATTAGGTCATCACCGTTTGTCATTTTTTGCAGACAGTGTTAGGCTGTTGTCCATCGAACTATTCGTATCTTTTACTTTGTTGCCCAAACATCTTAAACATAAAATATCTACTTTCCATGTATAATAATATGTTCATCTTGTTTGCTAGATACGTGCAAGTAATCTTATTAAGCGCTTGCCATAGTTGAATATAATTTTATTTTATTTTTTTTACTTTTTAATCAATATGATACAATCGCAAAGCTTCTCTAGTAACCATATGAAAAGACTGAAATCTAAAATCTTGGATGTCTTTTCTAAAATTATTGTGTGGTGGGAAGTTGCTAACATGTTCATTTTGGATCCATTTTCTTTAATACAAATAAGGGGTAAGTTAAAAAGAAAACAAATATCTAATTGTTTAACTTATTTTTATGAAGTTCTTTTATCTAAGTTTATGTATATATTACAATAGCTAGAAAAGTAACATGTATTATAACTGTGTTATTTATTTGATGATTGACATATAATTTAATATTTAAAATTAATTAATATATATCAATCATTTAGATAAAAAAATTTATTTGTGTTATCTTTTTAAATGGTTCTATTTTTTTTTTTTTTTTTTTGTATATGCTGCAGAGGACATGAAATGGTAGATATCTCTTTGTAGCTAACAAAAGCATGTAAATGTCCTTTTTCCTGGAAATAAAAGCTTATTAAATACTTCTGAAAGCAACTAGTAAACAAAATAATTTACTCATTTGAGTCCCATTAAACTTTTCTCTGGGTATTGCATATGAATCTCTGACATTTGAAATGTGTGGAATTATATAGGAATGAGGATGGGCATGAGAAGAAGTTTGGCTCTTTCGCAAAATAGATAATATCTAATACTTGGCTTCCCCATTATGTGTGTGAAAGAGGTCCCAATCCCTCTTTTATCATTTTTGGTCCAACTGCAAAATCGACTGTCTAAATCCCATAGTTGATCCCTCCTATGCCCCGAAGGTTGGAAGGCAACCTTTCCATATAATCTCAAGTTTTTATTCAATATTTTTGTCAAAACAACGTTTATTTCATTTAAATTATAAATTTGCTATACTAAAAATTTGATTTAAAAGAGATATTTTTGTACAACTTTTTTAACTCGATAAAATGATAAATATTAAAATTCTTACACAGAAAAAAAAAAAAAGTATTGAAGTTCGAATCACTAAATTAATAAGTTTTTTTTTTAAATAGTTTGAATTAAGAATAAAAATTTAAAATTTAAAATATGATTATCAATAATAAATGTATTTAATTTAAAATTTATGAGCTAATGAATTATTATATACAATTTTGTAAAAGAAAAAAGTGAATGTCGTTTTCAATAAATATTGAAGGAACTTCTATAGAAATGTTTAATGGGACTTTAATCCTTTGGGTCCACTACTGTAAAAGGTTGTAAAATGGGTTTTGGGTAGTTAATTAACTTTGAAATTAAAGAAAATAGGAAAAAGAAAAAGACGTGTGTATGAAGTGGGGCAAAGAAAGGAAGGGTGATGCAAGCGCTGCTCATGCATCACAGCCAAATCATATGGCAGACACCATATAGTATTTGCCACCATCAACGGTACATCTTTAAGAACTTTCCCTTCTGATTCATGGTGGTAGGGACCACTTCCACAACAAAGCACACCCTCTCTCAATCACCATCAAGGCGTACTGACATACCACGTTTACTTTTCCTATTGGTTGAGCCCTTGTAGACCCCCCGAAAGTCGCCAATAGCCCCCACAATCTCCATGCCTGAAGGAAACTTAAATACAACCTCCACGTGGCGTTCAGGGATCGTCATGATGACGGGTAGAGTGTAATTCCATTCCCATGATCATGTCATCACCCATGAGATCTGGGTCCCACCACCTCACCAGTTTTAGTCCACGCCATCATTTTTATTTCTTTCCAAAAAGGAAAAAAAGAAAAAGAAAAAGGAAGTCCATGATTGTATCTATTCAGTCCAAGTACATGCTCACTGCACTCGAACCCATTCGAAAACAAAATAAAAATGGATTTAAACCTAAGGTAAAAGACATCAGTCTGTTTGGACATAGTCCAGCAGTCTTTTCTTTTTTCTTCAATATTTTTCCAATATAAAAACATTGCCATGTAATATATATATATATTTTACATAGACTGAACTGAGCCCTTTATAAAATTAATTTATTTAAATTTATTATAATTTCTATCATAAATTAAACAATTAATAGAACATATATATTAAATACTTTCTATTGACATTAGTTTGTATATCAAATGTAAATATATAATTATTTTAGTATATGTATATAAAAATATAAATTATGCCAATGGAATCGGCTCGTTCTGATTTACAGTTCTTATTCCAGTCGGTTTTAAATAATTTTTAAATAAATGATTAAAATAAATTATTTTATTTTATAAATTATAATTGAAATCGGTAAATCTGATTCTGACTCAAGAGAAACCGATATTGAACCAGTCTCTTGGTTTTGATCTAATACTAGTCTATTTTAATTAGTCCAGTCTTATTTTTTCAATCTATAAATTATTAACTTAAATATTGAAAGTTAATATAGATAATGTAAAAATATATAAAATAATAATAAAAATTATATTTAAGCTCTAAGTTTGTTGATATATAAAATATACATGAAATAATACAATTAATATGGTTTAAGAGAAGAAAAATTAAATTAAATTAAAATTGAAATTGAAATATAGAAGTATAAAGAGAAGATAAAAAAAGTTAATGCAGTTTAAGAAAAACTTAAATATCTTTAATATATTCTAATTAAAATAAATTTATGCTTTTCGTCTTCAAGGCATTTGGAGGTAGAAATCATTAAATATTATAAAATTATATAATATTTAAACTTTTTGTAATTAATAAATAAAAAATAAAATCACTCAAATTTATAAATAAATGTAAATTTTTAAAAATAAAAATAATTAAACTATAGGAAAAAAGAATGTAAAACTCATTAATAAATAAAGAAAGATAAAAAATCTATCAAATGAATATTTAATTTTAAAGTAAAATTTTATATCAATAAGAATTATCAATAAAAAAAATAAAAAAAATGATTAATTAAAATAACAATAAAAAAAAATGTATGTAAAAGTTTTAAATCTAAAAAATTGGTATTATCTACAATTATAGATCGGGAAAAATATTATTCTTTATAAATTAGTATGTATAAAAAATGACAAATGTCATTGTTCTAATAATTTTATATGGTAAGTTATACTTAAAATAATTTTTTATTTCAGATTTAATAATATAATATAATATATATATATATATATGTAATATAAAATATATAATTTTCTTAAATAAATATAATCAGCTTGATCCATGTGTTTGACTAAATTTATCCACAATAAAAGTTAATTAATTGAGTACAACAACAAAGTTTTCCTAGTAAATATGACATGCATTGGAAAGTAGAACTGCCAATAAAGCATGATAAATGCTATAAAAAAATATAAACATTTTTAGGCTTTGTTTAAAAAAAGTAATCTATAGTATAATCAAGGAAATCGCCAAAATAAATTCTAGGACACTCTTAGGTAGGAGTGGCATACTTCATTGAGCTTTTAGGCCTGGGAACAGTAAAGATTTAGATTTGAGTTTTTATTTAATTATATTAATAATTTATGTATATATATATTAAGTTTTAAAATTTAAAATCTTTTTGCTATGTATAATTAATTTTGGGAATATATAATTTTTGTTTTGATATATATTTTTATTTTAACATATGAAATTCAAGTTTTTATGAAATTTTATAATTTTTTTATTAATTTATTACCTAACAAGTTATATTTCTAATTAAACACCGATTTTTAATTTTTAAAAAATATATTAATAATAAATTAATTTTTTAATTAAATAATAATTATTCTTAAAAATAATATATTAATTATATTTTAATATTATATTAACTAATAAATTATTATTAAATTAAATAATAACTTTAATTATAGAAAATAATATTTTAAATATTATATTCACTAATAATTTTTTTA
Source organism: Ricinus communis (assembly GCF_019578655.1). Lineage (NCBI taxonomy): Eukaryota > Viridiplantae > Streptophyta > Magnoliopsida > Malpighiales > Euphorbiaceae > Ricinus > Ricinus communis. Next base: position 30,075,883 of record NC_063258.1, read on the forward strand.
ATTATAAAATATTAATATCAATTATATTGATAGTATTATTTTATATAATATTATAATTTGTTAATAAATATTTTTATAATAATTTTTATATTATTACTTTGATAATATTTTAAAAAATTTAAAAATAAAAAAAATTTAAAAATAATTAATTTACTATTATTATTTAAAATATTATACATTAATATTAAATATTATAAATTTTATTAAATTATAGATTTAGTTTTATAATTAAAATAATGACCACGATTGTACAACGCACGCATAAATGACCGATTTTATTAATTTTAGTTATGCTAAGAATAATCTTTATCTAACCCTTTAAGCCCGTCATAAGGAAAACGTTACGATTCGTTTTTAAATTTTTTATCAAAATAAAAGCATTAAATCTTGATAATAGTTTGATTGAGATCAAACATCTATAAAACAAAGAGGAGGGAGATTGTAATTTGTAGAAATGTATCGAGGACTGAGGCGGAGAAAACAAAATTCAAGGGATCAAAATGATAATGTGAGTAAGAGGACGGTAGTCGAGTATTCTGGACACGTCACGGCGCAATCTTGTAGTTCCACGTCTAAGTCAAAGTGACGTAAGGTTCATTAACTATGTGAATCACCACCACCACCTTCCCATGTGACTGCTCCACCCCTCCGGCAATTGTCCTGTATTTCCGAACCACCACTCTCTTACGTGACGACAAATTCATTTACTCTCACCTTTTTTTTTTTTTCTTTTTTTTTTTTATATTTGTGAACTTCACCCTCCAATCATTCACATTCTCTCTCTTCCTTAGTTCTTTAAGATTTTTTCCACGAAAAGAAAATTCCACTATAGTTGTCCACGTCATATAATCAATTTAAGGCAAAAGTGATATTTTTAGTTTAAATCTTATTAATTATAAAAAAATAGAAACATTTTAAATTAATTTTATAATAAATGTGTTCCTTTAAATTATCTCTCAACTGAACCTCGTTAAAAATAACATTTGCTCATTTGACTCATTTTGGTTTGTATTCCCTAATTTGATGATATTTATTTATTCCAAGTTATTCTTGGGTAATCATGAGATGGATAAAATTCATCCAACATTGTAAAATTACTCTAAAATATATTTAGAAAGAAAAGAAAAAGATAATACTGAGATCAAATTGAACCATATATGAACTTGAGCAAATAAATTAAACAGATGTCAAATTCAATTCCTGCGTAAAGTGAGAAAAATTTATAAAACCATAAAATAACATATTTACATATAATTTTCTGTTGATACAGCCTTAAAATGGAGCCCTTAAATCGAAAAATCCTACGCAGGAGCAAGAGGGGACTTGAAATAGGTAGAGAGTTCATGGCAAGCTTTTGACAAAAGAAGGGCCACTCGGACGAGGAAGGAGAAAGGCTAGCCGATTGGGGCTCCGACACTCTGATGGATGCAATTAATCAAGCAGATACCAGTAACCTGAAAAAAGAAATCAGAGTTAGTGAGGACTATAGAAAGATGATAATATTCACAGATTGGGGAATTGACTAATGTAAGAGTTGATAAAATTCATTATTTAATTTTATTTGTCTAATTAAACACTATAAAATAAAAGCACCAACATATGTTCAGTACATACTTTATACAATTTAATACATTTATTTTCTTTTGACACATAAACATGTAGAATTCTTCAATAAATTATATTTGAATTATTATATTAATGTACTGCTAGATAGTATTCTAATCCTAAAATATACCATACTAAGTTATTTTTAAAATTAAATAAAAATATATTTTAAATATCAGTTGATATAATATGATGAGTAATAATAAAAAAAAATTATCATTTCAGATGGTACTATTATGTGTTAATTAAATTTTAATTATTTGAAACTGAAAAATGTATTTAATTATATAAAATATAGAGTAGCAGCTTCCCAACGTCCTAGTAGAAGACTAATGAATTGAATTTGAATAGTTTAGGTTAAGATGCAGTTTCAAAGCGTATTACATATGATGTAACTTTAAAAGAAACAAATGCTCATTCTCATTTTTAATCTAATTTTTCCGCAAACCAAACACACTCTATCTATAGAATTAGGCGCGTGGGCTAGAAAAGTAGAAAACTTCCCACGAGCATTGATCCCGAAAAGAAAGAAGAATTTAATTAATTTTTATAAAATAAATAAATAAAAAAGAAAGAAAATAGTGGGAAATGCAAAACAGTAGTCTGTGATGTAAGCAAGCACCTTCACCTTCCCTATCATTTATAAATAAAAACTCGCTCTTCCTTTCCTCCAACTTGACTCACTATCTCCGTTGACACCCTCTCTCTCTCTCTCTCTTAAAAGCAAACAAACAAACCAAAAAAAAAAAAAAAAAAAGGAAACTAACAGCACCGATTCTTACTGCGATGCAAGGCCTACAACGTTACCCCAGCGATGTCGTCCGGCTAGACCTTACCCCAACTCCAACAACCACAGCAGCAGCAACGACGACCACAAGAAGCAACAACTCATCATCCTCCTGCTCATCATCGTCATCTCTATCAATCGACGCCATCGAATCAGCCGAAACAAAAATCCAACGCCTGATATCCGAGCATCCGGTCATCATATTTTCTCGAACATCGTGTTGTATGTGTCATGTTATGAAGAATCTCCTCGCGACAATCGGTGTTCACCCGACGGTCATCGAATTAGAAGATAGCGAGATCTCAGCTCTCCCTACGCAGGACGATAACAGCTCCTTTTCATCATCATCATCATCTTCTTCTTCTTCTTCTGCTTCTTCTTCTCCTGCAGTGTTCATTGGAGGAACGTGCGTCGGTGGACTCGAGTCTCTTGTGAAGCTCCATCTTAGCGGTCTTCTGGTTCCTAAGCTTGTTGAAGTTGGTGCTCTTTGGGTATGATTATCAATGATTTACTAGATTTGGTGTTTTCTCTATTATTAATGTTAAGTGAACATAAAAAAAAAAAAAAAGAGCTTCTAGGCAGAATAATTAATTAATTAATTATTAGCTTTGTTCACTATTTAATGCTCAAATACTTAGAAGATAGAGATGCGCTAAATTAAGACAAAAACAAAAACAAAGTATGTGTGATTAAGGTTTAAGTTTGAGATTGTTTATCTTCTCCTCTCTTTTTATAATTAATATCAGAGGAATGAAATTATGTCTTTCTCTGTGTATCATGTAATTGTAGATTCAAGTTCATGAATTTCATTTTCTTTTTATTTTGAATGTTCACAATATAATTAACAAACAATGAACCAGCTAGGGTTATCTATGTGGGGTCCAATGCTAATTATTGAGCAATCAGAGCCGTTTTTATTTTTATCAATCTTCTCCTTCATCTTAGCTATCTCTGGATTTGATTTTGTATCGTTGCTAGCTGCTGGAGTTGTTTGTGGGCATGAAAAATGATTTTAGGAAGTATTTCGTGACAATGACGAGGTTGAGTGGCACTGTCAGAGGACTTCTGACGCAATTCTTTCCATTATTGTTTACTCAATTATCTTCCAGAAACCATTCACCTCTTCTTCTTCACTTTCTTTTTCTTTCTATTTTCTTCCTTCTTCTTTTTTCTTTTCCATGCAGAAGCATCTAAATTGCAGGTAGATACTCGATGATCACCAGAACTATATTAATTACTATATGTAGATAGAAAAAGTAAGGAAATTTTCATGTAATCATGAATATGGAATGTTTGGAAAAATGACAGGTATTTTGAGACATGAAATAATTATATGAGGCAAGAAATCAATTCAACTTGATTTAAGTTGTTGAAAGTATCAAACAAGGACAAGAGAAAGGGAATAAGAATCGATGGAAAGAAGCACTAATGGTGGAAAGCTATAGGTTTTTAAGATGACTGGAATTTTGTATCATTACCATTGGTGTATATGGGTTTTGTCCCTCAATATTTGCACTTTAAATCATTTTAATATTTGGGAATCTAAAACAAGGCAAATATAGCAAGTACATTAGACATTAAACGTTTTATTTGCTAAAATTATCAGGGAGGGTAAAAAAAAAAAGAAAAACTAGTTGTGAGTTTTAATTGGAAAAAAGAGAGAAAAGAATAATGATTAGGGCAAGCAAATTTGAGTTAAGACTTGAGATGGTACAAATTTTATGGGAAAATGACAAAGAGGGTATGGCCTAAATTTGAAGGCAAAAGATGAGGCCAAATTTGTCACCATGCAACGAGACACTTTGTGCAAAATGGCATGGCAAAGCTCATTGCTGCTGCTGCTGCTCCTTCAACCACCTGACCTGACAGCCTCATATTTCCATCAAATTATTTTCCATCTCTGCTTTCAACCTCACACTCATTTAATGGGCGCGTGCTCCTTTCCTTGTTTTACCTACTCCAGGCTATCGTCTTCCTTGATCATATCATATGGTATCATTTAGCAAACCCTACGCTCATTTTGGTTATTCTCCTTATATTATACTTCATATACAGAAATCTTACCCAACCCACCTCTTATCTCCTTATTGCAGGCTTCAGCAATTCAAAGGATCTAGTTCTTTGAGATCAACCTGATCACCAACCACCAACTAAGAAAAAAATAAACTGCCGATCATCTCTTAATTAGGTTTCTAATGGCTCAATAATAGTTATATTCCAATTTTTTTTTTTTGAAAGCAAATAGGTAGGGCTTCTAATTGTAATGTCTATCTACTTGTACATATGAAAATTAGTGAATGCAATTTTAATTTCTATTTCATAATCATAAGTTCCAACAATTAGTTTAACTGGCAAATGGATTTATCTTTAAGTGTTTGATAGAGTTCTTAATCAAGAAGAGAATGTATATTCAAATAACTAATTTCAAACTCTTTTTATGACATTTTGTATGCTGCACTGAAATGTGAAGATGAAGATGAATGTAATGGTTATATATGTTTAATTATTCCAAGTTGGACTAAATTCAAAATTCTCAAAGGGATCTTTTCCCAATTAGGTAAAAGAAAGGTTTATGAGTTTTATGAAAGAGTTGTAGTTTAAGGTAAAAAAAAAAAAAAAAAAACTTAACCCATCTGCATCAGGTAAAGTGGGACCTAAATACCATTTGTTATTATTTTAATTATTTTCCTTTGGGTTTGGAAGAGACAGCCATAAGTGATGATGACAAGAACATCAACAAACTACAACCACAACCATTGCAACTTTGGAAGCACAAATCCAAGAGAGTGGGTTTTTACCCTTGCAATTATATATTCTTTTTTTCCTTAAAAATAATCATTTTCACTTCTAAGTAACACGTGTCAGACATGCAATGGTCTCTGGTGCAGCACTAGTTGCTTGTTGCTCGGACCTATTTAGAATCTTTATTTTTGTTTTTAATCTTTACAGCCTAACGTAAGAAGAATCTACTTTGTGATTCTTTCCCGCTTTTAAAATTAAAATAGAACTTATACAAACACCAATTTTAGTTATTATTATTATTATTACTCTAACAAAATTCAAGTTGATAATTTCTATTATTTTCTTTTTCCCTTTATAAAAATTAAACTAATTTTTTAAATGTCTGTGTATAAATATTTTTAAGTGGGAAAAAGGTCTGAATTAGGCAAATCCAAAGTGTACCCCACATAAAAGTACCTTAATGGTAGGGTTTTGAGGTTTAACATTTTGTCTAAAAATTCAATTCTACTACTAAAGTTCCAAAAGCATCTTTCCCTTTATTTCTTTATTTCTTTCTTGAATTTTTCTTTTTTCTTTTTCTTGAATGGTGAAGTCATGGTTTGCTTCACTTCTTTTGCCTTTTCTTTTATATTATCATATGGGGTTCCCACTTCACTTGCAAAATTAATTCTTTTATCCCCCATTTTTTTCGAATTCTTTATATATTTCAATGGCTATCAAATTAATACTGGTTTATTCTTTTCTAATTAAACCTCGACAAGGCTTCTAATGGTGTCATTTCCACTCTCCAGTTAATGCCTTCCCTAGATAGTTGGCCTACCAATCACTAACTGCCACATCCATCACAAAAAGAAGAGAAGCATTTTTTTAGTCACTAAATTTTTTTAACTAATCAAATCGTATATTATTATTTATATATTAAATTGATAAATAATTATTTATATATTTATTAATTTAAAAAAATCAATATATATTAATTATTCAATGTTAATATATATATATATATATATATATATATGTTACTTTTGTATTTATATAAACATATTTCTAAACTTATAATTTTAAAATCTGTAGCTGGTGATATTATTCTTAATTTTAATTATTTTATCAACTCACGTGTGTTATATTCAATCATTGAATAAATAACATGTACAATATTCAATTTTATAATTAGTCTGGAAACATTATTTGTTCAACTAATGTGCCGAGGGAGATGAAAAAAATTTATAAAAAAATAATTTCATTATTTTCAACTATGTATTGATTGCCATTGAATTATTTATTTGACATGTTTTTTTTTGTTTAAAAGAAAAATAGATAGCAGAAATGGTAACTACAATTCTGTCGAGGAGGATTGCGTCACCCACCACATGGGTCGACCTTCTTGTTATACCCACTGAAATAGCATACTTAATAAGATTTTTTTTTTTCTAAAAAAGAAAAGAAAAGAAGAATGGACTATTCTCATTATTGTGCAATTTCTGAACCCATTGATTTGAACCCACATTATTACATGAAAAAATGATTCTCCACAAAGACATTTTAAGTCCATGTCACTCTATGGTATATTCTTCTCCCCTTGTTCTTTTTCATATGATCCCACTACTTCAAATGTTTTCTTCTCTTACATTCTGTCCAATGATTCAGTTGGTTATTATCATTATAGTTTCCACTCCACTACTACACTACTGCTTGTATAATTAAAGGCAAAGTCCAAACACATGTCAGGCTTACAGCTTTTACCTCTCATCACTACTAGCATCTTAGTTTCGCAGAAATATATGTATATATCTGCCAATGAAGAGAAGTGTGCCTTGGCTGCACCAGTCAGAATTTATACCTATATAAAAAGATAACCCATAACCAAAAAGAGAAAAGAAAAAAAAAAAAAAAGAGAAAAGATCAAGCCTGACATGTATATCAACTACATTAATCTCTTTGCTCGTTAACAAAAAAAATCAAGGCTGAATTGCCAGAGGTTCAAAAGGTAATATGGGAAACCAATGTTATCTAGGATATTGTTGTATGTTAGCTGTGTAGAACTAATTTGTTCTCTACAAGATTTTCCGTCTGTATCCTCAAAACTTCATTCTACTCTACTGTCGTCTTGTTTTGGGATGTATAACTAACAAAAAGGTAGTCCCTGCTACAGTCCACCCCATTGCATAAACTTCTTGATCTCATCATACAAAACCAATATGGCAGCAGCTCCACTGCTCCTAAACATATTTGACAATGCCCCACGATAAAATGAGGCCACCCCCTCTGTCCTGTAAATTTTCCTCCAGCAGTCGAGCGTGCTATGATACATTGGTTGTTCAAGGCCAGACTGCATCATCATTCGCCTCCTAACTGTGTCCAACGGATATGACAGCAATCCAGCAGATGTTGTGACGGCCTGAGCCACAACCCAACGCTTCCACAATGCCAATTCAGGTTTAGCATTTTCTGACAAAATCTCCTTCATTGTATCAAAGCCCCCAAAATAGAGCCCCCGATGAACAACCATTCCATGCAGAGAGGCTGGGAGCCCTCTATAAATTCCCCGAATCCCATCTTTCTGGCATATAGTAGACAGGAAATGGTAGATGCCTCGAAATTGACGAACATCAGTTCTTCCAATGTCAGCAGCAAGGCGGGTGTGAGCAATATCAAGTGGATAGATCAATACCAATGTTGTGCACCCTGCTGCAGCCCCTGCAATGAAGTTGGCAGATGCACCGGACAGATAATTACCATCTTGGTGGTTGCCATTTCTTAGTATGTTTCGATATAGATCCTGCAGGAGAAGTAGTATGAAGACATTATAATCATTGAAGCATATAAGAGAATGACGAAATAGCGAAGCTCCTGATTTGTTTGGAACTTTTGCATCAAATAAGTGAACCCAAGTAATTCCTGTCCTAAGCCAAAGTTGGTATCATAAGATTTCATTTATTATCCTTGATCAATATTTTGCTCAAGCCATGAACAGTGACACTTTGGACTCGGCTACTAAGCATAGCCAAGTCAAATTTAATTTTCAATCTTCCAAGTTTAAGTTGAAACGCGATCAGCTGGGCTGAACCAATTCCATGGAAAATCTTGGTATCAACTGAGACAGCATGGGACAGGTGGCTTACTAGCTCCAAGTCCTACAAGAAATGTTATGCTAACTTTTCTGTCCCTTAGATGACGAAAACATCAGTAAGCCCTGAAAAGTTTAAGTTCAACTAAAATAGAAAGTCAGATAACCAAGCAGAAACTATGGGTGGAAGAAAACATTGAGCCTTTTGAGACAATATCGCAGAGTTCTAGCTCTTCAAGTTCAATTATGTGCTTGATCTAAACTCTGTTTACTCCTCTTGACACAAAAAAAAAAATTGTATTTGTCCACCCTTTCCAGTATAGTTATTTGATCTTTATTTGTAATATCTTCCACAAAAAATTTATTGTAACATATATTTTGGTCATCCTCTACCTCATACCTTGTCGCCAATCATTTCAAATATTTAATTCATAGGATGGGGCAAAAATTTCTAAATAACTGACTATCTTCAAAGAAACAACAAATCACAAATTCAATATCTAAATATATTCATTTTTCTGTCTGCAAATAGTTCCTCTTTGAAATCCATACAAACTTTCTCAATAAACTTCTCTATTTCTCCAAAATCCAAGTAAACTGCACCATTAGTAACCAATTTCTTGTCAGACATGTTTTCTGTGCCCTCATTCAAAAAAATCCATAACCATACTACCAGATATGTAGCAAAAATCCTTTCTAAACAATCTCTCTTCATTGCTTCATCCTGTGTTTTCATGACATGAACTGATAAATTCCTCCTAATTGTTCCCAGCTACTCCTAGATAGACCCTTTATTTTTTATGATCATTATTAACTTTCCACACAATTATATAAAATATAGGTCACGAAATTCCAGTAGCCCTTTCTCTAGTTAGTTATAAGCTATCTCTGACAATTTCATCTCAGAACGTGATACTGTGTTCTATACATTTCCAAGACTACAACAAACAAATGTTTTGAACTTCATAATGCCAAGATACTACAATAAGGAAACAAGCTTAGCCCTCATAAGAGGTAACAAATCAATTGAAAATCAATATACAAGCAAGAACAGAAGAACATAAAGTAGAACGATATCCAATAGGTTGCAAGAAACCTAAAGATTTTAGAACTTCATTAAAAATCCTGAGATTTCCTACAATAAAGCAAGCAATAATAGAAAAACATAAATTATCTTTGTAGCAATTTTTAAGCATCTTTCCGAAAAAAATCCACTACCTGAGAGAATATTCATCTAATCAAATTAATATATTACGTTGCCTTTGAGCAATGCAGGTTTGCCATAAGATTACTATAACAAAATTTTGCTGTTTGGCCACTGAAGCTTCAACACTGTACTCCAATACCTCAACAGAAGTATCATATTGTACCAAAAAAACCTTTCATAGATAGTTGTTCGTCAAACTTTTAATGATAGTTAATTTCAGAAAGAACCTGCTAATTTCCTCAAAAAAAAAAGAAAATGTACTAGCTGAAATGTTATTCTTCACTAATTTTGGCGAGCCAATATACTAAATATTACGATATTACTTCACAAAAGTCCTACTTTGTTAACATAAAAATAAAACAGCAAATGACTTAAAGTGCCAAATTTTTCAAAGAGAAGTTAACCAAATGAAGGAAGCAGAGAATATCAAAGAAGCTTCAAGGAGGAAGGTAAGGGAAAAAAGAGTATCAAATTATAAAAGATCTCATTAGGCATTGTCTTTTAGGGTTTATACAATCAAGATGAGAACTTGAAGTTCAGTAGTTAACACAAGCAAGAAACTACATCGCGTAGAAAAACATTACAAGATTGGCCTAACAAAAATAACAATAAACTGTGGACAGCAAAAAAAGTATCTACAACGAGTTCTTTGTGTAAACATGAACCTTGTGACATAGCCACAAGAAGGCAAGAATTGCCATAGGCATTTACACAAGAAGGTAATCGGATATGGCAGCCTAATTTTCAACCAATTCTGGTGAAACCAGAATAACTTCTCAATCAAGTAAGGCTCTATACATCCAAATTCACTAATATCAAGTAATGCAACAATACATTTTTAAAGTAGATTCATTTTTCACGCAAACAATTTATCAGTCACCTAATGTGCACAATACAACAAGAATCAGCAAAATACCTTAAGAGAGAAATTAAGAGCCACAGAAGGATAATAACGAAGCACACTACTACCATTGCCTCTCCAAAGAGAAAGAACACCCTCTTCTTTAACTGTCCGGACAATACAATCAATCATGCCCTTAAATTTCCTTCTTCCACCAGCACCCATAAATGCAAGATTGCTTTCTTGGGTCTGTAACAACAGCTTTGCCCTCTCAACTGGAGCCACAATTGTGTGCACTACACCTCCCAACACAGCACCAGCCATCAGATCTCTTTGAAAGTTCGTTAGCCATTTATAATATGAGCCTGTATATGGTTTTGACTCGATCTTTCTTTCTCCTGGGTCATCATCGTCTTTAGTCATCGTATATAATCTTTTAAAGAATAAAGATTCACACAAAATAAAGAAGACGAAAACTATATTTATCTGTATCTATCTTAAAGGCGTCGCGTTTTAATTTTTATATACGTCCTCCAAGAAAAAGGTAGACAAACAAAAAAAAAAAAAAGGAATTTTCTTTGTGTTTTCTGTATCCTAAAGATTTCTCTCTGTAATTAAGGATAAAAGGACGAAAAAGGTTTTATGGGTAAATCTTGTGTTCGGGTTGAAAATTAAACATTTGATGGAGGCATTAACCTTTCTTTTATCACCTTGCTTTCAACTCTCTATTATATATTTCTATCTCTCTTTCCCTCTGGTAAGAAATAACCTGCAGTGGCACCTTACTGTTTCTTTCTTTGCTGGGTAAATTACATTTACAGTCCCTCAGGTCTGGGGTGTGAATCACTATCCTCCCTAAATTTTAATTTATAATATAAAAACCCTCTCTATTATAATTAGAACAACAGAAAAGCATCTATCTTCAATCTTCAATCTTCGTTAAATAGTTAACAGATTGCTGGCTTAGCTTATGTGGTTTAAAATAAAATATAAAAAGACATCTCATACTATATAGCAAGCTACATAAGCCGGCATCAGTTTGCATTACATTATTCTAGCATTTGAATTCCACTACTGAATAACCACCATAACTTCAACCTCCTTCACTTTGTGATCATCATCCTAAAGAATGCTTTCCCCAGTTTTTTTTTTTTCTTTGCCTTCATACCTCTGCAGACATCTCGTCCTCCTTCAACCCTCACCCATGACTTGAATTTTTGCGACCTAAGTTTCCCTCTAACTCCCTCATTGGTCAAATAGAAAGGTCAAGTTTATAGAAAAATATTTTTCTATGGTAGTGTATATCGTGAAAATGACCTTCCCAGACCTAGGTCACAGTAGCAATTGGTAATTAAATCCTAGCCTTGAATCTACTATAGATTCACTACAAATTTCCATACACTTAATTTCTTCATTGGTTTAGGAAAAAGAAAAAAAGTTTTTTCTTTACTCAAAATAGGAGCCCTAGCAGTGAAATTGTTTATTATCCACTCAGTTGTCTCTCTTGTTCTTTCTTTGCGTGAGAGATAAGAAAGGAGGAAAAATACGATACGTGTGTGAGTTCATAAGTGATATGGCATGTAAACGTGCCATGTTAGTATTTGGTAAACTATTTAAATGATGACTAACTATAGAGACTTTTTTGTTACTCCAATTATAATTGGGAGAATTTTGTATTATTAATTAAAACTTAGGAGAATTAATTATACAAACTCCATACCTAAGGGAATTTCTTTCTTATTTTTTATTTTATTTTTCAATATGGATTCCCACAACTCAGATCCTACTTCTCTTCGTTTGGAAACGAAAAGAGGAAAAGAAAGATGAGATTTTCTTATTGTTTGCATCTATTTTATATACTTTAGGTCTAATTAAATTAATATAAGATAAAGATAATCTTCTTTTCTTTCTTTTTTTTCTTGGCAAAATGGTTCCTGAACAAATTTGAAAAATATATAATTGAATTCCCATACTTTAAAGTGTCTCAAATTAATACTTTAGCTTTTTAAATAAGTTCAATTAATTTGTGGAAAAGAAAATAAGTCAATTATGCCTGATAGACGACACTCTAGTATTAACTGTGGAGTCCAATAAAAATAAATTAAAATAATATAAATTTACTTTATCATTTAGTTCTATATTTAAATATGATAGTTAATATTAATAAATAAATATTCAATGAAATATTAATAAATAAATCTTCAATAATAAACAACATACTAATAATAAAAAAAAAACTAAAAATCATCAAAACGTAAATAATAATAATAATAATCAACAAATCATGCCATTGCCAATCGCATCAAATCAGTAAATAGATAGAGGGCTTTTCTTTCCAACTTCCCACACTTTCCGAGTAATCAAACAAACAATCTCAACCCACCAGCCAAATAAAGCAATTTTAATTGCCTTACGATGCATTGTTAGAAACAACCTTTTTCTCAGCCTCAATCCAAATAACCTCACGTCAAACTCAACAAAGAAATCAATGAAACAGCCTAACAACAGGTACAGAATTCCTTGGCACAAAGAATATGGTGACACTAAAGGTGGTCTTTTTGTGGCTTTATAAAAACTCTTATAATGGCTACTTAGCCCATAGTTAAATTTATCTTTTTAAGAGAAAAAGAAATGAAAGACCCGCTGAATAAAATAAAATAAAAATATCATATTTGCATTGCAGTTAGCTTGAGAACCTTCATCTTTACAAAGAAGACTTAAAGTGATCCGCCAATATTTATGCGTACATTCGTGGCTTCTTTTAATTCTTAGTGGACTCTTTTAATTCAGTATCCATGCTTCAGGCACTGAGCCTTGAATTTGACAAGCAATGGACATGGCTTCCTAATTGCCAACTGTGGGATGAACTCTAGCAGTGATGGCAGTCCTTTCCTTTCACCCATCAATACTTTCTGTTATCGAATGTTCATCTGCACAAGAATAAAGATTAAAGCATCAAATCTGGGAATAAAATCTACTCCATGCATACCTACATTGTACTGTTTGTAGAAACCAAAAGAAGAAAAATACGTGTATTTGTTCTAAAACAGAATACATCTTTATTGTATGCTTTCCTTTAATCTTTCAGAAATTTTCAGGTTTAGAAGACACTTGCACACAATTAATCCATGTACCTTTGAAATCTTCTGCATAAACCACGAATTCATATATAAATATTTAGTCATGCCTCTATGTGAATCTGTACAGATACCTCTAAATTACTTGGTGCAGAAGTGACGATATTTTCACTTTGGTATAATGAATTTCCACTCCATTATTCCCGATCAGCACCCAGTCAAGCAGTGAGCCCACAATGAGCCCATACTTCACTCTGGGCTCGACTGAAATGAATCCGATTGATGAGATAAATCAACCCACAATGAGCACATACCACGCTGGCCATGCAGCAAATGGACATATAATCTACGACCACCTCATTTTCAACGCTCAGACCTCTTAACTTAACATTCCAGCTTGAGAATTTACCTTTTATTCTTTTTCTTTTACATTTCTCTTTCCACATATGGAGATGACCAGTTTGCTATGATTGACATATAATGAAAAAGCACACATACTATTTAAAAAAAGAGTATGTAGAAAATGTGAGTACATATAATAGAAAGAAAGAAAATAGTACTAAGAGAAATGCCAAGTTACATACATCTAGCTAGTGGAACTTGGAAGTGATAACTAAGATAAGAGGTTCTGGAAGGGCAAGTTTTCATGCAACATAAACATACGAAATTGAAAACCCTGGTATTCCTGGTGTAAGGTATTCTTCAGCTTCATCTTTCGAGGAAGAATGCTGGCATCTCTAGCTATCTTGCTCCTCGCCTCTGGAAGAAGACTGCGGAAAACCTAAGTGGAGGATACTGATGAGTGACAGAGTGAGCAGTTATCTAGACATGACATATGATAGTATTTAAGTTTTGTTGTTTCTTTAGATCTGTATCGTACAGATATCATGAATATAGCCAGGTCAGAATTTTGGATGAGTCTGATGGTGGTCTATGTACCCATGTTCTACCCTGATAAAATTGAAAGACAGATGCAACTCTAGCACAAGGTGACATAATAATGAGCTATCAATTCACACATTTCAGAATTTGAAGCTCAAATAGAAGAGAAGCAGCAGTAGTGCAGCACAATATTTCAAGAAACTCTTACAATCTGAAGAACAATAGGGAGTTCACTAATTAGATTGTCTCCCAAAACCAGTAGTGGAACAGTTGATGTTAAATACTACTTTTTTCCCGTAGATTAAATTAATATTCTCTAAAAACAATATTGAACAAGAAAAGAGAGAAAGGGAAAGGATATAGTACTGGAAGATTCGAGCAAATTTTAACACATGCTACAGTGACACTAAATTAAGTAATCTACGAAAGAGCTGTAACATTATAATTATCCTTAAAATGCATATTCATCCAATGTTATTAAGGGGCGTTATCCACTAATGCAATCATCCGTTTCTTTTCTTTTTCTTTCTTCATTCGATAATTTGTCTTGCTTCCTTTTGTGATAATGTCTATTAAACAAGTTTTAAGTTCAGTATTTTTTAAAACAAATATTTATTATATTCATATAAAATTCCCCTTTCTCAGTTTTCCTCAAAGTTTATTCAAGCTTTTGGGACTTCTACGATTTGGATTCATCTTTAAATCAAATGGGAGAAAGGTTTGAAGAGCTTAAAATATAATAAAACATAGGGAAAAGTTATGGATAAATTTCTAAACTCTTGTTTAAAGTGAAATTAAATTTCTAAATTTTAAAATAGTTTAATTATATTTTAAAAATTTAAAAATAAAATAATTATAGCTCTATAGCTAAATTTTTTAACTAATATAAGAAGAAATTATATCATTAAAAATCAGAATTGATATTTTTTCTTACATTCAAAAAATATGAATTAGAAAAAAGCTAAAGTAATTTCTTTTAGTACCTAAAACTAATTAAAGCTCATATCATGGTATATAAATAAAGTTAACTTTAAGGATGTAATTATTATATTTTTATATTTTAAAAATATAATGAAGCTATTTGAAATATAAAATTAACATATGAATCTCATCAAATTAAGTAGCACCTTTATTAAATATTTCGTAATGTCATGTAACAATGTAAACATGAAAAGATAATTACAAGTTAGTTTAAATATGTGTGAGATATTAGCTGCTGGGATATTGCTACTTAGCTCAATAGTGGTCGAAGCTTTGAGCCACATATTTAGCAAAAGGGTTAATTATGGACTCGAGAGTGGATAAACAAGTAAAATCTAAGAAAATAATGTCAGATCAATTTTGGCTTTGGAAATAGCGGAATCCATGCAAAAATTGGTTTGTGAGATTAATCAATAATAATTAGGTAAAAAGAAAAATTAGAGGAATATAAATCCATAGTTGGTCCACAAATGCAACAACTTGGTGTGCCAAAAAATCACACCAATAGGTCAATGGTCCCCAACTAATGTATGCTTGATATCACCAAAACGACAAGACTATCGGATAAATATTTTGCATTTCAAAATTTCCTCTAACATGCAAAGATTAACCCTTTTATTACAAGATACATACATGCTTTGATTTCTCACGTCTTGTCCTTGCTTTGTAATAATTGCCTTGTGTTGCTCTCTCTTCCCACTACACATATAGCTTGTGAGCCAGTGACCATTCACCTTCACCCCCAATTCACAAAACAAAAAACAAATCATCATTCAAGTTGCTTTAGGACATTAATTATGACTACTCCTAACAAACAAATTCTTCCTAAAACTGATCTCAACACTCTAAAATACAAAGAAAGAACTTCATCATATGTGTTGATTCCCTGGATTATAATAATTATGTAATTCCCACCATCTAGAGTGTCCTAATTTTGTGACTAAATCGACACATTTGCTTGCACTCTTTATATTTTTTTTTATTATTTGACCGAGAATTAGAATTAGAGTGTTGTATGTATTTCGATTTAGAGAAATTTTTAGTTAGATTTAGTATGTCACGCCATTGATAGGCTGATGTTATGATAAATAAATCAACAAATATATTATATAATATCTAATAATTAATGTCATACAAGTATATGTTGATAAATTGCGAAGTATAATTCCCGGATACAAAGACAAGTCAAGATGATACTGTATCTCGAGGTTTTGTACAACTAAGAGTACTGCCTGTTCAAAAGCAACTCAATGGAGAATCTTTAGCTGAAGCTCCCAATTAATAAATTTACAAAGCAGAAGAAACAAAAACAAACCCACAAGACAATTATAAATTTTACAAACTGCATTTATTAATTGATTAATTATTAATCTTCCCGATTGAGAGAGACAAATGCTTAAATTGAAGCTGCTTTCAGGGTAGGAGCAGTAGCAGTAATAAAAATTTAAAAGAAAAGAAAAGAAAAGAAGCCAAAACAAAAGAACAAAAAGGACGGGTGAGGTGGGAGCATATAGTGGAGGAAATATTATAGAAAAGAATGTTACAATAAACAATGTAATAAAGCTGAAAATGACAAATGAAAGCTAATACTTTTGAACACTTAGTCTCTTATTTATATATGTATATGCAGAAGGAAGACAAAACCTACCAATAACTTGAAGAAGAAACATATCGACAGTGTATCTCCAAAAGAACAACACAAAAAAGGCTTCTTATCTATTAATACTTTTAATGGGCACGAGGCCACCTTATTGATTAATTACCTAGCCAACCAAATATTCTCTTGATTTGCCTATCATCATTTTTCTACTATATACTGTAGTTTTATTTATTTATTTATTTATTGTCATGTGAACCATGTCTTAATTAAGCCTTTTTTTCTCCCTTAAGACACTTTTGATTGCTAAATGACAAATGCAAAATAAAATTGTAAATTGTAATGCTATACATAAAATCAAGACCTCTTCATTTCAAATGAATTATTATTATTTTTTTCCTTTTTAATGCTAACTTTATCTGGTACATTAAATGCATAGAATGTATTAGATGTGACATAGGGTGAACAGAACTTCAATTTTTTCATCATTTCTGTAAATTCTTGACATTCTTTGTGGTTTTCTTTTTCGAATTCGGAAAGAGGAAAAGAATTAATAATAATAATGAGATGTATATATGCAAAGTCCAAACCGACATGTCACCCTTATCCTTATTGCCGAACGACCACATTCTCTCACTCCCTCAATAAAACAACAAATGGTGATGGGTCGGGCAGCATTGGGACCGACCCACCTCCCTCTACACATTTCTTTTTATTATGAGAATCATAAAACGACAGTTTTATTAAGAGTATATAGTTAAAAATGAATATTATATCAATTTTATTTACTCAAGAACAATTTAACTTTCTTTTAACAAGAAACACACCTAAAATGTGCACAGTGCATAAATAAATTGATTGATTACAAACCGTGAATGAGAATTGCATATACTAATTCAATCACTTGACCAATCATGCCCCTGTAAGTGCACAAAAAGGAAAGAGGTTTTGCTGCTTTTTTAA
Organism: Ricinus communis; assembly: GCF_019578655.1. NCBI lineage: Eukaryota > Viridiplantae > Streptophyta > Magnoliopsida > Malpighiales > Euphorbiaceae > Ricinus > Ricinus communis. The sequence continues at coordinate 30,093,632 of NC_063258.1, forward strand.
CTCTTTTACCCACCATGTTAGTTAAAAATTAAAATAAGCTGCAATAATAATAATAATCAAACTTGTTATCATTTCTTTCTTTTTCATTGCTAGCTACATGTTATTGTTGATTGATTAAAAGCTCGCTGTCTCTTCCTGTGAATCAAAAGTCACCCAATTCATATTTCATTTATAAAGATTAGAAAAGTTTGGAGTCTGAATCAATCAGTTTATCAGCTTCTAGTATTACTTTTATTAAAAAAAGTGGATTACCCATATTATACAGTCCGCAGAAAGAATAAAAATAATAATAAAAAAAAAATCTCACTCTCTCCTTTTACTTACTTAGCTTTATATTTACAACTTTTCATGAAGAGGGGAAAGGTGATGCAAGTATGGAGTAACCCAAGGTATATTATTACAAAGCTTTAAACTTTACAATACATGGGGAAATTTTTATTTAAAGTTACCCCTAATAAAATATAATAATCATACAAGACATTATTTTCTGGGATTGGAAACAGAACAAAAGGAAAGACAGAAAGTGCACGTCAGAACACAAGCCCTGTTGGCTGTGTTTTTGGATGGATGGTGAGACATCTGCTTGAAAGGAATCCATTCTCATCCACATCTCTCTCTCTCTCTTTCTTTCATATGTTTTCTCACTTCATTTCATTCTGTAGCTAGGATTTAGATTTTTCAGTTTATTTATACATTTTTATTTGGCTTTTCTTGAATCTTCTTTGATGTTAGCAACAAGCTGGAGAGAAGATTGAAATTACTTGAAGAAAGACTACTATAGTTGTGGGTCTAAGATTTGGTGATATATAATTGTTCCATCTAGGAATTTGTTTCAGGTTTCTTCGTTCATTTCTTTCTGTTCTTTTGAGCTGCTTAAGTTTCATGGTCTATAAAGGCGGGCAATTAAGCAAAATCATCACGAGACCTGAAACAGCTTAGTTGCTTGGGCATAGCTAAAAAGAGAAACAAGTGAAATTTTGTGAAAGAAGCTCAGCTTTCCCTATACTTACTAGCTTTTACCACTTTTCACTTTTATTAGGCTTACTAAATTAGGGTTTTCCGCTCAGATCCCAGGACATTTTTCGTTTAGTCTTAGACATGTAAAAGAAAAGGAAAAAGGAAAAAAAAGGGGTTGATCTGTGGCTGTAGCTCTCATGAACGCATCTTGTAATTGTTATCGTCATCCACAAAGTCGTGTGATTTAATATTTTATATTTATATGAGAAGATGATGAAAAGGTTGATAATGGATCCTGAAAACATTTCCAATTTGACTTCAGCATCTGGTGAAATAAGTGCTTCTTCAGGTAGCCGAATTGAAACTGGCACTACTGCTACTATGTACTCACATCAACAGTCATCCTTTGGTTCAACAAATGAAGCACCGCCATTAAAGAAGAAAAGAAGTCTTCCAGGCAATCCAGGTTTAAGAACTCACATCAAGATTGCAACTCTATTTCATAAATTCCCAATCATTCCTTAATTTTTATCATCTGGTTTTCTTTTTCTTTTTTTATGGGTTTTGGAGCAGACCCAGATGCAGAAGTGATAGCTTTATCTCCCAAAACTCTAATGGCGACCAACCGCTTTATATGTGAGATCTGTAACAAAGGATTTCAGAGAGATCAGAATCTTCAGCTTCATAGAAGAGGGCACAATCTTCCGTGGAAGTTAAAGCAAAGAACAAACAAAGAAGTGAGAAAGAAGGTATATGTATGTCCAGAAACTACATGCGTGCACCATGATCCATCAAGGGCACTCGGTGACCTTACAGGAATCAAGAAGCACTTTTGCAGAAAGCATGGTGAGAAGAAGTGGAAATGTGAAAAGTGCTCAAAACGTTATGCTGTTCAATCAGATTGGAAAGCTCACTCCAAGATTTGCGGCACAAGAGAGTATAGATGTGATTGTGGAACCCTTTTCTCTAGGTAATTTAGATCAATATCTATATATACAATTCAGTTCTTGATTTCCCATCACATATTGTTCTTCAGCAATTCTTTTCTTCACTAGTTATATGAATAGTTATAATCTGTTTATCAGCTGCATGCGTGCTAGTCAAACATTTTTTTAAAGAAAATCATGAACAATTACCAAGTGAATCACATGAGTTACAGAGAAAGAGTTAACTTCCTTTAAGCCTGTCTTAACAGTTAATTTCTTCTTCTTTTTTCATTAAAGGGCTAATATTAAGAAAATAGAAAAAGAGTTTTACCTGCTGTTCTTTCTTTGTCCTTGGTGAGGAATAAGAAGAAAATACAAAAAGTTGACACGAGAGAGAGAGAGATAAAAGGGTGCTTACAGACGCTACTAATAGCAGAAAATTGATATATGGCATACAATTTTGTATTTATTTGCTGGTTTTTTAAATGCTTTGCAGGAGAGACAGTTTCATCACTCACAGAGCTTTCTGTGATGCATTAGCAGAAGAGAGTGCAAGAGCTATTACGTTAAACCCATTACTGGCTTCTCAACAACAACAACCTAGCTCCTCAGCATCTCATCATATGATAAATCTGCAATCTTTATCATCATCAGTCAAAAGAGAGCAAGATCAAAACCACCATCTTTTTAGTCCAAGACCGGATCATCACAATGTCCCACCATGGCTAGGGGAAGCAGCAGTTGGCCCAGGTCCACTACTACCACAACAAATCAGTAACCTTTCTTCGCAATTAATCCCATCAAATTTAGATCGCCGTCATCACCCATTTCTACAACATAATGAAAACCCTAGCCCTAACCCTAATAATCTCACACTCCCTCCATACCCACCACATACAGCTTCTCCTCACATGTCTGCTACTGCATTGCTGCAAAAAGCAGCACAAATGGGCGTGACTATCAGCAAGCCTTCTCCATCTCCTGCTGCTGCAGCTGCTGTCATGCTTAGACCCCACCAACAAGCTCACATGTCTGTGAACACAGCTGGGTTCAGTTCTACATCGGTAGTAGCTACATCTGCAGCTGGTAATACTTCTGGTCTTCGTTTGTCTTCACGTGAAGACATAAGAAGTGGGTTTGGTCATGGCTTGACATCGTTTGGGAATAAAGCTACTGCCACCTCTGGTATCATAGACCATCATCAGATGGCTACAGATTCTTCTCTCGTCCATGATATGATGAATTTTGATGAAGATTTCAATGGAATGTTGAATCCTAAGAGAGATGGTAATAATAACAATAAATTTTTTTATTTTTTCACAAAGGACGGGAGAGAAACTCAAAGTTAAGAGGTTCCTGATTTTAGTTTTCAAGAAACTCTCTCAAAGTCTACAGAATGTAGTAGAACAGATGCCACTGCCACTGCTTCTACTACTGCTGTTAATGCTAGTGTTCATGGAAATGATGGCTTGACAAGAGATTTCTTGAGTCTCAAAGCATTTTCCCATAAAGATTTTCTCAGTAATAGCTGCCCTTGGTCGTTTAAATTCTTGTTCAACTACTAATTATGGGCAGCAGCAGAACCATAACCAATCACCTCTGGCAAGGTTAGCATTTTCAATTTTATACAGATAATCATCATCTTCTTAACTTCTTTCTACCTCCTTCTTCTCCTTCCTTTTCTTGAGAAAAATTTCCACAGGCAAAGATTTCTGTGGAAATATTCTTATGTTTGTAAGGACACTAAACTCAGTGCTCTACAGTTTTTTCCTCGGGTTTTGATTCTTCCCTTTTCAGTTTTGGTCTCCTTTTCTCAGTGTAATTTATTTTATTTACTTTTTTTTTTTCTTTTTTTAAATGTTATATTTCTTCAGAATCTGTTCATCATCATGACTATATATAGTTATTAATAAAATAATCAGCAACGGCTGCTATACGAAAATGGAAGCAACGAGTCATTTCTTTTACCGGATGGTACTGCTTGTTTTCTAATGTTTCTTACTTGTCTTTTTCATATTTTCTGTTTCTAGCCTTTGGTGGGATGATCTCCCTCGCCTAGGCTTTTTTATTCTTAAAGAATAATAATAATAATAAAAGAAATTATATATAATATTTCATAGTTACGTAATGACTAATTTAATAATGTTTTGTATAAATTATGCCCATTTTTTTAATCACTTTTATTTCATTTTATAAAATAGCTTATTACACATTGGCCACTTTGAAGTTTGAAAAAAACAATGAGGGAATAAAAAGGAGTAAATATGCATATATGTTTCTGAATCATAATTATGAATATCTCCTGCTGTTTATATTATGAGAGTCCTAACTAAAACTATTTTTACAAGGATTGATAATGTCTCGCAGTTATAATAACTAAAATGGGTATGAAAATTCTTATTTATTAATTTAAAATAATTAATGATGTGTATTAATACATACATATAGAAATGTGTATTTAGTATTTATTTGCAATTGTTAACTCAACTCAAATATCTGCTGGAAGTCCACAAGTTCAATACCCATTTCTAGAAATCTTAAACTATTAACAGAGATGTTAGGATTTTATGTCTTTTAATGCACATGAATACTTAGTGGCCTTAAAGAATAGATAAACACAAATTTAAGTAATAATATAATCGAAATACAAACCTAACCTTTTGATTATGGATGCTGTGATACTGAATCAAATAATTATTCCATCAAAACGTTTAAATTATTATGTAAAATTCTATGTTTACTCCAACAAGTATAACCCAAGATCTAGGAGTGTCGAGTTTCTCCTACGTTATAGACTTGAAAAAGGTTTTTGAATGGAAATAATTCACAAGAGACAAGCACATGCGATGAGATAAGAGCTAAGGGCTCAACAGTGGAAGAAGAGAGATTCTTGAATAGTTAGTTTTACAATGACATGGCTAATTGTATTTGTATTTTTATATTATTAATAACAGAAGTATGCAAATACAAAAAGGAGATGCTGTTTGTTTGACCTGCTTAATGGCAATTCCTGTGCGCAAAAGTTGGCTTCAATCCCAAGATATCTATCTCTCTTTTCCTTTTCTTTATTTTATTTTTAATATTGTTACACTTTCTATTATTATTCATCTCCTCATGCCTTAAAACCCTCCTTTCCACTTCTCTCCCCTCTCCCCTCTTTATCCTTTTTTCTGAGATGTTGAGTCCTTATTTCTGGCAACAAAATATAAATACTGTAGATAATTGGTTGAAAAGGACTGAGATGTTGGCCTAAGCCTGCTTTAACCCATCTTATGTAATTAATATTACCAAAAGGGCCCATCTTACTCAAACCTTGCCCATGTTTCGCTAATCCTATAGTTTCACAATTGAAATTTTTTAGACAAAAACAATATTTTAAATTACGAAAAATAATAAAAATATCAGAAATACAGTATCATTTTTTTTACTTTTACTGTATAAAAAATATAGAAACACAGTCTTTCTAACTCTTTTAAAAATCCAGTATTAGTTGTTCTTTTAGTTATTTTTTGATATATCAACTAAAAAATAATCGACAATCGAAAATAACTACAACGTATTTTTAATAAAAATCTTAAAAACAATATTTTTTTTTAAAAAAATTTATATATTTTAAATAAAATAAAAATTAATTTAATATTTTATATAACTAAGTTTGTACAAAATCAATTATAATTAAATTAAATTCTAATAAGACAAATGAAATTTTTAAATAAATTCTATATTAATAAATCAACATATTATATTAATAAAAATATTTATTAACTGAAAAAGCTGTAACCTGAGTTCAATAAATATATAATAATAATAATAATTAAATTAAATTAATTCGGTCAATGGTAAAAAAAAAAAATTAAATCACATTAAATGGATTTAAAGTTTTAAAGCTTAAGTTCAAAATTAAAATGCTTCCGAGTTGGCCATCTTATAAAGTGGTAATTTTTGCTTTATATATATTTGTATATTATTTTTGAGAAATATAGTTGTTTACATATTATTTTTATGTTATTAGTTGTTATTTTATGTAAGCCATCATTAATAAAAAATAGTTGACGGTAATAGTAATTAAGTTATACAGAAAGGCTTAATTATTTTGTATTATTTAGTTCAAGAAATTAATTGTTATGATTTAAAGTTTAATGTTATATTTAGTTAAAATTTATAAAATAATTTATTTTATTTGAGAAAAAGATAAAAAAGAGAAAGTAAAATGAAAATGATAAATTTGAAATAGATATTTTGGTGTTATACAATATATTTGATGTAGAATTCATTTAGAAATTTCACTTATTTTATTCTAATTTAGTTTAATTATAACTAATTCGATATAAATTTAATTATATAAGATTTTAAATTAACTTTCATTTTATTCAAATTATACAAATTCTAGATTTACAAATAAATTTCATAAATTTTAACTAAATATAATATAAAAATTTAATTAAAATTTAAAAATTTATGTGCCATCTATAAAAAAATAATTGACCTAATAGTAATGGAATCGCATTGCATGGAGAAGCTTAATTATTTTTATTATTTAATTTAAAAAATCTAATTGTTTTATCTTAAGACCTAAGAGTTTAATTTAAATTTGGTCAAAAGTCAGGGATTACATATACCTTCTGTCAAAAAAATCTGTTAGTTTAATTCTCTTAATGGCACTGACTAGAAATCAAGAATCACAGAAACAGAAAAGGAAAATAAAATTAATCAAAATGGCAGTTTGCCCCCTGAGCTTGCGAGCACAATTAATCCAAAACTTTTATTCTTTTTGCTATTTTACCCATGTAGTATTTATAGTTTCATATACCCTTTTTCTTACGTCTCCAGCTAGCTTCAAAGGTGCTCGCCTCTCATGCTCATCATCACATCGGTAACTGTTTTCTCAATTGACGATAACAAAACGAAATGGTGATAAAATCATATTAATTGGAAACATTTGGGGATGAAGAATGTTTTCTTGATCTTCAGTTGATTCTTTTTTGTTCTTCTTTTAAATATGCTACCATTAAAACACTTGTTTTTGTATAAGATATTTTCTTTTTTTTGTTATATAACTAGTGATGATGGATAAAATGATTATGAATAGAAATGGCAAGAAAGATATAAATGCAAATGTCATGGATAGTAAAAAAAATTGATTTTGGATTTATTTGGATCTTTCTCATAAGTTCAGGGAGCAATTTTAACACTTTAGCCGACAGATAATTCCCAATAGAAACTCTTTCGTCCCTAAGCAAGCAAACGCCATTACCTCTCTCTCTCTTTCAACATTTGCCGTTCCTCTTTCTCACATCCAAACACGCCCTAAACACTCCTTCGCAGCGTAACACACCTAAAATATTCATCGCAATAGAGAGAAAACTCGAACGGAAATATAGAGAGAAGAGAAGGAGCTAATCAAAGTGAAAAAGATCGGACCATTTTGGTCTCTGACTAGCCCATGGCTTGGAGGCGCTTAATCACGCAGGTTAATTAACATTTTGAAATCTTCTTTTTATCTGATTAATCGCTGAATCGCTAGATGTTTGATTTCTAAATTTGAGGATTTATATAGAATTCGTTAAACTATAGTAGTTCTGGAGTTTGATAACTGTAGGAAGCTAGAGTCAACTTTTGGGTATTTGGATTTAATATTGAATCCAAGTGTATTTTGATTTGAAACTCGAGAAATGTTTGTCAAAGCTCCGTCTTTGGTGTTATTGGGGAGGCAATAAAGGGAAACAAAATTAGGGTATTTTTCTTTTTCATCCTGCAATTGTAATTGAAGCATGCCTTTTGCTCATAAGTATGTAATCATGTTCTTTTTGTTTAAATAATCTTCTACTATTAGCTGAGGTGCAGTGGAAAGAAGTTAATTTTGGCTTTAGGTTTTCGAGGCTTTTAGATGCATTGATGTACTTAGGCTTTTGGGCTCTTTTTGTGACAAGCCTTATCGATGGAAAAGAAAGGCTAAAGAGCAAATGATTCAGTTTGAATGCATTATTGCTCCCTGATAAGTTATGGGTGCTCGAATGTGTATGTGCTTTTGTACATTCAATTTTGCGTACTTGAATCTATCATGCCAATTTTATTTGTTATTTTGTTTATCTTCTGTAATTTATGGCTTCCCTTTCCTTCATCTTGTCTTTCTTTCCCTTCTTTTATTTTCTTTTTCTTAAGGTTAGAAATTGGTCAGAACAAAATTGCTTTCTACTTTTATTGAATTACCTCTTCGTCTTCTCACAACAGGTCTCAAGGCATCAATCAGAGTTAAAACAATGCAAAAATCTGTTTGTTGGAACTTACTTTCCTGTTAACAAATTCGGAGGTGGTGCAGGTGTGTCTATGACATCAAAGTTTTTATGCCATTTCGTTATAAGTGTTAGCTTTAATTGTTCAATTCAGTATACGTCTGGAGTGGTAGGCACCTGTTGCACCATGGAAGTGTCTCAGGCTCAAAATTGCGATAACAATATCACTAATAATCCATACGAATAATAGAGACAATATACTTTCTTTGTGTTCAGATATAGACTCTTGGAATTTATTGCATGAACCTTGGTAAAATCATTAGTTGTCAAGTCAATGTACCATCATCTTTTTTGGTATTGTGCTGACTGGGCTTTAAGTAAAACGTGGAACTTCTTTCATATTTATCTTAGGGAATGGATTTTTAAAAACTGAAAGGAGGTTTAGATCGAGCTATGTGGGTAGCTTCGCTCGCAGGGTGCGTGGTACAGATGAAGCTAGTGGGGTTGCACGCCTTAAAGAACTTTATCACCAAAATGATCCTGAAGCAGTAATCAGATTATTTGAAAGTCAACCATCATTGCATAGTAACCCATCGGCAATTTCTGAATATGTTAAGGCATTGGTAAGAGTTGACAGGCTTGATGGCAGTGAGTTGCTCAAGACCTTGCAGAGAGGTGAGCATGAGCATGCTATTTTTCTGTTTATAGATACTTCTGTTGAATTATCTGTACGGCTTTATGCATTTGTGATGGAGGTTATGCATTATGTTATCGTTATTTTTAATAGCCAGGACTTGGAAAATCCTGCATGGTTGCGAGAGTGCAAGTCATCAATATATTTCTTTAATCAGGATTCAGGTGCATGTTATTGTTGAAAACTTGTGTATACATGTTCCACATCTCTAGGGTTTTGTCTAGTTTAAGTTGCCCCTTTAGGTCCTTGGAAGAAGTGCTTGTTGTTGCAGTTTTCTTGCAGGTCTTAGATCAATGATTTGCTTGGATGCTTGGTCGTAAGGATTATTTATTTGCTACGGTACCTATCTAGACCTGGAAAAGAAAAACATTCACATTGTACATTTGAGGATGGACTTTTCTTTTTTCTAAAGAATAGAATATTGCAATCAAATTGATGGCTGTATAGTTTGTTGCAACGAGGAATCATGTTCCTTGTTTCGTTTTTTTAATTCAAGGAAGTTAAATTACTGTGGTGGTTCTATTGATTTTGTGGTAAACATGTAAAGATTTGTCATTGGATTTGGACCACCCTATGGTGCCTGTACTTATAGACACTTGCATATTTTGGGTTTTGTCCTTATTTGACCAGAATGCTTGGACAAAATTTTCTGTGTGAAGTTGAAATAAGTTCTTCACATTTTGTTTTTGACTTTCTAATTTTTTTTTTTAAACTAAGCTGCTAAGTTCTTTGTTTTTTTTTTTTGGTACTCCCCTTCTTTTCTTGTGTTTCTTGGTGCTTTTGGTTTATTAAGTGCTACCTTTAAAATCTGTAGGCATTTCTGGCTCAGCAAGGCAGGAAGAAAGCATTGGAGGTCTTTCTGCTTTAAAAAACGTGGGAAAATCTACAAAAGATGGCATTCTTGGAACTGCTGCTGCACCAATTCACATGGTGGCAACAGAAGGAGGTCATTTTAAAGAGCAGCTCTGGCGTACTATTCGTTCTATTGCTCTAGTTTTTCTGTTAATTTCTGGTGTCGGAGCACTTATTGAGGACAGAGGAATAAGTAAAGGTACTGTACTGCCATGAAACTTGGGTCAGCTCAAACTAGTGAAATGGTTTTTCCTTGATGTGTTATTTTGATGTGTTATTTTGATGTTTCAGGACTTGGTCTACATGAGGAGGTGCAACCTAGCATGGAATCTAGCACCAAATTTAGCGATGTAAAGGGTGTCGATGAGGCAAAGGCAGAGCTAGAAGAAATTGTCCATTATCTCCGGGATCCAAAGGTAATCACTTTTTTGCCATTATGTTCAATAATCATTTATTTTTTATTATCTAGCAGAAATACTTGTTATTGGGTAATCATCTTTTATTGTTCTCAATCATCTCAATGCATATTTTGAATCTTCAATAATTTGCTCCAAATCTACCCTCTTTTTTCATTATCTGATATAATATCATTATTACTATTATCATTGCTGTTGACTTTTATCAGTAATAGTAGATTCTGGATTTAGATTTGATATTTTCTTATTGGCTGGCCTGATGCTTCTGGCAGGTTTGAACTATAATATTCTTGACAATGAGTTAATGCTGAGTTTCTCTGAGTGCAGCCTTTCTTAAGTGTCAAATGCTTTAATTATAAATCTTCTTAAATGTTGTATAACTATATTTGCTGCGAGTCCTTGACAATAAAGTGTTGTTAGAAAAACTGTTTTATTGTTTTTCAATAATTGGTGCTTTTCCCTGGTACCAGCGCTTCACTCGTCTAGGTGGCAAGCTCCCAAAAGGTGTTCTACTTGTAGGCCCACCTGGCACTGGCAAGACTATGTTAGCCAGAGCTATCGCTGGTGAAGCTGGGGTTCCTTTCTTCTCATGCAGCGGGAGTGAGTTTGAGGAGATGTTTGTTGGAGTTGGAGCCAGGAGGGTGAGGGATCTTTTTTCTGCTGCAAAGAAGCGATCACCATGTATAATATTCATTGATGAAATAGATGCTATAGGGGGGAGCCGCAACCCTAAAGATCAGCAGTATATGAAAATGACTCTGAATCAGTTGCTTGTGGAATTGGATGGCTTTAAACAAAATGAAGGGATTATTGTAATTGCAGCTACAAATTTTCCAGAATCACTGGACAAGGCCCTGGTGAGACCCGGACGGTTTGACCGCCACATTGTTGTTCCTAATCCAGATGTAGAAGGAAGGCGTCAGATTATGGAATCCCACATGTCAAAGGTATTAGTCTCCTCTTACTAAATTCTTAAGGCGTCTTTGAAGGTCTGAACTAGAATTGCCAATTGATGGCCCTTTGGTTTGGGCTACACTGCCTTGCAATATGGATATATAGTGCAGCATGTGCATGCACACATGCGCAATTGTATAATTGCCTCACTGTATTAGCTTGTTTAGCCAAATAAATTATCTGATGTTTCAGTTATTCCTTTTTGGCTTCTAATTCCATGACATTGGCAATATGGTTCAGACTAGAGCGACATTCTTTCTAGTCCAGTTTAGTCCTATTTTCTAATAGCAGCAATGATTATTTTGGATGGTCATGAAATCTTTCCTTGGGTTATTGTTATGATCATTAACTTGCAGTATACTTGACCCTTCACTGCGGAATCACAGGTCTTGAAGGCAGATGATGTTGATCTGATGATCATTGCTAGAGGAACTCCTGGGTTCTCAGGTGCTGATCTTGCAAACTTGGTCAATATTGCTGCTCTCAAGGCTGCAATGGATGGGGCTAAAGCAGTAAATATGGCTGATCTAGAGTATGCAAAAGATAAAATTATGATGGGAAGTGAACGCAAGTCAGCTGTAATCTCTGACGAGTCACGAAGGCTAACTGCTTTCCATGAGGGTGGGCATGCCCTTGTGGCCATTCATACTGATGGAGCTCTTCCGGTTCACAAAGCAACAATAGTTCCTAGAGGCATGTCTCTTGGCATGGTGGCCCAATTGCCCGACAAGGATGAGACTAGTATTTCCCGCAAACAGATGCTTGCTCGGCTTGATGTTTGCATGGGAGGGCGGGTTGCAGAGGAGCTCATATTTGGAGAGAATGAAGTCACCTCAGGGGCTTCTTCTGATCTCCAACAAGCAACTAAGCTTGCAAGAGCTATGGTTACCAAGTATGGCATGAGTAAAGAAGTTGGAGTTGTCACGCACAATTATGACGATAATGGAAAGAGCATGAGCACTGAGACTAGACTTCTTATTGAGCAAGAAGTGAAAAATTTCCTGGAAAAGGCGTACAACAATGCAAAAACCATCCTTACCACCCATAGCAAGGAGCTTCATGCTCTTGCTAATGCTTTGCTTGAGCATGAAACACTCACAGGGAGTCAAATCAAGGCTCTGCTTGCCCAAGTCAACTCTCAGCAACAGCAGAAACAGCAGCATCAGCAGATAGTGGCACCACAAGGCAGTTCACAATCCAATCCAGTGCCTCCGTCGACTCCCAGTCCTGCAGCCTCTGCAGCCGCAGCAGCAGCTGCTGCAGCTGCTGCCGCAACTGCTGCTGCCAAATCCAAAGGCATTGCTCCTGTTGGATCTTAGCATCACGAGTGTTGTTAGGAGGGATGATACCTTTTAGCTATTAGTTTAATTCGATGTGCATATAGTGATTGACTTACAGACCGTTTCCTGTTGAAGTTCAAGTGTAGCTTGATTGCTGGCGGAGAGGTTTTGTTTGTGCACTGTGGTGAGTCTTGATATTTGATTGACCACAAGCTGTAGAAGAATTCACGGCAGCGACGTAATCATGCCAAATGTAGCAGTTAAGTAGGACCACATTGGTAGACATCCAGTGGCTTTTATTTTTTTTCTCCAAATATATTTACGGATTTTGCCCATACAGTTGCAATAATGTGTATTTTAGGGAGAATTTACAAAAAAAAATTGCTTATTGAGCTTTATCAGTTATGAATTGTACAATATATTAGGGAAATAAATCTATTTTATCACCTTGGTAAAAATTGTAGTATGTAGGGCTGCATATGAGTCAAGCCGCTCGTGAGCTATTCGGAGTTCGGCTTGATAAAAGTTCGTTCGTCAGGATAAACGAACCGAATTCGGACTTTATTTTCGAGCTCGTTTAGTAAATGAGTCGAGCTTGAGCTTAGTAGTGCTCAGCTTGTCTGAACTTACAAGCTGGCTCGTTAAGGAGTACGCGAGCAGGTTCGTAAAGGAACTCTGAAGCCGGTTTGTTAAGGAGCTCAATAAATAAATAAATAAATAAAAAGATAATGTATTTTAATTGAAATAAATAAATAGATTATAAAAATTTAATTTTTATTACATATAAAATAACAATATATACCAACAAATTAGGTTTTAATTGTGAATTTTCTAATTGAATAATTTTAGTGTTAATCAATGTTAGTTTGATAATATTATTAATTAAGTTGGCATTTGATCATGTATATTTAACTATTATTAATGTCTTATTAATTTATTTTTTATCCTAAATTAATTGAAGTAAAACAATAAAATAAAAATTATATATAAAAATAATGTAGTTTTGGTATATGATATAAGTAACTTAAATCAACCTAAATTACGTTATCTTACTATAAAATTACAATCTTGGTGTTGAATAAACATATATTATTTAAATGCTCAAAAATATTAAAAAAAAATTATAGTCTATACATTTATAAATTAACGAGACATGAGTAAATATTTTACCAATATGCTTAGCTCAAATAGTAGACGGAAAAGAAGATGCAAAAGCTTGAAAGACCGAATAGGAAATGAAAAGTACCGTGAAGCTTATAGATAGAGTAAAAACTATTATAAATGATCATTATCTTTAGCTCTTTTTGCGAATTGTATTATCTTTAACGTTTTCAGAAGCTTCATATCATTGCAGGTTGCATTATTTCACTTGTACTGTGACAAATTATTGTATTCTAATTTTATTTGTTGTACTTATAGAGTTAGTTAAACTCTTTATTTTTATGAAGAATTTGATTTAATTATTTTATTTATAAATTTATATGTATATTTTACTTTTATGATAATTTATTTTTAATTGCAAAATTAATAATTATATGTTTGATAAAATCGAGTTTGCTTAACGAGTTTGAAATTGAGTCGAACTCGAGTTTAGCTCGTTCATATATAATATCGAGCTAATTACGAGCCGAGCTCGAACCAAATTCGAGCATATAAAAATTATAACGAGTCGAGCTCGAACTCTAAAATATAAAACATTATTGAGGTCGAGCTCATCAAATTTCTACAAGCTGAGTCTGAATATTGAAAAGCTTGGGTCTCGACTCTTTTGCACCCCTAATAGCATGCAGGAAACAACTGCGAATAAAGGAGAACTTTTACGGTAAACTCCCCAGTTAACTTATTTTATGAAAATAGAAGGTAAAAAGTAAGTTGGAATTTGAGGTTGTATAATTTCAGTTGGAAGGGATATTTTGGAGATTATAGAAAGCCGCATTGTAGAAAATGTTTATGTTCTTCACCCTACTCTTAATTCTAAACAAGCAACACATGGTCTATTTAATCTCCACCGCAACTCCCAGTATCATATATAGGTAAATATATATTTATGCCTTTTTAACTTATATTTAGCCTATAAATATCTATATTTTATTTTTTTATAAACTAAGTATTTTTAATTTTTAATTTTTAATTTAACAAACACTTTAATTTTATTTTTTAATAATATTTAAATGTTTTTATGCAATATATAAAAAAGTATTAAAATATCATGAATTATGCATTTATCCTGCACATACACCGCTCCAAACTTCATGACATATGAAATACTTGTTATTCACCAACAAAACCTTCAAGAACTCGTCCCTATGATTCTCTTATTTCATATGATTTTTAGAAAGAGAAAACAGTTGGACTGAAAAAATAATTTTATTTGTTTTAATAATATAATTTTATTTATTAAAATAGAGTACGGTACATATATGCGGCACCCAACTTTAATTAATTTTTTGGCATGTTTCTGGTCTAATAGGTCAAAAAGTTCATTTCTGGGGGTAATTGGCCATGGGCTACGAGTTTTGAGGGCAAATTGCCATTTAAGCCTGAATCAAGAGCACTTAATCGGAAAATACCGCTTAGCTTACGGCTTAAAGTCTCTCATAAAGGAAGCTCCGGCTATATATAATCTTGGTTTGGAGCGAATTGAAGATCCAAAAGAACAGCCATGCGATCAGCTCAATGCCCAGTTCAAAACCCAGGTGACCAATAGCTTCCCCGTTTATACTAAGAACCAGAATTTGCCTTTTATCTCAAAGTTAAGAACCCGGATGCTTTGATTTTGATACTTGATATCATTCTTTTTTATTAATATTGCCATTGATTATTTTCTATTTTCATGTTTCTTTGGGTTTGAGAATTGGATTCATTTTTCATCTTTCTTTTCCTTTTGGTTTGATCTGTTTGTAGATTCTCAGCTAAAGAGAGTTATTATAGAGAACAAGCATGGTGAGAAGCTTGTGGGTATATTGCATGAAACTGGTTCTAAGCAGCTTGTTATTGTCTGCCATGGATTTCAATCTTCAAAGGTTGATTATCATCTGTTATGTAATTGTTATTATTATTGACTCGTTATGTCCTTCTGGGAATCTATTTTTGGCCTAAAGGTTATTTTTAGTCTCATAGTTTAGAGCTTCTCTTCTTTCTCTATATATATTTGTCTACAGGAAAGGATACCAATGGTGAAAATTGCTGGTGTTCTACAGAATGAAGGAATTAGTGCCTTTCGATTTGACTTTGCTGGAAATGGGTAAGCTTTTAGTTGGTTTTTATCTTTTATTTTCTATTGCAGTTCAAGAGAAAATATATGTGGCAGATTAATTTTATTAGTTTATGGGCGGTGCTATATTGTAGAGATACTGTGGATGAGCTTAAAATTTATTGCTAAATTAACTTTTTCTTGAAGTTGCCTTGTTATGGACTAAAGGTCTGACCGGCATGAATCATTCTTTTTCTAATTCCAATGCCCCTATGAAATCCCTCCATGTTCCAGAGATAGTGAAGGTTCATTTCAATATGGAAACTACCGCAGAGAATGTGACGATTTGCGCTCTGTAGTCCAACATTTCCGCGAGCAGAAGCTAGTGATAAGTGCAATTATTGGGCACAGTAAAGGTCTGTGCATACTACATGTTCAGTCTAAGTAGGAAGATAGAACAAAAAGAAAGCATTAAGCACTAAGTGTTAAACTACAGATGCAATATTGTTCTGAGCGCATCATATGAAGCAGCATCTATTGGCAACCGAATTCCTTTTTTTTTTAATCTCCTGAAGTAGCATTTGTTGGGCATCCAAATGATTCCGCTAATTATGTCTTCACTATCTGCTAATAACCCTCAATTGTTCATGCAAGACTCTATATGATAGAGTCAGCATCTAATATTACTATTAGAACTTTTTGTTCAAAATTCAGTCTTCTGGATTTCTTAAGAATTTTACCCCCTTCCATCTATTACCACCAATACATCAATCATGTTAATAATCAGAAAATTTCATTTGGCCACTTCCAGGCTGTTCATTGTTAATCTTAGACAACGTAGAAATTTATTTTGTACACTTAAATCATGTGATACATTTTCTTGCTTCTTTAAACTGCTCATTTGTCAAGGGTTTCTTCTAGGAGGAAATGTGGTGCTTTTGTATGCTTCAAAGTATAATGATGTGTATATGGTAGTCAATATTTCTGGCCGGTTTAATCTGAAGAGGGGCATGGAGGGACGCTTGGGTAAAGACTTCTTACAAAGAATCAAAAGAAATGGATTTATTGATGTTAAGAATAGAAAAGGTAAGCCAGTCAAATGTGACTATGTCCTGCCGCAATATTGCCGAGGAAGCAGTTCATTGTCCCTATTTCTTTGCAGGAAAATTTGAGTATCGTGTGACTGAAGAAAGTTTGATGGATCGTCTAACCACTGATCCTCATGCAGCCTGCTTATTAATTCATCCAGAGTGCAGGTCAGACTCAGAATTGCAATTTAGGTGTTCTATGTTTTTTGTTATCACACATATTGATGTCAGACAGTTTTATAGAATCAGTTATGATCTTACTTTTAAGTATGATAAGAATGCAATAGCTAGAGACACCCTGTGCATGTTAAAATAATTTTGTGGGAGTCCTTGTTTATCTCCACTTTGTTCTATGGGAGTTTCAACTCCTTACACTTACCATGACTTTAAATGTGTTCAATTTCAGGGTGTTGACTGTTCATGGATCCATGGATAAAATGGTACCTGCCGAAGATGCTCATGAATTTGCCAAGTTCATTCGTAACCATAGATTAGAAATAATAGAAGGGGCTGATCATGAATTTACTTCACATCAAGACAAGTTAGCTTCAATTGTACTAGATTACTTGAGGGAAGATGTTGATCTGGGCAAGATCATGCATAATTTACCCTCAATAGACTATTCTCGTCGTTCAAAATTATGATATTTTCATAGAGATTGACAAAATAAAAATCTCCACGGAGGAATGGAATTTTATGAATGTTAGATTACAAGTTTAGACAAGCCTGAGGTGGCTTTAGAACATGACTTTGATGTTAATTTCACCCCATAAAATGGCTGTCACTTTCAGCAGCTAAGCTTAACCACATTCCAATCAGTTATTTATAAAACTGTAGCTGTCCTTGTTGCTAATGATTGCATTGATGTGGTGGTACGTTATCTTCTTGTGTGGTTTAATGGAAGTATTTCTTCTGTAAAGAAAACCTTCGAACATTGCTAACGAACACCAATAAATATTTTTTGGTTTAACTTATCAAAAAGCCTTTATCAAACAAGCTATTATCTTCTTATTTGTATGCCTCTTACAGCAGAACAAATTTATCATGTTAAACCATCACGGTGCAAATAATTGAGGCAGCGTCAGAACACATGTATCGCTTTTACAGATTGAAAAGGCATCTGGCGAATCACCTTGAAGCAGTCAAGACAGACCCGTCCTTAAAGTGGGGAACAGCCTGGAACACTTTTCCATTAACTAAGAACATGCACTCTCTTAATCAATTCCCGAAACCTCGAGTATGAATAATAATGAGATGAAACCCGGTCTCTATATCTGCCAAGATCATTACATTTTAGCACTATCTTATCACTGCATTATCTCTAGGCAATATTTAGAATAGTAACACTCTGCCAGCAAAACTTTGAACACGAGAATGGCAGAGATATGATTAGCTAGTATATATTACAACTAAGGATTACATTAATAGTGGAAAGTTGAAAAGGCTGCAGCGTTCATCACAACAAGATTATGAGAAATGACAGAACATTGAGCTTTTGATAACTGACTTCCCAGGTTTACGTCCATAAACATGCTCACTTGATTAGGCTGCAACAGTCTTTGGTTTGACACCAATTTTTTTCCACGAAACACTGGGCATTATTTGTTTAGTATCAACACGATCCTTAAACTTTATTGCAAAGTTGAGCAATGAATCGAGGAGAGAGTCTGAAAGAAGGTGTGGTTTAAGTCCCAACTCAATGAGCTTAGTATGCTTGGCATTGTAGTAATGTTCTTCTGCCTCTACTCTTGGGTTGGGGACAGATATTGTTTTCACCTCTAGCCCAATCTTCTCTCCTGCTTTTGTTACAAGGGAAGCAAGTTCATTGACAGAAAACTGCTCAGTGAATTGATTGAATACCCGAAACTCTCCAGGCTTCGCCGGGTTTGCAATGGCAAGTTCCACGCATTGAACTGTATCCCTTATGTCAAGGTAGCCCCTGGTCTGAATCAGATATAATTAAACAATCAGGGAACAAAAATCATTAAGATCATAGTATAAGCAGAAAAAACAAAGAGTTCATAAATCGCAGTTAGGAAGAAAGAAAACACACAAAGATGCATACATATGGAGAAAATTGTGGCAGTACAAGGTTTACTCCTCAGAATATCTTATAAACTTGGCATGGAAGATAAACTAAAGATAGGAGAAGATGTGGTTGCGATCCTCCTAGCAACATGGATTTGTATGTGTTTGGTAGAGGATGTCCTAAAAGATCTTGGAAGAAAGTAAAAGGAGACACAAAAACTTGGTCCAAGCTACAAGCTAAAAGGGATATTATGATTGTCAAGCCTTCATGCCATCATCTAATTTATGAAATTGAGAATTGACACTGTGACCAAAGTGATAAATTTTCACATCAGAAGTAAATAACAAAAAATTATGAGCTGGTATAACAAAGCTATCATAGTATAGGCATAAAGAATCATACCTGGCCCCCCTTCCCATACACAGTTAGCGGATGACCAATGGCAGCCTGGACACAAAACCGGTTCAATGCAGTTCCAAATACTCCATCATAATCAAACCTGTTGTAAAGTTCTTCATGCATCTCAGTCTCATTAGTCCTTACTCCATAAACCACTCCTTGATTTAAATCAGTAGCTCTAATTCCCCAAGCTTTGCAAGTGAAGGCTATATTATTCGAGTCATGGACCTTACTAAGATGGTAGAAAGAGCTAGCTTGCTTAGGGTAAGGCAAAGTGTCTGTTCTTCCGTTATGGGTGATTGTTATATAACCCTCTTCAATATCAATATTTGGTGTTCCATATTCTCCCATTGTCCCAAGCTTCACCAGATGACACTCCTCTCTGAATTCCTTAATAGCAAAGAGAACATTAAGTGTTCCAATCACATTGTTATGCTGAGTAAATACAGCTCTAGATCGATCGATCATTGAATAAGGGGCTGAGCGCTGTTCCCCAAAATGGACTACAGCATCAGGTTCAAATGACTTAAATGTTTCTGATAAGAATTCAAAGTCACAAATATCACCAATATAGAGTTCAATTGTTTTCCCAGTAAGTGATTTCCAACAACGGAGCCGGTTGTGGATGGAAGAGATAGGGGTCAGAGAGTCTAGACCAAGTTGCTGGTCGAAAAGACGACGAATGAGGTTGTCAACTATTGCAACTTCATAACCTTTCTTGGATAGGTGAAGGGCAGTGGCCCAACCACAGTATCCATCTCCACCAATGACCATGACCCGCTGTGATTTGAACGATTCACCAGAGGTCTGGTGGGAATTGGAGCTGGATCTGGTCGGAGCTTCTTGGCTTACAGGCACTGAAGCTGCATGGACAACACAACATCTTTTGGGTCTCTCTCCTTGCAAGACAAGCTTTCTAAGAGGTCTGGAAGTTCGCAATGTAAAATACGTAGGGAATGTAGTTGCATGTTGATTCAACGGCAGAGAGTAAGAACTGCAGCTAGAGGACAACTTTAAGGAGGAAGAAGTAGAAAGCAAATGTGCCATACTCAGGTGATCTACTCCAAAATAAGCACACACACCTGAAAAATACATAAATGGTCAGAATAATTATATAAATAGGTATTTATGACTGAGCTTCAGCAAGAACTTACATTCAGATTTCAGAGGCTGTATCAGGCTACATGTGAGAGGGATACAGAGAGAAAGACAAAGCACTACAATCGAAAGTTGAATGACGGTGATTTTCACAAAGCAAAGGAATCCAAAAATGTGCGTATACAGATTGTCAAGTCACCCAGAAAATGCAAGAAATCCAGCAATTGGTCCTGGCAGTCCTTAATTTCGCAAAGAGAAAGGGACATCTTTCATTTTTGTAGACACATCAGAAAGTCCAAACATATATAAAAGATCTACCATGTAAAGCTGGGCACTAACTACAAAATACGGAAAGAGCCCACATTCCTTCCATCTGAGTTTCAAGCATGTCAACATTATCAGAAAATCAATAAAAAATAGGAACCAGAAGTAGCATACACGGCAAGACTGCAGAGGTGCGGGCAAAGGAACAACAAATTAACTTTCATCTGGATTGTTTTATATTGAACTTATTTATTAATTCAAACTGTGTTAAGAACAAACTATAGCGAACATGTAAACTCCATACCTCAAGAGCAAGACAAAAACACAACAGAAAACCACTTGAACCAATAGAAAGATTGTTGCTTTCCCATAAAAAAAAAAAAAGGACAGAGAGCGACGCAGACAAAGTTCGATATCCAACAACAAGAAGGGGAAAATAAAAAATGATTGATTATCTTGAGAAGACAAACTTCAATATCCAATAAGAAGAAGAAGAAGAAGAAGAAGAAGAAAGATTACCTTGAGAACAACTGGGTAGTGGGCAGAGCTCGAGGAGGCTCAAGGATTAGCTGTTAGAAGAAAAGGGTTTAATGTTTGGACGAACAGCCGGCCAGGGGCTTATGGCATCTCTAGTTTCAGTGAAGCATCATATAGTGTAATTACAGTATATTCGCTTTATCTATCTCTTTTTCTTCTTCCTTTTTAATGCTAAATTTTTGATTTTTTTTTTCTCAGAATAAATTATTGTAGTTGGAAGGGTCACTGCGTAGTTCACGGAAACCGTATGAAACCATGGTGCTTGTCAGACACATGTAACCAACCCTTTGCAATACTTTCCTTTCAATATTTAAATGTACCATAAATTCTTTTTTGAAGAAATGTAATCTAGATATTTTACTTTAACTTAATAATAAAATTATGTCATAAAATTTAATATTTAATGCAATTTTTATTTACTGTTTTCCAATATTTGAACATTGGCATTTTAATATTCAGAGCAATCTAAATTTATATTAAATAATCTGGAAATGATACCAAAGATTCAAATTTCAGTGAAAAGATCAATTTCACAGTTCCAATCATTGAATGACTAAAAGAGAGGTATTTTCACTTTTCAAAGTATTATATCCGAATCACCGAAAATAAATTAAAAAAATTTCTATTAAAATTATGACATATAGCAAAAGTTTATATAATAAATTATAAAAATATATATCATATAATCATTAACAATTCTCAAGAATCAAAGTGTCAATTATTTTGTATTGGATCTTTGGAAATTTTGCATATAGTGATTGTCAACAAAAAATGACAACAAATGGAAAGCACTTCTTATCAGAATGAAAGGGGTAAGTAAGCCTGTTGAAAGTCACATGGGCTTGGTGGCCCAATTAAACCATGGACCATAAAGACTTCACATGGGCGTAGGTATGGGAACGAAACACTTGAAAATGACTTTTTACTCTTTTTATGTTATAGTTTGATTGTTTTATCGTAAGTTGATATTCTGTTGAAGAGGTGTTAGTATTATAGTGTAATTTTTTAAAATTCATCATTTATAAGAGGATAATCTTTTAAAAGTTAACATTATGCCTATGGCTCAAACATGAGAAAAAGAGTATTTGAGGTATTGATGGAGCCTTTTGGTTTTGTTTGATTTTTTTCATCCAATGTTTATATATTAATTTTAGATTTACTCTTGAGCTGTTGGATATTAGTATTATAACCCTTTTACCCAAAAAGTGAGAGCCTTATCAATCACACATTAAAATTTTTATTATATGATTGCTGATATAATTATTGTTGTTGATGAAATTTCTTAGGATTTTCTTAAATTTTTTAAAAAATAATATAATTTAAACTTGACACCTTAATTTGGCTTGGCTCATTGCATTTAGACTTTTAATGAAATGAATATTATTTTTTTTGGTAAATTAAACAAATTAATTAAAAAAATTTAGATTTTTTTGCATTATATAATTACTACTTGCTATCTATTTTTATAGAATTTAGCAGTTCAACTAATACTTAATTTTATATTATAAAAAAATTTAAACAAAATAAATATAAAATATAAATGAAAAAAATAGTATTATATAATTATTTATACTTTGTAGAAATATTACAAGTCTTGTTGGGTGGTCAGAGTTAGAAGAACAGACAAAATGTTTAAGATTTTTCAAATATGAAGAAAGGAATTGTTTGATGAGAAGGTGCCGAATTTGCGGAAGTGCAAGTTGGAACCCGACCCACATGGCTACAGCAAAGACAAATGGCACGTGACTTCACCTGCCCACCAGCATCAAGGAGACCTATAAATGTATACTCGGAGGTGGTTGCGGGCGGACGCTTTCAAAGCGGACTCTTCATTCATTAGATTGAGAAAATCACCAAAATTTTGTGATCCGTTGCCGAACGAGTTATTATATCATGGACTCGGAATATAAAATGTCATATACCAAACCACACCTGTATCATTATTAAGTTATAAAATTAGATATCTATTTTAATAAATAATAAAATTAAAATTTACTTAATTGGATATTAATTAACATCTTATATTATTAAATAATTAATAGATAAAAAAATAAATTAATACTACAAATTTGAATTCGTTATAAAATAAATGAATCAATATATTATAAAATATTTTTTATTATGTTTTATGTGCAGTAGACCTGACACTAATAACATATGAATAATCATTTTATAATTAATAAATTTAAAATTTATATTTAATGAATCTAAAATTTATATTTAATGAAACTGATATTAATAGTAGATGAATATACAATTTATAAGCAATCAACTTAAAATTTATGTTCAGTTATACCTAATACTAATAACATATGAATATACATTTTATAAGTAATAAATCTAAAGTTTATGTTTAATGAACTTGACACTAATAATAAATAAATTTATATTTTATAAATAATAAATAACATATTCATATGTTAAGAATAAGTTCATAACTAAAAAAATCAATGAATACACGCTTTATACTTAATGAAACTTACATTAATAACAAAAGTATATACAATTTATAAGTAATTAACCTAAAATCTTGATACTATTAACAAATGAATGTATATTTTATAAGTGGTGAATCTAAAGTTCATGTTTAATAAACCTGATACTAATAATAAATGAACATATATTTTTTATAAGTAATGAATATAGTATATGTACATAAAAAAGATCGGTATTCATAGATTAAAAACCTAACAGATTCATTATCTACAAATTATAAGTTAATTAAATATACATCTGAGGTTCAATTAATATAATACATACAATAATATCTATAGAAGAATCATTTAGTCTCAATTAGCTTTTTTTTCTTTCTATAATTAAGTCTATTAAATATTTTTTTAGTCCAAATGAAATACTAATTAGTATGAAATGGAGAGAGTAACTATTAATTTTTTTTTAAATAAGACACATAACTAATATTTAATAATATAATTTTTAAAATTTAAAACTTAATAAAATTATTAATTTACCAAATATTAAATATATTTTGAATTTTATAATTAATTAATAAGTGGCATTACCATTTTATTATCCAAAAAGCTACATAAGAAAAGAAAACAAGATAAATTGATACTATATGTATCCGGGTTCATAATATAATTTACATCATAAATATATGCATATATATTTCTCTCAAAACGTGAGATATGGAAGGGTCGCTAATATATTTTTGGTTTTGGTATATTCTTAGGCATAAAGCTATAGGATTTACGGCATATTCTTCTCCACTTACATTTCTGTTTTACACCTTCATCATAAGATTTTTAATCTTTTAATGTATTTTACATAAATAATTTTGATTTTTTCTCATATTAGATTAGACATTTTTAATTTAATTTATTACTCTCAACATGATAATCATAATACTAGTGTAAAAAACCAAAAACAAAAGACTTAGCCATGAAGCAGTCGACAATTTCGTTTATAGTACATTTTTTATCCTAATTTAAGGAACGACCAGACATTCAATGATCTCCCTCTCTCTCTCTCTGTATATATATATATATCTACCATTCTTATTCCTATCTGCTAGCCAATTTATTTAGCTCAATAGAACATGCGTAATTATAAGAGACCCGGACAACAGAAGTTACAAATATCTGAAGAAAATATCGAAAACAAACCAACTCCTAGTTTGTAGCATAGTAAGAAATACTAAATTTGAATGCATTCTTGACTGTACACTGCAGCTTCCAAGTGATACTATCTTTTCTCTATTTTCAAGTGTACCCTTAGACCCTCCCCTTAATCTTTATTTGGACTTTCAAATGGAAATAAGCTAACTCTTTTAAATTAGGTTAACACCAGCACTTAACTTGAAGCTGATAGGTCTTTCTTGCTGGTGAACCTTGTAAAATAATAACTTAGTAATATGGAAAGACTTAATTATTTTGATGTCAGCATATCCAAGGAATGCAAAACTGCAAATACAATTTCTTTTTATTCTTTCGTTCAGAAGAAAACAGAAAGAAAATAATAGAAAACTTTAATATGTATAATGGTGTTAAGGCTAGATTTAAAGAACAAGAATGAGATTTTCCCATTAAGGCTAAACTCGAACCCTTTCTGCTGGCTTACTCCATGAGGTTTTCCAATATTACTTTTTAAACTATCAACTTCACAAACTCACACATAAATATTGCATATTCTTTTTGAAGAAAAATATTACATATCTTATAGAAATACTGTATACATTTGGTGATTCATATCGTATTGAATTGTCACCGTATTATTCTATAGCTTGTATAAATTTTGGGTGATAAATTTGATATTTAAAAAATTAGAAGATTCTATAATCAATGTTTTATTTATTATTAAAATTGGGTTTTTCATTGCTTTATTAATTTATTGAGTTTGTATATAAAATATGGTGTATGTATTGGAAAAAAAATAAAAATGATATGGATATTGTGCACTTGGTTTCAAAATAAAAGTATTTTTGGTTGTATTTCATAATTATTTCGTATAATTCTTTCATCATAAATGAATTTATGTTACTCATACGATTTTGTGCACTTTCTTTACATAAAACTATTGGATGTAATTTACCCATACAATTGCTATCAATGGTATCGCAACCATTCCAGAAAAATAGAAAAGAAAACAAAAGGAAGAATCAAAAGGTATCATGAAAAGCAACCCAAATTACATAATTACTTGCTTCTTTTTAAAAGGAAGTCTTTCTTGTTATTTTAGTTTTGAGTTACTTGTCCTGGCATTTGGCATTGGGTTTATTCAATACTTCACACTCATAGCATAGTAGAATGATTCACAATTAATAACTTTACTGGCCCCAATTGTTTGAATTCACCAACCCAAAAAGGAAAGGAAAATGACCGGAGGCAAAAATGAAAAAGAAACCAAGTAAGGGACTAAAAGTGCATTTTGCGCTATAGCCAGGCAGGCAGGCATTGTTCTTTTGAGAGTTTCCGCTGTATTCCCGTAGGGATAGGGTGGCAAAAGGAGTTGCGTTTTTATTGTTTAAACAAATTGAATTGTGTGGCGGTTCTTCATCAATCTTCTGTGCGTTACCCTCATATAGAGACATACATACAGTATCCAATTATCCTTTTCCTTATACTCTATGCTTCCATCAAAAGGATACCCGAAAGAGTAAATACCAAAAGCAAACATATTAAGAAAATAATAAAAGAAATTCAATGGGTACAAGAATTGAATTATCGATTCTATAAAAACTCTCTTACTCTGTCACTCTCCCAAAACAAAAAAAAAAAGCCTCTTCCTTTCTGGTTTAGAAAGGAAGAGAAATAAACAGATAGAAGAGAAAGTTCTGTTCTTTAATCGCTTTGCCATCTAATTCTTTTGCTTCAATGGCAGAAACAAAGAAGTACATTACAAAAGAAGATCTTGAAAAGCACAATAACCCTGGAGATCTCTGGATCTCAATACAAGGCAAGATCTACAATGTTACTGATTGGAGCAAAGACCATCCTGGTGGTGTGTCGCCCTTGCTTCATCTTGCTGGCCAAGATGTTACTGATGCTTTTGTTGCTTACCATCCTGGCACTGCTTGGCAATATCTTGACAAATTCTTTACTGGCTATCATCTTAAAGACTATTCTGTTTCTGAGACATCAAAAGATTACAGAAGATTAGTTGCTGAATTCTCAAAATTGGGTCTTTTTGAAAAGAAAGGGCACATTGCGTTTATTACTCTTGTCTCTATGGTAATGCTACTTGCTTTGAGTGTTTATGGAGTTCTTTGCTCTAATAGTACATGGGTGCATCTTATTTCTGGTGGCTTAATGGGGTTTATGTGGATACAAAGTGGGTGGATAGGTCATGATTCTGGCCATTATCAGGTTATGATGAGCCGTCGATTCAATCGTTTGGCGCAGATCTTATCTGGAAATTGTCTTGCAGGAATCAGTATTGCCTGGTGGAAATGGAACCATAACACCCATCACATTGCTTGTAATAGTCTTGATTTTGATCCAGATCTGCAGCATATGCCTTTCTTTGCGGTATCCTCAAAATTTTTCAGTTCAATTACATCTTATTTTTATGAAAGGAAGATGAATTTTGATTGTGCTGCAAGATTCTTGGTTAGTTATCAGCATTTGACGTTTTACCCTGTGATGTGTTTTGCTAGGATTAATTTGTTTGCTCAATCTATATCTCTCCTGTTATCTAAGAGAAGGGTGGCTAATAGGGGTCAAGAGATTCTTGGAGTACTTGTGTTCTGGATTTGGTATCCTTTCCTTGTTTCTTGCTTACCCAATTGGGGAGAGAGAGTGATGTTTGTTGTTGCAAGTTTCTCGGTTACTGGAATTCAGCATGTTCAGTTCTGTTTGAATCATTTCTCGTCCAGTGTTTATCTTGGCCCTCCTAGTGCAAATGATTGGTTTGAGAACCAAACAAAGGGGACACTTAATATAACTTGCTCATCTTGGATGGATTGGTTTCATGGTGGATTGCAGTTTCAGATTGAGCACCATTTGTTTCCTCGTTTGCCTCGATGTCAACTCAGAAAAGTCTCACCGTTTGTCAGGGAGTTATGCAAGAAGCACAATTTGCCTTATGATAGTGCATCATTCTGGAACGCTAATGAACTGACATTTAAGACTCTTCGTGCTGCAGCCTTGCAGGCTAGGGATCTTTCTAATCCAATTCCAAAGAATTTAGTTTGGGAAGCTGTTAATACTCATGGATGAGATGTGAATCCTATGAAGCTTTCTGAGGTTTTGCTGCCCAAGTTATTATCCCTATTCAACATCCTGCTATGCTCTTAGGTATTTATAACTTGATTCTACTGATGTCTGAGGGTTGTTATCCTCGATTTCAGTGGAAGAATAATTATCTGGCGTTCCTTGGAGGCTTCAATTGTTTGTTATTTGAGGTTCTTGTCATGAGATTGATACACTTAGTTCTTGGATTAGGTTAAAGATGATTCGTACTGATTATCTGCAAGCTGATGTAGTTCTTTCTCGTCTCATCTCTTCTCAACTCTACATCAAAGGGATTAGTGGAATGTGAAGTAGTATATTTCTATTTAGTTCTTGCTTTAGTTTGTTTTCATAAAGCTTTCAGTTTCTTT
Source organism: Ricinus communis (assembly GCF_019578655.1). Lineage (NCBI taxonomy): Eukaryota > Viridiplantae > Streptophyta > Magnoliopsida > Malpighiales > Euphorbiaceae > Ricinus > Ricinus communis. The sequence continues at coordinate 30,121,609 of NC_063258.1, forward strand.
ATATTGTTATGTGGCATGTTTTGGTATTTGATTGGTAGTAGTAACCACTGTCAGTAACTGATTGGTCCATTGCCAGAGTTAATATGAACTTTGAGGATGAGCCATTCTTTCTTGGCTGTTAAAAGGCCTTTTTAATTCAATTTTCGGATTTCCTGCTTTATGCAATTGATTCTTAAGTGCAGTACAATATATATGCGATGTCTTGCAAGAGCAGGGGTGTGGATGGCGGGTCCGTTCAGATTCTAAAATGATTTTGCATTGGCTCATCATAATTTCAAGCACTTATTACTCTGATTCCAGTGTTTATTCTATCTGTTATATTCAGCTTTATGTGAGTTATAATTTGCATAAGCCACATATCTGCTATGAAAAAGCAGTAGAATTATTTTATGTAGTTGTCCTGCCAGAAAATATTTAGACCCTTGAAGTGTAGATGAGGTTGTTGTGCTTCACATCGGTTATTAAATCTGTTGTTTTGAACATATGGATGGTATGTGCTGCTGCCTCCTGGAATTTTGTCGATTCACTTGCTTTTGCGTTGTTGAAGAATGATAAGGGTATAACTAACATGGAGTACTGGATTTCAAGAGGGCCCAAAAAGATACCACATCTGTGGATGGTAGTTTCCGTTCCAATTCCAATTAACTGCAGTGAAATTGGGACCACCTTTGCTGCAGCAAAACACTTGCTTTTGTTGGACGTGAAAAGCATCATTTGGGACACAGCTGGTTCTGAAGACCTCTGAGGTGGCACTTGGAAATCTGGTAATATCATAAAACTTTTTTTTTTTTTAAAGGGTTTGAACTAGGCCCTCAGTCAGCCATGGCTTTTCAATTGCGAAAGCATTTTCTACCACTGTCCTTTTCAATTGGAGACTGCATGGCATGAGGCTTCGTGCGTCTGAAGAGACGAGGAGTTGTGTCTTTTCTTTTGACACTGTTTGAAGGAAAACTACAAACTAAAAAGCGAAACTTCGCCGCACCAGTCAACTACCATCCGGGAAGTGGCCTCAGTGGAGTTTAAAATAGGCTCAAGTTCTTACAATGCTTTCCCATGTTGCCCATCACCAAATTTAGTTATCCAGTGCTCATATGTCTATCTACAATCAGAAGGTTAACTCTTTTTTCTTTGATTATATCTACTTTATAGAAAGCTTTTTATTTTTTATTTAGATAATATTTTAAATATAAAGGGTGTACTTGGCTCAACATAATTAATTATCATGAGACCCCATTCAAGAATTTAATTTTAAAAGTAGAAAAAGAACATGATTTTCTTAAGAGTCTTGTCTTTTTGAGTATTACCATAACAAAACAAGGCGTAGCCACAACCTTTTAAGAAAAGGAGGAACAATAAAATAAAAATATGGTCGCCAAGATTAGGCATCTTTCCGTTTTTGAACAAAGGAAACAATTTTTAGATCCCAAAATTCTTTCCGTTTCTTTTCTATTTGTTATTAAAATGGTGTAGAAAGAAACATGAAATTGTGAGGTATGCTGCACGAAACTGAATGGCTTATCTAATGTTCCCAAGTTCTTGTAAGATATATGAATCATGTTGAGAGTACTAAAAACTAAATAAATAAATAATTAAAACACTTATTATGAGACATGATAATGTGTCAGCATATGCATGCATGTACATTGCAAGTTACCATATGATTATTGATGGAATGGAACAAACTTTGACTCCTTTATATAGGGATTTTTTTTTTAAATATTTAATTCTTTAATTTTTTTTTTTAAATTTGGTGCGGTTGTTTTGTTATTATTTTTTGATTTTTTTATTGTTTTATAAAAAATAACTAATATCATATTTAAAAAATAAAACTAGAAGGTCCTCTTTTTTTTATAATTTCACATAGTAAAAAAATTTTAAAAAAGTTTCACACGGTTTTTTCAATATGCGAACATCATGCGTTCGTGTGAACCATTCCATAATTTATTGGAATAAAGTACAAAAGGGTGCCTAGTGATTTAGCACATAAACAACTAACTAAATTAAATTCATGTAAAATAAAATTATATATATTTAATTAAAAATAAATAATAATAATAATTTTTAATATTATTATGATAGTTGATTTGATGATAATCATTTACAAAGTAAATTTATTATTAAATATTAATATTAAGTTATAAAAATCTAAAAGTATTAATTTATAAGGTTGTAAAAACATTAAAAAAAAATTATATCACATAGTATTTCTTTATCACCAAAAAAACTAAATTCTTCTAAATGAAAAAACGTCTAATCACAAAATATGTTTTTATATTGTTCTCTCTAATTTATTTTCTTTAAATCTACGAAAAATGAATTCTCTTATGGCTCTCATATAAAAGAAATTCTTAAGTGAACTATATTCAATACAAATTTAAGCTTCAGATTAGACAAAACAGAACTTCCTTTCTCACTTTAATTTGTTGCAAGTTTATGTCTCATTAATCAAAGTTCAGCATGAGGGCTTCTGCAGTGTTTAGTTTCTTTTTGTTCAAATTTACAGCTGAAGTATAAATTGTTCCAGGAGAAGGACAATCAACTGTAGGCCATACGGGTGAACTTTGCATTTGGGATGTGTAGTAGGCAATTTAGGAGAATCAATTCTACAGTGGCTTTTAGAGGTGGCTCCATCGATTTCTCTAAATATAACATTTAGCTTCATGCAAAACTTACTTTTATACTCAAATCGACAGGATATTCTGATACCATTTTTGTAAAGTTTGAATTTGTATGAATTATTAATCTAATAACTAAAAGCAGAGTTGGCCATGCATACATAACCCATAATTTAACATTTAGAATATTAATAGTAACTTCTTTAAACTCTCACTTTCCAATATGAGATGGGTGTCACACCGATCTTGGTCAGTGTAGCACAATGCAAGTTTGAATAGCTTATCACCCTGCATTTATGAACTCTTGGTCTTCTTAAGGTTGATCCCTGGGATGTAATGTCTTTCCATTCAGTTTATGTTTTTATTTGGTTTTGGGGTTTTCCATCACATGCTTTTGAGTAGTTGAGGATAATTAGAATTCATGAACATGTTTTTTTCTCATTAAAATTTAATTAATAAATGTTTATTATTAAAAATTAAAAATAAAGAGCATTGATCATAAAATTGGAAAGATATTCAAGGATTAATATTTAAAATTTAAAATTTATTAATATCGCACTAACATACAAACATTGAGAGATTTTTCAAAATTATTTTTAAAAGAACAATAGAGAACATCCTGATCAAGTGAAATTAATTCAACATTTGAAACCATTTAATCCAACGATAAGTTAACATTATCATCAAACTTGTTTTGAACGGTTTATACACACACTAGCACGACTCAGTCACTAAATTGCCACAGTGCCACTCGTTACATTAGAGGAAAAAAGAAAAAAGAAAAAAGAAAAAAGAAAAAGAAAAAAGAAAGACCCATTAACCAAAGTGGGTGAATTCATTGCCCCACGTCTCCCTCTGTTCTATGCCTTATTTTTCTCCAAGCGTATCGCTCTATTTCCCTATTTCCTCGAGAAATTTTTTAACTTGATAAGCTCGGCCAAGAAACCTGTGATGCATAATAGTAGCAGTAATAGTACAATTAGTAGCACCAGATCACAAGCTTGTGCTGCATGTAAATTTCGACGTAGAAAATGTTCACAAGATTGTCCTCTTGCACCCCATTTTCCTTCTGATGCTCCCGAAGATTTTCAGAACGCGCATAGATTGTTTGGTGTTGCTAATATCTTGGAAAGCCTGAAAAATTTACAAGATTTTGATCAGAAAAGAGCTGCTGCTAAGAGTATGATTTTTGAGGCTAATGTTTGGGCTAGCGATCCTGTTGGTGGGTGTCATCAATATGTTTGTCAATTGAAGAATCGAATTCAGAATCTTGAAATGGAACTTCGAATTTTAAGGAATCAGATTGTGCTCTATCGCAGACTTGCAGGTTCTTCTTCTTCTTCTTTAAATCCTCCTCCCCTAGGTTATGCTACTCCACTTCAGTGTACTGGGTATGGTCCAATTCCAAATCTTGATTTACAAGAACGGACGAACCAAGAAAATCAAGAACCTAGAAGTACTATTGCGGAAGCGGAGGGGTTATCATCATCGAGTGAAGACGCTGTACCATTTCTTGGTGGGTTTTGAGGAAAGAACACCGAAGGATCTTCTCAGATGCAGGTTTGCTTTTTTTTTTTTTTTCCTTTTTCTTTTTCTTTTGCCAGTAGTTGTTATTTTATTGACAGAAGATAAACTTGGCAGTTGGAAATTGATATTGGAGGGTTTTCTGAAGTTTGCTTTTTTCCTAAAATTGCTCGTAAAAGAAAAAACCTTGATGATGCCTTGTCTTTGAAGATTGAGAATTCATTGAAAAAATGGAAAGGACTGAAGGTGTAGATTGCAGCCAGAGGTTTTGGAAAAAGAACAGTGTGTTTGTTGTGTACATGTAGATTATCATATACAACTGTTTCTAGTTTCTGAATTTGTTGTCTCTTAAAAGTTAGCGATGGCAAATTTTAGATTTTTTATTCATTTTAATATTAACTTTTATTTTTTCTCTTAAAATCTAAAAAACTAAGACATTTCTAAAATAAAAATTATAGTTTAAATATATTTCTTTATTATTTCTTTTCTTTCATTTTTTTTGTTACAACTTATTCATAAAAATTAATTTTAAAAACATATTAGCTAGTAGCCTGTTGATTCCCCCGCTGAAATGGACTTAAAATTGCAAATTAGAAACATAAAAAAAAAAAAAAAAAAAAAGTGCTTAATTACAATGAATGAAGCAATTACTCTCTGACATTTTTATATGGACGTACCAAGTTAATTAGATTTAACTCAGATGACAAGCCTAATTATATATGAGTTATGATCATAAATTATAAAACTAAGTGATATTGATATATAAAATTTAAATTTTAGCTACTCCTATTGCACATCATACAATTTTCAGAGACTTCTTTTAACATTATCAGAAGAGTAAAGAACAATAAACACCCTAATCAAGTACAAATAAAACACATGATAAGTCAAAATATTTCAACTCAAACAATTTGTGTTTCAATAATTTAACATTGTGACCCAAAAAAAAAAGTTAAAATATTCTTTTCTGATCGAATAAATTAACATATTCATATTAAACATTTTTGCACAGTTTATACACAAATTAGAGTAAATTTTACATATTGTCCCTCAACTTTCAAGCAAGATTTTGACTCAGATGACAACCACTACCAACAATTTTGCGATTGAGCTTGACACCTTTAGAAAAGATTTCGACCCAAGGGAGCCCTCAAACAATTGAGGATTGAGCCGAGGGAGAGAAACGTCTCTTGAGAGGTGTAGAGGGCTTAGGACACCTTCGGAGTAGAGCCTTAGTCGCCTTTGTACTTGCTACCGTCACCTCTGACACCTCTCCACTTACTCTAGCCTTTCGCCATCTTCTTCGCCCTTTGTCGTTGCTCCACCATATAGTGCTCATCCTCCAGCAATAACGCACATAATAGTCCTTGATGTTTCAGTGTTTTTTAATTTCAAATAGGGGTTTTTCGGTTTTGATTTTGTTTTTTTTTTTTTTACTCTCAATTAGGGATCCCTCAATTTTGATTTCATTTTTATTTTTCATTTCCATTTAGTTGTTTTGGTGTTTGATTTTGTTTTATTTTATTTTATTTTATTTTATTTTATTTTTTCAAATAAGTGCCAAATGTTTTTATTTTAATGGTCCTAATATGTTAACGTGACATGTAATAATGACATGTTTTTTTTTTAAAAAAGCAGTTAAATTGCCATATCAGATTTTCATCTGTCTTTTAAATAAATGGAGACTGACATAAAAGAGTTAGTGATACATCAATTAAAATTTAAAAAGTTCAATGCTACAAATTGAAATTTATCCTATATTTGGTTGAAATCCATTAAAATAATTAATTCATTTGAGAAAAAACTTGAGAAAGAAACATAAATTAAAAATAATGAAGTTGAACGAAATATTTTAATGTTTTGAAATATATATACTTACTAATATGGAGATCATTTGAAAATTCTACCAATTTTGTTAAAATTTAGTTTAGCTATAACTAATTCTATACAAATTTGATTATATAAAATTTAAATTTAATTTCAACTTTATTTAAAATACATAAATTTTAAATTTATAAATAAAATCTATAAATTTTATGAATTTTAATTAAATATATAAAATTTTTGATATAAGATTGAGACACCATAAGTGCAATTAAGCCGCACAAACTAGGACGACTCAATCACCGAACCGCCAGTCACTACCAAAAGAAGAAAAAAGAAAGGAAAAAGAAGAAAAAGAAAAAAAAAAATGAAAGAAAGGCGCCCATTATAAGCAAGGTCGGTAACTCAATATCCACATTTCTCTCTCTTCTTTCCCTTCTTTTTCTCCCATCTTAACGCCCTAATTTGCTATTTTCTCCAGAAAATTTTCAACTCTATAAGCCCAGCGAAGAATCCTATAATGTATGGGTCTTCCAGTAACAGTAGCAGTACCAGTAGTAAGGATATAAGGAGCACTGAATCACGAGCTTGTGCTGCATGTAGTTACCAACGTAGAAAATGTGAACCAGATTGCTTTTATGCACCCTATTTCCCTGCTGATGCTCGGAACGATTTTCGAAACGTCAATAGACTGTTTGGTCTTGCTAAGTTCATGAAAATCCTAAACGGATTAAACGATTCGGGTCAGAAAGGAGATGCTGCTAGGAGTATGATATACGAGGCTAATGCTAGGGCTAAATTTCCTGTTGGTGGGTGCAGTCAAATTATATCTATATTTCAGTATGACATTGAGTATATTGAAATGGTACTTAAAATTGTAAGGAATTGGATTGCGCCTGAACGGGAGCTTGCAAGTTCTTCTTCTTCTTCTTCCAATCCTCCACCTATACATAATGCCGCTCAGTTTATTGGGTATGGTCCAAACCAAGAAATTCAAGTACAAGAACTGATGCAGCGAGAAAATCAAGAAGGGGAAAGGGATCAGAAAAATGCATTTCAACGGGAGCTTGCAAGATCTTCTTATTGTAATAATCCTCCTATCCATAATGGCATTCAGGGGTATGATGTAAATCAAGAAATTCAAGAACAAGAACTGATGCAGCAAGATAATCAAGAACAAGAATTGACGCAACAAGAAAATCAAGAACGTGCTACAACTGAGGCGGATGAATTCTCATTATCGGTAGAAGAACTTGAATTATTAGTTGGCATGTTTGACCGATGAAGGATCTTCTCAGATGTAGGTTTTTACCTTTTCTTTTCCTCATTGCCAATCGTTAATATTCTTTTATATATGTATATATAATTGATAGAAGATAAACTCGGTAATTGGCAATTGGCAATTGGCAATTTGATATCGAAAGGATTCTTAAAACTCTTAAAGAAACAGTAAGTATTCAGTAAACAAATACTGTGACATGATGATGCATTTCCCAGTATTTAAAGATTGAAACTTGAAATGACTCGGTGGGCTGATTACAATCAAATGAGGCTATTTGTATAAGAAGCTAAGATACATGAAAGGCAGAAATGTCTTCTCAAGTTAGGTCATAATAAATTTCTATTCATTGAAGCTAAGATATACGAAGCTATTGTTTCATTTTCGTTTCTGGCAGGAGGGTTTCTTACTGAATAGTTAGATAGCAATTCGATTTATTGTGTTGGGATTGCATTATATTATCTTGAGAAAATTAACGTTATTTTGATTGAATAAAATTTGTAAATTAAATTTTACATGTTTGATTGAAATAAAATTTAAATTTTTTTATATATTTAAATTTATTAAATTAATTAATAAAATTTTTAAATAAATTTTATATTAATAAATTGATATATTTCAAAATACTAAATTATTTTCTTTTAATTTAACATTTCATTTTGTTTTTTCTATAATGTCTTCTCTTTCTATAAATTTTTTATCATAATTTATTTCAAAACAGTATTTGTTTTATTTAAAATAAATTCTATAATTATTAGTTAACGTGCCAAATATGAAATACATTTATAAATAAATTTTATTTATAAATAAAATAAATATTTTAATAAGTTTTAATTAAACATAGCATAAAAATTAATTAAAATGAGAAAATTATCATTTTGTTAAATGAAATTGGAGGAGAAAAGAATTATAATTATTAAAATACATTTAAAAAAGGAAAAAAGATGACCTTTCATGCTCTTCTCTTCTCTTCATTTAATCCCAAACGACGCCTAGTAATTTGAGTCGAAGAAAAATGGCTCAGCAGTAATAAACATTATTAACGAGTCTTTTACTCTATGTGGCTCTCAATGATAATGCAAATCTAGTTTTATTTGCAGTGGAGAAGTGGTGTCAGAAGAAGATTGAAGACCAACTCAAGCTGAGCAGAAACACAATCTCAAAGAGACTGCTTCACAAATTATTCTGACAAATGTAAGGAACTGAAGTCATAGATTGCAGTAAAAGATTTGGATAAAAACACTGTTCGTTAAGTACACATAGTTATAGAGAAAGTTGTCTATGCAACATATACAACTTGTTTGTTCTTTTCTTCTTGTTTCTGGACCTGTTGCCTTCTAAAATTTAGCAATGTCATAAGTAGCTAGTTAACATTCTGTACGTGTTTTCAGAAAACTTTCTCCTAAACATACAAATGCAATTATCAAGTGGCATGCACGAATTTCTTAACACATTGGGAATCTGTATAATGCTACAAGGTCTTTGATTGTTGGAACGCAATGGAATGGATTAACTTTACTCTTTTTATGAGTTTAAGAGAAAATAAGAAGTAAATGAATGTTCAACCTACTTGATTCAAATCTTCGTATCAGTGGCGATAATTAGTAGGTTCATAAATGATATTTTTTAACCTCCATTAACCATCTTTTATGCCCTCTATAATTGATAAACTACCAATTAAAGTTTTGAGAGTTACCCATATGTATTCTACTCTTTAACTGCCTAAATCAAGTTTAGCTTTGAGTTATTTACCTACTCTTTCCCAAGACAGGTAGACCAACTTTGCAGAATGTTCTATATATCAACATAATTTATGCGACAGGTTAATAAATGATTGTTTTGATAAGTTCTGATTCAGTCATCAAATGAATTGAAAAATTGGCTAGTGAAGGTTCGGATTGTAGTAAGTAGTGGAGCTTAGGCTGCATTCAATTGTTGCAGAATTGTCGATAGAACCATTTACTAAGAATCAATTTTCTTAGTCCTTGAACCGTTAGGAGGAGCTGCCAAAAAAAGTGCTCACCATGTGAAAGATTTTAATGGACCAACGCCCTAAACCCTCAAGGCCATTTTAGAAACAGCCACTGGACCCCAATGCCAACCAATTTTAGACCAAGCTCAAGAAAAATAAAAATTTGGCTGCCCCTTTGAACAAACCGTGTGATTATGTGGCCTCTGTTTTTGTAGTCTTTCTTCTTATCGCACTCACCACTAATCAATTGGCTCTCAGGTGTTCTCACGTCAGCTTCTTGTTTTGTCCAGTCTTCATGGTCCTCTACAGCTCATTCGAATCTGTGTTTTCAGCACTAAACACTTAGCGCCATTTGGTTTATATTTTTTGGGCAGTTGATAGACTTAAGTTGCCCAACAAATGTTACATTTTAGATAGTGACACATTTTAGATAGTGACAAGTCATAACTCATAAGCTATTTTTAATTTCTGATCATTAGCAGTAGATTGCATTATACTTGGATAAATGTACAGTAATTTCATCCTTAATCCTGTCTCAAGCCCACCGAGCAAATAAACAATAGTATGGCAGTACAATGGATTCATCTTGCTGGATGGTATGACCACCTACCTACTGTGGTACGAAACTTTCTTTGTGTTTTCTTTTTATACTTCAATTGTTTTGGTTCTAAGAGAAAAGGGTTGTCGGATTTAACTATATTATATCTCAAAACGTCGATCATTAAGCTGTAAGTGCATTAGCATATATGCTGAAGAAGTTCCTGCATATGTAAACAACCACATGGGCACTAGTTTCTTTCTGAGAGTGCTTGAATGCCAAGCTTAACTAAAAATGTGCTTCTTTAGACATTAAGCCTGTGCGTTAAGGAAATTGGAATGCAAAAACTTCAATATCAAGTACTGGCCATCTTACATCTATACATATATAATCTGTAAGATTGCCAATAGGGGTACTTCTCATCCATTAATTAACTACTACTAGTAAAGTTAATGGTGTTTTCTGATAAGGAAGGAGATGAATCAGAAGAAATGTCATTCAGAATTGAACTTGAGGCACTTCCTCTTGCACTACCCTTAGTCCTAATATCTTCAATCATTCTGTGAACCATGCTCATCTTTGGACGATCTCTTGGCAATGTGGCCAAGCAAAGTAAAGCTACTTGCATAAGAGCAACCATCTCTTCTTCCATCTCCTTTGACCTTAATAACTCGAAATCAAACACTTCCCAAGTCCATTCTTCTCGTGGAACTTTTTGGACCCATCTTCCTAAGCTTGTTTCTCCTTCCCCAGTTGGCATTTTCCCTGTTAAAATCTCTAGCAAAATCACCCCAAAACTATATACATCACATCTCTGAGTAAATTTCCCATGGATGATGATATTGTTGTTGTTGGGCATTAGCTCAGGGGCTTTGTAGGCATCGTTTGAGAGAGGGGGTGAATGCAAGAGTTGGTGAATGCCAATGTCAGAAATGCATGCATTGCCCCAACTATCAACCAAAATATTTGAAGATGTTAGATTCCCATGAAAAAGCTTAGCTTTATGGTACCCATGGAAGAATGCAAGTCCTTTTGCAGAACCTGAAGCTAGTTGTAGCCTTGTGCTCCACTCTAATGGCGTCCTCCCTGGTCCTCTATTCCCTAAAACAAGAACCAGATATAGAGTTTGATAGTAAAATGTCAAAAACATTAGCATTGATTAATGTTTTACTAAACTACAAATTAAACAAATATTGAGGTGGGAGGGAATGAGATACAAACCATGTAAGAGAGAATGTAAGCTTCCATTTGGTAGAAAATCATGGACCAAAAGCAACTCATCCTTAGAATTATAGTAAGCTCTAAGGCTCACAATATTAGTATGCCTCAACCCACCTATCATCCTCAGCCACCCACCAACCTCCGACCTCCTCCGTCTCCTCTCTCTAACCCTCTTCACCACCACAGTGTCGCCGCTGTCCATCTCCACCTTGTAAGTGGTCCCCACAGAACCTTTCCCCAGCAACTCTGCTGATGATTTTAACAAGTCATCCACGTCAGTAAATCCCTTACACCCTTCAAAAACCACCATCTCCTCACCATCTCTGACTCCACCACCACCGTAGTAATATGCTCCAATTTCGGGATGATGGGACCCACCTTTTCTCTTTATAACTTCTCCATATGTCCTATTATTTCGTCTTCTCCTCCGCCTATAATAACAACAGCACGCGATGGTCACAATCGCCACCACAATCGCCGCCGTGTCTACACCAACGATCATCACCACCACCCAGTTATTCACTTTCTTCACCGTCGTCAACCCATCTTTTCCCGATTGCACCGGCTGACTGTGCACACTCTGATTCCAACATTCCCGAGGCAACGGCTCGCCGCAAAGCTCACCATTTCCGGCGAACGAACTCGCCGGAAAACGAGACGACCAAGCTGGAATCTTTCCGCTAAGGCGATTATTCGACACATTGAATTCCAAAACGGACAATGATAACATGTGAACAGAGTCAATACTCCCATCAAAAGAATTATCCTCTAGTCTTAGTGTCAACAGTAGCGGCAAAGAAGAAATCTCACTGATCGGGATATGACCGGAGAGGTGATTGTAAGAGAGGTCCAGGCGGTGCAGACGCTTGAGAGATGATATAGCTGAAGGGAATGGACCGGAGAGGCGGTTATAAGAAAGGTAAAGATGCTTCATGCTTGGCCATGCAGCTAAGTTCAAGCTAGAGAAAGAAGAGAGGTTGTTGTGCTTAAGACTAAGGAGTCTAAGTTGAGTGAGTTTAGTAAGTGGAGTAATAGACCCCGTGAGGTTAAGATTTTCAAGAACGAGTCTGGTAACTCGGTGAGTTGTTGGATTGCAAGTGACACCATACCATGAGTCTAAACAAGGATTGCTTGTATTAATCCAAGAAGAAAGAGTTATAGATGGTTCTGATAAGGATTTCTTGAAAGATAAGAGTGCTGCGAGGTCACAGTTTGAAGAAGAAGACGACCCAGAAATGAAAAGTAAGAAGACGATGAAGTAGAAGAAGAAAGAGAGATTCTGTTTGATAGGCAACATCTTCTTGCATTCAGCCAAGGTTGGCTTTCTTGGGAAAGAAAATAAGGCCTTTTTAACTAGCCGTTTGAGAGAGAGAGTAATTGTTTGGAGAGGAGGGGTTACTTAATCCCGTGCTGGAGGAGCGCAAGGGTACGGGTTCCTTTAATACCAAACACAAGGAATTCGATTTTCTTTCTTTGTTTCTGTTTTTGATTGAAAATCCAATATGTGGGAAAAGGACCTAATTCAAAATGGAGTCCAGTTGTTTAGATTATAAAATACTATACTAACATTGATAAATCGGTGGAGTTTTATAAGTCCTTTTCAACTGTTTTTTTCTTTTTCTTTTTCTTTTCAATACTATAATATACTTTTATGAACCCATGTAGGTGAAGTTTCGTTATTGGTCTTTACCATGGCATTTAGACTCAAGGTGTGTGAAATTATTGAAGTGATTTTTCAATGAAAAGGAGTAAATAATTAAAGAAAGAACAAAATCATATATGTTCTTAGCTTAGCAACGATATCAAAATTTTCTCATACTTTTCTCTCTGTAGAATATGGCTGCATAAGAAAAAGGTAGATATCAACTGCGACTTCAGTTGCTTGAAACTTCTCTTCGATTCAAGATGGAACCTCAATTCTCCATCCCAGAGGGCGACTCATTTTCTGTGGTCAGAAGCTGGTCGGCTCCATCACCCTGCAACTCATTATCGGCAAGAAGATCCCTTTGGACAGGGAGGCTTCTAGGTTGTTGGGATGCCATGACACCTGCAGTGGCATCTAAAGCTGCAGATGTTTGATTACTCTCCTCAGAAGCCTCCTCATCCATACCAGAAGTATTAGGTTCCTCTATGGTGTCATCATCTTGCCGTGGCGGAGGAACAAAAAAAGGTATCTTACCACGCTGCCAATCATGGAGGACCATCTTTGCTGCTGTCATATAGTCAGGTTCACCACCCTATACAGAACACATTCTGTAAATGCCAGTGCAATCCTCGTCTTTCAGAAGCAAAGAATGAACATAGATTTTAAAGACACTGCAGCCAGTTTAAATACCTTAACGGGTGCAATTTACTTGGGAATAATAGTGGTGCACTAGATAATATTATTATAGTGTCCTCATCCGTATCTGGAAAGTGATTTTAGTGGTGTTATCCATTCTTAGGCATAATCCTGGTTGCCACTCGCTTAACTATTTAACCATTCTGCATTGATCCATCCTACCTAGCTAGGCGGCAAGCCAAACTTAACATCTGAACATTATGTTTCAATCATCCAATGCTCCATGATACTGTATTATGACTTCCAGACGTATAGATAAACTACTATTTTAAATTTCAGAACAATCTATGACAGGACTTTTGGCAATTCTAGTTCCAATCCTTTCCTTCAGTTTCTCCATTTCTGCCTAAAACTTAGCTGAAAGGTAATAACCATGAGGTTATAAGTCTCCATGGCCTCAGAGTTTATCCAAGGTGTTTGTATTCATTACAGAGTACAGTAAATATGTGCATATCTAATACACTTCTCAGCAATTTGAATTGCAAACACTACATGCATTAAAATGATTTTTTTTAAAAGTGCATTTCTATATGCATTTAAAGGAGAAACATACCTTCAAAAGCTTGCCTGTTGATTTGCACAGCTGAACCAGAAAGTCATCGTCATCATCCCTGACAATAATGAGATGAATTAATTACTAGGATGATTTCCGTAAAGAATCTCAATGAAAGAGTAACATAGAAATTGAATTCAAATGCCAAAAATGGGGCTGAAGCAATAATTTCAGCACAAAAAAAAAAAAAAAAAAAAAGCATGAGGAAAATTATGTCAAATTTTTTTAAGGCCTAAAATTCTTTCATTTACTAGAAACTATGGCAAAATAAAGTTTTTTGAACGAAGTTATACAACATAAATTTTTTATTAATATTATTAATATTTTATTTATTAATATTTATTTAATTATTTTAAAAAATCATATTTAATAATTGTAATATCAATTTTCTATTTGAACTTCCTGCCGGTGGAGGACAATAATATACGGCAAGCAGTGACAATATGCGATAGCAGTTTTAACATGAAATAATTATTTGAGATATCATAGGCTCCTCTTCTCTTTTAGATATAAAGTGGACTTTGAAGCCTCAGAGAATATGCAGAATATGTGAAAACTGATGCAACCAATTATAGCTGAATATCTTAAGAGGGCAAGGCGGAACAGAATATAAACAATTATTTAAAGAAGGCCATAATGCTATGAAAACCAAAGGATTCAGAAGGCCTGAATCACTTCATTCTGTAAAGCAACCTTAGACCAAAGGTAGCTCACCACTCTTTTATTTTATATGCTCTTTGAAGGTGCTCCTTCTTGACACGTTTCAGGACTTCTCCTACGTGTTCAGCAGCATCATGCAAGTTAGTCACACGAACCTGTAAAGGCCCCCAAACATTCGCATACATGAGTAGCTGTATAATCAAGCAAGATTAATCGCACGTGGAATAGAAATATTGCCCTGCCTCTTATCAAATTTATGTTCCTGAAAGATGGGAATGGTTTTTCCTTTAGTTTTGTTTCTTTCAGGTTTTTGTTTTTAAATAACAATATATCCTAACATAAGTTCCAAATTCACAAAAAGTCAACTCTTTCCTACTTACAGAAACATGATCGGCCTTAATACAAGTATACAGCAAACTATTTGATTAGCGGATAATTGTCACCAAAAAGACCCAATAGCACATTAGAAAAGTTCACCAAATGCCCCATTATACATACAGATAACTTCAACAAAATCAAACAGACGAGACACATACCACTCCCTTCAATACAATATCTGTTTCAGTATCTCTGTTCTGATAAACAACTCCAGGGCAGTCGATCAAGAAAATTCGTTTTGTTAATGTTATATACTGCCAGACCTTAGTCTCCCCTGGGATAGGAGCAACCTTACAAACCTGAAAGAAGAAGAAAATAAATCTAATTCATTAAAATTGAAACCCCTAACTGATGTTCTTATATTAACCAGAATTAATTAAAGGTGAAAGAAAATATACATTCTTAGTGCGCAATGTATTGATAACTGATGACTTTCCAACATTGGGATACCCAACAAATCCAACAGATATTGCTTGCTTGTCACTTTTTAAGCGGGCAAATTGTCTCAGTACAGATAGAAGGGAACCCTGAATTTAACAAGAATCAGTTTGACAAATTAGGATAGAGAATTCAATCTACTACTCGAAATGACAGAAAATTAGACTTTGACACACTCTATAAGAATAACATTTTTTATATAGAAAAAGACACAGGTTATATAACAGTTAAGGTAGAACACAGAAATTTCTTTTATTCCTTTTTCTAGTAGCAGTACAGTCCTATCAATATGCAGCTAGCTTGCAGAGAAAGAAAAGTTCGTTAAAGGATAAATAAAATGAGTGAGACTTAGAAAAAGAATGCAATTATACAGTAAAATGGTGAAATTATATCAAGGAACAAAAAATATTAAGAGCAAAATGCAAATTGTTTGAATTCTGAGAGATAGCATGCCATCATGGAAATAAATGGATTCCTGGAAATAAGAACTGCAGCATGCAGACTTCACTGCATCTAATTTAACATTGACATATATGACCCTACCTTGCCAAAAGACTTGCTGATACTTGCATGGAATGCTAGAGCTGGATATTCCTTGCATAATATCCTTAACCAGCCCTTTGTTGCCCAAGCTGGAACAAGATCACACTGGATAATAGGAATACATCACAAAGATTTCTAGGGAACAAGCAGAAGAAAGAAGAAGACTCCTAGTAACACATTTAACATGAGAAGTACATCTGACCTTGTTTAACAGAAGAATCATGTGTTTATGCTTGCAATGTTCTTTTAAATGCTTCTCTAAGTGATAGCATCTAGTGCCTTGGGGATCCCTGGCATCTAAGACCTGTAAAAGAATGAAAAAATAAAAAATCTTGAGAACTCTTCTTACAACCGGTTGAATAAATTTATATTCATCAAGAGCAAAAGAGTAATCAGAAGGAGAAGGCCACATAGACAATTGCAAAAGAATATGCAAAACTGAACCTCTCTGAGCAAGATCCATAAATTGGATCCATAGGTCACATGGCAAGATGCACACAGCACATATCAACCTAATAGAATGATGATGCACATCATATTTTCTAATGGTTAAAGATATTAACACCAAAAGTTAATCTCAATCCTTAACTTTTCGACATACCGTGCTTCATGATTGAGGATAACAAGAAAATGGTCTTTAATTTGGCCAAGGAAAAGTAGAATCACCTGGACAACAACGTTTGATGAGTCGATAACTTTGTAGAGTTCACCCCATATACGCTTACTTTGGCCCTTTTCAAACATTGTATGCCGAACCAGGTCCCTAAACCCATTTTCTTCACTTATTTCTTCAGGGGCATTAGTATCATGCTTCATCTCAAAAGCATCTGCAAATTTCAAACAAAGATACTCGGTACACAATTATTTGATCCCTTTGGTTATTTCATAAATGCTAATTGAAGAATCCAAATAAAATAAAATAAATGCACCCGTTACAATGAAATCAGACAAAAAAATACAAAATAGACATGATGCACGAATAACTAAATGCAAGAGAAGCCAGTTCATTCACCCTGAGAATCATCAGCTTTGTTGAGTAAAGACTCGTAATCAACTGCCAAGAGCTTTGGCCGTTTCCTCTTTCGGTTAGGTCCAAACGCATCCTGAAAGGGCTCTGTATCAAGAAGATGTACCCTGGCTTGCTACACAAATAAGAAATATACAAACGAAAACACATGTGAGAATTCAACTCCAGCACAATTTCAATGACCAATACAATATTCTAAATCCCAAATAGGAACTGGTATGATCAAAGTCGTGCGCAGTATATCTGAAAGAGGGAATCTAAGTTGAAATATACCTTCTGATGATCATTTAAAAGCGACAACGGAAGTTTTCTCTCCTTCAAGATAACATGATAGCCTTTTGACATGCGCTTTTGAAGCTCTTCGCGGAAAAATTCAAGGTCCTTCTGAATTACAACCCTCGTAGGTACTGCACAAAACCAACACAGGTTGTATTTAATTACTCCTATATCACACGTTAACTTTCTATCATACACATTTTTTTTTTTATTAAATTGAAAGAATTGAATGCTTGCAAGTATGTGATTAATAGGAACATACTGGACCAACGGCGGTCAGGCTGGATACGAGTATTAGGTAAGTCCTTAGATTGCAAATCATGCTTCAATATTTTGCCCTTATAGTCACGCACTGGTTTATTCTTGTACATGTTTAGCCGCCGAACAGTGGCGGCGGTACGTATTGACGTATTACTTCCATTGCTACGATTTGTATCAAGTGAATGCTTTGGCTTACCAGACACGTTTACGTTCTTCTTTTTCTTCACCATCTTCTCCTGTTTGGTTTGCAGGTGCGATGGTTGGGCAAGGGAATTGATTATATTATGAGCTACGGATGTCTCACTTTTAAGTGTGCTCAGTAAAAGCGAAGGGAAGTTAAAATAACCTTAGAAGGTACATAGGGTTTTTAATTTTAATTTTAATTTATTTAGGAAAATAGAATTAATAATAATATAAAAAAATTTAAAAATAATATAGAACCTTTTTATGGGTTGAAATTCTGAAATTTCTATAAATTCCATTTCCTAATTATTTCTTTATTTAATAAGGATGCTTTGTTCCTAAAGAAGAGCTGTATAAAACTTTGAAAATATTATTGTTACCTTGATTGGATATTAGTATATATTAGTTATTTACATGGCTATTATTATTTTAATTATAAATAGATTTCATAGATATAATTTAATAATATTTTAAATTTTTAGTATTAATTTATAAATATTTTAAAAATAATAGCAACTGAATGGATATGGATGATGCATAATTATTTTAAATATTTTTAAAATTTTAAAATTTTATTAATATGATAATATAAAATTATATTAAAAATATTTATTATATAATTTTAGTATTATATAAATTAATAAATTAATATAATATCACACTATTTTAAAAAATTATTATGTAATTAAAAATTAATTTATTATTGAATATAATATAAAAATACTATTTAAATATTATTTTTAAAATCAAAATTTTCATCTAATTAGAAACTAATTTATTAGTTAATATATTATTAAAATAAGATTAATATATTATTTTTAAAATAGAATTAGTATCATTGTCTAATTAATAGATTATTTATTAATTATTATAATATTAAAATATAATTAGTATGTTATTTTTTAGAATTAGAGTCAGTGTTTAATTAGACATTTAACTTATTAATTAATAAACCATTATAAAATATAAAATTACACATAAATTTAAATTCTATATGTCAAAAATAAGTACATATATCAATATAAAAATCTTATATGTCAAAAATTAAAAATATATATCAATATTTAATATATATATATATATATATATATATATATATATATATATATATAAAATTTGTGACAGAATTTAATTCACGTGATATAATATATTCCTTAAAATTTGTGGAGGACTCGAACTTGTTCTCCAATACACAGATATTTTTCTTTTCATACGATCAGTTTTTCTTTTTTAGAGTTGGCCCATGTTTAAGTGAATTTCTTTTTTCTTTTGCTTTATGGCTACATTAGCAGTTTGTTTATATTAATATATAATTATTAATAATTTTATAAGTTAAATTATTAATTTAAAATAGTTATTTTAATTGTAAATATTATATTACAAAAATAATTATATTTAGCTATAATTTTATTTTAATAAGTATTTAATATTGCTATTTATTTTAATAATTTAAAAATTATAAAAAAATAAAAAATATATATATAGTAAATGAGTGATATTATGTATTATTATTATTATTATTATATTAAGCTATCATCTTATCTTAATAAGTATTTAATTATATATCATTTTATTTATTAATATTTAATATTATTATTTTATTTAATTAATACTTAATATCATAATAAAGCATTATATAACTACATCAAAATATTATATATTTTTATTAAAACTCTCAATAATGTAATTTTATAAAATGTTGTAGGAAAATTCAACTTACTTTATATATAAAGATTATAAATTTATCCACGAAATGCTGGTAGTAATGAATTTATTTTTCCTAATTTGATATTTAGGTGAATTGCAAGCTAAAAAGGGAAAATATATATATATTCTTTTTTTGAATCTGAATTAGCATTCAAATCAATGATTGTTGCGACTCTTAAGTACCTATAGCTCCCTACTTATCAAGATCAAGGAGTTTGATCCGTGTGTTCATCTCAAACATAACCACAATCGGAATAGATTATTAAAATCTTAAGAGAACATTCAAACTAATATCATAATTAATAATGTCTTTTTTTCTTTTATGGAAACTAATCTGATAATTAACTCAGATTTAAAAAAGAAGAATACAAACAACAAGATAGATGTGTTTCTTGAACGCTACACCGTCATTAGAGTAACAGATGAAATCAAAGGAAAGTAAGAATCCTGAATTTCCCTGACGTTTCAGAGTGAAATCAGAAATCAGTTGGATCTTTTTATTGGTTTTGCCCTTTTTGTTTGTATCTGGTGGGCATGGTTACTCGTAGACTGTAGTAATAGAAGTCAATCATTTCTGAAACATGCAATGCGAGCTCACCAAGCACTGACCTGCTCCGATCACTGCTCCTCCGGGGGTAAAAGTGTATGGGAAATGGCAGCCTCTGACAAAATTCTAACTGCCCCTGTGTAACCAGACCAAGAGCACACCAAAACCACGTGCACTCCGTTTTTTTAACCTTTTTCTTCAATCATATTCATGGGTTCCACACTTCCACTTGAAATTGAAAGTCTTTCCTCCAATTTTGTTTACCCCAGCCCAAGCCCCAGCCTCAGCCCCTTTTTCTAGGCCTAAAAGGTTGACTAACTTCGCACCCTGTCGCGAAGGAGTCCAAAGCATTTTGCTCATGCCACCCAAACTAGAGTTGTATGTTTTTATTCAACAATGTTTACTTCTTGTTCAATGTTAATTTGATTGTTACCATTAACATTTCTTTCTCGTGCTACATGTACACTTTATTTTTTTTTTTTTTTTGGGGGGGGGGGGTGGGGTGGAGTGTTCACTTGTCATATAGTTGCCACTTTGTGAATTGAATTGCAGCATAATAACATAACACTGTAAGGTAGCAAGTCAACACCAATTCCTCTCACTAACATTCTTGGAGAAGATTTCTTAAGAAAACAAAATTGAATGGAGGAGTTTTAAATGGAGTGGACCCAATATTTCACACTAATCAAGTGAACAAGCCCTTATCCTTTCAGCCATGAATCAATATATCCTGTCCAAAAAGTTGCCACTCATGCTTCTTCTGTTTGGAATGGAATGGATGGTCTAAAAGACCATCCCCTGCTCCATACCTATCAGCTTGGCATTTTCAATTTGATATGGCCACCCTCAATACTACATCTATGTCATAAATAATTATCAGACATCCTACTTTATTTAATAAAACCATGACATAACACCTAATCTACTGAAAGAGAGGAGTAGTACCTTTGGATCCCAGCTACTTCAGTTGATGGAAAGAGAAATTAAAATCTCTCGAGGAATCAAGAGATTGATAGATAAAGCAAAGCATTCATTACGAATAATTAATATATATATATATATACAAGAAGAATTCTTAAAAAATCAAAACTACCGGCTTCTGCTGTAAGAGACCGATGTGGAAAATATAGGTAACAAAAAAAAGAAAAAAGAAAATCAAGAGAATGATCAAAATATAAAAATTTCTTGATTTCAACACTTTATTGTGTCTTTTGTTTTTCTTAATCTACTAATCAAACAAATCTCAATTACTCTTTTTCCCAATCCATAATTGCACCTTAATACTCAATCTCATCAGAAGTTTACAAACCCAAAAAACCAAAAACCAAAAAGAAAAAATTACAGCAATTAACAGATCAGAAAGTCCATTTCCAGATCTTGATTCTCAAATCAACCTTGCACTTAGAAGCAGAAGTTACAGCGACAGTGGGCGACTTCCCTTTAGGTACAACACCTTTAATTCCGTCACAAGTAACCCTAATCCCGACCTTCTTAGTCTTTAATCCACCCATCTTCAGTTTCACTTTAGTATCCAACTCAATCTTCAATGCAACTCCACCGCTCTTCTTCTTCAGATCAGATCTCAACGCATTCACAGACTCCGCGTCCAGATCATTCGACCCAGAAACCACTACGTTTCGGAAGCTAGTCTCGTTCTTCTTGCCTAAAGTATAAGCAGGAATTGTTCCATTTCCAAGAAACACATCGCCATCACTTGAAAGCGAAGATATGGCGAAAGAATCATAAAAGAAAGTAAGATGTGAATTAGGGTTCTTGGAGATAAGCGTCAAGTTAAGCAGAGTAGAGACATGTGAAGAAGAGGAGTCAGCGGATGTGGTGAGATTGAGGCGGTGAATGCGAAGAGAAGGGATAGAGAAAGCGGGGCGGTGAGGGCGGTACAAAATATAAAGAGCAGCGCCGGCAATTGCGGCGAGAAGGATGAGGAGAAGGATGGCGAGCAAGGTCCAGAAGCAGCAGCAGCAGCAAATGCTTCTGCCACTGCGAGTGCGACGGCGACGCGGCTGAGGACGATAAGGCGGGCGAGCAGTCGGGTTGTAGAGATGAGATTTGTTGGAGGCAGGAGGTGGTGGATTTGGTGCCGGAGTAGTAGCGGCAGTGGTGGCGGTGCCCCCGTTTGTGGCTGGTTTGGAAGAAGGGAAGACTCTATCCGACATTTTAGGGAAATTGTAAAGACAAAAAACAGATGGGTGTGTGAAAGGTGAAAGAGAGGAGAGGGAATTGTTAAAGAATAAAAGAGTGGGAGAAAGAGAGAGAAGAGAAAAGAACAATCTACCAAAGAAGCTCTAAATTTACTAACTTTGAGGTCAAGTCTTTTTTTCTTTAATTTAATTTCTCTCCAATGGAGACATCTAATCTAAAAACACGTACTCTTGAGCTTAACCTTGGTGCTTCACACGTGATGCTTGCATTTCGTGGGCTCCATTCTTTTTCTTCTTTTTTTTTATAACGTTTTGATTGATTTATTAGGGGTAAAAGGTGAGTTTTAATTAATTAATTATAGATGCATCATTATGGTTTAATTGTTGCTCTTTCTTAACTCTAGTCGATGATTATTTGAGTTCTTCCCATCTTTTTTTACCTATTTTTATCCCATTAATTCTTCCTTATAAATATGTTGACCCTTTTTCTCAAATCTATATGTTAATATATAGTTTGTCAGCAATTAAAATTTAATGTATTTTTAGATTTAATTTGACAGAAAATTCAAATTCAAATTTATTTCCACCGTATTTATAACTAAAAGAATAATTAAACTTAAATAATAATAAGGTCTTTTTCCATATTTTCACACTATCTAAATGAAAATAGAATGATATAATTTCACTACTAATTGTTTATCTGTACATTTTTTTATTAATTAGAACAATTTTCTAATTTTAACATATGAGCCGTGGAGTACCATATAAATAATCGAATTGGAAAGGAAGAAAAATCCATAAGAGTCTAAGCAAGGCAAGAATCAAGGTTGAACAACAAATCTTATACAAGACTTTCCTTCATTTGACAAGTGACAGACAGAACCTGAAAACAAACTTTAAAAAAAAAAAAAAAAGTTACAGATGCTAAAGGGAAAAAGGACACTGAAAATAAGGAGTAAAAGGCAAAAAAGGGTTTATGTTTGCTGTAATTAGAAGGCAACTTATTTTTGTATTAATATGCATGGGTAGATAGCGACGCACCAAATCCTTTCCTGCAAACCCACCGACGGGACGACGAGTCTCTGCAGTTGTTTCTATGTCCACGTCCCTGGCACACCAAATAGCTGCAGCCTAAGCATTCATAATTTTAAAATAAATAATTAGTTAAGTAATCAGAGTCATTAGTTGCAAATAACTTAACCTTTAATCCTAAGTCAAATGAGCAGATGATTATTAAGACTGGTGGTTTTTCGAGGCTGTTGTTTCTGATTTATGAAGTCAGCATTACAATTTTGTCATTTTGAGTTTAATTTTTATTTAATTATATTCTTACTCATGAAAGATTAATAAATGATGAATTCAACTTTTTATTTTTGCAAGTACTTTGGAGGCCACCGACACTTTCTAGCATATAATTCTTGTATAATATTTATCATTATGGTTGAAATGTTGACCCCTTTTCCTTCCTTTTCTTCTTATCCAAAGTCAAAAATCAATTCTCCCATTCATACACATCTTGCTTTTTAATTACAATGCTTTTTTGTTCTCCGGTTTATGTTAACATCCTTTCTTCTAAAATTGAAT
This sequence comes from Ricinus communis, assembly GCF_019578655.1. Classification (NCBI taxonomy): domain Eukaryota; kingdom Viridiplantae; phylum Streptophyta; class Magnoliopsida; order Malpighiales; family Euphorbiaceae; genus Ricinus; species Ricinus communis. Next base: position 30,145,239 of record NC_063258.1, read on the forward strand.
TATCGCTTCAATCAACTATTCATCTTATTAAAATTTTTTAATTCTTTTCTAAATGTCTATCCTAAAATTAGTTAATTAGTCAATCGAATTAGTCAGGTTTTGATTTGACTGGATTTTTTATTTTTAAAATCTAATCAAACCAAATTCACTATTAATATTTAAATCAACCGACCCAACCACCCAATTCTAATTCACTTTTAGAAACATGGGTGGCAACTACTAATACAGACTATTTCTTTTAGTCATTATATTTTGTTTTTAAGAAAATAAAAATAAAACTTTTAGGTCAAATTGTATGAATGAGTCCTTACTCCTACAAAAAATTGAAATAAGAAATCATGTCACATCGGATTTTAATTTGAAGAATATACATGCATTAATGTAGATGCTTTACAATTTAACTTGGTAAATTTTGATAAACAATAATCTGTCATACATGATGCCAAGGAAACACATCCATGTATTTTAAACAGATTTTTTTTTTGGAATTCTACTAACATAAATATCTTAGATATACTAATCATTAAGGAAAAGACTAGACACCATTACTTGAATCCTGTAACTATAATTAAGAAAACCAAATTGTTTATCAACTACACCAAACCATCAAAACTGGCTATTATCAAATTTGTCATAATGCCATTCATTTCTTCTCTCGCTTTCAGCTATCCTGCTTCCTAAATTGATTGATTGCTAAGGAATTTGCCCCATCACGCAGATATTATTGATATTTGATACTACCACAGTAGATCATGGAGACCCACAAAATTTAATTTCAGGTGGGTGCCATTCTCCTTGTATATAATGCAATAAAATGTCAAGTTTTATGGCAAGCAAAAGGATCATGCATCTAGGCTAGCCATCTGATAAAATACTAATGGCTCAAACTCACCTACCAAGCTCCCTTATTTTGCCTTGCTTCTAACCAGGGATCTGTCTGCTATCCTCAGGTTTTCTACTCCGAATTAGCTGTAGTCATTACTGCCACTGAGGCAAGAGATGATCATATATTTTCCTGTCTTTCTATTGCCTTCAACTTATACGACAATCTATCTTCTGGACCTTTATTCAGATACTGCATATCATTTTATTCAATATCAGATCACCTGTTAGGTCTCCCCACATCTATCCAGGGCCACCACCCCATTCCCCAATCCCCAGTGCAAGAAATTCAAGATTCTGTAGCTTCAACACAAGGCAAAAAGCACTGGAAATCCACCAATATAGATGTAGTTTCGGGCAACCAAATTCAATGTATATAACTTGTACTAAAGAACGATTCTTGGATTTTTACTGAGTAATCGGATGAAAGGAAGAAAAAAGTAATTCAATGCATTACTTTGTGTACGAGATTTCTTACTTCTCCGGCTTACAGTTGTCGAATATGAAAATGAAAGCGACAATAATGTAATATCTTCCTCTATTTGGTGAGGTACAAGTGTAAGGGTCGAGAGAGACCATACTATTACTAGACTTCTTCAATAACAGAGATGAACACAATACATGTCCCTTTCCGTTTATCTTTAAATGTTCTCTAGATTGGAACACAATCATATCCAACCATGCCAGAAAAGCTTTTATCACATGCACATGCACATGCATGTTAGAATGCTACATAAGCAGGCCAAAAAATATTTTGCCGAAAAGAAACAAGCTGCATGTGAAGTCATGAGCATGTTTGCCTGGTAAGCAACGGATGAGCCATATACAAATATTAGTTAGTTATAATTATCCAATTCCTACATTAATTTAAATGCCTTTTTTTATAGTTTTTTGCATGTTCTTAGCAAAATAAATTGAGCTCGTGGATTGCGATCGGGAGCTGTCACTGATCAAAGCAATACAATTGAAGTATAATTTCATTTTTTTGGTATAACAACAGCTCAAATGAACGAATCTAATCAGCAGATTCGTTTTCCAACTTCACAAGAAAGGGATTTCTGCACATTCAAAATTATATGGAGAATATGACTCATCCGGTTCTTGGAAGCCTGTAATGAATGGTACAAAGAAAGATTATCTGCTACATCTTCTACCTCCTCCAAATTCTTGGGCGCCAGCTGCTGCAGTCACTTACAAATGTGTTATTTGTCTCTCTACTCTCTTCATAGACGCTCTTTGATGTCCCCTAATCTGTCATTAGCCACAGTTAGCAGGTAAGTCTGCATTTTGACCTTTTCCTCATTTTCTGGGTATCCACATGAAAAAAGATGGAGAAAACATATTTCCAAAAAATGAAATGAAAATAATCAATTAGCAGTTAAGAGGGGAAAACAAGGAGGTCACCACACACATACACCAAGAAGGTGAGAGGGAAAGAAAGAGAGAGAGAGCACTCACTTTCCTAGTCCCTAGAAAATGCAATTGCAATATAACGGACCCTTCAAAATAAAGAGGGGGGATGGGAAAAAAGGTTCTAGAAGATGCAGTAACAATTGAATGGACTAGTTGAAAACAAGAGAAGTTGGAGTGGGTCATATATTGCACTATAACCATCTTGAAGATGTACAAAATTCATCTCATCTATACCATAATGAAACTTTCATTAGAAAAGGCTTTGGGCTTGTCTTTAATTGTTTTTCATTTTATGGTTCACTTGGCATTTTTTTATTCAAAGAATTGTGAGTGATACGTACCTCTGAGTTTTGATGTTTCTGTACATGAGCATAATAGTCAATAAAACAGGCAGTGCTGCTGAGCACAGGTGTTCCAAAGAGTGCCCACTAATAAAGTACCGATTTGCACGATATATTTTTCTGTCCAGAGCTCCTTCAAACTTGGCTAAAAGGCAAACCCCTGCACTACATGGTATTAACATTTATAGACAGATGGTGCATCAAGAATCTAAACTAGAGAGTTCACTAACTATATGAAATTTCATTTGTACACAATAAGTATAAACAAGCTAAGATGACATATAAGATAAACAGAAACTTGACCATGAAACAGACACTATAATTAATAATTGCAAACTTTTTTTCAACTGTTTTCCATAAGAATGGTTTACATCTCCAGACTCAATCCAGTCTCCTTGATCATGAAATCAAAATTTTTCTAAGGATAGGAAATGCAACACTCAAGAATGGACCCTACTCTGAAAGATAATAATTAGGAGTTCAAAAATAGAGACTGGATAAAGATTGGTCCCTACAAGAAGTGAAAGTTTCCTCATGATGTTCAAGACTATTCATCTTAGTGAGTGAGAGTGAGAGAGAGAGAGAGAGAAGGTAAAAAGCTTCTTGTGTCTCTCAGCAGCCCATACTCCTTGTGTTACACGAATAATTCTATTGACCAAGTCTTAATCAAGTAAAAGGCCTCGTTGTAGTCACTGCATCCACTGTCATAGCAAAAAGCTTACCGCCTTCCAACCAGTATACAACTAACCAGGTCTTTCCATAGAAAACTATACGCCAGAAAAGTTTATCTCTCCTTGTGAGACTTTGCTTTTCTATTTATTCTATTCAAGGAGACAAATCCGAAAGCACATCCTTCACTCACTTCTTTCACATACCATGTTTCTGCCTAGAAAAAGGAGTTCAAGCATTGTATTTTAACACTCATTGCTAATTGACGTATGTAATCATATGCTTCCTCACCAATTGGGTCATGAGGCCATGAATCATCCAACTAGCAGACAAAGCAAGAAAAATAGGAGGCCTAACAACTATCATCCAAACTCCTCTGCAAGTTTAAGACCATCAGATAGAAGAGACTTGAAAACAAGCGTAAGAGCTACAAACAAATTCTCATTGTAAACTTATGCACATTCTCTTTCAAAACCCAAAATTTATAAATTTCCATCAAAGGATTTTTGGCAAATTTTTGCAAAGTATCACCTATTTTATGTTGTTGCTGTGTTGATAAACTTGAGTTTCAAATTGCAACGGCACAAGAATCATAAAATGCCACAGCTCTTTCAATGTATACACATCTGTACAACAAAAGATTGTTTTGCAACATTCTTCTGGAGGTATTTTCTATGCATTATGAAAAACTTGAATTTGTTTAATCTTTACTAATTATGATAGCACAGATAAAAGACAGACGTCATGAATACCTGCTGCCCAAAGCCAGTAAATTGAGTGTGTATATTTGGGCGGGTACAAAAATGTCATGCCCGGTATGGCTATGCATGGAATCAGCTGGAACATCATGCACAATCGAAGATCATTAAAAATTCTGCAACCAACTAGCAACCCAAGCTCAGCAGAAAACTTAAGAAAATCACACAGGATTAAACGGAGGCTTACATATCAAATGTAGAAAGTGAAAGCCTACCTTGCATAAGCAGTGCTAAGTAAAATAACAACTAGAAGTCCAAATAAACAACTTAATCCAACCCTTTTCCCCACTCTTTCCACAACAAAACTAGAGAAAAGTGAAGAATAGGCTATCATCATCTGCATATAAAAATGCACACATATTAAGTAATTGAACCCGACACATACTGGTCCATATTAATTCAATTAACCAAACTATGGAATTAAAGACCATCTACGAAAGTCACAGACATTCCACTTTCAGATAGAGTAATAACTAACCACAAATGTCTGAAAAAAATCATTTTCTTATAAACCAGACGAGCAGAGTATAAAATTTTTGATTTTTGAAAAAAATAAAAAGAGAATTGGCTCAAGAGAATTATACAACAGAAAAGTAATGCTAACCGGCAAGGTATCCCACATGAATCTACTGTCGTCAGGCTTGAGATGATAATAAGCAGACCCAAATGCAACACCCATAATTCCACCATAAAACATCACCCAGCCCCAAACTTCTCCTCGTAAACTGCAAATTATTATCATCATCAAACAGCAAAGTAAATAAATATTTAGAAGAACTATAACACAAACCATACCAAACAGACCAACCTTATATTGAAAAATGATCCTCGAATAGAAAGGACAAAGCCCACAACACCCACAACAAGAAATGGGAAAATGGTGATCACATTCAAAGTATTGGGCACTCCTGTTGAGAGTCAAACTTTACCCAGATAGCAAAATCACTTGAATCATTACAAAGAAAAAAATAAACAAGAGTAGAAATGCAAAATTACCAAGAAAATTGCGCATGTCAGCAAATAGATGATGCTTGTGGGAAAGAGGAATTTTGGGAGTGGCAAACATGAGTAATACCCAAAACAATAGTCCTAATACCCATTTCTGGCTTCTTTTCTTTCCTTTTCCTATTATTTCCACCTCTTTATTTTCCATCCATCCCATCTCTCTCCAATTCCTTTTTTCACTCTGCAAAAGTATTATTAGTATCTTCTTCTGTTTTTACACTAAAAACCTTCAATTTCTCCCTTTTCTCTTTCGCCGTCCGTTGCTTTAGTTTTTTTGTTTTTCTTAACTCGTTTCAGCAATTGTTTGTTTCAATGTCGTTTCGCTGATTTTTCTTATTCTTTTCTTTTCTTTTTTCTTTTTCCTTCATTATGGTCTTGATTTGACGATATACGAGTTTTACTTTCACACTACACTTCTGCAATTCCAATACGACTAGCCCTCTTCCTTCCTCCGTGTATTTCGGCTAAAGCGGCACCGCCGCACTACTACTAATCATTGAAGAAAGTACAGCCCATAAAATGATTGATATGCCGCTGTAGAGCTGTTGGGCTTTAGGCAGCCCTCGTATAATATTTAAAGGTAATTAATAATTAGTAAATTTTGGAAGAATTAAATTCAATTTATATTGAATAACTAATGTCTTCATTATTTAACAATGTCAGTATTTTTAAATATAAGCCCTTCAAATTCTTCAAATAATTATAAAAGAAATTCTAAACATACTTTATAAATAAGAGGACAAATTGGAAGGAGGATGAAAATATGAACAAATAAAACAAGCATATAAGTGCAGAGAAAAACATTAAAAGCTAAATGGAACCTGAACACATTAAGGACTGGGTGCTCCTGAAAGTGCATGACCTCTAGTTCTAAAGGCCGGCAAGGTTAAGTATTAGAAGCCCCATTAATTATAGCTTGGAGCCGTGAGGTTTCATGGTTTAGTCGGAAGTGTACGGGGAAGTCTCTCCTGAGCAGAATCAGGACTGCGTTTTCTGGTTACTGTGTATTCCATTTGGCATGCTAGAAATGGACAAGCTCTTCAGCAGCATCAAGTTTGCTGAACACAGTGTTTCTCTCTTCTTTGTTTCTTAAATGAAGATTAGGGAATGTGTTATCTACAGATTTCGGAAGATAGGATCATACCAGTACTCCTATTTCAGCTATTCTATTAGATGCATGGAATTGTCTTCTTTGATTGATTGATGGCCTCGTTGTGATTTATAAAATTTATTTATATCAAAGCAAATATAGTTAAATTTCTTGAATGAATTATTAATTTTTTGGTCATTCGTTATATATTTATATTTTAAGTTTTTATGTTTATGTCGCTGCTAATAATCCACTTAATTCCAAGCTTTGAAAAGAAATTCGTTTCTTTACCGTCGAATTGCTTGAACAGTTTATTTGTCTATACGATGGGGCCATGTTCTACTTTGTCAAAAAGAAAAAAAGAAAAAAAAGGAAAAGTAAAAGAAATGATGGTAGTACTTTGCTGAAACCAAATTCTGTGAACAAGTTAGGTATCATTAAACATTTAAATTCAGACTAAATGCATTCAAAGTAACAAAAAGATAAATAATAGTTGAATTAAAATAATTTTATATATCTAAAATTTGAAATGTGAATATAAATATAAATTCAGTATATCTTTATATTGAGATATTTTATTAATAATATTTAGAAAAGAAAATTCTAATCTAAAAATTCTGATACCATATAAAAAAAACCATTTCATTCAAAAAATTTAAGTTATTAAATGAGCTTTTGAGAATAATTTTATAAATATGTTATTATTTTAATGTATTATTATTTTAATATTATAATTTATCATTAAGTAAATATTAGTTCAATTTTTATTATTGCATTTAAAACGATGGATATTGAGTTGTCGGTATTATTTAGATTTTATATATATACTACAATTAATATAAAAATAATATTTATATATGAGTGTTATATATATATATATATATATATATATATATTTTATTATTTAAAATTAATAAATATATATCAATTATATGTCAGGTTGATATATAAATAAAACGTACACTAAATTTAACGAAAATTGTCTTTTTAACTTTTCTATTTAAAAGACTAATAAAGCAAGGAATAAGAAAATAAAACTAAATTGTCAAAGTGACTCAGACCCCATTTAGAGACTCGTTTCAAAGACAAGTTCATATATAGGGTAGTATCTCTTTCTTTCTTTCTTTTTAATTAATAAGAAAATTTTATTAAATATGCTTTTTTTTACAATTAAAATGAGATATTCTTTTTTTAAATAAAGTGCAAGAGTACAATAAACCTTAAAGATTAAATAAATGAGATCTTACAAAAACAGATCAAGATAAATAAATATAAGCCAAAAAAAACCCAAAATACTCCACAAACCCTAATAAGAAAGGAGAAATGTAGACACCGCCACTGCCATTGCTACAAAGCCATCACCCTATAGCTCAACCCTTGATCTTTTGTTAAGCTTATAGAGATGGAACTTGATTTGCAACGCCATAGTGCTTCTTTGATGAAAATCAACCTAAAATCAAAGCAGAAATACGAGATTAAAATAGTTAATAGAGAGGGAGGAGGAGAGAACTCCCCATCTACCAGTCTTTCATGGAGATAAGCATTCTCAACCCACCAAAATTTGGAATTGAGCATTTGAAGGATATGAACGATATCAAAGAAATAGATTGATGCGCTTTGAGCCACCATCGAAATTCTTAATTGATATTAAAAAAAAAAAAGGTGGCTAAAAAATACAAAAACAGGAATAAATCCATAAATTTGTCTTGTAAGAAAAGGGACAAAGTCCATATCTAACCATAAAAGCTCCACCATGGGAGCAGCGGATCTTCTCCACTAAGAGGGAGCCCGAAAAACTTATTGATAGAGACTTATTAACTACAAAAAACAAAAGTTAAAAATGGTGAAACCGAAACGAGAAAGGTAATTTTGGCCTAAAAAGAGGCGAAGACCACCTCTCAAAACCACTAGTTAATGTTGCTGGTTTTAGATAAAGCGAGGGAGGAGAGCCCCTCTCTACGGATCAGTGTCTCTTATTCATTCAAAATAATTCTTTCTTTCTTTCTTCTATGGGAAAGACTCTTGAGATTTTGCTCATATTATCAATTTAAAAAACTTGAGAGCTTCTCACTGTAGTTTTCATTTTTCTAGGCTGACTAAAACTCCCTTATTACTGCTACTACTCATTGTTTGCATGTCACTTAGGCAACCTCTGTATATTTGTTTTTCAAACCATTTTCTTCATAAATTGAAATTTGGGTTATATAAAAATTAAATATTATTAAAAATTATTTATTTCCGTCAATCTGTCAAGATGAAAGGATTTAAAAAAAATATATAAATTTGGAAATTAATATTTTTTATTACATTTTAAAAATAACCATACATTAAAATATTAACTAATAACATAAGAAGTGAAGAACGTAGATACTTCATAAAAAAGAAAAAGAAAGAAAGAAAGTGTGAATGAAATAATGAACACATGCCATCCATCATAATAAAAGCTTTGGTCTCTCCCAGTGTATATGACTTCAGCAGCAACTTTCCGATCCGAGTCTAAAGGTGGGAGGAGGCCATCGTTGTCCCACAAGATTCTCCTTTCACTCCCACCCATATAATCTTTTATTCAACAAGACATGAAATGACCACTTTGCCCATATATAAAAATGAGAACAGTCCTCCATATTTTCTCTATCGCAGAAAGAAAAAAGAAAAAAAATAAAGCATACCCATTTTAACGCCTAACAAGAACAATTGAATTTTGAAAAATATTTGCCTAAAAAACTATACATATCATTTTAATTGAATGATTGAGTGTAAAATATTTTATATTTTTAAAAAGTATAAAATATTACTAATAGGTATCACTCATTTGTTCATTATAATATATACATAATAGTCTTATGCAAAATCTCTTAAACAAAATGATGTATTTTGAGAATTCCTTAACATTAAGAACTAGAGATTTAGAAATAGATAGATAGACATAAAGAAGTAAAAAAGAAATTTTATAATTAAATATATATATTTATTAAATGATGAGAAATTAAAAAATATACGACATAAAAAAATAAAAAGAATGAGATTTTTAAAATTTTAAAAATGCATATAATTAAATAGATACTATATTAAATGAGGAGAAATTGTTATAAATAAACTGTTTTCTAGATTTTGGACAATAGGAAAAGTAGAATATGGGAAATAATTGTCTTTCTTTAAGAATTAAGGTAATTTTTAACTCTTGGTTTTAAAATTGTGAAAAAAGTATAGTAGTGCATAGATAAGATGGTAAAGATATCTTTTAGTTTAATTAAGATTTTGAGTTCAAACAGTTGCGTTTGAACTTTTGAATGAGTATTTTGCGTGTTTTGCCACCCATAAAAGTTCTACATAAGACACTCTAAATTAACTATATATATATATATATATATATATATATATATATGTATTAAAAAAATTATGAAAATAATAAACTTCAATTTTTTTAATTTTTTTTTAAAACCCAGTGAAAACATTGTTGAATATCTGCTCCTATCGAGGCTTTGACTTTCCATGGCTTCGTTTTATATATCATGTCTTCAACTTGGTTGATGACATGTGACCAAGAGATTAAGAAAATTTCCTAAGTTTTTGTTTATCTTATTTTATAATGAGTTGCTTTTAAATTAAAGATTTTGAATTACAGTAATCATGTTATTGATTTATATTATCAAACTTTATAAATTTAATTATTTAATTAGAAATTCGTGTTAAAAAAATAACAATATGATAATTTTATATACTAAAATACAATCTTTTTCTCTTTAATAAATTTTATAAAATAAAAAGTAAAAGTAAATCATGACTTTATTTTTATTTATTCTTTTTGGATAGGGCTTAAAGTTATTAATATTGTTGCCAATTATACTTTTGTCTAAAGAGTGAAATTGATCCAAAAATAGTATAACAAAGAGTGATTAAAGTTGATTTGCTATAAGAAAAGCAAAAATTACGCTATGATAAGTAAGAAATACCTAAAATTAATTATCCGCTAATGGAAAATTCTCTTGAGGAAAACCCTCCTCTCCTGTCTCACGAAGATCACCCTACTATGAAAGTCAAGTTTCGCAGTAATATCAATATGGAGAATTCATGTATGGATTCAGATTAGAACATTGAGTATCAGGAGGATATGGATATGGAGGATAATGCCCCGAAGACCTACAAAGAAATCCTTATAGTGAACCCGGATGAAATGTATTTTGATACAAGTTTTGATATTGAGTTTAAAGAAGGTGATATTACAGTCCATTTGGAGCCTTCTGGTCCTACTGTCATGTTGTCAGATGAGTTTCGCAACCGGATTAAACAACCTTGGGAAAACTCCGTTGTAGTTAAATTATGGGGTAGACCCTTGGGTTATAAAATGTTATGCAATAGAATCATGACTATTTGGAAGCTGCGAGGTCATTACAAAGTTATTGATCTTGACAATGGACTTGGTTAAATTAGCACTTAAGGAGGATTTGGGACACGTAATGTTGGATGGTCCTTGGACTATTCTTGGCTATTACTTAATTGTACAACAATGGACTCTGGAATTTCGGGCAACCAATAGAGTGGTTTTCTCGGTGGTGGCTTGGGTTAGACTTCTAGAGATGTCAATGTAGTACTACCATGAGCAAATTTTAAAGAGGATTAGCAATGTTGTTAGTAAAATAGTTAGAGTTGATATGAATACTCAACTAGCGAATAGAGGGCGGTTTGCGGGTGTTGCAGTCGAACTTAACTTGAAGAAACCTTTAGTTACCAGTCTGAATCTAGATGGATTCACGTAAAAAGTTGAATACGAAGGACTACCTCAGGTGTGTTTTGAATATGGAATCGTTGGACATAGTCAAGTCATATACCCTAACAAAAGGTGTATGGAGGAAAGTATGGCTAACCACCATGGGGAGATGTCTGAGGCCTCACCTGCAATTAATGGGTGGAGTCAATATGGGTCCTATAATCTCACTCATTGTGTAAGATATTCCCATCTCACAATGGGAGAACTGTTTCTTCTTATCGCTCACCCTCTTGAGGGTGGTGTGCTGGGAGGAATTCCAATGTTTTCTTCTTACTTTTGCATGCCTAAAGATAGTATCTATTGGTGCTCCAACTCCAACTAGCGATGATGACACCCTTATTTGGAATTTCTCCAAGTTAGGTAAGTTTTCCATCTTTTCAGTGTACGATTTACTCATTGCTCCTTCTTGCAGGAATTCTGATCCTATTTAGAGAATCATTTGGAAATGGCAAGGCCATTACCAGATACAAGCTTTTCTTTGGTTGGTGGCCCAAGATCGCCTCCCTACCAAGTTTTTTTCCAAGCAACGAAACATCACTTTGACTGATATATGTCCCTATTGCAATGCTGGCAAGGAAACTATCCTTCATGCATTGAGAGACTGCTCATCTGCTCGTTCTCTTTGGAATAGCTTAATTTCCCAAGAGAATTGGCTTCGCTTTTAGTTGATGACTGAGGAATTGGGTAATTGTGAATCAGTCTGACTCAAGTTTGTATAGTAATGCTCGCATTGAATGGAAGCTCCTATTTGGAGTTGTTATTTGGCCTTTGTGGTTCTGGAGGAACAAGCTCGTTTTTTACGAAAATGAAAGAGATCAGGAAGAGCCGATTCATTCAATTATCAGAAAGTGCTGTGAAATTCTGGCTAGCCAAGAGAGTTGCAGCCTAATCCCGAATACTCATATACAACGTGTTCCACGATGGATTCTTGGTCTAGTCCCCCTTGGACTTTATCAAAACTTAATACCGATGGGGCAATGTGTACTTAGACAAGTCTGTCTACGGTTGATGGTATTTTCAGAAGCTCTATAGGTTAATAGATCCTAGGCTTCTCGATGAAGGTGGGTATCTGCTCCTCTTTATAACGGGAGCTTTAGGGCCTTTTGCATGGTTTAAGAATTGCATGAAACATGCAACTTAAGAAGATTGAAGTTAAGGTTGGCTCAAGCCTTATTGTGTGTGCTCTCTCCAACAACTATAATTTTGTAGGCAACTATAAAAGTTTAGTATACTAGATTAAAGCTCTTCTTCAACAAGACTGGAATATTAATCGTGTGTAGATTTTTAGAGAGACCAATCTCTATGCTAACTGGTTGGTCAAGCATGCTTTTGTATTAAGTATGGGTTTTCAGCTATTTTCACTCGCCTCCTCGTGATATTTTGAGGCTGTTGTTAGGTGATAGTCTTGGTGTTGGCAAACTCAAAAAATATTCCTCCTTAGTTTTGTTTTGTTTGGACTATTTTAGCCCCTCCCTTTTAACCAAATAAAAAAAAAAAGTTGACATGTTATAGTTGAAGTGTACAGATGAAATGATAAGAATTTTTTTTAATTTAATTAAAATTTTAAATATATAATTATATTAATTTTAAAAAAAAAATATAATATTATTTATAAGTATTCTGTTGAATATATTTTAAATTAAATCTAACTATATTTATATCAAAAAGTTGATTTGCCATGAAACTGACATATGGGCAGAGTGGTCATTTCATATATATTATTGTAATGCCAGAGGGCTGGCAGACTTAAAATTATTAAGCGGGTTTGTGGAAGGGAAGGAGGAGGAAGAGGAGCGGGAACAGCGTCACCTTTCCCCTAATTGGTAAAAGATTCTTTCTTCTTTTTTTTTATATCTTTGATTGTCATTTTTGTTCGGTTACATTTTGTATGCAAATTCGTGAGAACAACAACCAAGAACTGAGGTTGCCTCCATCAGCCCATCGCCAAACACTATTTTCATTATTATACAAACAGAAGATTTATTCTAGACAGTTCCTACACTAATTATTTTCCCACTCAATTTAAGACAAATTAAAATTAATTTGTACTTGAAAATTGAAGCTACATCATGTACCAGTAGTAGTATTTTCCACCTTAAAAGAATATAAAGAAATAGCAAAAGGTCTACCCCACCAAGTCCGAAAAATTGGCATGTAATTCCATTTTTCTTTAAAAAATTATGCATTCAAAATTTTATTAAAAAAGAAGACCTGCATTAAAGAGTTTACATTACATTGCATTAAACAATCCATACTCAACCCAAAGGTGTTAATGCATAGTACCCAAATAAAATCTCCCACGTGCTTTCCAACCAAATACAGATAAAGAGCACGATTGATTTGAGACACCATCCACCTCTTTTACCAATTTAACCTCACTCATGTGCCACTATCTGTGGGCAAACCTGTCAACAGACTCAGACTCGGTATTTTGGTCCCTCCTCAGGCACTCTCTCTAGTCCAGTCTATTTTCCCATCTTTACTTTTCCCTCCTGAATGGTTTCTTTTTTTTTTTCTTAAAAAAGCGATATTTGCAATTTTCATAGACAATAAAAATGGAAGAAGATGGTGCAGTTGCTAGAAATATCAAATTTAAATTCTTATTTTTAATTTTATATGTGAATGCTATTCTTTTTCATTTGGTCTCTATTGCTTTTCTTTCTATATTCTGTAGACATTCAGAATAACTCAATAGTCAAATACCCATAATCGTATTTAGAAAAGAAATGGAATTTTCTTTTAATAACCAAATAATAAGAGCATATTTGGACAAATTAATAGTTAACCATACACAAGCACAACAGCAATGTTTTCTTCTTCTTCTTCTTTTTTTCAGGTTTTCCATGAAGTGGATCTACCTCAATAAAATATATTCAATAAAAACCCTAAAATTTTTGAACCAAATTTGCCAAAATGAAAATTAAAAATAATTTTAAATCAAGAAAACTAAATTTAAAAGAAGGCAGCTTTAATTAGTTTCCATTACTCCCTGTTAACCTTCTCCTTGTACCTGATAATAGAATCAATCCTTTGCAACTTCAGCTGCTGCTTAAACCTGTTGATGAAGTCATCAGCTTTAGCATCCACTTCAGCGTCATCCACCTCTGTCATTTTATGACCACTCTTCCCTTCCCTCACAGTGGCTGGCCTGCGAGACTCCACAATGTCATCGTCTTCTTCAAAATGGGCAAAAGCAGACTTGGCACTAGCTGATTTCTTCATTTTCTTTGAAAGCTTTTTGGGTACTTCACCAGATGTTGGATTTGTGTCTGATTTAGACCTGCTCACTTTACTATTATTCTTTAACTTGCTGTATATCTCATCGAGTGTCTGTTCTTGGTCTTGTATTTTATCTTCACTTTCTTCTAATTCTTCTTCTTTTTCCTCCACTTGTTGTTCTTGAAGCTGTTCTTGTTCTTGTTGTAAATCTTGATGTGGAGTGAAATGGGTAATGGTAGTAGTAATAGCAGTTGTAGCAGAGGTGTGTGTTTCTTGGTTATTGGGTAGTTCTTGAGAGAAGTAATTGTAAAGATTAATGGACTTGATTCTTTGAAGCATAGAAGGAGATCTAGAGAGAAAGGGTTGGTTTTGATGGTATTCTTCTAGCGGAGATTGCTGGAAACTGAAAGGGGTATTACTACTATTATCAAATTGGTGAGTTTTCTCAAGTGTTACAGTAGTGGGTTCAGGGGATCTATAACTGTGAAAGTTGATGGATTTGAGCCTTTGAAGAACAGAAGGAGATCTAGCGATTTGGTGGTGGTGTGCTTGTAGTTGTTTGTCTTCTTGGTGTGGTTTTTGGGTGGCTAAGCTGGAAGTGACATAAATGGTGCCAATCATGAGATTGAGGAAGAGAAAAAGAACAGTTGGAGTGAACCAACTGTTCATGGATGCCCAGATTGAGGGTATAGATGTTACAGATTCTTCAAACATGGCTTTGAGTTTTTGGGACAGTATCAGTTTGAGAAATGGAGGAGATAGGAACGGGTGGATGGCTGTAGGAAGAGTTATATTTTGAAGGATATTCTTGGGATTTTTTCTTTCAAAAATAAATACTATATCGAGGGACACGTAGCGAAAGATGACAGGTCTGCGAGGAAACGGACAAAACAGACGAAATGAATACAGGAAATGTGCGGTTATAGGTGCATCCGTAGTAGAGAGGCGAGTAGGTGACAGGAGACGTTATGCAAGGGAAGGGATACAGGATGTTGAGCTAGTAACAAACGGCGTCGTTACCAAAATCAAACTTTCTTTTTTCTTTTTTCTTTTTTCTTTCTTCAGAACTGTCGCAGACCTCCTGATTATCTGTGATAAAGATACAGTGCAGGTTTCCTTTGTTTCGGTCATCAGGAATATGCGATTAAACCCACCAAAAAAATCTTATTCAAGTTGATGTATTTATAATAAATTTACATGCTCAACATATTAAGACGAGTTTTAAACAAGAGTAGCTGGTATATTTTAGTGAAATCACCTCAAAATTAAGTGTTGATCACTAATGAGGTTTAATCAAGAAAAAGAAGAAATCCAAAATTTTTGAAAAAAAAGACCATTACCTACCTGTTTCAAAAGGACAAAGCCTGGAAAATTTAGGTGAGGGGTTGTGCTGCCGAGCATCCCTACTTAATTCTCCAATTAAGGCTATACCTTTAGATGTGCCCACTTTAAGACTCCATGTAAGCAAAGGCATAGTGATATTAGGGCCTACCACAGTCTAATAAGATTTTCCAGTGTATATTCACTATAATACTATACACTCCCTGATTTTAAGTGTTTTTTAATATACTCCAAATCAAATTGACCTTGTAACATATCAAATTGCCAATCAAGGCTAAGACATGTGAAACTCTAGGGAACAAAAGAGTCCCCACTCCGCCCATCAAAGATATAAATTCAATGTTCACCTAGTTTCTAAATAAAGGGTTTTTCTATTCAAACTTGTTAAGATTTAAACTCGGCCTTTACTCTAAAAACAATTCTCCACATTTCAGCTTGCACACCATATAATTAAACCAGGCGTCAGAAATTATTCATCCATTCATATATCTCTTCTTTTCAATCTCGTTTATGGCACAACTAAACCATTTAACACAGATTAAATTAACTTCTCGAACCTAAATTTCAACATTCACTCAGTCTTTGAATAAGCTTTTTCTTTTTGACAAATGTATAATTGTTATTAAGAAAAAAATCTTATCTAGACTTTATGTATATATTATAATAAATAAGAAAGTACTATGTATATATAAGTGTTTTATATTTTGATATTGAATAATTACTATATATTATATTATTTAAAATTAATTAATATATTTTAATTATCTATCGAATTAGTGAAAATATATATTAAATCTAAATAATAATAATAAAAAATAAACACGATAGATATAAAGTGTTCATGTTCATAATTGTATGGACTACAGCAAGCCCAGCAATGATTAGTCTATGGGCGGGCTTTTGTTTTATTAAGGGAAAAACAAATAAAAAGCTGCCATTCGCTTTTAGGTGTTTAAAATATTTAAAACGTCATTTATTTTGGGAAACGGGCCAGCAATTTTACATATTGCAAGAGCGATCGATGAAGCCGCCTATCAGGGCCCAACTCAATCTGGCCGTAGATGTTTGGCGAAGGAAAGAGCAGATACAAAGCCCAAATCACTGCTTGCCTGAAACCTAAAATGGAAATTATAGTTTAGTTAAGAGTAATGGAATGCACGACAAGAAAAAGCACGGCAAGTTTTTCTTTTCATTTTCCAGAAATTGGCAACAGTGACAGTGAGAGTAGCAAGATTGGATAGAAGAGCGAGAGAGAGTCAAAGAAGCAACCTACCGGTTACATTGTTGACTAAGTTAAGCTGACAATTGAATTGTTATGGGGATGGGAAACCATCATGCTTCATGCACCTATTACACTGAGCTGAGCTTATCCAGAGTTGGATTATTTTCAGGCCACATTCAATTATTCTGCATAACAAACACTACACTTGTTTATACCATACACATATATATATTACTCATCAACACTAACGTAATATACATATTACACATTGGAAGCATCTCAGCATTCACATTACAGAAGGAAATGAGAATGTTGCACAAGTATGAATCAGCCCACCGCTTCCCACATTTCAATGCACCTCATCATCTTCCCCCTAACAATTCTATTTATTTATTTCTTGTAAATATTCAACTCTTTATTCTAATTTTTTTTTTCAATTTATTCTCTACTCATTTTTTTATTAATAAAATAAAAAAGATAAAAATAAATAAAAAAGAATAAAAAAAATGACTTTCATATATAATTTTTTTTTTTAAAAATAATATACTCGAGTTAAGAGTTATTTTTTTCTTACTTAATTTAAAGAGAGAGAATGTGACTTAAATCATTTTTAGGAAAGGATAATGAATTAAAAAAAAATTAATTAAATTATATATATAAACATAAAACTTTAAAAATCTAGATTGGTCTGAAGTAAAAAATTTAAAGATGTAAGCCTTAGGAACAGTGAAGCAGCTGAATTACAATTATATATTTGCTTATTTTGTGTCATTATGTGAAAAGTTGATTAGGCAAGTAAAGTGGGTGAAATTGTTAGGGAGCAAAGACTTCAGCAAGGAAATAAGGACACTATATATTTTAACTCTTCATTGTTTCCATCTGAAATTAGAGAAGGGTTCAGTGATTTTCTATTTTCCAAGTGCAGCTGACCCTACAACCATGTATTTCAATGTTTTTTCTTTCAGGATTCTCCCTTTTAGCAAGTACTAATTATTTAGTTCAAGTTTATTGTAATTACATATGATTAATAAAAATATGGTGAAATGTATAAGAATGCTACTTAATCTGCATATTATAGATATAATTTATAATTTTATATTCTTACAATATAATTTTTTATAACAGTTTGTAGCCTCTCATCATAGTTTCTATCTAAATTCATAATTTTGTATTAGTCTTCTGAATTCCTGATAACATTTATTTGTTTAAAATTTTGGACTTGTATTTTCAAACTTTTAGTTTTTACAGAATATCGATATTCTATTTATTATTTTCAAAAATAAATAAATATTTTATTTTATTAGGAAAAAAACAAAAGATAGAGCCAAAAATAATAGCAAACACAATGCTTGCTCAGGAAACGGCGACGTTGTAACTGCACGTGGCGCAGAAAAAGTAAAGCAGAGTTGAGATACATATAGAGTCACGTATATATTATTAGTCATCATGTGCACAGCAACAATCCGAGCCAATATAATTAATATTTTTAAATAAAAAAAAAAACAAAAAGGAGGATATATATATATATACAAAAGGTGTCGACATTATCGCGCTCATTCTCTTGCAGAAAGAAGAAACTGTAGACACTGACTTCCCCCTATTGCCCCTTCGCTCGTCAAACAATGTCGACACCCTCTCTTTAAACACCAACACAACTCGCTGCCTTTCCTCTCTCTCTCTCTCTCCTCTGTGCCATAAAACTGTATCTCTTCTTGATACTATGCGGATGTGCGCACCATAAGAGCATCTTATTCTGCCTTTTCGATTCACATCAATTCCAATACCATCGCTTCTTCAACTTTTTGCCCATAAATACGACTGCGATTTCATCACTCTATTAAAACCCCCTTCTTTTTTTTCTTCTTTTTTTATACGCTTATAAAACCCGTCTCTCTTTCATTCAATTCCTATGTTATTCTTCGAGGTCAGTAGTTATCTTCTCTCTTCCACTTGCGAAGATTGATACTTTTTTTAATTCTTTTGAATTTGTGATACAATGGGTTCTTTTTTGAATTTGATAGGATCTCTTGGAGTTACTTTCTGTTGATCGTTTCAGATCAAAGGCTCGAGTTTTTTCAGGTAATTTTCTTGGTCATGTTTAATTGAACTCATTTCTGTCCAACTTATGGTATTTTCTTTATATTTCAATCAAAGCTAATCTTTGTCTTTTCCTCTTCTTGTTCTTTAATTTAAAAAAAAAAACAGAATCTTTATTTGAATCTATGTCTACGAGTTGCAACACAGCCGAAGTCGACTCTTGTCGCGACGACTCAGCTGCACTCATTCTTAAATTCGTCGCTATAGCATCAATTCTCCTCGCCGGAATAGCTGGTGTCGCTATTCCTCTTATCGGAAAGCACCGCCGTTTCCTTCGTACAGATGGCAGCCTATTTGTCGCGGCAAAAGCATTTGCTGCTGGAGTAATTCTTGCAACCGGTTTTGTTCACATGCTGTCTGGCGGGTCGGAGGCCTTATCCAATCCTTGCTTACCCGAATACCCATGGTCCAAATTCCCGTTTTCGGGATTTTTTGCTATGATGGCGTCGTTACTAACTCTTCTTGTGGACTTTGTGGGCACTCAATATTATGAGAGAAAACAGGGTCTGAACCGGGCTAGCGAGGAGCAAATCAGGGTCGGGTCGGTGGAATCAGATATTGTACCAGTTGTGGAGCGAAAGGAGAGGAATGGACCTAATGCAAAGGTGTTTGGGGAAGAAGAAGGTGGTGGAATGCACATCGTAGGGATGCATGCGCATGCTGCGCATCATAGACATAGCCACCCTCATGGGCAGGACGCGTGTGAGGGACACGTGAAGGATTACGCTCCCGGCCCCGGGCACGGACACAGTCATGGTCATGGACATGGGCATGGTCACGGATTTGGTGATGGCAATGGCGACGAGGAGAGTGGTTTAAGGCACGTTGTCGTTTCACAGGTTGGTGGCGGCGATGGTGTTCATTTACTCGTTTATTCATTATTTTTATCTCATTTATCTTGATGAATTTGGAGCTTTCTCATTCAACTGGATTGTCCATTTGTTCTTGGTAGTTTACTGGTAGGCTAGATAGCCTTTTAATTAACAAATGCGTGGTTTTGCCATTTGTGCACCTCCAAATATTAGTGGGACCTACTAGTTATATGGGTCCAAATAGCTAGGGGTCAAAAAGCACCATTTTCCGCTAATTATATTTGATTAATGGTTAATTATCCTGGGATTAGTCTAATAGCTCAGTAGTTGAGCATGTGTCTCATGCAATGATATTCATAAACCTCCAATGGTATCCTTTGTGGAATTCAACTCAAATGCAGCAGCCTCTTCATGTGCTGGCATTAGCAGAGGTATTCTCATTGATGGAATATCTAAAAGGATAAAAACCACTTCACCTCTAGGCTTTTGCTGCTGCGGCCCACGCTGATTTGGAAAGCTGTCAATTTAGCTCTTTCTATGAATGACAAAAAATAGTCCAATTTTTGAGAGAGTGATTGCCTCATTTTCCAGGACGCTATATCATCTAATATAAGATAGTTTTGGGGAAATTGATGTTCTCGTACTGGAATATTATAGAAGTGATGTCTGATTTAACAATATATTGCCCAAGTAGCTAAGCATGCATTGAGAGTGGTTGATTAATACTATGTTAGATTAAGATAATTAATTTTGGATGTTTTTGGTCGTCTTTTTGCAGGTATTGGAACTTGGGATCGTGTCGCATTCAGTTATAATTGGGTTATCACTTGGAGTTTCAGAAAGCCCATGTACCATAAGACCCTTAATAGCAGCATTATCATTTCATCAGTTCTTTGAAGGTTTTGCATTAGGAGGCTGCATCTCTCAAGCGCAATTCAAGACCTTATCAGCAACGTTAATGGCATGTTTTTTCGCCATAACAACGCCTACCGGTATTGGGATTGGAACAGCTATTGCTTCATTTTACAACCCACATAGCCAAGGAGCACTAATTGCTGAAGGCATCTTGGACTCATTGTCTGCTGGAATTCTTGTCTACATGGCCTTAGTGGACTTGATAGCTGCTGATTTTCTAAGTAAAAGGATGAGTTGCAATTTTAGACTTCAAGTTGTGTCTTATTTCATGCTCTTCCTTGGGGCTGGAATGATGGCCGCACTTGCTATCTGGGCTTGATTCTTTTATTCGTTTTTCTTTTCTTCTCCATGTGTTTGGCGATGACGAAAACATGGAAAAAAAAAAAAAATCCGTCAAAACGGTTTTTTGTTGTGTTGTGTAGGAGCAAAGGAAATATTAGGAAGAATGAAACATGATGTTGTAATCCTCAATTTGTCTTCGTTTCTTGGGTGGGTCAAATAGACAAAAGAAAGGAAAAGCAAAAGTGCTTTGAATTGTGTAATATACGTAATGATCGAAGCATACATGTTGTGGAGTGGACCCGTTTAAAGAAAATGAATGTTTCTTATTTTAGCAGTTTCATTTAGTTGTGCGAGTTATAGTTGCAAAATTATGAATAGATTAGTTACCTGATTGTCATGAACATGGTGATCATTTCTGGTTTGCAGCTGCTCGTATGGCGCTAACATTTTTGGCCCACTCCAGAGCTATATATTCTTTTCTTGGATCGCCCTCCTGATGTTTCCACTTCCTCTTCAGTATATGACAGTCATTTTTCTTTTTCTTTTTTTGCATTGCCTATGACAGTCACTGTTGCTGCTATCTGCCATAAATTAAAAAGAAAGCAAAATAAAGAAAAGGAATTAAAACTAAATTTATATTTGTGCAGCAGTCCAGATCCAAAGATAGAAAAAATAAAAGATAAAAAGATTTAGATGCATGTCTTTATTTATAAATGATATGATACATAATTAACGGATATTTAGAAAATGAAGAACTACAAAATCAACAATTAAAGAAAAAATCACAAAAATGTTAATAAAATGCAGATTTCCAATTTGGCCATGAAGCAGAGGGAGTATACTTGAAACCTGAATGGTAGACCAAAACAATGCTTCAAAATCTGGTAACAAGGCGTCATGATATCCGCCTCTCTCCTTAGAGATAGAAAAATACATTGAGCAACCAGAGAAGCCGAATCAAGTTTCTCCGACATCAACATATTTTAAATTTGAAAGCTCCCAGTCTCTAAGAACACATGCTGTCAAAATAAAGTCTCATGACAAAGAGACTTCATCTAGGCAATAATAAACTAAACAACCAGAACATCTATTATATACAACAGAGAGGGGAAGAGAAAAAGAAAAGCCGTTTTAAGTACATACGAACCGACATAACAAGATCAAAGTTAGTATGCCAGTATACTTCTTCCTCTGATCCATATACATCTTATAACCTTTTTTAATTTTCAACAAACAATTATTCCTCTGATCCAACATGCTTAAATGACAAGTTCAACTGAGACTTTAATTAATTCACTGTTTGGGAATAATATAAACATATCTAAACACACAGTAATTATATAGTTTGGTTTAAAAGAAACTGGAATGATATGTATAACTAAACAACGATAGGGGCTCACCTTCATATAAGTCTTCTACTTTGTACCTAAGAAAATGATTTATTAACCCTTTTTTTTTTTCTTTGTGGTGCTCAAGTACCTTATTTAAAGCCTTTTGAGATTAAGATGTAACTATTAAATACTTCATTAATTAACATACAACTTCTTTTCTTTTGTTCCGCTCACCACCCTCAAGAATTTTTAGGGTCTTTAAGCGCCTCAAATTCAATTCAGTATATTTAGACCCTTCAATCATTCGCTTCAAGTCTTCAACCGATTGATGGCACATCTAAAAATTGGAGGGTCTAATTACACTGAATCAAACTTTAGGAGCCTAAACCTATAAAACCACAAAGTCGACGGCCTTAAATACAGTTTCTCCTATAAATAACAAAGTCGTTACCTTCTCGTTTTCTTCATTGCCTGAAAAATCACACTGAACAACAACAGCGCAGAAGTGTAAGAAACAGACCCACTAATCAAATGCCACTCTTCTCTCACCGCCACTCTTCTTCTTCTTCACTTCCAACCTCGAATTTCAAAACTTTCAAACCCCAGAAACCCAGTTTTAATTCTCAGTCTTCTCGTTATCCTTTACACTTCCTCATCTTCTCAATTTTTTCTCTACTCATCGGCATTTCTGGCACTATTTTTGCTATCTCCGCAATCCGCCGATCCCGGACATTACCCATTTTTCGTTGCGGTAGATCCGAAGATACTTTCCGGGCATTTTACTCTACCTCAGGTTCTCATCGGATTGGAGATAACAATAATAATAATGATAGGCCTAAGTTTCTTGGGTTCGTCGGAATTCAAACTGGGTTTGACTCCAGTGACCGAAGAGCTGCCCTTAGAAGCACTTGGTTCCCTTCTGACCCTTATGGGCTTTTGAGGTAGTTCGAAAATTTTAAGAATTTTTTGGTGTTTCTTTAATTAGGATCCCTAATAAAGATGCTAGCTCTTTCTTTTCTTTTTTCTTTTTGCTTGGATTGATTACATGTTATTTCTTAATGTAAATTATAGTGTATAACTGGGAATTGATTCAATACGATTTTGTTAAAGGGTGATATGAATTATTGATAATCTTTTAGCTCTTTTAGAAAGGTCTTTTATCAATTGGAAAGTCCTGAAAACTTGATTTTTTCAATGAAATGTATTAGCTTTGCACAATTTAATTCGTGTTACTATTGCTTCTTTTTTTTTTTTTTCTTTTAAGGTTAGAGCAAGCTACTGGTTTAGCATTTAGATTTGTGATAGGGAGATCAAAAGATGCAAAGAAGATGGCACAGCTTGAAAAAGAGATTGAGAAATACAGAGATTTTATGTTGATAGATGTCGAGGAAGAATATCTAAGGCTTCCTTACAAAACGTATGTAAGATCAAATACTTTGCACAAAGGTTTCGTCTTGTGGATTCTCTTGATAGCTTCTCTGAGAATAGAACATCTTTCGTTTCTCTTTCTTTTAGATTGGCGTATTTCAAGGCCGCATATAAGTTTTTTGAAGCAGATTATTATGTCAAAGCTGATGATGACATCTATTTGCGTCCAGGTATATATATATATATATATGAAAGTATGCTGAAACCATTTATTATTGGTGGAATAAATTGTTACTAAAGGTCCTGCTTTTGCTTTAGATCGACTTGCAACCCTTCTTGCTAAGGAAAGAACTCATTCATTTACTTATATTGGATGCATGAAGAAAGGACCAGTGATCACTGACCCAAAATTGAAGTGGTATGCAAATGTTTATTATTTGCTAATACATGTGTGTTAAACTCCTTTATAGTGCTTTGTTAGGTAACTTTACTGGCTATTCAATGTATTTGTATCTCACATAATACTCTAGTACTCTCAATTGCAATATTTCAGGTACGAGAAATCTGGAGATCTGATTGGAAGTGAATACTTCTTGCATGCTTATGGACCTATATATGTTCTTTCTGCAGATGTTGTGGCTTCACTAGCAGCTTCAAGAAATAATAGGTCTTTTTTTACCTAAACTTTGCTTCACTCTTATTTTTGTATAAATTTCTTTTTCTTGTTATAAGTACCATTATCTATGTCTGGTCATGGAAATAATTCTCTTCTCCTATAACAATTGGTTAAGCATATTTAGTGTTTTTGTTTGGTAAACTTTAGTAGAGGCTTACATAAATACAACTAATTAATTGCTATGGTGTACCACCTGCCAAATTGTGCTGTTTACATTTTAGCTGTTGGCTTTCTAGGTAATCTACTCAACTTGTGTTATAGGACCCTTCAAAAGTTTGATGTGGAATTACAATAGATGGATGTTAGATAGGTGGCTCATATTTATGAGTATAGCTTTACCTGCAATTAAATTTTGGTTTTTACTTGGGCCCTATTTGTTGTATTATTTCACAGTTCAAGATATTACTACAATTCCATGAATGTTATGAAGAAAGATCTTTTAAGTTCAATCGCTCTCTGGTTAGCTGTTAAAGTATTGATGCCTCCTATCAAGATTTGGATCAATTATTTGTAAAGCTGTTGAAAAGTGGAATGCTATATTGGTATATGATAAGAATGTCTATAGTAGTTGACCAGTCGGTCTTGAGAATCTGATCATAAAAGCTGGACCTCGAATATTTGTCTCTTGTATCTGCCTTTTCTCATAGTGATTATTTGTTCATTTCCTTAAGGCCATTATCTGCTTGGTACTAAGAAGTGGGTTCTTATGAAGGAAAATGTGCATGTAATGGCCTGCACTCAGGGTGCAAATTCCTATCTGCTTCATTATAATTTCCAATCAGATAAAGAGCAGTTGTTCTGCTGAATATATTAGCATTTATATGCAAGTCCAATTAGAGACTACCTTTCTGTTTGGCTAAATTGACACAATTTTTAGCTTTCAGTTTGAGGATGTTCAACAATGAGGATGTCACAATTGGTTCATGGATGCTTGCTATGAATGTACACCATGAAGATAACCGTGCAATATGTGACCCACGATGCACACCGACATCTATAGCAGTTTGGGATATTCCTAAATGTTCAGGTACTGCTTCTCTTTTCTAATGCTTGTGAACATATCATTTTGCATTTGGGAAATACGAACAAAGGTTGGCAGTGCATCTATGTGACCATTTGCATATTATGCCTAATTGCATATTTCTTGGGCTCAATATTCTTGTTCCTTGAATATGGAGCTTGCGGTTTTAGCCATATGTAACCTTTTGTGAACTCATGGAACTTACCACGCATGTCTTAGCTGCTTGAGCAGTCGTCTGTAAAATAGCCACATTAAAATGATACCATTTAAATTTTATGCGGATCCATTGGCATAGTCTTCTCATTTTTAAATTGCTGCGACTGCAACTAATAACACTCTGTAAAGATAAAATAAAATGGTTAGAAAATTACAATATTGTATTGTAGTGTGGGCAGTTAATTAGCGAATCAAAATGAAAACTATCAGGTTTATGCAATCCTTCTATCCGGATGAAGGAGCTTCACAAGATTGATATGTGCTCCAAGAGCCCCACGTTGCCAGCTGAGGATAGATAGTCTCAATTTCGGCTGCACCTTGCATTTTCCATTATATATTGACACTGCAAGACAGCTATTCTGCTGTTAGATCCTTGGTTTCATGGTAAATCATCTGCTTTTTGAACTTGAAGAATGGCAATCTGGCTTTTTTTGATAATGGATGTCTAATTGTAGTGTCCTATACTTGCACTTGATTATATTCAAGTGTTTAGATATGTCTGTCAGAAACTGAACATCAGATATCAAACATCCGTGGGGCCATTTTGATCACGAGGGAAGCGATTCCAAGTGTGATACAGTGCGTCTACTAGAGCTACCTGATTACTGTCTTGAGATCTGCAGATGGCAACATGATCAGAATTCCTATGCCTATGGTGCATGATTTCTAATTGTAATTTATTTTTTCTTTTTTTCTTTTTCTTTTTAATGGCGCATTTGGATCTCCACAGAATTGGAATCATCTGATTTCATATCCAAGTATTTCCTGCAATGACCTTGTCTTGTTTATCAACGCAAAGCGGAAATGAATATTTTTCTTGGACTGCATTACTTACAGCTGCAATTATTCTTCTTTTCTTTTTTCCAGTGTTTTTTACACTTTCGAATTATTGATGTCAGCAAGTGATCGAAGTAGATTGCAGAGGCAGGCAGAAATCTCCTTCTATGAGTCTGATCTGATCTGCGCTTTACATTTTATTTGGCTGAAATTAATCTAATAAGATTTTTATAAGAATTTTACTTCATGAGAGAAAAAGTGAATCTAGAGTACAATTGAAACCTATTTGCCGGTCGATGGGACTTGACATTTGTCTAATTGGGTAGAAAGTCCATGTACAAATCAACACTTAGAAATTATATTTTTTGGTACAGCTTTTAATAGATCTGTATTACTTCTATTTTACCATACAAATACAACCAACTTCTTAAGAAAGCAGCATAACTTCGTTAGGTGGTAGTACTTAATCTCAAGCATTACATTATGAATTTGTACTCCCAACAGTTTTTCCTGACAACCTACGATTGTCTTGTGCTTCATCTAGTAATATTCTTAGACGCTGTAATAATCCTTTGTATTTACTAGCTTTAGCTTTGAATTCTTTTCTACTTCTACTTATCGGATGGCTGTTCTTCCTTATAACTTTTAGCCGTTTTAAGAGCATATGCAAATTGATAAAAATTAAAAAGAAAAATACAGCAATTACCCAAAAGGGCCCTACTTTAGAAAGGAAGAGCATGTGAAACTGGTACAATTATTATTATTATTATTTAGAAAGGATTAATTTTACTTGGTAGTCCTAGTCGACTCACAAGAAAAATGGAATCTGACTTGTTCACCTCTTGATGACATGTTTTTAGGAACTGTTCGAGGAAAAATTCTAACCTTACTGGAGGCTTTCGCAAGGAAAATCGTTTTCTTGGTTCTCTCAAGCCGAAGCTATGGGTAAAAGGTGCTACTTCGCATAAAGCTTCAAAAGGATTTGAGGGCTTCAGATGATAAGGAATGTAAGGGATTGAGATGGTGATGGTGAGCGACGGCCGATTTTGAAGAGAAAGAAAGGGAAGAGAAGAGAAAGTCGTCGTTTTCTTGTGGTGGTGATGGTGTGTGTGTGTGCGGAGAAATGATGGCAAAAGGACAGAGCAGTGATCCCAAGGAAAGAAAGGTGTTGTTTCGTTCCTGGTGTTTGGATGAGTCAGCATGCTGACTCACAATTTTATTTTAATTGTCTTCTACTTCTAAAATTTTAATGCCACGTAAGCAAAAACTAGTTATTTCTAAAATTTTTCTTCTTAATACTAACAGTTTAGAACTAAAAATAAATCCGTATCATCATGTTTTAATTGAGAAGTTGAAACAATGAGAGTTCTTTTTTTTTCTTTGAAAACATCATCGAATTCAGTATTTAATCCAAAGTTAGACTTTAATTTTATATATATATTTAATAAAATATCTTATTAGTCCTTTTATTTTATTATAGATATGTTTGGGGAGATAAAAGAAATAATTGATTAGTCTTTCTATTCTATTATAGACATTTTTTTATAAAAAAATAAGAAATATTCATAGTAACTATTCAAGCCGACGAGATTAGTAATATTATCCACGAACGTATTGAGTAATGTAATAAAAAAATAAAAATTATAAATACGGATATCCTACTTTAAGTAGGCGATAATATTGTTCATATTTATGGTTTTGATGAAGTAATAGCAGGAAAAATTTTATATATATATATATATATATATAAAATATCAATTTAATTTTGACTCATTTCAATTTTTGACCATTCGCTTTTTCTGAATTAATGGTCGGACGGTTCTCAAAATTCTAATTGTTTTAACTTATCATGAAACCTTAATATAAAAAAAAAAACAACACAGTTTTTAATATGAAATATATGTCCAGATTTAGTATGTATAAAGAAATTATATCTTTAATATTTAAATATCATGACGATGAGTATATTTTTAGATTAATATTTTTTACTTGACTTATTGTGTTAATATATTAATTAGTTTTATAATATTTATAATTTCAATAGATAATATGTTAAATAATATATTATTCTTTTATTAAATAATAATTGAATTTTAAATATTTATTAATATTTATTTAGATAAATATAATCTATATATGGACCGTCAGCATCCATTTTTCATATTTAAATATTGAGAGAATTACGAAAAATCTTGTGATAAAAGTTACTATTTTCTAGAGTGTCGGGAGACAAAAGACGGGCGAATCCGATAAAATAATATAATTAAAGATTTACTCCTTTATGAATATGCATGTTATTGATTTATTGCGTTTTGGAATCTAATAATTAGAATATTAAGATTTTGAATTTGAATAATTGCATGCATATAATTATATTATTAGATTTCTATTTTCATTATGATTTTGTAATCAATTAGTTTATTAGGATTATATGATTAAGCTGCAATTTTTGTTTACTGTTTTTCCAATTTTTAAAGTTTTGTATTAGCTTTTAGGGTTTCTAGTTCGATTAATTGATATTTATTATTTTTATTTTATTTCTTTCATGTTCTAATTGATTTTATTTTTTGTGCATGTTAAAATCGGCTCTAGGACGTGAGGAATATACTGAAAGTTAAAGAAATCAGTTTGGATGACCCATAGCCGATCGGCTTTATACCATTTTACCTTATTTTTTGTGTTTTTTGAGTTTTGTTATGTATTTTTATTGATTTTGTGTACTATAGTTAGGTTTTATAGCTTTTCTTTGCAATTTTAGTTGTAAGCGGGATTATAATAACTAGATTTATCTTTCTATTCTTTATTTTTATTTATTTTATGGTTAATGCATAATAAATAATTATAATATGATTGCTTAATTAAAAATGAACACGTAGACTTTAGGCTAAAGTTGGATTCAAAATAAAATTATAGTCGATTAAGCTAATTAAACTTAATTGGGCTTAAATTCTAAAATTGAAGTAGACTTAATGAGCCTTACCATGCTATTTTATTTAGGATTGGTTCAATTAGAAATTAGTTCACACAAAACGAGTTTTATTATAATAAGTAGTCCATTAGGCCTAAAGGTCGAAAATCAAAACATAACTTGTAAGTAGGCTGGACTGAATGAGATATTTATATAATTATTTAATAAGTTAGTTGAACAACTCTAATGTCGGCTGAGCTTGAATAAAATGTGCTAGACCTAAGTAAATTATATGTATTATTTGGTATGCATGTGTATAAACTGTTGCATTTATAAAAAATAATTTATTAAACAATAAAATTAAAGACTAATATACATAAATAAGGAAGTTGATTTTTGGATCCATCTCTAGATTTGTGGCGTAACCTTCCTTATGGAATATAAGAAACCGCCACTCATTAATAAAAATGTTCTAGTGATTACTTAGGTAGCAACTCTCGTCTCCGCGTTAGCGTTAGTGACTAGTTAGCATATTTCCAATTAGGTTAAAAATTTATAGTGCCATAGTCACTAAAGACTTTGAGTATGCGTTTGGAACTGCCGTCTACATTGACCAATTAGTTTAATAAAATTTTATTATTTTTATCATATATTATCAATTAAACCTTTTATTAAATAGTTGTTATATACATTTACTAAATTACTCAAGAATAAAAGTAAATTATAGTCTGACATAAATTTTTTTTTTCTCTAAAAATTGAGAGAGCAAGACCTAAAAATGGTAGGTTATTCTCTTTGTTCAATTTTAATAAATCAATTTTTTAATAAGTCATTTTGAATTTGTATAAAAATTAATAAATTTATTATTTTACTATTTTCAACTAATTTCTTATTAAAATACTTAAAATTTTAATCAATTGCACAATAATCCAAATATTAATAATTTCATACATTTATTTATAATTTTAAAAATTTTAAAAATAAACATTTACATTGAAATTTTAAAAAGTTTGTTTAATTTTAGAATGAAAGTAAAATTAATTATAAATATTAAAATTTTTATTAAGTAATGGAACTGTCTTAAATATTTAAATATTATATTAATAAAAATATTTCTATCAAAACTAGTCGAGAACAGTATAAAATTTTAACAAAAATATCCTTAGGGGCAGACCTGTAAATTCAGCTCTGTTGTGATTTCCGATGCAATGTTGTTTCTTTATCCAACAACTTGATAGCATACTGTTAAGGTTTCAATCTACCTTCCTATAAAACCGTATGATTATCATAAAATTGGGTTCCTCTTAAATCCAGCGGCTGCTAATAGCTAAATATATACTCTTCACCAACACCTAAAAATTATCGCCCTTTACCCAAAAACTGAATAGAGACAAAAAAATTTGGCTGTACTTCCATCAGCAATTTATCAGTTACTACAATAAAACTCTGCAACCGCGCCACGTCACCGAATCTGCACCTACCATCCTACGTGGCAATTATTTTCATGCCAGCGTGTGATTTCTCCTTTCGAGAAATCAACTTCATCTTCTCCTCCTTCTTTTATATATAAACATTACTCTGTTTTTACAGAGTCATTCAGAGATCTCTCCGTTCTCTCTCTCTAGACATGAAAATATCTTCTGAATCGCCGGGAAATGACGTATTTTCGCGGAGTTTTTCAGAGTTCCTCACCGAATTTGACGTGGAAGCCGAGTTTTCCATCAAAGAAGAGATGATAGAAGAGGTAATGCAAGAGTTATACAAAGAGATCACATCTCCAGCGGTGTCAACATGCAGAGACGAGGCGGCCGAGCAGACTGGTTCGCCGTCTTCTGGTTCAGCATCACTATCTTCAATATCTATGTCGTTATCAGCTCCGTCTGTTGCGGGGAGCGGGAAGAGTAGCGAGAGCTGCGGTGCGTCAGTGTCGGGCTCAGCATCGTCGGTGATGGCCGGGGTAGAGTTCGCCGGAGGAGTGTTCGGGAACAGAGGCAGAGAGAGCGTAGAGTTGAGCGATGAAGTGGCGTTGCTGGAGGAGGTGGAAGGGCTGTTTGAGGAAAGGAATATGACGGACGGCTGTGATGGAGTTGAGTTTGGTGATGAGTGGCTGGAAAAAGTAATGGGATGGTCCCCGCTGCAGGTTGAAGGGTGGACTTGAATTGAAGTTGAATGATGATGTGTATGATATTGTGGGGTCTAACTCCCAATAGAAGCTTCCGTAGAAATGATAGTTAAAAAAGAAAAAGAAAAATTGTAAGTTTAGTATAAAGGTAGGATCTTAATTTTTAAATTTTCAATAACTAGAATGTAGGCGTAAGGTAACGGTGATTTATAGTGAGAAAGAGAGAGCAAGCTTTAATGGCTGTGGGTTTTGTACTGTAATGCTATTTGCTAGTTTCAGCATATTATCTTCCTGGACTCCATCAACAGATCAATCGCAGAATTCTCCTTTTTCCTTCACATTATTGAGTTACCAAATACACATTCAAGTTTCTCTTACTATCAATCTGCCTAAACGGAGAATCCATTCAGAATTCCACAGGATATCCTTGACATCGAGTTGGAAAATATCAATTGGAACTTCATACTTCAAATTTCTCTCATTCAGCATGTCAAGCACGTGTCTTTTCATCCACAATATTAAGGCTAAATGCAAAATCATATCACATGCGCACGGTTATGACCTAATAAAAAACACTTAAAATACTAGTTTTCGTTTTATTTAAAAACACCTTTTATTCTAGTCAACCAATCGCGTGATAATATCAAAAGTATATAGAAAAGAAAATGATGATTTTCTTTAAATCGTTCAATAATTTCCTTTTTCGTCCTTCTCTCTTTTCTTTATTCATTTGCAGAGATCCAACAATTCCAACTCCCTTTTAAAATCTTCTTCATTTCTCTACCTCTCAGTTATTCTCAAAACCAAAGGCTCATTCCTCATTCAAGCAATAATTATTATTTTTCAAATAAAACCTGTCAGATGCCTTTGTGCCAGCCCGCCTCTTTGCTATCCTTATGCGCATGCTTGTTTAATTATTTTCTTATTTTCAGCATGTCAAGAACCCGTCGATGCATTCATAATTAATTACATTCATCTATATATATAGTTTACATAATTTACATGGAAAAATATGACTCTATTATTCTGTATATGATATTTAATTGTGCTCCTTAGTAAAATATAAATTATGTCACTGGTCATGTTAATGAGGACCGATGTATGAAATGCAAAGACTTAATGATGTGAAAAAAGGGGGTCATGCAAAATACATCCACACCATGCTTAATTATAATGGCAAATGAGTGCCTTCCAACTTCCAACTAAGATTATTACATATTTCATTATACATACATATATATATATATATATATATATATATATATATATATATATATATATATATATATTTGTTCCTTTCGAGATTTTGTGTCTTGCTGCTGTACTAGACAACTGCCACCTTAACCATTAGCTTTTGTTGAAGCATTTGGTCATTCGTCATTAAAAGCTCACAACTCATAACCAAAATATTATGGTTGTACTCATAGTTGTCACTTGCAAAAACTATCAGAATCATGAAGTGCAAGTCATTAATTTCGAATGCTAGTATAAGGAAATGTGGATGCCATATATGCACTTATTGCCACCTCTCTTCTTCTTTTTTTCTTTCTTTTAATGGAAGATGTGACAAGAACTCTGTAACTTTATGCATACAACGTATATATAATAAACTTAAATTATTAATTGTGTTATGTTGTACAGAATCTCGATAATGACACCGTTTTTACTCCATAATTATATTATGTTGTACAAAATCGACAATGACACCGTTTTCACTCCAAATATAACGAGGACCACTATAACTTTACCTAAGATATACATATTGAGAGGGTTGACATTGTTGTGACCGTCGTTTATATTCTAGTCAGCATTTTAATCCCTATAAGATTAACAAAAGATAGATGATAAAATATAGAGTTTTTTTTAGTATTATTAAATTATTCAAATATTGTTGTAATTTATTAAATTAAAAAGAAAATCAACTTATGAAATTAGTTTTTTTCTTTTTGATTTTTTTTTTTAAATTCTATAAAAAATGATATGTCCAGTCTTGAAAGAAAACTAAATTAATAAGGAATGAAATAACGGTGGAATCACAAACAATTGACACTAAATGAATAAATTATCAACTATTAAATTAATAGTATTAATAAATTTGTATGTAAATTGTTAATGATTTAAATCTTAGCGTATTAACGTGTTTAAAAGAAAATTATAAGCTCCATATAAAAAGATTAATAATGATATCATTTTTTATGTATATACATTTAGAGTTAATCTAGAACGTGTCGGACAATATCCTTAATAGTGACAAAATACTATTTCAAGAGTTTGAATATGCAATTGCATATCTAAAATTTGAACTAGAAACCTTAATTAAATTAAAAAAGACTTTTACCATCTCATCTATCATCTCTTGAATTATCATTTTTTATATTTTTCCTAAAATATTTTATACGGTTAGATAAACTGTTTTCCATATTAAACTTCTATATTTTAATACATTTAACTATTCACTATTTTTACTCATTTTAAACCTATTAGCCTTTTTAAAAAGTCTTAAAAATTATAATAAAATAAGATATTAATATTAAGAATTTGAGAAAACAAAATTGAAGGGCGCCTAAGGAATTTAGTCATGCAGTCATCCAGAATTCAACAAGTACTCCATTGTGATATTTTCTTAGAGCTTTAAAATCCTTCAACTGCTTGTGGTAATTTATTTATTTGCATCTTAATTAATGTGTTTGTCATCTGTTATCTCCCTTGTATAATAATTGATGATCATAAATTCTTTTGCTTTCCAACATTTTCAGGAATGTACTCTTAAGTTCATGGAGTCCCAATTCCTTAGCGCATTGAGAAAAAAAACAGAAAGGACAACTTTCAATAATCCAATGGATTATATTTAAAAAAAGAAAACGCAATAATTTTTACTAGAATTTCGTAATTAATTATAGATTATTACCAATCCAAACTGAATGGAAATAAAAAATGTCTAACCGGAAAAAGAGTTATTGATAAGAACATCGCAGGAAGTCTCGCTTTCTGTTTGGGTTATAATTCTTTACCCGGGAGTTGCAGCTGGTTACTAAAGAGAAAAAGGAAAGAAGACGTGACTGTTCAACCCACTGTAAGTATGGTACGAAAGAAGGAGAATATAGCAACCAACTGTTGCAACCTTCATGTTTATGTTTGTTGCTGTCAGTGGAGATTTGGTCCACTCTATATTATTTCAACAGTCGACTGTCTGCTGTTGTGAGCATAGTCAACTTTCATTGTCTTGTGACTTATGGGATTTAGGATTCGTTCCCTCTGTAAGAGCGAGAAAGTCTGTCTGTGTCTGTGTTCAGAAGATGACTCCGGAATCAACTAGTGATGAGGACTTAGTCGGAACGGCGACCAGAGATTATTAAAATCTTTTATTTGGGATTTCATTTCATTGACAATAAAGTCAATCATCAAATTCTGCAACACATTAATTAAAGATACAAAGGAATATATATTCTACACTTCTTATTCTGTTTATTCCTCTAATTTATGAAGAGTCGAGAATGTTCTATGCTGACTGTCATTTTTGTTTCTTTCTCTTTCTATAAAAACAATAATGTCTTGTTTCGATTCTCTTCGAGATCCAAAAAGCCCAGTTGCATGTATTAAGTGGTAACCCAATATGGTTTAGCAGGCCCATCTGAAAAGTTGTATGGGCCCGTAAATTGATCGAACAATTCTGCATCTAATAAACTTTAATTAATTCTTAATACCTAACTTTATATATATATATATATATATATATAAAAGATTAGGAGGAGGAGAGAAGTGATGGTGGCAGGGAGGAGTAGGACAAAGAGTGGGATGCAGTCCAGAAGGAACATGGAGACATAATTGAAAATAGTTAGAACAACACAAACATTACGTTTCATGTTATTTTGTGGAAGCGTCTCTATCATCATAGTCATCTTAAATAAAGCTTCATGCTCAATCTTGCATTTTATTTATTCAGGGAGTGACTCGCGTGCCTCATACGTAGCATCTCTCTTCATCTTATATATTTTGAACATCAAATCCAAATCCATACGGTCAACCATTCTTATCCATGTGATAGAGAATCGCATAAAAACGTTTGCATTTGGGTGGTTCCAAATTAAGGACTCTTCTCCTTCACTAATGCTTCAGCTTTAGGTATCTTCTTTCTTTCTTTTTAGCTGCAAATCCAAATTTCGATATCAAAATCTTAATTAAATTAGAAAAGACCATTTTAGATTGATGTGTCTAAATTAGTACTCGCAGGTGTACAAATCGAATAATAATACGAATAAGTCCACAACAAGATTGATCTTACAAGGAATTATAGAGCATATATTATAAATATCAACTATCATACAAAATACTAAAAATAGATCTAAACACTCTAAGCCAATATTTTGAGAATGATCTTAAGGTTTATAAAAGAAATTAAATAACTAGAAAGTAAATATGCAACTAGAATGATTAATATAAACTATATGATAAAATAATATTTAGTCTAGCTTATACTTAGTAATTCTCTTATTTTCATTAAGTCCAAATCTAATAAATGAGACGATTACGTGCCTTTTCCCTAAGTCATTCAAACTAATGATGCAACCTAAGTTTTTTATACTAACATAGATTAAAATAAAGATGATGTTTCTAATACTTTTAACCTAAGGATTTTCATAATAAATATTACTACTAAATTGATATGATGGTCAACTAACAATAATAGATGAAATTAATACATATATGAAAGTAGAGAAATCATTCATTAAAGTTATAATATAAAAGGTTCATACATAAGCAAAAAGTCAAACTAAACACTTATGGAACTTAGCCTGACATACTTAATCCAATAATCATTGTAATTAAATAGAAAGACATAAGATATAAAAAATAGAAAATTAAAACTTTCTCAAAATCCAGAGGTCCTTAAAGGAATGAAGAAAATTGATCATTTCTCTCCATGTTTTTAAAAAACTTCTTTGATTCTTGAAAGAATAATGCAACAAGACTAACTAGATGTAAAAGATGATGAACTGTAAAAATTTATGCAGAGAGAATAATATAAGCCTTTCTCGAAGAGAGAATAGTAGTCAAAGACTACCTTTGTTTAATTAACATCTACTTCTTATAGAGATTTCTTTTTTAGAGTCATTCTCTCAGCACATAACTACTATAAATAAAATAAATAACTTAAATGATAATTATTTATTAATTATATCATAACTAATTAATTTTTCTTTTTTGGGCCTTGATAAATTTTGGCTAGGCCCGCGCTATTGGTAGCCCACGTGTCTTATTTCAAAGCCTTTTACAGCCGTACTCCATTTAAAGCCCATTAATACGTTTTTGGCTCAAATTCTTCTCTTTGTGATTATTTCTTGAATTTAGATAAGAAAACTAAAGTGAGGTAAAAACATATATTTTTACCATATTATATATAGAAATATATCATTAAATCTCTAAAATATCCTTAAATATCTATATATAATTAGGACCAATCGTAGACTTAATTACAATTGATCGAGAACATAATATTTTGAAAAAATAAATATAAAATCTTCTAAGATCAATGAGAATTTTGTATTTATTAGAATGTAATAATTTTGGCATGAATAAAATAAATCTTGCGTTGCAATACATACCATCCTAATATTTATTGTATTTGAATTAATTTAAAATTTATTCTATCTTATAATATGAAAAGTATAGTCTTTTGGACTATTTAAAGAATAAAAGAAATAAAAATTAACTCAAAGTCTAATACAAACTAAAGCAACAATTTGATTTATTAAATCCATTTAAAAACTTCTCTCAAAGAGGAGCACACGTTTTAAATTTTATAGTTATCAGTTAATAATCAGTTGCTCAAATAAAGTGAAATGTATATTTAAATATTTATATTTTTGATACATTTTTAACACCTTAATTTAACAAAATTCCTATATATATATATATATGTTTGCCAATAGAAAACGAAAGATAAAAGGAAAAACAAAACCCTATCACTCCTACATTTCTGATTAATAATATGAACAGCATGCAGAACCAATCTAAACATAAACTTTCCATCACAAGCCAATAGGATCCAAAGCACTGGAGCCCATATGATAGATCAAGTTACTATAAAGTGGTAGAAACCAGACAAGAACAACTTGTAATCTTGTCAGGCGCCAAGAGACTGTAACAAATTTACTTTGTATCATACAGATTAAGTAATCATTGTTTCTTGATCATGTGAGCTACCTTTCCAGCTCGAGTCTTGAACAAAGTAAGCCTAGCTAAAAGAAAAACATCCATTCAAGAAAAGGGCTTCAGTTCTCTTATCTCGCAGTTCATTTTGGTATCTCTGAAGCCAAATTAGGTCATTCTATTCTATGCGTGGCTATTGGTAGACCTTCTGTTCTATCTTGATATTTGAGCTTTAATTTTCTGAGAAACCAAAATG
This sequence comes from Ricinus communis, assembly GCF_019578655.1. Taxonomy (NCBI): domain Eukaryota; kingdom Viridiplantae; phylum Streptophyta; class Magnoliopsida; order Malpighiales; family Euphorbiaceae; genus Ricinus; species Ricinus communis. The sequence goes on from NC_063258.1 coordinate 30,182,878, forward strand.
ACACAGCAGAGAAGCGGTAAAAGGCTGGTAAGTCATTTCTTTCTTTAACAGAAAGTGGTAAAAGAAATTTTAAAAAGATTAGATCAAGAAAGAGGTTAATGGAGAATGAAAATGTTACTGTGTGGGGACTAAAACAGAGGCTGGTGTCACTATCTTCGCCGGTCTGAACAAAAGCATTTGATGCTTTTTGGCAAGGGCTAAGAAAAAGAAATATATTCTCCCATGCACAAATCCTTACCCTACCCATCATCGATCTCTTCATATCTGCACAAACCTCTAAATTGCCTCTCCTTCTATCCTTCCAATTTTCATTTATTGATGATAGAAATTGTACAGTGCTATACTAGACAAACAAGTCATGATGATATATATACATATATGCGGCAATCAATCCTTGAATCGATCATCTTTTCTTTTAAATTTCTTTCACATATGTATGTTTTTCTTTATTATTAATCTCACATGTTATTTAGATCAATAAACATACAACTGGAGTTTAAATATAGTTCTAGAAATGATTTTAACACAACTGATGAATTTTAATAATAAATTTCAATCTTTCAAGTGTAACACTATATATTAATACTTTATTAGTTTGCAATGCGGGTATATATGCATGTTGATCTTATGAAATGCAAAAATAAAAAGTTCATCAAATATTTCAAATACTAGCTAGCATTAATGGGTTTTTGAAGTATATCATCCTGCAGACAAATAAGGCATGTGATATGTAGGGTATATCAACCTTAAATGCTGAGTTGGGGCAACTTACGTTATGCTAGGGATCTAATTGATATTTGTATATGGAGTTTTTAACTGGGTACAATATAGAACCGATACTGCAGATAGGGTTTTGTCATAATGGGTCGAGTAGTAGCATTCTACACCTCCTTTATCTCTGTCTTCTTTTTAACTTGTCTGTTTTGGGTGACATGAAGTCACGTGAATGGCTTCCAGGCCTCTTCTTCTTCTTCTTCTTCTTCAACTTACAAGACCCTTAACACTATTAATTAGGTCCCTTTTAGCCCTTGTTATTCATTATACACCGTTTCTTTTGTTATCTATACATACATATATATATATATATATATATATATATTGTCCATCTTTTACTAGACATAACAGGCAGTCTCTCTTTTTCTCTCTCTCCATGACTCCAATCTATGATCTGAACCAACCGTCCTCTTCTTTTACACTAGTGGAGCGAAAAGATGATCAACAACTGCAACTCTTCCTGTCACCTCATCATCATGCTGCTGCTTCTTTCTCAGGTCCTACTTTCTTCAACACACCCCATCAAGACCATACAGGATCAAGCAAACCTATTGGGGACTCATCACATCAGCATGATCACAAGGCAAGAACGTACATGTGAATTTCATTTGTTTTGATTTTACATTTTTGTTGTTACATTAATCTGTCGCTCTTTAGTGCATGATCATGCTATATATGGTGTATCTTTGGTAGTACTGTTTAATTGCATTTAACTTCAGAAACATCTTCAGTCTTTTAATTTATGAACCCTTTTCTTCTTTCACTAATTTAATCTGTGCTCATAGTCTCTAGAACTCTAATTCTCGACCTTATCATCATAATTTTGCTGGGCTAATATGTATATGTCTCTGTGCATACACAAAAGATAATCATATTATGATCTGCTTAAGTAACCTTTCAGTGAATTTGTTTTTGTCTTAATCATAGGTTGATAAGTACATAGCACCCATCAGATCGAGCGATCACAGACCCCTTTCTTCATCTTCATCGTTGCAAGCAGCCGTAAATTGTAATATCGGGATCCACAAATTGCCGCCATTTAAAAGAGAGGATGAAGATTATCAGAAAGGAAGTGGCGATGAATCATCCAAATGGATGCCCTCAAAGATGAGAATAATGCAAAAAATGATGAACTCTAATTGCTTTGAGTTCAATGATAAGCCAGTGAAATTTACAGTCAAGTTTCAAGATCACCAACAATATCAAGCTACTAACAATGAGATAAACTCATCCTGCAGCAACGGCAACAACAATATTAGAGTCTGCTCCGACTGCAACACCACCACTACCCCTCTTTGGAGGAGTGGCCCTCGTGGCCCTAAGGTGATCCTCTTGTTGGAAAAGTCTTTTAACTCTTTTCTTTTCTTTTTTTTCCTTTTACATATATCAGAAGGGAAAGTCTGTTAACTGTTCGTTCTACTCATTCTTCGAAGTATTTCGTTGAACTTAATTTATTACTCATAATACTGTAATTAAGTCTTGCTTAGTCTAGAATTTCTATTTCTAAACTCTGCATAATTTGGTATTTGATGCAGTCCCTTTGCAATGCTTGTGGGATCCGACAAAGGAAGGCCAGACGTGCAATGGCGGCTGCAGCAGCAATTGCAATGGAGACATCATCTACAAAGGCGGCTAAGGTTAAGGAAAAAAAGTCGCGCACAGGCCATGCATCACAATGCAAGAAACTGTGCAAGCCTCCTGATCATCCACCACCTCCTTATAATCAGGGCCAAAAGCCAAAAGTTAGCTTCAAGAATCTGGCGCTAAGTTTAAGCAACAATTCTGCTCTTCAACGAGTGTTTCCAGAGGATGTTGAAGAAGCAGCAACGCTGCTTATGGAATTATCATGTGGTTTTATTCACGGTTGATTTTTCCTTTTCTTTTTTTGTTCAGATATATAAAATAATTTGCTCTAGTCAGTTTCTTTAGTTAATTATAGGACGACTCAATTAGGTATTACTTGCCATTTTAATCTGTTTTCTTGATTGCAAGTGAGAGATTTTTAATTTCTTCAATGTTGCAATCAAAATTATGGGATTGCTTTCGTTTAAGCTTCACTTGAAATAATGGAAATAATAATAATGGTATTTTGTGATAATTGCTGATCCAATCTTTGTGTAATAACATTAATTGAAATTAATTAAGCATAAGCACACATCTTTATTAGAGATTTATATTTGTATATTATAAATAAATCTCCCTAACAAAATATGTGAATGGTGCCAAGAAAAGTATTCTTGATATATAGATTCTATCTTTTGTGTGATGCAAATAAAAGTGCCATGAGACAGTACAATTATGTGATCCAGGTTGAGATTATTGTACCACTGCTAAGTGCAGACACCACAGATTTAAAATGATAGAAGCCTCAGCACCAGAAAAATCTCAATAGTGCTGTTCATAGGGAAAATAAATGTCTGGTTAATTTGTTTGTTTTATAGAAACTTTCTCAAAAAATGAAAAATGCAACCCTACATATAAATTCTTGGATCTGTAATCATTGTTTTAAACTTACATTTATTCGTAAATGTTAACGAATTAATTTCACCAATCAGCATTTTGGTATAATTGCTAATAATATAATTATGGAATAACACATATCAAGGGATCATTTTAATTAGTTTTGTAAATATTTAATATTAATAAATTAATTAGTATAGTGAGTTATTACACAAATAATGTTGTATGATCAAATGTTAAATATCTATCATATAGAAACAAAATAGATTGAAATACTGATTATATATAATTTACAGTAATGGTAATAATGAGAAATATAAATATTATTAATAATCTCTTTCTTCTTCTTCATCTTACCTTTCCTTTCCTATTTTCCCTTCAAACCAAACTTGCATTCCCAAGTCAAATTCCGCCGTTTGATCTTGCACTCTCAAATTGTTTGTCTTTTTTACTCATATTGTCAGAATTTCGTCAAAGAAATCAAGAAAAATAGCAAAATCTTTGTTGAATCTTTTTGTTGATTTTTCTAATCTCTCTCTCTCTCTCTCTATATATATATATATATATATATGTAAATTTTATGGTTTTTTTGTTTTAAAATAAAGTAACCATATTTTATTTTAATATGGTAACAAGATAATGATAACTTACATAATTTTTTTTACGATAATTTAGTTTTTCCTTTGTTTGAGGAGAAAATTGACCTATAATTTTCAATACACTAAAAACAGAAAAATATTATTAAAAATAGAAAAGGATGCACATAACAAACATGTAATCCAAGAAAATTTACCTTTTATATCCTTTAAATTTAGAAGAAATCAAGGCATGAGGAGAGCGATAAAACTAGTGAATTTAAATAATAAATTACATTGACATAAGGAGGAGTATATTTACTAATGGTATCATCTGAAACCCACAACTTTGCATATTAGAAAAAACATTTATTTCTTTCATTATTTAAAAAAAAAAGTTATTATATATATATATATTACATAAATATTTTTTCTCTCATTTAAGTCAAATTATTTAAACATGTTTTTATTTTAGAAATAAAGTATATAAAGTATATTGTGGTTTCGATATTTTGTAATCTTCAACATGTAATTTTATTTTCAAACAAAAATAGACATGTAGTTTTAAATCGTGACAAGAAAATATATCTCACTATTAAAATTTTTTAATTTGCAAATGCTTAACCATATTTATTTAAATCAACTATCATTATTATATTTTTCGTGGTTGATAATATGAGTTTAGAGTTGAACGACTCAAAACATTATTATTTAACTGTTAAATCGATATTACTAAATCAATGGCTTATTAAATCACAATTTAATGGTTAAATATAGAAATAATGAACTTTTAAACTCTAAATCTATATTATTAAACACATACAGTATGATAATGACAGTCAATTGGTATAAATGTAATTATATTATTATAAATTAAAATATTTTAACAGTGAAATATATTTTTTTATCACGATATATAATTATATATATTTTTTATTTTAAATAATATTATAATCAAAATAATAAAATTATAAAATACTTTTATATATTTATCTCTTTATTTTAATACCATCAACACCAACAGCCGAACTTTGCCTCAAAAAAATGGATATCCGTTGCGTGAATACTCTAAGTCAGAAATCTCTCCTTCTCTAAACTTTTCTTTTCTACCACCGCCAAATATTACATTTATCTGTAATAAGACCATTTGCATTATCGCCCTAATTTCTGGTAATCATTTAAATTAATGCTTCACAATTCACTTTTACTTCTTCAAGACGGCATATAATATTTTTTTCTAAATTCTTAATATTTTAAAATTAAAATTTTCATAAAAAATATTATATACTATATTAAATATTAAGTGAGTAAAAATCAAGATAAATATTGGTAGAATATTTATAATTTTTTAAAATAAATTATAAAAATTACTAATTTGAATTCTGACGTTTTTTTTTAAATAAATTATGGTTGTAATTTGCTTCATTTTCTTAAGAAAAAGACTTTCTGATAATTAAGCTTTGAATAAAGGATTAAAAGTCATTGTAACACCAAACTAGTCGAAGTATTATAAAACCAAACGAGTCAAACTATATTCTTAAGAAAAAAATAGTCAAACTGTTTACCTTGGAATCATGAAGTCCTGCATATCTTCTAAATTAATAATAAATAAATATAATGTCGGTCCATGATCTATCATCTGTATATACATAAAGTTCACAGTTATAATTAACATTTAATAATTGTTTTCCTCAAAATGAAAACAATTAATAGTTAGTTATTTTTCTTAAAAATAATATATCATCCATTCTATTATAAATTTTAGAATATCTATAAAATAATAAATTAGTCTAATTTAATTACTTATTTATAATAAATCGTATTAACTATTTTGTTAATTCGTGTAAAGTAACAATTATTATATTTAAAAATTATTAATTTTTTTTATTTTGGTAAAAGTAATAATTTATCAAATAATATTTTAAATTTTGTATAGTGGGAAAAAATATATAATAAAAAATATGTTAAAATATATTTCTATTTTATAAAATTATTACATGATTTAATAATAAGATATAAAAGAAAAAGAAAGCTTTAGGAAGGAGTGACATGGGCCGTTACAACCCAAGTACAAAGCGAGACCCGAATTTGGAGAAAGCCTCATAATTGTGCAACAAACCAGCCACAATGCGTTCGCGAATAGAAGATTCCTACACCACTTATTACAATAAGTCCCACATATTTTGGATCCAAGTCTACTACTATCTTAGATTCCGCTTCCTTCCCTGTTGTAAATCTAATATACTTTGATCTCAACCATCCACTGGCCATCTCCATATCCCTTTATTCAAATCTTACGGTCATGATTTCATGAAGCTGACAAAAATTTATACCTACCACAAAGAACACAACTTGTTGCCCATGACTCATTTTAGTTACAAGGTACAACGTCGCCCATAAATTTTTTCCAAACAACATTCATCAGATAATTTCCCATTTATGTCCTCCACCCAACAACAACTGATAAAAAAAGAAATTATGTATTATAAATAGTAAAAATTAAATAAAACGAGAAAAATCATCATTCAAGTGTCAAGAAAGTGATGGTTCTCTAAAAACTCTATAAAAAGCAAATATTTATTCCACAGTAGTAATATCTGTAAACGTTTGATATTTTAACTTGGGAAAAGATTTTTGGGTGCTCTTGATTGGTCTAGATTCTGGAAACCCTAACCCTGTAAAACTGTTTTTGTATTTACATGAGGGAGAGATAGGCATGTTGTGAAAGAGATTCTGCCACCCAAGAATCCCAGATTACACCATTCGAGAAAAATTTTAAAATTTTTAAAAAAAGTTCCTTTTTTTTTTTGTTTGTCTTTGAATGAATGAAAATGGGAAGTATTTTCATCCATTGATACTCAATCTTAATTCCTTCAATTTCTTCCATTCATTTTCTTTTGGAATTTGGTAACATATTTTTGTGCAGATTGTGGTATTCTGAGAACCAAAAAAGAACTGTCTTTTTCTGCATTGGTGCTTAGTCACTCACCACCCACCATCATCAGATCTGAAGCCTTAAAATTTCATATTTTTTTAACATATATATATGTATATATATATATACACACACACACAACTAGCACTATTATTATTCACAGACAAAAATCACTATATTATCACCAGCCCATCTTTCCACTTATTTCATGGAGCACAATTAATCTCATTCTTCAACCTCCCTTTTGTTTTCTTTTCCTCACCAACCCCATTTCCCTTTAGCTTCTCTTTTCACATTTAAAGAAAAAAAAAAAGATCAAATCTTTCTTTCTTCTGCTCTCTTTCTTTGTACATTTCAACAAAAATAGAATATAATTAACTCTCTTCTTTGTACATTACACTCATGGAACGTGCAAGAAAGTTGGCTAACAGGGCAATCTTGAAGCGGTTGGTTAATGAATCAAAGCCGCACAAACACCACAGCCGCAATGAATCATCAGCAACAACTCTGTTAAACTCTTCTTCTTCTCCTATATTGTACACTCCTTCAAGGTATGTTTCATCATTGTCATCTTTTGCTTCAAGAAATCCCAGATCAGGTTCACTCCCAGGAACAAAAAGTATTGGTTATTATGGTATTGGGTCACAAGTTAGATCCATTTCTGTCGAGTCGTTGAAACCAAGTGACACTTTTCCTCGCCGTCATAACTCAGCTACAGCAGAAGAGCAAAGCAAAATGGCCGAGTTATGTGGGTTCGATAATCTTGATTCTTTAATAGATGCTACTGTGCCTAAATCCATTAGAATTGATTCAATGAAGTTTTCAAAGTTTGATAATGGTTTAACTGAGAGCCAAATGATTGAACATATGCAAGATTTAGCATCAAAGAATAAGGTTTTTAAATCATACATAGGGATGGGGTATTATAATACACACGTTCCACCTGTTATTTTGAGGAATATAATGGAGAATCCTGCTTGGTATACTCAGTATACTCCTTACCAAGCTGAGATATCTCAGGGGAGATTAGAGTCTTTGCTTAATTATCAAACTATGATTACTGATCTTACCGGATTACCTATGTCCAATGCTTCATTACTTGATGAAGGGACTGCTGCTGCTGAAGCAATGGCTATGTGTAATAATATACTAAAAGGAAAGAAAAAGACTTTTATTATTGCGAACAATTGTCACCCACAGACTATTGATATTTGTAAGACCAGAGCTGATGGTTTTGATATTAAGGTAGTTACTATGGATCTTAAGGATATTAATTACAAATCTGGGGATGTTTGTGGAGTTTTGCTTCAGTATCCAGGGACTGAGGGTGAAGTTTTGGATTATGAGGAGTTTATCAAGAATGCTCATGCTAATGGGGTCAAGGTTGTTATGGCATCAGATTTGTTGGCTTTGACAATGTTGAAGCCTCCTGGTGAACTGGGGGCAGATATTGTTGTTGGATCAGCTCAGAGGTTTGGCGTCCCAATGGGATATGGAGGTCCTCATGCAGCTTTCTTGGCTACCTCACAAGAGTACAAGAGGTTGATGCCTGGAAGAATTATTGGTCTTAGTGTTGATTCTTCAGGGAAGCCTGCTCTGAGAATGGCGATGCAAACTAGGGAGCAGCATATACGCAGGGACAAGGCTACCAGTAACATCTGTACTGCTCAAGTAAGTCATTATTGTTCTTATTATTATTAGTTAGTTTGTTTATTTACTTGGGGATTGCTTGTATTGGCGGTAATTAAAATCCATTTGAGATGCCATCCTTTTCAGCAAAAAAATTTGAGATTGATTCAACCTAGCTCAAAATTCGTATTGGGAACACATTCACTTTTATTTTCTTAAACTAAGAGAGCAGAGCTTACTCTAAGCAATGCACTAAGTTAATTTTCATTTAGTTAAAAGAAATCTCTTCTTCTATTCAGGCATTACTTGCAAACATGGCTGCTATGTTTGCTGTCTATCATGGACCTGAAGGCCTTAAAGCCATCGCACAAAGGGTCCATGGTCTTGCTGGAGCACTTGCACTTGGACTGAAGAAACTTGGGACAGTGGAAATCCAGGGCCTTCCCTTCTTTGACACTGTGAAAATTAAGTGTGCTAATGCACAAGCAATAGCTGATGCTGCATACAAGAATGAGATAAACTTGCGAGTTGTAGATGCAAATACTGTAAGTTTAATTATATTTTTTTTTATTAAATGACTACAAGTCAATGTCATGTGGTTTTCAGATTCTGGTTTGCTTTTCAGATCACTGTTTCCTTAGATGAAACAACAACCTTGGAGGATGTTGACAATCTTTTCAAAGTTTTTGGCGATGGCAAGCCTGTATGTGTTACTAAGTATTTCTCATGGTGTTGGCTTTTTCCAGTTAATCATTATTTTTTATTATAAAGCTATTATCTTTCTTTTAAATGTCAGGTCCCATTCTCTGCTGCATCTCTGGCACCGGATGTTCAGAATGCAATTCCTTCTAAGCTAATTAGGGAGAGCCCATTTCTAGCCCACCCAATCTTTAACATGTAAACTCTTGTCCTGAAAGTTGAACAAGATTGTCATTTGGATGCCACTATAATTTTGTTCTTTTTGGTTTTTATAGGTACCATACAGAGCATGAATTGCTCAGATACATTCATAAGTTACAGTCCAAAGATCTCTCTTTGTGCCACAGTATGATTCCACTGGGATCTTGTACAATGAAATTGAATGCAACCGCTGAAATGATGCCAGTGACATGGCCTAACTTTACCAATATTCACCCCTTTGCTCCTGTTGATCAGGCTCAGGGTTTTCAGGTAGGTAATTTCCATGTTATTTATACAGAAAATTGAAAGGTGTTGCATATGACCAAATATTGCGCATGAACAGTCAAACTAACTTTTCTTTTAATTCTTGTTCTCTTAGGAAATGTTTGATAACCTGGGTGATTTGTTGTGTACCATCACTGGTTTCGACTCGTTCTCATTACAACCTAATGCTGGTGCGGCTGGCGAGTATGCCGGGTTGATGGTTATTCGTGCATATCATAAGGTATGCTGATTGCCTAAATGGGAATAGTTCTCTTATTTCTCAGTAGGTAGCAGCAATAATTTTTCTTACTATTGTGGCCTACTAAGACATTTTTCACATTTACCTTTTTAAAACAAAAAATTAAAATGCTGAGAACTTAAATCAAGCACATTGAACCACATTTTTTCTGAGACTTTTTTCTGTCTTTATAATTTTTCTTTTTCTAAATGAGAGAAAGTTTTATGAGTTTAATTCATAGTACACTGAAGCTGAGTGTTTCTAGTTTTATTGGACTCTTTCCTCCATTGCTAGGAAATCTTATAGGATAAGTCTAGGTGTAAATGCACTCAGCCCATAATTGTACACATGTTTCAATTTATGAAATATGAAAATAATTAATTCATGTACTGTTTCTCAAATATTGAATTCTACAAAAGCATGTAATAGTTTTGGCTTGCTCCTGCCGTGATAGATTTTCTTCTTTCTGTACATGTGTTTGGAAAACTCTTGACCTCACTTATATCATTCCTTCAATAGGACCTTCCTAATGTTTCCTATGACCCTTTTTACCTCCATCAATTAACTGTGCTAATCTCCCTCTGAATCAATGCTGTAGTCAAGAGGAGATCATCATCGCAATGTGTGCATTATACCTGTTTCAGCACATGGGACAAATCCTGCAAGTGCTGCCATGTGTGGAATGAAGATTGTTGCTGTTGGAACTGATGCCAAGGGAAACATTAACATTGAAGAACTAAAGAAGGCTGCTGAAGCCAACAGAGACAACCTATCAGCACTCATGGTACGGATATATTGTTTCCTTGATGATTTAATTTTGCATTAATGAAAATTTCAGTAGAAGTGAGGTTGAGAGCTTCCTATGTGCTATCGGTTGTCTTATTTTGATTTAAATGCTTAGGTTACATATCCTTCAACCCATGGAGTCTATGAAGAAGGCATTGATGAGATATGTAAGATTATTCATGACAATGGAGGTCAAGTATATATGGATGGGGCAAACATGAATGCACAGGTATGTTTTCCATATCGTCTTTCTTTATTTTACTATTACATGTCGGAGTCTTACTCTATGCCATTAGCTCTCCTGTTAGATACGGAGATATTACATCATAAAAACATATTTCTTAGAAAACGTGTAAGAGCATCCCCAATAAGTTCTTAATTCATGCTCCTTCTCTATTATAAGGAGTATATTTTCAAAAATTAGACTTCCAAGAGACTCCCTAATTCATCGTTCTTCCTTAAAATGACTTAAGAGCCACATTCTCTCTCCTTAAATTTAAGGAAGGAGAAAGTGACTCTCTCTCCTTTACTTTTTTCCATCTTTGTTTTTCAAGTCACATTCTCTATCCTTACTCATTTCTCTCTTTTTACTTTATTAATAAAAAAATTAATTAGGAAGTAAAATAGAAATTATTGTTGGAATACATACGCATTTCAAGACAAATTAAAATAGAGAGTTAATTATTTATATTTTAATATAGAGACATATAGGAAATATTGTTGGGGATGCTCTAAGTGGCTTCAGTTCTCATGCATCTTTTATTCTTTTTCTCAACATAACTGCTGGGTGAGGATTGACATTGAGGAACTTATTAAGCAATTCAAAACTGCAGATATATTCTATGTAATCTTGAAAGAAGGGGTGTGTCTGGCAAAGTTATGGATCATTCTGCAAATACAGATCAGGATTTTGTGCAAACAATTTTCAAATTGATAACTTTTGCATTTTATTATTTGCTGTATAAACTGCATTCGAAATTTCAAAAAAATATGAAAGAGAGATGCTATTCCTATTTTCGTCTTTTTGCTGATGTTTTTCATCTTTGAATGTTCATGTTCTTACTTGGCAGAAATCATAGATTTAATTGAATAACTGGCTGGTAATCTGAATTTAACTTTTTCCATAAATGTGCATTATTGTGTCATAAACATTGTCTGTTAATTATGTCTGTGCATGTATTAGCATTGTACATTTATATATAAAACTTTTGATCCTTTCAGGTGGGTCTGACAAGTCCAGGTTTTATTGGAGCTGATGTTTGCCATCTCAACCTCCATAAAACATTTTGCATTCCACATGGAGGTGGTGGTCCTGGCATGGGTCCTATTGGTGTGAAGAAACACTTGGCACCATTTCTACCTTCACATCCTGTGGTACATATTCTTATTACAGTGAATAACTTGCCATGCATCATCTAGTCTTGACTATGCAATTGCATGATTGAGTTCTTGGGACGATGGATTCTTGTTAGGAAACTATTTCCATTCTTCATTACCTTTGTTTAACCATCCATTACTTAAGATTAAAAAAATCAGTTTTTTTTTTTAATTTTCAAATTTTTTTGGTTGTATTGAAGATATCTACAGGTGGTATACCAGCCCCTGACAACGCTCAACCATTGGGAACCATTTCAGCTGCACCATGGGGCTCTGCACTTATCTTGCCGATATCTTATACTTACATAGCAATGATGGGGTCTCAGGGACTAACTGACGCTTCGAAGATTGCCATCTTGAATGCAAACTACATGGCAAAGCGTTTGGAGGTTTCTATTTGTCCATGACTTTTTCTTTTGTGTTCTATAAGAATCAATCAGTACCCTGAGCGAGTATTATCACTGAATTGAGTAAATTCATGCTTCTCCTTATGGCTATATTTGCAATATGTTTGACACCCTGTTGATTTTACACATTTCAATAGAACTTTGTGACTTGTGAGCTAACTGTGAATTTAATTTGTAGATGAGTTTTCTTTTTCTCTTAATGTTCTCTGCTATGGGTTGCTTCACAGAATTACTACCCTGTTCTTTTCCGTGGCGTGAATGGAACATGTGCCCATGAATTCATTATAGACTTGAGAGGCTTTAAGGTAGTTCATATATTTTAGATTTGTTTTATTGTAGACTTCCTTTCTGTCATGAATATACTATGAGGCATTCTTCTTGTAGAATACTGCTGGTATTGAACCTGAGGATGTTGCTAAACGCTTGATGGACTATGGATTTCATGCACCAACAATGTCATGGCCTGTTCCAGGCACACTTATGATTGAACCCACTGAAAGTGAAAGCAAGGTAAAAGCTGTGAAGAATCTCCTTTCTGTTTCATATTTCTCATCTCTTATGGAGAGTCAATCAAATTCAACTTTCTTTCAGGCCGAGTTAGACAGATTCTGTGATGCTCTTATCTCCATTAGGGAGGAAATTGCAGAGATTGAGAATGGAAAAGCTGATGTCCACAATAATGTCCTAAAGGTTAATGCTTGGTTCCTTTCTTTTTCTTTTTTAGTAAAACTACTACAAGTAAAATACACAAATGTGTTTATAATTTGGATTTGTACTGGCATGGCATTGATTCACTTCAGTGTATGTAATTGTTCTTTAATTCATGAGCCTCTGGCAATTATCTAAAATGTGAAAATGCAGGGAGCTCCTCATCCACCATCTTTGCTCATGGGAGATGCATGGACAAAACCATATTCTCGGGAATATGCAGCATTCCCTGCTTCCTGGCTTCGTGGTGCGAAGTTCTGGCCAACTACAGGTATGCGACTCGTATCTATGTCAGTCTTGAAGTTTGAAACATTTGCCTTTTTGAACTTTTGATCCTTGCCATTGGTTTCACTTTCTGTTTCTAAGGACTAGGTCCAGATATAAAATTGCAGACAAAGTAAAACTTTATTATCTTTTAATACTGTCTATTCTTCAAGTTCTCAATTAAAAAGACAGATGTTGAGTTTAAATCACCATTGACACAGTGATACAATGATCCAAAGACACTGTCCATCTTTTTCTGTCTGACTCTGCAATTTCAACCATTCTTGTAATGAGTGAATACTTTGTTCATAGCACAGAATCGAAAGTATTATGTTGGTTAAGGATTCATGTGTTTACTGACAATTTCTTCCGGGGAACTGTTATTTTAGGACGAGTGGACAATGTATACGGTGACCGCAACCTCATCTGCACCCTTCTCCCAGCATCACAGTATGTGGAAGAACAGGCTGCAGCTAGTGCTTAATCATCGCCATGGATGTGTTCCTCTGATGCAAAGGCTCCCTTGCGAACACGAAAGTCAAAAAAAAAAAAAAAAGCATCTCTCTCTTCAACTCTGTATATACACTATCCATATTCATATGCTCATTGCAGCTCCAAACTGTCATTTCTCAGTATATGGATAAACAGCTGCTCTAATAACAACTGTTGCTGATTGCAACATAACTGCTGTAATTATTATTTCTCTCCATCTTTATTTCCTCCTGCTTCCAGCTCTGAGTTCATAATAGCCGTGTATGTCCCATTTCTGATTATAAAAAAAAAACAAAAAAATCCTTTTTTTTTTTTACAATGAATAGAGCTTGCCTTTATGTTACAAATTTATGCTACATTGTATAGGTAAAGGAAAGTGCTAACACCAACTCATTTACATAACAAAGATAAAAAAATCTCTGCTACATCTTTTGTGTGGGGTGTAAATAAATTAAAAGAAAATGAATTAGTTCAAGTTTCTACAGAAAACAAATGAAGTACATTACTTGCATGATGCACCCCACATGGACAACTTGTTAACTGAGAATCCAGAAAAAATATTTGGTTATGCAACTTTATCGTTATGGTTATACAATGGTGGAATTAACAGTTTTTCTTTTTCTTTATTATCTTTTTTCAATCCCTGCAATTGGGAAGGTTTATTTTCATGAAAAGCGTCCTGCATGGGAGGAAGGACTGTTTCTTTCATTATTTAATTCGAGTTGGTGCAGATTTGGACGACAAAAGCAATTAATATTGGCGTTCACTGAGGAACCAAAGGTGTCGCTGGTGGGTGGTCCAGTCAGCTTCTGAGTAATGGAGAAACCAGATGATGTTTTTGATAATAAATAAGTTTAAGCTAAGTACTAGGAGAAAGAGTATATAAATATAGAGAAAGATAAAATTACATATTTAATTAATTAAAATAACAAATACATAATCACATAATTCATCGCTCAACACGTGTATTTGTATAAAATAGTCGACTAGCATTTCATACTTCAATATTTATTTATCAGATACCTCTACTTGCTAAATTGATTATACATAAATATCGGAGTGCTGACTTAGCATATATATAACTCAAGGCAGACTTAAAAAATCAAAAATAAAATTTGACGCACTTTAATTTAATCCTCAATTCTTTTAAATGTCTTTTTTGATCCCTCTAAATATTTTTATTATTCCATGATTTATGTAATATTTCTTTTTAATCTCTATAATTGGTTTTAACTATTTTTTTATATTTTTAGAAAATAATATTTTTTAAAATATTTTTTAATATATATTTATTTAGGTGTAGAATTTTGAATAATATGTTTATTTGGAGAAAATTAAATAAGAGAGCAAAATATCTTTTACTTGTTTGTTTGCTTGTTTAATAACAAACACATTTTATTTAAATTTATACGTAAATAAATATATTATTGAAAAGTTTAAAAGTCAATAAGATAATTTAGAAAATATAAAATATTTAAAAAATTATAAGAGTTAAAGAAAAATCTTATATAAATTTTATGGAATAATGGAAAAAAATTTAAAGGATTAAAAAGTATTTTTATAAAACTATAAGGATTAAATTAAATTCTTGTTATAATAATGATAACTGCTTCAGCTATTTTTTTTTTTCAATTTTAAGTGTGCGTGAGTTACATACGTGTCAAATCAACACTCGAGTGTTTACATATTATTAATTTAATAAGTAAAAGTGTCTAATAAATAAATTGTAAAATATGAAGTGCTAATTGACTATTTTGTACCGATATAGATATTTAATGATATATTTTACCAAATGCCTAATATAGTCATTTTCTAAAGTTTAAAAATAAAATAAATAAATAAAACATAAATTGAAGTATCACTTAATTTGTTATTTAGTTTTAATGTAATTATAAAATTATAATTTAATTTATTTCAAGTTTTGAATTTTAATTATTCTTTAATTTAGTTATTTTTATTTTTTAAAATAGTAAATATATTATATTTTTTCTTATTTAATCAATATTTTTTCATTAGCATTAGATTTAATTACAGGTTAAATTATTCACTCAATTAATTTTTATAATATATTTAAATTTGCTTTTATATGATGTATATATTTTATAAATATTATGATTTTTTTACTATAAAAATATATTTTTGTATAAATATGTACTTTTATATATTAAATTTTTTAAAAAAATACATTAAAATCAATAAAAATAATATAATTATATTGTTCTTATTAAAAATAAAAATTAATAAAAACTGTAAATTGAATAAGTTAAGAAAACCAAATTTTTAATATTTTAATACAATAAAATAAATAAACAAAACATAAATTTAATAAAAAATTTAAAAAACGTATTTCTGATATTTCTTAAAAAAAAAAAAAAAAAAGCCTCTTTTAGGCCATTGGCTCGACAAGTTGGGGCGCAGATTGAAATTAAAATCAATTCTAATTAGCCTACTGCAACTTGAAATTTGAATAAATCTACATATTATTCCTGTGATAAAACTGAAATATAATTAATAATTAATAATTAATATAAAATTAAAATTTAAAAAAGTTTATGAGTAAATGAAAACCAAGTGCAAACTTAATAATTGTTTTATGATTAGTATTGTAATTTCAGGAGTTAATTTAGTTCATATGATTCTCTTTGTATAAATACTACCAGCAGCCTTTACCCCTGAATTGATTGAAAAGAAAGCCTCGGGTGTATCAAGAAAATACCATATTTTTACTTCTAATTTTAAGTTATTGATAAAATAGTCAAAATTCTCACATCTTCAACCCCCAAGAATCTTGCCACCCAACACTCCCTTCCCTTCCAATTTACCACATTCATTCAATCTTATTTTTCTTTTCTTTTCTGGGTTGCAAAACCAACTACGCCATTATTTTGTTTTTATTCGATCAATCATGTTGATTGTACACAAAAATTAAAAATAGAAATTGCAAAGAAAGATAATTTAAATTGTGTTTCACAATTGAACCATATATATTTACAGTTTTACAGTCAAACACATTGATAATGTAACTTATTATTATTATTATTATTATTATTATTATACCAGTTATAACAAAATTAAAATGACTTTAAAACATATCTTATCTTAGATAGACGAATTAAAAACGAAAAGAAATGCTAACAAATGCAAGGTCAATTCAAATCCAAGTCACAGGCATTGACATAATCCTCATGTATTAGAAAGAAAAAGGAAAGACGATCCCATGTGTACAGGTTCACTTGCGCTCTCTGTTTTCCCCGTTGGCCTGTTCCGTTAGAGTTGCGTTGCGTTTTCACAATTAACATGTCAGGGACCAAATATATAAAGGTTGAAAAATTAAATTAGATATAACTTTAGAAAGCCATTATATTGAGACGAAAACAAGAGATGGGCACAATCTCAAAATTAATTTGGCATCAACAACAAAGTGTCCACACTAATAAATTATTACATACGCGATGTGGTACCACCTCTACAGAATATATTCTTATATCAAATCACTTTATATCAATTTATTTAATTACATTTTTTCCTGCAATAACTTACATAAATTGAGATTAAATCTTTTTATAGTAAATGAAGTTTATTTTTTCATAAAATATATAATTATAATTTTTTTGGTTACCGTAATTAAGCAAATTTATTTAACTACCATAAATAGAAATAAAGGAGTTGCACTGAAAGAAAATTGTAGCTGGCACTTAATTTTAGCCATACCAACCTATCAATTCAATGACAATTAAGAAGACAATACGTAATTAGGAGGCGAATGGGATGCAGACCTGCCATGCATAATACTATCATTCAACGCTATCACAATATTTGTTATGGTATTGTTTATTTTAAAGGGTATAAATTTTATAATAAGAAATATTTTAGAAATTCTTTTATTTAAATTTAATATATTTTTTATATTATTATTATTATTTACTTCTATATTTTTATAAATATTAACAGTTTAATTTTTTTAATAATTTATATAAATAAAAAAAAAATAAAAGATATAAAAAATGCATTAGTATGCTCGCACTGCTTCACAAAATTTTGTAAACTAATGATAAAAGGTTTTGGACGATGATAATTAATGATAAAATCAGTGAAGATAAAATCCGAAATTTGGACGGTGAAGATGAAATGAAAAGCATCGCGGTAACGATGATAACGAACGCAGGGAACAGTAGGGTAGGCGAAAATTGACTTGTCAAAATAGAAAAATTAGAAATAGCGTAGGCAGCAGTGTTGGAGGGAATGGGGTGAGCGGTTAATTTTAATTAAGTGGTGGTGTGTTGTTTTGTTAGTACTGGTAGCTTGACGAGGAAGTGTGCGCGATCAAGTGCGTAGGTTAAGCGAATCTTCTCTTCTCTATTTACAAAAAGATGGATAAAAATAAATCAATAAAAAAAGGCGCACGTTAAGCCAGTAGTAGATGTAAATACAAAGAAAAAACAAAAACAGACCTTTAAAAAAATTAAAAAAAAAAAAAAAGAAGAAGAAGAAGAAGAAGAAGAAGAAGAAGAAGGAAATTTGTTTTGGAATCGTTAATGATCGATGTCGAAGATGAAACATCTACTAAGAAAATTACATATCGGCGGCGGAATCAATGACCACCAGCGATTAGCGGAGACGACGGCGGCGACTACTGCTACTCGACCGGTTGTTAACCCTAGCGCCGCGGCATCTTCTTCAATTGCGGCGGTTGAATCATCATCATCATCATCATCGCCGCCGCTAGCCGTGGTGGATGGGAGTAGTATTAGCAGTAGCGGTGGTGGTGCTGCGGATTTTAGTTTATTAGAAGAGGAGTTTCAGGTACAATTAGCTTTGGCAATTAGTGTTTCGGATCCGGATATGCGTACGGATCCTGAATCTGCTCAGATCGACGCAGCTAAGAGGATTAGCCTTGGTTGCCCTGTGTCTTCAGTTTCTGTTAGCGATGCTGTTAATCAGTCTCTCTCGCTGCGTTATTGGGTAAGATTGATTGTCAATATATATTGCCTCATTTTAGGTGTAAAAAAAAAAAATTATTTCAACGAGTTAAAGTTAATGTGTTTATTATTATTATTTTTTTGAAATCTGGATCTCATGCGGGTACGATTTGTATTTTCATTTCCTGTTGTAAATCAGTTTGATTCTGAATTTATCATTGGTTTATCATTTTAGACTCGCTTGGGACCTGTAATTAGTTGGCTTTTTCTTATCTTTTCCAGAGCACATTATGTTTTAATGTTTTGTAGAGAATTAGAATATATATTGTTTTGTACTTAAGTTGGAGCATTCTGATTGTGGAGCTGCTTAAACTTGGTGTAAACCTTAATTTTACCTTTTTCGCTACTTCATTTACTACAGAGGTATGATTGATTTTTGTGAATTGAGTTTCACTATGGATCTCATTTCCAATGTTTATTTTGCTCCATAGAAATTTTCCTTAACTGTTATGTGGATGAAGTGCAATTAAAATTTTTCTTGTTTTAGTTTATGTTTTATGGACTTATTTTGGCATGTAATATAGAAGTGTTCGGTGTCAGGAATATGATTAGTTAAAATCCATATTGAGCAGAGTAGTGAAATAGCTTCGATAGAGCTTATGGGAAGTAATTAATGACTGGCATTTTGAAGGAACATGATAGTATTTCCATGTGTTGAAAACATAAATCCGTCATATTTTCTATGTGGTTTACCATGCGGAGGCTTTCATTGGCCTCTGCTTCAGACTAGTTTTAAGCTATGATGCTTATGAGAACTGAAAGTGGTAATCAAGCATTTTATTGAATCTCTTCATATCTGTTGTATCAGCTCCTAACCTTATTTCAAATATCTTTTGTATTTTGTCCCAACGAAAAGCTCTAATATGGGATTCACTTAATCTGAAGAGGAATGGAAATTTAGTTGTTGACCAACAGGTTATGTAAAATTCGAATATGAGGGCGCGTATGCTTTTTCTATTTGTTTTGCATGTCTTTCAGTTAATTAGGAGGTTGGCTTTGGGAGGTTGCATACATGTAGATATTATTATGTGAAAGAATTTCTATTTGACCACACAAAAAATACAAAAGAAACAATCTAGGACTCGAGCTTTTAGTTTCATTCTTTAACCTGCTACTCCCTAGTGAAAATAAATGGATCACGTTTTTGACATTTTTATTAGAACTTTCCCTACCAAGTTTATGTTTATCTAGTGAAAATGTATTTGTTACCTATCCAATTAATCACTAATTTTCAAATGTGTTTCATGCAGAGCTATAATGTTGTAAATTATAATGACAAGGTGATGGATGGCTTTTATGATGTGTATTGCATTTCCTCAAATTCTGTCATCCAAGGGAAGATGCCATTATTAGTGGATCTACAAGCAATATCCATTTTGGATAATGTTGATTATGAAGTGGTATTGGTAAACCGCTTTATGGATCCCGAATTGCGAGAGCTTGAGAGAAAAGCTTATATCATGTCCCTGGAGCAACGAGTCTCTGACGGCTTGCCTTTAAATGGATTAATTCAGAAACTGGCTGATCTTGTTGTTGATAGAATGGGCGGTCCAGTTGGTGATGCTGATGAGATATCGACAAGGTGGACCAAGAGAAGTTATGAGTTACGGAATGCTCTGAATTCCATTGTTATTCCCCTTGGACGTCTTGATGTAGGACTTTCACGCCATAGGGCTTTGCTTTTTAAGGTTGTGAGATCTCTTTTAACTCATGGTAATAAATGAAACTGGCTGATTAATAAAGCTTGTGAACTCCTTGACTTAAAATGAGGCATCTTGTTTATTTCAAATTTTCAATCATCATAATGTAATTGCAATTTGCGAGAAACAGTTATTATCCTTTTCAACTTCTCTAGGTCCTTTCAAAGGATTATCTGCTCAAAATTAACTATTTCAGTCTTGTGGTGTTAGGTGCTAGCTGATAGAATTAATCTTCCATGCATGCTGGTTAAGGGGAGTTACTACACTGGTACTGATGATGGAGCTGTAAATCTGATTAGGATTGATAATGAAAGGTGATTGTCTTTTTACTTGATCTTTTTTCTTTTAAATTGTAATTTAGTGTTTAGTGAAGCATGTATTTTGAATTGGTGTTTGTAGTGTATGCTGTATATCGTTGTCAAATTAAGAATCGAAATTCTTATTTGTGAATAAAAAATCAAAACCTAAAATTTAATATGGATTCTTAAACCATTTAGCTATGATGTAGCTCCATGTAAAACAAACATGTAAATAAAAATTTGAGATATGTGGATCATTTCTTAGGATCATACGGCCAAGTCTCGCTTATAAAGTAATCAAGGTTTAAGTCCTCAACATGATCAATTCTCTTAAAATAAGAAAAGTTTATATAAATCAAATAAACATTGAAAGGCATATTTATATGATAACATGTACTATTAGTCTACCATTTATGTAGTGCAAAAAGAATTGTAAGCCTACACTAGGGTGGATCTTGGAATAATTGGGGAAGATTATAATAGGATAGAAGATGCAAATGCATGCAATCTTAAGACTTATTCAGTTAAGTTTACTATTTAGCTCAGTGTAGATTTTTGCTTTTTTTAATAATAATAATCTGACTTCAAATACTTGGGGAAAGTTGTAGTGGTTTCATTTACAATGATTTTGAAGTTAAATTGAGTGCTAAATCTTCTGGGTCCTATGAATGTGATAAAGAAAAAAATTGATTGAATCAGTCGAATTGTATTGATTTTCCCAATTCACTAGCAAACTGCTTGATTGGGCCATGATTCAAGTACATGGCATTTCACTATTCAAATTGCTAGGATAGGGAATCAAATCAAGTTGTAAGATTTGAATTGAGAACCATGCGGTTCTAACAACTGTGGTTCTATAAATACTCTATGTATGATCTTTTCGTATATATTGTGACCACAGCTGGATTCTGTGTTCTAACTTGGCAAACATTTTCATCATGTCTAAGGTGCACTTTATTAGAAACATTTGAAGAATATCTAATATTACTTTTTCAAGACATGCTGGTGCAAACTATCATTCTTAGTCAAATGTCAATTCATCATCATTTGTATACTTATTTCAAAAAAAAAAATTTGTTTTTATCTCTGCTGTCTTAATGTTTGGATCTGCTATATGTTATTCACTTATTCGCCTTCTTCCTAATAAAGTATAATGGGAATTTTCTTGTTGCTTATATGTTTGTTGCATTGACATGATGCAGTGAGTATATCATTGATCTGATGGGTGCTCCTGGAACACTGATTCCCGCTGAGTTACCCAGCAGCCATCTCTTAAACACTGGATTTGATGCGAGGGGCTTTGCTGATCTTACTGAAACAGCCAAACGTTCTTCTTTGTTACTTGGTGAAGAATCTAGGGATATAGCAGTTTCACCTCATCTGAATAGAGTTTACCATCTCGGAGCCTCAAGGACTGAAGAGGATTTGTTTCTAGGCATTAAAACAAATGAAGCTCACACAAGCCTAGTTGAGAAAAACCAAATTGAGACATTTGAACAGGAGTTTGCTAAGTTTTTCCCATCATCTCACAAACCACATCATAACTCATTAGGTACTGGAAGGCCATCATTGGCAGAAAACATTAAAGTAAAAAATGTCTCTAAGTATGTTATCTCTGCTGCAAAAGATCCTGAATTTGCGCAGAAATTACATGCTGTTCTGTTAGAGAGTGGTGCATCACCACCTCCAGATTTATTTTCAGATACAAACCAGCAGGTCATGGGTGAAGGGAAGGCTCTTGAACAAATTTATCTGAAAAATGGCGTAAATCCAGGTGATGGACGTTATTGTCATTTGGGTAAGTCATTGGCAAGGCATATGCAGTCCCATGAATCCTTGACTACTGAGGATGCACTTAACAATGGTAGATGTAATGCTGAGCAAGGATGGACTGCTGACAGGACAGCTAAACAACAGAGAGAAATGGAAGTGGAGTTCCTGAAATCTAAAGCGTTTTTGTCCTCTGATGCGTCAAGTGACGGACCTTTACTTGTTGAGAATAGAATCAAACAAGAATTGCAGATAGGTGCTATAGGTGCAGATACTATTCATAATGATCCACTAGTAATGGTTGGAAGGCCGATGCATGGGAATCAAATTCATGAACCTTCTTTACCATCAGCAGTTGACTCTTGTCAGTTGCAATCTGAAGATGCCTTGGACTGTGATGATGATAACCGATGCTTCCAAGAGAAGCTGGGGAGAAACTTTAACATGGAAACAGGCAAAGAATCTGCTATGAAGTTGATCGGAACGTCCAACAGTGCTCTGCATATTTCTTGCAATGGTTACAGTGAGAAAATTCACCCAATGCTGGGGGAGGTTGCTGAATGGGAAATCCCATGGGAGGATTTGCAGATTGGTGAACGTATTGGTATAGGTAAGAATCATTCTTATGGAGATATTCAACTGTGATGTTAAAAAGGAAAGCAACTGTTGGAGATTCATGCAATAATATCAGCTTTTGAATTTGATACTAGTGCTAGGAGTTCTTTCTGGCTTCCAACTTTTCGTGTAGCTGCCTTTAGAGTAATGGTTTCTTTAATAGTAGTTTTTTTTGTTCAAAATACTTACTCCGTAGAAATCATTCTTATTTTTCTGATTTGCAAAGAGGGGCTTCAGAGCTGACCATTGTGAAGGCATATATACTTCTTATATGTGGAAAAAAAATACTTAAAGCGGATTTTCTTGAGAGTGCATAAAAGTTGGATTAATTATAGTGTTATTATGAAACATGTAGTTTGCATTAGGACTACCAACTTCATGGTCCATTTTGGTTAGTCTTAAGTCATTCTGTACAGAAGTATAATTATGTATGAATTAGTGATTCAACTTTCTTTGTTTTTTCAAAAAGTTGGCCTCTGCATTTCATTCAACTTTTATTTTTATTTTTATTTTTAAGCACTACCCACATATGTCTGGGAATATAGTTCTTATTTGTTGACCATATGGTTAATGGTAACTGAATTTAAACGATTGCAATTTGAGAAGGGAAAGAAACTGAAATATTCATTTTACTTCCACTCGTATTTAAATCATTCATCAAAATTTGGAGTGATACCTTTTAGAGAGACGTGCGTGTCCATTATGGTAAAGCATATGTTGGTTGGTTGTCCCACCAAACAAGGCAGGCATGCTTGCAATAAGGTTAGATAATGCCATTGAAAGGCAAACCACCTTTTCTATACACGGGTTCCCAATAGGGTATCTATTTTGTTAAAGCTTTCGTTGGTATTCTATCTTACCCAATCTAATAGTTTGCTAAGCTATTATGTTTTTGGATGGTCTTGAAATCCCTAGTTGAGAAGATATGGTAATCCAGTTAACATATTAGTCAATGGCATCTCGTCATTTCTTGTTAAGCAGATATTTGATTTAATTTTTATAGATGCAACTAGTATTAGTGTGCTATATGTGTGTGTGTGACTGCTATGTGCTTTTTCAATAATAGTCTTATGTGATTTCAAAATAAAAATAATAGTCTTAAGTAACATATTGTGATGCAGGTTCATATGGTGAGGTGTACCATGCAGATTGGAATGGCACTGTAAGTTATATCCTTTAACAAAGTATAATTATTCAATCATAGGCATATTATAATATATTACTGGCCGCAGTTATGATAATATGTTTAAGAATTTTGGTGATACGGGCATTCTTCTTCTATATAGGCACATTAATTGGTTTTGAAATTGCCACGATTAATATTTATTGCATTTCTGCAATGATAGTGATCCATTATAGCAAGTCTATAACATCTTTGGTAATGCCTCTGCAATAAGTTTCACAAGGAATTATTGATTTAGTTAGCAAGAGCATGGGGCTTGCTGTCTGAAATTTTAGCTTATGACAGGAAATCTAATGGATTGACTATTTTATTTCTAAAAGCATTGTTGTTTATCTTGATGTCAAATAATTTTTTCTGCATGACAGGAAGTTGCTGTAAAGAAATTTTTAGATCAAGATTTATCTGGAGATGCATTGGTTCAGTTCAAATGTGAAGTAAGCACCTTTATTAGCTTTCTACGTTGTACACTTTTATATGACAACTGTCTGATCATATAATTGTGGTTTTTTAATAATTGAATTGACTCTCATCAATTGCTTTATGCAGGCTGAAATCATGTTAAGATTAAGACATCCTAATGTTGTTCTGTTCATGGGAGCAGTTACTCGGCCCCCACACCTGTCAATACTGACAGAATTCTTGCCCAGGTTTCTTTCTATCTCTCTTTATTTCTCCCTATCTCCCTTTCTCTCTATCACAAACTACTGGTGGATCTATGGCATGATTCTGTTCTTGGGAGCAGTTAGTTAGCCCCCATACATTGTTCATAATAGTCTTATTATGAGCTGAATCAATGTTATGGTGAAAGCTTTAAGTGTTATTCTTGACAAAGATTGTGAATTTAATCTTGGTTGTTCTCAGATTTTGCATGTTGATTTATACCCAATATTTATGCAATGTGTGATCGCAGTCAAATCTCAGGTCATTCTCTACTCTGCAGATCACATGTAAAAGTGTATATTAGTCTTAGATATGTAATATAATATCATTTCAAAGGAAAGTGAAGTCTAATGGTTAATAATGCAATTAGAGGTAATTGTAGGAGATGTTTTGGAGTTTCATTATCGTCCTAGTTTCTGCCTCGGAATCTTTTCAATGAAAATTAGTTGCCATCGTGTTAATTAATAAATTGCTTGCTTTTGTTCTTATCATGTTCCGTACTTATTGGTGTGCAGAGGGAGTCTATATAGGTTACTGCATCGTCCTAATCCACAAATTGATGAAAAGAGGCGAATGCGGATGGCTCTTGATGTGGTACCAGTCAGAATTTCTCTTCTGGTCATTTTGTTTTAGCTCATTCTATTTTCCGGCATTCTATCAAGTAAAATGGTCTTGTGCAGGCCAAGGGAATGAATTACTTGCACACAAGCCATCCTCCCATCGTGCATCGGGATTTAAAGTCTCCAAATCTCCTTGTTGACAAAAATTGGGTTGTTAAGGTTAAAATCTAAATTCTCCCTCTCAAATTATCCCCCAGCTGTGCTAATTTTTTAATGAGATCAGAGTTGACCTAAATTGTTTTTTTGCTGGAGGAAGTAATGGATATTATTTTCCCAAACATGCTTGCATACTTCTTTCCGCAGGTCTGCGATTTTGGATTGTCGCGCTTGAAGCACCATACTTTCCTGTCTTCAAAGTCTACTGCTGGAACGGTAAGACTTCATCATACAAGTCTGATGGGTTTTCTCTTATTATTCTCATATTATTCTTTTTAACCAAATAACAAGTGAGAACTCTGCTTTTGCACTGTAGCCTGAATGGATGGCACCAGAAGTCCTAAGGAATGAACCAGCAAATGAGAAGTAAGTGAAATTAACACTCATGCACATCATACTTGATACTGATAGGCGTGGCTGGACATGGCGTTTTTTTGGAACATTCACTGAAGCATGTTTGTCATACAACTGGAATTGCTCCCTTTCAGATGTGATGTATACAGTTTTGGTATGATCTTATGGGAGTTGGCCACCTGTCAAATCCCTTGGAAAGGCTTGAACCCGATGCAGGTTGTGGGAGCTGTGGGATTCCAGAATAAACGGCTTGAGATTCCAGAGGACGTTGATCCAGCAATTGCTGAGATAATAAATGATTGTTGGCAAAGGTAAGTTGTAGACTTGGCTATTATTTTCCTCACGAATTTGGGTATGCTATGATGATCAGCTTGGATTGCTTCTGCAGGGAGCCAGACTTGCGGCCCTCTTTTTCACAACTTATATCACAGCTACGTCACATTCAACGTTTACGTGTTGAAAGATCATAGCATACAAATCAAACAACAGAGTGACCGGATCAGTGCTACTGCAGTTTAAGTTGGTTCTCTGCTCGAAGAGCTGGAGCAACCACATAAGTCTCTTTTCTATTTGATGCAAAGTAAGAGAATTACTGGACGGCGATGTGTTGGTTCAATCAAAGTGGGGACTAAGCACAAGACCGTCAGTTCAGCAGAGCGGAAATCCTCATTATAAAACTGCACAAGTGCAGTGGAGGATATCATTGGAAAGTTGCTTTTAGTAGCATAAATAATTAGTATCATTAATCTTACTTGTAAGAAATCCTAAAAAAAGGAAAGTGAAAAAGAAAAAGAAAAAGAAAGAGAAAGAGAAAATAATTTTTCAATTTAATTTTCTTCTTCTGTGGAGGTCTTGTTTGGGTAAGCAATCCCAACTCCGGAATTGTATACATGTGATCCCTGCAGGTCATTGTGGAAAAGTAAAAAAAGAGAAGAAAAAAGAAACCAAAAAAAAAAAAAAAAAACAAGTGAAGAATTATCTTGATAAAGTGTTTATATTTATCTGATATTTTGCTTCTTTTCTTTTGGCAGATTTTTGCATTTGTTCTGAAATCTTGTAATAATTAACTGTGAATTCCAGTGTGGATTATTGTAGTTGCCTTTGTAAACTGAAGCAACAAAATTTATCAAACAAAAATCAGATTGAAAATGGTTTCTTGGTGCACGAATGGTTCTCAATTCACCAGACTACGTTATAGGGCCAAGTAGTTGCCTTCGTGAACTTGTCATCATCTAGTGGGCAGCTCACTATTTTTATCGATCTTGGCCATTGATCATGCGGCTAAGCACTGGAGTTGCTGTCTATGAATAAAGCGATGTGCATCTTATCAATACCTAAAATAAAAGAACGGAATATTTAACTTCTCTTTTTTAAAAAAAAATTTAGCAGTATCAACTTTCTCAAAGTCCAATTTGGATTGAACAGGTGATCAAAAAACAGAGTTAGCCATGGGAATTTTAGACCTTCACTTATCACCTAAACCACTTCCAATCTTCTTTTTCCCTTCCACGCCCAACCTCCTCTCACCAATCTTCCCCTTCTCTAAACCAAAATTTAACCAGCGCCACTGCAGAAACCTAATCCCTAAACTACCCTTATCGTCATTTAGAAACGGTAGCAACACACCATCTGAAACAGAGTGCCCTGTCCCACTAGAACAACAGCCCATAAACGAGTACCAGAGTCTCTCCACCTCCTTCCCATTTTCTTGGCCTGCTAGTAACATTGTTGAGTATTGCTCTCGTTTGTTCGTTACTGGCGCTTCTTTTGCACTATTTATCGGATTACCTGTTGCTTGGTTTGGTTCTGTTAGGCCAGAATCTGAGCCATTTAAACCAATTATTGCAGCTGCTTCAAGTGGGATTCTTCTTGTTAGTCTTGCTGTTGTGAGAATGTATCTGGGTTGGGCTTATGTTGGTAATCGATTGCTCAGTGCCACTGTTGAATGTAATTCTCTCTGTTTCTTTTCTTGCACTTCATATTGGCTATTTTTCATCTTTAATTGAATGATGGGCAGCTTTTTTATCTCTCTTTTGTTGCAGACGAAGAGACTGGATGGTATGATGGTCAGGTACATAAATTTTTTTAATCTTCCTTGGATTGTTCCATGCGCTTTTCGTCACTTTTTCTATGCCCAGATGCCATGACGAAATCTAGCGTTGGCCTTTTTTAGCTTTTCTTTTAGCAATTCAACTTTAAAGCCAATGCCATCCTACAAACTAACCAAAATTAAATCGATGGTTTGGATTTGCCATTTGTTTCAATAAGTCAATGCTCTCCATTTGTTGTAGTATCATCAAAGACTTGTGATTTCTCAGACCAACAGACATAAGGCGATATCCGAGTACACAGGCCGAGCAGTTGCGCCATTGGACTAGCCCATGAAAGTAGATTGCTTGAGGTGTACATAAAGTTGGTTCTAGATGCCACTTGACCAATTGTTTAAACCCAAAAGAAAAAATAAGTTATTTACTGTGATTGTTGAATGTTCCCCACTAGATTTCCCTTAAAACTGCACAACAAACAGTTGCGCAAATTTAGGACATCCAAGTAACTTCAAGAAAATGTCAGAATGGATTCATGTGTCTTGGCTGGCTAAGTTGTAGGGTCCAGAATGCAGGCTTGGTTCAAGCTTCTTCCATATTCCCCACACGTTAAAAATAAAACATTGTTGTCAAGTAGATCTAGTACTTACATATATATTGCATACTTGTTCTGAAAATAAATTGAATCTACTAAACAGATATGGGTGAAGACAGCTGAAGTTTTGGCACGAGATCGACTTCTTGGTTCGTTTTCAGTAAGTGCATTATTTTAGAGTGTTTTCCGTTGCTATTGATAGTGGAGAATTTGGAGACTAATGGCCTCTTTCTATCAAGCTAAGGAAATTAACAATAGAACTAATTGAAGTTCCTTATTTTCTATTTCTTATATAGGTTAAGCCTGTACTGAGCAGATTAAAGTACACTCTTCTAACTCTTGCAACCTTATTACTTGGATGTGTTGTTCTCTTCATCAATATTGAAGGAGCACAAAAGGGCGTATATGTAACATCTGAAGCAACTAGAGATAGAACTATACCTGGAGTTTACAACGATGATTCAGCCAGATCATTTGAGCCAGATGCATTCTGCGGTGAGCCAGATCTTTCATAGTTGCCAAAGATTAAGCAGTTGTTAATACTTTGTATAGGTTAGCATAAATTTATTAGCTTATTCTAGCTACATATCTAATTATGTACAGGTTTACAGGTGGCCTGCGGCCATATCTTGCATACTGTAAGATATTCTTCCATATGGTGGAAGAATATTGTGAACATATTGACAAGTGAAATAGCATTGAAATTTACTCACCTCTCTCTTGTTTGTCTTCACGTCATAGATGCTTTGTCATGGGTTGCCATTCAATAGAGTGGGCTACCTGGATTCAGGTTATGTGTCTTGATTTTGGAGAAAATGTTAAATAAACTCAGTTTACCAAGTCATCTATAGGTAAATTGAATTAAATATTGATATGTCATAAGTGATGTATTTGTATTGATTGGTTAATACAAATGTAATAACTAACAGATGATACCACATATGTTGTTGCACAATTGGTTTTATCTACGAATCATGTGGTAGAGTAAGAATTTCTCACTAATTTGATTAGCATAATGATAATAAGGCATTCTATGGATAAGTTACAGACCTTCGAGTCGTGCAGAACCCTTTATCCTATGTGTTAAGTGGGTTTAATGTATGTTGTGGGTTGATTGATGTGCTATATCACGGGATGAAAACTATATCTAATCTTGGGGGTGGATTGGGTTATAGACTTCAGGGATGATTTGCTTCTAATCTATTGCTTGAGATTATCAAACTATCAAATACCATTCCATCTTGGTTGCTAATTTTTATTTTATGGTTAAAGGTCCCACGGGCACAGACCTTTAGTCGTGATTATATATGTAAAAGTATAAAAAGATATGATACATTGTATCTATTGGCTTTCCCCTTCTTTTAAACTATTCGGCAGTTGATATGAACTTGACAATATGGAGTGATTATGAGTTCACTCCTGCTAACAGGCATGGATACAAACATGGGAAACGATATATATATAAAAAATATAAATGATGGTTAAACCATTAGGGTTTAATTCCTTAAAAGATGGCTCGATAATCTGTGGCGTCATGCGCCGCCAGCTTACAACTGCAGCCCACCTCTCGGGATAGGCCATTCTGTCTGAATCCATTGTATGCTGCATTCTTTTTGTTTTTTCTGGTAGAACTCGGCAAACATCATGGAGCACTGAAAAGGCTGCAATAAGAGGGGTGTGGTCGAAGCAGACAACCCATTTTGTTCATGGGTGTGCAAATAGCTTTAATATAAAAGCATGTCTGGAGATATGGGTTGAAACTTGTAGATATGTCCATGATGGACCAGGTTGGATTCAACTGTCTTTGCAGGCATGAGCTTTGTCCTATCAGGAATCTTACTAAATTTTCTTTACTATATATTCATTCTTTGCCTACGTCAATTCTTCCATCATCCAATCAATATAGTTGGTTATCCAACACGTCAAGAAACAGAAAAAGAAAAGTACCCATGAGAAAAATTTTGATACTTAGTGATCTTAGTCTTTTCTTTAAAAAGAAAATTTGTCAAGATTTTTGGAAACTTTGATTCTTTTATACTAGCAGATCATTGCTTTAATTTTAGATGATAAGGATTGAAATTTCGTAACAATCATGTGAGCCTTTAGACCGGAAATTGATACTTTATTTTATATTTAATAAATATATAATAAATTTTTTATATTTTTTATTTAATTGATATTTAAAAATAAAAAACTTAAAACTATTATTGCTTTAATATAAATATTTTATTAGATTTAAATGAAATATTTTATTTTTTTATATATAAATATTTTTTAAAATACTTTTTATTATAGAAGTTATACATTTTAAATAAAGAACATCATTGGAAATGCTCTTATAGTATAATATATAATTGTTTTTGAGAAATGTAATCAGAAATAAATAAATAAATGATTAATTTAATGAAATTGTTTTAAAAATAGAGGCGGGAATCCCCAATTTTAAATTTCTAGGAGAGTATCCATATATTCATTATATAATCTTGAGTCAGACAACCTTTTCGTTCAGATAAAACACCAAACATTGCATTTCACTTATGTTTTAGATTTCTACTTTTTCTTATCCATGAAAAATGTTAGTAATTTTGTAGTTTTCCCATTTTTCTCAGTCTTCCTTTTCAAGTTAGTATTTTGAAAAATAATATTAAGTTTTCAAAAGTGTTTTTTCAACTTTAACTTTTATATATATATTTTTTTGTTGAATTTGAAAAACTATTTTTGTAAATTACACTCTTTCTTCAAAATTGAATTTAGAAAAAGCAGTAAATAAATTGTTTTAAAAACTAATATATTAACTCAAAAAATTCATATATATTTTTCAATATTCAACAATAATTTAAATACATTTTTAAAATGAAATTTTGTTAGATTTTTTCTTTTATCAAAGTAGCTTCAAAATACATTTGCCATTGAAGATTAAATGGTTAAATGTAAATTTAGATTATTTAACATGTGCGGTTGAATGGTTAAATTTTATAAAAAAATTTTAAAAAAATAAGACCAAAGTGTGTTTAAGTGTTTGCTTTATTTAGATGTATTTAATTTTTTTATCTTTTATTTTATTTTATAGTGTTTTGTACAATAAAATAGACAATACCAAATTAATTAATTATAAACTTTACAGTATAATTTTATTAAAAAATTTATTAATTTCAATAAAAACTTATAATTTTTGTTAGTTTTTAAAATAAAAAAAAATTAAAGCCTTTTTCAAATTAATTTAATAAAATACAAAAAGAATTATATTTTATTTTATTTCTAAAAATAGCAAATAAATAAAAAAAATATTTTTATTTTTCATTTAAAATTTTCTTAGATAGAAAGATGATCAAATAGCAATCCTCCTCCGTGCAATGGTTGGGCAGACAGAGCTGCCCATCTTTTTTTCAGACACTGCTTGCTCGGTATATTTAGACGGTAATTAACGCATTTCAAGTCAAAAATATATGATTAAATCTTGGATCCTTACTTTTTTAATAATTTATTAGGCTTTATATATTTAAAAACTATTTATTTTCATAAGATGAAATTTAGAAATTTATAATTTATTCTAATAAAAAATAATTTTTGTTCATAAAACTGTAGATTTTTTATTATTATAATTTAATACATAATTAAAATATAAAAGCACAAACTGAAATTTATTGAATAGTTTATAAAATTACTTAAGGAATTCCTATTTAAAAATAAAGGGTTGAGAAAAGTATCTGTAGAGTAAGGATGCAAAAGAAAAAGATCTTATAATTACTCAAACACAAAGTGGGGTCCACTATGGAAAGCTAAACGCAGGAATGGTTCAATGCACCTTTCCACAGTAACAACATCAATATTAATATTTATATATATAATTATTTTCCATATTTATCTATTAAACGCCGACTTATATTATTATTTTTATATGTGAAAAGTTGAAGCATCCAAATTCACCGCTATAAAATCAAAATCAAACCTAAAATCCCAAGATTAGAGCTTTTGTTTATTGCTCGTTACAAATCAATTGGTAAAGTTTATTATTTTTGGTAAAAATATAATATTATAAATCACTAAGTTTTTAATCAATAAAAACATTGTATTTAATAATAACATTTTTCCTCAATTTAAGATTATAATTTCTTTACCCATTTTAAATTAACTTACTTTTTTAAATTTGTAATTTAGTGTTCTAAGAAATATTAATATATCAGTTAAAGATTTATATTTTTTAATTCACGTATGAGTGAATAATTTTTGAACGGTGAGTTCTAATTTCGCCACTGCCATTAAAGCAGTCTTCTTCAATCTTCAGGCTGCGTGGGTATCTCTGCTTCTCTACACACCATGTACACAATCAACAACGCTCTTAATAATACCCACTTCATCAGAAAAAGCTTTCTCGTAATTCTTATTCTCTGAGTTTGTGATTTCTTGTCAAGTTCTTTTTCCTCTTCTTTTATCTTTATACAGCCCAATCTTTTGCTTCCTCTGCAAATCGCTTCTCTTTAAAGGTAAGTATACATTATTTCTTTTGTTTTATTATTAATTTCTTTTTCGTGTTAGTGCATTAAATGATCTTTCGTATGTTATGAGGAGTCTTCTGGGTTCTCTTTGATTGCTTATACAGTGTAAGGTTCACTTACAGATATGGAAACTTTAAGGCTCTCTTATCTATTTTTTTTTCTTCTCTCTTTTTTTCTGCTGCGAGTCAAAAAATCCGGTTTCCCAGCTACTATAAAGGTAGAGCATTTGTTTGGTTATTAGGTAATTCTGTAGAGAAAGTTGTCTGATTCATCGATCATCTAGCTAGTTTTTTTGTTTTAGAGTCTATCTGTAACTAGAATTGGATTATATGGTTTGTGCATTTGATAAGGCTTTTATTTTGCACAGGCTGTTCTTTTTCTTGAAAAGATATATTAGAATTGGAAAATGACAATGCTGGGCAGCATTTGCATGAATCCCTTGAACAAAAAGCTTCTTTCTTGCTTTAGAAATTTCTAATTTCCGTGGAGAATTATTATTTGAATGCTCTAAATTCACCATGCTTTTAGTTAAATGGAGATCTTCTTGCATGCAATTGATTTCTATCTAAGACAGAGGTAGCTTAGTATAGAGTTAGGATCATTATGTTTCTGGTTTTTCAAATTGTAAAAATCATTGTTTGATCATAAGTAGAGATCAGGAGTTTGAATTATGCAGCTTATATACAAAATGGAGCATTGGTTCCATTTTTGTAAATATTGTAATGATTATAAATAGGGATTTCTTTCTTCTATACGGAATGAGATTATTATGGTTCTAGTTTGATTTTTTTATTCAAATTTTCACTACCCAGTGCTATCTGAGATAGAGTGATGTAGTGAGTTGTTGACTTTTACTTTGAAATTGCAATTTTAGGAAGGATTGTTGTCTGTATCTAGATGGTTTGGCTATATTTGATCTTAGAAGATTTTGTGCCTTTTTCTTTCCCCAACCCAATTGGAGGAAAAAGGATACTGATACAAGAAAATCTTATATTTGGTATGTATGCAAGATCTAGTTTCGAAATTTCCCAATTTGAAATTATTTAGCAGGAACGTGGACTGTGTTCCAAAATTTAAACAAAGAAACCAGTCAGGTAAGAGCAACGAGAACAAGTAATGGACTCAAGGCTCGGTATCAAAAAATTAATCAATATTATAATTGACATATTGATAATGTAATGGATCTTAGTCTAATAAGTAGATTGTAAAGTATTTATGCACTGCAACCCACAGAACAAGAAAAGACTATTGGCCATGCTTATCAAGAGAAATGGAACTGAAGATGAAGTAATTGGATGTGATGTGTTTTTAATCTTTTGAATTAATGCTGTATTAATAGGTATTTTAAATTTAGTTATCACCTTATGTGTATGCAGAGTTTCCTTTTAGAAGGGACTAAGCTGTGTGTTTCTCTTTACTTGATTAAATTACGCAGGTCTATTATGTCTGAGGGTGTCGTTTGATTTATTATTGACCTTTCGCTATAGAAAGTGGCTCAAAGCCATATGCCGCGTGGAAGATTTCCAGTAATGGATATAAAAGGAGCTTCTGACGTTGAGAATTTGAAATCTGCATCAGGATTTCAGCATGAATTTTGGCCACTGGATGAAGTTGATCTAAGAAAAGCAAAGTTTCCATGCTGTCTAGTTTGGACTCCACTCCCAGTTGTCTCATGGTTGGCACCTTTCATTGGGCATGTTGGCATTTGCAGGGAGGACGGAACTATCTTAGACTTTTCTGGATCCAGTTTTGTGAATATTGATGATTTTGCATTTGGTGCAGTGGCTAGATATCTTCAACTTGATAGAGAGCAGGTATAGATCATGAGTGCTTCCTAGTTCACTCTGTTTGTTCTCTCACACACGCATGCAAACTTGCACTTGCTATTGTTAAAGTTGCCATTTATTTGAAAAGGTAATATAGACATGCAAATGGAGGGACTCAAATAGACATTTATTTTCTTTTTAGTCAAAATTAGATATTGAGGAGCCCCCTTGTCTTCTCAAAATAAGATGGCAACTCAAATGAGATTGTGAATGTATAATC
The DNA here is from genome assembly GCF_019578655.1 of Ricinus communis. Taxonomy (NCBI): domain Eukaryota; kingdom Viridiplantae; phylum Streptophyta; class Magnoliopsida; order Malpighiales; family Euphorbiaceae; genus Ricinus; species Ricinus communis. Next base: position 30,218,205 of record NC_063258.1, read on the forward strand.
TAGCACTTGTTCCTCATTCTTTCATCATTGCTTCATGAAAGAGATGCTATTTGTTTATCTGTTGACGATTTTGTTGTTGTGATGCTTGGGTTGTTAAATCAGTGTTGCTTTCCTCCGAACTTAACTGGGCACACATGCAATCATGGCTATATGCACACGGAGTATGGGACTGCCATGACATGGGATGATGCTCTACAGTCGAGCATGCGCTACTTCGAGCATAAAACCTACAACCTGTTCACTTGCAACTCTCATTCATTTGTTGCCAACTGCCTGAATAGACTTTGTTACCACAGATCAATGGATTGGAACATGGTAAGTGTGGCAGCACTGATACTGTTTAAGGGGCAATGGACTGGCTGGAAATCAGTAATCAGATCATTCCTTCCTTGCATAGGGGTGCTCTGTCTAGGTATTATTTTAGTCGGCTGGCCCTTTTTAATCGGGCTGTTGTCGTTCTCCTTTCTCCTTATAGGGTGGTTTCTCTTGGGTAATTACTGCATGAAATACCTGTTAGAAATTTAGTAATTGTTGAAACTCTGTTTTTGGGTAAAAGCTGAAACAGTGTATTCTTTGCTCATTTTTGAAGTGTTCATAATACATTAATGGCATCATGTACTGGAACTGATTATAGAGTTGTTTCTGAAACGAAACTGAACAATTGACTAATATGGTAATTGGCCCCTTTTTTGCACGAATTTATGAATTCTACAATTTGATTGTTAATCGGACTTTTGAGCGACCATGCAAGGGGCAGTGCTTGCACATTTCAGCCAATCAAGCATTTACAGGACTCATTTTATGTTACGGACACAGGCGCCAATCAAAAAATGCCTTTATCACGCAAGAACAGAAACGTTTTCTCAGAATTGTGTTATCAGTATCTAGAGACTAGAAACTGATCTAATCTTCTTGTTGCACATACATTCTACTGACAGAAAAGCAAAGTTCAACAAGTACCATAATAGCTATTCTAGCCAACTACACATTATGCCCCTGCAGAAGTGTGATTAGGGAGATGAAAATTGCGATACATTATGGAGATCAAGTGCTGCAAACGGGCAACCAGCATTACTTGGCTTATTATTGGGTCCTACATTTCCGAGTATCTAGTACTGTATACATATTGCCTAGAAGAGAATAACGTTGACAAGAATTACAGAAGCTTATGTTACTCGTGTGAGATAGCTCACTGTGGATCATCTTCCCTGCTCATGTCAAAAAGGTTTTAATGCAAAACGTTGCCTCTTATTACAAGACTTCAGGGAGATGCAACTCATGCTCCATACTTGGGGGCCTTCCACAGCTTAAAGGCAACTTCATGGATAAATCTGTCAGCCGGTATTACAAGATTTACACCATGCTGCAAAAATGGAGCTGAGCGTCTTACAAAACATACTACTAGAATAATCTTTAGACATGCAACAAGGAGATATATTAAATGGCGTTAAATGACTATAATAAGAGATTTATGCAAGACTCTGACAATCTAAATTGTACCTCTTTAAATTCTTTATAAGAATATGTCTCTGCAGTATCCTTGCGGGTTACAGCATGCTGCCATTGAGCAATTAGCATCGGACAATGGTGCCTGCTGATCTCAAGTTAGCTGTATCCATAAGAATATGAAAGTATTGCAAGAATCAGCTATATTTTATTTCTTACCTAACATTATCCCGCAGCTTTTCTCCTTTCATTGTGTAACTTTGGCGAGGAACAAGCACGGAAAGATCAGAGTTCATTTCATCTTTGGAAACCAGAACTGATAAATTAGTACTGTCAATCTTAGAGGCATTCCCATAACTCATCACAAGGGACAAGTGCAGGCGAGAACCAATTTCTGAACCAGGTTTTGCATTGTACATTGTCTCTTTAACCATAGAATTGAGATAATGTGCATCACATTCAGTAGCCTCAGAGCTATCACTATTCAATAATTCACTAGCCCCTGTGTGTAAAATTACTAAATCAAATTGACTTGCCTCAATTGTTTTCCCTTCTTGAAAACCAAGCAACTTGAGCAATTCAGAGGTCAGATCCTCAAACGATGATTCATAGTGTGACTTGTGAGTTCCATTTAAACATTTGAACGACAATACAGTGAATCCAAGCTTACTCCCAAAAGATTGCAAAGAGGGGTTGTCTGTAATTATAGCAGCCTTCATTTCCATGAACCTGAATGTGAATTGGTGTTATCTGAATGAAATTAGAATATACTTTTCTCACTGATAATAACTATCACTATATACACAGACACATACAGAAATATCTACATACTGAAACTGCCAATACCTCTGTGATATGGTTGGTATCAAAGTACACTTCTCATTACTCTGAAGTACATCAATAACACGTAAGTATCAGTAAACCTTATCAATAGATAGCACTGTAGTGTTGTTTCTAATAAATATTTAGAAATATCCTACCATTTCTTGATATGCGTCGTATGCGTCCACCAGATGTGCAAATTCCCTAACTATCCTCTCATTTTCACTTTCTGCAATCTAATTTCAAGTAAGCTCCAACATATATATATATATATTTCACTTTCTGCAATCTAATTTCAAGTAAGCTCCAACATATATATATATATATATATATATATATATAAACAGGAGGTATAAAGATTCAGTGCAAATAAAGCACTGAATTCTGGGTTGTAAAATATTGGATTAAATTGTCTAATACAAGCCTAGAAATGAAACAAAAAAACAACGCCTCGATGCTACTGTACAAACATATTTCTACTTTAAATTTCATCAACAGAATTGTTTGAACTTAAAGGACCCATGAAAGCTATTTTCCGAATCAACACAAAAATTATTATGAAAAAAGTTGTGAATCAAAATCAACCTGAAGAAGGGGCGTTGGGGAGGCTCAAAAAACCACAAGAAGCTTTGGAAGCGAGAGAGTGGATATGGGTGTGGGATTCATCGATCAATTGGGCTAATCCGTCGCCGTATAACACTAACGCTCTGCTTGGCTTGTCCGCCATTGCACTCTCCGACTCTCTCTCTGTGTATTTCTTTTTCTTTTTCTTAACACACTCCGGAGTAAAACTGAAAGAGAATAAAAGGAAGGGAATTTCATATTTTAGCAGGCATTTTCCATTTTAAAGGTCATTTTAATTTGAGAATAATATTAATCTATTAATATTCTCTTCAAAAAGAAATAATATAATCTATTAATATTCTTTCAAAAAAAATAAGAATCTATTAATATTATTTTTATAACAATGTTTTAAAAATCCAATCAGTAATTAAATTGACCAGAGTCTGGCTATGCATTCAATCGGTATTGAACCATTGATCTAATCTATGTGATAAAATATTTATTATAAAAAACAAATTAAAACAGTAAATCTTGTTAGAGAGGCAGATAAATCCAGTCAAATCCTTAGTTGATTGGACTCTTAATTCTTAAAGCCTAATCGCACAAAACAAATCGCTAATTCCCAGTTCAACTAATTGAACCTATTGGTTCGATCTGTTTCAAATTTTAAAACATTACTTATTGAAATAACCAAACAAAAAGAAATAATTGATTAATATGAAGTCTTTGAGATTAACTCATAACTATAAGCACATTTTTCTATATTTTATATTCAAATTAGTAAGTCTCTGAATTTCATATGTTTGTTAACTATAAAATCCTCTGTTGGTCTTAGTGTTAATTAACTAAAAAGTTTTAAATTTTATCCTTAAATTTAATATTATTAAAAAATTATATTTACCAGTAAAATTTTTTATTTATAGGGTAATTTACTGGACAAAGGTTACTCCTTAAATTCAGATCACATTACATTGAGATTCAAATTCTAAAAATAAAAAAAAAAATTATATTATAACTCAAAAATATATTTAATCAAAATCTAAAATTTAAAATTTAATTTTAAGTAATAATATAAATATTAATGAATGAAAAATATTTTTAACTAATAAAAAATAAAATTTTGATTTAATTGTTATAAATTTCTAAGTCTTATAATTGTTATTAAATTTAATAAATAAATTTTAAAATTTAAATTTTAATATTAAATTTAATTTTAACTTTCAGAAAATTATTCGCAAAAATTTATGCGAATGAATCCAGTTTGATGCTATTTGTTTTATAAATATTTTTTCCCTATTTAAAGGAAGATTAGTAAATTAGAAAATATACAATACAAAATAGTTATTTTTATATTTACCACAAACATAAAAACACACTTAATAAGTAAAACTCACCAAATGTAAAAACATAAAATAATTTAAGTTCAAGAACTTTCATTATTGAGAGTTAATCATGTTAGCAATTCAACTAAACCTTCTTTATAGACTTTAATCGTATTAAGCGCAACACAAAAACAAGGTTTCCTTTTATTGATAAAGTTCACAAAAAGACCAAATGGAAGTCTAGAATTAACGGCTATATTCTATTGTCCTGAGCTAAACAAATAATTTTCTGACAAAAAAAATAAAAAGAAAAAGAAAAATCAACCGTTATTTAGCGTCGGTAAATATCAAACAATCTATATTCTTAAAACAAAAAGAGTTAAACGCTCCACTAGTATAAGCCAAATAAATTAGTTAAAGCATCCGCTTATCTAAAAGATAATTAGCAGTGAATTCTAATAATGAAAAGAGTCAAAAATAAAAGTAAAACTTAAATTTCAAGGTGGAATGGTATCAAAATAAATTTTATTTGGCAAACTTTTAAGTAATTTATTGTAAATGACAATTTAATAGTACAACAGTTAGCATAAATGCAAATATCTGACACGTAATACTATTGAAATCTAGGACAAAAATTAATCAATAAATGTCCAATCAAAATTATGTATAAAGCCCGTGATCACAACATTCATACAGGTTTCTGGTTTCTCTCAGCCTTGCTTTTTAATGGCTTTTGCTTCATGGCAGGGACGGTTCTATTTGTGTGGTAGGAATCTTTGATCGCCTTTTTCTTTTTTAAAGGAACTGCCACAAGTTTTTTATTACTTTAATTGTGTGGCTTGTAATTGCCTAACTTTATTCTGTCTCTATCAAGAAGGAAAACACACGTGTATGGCTACTATCCAGTGATCGAATGGGTATTGCTATCTTGTCTCCAAAAATTGACAGTTTGAGTTAATACTAATTGCCGATTAAATTACTAATGGCAGACAAACATATGAATGTAGTCAAAATTTTGTGGATATTACATAATCATTCTCGAGAAGTAAAAAGAGACTAATTCACAGCTGTCCAGAGCCCTTTTTTTGGCTGGAATGCCTGGACGGTGGCTTTCTCAATTTAGAAACGTTTTTGCAGGCTGTATGTATTTGTCTCCTCTTCTAAGTAATTATACTAGCATCAATTATGTTCCAGAAATAAAATAAAAATACAAGGCATTACTTAGAACTCTAGCTGCACAGTAATTTATGTGGAAAACATTTCACCATTATTATGATGTGACATCACATAAATTTCAATTATGTATGAGTTTAAGAGAGTTTATAATAATATAAAATTATATAATATTGATTGAAAAATGAGTAATAACTTTGAAAAATGCATTTCAGTGCTAATTATAAATTAAACTGATTCCTAAAATATTATAAGTAGATGACATATTGCCCAAATGTGAAAATTTCGCACTAGATTCAGCAGCTTTAGTTTGCAGGGAGAAAGCCCAAGGCTAACAAATGCAAAATTTTGAGGCAATAGTAGAAGCTTTTTTCTCACTGTACAGATGGGTGCTCAATTAATTCAATAAAATGAAATGCTATACTAAATAATTGACGGATCAATGATAAAGAATCCGTGATCTTCGAAGCTATCACTCTTCTCTTGCTTCTGCTAAATGAGAGCATAGACAGCGGAAAACAGTTCTGAATCTTCTGACATGGATAAAACCTTCAACCAAAATCCTTGGCTGACCGCAAAGCGCGGTTCTTTATGTAAACAGTGCCTTTTTAAACAACTTGTTTTATAAAGGCTAGGGAAAGCTTGAGATTCAATCTTCAACCTCCGTGTGGAAAACAAAACTTGGGAATACAGTGGTTATGTCCCTGCAGGATAATTATTGCATTAATGGTCGATTTTACAGTTTTAAGTAAATGTAGAGGTCAAAACAGCATTGTGGATTCAAGTAGGATGAAATTAAGGAAGCGCATTGCTTACTTTAAATATGGAAGGGTCATATTCTTCAACAGAGAAGGATGTTTTACCACAAAAGCTTTCCATTCATCTTTGTTAATTCTACCATCCTTGTCAGCATCGGCTTCTGCAAAAGTCTGAAGGGAGATTGAAGGTGCTGACTGCTATGAGTTAATTGATACAGAAGATTCAACAAGCACAAGCAAAGAAAACAAAATTTAACTGCTTGCCTTGTCTATAATATCATCAAGTAATTGGTCCGGCAAATCAACATTGGATTCCATCAAAATGGCAATCACCATTTGCCTGACCTGAAATCATTTGGAGGACAGTCAGTTAAAACTCTTGGTACAAATAACAAAAATCATGTTGCTTGTTCCTTTCTGGTAAAAATTGCTTATGAACAAAAATCAGCAAAATATACTCACTTCTTCTCGCTCAATAAACCCAGTTTGTCTCAAATCATACAGCCTAAATGCAACTGCATAAATTAAAAGGCAGAGAGGTGAAATAGACCGTAGAGGAAGTAGCTGTGTGAAACAAATAATCATTAGTGAACTCTTACAATCAATTTTTTCTTCCATAGGAGTACAGGGATGAAACACATTGAGCGCGTGGACAAATTCTTCAAAATCAATGACACCATTTCTTTTCTCATCAAAAAGATCGAAAACCTTTTATGAAAAGAAAAGGAACAGAAATGACAAAACAATATTAGGATAAACATCAAAAATAAAATGCTCGAAATCCACATTATCACTTATTTCCAAAAAGATAAATGAGCTATCATATATAATCCTGAGCGCATAGTTTTTATCATTTGGCTTCTTTCGCATATCTGTTAAGGGAACTTAATTTCTATCAAATATCAGCACTTAAATACATATCTCTACGTGTGTGTGTGTGGCCAGTTCTTATTCACATCCCTGAAATGCATTACTTATTTCTCTCAAATGAGAGCTTATCAATAAGAGACAATCATAATCCATCAAATGCTAGTACAACTGTCAGTCACATTTCAAATCCCATCCCCTTGTTTGGAAAGCCTAAAACTGCATAAATTTAATCCAATGGAACTGTATTTAATCAAATCTCATGTTTGGGAAGTCCATATTTGCTATAAATCAATTCTAACAAGTTGAAAATAACAAGCATTTTAAAAGAATGAAAGCGTACCAAAATTGTAATGCTATTATACATGATTTATCCCAAACAAAGCCATCAAGATCTCAACTGGAGAAACGATGTTTACAATCCTCACACATTTAAAGAATAAACAGAAATTTTCCAGTTCGTTACCCTTGCCAAGAACAGATTCTCGCCGTATGGAGTTTGGAACAATGCTAATTGAAGTTCTTCCTACAAATTAACAAACACAAATGTGGCAGTAAGTTACATACCACTTGAAATACCACAGGATTCTTTCAAGTATTATAATAATAATAAATGACATCCAAGAAATAATTAAAATTGTCCAAAAATTCCTTAAACAGAAAAAAAAAAAAAAAAGAGAGAGAGAAGAAGAAAATTACTTTGTGAATCAATCCGTCGTCAATTATAGAACAACTCAATTTCTTATAGAGCTCGTACAATGCCTCCAGTTCGTTAACAGTAACTGCATCGTTACCATTTAGAAACTATTCGCTAAAAAAGAAAATTTAATCCAAAAGCGAGAGAGAGGAGATAATTACATCGAGATTCATGAGAAAGGCGAACTAAATCATCGAGACGGCAAACAGTTTTCTTAAAGCGAGGTCGATAATCAAAGCAATTACTAACTGCTATTATCAAAACCTCTATTAACGCAGCAAATGGAAGTAACGCTGCGCAGATCCGCTCTCCAATTGACAAAGAACTCGATCCCTGCAAATGTCCTCAAAATGCACATAATTATCAAACATACACGAAACACTTTAATAATAGAATAGAAAAAGAAAATAACTAGAACATACAGAAGAATTGTTGGAGAAATCCATGAGGACAATTCATGAGAACTAATCTATTATCTCTATCTCCAGTAGCGAGTTATTGGTGAGCAAAAGAAAGAAGTAGCCAAATAAGGTGACATTGCGTAAAAATATTGTGTTTCTGGATAATTGGTGAAATGATGTTAGCAAATTATGGTTTACAAGGAAATGGTGGGTGGAAAATAAAGAGGATAGTTGTAGTTAACACGCTCCTTAAGAATACGAGGTAATTTGGGGTTGCCGTAAATAATTTTGCTTTAATAAAGCCTAATATATTAATTGGCACCTGTATTTATCAACAATACTTTTTAGTCCTCAGGACTTAAGTTGGACTTAAGTTAGAGACTTCTTAAATTTTCATAGAGTTAAAAGTATAGGTCTTACGGTGGCTCATCTAAACAATATCTCCCCTTTCTATTTATAAAAATTAAAATCTAAAATTATTAAATGAATAATAATATAACTTAATCGTATGCACTATTAAATTTGAATATTAAATAAATATTATATATATATGTATATAAATTTAAATTTTATATGAATTTATATATATACTAAAAATAGAAATTAAATCGACTTAAATTTAATTGAAACCACAAACTTGATTAAGAAGGTAATTGATAATTAGATTCTATGAAATTAATAAATTAAATATCAACAAAAACAAGAAATAGAAATTAAAATTAAGGAAAAAACACACTATAATAATGCAATTAAACTAAGAAAAGTAATATAAAAAAAGATTAAGCAAAAAAATTAAAATCTAAAATTATTAAATGAATAATAATATAACTTAATGGTATGCACTATTAAATTTGGATATTAAATAAATATTATATATATATGTATATAAATTTAAATTTTATATGAATTTATATATATACTAAAAATATAAATTAAATCGACTTAAATTTAATTGAAACCACAAACTTGATTAAGAAGGTAATTGATAAATTTATTCCAAGACAACACGATTCTCCTTAACGCCTAAACTATTTATTTTTTCCATTATAAGGAGGCCAAGAGCCTCAGAACAATCTAGTACTACAAAGTCTAGAAAAGGATACACCAATCCCATATTGGTTCATCAACGCAACAACGGTACGAGAAGGCACTGAAAGAAAATGGCATTGGCAACCCCAGACTAATATTGATACCCATACTGGCTATGTAGTCAGCACAGCTACTTGCCTTGCCTCTCTGTAGATGTGTTTAACATGCACCGCCCAGTCCCAGGAAGGCTGCAAATGGTTGGTTTCTCTAATTAAAAGCCGTAACCGAAGCTGCAGCTGAATTTCTTTTGCTGCTCAATCAGAATTCCCACCAAAACTTTGTCCCCAAGCTCAACGTGCCTACGACCGCCATTCCAAGCCACAGGAAGGCCGCGAACAGCAACCCAACATTCAGCTGCCAACAACACACTGCACAAATACGAATATTCACCACAAGCTCAGAGTCCCAGGCACCCTGAACTTGCCATTACTAGGTTGCACATCAGTGTTATTTTTCACGCATTCAGCAGGTGGGAGGATTCCAGCATTAAGTGTTATTTTAATTGAATAATCACACAATAAGTAAATTTGACAAAATGACAAGTTCAAATTCAATGTCGAGATATCAATTATTTTTGCTATTTAATTGTATACCGACTTAATGATCGCAGAAAAGATAAGGCAGCACCTAATTAATTGTCAAACTTTTTGACTAACATAAACAATGCATAATATTATTATTTCATGCAGATGAAAACTCAAGTGAAATTATATGAATTAAATATTTAAGAGCATGAATAATCACCTATAATATGAACCTGTAAATTCTTGATCCCAATATTTAACTGGCATCACTACCACGCTTGTCAATAATGTTAATTAAGAATTAACTGGCCACGAAACACCTAAGCAAATAAAATAATTAAATTGGCCGCTAAGTACCAATAATGACATGCAATCATTAGATCGAAATAAGGATAGTAATTTTATACTCGGGGAAAAGTGTAAATAACACCTAATGATTAATTATATAGCAAAAAGTTAATCCACCTGTATCATTTTGGAAAACTCTATTTTTTTATTTATTTTATTTTTGAAAGGGTTAACTACACTAACTATTTTGGTGGGTTTATTTTAATAACTATTTAATTAATTTTAAATTATATTTTGTCAAGTGATAACCCAAATTTTTGTCTGTATCATGCAATAATCTAATAAATTTGAGATTATAAATCCGGACATACATTGCTCATCAATCAATCAGTCCCTTGATTATTAAATCACAAGGAGTAGAGATAAAACTATAATTATATTATTTCCCATCTACCAGTCAAACCCTTTTTGTTGTTAATTATCATAAACAATTATCAAATTGATAAAACTTCAAATTCCAATCAAATTCTCATTCTTATCAACATTCTCTTTTCAAAAGACTGCCATTTGCATTTCACATTGTACATCATTTTTATTCTCACATTCAATTGTATATTTAGCATTTATCATTTAATTGTATATTTAGAAATGACTCTCCTAGGGCAATTGTTGTAACCCCCTATTTTTGCCAGGACTCGGCTTGGACGATCTTTGAGCTAAGTGATTGTGGTTGAAACCATTACATTGCACCTAAAGGAGCACCTTCTTTGCCATGATCAAGCTTCTTCATTACGATCCTCATTTTTCTTCATAGTTTTGCCCTTCTAAATCCGACGAAACCCACAATATTAGAGCTATCATTTTTTTTTTTTTATTTAAGGTTATATTCTCCATTATCTAATACTTAATTAGTTATATACTTATGTTTATGAGTAATTATAATCTGAGATTAAAAAAGTAAAAAATTACTCTAATTAAAAGTTTTTCAACTGTTAAAATTTTCTCTAGTGATTAAAATAAAAGAAAAATAATTTTTTCTTCAACATATTCTTTAAATTTTTCATTCAATTTTTTCTTGCATCATACTGTGTTGTATCTTTTTCTTAGCTACCAGTTTTACTGATGGGAGCTACTTGTTTGTGCTAATTTTCATTCCTTATTTACTATTTATTTGTATGCACTAAAAATAGATATTTATATATGTTTCGTAGTTGGTTTATCTTTTTTATTTTAGATTATTTATATTTGATTTTTTATTTATTATAGAAGTTTTTTTATTCTCTCTTATAATTGTATTTCAATGTTTAAGTTTTAGAAAATATACTCATCTATAAGTTTCATATAACATGGTGGCTCATTAAAAGACTAAAATAATATATTTATCAATCTTAATCTCTAAAATACTTAGTAATTATATATATAATTACTGAAAACTTCATACAATTTAAATGGATAAATGGCCAAATATCTCTTCAAATTTGTAGCTTAGAATCAAATAAGTTTATTTTTAACTATTTTAACAAATATGTCTAGGACTTCTGTTTAAAAGCTAAATAAATCCATACTTTAAAAAAAATTATGAACATATTTACTATATTTTTTATTTAAATTAATTAAATAAAATAAATTTGAACAAATATTAATTTTTAATATTGAAAACTAAATTTTTCTATTTTTATATATTAAAAATCAATTTTCTATTTTATTAAAAAATTAAAATTAGTAATTGTTTTGTCTATATTTTACTAACATCATCAATTTTTTGAAACTATCGTCAACACGGTTCTCATTAATTTTATCGATTTTGGTTAAAATTTAGATCCATTTAGCTTTTAAATATAAATTATAAACTATTTATTAAAATAATTCAAATTAGTCCTCGAATACAAATTCAAGTTTCAAGAAAGTATTTCATCCCCGTCCTAATTTAAACTCCGTAAATGAACGATGTACGTTTTCTTTGAATAAATTTAAACTCAACACCTCAAAATTTTGAAGCAAGTCTAACTCACTATGCTAAACTCACAAATTTAGTGCTCTTAACTAAAGAAATCTGTCTGTTACAAACTATGACACTATGACTTGCCTGATTGGTTATGAGCAATGATTCTATTAAATTCCTCGTCTCTTCTTCTACACACTGGACACTTGTAAGTCCAAAGGTATCCATGACGTTCCCAGCCATAACAATCACCGCCGAGTGAACTTGGAAACTATGGTAAGCCAATACTCTAGTCTATATTGTATTGACAGTCGCCACCATTAAGCTCTCGCATTCTTCATCGCTATATTCGGTCTCGCCAAATGTCGTCTTCAACCACCGCCGATTCTCTTACTCTCCGTCGGAATCGTATCATCTCAAGCAAACTCTATTTCGACATCCCTCTCTCTAAGGTCATTCTCGTCCCTATACTGACAACTCCTCTTTTTTTTTGGAATTTGCGATTGAGTTTGTTTCTGTTAGTAATATTTATGTATTTCTTATCAAACTCAACAGGTTCCGATAATTTACTCGCCGGCTTATGATATATCGTTTCTTGGCATAGAAAAGCTGTAAGAGCTTTTATTAACTATTTTATTATTATAATTATAATGATTTGTTTTGAGTTAGGTTTTTGTTTGGTTTGTATTGCTTTTTTGACTTGGAGTTAGTAAATAAATTAATATTGATATTATGTAGACATCCATTTGATTCGTCGAAATGGGGCCGTGTATGTCGATTTCTAGTTACGGAGGGTGTTTTGGACAAAAATAGTATTGTTGAGCCTCTTGAAGCTTCAAAGGATGATCTCCTTGTGGTAATTTCTTTATCTGTTGCTTTTAGACATGGCTGTCGTAATTAGTAATTTGTTGAAAGAACAAATAAGTGATGTAGGGAAAGAGCAGAGCTGATTTATGCTTGGCTTGTTGTTGCAAGGCGAGTGATGAAAACAGGCTTGTTGATGCAAAATTATTGATGATAATGGATAAGGGTGTGTAACAGATGTTAATTATTTGATTCTTAATTATCTTGAACAGGTCCATTTGGAGTCATACTTGAGTAGTCTAAGGAGCAGTGCAAATGTTGCCACAATAATTGAGGTGATGTGCTGATTCTTCCTTTTGCCTGACTTCTTCTACTTGATTACCAGTCTGTATTAAATATTACGGATCTGTTAGCATGAAATGTGTCCAATCAAATATCTCAAGAGAAATTTTAGCGTGGTACAGTTTTTAATATGAGTTTTAGTTTTTTGAGATGAATACATGTTTGTCATGTGCTTTAGTAGTTTTATAGATCATGCAGCTGCAATCTGCATGCCCTCTTTTTAAGTTGCTGATTTAGAGTATGATAATACAGGTTCCTCCAGTTTCTTTATTTCCTAATTGTCTTGTGCAGCAGAAAGTTCTTTTCCCATTTCGCAAACAGGTTCAATCATCATCTGTTTCCTATATGTAAATACAAGTTTTTAGTCTCTGAGAATGTTCTGATTTAATTATACTTCAGGTAGGAGGAACCATCTTAGCAGCTAAGCTTGCAAAAGAGCGAGGATGGGCCATAAATGTTGGGGGAGGGTTCCATCACTGTTCTAGCGGAAAGGGAGGCGGATTTTGTGCTTATGCAGACATTTCGCTTTGCATACATTTTGCCTTTGTCCGGTTGAGAATATCAAGGTAATGAATGCAGCTCACATGAAATAGAGACAATAAACTTTTTATATTGGTAATTGAGCCTCCAGTCACAATTACTTCTGATGGATGGCCTTTTGTACTCATTATCTACAACAACTTACAGGGTGATGATAATTGACCTTGATGCGCATCAAGGGAATGGTCATGAAATGGATTTTTATGATGACAGTAAGGTTACATACTTTTCCTCATGGTTATTGAGTTTAATGTTCTTTCTTGATTTGACTGATTGCTTTTGATGTTTTTACTGGAAGACCGGATCTATATTCTGGATATGTACAACCCTGGAATATATCCATTGGTAAGTTGCATATGGTCAAACTTGGATTATTCTTTTCTTTCCTCCTTTTTAAGAGATATATATGCCTATTCGTATGGCTTTCATTTGTTTCAACATCACTGCTATCATCAGATAAAAATGATCTGTTTACTCTGTATGACTGTTACTCTATTGGTTCTTACCATTTGATTATTTCTTTGACAGGATTATGAAGCCAGAAACTATATTGATCAGAAGGTTGAAATAGCGGTAAGCTTTCTATCTGGGTTATAGTTTTTGTTTCTTTGTTCTTTCCATTCTTGTTCCAATATTTTATGTTATTTCTTCCTGTAATTCAACAGAGTGGGACCAGAACAGATGAGTACTTGAGGGAACTAGATGAAGCGCTTGAGGTATACAGTTCTACCTGCTTCACTTCAGTACGCTGTGCCTCCTATTAATGTTTTTTCCATCTAAATTGAAGATGAGCTTCTAAATGTGCTTTTTAACAAGGAAATCCTATTGACTAAGAGAAGCACTCACGTGCCATGTGCAGTTTTTATCTTCTCTACTTTATCTGCCTTAATTAGGATTTAGGTGCTTGTCATTTTTCATCTGGCACCTCTTTGCCGCATTTGGGGCCTGGAATAACTTCTGTGTACTCTCATATTCTTAAATGCGATATATGTGATATGGTCTGCTCCTACAGTATTTTCTTATTTTTTAGTTTAAATGCTTTCAGTATGACAAGTTAACAATTATTTGATGTGAATAACAGGTTGCTGATCAAAAGTTTGATCCTGAGTTGGTGGTCTATAATGCTGGCACTGATATCCTAGATGGAGATCCATTAGGCAGGCTAAAGGTACTAACATGTGTATTTGTTTCTACTGAAAACAATGATCTAAATTGATCTACAATCCTTGCTTTTATTTTTTCTGGAATAATTTCAGCAAGTAGTTCAAGGAGATGACTTGTATCAACTGTATCGATACCATTTCCTTTCCAGTTGTTATTGATGGAAGTGTAAACATGTTAGATGCAAAAAAGCTACAAGTTTATTAGGGTTGAGCACAAATCAATTCAATACGGTTATCATTAAAGAACTAACACCATACCAAACTTTGTTCATTTTAAAAGGGCCCAGAACCATACCAGATATAAATGGCATATTGAATCAATTTTTCAATTAGGTACAAGCCGATTATTTGGTGCCGTTCTGTTACTTGCACAAGCTGGTTAAATTATTTTAATAACTTTTGTTTTGAAGAGTCATTTAATAATTATTTTTTTATCATATAAAATAAAATCGGTTTCACAATTCGGTCTTGCTATGGTTTTGGTGTGATTATCGCTAAGTAACTAATACTATATCATAATAGTAAAAATATTTTTGGTTCGATGCGGTTCGGTACTAAAATTTTCGATTCTTTCTATTTTGGTATTTGTCAGAGCAGTTTTCAGTTCGGATTGGAAAATCCAAGATCCGTGTTCAGCCCTAGGTTTAATATTTGGTGAGAGGTTAAAAGGAAGAAAGACTCTTGGAAAGGAGGCACTTAAGCTTATGATGTTGCTGATTTCATACATGGAAAATTTGCAGTACCCTGTTTTTTCTACTATCATAAAGGATACTAAGCAGTGATGAAAACTTTATTATGTTTATGCTTGCCTGGTGCAGATTAGTCCTGATGGAATAACTGCTAGGGATGAGAAGGTTTTCAGGTTTGCCCGTGAAAAGAATGCCCCTCTTGTCATGCTGACATCAGGTCCTGAGATTTTCCTAAATGTCTGCTAATTAGTGTCTACAATATCAGCAGTTGTGTGCACCTTTTGTTTGTGCTCACTTAGGTGTCTAAAGTTTTAACTTCCGCAGCCTGTGAATTTAGAGGCTTGGCTCTTAGCAAAGGAGTATCTGTTAATCTTTGTGCTTTTTCTTTTGCCATTTGGCGGACTGAGTCTCAGTCACTTAAACTACTCTGCTTTACTCACAGAGAAGTACCCCTTTGTTACATCCATCATATAAGGCAAATTAACAGTTGCTTGAATTGCATAATGGTCCCAGAAAATTTATTTCTTTATTGGACATATGAAACCTGAAACTTTGCAGAGGCACAGCACTTGGGTCCTTTAGATCTACAAGCATCTTTGCCATGTGTAGTACGTTGAATTGGCAAGTAGCTGGGGTTTTCACTAGTTCCTTATTTTCTCTGGAAAGAAGTAACATTCTATCCAGTGACCTATTAGGTTTCTTTTGTAGCTGTGAAGAGGAAATGAACCTCTCTTCTTTTTATCTGTCGGAATAGATTTGAACACTGCGGAGTTTGTTCTGTATCATTGACTCAGTAATCTATTTCTGATTCTTATGTTCGACTGATTATATTCAAATCTTTAGAGCTTCTTGGATTTGGAGATGACAGTTTGATTTCTTTTGCCCCTTATTTTAATTCAGGTGGTTATATGAAGACCAGTGCCAGAGTTATTGCAGATTCTATAGTAAATCTCTCGAGAAAGTGCTTGATTGATCTAAACAGTTCCAGGTAAATATTGAACTGCTTTCTCTTTTTGTTGCTTTACTCATGAGAGGCTAAATGGGCACAGCTAATACTGGCATAGATTTCTGGATTTTTGTCTGTATAATGAGCCTGTTTTGCTCACAACTATTCTGATGGTTGTGAGAACATAAGTAGGCAGCTAAAAAGAAAAATGTGTCCAGCAAAGTAGGGTCTTTTACAGAGAACAGCATAATGTATATCGATCAGTTTTAGCTTGTAAGCATGCTGTAATCATCCGAGTACATGGTAAAGCTTCACTGTTTAATTTCAGAGAGAGTCATTGCTATTGATCTCATTTTTCAAACCTAGTTTAAGTTGTATCAGTAACAGCGAGTATTTTGTTAGTACAAATAAAAAGTTTGGGAACCGTGGTGAAACTTAGTGGTGAGTTTATCAATAATGACCAAGACGAAAGCCAGATTTCACAACTGTGCAGATGATCCAAGAAGCCAAAATGCAAGTATTGTCTCAGCTGTGATGAAGCTTTGTCAAAACTTCCTCCCAAGTATTTCGATATACAGTTGCATAAACTGAAAGGAACGCGATGGATGCTTAGTGAGCCAAACACTATCTACTTTGCCTTGAAATGTTGGCCCAATAAGCTGTTAAATTTGGGAATTATGATGAAACCATGATGTTAGAAGATGAAAAGGACTTTATGAGGTATTGATTTGAGAAGAGGATATCAGCCTAGTCCGTCAAGATTGGAACGGTAAATTCTTCATCAGAACTAGAACAGAAGCACAATGAATATAAGGTAGCTGGTGCCTGGTGAGGGGTTGCTATCAATGTCGGCAAAACTCAACTCGAGGGTCCTACAGTGGTATTTGGTTGCAATTGAGTCAATGATGCGCCAGCTTCCAGTGATGCATATGAAATTATTGCTACAGTGGTATGGATTAGCTCTCTTGCCTTTGGTAATGGGTATTAAAAAATAAAGATAGTTCCTTCGCAAAAGAAACGATAATTTACAAGATCAAGGCAGAGAAGACTCCCTTTCTCTATCTCTGTTTGGACTTGAGGTATTTGCAAAAGGAAGTAATATAAATAATTCAAGTTAAAAATAAGAATAGAACAAAGACAGTTGGTATGCAAGCCATAGTAGAAAATCTTCAATCTGACATCGATCAAGATCATATGATAGATCTCAATTCACCTCTTTAATTACTACTACTACTACTCTATAAATACTTCTCTTGAATAAATCCAGAGACTTTTGTCCTGATGAGATTGGCATTCTGTGATTTACCCTATTTCTTTATTTTCAAATGGGAACTAACCCCATGACGAACCAAACTCCACGCAAACAAACAGTCCTTCTAAATGTCATTTTTAATTTATATTTTTCCAGAGACGTCCAAAAAGCATTTTCAACATATGTTTAGAAATTATTTTCATTTCAGCAATAAAAGAAATTATTTCCATTTACTCAAAAGGAGTAAAGGTAGCATGTGTTAAATAAAAAATAGCATTATTAGCAATCTAAATTAGTAAATTGAATTTATTAAGGAATTTATTCCCTTTGCAAATATATTCAAATTAGAATAGAATTCATTAGCAAATAAACTTTTTATATTTAGAATGTTTAATAATAACTAAAACAAATATTGTGTTTGAATACTTTATAATTAAACAAATTAGAGAAAAGAATATAAGAAAAAAAATTAGATGAAACGGTAAAATTTTAGCTTTATAAAGTGTAAAATTATAGAAAGAAAGATTTATTTGAAAATTTTATTTATTTTGTTTGAATTTAATTTAATGTTAAATAATTTTATAAATTTAATTATATATAATATTATTTTGTTATTGTAACTAAATTTAAAATATTACATTTACAGATAAATTTTATAAAATTTTATAAATTATTTCAATTAAATTAATATGAATATTAATTTTATATTTTTATAATAAAAATAAAAAAATAATTATTTTTTATTGTGTAGTTTATCCGTTGGATTTTTCTATAAATAAAAGAAAATTAATTTCAAATTTTCTCGTCTAGAATAAAAGTAATAAAGAAAAGCAAAATTACAGTATAAAAAATAATTGTCCCATGTCAAATCGCACTGTCATCTTCCCATTTAAAGTTAGTTGGTAAACCGTTATATGACTACATTAACAATTATGAATCTAAGACGAAGTCCCTCGTCTTAAACTGAAACTTAAATGTCCCCCTCTTAATTACCAAAATATATAGGGCAAAGTACAAAAAATAAAACCAAATATTTATGGACCTTATTCCATCTCATAATACCAAAATATATTGTATAAGCATGTGAGATGTTTCTATTTTTATGCAGTAAGGGATCAAACATTCATCAGCACCATGAATATGACCAAACAATAAGTATAATATTAAGTATTGGTTAAATCATTGTCTCTAATATGCAATACATTTGGTCTGAAATGTGGCAGTGTTTTATCGGAGACGACTTAGCATCAAATATCATTTGAAAAATATTATTTATTTATTATTTTTAGATATTGGAATAAAGTTGTGTTAAAATCAGAAACAATCAAAATTAAAGTTTGCTACAAATAAAAAATTTCACTCTAATACAATAAAGTTGTTTTTATAGAGTTTTCATATTACTATAAGAAAAACCTTTAAAGTATTAAAAGGGACATTATGGTTTTACTTTTTAACAATTTTGTGATGATTTTAAGTACTTTTAAGGTTTATTAATTCGTTTGTTAAAAGAAGCTGAAATGATAATAATATTGCTGATATATGTCATCAACACTCAACAATAATTATATAACAAAATGGTTTTATTTTGTAGTTTCTCCAAAAATATATATATAAACATTCAAAGTTTTTAACCTTTTTATTATTATTATGTCATATAATGAATTAATTTTTAAAATTATGAAAAACACCATTAGTTAATTTTTTATTTTTTATTTTATACAAAATTGATAAAAAGAAAGATTTACGAAACTAAAACCCAACTAAAACCACAACAAAGAAAATGACATAATTTCGTGGACAATAATTGCGGTTGACGTATCTAACCTTGTGCGGGCTACAATTAAGCAGTTGAAAGCCAGGCTATAGCTTAGCTTTATTTTGCTCGATTTATTAAGACTCTATTTTGACTCTTCTCTTCTTCTTCCTTCATTTGGTTTCTCTTTCTTCTCTACTTAGTTCACTGCTGCTCTTCGTCATTATCGAGAGCAGTTAATATATTTTATTTACTTTTGCTTCATTTTACATTTGTCTAAATCTTGCAATGTTGATGAAAACTCTTTTTCTTCGCTGCCTCATTCTGTTTCTCCTGTTTTTCGCTTCGTTCTCGCTTGCTCACGAACTCGCGGAGTCAGATCAGCTCGAGCTCACCAGCAACGATACAGCTGTCTCAAATGCCTCTCTATCTAAACTTAAAGAAGGCACTTTCGCTAAAATCATTGACGATGCTCTTCAGAGAGAGTTTCCTGAATCTGAAAATGAACAAAACGACGGTTCTCTCTCTTTCTCTATTTTTCCTTCTTTTTTTTTTTTAATCTTTTAAAATTTTCCATAGATTACTAACTTAATTAATCCAGCTTAATTGAAATTCTGATAACTTAAGTTGTTTTAGTTTTGATTTTGAGATTTCATTTTATCTATTTAAACTTTCAGGTTAAGTATATCTTTTTGTACTGTATTTAAGATCTGAACGACTTGTAAGGATGCATTGACTTCGCTGGGCAGTGATTAATAAAGTTTGATTTTGAATCTAATTATGAAGTGAAACGGAGTATTGAATTTGATTCTAGAACTGAAAATTTTCAGATAACGATTTTTAGTTCTTAATGCTCTAACTGATGCTAAAGCATATACAGTTTGCAACTGCAAATCTAAAGTTAATAACAGTCTAGCAATTTAATTTTGATAGGTCTGACCATTCTCTTTCCCACTTCTTTCTTATTTTGCAGCAACTGATTCTGGAAGCTTCAATAACAGTGTAGCTGAGAAACAGGTCAGTGATATTTCTTTTCAAATTTTAAGTAACAGTGGCTATGACACGAAAGATTGAATTATGACTGTAAGAGCATAAAATAAAAAGTGTATAGTTAGTGATTGAGTTACTTTGTAGGTCCGAGTTCATGTTTGACAGTTTATAATGGTTTTAGTGATTGAGTTACTTTATAGGTCCGTGTTCAAGTTTTCACAGTTTTTAATCTTTTAACTAGAATTTTCATTGTTATGTTTAATATACTGATCCATTCTTCTGACATATAAGCAATTCGATTTCTGATCTTAAGTCCTGCTACATTGAGATATGCTGGCACTGATTCAGTGTCTTGTCTCACTTTGTTGCTATCATATATTTGTTCTTCGGGGAAGGTTTGATCTGGTTTCCTTAACAAGAAAACATGCCTTATTTCAGATCATCGATGCCCTCTTTTCTAGGTTCATTTTTATCATATTTCTGTTTGAAGTTTGCTGATCATATCTTCTTTATATCTTTTACCTTGCTCAGGCAGTTTTGGAAACTGTTGCCAGAGTTAAACCAAAGAAAAATGACACGAAAGAGGAAAAGTATAAGATCCCACTTCATAAAACTAGATTTCTTTGTTTATTTTATTAATACTAAAGTTGACTAGCATATTTAAAAGATATATGAGTTATGATACATTGTCTGAGATGCTCCCTTTCTGAGTCCTATTGTAGGTCATTTAAACTCCACCATGTGTTCAATTTGGACAATGATAACGGTGCTGAAGATACCCCAACACTTATTGACAGAAAGGTAAGATTATCTCATCAGAAGCTTTGCAGCATTGCTATGGTTGAAACTAAATCCTCTTTTCTATTTTCAGGACAATGTCTTCATCATATCTAATTTTAAATCAAAATATCCAGTGCTGCAGCTAGACTTGAGGTAGACTTCCTAATTCTTGTATTCCACTTAAATGATTTTTATGTACGTAGCTGGTAAGCTGATCTGGACTTATCTACTTATTGCTTTGTAGATTGATATCAGATTTGGTTGTCGTCATTGTATCTGCAACTTGTGGTGGCATTGCGTTTGCTTGTGCTGGACAACCGGTCTGATCATATTTGATCTAAGCTTACTTAATCACACACTGCAATGCTAGAATATAGTTGAAATGTCTGCGCATGC
Organism: Ricinus communis; assembly: GCF_019578655.1. Taxonomy (NCBI): domain Eukaryota; kingdom Viridiplantae; phylum Streptophyta; class Magnoliopsida; order Malpighiales; family Euphorbiaceae; genus Ricinus; species Ricinus communis. Next base: position 30,239,753 of record NC_063258.1, read on the forward strand.
CATTCTCTAAGCAATGTGAGCATATTGTTTCTCGTCAACAGTTTCTAAAGTGGACTTTACAGGTTATTACTGGATATTTGCTGGCGGGATCTGTTATTGGGCCTGGAGGTTTCAGCTTTGTTAGCGAAATGGTCCAAGTATGTGTCTTACTAACTACAAATCATTGAAGAGTACTTTCTTTCATTAAGTCCGCTTTCTGCACGATACATTGTTTACATTAGTATTGTATAAAATATTTTGCAAAGTCCTTGATGCAGCAAACGTTGAGCTGTTATCATGTTAGGATTATTACTGCTTCAGTTTATATCAGAAGTTCTTAGGCTCAACTTTCTGATTCTCTATGCAATTTGATAGTTTAATGTATTTGTGTACCTGACATTAGCAGAAAATCAGAGTTTGCTTTTATGTTGAAACTGTTATAGTATAGTTGAGAGCATTGACTGCAGTTTTAGAGGCCAATAGTCAAATGTTTTGCTCTTTTTGTAATAGTAGCTAAATGAATGTGTTATTTACATTTTGTTTAATGTTTTAATGACTTAAATTGGTAATCTCTTTGCAAAATGTTCATTAGTTTGTAGTCTTGCCATGTCTTACTTTCTGATTGGTCATGTTAGTTTCCCTTTCACATGGCTCATGTCTGTAGGTTGAGACAGTGGCTCAATTTGGTGTTATTTTTCTTCTTTTTGCATTGGGCCTGGAATTCTCAACAAGCAAAGTGAGTTCTTTCTTGTGCTTCTTATTGCTTCTTAAACTGTTGCTGATCTGCAACTCAAATTTGATCATCTTCAATTTCAGCTTCGAGTTGTTCGAGCGGTCGCTGTTCTAGGAGGTCTTCTCCAAATTGTTTTATTTATGTTCCTATGTGGAATTACTGCCATGGTATTTCTTTCAGTTCTTTCAGGAATTTTCTGTCAATATTGTCTTTGCTACTTTCATTTTTCAGTAGAAACCACCTTGATTCATGCATACAGCAATTAGTGTTCAATCAAATCTACAGGAACAAAAGATGGCAGACTGAAATTACATGTAGAAGTGCATGTATAAAAAAGTTGTATAATAGTCTCATTCTTCTGTACTTTGCTTTACTGTTTGATATATTTTTGGCTCTTAGATTCCATTATCAGTAGTTGGCGTGGTAATAGGATCAAAACCCAAATATTGCATGGTGCTTCAGAAATTGCACTTGTCTTGGGCTTATTTGCAACTTGTTATCATGTGATGCCAAATGGAAGCCTTTATTTTATTACAGTGTTTTGAAGTTAAAACATTTTAATCAATCATCCTTGAATCTCGCATTTAGTTTGTTGTTAGTGAGCAACATTATGCTGGAATTCATTCTAAATGTTGTTAGCAAGCCACATGATGCAAGCCCGCAAAGGGCATATTATGCAAAGTTTTTCATTCTAAATGCTGCAGTTCTGACTGGATGCTGTTTGCAGTTATGTGGTGGTAAGCCTTCGGAGGGTGTATTTGTTGGTGCTTTTCTTTCAATGTCTTCAACAGCAGTGGTAATTCAGACCTTCTTTGGATGTGTCACGCACTCCTTTTTTTTCTTTCCTGCTCACACAATCACACTCACGCTCACTTGTGCGCTTATGCACAAATTTATTGTTTAATGCTCGTGAGTCATGATTATTTTGCCCAGGTTTTGAAGTTTTTGATGGAAAAGAATTCTACAAATGCCCTTCATGGACAAGTAACCATTGGCACCCTTATTCTGCAGGTAGTCAGTTCCTCTTCCTTGTAGTGATCCTGCTACCTTGGATCCACTCTGTTAGTGGGATTTTACTACTTTCTTGTACTCAAGTTATCGATTCAAAAGTGTAGTTTCATTTTTCCCTTTTTGTTTCAAACAATTACTTTTGAGCTTGAGAAATTTTTGGCCACCCAGGACTGTGCTGTTGGTTTGCTATTTGCTTTGCTCCCAGTTCTTGGTGGAACATCTGGTGTTCTTCAAGGAGTGATGTCGATGACTAAATTGTAAGTATGAACTTTGCTGTTGGCTAAATATCGAGGAGAAGATTTTTCTTCTTATGTGGCTGACAGACAGCCCAATTGCCTGAAATTAGCAAATATACAAATTCAGGATCTACTAAGTTATCCACTCTTTGGGCAAGTGAGCAATGTCTCTAAATTAGGCAGCTGTTTCTGTATTACCCATTTAAGTGTGGAAATTGAAATTTTCAAGTTTTAAAGAAAGAGCTTTTTCCTTTCTCTCATTCTCTTCCCGTCTCTCATGCTCTACTGTTCTTGATTGAATGTGTCCTGGTATAGTTTGGTAAAAGATTTTGGTCAAATGATTGTTAGCTAATTAATTTAATATCCTGGACTCATATTTTGATTTTTGGTTTACCATTAATTCCATAATGGTAAGAATTTTATGTTTAGAGGAAGAATGCAGATAGAACTGTAGTGTGTTTGGAGCATTACATTGTACCCAACTAGGTAAATAGCAGCATCCCACCTGGTGGAGAGAACTCTGGGTGAAAATCATAAATTGTGAACAATTATTCCTAGACAAAAAACAAAATAGGTTGTTGGGTAGTTTTGTTTCAAAAATAAATGGGTACTTTGCTAGCTTACTCAATGATTTGGTAAGTAGGAGCATCCTGTAAATGATTATTCAAGATGTCCCTCCCTTGTTCCATTAGAAGATTTCTTTACGTTGACTCTGTATCTATTGTAATATTTTTGCTCTTTTCTTTATCAGGTTAGTGGTGTTGATTGCATTTTTAACTGTCTTGTCAATATCATGTCGTACTTGTGTTCCTCGGTTTCTTAAACTGATGATGAGCCTATCCTCACAGGTAATGGTTTAAATGAAGACCTAAAAGTCTTTTAAAGTTAAGATTCTGAAAATGAGCCTCATTACGTTGTTGTATGACAGTAATTTTATTTGTGCAGACCAATGAGCTCTACCAATTAGCAGCAGTAGCATTCTGCTTACTTATAGCCTGGGTTTGTTCTATTTACTTATTCTTGATTTCTCAAGAACTTATGCATCTACTTGTTTATGCCGTACTTTAAGTACCAATCAGCTATCTTCCATTCTGTCCTGTTTTCATGTTGAGATATCAGCTCCAGACAACTTTTCTTTTTAAGCATACTTTTTGATCAGCTGTGATAAAAGCATTTGAATTAGTGAATTGCAAGGTCAAGGTAGATTACTAAAGTGATCTGTACCAAGATGCTACATGGTATTGCAAGCTACTTAAATATATTTGCTTTAGGAAAAATAAAAGGATTGGTATTTGATTCACCTACTGCTTTAGCAAAAGAGCCTCATAAGTGACAAATTAACTTTTGCCCTGTATCCAATTTTCATCTTGGAGGAACTTTTTTGAATTATTCAAGTTGACACTCTTATAAACTTATTCATGTTGCTTAATCAGTGGCGCTCTTATTTAATTTTTCGTATCATTTCAGTGTAGTGACAAGCTAGGCCTAAGTTTAGAATTGGGCTCGTTTGCTGCTGGGGTAATGATATCGACAACTGACCTTGCTCAACATACGCTAGAACAGGTAAGGCTATAGCTAATGTGCATATTTATCTTTGGAAATGGTAGAGATATATTTTTATGTATCTTTATGAATTCTAAACAACAGCTAAGTATGAACCATGATATAACAGAAGCTCTTTGAGGCATTTAAGAAATCAATAAATATGCTTGCATTTAATAAACAGGATGAACCAAGCAGCAAAGTTTCTTCGAGGCTCTTTAGTTCTAAAATTGAAGTTTCACGAGGTGTCCCAAACATAAGTATTGTTTCTTGTGCAGATAGAACCCATTCGGAATATTTTTGCTGCTCTCTTCCTTTCCAGCATTGGAATGCTGATTAACGTTCATTTTCTCTGGAACCATGTTGATATATTGCTAGCATCTGTTATATTAGTCATGATCATCAAGACTACCATAATCACAACAGTCGTAAAGGGATTTGGTTATAACAGCAAGACTGCACTGCTTGTAAGATTTTTTTTTCTTTCTTTTTGGCTAGCTTTTTTTTTCTTCCTCTTTTTCTTTTCCTTCAAAAGAAGAAAAATCTGAGTTTCACCAGCTGAGGAAGCATGTGTATATGTAAACCTTCAGGTTGGAATGTCTTTGGCTCAAATAGGGGAATTTGCTTTCATCCTTCTCAGCCGCGCTTCTAATCTTCATCTAGTTGAGGTTAGGCTCTTGTTGCTCTTGACGATATTTAGAAAGAATATTTCTCTTGTTTGAGAAATGTGAAGTTGCAGATTTCAATTTGTTATATATGTTATCTGTTATTCTCCCTGGTCCTTGTCACTTGTTTCTTAGAGAGAGGATTTTTTCAATCCTAACCTTTAGGAGGATTTGAATTTGCTGCCAGCTATTCTAGAACTAATGCTTTGGCCAATTTCAGGGGAAGGTTTACCTGCTCCTTCTGGGGACAACAGCTCTTAGCCTGGTATGATTGCTACTTGCTAAGATCACTGATTGGTGCCACTTTTGATTGTTGTTAAGCTTATTTTTGTTTTGTGTTTCACCTTCTACATTTTTCTTCTCCTCCTGGAAATGAAGTTAAATGCCAAATAACTCCCATTCATGTTTTCTGAAGTTTTTTCTTTCAATATCCGACTATCTGTGACTAAAGACACTGATCTGACAATGGATGCACTGATATAACAAGTTGTAGAAACAATTGGACATGCATCTTATGGCTATAAGTAATCATGTATTGAACTATAGAGTAATTCTTAATTTTTATGAAAAATGAAAAACTAGCATGTGGGCTTGCAATGCCGGATGGGATAACGGGCATTTGCTTTAAGTAGTCTATGAATCTATTGTAAATAGAATGAAGGCTGTACTTTGAGATTATATGCATCGGGAACATATATAGCCATGCCGGTATTAAAAGGAGGGTGACATTTATCTCTTTTCTGTTGTTTGCTTTTAAGAAGTATCAATATGATAATTGAGTTACGAGGAGGGATTATGAGTGTCTACCTGTTGGTCTGGTTTATTCTGTGTCATTGCTGGCAATTCATCTGCCTAGCAAACTAAATACGTTTATAATTATTGTGGAAGAAATTTGACTTATTTTTTTGAGGTGTTTACTTGCACAAAATACTTTCAGGTAACAACTCCTCTGCTTTTCAAGCTCATCCCTGCCGTGGCACATCTAGGGGTGCTGTTACGGTGGTTTCCACCTGACAGTTCTGTTGAGGTAGGTACCGAGTTAGGAAGCTATTTTGTAGGTCATAGCATTATGTTATTTGTTTCCTGATCTAAATTTATCCCTGAATGGGGTTTTGACTTCCAGATTGGATTCAAAGGAGATAGCTTCCGCTCTGACAGTGGTAAACAGCGGATTACCCTAGTTGTCCAAGGACCTCATGACTCCTAAATTCTGTACATAGATGTTGTGAAAGTGTTGCTTCAAGTTTATTTGACGAGACTCGAGAGTGTGTTGTGCTCTGGTCAGTTTTCCCTGCTGTGCAGTACGAAGTTGCATTTTCTCCCTCAAACAAGGCATTGTTGGAAATTTTGTCTGTTGTATGTTCCTGACTAAACTATTACAATCTAGCCTTGGAAATGCAAGAACAGGGAAAAGGTAATCTAACTGCCATAAGGACTGACATTAAGCTTTCCATGTGATTTAGATAACCATTTTTTCTCTTCCACAAATTCTTTTTTTCCCTCTGTATCATAGTCAAGCTTGAGCTTGTAATTTAGGATCATAGTGCTAAAAACTCTGATTCGATGTTAATGAAATTGTAAATGTCATTGGATGAAACTTATTATTTTATTATTAGATTCTTTTTTAAAAATTTCCGTCTCCATTTTTTTCAAAGAACTCTGCTCTACTTGGAGTCAGTATTCATGTTTGAGTAGTCTTGGTATTTTCTACAATAGAGAATCTTTAGAAACGCTGCACTAAATGGTATTCAGGAAAAAAAAATTTCAAGAAGATGAAGCAGAACCATTAGGCATGTGGAGCAAGACGTTCTTGGGTCCTTCACTGCACTTCTCACTATCTTTGGATAAGTGATTTATTGGAGAGTTCACCTCGATAGGATGAAAGAAAAGTTCCTTGGCATGAGTTCCGATCTCTTCAGTTCAGTTAGTACGTTCCTGAATTTCAATGCTTACAATGACCTGTATTCAGATAATCCTTCATCATCAATGCCTCCAATGACTTCCGATAGCTGAGGACTTATTTTGGCTAATTTTTTATTTATAATTTATAGGCCGGTTTGATATCACTATGTAAGATTTGATATTTTACTATTGGAGATAGGTGGCTCACGAACTGGAGACCTATTACAGACAGTTTCTAACCATGACACATCTGTAGTATGGTGGTTATATGTGATTTTGTAGTTAGAAAATTAATTTTACTTTTTTAATTATTTCTACTTTCTGAACCAAATACAATAGTAAATAAGTTATTGAAAAATTGAATTTTAAGAAGCAACTATAAAAGATAAAGAAAAAGAGAGTTGTTAGGTTGATTGGCTATGGCATTAAAGACATAGAGCCTGAATAACTAAAGAATCTTAATGGGTATTATAGCAAATTAAACTTGCATAAAATCTTCTAAACTTAAAAATTGCATAATCATTTATTGATGTCATTTCTATGTATCAATTAAATTGCCTACACTTCTTCCACTGGATAATATTTGAATGATCTGTCCAAAAACTTTAGATTTGAACTCTCACATGAGTTTGAAATCTTTTGCAAAAAAAAAAAAAAAAGTAAAGAGATGATTAATCCAACTTCATTCTGGCATATATAAATTTAAATTTGTAGGTTAATTGTTCTTTTCTCTGTTTTTTTTTTTTTCCTACTCTTATGCCCTATGCTGTCTCATTTAAACAAGCTTGGAAGTTGATAATCAACAAGAAATTGAAGTGCCGGAAGCCTGTTTTCTTCAGGCTATAATTATTTTACTTCTGTTGTTCTTGGTAGGAAATCTGAACTGTGTACATGTACGAGATGATGTTCTTGACTACAGGCTACAGCTGCCATATGCATTGTATGCATACAGAATATACATAAAGTAGAGTCTTTTAAGTTTTCTTGGAAACAGCGCACCTTTTTAACCACAGCATGTTCAAATATGATTCAAGAACAGTTCAACAGAAGAAGATGAAAAAAATATCTCGAACTTGATCTTCTTCTATGCATCTTGATTTTTCTTACGTTTAATCACCCCACTTTTCTATATATACTTCTTAATGTTTCTTCTCCGTAAGGTCTAGAGTTCGAATTCTTTAGGTTTTCTTCTAATTTACTTAGGCAGATAAAAACCCTTTTTAGTTTGCATTGCTGCATTAAGCATCTGCTAACAAAATAAAGGTTTTTCCTTTTGTTTGCAGTGCATATATATGACCACAGAAATGATTCCATGGTCGTTCAAATGTCACTTTCCTTTAAAAGTTATTGCAGACAATCGTACATTCTATTTGAATTCTAGTGCAGAGACATGATATATATAAACTCACTCGTGTACTATCCAGTAGCTTCTTGTAATTTGGGGTCTTAATTGCTTTCTGAAGAATAGTCAGAGATGGCTCTTGTTTTTAACCAGCATTATTTTATTTATTTTTTAATTAATGTAAGCATAAATGGTAGTCTCAAAACGTCTTCTTTTATAATTACTTTCTCCATCTCTCGAAAAATATGGTCTCTTTTTTTTCTTTTATACTTCAATTTGTTTTTATAATAATTAATTTAGTGAGTAACTATCAAAATTATCTTTCATAAATTAATATAAATAATGTCACACGAATTCCCATTTTATATTTTTAAATTGTAGTTTATGTGGAAATCTGAAGACTCAGTTGTAGATATGGTTGTTGAAAGATAAATTTGAATAGAAGTTAAGTTTGAATAGGTTTAATTAACTTAACTTTAAATAGAATTGTATATCTGTTATAGTTAAGTTGTTAAGTAGCTAACTAGATATAGAACTCTAAGATATATACTTGTATCTTGTAATCAAAAAGAAGAACTCTCGGTTTTTAGGGTTTTTTGCATGTTTTACATGATCTCCGTTTTAGGGTTTTGCATACTTACATGATCTATAGTCTTAGGGTTTTGCATGTTTACAGTTTATAAAAGTTTAATAATAGTAATATTTTTAAAAATAATAATAGAAACATTAACCAAAAGGGATTATTTAGTGTAAAATTCAAGTGTTGTAGGTAACCAGAATAATTGTAAAATCGACGACTGGATAGTTCTTTGTGATGCTATACATTTTCATGGATTGGCTATAAAGTTAGTGGGTTGTATTGGCTAAAATTGAGATGAAAAAAGTAGGGAGAGAGAGCAATGCCAACAGTGGAGACAAAATTAGACAGTAGGGGACACCTGCAGACTGTGTCCTCTACATGAAAATTAATGTATAAATCCAAAGGAATAGCCAAAAGAAAAGGGTTACATTTTCATGTTGGATCATTCTACTGTGTTAGTGTTGTAGCCATTTCCACCACACCTTTTATCTCAGCTTATCCAAACCTGAATTTACCCTTATACTATACCTTCATTCTATTTCTTGTTTCTTTTTCCTCATAGAAGAAAGCAACTTTGATGTGGGTATATATATATATATATATGTATATTCTTGTGTCAACAATTGTCAGATCAAAACTTTGAAATCTTTGAACTCAATATTCTGTATTTCTTCCAGCACCAAAATATAAAAAAGTTTTTATCAAAACCTTGAAATATGCATTTGGGCATTCCCAATTCGTTCATAATAAAGTATCCTAATCTCAATTAATACAGAAATAATCTCCAAATGCAATTTGAGATCTGGAAAATTTTTATCCAACCTTACATATCCTGCAACTTCATATCAAAATTAGGCCTTCATTAGTGTTTATGATCTCGACTGATTCGTTTTATCCAAGTTCTACATTCAAAGAATAATCATCTAAACAGTAATACTTCAATGGATTTGACGTCATGATGCATAAAAGCACCCTTTACTTGAAACACTTAAAACTCCATCAAAGGAATAATAATATGCCAAAATACCACCTAATTGACAATATAAACCTAAAAAGCGAAAGCAACATTAGAATTAGGCGAAATAAACAGCTTAAAAATTAATTATATGATAGTTAAATTAAAGTCAAATACTTAATAGTTAAAGTTAACTGTTTACTGATTCACGCATAGTCATACTATAAATTTAATAATTCACAACTCTGTTTATAGATCTAATAATTGATCATTGAAAAATCATTTAATAATACATTTTCATTAAGTAAAAAGGATAAAAAATTAGAATAAATATAGTAATTTTAGTGAGGATTGGATTCCATGTTAGCAAAAAAAAGAACACTTTTGTATAATGTAAAGATAATGAACATATAATAATAAAATTTGATAAATAATGAGCTTGATTAAATAAACTTGATTAGATTTGATAAATAATGTAAAAATAATAAACGTAATACTAAAATTTGAAAGCGAAAGTATATTTATAAAAATAGAAAAGGTCATAGTAAATGAGATGTTTTTGCTAATGTTAATTAATAGAAGTTTATCTCAAAATATATTGTGGAATTTAGAGAGTTCCAACCCACAAATAAAAGATTGATTATCAAGGGAACGCAAAAAGCTCCAGAGCAGCAAATTTGATTTTTCTAATACATGTCACCTCTCACCAACCTTACTTAAGCAGGAACATGTTCCTTCCATTCTTTTACTTAGCAGTAATCCTTTGCTTAGTCGGCTTAATTTCTGAGAATAATACATAATAAAAGCCTCCTTTATATGGTGAATGAGGAAGTGTTATCTGATGCAATTCTAGTCATTTGGCTGGGAGTTAATTGGTGCTATTAATTATTACTAATAATAAACTTTAATTTAGTCATGTTTCATGCAGTAAAATCCCACTTTGCTGTGAAATGAAAAGCAAAATCCCAGAGATACGCCCATTCATATTTTGACAGAATTTAAGTATAAGTGCTTCTTTGAGATCAAAATCTGTGATTTGAGAATGAGATTGTTGGTATCTGTAATTTCAATCATGTCTCTTGCAATTGCTGTTTGGATTTATCTTTGTAATTGTTGTTAGATAGTCAATTTAGGTAATAAATTGTCATATCCTTTTCTTTTATATATATATATAATTTAATTATTAAGAGTACTTGCATTTTCTTTTACCCTGCTACCTCCATTATTTAAATCATTTAGCAGAACTATATCATGAATTTCCTCTTTCAAAATATTTTTATTCCATTAATATCTCCCACCCATCAACAATATTGTCTTCTTTTTATTATTATAATTTATACGATAATGAAAATCTTTGAACTTACTTTCTTGAGTTTGGTGAAATTTGAGTTTTTATTTTTACAATTCTTAAAATTACCACTAGATTAAGCTACTGATTTTTTTTTTTAATTTAATCTCAATTATGATACCAAATAGATACACCATCACTAAATTAATTAATTATCAAAATTCCATATCTCATATAATGGATATATGCATGGCAAACCCTAATATTACTTATCTTTCCAGTGTTTAATATGGTATTATATGCTTAGTGCATCATCAGCCCTAATCCTATTTGTGTTTTTGGTAATACCAAATAAAATGATGCCATGTGAACAAGATGTTTAGGCAAATAAAAAGTTGAGATAAAATTACTTTCTTTTACAAAGTGCCAATGACAATGAACCTTGCATGTAAGACAATATACAATAATGTACATATCCTGTTATAAAATGACCATAACTCATCTTCTTATCTAACTTTCTCATAATGCAAAAGCATCTTTAGTTAATTGCTTTTGTGGTTGTTGACATAATACACCACTTTTTATGGTTGAAATTGGCTTCATTTCTCATTGTCTATTAATTTTACAGTATGAAAGTGAAATCATATTATTAAATATTGTGAATTTTCTTTACTTTCTCATAAACAGGTAAAAGCCATGTTAACCACATGCATATATACCAATCTTAATTTTTGTGTCCAAAAACATTCTCATCATGACAAGTTTGGTAAGACCCAATTCAGAGATGCTAATCATTTAGTACATGCCAGATTTTAAATTTTTTTAAATCCATGAATATTTGTAAGTAGAATAATTGTTCATAACCAATTTAAAATAATAATAAGTGTAATGATTTAGGATCTGATTTTTAGGAGATTTTAAGTAAATAAATAAACTATTTTATTTCCATATATATTAGGATTAATTTTTATCAATAAAAGATATATAAACATTAGGAAAGGTAATTTAATTTTTCTGTCGATATGTTCCTACCTTAGTCCTATATGTTAGAGATGTGATTGCTTAAACCCTACATTTTAGAGATTAAAGCTCTTTAATTAACAATTATAGGCCTTTCTTTATGCTAAAGCATTAGCCATTATATAATTTTTTTTAAACATCATTATTCCAATCACAATTTCTTTTCCTTTTTGTTTTTCTCGGCTGAATGTGATTTCCAATCACACACTATTTCAACCATACCTGAAATTTAAAGTAGTGGTCTTACCCAAACTATATAATATCCTCAGAATTATCAATAAGTTAGTCCTTTGTTAGTGTTTATGATTGTCACGACCCAAAAAAAAAACAAGATTTCTAAGGTAAAGATAAGTAATAAACAGTGGGTCTTCAGGTTCTTTACCTAACTCTTTATTTATATTCCATATCTTACTATATAATAATAATTGATAACATATTGTTCTCCTGTTTTCAGGCAAACCATATCTGTGGAGTGTAGGCATCTGAAAGCATACTTAGGAGTCGTGGGAAATTTTTTGCTTATAGAGATAACATATAGTTTTTTTTTTTTTTTAATAATGACATTATTATCTTATAAGTGGGATTAAATTAGTAAAGGGCACAAAATAATTATAATGTTGTGAGAAATTGGTCCATTATTTGCTTACTTTACTTTATTATTTTTTGCAATTGTGGTTAGCGGGTACAAACTGGCTAGTTATGCACACATTTTGAAAAGGCTTCTATTTTAGTTTTTTCCTTTCTAATTAAGCACTCGAATGGTGTCAAGGTGATTTTAGTATATTAAGTTAAATTCTCATTTGTAATGTATGATTAAAAAAGTCATTTGCACAATTAGGGTTTTAACGTTAAGGAAGAGTAAAATTCCTATGGACTGATAAAATATCTTCTTCCAATCTTATAATTGTTAAGACAGTTCATACCCATTCATCAGTAACTTAAGAATTAAGTGTTGGTTTAATAGTATAAAAGATAAAGGGTGTAAGGGAATGGACTCTACAACAACATATGATTGCAAAGGAGAAGACTGGAGATAAAAAATTTAATGACAACTGTGTCTTAATTATATCAAAATACTCATATAACATAACATTGGTTTCTTAAGGACATATAAACATAAATGTAGCTTTATGAGACTTGGTGGTCCTCTAGAATGTGGACAAGAGGTAGTGGACCTAAAATAGCCCCTTGTTTTATAAGTTAATTTTCAGCTGCCTGCCTTATGAATAAGGTGGTCTTTCCCCATAATAGAGTACTAATGTAGGCCCCCACCCTATACACCCCACCTTAAGCTTCCTTCGTGAATTGGACAAACAAATTTAAGTAAGCATGGTAGTTTAGCAAAGATTACATAAAATTTTAAAATCACCCATCATTTGTTTTTGCTTCCTAGTTTGCAAGTAACTGCCTATTTTAGCCAAATTTTCAACAAAAATGGTGTTGGTTGATCAACATCATCACCTCAAAAATATCAAATTATAGAGAGAGAGGATTCTTCTCCAATCTTTACGTAATTTTAAGTTTATTTGCTCAAATTTTCAATAACTTTTGGTGGATAATGGACAGTTCCAGTACTGCTTCTTCAACAAACCCATCTTTTTCTTACAATTTCTCATTTCTTTATTCATGCTGCTCCCCATAAACTAAATGTGCCCAAATTTGGAGGGCATAAGTGTATAACCATGGACAACACATTTCTTTATTCTTCTTCTCTCCTTTTAAAGAAAGAAAGGAGAGAAGAGAAGACATGCATGGACTATTCTCCATCAGAATACTACTAATAGAGTAATAGTATAGGACAATATATTTATATACAAATTGAAATAATTCTATATGCTGCTTTCTCCTTGCCTAACCTTTTCTATTGCTGTAAAAGGACACTTCATGGACCATTAGTTTCAGCTTTTAAAGACTACTCTTTAAGATTGCAGCTATCCTAAGAACTATATATACCATTACCAAAGCTAACTAGCTCCTAATATTAATCTAATTACATGTCGCAGTATATATCTATAGACAAAAGAATCCTACTAAACTTCACAAATGATTCAAACGAGAAAGCAAAAAGACTTTCATCACTATACAAGAGGATTAATGCTTTTTTGATGAATTACCAACTGATAATGGATTGATGGTGCATTTTACTTGATAATATGTGAAAAGGAAAGAAAAAAGAGTTCAAGGAACATCCTTTTCTTAATGCTGAAATTATAAGATATATAAACTTAGAAAACAGCCCAGATATAACAATTTTCGAGCAGTGATGTTAAATAGTATTCTTCAAATATTACATTATTTAGTTACACTTTGTGGGTTGTCTGTGTTTCCCAAATATCTTGACATCATGTGATTAGATCATACGGCCTTGGTTTGGCCTAAGCATGTGCACATTTTATATGGATATGATATGGTCAGAAGTAGAATCCTACATACATATATAGCATGTAATTAGCAAAAATATATTCAGTTTTATATGTGTGTATTAATGCTTTGGATAAATTATTGTACGTATGAATGATATGCAAGGTCCCCCCCCCCTCCTTCTCTTTATCTATGTAGCTCATGTACTGGGATAAGCTTTTATTATACATCCAATTCCAAATAGAGAGAGAACTTTTATTTATTTATTTTATTTGATTTATCCTTTTCTCCTTTTGTTTTTAGTGCAAAAATCCAACCAAAAAGAAAGCAAAGCCCATCTTTATATGTATGTATAAAATCACATAGCACATTGATCATGGTGATTTGGTTTTCTATCTTCTTTCTTTGCTTCTTTCTTTCTTTTTATCCCTCTCAATTTTCAAGGTTCATGATAAAAGTTATTGTTTGGAAGGTAGAATAATTGCTATTATATTAGTTTGCGCCGGGAAGAAAGAGAGAAAGGAAGGAAGGAAATGGGAAGGAAATGCTCACATTGTGGGAATGTAGGACATAATTCAAGAACTTGCCACTTTGAGAAAGAAAGTCTCCGGTTATTTGGTGTGAAACTACACTCTAACTCTTCTTCTTCTTCTCATCTTTTCTTGAAGAAGAGTTTTAGTGTGGATTGCTTGTCTTCTTCATCCACTACTACTACACCTCCTCCTCCTCCTCCTCCTTCTTCTTCTTCTTCTTCTTCTACTACTACTACTAGTACTTTTGGAGATAATGTTGATATTAAATTGTCTACTGGCTATCTCTCCGAGGGACTTGCTGCACCTACCCAAGAAATCAGGAAGAAAGGTCAGCTTTTTTATCTTCTTCTTCTTTTTCTTCTGAGTTGAACAATGGAGTCTCAGATATATAAAAATCCATAAACCTGTTGTTCTTCTACTATACATCATTCACCGTATTATACTATGGCCTTCCAATGAAAATTCCCAAGGGTTTTATACATTTTGCTACTATATATTGATATGCTTCAAAATTCCACTCACTAGACACCAAGGAAGAACAAAAAAAAAACTGTACCTAAACATTAAATAATTAATCATCTGAGAGAAATAAAGAAAACAAAAGGTTAGATTTTATGCATATAAGAAACATAAAAAAATGAAAGAGAGAAAACTAATATTTCAGATCTATTTTTATTTCTTTTTTTCCTGTTGAAATTTATGCTACATAATTTTGTTCTTGTATTAGGATTCAAATTTTTGAGTGGGTAATGATTGGTCATTTAGTTTCTTTTCTTCCACTCATACAAATGTAATGATAGTATTGATTAATTTATGCCTATGTGATTTTAGGTGTGCCATGGACTGCAGAAGAGCACCAGATCTTTCTGCTAGGGCTCCAAAAGCTAGGCAAAGGTGACTGGAGAGGCATTTCTAGGAACTTTGTGACTACAAGAACTCCAACACAAGTAGCGAGTCATGCTCAAAAATATTTTCTTAGACAAAACTCCTTCAACAAAAGGAAACGCCGCCCTAGCCTCTTCGATGTAATTGACTCCACTAATCTCTTCTGCATTCTCTATTAATTATCATTTAATCTTTTGCTTTATATTAGTCGTTATGGGCTTCCATTAACTATTGCTTTTTTTATTTTATTTTTCAGATGGAGAGCAGCCAGTCCTCAATTTCCAAGCTAAATGAACGCAACAATTTTTGTGGGTTAGCATTGAAGAACACGGAAGCCTATTCTCCAGGTTCTTACTCCAAAAACTTGGGTTTAACACATCACTTGATATTGCCTACTTGGTTAAATGAACCGCTAATCAGCTCCAGGCCTACTTCTTTTGGTTTAACTAGTCGTAATGTTCAACACTTGGCACCAGATTTAGAGCTAAAACTTGCAGCCCCAGCTTCATTGGACCAAAGTAAATCATGTTCTGATGACTTTCTAATCGGACCGATTAGAGTGACGTGAGGATCATATAGAGAAAAGGTAAATTTTAATTTGAGATATCGGAGTGCTAATCAACAGGACAATACAAAAAATATGTACGTGTGATATTCATATTCGGAATCTTCATATATATTTTTTTAATTTTAAACAAAGTATATGTAATCACTTTATGATTTTACTATTTTATGAGACTGATTATCATAAAGTACCACTTATCTTTTGCATCTTTCAATACAAGTATGAAAATTATGGATTGTTACAGGTCAATCTGTGTCAGTATTATTAAATTGGCTCTCTAGCATGGGTTAGTTATTATTTTGAGATTAGCTTTGAGCAAACCTGAAGTTATCATGGGTCCTAACCAACCACAATACAAACTGTGGCCATTTCTCAAACCTCAATTCAATCACATTTTTCATGACTTTATTGGTCTGGTCAATCGATCTTGTTAATCAGAGGAGCAGACAATGAAGAGTGGTTTTGATTGATGGTGATAATCACACTGAGAAAATAAATAAACAAAAACTAGCTAGTACCTTATTTACTTGATTAATTTTTCTGGCCAAATGACACTGACAAGCTTATTGTTCATGAGATGTAGGCAAGCAACAGAAACAGGTATAAATTAAGGTGGTATATACATTTGAAAACTAAGTCACTATATATTCTGCTAACCTACAAAATGCAAAAAGGGTTACCTTCTTTTAAGTGGTGCTTTGTGATCTATAACTTTCAAAAGCAATAAATTATTTCATGATAATGTTTACATTACTTTAATTAGGAAATAAGAAACCATTTAAAATTTAAAATTTATTTTGATGATGAGTCTTGAGATTGAATTTAGAGACTCCAAGAATATTATTGTTGATGGGCCAGTAGTAGTAATAATGTTTGACTTGATGCAAAACATGGCGAATGATGAAAGTTTTTTCATAATATTGATAGGAATGTGATTGATCACTTGCATGATTTGGTGTCTGTGTATATATAATATATATATATATATATATATATATATGTTTATATTCTAATTTTCCAGAACTGTATAAATAAAAAACTTGAACTAACTAATAAGCTGATGCAAACATAATACAGTTAAGCCCGAAGTTCAAAGAAGAAAAAAACAAAAAATCAGAGAAATGTGCTGAGTCTCGGCTTGAAAGCCCAATTATTTAAATGGAGATGAAACCAGGAGAATGAGTTGAATGACGTTTTGATGGTGGGTCAATAATGAAAAGGCCCATATACCTAATACTAAAAAAGAAGTGCGGAAGAACCAGAGTCAAAACTTAATTGGTAAAAGGAAAAAAAAAGAATAGGGTGAATGAATTGGGTCCACGACTGCGAAAGCATTATGGTGCAGGGATGTATAGTCTCTGTAGCTCCAGGGGATTGTTATGGTGAAGAGAAATGGGCAGATGGTATGGTATGGTGTGGGTATGGGAAGTTGCAGTATTCATGGAGGTCAGACAGAAGGCTAAACAAGGCTAGTTCTCAAGGCCTTGGGTGGAAGAATATAGAGTCTTTTTTCTGGACTTGGGTTAGGTGGGCCATGATTTATAGTATGGCAGAAGTGACGACTGCTTCAGTTTTTTGAGCTGAGATTGAGAGGAGTGATCCCAGTTTCAGGTCATCAGCAAAAAGATATGGAATCTCAATTGATGATCGAACTCCGAAAAGAATATTTTAGTATTCGGGCAAAGAAAAGAAGAATCAAGCAGACCAGTCTTTGTTTTCTTTCCCTTTCTGATACGAGCCATTTAATGGAAGAAGGAGAAGAGCGTCACAAGATTCCCCGCCCAGCAACGATTCGATAGATGTTCATGACAAGTGGACATAACACTAACACTAACTGATTGTCTGTCTGCAGTTCTCGAGGACTCGGATGGTTGATAATAGACCTCTCTCACAGAGCAGGCTTTTCTAGTAGGAAAGCAACCCAACAAAGCAAACCAGAACCAGCTCTGGGACAACACAAGTATATATGCAATAATTAAGTGGAGTTTGATGAGGGATACTCAGTTGATACTAGGCTAATGAATCTACCATCTCCATCTTTAAACCATACCCCCCCATGTTTTTGTTGATAATTTATTGATATGGTGCTTTCAAATTTTAGTATATAGTAATTGTTTTAATTAAAAGTATAATAGTACCCTTTTTATGTTTGCTTCTATAGTTTGTCTATTACGTAAACACATTAAATAACTACCTTTAATTTTAACGAATATATCCTCTCATGAATAAGTATTGTAGAGTATCATCTAAAGAAGATGCAAAATTGTATTTTTAACATTTGTTTGTTTGCTTTTGGAAATTGAATTGTGGGTATACAATATTTGAGAATCAAGATTGCAATTTGAGTATTTGAATTGTGAAAGAGGGATGCTGAATTGGGAATTTCAAGTGCTCTTCACTTCGTAAATTGGGATTGTCGGATGAGTTAAATCCAAACCCTATGCATATGTGAATTTGTTATTCTTTCTTACTTTTTACATGAATGGCAGTGAACGCAACAATGGCAAAGAAGAGAATGCAGCTGAGTTGCAGAGATATGGAATGATGGTGGCCGGAGAGGAGATAATTTTTATAATAGTAGCGGTTGTTGAGAGTAATATTTAAATTAAATTTTGTTCAAATTTTAAAATTAACATAAATGTTATAAATAGTATTAATTAAAAAATTAGATAAAATTCAAGGATTTAAAGTTAGGATAATGAAGCTTAAAATTTATGTGATTGGATGGTTCAATTGTTTCTTACGGACACGAGAAAAATGGAGTTCGTTCTGACTTTCCCCAAACATAGGGCTGGGGCAAAAGACAACACAGATCTCCAAGTTACATTACAGAGAAAAGGACAAAAACTATAGCCTAAGAAAGAAAGAAAGAAAAGAAAAACTGATTGGAAGAAAGCAAAATAAAAAACTTCAAGAGTTCATGTCTGGCTAAAGCGAAGCACCCAAAGGAATAGTTGCTTCAGTGCTTACAATGTACTCATGTATCTACCAGTGTAGAAGAAGAGAAGGACAAAGTGAGGAGCAAGTTATTCCCTTTTTTCTCTCTTCTGCTTTAATTTGTCAGGCTTCAGAAGATCTCACACCAACCTTTTATATATATATATATATATTAGCAATCTTCTCTATGTATGCTCATGGCAATAGAGATTCACCTTCCCTTCTATTCTATTTATATATTTAGAAATGACCACACACCTCTTTGCCACCAGTCTACTGCTGGTAGTATCAGCCATGCTTCGAAATTTTATAACTTATATTAGATAATATGACTTTGCTACTATCATGCATCCTCTATATTTGTTAGTAGCATGTAACAATTTTTATTTCAAGGTGACATTATATATTTAGCGATGAATCGTATTCACCAATAATATTAAATATGAAATCTAAAAAAAAATTTTAATTCTTTCGTTGTTATAAATTTTATTTAGTCTCAAACAACGTGACTATAAAGAAATTTTATTATATATTTTAATTTTATTAGAAACAAAATAAAATTGTGACAATTTTAAGAATATTCTAATAATTAGTAGTTTCTACAAAATAATTTTATTATTAAATTGAATGCTAATATTTTATTATAAAATAGTAATACCATTAAGCAGTAAGGTATTAAAATGTAATTACTTTCGTGGTTATATACTCCTCTAAATATGAAAATGGGTAGCCGCAATTAAGTGTTTTAGCCGTGGACATTAGCATAGTAATGCATATTTAAATATTGGTATTTTAAAAATATATTTATAAAGCTTTTTGCGGAATTTATGTTTTTATAATGTGTGAATTTGGAGCGGAGCAGTGCATATAAATATATACATATATTATATTAAATTCAGTTGTGTATGATTACGTAGAATAAAACAAGTATTTGTAATGTTTATAGGTTGTGGGTGCAGCTTTTGATTTTTATAGTGAGCTGCCTGAGATCACTAATCTGAAAATTGAGACAAAGCTGTGTTCCAGAGATGCATATGTCTCCTTCCCTCATCCATATTATAAACAGACAAAATAAGCTATTAAACAAATTTAAAGATGGGTTAGATGTGTGTTAATTAATAGACTCTTTTACTAGAGTTACATGAGCAAAAAAGAAATATCTATTATCTATCCATTAAATTAGATTTTAAGATTAACTAAATTATAATATATTAATTATTTTGATATAGAAGTAAGTAATTAGGGTGGAAAAGCGGGAGTTAAAGATCACGCGAGAGTTTGTTAGACAAGTCACATGATCCGCGAATCTCCAGCTTACTCCTTTTCAACGATGGCGACTGCTCCCTTCTTTTACCCCCTCTTTGTCTTTTCCTCTCTTTCTTTTACTATTCTCTCCTCTCCCTTTTCTTTCTTTTCCCATTCTCTCCCTTTCAAATTACTATTTTTATACCTTTATTTGCCCTCTTCTCTTTTTACTTGTGGTTTAGGTTAGGTGTATTCAGTTTAATTTTATTGTTATTTTTTTTATGAATATTCTATGATTATTTCTTTTAAGCAATCAATAGAATCTAATTTATTTATATAATTAAAAATTAATTTTAATAATATCTGTCACCTTTATAAATAAGTCTTAATTGATAAAATTTAATATAATTATAAGTCTATAGTATTTAAAATAAATAAAATAATTTTATTTTTAAACAAAATAACCATAAATTCACTATTTTTTTTTTATTATAGGCAAGGTAGAGTAGCCCTCTTTAATCCAAAAAAAAAAAAAAAAGGAGTTAAAGAGTTGCTCAATTACAATTTATCCCAATTATAAAACTTGGTCCTTTGCAAATTCAATAAAAGCAAATTAGAGGAGTAGGGTTGGCAAAAGCTATAGCAAATGGATAATGGTTAATCAGTGTGCAATTAGTTCTGTGGCAGTGCAGGGATTAAAGAGAAAAGGTCGTGGCGCCACCTTTGGTAATTGGTGATATCTTGGTAATAGCATCGTCTTTTGTCATGTTCCCTAAAGATAACCACAACCAACTCTATAATTAAATCTCAAAACTATTAAACTGATGTTATAATCAATCTATTACACACTGCAACTTTCCCACCGCACACTTAATCCATTTTTTTGGATTTTTTCATACTTTCTGTATTTGAAATTTAAGTTAGCTTTTTTATTAAATAAATGTCAAAACTGACTAATTCATAATTATAAAAAGAAAGTTGATTTATCATTTTGTTATTCCCATGAGAAAAACTTAATATTCCTCTTTCCTATTATTATTTCTCCTATTTTGAAGTGAAAAGCATCTAAATCTTTTTTTTTTCTTAGCTGTATGCAAGGTACAAATATAAGGAGATATTATTTAATTTTTTTATTTGAAATGAATTAAAAAAAAATTTATGTTTTATTTTTGCATTTCTTGAGAAATTAATATTTCTTAAAAAAATAGATTTTAAATTAATAATAATATAAATTATTTAAATAAAATACAATTACTAAATATTTAATCCAAATCTATATAAAAATTCATTTCATTTAAATAAAGACAAATAAAATAAAATATTTTGATATTATAAAATATATTAACTTACTAATATAGAATTTATTTAAAAAATTTATCTATTTTATTAGAATTTAATTTAGTTATAACCAATTCCATATAAGTTTAATTATATAAATTTTTTATTTTATATAAAATATATAAATTTTATATTTATAAATAATATATTTTATATATTTTAATAAAATAATACGTTAAATAATTTGTTATTCATAATAAATTATATAAATACTTTAACCCATAAAATTCTTTAAAAACATCCTCCTAATCGATTTAAACATTTAATTAGATAAAAAATAATTTTTAAATAATAAAACAGTAAAATAGAAAAGTTAAGAATCCATAAATATAATTTTTTTTCTGCACTTTTTTTAAGTATAAGGACAAACTCAGTACTGACAAAGTTTGTTAAACAAATGAACTGCCAAGGACATATCTGTCCAAAACAAATTTAATGAAGAAAATATATATCCCCTTACCCTTATAACCTTATTCACATTAGACTCTCTCTTTCTGTTCTTTTCAATGTTCTATCTTGTTATTCTTCATTTTCTTGTTCCTCTTCTTGCATGCTAGAATCTTCTTTAACCCTAACCCTAACAAAATCGTTACAACTCGTGCGCTATGGAACCTAGCAGATCTCCACCACCACAAGGCCTAACCCGAGAAGAATACTCGGAGCTAAAGCCATTAGTAGACACATATCACAAATTCGAACCAACACCTAACACATGCACTTCTTTAATAACTCAACGCATTGATGCGCCATCTCAAGTTGTTTGGCCATTTGTTCGAAGCTTTGAAAACCCACAAAAATACAAGCACTTTATCAAGAGTTGCAATATGAGAGGCGATGGTGGTATTGGCAGCATAAGAGAAGTTACAGTTGTTTCAGGGATACCAGCTTCCACAAGTACTGAAAGGTTAGAAATTTTAGATGATGAAAAACATATATTAAGCTTTAGGGTGGTTGGTGGTGAGCACAGGCTAAATAATTATCGTTCTGTTACTTCTGTTAATGAGTTTATTAACAATGAAGGGAAGGTTTATACAATTGTATTAGAGTCTTATATAGTTGATATACCAGAAGGAAATACTGGCGAGGACACAAAAATGTTTGTTGATACTGTTGTCAAGTTGAATCTTCAAAAGCTGGCTGTTGTAGCCACGGCTTCTCTGCATGGACATGAATAATAATTGTATTGGTGGTGGAGGCGGCAGCGGCGGTGGTGATCTTGATGTTGGTGGCAGTAGCAGCAGAGTGGTGGTGTTGGCGGTGATGATGTCAAGACTCTTGTTGAATATCTCAGTGGTCAGTATAAGCTTTTGCAAGTTGGGTTTTCTTTTTTCTTTTTTCTTTTTAATTAATTATCTATCTTATTCTTCTTGCTCTTCTATTATTATTATTGGTTAGGCAGTTAGTATTGGGATGTATAATTATTTTTTTGTTTCTATAATTTGGTAAATTTCAGTTATATGTCAATGGATTATTGTTTGAACTGTCATAATTTTCTCCACATCAATAAGCATACTCAATTACTATATTATGCTACTGGGGCCACCCGTATCAGAAATTTAATTTGTTCAAATATAGCTAGCCACATATGCAATACACATGCATACAGGTATAGTGACATCTCATCTCCTTGTATTATAGAAATAAGCTGATAATACGGAAGGGAACACTTTTCTTATAAGTTTTCGTGTAGTCTAATATAGAATAAAAAGGTTTGAACTTTCCTATAGAAATGAAATGTCTGACAACTCTGCGCATTTGTCAATGATGAGACTGAAGTATGGTTGCCAGTAAGCGAAGGTAGATTAAAAATAAGGAAATGGGTCTGAATATTAATTAGACTGAAGTATTATATACTTGCGAAAACAAGGATATGATCTGAGTAATATTGTGAATTGTTAGACACTTATATACAATGAAAAATAAGTTGAGAGAAAGAAACAAGGTAAAAATTATGTAAATAGTAGGTGAAGAGGATAGCAGATAGGTGAAACAGCTTTTGGTGAGGGTTCAGTGTCAACCCTAAATTCAAAAGGCAAAGGACAAAGATAAATATGCTTATGGAGACTTGTGAGCAACCTTAAGAAGACATGTGATAAAGAAGCTTGTTCATGGTGGCAATCATATCCGTTACCTTATTCCCAATTTCTTCTTCTTCTTTTAGTGCACAAATCTATCTTGGCCACTTATATCTTTTTGCCTTTTTGTTTTTGTTTTATGTCAATTTGTGCAAAAAGTAGATGATAACAACGCATCAACATTAGTTTGGGTTTGCTTCCACCGCATTTTTATATCTTTCAGTGTTAAGAGGTTCTCCTTATGCCTTCGTAAAGGCTTTACCTAAAGAATGAAAAGAAATGGCTCAGTTCTCTCCGTGATGAACTTGTTCTTAATTGTGACTATTCAAAGGGGAAAAGAAAAAAAAGAAAAAGAAAAAAGACAAGGCTTTGCTTTCTTTCAATTGCTCACTTTTGCCTCTTTTGAGGAAATTAAAGATATTCATAAGCATAGGAACATATGTGAGAGAGAGAGAGAGATGTAAATTTTCACTTCTTATGGAGCACATAAGGATAGCTAGTTTAGTTAGGGAGCTTGCTAATTATTTAATCAAAAGAAAAATGAAGGCAATTTTATTCTCTTTCAAGAAATTTCTACACTCTTTGTTCTAGAAATCCAACAGAGGATAATTTATCAATTCTCATTCTCATAATATAAATATAATTTTCTTCCTTAAAAAAACAAAATAAAAAAGGGTTCAAGATCATTCTTCATTTCTTTGTAGAAAGAAGGATGCATCCGGGTGGTGATAGTTGTTTTGGGTAATCTTTAAAATAGGCCTCCAAGACAATATTGGTCACAAAATGGAGGAGGGACTTATTTGAAGAATAAGGAGACGAATGAATGTTTTTCCTCTCGAAGGAGATTGTGATGATTAGGCTTTGGATGTCTTCGATTGGGTCGACCAATGGGCCTCGCTGCTGACTAGCATGTTGTTATGTAGGCTTCTTTTCACAGTCCCTAATATCATTTTTCTTTCAATTCTTTCTGACCTCCCAAATATCAAATCCCATTTTTAATACAGTCTTTTCTGCCTTATTGTTTCCCATTTGTGATTCAATTTTTACTTGATAAAATCCTCCTTATACTTTTACATCTTGTTTATGCTTAAAGAAAATCTTTTTTAAAAAAGAGAAAGAGAGAGTTTTAGTGGAAAAGAAAATTAAATATAAACAAAAAGAAAGAAGGAGATTTTTGTAATTAAGATGAAATTTCATTCGTTAAGTATTTTGTGTGGATAAAATACTGATCCAAAGACTGAACAGAAGAGACGATTTAAGGCTGCTAGCAGAAGCAAAATAAGAGTTGATGGAATCTAATTATTGGCCTGGCCTACGATTGGATTTTCGATTTTATGACAGTATCAACATGTCAAAACTGCCAGAGTTGCATCCTTTTCTTTTTATTTATTAAGATAAATTTAATTCTCATTCTTTGCAATAAAAATAATAATTCATAAGTGTCGTAAATATAATTTAGAAATTGGAATTACACATTTTAGAATTTTTGCACAAATACAATCATTAATTATTGAGATAAGCTTTTTCACCATATTTTTCAACATGGATGCATTAGTTAGTATATTAAGAAACATGACCGAAATTGTAATTACCAAACTGTAAAACATAAACGCATCTCCCTTTTCTTTTAAAATATTTGTAAGTATAATAATATACATGTTTTGTCATACTCTATTAATCAATCTTAATTTACCTCTATACTATCTTTGCAATAAAAATAATGAAATGAAAATAAAAGTTTTTATGTATTAAATATATAATAATAAAATCTTAATTTAGTTTCAAGGGATAAGAATAGGAGATTTCACAGTAATAAATGTATGAGATTCGTATTTTTAAGATTTTGATTTCAAACACTAAGTGAAATTAAAAAAAATTATATACAATAACAATAATAATTTTCTCAACTCTAAGGTTTAGCAATTTATATGCCAAGGTAAATAAAGGGGATTAACTAAGTAGCATTTAACATATAAATGATTTGGGGCAAATACACATCCATTTGCCAGACTTGATTTTCTGTCTTCGTATGTCTCTGATGCCTCAGATCGACAAAGCCAATTGCCATTGCAATTCTGCAGCAAGCTTTTCTATTTTTCCTGTTTTTGTTTATTCTCCCAACCCTGAACCCTGCATGTGAGTCCGTATAGCTTACGCAAATGTTTCCATTCAGAAATTTATGTCAAAAATCTATTAATATTTTAAAAGTTCACTGCCTCTAAAACTTTCCTTCTTAAAAGTTTTGAAATCTTACCTAAACGTGAGACTTTCTAGAAATCAACATTTTTAATCAACCATAATTGTCCAATCATTCTTTGATTCCAACTTTCTAACATTTCAATATTTTAAGTGTAAAATTCATTGTAGGTCAATTTTCTTTTATATAATGTTATATTGATCCAAATTTTCTTTATGTTAATTCTTATTTGTATTAGAATATGACTCCTCTTTTGCTCAAAGAGTTAGTTTTTTAATTACATTCTATTTTTTTATTTTCTTCGGATTTAGTTTCTATAATTTTAGAATATTGTTAATTATATCCATCTAGATTAATTTTAGAAAGATAATTAATCCTTCTATTTGAGGATTCAAAATATTATTATTTAATATTTAATAATATTATAATATTTATATATTAATTATTAAAACATAATCAATATATTAGCTTTTAAAATGGTGTTTAACAGGTTAAAATATACTTGCAAAATTAAATAGAGTTGTTTCCATGAGTAGGGTCCTGGAAGATGAAGATGCCATAAAAATTATGGGAAGATTTATGGTAGAGGTGAGAAGGACTATAGGCTGATTCTGATGTTTGGAAAGCCTGGATAAGAAATCCGGGATTAGGTTTCTTATCCCTTTTATATGCTCGACTGTAAAGTCATACCTGCTGAACCATGATTTGAGCCGTAAGAGCTGAGGCTCAGGTAAGACCTTCTGGTTGGATTCAAGGATCTTTGAGAAGGAGGAGTTATCCATCCGAACCAGGAAATGATGTCCAATCAAGAAGAATTCAAACTTCCGTATCCCGTTTTTTACCGCCAAAATTTCCTTGTAGATCATGTGATAATGCTTTTCTGAGGAGGAAAATTGACCCGATGCATAACCATATAATTGTTCCTTGTCGTGGAGCTTTTCTAGGAGGATGGCCCCCCATGCATAATCAGATGCATCAGTTTGAAGAATTAGTTCTCCTGTGGACGGGATTGTGAGAGGTGGCGGATTGTGGGCCAGCTCTTTTAACTTTCTGACAGCTGTTGTTTGTTCTGATCCCCACGGAGGAGGGTCCTTCTTAAGCATCTTGAGAGGTGGCACGTGTAACTAGACAAGTGTGGAATGGCCTCTCGAACATAGTTCAAGATTCCAAGGAACTGTTGAATTTGTTTTACTGAAAGATTTTCTTCTGGGAAGTGATGAAGTTCCTTCATCAGATGGGGACCATATATGTATTGGCCATTCTTGAAATGCATACCGAGAAATTCAATTTCGGCCAATAGGTTCTTTTTCGACATGATGCCATATTTCCGAATGATGGCGAAACTGTAACGATTGATGGTGTTCCTCTGCTGTCTCCGAGAATAGGAGAATATCATCGATATAGATCAAAGAAGAGTAAAGGATAGGCCCAAAAATCTCAATCATGGTCTTTTGAAATTGAGATAGGGCCGTCTTGAGCCCAAAGGGCATAAACGATCGGTATTGGGCATTAGGGATACAAAATGCGCTTTGTATCTTTCCCGTCGGATACCTTGCCAAAAGCCCGCTTTCAGGTCAAATTTGGAATAGTAATGGGCCTTTTGGATATGGACTTTGAGATTTGAGATCCGAGGGAGAGGAAATTTATTGTCTTGTAGGAAATGGTTTAAGGGCTTGTAGTCTATGACAAGTCTCTTTTTTCCTCGAATCTTTTCAGACCTTTTTTCCACATAAAAGGCTTGGCAAGCCCATTGTGAAGTAGTGGGTTCAATTAGGCCTTGCTGTAACAGTGTCAAGCATTCTGATCGGGCAAGGGCAAGGTCTGTGGGTGACATTCCCATGTGTGTGGCTTTAGTAGGGTTAATGTCTTCATTAAGTTTGAAGGGGAGGCTGATATAGAATTGTGGATTTTTCCACAGAGGAAGAGGGTGTTGGAAATGTGAATGAGATTCTGGACAAAACTGAAGGAATTTTTCTGTGTGTGGTAGGAATGGTGGGATTGTATCTGTCACAGAAAACAGATTTGAAGTTTCAGTGTATGGCCAAAACTGTCTCTTGAACTTTATGCCAGTTGGAAGAATTTGGAGCTTTTGAGCTTGATGATAAACATCAAACCCTATCAGGATATCCTTATTTGGAAGATCTGAACTAATGATGTGCGTCCATACAACGCAATCAGGGAAGAACTGTATTCCAATCTTCTGTCTTGTGATCAGAGTGGTTTTGAAGGTTTGACCATTGGCTTCCCTAAAGAACTGATTATGGGGCTTCCAATACTCTGATGGGAGAACCATTGGGTTCATCATGCTTTTTTGTGCTCCAGTGTCAAAGAAAGCTATTACTGGTACAGGCTTGGAGTATTTTGAAGGTAGGATCTGTATGGGAATATATGGAACTGGAGGGGATTTTGTAGTAAATTGAAAAGTTTCAGGAGGTGGAGAATAAACAAAGAAAGAAGACAGTAGGGTTGGAGAGAGAGGATATTGTATTACATCTCTCAGAATATTCTCCTGACTTTCTTCGTGCAGACCAATCATCAAGATTGGTATCTCACTATCATCTGAGTCTGAAGAAGATTCTTGTGAGGACTCTGTGGAGTCTGAGAACTCCATTTCTAACCCAAATAAGCTTTCTAGGGTAAGATCCTCTTGCTCTGAAAGAAGAGATTCTATTTCTGCTTCAAAAGAGTCTGGAAGAGATAAAGACATGCTGACTTGTTGAATCATCTTTGCTGACTTTTCTGGATTCTTAGGACAATTTTTTGCATAGTGTCCCTTTTTTTTTGCAGATGAAACATCTGTCAGACTTGTACCCTTGATTCCGTTTCTTACGGAAGTATTTGAATCTCTTTGGGTTCTTTTTTCTGAACTCCTTGTTGCTGCGCGTGTATTTCTGAAAATGATGTCCAGACTTCTTCTTATGATTTGAACAGACGCAGTTGGCAGCTTTGCACTTAATCTTGAGGTGGTTCTTGTTGCAAGCCTTTTGGACTATTAAGTCCCTTTGAGATAACCTTTTGAATAACTCTTATTGATCACACAGTCTCTTAATAGAAGAGAGTGTGAACTGCCAGATTTCGCCAAGTGTAATAGAGGTGACTGGTCTCTTTGTTGCCGCAATCATATTATTGACCTCAAGTTGTATTTCATCCGGCAGAGAGGTGATGAAGGTATACTTTAGTGTATCGTCACCATCATGTCCTCCAATGACATAGTAGAGTTTGGACATAGCTGAATAGTGCTTTTCCAGATCCTTCATTTTTAATGAAAAACATTTTCGATCAAAGAACTCTTGTTTCTGCTGTCTTATGAAAAGGTCATAACTCCCAAGGAACTGGTTATGGAGGATTATTATTGTTGCTGATGGAGTTAGCAGTGTGACAAATTGAAGCCTGGTGTACTCAGGTTGAGACTGAAACCAATCTCTTAAGCTTCTGGTAAATCTTGTGACAAATTTGGCAAGGACCTTTTTGAGTGTGGCCCCTTCAAGGGTCATCTGAAGATCAATCCATGCCAAGAATTCGGAAAGCTTGTCCTTCCATCTCGATGGGGGTAAGTCATCAAAAGTGAACTAAGGTCCCATGCTAGCTGGTTTTGACCTTGGGTTTGGAGCTCCAGTGGGAGCAAAGAATGACTGTGCATCCTCATCCTCAGGTTCCACTATTTCCGACCGAGGAAGTGTTCATGAGAATCTCAGTAATGTCCGCCATCTCTGAAGTATTTGAAGAGGATTTTGAATCATACGGACTGATGAGAGATTGCTCTGGTATTTTTTCTTTACGGGCTCCCCGAGGAGGAGAGGTTTTCTTTTCTAGGTTTTTTGGGTGTTTTGGGTAAAGATGAGAGAAAGTTCCAAATGGCTGATAAAGGGTTTCTTGTGGTTATTCTGGTTGTAAAAGAAAAGGGAATGAAAAATAGTATGAAGGAGCAATAGCAGATGATGTGGAGGCTGCTGAAGTAAATGATGAAATTATGGTAGACTGGTCTCTCCGAAGATCATGCTCAATTTGATCTATTTGTTTCTTCAACCGTGTGATCTCCTTTTCTTTTTGCATGAAGGCGGGAGTAATGGGCTGAGGTATCCGAAGCTCTCTATCCAGAGCCTGATATTTTGCAATGAGCGATGAATGGAGCTGGAGTACTTCTTGTGAGAAAGTATCCAACTTATGATCCAGTTTTTGAGGCAGGTGTAAAGCTTGGTCCAATTTCCCATCTATCTTTTTTAGATAAGTATTCTGGACGATCGAGTTGGAGGTTTGCCAGTTTAGCACCTCTTCTGGAGGTGTCAGGGGCTCTATAGATCCAGAGGGAGAAATCCTTGAAGGAAGAATTTCTGATCTCTTGTTCTCCATTTTTCCTAAAGGAGGGAAATCCTCTGGCTGGAACATGTAGCACCCTTGAATTGATGGTTGTACCACTGGTAGATCTGGCTGGATTTCCTTTCTGCAGGTTGCAGAAGGGGCTTTCCCAAATTCGAATCCGAGTTGGGCCAACAGTACCTTGAACTCATCGAAAGAGATATCAAGGACTGTTTTTCCTTCTTTTGTAAGGAGTTTGATAGCCTCATCAAACATTGGGAGTGGTGTTTTGCTCTTCTGTTGCTTCTGGAAACCATCTGGATCCCAGTCATCCGGCTTCGATCTTATTTCTGAACATGGAGCGTCCGGTGACATATTTCGAGGATTCTTCTTTGGATGCCGAAAGCAAGGTTCAGCATAGTCTAAGTCATCATCACAAGTGCATCCTGGACGGCACATCTCTAGGGCAACATCCCAGACAAAGTGTCCTTTGACCTGGGCGGCGTAGATCTGGTGTCCAGAGGACTGGAATGAATGAATAGAGATCTTTTCCCTTGGCCTTGATATTGGTTGTATCATGGATGCTTGAAAATGGATGGAGTCAAGTTTCTCCGATCTTTGTGAAGATCGCTTTAACAATCCGCTCTTTGTTGGAAAAAAAGAGGGTCCGTAGCTTGAACAGGCTTAGTTTGGGATGCCTGAAGCTTCTCATAGTTAGTGACCCATTCTGTTGGGATCAGCTTTTGTAGATCTTCTTTTTCCAGTTGCTTGGGAGCCTGGACAATAGTAGGGATCTAGCCAGAGTCGGCCATAATGAACAACGCATCAGAGGAGGCTTGGAAGCTTGAGATTTGCAGATTCAATGCATGATCCTGTAGTCTATAGACTACCTGATGGTGTAGGGTTGCAGAGAGAGCGTTATCGAGTTGATTCGCTCCTGTTATGTGGACTTGAACTTTTAGTGCAGTGGAAAGATAAGGATCATTGAGAGATAAATTGAAATTAAGGAAGAAGGTCAAGACAACACTTCCTGTGTTGAGTGTTGTGACGATCGTTCCGATCACTGCATGCTCATACTTGAGGTATCTTGTGTCCGGTAGACCCATCCTTCCATGATAGGATATGACTAGTCTAACTGCTCCAAGATGGAGGTGTGTATAGCCCTGTTTTCTCCATTGTTCTATGAAGGAGGTTGGGATTTCGAGAGTAACGTACTGCTCCTGTGTGGTAGCAGTAAGAGAACATTGAGAAAGGGAAGAATATTGGATATATTCTTTTACAGAAAGGAGTTGTTTATTGATAATCTGGTTAAAGGTTTTTCTGACAAAGTTTTATTTTTTAAAGATATTGTATGGGTTCATAATAGGTACAAGGGTGTTTTTTATTTAAACATTCTTAGGTATATGAGAAATTTCTACAAGATGGTCTATCTTGTTGGATACGGTTTTCTTACACGAAGGAGAGAGTTGCAGGGTTAAAGTGTGGATACGGTGATTCCTAAACCCTAAACAAAATATATAATTGATTAATTATTATTATTATTATTATCATTATCATTATTATTATAGTTAAATAAAAAAATTAGATTTTTAGTTCATTTCTGATCCCAATCCGAAATCTTAACCAAACCGTCCAAACTAGTCATTAGAGGATAACTATAAATGTGTCTCATTATTTCCAAGTGAGGGAGAGAAGGAAAAGAAAGAAGAGTTCCCCTGGTGTCGTTAGGGTAAAGAGATTCAAATTCAGATTTTATCGTTCCCGGCATTCTTAAAAATGATGACAAAATTAAGCACAGTGGCTTCTTTGTGACCAAGAAATTCTTTAAATTATTTTCTTGTTATATAGGTTTTGAGTATACATGTATTATGGTATATACATAGGGTAATGTCGCGAAAGGGATAGCAACATCAATTAATCCAGTTGCATTCAGTTTATGTCAAAACCATAATTTATTACGGTCACACAGCACATTCATGAAGCAGCAGAAGAAGAAAGATTGAATCATCACATCAGGATCCTAGGACACCAAACCATAGGGATTTTCAGGAATCTGTAGATAAAAAGAAAAAGAAAAAATCATGATCCAACAACATCATAAAGATCTCCTGATCGTGATAAGAAAATAGAAGTAATAGTGTTACATCATTAGATTTTTTGTGAATCTCTCTCATCTTAATAATCATGGTCTACAGACAATATACTTGCCATATGAACAGGATAGCAGTAGTATAGGGTTGGGTCATGAAAGAAAGAAAACCCAAAAGAAGAAAACAAATAGATAGGCTTTGTAATTGCATCAGTAAATTCGTCAAAGATCTTTACACCAAAGATTTTCTCATCATCTTTGCTTTTGCTTGCATCATCCCATTTCTTTTCTGTAAAAGAAAAGTACACTGCTTAAACAGGAGTCTCTTTTTTATTTTCTTTTCTTTTTTTAAACTTTTTTTTTTTTTTTAAGAAAGAAAGAAGGAAAGTGAATTTCCTATCTTTCTTTTCAGATAATTGATTTGGGTTTTAGTTGTTAGACTCTGAAAAGAAAGTTAAAGCTTTGTTTACTTAATTTACTCATCTTTCTCAATCAAACATCAGTAGCTTCTAAGTTGTAAGTCTTAAAATAGCTAAAAAAGCAAAGGTTTCTTCCTTGTTTTCTTTTTCATTTTAACTTGTGAAAAAATATTGCTGATCAGAAAACCTGCCATGAACAGGAGTTTGAACAGAGAGAATCCAGATATTTTGATTGTGATGATTGCAGTAGTGAAGCAGATAATGAGAGGTGGTAAGGAGGACAAAGAGAGGGAGGGTGATGGGCCCTCTAAAGCCTGCAACAGAAATGAGTGGCACTGCTGCACCAAAGAGTAAAATTTTTTGCTTCCCTCTCTCTCTATCTCTCTTCTTGTTTTTACTCTCTTGTGTGTAGCTCTCTCTCTCTCTCTCTCTCTTCTAAAGTCTTAATGAATGGGTCCATTTCATACCCTCTCTCCCACTTCACTTCAGAAGCTTTTCTTTTCCTTTGGCTCTTTAAGCACTCTCTTTCTTGCTTTTAATGAGTTTTCTGAATTTCGTTTGTCCTTTATTTCCAATACTAATTTGGTATTTTTGGAGCTTTTATTTTGAGGGTGTGAGTGAGAGATCATGGAGTCTGAAAATCTGATGAATCTCAGTTTCTTGGGTTTTGGATTCTTGAAGGAAAAAATACTAACTTTTCTGATCATACAAAGAAGTTAACTCACTTTATTTTTTCGTATACTGGGTTGTTTTGTTTTTCTCTTTTTTTGGTGGTTACAAAAAAGTTGGTTTAGTGCATGAGCTGTTGGCTTTTTCACCTTGTTCTTGTTTCTTTTGTTTAAAGAAGAAACAAAGTTACTACTGTTTGCCTGGCTTTTGATTATACTCTTTCGTGGAGAAAGAGAGACCAATGATTTCAAGATAGATTTGTGTTGAAATAGCTTGTCTTGTGTTTTTTCTGAGTAAGCCTATATATAGTGTCAATCATCATACACTATCACTTTAGTCTTGTAAGTGTGATTATTTCTCATGTCCTCTTTGAGAAATCCCATGAATCTGCATGAAAATTCTTGACTCTCTTTATTTTGCTTTCTACAAGGCTGTCTGGCTGGAAAACTTTGGGTGCTTTGTTTTTTCTCT
The DNA here is from genome assembly GCF_019578655.1 of Ricinus communis. NCBI lineage: Eukaryota > Viridiplantae > Streptophyta > Magnoliopsida > Malpighiales > Euphorbiaceae > Ricinus > Ricinus communis. The sequence continues at coordinate 30,273,086 of NC_063258.1, forward strand.
CTCGGTGGGTGATAGCTCCTCCTCAACAAAATGAATTCGAGGTTGGTCATTTTACATGCTTTCCCTTCTACTTACAGATGAACACTGCTGCATATCTGTTATGTTTCCGCTGGCGCCTGTTTAGAGGTAAATCTTACTGCGAGGCCAGTAGGCTTGTAATCATATGAACGTTAAGAGCTCATTTCCATATGTTTGTCCAAAGCACGAATTTAAGCCTCTTAGCTATGAAATTTAGTTGGTTCATCGCCTGATATTGTGGACTTCTTTTAGGTCTTTTCTTGCTATATCTGGATGCTGTTTTGTTGCTCCGGAAACAGTGTAGTGGGGTTGCATTGTGATATCCATAATCTTTTAGTCCTGTGCGTTTTAAATCCGTAGCTGTTGCAAGCTAGTGAGATTCATAATGATGTTACAGATTTAACTGCTCCATTGGCATCACCCAATCCCTAATATAGGGATAGTGTTATCATACAATATTCGCACAATCATTCTTATAACAGATCCATTACCACTGTAGTTTTGGTCCAAGTTATACTACTACCTCACCTTGTGATAAAGTTCCATGTTATTCTTTCACGCCTATACAGATTAGTCGTTCCTTGTGTTTAGAAATTATTTTTGCGGTCTGGTTCAATATTTTGATTATTATTGTGTGGATTTCTATGCGTCAGCTGTGTCTGTGCACTTCTTTTGAGTGTTTAAATGATATAATTACTTCGTCACTTTCTTGGAAATTTTCCAGATGGATGTTACTTGATGTTTAAATCATACAAGAACAACACAACATCAGGCTCCTTTTAAACTAGTGTGTTTTCTTGTTCCTGAAAAGAGCGAAGCTGAAAAATTGCTCGCTAAATAAAGGAATCATAAGAAGATTGTGAAGCTACTAGTGCCTCTTGCTATGTGATTTCATCGGTTGCGTGATATGATGGAGAATCGCTTGTTTAATGTTCCCTTAGATATGATTGGCAGGAATTCAATGACCGTGGAAGGAATTGGGTCACAGATAACCCCGAACTCACTTGTCCAGTTTGATTCATTTGACCTCAACAACCAGAACCAGACATTGGATGGATATACAGTCCTTTCTGCATTACGAGGAGTACCTATGCATGATCTTCATTCAGATAGTCAAGCTGCAATTGAGGATTCGGAGGCATTTGTTACATCTCTTGGAAGGGATGTTGCGAGAGACACTGAGTTTCAAGAACAATTTGTGGGTGGAACACCCATTTCTGCTCCTGCTCTTGCTACTATTGTAGCCTCAAGAAGTAGTCTTCAAGAAAATCCAACCCACTTAGCAATTTCGGAACCTTCAATATATCCATTGGAGGTTTTACGAACTTATGACTTTTCCAATGATTTAAATTCTTCTTTTGCATCCTCAATGAATTATGGGTGTCATGAAGTATATGGTAACATGAATTCTAAGGATAACAAATTTCCTACTCCGGTAGAGCTTGGTGGAAAAACCCCTATAAGATCAGGGTTTCAACCTTATTCTTCCATGGGAAATTTGGAACCAAACAGCTGGATATCATCAAATAGTGTGAACTTGAGTGCTGATAATGCGTATGGTTCTTGTAACTTTAGCAATGAGCTATCTTTAAGTCTGGCTACATCCCAACATTCTGCTATAAATGGGACTCAAATCCCTGATCAGTGCTCCGAGATAAGTTGTTCTGGCGTAACACACCATTGCTTGAAAGAATCAAGGGTAGGCTCCGAACAAACTTCTTCAAGCAGCAAGGAGCTTTCTCTGAGTTGTGGTTCTTACAGAACTGGTCAATTCTCACAAGTAATATCAGGATCCAGATTTCTTCAAGTAATACAGGAGATACTTGCGCAAATTGCAAGCTATTCACTGGAGAATCTAGACCAGATGATCTATTCAGCTGGTGGGATCAAGACGGGAGCAAATATATCATTCTATTCAAGTTACCCTATGGAGGGAGGGATGCGGCTGATGGGTTCTCTTGAGTCTCCAAATGAGGATAATCGATTTAAAGCTCAAGTCGATCCTGCACTGCAAAAACGGGCACTGGCAGCAAAGAAGACACAATTGCTGACTCTACTTCAAGTGGTATGTTTTACCAGTCATTAGCAGTAAATATCCTGTTGCATTATGTTCTTGCTACTGACGATGTTTGTTATTTTTCTCTGAAATGAAAACATGAGGTGTTCCTGTTTTATTTTAATCAACTTATGCAATATGCATATAGTGCAGTATCATACTAGTTTTGTTGAAACTGAAAATTCAAAAACTTTAAGAGAAAATCTTATGAATCGAGTCATTTTGGTTTCACTATCATTCTCCTTCTAATTTGGCTGTATACAAGGACTAATATATCAGGGGCGTGACCAGGCATTATTTTCATACTATTTTGCACTCAGGTTGATGACCGATATAACCAATGTTTGGATGAGATACATACAGTTGTCTCTGCATTCCATGCTGCAACTGAGTTGGACCCTCAAATACACACTCGATTTGCTCTCCAAACAATCTCCTTCCTGTATAAAAGCCTTAGGGAGAGGATCAGCAACCAAATCCTTGCAATGGGAGCACATTTTGATGGTGGAGGTGCAACAGACACAGAAGGATCCCTCGAAAGTTGCTATTTTCAAAAGCAATGGGCCCTGCAGCAACTGAAGAAAAAAGATCATCAACTGTGGAGACCCCAGAGAGGCTTGCCCGAGCGGTCTGTCTCAGTGCTGCGCACATGGATGTTTCAGAACTTCCTTCACCCGTAAGAATGCATTTCACTTTTGGTAGGACTAAATTTGTGCGTGACCTAAATATTACTGAAATGCATTCCTCTGAGCATTAGTTATAACACAGATGAATCTCAGGTACCCTAAAGATGCGGAGAAGCATTTGCTCGCTGTAAAAAGTGGATTGACAAGGAGCCAGGTAAAATGAAGGCTGCGTAGTTAGCTGCAAGTAAATGCACCCAAAAGTAGCCTGGAAGTTCATATATATATACATGTATATATATTGATTTAACAACATAGTCCTTATTAAAGTTAAGAATTCCTTGTATGATTTCAAGATTTCTTTTCCAATTTGTTGATATATATGATCAGGTTTCAAACTGGTTCATTAATGCTCGCGTTCGGCTATGGAAACCAATGATCGAGGAAATGTATGCCGAGATGAACAAGAGAAAAGCTCGTCAGAACGAGGAGGGAGCCAGCAATCAGAGAAACCACATCAGTATCAGGAATCTGAGATTCAACACGAATTAAAAGTTGAAGAAAGATATGGTAATGGGACAAAGCATTACTTGTTTGTTTAATAGAGGAAATGGAGAGGACAACCAAAAACATATCCATAAAAGGACTCAAAAGTGTATATATAAATGCTCCGTTTTTTCCAAAAAGAAAGAAAAGCTGGGGAGTTGGGGGTTATCAATTATTTTTATTTGTCTTATTAGACAAATCAGAATCCAAGTGATTTTACGTGCAATGAGATTAATTTTTACGCTCTTTGTTATTTTCTCTTATATGATCTTTATTTTTTTACTGTTCAGATGTGAACTCGCAATATTTATAAACCCATTGAAGCCATGTTAAAGAATTAATCAGTTAGCAGTATGACTTTTGAAGTCTCTAATTTATATACTTATGCATTCTTTTGTTGTAATTTGGCTCTTCCTCGTGCCTCTAAATTTTCAATCCATGGAGGTTTCTTGTTAGTCTTGAGTCTGACCACCAAAAAGAAACAGTTTTTTCTTCTTTTCTTTTTAATTTTAGAAAATAGAACAGTGGTGTAGAGAAAGTGCTTGCACGTTGTTAGCTGCATTAATGCCTTAATAGAACAAAAGCAGAGAGGGGCCACTACACCCACCAATCATATGATCGAGAAATGCCAGAAAGTGATCGCTTATTATTGAAATAGTAATGCAATGAAGAAGTATTGTCTTTTAAATCATTATTGAAGGAGTATGTAAATAGTATGTTTGTTTGATTCTTGATTTGTCATGTTAGTTGGCTTATCAACTTCTGGAAACTCCAAAGAAAATCTTGTATATAATTTTTGAACCTGAGGGGCTTTTGTTTGCATAATTATTATACAAGGTGGACATTTGATTTGTAAAACATATGGGTTCTTTTTAACAGCTACTTTGATGCCATAGTGTTGGCCATTCAATTTGGTCAAGGTGTCAGTTAGAAAAATTTGGCAGAAAATTAATGGTGGAGAAAATAAAATAAGGCTGAAGTGAAATGAATAACTAGTCAGGAAATGGGTCAGGCCAATTTCTTATGCCTATAATGGAAATATAATATAAGAAGGTACCTTATATTAAACTTGATGTGAAATGAATCGACTAAAGCGGAAAAGTGATGACAGGCGACACCACCCCTCCTCCTGCTGCTGCTGCAATTGCTCAGAACAATTTGCCAAAATTACTGTCTTTCAGAAGATTTACAAAAACTATCATTTCACATAGCGGATATGTTTGAGGGTTACTTCAGCTGGTAACCTATGTCTTCTTCTTCTCAGTTCAAATAAAAATTCCTTTTTCTTTTTATATTAAGATTTTGATATTTGGGAATTTTTCAAAAATTTATTCATTAAAAGATTATAAAAAAATTAAAGAAAATGACATACAAATTTTCTAAGCACAAGTCACAAAAACATACATTCTTAAAAGTGAAAGATTTCGAATTCGAATTTTCTCTTTTGCACTAAATGAGATTCGGCATAAAAAGAATTTGAATACACAGTCTCATACTTGAATATATTTACAAGACTTCTTTTGGGTTTAGCAATTGAAATTTGAGGAAAAAGAAATTGTAATCTAAAGAAGACCCATTTTTCATTGTTAACTAAAATTCTTTTGTAACTCATAAAACAAAAATCAAAATCATTATTAATATCATCAATACCATTAATATTTTGGAATCTATGACTAATGAAAAGAGTTAATTGATATATAAAAGATTTCATACAACTTTAAATATTGACTTATGGATCACAAATAATATAGTAGAACATAATTGTTTAAATTTAAAATATCATAATATTTTTATTTATATTATGCACACCTTCTTCCAATAGATGCAAAACATATAAAGTCACAATATAATAGAATATATAATTTATTAATATTTAATATTTTTTTATTCATTGAAATGTAAATATGTCATGGACTACACAACAAGGTAGTCATCTCCTTGCATTGTCTATAAAGATAAAAACTTCCTGAGTACGAAGGGAAATACTCAAACTCGAGACTTTACACTCTAAAAAGTGAATGCTCTTACCACTTTAATTAGTCATCAAGTATGCTATCTATTATATAATCATGTACTATAATTTGATCATATATTTACGATAATAAGTGGATAATTTTCTCGATAATTTTGAAAAATTGAAAGTAGAGAAGTATAGACACTAAAGTATTTTTAAGATTACGATTACTTTAACCTTTTATCTTAATTATATAATGCATTTAACATACCAAGAAAATCATTAATTTTTTGAAAAAAAAATTATGATGGACAATCACTAGACCTATATAATAATGATAGAATTGCTTTATCACATTAAATCTATACATATATTGATTTATGAGATTCAAAAAAATTTTAACACGTGTGCTTAATTTTTGACACGTACGATTTTTATTTTAACATATGTATTATTTTTTATACATAAGATTTAAACTTATGTGTAATTTTATAGTTTTTTCTGTTAATTTATTGATTAATAAGTTGCATTCCTAATTAAACACTCGTTCTAATTCTAAAAAATAACATATTATTAATAAATTAGTTTTCTAATTAGATAATGATTATTTTAAAAAATAGAATATTAATATTATATTAACTAACAAATTAATTTTCTAGCTAGATAATGATTATAATTATAAAAAAATAATATTGATAGTATTAATTTAAAGATAATATTAATAAATAAAGATTTTATTAATACAACAATATAAATAAAATTTTAAAAAATTAAAGACGTTTAAAAATAGTTAATTTGCTACTATTTTTAAAATTATTATAAATCAATTTTAAATATTGAACAATTGATTAGATTGTATCTATTAATTTGATTTTATAATTAAAATAATAATAATAATTATCGTGCAATGCATAGTAGATGACTAGTTTAAATTAAATATTAGTAGATAAGAATAACCAATCTAATTTATATATATATATATTAATTTCTGAAACCTAAAATTTTTTTGACATGTGTATTTAATTTTTGACACGTAAGATTTTTATTTTGACATGTGCACTATTTTTGACACAGAATTCAAACTTAATTTTAAAATTTTTTTCTATTAATTTATTGATTAATAAGTTACATTCATAATCAAACACTTATTCTAATCCTAAAACATAACATAATTAATAAATAGTTTTTCAATCAGACAATGATATTAATTCTATCCTAAAAAAGCACATTAATTATATTTTAATATTATATTAACTAATAAATTAAATTTTTTAATTAGATAATAATTCTCATTTTAGAAAATAATATCTTAAATAATATTTTTAATAATAAATTAATTTTCTAATTATATAATAAATTTTTAATCCTAAAAATAGTAATATCCATTATATTATTAAGTTATATAATACTAAAATTAATTAATAAATATTTTAAAATAATTTTTATATTATTACACTAATAGAATTTTAAAATTCTTAAAAATAAAAATATATAAAAATAGTTATCTTGCTATTTTTTAAAAATATTATAAATTAATATTAAGTATTAAATTTTTTATTAAACTATATCTATCAATTTAATTTTATAATTAAAATAATAATAATAGTCGTGCAACGCATTGATCAATAACTAGTTACTTATAGATTTAAAATCGAGTTAGATTAACTTAAAATATCTTTTTTGAAACCAGATTAACTTAAATATTAGTAGAATTAGAATAAATAAATTACTGATTAATCACATTATATTTAAGTAATTAATTTTTAAAAATATTAAAAATACTCACTCCTTGCTTTTATATATATATTTCGTCAAAGAATAAACTGTGGGCGAATAATCTTTTTCATTTAAAATTATGATTTTCTATTTATTAAAATTTTATAGATCCAAGCTATATACTTACTGAAATTTATGGTGCACGAAAAGGATCAAAATTAATAAATGATAAATAAAAAATCTGATTTCATACCCGTATAGGATTCCACCTCCTTATTTTCTCCTTTTTTTAAATAGACTATTTTTTAATTACTTAATAAAAAAATAACAATTGATTTAATGTCATACGATACCAGTGTCACAATTATTTATACCTACAATGAAAGGTAAAACAAGTAACAAATTTTTTTAGCATTAATATTATTTAAAGGTTACTAGAATTAAAATTAGACCAATTACAAAATGCTTTTTATTCAGAAAAATATGCAAACCACTTTTCTCTTTTAATTATTTTTATTTTAAATTTTTGCTGTATTAAAATAATATATATAAAAATGACAAATATTTTGAATTTTAGAGGAAACAAAAAGAAATTAGATAATTAAAATATATATCCTGATATTTAATTTATTAAATATAAAAAGCTAAAAGTCTATTATTTAATTATTATTTTTTTCAATATGTCGTATTTAAATTAAAAAGTCATTTTATATTAAGATATTTATAGTGAATTGTTAATATTTAATGAAATCAAATTCAACAATATTTATATGTAAATTAGAGGTAAATGATGCCAAATAAAATTCTTACTATTTAACTATAAAAATTAATAAGATAAAAATAAATAATTTTTTAATTATATGGATTAAGTTTGTCCGTGCCAGATTTTTGTTGATTTCAATTAACTTCTTTATTCAATTATTAAAAATAAATTTCATAACCTACTGTAATCATTTCATAATAGAATTTCATCTGGCATTTTTGAAGTGGTATCGTCTTGTTTTTAATAAATATTTTTTATTAAAATTTAATATTTATTTTATTTAATCTTTCTTATATATGTAATAATATAAATACCATAATAGATATAATATACAATTAAATTAATTTTAAAATTTCAATTTATATGAATTGATAATTTAATTTAGAATTATTTGATAAATATATGTAAATTGATTGCTACATTAATATTTTATTTTTATAGGACTTATCAACTTCAGTTGCAAGAATAATATTTATAAAATTGAACAAGTGCATATATTCTATTTTTAAGCAAATATTTGATTATATTAATGAAAATAAAAGAATTATAAATAAAATAAATTAAAATATATTATAATTTTTTATTTTAGTTTAATAAACATGATTAATTTAATAAATAAAAATGAATTAGTTTTGAGAAAATTACTATTTATCAATTATTATTATTTTGAGTTAAATTTAAATTTTTTAATTAGTTGTTCAAAATTTTAAATTATTTAAATAAATAAAATTGAATAGTTAAAATTTAAAATAAGTAATCCAATTATTCAAATTTAATATGAAACCGGTGTCAGGTACTCTAAAAAATAGATAGTCAATTATAAAAGTATTCTTTTAGTGAAAAATATTCTTAAAACTACAGCTAACTGTGATGGAGTTCAAATCAATCACGGCAATATCAATCTTGAGTCCGGAAAAGAGATTCAACTAAAGTGAGGTTTTAAATTCTTTTGAAAAAATACTCTCAAAGGAGCCTTCTCCTAAAATTGGAATTCAAGTCCCTGAGTGGCTTGATGAAAATTGACTAACCACTAGGCTACCGTTAATTGTGGTTTTTAAATAGGGTATGACACAATTATGTCCACTACATGTACATGCACCATGTTTCTAGTGGTTTCTAAGCTGTAATCAATTTGATTAATACCCAATATAAGTATCCCTCTTTAATTCCTTGACACAGGCACACTCACTCTCCATTTGTATGCATGCAAAAATCAGCAGGTGTGGTGGTGCAATGGCAAGAGTAGTGGTGGTTTTCGACTTTGACAAGACACTTATTGATTGTGATAGCGATAATTGGGTTGTTGAACAGCTTGGCGTTGATGACACCTTTCTTCACCTCCTCCCTACGTTGCCCTGGAACTCTCTCATGGTTAATTCTTATTTCCACCCCTGTTATATTACATGCCTCTTCTTTCTCTATGACTCATATATATATATATGTGTGTGTGTGTGTGTGTGTGTGTATATCCTGTGTTACATGAATCTTCTATTTATCAACTGGATTATTGACCTCATTTGCTTATCAGCAGTTGGTATTTGATAAATAGCATACAAGTTCAGTAGAAATATATTTTGAGTATTTATTTATTTATTTTTATAACAAAATTGCTAGTTGTTATTTCTTAAATTGGGTTATTGTCATTAAATTTTTCAGGACCAAATGATGATCGAGATTCACTCCCGCAAAAAGACAATTCAGGATATTGCTGAGTGCTTGAGGCAGGTTCCACTGCATCCCAGGATTATCTCAGCAATTCAATCGGCTCATGCTTCTGGGTACTTCCTTTTTTATCAATATTTCATACTTGTGCGTGCGTGCTTGCTGTGTGCATATATATATATATATATATATATAATACGCGCATGTAATAACTTCACAAATTTCAGGTTTGATTTGAGGATAGTAAGTGATGCAAACACCTTCTTTATTGAGACAATCTTGAAACATTATGGGTTGATGGACTGCTTCTCTGAGATTTATACAAACCCAACTTATGTTGATACAGAAGAAAGGCTTAGAATCTCACAGTACCATGATCCCAGAACATCTTCGCATGGCTGCACCATCTGCCCTCCTAATATGTGCAAGGCAAGTCTATTGTCTTCCCTTCATTAACACTTCCCCCTGACATTCATTTGAGACCCGTTGCCTTATCGAAAGACTAGCTAGTAGAATAAAATTACAACTGTTCAAATTGATCGTTCAATTTATGAAAGAAGTTCAACTCTTGTCAAATATTTTTCAAATTTTTTAAGTGGAATAGAGTGGCCAAGGGCTGAGCCTTAGGATAATACACCTTCAGGCAATTTATCAGTTGGTCTTCAGAGATAACAAAAATGATTATGGGATTTTAAATATAGTTGGACACTACTAAGTTCGTAGTGTTGCCTTGTCAATGAACAGGGTATAGTGATGGATAGGATCAGAGCTTCTGTTTCTGCTGAAGGAGGAAAAAAACGTTTCATTTATGTTGGTGATGGAAGTCCTGATTTCTGCGCGACATTAAAGCTTAAAGAAGAAGAGTTTGTAATGCCAAGGAAAGATTTTCCGCTATGGGAATTCATTTGTAGCAATAAAAACCTTATAAAGGCAAAAATTCTAGAATGGAGTGATGGAGAGGAGCTAGGCACAAGACTGCTGAGTTTAATCAATACCATCTTAATTGAAGAGAAGTGCAGTGTAAGAACTGATCTAGTTGTCGTTCCAGTTGACTGTAAGTTTCAGACAGGTTCAATCTCTTCGCATGATTCATATACCAGAGACGTCCTACAAGTTCCCCGCTAGAATTGGGGAGAACTTTTCCATCTTGGTTGGCTAGTTGTAGTAGTAAGAGCACTGCTACTATAGGAACTTTGTTGGCAATAAATTATAGTAGAGATTAAATTTGCTCTTAAGATCTCTTATTCATGGTGGGATTATATGTAAATTCACTGTCACTATCACTGTCATTTAATTGCAATGATTTTCCTGAGAAAGTAACTCCGCTGATTCACACACTCTGCAAGGAAATTATCGTGCTTTTCAATGGAAAGTGATATGATTAGACAGAATGCATGGACTACTACCAAGTTGCTGGCATAATCCTTATGTCACAATTCGTTGGAATGGAATTGTTGCCCCATGTCAGCCCATCCCATTTATTGTCTATATACAACTTCTCTGGCGTAACTAACCAAGTAGAATATATAAATTGCATTTTATGCAAGGTTCCTGACGCTCTACAGCCTGAAACAGATTTTGGACAATTCCTACACCATCTATAACTTTTATATTATGAATTAGACACTTGATTATAATAGTTCCAACCTAAACAAATATTGTTTAGACTTTACTTTGTATTGTATGGACTGAATCCTGATTCACTCTTCCACAATGCAGCAGATATTCAGTCGCTATACTATTAGCCAATGCTGCAACTGACAGTACTATTATATTATTAAACTAGTGGGCACAAGAACAGAGTTATTTGGTCCACTTTACCTGCTAATTATTCTTTAAGCAGGCCTTGAAGAATCGGATTTAGTGGCAGTGGAAAGTCTAGCTGGCACCTTCTCAAAATTCATCCCATAATTTCAGTACCTGAATAGCTGAATTTTTGCAAAGTTGGGCATGTTCTATTCGGTTTCTCATCTCCTCCTGATACATCCCAAAGCACAGAGTTCCCTTGAGGATGACAAATCATTTAAATTTAAATATACCAAGTCTCAAAGACAAGGCTTCCATAAGAAGCAGTATAAAGAAAAGAGAGAAAGGGACGTTGCACTCCCCACCATCAAGACTTCTTATAAGAAGTCACCTGTTTTAACTTAAATTAAGGATTTCCTACCTTGTGAACAAAGAATTTTTCAATTAAATTGATTGACGTGGAAGCCAACCATAATTCTTTGTTTTGCCATTTCCGAAAAGGAGAGAAATCATAAGTTCAACGTACACTCTTGCTATTATTATCATTTGCTTATGATTATTACAAGGCTTTACAAAAGTATCTGAATCCTCCTCGACATCAACTAACACTTGTGATTACAAATGAAAGAATGGCGACCTCTGCTGTCTTTCTACTATTCTCCCCTGTACTTTTCATCTTTCTACTCTATCTACAATCTTCTAGCAATCCCCTCACGTTTTATATTCCCAATCCATCAAAGAAAATACAATAAATAGATTACAAAAAGCGTTCTTTCCAGACATGCAAATCCTTTTCACACTTCCACTGGTATTCGGGTTCTTATTGGTTTTAACTTCAACCCCATACTTTCCGGTGATAAGAGTTCAGGAGAAATGCACAGCGGACTCAAGGGGCTTCTCGGACTGACACTCAACTTAGGTGGTCTGTACATCCCGTATCCCATGAGAAAATACTCCATTGGTATTAACATGGCATGAGGCTGCTCTTCTGTCACCATGGATCCACATGCTTGAACCTGTAAATCCCAACACTCTCCATGTAAATAAAACTCCTCCAATAAATTCCTGCAAAACTTTCAAACTCTACCGCATACAAACTTTATTGCATACCTCAACTAAGGCACTGTATCTTCTATCTAGTTTTGATGTCATGTGAAGAGCCTCAGAGTGAAATGGGGAGTTCTCCCCAACAAATATAAGGGAACGGCAATGCAGCTTTCTCAGCCCTTCACTAATGTCTGGTCTCCTGCAAGAGAATAATATAAAATGTCATGTCAAAAAGCTAAAGCAATGAGCCTCACTTTTTATTTCTGAAACACCTCTTTTAGGATGCAGTGACAATAAGTGACCCCTTGTCAAGGAAAAGAAGCCTCAGAAAGCAAACCAGAGATTTTATTATTTACATGAGTTAAGTGTGCACCAATAAGAAGTAAAATATCTAACAAACAGTAATTACCCGTTCAATGCTTCAAGAAACCGCCAAACATTTAGACTCTGCCTTTCATCCAGTAACTAACAAAAAAGAAGCCACACATCATCAAGTTGGGATCAATAATATACTACTGATCATAAGTTGACTTTTTTGTGTATATAAGCATCTATCAAAAATAGGAGGGAGAAAATATATGAATGAATAAATGTGGCAGAAGACTAACTCTTCTGCAGGCCTGGACTATATCTGATTCTGGTACTTGAGCACTACCACGAGCTTCCTGGTATCACCAATTAGAATCGATCATTCAACAAATCCAAATATGTATTGACATAACCTTCTGGGTAGACTAGAAGTACAAGAATACCTTGCTGAAATACCGCTTCAGCAAAAACTCTTTCACCACTCCACAAATGCCATAGTAGTACAATAAATTAGAGATCACCTGCAAATAATTTATTGTCGTGTTAGAAAAAGATTTCATGACTACCAACTAATCACAAAAGGTCCAGAAAAGACACCTTATTACACAACCATTCTGTCCATGAGGGTTCTTGGCACAAGGGAGAAATAAGTATTAGACCAAGAACACGCTGCCTATATTTCATCTGTTGCAAAGAAAGACAAAAACCAAGACCAGTGAATCCCTAGAGTCAAAATCAAATTAGAATTGTTAGCAAACAGATTGTGCGCATTAAAGAGATTATGTCATACAGCAAATAGTGTAAGAATGTAAGCTCCAGCTGTGACTCCCATACACATTACCGCACCAAGTCTGAAAAAGAAGGAATGAAAAGAAGAAAACGAAATCAGTTTATTTCCTACCCAAATAAGAAAAATAGAGGTGATAATTGATGATACAAAAAAAGATGAGAAAGAGACAATAAGGCCACTAAAACGAATAATGGGTGTTTCCGCACATTTAATTTTTAGATAACTACCTAGTTGCATCACTGGCCAATGGGAATGAAAATAATCAGTGTACAACATGTCTGAAGCAGAAGATAGATGCTGTATAGCAAATCCCTAATCAGCGAACATTTAAAATAGAAACTTTAAGTTTATGCAATAACATTATTACCCAAAATAATTGAGAATGTCAGCAATTTGGTCAGCCAAATCATCAACAGAAAGCACATTGTCATCAGGGCTAACTGTGGCAGCTCCTAACTGCAATAGTTCTTGAAGAAAGTACCAGATAAGAAACAAAGAAAAACTGGAGCATTTAACAGCAATGATAATTAGTGCAGCACAGACATTTTGACAAAAGAAATGCATAACCAAATTGTTCAGTAAAGCAATCAAGCTACAAACCTCATGCCCAGGAGGACTGATGTGGTATATGCAAAAATTGTAGAGTAACAAAGAACATGCTTCTGGACAAAAGAACAATCCTTGAAAACAGGACATATCTGTTGAAAAACATAGAAAGACAAAAAGTTCAGTTGGACCATAGTAGGTAGAGTCTCCAGAAAAAGCGGTCATGGTCAGTCTTGTCCTGCCCCCAGAATGAGCAACGAATCAAACAAGCAAGCACACAAGTTTCATACATCTGAATTCTTTGAGTTTTATCATACAACCAGAATTTACAGCCATCTAGAAGCAGATATTATGATGAAAATATGAACATAAATCTCAATACATTCCCACATTGTCAGAAGGACCATTTCATCAATTTTTTTGTTTTTGACATACTTACGATTTAAAGCTAAATCAGGATACGTAATGAGAGCCGGCTTGTCCTGGTCTCCATATACAGAAACAGATACGCAACCATGGCAAGTCTTGACAAGAAACTCCTGCAGGCAGTTTTTTCATAAGGAATTACTAAAAAGAAAAAAAAAAAAAACGAAGGCATAAGCTTATAGGTCTTACCTGCATATCTATACGCGTTAAAAAAGATATTTCAATCCCAATTATCCAGTCCCAGTTAGAATTATCAGAAAGCAAGTTTTGATTAATTTTAATAGCCATTTACTTGTTTTTAGAAAAGGCCAATCCAAGCTAAGTATATTCTGTATTATAAACTGAATCGTATGCATGTGAATTTATTCTTTCCTCAGAAACCTAACTAAGCTTTTGCTCATTTAGCCACATAAACCTTTGCCAATAAGGAAATGCACATATTCTCTTTTACTCCAATTAACATAAATTTGGCATGTAACAAACTTAGCATTTGATGACATTTAATGAAAGACAAACCACAACTTAATCTCAAACAAAAACAAATCCATAAATACAACTTAAACATATTTTTATAAAACCTTCTTATCTCTTTCCTTTTCTTTCCTTTTCCCGCATTTTCTTAGACACCAAACAGCCTTTCTTTGAAAATAATAATAATGTGGAATCCAGGAGGTTGTTAATGTTACCTTTCCAGCAAGAGAGAGAGTCTCCATGTCAATGGAGACAGAGTCGCTTGAATCTGCCATTTTCTCTCTGTTTTCTTTTCTCTCCTTTTTTTTTTTTTTGTCTCTCTAATTATCAATTGGAGAGGGTGCGCTTCTGTTGGCTTCTTCCATGGCTTATATATCAAAATCTCTCGCTTTCTGGGAAAGATTTTCTCTCTCTCTCTCTCTAAAAAATAAAAATAAATTAATAATCTCTTATTTATCTTTTAAAGAGAAAAAGAAATTAAAATTAAGCGAGTCACCGACGCTCGAATATGCTAATAGATAGAAAGAGAGAGAAGAGAGAGGAAGCAACTCACGAGAGGTCCGTACTCGATAGGGGCAACCTGAGACTCTAGTTAATTTCTAACCAGAGTTAAATAGAGCCGACAGTTTCTGGATTTACTTTTTTGCCCCCCGTCCCCCCTTCCTTTTATGGGATATCCGTATTCATTTCATACGAACTATTGAAAAACAATATCTCTCTCATTTTCTTTATATTTTTTATTAAAAAAAAAAAAGATTTTATTGTGTTTGGTTGGGCCATTTGCTGCAGCATTGTTGACTTTGACTAACCAAAGTATTTTATATTTAGGTTTGGCAATTTTTTGCTGATCATTACAATTTTAAAAGCAATAATAGTTTCTTTCTTTTCCATTACATGACATAATCTACAATAATAAGAAAAATAATAATTAGGACTTTTTTCTTTTTTCAATGATTTTATAATGGACTTTCATGTTTTAAGTTAATATGAATTGCGTCTATAATAATTAGAAGAAAATAACATATTTCAAAAGTTTTATTTTCATGAGAAAATTTAACTATTTAGTTTTGTTCGTCTTAAACTCTGACTTTTTAATATTTTGCATGACCAGTAGATTTACTTAGGACATGTTTGGTTCAGCTGATCAATGCAGCCGGTAGCTAATAATTAATAAATTAAACCGTTTGGTAGAATTTTATTAGTGATTGCTGTTAGTATGTTAAATGACAATTGAATGTATTGATTTATCATTAAATATATTATATTTAATAATATAAATTAATAAATAAATTTTAATAATAAAAAATTTTATACTTAATGTTCTTCAACTCAATTATATTTATTATTAAAAATATTTATAAATGTTATTTTAAAAGTAGGAAATTAAATTTAAATTCTACTGACAAAAAATTCTAATTTTAAATGCTATAATTTTAAATATTATAATTATTTAACAATTAACAATAATTTTAAAATAATAATTATTTATTTTAAAATATAAGATTTTAATTATACGAGATCAATTTAAAGTAAATTATTGTTAATAAGTTTAAATAAAGATAATAGTGTCCTAACAAATAAAAAATCAAATCGGTTATTAGTTGATAAAAAAAAGCACTGAAATATAGTTGATAAAATGAGCAGTTGATTGAGACTAAATTAACTATTAGATGATGTGTTTTAGATTTTTACCAAACATTTTAATATAATATAGTTGTTATGCGAAAGCTATCAACACATCCCTTAATTATAAAAAAGAGGTGGATTAGCTTCGGTTAAAAGAAAGAAAAAGGTACATTTTGGAATTATATTGTTAATTTGTTACCATATCCCAGCCAGGGATTTGGATTTTCATTGCTCTACCATCTTTCTCCATATACAGCTAAGGCTATTTCTTGTTTTTTAACTAAATTTTGGAGCATGAAAATTCTTTATTTGCTCCGGTGGCAAATTTCTAGCGGCTTTTTCTTTTCTTTTCTTCTCATTCTTTTAATTCATAAAAGTTTTATTTATTTCTGCTGTGGATATCAATTTTTTGTTATATTATATTAATTAATTTTAATAAATAGATATTAAAATATATTTTTTGAAAATTTTATAGTTATTTGTTAGAATATTTTAAAATTTTCTTTCATGAGACTTTAGATTTTCTATTATATATAGGCATTTATTTGCTTTCTATGCGTACTGAAAGAAAAAAAAAAGAAATTTAATATGAGATTCGAATAATTAAACTCGTTAAAGAGATATTTATAAAAATAATATGTAGTTTATTTTCTCACATAAATAAAAATTAAAAGTAAATTTATTTATATGTATTTATTGATATTTAATATTTATTTTTATTTTTATATTTTATTAATCTTCATTAATACAATATCTATATTTCTTTTCAAAAATAAAATTTAACAAAAAGATTTTATATCCTTTATGGTAATAAGATAAAGATAAACGTAAAATTGAATTGTTTTATCCTCATGTTACAATTTATTTTTATCTTAATTATTATTAATACTTTTACATATATAAAACTTAACAATATAAATTAATAAAATATATGAATTGTAAGATTTAACTATTAATAAAATGATAAAAACTCAAGACCCGTATTGCCCTCCCCTATTGCCATTATACTAAGATTTTTTTGAGATGCAAAGTCGTTCTTCAACCACAGGATTTCTTAGTTGAGACATCATACGGGTTTGGATTCAAATAGGGTC
Source organism: Ricinus communis (assembly GCF_019578655.1). Lineage (NCBI taxonomy): Eukaryota > Viridiplantae > Streptophyta > Magnoliopsida > Malpighiales > Euphorbiaceae > Ricinus > Ricinus communis. The sequence goes on from NC_063258.1 coordinate 30,290,479, forward strand.
CATTAACTGCATGAAATAATAATAATAATAATAAATAATAAATGTCATTTTCTGTTTGAGTTGGTATGTGTCATTACCATTCACCAGACAGTAACCCACAAGTCCCTCTTCTGATGCAGCTTTCGACTTTCAATTAGTCATTGTAAAAACGTTTCCTGAAAGTATTTGTTAAATAATTAAAAAAAAAAAAAACTATTTTTTGTTTCCAAAAACAAAGAATTGAAATTGCCAACTCAACTCACACCAAAATCACAACTCCTTAAACACACAGAGTTCCTAATTTTATTCAGATATAATGTCGCCATTGGCCTTCAGTTTCAAATCTCAATTACTTTTGTTCCTCATTTTCTTTTTCTTTTTTTAAATTCAATTACTTGATTTCAACTCTATATTGCTTATTCTTCTTCCTCCTCTTCTCTTACCCATCATTTTTCTTTTTATGATAAATTATTTGTCAACTTTAAATTTCTACAGAAATTCAATTCGACTATTTATTGGGTTTAATTATGCTACAAATGGATTTTAGATATTATATTTAGGAAACTCATGTAAATATGAAATTTGAGGTAATGAAAAATGATTGTAATTTACTCATAAGACATTATTTTAACAAAAAAGAAAAAGAAACTGATAATGACATACTGATTTGGCACTCTTTTATTTCCTAGAATTTGGAATGTGTTGACTATAAATTAGGAATATTGAAATACACTCTAAAACTTCCACACATAATAATTCTCTCAACAACAAAACAAAAACACACATAATCTTTTTTTTTTTTAATTGCTTCACATTCTTTTTCTTCTTATTATGTTCTTCTATGTAATTGAATAAAAAGTATACAAAACATTAAATAGTTATATATTTATTCAATTTTTCACATCCATTGGCTTAGTTTTTAAATTGGATCCTATATGATTATTTAATATTTTTTTATTATTTATTTTCATTTATGCTCAAACATGTCATCATTTTAACCATAACCACGAGACAGTCCATGTCTTTGTTTAAAAAAAATTAATCATCATTCTCCTCTCTAATAATCTAAAAGTGCGTATTCAAAAAGCTATTATATAAATAAAAATTATTATTATTATTTTAAGAGTTTTATATATATATAGAAAAGGAAATCTGAAGACTAGAAATATGATTTAAGATAAGGTATTGTAGAAGAAATTACTGAATTTATATTGTCCTCTAATTTTAAAAAATAAGGGACTATGAAACAAAAAAAAGAAAAATGTGATTGTAATAGTCAATTTATAGAAAGTGACTATTGGCACCGACATCCAGAGTACGAGTACAGTATTGTATCTAAGCTCCTTAGATAAGGCAGTAAATATTTTCATTTTTTCAAAATATAAAAAGTATTTTATTATATTTTTAAACATTAGAATTAGAATGACCTAATTTGATTCTTAAATAAAAAAATAAAAAAAATAATTCAGATAATAATTAAAAGCAAAACTGATAAAAATTTACTTTTAATTTGTTATGCTTGTTTAGCAGTTAAGTATGTTTAATCCAGTAGTAAAATGCAACTGCTCATTAAGTAATGGTTTTGGAAGTATTAATATTGATTCTTGAGAATCAATTTGTCATTAATATTATATTATGGTTTGTCTAGTCATTTTTCCAAATTTAATACGTGCAAAATACAAAACGACAAGTGTCGGTGTACGTATGGATTTTCATTCCGCAGCAAACACGATTAGTTGTATTTGCATGGATTAGATAATACTCCAGTAAAAAACAAAGTAGAAACTTCGAGGGAAAAAAGAAAAAGTTCCTAAAGGCCGAGCCTACGTGTGTGCCTATGTGGCATGTCCAGCTAAGCAAAAAAGAAAAGGGGGTATTTAAAGTTGGTGAGTTTTCATGGCTTTAACCCTTTCTTTTAGGGTTCTCATGTCGTGTCCCTCGCTTCAAAGTTGTTGCCATCCCATCCCAATTGGCTTGTTCCACGTGGCACTTTGTCCTCTCTCAAACTGAGTTGTATATCTCTATATTTTTAATTCAAACTCTTTTTTATCTATTCCTCCTTTTTCTCTTTGTCAAGCAAAGTTTTGATTATTGAAGTTGCTTTAGCCAAAGGGACCGAAAACCATAATGTCTAGTTTTATTAATTGTGGATGTAGATTAATGCTAGTTAAAAGACAAATATTACATATATACCAAGTATGTGGAATTAATTAAATCCAAATTCTAAAAAACTAATTCTATTAAGATTAAGGACCTTATAGATAACTTTACTTCTAATAGGATTAGAAAATTTTTAAGTCATCAAGTGCCTTCATTCTCTTACAATCAATATAATCCTTATAAATTTTATATTTTTTCCGATTTAGTCATCGGAGTAAGTGGATAAAAAATTCCCTATTCATAGCTTTCTTACCATTACTTGGATCAGACTTCAAGATTGTTATTAGTAGTTAAAGCTCTTTGATCAAATTATTAATTACCAAAACAACAGGCTGAATATTGTTTAAGAAATTAAAATAAAAAATATGCCACCACTATTTCATAATTAAAAGAATTATATACAATAAGACTATGGTTCATAATTTATAATCAATTGAATTTAGAATTTCATTATTTTTAATGAGATCTAAACATAAACATAAACATAATATTTTGATAATATATAAATATGTAATTATGCATACGTAATATGATAACAAATTATGTTTATATGAAAGAAGGCACCATAGACAATTTTTTTTTTTGTTATATTATATGATTATTCCTTAAAATTAGTAAATAAAAATATTAATGAGATTGTTAATTGTGATGGTAAAGAAATTGAGAAAATGTGGGTGGACCCGTGGGAGCTATAATATAGTATGATACCCATGTAGAACACGTGATGAAGTTAGTGTGTTCACAAATGGGGACGAGCATTCACACCTCATCTTACTATATGTAATATCATCTTCTTATTTAAATCGATTTTCTTTTATTTCAAACCATTTCAAATTCGTTATTGGTTAGATTTGAATGGATTAAGAAAAAAGAAAAAGAAAATTGGAGAATTTTTTTTTAAATAAATAAAACAGTTGATATTTAACATATCAACTTCAATGTTTCATTCTCTCTAAAAGCAACCTGTAACTTGTGTCACAGCCATCAATAATTCTTGCAGCATGAAAATCTAGGCCAAAGATCTTTATTAACAGAGCTTACTCATCCCAATTATTTATTGTTTAGTTCATAAAACTAATTGAAATCAGATCAGAGCAATAGCCAAGTACATTAAAATAAACATGTGCAATTGCTAGGGACTGAATTCAATCAACATGACATTGCAATGCAAGTAGTTAATTTAGCACCCAAGAAGTGGATAAAGGGGAAAAGAAAATGAAAACCTTTCAAGACGAGTGTAAAACAATTGCTTTGACAAAAGATTGCACTTTTCAACAGTGGGTGGTTCTTGGATATACTGCTTGTTCTGTTCTAGTAGCTGCTTGAAGTAAGCACAACCATGCTTCGCCACGAACTGCGAGGCTTGTGTTGCCTTTGATTGCAACTGAGCTAGCTTTGACGCCATTACTTCACTAAAATAATCACAAACTAAGCATCACCCCCCAAATGATAATAACAGTGTAGATCATAATCAAATTCAGATCCGACATCTAAACAAAAGGGCCAGAAGGTGTCATCTTGAAATTTAAATTTTAGAACCAATCAGAGGAATAGAAAAAGTTAAAAGAAAAAACAAATTAATCCGTGTATAAGTGAGGTTAAACTGTAGAATAGAGAGGGAAGAATCAGAAAACGGGAATGAAGTGGAAGGTAAGAGATTAAGAAGAGGAAATCAAGAATCATAAGAGAAGCGAAGTAAAACTCTACCTGAATCGCTGTTCGTGATTACTGAAATGAAAGAAAAGGGCTGAGGGTAGCAGATAGGGTTTCTAGATTAGGAGTGTTGTGCAAGGCTTTTGGCACAGTAGTTTTCTCATGTCCAACGAAACTCTTGCCATTTCTTTCTTTGTTTCTGTTTTCTATTAACTAGTTTATCGAGGCAATTTACCTTTGCTCTAGAATTCCTTTGCCTCCAAACTGAGAAGGTAAAAACTTCGCAAACATTTGTTTGGTTGAATTAAAATATTTACAAATTTAAGTTTATGTATTTAGCTACGGTAAAAGTTGATCAAAAAACCTACTTTATACAAATTTATATTAGTGAGCTAATAAAACTAAGATATTATTTTGTTTAATATTTTTCTCTGTAGTTGCTTTTTATTTCTTTGAGAAAATAATTTCTTTCTATTATAATTTATTTAGATATAATATTTATATTATATAAAATGAATGTAATTATTGAATATAAAATCTCATTGTAAAATATATCCGATTTCTTTTTATTTTTTTATTTTTAAGGCCATTTAATTTCTCTTTAATTTTAATAAATTTCTATTTTTTCTAAATAATCTCAAGCCTTCTTAATCAAAATCGATATAAAGAATTTAAGTAGAAAAATAAACTCTGTATATCAAATCACAATAAAAAAAGATAAAAAAGAAAAAAGAAATCAGAAACTTAATAATAAGTTATCCTAAATTTATCTTATAGATGAATTGATTTTTAAAATTCGTATCGTAAAGTCCTATTCTTAATTTTTAAAGAGACAATTAGATAAAACTACCAACATGTTTATAAGTAATTATTGTTGAAATTTCATCAACTTCCCTAAATAAAAAAGAAAATTGAAACCGTGTCAATTTCGAAAAAGAAAAGAAAGCGTCACTTATGTTCTCCAGCGGACGAAAGGGATTTAAGAATAAAGCTAATACTAAATAAGAACCTGAGTTTTGGCAAAAATAAAAAAATTGAGTAATAAATATAGCACAAGAAACAGCTAACTGCTAAACAATCTTTATCCCAATAGCAAATGCAGAGAGCTATTACAAGCAGCACTTGACCAGGAAAGGCCGTTGGACATTTTTCAAGCTCTGGTACTAGCTTGAATACGAATTTCAAATCTCATTCATCTGCGAACTTAAATACCTATTTTCTGGACTCTGATAATGAAAATTTAATATCACCAAAACAAGTAACAAAGTTATGGAGGTAGCTACCATAAGGTATAGCCAGCTCATATGCTAAAATGAATGATAAACAGTACCCAGCCTGAAATTGAAAAATATATAAAGTACATATGACATGCATAAGATACTAAGACAAAACCAATATGTCCATCTTAAACAACATATTTAATAAAAGACTAATTAAGACAGTCTCAACTCTTCCACCACTACAAAACCTGACTAAACCTAACAACATGAATACACAAACCATCAATTACCGAACAACAAAAGGTGAGCACTCAAAAAACCAAGATCAACTTTGTGGTGATGTTTTTGCTTGTGCAGGCTGCGCTGCTGGTGCTGCATCATAAGTCGCCCGAGCATTATTGCTACCACTGCCATCAGTTGGGTATACTGCAGGCTGCTGAGAATAACCACTAGCATAAGAAGTGTTGTAAGGTGGTATCCCCTGCCCATAACCTGATTGACCACCTGGAGTAGAACCATAAGGTGGACCATACCCTGGCTGAGCACCTGTTGCACCATAACCAGAAGCCCGCTGTGGACCTGAATCTGCTTGAGTATAGCTAGATGGTGGTGGCTGAGAATGTGGATATCCGGACTGCACAGAAGCAGGTTGGGCATATCCGCCAGGAGTGCTCGGTGATTGTTGTGTCTGTCCATAAACAGGGGGATTGGCTGGAGGTTTCTGTGCTTGAGGAGGTCCATAGCTAGACCCATATCCAGGCTGTGCTTGGGGTTGACTCCCATAGCCACTCTGAGAGGTAGGGGGGATTCCATATCCAGGCTGGGTAGATCCTTGTGGAGGATAACTTGCTGGATTTGGGCTAGGCTGTTGCCCAGAAGTATAACCTTGCTGACTCGGTGCTTGAGTGGAGTCTCCTTGGACCCCGTATGAGGGAGTATGCCCTTCTTGAGTTGCATTGGCAACATTACCATAAGTTGAAGCATAGCCTTGCTGTTGATCATATTGTGGTGCTTGACCATAACCAGATTGAGGATACCCACCATAGCCATCCTGACCATAACCCTGTCCTTGTTGATTATAACCAGAAGCTGGTGGCTGACTATAATTATAACCTGTATTATCTGCTGGAGCTGCAGGACCACCAGCAGTCGGTTGTTGCTGTGAAGCTTGCTGATTATAATAGTCATAACCCTGACCGGTTTGCTGATTGGCAGTGGGATTTGACTGATCCCAGTTGGATGCATATCCACCAGATGATGGTTGGGGAGGATACCCTCCATAAGGTGGTTGAGACATATTATACTGTTGAGATTGGCCAGGGTAGGCTCCAGGCTGCATGTAGCCATAACCAGGTTGCTGAATTTGAGGAGCTCCAGGCTGACCCCAGCTTGGTGGCCGCGATTGATATCCTTGTTGAGGATATCCTCCAGCCATTGATGGATTCCTTGCACGATTCTGCACAAAATTTTTCTCCCAAATAACCCATGCGAGCTATTTTCACAAGTGCCAGTGCATAGACATATATCACAAAACATAAAATATATACATACGGATAAACATTTAAACAACTAGAAACAAGCACATCTAGAAATCAGCATAAGCATATAAGTATGTCCCATTAGGGATTATGGATTTCATATTTTATCAGGAAGGGACTTGAACCTACATACCGTACTTGGTTGGTGGAATTATTGAGTTACTCCAGCAGAAGCCCATCCTCTCCCTACTAGAAGTGAATGGGTACAAAAAGAACAAAAAAAGATACTATGCAAGCTTTACCATAAAAGTAAAGGGAGACCAACAAAGCTCAATGCCACAAGCACGCAATGAGTTCACATTCATATAAGTGTACGATACAATATCAATTTATCCATTATAGCTGATATAAGCAGCAATATAAGAATAAAGGCATTTTTAAAACTCAAAGATATTCAACATGGGCTAATTGATAATATATCCATTACATGTAATGAACCTATATACAAGGGAAAGGAAGATGGAAAAATTATGTCCTACAGTATGTTTCTCATCTCTTCTCAAGAAAGAAGTGGGCTATTTCTTTTCAAAATTGTGCTCAGTTCATTAAAATTAAGCCACTTATATTAATGGGATAAGTGAAAAATAAGCACAGAAGTACTATCAAACCACCAGTGAACTTCCCCACAAAACCCTTGTACATACATTTCATATACTGCAAAATAAAAGAGGATGATGCACACTCTTCCAGAAAGAACAAGAGGCTAAAACTATGCTTAGGCATCCCAAATGCATGCAATAGCAGACAAATACAATAAAGTGACTCGAGCTATACTCTGGATAACAAATTCCAATTGGATAAGGCGGCTTTGAGGTGCATTGGAATCACATGGACAAGGAATTAAGTGAAAATGAAGGATTCCCAAAGAATGCAAGGCTATAAGAATTAATGAGTGTATCAATCAACACAACAAATAGTCGACAATTGGTGCATACTACCTCTAAAACATATACAAACTCAGATAAAATTCCTAATATACATTTAGAAGAATTTATACAAACTTGATGTCATAGGACAAAGCATAGTGAAGGTCTCCTTCCAATTAATTAAGACACCAAAATAAGTTTATATTAGGATATGGTGACGCATCAGTTGTAACCATTAGATATGGCACTCAGTACAACTTGAGAAAAAATATTTAAGAAAAAATGAAAAGAAATTATCTCAAAGGGACACGGCCGAAATTATCCATTATAATGATATCATATCCCTCACAAGTGAACTTGCAGCTTCTAAGCATAATATTATTCGCTAAACATCACAAAAACGGGATTCAGAACCATACCAGGGCAATGCCGAGGGAACACCAACACAAAGGAATCCATGTTGGTGTCACTAAAAGTCCAACACTAATCCTACAATAGTTCCCAATAACAGTATCAGTCACATGACATGATCAATTAGTAGATATAGTGGTGGAATACCATATATTCCAAAATCTAACCACTCGGGAATGCAACCAAAAACCATGGTAATATTGCGCTCAAATTATCAACAGAAAAATCACATGGTCTTACCAACTGAACATAAAGCTTCAGCACTTGCCCAACAAGTTGAGGATCCAATAAATCAGTAGAGTGGCAACAACTAATTGCAAAAGTAATCACTCCTCGTAAAGATTGGCACTTTAAACTTTCAAATTTCATCTGTTTTGCCATTTGTCCATATATCCACCACCCACCTCAACATATATGTTAGCAGACACTAAGAACAGACATATAAAAGATTGATGCAGTTGCCAAGACTAAAGACAATAAAGGTTTATATGCCTAATGCACACTCATAAATTGATCTGAGAAATTCAGATGTATATAGAGTAATGCACATTACCGTGCTATCTGACTCCTATACAAGACTATAAACTAGAAAATTTCAATAAATAAACCAGGAAAGTAGTCAGCATTGTAGACTGTCTTCTCTTCCAGAAATCAGTTTCACAAAAAGGCACAAAAACTCTCAACCAGCTAAGCTGTGAATGCCAGGAGGATCAGCAACCAAGATATCTGCACTTTCTGAATCTAAATAGTCCAATAAGGAATAATAATTCATATATCTAACCCATTCATAAATAGTGAAATAACAGCCTTGGGGACCAATACTTGAAAACAGGCCCTAATATCCAGCACAATAATGGCATATCTTGACACAAACAAAATGGTAAAATCAACGTCTACTTCCATGCAAATGAAGGAGGATAATAATGAATATTCTTGCATAAGCAGCACCAGAAGATTTTAATGAATAGAAAAACTACAAAACTGAAATGACAACCCAACTACCTACTTCAGATAGCAGCTTTATTAACATATCTGAGATCTGAAAAGAGACTTCCGGATCCAGGAAAATGGACTTCGACATGACAAAGGCTACAAAGTATATGTGTACAGACAGATATAATATGTGAAAAGAATATACATGCATATATTTTCCCAATTATACCAAACTTGATAACGAGAATTCCTCCTAGGGCTGCATTAAAAAATGCAATATAACAAGCAACAAATCTAAATATCAGGTACAAAATTTAGAAATAAAATACTATTAAAGGTTTCCCACCATAAGCACAGAAATCTCATGTAACAATTTTCAGATTATAACAAAGCAGCAATGTAATTTAGAATAGAAACAGGGTTAACAAGGGTAAGCAAAACAATATACATTGACCAAAGGAAAGCTATCAAACAAGAATAAATGCAATCATGCCAATAGGAGCAAGTATAGTCAAAATATTGTGGTTTCATATTTTCACTTAGTATAATTTTTCCCCTATGTTTAACAACACCTAAGCGTTATTTGGGGCGAACTCTGCAAACTAACATCAACAGCCAAGCATACCTCACTAATAGCTTCATTAACCAACTGTTTTGCAAGTTCAATCTGTTCACTAGTACCCTCTATATGCACATTCCTATCTGTTGATGTATCACCTGGGGGTAGATGCAAAGGTATCACCTGCGGAAGTTCAAAATGTAAACAAGAATGTCTATGGTTGGCTTAGGAAGAAAAACAAATGCTAATAATTTCCAACAAATACTGAAACAATAGTGTAGAAAATAAACCTGAATACGAGCTCCAGTTCTTGCTTGCATGTTCTTAATCGAGTCACCTCCTTTACCAATTACCAGTCCAACCTGAAATCACGCGAATATCCAATAACATCCTGAACAAAAACAAAACAACACAGCAACCAAATAGCTTCCTGATTATACCTTGTTATTAGGAATTTTCATTACAAAATGTTCAGAACCTCCTTGTCCTGTAAACCTTCGGGAAACTGTACCAGAACCCCCTACATCAGCCTGAAAAAGCATCTCCCATTAGATAAAATTTTTAATGATATAAAAGAAGGCCATCTTGCCATTTTTTCCATAAAATGAAGAGCAACGAGAATACAGACAAAAACAACAACTGCTTGGTATATAGTTAAAGTCTTAAGACCTAGGCCTCTACCTCTGCAAGAACTTCACTTATCAACTGCTCAGCCTTTGCAATTTGGTCAGGGTTGCCCATAAGCTCTACCATCCTTGTTGGAGAATTAGGGTCTGCATCCATGTCTCTTGTAACCTGTATCTTCGCTCCAGACTGAATCTGCAGGTATTTGATAGTTTCTCCACCTTTCCCAATAATAACACCAACCCTACCATTTGGAATTTCAATCTTCTTGCTCGAGCTTCCCAAGTATGTGCCATATGAAACAGGAATAGCAGAAGGGGCTGAATTTGACAGAGACTTCAAATCTGCATCGAGTCAGGAGTTCATCGAAATAAGCATCTCCAATCAAACACAACGTATCATTATCTTGACATATCAAGTACGAAATCATTATACAGCTAAAAACAAATCATTATTAATAGAAAGAACCCAAGGTGAAGTCAATTGTCACACAAATCAAACAGAAGTCGTTTAAGGACTCAACAAAATAAATCCAGAAACTTATAGCATAAATATAAAATAAGAAGCTTATAGCAAAAAATTAAAAATCAAGAAATTGAGCTATCATAATTAAGTTCAGAAAATAAAGATCTAATAAGTATAAGTATTGGCAAAGAGAACAGAAGATAGAGAAATTAACGAACCATTAGGAGGAGCAGAGCTAAAGCCCTTATTATTATCATTAGAATCAAAACCAGAAGCACCATTATTATCAACCCTAGGGCGTTTAATATCACCACCACCACCAGCTGCTCCACTCAAGAGGCGAGCGGCAATCTCCTGAGCTTTTTGCTTAGCCATCTGGATCTCATCAACAGGTGGTGGGACGCTGTTGTAAGTAGGCGGAGCATGAGCATGAGCTGAGTCAGGCGATGAAAAGCCGGTAGCGCGGCGAGTTGATGGTGGCGGCGGTGTTTGGTCGTCGTATTTGCGCTTGTTTGTAGTGGTGGCGGTGGCATCCGCGGCCGAAGAGTACTGAGATTCGTCCGCCATGAAGGGAAAAAGAGAAACCCTAAGGACTGTGAGAGGTGTTTGATTGGAGGATGTAAGAGAGAAGTTCGCAGAAGTGGATATGGGGTTTTTATATGGAGGTGAGCCCGTGACGTGATAAGATAATAGGAAAATGTCCGATTTTGTCCTTAATGTTTATAGTTAATTCCACAACAGCACTTCCTGTCTTTTTATTTCCATCATGCGCATGCTCGTATTTTATTACATTAATCCTTTTACTAAAATGGAATCCTCATCGCATTTAGCTTTTAAAACACTTTTATTTTTAATCAAAATAATGTCCTTAATATTTTTGTAACTAAATTATATAAAATAATATCTCATAATAAAAAAAACGATATTAAATATAATTTTGTATTAAAATGAAATATTAAAAATATACTTCAAAGACTAAAATGTATATTTTCCAAATAAAAATAAACGTGGCTCAGTTATAAATAAAAAGGACTAAAACATAACTAAAATCAAAACAAGGAAATAGTGCTTTGTTTCTATTGTTTTAGCAATTCTCAAAAGCACAGATGGGTATGATCGGACAAAGTGAGGCTTTTTTCCCTAACATATAGTGGACAGATTTTTTTCGTATATATATAAATATCCGGATTGAAGTTTCGAGTGCGGGAACAAGAGTCTATTTGACAATTATTTTGATAAGAGGGTTCACTATTAGGATTACTTGTGGTCCTTGCAGCAAAAGGTTGAGGAGAGGAGAGGCCAACTTAGTGGTGCAGGTGCACCCAAGTCCCAAACCCTATTTGCTTAGCACTTAGAACAATGATTTTTGGTCTTTAATGATGTTTCAATTTCTAAAGTAGGAAAAGTAATTTTAAAATTGTTCTTGAATCAATCTTAAACTGGTCTAAATGCTAGTCCCAGTCTCAAATTATTATAGGGTCTTATTTACATTCACTGTTTACTCACCCTCGCCCTATTATTTTCAGTATCTTGATTGATAATTAATATTTTAGAAAAATAATAAATATCTTTTTTTAATAAGAGTCTAGTACTTAGAATTCAGTTAATATTATTTCTAGAATTAAACCCATTACTTAATATTTATTAATAAATGTAGAAATTAGACATCATTGTACACTATGCGTCACATGTCAAAAAAGTGAGCTTTTACTCTGAAGATTCAAACACTATAACGAGTCAGATTTAGAAAATTAATATTTTACAGCCTCGTTTTATCTTATCATGGACTTCCATCGCATGTTGTGCCACTGTAATTCTAATTCATTCAGCAGCAAAATGGTTTTTGAAAAGAATGAGTTCATCATATGCATACTAAGATGAGGTACAGGAAATAACCTGTCAAATCCTCAACAACCTTCAGATATTTCGCCGATACTCCAATTAACTGCTTAACCTAAAGATGCAATATGGAAAATGCAAGCAACAAAAGCTCTTTATTTTACTCTCCATATTACAAGAAACAAAAGGAGCTGTCTAACAATTACACCACCAACCACAAGAGGAGGTCACTTATAACAAGTTTTACAGCATCTGCAGCCACCACAATAAACTAAGATCTATAGATGGCTTTTGTGAATTCCACAAAGATATCCATACTGATAATAAAACAAACAATCATTCCTTTCATAGAGCACTTAAACCATGAACAGATACATAATTGTTTTTATTTGAGCACAAAGATGCAGTTCACTCCGCCAGCAGCAACCTAAAATGCACTCATTTAGTCCACCAGTGGAGGAAATCCTTACGCCTGTTAATCCTTTTCTGAAGCTGCAGTAATCCATAGAGCAAGGCCTCAGCTGTGGGCGGGCATCCTGGGACATAAATGTCTACAGGGACAATCCTATCACAACCCCGTACGACAGAGTAGGAGTAGTGATAATATCCCCCACCATTTGCACAGCTCCCCATAGAGATGACCCATCTTGGCTCAGGCATTTGGTCATAAACCCTTTGAACAAATTTCAGTCAAACAGTCAATGGGATTTCCATTTTGTGGTGCAAGCATGTGCATTTTGTCAATATGAATAAACAAAAAAGCAAACACAAACAAATTAAAGCCTCATTCCTGTGCTAAGAGCAAGTTCCAATTAACTAATACAGTGAGAACAATCAAAACCAAAATCCTTCAAACCAAAAGGCTAAACGGGGTTCAGCACCAGCTCCAAATGCAAATAAATGGGTATTTGTTGTGGAGAACACTGCAGTCCAGAATTGACTAGGCAGCATTACATAAGCACTGTCTGCAAAAATCCAAGATGTTAAAACCACACCTACAAGAAAGGCTAAACTACCATACCAGTGTATTTGTCTCTCCTCATATGCCTATCTTAATTAACCATCTGTCCTTCAAACAAACCCAATCATAGCCTTACCAAATTCCCAATCATGCTTCTTCAAGGAACATTTATTTAGAACCATGCATCAACCAAGGACATTCAACTCAACTGAAGCCAACACTTATATAGTTAATCAATCCACAATCACACAGCTTAAATGATGCCATTTACATAATATACCTGACCTGTAACCATTTGATATGAACTTCAACAGAAATCACCTTTGTCTAAAGGGGCAGATCAGAAATCTCTATAATGCTCAGTAAGGGCACTACATAACCAGACCCAGCTCATCAAACTTGAGCACAATCAACTCTTAATTTCAAATACCCCGCAAGCTAGAAGGAATCACTGAAACACCAAAGCAAACTACAAGCATGAAAAAATGGAGTTCTAATAAGAGAACTGATTCTCACTTATCTGCTCCATTTCTAGCCCAATACGCCCCCCTCCTGCAAAACATGTAATTTTTCTTAGAGATTCCACCTGGCCTACTGATTTCACCACAGTGCTCAATATCTAGTCCACCCAATCCTCTCAGAAGACCAATAGCATTCCCTCATCATTCAAATACCTAGGTTACTTTTCTTTCTCTTACAACCTTTAATTTCCTCCAAGAAACGTCTTGATTTTTCCTGATAATTCTAGCTCTTCTTTGTACTCTTATATTTAAATTAAGAGTAAACTAAAGGGACCATAATCGTGGTAAATTAAACCACAATTAGCATAGAAAGATGCAATTGGATCATTCAATCGTGTTCAAACAAACATTCAAGTTTTCCGTTTCGGAAAGGAAATATAGCAATACCAGCGGAATATGCATGCACTTTCTCTGGTATAAACCACTTGAATTAAGGATTAATAATACAAGTACAAACACCCATAATGCTGCGATTAATATAAATGGCATCGAAGCACATAATAGCTCCAATTAATTCTGCCAATAGAACCATTTGCTCAGGAAAAAAAAGAAAAACAGAATAATCGGATGCATAGAAGCAGAAACATAATAAAATCGGATCAGACATCCAAACTCCACCTAAATCAATTGCAAAATCCTAATAATCCGCAAAAATCAATAAATATAACGTAACATGCTCACAAGCAGACCCAGCAATCTTGGAGAGAGAGAGAGAGAGAGACCTAAGATATCCAAACCCTTAAAAAAATAGAGAGAACAAAAGAGGGATGAGGCTTACTTGCGAAGAGCAGGAGCCATCTTATTAGTAAGAGTACCAGCAACAATCATACAATCAGACTGGCGAGGACTAGGTCTAAATATAATACCAAACCGATCCAGATCGTATCTAGCAGCACCGGTATGCATCATTTCCACGGCGCAGCAAGCCAGACCAAATGTCATTGGCCAGATGGAACCGCGCCGGGCCCAGTTCATCAGATCGTCGACTTTCGATATTACGTACTCCGCGGTCTTTGAAAGCCCAGTAGGAAAAGAAGTCGAAGGTGGCGGTGCACGGCCATAAGGTGTAGGTGGCGTTGCCTCCGCCGAGAGGGAAGGCAGAGTAGTGTGGAGAGAGAAGGCGCCGGTGCCGCGGTGTGAGGAGAGGAGGGTAGGAAGGCGAGAGGCGGTGTTTCGAGCTATCATAGCCATTGATTTTGTTTTGTTCTAAAAGTAGCCAAGGCCGGAGGAGGGGAGACGGTTTTTATTATGTTGGCTCTCTCCTTGTTGGTGATGTTATTGTTATTATTTTGTTAGGAGCCAGGGCGGTTGGCCACCTGCGACGCGTGGGCACTGTATGAACCGCAGGAATTGAACTTGTATGCAATTTTTCATTTGTGATTCTCTTAGCAATTGCATTCCAAATAATGGCATTATTTTATTTATTTGGCTATATAAACTAAGATAACCCTAATTCAGTTACCAATTTTATTGAATAAATTTAAATTTAAATACAGTTTAAATTTGAAATCGAACCCACAAAAATACAAGAAATTATCTTAACTAAAATCATATTTCAATTCCACTATAAGAAAACAATTAATTTATTTGAAAAATATTTTATGTATAAAAAATTATTTAAAACCAGTTGGAACCATAATCCACACCAATAATAGTCTATTTTAAAGGTTGTGAAACCTTAAATCGACCACAGCCAAAGAAAACTATTTAAACTAGTTGGAACCACAGTCCAACCCGATATTAATCGATTTCAAAAATTGCGAAGCCTTGGATGGAAAACAGCTAGGTCTACTCATATTAATTTATGGAAGGAGACTTGCCATAAAAACTTTGGTCCATTTTAACACTAAGACATAATACTAATATGAGTATTTACTTTTGAAATATTGTTTGGACAGCTATAATATGTGTTCAATTTAATGTTATGTGTAAATATTTTTTAAGCAAGAATATTTCAAATTAATAACAACGTGTAATATATAAATAGATAAATATTTTAATTATAACTAATTGATTTTATTTAATTTTATCGTGAACGTTAAGAAATATTGAAAATTGAGAGAATATAACTTTTATATTGTCGGAAATTGAAGTCTCTACGTTTAAATAGTGTAAAAAAATTAAAAAGAATTCTCTTCCCTCTGTGTACAGTTAAAAGGAAGAAAGAAAAACAAAAGCTTTGAGAGAAAACAGAGCGAGTCCATCGGTCAAATTGCTCCCCTCTAGTATTTCAATAATATTCACGCAGAACACTCTCCTGACGTATAGAATGCGTGTTTTTTTTATTCTCTCTCTCTCTTTTGGATTAATTACTTGCAGAAACGCTGGAGCGATTCAACATACAAAGCATTTCTTAGTTTCACAAGTCGGCACAAAGAGAGATAAGTAGCATTCTGACACTTGAATTACCCTTCAATAAATCATTGCTTCAATGCGTGGAACAGTCGGTGCGCAAAGTTATAAAATATGAGATTCAAGATTGAAACTGTTAGATATGGAAACCCTAATATAATTTGACAATAAAGAATGAAGGCAGGAAGGACGATTCACACGAGGCCTCTCTACTTCATCCCAAATGTACCATTATTTGGCAAAGACAATAAAAAGTTATCAGCAAAACTCTGAAAGAGGAGAAAGAATGGTTAGAATATGATACAACAATAAGTATGATAAATTTTTCACAATCCTCGAGTCCTAAGTTCTAATGGTACAAGGTTGAAGCCCCAAGCATCAATGAGAATTGATGCCCCCACTAGCTCCCTTGCCAAGTTAGATTCAAAGACTAGTCTCAAACCTTTCTGCAATTGCGGCACTACCTGAAAGCATGTCTTTATGAAAGACTCCAAACGTGTAGGACAGAACTGTACTTTTTTTTGTAAAGAATATAATTAGTAATGAATCCTGCCTACTTCCTAGATAATTTAACAACAGCATCATTGACCTCTGATTATGGCTGTATCTTCTACATCCTTATTAGAGAAGCAGGCGATTACTAGAGGTAGCATCTACAGCTTTGACATGCCAAAATCCATGATCTCCCCAGGCCATCTTTATGCGTAATACATGTAAAGGCTATTTGAGGCGGCACAGACGAGAGAATTTTCAGTTGGATGCCATGCTAAATGTAACAACTTTGTCGTGAAATCCAACGCATTTCCGTTTGTATCAACTCCAGCACTATCTGCTCCTTAAAGACAGGGGGGAAAGCACAATAACAGTTAATTTGATGTTGAATCTGGCACAGAAACCAAAATGTTCTGCAAAATTTGCATTTCTAGGGTTGGCTTGCTAATATGATATTCAGAAATAACTGAAACTTAATTATCCTTCAAAGAGAGGGCCTTGCGGAATTGGTAGGTGAATTGCAGCTAAATCTATTTGTTGGGATAACATGAACAGAAAATAAATTTATGAAATGTTAAAACTACAACATATGAAAAGTCCTGTTTCAGAAAGCACAGACCTCGTCTAAAACCAAGAGAAAGATTGCCCATAGATCTAGAAGGCCTTGATGGTGTTTGAACTTGTCTCCTGGAAGAGCATGACATGAATTAACCACATAAAGAAGACAGAATGATTAAATGATTTTATCTGACAATCAGCATCTTAACACTAGATTTCTATCTATATTCAGATAACAGATAATTAAAGAATCCATCTATGCAGAACTTTGAATATCAGCAAGTAGATAACTACAAGACAAACCCTACCATAGTCATCTCCTGATTGAACACCCTAATGTAATTGCATTAATATATGCTTAGACATACCTCATTGGATTTTTGGTGGCTTCTAATGTTGTTGCTTCTGTGCTACCTTCAGAACAGCCAAAAACATGGAAAAGATTGCTGGAATCACAAGGAAAAATAAGTCATTGCCCATGACATGTTATGCATCTAACTTGTTAAATATAAAGATAGCATGTAGAGAAGATACCTGTAGGAACCAGTTGCCACTCGCAATCCATCTCCACTTAGACAACACTCAAATTTATCAAAGATGGAATCATTTTCATACAAATCGCAAAGCTGGCAAATATCCAAAATGAGACTTCACATCAAATAATAAATAAAACATGGTTTCCATTAAATGCCATCCGAACTCAACAAAAGGTTATTAGAAGACTGTATCACCTTAGGCCTCAGGTATTCATGAACTTGGAAGGATGCAACTGGCCCAGAATCCATATTTATATCCCATAACTGCTTGTAAAAAGATCCAAAGTACATGAGAGAACTGAAGTAAAGGTGTAAATTAAAGAACAAGGGCAGTAAGAAAGTAATTCAAGTCAAACTGCCACAACTTGCAATAGAGTACTTAAAATTGAAAAAGAAAAAAAACAAATTTAAAAATTAGAACCTTGAGATTCATGTAATCACGACTAAGTATATGCCTTCCATCCTTGGCAAACTTAATATCTGAGATTGAGGCAATTATCTCCGTGAAAAAGGACCTCGAACCAGGCACTTCTTGTTCCTCAAACCTGCACCACTGCAGAGCTTAAAAGCAAACAACAAGAAGGATAATGCCAGAATCGATCCAACACAGAAAATTTAAAAAAAAAAATCTTATGCTGCATTCAAAAGTCACAAAGACTTCGGATTTTGGAAAGAATAGAGAAAATTTGGCTGAAAACTAATTGATCACCTACGATTTGCTATGAGTATCACATAGAGCAGATTGCCGCATATCAATCAAACGAATTGAGCTTTTTGAGCTACTATACGCCAACATATTACAATGAGAAGGGTGAAATTCTGCTGAAGTAATCACCTCTGCAAGTATGAAAACAAATATATTTACAACCAGTGCATATAGACAAGGACATGAATAAAATTTTAAAAGTAAAACCTCCTGTCAGTAACTTGCATTGATGATCAAGAGAATAAATGGGTAAAGAACACAACAAGAAACAGAAAAATAGCAGCTCATTAGATCAGCCAGCTTCCAGTTAGGGGGGAAAAAAATAAAAAAATAAAACCGAACCTAAGCATATCCGGAAGATGGTATACCAAGCAAACGAAACTCCAAAACTATTTAAGAACAATCTGATTTGCTGCCCCGATACTTGATTAAAATTAACATATATAAAAGTATGTAGGACTGATATTGCTAAGCAAAAAGCAGAGACCAACCAGTCAGATCTTCCATGTTGTTAGGCTTCAAATTAACAATGTTGAAACTCTGGTTGCTAATTTCCAAATTCCAAAGATTTATTCGCAGATCATCAGCAGATACAAATGTTTCACCATCACTGGAACACGAGGAAGAAAGGATTAAGCAGGAACAATGATTCCCAGAGATGCACTAGGAAAAGACCCCACATTTCAGAATTTATTTAAGCAAAATAAAGAAAGTAAATGCAGAATCATTTCCCGCCAACAATTTAAAAGATTGCATTGCCCCTCAATGTCACATATAGAATTGAAGACAAGAAATCTAACAATAGAAGAGGAAGAGATAAACAAGTATTGAAAGAAGAGAATTCACCTATTACTAGAAATGGAATTAATATGATAGTCATGAGCATGAGCATATATTCTTCGGCACCTAGCCACAAGGTTTGTTTCATGACTGATCAACTAAGTATACAGATGAAATGTGTGTTAGTACCACAAATAAGTAAGGTAGAACATAAGCTCCAGACGCCAAAATCATGTTTGATATGAGCATTAGAATTATCCAAGACTCAAGACAACTACCACAGGCAAATGCAGATTCTGGACATCCCCAGAAAAGGAGAAGTCATTGCTTGAATGATTAGAGGACCTATCCAAATATCCTCCATTCGCAATATACATGTTAGGGCTTGTTGACATGCTGGCAGCACCTACAATGGGACCGTTGCCTGTAGTTTTTGCAGGGTCAACATTCATGTTGCACACTTTCTTGACCTTCTTCTCTTGGACCTATCCAACATTAAAAATACAATTAGAACAGGGCTTTCCATTATCAAAAGAAATGAGTGTCAACATTTTTCTCCAGAGCCCTTTAAGCCATTAAGCTGCTTTACTGGCAAGAGCAAGAATCATAACATTATCTACTATAATGCATGCAGAATCATAGAGGTAACAATAAAAGCAGTTTCATGAGATGAAAAGAAAGAGTATCTACCAGCTAGACAGTGCATTACAATGGATGGTTGGTCGATCATAAGTCTGTAGGGTGCATTCTCATAATCAAACTACCGTGTCATTAGCCACAGGGAATAGCCAAATAAAATAAACTAAGTAATAAAAGACTTCCCAACATGCCGTTCGGTCAAAAACAGGATTACTATCTCAGAGTGCAATCCCATCCTTTTCTACATCATATCAACAAGGCCTAAGACCTAATCCAATACACCCTTAAGCTGTATACTAACCACACCTTACTATTTAGAAATTTCTACAGCTCTCATGCATTCAAATTTTGAATTCTGGGGGCAATTAAAATTTTTGGCTTCTTTTTGTCTAGATTATTCCTAATGTGGCTCATGGTCTCTATCTGTAGCATATCGTTTAGTCTCGTATGGACTACAATTCTACAAAATGCAGGAAGACTGTACACCAAGAAAAATGCAGGGAGATGCAGAGAGATTGTACCAAAAATAACCTAACTAAAAATTTGATCATAAATGAAAAAGTAAATTCAAAAAGAAAAATCAAGAACTTCAAAGGTGCTCTTGATATTATCTAAAGGTTAAATATTCCCTTAATACCTTCCAAAATTTTATGGTTTTGTCATTCGTCGACAGAAGAAACAGGGCACCATTAGCTGATTGGCACCATCTAATCTTGTTAATTTTCTCCTCAATCTCCAAGCTCCTTAGATAATCAAACTTAATGAAACAGACAGGATTACAACTAATCAAGCCCCGGACTTAAAAAGAAGTGCAACAAATAAATTTGAATAAATATATAGCACCAAAACATGCAATAGACAGAAAATACCTCTGGTTCATGACTCTGAAACTCTGTTCTGTACCTGAACTCAGGATGCCTGTTGACTGAAAAATCCATCCTCTCTAGATCTCTCCGATTACCACCATGCTACACATATGAGTTCCAGTCTTTATTACATCAACAGAAATGTGGAAAAACCAAAGTAAATAGCTTTCAGAAAAATGAAAGTAAATAGAAGCTTAGCATACATCTTTCATGTCAGTTCTTTCAAATAAAACCACCCGCCCACCACGATCTCCAGTGGCAAGGTGGTTGCCACTTCTATCAAATTCAATAGCCGATATGATATCAACTGCAATAAAGTCCACAGTAAAATGAAGATAGGCCACATCACGTTGCAACTATTATAAATATCAAATGCTAAGGAAACCCCAAGCAAAAGTGCGTCATGGATTGTAATATCTCCCAAAATATCCAATTCCATTTGGTTGCTTATACATCTAATTCCTCTCAAAGATGACACATCAATGTAAGGGGGATAAAAGGTTAGTTAAAGGTTAACTTCAGCAAAGCACATAATGCAAAAACAGTAAACAATATATTCACAAATACTCGTAAGAAGTTTGCGTATCTAACAACTACCCGGTCTAGTCCATCTTGAGAGGATGCTAACCTGTGAATATATTAAAAGGTTTAGATCATAACCATTTTTGTTTCACCAATAGTTAGGTCCAAAATTGAACCAGAAAAATGAGAAAACTAAAAATAAAATCAGCACAGAACTACTAAAAACAATGATTTCATTATTTTTTTTACTACAAAAGCCCTAATTAGAGTATATATATATATACCTTCCTGAACTTCTTCACCAGCCGTACGTTCACCAAACACCTGCGCAAATCTCCACTCCAAGGGCTGCGGCGGCGCCTGTAACAGAGCAGACGCCTCACCACCGTCCATTCTGCTTTAAATCTCTTTGATAATAATGATCTGATACTGGGACTTAAGGCTAATAATATCAGCAACCTTTACCAATCTCCATCTATAATCAGTAGTCGTAATTAGTGATTAATCAACCATTTTCACTAGAAGCAGAAATACAGAGATTGAACATTAATGAAATTTCACACGTCGACGCACACGCGCCCACAAGCATATGCTATCACACAACACACTCTCTCTACTATTTCTTTCTACGAAATGACCATCGACGCGATTTTCAGATGCTCACTCACTCTCTATGATTTTCTTCTCTCTTCTTCCTTTCCAAGTGAAAAAGAAAAATAATGACCTTATTGCAGTTTAATTTTTTCTTTTCTTTTTTGTTTAGAGAAGGCACAGCAAATTTTATTTTATTTTTCTTTAACTGCAGAAGGTACAAAGAATCGAAATTTACCGATTACAGAATGAGAATAACCATTGATAGAATCGACTGATAGGGTTTTAAACCGAAATCTTCTCGTCTTAAACTTGTTAAATGGATGAGAAGAAATTAAATTAGACTAGATTGGGTTAGTTTAAGGATTTTAGTCTATTGAAAATCGATTATAAAATATATTATAAATTATTAATAATTTAAACTAAAAAAAATCTTAATATTAATAATAAAATAAATGAGACATTTTAAGATATCTGTGACGGCAGAACATTTATTAAATAAATATACAGACAATGAGACAATATCCAATTGAGATTAGAGAATCATTAGATTATACTTACTTAAAACTCTGTATCATTCTACTCTCCATTTCCTCTTTGCTGTTTTTTCTTTAAAAAAGAATGGCGTTGATGTGAATTTTTCTGTCAAAAACTGTAGAAGATGGTGTTACAGAGGTTGAAAATGACATGCATTATAATAATAATAATAATATAATTTTATTATTAAATGGAATTTATTGAAGAGGTTGAAATTGAAGTGATGGCGTAGATTACAATGTTTGCTTTTCTTTAGTCTGTGCGTCCAGTCCAGATGAATCCGAGGAAGGGCAGTTAAAAAGATGAGCCATTTCTTTTGTGTCTTGACGTGGAAATTGGCCATTGGCAGCATCTTCGTACAGCGTTTCTTCTTTTTTTTTTCTTTCTATGGCTGATAAACTAATTAAATCTTAACAGAATAAACTAAACAGATCATTGTTGGCCCAAGGCATATGAATTTATTATTTAGAATTATGAATTTCTGTTTAGCCAGTTAAATGAACAATTAAATTAAATTGAATTCCTGACCAAATATTTTATAAAAGAAAATATGCTTTTTGATTCAGACAAAAGTTTTTTAATATCTCATTATTTTATACAAAATTCATAAAATAGTTTTTCTACCTTTAAAAGATTATTTTAGAGAAATATTAACTTAGAGCTATATGTTGAAGTTTTTAAACTGAAAATAGTTTGGTTCCTTTAAACTATTTTTAATATGTTTAGATGTATTAATTTATGTAATTTATCTTTCTAGCCCTCACATAATATTTTATAAATAAAAAAGTATAACTAATTTAGTTAAATAAATATTTAATTATTTTATAAAAAATTGAAATACTTTAAAATATATTTAGAAACTAAAATTAATGAAGTACTGGCTTAAATGCTCGTAATGACATTAATGAATAAACATTCAATTATTAAAAAGAAACCAAAAATAAATAAAAAGTTTTAACAAATTTTTTCCACATTTGAAGCAGTTTTAGCAAATTACTTTTCCCTCAAACCTCTCAAAACAATTTCTAAGTTTTCTTTAAGATTTACAAGAGTGCATTTAATTAAATTTTTTAAAGATTTTAATGGAATTTAAAAGTCAGATGTTCGTAATAACTTGGAAAAATTTTATACAAATAATGAGGTATTTAATATAAACTTTTAAAAACTTGATATGGACTTTCGTGTACTTTTAATGACTTTTTTTTATGTATTATTATAAATAAAAAATTCTAAAATTTTTCTTTCACTTTTCATCATGATTTCAATAGATTTTTTTTAAAATTTATTTTTTTCAATTTTTTCTGCGTTATCGTCTTTATTTATCTTTATTATATTTTTTGTTTTAAAAAATATAAATAATAATAAAATTTTAAAAATTAGAAATTATTTACTAATAATATTTTTTTGTACTCATACATACAAAAAAATTAATTAAAATTTTTTAATTTAATTTTAAAAGAGTCCTATAAAAATATAAATTTAAAATGAAATATTTAATGAATTGTTTTGAGCAAACCATCCTACTATATATATTAGGAAGATTATTTTGGATGATTTTGTCTGTTGGTAAGCATAATTGTTGGTTTGAGTATTTATCAAATAATTTAGTAAGAGTGGATATTATTGTTTTAAGTATTTATCAAATAATTAATAAACAAAATATAACGAGTATGACATAAATTTAGTGATTTAATTAGAGATAAATTGTAATATGATAATTACATTTAAAAAATATCACTCTCTTAATAAAAGAATAGTATTGATGTTGTGAAATAAAAAAATATTTAATATTGGTATGAATTTAATACAACAATAAAATGAAGTATGTTATTATGCATATAATATTAGTAGAAATAATATTTAAAATAAATAGAAAAATGAAGAAAATAATAAAAAAAGATTATATTTATTTCAAAATAATTAAATAATATATAAATAATAGTCTATAAAAATCAGTAAAAGTCTATCAATATCTATAAAAGTATTTTTAAGTAAAATTTGTAAAAGTCATTCATTAAATTATAAACTTTATAAAAGTCATTAAAAATTCAATAACTCTTTAAAAATAATTCATTTAGAAAAGTATGTAAAGTCTTTAAAATTCTTAATTAAAAACACCATTGCAAGTCAACGATTTTCACTGTATGCGGTGGCTCATTTCCTTTTATCTCTTTTTTTCTCTTAGCTTTCATTCTCCTTCATTTTTACTTCGTCATTCTTTTCACTGTTTATATATCAACAGATTTTCTTTGTTAAATTTAGCCTCAAATTTTGTTAAATTTTGAAATAAGATAGTCAAAATACTGCTAGTATTATGGTTAGGGTTCAACGGTAGTGTTCGTCCCTTGTGAGTTAAGAAATCAATTATTTTAAATTATGTTATGATATTTATTTACTTACTCCTGATACTGGTAGTCTCAATTTTAAATTTTTCAAATGACAGCTAGGTTCTCCGCCGACTTCTTTTTGTAGCCTGACTTACCCTTCCCCTTCAAGCTTATTGTAATTATTTTAACTTTTATATTTTAAATTATTTGCTAGCAAGCTAGCTGGAGGATTGATTTAATTATATGTGCAAATTTGTGAGTGAAATGTTGAGTTATTTTAATAATATATAATTATGTATGCATTTGTCTGGATTTTTGGCTATTTAGATTTACTGCGGATTTCGATAGCATTAAGCTTATCCATTCCGTGGCGCCGATCACGATCCATATATTGGGTGCTGACAATTAACTTTCAAATATGAGTAGTTTTAATTATTAATTTCTGCTGTAATTCTCAATTGCTTAAAATCTTAAATGAAAAATAAAAGATTTAAAAGAATGAAGAATTTCATAAATGTTTAAAATTTAACCTAACACTTTAAACTAAGGCATCATTTGAGTTTACATGGAATTAGTTAAAATTAATAGATTTAAATTTTTTTATTGTTTAAATAGTTTAAAGTTAAAAATATTTTTAGAATAATATATATTTATAATGGACTGTACTATAATGAGAAAATTCGACATAATTTGAAGTCTTTTACCTTTTAGGTAGAAAACTAAAACTCTCGAAAGTAAAATCAGAGAGCGAGAAATTTTCTAAACTTTGTGTTTAGATTGTTTTACTGACTAAATAATAAATTTAAGTTGATTTTATTATTTTATAATTATAAAATAATAAATATAAATTAAATTCAGTAATTTAACTTAATTTTGCATTTAAAATCGCATCCTAAATGACGATTTTTTTTTTATAGAAGAGGATAATTGGTAAGTTTGAAATGGAGGTGCAAGTTTTGATTAGCAATGTCAATTAGGTTGGTTATCTAAGGCATTCATTACGATTGACGAGAGGAAAGAGAAAAAGAAAAAGAAAGGAAAAAACTCTACAGTTTCAAATTCAAAATGTTTGTGTTACCAAAATGCCCTGATCTTCCCTCTCCAAACCTAGGGTTTCATACTCTCTTTCTCTCTCCCCATCCTCACTGGCCTTCTTCAAAGATTTCACTATCTAGAAACAAAATCACTCAATTTCAACTCTCATTTTGCTTTATTATTCTGCTACAACCATGAACCAAACAAGACCAAATTCAAACGACGACGTTTTACAATCCATGGTAAAAGAATCAATTCATCGATTTTTAACCGAGTACAAAAATGGCACAACCGATTTTTCAAATTTCGCCTCCATTTTTTCCCGCTTTCTAAACATTTTACCCGATCCACCGCTAGAAATCATCTGGTTTTACTCGGCTTTGACTTTTCACTCTGCAAAGCTGACCGCTCACAACCACGTCTTACTAGCTAAAGACTTGTTTCAACTGCTAGTTTCTTGCTGCTCTTCTTCTTGCTCTGTGGTTAAAAAGATCGCAGTAGTTGCTCCAGTAATTTACGAGATCAGTAGTTTAGTTTGTAAAAGAAAAGAGTGGATTAAAGAAATTGAGAGTTTATTAGAAGTAACTGCTAGTTATATTAGCATTTGCCTTGGCTCGAATTTCGAAGGAAACGATGAAGTTATGATTTTAGATTCTTGTTTTGTTGATTTAGTACGCGTTTGGGTGGTTGATAAAATTGATGAGAGTTGTCAATTTGATGAAGTTTTGAGAGTCTTTTTTCCACTTGTTAATGATGGAATTCTCAGAAGGTTTGCTAGCGAGGGAAATGGGATTGGGACTGGGTACTTAGCTGGGATTGTTATGAGTCAAGTTTTATTGTTGAGTTTGTGCTTGAAGTTCGAGTCTAGAGTTTCAAGAGTAGAGTTGGAGAAGGAATTGCGTGAGCGGACGGTTCAAACAATGACTGCATTTCCAACTTATGACTTTTTTGGTGAGATTTTGTTATTAGAGGTTAAATATTTACAATTAACTTTAATGCCTAATTATTTTGTTTTAAAAATGCTTAATGGCAGATACCGTGCTAAGGATGCTGCTGGAGCCCGTCTTGCCCATCATCCCCTTACTGGTCACTCTTTAATTTAGATAACCATACTTTTGTTCTTCCTGCATTTTTCTTTCAAGGGTTTGATTATAGAGTAGAGGATACACTTTCTTTAATAGTTAGGCTGGCTGGTACATACAATCCGTATTGTTAAGGAATAGCTTTTTCTGCAAACTTCTAAAACTGTGTTTTAAGTACCTTAAGAGTTGCGAGGCATAGGTCACTGCAAGGCTAATGCCATTTTTCAGCTTCATTTGTTATAAGCTATATAAGTTCTGCATAACCTTGATCTACACTTGGCAGTTGAAAAATTCACTGAATATCATTAATCCCAAATTATACCATGCAACTTAGAATCCATCCTGAATGCATTTTTGTGGGTTTGATATTACAGTTTTAGCGAGGTCTAGGTGGGTTACACCACAACACTGTTTAGTTTTTGGTACATCATGTAACATGATGCTTTTGTTTTGTAGTAGTAACACAGTTGGTTACTCTTTCTGTGCCACTGAAGGGGTCCATCTGTTTTCTTCTTTCTTTCTTTTTTGTTTCAGAGTTCTGAAGATGAAGTTATTGTGAGAAAAATCCTATACGATACTGCAATGACAATGGAGTTTTCCTGCCCTGGTCCTGATAAAGGGATTAAACTGCTTGATGAGCGCTTGAAAAATCTTGCTATAACATGGTTGTTTGTAGCTGAAAATGGCATACGATTTTTTAGGTATAAAGGATTGGAGATTGTGGAGGTGATGCAGGAGTTGCTTCTTAGATAATAATATCTGATCCATTCTTTGTTTTGATTGGCCATAGGGAGAATGCTGACAAAACCAAAGTCATCTGTTATTTACATGCCTTCTCTGAATCTTGTCTACCATCTAAATTGATCAAATGGGTTACTAATCAACCTGGCATGCACAATTTAAGTATACCAAAGATTTCCAGTCCGCTAGCACTTATCAGTGAGTTCCTCTGTTATCTAGATCCTGTTGTTATTTCACCTAATTCGTCAGAGGCTTGGCACCTCTTGCAATGTCTTGTCTCGTTGTGGTTCTCAGAGAGCATGTTATGATATGAAGATGCATCCTCTGTCATATCATTCTTAAAGTGGAGGATTAAATTATTTGATCGGCTGTTCTTCTGGGTACACAGTGGCAACGCCTTCCATACTGAAACATGTCTCACTGTCGATGCTAACTGGACATCTTTGGGTAGGAGCTAGTTAGAAAGGAGCCGCCCACTTTTGGAACTCTTTTCCATTGTCATGTAGTGCGTTTTTAAGTAATATTTATCTGATTTATGGAGTGTTCTAATTTCCAGGGTGGCTACTGATTGTCGAGGATAAAGGTGTACAAGTATTTGATAGTGACATCTCCAAGATCTATGTAAAAACCATTATCTCTAAACCAATAGAGTACCGATTTTTCGAAGTCAAGTCAGATGGGCAGAATTTGGGTGAAAATCACTTCTCCTGTAAGGAGGATAAAGGGGAAAATAAAGTTGATGGTGATCTAGAAATGGTGGATTCTGAGGACACTATGTTCTTGGCTGCTCCTGCAGTGCTGAAAGTGACAGCAGCTAGTGGAACGAGGAAAAGCAAAGAAGAAAGGAAGGATGAAGAGGGAAAACAAATTAAGTTTGTCAAAGGTCATCTATATGATAATTTAGCTAGGGAGACATTGAAACCATCAGATGATTATGATGCTCTGAGTAGCTGTAGTGAAGTGGACAATCCAGCCTCGGATGATTGCACAATATTTATGGAGCAATAATATTGATCAAAAGAGAGATGCGAAGATATCATGATGCTTTGACGGATGGCAGTAGGCAATCCAAAACATAGTCTATATGTTAACAAATATTATCGATCGCAGCGAAAATGTGAAGATGCTGCTCAAGCAACCTATCTTTAGGGACTGCATTTCAGACAAAACTTCTATGCTAGTGGAGAATAGGACAGCAATCTTGCGACTGTGGCGCTGCTGGTTTTGCCGAATGACTTCAATATCAGAAGGCAAAATTCCAGCTACCAACTTCTCTGTATGGTAGATTTTATGCTTTCTTGTTTCGAAGATGACAGTTTACACTCAACACATCATCTTCAAGTCAGACATTGAAACCTGAAGTTACTTCTGCCAACTCAAATTTAAGAGCCTGCGACTCATTGTAGCAGGGTTCTGTGATATGGTTAATTGCAGCTGGAATATCTTTTTTTGACATCTAACGATGACTTATCTTCTCAAATATCAGCGTCTGTTTTCCTGTGACCTTAATCATCTGTCCTGTTATTAGAAAATATCCCGGCTTTTAATGTGATATTTCAAAAAATTCTTATATGTAATTGGTGTATGTTTCTCTCTATACGCTAAATTAATAGATAATTAACTCATATTTATTAATTTTAAATAATAAAATAAATATCAATCATCAAATACCAAAGTATAAAACATTCATTGGTAAATGTTACTCGTTTAATATAGAGTCTAATTATTGAATATATTATTTAATATAGTAAAATTAGAAATAGAAATAGAATTATAGCTAGATAACTGATATTTAGAATTGGAATAGAGTTGGTTTAGGAATAGTAATAGAAATAGAATCATAACCAAATAAAATAATCATTTAGAACTGGCTTAAGGATACTGACTAGGAATTAACTTGTAGTAGTTGATTATCTTAGTTGCATCGGTAATGCATAGAACTCGGCCAATCCACATTAGAGATTCGTCTTCAATAATGGACCTGAAAATTCTAAAGTTAATTAATTTGAATATAATGTTAAATTAATTTAAAATTAAATAACTAACTGGGATAATTATTTTTTGTCTAAACTTGTTAAAAAGAAAAGATAATTGAGTGGTTAAATTTTTAAAACTAACAATTAAATATAATAATCTGTAAAAAAATAATAAAATAGTACTTTTAGCATATCACATTACAAATATCAGTGTGGCTTTTTTTTTTTTTTATGTTGAATGAGTTGAAATATAAGAGACATGTAGTAAAGACATGTTATAAATATAATAAAATAATAAACTTGTTCATGATATACAAAAATATTTTTACCAAATCATTATGTTTTATAGTATAATAAATATTAGAATTTATGAATTGAGAATTAAGAATTAAGACTATTAAATTAAGAATTAACAGATATTAGAAAAAAAGAATTATATAAGATAATATTTGTCCCAAGACTATACCACTAATTAATCAATTTTAGTTGTGTTTATATCTGTAAGAATTTAAGGGAAAAAAATAGCTAAATACACCACTTTATTATTTTTTTACAAATTGTCATATTCAATTACTAATTTTAAAAATGTGACAAGTTTCAAATACTAAAAAGGTAATTATCTCTAAATAAATTGATTTATAATTAAAAAATAACTATCAACGGTTTGATTAGAACTATTTAAAATATTTACTCATTTGTGCTTAAAAAGGGTATCAAATATTTTATTAAAATTTCATATCGTTTATCAGTTGGACCATTTTACTTTATAATTAGGTCAAATCATTTTTATCATTGGCCAATACATCCAAAATATTTTGAACTAGTTACGAAATTACAATACAGAAACTCCATTTAAAAGATTGACACTAATTTTTCTTTATTATTAATATTTTTAAATATTTTATTTGCGATAAATTTCAATTTAAAAACATTCGACCTTCTCTTACCACAACTTGCCAAGAGCCACAGACGAGTCAATTCAGCAACTATTTTGAAACTCTAAATACATTTACAATGTGGTATCAAACTTCTGCACTGCCAGCAGATATAAATTGAGCCCTGGAAGACAACTGATTGACAAATGCTAATGAACAAAAAGAAACTAAATATAAAAATCACCAAAAGGTTCACAAAGAATTTAAGGCAATTTGCAAACAAGGCAGGAAAAGAAAATCTCAAAATTATGATTTCTTGTTGCCTCGTATACATTCAAACACAGAGTAAAATTACAAAGAGCATCCCTGGTAAAGCTTTCTCTCACTTGGCCAATCCTGACCGTTTTCTATTATCTGAAAAGAGTATCCTATATGAAACCTGAGGTAGTTTTCACAGCCTTCTTCAAAGGACATTATTCCTGAATGCAAAAATCATTTTTGGAGATAAAAGCAAAATAAAGGCTAAGATTGAACCAAAGAACAATTTGATTGCATATCTGAAGGGGTCGTAATCAGCTTCCTCAGAGGTGCTCTTTGAAGTTGAAATGGCTTTTGCTGAAGGTAGGGCTTCTATCACTGCATCTGCCAGATCTGTGATGAAGGATGAGGTGCAACCTAGCGCAGGAACTCGGCCCCAATTTTCAATGCCAGATTCAAGAGCCAATTCCTTGTACTCCATGTCAATCTCTTCAAGCGTCTCTATGTGCTCACTCACAAAGCTGAAGTGGGACAATATTAAAAATTAATTAAAATAAAGTTAAAAAGAATCTAGCATCATAACTGCAATCCGTATTAAACTAAAAAATTTCAGCCTACAGTAGTACTGCTAGACAAGACTGTTAAATAATTAGATCTCTATACAGAGACAACTAATTGCATACCTTACTGGGACAGCTAGGAGACTTTTCACACCTTTGCGGCCAAGCTCAACCAGAACCTCATCGGTGTAGGGCTTCAGCCATTGCACTGGTCCAACTCGACTCTGGCACAAAGTTGGCAGAAAAAAAAAGGGATAAAAATTCAAACCAGGCCAATGAAAATAAAAGCCACAATAAGGCATTCAGAAACAAACATGAAACAGCAACCCGGCAGTTATAATAATCAAGGACAGACAAAACTAGTACTGTAAGCTATGGTTATTATAACAAACCTGATAAGCAAGAGTATGATCATTGTCAAATCCTCTAGCTTTTAGTTCCTGCATGATCAAGTAGATACACTCTTCCATCTGATCTTTGTATGGGTCTCCTGCTTCCTCCACATAACTCAACGGCACTCCATGCGCACTGAAGAATATCATGACCTGAGATTCCATATAGAACAAGAAAGAAACAATCATCTGTGGTGCCAGAAATAAAACAAATGGCCAGTACAAAAAATTTCTACAAGTTTGTGCATCATATAATCAAGTGAAATAAACCTATGCAACTGTTAAACAAACCTCTTTGGGATTAGAAAATTTCTTTAGCTCGGTTCCAATCAAGTCAGCCATAGACTTGACATAACCTTCTCTTTGATACCAAGACTGAATAATACAAACAGGCAATCTTGACAGATATCCATCTTCCCTGGAAGATCAGTCACATCAAGAGAGATTGACAATGGTCAAGAATATATTTTTGATTTGCTGCAAAGTAAAAATGAAATTTCACACAGATATAACACCTGAACATATTTTCAAGAACACGGAGGCTTGACCCAGTTGTGGAGATGGAGAATTGTGGATAAAGTGGCAGCACAACAAGCTTGGTTATCCTATCCTTTTTAATCTGCAGATAAAACAAAAGAGAATTTCCATAAATTTGCAATCTAAAGAAGATTTAGTTAGGAAGTTCATAATATACTTTAGGAAACATGCTAACCAAGTACATATTTGAAGTCTCACCTGATGAATTGCCTCCTCAGTGAATGGGTACCAATACCGCATTCCAACATAGACATTTGCAGACATGCCCTTTGCTTCCAAGGCCATTTTGATTGCATGTGCCTGAAACAAATAAAGAGAGCAAAGCAGGAAAAAGTTGAATAAATGCCACAAACAAAAAAACACTTGAATTTTTATTTTCTTTTTCTGTAAAAAGAAAAAAAAATGCAAACCATTTCAGCAGAATTGGTGTTTTACCTGCTCATCTGTTATTTTACGCAGAGGTGAGCCACCTCCTATGGCAGCATACCCTTCTTTACTCTTAGGAGCACGAAGCATGGAAATTAATTGAGCTAAAGGTCGTTGAAGAAATTGAAACAATCTTGGAAGTCTTATAATATCCTGTAATACAAAAACATATTAGTACAATGTCAAAAAGGAAACACTAAAACGAACTATGAGAAATGACAGATAGGCATACCGGATCTGCAAACAAATTGAACAAAAATGGTTGAACATCATTAAGTGTTTCTGGCCCTCCAAGATTCAAAAGCAGCACACCAACCTTTTCTTCTGTGGCATGTAAATGAGATTCAACAAAACCCTCACTAATTGGCCATCCCCCAGTGGAGGCTGTGCAAAATATTTGGCCAACTGAATCTCTTTTTTGAGCTGGACTGAGCAGATTTGATGCCCCATCAATGGCAACACTTTTCTCAATTGAACTGGAACTTGAAAATGAAAATGCCAGTGAAGATTGTTTAGCATGATATTGTGATTTTCCAGATGAATTACAAGAGACAGAGGTGATAGACCGAGACTGAAGCAATGACCTGCAAACAAGAAAAACTCATTTGATATCTTGATGTCAATGGACAAATCACTATGTAGATACACATAGCACTAAAACAAACTACATATATAACTCGAAATGTTTTATCAACTTCTGAACACCCATTATCAAGAAGCTATGCATACTTCGTTTGTGAAAATAGGGTCCAAAAATCAAATGTCAGTCCAACTAACAATCCTCCTTGCAGCATAAAAATGAAAGTAATAACATTGTGTTCCAAAAATGTTATATATCAAGACAAGCTATTATGATGATTCCAGCATAATTACACACACTAATTTGAGGGGCCTTCTTTTAACAATAAGCTCAATTTCTTTTCAAGACATATATAATCTTTACCATAGAGATATTCCCAAAATCAAATCCAACTGTAATCAAAACCCAATAAAAAAAACCCTCTAAATAAACCCAAATCCTATTAAAACATAACTGCGATGATTCTTTAATAAAATTTTAACAAGATCATACAAAATTTTTCTACTTGATTCAAGAATTCAAATAAGAAAAAAAGAAAAGAAACAACATACTTAAGAAAAAAAAAACTTACGATTTATGATGAGGAAGCGAAGCACAGAACGATGTGGCATCCATGGTTTCGATTCTATGAAACTTAATAATAAAGAATAACAATAACGAAAACAGAAAAAGAAAAAAGGAAAGCCAAGTCAAGAAAAACAAGAAATGGTTAAAGAAGCTGGGTTTAGTGAGATCTTTTCTATTATATTTTATATAGAGTTATAATACAGAAATCAAAAACAAAAAAGAAAAATTAAAAGTCAAAACGAGTTACGTGTTCAACGTAGGTGGGGTTTAAGTTAGGTCGGTAACAGGTTTCGATTTACATTCCTGCTCCATATTAATGGGACCTCACCTTGGGCTCGGTCTTTCGTTGCCTTTACTATCTTTTTTCTATTCTTGTTTGGCGACGAAAGCCGAAACGGAGACGTTTTTAGTCCAAGACAAGGAAATGATACGGCATCGTTTCCTGTTTCTAATTTTTTTTAAAAGCTGAATAGCATTTCATAAGGCTAGCTTCGTAATTTTGCTGACTGGCATTGCTTTAGGGTACTTGAGAAACTAGTATATAATAGAGCATGATGCGCAACTAAGGTTCAACTCTCTCTGTGCTTTCAGTTCTTGCGCCTCTGCTACTTCTGTTTTCTGTATTCTTCAATTTCTGTATTAGTTTATTTCCTGTCTTTGGCATAGAGTAGATAGATTAGAGAAACCAGTTTGTTTCGATTAATCTGAATAAATTGATAGGAGTGAATTAAGATTGATTGTTTTTTGAAAAAAATGGCTCTGAATCACGAGTCAACAGCAGGCGCCGGTTCAATGGCGACCCGACTGCCGCATAGAGCCTACACGAAAGGCCGGATGAAGATCCATGAAACTCAATTTTTTTCATGTGTTTCATGTCACAATAATCCGCCTATATTTCTAGATTATTTTATTATTTTAAAAAAGAAGTTAGAATATTTTGTTAGTGAGGAACACAGAACTTTAGCTTAATATTTGGCACTCAAGTCAGACACGGGTGTTTGAGGTCTTATTAATTGCCAAATCACCTTTTGCACAGTGCCTAAATGGAGAGCTACTTTTCACGATTGGAGTGAGCTGTTTACTTGTTCGTGGCTTCCTTCAAATTTTGAGTAGCGACATTCTTTCATCCTATTTTTTAAATGATTTTCCTTTTAATTGAATTTTTTACTCTTTTACGAAAGAGATTTTTAAAATATAAGTGTGTATTATTTGGTACAGTAACACATGGATTCTTTTGGACTTCTTTTGAAATTTTTTCTTTTTTTGGACAAAATAGATGTTTTCTGAGAGTTATCTTGGGCAAAGAGAAATGAGAACTTCCGCACAAAGAGCCCTTTGGAAGTATATTTTTCGTCAATGTCAATTGCAAAACCAAAAGGATAAATAACTAGACCAGGGCAATGCCCAGAGAACCCCAAAACTAGTCCTACAGTAGCACCCAATAAATAACAGCATCACACGATGAACTTTGTATGGTACATCAGTGTATATGTAATCCAAAAGCTAATCACTCGGGAGTGCAACCAAAATCCATGGCCATATTGGGCTCAATTATATGAACACAAAAATCAGTCTCACCAACTGAACTAATTAAACTTTTCACTAGAGCACTAAAATGGCAAGACAAATCGCTCCTCGTCGAAGATTGCCACTTTAAAACTTTAATCTATTTCGCTGTTGACTCAACACTCGGGAAAGACAAATAAAAAAAAATTTGATGCAGCTGCCAAGACAAGAAAAAAAAAAGAAAAAGCCTAATATACACTCAACTTGAAATGAGAAACTCAAATTTACATTGATATGTCCTATATAAGACTATAAACCAGCAAATATTAAGAAATAAGCCATGAAAGTAATTAGCATTTTAGACTGTCTTCTCCCCTTCCAGAATTCGCTCTCATGTCTCAACCAGCTAAGCTGTAATTGCCAGTGCGACCATCAATCAAAAGATATCGGCACTTGCTGAATCTAAATAGTCCAACAAGAATATTAATTCATATCTCTAACCCATTCATAAGTAGTGAAAATAGTGAAAATATGAAATAACAACCTCGGGGAAACAGAATGGTAAAATGGAAATCTACTTCCGTTCAAATTGAGGAGAACAATTATGAATATTCTAGTGCAAGGTAAAAGGAGAAGATGGCAGAGATATTATAAATAACAACTACCGTACAAAATACTAAAACTAAATATAAACACAATTGATGTTTTGAGAATAATTTTTAGCTTAATAAAAAAAATTAAATAATCAAAAAATAATTATACAACTAAAATTATTAACATGAATTATATGATAAAATAAGATTTAGTCTAGCTTTTATTTAGTAATCCCCTTAAGTCCTAATTTAACAAATGAGATGGTGATAAGTCACTCAAGCTAATGATGCAATTTAAATTTTCTATGCCAACATAGATTAAAGTAAAGATGATGTTTCTAATATTTTTAATTTAAAAATTCTCATAACACATA
The DNA here is from genome assembly GCF_019578655.1 of Ricinus communis. Taxonomy (NCBI): domain Eukaryota; kingdom Viridiplantae; phylum Streptophyta; class Magnoliopsida; order Malpighiales; family Euphorbiaceae; genus Ricinus; species Ricinus communis. The sequence goes on from NC_063258.1 coordinate 30,326,616, forward strand.
TTACTACTAAATTGATATGATGGTCGACCAATAATAATAGATGAAACTATAAATATATGAAGGTAAAAAAATCATTCATTGAACTCAAAATATACAAGGTTCATACATAAGTAAAAAGCCAAACTAAACACTTATGGGACTTAGCCTAACATATTTAATCCAACGGTCATTGTAATTAAATAGAAAGACTTAAGATTCATAAAACAAAAAACTAAAACTCTCTCAAAGTTCAAAGGCTCTTCAAGAAATAAAAAGAATTGGTCTTCTTTCTCCACTTCTTTGGAAAACTTCTTTGATTCTTCGAAGAATGATACAACACAAGCTAGCTAGATATATAAAATGATGAACTCTAGAAATTTCTGCATAGAATAATAGAAACCTTCTCCAGAGATATTCTCAGTAGCCGAAGAACTCTCTATTTTAGTTAACCTCTAGTCCTTGTAGAGATTCCCTTTTTAAAGTTCTTTTCTCAACACACAACTCCTATAGTTTATCCCTTACTGTCCTAAACAAATTAAACAACTCAAAACATAATTATCCACTAATTATATAATAATTATTTAAGCCCCCCTTCTTGAGCCTTAATGAATTAAGCTAGGTCCAAACTATTAATAGCTCACGTGTCTGATTCTCGAGTCTTTAATAATCGCAGTCCAATTAACGCCCATTAGTATTTTTTTAGCTCAAATTCTCATCTTTAGCGATTATTTCCTGAATTTAGGCGAGAAAACTAAAATGAAGTAAACCACATCTTTATACCATATTATATATAGAAATATATCATTAAAACTCTAAAATACCATTAAATATCTATATGCAATTTAGATCGATTAAATATATAATTATTAAATAAATTTTATAAATATTTAAATGTATAGTAGATATCTATCCGTTAAATACCCATTTATATGAATAGTCAGATAATTAAATAGATACTTGTTTAATGAATAGATATAGTAATTAAATTTTAAAGTACATTAATAAAAATTAATGAAAATAAAAAATTATGAAATCTAAACTAATCAAATCCAAAATATCTAACATTAAAGATTTAATATATTAATACAACCTAAGCATAAATTTATAAAATTTGAATTAATTCTCCAAATAATAAAATATAAGTAGGATGCAATATCTATTTTCAATTTGTGTATTTTCCAACTCCAATTTTAACAGTGCTTATCTACCATTTTTCATAGAAAAATTATAAGTAGCACTTTATGTATACTTTCTCAACTCAAATATAGAAAAACTTATGGAAAAAATATAATACAATTGCAATCAAAAAACATTTTCGAATTTTTACTGCAAATGTAACTAGATAGTGCAATCAAAATGCAATCAAGAAAAATAAAGCTAGACAATAATCTATTTTAGCTATTAGAACTTCAAATTTTTTGTAACAATGTTTGTTTTTTTAATTTTTTTGGCCAAAAGCAGCAATACATACTAAAATAATCCATTCCTATGAAATAAACAATGATACTATATAGAAATTGCAATTCGCTCCGAATCTAGTAAACCCATAACCTGATCTAAATGGGATGGAAAATATTCACCCTGCCACTAGAGACGGAGCGAAATTGAAATGAATCATAGTCGCCTCAAACTATATTCGAAATATATATATAAGTTAAATTTTTATTTTTTCAATTATATTTAATAATAACTAAAATATTAAATAAATATATAATCTATTATAAAAATATATAAAATAAATATAATAAGTATTATCCGAATTCGATCTAATCCCACTTAAAAAAATATTTTCTACTCAATAACTGCCCGTCAGCTCCTTGACGGGATGGGGATGGGCATGGAGAAGGCTAAACTCGCCCCAACCTGTACCATTATCATTCCTAGTACTATAATGTGAGAAAAAGTGAGAAAAAGTTTAAGAATCTAGGAGATATCATCGAACTTTTGCTGCAAGAAAAAGAACCGGCATTCTCACTCAATTTAAGACACCCTAACTTGGAGGGCTTAGGAGTTTCTTTAGAAAGTGTCAAGTGTAAATCCGTAGGGAAAAAATAGGGGACCTTCCCATTGCTATGCAGATCAAGTGGCACACCCGGAAAAGGAAGAAACTAAGATTTGGACTAACAATTTGGTACTTGTTGCAATTGTTTCAAGTATCGCACTTGTAAGTAAAAAAAATAACCCAACATATGTTATTTAGTTGCAACCCACTAAATTTGAGTATTTAAAATACTTTATTGTCTCTCTAAAATGTTATTAACCGGTCCATGACTGAGTCAGACCTCAATATTTCAATAAGAAAATAGCTGCTTTTCTAGGAGAGGCCAAACAATAGCCAAATATCTCAAGTAAAAATTTCAATTTTTATGAACATTCAGATTCTTGTAATACCTGAATGAAGAAAATAAGAGACAAAGACAGAAAAACAATAACACCTAGATCAGCGGCGAATCTTGCAGGGGTTTAAAGAAGAAAGATGACCAAATGACATGCGTTAATTGATGCGAGGTTAGAGAAGAAAGATGACTGGTAAATGTTGCAAAGGTGGAGAAGCAAGATGACCGGCGAATGCTGCAAGGGTGGAGACTTGAAGAAAGATGACGACAATTGAGAGTTTGCAATGGTGGAGGCTTGAGAGGTGAGAGAGTGGCGTGGAGGCTATAAGAGGTAGAGAATAGAAACAAAATAGGATTAAGATTTCTTATTTATAATATATTATGTTTTTCCTTTATTTTAATTTGCAAATATATCAAAACAACACATGTTTAAATAAAATTTTATAGTTTTAATTTTATAAATTTGTGTATAATTTTTTTATTTTGTAGTAAATAATTTTCTTAATTTCATATAAGATATTTCTATTTTTTATATTTATTAAGTGCTTTGAAATTTTGATTTTATCTATACATAAATCTTGAGTTTTAATGAAAGTTTAACTTTTTTCTTTTTTGTTTTTTACTAATAAATGTATTTAACTTTTACTTACAGCAAAATTATATTATTTTAAATAAAATTAAAATTTTATTTTTTCTTATTATTTTATTTTATATATATAATATTACTTCCACATATTAAAGATTTATCTTATGTTTCTGAAGATCCAATTATATATATTAAATTATGAGATAAAATATTTTTAACATGTGTCATTTTGATATATAGAAATTTTATTTTAACATGTATTTTTATTTTCCATACATGACATAGAACTTCAAAATTCCATATAATTTTATAATTTTTATTATTAATTTATCAACTAATAAATTATATTTTAATTAAATAATAATACTAATATTGAAAAAAAAAATATTTTAATTATATATTAACTAGCAAACCAGGGACAGGATATTTTCATCGGATAAAATCTTTCAGCAAGAAACTAGATAGTAATCAATAAGAACAAAGAATAACTTTTCAAAACACACATAAACTAATAGCAATGTCCTTTTCTTCCTGTAAGTAGAGTGCCATTACAAGAAACGCCCGCCAGCAGAGAAAGGGGTTCAAAATAACAAGGATTAAATCATTCCGTCATGACTGTACAGCAAGGTCTCGATCCGTTCCTTGTTAAGAAAACAGAGGACTTGTTCTTCATTTATCAAAATCTATAAGACCACCAGAAATATTGCTCGTCCTGCACAAACCATAATTCCCATGAGAAACGATATACAAAAAAACAGTACACAGAATACACAACAAACAGTTTCAAATGGATACTGGCATGCACAAACGAGACTTTGTACATGAAACTAGCTCATCCCACCTACTTAAGGCGTGACCCTTCTGTGTAGTTCCGACAATTAAATCCCATCAACCATTTAATGGACCAGATTGAGAAGGCCAACTATAAACTATAGCAAAGAGGTCATAATGTACTTCTACCTTTTGAGGTAAAGATAATTAACTAACTTAATAATGTGATTGCAGAATATAAAGGAGTTATGTGCATAATTTACTACTGTTCTTAATTAAAAAATACAGATTTAAGAACCTTTATAATGTGATTCTATTTGCTTTGGTTCTCAGATCAGTAACACATATATTGGTAGTAGTCTCACTAGAAGTGACAGAATCAAGCAGGTCTAATATCATGATATAAAGAGTCATCAAGAAGTAAGCAGGCATTCATTTCAAATCCTTCCATACTCTAATAGTTATAATTGATTGCTGGGGGATAAGATGGTTTCATTAAATACAATGCATTGGCTAATTATATCAGAATGCTAATGACCTAAAGTATGTGCGAGAATGTTGCCTTAGAAATTGCATCTATATATTAAATCCCTGATCAAGCCTCCTAAAATTTGCACCACATTATTACGAGTAAAAACCTAAACTTTAAACCATCCAAAGATAGCAGATGACACTTACTTGTGGTCCGAAGGGTTGGGCCTGAGTTCATAAACAATGGTTGAAACAACATCCCTCTTCAGCTGTTGACCATAGACAGGAAAAGGTGTCATTCAAGTTATATTAAGCAAACTGGAGTGAAAATATCACCGAACTTTGTCTTTCACCGTCCTACCTGCGTGGCTTCACCTCTAAAGCCAATATAGTGTATGCGACTTGTGTCACCACCAAAACTACCAGGAAAGTGCAATGTGATGCTTGAAACACTTTGAAATTTAGCAAATCTGTTTAGAAGAAAATTGATGATCATACCAACAATTATTGGTAACAAAGAAATTATACCTGCCAACTTGACATGACAGGTTGCTACCAAATGTGCCAACTATTTATGTCACGTAGTCATAATGGTTTAGATGGATATACTTACCTTGTCTGGTACTCTAACACTCCTTGCAAATTCTCAACCAAGTCCCACTCCTTGAAGCAAAAGGTTCAACTATTTCAGATAAATTAAAACTGCTAAATTTATCTATAACACTCCAAAAGACTCGGATGAAATAATACCTGAACAGGTTGCATACTTTGAGCATCTGAGAAGTCTATGCTATCTCGATTAATGAATCTATCATATTTTCCAAAGAACAAATCTTAGTTAAGAAAAAGGAGAAAAACATAATAAGATTGACAATAATGACAAAGCCAGAAATGCAAGCTAGCCTAAGTAGTAAGACCTCAGCAATGCTGTACCCAATATCTTGTATTGGCTGTGAGCTGGACTTCATAGAAGCACCGCCATCTTAAACAAGTAGGTGCAATTGAAGAAGCAATGAATATGCTTTCATAAATATGAAGAATAAACTTACGCTTTCATCTTCGATGGACTTGTTCCATCAGCACCACCAACAATTGAAATGCTCTTGATCTTAACATCAGGTGAGAATCTATTAATATAAAAAACAAGATGTCACTATACTAGTATCTATGATACATCAAACTTCTTAGTAAGGTCACACAGCAATACCACTGATTCAAAATATTTTTGCAATTAACCATATAAAATTAGTGACTTACGGGATATAAACAAGCAACTCAGGATCACCATAATTGCTTTCCAAGTATTCCTGATTACAAACATGAAATATTTCACATGCTTTTCACTACTATTGCAGACACGAACGCAGTAAAGATAAGAAAGAGAAAAGGCATAAATAAATAGAATTCTCACTATATTACCCCTGAAAAATCAAGACGCTGCTCCCAAGGTTTAAAAACTGACTTCACACTTCCTGCAACCGCCTCATTTAGCGCAGATGCCTAACCAAACAATCACAATAACAACAACGCCATGTCGAGATCGAAAGTCAGTGAGGTAAAATAACCGCTACAAAAAGATTGAAAAAAAAAGCAATTGGGAATCGGTAAACAGTTGCTGATTCGATTGATAAGATAGGGAGCGTGAAATTGAAACGCAATAAGAGTTTTTTCTTATTCTTTTGCATTTCCTTTTTGCGTTTTACCTTAGGAAGGTCTATGTATTTGTAAAGAGACCAGTTAGCAGAGCAATCGTGATCTTCGCAGTTATGATCATGTAAACAAGCCATTTTCTCGCCGTTTCAAAGACACGAGAATACTCTGTTTAGCAGTGATAAGAAAGATAGTGCTGAAGAAACATCCAGATTCGAGACAGAAACAAAACTCTCCGTTTCTTCTTTTTCTTTTTTTTTCCCATGCTTTTCTTTTAGGTTAATTATTAAACTATCCTTAATATTTATGTTAATTTATATTGATCCTGCTGTTTCAATATTGTCCTTTTTTAGTCCTTAAATGAAAAATATGGATTTCTCTCCTCGCTGTTAATGTTCCGAAGCAAAGGATGCCAAAAACAAAAGGCCTATATAATTAATTAAGAAAATTAAATTGCTAATATAAAAACTAGGAGTTATGAATCAAAAGATTCATGTGATTTATTGTAAAAAAAAAATTTTATGTAATTTTTAAATGATAATAAATAAATAATATCTTAAATGAAATCTTATTGAAGTGGAGAAATAAATTGTCACTCTCACTGTTACAAAAAAGTCTAACACCTTAAAATGAAAACCACCTACATTAAAACTAATAACCTTCAAAAGGAGAAAAAAAATATTAAAATAAAATAAATATGAAAATCAATAAATAAATAATAAAATCATTAAATTAAAATAAAAAAGGTTATAGATGGAAGGAGTTATCGCCCATTTTTAGTTTTTGCTTATATAAAGAGGAAAAGAGGTTGTATTATAAGAAATATAAAACTAAATATATTAATAAAAATATAATATGTAATTAAATTCAATATTCAAAAAACTAAAATATTATCTAATTTCAAAAATCTAGCATCAAAGCAACTGATAAACTAGGTTTTAATCTTAGATTCATTACCAATATTATAAAACTTAACTTGTTCATTCACCTTCTTAAATACCTCAATTTCATCATCAAAGATGATATTAAAAGTGAACAGCTTTCTTCTTCTTTTTTTTTTTTTTTCTTAATTTATCGACCCCATATGAGATTGTACTTCTAATATTTTGATATAATATCACATCTATTAATATATTTTGATATAATATCACATCTATTAACATATTTTGATATAATATCACATCTATTAACATATAAACTAGTATGAGATCCATAAAGTAAACATAAAAGGAATTATTAATTTTAAACTAATAAATAATATTATATTTGATAAAGATTCGTTAAAAGATTTATTTTTATTTGCTAAAAAGTTTTTACATTTAGTGTATTATTATTGAATACATTTTAAAATAAAATAAATATTAAATATTGTATTTAAAATAAATTTAAAATTCAACTTAATATTTTATTTAATAAGAAGTTTATAAAAAGACCATAAAGAATAAAATAGAAATAAATAAAATAATAAAATTAAAAAGTTAGTTTTTGAAATATATTAAGATTAAAATATATTATTCATTTATAAACTTTATTATTTTATTAAAACTTAATTTAACTATAATATGAAATAAAAGAAATTAACCATAATCAATTACATAAACTTTATTTATGTTTTTGTAATTTTACCCCTCCTCAAAACGCATCGTTTCCTTTTCCTCACCACACCAGTCACCAGCTCTCTTGTTCCGAAATCCAATTGCGAAGCGAGAACTCTGCAGAGAGAGAGAGAGAGAGAGAGGGATGGAGGTAAGGGCGACGGAAGGAGCAGATGGGTCAGGATCAGGAAGAGGGAGATTCACGTTAAAGCCAACAAGAATAAACAGCGAGGACATATTATTTTGCTTAGACATCGATGCAGAATCAATGGCGGAAATGAAAACTACAGGCCCAACTGGTAGACCTCTAACCAGATTAGAATCTATCAAGCAAGCTATTCTTCTTTTTATCAATGCCAAGCTATCTATCAATCCCGATCATCGCTTTGCTTTCGCCACTCTTTCTAAATCCGCTTCTTGGGTACGTATTACTTTGTGAGATAGATTGTTATGAAATTTGTGTGAAGTTTTCAGTATGATATCGTTTTCTATAATAAGGTTATTTGTTCAATTAGGTGAAAAATTAAGGATCTTATGTGTTTGTGTGTGTATATATGTATAACAGAGTTGTTGTGTTATTTGTTTTTCTTTTGATTTATTTATAGCTTCGAAAAGAGTTTAGTGGTGAAGTTGAGTCTGCAGTTGCTGCTCTTAGGGGGCTGTCAGCTAGTTCATCTTCTGGTCAAGCAGACCTTACACATTTATTTCGATTAGCAGCTCATGAAGCCAAGAAATCCCATGCTCAAAACCGGATTTTAAGAGTGGTAAGTGCTTTTTAGTTCGTTGTAACTGTTACACTTGAACTTGTTGGTAATTATAGATAATCCCAACTCATCTTCCCTTTAATAGAGGCTCACCCGGCGCACAATGTGCTTTTCTGGGGGAGGATGGGCATAATTTGCGTATCCCTCCCCTTTTATCTTTATAGAGAGGTTATTTTCACACCGAGCCTGTGACTTACTGGTCACCAAAGAAGCAACTTTACCATCTGCTCCAAGTAGTTAACAATGAAATCTATGAATTCGAATCCTTTGGAATGTTTAAAGCAGGATAGAAACATTACATTCAGCCTTTTTCTCATGTCGCTAGCTTTGGCTGAATCTAGTTTGTTTGGAACAGCATTTGGAAAGATCTTTCTTTTATCCTATGCCATGTTGCTGACCCGTTTGATTTCCAGCTGGTGCATTCTATTTTCATTTGGAGCGGAGAAATAGAATTTATATAGCCCACCTCAATTAAGTTGGATTAAAGCTTAGTTGAGTTGAGTTTTAGATGCTATTGAAATGTACTGTATTGTGAAGTTCAACAAGTAATTACTTAATTATTGCTTACTATGACTATGCTTATGACATTCTGCCTTTTCTTACTCTCCATTTGTCATGAGCGACGAATATTGTGTTGGTTCAGATTCTTGTCTACTGTAGATCATCTGTTCGACCACAACACCAATGGCCGATTAACCAGAAACTCTTTACCTTGGATGTCATGTATCTCCATGATAAACCTGGACCTGACAACTGTCCCCAGGAGGTCTATGATGCACTTGTAGACACCCTTGAACATGTTAGCGAGTACGAGGGTTACATATATGAGACTGGGCAGGGCGTCCGGGTCCTTCTCCGCTACATGTCTATTCTGTTAGCTCACCCTCAGCAACGATGCACCCAAGATGACATGGACATACCCAAGGCTCTAGCAAAAAGATCACCTGCAGCTGATTCAGCAAATTGTGAAGATAGCGTCACCGTATCCAGCCAATGAGACCATGAGTTTTTCAGTGATAATGAGTTCCATGTTGTTTCTTATATTTTTGCTTTATTTCTTTGCTATTGAAAATGTCTCCTGTATGTGCTTTTGAGCTTTTGCTGAAGTTAGTGAAGTCTTCCAGTTGACGACGTATATTTGGCGCACTTAACCTTAGCCTATATTTTTGTACAAGTTGTAAATTCATCTTTTCTATGGAATCTCAGCCAACCATCTAGCAAGATTGCATTTTATCATAGTTTGTCTTTAACAAGTAATGTGAATCTTGCAAATTGGGTCCCTGATTTGTGTATGGACCTGCCTTGCATTCGTGTAAAGCAGGGAGAACGCAATAAGTAGGAGTCTTTGTTCCTGCAATGCAAGGGAAATGTCCCGATCTTGTTTGTCTCTCTATTCTGATGAGAAAATTGACTAGTAAAAGTCTTTGATTCTGCAATTGAAAGGAAATGCCCTACTATCTTTACCTCTAATTTGTTTATCTACTGTGACAAAAGCACGGTAAGGTGTAGAGTATGAGTTTGCTTGAGGTCATTCTTTCAGAATTTGAGTAGAAGATTGTTAAACTCACTTTAACTTCTAAAGGAATGACCATTTGATGGTGGAAATAGCCAGATTCCCACCTTGCTCTTTTGTGTTCACCAGGAGATTGCTGGCTTCAGTTGCACAGCAGAAGCCACCTTTCCTATTAATTTTTCCTTTTTAACCAGAGTGAATAAGAAATTATCATTTTATGATTATTATTATTATTAAAAATCAGAGGTAATACTTCTTCGCATATAAAAATATGAGCCGAAAAGAGTTGAAATATTTTTTTTTTATCACTTAAAACTAATTGGATCTTATGTCATTATACTCTGAGATAAACGGAATTAATTTCAATGATGCAATTATTTTATTTTTCAATTCCTTTTACTGTTTTCATAGTTCTGCCTAAGTAATTCTTAGCAATTCCACCATTAGCTTCACAAACAAAGTCTTTTTAAGGCATTTGGTTTAAAAATTGATTTGGTAAATTCATGATCCGACTCACCGGCTCCCATCTCATTATGATTTCTTATATTTTCTAATATATAATGATTATGAACGTACAATTTTGGTGATTGGATCAATCCACTCTTACACTGCAAGTCTATATCTATTACTTAAATATTTGATTTCAGTGGCACTCTATGTTTTTGCACAATGCAAATGTGGTTCTTTTCTAATAAAATACCCAGCAATAAACATTGGAGATTCTCATTACAATTATCTATCAATGAAATTGCACAGTGAAGAGTTTTCTCAATTTGTATCTTATTTTAGCTCTAATTCATTTCTTCATGTTTTGCAATACAAAACTTGATAAGATGTTATAGTTATCCAACTTGTCAATTGAGATGGGATATTAAAGTTAGCTGAATTATTGAAGTCATGAGGATTTGATGTGGAATTTGAAGAAAGAAAGAAAACTAAATCAGATGTGCAATGCAAAAGAAATATTTGATACAAAGAGTGGGATTGAATTGCCATCAGAGCATGTGGGTGGCCTAAGAATATTATAGACAATTGTCCAAGTGGGTTTCAATAATTTTCAGCATCATTTCCTTTAAATTAGAAGGGATTGAATCATTTTTTTTAGAATCATTCTTGCACCCTATTTTATTAATTAAGTTGACAATATCGAAAAGATGAGTTCTTTTTATGATGAGTTGTAACTTATGAGATCAGATTATTATTTTTTTATTGTATAACTCAATCAAATACATTAAAATAATTATTTAATTAAATGTAAAACATTTAACTTTGGAACAAAATTAGTCTTATGAAATTGTTATTGATATGCCAATTTCTGACTGGGTTATAAAATCATAACCTCATTTTTCTTCATTGAATAGATGAATTATTGATTCTAAAGAAAAGAAAAAGAAATATCCATTAACTTGAAGGAAGTTTGATGAATAAAAAGTCTAATAAAATAAAATATAAAATATGCGTAGTCGGTGATTCCTCATAATATCCAAAGCCAAGTAAGTCGGTCGGACTCCAAATGTACTATGTATTATTATAATATACATTTCTACAAATGTAAAATATACACGTATTTAAAATCCAAAAAAGAAAAAGAAAAAACCCCTACACGTATTTCACATTTATTCACTTAAATTATGCTTCTTATGCAAATAGATACATTAATTATGAAAGAACAATCATTTCTTAAAATTTAAGTCTATATATAAATAAAAGATTGATGCCAAATTATTAAAAACTAATTGGGTGCCTTTCAAGACACTTGTCCTTTCAATGAACGCTAGAGTTCTTTTTTCTTTTAAGAAATTGTGTAAATGTCGTTAGCATTTGTGTGTTTTATGCTTTTTCAAATGCATTATTAACCAACTACTTATGAACAAGGTTTATAAATTCGGACACTCATATTATGAGCTGAATTATCATATATGTTGTAAGTTTTTGATAATAAATTATTGTTTTAGATCATGTAAGATTTATAAATATATTAAAAAAATAAACATATTGTATCAATTATTTTTATATCTCTATATAATAATTGAATTTACGCTCGTGAAAGAGTTAAATAATTTTTAAAATTAAATTAATTGAATAATAATAATTTAATAAATATCTATATTTTTGAACTAAAATTATTTTTATAATTAATTTATATCCATAAAACTAACTTGATTTATTTACCGTAAATCACATGATAGTCATTAATATCCAATAATATAGAATAAAAATGTTGGTCGGCCAATGGTACAACATTAATAAAATCCACAACCTTTGGAGTAGGTACCACAAATAAATTCAAAACAATTAGAAGTCAACCAATGATTTCATGATATTATTATTGATTAATGATTCTAAAATATAAATTGATCCGTTGTTTCTTTTTCCAAAAAAAAAAATTGTACGGCCAAGATGATTTGATAAACGTTACAAGACATAAGAAATTTGCTAACATGACCAACTTGATGTGGGTCCCCCGTGCCTTTTCTCATACTTGGTTTTAAGCTAAATGAAGCATAATTCCACTCTTAATCCTTTGTACGGGAAGACATAAATAAAAGGGCATTTTGTTCAGGTCTTGAATCATAATTCCTCTCTACAAAACTATAGTATTACTTAGTTAATTACATCTCTAAATTTTGCTTACTTCAGAAAGAGCTTTTATTTGCTCCCTTGAGTAGACAGCATGCCAACATTGGCTTGTAAGCTCATAAAATGAAATTCAACATCCATCTGACATTCCCTAAATCATGGTCTTTCTAGCTAATCCTGATTAATTAGAGCTCCTAACAATTAATTCTTAGCTCTAAAAGAATTGCATTCTGGTAAACTTGGATTTCTAACTACTAGATTATTAGGATACAACAACAGTTAGATTAAAGTCTTTTTTAAAAAATAAATAAACAAAATAAAAGATGACTATGGCTGTTAAGTATATACTAGTCCTACAGGATTACACATCATATTCTTGGCCCTTTAAATGAATCTTGGGGTAGTCTAAAATAATACCCAACATTAAAAAAAGAGTGAATTATTGAACCCAGGTTGTGTTTTCAGCTCACTGGGAGCCACTTCCTCTGTATAAATATAATTATTACTTGGCTAACATGCGCACTTTGAGCTGCATACATACATGATTAAGCAGACTAATATAATACATAGGTCATTTGGAGTTTAATAAGAAAACTTGTACAAGTTGAGATGGGAATCTGTATATCCTCTGCATCTTCAGAGATACACCAAGCCGAGGATGAGCATGAAAATGGTGTATACTTAGGAGAAAATATTGCTTTTAATGGAGTTGACGGACTTGGTTCCCTATATTCTAAAGAGGGAAGCAAAAAGTTAAACCAAGATGCTGCCATTCTTCATCAGGTTAGTTAATGGATTGGTTCTCTCTTTATATTTTTTCTATTTACTCGTTCTTGTTTTGGTTTTCTCCATATTGTAACTCAAATAATTTTATTTTTTTTTTGGTTTCCCTTTTCCGTTGTTCATTCTCAAAGAAGAAAGAAAAAAAATTTCAGTTTTTGTGTTATGGTGTTTTATATATATATATGTATAGTTCTTGCAGTTCTTATTGATTGAAAGTTGTTTTATGCTAGGGCTATGGAGAGGAAGATGGAGCTTTCTGCGGAGTTTTTGATGGGCATGGAAAGAATGGCCATATAGTAAGCAAGATTGTAAGGAACATGTTGCCGTCACTGCTACTAAGCCAAAAGAATGCCTTGGCTAAGACGAAGATTATTGCCGATGGCAACACTCAGAAAATTGAAGATGGTTTATTTCCAAGCAAGAATTTTCATCTATGGAACGAGGCTTGTATCAGTGCTTTCAAGGCTATGGACAAGGAAGTCAAGCTTCAAGAAAGCTTAGATTTCTCTTGCAGTGGCACCACAGCCGTAGTTGTTGTAAGACAGGTAAGTTTTATTTGTATCATCATGTTTTTTCTTTTTTCCCATTTCTTTTTCTCTTTCTGCAATATACGGGAAAACTTGTACTCGTGTTTTCTCTTACATTTTGCTTTTTCTTTGAAAATTTAAACAGGGTGAAGATCTTGTCATAGCTAATCTTGGAGACTCAAGGGCAATATTAGGTACAATAAAAGACAATGGAATTATGGCTGTTCAATTAACCAATGATTTGAAGCCTAGTGTACCAAGTAAGTCATTTTTTTCCCTCTAATATAGATGGCAAATTTATTGCAAGTTTGCAACTATAAGCAAAAAAATTTCTTCTGATAGTAACCTCAAACTAACCTGTCCGAAGGCATATATTTTCATGTGAGCAAGATTTCAGGGAAAAGAGAAAAAGAAAAAAAGAAATCTGCACATTTAGTAATGGATTTCTGCACAAATTTTGATAGATCGATTATCAACTGCAATTTCAGGTGAAGCAGCTAGAATAAGAAAGTGTAATGGCAGAGTGCTTGCACTAAAGGAAGAACCACACATCCAGAGAGTGTGGCTACCTCATGAAGACTTACCAGGCCTAGCCATGTCTCGAGCTTTTGGAGACTTCCTACTTAAAACCCATGGAATAATTGCATTACCTGAGATCTCTTATCACCGATTAACATCTGATGATCAGTTCATCGTTCTTGCCAGCGATGGGGTAAGCCTGTTTCTAAGAAAGTTGGTTCTTTTTAGCCAGTTCAGCATGCCATTAACATGACATGAAAGTAAGAAAAATCTTGCCTTTTCTCTTGTGGTTCAGGTATGGGATGTGCTGAGTAACAATGAAGTTGCATCCATAGTGTGGGCAGCAGATAGTGAAACGGCTGCAGCCAAGGCAGTAGTGGAGGCTGCTACAGCCACATGGAAGACGAAGTATCCATTTTCAAAGGTAGACGATTGTACTGCAGTTTGCCTTTTCCTACACAAGAAGCAACGGCGACATGCAGGTAGCGAAGACTTCATTTATTAGCTCATTTTGTCAGCCTTAGCAGCAACAGTTCGGCATTGCTGCATATTATATTTGAAAATTGCCGACTATTTTCCCATCACTATGATATGTGGCCACATACTATAGATTCAAAGAAATACATACCGACTTTCAGTTAACCATCAATGGGAAGGAATGGATTCAGGATTGATTGCTAATAAGTACGAGTAGAAATTAATCTATCAAATGATTTTAAAGATTTACAATGAAACAAGTCCGATAAAATATCTCCATGATGCTTCTAATGCTAACAGCTCTCCAATTTCCGCACAATAGCAAGGAACCTTTGAAGTTACTGCTGAAGTAGCAGATAACTTGCAGGGAAATATGGCTTCAATTCAACGCTTCAAAGCACCATACTTCCTATACATATTAGCATCGCAAATTAAACCAATCAATCGTCTGTTTGGCCTTGGAATAATTCATTTCCAACTATATTCTTTTCAAAGTATAAGTCCAGTTTCGTGCACTGCTTAAGAAACTAATCAGACTTTATTAAAGAAGGGTTAGTAAAAGATTCAAGCGGCAAGGAGAGAGTATTCTATATTCAATAGGTACCCAATTGTAAGTCTATAAAACTGAACATGCTATGATACTCCCAAGTAAAAAGTATCATTTTTAAGAATGGAACGGAAGGAGAAAAAAAAAAAAATCTATTTCGCATCTCTTGAGAGATATTTTTGGTGTATAGCTATCCATAAAAAGCAACAGAAAACAAAATCGGCAAGTCCATGAGCCCCAAAGTAAACCAACTCAATATCCATATCTCCGAAAAATCAAACAGAATCATTCTTTGGATCATCCCCAAGTAGATCGTCATATGAAACAGGTACCCTGATCCTGTCATGAACAGGTATGTGCTTCCTCTCAGTACTGGGCTGTTCATGCTGATTTTGAGGTACGGGCTGAGAATCATTTGGAACACTGGATAGGGCCCCATCAGATATTGAAACTACAGTTTCTTGAGAGGAACCTTCCTTATTTTGCTGTGGTGCTGGTCTGCTGTTCTGTCGCCTAAATTGCTTCTGAGAAATAAATCCAGATGGTAGATGTTACTACTTCAAAGAAACATAGTGAATAAAACTACTAAACACAGTTAAAGCCTTAAGAGAATACAAGACGGAACATGGTGTCTGAAGTTCAAAATACTGCACAAACAGACCATAAAAGATAAAAGATGAACGCTGTAGATGGCAACTGGTCACCTCTATCCTTGTTGGCATGCATGGGAATGTTATATTATTAAAAACCTAATTTTCATATGCATTAATGCTAACAGAAGCATATCACTTTTTATTAGCCTTGCTCGGATGGGATGGTTTTATCTTTATTGAATAGAACTGGTGTACGCACCTCAAATTCCTTGGTTTTTTTCATTATCTCTTGGTAGGCCTTAGGTTCTTTTGTTTTCACGATGTTCCATAATATCCCACCTCCTGTTCGGAAACGTCCACCATCAGCAGTCATCTGCCCTCCACAAGACAGTACTGCATCCACCTGAAACATGCATATTTTAGCATCAATAAAGAAAAAGTATTGCAACAGCTGTTAAGCAAACAAAACAAATGCTGAGAACAGCATCATTATGATGGGGCGAGCTTATAATACAGCCTTAAGAGCCAGACAAATAAAAATTACTACTCACTCAACCTGACCACATAGCCAAGCAACAAGATATAAACCTGGTACTGTATATAGAAATTTAAGATACTGATTAAAATGTATAAACAGTTGTGTTTACGACTGATAATCACCATACTTCAAGGTTCAAATTGTGATTACAAACTGAATTCATAACGTCATCTACAAGAAAAGCCATTAAAAGACTCAAATTTTCAAGAACATTTAAAAGTCTAATTCCATTTTATCTGTTAGTAAATGTGAACCTGTATGGGCGAGGGGAAAAAGATTGACATGCAAGCCAAGTCAATGAAGTCGAGGAAAAAAAAAAAAAAAAAACCTACACAAAGAGAAACTGACGTGATTCAGCCAAGGTATATCTCATCTTAGAGCAGAGAATTTTCTGAAGCAGCAAAATGCTTCTGCCATGAAAATCTGCAAGGGTAGGGAAGAAATATAAAGCATCAGATATTTAGAATGGCTTTAAAGTTAAAATAGAGGGGATAGCATTGTTGGCTGTGGACCAGTCCAAATCCAAATTCTCACCTTTTTTATCAGGAACCAGGAAAATTTTACTTGTCCATACCAAAACAGAAGGGTGGTCTGTTTCTAAACATAAAAAGGGAGCGAAAAAGAGACAAATACAAAGAGGGCTAAGGTCAAGTAATACAGAGCGAAAAAAGGAGATGAATACAAAGGGGTAAGTCCACACGACACCCAGAAGAAATTAGTAGCAATATGAGAAACTGAGATACCACATCTGGAAATATCAAGGGAGACGACAAGACCAATGAATGTCTAGAGAAATTTGAAGAAAGGCTAATCTTTCAAGTTTTAACATTCAAAAGGAAGCACAAAGGGGGGAAAACAAAATGGTTTGACAAAAAAATGAGAGAAGCACCAACCACTAGGATACGTACACGCGCATTCTCAGAACAAGAAAAACGCATTAAAACATCTCATATTAACATTATGCGATTCTGCTAAGGATTAATGCATCATAAGTTTATCACCCAACGAAATATTAAACTGCAAATTTGACATGAAACATCACACTACAACTACCAAAATCAGTCAATAAACTTAGCACAAACATCATCCATCTTGGTAATTTATATAAATGCAAGAAATAATATTCCTGAAAGTACCTCTTTCACGAGGTCACCCAGCCTAGAAACCCCAAGACAAGCCACAGCAGTGTATACCATGTAGGATTTCTTCTCTTTTAGACGTCTACATACATCCAACACAAACCTGCAAATAAAATAAAGACATCATCATATCAAGTCCAGAATCAATTAACTTCTTAATTCAACTAAAAGAAATTACCTGTTTATATCAGTAACATTTGGTCCCGGACCGCCTCTTTTTTTCCTTTTTCTCTTGTTCTTCTTCTTCTCCTTCTTATTTTCTTTATGTTCAATATTTTTGCTTTGATATGATTCGCTTTCAAAACTGTTACACCCGTTACTGCTCTTTGCAAAATCAGTTTGAGAATTCTGTTCTATTACTTCTCCTTCTTCCACATCAACCATCTCAACATCTCCTTCATCTTCTTCTTCTTCGTAAATAGCTTCTAATACACTCTCTCCTTCCTCCATCAAAACACACCTTCAGAAAAAAATAGTAATAATAATAAGCTAAATAAATTTAAGTGAGTGTGAATTATCAAAACCCTAAACGTAAGAACAAAAAGAAACATAAAGAAAAATATAGTAAGCAAATAAGGAAGAGAAAGCTAACCTTTTTAAAGTTAGGATGCTAACTGTTGATGATTATATGAAACTTGGCTCGAGTTCTGCTAGCGGCTGATGACGGTGCGTGTGGTCTTATTGGGTTTTCAAGTGAAAAATCATGGAGGTTTGGTTTAAAGAGGAAGAATAATTTATCCGCATTACGGTTAGGGGATTCCTTCGTACCAAACAAGGGTGTTTTATCGTCTCAAATGGGCAACGTTCTCTTATTGGGTCTATATGGATTTAGCCCAATGGACCCACCCTTTCATGAACTTTTTCTTTTTGAGAAAACCCTTTTCATGATCTTAGTCAAAGATGCTAAATCGAAATAAATTCAACTTATTTCTTTTTCTTTTTTAACAATCTCTGCATAACTTAAGATTTTTTTTTTAAACAATACAATGTATAAAGGGGATGAAGAAATGGGTCTCAAACTCAAGAGCCATCCCAGCCCATAAATACCCCTTGCCACCAGGCTACAATCTTGGTGCTTGATCAACATTCTGTCGTATCATTGATAATTCTAGATTTTAACATTTAAATGATTAAATTTTATGGTTTGAGGCTTTTAAAAGTTCCTCATTTTTTTTGGTTATTTTTTATTTATTTATTTATTTATAGTAATGTGAAGCATTAAATAAAGCCCTTATATCCATTAGTTTGATATGTAAACTTCAACGAAATAAATTTTTAGTTTTCTGGGAGCAAAATTGGGAGAATAAAATAAATTTTGAGCCAAAATTAGGAGTTAGAACAAAGAAGACCAAAATTTACATTATATTATGCACTTGCTAATTTGTGAGAGGGTAAATCTTGCATAAAAATAAAATCATTATGCACTTACTCCATGAAACAGGGGGGCATTTTGCCCGTCTCAACCACCAAGCTGGCTTCACTCTGAGCGCTCTTCACTTCCTTGTTAATAAGCTTCTCAATTACCTCTCTTCAATTCACTAAATAACATCTTAGTTATTGACGGGTTCCGATTCAATAATATATCATATTTAATTCCTAACTTTTTGTGTGAATTCTAATCTTAGCATGCCAACTAATGAAAATAAGAATATTTTCTGTCTCAAAAAAAAAAAAAGAATTATATTCTTTCTTCCTGCTTCTCTTACAACTCTGGTCTCTCGAGGTTGGATCTCCTCAACTGAATCGCTGTCTGCGCATTCATAAAAGATTGTTATGAAAATGAAACTTTTTGGGATGGGTTTAGATAAATTCCAATGCAGCTCTACTACGCAACTTGCAGCTGCTCACACCACCAATTTGCACGAATGATGAATACTGAAAGCAAAGCAAAAAAAGCAGCCTATGATTATGACATTTCATCCCCAGTCTTTTTAACTTAATGACCCAATGTTCATCTTTTATCTGTCACTCACAGAGATTAATTATTCATGCATTCATCTGTATCTGCAGGCACTTGACTAAAACCAGAAGAACACAAAATATAACAACAAAAGTTCATTTCTCTTAAATATCATTTTATAATTATATCAAAGTTAAGTGTAAGCAAACATATATGGAATCTCGTTGATTAAAATCTGAGACACGTTTTCAGACATAATTTATCGAAATCTTTGCTTATACGAGAATGAAGACTGTCAACCGAAATAACAACCTCATGAAAAGAGCATTTGATTAGCTCCCGAAATTAATTATGGAAAGTTTGTAATAAACATGAAAATCATTACCGTGTCTTTTTTAACTGAAAACTCAAACGTAACAGCATTCACGTTTTTTTTTTGTTCTTTGTTGGTAATTCTGGATTACTCCAAGGCAGCACAAGATGATTTCGTAATTCCTTAATTCACTCCTTTAGTTTTGATCAAATGTTTGGTACGGAAAATGAAATTATTATATTATATATGTAGGTCCAATATATTTTGCCCAACTTGCAACTGAAAACTGCAATAATTTACAAGAGACATCAGGCATGACGACTGAAAAACAAAGATCTTAGCTGCTCTGATGTGACATGAATTCTTTGTTTTTCTTTTTTCTTTTGGGTTGAATATAACTGAATGAATATCCATTCACCCATATATGGTCCTATTATCAGGAACTTTGAAAAACCAATTTAGTTAGCATCACAAACCAGAGATGAATTATACTGCAAGGTGATAAGTACAGCTTACTTTTTCAATTGTAACAAGTAACAAGCGATTTCCTTTTAGAGAACAAGAGCTTTTGAAAACGAGGGACAACAACCCATATATCCAATCCTAATGCTGTCTCCCAGTGTATGTCACTGTATATGTAAATCAATCTCCAACTGAAAATCAGCAGAATTCACTAATGAAAAATTGAACTCGTTTGAAATTAAAATTATATTTCTTAAGTTTGTTGATGAAAAAGAGTTGTTGATGAGGTCACTTGTCTCCAATAGGATTCGTTTATAAAATTAAACTAAGATGCTAGAAGTTAGCATTCGAGAGGGAAAAGGAGCAATGTTTATGGACATGTTGTATGCTGATGATAGCCCTTTATCAGAATAACTCAAGTTGTTAGCTAACATTTGATAGCTTAAACAGAGATCAAGGGAACTTAAAAGAATGAAAAGGTTATCATTCTAAATTTTTAAGCCTAATTCACACAAAAACTTCAAGCTGCGGAAAAATTTGAATCATCATTCTATAAAATTGATGATATGAACAGTTGATCGCCATTTATGTGGCATGATTTTGGTGAATTGGAAATTATAAAAATTGGTTAAGTATTTTGAGTTTTATATATATACACATCCAGATTAGATCGATCTAGCTTATGATGCTTATCCTATTTTATAATTCTCTATTTACCAAAATCACGCCACATATTATTATTAAATTAAAATTTTTAAAATTATTTTATTCATTTGATAAAATTTTGATATAATAAATTGACATAAATGATATAATAAAAATTAAAATGTAACTTAAAAGAGTAGAGTAATCAATTCCATGGATATTGAATAGAAATTAAAAAAAAAAAAAAAAAAAGATAGAAGAGGAGTGTGAGAAAGAGATTCTTTAGTGCGTCAACGTCATCAATCTTTTCTACCTCTAATACCCAAAGCATGAAACGGATTCTAATAGATTCCATTCCAGTCTCCATCTTTATTGGACAAAAAGGGTTGGATTAATTCCTCTCATGTGATAAGCAGAACGCCATCCAACAACAACAAGACTCTGTACAGACACTTTCCCCCCCCATATACACTGATGCTCCATAACTCCAACCAAGTTGGCTCATTTTAATGGAATTTATTTAAGGTACTGAGCTTTTCTTGGTTGAGTCCTTAGCTGGTCTATATGTACGTGGTTAAATCAAGACCCTAAACTCATTATCTAAGATACAGCATCACAAGTAGTGGAATGATCTCATGTCAACTTCACCTTCCCTTCTTCTATTTTTATTAACAGGTTGATGACTTTTACTTTTTCATGTACTTGATTAGTAACGACTCGATGATATACTAATTAAAATATGAAGACTTATTCAAGGCTAAGCCATAGTGAAGTGAAGATCATTCAATGGATTCGAATCTTTTATATTTCACTATTGTGATGGTGACTAATTGTCATACATGTCATGGGTTCCTAATTATGTGTTCTTAGCTATGCAGAATTATATTTATGTATATAAAATTTAAATATTCAAAAAGTAATATTTAACTTTTATTCTAGAAAAATAAAAATATCATATTATGTATAAAGATGGGTATTAATGGAAAAATATTTTTGACATAAAAGGCTGCATAATTTAGCAGGAACAGGAACAGAAAAGGTGGAAGATATATTTCTTAAAGCTTAATCAGCTTCGCTCCTCTAAACACCACCTCAACAAATCAAAGACCCTTTATAGAACTCCACACCCTTTGATGCTCAAACCTTCCTTCTTCTTCTTCTTCTTTTTTCCTTTTTCTTTAGAAACAGAAAAGCTTGCAACTTAACCCTAATAAAAAACCTTAGATATGATATGAACCCATGATTAAATCTTAGTTTTTGTTTTTAAAAAATGTTTTTGGTAATTAAGCCAATCCAAAAGTTAAAAAAGATTTGGTTTAATCTTGTTGGTTAAGATTTTGCTCAAAAAATGGAGAGAAAGAAACAAGAGAAACACCCTCCAATCAGAATCCATTGCTTTTGCTTCTTAAACGGCGAGGGATTGGAGTGTCTGTGCCTGTGGCCCCTACCACAGCACACAAAAGTTTCCCACCCCCAAAGCAACCTGATCATTTGATCCGCTGCACAAAATTTCACCGTAACTGACCTGTGGATCCAACCAAAACAACGGGTCAGATAAATCCCATTCCAACAAAATTCCATCCTGACTGTCAAAAAAGAAAAGGGACCTACCCACGTGGAAAAGTGCGGGAGATAGATTTTATTAATAAAAGCACTTTAGACTTGTCTATAAATAAATATGCTCACCTGTTATTCTCTTCTAAGTTCTAACCAACTCTGTATTTTTTTCCTCTCACCAACCAATCCAACCTTCTCCCGCGCCAACGGAGAATCCCGCGATGACGATACGACTCTCCACCGGCATAATCCTTATCCTGCTAACTCTATGCGGTGTCGTTTCGAGTAGTCGGGACATCGTTGGAGATGTTATCCGGTTGCCATCGGAAGCTTCTAGATTCTTTCGTCCAGCTGATGGTAAAAATGGTGATGATGATTCTGCGGGGACAAGATGGGCGATTTTGATTGCTGGATCTAACGGTTACTGGAATTACAGGCACCAGGTTAAAATATTTTTACTCCATAGGCGTTTATTCATTTGTCTTTCCTTAATATTTGGTAGTTCTAGCTGAGTTCACTTTTTGTTGTGAAATTTGAACCTTTTTCAAAAAAAGTTTTAATTAATCTTTCTTAGTTGTGTTTTAATGATCATGTTTGCCACTGACTCCTTTTTCTTTTTTTTTTCTTTTTCGTGGTGATGTAATAATAGAGTTTAGAGCTTTGTCTCTTTTTCCTCTGTAAAATCACAGAATATTATTTGGTTATCTTGCATACCAATTTGTAACTTTGTACTTGTTACGCGTCAGTGATTGATCTCTTAAGGTGACGAAATTCTCAGGAAGCTTCCTTTTCTAATTGAATCATAAAGGACAACTTTCACTTTAATTGGTCTTTAACTTTTCCATTGAGCTCTGTTATTGGATTAATGTTTCTTTAACTATGCAAGTCTTTAATATCTAAATAACACGGATACTGATCAGTTAATTGGGCGATCTAAGCAACCATGTTGCCTCTATTAAATAGATATGTAACTGGTCATTTTGAACTTAATTTGTCCTAATCTGTTCTTATGCATAAGTTTGTGTTTATCTTGGAGCTGCTTTCATCTTTTGGTTTATATTGGATAATAACATTATATGACTTTGGTTTCTTGTTCAGGCTGATGTTTGTCATGCCTATCAACTCCTGAGGAAAGGCGGGCTGAAGGAGGAAAATATCATTGTGTTCATGTATGATGACATTGCTTATAATGAAGAAAATCCAAGGCAAGGGATCATCATTAATAATCCACATGGCGAGGATGTATATAAAGGTGTTCCAAAGGTCTGCTGCTTTTTCTTTTCCTCCCACTACCCCCTCTTTTAACTTTGGTGTCAATTTGCCTATGCAAACATTGGGTTTTCTCTCTTCTAATTGTTCTTTTTAACGACAGGATTACACGGGTGAAAATGTTACTGTTGGCAATTTTTTTGCTGCTATTCTTGGAAACAGAACTGCTCTTACTGGGGGCAGAGGGAAAGTTGTGGATAGTGGTCCCAATGATCATATTTTCGTATACTACACCGATCATGGGGGTCCTGGGGTCCTAGGTCAGTAGCAGTTAAAATGATTTTCTAATGGAACGTTACAAATTGCATTGATCCACATTTGATCAGTGTGTGTTTACACCTGCATTGAGCTGCAGAATAATCAAAAAGTATTACTCCATATGTGTGCTAAAATTGGTACTTATTCTTCCTATCATGGTTTATTATCAGGGATGCCTACCAATCCTTACCTTTATGCTAATGATCTGATTGACGTCTTAAAAAAGAAGCATGCTTCTGGGACCTATAAAAGCTTGGTAAATCACTCGTTGGATTCTCAACTAAAAATATTTTGTGCAAATCTCTATTGTGTATTGTTCTGAATGGATTATATCTGTAAAACTGCAGGTGTTCTATCTTGAAGCTTGTGAATCTGGGAGTATATTTGAGGGCCTTCTTCCTGAAGGTCTGAACATATATGCAACCACGGCATCAAATGCAGAAGAGAGCAGTTGGGGCACCTATTGCCCTGGAGAGTATCCCAGTCCTCCCCCAGAATATGAAACCTGTTTGGGCGACTTGTATAGCATTGCTTGGATGGAGGATAGGTATGCAAAGTGTTTGATTCTGAAATTGTTTACCTTAAATGTTACGAAATATTGAACAGAGAGAACATCATGGTCTAGTTGCTTTCACCTCTCAACCTGCTGTTTCTGTGAAACTATAGCAATAACTAAAAGAAAAAAGAAAAAAGAAAAAAGAGGAACCCAATAGGTAAATGGATGATATTATCATTCACTACTTATTTTGGCGGAAGTATAGCTGGGGTGATTCTCTTGGCCCAATCTTATTTTTCTTTTTATTATGTACAGTTCACAAGACTGAAAAAATGAATTCTTAAGTTTGTAGAGATAAATTTCAAATGCTTGCTTTCTTACACTTGCTTTTTTCTTTAAACCTTTTTAACAGTGATGTACACAATTTACAGACAGAAACTCTACACCAGCAATATGAACTGGTATGTAAATTTATCTGTGTTGCTTTGTTAATATGGAATATGGTCCAATGGAGGGTTTTTTTTTTTTAATTCTTTTTATTGGAGAACATTCTAAATGCCTTCATTTTCACATAGATATGGTGTTTCTACCTTCCTACATCTTCATGTGGGTTTTCTATACTTCATTTGCAGGTTAAAAGGAGGACTTCAAATGGCAATTCTGCTTATGGATCTCATGTCATGCAATATGGAGATGTAGGACTTAGCAGAGAAAATCTCTTCCTGTATATGGGTACCAATCCTGCAAATGATAACTACACTTTTGTGGATGAGAACTCCTTGACGCCACCTTCAAAAGCTGTTAACCAGCGGGATGCTGATCTTGTGCATTTCTGGGATAAGGTTATTTTCTTACCTGATTTCTTCTATCGTAGTTAAATTTATTTCCTTCCACTGTTGTTTCCCTGGAAATTTATGTGAACGTTAGTGCAGAGCAATTAGGGGTGTGATCAAATGAGTTAGAAAGATAAAGATGATTGACCTTGCCGCTATCAGAATGGATACAATAATGCCACAATGTTTTTGAGTTGTTTATAAAATTATTTCTAAGGTAGCCTAAGAGGTTTTCGGAAGGATACAAAGATATGGAATTCGGATATTTTCTAGGGACCTAAATTCTAGGCTAGGCTAATAGATAGGATGAAGTTTAGTTTATGAAGCTTTTCTAGGATATTCTGCATCAGTTGCTTACAGCATGAAAACATGGAGATACTTTTTTCTCCAGCATATTACTGTTCTAAATGCAATCAACTATTGTTCCAGTTTATCCAATCTAATCTATAAATTCCTTCTATATTCTTTGCAGTACCGCAAAGCCCCAGATGGATCTGCCAGGAAGGATCAAGCTCAGAAGCAGTTTGTTGAAGCAATGTCTCATAGAATGCACATAGATCACAGCGTGAAACTCATTGGGAAGCTCCTGTTTGGACTTGAAAAGGCATCGGAGGTGCTGAGCACTGTTCGTCCTGCTGGGCAACCTCTTGTTGATGACTGGGATTGCCTCAAAAAACTGGTAATGGTTCGAATTCTTAGCCTGTGATGGCAGATTTAATGCCCCCAATGTCATTAGTGAGTTTTGAGAAACTGCTTTCCTTCTTCTATTATGCAGGTGAGGACTTTTGAGACACATTGTGGATCAATATCCCAGTATGGTATGAAACACATGCGTTCTCTTGCAAACCTCTGTAATGCTGGAATTCGAGAGGAACAGATGGCTGAGGCATCAGCACAAGCTTGTATCACGTTTCCATCTGGTCCATGGAGCTCTCTTCATAAGGGATTCAGTGCA
Organism: Ricinus communis; assembly: GCF_019578655.1. NCBI lineage: Eukaryota > Viridiplantae > Streptophyta > Magnoliopsida > Malpighiales > Euphorbiaceae > Ricinus > Ricinus communis. The sequence goes on from NC_063258.1 coordinate 30,352,672, forward strand.
TGATTGACAAAAATGTGATATTTAAAGCAAAAGGATATGTCAATGATGTTATATACATGTATGCTATAGTTTGAAGATTGTCCTTGCGATTGCTTCCATGTAAATATAAATTAGAAGCATCTCTAGCAGATTGCATTGTAGCATAAGCGCATGTTTCAAATGTAGAATGCCGGAAACATCTTTTTTTTTTTTATGAATCAGTGTTCTGGCAATCTCTGGTAACATCCTGTTATTTATGAATCAGTGTTCTGGCAATCTCTGACATTATTGTTTTTAACATTTGAGATCTCTTTAAACTAGATCAGTGGCATCTCTTAAGCAGCAGGCAGTATATAAGCAAGATTACTATTTTGAAGCATGTCAGGCCAAATACTTCCTCAATCTAATCCTTGGAATAAAATGCTCAAGTTTTTCTTTTTTTTAAGGTCCGATGTTATTATTATAACTTTATTCTGCTTTTCTGGTCAAAGGTAGAAATGATATCCATTGAAGGGATGACAAGCATCATAATCGAAGCGCCTCACTTAGGCCTGAACACCACTACTAAATGAAACTAGGAAGATTCCTGATTCAGGGCTTGTTTTTGCCAACTGTAGAAGGATTCGAGACAAAATCTAGAAGCTACATTTCTGGTATAACCCCAAAACGTTTCGGGTTTTTTTACTACCAACTGGGGCACTCCCTTCACCACCCCCCAGGGTTCCGTCCATCACTACTTTCGAGTCTCCTGCAAAGAGAACATGGGATAATGCTTTGTCTGCTGTCAGAAGTACTGCCTCCCAATAGCTAGTGCTTTGGACCATTGACATGAGGATCTTTTTAGACCATGATGGTACTGTTCTTTCACTCCTAAGCCAACAGCACCTGAGTATGAGTTTCTATCCACAGCTGCATCAGCATTTTATTAAAGAAAGCTGCATGGGGAGGCTGCCATTGCTATCGGTGAGGTTTAACACTTAACACCGGAGTTAACCCAGTGGTCTTCTTGGACTTTTTTCCGATGACAGAGCAAACCTTGAAATCTTCCAAAATAACAGGAAGGAACAAATGTTCACTTACTTATAAAGTCTATTATCATATAAAACAATAAAATGGTAAAATCACGAAAAATTAACAGAAAGGCCAAGGGTGTGAAGCAGAGACAAGATGCTTATAAAACCAGAAGGGACAAAATAAAATTATTATCTTTAGATCATCCCCTACTAACAAGCCATCTCATTGAGTAGGAACTAAAACAACATAGTATCACAAAAAGGCAAAATACAATATTCGCAATCCTCCCAGTGGGCAGGATAACACATGTTCTACCAGGAGAGCTATATATCAGCCACATGTAAATCAAGATAAAGGTTACTTTGTTCTAACTCCATATCTTTGATACACTCCCCATAACAACTGAAACAAGTAGCAAATTGCACATGCACAGATGGAACGCACTATACAGCAGCCAAGATGATAGTACTCCTTGTTGAATAAATTTTCCAACAAATTCAGCAGATAGTCCACCTTCCCGAGTCATAAATCCTGGCACTGTTTAGCCAACTTTCCATGATATCCTACACCAAAACAATCCATTCAGCTTCAATCAATCAAAAGAAAAGACCATAAACAATGATCCAAATAACAAAACACCAAAATAGTACATTTCATTTCATTAGCAAAAGAAGAATTGCGTAAAGCAGAGCTCTACCACCACACTGAAAGAATTCATTCAGCTTCACTCGAGCAAAAAGGAACTCCATAGACAATCATCCAATAACACTAACAAAGTAGCTACCATGTATATTGCGGAAAACTTTGCATAAAGCAGAAACACTAGCCCTTCCTCTCAAACTGGCGTCTTGTAGTAGTAAAAAATAACAATCAGTTCCGTACATTGTCCTAAGCCTAAGCCAAAGAATGTCACATCAATAATGTCTAATACTAGTCCAAACAAAGGAAACCTATATCATCACTTGCCAGTCAGATTCTCATTTCATTCTTACTCAAATGATTTATGTCCTGAAGCAATTGAGAATGTGTCATCATGATTTTCTTACTCAAACCTTAGTCTGACAGCTGCAAAAGGAGGAAAAAGGTCAAAAAAAGATCTATTGACAGAGTAAATGCACCATCTAATCAAATAATTTTTTCTATTTTTACTTCTGTCTTCCCAGCCATTAATCTCATTATCTATTACTGGTCTCTGGAAAATAAAGCACTATAAATATTGTAGTATGACTAAGGATTTAAAGTTCTTCGTAAAATATTCAGCTCAGCTAACAAGAAAAAAGCACAGTAGAAGAAATATCTCAATAAGATAAACTCACCAGTCATACTGCAGCTCAAAGACATCAGTTTTAGTCTCGGAACCTGGCCCGATCTCCATCACGTTTTTCACTAGCATAGCTTTTCCTCTCATTTACTCTAGAATCATTGTGTCTTGCTTTCTTGGAGTAATCCATCTGTTCATCCCTCTCATGACTTTTATTTCCACGCTCTTCTTCCTCACTTCTTCCACGCCTTCGACTGCCATTCCTATGGTCTTCATCAACCTTTCTATGCCTTCCATACTTGTCATCATGCTCTTCATCTCTCTGATACTTATTCTCTTTACATTCCTCTTCATCCCCACGGTGCCTCTTCTCCCTTCCATGATCTTCATAATCCCACCCATCCTGACCTCGACTTCCTCGCTCTTCTTCCTCCCCTCTTGCTCGCCTTTGACTTCCATGCCATTGATTATCATCATCCTTTCCACTCTTCCCATACTCATCCTTCTCTTCGTCTCTTTGGTACCTCCCTCTTTTGCGATCTGCTTCATCCCTAGTGTGCCTTCTCTCCCCACCATGCCCTTCATAATCCTGATCATTTCTTCTCCTTTCATGCTGTGGTTCAGCATCCCTGATCTGGATTCTGCTACTTTTCACATGTAAATCATCACTCTTCCAACGGTCTTCAAAATTGTAATCATATCTGGCTGTCTTGCTACTTCCCTGCTGCTGATTTCTATGCTTCCCAAATGGACTTCTATTCCTTCCCACCTCACCATCCATATCAGAGTCATCCCCAGAATCATGTCGCCTTTTCAAATGCTGCTTCACCTCCTGGGTTCTATCCTTAGATGAGTTTAACTCAAACTTAGAATCACCAGAATGCCTCCCACGAGTTTTCTTGTGTTTTTCAGCTTCCTGTTTGGAGATAACCTTGCCAACATCAACATCATCATCAGTTGCAGAGTCATCTGTGCTATTGCTGCGTCTTCTACTTCTATCATACTTCTCTAAAGTTCCCTTCTTCTTCTTCCCATTATCAGAATCAGTGCTATCATCACTAGCAGAATCATCACTATCGCTGCCATGTCTTCTAGTTTTAGTAGGTCTCTCCAAGGATCTCTTCTTCTTCACCTTCTCATCATCAGAGTCGGTGCTATCTCTGTCATGTCTTCTACTTTTAGTGGGTCTCTCTAAGGATCTCTTCTTCTTCACCTTCCCATCATCAGAATCACTGCTATCACTGTCATATCTTTTACTTTTCGTGAATGTTTTCTTCTTCCTTTTCCCATCATCAGAATCAGTACCATCATCGCTAGCAGAATCATTACTATCACCAGCATGCCCTCTGATTTTAGTGGATCTCTCAGCAGTTTTGTTCTTCTTCTTGCTCCCAATGCCAGAATCAGTGTCATCATAGCTAGCAGAATCCTCACTATCACTTCCATGTCTTCTGCTTTTCATGGATTTTTCTGCTCTATTCTTCTTCGAGTTCCTCCCATTGTCAGAATCAGTGTCATGATAGCTAGCAGAATCCTCACTGTCACTGTCATGTCTTCTGCTTTTCGTGGATTTTTCTGTTCTATTCTTCTTCTTCTTCCTCCTGTTGTCAAAATTGTTATCATCATCACTAGCAGAACCATCGCTGTAACTGTCAGGTCTTCTGCTTTTCTTGTGATTTTTTGAAGTTTGATTCTTCTTACCATAATCAGAATCGGAGTCAGTTTCAGTATCAGAAGAATCATCCTGATTCCTTCTACTCCTACTTTCCCTCTTCTTGTGGTGCTTTAAGTCATCAGCTACATCTCTTTCTTTCTTCTTCTTTCTCTTGTCATCCTTCTCGACCTTTATATCTTCAGTTGTATGTTTTTTCCTGCTAAAATCTCTATCCAGAAAGGAATGTTCGCGTCTCTCGATCCATTTGCTATCATCATTTGAACCACTCTTTCGACTGTTCAATGGTCCATCATCATTTCCATCAGCAGTTATCTCACCAGGTTCAGCCATTGCTATCCCCAGAGCAGCCCTTAATGTTTCCATCTGTCTCTCCTTCCTAGCAGCAATTTGATGGGACTGTGTATCGGAAAACCTGATTAAACCAACAAAATTATTTTCATTTCACCATAATAAAGCAAGAATCATAGGCACATACTACAACTACTGTTATCTTTAACTACATCAACTGAAAATCTTACTGCGTAGAGGAGCCAGTCTCTAAAATATTGCAGCTACTACAAGCATATAAACAAAGTATATTGAAGGTGGAGCTTCCACCAGCGATTACAAACATCAATAGAATTTAGAAACAAATCAGATAGACCAGCGACCAAAGGGGTGGTGTAAGGTGTTCCAGTTGCCTAAATTAAACTCATTTTGACACAATTAGCAAACAACAATATGCGTGATACTAAATGCAATTTTACTAATCCATTACGACAAAATAAATAATGAACAAAAAGTTGACACTGTAATAACAATATAAGCAAAAATAAAAGAAAAAATAGAAAAAATTGTTACTTTGACTCCGTAACCACAAGAGCAGCAGGTCCACCACCTTCCTCAGAAGAAGCAGCAGCTTCCAAAGTTTTTCTAGCTTCATCGACTTTTTCTTTTACCTCAGCATCAGTATAACCTTGCTCAATTAACTTATCTTCAAGTACAACAAGCTTAAGTTCAATTTGGCGCTTGCGATCATGCTCAAGGATTTCCTTATTAGGTTTCCTAGTGATTCCAGCAGTGCCTTGATCACCCTCAAACCCTTTAATGTTATGAGCAACTTTACCAGTCCTTGGCTTGACAAAAAACTTGTTTGTTTGTATGTACCCATTTGTCCCTGACCCTCTTGGGGTCTGTAATCCTATTCCGTTATACATTTCACTGCACAATCAAAATTGAAGAAAACAAATTTAGCATCACATAAACCCTAAGGTGCCTTTTGAAAGTCTAAAGAATGCAGAAAGTCAGTCAAATTCATCTCCACTTAGTCAAAACTTGTGTCTGAAAATCTCATAATTACTAAAAAATTTAATTCTTTTAACTTCCAAACAAAATAATTTGAAAGAAACAAAATCATCAAACGATGACATGATTTTGCGAGAATTCAATCCCCCGCCGAAAATAGAAAACAAATCTGAAGGGTAACATGTCTAATCTAAAGAATAAAGCATCGAGTAAGTATAAAACAATGATCGTTCGTAGCCGAAATTTAAATCATGGAAACAATAAAGTTAATATTCATTCCGAGACCCTAAGCAAAAATTCATTACCAGACAAAACGAAAACGATTTTGGAGAAACAAGAATTACGAAAAAGGACGGAGAATCGAGCAGCAGTATTCTAAGAAAAATACTAGCTTCGGATATTTTTGGAATCGAGGATATTGGAAAATGAAGTGAAGGAATGAATGGTTAGAGAGAGAAATCGACAATAGAAAAGAAAGGGCTGGGTTCAGCAGGGTCCGAATCGTCTTGATAGTTCGGGTATTTTAAAAGAGAAAGTGGATCATATTTCCCTTTATATTTTTCAAATAAGGTTATTTCACTTTTTTTTATGAGAAGATAAATTCATTAATAAAGTGCTCGACTCAAACAATAATAAATCCATAAAACAATGCAAATAAACGGTGCGGGCTTACAAGGATTTGAACAGAACCCAAAGAAAGCCCAATAAATCAACTTCCCAAATCAGCGAGAAACTTTTGAACAACTTCCTTCCATTTTCAACGTCGTTAACAGAAGCGGGTAATCGTGATTCTCCACCAATTACAAATCTCTCCGCGGGTATACTTTATATACAAATAATATTTACATAATAATAATAATAATAAATAAATATAGAATATTAATATTCAAGTTAAATACAAACAATAGTTTGCTTTGTGGATCTGTTGTATTATGATATTTTAGGATAATATATTCTCATTTATCAAATTATTATAATATTTAATAATTATAACTAAATAATTCAGAATTTTTATATATTTATCATTATATAACAATTAAATTAAATATATAAATATCCAAACACAAAAGTTTTAACATATAGAAAAAGTTTAGTATATCTACTCATTTATTATACATACTGATATACTAACTAATATGTTACTTTAATTAAACAATAATTGTACCTATAAGAAATCAAACATAATTAATGTATTAACTAATAATCATTTTTTTGTTAAATAATAATTCTTAATCTTAAATAGTATTAATTATATTTCTAGTATTAGCTATTATAAATATAGTAATATTTTAATTCATAGATACTGTGCTAATTTGTAACTTTTGTATTTTAAATTTTCTTTTACTTTTCTGTATAAATTATAATACAAATTAATTAAGTAATTTATTATTTTTATAATTAAATAATGATTCTAATTGTAAAACTAGCGTATAATCAATATATTAATTAGCAATGTTACTTTCTTAATTATGTAATGATTCTTAATTCTGAAAAATATTAATTACATTTTAATATAGTTATGTTAAGTATAACCAATATATTAATTAATAATTAATAAAATTTTCTCACCTTAAGAAATTCCAACATAAATATTAATATAAACTTTAAAATATTATCATCAAAAAATATAATATGTAAATATAAAAATGAATGTTTATAAATAATAACAACATAAAGAATAAAAGTTCAGTAAATATCATAAATACGATAAATAAGATCAATAACATTTAATAATAATAATACTACAATACATACATAGAAAATTATAGTATATAAATAACTTATTATAACATTTATTTATAATTATTTATCATATTATTGTAATTAAACTAATAAATTCTATTCTTATTTTATTAAATGTATTAACAAACTAAATAAATATTGCAAATTAAATTAATAAAATAAACTTAAAACAATATCTTTCATTTAAATATTAACATATGTATTCATATTCAGTTTAGCATTAATTAAATTGTATTCATATAAATATTTATTAAATAATTTTATAAAATTTATATGAATACAATTTAAAAGCATCTCACTCTCACTGCACTACACTACACTACTCCATGCCAACTATAGATATCAACCATAGGATTTAGTATAGTAGATCCTAGTCCCATTACACATTCAGCACCAGACGACACTGGAGATGGCAAACAATAATAGGCGACGACACCGGAGATGGCAAACAATAATAGGCGGCGACACCATATGCCGGTTGTGATAGAAAAGCAGCTACATGTGCCGCCACATTCAATATTTACTTGTTTGATTTAGTCACTGGTGTTTGATTTAATTACTCTTTTTGAAATTGTTTGGTTTATTTATTTATTTTGGTGTTTAGCATGGATCAATGTTGGCAATGATAGTTCAAATAGTGGTGGTGGTGAGGGTAGTCGACTGGATGGAGTCATACTCTTTTGATTTTCTAATTTTAATTTATTTATTATGATTTAATTTTTTATTATTTATTTTAATTAATCTAGTTCAACAACTTACTTGTATTTTTTAGGAAAAGAAAACATAAAAAAGAGTCATATGTAACATTATTAGTTTTGCTCAAAGAAATTTTTTTTTATCAGTTTATATTTTAATGAATTTCACAACTAATTGAGAAATTACCATATTTTTAGTTTAAATTTAGCTAATATTTTTGAAAAATAGTGAATAGTAAAATTAAGACAAAATAAATAAAAACGAGTTTATTACTTTCTCCAAACAAATGAAAGGCATTTTAAGAATCATCGTAAATCTCCCATGTATCTTTTGCCAAAGGAAAAATATGCATTTTGGCCCCAGGGTTTTACACTAACGAGTAAATTGACTCCTATTCTATTTTTTTGGCGTCAAAAATTGAAAGAACAATTCTTTTGGCACTTTGACACCTTTACTAATGGTGCCTTATTAAGTTGGAAACTTCTGTTTGCTGCAAGTTATGTACCATAAGCATAAGATGGTGTTGTAAAAAAAATGGACATTAGTCGAGTTTAAAGGAGATGTTTAATAGAAATTGCTTGTATCTTGATATGTTATAGATTGTTACAAGACATCATTTTTATGCTTAGCTCTTTCCAATTTTATTCATTTAAATATATACTTCGAAATTGTATTTCTTATGCCAACCATATTATTGTCTAAACCAAAGTTGCTTTCTTTCGATTATAGTCTTTATTTGATCACCACTATATTCACCAACACTGTTTTGATTGCTTCTTTTGATGATGGGCCAATTGGGTCTCTGTTTCTGTCGTTGCATAGAAAGTTGTTTTGGCTTAGCACCCATATGATTAAATTGGATAAGGTGGTTGTTGAAAATTTAAATTTCTGTCTATATATTTAAGTGAAGAGAGTTGTAATTAGTTTGAAGAAACGTGTGATGTTTGATTGGTTATAATCAATTTTGCATTTTAAACTACTTTGACATTGAATTCATTTCTTGTTGCATGCAAATCAAATACAAAAAGGAATATTTAAACTTCAAGAAATAAATCACATTTTTATATTTCAAGCAAAAAATTTAACCCAAACCCATGAAGAGATTTCTTCATCTCAATTCTTTAAAAATAATAAAAATAATAAAAGGTTTAAGAAAATAAAAATTTGGGAATAAATATATATACAATATAAACCTATATATATAAATATCAAAACTGGTGACTAAATGATACCGACAAAGAAAGCAAGATCTCAAAAAATAAATAGCTCTCAAGAGATTAGTTGAAGCTCTTATATGTTTTCTTTGTAAAATAATGGCAACAACCTAAGAACTGTTGATCTAGTTGTTGCTGATGTTGCTCGGGACTAGCGGTATTATTACCACTAAATTCAACTGTCCATTAAGTTTTTTCACAGCTACTATTAGTGTCAAGATCAAAAGTGACCTCTTGTTAGATTCTAATTTCATATTCAAGTCTCAAACGTATGCCACATAAGCTTGCAGCAAATGGATGTCCCCAACTTAATAATGTAGCGTTAGTAGAGGTGCCAAAGTGTCAAGAAAATGTTGCTGTTTCAGTTTCTTGCACCAAAAAATAGAGCAGGGGTCAATTTGCTTCTAGCATAAACCTTAGGGCCAAGAATGCACCTTTTTGCCCTTTGCCAAAACAACTACCAAATAATTTCAAAACAAACCGTGGTCAGCCAACTATAGTTTAACCTGCTTGTTATTACACGCTCATCGCCACCGCACCAGTTCACAAAAAACTATATAAAAATAATTAAATAATCAAAGCAATTAAACATTTTCTTTCTATTCTTTCTTTCTTTATTTTTTTTAAACGCTCTTGAAGATTCCGTTAGGACTTTCTATTAAAGCCGTGAGGACATACTGTAGATGACAAAAGCGATATTAATAAAAACAAAACGCCGTAACATGACACTGGATAGACGGACTTGACGGTTCAAAGTAGGAGAAATACAAACCGTTAGATAAAAGAAATCAAGGATCAGAAATGCTTAGCGTTAAACGGTCGGACATAACGGGGTTTGAAGAGGAGAGGAGGCATTTCGTTTCTTTTCTCTATTAGAAAAGCAGCTATTTGCAGTATTTGTTGTCTCTCTCTTCTCTCTCTCTCTGGTTTTTTCCTCTGCGAATTTTCTCTTTTATCCTTTCTGCTTTCGCGGTAAACAAACAGGATATTTCGAGCTTGACGAGAATTGAACTGATAAATGTTGAGGATCTGCAACTAGTTGAGAGAAGAATACTTTTGGTGTTCATGTAATAAAATCTGAATACATAACTGGTTGATGTTTATCTTATTTATAGTTCGACAGGTACATTTATGGGATTTTGATTTCTTTGATTTTGTGCAACAGATTGTTAGACTTCATCAAGATTTATTAGAAGGCAACGGAATTTGATTTTTCAGGTTTGGAATTCTGAAAGAGAGTGATTACGTGTATATTGACAAGGAATGGTAATCCTCTTCAATAATGTTAATTGTGGCTTCGTTTCATTGTTTTGCAGATACATTTCAGAAGAAAGTTTGACTCTTTATTGGCTGATTAGAGGAAACAAGCATCGGTTTTCTTTCATTCGCATATAAAAGATCGGAATCTTACATGAGAACCGATGATTTTAGTTTTGGGAAATGTCAACATTCTATTGAAAATCTGAAAATAGATTCGTATACTGGGTTTGCCTGAGGATTTGAACAAAGCAAAGCATGTGGTGATTCGTGGTGTTTATAATGTCAAAATCCGTGTAATTTACTTATGTAAGTCATTATCTGACCATCAAAATAACAGCATTCGAGTTTGAATTTTGCATTCTGGCTTTAGATTGCTTCTTTTTTCGTTACAGTTTATAAGAATCTGTGCCGGTCGGTCTCTGGTTATGTGTTCGGCTTGCTAAAGAAAGGAGCTCTAATTTCTCTGATTTTTCTTTTTTCCCTTGCAATCTGCAGCTGCCTGAGAGCAATCAGTTTTCACTGGTTTAAATTCAATCGAGATTTGGAGATTTCTTCGCAATTGAAGTTTCAGGTAATGCCTTCATTTTTCTGGTCAATTAGTTGCTTCTTCTCTCTTTCTCTCCTCTCGGGTCTCTGGTTACAGTTTTCGGAATTTTTTTCTTATAATTTGTTCTGATTTCTCTGAAGAATTTCATCTTCAGGAAGAACAACTTGTCCATTTTCGTCAATCATTTTGTGGATTTCGGATTTTTTTTCTTGATTCATGGGGAAAGCAGCGGCGTTTGTTTTCGAAGAAATTAGTGAATCTTAAAAGGAAAATAAAGCATTCAGAACTTGAAGAGTAAACTTGTCGATTGAGCTTGCGATTTACTGAAACTTGTAGTTTCCTTCTGTTACTGGAAAATGAATTGTTGAGAATTCAAAGCTTTGGATTTTCTTTATTTTCTCGGCAACCAAACACTTCTCAAAGGAAATTTATTCTGTGTTCCCAAAAAACCCACCCCAAGTGCAGTGGATCCATCTCCAGATTGCCCTCTATAATTTTTATTTTTTCATATTTTAGATTTTCATTTCTTTTTCCTGATCAGATACCCTCCATTCAAATTTCTTTTCCTCTCGAAAAAGCTGAGCCGTCAGACTCATATCTGACCGAATCATCATCTATCTATCTTCTTCTTCTTTAATTTTACATTATTTATTTTTATGGTTCAATAATGTAGAGAACTATACACTATGTTTGGATTGGGACATGGGAAATTAGAGTGAAAAAGAAAAATTAAGTAGGGTAGATAATTTAGAATAGTGTTTTCTTTTGTTAAGCCAAAAACAAGCACTTTGTTTTATGGTTAACTTTTTGCAATTTTAGTTAATTTTGTTTAATTATTTTACTTCAATTTTACTTTTTTAATTTTTGGTGCGATGGACAGGTGTGCACAAGGAAAATGGAAAAGGACTCGTCGAGAAACAGCAGCAGCAATAATAATAATAATAATAACAACTTACACATCATTAACAATAATACCCACAAAACCGGAGGCGGAGGCGAAGGTTTGTTAAGAACAATTTCAGAGACCACCACATCCACGAGACATACGACGTCGGATTTTGTGTTGCAGTGGGGTAATAGGAAGAGGCTCAGGTGTATGAAGATCCAGGTTAAGGACGATTCTAACGCCTCGGTTCATCGAACCACGGTTCGAGTTGATCGCCGGGTCGTTAGAGCCGATAAAGACGGTTCTAATCAGCCAAGCACAACTACCAATAATAATAATAGTAATGGATATGTAAATCTCCGCCAGCGTCCTTCCTCGCCTCCTCAGCGTATTCTCAGGTACAGATCTCACTTACACCGCATATAAATCAGTTTGCTTTGCTTTGAATTTTAATTCTTTTATGTATTATCATGCGCCGGAATTCGTGTTTTTGGGGGGGTGGCTAGAGTGTAATGGGTTCTTTTGCGGGTACAATCGAAGCTTTTTGAGTCGCGTTTAAAATTTCCAGGTTTTTCTTTCCATGCTGTGAGGAGGAGGATAGGAACGGTGAGAGATCTATTACCTTAACTGCCCATATCTACATTTGAGTTTTTTAAATATTTTTCAGAGTTTTTCTTGCTTTTAATTTTTGGTAAATTTAAGAGGCGGGTTAAATATTTTGGTCAATATATATGAAAAAATAGATATAAAAATTCTAATAACAGTTGTTACTGTTAGCAACTGCAGTAGCAACCAGAAATATACAACTAGAGTCAGGTTTTCCTGTAGATATTGAAAATATGATCCTTTTGGAAGGACACCAGGAGAAAAGAAATTAGAGTAACTTCCTTTAGTTTGGTATTGAGAAAAAGAGAGGAAAGGAAAAGTAAAAGAAATGGAAAGGAAGGATAATATGATACTCAACCTTTATTACCTTATCTCTCTGCATCTGCTATCAATACCTAAAATTTTGCGAGCAGAACTGCATGAGTAATCAAATGGGCGGATAAGGGTCTGTCGTCCAGTTTTTTCTTTTGGGAGCAGAAAATGGATATGGCTTTAAATATCTATTAAATTATAAATAAATAATTATTTTTATTTTTATTTATTTCTTAAAATGTATATATTTTAATAATATTTTATTATATGATTAATTTTTATTACTAATTTTGGAAAATAAAAATAAATAAAGAGAGACTGCAAATTCTAAATAAATGAAATAATATTATATAAATATATTTATTAATTATTTAAAAATTAATTTCTTTTTCTTTAAATTTAGAAAGTGAAAGTATAGCTTATAAGTTATTTTAAGAAGAATGACGAATTAAATATTATTTTAATTTTTTTTTTTTATAAACATGAGTTGAAATTTCGGTGGAGATCAGGCAAAAATGGCAGCATTGACCTCCAAACTTCCACTTTAGCCATAATAGTTTTCTTTTCTTTTTTTTTGAAATAACCAGAATAGTTTTTAGGCTAGCATTTGATGAAGACCTTCAAGTTTGGTCCGTTATTTTCTTTCATTGCTGAGAGAGTCATTTTAGGGAAAAAAATAATTAATATTCTTTTTTGGAATTTCTTGCTGTTAATTTAGTTCAGCGTTAACTTATGAATGTTCTTCTTTGAACTACCCTTTGGTACAAAAATTGAATTTGTTTTGACATTTAGCTAAAATAGAAAAGCTTGTTCCATTCCATTTTCTTAATTGCCTCCTAACAGCATGGAACAGACAGAAACATGACAGGGACCATCACGTACCACGTGTTCGCAAAAGCCATTCTCTGATCAGAACCGTTGGATCATACGGTTGATGTGGAATCTGGTCCACTTTATCTTACTTATCGACCCAAATTTCAACACGTAATCCCTACCCCAAAAAAGTTGCAAACTCTAATCTAACGGCCAAAATACCCACTAAAGAACCAGCTGTTCCCGTTTGATTGAAACCGAAATAGAGGCTAGAAGAACTAAAACTAAGATTCTCCACTCTTGCTTTTGCTCTCAAATATCTCGACTGTACATAAACAAGAAAAATATATATGTATATATATATTATATAAAATAAGAACACCCTCTCCTTGAAAAGCCGGATACAAGTCCACAAAGAAAGTCGAAAAAACAAAAACCCACAAACCCCATTTTCCACGCAAATATATCAGTCCCTACTCACCGATCTAAGATCCTCTTTACTTTTTAGAAAGGTTATTCGCGTAATTTCATTCGAATTACCCACTTCAAATTTACTTTCCAAAAACACTTTGATGTTACTTTCATTACTTTTTTTCCTGGTTTTTCCATGACATGTAATGGTCTAGTATATATTGGTCTTTTTATTATTATTCTTATTATTTTTGATATTGTGTGTTGTTCTTGTCTTTAATTTGATAGGAATTCTGAGAATTCTACTGCCATGAGAAGCGGGTACGGGCAGAATAACGGTGGCGTTAGAGGGTTTACTTCACCAGACAGGGGTGCGCACGATAAGAGAGGCACCAATAACAACCACCACCTTAGCAGCAATCACGATAACAATAATAACAACAATAAATCAGGGGCGTCTTCCGAAGCAGCGCATGATAGCAAAAGAGGAGGGTCATCTTCCGCTGGAAGCGGAGAGGCAGCAGCGGCACCACCTCCAGCAGTAATATGGCCACCAAAATTTGTGATTGCTTTAACAAATAAAGAAAAAGAAGAAGATTTCATTGCCTTTAAAGGTTCCAAGCTTCCTCAAAGACCAAAAAAGAGAGCAAAGTTCATCCAACGCACTCTCAATGTAAGATTCTTTAATTGAATTGAATCATTTTATTTATCTTCTTTTGAATTATATGCAATTATATTTAAAAAATTTGGTAGAATTTGGTTTTAATTAGATTAGTTTAGATCATATATACGCGAATATCGTTTTGCCTTTTGTTTTTGTTTTTTTTTTTGGGCTGGAAAAACTGGGAAAGCGTGTAATGTGACACTCAGCTCGAGATTAGCACACACGTGGCAGTTGTGGTGTGGATGTGTACCTAATAGTGACCTAAAATTTATCTTTGCGGTTTGTGACAGATATATTTGTAATTGACCTAATTAGCATAATTATTCAGTTTAATTGAATTATTGTAACTGACATAATTCAAAGAGAATGTTAAGCAAGCAATTAGTGATGTGTGGGCTAGGACCACCCTCAGATGGCTGTGACCTGCTGTGAGCGTGGTTTTATTTCTTTTCCCCTAAATTAGGCTTGGAGCAGCCACTGTAACAGGTGTAGAAAATTAATTTTGACCTACCTATTGTGGGTCCAACTAGTCGTCTTATTGGGCCCCACTAACAGTAGCTTGGATCTACTGGCAGGTTAACCCTTGAGAAAATCCATCAGTAGAAAGCTCGAGTGCACATTAGACTAAAATGGAAATTCTGCATTTTATTAAAGTGGACTACTTGCATGATCCTTCCACGTGTACGGTGATAACGTAAGGACAGAAGCAAGACTTATCAACTACTGTCTTCTTCCCACAAACACAAACAGACAAAAGTGGCATGGGCGCATGCATCTTTTGTAGGCCTTTTATCATATGATATTCAATCATGTAATGCCCATTGCATTATTGGTTGTGTTAGGAACTTGGGAAAGCAATAGAAAGCATCTACGGTGCATAGTGTCTCTCCATCACCACTAATTGTTAAGTGATAAGCATGTGTGTCTGTGTGGGTTTAACTTAAATTTTACACGAGATGTGCTCTGATTTCTGTCCTGTAATTGCATGGCTCATGAAATTGATTTTAAGCTTTTTTCTTTATTCATTGGCTTTAGTCATCTATGCAAATTTTACTCAATTCTTTGTTGGAATTTGTTGCACAGCTTGTAAGTCCAGGGGCGTGGCTTTGTGATCTGACACTAGAACGGTACGAGGTTAGAGAGAAGAAGATTACTAAGAAGGTATTACTGACATGAATATTTTTTCTCTAAATTCATTGCGGTTCTTCTCTTATAGGCGTAGGTATAGGTGTTGCAAACTAAAAGACTGAACCTGTCATGAGAGAATTGGAACGTCAGGTCGTTAAAGAGAATATTAGAATCATGGGTTTATAACTTATAGTATGATCTTTTTTTATTGTTCTATCAGTTGAGCTTTTAACACACATATATTTAAATACTATCGTTCAATGTAGAGACCGAGAGGGTTGAAGGCTATGGGCAACATGGAGTCTGATTCTGAGTGAAGGAAATCCTCTGGCAAGAAAGGTTATTATAATGATGCGAGATTGATCACCACGAAGTTCTATATACAATGACGACAATGATTAACGGTACCAATTGTTTGTTGAAATTTGGCAGAGGATGTGAGAAAATGTTGATACTGTGTAAATCATCTCCTTTCACCACACGCTATAAGAATGAAAGGATGACTTTTCAGCCATATTTATTTCTTTATGCCGTGGGCAAGACTGATTTCAACTTTCATCCATTGATCACCCAATCTAACAAGGCTAACTATTATTGTTTACCTTAAAAATCATTTTCGGCCTAAACTGGTTCAGGAATGAGGTGTGATCACTCAAATTTAATCTCACTGGTGAAGGGCCAGGGCCAAAAATATTATGGAAACAGCTATGTATTCCTTAGTTCACGTGTGCACGCCTTAGATTCATCCAGACAGAAACAGCAGAAGAAGTAAGAAGTAAGTGGTGTGGACTTGTGTAAAATTGATGTTCAATACGAACCTTCCTCAGGTATATTGTTGCAACTGAGGACGAGATATATATGAGCTTCTTTTTCTCTAAGCCAAGCATAAAATAAGAACAACGCATCGCATTTTAAATTATAGATTTCTTGTGGTATGTAATTTGGTATAGTCATGATATTTATTGGAAAGGTTTTACTGTAACTCTGAAGTTAATAAATGGTGACTGTGACCTTGTCAAAGGTTGAATTTCTTGTTCTAATATCCAGGTTAATTAATTCTAGACTTGAATTAGGCCCCATTTTAATGTCAATTAACTTGTAAAATATATATTACCATCAAAACACTAAGCAGCATCGAGATGGGACTAATGGCATGGAATTTTATATACAATATTGAAAAAATAACATTTCCACATGTTTTTGTTTCTACTTTCTCTAATCATAAACCTGTTTGAAGTGTTAATGTAATTAGTAGGTTATCTAAAATTTAGGAGGGTGTATCTACTTGATATCTTTAAAAATTTATATATATATATTTAAATAAATTACCTTTAAATTATTTTTTAAATTTTTTTTAATAATTTTCACACTTTTACTTAAAAATACTTTTATAGATACTAATAGACTTTTATTGATTTTTACAGACTATAATAAATTTAATCATTATGCTTTTATTATTTTTTTATTCTTTTTCATTTATTTTAAACATTATTTCACATAATATTATATGTAAAATAACAAACTTCATTTCATTATTGTGTTAAATTCATATCAATTTTTTTTTATCTCACAGTATGAATATTATTTCTTTTATCAAAAGAATAATTACAATGAATACTTTAAACATTCTTTTATTATTTTCTTCATTCTTTTGCATTTACTTTCAACATTATTTTACACAATGTTATATATAGAATAAAAAATTTCATTTCATTATTGTATTAAATTCATACCAATTTTAAATTGTTTTATCTCAAAACATGAATACTATTTTTTATCAAGAGAATAATATTTTTTAAATAAAATTATCATATTACAATTTGTCTCCAATTAAATCATCAAATTCATGTCATACTCATTTTATTTATTTATTATTTATTTGATAAATATTTAAACTAATAATAATCATGCTTACTAAATTATTTGATAAATACTTAATCTGACAATTATACTTACCAACATGCAAATTTTTCCTAATAAAATCTAGAAGCCTATATATGTTGAGGTTGTTTACTCAAAATAATCCACTAAATGTTTCATTTTAAATTCATATTTTTATGAGACCATTTTAAAATTAAATTAAAAATTTTTAATTAATTTTTATATGTATGAGTATAAGAAAATATTAATAATAAATAATTTTTAACTTTTAAAATTTCATAATTTCTTATATATTTTAAAATAGAAAATATAATAAGGAAAAATAAAAAAGATAATGCAGGAAATTTTGAAAAGGGAAAAGATGAATTTTCAAAAAAAAAAAAATAGTCTATTGAAATCTTAATGAAAAATAAAAGAAAAATTTTAAAATTTTTTATTCATAATAATGCATAAAAATTTATTAAAAATATATAAAAATCTAATGTTTATAAAAGTCAATGACTTTTTAAATATTAGCTTATTTTAAAGACTATAAAAAACATAATTAAATACCTTTTAATTTTTAAAAACTTTTTAAAAATCTTTAAAAGTCTACATTAAATACTCCATAACTTATACAAAATTTTCAAAATCATTATTAAATACACCCTAACTTTTAAACTCCATCAAATCTTTTAAAATTTTAATTAAACACACCCTCTTTAAAAAAAAAAAAAAAAACAGCATTTAGCCAAAGCTGACTAACTATTAGTGCTTCTTTGCAATCAATTATTGGGAAAGAAAGCCTCTGGATGCATTACCAAACATCATCTATAAGTGGTGGCCGAATCAGAGAGAGACATGAAACCGCCATTTCATCACATGATTCTCAAACTTGACTCCAAATCTTGGCCTCTAAATGCTGATTCTTTTCATGTGAGCTGTTTGGGAAAAATATTGTTTATGTGAAGCTGGACTACCAACATCCATAATTTGCTCAATGGCTTGAAAAGGAAATGCTATTCACCCAAAAGAGTCTTTATCATCTTAATTTCATTTGTACTGACTCCTAAAATAGAAAATTAGAGTAGCTACAAACTAAGCAGATTTTAAGACGTTTGATGAATAGTTTGATTATTCACTTCTAGAATTATCAACGGTCCATATAAGTTTTGATATGTAAAATTATTCATCATTTGTTGGATATACATTGAATTACTTCAGTTATGTTTGATCAAAGATACTTATCTGTAAGCTAAAAATGCCAATACCACTAAATAAATAGGACAAAAAGTTACTTAGTTTCCATACATGCATAGGTGAGTGATATTATTATGAGAGTTCTACACTTAAATATTGGAGATTGATATATTTTTGGATCATTTAACACTAATGCTATGTCACTAATATATGAATTTAATATATACATAGGAACATACCTTAAGACTAATTAAGTATTTACCTAACACGTAATAATGTTATTGGATAGTTGACAACCTTCTGAAGAAAAGAAATTGAAACATATCATTTGTCAGTGGTAAAACTGTAATTATCACCAACTATAATCGCTCTTTTGCAGTCGCACCTATTCTAAATTGTTTCAATTCAATAAAAGGAAAAGTAGAAAACAGAAATTCAAGTCAGCAGTGGCAATCAAAATAAGCCTAGATGAGCTGACATTGAAGTTCAGCTGATTAATGTTATTGTTAGTCGATAAATCAAATTATTTAATAAAATTTAATAAATAATTTTTTTAATTTTAATTTTAAATATTATAAATATTTATCTATTAAAAATAATTTTAAAATAATAAATATTTAATTATATAAAATTAATTTAAAATAAATTATTATTAATAAATTTTAGTAAAAATAAATATTCTAATAAATAAAAAAATATTTACCGAACGCTTTAATATAACTGTTCAATAAGAACAACTGCATTAAATTTCTGAACTAAAACACCCTCGTACTATAATTACTTTGCCAACTTATCATATTTTAAAAATTACTTTGCCAACTTATCATATTTTAAAAATTTTTATTGACTCGTGTCCCTTCATTTATTAGATGCAGACATAGACATGGAGAGTCTGTGTGCATTTAAAGTAAATGACTGCTACAACTTAAGCATTAAGCAAATTTTAGTGCGCATTATTACTACTCATTAAAGTCGCTTTACACTAAAATAATTCAGCTTGCAAATTTTCTACGTTTCTTCCTTCTATGCATTATTAAGATAATTCCCTATCAATTAATAAATCGTAATGAGCCACAAGAACCCAAATGAATTCGGTCTCTGTTAATTATACACAACAAATGAACAGAAGTCAGAAATTTAAATAAATAGATAAATTTTTATTTATAATAAAGATGATATTCTGTCAATCCAAAACCATCTGTGCACCACCAAACACATCCATCCATATATATGTTAAAAGGAAAAAGAATTAAAAAAGCAACTCAATCTCAGTCTCAATATTCCTAAATACTTATATAAGAAATATAAATAATAATAAACTCCTCCAAAGCCTAGATCCACCACTCCTAAACTCTAGTCATGAACTCATAAATCTCTATGCAAAACAAAAAAGGACAATGAGAAAGCATCCTCTTGTTTAGATCTTCAAGCTGTAACCAAAGAAGAGAGCAACAACGCCAGCGACAAAAGCCGAGCCAAAAGAAGGCAAGATCGCTCCAGCAGCAGAGGTAGGAGCAGGAGCCGGAGCAGACTCCGGTGCGGCGGCGTGAGCAGAGAGCAAAGCAAGCAACAGAGCCATAACAGCAATGAGAGAAGCCTTCAGAAGAGCCGCCATTGATTCTTTAAAGTAATTTGGGTTTTAGTGTTTTTAAGCTCTTTTGAATTCTTGGAACAGAAATGCAGAGAGATTTTATTTTTTGAATGCGACTGATTGGCGTATAAAGAAGAAAGAGAAGTAGTTAAGGCATTTATATAGCGGAGAGAAAGAGTAGGGTTAGGACAAAATCGTAAATTCTGCACGGGCAGCTTGCCCGAATATACAGCCTAGCGAATGGTTTACTGACAGCTGTTATTCTTCAAGAAAACACAGCTGGAAGTTTGGGTTTTTTATGGGGCGCTGTTTGATTAAGCTCAAACAAGGAATACATTCTTTGAACTCCCAAAGAAAGGAGCGTGTTATACAAATTCAGATCGTGTGGTTGGTGCTGGGTTTCTCGGTGGGATCCCTGGAGAGTAACGTCAGATAGTGGGAAATGAGTTTGACTGCGCGTGGTTTAAGTTTGTGGGTTTGTGCGTGTGAATGTTTAGCGCAATAAATTACGCGATTCTATACAACAGAAAAGGATGGGCGATTGACGATAGGTTCCGCATTGGCACTGCTGTGGCCACAGAAAGAGGGACACGTTCACAACGGCATTAATCTGTAACTTTTAAATTTTTTTTTTGAATTTAAAACAGGAATATACGACTGATTTGGAGATCTTTGGTATTTTCTTTCTCCCCCACTGATTTTAATGCGTTGCCGGGCATTTGCCGTTTGGCATCTCAATGACGAGTAAGAATATTGGCTCGCACTCAAATTTGAAATCGTAAATTAAGGACAAATTCGACTACTATGGTAATTAATCCTATAAGATATGTTAGGTTAGAGAATTTGATTAGCATCAGTACCGAATATTTATAAATAAATTACTATAAACAAAATGATACAAGATATTAAGTGGCACCAACCCTATACTTCGTAGACTTCCAAATTTTAAGCTATGCGTTATCCTCTAGTTATAGTTTTAAAAGTAAGAAATTTAATATGCATAATCTGATGGGTTATAGAGATAATTCCCTATGAATGAAAGATTCCCATTTCTGGTTTCTTAATTGCCTTCAGTGAAACTGAACTGAAAAAGAAGATGCAATGGCAGAAAGTTTACCTAAAGAATGAACTATGAAGAAGTAATAAACTAGCAAGAAGACGGTGGGTTTGCGATCAAGGAAATAGAAAAATACTAAATCCACAAGGCAACTATGCATACGCCAAAACACATTCAAATCCTTCAAGTAAAGTCTAATGCTATTTACAATAACATATAAATCTGAAAGATGCCCAGTAGGATGTAACACCATCACTTGCTGGTTTCAGATTCTAAGAAAAAGGGCATTTCAGAAACACAAAACTAACAACGAAGTTCCTGAGATAACATTGTAGATTATCCAATGGATTATTATTTAATAAAACGAAGACTTAAAAAAAATAAAATTCAATTAGATAATTAGACATCTAATCTCTAAAAACAGAAAATGTTAAACAGCAAGCTAAACTGGCTACGCATTCCCTGTACATACTTTATATAAATTTTTGACAGGAGCACTGCCAACGTAAGTGTACAAGCAAGAAACCGTATCCCACTACCAAAGAGGGTCACGCCATAAGAACACGCAAGATGTAGAGAATAAATCTGTCATGTTTCCTTGGATCACTTTCCAATGTTCTAAGATTTAGCTGATGAGTTCATCTGTCAGAAACCCAAAAACTTGGATGATACGAGTAATAGAGGCTCCAAAGCACTAGGAGCAAATTTTCTTGCGAAAAGAAAACACGTTGAAGATGGCTGATTATTGTAGGTGCAGTTTTGACCAGCATGAATTCTTCTGAAGAAATCCTCTGTTATATCACCTCTTCCAAATGTAGCTGGGTGAGCTCCGCCCCTTGACCAGTCCACCCAAGTAATGCTTCTATTTGCCAAGAGATGTGCTGCTTGAATGGTTAGCATGGTGGGGAAGTAATGTTCATCAACATAGCAATGTGGCTTACAAAATTCTTCGAATTTCGGGTAGAATGTAGTATCTTCCACTATGTTAACTGCAAGCCTTCGGTTAATCTCAAACCACTGAGAACCTTTCCGCCATTGGGTAATATTCACCTCAGGTGCCATGTTTTCATTATATCTTCCTCTCCCATATGGACCATGGTCATCAAATGCACCAATGAAACTATATCTGGATTTCATTATGTAGTGGTAGATGACACTGAAATTATAGAGTGGAATGCAAGATTCAGATAGTAGAATGAACCGCTCATTGGAGATATCAAGCAATGCATTAGCAAGAAGCCTTCTTTCAGCATCACACATACTCATCTTACCCCATTCAGAAATCTGCAAGGTGAACACCAGATAAACAGTAAGCTATTTAGCAATATAGGAAGGAAAAACTCAAATTAACATGCAATTTAACCACTGGAAGAAAACAAAAGCTTCCCAAAAGTCTATAATTTCATAAGAAATTGTATAGCCTTAAAATTTGAATCTTCCTCATATAAAGTATTTCACATCCCTGGAAGAGTTCACATTCATGTTCTCAATGAAGGCAAATCAGACAACTTTAATGGAGTAACAAACTATACAGTGGTTATGTTTAACAAACAAGTAAAAAGAGCTAAAATACATTTGGAAACGTTGATATAGTTCCATTTAATATCTGTAATTTGTTCGTCTCCACATAGTTTGCTTAAAAGCAAACAGACTTGAATCAATTTCAGAGATGACTATATGCTGTACTGTTGATCTGTTGAATTCCTAACCTGACTGTGAGACAGCCTATTCTTTTCACTCAAACCCAGGCATCTTTAAATAAGAAAGTTATGAGCACCAAATATGCAGCTCCTTCACCATCATAGACAGCCACTACAGATTGGACGCCTACATTTCATCTGGTATGGAATTAATAGTTCCATGTATACCAACAATTAATTTACTATAACCTAAGGTGAAAATTGTAGTTCTCTTCAGTACTGGTCCCTAGATAAGTGCTACAGGTATATATCTACCATCTGATAAAATGAGAATAGAGTATTAGCCTCGTGCACAATCTGCTGATGAAGGACTTTCCCAACTCACTTATAAGAATTTGAGAGGATTAGTTGAGACACATCCACAGACTACAGCCATTGCAACTCCAGACATAGAATGGTCAAGTCCAGGGCAACATATAATCAGCAAATACACTAACATATATCATCATGAAAACATTTTCTAGCGCCTTATCCAGAATATGCAGTTACTAATACTCTTGTCAGAATTTCAATTCTAAAGACACCACCACTCTTTTCCCTCTGCCAATCAACAGTTTCATACTTTTGTTCGATACTAAGAACTCAACTGTGGCTTTATTTTGTTTCCTAAATTATCGCAAGTCCACTGAAAAAATATCACATCATGTGTAATCTCAGCTGGACAATATCAAGAATCCTCAATAATCACCTAAACTATCACAACCTTGCATCTTCCAAACCAAATGCCACCCATCTTCTCCCTTCAGAAGGCAACTAACAATGAGAACAGTGAACATCAATCAAGCTTAAAGTAGTGACATCACACACTATTAATAAACAGCATTTCTATTACTGATATTAATTATACCCTGTAGCATTTTTCTAATCAATTCTTCTTCTGAGATTCAGATGAACCTTCATCTCAGCAGGCATCCAAAACATATTAGCAAAACCCCCTAATGCTTCAGTCCACATCCAATAACCTGGAGTTTCTTCTCTCAAACATAATGGTTTATCTCCTTCATTAATTGAGAGTCAGCTTCCTGATCCTAGCATAACACACTGGTATATCTTCTGAGTTTTGTTCAAGAGCATTCCTTTTTCACTTCTTTCTTTCCAATAATGAAACAAACAAAAGGCCAGTAACAGAGATCTCACTCACTCTTAACCTCCTTGATATAAGTTATCAGATCACCTTACTTGTGAATATAAGATCCCACTTACTGATATACAATCACCTTTGCTATTAGGCAGACCTAATTCGAAATTTATTCTCTGGTTTGTTTTGCAACTAGCGGCTTACATATAACTTTTGGCAATTTAATAATATAGAATTATAATAAGTTCACTAAGAATCAACATACGTAGACACACACTCACGCACAAAAGAACATTTAACACGGAAAAGGACGGACTTACCTGACTTGGGATTTGTCTTCTATGAAAAACAGATGAAGGTGGAAATTTGGCTTCAAAAGTTGGCAATGAATGAACATAGATTGAATACAGCCCTTCATGACCCTTCAAAAACCTTTCCCAAAGAGGTGCAAGGGGCAAAGGTCCCTTTGTCAAGAACATAAATGCAATCTTGGGAACTCTCTCAAAAGGGTACTTTTTAATCTTAGGAACAAAAGTAGCTCTCCATAACAGCTCTTCATCATTCATCTTATGAACAATATTTGAAGGAGGCTTGATCCAACGATCCAAATCATTAGGTTCTTCAAGACAAGGCTGAAAGCCAGGCTTAATAGTAGTAATCACATTGTAAACTCCAAAATGTTTGATTGTATATATACTAATAACTGAAAATGCAACACATAAAATCAAAAACAACAGAAATAATTGAAGTAATCTAAACGGAAACGCCTTAGGTTGGCTTGTTTTGATCGAAGGGTCCTTCCCCTCCTCTAATGGAACTACCCTTGATTGCATATCTTAAAAACAACTTCTTATCAAAATTCAACAACCGGGTTCAATCCAAAAACACTCCTCTCGCATTGAAGTAGCTATAGAGCATCAAAAGTGAGAAAAGATTCGTGTTTTTCTCTCTCAACTGGAAAAAAATTTCCCCAATTTATTCCAATTATAATACCGATGGAGTTTTAAATAGATCTAGAAGTTGGCATACCTAGTAGTAGACACAGCGTTGAAATCTGGGTTTGTAGCACATGGGGGTTTAGACAAAAATGACGGTTTAATCAAGGAGTATAAGCCAAGATCAGGCGGCATCAGTAAAAGAAGCGGATACAGTTGGGCAATAGGAGTCTACAAATGTCTAAAAGAGTATAGAGATAGAGAGGTAGTTTGATTAGTAACTCCAAGAGAGTGGGGTTCATACGGCGAAAGAAGAGAGAGGTTACGTATGGATTGGGAATTAAAGTGACATGAGATCGGAGTGAGGTGAATCTGTGAAAATAAATCTCTGATTTTTTAAGAATGTTTTTTCTTTTTGCTCACACTTTCACACAATCACACTGTATGTATGGGGGAGATTTGTCTGCTGTTTTTCTCTTTCTAGTCTTATAATATGACCTGGCCCGTCATTATGAAATCCAATTTTTATAATAAAAATCCCGTTCTTCCCTGGTAACTTTTTTGTTCTTTTTTTGCTTCATTCTTTCCCTGATACTTAAATTGTTAGCGGTAGTAGTGCCAAAAACAAAATTGTTAGCAGTAATCTTTTTTTTTTTTCCCAAGGAAATTGTTAGTAACTGGGGATGCTGAGATTTCACTTTTGCTTCTTTACATCCTTGTTGTTGGCCAGATCACAAATTAATTGGCAACTCGGGTTAGAAATGATTCGAGTATGGCAAATTTCATGTTACCACAATTGACAAAATGACCAATTTGGGACAAAGAATTTGATTAATTAATTAGAAGAGTTATTGGTAATCTATAAAGGATCTTAACAACTTTTCAAAGTGCATGCAATCTACAACAATGACACAAGGAATAAACACGTAAATATAATGTACTTGAATTTTGTTAATCTAGTTGGATACCTAATAATTGCTTAAAACAACAATAGTCCCATAACACAAATTTTTATATTTGTACATTCTTTTTGAATGTAAAAACATAAAAATTGATGTATTCGTTCTCAATTTTTTTTTAAAAGAAATATGGGCACCTAAGAAATTCAAAATTAACATGCATCACAATGGAAAAAGAAAAAGAAAACGAATTAACATGAACTGCGGCGATTGGAATTTGGGAAATTTCTAGATGACTTCCAAATACGAGTTTAAACCATAACCACCGCCTATATCTCGCTCCCATAACCAACAGCCAATGCTCAACGAGTGTGAAATGAGACGTGCAAACCATGCCCACCTAAGTTGATTTTAACGTTTGAAGCAGGGAAGTGAGCCATCTGTCCCACAAGACTGCTCTCACAAACACCCCTTAAACATAAGTAGCTAACTCGAATTAATCAAGGAGGGAGCCGTGCCATTAAGCTTTTGAGTTTCTACGGAAGCTGTGCAAGCGATTAGGAAAGCAACTCGTCTTTCCAAGAACCTCGGTTGAAGACAATTACAGATATGGGCTTTCTTCCTCGAGCCCCCACATTCACCCAAGGGGTTGATCAGTGAAGATTTGAAGAACAAGAACAAAAATAAGTGAGCTACTACAGCAAGTTAGCAACACTTTTACACTCACATTGATGTTTAGATATTCCCTGTAAAGCAATTCATAACCTGGAATAATTGTGTGATTTTGACATTCACTAATAAATGTCCGACTAGAAAGAATTGCTAAAACTTCCTCAGCTTGAGCCCATTGATCCAGGCATACCTCCAATGCAAGCTGCGCATGCATAACCCCATTAACTAAACAAACATATCGCAGGACAGTTCAAATCAGCCTTTCAAACTCATTAAATGCACATTGCATGTAACATGGAATTTTTGAGGTTTTCTGATGCTAACATTCTCAATCATGTGGCATTTTTCTAATTATGTTAATGCACACTTCATAATCAACATCCAACCAATGCACTATTGTATGAATAAATATAAATATATTCAAAGAAATAACATAAAGAAACACTCACATCCTGACGATAGTATGATTATGGTTCAAAAGGAAAAAAAAAAGAAGATAGTCTGAAAGGTATGATTTGCTGACAGATATGATGACTTCAAACTTTCGAATGTTTGCATCCCCACAAATAGCATTGAATTGTTAATCGGTCAAAGCATTAACAGTTATCAATGAGTATACTCCAAACCTGAAATATGCGAATCAAACAGCCAGATATTTAGTTCCATGACAACTATGTATACTTCCAGCCAAATAGTTTCTACCTCATTCCGAAAATATCAGCTATTTTTTTATATATGAACACAGAAGCATGCAGAAGACCCCTGATCTACTTCACAACTTCAAATTTAGAATAAAGATTGGATATCATGACGGGGCACTCCCCCTTCTCATCATATTCAGAAAAGTCACCAGCAGACAAATCGATGCCTTCATATTTCGTTCCTGCAATCTACACAAATAACACACAACGTAAGATGAAAATAAGAACATAACCCTTAGCGAAACAAGAAAAACAACAAGAAGTGAACTCTAACAAATATTTACTACTATTACTGCTGTGACTTTCTTCTTCTCTGCTCTCAACCGACCCACATACACAAAAACATAATAGCACTTAGATACATCAGAGACAAGGAGATGAAAGAGAATCCTAATTACCAAGTTAGATTATCATAATATCACATGACATTTACCAAGGTAAATGACCTTTATGTCACTGAAGGTGTACACAATTATCAAGACATAAAGTAACACCTTATTTAGCAAGGCATTTGCTTTCTGTTTTAATGCAGAATTGAAAGGATTACACCTCAAAACATTCTTCTAGGTAATCATATTATTAAAAGGGAAAAGTTAAAGAGCAAACAGAGAGCAGATGACTGATATTCTCATCCACTTAAAAAATCAATCACATATATGAAACAGCATATAAAAGATGCCACATAACATTACAAGGTATATTGAATTTGAGAATTACTGAGTTATAGCAATTTTGGTTTTCAGCTCACCAACAAATAAAACAGCTTCATGCCTCGACTGCAACTAAAATAAGGATGAAAATCTGACATAAACTATCCTAACTTTTTTGGGTAATCAACCAGCAGCATACTAGACAGATTCCTTACCATTCAATTGCATGTCAAAAGAAAAATAATTAATAAAGATAGCACGAGCTAGAAATGAGAAAATATGTTTAAGATCAGAAACTTACAGATTCAGCTTTCCATTCACCATCAAATACAAAACCCTCAAGCTCATACCCCCTGCAGTCAAACATCATCACTGGTGCATATTCTCCTTTCTCACTCATTTCAACAGTCAGCGGTTTACCTTTGCCTGGCACCATAACCACAGTTCCGTCCCTGCCACAAAACTTGCACTACAGAAAGAAAAGGGCACAAAGGCATCACTCATTACTTATTGGTAAACTACTGCTAATGCATTGAAGTTATGCAATAGACACAAAGTGACAGCACCAGAGAACCTTTAAATGCTACACAAACAGAAACACACACGCACAACACAAACACACACACAAAAAACACAGAGAAAGAGATGCAGAAAATAATATCAGTCATGCCCCCAATCAAAGTGCTGCATATGAAATAGAGATAAATATAATCTTGATAGAAATTTCAGAATTCACTTCTCACTGAACTAAACATCCTACACATTGACTAAACACAGCAATGAAGAATGAAAAACAAAAGGAATCAACCTGAGAAAGCTAAAATGTTGCCCCATAGAATCTAAAAGAAACTCATTATTCCACTGACTTGAGGTGACAAACAAAACAATGGGTCTCTTAAATAGAAGAAACATTATTACCTTCTGAACAAGATTAGCAGTTCCCCTGCTAGCTGGAACAGGAACAATCTCATTCAAGCTCACACATGTTTCCTTCTGGCTCATCTCTCCACACCTTCCACATTTCACCTACATCTCCCAAAAAAAAAAAAAACAATAAAACAACGATTAGGATTTCAAATTTACAAATAAATACGAGAATAAGAAATCATTGTGTATTTGAAGCGAAATAAGATCATAATGAAAATAAGAGCACGTTAAGCTTGAATGGAGCGACATTTGGAAATAAGAACCTAAAAATACAATAAACTAAAAAGAAAAAAAGGAACAATAACAACAAAAAAGGAGCAAAATCCACCGACTAAAACTTAATAATTCTTAAGAAAAAAAAAAAAGTAAACATAAAAGAGCTATAACTTATAAGCATGTAAATCTAAAAGAAGATAAGAAAATCAATAAAATCAATAACATCTTAAACTAGAAAGAAGTAAGATAAATTTTTGTTAAAGAAAAAGAACTAAGAATGTATAACAATAAGAACAATCAGAAGCGATAAACGGCTAGACTAATAAATAACAAGCCAAAGGTATATTTAAGAGGCGTAATAGATGGTATTTACATGCAGAAATGAAGTAAATATTATTCTTAGGGAGAGAGGAGATATTAAAAGGACCTTGAAAAGGTAAGTGAAAGAAGGATCGTCGCAGCCGCCTTGAGGCTGGAGGTTGTTG
This sequence comes from Ricinus communis, assembly GCF_019578655.1. Classification (NCBI taxonomy): domain Eukaryota; kingdom Viridiplantae; phylum Streptophyta; class Magnoliopsida; order Malpighiales; family Euphorbiaceae; genus Ricinus; species Ricinus communis. Next base: position 30,382,136 of record NC_063258.1, read on the forward strand.
ATGTTCTCGAGATCGGCGGTTATCATCAGTACGTAGTTCACCATTTTTACTGGCGTCGATATCAAGCTTCTATTCTGTCCTCCTTTTCGTTTTTGGTCTTTGTGCTATGAGAATTGAGAATGGAAAATGCTGTGCTCGACTGTTTTTTACTGTGACTATTTTATTTTTATTTTTCAGCTGTGCAGTTAACTGATATTTTAGCTCTTTGTATAGTGACACGCTGCTTTAGAATAACATAAATGGATAAAATTTGAATTTATGCGTTGGGCCTATAGCCTGCCCCAAGCCCTTAAAAAAGGGTTTCTAGAATAGTCTGAATGCGGCGTAAGCCACCCGGTAATTAACACTCATTCTACATATGACACATGTCCAAAACCACATGAGCTTCGATGATGTCGCAGCAAAGCAAACTTGAAACGTCAAGTGTACTTCTAGTTGATGTGGCGAAACGTGTTGTTTACATTATATCTTTTGTACCCCAATAAGTAATTAAGGCCCATAACTAATAAGGCCAGCGAAGAAACTGCGAGCCTGGCCCGAACATATATTTTACTCATGCGGAAGAAGCAAAAAGTTAATTACGTGAGTAATTGATTATCTGAGCAGTGGCAGTTGTGCTGTGGTTATTGCAGCACTAAGCAACAAAAAGGAAAAATGACGCACAGTCAAATACACGGTGAAAATCACAGATAAAAATTACAAGGAGCCAAACTCTCTGTATTCTCTTTATGAAGTAATCTTTCTTTCTACTCGGTCTTTTCAAGAATTGCTGCAAGCAAATCTAGTTGAAAATTATGGAAGGAAAAAGCCTAGTTTCTTTACAGAGCTTGGCAAAGAAACCTTAAACCTCAGACAACCGAATCAATCGTTGTGTATCTGACTTGGTTCTTCCTTTTGTACAAATGGTCCAAACTACTGTGTAACATTTGGTAAAACAGAATTTCTTATCTATGTTTTGTGTATCAGATGGCAATACTATCCGTTTGTTGAATCTGATGATGAGTATACTACTTCTCAAATTAGTATGAAGAGTGGCCCTTACAATAGTTTTGAAGCTGGATTGGGGGTTAGCACTAACACTTGAGTTCTTCATGAAATTGCAGAACGTCTTATATATTTTCTCTCTTCAACTTATTCAGATTAATCCAAAAATGGCAAAATAATGATAAAATTGAAGTGAGTTTGCTTAAGAGATTATTTGATGTTGTAACGATATTATTTGGCATAGTTGAAAAATAAGACTTGAGAAAATTACTTAGAAATTTTACGAGAAAAACTATCAATTCATAACTCTTCTTATTTATACAGGAAACTTGAATTTGTTTCTCCATACTAAAGCATACTGTCCTGCATAATCTTTTTAACGTCTCAGGTAAATCCAAGTGTCTACGGGGACAGACAAACTCGGTTATTCGTATATTATACTGTAAGTTCCTGTTAGTATTTGTATATCTTGTTGTGTTCAAACTCTCTAAATATGTTGAAGTTTTATGAGAAATTATTCTTGTTAGAATTTGCATCGAGAAATATCACTACAAGGTTAATTCGTTATGTTAATTCTTCTTTTGTTCATTAGGCTGACGCATCAAAGAAAACGGGTTGCTTCGATATCACCTGTCCTGGTTTTGTTCAAACCAGCAGTGAAGTTGCTCTTGGTGCTACAATTTATCCTCTTGCAGTCCCTTTTGAGCTCCCATATCAAATAATCCTTTATATCTTTAAGGTCAGAGTAGACAGAGCTTAAGCTTTACTAACTCTTGTTTCTAAATATTATCCTTCAGCCTTAGTGTCACGCAGTTCTTCCCTTTTAGTAACTCTCCCTCTGCTGATAAGGGCAAGATACATATTTGGAACCTCCAGAATTCAGAAATAAATTCCAGGCTTGTTTCTTTGTTCTTATATATTTTGATTGTTCTTTTTCTAAAATAAAAATCGTGAATATATTGTGATCTCAGGATCCAGCCACAAGCAACTGGTGGGTGCAATATGGAGACAAAATCAACTTGGTTGGTTACTGGCCACCACACTTATTTACTCTGTTACATGGTAATGCACAAGGTGCTGAGTGGGGAGGTGAAGTGTACAGCTTAAAGTTAGGGTGTCCACCACATACTCGAACAGCTATGGGCAATGGACAGTATCCTGATGGTAGATTTGGCTATTCAGGAACTCTGAAGAGTACGAAGTCGTGAAAATTCTTTAACCTTGAAAGTTTCCAGAGTTTGTTTACACTTGCGCAGATGAGTACGACTTCTATAGAACATTATATGTAGGAGCTTACATTGAAGATCCTGAGTTCTATTATGGAGGGCCTGGCACTGGCAGGAATCCCATATGCTCTTGAAAGAGAGTTTAGTGTCTCGAAGTTCATTTCAGTTTTTTTACCTTTTTTTTTTTTTTTTTTTTGTGGTATTTTGTAATACAAAAGGTTTCAAGTGCATGCACCTATAGTTTCAATTGCGTGCGATTTTTCCCTAACTAATTATCCCTTTCCCTCTGTAAAGCTAGAAATGCTGATACTCACTAAACCAATATTCTCGCACTCTTTTGTTGCATCTTCCAGAAGAAAAAGAATAGATAAACAGTCACATAAGAGAGAGAGAGAGAGAGAGAGAGAGAGAGAGAGTAACGAAACAGCAGGTAATCAGTGCAAAATCTACCCTCCCATTTGAAGAGCAATAATACCTCTATAAAGATCTGAGTTAACACGGTATACATAATGGTATGGAAGCCAACACATAAATGTTACACTGTTCTGCTGTAGTTCTTCAGTTGCTGTATCTACATATGAATAGCCTGTATATTCAGGTCAACCAAAAAAAAAGGGCAAAAGAAAAGTGCAATATATCATATACCCAAACAAGGTACAGTTAGAAAGCCAAAACACCATATAAGTTAGAAAGGCCATAGGGGAGAGAGTTCTTGGCATTGTCCGACCTTTGAATAAACTAAATAGTATCATTTTGTTTTCTCTCTTCTTGGATAGATTGGAAAATCCGAGCTGCTGACTCAGTAGCAGATCTACGGTTGTGAGGCACAACTTTGATCACTCCTCTTGGCTGGTTGGTAAGTTGAGGCTGAGTGGCTCCTTCCAAAGCAATAGGAGCCGTTGGGAACAGTGGAAGTGGATCTCTTGTTTCAGCAGCTTGAGCATTCCCAGCTCCTTGCACTCTCTCACTGGGACTGCTTGCTGTACTTCCCCGTAGCTCAGTGTCTTTAGAAGCCCGAGGCTTGTTAACTCGTGGAATGGATCCACTCTTCTGCAGTTGTAAGCTTGGATGTTGCACAACAATGTTTGCTCCTCCTCCCGATAACTGACCAGCTTGACCATAGTAATTCATTTGTTCCACTGCTGAACCTGGCATGGTTGAGCTCATGATCGGCATGCCATATGGAGGAAAGTAACCATGACCAAGCGCAGGAACACCTGGCATGGGCATGGTTCCTTGATGGGGATGATGAGAAGCTGGAACCCCATAGGTCGGATCCATAAAATTACCAGTCACAGGACTTGGACCAAAAGGCCTGCATCCTCCACAGACTGATCCCATAAATCCTGGTGCGGCGTATGGCTTGTATACAAGTCCTTCTGACGGAGACATCACAGGAACTAACCACTGATGCCCGAGTGAATGCTGGAAACACCAAGGGGCCATTTTGCTATCAGCAGCCACAGGAACTGGTTTTGGGTTCCCTGTATAAGGCCCGCAATTAGAAGGCTGACTGCCATTTTTGACAGAAGAAAACTTCCCAACTGCATTCTCGGCAGAATATTCCATGTTGTGATTTAGTTTCTCAGGATCATATTTGCGCTTACTAACATGCACTGGTGGTGTCACAACATTTTCCGATGGAGGTTTCTTTGCAGGTGAGACCTTCATAGAAGGTTTTCCCAAATAAGTACTTTCTTCAAGTAAAAGATGTGGAGATCCAGCAATAAGTCGTTGAACCTGCAAAAAGGTAAAACTTAAGATATTTTCTTTTTCTTAAACGAGCACGAAAATGTTCACTGAATACAGTACCAGGACTAGAAGCCAGTTTATAGGTTATAACAAAATGTTACCTTTATCAATCTATGCAACTCAAACACTTGCACTGCAAACAGTCTCTGTTGACTGTAAAGGGTAACAAGAATAAGATCAAGAACATAAACCACAGAAGTTTGACAAAAGAATCACAAGCATATAAATGGGAATATAGTATCAGCTCAACAACATGGAATTATTCTTAAGAAAACCTCTACAAGCAGAATTTTAGTGCTATACAAATGGTTCTGTCGGTACCACTTCCATATGATATGTTAATACTCACTATGTGAAGTCATTTTGTGAAAATCATTAAGAAATCTTATAGCTAAATGCATTTTACATACTATTCTTGGATAAGAATATTGCACCACTTTCTATATTGCAGGTAGATCACAAGTAGAAGGTTTAAGTTGCACAGGACACATCAAGTGTGCCCATTTATCTAACTTAAAGCCATTTTCAACTTCACGCTCTGCAATTAAGAATTTATGGTGATGATTATTATACTAACAAAGCTAACATCGCAGGGGATACAAATCAAATAGAAGGTAAAACGAAATAACTCTGGAAGCATTATAAGGCTTTGGCAAGTTTCCCATCAAGGAAACTAGTAACACATAGCCATTCTGTAGTGCAAATCTTTTGTGAGAAGTAAATGCTCAATGCTTCTAGCACTGAATAAAAAATTTGTAACCCAAAATAAGCACATGTGGTGCAAATAAAGCATTAGATACCACCCATAACTGTGAAATTAATAGGACCCATTCGTGTATGCAGAAAACAATCTTGAACACAACTGAATCAAGTAGGAAGCTACATGCAAGAGAAGGATACTCGGGTGCAACATGAACATATACAACTCTGTGTCTAACCTATATTGTTGATTTAATTAGCAACAATTATAAATATTTAAGTGTGGAAGCTGTGTATAGAGAAAAAATCACAGGATAAAAGGTGGGTGCAAATAGTATGAAGCCTAGCCCCATAGAATCCAAGTTAGAGCACCAAGAGACTGTAAGACAAAGTATATTTGCCATATACCCACCACCAGTTCATATTGTCAACTACCCTCTGGTTCATCCATTACTCACCCAATGGACCATTCCTGGAACTATCCTCCACCAGTTGTTGCCTCCTTGCTTCAAGCCCTCGACTGCCACAGATGGGAAAAATCTTGAATCGTAGCAGGAAAAAGAAAGCACCGCCAAATCGAGACAGGAATATAACCAAAAGCAAGATGCAAAAGAACAATGAAATGATCCACTGTCTCGCGGGCACCTTGAAAAAAGTACCTTGATTAATACTTTCCATCTCCCTACTGTAAAATGATCCACCATTTGCCATCGAGGGCCCTTTGATTACACAACTGCCAGATTCCTCCGTCCAAAACAGTCAATCATTCCATATTCCTAAAGTTAGCATCCCAATATCGTATCTCAACAATCTAAAGTAGGTAAAGCAAACTAATCCCAGGAACAGCAAAATGAAGAAGCTTCCTACATACCACTTATCAAATTCCCTTTCCCAGGGAAGAAATTTTCTAGTTTCTCAAATCCAAATAAACAGACACGGTAAAAAGCCAAAATTCCCTCAAATATATTATAGGCAAACACATAAGAAACCAAAATAAAAGTTAAAAGTGGGGAAAAGAGAGTGTTGCAGAACAGTATCAAGAATTAGAATGCATGAATGGAAGAATACTAGCATCAAATCAATATCCTTAATATTGATTGTGAAAATAGAATATTCCGTTGTTTTCTTCCAACAATTTTAATTTTCAGTCATATTCCACCATAAATACGAAATTGATTAAAAGGAAAATGTATAACCCGCAAAAATCATGTAAGTTTATGCAGGCTGAGGTTTTCAAGGATCCTCTTTTTCTTCCCAGATAAAATCATGGTCAACAGCACAATGAAGAGTTATGAACCTAAACAGCTTAACATTGTCCTTCATTAATAAGAGTGTCTATCAGTTGCTACAATCGGAATAATAATCACATGCTGTATTATCATAAAATTTGATTTTATATATGCAGTGATATTACTAAGACTTACCTGACAATTGCCCTTCTTGCTTTCCAGAAATGCTTTTGACCAATTATTCCTACAACATCATCAGGAGAAACATCTAGTGCTGATACAGAATCCAGCATTGATATCTCAGATACATCATCACTTTTATCTCCATTTCCAAATTGTACTGACATATAACTCCTGTCTCCATGGTGTTCACTATCAATTTCAGGCTCGTTGGGACTATTAAGATCCTCTGTCGAATGAGAGTCACTCATTGGCTGGGGACCATTTCCTTTCTCTAATTCCCTTGTCAACTCAGGAACACCTTCATCATGGCCACTGTCATTTTGCTGTAACAGAGCAGCAGAAGCCTCTTGTTGCAAACAGACATCATTTTCACACAAACTACTAGAACTAGCAACAGGGTCATCTAAATTTTGTTGACTTGGGGATGCATCCTCAGGCCTTACTATCATCAGTTCCTTACTTGGTGAACTTGTAAAAGATCTTACTGAATGACCCCTACTTGAGACACACGCCTCTAGGTTCTCCTTACTCTGGTTTCTTGCATCCTGTCTCAAGTTGGGACCTCTAGAGATATTATTTTTTTGATCCTTGTCACCAGCATCCCGTAATCTTGTTGAGTGACCCAAATAATTCTGGCCAAAACTGGTGGAATTTTCCATATCAATGCCACTCTGAGTTTTACCAAGAGATTGTCCCATCCCAGAGTGAAGAAATACAGGTACTCTGAAATCATCTTCATCTCCTTTCTTTTTCCTCTGCTCAATTTGAGCTGATGCAGCATTTGAGTTTCCTCCATCAGGTTGGCGAGAATGGAGCTTCTCATCCAGATGAGAGTGTGTAGAAGGAGGAACATGAAGCGGGAGGTGCAAATTGCGCTCATAGCCACTCCCCTGCATATTAATTGCTCATTGATATCAGAATTAATAAATACATTATTCCTGTTTATGCGAGCACATATGCACGCAAGGAGCAAATAAGCTGTCTATGCCAGCCACACACATCCAAAGATGAAGAAGAAGCAAATATCAACCCCGATATAGAGAACATAATTGCAAAAAGGTTAATATTCCTACCCCAATAGTACAAAAATTAGAACTTAAGATTACAATTTATCTGTTGCTCAACACACTCCTCAACATCCCCAAAATAAATAAAGCCTAAAACCAGCGTTGCCTTCTCATGTTGACTATGATATGTAGTTAAGATGACTTGAACTAAAAGTAGAACAACTGTATCTAAGACTTTCCTCCCTAGACGATCTCTATTTTCGTCACCACTCCTTGTCCCCAAACAAGCAATTTTTGGAAAAGACATTGCGCGAGTAATTTATATATAACAAGATAAATTTATATATAACAAGATAAAAATGGAGATTACATGACTTCCAACGTTACAGAAAAGAGCATAGCCAACTATAGCATCAAACTGATACCAAAATGCTACTAGAAGCACTTATAAGTGTAAATCCCAAAGGAAGTAGTTCAATGCTAGAAACTTGCCTTAGTAACTGAAGAAAAAAAAAAACTAGGTATAAAGAAATATCCGTCACAAAATTTACGTAATAAACATTATGTATCAACTTCATAGCTACCTGGCTGGAGGATGCTGCAGGAACCAAGTTGGTAGCTTTACTTGGATTATGAAGCAAAGCGCCATGATTATTAAACCTCTGAGAAGGAATACTAAGCTGCTCGTAAAGGGCCATCTTATTCCTCGGTGGAGCTCTTGGCCCTCCTTTATCTGTATCATTCACATGAAGCCTAGGGAACATAGGCCCCATCATCTTTTCATCATCCTTCCCTCTCTTCATTTTCTCTTGCATCTCTCTCTCTCTCTCTCTCTCTCTCTCTCTCTCTCTCTCTCTTAATCAACTCAATACGAACCCAAAACCTTAAACTCGATTACCCATTTGGTTCACTAAATGAAGCCATGATTTCACTTCAAAAACACAAACAGAAAACTAATATTTGCTAAAACCCAGCTGCAGAAACTGAATATCTTTAAAACCCAAATGCCAAAATCAGCTGCTCTTCCTCAAAAACTCATCAGCACCTCAATTCAAATCGAAACAAACAAGCATAAGTAAGATTTTTTTTAAACCACCAAATAATCAAAACCCACTCACTTTTTACTAATGTGACTAAATCTTTAAGTACCGAAAAAAGGTGAAAACTCGAAAAAACCAGAAAGACTGAAAGACTGAGAGACCCAGATGCTAAAAGTCGGTTCCTCTTTAGCAAACTAGAAAAGGGGAAAAGGCCTTGAAGGAGAAATTAGTGAGGCAAAGAGTAAATCAGGATGAAAAGGGTAAAGAAATCTAAAAGATTGAACAATTAGAAAAAAGAAACAAAACAATTAGCGATTAGGTCTTCCTACGAAGAAGAAGAAGAAGATAATCGCCTCGTTGAAAAGGGAAAGGGGCAGAAAAGTGCTTTGGTGGTGGGACCCTTCGGATAGAACTAGAAACGCTCTTTTGTGATTTAACAATCATCAATCTGATCTGGCTTTTGGCAAAATTTTAATGTCAACTTTTATTTTCTTTTTAACATTTCTTGTTTGCTAGTTTTTGGTAATTAGTTAATTTAGTCATTGTTGATTCAAATCTTGGTAGGTTAGCCAAAATAAAACAATTAATTAATATCTAATGGATTAGGATTAGGGTCATCTCTTTGTCTTTCCCGTACTGCTAAAGCATCACAGAGTACATAAAGGATTTCTTTTTTCTTTTTTAAATAAAGTGAGAGAGACTTTTTATATAATTAATATCCGATCAATGAAAATAAGTTATTTTTGTATTTCTAATTTTACGCAAACTAGTTTGTATAATCATTAAGATAAAATTTGAATGTTTTTAGATTTGAGGAATCTGGAATTTGTTTATTAGATTCGAAATTACACTATCAATCAGAATTACTCATAAATGTCAAATTTATTATGACATAAATATTATGTAACTAAATCTTCTTGGAATGTTACATATAAAATTGTATTTATAAATAATCCATGCATATTAAGTAAGAAAACAAATTGCGATCCGCATGTTATCCACTTTCACTATATGACTGACATGTGTAAAGTGATATATAGTTTAACCCCCTTTATGTGCCAGGAAATATTTTTGAAGATTCTGTGAGATTTTTTAAAGCAAAAATTGCATTTTAAAATAAAAAGGAAAAGCAAAACAAAACCAAAAAAAAAAAAAACACTTTATCAGTATATAATTAGTATTTACTATCACTTCCTTAGTTTGGCGTTGGAGTTCTATGGAATTAGAACGGGAGACTCGGGTTTGTTCTTTCCTTTATATTTTTCATGATAAAATAATAGTTTATTTTCATTTAAATATGTTTATATTTAGCTTTAAAAAAATTTTACAAATATTCATTTTTATTGGATTTCATCTGACAATGACTGATAAAAATAGTAACTATTAATTTTTTGTAATAAATTAATAATTTATTGTCAATGTTAATAAAATCTATAGTAATTAAATCTAATTTTTATAATTATTTAATAAATATGATTCTTATAACTATCAAAATCCACCTCATTTTTTCGCTATATTTTCATTACAAAGATATATTACATCAGGATCCGTTCCTCAAACCAAATCACGCCAATATTATAAAATTTTTTGGATTTGGTCAGATTTAAATTTTTCCAGTATAGTAGATCTCGGCTCGGTGATTATATATAATGTCCAAAATTGTTAAACTCGAATTATTATAAAAAATAAAAATATTTACCTTATAAATTTTTGGTAATATAAGATTTGTTGGATGGTTTTAAAAAAAAATAATATTTTAAATTTGTTTAAGAAATAATCAAATTTTTTAAATTTAAATTTAAATTATCTAAAATAAAAGATATATATCCAAACTCGAAAATTTGTAGATAAACTTGGGCGAACAGGGTAAATATTTAAGCCTTAAATTTAAACTCTAAAAATAAATAATGGTAAAATTTAAGCACTTTTGACACTTAAAAATTTATATAGAAATTAAGTGTTATTAAACATGAATCATATAATTAATTAGTTATATATCTTACGTTATAAAGTTGTTGAGATTATTTTTATTATAAATAATAATATAAATTATGTCTAATGAATTTTATAACATTTTATAATTATTTTAATACTTTAAAAGTAATAATAAATTAATTTTTAATATTTTAGAATTTTATTAATTTGAAAAATTATTTATTTAATATAAGAAATTAATTTTAAACTTTTTATTAATTAAGTTTTAAGATTATATAAATTAGTACTATAAATATAATTAATATATTATCTTTCTAGATTAAAAATTAATCTATTTTAGAATCCTAAATTATTAGTCAATACGATAATATTAAAAATATAATTAAAATATTTTTTAAAAATAAAAATTATTTTTTAATTTAAATATAATTTATTAATTATAAATTAATAAATAATAAAATATATAAATTAAATTATGTGTCAAAAAAATATAATATATATATTAAAATAGAAGATTTTATATATTAAATTATAATTCCACTTATCTAAAAGATTTCATATTGTATTACATATATATATTTACGAATAATGATTCAAAATTTAATTGTCTAATTATTAAATAGTTATAAACATCTAAATATTAAATTATTGATATTAACCTTTATCTATGTGTAGCAGAAAAATATAAAATTAATAACAATTTATAGGAAATTGCAAAAAGAATTGATTGAAGAAATTAGTTCCATTTTCTTAATTGAACTTTTACACAAGAATAACATGCTTTTTTCTTTTTTCTGAAATTTTTTTCCCATTTTTTTTCTTCAATGATTTTCTCAAAAACAATCCTAAAAAGAAAGATATAATCCAATAATCGAGACCTAATAATTATTAAAATCGCCAAGCTTATAAGAGAAAGAAGAAGAAGAAAAGGTTAGAAAGAAGAAGAAGAAAAAGAAGAGAAATCCTAGAAAAGCTTGGATGGTTGGATCACATGGCTGCTTCTTCTTCTTCTCATCAGACACACATTCCTCTCCCTTCAGACTCCGGTATTTCAACATTTCTTCATTCTTTCTATTATCGCATTGAAAAAACCTAACTAATTTTTTTTTAATTCTATCCGCTCTCATTTCACGATTATTTGGTTTTTATTTTTCTCTCTGTCATTACTGATTATCTAATAGTTTCTGTTCCGATTACTTTCAATTGTAGATTATAATTTCGATTAATTCTATGCTTTACTATTTCATGTTTTCTATAGATTATTAAATAGAATCTGTTTCCGTTATAAGCTCATTCCATGATTTTCTACCCTTTCTTTTAATTTTTCTTTGTTTCTCATGAGTTACAATTATTAAATAGAATCTCTTTCGATTATAAGCTTCAAAACGTATTAATTTTGTAATTTTCATGCGCTCTTATTTCGTGATTTTCTGATTTGTTTCCTCTCCAATTATAAATTGTTAATACAATTGTCTCGATTATTCTGTTTGATTATGTATAAATGCAAATGAATGAATATTCAGAAATGTAAAGTTAATATCTATGTGTTTGTGTAATTGTTGTTTCCTGTTATATATGAGCTCTGTGTACAAGCTTATATACTCATGACCTCGAAGCTTTATTAACCCTTTCATTCTCCTTCCTTTGACCAACATTATGATTGTTATAATGTTCTGTTAGGTGGCAATAAACCCTTAGATCATGAAGCTCAATTATCACTGGTTCCCATCCATGTTGTTACTGATGCTTCCCAACTGCCGGCTGAATTCCTTAACCCTACTCCTGATAAGCAATTGATTATAGGTTTTGATTGCGAGGGTGTTGACCTTTGTCGCCATGGAACTCTTTGTATTATGCAGGTAAACCATATTTTGTTAATAAGGGGTGTTTGGAGAGTCTAAGAATGTAGTAATTCAATCCAAATGTATTTAGTCAATTATTGTGTTTGGGAAGCTTATAGTTGCTAGGATTCAGTTCTTTTAACTTTTTTTTGAAAAAAAAGGAACAGAGGCTGTTACGAAAGAATTAAAATCATGCCGAAATAATTGACATGATTTTGGCTAAAATTTAAGTTAATTGAACTCCTGCACAAGATTCATCCCAGACAAGGCATAACTGTCTGGTGCGTTTGTCTAGTGAGATTTTGACTTTTGATATAAGAAAATTGTGTTTCTTTTTGCAGATTGCATTTCCAGATGCTATATTTTTGGTTGATGCTACCCAGGGTGGAGAAATGCTTCTGAAAGCTTGTAAGCCTGCTTTGGAATCTAGTTACATCACAAAAGTTATTCATGATTGCAAGCGAGACAGTGAGGTGGCCTATTTGAATTTTCTTTAGTTTTTCCCAAAAGCTTGTTTGATATGTTATTATATTTACTATAGTTTATACCAATGTCATTTTGCAGGCATTATACTTTCAATTTGGCATCAAATTGCACAACGTTTTTGATACTCAGGTGAGCTACTTACAAGAACCAATAAGCAGAAATGCTATCCAGTTCCTTTTAAAAGTCTTTGGTTGTGTATCTAAAAATCCTCTATTTTTTTGACTGTTTTGTTGTTGATTTTTAAAATTTGATCAGCCTTTTTGATGCATGGTCGACTCTATGCTGGCATTAGTCTATGTAGAATCTTCTTTTAACAAGGGTTGGTTTTAGTAGTCATGGTATATTGGATCTTTTAGGAACCATAACCTAATAAATTATTCGTTATCATCCATGGAGTATACTGGAATCGCCTGCACTCGCGATGAGTATTTTCGATTTAAAGCTGCTATTTGAAGTAAATGCATATTTATAATTTTGTTTTCCTGTAGATTGCCTATTCTCTGATAGAGGAGCAAGAAGGACGGACTAAATTGCCAGATGACTATATATCTTTTGTTGGCCTTCTTGCAGATCCACGCTATTGTGGTATTTTATATGCCGTGGTATCCGTTTGTATTTGTTTGAGGACATGTAACTTTGTGTTAATTTCTTAACATACTTGATGATAACTAAAGGTTTATGTTGAATTGTTACCAAATTTCTTCAAAGTCTTTCTATGTTATCTTGTTTGCTATTGTGTTTTCATTATTACTCATGGTCACCCAAGTATTGCTAGATTTTGTATGGTCTACTTATGCAAGTTACTGTCTGAGTCCTGCGATCCTAATCAGTGCCTATCAGCACCCATCTGCAGAATGGAGGTTTGGAAAGATAGAAAGGACTTCTGGAAATTCCAGAATGTCTTTGGAATTTGATTGAAACAGATTGTTGGCTTAGATTCTATATTTTGAGTGGTATTTCAAGCACAAGATTCTCACAGTGGAAAAAGGGTTTCTCAGAGGTCTTTTTGTTTCTTACACCGTGTTTGGTTTTCATTTTATGTTGATCATTTCTTCTCTTTCCTGGGAGTGGTGGAGAGGTAATTATAGTCTAAAATAGGTTCATACTAGACTTTTTTATTTTCTTATTTTATTAGCCTCTTCTGTTCCCCGGATTTTTTAGCAGGTTTAGTTCTTCAATTAAGTTGGACATCTCTTTCTTTTTTAATGATAGTGGCAAATTTTTTCACATTAAAGTCTTGGTATGTTGAATGTTTCACCATGTTTTCTCTCTTTGTTCCTTTCTCTTTCCCCTTCCATATTTCTTAGCCATTGACTGCAATGACTTATAAAATAGTCCTTTTCTGGAAAAATTGTATACTGTATGACGCCCTTAATCCTCATGCTTTGGACTAGACAAAGTAATTTGGTTGGACTTGGGCCTAATCTTACATACTAGTGAATCTTTATTTGTGCATACTGCATAATTTCCCCCATATTTCTTGGATTTATAAATTGAGTATTTGGATGTAGGCATATCATATTTGGAGAAGGAAGAGGTTCGTCTTCTCCTTCGACAGGTTAGTCTAAACGTCTAATTATTCTTGTTTCTCTTGATCTTAAATTTACAAAAGCTGCTTGGCACCTGCAAAAATTACTGTTAATGTGCCTATGGAAGAAACCATAGCATATTAATAAGCAGTTACTAGCTTGGATATATTTGTTTATCTTCTTCTTTCTCTCCCTCCTATTAAAACCACTTTTCCTTTTTTAGTTTGAAAGATTGTCATAATTTAGAATAATGCAAATGTGCCAATATTACCTTTTCGGTGAAGTGACTTCACTTCCACGATAGCCTTACAGAAGAAAATTAGTGAGTCCCTTGCCACATAAATCTTGATGGGAGGAATAAGCAATGAGATACCCTGTCAATTTACAAAGAAAGCATGTTCCAAGCAAAGCACCAACGTCTTTTATGAACTTTGGATAAAATCTATAGCTACTGTTGGCGCAGTGTCTTCTAAGTTTACAATTTCTGATGAATGCTGTGTCTTGTCTGTTATCATCAGGATTCTAATTTCTGGACATACAGACCACTATCTGAATTGATGATTCGGGCAGCTGCAGATGATGTTCGCTTTCTTCTTTACATCTATCATAAGATGATAAAGAAACTAAATCAGAGATCACTCTGGTATCTAGCAGTTCGCAGTGCATTGTATTGTCGATGTTTCTGCACCAATGACAATAATTATGCTGATTGGCCATCTATCCCACCTATTCCAGGTTCTATCTCTTATCTGACGCTAGTAGTGTATTTAATTCTTCATTTGCTGCTTTTGCTCTCTAAAAATCATGGGTTAGACAAATTATTGAGCTTTGTCAATTATAATCATGCTTTAAATTTTTCTTCTCTTATTGTGTTTTTCCTTTTTGGACCAATGGAACCTTTTCCTTTTCTTCTTTCTCTTCCCGAGGTTCTCCGGGTTTTTTCCTTAAGATATGTCCCTCTTAAGTCCAAGTTTCAAATGAGATGAAAGATTAGAGTATGATGGATAAAAATCTAAATCTCAGAAAACAGACCAATATTTGACTTCAAAAGAAGGGTGTCTGTTGAGAAATATTTTTTACACATAAGCACTATATGTATGATTCAATAACAAAGCTAATTGTGGTCTTGGGACTTTGTTGTTAAGGCTTGTGAAAATGCTTTACTTTTGATTTTTCTTCGTATGTGGAACAACCGAGTGGTTTAATATTACCTGAATATTGAACTAGTTGTGTTTTGTCTGTCTAGGTAACCTTGTAGGAGATGGAAATGCTCCTGAGGAGGAAATCCTCTCAGTTCTTGGTGTTCCTCCTGGAAAGATGGGACGTGTTATTGGCAGACGAGGAGCCTCTATTTTGTCAATAAAGGAATCTTGCAAGTAGATCCCTCTTTCAATTTCTCCCTGCTTCACGGTCACCTGCATATCCTTCTGTTTTGTTCTAGTAAGTTATATTGTTCCTTACATTAAGGTCATATTTGTGCAGTGCGGAAATTTTTATTGGAGGTTCCAAGGGTCCACCTGACAAGGTAAGTCTTATCAACTTATGAAACTTTCTGAGACCTAGCAGTCATATGATCTGCTTATGCACACTTGGTGTCGAATTGGTGACTCTGAGCGTTTTATTTTTCGTTATAATTATGCCACAAACTCAGATAAATGAGGAATCTGTTGAACATCTAACATATAATCATAAAAATTCTTGAGGTGTTGGACCTAATACTAGAATTTGAATTAGTAGCAGTTTAGGATTTTATTAAGTATTATGTTGATCTATTCCATTCTGGTACCTAATGCTGGTAGGTTTCTTGTAGGTATTCATAATTGGACCAGTGAAGCAGGTGAGGAAAGCAGAGGCCATCCTCAGGGGGAAGATGCTGGAAATATATTAGGGAACATCGTTTCTCATGCATCCCAACTGCATCTTCAGAAGAATATCAAGTTCCCAGGCACAGAATCTGCTGCTTAAATTTTCTTGAGGCTTCTTGCCCCAAATCTGAATTGAAATTAACAATACTTGCTCTTTTAAATAGATGGTCTCATACAGATATCAAATCTCAGGTTGCTTTTCTTAATTGGCGCAAACTAAGAATTGAAAAACCAAGACTGTAAACGACAGCATCATAAGGATATTCAGTTACTACCCTACAGCATTCTGATGTTCTTTGTTTAGTCCCTCTCTGATTTGAATTTTTCTTTTCTTCTTGACCGAGCCATCAGCTTAAACGGGTTCTGCCTGCTAAGACGGCCATGGCTTTTGAAAAACTTTATTAGAATGGATTTTTTTTATTCAACTCTAGTCGTGAATTTCGTTAATATTGGTGGAAAATCCTCTGCCAGAAACCAACCAGGCTAGGCCTTGAGCCGGATAGGCTTTCTGAAGCTTCTTTAAAATGTTCTAGAAGGACAATAGGAGCATCAATACTGATTTCCAATAATTAGATGAGTGCTCTGCCTTTTGTTAAGGCACAAGCCCATCGAGTAAAATTTAAGTGAAAACAAGTAAAAGAAAATAGAATATATTTGGTCATCTTTAGCCCTAATTCAGAAGCAGGAGGACTAGTGAATGGCAATCACCTGTGTTTACATGCAAGCTGTCTCACATTTCCAACAGAAGAAACCAAAAATTACAATTCCCTGCTGCTACAAACAACTGTGCCACCGAAAAACTTGAGACTTTGCAAGGACGCTGCTTTGCAAATAATTGAACATAAGCAGTCTTTCAGGAAACTCCAGTCATGATAGGTAGATAATATATAATCAAATCATAATGTTGTTTTGATGTATGAACAGGATTTAACACACCACAACGCTCAATGCTTTGAATTATCTGTGCCAAATGGGGCAAAGAATATTGAGAAGCTAATCAGGAGCAAAATGCTAAATCAACAAGACAATTTACTTCTGGAAAGTACCGAATTGGTGTTGTTGGCTGCTTAGACTTGAGAAGAAGTCCTCGTCACTGATTGCCTGTGACTGAGTTGCCTGTGACTGAGTTGCCTGCGGTGTAAACCCAGACCTTCCAAGACCAGACCCTGTTCCCATGGCTCTACCCATATAAAATGAAGCTGGAAGCCCCTTGTCCCTGTCATCTTGTCCAACAGTTAGATCACCCACGACACCAACATCCACTAGCGAGACCTTCTTAGCTGCAACCAGGCCTTCAAGTAAGTCGTGTTCAATGCACATGCAAAAGCTACTGTGTGGTATACAAGTTAATGGACACGCATGCAGAGATAAAAAACCTGCGATAATATTCCTATTTGATAATATTTCTATTTGAAGAGGGAATAGAAATATTGTTGATATTTGTCATAAAAAAAGTTAGAAACTCTAGAATTTAAATTAATTCTAAAATGGAAATTAGAAATTTTTGAAAATTAACATTATACATTATAATAAGTTAGAAGGGTACAGATGCATTTTTTCTTTTTTGGTAAACAAAAAAGAAAAAAAAAAAGAAGAAAAAGGACTTAAATCATAAGTTAATTGATTTGATGATTTTATGGATCTATTTGACACTATAATTCTAGATATATACAGAACTTCGAATCATTTTTCTCGAGCCGTACGAGGAGAAAACTTCTTATACGTTTCCACGGGGGGGGGGGGGGGTTCTTTTTTTTCTACCTCTACCCCAAAAAGGAAAGTGTTCAATTGGAACATGAAAACGGAACCAGCATCCAACAAGAGAAAAGCTGGCTCATAGAATTAACTACTCCAAGGACATGTTAATTTACACATGCAAACACAACCAAGTAGAACAGATGTCAATAGCATACATGTGCACAGAGACCAGCATTAGAAGTGGTAAATCAGAATCATAGTGCTAATTCCCGAATCCTACACAAAATGAATTGCTAATGAAGAAGACTAAATGAAGGATTTTAGTATGCCTCCTGAGAAGTAATAACATAACAGGTAGAAGAAAAGACCACTAATGCATGTATGGTGCATGTCAAAGAACCATGCAGGAGCAAGATGAATAATAAATTCAAATCCGCTTTGATATTAATCAGCAAAGTACAATCTGTTCAAACAGTTGTAATGAAAGCATTTGACTACCCTTTGAATGAAAGTTGAACCATAGTATATAAGTATCTGAAGCTTCAATAAACAAGTCCCTCCGGAATTATAGAGCATTAAGGCATCTCAGCTTATGCAAAATGTTACTTGAAGTTACCATCATATATGGTGGAGATAAATTGCCAGTAATGTTTCATTATGCAACTACGTACTCTTTGTCAATGGATTATTAAGTGGTACCAGTACCCAGTTAATAGGTACCCAACTACGTACCTCTTAATAACTTATTGTCAATAAGATTCTAGCAAACAAATTGGTCAAGGTTATCTCAAAAACTAAAACATGAGGTCTATGGATTAACTCCTAGACACTAGCTATCCTTCAAGTTAAAGAAAACAACTGAATTATTTCCTACCACTAACAAAACTGGTCAGGACACTCTTGAGGAATTGACATGAGGCATACTCTTTCATGAAGTTTGCCACATGGAATAAATAATCCAATAAAAACATGGCAATGTATGGCGATTAATAGTACCATTAATACAAATATCATTTAAGATGACATTTTGGCGATTAATAGTACCATTTGTACAAATATCATTTAAGATGACATTTATTCTATTTAAGCCTAGTATTTATTCACCAAGTAACATGATCACTTAATGGTTAGACATTATTATATATTAATTAAAATTTTGCCTTGAGCTTTATTACTTAATTTTCATTTATATATATACAAACTTTATTTAGATATTAAAATTATTCTGCAGAGTGTGGGCATTTGTCTAGTTGGATAATATATTCCAGTAGGTGAATATCATTTGTAGCAATGACACCAGGGACAACCTTTTGTAACTTCTAAATCTACATGAACATGAGTAACTTCTAAATCATGGCAGTTTGCTCCTTTGGAACGACTGGAAGTTTAACAATCTGAATTGTAGAAACAGTCACCTTCAGTCCTTCCAAAGAAAGCAAGGGGAAGGCTCTCAACCCTCATAATGCTGGGAGACTGCATTTTAGGAATGCCATTTATAGCACATACAACATGCATATGGTATTACTTTTGTAAGCAAAACATAGTGGTAAATAGAGATATACTTACGAGCAGATATATTAAGATCAATCAGTCCACGGCTAAGTGAATCTGCCCATATTCCAGATTTAACTTGGAATGTCTCTTTCTTTGATGGAGGCTTGATGTCTGATGCATTCACATTTAAATTGTCAAGGCTCCCATCATTTATAGGACTTTGTGTAGATTCTGCCGATGCTGAATTGGAACTAGAAGAGAATGCACCAAAAAGATCAGATCCATCAAAGCTGTTCAATGGAACTGTAGCAAATGGATCAACAATGTTATTATTTGTTGGATTAGATGTTTGAACATTGGTCTCTGGTTGCACAACTGGATCAGGAGTGGAAAAGAAATCAACTGTTGAAGGGACCGCAAGAGAGACAGCAGGTTGGGAAGCAAACAGATCGACCTGAGTCTGCACAAATGCTCATAATAGAACCATTAGGTAAAGATTACTTTAGCACCCACCGAGAATACATAAATTCTAAATTTCATGCAAGTATGATTCTGAGATTTCAATCTGGAAGCTGCTTATTTCATTTTTAAAAAGTGCCTAGTTCCTTATATTATCCGAGGACTAGAGCAAAATAGATCAAGTATCTAGAGAAAGAGGTTGCTATCAACCAGGTTATGAGACTGGAGAAAGAGGGAACAAAATACTAAGCCATCGAAACAAAATGACAATAAAGCATTCTTCACTTCTAGAAGTAATGACCAGATGTATTTTCCAAGGATAGATGGAACAAACAAAATCAAGATCCCATCAAAATGGTAACCAGGTCCAAAGACATAATAGCTTTCTCCAATTTCAAATGGCCTTTGAAAACTAGATCTAGATTACCAAATTTAATTTCATTATGGATATTAGGATAGGAGGGTAACTAACCTGAGACTGAGGACTTGCTGCCTTTTCGACTTGGGGTGGTGCTGATACAAATGTTGCATCAGCAAACAGATCAGCCTCTGAAGAATTGCCATTCATGGCTGATGTTTCTGTGGGAATAGATGTCGGTGCATCCATGAGGTCGCCAATCAAATCTTGTCCAAATAGATCAACTTGGTTGGAGGTATCAGCAGTTGACTCTGTCAAAAAGGATAAACCAGAAATCTAATGACTATTGATGCACAGAGAACAAAACACAGGGTTGTGATACATGGAAATTTCACAAAATCATCAATGTAAATAAAATGTATGAAAGCTACATTATTATATCACATGTCACTTCTTTCTGGTAAAGTGTAATGGAATTTGAATCAAATCAACCTCCAAGCTTTGCATTCAAAATAATGCTTCATAATCAAGGAAAATATATGTTCATCTCTTCTTTCATTTTTCCTCCCATGAATGCTACAGCAGATATGATATCCATGCCACATGAAAGGCCTCAAAGTTCCTTTAGTCTTTTATCCTGAGGTGGACTTTTTCGAATTCATTACTGTTGAGATTCTCTGATTTGCTCAAGCACATACAAAAAGTTCTCTGATTTGCTTGAGCAAATATGGTATCTTTGAATGCTACGGCAAATACAATATTGCTAAGGCCCCAAAAAAGTCCCTTTGGTCTTTAACTCTGGGATGGATTTGTTTCCAATTCATTATTTTTCAGATTCTCCATTTGAGAAAGTTGATAAAATGGACCTTATTGTTGCACTTTTCTTTTTGCAATATTTGAGTTGGTGCATATGCAAAAGCAACTAAAACCAATAAGCAAATCTGGAAGTATGATCATCACTATATGAAAGAAAAGGTCATAGAAATAATGTCATAAACAGGTTTTACATACATAGAACAAACAAAAAATACACCAAATGAAAACACATCACAAACATTTTCTTTTGAGAAGCATATTGTTTAGAATACTTACTAGAGCTGGAAGTTCCCCTGGGATCAAAATCATCATCATCAAATTCATCATTATAATTGCTTGACGGGGCCCTTGAATGTTGAGAAGGAACTGAAGTTTTCTTGTAGGAATCATCTGTCTTGGATGATGACTTTGACATATTATTCTGATCCTTTCTGCAGGGAAAAAAAAGAAGAAGAAGAAAGAGGAAAAAAATCACCAAATTAAAAAAGTAACATAATATCCAGAGCCAAGCCTATTTAAAATGTGCATGCAAGAGAGTGTGAATGTGGTAGAGGACTAGGATAGTTTTGATGTTAAAAAGAATAGAAATGAAATACCAAAATACGTAAAAGCATTGCTAGATCTATAAATGACTAATACATTTAAACCAGATAAGAAATACAACAAAGTATGACACAAGAGATATGTAGCTCAATACTATCAACAACATCCAAATTGGCAGTTATATTCATATTCGACCACATACAACATTAACATTTATCCAGTTACTCACACCTACAACTGTATCTATACATATATTTATAAATGTCCACACACAGGTGTGCGCATGTTTAAAATTGTGATTAGAACAGAAGTGATGTAAACCCAAACCTGCCAACACGTGTAGAACCCTTCTTGGTGTACCCTTGATCATCAGTAGCACCCCCTTGACGCGACTTCCCATAGGATTCCTTTTCGGACCTTTCTACTCCATACTGATCCTTATCTTTATAACTGTCTCTAAAATTGTCGGTGTCTCTTGTACCACTAAAGCCTCCATAACGACTGCTACTCTGAAAGCTGCCACCACTATATGATGCTGAACCTGATTTATAAGTTATTCCAGAAGATGAAACACCAACATACCTAGAAATAGCAGCATGCGAAAGTAGTTCAGCAAAACTGCTCAAATAAAACACATAATATTAGATTCTGACAAATTAAACTTACTTATCACGGTTAGCAGCAGCTTTATTTCTGGTTTCTTGTATTTTATCCTTATTATTCAAGAGTGCCACAATATTTTCTGCCTTCTTCCTCACATTAAGTCCCACATCCTTTCCACTTGGCTCAACATATTCAAAACTTGTAAGCGACTTTGTCGATGGAACAAAATACGAAAATACAAGGTCAGAGACAATTCGACCTTAATCTAAATGCCATAGAATGATAGAAATGAGAAAGGTAACTTCAATCAGATATAAGCTGATAATACTCACTGATATCTGGAATGTATGTTCTATTATGTCATCAACTGCACGCTCAGATCCATGTGCCACCAAATACTCTATGACAGTCAATGCCTGGTAACAAAGTATTTTACACAGTTTCAAATATAGGCATATAAAAAGGTTAACAACCCAGCAAATACTCTATAACAGGCAATCCCTTGATACCAAAGTATTTTACACAATTTTAAATATAGGCATTAAAAAGGTTAACAGCCCTACAAGGTTGGTTCTACTCCAATTTTACCTTGTAAACAAGACGCCAGTCCTTGCCTGTCTCTCCCAGTCTTGTCCATAGAACATTCATAACCATCTGGCATTCAGTGCTAATAGACAGTGCACAACAAGAATAATTTCAGCAAAGAAAGAAAAACATTACTGTAACAAATTAAAATTCTGGAACGAGACAATAAGAAAAGGAATAAAATAATGCAATTTATATAGAACTCACAATTTCTTAGTGGCCTGTGCAATTTCCGCACATGCAGTACCATGAGGACCCCAAGGTGCATCATCAGTTGCATCTAACACCTGTATCAATAACGGCAATAGTCGACAAAATTAAATTAAAATATAGATTAAATTAGTAATGCTGCAAATGTGCAACTAATTGAAGACAGAATTCATAGCGCCATGACGATATCCTAATATAAAATAAGATTAATGAAATAAAATTAGGGCTAATTTATCAACTTGTTATGCATAGATCTTTAACTCTAATTGATCAATTTTTCGAACGATAATTTTATCAAACAATAAAACCAGAAAAGAAACAAAACAAAGAAAAAAAAGCAGAAAAAGTGAATCTTATAATACCTTCTGTTCGATCTCAGGAACCTTCAGGACCTTAAGATTTACCTCTCTCTTTCTGTAAATCAAAAAACAAAAACTCAAAAAAACGACTGGAAATTTGATGAGAGAAATTGAAATATAGAGAATTGAAAGCTTACATTTCGCGAACTGTTTGGTCAAAAACCTTCATGAAATCCATGATTGGATCTGCGAATTGAAAAAGTATGTTGGAGAAAAAAGAAAAAGAAAAATCTACTCGATTTTGAAGTACTAATTTTTTGCGTGCAGATCTGAAGAGGCAATGAATTAATAGTAAAAATAAATAAATAAATGAAAAGGGAAGTGGAGGTAGGAGAAGTGGCACCTTTGAGTGGAAATGTTAAAAGAAAAAGGAAAATAATATCAGATCTTGGCGCAGAAAGGAGGGAGAAGATGAGAAGTGTGGCCAAAATAATTTTGTTATTTTGGTTTATTATGTTGCTGTTTACAACGAAGCTGGCGGTGTAGTGTGTGTTTTTTTTAAGTAAATACTCCTAAATTTTGACATTATTTCTTTTAAACGGTAAGGTGAATTAACTTTTTATTTTAATACTTGTTTATATTAATTATTTTTTATATATACATGTCACTGTTACTGACCTATTTATTAGGGTGCCTACCGTAAAATATTAATCTTGAGCTGCCATAATTCTTTAAGAAAGAAAAACCTTAAGCTACTATAAGAATTTCCCTTTTCTTTTCTATCTTATAATTCCTTATTAATTTCCAATAATAGACATGAACATTTAAAGAAACAAACTAAGATTGAACTGGGAAGGGATATAAGAAAATGGTACTTTAATCATTGATAAAAAATATCGGCACTTTATGCATTCCATGTGTGAATAGCAAATATTCACATCAATAGCACATGTGTTTATCTTGACCAGGCCATACATGCATACATACTTAGGCCATCCCTTAATCTCTTAACCCCTTTTGGATATGCCTTCGGAATTAGAATTTGCATATCATGGTAAGGTTGAATAAGTCATATAATTGCTCCAAAACAGGAGATAGCCGGTGATTAGAGATATGATAACGTTCGATTCAACCTTTACAGGTATGGTTGCTTGCTTTAGAAATGCCATCAGCAATCCTTTCAGGTCTAAACTTGTCGTGTCAGCTTTTGAACACCATGATTCTGGGATTTCTGTGTAAGCCTAGAATCTGAATCCATATGCATACACCATTTGGAATTCTAATGTTTCTAATTTGGATTAATTCAGATGCCTCCCTGACAACAAATCTTGCTGGTAAGAATAGCATCAGTGCGTCTTGAATTATCAGTCATCTATGTATCTCAGGGTCAAATACATTATACATCGTAATACTACAGGACAGTGAACTATTTAAAACCCTATTAGAGCCTGGAGCTATATCGTTTTCAAGTTAGGCAGTGAATTTGCATCCAGCAATCCATTGGTCAATAATTAATTAACTCTATACGAATTTGAGATTGCCATTCATAACGCAAAGCAAGAAGCATTAGGCACCAGGATGCAGAAATAGCTGTTGTGCCATGTCCTGCAAAATATAAACCTTCTCCAAGTATCGACTATAGATTGCTTTGGTGAAAGCTGTCCTGCATTTTATCATTTGCAGCCTCCTTTAAGCAATAGCTGCATCAAGTCATTTTCAGTCGATCCCTCTTACTAAGTATTGCCTTTGGCCTTCACTGCATCCCAGATTAATGTCCCTTTCTCTCTTTCCAAGCTGTTGATCTTTCTGAGGGCTCTGTTAGGCAAAAAAACCTGTTAATGAAATCTGCAATTTTAGAGAAGAATTAATTAGAAATAATAATACAGCCAGGCGTAAGCAAGTCATTGAAACGTAACGAAAGATTGTGCAGTCGAAAAGGGTTCCTCAGCGAGCCTTGATTGATAATGCTTCTAAGTATGGAGAAAAGTCTCATTGCCTTTTTGAGATAAGAACTCCGGAAACAAGTTCTTGAAATGAAATCTGCCAAAATACCCCTGAAATCCTCGTCGACTATAGTTTCTGCTTGGACACGACCTTGGATTTCAAGGCTGTGTTCCCATCTTTTTAGCAGGGGCGGGGTTGAATCCACCATGAACCCCACCATGCTCTAACTTTACGAGTTAAACATACAAGAATCCACGAGGTTCGATCAAAATTTTGGATTGAATTGAATGTTTCTATTATGATATTTAAGAACTCGAAATATTCTTTTTCATTTGAATGATACAGACCGATTACCTTCATTCTCCATAACAAAATTATTGTGTTATGGTTTTCCGTTGAAAAGCCTAAAAGTGGGCAGTAGACCAATAATGCCATTGCCAAATAGAGGTGGATATGTATCCTCTGCTAAAGCTTGCATAAGGAGGCTTACCAAAATTCAAAGGTTTAAACTAGTTCATTTTCCTCACCAACTCCTGGTTATTTATAATCAAATGTTGCTTAAACCTGTCGGTCATTACATTTCACCTGCATTATTTCAATTATTTATCCATAATAATGATGTTAAAGATAAATCCATTATGATAATCCCAATTACCAGATTGCTCATCTGTATAAAGATTTAGCACTCCTTCATCGGTGCACGTCAAAAAGTTGAATCAAACCAGCACTTAGTACTGTTTGAATATACGAGAGAATTTGCAAACGTGATAACCAAAACAGAGCAAGAAAAAAAAAGAGCAAATAAATGAAGTGGCAAGGCATCTCAATTTATACTTTATAGAATAGAACATCTAACAAGAAGCCGATTAAGAAGAAATTACAGCTGATTAAGAAGATCAACAACATGCTGTCTTGGGAGTGGCAGATTCGGGTTCGGCATGTTTACAGAGAAGCTAATCGTTGTGCATACCTGCTTGCTAACTTCCCTATTGGAAACCATGATCGGTGGAAGACTTGAGAGATATTATGTATCAAGATGTTATGGTGTGTGGCCTTTGCTCGTTTATGCCACGTGTAGTTTGTTTTGGCTTAATGCCTTCCTTTTCATTGAATAAAATAGAACATCTTACCATATATTCTTCTTTTCTTCTATGTTCCAAGTATGGAAAGATCATGGAAAATGTAGTCTAGAACTACAATTTCATCCATTTGAAACCTTTTTCTTTAGCTTCAATTGAATTTGGTGCATATTTTTAACATTTCCATAGAGAAAAGAAGGAGAAGACCCTTTAATGCCATCATGTCATGGAGCTTCTTCTTGATTCTTTCTGCCGTGTAGAAATGACTAATAAAGGAAACGAGTCCAAGAAAACTAAACAAGGCGTAATAAGGAAATTGAGACTCAAACTTAAAAGTTTACTTAAACTGAGATATACATTTACGGCTGCACTAAATCTGCTGGTATTTCGTCCAAGATAACAAATTTAAGGATTAAATTCAACTTTTTTTTAACACTTGAATCCTTCTAACTATGTCAAGTAGGGATAGAATCTATTAGCAAAAGCAAATAGGGTGATGAGTTCAAATCCTAAGTGTGTGCACGTCTGGACTGAATCACTCCCAATTATACATGAAATGACGGGGAAAAGAATTCTCCAAAGAGGAAACAGTGTTGTTACTTTGTAAGTCAATCTCTCAACAAGTAGACATCTGTAAGAAGGCAAGCATTCACAGCAATGGCACTAGTCATTGTTCAACAATATACACACACACGCTACAGCAATATAGCAAATCCATAAGTATATCAGCATATAATTTTTTGAATCCACTAACACTAACTATATCTTTTGGATTAGAAGTTGTAAACCATGTTCAGGTTCAACAAGCATTCTAAGGACAGGAGAATGAACATAATTAGGTGACAAGGAAATTCTGAACTTGGAAACAATAAGGGAGATAACAATTTTCAGTTCTACTATGGCGAAGTTTCTACCGACGCACAAGCGAGTCCCTAATCCAAAAGGGATATAGGCTTGAGGAAACTTGCAAGCTTTAGAGATCCCATCAGCAAACCTTCCAGGATTAAACTTGTCAGCATCTGGTCCCCAAATACTTGGATCTCTATGTAAGGTTGAAATCAAAGTCCACGTGCATACACCTTTCGGTATTATAATATTTCTAATTTTGACTTCTTCAAATGCCTCCCTTACCACAAATCCTGCTGGTGGGAATAGCCTCAGGGCCTCTTGAATCACCATTGTTACCTATACAAAAGATGAACGACTTCAGAATTATGCGATCGTATGTGCTTAATTTAATATTTCAGTTTGATTAAAAATATAAAATTGAATTTGTTTGCACTTTCTTTTATAAATAGTTATTAAAAACAGCTCTAATTAGTGCGAATATATAATATATTCATAAATTATCTTAAAAAAAGTCACAGGCATCGTCACTATTGTAGAGAATTAGTTTTTTTTAAAGAAAGTCAATTTCTGATAAGAAATTCAATAATTAGAGGTGATAGATGGCCCTACCGTTTTCAAGTTGGACAGCGAATTGGCATCTAACAATTCATCATTGCAAAATTCTGCAACTTCTGCTCGGATTTGAGATTGCCAATCTGGATGTAAAGCAAGGAGCATCAAACACCAAGAAGCAGAAATAGCAGTCGTGTCATGTCCTGCAAAGTATAAGCTTTTACAATTGTCTACTATAAACTGCTTTGGTGAAAGCTTCCCTGCATCAGTGTTGTTGACAGCTTCTTCAAGTATTAATTGCATTAGGTCCCTTTCAGTTAAACCTTGTCTTTGGCGTTCTTGAACTGTGTCCCAAATTAACGACTCTATCTCTCTTTCCAAGCTCCTAATTTCTCTGTAGTTCTTGCTAAACAAGAAAAGAAATGTTATCAAGGCTCAATTTGTAAGTTTTCAGTTTTTGTGATTTTTCAAAACAGTTATAAGAGTTAATTAGGAAGGTTAAATTTGTGGCAGCTAAAACTTACCGAAAACCTGAGAAGCCAAAAAGGGTGGCATGCTTGGTAAGGGCTTTATGGAGAGTTCTAAGCTTGGAGAAAATCTCATTGCCTTTGAAATAAGAGCTGCCAAAACAAGCTCTTGCGATCACATTGGCTGATAGACCCTTCAAATCATCATCCACTGTAATTTCAGCTTGGGCACCACCTTGAGTTTCAATGCGTTGCTCCCACTCCCTTATCAATGGTTTGGTTGATTCCACCATTAGCCCCACCATGCTCTGCTACATTTTTCATGGACCACACTTTTAATATTCTACTACTATCATCAATAACTTTTATCTCTTTTTTTTCCCCTTTTATTTCCTATTTTATGAAAAGAAAATTTTCTGAAAATGACACACATAGATATACTTTTCATCAAAAGATATAAATATTTTGACACCATGAAAAACTGAGGTTTGAACTCATAATACCCACTTCAGTTCCAAATATAATTCAATTTCAAACAATCAGAATTCATTGTTTATATCTGATATTTTAACCTAATAGTAAGATGATAAAATTCTACAAAACGAATTTCATTAGGAGGAGGAAAAAAGAAAGTTTAAAAGAGTTACATAACAGATTACCTTGACCTTGAACATGAAAAATTCTGGGGCAACCATTTTGCGCTGTAAAGCCCAAAAATGGCCATTGGACCTGATAATGCTATTGCCGAACATGGGCGCAAATCTTTTAGTGACATAAGGAGGTTTCCCCAAATCCAAAGTATTGCACTGGTTCATTTCCCTCACCAACTCAGGGTCTGTTAGGTACAAATGTTGTTTAAATCCTGTTGAATAAGTGTACACTGGACCTGCAATTTTTTCACTAGTTCAATTTATCCTGTCGCCTTCATTACTATAACCATATCAAAGAAAAATACAAGGTTGATTCTCTAAGAAAATATGAAAAATGTAATTAATCCAGCAATATGACCTAGAGTCATTTCCGACATTTTTGAAATTAAAAAAGAAATCCAACTAAAGATACTTGACGTTGTAATAGAAAAACAAAAACAAAATTTGTTTAATTAATGTACCAAAAAGAGATTGTACAACTACTTTTATGTACATAGAGATATAGGACAGAAGAAATAAATATGAAAAAGAAATAATTGTACAATAATTGGGCAGTGATGTAGGATTTAGAGGTAATAGTGACCCAATGATGTATGGGCCAGAAAGAATAATGTAACAACCATATTTAATGAAACAATAATTAATGGGCCAACTTTGATTCTGGCTACTTCTGGACTGGACCGGATCTACTTGGTCCCCTTCTTTTGACAGCTCCATCCACCTGCCACCCGGGATCCTTCTAATTCAACTCTTCTCTCACATTTCCCAACTTTTTTTATTTTTATTTTGCCCCTTGGCTTCAAATATCCAACCCCACTCATAATTGAAATCTCAAATCAAGTTATATCATATGTTTCACGAATATATCAAATGTCAACTACTAGATTACGTCAAGAGGACTATATTGATTATAAAGTTCTAAGAATATTAAATTAATACTTTTAATAATCGACTATTTATTTCATAATGTTTTGTAATAATAAGAGGGCCATCTATAAATTTTATAATTTAAGAAAGAAAAGAAAAGAAAAGAAGAAATAATAAAATGAATGCACATTATGAAATAGCTAGTTGTTTGAGATACGAACTATATTAAATTGCGTGGGTCTATTCTATATGGTACAATATCATGTATAAATGCATTATTCGAAGTGGTTGTCGCCAACATATGCAATAGATATACATAGCAATCATATATAAATAATGAAACCCATGTTGCCTGTTGCCAATTAAAACGATGCAACTTCAGTGAATTGGTCAAATTTTCAATTACCAAAGGAAGAAATACCATTTGGCTAATTGATACTATAAAGTTATGAATTTAATTCTGTAATCAGTCGAAACCTCCTCAATTTCTCAAAAGAGGAAAAAAAACATCTAAACGTCTGAAATTTAAAAAAAAAAAAAAAAAAAAAAGGGAAACAGGAAGTTATAGAAAGTAATTAACTGTAGAAACATACCGTACTGTTTCCTCCAATGTTCAAAGTAAGGAAACACGATAGAGGTGTAGTCCAGTGCTGCAATTTGATCATGGGGTGGAGGCTCTTTCTTTGTCTTCAACTGGATTTGCTGCATCTGAGATAGATTTCCATAAAGAAAAGAAGGAGAAGGACCTTTTATACCTTGAATATGGAGTTTCCTCTTCACCGCAAATGGACCAAGCAAGCTTTCCTTGAAGATATGAATGAAGCAGTAGACGAACCCAATAACACCGAAAGCAGATAGCAGAAGACTATAGATCTCCATTAATTACTTCTCCTCTTCTTTCTTATTACCTCTTTTTCTCTTCGTGTATACTTATAAAGACAGTATCAAGTCTTCTACCGACCAAAATGCTTTTGCTTATAGAATAGGGCAAATGCAGCTAGCAATATATATATATATATATATATATATATATATAGTAAATATTTTGACCAAACTTTCATTTTCCCTTATATCATGCATGATGCATGCAAGACGAGGGGCGGAGCAGCTCTAGTTTAGTGGGGTCACGTGAACTTTTTAAAAATTAAAAATAAAAGAAACTCTTCTAGTTTTCTTTTTTTCTTTTCCTATTTCTAAGACCTCTTTGTCCAGGGAAAATCTAGTTGTGATCCACTTAAAATTTAACTTTATAGAATCGACCCTACTATATATATATAATTACTGAGAAACTTATTAATTTATTGACTATAGTTATATAATTTAATATTAAATACTATTATATTTTTAAAAAAATCAAAGAATATTGTTTAATTACTGGAATTATAGTTGTTATTTAATAAGAAAAACAATATATTAATTGTATTACAATATCATCAATATAATAATTCAAATGAATATGAAAATTACATGTTCTTATTATACCAATAAGATAAATACAAATTTTTATGTCCATGTATCAAAAATGTGTATATTAACACAAAAAAAAAATAATCGTCATTTTCAGGATAAATGCATGAAATAAAAAATCAACTCAAAAAATAATCATTATTTTTAGAATATGAATAAAACTTTATTTTAGTTTAAGAATACTGCTTTTATTGAATCGTGGAATGATGAAACTAATTATATTAGGCACTAAAATGACACAGATATAAAATTTAAAAAATATAAATATTCATTTGTTTTCATTTATTAATGCCCAAAAAATTAAAAGTGAGTTTTGATAGAGATAAAAGTAATTTCCTAGTATATAAAATTGTGAGCTTGAAATATTTTATTTGTTATATATAATTGTTCATGCAAATTAATGAGAATTCATCAATGGTGATTATAGATTTATAAAAGTACTTATGATGTTTCATATTTTTTATTTTTAGAAAAACATTTTCAAGCCAAAATCTTTGTCCACAGAAACAACAATTTAGCGTATCTCCTCCTTATACATAGAAATCAATAAAATTGAACTAATAATTTTTAATAATCCCAATAACATATATAATGATAATTTAACTTAAAATGAAATTATAACATTTTATATTTTTCAATAATTAATTTAGTATATAAAAGAATCATACATTAAAATGATTGGAGGATGGGAATGAGGTTGTATCTAAGGAACATAGAAAAGTTGTCAATAGGAGAAGTTGGATAAAGATATTGACTGACGCCGAATTTAATTGCTTCCCTCCATTTCTCTTCATTCTATACCGGCAGTCATTTGTCAACGTTATGCAGTTTTTTATTATTTTCGTTCCCCTTGTTTTACATATATGCACCGTCCTTATTATTATTTTAATTTTTTAAATATTTTTTTATTTATAAAATCTATAAACAAAATTTTATGTAAAATATTTATAATTTTAAAAATATTTAAATTAAATCTGTACAATAATTATATATCATTCTTGCTAAGAAAATAATTATTATTATTTATAATTGATAATATATCATAGAAGAGGATGATTTTTTTTAAAATTTATTATTAATATATTCACTGTAGATGTATGTAAAATATTATTTATATATCAACTTTTACATTTATATTATAATATTATTAATATACTAATAAATAAAATGAACTAAAAGTTATATATCAGCATTATGTTTATGTATAGATATTTAAATTTTTTATCTCAATTTATATAAATCGGTCAAAACTGCAAATTGAACACTGGACGATAACTTATGCACTAAGTTAGCACCAAATTTCTTTTTCTTTTTCAAATAAAAACCTTTCTTTAAAAAAGACGGTACAAAATCCTGAGTTAAGAGAGAGCTGACAACTGTTACATTTTGCTAATGTGGATATGTGAAGAAAAAAATGTAGCACAATAAGTTTCACTTGAGAAATTATATAATATTGCGATATATAGCCTTAACATTAAAATATATTTATATTAATCTTTAAAATTTATATTATTTTTAATATGTATATTTAATTTTTGATACATAAAATTTTATAATTATATAATAATTTTAATTTTTAAAATAGTAATATTAATTATATTGGTAGTTTTAATTTATATAATATTAAAATTAATTAATATATATATAAAATAATTTTTATATTAATGTATTAATAAATTTTTTAAAAAATATTAAAGATATTTAAAAATAATAAGTTTGCTATTATTTTTTAAAATATTATAAATTGATAGTAAATATTAAAAAGTATATTAAATTTTATCTATAAATTTAATTTATTTATAATAAAAATAATAATAATGACGACACAATACACGGATAATCTATTTTATTTTAACTTAAAATATTCTCTTTGATCACATCTTTATGCTTCATCTTCCTTTATTATTTCTCAGTATCTAAATGCCTCATCCTTTCATTCTTATTTGGGTCATTTAGTAATGGAAGAAATGCTAATTCTAAGCTATTTTTCTTTAATCAAACCAATGAAACAAAGAAAACAACTTTTTTAATTTTCTCTATAAAAAGAAAATGGCACAACTTAAATATGTAGCGAATTAGTATATCCATGTTCAACAAAAAAACAATTCAAGAATAATCAAGAAAATAGAAAAAAGGAAACACGAAGTTTAGTTAAAACTCACAATCAAATCCCAATTAAAAAGAACATAGAAAATCACTAATTCTTTCTTCTTCTTTTTTAAATCTCTTCAAAGTTCAAAATCCTTCCTTCTTTTAAGACATTACCAAAATCATTATACTCACCTTCACCACCATCATATCCGCATCTTTCTATCTCTCTCTCTCTCTCTCTCTCTCTCTCTATTCCAACCACCGTTTCTTCTCTTCGAGTCAACGACAGCCTCCTTTTCTCTTCTTCTCCACTGACCTTCAAAGACTGGGTAATGGCGAGATTGAATGCGGTAGTAGCCATAGATGTGAATGGTGTTAATGGAGATTCTAGATGATGGACGGATTTGATTTTTGATTATTTTTAAATTTAAATAATCAAGTAAATCAACACGCTCTCTCCAACCTTAGACAATAGACAATAGATGATATAAGAGAGACATGGTGAGTGTGATTGGTAGCTTTTACTACAAAAAGAGGGTTTCACTTTCCAAGAGAGAAATTATGTTAATGTAAAAAATTCAACAATTAAATTCAAACAAACAAAAAAATCTAACAGAAGATAGGCCTCATATGACACATATATATATATGCTTCTTTTATTTTCTTAACTAAAAGAATAAGTCCTTATTTCTTAATCATCTAAAATTAATAGATATTTAAATTTTTAATAATCAAAAAATCTATTTACACCGATTCTTTTTTAAGGAAAAATTAAAAACTATCAAATTTTTAATCTGCGAGTGTTTTTCGGTATCTCATTTAAATAATAAATATTCTAATTTTAATTTTTTACGGTTTTGTATGATGTAATTTAAATTGTATACTTATATGTGTCCCGACATATTACATACGTCAGTGACCTTATCACATGCAATGAATTTTTACAAGTATAGATTCATTCATTGTGACTTGTGAGTGTACTGACCAGCTCACACACCTTACACATTAATGATTTATTGTCTAATTAACTCTGTTGAGTTAACCATAATTAATGCAAGAAAATGAATCTAACTATGAAGTCTTGAATACGTAGAGGGAATTAACAAAAGAAAAAAGTCATTAAATCATGTTATTAACAAAAACAAGAAAAACCTGGAAGACTCCCTTAAAAGGGGAATTTCTTTTTGGGAAATACAGGCTTATGTATACACTTGCACACTAGTAGAAATCAACTATCTATAACTTATCTTTTTCTTTTTCCACAAGGCATTAATATATAGAAAGGATGACGTTTGGTTTTCGGTTTTTCTTGTATGCATTCACAGTATTCTAAATGATCTAATCAAAGAGAAACTCAGATAAGATATCATTAATTTTAGCAGTTGAATAGTTAATTAATGTTTTGTAACGCATGAAGTCATTAACTCAGAAAATAATAATGTATTTAGAAGAAATTTTAAAATATCCAAAAAAATTTATTTATTTATTTATTTAAAGAAAATGGAAATTATAAGACGACCATGAAGCAGATCCAGCATAATGATTGGTTGCAATAAGAGCGGGACGAGGCCAAGGAATGAACCATATAATAATATTTGGGCACTATTAAGATAAGAGTAGGGACTGCCCAAATTTCATTTGATCGAAAAAAATAAGTCCTATCGCTGCCCTTTAAAAGTGGACGCATGATTAATTAATCAGTCCTTATGTTAGGTCGTGATTTTACTATTGTCTAGAGTCTATAGTAGACTAGACCCACCATTTCCTCTCCATTTTCTACTTGCATTTTCTTCAACCAAATTCACCCTAAAATACACACAGTGTTAATTACTTTCTTTCACAAATCAAGCAGCTTAGTTTAAGCAATTTAGTTTTTATTTATGAAATATAAAATTCTTGAATCCAATCGTCATTAGTTAGTTATCTATCAAGTATGGCTGAATTGGTGCTTCAGTCGATTTTAGCTTCTTCTTTTTTCAGATTTTAGTTTAATACATTTAATATGATGAATTTACCAACAGTGAAGAAATCATATAGTCACAGATAAAATGGTATAATTATTGTTGCAAGTACAATTAATTCTGAGGAGATTTGAATGGGCCATGCTTTAATTAGAGTCAAATTCTACCGAACATAAAACTGGATACGAGATCTCAGCCACCAATATCTTGTCTTCCTAAGCAAATGAAGTGGAGGAGATCGTTGGAAGTCATCTCTTCAGTAGATTTTGGAGGGATGTTACAAATTATGGATTTCCAGACCCATGAAGTGACTGCAGAAGGCCATGGCCCTCTTTATCTTTCGGCCTTAAATTTCTTTCCAAGCTTTCACCTTTTTCTTCTAACATTTTATCTCCGTTCTTGTATTTTCTTTTAGCCACAAATATAATTAATATATATTAATTGTTGAAATAGATGGATAAAATATTTTTTTTAATTTACCACTGTCAAATTCCACACTTTTTCTAGTTTTGATTCCATGAGAAATTAACTCCAAAGGATGTGGAAAAAAATCTCAAACCAGAGACTATTACTCTTTCTCATAATAAAACATGGTTAATTTTGCTTAAAAAACGAGGTAAAAGGAAAACCGAAGGAAACAAAAAAAGGAAAAGAAACGGTTACTATAAAGTTTTTGATCTAATATATATAAAATAATCAATAGATAAGTTTTAACTTAGTGGCAATAAAACTGTGTTAAAAATAATGAAGTCTTGATTTAAGTTTAATCTGTAAAAAAAGGAAATATAGCAAACAAAATATTGCTTTATTAAGTTAATCAGTGGTTATATGATATTATTAACGCGAAAATCAAAATAGTAAAAAGGATGGAACCAAAACTTAAAAAAATCTGATGAGAGCAATCTTTTTCCAGTACTATTAAAAGAAAAGGTTTATTCCCTGATGAAGAATGCTAAAACCAGATGGCCCCATGAAAAGATTTGAATACAAAAGATCACTTCTTGTACAAAATATGATGTGTATGTCTGTGATGGTGCCTTCCTATAATACGCATGAAACAGAAAGAGAAACTGAAACTGATAAGTACCAAAACTAAAGGAAAATAAAAATCAATTATGTCACAATAATCATCAATAGATTCTTGGCTATAAAACAATGCTTTCAGATTTTGATATGAAACGAACAAACCATAGCATTTCACATCATCTGCACGAGCAAAGAAAATGACATTACACAAATTATATCCAAAAAATAAAAAAGTCATTGACCTCAACAGCAGCAATAATAATAATAATAGCATGCAAATTATGCCCTACATATATATATATATTTGTTTTTAGGTTATTATCATTGTATTGCATATATTTAATTTAATGAAAGAGTGAATGTCAAACCGGGTAGTAGGGGACCATATTCAATCAAATAATGCATATAGGATAATCAATCTTCAAGGTCAATTCTCGTTTAAGAATTAGTCAGTTTTACGAAATGATCATGGAAAGTTAATGTGGTACCACCCAATTCCCTGGAGTTTTCTTTAATCAATCCTTAAGTTAAATTAATTCTGCAAATTGTTTGGGTTTCTTTTTCTTTCTATTTGCTATTTTTCTATATGGTAGTTAAGTAATTGTTTAATGATTAATTTTGATTTCAGTTCTTAGATTAATTCAGAGTGCAGTTTAATTCTGGTATTTAACAACACCATCCGTCCTTTAAGCTATTTAATATATAGACTAGCTTAGCTTAAAGGTTAATATAAACCCTTAAGCCCGTATTCTTGAACTAATTGTTCAATAGTCCACCAAATTTAGCGTGCCCTAAAATTCAATTCGTTCACAAATTTTAATACCATATAAAAGAAAACTTGAGGCCTTGAGAATTGTTGATGGTGCATATTTCTGAGGTAGAAGTTGAGTATCAGACATGAAACTCAATAATATTTTTTAACGACGTGTTTGATTAAAATATACTAAATATTTCATTTTATTTACATATATAAAATCTATTTAAATGAATTTTTATGTTTGTTGTGTTAAATAGTAGCTATAAAATTCATTTGAATGAAATGAATATATTAAGAGTAAAGGATAATAAAAAAAAAAAAATCAGTAAACTATCTTATAGTTTAATATATTTTTATTTGAAAGTTTGTAATTTATTTCTACTTTTGTTTACTTTGGTACCATGTGAATATGATTGTTAGCAAATAACGGTTAAATTGTAAAACACCGTTAGCAAGTACTGACGTGGCAGTTAGAAAAATAATAGTTATTCTATACCATATCAGAATCTCTTAACAGTATTGTGCAATTTTTACGTTATTTGCTAACGGTTACTATTCACAGGTACTAAAATAAATAAATAATTAAAAAATAAATAAATTACAAACCCTAAAATAAAATTATGTTAAACTACAAGATACTTTAATGAAGTTTTTTCTTCAAAAATTTATAGAGAAAAAAAATATAAAATAAAATGAATGACAAAGTTGAAAAAAACCTGTTTTATCTATTACAGAACTCATTTAAATTTTTTATCGATTTAAATAGAATATAATTTACCTATTTATAACCAATTTTATAAATTGTGATCAAATAAATATTGATTTGATTTAATTTATTATTACGATTGTATAAGAATAGTTATTTTTTATTAACCAGTTGCATATTAAAGAAAAACAGTTTTTATATTTATTTCTCATCTTTTATTTAGGTTGATA
The DNA here is from genome assembly GCF_019578655.1 of Ricinus communis. NCBI lineage: Eukaryota > Viridiplantae > Streptophyta > Magnoliopsida > Malpighiales > Euphorbiaceae > Ricinus > Ricinus communis. Next base: position 30,419,623 of record NC_063258.1, read on the forward strand.
TTTCAATGATTAAAAAAGATGGAACACTTTACAACTAATTTTTAATCTTTTTCTGTCCTTTGTAATGATATTGAGAATCTTTCATGATATACATATATGTAGTACTAAAAAAAAAAAACAGAGAAAAAGGAAAATTTTTCCCCTTTTCTTCCCTCTCCTTTTACCCTTCTTTCCTATCCTTCCTTCCTCTTCTAGTTTTCTTCCCTCTCCATCACCGACGGCCTCCGCTCTGCGCGCCCCCCCCCACTCTCTCCCCCCCGCCTGCGCCGAACTGCTATCACCGCCGCCAGCTTCTCGTCATTCCCCTCTTAGCTGTCGCGCTACCTTCCTCTTCCTCCCTCCCCAGCTGCCGACGTCTGCATAAAGAAAGGAGTTGTCATCGTCGAATCAACCATTTGCTGATGTCCAATCACTCGTCCAACGTTGGAATCGAGCTCCTCGCCACCGGAGACCCCCAAGTCGAGCTTCCCAGTCGTGAATTCCTCGCCGGTAGCCTCGGTCAAGCCTCATGGCGCAGCGCCTTTCCAGCCTCGATTCGGTGTCTTCCGCCGAGTTTCCGACCAAAACTCTTATATTTTCGTACTCCTCGCAACTCAAGCTTCACGTACGCCCTTCCGGATTTGAATTACGATATTGTTGGCAGTACGGGTTTCCGGACCCTGGTGTTTTTTGACGCCAAAAATTTTGTATTTTCGGCTCGGTATAATTTTATTTAGACCTTAAGAATTATTTTATAATTTTTGAAAATATTGTTGACTATAATCATACTGTTTATAATTATTATACATGTTATGATTGTGCTATTGGGATGAGGCGACAGTGAGACATTGGCATCTGATGGGTTGCATCAAGACCATGTGCACACCGATGATAATCTGAGGCGGGTAGTAACGATTATTTTTGAATTTTGTCTGGTCAAGTATAATTCTTTGGGCTGTGTAAGTTTGACTGACGGAGGAAGGTCTCTGGTCGAGCGTTGCTCTCTGGGCGCCGGCTTATTTGTGATAAAATGTCGAGGCTGGATTTAAAGACCCTGGTTGAGCTTCACTCTCTAGGCACCATACCTATTGGAATAAGAGAGCCGAATACTAGTATTGGGGTTAAGGTTCTGCTGAGGCACTCGTCCCATAAGTATTTAAATTGTAATTTCTTCCTGAATTATGATATGACAAGTATTTTAGTATAATGTGACATGATATATTGATTTAATAAATGTTATATCGAGGAGACTCTAATTATTTTAGAATTATATGATTTTAACTCACTCTAAAGGCTGACAGTCACAAATCTAATTTTTCAGGTGACAGTTAGGATTTTCCGCCGACTTGTGTTTGACAACCCGACTTCCTTCTCTATCGGGCCTATTGTAAATAATTTCATATTTTTATATTTTTAATTATTTTAAATTCTAAATTCTCCACAGTAGTATACTTGATATGTTATGTTTGATCTGGTCTGTAATAAATTGTAGAGTGTTATTATTGTCCAGTTAAAGACTTGTGTATGGCATGTCAGATGGATATAATCTTGTGCATATTTGAAATGTCGATTAGTAAAGCTTACTACGGATTTTAGTGGTCTTAAGCCTACCTATTCCTTAGTGCTGGTCACGAGCCCATAGATCGGATCGTGACAGATAAAATTGAAGAAAACTTGTTTTATCTATTGTAAAGCTCATTGAAATTTTTTATCGATTTAGATAAAATATAGTTTACCTGTTTATAATTAATTTTATAAATTGTAATCAACTAAATATTGATTTGATTTAATTTATCATTACGATTTTATAGGAATAGTTATTTTTCATTAATCAATTGCATATTAAAGAAAAACAATCCTTATATTTATTTCTCATCTTTTATATAGGTTGATATTTCAATGATAAAAAAAAATGAAACACATTACAATTAGTCTTTAATCTTTTTGCGTTTTTCGCAACGATACTGAGAATCTTTCATGATATACATATATATATATATATATAGAATAGACTTAGTGAAAATAGTCAAAGTCAATGATGTGGATGTCCATTAAGTAAAAAGGTTAGGAGCTTAATTATGACGAATGTAAATAAATTATAGATTATGAGTAATACTTTTCTGATGCAAATTTATTTAGTCCCAATGTTTGTCTTTTATATATATAATTATCCAACTTTAGAAATGTTATTATTTTATTATCTGATATAAGAAAGTAAAGTAATTTTATTTATTGACTAATAGATCATAATTGATTAACAATTTTTAGCTATTGTCGGTGATGCATCATATCTAGATTAGTGGATGAGCCATATATATAAATATTTTATATTTAAATAAAAAATAAAAAATATAATTATAATTTTATAACCATTCTTTTGGATTCCATACATCAGAAATGAAAAAAAACAAAAAAAAAAAGAAAGAAATTCAATTTATTAATCTCTCTCTATATATATATATACACCCATACCTTATTATTAAGTAAATATATCAATTTATTAATAATTTTTTTATGAATTGATTAAGCAGCGATTTTAACAATTCGATTCTTAACAGTTCAATAAATCAAAGTATCTCTCGTAACTATTAAATAGGCACTAAATGGAATCTCATCCAATAATATTCAATTGACGCTGTTGTTTAAGATAATGTTGTTTAAATACACACAATAAAGAATATTCGTTAACATGTGAAACCATGAAGAAACAATGTTTCATTTGCAAACACTATTGGAGACAGAATGTGAAATGTGTTGCCCAATCTTGAAAAACATTCAATAGCATTTCTGTTTGTTTTTTTTGTTTTCAAAATCCTTTACAACAACATTTCTTAAAACCGTAAGGAGATATGAAAAATAGCATTGACGATATATAAGACTAGAAACCTATACATGGCTGTCTGCGGTCGGCCATGGAAAGGAATGATTCCAACAAATCTAGTATGCACCTTGTTTAATGAAGAGTTGCTAACTCCCCCTGGCTAGACCTTTTCAAAATCCGAACCAGCTTGGTCGAGTTTCTTTTCTAAGTTTTGGATTGAGTTTAGCAGTCTAATTATATGGATCCAAACTCTTAACTAAGTCTAGCCATTATTAAAAATAAATAATCTACTTATAACTTTTTGGCGAATTAGAATTACAATTTATCGACCTCAAAGTTTAGATTATAAAAATAATTTGATAAAAATAATCTGAATTTTATAGATTATATGAATTTTATTGTTAATATATAGGATAACTAATACAACAATTCGATTACAAATTAAATCCTAATATATTTTATTTAAAAAAAAAAGAGCGCATTGACTTGTATCGAGCAAATTGTAAATAGTTAATATTTAAATAATATATTTGTGTTGAAAATAAGAAAAATATGTATAATGACTCGCCATTACTTTATGTTATGTAATTCAGTTATTAAATTTTATTTTATTTTTTATCAAAAGAAATGTGGTTGAAATATCAGGAGCAAAAATATTAAATTAAAACTTAAATAAGTATAGATGAAGTTAGTAATGGATAATGATGGTTGAAGAATTAATAGACAAAATAAAAGGTCCGTCTTTGAAGTCGAATCAATGCGCAAGGTGTAGTACTGAAACTGAACAGCACAGCACATGGAAGCTGATATACTAATGACTATTACAAGATAAGAATGAGAGAATCTTTTATGGTTATAAACATGAAGTTTGAATAGGCCATATGTATATCTCCAATGCCATGCAACTTTCGTGACTGCTGATGCCCAGCTACAAACAGGCAGACATGCTGATGCCATTCATCCCTTTCAACATAAATATTAACCATAATACATCTTTTTAATAGAAATCTTCTATTTTAAAGAGAGACTACTTCTTTATTCATGACAATCCTCATTAAGGATGTTCCTTCCTATCAGCTTGCTACAGAGAACAAAGGTACAAAAGGACTTAATTATATAGATAGCAGAGAACAAATCCTAATTAATTTTGCCTAAAATCATACTAAGCTATAGTTGGTCAGTTACTTGAAAGTCATACATGTCATCATCATCACAACCCTTTGGAGTTCTAGTTCACGCATATATATATATATATATATATATGTACATTGTTCAGTATTGGTTAATAACACTTTGGTTCTGTCCTTGTTGCTTAGTCTCAGCAGCCGCATAGCCATAGTCATCCAAGTCTGGGTAGTAAGTTGAAGAAGCAACTTGGTGACTTCCTTTGTCTTGAAACAGAAGACCATTAAAATTGACAGGGTCAATAGGAAAACTGAATCCTGAATCCATTAACACACCAGCTGCAGCAGCATCTTCAAAACCAGCATTATTACTTGGCAATGAGATGTTCGCAGTGCACTTGTTATCCATAGCAATTGACGATGAATCCGAAATGCTTGAACCTTCTTGAGATGGAGAAACAATATGACTATTTATGAAATTACCACCCAGTTCAGACATATCCAAGATTCCAGGCAAAGAAAAATGAACTGGATTGTCTAAATCCAAGCTTTGAGTATTAGTACTACTGACAATGGACTCATAACCTGTATCATGAATATCAGATAACATAGGCAATGTTACTGAACTTTGAGTTAGTGAATCCCAAAAGGTGAGGCTGAAGTTGGTTTCAGTTTTTTGGACACTGGGCAGTGAGGAAGATGTTAAGCAATTAGGATCAGTAGTAATTGGATTTGGATTATGGCTGTAATTAGCAGAAGCAGTAATGTTACTGCTATTCTTCTGGTTTTCTAGGCCTGTTTTCCCGCCAAATAGCTTCTTCTTTAACTTTGTATTCCAATAATTCTTCACATCATTATCTGTTCTTCCAGGTAGGTGAGATGCTATGAGAGACCATCTGATTAAAAAGAACAAGTTGAAGTCTTGTTAATTAATTGATGAGAACACTACAAAAATAAAAAAATACTAAACATGTTTAACATACAAATTAATGAAAGCTCGAATACAGACAACCAACATTAATTAATTATGAAGAATCAAATAAAAATTTTTGCTAAAAATGAAAAACAAATAGACCAACTTGCCTGCTTCCCATTTGACCATAAAGAGTGAAGATGATTTTGTCTTCCTCCTCAGTAAAACCTCCATGTTTGATATCTGGCCTGAGATAGTTAAGCCACCGCAAACGGCAACTCTTGCCGCATCGTTTAAGGCCTGAGCAAAAATTGAATATATTATAAAGTGAACAAGAAACTGCACATTGCAAAGGAGAAATATTGATGTACAATTTTATGTAACAAAAAGTAATATCATAGAGGCAAAGAACATACCAAGAAAGGCATAAAAATAACGCAAAATCAACACTGTCAAAGTCATTTAAAACGGAGGGTTTTTCTTTTCTTCTGAGAAAAGCTGCAGCTCTCATAATGCACGGACACATAAAGTAACCAGTACTGGAACAGGATCACCAGTAAGGAATAAAAGAAAATAAAAAAATCTTATACCCAGTCAAAAATGTAAGTACACGGATTTGTCAAAGTAATTATAGTACGTAATTAATTGGAATATATGATAGTGAAAGAAAACTGAAAAAGAAAAAAAGCAAAACAAACAGCTCGTTAATGCCTAAAAATGGTGGAAGTTTAGCTACAAGGTTCTGCGGCCATTTCAGCTTATTCTTGTCAGTAAAAAAAGAAAAAAGAAAAAACATGCAGGCCATAAGGAAAACTGAAACAATTGCAGAGAACATGAACAATAATCTGAACATAAACACGAACTCTCATTTGAACGATAGGGGCATTTTCTGCTTCTTCTTTTTTTCCTTTCAAACACTAAAACCATAAGTGTGTTATGATATAGAGGAGTCATATTTGCAGGAAAGATGAAAAATAAAAGAAAAGGAAGTGGATGTATACCAGCTTTGTGTGGCAAGGCAATCCAGTTGCCACCAGTGCCATGAGCCTCAAGGTATCGTGTAAGAGTAGCATCTTCTTCGGGAGACCATGGTCCTCTTTTCACGTTTGCTTTATCACAACATGGAGCTCTACCCATATCTTTAAATTTCTTTGCCTTCTGTTTATAATTCTCGGCTAAGTTAAAAGAAACTAGACCCGAAAAGACTAGAAGACAGAGAAAGAAAGAAAGCAAGAAAGAAGGAAAAATAAGACACGCAAACAGTTATAATAGGCAAATTAAGACAGTGAGGTTTCTTTTGGTAGAAGAAGGGTTCATATGGTGGCCATCGAATAGATATATAAAGAAAAAGAAACACTATACATTGACTTTGTTAGGACTTTTTGTTTGCCTAGCATTGAACATGTCTTTCTTTAGTGTTTTTGTATTTTAGTTTACAATTATAAAAAGGCTTCTTCTTTAATTTTCCTTGATTATATTTATATGCATATAATACATATACCTACGCTTGGTTGGACGCAGTCAACAATCACACACCATTTCATGCATTGACTGAACTTGCTTAGCAGACTAGATATCAGAAGAACAGTCAAAAACAATTATCCATCTCTTTAAGCAAGAGCTTTTACCATATCCATTTTTAATCATAGGATATAATGAACAAGTTTGGATTAACTCAATTTGTGTATTGGGATTAGTTTCTAATATGGGCGATGATCATGTATTACTGTCTGGTGGAGAATGTGATTGTTAATGCCTTGTTCATTTTTATATCATTTTGCCAAAAAGAATTAAAGGGCGTACGTATTTGAAAATCTAGACTAATGGGTTGGCCATTGTCATTCTAATTTAAATCCAGTATAACTGCAATATGAGAATATCATCAGGCTGCTAGAGTAGGAACCCTAGTTAGATTATGCATTTGTTGAATTAATAGTCCAAAACTTCTCTTATCCCCGTGTAATTTTATTTTTTCTAGTTAGTCAGGAAAATAAAGTCGAGCTCTACTTAAAATTTTTTAGCGATTCATTATACTTTTTGAAAAATTCTTATAAATATTCTTGTTTATACATTAATTACATAAATAATTGATATATATTCATTAGTTTTAAATAATAGAATATGTGTCAATCATTAATACCAAAATAAAATATAAAAATAAAAACACACGTATATTCAATATTATTCTCTTATTAATTATTGTTGTGTTATCCCTATCTTACTAGTGGCTTATTGGTTTTTCACCCCATTGAAGGGGTCAGAGTGGTTAGTATAGCACATCTGGAAGGGGATATAAATGTGAAGAGAATGATGATGTGGAAAATCACACAAGGGCAGTGAATCCAGGAGTACATCCTGGAAATTACTGAAGCAAATTTTGAATATAGCTACTTTTATGGTTGGTTCCCTTTTCTTTTCTTTTTTTCTGCCTTTATTTAGTTTTTGTACCAGATTGGAAATTTGCAAGTCACGGATTATACACTCAGTTGCCATTTTAGAATAATTATTCTGCTCTTGTTTTCTTTGTATTCATTCCCAAAATAATCATAGCCATATAAATTTTTTTCACAAAGCTTTTAGGAAAAAAAAGAAGATAGCTAATTTCATGAGAAAATAAACAACAATGATAATGTATCAAAACTTGATACATTAGTTAGACACGTCTAATTTCAAAGCGCTAGATGAATGGTGACCATGAATTGTTGAGAATTAATGGCCACAACCATGAATGCATAAACACCCATTTCAACACTTTTTTCTGGAGTATCCAAAATTTGGCAAATCCCCTTTTTCAGAAATTTTAATGTTGGATTTTAGGCTTGATTCTTGTCTTGCCTTTATCCCTTCAATAATAAAAAGTATTCGACTATGTCCATTGATCCTTTGAATGAAGACTGGAGAGATGGTAAAAGTTAGCAAAAGCAACTTCTCCACTTATTTCACTCATATTCGATTGTCTGTGTTATCTAGGAAAAATAAAAATTAGAAACAATACTAATATTTCATCATTACGGTTAGAAAAATAATCGTGAATTACTAAGTTATGATTTATAAAGTACATTAATCATAAAATACATTCATTATTAATGATAGAGACTGTATATTAAAGAAATTCAATCAAACATAATTGTGACAGTCTGGCTCAGCCTAACCTAGAGAAGCGGTTTGATGAAGGCGAGAAATGGATGTCGGAGCAAGAATAGAATGTATGGACAATGAGCGGCTTCTGGTAGACTTCTAGAATGACAACACTCTAGGGTACGAGGTATATGAATAAATCGAATTGCACATCGAAATAGGGCAAAAAATAGTTGATAATATATATGTAAATAGTTGGAAATAATCACATTAGACGTTTTTTGGTTATTTGGCTGTAGAGTTGTAAAAACTTTAAAATTAAACGTGTTTGGTTCAGAGAAATTTCAAGATGGGTGAACTCCTAGAAAGTTCTCAAACCCGCCAAAATGACAAAACCGCAAGGCTAGTGGAGGATCAAAGTGGACGATATCTCATGTGATTTTTCTAGGTCTAATTCCAGGTCGTTACAATAATACTCATCGTATTAATTCAGGACATCAAGAAAAAAAAAATTATTTTTCAACTTTCTCATTTTTATATGTTTTTATTAATTAAGTCAAGTTTGAAAAAATTAATTTAATTGATATTTATTTTTTTAATTAAAAAAAAAGACTTTGAACCTAAAAGGATCGTGTGTAATTGTACTTAGAAAATGCATAATGCGTATATCCTAATTCAAAACAAGAGTTATTTTGACAGAGAATCTCCTAAACGAAACCTTTTACTATAATCATGTGCTCAATTAGAAACAAAGTGCAAGTAGTAATAACAATCTTTAACTCCTCCTTAAAGCAAAAAAAATAAAATTAATCATAATCCTCTTGAACAATGCAAGAGAAGTCTAATTAAAGTCTTGGCTTTCCTTTTATTCTAAAGTTTTGCAGAATATTTAATTGTTTCACGCAAGCTATATATAACATTAAATTTCACTTATATAGGATTTTATTGAAATTCATAAAATTTGTAAAATTTATTTATAAATTTAAAATTTACATATTTTAAATAAAATAAAAGTTAATTTAGTATTCGACATAATTAAATTTGTATAAAATTAATTATAATTAAATTAAATTATAACAAAATAGATGAAATTTCTAAATAAATCCCACATTTATAAATCAATACATTCCATAATATTAAAATATTCTTTTCAACTTTATCATTTTTTTTTTTATATCCTTTAAATAAAATAAATTTTAACCAAAAATAGTATTACTATAAATGTTAAATCTAAACTAATTTACCAAATGAGAAACAAATAAACAAGTTCATGGAATTATATCTGACTTATAATAAACTTTTATTTGTCTTATTCTAAATGCATCAACCAAAAAGAAAGAAAAAAGAAAAACAAGTGCCACATGTACGCTGCTCACTACACTTTGTTCTTTCAACTTTTTGTTACTGTTTTTTTTTGCCCTTTAAAAGGGTTTTTGATACTGTGTTTTTCAACAACTGAACATCTTCAACTTTCTTTTCAAAGTGAAAAAGAACATCAACAAAACGAGGGTTAACATAAAGGACAAATAACAAAAATATTCATTTTTATACTGTGTTTTTCATTTTTATTATGCGAAAATATAAAAAATACTGCATTTTAAAAAAAATAAAAAAAGGCAATATTTAAAAGAAATTACAAAGTAAAAATAATATGTTGCATGAATTTAAAGATATTTATGAAAAGATCCCATATGCACGCAGATAGTGAAAATTAAGGCTATATTACCAAGACCAGTAACAGGCCCAACATCTGCCTCCTTCACTTATATAAAAAAAAAGTCCAGCCCAGTAGTAGAGTTGTTGTTAGTTTTAAGGCTTTTTTACACAAATCTCCTTTCCTAGCGAGTCAATTACGTTTTCAATATTAACATTTCATTTCAAATGCTTTTGTTAATGGCACGTGTATTGTCCTAGAAAAAGTATTTTTTTAATACTTTTTTCTTTACTCATTTATTTTTCTAAGTCTATATTATTAATAGTGATTACATTTTCTTTAATTAGTTGAAATTTTTATTTAATTAAAAAATATCTTGATATTTTAAAGCTTTAAAATTGTCATAGGGACATATTTTAACCACTATTTATTTTAGAGTACTTTCTATAATTTATTTATTAAATTAAAATTTTAGATAAATACTATTTCAAATTAAAATATTATATTTGAAGCAATTGTGATACATATTTTTTGAGTCCCAAAAAATATGATAGCCTGTGAACTAACTAACCATTTTCTTTTCATTTATAAATTTTATTATTTACTAAATTTTATTTTATGAATTATTTTACACTCACCTTCATAATTTAAATTAAATAAGAATTACATCTATCACAAATTATTTTGAAATTTTCATATTCTTCTAAAAATAAAATACCTTGAAGTAATAAATATTTTAAAATAAAAAATGAATATAGCAGTATATTTTTTATTCTTGAGAATTTTTCTTCAATTAACTATAAAATTAACTATATTATTTTATAATTTTCTACTGTTAGTGTTTTACTTTTTTTATCTAATAGTATAAAAATCTATGTAAATCACTTTTTAGTTGTAGTCATGACTTCGATTTCTTTTCATTTTTTAATTATTTTTCGCATCAACAAAACAAATATAAAACAACCATAATCAAACATAAAACAAGATAAATCTAAATGCTAAAATATAATTTTTTTTTAAATTATAATATTTTAGATCTTCTTCAATATGTAAATAACAGTTTAAGGAACTTAAAATTATTTTTTTAATGAAAAAATAAAAAATACTAATTTCTAATAATTTAAAAAAGAAATTAAAAGCACTTCTTTATATATCTAAATTTCAACCAAACATCAACTAAACAACAACCAAATATCAACAAAATTATTTTATTGCATAAAGACTTAAAACAAATAAAAAAGTATAAAATTTGGTATAAAAATTCATAACGTAATTGTAAATATGGTCTAAAAATTAGAAGACTCCATATATATATAAACCAAAATAATTTCTTACAAAACGTTTTAAAAAGTTGAATTTTTTTACGAAAAGCAAAATCCAACAAATTTTAAAAAAATCAATATGAAATATTTTTTTCTTTTATGCAATAAAGAGAATTACAATGAGAGAGATCAAAGAAAGAAAATAAAAGAAAAAAAGAAATTGAGACCTACAAAAAAATAATAATAGTTCAAGAAAATAAATTAAAGACAATTATTCACAAATCTGAAAATTAACCAAACATCAATCATACTAGACATCAACAAAATATCGGGATAATTATGTTAATGGTCACTTAACTTACACTAAGTTTTATTTAGGTCATATAACTTTTTTATTTCTTTAAGTCATCTTATTTTAAGTTGAGTAACAAATTGGTCACTGGTCTAAAATCTGGTAATTTATTCACCGGAAAGAAAAATAAAATTTCTAATTTTTCTAAATCTACAACATAGAATCTCTAATGCAATAAAATGAAATCCCTAATTCTAAAGCTTTGAGCAAAGCATTAAATCCCAAAGTTTTAAAATCAATTTCAATGGCCTAGTGTCGTAGACAACTAGGAGAAAATGCTATTATATACTGTAAGTTCTATATATTTGTTATTTTGTAATTAACATTTATATTTAATTAACTTGGTGGTTAGACACTCATTTAATATTTAAGTTTTTACACCAAATAGGAATTAATCGTACATCTTCAAATAGATATGTGATATGTGAGAAATATAAAGGAAATAATAGCTTAAATAGAAACAAGTACAAAAATATTACTAGTTTAGTGGTTGGACACTCTTCTAATTCTTTTATTTTTTACTTACTTTTTTTATTGTTATTATTATTATATGTTTTTACTTTGAAAAGTAATATCTTGATAAAAATAAAAAAAAATAATTAATATTGATTAATTAAGCTGAAAAAAATAATATTTATTGTAATAATAAATAAATAAATAATAGAAAATGAGAAGACATGAAAAAAAACTATAACCAAGATTTATTATCAAAGCCTAGAGGATTTTTATAAAGTCTAAAGTTGTGTTTGATTTTTGATCAAGGTAATAGTTTGGTTAAATGATTTAATGGCTAGAATAGTGACTTATCAATTCTTTAAAATATGTGTTAATCTAATATTGAATCCTTTAGACATGTCATTATTTTAGCGAATTAAATTACTAGATTTTAGATAAGTAACTAATATATTATCCAATTTAAAATTAAATGACTGTAATGAAATAAGAAAATATATGTCCAAATTGAGACTTAATGTAAAATTAAGTGCTCATTGATATAATTATCACACAAAATATCATTCAACTAATATAACATCCAAAAATTTTAATTTAATTTAATAATAATTCTTTAAGGATAATTTAATAATTATTTATTAAGAATTTATTCAGATATTAATAAATATTTTAATCCTTAACATCTTTTAATTTATTAATTATTTTTAATGTATATGAAAAAAAGGATAAAATACAAAAGAAGTTGGTGGTGAAAAATGGAGAAACATACTAGTGGATGTTAGTCCCATAATATTCTCAATTAAAAAAATAAAAAATAAAAAATGGGTAATTCATAAATAGTTGAGATGACGTGACGTGGATATGAAGTTTCTGGATGGTGGTAAAGATTTATGGGTATTTAGTGGTCGTGTATAAAAAAGAGTGTAAAAATGTATTAGAATATAATTTCCTCAAATTTTAAAGCACCATTTTTAAAAAATAAAAATAAAAAACTCTCTCATATTGACCGAAAATGCAAGAAGTATATGCTTTTTTATGACATTTAATCTCATCATTTATTAGATTAAGTTTGTGGGTTGACAAAGGAACTTGTAGACTATAAAATTAGTGAAATGTGTTTTAATCCTTAATCTGTCAGAAGAACAAATAATTTAATATGTTGTGAGAAAAAAATCTAGAAAAGTATGTTACGATTTCGTGAATCCACAGTTTTTGATACATGACTTTCTCTTTGACAATTATGCATTTCATTCAATTAATTATCTTGAAAATATATATATTATTCTAATATCATTAGTAGTTAATGGCATATATTAATTGTCAGCCGAAAGATTAAAACACAGCAGCAGCACCACTTTATCAACGAAAATATACTTGAGAATATTAAGGTGTAACATAGTATCTTAATTATGATTTAATTTCATGAATTCGACAACAATGGGAATCTCTCTCTAGAGTTTCCACAGATTCTCTTAAATAAAAAGAAAGGAGAAGAAGAAATAGAAATAGAAATGGAGCCAATGGAATGAAATGTAGTAGGGCACAACTTCACAACTCGCAAGGGGCCAAAGTGACATGATGCTTCAATGTATCACACCCAAACGTTAAATAGAATTATGCATGAATCAACTTCACTTTATATATATTTATATGATAAGACATAATAAATTGAACATCCCTATTATCTGTTTATCTTCTATCTTTCAAGACTTTTAATACGCTAAACTGACAACCCTTCCGACTCCTTGTTCAATTTATTATCTTTTTGGATAATAGAAAAAAGAAGTGTTTGTCGGATAATTAATATATATTTATTAATTTTAAATATTAAAATATGTATCATTTACTAAGTAATAATGGAAATTATAATTTTGTTAGGCTACTGTCGTGAGTCTCCGAACAAATGAACATTGAACAATAAACTTCATTCAAAAGGATTTGAAGAATTGTTAGTGGCAGCAGCACCTAAAGCAGCCATTGCCAGATGATGAAATATTTGTTATTAATGTTACAATCTGCTGCATTCTTACATCCTTATCACAAACAAAAAAATAATTCAAAATGGAATTATCAAAACGACAATTTTAAATAATAATTTATCTTATCTTATTCAGTTTATTTTTTATGTCCTATTCGCAAATTTAACCTACTTAATCAATGATTTTTTATAAATTTGTTTGAATATGCTCATAAATTTAATGAGAGTATAAATTAACACAGAAGATCATTTGATTTTTTTAATAATAGGAACACCCGTAAGAATTGAGGCAAATATATGCCAAAGGAAACACACAGTTCCTGAGGCAAATAGCCAAATAATGGGATAAATAGAGGCATGAAACCAAAATGACAAAGACAATATGATAATTAGTGTTGAAAAGGAAATATCAAGGGTAAGTAAAAGGTCCCCCCACGACACCAAGGCATGGCAACTTTGATATTACAAATGCTGCTTCAGGCTCCTACACACCATGCCCAGGTTTTGGATAGTGTGGACCTAACTTGATGAGATTCTTCTCCTGCTATTAGTCTGATTTGCAAGACTTTCACTCACCTACCTTTGTCATCTAACACTCAAGTCCTAGTTGTAAAATCGACCAGAAATGAGAGGTGAGTATTCGGTTTATTAGGTTTAAAAATAACGTGTTTTCTTATATATTAAATCGAGATATAATAAAATATGTCAATTATCTAAATATAAAATACTTATTTTTTTGTGTTATTTTTATATTTATTGTAATATTTATTTCAAATATATATATATATATATATATATGAATAAAAAAAATAATGAAATAACAAAAATATATTTGAATTAAAGGTAATATTACTATATAAAAAGATAATCTAATAAATTAAAAATTACATAAAAATTATTAAATTTGATTTAATTATAAAAAAAATTCAAAAGTTTCATGACAATGATTTCGATCCGAATTGTTATTTATATCAAACGTATAATATAATATATATATATATTAAAAAATAATAATAGATAGGGGAAAAGGCAAAAAAAGCATCGATATAAAGATGAGGGCATAGTGGGAGCAATATCTATCCAAAAACAATTAGAGAGTCTTGTCAATGAACCCCACCATCCCAAATAGATAACATAGAGATTGAGTGAAGCCAAAGATTGATTTGTTAGAAATAGATAATATGAAGAATGGAGTGGAGCCAAAGATTAGTACAATTAATAACCATCACTTTTAAAAAATTGACAAAACGTTTAAATCCAAAAAAATTAAATTAAGAGAGAGAGAAGGGCCACTCCATTGTCCCTTTTTTACACGATCCATTTAATTTGTCCCTTTCCCATAGTCAAATTGCAAACTTTGGTATATGTCTACTTCTTCCCCACACACACACACACACATATATATATATATATATATATATATATATATATATATATATATATATATGTGCTTTACCTCCGACCACTATTGTCATCATTTTGTGCTTCAATTATGTGGGTTAAGTCTCAAAACATGGTTTGCTCTTTTAGACCAAAACTACCGACTGAAAAAGTTTGGGATCTCCAGACCCTTTCATAAAGATTAGATCTGTATATATCAGATTGCGATCTCGAACATCCAAGCATATTAAGATGGAGTATATTGGGTGTGAAATGTTTCATTTGGACCGTCGTCTATAATTTGGAAGGACCAAAAATGAAAATTGATTTGAACCAGAAAATACTAATCTATATATGTAAACTGTTCTTAATTCAACATGTAAAAGACAATTCATTATGGTGCCATGTGCTGAGAACCACTTCAACGATCAAGTTAGTATTTGGACAAAATTGAAAATACAATTGCTTAAACATTTGAAAAAATGACACTAAAGAATAAACACCTGCAAAATAGACTAATCTAAAGAGATATGATAAACTGATAAAATAAGAGATTTTATCTTTTAAAAGATGGTAAAGATAGAGAGCGGACATGTCTCTACTGTTGTTAGCTTATATTAGTGTTTCTTTGTCAATCTTTTAAGTTTCTAATATTTAACTGCGACGAGCTATAGCAGCACAAGATCACCTTTTTTGGCGAGAATATATAACATAGTTCAATATTTGATATTCTATACTTTTAAAAGTAAATATCATAAGAAGAAATATGGATATTACATAAATAAGAATTAATAAGTATATCATGATATAAAAAAATAAAAATAAATATTAAAAATTATGAATTACATGTAAATAAATATACTCGTAGCAATCATTAATCATGTTGATGGAGTAGCAGACTACAATTTTACGGAAAAATGCTTCACCTGGTGTACTAAATCACATATCGACTTAATAGATATTTTTTACGGACCCGATTATTTGAACGTCAAATAAATTCTTTTTTTCTCTATCACTCCCATAGAGGGAGAATTTGACACATTCATAATGGAGGACTATAAAACTCCTATAGAAAGAGAATTCAATATTATATTATTTTTTAAAAGTTATATTATTTGTTTATTAAAATTAATTAATATAAAATAAAAAGAAAAATCACCATTAAGCTAAAGATGATCAGAAATTGATAAAAAATGAAACTTCAAGGATAAGAAATTAGAATAAAAAAAAGAAGACGTAAGACGGCTAGAATTTTGTTATTAAATAAATTTATGGTACAATTCTTTATTAACTAAATAATTGAATTATATTTTGTTGGTAAATATAAACACGTCCCTTTATAATTTGTTAGAATAATTTGTCCGGATCAAAAAGGTAAAAATGTAAGGTGTTTTTATTCTTTTTGAGTCATATGTAATAGTGCAAATGAGCAATATCTTGATTGCACTTAATGAAATTTGAGTTTGGAGTTAGAGTTTTGTAATAAAATTTGGATTTTTTTTTTAAATAATAGTTTTTATCTTAATTAATGCTGTTGTAGAGACTTAGAATCACTCCTCCATTAAATAAATTGAATTTTCTCTCTGCCTTGTCGTCTCTCTCTTCTCTTTTCTCTCTCTTTCTCTATGTCTCTTTTTATTTTAGAAACAATGGCATCCAACTCAATAAACAAGAACAAATAAAAAAAAAAATCGTTTTCAAAGGTGTAGTAAATTATTAATTACATCAGCATCTTCATAATTTATAGAATTATTTGAATTTTCAGCTAAATTATTTTTTATTTCATCTTCTTCATAATAGAAAATTTGTGCATCTTTCCTTGCATCGCCATTTATTCATCTTCTTCTTCTTCTTTTTCTTTTTTATTGTTCATTGTATATGGGTTATACTGTATTTTATCACCACCTTCCATCAAACTATCGTATTCATTAAATCCAAATATCTCTTCCAGTAATTGTATGTGTCGGTTATTATACGAATCATCTATTGAAAAAGCAAGTGCAAGAGAAAAAGATTAAATTTTTTTTACAGATTTTGGTTTTATTTAACATGCTCAAAAATCTTTCACTCAATCCTAGCTTTATGGCAATCCATAAATTAAATTGTATTATCTAGTTGTTGAAATTAAATTGTTTTAGTTTTCAATGATCTTTTTATGAATTGTACCTAGATTAATGTGAAAAAAAAAGAAAAAAAATTGGTGTTCATTGTTAAACATTAGAATCGAAAAAAAAAAAAGACTTTGATAAGATTTATGATGACAACTTGTGTATCTTTAACGACGGTAATATATTATTTTATAATAGTGCCAAAAAAATTAATGTGTTTTGGTAATTTAACTTTTCATTTTGCTAGCTGATCTAAATCAAACTGATATGTTTAGCAACATTTTTATAGTAAATTGTATAACATTATAGTTAATATTTAAATATTAATTCACTAAAATCTAATTAACTTATAATTTATATATTTATTATTTTCACAAATATGTTAATTTAACTACATAATTGTTTTAATTAATTAATAGAATAAAATTATTCATGCGCGAAGAACTTGATTGGTTACCAATTACAAGGTGAAAGGTAAAGACTGCTGCATTTTGGATTAAAAAATAAATAAATAAAAGAAAGAAAGAAAAAAAAAAAAAAAAAAGAGAACTCCATTTTTTCTAAATAAGGATAGTAGAATCTTTGGACAAGAGATAAAATGTACTAGTATCCAAACACACCCATTAAAGGGCACACCAACCAAGAACTTTCGGGAAGAGAACCCATCTGGCTAAAGAGGATCAGGCAACACTAAAAAGCCAACAGTTTTGACGAGCACGCTAACTACAGAATCGCTCCACATAGACTCCATTTTAATAGCCCCATCATAAGTGGTTCCTAATTCAGCCAAATCTTGGAACTACCGTCCGCTTTGTCTGCCCCTTTCTTTCGTTATTGCATGGTAGTGTGGTATTGGATCAAATTACGACCATACCCTTTACATACATTATAATTACAATCCCGTCTTTTCTACTTGACGGTTGAATTAGTTAATACTAATTTCATCTCATATTATTTTTTCGCCTTTTCAAATTATTTTTTATATTATTTATTATTTATATAAATTTGATATTAATATTAAAATTTATTTTATTTTATTTTAATTCTGAATTAGATATAAAAATATCGAAATATTTATAAAAAATAAATCATAATTAAATTTAGCAAATACTTTATTAATCTAAATCAACTACTAAAAATAAATATGTAAATATAAAATATATTTGTTAATTATTAAGATTAGTCATTGCACTAAAAGGTGTACTAATTATTAATCATTATATTCAAAAAATATATAAACCTTTTAATAATATTAGAATAATTATTTTTAAAGTCTGATTTTTTTTAATTTCTAGTATTTTATTTATCCCAATAGATTAAAAACTCAGTAGTGTATCTTTTATACTTTATTTTATTTAAGAATATTTATGGTTCAAGATATTTTATCTTTTAAGTATATGAAAATCTAATAATAATTAAGAGTTCAAGATTTTGCTATTTTTATTAATTTAGTAATATAATTTAATTTTATAGTTAGAAAGGTTATTGAAAGTGCTTAAATATTTTTATTTTTATTTTTATATCTTGTACCATTTATTTAAAATAAAATAGAAGTCGATATCAATATTGAATAATTATTAATATTATTGAATAATATCCCATACTAAGAAAAAGAAAGAGCAAGCGGCGCCAACTTAAGACACCCAGATCATAATCAACTAAACAGCAGAAATGATAAAAAAATATAGATTGAGTAAATAATTGAGAATCTTGTCCCATTAATTAATTTATTAAGGCAAATGTGACCCAATAGAATCCTCATTCCTTACATTTTCTATGGTTTATAAGGGCGATACCAGAAGAAACCATAGATTATGAATTATTCACAGATGGGGGCCATGCTACTGCTACAAGAAGAAGAAAGAGCACTAGTGTCTATCTTGACCGCATCTCTTCTCTCCAAAAAGTGGATTAGCCGATTAATTATGAAATTTTAAAGAATTTGGTCAATAACAAGTGGCACTTAAGAGATAAATTAAAAAGATATTCAGGAGATAAGGACGGGTTTATCAGTTCAACGTCCACATCATCGACCTAGTTTCATTGGATAACAATTTAGATATTCTTGTTTAATCAAAGTTGGCATAATAATAATACTAAAATCACATACTAGTTTGATACTCTCTTTCTTGATCTTATTCTACCATTTGTTTGTTATTGAAGGAATACTAATGGTTATGGCAAAATCGATCTAACAGAGGCACACCCATAGACTTAGCTTAGCTGACGATAGGCACACAGTCTTTACTTACTTGAGCTTGTCGATAATATGACTTAGCTCGAGCTCTGCTAAATTGCATGGTGCATGGTCCATATCGGCAGCTGAAAATAGCTAAGAATACTTAATCAGTAGAAGTCGGACCAATTTAGATTAGGTGGGCATGGGCGCCGGAGAATTTAAAAATCAAAGAAACATTTATTAGAGTCTGAAATGGTTCATGAACCCAAAAAGCATAGGGGGCAAGTGTAACAACTAAAGAAGATATAGACATAATAAAAAACAACTTCCAAATTCCGGAGGGGAAAATTAGATAAAAATGATACCCAAAAAGAAGATACAATTTCAAAGACAAATCGGATGATTTAACAAACAGAACATAACAAAACAAACTGTGCTACCCCCATTCCGGCAGGCCCTAAGATATCTTCTTGTCTGTACACAAAAAGCAGCAATCTTTTCTTCTTCTTCTTCTTTTTTTTTTTTTCCTTTTTTCTTCTTCTTGATTTCTCAACTGCCCCAAAAAACCGAGATTCTTGAAATCTCTCTCCCATCTACTAATATTTACAGAAGTAATTACTGTAATTACCGAATTCACCTTCATATTCACATAAGTCAGAGAGAGAACAATTAGTCCAAAAGGCCACCGGAATCAACTAAATCCCGCCGTTGCAAAAGAATAGAATTCAACTTCATTTCATTTCACCAGCTCCGAAACCCACCCAACATCAGGCGCAGACGGAGTCGGGTCAACCCGACCTAGCGAGTTCTCCTTGCTAAGTTTTGCATATATCTTTGCCCTTAAATCTCTTCCTGATTCCACTCTCTCCATTACAGGCTCTTCATCAAGACTGCAATCCCAGAAATCCTGCTGACCCGGTCCAACCCGAGATATGATCCGGGTCGGAGTAGTTGGTAGGCTACAGAAATTGGGTCGAAGAGATGACCCACGAGAGGATCCAAACCCAGGTCTATTTTGCATGACCCAGGAAGCAGTTGCGTGTCCAATTTTCATTTTACCCAGCTGCAAACTGCGCATAGACGCAACAAGCTCACTCGCCGAGTTGAATGACCCGAATGACCCTCCTGTCACTTGAGGGCTACTCGGTGAAATCGGTGGCGAATCCGAAGGAGACAATGGCGGCGAAGTTAAAATCGACGTTGGAGAAGAACCAAATGATCCCGCCTTAGTAAAGTACGAGTCGAAATGATGCCTCAAAGGCGACCCAATTTCCATGTCGCTCGGACCCGATCCAGACCTGTTACCTCTGGGGCTCTGCTGCGGCAAAACCCGAAGCTGATCAGGGGTATGGGCAAAAAAACAGACTTGACGGCGACAAGCCGGGCCATCTTTACACGGCTGGGTGCGATAGCGAGCCGGGTGCAGCCAGCACTCGAAAACACCATGGGCAAACTCACACGCATCACCTTTTTTACATCCACCTTTCCGAAAGTCTGGGCAGGCGGTCCCAGAGTAATGATACCGGCGGGGGTCTCTACGGCGAGCTTTTTCTCCGGGATGAGCGTACGGACATTCAGTCCAGTCATGTGACTGGCCACGTGCGCAGCGTCGAACTTTGAACTCGTACATGCGAAAATGATCGCATGAAAAAGCATCAACAGCCACGTCAAAGTCGTCGCTAAACGAGTCAGGCTCGTTCGAGGGTAAGTAACGGTGGAGCGCCGTTAAGGAATCAAGGAAAGGGGAAGTAGTGGCGTTACTGAATGGGGAAGGTAACGGTGACGTAGGCTCGTCGAGAAATGGGTCCCATGATGGGATTTGGACAGTTGGATTCGAATGTGGAAGATGTTCTCCGATCATCATTTTTGGACATTATCAGCGAGAAGGATTTTTGAATGGAGTTGGTGTGAGGAGAAGATGATGTGTGTCTCTTGAAATATAAACTGTTAGTTTTAACCATGGTTAGGTTCTACTTAACTATGGTTTGCGTTTAGAAATAAAATCTATCTCAACTTGATTTCAATAGTACTGATTTTGGATGACGGACTTATCTTCACCGTTGATCTTAATCATGATATCGATTGATTCTTTTCATGGGCCCAACCACTAGTGACTGTGACAGAAAAATCAATCTAGTCTTGTGACGGTATAACTTTGCATGTTTGTCGAAACCGACGGCTTACTGCTGGGTACCTTTGGATATTTTGAGGTTATTGTCATATATCGCAGGATAATCGCTGGAAATATCGTGATAGAGCTACTATTTTAAAGGTGGATAGTAAATATAAAAAATTATTAGTTCTAATTGTAATATATATATATTAATTTTTAAAATTTAAATTTTTTGAATGTAATTTTATAATTTTTATTATCTTATTAATTAATAAAATTATATTCTTATCAAACACCCATTCTCATTTTAAAATAATATATTTATTATATTTTAATATTATATTAATTAATAAATAATTTCTTAATCGGATGTCAATTCTATTTTAAAGAATATAAATTAATTATATTTTAATATTATATTAATTGAAAAATTAATTTTTAATTAGTTAATAATTTTAATTTTAGAAAGATTTTAAATTATAATTCTAATATTATATTTAATAATAAATTAAATTTTAATTATATAATAAAATTATAATTCTAAAAATTAGTATATCAAGTATGTATCAAGTTATATAATATTATAATTAATTAATAATATTTTTAAAATAATTTTTATTTTTTTGTACAAATAAAATTTTAAAATTTTAAAAATTAAAAAATTAAAAATAATTAATTTGCTATGATTTTTTAGAATATTAAAAATTAATATTACGAACTAAAAATAGTATATTAATTAGATTTTAATGTTATATTAATTAAATTTTATAATTAGATAATAATTTTATTATAGAAAATAATATTTTAAAATTATAATAAATTAAATTTTTAATTATATAGTAAATTTCTAATTTTAAAAATTAATAATGTTAAGTATATTGATATATTAATTTATAATATTAAAATTAATTAATAAGTATTTTTATATTATTATATTAATAAAAATTTAAGAATTAAGAATATTTAAAATAATTAATTTACTATTATGTTTTAAATTTTATAAAATAATATTAAATATTATAATTAAAAGCGCAATACATACTGAACGGCCAGGAAAATAAGTTGATTGGCTATAAAGAGCTTTTACAGTAATGTAACTTGGATACGATATTTTGGAGAGAAATAATGAGAAGTAACATGCAGGATTTGAGAAAAAGGAAGGGACACGTGGAAGAGAGAGCGTGTAAGTGGCAGCCATGCGGAAAAGGGCGTATTTTGAGTGTTGGTTTGGTTGGGTGCATTACGCCCATTTGTCATGAAATCTCTGCAAAGTCTGAGAGCCACGAACCATTTTGCAGTTAGGGTCCCACCAGTATGGTTAAGGAAAGCTTCCAGTGCATGCTAGCCCATTCCTTTTATTTTGATGCTTTAACATGCGCTGCAGCTTAATATATTTTATTTCAAATATAGGACAGGCCTATTTGGCATAGTTACTTGGTATTAAAAGACATAAATTTATATTAGATTAACAATAAATTTTTTAGTTAAAATTTTAATTTAAAATATTAAATATATAATTATATCGAGTTTAAAATAATAATTATAATTTATAAAAGTTATATCTAATATATTTAAATTTTTAAATAAAAAATAGAAATTTTTATTTCATTTCTTATAAATTACTTTTAATATATATATATATATCAATTTTATTTATTATCTAGAAAACACAGTTAAAATTTTAGATAAAAATTAAAAGGTATATTCTTTTATCGGTCACAATTTCAAATTGCCTAATGTTAGAAGTTTTTAATAATTTATATATATATATATATATATATATATATATATAAAAGTAATAATTGAAATGATCAAAATATTTTTATAATTATTATTTATTAATTTTGTTTTATTATAATTTTATATAATTTAATTTAATTATTTATTTTAACAGAATTAATTTGTTATATAAAAATAATAAATTTATATCACACTATTTATAATATATATATATATATATATATATATATATATATATATATATATTATATTTATAATATCAAATTAGAAAAAATGATATTTTGATTTTATTATATTAATTTATTTTATGTATTCGTCGGTATTATATTATAATATTTTATTTATAAATTATTTTTTATTTAATTTTTATTAATATTATTAAAAAATTTAATATAACAGTGTATATATAGATTATTTAAATTTTAAATTTATTACATTTTAAATATTTGAAAACAATCTAATTATGTGTATATATTTAAAAACTGAAATATAAAAAAATCGCAGTCATAATATAAAATTATGAAGAAATATATTATATATTTTCTAATAATAAAAGTAATAATTTTTTCTTATTTATTTTATATACTGTTCTTATATTGTTATTTATTTTATGTTAATTTCTATTATTAATATTATTTGCTATGATATAAAACTTGAAAGAAATAACTTAAGAATTAGGTTTTCATTATTGTATTATGATATCAAAAAGAGATACATCAGCCTTATATTTATACTTATATGTAAGACTTTGATAGAAACTAAATAACAAACTCTTAATAGCTAGACTCTAAATTTAAAAGATAAATACTTATCATATCCCAAATTTAAAAGATAAATACTTATCATATCCTAACAACTCAAAATCTAAACACTCCTCCCTCAAGTTGGTGCATAAATATCATACATGCTCAACTTGCCTGCATAAAGAACATGTGATTCGGGAGATCGCTTTGGTAAGGATATCGATCTTCGGAACATACTTTAGGCAATTCTATGATATTCTCATCCAACTTCTCTTTGATAAAAAATCTGTCAACCTCTACATGCTTTGTCCGTCATCTTTGGATTATAAGCTATATCACGTGTTGCTTTATTGTCACATGTAACCTAAATCTTTCAAAATTTGTTTTAACCATAAGGCTTCACACACACCAACAACCATTCCTGACCGGGCAACAACATTTTGCTTCTTGCTTCTCCATGTCACAAGATTTCCACCCACAAACGAAAAATATCCCTGCAGTTGATCGCTCATCATCGATTGATCCAATCAGCATCGGTGTAAACCTCTATGTTTTGCCAATCCATATGTTGAGTGAACAAAATTCATTTTCCATGTGCGGACTTCAAATCGTAAGATTCTTATGACATTCATATGTCTTTCTCCGGGGATTATGCATGAATTGGCTAACAATACTCAAAGCATCGCAAGATCGGATCTTGTGTGAGCTAAATACATTAATCTTCCTACAAGTCTCCGATATTTTCCTTTATCAGCGGGTACTTGGTCTACCTCGATGCACAACTTCGGCCTTCCTCAACTGGTGTGTCAACTGGTTGACATCGACATTCCAGTTTCATGCAATAAATCCAATGCATACTTCCTTTGGGACGGGAAAAATTCCTTTATTTGATCTTGAAACTTCAATCCCAAGAAAATATTTCAAGCAACCCAGTCTTTCATTTCAAACTCTTTGGACAAGTATTCTTGTAATGCCTTCCCTCTCTTGGATCATTTCCGTAACTACCATGTCATCCACATAGATAATGAGAGCTGATCTTCCCATTTGCCTTCTTTATGAATAAGGTATGGTCTCCATTACTCTCATGATATCCAAAGCTTTCATAGACTTTGAAAATCTCCCAAACCATGCCCGTGGAGATTGTTTGATCCATACAACGATTTCTTCAATTTGCAAACTTTCCTATTCGCATTGTTGACATACATCCAGGGTGGAAGCTCCATATAGATTTCTTCAGATAATTCACCATGTAAAAAGTATTTTTAACATCAAACTACTGTAATGACCAATCCAAATTTGCAGCCAAGGATAATAACACTCTACAAAGATCGATTTTAGCTCGGAGAGAAGGTTTTAGTGTAATCAATCCCATAGATTTGAGTGTATCCTTTTGCTACCAATCTTGCTTTGAATCGCTCGATTGTGCCATCTGCTTTATACTTTATGGTGTAGACCCAACGACACCCTACTGGTTTCTTTCCTGCTGGACAATCAACAAGCTCCCATGTTTCATTCTTTTGCAAGGCTTTCATTTTATCGTTCATGGCAGCTTTCCATTTTGGATCAGTTAAAGCTTCCTGAACACTGTTAGGAATAGATACAGTAGATAATTGATTTGACAGTGACTTATTTGATTTTTGACAGATTATGATTCGACACATAATGACTCATTGGGTATTTAACTTTACTAGAAATTTCAAGCTCATAACTAAGTTTAGGAATACCTCTGGTGGATCGTTCTGGTAATTATTTTCTCGGTGGATCGGGTTCAAGAATAGGAATATCTTCAGCAGGTGATTGGCGTGGTATTTCAGCTTGGGATTGAGGGTCTTCTTCACTTGAGGACTCTTCTTCAATCAATGGAGTTAGATCTTCTTGCTCAATACGTATCCCATGATTTTCTGAGTGATCACCAACACCATTATCAACCACTTCATACTCCTCCTGAAATTGATAATCTAATGTCTGAATTTCTTCATGTCTCTCCTCTGGAAATTCAGACTCAAAATACATCACATCTTCATGAAAGACTACATCTATGGATATGAACATACGTCGAGTTGGAGGATGATAACACCTGTACCCCTTTTTATTTGTTGCATATCCAAGAAACACACATCTTATTGATCGAGGAGCAAGCTTATGGCGGTGATGTTTATGAATATGTACAAATACTACACAGCCGAAGACACGAGGAGGTAAGTTTGATGTTGATAGAGCAGTTGTAGTATCATTAAGAACTACGAAAGGTGTCCGAAAATCAAGAGTCCTGTGAAGGACTTCGGTTAATTAAATACGGTGATAAGAGCTTCTCCCCAATATGATAATGGCATTTTTGCATGAAGCAATGAGGCACGAACAAGTTCTAGTAAATGCCTATTCTTTCTTTTAGCTACCCCATTTTGTTGGGTGTATAAACACATGTACTTTGATTGACAATTCTATTTTCTTCCAAATAATGCTTCATTTCAGAGTTATGGTATTCACCACCATTATCGCTGCGAAGCACTTGAATATGTGCATTATATTGAGTCTTAACATGTGTATGAGATTTCTGAAATAATGCACTCATATCACTCTTAGATTTCATTAAGCACACCCAAGTCATCCTTGTGCAATCATCGATAAAAGTAACAAACCAACGAGATCCCCCCAAAGTTGAAATTTTAGATGGACCCCAAACATCAGAATGAACAATCATAAAAGGTAAATGACCTCTATTAAAACTTGATGAAAAAGAGCTTCGATGACTCTTGGCAAGTTCACAAACATCACAACGAAAAATAGAAACATCAATGTTGTTAAACAAACTAGGAAATAACTTTTTTAGGTAGCCAAAAGAAGCATGCCCTAGTCACATGTTGTAACAAGATTTACGCTTCATTTTTTCCTTCTTTAGACCATCCATTGCAAACGCATGATGCAACTTGGAAGAAGTATTCGATTGCATGTCCAAGTAGTACAAATTCCTTTAATACCACGACCAATCATCCGCTTCGTTTGGATATCCTTAAAACAATGAAATTGGGCCAAAAATAACAATACAAGACAAAGCCGATGTTATTTGGGAAGCGGATAAAAGGCTGTAATTTAATGATGGAACAATTAAAACTGAGTCTAAATTTAAAGAATTGGTGGCAGTAATAGATCCCTCTCCAATAATTGGAACCTCATTACCATTTGCTATCAAAACAGATTTTTGTAAGGATGGTCTAAGTTTCTTAACCTGTCCAGAATCAAATGTCATATGATTTGAAGCACCAGAATCAATTATCCATGTATTATCACAAACAGATGTAGAAATATTAAACACCTTACCTTCCTTGCTTGTGGTTGCTACTAATGTTGAAGTTGATTCAACATTGTCCTCACTTGTTTTGGTTTTAGCAACAGGGGAAATCAGGAAATTCTTAGCTTTCCTTCTTTGTGGTCCTCGATTCTGATCCCACCAATTTGGATAGCCTACAAGCTCAAAGCAACAATCTTTGATGTGGCCTGACTTATTACAATGAGTACATTTTTGTGTGGACTTTCTAATACCAATAGATGTCTTTGACTTGTTGCGAATCACCATAGCAGCAGCATCGGAGTCTCCATAGTCTCCTTTTAATGTTACATGGCGGTTCTCCTCTCGTCGAATCAGGGCATAGCTTTCTTCTAGGCCTGAAGTAGACTCCTGACGTAGGATTTCTCTGCGAACCTGCTCAAAGTGATCATCCAGTCCAGCTAAAAATATATGCACCCGTAGTCGTTCAATAGTTTTTTTGTACGCAACCACATCATCAGGATCCTTCATGACCACTTTGTCTCTGTGATCCAATTCCTGAAAAATTGCAGTTAGTTCTCCATAATATTCAGAGAGAGATCTTCTATTATGTTTGGCTACAAATGCTTTCTGGTTTAAGGCGAAGAGTTGCAACTCATCACTGCCATTATAGAAAGCTTTTGATAAAGCAGTCCAGATTTCATGGGCAGTGGATAAGCGTAAATATCGCTTCATAATCTCTGGACTCATAGACATTAGCGACCATCTTTTCACCTTTTGGTTTTCAAAGATACCACTTTTCATACCCATCCTCCGATTCGGTGGTTTTATTTTTCCGAATATAGGAAAGCTTTTCTCTTTCAAAGAATATGCATTTCCATTAGTTGAGACCATACATCATAATTTGATTCTGTAAGCGTAATTCCTGCATTGAATGCTCCTTCAGATTGAATGATAATAGGTTTCGATCCAGATGGTTCACCATCTCTACCACTCATGTTGTTTTAAGTGTTTCAAAGCCTTTTTTTTTTTTGGTAGGCTCTGATACCAACTTGAAAAAAATAACCTAAGAATTAGGTTTTCATTATTGTATTCTGATATCAAAAAGAGATACATCAGCCTTATATTTATACTTATATGTAAGACTTTGATAGAAACTAAATAACAAACTCTTAATAGCTAGACTCTAAATTTAAAAGATAAATACTTATCATATCCTAACAACTCAAAATCTCAACAATAAAGTCTTGCTATACGATTAATAGATTACTAGATATATTTTTACTGAGTTTAGTTTTTTTATTAATATATATGTATTAATATTTTCTATTTTATAATGTAATTGTTTATTTAATTTAACTTATTTTACTCATTTTAATTCAAAAATCTATTTTTTTATAGTTTTATTTTAATAAATTATTTTTTATTAATTAGAGCTAAAGGTCCAAAGAGAGAATATAGCATATTTTTATATTGTTGTATAACTTCTATTTATAAATATTTCTGATAAATTAATTCACATTTTCTAAATATGTGAGAAAAAAGCTGTTTGGATAATTAAAATTGTATAATAAAAGTATTTAATATCTCTACGGCTGTTAATTATTTAATTCAAATTGAAAATTATAACAACTCGGCTAATATAGTATTAACTTTTCCTGTGTGAGATGTAAACTTATAAATTGGATAAGAATATAAAATCAGCATTTTCTTCAATTATACAATGTAATTAATATAGATATTTTAATCAAATTCCATGTAAAACTCGGGTATCTAACAGTTGAATAGTAATGCCTGGGGAAGCCGACAAAACTCCCCCCAAAAAAAGTTTAATTCCGTACGGAAAATATAAAACCAAATTGCACGGCCAAGGTGAAACGTGTGACAGATCACGTGAGGAGGACAAATGGTAGTAGTCAAAAGCGGGAATGGTATAGTACACGTGGTTGGTGTCACAGTTGAGATGGCTGTTTCCTGACTGACACTCTATCAAAGAAGATGAAGATGCAGACCTAGACGTGGCAATGGATTTTGGATATGATTCCTTACCTTTTTTTTTTTTTTTTTAAATAAATTATTTTTAAGCCTTCTCTCGAGATCTCCATGATGCTGACTCTGCTTTTTATCTTTGCTTTCACTGCTGTTTTTTCCCGGAATTTATAAGAAAAAAAACTTTTTTTTTAAAAGAAATCTTGAAGATTATCCTGAAGGAGCTACTCCTGTGTGGTGCTCGTATCGTATGGGCGTTTCTTTTTCATGTGCTCCTTAGGAATATTAGTGAATAGCTCTTAACATGTTGCATTCTTAATTGGTTTTTCTTTTTTGTGTTTATAAATGTAGATTAAAAGTGGTACATGAAATCAATTAAGAAAAAATGTTTTTCTTTTTTACTGATATGTTATTTATTTGTGTAATTTTTATATCAGCCTGAAATTATTAATTTAATAGTAAACAGCAAAACAATATAGATATAAATATTGAGTGCAATATTAATTGAGATTCATATTCTATAAATTTTATTTTTAGTATTTAATATATAAAATAATATGCTATTTCATATAATTACGTTTAAATATATCGATTAATGCATTTATAAGTAATTATAGATGTTCTTTAAAAAAATAAAAATAATAATTTTAAACAGAATTATAAATTGATACTCGAATCCTTCGAAATTAACTAATATAAAAATATATCCTATATAAACACTTTGCTTGCGCTGCAAGTTGATTAAAGGGTAAGGATTAGGATCAAAAGACAAACAAACACTGCCCATTAGAATGTAGTTACGGAAAAAACCAACAAGTAATTACCCAATTTTTTAATTAATATAGGGAAAATACATTAAAATGCAAGACTGTCCAAATTTAGTTGAAGATACTAAACTTTTACCTAAAATTAGTGGGTTAGGTAGTCCAAGTCATAAAACAGTTACCAAGATATTGTTCGTTGGGAAGGAATGGAGTTGTTCTATTGCAAGTTCCTCGGTCCATGTTTTAAGGTCTTGTGTTTAGGATGTGTCGCCCAACATGTCACATTATCCACTGTTCCAAAATTGATATCATTCGGATCACAATAATAAATAAATAAATAAATAAACAAATAATTTATCATCCGCCTGCTCATCTTGTTTCTATTTTCTTGTTATTTTATTACGTCTAACAAATTATGTGTTCAACGCCACTATTCAGAAAGACTATAGTCAACTATTTGTTAAACTAACATTATAATTACCTTTTCCTATATAATTAATCCATTATATGGCTCAACAATATTAACCTTCGTAATTTGCGATATTCAATTATATATTTTGAATGAATGGATTGGCTCTTTTTATTCTCATATTTATCTTAGATATTATAGGTATTTGTATAAGCCTCGCCATGGAATTAAATATAATTAAAATTTTATTATTCAATAAATATTAAAATTTTAATTGAACTATTTTATAGAATTTTAACTACTTAATTTAAGATTAAAATGAAAAATGATCAACGTAATTTGTTATATTTAAAGTAAATATGAGAGAACTAATCTCGAAATAAATAATATTAAAAATAATTTTATAAAAATAGTACAGAACAAGTTTCTTGAATATATATATACAGCATTACTAATTTAATATATCTTTCTCCCATCTTTAAGATAGGCTATTGTGATTAGGTAGTTAGTGAGTATGTTTAAGAGAAAACAAAAAGAGAACAAACAAACAGTGAATCCATAATTGGCATTTGGGTTACATATATGTTTTTTCATATATAAATAGAATTCTTATAAAATAAATGTCTCAACAATTTTAATACAATTAGATATCACGGTTATAGTCTTGATAGATATAACACATCAGGTTGGGTCATGAGCTCGAGAAAAGTTGGTAATAATAAGGGCAACCCAATATTTAGCAGAGAAAAGCGTATAGGCCCAAGTTTAATCCATGCAGAGCATCAGATTAGAAAATTGGTAACGACAGCAGAAGCCCAGAATAGTTCAGATATTTGTATGTGGTGCGTGGGTTTGGGCAAAAAGCAAAAGAGAATGAATGAGTAATCAATGATGAGAAAGTGATGAAAATGGATTTTGTTTTGGACGTTTTTAGTCATTTGTCCTATAGACACATTTTTGAAGATGAAGAACCGGTGGTGGAGAGATGATAACACTACCTACATTAAATTACGTACACCAATTTCCACTCTTTCTTTCCTGTTATCAACCTTAAAGCATCTCATGGACTTTTTTCCTTTGCTGCCTTCTTTTTCTTGCTTAACTAAACCAATCAAAATATGGGCTTCGGCTTTAGGCTAAATCTCAAGTTGGATTTTCCTTTTCATTCTCCTAATTCACCTTCCAGGCTCTCTTCATCACCATCATCATCTTTTGGTGAGTTACTTTTGTTTTTGTTTTTTCTCTTTTCTTTTGTAAATATTCATTTTATTTTACTATGTTTCAGGTTAGACCATTTCTTGATGTAAAACTGAAAACTGAATTGATTCACTTGCTGGTCTTGTTCACAGCTAGCTGGATAGCTATGACCTGATTATCTTTTGGATTTATGGGTTTTTACACTAGCAGCTAGGCAAAACTGTTTTTTTTTTTTCTTCTTTTAATAATTTTTAATATTAGCTACAGCTAGTGGGAATGTTATGCCGATGTTATTGAAGAGAAGAACTATGAGTTTTCTAACACGGATTCGAATTTTAAAATGTGCACTATCTATGATTACTAGTTCCTTTTGTCCTGTTTTCTTAGTGATGTTCTGTATTCATTTGAAATTGCAAGAGTTATTGATATTCTTAATTTAATGTTAATGGCTATTGATTATAAAATGGTATAGTTAGAGGCAGGGAGGCTACTAGCTATCAGTCAAGATTGTCTTTTCTGTCTGTTATATCTGAAGAGGGTGACATTGCTCATAGAGATCCTTTAAAGACATATGCTTATTCATATGCGGTGCAAACCGTAGAGAATGAGCATTCACAAGGGGAGGGATTTAAGGTTTGTGACTATATTAGTTATTGATTCGTAGTTTAGCCCTAAATTAGATGTATGTGTTTTTTACTTACTTGATAGATACTGTTATCACAATCTTTTTCAGGTGAATTTTGGCAAGAGATCTCACTTTGGCTTAAATATAATTGGTGATGCTGAAGTGTCTCTTAAAGAGGACATTTTTGTCTCACCTTCAAGCACAAAAGAGAGGACTTCGCGCTTTAGTTTGTTATTGGAAAATCTCAATATCTTAGAGCAGTCATTTGCTGATTCAGATGCATCGAAGTTGGAAGAGGACATTCTGCTACAATTAGGAAAGCTTGGAGCTCTAAAACTATTCAATACATGCCTTACAAGAACTCTTGAAACCACAAATGTTTTGGAAGTGTCAGATGTTCATACTGAAATTATTGGAGAATGTAATATAAATGGCACGTCAATTAATAATCAGATTAAAGTTGTTGTCCACACTGCAAAAAAGGAAGAAAGAAAATCTAGAAGAGAAAGAGCCTCGGCAAGAAAAGGCCATAAATCTCCTTCTCTGCCATTGCCTTCCAGACCCATTCAAAGTGGTTCTGAAAAGCCTACCGTTTCTTCTGGCAAGAAAGCATCAAAATCAAAGAGTAGGAGATTGATAATTGCTCGAAATGAGGCAGAAATGGCAAGGGGAATCAAGGTTATTGTAAACTTCTATTCGATGAGATAGACTGTGCTTCCTTTCTCATTTTCAAGGATTTTCTTTGGTAATTTCACCCTATACCCTTACAGGTGCTTGCAGACTTGGAAAAGATCCGAACTACTTTGGAAGAGGAAACTGAGCGAGTAGTCAGCTTGAGCTGCTGGGCTGAAGCAGCTGGGCTTGACGTGAAGGTACTGCAGCAGCAGTTGAGTTTTGGTTGGTATTGCAGGGATGAGCTCATTAAGAGCACTCGCTCCTTAGTTCTATACTTTGCCAGAAATTATAGGGGTACGGGAATAGCCTTGGAAGATTTGCTTCAGGTATGTCTACTACTTCTCATTTTATTTTTTCTATGCTTAATTTTAGTTATGGATTCGTTTACACTCTGAATGGTAAATAGCCTTGTTCTTTAAATGTTCACATGTGTTAGGATCATTATAACAAATATTGTTTTTAGATTAGGACATCTTTCTCATAATCTCAGCAGAATGGGTTAGACACAGTTTTATCAGATTAACTTTCTTTTCCTCCTTTGGCAACTGAAATTAAAGTTGCACAGCAGTTTTATTTATGGTTAAGTGAGAGCATC
The DNA here is from genome assembly GCF_019578655.1 of Ricinus communis. Lineage (NCBI taxonomy): Eukaryota > Viridiplantae > Streptophyta > Magnoliopsida > Malpighiales > Euphorbiaceae > Ricinus > Ricinus communis. Next base: position 30,453,019 of record NC_063258.1, read on the forward strand.
TCATCCTGGATGATGATAGAACTTTTCTCATGTAGACTCACTGATACTCTTGATAGGTAATTGCGGACAAACAAACTGATTTACTGACTGTAGCTTTGAAGCTACGGCCAGGTAGTTGATATGTTAGTAAAAGTTAAATCTGGTGATAGAAAGGTATCAAGGTCTTAGTTACTTCTGCCCTTGCCAAGAATTCCATTATGGATGATCACTTCTTGAAGTGCAACTATTTATTTATGATATTTAAACTTAAATTATCAGTGGAGCGTTGTGAGTAGAATATCGTTATGCATAATTATGTTATGTGCTTGGGAGAACCATGCCTCAAAAGCTAGCCATTGAGGTGGGAGAGCCGGAGTCCATTTATATTCCTTATTGAAACCCTGTAGTTTCAATGTGGGGTCCAAGTCTCATACTTTGTCAACAAGGATCATAACAACTCACTAATTCGCTAGTCTCGGTGCCCACATTGGATGGTTTTGTGCTAGTTAAATCTAGACCCGGATGAGCACTACAATACCAAAGTCAGCACCGTGCCGCTTGTGTGCGGTTAGGAAGTATAGTGTGTGGCTCTGATACCAATTGTTATAAACCTTGAGAGTACCACTCCTCAGAAGCTAGCCATTGAGGTAGGAGAGTTCAAGTCCACATAAATCCCTCATTGAAATCCTATACTTTCATGGAATTCAAAGCCCATACCTTGCCAACTACGATCATAATAAATGATCACCTCTTAATTGAAAACTCTCCCAAGGGGCTGCTTTTTCTCCTGCTGTAATTGACCATTGTATGAAGTTCTCATAGATTGACATAGATAGATGGAGGAAGAAGAAAAATGGGAATGGAATGCTTTACAAATATGGCTGACATACATTTCTGAATAGTTTTCTGCTAGACCTTATCAATTTTATTTCCATTCTTTCAGGCTGGAAATCTGGGAGTCCTGGAAGGTGCAGAAAGATTTGATCACACAAGGGGATACAGATTCTCAACATATGTACAGTACTGGATACGGAAATCAATGTCAAAGATTGTGTCGCGACTTGCTAGAGGGATCCAAATTCCTGTATGTTCCTCTAAGTGTTTGAAATATTTTAGCATATTAGTAAGATCTGCAGTTTAGTTTTGTTGATATCTTCTGTGTTTCTCTTGTTAGTGCACATTAAGCCGTGCAATATATCAGATACAAAAAGCTCGAAAAGCCTTAACCACCAGCAATGGGAAATACCCAGATGACGATGAAATTGCTAAGTACACAGGTCTTTCTTTGGCTAAGATCGAATCAGCTAGCCGATGCCTTAGAGTTGTGGGTTCAATTGATCAGAAAATTGGAGAGTCTCTCAATGCAAAGTATTTGGTATATTTTAAATCTCTGCTAAATCTCTGTCTCTTTCTCTCTCCCTGGACCAACCTCTCCTCTTTTTCGTGTTAGCATTCATATTTCTTGTTCCGTCATTTTATCTGGAGTCATTTTCTAAAGGTTGAAATTGTTTTGTTACTGTTCATTGAGTGCAGATACTTGAATGAATGGTACATTGGGAGTCCATTTATTCTTTCTATTCATATTCTTATAATGAAACTTCTAAATATAATATATTGATTGCAATGGTGAAGGAATTTCTCCCAGATACCTCGGTTCAGAGCCCTGAAGAAGTTGTCATGAGGCAACACATGATACAAGACATGCACAATCTTTTAAGAAGCTTGGATTCAAGAGAAAGGCAAGTGTTAATTCTTAGATTTGGGCTCAATGATTATCAACCCAAATCACTTGAGGAGATTGGGAGGCATTTCCATGTGAGCAAAGAGTGGGTAAGGAGGTTAGAGAAGAGAGTTATGACGAGACTTAGGAACGAAGAAACATGCAGAAACTTAAGACATTATATAAATTCATAGTCTCCACTTTTATCCTAAATGCTCTGATAATACCTGGTTTTGGAGTTGGGCTTAAAAAATCTTGAGTCATCCTATCATGCTCGATGCAACATAGGCTGGTTAAATTTGGTTCGACAGCTCTCAAACGCCCTCGAGTCATATCCATTTTCAAGAGCTTGAAAACATGCATCAAACCAGAAGGAGGTCGCCTTTCAATTGATTTAGTGTTTATCAATCAGCCTGCCTGACCATCGTTCCTTCTTCGTGTACCTTGAAATGCATTTTACCTGATTTAATAGTTAATAATTCATCATTCACATAAAGTCTGCCTTTATAGTAAAGTTTTCCTTTTGGCTTGATAAGAAAAAGTATAATTACATTATATATATATTTCATTCTTCTGTGTTCTTTTTCTTAGGTGAGGTTAATGTATATTAATAAAATTTTTAATATTTCTTTGAGCCTATACATTTTGTTTGTACCATTTCATGTGGAGTTATACTTATCATATCCTATGAGATACAGTGTATTGTTTGCAGTATGTGTAGGATCTCTGTTTCACATGATTTGCCTTCATAAAAGAAGCTGTTTTATTGCTAACTGGACATGCATATATAAATATGTATTTGGCCTCATTGATATTCAACTTTCCATTGTGCTTGGATCTTGGTCCTCATTGTCTCCATGCATGGTTAGTGATCTGCATCTGTTACACTCTGGGTTATGTCATACCTTCCGACTGCATTAAGTGCTGTTAAATCAAACTCTAGGTCTTGGACTAATCTTGGTTAGTAGCTTTGGCTTATAGCTTATTTCACTTTAAGTAAACATAAGTAGCTAGCTTTTTAGCTTCTTACATAATTCTGGTTATGCATTATTAGTAATTGGAAAATATACAAACTGTCATAGATTATTAGGCAGTATTGTAATTTGCTTTGCCAAAGAGACTGCACAAAAACATTATCCACTGATAAAAATCAGATATTTATCCATTTCTGTAGATAATTCAAATCTAATCAGATTATCAGTGACAAGTTCTTAAAGACGTCACCAGAACAATAACAAAGTGCATTAATTATTAAAAAGAAAAGCCAATCGAGGATTAAAAAGGAAAAACTATAAATCAAGGATTGCCCAGTTCATTTATGAGATTTTAAACAATTTTCTTATTTATATTCTTTATCTATTATTTATTAATAATAGTGGTAGTTCATCATTTTTATATCCAATAATTAAAATTACTATTTGTTATTATTATTATGTAGTTTAATACATTGAGAGAATCGAAAAATTTAAAATTTAAAATTCTTTTACTGTTATATATTTCAGCATATTTATGAGAATTAAAAGCAAATAGAAAAATAGAATAGCATTATTTTACTGCACGTGTCAGCTGCTTGCACTAGGAAGTAAAAGCTTCAACAAATAAATAAGAAAATGACTTTACCACCCGCAGAGTTTCCGCGTAGCAATAACTAACCCCCCCAACAGCCGAACTCCTTTTGACTGTTTGCCGTTGCGTTTGCAAATGACGCCACACAGACGGCTTACTTACCACCACGTCCCCGCGCTCTCTACACCACCATCTTCTCCATTTGGTTTTAGCTCCTCCACGTTATGCGCCTATGTACCCTGTGACCGCGCGTGTAAATTTTTTGACTCTGAACTATTAATCCCATGGAACTGTTTTTAAACCATTCCCACGTCCGTTTGATCTTTTCGTTGCTAAATTAGCAAGTGATTTAAACGCTCTTCGAATTTGCGTGGGATTTACTCTAACTTACCCAATCAAGAACGTTCACGTCCACGCTATTTCCTACGTGAGCAAGCCCTATTGGCTACTTCTATAGAAATTCGAAAACATATTCCAACAATTAACTGCCACGAATTCAGACCCACGTGAACCTGACCATTTCTTATCATACCTTGATCCTCAGCCAATAAAGTTCTCTCTCTCTCTCTCTCTCTCTCTCTCCCTCTTTCTGTGCCTTTGCCTTTGCCATCTGCTAGAGAGAGCACTTTCTTTTCATTTCCTCTCGAAAAACTAAAATCTAATTGCAGAAGATAGCAATTTTTTTTTTTTTTTTTTTTGCGTTTTAAATAAAAACAAAAATATCTATGGTGGTTTTAATGTTGATATCTCAATCTCTACGCTTCAATTTGCAAAATCTCTAAATGACTTTCACGACCAGTGAATGGCTCGATTTTACTCTTCTGTTACTCTCTTTTTCAATTTCGCCATTATCATAACCACAACATTGATCTCGAACCCTAATTTTGTTATCTCCTCTAATAACGTACACACTTCTTTCTCAATAATCGATTACGATTCAAATCTCTTCCACCAGGATTATTCCCCCCCGTCGCCACCACCTCCACCGCCGCACGCACCGTCGGTTTCATGCACCGACGATCTCGGCGGCATAGGTTCATTAGACACGACATGTCGTATTATATCAGATGTGAATCTTACTCGTGACGTGTATATAGCAGGGAAAGGAAACTTTTATATCCATCCCGGTGTGAGTTTTAATTGTCTATCTTTTGGTTGTTCAGTTACTATTAACATTACAGGAAATTTTACTTTATCAATCAATGCATCGATTGTGACTAGTAGCTTCGAGCTTGTTGCTTATAATGCGAGTTTTTCAAACAACTCGGTTGTCAATACAACTGGATTGGCTGGTAACCCCCCGCCGCAGACTAGTGGGACCCCACAAGGGATTGATGGAGCTGGGGGTGGACATGGAGGGAGAGGTGCTTGTTGTTTAGTTGATGATAAGAAGCTTCCGGAGGATGTTTGGGGAGGTGATGCATATTCATGGTCTTCGTTGCAGATTCCAAATAGTTATGGAAGTAGAGGTGGCAGTACTAGTAAGGAAGTGAATTATGGAGGTGGTGGTGGTGGAAAAGTCAAATTTACAATATCCGAGTATTTGGTTGTGGATGGTGGAATATTGGCTGATGGTGGTGATGGTGGGAGTAAGGGAGGTGGTGGTTCAGGCGGTAGTATCTTCATTAAGGCTTATAAAATGTAAGTTTATAATTTCTGACTCATTTGATAGTTCTTGTTATGAGAAAATCTGTTTATCAGGGAAGCTGGTGAAAGTAATTTAGTGTATTTATTATTGTTTCTTAATATGAAATAATTTGGAATGTAAAGGTTATGGAAAGATGGTGATGTTAGACTTGCAACTTTAATGTCTTATTGAGTGGATATGTGTTAAAGCTTTAACTTGCATCAACTTTGGAAAGGAGATTTGAAATTCTTACCATGTGGAATTGTTCTAAAATTTAGACTTGGATGAACTCTTGCCATGCAATATGACTTGTTATGAATAAGTGATGGGAAATTGAATTATAAATGAGTACGGATGGTTCATCTCGTCTTATACAAGGTTCAAATGTGAGTCCTTATGATTTGTTACTACCAAGTGATAGGAAATTGAATTGTAAATGAGTAAAGATACTTTGTCTCATCTTACAGAAGGTTAAAGGGTGAGTCTTTTAGGCTATATCTTATTGTTTGACCTTGTGTTTGATTACTGGAAGCATTCTTCATATTGTCCAGTAATCTTAAATAAACTTGAGAAATGAGGGTGAAAATCCATCTTTTTTGTGCACTCATCACCAGAGGAGATGAATGGCAAGTTTTGAAGTATAATTGTTGTAATAACATTGATGAGAATTCAAAAATCACAATATTGAGGAGTAGAAGACAACTTTTTAGCAGGGAAGAGTGAGTTCCCTTTATGCTATGGTTCATTTATGTATTGTTTCTGTTTCAATAGTTGTAGGGGATCTAGGATAATTATGACTATTACATGGCAAGGTTTCTTTTTACACCTATATTTTCTTGTATTATTCATGGCTAACTTTTACTTTTCTCTGATTTAAATCTGAGTTGCTACAGAAAACAGAGAAATCGTATTTTTATTTTAAGACAGAGAATCACACCATTATATGTGCGATCTATCATTCTGAATAGGTTAATGCACTAATTTGGCATTAATAATCTCTTAAGATTCATTTATTATGCCTACTTCTAAGCTGACCAAAACTTATTCCAACAGCTAAGTCCAAATGTGCATTTAATTCACAATATTTCGTCCTTGACTGCATCAAGCAGTCTCATGAAGTTCTGGAAATATAACCACTGTGAGGAATGCTTCAATTGTGGTACTAGTAGCCTCACATTTAATATATACTTGACTGACAGTGTCTTGTTTCCAGCCATTGGAAATTCCGGTGGGAAAGAAGTTGTGCAATAAAAAGTGTAAATAAGAAAACCATGTGATTTTGTACCTCAACTTCCATTTCTTATAATGATATTATAATCATATGGGTCTTAATTTATATCTCTCTCTGTGGAGAACAGGACTGGAAGTGGCAGAATTAGTGCTTGTGGAGGTAGCGGTTTTGCTGGTGGTGGTGGTGGGAGAGTTTCCGTTGACATTTTCAGTAGGCATGATGACCCCCAAATTTTTGTACATGGTGAGACTCAATATGTTATTCTTCTTGCCTAGTTAGCTTTCTAGTTTGGTGACTCTTATGAACAACTAATGTGCCAATTATAAGTTGAGAAATCCCAACTTTTTGTACAAATCTTATTTCCTCTTACCTCGTGAGTGGTTTGTTCATCTGTCAACAAAGAAGATGATAAAGATGTAACTAAAAGGAATTTGTTTTCTGGGGTAGTGGATTTCACGCATGCAGTAATTACGTTTATTTGCGCTATTTCTAACCAGTTCTTTTCAACTATGTCTTTAACATGATTCTGGAGGTCGATATATTTGCATTTTGGAGTTCATAATTTTAAATATGCTATATACTAGCCTTTGCTTTCGTGTAAACTTGGGATTTGGGACAATAAATTGGCTGGTTTCCTAGTTTGCCGAGGCGGGTTTTGACTTTGTGTTGGATTATGTTTGATGGCGGTCCCGAGTTCATAAAGAAAAAGGGCTGTGATAAGTTTACAACCAGCATAAATTAGTTACTTTATAAAAAAATTGATTGGCTCCTATAATTGGTTCTCAGGAGGTTATAATTATGGACCATTTGACCCTTTACTCTCTTTCTTATCTCATTCTCAATATGGCCATACTGATCATCACTATTCATACTGTTGTCATCCTATTCTCCTATTCCTGCAGCTTCTCTCTTAATAAGATGTCCACTATTCCTCTTCCTATTACTGTCTTGAATTTTGCAACTTATCCAAAAGCCTTCTGGATCTTTCATCATGCATAAATTCTTTTTTAAGATCCTCACAAATTTTATTGTAGTTCCAGCTCATTGTTTATTTGACAATTTGTTGTTCTTTTCCTTCCTTTGGTGTTGTGCCTAAACTAAAATTGAGACATTGGTACTAGCTGGGGTGTGCCTTTATGGAGCACCAAAAGATCCAAGTTTCATTTCTTTGCCTAAATTGGACTTTTCATTGAGCAAAACCTAAAATGTACAAGCTTGTTATTCAATTTGCAGGAGGCAGTAGTTTTGGCTGTCCAGAAAATGCAGGTGCTGCTGGTACTTTATATGATGCTGTTCCCCGGAGCCTTATTGTTAGCAATCACAATATGTCAACAGATACAGAGACACTTCTTTTAGATTTCCCTTACCAGCCTCTTTGGACAAATGTTTATGTTCGAAATCATGCCAGGGCTACTGTACCTTTGCTTTGGAGCCGTGTCCAGGTTTCTATTATTTAAATTCTTAATTTGAAAATCCTGCTTTATGTTCTCCTAATTATGTTTCATTCTTCCATGGGTGGCTTATAATATCCTTATTTATTTTTATATTTTATTTTTTGTTTGCTGGGGGAAGGGTGATTGGGTAGCTCACTTTCTAGAGGAAACATTTTATCTTGAAAAATATGTGAATGGACACAATTTACGCATGTAACATGCCCAGGTCTGCACCCTAAAAGGTGGAAGTATTGGAGGGGTGAACTTCGCCTCGGCTGGACAGTGTATATATGGTGGCTATTCTAAAAACGTGTGGTTAGATTGTATTTGAATTGAGGAATTGGCATATGTTCATATCAACATCAATAAAGAGTAGAACAAGCAGATGTAGTTATAGGATATGTAATGTCTGGCTCCATCTTGTCTTTTATTTCTTTAAGAAGCATGACCTATATTGTAGTTTCTGATTTCTGGGTGGTTATTGTTTCTATGTAACTTTTCTTCCTAAAATAAGCTTATCCCAGTATTTAGTTATGTTTGATATATCATCTTTGAAGCTTTAGTAATATTTTTCTAATTATTCATTCTTCTGAGGTTCTGATGTACCCTTTTTTTGTTAGAGTGGTTTTGAGAAAATGGTCTTATTAACATATCATTTAGTCGGAGATCTTTTCTCCTGATATATTGCTTCTATTGTTTAGCTATTACTTGTCTACTTTGACCAAAATCCTCCTCTTTTTGGGTTTTCATACACGCTAAGTAGTTCTGGATATAATTGCATTTTTAGCTAATCCTGATGCCATGCATAGGTCCAAGGACAGATTAGTTTGCTGTGCCATGGAGTGCTGAGCTTTGGATTAGCTCATTATGCTTCATCTGAGTTTGAATTATTGGCAGAAGAACTCTTGATGAGTGATTCTGTAATCAAGGTGAGCAGCAGTTGTCCCATTTCTTGAATGATCCTTACAGTATAGGCTTGATGATTTGCCTTATGCATTTAGGACTCGTGTGATTTGGTAATAGATGTGTATGATCATTGTGTTTATTACACCTCAGGTATATGGGGCTTTACGCATGACCGTAAAGATTTTCTTAATGTGGAATTCCAAAATGATCGTAGATGGTGGTGAAGATACAACTGTTACAACTTCTTGGCTTGAGGCTAGTAATCTAATTGTTCTCAAGGTACCATTTTTATTGTTTCTCTCTTCTGTTCTTTATTGTGTTGCTTATTAAGCATGTGTGTGTAACTTGCTCACTTTCTGGAAAACAGGAGTCATCTGTCATTCAATCTAATGCAAATCTGGGAGTTCATGGACAGGGTTTATTGAATTTGTCAGGACCAGGCGATTCAATTGAAGCTCAACGTCTGGTTCTATCACTATTCTACAGCATTCATGTAAGCCAATGTTGTATGATATAATGGCTTGTATCTTAGTGATGGTTCAGAGGTTTTGTTGCTTATATGTTCTGTAGTAGTTTTAGTCTGCTGTCTATCATAAAATGTGGTAGCATAATGTATATTGGTTAAAATAGCTTTTAACCCTTATTTGTATGTAAAGGATCTAGGAGGTAAGTAGTTTTAGCTTTCTTTATTTTCCATTAGGATTATTGTGATCTTCATTCTAGGTTTTTGTTGCCATTTTGCTTTTGCTGCCTGCTTCACTGTGTTGATGAAAAAAATGGGTGAAACCGTTTTATCAATAGTGATATATCATTGCAATTTTTATTATGTTTTCTTTCTCTATCCATTTTGGAAAGGCTAAACAAAAAATTTGATTATGTTTCAGTGATTTGCTATTTGTTGTTGTTGCATGCAAAAACTTCACTCGTGTTCATTATCAAGTTACTTGAGGTGTAATCAAAAGTCTAATTGTATACTATTCATCTTTATAAAACATTCTGATTTTGTCAAATATACTAGTTTCATGTAACAACTGACAGTCTCCAACTTTTCCCCAAAGTAGTATATGCTATCATTTTATTTTCTTCTGGTAGTTAATATGGTTGTGGAAGGGTTTTGAGTTTTGACCCGAGGCAGCATAGTGCAAAGGGTTGTGGGTGTCTTTGATTCTGGTAGTTTGATAAGCAGCCTTATGCTATTTTGTTGTTTAGATCCATTCACTAAATGGAGACTGTTGAATATTTTTTGGTGGATACTCCTGCAGAAGTAGCAAGGTTGTATTTGTTGCCATTCACTATATAGAACCGTAGGTTCTTCTCACACTGAAAATACCAAAAATACTAAGAATCCAGATAAGCCTCAAAGCAATGACCATTATAGAGATACAAGATATGAAAATGGCTAAATAGCTCGAACAAATTTATGAATTTTTTTGAATAATACAACTCATTTTTGTTAAGATTGCTAATGACAATATAGTTTCCTAACCAATATTGAATGCCAAAGTTCCTTTGATAAATAAGAGTTAAGTCAATATTATATCTTAAATCTAGTCCTCAATGACCGCATAAGTTTATTTCTCTTATTAGTATTTTCCTGATTCTGTAGGTTGGACCTGGATCTGTTTTGCGTGGTCCTCTGCAGAATGCAACTAGTGATGCTGTGTGAGTTAGGTTTTATTGGAGTTCCACTTGTGCTTTACACACACACACACGCACATATACACACACTGAAGTGTTGAGATGTGTGTTTTTACTTCTGTAGTACACCAAGGCTTTATTGTGAACTTCAAGATTGCCCTATTGAATTACTTCATCCTCCTGAAGACTGCAATGTGAACTCATCTTTGTCTTTTACTCTTCAGGTGATCCTTAAACATAAGCTGTGTCTTTTATGCATTCAAATATACTTGTTTCAGTATAATTATCTGTTCTGTTTAATTTAGATATGCCGAGTGGAGGATATCACTGTTGAAGGACTTATAAAAGGATCTGTTGTCCATTTCCATCGCGCGAGAACTGTATCTGTCCTATCTTCTGGAAGAATTAGTGCATCTGGGATGGGTATATGCCATCAAATTCTTTACGATCAACTTCTCTCTCTCTCTCTCTCTCCCCCTTCCACACCAGCAAATGTTTGTTGCTTGTTGACATTTTACTAAAGTCTGGCTTGGATGGTCTGGTGGACACTTAGAATGCATAAAGTCTCATACATGAGTTTGCATACTCACAAACTAACATGTTTATGTTTATGCAGGCTGCACAGGTGGTGTTGGTAGAGGTCATGTTCTGGAAAATGGTATTGGCAGTGGTGGCGGCCATGGTGGCAAAGGTGGGCTTGGATGTTATAATGGTAGCTGTATTGAGGGCGGTATGTCATATGGAAATGTGGAGTTGCCTTGTGAACTGGGTAGCGGAAGTGGAGATGAAAGCTCAGCCGGTTCAACTGCTGGCGGTGGTATTATAGGTAAACTTATCTTTTATTCTTTTATCCAGTTGACCAAGTAAATTTAGGCTCTATTTTGGCATCTCTTTTAATTTCATCATCATAGAACTGCCACAAACATACTGTTGTTCAAAATGTTTCTTCTTATACCGTTTGTAGCATTTGAAAAAGGTTATTATCTGCTTCATATGCAAGTACAAGTCGGATAGTTAGCATATATTTGTGATATAAATCTGCTTCTATTTTTATTACCATGATAATTAAATGTTTGCCACATTTTAGTTACCATGGTTTATTTATCTAACTGTATGTCAGTCAGTAACTATTATGTGTCTACTGATAGCTACTTTCACTTGCTTTGATTCTTTGCACTTCTCTGAGCAGTAATGGGCTCATTGGATCATCCGTTGTCAAGTTTGTCTGTTGAAGGCTCAGTAAGAGCCGACGGAGAAAGTTTTCAACAAACTGTCAAGCTGGGAAAGCTCACTGTAAAAAATGACACCACTGGAGGTCCTGGGGGTGGTTCTGGAGGAACTATACTTATGTTCTTGCATACATTAGATCTTAGCGAGTCTGCTGTTCTTTCAAGTGGTGGAGGGTATGGTAGCCAAAACGGGGCTGGTGGAGGAGGTGGTGGAAGGATTCACTTCCATTGGTCAGACATTCCCACTGGAGATGTATATCAGCCAATTGCTAGTGTTAAAGGAAGCATCCTTTTTGGGTTTGTATCTTGTCTAATTTCTCCTCATACTAGATATTCTAGTTCTCATCTTAATCATTGTTTCAAATGTTCTTAATTTCCTACTACTTCATTTATGACTGTTTATTAGAAGTTATAATACTGTAAATCCTTCATATCATTCTCCTTGGTAACTTGGAAATGCTTTATTTCTTTTAGAGTCTTAATGTGTTCTCCATAGCTATATTGAAGTAGAAGTATTTAGTTTTGATGAATCCCAAAGTCCTGAGGAGATTTGGACTTGGACACTTGGATTATCAAATGATTGATTTTGTGAATTTGAGAAATTTAAATCTATAAACTCAAAGGAGGCAAGTATGTCTCGCCTACCTACTTGAGAGTGCTACATTAGCGTAGTGGATATGCATGAACTGCTAGGCTATCTAAGTTTACTTTGTTATTTCTGGTCTCTTTCCTCAAAATGAAAGTACTGCTTTTCTGTGATACCTTAGTTTGGTGGTTGCCATTGAGAGATTCTATTAATTTGAATGAGCCTGTTTGAGATACTAGAACCCGGGTAGCCTTTCCTTAACATAGTGAAATATGTGACATTGCATTGTTTATGGTGAAAGCTATATTATTAGTTGTACCAACCATAGTATTGTAGTTGTTTCCATTACAATCTTTTTTTGCTTCTTACAGGGGAGGAACGGGTAGAGATGAGGGTTGTGCTGGAGAAAATGGAACAGTAACTGGAAAAGCTTGCCCAAAAGGGCTATTTGGAGTGTTTTGCGAGGTAGTCTGTAATTTCATGGTGCAATTTTCTTTAGTTATTTTGAGATATACGCTAGTCATTGGTGACTTTCAACACTTCCATTATTGAATAGGCAGTGGTGAGGAAAAATCACGGTATTTTATTGTTGAACTGTTAAGATTTCTTTTTCTTTTTTTTTTTGTAATTCTGAAACTATTATGGAAGATGCAGTACAATTCTACATTTCATTTATCCTTATATTTCGTAACTTTGGCATAAGAAATAGAATAGAAGCTGGATGGGTCCATAAAGTCGCCCAAGGAGCCATGTGACCTTTGCTCTACCAGGGGGAATTTCCCCTCATAATCTTTGCTCAGGGCCAAATCAACTAGTAAATCTTCTTATCTGTAAAGGAGTTGCTCTCCTGGAGAATTGATCCTGAAGTTTCAGTGTTAGCAAGCACTTAACCTTGAGACAATGAATAGCAAAGCTAATGGCTAGTTTGGGGACTAAATATTATGATCATTTTGTGGTGATGGTGGATGACATTTTTTTTTTCAACAATTTTGTTCATAATTTCTGTTGTGGCTCTTGTTGGAGTTTATATGCTCTCTTTCTTATTATTTATTGGGATCTTCAGGAATGCCCAGCTGGTACTTTTAAGAATGTTACTGGGTCCGAGAGATCTCTTTGCCATCCTTGCCCTGCCAATGAGCTTCCCCATCGTGCTGTTTATGTTGCTGTCCGAGGTATTTTCAGGCAGTTGCCTTAATAGTGATCTTGAGAATAAAGCCTGGTTGCTTGTTCTTGCCAGACCTGTGCACACACTTCACTGTTTCAAACCATTAATCTATAGAAGTTGAAAATATTCTAAAGTTACCTTCGTATAGAAGGAAGAGATACTTCGATTAGAAACCTCTGAACTAGTATTTGTATTGGCTGTATGGTAGTGATAGTTATCACTGCCTGAATTGACTGAATGCAGTAAATAATATCTCAGAAAAAATAAATTACCTGAGGTGGACAAATAATCTGGCAGTGGGGATTATGCACATCAGTTATGCACAAATGATAAATGCAAAGCCAGTTTCGGGCAGGGACTAGCATATACACGTCTTTTTAGTACTGATGTTGAAAGTGTAAGTAGTTGTAAATAATCATCAATTACTTTGTTCTTTTAACAGGTGGTATTGCTGAAACACCATGTCCTTACAAATGCATCTCAGACAGATTTCACATGCCGCATTGTTATACTGCGCTTGAAGAGTTGATTTACACATTTGGTGGGCCATGGTTATTTTGTCTTCTTCTTGTGGCTCTTCTCATCCTCTTAGCCTTGGTGCTTAGTGTTGCTCGGATGAAATTTGTCGGTGTTGATGAATTGCCAGGCCCAGCTCCCACCCAACATGGCTCTCAAATAGATCATTCATTCCCTTTCTTGGAGTCACTGAATGAGGTTTTTATTTAGTGTTATTGGCATATTGATTTTTGAATATACTGAAATTATATTTAATACCCAGCTTTGGTAGTCCTTGTACGGTCTTGTTATCATCTGCTTTCCCTTTTTTTCCTTTCATTATTTTTCATTGGGTGGTTTGTGCTTGTGCATGTATAGTTTGACAATTGAACTTGACTTTTCAGGTTTTAGAAACAAATAGGGCTGAGGAGTCTCAGAACCACGTGCATAGGATGTATTTTATGGGCCCTAATACTTTTAGCGAACCTTGGCATCTTCCGCACACTCCTCCTGAACAAATAAAAGAGATAGTGTAAGTTACAAATTTGTTGGTTGGGTTGTTTCTGTCATAGTGGTACATCTTCAGTGTGACTTTAGGGCATATTTGCTTATTTCTGGTTTCTGCTGTCCAAATTTAGAACATATTTTTTTGGCAAACGAGCTGAGAAAACCAGAAAAGTCATTTTTTATGATTGGCGTAAACTGTAAAAACCTGTTTTCCGTTTTAAGGAATAAAACCAAACAAATAAAATATTTTATCAAAATAATTTGTCTTACAAACATAAAAATAAAGACCAGAAATCCAGATACAAGGTGATATGAAACAGGCTCTTAAGGTTTCTGATAATATTCTGTTACTGATGTCATTTTATTTGGTCTTGCAGATATGAGAGTGCATATAATTCATTTGTGGATGAGATTAATGCTATAACTGCTTATCAATGGTGGGAGGGTGCCATGTATAGCATTCTTTCTGCTTTATTATATCCGCTTGCATGGTCTTGGCAGCAGTGGCGACGGAGAATAAAGTTGCAAAAGTTGCGTGAGTTTGTTCGGTCCGAGTATGATCATGCTTGCTTGCGTTCTTGTCGCTCACGGGCTTTATATGAAGGGCTTAAGGTTTGTATTATTTAAGCATCTGGTCTGGTTTATTACGTTATTGGATACGTAATAAATGCTCATAGCGTGGTAATCTCTTTTGCTACACATTCCTATCATATATGCGCTTGTAATAAATGATGCAGCCTTTGTTAGTGTCATTTATGTCGTAGCTTTCTCTCCTTCTTTTCCTTTTTTGCCTTAAAATTTTGCTGATGGACACCCTTGTAAAAGGTCAACCATAATCCTGTTTGCTTGGCATGTGTTGATCAACTCCATACATTATTCATCCTCATGCCTAATGACTTGAACCAATAGTTTTGAACAGTCTTTGCGAATATCATGAACAATGAATATGTTGATATCTTTTGCTATTTTTGGTGAATTTTTTGTACATTTGTAGTTATGTATCTTTATTTTACTGGTTTATACTGCTATGCATTCAGTACCACTTTCTTTGGATCACGTTGCAATCATGTCTCATTTTGCAGTCGGTGTTGGACCATTGTATTCACTGTTCACACAATAACAAAGTTCTGTGGGGATGGGATATTTTTAATTGTAGTAATAATGATACTGTTCTTATCGTATAAGATGGTGAGCTATCTTATTACATTTCTCTCCACAAATTAAAACCTAATGGAAAAGCATATTATTTTGACATAAATATGGCATTTGAGCTTGAAATTCTTATCCCTTTATTCTAGGTAGCTGCAACTCCTGACTTAATGCTTGCATATCTGGATTTCTTCCTTGGTGGAGATGAAAAGAGAACAGATCTTCCTCCCCGCCTGCATCAGAGGTTTCCAATGTCTATAATTTTTGGAGGTGATGGAAGTTACATGGCTCCTTTTTCAATTCAAAGTGATAATATTCTCACAAGCCTTATGAGCCAGGTTGTTATCTGAATTCTAGGAAGTCAAGTAAAGTTTGTTTTATTAAAGATTTGGGAAAATGTTCCTGTCCCTTCACCAATATTTCTGTGTTGTGGTTCCATATTCATCTAATCGTTCTTCCGGCTTGTAGACGGTCCCACCTACCACTTGGTACCGTATGGTGGCTGGTTTGAATGCACAACTTCGCCTGGTTCGCCGTGGGCGTCTACGAGTAACATTCCGATCTGTTATTAAATGGCTTGAAACTCATGCCAATCCTGCATTAAGAATCCATGGGATTCGTGTTGATCTTGCATGGTTTCAGGCCACAGCTTGTGGTTATTGCCAGTATGGGCTCTTGGTTTATGCTATTGAAGAAGAAACTGGTGAAAGTATAGATGGTGGTAAACAAACTCTTCAAGAGTCACGGTAATAGATAGTTTTTTATGTGTAATTTAGTACAAGTGCCATCTGATCTGATTAATCTGTATGTCTCTGTCGTCGTAATCAGTAGTAATACAAGCACCATGGTAAATTGCAATAAAAATGTATAAATACTCTGGTGTGGTGTGTATTGGGAAATGTTGGTTACATCTTATGTATCAAAATTTTCAAGTTTCTCACTACCATACCACATTAGGACATATGGTATGGATGGTGCAGATTTAGGATAAAAATGAAACTTAAGCACCTGTGTGGATAGGCACAAGCACATTACATGGTTATATAATGGAGGTAGTGTGTATAACATTGACCTTTGTGGTTTGATTTGAGCTGAAGCCGGTGAAGTAAATAGATAAACTGCATGCTGATTTATACTTGAGATACCTATATGCATCTATGGACACAAACATTTGATGTTGAATGGAATTTGACATAGTTTTCCTCTAATGTTGTGTTTAACAGTATACATAGTACTCACGGAGGAAACCCATCTGGTCCACTAGGAGTTGATGCAATCTCAAGCCTAGTTCCCAGAAGCAGTGAGAATTACACAAGGCGGAAAAAGAGTTATTGGGGGAGTATAGATACTAACAACTTACAAATGCTTGAAGAGAAGAGAGATATATTTTGCCTTCTCTCTTTTATAATTCACAATACTAAACCTGTTGGCCACCAGGTAGCGCCCAAATAGATTCTAAGTATAAAAGCAATTTAACATTTTTGTTTCTGTATCTCACGTGTATCATATTCTTGTTGTAGGATCTTGTTGGTTTGGTCATCTCAATGCTACTTCTAGGAGATTTTAGCTTAGTGTTGCTTACTTTGCTCCAATTGTATTCCATTTCATTGGTGGACGTCCTTCTGGTTTTGCTTATTTTACCTCTTGGTATTCTTCTGCCATTTCCTGCCGGAATCAATGCCTTGTTCAGTCATGGACCTAGGCGTTCTGCTGGTCTTGCACGTATCTATGCTTTGTGGAACGTTATGTCCTTGATTAATGTTGTAAGTTGTCATTTTATCCTTTTAAACATGCATTCTATCACGAGTAAATAAAGTGTATTTCTGTACTTGGATGGCTGAAAAACTGATCTGCTTATCATCTTCCTTTAATGAGTATGTCCCCCTTTAACCCTTTCCCATGGTCTTTTCCAGGTTGTTGCTTTTGTTTGTGGATATGTTCACTATCACAGTCAATCGTCCTCAAGTAAGAAGTTCCCATTTCAGCCATGGAATATTAGCATGTGAGTTTTCCAGGAATTCTGTTTATTGATAAGTTGAAGTGTTGGAAATCCTAATATAGCAATTCTGGTGCAGGGATGAAAGTGAATGGTGGATATTTCCGGCTGGACTAGTTCTTTGTAAGATCTTACAATCTCAACTTGTTAATTGGCATGTTGCAAATTTGGAGATTCAAGACAGGTCACTGTACAGTAGCGATTTTGAGCTCTTCTGGCAGTCATGATAATATGCCAAAAGGACATTCCACATTGACGAGGTTCTTTTTTGTTCTCGTTTTGTATGGTTTTTGAGAGTACTAGGAAAATGGTTAACACATAAGTAGAAATAGAAAATAGGGGAAGAAAATATAAATAGAGTGAGAGCATTCATTCATGTATCTTCTTTCGAACAATGTGCAGTCAGATTTTTATTTTTATTTTTGGGTCTTTATCCTTTTGATGTATAATGCCAATGTAAATATAAAGGGGTTAGCACACCCATCATCCGCGTAAAGATTGCAGTTCTGAGTTTCTGTTGCTATTTTATTCAGTAGAAACCGGCTACTGCAAAATCCACGGTCCGGATGCTAATGTAAGTGTGGACTAATGCTAACTTTAAGATCTAGGAAGCATTTGGAGTTTCTCTCAGAGGAAAAAAAGGAGGGAGCATTTGGAGTTTGGACTAATTTGATGTGAAGGATTTTGAGCGAGCTCTTTTGAAGAGATAACTTACAGGGAATAATGCATCATTTGCTGGGTTTTGGCGAATTGCCTATTTGCTGAACAACTCTATAGCAGTAGGTATGCCATAGGAGATCGCTGATTGTCAGTGTCGGTACTTATATCTGTATCTGTAACTGTATCTGTATGGAAGAGATGCTATGATTATTTAAAGTATCTTTACCGAAGAGATGCGAAAAGGTGTTTTGGATCAATGGGCAGTGTCATAATAAAATGCCCGATTGGCATGGCTTTTTATATTTTAATTCTGATCAAAATGTTGCTTGGCATTGATTTGAAGATGATGTGCTGTGATCTGTGTAGTTCTTAGATTTATGAAGTGCCGTACTAGCTTAGTTTGATGCATTCATTATTTTTGTTTCACCGATGTAAGCTTCTCTGAATTCCAGTTGCCTTGATAAATTGGGGAGGTCCCACACTTGACATGGACGATATTTTTCTGTAAGATTGCAAATAAACCAGAAACTTAGGATCAGAACCACATCTTACCTCACGCATGTAAGTTTTAACTTGGTATTCTTTTTCTTTATCAGTCTTGGCTGTCATCACAGCTTCTTTCCCAGCTTATTGTTTTCTTTCTCCTTCCTAATCAAAAGAGTTTTCCTTTTCTTTTTCAAAAAGGATTTCGCGAGAACGTATAGGATTACTTCTACACCCGGCTGGGGGCCTAATAGAAGTCCAATCTTGAATTGATGGACATACATAGAAGATCCGGTTCACAATTCAAGTTTATCATAGCTTCGATTGCCAGTCGTTTCCGGTTCGATCCCTACTCAAATAGTGAAAACACCCTTTAATTTATTTATTCTATATTTTTCATAAAATTTATCATAATAATTATATGATTCATGAGTTAAAATCATAAATTATCTGTTAAATAATAACTAACTTCAAATTTAACTAAATATTAAAACAATATATTAATAGACATTCAATATCTTTTATATAAGTCATAAGTGGATCAAATTTAAATATAAATTAAAAAACTTTTGAAATTACTACTTTTGTTTGATTTTTTTCTATTTTCTTAAAAGATTGAATCGTACCAAATCAGCATTTCCAGCTCAGCTCAAAATCGGCTGAACCTTAACCGGCTTTAAAATTCTGAGCCGGTTCATGATTCATAGAGAAGAAATGCATTAGACTAAATTAATTTAGGTTAGGATAAGACCCTGGACTGTTCCCACGGAGGAATTGTTCTTGGACTGTACATGTTTACGATGCCAAAACAAGCACCGAAACTGGTATTGCATGAAAAGCATAGAAAGTAGTAAAATGTTAATGGCATGTTTAGTAAGTCTCTAAAGGATGGTACAGAAAGAAATAAAGCTAATATGAAGGCTACTTCTTCTACTCCTTGTTCAAAACTTTGGGAACTTTGACATAAGGCTTTTCATAGCTTGGAACAGCAGCAATTATAGCTTCCCTGTTGAAATCGCAAACTCAATTAAAATTTGCTTCATTCAAAACTTCTACGCAGGCTACAAATAAGCATAAAAACCATATCCCCAACCTTTCGCTAAATGTTTCAGGAACATCATCACGCAAGTTCTCGCCTTCACTATCTGTGAATTTAACAAAGAAACTTTTCAAGATTAAAATAAAGCACAACACCATGTCACTTTCTTCCTTTCTTTACGATTCGATCTTTTTCTTTTCTTTCTTTCTTTTTTTCTTTTTCTTTTTCTGGGTAATTCAAACTCAAGATATTTGCAATTCGATTACAAGTTAATTATTCGACCAACAGATAAATTGACAAATGATTTTGAAAATGTAATACCTAGAAATCAGTTAATTATTTATGAGCCTAAGTAACGAGTCCTTCAAGTATAAATATACGACGAGCTTTTCAATTCCAAAGGAGGTCTCACCAAGAACCAAAACTCAAGACTTTTATTATAGCCAGAGATTGTTAAAGAAGCTAAGAAATAGAGAGGGTCAATAGTGGCGAATTTATATGCATAATTTAAGTCACAAAATACCTGCTCTAATAGCGGGCTCAACACTATTAAGATCAACAGCTTGAAGTTGTCCAAACCTAACAAAAAAATTAACAAGAACCCAAAATCAATCCCAAAAGAGAATCGAAGAGAAATGGCTGCACTGAGAAAACAAGAGAACTGAATATATATATATATACCAATCAATCACTTGCCGAATTTTGGGAGCAAATTCTTCAACCTGAAACAGTTTCAAGAAAAATCATATAGGAGCACAAATTAACAAGTACCATTAAAGAAAATAAAACAGAGAGATTAGAATGGGTGGCGAAAAGCAACATGTAGAAATAAAAAAGAAACCTCATTTTGGTTAAGAGAAATTCGAGCAGTTTCAGCTAAACGAGAGACATCTGGTGGTTGAAGAGAGGACCCATTTGTTGCTTTAATTGAAAATCTTCTTTTTGTCAGGAGTTCTGAAGCAGGAGTGATTTTTGTGTAGTTCAAACATTTGATTTGATGCTTTAGTGGTAACGCTACTTTTAGCAGTAACAAAGCTCTGCTTCCCATATTTCAGTTTGATATATTTCTTCTTCTCAACTTGTATCAAAATACGCATCCTTTGCTATCCTTTTAAAACAGATGAATCTAACTCTACAGTTGCCCCACTTTTGTAATGGGCCAAACTTGGGATTTTGTAACAAACATAACTAACCCACCAGGAAGGTGTTTTTATTTTCATTGTTTTAGTAATTTAGATTATATTTGATATTAATTCCCAATATTTACTGTTTCTTTTTTTTTTTTTTTGTTTCCCATTTGATTCTGATCTACGATGTAATTTCCCTTTTCCTTTTCTTTTCCTCGCTTTCTTCTCTGCTTTATCAACTGAACAGGAAAGACTTTAATAATTCATATATTTTATTTACCATGACGAATATACCTTGATTGAATAAAATATATATATATATATATATATATATATATAACTCCTTTTTAGTTAAGATTTACATTTTGTTAAAAATATCTTAATATTTCTGAAGGCATCAATAAGCTTTAAAGAAATCAAAAGTCAATTGAGGAAGTGGAGGAGAGAAGGAGAAAGAGTACAATAACTGAAAATGCTCGTGGTTCAGAATTTTCTTTTCCAACGTTAACCAAAATGTCTAAAGAGAACTTTACAACTTTGTACGTTTGCCTCTCTATTTACATTAACTTTTCAGGAATGAAGATTTAATTCCCAATCCTACTTTCTTATTCCTAATAACCAAACAACTCAAAGTTGCCAGAAAACAACACTTGAGAGAATTTTCTACAACAAATTTGTTCAGTATTTTGTCAGAAACTAAGTCAGCCCCTTTCTGGATCTCCTCCTTCATCAACTATAGAACTCCCTTCAGCAAGGGTTGTGTTATTAACAGGATTAAGCTGGGAAGCAGAAAATAAGATCTTTTGATTCTCACGGGAAGGTGGTGATGGATTCAAGCACTGTGTATTCTCACCCTCAGAAGACAGGACAGGTGCCACTGTGGACACTGAAGCAGTCACCAGAACAGTCTCTTGTTCACTGCCTCCACCATGACCCGCGCCATCTTGCACAGCACCTACAATCACATGAAGTTACAGATGTCAATATGTGGTCTAATGAAGGGCACAAATCAAGGTGGGACAGAACACAGGAGCAATGTGTAAACACCCGAGATTTTCTCAATGAGAAAGTTAATGTATAAGGAGGAAGCCTAAAGCCTGACAAAGCAAATACTGAATGATTCTGAAAATAGAAAAATTGGCATTCATTCAGATTGGAAAACCTGTATGTAATGCAATTGCAGTGGGTAAGCTTGTATTTGATGGCGTGTATGAGGCTCCAGCTCCCTTTTTCAACTTTGGCTGCAAAAAACAACCACAATTACATGATGCGAGAAGCATTTCCAGTTCTCAGTCAATCAATGATAATGCAGATCAGTGTTTTTCTCTTTATTGTAGAAGTGCATAACAGTGTCCTTGCTCATGTTTTGATGCAAAATTGCCTACTAGAAATCTGAAGAACAAAGTGTAATTTGCACTGTTAATGATTCTTCAAGAATGTAATTGCATGTCTGGCATGCCAAAGAAAATATCACTACAGATCAAGCTAGCTTCATACCTTAATATTTTCTTCACAATGTTTGAGAACAACGGCAATATTTGCATAACGGCCATGCAATAAAGTGTACGCCCATAAGAGGAGTTTCCTTGGAATGCTCAGATCTAGAATTTCAATCCCATTTAAGCCAGGCTGAAGTTGTGTTCCCATTGATACCCGAGGTGGCACCATATAAAGGTTGAGACCAGATGGAAGGATTACACAGGAACTCTCCCGGAAGAAATTATAAGAGCTTTTAAGCAAAGAGTTGGCAGTCTCAATATTTTCATCTGAAACTTTCTCTATAAATATGTTCTTAATTTTAGTCAGCACTGGGTTCCATTTTGTTTCAAGATTTTCCAATTGGGTAGTGTCCTCAAATGATAAACTCCAGAAATCATTAGTTTGGAGATCAACACAAAGCAAGGGACCATTTTCCAAAACACTGTCTGATTGGTTAAGGGCCTGGATCTCACTTGAGATTCCAGGTCGCAATGGTGTGATCAATGCTAAACTAATTATAAGAGACCGACACCAAGCAACAGAAGCATGCCTGCAAACCTTTCCGCAGTTACTATTTGACAGCTTAGGATTCTTAAAACGCTTCCGAATTTTCTCATTTATTGCTTCTAGTGTCTCAAGCTTGCCGTTTCTCTCCAACGATGAAATATACAGATTCAGGTATCTGCAATATGTACACCTTGTAGGATGTAAGTAACTGTAGGAGGAGTGTACAACAGGCAGCAACACATCACATGCCAAACTTAAATGCAAGTGCATCGAAGTGCTTTTGAAATCTATGGATTGGTGTACTGACATTTCATGACTATGAAATATAAGCTCAAAATATAAATAATTCCTTTTAAGGAATTTATGAATTTGATGAGGGTACTAATTATTGATATATTGAAAACTAGCTGGGAAGTCGATAATACAGAGAAAATCTCAATTGAAGTTTCAGAACGAAAAAGGAAAAACTCTGCATATTTGTAAAGCGAAAAAGGATAACAGAAAATAGTGGAAGCAAGTGCATAACACCAAAATTGCATAATTCAGAATCAGATATTGGCACATTAAATTACATAGCTGAAATAGCTTTGTGTTAGATAACTTGGGATACATATTTAATAAGAACTTAGTTACTAGGAGATTGCTAACGTCAGAAACCATCAGGTTTAACTTATAGTGCCCTCCATTATACCAAAGAAATATAGAAAATAAATAAATAAAACTAAAAGACTTAATCATAAGATCAGCACACCATACTAAGCTTCTCATAAAGTCAGAATGAATTTACCCAAATAAGCTTCCCTCCGATATTTCTGGGCTTCTGATCTCAGGCAAGTGGAATATCTCTGGCCACAAGTTCCCTTGTTCCATGAACAATGAGAATAATTTCTCCAGTTGATGCTCAGAGCTGCTGGGGGCACTAGAGCCAGCTTGGTGCATGGATGACACAAGGGCCTTGATTAACCTCCCCAGAGCTACCGGTACAATATCTTCAATGCACAATGAAAACTGGATCCAAATCAAAATTAGATCCCAACTAAATTGGTTCAAAGCAATATCAGATAACAAACTGTATAGAAGAAAGTTGGATACATATCAAGAAAGTGAACACAATAATGCTAGTTATTATTGCACTCGGCATAAAATGATATATAGATGGCCTATTCATTCTTCTTTGCAACAAATAAATAAGCCCTGCCCACCAGTAAGAACTCCTCAAACCCTACAACTCAAAAAGTGGGTGGGTTGGTGTTGGCAGAAGAGAGAGTAAACAGTGGAAAGCACCTCAGATGCAAATATTCTTGCTGTGATATAGTCAACTGAACTACGAATAACTTGCACAGGAACAGTGTCACGCAAATGAATAATTCAGATATTGTTTACTGATTAAGATGAGGTAGTAGGCGTTTGGCAGGTCATTATAAAGCAAGCCAATGTTTATAGGTTTCAAGTTTTTACCCTCTTATCTGCCCGAAGAGATATAAAAGCACGATCAAGGGTGCAAATGTCTCCAGTCTCCTCCAGTAACTTTAAATAGAACAATAAATACTTCCGAATGCAAGTAATAAATTTTCGAGAACTTTCTGGTAAGTTAACTTCAAGAACTTTTTTGTTCCCTGCAATACTTGATGTCTTCCGCCTGACATGCGCATACCATAAATATTCAAACCAAAAAATATGGCAGTTAATAAATTACATAAGGGAACACATGTTAAACCAGGAAATGCTGTAAGGGGACCATATGCCATGGAGAAATGAAATGACTGTTGCAGTTAGGTGCATTTGGAACATTTCAATGAGATGATACCTGGCATACATGTGTCAACAATAAATTTCTAGACCGCCTTTCAGAAATTCCATAAATCCTTTCACGATGATTCTATTTCTTTTCAATGTTATTTTTAATTTCAGTAGATATCAAAATGTAAAGAAAATAATTAAAATAAAACAATCTGAAAATTCCCTAGGAAATGAATATGACCATATTCTTTGTGACTTGATAACCCATTAAAAATTATGAACATTTGACATTCATGTGAAGCCAAATACACCAACAAAAATTATTAGATAGGAATGGCAAAAGCGTCAGTAGGAATTAGTCATACCTCCCTTTTTTGACCATGCTATCAATTTCCCACATATTTATAGTGAAGGATGAACGAGACGACTTAAAGCAAAAAGAAAGTTCATCCTTTGCCCTCTCCAAATCACCATGCAAATGCCTCCTATACAGCCCTTGAGCAAGCATATACCTAGCCTTGTGAAAATGTTTGAGATCCCCTTCAACACAGATTTCCAGAGCAGAAAGACAATCATTGTAAAGCATGTTCCACACATCTTCCATGTGAATTGATTCCTCATGCTTTTTCTCCATAGAATATTCTTCAGTGCTACTGTCCTTCATATGATCTACTAAATGTGGCATTTCTCGTGCCAGTTTACCAAGGATGTTCAAGGTAGCATCCTTTATTGATTGACTAAAGGAAAATCCTGATAAGACCTGTGACCCAAAATGAAAAATTATAAGACATTACTACAACAAATAAGCATAACAACTTTTGAGTCTTCACACCCATAAGATGATAAATTGTTGAAATATGATGAATTTAAGATGAAGCCACAAACAGACACGTTAGGATTCAGTTTGAATACAGAAAGAGTTGTAAAGGAAGTTTAAAGTAATAAAAAAAGAAGTTAGCAACTAAGAAGAGATTCTTGTTCTTTTCTATTATCATTTTTCTTTCTTTTATTTATACACATGGCTGGAGTAGGGAAGAGGAGAAAACCTTTAAAGCCTCCAGATTCTCTTTTCCACACATGCAAAGTAACTTTAATCGTGAAGCATGCATCCTATAGACAGGATCCACAGCTGATGGATTCAAAGCAATGGCGTTATCATAATGTGATAATGACGTATCATATGAGTAACCAAGCTTCTCACAGAGTTTCCCCATATAGAATGCATGTGACCAGTCCTGTCTGTAATATAAATTAGCGAGGTTCATATAGCATCTGTTAAAACATACACAAAATAATATTGAAGAAGATTAAGCAAACACACTTGTGCAAGGAGGCTTTTTTAAAATGCTTTAGCGAGTTCTCACAAAATGCCATCCATGCTGCATCCTTTGCAGGGACAACAGATCGCTGATCATAAAATGGTACCACATTCTGAAGGCCATCATAGTATACCAACGCCAGTAACTCGTGTATCTCGCACTATAACCACACAGAATTTCGTACTTGTTATAAACATTATCGTACAAACATAACTAACAGGAGCAAAAAGAAAATCACACAACTAATCTTTCATATCCATTCTCACTCCAAAGAGAAAAAAAGGAACGTGACTTTTTTTATAGGAATCTCACTAGATATGGATTTTTTCCTGGTAGGATAAATTAAATGAATTTCATTGCTTTCAAATGTGTAAAACGAAATAGGTACTGCAGTAACAATATATACACTAAAGGAGAGGTCTGAAAGCATATAAGCAAAAGCCTGAAATTAATAAAATTTTATAATTTGATATCAGTTGTAAAAGCATATCTATCAAAGGATCAAAAAAGAAAAGAGACGATTCCCATGTCTTTCCTCCTTACAGAATTGTATACTTAGTTGAGTTGGATAAAACACTTAAGAATCAAAGTCAGTGTAAATATTTATTTAATTACGTTAGGTTAGAACTCTTAATAACATCCCATCGTATTAATAAAAATTAAGTAATCTCGAGCAATGTGTTGGCAAACTAGTCATTAGCATTGCCAAACGATCTATCTTCCTATTTCAGAAATTTTATTGCCACAGCGATCATTTGGTGTTTTCAGTCTTCTAATTTGAGATATAGGTATAAAAAGCATATTAAGAAAACATCTCACATAATTCTAAAACCACAGTCAGATTAAATGATACGATGAAAGAACTCTCATATAGGAACTTGCCCTGTTAGACTCCTATTTATAGCAAGTTATCTTGACCAGAATAAGGTGCTCAACATATTAATGGGGTAAAATTTATGATATTCCCCAAACATACTCCAAGGATATCATATTTGGCTGAGTGAAACAAAAGAATAAAAGAGATGTGCCACAAAGGGAAAAAGAAAGGACAAACTTGTTGATCTGATGTCTTTGCCAAAGCCAGACTCATTAGCAGACAGCGTCTGCTCCTTCTTCGACTTGTCTCAACTCTCTGCGGCAGGGTAGCATTCTTTCTCCATCCTGCTACATTTATGTGCTTACTTCCATCATTTAACAACAAGTCTACTTCCTGCTTCAGTGAAACCAAAAACAATATCTGATGAAGTCAAGCCATGGCTAGCAAAGATTTTATAAGCTTCAGCAGCTTCCTTTCTATAGCATTGATATTTGAAACTGACAATTGAGAATAAATCTTGCCTCATCATAAATATTTGCAAGCCGTTGCCAACTTTCAAACCGTAGAGGGTTATACAGAAGATCATATTTGAAGAGATTTGCATTTTGCTGTACAAATTCTTCCCCTTCCTTGGTAAGTACAAAGCCTGGCCACTTATCAGTTGCACTCATTTCCTCAGACAGAGCTAGAAAATAATACAAGTTGCAATATACATCCGAATATGGCTCGGAGCTGCAAAAAGATAAATTTCTCATAGAGTGAGCTCATTTATGAGGAATGAAAATATCAATAGTTTCAACAATAGTTGAAAAAATGCAATAGCTTATGCAACAGATAATAACCTCGCAACAATCATTGACTTGTGCTGTTTGACACTTCCCACATCAGCAAATATTATTTTTGTTAAGGTCTCTAGAAAGCCTTCAGATCCTGCTTCCTCTGAGAGTCTGTCTTCACATAAATCAGGATCATCTAAGAACTTATCAATTGCATTTCCACCCAGAACGTCTTCTGGTGGTTGTGGAAAGTGTTTGCGTATGGCTCTCAGCACCCTACGAAGTTTTACCAATCCAGTTTTCTGAGATGTGACATGCATAAACAAGCCAAAAGGAGTTAGAAACTCACACTTTATGTGTGCATGTATGTGTGTATGTGAGAGAGAGAGAGAGAGAGAGAGGGTGAGAATACTCACAGAAGAAGCCTTTGCATATGGCAGTACATATTGAAAAACATCAGCACATTGTTCCTTAGTGTGATAATCTCCACGACTAGTATTTTTGTGCATGGCTAGATCATCCTCATAAGATGGATCAGATCTAAGATTGAGCCCATACAAGCAGAAAAAGCACTGGTCCAAAGCATTGTCAATTATTAACTCAAGTTCCTCTCGTTCATCTTCAGTAAGTTCATTTTCATTTCTAGGTTCAGAAAATTGTTCATTCATATTTTCTCCCTCCATCTTACCCTCATTACTACCTTGCTTTTCACCTCCCACATTAGCACTGTCTTTCTCTTGGCCTTCAAGAGAAGACATGCCTCTGGAAGTAGTCCCTTCCAAATCATCACTCTCTATATTACTTGTGTCATCAGTTTCAGTTCCACCCATCTCCACAAGCACTGTATCTGATTCTGATTCCTTTTCGCATGTTTTGTTTTGACTACAAGGTGAATGCTGCTTATCATGCTGAACTGTTTCTCTGTTTGAAGAGGTTAAAGTGGATTTGAGTTTCATGTCCAGTGCTAACAGATGCTTTATTGCAAATTTAAGAAATGTTCCTTCCTCCCCTTTGCCGCCCTCGCCCATACAGCACAAGCCATACTCAGCAAGCAAGTCATGGATTGCCACAATCAATTCAACCTAAAATCAGAAGTCAGAAATTTGATTAGAAACAATAAGGAAACAAAGTAATTGGGGCAAGATCATATTCAAGATCGAGTTCCTCACTAGAAGGAGGTAAGACTCACTTGGGTTTTAACATTGACAGTAGGGATGAGGTGTTGAAGTTTGCAGAACGCGATGCCTGCATCAACAAAGATGAATCCTTGCTTTTGCTCGGTCTCATCAGCAATCATTGGCACAGAAGATTGCTTAGAGAAGCAATTTATTGCAACATGGCACATGAATGCCAGCAGGAAAGTTTGAATAAAGCTGATGCTGCTAATTGGAATGACTACATTCTGCAAGCATGATATATTCATACTCTGAGGTTATGTGACATTACAATGGATGTTAATTGAGCGATGACTGAAATAAGTTAATACTGAAATCAATAGAAATATTTGATCATAAGTTTCATTAGCATTGTATATAGAAATATGTGCATTTTATAAACTCTACAATCAACTGGTGTAGCATAATTTATTCCGACTTTTGACTGATAATGTGAGAATGAGACTATTGTTTCCCTAAAACTAGAAAAGGACTCACAGTATTAAGAGATGGATCCATCTTCAATTGTGACACACTTTGTGAAATTGCTTTGACCTCCTCTGCCACCAAGTCATCCCAACGCTTGTCGGAGTTTTCTTGTGATACAATATCAGAGGCAGAAAGTGCTTTTAATCCATACTTCTGTCGTAGAGTTTCATATTCATCCATGCCAGCTGCTAGCATAAGTAGTTGCAGCTTTCGCCGGTGACAATTCAAATATACCTCAATGTTCATTGGCTTTGCCTGCTCACATGCTTTGATTAATATATTTATTGCTGATAACTCAATGCAAGCATGTTCTTTACCTTTCTCATCAGAAGCAGGTGCTGGCAGTACATCAACGTGAGCAAGCTCTGTAGAGAATAGAAGTGGAGAAAGCAAGTTTATGCATTCCATATACATTTCTTTCTCAATCATCTCGTCTACAGTCTTCTCAAGTAAGAAAGCAACCTTTAATAAATTAATTTCATGAAGAACCCTGTTCACAGTCAAATCTTTATTGGTCGTCAGGTGTGGCAGGTGAACTGAACATGGAGAATCACCCATGTCTTCCTTTTTTACCAAAAGCGATAAGGAAATGCAGAATTCTTCATGAGCTTTTGCCTTGTTGCAGTCAAAGATAGATAGTTTTCCACTCAACCAGAAGTATCGAACCCAAAACGGAATTTTATTGATCACCAAGGGACTATTAAAAAATGAATCCTGGCAACTAGAATCTTTGGAAAATATCTCATTATCATCTTGAAAGCTCTTCAATGAAGAGCAGCTTGCACTCCCAGAGAACTGATTCGAGGAAAAAGGATAGTCCAAAGCAACTGATTCAATTATTTTGCAAAGATGATATGAAGCCTCTGACATGAATTCTGGCAGCTTTGAAGCATTTGAAGGCAATGATCCCAATTCATAATACAGCTCAGCAAGAAAAAGACAACATTCAGGTGTCCTATCCTGACCCCAATGTCTTGTCAGTTTCTCCAACTCTAAAAATTTGATAAATGTATCTTGATAGCCCAAGCCCCCAGTTGCAGCATGTTCCAACAGCAAGTGACCCATATGGTAAGCGCCATAGTTTTTTGAAGTTTCTCCTAAAAACGCAGAAACATCATCATGTTCAGAATCCAAAGAGTTAACCTGACCAGGACAGGATACAGAATGACCAGCTGCTTGACCTGAATCTTTACTTGTAAGTCCACTAACAACAAAAGGTTCTAGCAATTGAAGCACAATTTTGGCAAGATCTTTACTGGCAGCAAAATCCAATTCCTCTTTTCCTGGTTTACGACTCCTAAGGCGAGTGCTCCGCCTCTCATGAGGCTGTTCTTCAGATGTATTTGCTTCTCTTTCTTTAGTGAAACTGGCTCTTTCAGCATTACAATCACCAACTAACAGACTTTCACTGGATAAGGGATTTGGCCCTTTATCTTCAGTAGATCCCATAACAATATTCTTATGAGAAGGGAAATGCATAGTTAACCTGACATCCCCCAATGTAAAATCCTTTTTAGCCCTCTTCTCAGAACCACAGCTATTCAATGGAAGTAAAATTTCGAGAAGGGAATCAACCAGAGCAAGCCATGAAGCTTCGGGCAGGAACAATTCTATCTTCTGATTCAACTTTTTACAGGAAACACCCTCATCAATATTTACATCAGTTGCTTTTCTCTTATCAAGAAATTTGAGCCTCACATGTTTAGGTTCCAGTTTATCGATTCCTCTAGGAGCAAATGGAACTAGCTCAGACTCTTCAATAATATTTTTGACATATGAAGCACGAGAATGTGAAGGCCAATGCCTCAAAATCAACTCTGCCACGGAGAGGCAGGCAACCTCATCACGAATGGCAATAAGAACTTCCAATAGTTTCTCCATGCAATTCCCTGTATGCATCATACAGGGGGAAGATATAGTTGTCTATGTCATGAAAATGAGATAAAGCTTTCCAACGGATGGCTTGCAACAGGGACAATATAACAAAAAACAAGCATCAAATAAAGTGGCAGAATACAAAGTGCATCCGTGTGTGTATAATATTTGAATACAGTAGAAAAAATTGCTTACAATTGTTAGGGCTGCATAAAAGCCCTTGCTCAAATGCCCAGCGCGAAATACTAAGCAAACCCATTGAGCATGATAATGTTCCTAGCTGATTCCAGACAACCGAATCTTTGCTATCTATCTCTACAGCTTGAAGATAACAATTAAGGGCATTCTCATAGTGAGTTGAACCTTGTTCGAGAAAAACAGCAGCAAGATTCTTCAGGGCCAGAAATCTAGCACCCAAAAGAGAAAAAGAAAAAACAATTGCATGATCTAAACTTCACAAATAGCACCTCCATAATAAATTTTGAATGTACATCAATTCACAGTAATAACTACACAATTAAGGCAGTGAGAATAGAAATGCAAACCTTAGCTGCTGTAGATGATCATCGCTTGCATTATTATCCACCTAATATAACAATAAAAAATAAACAAATAAACAAAAATAAAATTAAACTAAATTAATGACAGCTAAAATAAACAGAAGAATACCTGAGAATTTGAAATAAGAGGATCTTTTAACACAGATTCTAATAATTGGCGTGCTTTATCATATTCTTTGGCTTGCAATTTTAAAAGTCCTTCGTGATAAGATTGAGTAAGGTGAAATTCCTAAAAGAAAATATAACATAAAAATAATGGCATAAACAGTAAATAAGAAAAAAGAAAAAGCCTAAATTAATAGAAATAAGAAGAAAAGAAAAAGAACATCGTGCCTGAGCTTCCTTTGTAGGAGCTAAGGGTTCCCATTGTTGTCTAGAGTCTGTATCGTTAATGGCTGAGATTGAAAACTAACCACAACGAAAACAAGAGAATTCAGTTCAATTTTTAGCTTGAAACGCACAAATTTTTCGATAAAAGGAACTAAAAATCACACTCACCATTCTTCAGTGTCTTGGATTAGGGTTTTGACTCTTCCAGTTATCGATTTTTGAGTGTCAGCTAGGCATTCAGATTTTAGGCGGGTTTCCTTAGCTTTGAGCTATTTATTTCTTTTATTTTTTGAATTGAGGATTTTTGTGTTAGTTGTAGTTGTACACTGGAACCGGTAATTATACCTGGATGCAGAAACGACGTCGTTTTTAAGGGCGTCCTGGTTCGTTCCCCTCGCTGAATATACTGCGGCGTACGGAATTTGCCTTAACATTGGCGCTCAGGAATCAGGATAACTGGAACCAATTCTATTTGGTTGCATTGGATGGCTTAATTTTTTGCGGTTGTAACAATGCATCTCATGTTGTACCTTTGCAACAGGACAGCGAGGATCCTTCTTGTTAAGAAAATCATTGGATCGAATAGAATTCAGCCTGCGTCTAATATTATATTATGACGTTATACGCTCAGTATATAGAAATAACGGCAAAGCCTATATTTTCATTGATATACTTATCCCGTTTATTTTATTTAATTCATATTTGTCTATTGCGTCCTAAGCAGTTTCTATACTTTCATTCTCTGATTTCATTGGTCCTTAATCGAACGCATGTGCAGAAATCTTGAAGATTGTAGGTAAAAGAACTAACATGTCACCTCAAAGATGGATAGTGACATAGAAACGAGCATGAGGATAAAACCCGAGTTGTAGCTAAAAGAATCCTAAATTTCAAACAATAAATTTAAGTTGAAAGGAAGCCATAGAAGAACGATTACATGGAAAAGAAAACCCAAAAACGGCAGGCGAAATGGGGAAGAAAATGAACTGATGTTGGAACCTCAAAACCCGACAAAGAGATTCCTCATATGCAGCTAGTGGACGAAGAGGAAAAGAACAAAATTACTGTAGGTGAGAATAGGATACAGCAACCCTAAGAAGAATTAGGGTTTGAATAAAGAGAAAGGGGTGAATTGGATTTACCCCTCTTGCATTATATCAAAGTGATGTAACTATTTGTTTTAGTAAAGATTAAGACTGCATTGTATTTAACTATCCCATTTAGCATCCAACACGTTATTCTCTTATAAACAAATATAAGAATATGTTTCTCACATTGCCTAAATTTTTATTCGGTTAAAAATGAAAAGTA
The DNA here is from genome assembly GCF_019578655.1 of Ricinus communis. Classification (NCBI taxonomy): domain Eukaryota; kingdom Viridiplantae; phylum Streptophyta; class Magnoliopsida; order Malpighiales; family Euphorbiaceae; genus Ricinus; species Ricinus communis. The sequence goes on from NC_063258.1 coordinate 30,485,912, forward strand.
ATTGAAAAATACAAATACAAAAACTAGACGAATAGGGATCAAACTCAATAAGTGAAAGAAAATGAAAATATGTGTTTTGCCTAAAATAACTCTCTCTCTTTTCTTTTTTTCTTTTTTTCTTTTTTCTATTTTAAACTGTACATAAAGAATTTGTTAAGTAGACTTTTTCTTTTTCTTTTTTCATTTAAAACACTATATAGAGAAATTGCTACATACATTTATTTTATTTTATCATGCCAATTGTTAATAAAATTAATTATATACATTACTATTATTATATACTAATTTATATTAATTTATACCAAAATAGATGAATTCTCTTAGATATTTTTCATATAAATATTTATAATCTCTTCTATTTTAACTTTTTATTTGATCTATGATATTTTATAAAATTAATATCATTTTAATTTTCAATCAAGATTTTTAAATTTCCTCAGATTCGGCTTAAAGCCATTATTAGTATATAATATCTAATATAATAATTAATATCATTTTAGTTCTAATAATTTATTAATATATTTTGATATTAAATTAGTAAAGTGTATACGGTAATAAAATATTTTTTTCATTTTCCAGAAATTTCTATTTGTTATTTAATTTGATAAATGGCATTTAATAATTATAAAACTTATTTGTATAATTCTAACTTATATAATAAAAATTATTTATAGATTCACCAAGTAATTTAGATTAATGAAAAAAATATTAATTAAAATAATATCAATTAATTATTTATAATTAAAGAGTAAATTTGCTAATAATAGCACCACCAGAGTAATATTCTAGTGGCTAAATTAATCAATTATGTATTGGCCAACATAATACATTACTTTTACTTACTACGACATTCTATTTTAACTTGTATATAATTATGAATAAAGTTATTGATTATCTAAGTTATAGAAAATATTAAAAATTAATTTAGATAATAGTGATTAATTATCCATAATTAAAATGTATAAAATTTATACCATAGCAAGGCCACTGGTTGTAACCTTAATCGAGAATATAGCCAACGAAGCATCATATTCATACTGAAGTGTCCACAAAGCTCGACATCCCTCTCTCAGCGTCTCTTGCTTGTTATAACAGACATCATCACCGGAATTTTGGGCTTCTTACAGATATCATCGCTGGAAATTTCGGCCTGTCGCTATTTATTACAGATATCGTCACGGGAATTTGAGGAAGTTGAGCTGAATAGTTCTTCAAGCTCCCCTGCATCTCCACCACCGATTTATCAGTGCTGACAATGCTTGGATATCATTCAACTTCTCCAAGTACTTCTACCCATCTGACTACACTTGTTTCTTTCTTCTTCTTTTTTTTTCCCCTTTTTCTAGATAGTCTATATATTGCCGAGGAAAACTACCTGTTAATTTACTTAACCTATTCTTTAGTTACTGTTTGCCCACATATGGGATGTCATACCAATCAGGTCCATCTAACTGAGTGACTTTTCATTTGATTCAGTATCAAGATTACCCGAAACTAAAAGATTTTATTAACCGAAAATCATCCTCAAAATATCAGAAACAACCACATCCACAAAAGAAACAAAAATGAAAAAAGCAAATACATAATGTGATCAAGAACATGCACCAAAACAGAACAAAACTAACAGCACATAAGTTATAGTTATAAGAGAACAAAGAAAAGCTACATCAGAGTTGATTAAGATGCTCGAGTTTGAGTAGCTTCTTGTGCTTTTTGCTGAACATACTGTCCATATTCTTTAGCTCTCTCCTTCATATCATGAGCCTTTCTAGCTATCTGTCCTCTTGCATAGTCCAACTTATCAGCACCTGGCGGATGCTTCCCTGTCAAGTACTTGTACATCCAAGTTAAAGACATTATCGCCGCCAACCCACACCCGCCAGAGAAAAAGAACCCCGAGCAAACCAAGAATACAACTATTGCAGCAGGGACCATAATGGGACCAGAAAGAACCAACAGAGGAGTGGCCATAACCAAGGTGATCACTGTCCCGGTTAAGATCAAACCGGATAGAAACAAGCAAGCAACACCTACCGTGGCTGCGGTTAGGAACTTGACCACAAGATGAGAGGGTGCTGCTGTACCAGGGGTCATCTGGTGCAGAGATCTTGGTTGATCAGACATGTTGAACGGCGTGTGGTAATAATAAGCAGAAAAGGAGAGGATTTGTTCTTGGAGAACAATGGAGGCGAGTGCATAAGGGCGTGAGTACGGGAAGTGATATAGTGGGGAGTGATCTTCTCGAAATGTGTACAAAATAAGAAAGGTTTGTATATGAGATGTGGACGCGAGGAAATGGCATACTGCGCAGTGCAATGCGTTGGATGGCTTTGCATGGTTAAGAGTTGACACGTACGCTCCAGATGGGATGACCATAACAGATATGTCTTATCAATTACTGTCATATATTAGTAATCGAATGTATATCTTAATATCGAAGGAAAACCATTTCTTGGAAATCCAAAAGAAAAGATTTATTTCATGGTTCAAAATCTTATGGGTCTTATCTGACCTGATCTTGAAAAGGAAGTGAATGCATGCGTATATATATGTTTTAATTGAGAGAAATCCAATGGAATAGAGGCCCAATAAGTGCAAAAAGATAAAGAATAATTCTTTAAATTTTTAGCTGAATTTTAATTAAATTTTTAAATTAACATAATTAAGATTTTAAATAAATAATACAAACTAATTAAGTCTTTTTTATGTAATTCTATTATTATTACCAAGTAATAAAATAATTATTACCATTAGCTATTTTAATAAAATATAAATAATCTCTTTAATTTTAGCTAAATTTTCATTAAAATTTTAAACTTTAAATTAGCATAATTAAACTTTAAAATTTAAATAATATTGAACAATTAAGTTTCTGTATATAATTTCGGTACTACTACCTTAACTATTTTTATTAATAATGATTCATATAAAATGACACATCTAGATTATTAATTTTATTTTTTTATATTTCTAAAAAATAATACAAAATTAAAAGATAATGCAAAATTAAAATTATTATTTAAATAAAAAATATACAACCTACATTTCTACATCTAAGTTTTATCTTAATCTTTTTATTTTTCATATCTAGATTTTATCTTTTTTTAGTTTAAATATTTTTTTAATATTTATATTATTTTTTAAAAATATAAAAAATAGAATTTATAATCTAAGTGTCTTATGGTATTGGTTGTCATTTTATGTGGTCATTATCAATAAAAATAATTAACGGTGGTAGTAATGAAATTGTATATAGGGATTTAATTATGCTATATTATTAGATTTAAGGATTTAATTGTTCTAATTTAAGTTTTAATAGTTGAATTGAAATTTTACCAAAATTTAAAGAGCTATATGTACCTTTGCATAAAATGGTTTAATTATTTTATATTATTTAATTAAATGGACTTAATTGTTTCAACCTAAAATTTAAGAGTTTAATTGAAATTCGGCCAAACATTTAAAAGATTATCCGTATCTTTTTACCCTCAATAAAATATTTATTCAATAAATTATTTATATAATTAGAATTATTTATTAAATTGATTTAAATTAAAATTGAGTTTAATAATTTTATGGAGTCGAAATTGAATCTAATAGAGTGTAGTTCATTAAATTGTGAATTTATTTGTTAATTAGCTTATGAGTTCGAGTCTATAAAGGGTTTATGATTTGTTTTATGATTAAATTTGTTTATAATTAATTTTAAAAGAGTGTTAAGGACTTTCTGTTTATTATATTTTTTATAAATAAGACATGTCATATTTCATAATCAATTTTAATTTATTAAAAAAGACAAATAAATATTATATTTTTGTATATACTCTTATAAATTTAGGATCTTTTTATTTTGAAATATTATATTTTATTAATTTATTTTATATTTTTTCACTTTTTTAATCTATCTTTAATTTTTTTCATTTATTTTATTAGTACGGTTATTTTTTAAATAAAATATTTCATGATTCTATAGACATAAAAATAATTGTAAATATATTAAAAGTATAATTTATAATTTAAAATCTTTTTGATATAATTCTTTAATCAATTAAAAATGTAATTTCTGTAAAAACTTGAGCTTCAATCTTTTGAACAGTCATTTTATAATAATAATAAATATTCTATTGTTAATAAAATAAAATATCTTTTAATTAACAAATCTATTTAGAGATATTAATAAAGTGCTGAAATAAATATAAAAACTAGATAATAATATTAAGTTTGTATGATAGAATAAAGTAAGAAAATTTTAATATTTTAAGAGTATTACAAAAATGCTATTATTATTATTATTATTCACTTTAATTACGGATAAAAGATAAAAAGAAGATGCTTAGCATTCCTTTTAATTATTATTATTAGTAGTATTATATACATACATTTTTTATCCAATTTTAATAGATTATGTTTTCTTTTTAATCTATCAATAAATATGGATCAGTTTTTTTCTTAATTGTTAATTTAATGATTAAACTTTTAAAATATTTTTTAATTAGTTAGTAATTAACATTGAAATAAATAATTAATTTTTATTTCCTTAATTTTAAAATAAAAAATTATTATATAAACATTTTTAAATTCTAGTGTAAATAGGTTCTTATTTGAAACTTAATAATTATGATATTCATCCTTACTCAGTTGAAGAGTTTATCAATATTTAGATTATTATATAATTTTAAATAAATAATAATAATAATATAATCTAAAAATAATTTTTTAAAATTAAAATTAATATTAATAATAATAATAAATACTAAAAACATTTAAAACAATTGAACTTTTCTTTATATATAAGTATAATCACTAAATATTAAAATGGAAATAAAAACCACATATGCCCTAACGCATTAAAAGAGAAGCACAGATATTAAGTAAAAGCGTCTAAGTATAAGGTTTTTTGGTCAATTTATTTTTTACAACATAAATTTTACTTTTACTATATAATATTTTATTTCTTCTCCTTTTATTTTTATTTTGGAATAATTATATATTTTTTATGTTTAAATTTATCAAAGAATGACAATCGAGTAGTTGAATTTTTAAAATGAATAATTAAGTATGACAATCTATAAAAAAATAACAAGTTTAGTATTTTTAACAGGTCATACATTATAAATACTGGTGCAAATTTTTTTTTAATGTCAGATGAGATGAAAAATAAGAAATATATGGTAAAAATATGTTTTAAATAAAATAATTAATTTATTCATCATAGTATTTTTACTAAGTCATTAAAATTTTACAGCGCAATAAATATTAAGATTTATAAATTAAGAATTAAAATGATTATAACTATTAAATTGAGGATTAATAGAAGTTAGAGAACGAAAGCTATATAAAATAAAATTTACTCTAAGGCTGTATCACTCATAAATATATTTTAATTTTTGACGTGTTTAATAATTTTTGCTCTCTTATCTGCATCTGTAAAAATTAAAAATAAAAATAAAAATGAAAGTCACATGCTAAACACACCACTTTATTATTATTTTACTAGTTGTCACGCTCAATTATTAGTTTTAAGAAGAGTTTAACAAATAAAGTATAGAAAATATTAAATAAAAAAATTTAATGAAAGAAAGAGTAGTAGTAGTCCATTAGTAAGTGTGTAATACAAAACAATATCAAACTTACTAGTTAATAACAATCAACAACAGAGAAAGATAATGAGTTAAGGTTGGTAATTATTCTCAAATTATAAAGTAGAATCCTCCAATTTCGTAGCACATCGGGGAGCTTAAATAGAACGAAACTAAAATTGGCAATCATCCTCAAATCAAATAGTTAAAATCCTCCAATCTCCTTGGATTTCACATTCTTAAGTAGTAATTAAATGGAAAAAGGAGAAAGGGAAAAGAAAAAAGAAATGTTGCACCAAATATTTATATCTGGAAACCCTAATGAGGCTGGGCTACCCAAAGAGGATTTTTTGGTGCTAATTGGTGTCTCATTCCAGGAGTGGACCGCCAAAAAATACTAAATCAAATACAGTTGATATTTAAAAGAAAAGTTAATAGCCGAAAATTGGAAAGCCCATAATTAACAGTTAAAAGAAGGCCTACCAACTGAAATCAGTGACCCACCACGTGTCACAACCACGTGACGTTGAGCGATCTTAAGACACTGAACCGAAGACGCTCCCCTTCTCTGTAAAGAAAAAAGAAAAAAGCCACCTCAAAAAGGACAAAATTATTTTGAAAAAGAACTCGAGCGGGATTGGGCCACGTGGCCTACGCTACTAATTCGACCGTTGTGAAAGCGTTTATTGATTGAAACCAAACCAGGATTTCCCATTCTTATTCCTTTCCTTCTTTGTCTCTCCTCATCTTCTCCACCAAATCTCTCTCTCTCTCTAAATCTCTCTCTTCTTTACCGGTTCTATCTGATGGCGATTGCTGCAGAGACCCAACCTCAAGACAAGGTATTATCTCTCTTTAGATTTTTGTTTGAAAAGAAATAATAAGAAAGGAGTTTCTTTTCTTGATTCTTTACATGTATTTTCCTTTAATAAAGAAATCTGCAATTTTTAGGGGTTTCATGACTAATTTAGGTCCAGCTGAACATTGTAGGTCCAAATTTGCAATGGGTTTGTGGTTTCTTTGTTGTAATCTTTTATGTCTACAATAAAATCTTTAGGAATTAATGATGCGGGTGTGTATTTGGATTGGGTACACAGGCAAGTACAGAGGTGGCGGCGACGGAGAAAAGGAGATGGACACTTAATGATTTCGATATAGGGAAGCCACTTGGGCGAGGAAAGTTTGGACATGTCTATTTAGCAAGAGAGAAAAGGGTTAGTTGCTTCTTACAACACCCATTTCCTGTGCTAGTTTTTGATGTTTATGGTTATTTATTGCCGGTGCTTTTGAAATAATCAGTTTTCATTTATTGTCAAATGCATGCCCTTTTTCTTTAGTGTTCGATTGCCTTAGTTGAGTTGCTACAATATGCAACAACGTATGTCAGATCGTAGCATATATTCTTGGATTTAGCCAATGCCTTATTGAACAGCATTGATCGTGGATTTACCTGTATCCGAACTGAATATTTTAAAGTCTGCACTTGTCTAATTAATTGGATCTATGTGGGAACAGAGCAATCATATTGTGGCTCTTAAGGTGCTCTTTAAGAGCCAGTTGCAACAGTCGCAAGTTGAACATCAGCTCCGACGCGAAGTTGAAATTCAAAGTCATCTTCGACATCCCAACATTTTGCGCCTTTATGGTTACTTTTATGATCAAGTATGTTTCTAGGATCCGTGTATATATTGCCAGTCTCTTAAAAACAATGAAAAGAAAAGTTCAATGCTTGGAAATGATATTGATGTGTCTTTCGTGAATACAATTACTACAGAAGCGGGTTTATCTGATACTGGAGTATGCAGCGAAGGGGGAACTCTACAAAGAACTGCAGAAGTGTAAATACTTTAGTGAAAGACGTGCTGCTACGGTGAGTTATTTTATACCAAAGCTCTCTTTGAACTTCAGTTTACATTTTCAAACAGTGAAAGTACCTGATCTTGTTCTTTTTGTTTATTTAATTGCTGATTTAGAAACATGGCACTATTATGTCATTTGCCATGCTACTCATGGTGTGATAGGAAGAGACAAGTGCTTATCTATATGGATGACTCGATTCTTCGTTTTTAACTTACAATTGAACTTGCTATGATTAAATACTGATTACAGCTTTCAATGTTCATATATGTTATGAATGTGGCAGTATGTGGCATCATTGGCTCGGGCCCTCATTTATTGCCATGGCAAGCATGTAATACACAGAGACATCAAACCAGAGAACCTTTTGGTTGGTGCACAGGTGCTGGCAAATATCCTCCATAATATCTCACTTGTAGTTCAATAATGATAGAGTTGTTATGTGATTTTCTTTCTCTTTTATTAGGGAGAGCTCAAGATTGCAGATTTTGGTTGGTCAGTGCACACATTTAACCGAAGACGGACAATGTGTGGTACATTGGATTACCTGCCCCCTGAGATGGGTATGTAGATAAACTATTATTGTTGCTTTGATTTGCTTCTAACAGACCATCAGATTCATATTGACCATATGTTTTTGTTGATGGTGCAGTGGAAAGTGTAGAGCATGATGCTAGTGTTGATATCTGGAGTCTTGGGGTTTTGTGTTATGAGTTTTTATATGGTTCTCCTCCTTTTGAGGCCAAAGAACACTCAGACACTTACAGAAGGTGAGATGATGTCAATAGTAGACTAGGGTAAATATAGTGTGCAATTAAGCTACAAGTTTTCCTGCAAATGAGGCGGATGAATTTGCTCATAAACTATGAGTTTTGATGTAAATGAATGACTCGGGCTGCTGAATTTGCCTATCATAGAGGACTTTATTTTCTTGCAAATGCAATTGATAATTAGAGAGAAGGTAGAAATCTTATAATGGTTCTTTTTTAAGATTGCTGATGTGTTTGTGTATTGTCTATACAGGATTGTGCAAGTAGATCTTAAGTTCCCTCCAAAACCCATTGTTTCTTCTTCTGCCAAGGACCTTATTAGCCAGGTGAAATTCTTTTTAAAGTATCATATCCACAACAGCTTTAACAATATGATGTTTGAATTTTATGATGTTTTTTCTTTTACGACAGATGCTTGTCAAGGATTCTTCACAGCGCCTGCCACTACACAAGCTACTTGAGCACCCCTGGATTGTTCAGAATGCGGATCCTTCTGGTCTCTATAGGGGTTAATCTGCTTCATCAAATGTCATCTGATTAAATCATGGTTTAGTATTCTAAATGGAAATCTCACAAGAGCTCTATGGTTGGATTGTCAGAACTGGATCCCTCCCTGTGAACGACTTCTGGAAACGAAATGTGCCAGACAGACCTGTTCTTATGAGTTCATTGCACATGGTGTCTCTTAAGCTTTGTGGAATGAGAATCATTGCTTTATTGAATTATGTTAATTCATTTGTACGTTTTGGTATCCCACAATTAGTAAAAGCATATGTGTTTTTATATCTCCTTTCATTCTTTAGCATTAAGGCATTACCAACTTCTGAGATACAACTGCATGGCAATTTCAGTTGCACTGTCTCAGCTTCAAGTTAATCGCAAGTCTACTAATAAAATGCTGGTGAAAAGTTGTAAAAAGTTACATCTTGTTTAATATTATTATTATTTTAGTTTTTCTTTTCCAGCCAAATTCAATTGTTGAAGAGCCAAAATAATAACAGCACATAAAGATCAACAATGATAACAGCATAACAGCACCTGTTCCCCAAAAAATCATTCGGTACAACCAACCATTAACCAGCTATGATTTTCTCCACAAATTTCTCCAGAACTTGTTTAATCGCAAAACAAAAGAGTAAAAAAAGGTGTATAGGACAAGTATGTAAATCAGAAATAATAATAAAGTCGATATATTAATCCCTGACAGGACAGCTTCCGACTAAATATAGATCCTCTTAGCTTCTTTCATGTCATAGTCATATAAGGAGCCTATGTTGTTCCCAATTATTGGTTTCCGTCTTTCAAATTATCGCCATCCAGCTTGGTTGGAGGATCTTCCTGTTTCTTGACTTTAGTTAACACTTTGGGGCTCATGAAACTTGGCTGGTCAGTTGAAGATAGGAGCCTTGCCCACATTCTATCCGTAATGACAACATTGTTCTGCTTCTCAGTGATACGCTGGAAAAGAAAATTTCACAGAAATGAGTAATATAGAACCATTTGACATTTGTTTGGAGCTTGCAGGCAATCTCTAAAAGGAAATGCTCCTAACTATATCTGTGCAGCAAACTAAATTATGACTTCATGCATTAAATCCAAAAGCAGACCTATCTATTAATGATCAGATCAGAAAATATAGTTTGGGAAAGCTGGTACAAGTACTAATATTAAAAAAAGAAATATCATATTCAGTTCCCAAACTTGTTGAGCAAGTGATACAAGATCAAATAAGACTGATTTAGCTCATTAGGATTGACAAAGAGACTTCACCTGAAACAGTCAGTTGACACTTTTGTTCAAGTTTTGTTTTACAGCATAGTCTAGATGCAAAAACACTAGAGTCCAAATTGAAGAATATGCTGGAGCACGCATATCACTATTAAGCGTCCAGCACAACCGAAGTGTTAATGATATGAATATGCACCCAGTACTGAATTAGTAGTACTTTCCTAACAGCATGACAATAAAAAAAATTGTGGCAGTTGATACTATATCACCAATTAACTCCACAAGGTTTAGTTTTCTAATACAAAAGGTTTTTCAGAGCATAGAGGAACTTACATTGAAAGGAATATAAGCATGTCGACCATTAACAGGTCCAACCGTGAAGCCTGTGTATCCAGCCATTGCCCCATGAACTGCACTGTGAGCAAGGAGAGTGCAGTACACATTATCGGATGCGTTGCTTGGAATTGCACGGATCATGTATGTAGGATCTGCCAGATGGTTTAACATGTCATCCACATATGTATATGATTCGAATTCAAGTGGAAAGACAATGGAAACATAAAACAAATGAAAGGCACATACCAATATACTTCAGAGTGATGTTCATTCTATGTTCTCTCGCAAAATGATCCTAAAATAGAGAAAAATGAAAATAGAAAAGACAGTAACTCAGCCAACAAAGAATTATTCATAAATCCTATGTAATTTACAGGGAGTGCAATTTTATGTTTTAACTTTTCAACCAAGAGTGCAAATTCTTTATCAATAAGAACTAGACATCCGGCTCAACCATAAAATGGAGAGCAACTCTCACAAAAAGGAGTATCATAAAAATAAAACTCATGCGGAATGCTTAAGATGCTGTAGACAGACAAGAAAATCAACAAAGTACAAGACTGAGACACTGATTAAGAAATCTCTGTAGTAATTTTTTCAGCCAAAGAATTATAGTATCTAGATTTAGTCTAAACTGTCACAAGAGAAAATGACTAGTGCTTAAGAAATTTAATATGAGATTCTGTAAAATATTGTATATTATGATAAATACCTTGATCCTCTGAGATATCCATAACCCAACATCCTGAAGCAGCTTATTCCCTGAAGCATCCTGTTGGTTCATGGATTGCAGACTTTTTGAAACAAGATCCTGTCCTGCTCCCTCGGCAATAACAATAACCATGTGCCCATTTTCTTTAAGTCGTTTTCCAATAAATTCAAGAAGACCACCCTGTCCTTCGAGATAGAATGGTGACTCTGGAATCAGACAGCAATCAACATCCCGGCTGGCAAGTGTAGCATACATTGCAATGAACCCTATACCAGTAATTCCCATTAAACTAGAGAAAGGCTCTATAAGGATAGTACATAAATCCTAATGATGAAACCATATACAGATTTTACCATGTCAACATAGTTGTTAGAACTGAAATCCGCCTATGACTAACATTAACTTACCACTATATCGCCCCATTAGCTTCACAACACCAATACCATTCTCAGTACTTTCGGCCTCAACATGTGCTGCATTAATTGCACGTTGAGCCTCTTCAACCGCAGAGTCAAAACCAAAGGATTTGTCAATAACCTGAATCAAAAGAAGGAAGCTTAATCAAAACAGAAACAAGAATTTGTAAATGATTACTGTCGAGGAATGATAGGAAACAAATTAAATAGTCATAACAAGTCAGAGGTGTTGAAGATAAGCACAGGAATATCATTGTCGATGGTTTTTGGAATTCCAGCAACTGCAACTTTTAGGCCACGCCGTTGGATTTCCTGTACGGCAAGAACCATGCTGTTTAAAATTTAGTAGTAAATAGAAGCATATATATAAACAAGGCAATTAGAAGTGCTGAGCAATATCATAGACATAAAAGACAGTGTTGCAAATTCATATTCGACAGAGCTAAAAAACACTTCAGTAGGCATTGAAATCAAATTATAATTTTAACTGTCAAATCTTCAGAAACTTCCTGTACTGTGATAGAGACCATTCCATCATATATGGAGAGAAGTTCATTATAAGAGTCAAAATAGAACCTCAGAAGGACTACAATACTCTACTAATAGCTAACATAGAACAAATTAATTCTATTCAACCAAGTTAAAAACATGCAAATATATATTTTGGCCGGAAAAGAACTGAGCCTACTGAAGTTATACATTGCACAGAGGAGAAAATTAAATAGTTGAAGGAAACTTTGTACAAGTGTTTAGTATATGATCAAATTTATTCCTAGTAAAGATAGACTTGATCCTCTTTCTGTCGCATGTTTTCTAATGTTATTTACAAATATTGTCATGCTGTGTTTAACGTGATCTCAAAAAATGTAATCATTATCTTTCAGAAGTGGTGTACATAAAGGTTACCTCATAAATGACCGCTGCTCCTTTTTGAGTTCCATCGCCTCCAATTATGTAGACCTGGATAATCACAGGGGACAATCAGGACCTACACATAGAATTCAAATGCTACAACAATTTAAATTCACAAGGGATTGAAGTTTGTTCTGACAAATTTAAATTGAATGGAAAATCCTACCACATGCAGACCTGATTAATTCCACGATCCTGAATGCTGTCAACTATCTTGGATTTATCATGGCCACCTCTTGATGTACCCAATATAGTACCACCACGTTTATGAATGTCATTGACAACCTTAGGGGTCAAAGCAACGGTGTTTTTGGAATAGAAACCCCTGTAGCCTCCCTATAATTGTGGCAAGGAAAATGTGCTAATAAGTGAGACCCTCAAAATCATTAAGTACAAATCTTAACTTTAGAAAGATAACATGCATTAAAAGCATAAAAAGAACTTGATGCTTATCTGAGAAGCAATAACTCACATCAATTCCGAGAACTTTGGTAACACCGTACATATGATGAAGGCCACAGACAATCTCTCTGATCACCGTATTGAGACCAGGACAAAGACCACCACATGTTACAATACACGCGTGCACTTCATCAGACTTAAAATACACCTGATACCAGCAAACAGGTAAGCAACATAGTGAGTAATGAGCAAAATGCCAATAGCAAATGCTTTAATGAATCTCATCAATTCAACAGAACTAGACACACCAATAAAGTAGTAGAGATACCTTCTGCCGAGGTCCAGCACGCCGAAAGTGTGTCCCTCTTGGACCATCCTTGTGAACAACAATCTATAAATCACAGAACTAAATAATCTTAGATTACATTAATTTGAAAAATAAATGGATTAGAAAGTAAGAACACCACGAAAAAGTTTTTCTTTTTTTTAAATAACCTTTTGCGCAACAGTATCATCCACATTAACAAAGTACTGCCTGAAACACAAAAAACAATGATCAAATAAATAGGCAATAAGAACTAATAATGCCAAATCCAAAGCAGAGAGACACGAAAACTATATTCGAGTTACTTGACCGCTGAGTAGGCTGGATTATCTTGCAACGGATTCGGATACGTCTGCAAACCAGCACCATTCCCAAGAAAGAAAAAAAAAAAGAAAGAAACCAAATGCACTGAGAAAGATGCACGCATTACTTGCATATGACTAAAAAAAAAAACCAAATATATGAATCCCTAAGCGATAAAAGAGGAGGCAAGCGTTATTTACAGGGAGATCAGGAATATAATCAGTTAAGTGAGGAACATCTTCAAGCAGATAACCAGCTTCTCCATTTACTATTTTCATCATCTGCGACTGCAAATTACCGTCTGCGTTTCCCATCTCTTTTAAAACGAAATGACTGCGTGCTTTTTTTTTCGTTTTTTCTTTTCTGTTTACTTGGATTTGAAACAGAGAGGAAAGCAAGAAATGGAATCTGATTTGTAATTATAGCTGAGAAGTATGTATCTGTATTCGCGCATTTGCTTCCACTTACAAGGCCATGTTTAGAAGTGAACACGTGAGTGGAGTGATGCCTGCCGGGATGTGGAGTGCGAAAGCGATGTCGTTTTAAAGAGAATAAAGGAAAAACAGGTGGCGTGGATTTAGCATGTTTGCCCACTGGTTTTGAAAATTCCTTCACATTTTGATTTTGGTTTTACTTTGATACTGCTATTGCTATCCTATTTGCCATGGGCTTAGCTCATTGGTTTTCTAAATCAGATTTTATCTTGGCTATTCGGTACGAATTGCATTCAATCATTGGATAAAAATTATTCATGTCTTTTTGCCAAAAAAAATAAAATTAAAAAAACAAATTATAGATAATTCTAATTATAAATTTCTCTCTAATTATCGATTACTTTTAATTATTTATTTTTTGGATTATCAACGAATATATCCAACCAAAAGCTACATATTTAATTATGTTTATCAATTGCTTCAAAGAAAACATGTCTTTAAAGAATATTATCCAACGCTTTATGCTCAATTCCATTCAAGTAAATAATGTCAGAGTTTGAATCTTCACCGGCTGACACTATTTTTAATTTACATCTTTCACATGACAAATGTTATATTTTCTAATTGAGCTATAAGATTAAAATAAAAAATCAGTTCAACAATTTAGTCCCCAGAATTAATTGAATTGCACTTTAACCCCTTAAAAGCTTGTCAATTTTTTATATCTTTTTATGAATGGAAATGTAGCTTAAAAGTCGTATTTTGAAATAACAAAGGCAAACCTAAAGAGAATATTTGTAGTTTTTCTTCTCAAGTCTTTTCTTTTTGACTGGCTTTCTTCTTAATTTCCAAACCAGACAGGAAGTATCGGAAAGTTTTGATCAAGGGTCGAGTAATAAGCCAAATGGGCTTTTCACTTCTGGACTTTCTCTTTGAACTTCCTAATCATTGACGCCTTGAAACTTTTTTGATTAAGAGCTAATCAATCATATCATATGATTACTAATCAGTCTATTTTAAAACCATGAACGAGCAGTGTATACACCTAGTTATATAAACGGTCGACATATGTTTTTAGCTGTGATATATTTGGATTATAGATCATTCACCTGAGTACATAGATTGAGAGATATTCCTGAAGTAAATATTATCCAAATCTGAAAGCTTTATTACGTGAAGTTTTGCAATTGGGTCGGTAAAAATACTCCATGAAAACCATATGGGACCCTGGAAGGCAATGTGAACTTCGCAACTGGTTCAGCAGTGAACTTCTTGGCGTCAATTATATATGCCTGCAAAAGAAGAAGAAAAAAAAAAATTAAAATACAGAGGATATATTAATTGATATCAAAATGTAACTCTCATTTGTAGTTATGAAAAAAAAACTTTGGACCGAAAAATGTATAAAGACTTCAAAAACATATAAATATAAAATATGACTTACTTTAGAGACATTAGTATCTTCATTGTGGACGAAAGTGATGATCCAACCATCGTCTTCTTCAGGAGTACTTGCTGTTTTAGGAACAAAAGCAGCTCCAGTGCAAAAGGTGTTCTTCTCAAATTTATGGTATTCCACCTTTATCACCTCATCGAATTTGTTCTCTCCCTATCTCCAAGAATTAAAATTTAGTTACCATATACCAAAATGGAAAAATAAAAGTGCACTTGGTTTCTACCTCTTCAAAGTACAATTTGGCTAGACCTCCATATTTTGCCATGCCTGAAAAGTAATCATTCTAGCATAAGCCCCTGCAAATCTTCAGACAGTAATTATACACACAGAAAAGACTTTGTATTATCACCTGAGACATAACTAGCCTCAGAGTCCACAACTTGTGTGTAGCCATATTTATTTCTGAGACCAGTAAAGTCTGCATTGATTATTGGAAAGTCCATAGAGAATTCAGTTCCTGTAAGATATTTCTCCTTAACCTCTCCGGTTTGCATGTTTAATCTCCATTCGTGGCAACGACTAAACGACAAGCCAACTTCATTACTGCTATTAGTTATTTCTTCAACTGATGATGATTGTATAGGTCTAAACCTTCTTGAAAACCACTCAAATTTATCTAATCCCTTATCAGGTCCTGGTATGATTGAATCAAGAGCCTTACATCCCCACACCACGACCTGTTTCTCATATAAATGTTTAAAAACATAATACGTCAAGAATCTGATAGCAGGTGCATGTAAAATGAACCAGATACTGCAACCTTTGGTTTAACCGTATTGAATGAAAAAATATATAAAGAAAAGGAGAGAATTAATTTAAGATTCCTCGTGCATATCAGTTACCTCATCACCGTCCTCGAAGCAATTAAGGATGTGAAATGTGCAGTTTGGTTCCACCTTAAACCACTTGATGGAATTTGCATCACCATAGCGAGGCATTATCCCTATCCTTGAATATTCTTCCTTATTATACTGAATTAACCTATACAAAACATGGAAAGTTTTCTTTATTTGGCAACTGGAAACTCATTTCTACTCCAAAGTCTACGAAAAGTTTTGAAATCCAAGAATTTGTACTCACGGGCCTCCTCTAAGTAGCCGGGTTATGTCTATGGTTAGTGCAAAATCCAAGATCACATTGTACCTGCAAACATGGAAGAAACATTTTCATCAAAAGTATCTTCTTCTTTTCCTTTCCCTTTCTTTTGGTTATTAATCATGAAATATAATGGAATCGTCTTCTGAACTAGGAAATTAAGTGTGGAGAGAAAAGAAAAACTATTTAGTTTCCATGTCAGGCCGAACACACTCACCTCTCTGTAACTCCAATATCATGGCAAAGGGTGCATCTATTAAATCTTAGATCCGCTTTATGAACCAATCTCTTCCCATCAGCTGAAAATCGGATGTTCATTTGATGCATTAGAATTTAGAAAAAGTAAAATTCTGTACTAATTACAAAGTTTTGATAATGCAAAACTTGTTCTGGAAATAGATATTGAGAAGCAAATATACCAGAAATTACTCCCACTTCCATGAAAGGTTTTGTTGCATCCACTCCCATTATTACCAGCTCCCCAGTCCCTGGAACTCTCTATAAAAACTAAAAGGACAATTTAGAACCAGACAAGCAGGTTATCCTTAATACACACATATACACATAGAGTGCAGGCAGGAACCTTTGGGTGGCTAGTAAAAGGTCGGTTCCAGGATCCATTGACATCCCAATTGCCTAATGTTTTGAGTGTGAAGATGTCAATTTCTTGAGGAATGTAATTTTCAGCAACTGAGTAGAATCTCCCCGCATGCTCAAATACATTGGTGTTACTAAGGTGCTTGTTAATTTTTCCGAACCGCAGCTGAAAATATATATAGATATTATTATTAATTAGATGGTAATGCTTGCCAATTATGCCTAAATCAACTTTTCGATGAATTTGATCAAAAGATTAAAGCTAGCATATGGCTACCAGACAGACACTCGACTACTAAACTCTAATCGAATAGCACCAAGTAGGTTAGCTAATGGTAAATAATTTCAGTGATAAATTTAATTAGTATGCACGCACCAGATTCAGGAAGAAAGCTGATAAAATTGCTGCTGAATTGCCTTCTATTGCAGGAAGAAAAGATGGTTTGTTTCTATGTTTTTCTAGCTTAAACGTTTCGGTTTCGACATGTCGATTATTGTAGAGGACAGTCCAGCTTCCATCAATAGATTTATTAAAGTACAGAACATGAAGCATCCCTTCTCCTTCCACCCAAATGTTACTTGACCTTCCAAATAAAGAAACTGTTGATTTCAGTCCCCCGAAAAGTGGATTTGGTCCTGCAGTTAAATTAAAGATTAGCTGCATTTTTACCTTCCATGGTCGAAACAGTAAGAGCTTCGACTTCTCTTCCTATTTGTTGAACAAGTTAGTAAGCTAACTGGGTTTTGTTCTGTTATTAAAAGCATCATTGAATAAGAAATAGAGAGAATCTCTCTGAAACACTATTGGATTTGTTGACTTATTTAATCGTCGCACTGAAACTTGTTTAATTAATCTTAGATAGCTCCAACTAATCTGATCTGATAAAATTCTTTATTAATTCTATCTAATGGCCCTGTTGCTTCCATGGATTATCTAAAAGTTTCTTGTTTTCCACTGTAAATGTCTTTGGGTTTTTTGTCCTAACCTATGAGGATGCGACAATGACAAACTGTCAGGTATTAAGGCAGAGCGACTCTGTTCTATGTTTGATCTTATGTCTTGTTGCATGCTTTTCAAGGTATATCCACCGGAAAGATGCCAGTTTAACTTTCCAATGCTTGTCATCATCTAATAGGATTTCCTTGTTGGATTTAGAAAAGAACAAAAATGAATGATAACATCTTCTAAAAGATATAATGACGGATTGGGGAAAAAAAAACTATACATAATATACCATTTCTGATATAGACACCACCAGGAAAATCATCTGGAACCGTCCCTTCAATGCCGGTGACAAGAACAGCTTTCTTCAATTCATCAACCGGAGCAAGGTTGCTCTGCAAGGACTAAGTTAACTTAGTCTACGTCATGGCACTCGTAAACCAAGCCTGGCAATGTCTTATTATTGTAACAGGATTAATGCAATGAACCTGAGATGGGAGCAATGAGTGGTCAACAAACACAAAAACAGAATCAACAAAGGCATCCAACAGTTTCAAAGAAGCGTTCTTGATGGCTTTGGAGACGTCAATTTGCAGAGGATGTACCTGCAACTCTCTTGAGAATGGCTGCTCATGAGATGACGAAAAGAAACACATATTAAATTTGGGTACACCCTTAAATTTTTGCTAGTGAATACAATGTCAGAAAATGAATATCCTGGTTTTTGTTTTTTCTGGAGATTGGTGTAACTTACTTTGAGAGTAGAGAAGACTGTGGTTTTGATGCCATGAAATCTGTCTGAGAAGGAAGGCTTGTGTATGGAGCAATTCACTTGTAAGAAAGGTAATGAAGAGGCCATGGACATCTAATTGCGTAGCCGGTTACCAAGTTCATGACATGACAACTATAAATAGTACATCACTCGAGTCCTGAGGACCGAAGTGACGTGTTCAGTTTTCTCTTATGCCATAGAAATTTCCTCGCCACTACCTCTATGAAACCGACCGTCCTACAAAGCTTACTAGTCTCTTTAATTATTAATCTTTTCCAAATTTGTAAATAGCACAATTAAGTGATATATAGGAAATGAGGAAAAGGGAATTATCTCCATCAAATAATAGGAAGATTTAGATAATGAATTTTTTATTTTTAATTTGTTGTGATAAAAAAGATATATTCTATTTCTTACTAATTATGGAGGTAAATTTTCTTTTGGATAAAATGATGATTATTTTTACAATTAAATCTCTCTTCCTAATGAAAATGACTGAACATTAGTAAAACCAAAACTCATGATCTGTTTGTTATGTAATAAAAGTTTATCTCAATATAGAAAATGACACATGTACATCTTTATTGGGTTAATATATCTAAATTTATTTTTTGATAGAATATTTAAATTTATTTTGATAAAACTAGTTCTTATATATTAATATTATTATTTTCACAACCTAAATAATTACTATAATATTGAAAAAAATTGATATTAATATTATTTCAAGAGCCTATATAATCAAGTCTATCTTTTAGTCTTTTAATTTTTTTTTTATCTATATAGATTCATAGGGCTAGCAAATCGGATCATGCGTGTTAAAACACGTCTATAACATAAAATGGCTAATCTGAACACGACTCTTTTAACTAATTGTGTCAAAACATCAAATTAAAACATGAAGACATTTATTAACTAGATTAAATATATCAATTCTTATAACCCGTTTAATAAATTAAATTTTTAAAAATTATATATTTAAATAAAAAATTAATCATTATAATTCTTAAAAATATATTTATTTAATCATAGAATGACTCAAGTTTGAATTATTATTTTAAATCATAATTATATCTTTATAAATAATAAAATTAGTTAAAATAATAATTATATCTTTATATATAAACATATGAAGAGAAAGAATAAATATATTTATACATATATCGTATGTACTTATTAATTAATATATCCATTTAAGTAAATGTGTTTAATCGTGTGATTTGCGGATTAGGCAAGTCAATCTATTAAATTTAATTTTTTTCGTGTGATCCAAACTTTTTTATTTTAAATTCAAATAATGTTTAATTATGTGTCATTGAACATGTCGTGTTAAAGATAATTGGATATTCATCTCTTTTTTTTTTTTTATTAAAAAAAGATAATTATCTTTTTATATTTGAGATAAAGCTATAAATTTATTTAATGCGGAAGATGAAACTTGAATATTTCTAATTTCAACTAGAACTGGAGTATTAGCCTCTTAACATCTTTCATTATGTTTATTCA
Organism: Ricinus communis; assembly: GCF_019578655.1. NCBI lineage: Eukaryota > Viridiplantae > Streptophyta > Magnoliopsida > Malpighiales > Euphorbiaceae > Ricinus > Ricinus communis. Next base: position 30,506,055 of record NC_063258.1, read on the forward strand.
ATATTATTCGTTTCATTTCCTTTCTTCTTAACTTTTCTTTCACCGTAAATCGTGTTTTGTTCAGATATAAAAAAGACATGGAAACCTAGAAATCTTTTTGTCTTGCTCACTACAGTCGATAATCATTTGGGTTTAAAATAAAAATAGTAGTTCTTGGCACCTCGGCTTGCGAGTGCATATGCTAGTGGGAAGTGTGTTTTGTATTTGGAAGGATTGTCTCCATTGTAAGCATTTTTGTTTTAGTATTATTAGTTAGGCTAATCTGGCAGAATTCTTCAATTTTCTGTGTCTTTTCAATTGCATTCTATTTTCTAATTCAGTAAGTACTGAAATTCACATATTAATTATTAATTATTATAAAAAAACCTGTTTACAATCGTTGACATACATACAATATATATATAATAAATAAATTTTGGTAGTTCAATAGTGGCAAATCCTCTAGAGGTCAAGTGGGTTGGGTCTGCAGAAGCAACTCAGCCACTGTTCCTTGAGGTTCCAAGAGATGATTGATGGGAATGCCGCATTTTGGATGTAGCAAAGGGAATAGACAGGCATTTGGAGATTTTGGAATATTCTCTTTGGGAAATGCACATACATATTATATAAGGACAAACTTGCAAATGTATGATGTCCAGGTAGAGATTATTTTTAATAATAATTGTGGAGCTGATCAGACATTGAATATGATAAGCACTCGCATAACAACTGAGGACTATTTTAATTATAGGATTACTTAATCATATACGTATGCTGGATAGTTGCCTTGCATGGTTTTATGTGCGGGGAATCATATCATTTCTAGACACAAAACATAGTATTATTATTCACTTTCATATCATATCTGCACTAGCCAGTGATTTCTATTATATTATCCATATACATCCATCTTTTCATGAATAAAAAAAAATTATAGAAAAAAAGAATTCAAGTCTTTTCATTCGTTAACATTTATTATTATTTTCCCCTGCTTTCGTCTAATTATGTCATCAAGGAGAGCATATTCTAAAAGATCCTCTTCTTCTTTTTCTAAGTAAAAAAATGAATTTTATTGATGATTTGAAGACAATGAGGTTCTCATCAATCCAAATACGTTCTAAACTTGGGTCACGTTCGTAATGAGCTAAACAATATACAATTTTATTATTATCTCCACAGATCCATCATGAATGCCACTGTCCTGAACAATGTAGAGTGCCATCTCCAGCCATTGCTTCAGCAATAACGCTGGTACAAATGAACCGAAATTCCTTATAAGTTTTTTTCTGACTAGTTCCAATGTATATTCCTACATATTTATTAATCTGATAAATAATTGATATGTATATATATATATTCTCACTGTAAGTAAGAATTATCTATCTCCTGTAGCACCAACAACCATGACCCCACCCCTTCCATATCCAATCACAAAATCAGAACCCCATTATTCCATCTTTGAGAATTACTGTTATCTTTATTCACTTTGCCCCATACCTTGAGGAAAGAGACCATAACTCATTCTTCTCCACTATAGGCGTCGGCATGTCCTATGCACTTCTACAAGATTGATATCCCAATCTTAAATTGATAGTAACAATGGTTCAATTGAGAAACAAAGCCTGATCAAGTTTATACCATAAAGACCATGCCACCATTTTAACTAGAAGGTATCAAAATTGTTACCTGCCCATTAATGAGAGACAATTTAATCCATCTCTTAAAAAGAAAAGGTCATTTGTTATAATTGAAGTTATGGCCTTATGGGTACTTTTTGATTATTTTTTGAAATTGAATAAGTGTTAAAATTATATATAGTTCAATGTAATTTGGAGAAACTTTGGAAATTGAGTGGTATGGCTAAGCAAAATACACCAATAAAAGATTTAATTGCAAAGAGTAACTCTCAATCCTTCCTCCTAAAAAGGATAAACAAAAAGATGGATTGACCTTTTCTTTTATTTACATAAAAATCTCCTCATATGCTCTTAGGATCTTAGAGGAGTCCATGGTTACATTAATGATGTAATCTGTGCAACTATTTTAACTGGGCAAAGGGATTGGCATGAAAGCTCCATGAAATCCGTAGGGTACTCTGCAAGGCAGTGTTATCTTGGCAACCGGCTTGTCAGAAAAATTCTTTGCATCAATTATACAAACCTGAAACAACAAAGTCAGGTTAATGATTTGATATATGTATTCTGTATTATTCAAGTTAGAATCCTCTGTTTTTGCTATCAATTTTGTGACTCTACTTCAGATAACTCCGTATCTTCATTGTGAACAAAAGTGACAATCCAGCCATCATCTTCTGCAAGGCCTCCTTCTTTAGCGATAAAGGTTGCTCCCGTGCAGAAGGTTTTCACCTCAAATTTATGGTATTCCACCTTTATAAAACCAAAATTCAGCCTAGCTAATAAAAATTATGGGGGCGCACACACGTATATATACATGTTTACCTCAGTGGCTGTCCCTCTGAAGTGTAGCTTGGCCAGAGCTCCAAATTTTGGCAGGCCTGAAACATGCACAATTGAGAACTTTTTTTCCTTTTCATACTAAATAAAAGATCAGCGCGCATATATATAAAGGAAAATTCATAGGACCATGGCCCCATTTTAGGTGGAAGATAAGATAGCATGGCCCGTTCCTGTACGTGTAAAGATGACGAGCACAAGATTTTTAATCAGGACAAACTTTTCTTCTATGTTTGTGCTGTGGACTTTAAAATTACCTGAGATAGAGCTTGCAATGGAATCAACAACTTGTGTGTAGCCATATCTATTTTTGGTCCCAGTAAATTCTCCATTGATCATAGGAAACTCCAAAGAGAACTCAGTTCCTGTAACGTTTTTCCCCTTCACTTCTCCTGTTCGCATGTTCAATCTCCACTCATAGCAACGACAGAAAAATAGCTCATCTTTTGTCAAGGTTTTCTTGTCTTCTTCGACTGTTTCAGTATATGTCAGTCTTCCTGAAACCCACTCAAATTTTTCCAAATTTGTATCAGCTGATCCTGATATGATCGATTCAAGTGACCTGCAACCCCACTCGACAACCTGTTCATCCACCAAAGTAAAGGCATATATTAAGCAATCTTTAATCATAATTTAACTGAACTAGATGGTCTTTTTTATTTTACTAAATTACCTCGTCACCATCCTCAAAACAGTTGAGAATGTGAAATGTGCAACAGGGTTCCACATCAAACCAACAGATAGAGTCTGCATTTCCATATCGAGGCATAATCCCAATCCTTGCATATTCTGTCTTATCATACTTCAACAATCTGTATATCGAAACAGATTAATTACACAACTAATTTACTGTACTTCAAAAAACAAATTTAATTCATTGTAACGATGTTCAAGAATTCAAATACTTATGGCCCGCCTTTAATGAGTCTTTGGATGTCAACCGTTAGTGGAAAATCCAACAACACATTGTATCTGCAACAGCATGCCATGAATTGTTAATGCATATCAAGACTACAATTTTCGTGCTGTACTTTCACTTTCAGACTGAAGAGAAGACAACAGATTATCACTTACTTCTGTGTAACCCCAAAGTCATGACAAAGAGTGCACCTATTGAATTTGAGGTCGACTTTGTGTACTAGTCTCTCTCCATCAGCTGCATATTTCAGGTTCATCCGATGCACAAGAAACATAGCACAAAGCATTTAATTCGCCTTATTTTGTATCGGAAAATATATCAAACAAAAACACTGAATCATTTCTAGAGTGTACATACTTCCTAAAGACAGGAATTGCCAGAGTGCCCCTATAGGACAAAGTATGAAACTTTTTAGCCACTGGCCCAGTGCTATAAAATTTTATCTTAAAAATGATAATCTTACCAGAAATTACTCCCAATTCTAAGAAAGGCTTTGTTGCGTCCAGTCCAATTGTGACCGATACCCAGTTCCTGGAGCTCTCTGTAACAGGAAAGGAATGATTTAGGAAACAGTCATTCAGATTTGATGTTAAATGTGGACGATGTTTTCTTTCTCCTTTTTTTGGAGTAAAATTTGTACTTTTGGGTGGCTGGAAAAGGGACGATTCCAAGCTCCATTGACATCCCAATTGCCTAAAGTTTGAAGTGAAAAGATGTCAATCTCTTGAGGCATGTGATTTCAGGCAATTGAGTACAACTTCCCCGAATGCTCAAAAACATTAGTATTGCTGAGGTACTTGTTAACTTTGCCAAATCTCAACTGAAATGTTCCCACAGAGAGATTCATCAGATACAATTACAAAATTTGATTAACAAAAAGGACAAAATATAGAATAAAAAGATTTATATGCTTCCAACATTATGGGCAAGTTTTTAATTTTATCAGAAGTGGTTTCTTATTTTGGGATACATGCAATTATCTTCTCTAGCTTTGCTAAATACGTCTCTGTCGTATATGCGGATTCCATATGCAGACTTCTTGTTGTGGCTATTACTTTTTCAAAAAAAAAAAATTATTAATTTAAATTGTATTTGGTTATGGATTAGTATTGCCTACCACATTCAGTAAATATGCCAATAAAATGGCCGGCGAATCACCGTCAATGGCCGGAAGAAATGAGGGCTTGTTTCTTTGCTTTTCAAGTCTGTACGTTTCAGTTTCCACATGTCTATTGTTGTAGCGGACAGTCCATCCTCCTCCATCATTATTTTTATCAAAGTAAATGGCATGAAGCATTCCTTCTCCCTCTATCCAAATGTGCCCCGTTTTTCCGAACACAGAAGATGTAGATTTTAGTCCTCCAAACAGAGGATTTGGACCTGCAATTACAATGGATTTTAAGCATATTATATATTACTTCGAATACAATTAATGAACAAGAAGCATAAAGACATATTGAGAAAGCTGACCATTTCTTATGTAAATGCCCTCTTGGAAATCGTCAGGAATTCTTCCTTCAATGCTGCTTACAAGAACAGCTTCTTTCAATTCATCAACAGGAGCAAAATTACTCTGCAGAAGTTTACCCGTGTATTAGGAAAAGAAATACTGATTAGTTCATTTTTATTCATTTCAATGGTACCTGGGATGGAAGCACTGGCTGATCAACAAACTCAAACGCAAAATCAACAAAGGCGTCCAAGAAGTTTCAAGGAAGCATTCCTGATAGTTTTCAAGATGTCGATTTGAAGGGGAAGCTGCTGCAAATCTTTCATGAATGTACTCTATCGGTAGATTACTGTCACATATTATTAATTTTAGATAATTAAATAAATATTAATTATTTAATATTAAAATATAAAATCTTTATATATAGATATTATTTATTTATTATAGTGTATATATGCAGTGTAAATAAAAATTAAAAAATGAAAAGTCCCGCTTTCTTTTAATAAGATAAAATAGCAAGTGAAACAAGTTTATATCCTTGGAATTATTAATATCCTCTGAATTTCAAACTAAATATTCACAAGCAGGCTGAGACATACGGTCAATTAAAAGCTTAAGTTTTTTCGTCCAAATAATTGAAGGGATTCAATAATAATAATAATAATAAATAAATAAATAAATAATCAAGAATACTTAAATATCATATCAGAACTCAAATAAAAAGAAAAATAAAGAGCCATTAATATAGCCTAGAAAGATATTGGTATCTTTTATAAGGATAAATCTTTATAGTTGAATTTGACTAAATTAAAAGAGTAATGGAAGCTGAGCAGACCACTGACAGCACACACGGCAACTTTCATGTGAATATCCAGAGAATTCAATTCTTTGCTAAGCAAAGATTAGTAGGAATTATAGGTGGCCGGATAAATTAAAATAGTAATAAATAGATTTGGAATGAGATTAAAATTTAATTTTATTATTTTATTGGTGGGTCGGTACATATTTAAACCGGTATATTAAAATTTATTATACTTTATTTTATTTTGTTATTTTAAATATATATTTTAAGTTTTATTAAATGTATATTTAGATTGTATTAATATATTGAATATCTAATATTAAATATTTAGATTAGTTTATATGTTATTATATTTATATTAGTTTTTATACATTTTACTAATACTATCAGCTTTTTCATAAATATGCCTAAAATTTTATTTTTATTTCTAAAATATTGTCCGGCCAACTGGAAATTATTTTTTCATAGAAAAGCTTTAAAAAATATATATATATTGCTGAGCCATCAAGCTCATAAAATGCACCGTATGTTAGAATGACTAATGCATCGCTTTAAATTCATCCTCTTGTATCGAAACTTTTTAATATAACAATGAACTTTAGTTTTGAAACAAAATCGTTTATTCTTAATATCTATTATGCCTTTGGCAAGCCAAAAATTATAGAATCACGAGAATCAAACATTATACATGGTGGGCGCATCAGATGTTAAAGTGTTGAAATTCAAAGCAAAATATTAGCTCGGATCTATATCAACAAAGAGCACATAAAAGCGACTCCAACAATAGATAAAACGATACTGTTTCTGTTAAAAAACCAGCTCCATTATTTGAAGAATTCTCAGAGTATCAGCTGGTTTTCCGGTAGCAGTATCTGGAGGAAGAGCAATGGAAAGAAAAGAGCTGATCGGTGCTCCGGTGGGGGCAGGTGTAGCAGGAGCGAAGACATGTGGCGCTCGGGTTAGAGCAGGTGCTGGAGTTGCAGCCTAAAGAGCAAGTGCAGCTAGTGATTTAGACGGCGGAGAAATTGTCGGTGCAGCTCCAAGAGCAGCAAAAGCAAACAGAGCTAAAAAGTATGAAAGTAACAACGCTTTTTGCGGCTATTATTTGGCAGATCAAAATGAAAACTTGATTATTAGCTTCTTTTGAAACAGAAAATTAAAGATAAAACTAATCAAAACATAGATGAATTAAGGAGAGAAAATATAGAGATAGTGTTGTTTAGAGCATCACATCTGTGGCCGCGGTTTTTAATATAATAAATTTGCATCTTAAAACATATTAAAATATAAAAAAATAAAAATATTTTATTTAAATTCAATAAACTTTTTATTTTTTATTTTTTATTTTTATAATATTAAAAATAAAATAGAGAGTCTTAAGAAAAAAAATACACCTAAACTATTATTTCATGATATAAATTACTAAAATTAAGAATTTTATGTATATTGAAAAGAATTAATGAAAGAAGTAAAATTAAAAGAGAAAACAAAAATGGGCACAAGCAATGCCTTTTGAGTAAAGTGGATGAATCTGTGAATTTAAAATGTGGATAGCCCAATTGTATTTTAAAAATAGAAAAGAAATATTAGGTATTAGGCCTTCAAAAATTTTACCAACCAAAATGCATTTAATCTCAGCTTATTGCTACGGAATTCTCTCAACATACAATTTCCTCAGAATGCATCTAAATATGCTCAATGGGACAACAAGAAAAAACAAAAACAAAAACAAAATATTAATATCAAAATCCATTATTTTTAGCACTAACAAAGGAAAATGCTGATATTTCTTTTTACAATTTGAAGCAAACATTTCAGTACAATTTGGTCAGGAAGACTACACAAAATGACCTCCATCTTCTTCATAAGTTCTAGTTTTACTACAATCATTACATTTACCTCTTTAAGTTTGGTTCACACTCGTATGTGGCTGCCAATTTCCCTGCTGCTGATGAGAGCAGACATATCACACGGGTAATCTCCAAAAATAGTTGCAACTTTATGCAGTATATTTCCGACCATATTACAAATCACCCAGCTTTAGAAAAATCACTTGGAAGATGCAATTTTAAGCTCCTTCTAAGAAAATCAGACAGCTTTGCACAGGCTGCACGCCCTCGTTGCAGACAACTGAGATATTCTTCCACTAGTGAAAGGGGTAAAGAGGAAACATATTACAAACAGATCAGGCAGGCATGACAAATCTTAAATTATTCATAACTATGAAGAGATACTTGAGATCAACGAAAAAGCCAAAGAATAGAAAACCTGCCATGATAACAGCCACTCTTTCAAACTTTAAAATCTTTCAATAATAGAAGGAAAACGAAAACAAAGGAGCCTCTTTATAACAAGAAAATTCAATAGTGGCCAATAAGCACCAGTAATTGATATATGCTTATCAATGTTAGCTTTACTGTTTGATTCTCAGGCTAAGAAAGGAGAAAAGGAGGGGTTAATTAAACTTTGATAAAAATATATGGGTTCTATCTATCTTTTTCTATGGAAAAAAGAGATACATCAACACTCTTGCTAAGCTTCCATTAAACATGGTCAGACTAGCTACCTCATCATAATCTAAATTAATGGGAAACAAATTCAAATAATGCATCTCTTCTTTTGAATTGCAGTAATCACCTTGTATCTCTTTGTTTCTTTTCGATAAAGTTTTAAGTCAGACAGGAACCGATACTTGATAAAATTGTAGGATATATGATATATGCTGATAATGTATGCTTAGTTTTGTACAAATAAAACTGAAGAACCGAATTAATGCTAACTTCTACAGGTTTGACTGTTTCAACAATGTAACTATTTTAAAGCATGTACCTGACATCACTCCGTGTGTAACAGAGGTAATGATCCCATGATCCATAGGTTCACCTTCTACAAGCACTGACTCTTTCTGTAGAACAGAGTGAACTGAGTTTGGGAAGACTAAATAAGTGAATCCCTTCATTTTCTGCCAAACGATAAAATGAACATGTAGAAATTAGGAAGGAAAATTCAAGTGTAAATAAGAAGCAGCAAGTTATCTATCTTCTATATAAACTCTTAGATTCTACATAACAAAGCATGAGTTCTGTACTAATGAAGTTGAAAATAAATTTATGGAAACTGAGATTTTTGATGGCCTGCTTGAGAATATATGCCCTCATCATAACTAATTACAGTGGAGAGAACATATAATGAACTTTAAAAGAAAAAATAGCTATTCTAAAACCTGTTCTTCCAGCTTGGTGGGATCCAGTATAACATATCCACTTTCTGATAAACAACAACAAATAGCAACTGCATAAACCAATATCACATTAGTCACACGCCAAACAAAAAAAATGAAGATGACGATAACTGTAAATCTAAATTACCGGCGAGATGCTTCATAGGAATTCCAGCATCAACCAGGGCAGCACAAGCTGCATTTATGGCACATGTCAGAAGCTACAAATTTCAGTCAAGAATATACTCATTGTATCAGATGCTTGAGATAAAATCAGAACAAAAAGAAGAGAAGGAAGTCACAGCTCAGTGTCCAGCACATTCACGTCCAATGTTCATAAGAAATTGCTTTTTTTTTTTTCCATCGACCAAAAAGGAAAAAGTTCTATGACCCTAACATGTAGCGCAGAGCAAACGCATTTGAACTGATTCAGGAAAGAAAATAAGGGAGGAAGTGAAGCAAAAATGTGCTCATTGAAAAGCAAATAATGGAATTGTTAGCCAGAAAGCAAAAAGTTCCATGATCCTTGTAACGCAGGACAAATTCATTTGAAATGATATAGGGAAGAAAATATGGGGAAGAAGTGAAGCAAAAATGTTCTCGTTGAAAAGAAAATGGAATTATTAGCCAGAAAGGAAAAGGAATGCATGATCCCCTTGAACATTGAAAAGTAACCACTTTTTCCATGCTAATAGAGGGCACAAGATAAGGATGGAAGCATAGGAAGAACATCAAGAACATAAGTAGAGATTACTAATAAAGATATTAGATTAGTGAAGATATATTTAAGAGGAAAAGGAAGAGAGAGATATCAGTGACCAGTGAGTTAGCCAGTGAGTGAGAGTATTGGACTGGTCTCTCATTAAGTAGAGATACAAAAATACAAAGGATACAGCACCATCATCATGAACAACCTGTACAGTAGAGATAAAACATTGAGTGGCATGATGTATGAGACTGGTTATGGGTTAACAGTATTAACGTAAAGAGAAACAAGTAAACTCTTCACTGCAAACATAATCTTCTAGCATAGTGTTTAATCAGAACAAGAAACACTAAACATTTTCACTATCCAAGCTACAATTTTATTTTATGCATGTCCAATAGTAAAAAATGGCACTAACAATTTGCATAAATGAATAAAAAGGTAACAAGTATCTACTCACTGACCTGAACAATAACTGACGTGGTGGTATTTGGATTGATAGTCAAAACACAGATGGTTTGCAAGGTTCTCTTCAAAATCATCTCATATTCCTTTTCCACTTTACCTAAAAAGAAATTGGCAAATGCCCATTACAATCACAGAAAAATAACTAAATAAGACTGCTAAATAAGTTTATAAGAAAAAAAACAGCATATAGAAAGCTAACACTCACCAATCTGTCCAGTTTTGGGTTTCCAAATAACTTCAATGCAAGCCTTTTCAGGATTCTCATTCTTTTTAGTTCCAGGTTTAGGTCCGTAAACAGCAGCTAGAACCTTCGTATCTCCTAATGATTCAATTCACAGAATGTAACACTTTTAAATAAAATTAAATTAAACACAGTCCAAAACAAGGACAATAACAATTATATTACAGGGGGAAAAAAACCATTACCTTGACACCAACTAGCAGAGCCATGGGCACGGTTGAGCACATTGCGTGAACAGGCCAAAGGTCTTAGCTGGTTCGGAGTGCGGCCATCGTCTCTATCGATATCCATTTTGCTTTTCAAATTTCGGATTTTTATTTTGAATTTTTGTAATTGACTCAATAATTTGCTGATTAGGAAGCGGGGAAATAAGTAGGGTGCTGGGGTTAGGGTTTTAGAATTCTAACGGGGCTCTCGGCTGAGAGGGATGGACAGGTATCCGCCCACTTAAAAATATTCAAATTTGAATATATACTTATTTGAATTCGTCGTAAATTCAAATAAAAATATTTATATATTATTCGAACTCAATTAAAATTTATTTAAAATAAATAATTAATAAATATATTTATTAATATTTAATTAAATATATAGAATACTCTATCTATTTATATAAATATTTCAATAATTAAATATATATGTTTATAATAAATAAATATTAACAATAAGTAATATAAACAAAAAGTATAAAATATAAACTGATCAACTTTAAATATTTTAAATTAAATATTTAATATATTAATACAATCCAAATATAAATTTCATAAAATTTAAAATAACATTCTAAATAATAAAATAAAATAAAATAAATAATTTTAATATAATAGGGTTTGAATAACAGGTAATTGCGAATTCAAATCCAAATCCAACAAAAATAGTAAAATTAAATCTCAAATCCGTTTATTGTTATCAAAATTTGTCTTATTACAATTCGGTTTGGTAAGATATCCAATAATACACGTCCGACTGTCATCCCTAACTTTGATCCCAATTTCTATTCCCAACAACATTTCATTATTGTTTCTTTTTATGGATGATAATGACTTTTTTGTTTTTCTTTTTCCTCTCTTATAAATATTAACTATTTATACATATATATATGGGTAAATTATATCTTGAACTCAAATACATATAGCATAATCTTAGGACAAAAGAAAAAGAAAAAAAAAAAACTTTGATTAACTAGGTTTAATGGAAGTGAGGTGGAAACAAAACTTAGTAAAGAAAATAGAAAGATTGCATTAATGGTTGTCTTTTTTTTTAAATTTTTAAAATTAAAATATATCAATTTCTCTAAAAAAATTATATAAGTGGTTAAGTTTTTGTATTTATTTAATTCATCTAATGATAAATTTAGTATGATAATAAAAAAACAAAGAATATTTTGTATAAAATTCTTCAATATAATTTTTTATTTGTAAATTCCAATATTTTTAAAGTTAATATTTAAGAGTTTTTAATCTAATGATAGTTTTATATTTTTATAAAATATTATATTTATTTTTATATAGATTAGATTTTTATTATCAGATATATCTATATATAAAAAATTATAAATTTATTAAATCTAAATTACATATTCATTAGTAGTATAATGTAAGTTGATTAAAATTAATTGTTAAATATAATTATGAATAACATGATCATTAATTGTTATTTATATATTCATCAAACATAAAATATTGATTGATAATTTTTGAACCTTAAATTCATTAAATAATATATAATTTTACTTTTTAATTTATAAATTTCTAAATTATAATAAAAAAAAGTTAAAAGAAAAAGAAGATGCAATTAGCAAGTGCCAAACTCACACTTCAATGAAAGAAGGTATTAGGCAATCTCTATTAGATCTATAACCGTTTTCTCATCTTTTTTATTTTCCATTTATTTTAAAAAGAGACTGAAAGAAGAAAAAAGGAAAAATGGAAAACAAAGAGAATACAATAATCTTTTTTATTATTTATCTGTTGAAATTCATATTTTACGATTCATATGACTTGAGAAGTAAGTGCCAAGCACACACAGCTAATTACAAAGTTGGAAGGTTTAAATATATCAATCAGAACTCGAGGGACCTAAAGCCAAAAAATGACAAGTTCAGGGGACCAAAACGCTTTTTGCCTTATTTCTATTGACTCTCGTATAATCGAGGACATGGCGTAATCTTTGGCTCTTTCTGTGACAAAGAAAGTAGAGAAACAAAACAAGGACCAATAGAAGAGATACGAGTGTCGGCGAGTTCATTCATTCGGAAAACGTGTAATGGCAGGAGCATAGCAGGTGAAGATGGTTATGAGACTGGCGGTGACTGCATCAGAAACCACATGCAAGATGAAGAAAACATAGAAAAGAGGTGATACCAAAAAAGGAAAATAAATAACATCATTAATGAATGATTATCAATCAACAACAGGCCAAATATCACCGCTCGATTATTACCAAACAGCGGTTCACATCTGCCCATTTAGGACTTTTCCGATTTTCATTGCTCAAATAGTGGGCCTGTTATGCTCACTCTCAATTGCAGCGCGTGTCTTATCATTCCCTTGGGGAATTACTCCTAAAATTAATATGTCATCCGCTTCTACAAATTTTCATATCATAAATTGATAGGAATTCACCTTTTGTAATACACAGCTGATACTTTATTTATGATTTTGTCGACTATAGCAAATAATGAGACATCATTAGTTAAAATTTTACAAGGAGTCTTAAATAATTAAATATATATTTGATCAATTTATATAATAAAATTTATTAAATTAATTATATAAAAATAAAAATATTATTTTCTAATACTTATATTCCAGTAAAAGAAAAAATAAAATCAAATAATTTTTGAAAGACTATTTGGTTTGCTTCTTTTATTTCTTATTTTCTGAAATTTATCATTAAAATATTTTATATTCTTATAACAAATAATTCTATTGGTTGTATCAAAATCACTTAATATCTTGAAAGCATTTAAAATATAACAATCATGTACAAGCATTATATACTAATTTTCTATCAACTATGTATAAAAATAAAATAGAAATAAAAATAGAAATAGATTAACTTATTAATAACTTTATATTAAACTAAAATCAAATATTTTTAAAATAAATTATTCTGAATATTAGAAATACGATGCGTATTGTCTTTAAAATTAAGTTGTTATTTAATTAAAAGTAATATATATTAATATTAACAATATACTATAACAATAAATTTGTATAAGAAATTATAAATTTTAGAAATAGATCGCAATTATATAACATTAATTTTAATTATAATATCAACTTAGAATGGATTAAGAATAAAAATATTAAATAAAATATTTTAAAGATATATACAATCAAATTCTAAAATTAAAAAATAAAAGATTATAATATAATCATCTTAGTTTATCATGTATAATAATAAGAAATAATATCTTGTTAGTATTTTAATTTTTTATATTTATGTTTTAAATATTATTATATTTATTTATTAATTATAATCAATGTTCTTTTAAAATTATTTATTAATCAATGATATATATATATATATATATATACAATAACATAGCTTTTTTCATATTATTAATATCTATATAAATAATTGTTTGAACATCAGCTCAAATTGCGCGTGGACTATTGCAATGGGAAAGAAAAGTAAGAAAAGGGCAGCGTTTGAGTAAAAAATCTTCACTGCCCAAACAGCGAATGGCTGCTGTACAAAAAGAAACGTGTAGGAAGTGAAAGAACTGACGAGGAAGAAGAAGAGGCAACGCTATATATTTATATATTTTTCTTGAAAACCAATACCCATTTCTTCAACAACAGACCCAGGTAAATTTTACTTTAGATTATTATTACCATTACTACTGCATTTTTTTTATGGCGCGCAAAAATGGAGATCAGAAAAAAGAAAGAAAAACAGTGTTTGGTGGCTGATTTAATGAATTAAAAGAAGGAACCTGGAATCCGAATTTACAACTGGCAACTCTTTTTGACCCGAAACTTGTTCCTTTGCTGTAGCTTCTAAAGAAAGGGAAAAAAATGTTTTCCTGCATTTTCCTTTTACTTTCTCAGCATTCAATCAAGTGCATATGAGAAACAGTCACATCTCTCTTCCTTTCTTCTTTTTTCTTTTCTCTGATATGGTAATTTAATTTCTTCTTTTGCATGTAGGATTTGCTTTTTAATTCTGGGGTTTTTGTTGTTTGGTGATGATGTGTTCTACTCAAGAAGATATATTCTTGAGTTACTGTTTGGATTGTATGTCTTGTTTGAGTTGAGAATGTCTTGTTTATTCATTATTTGTTGCATGATGGGTTACTTTTATATCTAATGATGATTTTTAACTATTAAGATGTTTTTACTTGGTGGTTGAGTTGGCAGTTTATACTGATACTACTGCATTTGATTGCAGCGAGACATTTGCTTTTACTGTAATTAAATTGTTTGAAGTTTTAACTATTGTTGGGATGATTTTATGGTTATTTACTATTTTAATTCTTGCATTTAAGTTGTTAGGTAACCCACCAACTGGCCATTACCCACCTTTTTCGTCCTATTTGTTGATTTGTTCTTCTTTGAACTCGGTTTTGATATTGTAAAAATGTTTTAAGATTGTGTTGAGTATCAGGAAATTGGGGAAAAGGTTTTGTTTCTATAAAATCTGATTCTAGTAACAGGATCAAAAAGAAAAATTCATGGGTTCCACATCCTTTTTTTTATGATATCTTTCCATTTTGAACTTTTAACTGTCTAATATCTTTGCTCAACTTTGATGAAATCTAAGAGGATATCATAATACTTTCACTTACTAATTAGAAGAGTGTGTTATGGGTATGTGCTGAACAAATGAAATATTAGCTCCATAGAGATTTCTAACAGTTTTCTGCTTATGCACTTATGTATTGAATTTTGGGTTTACATCATACTATCACAGTTATGCTCTTACAGATGAGGAGTTGTTGCACATGCATTCATTTCTTGAATGTTTGGAAAAGGGACTTCCTTCTAACTTGATTCGGGGGTTTTGTTTTTCCTATTACATGCAGTGATGTTATTTACTACTGAAAATCAGAAAGCTTCTGTTCAAGTGGTTTTCCAATGGGTCAAGACTTTAGATACCAGTGCCCAGTGGAAACCTGGAGATTGCTGTGGTTTTTGGGAATCATGTTTGTTGTGATAATGGCATTCCAGCATTTTGAATTGCCGTCTGGCTATATTCTGTCATCTATATCTTCTGTTCATTCAAATCAAATAGCTGAAAATGGTAGTGTCTCAACTATTGGTGCATTATCAAAACCTGAAATAGTTAGTAACATGACTCATTTAAATGCTGTGAACCCTAAAGATGCTGATGATTCTCATGGTCATGGAAGAGAAAAGCATCCAGATGTAAATAATGATTTTGCATCAGACACAAGCGTAGTCTCAAACAATTCTTCTTTAATAGATAACCATGATAAGGAATCTTCAATTCAGCAGGCAGTTCAACCAACTGTACGCTCTACTGCGGATCCGCTCAGAACTTCAGGCAATAGGTATGTACCAGAAGAAACTGGATTATCCAAAAATCCGAGAATCTCAGATTCTGGTATTGCTCCATTTATGCCGGTCTTACCACCAGAGGTTTCATCATCTAACATGACATTCCCAATGAATGTGGAGAGTAACATGGTAACTCCTGTTGTAGATGTTGATTCTAATACATCTGCTGTGGAGAAATATGAAACACCCATTTTAGCCAATCATGGAAAATCAGGCGAACTGAAAAATAAAATTACCAGATTGTATGATAATTCTTCTTCAGCCCCTAATTCTTACTTGAAGAAAACACCAGAAACGCAAACATCAGGGGTTATTTCAGTTATGGAGATGAACAATTTATTGCTCCAGAGTTGGTCTTCTCCTATGATGGTACTAATCAAACTTCTGCTGTGAGTTTATATGGGTAATTTTTCTTTTAATTCTTTGTGGTATCTAGTTGCTTAAACTTTTCTTTCTTTTGCCAAAATGATTCTAGAGATCACCAAGATGGGCTTCCCCAGTTGATCAAGAGTTACTACAGGCAAAATCGCAGATTGAGAATGCTCCCATTATAAAAAATGATCCAAAACTTTATGCTCATCTTTATTGGAATCTTTCCATGTTCAAAAGGTAAGCTTATTTGCTCCATTCAATGTCAATTTATCTATTGTGGTATACAAATGTTTATTCTCATTGATAATACAAGCCTGCATACTTGGTCTATCTTAAGCAAATTCGTTAAACTGAAAAGGTTATATAATACAATTCGATATCATGAAATTTTCAGGAGCTATGAAATAATGGAAGAAAACCTGAAAGTTTATATTTATAAAGAAGGAGAAAAGCCCATACTACATCAGCCAGTACTCAAGGGAATATATGCTTCTGAGGGATGGTTCATGAAACAGCTGGAAGCCAGCAAAAAGTTCGTTACAAAGAAGTCAAGAAAAGCTCACCTGTTTTACTTGCCGTTTAGTTCCCGAAACTTGGAGTTACAATTATATGTTCCTGATTCACATAGTCGTAAGAACCTCATAAAATATTTGAAGAACTACTTGGACTTGATAGTGGCAAAATATCCTTTCTGGAACAGAACTGAAGGAGTGGATCATTTCCTTGTTGCTTGTCATGACTGGGTATGTTCTTACTGATTCCTCAGGTTTTTATCCCATTTACAATCGGTCTTGGACTTTTGGAGTTTTGCATAGCATGCATAATAATTCTTTTTTTTTTCTTTTTTACTTATTACTTTCTTTTTTCCTTATTAAGTTCACTGCCTAATTGTGCAATGTCTTTTAACTATGAATTCCCCCTTTTGTTTTTGAGCTCTTGTTCCTCGTCTTTTGTTTGACACTATAGTCACTGCTGTTCCTGGTTATTAACTTTTATCTAGAAAATGACATGTCAAATGAAAACTGGATGTAGAAAAATTAATGTTGTTTTTTAGAATTTTTATTTTATATTCATGCAACACAAAAATCTTATAATAAACACAACTTTTTCAGGCTGCATCTGAAACAGAACAGCTTATGTTCAATTGCATTAGAGCCCTCTGCAATGCTGATGTTAAAGAGGGTTTTATTTTTGGCAAAGACGCATCTCTTCCGGAGACAAATGTGCGCACACCTCAAAATCCTCTTAGAGATCTTGGTGGCAAACCTCCTTCCAAGAGGTCAATTTTGGCTTTCTTTGCAGGTAGCATGCATGGGTATTTGCGGCCAATTCTGTTGAAACACTGGGGAAATAAAGATCCTGACATGAAAATATTCAGTCAGATGCCTAAGGCTAGAGGCAAAATGAACTACGTCCAGCACATGAAGAGCAGCAGATACTGTATCTGTGCAAGAGGTTATGAAGTCAATAGTCCGAGAATTGTGGAGGCCATTTTATACGAGTGTGTTCCAGTGATTATATCAGACAATTATGTGCCCCCATTTTTTGAAGTTCTGAACTGGGAATCCTTTGCTGTTTTTGTGTTGGAGAAAGATATTCCGAATTTGAAGAACATACTCCTTTCAATCCCGGAAAAAAGGTATAGAGAGATGCAGATGAGGGTGAAAATGGTACAGCAGCATTTCCTTTGGCATGCTAGACCTGTGAAGTATGATCTCTTTCACATGATCCTTCACTCAGTCTGGTACAATAGAGTTTTTCAAATGCATCCCAGATGAATAAGAATGAAATGCAGAAGCAACATGTCTGTCAGTGTGCACGTATTTATTTCATTGTTTTCTGTACATAGTTTTGGAGAAAACATATAATAATTTTGGCATCTTCTTTTTCTGAACATACAATAATAAACAGGTAATAAAATAATTAATTTAGGAGAAGACGCAATTTTCTCCTGCTTTTGGCATCTTCCTTTTCTTCTCTCCTCTTTCACCCGCTCCCAAGCTTGACAAAAAGTTGAAAACACATCCGTAACAAATGCCAAAATCAAAAATCTTATGGGCGCCACCAGCAAAATGTAATACTGAAAAACTGCCCCGTCACGGCCCCCTTGTCATAACGTAAAACAAAATTGGCTTGGAAAAGACTCAGTTTGACACTCTTTCAATTTTTACAGTCAATTTAACTTTTAAGTTTTTAGAATTAGATTCAATTTATTTTACGCGATTCAGTTAGAGATGGTTCATCGAGAGCGTGAAAATGGGCGAAATTGAGTCTGAACAATAAGCTAGAAAATCAAAAAAATTGAGAGACTGTATTATATTTTATTCTATTTTTAAATTAAAAACTAAAAGTAATAAATTTAAATCTTTTTAAAATAAATTTAAATTTAAATCATCAAAATCAACTTTTCCACCACTACATTGACACCTTTTTAAAATAAAGGTCACCAGTATTATCGTAAAACATAAAAAATAGAGATGAATATTTACAATCTAACACATCACTTCTTTATTAGTCCCCATACTATTTATTACCTTTAATTAAAAATAATATATGCATAATCATCATTAGCACTAAGAACATCAACATCATTACAATGAAATAAACACAATCTAAAAAACCAAAGTCATTATTAACATAAATACCAAACCACAATACCACCAACTAATTAAAAATATAAAATATATATCAAAACTTAACATATGAACTTAATTAAATAATTAAATTATTTCATAAAAAGATTAAGTCGAGCCTTATAAAAGGTTGAGTGGTCAAATTAAGTTGGTATTGAAAATTGGACGGCGCAATTGAGCTCTACCAGGCTTGCAATTCAGTTTCTAAAAAAATTATTTGAGAAATTAGGGGTTAAACGGGCAGTTATAGTGAAAGAGGTGTCAAATTAACTCTGACTGTAAAATTTGGGGGCCAAATTGAATCTTATTCCGTTTAGAAATTAGATGTAACTGTGCTCCCTCAAGTATCTGAGCCAGCTCCATCCTTTTCTTTTTTTCTTCTTTGACAGGGAGCCAGCTCCTTCTTTCCTCGTCCCATATTCATGTGAGTATCGCTATCAGACTCTTTTCTCAGTTCCTTGGGATCACTATTGTTCATTTCACAGTTGACTAAATCTTCATTTTCCTATTCATTTATCTGCTAAATTTCCTGTAAATTTAAGGGTCTTCTTTTGGATTTTCAGTTTGTTGACCATCGCATTCTTTCTCTTGGATCTCAGTACCCAGATTGTTGGCAGTGCTAATCTATTTTTGCTACTGCTAATGATTGTTTCTTTACGTCCCACAAGGTTGAAAGGACTGTTTTTTTATTCTTTTGTTAATCTCGTGCCAGATGGATCAAGGGTTTCGATTTCTATGTCAAGCAGAAGTCAAGAGATTACTTTTTTTGATGGGAGCTGCTTTTTCTTTAGTTATAGCGATTCAATACTTTGAAGTTCCATCTAGTGCAGTTTTATCCTTATTTTCCGTTGTTAACAATAGTAGCAATTTTTTCTCTAGAGAATCATCATCAAATTCTAAATTACTAGGTAATAGTAATACCACTCTTTCTAATGGTTTAAATTCAACAATTGTAAGTTCACTTCATGACACTACAAATATTAGCGAGGTCTCGTTTTCCAAGAAAGAAAGTAGTTTCATAGGAGATAGTGATCGAGGTGCAGTTAACAGTTCCGGATTAGTCCCTAATGGGACTATATTAGATGATCACACAGAGCAAAACAAAAGTTCGGTATTGGAGAAAGGTGGAAATTCAGTCAATAGCTCTATTTCCCTTATGAATGTTACAGAAGAAATGGCTTCGGTATTACAAAATAATAGAAGCTCAGATACAGTAAGCACAATTAACAAAGAAGGGAATTCTGGATTGGTGTCGAGTAATTCTTCCGTGTCGAGCAGTGATTCTTCTGCTTCTAAAGCTTCTGCAATGAAGAAGTCCAAAAAGCCACCGACAAGAGTATTCTCAATTTCTCAGATGAATGATTTCTTGCGGCAGAGTCGTGCTTCTTTCAATTCCGTGGTATGTAAGGACTTCGAATCTGAATTTTGGTTCCAGGAGTAAGGTTAATACCAGATTTTGATTAATGCCCCCCTCCCCTTTCGTCCTCATTGTGTTTCTAGAGACCACACTGGCCTTTGGAGGTCGATCAGCAACTGATGTTTGCAAGATCACAAATTGAGAATGCACCGGGCGTAAAGAATGATACTGTACTATATGCACCTATATATCGTAACGTGTCAATGTTTGAAAGGTATGCTTTTAACGCGCTAAGATTGTTCTTTAGATCTATTTTTGTTCCAGTTTTGAATCGTCCAAGAAAGAACATGTTATTAGACCACGGCCAGATTCTGAAAAAAAGAAAGACAGAGAATATTCAACTCCTTATTTCCTTAAAAATCTTGCTTGCTCAACTGATTTGGTTCATTTGGCTACTATTATTTTCAACATCATGCCGTGTTAGCTATAGTGATATAAATAATAAAGAACGAGAAAGGCTACATTTAGAGGGTCCTCCATGGACTATTTTAGGACTTTTATGTTATCCATTTAGCAACAGATACTGGAGTATGTGAATGAGTTCGATCTTCATGGAAGTTCCTTTTACTTGAAAAAATATCCTCTTGCTTTCTTTTTTCTTTTCTTTTTTTCTCTAGATGGAGCTTCAGGTGCTACTTCCTAGCACCTTAGATAGCATAGACCATAGATTTTTTTTCTATTCAGTTTTTAGAAATTCTGAATCGGGTAATACTTGCAGGAGTTATGAACTGATGGAGAACATGCTCAAAGTTTTCATCTACCAAGAGGGAGAAAAACCTATTTTTCATCAGTCTATACTAGAGGGAATATATGCATCAGAAGGATGGTTCATAAAGCTCATGGAAGCAAACGAAAAATTTGTCACAAAAGACCCCAAAGAAGCTCATCTATTTTACATTCCTTTTAGTTCACGACTTCTGGAATTAACACTCTATGTACGGAAATCACACAGCCGCAACAACCTTATTGAGTACATGAAAAATTATACAGATATGATAGCGGCTAAGTACCCATTCTGGAGCAGAACTGGTGGAGCAGATCATTTTGTTGCTGCATGCCATGACTGGGTATACTCTTCCACCTCATGTATATATATTCTTTTGGGGTTTGATTCGATTCTGCAAATTTAATCTTTAATTCAGATATCATAGAATTTCTGGGAAAGTGTTTTTGTCAAGCAAACTATTATTTCTTGAGAAACATTAACATCTAAATTGGCAGTGAAAGCAACCTCTAATTATTTTGTAATGAAGAATTTCCTCAGCAATTGTCTAACATAACAGTATTTTCTTAGGCACCAGCTGAAACTAGAGGACGTATGCTTAATTGTATCAGGGCTCTCTGCAATGCTGATATTGATGTAGGCTTCAGGATAGGCAAGGATGTATCTCTTCCAGAAACATATGTGCGCTCAGCTCAGAATCCTCTCAAGAATTTGGATGGCAACCCTCCCTCCCAGAGACCTATCCTTGCATTTTTTGCAGGTAATGTACATGGTTTTGTCAGGCCAATTCTATTGGAGTACTGGGAAAACAAAGACCCTGAAATGAAAATATTTGGTCCAATGCCTCGTGTGAAGGGCAACACAAACTACATTCAACTCATGAAGAGCAGCAAGTACTGTATTTGTCCAAGAGGGCATGAAGTCAATAGCCCAAGAATAGTTGAGTCAATATTCTATGAATGCGTTCCAGTAATAATATCCGACAACTATGTGCCTCCTTTCTTCGAGGTGTTGGACTGGGAATCATTTGCTGTTTTTGTGTTGGAGAAGGATATCCCAAACTTGAAGAAAATACTCCTTTCTATCCCAGAGGAGACATATGTGGAGATGCATAAGAGAGTGAAAAAGGTACAACAGCATTTCCTTTGGCATTCAGAGCCTGAAAAACATGATTTATTTCATATGATTCTTCACTCAGTTTGGTACAACAGAGTTTTTCAAACGAGACCTGCTTAAATCCTCTTGTATAGATACTGTTTTGGATGAGAAATGTAGCAGCAATGTATAACCACAAGAAGAATGCTGAAAATGACCCCTTTTTTTCTAACACATAATTCTGCGTACTCATTGTTGAATACAATTTTCATGGTTGTGAGAAACATAAGATGATGAAAATCTATAATACTGAACTGAAATTAGATATGCTTGTAGCTAGTGGATGTTACTAATCGTAAAAGCACTTCTTTTGGCTATTGTTATTTCATAAGGAAAAAATAAAAAAAGTCGCTTCATCATGAAATTACAGGAAGAGAGTCCCTTTTGTTATAATTAAAAATGGATAACTGCAAATTTGTTGGTTAATTGTCCGATTAATGTCTAAACTTGATTAAGAAAATTTATATGAAGTGTATGCTTGTGGTAAATTTCCTCTCATTGGAATGCTGATTAGTTGTTAGTTTACTTGAGTGGATAGTCATTCACTTGAGCATATATGGGTCCATTCATCTTTACTCGGCATTCCGACGGGGGAGAATTGGATGCTGAGTTCAGAGACTTGGTTAAATAAAAATAAAAAATTTATGGATTAATTATAATAAAATGTATTTAGATGAATATTCAAATATAGAAATTAAAAAGCTTTATTTATATTTAATAAACTCTTTCTATATTCCTTATAGTGTCCATGTTTTCTATAATTACTAATGGTTTCAGTTTCTTTTTTATTCTTTTAATTTTTGTTAATAGAAAATTAACAATATATAAATAAAATTTTACTATATCTATTAAAATCAAAATAAAAAATAAAGTTTAATTCCTTGAACGTGAAAAGCTAAATTTATATTTTAAAAATAAAAAGTACATTAAAGTATTACTTTAAGAAATAACTAAAAAAACATAGAAACAATAATTGAATTAAGAAATTGAAAACTTTTTAATAGTCTAAAAACATACGGTGCTGTTAAATATATAAAATATATTTTCTTTAAATGTTCTATAAATTAATAATTTTATTAATTAATAAATTATCCTGAAATACATCCTATTAATTTGGAGAGAAATTACCGCATAATATTATTATGAGAAGATATTTTACAAATTTTAATCGAATAGAAAAAGAAAAATCAAAAGCCAAGTCAAGTAACGGAAAAGTAATCCATCACGTGTTCGCAGTTAGTTCACGTTAAAATCAGTGCAAAAATGATCCCACATTGAGAAATTTAGCTACGAAAGGAACGTAACAACAAACAGATTGCTAAATACGCCTGTTTCCACCGTCTGATCATATCTTTCTCAGATCTCTCGGCCATTATTTCAATCCAAGAAGCTGTTTTTACATTTTACAAAGAGATTGCTCATACCACAGCTGATACTCCCAATCAACAAACTCTTTTTTTTCTTTTTCTTTTTAAATAATTATTAACCGCAAATAACCTTCGTTACCTTCTATGGAATGGAATCTTATCCACGTTACCATCAGTGAGGGCAAATGTGTAATATAAACTTGACGTCCTTCAGACTAACCACAAGGTACAACCTAGTAATGCGATCGTTCAATTAACTACCCGACAGTCTTAAAGCAGTTAAACGGCAATAAACAGAAAAATAGAATTAAAAACAAAATTCACACGTTTTCTTATCTACCTAATTTCTTTTTTTTCTTTTTTTTTTTTTTTTTTGGTTTTTCCATTTTTCTTTTTCGTGTTTAGCTTCGTAGATTCTTCTAAGCGAAGAAGAAGAAGAAGAAGAAAGAAAGAAAGAAAGAAGATAAAGAAAAGGTTAAATTTGGTTGATGAGATCAATATTAAAGAAAAGAATTGGTTTGGATTGATAGATAGATAAATCAATATGGCCACCGAGACAAAGCAGAGTGTGGTGGCCAGGGTTAAACCAAGCAACTGTCAAGATGGTTCTTCTTCTTCTTCTTCTATCAAGAAGAAGATTAATAATTTTAATACCTCCAGCAAACAACAACAACCACCTGCTTCTGATTCTAAGCCTAAATCTGCATCAACTGTTACTAAAACTGAGGTGCTTCTCCTGAAAGCTTGTTTCTTATCTCTCAGATTTGTTTGTTTATTGTTCTATTTTGATCAAGGCTTCTTCTTTGTGTTTGATTTGTTCGTTTGTCATTTGGGCTTCTGAGTATCTGAATTTCTGATCTTTTTTTCTTTTTAATTTCATTCTTGGAATTTTGTTATCTACTTTAAAATGAGTCATTCGCTGATTGTGATGCGGGCAAACTATAATTTACAATCTGTGATTAATTTGTGATGCAGGGCAAACTATAATTTACAATCTGTGATTAATTTGTTCACTGGGATATGACAGCTTTTGCGTCGAATTTATTGATTTGATATAATACTATCTTTACTGTGTCATTTATAATTGGTTCTTGGCATCTAATATTTTCCATGTTCGGTCTAATGAATTTTATTGGGTATCTTTTTTTATTAGTTATTATTTTCTTGGATTTGAAGGTGAAATCAAAAACAACAACCAGTTCATCAAAGACCACAACAACCAGTTCATCAAAGACCACAATAACAACAACAACAAAAACTAGAGTGAGGGAGAAGAAAGTGTTCTCCTTGCCTGGCCAGAGATATGATCCTCCTGAGGAGGTTGTGACTTTTGACCTTGAACTCGTTCTTTTGCATAACGATTTATGTGATGGAAGTGGCAATCATTCTAGTGTTTATTCCTTATTGTTGACAGAGGGAGCCCCTTAGGATATTCTACGAGTCATTGTCTAAACAGATACCATCTAGTGAGATGGCAGAATTTTGGTGAGTCTTTCTTCTCTTCTTGCAAGAGCACCCTAGTCCCTAGATATAATCCTCAAGTCTGTGAATTTTAAGATGAATCTTTAATATTCTTGCATTCATTTTATTGTGCCTAGAAACACTGGGCAGTTTGGGGAGATGCAACATCTAACATCATCAAGTTATATTATTTTCCTCCTCTAACGTCTTTGAATATAAGTCCGTTCAGTTTTGCCAATTCGGTATCTTTGTCTTTCCATGCTCTATTTTTTTATGCACAAGCAGATAAGTAAATTTGTAACTTATCCAACAATATGCAATGACATGATAATATTTAACCTTGTACTTGAGGGAGACTATGTCAATGCAGCAATTCAAATCTTCTCTTCATGGCTTATTTCTTTGTCTGGGTCCAATCTTTATATATCTTTGCTTTATTGCTCATATAATATTACATTGCTTTTCAATTATGCAATAGGAAGCATCCCTTGTGTGTTCACAGGAACCATTTGTCCAAACTATTAGCTTTAAACATTACTTTTAAGAGTAAGTTGCTCCCCCTTATTCTCATAAATTGTCCAAGGCAACAGGTTTGCCAACTCATTAATCTTAGTTGGAGAGTGAAACCTATCCTAACACAGCACCTGGCTCCTGTTGTTGATCTCAAACCACCTATTTTCTCTTACCTGTTAGCTAGGCGTTGTGTTAGCATAAATTTGGCTCTAGTTGGCAAACCTGTTGCAATATATAATTTCTCCGTTATTCCTGTGCTAGCCTGAGATGAAGTGATTCCTACTGCCTAGGGACTTTGAATTAGCTTGGTACATAGAATAGTCTCATTTTTCAATTATTCAACCATTTCATTTTACCAAGTTCTCTCTTCATTGCAATTTCTAGCCTTCATCACTGTCTGTTGGCCTAAGTGAGATGCTCAAAGGACCTCTGTTTCAAGCAACTAGTTTTTCAGCACTTATGATTTCAAACAACAGTGAACCTCACACTTCCTTCCATGCTCGAGACATGTAAAATATTTCCAATTTGAACGGTTGAATTAATGATGATTGGTTATATCAAGTGATTTTTACAGGAATTGCTCAATGTAATATGACTGGAAAGCAAGTGGTCCTTAACGAGTTCAGAGATTCTTGCTTCTAGCATGATTTCAAGTAGTTTTATTCTTGACTGCTGTATGATGTGTTTGAAGTTTTTAGCTTCTAACTCAATTACAAGTTTTGCCAATCTTAGAGGGACGTTCATCTTTAAGGTGTTGTTCCTTATTCTGCTTTTGCTGCATTAGTTCAAGCATTCTCATGCACATCATTTACAGTCACAGATGCTGTCCAAAAAGCTAAATCTAGTTTATCATTTTGTCTCCATCACGAGTTCTTTCTGGTAGAAGTTTTTAATTTTAGTTTGAGGCACATATATGTAATCAAACATTATATACATTTTTCAGAGAGGTCTTAATAGATCTAAAGAATTTCTTTATGTTACAACTGTAATTTTTCTATGGCAGTATCTTTGCTTTTTTATTTTTGTTTCAATCATTGGTCACAAAACAGGCAGTAGCCTGGTTATCCTTCTATATTGTTTTCTATGTAGCCTGTACCTGGTTCTTCTTTTTGCCTACATATTTACCCTAATCTGCATCTCTTGCTGGGTCTTGACTGAGGTGGGGACAGTGAAAATAAAGGCATACCTCTTTAAATGAAGTGCTACGACACACAAAGGCATACCTCTTTAAAGAAACATAATAAGAAAAGCCACCACTTGTCCATGAGTAGATTTGGAAATGTGCAGATGTGATCATAATTATATTTTCTTCATTTCTTTTCTCTTTTATAATTTTACCAAAAACTTTTATAAAAGGCAGCATTTGTTATGAGTTGACATCTGTGTTGAATGAAAATATTAAGTGTATCTTTTTGCCGGACCCTTTCATATATATTCACAATCCATGGTGATGGTTTGACTATAAAAATGTACATAAAGAGACTGATATTTTTGGATGAGTATTACATGCTCAAAGGAAGGGAACTAGTTGCTTGTGTGTCCTAATGGGCACCAATTGTACAATTTAGTTTTCTTTGAACCCCTTTCCACCTGATCTAATGCAAATAATTCAGTACAATTTTAGGCATAGAGCTAGCCTTAGATTTTCAAACTATTGAGACTTGATTTTCTTGCCCTGCTTTGAGTCCTGAACATCTCTAAGTCTGATCCACTGATTATTCTGTCATTTCAAATATGCATTGATTGTATAAATAATCAAAGCCCTATATGGAGGTTGTTTTGTCCTGGGGCAACCTACTCAATCCAAAAATCGGATAATTGTTATCCTTTGACTTGAAATTGAAATTCTGATCCTGGATCCTTTAGCAGCATAACACTAGCAGACCAACTTCTGTTCATAGTTCGAAAGAATTATAATATCTGATGTTTTCAGTTCCAAATAAGGCCATACGTGGTAGGATAGTGCTCTCAGGCATTTGTATAGTGTTCAGATGGATGAAATGCCTCAATTGATAAAGGAACTGCAATACCTTGGTGAACTCCTGCGACCATCACCATCGGTTTGCATCTCAAACATGGCTGGAAGGGTACCAAAAATATATAACAGGAGCATGGTCTAAAATTATGGCCGGAATTTTAACCAGGTTAATTTTGTTCTGTCATAGAACGCCGTATTGAGTGAGTATTCTTTCTCACTTTCTTCACTAGAATTGATTGCAGGTAACACCATCCAAGGATAGTTTGCTGAACTTATGGAACGAGCTGAGCAACTCTTACAGACTTATAGTTTGCCACTCTCATAGTGGGACATTCTATGATAGTTCTTTCTGGACTGCTTTTTGTTTATTTATTTGCTTGCAGAATAATAAGATTTGCAATAGGAGTGTGTTATTGCTTTTATAAGAAATAGCATGCCACATTAGCTTATGTGATGCGAAATATTATCTTTCGTCTCTTGTATGGAGGACACATTAATGCTTGGTCTTCTGTATGTTTGTTTCTTGCCGTATATCATGTGCTTGATTTTCAATATTAAATTATTGTGTGTCAAAGTCCAACACTAGGAAATTTCAAAGGTCTTGTCATACTGTAATTTGCAGGATGATGGAACATGGCTTGCTATCCCCTGATAAAGCAAAAAGGGCATATGAGAAGAAACAGAGAAAACAAAAGATGCAACGAATGGGAACTCCCATGAAATCTGCCAAACCACCTAGTAAACCTGAAAGTTCTCAGAAGCAGCAACAGGCTTCAAAGAACGGTGAGTTAAAACCCAAGAAGAGAATTATTGACGACAATGACGATGATGACTTTGTTTTAAGTCCCAAAAGAAGGAAAGTGTAAGAAAGAAAAGGGACTTTATTCTTTTCTTTTATTTTTTCCCTTTTTTTCTGGGTAATGGTGTACTATTTCTAGAAGGCACCCCATTTAGATTTCTTTACATTGAACTGGTTAAGGGGCAGAATTTCTGAGCACCCTAGCAACTGATAGATTGAGACATTCTTTATATTTACTAACTTTTGGAAACAATAAGCATGGACCAATTTCCGAGTTCTTGGTCATTTTTTGTTCTTCATGATATATATATGCATGCTTGGCAACTAAAAACTAAATTATGCTCATAATATAGTCTGAACACCATTTAATCTGATGCTATCTCCTTTTACTAGAAGAGAAACACAATCTATAACATTTTAATTTTTCTGGTAATTTGGAAATTCTTTGAAGTGAAGGAGCTGTGAGGGTCTCAACCCCTTATGTCCTCCATTACGAGGAAGCAGGCAGTCAACCATGAGGCTACTGCACAGTAGCATTTTATCTAGAACTTTGCTTCTTAATACGGTGCTGCTGACATTTTACCTTAGCTGATAACCCGATCATGTCCCTGTCCTGTCTTTTGGCCAGGCTTTGCCTTTGACTCATAAATCTAAAATAGGAGGGACCGATGTACATCGGTTGAGTATTAAGAAAATGGGGGTGACCACTATTTCTGCTCTATTTTTGATGCATGAATCGCTCTTTTCAATGTAGCTTCTAAAATATCCATTTACTGTGTATGGCACACAAAACTAACATTAGAGGATGAACGAGAATTGTGACTTGCAATTTATCGGAACTAATTCTTTCTTCTTTTCTTTTTTCCCCTCAAAAAGTGGGCTAACACTGTACCATGCATATGCCCTGCTGCTCAACTCAAGTCTTAATCCCAGAAATCTAACCCATCAATTAAACAGTTGCTCTGCATGTGTTTCCATTTTCTAATGGCTCCTGCTTCCCAGTTCTTTTTTTTTTCTTTCAAAACAGATCTTATTCTGTAATTCGTACAAAAGCTTGCTGAAAGCTATTTAGTATACGAGGACTACTACAGTAAATCTACCATATAAGGAAAAATTCCTGTTAAGAAGTAGCCATTCTATAGGCATCTAATATTGTGCTCTTGGGGGGGTCAATTTCTGGCATATGGTTCACGCATCAGTTTGACAGCAACTGCATTCAAAGAATACACAGGAAGCTTGTGATGACTTGAGGATCGTCATGCTTAGATCACACAACTAAATATGTTCTTCATATGCTAAACCGAGTAGAGGACCTAATTAATAGGAATTAGTACTAGAATACGACAATAACATGTGGACATAAAATAATTCATTTCACAATCCTAAACTGAACCTTAATTACTGATAACTGGGCTATGGTATAGTTGTTGTCCAAATGTAGCCGTATTCTGTTTTGTAGTTTTTCCTTTTCTCGCCCCAACATTTCTCTTATTTTACTGATGTTTTATGAAATCTTGACGGAAATGAGAAGGAAACCTAAAACAAGAGTAA
The DNA here is from genome assembly GCF_019578655.1 of Ricinus communis. Taxonomy (NCBI): domain Eukaryota; kingdom Viridiplantae; phylum Streptophyta; class Magnoliopsida; order Malpighiales; family Euphorbiaceae; genus Ricinus; species Ricinus communis. Next base: position 30,535,812 of record NC_063258.1, read on the forward strand.
GGAATCACCTGATTAGCATTAAGGAAGAATAATCCCTTGCTATTATTATATATTTTCTGTAACTATGTAGCACAGATGTGAAAACGTAGAAATGTAACGTGGAGGAAGCAAATATGACATTTTTTCAAGAAAATAAGAAATGACCGAAAGAGATTCGGAAATAGGGAAATGTTTTGGAAAATGGAAATGAAAAATGGTGAAAACGTTTTACAGGAGCTTTATCTACCATTAAACGTAAAAAATAATATCCTTAAATCAAGCACATACACATCAGTTCAAGCTTGCAATGAGAACAAGCTTACAATCAATATGCAATCGGTGATGAATTCCATGGTTTTTGGCTTATAAAATCATCATATCATCTGCTTGGTTGACAGCCACAACCTCTGGACCGGGGAAGATAAGCTACATATACTAATAAAAGAAAGGTCCCCTACTGTACGTTCCTGACGTTGGATGTTCCTGGAGTGTCATTTCCTGCATATTTTAGCTTCATATAGATAATAGTATTGACAGCAACTGGGATTTCTCAAAGACTAAAATTAGAACCTTGTAATACGTAAGTGATGAGACAGAGTCATCATGCTCATGTCATTTTCAGATCTATACGTATGTATACATATGAATATATTGGAACATAAGAAATACAAGTTTATTATTATTACTACTGGGTCATCTCCGAACTGTAAAATTTGCGTGTTGAAAAATTTAATAATTATTCTTTTAGAGAAAGAAAGGGTCCCAGTGGGCATATAGGAAATAAATGTGGGCGAAGTAAGTCATACTGACTATATATGGGCAATACATGTGACAGACAAGCGGTGAATCCGCATGCATGATTCAGACTCTGTTTGCTATCCCTTGCTCTCAAAACAGTGCAGCTGGGCATTAAAAGACGGTGAAAAGCAGCTTCTGTTTTTCCCCTTTTTACCTTTCACAGTATCATTGACAAAATGTCTTGTATATTGACGGATCCGAAAACTTCCTTCATGGGGTTTTAACGAGATTGTTATGGTAATCTTCAGTGAGGATGCCTTTATTTACGTATTAATTTTATGAAATTTGTTATATTATTCTTAGCTTAATGTTGAGCATAGAGCTTATAGAAATGGTATTCCATCAATACTATAGATTCTAGTTTTAATATAATTTCGGATCTTACGGTCCGAACTTATCAAAAGCGAACCTCCGAGAACAACTTATGCTCTATCATATATATAGGCTATGGTTAAGAATCATCATCCTGCACTACTGTGTGTTTAAGTTTGCAGGTGAAAGAAAGAAAGATTTGACTGTGAGCAGTTGAGTCAATGTTCCTGCCATAGCTCCGAGGTGCCTACGACTGAATACTAACTTGCGTATAAAGACAACATGGAGGCTTTCTTTCTGCACAATGTATGAGAGAGATATAATATATAACTAGGGTTCTTCTATAGATAAATCAAGGACAGACTTCTGATCGAACTCTGTCAACTCACTTGTGTCTAAAACTGTTAATTTGAAAAGAGAAAAGAGATGTCTTTTTGTAACTACTAGCCAAATTAATAATGCTTATTGAATGCCTTGGAATTTATATAAGAAAATATCCAGAAATTACATCACCACTCTCAACGTATTTCACTCACTCGTTGGACGAATGATCCGTGCTTTGAGTATTTTATAGTTAGACAATGAAAGAGCGGTAACTTATCACTTAAAATTAATCTAGAGTTTTAGATTTCAATTACTGCCTAAAAAGAGTTTATAGAAAGAAACCAATATATATGTACCTCACACATATAATATTGTTTCTTTAATTATTGTTATCATTATTAACCAATCTTGGAAGGGAAGTTTTCGTGGTTGTAACCTGGCAAGGTTGAAGATGAATTTAAGTAATATCTTGTCAAAGGGGAAACTTCCCAGGTTGAAACAACATGAAAATAGTCTCTGCAAAATATTCGAAAAACAAATTAGAGAAGAAGAATAAAGAATTCCGGACAAGCAGCGAATGCAGCATCAGCGGCAGCAATGGCAGTAGAAGTAAATTAGGTGTAAAGGGCTTGTTATCTGTCTGTCTGAATCCGTTATAGCGTCGAGCTTTGCCAGAAAGAGGTAGAGGACATATTCAATTTAACTCTTCTCAACTCATATAATATTTTCTGTTTTCTCACTGTCTAACCTTGACTGCAGGGAGTGGCAAAAATTGGTTTTGCACTGGACTCTCCGGCATTTTACACAGTCTGTGAGGTAAGGCGTTTATATCTATATAATATCGATGAAAATATAGTTAAGGAGATACATCTGACATAACCTGTCACTCTTTTAACATCAGGTTTTGGTTTTATATGGCCTGCAGCATTTTTAAGATCATGCTCAATGATTCAGTGTATTTCATTAGATCAAACTAGATCATTTCCTGGTTGCCTTGCAGCATTTATAATTGCTTATATTGCATCCTTAACTTGTTGATGACAGACTGCCTTTTTCTTTCTTTTCAAAAAATCTAGATGCAGAGTGTAAATACTAAAAACTTCTTCTTTCTTATTTAGAGCTTTGACCAAAAGAAGAACGGAAGATTTCGTCTGGATGACTTCATATCTCTCTGTATCTTCTTACAATCTGCTCGGTGCGTGATCATAGATCCAACATAGTTAATTCTTTATGTTGAATGGACTACAGTAAGTTTGTTATGCACAATAACGTGACACGTTTGTGGGGTTAATTAGCTATTAAAAAGAATGTTTACATTCAAATCTTTTGCTAAACATTAGATGGATTCATCAATCCAATTAATAAATTAACAAAAAGAAATGCAGTCAGAATCGGGGAGGCTTTCTAGAAAGTTAATTGTAATGACTGGAAATGTGGCAAGGGTTTTTCTTTTATTAGGTCCGCCATTTATCCAAAAAATAGCTGCAAATTAGGTAGAGATGTACCGCAGACATGAATGTTACTCTGTGATATTGATTGATCGTACTGGTCCACTCAGTCATTGTTTTCATTTTCCGAACTTCAAATTTTTCTAATATTGTTATTTGATTAAATATAAAGAAAATGGTTTTATGTTTTGAACTTTAGAAAAACTGTGATTCATTTTTATGATAATATTTTGTATTTTATTTTTATTTATTTTAACCCTTTAATTTTGGCGCCAAACTAATGATTTAGTATAATAAATATATTATGAGTAATTTGACACCTAATTCAGCATGTAGAATTTAGGATAAATCACAAGCATACAATGTTTTATGACCTTTTAGTTGAATTAAAAAATAATATTGGTTAGGCAGATTTTTAATATGTTTAGGCCACAAGAGTATATGCTCTTAAGAAATATTTTAAAGGACACAATTCTAAAATAAAAAATATTTTAAGAAATATTAACGGATAAAGAGTAAAATAGAACACTTCATTAGCTTGAGTGACTTATAGAAAAAGCACATCACCATTTCATCCATTAGATTTCGATTTTAGAGAAATTAGGGGATTACTAAGTATAACCTAGACTAAATGTTATTTAAAAATACATATTTCTATACTAATAATTACTAAAATGCCTTAATTATATAATCATAATATGAACCTATCAAAGGGTCAATTTGCCCCCTAATTTATGTCAAAGGTTTAGATACATTTCATTTAAGTATTTTTAGTAAATAGTACTCTAAATTTATGTATAAGGGTCAAATATACTTAATTTAAAACTTTTAGCAAATAATTCACTGAAGTTGTATCCAATAGTCAAAGACAACTAATTTAAATATTTTTAAAAGTAAAAGAAAATTAGATTTTTAGGTCTTAATTAAATTATAAATTAAAAATAATATTTATTTTATTAATTTACTGATACAATATCTTATGTCGCATTATACAAGTGCGTGTTTGACAAAATCTAAAATTAGAATTTAATTGATAAAAAAATAATAAGTTTTAACCTTTTATTAAGAAAATTAATATTTAACTTATTTAATTCTTAAAAAATAGAAATTTGACTTATCTAATCCTTAAAGGTTAAAATTTGAATGTCTTCCATTTTAAAAAAAAAAAAATCTAAATTGAATGTATTTTGACCTTTAGACACAAATTTAGAGAATTATTTACTAAAAAATTTAAATTGAGTGTATTTGAACGTTAGATTATTTATTAAAAAATTTAAATTAAATATATTTACCTATTAAATATATAATTTAGAGGGAAATTAACCCTTTATATTGTATTAATATAGATATAAAGGAGGATTTTCGTTTATAAATGAAACTTAAAACTAATCCTAACAATAAGAAAATCTAAATCAAAGCTAATCAAATCACTCATATTTATTATATTAATAAAATCAAACTAATTACGTGAACTGATTTGTCGGTAGACTCGGAAACTACGAGTGGAATTGCCTTTGAACACAATGTTCGCAAATCCCATGAGAACTCCTGGCTATTATCAGAGAGTTTTGTTTAGAGTGTTTCATGAAAGTTACTTCTGTCCCCGCTGCTGCTCTCTTATTCTCCACGTGTTTTTATTATGCTCGTATAACTGGTATTATTCTTATAAATAATGTTTTTATAATTACTCTGAAAAATTTAAAATAAAATTTATGAGCAGTCTCATTAATCATGCCGATTAATAATGTGTTAAAAATCAATATTATGGGTCCAAATCTAAAACCATCAGACCCTTTCTTTATAATTCTTTTGTATATATTTTAATTCGCTACTATATTTACTGTTAAAAAACATTATAAATTTAGTATTTATTAATTAGCAGCTTATTTTTCTGTTAACGTACAATTTTATCGACTTGTGCAAGTACGCACTCAAGGACATATATACGGTGGACAATGTTCATTCAATTTTGTTAGCCGTTATTAACCAGACAATAGAGTCCATGTACGCAGTGCTCAAAGAACACAGGTTTTTGTTCATCAATTAAATTAAAAACCCACCATATTTACTTAGTATTCAGCAACCATGGAGTTCAATAATAATAATAACAATAATTTAAAAAATAACAATCAAAGATCAAAACAAATCTTATTTAAGAATTTCTTAAAAGTATTTGTTGAATGTTGGAAAACTAAAACTTAAAATTTTTTTCTCTTTTTCTGAGCTTCTTATCATATAACCCATGTCACATCTTTTTTAAAATATATATATATATATATATATATATATATATATATATATATATATATATATATTACCCCAAAAAATTCATGTATGAGTTCTACCATGTAATCTAGCTCTAGATCGAATTCGTTGGTCATTTTGGTATAAAAACTGGATTCAATTCGATATTGGCTAACTAATAACAATCGATATGCATGTATAAGTTTATTTGAATTTGATTGGTTTAATATTTAATGTTATTATTTGCATGACTGTTTAAATAATAAACTTTTTATTCTATTAAATTAAAATAGAGAAACTTACATTTATGTGGAACTATTCACATTAATGGATTATATACATATATATTAGAAATAATCCTATTTTTATTCAATTATAAGGAAAAAAATAACTTATATTGAGATGTAACAAAAAAAAATTTTCTTCAGATAGATTCAGTATATCGTATTATTCATTAAAAAGAATTAATTGTATTGGCTATCAAACAAATTCAAGAGAAACATAATGGAACGGATCTGTTAATATGTTTTTTTAATGGATTAAATTTAAATATTTTCATCCAACTCTTTAAAATTGGTCAAAAGTAACTATATAATTAGTGGTCTCTATATTCAAATGATTCTCAAATTACTGTCATTTACTAAGATAAGTTTCTATTTCATGATGACTGCAATTTAAACTTTATTTTTAATGAATTTCAACGATAATAATAAATTTTTAGTTATCATATTTATAGAAATAATCATTCTTAAAATTCTGACAAATATATATGTTACATAAGTTTTTTCTTCGGTTTCACTTTTGATGCTAAAATACAAAATGCCATAACAATCAATACATAATTTATAGATGTAAAATCATGAATAAATTACTATTTTTTTTGTTTAATAATTAACAATTATTAAAAACTGTAATGATTTATGTACATCAAAAGAATTAGGAATCTAGCCATTTCAAAAAAAATAAAATTGTTTTCCTTATTAAGAACATAAAGAATAATTATTCAGTGGAAAGTACTTTATCTTGTTTATCAAACAAAAGAAAAATAAAAAGAATTTTATTTTTTTGTTAATAATTTAAATTTATCATACATCTTAATGATGCTGTGACAACTTTTTCGGTATTAAAAACTGTACTGAAATTAAGGACAATTTTTGGCCCCTCAAATTAAGTGGCCAAAGCTCCACAAACATTTGCATATGCATACTTTACAAAAAAGAAACATTGGAAAATTCTTGAGAGGATGCTAATCGACTTTATCATACAGTAAATGATTATACTTCTTTACATGATAAATGATAATGACAAGTTCCTTAAGACCCATATAAAATTATCTATTGTCTTAAAAGGATTTAAAAGAAGAAAAATAAAAGGGAACAAAAGAATAGCTTTGTGTTAAAAGGAAAATATAAAAATAAATGTCGTGTTGATAAGGGAAGAAGAAAAAGAAGGATAAATTATATGTTCCCTTGATGAGGATGCGCATTAAATTAAACCACATTCTCAATTAATAATAGCTTTCAAATCACTAATCCCTTAGCACAACCACTTCTACTCATCTAAGATAAACAGAAACTACAATTTTTGATATTTGAATTGTGACACTCATTTTCAAAATGGCGTTTCTTTATTACTTTATCAGATATTAATTTGTTCAGAAAAGGTGATTCATCTGTTAACATGCATCATTTATTCAATTTTCTTGCTTTGAGATTTTAAATTTAACTGAATACATTTTTTTTAATTTAATTATTAATTTGAATTTCAGTATTGCATGCCATGATAATGGATGAGTTAGCAAATCCAGTGATATTCATGTTAATAGTTGACATTTAAAACGTTTAATACTGATGTTTTAATAAAAATAGTAAAATTCAGTGATATCAAATATTGAAACAAAATTAATTTAAAACTGAATTGTCTTATTAAGATAAAGAAAGTGATAAAAAGAAAACAAAAAATTGCAATTTTGATGAAATACAATCATTATGCAAAAACTTTTAAAGGGTACATTGATGAAGATTTAGGGCGACACACATATTCAAGATCCTGTGGAGGAGAAAGGAATTGGGTCTTGACTCAATTCGATGTTGTTTTTATTTTTGGCTGAAGGAGAAACAAATATTTAACAAGTGGGGTAACTGCATTAATTGACACTAAACCACCCTTATTAAGGTAGAGAGCCCACGTTTCGAGCCACCATTGCATCACAAGTCTCAATACCACCTCAAAAATGCTGTTAGGGTCTGGGGTTCGGGACCCAGTTGATGAGATGGGTTTTGGGTCAGTGTCTCGATTTGTTTGGTGGCTGAGGAGAGAAAGGATCTGATGGAATGATCAATGCAACTGCTACCAAGACCATGTATATAAATTTGTACTAAACTATCACTAATCATAGGGAGTTATATGTCAATTTTTATGAAAGATTTTCTCTTCATTTAAAACCTACTATATATATATATATATATATATGCAAGACTTGTTGTAGAAACAATGGAATGTGTTTAATGAGGAAATAATATGCAAGCTATGTAAATTAATCTTTATGATCTAATTAACTAAACATAAATTTCTCATATTAAAATGAAAAGGTTCGTAGAAAATAAAATACTATTTCAGAATTAATTTACAATTTAATTCTATTAATAAAAAAAAGACAGTAAATGCCTTTTTTAGTGATATTCTTTTATCAAATTAAAGATCATGTTATTTAGTTACGAGTTTGTTAATAGATAAATAAAATTTAAATTTAGTTCTATGAGTTAGATTTCAAGGGTTGAAATATTATTATGTATTATTTAACACCTTATAGTACTTGTGCTTATTGTAAAATCTATTTCTTGTAGCTAGATTTGATTTATTTAGAATCAATATTCATTAATTAGATTTGTAGATTACCTCAAGTGTATTTGATATTTATTGTTCCTAGTTGTTATTTTAGTGATTTACTCTCTTCGAATGCAAACTTATGTAATAGTTAATTTGAAACATAATAATATACTAAACTCTAATATTATACTTGGTTATATTTTGATTATTATTAATTTATTTTACTTTAATTACTTAATTTTAATTTTAGCTACAATTTAGTTTCTATACATATGAGAAATTGATATATTATATATTTTTTAGTTATCTTTTCTCATTTGCTATTTTTTATTGCATTGCGAAAAGATTAAATTGAAATACAATTATAATTAAATAATTTAAATTAAATAAATTGAAGTTAGATGACTAAAATAAAATTAAATATAAAATTCAGTGATCATTTATATCTCTATCCCTTTAATTTTGATAAAAATAAGTTTATTTCATATAAAAAAATTAATAATGATAAAAAGAAGCATTACAATGGGAATGTGCTGTTTAATAGCTTGATTCCACTTCAGCCACTTTTGTTTTTCTTTTTAAACTCTTTTTCTAAAACCTGTTTAATAGCACGTGGTACTTTAATTTTATTTAATTGGCAGCAACTAGCGAAGGCATTGACAGGGTGACAAGAAACGCAGAACAGCAGCTATAACTAGTGTTTATCAGTGAGGAGAGGAGGATTTTTATTTAAGGTTTAAGCCTAACTTCTTTTTTGTTTATTGGTCTATTCCATGTCTACTTTCACATGGTTGTCTCTGAATCCCATTAAATTTGGAACACAGTGGATAAATTACATAAGAAACATAGTTATTCAATGAGGAGGATTTTAGTTTAAGGTTTAAATTTAACCTTTCCTTTTTCTGTTTGTGCGTGTGTGTGTGTGTGTGTGTCTATTTCATGTGCAGTCAATTGCTAATCTCACATATTTGTCTTCGAATGCCATCAAAGTTGGAACACGGTGATTTAAATGTAGAAGAAAGATGGTATATTTATTATTGTACAATCAACAATAAATGACAAAAGGAAAAAAAAAAACGTTAAAGACCTTACCTTTGATCATTGGCCGCCTAGACAAGATATTGACATTAATCGCTCCCTCTATCAGAAGAGTTGAAAGATTCAGTTCAGTTGGCATAATATGTAAATAATTTAATTCTTCAGTGAAAATTACTATCACCAATAAGTATCAGGTTGTGTGTTTTCCTGTGACATTAGCTGATGGCAGAATGTTTAACAGTATAACCCTGCAACCGGATTCCACAGGAGCCACAAATTTTATGGCCACATTATTTACGGTTCATGTGAAATTATCATTACTTTTAAAAGGAAGTCTATGTCTGATATCGGATTCAGTAAATCTTGATTTTCCTTTTCATTGTGAATGGATCTGTAAGAAGAGAAACATATCAAGTATTTGCTTGGAGTCGTATCTTCTTAGGGCAACTCAATTTCTATAATAATATTCCATCTCAGTTGGACAATGCAGTCAAATATATGAGATAGTACAACTGATCAAGGGGCGGAAACTCAGTACATTGACAAAGCTGATGCCCTTTTGGAGCTACAGTTTCTTTTCTGGGAACTTTTCGGCTATTTGGCTATGCAGTTAGCCCAGAAAATTTGTTTTGATGTTGACATGGTCTTGCTTGATGTAAGAAAAAAAGACCATGGATTTTGTATTTATCTGTGATTTTGAGGTTTCTAGCATTTTCGCATAAATTTATGCTGTATTAATTCCTAGTATTTTCGGGTATAAAAGAGAAAATCTGGATTTGGGTAGCTTGCGGCATCTATCCATATCATCTTTTTTCCATCTATGATAATAAAAAGATATCTGCTTTATTATCAAAAAGATTGTGAGCAATTGGAATGTCAATCATTTTAGTGAAAAGCAAAAGACAATATACACTTCTCAGCTTTGCTTTTTTTTTTTTTTTTTTTTTTAACTATGACATTTCTAATGGAAGAAAGAAAAATTTATTGTATAAGTTCTGATTGTTGTTTTTTTCTTTTATTATTTATGGAAGGCCAACCGTCAATACATTCCAAAACATGAATAGTCATTCTTTTATATTTGTTGAAAAAATTAAAACACATCTTATATAGAATAAAAAACTTTAAACCCTAGTTCACCCTAAGCCTCATTTGTCTGGCCTTTGTTATTTTAATTGGCTGAATGGGTGATCTTTTATTTTAAGAAAAGCACTTCGGGAGTATTTAGTCTGCTCCAGAGTTGGGACCAAATAGATAAAAGCCTCAATCGATTGAATGAGCTCTGAAGATTTGAAAATCCTACAGCTAGCTCGTTTGGTACTTGAAATATATCATACACACAGATGTAATAACATATTAAATTGAAGAGCACAAAAATATTTGTATGTATAGCCACCGGAGACCTAAGCAATATACAAAATTCAATATCAAATGATATTTTTTGCCCTTTTCCACTGTTAATGATACATAGCTTACCTCATGCCATATTCTCACCAACCAAGCTGGGGAAGAGCTCTAACATTCATGGTTTAGCTATTTAAAAAGAACAAGATTTAATTCACTTTAAAAATTGGAAGGTTCTGAATTCCAACTCAAACATATTTTAATTATTTAATTAAAGTTCTTTTGTAAAAGAAAAAAGAGTTAAGAATTCACACTCAATGCCTCGATGTGATCAATTTATAGAAGATTTTATGGGGAGAAAAAGAGGGGCAAAATAGTTTAAAAGAGGGGTAAAATTATCATTTTTTTGTAATTTTAATAATATATTTCACAGATTTACTAATTTTTGTAAATTTATTAAATTTTTTCGCAAAATCATAAAATTTTATAAAAATAATCGATTTTTTTGCAACTAGTAACACTTATGAAAAATTAATATAATTTGTGAAAAAGATTATCATTTTTCATAATTTGACAATATATTTAGCGATTATGAAAATTATAATATTTTATATATTTGTCACTTTTTTTGTAAATCATTAGATTTTGTAAAAGTAGTTATTATTTTGTAACATTATTTTTTTCTCTTAACTAGTAATATTTATGAAAAATTAGTTATCATTTTTTGTAATTTAGCAATATATTTTGCGATTACGAAAAAATTAGTATTTTTTATAGATTTATCAACTCTTTTGTAAATCATTAAATTTTGTAAAAATAATTATCTTTTTATAATATCATTCATTTTTTTTTTACAATTAGCAACTCTTATAAAAAAGTATAAAATTTAAAAAATAAATTTTAACCTGATTAATAACCAAAGCAAAATAAAATTACTTTTGTTTTAAATAAAGTAATATAGAAAGCTTTTTTAGATATTTTGATTGTTATTTATTATAGTTAAAATTATGATTAAAAAGTAGTTTAATTTTGAAATGGGCGGAATAATTGAGTGGGCGGGCAGAGTAAGTTGAATTGAGTTAAAAGGGTTGGGTGGAATGCAGGCGTCTAGAGAAGCACCCAAGAATTTACAAAATGAAAAATGAAAAAGGTTTTGGATAGAGCAGAAGAAGAGATGTGGGAAAAATGAATAGTTGGACGCAGGTGAAACTAGTAAAGTTAGATATAAATGATAGGGGTTGCGTGGAAGTAGAGGAGGGGACACCATTTTTTATTTTTTATTTTTCTCTTTTTCTTCTTCTTCTTCTTCTTTTTCTTTTTTTTTTTTTTAATTTTTTTGTATCATCTAGAGACTCTGCGACCCATTTTCTCTTCTTGGGTCCACCCATCTCTATTCTATCAATGCTTATAAGTGTTGTGTGATTCATTGGGAAATGATGGAATGCCCAACACCCCCCCCCCCCCCCCTCTCAATCCCTTCTCTTCTTCTTCTCCTTCTTCTCCTTAATTCCTTTGCCCAACTGCTGTGTATTTCTTTTTCTCTTCCCTAAAGCACTTACTCACAGTCCACATGCTTCTCATTGGCCCTTTCTATCATCTGTTAGTCTTTTCTTTCACTTTACAAGCATACAGTCTTTCCATTTGCATAACCTTTTAAGGAATCAAGCTAGAATTTTGCATCCTCAATATTTATACTGTCATCTTTAGCACTACTAAACGGAAGAATTGAGAAATGACTGATCGAACACAAAATTCAGAGCCTGAATACACATCCTCGTCTTCGTTGTCATCATCGTCTTCTTCTCCATCTTCCCCTTCCTCACCCGGTGCAGCCCTCTCAACGTCTAACAAAGCCGCTAACTTTGCATCAAAAACTCAACGCCAAGAAGCACTAGTAGAGGAACAACAAGACCCGGAATCACCAACCAATAAGAAGATAAAACGCATAAGAGACACGAACAAACACCCAGTGTATCGTGGCGTTCGCATGCGGAACTGGGGGAAATGGGTCTCAGAAATCCGTGAACCACGCAAGAAATCCCGCATTTGGCTTGGTACTTTCCCTACACCTGAAATGGCAGCAAGGGCACATGATGTTGCTGCTTTAAGCATCAAAGGAAACTCTGCCATTCTTAACTTCCCTGAGCTCGCCGACTCACTACCACGCCCAGCTTCACTCGCTCCTCGCGACGTCCAAATTGCGGCTGCTAAAGCTGCACAAATGGATACATTTGACAAAAAGATAACTGATTCCACAGCAGCAACACCGATGACGGCAACAACAACAACATCTTCATCTTCATTGTCATTATCCTCTTCAGATTCTTGTTTATCATCACTAGTATCTGCTATGGACCTATCAACAACAGGGCCAGAGGAGGAGTTGAGTGAGATTGTGGAGTTGCCGAGTCTCGGAACGAGTTATGAGTCATCTGAGTTGAGGAGCGATTTTGTATATGTTGACTCGGTTGATGGGTGGGTTTATCCTCCTCCGTGGCTGGAGGAGAGTCACGTTGGTGGCGGTGGGTGTCTTTTTGATGATTTGACAGTGGCTATTGAAGGGTTGATGCCTAATCTTTCTACTGCTAGTAGCAGTAGCTTTGGACAAGGTTGGTTTTGGAATAATTAGTGCTTCTTGTTCTTTCTCCTTTTGTGAATAATGCATTTTGAAGTGTGTGTTGTGTTTTCTTCTTCTTTTCCTCTTTTGCAGCTCTCTCTCTCTCTCTCTCTCTTTTTATGTAATTTAAAATGTTTAGCCTTTTCTGTTTTTCTTCAAAGGGCTAAAAACTCTCCCTGTCTTGCTGTGTTTATGTAACATTATTTATGACCTCCTTAATCAAATCTAACTGTACAGTACTGAGGAAAGAGGAAAATGCCATAAGTTTTTCCCTTTCCTGTATTGGTTGGTGGAAGTTCATTAGTGCTCTCTTCTCTTGTCTTTCCCTTTTTCTTTCTCCAGACTCCCAAAAAATAAAAAAAAAACAAAAGGAAAAAGAAAACAGCTTTCGAGATTACCTAGCTGATAATCTACGTAAGACAACTCTGTTTTTTCAGAAAGAGTCACTCAATTTGGTTTAATTGATATATATGTAACAGTAATTTAGTTAGTTCATGCTCCAAAATGATATATCAAATCTCCATCTTTTTCTTATGCAATTACTTACAGAACTTTATGAGATTTTATTCGCTGCGCATCTCATAAAATCTAGCTTCAAAAATCTTGATAAAGCTGATTTTTTGACCCTATTATGTATCTTCTGAGATCTGCTTACGGCTTGTGTTGAAACAAATACAGACAAGATTATATGTAATTGAAAAGAAAAAAAAAAAAGAGAGAATAATGCTAAAAAAGGCAGGGGACCTCCAATATAGAACACTTCAATTATTAGTTTTCACCTCGATGAATGTTAAGGAATTCTCCTTTTAAATAAAAAAATATATATATATATTTTGCAGATGCTAAGATGGTGAAACTTACTGAATTAATACTTTGACACTGACAATTTACATTTATATGCTTCTTTAGGGTAACAGCTTAGAACCAGCAGTAGTACTTGGCTATTTTAACATTTCCACATTCTTTGCTGTTCTCCTAGATTTATCTGTTCTGTTTCGGACAGTTTTCTATTTGGATTTTTCTTTTCTTTTTCCCAAGAACTGGAGCATTTATTTTGAACATTAGACAGTGACTGTCAATTCTAGATATGATATTTTCCTTTCTCCTTTTGGTTGAAGATGACGAAACTGGGATCCGAGTATCTCTTTGCAAATATAGGTCGAGAACCAGAACAAGAACTGAAGAAGTCTAGCTCTAGCTTCTTTGTTAAAAAGGGCAACGACTGTTTTTAATATTACATTTATATATACACTGAACAAGGAAATATATGTTCTTTTGCTATCTCGATCGAATAATTGTGTTCGTTGAAAAGATTTACAAATTCTGCACCAATTCATTTCTTTAATTGATTATGTTGTAAGGGGTTGCATCAGGATTTCTCTTTTTTATTTTATTTTTCTTAAAAGAAATTGGCCTGTGTGTGTGTGTCTACGTTCTTTGCTTAATTTGTTGACGTTCAAAAAGGTGTCTTTAGCTTTTTGAGGTTTTCTATTTTGGTAGGTTTAAAAAAAAAAAAAACTTGAAAGTGAAACTGTTTGGCTATTTGTTAATTCGCCATATGATGAAATAAAAATAAAAGAAAAGAAAAAGAAAGACGATGAAGATAAAGATCATGGGGTTATCTCAAAAGAATTAAAGGCTTAAATCTTGATTTTCTTGGTTGACCTCCTAACGAACTTTGCTTAATTAGATATCTTAAAATTTAATCGTTTCTTTTGGAATGGGATGGATTAGATAAATTAAAAAAAAAAGATAAAAAAAGAAGAAACCCACTTAACGAGAGCACAGACAGACCCACTTCCTCTCTCAAGAGAACATGAATGAATGTATCTATGGTCTCTTCTTGCATGGTACTGAGATGTTAATTAGTGGAAAAGGAAACCCATATTTGTCAACAAACAGTAACTTTCAATTATTAGAAAAAGGAGTGGTCTTTTTCTTTTCATGTCTTTTGTTTTGTATGCATCTTTGTATGTTTTTCTTTCTTCTTCATTCTATGGCAACACACATCTTGAAGAAAAGAAAAAATCTCTTGAAGAAAACTGCTAAAAATAATCAATGTTTATTTTTATAAATTCATGCACAAACCCAAATGATTGTAGGATACACGAATCCATTTTTAGAAGATCTTAAGGCGGATAATTGAGTTGTTTCTTCTTATATATATAACATATTTACACAGATTGGATGGTGATCGTGGTTTCCTCTAAAATGGACCCATTAACAACAGCCAATTCCTAATAAAATCAAGCAAAAGTTTTATAAATATATAAACTCAAAATTAGTATACATTTTGTGTTCTGCTTTGCATGCACCAGCATGAAAACCCAAATACTCCATACTTCCAGCAAAGTAAAAACCCAGATCATCATCATTTAAGGGTCTTTTTCTCACGTGTTGGACCAAAAGACAGGAACCACCTCTCTTTCTGCTGATACATGTATTACTACTAAAAATCATTTTCTTTTGAATAAAAATGACTTACTTTTTCTTAGTCATTATGTTTTGTCGTTTCTGCAGACAAATTTTTATAACGTTGAGAAAAGAAAAAGAAATTAATGGGATATGCCATTTTTTTTTATTCAATTATATCATCATCATAAGCGTCATGTTTTATATACATATATATTGTATGTATGTGTACATGTATTATTATTTGGTAGGCACAAAGAAATCAATTTCTTTTTAATTTATTTGGTAGGGCATAGAACTAAACACCACAGGAATGTATAAGATACCTAACCCTGATTGTATTTTTTAATATGATTTAAAAATATATATATTTTTAGTAATCATCACTCAATCTTAGAATCTTGATCCCCTGAAATAAGATAATGATAAAAATAATTACCAATTTGCTAAATTGAGTAAGAGACAATGCTGCATATATATGGATGGGGATTTTAATTAATATATCTATAGTACTAATTGTGGCCATTAATATAGTGATATCCTAACTGTCTTTGCCTTCTATGATTTTCTTTTCCTATTCTATGAAATTCATCTTCATTTTTATATTTCGGTTTTCTGTATAAGATTCTTTATGTTCTTGACTTTGCACTTCATATTATTTCATAGAATACTAAGAATTTTGATATTTCCAATAAACTTTGCATTTTCTTCTTATACCATTCCTTTTATATTGGGATCCAGTAGCAAGAAGTAAAAACATATTTCCATTCATGCTAGATAATTGTCGAACCAAGTTTTTGTTATTTGTCCAAAAGTCATAAAGTATAACCTTTTACTTTTGGCTCATAAGTTGCCCCACAATTTTATTCTTGCTCCCCTTTTCATCTCTTACCCTCTAACTTACACTTTTGAAAGTTGTGGCAGAGAAAAGCCCCAAGGCAATTTACTTGATGATCAATAGTATGGAACATTTTATTTCTCTAAAAAAAAAAAAGAATAACATGGGCAGTATGAAACATATCCAGAGAAACAAGTTAAGGGCGAGGGAGCGAGAGAAATAAATAGTTGTCTAAAATTTAATGGTTGGAATGGACCAGTAAAGCTATCAGTTGTACCTCAGACAAGGATGTTATAGCTAGCGAACCCTAGCTAGGTTTAATTTCCATGGTCCAGAAAGAAGACATTTAGTACAAGATCATTTTAATGGCAACATTTACAAATACTGTATAATATTTTAAGGACAGTTGGACTACTCGTCACTGTTTTATGTCCGAACCATTTTGGCTATTTCTAGTCTCCCCCAGTGCATGCACATTTCACCCTTTTGAAAATGCAACATATAATATATATATATATTTAAGTTGTATAAAAACAAAAAATACATTTTTTTTGCAAATTTAGCATGTGGGTATATCTAAACATCACACGGTTTCAAAATTAGCAAAGTTTTTCCAAGACTGCATACCGCATGCTTTTTTTGTTCATATCTCCAGTTTCAAAACAACTTAGAAGATGAAAGCCCACCAATCTTTTTGTTCAATTTTTTTGTTCATTTTCCTCAAAAGTAAACTTTTTGCA
This sequence comes from Ricinus communis, assembly GCF_019578655.1. NCBI lineage: Eukaryota > Viridiplantae > Streptophyta > Magnoliopsida > Malpighiales > Euphorbiaceae > Ricinus > Ricinus communis. Next base: position 30,552,732 of record NC_063258.1, read on the forward strand.
TACATATGTTTGTGTGTGTATACAGAGGGTCCAAAATAATCGAGAAAGATGAAGAAGAAAGACTTTATAGTGAATCTTTTTTGAAATTCATTCCACATATGGGTTCCATGGCCAAACACTCCCTCAATTAGGTTAGAGCCATACATATCATATCAGACACCAAAATCTTGATGCCCACTTCTCCATCTCTCTTTTTATTGAACGCGTTTTCTAACACCTCTTTTAGATTTATTTTGTACCCGTTTACATATCTCATGACCCCATATTAATATTATATTTGTGTAGAAGTGGAGCCTTTTCTTTTCTATGTGCTTCTTCAAAAGCATTTGCAGGCCCCCTTCTGTTGTCTCATCTCCTACCTTTCGGGTCTTCTTTTTCTTTTCTCTTTTTTCTTTAAAGGAGAAGTTTAATTGATTCAGAAATTATAAGTATGTAATTGACCTGGTTCCTAATGATGAACTCCTTATATTCATTTTACGCGTCTTAAGAATTACTTTCTATGGTCGCCAACAAAACTAATTCCTTTTTATTGATTCAGTTAGTTCATATAATATGAAAAGAGGGTTGGACAAACAATATTTACACAGTGCTCTCAATTATTATTATTAGTCAAGTATTATTTACATAGGTTTTTTGAATGAAAGAATACAGCTCTAGTTAATAAGTTAGTATCTCCATTAAAATAAAAATTAGTCATATCAAGCATAGTTTTATATATAATTAACGACGAAATTAATAAATAATTTAAAATAATCTTTATATTACTATATCAATAAAATCTAAAATATTCAAAAAAATTCAAAAAAGAAGCTTAATATATTTTAAATTATTAACATTTTCTAATTTATATTATTATCTATAATTAAAATAATAACACCAACAGTGTAATAACTGAAAAAATGAACAGTAGAGAAAAGTGAAAACTAATATTTTTCTTAAGAAAAAGAGAAGAAAAGTTAAGCTACGGTGGCTTGATACATGCTGCATGCTACTAATGAATTGCTAAACACGTTTTCCTAATGCAGAGAATAGGCTTAATCACGTGGTTTTTGTCAATAATCTCTTAGATTAAGATAAAATATGAACAGTACGTCATTGGATAAAATATTCTTTCTCGTCGCTAATATTAACCATGTTTCTAATAATAATCTCTTAATTTTAATTTACATCATCAAATCTTTAACTTGACTTCAAAAAATATTTAACTAAAATATAAAGTGATATACATATACATATATTATTATGAATTTTCAAATTTATAAAAATTATAAGTTTATATGTAGCTGTGTTATATTATGTCTACGACAAAAGTCTTGTAATATAAATATAAATAAATTAATTCAAAGTTTCTAAATAATCTTGGTATTATAAATATATAAAAGTTGAGATACTAAAATGGAAAAGTATTTAAAGTTAAGGACTGCTAATGAGATTCATCTATACGTTAATAATAAAGTAATATAGAATGTTAACAAACTTGTGATTGTCAGAACTTTTATTATTATTATTATTATTATTATTATTCAATAATGTCAAGATCAATCAACTAATCATTCTCCTGTCCGACATCAATTTGCTTCCATTTTTTATTTTATTTGTTATGCAATTACATCACATGCATTATCAAATACTCACTCACTAGCTAATTAAACAATCAGCACTTTGCCCTTTTCTTTAATCATTTTTTCTAGATGCATGCCCCAAAATCACCCACCATTACTGTACCTGTGGAAGCTAGCTAGATTCCTGCTGACCACCATACATGATTCTGTTCAATTATTATTATTAACAACAAAGTCTTAATTTCTTATTGAAAAAAAATATAATCATGGTTTCTTACAGATGGTAACATTTAATTTTAATATGTATTAATCTTAAAAGGGAATATTCGTCCTTGAAATGTTGTTGAGGTTGAAATATGCAATTTCTTTTTTTTTTTTCTTTTTTTTATAACTAAAACTCATGTCATAATTAAGTTGAATAAAGACTAAAACAATTGTGATTTTCGGGGAATAACGTCAAATTATAAGCCTTTTATTTTATTTTAGTCGTGAACAATTTGGTCTAATGATTTTGCAACTTGGCAAGTTGATCGGTTTTATTCGTATTTTAATAAAAATAAACTAATAATTAAAGAAGAATGCTTCGGAGTGCCCACTATGATCAGGAAGGATCTCAATTATTTTAGTTGCAGGGTGGGTATTTTATTAGAAAGAAATTCCCTATGTAAAATGATATTCTTTTCATTCATGCTTAGAAATAAACTTTCTTAACCACACTTGATGATGGTTCGATCCGGCCTAGACTGAGCTGGTGATCCCCGTGCACTAAGTACTAAGAATAAGGGTTCAAGGGGCTAACTGTTTAATAGACTTAAATTGCGTAGCTAGTTTAGATTTTAGTGACATTATAATAGAATTTTATAATATAATCAGAGTTTTTCCAGCCTAAAAGTCAGGTCTAGTATTGAGTTCATATATTATATTTTGATTGGTTTATTAAAGGTATAATTTTTCTTAAAAAGTATTTCCTTTCGTCTAGGTCAGAGATTGAAGATTAATCTTTTTTACGGCTTTATTTTATCACTTGAGTTTATAAATTTTTAGGTTAAGATTTTAGAATTTTTATTTATATGATTATATAACAACTACAAAATTATTTTATAATATAAAATTTTGAAATTCGATTGATAATTAATTAAAACTATTAAATTAAATGATTAGTAAAAATATCTAACATCAATCCATTCTAATTGATTCGTTATAAAACTATATATAATTATTTTCTCTTCTTCAATTCCAACAAGAGGCATTTTACAGTGACAACTCGACGAAAAGTGGGAGTTTTTTTATTACAATTATGTATATAATGTTTACATGACATTTGAAATGTTTAATTAACTTAATTAGAACATTTAGCTTAACTAAAACTTTCTGCTTCCTAAATTTTGGTTTCAACCCTTCCCTATCTTCATTAGTTACTTTTAAACCATATTAAATTTTTAATATCTAAAAATCCTCCTCACTTTTGGTCCTCTGTTAAAATCAATAGCATTATTATAAGTACGTGTGTGTTTTTTTAAAATGCCAAGCATATATGGACCGTGGAACCAGAGATTTCTGTGTCCCAAAACAGACAAGAAGATGACAGTGATTTGTCTTTACTGTTTGGTTTACACAGCTATACAACTCCAACTCCATTTCTTGTATCTCTACAATCGATTTGAAGAACAGATGACAATGATTTGTCAGAGTCTTTGTTTTGTACAACTTGAAAGACACAATCAGAATTTTTAATACCAAAATATACAGATGCCACCTTCATGGTCAAATGGTGTTGAAAGTACTGACCTTTACGTGAAACTCCTTTGCTTTCTCAATGAATATCCATTACCTTTGCAATGAATTATCGTATATTTGTCTTTGTTCTTAAGTGATCTTATCCGTTTCAGATGAATCATAAATATAGATCCATCACATTAAAAAAAAAAAAAAAATTATATTAAAAATTGTTATTCATTACCATATTTTTATTTGGATGCGGTTTTTCTTCTTCCAACACAAAAGCTTGCCATACATTTGTAATATATTATTTTTCTTTGTGAATTTCTTTTTTCCGAGTAGTTAGATCATTTTGGTTGAAAATATAAAATATTCTTAAAGCCTCACCTAACATCTTAAATTAGAAAAAAATAGTACTTTTTATAAAATATCAAAATTTCTATAATTAAAAATTTTAGAATTCAATTTTTAATTAAAAAATAGTACGAATTAAGTATTTTAATATAAGATAAAAAAAAAGTAATATACAAGAGATATATGAATGTATTAGAAATTTAAATTAATGTTGGAATCTCAAATTAATTTAAAATATTTAATTGGAATAACAAATACTGAAAATTTTAATAGCGCTAAAAAAGAATTTTATATAACAAACACCGGTAATAAACAAAACATCCAGTTTAATACCTACACTTTACATAAAATTTAATTAAATATGTTATTAATAAATTATATACATTTTATTTCAAATTAATTATATATATGTATTTTATTTAATAATTATATTAGTTATTTTTATTTAAACTATTATAATTTCTAATATAAATTAGATAATATTTTCTATTGATATTAATTTGTAAATGTAATAACCATCTACTATAAAATATATATATATATATATATATATATATATATATATATATATATATATATATATATATATATGTCATCAGTAATAAACAAAGCAATTAGGACCTGAATGACTGATGCAACACGAAATGGCAATAATACATATTTCCACGATCACAAATTGCAAAACAAATTCTAATAAGAAATCATCCGTTAGCATTTTGGTGGGATGAAGAAGCTTCTGTTCATAATTATTATGGAAAATTTCAACGTCGATTGCAACATTCTTTGTCATCATCGAAAACTATGTGCAATACCCAAATGATTAAAACCTTGATTAATTAGCTCTAATAAACATGCATTTACTCACTTCTCATCAGTCCCTACATGATTAGCTTATCAATAGATGATGCAATGTGAACGTGTCAGGTATTCACTAATACCTGCGTGCCAAATGGCGACTTAATGTTGATCAGATGACATTAATTCTGGTTTTCTGTGCTAGATTTATTCTGATGAGCAATGAATTAAATTTAACAGAAAACCCATGAGGAAAATAAATACTTCAGATTACACTTTTAAATTAAAGAAATTGTCTTTAAAATCATGAGAAAAAGGTCTAGTCCCATTAGCCAAGTTCAGATGATACAAATTATCATAGAGATCGATTTAAATTAGAATATAATATCACGAGAAGGGCCATTACATAATGATGAAGAAGAAAAAGATTATCTTATATTAACAATCATTTAAATTGGACTTTATATATGTATATAACCAACAAATAATTTGTACCCACTTACCACTTAAAACAAGTGCGTCATGAACCAAGGTTATTATCAGTCTTTGATATAATAATGATTTCTTTTATTATTTTGATGAAAAAAATTAAAATAAAAAAATATCACAATCTACCCAAATTAATAGTCTAATTATTTAAACCTGAAATATAAAAATACAAAAAAAAAAAAAATAGAATTAGTATATCACGTTGTTCGTGAACCAGACGTATATAATATAACAAGCAACTTCTATTTGTCAGTCAAACAAACAACATTGACGAGCTGTTCACAAGTGTAGCAACTTAGCAAATGCAGCATTACAGGTCAGGAAGCATCAGCGGTCACTGAACCGGAAAAGCTGCCGCATGATAAACTAGTAGGGCGCACGCAGTGAAGAACAGGAGCAACTGCAACTTATTCGAACATCAGAGCAGTGTAGAAATCTGCTATTAGATATAATCCATATTAATTTCTGATGGCCATAAATGCGCGCGCACACACACACAAGCATTAACACATCTAATTCTTATTTGATTCACAATTCTGTAAATAAATGTCCTCCACATCCTTAATACTATACTTCAAGAAGGATAAAGGAAAAAGGTTAAAAAGCTCTTTAAAATCAGATGATTTTGTACTTTGATTAACGCTTATACCCTGTTTGGCTACAGGAAAAGTACAGGTTTCTTGACTAAATGATTCAAGACATGTTCAGCTAATCTGTATTGACGATTGCGTTTGATAAAATTATTTATAACCGTTGTTATTTATATGTTCAGTGACCAATGTAAATATTAATTTAATAGTGTTATTATTTTGAAATTATTTTCATAGCAACATTGTTAATTTAACAAAAAAAAATAAAAAGAAATAATGATAAAAAATGCTGACTAACTAAAACATAAGAAATACTTTAAATTGTTATGTATTATTTTAAAAAATTAAGATAAATTATAATTAAAATGAATAATAAATGATATTAAATAAATAATAAAAAATGTCAATTTAGTCCATTCATAAGAGTTATTAGTAAAAAGTTTCAAATTAGAGCTATTGGATGTCCTAATAACTACTGGTTGTTATTAGATGTCCTAACACCATGATATAACTGTTATAAACTAAAAACTATCTACTGGTTACCAATAATTATGTTAAACACCCTCTTTGCTGAAGTCTTATATGGGTCCGCTTAAGCTAATAATAAGTTTCTAGTATTCTTTTGTCAAATGATTCTAAATTTAAAATCCGATTTGTTGTGAAGTTTATTTATAATAAAAATTAAAATTTTCATTTTTAAACTAATTAAATTAGGCTTTTCACAAAAACTGACTTCAAGAAAGTCCATAAAAAGAAATCGAAATTTTATTAATAGAGAATTAGGAGATTAATTCGATAAAAACCGTGTGGTCAGTAATTAAGCATGGTGTAAAAAAAATAAAAAATAATTCACATATTAAGTAAAAAACTAAACTAAAAAATATTTGACGCTTTCTATTTGTTATTTTTTTTAAATAACTTTTTATTTAATTTTGCATAAAAATGTAATGAAAAAAGTCGCAAAAAGTGGGAAAAATTAAAAATTAAAAATGCGGAGAGGTATAATAAAATGTAAAAATTATAAAAAATAATATTTAATGATTTATTAAAAATATATTTTATTTTGTAAGAACTATGTTTTTAAAACAACTTTAACAAATATAATTTACTTTTAAATTTGAGAAAATAAATGAAAAATATGAAACAGAAAAAATAACAAACACCTTGTTGAATTTGAAACTGAGTCGAATATGAGATATTTTTCATTTATAATCAATTTATTACTTGTTATATTATATAGGAAAACAAAATCATTTCTAAATAAAAGTTATATTATGAAACTCTTTAGCAAATGAATCAAAACATTAGGGAAATTAATGCATCCACGGTTGGTGGCTGAACAAAGCCTCAAAGCCGAGGCACCCATTTCATTAAATTCCACCCGTGAGCCATTAATGTCCAAACTGGCTTTGATGGATGCAGACCCTAACAATGTGGATTGCTAAACTACCAAACGTGTACAGCAATATATTTCAGTCATTGAATTTGTGGAGTATTAGTTTAGCAATTTAATGATAACTTAACCTCCATTGGTTTCTATTAAGAATTCATTGATGTTATATTTGGAGTTTAGTTCAAATTTAAGTGACATTTATTTTTTAGAGATAAATGTTTCAAATTTGAATAATCTCTTCTGCATAAGATATTATATTAATATGCAGTTAGAAATTGATAATTTTAAGCATAGTTAAAAGATAAAATAAACTAATAATCTTAAGTGTAAATTCTTTTTTTCTATTTCATCTAAGTGTTTCCGTCGAGACCTGGACACAATCCAATAAATAGGACTATAAGGATTTCAAATCGTGACCGTTAGCCTTAGTGAGCCGTAATGAGACGAACCCTGCATCGGTTAGAATGAGTAGATTTGTAACAATAAGAGAAGGATAAATAATAAAAGGAAGATTGTGACCTCCTTGACTAATGAAATAATAGTGTGGCAAAATCATGTCAGGGAAGCCATTCATTGTCAAGAGCTACCTTTTCAAATGAGCTGTATATCTTCTGTCTTTTCTAACAATTTGGGCACCATCGATTTCAAAGTTCCTTTTTTAATCTATTCTTTTAATTTGCAATCTTTTGAGTTTTGACTTTATTTAACCCTAGTGTCCAAATTAAATACCCTATTGTCACAACTCCATAATATGTTTTTATTTTAGCTATTTTTACTAATAATTGAAAGATAAAACTATAACAATATTAATTTCTTATTAACAAAGCAATTAAAATTAAATGGTTAAATAATATTAAAAATAAAATCCTAGTTTATATTAATTACAGAATTGTTGATGTTTAACATTTTTCCCATATCTCGAGATTCATTAAACTTGAAGGTTTCCTATAATATTAAATATATGCTAGTATTAGAATTAGAATGCAGATTATATTCTAGCTGCTTTGATGGGTTAAGTACACAATCAATTACAAGAGGGACTTTCGGCACTCAGCTAGCTACAAAATTAGCTAGCTTTTTCTGTGATTAAATCCTAGCTATTTGATTTGGTTGGTTCACTTATAAGAGATGCAAATTTTAAATAAAGGAAAAAGAGAAATCACTTGCAATATAGGCACATTAAAATATTGAAAAACCAAAATATATAGCATTATAGCACATAGAAATGTTCACTCCATCTTGACAACAAAGTATGGATATCATAATTTATATTTTTTCTTTTCTCCAGTATTATGATTGGAAAAGAGACTACGTACTCTTATCAGCTACATAATATAAAGACTTTGGTGTTGTTTTCCACTTCCTTTATGTAGGATTCTAATTTGACGTCTTATCTAATACAGACCGGATTACAAGCAGCCATTAATTAACCTAATTCTTGCTGATTAACTGATTTGTTCTTGCTTGGCATGATTTTGTTAGTTAGTTGATTAGAAAAAGGAAAAAAGAAAAGAAAAGAAGAATCTGATCTAACGAAAAAAGTCTCGTCACTTTTAAAGAATATGCTAAAAATGTCTCTACCAACTAAATCATCATTGAAGGAAATTGAATTCGGTTAATTCAGATACTCTTTAGAATCTGAAAGCTTCAGTGACAAATTAAAAATATGGTTGAATTTAATCTTCTTTTTTTTATCATTCAGATTACTGTGCAAGTGCAAATTGACGCATCCATATATTTTAAGATATCACTAGTTATAATTTAATAAAAAAATCTAATTTAGTCTTGCTATATGTTTATACTTATACATCAACCTACTAAATAATTGACACATATTCATTAGTTTTAAATGATAAAAAATATATTAATCATTCAATAATAAAATATAAAATAATAATATATACGCGTCATTTTTTTATTTATTATGATATATATAATAAATTTATTAAAAATAAAATGAGATTTAAATCCTTGTCCGCAGCACTAACCTCAAAGATATTGTTGAAGCAATTATCTCATGAAATATGTTCTAAAATTTGAACTCATGCCTTTAAGTAGGTTAATGAAAATCATATCCTATGTGGTAATATAAGACAGACGATAACTCGATTGATCCATACAAATGTTTTTATTGGTCTGCATGTACGTGCTGCTAAATTCTTTTAACTTCTCATGGAAATTTGAAAAGAAAACAGAGAAGGAGTAAAAATAACAGGAGTGGCGCCGGCGAAAAGATGGGTGGCAAAAGGAGAGAGGGAGGTCGCGATCGTCGATCGCTGTCTCTTTTTGAAGGGAAAGGGCAAGGAAGGAAATCTGACTGTTGAAAGCGACTGTCGGCACAGCCATTGCAAACCACGTGTACCAATCAACCGTCACTTATTTATTATTAGTGTATTGCTCTCCTCATAGTAACTCCGGTAGGGCCTAGTTCTACTCCACTTGCATGTCCTACCCACATATACTGCCAACCCCACCACTTTTCCCCTCCTTTTGTTTGTTCTTCTTTTTAATATTAATATGAAAAATAATATTATATTGTTGGGAAATGTGACTTATTTTTCAATTTGAGATATTGAACAATCTCTTCCTTTTTCTTTTTATCATTTTGATAAAAATATAAGGTAGCCGGTGACATGCCAATTTGGTTCATTACACGTATTTATTTTATTTAAATAAAAAAAATATCATAATGCATTGAAATTCTTTTCTTGGCAATCTTATTTGTCATCTGTCTTTTTCAATTAAAAAAATTATATAATCATTTTATTTCTTTCGTCATATATTATATTTATATTGTGTGTAAAATAAAGAAATTATTTTTTATAATTATATTTTATTTTCTCATAAATTAACTAACGGAATCACAAATTATAAATTTCGCAGCATTCACGTTAATATTATAAAATCATGAGTAATAATAAAAGAAAATGATCTTTAGATTCTCTTTGACTTATTTATTCGCTGTGTCATTTATATTTTATTTAATATAGATTTTCTACAAAATTATGACAATAAAACCTACTTTGTAAAGATGATTTTCTTTGTACTAAATTGAAAGGCTTTTACTCGGAAACTATACATCCAAAGTTTTCTACAGTATCACCAAGAGTTCATTTTCATTATATCCGTTTTCATACCACAGGTTAATGTCTAACCAAACCAGAAATTACAAAATTCAGTATATATACGAATAATATCTCTTAAAAACACTCTTTATTTCCTGTTTGAAGAGATAAATAAATAAACTATAAACATCTACGAATGACATGTTATTTGAAATAAACAACTGAAAAATCAGAAGCCAAACAGTATATAGTTTATTCCATTCGTATATTACTCATTTCTCAAATGTTTCAGATGCACAACTCGCAAGGCACTTGATATTTCAACATTTATGTCAATGGACAGAGTAATAATAGATATAGTTTGTTGCTCTATACAAGATCCAAATGGACCGACTAAAATGTCAATTTGCACTCTGAATGTGGACCCAATGGAAGTAACTTTAACTTTTAACTCTTTCATCAATTGGGTCACTAACTTATTTAAAAGGAAAAAATATAAAAAAATATCACATGATTTGGCACTTTTATACTTTAAGAATTATAAATTTTGTATGTGTTAAAAAAGTACTTTGTGATTTAATATTACTATAATACTCATTTTTAATAATAAAATTATTTAAAAATTAATATATATTTTTTAATTTTATTATAAAGAAATGAAATAAATTTTAAAATAAAATTAAATATTTCTAGAAGTATCCTGATAGTTGATTTGATGGTAAATAACCTAATATTATATTATAAAAGTCTAAGAATATTAATTTATAAGATAATAAAAATATAAAAAAATTTAATCACATAGTAATTTTTTATCATGATGAAAATCACAGTCCTCTAAATGCAAAAGTCGCTAACCACAAGATATGTTTTTATACTTTTTTCTACTAAAAATGACTAATTAAGATAATTAATAATTAAAGTAATTCATTATATTTATAAAAATTAATTAGCATCATTCAGGTTATATTGACAATATGTTTATAAAATTATAACAAAATACTTTAAGTAAGTTTTGAAATATTAAATTAAGTAATGGTATTAATAATAAGTCATATATATATATATATATATATATATATATTATCAATGGTTGAATAACTAACCACCGATTAAATTAATGATCTATATCTAATGTTTCAGTGAATCAACTTTTGAATTGAGTTCAATACTGAAAATTTTATTAAGTTATTATTTTTAATATAAAATAAAATAAAATATTGTTAAAATGAAAAAGTTCTATTCTAATTTAGTAAAAGTATGATTTTCTATGAATATATTAAATTTAAATATTTTTACTTTAACTCAATTAAAAATATTTTACATAGTTTGAAGATTAGTGTGAATTTCAAAAATCAAATAAAATCTTTTTTTATAGATTAAATAATTTAATTAGGATGAATGATGAATTTTAATAAGTTGATCAATTTCTTACCAGCCCAGCTATTATCGATCACTAGCTATTATTTGTATTGAGCAGCTGAATCAAACAGACTCCTAATTTGTTTAGAAATTTAAGGTGTGATCGATGAAAATGCGATGAGCAAAGGAAGAGTTTTCCTATATATATATATATATATATATATATATATACATACATACAGGGAAAGTAGGGGGTCCACCAAAATTGTTTATATTTAGACAATGTTTGGTTTCAATTATTAATTTGTTGTTTGACATGCCATAACAGTGGCAGCAGCAAATTGTTGACGTGAATTGACAAATAGATTAGAAGATGTCATATAATTTGGGACATAAAATCTTTTGGATCCTCAATTCCACCTCCTGTTTTACCTTAGGATATCAAACATTGCCACCTCAAAACCAAATCCGTTTTCAATATTTGGAACCTACCCCAAACCCTTTTCTTTTTTCTTGCCACTCTATATCCAAATGCTGCCTTTTCGCTGTTCAAAAAGGATGGAGGCCTTTCAAATCGTCCCTGCTTTCCTTATCTCTTACTTTAAGAAAATAAAATAATGGCTAGATTACTTGTTGGTGTCTGAAAATTGTGAGAATCGATTGAAATTTGTTTAGATTGTCTTTTCATTTGCTTTCCACTGAACTATCTATGGGGTGTGCTTAGCGAGGAACGATCACGGCTCAATTAATTGCTTTCTTAGGACATTTTATAAACTCAAATAAAAGATTATCAGATTATTGCAAATAAAAAATTAAAAGACGATACTATCTAATTAATTCAATTTCAATCATTTTTATTTTTTGATCTACTTAAGCTCAACCACTAATAAATTTAAAATAATTTCAAAAGTTAATAATATGTATGGTATTCGAGTGTAAGTAATATTATGGTGCAATTGGAAGTATTAATCACTAAATCTTAAATTCTAACTAGATTAACATTATTATCTTAAGAAAAATCTTTTATTGTACCAAAAACTAAAAATAAAATAATAATAATTACGTAGTTAATAACTATTCTCCCAAAAATAATTTAATGATTATTTAATAATTTAATGCATAAATATAAAAAGTCAAGTAGAATAATTTAATTAAAGTTAATTAAATTCAGCAAGAAAGAAAGAATGGAGTTGATGGAGCCCCTGATTTGAAACAAGACCAAACATTTTTATATTATTATTTTGTGGACATTTGTCATCAAGATTCTTGTTTAGATTTCATTTCAGAGTTACGGCCCTTTGACATTTTCGAATGCAGATTTGGTGACTGTGATTGCATAACCCAACCAATAATTTAAGTATATTAGACAAATCGATAAACTTCCAAAAAAAGAAAATAAAGTTTTCTTTTGCTAATTAATTATATCCACACGCCAAGCCGAAGAAGTTCTTCACCTCAGTACTCCTACTAACGGTAATAAATGAAATATCAGTTATTGAAGTAAATCCTTTTTTAATTAACCTTTCGAATAAATATTAATTTGAAATCCTCTTAAATTTAATTGAGAGTTATTCAATTTCATTTTTCTAATAAATAACTCTTTAAAAGTTTATGTTTAAAAATCAAATGCATCTAATTTAAATTTATCGGTGAATAACTCCCTGATCTTGTATTTGATAGTCAAATATATTAAATTTAAATTTTTTTAAAAAGTAAAATTATATTAGACTTTTAGATTTTGATTGAATTATAAAAATTAAAAGTAATTTTTATTTTATTAATTTACTAATACAATATCAGGTGACACGCTGTACAATAGCGTATTTGACAAGATTTAAAATTTAGATTTAATTGATTCAAATATGACAAGAATTAAATAAATCAAATTTCAACTTTTTTAAAATTAAATAAGTTAAATTTTTTAAAAAGACTAAATCAATAAAATTTCAACATTGGCTAATTAAATCCGAATTTTAAATTTTGTAAAAATACTTTTGTATAACGCGTCATTATATATTGTATCAATAAATTTTTATTTTTAATTTTCATAATTTAATTAAAAATTAAAAACTTAATATTATTTTACTTTTTAAAATATTTTAAATTGGATATATTTTTTGTAGAATAAATAGATAATTTAACTTTTGGACATAAATTTAGAGAATTATTTCGTGAAAAAAATATAAATTTTGTGTATTTGATATTTGAACATAAATTCAAGAAACTATTTGTCGAAAAATTTTATTAAATTTTATTAAATTGTATGTATTTAACCATTGAATATAAGTTGATATGGTAAATTCACTCTTATTAATTCGACCACTTAATTTATTAGTCAAGGTCGTATCAGCCCATTCAATGTTCCTTTGCCCGAATTTAGGGTACAATTTTTAATTTCTGGCCCAAATAACCCTTTTTTTTTTTTGTTAAGGTAGAGAATGAGAAGCCATTCTCTTTCTAAACAAAATAATAATAATAAAAAATATTTTATCAAATGAAATATTTTTTAATTCAAAGAATTCTCATTTTTCTCTAAATGAACCAAAAGAGGTAGGCATTTGAAAAGAAATCTATCTTTACCGTCTTCTTCTGCAGCACAACCACTTAATCAAACTAATAATTAACCACTTTCAACTCAAAACTTCAGTAAACGAGTTTAATCTAACTATTTAAAAAGAAACATCTATTAATTGTATAAAATTTGTAAAACCAAAGGCCCAAAAACTAAGATACGATCTATTGTCTTGCTTTTTCTGCTTGCTTGTGATTTTATGCCTAACTTTTAAATAAATATTACGAGAGAGTTTAGTTAAAAAACGATGTAACAATCTCAATGATATTAATTTGTAACAATCTTATGTGCCAAGATAAACTTCGCTATACTTTGTTATATTCTTCCATTTTTTTGTACTATAGAATATATATTATATGTATAATTTATTTCTATATTATTTTAATAGTAGCCACTCTTATCAGCTGAATAAAATAAATACTTTTTTTTTTCTCAATTCAATGTTCATTATCTTAATTATGGCGTGCTTATTTCTCAAAATTTACTCGACCATTCCTTCTTCGTTGCATGTTTTTGATGATTTCTTGAAGTATTAGGTTTTTCAAGGGCAAGTGCTTGTTCCTTGTTTGCAAGAACATTTACTTGGTTGATGGTTTCTAAGAACAACTAAAGAAAAATGAGATGAGATAAAGCTTCAGGAAAAAGAAAAAAAGGGAAGAGAAAATAAGTTATTTTATTCAAAAATATAGAATCCCTTTCTTAAGCAGCGCGTGTAATATAAGTTAGCAAAAATGAGGATTATTTAAGCAAAAAATACAAAGTTGTTTGTTAAAGTTGCCAAAAAAGGGTCAAAAGGATTGATTTGGACCTGAGTGATAAATTCATGAGCTAATATTTTAATACTTATAATAAAATGAATCATAATAATTACAAAAATACATATAATGTCAATTTAGAGAATTTATTCTTATAAGTACCAAACCCTAGAGAATACTTAAGAAATGATGCTTCTCTTAGACCAGAAAGATGCATGATTCCATTCCATGGCTTAATAAGTGGCAAGAACGTTCAGATGAAGCTGCCTCCAATGTCTAAGCACCATGTTTCTCATAAATTCCGTAGGGAAAATACTGTTAAACAATTATTTAAATATTATATATTTTTTATTCTATAATATAATTAATTTTTTCAATTTTATTACTATTTTTAAAAATTTATTTAACGATAATTTATTAAATTAACAATTGAAAAAATGACAAATTTTTTTAAACGGAGAAATAATACAACTTGAAATGATAATAAAACTGTATAAATTAAACAGTAAGGAATAACCAGAGTGGAATAGATGCGGAGATGGAAGATGACGGCACGCAGAGAAATGGACGCGGTCACTTGATTATGGATTAGTTATTGTAATATGAATAATTAATGTTAATTATAGTAATACAGATGAAAGTTTAATCAATATTATTAATTATAAATAAGTTGAGGTGATATTTCCATGCGTGGCTTTAACTTTGTTTGCTCACAACTTCTCCTCATCATTGCCTTTGCGACTTTAATTTAATTAGTTCACATTATTACTTTCTATCTCTTTAATTATTTGTTTTTCTCTGATCTTTTTTCTTTTGGCTTCTTATTACAGTTTTGTCTTCTTCAGTTTGTCATCGCCTGTGTCTGGTGGGGGAGTGAGAAAATGCCAGTGATGAACTATATGAGGAAACCCATCAGATTAATTGCCTGTCTGCTTCAAAATTTTATTTATTTTTTGCGTTGTTTGATTTACCAGTACACAACTAATGAATTGACAAATAGAGACCCATATTTAAAAAGTGATTTCTTTGATGTAGTTTTCACCACAAGATATTAATTTGTCAAGCTTTTGATCACATTATGTATAACTTTTTTACTTTCTCCTCTGCTTTTTTCTTCTTATATTTTGTTTCCAAATAGTACACAGTGAACAATTATCATCATTCATATCTCGTCACTTCCTCCGCCCATCTCCCAAACAGATGGTAAATGAGTGGATTAAATTGGTCTTCGATTTCCAAGTGGTCCGAACTGTTTCTTTCACCGAAGAAGAAAAAAAGAAAAAACAGCAGATCCTATATAAACGTTTTGATGATCCGACAAGTAAGTTCCGTCATTTTCTGTCGTTGAAAATGGTGGTAGGATTCTCGACCTCTCTGCATATCAAAAATATATTAGCAAATAATTTTCCCCCCTCATCGACCACCCCACCTAACCTTGTGTGCTGCCGACTTCATTAGAAAAGAAAGGTTCCCGAAAACATCAATGCCGACCTCACCTCAACCAGGTGCTCAACATCAGTACTCATACTCTCATCGACATACTAAAATAAAGAAACCAAATGTTTCATGCATGTAACTGTGGATCCATCGATCTCATTGTTAGAACAATCATTAGTTAGCCGACCCTTTTTTCCTTTATCATTTTTAGAAAAAGAAAATCCATTAGAATCTGCAGTATCAAACCCAAGCAAACAACTAATATATATACATATACAAGAAAAGAAAACAAAGGGCACAAAGACCAAATAGTGGCGAGCTTTCGGTGGCAAAAGCCGTCGGAAACTACCTGAAACAGTGAATCCAAGTTAGGAGAATGTGACGATATATAGAAGGAATGATCCAAAAGGAGACAGAGAATTGCTTACTTGCATTTAGTAATATAAAATCATATTATTTTTCTATGAACGCTAATGTTCACAATACGGTATGCAAGCCTCAAATTCAAACCATCCATAATGTAATCCTTCTTTTAGATTCCTCTAATGGGACTCAATTATACAAATGGTGTCACTTAACCTAATTCTGCTTCGGACTCTTCGACCCTCAGTTTGCCATTTTAACTTTCTCGTGATTGACCTTAATACATTAAAGTCTCTCTTGAGTTTTACTCTTTGAAATTTTTTAATACTGCGCTGAGATTATAATTTAAAAGTCCACAAAATTCTTCTTTCACTTAATTATTTTTATGATATAACTGCTATAGAGGTAAAGTATGTATTTTTATATAATTAATTAATAAAGTATGTTAAAAAATAAATATATAATTTGACAAAAAAAAAAAAGACAATTTCAAAGAATTATTACATTAAAATGAGAAAAGAAACAAACATAATTTTAAGAATATTTTGGCTTCAATAAGATGGTTTATGTACGAACAAGTTATATATATGACAACTAGATTTTAAATCACAGAGACCAGCACACCATACACCAAAAATTAATTAAGGTTTATAAATTGCTTCAGTTGATGATTAGATTAGTTGGATTTTGTAAATAGATGTATAGGTGTCAGCGGGACAGTGGTTTGAACAACTGGGAGTGGACAGGTGGGCATGAACAGCTGATCACGTGCAGGTGTCGATGGCACGGTCATATCCTACGGCCAAAAAGCAGTGGCACACGGAGGAAATATCTATCCTCCTCCGGTAAGGGTACGGGACCCATTGTTTTGTACGACTGGTCCATGAAAAAGGACGCATCACTGTCATAAAAAAGCTGCAGCACTGGGAAATGATTTGACCTTTATGATCTGACGGCTAATAGAACATTAAGTACACGTGGAACGATACGGTAGACCGGCATAGACAATCAAAAGACTATATGAGCTTTGCTGCTACGCCAGATAAAGAAAGTGGGACCTATATATGTGGTCAAAGAAGGAAGGCCTTGCTCGTCTTGGTGGTATAATAAAACTCACATACTAGCTCTACCTTTTAGAGGGTCCATCACTTTCTTAGTTTTAAATCAATTCCATTAAATTCTTATCATGCAATAAAATTTTAATTCAAAAAATGATAATGATATAATTTTAGGTTAAAGCCTATGCATTTGGGGTTTCAATTTTTTAAAAAAAATTGAAAATCTAAGAGCTTTTAGTTTATTTGTTATATTTCAAAAACTTATGTTTCAAAAGACAATTTAAGATTTATTTAGTTTTTATGATTTGTGAAGACTTACTTTTTCTTTAAAAAATAAGTATTCGAATAATAAATTATTGTTTAAAAAAAATTGAACAATGTAAACAGAAAATCGATACCTTAATAAAATGAATAAAACAAATTTTAAGAGTATTATTTGCAATATATACTGTCGATTTTATTTAGAATTGGACAATAGTGTCTATTAGGGCTCCATGTCTGTTAACATGGTAAGATAAAAGGTCCACAAAATTGTGCTTTACTTTCTATTAAAATGGGCTTAGCACAAACTTACACTTATACCTAACATACAAAAGTCCAATAGCCAAAAGTTGGAAAAAGAAAAAATCCAATTATCAATTTCAATACCCAATGACACTTACTTTGAAGAATTTTGTAAAAGCTATTAATCTAATAAATAAAAACCTTAGTCAAGCTTTTATTTTGTTTCTCTTTGTTTTACTGCAATACGGTTTGTACTTGTTGAAAAATATGGAGAAAATTATTTACGATGAAGGAAGGGGCTGGTAACAATTGTTTTCTTTTTTGTCCTTTCTTTGCTTGTACAATTTATAGGATAAGTAGACAATTTGGAACTTAGCGTAGTACATTTTGCCTCCTTTAAAGACGAGCCGAACACTTTAATTTGCTACTTCATCATCTAAACCTATTCAAAATGGAACTTCATTTTGATCTCCGGAAAAACTGAAAATCGAACCAAATCTATTCTTGTTCGTTTCGTTTCATTTTTTTTTTTTTTTTTTATATCAGTTTAGGTTTATTAAAAATCGAAATTATATAATTTCTGTCAGTTTCATATTTAAAAAATTTGAATTAACTGAAATAATCAATTTCTTAATTATTTAATAAATTTTATTATTATTTTTAATATGAAATTTATTTTTAAAATAATTTTGGTTAAAATTAGTTCCGGTATTGTGATTACCTTCAGTTTAATTTGGTTTGATTTATACTGATTTAATATATTCAGCATACCTGAATCAATTTGACTTTAAATCAAACTAATATAATCAATCATTTTACACTATTTTATTATTATATGTTCAATATATAATTGCTGTGTATTAAGTAATTATTTATTACGTACCATCACTTATAGTTATAAGAATCGGTATATTTCAAGTTTAAGTCATCTTCTGTATAGCTTAGAGCCTACTGAGCTTTGTTGAATAAAGGAAGAGTTAAAAAGCTTCATCTATGCAGAAAAGCTAAATTTAAAACCAATGATTTCACGACTGTAAATATGTAAATTTCTCATTTCTAGCACTTCCCAATGAAAATAACATGACAAAACGTATATTTTAATATTTAGATTGCAGTATAATAGTATCAGAGATATAAAAATCATTTTATACATATAGTTTTAAAATTATAATACACAATTCCTGGCTATGAAACTGAATCTCTTCAATTTCCCATTTTGATTAAAATATAAAACCAACATTTTCAATTATTTTTCAAGCTCAATGAATTTTTGCTTGGAATGGCAATGATTAAATATATATATATATATATATATATATATAAACTCTCTATAATAATATTTTATATAAAAATAATTTCTATACAGTAATAAAAATAAGAATAAACTCTCTATTGTAATAAGTATAAATTTTTTAAATTTCGTTTTAAAAGATATTCTTTTATATAATTATATTTATATATATAATTTTAAAAAATATATATATTATACTATATTTTGTTTTATTGTAGTATTATTTTTTTTCATCAATATTATTTATATAATATGACAAGATACTCAATTCTCCATTAAATTATAATCTTCTCATAGTTATAGATTTTATTTAATATATATACATACGCTGTCTCATTGAAGAGTTGATGAGAATTTAATTTCTCTTTCTTGTTGACTGATGATTTCTTTGAAAATAGGAGATATCGATCTTACGTATATACAAATTGTAAAAGCATCCCACTGATCATTTCATAATTAACCCAGTAATTTAAGTCATGCAAATTGTAACAGATATAATAGAATTCATTATGTTTGAATGACAACTGCGGCATGATTTGGTAAGAACAACTATAAATTTATACAAATTGTATATAATAAGTGAAATATATGATTGGGGTTAGCTGGGATTTTGGTTCTATGTGTTAACGTCAAACTTCTTACTGTATCAGTGAAGAGTATGAGGACATGGAGATTTAAAAAGTCTAAAAAAGCTGCTAAGTAGACCAATGTCCTCAAAATGCAATCCATGCACTATATAGTAAATGTTTTTCATGTCAATAATATCAATTCCATTGGACATATAAATGGGAATGTTGCATGTCTGGGTCACAAATAGTAATGTTTCAATTCCATGTTTTGAGTGGAAACAAACAGATTTAATTTCCTAATCTAATTAGAGTGTTCAAAACCCACATAAATACTAAATAAAAAAAAAGTCATAAGTAAGAAAATTCACCAATAATATTAAATTTATCTTTAAATCTAATGGGTGCATCTTTAAAAGGAAAATTCTTATTTTAGGGGCAAATGGTGGCAATTTTTCTTGGTATTCTTATATATTAATTTTATTAAATTTCTTGTGGTTGTTGGTTTCAGCAAGCTCATGGAGATGTTCAACGATAATTGTGGTGGATGATGATGGGAGGGACAGTGATGGCAACTGAAGAGTGAGGAGAAGCCCTGTTGTAAAGTGATGAAATATGAAAATGCTAGTATAAAAAGAAAAGGATTTTCTTTTTCTAATTTTAATTTGATATAAAAAAAATAATGAAATTAAATTACTCATTTAAAAGTGACTTACACACATAGTTTTAAATTAAAATTAAAATTTATTTAATCTCAAAATAAAAATATTAGACTTATTTATTAAAGTAATTAAAATTCGACTATTTATTAAATTTTTTATAAGTCATTTCTAGTTTTAAAAAATACAAGTTCAGAGGGTAATTGAACTCATAGTCATATGACTTTTTTTTTTTTTTTGGGAGTGGGGTTAGTTAGAAGAATGAATGGAAGCAAATTTTACGCTCAGTGTCGTATGCATAGACAGAGAGCCACATCTTAAGCCAAACCCAACAGTCATGAGGCCGGTTCGAGGGAGACTGCAGCCATACCAAAACCTATAGATGACAAGACCATGAACTGGAAACCTTTCCTTTCTGTAGAGGAAAAAAAAGTAGAAAGAAAATGGCTCATCAAAATTTGAAATTCTTTCACCTTTTTTTTGGTATATACCTTCTTTATATACATTAAAATTAATTAATATTTTATCGCTCTAATACATTATGTAATTTAATATATATTAGATAAAGTTAATCTTAATATACAAAAGAGACATACATTGAAAATAAAATTTTGCTACTTTGTTATAGTGTAGACTTGACCAAAGGGCCGGTTTGAACTCCGAATCGTAGGGGTTAATTCAGAATTGGAACCCTCGATTCAGGTTGATTCAATGAAGAGAGTAAATAGGGAAACTCTTTATTATCTTACTTGAGGTGCACATATCCCTTTTCAATTCCTGATCTTGAGGAAATATAGAGAAACCTTAATAGTCCATTAACCTATTTCTTAGTTTCCAGATGAGGCCCATGATACATACATATATTTTGATTTTTGCAACCCAAGACACCACCTCAAAATGGACCAATCTTCTTTCATTTATGAGGTTTCTTTTTGTAATTCGATTTTCCCCATAAATGAGATGAGTGGAGGTTTCTAAATTTATAGCAGTGAACTCATCAACCCATTTGTTCTCCACAAGGTATTCAGCTGGCCTTTGTTATGTTCATAAACATAAAATAAAAACAAAAATGTGGTGTATCAAAAATTAGTTCTTCTAGTTTGGCTCTTTCAAAGAATTCCTTCTCTCAATCAACACAAAACCTACTTCATCATGGTGAAGAGAGACAAAAACCCATGGTTGGATCCGAAAAGCCACCTAGATGGTATTACAACTAGAAGGGAAAACTTTCCCTATTCCAGACCAAAAATGGCCAAAAGGAATGGACAAATCTACTAACATAAGAAATACATAAAAAAAAAAAACTATGAGAATGGCTGGAAATTAATAGGTAGAAGATATATGTTAACAAGAAAAACTCATTTAAAAAAAAAAACTAAATAAAATAAGTATTTAGTATGGTCTGTCTTTAAAGTACAAATACAATCCTCTGTTAAGAATTTAGTTTCAATTTATTTTGATATTAAATATAAAATACCCATGTGGGAAACAATGGTTGCTAATTGTTACAACAGTTTTATTTATTTACTATTTGAGACAGTAGAGGAATCTTTAGGTATGAAGCAAACAAACTTTGAGGGCACAAACCTTTCTGTATCTATCTCTAATAATGTATCAAAATATATTATACATATATCATTTATTTAAATAAGATAAAATTCTATAAAATCATAATTTCTAATACTTTCTCCAACTGCAACAGGGTATTTAGATTGATTTTGGTCGAATTCTCCATCTTCAACTTCTAATTTCTACTGTTATTTCTTATAAAAAAGATTTTAAGTAATAAAAAAGAAGAGAAAGTCCAAAGGCCAAAGTCCTCGAAACAAGATCCTACCACAAAAATAATGGCGTAAAGTACTCTTCTTCTTCTTGTCTATTGCACAGAGGAAGTAGTTGCTTCTTCTTCTTCTTCTTCCAAGTGTATATTCGGTCTTTAGGGTTTGTCCATTCCACACGGGCCAAGTAAATTAAGTAGTTGCTAGGCTTATGACTCATCACTCTTAGTGTCTATCGACTATAGTGTTTGTTTATTTTTATCTTTTATTTATATCAATAAGGGAAAATATCTTTTAAAAAGAGAGCCGATAAGTTTGAATTGCAAACGAAGAAATAATCAGTTTTTTTATGCTCGCCATAAAAAGAAAATTTAGCTAGTGCATAGGAAAAAATACGAACCTGGCCCATTTTTAAAACTAAACGTTTTTACTATTTCAATTAGGTCTTAAGTATTATAAAGTTTATTTATTATTTGACTGTTTGAAAAAGAAAGTTATTTATTTATTATTTTGAGATTAGCATGTAGGAAAAGGATGAGCAATAGGTGATTGAATTGTCTAAGATTTTTGTTTTTTGTTTTTAAATTTATTATTTCCTTGTATGGATTGCAATTTGTCTCTTTCTTTATAGAACTGATTATGCTGCAAGAGAGAAGTAGTATATTTGGTCTTCCAACATTCAAACAACTGAATACATCTGAGAAGAAACATATATTAATTGACCAAAGTGTGATTTTTTCCTTCCAGACTTAAAACACAATTAAAGACGAATATTTAAGGGTTTTCTTTTTCATTTGAGCAGACTTTCTTCGTACTTCTTGTAATCATGCTTATAAGATTTATCTATCTGCAATATTGACTATTAAACCATCAAAAGCAATTTTGTTTCTCAAAGAAAAGATTGCATTAAGGTAATTGATATAGTTTGCTCTTGTTAAATTGTGTTTGGTTAAAATTTATAGAATTTATTTTTAAATTCAGAATTTATGTATTTTGAATTGAGTAATAATTAATTTCAAATTTTGTATTAGTTTGTCAATGTATTCCATAGCACCAAAATATCTCTTTCAACTTTATCATTTTTATTTCATTTTATCTTTCGTGTCTTTTTTTCTAAATAAAATAAACTCTTTATTAAATTTTAACTAAATATAGCATAAGTGTTGTGTTGCAGTACTATTGTGGCATCCTTCTCCTTAGTAAAATTAGTGAATTGGTCGATTTACTTTGTAATTTTGATTTTCGAAATGTTTCAAATTGAAATCTGATTTGTCATAAATGTTAATAGTTAATTACCAACTATAATCAAAGGCTCAACATGATAATAGCTAGATATATATACTTTGTAATTTGAAGAAAATTTTAAATTCGGATTTCCATCGGATGTTTCAAAAGAAAAATCATAAAAAATATGATTGGTTGATAAAGAAATTCGCTCTCCCCATCTTTTATTGATCAAGAATTAAAATCTCAGTAAGTCACAACTAAGAAGTGAGGCTTAATTATTTTTCTTTTTCTTTTTCTTTTTTTAAAGGGCAACATTATGTAATTTATGGATGAAAATGAAATTGAAGGGTTATGATATTTATCAAGTTAAATTGGAAAATTACAAAAAGGAAGAGTAATAGTTGGACATGAACACTCAACCCTAATAGACCTTAGTTAACAATTAACGGAGAAAATGGACACTCTTTTATTAATGAATCTGGATAAGTCAGTTTTTGGAGTTATATATACAAATTAAGAAGCTGAGGTACTTTCTATAGATTTGTTAAGGAGTAAAATAAAAGCTGTGAACAAGAAAAAGCATATTATAACTTAAAGAAAATTAAAAATAAAAACATGCTGTGTCAGCCACACTCTTCTTTTTCTTTTTTAAAAATAAATATTTGTCATTGTCATTCTTTTAAGACAAACAGATCCTAAATTGATTTTGCCTTTCAACTTATTGTCTCCCAACAACAACTCTTTGCATTTTTTCTTTAGCAAATTATATGTATTTGCACCAATTATAATAGTCTTTCAAGGATGTGCCTCAAAGTTGGTGTAGCTGAGACTTCTTCTAATTCTTATTTATTTCTTTTCTTAAGATTTTTTAATTAAAGATTATAGATAGACGGAAATATGTACAGTCTGTTCTTATCATATTGATTAACGAAATATCAACCGTCAACATATTTCATCAGCTTGTGCATTTTTCATTATCAAATTAATATTGATCATATGAAAAAACAACGCACTGAAATTAATTAATGACATTGTTTTTCTATTTTAGAAAAAAATATGAATATTTCATTAAAAATATATTAAATATCAAAGATAAAATAAATATTAAACATCAAAAAATACGTGTAAAGAAATCTACTCATAGTAATTATTAATTATGTTTTGACAGAGCAATAAATTATGAAAAGAATATCTTATTCGGCAGCATTAAACTAAATATTGACTTTATAAGTATCTTTTTTATAAGAATGATTATTTGATTATCCAGTTAAAAAAAATTAGAACATGTTATTTTTCATAAAAGTTTAAAATGAAATTTCATATTCACATAATGTTTAGTTGCGATCTATAGAATTTATTTATGAATATAAAATTTATATGTTTTAAATGAAGTGAAAGTTAATTTAATATTCTACATAATCAAATTTACATGAAATCAATTATAATTAAATTAGATTTTAACAAGATAGATAGAATTTGCAAACGAAGTCCACATTAGTAAGTCAATACATTCTGTAACACCAAAATATTTCTTTCAAATTTATCATTTCTATGTTATTTTCTCTTTCATATTTTTTTCTCAAATAAAATATATTTTTTTATAAATTAAAAAAAAAAAAAGGACTTTAATAGTGAAAATTTTCAAACAATCAATTTTGTAGATTTCACCACATTTATATACTTTCTCCAGTTTCCATTTCAAAGAAGACACATTTGGCACAGTGGAAAACACGGAGTTTCCATTTTATCGATGCCACATTGCCGGCAGTGGCATTCTTTTATGTCTTTTTTTTTTTTTTTGTTTTTTTTTCCTTTTCCAGATTTCTTCATTTTATGAGAGTCATATTATGTTTCAATATTATTTCCAAATGTGCAACTTGTACTTAATGGCTTAGTATTACTTCTTTTTCTAAAAGGGAATTTGTAAAAATGGTGCCTAATTTCTTAATTCTGTTATTTTAACTTTTAATATATCATATTTCAGGTTAAAATGGATGTGATAAATACAATATTCGACCTCCTGTTAGTTACCAAATAAAAATTCAAATATAATGTAACTATATGCGATTTTCTAAGTTTTGTTTTTTCAAAATAAATAACTTGTTATCCTTCCTCCAATTTTCTTTGAAAATAATGTAACTACATATTATTAATCACCATGATAATAATTAAATGAAATGCATTAAAAATAAAAAGAATGTAACTTTTCAATGCAATAATGTAATTTAGCAAGAGAAATAAGTCAAATAAAACATCTTACAAATAATTTTGTTATGACATTGTTTGATCCAACAAAATGTGACCTAGAAAGATGTTAAAAGGCATCAAAGAAATAAGTAGACAAGTGAGAATAGAGCATCTATGTACATACTCAAATGATTCTGGAAAACTCATTGATTATAATAATCTCTTCTGTATTATTGTTCTAAAGAGTTTTGGATTTTCTTTTTTACGTTTAGTGAATCAAACAAGGAATTAATTGTCCTATACGACTCACAGATGAATGTAACACGTAGTTAATGAAATCGACACTGGAGATGATTTAACAACTAAAGATAATTAATTTATGAACATACACATTAATTAGTGGCGCATCATAGCACCGGCCCACATTTTGAAAAAAAATATTAATTCAATGTTTAATAATATGGGTATTTTTTTCTTCTTTTGGAGCCTCCACTAATTACTTTATTTAATTCATACCAAATTAAATTAAGGAAGGTATTAGCTCCTTTGTGGGGAAACCCTAATTTTGTCTGCCACACAATTAGGACTACTTGTTCGACTCCATTGATTGATAATTTGTGGGAATCAACAGAGGCAAGAAAGGACGTGATCAGCAATAAGAAGGGTCTTTATTTCTCAATGTAATACTTCTCCATTTGCTAAAAAACAAGCATCACTTATTTGAATGGAGCCACTTTAGGGCAAGTGGATCACTAGCATTAGTATGCTTTAAGAGACTAATCATAGCAAAGTACGTAGTAGACAAGACCACTTGTTTGATATTCAGCATGAATTTTAAGGGCAAATATTTATTTCACATAGAATGATGAAGATAAGCATCAAAAGGAATGACAAGCAGGTGTGGTGGACCTCTAAATTATGAACCTTTTTCTTTCCATCAAGGCATTTGGAATGATGAAGAATCATAATTTCAGGTGAAAAAAATAATGATAAAGGGGATGTTTCTGTTTGCCACTTGGGAACACTCTGAATTTTTATAACTTTTGACATTAAATTGGAGATTTGTGGCAAACACAGGGACCCATTCATAATACAATCACACAATTTCTCTAATTTTAGTAAATAGTATATTGTGAAACTGCAACTCGAGAGTAGGAACACTTTCCTAAAAGGGTATGGACTAAGAAAAATAAGCCATGAGCAGAAGAATCTTCATCATGAAAATAAAATAAATTTGTCCATCAGTTTTTATTTTTTTTAGAAAAAGAAAATTTAATTTTCTTAAAAATCAGATGATGTTTCACTTAATACTAAATAGAACTTGACACTGTATTTTACATTTGATTTGTATATAAAAATCGAGCCATGATTAATACATTCAGAAATATATTGGTATCAATTATATTAACTGTTTTATAAATCTTCTTTTCTTTTTTTATTCCTTAGAGAAATGATGCATTAATCATATATAGATATAGTTCATCAAAAACATCATTACAGATGTGGAAACAAAAATTTGTCAACGAGGAATTCTGTTGAATTCCACCACAATGTGGATGGCCGGGTATTCCCATTATCCTTTCATTCTTGTCCATGTAAATGTTCTCAATTTCGACCTTCAATGTTATTATATCTTTCCTTATTTAATCCAATTTTTAGTAACTTGAATTGTTGATTAGACTCAATTGTTTTTCTTTTTAAATAAAATAAAATGTTCATTAATAATTTATTAATAAATATAATTTATGACAGATGATATGTCTTTTTTAGTACTCGCAAGTACACGAACCGTTCATATAGTAAGGGTAAATTCACTACGAGGTCAATCTCTCAAGAAACTATGAGGCCACTTATTATAAACACTAATTATCAATATAAAATAATAAAAGTAAATCTAAACACTCTAAATCGTATGTTTGAGAGGATAATGGTCATAAAGTAAAGTAACTAAACAATAAATAAATATGCAATGCAAATACAAATGCTTATGATCTAAAACTATATACTAAAAATAGTATTTAATCTAGCCATTTACTTAGTAATTTTCTTGTTTTATTTTAAGCCTAAATCTAATGAATGAGATGGTGATGTGCCTTTTCCCTAAATCACTCAAGCTAATAATGCAAGTTAGATTTCTTATACCAACATAGATTAAAGTAAAGATGATGTTTCTAATACTTTTAAACCTAAAGATTTTCATAACAATTACTATTGCTAAATTAATATGATGGTTAACTAACAATAATAACTGAAACTAATAAAAATATGAAGGTAAAGAAATCATTCATTAAATAAATAAATAACAAGGTTCATACAAAAGTAGAAAGACTAAACTAAACACTTATGAAAACTAGCCTAACATATTTAACCGAATGATCATGGTATTAAATAGAAAGAAAAAATAAGAAAGTAAAAAGCTCCCTCAAGATCCAGATTTTCTTCAAATAGGAAGAAGATTGGTCCTCAGTCTCCACTTTTTGAAAAGCTCCTTAGATCATAAAAGAACAATGAAAACTAAAACTAAAGTGTTTATTAAGAACTGTAGAGAATTATGAAGAGAATAATGATGACAGGTGTAGAGAGCAGGTAGGAGAAAATTCCCCTCATTCTTCCTTCCTTCCTCTAGGGTTTTGCAGAGATTTATATAGAGGAGAGTCCTGCTCTAAATAAATATCTCTAGAGATGAGTATACTAATATAAGTCTATCTAATAGATAAGACTTTAAGTATCTTAATCTCCACCAAATACTATCTCATAAATAACTCTTAATATAAATCCTAATAATTATACAAAATGACTAAAATAACTCTTGGGCCTCATAATTAGCAGTCCATGCGTCTTAATCTTGTGTCTTGACACAAATATGTCCCATTAAGCTTCTTTTAGCTCCATATTTTTCTCCTTTTGCTAATATTCCTGAAAATAGACAATTTAGTAAAGTGAGGCAAAATCACATATTTTCACCATTTTATATATAGAAATATATCATTAAAGCTTTAAAATACCCTTAAATATCTGTACATAATTTGGACCGATCAACAGATGAGTAAATTTGACTAGATTTAAGAAATGCATATTAATTTTGCTATAAATATGAACTTTCCCTTAAAACTTCATTTATCGCATTGATGGAATAATTGTATGCAGCACTTTGACTGCGTTTGGCACATCGGTAAGAAATACATTCCATTTGGTAGCTATATTGAATGACAAATCGACTTAATTATCATTTGACGAGTCTTTAAATAGATTCAATCTTTTAAATATTAAACTCAAACTCATTCTAACTATCATGATAAAAGATAAATAAATTTCCATAAAGAAAGACAAACAAACTCATAAAAAAAATTCTATTAAAAAAATAAAATAAAATAAAAAACTCATAATATTTCATCAACAAAATCAAAAAGCAACTAAAAGAAGTAAATCTAACATAAATTCTAAACAGATTTTAACTAAATAAAATCATCTTTGTTGTTGTGAGGCTTTAATTCATCTCCGAATATTAAAACTTTAGTAGTCATGAGATCTTTTTTCATATATCTTTAATTTGTAATCTGATTTCTCAAATTTACTGTTAGAAAAATATAAGAGATTTTAATATTACAATTTATAAGTCTTGATCAATTTATACTAAAAAAGATGAGAATATAATTTGTTTAATTATTATAACTGAAAATAACTACTAAAGGAAAAAAGAGAAAAGAAAAACACATAGCAAAGAGTTAAAATTAACTACCGTCGACGGCAAAAGAAAGCCGCTTACAACCATAAAAAATGTTAAAGAAAAATGTCTATAGCGGCTAAAATTTTCTATTTTTATGACAGATTTTCTGATTGTTAGTATAAAAAAAACTTTCAAAACTAATATTCTATATATATATATATATATATATATATATAGTTAGTTAGTTACTGATTAGACTCACTGTTAAATTACTGTTCAACATATTTTAATACTGTCTTCAATTTTTCTTATGGTTGTTTCCTGCATTTTACCAACATGAATAGAAAGGGTCTTACTTTTTTTTTTTAAAAAAAAAAATGCTCTAAATGCATATAGTTAGATGAGAAAATTTGGACTGCTTGAAATGCAATAAGCATTAATTCGTGAACCAATTATACGCGGTAAGGAAAAGAAAAGGGGAAAAAGAGAGTCAACTTTAATGAAATTGGAATAATTGTTCAATCAGAATCCAATGTTCAATTGAGAATGCCGCAATTTGGATGAATTTCAAGCAATAATAAGAAGTTAGACTTATATGCAATATTCCTTTATTTTATTAAATTCATAAAATTTATAGAAAAAATCTTATAAATTCAATGTTTATATCCTATAAATTATTATATTTATATAAAACTGGTTATAACTAAACTAAATTTTAATAAAAGAAATAATTTTTTAAATTAAATTCATATTAATTTATTAATATATTTTATAATATTAAAATATATCTTTTAATTTTATTATTTTTAATTTTATTTTATTTTTTAAAATAAATTATTATTTTTTTAATAAATTTCCACCGAGTATAATATTAATGGCTCTTTAAATATAAATAAAGAATTAGAAATATTTAGATGATCCAACGACAACAACAACAATAACAATGTGACTGCAGGCAATTAGTATTTGATTCTACATAAAGTCATACATCGATCAAATCGGTTCCTGTTGCTACTGGAGACATGAACACAAAAATTGTTTGGTTGACAATTAAGTGGAGAAACATATGATATGATAGTCTGATTATTATAGCTATAATAATTATTAAAAAACAAAAAAGAAACAAAGAGTTGTCTCTTATTCTGATCCCATTTTCATCCTGTTCTCATGGAATGAAATGAAAGGTGATTAGAAAAGGAGAAGAGCAGTAATTAATATAAGAGGAGGCGAATTCTACAATGCTCTGTTTATTTAAAATATTTTAATATAATCTTTATATAAAATTATATATTAAAGTATTTTTATATAAATTTTTAAAGAAATAGTTTTTTTTGTAAATTAATTTAAAATTTTATATTTTTTTAAATAAATAAATAAATATATTAAAAAAATCACTATAACTACGATTTTCTAAATTCACCTTAAAAATATTGAGATTGTAAGAGTAAGAATATTATTATTCTAAAAAGGAAAAAGAAAAAATTTATAAAAAACAATAAAAAATAAAGTGAATTCTTTTATTATTTTCGAAGGCTTTAAAAGTTATTTTTCCCCCTTCTTCCTTGCACCTGAAAGCGTTTATTTGAAAATGGAGAAGGGTATCTCAACACTTAACCTTTTTTCGTCTCTTTCCCAAACAATGAAAAAAAAGAAAAAAAAAAAAGATTTTGAAATATTCTTACAATTATAAACAAGTAAGCAAATATTAAATTTGTTATTCTAATTAGGCACTAAAATTAATTTATACTAAATATAAAACTTTACTCTAATTTAATAATAAAATTAATTTTAGACGAGTTTGATACTTAATAATAAATTTAAAAATTAAATTATAATCTTAACTTACCATATTAATTCTTCGACTAACACATAAAAAAGTAGTAGTTACTTTTATTAAGATTGAAAGACATTTCAATATAATAAAAAAAATCTAAAACCTGAATTATATATTATACTAAATTTCAGGTGATAAATAGTATTTAACCCTTTCCTTAACCTTCCTCCACACAAAAGAAACAGAATTATTTCCACTTCCCACCTCAATCCCTATTTAAATTGGTATAATACAGCAAACTCTATGTCAACAAAATGCGTGGACAAACAGGAAAAACATATATCTAACATGGAAAAGTAGAAAAAAAATGATAGCAAAGTTGGATAATAAGTCAATTTATTCATTTTCATTACATTTGGATATAAGATATTATTATATTTTGCACCCACAGTTTTATCTAACGATAAATCAAAGTTATTGGAATCCTTCTTTCCTCCTATGCAAATAAAGTGAAAATATTAACTTATATCAGAATTCCGTTATGGGAAAAGAAATGGAGGAGAAGCCATCCTTCCTATTTGGTCAGTCTTGTATAAACAGAAGAAATCAAAGCCAAAGCACACTGTAGATCGCATTATTAGGTCACATCCCTTTGTACGATGTACCCATAGTGGTTGAATTAGAAAAATTAAAAATATCTCAATCGGTATCTACTAATTAATGGGAATTTATCATCCTTACAGTAAATTAAAAAAAAAATAATACTTCTTATTCGATAATTCAAAAATTTTTATGTCTCTAATTAATTAAAAAATTTAATTAATTATATATACCTCAATTAATTTACCGTCTTAAATAAATAAGAGTTGTTATTTCATTTAATAGTGATTATTTTAAGAATTTATTTCCTTTCTTAAGAAAGGAAATTCTACTGTATATATATTGTATAATTCATTATATATATATATATCAATTTTATATTAATTAAAGTGAATACAAGAACAGCAAGAATTGAACTGATCTCTGATGACGTTAGCTGCACGTGCATGTCATAGAGCATGGATCGTCCGATACCTAACTAAATTCTCATTGGAAAAAAGAATATGAAGCCACATCATGTCTTATAGTGTGAAGGAATTCCACCAATGAAGATTCCAAAATATATGTACAGCCAATTCCCCAGCTTTAATATGATTTTATGTTTCTATGTTCTTCTATAAATACGTAACTCTCACAAACTTTGCTTAATACAAAAAAAAAAAAAAGAATAAAATTCAGACTTAATAGTAAAACACATCTTATAGAACACATTGGTATCTTCTTCTCCTAGTTTCTTTCATGGCTTCCTTAGCATATTCCGCTGCAGGACGCTGCATTTCGTCGTTGAATATGGTGGTTTCTGATAAGGGTGAATTTAAAAGAGAAGGGTTTTCTTTAAGCAGTGTCATTTTTGCAGGAAAACGTGAGAATAGGGACTCCATTATTACAAACGTTGCTACACAAATGCCAGCAATTATTCCTTCACCAGAGAAAGATTTTGCGCCTGGCCAGAATCACGTTGCGTGGACAAGTGTCCGGCAAGAGAGATGGGAAGGAGAGCTTGCTGTACAAGGAGAAATTCCATTATGGCTGGTATGTGTGCCCTTTTGCATTCTGTTGACCTTTTTTTTTCTGTTTTCCTTTCCCCTTTTAGCTAGAAGTTTATTAAGTGAAATAACTATAAATCTAATGATTAATACACCAAATAAACTAATCTAATTCCTTGATATTCATTCCTAGAACTTATCCTATTGATTGGACCTAATTCTTATGTAAATGTATAATTTGAAGATGCCATTGGATAGTCCATCAAATATCGAATTCAACCACCGTTTTCTTTCCTAAATCTCTTAAATTAACTTATTTTTTTCTTAAAAGAGAGAGAATAAGCTATCCAGATTCTAGGTTGTTCCACAGAAAAATGATTTAAACTAAATAAATAAACATGAAGCCTATATTAGCAACCCTTAAATTGTTCTCCGTACTTAAGGTTAATTAATAATTAATTTCCTATTTTTAAAATGGATTTCCATACTTAAAGCTGTTGTAGATTCCAAAAGAAAACGTCAAGTGCGACAGTATAACTCATATAATCGTGAAGTTATATCATATGGTTCAATTTTTTAGCATGCATGATCATTTTATGTTTATAAGCTGCAGAAGCATAAGTTTCCAAAAAAAGAGTTGCAGAAGGAGATACCTAAGCATATACGTTTATATATAGTTTAATCCTACTATCATATGAGGAGATACCTAAGCATATACGTTTATATATATATATATATATATATATATATATATATATATATATATCAAGAATCAAAATTCCTTGTAATTACAGATTTCAGAAACCATGTGTATCCAAATTTATATTTGCGAATACTTCCAAACTTGAACAGACCAATTGTTCTTTTACTGAATTTTGTAATATTAAATCATTACTTTATTATAGTTTAAGAAAATTAATGTAAATTTGTCATTTAACCCTTGACTGAATTGATTACATGCAGAAAGGGACGTACCTTAGAAATGGACCTGGCCTATGGCACATAGAGAACTACAACTTCCGGCACCTCTTTGATGGCTATGCCACATTAGTCAAACTCCACTTCGAAAACGGCAGATTAATTGCGGGCCACCGGCAAATCCAATCGGAAGCTTATAAAGCAGCCAAAAGAAACAAGAAACTATGTTACCGTGAATTTTCAGAAGTGCCAAAGCCAGACAACTTCTTATCCTACATCGGCGACCTTGCTAATCTCTTCTCTGGTGCATCCTTGACCGATAACGCCAACACCGGAGTAATCAAGCTCGGCGATGGCCGTGTTGTATGCTTAACAGAAACCCAAAAAGGGTCTATTATAGTTGATCCAGAAACACTGGATACAATAGGGAAATTTGAGTATAGTGATTCACTAGGTGGTTTAATACACTCGGCTCATCCAATAGTGACAGACAGCGAGTTCTTAACTTTGTTGCCGGATTTATTGAAGCCAGGGTACTTGGTAGTGAGGATGGAGCCTGGTAGCAATGAAAGAAAGGTGATCGGACGGGTGGATTGCCGCAGCGGTCCAGCACCAGGGTGGGTGCACTCGTTTCCGGTGACTGAACACTATATTATAGTGCCTGAAATGCCATTGAGATATTGTGCTCAGAATCTGTTAAGAGCTGAGCCCACACCACTTTATAAGTTTGAGTGGCATCCTGAATCTAAAGGGTTTGTGCATGTTATGTGTAAAGCTAGTGGCAAGACTGTAAGTTCTCTCTTTCTAATTTCTTTTCATCATTTCTATTTTGTAAATTTATTGTACAAATAATTTTAATCTTGATTTTTTAATAATTAATGTAAATAATTTTAATTTTGATATTTTAATGATTAAGTGTCTATTTTGTAAACTGTAAACACATGTAATTCATTTTAAAATATATATAAATTTTAACACTTATTTTTAAATTCTTTTTGAAACTTTCTAAATCCCGGCACTTGTTTTTGTCAAAATCATCATATAAATTAGTAAATATATACTATTTTGAACCATAATTGATGAGTGTCTTGATAGATAATAATTGTTTTGTAAAAATTTTTGAAGGTGGCAAGCGTAGAGGTACCTCTATTTGTGACATTCCATTTCATAAATGCATATGAAGAGAGAGATGAAGATGGGAGGGTGACTGCAGTTATAGCTGATTGTTGTGAACATAACGCAGACACAAGTATATTAGAGAAGCTTAGACTACAAAATCTTCGCTCTTTCATGGGTGCAGATGTGCTACCAGATGCTAGGTACGTAATTTTCTAATCTATTCTTCAAATTGATTTTGGCTTCAGAGCCTTCAAATTACAAGTGCCTTTTTCTAATCTTTGTATATGTGTATAAATGATACCCAAATTACTAGAAAATGCACTTATTATATCATGCATATGTGGAAGATAAACTTTACATGCTCTGGAGGAAAATAAAAGTATCAATAAGTTCAGAAGGTTTGCTCCAAGTGAAATCAGGAAGTTCAATCCACTATTTGTCTTGTTTTAATTAAAACCAAATAAAACAAGGATTTAAAGGAGGAAAAAAGAAAACTTATAAGTGGTGAAAAAAGTACAATTTGAACCCAGAGTGACTAATAAGTTAGTGATGCATTTTGAAAAGCAGGGTTGGGAGGTTCATAATTCCATTGGATGGGAGTCCATACGGGAAGTTGGAGGCAGCATTGGACCCAGATGAACATGGGAGAGGCATGGACATGTGCAGTATCAATCCTGCATTTTTAGGCATAGAATATAGATATGCTTATGCTTGTGGAGCCCAACGCCCGTGCAATTTCCCTAACACCCTTACTAAGGTAATTCAACTCATCACTATAATCTTTAATCTTACTAATCAACTTTCGCAAAACAAATCTCCTGACTTGTAAAGTTGTGGGCTCACACCTTACTCTCAAACTTCTTCTAGTAACATTCGTAATATTTTCTTTCTTATATAATTTGTATTGTAGATTGATTTATTCAAGAAAAAGGCAAAAAATTGGCATGAAGAAGGTGCCGTGCCATCTGAACCTTTCTTTGTGGCTCGGCCGGGTGCTACAGAAGAAGATGATGGTGAGCAAAATGCACTTGTGTTCGGTTTCAATCTTTCAATAATTACACTAGTCATTCACAAATTAAAAAAAGAAAAAAAAAATTTACTTGCACTAAGTCTGTAACATGAAATACTGTTTTATTAGGTGTGGTAATTTCCGTGATTAGCGAGAAAAATGGAGAAGGGTATGCACTATTATTAGATGGGTCGACATTCGAAGAGATCGCAAGAGCAAAGTTTCCTTATGGTCTACCATATGGGCTTCATGGATGCTGGGTTCCAAAGAAATGAAACCAGTCGGTAATGGCTATGATAAATAAATACATATATATATGTAGTTTCTTGGAGCTAGTACAGTACCATAATCTTACGTACATGGTGTTCGTTAGGCGTGATGTGTTCATTATGCAATATCCAATGACATTGTTGGTGTTGAGGTGCAAAATATAAATATATACATTGCCCCTACAGTGAAATGTTATTGGTGTTTAGGGTTTTCTTTATTACTATCATCTTCATCATTTGTCTGCCTGTACAGTATAAATTAAACCCATTTTGGTGTAGATTATATTTGTTACTGTGTTTTTCCAGTTTAGAGCTCTTGCCTTTTGTAAGTACCCCTTATTCTTATCCAAATTCTCTTATGATGTCCTCATTCTTCTTGAGGAAGTCCCTACTTGCTGTATTGAACTTGCATCTCGTAGTATTTCCTTTGGTTGATGAAAATTTCCTTTTCATAAAAAATAAAAACCCTACTTCTCTATTGAGAATTCTATTTTTTGTTGGTCAATTCAATTTTAACAGTTATTAATATTATTTAGTTGAAATTTATAAAATTTACGAAATTTATTTAAAAATCTAAAATTTATATGCTTTTAATAAAATGAAATTAATTTATAATTTTACATAATTAAATTTGTATAAAATAGCTATAGTTAAATTAAATCTAATAAAATAAATAGAATTTTTAAATGCATTTCTCATTAGTTTGTCAATATATTCTATAATATCAAAATATTTTTTTCAACTTCATCATTTCTATTTTATTTTCTTTATCATATCTTCTTTCTCAAATAAAATAAAGCTCAATAAATTTCAAATAAATATAGAATAAATATTAAAAGTAAATAAAAAAAATTATAAATGCATTTCATTGGTATTTATGTGTAGTAAATTTACTATTAACTCATTCTATATAAATAATATTATATAATTTTAACATATGCACGTATTGTTAATCATGGTTAGGCCCCATGAGAGGTTGAAATCCAGCTGATACACGTTAAATTGGAGTTCTAATATCTCCTTCCCTTTCTTTGTTTAATTTCTCTTTTCTTGATATGATATCTTAACTAGAAATTCTAACTTCTCCTTCTCTTTTTATATTCAATTTAAATTGTTTTCTTTCTTCTCCATTTCACTCTTGTTTTTTCTCTCTGTCTTTCTTCATATTTTTTTTTGTAAAAAAGTGTAGTTTTCTACATAATCTTTCTCATCTAACTTTAGATTTATTTTTGATCTTACCTCTCTATTTTTCTCAATCTAATTTCTTTCCTTGCTTGTGAATTCTGATGTTAACGCTATAGAAAGTTTTTGGTGCTTTAGTTTGCAAGATAAAATAATAGATGGGAATAGCAAAGGCAAAACAAAAAGAGATAAAAAAAAAAATAACATGTTTAAAATAAAAATGTAAGGGTACAAAACATCAAAAGTATAAATTAAAGTGTGATAAGTTAAAACAAAAATTTCAGGGAATTTTTTAAAAACAAAATTTCATGGGTTTTAGAGAATATTTAAGTAGATTCGAAGGATAAAACTATAAATATTTGATCGCATAATTATTATTTATCTCATGTATCTTTTTATATTATACTAATTACCCTCTAATATTTAAAAAATATATTCTTTTATTCTTTTATTTTGTAATTTTATATTAAAAACCTCTTCCGTTGAAATTTTTATTAGGAAATGGTTAATTGGGTTTGATTTTTTACTATTTGTCCCCTGATTTTTTTGTGTATTATACAACTTACTCCCTATATTTTATTTTTTTACACTAAAATCCCCTTGCGTTTTTTTAAATCAATATAATTGAGGATCTAAGTTAATAAAAAATATAATTTAATTCTTATACTGTTTATCAAAATTACAATTCTACTGTAATAGAATTATTAATAATAATACTATCAATTTTATTTTAACAATTTAAAGTTAAATTATAAGAATTTTTAATATTTTGATTAATATAAGCACTTTTAAAATATTTAAATCTTACTAGAATTTAATTATGCTAAAAATTAGAGTAATTAAATAACACTAATTAATTATCTGCGTACATACACTAAAATTGATTTTTATAAAAAGATTAGATAAGGAGATTTTAGTATAATAAATAGACCATAAGAGATAATTTGTATATTACACCAAAGATCAAGGGACAAATAGTATAAAACTAAATATAGTTAATGATTGTTTAACATAAGTTTATGATGGAAAATATTTTTAATATAAAATTATAAAATAGAAAAATAAAAAAATATATTTTGAAAATGTCAAAAATAATCTGGTGTAATGTGGATTAAATATGTAAAGAGTCTGGGACGGCGGTTTTTTTCTCTGCCTCAATCAATGAGGTTGTTCAGGCTAAAAATCAAATTTACCTGGTATAAAAGGAAAGATCTAAATTATAGGATTTTCTCTCTCAAGAAGCAAACAGCAAATGTTCTTGCCAGTTCAGCTATGAATAAGAGAAATTGAACAATTTTTCATTTATTAAAATGATTTCACAAGAAGCCAGTGTTAAGTTTGTAGATTCTCCATTTTGAAGGTGTTGAATAAATAAAGGATTTTAATCAATTCTTAAAATTTGTTTCTTTATTCTCTAACTAATAGATTCTTCAAAGTCTCTTGTCAAAAACTCTCAAAACAGACATTGCTCTAGTATTCCTACAGGCCTCTTATTACTTTTTAGATTTCAGTGGAACAATGGACAGGCATCGACTCCTGATTCACAAACCAAGAAAATGATGGAAACTTGAAATGATGATGACACAAGAAAAATGTTAAAAGGTTCATTGGCAGCACCATGAAATAGATCCTTATTTTACCATTGAATGAATGCAAGTATCTTCTCACAGAAATATGTGCCACTGCCCCAAGAAATTTGATCATCTAGTCAAGTATAGGATGGGAAAACTTCCACCTCTCAACCCCTTTTTGCACCTGAAAAAAGAAAAGGATGTCGTAGAAGAAAATTTATGTTCTTTCTCCACGAGACTACATGGACAATTTCAAACTGATATTTTGTGCCTGAACCAAATGCCATAGCCTCTTTAACGGCATCTAAACTTTTCAGTACAAGTAGCTCAGACGTTAACCAAGTTAAGGATTTGATCACTTCTGGTCTGTGTAAACAGCATCAACATCATCAAGTTCGAGTAGTTTAGAAATAAGTTCTTTGTTCAAGTCCATTGCCTCATCATCTACCTGATACACATCAGATGTCACTTTGTTACATTTAAAGTACGAAGTTTCCATGACAATCATACATGAACACTAAAAGAAAAAAGGTCATAAGAACAATCACTCTGCAAACTTAGTGAACACTTCATAAAAGTATAAGGGCAGTGATATGCCAAGAAGAGAGCTTCTATTTGTCCTCCAGTAATCCAATGGCAGTTGTTTGTGTTGTGGGTGAGTGCATGTCTGCATGAGTGTTTGTGTGTAAGAGAGAGAGAGAGAAGAGAAGAGAAAAACTCCACAAACAACTGAGCAATAAAATAATCAAGAAGAGTCGGTGTGTACCCTACTCTTTTATATGTATCAAGCGATCAAGCAGTTCACATATTATACTATATCTTTAGTTCAAAATTCAAAATAAATTCAACAAATCATATGAACAGAACCATGGAGAAATCAAATTCCTGCGAGTGCAATAGAGTGCTAGGATTGACTTCAGCTCCGTGAACATACCTCAATAGTTGTTATTGGAAGTAGCTCCGAACCATTATCAGTCTCAAAATCTATTCCTTCCTCACGAAGTTTTGATAATATCTCCATGTAGTTCTCTGATGAACTTACAACTTTGTAATAGCTAAGAAAAAGAAAGAAAGGAGACAGACAGAGAACATGTTAGCTCATCTGCAGAACCAAAATAGTTTAGGTTATAAAAAGTGCCAGTGAAAAAAATAACTGCAGTCAGATGTCACGTGTGTTCTCTAAATTCAGATAAGATCGAGTAATTGGACTTATTATGGCTTCGTTGCAGCACATTTTATTCTTAATACAAAGAAACACATGGTAGAAAATTCACTACAAAAATTTGCATGCTTCCTCAAAATATAGGGCCCCCTTCACAATGCTTTTCTGTTTCCATATTCAGAAACTCAAAATACAAATATACATTTACGTGATGCAACTCATAAGATGTATAGCAATTTCTCATATGTAAAGCTCTAAATCCCTGTAAAAATAGACACCCCATTTCCACTATCACAAGAAGGGAAATGCGATTGCTATCATGTGGCACATCTCAACTCAACTAAGCCTTAAGCCCAAGTTAATTGGGGTTAGCTATATGGATTGTCTTTCTCCACCTCAAACAATTCTAGGCTACATTTAATGTAAGGCCACTAGTTGAAGAATGACAATAAAGATGGAAGACTAAATTCACATGAAATGGGAACATTACCTTTCCGACTTATCTTCATCAGCATCATCTTCATATATTGGAGGTTCAATGACATCCTCAGCACCAGCATCCAGAGCAATGGCAAGAAGCTGATCTTTGTCCGCTTCTGTGACTTTGATATTCACAACCCGGACACGTTTAAACTTGAACATAACAGATCCTGGATCGGCCATCTTTCCTCCATAATCCTTTACTACTTCTCTAACAGCCGCCACAGATCTGTTTATTTTATCTGTCAAGACCTCCACTACTATACTTACTCCACCAAACCCATATACCTAAAAAAAATTACTCAGTTTGCTAATGTATAGGGAAAAGAGACTACTAGTTATTCGAGGAGATAGATTCTCAAATGCAATCAATTGTTTCCCTCTTTAGATACTTGGAATCTTAACAGCACCATATGAAAATATGAGAGATACTCATACCAACCTCGTAAATTTTCTCAATATAAGCTTCTTGTCCCTTATCAGAAGCCCTCTTGATATTGCGCTCCAAAATGTCCTTAGGTACATCAAGCTCTTTGGCTTTCTCAAGTAGAGCAGCCAAAACTGTATTTGATATTGGACTGGGACCGCCTTTTTTCACACTGCATCATTCAGAAGAATTATAACCGACATCATGAAAAGGAAGTAGAAAAACTTGCATCTATTGTCATTCATAACATATGATGATAAAGGTCAACAGTTTTGTTTTTGTTTTTTTTTTCCCAATTAATTAAGCAGCATAGAAGATGAACAGGAACTAACTTACGCGGATACAACTTCTTTTCCAATCCTCGAATACAGTTTTGCCTTCTTAGCATCTTGAGCACCCTGCACTTGAGGCACATTTTTTTGTTAGAAAAAGAAAAGCATAACTTTTTAAATACAAAGTTTTTTAAAATTAAATTGAATATATTATTATACCCAATAATATAATAATCATCTGGCTACTGGTTTAACATTTCCAGCTGTAATTACTAAGAGTAAGAAAAAGACATGAGAATCCAATTTGTGGTGGAAATAATCAATTAATCAATTAATCAATTGAGACTTTTCATCAAACATGTGGTGTACAATATAAAAAAAAAAACAGAAAATCCTACAGGAAAAGCAAACAAGCAGTAGAAGTAACGCCAAGAAATCAGAGTGCGACAGAGACCTTTCTACCGGCAATTTTGCAAGAACGCCTGCCCATACAGACAGGAGGATAAGTCCATATCTGTCTTAGATTTACTTGACAATGACTCTGTTTTTGTTCATATATTAATGAACACACAGAATCACTGTTGTTAAATGAAGATGATAATGATGATAATAAACTGCGACCAAGAAAATCATTTCCTGAATATCACAACAGAAGGAAAAAAGAAGTTTTTTCTGTAAGAAAAAAGAAATTCACTTGAGGAAAAGGATAGAAATGGTAAGTTAATCACTACTATGAGAGATAACACATTACTTAAGGGCGAAAAGGAAGTGGTTGGATATTTGAAGCAGAGCCCATTTGAGAGTCTATTAAGAACTGCTCCTACTCCTCTCATTGCAATTTGCAGGTTAGCAATTCTCCACTTTTATGGACATTAAAGTTAGCACTTCTCAAGAATGCTTTATGCAGATTCAAGCTCAAACTTCCTTTCTTTGTTCTTTTGGACGATATATGGTCCTCCTGCATTAGTACTACATAAGAAATTCTGGATTCTGGGAGGGAGCAACCCATATTCTGGCCCAGATACTGTACAAGCTATTTATCTGGAGGCCCAGAGTCTAAGCCGAGGACAGGTTCTTGAAATTAGCTGACCCTGGCGGGGTCGCCACCCTTTGTCCCGGTTATTATAGCATATGTGTCACTTAGGACATAATCACTGTGATGACTTGGGTTATATCTGAGAACTTGCTAATTCTAAAGAAAAGGCGGAAAAATTCAAAACTATTAATGGAAATCAACCATCATCATCAGAGAAATTAGCATCTTATTATTCTCAGGGAATTAAATGGAGCTAGGTATACACCACTCAAACAAATTCAAATAAATAAATAAAAAACAGAAGTGTCTTCTTACACTGTTTAATTAACTACAATTAAGAAAAGGCAGCAATTTATTTTAATAATAAAAATTTATAGGTCAATTTTTGTGTGTTATTGTTTTCTCCTTCTCTTTCGATGGATGTGTAAATATAACCTACAGAAAAGTAGGCTAATCCAACGAATATTGCTTACACAATGAAAGAGTTACTCATTTATCTCTCCATCCAATCAAATTAGTTGAAGTGTGCATTCACGGCCCATGCTAAAGTTTCAACCAATTCCTGCTAATATCCACTCTAAACTTAATCTCATCCCTAAAATTTAACAAGAAGCAGGTTACCATGGGATCAAGTTTTGGAGCTAATTGAAGAGAAATTGGATTATATAGTTGTCACATGCTGCCATCAAAATCCAAAGCATGTGTCGTTGCCATTTTTGCCTTATAAAAACTTAAAGTCAGCTGTTTTAATTATTTGACCTTCACCTGTTAAATCCTTTCCCAAGAATATACCGGATTAGAACACATAACAAACAAGTGTCAGGCAATTTGATCTTGGCAAATCTTATAATATTTATTCATAAATTTAAGTTATTTATACAGTTATAAGATAGCGTTGAAAATAAAACTTAAGCAAACAAAAGAATTTTTTTTTTTATTAATACCTATAGGTACCGTATAATTCATATATTGATAGTTTCTTTCAGTATATACACAATATTTTATCAACACTATTTAAATTTATTATTTGTATTCATTCTAAATTCTATTAACTCATACTTTTTCTTACTATAAGTTAATT
Organism: Ricinus communis; assembly: GCF_019578655.1. Taxonomy (NCBI): domain Eukaryota; kingdom Viridiplantae; phylum Streptophyta; class Magnoliopsida; order Malpighiales; family Euphorbiaceae; genus Ricinus; species Ricinus communis. The sequence goes on from NC_063258.1 coordinate 30,596,008, forward strand.
GGATCATGTGCTCGAAAAAACCTCACTCGTTGTCATTCATAAGAATGAGTTATAAATACAACTTTGATGCAGCAGTGGACAGCAAGAACAACAACAGAGGTGGAATTGGCATTATAACAAGGGAGAGTGATGCCCAGGTGCTTTCTTGTATGGCAAAGTCTTTTTTTAACTTGATCTCCTATACCCTTTTACCCTTGAGTTTTTGGGGGCTATTGGCGCTTGCCATGTCTAATGGTTCATTCTCAAATCATCATGGAGGAACACAGGACAACCAATCTGTAATGGCTGCTGCAGAAGTAATCCTTGAGGATGTTTGGTATTTTGCAAGACTCAATTCAGTTCTTCTAGTTCTAGTTTTAGTTTGATTGGAGGCAATGCTAACTGGGTAAACAAGTGAGTTGGCTTAGCGAAACTCTAATTTTTATTAATATTTTATTTTAATAAAAATAATTTAATTTTTTTATAAATTATACTAATTTTTCGTAAGTATTACTAATTGTAAAAAAAATAAATTATATTTTTTATAAATTAAGCTAATTTTTATTAAGACTTATCGTCTTAATATGCATGTGGGATGTCAGTGTATTATTAGATAGGACTTATTCTTTTGTAAGTGGAAAATCTCATCTTTTCTTCTGGAGAAGACATGTGTCAAAGATAAGATTTCCACCTTATTTTTTATGTCTGATTGTATTTAGGCTTCTCTATATAAAGAGGAGTCGAGAAGTAATGAAGCAAGCAAGTTTTTCCTTCCATCTATTAACATAATATTCCTCTTTCTTCTCATGGCTTTCTAAATTCTTCATCTCTTTTTCTCGATCCATTGGCTATGAGCTATTTATTTGCACGATCTGTTCTTCTATGATTCAAAAGGACTAACTCGGTTATAAAAATTCAAAAGAGCAGAAAGACCTCTCATGGCAAAGGTGCCTCTATAGGGTCTTAGCTTGAGGATCTCTCCTGCCTTGAGTTTACAGTATGAGAATCATAGAATGAGCAGCTCTCGGCTCCATTTGGTATCAGAGCCAGGTTGACAGAGAAGAGAAACCCAGCTATCATGACTTCAGAAATCACTACTCATACCTCCACTCTACAACTCTCTCCTTCTTGCAAAAAAACTATATCCAATAAGATTGACTATCTTGTGAAAATTTTTCATATTTCTAAAAATGTCCAAATCGAAAACACTCTTGTACCCATTATTAACCCATATAATATTTTCAAGAAATAGAATTTTATCAGAAAAACCTTCAACCAAATCATCCACAAACAACCTTTATCCGTTAAAGAGTATGTCCAATCTTCCTCTTTTTCCGGTTGTTCCCTTACCTCTACCACTCAGGAGCAGTATGTTACTCTTGAGATTTCCACTCCCTTCATAGAACAATGGAAGAAACAGGGATACACACACCTCAATCTTGAAGCTGTCAGGCTAGTCCTCTCATATCATGGCAGGATGGGTCTACCAGTTACGACCCGTATATCGCTTTTGGATACCAGATATCTTAGATACGAGCATGCAGTAATCGGAACTATAGTCATAACACTTAACACTGGAAGTGTTGTTCTGAATTTCTTCCCCAATTTTAATCTATCTCTTAATGATCTTTATTTGTCAACTGCACTTAAGGTCCAAGTCCAGATCACTGGAGCAAATCAAGTGATCGATGCTCTCTCTGCGACCCTGTACCACCAGATTGTCTATAGATTACAGGACCATGCCATTAATCTTCAGATCCCAGGCTTTCAAGCCTCTTCTGATGCTTTGTTTATTATGGCTAACTCTGGTCAGATTCCTACAATAGTCCAGGCTCCAAGGCAGCTGGAAAGAGAAGATCTGCAGAAGTTAATCCCAACTGAATGGGTGACCAATTATGAGAAACTTCAGGCATCTCAGGCCAAGCTTGTTCAGGCCACTGACCCTCTTTTTGTTAACCAAAAAGATGGTACTGTAAAAACGATTTTCACAAAAATGGAAGAATCTTCTTCTGCACCTTCTATCTTCTAGGCATTGATGATACAGCCTGTGTCTAGACCTAGAGAAAAGATCCCTATTCACTCATTTCAGTCCTCTGGACATCATATCTATGCTGCCAGAATTAAAGGACACTTTATATGGGATGTTGACCCAGGAATGTGCAGATCAGGATGCACCTGCGGAGATGATCTCGATTTTGCTGAACCATGTTTTCAACACTCTAAGCAAACTCTAAGAGACATGACTCCAAAAACTCAATGTTCAGTCATGGAGTCAAGGCCAGATGACCGAGATCCATACGGTCCTTGGATTGGCATCCCAAGAAACAAAAAGAAAATCAGAGTAAAGCTCATATTCCTATGTATAAGGAAGCCTTAGAACTTCTTGCAAAAGAAGGAAAGACTGTCCTTGACATCACCTTTGATGAGATGAATATACTTTTGGCCAAAATGGGAATTGTGTTTGGGAAAAAGCCTTCTACTACTTGCAGAGAATAGGCTCATTCTAATTTATCAGAAGTTCAACCACCCCATGCAATCCAAAGTTGTTTCATGTTCCAGCCTGAAGATTTCCCTCCCCTAGGGAAGTTCGAAAATAAAAGATCAGAGATCCTCCCTTCAAGGATTACTCCCTCAGGATCCATAGAGCCTTTCACTCCACCATAAGAGGTCCTAAATTGGCAGACCTCAAATTTCATAGTTCAGAATTCTTATCTAAAGAAGATAGATGGAAAATTGGATCAGGCACTTCATTTGGCTCACAAGTTGGACCATAAGTTGGACACCTTCTCTTAAGAAGTACTCCAACTATATTCTTCTTTAACCGCCAAATATCAAGCCTTGGATAGAGAGCTTCGGGTTTCTCAACCGATTACACCAACTTTCATCCAGAAGGAAAAAGAAATTACAAGGCTCAAAAGGCAGATTGATCAAATTGAACATGACCTTAGAAAAGATCAGTCTTCTACAATCCCTTCCTTTACATCAACAGCTTCTATATCTTCTGCCATTGCCCCCTCATACTATTCTTCATTTCCTTTCCTCCCACAGCCAGAACAAGAATGAACTTTTTACCAACCCTTTGGTACCTTCTCACATCTATACCCAAAGGGCTCCATAACTTAACAAAAGAAAATATCTCCTCCTCCAGTTTCTAAAGAAAATAAATTGCCAGACCAATCACTCATCAGCCCTTATGATTCTGATTCTTCCTCAAATATCTCTGAGATGGCTAATATCACAGAAATTCTCATGAATACCTCTACTACTGAACCCAGTCCAAAAGTAGTGGAGCCTGAAGATGGCACAGAGGATGCACAGTCATATTTTATTCCTACTGAAGCTCTATACCCGAGGTCAAAACCGACAACTAGCACGGGACCTTAGTTCACATTTGATGATTTGCCTCCATCAAAATGGAGGGATAAGCTTTCTGAATTTTTGGCATGGATTGATCTCCAAATGATTTTCTATGGTGCCACACTTAAAAAGGTTCTTGCTGAATTTGTTACGAGATTCACAGGGAGTTTAAGAGATTGGTTCCAGTCACAGCCTGAGTATACCAGACTTCAATTTGTGACGCTACCAACTCCATCAGCTGCGGTCATAGTCCTCCATAATCAGTTCCTGAGAAGTTATGATCTCATTATATGACAACAAAAACAGGAATACTTTGATCGAAAATGTTGTTCGTAGAAGATCAAGGATCTGGAAAGATATTATTCTACCATGTCTAAGTTATATTATGTTATTGGAGGGCACGATGGTGATGATACATTAAAATATACTTTCATCACCTCATTACCAGATGAAATACAACCAGAAGTCAACAACATGATCGCCGCAACAAAGAAACAAGTCACCTCCATTACTCTTGGAGAAATCTGGCAGTTCACTCTCTCCTCTATCAAGAGATTATGTGACCAGTAAGAATTATTTAGAAGATTGTCTCAGCGAGATTTGATTGCTCAAAATGCCTATAACAAAAACCACCTCAAGATTAAATGCAAGGCTTCTAATTGAGTTTGCTCCAATCACAAGAAGAAAATCGGACATCAAAAATACCCACGCAGCAGAAGCAAAGAATTCAGAGGAAAAAGGCCACATTCAAAAAGATTCAGATACTTCTAGAAAAAGAGGAATCAAGGCCATAAATCAGACAGATGCTACATCTGCCGAAAGAAAGGGCATTATGCTAAGAATTGCCTTCAAAATCCAGAAAAATCAGCAAGGATGATACAATAAGTCAGCATGTCTATGTCTCTACCAGCTTCATTCAAAAAAGATATAGAGTCTCTCTTATCAGAACAAGACGATCTTACTCCAGAAAGTCTCTTTGGATTAGAAGCAGAATATTCCGACTCTACTGAATCTTCAAAAGAGTCCTCTTCAGATTTTGATGATAGTGAGATTCCAATCCTGATGATCAGTCTTCCTTCAACAGAAAAAAAATACATTCTGACAAATGTGAGGCAGTACCCTTTCTCCCCATATCCAGTTTTTGAGTTATCTCAGGTTGCTACTAAAATTCCTCCAATTCCTTATGTTCCTATACAAGTCTTGCCTTCAAAGTATGCAAAACCTGTTCCAGTTATAGCTTTCTTTGACACTGGAGTTTAAAGAAGCATGATGAATCCCGAAGTCTTCCCATCTGAATACTGGAAATCCCATATTCAGTTTTTCAGAGCAGCAAATGGTCAAACTTTCAAGACTACTCTAATTACAAGGCAAAAAATTGGGATATAGTTTTTTCTGATTGCGTGGTATGGACGCACATCATTGGCTCAGATCTCCCAAACAAAGACCTCTTAATAGGGTTTGATGTTTATCATCAAGCTCAAAGGTTTCAAATTCTTCCCAATGGAATAAAGTTCAAGAGGCAATTTCGCCCATACACAGATACCTCTAATCTGTTCACTATAGCAGATACAAAACCACCATTTCTACAATACAAAGAAAAACTCCTTCTTTTTTGTCCAGAATCCCATTCACATTTCCAACATCCTCTTCCCTTGTGGAAAAATCTTCAGTTCTATATCAGCCTCCCTTTCAAGCTCAATGAAGATATCAACCCAACAAAGGCCACCCATCTAGGAATGTCTCCTACAGATCTAGCCCTTGCCAGATCGGAATGCTTGACTCTACTACAACAAGGCCTCATTGAGCTCACAACCTCACAATAGGCCTGTCAAGCCTTTTATGTGGAAAAAAGATCTGAAAAGTTAAGGGGAAAAAGAGACTTGTTAGATTACAAGCCTCTGAATCATTTCTTACAAGATAACAAATTTCCTCTCCCTCGGATTTCGAACCTAAAAGTCCACATTCAAAAGGCCCAGTTCTATTCAAAATTTGACCTCAAGGCTGGATTTTGGCAATTGGGTATCCATCCCTCAGAAAGATACAAAACAGCTTTTTGTATCCCAAACGCCCAATATCAATGGACAGTCATGCCTTTTGGGCTCAAAACAACTCCTTCTCAGTTTCAAAAAACAATGATAGAAATCTTTGGGCCTATCCTTTACTCCTCCCTTATCTACATTGATGACATTCTCCTATTCTCGAAAACAGCTGAGGAACATCATCAACTTCTGAAACAATTCCTTGCTATCATCCAAAAGCATGGAATCATGCTGTCGGAGAAAAAGAGTATTATTGGCCAGCAAGAGATAGAGTTTCTTGGCATGCATTTCAAAGACGGCCAATACACATATAGTCCACACTTGACAAAAGAACTTGATTACTTTCCAAATGAGAATCTCTATGTAAAGCAAATACAACAATTCCTTGGGATACTCAACTATGTCAGGGAAGCCATACCACACCTATCCAGTTACACATGTCATCTTTCCAAAATGCTCAAAAAGGACCCTCCCCCTTGGGGAACAGAACAGACTATAACTGTCCAGAGACTAAAAGAATTGGCTCACAATCCTCCATCCCTCACCATTCCATCTACAGGAAATCTTATCCTACAGACTGACGCATCTAATCATGCGTGGGGGGCCATTCTTCTTGAAAACCTCAACAACAAGGAACATCTGTGTGGTTATGCATCAGGACAATTTTCTTCATCAGAAAAGCATTACCATTCAACATACAAAGAGATCTTGGCAGTCAAATACGAGATAAAAAAGTTTGAGTTTTTTCTGATTGGTCAACACTTCTTGGTTCGGATGGATAATTCTTCATTTCCAAAAATCCTTGAGTCCAACCAAAAGACCTTACCAGAACCTCAATTATTGAGGTTAAAATCATGGTTCAGCAGATATGATTTTGAAGTTCAACATATAAAAGGAACGAGAAATCTCATCCCAGATTTCTTATCCAGACTGTCAAAGCCACAACCAAAACACCAACCTATTGTCCTCCTCACCTCCACAGTTAATCTTCCCATCATCTTCATGGCCTCTTCGTCCTAAAAAAACCCTCTGCAACCTCCTTCACCACCAGACCTTCCCACAAATCTCACAACAAAACAGGTCAACAATTTTGCCAAAAATATGATGTTTCATTACTTGGCAACTATCCAGCAAACCTTCTTGCTACCCATCCAACCCAATTTTTTTTATCCAGATTACCCTTTGTGCTTAATTTATCACCTTTCTCCTACCCATCCACAAATTGAAAGTGAATTATGGTTTCTATGGTGTCTTTCTACAGTTTGTTATCATGCTATAGAAATCCTAATCATAGACCTCCTATACTTCTTCAATATTGAAACAAATGCAGGAACATATCCATGAAAATATCTCACTTGGTTCAAAACCCCATACCAATAGAAAAAGGATCTCTTCAAAATCATTCATGAAAATAAATTGTTCACAAACAATGACTTCAAGGCTTCAGGATATCATGCCATCTATATTCTTCACAGGCCTTACCTTCAGCTCTCAGAAGACACTTATGCCACCCAAAATATCTGTCATTATTGGAGAACGATTGAAATGCCTTTACATCTTGCCCCTCCAACAATAACAAGGGATTTAAAGCCCACTCTACAACTAAGAAATGATTTAGGATGGACCGATGTTTCTACACCACTTGTCTGCACTTACAATGGACATCTATGGACTGAACACTCCATTATTGAACATTCCACTTTTCCTATTCTCCCAACCCCACTAGATGATACAAGTCTGACCACTGAACAGAAGGAGGCCATTATGCAAGATTCTCAACCTATGGATGATGATGGCGATGACAGTGGTTTGTGAGCTGGCAATGATAGTGGTTCGTGAGCTGGCCATAAAGACTATCTTTCTCCTCAAATAATTCAAGATGTAAGAAAAAGATGAGATTTACTTTCATCTTTTTCGTCTTATTAAGTGTATTATTTCCTGCTTTTCTGCATGTGATATGTAAGTGTATTACTAAAATTTATCGTCTTAATATGCATGTGAGATAAGGGTACATATTTTTAAGATTACTTTATATTACTTTAATAAATCTTATTTTAATTGGTAACTTATAATTACAAGTTATTATTTAAAAAAAAAATATTTAGAACTTGAGGGATGGAGTTAAATATAATTAGGCATCCATATTTAGTCAACAATAATTGAATTATTGTGGTGTCTATTTGAGTATGAATAATTAAAAAAATAAATATTTTTATTTACTGTAGAACCAATACACCATGTACTGCAGCTGAAAGAAGAAGCTATTTAAGCATAAAATGGATTGATATTCTATATTCAATCGGGTGTGGATAATAAGTAAAGATATTATATCACTCCCAACTCGTTGCTATTTCTCATTGAGACATAACCGTCTGTTAAAATTGACATTTTACAATATAACCTCATCATTGCCTGCCCACAACCAAACAAAACAAATGGAAAACTTTCTTTTTTAAAAAACAACAACAACCAAATTTTAGTCATACTCCTGCTGCATTTGCCTAACATCCCATGTGCATCATCTCATGTTACTCTTCTTTGCATTAGTTTCTTTTTCTTTTCTTTTTTTGGGGCAAATCTCTATTGTCATTATCCATGAATTGTTCGATACTTAACTAAATCAAATTATTTAAATTTATATATTTTAATAGTATGATAATGTAATATACCCATTATGCATTTTTATTAAATATCTGCTGGTGCTGTGATGTTAAGAGTGCAGAATAGAAAAAACAAAACAAAAGGGTTGTCATTTCTGGAGTGTATCTTTAAAGAAAATGTTTCAAAAGAAAAGAAAGAAGGCCACACCAAGATTTTCTGTCACTGTCACCCGCCCCACAGTGTTTTATTTTAATTTCTTTTGCTCCTCTTTCAATCACCCTTTTCCCACCTATTTTATCTTATTTTTCTATTGTATTGCTGCTGTCCCCACATCCACCCTCATGCCTTTGTGTTCCATTTCCACCTTTCCTTTCTTTCATACTTCAATCAATTCGTCTTTTTTTCATGGCCTGCTTCCGTTCCACCTCACGCGCTTTCTTTTCTTTTACTTTTGTTCTTTTTTATTTGTTTTCTGTTTAGCTTGTAACCATTTATAAATAATCCTATACTTTTTCTTATTTTACATTTTTGTTCGTATCTCTTTCCTTTAATCTTTTATATTTATATATTAGTATTTTAGATAATTATATATGTATAAAAATTAAATCAAACAATTCACATGTTTATATTTATGTTGATTTTAATGGAATTATATAATAATATAAATAGTCATTTAATTTCACACTTATTTCTATTTTACTCATAAAACTTAAATTATTTTATTTCAGTTATTTTATTTTAATTTTATGATTTAATTATTTTTCTAATAAAATTAATTTATTTATTAAAATAATTAATTTAAAATAAAATAAAAAAATTAATTATATAAACTCCTTATATCACTATCCAGTATAAAAAGAAAATTACAAATTAATTTATTGTGTTAAAATAAAAAAGAATATAAAAGAGTACGTATTATTTCTATTGGCTCTATACTTATTGACTAAAATATCAAAATAATTTGAACGGAAATCAAAAAAATTCTAATTTTTTCTATTTTTTGAAGCCAAATTAAATTTTACTCCTAAAATCTTGATGGTAATTAGTAATTTTTAGGTTTCAAAATATAAATTTGTTTAAATCAGGTAGACCGTTGTACGCCTAAAAATGAATTTAAATTTAATTTACAAAATTGTGTGAGAAATCGCCGTCCACCATGAGAGGAGGACCACTTCAGCAGCACACTTTTATTTTTATTTTATATTAAAAAAAACAGTTAAAACTAGAGTGAGTAAAAAAGAGAAAAAGATAAAAAAGAAATAAAAAATCATCTCTTACTCCTATACTATACAACATCATCTGGACTCCTTTAGCTCTCTCTCTCAAACTCTGTCTCTCTCTGTCTCATACACAGAGAATGGCTTCTCTATTCAGAGACCTCTCCTTAGGCCATTCTAAGAGAGAGTCAACTCCATCACCACCTCCGCCGTTACAACCGCCGTCAAGAATGCCTTCCTCCAAACTCACCATCCCGGATCTCGATTCGCCACTCGGCCAGCTCTCCTCTCGCCTCACCGATTCCGACCTTCGCGCCACCGCCTACGAGATCTTTGTCGCCGTTTCTCGAACCTCCGCTGGAAAAGCCCTAACTTACATCTCATCAAACTCCGACGCGCCTAATAATAATAATAATATTCATCAGCATCATCATCACGCGCCTCACTCGCCCAACTCTCCCGCCTTGCAAAGGTCTCTTACTTCTGCTGCTGCTAGTAAAATGAAAAAAGCTTTCGGCTTGAAATCTCCTACTGCTTCTAAAAAGAGTCCCGGTTCTGGGCCGGGTTCGGGTCAGGGCAAGCCACACCGGCCTTTGACTGTAGGAGAGTTGATGAGGTGTCAAATGCGGGTTTCGGAGAGTGTTGATTCTAGAATTAGAAGAGCACTTGTTAGGGTTGCTGCTGGTCAGGTTTGTTTAGATTTAATTTCTTTTTTATATCTACATATTGATTTAGCTCAATTTTGGCTGATCTGTTGCTTTTTGTGATGTTAATTTGTTTAGTTTGAGTAAGAAGACTGAATCTTTTTGGAATATTGTGGACTGATCTGATAAATGTGGATCGTGATTATTAATTATGTATTTGAATTAAATTAAATATGATAATGTAGCTTTGAATCCTTTCTTTTCTCATTGAATCATTTGATTTTTGTTTATCTGGATACTGGAATGGTGTCTTATGTTTTTGTCTTTACTTTGTTGTTGCCTTTTGTTTAAAAGTCTGACTTCATACTATTGTGAAGTAGTCTTGGGGCTTTATGCCACTGCAATATTTTTCACTCTGTTACATATTCATTATTATTTCATATTGAAAGTTCTACCGCACTTTTAAAGTTTTGATTATCATATCATGCTAATAAACTTATCACAGGTCGGAAGGAGAATTGAGTCGATTGTTCTTCCACTAGAGCTTTTACAGCAGCTTAAGCTTTCAGATTTTCCAGATCAACAAGAATACGAAATATGGCAGAAGAGAACTCTAAAAATTCTTGAGGTTGGACTTCTTATGCATCCTCGTGTGCCACTTGATAAGTCAAATCTTAATTCACAGCGGCTGCGGCAAATTGTTAATGGAGCTATGGATAGGCCTATGGAAACTGGAAAAAACAATGAGTCAATGCAAGTGCTTCGTGGTGCTGTTACATCTCTTGCTAGTAGATCTGATGGGTCCATTTCTGAGATTTGCCACTGGGCTGATGGGATTCCACTGAACCTGCGTCTCTATGAAATGCTTTTAGAAGCCTGCTTTGACGTCAATGATGAAACTTCTATAGTTGAGGAAATTGATGAACTTATGGAACACATAAAGAAGACTTGGACTATTCTTGGAATGAATCAAATGTTCCATAACCTCTGTTTTACATGGGTTTTATTTCATCGCTTTGTTGCAACTGGCCAAGTGGAAACAGACCTACTTGATGCTGCTGATGGTCAACTGGCTGAAGTTGCAAAAGATGCAAAGACGACAAAGGATCCACAATATGCAAAGATTTTGAGTTCTACATTGAGTTCAATATTGGGTTGGGCAGAAAAAAGGCTTCTTGCATATCATGAAACATTTGATACAGGTAATATTGAAGCCATGCAAAGCATCGTTTCTCTGGGGGTGTCAGCGGCCAAGATTCTGGTTGAGGATATATCTACTGAATATCGTAGAAAGAGGAAAGGTGAAGTTGATGTGGCTCGGAGTAGGATTGACACCTACATCAGATCGTCTCTACGAACTGTTTTTGCTCAGGCAAGTGTTTCCTATCAAAATGATGATATAGTAGATTTGTTATCTATAACCTGTGAAATTTGATGCATGACAGCACTTAGAAGCCTTGTGATGAATTTACTTTTAAGAGAGGGACTGAAATGCTGTGTGCTCATGAATTGTTAGGTACTTGGTTCATACTCAGTATTTGATGTTTGAACTACTGTTTTCATTTTAGGTCTTTTTCCTTGCTATGCATGCAGCCCATGCTTTGTTTATGGCTTAAGGTGTAAATATAATTTTGAAGACATATATAGTGAATGGATGGTAAAAGGGTTTTAAGAAGACCTAAACTTGTATGATAGTCAGAAAAGGTCTCTTTTAGAAGGCTATGGAAGCTAGATATCTTTCATATTAAGACTTCCCATTTATATCCAGGTAAGGAGACACTTTCTTAAAAATTTTGCATATCATTTGGACTTTGATGATAGCTGAACTGTCAAGATGTCAGCCTAGTGCAATATCTCCAAGCGCGGTTTCATATTCAAAAAAGAGAGACCTAATATCTGAATCTCAGATGGTAGTAGATTAATTTACTTCAGCTGCTTTTTAACATAATGTGCACATGCACACATGCAAAGTTACAATCAACTTGTACCCAAGTTTTAATCATTTGTGTATGGTTGTGACTGTTGTTGATTTGTTGTGAAATAGAGAATGGAGAAAGCAGACTCGAGTAGGAGAGCATCCAGAAATCAGCCCAATCCTCTTCCTGTTCTTGCAATCCTTGCAAAGGATGTTGGTGAGCTGGCAGTTAATGAGAAGCAAGTGTATAGTCCGATACTGAAGAGATGGCACCCGTTTGCAGCAGGTGTAGCTGTGGCCACACTGCATGCTTGCTACGGGAATGAGCTAAAACAATTCATTTCCGGCATAATGGAATTAACGCCAGATGCTGTACAAGTTCTTAGAGCTGCAGATAAGCTGGAGAAAGATCTTGTTCAAATTGCTGTAGAAGATTCAGTGGACAGTGATGATGGTGGAAAGGCAATAATCCGTGAAATGCCTCCTTATGAAGCTGAAGCTGCAATTGCCAATCTTGTTAAAGCATGGATCAGAGCAAGACTGGACAGACTAAAAGAATGGGTTGATAGAAACTTGCAACAGGAAGTATGCACTTGCTGTTCTTTTTCTTGGTCTTATTATTTGCTTATTTATGGATTCTGTAGACAGATTACTATTTAATTTCGTATTAATATTAATTAATTGATTATATTCTTAGGTGTTTACTTTTGTACTCGGTGCTGATTATTGAAATTATGATGTAAACATCAGTATTATCTATTTTATAATGTTACTAGGCTTCTGAACTGAAAGTTAGTTATTTAAATTCTGCTGTTGTGATGTAGGTGTTATAAAACACAACTTCCTGAAAAAGGTCAGTAGTATAACCGATATGTGTTGATTGTATAATTTAGTGGAGGTTCTGCGATGACATTTATGAGAACTAGGATCCAACATTAAAGCATGTCAATACTTTGACATGTCCTCTAATTGTTGTATTTGCCACTGCCTGCAATTGAAGTAATTCTTTTCCGTATATGCTTTTTTGATATGATTCTGTTGTTAGTTTTTCTTGAAGTAACCTGCTTAGTGCAATGTTTGCAGGTGTGGAATCCACAAGCAAATCAAGAAAGATTTGCTCCATCTGCTGTTGAAGTTTTGCGAATCATTGATGAAACTTTGGACGCTTATTTTCAGCTGCCGATACCAATGCATCCAGCATTGCTGCCTGACTTGATTGCTGGTCTGGATAGATGTCTTCAATATTATGCGACCAAGGCAAAATCTGGCTGTGGTATATCCTTGCGGAACTCAAGAAACTTTTCCATGGCTTCAGATTTTGGGTTTTCTAATGCTTCTATTTTCAATCTGATTTGTAGGATCGCGGAATACATTTATACCAACTATGCCAGCGTTAACCAGATGTACTACGGAATCAAAGTTTCAAGGTGTCTGGAAAAAGAAAGAGAAGTCGCCGAATCCTCAGAAGAAGAATCCGCAGGTAGCAACAATAAATGGGGATAATTCTTTTGGGATATCCCAGCTGTGTATGCGTATAAACACTTTGCATCGACTCCGTACGGAATTGGATGTTTTGGAGAAGAGAATAATCACTCATTTAAGGAACTCTGAATCTGCTCGTACAGAAGATTTTTCAAATGGATTGACAAAGAGATTTGAACTCACACCATCTGCTTGCGTGGAAGGAGTTCAACAACTCAGTGAGGCACTAGCTTATAAAATCGTTTTCCATGATCTGAGTCATGTCTTATGGGATGGTTTGTATGTTGGTGAGCCATCATCTTCTAGAATTGATCCTTTTCTTCAGGAGCTTGAGCGTAATTTGATCATCATATCAGATACTATGCATGAAAGAGTTCGTACTCGAGTTGTTACTGATTTAATGCGAGCCTCTTTTGATGGATTCTTGCTTGTTTTGCTTGCTGGAGGGCCCTCCCGTGCTTTTAATCGACAGGATTCTGAAATAATAGAAGACGATTTTAAATCCCTTAAAGATCTATTTTGGTCCAACGGGGATGGCTTGCCTGCAGAACTGATAGATAAGTTTTCAATCACAGCCAGAGGTGTACTTCCCCTTTATCGAACTGATACAGAAAGCCTCATTGAGCGATTCAGACGTGAAACCTTGGAAGCGTATGGCTCTTCTGCCAGGTCCAGACTTCCACTGCCTCCAACTTCCGGAGAATGGAACCCTACTGAACCAAACACACTCCTTCGTGTGTTGTGTTACCGGAATGATGAATCAGCATCGAAATTCCTGAAGAAAACTTATAATTTGCCTAAGAAACTGTAATAAATTTGAGGTCCTGGGCATGCGAGTAAGGCAAGTCCCAGCTCACATGGGAACTGCATATGAAAGAAACTCCTGTGGCCATGGTTGTATTTGGCAAAGATGACATTGACATGATGGTCACTTTCATGCTTGGATGGGCTGCCAGGTGCCTTGGGAACTAGCAGTGAATTTGTATAGTACACTAGAAGTGTCGTGGCCAAGTCCAAGCCTCTTGGACGGGATTTGGAAGCGGAATAGAAGAAATTAAGAGAGTGTGAGACTTCCGGCACTTGGCTTGTTGAAGGTGGGTAGATATACAGTATTATTTATTCAATTTTTCTAAGTTCACCAGATTCCTTCTGCCCTGTTTTATTTCTTTTCTTCTGTCTATTCTCTACCGCATTGCATTACCTTCTGAGGTTGGTTGTTCCCAATTTGTTTTTTTTCTTTTCTTTCTTAACAAATTCCTTTACATAGAGATGTATTCATATATTAAATGATGCAGGCCTAGTATAGTAGTTTATATTCTTTTCTCATTACCTTGTATTGTAAGGCTGGCTTCTGTTGATTACTGTTTATTTTAATCATATCATATGTTTACCTACTTTTATATATATATTTATATATTAATAGAAGAGGATTGCTTGTGAGAATATGTTTCCTGTAACGGGGTGATAAGTATGAATCAAAATCTAAACTGCGGTTTTACTGTTATTGATAATGTCTTACCTACTTTTCTTGCGCTGTGTTTGCAACTAATTATCGTTCGGCATAAGAAGCTGAGGGGCAAGAGAATAGAAATAGTGGCTCTGACTATCTTTCTATTAAGAACACGGATTTAACTCCCACGAATTTTTTTATTACTCGCCAATTTATAGAACTCGACTGCCCAGGAGAATAAAGCGTTCGTGGGTGGCATGGGTTGAGTTGGGTTGGGTTGGGTTCAAGCAATTCTAATAATGCATTAGAAGTAGAAATTGAAGAAACAACCAGAACGCATGGCTAAATTTTCCTTACCCGTGCAATTCTGTTAATATAGCGGGTCACTGATTTAACACAACTTGGTTCTTACATATCAAATTTATCTACCAACCAACAGTTCCTTCTCGTTAACCAAAATTCGAACAGCACAAAACACCAAGATCAAGATGGAAGATTTATCAAGCTCTAAAAGCATATTACATTTCAAAACCCTATTACAGGAATCTCTTTTCCTGCTAACCATAAGCTATTCTGTCGGAGGAAAAATGACTAATTTTACAATAATGCCAGACACAGCTACAAGATCGATCTCAACTCAAGCTTAGCAACACCTACTAATTGCTACTTGAAGATGCAACCGATTGGCCCCTGAATCATCAGCTGTGTGAAAAAACACAAAGGTTATGGCCCATTCCACAGCATTTGCCAAATGTCAATTTCACCATGGATAATTATGCCTGCTAATGGCTTGATCACCAGGGGTAGCAGGGAATTGGAGTCGAAAGGTATTCTGCATGACTGGCATCAAACAATGTCAAGCAGAGGATTATGATTCCTCTAAGATGGCACGTCCAAGATTTGTGGCAAGAGCTAGTCTGACAGAGTTTAAGGTCTGGGGTGGGAAGTCTGCTTCAACAGAGTCTGGATGTAATCTTGCCATCGACAACTCTTGCAGTTTATTCAACAGAAGGTTTGTTTGAGAGACATTTAGCAGAGGTCGCTCCTCCCAGCTAAGCAATTTCAGCTGCAGAAAGAAAATATGAAAACGCTACTATTAAATTTACAACTATGCATGGATACTAACTGGATAGCATTGAAAAGCATCCTGCAATCTATAAAAATTCCGGTTGCAACATCACCATTCCCTCTCTGTTTTAAAAAATTTTAAAAAGAAAAGGGCTGAGAAGATTTAAAAGAGTTTGGTCTGCAGACACCAGGTCAACGACTCAACATAAATTTGGTAGACTCTACACGAGCAGCGTTCTGGCTCATCACCAAATAAGTAATCCTAGTGCAAAAATAAAGAATAAACTTCAACATTAGTGCCGACTCTTGGAGACAGGGACAGCTTACCGAATCATTTAGAAGAGGTAGCCAGAAACGTTGAGGAGTAGAAGGGCTTTTCATAAGCTGCAGATTCAAAAAGCAGAAATTATTATGGAAATCTGACCTAGAGATGAATTTAAACAATAAAAAAGATTTCTTGCATGCTAAAGGTCTACTATACATGACAATTAAAATCTCTTGTATTTACAAACAGAGCCTGTGCAACCTGCATAGTGTTTGAACAAGTGGACCACCATGACAAGCTCTAAGTGCATAGGAATAATAGATTAGTTTTAAGCATGGCAACATGGCTGTTAGATAAAAGATCACACTTACTGACAACAGTGATTCTGCAGCTACCCGAGCAGCATCTGTAGTTTTTCCATCATAAACCTGCTTAAGGGATTTCTTAAAATCCCTATACCTGTAAGAGAACTAAGGTTAGAAATAAAGAAAGCGGACACAACAGAAGGAAGAGAAGGAAACAAGATAATGATAATCACTTGTCAAACTAAAAGTCCATACTTGTGCAGGAACTCAAGACCACCAGCAGGCTTAGATTCTGAACCCAGTAATCCAATTAAACCTTCCCATTGCTGTGTGCACAAATGTGAATCAATTAGAAAGTGTTACTATCCTTGCAAATAATAAAATAACAACATGGGAAGAGATTTTAAATGAAAAGCACAATGACAGGACTGCTTAATGGAATGGATCGAAACGACGATAACCTTGAAACTTTCATCAGAGATCGACTTTCCAACAGAATCAAACAACTGCTGAGCAATTCTGTTGAGAGAAACTTCATCCCGAGCTTGCCGAAGCCAATAAACTCCAGAACCTTTCTTACCATGTTTCCAGTGGTATACTCCTGCAATCTAGACAATAATGCAAAACAATATCAACACTTGAGCTTTGGGAGTCACTGGATTTGACTTTGTTGAGAATAGTGTATATAGATACAAGTTCCCGAGTGAGCAGTAAAGTTAAAGCCAGAAGAGATTATCAATCTCATATATTTTTGGTGTATGTCCATATGCCAATAAAACATATGATACTTCCAAATGTTATACGTACCTTCATAATGTCTCTGCTGACACTGTCAAGTTCATTAAGACGACAAATCTCCAGATTCTGCACGAATTGTTTTTTAAATAAAAAGTCAACTAGTCATTACTTTAAATGTCAATTCCACATGATCACATCATGGAAGGAAAAAAAAAAAAATCAGACCATCTCATGTTTGTAGAAACTTGATTTGTCCTGTTGCAACAATCTCCACTGTTTAAATCAAAATATTTGGTTGAGCTTTTCTTAAGGAGTTAATTTTATATTTTCAGAGAATTGTTAGTTAATTGACGGATAATAGCATATCACCCATTAACTTTCAATACAATATTTGAGATTGTACAGATTATGCTTAGTCAACCATGGAAGAATCTTTATTCAAAGGCACAGCAGCAACATGGATAAAAGGCTAAGACTGAAGGTGAATCAATCACCTTAATCAGCAGTTCATTATATTGAACAGGCTGCCGGTATAATAGACTCTCCAGCAATCCCATCCCCTGCTTTATACATGATATCAAGTAAATTGGAGCAATCTGTAGACAAAAAGGAACTGA
The DNA here is from genome assembly GCF_019578655.1 of Ricinus communis. Classification (NCBI taxonomy): domain Eukaryota; kingdom Viridiplantae; phylum Streptophyta; class Magnoliopsida; order Malpighiales; family Euphorbiaceae; genus Ricinus; species Ricinus communis. The sequence continues at coordinate 30,613,685 of NC_063258.1, forward strand.
AATTAGTTGAAAAGAACTTGTCAATCAGAAACTGACTAAATTGTTACCCTGAAAATATGATAAAAATTCCATAAGATACATGAAATAAGTAATTCCCAGACACAATGTCACTTTCAACATTTCATATCAAAGAATATCATTTCACTATGTGCAAGGCTGGAATCTTTTTTATCAATACAGAAATAAATCCAAGAATCCAACTACAACCAATAGCGAGCGACTCTAGAAGGGAGCATTTTCTAGCAAAAGGTTAAGGGCATTAAGAATGAAAGAAAATTCTAGCTTCTTTGTGATTTAGAACTTGACTCTTGTTGTATATGATACCAATCAAGTCCCAGGGTGTTCTAATCACTATTTAAAAGGTCCCATCTCTCTACAATCCAGCCCCTTCTATGGTCTTCTGGATTCCTATAAACAATTAATAGGCCCACATTTGAAATAGCATCAGAGACACTATGACTTGTTTGCATTTTACTATTTCATAATTGCCATCTAACTGGATGCTCTTTTAAATGATAACAAGTCTAATATGTCAAACATGCATCTTATTCTTTTAGTCATTACATATGTTATGTCATATAGCTGAACATAGGTCTAAACTAGGGAGAAGAAGGAGTATCAAGCCCTCCTCTTGATTATAATTCCAACTAAATGAACTAAATGATCTGCCATCTTTGAAATGCGGTCATTAATATATATCATCGTTAAGGGCTGTGGACTTACTTGCCAAGTCAAGATATGGGAAGATAGAACTTGAGCATAAACAAGCTGGTGGAGCTCCCCTATACTGATTCCACCCAAGTTATCACGCTCCTCATTTAAAAGCATTTCCGCTTGAACGCTTCCAGCGGTCAATAACTCTATGGCATGAGTCACCATCCTGTCGATGAGCCCAGAAAGATACATTCCACTAATAAGCAGCAGAATTTCAAGCATCGCATAGCCTAACAACATTGCTTTTATAATTCTAAGAGTTGTCTAGCTCCTTCATTTTCCTTTTCTATTTTTGCTAAAAGTATTAGGACTTGAACTCATAGGTACCATAAGAAAGAGAAGATATTCAAGCAGCTTACCAAGGACCAAACCCTCTTGAGCATTCTGCTAATATAACCTGCAGATCAATGAGTTTAAGCATTAAAAGGAAAAACAGTTGAAAATAATAGAGAATTTGCATTTTTAGCATCTGATGCACAAAACCTACCTCAGTATTTTCTCCGAGTATTCCAAGTATAAGCTGCATCAACTTATGCGGGCTGGAAGTTGGTTTCAATTGAATGCATTTCTGAGCTAGGCTGTACATGCTTTCCAAACCCTGACCCCAGAAAAGGGAATAAATGTGAGCTTCAGTTTCACTAGTACATAAATGCTACTAATGACATAGATGGAAGAAATCAACAACTTAATATTATAAGGATTCAAGCTCCAGTAAACCTAATTCATCATGGGATACTAGTCGGCACTTACTACTGTGAATGGCCTAATGTATAGAATGTGAGATATATACATCTCCACCCAATTACAAGTCATGGTTGACAGAATATTAGTGTTTCCCAGCATGATCTGAAGCATGTTTTTCAATCCCTCCCGTGTACGACGGTGATCACACTGAACCCAGAATGCACTGGACTCTAACTTAGTTACTTGTGCTCGCCATCTCTCCCATGCCTAGGAAATTGAAAAATACATATCATAAAAGTGATCAATAGATAGTTCAAGGAAATATAAAAGGAAAAAATGATGCAATTTCCCAAGATCCAAAGATCCAAAAGTACCTTCATAAAGTCAGGCTTGGCTTTAAAGCATTCACCCAATTTCCCAGCTGTTAATCCAGGACGAATGCGTGGCATCTTTGAAACAAGCACAGCAACAGCCTCTACCAGACCATTCTCTGTCTGTTCGATGATATACAAAATAAACATGACAAAGATCCAGCAGCAAGTACACAGTTACAGGTATAAGAGGATGTCCATTAAATCCATAACATGTCAATTACTTTTTTGAGCCCCTATGGGTCTCCATCACATTCTTGGGGCCATTCCTGGCATGAAGGACAGGAATAATGTTCGATATGCACATTTTGAGTTCTAGCAATGTTTGTTTTGACAATAGATATCTACTGTTGCACACCATTGCATACGAGCTGAAACAGTTTTAGGCTACAACATGACAATCTAAAAGGCAAAGTTGTAAGTTGCATGGTAACAAGTTCAAGAACATTTTAGGTACATATACATCACTTGGCTGCTATTAAATTCTTACCAACCTCTCTACTGCCAAGCTGATCCAGTTGATAAGATCCATGCAACCGCAACACTTTCACCTGCAAGTGAAAATGATTGAGTTCTGTTTCATCATATACACATTTCAAAAGAAGCATTTGCTATATTCATCCTTGCTTTTAATGTAACATAGCGCTCAATATGCTACAGCAAAGACCAGAGTTAAGATTACTTACTGCAATCTCTAGCCAACCAACTGCTAGTGCTGATGATATCACCTCCCAAAATTTAGGATTATCCTCTATGACCTTCATAAAACAATTTAAAAAATTTCAAGATCATAGACAACCTAATGAGCAGAAACACTAATAAACAGAAAAATATTAATGCCACAAACCAACTTCTGACAAAAGAGATTTTCTAACCTATACATTGCAAAAATACAAATCTACAGAGTTTTCACAGATGCTCAGTCTAGTTCACCAATGTTCAAAATTAAGGATCGTGTTAACTTCAAATAATAAGAGTCAAGAAAAAATTGCAGACAGAAACCAGGATTAAGAATAGCATGACATAGTAAACCTGTAAGGTGACTAGTTCTTCTTGAAACTCCACAAGTTTCATATAAACTGTTTCCTGTGTGCTGGACAATAGGATATCATAATCCTGCCATGAAGAAGAGGGAAAAAAGAAGAAGATAATAACAGTAATTAAATAATAGATGTAATAATAAACAAATACAATGCTAACAAAATTGAGCAGGTAAAAGATAAGGATGAACATGATCATTACAGACAGCCAGTCAACCATACGCTCGGGAATCCATGATTGGGCCAGCTTATCGGCATAAAAAATCTCCATCAGATCCCATGCAGCCCTTAAACAGGTTGGTCGCTCACGTTTCTGTACAAAATGGTTAGTATAATCTACATAAGAAAGTGAATTTTAAAGTAGAAAAGTATAATAAAGACCTCTAAGAATTCCTTTGGGTCTTCAATCACTGGACCAGCAGTTGAGGACTTGGGATTAACAAGAAATGAACTTATGTCTTTGCTGTATTCCATCACATACTCCCACCTGAAGTTTATCATATTTCTAATCATCACAGAAATATAAACCCTAGTAATCAGGGTGTCAACTAACAAGAAAAAAAAAAAGAAAAAGAGAAGAAGCTAACTCTAGAAATCAATTACCATTCCAGATGATATGGAGAAGGACTTAATTGCAATTTTGATAAGTTGGAAGCACAATTCCTCCGACTTTTAAGGAGCGCATAAGGGGAGACAGAGGCGTACGCAATTCTTCTCCAATACGCATCATTTAACTCTCCATCTCCATTGCCGCCTAGCTTCACCTCCAGTACCTTTCCTCCTATTTCGGAATCAGTGTCGGAATCGGAGAATGGTTGCCGAAAAACTGATATGCGTAAGGAGTTGCCTCGAGCGAAAGAAATGGATACACGGGAAATTGGGGGTTTTAGGCCGTGCCGCAGCGGGTAAACTACGGACACTTGAGATTCTGGCAAGTAGGGGACTAATACATTACTACTGATTGAATCCGACGCACCGCCGGAAGCCGACGGGACGCCTGGCATTTAGTTTGGGAAATCGGGAATTAGGGTTTAGGAGGGGTTTTCCCTAAGAACTGGCGGAGAGAGAGAGAGACTGAGTGAGCAATACTTTTTAACTGATGCCTATAAAACGCACCGTTTCCCGCTAGAAAATTTAGTTTCTTGTTACTCTGATAAGGGCAAAGAGGACGGTGACTAAACCAAATTTATCATTTCATTAATATATAGCAATTTAATTATAATATATGAATATTGAGCTTTAAATTTTTGACAGCTTATATAATAAGAAATGACAAAACACCATTACAACTGCAAGAGCTCTCATGCCATTCCAATTTAGCTTTGGTGGCCATGTCCGAGGAACCAACAGAAATTGAAGAATTATTATTGCCAATTCTTCCTATTATTATCATTCTTTTGGGTTCTACGTTCGGATGTAAAGCAATAATTACACAATAACATTATGAAAATTTATTTAAACACAGTTTCAAATCTGAGTAAAATTTTAAGTTCAATCTCAATCTCTCGCTTCATTTGTAATGAAAAAAGATTATTGATATTCGGAAAAAAGCTGACTGGATTGCAGTTAAATCAGCTATATCTTTTCATTAAGAAGCTTATTCTGCTGTACTAATCTGTATGTATATGTTTTGGAGAATCACGCGTGTATATAATAAACCCTTACAATCTTCACAGATCATATAAACGCAAGACTCCGAGGAAGTACAACATGTATTAACTTTTAAGTCGTGCTGCAGGTAACCAACTTTCTTGTGTCTCATTTTTTCAATTTTCACTTTCACGGCACTATTTTCCTGGAGTTACAGAAGGGAGATACTCCTGTATGATTTCCTGGATCCTTCTCTTCATCTTCTTATCTTTGACACCTGCAAGCATGTTTCGGTAAAAGATTTCCAACCTAATAAGCTTACTGCGATCTGCTGATTCTAACATTTCTTCCCACGCTTTTGCAATATCAAAAGTATCTGAATTCTGCAATGAGATTGGAAGATCATCTTCTGCAAAAGGTTTCCCAAAAATTGAACCATGAAGTATACCAGCATACCGCTCCATTATGGTAAGTTTAGACTGAAGAAGCTTCATCTCCTCCATCGCCAACGACAGTTTATTCTCCATTTCTGTAACTTCTTCAGATCCCTTCTTTACAAGATTATCCTCCTCAACACTGTTGTTTGATTCTTGGTTCTTGACAACCTCCGTCAGTGGAGGCCACAGCATAACACCAGGAACCAAAACATCTATCTCCTTCCCATTTCCAAGGGCTCCACTTCTTCCTCTGCCCCAGGACCAAAGTTTATATCCGCCATTTGTGACAAGAACAGTATGGGCAGCCCCACAAGTAATTTGGACTGGATCATTGAATTTAGTTCCTGTGATTAGTAGGGGAGAAATAGCATCCCCTGCATCTGTTCCAGTAAATCTAGCATCTGGGCAAAGTCCAAGCCCATTCATCATTCCCCATGACCACACATCTCCAGCGGATGAAACAACACTTGTATGAAATAAACCACAATCAACAGAGATCAAGTATGCATACTCTGGCAATTCTTTCACAGGTTCAGGTTTCAGTGCATTTTGGGTGGTTCCGAGCCCAAGCTGCCCATTTTCTCCTAAGCCAAATGTCCAGCATGTACTTTGTAACTTGTCATTTGGTCTCTTTTTGCAGGTGAGCAAAGCAGTATGAAATGCACCACATGATACCTCATACACAGCCCAGGGAGAGTCCTGGTTAAATGTTTCAACAATTTCAGGGCAGACTCTGCTCTCTGTATCTCCCAGACCCAACTGGCCATGATTATTATTTCCCCATGAGTAGCATAGCAGATCTTCACCTTTATATGTTTCCCCCTCGCTGACCAATGCTACAACATGTTCATTTCCACATGCCACCTTAACAACAGTGTGACCATAGAAATCCCAGACAGGAATAGGAGTGAAACTGCTCACTAGGGAGAAACCACTCTCGCTGTTCTGTTGGGGACAATTCCCCCACATCCACAGGGCCCCAAGATTATCAATTGCAAGAGACATCATTCCACCAGCTTTAACAGAACAAACCTGTGATATAAAGAAATAAAGATTTACTTAGGAAAGCTGAGAACAAGGAAAAATAATGATTTAAATCACGCATACCTTCAGTGGTACTTCTCTATTTGTTTCTGATTCATTTGTTGCAGAACCAGGATATATCAACTCATGGAACTGCTCCATCATGCGAGGCACTGCAGCATTTTCTTCATTCCCACCAAGTTGGCCATCCATACAAAAGTTAAGGTTGCACAGAATACCAAGACTACTTTCTTCTCAGGAAGCGCAGAAAACAAACACAATAACAATTACAGAGATAACTAAATTCTGACATAGCAGCAAATGCATTGGAACTGAAATATAATACCAGGATCAAGGATACAGATATTATAACCCCAGCACCAAACTGATCCATCATCTGACATTACATAGATGAAAAACAAAATTAGAATAGCTAAATTCTATTCGAACTCCTATCTGTAAAATTACTTATCAGTCAAAAGACTAGGCTTAGCTGTTCCATTAACATCCAATAGTTTACATCTTATAGATATAGATTGATTTAATCACACGAGCAAGAGCAAAAAGAATATGTATAAGTAAAAATAAACAAAAAGGCCACAAATTTCTCGAGTGCAGCGACAAAAGTGAGAAAATATTCAATTCGATCATAGGATCAGCAACTATTATAGTCAAGCAGGCAATAACTTTTCTTCTGTTTTATTTAAATCATCAATTTTGACTAACAATTAATACCATAATGGTGTCATAGCCAGAATATGATATAGATTTGGGGAAAAAGTACTAGAACAACTAAGGAGAATCTTATTAGACAATTTTAGCCTTCTTAGGATGGTGCGAGAATTGAATTCAACTGATTTCTTGAAATGTCATGTCTTTTGTTGCATGATTTCATTTCTTTCAAAATGCTTTCTCACATGCTTTGTCTTTTAAGTTGAAAGAATTGGATTCTAGCTATTATATGCTTTCCAAACACAAGAAATGACTAAATAATATTTAATTGAATTAAGTTCATGCATTTTTACACTTCCCAGACAAACTCTCTTTATAAGAGCCACTAATACTGCTATTTAATTTCTAACCCAGAAAAAGAAAAGATAGAAAATTTAATAAATCTATAAACCAACCAACCTGCAAGAGCAACACTGTGATAAGCTCCAGCAGCAATTCCCACAAACTTGAGCTTTCTTTCTTCAAATTCCTCACACATATCGAACTTGACTTTAACTGGGTAAAGCTCATCCTTTTCTAAACCAGTCCCAAGTCTCCCAAATGTTCCTCTTCCCCAAGAATACACGCACCCATCTCCTGCAATCCAATTAAAGATCAAACTTTTCCGATTTTTATGTTTATGGAATCAAATTTTTAATATCGATTATTTATATATTACCTGTAAGCGCAAGAGTATGGGCTTCTCCGGCTGCCACAGAGACTACTTTGCAAGATAAATTACCGGAACCGCCAGTAACTGCTCCGATATCCTCCATTTTATCCGGCGAAAGAGGTGAGGGAGAATGTCTTATCAAAGTAGTGAGGTTTTGGTTAGATAGATTGGTGAAAGAATGTTGATTTTGCTGTGGGTGATTTTGCACAAGCTTCAAGGTGTGCTTAAATGGTTTATCATCTTGCAGTAATACAGTGAGTACAGTGGCAACATTAGGATTTGGAGCGATTTTTTTGCGAAGGAGTTCGTAAATTGGACTTTCCTTTTATCTATTTATTTATTTATTTCTTAAATTAAGATGTATGTAGTTTTATGGAGGTGCATTCTTTAAAAATATTTCTCCTTCTTTTATACTTAACAAAAGAAGAAATTCTCTTTATGTTATTGTTAATTGAGACTTAATTTAATTTTATATTCTCTTAATATTGTTGTTAGAGTAAAACAAGATTTAATAAAATTGATTTTCAACCCAGTAATAAGGTGAGGTTATTTTAAGAATAAATGTAGAAACCTAAATATTAAAAGCAATTGTATCTTAATTCAATTGATAAACTAATTTTAATATGGTCATTTGAACAAAGAATGTACAAAAACTTAAGTCACAAAAAAATATTAGAACCTCAACTACTAAATTAAATTATAACTAAAAATATTTGAATTAGAATTCTCATGTCTTTACAAGTGTGAGCAATTATTTTTTAATTAGTTTTTTGATATTTGATTTTCTTAGTTTCTCATTGGTTAAAATTTTTATTAATCCTATGTGTTTAAATGATAATATTTTAACAGTAAAAATATTGATTCAATTTTTTTTTTTTTTTTTTTTTTATTATTGCCATTGGTATATATCATCTCAATAAATTTATTGATAATATTTGGGGTATTATCCCTGCCGCCATGCTGCCGTGCAGCTATAAAAGAGTAGAATTGTAAAGTTTGTCCGACTGTCAAGCATACAATTTGAGTAACGTATTTGCCTTCTCTTTCTATATTAGATAACTTGTATTCACATAAGATTTCCTGAAACTCAATTAAGAGATTAGAGATCAGATTTTAAGTTATAGTCAATTATCAGACAATGACCTCTGTCCAAGTGTCCTGCAATAGTGTTAAATTAATCCTTTTTGTACCTCTCTTGAAGTTATTAAATGTTTTTGTACCTTTCTTGAAGTTATTAAATTTTCAAGCAAACATTATCCAAGTATTGAAGCAGTAGTGTCAGAACTAGAACATGGCTAATCTTGTGAGAAAATCTAGATCCACTGTAAAGGATTGTAATAATTTTGCAACAACATTGATTACAATATTAAAAACTGTTATTAAGAATAAAACTAAAACTAATTTTTCCTTGCTTGCTACTTGGATTGAGTTATTAATGTTTCTACATGTATGTAAGATTTGGTGTAGCTCATATCCTTTTGTTGTTGGAAGTCGATGTTTTAAGATTTATGAATTGATAGAGTTGTTTTAGATCAACCATTATAAAGATCTTTAAGTGAAATGAAAAGGGGACTTTTGCATCAAGTGCAAATTGAAAAACATCATTATATTATAAGGAAAATTAAAATTTGTGATTAAAAATTAAAAATATGATATTTTATTTTATTTTTATAGCAAGAAGAAAATATTGTTGCTAATAAGCTTTTTTAAGTTTATAATAGCAAAAAAATTTCAATTTACTTTTATTGTTGCTATATATTTTTTAAAAAATCTTTAGCATATAATAAATTAATAAAAATAGGCTTAATTAAAATCTATCGAACTATCAAAATACAAAGAAGTAGACCCTCTTAACTAAAATGTTTCAAGAAATTATTAATAAAAAAATTATTTTATTTATATTTTACCAAAAATGGCGTCAAACAGATTTCCTGCATTTTCTTAATGACTAAACAGAGACGAGATTTGTAAAATTCAAAGTTAGCTCTCCCTTCGTTTTAATTTATCAATGATCAAAATTATTAAACTAATCTTTACTCCTTATTAGGCAGCCTATAAATAAGAGTTAGATATTTATCCGTGATAGAAAATTACCAGAGTTTGAAAAGGGTATAGATAAGTTTTTAGATTTTGCTTTTGCTCATAATGAAGGAAGAGATCATATTTGTGTCCTTGTTGCAAGTGTAACAATGCAATTATAAAGACAAGAGTCAATGTCAAAAGGGACATATTGCGTTGACGAATGATAGAGAGCTACACTAAATGGGTCTATCATGAGGAATCATTGTTTGAAACTCAATCGAATCATGGCGAACAATTGTTTAAGCACTTATTGGTAATATTTTTTTTTTATTATCTTAATTTTGAATTTTCTTATAGATTATAAGTAGAAGAAATAAAAGAAGTCGTGCTCAACAAATTGTGAACCATATTAGTAGTCAAAAATTCTTTCAAGCAATTAGCTATGCTATGGTATAAAGTAATTTTTGATGATTGTCTTTTACTCGCTTGTTGCAACAATTTAATTTGGTCAATATTTAAATTATTTTCTACTTATGTATGTGTTTTATAGCAAGAAACAACTACAAAAGAACTTGATGTAATAGAGCTTTGAAAAATGACTCATATGAAGTCTACTGGGACTTAGGTGGATTATCGCTCTGAAGAGATTTATGTGAGTATTTTCTGTTTTTATTTCTAGCTTCATGCTTGTTGAGCAATTATGTAGTTATTAAACAAATTTTTACTATCTCTACTTTTAGTTGACCATTTTGTAAAAAATAAAATAAAATGGGTGCATATGGTGAACTTGTATTGTTATGCAGGAGAGTGTACTTGAGATTATCTCTAACCAACCGAAAAAGAGAGAGGGAGAAGAAGATAATATTATTCAAATAACGAGAAATCAAGCTTTTCGCATGATGGTTGGTAAGAAATCCGGCTATATTCGAGGATAAAGGCGAGACTCTAAACCTGTAAAGGTTACAACTCAAGAATTTATTCAAGTACAAGTTGCGAGGGCATAGAAACCACATAATGAGATTCGAGCAAGAATTCGGAATAAAATATGCTCTCCTTATTAGGCTAAAAATATTTGGCGCAAGCCATATAGTCTAACGATGGATATGCTCAACAATTACTTTCTTTTTTGCTGCCTTTATCATTTCCATTATAGCTGCAAATTCAACGAATTCAATTGCATCGTTTATATTTCAATAAAACTGAAAAATTATATTTCATCATGAGCTTTACATTATTGTTCCTTTTATATCTAGATTGGGATTTAATTAATAGACCAAATAGAAAAGAATAATTATTGAAAATGATTCTAATTTAGTTCATACCTTATTAGAAGTAAAAAAAAAAATGAATTTATGAGAATTTTTGACAAAAGAAAATTACAATCATTCTAATATTTTATTGATTGGAGGACGAACGGACAATGGATTATGTTATTCTTTTTATATTTGTTATAAAAGTAAAAATATATTTTGTGTATAAAAAATGACTTGAACTATAATTTTTTATATTTAATATGAAACCTCTTACTATTTGAATTAGATTTTAAATTTAATTATTTTTTAAAAATAATATAAAATGAGATGATTTTCTATGAAAAATAAAAATTGAAATTTTTTGAAAAAGAGAAATAGTCCTCCACCCAAAACAGATAGTGAAAGGTTTATTTTTCGGCCAGTCCTAGAACATGGCACCCTTGGCCTTGGTGTTTTCTGTTTGATTGTATTGCAAAGCCCAATGAACTGATATCAAGCTTAGAATATGGAACAAATTCCATGATTCTAGACAATATACCCGAGAAAAATAATCAATGAAAATTCTAATATGAAACTGAGGAAAGGATGATTAAATCTACCGCAAATATACATGAACATCTATGTAGTATTTACAAATCAAATTAACACAAATATACATAAACATCTATGTAGTATTTACAAAGCAAATTAACCAGCCCACAATAACATTATTCATTTCATAATCTCACACATATAATTCAACCAGCACAAAGACCTGCACCGTCAATACCCGTATGATAACCATCATCACTAACATAAGCTGATAAATTCAAATACCTTTCTTGATCATTTCTATGATCTCTCCATCTGGCTCGACAAATGACACAATTACCACCTCTTCTTCCCCTACTCTTCCTCCACATCTTCAAGCACTCTTCATGAATCACATTCTTGCAAGTCCCACAAGCCACAGCACCTCTCTGATCTACGCCGTCTTTCTCTATCTCATCAAGACAAATAGGACACGTCGTTCCATCTTCTATCTTCATATTATTGTTATTATTATTATTATTATTAGGTCTCAAAAGACTATCTTTCTTTACCTGAAAGAATAGCTCATGAAATCTCTGACGAACGCCCTCGCTGGCTAGCGCTTCACCTGATGTGGGTGTACTAAGTAGGTGGCTGACCCTGCATGGCCGGAGAGTCCTTCGTCGGAGACATGTATCGTTGAGGGAAACACCCAATACACGAATCAGAACAAAGAGTATGTGTTTGCACGGAGTTGTACGGTCAGGGCAAGTGCATGCAGGATTGGTGGTTAAGGTGACTGTATAGACATTTCCTGTAGCACCTAAGATAAAGAAATTTGATTCGGACCGGTGGAGGAGTTTGAGGTGGTGGCGGAGTGCTCGGAATATACGATCTGCTACAGGTTGGGTTCTCCTAGTGCGGAGGTAGAGACGGTGGTGGGAAGAACTAGAGGCAATAGATGCCATCAATTCGGATTAGGGTATGCAAGAAATGGTAGTTATGACGGTTTGTGTTGTAAGAAGGTAGTTAGATAAGAAAACAAAAACAAATTCTGAGAAATAAAGAAAGGGTTGTGTAAGGGATATACTTTGTCAAGTTTTGTGGAGCAAGAGATGGATAGCGGAAGGGGAAGAGAAGTGTAAGCTTTGGGCAAACTGTTGAAGGTGGAAAATCGTTTCGAATGGTGTTTGTGCGAATATGGGTTAGAATCTTAATTACAATTAATTAATTTATTAAGCAGTCTTATATCAAAAACGTTTCCCCTATGAATTTATACGTTGTTGGGATGAAAATGCACACTTTTATATTATTTGATTAATGAATTAATATACAGTTTATTTTTTAATATAATTATACCCTTTTATATTGGTTTGTTATGAAAATAAATTATTATAAAATCAGAAAATTGTTAACTACTTGTAGTGTATTAGATCTATTATATGAGTAAATAATATGTATTTATAGTATTTTATATTTGAATAAACACTTTGAAATCTTAAATTATTTTCATCATTATACTTGTAGAATGACATACTTATATAATGGCAGAATTGTACATCCGAAAAGGCAAAGACTGTTATATATATAAAACTTATTGATTATACACAGGTAGCATTTGGTTATTTGAAATATTAATCACTGCTTATTATATTATTGAATTATTGACCTATTATGAAATATTTGTAATGCACATTTTTAAATCAGAAAGAAAAGAAAAGTCCAAAAAATTTTAAATAGAAAAACAAAACAAAACAAAGAAATTAATGTAATGAACGATTAAAATCATAATTTACTCGACTACCCAAAGTACAAATATAAGATGGGGAAAAAGAAAATCAATTAATGATGCTATTTTCCGAGAAAACCAAGCATAAGGAAAGAAAGAAACGACGCCGGTTTACCTTCAGAAAACGTATCCCACTGACCATGCTTTTAAAACGACTTCGTTGTCCGCTGCTAGAAAATGCTCTCAGCTCTCATCTCCTTCTCCTATCAGTATTTCAGTCTCTCAGTTGTCCACTGCGCAATCGACTGTATCTAATATGTGGGGATTATCTAAAAACCCATCTCAGCTTTTGAACAAGGTACTTTGGACAACCATTCGTTTTATCTAAAAGTCCCGCTTTTCTTTCTTTTCTTTTGCTTTTTCTTAATTCACATGCTCCTTTTGTAGCTAAAAATTGATTTCTTATTTCAATCTGAAGGCTTTCTATGTAGAAGCCTCATGTACTACTGTTTTTATCAAGTGGGCATTTATATTTTTTTTTTGAAAAACTATGAAATTCTTTATTTTAACTAGGCCTAACCAATGCTTATAAGTTATAATAAGCTAAGCTTATCTAAGTGGGTGTTTCAGTTCAGTCGTCATTTGTCGTTCACTTTTTAGTTAAAGATTGTTTTGTTTGTGCAATCAGAAGCAGCATAAGCAGGAAAGAGAAGGAGGATTAACAGAAAGTTTCAGGCTAGAAAACTTTATCCCTGGCCTTGTTATTGGTTTCATTTTCGGGTTGTTTCTGGATTTAACAAATCCCATAAAAAATTCTTTCAAGAAGAAGAATTTCTCTGGAAAGTCACAGCAACAAAGTTTGGTCTCTTACAATGGTGATCCAGAGCTTAAAATGGTTTGTCTTTAAGTGTTTTAAGCCTTTTCTTCATTGCTTGGATTGTCTTTATTAAGTATCTAAAATGCAATTTGATTCAGTAGATGCAGATTTTAGTTATCTATGTTTTATTGGATGTTTTGGTTTTCTGTTAATGCCAAGGAAGGACCAGCTCGCTGAATTGCGGGACTTTATCGAATGCTGTTTGTATAATTTAGTATGCAGTTGTTTGTTACTTTGGATGGGCTTTTAAAATTATGGCAGCATTCTGAGTGCCAACGGTAGCATGGTAACCATACAACTTGAAGTTAAGGCTTCTAAGGCTATTTAATTGTTATTGGGTGCTCATTTACTCTTTTTTAGTCCTTTTACTACTGCAATTACTTCCTGAAATTGACTTGATTGATTTCAGGCTATGACAAAAAATTGTTATTAAAATTTTTATTAGTATTATAAAAAATTTATGCAAGTAGGTTGGACCTACCTTTGAAAAGGAAGAATAAATTTCGGAGAAACTTTAATACAGAACTTCAGAAGTTTTGCTTCATTTCTTAGAAATGGCAAGTTGATGGCAAAGATTTTGAAGATTCTAGATGCTTGGTTCTGGAGCTATCATGGAATTTTTTTGCTTCTGCATATGGCATGTAGTCTTTCTTCACCTTTTTGCTAAACATTACGGTGCCTAGTAGCTTGTTGACTATACATGGATTAAACCAATAAACAAATGTAAGAGAAAGGTGGAGTTTGTTGCTTAACAGTGTAACTGTTTCTATAGAGTTGAGTTCTATTGATGTAGATCTGGATGTCAAAAGAGTTATCTGTCTGGCAGGTTCTCGTAGTCAGACAAGACCTGAAGATGGGTGCCGGAAAGATTGCATCTCAATGCGCCCGTAAGATACCTAAACTTCAATAGTTTTAGGTTTTTAAGATATCTAAACTTCAATAGTTTTAGGATTTTCATTCTTCTTTTTTGGGTTTAGAATACTTCAGTTTTGTTGCTGCCAATTCTCTGAGCTTTTATTTCCCAATTTCTTCATCATTTATCTGAATGAACTATAATTTACTTACATGCAGATGCAGCCACTGGCATGTATTCAGAGCTGATGCAAAGGTACATGGATGTTTTTTCTTTTTTGATGATAAAGGTAATGTTAATTATGAGTATTTTCTTGCAATTCTAGAAACTCTTGGAGAGACATCATGTTTAAATTCTTCCAGATATGATACGAGCAGTTCTTGGCAAAATAAGAAATAGGTTTACTTGAATGAATTGTTCAAGGAAATTCAAGAAATATAAGCTTCATCAGAAGTTGGTGAAAAAATTTAAATGAAAGCATAAGCTCTTTGTCCTTTCAGTCCCAGTCATCTAGTCAGAAGTACAATTTTCTTTTCTGTTACAGTGACACAAAAATAACTGCCTTCAGACTGTTGGTTTGGTGTTACATGCTGCATGGTTGTAAGTAACTGACATTGTTATTTTGAGTTGCATTTTTTGTATGCTTTGCAGCCAACAGTTACTTTTGAGTAGATGGGAGCAATGTGGACAGCCCAAAATAGTTGTTACATGCAGGAATCAACAAGAAATGTAAGCAGGTGATTTCATTTGAATAATGCAGCTGTCCAGAGTCAGTAATATATATATATTTTTGTGCCCTAAAAGTGCCTCAGTTTGTCCTTTATTGGTCATATTGCTTCTCCATCAGGAATAAACTTCAGGAAGCAGCTGATAGCATTGGCCTCCCAACCTTTGTTGTTGCAGATGCTGGACGAACACAGGTACACTCTGTTATAATAATAAAATTGATACAATTACCTTTTCAGTCCAAAAATTACTTGGTGGGATACAGCATATAAATGAAATTCAGAATCAGGAGTTTTATGTGATTTCAGTTTAGCAAATTAGAATTTTTCTTTTTCTTTTCTTAGCCAGTAGCCGAGAACACAAACAAGGAGCGTGGACCTTAAAAACAAGAAATTTACTATAGATATTCTAATCACGCTGTTCTTCTGGACCTAGTTGGTTCCTGGATGTGCAATTCTTATGTCCCTTCCGTGTTGATTGATAGTGGAATTTGGGGTGGGTATGGAGTCACCGGAGTAGTTATTTCCTTCTTTTCTCGGCATGGATAAGTTCTTACTATTGAAGGTCCACATTTATCTGGTTCCAAAAATATGCTCAGGTCTTGGGCAATACATAGTTTGAATTAACTTATCTTCGCCACTTACTGCCTGCATATTCAGTTCTGTCCAGTAGAATCAGTTTATATTCTATAGAGGGGGACATACTCTTAGTCGTCTTTATACCACATGATTGTTTCATTATATTATAACCTTGGATGTACCTTTTGATGGAAAAAGGATTCGTTTTTGCTGCTCATGAGTTTAGGAATGTCATTTTCTTGACGAAACAAATTACATTAATCAAATTTTAACCTTTCTTCCGTTTTACACAGGTTTTGGCTGGATCGAAAACTGTCCTTGCAATTGGACCTGGTATTTTCATATCTTTGTTGGTTTTGAGCTTGTTTATTTGGTCTCCTTTATGCTTGTTATCTTTTCACTACTGTATATGTGATTAAGTGAAACCTACAGGCTTTCAGAGATATTATCATATCTAACACTGTAAACAACACATTCAAGCAAGGACCTGCAAATTGACGCTGTATATTTTATTGTTTCTGGGCAGGGTCAAAAGCTTCAGTGGATGCAGTCACTGGGAAGTTGCGCCTGCTTTGACACTGGAGAAGAATAACATGATGTATTTCAGTTAGATCTCTCAGGTTAAATGGCTCAATTTCTTTGCCATTCTTTCTTCATATTCTCAAAGGGGCGACACATTTGCTTTATGGTAGCCTGTGGTGCATGGTCAAGGTTGACCAGACCAGCCTGCAAGCAATGGCCAAAAGATAAATTTTCCACCATTTTCATTGAGAGGAAGCTTGTTTCTAGTTGAATACTATGCTCCACAAGGTGACCTGCAGACCCCCCCATTGTTTTCTGAAAGAAATGGAGTAAAGTTCACATGTTATCTTGTGATCTCCATTGCTGTTCTATTTCTATGTATAATTATAATCTAAAGATTCAGACATTTAATTTGATGTACTGTATTGTAGCAACTGGAAGGAAAATATATGTATGATCCTTCCCGAACTGCAGTTCGGGCTAAATTACCTTCATGGTCCCTGGATTTTGGAGCTATTATCACGAAAGTCTCTAATCTTTAATTTGTAACATTAAATTCCTCAAATTTTGATTTCAGTATCACTAAATTCTTTGGATCCTCGAATGAGAAAATAATGTGGCAGTCTAAGTGGAATACATCATTAATATGTGTCCCACGATTTAAAAAAAAAAAATTCCACCTTTTTCATCTTATCATTCTTCTTTCTATCTCTTTAAATTCTAAATCAATCATAAAATTACCATTTTCAAACTGAAAGAAGAAAATACCACTCTATTTTCATTCTCATCATCTTTTAAAATCAAAACAACAATTTCACTTCTCTTAAATTCACATCTAAAACTTAAAATCTTATATTTGTTCTCATCATTCATCACTTGCTGCCGCCACAATGGTTCATCTTTCTCCTTCACCTAAAAACCAATTATTATTAAAGAATACAACAACATCACTACCACAATTCCGCGAAACAATAAATCATAAGAAATTAATAAATTAAACAAAATATGTTAATGTCTTTCAATATGAAATTGATGGAGAAGTGAGAGAAGACACTCTCTCTTCCTAACAAAGAAGACACCATGATGGAAATTGTTGAGATAAAATTTCGTTTCTTTTTTCATTTTCTTTTATCTTTGTCAACAATTAGTGTTTGAACTAAGTGAGAAAATTAAAAAAATATATTTTTTATTGCATGAATTGAGGAATGACTAAAAAGCAATTAGAAATGATAAGGAAAATATTCTTTTATATGTTTGGTTACTGAGAAAGTCATAATAAATGAATCATATAAAAAAAAAAAGAGAAAATGATAGCGGGACACATGTTGTTGGTATGTCCCATTTAAATGACATGTAACTTTTTTTTTTAAAAAAAATTACCTTATAAGTTGCTACATCAGTTATCCATCGATACAAGTAACAGCATAAAGTTTAATGATATCAAAACTAAAATTTAGAGAATTTAGTATTAAAAATTAAAAATTATGGACTTTAGTGATATCAGCCCTAAAATTTAAAGATAATGAGAATAATTTAGTATGTAATTTATAAAAATACTATTATGGTGGAACTCAATATCAATTATTTAAAATCCCTCTAGCTATTCAAATTTACATCATTCAATTATGTTTTTTTCTTCTATATTGATGTCGTTTAACTATATTTTCCATTGGAAGTGATAATTCTAGCATTCCTTAATCTATGCTGATCAAATATTGCGATAATAATACTAAATTCATTAAAGAAACACATAATATTTAGATGAAGTAAAAAAAACCCGTGTCTAAATTTTACAGTACATATAAATAGAATAAGCTTTTAGCATTTCTCTCTTCTCATATAAAAGTATTTTCCATAACTCTAATTACGGATGGTCATCATTTTCTTACAAACTTTTTCTCTTTGATTGATTGTTGATGATGATTTAAGTGTGTTTAAACGACGTAGTTCCGAGCACCTCTAGGGGACAAGGGAATTTAGATGAATAAATAACAAAATAAATGCAAAACCCTACAAAAATCCCTAAACCCCCAATGTACAATCACAAAATCTGAAAAATCCAATTTAATGATTTTGTTTCTCCAAAAACCCTAAATCCAAAAATTGATCATTTTGAAAATGGCGTCTCGCTATAGATCTATTACAAACTCAAGTCTCACACTCCTCAAATCCACCGTCAACAGGCCTACACTCAAACCCAACTCCATACCTTCTCTTCTCTCTTCTCGCTCTTCTCTTACATGTTCAAGGCAAGACTACTTTTTATCATAATTTTAAATTTGCTGTTGGTTCATGCGATTCAGTATGTTTTCTCATGTGGGTGTTCTTTAAATGATACAAAGTTGAAAATTTTAGCAATTGGGTTTTGAGTTTCAGGTCATTTCCGCGATTGGGTGCTCTCCAATCGCTGCTTCCACTGCACTCTGCTGTCTCTTCAGCTAGGCTAACCTCGTGCCTTGGTATCGATTCGAGGAGCTCTAGGTCGTTGTCTCAGGGTATGCTCTCCAGTGCAAACCCAGGAGTTTGATTTAATCTCCAAATCTTTTTGTTTTAGTATGTGTAAGCAACTTTTTCACTCTATGATTGGTTCATGTTTATTGGTTTTGTAGTGAACAAAACCTTTTTTTTTCTGGTAGTGTTTTCTTAGGTTTTGAATGCAATTATTCACATTTAACTACTGGTCATGTTTGTTGGGGGATGTTCTGTCGGGGAATTAAGGTTTATAACATTTTAACAAAGAAAGCATATCTAGATAAGTAAGAACACAAAATCTTCAATACTATTTAAGTTTAATAGTTAGCTTCCATTCACCAACCAAAAAAAAAAAAAGAAAAGAAAGGGAAACAGCTTAGTAATAAGCTTTAGTTTTGCATCATAAATAAGCTATTGTTAGGTGGTCTTACTTAATTGCTGATATGACATCCTGAATCTTGATAATGATGCATACATAATAGTGTTTGGATATAGCATAAAGCATTAGCCTGCTTATGGTTCATGATTTTAATTCAAATCCTTTTGAAACTAAATAGTCACTCTTGTTGCTGCTTAAAATATATCCAGTGAAGGCTCAAGGTTCTTGCTTTTCATGTTCTTGCTCATTTTATGACTGGTATTTTACATGTGAAAGAAGTTTCTGTTTTATGGGAAGATAATTCAATCGTGCCAAATTTTCTTTCTTGATAAGTATCATCATTTAAGGAAAGGAGAGAGGAGGTATGGGCTTAAGATTAGAGTACTGAAGTGTCAAGCAAGTCCAATTAGGATCTGCTTCTTTTCAGTAGGAATGACCTCTGCATTGAAGATTTCTTTAAAGTAGTTTAAGGAAAGATTTGTGATGCATTTAAGACATGGAGAATGATGATTGAGTAAGCTCTGCGGGGAGCATGATGTGAAATTTAGGCTTTGGCAAAGGGAAAACTAATTCTCTTTTAAGGAACATGACTTCATCTTTTTAAAATGGGAAGTCAATTTTTAGTTATCACAAATTCTTTAGAAGAGAAGGAACCTATAACAGAATTAAAAAGTCAAAATCTTTAGTCTAGCAACCAATATGAATCCTTTCCGGTCATCTAGGGCCATTTGCAGCTGCCACTAGTTCCCGGCTTCATCTATAACTTACCATTTTATTTAGTAAGCTCATATTCACCCATAAATAGAAAAGCAGAAAATTGTTGTAAGTGTCGACCTTATTTATTGAAAGAGAATCAATACTTTATAACTTATTCTGAAATGCCAAAAATTATTTTCAAGTGACTTTTACAGTTGCATCCAGACAACAGAAAATGTTATTTGCTTCTCATAGAAGGGTATGCATAAAGAATTTATTTTCCATGAAGCAAACAGTGTCCTGCATTGCAGGAATACACTGAAGATTAAATTCAAATGCCCTATGATACTTGCTGCATTCCTTATGGTGTAAAGTGTCTTGGGGAGGCAACTAGCATCTTTATGCCAACTCAGTTGGAAAGCTCTCTTAATCTACCTTTTATCTCTTAAGATATTTTTTGCAATATTTTTTAGGTGCTCTCATGCAGTGGCATTTTAGTACTGTCATTGAGTTGAATTTCTTTTAATTCTTGTCAAAACAGTTACTAGCACTATAAGCATGTAGCATTCATGATCTATCACCCATCTGTTTTGTGCCAAGAAATAAATTGCAAGCTTACCGAAAGCATCAGTTCTTCTGAGAAAAAGTTTACCTAAAGAGACTTGGGGATTTTTTATATTCTTGTTTTTGTAACTAGTTTCTTTTTTGGGTTTATAGAAGTACCTCTAGTTATACATTTATCAAAAGAAAAGCTTCTGTAACAGATTTTGCATCCATCATGGTAAACCTTCTGTTGTTTCTTGTCTTTCTTACATGGGAACTTTAATGGCCCAAATAATCTGTTCTCCTATCCCATCTATATGTTTTGTCAATACATGCAATCTGTTTTATGGCTTGTAATATTAGTGAATTTACATGATTAAAATGTGGGATGACAAGCATGTGATAGATCAGGAAACCTCCATTAGGTATAAGGTAAAATAGGTTATGTGATTAGTAGTGGACTCCCATGTGACTGGCTCTTTGGGTAGAGTACATCATTTCGTCTTCAATGGAGATATTTATTGATGCTGGTATGCTCTTTCTTGGAGATTTGACCATATATTGACAATGGTCTGAGTTATAATTATCGGCTTAAGTATCTCAAGGAATGAGTGAATTAGTGTGTAGAAGTCCCATATTTATTAGCACAAGGAGACGAATAACTTTTTCTCTGGGGCAAAAGGAAAATACAAGATAAAAAAATATGGTTGGAGACTTTAGGTTTCATATCCAAATAATGTGGAGTTAACAATTGATACATTTTATGTGGCTCTGTTGCAATAATTCAGTAAAAGCAAAATTGCACAATTTTGAGATTCCTGTTTATGGCTATTGTGGCTGCTGTTACTTTACTATCTCTGATCGACTGTTCAAGTATTTGAAACCAATTAGTTATCGTAATTAATATGGCCAAGCTTGAGTCTAGAGATTGATTTTGCACCTGCAGGTTAAAACTTTTATGCATGTGCATTCTTTGGTTCAGGTATGCTTGTCCCATTTTTCTGTTCAAGAAGCTCTGGATGTTATCTTTTGAATCATTGTTAATCATCTCTTCTATGATGGGTGCCTTTCCTTCTTCAGTGTTTCACCCAGTCTCCACCAATGAAATTTATTATTATTTGCACGAGTGTCATTTCAGAATTGCTTAGATTGTTTGTCATAGTGGCTACCAACAACTTTGGATCTAGGAATGATATTTAATGCACCGCTTTATTTCTAATCTAACTGACTAGCCACATACAAACCCTTTTTATAATGTCAGATAATTTCTTGAGAATTTGTATGACTAGTGGACCAATTCGTGAACTAAAATCTTGATTATTGCATGCTAATGCTAATAATTTAATGCATTTCCTTTTGTTTCAGAACTAGGTCTCAGTGTGCCGCGATAACGGATTCAAGATAGAAGATGGCTGACAGATCATAGTCATTGCCTCTCTTCAGTTGCATCCTTTTTATGTAAAATGGCTCCATCTGAGAGGGGTTAGCTGCAAGATTTTGAAATATTGTTGGATTTCACATGCATTCTCATGGATTGAAGCATCAATTGACAGAATGGTGTTTTATTGACAAATAAGAATCCTTTCCGAATATGCATATGTCTTTGCTTAGTATTCTTGAATGTTCATCAATTTTTTACTTCAGCTACTCTTGAGTATTGACAATTCAAACTGGAATTGCAGTTGTGCTCCCTTTCATTCTTTGATATTATCGTGATGGGAGATGGGCAATGCATATTCATATACATTAATTCATTTAGCAGGAACTATATGGAATTTGAGCAAAGGATTTACCAGGTTCAAAGTATACTAGCTTCGCAAAAAGAAGCATTAATCTGGTATTAAACTATTAGGGAACGTGATATGCACATGAGAAAGCGGGAGGTTGATGAGATATTGTCCAAATGTTCCCCATTCCTTTAAATATAAGCTTTGGCTAGAGCGTTTGTGTCTCCCTGTTAACAGTACATTTCCATGTGGACCTCTTTTTTCTTTTCTTCTCTCTTTCCCTTTCATAGTCCTTTGCATCTGTACTTTCTTTCTTTCATACACCCACATGTATGTTTTATCTTTCTCGTCACTTCATTCATGCAGGTAGGGGTCTCTTCTTTTTTTCTTTTTTTTAATTATATTTCTCTAACCTAACCCTAATCGCCTGCTGAACATTTTCATAGAAATATAGAATTCGAACTTTGCTTGAATTCCTATGGTAATAATAGTAATAATTTTATTTTATTTTTGTAAGAAATACAGCTGAAACAGAAAGATTGTTCAAACGGTGTACAAATTGTTGATTCAAATAAATATGGTCGGTAGTACGTTCTCGAAATGGGTTTTAGGCGTGGAGTAGAGCCCATATGATGAGCAAGAAATGTAGACGATAAAATTTGCAAGAAATGGAGTCATTGGCTCCCATGTTACGGCAATTGATAAAATAAAGAAATGACAATGCCAAGTCATTTGTCAGAAGTTGTAGCAGCAAAGAGACAATGTCTTTTACAATGAATACGGGAAAAATACCCTTCCATGCATGGAAGCCCATCTACTCTAAGCTTCTGTTATGGTGTGTTTAAATTCTTTTGCTTTTGATATGTTTCATCTCTTGGGTAATTTGGCTTTTTTACTAATTCAAGAAATATCGTTGCAAATCTTACTTTAATAGTTCTTTAACCTTGGAGGTCCATATATACTATTAGTGGGGATGAATTAATCAATACTGATTCAAAAATGATATGAGGTAACATATAACGTATGGACGGTGCAGATATTATTGCAATAGTGCTATTATTTTGTTTTTGACGAATTTTTATAAGATTTCTATCTCGCCATGCCTATATGGAAGAAAATATTATACAATCCATATGGTCCCCAAAGATGATAATAAATCCACTCGTTAATTATTGAGTTAAAGAAAAGATAATCTTTGATTTATCACTAAAATAAAAGGTAAAACCTGCAGCATCAGCTAATAATCATGCACTTGTCACCCATGAATCACTCACTCTCTTCTTCTGCCACGAAGCACGTGCTCTGTGCATGAGAAACATTTCAAAAATTAAATCAAAAGAACCATTTATGGAATGGGTACCCTTCAAATAATTACGAGATTATAAAGCTGTGGGTCAATCACAAATCTATTTGTACTTTAATGAAAGATAAGAGACTCCTATGTTTGAATCAGTATTCATATATTATGTTGTTTAAAGATAAGGACTGCTTTTTCATGTTACTTAGGTCAAGAGAACTTTCATGTGGTAAATTAAAGTATACACACACCCAATTAATTAGTTACCCTTACTAAAAATGTTTTCTTATCAAAAAATCTTTGTATCTGATGTTTTGTATTTATATACTTTAATTAGTTCTCTCTCACTATATATATATATATATTCTCCAGCTTTAACAACTAAGAAAACTGGTTATGGATATACTAATTAAGTGGTCTAGTGTGTGTGTTTTTGAGGGCATCATGAGTGACTGACTACTGCATATTATGAGGCATGGAAGAGAGTCATGTGACCACCGCAAACTATGCTTCTCTTAACATTAAGATTAATACATATAAATACTATACTATAGTTCCAATGATAAAATAAATACAATCTTTTCTAAAGGATTATATATATATATATACAGAGAGAGAGAGAGAGAGGGGAAGTGTTGAATTGTAGTTTTTGGTACAACCACTACTCAGAGATTTAAATTTCATTCCCTGTCAAAAACAGACAAAGAAAGGTCCATTAAAAGAAATAAAGTACAAGACTGGAAAATGGCCAATTACCATGAACTGATTGGCTTAAACAAATAATATTTATCTGATCATATATATATATTAGTATTTAATATATTAAGAAAAGAAATAGGTCTATGGATTAGAGTTGCCTTGGATCGTGCATAGTAGTACTATTTAAACTTTTCTCAAATAAGCCATGCATTAAACAAATAATTATACACCCAAAAACCCTCTTTCTCTTCCTCTGTAATTTATAGCTTTATTCTTGCCAAATCTTCAGTCACATGAAGAAATTATATTCGTTTCAAAACCAAAGAAAAAAAAAATACTATGTGTTCTTGCATTTTTTGGAGCTACCCAAAATACTTATCTTCTTAAAAGTATATATTATAAATTTACAATATAATCAATACATATGCAACCATAGAAATTAATTAGAAAGGATAACTCTTCGGTGGATAGTGACTATTTAATTATCTGAATGAACAAAAGTTATAAACATAAAGAAAAATAAATAAATGAGTGAGTGTGGAATTTTCACACATAAAAATCATTAATATTCATGAATTTTAATATTTATGCTCGAAGTTCTAAAAGTTGTAGAAATTGATGTAAATAAATACTATCAAATCGCCAACAGGATCATGAAATTCAAGTATCAAAAAACTATGCAGCGGCAGGGGAAAAGATAAAATCTGTTAAAAATGAACTTCCTTTTTTCTTTTTCTTATTTTTTTTTTTTAAACTTTCTAACACATTCTCTGATTTTTGGCTATGATCCCTACCCATTTCTTTCTTCACTGAAATTCATGTGGATTCTCTACACAAATATGTATAATCTCTTCACATGATTTTTTTTTTAAATTTCTAGGTAATATTTAATCACTACCTTGGTGTTCCTTAATCATTTTTTTTTTCATTCAAAGAGAAGGTGAACTTGCTGTAGCTAGCTAGTAGGGGTGATCAAAAAATCTGATCAAACTGAAAAATCGGTTCAAATTAATAAAATAAATTAATCGAACCGACGATTTTGATTTCAGTTTTTTAAAATTTCAGTTTTTGATTTCGGTTTCAGTTTTCTATATAAAAAATCAACTATTCGATTAACCATCTAAATATATATATATATACATATACAATTTTTTAATATATGTAAATATATATATATTTATTTTATTTATTTACTATAATTGTTAGATATTTGTCATGTTCATATTCATTATATATTTAGTGTTAACTTTTATAAATATAATTAATATATTAATTAAAAATTACCTAAGTATTAATTTATATAAATATATTCAATATATTAATTAATAAAAATTTCTCAATAAAAAATAAATTTAAAAATATATTAATTATATTATCATATTATTTTTATTAATTTATTAACTAATTGAAAAAATATACTAAATTTTTTTAAAAAAATTAAATAAAAATTATAAATTTTAATATGATTAAAAATTTAAAAAATCGGTTAATTGTACCATAAATACCGGTTAATCATTACTAACGGTTTAAATTTAGAGTTAATGAATTTAAAAACTGATATATAGTTAGATTTTTTAAAATAGCTAACAGTTAACCGAACTGTGATCCCCCTACTAGTTAGTAAAAAGAATTGGTTAATTACTTCTTTCCTTCTAAAAAGATAAACTCATATTTATTTTTTGTTTGTTTTAAATTATAAGTGACTTTCTCTTTTCTAAGGGTAATTGATTTATTAATCTACTAACATATCCATATTTAATATATTTCATCATTAATACACCGCAGTTTTTTAATTTGTTGGTACATTAGTCAACTTTAGCTTGAAGGTTGCATTAAACAAAATTAAAGAAAAGGTTAGTTATAAGATGAATCGATTACTAATATAGGTGGAGGGATATCTGCGAAAATCACTAAATAAAAATTAATTATTTTAATGTGTAGGAAAATAAAAATAGATCTATCTAAAGTAATTAATTAAGTTGGAGAGCTATCACTTTAAGATGTTAAGATGTCAGCAAAAAAAGAAATTGTCAAAAATGATGACTTAGTTGTCACATGGTTTAAGAGTTTTCTTAAATGATACACCAATTTGAGTTTTCTTTTTCTATATTCTATTGCAACCCCACTCCATCTCCATCCCTTTTTCTTTCTTTTTCAAAGGGTTTCATTTACCTCTAATATGTTGCTGCATTTAGTTAAAAGTTTATTCAACTTATTTACAATATTATTCCTGTTAATGAATATGAGAGTATGATTGAGATCAAATATAATTTACAATTTTAATTTGCAAACTCAAAAATAAAAAATCATAAACAAGAATGGCAGGTTTCAAATAGGCTAAGAAGGGCATGAACCCTTAAACTCAATGGTAAATTAAGAATGCATGGATTTTCTTTTTGGCATATACATGGGAGGATGAAAACAATAAACCACCTCTCAAGTGACACATTACCAATAAGTAAACAAATGAAATAATGTTGAGTTCATACTTATAAGAAGACAATATCAAACTTGTTATAACAAACAACACATGTTCCAGTATATCTTAAAAGAAAGCAATTAAGTGTAGAGTGATCATCATATCTGGTAGGAGACATGGCATCCCACAAGTTGGTCTCATTTTTTTACCAATTAATTAAATAGCAAACACTGATGATCAAAGCCCTTTTATTTTACTTTCTTTCTTCATTTAGTTTGAATTATAATTAAAATTTATTATTCTTTTTTGCAACATTAAGGAAATAAATATTAAAAAAACAACAAGAATTTTTTTTTACCTGAATTAAGAAAATTTTAGTTTCCAAAAGAGTCTGCTCAATTAGGCAGACCCAGTTAAAAGGAAAAAAAAAAAAAAAAAAGCAAAATTAAACAGTCTAAGAAAATTAAAGTTAGGCAAAACTTAGCCCTTGGAAAATTAGAAGAATTTAGCGAAATCCAGTAACGAATTTCGCTATAACTAATTAAAATCCTGACAAAAAAAAAAAAAAAAAAACTGAATAACCTGGCTACCAGTAACTAGATAAGTTGCCTGAAATCTGGGCCCACGTGTTGGTGAATCAAGTAATCATCACCGTTAGATACATCAAACACCATACTCTGATGGAGAAATTGGTGGTGTTGCTGCTGCTGTTGTGCCCGTACCATCTCCTTCTGTCGCCGCAGCTCCAGAACTTTCCTATGAGAATTTGAGTGTTTTGTCAATACAAAAGTCGGGCTTGCAGCGGGCCGGTATTCGGGCACAAGTCTACCCGATTTATACCTCACTCCACAAGCATTACACAGCGTCTTTGGGCCCATGGGTCCTGTCCGCCACTGCGGTGTTTTGTCGGTGGCGCAATGCAGACATTTCCGTCCGTCTCCATTTCCACCTCCGTTTTCTCCGCCGTCGACTCTTCGCTTTGGCCCCGGAGTCTTTACTGTCTTTTTTCCAGTGCTTGGATGATGAGGTGGGCTTGGGCCCATAATAATTTCTGGTTCGGGTGATGATATGGTTGTTGCTGGGGAGACCACTAGGAGTCGGGATGCCCAGTTGCATGGTGCAGCTCGTGACCGCTTACTACGAGCTTTGGCTGGTACTGACATTTCGTGGTGAAAGATTGGGGAGTTGTTATTTGGTGCAGTAGCACTGTCGTCGCTAATGTTGTTGCTGTTGTTGTTGCTGTTGCCATTGGTGTCAGGTTGGAAATTTCGAGTTTCTGATGATTCGTCAGGTCTAGTTTTCACGCCAGATATCAGTTCGAGTTTTTGCAAGTCTTCGCTTGAGAATGATTCCTCGACGAAATTTGATAGCCATTCGAGCTCAGCTAAATCATCGTACTATTGACCCAGAAAAGAAGCAAAAGAAAAAAAAAAAAAAGTTATATAGACTCCATTTGATGAGGCTTCATTTTCTACAGTCTAAATTTCGCTTAAAAGAAGTGATAATGCTGCAGTATATCTACTTTTCTGTATCATGCACAGAGTCTTGAAATTCTAAAAATCCTAAAAATTTGTCTTGGCAACCACAAAAACCAATAACCATAATTCAACAAAAACTGAAAGCAAGAAACTTTCTACGATAAAAGTAATATGCATGTGAATAGAATTAGCCGCAGAATTTACCGGCACGCAAAGGTCGTTAGAGAAGTGAGCATCGGCGAAATTGCGGGACCCAACGTCAGCAGCACCATTAAAGCAAGGTTCGCAACCCGAGAAAGAGGAGGAATTGCAGCTATCAACAATAGTAACGGTGGAGGAGTCAGTGGAGTTTCCGGTGACATTGTCGAAACTAGCATCGGTAATAACTGCATCCTCGTTCGAAAAATCAAGAAGGTCCTCCACCATGAAATCACTAGGCTTAGAATCCAAAGAATGGTGTTTTTCTTGATTAGAGAATTGCGAGCATAACCCACTTGTTTGATTGTAGAATTCCGGTGCTTCCATTATCGTTTCCTTTCTTTGTTTGTATTTTTTTGGGGTGGTCTTGTTAAATTATGTGTATAAAGAAATGAAATATGTGTTGTAAAGAAAGAAAAGAAAGAGAGAAGAGTATGAGAAGTTGTGGTTTTGATGAGAGATTTGAGAGAGAAAACAAGAAAAAGGAGAGGGGTTATTTGCGTTTGAAGGGGACAGGCGGACAGCTAAAATGGAGGATTTTGACGAGGAAATAAATTAAAGAGTATTGAATAGAATGGAGAGAGTTACTGTTATTTTCTTTTTCTCTCTTTTTTTTTTTTTTTTTTTGAGATTAAAGAAAATAAGTTGAATAAATAAATCAAAATAAAGAGGCTTTAATTGGGTTACTAAAGGAAAATCTATTGAGGAAGTTACTTTAGTGCCCCTTTTGCTTTTGATAGCTTTTTAGTTTTTTTTAATTATTTTTATGTCAAGTTTACCAGTCTTGCCCTTTTGGATGCGTTGAGAGTTTTAAAAAGATATATATATATTGATAGTAACGTAGTTATGATTGATTTGGTGGACCAAATAATTGGAGTCTCCAACTGTAACTTCAGAAGCCTATAGAGTAAAAAAGTCAAAAAATTTCACTTGCCTCATTTGATAACCCCCAGCAATTATCAATCATTGATCAGAATTTCACTTTTACACCCTAATACGTAAAAGGGATAGAATACTTTTCTTAATTTTTCCATAATTCAATTGGTATTAATATTCTCTTTTCAATTATCATATTTAGACTGAAAAAGATAATAGATATTTTAAGTTAAAATAATTAGAATATTAACACCTGAATATTTGGTATTAATATTTTGTTATCTCGAATGATTATTGTTTTAATTATAATCATTCATGTTTGATGAAAAATAAAAGTATTTTATCTTGAATTAAATACTGGAGAAATTGCTCTCAGAATTTTTGTATATACGAACATACTTGTCATAGTAGTAGGACCAAGTTCGAGCTGATCCTGAGAGGGCCTACCGATTGTTTAACAAACAAAATCAGTTGCACGTGCATATGATGATGATGCTGGTGGTGATGATCGTACAGTTGAATAGCAATTATCAAGGGCAGTATTGCATACAATCATTACCCTATTGCTTACACTACCAGTTACTGATATATAACTGAAAACGTAATTAAAAGAAAATTGGCAAATTTGTCAAGTTCCCATTAATTTCTTAACACAACTCAAATGGGTAAACAGGTAATTAACTAATTAGATTAATTATAATCTACCGTAATTAAGTGTTCAAATTCAATCCTTTTCACTAACTGATTTAGCAACTTTGTCGCTTTGGCTTATGCATTAGCATCCAAGTAGACACCCAAATCCTCTGCTTTCTTTTCTCTCGAAAGTGGCGCTTAACATTTTTTTTTTTTTCAAAATTGCTTTCTATATTTTTAGACTTTTATTATTATTTTTATTCTGCTAATTATATATTTTTTTTTTATTGAAGCATCATATCACTTGTAAGTGTG
The DNA here is from genome assembly GCF_019578655.1 of Ricinus communis. Lineage (NCBI taxonomy): Eukaryota > Viridiplantae > Streptophyta > Magnoliopsida > Malpighiales > Euphorbiaceae > Ricinus > Ricinus communis. Next base: position 30,643,730 of record NC_063258.1, read on the forward strand.
ATGCTCACAGCTGATGAAAATGGAGGGTTATGATCTTGTCAACGTGTACCCACACTTAGACAACCCTGCCAATTCGGTTTTCTCCTTCTACATTGCTTTGCCACATAGGATTATGAGCGGGTCTTTGTTACACCCTATATTTTTGTACGGCTCTTGATTCGGTTGCAATTTGCGCCTTGTGACAATGATTTTTAACGTTTAATAATAAGTTTCTTCCTGGTCCCTTAAAAAAAAAACAAAAGTTAATAAATAAATTAAGAATTACCAAAGACTCCATCTGTAATAAAATTTAGCTATTTTTTATTTAAATTCTTAACCCATCCAAAACATTTTCCTTTCTGTTTCTTCTCATAATATTCTCACGAAAAGAAAAAATAAAGGGAAAATATGAAAAAGTGTCATGTAATGAGGTATTTCTGCACTTAATATATTGTACATTTATAGGGACAATGAAGCGCCTATAATTGATTTTTATATTTTTACTATCTTATATATTAATATTTTAAATTTTTATGATTATTATTAGTATGATATTTATTTTTAATAATAAAATTATATATTAAATAATTTAGCATATAACTAATTATATTGAATTTATGTTAAATAAAATTAATATATATATATATATATATTATTAGAAATAGAATAAAATAGTTTTTAAAAGTATTCTAATAGCTGATTTAATGGTAAAACACCTATAAATAATTTTATCATTAAAAATAAATATTAAATTATAAAAAATTTAAATATTAGTTTGTAAGGTAATAAAATGTATTTTCTTGCCTTAGCCGCGACGGGCAGGAGAAAGAAATTAAATTACAAGGTACTTTTTTGTCATAAAAAATTATAGTTTTTTAAGTGCAAAAAAGTCTAACCACAAGATATAATTTTTCACTTTTTTCTAAAAATAAATTCCGACCATTTTCTTTTTGAATTCCTACCAAAAGTCCTTCCAAACCAAATATTTATTTTTAACTTTTCTCTAAATTTAAAAATTAATAATTATATCAATAAGGATATTAATCAAATCAAATCAGTTAATGACATACTAAAATCATCTCATAACTAGATTAATATTATTTGAGTTGAGATGAAACTACTCAAGTAACTAGACGAGTTTACTCAATTCAACAACCTCATAAACCTAATCAAAATTTTATCATTTTATTCTATGTATACTAATTTAGAGGAGCTCGGTTGAACTCATAAAAAGTAAATTCAGTCAAATTTGAATTCTTAATAGTTTGTTGTTTTTATAAAATAATCAAATCAAATTCAAATATATTATAGAATCGAGCTTTAGATAAAAAAGTACGTAATTAAATTTGAATTAAGTATTGAACTTGTATCGAACTTAATTGACCTTGAGTATAACAATTTTTCCAACTCAGCTTAGTTCAATTATATCTATAGTCTTCAACATTACATGAGATAATATCCAAACATTCGCCAAATATTACATCCTTTCACATTAAATAAAATTTAATATATAATTTTAGAATTAAATCTAAATAATCCTTTTATACCCATATCTATAAAGTTATAAGATAGGAATGAGTGAATTAAGAATCTTATTTTATTTTATTTTTAATTTATTTATGAATAATTTCTAATTCTTAGGTTCATTTAAGAAACAAAATATAAATAACTTAAAACATTTTTTGTACTTAATATTATTTGAAGCTTTAATTGGATCGATTGATTTGATTGAGATATTGAATGTGGGATTAGGATTAACAATTCGTGTTATGTTGTATCTAACCATTCCGTGTGGAGATATATGTATAATATAAAATGAGCTAATTTAAATACTATATGTTTTAACTAATAATATGAAAACATCAAACTCAAACATGTACACAGTTATTAACTAGATTATATGAGTATACCTGTGTAATCTGTATAATAAATAAAAGATATATTTTTTAAAAAATAATTATTATTTAAATTTACAAAATATACTTTTCATATATCCATATGAATTATGTCCTCTATCTCTATGAATAGGAATGAATTTTTCTATTATTGTTCATTAATAATAGTAGAATCGTTGGCACAAAGTAAAAAAAAAAAAAATTGTTAAATAACAAAAGTCTAAAAATCCAATTAATTCAAAGAAGTTCTTATCTTATTCTTATAAGATTGATAGCACAATCGAAAAAATGTTTAGTACACTTTTAGTACAAACAATTTAAATTTAAACTATAATTTTATAACACAGTTCGATCTTTATGAATAATAAAATTACTTATTTAAGTATGTAAAGAAACAAAATAAGTATGTTTAAACATGTTTATTCATATTGCATATTATCCATTAGTATCTTAACCTGTTTAAATATATATATTTATTTGTATTACTTATAGATTTAGTGAGTCAATCTATTTATATTTAGTTTTTTTTTAATGTTATAAATAGGTTGCTTTATTTAAAAATTTAAAAATTTTTATTTCATTTCAAACTTATTTAGTTACATATCATATCTTATATGTTAATTCGACCATATCAAAATTTGTCAACCTTATGTTAGAATATAAATAATGGATCGATTAATTTTTAAAATGAAATATTGAATATTAGACTATTAAGCCTCATTCAGTTGGAGTTTTTATGTCCAAAAACTATTGCAAGGTAAAAGAGTTAAAAAAAACAATGTTGAAAACATAATAATAATAATAGTTATTATAATTAATAAAATAATAATAATAATTTTAATAATAAGAATAAGGTGCTCCATATAATTGATACGTTTTTCTTTGTATGTAATGGATAATCTAGAACCTGAGTCACAGCAAATTTGTGTGGCAAGTAAATAGAAATGCATGGGTGAAAAGAATCTGTACAGGATGTGATGAATGTCGGCTTAGAGACCACGTGGCAAACATCGAGGAGTGTAACACTGATTATAATGGGGCCAATGTTTTGCTGGACACCAATCCCTATGCAACCTTCTCCGAACAACGGATAAGGTCCTACTATTCCTATTTAATGCCTTGGTAGATAATTTTTCGCTCTTCTTTTTTTTTAATTTTATTGTTTTATTTTCTTAGAAAAGAAAAAGAAAAACAAATTTGACGACTTTATTTCTTGAATTAAAAGAAAAGCCTGTAAAAAGAGAGGGAACCTCGGTCGTTGCTTGCCGTGGAGGGTTTCACTGATTTACTGATTTCCAGGTATTTCATTTTCTTTACTTATATTTTTAAAGTTATTCAAATGCATCACAAGGCTTCACTAACCCAGCATTGAGTTATGGCTGAATTTACGTTTTGAGTATCATTTGCCTATTCTTAGTATATTGTATTTTATTGAGTAATAAATTACACATTTTAAGTGTTTAATATATTATAAAAAAATAAGTTCAATTTAATATAAATACTTTATTTCTATTAGTTTTCATACTGTAACCTAGAAAGATAGAACAAAAAGAATTTAAAACTCGATAAAAAAATTACAACAAGACAAACTGTTTATTACTATAAAAAAAATATTAGGTGAAAATAGAGTAGTTTATACTGTTAAGGCATCTTAGGGTTCATAGATTTCAACTTTATTTTTCCATATGATCCGATCAATTTATAATTATTTATTGTTCAACTCTTTAAACATTAAAAAGAGAAAATAAACTCCACTTCCTCATGGTTTTCTATAATTAATTTATCTAATCACTGAATGTAAATACATCGTAATAGTAAAAGTATTTAATAAACTCTTACTCTCTCATTAATTATTTCAATTTGATACTTAAAGATGAAAAATAAAAATAAATTTCCTCCTAATTCATATAATTAAACTAATTAATCATAACTGGAATACTTACACTAGATAACAGTTTAATAAAATAGAAGAAATATTTTTAAGTATTTGTTGCATGTGTTATGGGTCCAAAATGCACGTGACCGGGCTAAGGGGGGATGTCAGTGAAGCATGTGAGTGCTCGGCTCGTGTCAAAAACCCAGTCTGACGGTGGTCAAATGACACGTGGCTTCAATCCACGGCCTTTTAGCTTTTCTTTGATGCTTCGTTCTTATGATAGATATATATGCAGTGCTTCTTTCTTTTTGAACGTTCAGCATAATTATTATAACAACGTGATAGCCCGTGCCGGACGGTCATGTGAGACGTGGGCATCGCTCGTGCGTTACCTTCTCCCCGGCCTTAGACGAGTGAAGTAGCGATGGGCTTCCGTGTATGTATGCTTTTGAACTTTCAACTGAACTGAACATATGGAAAAGGGTTTTACATGATACGAGTTAGGTAGGGTGCGGTGACTAAGCTGGTTGGCGAATCAAATATGTTGATTTATTAATATAAAATTTATTTAAAAGTTGTATTTATTTTATTAAAATTTAGTTTAGTTATAATTAATTTTATATAAATTTAATTATGCTGAATTTTCACTTTATTTAAAGTATATAAATTTTAAATTTATATATAAATTTTATGAATTTCAAGAAAGTAAAATGTTAATATATATATATAACATACTTTTATTTTTCTACCATATCATATACATTAAAGTGGAACTATCTTTTTTATTTAATATATTTTTATTAGAGTAATAAAGTTGTATTATAAAAATGCAAAATGCAAAACTACATGATATGAGAATATCATATTTCTGAAAAGAAAGTTATAATAATATATATATATAGGAAAATTCAGCATTCTTTTTTAAAGACAAATTTATATTGAAAGAGATTCAATATGCAAAATATATCTATACAAAAATATTATTTTTCTAAGAACTTTGGTGCAATTTAAAATCCTAACTGACAATATTTCAAGAATGAGGAGACGTATTTTCGGCCCAATTTGGTTCATAATTAATCACAAACTGGGATTTAATATTCTTTCCCAACTTCCTGGATTGAAGCATGATCAAAGGGCTCATGAGTCGTGGTTAATTATGCCAATAATTAATCTCTATTTGAAAACTTTTATTGAAATAACGTTTTCCTCATCATGCAACTAAAATAGATGGAGTCAAAATGAAAAAATATTTTAAAACCAAACATTACTCAACAATTATGTATTATCACTATTTCAATCTTAAAAATATGGAAGCTTAATACACAATTTTGTTCATTGGTCAAGTGTTATATAGCCCGACAGGCGACAGGCTTCAATTTCAAGCCCACTTCGATTTCCTTTTCTCTTATACGAAGGAATAGCAGGCGGCATATTTCGTTGCCCCACTGACCAACACACCACAGCCATTATTCTTGATGACTAAGATAAGCGCTTAATTGATTTTACGAGATCTTTTTCCTTTTTTTCTCTTCATTGAAGTAACCTTTTTAAGCCATCAGAGTGTTGCTTAGTTTAGCTGAGTTCAAAGACTGTTGCTGCTGTGTTTAATCAAGGAAATGGGAGTGCAGGGCCATAGGCCTGTAACGCAAATGGGGTTGTTGGCAGGGCCCAAAACGATGTGCTGGGAGACTTGGACCAACAAACCCATCAACCAAGGAATTCACTTCGAAGTGACTGTTGAGATTGAAATTCAATTCAAATGAAGAGAAGAAAGCGAAGCTAAGAACTCAAAACGAATCGAAGCTAGTAAGTAGATCCATTAGAAGTGAAAATGAAGAATAAGAAGCGGAATAGTGGAAGCTGTAATCCAATGGAATGGGTAAATAAGATGGTGTCGGAGCCTTACTATCTCTTCCATTTTCTCGCGTTCTTCTCCTATTTGGTTGTTCGCATTTCATCATCCTCCCTCCTCTCTCCTCCCATCGCTCACCATCTCCTTTATCGTGAGTTTCAAGCGTTTCTCGCACTTTCTGTTTTAGCTTCTATTAAGGTAATTAATGCTATTGACACCTTTCCAATTTACATTTTCTATCATATCAAAAAAAAAAAAAAAACATTAAATCGGACTAGTGTGATTTTGTTTGCTAATTCTAGGGTTTTATTGACAGTTGGTGAAAGAAGAAACCTGGGAAGCCTTTATTGCTGATGTGCTGTTTTATGCAAAGGTGATTTAATTGCTTTTATTACTGTTATTCGATTTTGCATTGTTTAATTTTGCTTATCATACTCGCGTTTTTCACTGTGGAATTGACATGTGAGATTAGTTATCGAGGCATGACCAATGGCAGAAAGTGTCATGACAATTTTGAGCTGCATTGGTTGTTAACTGGTCTGCGTTGCGTGTAATCTGTTTACAGAGCACTATAAATATATTCTACCATTTTGAATTTGTTAGCTATCTCAATCAGGTGTTAGAATTTTTCATATAAGATTTCTTTGTCATCTGTTTTCTTTTTCAATCTTATCCTACTCTTACTTGAGTTATGTAATTTTATATTTTCAGCTTCTTCTTGTTGCTGTTTCTTTGATACTGGATTACCACTTGACTCTGTGGTACATAATGGTATTTTCAGGTACATAGTTTATGTTCCTTTGCTTCTTGTTATGTGAACTGGGGAAAATTTTGACACGTTATTTGGAATTTGGAGACTTTATTATATCCTGATGATGGTTTTTGCTTCCTTATGTTTGAAAGTTAATGCTTTTTAACTTTGGTCAGGCTACAACATAATAATGCTTTAAAAAATAAAAAAAGAATACACCATAATAACGTATCTATAATCTTCCTAAATATAAACTGTTTGATTATTGATATTACAAATTTTAATTCAAGTGCAACTTTGTTGTGTTCTTTTCCATTTGCAGTTATATATATCGTGACACAACAGCCTGCTTATGAAGGACTAGGTATGTGACGATTTTGGATTGATTCTAATTGAAAATATGCACTTTATAATTATGGTTACTTGCATTTTCAGGTCCATGAAATGCTTTTCATTTCTATCTAATTGGATGTTCCAGGTACTGCAAGTAAATTAACACCATTGCAATTAGAAACCTTGCTGACGGAAGGGAACACATCAAGGTTCTGGTTGGTTGGTCCTTAAGGCTTGTTCTCTGAATCTCTTATTTGCCATTCATGGCCAGCATATTGACTTTCCTCAAGAAATATACACAAACGTCTTACTGTATGTAAACAGACGTCGGGTGGCTAATTAATCTTTTGTGATTTTAGTGATTAATGATTGAGTTTTGCATTTCATAATTTCAATTTTTGAGCATTGAAAAACATGCTACCTTTATGCCATACCTTGTTGTTCTAAGACTACCTAAGAGATAATAAAGTAGCGCATACTAAATAATTTCTCAGAAGAAAAAAAAAAGATATAGTTGGTTGCTTATTAGTGCATTTACTTACAAGCAAGGTTGCTTGTTTCTTTGGTATCCATTCGGCTTGATTGCAAACTAATTCTGCTTAGACAAAGTAGCAGAAAGCTTTCACTGGATGTTAGTCTGTGCTTGTATTTATAAACTAGGTTCCATTGACTCATTGTCCTTGTTCATTTTATATACTAGCTGACCAACGATCTTACTTCTGGCAGGTAGAATTTCGTGCTTTATGTTCATCTACTTGTATACGTGCAAGTCGGTGTTTTCCTGAGCTCTCAATTATGTATGTATGACCATTTTTAATTATCATATTTTCCATAGATGTTTGCCATTTTTTTTTCTGGCCAGTGTTTTTAATTTTTCTCTCATTTTCTGTATATTTATATATCCTCATGGCAGTTACTCAAACAAAAATTTATCATTTGGAATTGTTGATCTTGGAGTCTTCCCAAATGCAGCAGAAAAATTTGGAATCTCTCTCAGTGGTTAGTAACATGTATCACGAGCATATCTCGAGTTCATCGTTCCTATTGTTTCATGTAGTTGCTCTCTTGTAAAGTGGATTGTAAGGGTACCTGTTACCTGTAGGGGGCATGAGCCAACTTCCCACATATGTATTAGTTGAGAATGCTGCTGAGGTTACACGCTTTCCAGAGTGGGATTTTGAGGCAAAGTCTTCCCATCTTCCTGCAACTAAGGTACTCTGTGAATGTGTCACATTTTTGATACCATGTTGGATATTATCCTTTTTGTCTATTTGCTGCTAATCTTTGTGCCTAATTCCTATAGTTAGTTCCCTGGGTCTTTTTCCAATCTAAATGCAACAAATAATAGTAGCTTAGGGTATTTTGTGAAATAATTACTAAATTAGGGTAGTTTAGAAAGTATTTAGCAATTTGGTTTGGTTTCTGTGGAGTTAGCAATAAAATGGGGAAAAGTCTTAACTTTTTCTTTTCCTTGTGCAACTCTGTCCATAGTCTGAAAAAAAAAAATTTTGAATCCCAACAGTAATGTTACCATTACTGTCAACTATTGTCAACTATTGGGTTTGCCCTCCTTTCAGTCTATTGCAAGTTATTGTATTTGTACAAGAGTTAATGACGCAATTATTTGTGAATGAAATAGGTGATTGATTATGTTTATCTACTTTTAAACCGACATCATTATGAACAATGTGAAGTGTCTGGTTTCTTGACCAAGGATAACATATTGAACTTTCATCTAAACAGCCAAAATCTTGTTGCTCAAATTTCATATTTTAGGATGGGTGGCTGGAGGAGAACATTGTCCATACTTGATAGTCAATTTTTAATACATACTTCTATATTAATGGTATACGAGCTGATCTGAACACTGACAAATTATTCCTGGATTGTTTGTTTTGCAGAAGCTCCTTTCCAAGCATTTTGAACTTGATCGACACCTTGTTGAATATCTACACGGTAAATAGATGCTGAAAATAGATTAACAGCTGGATGCCTTGCCATTTACAGGCTTGAAGTTCTTCAGTCTCCCAGAATACAGCCATGGCAAGAGAAATCATTTTGAATTGTTGTCAGAATTTCTGGTCTCTTTTCAGACTGACCTCTTCTTTAACGAAACAGTTGCACAATTTGGAAATACCAATTGTTTTCGTTGGTTATATATTTAGAGAGAGAATGAACTTTATCTTTATATTGAAATATCTATAATATATTGAAAGAGCTTTGTCTAGTTTCTGTTTAAATCTCACATTTTCTTGTCGTCAAAAATTTAGATCAACTTCACTGTATTATATAGCGCAGAGATTAAATGATGGCACAATTACTTCAATTCCTGAGCCCACTGTTTAATTCTGATTGGTCATAAAGGGCTTATACTTATTCTTCCTCCCGTTCATAAGCTAGGTTTATGCATTAGGACACTGCTGCCCACAGAGGTTAGTGCCTCTGCATCCATAGGCAGTGGGAGATGTATATCCTAATTAGACGTTGAGACAAAGATGCACATTTGAGTTATTATTTCCTCTGCTAATTGGGAACAAAAAACAACAAAATTTCGTTGGTGGGCTCTGAAGTTAGCCACCTATAGTAGCGGCACTGCAATTTTATTTAATGCGTGAGTTTTTGTGCAATGCAGCACAATTATTACCTTTCATGAGTGATTTTATCGACAAAACTGCCCACTTCAATGTAACATGGAGATCTCACATGAGAAGAACTTGTAAATCAAAATGTTTTGATAATCCAAGAAGCTAAACTTCTGTAATCCTTGTATATATTTTTCTTTTCATTTTTTTATATGGGGGTGGGAGGGGGGGGATGTGGTCATATGAATTTTGTCACAGGACAAGTTCAAAAAGATTTGAAGTTGAGTAAAGATGGATTACAACTTATGACCTTTAAAAAACAAATTGAAGGCAATTGATTAGGAACAAAATCATTGCGACACTATAATTGGACTACATTCAAGTGTAGATATATCATATCATGGTTCTGGTTTGCTGCTGTTTTTCTTTTTTGCACCTTGTCAACCAAAATTGGAGAGGTAAAAGACAAGAGAGAGAGAGAGAGAGAGAGAGATAGAGCTACTAGGATGTGAGAACTCCCCCCGCAAACCTAGGAAATCACTTTTATTGTCCGGTCTTAATATACAAGTCGTATAATGAGATAGGCTTAACTCCTCAAAGATTGAATTCGGACCTGGGCTTGTGGTGCATAACCCTATTGACAGAAATGGTGGCAGTGTTAACATTTTGGACCCAACCCCATCACAGGAAGCAAAGCGTGGATTGACGCGCATTAACAGAGTCGAGTAGAGCAAGATAAAAGAAAAAGGGGTTAAAAGACTAATTAAAATAGTGGCACCTGGGTGGGTGGAAGCCGAAGCGATGGGCGGACAACCTCTAATATACATATTCTTGGGAAGACCGAGATTTGCGTCACATAAAGTGCCGCCGCCGAATATTCTCCATTGAATTGAAATTTTTTTCTCTTCAAAAATTAATAAATTTCTTTTTTTTAAGATAAATTTGAAGGTGACAGTGGCAAATCATTATCATTAGTATTTTTTTTTTGAGAAAGATAAATAAATAAAATAGTGGGGACCGGTTTTTCTCTATTTTCTCGCCGCAATGCGGGGCCCATGATTTGGTTGTCGGCCCACGCTCGGGTCGTCCCACTGACACTCTTTCCTCACTCCCATTAACTTGTGCTAGGCGTTTCTTTCTTCCTTTTTTATATTAAAGAATTTTGTCTGGACCATTATTCTCACAACACAAGCCTTTTTGTGTATTGCCTCTCTACCCAATGCATTTGCCATTTCGAAGGTCCCTCCTTGAATGTCCCCTACAACCTAAATCCCATCTTAGGTTTATGCACCCATTACCCTTTTTATTTTATGTTATAAAAAGAAAATTATATGTAGAGTTACCCTCATTTGTTTATTTATTTATTATTTTTAGAGACTTTTTCGAGAGTTAAAAATGATGAAACTTTTTAGCTTTTGATCTTAATGTCCTAAACTATAAGCGAAGCCTTGGTTAGTCTATTATTAGTTATTACGTTTATTCTATTTTGCAAAAAAGAATTCCATTTTCTTCTTTCATTGAAGCCTAATAACTTATAAAAGATAATAAATTTTTTATTAATAGTGAATGAAAAGTCAATTTTACAAATCTTAAAAAATTTCATAAATAAATTTTTCTATGTATTTCTCATTGGAAATTTTTTGAAAAAATCATCGTATCTTACTTCTATTCCTTATGAAGGATATTCATTCTATTATAATAGAAATTAAAGAGGATTTTTTGCTTAGTGTGTTTTTTATATGGAAATCAGAAGCCGAAAATCTATTTCTTTTAATTTGTACTTATGAAAATTTGACTCATCGATAAATTGAGCAAAAGATTGATGAAACCATTTTTTAGGTTGGTTGAATTTTATATTTGCTAATATATTTTATAAATAAATAATAAATAGAAGGCACATTTGAGGGCACCGTCTAACTAATGAATCGAAAGGCAAAAGGAGGGCAAAAATAGTGAGAAAAGGGGAGACAGAGCGACGCCGTGTCAAAGTAAAAAAAAAAAAAACAAACAAACAGAACGGAAGGTGGTTGGGCAAAAAATCCGTTCCGTTGACGAAATACAAAGCCGCGCTTTCCCAGATCAAAAATGTCACAACAGAATGTCTTTTAATATATGGACAGTGCACACGCCGAAAGATTGCGACACGCGTTCTGCTGTTAGTGGTCCCCTGATTCATGCTAGCTGGTCTTCAGATACACTCTAGTGGTCCCTCATTAATTTTCTCCGTCATTAGATCTTAATTGCATACCTCCTTCCGTCATCAACACGTGTCCCTCCTACAATTTTCCTTACAACTTTAGAAAATAATAAATTATAAGAAAAAACAAAACAAAAAATTTAATAGTTGACCACCTTCAAAAGAATTCCATTTTGCTTTGCATTAATGATAGACTATACCTTTGCAGGAAGATGTTAAGTCAATTGTCTTCTCTCCTAATTTGCCTTTTTGTTTACAAACATCTATTTATATTATAAGATTCCTTTATCTGGCGTTATGAAAATTTCAATTATTTTTAAGTATCAATTTTATAGCATCAAAATCATACACATCAAATTAGGTAAGAAATTAATAACAACACTCTTTTTTAAAAATTATTAAAAGACTAATAAATCATGGATTATACAATAGAAAATAGTTATTTTTTTACACTCACCATAAAGACAAAAACTCACCTAATACGAAAAAAAAAAAACTCGAACTCAATACCTCTAGTGCCTAAAAGCGAACGCTCTTAACACTTGAGCTAATATCAAATTTAATAATAACATTTTAAAAATATAGAATATATTTAGACCCCATTAACCTAACAACATTTAATATAAAAAAACATCTCCAATGCACTATATACTGTAAAATCTCTTTATAGTGATACTTTATATAAAATAATCTCTATATAACAATAAAAGATTACAATCCAATTTGGACTAGTTATACATACCAACAAACTCTCTATTGTAATAAGTTATTAATTTTTTAAAATATTATTTAAATTTTTTTGTCCTATATAGTAATATTTATATATATAACTCTAAAAAATATATATTATATTATATATTGCTTTATTGTAGTATTGTTTTATCTTTTTAATCTTATTTATATAATATGAATAAAATATTTACAAATTTATCTCTAATTTTTTTCATTTCACAAACATAATTAAATATTAATTAAAAAAATTAGTATTCAAACTTCTATTAGGATGTAACCTCCTTGTAATAAATTTTATTTGGTCCTAAATTTATCGCTATAGAAAGGTTTTACTGTATGTCAAATTTTTTATTTTAAAGAGATATATCATAAAATGACACTCTAATATACTCTTTATTTTTTAAATATAAAATAGAAAACCAATTTGGCTCTATACATATAGAAAGTCAAACTTCATTCTTTACTTTATATTTAATAAATGCATTGTAAATTTGTGTGTATTTGATTTAATTAATATTTGTAATTCTTATTTTTCTATTATAAAAAAAGATAAAAATTAAAACTATTAATATTTATAGAAATAAAATTAAAATAAAATATAAAATATAAAAAATCTATTAGACTTAAATATTTTATTTTTTATATTTAAATATTTTTAAAATATTCTTTATTATATTTATATATATTCCCAAGTCTAAACTAACAAGAAAACTAAAGATTCTTTTATTTACTCAATCATTTTAGCATATGTGTATAATATCATATAAATTTATAAAAATAAGTTTATTAGCATAATTAAATACCACATTAGTTATGGATCAACCAAATATGTTATTTTTATTTTTTAAAATTTTTAGTATATTTTTAGAATTTAATTAGTGTCAATTTAGAATTATGAAATTTATTATATAATTTTGACTTGTATAAATAATTAAATATTATATATAAATTCATTGACAATCTAAATTAATAGAAAGATATATATAATTAATAAATTATTTAAATATAATTAATATCCATAATTAAAAAATACACTTATAATGATAGAATACTATAATGGTACTCTAGTAAAACTCTATATTGTATTATATATGCTTAGTTATAAGAAAAATTTGAGCCATTCAAATTTACCATATAGATGTATGATACCATATAAACCTGTAAATATTGATATTATTTTAATTTTGATAATTTAATAGATTAATTAATTATATATAATATTTATAAATTGATTAATTAAATATATTATTTTTATTTATTAATTTTATTATTTATATCTAAAATTTAATTAATAATATTTAACAACTATAAAATTTAAATATAAAAGTTTGACTCATATAAATAATTAAAAATTATATATAAATTCATTGACAATCTATAACAACAGAAAAATATATAAAATAAATAAATTATTTAAAATAATATTAACTCATAATCTATAATTAAAAGATAAATTTATAGTGATAGAGTGCCACGATGATACTCGATCAAAACTCTAAATGTTTTAGATCTCACTATAAAAATAGTGAGATCTAAGTATATATTATTTTATTATATAAACTATTAATATAGAGTCATTATAGTGTACGTTAAGTTTTTTCTATATAAACTTATAAATATTAATATTATTTTAGATTCAATAATTTATTAATAATAATTAATATATTATTCTTATTTATTGAAATTATTTTATCAAATTTTAAAATTTAATTAGTGATATTTAACAATTATAAAATCCAACTATCAAATTTTAACTCATATAAATAATTAAAATTTATATATAAATTTATTAATAATTTATATTAATAGAAGAATATAAAAATAAATAAATTACTTAAAATAATATTAATTAATTGTTTATAACTAATAAATAAATTTATAATAATAAGATGTGACAACAGCAGTTTAGCAAAATCCATTAATATATTATTGATTATTGAACTATTTATGTATACTTTCTTCGCCATCAATACGTGTCCCTTGAGGTATTTTACACATGCTTTTGGGGAAAAAAATGGTTCTGATCATCTAACATTTGAGGGATATTTGACAATTTCCATTTTGCATGTATTAATCGTGCAACATACCATTATAAAGAGGGTACCTATTTGTACTCCTAATCTATGGGTTCTCCCCAATACTAATATCAAATATAAAATCATAATGTGTTTACTATTTCAAGAGCAATAATTTAATTTATATGCAATGTATCTTAACTCTTTGATACTGTTTAATTCATGAAATACACATAGAAGAATGGTTCAATTAATTTGTTTCTCAGATAGTTAGGTCTCACTTTTACATTATTATATGGATTCAGAAAGTGTTTTTCCATGTATGAGGGTGAAAAAAAAGATGTAATTTTGCATGGAAGTGTAAAGCTTTTTTTAAAAATAATTTGACTAGAATAGCCTCCGAAATCTCAGTATTTACTAAAAAACTTGTATTTTTTTTTTTAATTATAAAATCGATTTTTGAAATAATAATAAATACCCTAATATTTGATAATAATATTGTTATTGTTTATATAAAAATACAATATGATTCTTATTACTTCTTAATATTATTAGAGTAAGAATGTTATTCAGTGCACATTCTAGATAAATTCCTTTTTTATGTTCAACCAGATAAGATTGAATTCATCTGCTCATTTTTTTTCTTCAATTTCACGTTTTTTTCAAAAAGATAGCTAAACTTATTATAAGCAATTATAAATATAAATATAATATAATATATGTAATATATTAGTTGTTATATAAGCACACCATCAGTTTAAACCAAAAATCAAATACTTAAAAGGGTAGATGATAATAAGGATCTTTCTTCGTCTAATTATGTTTTTTAATTTAAATTTTAAATATTATTATATATAAAAATATTTTAAATTAAATCTAAATATGTAATGTAAAAAAAATTAAAAATTAAATAACTAAAGTTAATATTTTGGATTAAACGTACTTACGGACTGCCAATATCATCAAATGATAACACTGATGAGAAAATTAAGGTTGTCTTGCCAATTAAATAATTTTAGCCCAAACATTTCATGTGCATAAATGCAATTTGTTAGTAATTTATTTCATCATGTATACGAACACGCGGTATCATAAATAAATAAATAAAGTCGATAGATTTTCTTTTTCTAACGTGGTAATTAATTAGTGAAAATTAATAAAAACCACGAAGTGAAAAGGCTTTTATGAAAAAATTATATATATAAAAAAAGAAACCAAAAGAAAAAAGGTTTTTAATAAAAAAAAAATAAGAAAAAAGAAAAGGGACACGCCTGAGGTTAGCTGGAGAGGAGCACGTTGTAAAAGTAAAGGTGAGGGAGGAGGAGAAGAGTGCTCACGCGTGGCGGGTCCACAAAAATTCAGGGCCCCACATTGAGTGGACCCACAAGGATATGGTCTGCTGGCGTCAAGCACAAGTTACAACCCAACAATTCTCACTCTGGTCACCCTTTTATAAGCTGTTATTATCATTATTATTATTATTAATCAATTAATTAACTGATTAATTATAACAATAACCATCTCCAATCAAAGTTAATTAGATAAACCACAGTAAATAACAGCAAAAAGTTCCTCTTTTCTTTTATAAAAGTGAAGATATCTATCTTTGCTCTTGCTGTGGGTGGTGGCACCGCCGGAGGCAGAGGTGGGATACGGAGAAGCGGGAGTGGCGGGGTATGTTATTACTTTTACCAGCCGACGTGCCTTCGTTACAGCCGTTGACATAATATTATTAATCTAAATAGACAAAAAAGAAATTAGAGGCTTAATAATAAAACAAATCTAATTTTATCTTTAGAGTTAGGCCATCAATGTTGCTTGTCCCACCTCTTATTCTCCTTTTTCCATTTTAATTATCTTATTAATATTATATAATTCCATATTATGGTTTGCTAAATCGCATTTGTTTAGCCATCACTATGACTCACTTTAATTTCTTTGATATACGGCCTATAATTTCATTGGCCAACAAAATTTACCTGCAAATTTAAGAGATTATGACTCCGTTGGATTGCGGATTATAACTTATTTTCAGAAGAATATTATTTTACAGATTTTATTTTTAAAATTAACTTGATTTTCTTTTTTTCTAATAAATATTATTGCATCCATAAATGCACCAAACATGAATTCTCTAAGAAATACTTTTCTGGCAAACAGAAAGAGCCTGGGGACCAGATAAATTAAAATCTTTAATTTATTAATATTACAGGGTGGTTGGATGAAAAATTCACCAATAATCACCCTATAATATAGAAACATGGTTAGCATGGTTTAAAAGAACTGACGAGGAACAAAACGATTGATGTATGCATGCTGAGTTGTACAAATTTGAGGAAAGAAAATCTCTTTTATGTATTATTTGAATGGGTAATTAAATTCAAAAAAAGACGCGTATTATAAGTCTTTTAGTTTGAAAAAAAAGAGAAGGGCAGTGTGAGAGCTGAGCAGTAAATTCTAAATTCTAAATTCTAAATTCTAAATTCAAAGTAAAAGGGTCTAATCTTTGGATGCGAAAATGGCAAAGAGGATGAAATGAGACCCACTAGAGTTGGTCTGCCATTTCCTAGTTTTGTGCCACTCATTTTGGTTTTCTCCCTATATATATTTATTTAATTTTGTGAAAGGGGTACTGCTACAATTTGAGGGCGGTCGGTCTTGAATTTTGGATGTGATTAGAGTTTTAATAATATTCAAAATGGACGGTCATCAATCAATAATTGATAGAATTTAAGTATATTCAAAATCTTATGTATTTAATTGATAAAATCTAAAATTTCTTAGAATTTCATAAATTTTTTGTCATCAAATCAAATTAAAAATTCCAATTAGTGGCTGCTTATAAATTGGATTTAGATTTATTCACATTTTGACCAATAAAGATCGCATAATGCATTTTTCTAAATGAAGTTGCTTAGTCATAAGCACGACTATAGAACGATAACTTACGGTCAGATACAACATAAGTTTGAATATTTTTGTATTTTGTTTGACTTTATTTTCTATGACTTGAACCAAAGCAACAAGAAAAAGGAAATAACACATAAACCTCAATTAAATCGACATCAACCATGTAATAACTTTTATATACATTTTTATTATTTATTACAGTCCATATCATTTAAAAAAAGAAAAAGAAATTTAGAAGAGTTTCATAAAAATAAAAGAATCGATGTGGGTTGGACACTGAACTTTACTGGAAAGAAAAGAGTGTCTGGGTCAGTAGGATATATAGCAGGATCCCCAGGACTTAAAAAGTCAAATCTTTCTCTTCTTTGGATTTATTATTGTTATTATTATTACAGAAAAACTAAAATGAAAAATATTATTATTATTCAAACTTAACGGCATGATCACAAAAGGAGAAGCCTCAAACAAGTAGAACTGTTGTTGTACTGTTTGCATTAAATTCCTTGGACTTACTTATGTAATGGTAAAAGACTGAATCTTCCTTGCTACTACTCTTTGTAAGATAAAATACTTATTATTATTGCATCAATTGTTATTACCAAATTTGCAGTGGTAGCAGCCATTTTGATACCCTAATATACTTATATTCTAATTCTCAAGGAAGAAGATGATACATTTAAGAAGAACATGCATGAGGTAATTAAGAGTAGGGTTTAGTTGATGGCGTGAGGGCAAAGAGGAAGAGTAGAGGGCGGCATGCAAAAAATCTCATGATTTTGTCTTGCTCCCTTCCCTACGCAACCCTCCTCTACTTTATTCTTCATCATTCAAATATTTTCCTTTTTTTTTTTTTTTGCTCCATTTATACCATACACATGCATGCAAATTATTTAATTTGAAATTCAAAGCCTTAATTACTTCATTAAACAGTCTTATTTTTTTTGGTATGAACAGTCTTATTTGCATCACTAAGCTAAGGTACCTTTTCAATATTTAGCTTGTTCCGATTAATCCTTGCTATCGTAGTTTTTACATATTTCGTTTCTTTTCATTTTATTTTGGAAATGTGATAGCATCATGAACTCATTTTACCAATTTTCGTAGAGTATGTAATACATGAACAAGTTAAAAACAGAAAAATAAAAAAGAAATTGTAAAATTATGTATTTGAACCCAATCGGAGCTTATGCAAAAAAGAAAAGAAAATGCAGTATTATATTTATTGTCTTTAAGGAAAGTGATCAAATGAAGTAGGATATATTATGGCATAACAAATTAAGAATTAGTAGGCATGAGCTTCACAAGCGACACGCTTGTCAGTGGGAGTTTGAAGCATAATATTTTTCCCACCTTCCACAGCATAGGGAAAAGACAGAGAGAGTGGGAAGAGTTGAAAAATTGCCAAAACCAAAGGAGAAATGAGC
This sequence comes from Ricinus communis, assembly GCF_019578655.1. NCBI lineage: Eukaryota > Viridiplantae > Streptophyta > Magnoliopsida > Malpighiales > Euphorbiaceae > Ricinus > Ricinus communis. Next base: position 30,662,276 of record NC_063258.1, read on the forward strand.
TGAAAGCAGCAGCAAAAGCAATAGCACAAATCACAACAATAGCAAAAGCCAAAAACATTCCTTTTAATTGATAAAAGAAATATTAATTTTAAAAAATATACCAACAACACCAACCAAAAGTTAAAAAGGAAATTAGAAGACTTGATAATCATGATATATAAAGAAAAAGGAAATGGAGAGAAGAGAAGCGGAAGAAGAAGAAAGGATATGATATGAACACAAAAACAAAACAAAAACAAAAGACACAAGACATGCTCTGATATTCTGTCTGGTATTTGGGGTGTTTTCTCTTTTAACCATCCCAATCCCAATATCACCTCTCCAATTTTCCCTTTTCTCTTTTCTCTTTTCTCTTTTCCCTTTTCTTTTCTTCCCCCCTTTTTTTTTCTCTTTCCTTAAAAAACTAACCCATTCTCTTACTCCTCTTCATTATTCTTTTTCTTCTTCTTCCTCCTCTTCTTCACTTGCATTTCTCAAGCTTGTCGCGTTCTAAAAGTATCTTCCTTCGGTTGGGTTGCAGTTTTTTCTTTCTTTCTACGAAAGACTCCAACTTTCTTTGTTTTGTGTGAGGAAGGAGTAGATAGTATCTAATTCAAAAACTTTAATGTTATTGATTTGATATAGAAAGGGGCAGGCGACCCGATCTGCGCCAAGTTTCTTCAAACGGTAAATCAATCATTGATTTTGTTCACGAATTCATTAACCATAGACTAAAGTTTAAGGCTTTTTTCTACTATTAGAAGCTTCATGTTAGCTATATATATATATATATATATATATTCTTCTTCTCCCGGGTTCTTTCTTTTTTGTTTTTTTAGCGGGTGTATTAGTTGAGAAATGTAAAGTACATGTATACATGATGCTCGATTCAAGAATTCATTAACAAATAGACCAAAGCTTGAATCTTTTTATATTATCTTAAGCTGTATTAGTATATAAAAATTGTCGTTCTGCCTTCTTTCTTTCTAATGGGTGTGTGTTAATGGAGAATTGAAAACTAAACAGCTACATGATTATGATTATGATGATGCAGAAACAGTAGTGATGATGGCGGTAACTTCATCAGTCTGCAAAGATGGAGGAAGCAAAATAGCAATGGACAACGGGAAGTACGTTAGGTACACACCAGAGCAGGTAGAAGCACTTGAAAGACTCTACCATGAATGTCCTAAACCAAGTTCTATGCGCCGCCAACAGTTGATTAGGGAATGCCCTATTCTCTCTAATATAGAACCCAAGCAAATCAAAGTTTGGTTCCAAAATCGAAGGTATATATACATATATAACCTTTTTTCTCTATGTATATTCTCTTATATAAGGATTTAGAGATGGTCTAATCTTTGCATTTTATTATGTTGTTTTCTTTCTATGTGGTTTGTTTTGTCTTCTGTAGATGCAGAGAGAAGCAGAGAAAAGAGGCTTCACGGCTTCAAGCTGTGAATAGGAAGTTGACGGCTATGAATAAGTTGTTAATGGAGGAGAATGATAGGTTGCAAAAGCAGGTGTCTCAGTTGGTCTATGAGAACAGTTACTTTCGCCAACAGACACAAAATGTATAATCTTTTAATTCCATTGATTAAATACTATTTTTACTTCTATTTGATAAAACTTATATTTTTTAATCAAATAGATTAGAGAAGGATTATGTTTTAGTGTGGTCAATAATCTGCTGGTAACATTTTGGTTTTTGAAAATTCGATTGGTTTTTAATGTTAGAGGGTGGGTTTTGAGTTTTTCTTCTTTGTTACAGGCTACCAATCTGGCCACCACAGACACAAACACGAGTTGTGAATCGGTGGTGACTAGTGGTCAGCACCATTTGACTCCTCAGCATCCACCAAGGGATGCTAGCCCTGCAGGGTTAGTGGATTTGATTTGCTTTCTTTTCTTTTCTTTTCCTTCTTTTTCAGCTGAGAATAAAATAAAAGTGCGGTTCATGTTAGGTCGTTTTCTGGCCTCGATTTGTACAATTCTCTTCTTGTTGTATTATGTGGCTTTAGCTTATGAGCTTCTTTCTTTCTTTCCTTTTTTCCCCCCTCTTTGTATCTCTTTTCCAGACTTTTGTCCATTGCAGAGGAGACTTTAGCAGAGTTTCTTTCAAAGGCTACTGGAACTGCTGTGGAGTGGGTCCAAATGCCTGGGATGAAGGTTACCACTCAATAAACTGTCATTGTTATTATAATCTATCATTCTTTGTTAGCATTTATTAAATTAAATAATAAGCTACAGAAACCTTGCTAAACGTCTAAGCAATGTCCAAATCACATCGTACAAATGTCTTGGAAATATTATCTTCTTGTTTCATGCTAAGTCTCCAATTTTATAATCGATTAATATGTTATCCTTATCTTGAAGAGAGCAAGAGAATGTTGTTTGGTTTATTTTATTTTAATTTTTGTTAGTATCTTAATAATAATTTGGAGGGTATCACAAGGAGATAAAAGAGTTTTAAAATAATGTTGTCTGCCAGTGCCAAAACAGATGCTCAAATTTTCGCTGATTGCCCACAAACAATCAAGACAGCAGTGTCATGACCCTTGCAATATTAATATTTCATGCTTCATGCTTCTTTGCTACTTCTTTCTTGAAAACTGCACTGCTTTCAATTTAACGTTCAGAGTGCTATTATTCATGCAATGCTCATAGTTCCTTTATTTAAATTCTTTTTTCCCTTTTCTTTCTTGTTGTAGAAGTAGGCCAGGTTTGGCTTCTCCTCTGTAATCTTTCTTTTGTTCACTTCTGCAGCCTGGTCCGGATTCCATTGGAATCGTTGCTATTTCTCATGGTTGCCCTGGTGTGGCAGCACGTGCATGCGGCCTTGTAGGTCTAGAACCTACCAGAGTAAGTTCTACCTCTGTTTTGTTTTATGCATGTATAACAGTTCATTTTTGGGTTTCAGATTTGATTAAGAAATATTTCTTGCTGAATGTCTAGGTTGCGGAAATCCTTAAAGATCGGCCATCATGGTTTCGTGATTGCCGAGCTGTGGATGTTCTAAATGCATTGTCCACTGGGAATGGTGGAACTATTGAATTGCTTTACATGCAGGTGGGCATTACTTGTCATGCATCTGAAATTCCTGTTCTATAATATCTGCTTAGTTGTTAATTTCCTGTTTTGGTTCTTGGTTTAGCTCTATGCCCCTACAACTTTGGCACCAGCTCGTGACTTCTGGTTATTGCGCTACACTTCTGTTTTGGAGGATGGCAGCCTTGTGGTATGAGCATTATTTCTATTGAAAAGATTTTCTTTTATGTGCAACTTTTTTAAACTCTCCAGGCACTTAATATGTTTGATTGTTTTGCTTATAAGATTTGTGAGAGATCACTTAACAACACACAGAATGGCCCGAGTATGCCACCTACACAGCATTTTGTGAGGGCTGAAATGTTGCCTAGTGGATATCTGATTAGACCTTGTGAAGGAGGTGGATCAATTATTCATATAGTTGACCACGTGGACTTAGAGGTATAATTATTATTCTTACATGTTTGGAGCATATTCTTCCCTTGCTTGGTGATATAAGGATTCTGACATGCTTATTGATTTACTATAGCCTTGGAGCGTACCTGAAGTGTTGCGACCGCTCTACGAGTCCTCGACATTGCTAGCTCAGAAGACAACAATGGCGGTAAGCCTGTCTTTCCAGTAAAAAAATACTGTTGATTATGTAATATTTATTATACTTCTATCAGAATCATAAAATTTTCTGATCTCTGCCCTGGATGACTCCTGTGCTTTAAAGGCCATCACATCAGTAAACAAGATATTGAGGGATAGCACATTATCTATGAATTTGTGATAATAAAAGTCTTCAGCTCTAATGTAACCTTGGCACTTGGTGCAGGCTTTACGACACTTGAGGCAGATTTCTCAGGAGGTTTCTCAGCCAAATGTCTCTGGTTGGGGGAGAAGACCTGCTGCTTTACGTGCACTTAGTCAGAGATTGAGCAAGTATGTGTTCTAAGTTCTTTTAGCTTAAAATTCTGGATATAATTTCTGATACATCGTGATCTAACTGATTCCATGCTGCAGGGGCTTTAATGAAGCTATTAACGGGTTCACTGATGAGGGGTGGTCCATGCTGGAAAGTGATGGCATTGATGATGTGACGGTTCTTGTCAATTCGTCTCCCAGCAAAATGATGGGTCTAAATATATCATATGCCAGTGGATTTCCAGCTATGAGTAATGGAGTGCTTTGTGCAAAGGCATCAATGTTGTTACAAGTAAGGATTTTAAATATATTGCATATGTGCCCAATGCCAACTAGAATACGACTTACTTTGGAAATTAGCCTTGTGCTAGAATGTAGGATGCTGAAATTTTGAAGTTTGTGAATATTGATGCAAAAAGAGACTACTTTATCTACAGCACCTCACTGTTGGCCAATCAGCTTAAGTTCCTTTATGTTTCAATCCGAAAAATTTTAGGGAAATAAAAATATGCTAGGTGGAGATGGGGGAAAACTGATTCTAGTCTCGATCACTTTAATTCCATTAGATTTGAAGCCAGTGAGTGACTAGGTCTTGGCTAAATCTGCAAGGCTAATGACCTTGGCTAATTCTGTATATGAGAGCATGACTGAAGTCGAGCAGTTCTCTAGAACAAGTTTCCTACAGCTAATAACTAACTTGCAGTTCTGGAGGGTAGAAGTTTTTAGCAATCATGTCCTCGATAAGTTGGAGTTTTATCTATTTAGGTTCATAGTAGGAAATTGTCTCAAGAAAAACTCGTGAATTTGTTGTTGCTGAGCTTCTGCTTTCCCTTAGTTAATAATTTTATGTTCTGGAAATAATTTAACCTTACAAAAACAATTGCTGTCTGTTTTCTTTTGTAGAATGTGCCTCCAGCAATACTTCTCAGGTTCTTGCGTGAACATCGATCAGAATGGGCAGATACTGGTATTGATGCTTATGCAGCTGCTGCTGTTAAAGCTGGTCCCTGTACCTTGCCAGTAGCTAGAGCTGGAAATTTTGGGGGTCAGGTTATTCTTCCCTTGGCTCACACAATTGAGCACGAAGAGGCAAGTAATTTAGTAATTCAGAACATCATCTCTTATTACTTTACGCATAAATTGAGGATAACATCTTCTTGCTCATTACAGTTTATGGAGGTAATTAAACTTGAAAATATGGGTTATCGAGAGGACATGATTATGCCGGGTGACATCTTTCTCTTGCAAGTAAGTATTATATTCTAGTTCATTAGTTGTCAAGTACAATGAACTGTGAAGATACTGAATTTTTTAAACAACGCTGTCAAATTTCATTTCTCTTGTTAAAATAATTAAGGTTTAAAATGATCAACCTTTATTTAATTATTGCTTTTCTTTTTTTACTGATCAGACACTTTTAATCTCCTACCTTTTTGATTTCTGATGTTACTTGTTGTGCGGATCCCCAGCTTTGTAGTGGAGTAGATGAGAATGCTGTCGGTACTTGTGCTGAACTCGTCTTTGCTCCTATTGATGCTTCTTTTTCTGATGACGCCCCTATTATTCCTTCTGGTTTCCGCATCATTCCTCTTGATTCCAAAATGGTATACCTTTATAGTCGTATGATGTAAATAAATAATAGAATCATTTTTTTTGTCGCGGTAGTATATATTTATTTATTATCTTTTCATTGGTCAATATTCGTTGATATGGACTTCTAATTTTTAGACACTAATGTTATGTAGGATGTCACTAGTCCAAACCGTACTCTTGACCTAGCCTCTGCTCTTGAAGTTGGACCTGCTGGAAACAAAGCATCTGGTGATCTTCCAGGCCATTGTGGGAGCACAAAATCTGTAATGACAATAGCATTCCAATTTGCTTTTGAAATCCACCTTCAAGAAAATGTAGCATCCATGGCTCGGCAATATGTTCGTAGTGTTATAGCCTCTGTTCAGAGAGTGGCATTGGCTCTCTCTCCTTCTCGTTTTGGTTCTAATCCTAGTCTCCGGCCACCCCCTGGCACTCCTGAAGCTCACACACTTTCAAGTTGGATATGTCAAAGCTATAGGTATGCTGCTTGAATCCTTCAACATGGATTTCTTTACTTACGACTTGTTGGGTCAGTAGAAGTACTCAGAATGAACAAAATAAATTCAACCTGTTATCTCTAGTTCTTAGATGTGTATTTTTTGCCGAACTGTCTTTCCAAACCTCACTTTTTCCAAATAATTTGCCATAATCGAACTATTGGATCTTCTTATAGGTGCTATCTAGGTGTGGAACTACTTAAAAATGAAGGAAGTGAATCCATTCTGAAATCACTTTGGCATCACGCTGATGCGCTTATGTGCTGCTCTCTGAAGGTATATTGTTTGATTTGTTGATGTCTTTATTTCTGAACACTCACAAAATTTAATCACTATGTGATATGTGGCTGTATAGCTTAATCCAAATCAAGAAATTCTTTTTGCCTTGTATAAGTTTATAGAATTTATTCACAATTGTAACTCATCCAATGTTGTATGCAGGCTCTGCCAGTTTTTACATTTGCTAATCAGGCGGGACTCGATATGCTTGAGACAACTTTGGTTGCGCTTCAGGACATCACATTGGAGAAAATATTTGATGACAATGGAAGGAAGACTTTGTGCTCAGAGTTCCCACAAATAATGCAGCAGGTATAGTACTAGGGAATCTGCTTAACATTAATTGATTTGCAGTATATACATGATCCTTTACATCCATTACTTGACTTCTTGCTTGAACTTTGCCTTTCTATGACCTGAGAGATACTAGTTCTGATTTTAGTTGTCAGCTAATGTTGAACACTTGCTGCATTCATTGATTCATGGAAAAGAACCGCTAATGAAGATTACCTTTCATTTGTTTTGGTTTGGAACAAGTTTTGTAACTTGCTGCATATTGTATTGGCAGGGTTTTATGTGCCTTCAGGGTGGCATCTGCCTGTCAAGTATGGGAAGACCAGTATCCTATGAGAGAGCAGTGGCATGGAAGGTGTTGAACGAAGAGGAAACTGCCCACTGCATTTGCTTTATGTTCATCAACTGGTCTTTTGTCTGAAACTAGTTATAAAAAATCGAAATGCAGAAAGAATATTAGATTAGGACAAACTTCTTTTTTGACTTTCTTCTGGTATTAATGAAGCTTTGATACTGTTATGAGCATACACCAACAGTAACATCTGGGTCCCAATTTCTTTTTTCTTAAATTTGCCCATCTTTTAATATTCTGCTTTATGCTTTATTCATGAATCACTATGCAATTTGCATATCCTCTCACCTTTATATCTTTGGTCACATCACTGTTTGTACATGTCCGCGCACTTGGGAACCTTTAGGAACGTCTTTCTATGAGTAAGATTTCTTGGTCCAAAATATGGGCTACAAATTGCTGAATTTCTTACTACCATCTTCCCTTTTTTGCCACTTGTTAATTGAGCTCCTTATCATTCTTTTTTTTTTTTTTTTTCTTTTTCTTCTTCAATCCCTGTTGCTTTCAACTATCCACCAATCTTGGGTTTTATCTTTTGCTTTTTATCATTATAGTTCTCTCTATACAACAACTGTGAAGAAGAGTAATTTTTGCTATAAGAACTCCAAATGATATAAAAAGAGAGCTTGATTTTGAAAGACAGATACAAACAGTAATATCAGTAATGAAACGAGGAGACGTGAATATAAAATATACAGCGAAGCACTAATGAAATCTTCAAGATCGAGGTGATAAATTCTCAAAGTTTTAGATGCAAGGATTATAAGGGTGTACTGTTGTTTGTGTTTTCATGGAAGCTTGATTATTAACTTTCACCAATTTCTTGATATTGGAAAGATTCAGTCTAAATGTGTTAACCAACAATCCATTAATGAAAACAAAATAAAGGGCTTGATATCAAGTATAAGTTGTCTGTTCCTGATTTGTACAATTTGAGTATATACTTCTATAAAATACATCTGTCATTTTCAGTATCTATATTTCTTATTTTCAACAAAAGGTAAGTTGGGTAAAACTATTGAAGGTATCAGCATATATGTGCAAAATCATCACCCTTCATCTTCTCTGATAAATAAGACAATAAATATACCTAAAATGGTAAGTGTTTTAGTCTGAGCTTTTAAGAAGCATTTAATTAGGACCCTCTCAAAAATGTCCAATCTTAATTCATAACAAAAACAAGTTTTATCCCCACATGTGTAGTGGTTGTCCATTTTCATGTGCCACCATGTTTTTATATTTTAATTTTAATTTTAAATTTTTTAAAAAATTAAGTGCTGCCTTGTTCAATCCAGAAAATGACTTTTTCCCTTTATTTTTTCTTGGGTGAAGGAGCTTCTACTAATAGAATTATATGACAAAAGGCACCCATATTACACACTAGGAGCAAGGCTCATGAAATTTAATATGTCCAAGTAAGAATTTTCACCACTCAATTTATGATAATTCTTGTCAATTGATTAAAAAGAATATTCTATGGTAATTAATGATTTACATTTGACGGTCAATGCCTTCCATGCTCAAGCACTTGAGAACATCTAATCTTTCCATTAAGCATATATATGAATTCAATCAAGAGTGACAATTGACTTTACATCACTAGCACTTGGTAATATATATTTATCCTTTTGCAGTTGATTTATACTCTTTTAGACTATTGCATTGCTCCTGCTCCAAATCAAGCTTTATTGAAGATAATGAGTTAAGAAATACTTCTCAAATGAAACTATTGATATAGATAAATTTTTAAATAAACTCGGTCCACCACGTTATTTCTAGACTAAATCAATTACATAATTAGTTTATTTATTATTATTAACAATTCATAATTAAAATATATTCAATAAAAATACACCGATTAACAAATAAAATCACATGTTACTATATAATTAATTTAATCTACGGACAAACCGAGTCTATCTATGAATTTCTCATTCATCTAGTTGAATATACCAATTGTAATACCCAATTAGCTCACATCTAGCTAATAATAAGCATTTTACATGCATCGCTACCACTTCAAAATATCAGATTTAAGAAAAAGAGAGTATACTGCCTTCCAGTCAAATTATATATGACGGACTGCATTATACTTACTGAATCTGTATTAGGGTTTTATTGGCGCAGTGACCATAAAGCTAAATTTAATTTCTCTCAACCCTGAGGAATAGTACCATGGCGAACCAACACAGATCCTGCAAGTTAAACAGTGGGCTCGTTCGTTCATTCCAACACCTTACGATATTAATGTAGAAGAGTTTCTGGTCCAGAGCCTTCCCGGAAGCCCTTTCTAGAGGGATTTGATTGTTGACTATGAACTCCAATCTATGTGGAAATCAAGACTACATTAACATAAAAAGTCTGGGACAAATTATAAAAGGGTGATTCTGCGTATCCATCCACTTTTCTGGGTGGCCTCAGCCTCAAGTTTCATCAATTAGCCTGTTTCCTTCTTCTTTTTTTTCTTTTTTTTCCCTTTCCCCCCTGGACACGTGTTAATGCAAAAGAAAATGCATCCTTCAACACTGTGGTTGGGAATTTGAATGGAAACCAGCATCTAATGTGTATACAAAAGAATTATGTGACATAAATGGAGAAATCGGGATTTAGAAAAAGCCCATTAATTAATTGTGATTGAGGTTTCAACCTTGTATATATATGGTCACTAAGTGGAGTATACACTCTCATTTCCATGGAATTTCTACATGTAACTTGTGAATTTAGTTATAAATAAACTAGTACAATTGAAGATGGCTTAACGATCAAAAGATCTACATTCGTGTCTGAAGACTTGAAGTTGGGCCAGTAAAAAACAGGTTGCCTAGGCTCGTCTTTTACTTTGGAATTTTTTTTTATTTTCTATACATTTAAGGATAATTGTGTCTTGTAATAATAAAAATAATAATAAAATGAAACCTCACAATCTGGTCGGCCAGCTAAAACAGATGTAACACGAAGATAGACGGTGGTGTAGAGAAGGTGTTTATAATCCATGCATTCCCTAGTCAATTTCATGCATGAAATGCCACTAAAGCATTAGAATACAAAAACTGTGCAAGGATCCGGCCATCGGCCACCACTTTTCTCCACGTTAAACTGCACTAATTGTGTTAAGTGGGTGGTTCTTTTTGTATTATCCAATGGAACTCACGTGTACACAGCTATCATTACTTTCTCTACATGATAATAGTTTTAAAACCTAGCCAGTTGGTCATAAACCAAAGGCACACTCATGGAAAATGTTCTTCAAATGATCTTTCAAGTAAAACTGAAACGAAGATGTCAACACTTTTCGTTTTCTTTTTTCTTTTTTTTCTTAAAACAAAATCTCCATTGAATCAAAGAAATTAAAATTTCTTGCAAAAGAAAAATTTTGGCAGGCTAGAAAGGAGCTTTTGGACAAGAGAAAGAAACAGAACCAGTTAAAGAGCCTTTTGCATGGTCTCCAAGAACTATAATTGATATCTCTTGAGACTTTTGAGATTTTCTCTTTTAAAAAAATTTACTCATCTCTCTGCATGCCAGCCTAAATTAGCTGGTTTTCGCAATTGATCATGATAATGTCAGCTAGTTTAAATTTTTATGTTTAGACTGTTCTTTATTGGTGGAATCTTCTAACTATGTTAGCCCCAATTCTCTCCATAAGTTCTAATTGAGCAAAAGGAAAAAGGGTTCTTGTCAATATCATCATTGATTAAAAGGAAAAAAAGAAAAGAAAAGAAAAGAAAAACTCAGATGCCATCATTACAGTATATATGTAGAAGCAAAAGTGGGTCACAAGAAAGATTGTGGCCAAGCATGGTTAGGAAAAGCTCCCCATTTGCATATTCTTTTCCTAATATTGATCTAAGTGGGTATTCATATGGTCTTCATATAAAGACATATAAGACAAGGACAGATTCAGAATTTTGGGTTAATAAGGGCAACATACAAGAGTCATTGCACTTGGTGAATTAGTTTTATCTAATTTTAACTTTAAACTTGTAATTTTATATCAAATTAAAATAAAACAATAACTATATAAATATTATATTCTTAAAATAATTTGGTTTAAATTCATAAAAAAGTTATTTTATTTAAAAAAAATATGAGAAAAAAGATAAAATAGAAATGATAAAATTGAAAAAGATATTTTAGTATTATGAAATGTATTGACTTATTAATGGGGAATTCATTTGAGAATACTACTTATTTTGTTAGAATTTAGTTTAGCTATAATCAATTTCACATAAAGTTATTATATAAAATATTAAATTAATTTTCAATCCATTTAAAGCATATAAATTTTAAATTCATAAATAAATTTTATAAATTTCAACTAAACACTGTGTAAAATTAAATTAAATTTATAAGACCTTAATTAATTTTGAGTCAATCTTAACTATATAAATTAAAATTGGGTAACAATCTATAAAGATTAAAGTGTTGTCGAGTAAGAAAACAATTTTAAGCGTGGGAGCAAATTTGAACTTTAAATATAATTAAAGACAAAAAGTCGGTTGTAGATATTAGAAGTAAAGGGACCTTTTCCCCAGCTACAAGAGATAAGAATTGAATTAAACTATTTATATTGCTGCTCCTAAAATGCTGTGTTTTCTTTCTATTTTTTTAGACTAATCCACAAGTTGAATGAAAATTGAAAATTTGTTCGTCGTGTAAGATGATTTTCAGGATTACTATAGACAAAATAAAAAACCGGTTTATCTGGAAGAAATATGATGGAGTACTACTTTTCTTTTTTCAAAAAAAATAAATTTTTCAGACCCTTTTTTTTCAAATTCTTTTTTATGATTTATACAGTTTTTTTTTTTTAGAATTTCATCGAAATATAAATGTAAATGTATATACCTAAAAGAAATTGAAAGGATATTATTTTTAAATTTTACTATTATGAATTTAATTTTTATTTTATATATATTTTTAAATTTTGTCAGCAGAAAAAATTAAAAATATACTTAAAAAATATAAAAAAAATATTATTTTAATCTATATTACTGTAAATTAGTCAAATAAGTTTATCATTTTTATATTTAATATTCGTGAATTAAATAGTATTACATATTTCTTTTATATAATTAGTGTGTTTTGATGACTTAAAAATATATTTGTAAGAATAAAATTTTACATTTCATTTTCTGCATATTTGTAAACAAAACTTTTTATCTTTCGATTTAAAAATTTAAATAATTAGGTTTACGAGGCTTGAATTTTATATAAAGTGTCTTAATCAATCTTACTATATATAACCACGTGAAATATTTCAAAATTTACAATTCAAAAACTCAGTCTAAAAGTTGGATGGTAATAAGAAAAGGGGAAATACTAGCAGCAAAGCAGTTTGAGAATTGAAAATGAAGATCAAATAGCCATGATCATGAGTAGGTTTGTTTGAATGGAAAGTAACAAAAGGAAAGATTTAGGGTTTGCTAATATGAAGTCTTCAACATTAGATTCAAACTTTTCTTTTCATGATCTTAAAAAGTAATCCAGTCTCCAAGATGGAAGAAGAAGCAAATGATTAAATTAATATATGCAAGTTATAATTGCAACACTAGAAAAGCCTCTGCATATTCTGTATTCTCATATCTTTGGAACATTAGGTCATAATGATAAATTTATAGAATTAAAGTCTGTATATAAAGCTGTGGCAATGTGTGGTTGCATTATTTGGTGGCATATAAATCAATTGACTAAAAGGAACAAAAAGAAATTGCAAGGAAATCACTTGAACTTTCAACTTTAAGCAACAATGAATCTCTTGAAACAAAAGTTTAGCAACTCAATTAAATACCTATTCTTCAAAAAGATTATGCATTGGGTTTGAACCTGCTCTTTGAATACATATCTAATAATAGGATTCAAATTTTTTTGAGATATAGATGTTAAACACATATGAATTAAATTTACCATGTATATATATATAGAAAACTAGGAATCAAAAGAATTTAATTGGAAATTGCATCTGGGTACAATAGTGGTTACAATGTGTTGAGATGTGTAACAAAGCAATATGCTTGACCATATAGGGTTGTCTTTGAAGAGAAGGCAGAAGTCTTGAAATGTGAAGCCAAAAGCATTAAAAAAGTTGCAGTAATTTTTTCTCCACTGTCTCAACATAAACCCTTTTTTCTAACATGCAGCTTTGCGATTGTGCACTTGTTCTTGAAAACCCTTTTTATATAATGTTATTTCTCAAATTTCTAAAAGGAGAAAACAACCAAAGGAGACAAACGATATGATTAAACCATCAGGATAGATATGGTACTGTGGTCCCATTTGAGGAGCATGAGTGTTGCTGTTGTTGGGTAGCTCTTTGACCCAGCTCTCCTTCATCAGGACCATTCAATTCCCATGGTCTTTTCTTCCATAACAGATAATTGCAGGCATGTATGTAAACGCACAATGTCCAAACATATAGGTTTTGATCCATGCTGTTGCTGCCTTGGAATGCGTTTAAGTCATCAGCATAGTGCATAAATATGCCGAATTTCATAATAACTTTATTTCGATACCAACTAATAAAAATCCCTTTTAGTTTAATTAAAATTTTAAATTCAAACTTTATACATGCATTTATATTAAAATTCTTAAAAAAATTGTAAATATCCTTCAACATCACATTAACTCTTGCTTAGTCATTAGCCTATTCTGAATTAAATTATTTTATAATAAAAAAACTAACATAATTTAAGTTAATTATATTGTATTTAGAGTTTAAATAAAAATTTAATAATCTTAGAATAGTTAATTATTTTTTATGTATGGCCGTGACTCTATGTTTATAAATCCATAAATCAAACCATTACATGTTAATGCGAAATTTAACAGTCATGTGATAGTGATGCCTCCAGCCTACGAACCTCAACATTAATGGATCTAATAAACAACTAGTAGCAAAACATCCTAAAACAAGCTAAAACATTGATATCCTGCAATAGAACAATTATGAGAAATCTCACAATTCTACAGTCGATTGTGATATCATTATATTAAAGTTTATCAGCTACTTAATTAAGCTGTTTAAGGATTTTAAAAAGAAAAAGATAATGAAAAATTTTGTCCAAAAAGAAGACTTAATTTGTGTTTGATATTAAATTTATCTGAATTCTTATAAATTCATCTTGGTATAGTTTTTTAAATAAGAAAGAAACAGAAAAAGAAATGATCTTATAGGAAGAAATGAAAAAGGAAAGCAACAAAAGGGAAACAAAGACAAAAGGGTAAGAAAAAAATTATCCAAAGATAAGACGTAAGTGGATGTAAAAGAATCCAAATGTAAGTGAATTTTCCCTGAGGAACTCATGAAATCCCACTATTATAATACATCAAGGACTTGAATGAGTACTAGAAGAACAACAAAGCAGAAAAGAACAAACTCAATATAATTATCCTATGGACATAGGTGGTGAAAAGCACACCCCCTACCTCCCATATATATGTTACAAGCACATTGCTTTTGTTCTTCTTCCTTTTTCTTTGAAAGTACTATGAATAGTCACTCGAAAATGGAAGGAGAGATTTTTGATAATCTTTCAATTTTTCGACTTCATTCGCCACTCACCCACTTGACATGAACAGTGGGATTTCCACTTTCTTGGTAGTAAGAAAATAGCAATGGATTCCCACTTTGAATTTCTCGTTTAGACTTTTAGATCATGCGTGCCTGCGAATTATTTATATATATTCAGTATATCTCAATTATAAGATGGAGAATGATGCACATCCAGAGAATTTTTTTCCCATCCCCTCCTTTTATTGGTGAAATAAACATAAGGACAATTAGTCTCTCTCCCTTTTGTTTTCTCCTTTTCTTCACCACCCACTAAGTTGAATAGAAAATGGTTTAGGCCAAAGCCAAATACAAGCCTATTATTTAGAATGATCGCTTGTTGGCCTGCTATACTTTCTCTAAGAATTTGTTAGTTTAGGTGCATAAACCGAAAATTTATTGTGTGTGGCATGTGCTAGTATTTTGTAGGATAATTTCTTCTTTTATGCAGAGGTGCCTTTTTCGATATAGTATTTTAAAACAGATTAATAGATTTTCTGAAAATTAAGCTCTCGATTCCTTATACCATGGAAGTTGAACTGTATATTAGCCTAATAATAAAGTTTAATTTTACTGATTATTCGCAGTGTATTCTTGTTTGCAAACCTATTTCTTTAACTGATTAATTAACTTTATCGGAGAATTTCAATAGCAACTATCCAGTTTGCAACATCTATTTCTAAATCAAGTGAGCATCCACATACTAAATTATTACTTTAACTTCTTTTTTTAGCATAACTAGTGTGATAGTAGTACACAAATAAAGACAGAGAGAACGTTGAAACAAGGATAGAATGTATAAAAAATGACTAGTTTCTAGCAAGTTTATAAATTAGTAGTATTTACGGTATGAAAGTGCAAAAATAAATTTAATTGCATACCAAAATAAAATCAATGATATACATGTAAAGAATTAGTACCAGTCACATTAAGCGTCTTTTAAAAGTTTGATGTAGGAATTGGAGCAACTTTTTGAAGTCAAATTAAAAAAAAAAAAAAAAATTCAGAGTGGATGACATCTTAGAGAATTTCCAAATCCACTAGGGGATAAAACTATAAGGGGCTAAATTAAATCATGAGATTTGGATCTGGATTGTTATAGATGGTATCAGAACAAGAAATCATTTAGTAAAATTGTAGTTTAAAAACAAACTAAGCAAAAGCTATTGAATATGTAGCAGCTTGGCTCGAAGAGCAGACCGATGAGGACAAAAAGTAAAAGACAGCACAAGGACAAACTTTTAGAATAATAACACTCTAAGATCTAAGGATGCATGAATGAATTGAATCAGCATTCTGAAATGCAAGGATGCATGAATGAATTGAACTATAATAAAAAATAATTAATAGTATATATATAAAAAATCTAAATCAATCACATGGGGCACATTTTAGTAATTTGATTGTGGAATTGAAAGAATTTCAAAATTTTTGTATCCAAATTGTACCAAATAGATTAAATTATTAAATATTTATTATTATTAATTTTTTGACACAATTAAACTCGACTTACGTTAGAGACCCCAGCTGTTACCACTTAACCAATTAAAGATGGAAAATAAATTCATTTGCTAATTGTTAAATGATTTTTTTTGTTTTGGAATTTTAATATTATTATGTATACTATCTTTCTTTTGGTTACACTTTTTTTTAGTAGGTTTGACATTATTTTCTGCAACTTGCTTTTAGATTTTTACTTTTTGCTCCGTAGTCATTTTCCGAAATCTAATTTTTGAAGAAAAGAAATAAAGAAGAAACATCAAGAATAAAAAAAGAAGTAAATTTTTTTACAAGTTGGTCCCTGCTCCCAAACAATAATGTGAAACTGACTCTTACTCTATTGGTCAACCAGAGTAAAATAGGACCCAATTGAAGACCATATACAGGGGATCACAAATGAGTGATGCATTGGCATTGGAGGGTTGCAGTCTAAGCAGACCCTGAGTCATAATCATCAGTCATAAAGTACTGCCATGATGTTCGACATGAACCCCCATACAAAGATTAAAAGAATATATTGAAAGCCACTTTACAAGTTACTCCCCTACCGAGGGGGAAAGAAAAAAGAAAAACACTTTACAGAAATAAGTTATAATCTCATATGATATAATGCGAATTTAGTATCTACATTTTTACACTCAGTATTATGTCAAACATACCATTGTCAAACAAAACATTTGAGTAACAATCGTTTTCTTTTTAACATCTTATACTAGAAAATCCAATTAACAAAAGAAGGATACCCAAAAAATTGAAAAAGAAAAGAAAGAAAAAAGAGACAAAATCATCAAACACTAAAACGGTGAAGAAAACTTTAGCTTTGTGACACAAGAGCTCGTTGTCCTCAAAGCCGACTCTAGGGTTTTGAATGCATCACTTGCACATGGCCGAGCTGTAGGGTCCGTGGCTGTGCAATGAAGAGCTAGATTCATGGCTTCCACTATTTCATTCTGATTAACTAACACGTGTCCTTTAATCGCTGGATCGACCCACATGTCTAGATGACAGTCTGAATAGCAATATCGGGCCCACTCCACGATGCTTTCATGGACTCCGAATTCAGGATCGGCGGGGCTTTTTCCGGTTAATAGCTGGATGAGAATGAGACCGAATCCATACATGTCACTCTTTTCAGTGATGTCTTTTGAGTCTCTAGTTTCTGCAATTTAGACATGCAATGCATTATAAGTCTATGACATGCATGCATGGACGAGAAGACTACTTTAGGAAAATAATAATAATGAATCATTTCGTGAAAGAGGATCTTTAATCTCTTATAAATTGTGGAGTAATTGACACATGCATGCATGTATTAATGAATATAATGATAGACAAAGCAACGAAATAATCCAACATGATATTTTTCCACCAAAAACATCCGCACCCATCATTGCATTAGCAGACTAAATGTCCCGATATTCCCAACAATTAATATATTAAATAATTATATTTTAATTAGGTGTCGGGGTATTTTTATGCTAAAACAATAAAAAAAAAAGTTACCTATATATTAATGATGCTTTACTTCACTACTACCATAATTTAATGTTGACCCATCATTTGTCCTCCATATCAAATCTTTTTGGCATGCCAACCCGTAGACATAGTTTGGAATTTTATATATCACATCCTTATTTAACATTTACATATATTGACAAATTCTTTTCTGTTTCCTTTTCCTATGTCTAATTGATGCAGAGGATGTACTATGATGCTTAATGTTACTGTGCTAACATATGGTGCTTAATGTAAATTATTGCTAGGGTAAATTTGTGACGGACCTGGGGCAACGTAGGCCGATGAAATGAAGCACTTTACATCAGTGCAAAATGGTTCGGGAAGGCTCAATCTCAGGTGAGGCTCATCTTGTCCGTCAATGATAATTTTCTCCGGCGACATGTACCCAACCAAAACATTCGGCGAACAATGACAATGCAAGAACCGGAGAGCTTTCGCTATCCCAGTGGCGATTTTTCGCCGCCTTTCCCAACTCAAGTTGCGAAGAATCTCGCTCAAATTTTTGCCTTCTATGTACTCATAAACTAAATATGCTCCCTGCTCCGACCGACACATTCCGATTAATTTTACGATGTTTGGATGCTGAAGCTTACCATAATCAGCTGTGTCAGGCCAAAAGTTTGATGAAATTGAATTTACATCATTTATTTCCTTCACCATGAAGTGCACGCCATTTATGATGGACTTTCCCTTGTATGAAAGCCCTTTCTTGCCTCTAGAAATGATGTTTTCTTCTCTCTTGGACGATAAAATATCCTCCATTGTTACTGATTTTGATACCTTGGACTGGAAGAATTGCAATTCCCATATCCCATCTTCATTTTCCACTCTTTTAAGCTCTAGATTCTTTCGTCCTCGTATGAAAACAAATCCAAAAGCAACAAGAGAAAGAACAAGAAAAGCACCAAGAATACAAGCAATATAGAACCACCTAGTAGGATTCTTGATGACTCTTCTGCATGGAGGCAAGCCACTTGAAGTATCACCACCGCAAAGTAATTCATTACCAGCAACTGCACTTGCATTTATGGCAAGAAAAGCTCCTGTAGATGGTAAGCTACCATGAAAATGATTGTGAGATATATTCACTTGAACAAGCGATTCAACTCCTCCTAAATTTGTTGGTATGTCACCAGATAATTGATTCTGAGATAAATCAAGCTGACTAAGAACTGGCATTTCTGAAAAACTATCAGGGATTTGACCATTGAGCTGATTGTCACTAAGGTCTAGACTTACAAGCTTCTTGCATGAAGATAACTCATCTGGTATTTCACCAGAGAGCTTGTTTCCACTGAGTTTTAGTTGCATTAGCTCCGATAATTTCCTCAAGGTGCGAGGAATAGTGCCTGAAAATCTGTTTTGAGACAAGTCCAAGTTTTCAATCTGGTCACTTCCAAATGAATCAGGCAAGCCTCCGGAGAATTTGTTTCTTGCCAAATTCAGCATTTGAAGTGAAGTCATCTCCCATTTTCTCGACTCTAGCCTGCCCGAGAAATTGTTGCTTGAAATATCCAAGAAATATACAAGTGGGAGTTTGGTGAAGTCTTGAGGTAGTTCACCAGATAAGTTATTTTCTTGGAGACGTACTCGCTTCAAGCTTCTGCAAGCACCCAAGTCCTTTGGTATTTCACCTTCAAGTGAATTTGAAAAAAGAATGAGCTTAAACAGATTGCCTGAGCTGCACAGGCCTTCAGGAATTTCCCCAGTGAGAGAATTGGTGGAAAGGTCTAGCACAGTGAAGTTGTTTTGCTTTCCAAGATCTCTCGGAATCTCACCAGTGAAATTGTTAGACCAAAGCTGAAGTACCTGAAGACGAGGCAAGGAACACAACGCCCCTGGAATCTTTCCAGTAAACTTGTTGGAGAAAAGATGGAGAATCTCCAAGTTTTGTAACTGTAATACTAGTTCTGGGATTTCGCCAGAGAGAAAATTATCACTCAGATCAAGCGAGATCAACTTCCTGAGATTAAAAACAGAATTTGGAATGGGATCCGTAAGCTTGTTCTGGTAAAGAAAGAGGTACTGAAGATTAGTGAGATTGCCAAAAGAAACTGGGATTGATCCAGTGAGATTGTTGTAGACAAGATCAAGATGATTCAAGGAAGTTAACCGTCCTATTTCATTTGGAATTTCGCCTGAAAGATTGTTGTAGCCTAAGTAAATCCACTTCAAGCTCCTCATTTGGCCTAATTCTCTAGGAATCTGGCCAACTAATTGATTTGAAGCCAGAGTCAAGAATTGCAAACTTGTGATATTGGTTAGGGAGATTGGAATTTTACCCATCAAAACATTCCCGCCAAGATCAAGAAACTTTAAGCTCGAAAAGGATCCAATTTCTAGCGGAATTTTCCCTGAAAGCATATTGTTAGATAGATCTAATGTTTCCAAGCAGGAAATTGAACCCCCTGGTATTGGACCAGTGAAATTATTGTTACTAAGATTGAGATGCAAAATGGAGGAAGAAGAATAGAAAATGGCATCAGGAATTTGAAAAGAAAGCTGATTGCTTGAAAGATTGATAATTTCGACATATGGCAACTGAAAGATTGACAAAGAAAGTTTGCCAGAGATGTTTTTTCCAGGAAGATCAATGGACTTGATGCGAGAAGAGTTATTGCAAGTGATACCTTGCCACTTGCAAACAGTGGCTGAAGAATTCCAATTGAAAAGATATTGAAATGGATCATTTACGGAAGATTTGAAGGATAAAAGAAGCTCAAGTTCGTCCTCTGCATGTAGCATGTGAAAATTCAAGAAAAACAACAAGAACATGAACAACATTACTGAGCATTCAGAAGGTCCTTTCTTGGCCATCTCTAGCTAGCTAAAGCAGTCTGATAATTATTCTATAACATCTAGTGAATATGATACAACAACCTCAGTCTTTCTTAAAAAGAAGGTATCTGTCTCAGTATTCCTCGGATCTGAAGCTGTAAAAATGGCAACAAAAGGAGGAACATAAATCAACACGAGTTTCTATGTATATATGGAATCTTTCTTGAAAGTACTTTATCATATTTGTGTTAATTGATTAATAACAAAAAGAAAGAGAAAGGATAAAATAAACTTACTGTAACTGCAACTGCAAACTGCATGTGCATATTTTATATCCCTCCAGATTCTATACTAATTATCTGCAGCAGATAAACAAAATGAGTAACCATGCATTAATTAGTAGTTCTCCCATGAATCCTGATTTTATAACACAAGAAAATGCAATATAAGTTTAGGTAAAACATCCAGTAACATACCTAAAATGCCATGATTAGATCACAGTAGAAAAAAGAAAAATCAAAGATTAAGAAGATTTCGGTGGAAAACTTGGAATGAAAGACAAGAAAAGAGGTTAAGCTGAGCTAATAGTGTAGTGAAGAATTGAAGAGATTTGAGTGTATAAATAGATAGTAGTTAAAGGGCCAAGAAGAAGAAGAGGGATAATTACAAAACTGCACCTTGACTTTCCTTGAAAAAATGTTTGAACACGAACGGTTGAAAAAGGAAGCAAGGGACAGATGTTGGAAAAGACTCTGATTTTGTCGGATATTACCAAAATGATCTTTTGACTGAGTTGGGATGGTGACAAGAATTTCCGTGACCGTTGAAAAGTTTGAAATTCTTTTTTTTTTTTAATAAATTTTCTTATATAGATGAATAATTGGGATTTTGCCTTTGTTTGTTGCATTTATTTACTAGAATATGCATGAGTCATAGAAGAAGTGGTTACTTGCTTCAAGAGGAGATTTATCTGTTTGTAAAACACACAACATTTTGATTAGATTAGTCATCATTAAGATCAATTGCTAAATAGCATCCTTTTAATGATGATGTGCAAAAATTATGTTTGGTAAAAGTGAAATAGTAATTTCATAGGCATGTTGATTAAGTAGGTAATTATATAACTTATTTTGGGAGTAACATTAAGTCAAACTAGCACAATAAAAATAATATTTATTTTCGATTAGACTGAAATCCAATGATCGGGTAAGATATATCCTTAAAATATTTAAAATAGTTAGACAATTTAAAAATAGATAAAAATAATCTACTTTATTAAAAGTAAAATCATCTATATAGTATGATCAATATAAATACACTAATTGCTGTATTATAATGCCAGAATTCAGAATAAGAGAATTAAACTGATACACAGTAGTGTCAGATTTCTACATCTTTAGTGTCTTCTGGGCAAGTAAATAAGAAGAGACCCAATGAATGTTTCTTCAACGATATGAATCTATGATGAGGCTTGGTTGGAGATCTCTAATCATTAAAGCATTTATCAATGTGTTGTCATTGGCTGTTTATAATACTTTGTCAGACGAAATTATGACAAATAATTATTAGTTTTATTCCATTCTCTCCCATCTTCAATTCTGATCAAACAGTTGGTACAAAAGAGTAAATTTATAGCTGAAATGAGGGCTTCTTGGCAGAGATAGAAAGTGAATGAGAAAATAAACTTTAAGAAATAAAAGAAACAACTTCAACAGGCTGCCTGCAAGTAAATTAAAAAAGCAAGCAGAATTCCTGAAACCCTTTTGCTTGGACTCTATATAATTGTCTTGGATTCTCTATAGCTCTCTCTCAGTAGAAAAGGGGAAAAAGAAATATTAAAAGAGTACAAACATAAAGAACGAAACTGTGATGATGCAAAAATGAGGCAGAGAGGAAGGAAAGAAGGAAAATGGGATTGGTTCTTAAAAAAAAAAAAAAATTTAAAAAGCAAAGGGAATGAAAGAAAAAGTAGAGTGTCTTTACGTTATAGTAATGGCTCGTGCACACTTGAAGTGAAATTGAAGGGGAAGAAGAAATGGACCCACAATCTCTTTCTCGAAGGAATATACAGTGAATGGTCTTTGTCATACCCAGCAATAATAAGCATGCTTTGCCTCGTCTCCATTTTCTAGGGTTTTACAAAGTCTCTCTTCTCATTCCCACTTCTTTTCCTTTCCTTTAAAACCCTAGTACTGCTGCTGCTGCCTTTTATTTTATTTTTTTTATGCATGTTGATGTTAACAACCAAAAGAGAGAATTTATTTATTTATTTTAATACAAAAAGAAAGAATTTATTTATATATGTCGAATCTGCATATACATTTATGTGTTGTACGTGGTAACCCACCATCTGGAGACTGGAGTAATATCTTTTCTAGTATATATATATATATATATATATGTCAGTATGTATTTAATTGAGTGTAACAATAATTGCACGATATTCCTCTATTATAGAAGCTGCAGGGAGTCCCTGTATAATTTAATTTATTCTTCTATATTATAACTAACTATCATTGTCCGAAGACAAAAAGGAAATAAATATAACATTGAATTCCCTATATATTTATATATTCGAAAAGAAAAAAAAAAAAGATTACGAAAAGTGTTAGTCCAAATTTTGGTATTTTCCAATAGGCTTTATTATTATTATTTAAGCGACCCCCTACATAGCACGCCATCCATTTAGTACTGTTGGAAACCATTAGCCCAACGTCTCACGCTAATAAGTCTCAATAAATAACTAAATTAACTAAGTTTCTTACAGAAAATGGAGAAAAACTGAATATATTAGTTTACGATTTTTCATGCTTATGTCGCGTCTTAAAATGGTGTAACAAAATTATCCAAAGACATTCATCACTTAACACATGACTTTGTTCACACGCCCCAAGAGAAAACCTTCAAACTTATGGCCTGCTAAAAGATGGTTGCTCCACCTTGAATTAAAATAGAATAATGGATACAAGGCACTGAAAATTTTCCGTAAAGTATGTATATCTCTAAATGATTTTGCTACAAACAGAGAAAAAGCAGGGCAGAATATTCATTTTTTATTTCAAGAACCGAGCTCCTGGTCATATCTAACAGATTTCACTAGAAACAACTCAAAATTGCACTACCTCTACCTGCAAAATGTAGTCAACAATGGTATATACACTGTAAAAAAGAATTTCAGAACCTCTATTTGCATACATAATAGGATATTAGTTATTACAAGGTGAAAGGCTATAGACAGGAGGAAGTAAGAAATGAAAAAACACTACCAGAAGAATTTTGGATTCTACAACTTCAGTATCATTATCATCTACATTTTTCAGAAATCTATTGTAGAAGAGGTCCAAAAGATTAGTAATTAAGGAAGCTTGAGGGCATCTTTGCCTATGAAAAATGAAAAATCTTACCATAGAGTCGTAACCTAAACTTGGTGGTGTAGAAAGGGTAATTGTATCAATAGAGTTCAAAAATTCAAAACTATTTAGGTACTTTTTAGTTCGCACAGTCCTTTGTTAGAGGTCAAAGAGTCACTGTTACTTTGTATTTACTAAGATATTTCAGTCTTACCACGCTTAAAATCAATTCACATATAAAATGACTATTTATAAATAATTTATCATACAGAATTAACGTATAAATCGATTTGGTAAAATTAGGATACTCGTAAGGCGTATCTTAATTGCTATAAAAGAAATATTTGGATCCCAATTATTCGAGCTATAATTTTCCAAGTATCAAATTTCAAATTGTGGTAGACCTTGTTGACTCATTTGGCACTATGAACATTCATCAGCTTTGTTCTGCAGAGGGATCGATTTTATGGTGTAATAAAACTCTAATGGTGCAACCCTGTCATCCACTGCTGATGTACTATATTCGTGTATATATATATATATAAACTTCCCCACCAACTAATTTTGAAATATTTATCTTTTAGGTTTTGCGGCATATAAATATTAATATACATATCATTGTCACTGTCATCAAATGGTTGCCCATTTAGTTCATTCTCCACTTTGAAGATCCTTTTTATATATTTATAGAGTTTTTTTTTCTTAATTTTGACATTGCACTTTGGAGATAACATTATTGAAAAAGAAAAGTTCGTTTAAGCCATTTATACGCTGTAAAGAGCATTACTGTCCAAAACCAGGTTGAGATGTGGACATATAGTGCTTCATTTTTGTACTTAATACTAGTTAATTAATGATGCAATTAAACACTTTTTGTTGTTGATACCTTTCTAATCAATTACTAATTAATATTGGATGTCCCATTTTTACCCTTAACTAAGATGAGATAGGCCTGACGTGCACCCGACCCAACCCATTTCCCATGAATAAGGGTCTCTATCTCTTTCTTTGCAATATATGTAGGGTTTTAGTGTCCTTAACTTTGTTGTATGTAGTGGTCCAAAGGGCCATGATTTAGCATGAAAAAACTTTAATTAACTAATACTTTGATTATAGGAAAGAAATATATTGATTAGCAAGAAGCACATTGATTGTTTTGCACTTTCTTGATCGTGTGTGTTAATCCCTTTTACTTTGTTCTTCAAAGAGGTCAATGTTTTCAATGCATGATTTCCTATAAATATCGTGCAAATTAATAAGGGTACATTAAGATTAAAATATTCTTGATATATATCACAAATTTGATCTGTTTGACCAATGAGATAGGTTTTGAAACTCATTAGGGCTTAAGCAGAAGGCAAAAAGGTTATTTATCCTACAATACATGTCACTGATCTTTCATAGGTTCTCTTTCATTATTAAAATTCTTTTCGTGAAATTATATGCAATTATGAGTTGGGCAAAACTGTTAGATAAGAAGAATTCTTTAGAATTTTTAAGATTTAAGTTGGGTGATTTTTCTAAAGAATCCAATCAAAATGATCACATAAATTAGTCTACTAACCCGTTTTCTAATGGATAATTATATATTACTAGATTATCATATGTTATGATGTTTTTAAGCTCTGATTGATCATCGCATGGTGTAAACAAAGTGATGTTATTGTATAATAGACTTTTTTATTCATTTTTTTTAGATTTTAACAAGATGATTAATTATGGCCAATCTTTTCATTGCAAGCACATGAAACCCATCAAGAACTGCTAATCATTTTGTGATTTTTGGTAATAGAGAAGTGATAGGAGAGCTCAAACAATTAATTAGTTCTTCAATCAACCTTTCTTTCTGAAAAAAAAAAGGAGGGAATTTTAATCTTATTACATTAACTCCAATGGGGCACTATATAATAATTTAGTAGATTCCAAGTGAGGCTTGATAATGAACAACAATAAACTTCAAATGAAACTTTTTAAGTTTTATCTCAAACTATGTATTTACCCAAAACCTAAATTTGCATTGCAACTTCTATGCACATTCAAATATCAAGTGATATGATATTAGAAGAGTAATATCACACATTAATTATAATATTATATTATAATTAATCAAATTATAACGTTTTAATAGGTATTAGCCTGATTGTATATACTTAATCTCTATTGAAAAAAAGAAGCAAAATTAGTCTGGTTAATCAATCCCATTCTAATTAACTATATCAGGATAAGCAAGGTGTAGCAAGACTGTTTGAACTTTGGCAAAAGTGCAAGTTGTTTTCAGAATGGACCCTAAATTTCTCAATCTTCAAGAACCATAATTCAAGCAGACGGATAAAAATGCCCAGGCATCTTTTAAAAAGACGGTCCATCATCCATGCTTTTGAATCCCAATAATAAAGTTGGGAGTCTATTGCACGTGTGTTACTTGCGTGCTACGTTAGATTTAGCGATTGATATATAAATACGCACATATTGCAAGGTTTTTTTTTTTTTAAGGATTCGGAAACTGGGTCCATTTTGCAAATTATTGCACTCACTTATAGAGTATCACCCCCGTTACTAGCCCTGGCACGAGTCAGTGCAGGCTCAAAATTGAATCTATTAAAACCGGACTAGAATGGTCAAATTCGAAATCAAGTTCAAACCTACCTAGATCATGTTTAAAGTCTGTTCTTCTCAGTTGGATTGGAATCGTCAGTTCTGTTTCAGAAATTTGCTATTCTAATTCCAACTTCAATAAGAAAAAGGCAATTACTTTTTTTTTTTTTGTGTGTGTGTGTGTTTGGAATCGACCAGTGGCCAAGTCTTTCCCCCTACACTTAGGTCCTTGCAATCTAGAGCTAATGAAACTTAATGGTTTTGGAAGGAAGTTGTTGACGCCTTTTCTTTTTGGAACTACCAAATCATCAAGTGATTTGCTAAATACTTAAAAGTTATTATTCTCAATTGGAAGAGCAGCTTAATTGTATAATTTATGATAATTGTTACTAGACGACCGTAGCTCTCCATTTTCTATTTATGGTGAATGATTGAGGTCCCTGCGTTTGGTGATAAGAAGAGTGGAGTACATTATTCAAGCAATGATGAACGAGAAAGGAATGATGGAACATTCACAATTTGGGACACTGCAGTATTTGTTTTCTTGCCTTATTGACCATTGAATAGAAGAAAGGATGACACAGATTCAACTTCCCTTATCTTTTCATTAAGTTGAATGGATAATGATTTTTGTGCCAAATCTTTTACACTATGTCACTTTCCTCTTGTCTAATATCACTTGTTGCAATTTGGTATTTATTTATTTATTTTGGGTTACTTATGTTCTAAAGGAATGCTCAAATTTCACTTTCTTTTATCTAAATTGCCATATAATTATTGCCAAAAAGAAATTTTGACAAATAATTACCGCATATCATAAGCCTGCAAATAAAATAAAGTAAGGCCATTTGTTTTCCAAAGCCAGAAAGAAAGTTTCGGCCGAATGGACAAAGTAGCCCAGCCCAACTTCTTATAAGGCTTGATTTGGGTTTTTATTGATCGTTTTGGATTCTGTGGTTCAACAATAATACTTTAGGCCTGAGTTTTCAGAGGTAGCCCAGCCCAATAAGGCTCATAAAAGCTACGCCAGCGCCCAGCATTAATAAGGTTCGATTCTATTAAATTAGATCTTTTATTTTTTTGGGAATAAAATAAAACAAGTTTTTAGGAATATTCTAAAATTAATAAAAAAATCGCTTTTACTGTATATATTATTTTCGAAAATACTGTTTTAACTTTATTTTTAATAATATGGTGTTTGTTTTATCGAAAAACAACTAAAACTGTATTTATAAAAAAAAAAAAAATCATATTTTTGATATTTTCACACAGTAAACAAATTTACACCATGTACTTTTAATAAAAAGATTAGAAAATATATTTATTTTTGTTATATTTTCATAAAATAATCATTAAAATTCAATTATTTCAGTTATTTTTTTAAAAAAAATGACACGTTAAAATATATTCTCGATAAATGAAATATTATGAAAAGTGATATAATTTTTCAGACCTAATTAAAATGTTTTAAATGATTTACTATAAATAAAGCATTCATGAATTTGGCAAAAAGGCAAAAGCAAAAAAATTAAAGATAAAACTTGGTGCTTTCTTTCTTTGCTTCTTCTTAATACAGGTCATGTTTACTGTGTTGTAGTTACCGTAGTTAATTAGTGATGGCTGTTATATAGTTAGTTATTGGAATTAACACGTGGTATAACTCTACTGGTCATAGGGTTTGTAATTTGGCTATAAATACATGCATAATGTATGAGCACAGTAACAAGAATAATAATTTGGCTGTTATAAAACCATTATTTGGCTTGATAATGCAATGGACATTTGGAATTATGCAAGCTTGAAGGTAATCTGGGATGAATTGGGTAATTTGAAACCTGTTCCTAGTTGTTTTTGTAATCCTAGATGTAAATGTGGTGTTCTTAATGTTGTTAAGAAGTATCAAGATGATGATTATGTGATAAAATTTGTTAAAGGTCTTAATGAGAACTTCAATCAGTTGAAAACTCAGTTGAAGACAATGGATCCACTTCCTGATATTAGCAAGGTATTCAATATGGTTTTGCAGCATGAGAGAGAATTGTCTGTTGGAAAAGAGAAATCTGTAGAATCTAATGTGTTTATTGCAAAAAGTTTTTATTCTAATAATAGGGGTAATAATCAAGGAATGCAACAGAATAAATGAAGTAATCAATCAAGTTTTAGAAGGACTTTACAATCGAACAGTAATGGCAACATAAAGAGGTTCAATAATCAACAGAATTTTAATAGACCCATGTGCACATTCTGTGGAATTTCAGATCATATTGTTGATTCTTGCTATAAAAAGCACGGATTTCCACCTGGATTCAAATTCAAGAAACCTAGCTATGCTAACTTTGGAGACAGACGATGATGAACAAAGAAGTCCATGGAAATGAGCGGTAATATGCAATCCGCTAATGGAAATGCTTCTAGTTTTCAATTTCACTGATGAGCGGTGTGCCAAATTGATTCGGATGCTTCAGCGGACTTGACCCATGAATTCACAACCTCAAGTGAATGCTCTTGTTACAAACTTTGTACCTGATCAAGAAACAGGTATGCATTTTGTATCTTACATAGCAAACTCATCCTTTCATGAAAATTTGTGGATTATTGATTCGGGTGCTACAGATCATATAGTCTGTCATACAAATTTTTTTACTAGTTTTAAACCTGTTACAAATGTTTTTGTACATCTACCAAATAGACAAAAGATTCTTGTTTCTCATATTGGTCAAGTCAGGTTATCTCCTTTCTTTATTCTTGACAATGTCCTATGTGTTCCCACTTTTCCTTTTAACCTAATTTCTACTAGCAAATTAACCAAACACAAAAATTTATGCTTATTTCTACATTTTGGAAATTGTCTTATTCAGGATTTGAATCTTATGAAGACGATTGGTATAGCTAAAGAATGTCAAGGACTTTACAAGCTAGTGATGCCTCAAAAGTGTTTTAAAAATGATATCTTATAGAACAATGAGCATAGTGTTCAAGCAGTGTCAAAGTCTGATATATGGCACATTAGAATGGGACATTTATCAAATGAGAGGTTGAGATTGTTACAATCAGTTGATAATAGTATAGTTTTACCTAGCAATGATCATTGTAAAATATGTCACTTTGCTAAGCAAAAGAAACTTTCTTTTCCTGTTAGCACATCTTCTGCTAGCAACATCTTTGATCTAATTCATACTAATATTTGGGGTCCCTTTAGGACTGAATCTTATAGTGGTTACAAATATTTTCTTACAATTGTTGATGATAGATCACGACATACTTGGGTTTTTTGTATCAAAATGAAGTCTGAGGTGCCCATTTTGATTCAGAATTTTTTTATCTCTGTGGAGACTCAATTTAATAAGAAAATAAAATGCATACGATCTGACAATGGAAAAGAATTCTTTATGCCTCATTTTTATAGATCCAAAGGTACTATTCATCAAACTAGTTGTCCTTATACCCCGCAACAAAATATCAAAGTGTTTGGCTGACTTGACTTGACTGAACACAACGACCTAACACCATATCAAATTCTTTTTAACCAAAAACCTGACTTGACTGATCTCAAAGTGTTTGGCTGCTTAGCATATGCCTCAACTATTTCTGAACTAAGACACAAGTTTGATTCAAGAGCTATACCAGCTGTCTTCATTGGTTATATTCCAAATACAAAAGGGTTTAAACTCTTTAATTTGAACACAAAAACCATTTTTGCATCAAGACATGTTGTTTTTCATGAAAATATTTTTCCATATGATACTATAAAAACTCCTCAAGATGTTTCTGTCATACCATCTGTTGTCATGAAAAATTGTACTACTAATGCTTTTATTGATGATTGTAGCACTCACACTGATATGCCTACTGCAATCAGAACCCTTCCAAATTCTTCTATATCTGATTCAAATCTACCTTCATCATCCATTTCTACTTCTCAAATACTACCAAACTATACAACCAAATCTGGCAGATCAGTAAAGCCACCAAATCATCTTCAGAATTACATCTGCCAAACCACAAAAATCAATCAAACACATACCTCACCTCATTCTCTTGACAAAGTCCTTTCTTATAAAAACTTAAGCACTAATTATAAACACTATATCAATTTTGTTACAAAAATTATTGAACCAAGGTTATATAATGAAGCAATCAAGCATAAATGCTGGCAAGAAGCAATGGATCAAGAGCTGGATGCCTTACAGAAGAATAACACTTGGATTCTTTGTGATTTACCACAAGGGAAGAAGCCAATTGGCTGTAAATGGGTTTATCGAGTTAAATATTTGTCAGATGGGTCCACTGAACGTTGCAAGGCACGATTAGTTGCAAAAGGATACACTCAGCAGAATGGAGTAGATTTTCTTGATACGTTCTCTCCAGTTGCTAAAGTTACAACAACACGAACATTGCTTGCTGTTGCAGCAGCTAAGGATTTTATTCTAGCACAGTTAGACATAAATAATGCTTTCCTTCATAGTGATTTAAGTGAAGAAGTTTATATGACTGTTCCCCCAGGTTATCTTTCCACAAAATCCAATCAAGTTTGCCGGTTACAGAAATCCTTATATGGATTAAAACAAGCTAGCAGACAATGGAATGCCAAGCTTACAGCTTCACTTCTTCAAGAGAAATACAAGCAATCTGATGCTGATCCCTCTCTCTTTCTCAAGAAAGAAGGTAAATCATTCACTGCTCTCCTTGTATATATTGATGATGTTATCATTGCTAGCAATGACTCTGATGAAGTGAATCATATTAAGAAGTATCTTCATGATAAGTTCAAGATCAAAGATCTAGGTACATTAAAGTATTTCTTAGGCTTTGAGATAGCTAGGTCAGCCAAAGGGATCAACATTTCTCAACGAAAATATGCTCTAGACATCTTGAAAGACACAGGTTTTATGGAATCTAAACCTGTTTCAACCCCTATGATTCCTAATCAGAAGTTTAATCAAGAATCAACAGGAATATTACAGGATAATTCTATGTATAGAAGACTTATTAGTAAATTGCTTTATCTGTGTACAACAAGGCCAGACATAACCTTTGCAGTACATTTTTTGAGTCAGTTTCTTGATAAGCCTACTGAATCACATCTTCAAGCTGTACATCGAATACTTAGATACATCAAAAAGGCTCCTGGTCAAGGTTTGTTCTTTCCTAAGAATTCTGATTTAACTCTTAAAGCTTTTAGTGATTCAGATTGGGCATCTTGTTTACAAACAAGAAAGAGTACAACTGGTTTCTGCGTATTTCTTGGCAAAGCACTGATTTCATGGAAGTCAAAGAAGCAAAATACAGTTGCTAAGAGCTCTTCAGAGGCTGAATATCGAGCATTAGCTCTCATAACCCGTAAATTCGGCTCGATCTCTCTTGAGAACTTGATATGTTTCAACAGGCAGCAACCCCTCTTTATTGTGATAACCAATCAGCTATTCACATAGCTCAAAACCCGTGCTTTCATGAGAGGACAAAGCACATAGAAGTTGATTGTCATGTTGTAAGACAAGTTATTCATCTCTTACCTGTAAGAACTCAAAATCAAGTGGCAGACTTTCTCACCAAAGCTCTTCCACCATCTATGTTCAACTCAGCAATAGACAAGCTTGGCATACACAATATGTATGCTACAGCTTGAGGGGGGGTAATACAGGTCATGTTTACTGTGTTGTAGTTACCGTAGTTAATTAGTGATGGCTGTTATATAGTTAGTTATTGGAATTAACACGTGGTATAACTCTACTGGTCATAGGGTTTGTAATTTGGCTATAAATACATGCATAATGTATGAGCACAGTAACAAGAATAATAATTCAGTTTTCTTCAGTTTCTTTTCTTCGAAGTTTCTTGTTTCTTCTTCATCTCAACACTTCTCCCTGCAAAGCACTGTTCCGGAGGGCATCATAGAAAATGAAAATAGAAAAGAAGAAAATATTAGCAAGATTTTAGGAGTAGTTTGGATAAATAAATTTTAAACGAGATATTTTATAAAATTTATGGATTTAATTTTAATTTATTGTTTGGCGAGTAAAAAAGGTAATCAAATTTCACAAATCTTAAAAAAAATTAATCTTTTAGAGTATTAATTTCTCCTATAAGAGGTGAGAAGTTATAAAATTCACTATTTTTTAAAAATGATGGTTTGTTTTATACTTTTATACGTTAATGTTATTATTAATAAATTTATATTATTCAAAAAAATTTCCCATCCATTGTTCTTATATTTAATTTAAACTATAAAAATCTTAAAATTTATCGATTTTAGAATCCCTCAATCAAATCGATACTTGAAGGAGTAACAATTTAGTTTAGAGCACACTTTCGTGAAGGCTAAGCTTTGGGTATAAAGATTGATGCACCGTTCTAAAAGAGTTTGATAATACACTTTTAGAAATAAAAACTACAATAGTCTCAATATCAGCAATCACTACAGTCCGAATCCAAATGATATTATAGGATTTGCTAACCATACCCCATACTAAAGAAAAATCAATTATTTCATTTATTTTGCCTTCAATTACTAAAGCTTTTTATTGAGATGTAAAATGAGAGAAATAATTATTTTCGCTTAGATGAGTTTCGCGTCGAGTTTGGAAAAGTATTTTTTAATATTAACTCTTTTTAATAATTTTTTCAACTTTAAAAATTATTTTTATAGAAAATACGTGGATATATATTTTTTTTAAAAGCATGTTTAAGATAAATAGTTATAAAAAAATATCAATATATTAAATTCAAAAAAAATTGAATTTGCTTTTTAACATCCAACCGCAATTTTAAGACACATCCTTAATCAAATATCACCGTAATATATGATAAATCTCAAATATATGTTTAATAGATAGAAAAATTTAAAATACTTTACTTCTCGCATGATATTATTTTATAAATTTTAATTTTTTGTCTTAACAAAACTTCAAGAGTAGAAAGAATAATAAAGCAAAACGGAATAGTGCCACAATAGGCTAGTAAGCCATATTGTTATTACGGCATGGGACCTAGACCCCTTGAAAAATTTGTGGCTCGATAGGCTAAAAATTGTTAAAACAAAAAGTCAAATAAGTTAAAATTTAACCATTTAATGCACGGTTAAAAAAAGCATTATTTGGGTGTTTTATTAAAATATGTAATAAAAAAAATATAAAATATATTCATTCCATTCTTTAAAATGCATTCTTTTGCCTACTTTAAGCTAATTTATCATCATTCATCACATTTTATCGCATTTATTCCAGCCTCTTGATTAAAGTTGTTGTATGAAGTTTGGTTGCAAGGTTTTAATAATGAAAAAAAATCCCCAATTAGTTGTGATAAGATTTTGGTATGTACTTGTCATTTTGCTTCTTGTGGGTGCATTAATATTAGCCGCCATTAATGGAGCTTTGTGAGTGTATGAAGATAAATGATGGTTATGTGTGCTTGTTTTGTTAATCGGCTTCTTTTTAATAATTTGATTGATAATTGCGCATTAATCATAAAATAAAGTGTTATTTCGGCTTTAATTCCACTACTATGATATGATTCATATATATAAGAACATATAATTATATAAAATATGTAACTACGTTGTTAGAGTTAAATCAATTTAGTAAGTGAATAGTTCATTTTATTTTTCTTATTAAGACTATCTCTTTTCATTGCTATAATGGCGAGACGCATTAAAATGACACAATCCTTCCATTATGATGGCGCGATAAATTTATTATAATGGTAATATTTTGAAAATTAAGATGCATAGAGAAGAAAATAACTGGACAAAATAAAAGAAAAATGATCATTTATAAAGAAGAAATAAATTATATTTTATCATGTAATATTTTATAGTGCCACTTGAACTAAAAATTGAATTTATTTCCCCAAAAACATAAGTTGCGTATATATTTATTAAAAGATTTCAATTAAGTTTTTAAATTTTAAATTAAAATAATTAATTTTTTAAATTAAATAATGTAAAATAATTAAAATCCGCCTTAGAACTCTTTTACTACTATCGTTAACTATTTAGACCAAAGGTATGGATAAATTCTTAATTTTTAGTCAAATCTTAATTAAGTTCTCAAACTTTAAGTTGGAACAATTGAACTCTTAAACTAAATAAATCTCACATGAAAACAATTATCTGCATAATCTTGAAATCAATATGAAAAATATATGTACTAAATTAAATTCTGATATCTTATCAAATAAAACAATAGCAAATGTAATAAATAGTTCAGTCAAAACTGATATACACTCATAGATATACCTTATTGATCCTTGGTAACTTTGGACACGAAGACGTTTTACCTAGCGGTCCAAATTGCAAATCTTAGTCATTTGCACAGAGACAATAAACCTCCAAAAGACACTATCTAGCATACGCTCAAAAAATAATGTATGAACTAAACGTTGTTCCAAAGACGGTATAATTTGATGACACTCGACGTTTAAGGTGTGATCTCATAGATCTTATAAAACAAGTATATACTCATTTATCCAACTATGTAAAATCATAATCACATATATAGTAAAATTCAAGTGCTGTAAAATATTTAGATAGGATAAAAATAATTTTTGGACAATTGTGAATAGTAAAATTGCCTTGATCAAAGAGATAATTAATTTAATAAATTATATTCCGCAGAGTTCATATGGTAATTATTATGGAATGTGCTGTGTGAATTTTCTTATAGGCTGTTGATCCATTTTTACGGGGAAATTATATATTTTATAGAAGTGGTGCTACCAGATTGTTGATAGAATTAATTAATCGGAATAGGAAGCGAGTTAATAGAATTATGTTAAAATGACATTAGAATTAGAATTAGATATTAGATATTGGACATTGATTAAAAAAAAAATATTAAGAAATAAGATTTAAAATTATTTTTAATATGTGTTTATGTTTGAATTATAAGATTATGCGCTCAAATAACTCTTTAGAGGAAAGTAATAAATTAAGTAACAAGTATAGTTCGGTTGAGCCGTACTATTAACTATGATAAAACCTATATTCCCACACCTAGATTTTATCTTAATTCTTTCATTTTTTCACACTTAGGTTTTATCATTTTTCTTATTTAAATAATTATTTTTAATTTTTTACATTATTTTTTATTTTGTATTACTTTTAGAAATATAAAAATAGAATTTATAATCTAGGTATCTTTATGCTATTGGTTGTCATTTTATATGATCTATTATCAATAAAAATAATTAATGGTAATAGTAATAGAGTTGCATGAAGAGTTTAATTGTTTCGTATTATTTAGTTTAAGAATTTAATTATTCTAATTTAAAGTTAAAAGGCTTAATTGAAATTTGACTAAAATCTAAGAAATTACCTATATTTTTTTACTAAGATAGTTAACGGTAATAGTAACCAAGTTGCATAAAAGAGTTTAATTATTCTAATTTAATATTTAAAAATTTGATTAGATTTAGCCCAAAAACTAAAGCGTTATTCCACCTTTTGCCTTATTAAAATGTTTGAAATCTGACCTATTGAACTTCAAACTCAAAAGTTCAGGGGGCAAATTCCCATGGGATTTTATTTATATCGTTTTAAAACAGCCCGTTCCAACTTTTCCCACCACCTAAAACATTTCCAAAGAGGAAGTTAATAAATAAATAAATATATATATATATATATAAAAGCAAATTGTAAATCATAAGACCAATAGGTATCTTCAATTTCTGAAATCGAAACCCTAAAATCTTAGATCCCCTCCCTAATAATCGACAATATTGTTCAAAGAAAATTAAAATCGGCGATAGCGTCTGACTCGGTGTGCCATTCTTCATCCGCCTCTTTTCAATTTCATATTAAACACCGGCTTCGCTATCATCTTCACAGTCGACATCGTTGTGAGTATAACATATATACTGTTTTTCTTCTTACTAAATATATTTGCTGCTAGACCTAATTTATCTATGAGAATCTTAGTTTCTCATACAGCTTTGTTAAATTTTGGTTGCTGAGAAGTACAAGAGAAGCTAAATAATTTAGGTTTGCCTTCGGGTATTCTTAAACGGGCGGGTACACTAGCCGTTGCCGTTCCTACTAGAAACTACAGGCTTTCCAAACATGAGATGACTAAACAGAATTGAATCCTTGCATTGAAACTTCCCAAAAAAGGGAGCTATAGATTTTTATGTGTGTATTTTATGCTTGGATTTTGTGTATTACTCTTAGATGTGTGTGTTAATTGTCTTTATAGTTCATTTTTTTGACTCAATTGTCTTCTTTAGGTGAGCATACATATTTTTGTGGGCTCAGTTTAGTAGCTGCAATGGAGATGGAATTGTCTGAATCAAGGTATGAGGATGGGGTTGAGAAGTCGAGCAAGCATGCTAGTAGAGATAAGGATAGAAAGAAAAGTAGCCGAGGAGAAGATAGAGATACCATTCATCATAGAAACAAGGACAGGGAACGGTCAAAGAGAAATAGGGAAGATGGTAGCAAAGATTCGGACAAGAATCAAGATGAGTATATGGATAGGGAGTGTGTCAAGGATAGGAGTAGTAGGGATAGTAAGGTAAGGGATAAAGATAAAGATCGGGAAAAAACTAGAGAGAAGGATCGCGAGCGCCGAGGGAAGGAGAAGGAGCTAGAGAGGGAGAGGGAGAGGGAGAGGGACAAGGAAGTTGACAAGGAAAGGGGAAAGGAGAAGAGTAGGGATAGGAATAAGGATAGGGAGAGAGAGAAATATAAGGATCGAGAGGTTGATAAAGATAGAGACGTGCAAAAAGGAAAAGAGAAGACTAAGGAGAAAGAGGAATTTCATGATAAAGATAGGTTGCGAGATGGGGTTAGCAAAAGAAGCCATGAGGAAGAGAATGACAGAAGCAAGAATGATACAATTGAAATGGGCTATGAAAGAGAAAGGAACAGTGATGTTGGAAAGCAAAAAAAGGTTTCTTTTGATGATGACAATGATGATGAGCAAAAGGTTGAACGCACATCAGGTGGCGGACTTGCATCTTCCTTAGAATTTGAGGAGCGTATTTTGAAGTAAAGCTCTTTCCTACATTATTCTTTTCTTTTTCCCTTCCTTTTTTAATTTTAATTTCCCGTCTGTTTCCTTTTGCTTTAGAATGACTTGACTTTGATGTATTTTGTATGTGAAGGGTTTTGGATGATAAATGATAATTTTATATAAGTGGTACCTATTTGGACTGCTCTAGAAGTGCTCTTTTATTGTTTACAATATAGAGTTATACTAACATAAGTAATGTTGTATCTATCTCTTTATATGTTTATCTGTTCAGGGTGAGAGAAGAAAGGTTAAAGAAAAATTCAGATGCTGGTTCTGAGGTTTTATCTTGGGTTAATAGAAGTCGTAAGCTTGCAGAGAAAAAGAATGCTGAAAAGAAGAAAGCCAAGCAGCTGTCGAAGGTTTTTGAGGAGCAGGTTATTTAACTCTCATGGATGTTTCCTTGCATCATGTATTGCTGGATATGGCTTATTAATGTTAATGCTATGGTGTGGTATTAATTTTCAGGACAAGATTGTTCAAGGGGAAAGTGAAGATGAGGAGGCAGGCGAGCTTGCTACTAGTATGTATTCTCAAAAACAGCTAGGCCTTCTAAAGAGTCTTCAATGCCACATGGAAATATATTTACTCCTTTTCAAATTAGATGACACTAGTTGAATATGTTTGCATGGCTTTACACGACAAAGTTTTATTGTGAAATTGCTCAAATAAGCAGATATAAGTTTCATGGGTTTTTCATGCTCTCAATGATTGCAGACAACTAGCCATAACATGTACATTAGCATATCGAGGTTCCAGTATGTCATTTTAACGGTGTGATTTATGAGACCTGGTTTCATACTTTTTTATTCTCTCTACTTTTTATATTTGGATTTAAAAGTCACAGCTATTATTTTTTCTGTGTGATTTGGTTATCTTTTAGCAAGGAATTCTGGTTCATCCAGTCAAATTTATTGCTCTTTTATGATGAAACCTGTAAACAGATGATCTAGCTGGAGTTAAGGTTTTACATGGCCTTGAGAAGGTAATGGAAGGTGGAGCAGTTGTTTTGACGCTCAAAGATCAAAGTATACTTGTAGATGGTGACATTAATGAAGGTAAAATAGCTGGGTATTACTTGTAAATGTTTCATGTTTAAGTCCTGTAAAATGACAAAACATTTTTGCGTGACAGAGGTTTTTGGTCTGATATGACAGAGGTTGACATGCTTGAAAATATCGAAATTGGAGAGCAGAAGCGCCGAAATGAGGCTTATAAGGCTGCTAAGAAAAAGACAGGAATTTATGATGACAAGTAATATGGAATTGCCAGATTGCATTTGTTAGTAATTTGTAAATGGTTGGAAATTACTTGCTAGTTTGACATGTTTAAAGCTTTTAGGTTCAACGATGATCCTGCTTCGGAGAGGAAAATACTTCCACAGTATGATGATCCAACTACAGATGAGGTTTGGATTGTCTTCACCTTGTTCTTTTCCAGGCATGGCATTTTGAAATAGTATTGGAAAGTATGATCACAGCAATTTGTGATTGTTTCTAGGGGGTAACTCTCGATGAAAGGGGGCGCTTCACTGGTGAAGCTGAGAAGAAGCTGGAAGAGGTAGACTAGTCCTTTCCCAATGTTATTGATTAATAGCTATCAAAATTTGGAGTGCTCTTTTGTCTGTGCCTTTCTAATTCTCCTTATTTAGTTTTTTAAAATATCATCTAATGTATCTATAAATATATATATATATATATATATATGATTGTCCAGCTCCGCAGAAGACTACAAGGTGCTTTGACAGATAATTGCTTTGAGGATCTCAACTCCTCTGGAAAAATGTCATCAGATTTTTATACTCATGAGGAAATGCTTCAGTTTAAGAAGCCCAAGAAAAAAAAGTCTTTGCGGAAAAAGGAGAAGTTGGATATAGATGCCCTTGAAGCAGAAGCTGTCTCTGCAGGATTGGGTGTTGGGGATCTTGGTTCTCGAAGTGATGGGAGAAGGCAGGCCATTAGAGAGGAGCAAGAGAGATCTGAAGCAGAAAGGAGAAGTAGCGCATATCAGTCTGCATATGCGAAAGCAGATGAGGCTTCTAAATCACTGCGACTTGAACAAACACTTCCTGCTAAAGTGAATGAGGA
Organism: Ricinus communis; assembly: GCF_019578655.1. Lineage (NCBI taxonomy): Eukaryota > Viridiplantae > Streptophyta > Magnoliopsida > Malpighiales > Euphorbiaceae > Ricinus > Ricinus communis. Next base: position 30,701,607 of record NC_063258.1, read on the forward strand.
GGAAAATCCTGTCTTTGCAGACGATGATGAGGATCTTTTCAAATCCTTGGAAAGAGCAAGGAAATTAGCTCTTAAAAAGCAAGAGGAGGCATCTGGCCCTCAAGCAATCGCTCGACTAGCTACTGCCACAAACAATCAAATTGCAGATGATCAAAACCCTGCAGATGGAGAGTCACAGGAAAATAAGGTTGTCTTCACTGAGATGGAAGAGTTTGTTTGGGGCCTTCAACTTGATGAAGGTATTATTTTGTTAATCTGTGTTTTTGCATTATTATATGGAAAGGTTTTAAGAGTAAAACTGAGAAGGCCCCGTGATAAGAGTGATATCCAAGTCATATTGGACTTTCTATTGTGAAGCACTTGACCAACTAGAATATCTTGTATAATATTTTCAGCTGTTTAGCCATATCTGACAATTCAAGATTTCATGTTACTAGCATGCTTATTGACTATTTGAATAGGGATTGCCTTAGTTCTAGGGAATCCTGTCCTTGTTCTGCTGTTCCCATCTCCAAATTTTTACTCCACGTCATTATTTACGACTTAACAGCAGATTGAAATTAGCTTGCCTTTGTGTAGCTTGTTGATTTAGTTTTTATGTTGTGTGCCAAAGAAAAGTGAGAATTGCTTATATTAAAAAATATAAAATAAAATTGAACGCTGCTTTTGCTATTTCAGAGTCCCATAAGCCTGGTAGTGAAGACGTTTTCATGGACGAGGATGCAGCACCGAGAGTTTCTGATCAAGAAATGAAAGATGAAGCTGGTCGATGGACAGAAGTGAATGATGCTGCTGAAGATGACAACTCAGTCAATGAGAATAAGGAGGATGTAGTTCCAGATGAAACCATTCATGAAGTTGCAGTGGGGAAAGGATTATCCGGTGCATTGAAGCTGCTCAAGGAACGAGGAACACTTAAAGAAACCGTTGACTGGGGTGGCAGAAACATGGATAAGAAAAAGAGTAAACTTGTTGGCATAGTAGACAGTGATGCTGACAACGAAAAATTTAAGGAAATTCGGATTGAGAGGATGGATGAATTTGGGCGTATTGTAAGTACTTTATTGTGCACTCACTTCCTAGTTATTGGCATTGCCTTATAGTTTGTGCAACTTTTTTGTTTTGTTATTCTGGGTGAAACGCAGACTGGGACCTTCCGTAGCAGAGTGAATATCTATATTAATCTCTTTGAATGAATTTTCCTTTCATTTACCGAGTTAATTCGAAGATGCGTGGTTTTTTATGGCAGATTATTTTGCTCTTAGATATTGGTTAGCTTCTGGTGTCAAGTGGGAAGATTAGTTTGAGGTTTTTTTTCTTAGAGCTCTCCTGAACTGCTGGGAGTAGTTGCTTTATAGTTTGTGGAGAACGAGGGATATTCTTGCCAATAAAAGTTGTGTTGTTGTTACTTGTAATGAAGATGGACTTTTCTGTTTGTCATTTCTTATAGATGCCAAGAGGCAGAACAGGTGAAAGATATTCTGGTTAAAGCGGTTGCGTGTGTAGTGGTTTCTTTTAGGTTGCCTGTCTTGGTTCCACTATGATTTATTTAATAAATATGAATTTATGCCACTGCCAATGTAGTGTGCATTATTGAACATTTGTTGCTGTTGAATTTTGTTAAATGCAATTCTTATGGGAGTGGATATTTTCTTCTTTCAACAGATGACTCCCAAGGAGGCCTTCAGGATGATTTCTCATAAATTCCATGGAAAGGGTCCTGGGAAAATGAAGCAAGAAAAGCGCATGAAACAATATCAGGAAGAACTGAAGCTGAAGCAAATGAAAAATTCAGATACACCGTCAGAATCTGTGGAACGGATGAGAGAAGCCCAGAAAAAGTTGAAGACACCCTACCTTGTCCTTAGTGGTCATGTTAAATCAGGGTACGATTTTATGTTTCCATGCTTACTCAAATTTAGTTTATTATTGATGACTGGTAATAGTTTCTATGGGAAATGGGATGTAGTTTAAACAGAAAGAGAAATGAGCAAATTATTAAAGGTAATCATATTGTTAAAATAGCTATTAAATGTTTGGGGCTTCATTAATTCCGGAGGTGATTTGGATTTTATCTTTCCCCTTTTAATTTACTTTATCTGAGGTTTTAATTATTTTTCTTTGCGTGTCGATTGACTTCATGGCTGCGGATGAGATTATTATTTATTTGGGAACAGATTTAGAATACTTATAAGAGGGTAAGTTTTAAATACACTTTGGAAAGTACTTGTATGAACGTTGTTTTTATTTAATGAGTTACAATTCTGAAGGTCAGTGAACTATTTACACTAAAATTTCATGTCCAAACTTTGGATTCCATATCCCTGTCTGAGTTGCAAGTCTAATGTTGGATAATTACAGGGTTGACTTTTTATTTTATAATGTGTCTTCTAAAATCAGCAATAATTTTCCTCATGATAAATTGATACTGGGGATGGGCTCTCATATTTTGAACCTTACTGTAATAACTTTTTTCTCTGAAACCTTGCTAAGATATTTTTGAAACAAGAGGGTCATAAAGCATGTGCAAGTGTTGGTTTTGAGCAATATACTTTTCTACTTCATCGTGATTAATTAAACTGCATCTTTCCTTTTACAAATTTTCAATTATTGGTTCACTAATTGTAAATTATTTGCATCATATTACATTTGCAGACAAGCTAGTGATCCTAGAAGCAGTTTTGCAACTGTTGAGAAGGATCTTCCAGGGGGCTTGACGCCCATGCTTGGAGACAAAAAGGTCAGGCAATTCTTTCATTCTCGTGTGGGATTCTATCCAGACTTTTATATGCTCAGCATGCTTTTGGTACATGGGTTTGTCATTTAACATTTGTGCAAATACTCTTTATTTGAAAACTCCTTTGTGGGAAAATGTTTTTCTAGACATTTGTCTAGAAGCATGGGGTACTTTGATTGATAGTCACTGACATTAAAGTATATTACTTTATGATCACCAAAGTCAATATGTCAGTTAAGAATAACTAAAGTCTTAATTTTATATCAATTGGGTCACTCCGATCAGATCCTACCAAACTAATATTAGGTATAATTTTTTTAAGATAAAAGTGAGTTCCAATATCCATAATCTTCTCTAACCCAGTTTTCTTTAATTTCTCTGCTCTTATTCTATTCTATTCTATTCTATGCATTCTATTATTTTCACTATAGCAAATAAATGAACACTAATATTAAGCTGCTCGATGGTATTTTCAATAGCTTTGCAGAAGTGAAATCTCATGATGTATTCTGCCATTATATTTATAATTGTATTCATAGATCCTTGAGTAGCAAGGTTAAGTCCTAATTCTCAACTTGAAATTCAAGGGGAGGGGGATTTAGAAGAGGAGGGTGTTGACAGAATTGACCTTGTTGGAGGGAGTTACTGAGAAAGAGTGGTTGGAAGGATAAGAAAGAGATGGGCGGGAAGTGGGGAGGATGCATAACAAGAGAGGGGGGGAGAATTGATGAAACTTGATAAATTAACAGAGGCATTCAAACCCACGTCACTTGCTTTTTATATTAGTAAATTTGTTTTGTATCTGAATTTAATTAGATTCAGCTTAGGGTGACCAGGTTAGTTATTTATATTTGACAAATTGAAGTGTGACCACAAAGTGATCTCGCGATAACTTCCATGAGAATAAATAAAATTAGCTTAGAAGCTTGAGGAATTGGTGAGGGTGTGTTTTCAGTAAAACTGGACAGAAAGCCAAGATAATTGAGGTTGCAAAAAGATGTGTGATGAATAATTTTGTATAGAGTTGTGTGAATGGTAAAATTAAGTAGTATTTATGTTCTATCAAGCCTATTTGATAGGCAAATTGATTAGGATTCAGTTGAAGAACTTCAAATCTACCATGCACCTGAAACTTGCAAAAGATTACAAAACTAAGGGCTTGTTTAGTTGTAAAAAAGAAAGCTTGTTCCTGGAAAAAAGTATTCTTATAAAACTAGAAAATAGAACATGGTGTTTAATTGCAAAAATTTTTCCAAATGAAGAACTGATAAGCAATTTTCAATTTGTCCTGATTTGTATTGATGTATTGATAACTAATTCAGTTGTTTTGATCTATTAAAACAAAGAAGTTGGAAAACATGGAGTTCCAGACATCAGCCAGTCTTGTTAGGGATTCCATTTTGGAGGAACATGTTTAAGATCTCCCTATATGAGAACACCAGTAACTGCAACCACTGATCTTTTTGTGATGATATGTTTGGTACTGGCTAGGTTCTCTTTAGTTATAAGTTCCAAAATCTTAGTTTTAGCAGGCACTAACTCGCAATCAAAACACAATTGTAGATTCATTTAACTTTGGCTTGTACGAATTTTGTTGTTTCTATCTCAGAAGGAAGATTTTGACAGGACTCATTCAGGTTACTTTAGTTTAGCTAGTCTTATTATCCAGGATGGTTTGGTTTGAGAGGCAAGCAAAGCTGAGGGTTCCTCATAATTTAAAATCAACCATCATTTTTTACGCCCTCCCCCCTACTCCTTCTCTCTCTCTCTCTCTCACAACACACACACACACACAAGCATGTGTGCTTTTCTTTGCACTTCTATTTTGTCATTTTGTATATTGGTCCCTTTTCCTATCACCAAGTACCTGGGTAAATAATTTCTAATTTTGTCTCCAGGTTGAGCACTTCTTGGGAATTAAACGCAAGGCTGAGCATGAGAACTCCAGCCCGTCAAAGAAGCCTAAATCTTGAAAAGTTGACTGAAATTTCGAGATGGTATTACCTTTAGTCAAAAGAAGTTATCTGGAGATAATAGCGTGAAATTATCATATTGGACCCTGAAAGTGTAGCATCCTGCTAGGACGTTGAGCAAGAGATTATCCTGGCAGTCTGATGGATATTCATTGTCTGTTTGTGCTTTTGGCTGTAAATAAAGTTAAATTGCACAATTTATTAAGGAGTCTGTCAAAATTTTTGTGATGTGGATACACCAGTTTAGAGCTGTTTCAGATAGATTCTTTGGCAACTGTAATGATTCTTCTGCTCTATCATCCCTCCAGAGGAAGTATTATGAGGCTGAGCCTAGTGGAAAATCTGTTATCTATTACAGCTACATATGCTTATAGACTCACAATTACCCTTTTTATCCTTGCTTGAAAAAAAAGGTATACTGTTAAATTCTTTTTGGCCATTATTAATGACTTAGATGAGAGAAATTCAATTTCTCAGCACATTTAAGGCAGAGTATATGTGATTTTTTTTAGGATTGGTAAATTCACTTATCTAGGCTTGATATATTATAAATGGTTGACATTTTAGTATTGGATATTATTATTTACATTTAGTCTATAATTAATAGAAGAGTGATTCATGTTACGAGTGATTGATATTTTGATATCGAATAAATAATGTTTAAAATTAAATGAGTATGTGTTAATTATTTATTGGTTTAGTGTATAGATAGTAATATATGAGTTTAGACAAGAAAAAATTTATTTTTTCTTTGTTGTTCATTGGTTTACCTGTTTGTTGAGCAGCGCTTGGGTATTCTATTAGCCATTTTTTTAGGGGAATGAAGAATTGGTGAAAGAATTTAATGGTGTGGTGTGAACAAATAATTGATTTTTTTGCCAGATTAGAAAAGAATCAGGATTAAAAAAAATTAAATAACCTTCTTATAATATATCTTTTAATTTTATTTATTTTTAAAAGTAAGAGATTTTAGATTTGAATTTTTTATTTTTTTTTGCACTGGATGGGTTTTGTTTTTATAACAAGTATATAGGGTTTTTTAGTTCTTGACGTGTTAGACTCTTTTTATTTGGGTATCCTTCTTAGTATAAAAAAGTATTTTATAAAATTATTTTAATAAGATAAATTAGGCACTTAGAGAAAAAAGGTAAGATGCTATCAAATTTCAATTTACACAAGCAAAAACGAAATACATTATAGGAAATCTCAACTCCCAGTCTTAAGTTGGTTTAGCCTTGTAGTGAATCCATGTCCCAATAAGTATTGCCTTTCTTTCTTCTTTTTTTCTCACTATAGCCTTTCCCCGTTTTTCGATCACAATACTCCAGGACTAGGGTTTTGACTTGGGGTTAAGTGACTGGAAGGTAATACGTTGGTGGTTTTGCTTCTGTAGTGCATATGGCATTGTCTTTTTTGTTTTATCAGTACGTCTTGAAGTGTTTTTTGTGTTCGCAAATGTTGACGTTTAAAGTATGTGTTTTTGAGTAGTCGAATGTGATCGGCTTTGATTTTGTAAGGCTATAATTTTTAATTCCTTCATCAGCAGTACTCTGTTGAACATTATCCTTTAATTGCTGTTCGATGTGTTCGGAAAATAGGCTGGTTAAATAGAAGAATATCATTTTTAGTAGGATGTCTCCAACCAGTAATCTGTTCCTTGTTTTTTGGCAATTAGTGGTGTTTACCCCTACCTCTTGCCAATTGGGCTTGTATTTACCAAATCAAATGGTTAAGTAATTATGGTTCTACTAGTGCAATTTATCCATCAATCGCTTGATTTTTAGGCTCCTGACCAGTAAAGATGGTGCTTGTGGTTACACTAGAGTTGATCTCCATGAAAAAGAAAAGACATATTTTACTTTTTAAGAGATATATATAATCGCAATTCTCTTATCATTATAGGCTTAATCTAATCATTTATGTTTCTCTCATTATTTATGTAAAGATACAAGTCAAAAATCAACAGATAGAGAATAAGCATTGCCACGGAGATCATACAAGAACTTTTTCATCTGAGTTATTGGCTATCTATCTATATGAATCAATCAGAAGTAAGAAGTTTATTCACATTGACCTTATATATAACTTAACTGGCATAACATTAGAACATTAGATCGAGTAGACTAAGTGGTTACTGTTTTAGATCGATCCTTGGAACACAGCTAGTGCTTCGAGCAAGCTTTGGAGTCTTTGAATTTCTCTTCTCACAGCTCCTTTTAGCTATACCTCTCATAGCATAAGTTAATGAAAGTTTAGGGTTGAGCCTAGTGGTGTTGTTGAATTCTTGACAAAAACCTTTGTGACAGCTCACAGCTTCTTGCATGTTCAGTCTCGAACTTCGCTCTAGTGTTAATTCTTTAACAGCTTCTGAACATAGCCCGCAAACCCAATTGCCTGAATGAGAGAACTTGACTGCTGAGATGTAATCTTGAGTGCACTCTTCTTTCAGTCCACAGCATTCGCATTCTGCTTGATTCACTTCATCACTTGTAGTAAAAGGGTCCAAAATCTCATACTTCTTATCGATTTCACAGGATACATCAGATATAGCCTTTCGAAGACGTTGCTCAGTCTGCATGGATAAATATTAGAGAAACACCATTTAGTCTAAGAATAGAAAAGAAAACGAAAAAAAGGAAGTGAAAGAAGTGAAAATATCTATATAATACCATTAGGGGACAAAAGAGAGTAAAAGAAATTGTTTTTGACCAGAAGTGAAGATGCTATTTATTTTGAGGCTGTACCCACACACACACACACACACACACATAGTTATATAGTTACAGAGAAGGGAGGGAGATAGGGCTTGAGTTAATTTGAAACTAATAAGAAGAATCTCTAAAGAGATCAAATATATTAAGATTGGAGCAAGTGCATATATAATAGGCTGTTGTGTCTCCTCATGCCGAGAGAAAGCACTTTACAGATCTTTTACAGTTAAGCTTTTGATTGCCATTTAAATCAATTAGCAAATTGCTCAAGTAGCTATAGCTAGCTGCTCGCACTGCAATTTGCTACGCAGTAAGTTGGATGAAGACGCTAATACAAATGACTATGATTCATGCCTACGCAAATATGCATGTACATACTGGGTACTCGAGCAGTCAAAATCCACTATTAAATCCTTAAATTTTTAAATTTTATTCTATTAAATTTTAAATATTATATTTTATTTTAAAGAATTTTTATACATTTTATAATTTATTTATTTATTTATGAAGTATTCAAAAACTAAACATATTTCTAAAAAATATATTTATCGATCAAAATAAAACATGAGATTTTAACGAATAATAAAAAATCTGTATAGAGACGTATATATTTATTTATTATGATATAGAAGATATTAGTTTATTGATTTTTATAGAAATCATTAATAATGATTCATATATTGTTAGTCTGATAAAACTAATTAATTTATGTATTATTTGCTAAAGAAACTTAATTTCTGTATTGATTTATAAATCGAATAAAATTCCAAATATGTTATAAAACCGAAAAAAATGACTTTGAAGAGATAAACAAAGCAGTTTAAAACAAATATACATACACATCAGAAATAGAGATTTGTGAAGAAGATAACGTTTATTATTATTATTATTATTATTATTATTTGACCTTTAGGTTCTTAGAAACAGAAGTGTGACATAAAACTTGGTAAAATAGAAGAAAAGATTATGTTAAATAGATTACAGTCCAAAGAGGCGTATGGAATTTTAATTTTGAATCCTTAATTTTTAAATATAATAATTACATTGATTGATTTATTTAATAATCATTAATTATCTATGATTATAAAACCGACTAATACAATTAATACACTTAATAAAGAATGCACTACGTAATTAATTTGGTCTAATAATATGTAATAGCAACTTAGAAATTGGGACTTCCAAATAAAATTACTTATAAATTACTTAAACCTTAAATTCTAAATCCTAATTTATTATATTTTAAAAATTTTACTCTGTATTCTTTCATTTTAAATTCCTTATAAATTCTGAATTAATTCAAGAAATCTACTAAAATAAAATGATTAAATAATTAAAATTATTTTCCATTTTTATAATAATAAATATTTATGATAATAACTTTTATTAATAGATTTCTTTTCTAAAATGAAATTCTTCATAATTTTCTGTAAAAATTATAACAAATTAAGAGCTAAAATATATAACCATTAAATAAATAATTTTCCATTAAAACTATAATAGAGTTGTACGTACTCGAACCTGCCAAAACTAATAAAATATACTTTATCTTTTAAATTTTAAATTATTATTCAACAGTTAAACCGATAAATAACTATTTTTTACGCTCGAAAAAATGACAACAGCTTTAAAATGCTTTATCTTGTAATTAATTCTTATACTATCGGCAAATGAAAAAATAAAAATTGTTCTGCATTAATTGAGAAAAAAACATATGGTCTTTGCTAGTTGTGGAAGAAGTCTTTATTCTTGGAGATGATGAATATTCATCTTACAAATATCTAAGGCTCAAATTGCGAAAGAGAAAGCTAGAATATGTAGTATGGTCGATACTAGTGATAAGAAAACAAAAGAAAAAAACTGAACCAACGGAAACGAAATTATACTAAAGAAATCCATTTTTGGTTTTGATTTTTATCTATAAATAAAATTTGATTAATCAGTCAATTTTTAGTTTAATTTTATATTTATATTATAAATACATCTTTAAAAATTAAATTTTAATAAATACTTGTTAAGATTTTTATTAGTTAACTGTGGAGAATCATACACTTTTTTCCTTCTCTTTTGATGTTTTAATTAAGGTTTAGAAAACTGATTATTTGATTAATCAAACTATTACTTAACTGAATACCTAGTTTATCTTTTATTAACAAAAAATAAAACCAAAATCACACAATTATCCTTTTTTTTTAAATACCGCCAATTAATCGAGCCATGCTCACTCCTAATCCTAATTATACAATAATCATATCATTTGCATCTCCAATTATTACAAAAAATATTATTTACATTGGCCTGCATCAGAAGCAGACCAATCAGCTGTCCCCCAAATGGCATAAATGTAGAAATTATGGCAAAGATATAATCTATCACAAAATAGAACAGATTAGCTTTTATGGTTGAATGACTAAAATTATGGATAAAAACAAATATCTGGATCGGGTTTAATTGAACAAAATACATAAAATAGACTCCACTTATGTATTGATTATACATTCTTAGACTTGCTTCATGCTCCTTGGTGCATACCAATTGCCAATGTCCACTCTTACACTAATGTTTTATTTTCTTTAATTTCAAAAGAGAAAATATTTCTTTTATAATAAGTGATTTTTTAGTAAGTATTTAGCATTGGGGAACTTTTTATTTTGAATTTTGAAAAATGTCTTTTAGAACAAAAAGTAAATCAATGTTTTTAAAATAATAAATTTAAAAATAAATAAATAATGATGGTCTCGAGTTTGGATGTATTTTTTTCACGTCTCAAAAATTATAATAATTGAAAAAAAATAAAAGCTACTTTTTTTATTGTATTCGTAGACGATAAATACACACTAGGAAAAGTAAAATTATGCATTAAAATCTAAATCACTAGATAGCTTAAGTTAGTTTAGTTATCATTAATTACAAAACACAAAACATTTGTTACAAAAGAAGATAATAACAGTTACACATATGCATAACAAACCAGGTCTTGCCCAAGAACAAGATCAAGTTTGTTGCATGGAAGAAGAAGAAGAAGAAAAGGAAGAAGAACTGACACTAGAGATGGTTTTCTTTATTTACACAAGATAGTCTGAGTTGAATCCTTTTAGATTTCTTGATTTTATGTATGATTTGAGCATGAAACCATGCACGCACCAAGAAACTTTAGTGAACACACAGTAAATCACGAAGAACTGGAACTGGTTTAACCGTTTCTCTGGTCGTTAATCTCTCTTGTTAATGCCGGAATACAACTAGAGCTCCTTGCAATACCACCTTTCCTCTGCGTGCTACTAGCACTACCCCTATCTCTAGGGCTAATAGACTTTGCTCTATTAATACTCGCACTCTTCTTCAAGATCTCTCTCATGGCTTCAGCCTGATACAATACAGGATTCACTCTACAGACCTTGTTAAACTGAACACAGGCACTCACATGTTCATTTAACGCGTCTTCTTTTTTGCCTCCATTCTTTGCCATTTCCTGCTGGACAGCTTCTGCGCATAACCCACAAACAAATTTCCCCAAGAATTTGTCACGTACTCGTTTTATATACTCAGAAGTGCACTCCTCGGACATGCCACAACACTCGCACTTTCCATCTTCTACCTCTGTTATTGGTGGGAGAATTGAACTTGAATCTGTCGCCGCTGTTTCTTTGCTTAGCTCAAATGAAATATCTGATATTGTTCTTTGAAGACCTTCCATTGAAAGTCTACTGGGTTTTTGAACAATGTTGTCCCTGTTAGAGTATGAGCCAACAAGTGTTTCTCCATTTGGTGCCATGAAAGTATAACAAGTAAAACAAAATTTGGCAGGCAAGATTGAAAAGAAAAGAAAAGGGCAGTAAGTATTTGTAAGCTAGTTGATTTTATGTATCAGGAGCTTTTGTGAAGTAGCAGTGGTATTACATATATGTGCTTCAATTTATATGCTTCTTAAACAAGAGCATGTGGACTGTGAGAGCAGTTGATCAACAGCCACAGACCCAGATGCCTGAAACACCTGGACGTTTCGTGAAAATTTCTTATGTGAAACTAAGATATATAAGAAAACAAATCTCCTTTATTATATATAATTATTGGCAATATATGAATGTATTAAGCTTTATTCAGTTTATGAATCATTTTTAGGTTATTTTGTGTTCCTTAAATTAAATGAAGCGCACAATAAAAAAGTAGTCATCCCTTATTAGTTATTACTGACTATATAAAGTTGATAAATATTAATAGATTCATACGAGAAAATTTAAATTTAAATTTTTTCTTAATTATAATAATAAGTAGACCTACTAATAAATTTAGATATCTGCTGACTCGCAAATCCACTTAAGATTTTTCACGCTTGAGGATAATTTTTTTCTTTTTATTATTTGTCATATTTAACTCTAAATTTAAATTATCTAATTATTTTTTGAATGAAAATTTTTGCGACTCATACATAAATCAATTTTAATAAAAATACATTTAAATTTGTATATATATTTTTAATTATGAATTGAGTTGAAAAATCCTAAACTCTAATAATCAGATTTAAAGGAATGTCCTAAAAATTTAAGTCGGATACATGTGATTGCCAAGTAGTATAGGTTAATTTAAATAGCTTCTTCACACACCTTTTAACATATTAGTGTTGAGATTGTGAGACCCCTCCGACATTTGATTCATAAAGGTTGTTACTCAATTAGCAAGAATGTGAAAAACCAACCAAATTAATTAATCAGTACATTTCGAGAATTTATTTTTCATTTTTTAATATATTATGCAAATTTATTTCTAAAGAAAATTAGAATTGGTAGACTTTCACGTGACGATCTATTCCAGCCATTCAAGAGCTTTTTACTTGTATGTTAAAGCTTAGAATCTTGGACGTAATTCAGATAATGGCTACTGCATTACAGATTCATCCAAAGCTCTCGAGTCTCACGGGAAACCATGAGAAATATGATAAAGGGTCTCTTTACAAAGTTAGAACTGATCACAGACGTCTTGGAGAAAATTAACTATTTATTTCTAGCTCTAACAGATCAAAAGGCATTTTGTTTCTGTGGAACTTGTTTAGAGGGAAAAGTTAAAATACTTTATAAAGCTTTTTAAAAAAATAATAAATAAATAAATAAAATTTCCTAAATTAAAATACCATTAATGAATTGAATCCGCTCTTCATTTATCCTTTCAGGTTTACTTTAGATGCCAAAAATAAATGCAGATTGTATACTTAATACTTCTGTTTCTTTCTCGTGATGAATAGATACCATACTTTCGTTCTTTCTTTCTTTTTCTCTTCACTTTATGAAGATGCTTATCTGTGGGGAGGTTTTCGTTAATCAACCCTCATCATGCATGGATGAACTGAACTCTTTAGTTGAGTGGCACTTGTAAATTATTGATACAATATTTTCTTTTTCTTTTTTTATTAGACATATATCTAGATTTAATTTAGAGCCTGTCGACCAGAATTTTTTGAACTCAAAATCTTAGTTAAACTAAAAGAGAACAATATTTTCCTTTTTAATTGATAATATATGCATCATATCATTGAACAACTACGATAATTAATCGTAAAGTAAAAAATTAAATATTTGGATCGAGAAACTCCAATCAAGTAGTCCTTTCAGGGATTCTCACTTCAAGTTTTAACCAAGTATCATGATGTGGAAAATGATGTGGAAAAAGAGTTTCCAAATATATAAAGCAAAGAAGTTATAAGCATTTGAAACCGTCAATTGTATTGATTTGTTTTAAATAAATTTTTAAATCTATACTTAAGATGTAAGCTCTAATTTTTTTTTTTTTTTATGAAATGTAAGTTTTTAAATTTAAGTAAATGTATATTTAGAATAACATAATGATTAATGGTTTTACTAGAGTACCATTATTATATTCTACTATGATAAAGTCTATTTTTGAATTATAGACAATCAATAGTATTATTCTAAATAATTTATTAATCTTATATGTTCTTTTATTAGTTTAGATTATCAAAAAAATATATATATAAATTATAATTATTTATAAAATTATAATTATATAGGTGAATATTATAATTATCAAATATCATTGATTAAATCTGAACAATACATAAAAATATTAATAAATAAATTATTAAATTTAAAAATATGATCAACGATTGTCCTTGTATAAGGTACTATACATTCAGATTACATGAGAAGGACTCACAAGTAAATAATAAATTTGAAAAATCTTATAAATTGAAACTGAAACAAGAGAATTTTTAAATTTTAATTTCCATGGTTTATTTTAAAGATATTTTCCATTAATTTTGTCATACTAATCTGTTTGTTTCTTTTTCCAGGAATTAAAGTAGAATAATCTTCACCCTTAGACTTTCAACTCTTTCTCCTCTCACATCTGCTTAACAAAAAAGTCCTATTATTACATGTGTTTAGTTGAAATTATAAAAAAATTATTTATAAATTTAGAATTTATGGGCTTTTAATTAAATGAAAGTTAATTTAAAAGTTTATATATTTAAACTTATATAAAACTGATTATAATTAAATTAAATTCTAACAAAATAGATAAATTTTTAAATAAATTTTATAATAGTTTGTCAATATATTTTATAGTATCAAAATATTTTTTTTTATTTTATTATTTTATTTTATTTTTTATGTGTTCTTTTAAATAAAATGAATTCACTTTTTTCTTTCAAAAGACACAGGCATGCCTCAAAAACTAATAGTATGTTTAAGGAAAACCACACCTAAGATATCTTGTTAGAGAATCCTTTAATCTCAACCGGAACAGTATCAAACTTGTGAAGACCTATAGGGAAGGAACCCGCGAGCGAAACCATGCAATCAACAGCCCGATTGGATTCTCTGTAAACATGCGTGATAATCACCCTCTAATGACGGTCCAAAACCTGTTTAAATTTAAACTAAAAATAGCATTAATTATCTTTCCTCTTTGTGTTTCCGTTAAATAGGTATGTGGGTGCTCACTCGTTTTTCGAAATGTCCATGGAATAAATTCCTTTTCCAGGTTCTTGTCGAAAAAGAGTGTACTACCTATACTATATATGAGAGGGCAATGCAATTTTTGCCATTATTACCTCTGTTTTCTTTATTTTTGTTTTGGGTACAAAATGATTGTAGAAATAAGAAAGAAAAAGAAAAGAAAATAGTATTTATATACAATACTGTAACGTAGCGATAAAAACCTTAAGAAAAATATAAAGGAAAAAAATATTAAATATATGCACCACAGTAAATAAAAAACAACACGTGTATATATATAACTATTTTATATTTTGACAATAAATGATTAATACATATTTTATTATTTAAAATTAATAAATATGAGCCGATTGTCTATTAATTTGACATATAAATTGAGATATTCTCTCATAATACAAAATTTTCCAAGAAAAAGAATTAGAAATTAAAAAATAAATAAAATCCATGCGCATGCTATTAGTTAAGGTAAGGATACATTGTTGCTACACATAAATGGAAAATGACATCCTGAAAGTAATTTCGTCTGCTGCACCTCAGTTTTCTCTTTATTGAATTTTGCTTCATTGGCCAACACTTTTTTTCTTGATTCAAAGTAATTCAGGTACCTGTCTAATCTCTCAACATAAACTTTGCACTCGTAACACTAGTTCTTGTTCCATTCTTGCATCTACTTTTTCAACTTCAGGCAATATCATGGTCCCACTTAACTCCCAAAATCAAACTGCAGCTGCTAACTATGATATAAAAACAAGTATCGGATGCCATTTCTTTTAACTTTAATTTTGTTATGGCTTTTGGCAACATCGGTCTTTCCTAATGCTTTTCCTTAATTAAAATGCACCCTTTTTTGGATTACTTTTCTGAACCATGAACTATGCACTATCAAGTATTCAATTGCTGTGTTCCCCAGTGAATTACCAATCTCATAATGTACTCTACTAAGTGGGTCAGGTCATATCTTTTAGGATAAATGTCTGAAAAAAAAAAAGGTTCTATTATTTATCATGCATTAATCAGAAAATAAATAAACAAAATCTTAAAATTAATAAAATAAACTAAAGGGGAAGATTTATGAAGATCTTGATCCAATGGCAATGTTCTAATAGTTGCTACGATCTGTTTCTGGTGTAATCCAAAAGAGCTAACTCAGCTAATTTAAAGATCCAAAAGAGTAGAAAGACCCCCATGGCAAGATGCCGCTTGTGTCTTAACTTGAGGATCTGTCCATGCTTTGAGTTTACAGCATGAGGATTATGCCATGAACAGCTCTCGGCTCCCATTTGGTATTGCTGTGGAGGAAATTATGATAATATTATTGACTGTCCAAAACTATTCAAAATGGGTAAAAAGAAATTATATAGGTAGAAGATTTACTCTCTCGAGCCAGCAGTAAGCTTCAAAAAATCATTCCTTTTTTTCCCAAGTCAAGAAATGAGTAGTTAGTGTTGCGAAGCCATTGCTAATGGCCGATTGCTGTAAACTTTTTAGCCCCAAGTGCCTGCAGCTCTGTTGTTTCCCTTACTTTCCTGGTACTGGAAAGTAATTCTCACATGTAATTAATTTCTATGCTTTTATTTTAAAATTATATCTTTATCATTATTTTAAGTAAAAGAAATAATAAAAAGGTAAAGATGAAATTATTTAATTCACTTATAAAGTAGTATTAAATTGGAAGTGAAAGAGTATTAAATATTTCCAGATATTATCATGCAATTACTCAGTTGTCAAATCCTCTTTTTGGTCAATCCGAATGAACCAGATATTAATGAAAAGATTTTCTTCATTTTTTGTTTCATCAAATTACTATCATTTCCAAGAGTATTTTTTTTGTTTATAGGAAGAAATAATTAATATTATCACTGTCAGTCGATATAAATTTGCAATCTCGAACAAAGTCATGAATCAGCCAATCGCAATATGATTTTTGCTCATATCAAAGGAAATAAATATACTTATGTGGACGTTTCATCTGGAAAAAAGAAAAAAGAAAAAGAAAGTATATAATTATATGGACGTGGTGCAATATAAGACCATATACTATCCCCACTTTGCCAAGCTAAGATTTCCACAGTAGGTTTTAACTGTATATAATTAATATATAGTATTTTGACTAATTTTTTATTTATATATTATTTTATTAAATTTATATATAATTTTTCTAATTATTTATATAAATTTTATAATTGTTAGTTACCACTAATTAAATTTTAAAAATAAAATAAAAAGTTATTAAATGCTTAAACACGTTTCTCTTCTAGCCTTTATTGCATTATGAAATGTAACACTTATTAAGTTCAATTATTGTGAATGGATGCACCTACTAAATTGAGCTAATAAGTAAAACGTATGGAAGCAAATAAGCTAAAAAAGTGAATAGTAATTTAAAGAGTGGAGAATAATAATACAAACTACCTCCTTAATTAATTAATTAAACTACCTGTATATATATGGGTTAAAAGATTTATTGCTAGAGAAAGCAGTGGCTACTTCTTACCTTCCTAATTCTAAATTTGATTACACTATGAAATTGTGTCTTATAATATACCAAATTTTTTAAAAGGTTAGAAAGGCCAATTGGTTCATTCATTATTTAATTAAAAAATAACTTTATAATAAAAAATATTTCCAAAATACTTTACTATATAACAAGCTAAGATTTTTAATCAGAATCATAAATGATTAGTAACTTAGAAAAATGTAGTACAAATATTGCTCATCGTATGACATTGTAAGACAATAATTTAATTATATTTTAGATATATAGCTTGGTCATTAAATATTCGGATATGGAAAAAGTGTAGATGCTAAATAATATACATTTTCTTTCCTTTTGTTTTTTGGGTGGAATAGAGAAGATAAGAGGCGTATAAATTTATTTTTCTTCTAATGCATAGAGGAGTATGATTAGTAACCAATCAACTTTAAGCGATAGAATAAAAGTCAAAATAGTAGGCAAGAAAATTGAAAATTGATGAAGATGGTCACCCTCAAGTTTTAGACGTAATAACCGATGTCGTTTTGTGGGGACTGAAAGCAACGTGCAATTTAAATTAAATGGATAATTACAAATTTGGTGTATGACTTTTTAATTTTTTTTTATTTTGGTTTTATATAAATTTTTTTATTCAATTAAATGCTTAAATGAGATAAATATATATTAATATGGTATATCTCTCCGGTTTTTAGTTGTCTCAGTGCTGACCTGGCTCTATACGAGTGTATCTCTCATAATGGAATAATAATGTAAACAATGTGTTTAACAAAGGCCTAGATAAAATTTAGTTTTCTTGATGGCGGTGCTTTTGTTGGATTTTATTATTCATGTTGTTAGGTTTTGTTATTGTTATTGTTGTTGCTATTGATAGTATTGTTGTTGTTGATGATGCTATTGTTAGTAGGGTAATGATAGTGTTAACCGGATAATGCATTATTAAATATGGAGGTGTTAATTGGCATAACGTGATGGTATTGGTGAGTGATGTTTTATTATTTATTTATTTATAATGAAGACACATTTACTAGTTTGTTAAATTTAATTAATCTTTGTTGTTTTTTTTGTTGTATACCAAGAAAATAAAAAAAGAACTAAATGAGTCAAACTTATAAAGTTGTGTGCTAAATTAGTCTAAAAAGGTCAAAACGGGTGATTTAAACTTTGGCGATAAGTTTTGGGGGCAAATTGAATCTTATTCCCAATAATTATTATGATGTATATTTTTGCGCTTTGTCTTAAAATGCCGGATAGGGACGCACCTTTTTGACGATTGCATCAAAGCTTGCATTGATTCGTCTTTTCCTTTATGTACTTGGCTTGGCTCAGCTTAGAATAAGAAAAAAAGTGTGCGCCATTTATATTTATTAGTTATTTTCCTAGCTACGAAAGAAATGTCCCTCAACATTTAAATGGGTCTTGGAGATGTACTCTACCCTATTCTTATACGAATTCCACTTTGTATTTTATATAAAATCAGTACATTATCAAATTGTTAGACATATTCCATCAAGATTTCTATAAAACATAGTTTTCAGAGAATGATAACACTTGTATTCAATTAAAAGAAGAAATTATCTTGATATGTGTTGATAGTATATATATACAAAAATATACTATCTAAGAATCATGCCTAGTCACTATCAGTATACACCTTAAGCTGTAAAGTTGACTTAGTAGATATAAATATACTTTGTCTAGGTGTTGTCTTCAAATATCTTAGGACTCTCATAGTTGCTTCCATGTGACTCTCAGCTAGTTTATCCATTGTGTTAACACATGTACTACGTAACATATGTCACGCGTGGTAAGTGTAAGATAAACCAATCTTCCAACTAGTTGTCTATAATCATGAGCATCTTTAAGCTTATTTTGTTCTGTATGAACAAGTTTATGCTTCACTTCTATGGGAATTGAATAAGGTTTTGATCCAATTGAACCATACTCTTCTAGCATATCAAGTGTGTACCTTCTCTGACATATAGAAATTCCTCATGAATTTCTTTCTATCTCAAGCCCTATGAAATACTCCAAAACTCCCAAATCCCTAAGCTTGAATCTGTTACTTAGCAATTCTTCAAATTTTTTTATAGCCTGATGATATGAACTTGCAATTAGAATATCATTAACATATACAACTAATGCAATAAAGACTTGTACAGATTATTTTGTGAATAAAGAATAATCTGCCTTAGTAATCATAACTTCTGTAAATTTTGCATTCCATTACTTTGATGCTTGCTTTAGTCCATATAAAGACTTTTGCAGCTCATATACCATTTTCTGCGCTTGATGATTAAAAGCTTCAATATCTTGCATCTTCCCCTGAAGCTTGTAACCTTGAGGAAGCTCCATATATTCTAACAGATCTTTATTTAAAAAGGCATTGCTCTCATCTAATTGTATTAATTCCCATCCTTGAATAACAGCCAAAAAGAGGAAGAGCCTTTCTGTAGTATGTTTTGCTACAAGACTGAAGGTATCCTAATAATCAAATCCAGCCTTCTGACTGCACCCATTGACCATAAGTTTAGACTTATTTCTATGGAACCATCAGACATAAATTTAACCTTAAAAATCCATTTGGATCCTGTAATATGCTGAGCTAGAGGAAGTGGAATAACTTTCCAAGTCTTGTTTGCAACTAAAGAATCAAGTTCAATCCTCATAGAATCTTTCTAGTAATCAATATCAATAGCTTGAGCAAAATGAGTTGGTTCGAAAGTAGTAGAAATAGAAAAGGCAAATTTTTTATGAGGTGAAAGGAAGTTTGTTATAGGATAGATAATGTTGAATAGGGTAAGAAGTAGAACAAAAGAATAATACATTAGAAGCATGAGATAGTGTTTTAAGAGAATGATGATAGTCTCTGAGATATCGAGGTAATCTAGTAACTCTTGTACTTGTTCTTATAGGGATAAATGTTTGTGAATGGGGATGTGATGATATATGATGCAATGATGCAGAATCTTGAAAAGTATTGCTTGCATGAGGGGAAGAAATAGGCGAAGGTGGGTCATTAGAAGGTAATGATAAAATAGAATCAGAGGAAGGTTAAGGAAATGAAATGTTTGGAATAGAAAAATCAGAAAATGAAGGAAGAATAAGAGAAAAAGATCTAGAAGTATGTCCATTATGATAAGGAAAAATTGACACACAAAACTTGACATGTCTAGCAATGAAAGTTGAGTGATTATATAAATCATACAACTTAAACCTTTAGTAGCAGTAGGATATCCAAGAAATATACAAGCTTTAGACCTAGGAACAAATTTCTTCTTATGAGGAGTAGTGTTAACAACATAACAAAGAATGTCGAAGATTCGAAGATGAGTGTAATCAGGTGGACGATGAAAAAGTTTCTCATAAGGTGTAAGGTTATCAAGAAGGGGTGTTAGAGTTCTATTAATTAAAAATGTGGCAGTTAAGATAGCATCACCCCAGAATTTTATTGGAAGTTCAGCTTGGAAAAATAAAGTTCGAGCAACATCAATTAAATGTTAATGCTTTCTCTCCATAATATGTCATCAGTTGTGGAGTATGGGAGCAAGTAGTTTGATGAATGTTACCAAACTTAGCATAAAAGGAAGGCATAAGAAACTCAAGATTATTATCTGATCTAATGATTTTGATGTTGAAATGAAACTGATTTAAAATGAGCTGATAGAACTGTTGGAGTAATTGGGAAGTCTGAGATTTATTATGCATCAAAAATACCCAAGTTACTCTAGTGAAATCATCAACTATAGAAAGAAAGTATCTATGGCCTGCACGATCAAATTGAGAATAAGGCCCTCAAATATCAACATGGATCAAATTAAAAGGTGCTTGTATTGATAGTGCTTTGGAAATACAAGTCTTTTTTGTTTTGCTCTTTGACAAACATCACAAGTAGAAAAATTACAATTGTCTAGAACAGTAGACAAAAGAGGAATGTGTTTCAACTTTCCAATTGATGGATGACCTAATTTTGAATGCCAAATGTTTGCATCAATGGCACAAACAATAGTAGCTTTATTTTGAAGAAAGTCAGAATTAAACATGAAAGAAGAGACATAATCATTTTTAACATCTTTTTATAAATAAAAGAGTCCAACACATTGTTTAGCCAGTCCAATCATCATTTAGGAGAACATACCCTGGATAAAGCAATGATTATGAATAAAAGTGAGTGATAATTGGTGAGAGGAGATCAACTTATTAACTAAGAGTAAATTGAAAGCAAATGATGGCACAAGCAATACATTTTGGATAAGAAGAGAGGGCAAGATTCTGACATTGCCAATATGAGATTGGTGCTTTAATCCTATTAGGTAACATGACAAATGAATTCTTAACAGCAATACAATGTTGAAAGTGTACTGGTGAATAGATAATATGATATGTTACACCAATGTCAATAATCCAAGAATGTAGATGTTTAATAGAGGATTCACTAAAAAGTTGCACATAAGCATTAAAAACAATAGGAGTAAAGTGTGTACCAGATATATAAGAAAAGTTTGGAGTTGAATTGTATTAAGAATAGGTAATTAAGTTTACAGAAGGCATGACAAGCTCATGAGATCAATTTTGATCACTGATAAGCTGCAACAACTTTTGAACCTGATTGGTAGTTAACAAACTTAACTATGAAAGAGTTATACCTACCTCTGCAGTAGCAATGTCATTAGAATCTAGATGAGATACTTGATTAGCATACGGAGTCTTAGGTTGTATAGAATATGCATAAGTATTTGGTATTCCAAAGTTTGAGTAAGATGTAGTAGCTTGCTGAAAATTGGATGCTCTTGGCTTTATAAACTTGAAATCTAGAGGATATCCGATGAGTTTATAACATTTATCTTTGGTATGTCCTGGCTTCTTGCAATAAGCACATATCATATCAGGTGAAGGTCCTTATTTTAACAGCCTTAGCTGCTGTAGAGGTAAAATTGACAGTGTGAAGCTAAATGTTTCTTTATGTTTCTTCATGGAGAATCATGTTGTAGGCTTGACCAGTTGAAGGAAAAGGTTTGTGCATAATGATTTGTGATCTTACAGACTGAAAGTTTTCATTAAGCCATTAAGAAAATGAAACACCATATCCTTCTACTGAATGTTAGAAAAGTATTGAAAACACTCAGTCTTGCATAAACCACACAAGCAATATGGTAATGGTCTAAAATTACGCAGTTCGAGTTAAGCTCTATAAAATAAGCATCCACACTATTGGTTCCTTGTGAAACGGAGCAAAGCAAATGTTGCAACTGACAGATGCGTGAATCATCAGGTTGTAAAAATCTTCTACTCAATGTTGACCAAATCTTAGCTGCTGAATCCAAGTAAAAAATTGTTCATGCAATCGGTTGAGAAATTGATCGTAACAACTATGAAACAATTAAATCATTGCATATGGACCAAGTAGAAAAAAGAGGATCGTTGATATATGGTTTGTTAATTGTTCCATCAAGAAAACCTTTCTTATTTCTAATAAACACAGCAAGAAAAAAAGATTTTTGCTAGGAAGCATAATTTGTAAGATGCCAGTTCAGGAAATACAATAACAGAACCATGATTTTTTAAGTGATGGAGATAATAAGGAGAAGTTAGATCTTCATAAGGAAGAACTCTAGAAGAAACTCATGAAACTGTCATGGTTAAAAAAAAGAGGATTTTTTAACTCGAAAAATATAAATTTAGAAATAAAGAAAGCTCTTAGGAAATGGTATAATTGTTTGGCTAATGAGAAAGTTTAAGAAAGATCTAATACCATTCTATAAAACATAAATTTCAAAGAATGATAAAACTTATATTCAACCAAAAAAAAAGAAATTATCTTGACACCTGCACTGTATGTGTTGATAGTATATATATACTAACATAGCTAACTAATTAACAAGTACATTTACTAAGCTACCCTTATATAAACATCAACTAGTTTCACAAAGATTGTGTTAGTTAGGTTGGTTCACCCTAATTTAGTTAACATAATTTATATTTTAAAAGTTCAATGCAATCTATATGATATGACATGCTTACTAAATAAAATTTTAAAAATTTTATATATAGTTTGAGTAAATCAAAACACGATAAAATCAACTCTTAAGTATTATAATTAAAATTATTTATTATATTAAAACTTTAATTTAATATGCAAAAATATATTAAAAACTATGTTTAATTTGAGTTTATTTTCATCATTTTTTTTTTCTTTTTGATCCAAAGTTTATTTTCATCGTTTATCTTTCAAAATAAGTGATATTCTATTATTAAAGAAGAAATCAATTATTTTATTTAATTCAATTTTGAACCTTTTCACATTGCTTCCGATGCTTAAATATTTTAGTTGGTCAATGCATACTCTGTCCAAGCGAAGCTGTCTATCTCGCTCAACCACAGCCCTCACCTTCCAACGCCTTTCTTAGCCACCAATTACCCTGTAACAATCCCATGCAGGTGAACCTACACTGCAACCCATACAATCCCATCATCACCGTCCTACCAAAAAAGCTCCAACCAATAACGTTCAGCAATTAAAATCACGTCACTTCATCAACCGTCATTCAGTTAACACTTTACTGTATCAGCATCTCAGCTACCATATATGTTAATCTTCTTAGTCCGTTATCTCTCTCTCTCTCCATTCCTATAAATACCCTCCCTCGCTAATCGCCCCGAATCTCTCTCCTCCATTTCTCTCTCTCTCTCTTTTCTTTTTTCCTATTTCGCTTCTCAGTTTCATTTCTCAAATTTGTTTTCCATCTAAGCCGCCGATTATATCATCGGCGGACATGGAGCCGTTAACATCAGGAGCGAGCAATCGGATAATTCCGATACTCAAAACCCTAAGAACATTCATTGTTTTTCTCCAAACTATTTTTCTGTCTCTAATTTTACTTCTCCTCCCTCGCCGCTCTCAGCCGTCTACGTCGGTGGAGTCGGCGCCACCTATGAAGAGGCGGTCTTTGTGGAGACTTGAAGAGGAGGATACGTTGAGAAGAAGAGCACTTGCTGAGGATATTGATATGTTGACCGGCGACGTGGACTATCAGTGTGAATGGAATACTTATTTGTTCTTTGGTGTCAGACGTAACGCTCTCTTTTGTCGGTCTTGGGTACCGGTCGACGGGAAATTGAAGTAAGTTCTTTGTTGTTTATTTATTTATTCATTGGAAAATTTTTCTGCAATATTTTAGTTAATTTATTCTCCATTTTGCAAAAGAATATTCGAAAGAATGGACTTTAGACTGGCCTTTTATTATTTGATTAAGTTTTTTTTTTTTGAATTTTTTTTTCTGTGGGTTAATTTGAGCTAAATGATTATCTGTGTATTCGTGAACATATTTTAAATCGCACAATTTGATTATGTAGGTGTGCAGAGAGGATTATTTAAGCGCAAAGTGTTATTGTTGTTTGTTTAAATAGTGAATATGTTTTTAATTTGGTAATGGAAGAGGATTATATTGTTTTTTAATAATGGTTTGCACACAAGCAATACATTATTAAACCAAAACATAGAGTGATTATCCGGAAGAAATCAAGTGAATGAATTGAATTTTTGCAAAATCATGTCAACTCTTTTGTCATGATTTCATCTGTTTCATGATGCTTTGTTTCGTTTAGCTGCTATAGACTGTTCAAGCATGAGATTGGACTATTGAATTATTGCATTTTTAGACTATCCAAATAAGGGGGTATAGTTTTGCTTTCTTCATAGTTTCTTGACTAAATTCATTACTGAAACCTGAGGATAATTGATTTGTGATTTCAGGGGCATTTTGATTATCATTCATGGGCTTAATGAGCACAGGTAACATTTGAGTGCTTTCATTTTCGTATTTCATCTTTTTTTTGTTTGTGATCATATAAGGGGAATACCCAAAGTTAGTTTAGTTTAGTAATAATGTTTTCTTCGCTATCTGAAGTCTTTCATGTTTAACTTTATTGTAAGATAAAGATTTTTGACATTTCCTTTGCTTGTTTTGATTTTTTAGTGGAAGATATGCTCAGTTTGCAAAACAATTGACCTCATGCAACTTTGGAGTCTATGCAATGGATTGGATAGGTACCTAAATTTTATAAAATATATATAGTTTTATGGCCTCTTAACTTATTGGTGGATCATGTTTGTTATTGATCCTGACACCACTAAGTCAAGAGTTTATGATTTTTAATTCTTTTTGACATTTATTATATGCTATTAATTTCTCTCCCATCTTTACGGTATAGGCCATGGTGGGAGTGATGGATTGCATGGATATGTTCCTTCACTAGACCATGTTGTTGCGGACACTGTAAGTACAGTTGTGCTTTTCATTTTCTTCCGTTGCTGTGCCACTTAATACCAAGTTTAAGTTCATACAATGTCTTGCTTGTGAAACAACATTAGTATGCTATATGAAACAGGGGGCTCTTAGCTTTCTTCTTCAATCGTGTTATATTTTTCCAATAAAGCTGGTAGGATGAACTTATAGCTGCTATTTGAAACAGGGGGCCTTCTTGGAAAAGATAAAGTCAGAACACCCTGGGGTTCCCTGCTTCCTTTTTGGTCACTCCACAGGAGGGGCTGTAGTTTTAAAGGTAAGACACGGGTATGCAAAAAGTAGCATGTTTTTGCAGTTCACTATTTTATATATATATATGAAGATTTTAAATCATAGGTCACATCATTATGCAGGCAGCCACACATCCTCGCATAGAAGACATGCTGGAGGGAATTGTATTAACCTCACCAGCTTTGCGTGTTAAGCCAGCACATCCTATTGTAGGGGTAAGTGTTTTTAGTCATAGATCATACACGCAGCATGGTGATAAAGATACTGAACTATAGTAGATTGTGCTCCTTGCTCTTTCTTTTTGTTAGATTTGTTGAACTTAGAAATTGCTTTAAACACTAAATAAGGTTAGCCTATCAGGAGATCGTCAATATTTGAAGCATTTTGTTCTTAATGCTCTGTTGTATGGAGACATGACCAGAATTATATTTTAAGTCTGTAATGATAACTTTTCCATTTGGATTCTTTTTGAATATTTCACCGGCTCTAGTGCTTTTATTAAAGGAATATCTTAATGTCCTTATGCAGGCTGTGGCTCCTATTTTTTCTCTGGTTGTCCCAAGGTTCCAATTTAAAGGAGCAAACAAACGGGGCATTCCAGTTTCCAGGGATCCTGCAGCACTTATGGCCAAGTACTCTGATCCATTGGTCTATACAGGGCCTATAAGGGTTCGAACAGGCCATGAGATACTGCGTATATCCTCTTACTTGATACGTAACTTCAAGTCTGTGACTGTACCATTCTTTGTTCTTCATGGAACTGCGGATAAAGTGACAGACCCGCTAGCATCTCAGGATTTGTACTGTCAGGCAGCCTCAAAGTTCAAAGACATAAAGCTATACAACGGATTCTTGCATGACCTCCTCTTTGAGCCTGAACGTGAAGAGATCGGGCAGGATATCATCAGCTGGATGGAGAAGAGACTAGGTGCCTAGTCTGAAATTGCCTACAGTCAGTGGTAGATTATCTGTGGCAGGGAATATCTGATGGACAGGGAAGGGATTAAGTGCCAAGTCTGAAGATGTCTATAGTTGCTTGTAGGTTATCAAGTAAAATAGGAATCTCAGGGTTCAATTATTCACCCACGTTCTGCATTGCATACATGCAGCTTGTAATTATACGATAATGCTCTTAAGTATAGGTTTTCTTTTTATGTGTTCGTACGTTATTTTATCTATTTTTTTAAAATTTTACGAGTAAAGATCCATTTTCATTATCTGAAGAAATATATATGTGATGAGGCATCCGAAGCCACTAGGGTCGGAATAGAGCTAGGCACAAAAGTGGACCACTTGCAGTTAATACCAGATATTTTAGTAAATTTGGCCACGCAATAGCTACTTTATTTGCCTGCCAGAGACCAAACAAGAACAACAAAAGGTCATCCTGAACTAGCAAGTTGGCTGATTTCTAAAGCGACAACCTCGATTTTCCCAAGGAATTTTAATATCACCATTGGTTACTTGAATCCTGGGAATCTGATTCTGCGTTCTCCTTACCAAGGCTACTGCAAAAGCTTCTGCTGGTAAGAGGGATAGGAAGTACCTCAAAAAGGAACAGTAATTCAATCCCTTCTATTACGACAAATATATAATATGGATTGGAGAATGCAGAAAGCAACGGCTGTGTCGAAGCCTCGTTAATCGTGAATCTCTTTAGGTATGTGTTGAGAACTTGAGATGTCAGTCTTTTAACAGAAATCTGAAAATGGGTTCTGTTGAATTATTACTGTTTCTCATTTTAGGTTCGAAAAGTGTGCCAAAGACCTGGCTCAGTTATACATGTACTTCCCCATATCGAGTTCCGCCAACTCTAGTCCAGTATCAATGTGTTACATGAACTGTATGTACAGTAGTTGTAATTCTCTATCAGGATGGGAGAAGTACTGCAGACATGTATTAATCACCGAGCTCTCTCAATAAACAAAACCTCTGTACTCATCTAGTTTTTTCGATTGAACATAATTAGATTAGCATTTACTAAATAGGCAATAACAAAGTTGCAAGAGCAAACCATGACTCAGGCTAAGCAAACAAAATAACAGCCAAACTACGACACAACAGTAAGTTTCAGGCAGAGACAGAGGAGACAGCATCTTCAATCTTCTTTGCCATGAACTGAAGACATGAATTAGCATATGTTACAAAATCCTGAAAACTCCACGCTTCAACCGGATCCGAAACAAATGACCATTCAATCTTGCACCCATGTTGAGCATCGCCATTCACTTGCAAGAGTCTGAAAGTTGCCGCATATGATTCGAATCCCATACTACTGTCAACGACCTCATAGCTCAAACATCGTTCGTCGGGATTAATCATTACAAGCTTCTCCTTAACCCAGCTAAACGTGGTCTCACCCGAACCATCCGAGGATGGTTGCGGCACAGATGCACAGTATCGGACCAGGCCAGGCTGGCCTAGTTGACCCTCCACTTGGTAACAAGTATCAAGATTTGGGAACCACTTGTGTAGATTGCAGAAGTCCGCTACAAAAGGCCATACTTGATCTGCTGTTAGGCCTTTCAGCTCCACTGTGGCCTTGCCGTCCCATTTGCGCTCTGATATTTCTGCCATGTAAGAGAGAGGAGGGAGGGAGAGAATATTTCAGTTTCTTTTCTTTTCTCTGGTTTGTGTTTGGATTCTCTTACTTCACTGAACTATGCTACTTTATCATTATTGTTTATGTTTCATTTTTATTTCAATACCTCACAGATGTCTTTAAATAAAAGGCTAACAGAAAAATATTTTAATTTATTAATAACGGAATTTGTCTTTATATAAAAAATTGTATCCATAAAATTTAAATTCAAAGTTTGGAAGATATTATATTTTAATTGATTAATATATTAAATCAACAGAGCTAATTTTGGAATGCTGAATGTAATTTATACTTTTTTTTTAATGTTTGTAGAACTAATAAAATATTTTTTAAAAAATAATGACTGTTAATAAAATACATAAATAAAAGAATTGATGGAGAAAAATATAAAATAAAGACGAACATAAATAGATTAATAAAAGTTCAATATGTTTATAAAGAAAAAAAGAGATTCTAAAATTATAAGAATATCATGAAATTGCCATTTTATATATCATATTTAATAAATATAAATTACTTGTAAAGTATTTTATCCGTTAGAAAAATAGGCAAAATTTTAATTTACAAACGAATAACAAAATGTAAGTTTTTCTTTAGTTAACGTTATCAAATTTTTATCATTATTAAGATTTTTAAAACAGTTGTAATATTAAAAAATAAAATGTGAAAATTAATTATATATGATAATATCTAATAAGAAATATTAAATCAATAATTGAAAATAAATTATAAATTAGAAGAGACAAACAAAAATCTTTTAAAATGAAAAGGTGTAATCTGATATCTTATTTTAAAGAGAAGCTAATAAAGAAAGGTTCTCAACAGGCTTGGCAGAGATAGAGAGTATTATTTTGTGGGGGTGGTATTGCCGGCAAGAGTTTGCATAATCAAGTGAAACACTTCATTCATTAGTCCTAAATCAACCCAGTAGTCAATTTTATAGTGGAAATGTGTACCCTCAATCTTCCAAAGTGGCCTCTTTCATGATTTATTGGGCATGAAGTACAGAACAGAGTAGTCATTTTACACTTGCTTTAGAGACAAAACTATATGTAATATGAGAAAAAAAAAAATCTAAACTTAAAACCTATTATTTCTGAGAGCATTTGCTCTTACCACATAACTAAAATTCAAGAGTAAAAGTGGACCCTTTTAATTTGTTGAAATGAGGATATGGAAATGCTTTAATGATGTTTTTCTGCCAAATGGTCGCTGAAAACACGAATTACTAAAGTTTTAAGACAAACCTGTCAGCAGGAGTGGCTTTGAAACATCAAAACTATCCTCCATCCTCTTACCAATAACCTGTAAAGCCCGTTCATACTTCTTGATCAAATCATCCAAAACGTACCCTTTTACAGGATCAACCTGAAACGACCACTCAATAACACATCCATTGCCCACACCGGCGGGAACGATCTTGACCGTTGAAACATACGACTTAAACCCAATATTGCTATCGACAATCTCGTATGTCAGACAGCGTTCAACGTGATCAACGGCTACTAATCTCTCCTTAGACCAGCTACTATTATGATTAAGGTGGCTCTTGTCCGTAACTTCGGGCGGGATTGAGAAGCCTGCGCAGTAGCGTACGCAGCCGCGCTCACCGTTGGTGCCGCAGATGCCATAACAGGTGCGTAAAGTAGGCAACCATTTATGGATGTTAAAGAAGTCGGTGAATAGAGGCCATATTTGTTCTGCTTTGGCTTTTGGCAGTCCTGTGCTCACCTTTCCTTCCCATTTTTGCTGCTGCTGTTGAGTTTGGTGTTGGTCCATCGGAAATTGGTGGGAGGAGGAATGGAATTTTCCTTGTTGGGTTTGTGGGCTCGAATATTTAGTGCTCACAGCTGTATGCTTTTTGGACACATTACTAGATTCTTACAATTCGTGTGTTGCCCTTTCACATGTCTAATGTGCTATTCTTTCTCCGAATGGAATGGAAGTGCAATGAGCTCAACGAGTAATCATCTTTTGCATTTGTTTTGAAAATAATTATTTACTGAAGAATAATTAATTTTTTTTATTTCTTAAGAGCAAACATTTTTATTACTTATAATAGATTTCAGTTGTAATAATATATAATACTTGATTTACATACCATAGAACAAATAAAATTACAACCAATCCTATTAATTAAATATAAAAAGAAAAGAATTATAAGTATATGCATGAATTTAATTTTTCTTTTTAATAATAAAATGAATCAGCTTAAAGTGCTCAATGGAATTGTAAATACACATATAATATTAATTAAAATATTAGAATTTAATTTTTTTGACAAACTCGTGCTTGTCAAAAGTTTTATAAAACAAACACATATGTGAATATTTACAAAAAATATAAAATATTTAATAAAATTATTCCCATTAAATGCATTTTCAATGAACCATGCCATGTAATTCTTGGGGAAAATATAGTGATGTCTTGCTATCTTCATATATTAAGTTATAATAATTCACTTTTAGCATATGAGAAATTATCCTGGAAATGAATTATATCAGTAAGCTTTAATATTCGAAAATACATAAATTATATGAATAACATAAATTTCTAAGCCAAGAGAATGTAAAATACAATAACATGCCAAGCAAATGGTGCTTGAGAAGCAAGTAGTAACGACAGTGATTTTATTCAGGCAGAGGCAAAGATAACAGCTTCTTCATTCTTCAGAAGATGATTGGGTCTGGTGTTGGGACTTTTGGCTCCACCATGGCCTTGCCGTCCCCTACAGGTTTTGAATTTTCTGTCATGTGAAAGTGAATAGATAAGCAGAAATTTGAGGGAGAGATATGAAATAAGCAGTAAACCGTTCACTATCGACAAAGATGGTCAGGGGTGATATGAAATAATTAAGGACAAATACTTAGGCTCATATTATTTCTAAGAAATAATTTGTTTTAAAACTTTTTTTTTTCTAAAATAACAGCTTCTTTTTTTATTGTTTAGTTATATATTAAAAATTCACTTGAAAGCTATTTATATAATATTCAAAATATTTTAAAAAATATTAGTTAACATGTTATTTAAAACTTATCAAATTTTTATATTCCATTTTGATACTACAAGGAGAAAAAAAAAAAAATAGGTCATCCAAGGTGATTATCCGCGATTAATATATTAATATATATATATTTATGTTATTTTTAATGAATCGTTTTCCAAGTTGTTAAAAGTTTTATGACTGAAAAATGGTTTTCTATTTAAAATGAAATGTTGTTTTTCTTAAAAACTGTTTCATTTTCTCTTTAATTAGTAAACTATTTAAAAAAAATTACGAAAAGTTATTATGATGTGTTTAAAAGCGAACCTTAAGTTCTTTTGTGGTTCTTTAAATTCTTTAATAGTATCATTTCGCAGAGTTTTTCAAAGAAAAAAATTAAAATTAAATGAATATTCTTTTTCGAATAATGCTACAAGTCTACCATTTTTTTTATCTTAGATCGTTCCTACCTAATATGATATTTATTTCTTTTACAAAAATGTAATTTAATATTTTAAAATTAAAAAATAATTTTATAGAAATAATAAATATCAAGTTAGGGAGACGAGAATGTTATAACAAATGATAAGATATTTATTTGTAGAGAAAACTTTTTATTTTTATTTTTTAAATTTTTAAGAAAATAAAAGTTTGTTATTTTCATAAAAAAAGTTTGTTAAAATTGAAAATACTTTTATTTTACAAAAAATTTCTTTTCTATTTAAGTAATATTTTAAATATAAATAGTAGATTTGAAATAAATGAAGTGAAAATTCATAGGTTTTTATTTGAAAACAAAATGACTTTTTATATAAATAGTATATAAAACAATAGTATATTAATTATACTTTAATAGTATATTAATTAATAAATAGCTTTTTAATCAGATAATGATATTAATTTTATTATAAAAAATAGTATATTAATTATATTTTAATATTATATTAACTAATAAATTAATTTTATAATTAGATAACAATTCTAATTTTAAAAAATAACATCTTAAACTATATTTTAATATTATATTCAATAATAAATTAATTCTTAATTCTAAAAAAAATTATAATATCAGTTATATTGATATATTAATTTATATAATATTAAAACTAATCAATAAATTATATTAAAATAACTCTTATATCATTACATTAATAAAGCTTTAAAATTTTATAAAAATTAAAAATATTTAAAAATAGTTAGTTTGCTATATTTATCAATTAATATAAAATTTTAAATTTTTTATTAAATAATAATAATAATAATAATAATAACGACCAACGGTTAAATTATGATTTTAAGAACATAAAAACCTATTTTATATTTATAACATAATTAAACATAAAATTATATTTTTTTATTTTTATTTGGGAAATTTTCTATAAAACTAACATACTTTTCAGTAAATAAACAGTTCCTTAGCATTTTCATTTTCTTTAATAGTTAAAACTTAGTATTTGCAAAAAAATAGGGAAGTAATCGAAAGGAGAAACATGTATGGAGCTAGGTAGCTAGTTGAAATAAATAAGATAAGATAAGATGAACACGCATGCATGCATGCATGCATGGAGAAGTATATAATTGTTGGACACAAACCATGGGAAAGTGGTTGTTGTTCTGAAACCTTTTTAGCTTCGTCCTCCATCCTGTCTGCTACAATCTGTATAGCCATATCCCACGTACTCACAATATCATCGAACACGCACCCTTCTACAGGATTAACCGTAAATGACCATTCAATCACACAGCCGCCGCCCTCCTCTTCTTTTGCGGGAACAATCTTGACCACCGCAACATATGACTTGTACCCGATGTTGCTGTCGATAATCTCATAACTGAGACACCGTTCAGCGTGTTCAATGGCGATCAGTTTCTCCTTGGACCAGCTAACAACAGGGAGATTGCTGTCGTTCTGGTGTTGTTCGGTGGGGTCTGATGGGATTGAGAAGCCACCGCAGTAGCGTATGCAACCCAGTTCCCCATTAGTGCCGTGGATGCCGTAGCAAGTTGGTATGCTGGGAAACCATCTGTTTAGGTTGAAGAAGTCTGTGAATAAAGGCCATATTTGCTCTGCTTTGGCTTTTGTTAATCTTTTTGTGAATTTTGCTTCCCATTTTGGCTGTTGATTTTGCTCCATTTTAAGTAAAACCAAGAAGTTTTTCTTTTCCTTTTTCAAACAAGAAATCTGTGAAAGCTTAATAATTTGTTTGTCGATCAACCAGATGTATATAGAGGTTTTTGAACATGCATATTATAGATTTCTCGCGTTTGACGAGTAAACAATATCATTTAATTAAAGCATCCATATTTAGTTAGAAGACTTCCGTCCCAAATTCAAATTTTGTATAGCCATCACAATGAAAAGAAAAGAAAACATGCAGCCATCAAATAAAAAATAACAAAAAGAAAAAATCCTCATTCAATTCTTCATTTTTTAGTTTTTTTTTTTTTTATATATATATACTTTTAATTCAACTGTCATCTATGAGTATTATTCGCATAATTTAAAAATGTAACTTTTCCTTCCTAATTTCCTCAATTTTTAGGCACACGTATAATATTAGAAAATGAAGTCAATTCAACAAAAAAGTAATGAGAATAAATAGAGTGTTTATAGTTATAATTCCCACTTATAAGCATAGATATCATTCCTACAAACAAAAAAAAAAAAAAACAAATGGTACTTCAGCAGAATATTGTTAATTATAAACTAATTGCAATGTTAATGTCAATAATTATAAGAGGTGAAGAAGAACATTCAACTACACTTGCAAAAATCAGAAGGATTTTATCTAATACTAATTCCCATTAATTTAAATCTCAAAGTCAAATCAACTTTTTCTTTGCATGACTATTTTATACATAGCGTAACGTAAATGAATGCAAGAAGATATGAATAAAATTAATTATATAAAGTCCAAAATGAGTTTATTTTTATTTTTATTTTATTTTTTGAAGTGAATTCAATAACACATATTATTTTGTTTTTTCAGTTCATACGATATAGGCTGCCAGGCTAATGGCACTGCTCACTATCACATGGCCTAGCTTACATGATTTGTCTCAAAGTCAAGATTGAGCTCCATGGTGTGACAGCTGGCTCTCAACCAACGCCACATCCTTTGTTTAATTTTCTTTTTAATTTCTTGCTTTACTAAATTTGGTAGCTCTACTGCTGATTGAGGATGCTTCTGCCACTTCATAGTAATGAATTTGTTCCTTACACTGTTTAGAAAGAAAAAAAAAAATAAAGAGAGAGAAGAAAATCAACATATCTGTTATTTATTATTATTTCTTTTGAAAGTTTAATTGATCAACGTGGGGACGTGACGTCAAGTCAAAATTTGAAATATTTACGCGACAATATATTATTTACACACTTAAATTTTAATTATTTATTCATTTTAACACTTTAATTTTTAATTTAATTTAACAAACATTTAATTTTTATTTTAAAATCTATTAACACTTTTAGTTTTTATTTTGACCTAACAGACGACTGAACTTAATTTAATAGTAATATTTATGTATAATATATATGAACATCAAAAATATTTAATTATTATTACAAATATAAAATTAAGATATTAAATTAAATTAAAATATTAAAATAAATAATTCGTTGAAATCAGTGTCTAAGTATACATTTGACCAAATATTTATATTGTAAATACCAACCCTATGAAAATAATGGCAATAACAATATTATGTAGTTGGAATAAGTAATAAAAACATATTTATTATTCAATTGTTTGGTTTGACTATAACAGTAGCATTAAATTTCCATGATTTCACTGAAATTTGGAATTAAAAATCGCAGGACATATTTGAATATCAATAAAACATTTTACTAAAACTTTTAATAAGTAACGCGTTTTTTTTTTCTTTTATAGATAACTTAAAAATTTACATAAATTAAAATGTATATCTATGTAAAACTAAATCCGAAATTATAGATTTATACTTTTTCCTTTATTTTATTATTTCTTTTATCAAAGTCTTATTATTGTTAATCCACTCCATATTTTCTTTTAGATTGATAATGATATCATTCTATTTAAATTTTGATAAATACATATTCTTTAAATTGGATTTTTTAAATATTACAGATTTATTAATATTTTATAGAATTTATGATAATAACTTTTATAGTACATGATATTTCTTTATAGATGTATTTAAAGAACTTAATAAATCTGAAACATTAATAGTGAGATATATTTTTAATTTGATAATATCTTTTTAATTAATTCATTTAAAAATTAAAAAAATAATTTATAAAAATAACGAATAAATAAAATGCACTAATTAACGTAATTAGAAAAATGAGTATATATTAATTTTATATGCTTTTTATTTATATCTATATATATTTAATTATTAATTAAAGTACAAAACTATTTCTATTGAATAAAAGATCCATAATTCAGCATAGGAAAAAAGACATATAAGAAATTGAAAAAAACCTCTGAGAAACTACTGAGAAATGTTAACCGATGCAAATATTTTGGCCATCCGAAAGTGGTAATCACATCCCATTTTGCCTTCTAGAATCAAGGAACCATCCGTTACAGGTCAATCATCGTTCATTAGTCTTAAGATTTTTCAGTTGCCTTTATCTACGGACAACTCATTTGTCAGCGCCTGTTCATAGAATATTATATAAAATATAATAGAATATAGAATATTTTTAAAAATATATTAATTAAAAAATTAAATTATTTATTTAAAAATTTATTCTTAATAATTTTTTAATAGTCTAATTAAAAATTCAACACCGCATATGTATTTTCTATCTTTCTATTATTAATACTATTATTATATTATAATATTATATAAATTTTCTCTCCTTTTTTCCTTTCTAGAAAATTTTACTTAAACCACCTTATTTAATAGAAACGCGATATTTTTTAATTTAAATATTAAATAATTAATATATATTTTATTATCTAAAATTATTAAATATATATAATATATACTTTTTTCTAATATTAATATATAATTTTCTTTACATTTATAATAATTTAAACTTTTTATAAAAAAAATTAATTTTTACGAGCGTTTTTAATTGTCTCATACCTTTAAGAATATAAAAACTTTCTTATATATATAAAATATAGTAAGACCTCATATATATATACACATAATCCTACAAAATGAATAGAAAAATTAAATATATAAAAAAATTATTTATACCGGTTGCAAAAATAATCTCTTATATACGTAATAAATATATTTTATTATTTATGTATACATAAGGCCTAAAAAAATAAACAGGAGCATCTTTTCTTTTTCTATAAAAAAAAAAAGATCACAAATGTGTCATTAATCGTTAAAAAGAGATGGATGAGAGTCGTTGATAGCAAGGGATTCCAAATTTAGGAGCAAAGAGTACATTCAATCCAGAGGACAAGAGAGATTTAAAGTAGCTTTTGCAATCCGATTCCAGCCTCTTTGTGAAAACTGAAAGAGAAGGAATAAGGGTGCTGTAAGCGAAGACACTTCTAAACAACAACATTAATTTCCCACGGAGAAATTATTATATGAATTGCAATTTTCCTTGGAGACAATATTGGATCAAGATCCAGGAATCTAACTCGATAGAGCAGTGAACCATGTCCGGAGAAATGGGTAGCAAACACCGCTTCTATAATGGCAAAGGCTTCAGCACTTAGGGCGAGGAGCAACTCACAATGCAACTTTTACGAGCAAAAAATTTTCTCAGATACATACCTGCCAACAACCCTTAAACCTTGCTCTACCACCCTTTAAGCCCTAAAAATGACCAGTCATTACACGTATATATAATAAGTAATTTACACAAATGCACTAAAAGATAATAATTACTTTAGTGCATCTTTTCACAAATAAAACTGTTTCCATTGGCAGATAGTATAATTACACTCTTTAGTAGGTATTTTGCGACAAATTGTCGTGCTCTCGTTTCTCCCTCTTCGTTATCACAGATCAGGCCTTATTGCAATAAGATGATCACCATTTTCGTGCTTCCTTTCAACTTTGAAATGGTGGCCATAAATCTATAACTAGCTTATTCAATCTTTTTGTTGATAGCATTAGCAGCAAAAGAACAAGCCAGGATCCACATTCGTCTGTAAAAAGATAAAAGTCGGCTGAACGGATCAAAGTCGCAACATCCATAGGCCGAAGTTCCAAGAGTCCAAATCCCATTTATTTTTTTCTCAAATTCAATAAAAGGGCTTTGCTTCAAATTCCTGTTACATTGGCGGTACACCTAATAAGTCATTCCAAAATTCAATAGATACCCAAACCCAAACCCATGACCAGGTTTAGTTAGCTTACAAAAAAATAGGACATAAGCAATTATTTATGACTTAGGACGTGGGGTTGCACTCAAAACAGTCCTACAGAAGGTTAAATCTTTCTAAACAACAGCCAAAGGGAAAAACAGTGATATCTTGCTTAATCAGCAGCACTTATTTAAAGTATGGAAAGGGAAGAAAGCATAATAATATGGAGATTGATGATGAAAAAATTCGATAAATAGTCGCAATTTCTCAGCTAACTAACAGTTGTTTTAGTTATCTTACAACTGACCGTGGCAGCTGGGACCTTAATAAAAGTGAATGGCACGGCAACTATATATTACCGGTGTTTACATATGACCGTCAGGCATCATCAATCTCCCATACAACAAGACATCATGCAATACAATAGTTAAACAAAACAATATTGATACAATGGCAGATGATTTCAGCTGAAAAATTAACAATAATTTTGGCTTTAGACCTAATAGAAACCAACACTGAGGATGACCATTCATCTTTAAAGAAAAAAAAAAAAAACTTTGGATCCAATAGAAAATCAAAATAGGCCCCACTAACATGTCTAAATTAACAGTTGAGGATCATGATCCAGAATTTTAGGAATCACATAGGACATCCCTTCCTCCCTTGAATAGGTATATAATGATGATGATGACAAAGTCTTTTTTTCTCTTTTTATTACTACAATGGCTGCTTAGTTTACCATGAATATGAGGAGGAAGTTCCATCAATTCCTCTTTCAAATAAGCAAAGAACCTGCGGAAGGTGCAATGTAAAATAAATATTAAGCTTTAGTTCTTAACTGATGTTGACTTGATGACCAAATTAAGCATAGAGCTGGGAACCCCATCCCAATTTTTTTTTTTCTCTCTTATAAATATTAGCAGACTAGGTCGATCACTTCTGTACCAAACAGCAATTTTCGAGCATTTTCAATATTTCTAGCTGGTCTCAAATATTAACAAGATACAGTCTTCTCAAGTCAAGCACTAAAATCTGTTTTCCCTTCTCCCCACTTAAAATATTCAAAATTTTGGCAATCTTGAATTTAATTTTCTAAGAATTGAGAATGAAAATTATGGTGGAGAAATATGAAAAGAAAAAGTATTTGAAGAATGTGTAGGACAAGGATAAGTTTGAATCGAGTACTCTTGTACCTTTTCTTTTCTCTTTTTTCTAATTGGGCAATTGAACTTCTTTAAACATTTTCTAGACACTGATACTTGAAATTTTTGGTATGATTAATTAATCTCTCCACTCATCTGACATTAGTCCACTAATTATGGGTTAAAACGACTTTGGATTCGAGATTCTGTCATAATTACGAAATCCACTACATATATAAACTAACAATTTCTTTTTAGCTGTGTGTATTTTTCAGTTTGAAAAGCGTTGGCTAATGTAGGGCTAAAGGAAGGGTTATACCTAACATAAGCAAGCAAAAAATACCCTTTGTAATTTCTTAAAAATTTCTTTACTAATGGCTCCACCATATGTTTAGTTAATCATTTAATAGCTTTTTCTTGCTTTATACTTGATTAATCTTCTAGTTCAATCCTTTAAAACAAAACCAAACCCCTTTACTGCTTGCAAGCAATTTTAAGTGGGGTCATGAACTTAATATGTTCACTAATTAACCCTTTGGACGGCTGAGATTTGAAGCCACTAGATTGGGATTCAAATCTACGGTCAGAGATTTGTGGGCAGCCACGTGGCGGTGGGTTGTTGGTTAAATTCATTGCCGCCAACCTTATCAAGCTGGCCTAAACGGTTCATATATCTATGTCAACTAAACAAAGGTGCACTTAATTTTTCAAATTTTATGAAGGAAAAAGTGAGGACATAAAAGATGAAAGAGAATTGACATATGTTATGTAATATCCAAATGGCAAAATCATCCCTTCATTATTGCTAATGTTTGAAAAGGAGAAAAAGAAAAAAGGAAATAACCCAAGTTAGTCATTAGAGGGGGGTTATCGTTTTCATTAACAAATTACTATATGATGTTGATACTAATTAACAAATAATGCAATAACAAATGAAAAGAGATATGATTACAAATGCAAAAGTGGTCATTCCAGCCAAAGCAAACACCGCGCTTTAAAAATTTTGAGTTAATATTATGTAAGTTTTGAAAAGGATGGATGGGGTGATTAATAAATTTGGTAGAGTATATAGTACATTAATAATAATAATACATATTAATGAGAAATTGTGTCATATTAGGTTTAATTTAACTATTCAAAATTATTATAATTAATTATTTTGGCAGTAGGCCTTTACTATAACTCTTTTACAAAACTAAACTATAGACTTTATATGATTTTATATTAAGTTGTAAAGAAAGTAATGATATAGTTAGAATGTAGATTTAGCTTATATTGAATTTGAATTTAATTATTGTCAAAATAACTAAAACTAATTATTTTAGTGGTTGGCATTTACCATTTGTAATTCTTTTTAACATTTCAGCAATATATAATTCCTTAAATGTAAACTTTATTATACATAAAGACTTTTAGATTGAGACCTTCTAAATTCATATGAATATGATGGATCATTCTTTATTATCTCTATTCTTGATTCTTAATTGAAATTTTACTAAAAAAAATCATATATAATAAATATTTATTCATTAAATAATAAAATCTCAATAAATAAATTAAATTATTAAAGTTGTACCAATATAAACTATGGCTTCTTTTAGAGCATGAAAGGATATCAACCTTATTTCTTATATTATTAGATAAGTGTTTTTCTCTCCATTACGAATCTCTTAACTTCTACAGGAAGACTTTGTCTTTCACCAAAGAAAGAGATTAACTTGGTATGACACTTGAAATCTGATCCATCACATATCCACTAACTGTTAAATAAATAAAATATAAGATTAAAATACATTTAAAAAATAAAAGAAAGATGAGAAATACATAATAATAAAAAAATAATAATAACAAACAAAAAGAAAATGTTAACCCCAGTCTCTTTTTTCTGTTTTTCTTCTTCTATTATACCCCACAGTCAGTCTTCTTTAAGAAAAGGCACACAGCACAAAACAAAACAATGATTAAAGGAGTTTGTTGTTCTTAATCAGAAACAGTAAAATAGAATTAAAAAGTTTGTTTTTATTCCTCCATTGGTCGACCTTATCCTCCCTTTAAATACCCTCTTATCTCCCTCTTTAGAGAGAACCAGTGACCATTTATAGTTTCTGCTTATCTCCTTCCATCTCTGAAGAAGATCAAAACACCCTTAGTTTCCTTATAGTCATATAGAGAAAACATTAATGGAACCAAGTCCGACACCATTGTTAACCAAGAAACTATGTAACATGATACGCATAGCTTTCTTCACAGTTCAAAAAGGTGTTTCCAAGAGTAAGTTCATGGTTGATCTTCACCTCATGATGAAACGAGGCAAGATCTTAAAAAAAGCCATGAACGACCTCATGCTCGAACACCAAGCCTCTCTGAGTTGTCGGTCAGACAACATGGACATGTCATTTGTGTCCCCAATGAGTTGTCGGTCACATGACGTGCATCTGTCGTTTGTATCACCCCATGAGTACGAGTTCAGCTGCAGTAGCAGCTGTTCGAGCTACAGACCCTATAACCCACGTCTCCACTCCAACAGACGCAGAAGTACTAGACATTATTTGCGGAAACACCAAGTGAGCTACCAGCGGACGACGCCATACATATGGGCCGATGATGATATGGCGTCAGAGGGTAGTGGCGGCGAGAGTCAGGGGTTCGGGTGGAGCCCACTAGTGAGACAGGTGAGGATAACAGACTCACCATTCACAGTGAGGGACGGTGGTGATAATGAAGATAGCATGAAGGTAGATATGGAGGCAGAGAAATTTATAGATAGGTTTTATAGAGAATTGAGGTTGCAGAAATGGATGGCTGCACATGAAGCAGCAGACAACTATGGCTGGCGAGCATGAACATTAACTATGTCTGTCTGTCTGAATTGCCTTATAATTTTTCTTTTTCTTCTCTTTTGTAACTCGAAGGTTTTCTTTTTCCTTTCTTTTTTTTCCTTTT
This sequence comes from Ricinus communis, assembly GCF_019578655.1. NCBI lineage: Eukaryota > Viridiplantae > Streptophyta > Magnoliopsida > Malpighiales > Euphorbiaceae > Ricinus > Ricinus communis. Next base: position 30,742,963 of record NC_063258.1, read on the forward strand.
CAAATGGTGTGTGTTATTTAGCTACTTATTATATGTGCATATTCAACAATGAAGAAGATGAGACTATAAATGCTTATGTTAAATTAATGGGGTGGTTTACAGTATTAACCTAGCTACATATATAAAAGAAACTATTAAGCCTGTCAAGTTATAAAAATTAGGCTTACAAAGAAAAGAAAAAAAAAAAACAACTTTTAGTTATATCCTGTTAGATGCATATTCATTACTCATCATGGCTTTGCATTTCCACAGTTTTGTTCTCTACTTAACAATTCTTTTTCTATGAAAATTATTAACTTTTTTAATAATCGTTATTAATAAAATAAAAAAAAATGAGTAAAATACTCTCGGTACTGTGCAAAGCGATCACTTTAAGGCCTGCGAAATAAAATCATATATTAGCCAAATTAATTAATTAACATGATTGCCGAGGGTTACCAACTTTAGCTTATTTAGTTATTTGTTTATTAATTGATAATCTATATTTTCATTGATTTCCGATTGGCCAACAAAAAATTTCGAGTCAGGCAATTAATATTTATACTTAGACCAAAATTCTTCGGCTCTCCCAAAAAGTCACAGAGGTTTGATTTGGACTTTTCTGAATAATTGAATTATTGTGTGTGCCATATAATTATATGTTTTGGTATTGTTTCAATCAAGTAAATATAGGTTATCAACAAAAAAACACAAACCATATTTTCTTTGGAAATCATTCAATACAATTTGACATATACAATACAACCCTATCAATGGGGTTTTTAGATGAAATGTCCATATCCTTTGCCGCTTAGACGTAACTTTACTTAAATGAATCAATGGATAATATATATATAGTTCAAAATGATATTTTGATTACGTGTTACCTATAATATGAGATGAGATAATTGAAATCAGAAGCAAATAGAAAAGTCATTTCTTATTTTTGGTACACATTATAGCTGGGAATAATTCATATTTATACATATTAAATGTTAATTCCACCAAATAGGATGCTGAATTACATTTTCTATATGTAGAACTTACAACTTTATAAAGGTACAATTCCCGCACTTAACATCTATTTTTTGAGATAAAAATTGTTCTTCTAAGACTGCACTTATATATGCAGTCTCAAGTCAAAATCTCAAATTAGATGTTAGAGTACGTATATATCACATTGAGAATAAATATATTTTTTTTTTTTTTAAAAAAAAGAACATTGAAAAACTGATATTATCTCAAAAAATTATTTTACCCAAAAGCTTAAATTATTAAGGGAATATTTTTATTTTTAACGTGCGAATACCCGTTAGGTTTAAACTATTAAGGGTATTTCATAATAGTTTTTATCTCCAACAATATCCAAATTTTAGACCTGCATACCAAAAATGAACTTGAAACAAAAGTGAAAAAATCAGCATCATACTAAATTGGCATGGACCCATTGTATATGAATTATTTGCACATACAATGGAACATCGGGTCCTGGCCGGCCACAAAACCTGGTAATTAAAAGTGAATGGACATTGTATATCAGTGAGAGACAAAAGTAAACCTCGAAAATAACCTAATTGAATGCGAAAGAACAAGGGAAAGAAACTCTAAGATTAATTTGCTTGATAAACAAGTAACTTACTCGAGTGAAACGAGCTTGTTCCTCATCATTTTGACTATATTTCGACTCCTGAATCAAACTACAAGGACTAAATTTTTATTTCTTTATGTGGATTCTTCATTTCTGTGTAAAATAATCATTTGGCTTTACCATATAAAAAGTAAATAAAAAAAGGGGTAAATAGAGAAAAGACAATGATGCATGGTTAGTTATGGAACGTCCCCACATTATTGACATATATGCTTCTGATCGAGACCCAGCAGTGAGATGCTTTCATTCGAATTGCACTTTAATTGAGTTCAAGTTTATCCTATTTTATTATCTAAATCACCTAACCACTGTGTGGCCTTCCTCACCCGTGACCCTTTTATTTTATTTTATTTTATTATTTTTGCTTCTTTCTTTTGGCCTTCCACATTGATGATTGATGATTTGGTTCGAACCATTATCTAGAATTCGATTTTTAGTTGGTTATGCCCCTTAGTAAAAGATGTTATTTTGTGCAAGTAATCATTATCCCAGAGTGCGATAGTCTCCCATGTTATTTCGTGTATGTTACCCATAATAAGAAGTGATTGTTATGTATTAATATAATGGATGTCGGACTATTTTTTTTAACGACAATCATTGCATTAAATATATTTTTCAATTTTTATTATTTTTCATGTTAAAAGCTCACAACTAACTATAATTATTACGGTATGATGTTTTCCAATCAGTTTATGTAAAAAAAATCAATTGTGTCATGTGATCCAATGAGCAAAACCATTCATGAGCTATTTAAAAATCAATTAGATATCAATTTATTTAATAAAATTATATAATAAAACGAGGTGATTATAAATAAGTAAAACTTACATAATAGTATGTAAGTAAATTAACTTGTATATATGTAAGCTTGTAAACTAATTTGAAAATTAATATATCAATAACTTAAAATTAATACATTTTCCATCATATTCAAATTCTCCTCAAAAAGAGCATAGCAAAGCGAGAATACTTATCGTCAATACAAATAAAATGTCAGAATCGGCGACTAAGCAAACCATGCCAGGAAACAAAAGCCTTTCGGCCTTTTTCCTGTAGCAAAATATCAATGGGCCCCGAAACTAAAACTTCTCCAAAATTCCAGGCTGAAATCGATACAAACAGTGCCCTGAAGCCCAAAACAAATTGTCGTTTTATTTGGTTTAGACATTTCATAGACTGGGTTGCCACAATAAGAACCATGAACTGGGCCAGGCTGATTAAGACGTAAATTGGCAGTTTTGTTATCATATTCAACACCCTCCCATCCCCTGAGCATTTATTTGTGAGCCATAATACACCCACAAATAAATGCTGTCCTTGCTCATTATAAAATTTGAAAAGTTCAAATTTAAAATAAAAAATATTTCCCATACTAGCTGAGTTTTGACCTGCGGGGGAGTACCAAGAAAAAAGGCTAAAGACACAGATGTGGGAAATTCTCATAGATTGTTGATTCTGATTCTTGCTTGCTTGATTCAGGATATTGCTCAGGCTCTTTTAAATTCAATGGTCCAGCAACCTCACTTCATTCATTCTATTACTTTTCTGTTTTTTTTCTTCTTCTTATATATTGTGAAAAATAAACCCGTTTGAAAATTCAAACATTAGCCCCAACCTCCTCCTTTAGCAAAAAAAGAAAAAAAGTCTATTTTCGTGCATATATTAGTCGATTTTTACAAACAGTTCATAACTAGTTCGAACCTAGACTTTAAATCATTAAGCATCTTGTGAGCTATTCAGAGCTCGGATCGATAAAAAGCTTGTCGATGTCGTTTATTAATTTAAGCAAACCGAGCTCAAATTCAATAATTTTATTAAAGTCAGCCTCTGTTAATTTATAAAAAAAAATAAACAGCTTCGGTTCCATTACAATTCAAGCATGTGATGTGGAAGTGTCCGGGCTCTGAAACTATTTCCTTTGCTTGGTACTTTTTTCTCTTTTTCTTTTGGTTTTCAGTTTAGAAAGAAAGAAAGGAGAAAAGGGGTAAAATGAAGTTTGCATTATACAACCAAGAGACAACTACTCATCCTACAATCATGCGATTTATTTGTCTGCTCTTTTCATGCAACGCACGTGGATTACATGTTTCCTCAATCCCACCCTCCACACTGCTTTCATATTATTTTTAGTCCAATGTTCTTCCTAATAATTAAGGGAAAATACGTAAGATCAAGTTTTCCAGTTTTTTCTTCTCTTTTTCTTTTTCCAACTATAAATTTCATTGCATTAGTACAAGGAAATCGCGGGAATACGAATTTTTTCTTTTTCATTATGTAAGTTCTATATATCATGAAATAAATATTATAAATAGTTATTAATATATATATGTTTTTAATTATTGAATGTTTAATGGATAACTAATTATACAAAATAGACAATCATCTTATTATATATCACCCGCTTTATTAATAATTGAAAAATATGAGCCTCAAACTCAAAAATTTTAAATTTTTATAAATAAAAATATTCTAAGCCATTATTTCTTCTTTAATTTACTGCATTTTAAGAAGCGATTCAATAGTTGAACATTTATTTATTAACTTTTTAAAATGTCGTATTCATTAATTTAATAGATAGTTAGATTTTATTTCTCATGTCTCTCTCTATTTATATTAAATCAAAAAACTAAAACATTATATTAAAAATATTTTTGATAAAAGGTAGCACAATGAAAATATTCACGAGCCTTCTCCTTTATTTGATTATTTAGGTCTAATGCATATATTGACACCTATAATAAATTCACTCAAATGATAAAGGACTTTTTTTTGGTAACAAATGTTAAAGGATTTAAATTAAAAAAATTATTTGAGTTGGAATAAACATATTGTCAGACTGAATATATGGATGCAATTTTATTACAATTTAAATAATAAATTTGTATATTTATCACTCAATTATTTTACAGTAATTAAATTTGTTTTTCCTGTACATGTTTTATTGTTGCCCAATTTAGAAAAGTTAAATTTGTAGAATACTGTAGTTTTTAGAATTTTTATAAACTTTTTAATACCTCCACTTTTTCTTAGTATTGCAATTTCTACAAAAAATAAAATAAAATTACACCTTTGGAATTAATAAATTTATTTAGATCCATAATAGTTAAATAAATTTATAAATGATTTTGTTATAAATCTTAAAACTCTGTAATTTAAAACGCATGCTAACATTTATTTATCTATAAATAAAATAAATGTGTTATTCTATGAATTTAATCTGACCCTCCGGACCGTATATTATTATTTATAATTATAATTTATCATATTATTATATTTTAGTGGTATTATTTCATAATTACTCATGGCCTAATAATTTAATTTATAAAATATCTACTGTAACATAAGATGTTAAACAATATCACTATTGGTAAAAGAAATTATTAGACATTGTAAATATATAAAATTTCTGATACATTATAATAATTACGATTATATGAAATTTTAATTTATTATACTATTTTATTTTGAGTAATAACAATTAAAGACTTTAAAAAAAAGTAAAATAATTTGTTTATATAAATTAAGCCGAAGAGAATGTTTTACATTTTTGTGTAAATATGATATAGAGGTGGGTCGATTACTGGCTATCTAAGATGCTTTCCTTCACTTAAAAAGAATCAGATAAAATTGAAATCATAATAAGTTAATACATTATTTTGCTTAATTAATTAAAAAAAACTCTTATATAGACTTTGTAATTATTTAACAATAATCCTGCAGTGAACAACTTGAGCTAATCAGCAAGTAATGTTATATCTTTAATATTTATGAGAAATTAAGAAGGAAAATATGTGAATTAAGTATTGTTAAAGACAAAGCTGTTCTCTTTGATTAATCAGCAATAACCCAATACTCAACATAAGTTCTCCAAAGAGCTAAACAAATAAAAAAATAATAATTAAATCTCTTTTTCTTTCTATTAACAATAGGGCTTAAACTGAGACACTTTAAAAAGATATTAATATATTTTCTGGAGAAAACTTTTTAGGGTCTAATATGACTTTTGAATAAACACTCTGGTCAAAATCTAGTCATTTTCTTATATAGCAATTTAGTATACCCATGTTAATTAAGAAAAATTATTATCTATAATTGATGTATATATTATAATAAATAGGAAAGTGACACATATTATAAGTATTTTACACTTTGATATTGAATGTTTGACATATATTCTATCATTTAAATTGATAAATATGCGTGGAATCATTTATCAATTTGCCAAGCATTGAAAAAGATTTTTACATTAATAAATTTTAATAATTGCAAAAAACTTTTTTTTTTTAGTTATGAAAGAATTTAAATCTCAGACTTATAAGTTTATTTGTTATTTCATATAATTTTAATTTATCTAGTTTTTATCTTTTCTTAACATGCTATTAAGTAATTTTAAAAATAACTTTAAAAAATAGTGTGATTGATAAGCATATTATTTGATGGTTTTGTTTTGTTTCTTCTTTTACTAAGGTTAGACTATTAAGATGCATACTTCATCTATACAATAATTCTATAACTCATTTGGTTTTTTATTTTTTGAAAACTACTCATTTGGAGTTAATTCACGAGTTTTAAGTTAATCAGGAAGATCATAATCTATAATATTTATAAAAGGAAGATCATATTTTTCTTCGAAACTCTACTTGGTAACATTTTATAGAACCACGTTGCGGAATTTCAATAAAAAAAATTGACTTTTATGTGGCCATAAAATAATTTATTATATTATTAAATATTTTTCAAATAAAATAAAAATATTAAACGCATTCAAATAAAATAAAATAATTAAATATTCATTAAAATAAAATAATAGCTAAATATAATATAAAAAATTACTGATTATATCACACCACTAATTTACTTATATATATACTTTTTATTAAATTTAAATTTATTAAAAAATAGTTGTAATATCAAATATTTATTAAAATAAAATATAGTTGATTACATCTTATAATATAATATATTTATAGTTAAAATATTTAAACTAAAAATTTAAATCTCTGTGCATTACAATAAATAAATAAAATGATAATACTAAATACTTATTAAAATAGAATGGTAGCTAAATATAATAACAAATTAGTGATTATATAGTGGCGTTAATTTACTATATATTTATTATAATTTTTTCAATTATTTTTTGACTTAATTGCTAAAAAAAATTTAAATTTTGCACTTGTTATCAAATATAGCATGTAATTTTTAAGTTTTTAATTTCAATACCACATTTTAATATTAATTTCAATTTTAGCATTTAAATTATCTATTAAATATGCTAGCTTGACGTGGACTCTGACAACAACAAAAAGAAATCGAGTCAACATTAAAATTGTTGATTTTTCCCATTACTAAAATATTATCATTTAAGTAAAAAAATTAAATTTTTCATATTTTCTTAACTTTAGAGTTTTATTAATTTTATGTGCTTAAATGACAACATTTTAATAGTGAGAGTACTGACTGAATTCCTCATTTTTATTATTGTTGTCGGAATTCAGGCAATGTCAATAAATTTTATTGATAATTTCACCGAAAGTTAAAATAAAATAATAACTAAATAAAATTATTTTTTATAATGTAATATCTTTTATTAAAATGAGATATTTCAAACTAAAATTTATATCACTGCAAAATCTACATATAAATTTCACTTTGTAATTAAATTAAACTCGGTTCCCTCGTAATTAGATTTAATCACTTAAATAGTTGAGGATGGAATTTGATTATAAAAAGAGAACTATATTTTCTTTGTCACGAGATTTGATTATATTAAATTTTTATTTATTTATTTGAAAATCAAATATTCCTAAACGTTGATTATGGTCTATTAAATTAGGGGTTTGTCAACAGTTGAAGAATTTAATTGATAAAATAAAAATTATTTTGATTATTCACAACAATTTTAATTTTTTATCAAAATATTATATAAAATAAAAATATTTTTTATTTATATAAAACTCAATGGACGGTGAATTAGATAACATGAATTATAGTAGGCCTAAAATATAATAGAAAAAATAATTTACAATCCAAAACCAAACTATTTTGATAATAAAATTCTAGCTCTGAGCTACGAGAGAATTCCAAGTTTTTCAGGCGGGAAAAAAAAGAACTTTCTGGTGTTGTATTTTTCCTTTATGGTACATTATAACACTAATACGCAGGGCAGAAATTGGTCATTATTAACAAATTTTCTATATTTTTCCTTAATCGGTAATTGTTATTTGATTGCTAATTTTTTCAAATTAAGTAATTTTCTATTAATATTATATATTATATATATTTAACACTACCGAAGTTCATTGCAGAATGATGGTAAAATAAATGGAAACAAACGCAAAACGGGGTGGATTGGATCAGCTTCAGTACAGGAATCTTAGTTAATCTAGTCCAGGATTTTAAAATCACAGCTAATCTATTTACTACTTTATATATATTATATACAGCATTTTATTGAAATCAAACTATATCATAAAACAAAAGTTCAATATATTACTTATTTTATAAATCTAAAATAAAAATTAATTTAGCTCTTTATACCATCTTTGTCTTTTTAATTAATTTTAACATCTTCAATTAATATGCTTTTTTTTTATATATATACATATATAATATTTTTTTATATTTTTAAATAATAAAACTACCATTGAGGTGCTTTAAATTGTTAACTATTAGTTCAAATGTCTTAAATATATTATTTTTATTAAAGTTGTTGCATATCTTTTCAATGCGTCGCTATATCTTATTTTACAGCTTTTTTCTTCTCTTTTTATTTTTATTTTTATGATAAATGGAATAAGACATTAATATTGTCTTTCCTTTTATAAATAGCGCACATCAAGCCGACTTACATATAACATTTAAAATTTTAAATCAAATAAAAGAGACATCAAAATATTTAAATTTTAAAATCACATTTCTTTTTATAGATAAAAACACCTAGCAACAATTATATAATAATAAAATTTAAATTATTTCATTAGAGAAGTAGTATAATATAATAATTAGTAAGTTTGAATCCTAAAGATATTTTTACTATATTATTAGAATAAAGTACTGAATTATTTAATTTTATTTATCGATTAAATCAAATAAAGTAGGAGAGTAATTAAAATAAAATAGAATAAACACATAAAAAACTAATTGCTAGGTCAGAGTGAAAATCTTTTACATTTTTTTGAAAAAATGAGAAACTAATATTTTTATAATGTATGAAACGGGTGAAATTAAAGGTATTTGCGGTAGTGTCTGAAATGGAATTTGGAGGCTGACCACTCTTATCCAAAGACTCGATTTATTATCACTCAGTTATTTTATTTATTAGCAGCAAATTAAATAATTAAGTTTAAGAAATTTTAACCCTTTTGCCTATGGATTAGATCCAAAAAAATAAAAAAATAATATTGTTGATTAACTTTGGTTCTGCTGATATTAATAATAGAATTACAGTTTAATTGTAAAAAGAAAAAAATAAGAGAGAGACAGAAAAAAGAAAAAAATCAGGAAGCAACAAAAGCTCTATTTCTCTCTCTCTGAGTACTAAATAGAAGAGAAGAGAAGAGAAGAGAATCCTTTTCTTTCCATTTACGTCCACAGATCTCCATATTCCTACACACCAAACCCTAGTTTTCTCTCTCTACAGCTATCTATTCCTTTCTTTATCTCTCTGAATTTTTAAAAGCCTTTCGATCGAATTTTTTAATATATAAGAATATATATTTTTTTAAAATTTGTATTTGATGATTCTAGAAGAACCTCAATGAATCTATCCACCTTCATGGACCGCCACCGCCACCGCCGCCGCCGCCGTCCATCTTACGATGCCTGAGCTGCGCCAGAGAAGAAATCGGACGCTTAAGAAACCTAGCCTGAACCCGAATCAGAATCCGATTAAGCGCACTGTACAGACTCGACAACAAAGAAAAGAGAAATCGGTCGCTGTTGATGATAAAAACAAAATTAACAATAATATTCTGAAACTTGATACAACGACACCGTTTAAGGATTTTAAAGAGGAGGTTGCAGAGAAGTCCATGGATGAGTACGATAGCGGCGGTCGCAGCGGCGATAAAGGCGCCGGCGCTGAAGATGAAGGAAGTACCGCTCCACTTCCTGAGAAGGTGAGAGAATACTTTTTTTTTTTTTTGTTATCTTTATGGTTTTCTGTGTGGATGATGAGAAATGTTTACTACGAGGAAGGGAGAAATGAAAGGAAGTACGAAAAATTCTGTTGGAAGTTTTTGGATTTTGGTGTCATTTGAGGTATTTCAATGGAAGTCTTTTCTGGTTTGATGTTAGAATGTGTTGAAGGAAAACGAAATGGAATTTAGTTCGTTTTTTCATTTATCAGCTAACTTGTAATTTAGACTGAGAATAACTGGTGGTGGTGTGATTACTGCCAAAGGAAATGCAACATTTACCTGTTTTGGTTTGTTTAAACAGGTTCAAGTTGGGGGCTCCCCGTTATACAAAATAGACAGAAAACTGGGTAAAGGAGGTTTTGGACAAGTATATGTTGGCCGCCGCATTAGTCCCACAGCTTCTGGAGCTGCTTTGGTCTGTCTTCTCATATTGTGCCACTGCTTGATAACCTATAATGCTTGATCATATTATATAAATGCTAACTGGGCAATGCATATAGGTAGCACTGAAATTTGAGCACAGAAGTAGCAAAGGATGCAATTATGGACCACCCTATGAGTGGCAAGTTTACAAGTGAGAATCCTTTATTGTTGTGTGTTATAAATTAATTTCATATTGGTACTGCATGTTCATGAAATAAGCGTCTTTGTGAAGTTATGACCTTAGGCTTTATGATTGTTTATATAGTGCACTTGGAGGAAGCCATGGTGTACCACGAGTTCATTACAAAGGCCGACAAGGTGACTACTATGTCATGGTATGCATTGTTAGATTTGGCACCTTTTTTTTTTGGGTCTTATGGTCGTTAATTTAGTCACATTTTTTTTTTTTTAAAGTTATTGTCTTAGTTGCATGACGAAGTGATACTATTAATGCAGGTAATGGATATGCTTGGACCTAGTTTATGGGATGTTTGGAATAACAATTCCCACACGTAAGTTCCTTAAATTTGGCTGTTAATTAACCGTATCAATATTTATGCGCACATCTGGCATTAACTTGTTATTTTGCAATTTCAGGATGTCCATTGAAATGGTTGCTTGCATTGCCATTGAAGCAATATCTATACTTGAGAAGATGCACTCGAAAGGGTATTTCATTTAATGATATTTATGCTGTTAATGCTATATATATGAAACTTTTTTGATTGCTGGTCTGAATGTACTTATTTACTCATATATCGCTAAGATTTCAGATTCTGAGAGTGCTCATATGATTAAATGTTTTGATGCACTGCTTGAGGTTCTTTTGTCCATATCAGCCTTATGCTTTGTTAATTACCGTGTAATTGGTGGCCTAATAACATGCAGTCCTTGATTTTTCTTGCGCTTTAAGATAGAAAGTCCTATTACCATTAGCTGGATGAATGACTTTTAGTCATTAATTCTAGATTAACTACATTGGTTCTTCCTCTCTCTCTCTCTCTCTCTCTCTCTCTGTCTCTGTCTCTCCCTCCTTGTTTCCCCATTTAGGGAGTGTGCTGTAATATAGCTGCTCATTTTCTCACAGATATGTACATGGGGATGTAAAACCTGAAAATTTTTTGCTTGGCCCCCCTGGAACTCCAGAAGAAAAAAAGCTGTTTCTTGTTGATCTTGGATTAGGTAAATTGTTAAGTGTCTTTTTACTCGTATTTTTGTCCTGAGTGATGAAAGATGACTGATATTTACTAGTTTTATCACCTGTTTGGATCTGCAGCAACCAGATGGCGAGATAGTTCAACTGGCCTGCACGTGGAATATGATCAACGTCCAGATGTTTTTAGGTAAAATGAATGTTGTGTATTTGTTCGGATGTCAGCTTGAGATTCTGTTAAGAAACTTGTATGCCCTTGTTCTCTTTTTCAATTTTAACTTACTGGTCTTGCTGCGATGAATAAACTGCGGTGCAGGGGAACAGTGCGGTATGCCAGTGTTCATGCTCATCTTGGTAGAACTGGTAGCAGGAGAGATGACTTAGAGTCTCTTGCCTACACACTCATTTTTCTTCTCCGTGGTCGACTGCCCTGGCAAGGATATCAGGTTCGCAGATTGTTTAATCCGTGGATTTGTCATTATATTTAATTCTTTAGCCAGCCTGAAAATTTTTTTTGAATAAAATTCTAGGGGGAAAATAAAGGATTCCTAGTTTGTAAGAAGAAGATGGCCACTTCCCCAGAAACTTTGTGTTGCTTCTGTCCTCAACCTTTCCGACAGTTTGTTGAGTACGTGGTAAATTTGAAGTTCGACGAGGAACCGAATTATGCAAAATATATATCTCTTTTTGACGGGATTGTAGGTCCAAATCCAGATATTCGGCCAATAAACACTGATGGGGCTCAGAAGGTAGCTTTGGTTTATGCATCTAGAAATTATTGTCGATCCAAGCCAAACATTTCTCTGCCTCATCATCTGGAGGTTGTGTTAACTCTTACATCTTTTGTTATGAAGCTCATATATCAGGTTGGACATAAGAGGGGACGATTGACAATGGAGGAGGAAGAAGATGAACAACCAAAGAAAAAGGTACGGATGGGAATGCCTGCAACTCAATGGATCAGTGTTTACAATGCTCGTCGTCCAATGAAGCAGAGGTATGCATTTAAAGTTACACACTGAGCTCTGTCTTTTTTTTTTTTTTAAAGGGTAGAAGATTTATCTTTTGACTTTCCATTGTAGATATCACTACAATGTGGCTGATATGAGGCTCTCACAACACATAGAGAAAGGAAACGAAGATGGGTTATTTATCAGCAGTGTGGCTTCTTGCTCAAACTTATGGGCCTTAATTATGGATGCGGGAACTGGCTTCACTGCTCAAGTGTATGAGCTTTCACCTTACTTCCTGCACAAGGTTGGTTTTGTTCCTCGAATAATTGACAGTTATTTACCATCAGCCTGTGAAATGGAAAATCGCACTTCGTTAAATATGAACTTCAAAATTATATTTCATCATCTCTTCTGGATGTTTAAAGCCATGTTTTTATCCTTTAATTTGTGAGTCAACAAAGTTAATTGGGCCTGTTTTCTTCTCTATGTTTGAAGGAATGGATAATGGAACAGTGGGAGAAGAATTTCTACATCAGTGCTATAGCTGGAGCTAATAATGGGAGCTCATTAGTTGTGATGTCTAAAGGTTAAATTGCATTTCCTTAGGGATTAGAGAAGCGGTTTTGTGGTATTTACTTAGTGCAATAACTTTTTGCTTTATTGGATTTCAGGAACCCAGTATCTACAGCAGTCCTATAAAGTTAGTGACTCATTCCCTTTCAAGTGGATTAATAAGAAATGGAGAGAGGGTTTTTATGTCACTGCTATGGCCACTGCTGGAAGTAGATGGGCAATTGTTATGTCTCGTGGGGCTGGATTTTCTGACCAGGTATCATTGACTTTTAATTCTTTTTTCAATTTTTTTTCTGGTAACCTAGATACTTTGTATAACATGTATCTCTGGTTAAACCACCAATTTAGGTTGTGGAGCTTGATTTCTTATATCCTAGTGAAGGAATTCATAGAAGGTGGGATAGTGGTTACCGCATTACTTCAACTGCTGCAACTTGGGATCAGGCTGCTTTTGTTCTTAGCGTGCCCCGAAGAAAACCGGCAGATGAAACCCAAGAGACACTTCGAACTTCTGCTTTTCCTAGCACACATGTCAAGGTTCATTTTTCAGTTTCTGTTTTTGATTTATATGTCCATATCTTCCTTTTATAAACATAAGTATAGCATCTCTCTTTTTTTTTTGACATTTATTTTTGTTTCCCCAGGAGAAATGGGCAAAGAATCTTTACATTGCATCTGTTTGCTATGGTCGAACTGTCTCATGAACAGCTGAAATTTTGGACGGCCTTGGTGCTATCATGACCATGCCTGTGTACTGCTTAGAAGAGAATTCTCTCCACTTATGGCCCTTCTCTGAGAGTCAAGCATCTGCACAAGTCAAATTGATGCATCACGGCATTTTGGAGTCTATGTATGAAAAATTCTTCTTTATGATCGTCAACACATAGCACCTGTTACAAATAACTGTGCACTGTCTTTCAATTGCATTGGAAATGCTTATGAACCAACTGAGATCTTTTGTCACTAGGATGGGTTTATTTACCCTTTTGCAAAAGAACATTGTATAGTTATGAATAGTGGTCATTTGGTTGAAGGTCTGTGCAGAGGTCGTGTTGTCATTGTTATTGGTACTCTCAACTCTCAAGAGTGTGCTATCATGATTTTGCGATGGCGCTAGGCATTCAATCATTGAGTCTGTACTTATCTTTTTCTTATCCTTTTTTTTTTAGACTTACTGATCCTTATGATCTTTCACCCACGTACTCAAGAAATGTCTGAATTTGACCTAAAAGTCGGGGGATGTGTACCTATTTTGTATACTTGGAAGTAACAGTTTGTAATTTCTTTTCTTTATTATATTAATATTCTTATGCTTATAATCCTATGTTAGGGTCTGTAAGTGTACTTTATCATTGTTAATTTGAGCTGCACTACCCATACCTTCTTTTCTGTCTGTTTCATGTTTTAGGTTTGGTTTCTCCTATTGAATGTATCTGACAATCTGCTAGATATGACCAGACTGGGCCTTATATTTTTGGCATTGTAACTGAATACAGCCAAAAAGTAGATTAACTTTTGAAATTTAGCAAGTCTTACGAGTTAACATCTTCATTTTCAGGATATAGTGTTATGCCTACTGATTAATCACATAGTTATTATGTTTGAATGGTGGGAGCATACGACTATTTGCTGGTGGCATAATCGGCTGCTATGATGATTATGAGATTATTCTAAATTGTCCCCTTAGCTTAATCCATTCATCATTAGTCAGTGTTGCCACATTGTTTTCGAGAACTCATTCTGCTTTTGGATGCATATCGCTCGATAAGATGAGCATATTAGAAGTTGGTGTATGACAGAGATCCACTGTTAAATTGTTAGTATTTGTGATCAAGATTGAGGCTGAAATTTTGTTGGCATGCCTCTTTGGTCGACAACTTTGTCAATACCAAGGAACCAAGGTATTTCTTTTACTCTGCAAGTCCTCCTGCATGAAGTTGTTCAATTCTTTTTCTTGTGCTGTTTTCATCCAGAGTCACCGGTTCATTGAATTGATTATCTATTTCTTATACTTTCAGGACCGTTTCACATTCAGCCTGTGTTTCTAGTTTCTAGAGCATTTAACCGGTAACGTTGCTAATTTTTCTTTGTTGGCTTGGTATTTGTACTTGGCCTGCTTGGTATTAATTTTGGATCTGATATGCAATTTAATTGCTTAACTGTCGAGTTATATGTGTTGAAACTGCGTGCTTGGTTTAGTGAGTAGTCTTCATACTGATGGTATCACATTCTTTATCTTTCATTCTGTTGGGAAGATCTGATGGCATGATGGCCACTGGTTTTGGTTTCTGTGCAGTCATGAAGGTCCCAATTAGCTGTAATATGAGCCATTCAACGAGCCTTAAAAATAATATGAGCATTTGTGGGTTTGGAGCAATGATTGCACAAACTGAGACATCCACTTTCTTAAGATTAGCACTTTGGTCATTGAAAAGGCTGGTGCATTTGACGTCACAAAGCTCATACTGTAATGCTCATACTACAACTGCTTGGGAGCTTTGTAGCTTTGCAGAAACCATAACTAATCACCATTAGTTTTTTAATTTTTAATTTTAATTTTTTTTTAAAGACCTTAAGCAATTAAGGAGTTCTGGTATAAAAATGGTTTATCAGGTGAGCCATGGACTGATATTATGAGTGAGCCATCTTGTTAAATGCTTTCCTGAGTGGCTAGTGTGGTTCTCTTAACAGTATTTTACCTTTATTTGCTTGCTTACGCCACTGGAGTATGTATTATTGTCATGCTGTAGAGACAGAATAGAGGTGGATGTGGGGTGTGGTCTCAGTTTTGGTCTGCAAAGATGTGGACTTCATTAAGCTTGCAGCTATTGCTCACATGCTCAGGTTCGTCAGGCCTTGGGGTTATGTATCAATACAGGTGCAAGCCTAGCTTTGCTGAGTAAAAGTAATGGTACTTGCAGAAATGAAGGGGCTGAGATGGATCTCTAGTCGGTTCACTCAAAAAGCAGCAATAAATTTTTTAAAGTTGGTCTGGTTTTATTAGCAGTTATCTAGTTTCAAAATTTGTAAAGTTGGCCTATGTGAGCACTAACTATCCTGTAATCTGTCATTTCACAGGGTTTCTCCCTCCCCCACCCCCTTATCATTTGGCTCATTTTGGCCAAATGGCTTCTGGTTCTACTTATCAAATAAATCGAACTCAGAAATTTGAATTTAAACTTAAACGTTTGAGGATAAGCTGATTTTAAGTTCTAAGCAAGTTTAAGTTTCAATTTTAGCTAATTTGGCAATGATTCTGGAGTTACTATGTTGCATTCACCGGCTCCTAAGCTATGCGCAAATTATAAGATGTATTTTATTCCATATATCTTTGTGGATTCAGGGGTCTATCAGGTGAAAATTTGGGTCAGACGCTAACGCAATATGTTTTTTTAAATAATAATTTATATGGTGTTAGATGTTGGACGCAAGGCGTTAACGTAATATTTTTTTTAAATAATTTATGTTCATTGATTTTATAATAAATATTTATTAATTTATGTTCATTTAATACGTGTTGAATGTTTATTGTTATAATATAACTATTTGCAGTATAATTTTAGTTTGATAAATATCTAGTGACTAATTAATAAATATTATATTTATAAATAATAAATAATTATTATTTAATCGTAAATTGTTTTAATATTTATTATAAAAATAATAATAAAAATTATAAATAATTAATATTTTTATTTGAGAATATTGATGAATATTATATATATAGACAATGAACATTGATGAATAATATAGTAAACAAGATGAACATAAACATTAATCATAATGAATAAAAAAATTAATAATTATAGAATGTTACATCTAATGGATATTATACATATAGAAAAAAATATTTTAGTATATGTAAATGAACAAAAAATATTCATATATATATATATATATTAATCTAGTAAAGTTTTTTTGACATGTGTTATTATATTTTAATATATATGAATTTTAATTTTAACATATATACTTATTATTGACACGTAAAATTTTAGTTTATGAATAATTTCTAATATAATATTAACTTTTATAAGTTTATTTTATTATAATTTAAAAAATAATGAAAAATGAAAACAAAAAATTCTTGTGTTATACACTTTAAAAGTAGAATGCACCATACATCTTAGAATGAAAATGCATCACACGTGTGTTATGGACCTCGGTCCATGAATTTATATGGACCAGGATCCATATTATAATACTTAAATTTGTATGCAAATTATAAGTTGGACTCCCGTCCATGTAGTACTATGAACCTAGAGGTCCATTTGGCATCATTTTACTTATACAAAATTCTACGTTTTTAAATTTTACATGTGTGTCAGATACTGACGCGACTCTTTTTTGAAAAATAATTTATATTCATTTTATTAATTTAATTTTGTTGAAAACATTAAATGCTCATTATTTATTAACTTAATTTTATTGAAATAATATATACCACTATAAATATTGGTAGTATAACTTTAGTCTGATATTTTTTTGATTTACCAATTATGTAAGAATGATTTATGTTATGTTTATATTATATATGTTCATTTGAATGAATTAGTGGGTATGATTTTCATCAATGACGATATCCATTGATAAACTAATAAATATTATTGCCTATAAATAATAAATATTTATATCAATCATAAAATATTTTCAATATGCATCACAAAAACAATAAGAACTTTTATAATTAATCAATATTTTTATTTGAGAATATTGACAAATATTATATATATAGACAATGTACATTGTAGTAGCAGATAATAAACAACAATATTAACATTGATAAATAATACATCAAACAAAATGAATATGAACATTAATCATAACGAATATTAAATTCACATATATGAATATTTTAATACAAAAAAAATAATTTTTATAAAATATTACATCTAATGGACGTTATACATATAGAAAATAAATATTTTAATACATGTAAATGAACAAAAAATATTAATATGGAAGTGGTCTAATAAGATTATTTTGACATTTTGGGACAATTCAGCACGGAATCTTACTTTTTATTTAGTTCAAATAATTTCATTTGAATGATAGAATGTGCAACTCACCTTTCATAAAAGATAATATAATATAAAATTTAGTTATTAAGTTGAATAAAAAATAATTATAATAATTTTTAAAATTATTTATTCAATTTATAAGATAGTTTTTTTTTTATAAAATTAGTAAATTATTTTTTTATTTTATTTCAAAAAATATTTATCACTTTTTATTTCGCATTGAAAGTGACTCTTACTCTCATATATAAAGACTAATTTAAACTATAATAGCAAAGTTTTAGTTAAAATTGACCTAAAAAGTCAAAAGAGCCAAATTAATATATATATTAATTTAATATCGTTATAACATATAACAAAACTTTTTTTAAGTTTAATATAAATTAATTAATAAAAATATTTATACTTCTATTTTATAAATTAATTATTTTTTAATTATATATATGATAAATATCTAAAATATATGACTTTATATAAATATTGATAATAATGCATATATTAATAATTATAAATTAATTTAGGTATAATATTTCAATAATTTAAACATTAAGCTCGGTTAGAGTCGAACATTGAAAGTACTCAAGCTTGTTAATTTGACTCAAAGTCGAGTTTGAGTTTTTCTAAAACTCAACTTGAGCACAGACTTGTCTATTTGAATTTGAGCTCGAATTCCTTAAAACTCAACTTGACTCAACTTATTTATACTCTATATCATGATAAAAAAAAGAAAAAAGAAAAAAAATACTTTACAATTTTTTATTATTTCAATATCTTATGTTTAGCTTCAAACTATTATTCAAGTCTCCATTGCCTAATTAGATGTCAGTAATTTGTGTCTAAAATATGCTAGAAAGGAAAAAAAGAAAAAGCAAGAGCAAATTGAAGTTCTTATTTTGGTGATGGTGGATGCTCATGTGCGAAGGGACATCTATGTAGTGGTGCCGACGCTCGAAACACGAATAATCCCAACCACCTTGATTAGAGCAGTTTAGGCATAGTTTCATAATCAAAATCAAGTCATTAAACTTCATTCGACTTCAACGAAAACCAAGTCACTAAAGTTGGTTATTTGAGAAGTTTGTAAATGGACAATTCCAACGTATTATCCTACAGATACTTCACAAAGTTGACAAATAAAATTTAAAGCTACATCAAAAAATAGATACCCACATATATATATATATATTAGTAGAAGATTTAACAAAAGGATACAAGGTCCTTGCCTTTCTTTTAAGAAATATGGAAGTCATAGCCACAGAGCTTAGAAAAATACTTCTGCTGTCCAGTGGTCGCAATACGTTGCCCCTTTAAGAGCTGAATTCATTAAAAGAATTTTTATCACTAACAATTTCAATTTTGAATCTTGAGGGGTTGAGTTAAAAGAAGAAAAGAAAAATTGTATCAGGAAAATTGCCTTAATGAGTCTGACATATCAACGATGAACATCAACACGTGTTTAACAAAGTAAACCGGCCGATGCTTCTTACTGTATCCTTGTGTTGAATGCCCCTTTAGGTTATCAATTCAAAACCACCACAGCCTAGAATATCTATGGTTTGAAGGTAAGGAAAACAATAATTGGACTATCAGAAGATCGAACTAATATGTCGGTCTGCGACATAATCTCCTCAATCGGACTCTTTCCTGGCAGAGATAACCAATAAATAACAGAGAAGAATTCATTTCAGTACCAAGCAGGAGAACAAAGAAAAATAAATGTGCCATGTTGCTGATATGCAAATGATACTTGCCTCAGTATTGTCGTGATCATATCGAATCAAGAAAAGACACCTGCAGCCTCTTATGTCATGCATTTTCTTTTGAATACCTATGACATGAGCATCATAGTATATAGCCTGATCTCTCCTCTCCTAATTAAATAAAAAAGCAGCTAAGATAAGCTCTACTCTCAAACATATAGATAATTTCTAGGACGGGCATGGAATTAAATTCACCTGGAAGCAGCATAAGAGATCTCCAACTTGCACCTTATGGCATTCTGAATGCTCAAGCGGGACAGAGCGCTCGCGCACATCTTTTTTTATGTTGACCCACTCGTCCTCCTCAGCTCCAAATCCAACAAATCTTACAAGAACTTCCTTTAATAAATGACACAAAAATCAAATGATTTATCAGGCAATAATGCAAGATAATTGGCTTCTAAACATATTCTCATTTTAAGAATTCAAGTGCTTTTCTGCTTTAAAATATCGTGATTGTATCACTGTATTCAAATGACTTTAGTGAGTTATATATCTGTTTAATATGCAGCATTATTTAAATACTTACAGCTTCACCAGATGGAAGATATCTGTGGCATAGGAACATATCAACATCATACCTGCAGAGCCAGAAGAAAATGCTAGACATGAGCTTTGGACATCCACTTACAGTTGATGAAGCAATAAATCTATCGAAGACATTGGCATTAAAGGTGATTATATAATGCATACTCCAATAATCTTAAAACATAAGCCAAACCAGAACAAAGTCCATCATCTCTGGGACTGATTGCAGTTCTTATATACTTTTAACACTAACAACACTAGAACTGAAAGCATACGGTACAAGCCAGGTGTTCAAAAGTTTCTTAGGCTTTATTTAATTTGGATTTTCCATGATATCAAAACATTAAATAGCAGGGTCCAACAATACTAGTATGTATGTTTACCATGCCCCATCTTTTGATGACCTAGCTTCGAATTCCATCTCAGATAAATTGAAGGCTTTCTCTCCTGTTTTGAAGAAACAATGTTTGTTAGCAAAAGATCACTGTTTCTGAAAAATGACTCCTGAACATTAAATAATGAGCAGCTTTTCAGGGTTTGCAGCAGTAATTTCATATGAAAATTTTGGAGAGAAAAGAACACCTTTAGGCATTTGAGAACTTTCTTTTGCCTCATCTGAAGGAGCACTTTTTGGGCAAGGAACACCTTTTGAAGCATCAGTTGTAGAAGCCACCCTGGATGGGCAATCCCTTTGCCTATTTTGGAACCAACTTTCTACCTAACAAAAAATTACAAGAGTAGATGAGTTATAAGATGGATACAAACTACAAAGGACATCTTGCAGGACTGAATTGAAAATAACAGCAAAGACCATAGTATAAAGAAGGAAAGAGTAATGTGAAAATGCAAAACCTCGGTCCATTTAACAATAGGTTTCCCAGCACGGGCAGAAGAGTAACTGCAAGGCAATGACACGTAAATAATAAGACAACTTAAAGCCCAAAACAGTGGTTTTCATTCAAGAGTGTACATGTCTAAGTTGTGCAGCATGTTCTACAATTTGATCCAAAGAACAGAAGGAAATTGATGCAAACTGGTGGTAGGTTTTGTACTTTCCTGATGTGAATCTATATATACATATAGCTGCCCATATACACAAAGACATATTAAAACTAAGTGGTCCAAGTGTTATAAAGTATAGCAAACAATGCCGTGCACTTGGGATTTGGGAGATAATGAGAGTCTGTGCACTGGCGAATTTGAATCCTAAGTTTGCCTAGAATAATGCAAGACAACTGCAACTGGAATTTTCTTCTTAGTTTTGGATAGAAACTGTAACTTATGTTCGAAATTTATTAAGAGCAGCACCCCAAATTTCATAACATGACTAATATAATAAAACTAATATAAGTAAGATAAGATTGCAAAACTTAGTATGGTAAATCAAAATACCATAAAACAGATAGCATGATCCAGAGAAAGCCAAATGACCTATTTATAATTACATAAGATGCAGATGAAAGCGACTCACTTAAAACTTCTTGCAATTTTTTGGAAAAATTCCTTGTTGATAGGTTGCCTTGATTCTTTATGCATTTGCTCCATCTTTTCAATCTGGCTTGGATGAAGGAAGAATAAAGCATGATTCCATAGCATGAAAATGAAATATTAGCAAAAATGTCAAAGGCAATCATGTCAGCAGAATAGATTGTCAGAGCTCCCAGAAGAAACATGTAACCTTGCCAATAGCAGAGTGAACAGACTTTGCATCACCCAAAGAGAACATTTACAATGTTACAAAGTCCAACAAACTAAGTTTCTTCAATCAGTATATAGTGCATCATAGAAACAACAAAATAAATTAATCTAACATGTACTCTCCACTCACAATTAGGAAGAACTCAAAGAAGTGAACCAACACTATGCAAACATTTCATGTTTGGAAACAGTTATAGAATCCCCAGTTTTTCTGTTGATCAGGATGTTCAGTTTCTGGAACTACAATCGACAAACCAAGAAAAACTTTCCACATTAAATGCCTTACAATCTGATAATCCTATTGAATACTACCAAAACGTGGCTGAAATTAACATCTCAACTTTCAATTTCTATACCATAAAATTGTTTTAAGTGTCCTATCAGAACCAAACACAAAACCACATCATCAAAAAAAAGACAGACAAAAGAGGAAATATAAATGTAAAAATCAGAACATTACAATAGACAATGCAAAAACCTAATAGTATCGGATGCAAAATTAAGTGCTATATCATCTATCACAGTTGTGTATTGATTGGAAAAGTTAATAAAATACCGGCATAAAGAAACGAAATATAGATAAGAAAAAGAAAAAAGCTTTGTTGTTTACCTCAGTCTTGGAGAAGCCAGAGAACACCTGTCTCTGTCTAGGACGGAGACGATCCATGAAATTAAACACACGCCTTCTATATGTACATAAAAGAAGAACTGATTTACCCTTTTACAGTTTTAAATTGAGTAACTGAAATCTGATTGGATTTTAGAAACCATATGACCAAACCGATAATAGAGAAACAAGCAAGAAAAGAGCTTTGTGGGTTAGCTTCACAGGTAACAATGCCTCTTTTAGCTTTTGTGCTTGTTGAGCGCCTTTTTTTTTTTTTAGTTTCTTTTTTTAATTTTTTTTCTTCTATATGTTTATTTTACATATATTAAAAAAAACCCCTAAAATAGGGAAAATAGATTACAACTGACAACATGCTGTTTGGTTGGACCCAGTTCCAATGTTCTTGATAAAAAACATGCCTGCATTTCTAATGGCTGTTTACAACTGCTGCTTCTGCTCAGTTGCAACTTCACTTCCCATATCTTCTCAGGAAAAAGAACTTGATTTCAAATATGAAAGGTTAACTGATTCTCTTCTTTTTTTTTTTTGGTTTGATTTTATTTTTTATTTTTGTTAAAATATTAGATTTTTAAATTTTAATAATCTCATTGTCTTGATGCAAATGATTTGTCTTTCACTGAAACCATGCCATTAGAAACTATGGAGTTAAAATTCTTGCTTCAATTTGATAAAAGAACGCAACTTTTGTTAAGTTTGATATTTAATATTTGAATTGTTCGTTTTTTTTCTAAAATCAAATCTTTTTAAGTAGATTGACTAACAGCAGAATGTAGTAACAGAAAAATAAAAGTGTTGATGGAATCAAAATTTACTGATATTATAATTCAGTTTTTTTTTTAAATTAAAAAAACAAAAAATATTTATATAATCAAAACTCAAGAGATTAGAGTAACTCATGTCATTTATAAAATTTACTTATAGATAGTTCAAAAAGAAGATAAACAAAATCAGCCTTATAAAAAGAACGTCATTTAATTTGTAATACAGAGATATACCTTCGAATAATCTGGCTTGATACTTTTCTTTTGAGCTAATGCTAAATGTTAATCTTGCAATCTCAAAAGACAATGAAGGTGCTTACTTGTTCTGAAAGAGTTTAGCTGAACCAGAAGCAAAGCTGCTGCTGCAACTGGCATTTATCGCCTCATGACAGAAACTGATAGCCTGTGAAACCGGTGTGGCAAGAGAGTCCAGCAACCGTTCGCTCAAGATTTACTGGCAAGTGTAATTATCGTTACCAATGTTTATAGAAAGGCTAATTTTGTTGCCGAAGGATTATCCTCTTTTCTGAACTGCTGCTCGATAAACAAGACATTTCATAGCAAGAAAACAATGTTTAAGAGAACCAATCATTATATATATATATATAGGCTAATTATATGTATAATTAAGAACTAATTATCCCATTATATATGATTTGTTGACTATATGCCTATATATATATATATGTAGGCTAATTATTGGGTGACTGCAGACCCAACCTGTATTAACAAACTTAAATTCCATTCTATCATATCAAATCACAATCCCGCGAGTGTCAATGTCATTCCCACCCAAAAAACATTCCCTTCAATAACTAAGCGCATGTGTCACATTTTATTATGCTAAAACCAGAAACCAAAGAAACATTATAAAGCTGGAAAATTGTAAAAGTCAAGCGTAAATGAATTCATCTTACTGCTAACGAGGCCAGTCTACATTCCTTTACATATAGATGATCTAAGGTTTCTTAATCTCCTTCCAAATCCAAATCATATACATGTTATGACTATGATATCTTACACAGCTACTAGTTTCTTTATTTTAAAAGAAGGAAATTAAACACCATCTAAAGCATCTAAGACCAAATTAATAGAATGCACCATCAAAAGGTTAATAATAAATATACTATAATTTCCACAATTCGCAATCCTCACATAGTCATGCAACCATGTAATAAGTGCTTAAGAAAGCATCAACGGTCTCGGTTCAGGAATTTATTTAATATATTTTGATCCAACACACCAGGAGCATAATTCAGAGTGTCCCTCCCAGAACTCCACATTCATTTGCATTAATTCTTAATGTAAGCATGCTGCAGCACAATCAATTGATAACATTAAATTTTCCAAGGCACATGGTCATGGGAAATATTCAGAAAAAATTACTATTGTCCCTTGAGGGTTGCCATAATTTACAAGTTCAACCCTGCATTTTTCAAAAGTGAATTAATAACCCCTTGATGTTTGTTTTCGTCAATTATTATTCAGTCGAAGGACTTATTTGATAACTAAAACTTTCAAGTTAGTCCTTAAACTTATTATTAAATATTAATTTTATTCAAAGTTTAATTTTAACCAATTAAGTTTATTTTTAAAATGATTAAATTTTAGTTTCTAGAAAAATAATTAAGATTTATATTTTTAGGCTCTTTAATTTAATTACAAAAAAAATCAAATCTACTAAAATCTAATGCTATTAGTGATGGAAACTGAGTGACGTTGTTGTTGACAATCGAACGACCTTATTTGATTTGCATTTTATAGAATGATGTAGTTTTATTGTTGTCATAATTATTGTGTTCTTTTTTGTTTAGTTGTATTTTTTTTCACTAAGAAAATATGAGAAAATAATTATAAAAAATAACGTAAGAAAAAGAAAATGAATTAAACAATAAGTTGGGAAATTCTTTTTTTCCTTAAACACAAATAAAATATTAGAGAGTCTTTACTTAGTAACTAGAGTTAAAAAATTGGAAATTTTTTTTAAACACCAAATAAAATATTAGAAAGTTTTACTTAGTAACTAGAGTTAAAAATTTTAATTTAATTATTTTTTATTAAAAACTACGATGAAACTATTCTAGAACTAAATTTATTTTTATTCAAATTTGACAAAAGTTTAATTTTAGATGAACTTAATACTTAATAATAAATTTAAGGACTAAATTGAGGTTTTTTATTATAAATTAAATCCTTTGACTGTTAAGGGTTATTAATTTATTTTAAAAAATACAGAATTAGACTTATAAATTATGGAAATTCTTAGGGAATAATAGTAATTTTCTCAAATATTTATTTCAAACTTTCTCAAAAAATTTCAACAATTTAATTCATTTGCATTTGCACTTTAACAAATAGAAGTAATTTAGATATCCATAGGCATATAATTAAACTATCAACAAGACATTCTTCAAGATAGATTTGATGCCTGCAGAATGGCCTCCATCAAATTCAATATCCACATTGTACACCTAGTACTATAATTCAAAACTTTCTTAGACCCCAAGAGAAACTAATTAAATAGTGCATTGTTGATAGGTCTAAATTATATATATATATATAAATATTTAAGATATTTTAAAGTTTTAATAATATGATGTATGTGTTTTTACTTTATTTAAGCCTAATTGTCTATTTTCAGATAATATTAGCCAAGAGAGAAAAATATGGAGCTAAATATTCAAAAAGAAGCTGAATTAGACATTTTCGTATCAATGCCTAAAATTAAGACGCATAAATTGCTATTTGCAAGGCCTGGAAAAAAATTACAAGGCACAAGGGACATTTTAGTTATTTTGTATAATTATTATGATTTATATTAAGAGTTATTTATGAGATAGTATTTGGTGGATATAAGAATACCTATATTCTTATCTATCATATAGACTTATATTAGTATACTTATTTTTAGGAAGACTTACTTAGAGGAAGACTCTTCTCTATATATATCTCTACAAACCTAGTTCTAGGAGGAGGATGAGAGTTTTCTTCTATATGCTTTCTGTATCTGTCCACCATTATTTTCTCCACAGTTCTTCCATAAACATTTTAGTTTAATTTTTATTACTCTTTTTTTTAAGATCTAAAGAGCTTTTCAAGAAGTGGAGAGTGAAGATCGATCATCTTCCTACTTGAAGAAATTATGGATCTAGAGGAAGTTTTACTTTATTGTTTTATGTCTTTCTATTTAATACCATGATCATTGGGTTAAATTTGTTAGGTTAGTTTCCATAAGTGTTTAATTTAGAATTTTTACTTTTATATGAATCTTGTCATTTATTTATTTAATGAATAATTTCTTTACCTTCATATCTTTATTAGTTTTAGTTATTATTGTTAGTTAACCATCATATTGATTTAGCAATAGTAATTGTTATGAACATAGTTAGATTGAATGTATTAGAGATACCAACTTTGCTTCAATCTATATAGGTATAAGAAACTTTAATTGTATAATTAGTTTGAGTGACTAAAGAAAAAGGTACATCATCATCTCATTCATTAGATCCAGACTTAAAGTAAAATAAAAGGATTACTAAGTAAATGACTAGGCTAAATACTGTATTTAGCATATAGTTTTCATGCATCACATTATTATATATTTACTTTATAGTTTATTTAATTTGTTTTATGAATAATATTCTTTCAAAAATACTGGTTTAGAGCTTTTAAATTTACTTTTATTGTTTTGTGATGATAATTAGTTTTTATAATAAGTGGCCTTATATTTCCTTGAGAGATCGACCTCTAGGTATATTTACCGCTTTACTATAGGAATAGTTTGTGCACTTGCGAGTACTAACTTAGACACATTAATTGCCTGATCATATATGAATTTTAAACTAAATTTTCAAAGAATCAGAAAAACAAACCGAAACCAAACAATTAAACTAACAGATCATCTAATGATTACCTGCCAATTACTCATCAGAAATCTAAATATATTAATAGAATTGGACAAGTAGACAGCTGAATTAATTTGGAAACATCAAGTGGTATCAACTTTTACAATACTTTTCATGTATTGGCAGTTGCTATTAGAAAAGGCTTTCGATACAACAATACCAAACGCCATAACTCATAAAATCAGAACTACAAACAAGAGTCGTTGCAATTCGCATTAGAGGACCCAACCCCTATTTCATACTAGCCTCTCATGAGCCATCCAGATCTCTCGACTATCATCATTCTCTCTTAAACATTAGCCCCAACAGAGAAAATAGTAAGAAGTTGTAGTACAAACTAAAAGATAAGAAGTCAGTCCCTAAAAACCGAAGCAACACCATCATCATTTGTGGGGTAAAGACATAAATACAGAGTGTAACTTAAAGAGTTCATAAGATAAAAATCATTTAAGCATTTTAAATTGAAACCATAATACTCAGGAATCCAGAGAGGTATGCTATGCATACTCGAATTGTAGCAAAAAGCATACAAAGGAGGAAAAAACTACATATAAATAATTTCCTACATGTAAAATACATTACAGAGGATTAAAAAATAACAGCAATCAAACACGAAATTATGGCTTATATAAATCAATAATCCATATTTACTGAATAAACTAATTGCAAAAACATTAGAAGAATAGGCAAAGAGTGAAATAGTATGATCCAATACAAATAATAGCAACTTTGCCAAAATTTATATTTCAGACAGGAAGTATTCATCTTCAAGACGTATAAAAGAGAGGGAGAACAATCAGGCTTCAAAGGAACTAATTACCATCTTTTGCGGCTCTGGCCTAAACAAGTACACTTTACCAGCATCCGAATAATAAAATCGTGTTTGATAAGGTTTGATTTCTCCTTCAAAATAATTGCAAATACCCGATATATTTGCCATTACAATTTCTACAAATTCCAGTTGTTCAAGAGAGATATGTAAATATAATAATTAATTGAGTATGACGTACTAATTCAGTTAAAATATGCAGTGTAGCTCAATTTGGCCTTTTCTTAACGTTTTGGGACAATTTAGCCCAAAACCTTACTCTCTTTTTTAAGTTCAAATCACTCCATTTGAATGATATAAAAGATAATATAATATAAAACTTAGCTATTAAATAATTGAGTAAACGAAGAAGAAGTAAGTAGCATATCGAGTATTTGACTCTTTTTAAATTCTATTTCTGTAGAATGTTTATTTTTTTATAATCTTTTAAATATTTCACACATTTCTCACTTTAAATTTATATTTTTGACATAATAATTATAAATAAGTTCCATTTTTTTTATATCAAAAGAATAAATAATAGCGAGAAAATTGAAAAATATATTGTTTACTTTTTTGTCTTATAGTCTCAAAAGTTTATCTTTTATATAAATAAAAAAAAGATCTTCAAAAGAAAATAATATTGGATTATTACTTCAATAGTAATCCAATTTTACATTTTATTTTAAATTATTAAATTTTAATTTAAATACTAAATTAATAAAAATTAAATCTGATATTAAAATAATTATTTAAGCAATTAATTTAATAATAAATGTTTTACAATGTAAAATGCAGTATAATGTTTTATTCAGTTTATGAAAGAAGGGTGGACGTTAAAGAAGAGCTTTTGAAAGATTGCATGGGGACTTGATCTCGGAAGTCTTAAAAAGTCCTTTCTTCAAAGCTTCGAGAAAGACGCCCAAAGACTCGTCCTCGTAGAGTCGCCGCGTATGTGTGAACAAAGATTTCAAAATTGAAAGATTAAGTGAGAACAGTGTTATAATATAAACTATACCTGCTACCAACTACTAACTCACAATCTCTGTTTCTTACCAAACTCTACTATTCACATGTAATTATTTGTAATCTTTTCATTAAAATCCACGTAGAAATCAAAATTTGACCAACTCAAATAGCAAACATATCAATTACCCTTAATTGACTCCCTATTTTGCTGGCCGTCCAAGTAAAAGATTATTAAAAATGTTTTTTTTTTTTCTCTTTTTTCAAAACAATACAATACAATACAAGCACCTCGAAACTCATGTATATACATATTAAAAATCTATGGAGTAGTATAATAAAAGTAATTAATCTATTTTTTAAATTAAATAAATTTTAATTAAGATTAAAACTTGATAAGCCATCGCATTATATATATATATATATATATGTGAAACTCTTATTATAAATAAAATTATTTATATCCTAAAAGGTTTTTTTTTAATAGAAAAGCTTTTAATTAAATTCACCAGATATCGTTTCTAATTATGCGATAATGGTGCAAAGTTGAATCTTTAATTAATCCTAATTTTGTTGTTGATTACTTGTAAAAGAGATTAGTGTGTTTTGAAGTCAGTGCATGGGTTCAAAATTAATCCAGTTAAAAGACGCGTGGATTCCACAATCTTGCTGCCGTTAATGACCTGAGCGTTGTGCTATCTTATTCAAACGAACGCCATTATTCTTGCTTTTAGCAACAATACTTTGGCAACACATCCCTTTCACCACTCTTTTTTATTATTATTATTTTTTAGCATATCTTAGTGAAAATATTACTAATCCATCTTTTTATTTCAAAAGAAAAGTATGTGCATATTATGAATAGAGATGTGAGAAGAAAAGAAATATAATTAATTATTATTTGTATATGTATATTTTTTAATTAATAGACATAATTAATGCACCGAGTGATGTCATAATTTGTCATTTCAACATTAATATCAAGTCATAAAATGAGGTTAATTTCTGTCCATTTCATATTCATTGATGAAGTGACATTATTTTGTCAAGGCCTTTGATGTGAAAAGACAATTCCATATGAACTGTATGCAACGTTTGATTATATTTCCTTAAGATTTTTCTTAATATCAATGTCTTGTCCATGTTATTACACGACTGACAATTGAGGGTTTGGAATTGGTCTTTTTCAAATTACAATGCAATGCCATCTTTTACTTCTCAAGTTTGATAGGAAACACTTCAAGGTGGTGCCAGAATATAGACAATTCATAATTTATATTTGATATTCGATTTGTGTTTTTTAAGTCATTTTTAAGATGCCTTAAGCTTCTGTTAATTAAATATTCAATTAATTATAATAATTAATTTATCGGAATAATATTAAAATAGATGTTTAGCTAACACAATTAATTTGTGATATCGTTCTAAATTAAAAGTACATAAGTAATGTGAAACAATGAATCAGAAGCACTTTAAATGAAGGCCAAAAGGTATAAATACACTTTTAAATTTTGGACCAAAACTGAATTAAGTTCTTAAATTTAAAATTGGAACAATTAAGCCCTTAAACTATATAGAATATAATTAAGCTCCTTCTTGTAATCCTTAACTATTTTAGTAAAAGGTATGGATAACTCTTAAAATTTTAAATAAATATTCAATAGCCCTTAAACTATAAATTAAAATAATTACGCCTTCAAACTAAATAATACGTAACAATTAAATCCCTCTATGTAATTTCATTATCACTCCAGATAAATTATCTTTATTGATAATGACAAATAAAATGACCAGCAATAGCTTAAATATACCTAGATTATCAATTTTATTCTTTATATTTTTAAAATATAATATAAAATTAAAATAATACAAAAATTAAAATAATTATTTAAAAGAAAGAAGATAAAACATCGTGTGAAAAAATAAAAAGAGTTAAGATGAAATTTAGGAGTGAAAAATAAAAAGGATTTTTTTGTTGAAATAATAATCTTTGAGTTTAAGAGCTTAATTGTCCTATCTTATAGTTTAAGAGTTTAATTGAGATTTAATTAAAAATTTAAGAGGTTATTCTTATTTTTTACCAAAATAGTTAATACTAAAAGTAACAAAATTGTATAAAAAGTACTTAATTATTTCATATTATTTAGTTTAAGAGTTTAACTATTCTAATTTAAAATTCAAAGACTTAATTGAAATTCCACTACAAATTTGAGGGATGATCCGTATCTTTTCCCTTAAATGAATAAATAAAGCAGTAAATTTAACGAACAAAACTAACACTTTCATCTCTATATGTTCCTTTCTTTCTCTTCCTTTCTGTACCAAAACGCGCAATAAAGACTCTCTCTCTACAGAAAACGCGCAGAAGAATTATCTCACACACATACACACCCTCTCTCTCTCTCTCCCTCTAAACATTTCCCAGTTCCTTGCACGTTCCTGCAATATGATTGCACTAAAGAGACATGCTTTTCTGGTACACATTATTCATTAATTTAATCATAAAAGCCCGTTCATAATACTAATACTTATATTAATGGCATTTTTCAACTCTATAATGGAAATTTTGAAAATTAAAATAAAAATACAAAAGTTTCATTTTCTTTTTTGAATCAAATTGTCCACGTGGGTTCTTTATTTAGTCTACGTTCTTCCATTTGACATTGAAAGTTGACACCAACCAGCCTACCTTAATATTCAATTTTCGTAAATAATAATTATTTCAAACTTGTAATAAGGAAATCTTGTGTTTTAGTTGCCTATAAAAAGTGGGCTCTTGCTGTTTTCTTACATCAAACAAAGTGCGTGTCTCGTGTCTTGTTGCGTTGTTTCTGTTTCAGCTTTCTTTAGTACCTGCAGAGAGTTTTTCTGGGCAGAGGAGTAAGAGAAAGAAAGGCTTTTGCTTTAATGGAAAGCACAATGATGAATGGTGGTGATTCATTGCTCGAGAAAAAGAATGTTGCTGTTGGTGGTGGTGTTGAGGACGTGTACGGTGAGGATTTTGCCACGGAGGATCAGCTTATCACTCCATGGGCTGCCTCTATCGCTAGGTGAGAGGATTATAACTAATTCTGATTATTAAAATTTAAGTAAACTCAACCTGTCTTTTAATTTCTGTTGTGTTTTGTTTATGTTTCTTTTTAGACACATTCTGTGTCTTTTAGATTTTCTTGACGTGGGTTTGTTTGGTCTTGTCTAAAGTTCTGATCATTTTGCTCTTAACGTTTCTAATTTTGCTCTAATTTATTGTTTTATTTCAAATTTACTTAATGTTAATTTTCTGCGTTTATGTTTGAGCATTATGTAGATCCTGAATCTAATTTATTTTTACCATATTGTTTTTAAGTTAAAAAAAGGCAAGTCACTAAAACTGAAATAACTATACTACTTGCATTGCTTATGCCTGCTTTTGATGATTTAAGTTTTTCATTCAGGCTCATTTCTGTTAGATCTCTGGTTAGTCCACGCCACAACAAAGGTCTTATAAATCTAAGAATTTGTATTTGTTACTAAGCCTCATAAATTTTTCTTCTGTTACAGTGGATACACTTTGTTGAGGGATCCACGCCACAACAAAGGGCTTGCTTTCAATGAGAAAGAGAGGGATGCTCATTACTTGCGAGGCCTTTTGCCCCCAGCTATCCTGTCTCAGGAGCACCAGGTTAGCTTAAATGGCATTGTTTTTTGTTCAAAGGCTATAAATCTAATGTTCTTATTCCCGAGATTAGATGTTTTCCTTCCTTATTTCTGTATGACATGGATTATCAGGAGAAGAGGTTGATGCACAATCTTCGCCAATACCAAGTACCCCTGCAACGATACATGGCCATGATGGATCTTCAGGTACTTTTACATTGAGCACTGTTATTTACCGTAGTTCAGTTGTTCTTTTTTCTTTTCCTTATCAGTGGAAGTGAATGAAATGATATGTGACTGAGCCTTTGTATGTTTTACAGGAAAGGAATGAACGACTATTTTATAAACTTTTGATTGATAATGTTGAGGAACTTCTGCCAGTTGTATACACTCCCACCGTTGGTGAGGCTTGCCAGAAATATGGAAGCATTTTCAGGCGACCTCAGGGTCTATACATCAGCTTGAAAGAGAAGTATGGCTATTTAACGGTTTCTATTTTTCATGTTTTAGATTGCATTATATACAGGAAGATACTGAGTATTGGTATTTCTTTTAGGGGCAAGATTCTTGAAGTATTGAAGAATTGGCCAGAGAGAAACATACAAGTTATTGTTGTTACTGATGGTGAGCGTATTTTGGGACTTGGAGATCTTGGCTGCCAGGTAATGATGCCCCGAGGCCTGATCCTTTCACTTTGTCTTGATCAATTTGCAATTCATTCATGAATTAAATGCAGAAGCCTCTCTCTGTATCTCATAAGAGCTGAATTTGGTGTCATAATTTTAACTTATAATTTTTCTCACTTTTTCAGGGAATGGGGATTCCTGTAGGAAAACTCTCTTTATACACTGCATTGGGAGGAATACGTCCCTCGGCAGTAAGCTTTACTATATTTATAAAAACTTACTATTGTTATATTCTTCTTGTTAAGAAAAAATCCATGAGTTTGCTAAATTGCACCCATTTGTTAACAACTATTCCTAACTTATTGATTGATTTCCTAAAAATTGATGCCTCAAATAGTTGAAACCACATTGGACTTTAATGAGTTTGTTACATTCTGCAATTGCAGCATAGAATTTTTTTTCTTCCCCATTTTAATCATTGAAATGTACCACTTATTCAATGTTTGCAGTGTTTACCTGTCACCATTGATGTGGGCACAAACAATGAGCAGTTGTTGAACGATGAGTTCTATATTGGTCTTAGACAAAGGAGGGCAACTGGACAGGTTTGCCAATATTACTTTTTTCATCTCTCTGAACTTGTGTTATTTTCTCTTAGTGCGTAATGTTTAATTCTGAAAGGTTCTTGGGGATTCTTTTCTGTGGTTCAGGAATACGCTGAACTTCTAGAAGAATTCATGACTGCAGCTAAGCAGAACTATGGGGAGAAAGTCCTTGTTCAGGTAAGTTACCAATAGTAATTTTCTAGTTCTAAGTTAGCTTTTATGTTTTGAGAATCTGAATCTGATCTTTGCACAATGTAACTGTTCTTTTCAGTTTGAAGATTTTGCAAATCACAATGCTTTTGAGCTACTAGCAAAATATAGCTCAAGTCATCTTGTTTTTAATGATGATATTCAGGTAAAGTGATGTAAAAGCTATGTCTTTTTTTCTTCAGGAATCCACTCTACCCTCAATGAAATTTATCTTACTCAAATGATCTCATATATTGCAGGGTACAGCATCCGTTGTATTAGCAGGACTTCTCGCAGCTTTGAAATTAGTTGGCGGAACCTTGTCTAATCATAAATTCTTGTTCCTGGGTGCTGGAGAGGTGATCTTCAAACACCATATTCCCCGACAGTTTTCTGCTCCTTCAATCTTTCATTTATTATGTCCTTGTTAACCTATCAAATATTTGGTTCTCTTGTTTCTCATTTTCATCATTTTGGTGTTGCAGGCTGGAACAGGTATAGCTGAGCTTATAGCACGCGAGATATCAAAACAGGTAATTGAGTTACTAGTTTCATCTAAACATGTTGCAATTCTTTTCTTTATGCTAGTATTGATGACTAATTCCATATTGTTTCTTCAGACAAAAGCTCCAATTGAAGAGACCCGAAAGAAGATTTGGCTTGTGGATTCCAAGGTAGCATAGATGTGGTCTAAAGTCCTTGCTAATTTGACAAGTATTTACATTTTGCTGAACATTCAAAGGAAAATGCTAAAATATGATGTTTTTGCTGCAGGGATTGATTGTTAGCTCTCGTAAAGAGTCACTTCAACACTTCAAGAAGCCATGGGCTCATGAGCATGAACCTGTCAAGGGGCTCTTGGATGCTGTTAAGGTGTGAAAGTTGTCTTATGCTATGAATTACCTATTTGGCATCATGGAAAAATTATTTCAAAGGATTTTCTAAAAATCTTGCATTATGGTTCTGAATTCACAGGCACTCAAGCCAACAGTTTTGATTGGATCATCTGGAGTAGGAAAAACATTCACAAAGGAGGTGGTTCAGGCGATGGCGTCCTTCAACGAGGTGTTTTCTCCCTCCCTCTCTCTCTCTCTCTCTCTCTCTCTTTCTCTCTCTCTCTCTCATTAACCTAAATAAAGTCAATTTTATCTGACCATCTTGTGATTGGTCTGATTATGCAGAAACCACTAATTCTTGCTCTCTCCAATCCTACTTCACAATCTGAGTGTACAGCTGAAGAAGCTTATACATGGAGTGAGGTAAAACAATTTCTTTTCCTTAAATCTTTCTTAAGCTGAGATGTCGAGGATCATGTGTGCTCCATTAAGCCAATCTTGCTCGACAAGCTGGCTAGCTTTTTCCATCACCTTGATCTTATTCTTTCAATCTGCAGGGCCGTGCTATCTATGCTAGTGGAAGTCCATTTGACCCTGTTGAATATAATGGGAAAGTTTTTGTGTCCGGCCAGGTATTTACCATTTCCTGGAACAAATATGTACATGAAATTCACTGCATTCAGTGGCTTACTGCATATATTATATTATTCAGGCAAACAACGCTTACATATTCCCTGGATTTGGTTTGGGTTTGATTATGTCGGGTGCAATTCGGGTGCACGAGGACATGCTTTTGGCAGCCTGTAAGTACAAAGTTTATTGAAACTACTTCTTATGTTCTCAGAATATCAAATGCTATTGTGGAATTCATCTGATCTCCAAGTCATTATTGGATTTGTCCAATTTCCTTGAATCATATCTCCATAACTAATGAGTTAATAAGCTGGTGATAACACCAAAACACTAAAACTGATACACCACATTGGCCCCTCCCAAACATTTGCACAACTACATTGTTATTACTAGAAACGAAATGATCTTTACTTTACATTTCTTCTGTCTCCCCAACTACGATATTGACGACTTCAATTTCTTCTTACAACAGCGGAAGCATTAGCTGAACAAGTAAAGCAAGAACACTTTGACAAGGGACTGATCTACCCTCCGTTTTCCAACATCCGGAAGATATCAGCCCACATTGCTGCTAAAGTTGCTGCTAAAGCATATGAACTTGGTGAGCTTATTTACTTATTTAATATGTTTCTCTAGTTTCTGTCTGTCTATATGATATGGTTTATTCAATTTGCTAACCTTTACCCTGCTTAATGCCTTTACAGGTCTGGCATCTCGCCTCCCACGTCCTAAGGATCTTGTCCAGCATGCAGAGAGCTGCATGTACAGTCCAATCTACCGAAGTTATCGGTAAACTTGCCGTGTAGTTATGCACACTTTGTAGCCACTAATGGCCATAAGCCTTTATTACACTTTTCATTCTGTTTGTATTTCTTTCTTTCTTTTTTCCCTTTTTTCTTTAAAAAGGAAAATTCTTTTCTTTGTAATGACTGGGTTGTGTTTATCCAGTCTTCTACCAATTATTAGTTTCTCAGCCAGTGCCAGTATGGTCTCTAGTATTCCTATCAGAGCTTGCGGCTTCCATTCCCTAATCACTTATTTCTGAGAATGTATTTTAATTATTTTTCCACATTTAATGAATTACAATTTTTTTCTATCAGAAGATTGTTGTAGTGAGATGTGATTAAAGACTCTGTTTAGAGTATACTTGGGTTTCTGGGCTCTTCATAGTCATTCCTAATTGAATTACAATATTACAGCCATCACCTTCTCCAACATCATCAGTATCCTTGTATCTGTTACTGGCATTTCTCATCAGTGGTAAATTCAAGCTTATGTGAACTAAATTTACATATACAGACGCATGAGACATGTCGGGCAGATTCACCAAAAATCCACTATCCATATATGTAACAATGAACCACTTATCTCTCTCTCTAAAATTTCTCTACCTTCTCTCTAGAACCTCATCAATTCCAAACCCCCCCTTTTTTTTGCTACCGTCGCTGGCTTCTTTAGCCGGTGACAGTGACGGCAGCCTCTATGTTTTCTTTGTAAAGATTTTGCTGATAGCACCTGTCTCCAGCCTCTTGATTTTCTCTGTAAAGATTTCGCTATCGGTGCCCGTCTCTGGGCTCTTGACCTTCTCTATTCCTATGGTTCTGTTGTATTTTTGGCTCAGTAGCTGGGTTTTGTCTTGCATTTTTAAGGCAGACTCTTGGATTTTCTATTGGTCTTGTGTTCTTAGCCACCCTTCTCCAATATTTTCTTGAATCTTTCATGGTAGCTTAAAGTTCGAGAGTCCCTTTCTGTTTTTATGATTAATGTCCAGATCTTTCCATGATTAGTCTCCGAATATTTCTAGAGCTCAAATCCATAATAGTGGTGCTTATCTCTGTGAAAAGACTGAATAATTTTGATCTCTTCGTTAATTGTCTTCCATCCTGACCTTGCAATTTGAGTTCTTCATATGACAATCTTAACAGAAATGAAAGGAAGCTAGCTTTGGTGGAGAAGAAAGGCGGCAGCCATGGAAAAAATGGCTGCAGCCCCTCTTCTTTTTGTTAGGCTGTGATCTTGATTTTATATTTGGGCTTAAATTGTAAGGTCTTAGTTTGTTGTGTACTTTATTTGCATATATATATATATATTGAATCTGCAGTCTCCCAATTATGGGTCCAGATTTGTTTGACCCTATGAACTAATTGGCTGCAACAGATTAGATAACGATTTAATTACTTATATTTTTTATCAATTTTATTAAATTATTTTAAAATTTTAAAGTAAATATTATTATTTTTAATTTAATTTTAAAAACACTTTTCAATAATAATTTTAAAATTTTAAAATAAAAAACAACCGATAAATTAATTCTACTTTCTAGTTAAAAATTAATAAATAAATAAAAATATTTTATATTTAAATATAAATTATATAAAAAATACACTTTAAAATTTTTAATACTCATATTATTAAATCTAAAATAAATTATTTTTATTAATTTATAATTATTTTTTTAATAAACTCAATCGACTTTCCAGGTCATTAAAATTTTTACTAAAAAATATTTTTAAAATTAAATTAAAAAATAAATATTTATTTTAAAATCTTAAAATAATTAAATAAAATTACTAAAAAATATAAAATATAGAATTTAATTTGTAATTAGAATTTAATTTATAATGAAGCCTTAGATAAATCGTAAGTTATACTCAAAATGACTATCACACTCAGATCCTACATACAATAAATGTTAGAAGCTGACAAATCCCATTATCATGTGTCCCGCAATTTCTTGCATGTCCAGCATTTTATAGCTTCCTAGAGTACTACTAATGCTTTGAAATGCTAGCAAATACACCACACGCGGAAGAAATACTAGTCTACGGCCAGAGTAGGAAATTTCACCCTTTCTTTTCAGAAGCTCACACAAACAGAAAAAAGAAAAGGGCTAGTACTATATACAGATTAGACTCATTACTTTGACAAAAACATAATTTGGAACAGTAAGGAAAAAACTTATTAGGGAGTATCATCAGCAACCTGGGCACTTCGGATTGCCCAAAATGATCGAGGCTGCAACTTCTTCTTCGTGGCCGTAAAAAGCCACCCCATCTGCGATTCACAGTTTGCGCAGCTTGTTATCGTCCACGCATACCTGCAAAATATGGCAAATTACCAAACTTAACCTCAGATAATGACTACATTAACATATCAAGTTTATCATTAACATTAAATTAGAAAAGAGCAGCAAAAGTGCGAGATCCAGGAAAAATACCACATTGAAATCTAGTACACATTAAAAGCTAGTTTGATTTCTCTTCACTAAGTCCATATTACCTATGTGTTATCCTTCTCATCCTTAGTTATCAACTTCCAAAGTCACTAATCTCAAGAAAAGACCTAGTTAGACTCTCTTCCCCAGTGGCTGTAAAGCTAGCCAAATTATAACACATTGATACAAACAAATTTATTCATGCTATTTCACATACATTATTTAAGTGACAGAAAGAGGCTTCAACAATAGAGAAAAAATTTGTGCAATAGACTCTTCAACAGAACTAGTTCCTGGAATCAGAAAATAAGAAACAGCGCAATGGTAAGGTTGCTTCATTGCTGACTAATGGTTTGGTTATCGGTTCAACTCATTGAAATAGCCTCCATGCAATTAGGGAGAAGGATGTACAACCCTCCCCCATCTAGACAAGGCAGAAAGCGGTTGTGTACTTAGGACACTTTATAAAATCAGAATATGAATTTCATACCCAGGAAACCAACTGTATTCTTTAACTGCTCGGCCATGGAGTGCTAAGTCATTTGCTTTATAGAAGGTCATTATTTCGTGAACAAAACCATGAGGATTCACATAAGCTCCAAGAGGACCTTCACTAGACATTACCAACATATCACTCCGCCTGGCAATCACAGACTGCATGGAGAAAAGAACATAAATTAACAAGAGCATGTGCAATATGCCAATATGCTAACAGCTTCAAGTCTAATAAAAAACCCCCCTTTTACTTGTATTTTGCTAGGTGCAGTCGGATTGGAGGAGGCATGCATGTGAGTCTATTACTGCAGTTACCAATAGATAAAGATACAGGTATGCACATGCGCACTCATCTATAAAGCTTTGGGTTTAGAAGACTGCTTAGTACCTGACATTTTTTACATCGAACAAGATCAAAACTCTTTAATAAATCAATTTCGCGGTGCAGGCGGTATGAAATGCCATCAATCTCCAGAAGCTCCTGCCTTGTGGATTCAGAAACAGGGATTTTACTGGCAATATAAAATGATAAAAGATCAGGTTTTTTCACAAGACTGTCTACATTCGGTGCCCCAACTATCTGTCTCCACATATCTGCAAAATGTTCAAAATAAGACCATTTATGACATTGGAGATGAAAGACAATTGCTGATTAAGTCTATACATAATTAAGCCATAAGATGAAGTGGAAACTCGAAAGTGAGAATCTCAATCCCTTATAAATAACAACATAAAAACTAAATACTGAAGAATATGATCTAAGTAAATTTCTCCAACTGTATGTTTTTGTAGGTGATACTCCATAGATCCACTAAACTAACTCTGGATTCTCTGAAATGTTTAAATCGTTTCTACATACACAAACTTGCTTTATGAGAATTTAAGATTTATGCTGACAACTGGATCAAACATCACAAGTGAAATTACAAAACATAATAGATCCTTTTCAACTACTTTCACATCATTATTCTTGTTTTTGATGAGCAAAGCACAAGTGAGTGATTTAGACCAGCATCATAAACTGAAGAGTTTGCAAGTGAGTAAGTTTATGGTGAATACTACGTCAGCCATGAAGTAAAAACCGCCAGGGATCAAAAGTACCTGCAGCCCTTTCAGCAAGGCAATAGGAGTCATACATACGGTACACCCAGAAGGGCCAGAATGCTGTTGGAACTCTACGAAACTGGCTTAAGTCTGTATTTTTCCAGCAGCTTTTGGACCCTTCCCCTTTGTGACATTGCTTTTTTGGTGTGAAATACACAGTTGCTAAGACGGTCTTGTCCATTTCTCGTTCATGGTTCAAATGCAATGACTCATTGGAGTCAGAATCAGCTAAATGGGATCTGGTGACTTTGATTTGTGAGTCGAACTTCCCATCATCACTGCTTGCTAAGTCATCCATCATATCATGGCTACAACATGAACTGATTGCAGATTGATGGATTCTCCTTTCAGCTGGCGAAAGCTCACTTTCAAAGCTTTCCTCTGAATTTGCCTCTGAATCATTGTCATCATCTCCATGTGCATCTGATGATATATTTGAAGGCACCGTGTACGAGGCACTTGAAGGCACTGCATCTGAGACATTACGGCTATCAAGAGTACGTAATGGTTTTATTTTTCCAAATGCACCCTGTGGTGACCTTAATGGAAGGTCTTCTTGGATAATTTGAACCTTCCCGCATGGCTAAACAGATGAAAAATTTAGACTCGATTAGTCATTAATTATAAAGGTAACTAATAGAAAGCGGGAACAACATGATAGCATAACATAGTCTAACCACTCCTTCCACATCAATCCAGCGGCGTCTTAAACGGAAGCGCTGCTGGCCACGAGTAACCACATTCAGTGACCCATCCTCTAATCTCCTATATTGTCGAATCTGTAAGTTGAACATAATAAGTTTCATAAGCTATTTTATTAACATGATACCACATAAAGTAAAGCAATTACCATTAAATCTAAAAAACAAGCCAAAAATCATTGGTTCCCTGATTGGAAAAATAGCAGAACAAAGAGCCTATAAAGCAATTTGGTTAGCAAGAAAATAATGGACAAATACATTAACAATACAACACAATAATATTGTTATAACTGTTAGTTGAACAATATCATCATATCCTTTTCTTTAAAGCAAGTCCATTATATAAAATTACTTGACAACTGCTTGACAAGTTTGCTAGTTGGGAAATCTCAGAGAGAATTTTCCATTGCTTACATTAGGAATGCATTTTGTCAGAGACCTAGGTAATTACATAGAGATCATTCATCACACCTTGACATCCATTGCTAAATAAAATAGGTTTGCTGTACGAAATGACGATTAAAGAAAAAATTCATTCATCCAGCTTTGCACTTATTCTGGTCATCCATCAATGTACAAAGCCACATGTTTGTCGACATGCATCTTTAACATATGATTGCACTTAGTCTTTGACACTTTCTAACAGTATAAATGTTCAAAGAGAAGGCATAATTGCACACAAATCATAAGTAGTCCTACTAACTACTAAGAGACATGGTAGAATCCTAATATCATAAATATGAATAAGCAAATGTAGGATTCAGTTATACCTCCGCAGTCGTGCCAATTGTGGCAAACCTTAATCTTCCGTTATCACGATCCCTATAAGCACGAACCTGTACAAAGTTATAAATATGTTAGATAAGCTCGTAAGGAAAAAGTTTTATAGAGAGACGTCCCACATACAGAATAAGCCTAATAACAAGTTTCAGATTGCATTCACCTACCACACCTATAGTATGAGGAGCATCAACTTGGGTCAATGCCCTCTCAACAGCAGATATAAAATTCGGTTGAATGACTCTAAGAGGAAGGATGGCCCCTGGGAAAAGAACAACTCCTGAAAGATATCAAGCATCAAGATTAGGATACTCTAATTCAGGAAAAGTAATGAAAATGGAACAAGGCATCCGTAAGAGCTCCAACACCAATACAGCTGAACATAACATTCTGAATCTCACTGATGCTCGTCTATATGCAAGGTCATTGGGCCTCAAAACTTGCAAGGTTATGGAATACTTACTACATCAAAATGTTTTAAAGCTCAGTTATTGCATCTTTTTGGGAAACATTTGATATAAGATAATTGCATAGATAAATACAATTTCAATCACCAGTTGCAAGCGTCCACAATGAAACAAAACATAAAAATTAATGCCTGTACCTTCAAGATAGAATAATGGGAGAGTTAACACAGCACCACCCTCTAAGAAAGAAAATCTACGGTGAGTGTCTTCAACCTCTGCAATATGCAAGTGCTATTGTAAGTGTCTCACATAAGGTGAATGCAACAAACTTCTTAACTACCTGCCCACACACATCAGAAAGAAAAGAAAAACAAGTGCATCAATATGTGTGCTTACCACCAAGATAGGTGTGTAATGGAGCCAGGCAAGTGTTAAATGCAAATTCACCAGATGAAGTTGCACCACTGTACTCAGGGAGACCAAAAGTAACAAAGTCAGACTATAATAATAACATAGATTGTAGTATCATAAAAATCATAAGCATGAAATAAAACTGATAAGCAGTTAAAGAATTGATGGCATTTGATTCAATGATTCATTTCTCTTTTCACTTTTTGCTAATATCATCCTTTATTTCAATCCCAATTAACCTTGATGCTAGAAAAAGATAATGAGTGAACTTATTAAGTTTGTTCTGTTCTACAAAATAACATATTTCCTTAATTAGAAAATTTCAATAGTTAACTGATTATATTCCCAGGAAATTTATTATGGGATAAAAGCAATGCAAATACCATCTAATATGACTTTTACATGTTAATAGTCCGTCCCAAGCTATACATGGGATCCCTCTCTTGGCAGCCAAAACCCAGTATTAAGTGAAATCAGATATCATTATCAGCCAATTAACTAACATTTGACTCCTCCATCATCATCCTGACTAGTTAACAGGTAGTCAAGTAGTACATTAGGTGACCAAAACTCATTGTTAAATGGAAAAGCTTATGATATCAACAGTTTCTTTTAAAAATTAATGAAAATGGAACAAGGCTTTCATTCAAATTAAAAATATAACATTCCAAAAACACTTCAGAGTCGCTCGTAACTAATTATTTCTCATCAACTTTATATTTCCCATCAAAATTAAAACCATATCGATCTAACAATTCCGGTAGTAATCATGAACTATAAATGGCTCGGTCACTACTGCTACTACTACTACTACTAGGAGCTCGAGTTCCAAACCCAAAGGTCCAAAAACCCTAACCCCCTAAACTACAAAGAGAGAGTGACTAAAATCATGAAGTCGATTTCATAATAAAATTAAAACCCGAAACAACTATTAAACAAAAAGAAAAAGGAAAAAACAAAGACATGAAGGTAATTGATATACATGGCGTTAAGTTCATCGTCTGATGACGAGTTGTCGTCATCCTCGACTTCCTCGACCTGTAATTCTTCGAATTCAAGCTCTCTAATCTGAGCGATCTGGTACCTCTCTGCCTCCATCATTCCGTCTTCGTCCATTTTTAGAGTGCTTTTTGTAGTATTTGTTAGGGTTTGTGTTCGATACTGGAGATTGGAATTATTTGACTTTTCTTAATAATTTACCTGAGGATATACTCGCCATTGTATTGAGCTCCGCAGCAAAGTTTTCAGACAAAATTTTCACCGTCTCATTCTCCCCTCTCTGCTCTCTTTAGAAAATAAAAATTGATTTTGGTCAGCTAGATCTTCAGAAATAAAAAAAGATAAAATAAATTCTTTTTGGCTCTAATGTCAAATTGCCGCCTAATTTTGTGAGTAATGGACAATTAACTCCAACTTTCGCTCTGTCAAAATTACTCCCTGAAAAACAATGCTCAATTAAATCGAGTTGTTTTCTTTAGGGAATTAAATTA
Organism: Ricinus communis; assembly: GCF_019578655.1. Taxonomy (NCBI): domain Eukaryota; kingdom Viridiplantae; phylum Streptophyta; class Magnoliopsida; order Malpighiales; family Euphorbiaceae; genus Ricinus; species Ricinus communis. The sequence goes on from NC_063258.1 coordinate 30,787,032, forward strand.
TACGTGTTCCAACAAAATTAAGCCTAAACTAACGTGGCCAACTTTTGGATTAATGTCCATCGATAATTAAAAAATGGTAATATTTTATTAGCTACTATTAAGATGGGACAACTGGGAATTAATATTTAAAAATATTGCTTCAAATTTTAATTCAAATATAATAAAAATGAAAGTGAACTATTACCCTTTTTACCTATTATTTTTCTGTCTTACCAAATCATGAAGCATAATATAGAAAAGCTTAAATAGCTTTACATTCATTAACATTACTCTTTTTAAAACTATTATATGAGATAAATGATATTTAACTCAAGAAAAAGTCAATACTATGTTTGGTTAAAATTTATTAAAAAATTTATTTTATTTAAAAAAATGTAAAAAAATAAAATTGAAGGACATAATTTGTTGTTATTAAATACATTGATAAATAAATGTAGAATTTATTTGAGAATTTTTATATACTTATTAAAATTTAATTTAGTTAATCAATTCTATACAAATTTAAATATGTAGAATTATAAATTAATTTTCACTTCATTTAAAGCACATAAATTTTAAATTTATAAATAAATTTTATAAATTTTAACCAAATACAATCTAGAATATAATTTTAGTTAAATCTACTTAAATCTTACTTTTACGTTTATTTACTACTTTTTCCATTCATTATTGTAAGTTTATTGTGCAATGCACAAATCAATTGATAATTATCCACTTACTTATAAATAATTAGCTATATAATTTTGTTTTGAATAAAAAGAAAAATAACATAATATTTAATTCATGATTACTATGTTTACAGTAATTTTTTTTATCCATTCAATTCATGCTCTATTATCTTATATAATCCTTACTACTGATTATGATTAAAAGCATAATTACATTATGAAAAAGGAAATATTATTCCAATTAACTTAATGGAACATTTCATCAATTCAAATTTTCAAGTTCTTAATAATGATGGGCACCTCTTTATATATATATATTTGTAAATTGTTTTAGTCTAAAATATAAGGACTAAAATTATATACATAATCAATATTATTTTAAAAGAAATTTATTGTTTATTTATAATTGGTATCTTTGTCAAGCATATAAAATGGCTTTTAAATGTCTAATTGGAGATGAACTTGTAGGCAATGTCAGTAACTCTAAAATAAAACTTTGTGGTCCAACAACAAATTGAGCCCAATTGATGTAATTAGCCCTGTCATGGAAGTTGTGAGCTAATTGGGAAAAAAACATTAAGTTTTGAGCAAATTGTATATCTGTCACAAACTCAAGGGGTAAAAAGAAAATTGTTACTTTAACACCATATGCAAATACAAAATTAACGGAATCAACGGCTGTATCTGTTAGCCGCTAAATCTGTTCTAATGTACTAGCGACGCCGCAATGAAACAAATCTGAGTTATCAGTTTCTCAACAGCCTCCTCAAAAAAGCTAACCTCCTCAAAATCTCTTATCCAATTAAGCCTCTTTCAACAGCCGACAACAAAAACGACGACAATGGGACGCGCACTCCTTTCTCAGTTTCTCCTCTCCAATTCCCCTACATGCCTTGCGTCCACTTCACTGTAACTATCTCTCTCGCAACTCAGTTAATCTCTTAGCTAGTCAATTGTTAATTTCAGTTCAAAAAATTCACATTCTATTTATTTTGCTAAATATCTCGAGCAGGTCACTCAATGGACTTCGACGACAGTATCTTAAAAGTCCGAGGCTAATTAGTCAGAATGCACGGCACGCCGCTGCTTTCCGTTGCCATTGCAGTGTCTCCGCTGCTCAACCTGACGCTCCGGCGAGCTCTTCTAGCGCTGTGAAGTAATTTTTCTCTATTATTATGTTTGAGATTGATTGTATATGAGAATGAGATTAGAGTTTACTGCCGTAAAATTTTGATTCAATTATTTTACTGGATGATTTAATTTACAGGAAGAGGATAGTGTCAGGAGTCCAGCCAACAGGATCTATTCACCTTGGAAATTATCTCGGTGCTATAAAAAATTGGATAGCTCTGCAGGTATTTTTTTGGTTGCGATATTTCAGGATTAATTGCTTTAAAAATTGTCAGAAATAATATTACTGTTATGTTCCTATAGGTGATTGGTTAAGATATGTTGCTTTGCAATTTTTTGCAGAATACATATGAGACTTTATTCTTCATTGTGGACCTCCATGCGGTATGTTTTTCAATTTTTAGGATATTCAATACCTTTTTAGATTACATGTATTGCTTTGAGACCAAATAAAGACCACTCTCCTGTGGTCCATGTATTGGATTTTTTTTTATTTGAACTTCATTTTATCTGTCAATATAATTTGAATCTTTCGTCATTGTTGTTCTGAAATCTCAAATTTTTGGTCATCTTTTCGGTTTCAATAACATGTCAACTAAATTTGTTTCGATATGTAGCAGTTATAATGTTTAGTTTTATGAGAAACTAAAAAGAGTCTGGGGAATAACGAGGCAATATGCAGTAAAACTCAAAGTTGATCGAATATTGTTGCCTAACTCAAAGTTGTTTTTCTGGCCGCTTTAGTCAAAGAAATATGTGATTTATGATGAGCCTTAGTCGAAATGCATTAAGCAACAACTTCTTGAAAATATACCAAGGGAAGGAGATTATTCACTTAACGAATGTCAAAATAAATATCCATTTCCTCGACCTAAAAATCATAGGAAAAGATGGTGATTTGATTTCAGGCTTTCAGCATCAGGCTGTTGTTAGTGCTTGTTGTTGTTGATTTATGCATCAGTTTAGTCTTTTCTCCTGAAATTTGGTTTAACTTGCTTTGCAAAGTAGTTCCGTGTTGTCAACTTTAAGCAAGAACTCTTGCTAACTCTTGCTATTTTAAAGAATTTAATGCTAGTAAATTTCTGGATGACCAACTTAGCAATCTTAAGTAACTCTTATTCGAAGGACTAGAATAAGCAGTTCAATGCATTCATAGTTCTTGTTAGGAACTGCGGAACAAGTATGACTGTCATTGGAGCATATTTTCTAATCTTTGGACTGCAAATGACAACTATCTTCAGTTTAAGAAGCAGGATGAATGTGAGTTTAAAATCAATTGTCTTGTTTAGTTAGCTATTGCTTCTGGATCAAAGCAAGGGAAAAGAAGAGTAGATGGAGGCTGTAATTTCTTGTTGATCTCTTTTACACTAAAATACTATCTTATTGCAATTTTTTCTTGTTTTCTCAGGCTATCTTAATCACTGCAGTTCTTCTTCTTTTTTTTTTCAACTTACAGATTACATTACCATATGATACACCACAATTATCTAAGGCTACAAGGAATACGGCTGCAATTTATTTGGCCTGTGGTGTTGACAATTCCAGGGTCATGCAGCTTTTGGTTATTTTTTTATTCTGCTTAGAATTATGCATCTACATGAACCTTTGGTTGGTGTTATTATATATCTAATCGTTTGATTACACTGATTTGTACATCCAGGCCTCTGTATTTGTGCAGTCTCACGTACGTGCACATGTAGAACTAATGTGGCTTCTAAGTTCTGCCACACCAATTGGTTGGTTGAATAGAATGATTCAGTTCAAAGAGAAATCTCGCAAGGCGGTATGTTCATAGTGTGTGACACTCAAAATCAACCACTCAGATGGATTTGTATTGTGACTTGTGTCTCTTTTAATGCTCTGCAATTTTGATGCTTGAGAATCTTGTTGATGCTGCATTTGCTTTATGTATTATTCTATCTTCTCATCAGCTTATTTCAATTGTATGCCTTGGTTTTCTACTTCTTGCAGGGGGATGAAAATGTTGGGGTTGCTCTTTTGACTTATCCTGTTCTAATGGCTTCTGATATTCTTTTGTATCAGGTGGGTTTTTTCAAAATATGCAAAATGTTTGTAATGCTAATGAGAAGAATTTTCATATCTCTTGGAAGTTGTTATATTAAAACGTAGATTTTTAATATGATTAATGTCTGTCTGCAAAAAATTAAAAAAGCTGGGTTTTCCATTGGGTTGGGGAAAGGTTGGGGGTGGGGATGCAGATTTCTGAAATTTTTCAGCCGGGGTCATTGTGATTAAAAGTTGACTCTAACTAGATTGAGATTAAATCTAGCTGAGTTGAGTAACAGTAATTATTAGTGATTTGATCACAAAAGCACACACGTTCCTTTCCGCATAGTCCTGTGTATTGATAAATGATGATAAAATGGTAATCAAATATGCACAATCCTTATAATTTGCAGCATGCCTCTGTAGTCCGACTTTGTCCCAGTTGGTGAGGATCAAAAGCAGCATCTGGAGCTGACCCGTGAGTTGGCTGAGCGTGTTAATTATTTATATGGAGGAAGAAAGTGGAAAAAGTTAGGCGGGTAAGAATTTTAAATATTTTGTTGAACATGATACAAATTTCGTTGCAAATATTTTCTGTTATCCATGAGTTCAACTTTTTTGGCTGTTGTATTGAGATTTTTGTACACATGATCACAGGCGAGGAGGTGCTATATTTAAGGTGGATTATTCTTCCTGATTTTTGACAGTCTTCACATGGGATGATAAAGTAGCAAGTGATAGGAATTACTATATCCTTAATGCTTGTCCTGATGTAGGTTCCTGAGCCCCTTATACCACCAGCTGGTGCCCGAGTTATGTCTCTCACTGATGGTCTTGCCAAGGTGATCGGCATTAATGGTTTTTTATTTTTCAATTCAATCTAAATTGGATAATACTTTCTTTGTGAATCTCACCTCATTGGCCATTTGTTTGTAATCTTGACTTTATTCTTTAGTTCATGTGTGTAGTATTCTTCTTGTATCTGCTGACAATTTCCTATCATTTAATCTTATTTAGATGTCAAAATCTGCACCTTCTGACCAATCTCGGATCAATCTTCTTGACCCAAAGGATGTGAGTTGTCACCATTTGCCTTTCTTTTATTTAGAGCTTTGTTTTGTTAAATGTAATTAACCATTAGTAAGATTCACGCTGTCCAATTTGATATTTGCTTCCTGGGAGAGTTGAAGTAATAGTGGTCTGTTTGTCTAGTTGGGTAAAATTTGCTGAACTTAATGGTTGAGTTATAAGTTACTTGGCCAGTTGTTGTAGCTTTCATTTCTGATATGATGCAAATCTCGACGTCGGCTGCATAATTCTTCAAGTAATTTCTGTGTACTTTATTAGTGAAGATTGTATGTCGATAGAAGGTAGACTATGATTTTCTAAATCTATGGCTATCTGAAAGTGTGTTTGAAGGTCTCATTGTGTGGTTGTACAATAAAATACAAAGTGAACTTGAAAGGAATTGTTAGGCAGCACTAAAACCTCACGCCTTTTGATCTTTTGCAGGTGATTGCAAACAAGATAAAGCGATGCAAAACTGATTCATTTCCAGGGTTAGTTCTTCCTTTCTCTTGTAAATGAGAAGAATGCTTTCCTCTTCTCAAGTTGTTCATTCCAAAGATGTTTCTACTGCATAGTATCTTACAAGTTACATTGTGGTGTGTGCGTGTGCAATTTTCCTGTAACTCATACAGCCTTGAATTTGACAACCCTGAAAGACCTGAATGCAACAATCTCCTTTCAGTGTATCAACTTGTTTCTGGCAAGACAAAAGAGGTAACTCCATGTCTAGTTTACTTTGGTCGGGAGCCCCACTATGATACCCCAGTTATCAGCTTTGATAGTCCAGTGATTACTCTAGTTGATACTTTGATTACTGTTGCAGGAGGTTGCGCAGGAATGTCAAGATATGAATTGGGGCACGTTCAAACCTCTCCTAACAGATGCCTTGATTGGTCATCTACATCCCATCCAGGTTTCTACCTATGCATATTTGTTCTGCTTTACTAGGCACAATATATTTACTAGCCATGCTCAACTGCATTCAGCTTTTATTTTTTCCTAGTGCTTTTATTTTATAGTTTTCAACCTCTATTCATTCATAATATATATAAATATATATATTCAATCATAGACTATACATATATATATATATATATATATATAGAGAGAGAGAGAGAGAGAGAGAGAGAGAGGACCCTCCATTGTTATGTAGGTCAACTGTTGTCCATTAGAAAGAGTTTCCTGTAGCCAATTTGGAAGGGTGATGACCTGCTCATAACTGGCCATATTTGTTTTTTATCCTGGAATATATGGGACCTGTTTTTCTTTGTGCTTCACCCATCAATTAAGGTCTTAAGGAGAACATTTTGTGCTTCCCCCAGCAGTTATGGCCGTCAGGAGATTTCTCTGTCCATATACCAGTATGGTGCAAGCACACCATTTTAACCATCTGACTTAATTGACTGCTAAATACATTCTGCCTATGTAATTAATGGAGTAACCTCTGCATATATGTAGACATTTTGCTTGTAATTGCCATATCTACTCTTTCGTTACAGGGGCTGCCCTCTTTTGCTGACACATGTGAAGACTGTTGTTTTTTCTGTTAAAAGATATCACTTTTCATTCCATTGTTCTTGAAATTGACTTATATGATGTCCCTATTATTTCTTCTAATTTCCAGGTTCAATATGAGGAAATAATATCTGATTCAGCTTATTTGGATAGAGTCTTGGAGGAAGGTGCAGCTAATGCTGCAGAGATAGCGGATGCTACTCTCAATAATGTATACCAGGCAATGGGATTTTTGCGGAGATGAGTAGAATCAATGCTTGGGGAAGAATTGTGGGAAAAGACCTGTCAGACAGCAACCTTAAAGTTAACTTTCTGATGATCTATCATTGCCCACAATTATTTGGATTAGACCCATGAGCATATATTTGGTGAGTGAATGAGATAATTTATTGGGATTGCCCCACAATTTTGTTTTAATGCAGCTAGCTCTACCTCTATCATCAAGACAGGTGCCTCTTTTATTCTCTGTTAATTTGGGAACTCTATGTGACATGTTTTTCTTCACAATGTTTAAGCGCATTTGATCTACTGGTAATCTTATGTTGATTTTTGGTTTTCTCCTGTGTCCTTGATGTGGCCATATTGAGTTATTAATGAAATATTTACCATTTTGCTTTATTTATTTTCTCCAACTTCACTCTAAATAGAACTAATTTGTTAATTGTTATAAACCAAAATGAATGTCAGAAAATAAGGGAAATTTGGATGATCGAGAAGGTGCACGAATAAGAATTTGATAAATTTGTATCCTTTGACATGGTTTTAGTAACAATATGTCTGTATACATGGGTAGAATACTTGAGATTATCATGCTTGAAGCATTAGATTTTTAATTCCATGCCCATCCTCTGATCTTTATATGTTATTGTACTTGACCTTCTTGAAAGCTAATCTATCTGTAATAGAAGCCAAACATGATATTTCATGTAGCATCTATCCTGTTTCTGGTGGCATTCTTATCGGCATAAGGGAGTGATGGCAAGAGGGAATATTGATTCTCCAATCAAAGCAAAAAACACCAACCTTATTCCCTTCCCATTCCATCCACTCACAGCTTGTCCTTCTTTTTGCAAAGGAGAGGATGTGACCACGCATAGAGAGGTACATAGATGTCAATTACATTGCAAAACTTCCTCTTTCTTTCTCTCTTTAGTGGGTACCAAGCGAATAAAGGGAGCATGCCTGGCTCCTCTCTAACTCCTTTCTACTTTAATATTTTTGTGGAGAACTGCATATAGGAAATGATTCGCTTGTTTGCTTATCATTGAGTTTCATCACTGAATGTCCTCCGTTTTGTTATTCGTTGATTTTGACAGTCTGCTGATTGCTAATATTAATTGCCCATTTAAATGCGATTATGAAACATGTGTAGACATCATTTATCATGCAGCATAACGTTTAATTACCACAAAGAAAAGGCATTAGGTGCCATAGAAGAATGTGTTATAGCTTTTCTCAACTGTTGAATTTCTGGTGCTGGATAAAATCAGAGTCTAACCTATCAATTGCCCCTTTGTAATTTTCTATTAGTATTATCCTGTGTATAAATTCTGATATGTTTTTCTTTACTGCTGATGTATATCAAGCAAAAGAAAGTACCCGAAAAGGAAATCTTTTATCACATAACTGTATTTTTCTTGTAGCTGCACAGAAAGTGTGCCTCTATTGGAAATCTGTGTTGGTTATGCGCCATACTCTCAATTTTAGAAGGCAAATTAGAAGGAAAAGGAGATGCCAAGGGAACTAATTTTTTTTCTTTTTTGTTGGATTCTGAGAATGAGATAATGTGTACTTGTTAACACGCGTAGCAACCTGGAACGCTTAGCGAGCAATGCTTAAAAAAGGCAAAGATATTTGAGGAATTTGCTCCACGAGTAAGATTCATTGGTCATTTCCAGGGACTCTAGCCGTATGTGCGCCCTTGTTGGGCTATCGTCTGTCTGCCACATGCCGGCAGGTGCTTATCAAAAGAACTAACTTCATTTTTATCACTAATTTCAGAGATTTTATATACGAGTTCTAGATTCTTACTCTTTTACATAGAATTTACAGAAATCTACTGGTGTTCTCGTAAAAGTTAGTTCTAAAGCCGAGAGAAATCATTTATAGAAAAAAAAAAAAATCACTAATTCTATTGCTCTTCCTCTGTTCAGAGCTATCAAACAGCAAAGTTAAATTCTTTTCTAGAACATGATGTGTGCTTGGTTCCTTGTGAAGTCAGGGTTCCGTAAACTATACCATTTTCTAGTTCCTAAATTTATCCAGCTATTTTCATATATTTAACCGTTTTCTGAGAGTAGCTATAAATAATCTAGTAAATAAAATAAACTTGACCTATGTTTGATGTTGAAACATTTTTCTCTTGCAACTATGATTAATTAATAATTCATAGACTCTCTCATATATGGTTGTCCAAAAAATGATCTTACTTAATAATGCCAGCAACGAGGACATTGACTTGTCAAACAAATAAAATTCGTGAAGATATATTGAGAAGTGAAAATATGATATAACTCATGAGCTACACAAATGGAACTCATTTATTTTACTTAGGGCAGCTTATGGTATTACATCACAACTGTGAATATTCTGGGATTTCAGAAGTTAAATTCCAATGACTGTGGAGATGAGAATCATCAGGGTCTGATTTACTAAACTACTAAAACAAGCAAAAGCAGGAAACCACATAAAACCCACATACGTGGACCAATGGTGTTAGGAGTACTGTGACCATAACGATTCACTTTTTTTTACCTTAACGATCAAAGTAACACGTGTCCCTCCTGATATTTTTTTTCTCACTTCTTTCCAATCATTTTTCTCTCTCTAGGGTACACTATATATAGATGGTAGAACTTAGCTTTGTCCATTAAACCACATCAATTATTTTCTCTGTTGTTGTAGTAGCACGAGAGTTCTCCCTTTAAAGTTTGTACATCCCATTTAATTTTGCTGCTACTGAAAAAAAAAAAATGGATAGAAAGCACTTGCATCACCAGATTGGCTACATGAGGAAATCCCTCTTTGATCAGGTTCCCCACATAATTTCTAACATTTTTATACACTCTTGTTATAATTTTATTTTTTATTTTTTATTTTTTGGTTTTTTAGGTGCTAGAAATCATCTTGAGAATCCATAAAAATTGGGTTATGTTTGAAATTTAAATTTTTTTACCGTAGGACTCGAGCTACAAACCGCTTTTTTTTTTTTTTATCTCTTATTTTATACATCATTAAAAGTACTTTAAAAAATAGGAAAAAGGAAAACGATGCCAACAAAATTGTTGCCATTATAGTTCCTTGACAATGAAATTAAATTTTAAAGCTTATTGCTCTACTATTTGCTCGAATATTCAATACAAAAAGCCGATTATGATTTTTGAAAGGGAACAAAAATTTAAAACGATGAAGTGAATCGATGCTCATGCGGCTACTATAAAGCAAGAAAAGACTGACAGAGTTAGTCACCTTTTCTTCTTTCCTTTTTTTTTTTTAAAAAAAAAAAATTTGGAATTTAATGTTCTCATCTTTTCAACATTACATGTGGTTTATTTTTAAGAACGCCAAAAGTTACTTATGGTTGTTTAACATAACAAAAATTAAGGTGATCTAAATGATGGGTTTTTATAGGGCTACCTTGATGATCAATTCATGCAACTTGAGGATTTGCAAGATGATGCAAACCCTAATTTTGTTGAAGAAATTGTGACGTCCTTTTATGGTGATTCAGCTAGACTAATTCAGAACATAGAACAGGCACTGTAAGTAATGTCTTTTGCAGCGATCATTATATGCAAATGTGATACTGGCTGAGACAGTACCATATGAATAAAAATAACTTTTGTTGTAACTATTTTCTTTTACCTGCATTGGTCAATTTGCAGAGTCAACAGGCCTGTTGATTTTGGTAAGCTAGATGATTACATGCACCAGTTCAAAGGCAGCAGCTCAAGGTAATCTGCAGTTTAAACAAATTTTATATATGCTCCATTATCTATCAAAACCAGGGTTCAGTCAAGAAAAAATATGCCATCTGCCACACATCAATTTTAACTTTATTTAGCCATATACTGTAATTTGTTTTCTTACTAAAAAAAAAATGTTCCTTTTTCTCTGACAGCATTGGAGCTAAAAAGGTGAAGATGGAATGCACGCAGTTTAGGGAATACTGTTGCGCTGGAAATATTGAAGGGTAATCAACCTTTTACACATTTAACAATATTTTGAAAATTCTTAGGAAGGGAACTGTTAGGACCCTGGACTTGATCACTGGACATCACTACCCATTAATTATTATTTAGGTTGATTAATTTTGATAGAGGCAAATTAATTAATAATGGTTGATTTTGCAGATGCATTAGGACTTTCAAACAACTGAAGCAAGAACATGCTACTTTGAGGAGGAAGCTTGAAACATATTTTCAGGTTATTGTGTGTTCCTTCTCAGTGGTTACGAAACGTGCTGAAGTTTTCTGCACTAACTTCTTTCCGATTGTACTTACAGATCATGCATGTTTTTTTTTTTTTTTAATGATATTTTCAGTTGGTAAGACAAGCTGGATATGCTAAGACTGCCTGAAGTGGCTAACTAACTAAGCCAAATATATGATTGTGACATGCATAAGGAATCCTGACTAGCATTTTCTGGACTTTCACTGTATAATGTACAGTGTCACCCACTACCCATCAAAATTATATATGTATACATATGGAGGGTTTCAAGAATTTGTCTTTGGCTGTCTAATGAGATATATATATATGTTGTATATGTTGCTCGTATTAAACTAATCTTATTACTAGAGAGTTAAATACTTTATTTCTATGGGTATTATACAGGTTTCTTTATCTTCCAGTTAATCACATTATTAACATATATGGAGTATGGTTGCAACTTACTACAGGATAACCAGTCATGTCTAATATATAACATACGCCTTCATGGGTGTTCTTAAACACCAGAATGACCTTGTTTGGGCTTCCATTTCTGAGGAGATTTGCTGTCTATTTGAACATGCTAACAAAGAAATCCAATTTCATTTCTTCACATCACAGCCCATTTACAAAAAGAAAGATTTGCTTCATGCACCGAACAGATCAAATCAAAATGATGGGTAGACGTCCACTTGTGTATTTGTTAGGTTAAAACTTAGCCACAAAATTGTTATTGCTTATAGATAATTATATAAAAATATAGTAAATTGCCATGTTAAGCTAATTAATAATTCATTAATTCAATATACACGATAAAATTCTGATAAAGTATCCTTTTATTTTTTCTATAAAATTCTGATATAAAATTAAATGTGTCGTACTGAATAATTAGATGAGGGTTAGATTTTTTTCCTGTTAACTAAGAAAAGAATTTGTCAAGCAAATACAACACATGATTATCAAGAACATGATTAGGATGTGAGGCCAGATGGATTCATGGAACAACCCTATTTATGGGTGACTTATGATGTGAATTTACATAGGCAGCATAAACAAAATCATATCAAACTAAAGCTCTATTAAATTAGTACAAATCAATGTTGGGTGTGATTTGATGCTTGAAAATTATGCTTTTCACAGGCTCATGCTAATCACAGTTATCATAAGCCGCTAATTATCACCATCACCAACGTATCTTTCTGCTCTTTTTAAAAGATATTTCCTTGTAACTTTAGAAAAACAGGTACATGAACAAGAGATAACACCAGCTTAATTAATTTCTTGTTATTTTAAACTATAATCATAGCCGCCAAAATCAAGCATGCCATTGATATGAGTGATTGGAGATTGCCCCGGCTGGTTAGCAGGCAAATGTATAATGATAAAACCATTCACCAAGTGATAGGAAACAGAAAAAAAAAAAAAAAGGATAAAAGCGTAAGAAAAAGCTTAGAAAAAGAAAAGGGTCCAAAAGCGCAAACCCTAAAGTGAAGTTGGAAATCATTATGAATGCAGCTTTGTATCATATCATATCATAATAAGTGGAATGTAGGGGTCCGCCACTAGTAGGTACAGAGATGTTAATTTGGGTGTGTAAAAAGTGTTTCTGAACCTAATGATGAAGAGAATGACTTGGGTTGTTTTTTTGTTCCAGTATTCATTGAACACTTCCATTGCCTCCTTTGAAAAGAACAAATCATATATATATGATATATCACAACTTAGGAAAGCAGGCTTTGCCTTTCCCTCTCCACTTACTTACCCCACGAAAACTTTGGTTGTTTTGGCATCCTAGCACATGATAAGTGTCACATTTTCTTTTACTAAATATTTAGTTTCTATTTCATAATTCAAAGGGTTATTTTAAGAAACAGATAGTTACGGTAATCTATTACTTTATAAAAATAGACCTTCAATCAATCACTGAACTGTTACTACAAAATCAACAACGGACATGAAAGGAAAAGGAAATAGCTCAAAATTTTTGGCACTGATAAGTGGGAAATGTGTAGCATACATGTGAAGATAGTGAATGTGCCGAGACATTTTTAGTAGTAATAGCTACCTGCAGCCAAGTGGGTTTTACTTGGTAGTCTAGTGGTCCATTAACAGTTTAAGTCGTCGCTGAAGGAGTCAAATAAGTAAAACCCTACACGTTTCCTATATTTGTCTGAATCAAACTCAATCAGGTTAAAGCCAATTTGATACTTATACTCATTTTTCGATCTCTCTAATCCTCTATTCCCGTAATTAATAACAAAAAATAGAAATTTTTCACATTTAATGTATATACCATAATAAATAGATGAATAACACATAGTATAAATATTTTATATTTTGATATCAGATACATACGCTATTATTTAAAATTAATAAACACGTATCAATCATTTACCGGTTTCGTATATAGCAAGTGCGTCACCTATATTTCCTATATATACATGGTTGGTTTAATCTTATCTTATATCTGCAACTTTTGAAGTATCGTCATTACATGAGGAGATTTGACTTTAATTTGTAGTTGGAGAAATAATATAATGAAAATGCTTTCCATATAAAGTGCCTGACTCAGAATAATAAGTCAATAATAATATAATTTATTAAAATAAATAAGAAATATAAGAAAAAAGAAAGTCGCAGCCAAACACCCGAAATACAGTATTTTCTTCCTTCACATGTCATTTTCACATTGGATTATGGCTTCATATATAATATTTACATGGGATAGTAGATTCAGAACCTGAATTTCTCATGTAGAGAGACTTGTTTCCTTCAACATTTTGCCTCAAAAAACCGAGCTCATCAATACCTTAAACAAAGGCACAGACCAGACCAGTGAGTTTTGAGTTATAGAACAGTGTTAGTTTCACAGTTGTTAAGTTTTTAATTCGATAAGTTGTTGAACTCGGCGAATTATAAACAAAATATTATGGTGGAATTGGCTTAATTTTTGATATTATAATACGAAATTTAAATTAAAAAATGTATTATAAGAATAAAACCTAAAGAAAAAGAAAGATTTTCTTTAATTTAGGTGACTTCTTATCTTATAAATAAATAAAAACGAATCATCTGTTTTATCCACTACACATTTAAAAAATAATTTGAACAATTAGAATTAATATTAAAAAACAAGTGAACTTAAACATGGTTATACCTCATTTGGAAACCCCATGCCAATTTTTTCAATAATAATTTTGTTTCTGAAAGCAAAATTACGTAGGAAGACAATTAGGAAATGCACAGGTTCTTGCAACATCTGTCTCAACTATGAGGATACTATGTAGAGAAACCTTGAAGAAGTTTTTTATTCTGAAGGGAATATATATAGTTGATTAGTTGACCTAGCTAAATGGATAGACTCAAGCTAAAAAATAATGGAAAAGTAAGTATATATTAATACAATATATGATTGATATATATTTATTAATTTTAAAAATAATCGGTCCGGATTCGAAACATAGGCAATTAGCTTGTACATATTGAATAAAATAGCAACAATTGATTAAATGTTATTATATTAGGGCGTGTGTCATGTGTATGTCAAGTCTGTAGTGGTAGTGACCACAGGTCTCATATATTGTATGGTTGCTTGCGCGAGTAAGTGTGTAACCTCTGCATTTTCCCTTTTGTAGTGAAGTTAGGAGCCCAGGAATCTTATATAGAATTTCACCTCTTGCTTCTTTATACATACATATCGTTCCTTTTTGTTGAAACTAATTGTTAAACAAAGTCAAAAACCCACTTCTTTTATAACCCCACTATCCATTTTTGCCATATGATCTATACTGTGTTTCTTTTAGTATTGCTGATATTTCGTGTTTAATTTTTAATTTCTTTTCTCCCTCCAAGGAAACCAACTACTGGCAGAGGAAGATGGAGGAATATACTGAGTTTTCCAATCTGATACCTGAGGAAGGAAAATGGCAAAATAGCCACAAGGCAACAGAGGAGAAAAAGCTTGAGCTGAGGCTAGGTCCTCCAGGAGAATTCCTCGGTTTTCACAAAGTCACTAGCCTTACTAGTGGAAGCAAAAGAGTTCTTGATGATCAAGACAGTTTTGAAGGAAAGACAGGAGAGAAAAACTGGTTGAGTAATAGGCATGAAATGCAATGCAAGAAGTTTTCATGGTCGTCGTCGTCGTCGTCATCATCATGTGCCTGCTCTTTACGTTCTTCAACTTTCCAAAGAGAGGGAAAGAATAAGGAGATACAAGAACAACCAAAGGGTACTTCTTCTTCTTCTTCTTCTTATCTTCAATGCTCTACAGTTGTAGAGTTACACTGCCCAGATAAGAAGAAGGCATGTTCTGGTCATCCTAGTGCTTCATTTCCTGCTGCTGCTGCTGCTTCTACCAGAGATGGGACCAGTGGCTCCCATGAAAGGTTATCTTGCCTTTTCTTTTCTTCTTTTTTCTTGCTTTTCTTGCTTTTGGCAGGAAATCATCATGATCGTTTTCTTGAAGTGTTGCTTTCTGTTTCTTGTAAATAAAAACAAACTAGGGATAGGACATGCCTTCTTATCTTGATCTTTGAAATTCAAAGGATTAAAAGAGAGGAGGAAAGGAAGAAGGAAAACATGGTAGACATGTATTTTCCAAAATAAATAAGACCCAAGTTAGTTTCAGGGTGGTAAAAATTATTCCTAAGATCACCTATAGGTTAAACTGTTTTAAGTAAATGTAAAATAAAGATTTTCAAAGATTAATTGCAGTCCAGGATTCAATTACTCACTAATTAACCATCCATTTGGACTTCAAATTTTTTGGATTTTATATGGATGTGAAACCAATCATATTCTTTTCTTTATCAATTAGTTATCGATATTGTTCAAACTTTCTTCTACCCCCATATTTAATTTTGTTTATTAGACTCTATAGAAGAAATTAGCATAATGTCCCCAGATTAGCGTGGATCCTTGTCTATTCTCTCTGTACGGCCAATTGGTCCCCCTTTTGTCAAAATTTTTCTCCTGTACTATTAACCATGTTGCCTGTAAATCTTCTCCTGTATATAAAATCTGCAAATTGACTCTTTGATGCTATACACAATAAAAAGAAAGAAGAAATTAAAGTTTCTCCAAGTTCACAAATCTTAAATCTTAAAATGTTGAATTCTATCTTTCTGATTCTGCAATTTTTGCTCTAAAACAAAGCAGAGTTGCACCTTCAGCTGCACCATTGGTTGGATGGCCTCCAATCCGGTCATTCAGGAAACACCTTGGAAGCAGTAACAACTCGAAGCTGGCATCTGATTTACCAGATAAAAATCCAACAGGAGGGTTCAATTTAAAACCTGAAAGTTTCAGAAATGGTTTATTTGTAAAGATTAATATGGAAGGAATCCCCATTGGAAGAAAAATAAATCTCAATGCCTACGACAGCTATGAAAAACTATCCATTGCTATTGATGAGCTCTTCAGTGGACTGCTTGCAGGTTATTAAAGGAACTCGTTTCCACTTTTTTTTTTTTTGTTGCAATATAATTTGCTATAGTTATTTATTTGTGGGTGTTTTTTTTTTCTTTTTTGGTTTCAATTTTAGCTCAAAGGGAAACTTCTGCTGCTAGAAATATAAACAGGATTGATGAAGCAAAAGCAGCTGCAGGTTCATCATCAGGAGTTGGAAATGGAGAATATACGCTAGTGTACGAGGATAGTGAAGGCGACAGGATACTTGTTGGAGATGTCCCCTGGCAGTAAGCTTCTGTTCTCGTTTTCTTTTCTTCTTTCTTTCTGAAGTATTTCTGAAAGAACATTCAGTCTGTTGTCAGCATTGCACTCAATTATGAGATAACATTGAGTAACTGTGAGCCTGACAAGTACATGAAGCAAAAAAAATGTACCAACTTAATTATTACAGTGAATATTACTGTAATTACTAATTAGATGATCATTTATCTATATAATGTCTTATCGTTTCAGGTATATCAGTTTCTATGAATACTATTCACGTACCATTTATTTATTTATTTATTTTTATTTGCTACAGCATGTTTGTATCAACAGCAAAGAGGCTGCGCGTGCTGAAGAGCTCTGAACTTTCCAGTTCAAGAAGTGAGTGTACTTTCTTGTCGTAAAGTTGATAAGATTCCAGTTTGAGCTTGACAAGTAATGATAATGAATTTTAAAACATAATTAATCAATCACAGTTGCAGTTGGCAGCGGAGAGGAAGACAAGGCAGACAAGACACCACTTAACTCTGTAGTGGAGATTGAAAGAAGAAGAAGAAGAAGAAGAGGATGAAGTGGAGAATAAAGTTCTTCATTGAGTGGATTGATGTCTACATAGCATAAAGCCCCCTATCCTCCACTTATTAATTAATTAGTTTTCCTAATCCTTCTTCTTTTTCTTTCATGACAACAAAATTTCTTCATGGTGAAGAAGAAGCAGAAAAACTTCGTCTTCTTTTTGTCTCTGTTTTTCTTTTTGAGTTTGTAAAATAAGTTTCTTGATGCGTAAATGCATCTTCGATTTGGCCTGCCAATGTGCATGCCTAATCACTATTTCCTCGTTCTACCATCGCTAAATAAAAAAATAAAAAAATAAATAAAATTTCAAACAATTAATCAGAAATATATATTTTCCGAATTAGTCTCAACATAAATAAATATATATTTCAATTTCAACTGTATCTTATATTAATTTTTATTTAAATTTATAATTTAAAAAGACAACTAATTAATATTTTTATCACAAATTTAATCTAAGATAAAAAATAATTTCTTTTAAGTATTACCTTTATTTACTTTATTATTTTTTTTTTGTAAATTTTTTTATTTTTATTTTAATAATTATCTTTTTGTTAAATCTTTATCTCTATTTTGTATCTCAATAATATTTTTTTTATATTTTTTTTTCTTTCTTTTTCGTCTCTACTGCCGTGTGAACTTGATTATGCTTATTAAAAGAATAATAGTTATGAATAAATAAAAATATTTTATTTTAGAATTAATAATATGACATTAAAAATCTCACCTATACGTATTCTTTCACATATTTTATATCTAAATATAAAAAAAATTATTAACTCACTAATTTTAATGTTAGTAAGCAGAATATATTTGTAATGTTGATTTTCTCATTATAAAATTTTAAAAATCGTTATTCAAAAATACTTTTGAAAACAAATTAAAAATATGAATATTTATTTCAAAATTTTAAAATAATTAGATAAATTATTAAAAAAATACAAAATTTAGGATTTAATTAATAACTAGAATTTTAAAATAAAATAAATTTATTATATATAATATTAAAATAAAAAATATTATAATAATATATCATTTAAAATAGTAAATTTTGGATTTGAAAATTCTAAAAAATGAGAGATTCATAGAATGTTTACTTTTGAAAGGATAGGTAAATCAATAAAATCCCAAATCTGCAATCTTTCAATTCAAACCATCCTATATATATTTGCACCATCCTAATTAATAAAATAAATAGTAATTAATTTTTCACCTCAAACGTTAAATTAATACATTTTGTTCCCCGTCTTCTTATGTTTGTAAAAAAAACTTTTGGTCCTTTCAAATTATGCAATTTGTCATCCGTATAGTGAGATCAATAATGCTAATTTTGAAGTAATAGTTACCGAAATACATATTATTTTTATTACATATTAGAATTACATAATGCTAATTAACTTTAAACTTTACTGTAAGTTAAAGATATGTTATTATCGATAAGTTATATAATATATAATAAAAAATACTGTATTTTTTATTTTTTTTCAAAAATATGGTGTGATAATTTTTTAGTTATTTTATTAAAAAACAACTAAAACTGTAATTTTTTATAAGAAAAATAAAAAATTGTATTTTTATATTTTCATACAGTGAAAATAAAAAGAATTATATACAATATTTTTTATAAAAGATAAGAAAAACATGAATATTTTTATTATTTTTTCAAAGAAAAAGGTTACTGGGCCTGAGCCATACAACATAGAGCAGGCTGAAGGAGGCCCATTTGACGGAGCAAAAGCTTCATAGGTATCTTATTCTGTATTGAGAAGATAAGAAAAAACGGTTTCATTTCCATTTATCAATTTGATATTCAGCATAAGCCCCCATAATTATTCAAGATTGAAAAACTTGAGTTTTATTTGAGCATTTCCTTCTCTCTTTTTTCTATTCATTAGCCGCGGCTCAATGAATTGTAGCTATAAAAGAGATATTTTCTTTAATGTTTACCATAAAAATAATAAAATTTTATTATTATAGATAGAAAGTAGCCGTAAAATAGAGTTTAGGTGTTTATTAGATTAAATTGAAAATTAAGATGTTCAAATGACTAACGCTATGTTGGTTGAAACCCATAAAAAAATTAATTTTATTTGGAAAAAAAAACATGAGAAAGAAAATAAAATAGAAATAATAAAATTAAAAGAGATATTTTGATGTTATAGAATGTAGTGATTTAATAATGTGGAATTTATTTAAAAATTTTATTTATTTTGTTATGATTTAGTTTAATTATAATTAATTCTATATAAATTTGATTATGTAGAATCTTAAATTAATTTTCAAATTATTCAAAGCATATAAATTTTTTATTTATAAATAAATTTTAAAAATTTTATGAATTTCAACTAAATATAATATAAGTGTTTAAAACTTAGGTGTTTACATATGTATTTTGCTAAAACAAATGTATATATAAGTGAATTAAAAGATAATGTTTTTTCTTAAATGCAAAAAAAAAAAAAAGATAATGCTGCTCTCATTTAAGAAATAAAAGAAAGACGTCCGACAACAATGCATAGAGTTTTGTTATTCATAATTAAATTGGGAGATTGCGATCCCTCATAGCATTTCATATTCCTATCTTTATTAATTACTACATATTCGCTCTGTACTTTATCTCGTGTTTTGGAGGATTTAGCAATCTTTGCAGAATCCAAAAGATTGATGTTTCTTTATGCCCTTTTTCTTGGCATCTTGATATATAATTATATATATATTTTACATTCATTTTATTTGGCTTTGGCATCTTATTAATATATTACATTATGCTTTTGGATTTGGCACCAGTCTTATAGCCACCTTCGGTTTCCTTCTGACACTCCATACTCTATGATATGCATAATTAGATTTATTAAGGAATAAAGAGCCGAGCCTCTCTTTGAGACTACATTTTTCAATATTTATAAATATAATAAGAACATTTATTCTAAAAAAAGAAACAAAAACGAAGAATGTTATGAGCTTTTCTAAGTATCATAACTATTCTTTTGCAAGATATGATCAATAATATCATTACCTCAGTAAGGTTTAACCAATAACTTAATTACCCTCCATCACTCTCTCCTTCACACCCCTCTCTTCTCTTTAGTAGCTAGGGCAGCTTTACAAAACACAACCATGTGCTTACATCTAGTATGGTAATTGAAATTGTTATAAGTTATCTCACATCTAAAAAGGAGCATATTAAAATGACATGTAAGATATGAAAATCACCCAAATGATTAATTTTAGTTATTATAGTTGAACAATAGTTTAAAAAAGAGTCAAATTTCTGCTTATATTATTGACTTTTCTACGCTCTACCTATTATTATCCCACTTTTTTTTTTTAATTCAATTAAACCAAGTTTCTAATATAATAATTAAGAAAAACAAGCATATTGCATGGCCTAAAATTAAAGGTGCTTAGAATTTAATGCAATGCAGTAATAAATAATGTTTCCGAGCAAAGGAGAGTCCCATTTGGATATATAATGGAGAAGACTACGTGCTTTAAGGGCATCTTTGAATCATTTCCAATCATGTTAAGCCACGTATTAACTAAAAACAATTAGAGAGGCATATATAACAGTGTTCTTACATTTATAGACCACTATCTGCTCATGCATATATCATTCTCTACTTGCATGTTAATTTCTTTGTAAAATAGAATTTGATTCTTGGAAAGGGAGAGAGAGAGAGAGAGAGAGAGAGAGAGAGAGAGAGAGAGAATGGTGAGTTTGGTAGAGGAGGGATTTGAAGGAGAGTTTTGTGAGGGTGTTGGTAGTACTCTTGCTTCTGGCAAACTCAGTGATAATGGCGAGCTGGATGATGATGGCAAACCCAGACGGACTGGTAACTATACATACATATCCTATATTTCTTGCTTCCACAACAGTTCTCCAATTAAATTCTGCAACCATTTTTTAAATTTAAAGCATCTTAAATTGTGAAGATATTCGTTTGAAGAGCCACATTTTGACAATCAAACTCTTTAAAATTCTTAACCACGTTTTCTTAAATTTCAAAAAGAAATTCTATTTATTTTTATTTAATTTAAAACTTTTAGAATATATATTATTTACTTCTTATTTTTCTTATATGGATATAGAAGTAAATTCTTTTTATTTTTTTATTTTAATTTATAATGAATAATTTTATTTGTTTATTTTTATTTTCATTCAAAGACATTATTGATAATGATCAGTTTATCAGTTATATCATGTTGTTAATAAAATATTTATAGAATTAATATTTATAATATAATTTATGTCTGTAAATATAAAATTCATAAATATTTTTTTCAATGTTTTCTTGTCCTATCTTTTAAGAAATTCTGAATTCATACCGTATTACATGTCGTCTTGTTTTTCCTTTATGTTGTCATGCAATCTAAGAAGCATCATCTATTTAGATTCGAAGTAGTATAACTATTTTAAGCTTTGAATATTATTAACTTAATAAACCAATACTTTCGATTGACGTTTAATAATTTTTCAATCAATTAAGAATATATTACTTATTAGAGAATCAACTATAATTATATTTATACTATTTAAACATAATTCAAAGAGAAAATTTAAGATTTAGAATTATATTTTTTATTCTTTCCCATGTAAAAGAAAATAGTTACTAACAATAAGAACTGATGTTCAACTTCTATTCATACCATAAATGGAAGATCCTATTATTTCCAAAAATTATTTAAATTAACTCATTGATTTTTCCATTACCATTCTTTTTATCACAAAAATAAAGGAACTAAAACAAAGTAGAAATGTGCGGTAAATGGTAATTTTTTAAGCTATGCATTTACTAATTAAAAGGGTGTAGTTAGAAGCAGGGTTAACTGCGAGGTCAAGTAAAAAACGGTGTCGCTTCAGACGCGTCCTTCAATATCATTACAACCTGGCCTCTATTTAGATTTTAAGAATAAAACTTTGTCAACCTCAGCCAAATGCTTGCACGATAGCTTTGGACAATCCTCTGTTAATGTTTAGGTACTAAGTAGAGCTCATTAATGAGATTTTTGTAGTGTTTTTCTGGTAGATTTGGTGAATTAGTGAGTCTAAAAAATACGGAAAGCTGTTATAAACCAATTAAAAAAAGAAAGATGCAAAAAATTTAAAGATGGTGAGAGCTAATATAAAAATAGGGTGATGAAACTAATGCAGGGACTGTGTGGACTGCGAGTGCACATATAATAACAGCAATCATTGGGTCTGGAGTTCTTTCACTTGCCTGGGCAATGGCACAAATGGGATGGATTGCTGGCATCGCCACCCTCTTAATTTTCTCATTCATTACGCTTTATACTTCTGGCTTCTTAGCCGACTCCTACAGGTCTCCTGATCCAGTAACTGGCAAGAGAAATTATACATACATGGAAGCTGTCAAAGCCAATCTAGGTAATATCAAATTCGTTTTAGCATGCAGACTTTGTAAGTTTTAGAATTAAGCAGCCATTTTTCGGGGTAAATAATTTTATTTACACTTACATTACTGGAAAATGAATCAGGTGGAAATATGTATAAGCTTTGTGGTTTAGTCCAGTATACTTACATGGGTGGATTGGCAGTGGGCTACACTATCACTTCTGCTATATGCATTGTGTAAGTCTACAGCTATATGTTTGTTTTTTTTTTTTTTTTTCAAAAAAGAGAAAAAAGAAAGATTGTATATGCAGGTGTTACTGACTAATACTGGATTCATTCAGGACATTTTTGTTTAATCTGTGTGCTATCTTAAATAGGGCCTTGCTTAAATCAAATTGTTTCTACAAGAGAGGTCATGGAGCTCCATGCAAGTATTCCAGTAATCCGTACATGATTGGAATGGGAGTTGTAGAGATTGTACTGTCTCAAATCCCTAACCTCCATGAGATGTCATGGCTCTCCTTTCTTGCATCACTCATGTCCTTTGGGTATGCATCCATTGGAATAGGACTCGCCCTTGCAAAGATCATTTCAGGTAATTAGCTTCTTTATATGAATAAAATCACCCATAGTAGCACACAATTTCTTTTTCCATTGATGATATTGATCGATTAGTCCGCGTTTGGATGTAATGGATAGAGGTTTTGCACAGGGAAACGAGAAAGAAGTACGCTGACTGGAGTGGAAATTGGGGTGGACTTGAGCCAGGCTGATAAAATTTGGACGATGTTGAGAGCAATCGGTGATATGGCATTTGCTTGCTCATATGCTGGGGTCCTGATAGAAATCCAAGTATCATTCAAATCTCGTTAAGAAACATTCAATAAGAGATTTCATTCTTATCTGACACCCCAGTTAAGTAATAATCCGTCTCACTTGTCTCATCCAATTATTGCTTGGAATTGAATTTCAGGACACACTAAAATCATCACCGCCTGAAAACAAAGTGATGAAGAAGGCTAACACGATAGCGATTCTAACTTCAACAGCTTTCTATGTAATGTGCGGTTGCCTTGGCTATGCTGCATTAGGGAACCGTGCACCCGGCAACTTGCTGACGGACTTCGGCTTTTCTGAACCCTTTTGGTTAATTGACATTGCTAATATTTTCGTGGTGCTGCATCTAATAGGAGCATATCAGGTATAGGCTATAGCTAGACTGGATTTTCCTCTTACATAGAACAATCTAATCAGTGACTGTCTACCTCGTAGCATTTAGCTGTTACATTTTTAGATTCTCTTTCTTAATTCATTTTCAATTACACTGCTAGAGCCCATTTAAGTAATCCAAATCAATCTTAATATGGACAGGTATTATCCCAACCAGTCTTAAATGTCGTTGAGACATGGGCTATCGCAAGGTGGCCAAAATCAAAGTTCGTAACTAATGAGTACCCAATAAGTATTGGCAAGCAGAAGTTGAACATCAGTGTGAACCTGTTGAGATTAACCTGGAGATCAGCGTACGTTGTGATAGTAACTGTCATTGCCATGGTATTGCCCTTCTTCAACGACATACTTGCGCTGCTGGGAGCCATCGGATATTGGCCAATGGCGGTATATTTCCCGGTGGAGATGCACATTGCTCAAAAGAAGATTCAGAGGCAAACGGTCAAGTGGTTCTGTCTCCAGCTAATGAACTTGATTTGCTTAATTGTTTCCATTGCTGCAGCTTGTGGTGCCATTCAAGGACTTGATCATTCTCTCCAGACTCATAAACTTTTCAAGTTTTAAGCCCTATCCAAATTCAACACAAGTATATAGAAAATGATCATCTCACTTATTAGCTTACTTTCCATTCTCTATGCAAGCAAGTGTAAACATAGATAATGTTTTTTTTTCCCTTATTAATGAAATTTTTAGAGTTTCTTTTTTAAAGGAATTGTTATTTATAGTGAACAAAAAAGTTGAAGTTTTATTCCAAACGATCACTTAATTCTACAGTTATTTAAGTTTAATCACTAAATCTTAATTTTCTCCGCTTCAATTGGATAATAATTTAATCATCTATTTAATTAAACATTGACACATTACAACAACAATACTATAAAAAATGACTAGGAGAAAATGTTAATTTTTTAATTTAAGATGATTAAACTACAATAAAAATAAAAATTAAATGATTAAAATTTATCTATGAATAAATTAAAATTAAGTTCGAAAGTTAATATCATAAATATAATCTTAAATTTTCAGGAAAAATTTCAAATTTGAAATTTACAAAAAATTAAAACTATTGAGAGATCATATAAAAGATTCAATCCAGATAAAGTTTTCATGGTAAATTTAGTTTTCCTTTTGTTAATAAGAGAAAAAGAAAAGAAGGATATGTTTAGACTTTAAACCGATATATTTATTTAACTAGCTAAACATTAAGAAGCAAATATATAAAGAACAGAGGTAGAATCAAATCCATAAAGTTGGAAGATGTACCCATCCCATGTACTTATTCATAGATTGCATTTCTTTATGTTTAATGCAGAATCCATCTCACTTATTACCCATTAGTTATTATAAAGACAAAAGAAAGCTTCATGCTTAATATTTGACCTTTGTGAGTGGACTAACTGAATAAAAACCTGTGGTTTTTCAATAAGAGGTCTCCCCACTTTTGATATTTTATGTAAGAAGGGGAGTTTGGCCTCATGGGTTGAGAAGGGACACCCTATAAGGACTGCCCAAAGAATCAATGGGTGGATTTTTTTTATTTTTTTTTTACCAACTTCCTTCTACTTCTCCAACTTGTGGCTTTGTTTATGATTCTTTTCAGAACAAAATTCTTGTAAATAATGATTAATTTCAAGTTGGATATGTTTAGAATGATTTGTTTGACTAAATGTTAAAAAGTAACCAATCATTGATCTCTATCACATTCTTCTTCTTCTTAGTTATGCTAAGTATTCCTAGGAAAATATTTTACATCAGCCAACTTACTGAAATCCCAAATGGGATTAATGTTAGGTGCATGTCATCACATTCTCATCAGAATAAATGGGAAAAAGGACTCAGCATTCTACCATTCTACATATCAGGCTTTCTTTTGCTCTCTCATATATATATATATATAATCATTTTACATCTGCCGTTAATTTAAATATGATGATGCGTACCGAAATGTCATAAATATTATCACGCATTTGACTATAGCAAGAAAAATTAAAATCAAAATCTTTTTCCGAGCAAACCTCTCTATCAATGCTTTTGGCATCTCCCAGGCAAGAATTTGATCCTATTATTAACTGAGGAAACTCATTTTTATTAAATGAAAATATGGTAAGTAGAGTTTATTTAAGAAATTTATAGGGTAATAAGTTATTATAGAGTTAATGATAATTAATTATGCAAGTGATAATGTTTTATATTTTATTTCAATTGATTGCAACTTGTAACCTGGTAGTAGTGAATCGATCATAATGCAATTGATTAAACTTGGTAAATAATTGCATTTCCTGTGAGAATCCAAAGCTATCTTTCTTTGTTCTGTAGCCTTCAGCTACCTCCACTTACAGTTACACCAACCCACCCAACAAAATTTATATATATATAAAATAAAAAAAGTGAAAGGGAAAACAGTTTTAATTTTTAAAGAACAAAAGAAGAAAAGAAACCTCCCCACCAAATATAAAAGAGCAAGAAAAAGCTAGCCAAATGCAAATAAACAAAACAAAGAAAAAAAATTAAATGCATATTTGTATTACATAAAGATATATAAATATTATAAAAAATATGTTAAATCAAATTAAAACTTATAGATATTTAATTATTAAAAAAATAAAATTAATATGTCTATTAAATTAAATCAGAAATTAAAATATTAAATTTACTAATTGATACAAATTGAATGCTATAAATATGTATTTAATAAGAAAAAAAAATTGCAAGAACCTCAGCACGAAGGACCACTGAAATCAGTAAAGAGAAAGACTACACAGACAAACATCTCGCCTATTTATAGATGAAGTTGCTTATCATTGAGCCTCGTGCAAATTAAACACACACTTCGATTCATTTTAGCAAACTTTTTTTTTTTTAAAAAAAAAGTGAGAAGAATGAGGGGAAGTGTGATGGATCAAGAATTCCAAGTTCAAGAAATTTGCGAATCTATTATTGTTACTTGCAATGATGCAGGTGAAGAGCTAGATGATGATGGCAAACCCAGAAGAACCGGTATTATAAAATGATACCCCTTTATTCTCTCTCTCCCTCTCTCTCTCTCTCTCTATATATATATATATATATATATATATATTATAGCTAGGACTCTGGAATGTTTATAAGGTTCATGCACAGATGATAACCCACAATGTTGAATTAGTGAAACCCCAATTAAATTCTGAATTAGTTAGTGTTCAAATGCAGGGAATAAGTGGACTGCAAGTGCACATATAATAACAGCAATAATAGGGTCAGGAGTACTGTCACTAGCTTGGAGTATGGCACAACTTGGATGGATCATTGGAGTAGGCACTCTCTTATCTTTCTCTTGCATTACCTATTACACCTCCGCTCTCCTCGCAGATTGTTACAGATGCCCAAATTCCCTAACCGGGAAAAGAAACTACACTTACAAGGACTCTGTTCGCTCCTACTTGGGTAATTAATTTACAACTTTTTCCTAAAAGATACTTCTTGTCTAAGAATAAAATGATTAATTATCGATTGATCTTCAATAATCATTCAGGTGAAAATATGCACAAGGCTTGTGGGTTTGTTCAATGTATATTCCTAAGTGGGTCTACAATTGGTTATACAATTACAGCATCTATAAGTATGGTGTAAGTTGGCACCTTATGAATTCTTTTAATTTAAGTTCAGATTTGTTACTTATGTTAGGGTTTCTTTTTCTGCAGGGCTATAAGGGAATCAAATTGTTATCATAAGCAAGGACATGAAGCTTCTTGCAAGTATTCAAGTAACTGGTACATACTTGGAGTGGGGATTGCTGAGATATTCGTGTCTCAAATCCCAAATTTTCACAAGCTTTCGTGGCTTTCCATGGTTGCTGCTCTTATGTCTTTTACTTATGCATCTATTGGGCTTGCACTTGCATTCACCAAGGTTATCTCAGGTAAAGTAAATTTAAATATTATATATATATATATATATATGTATTAAATTTAGATTCGTCTGAATTCAAATCAGAAAAGAAAAATTATTTTTCTAATGCAGTGTCAAATACTCCCTAGCACAAATTATAAGAAAAGAATGTTATCCAAAAAAAAAAGAAAAAGAAAAGAAAATAGTATTACCAAAAGAATTTTGGGTATTAGAATAATGTTGGATTCTGAAACTGCTAGTTGGAACTTGGAATCCAGTCATGGGATGAGATTATACGTTTGAAATTAAACTTCATTTGTGTAGCCCAAGTCTGTCTACTCCAACCATTTAAGGACAATACAACTTGTAGTAAGTGAATATAATATGGGAGTTTATGATTTTTTTTATCTTTTTTTATTTTTACTGTTTTAAAATATCAAAATTACGGTTTCTTAAATTTACGGTTTTAGTTAATTTTTGGCTTTCATTTGATTGTTTTTAGATAAAACAACTAAAAAATAATTGACAACAACTACATTATAAATTTTAAAATAAAAAATAGAAAATATATCTTTTTTTTTAAAAAATTATGTAGTAAAAATAATTTTTTTTTATATTGATTTTAGGATATTTTTGAAAATTTTTATTATCTAGGCTGACATTTTTGGATGATTACTTTCACTAACCTTGTTGCTTTTATTTTTACTATTTGTTTTTAGTTTCTGTATTTCAAATTCAAACGTTTTTTTTTTTTCAAATAAGAAAAAAACATTAACTTCTATGATTTTTCTGAGTTGGAAGAACCTATTTTCCTGTCTTAAAGAAAGTAAAATAGTAAAAACAAGAATA
The DNA here is from genome assembly GCF_019578655.1 of Ricinus communis. Classification (NCBI taxonomy): domain Eukaryota; kingdom Viridiplantae; phylum Streptophyta; class Magnoliopsida; order Malpighiales; family Euphorbiaceae; genus Ricinus; species Ricinus communis. Next base: position 30,815,400 of record NC_063258.1, read on the forward strand.
TCTTTAATATATTTTACTTGAAAAGTAACTGAAAAGTAAAAAAAGTAGACAGAAAACTAATACTAATGGATAATCATAGAAAAAGCTTGCCGATTTATTTTTAACGCAATTATAAAGAATGAGCCTCCACAAATACATATTTCAACTTCAATAAAACCTAGAATTCGAGTTTTCATCTCATGTTTATATTATTTGTAAATTGAAACTGTAAAGAAACTGATATTTGTATGGTGTGGCAGGAGAAGGAGGAAGAACAAGTTTGACAGGAACAGAAATCGGGTTGGATTTAACAAAAACAGATAAGATTTGGAGCATGTTTAGAGCAATCGGTGATATGGCATTTGCCTGTGCATACTCTCCCATTCTGATTGAAATCCAAGTAAGAAAACTAATTAATATAATGTTCTATAAACTTTTTTTTAATATAAAAAAAAAAAATGCTTCTGATACTGGTAAGTGTTTCAAAAATTATAAGGATACACTAAGGTCGTCACCACCAGAAAATAAAGTGATGAAGAAAGCTAATGGAATAGCTGTATTGACATCAACAAGTTTCTATTTGATGTGCGGTTGCTTTGGCTATGCTGCTTTTGGTAACAATGCACCAGGCAACTTGCTTACTGGCTTTGGATTTTACGAACCCTTCTGGTTGATTGACTTGGCCAATCTTTGCATTGTGGTTCACCTTTTGGGTGCCTACCAGGTACTTCCTCCCTCCCTACCGCACATCTCCATTATCTTTCTCGACACCCAATTCTTTAATGCACTTTCATACACTGAATATATAATAGTACAAACCTGTGTTGCGCTGGATGTAATTTGATTCAGTTAATATTAAGTTTTATTCTTTTCAAATGGTATGTAAAATAATTATATTGAGATATCCTATTATATAGATGCAAATTTTTGAAGTCCCTAAATCTCAAATATCATAAAAGAAAAAACCACTTTAAATTTTGTATGGGTCAACAAAATTATTAATAAATAACAAAATAATTAAGAATTTTGATAAAGTTTATGCACATTGAATAAATATAATAATTAAGAATCTAATACCTCCGTAAAAATATTTGTATAATGAATATGGAGGTAATATAAAATGAGATAAAAAGCTAATACTTATAGATAGATATGTAAGAAGAATACTAAAAAAATCTAAAGAAACACGACATAAAATTTATCAAATTGTCATTCTTTAAATGGGGGAGTCACGGCATAAGAGCATTCTAATATAATATAATATAATATAATTAGATCACATTGTAATTGTCCCAAAAAATACTTATGAAATCTTTTCATAAAGAAAAAATTTAGTTTAAAATAATTTATATAGATTTCTTTTGACAGGTACTATCCCAGCCTGTATTCAGCACAGTCGAGACATGGATCAGAACAAAGTGGCCCAAATCCAAATTTGTAATGGAGGAGTACCCACTAAGTATTGGGAAGAGAAATCTCAATTTCAAAGTCAACTTGTTAAGGGTATGTTGGAGAACAGGATTTGTAGTGGTGGCAACTCTGCTTGCAATGGCATTACCTTTCTTCAATGACATACTAGCACTCCTTGGAGCCCTTGCCTACTGGCCCATGACTGTTTTCTTCCCTTTAGAGATGTACATTTCTCAAAACCAAATTAAACGACATAGCGTTAGGTGGTTCTGGCTTGAGCTTTTGAATTTGGTTTGCTTCCTTGTTACTATAGGTGTGGCATGTAGTGCTATCCAAGGTCTAAATCAAGGTCTCAGAACCTACAAGCCTTTCAAGTTTTAAAATTTGCAACCCATATCCTTGCTATTAGTTGTATAACTAAATTTGTAATCTCTATCTCTTTAAAAGGTTGGAAGAGATTAATAAGTAGAGGCTATAGCAAATGCCAGGCACACACCCTTTTTTGTTTTCCTTCTCCTGTGTCTTCTGATTATATGATATCATGATGCATGTTTCCCTATCTCTCAATTCTTTTATATCTTTAACAGGGGCCAACATGTTGTTTTCATCACCTTAGACTTCTCTTTCTCTCCGTCCTTTCATTTTTCCTTTTTTAATTTTACAGCAGTTAAGTTTTGAACCAAAATCCAACTTTAACGTAACTTTAAGCATAAAAAACGTGTGCACACACTCATGTTTTTCATAATGTTCATCTTTTTGTCTTCTATTGCTGCTTTGTGATTCTAACTTCCTTGTAAGACAACACAAAGCTGCTTTTATAGTGTCTATGGGTTTGATTAAATAACATGAGCATATTTTTCAAGCAAAAGGTCCACAACTAGGAAAAGGGGCTTTTGGTTTTAAATCTTAAAATTAAAAACACTTTAATTTTTCTTAAAATATATATATAAACCAAAACTGTGAAAGCCTAAAAATATATATATCCAATTGAGATGTGATATGATTATATCGCGATGCCTCAAGACTAGAGGCATTTTCTCTACCCCTTCTTGCCCTGAAAAAGCAGGGACACCGTGCGTCAAAGAAGTTGGTGACCTAATGACAGGGGAGCCGGCGACCGAAGCCCCGGTGAACGGCCGGTTAATCGAAACAACAATTTATTTTGATTCAATCACCCAGTTTTCTCGATTCCTCTTTTTGCTTTTCAGCCTACGGGGTATTAGCAGCCATTTCCAGCTATTGTTACCTAGCGATAAACTCCTATCTTCCTTTCATTACAGTATTTCTAAACAAGTTCATAGATAACAAGCCAAACCAGGGAGAAAAGATAGAATGAGCATGAGGTAATAATTCCATATTGATTCGAACAAATCTATACGCCCCCATTTTTAATAAGATTTCAGCTAGAAGCATACAAGTACTGTAATGTGCTTTCCTATGGGTGCCTGGTAACCATATATGTAAGAGTATAATCGGTAATTTGACAGCAAAAACAATAAGAAATCCAATATAAAAAAATATTTCGAGCGCCACAAAATATGATTGATTGGCTGATGTTTCAAAATTGAATCTTGGTTCATTGGAACCATATAAAGTAATATATATATATATATATATATATATATATATATATATATATATATATATATATATATATATATATATATATATATATATATATATACTTGAGAAATTTTTAATAAATAAATGATTGGATGGACTAAACATTATTCAAATTTAGTAATTTAAAAGCATGTGTACTTAGTATGTGCATTTAGATTGTGTAAAGAGTCATTTTCTTCTGGATTATAGATTGGTCCGAGACACGATGGCTTTCCAAGTCTTCTCTTGCTTTCGAATTGTCTTGTAGTAGACAAGTAACAAGATCTGGTAAAGTTGGTAAGTGATCAGATTGCCTACCATTTTCAAGCTAAAATAGATTATGGACTCTTACTAGTCCACTTCTGCTTCTCCTATTATTTACCCTATAATATATAGGTGCAAGTTAGACTAGCAATGCAACATCCATAACTTTTTCTCTAGATATACATATATTTAGAGCGAGTTCGGTAAATACTTTAAGGTAGTAAAAATATTATTTTAAAAATTTTAACGTATATATATATTTAAAATTTAAATTTAAAATTTTAGTTAAACTAGAAGAGTCAGTAATTTAATTTTACCCTCAATTTAATATTTTCTCTTTTTATATATTATTTAATGGATACAAACTATTTATTCATGGCAACATGTTCCCCGCATTTCTAATTAAAATTATTTAATGCATCGCAACATTCTTTCTTTTTTATTTCTGACGACCACGCATAGTAATTAGCTAGAATTATTTAATAACATCAAAAGTAATTTTTATTTATATTATATGTATATGTAGCAATGAATAAGAGAATGTGATTTATATTTTGAGATAGGATGGTTAATATATTCAATTATTTAAAACCAATATATTTATATCAATCATTTATCAGTTTGATCTGTAAGTGAAATATACACCATAATTTACCAAGAATTTTCTATACATTACATAGTGTCAAAAAGCACTTGGACAAAGAACCATTAATCTAGCCTTAACCTAAATAGAGATTAATAAGCGATTTAGTTAGTATTTTTATTTGATGGGAATTGCCGAGATTTTTAGGTTAGATTTTTTTGATAAAAAATCCTTTTTTATTATTATTAAATTCAAACGGAAAAAAAAAAAACATGTTATTGGAAGGTAAACCACTCGAGCTAGTAGACTTCCTAATGCGCCCAAAACTGAAATCCTAAGCATCCCAACAATGAGTGAAAATCCCCACAACAACAACAACACTACGAAGAAACAAAATCAAAATTAGTATTTCAACGTAGCAGCCTAAGCATATATATATATATATATATAAGTACCACAAAAACTTCTGCACGGCAACTTCATATGCAACACATATATTTATAACCTAATATCAACGGTTTGTTTATCTTAATTCTCATTTTTTGTTCCATTCTTGAATTTATTTCTTCCTTCGTATATAAATAAATTTTCTATCTTTTTCTTCTTAGTTTATACTAATTAGTTTTAATAAATAAGTATTAATTTATTTTGTACAGTAGTTTTATGATTTTTTGTTATAAAATTTTTAAATTCTCTTTTATGAAAGTAATGAAAAAAAAAAAATCAAATCTGACGTTTAAATAATCGAATTTATCAAGAAACATTTATAAAATCGATATATGACTCAATACCATCGAGTGGAGCTTCCTACAATATTACAATCTGATTTTCCATCAACACGATTTTAATAATTATTATGAGTATATTTTTTTTAATAACTATTTTTATTTTTATATTTTATATTTTATATCAAAGTATACTTATTAGTCTTTATTAATACAATACCCATATTCCTTCGGAAAAAAAGAAGAAGTAAAGTTAGATATTCATGTTACCCATTTTCTCCTTTCCTTGCACTCAACCTTGCATTTGTTTCAATATAAAGGAAGTATAGCTTACTCACGCTATCCCCTTATCGATGTTGATCGGTCAGAATTTCTTAATACATATTAGAAAATGATGGTGATTAGGTTGTTCTCTTGGGCAGCCAATGGACATATACAAATCACAAATTAATTATCAACATACAACTATATACTTATTCTGAAAAAAAAAAATATTATTCATATGACTAATGCAATTGATTATCTAATGACAAGGATAATTTCTCAATAAACATATTAATGTGGTCAACTGCATTACATTATAATTATTCATAATTCATTAGAGATTTAATAAATCACAGACTATACAATAAAGATTAGACATTCTTGTATTTATTATAAATGGGATAAATACCCATTTAATAAATCGTAATAAGAAAACTCAAATTCAAAATTTTCTCAATTTTTATGATATATTTTTGCCGTGCACAATTGAAAGTATAAGATAGCAAAAGGCCAGCAAACAATATGAAGATATATAAATAGCGAAGGAATAACATTTATTAGGCACGTGATCAAAATCCAGATGTCGACCATTTTCCCTACAGAAAAATATATATACAGTATCAGTGTTCTTCAAATAATTATCATTTTCCAAATATATATGACATCATCAGCATAGATAAAAAGAAAAGAATAAGTTAAATACAGTTTGGAAAATAATTAATATGCTATATATTTTGGTAAATTTACCATATTAGACTTTGGGGTTCAGTATATTTTTAACCAAGAAAAAGCATATGATTAATTAGCTTTGTGATATTAAATTTATTGGTAATAATTATTTTAAATAATTTAGATTTACAATGTAATGATATTAAAATGAAGCAAAAGAATTCTTAATTATTTAGATAATCAAATAGGGGAAAATTCAACTGTGAAGCAACATGCAATTGGGTGGGTTGAGAGGAAAAAGAGGGAAACAAGCAAGAAAAGTCAAAGGTGCAATGAATGAAAAGTAGCCTCTTTCTACTTCTAGATGAAGAAAAAAAGAACAAATAATAAGAAAAAGATAAGGCAGCCATTGGATGTAATAGAGAGAGAGGAAAAATCTTTTTGAAGTTTGACCATAGAATTTTATATGGAATAGTCAAAATTGAACAACTATAATGAAGTGGATGGTAGAATGTGTGGGAAAATGAAGCTTCCTTTGATGGGGACTCAAGAAAACAAAAGTTAATGACTCAATCTTGGGGTATTTATACATTTTTATATTGTATTTTGTAATTTTCAGAGCTAATTCTTTTTCTTTTTTTTTTTTAAATTAAGTATATGAGACTAAATTTAATTAAGAATGTGGTGATTAAAACTAAAATATAAGAAATGTAATAATTAAAAAAGATATAAAGTAACATGGAGACTGAGATTATAATATAAAGAGTTTTATGAAAAAAGCCCCCTGCTACACTGTGTTCAAGCCTAAGTGAGGGGCTTTGGGTAATATCCTTCCACTTCAGTCAACATTACCTCTTTCTTTGCAATGTGATGTGATATGTCTATTTCACGTCTGTCGTAATTAGGTGTCACCACTACACTTCACAAAGTGCTTTTACACTTGGAATCCCAACTAATTGGCTGCTCAATTGTTTTTCTATGGAAAATCTATAATCTTTCTTATTAGCTCATGATTATAGTGAAAACTACATATTTGCCCTTAAAGATTGCAAGAAATTAAGAAAGTAGTAAAAAGAAAGAAAAAGAAGCAGCAAGAGTAGGTCTATTAGGGTCAAGACGAGATGATTAATGGTAATAGTAGAACATCATTTACCATCAGCACTAAGGTAATGGTTAGACCTAAATGGTTGAATTTAGAGGAATCAACGAACCCATAATTAGTTATCTTATTGTTGCGTAGAGTCCGGTTTTCAAAACAAAACCCACAACATCACAAAACATGGGATATATAAGTCCATAGAATTGACCCCTATTATACCTTGTGAAGAATATGTACTTCATCATTACAAATGAAAAGGGAATTTGTTGGATTAGCTTAATGGTTAAATCTACAAGTTTAAATGGAGTCACTGATGGAATCTTTTGTTCAAAATGTATAAAGTGAATGAAATGGTAGAATTTAGTTGGTTTTTTGTGTTGGAACAAACAAATTTCTAGCCGTGGACTCACTCACTCACTCACTCACTTACCCAAAGACTTTGAGCAGTGGGTAATGTAATAATTGCCACTGTTGGTGTCATTTTGCCCAACTTGAAACATACATATACCCCATCCCCACTCCTTAACCCAACTAAAACTGGTTTCCCCCCTCCTCCTCCTGGAAAAACGAAACCCAAAACGGACCGACTAACATAAAATAACTAAAACCCTTCTAAAATGTCCAAACTACCCCTCCCGTTTCAAAAATTCTCGCTCTACCTCTCCTTACTCTTCCTGACATCCACACCCTTCAATGTAATTTCACAGATCACCAACACCCAAGAGCAATCCATTCTCTTGAACATCAAGCAGCAACTAGGCAATCCACCTTCCCTCCAATCCTGGACCACCTCAACTTCGCCTTGCACTTGGCCGGAGATTAGCTGCAGCGACGACGGTTCGGTCACAGCACTTGGCCTTCGTGACAAGAATATCACAGTTGCAATTCCAGCAAGAATCTGTGACCTCAAGAACCTCACTGTTCTCGACTTGGCATACAACTACATTCCTGGTGGATTCCCAACCTTTCTCTACAATTGCTCATCTCTCGAAAGATTAGATCTTTCTCAAAATTATTTTGTGGGTACGGTCCCTGATGATATTGATCGACTTTCAAATCTCAAGTCCATTGACCTTAGTGCTAATAACTTCTCCGGTGACATTCCTCCGGCGATTGGCAACTTGCGAGAGTTGCAAACATTGTTTCTTCATCAAAACGAGTTCAATGGAACGTTTCCTAAGGAGATCGGTAACTTGGCTAATCTTGAACAATTAAGATTGGCCTTTAATGGTTTTGTACCTTCAAGAATTCCTGTGGAGTTTGGTAATCTTACCAAGTTGACATTTTTGTGGATCAGAGATGCAAATTTGATCGGTTCAATACCGGAAAGTTTAGCTAATCTTTCAAGTCTTGAGACGTTGGATTTATCAATAAATAAACTTGAAGGTAGTATTCCGGATGGGTTGTTTTTGTTAAAGAATCTGACATATTTGTATTTGTTTCACAATCAATTGTCTGGAGATATGCCTAAGAAAGTAGAAGCATTGAATTTGGTTGAAGTTGATCTTGGTATAAACAACTTGATCGGTTCGATATCGGAAGACTTCGGCAAGTTAAAGAATTTGGAACGTCTGCATCTATATAGTAATCAATTATCTGGTGAGTTACCCCAAACTATAGGCCTTCTTCCTGCACTAAAGTCTTTTCGGGTGTTTACCAACAACTTGAGTGGAGTCCTGCCAACAGAAATAGGCTTGCATTCGAAGCTCCAATATTTTGAGGTTTCAACAAATCATTTCAGTGGCAAACTACCTGAAAATCTCTGTGCTGGAGGTGTTCTGGAGGGTGTTGTTGCATTTTCAAACAACCTGACAGGAGAGGTGCCTCAATCGCTTGGAAAATGCAATAGTTTGAAGACGGTTCAGCTTTATAATAACAGGTTTTCTGGTGAGATCCCTTCAGGTATTTGGACAGTCATCAATATGACATACTTGATGCTAAGTAACAATTCTTTTTCAGGCAAACTTCCAAGCTCGCTGGCTTGGAATTTGTCAAGGTTGGAGCTTAGCAACAATAAATTTTCAGGTCCAATCCCCACTGGGATCTCTAGCTGGGTGAATTTAGTTGTTTTTGAGGCAAGCAATAATCTTTTATCAGGTGAAATTCCCGTGGAAGTGACCAGCCTCTCTCATCTTAACACTCTCTTGCTTGATGGAAATCAACTTTTAGGTCAACTTCCATCCAAGATAATCTCCTGGAAGACTTTGAATACCCTAAATCTTTCAAGAAATGCACTTTCTGGCCAAATCCCAGCAGCGATAGGATCTTTACCTGACCTTCTTTATTTAGATTTATCTCAAAACCATCTCTCCGGCCAAATCCCATCTGAGTTTGGCCAATTGAACCTTATATCCCTCAACTTGTCATCCAATCAATTTTCTGGTCAAATCCCAGATAAGTTTGATAACCTTGCCTATGAGAACAGCTTTCTCAACAACTCTAATCTCTGTGCTGTGAATCCTATTCTAGACCTTCCTAATTGCTACACCAGATCTCGCAATTCAGATAAACTGTCCTCTAAATTTCTTGCCATGATTCTCATTTTCACCGTAACTGCCTTCATAATTACTATCGTATTAACCTTGTTTGCTGTTAGAGACTACTTGAGAAAGAAGCATAAGCGCGAGCTAGCAGCATGGAAATTGACATCATTTCAAAGAGTAGATTTCACACAAGCAAACATTTTGGCAAGTTTGACAGAAAGTAATCTGATTGGAAGTGGAGGGTCAGGGAAAGTATACCGAGTTGCTGTAAACCGTGCAGGAGAATTGGTTGCTGTTAAAAGAATTTGGACTAACAGACAATTTGATGAGAAGCTTGAAAAGGAATTCCTCGCAGAGGTTGAAATTCTCGGGGCGATTAGGCATTCAAATATAGTGAAGCTGTTATGCTGCATTTCGAGTGAGGAGTCGAAGCTTCTCGTCTACGAGTACATGGAGAACCAAAGTCTCGATAGGTGGCTTCATGGGAAGAAGAGAAACTCGTCATTGGCCGGGACAAACTCCGTCCAGGATATCGTCTTGAATTGGCCTAGGAGATTGCAGATTGCTGTTGGAGCTGCACAGGGGCTATGCTATATGCACCATGATTGCTCCCCACCTATCATCCATCGAGACGTGAAGTCTAGTAATATCTTGTTGGATTCTGAATTTAAAGCAAGAATTGCAGATTTTGGACTAGCCAAAATCTTGGTCAAGGAAGGAGAAGCTCGCACAATGTCTGCTGTAGCAGGCTCATTTGGTTACATAGCCCCAGGTAAGAGCATAAGCCACCTTTAAAATGCTTTATTAAGTCATTGGATCAGAAAGCTCTGTGACTAAAAGATAAAGAAAATACGATCTTGATTTAACATGTTTTTGTTGCTTTGCATTGCAGAGTATGCTTATACAATAAAAGTGAATGAGAAGATTGACGTTTACAGCTTCGGAGTTGTTCTACTGGAACTGGTGACAGGAAGGGAACCCAACAATGGAGATGAAAATTCCAGCCTTGCAGAATGGGCATGGAGGCAAAATGCAGAGGGAACGCCTATTATTGATTGCTTCGACGAGGAAATTAGACAACCATGTTATCTGGAAGAGATGACCGCTGTGTTTAATCTAGGGCTCTTTTGTACTAGCAATATGCCTAATCAAAGGCCTTCCATGAAGGATGTTTTGCAGGTTCTACGCCGATATTCTCCCACATCTTACAAAGAGAATATGGGAAGTGAATTTGACGTTGCCCCTCTTCTGGCCAGTGCAACTTATCTTTCTAGCTACAAACACAGCAAAAGAGTATCGGATGAATATGATTGCAGCTTGGTTTACAGCGTATGATGTCCGACAGTTTCTTTTTCTTCTTCCCATTTTTTTTTTCCTCTTCTCCCCTTTGTGGGGTGTAATATATGCTGTAGTGATGAAAATTAATCCAAATGGCCTACTTACAGAGTGGAAACTACATTTTGTAGCCGAAGTCCCAAAGGCTGAATCACCCTGTTAAGGTCCTCTGTTTTTCAATCCTCTTATGCTTCTTCCTGAGCAGTTGGAAGCATTACTTCTATTCACTTTCAGGCAAGTAGCCCAAAAGCAGTCGCAGCCAGAAGTTGCAGAAAATTATACTCATGCATCAATTTGTTTGCTTTTTCACACATTCAGAGGAAAAGAAAAAGCTCATCATACTTATATTACAAGGGTAGTGTACAGTGGCCTAAAAAGACGCAGAAAAGGCCTAAACACACGGAAGTATGCAAATCCCCTTTAAAACAAGAAGCTGAACTTGATCTTGTTTCATTTACACATCCTTTGATTTAAAGGACGGGAATTACCCATAACCGCAAGAAAGATGAAAAAGGGCCCTAAGAAATACCCCAGACCAACAAGGACAAGTGAATCATCTAAAACAGCAGAGAATGTCGTCAAGCACCAGTGAGTTCAATGGCTCCTTCAGAAATCAAGCTTTCGCTTTCGGCAGCACAACATAAAACACCAAGCCCCACGCAGTTGATGCCCTCGCCCACTCCATAAGATAGAGCCCGCGCAGAAACCTGGTATACTGATGGGAAACCAGCAATAAATGTTTGCACTTACCAAATTGCTGGTTCTCTCCCTCTGACAACAGTGAATCTTCGAATAATTGATCCCAAGTGTTGAGCTGTTGACTTCACATCAGGCCCAACCTGCTAAACCAGAGCCATACAAACAAACAAACAGGACAGCATAAAGATACCTTAATTTAGAACAAAAAACTTAGGGTCAAAATGCATGCCTTATCACTGGCTTCTGCAAAGATTCTGACCTAGCACCATCTTGAGAATTTACAACCTTCACCATTTCAGTATTTGGCTAGACAATAAAAAAGAGCAAAACGAAAAAAAACGAAAAAAAAGTTAGCTTTGATACAAGGTACTCGAGGTGAAATTCAAGGAAAGGTCATGTGTGAAGGTATCTTTCTGAGCCTTAGACATAAAAACATGGACAGGTTCTTAAGCACATTTACTGGAAACAAAGCACGTATAGTGGTGCAGGACCTGTTACCACATATGCACCAGTTAGGAAATCATCTATGCAAAACAATTAGTATGGTAAATCAACAAACTGAGTTCCAAAATAAAAAATTTACTGAAATTGAACAAAAAATAGAAACCTAGGAAATGAAGTAGAAAATACATGTTCAAATCCAATTGCTAATTTTAATCTTTCAATATACAGATCTTAACCCATCAAAGCTCCTAATATTCAGCCCCATCTTACTTGAAAGTTTTGTAGCATTGAAGTTTATAGTAGAGCCCAAAACCAAAGCTCTCCACCAGCAGATTTACAGACAAGCTGGATCACCACTATGACCCAAACTCCATACAGAGAGCACAATAAAATAAATAAATAAACGAGTAGGCCAAGAAAAAATGTGACTGGATAACATGAAGTAGTTGAGCAAAAATAAACTGAGATCAGCAATTTAGATATGAAACCTCTAAATTTTCGAGCAAGCCACTTTGCGATAATCTGCTCACATCTAAACAATCAGTCTCCAGCAGTGAATCTGAATCAGCAGCAAGTATATCACCCTGCAAACATTCCCACTCTCACTATTTCCTCCAGAACTTCGAGTATTGTCACTGCCATCTGCTACAATCTTTAACCCAAAATCTTCAAACAGAATAACTCACCTCACAATTGAGGTTCTGACTGCTGGAATTTGAACCTTTAACACTTTCAGCAAGTTCTACAACCGCAGTCTGATTACATGGTTTGACTAGCTCTCCATCAACCTCCATAGCACCCCTTCCCCAACTTAACAATCTCTTGGAAGATCCATTATCCTCATTCTGCAAGGAAGCTGACACCAGATCCCCAATTCTGTCTTCACCCATGGTCTTAGGTGCTTCCCCATTTATAGAATTTGATGTTGCATATGGATCAAGCAACTCTTGCTTGGGGTCTGGGTTCATGATTTTGCATTCAGCTTCTTCTACCTTACTCAGATATATTGGAATATCATCCAAATCCATAGAAGTCTGTGCACTTATCCTAGGATCATGATTAATAGTTTCAGTCACCTGCACAACACCCCTGAAGGTAACTTTTCCATTGTCTGAATGCCCTCTATCTAATTTTCCCTCAGAATTGCTATCAACATCTGCAACGGTTGAAGACTCTAGTGGCACCCCTTCACAAAAGCTAACCAGTGATGTTCTGCCAGAGCTAATAGTATTACTTTCTGGAGAAACAGACTGCAGCCTTTGTGGGCTTACAGAAGCCCGTTTCTCTGGTTTATCTGGTCTCACGTCAACCACTTCATGATCATTTTTTCTCTTAAGATGTCCCTCAACAGACCCAGCCCGGGATGTTGCAGAAACATCACTAGGTTTGCCAGCCTGCTGGTTCGGATGCCTCGATGTGCGAGACCTTTTATACCCATCAGGGAAAACAAACGCCGGAAGCTGCCTCCTACGAGCATGGGAAACATAAACATCCATTCCTGGTTTCCAAAACATATACATGTTTATCTCTTGCCTAAACTCCTCAACTGTTCCGCGTATATCAAATTGCTGGCCTTCTTGACCGCTTACTCCCTTTCTCCTCTGTAAGCCCATGAAGAAAGCACAATGAGGACATTGCTTGGATGTGTCTATGTACTCATTTGGATAAGGATGGCACTGCAGCATCCCAATTGTATCTCTTTCTATCTGCATATTGACATACAAGAGCACAGTAAAAGAAAAAAATAACCATACTTGAATTATCTTGGCAAATCATAACAAATAAGGGACAGGGAACACACAACTAGAAAACAAAGCAGGCAAAGCCCTTGCCTTCAAGGTAAGTTGTCTAAGCCGAGACTCCACCCAGCCTTTCCAAGCCAGCAAATCATCAGCGTCTGCGGCAATAATGTCTATCTGAAGGTAGTTTTTGTATGCCTCAAAGAAAAGATAAGGCTCAAACAGAGCACTCCATTGAGCCTTGTTCAGCTCAATCTCCTGCATGGGAGAGAAAATGATCAAAGAGAATGCATCAATAGTACAATGTAGGCAGCTAAAGCAAAAGGTTAAAACTTATGCTCTCACCTCACAGATCTTATTACCATACTGAAATTGCTCCATCATTACTCGAAGAGTACTTATTGAAACATTATAGCTAGAATTCATGCAAGGATATGCAGGTGTTATTATTGGCATATGATGAAATCGGTCCCGTGGGTTTCTACGAGGATCCCATACAGGAAAGCCAAGTTCATCTTCTTCAATTGCACATAACATCACAGGGTTTGGCCAGCGCCATTGCGTATAGACTCTGAAAAATCGAGAAACTAGCATACTAGGAATTGCATTGGGATAAAGCTGGCACAACCGTGCAACTAAAAGAGCCCAATTTACACCACCGAGAAATCCAGTAACCTACACACAGTTTCAGAACAAATGAAAGACTCTGATATTGAGGGAAAATGTCAATGACACAGAGACTGTGCTCATCTTACATTTGAATACACTCCACGTCTTTTAGCCCAGAACTTCAAACATCTAAGCGTTGTTCGAAAGTGCTACAATTTTGTCAAGGATTAAAGGACTGTTAAATAAAAAAAAAAAAAGATTAAATAAGCCAGGAAAGAGCACACAATATGTTCACCTCAACATTTGGCACAAGTTTAAGAATTTGGTCAGCAACCCTACACCCATTAAGACTTCGAACAGTTTGCTCATCAACGTCATACAGCACAGACCCATGGGAGATGTCCAGGTCCTGTTGATAAGTTAGCTCCAGATCAACTTCGAGAAGAAAAGTTCTAATTTCAATTTGCAATAAATATAATTCAAATCATAAAAGCACTAACTTTATAGTACAGATTTGGCTACTCAAGTTGGTGAAAAAGAGCAGAAAATTCTAAAAACTACCAGGACCTAATCAAGTAACTAACATTATTGCACACTGACATGACTTAAATTGTTCAATAAAGCAAAAGATTCCAAACATCAAAGCATCAAATGCACAAACAAAATTTTATATGAAATCAAATGGTCTATCTAAAAAAACAAAAGAAGAAATTCAACAAAGATTGCATCTGACTCTTGTAATAGTTAGTCTCATACATGGCTTAAAAGAATTTGCTCCAACTGATTAAAAGAATAGGTGGTCTAGGTTTCAGGTTCAAAACTTAACCATGAAAAGAGAAAGGGCGGTGTTTCTGTGTGTGAGTGAGAGAAAGAATCTTTATTTTTTCAAAGACCAGCAGCCTAAGACAATTAGAAAGATCTCAAATCATAAGGGCATACACTTTCTTCCCAGACAAGCTACTGAGCTTACAATAGCAAAAGACAATTAACTCATAAAAATAAAATATATATTTGACCTAATCAACTAAGAAATACTTGACATACCTACATCTGAATCCTACTGACCTACATGCTTCCGAAAGAGGGACATATTCAAGAATATATAAGAGTACAGAATACTTACTTCAGGAACAACCGGAAGTGAAATACTTGCATAAAGAAGATCAATTGATATTCCCTGGAACTTGAATTTCATAACTGGGACATGAGCATCTGGAACTGGTTGAAGCTCAGTAATTTCATCCATTTCAGCCAGAATGTCATGCAAAAGAATGAAGAAATCTTCCTGACAAAATACACTCAGTAATGTTAGTCAAAGCCCTACAAAGAACTCCCTCCAGATTCCTGATACAAATAAGTCATGTTTACAAGTTACCTCTCGATTCACATAAGATGGTCCAACACATAAGGTGTCTATGTCAGCTCCAGGACCATGTACCTGTTAAAATAGCAATTTATTGTTACATCACCATAAAGAGGATGTACAACATAATAAACTGCATAACATGACTAAAACTGTACACCCTTGTTAAAAAATAAAACAGGTAAAAAATCCATCTACTTTTGACTGCAAACTAACTGAGTTCACAAATTATCTATCAAGTCAGACCCAGAATGGAGTGAGGCAGGACAAACACTTCTCCGCTAGATCACCCATAAGGAGATCACTGAGGATTTATTTTCAGCAAAATGAGTGCTACTGTCAGGCATGTGTGTGATAATGTTAAACTTCTAGGTTATTAAGTATGAGCCCAAGGATCACCAAATTTAGGATCAAAAAATTTTCCAACTTCAACTTCAATCCATTCTTAAAACTACTCCAAGAAAGAATGACAGTGCAAAATGACGAAAACAGAAACTGGTAGTAAGTGCAATTTGGTTTCTAACCCTCCAAAAGCACCAACTACTTAAAACACATTAAACAATAATTCAGAACGCTAGCTTGCAGTAAAGCTCAATTGTGCAATTGACAAAAATAAGCAGTAAGATAAAAGAGAAGAGAGTGGTCTCATACGTCACAGCATGGGAAAACATATTAAAAATTACAGCGAGGGGCAGTGGTGCGTGAACGTAGGATAACATAATAAAGAGATACACTTACCCCCAGACGGTAAGACCCAAAAGTAAAAATGACAGCATTTGCTTCGTCCACCATCTGATCTGAGTAGCCTCTTTGGCGTGTCAATTGCTTAATCCAATCTTTTACAATCTACAACCAAAGTTGATTTCATCATAATCACTAGATCAACATAATAAAAACTGCTTGATCCAATAAGAGACAAAATGGGAAGTGCATGACACACTGGTGCTGATAGTTGAGAAGCAGTAATGAAAATCTAGAGTCTAGATACATAAAATCAGTTAAACAATTGAGCTAAAGGAAAATAAACTACAAAATTATCTTTCAGTTTCTTGTTGAGTTAAAATGCATCTACTAATACACTGAAGTGGTGGCAGTAGAGCATATGCGTATAAGGAAATTTGAACAGTTACCTGATCGATACGGCAAAGAACTTCTTCTCTCTTCAAATTCTCTTCTTTGCTCTCGTATAGCCCCGAATCAACCAAAAACTTGCAATACAAAAAAGCAGTAAAATTAAACAATATCACTTGCTGCTAAAATCAACAACAATTTATTAAAATTTTAAAATAAGAAAAATGAGAATATTACCTTGACCAAATCAGCATTTCGAAGAAGATCAGCCTCAGAAGGGCCTGCAAGTGATATTGGTTTAGTGATACCGTACCTCTTATTAGTAGTAGAAGTAGTAGTTTGCGATTGTAGCGGAGACGTAGCTCCATTTGGACTCGGAGAATCCACCATCTCCCAATAACAAAACAAACCCACCAAAAACCTAATAAAAATGATTCGAGAAACTGAAAAATAGAGAGTATCAAATCAACATGACAAAAGAAACAAAAAGTGTGAAAGCACGCCAATTGAAGGTAAAATCGGCGGATCGAAGAGGAGAGGAGTCAAAAAATTTAAATAAGGTCAAAACACCGGTTTTCTTTTAAAGAAGAGAAATCTAGATTTGGAATATCAGCAAAATATTAAAAATTTATGAAATATAAAATTAGAATTAAAAAAAAAAAAGAGAAAAAAGAAGAAGGGAAAGATCGAGCAAAGAGAGATATTGGAGGAATTGGGAGGTTTCTCGTTCCGGTGGGTTTAACGGAGTGTGTTTGGGAATGAGGAGGAGATTAACGGAGTTGATGCAGAGTTAACAGCTTGGCACGCGCTTTCTCCGTCTGTCTTTGCAAATAAGAGACCGGATCTTAATTACCTGGCACAATCTGCTGATGTGGCATACGATATGTTTGCATATGCCAGCTGGCGCTATAATTGCCACGTGACGAAGATAGTTAGGTACGTGGCACTTTTTGTAGACGTAGTATGTACGATATGTCATACAATGTGCCTACTGGCTCTGTGATTGACAATTTCTTAAGAGGATCAGATAATTGGCAGGATTGAGCTGCTTTTATGGTCTAGGCATGATAATTTGTCCTGTTATGCTATTTTTATTTTTAAATTTTATTGAAATTTTTATATGCAATAAATAATATTTTATTAAATAAAAAATCAATTATTACATTTAAATTTAATAGTTAAAATTGAACCAATATGATTTATTATTTAATAAAAATATTTGAACATATTTATTCAATTTAATTGTCATGTGTGATGTGATAATTATAGAATAATTTTAAATAAATTCAGTCTATTTTATTGATAAAATTATTTTATCTTAATATGGATCTTATTTAATATATTATTAAAATTAATAATATATTTTTATATATTAATTAGATAAATTACTTGCAACGTTGTTGCGAGTTTAACTAATAATAATTTTTATTTTTATTACTATCTAGTGATATTAGAATATCATAATCTAGGACCAATTCATATAAATCAAAGGTTATTCGATAAAAGAAATTAAGAATAAAAATAAAAAAAATAAATCAGAATTAAAGGTTCATTCAACAAAAAATATTAATAATAAAAAAAATCATATTGTATGAAATTATAATAAGAAAAACTTAGTAATAGTTACAGTTTGACAATAAGAGAACAAAAGACAGTTACAATACACCTTTGGTGAATATCGAAAGAGGCGTATCAAAATGAATGGGTCGATAAAAAATTAGCGGTACAATAATAGTTTTTGTGAAATAAAGAGTAAATGGTATATATATTTATATCGGTATTCTTTTGAAATGACTGTTTTTTATAAAATGTGATATAAAATATGGATTTAAGTAATTGTATACTTCTAAGCATGAAATGACTATAAAGCCACTTAAAATCCCACAAATTTGTTTTATATCCTGGCATACACAAAAGGCACAATCGTAATTGTAGAAAAATGAAAAATGAGCCCATTACATGTGCTATCATTTGCTAAGGATTGTACATACAATGTTAAACTATCATAAGCTGTGTTTTCTATACTATAGTTATAATGTAAACAGAGAGGGCGTTAAAGTAATTTATGCGCCTCTTTTGTGTGAAAAGACGAAAACGTCTACAGGAATACTACGCCGTTTTTAACGCGATTATGGACAGGATAAACGGTGCAACGGTAATTCCAGACTTGACAGATTCCATAACAATTGAATACTTTTCTAAATTAAACTGTTTTAGTGAGTTAACGAAGAGGACGAGATCCGAATTTCATAACTATAAAATCAATTTAAAGTTACCGTTATTAAGACTTTATAATTATACAATTGATATGCAATTGATTTTTTTACTTATAAATATTTATAAATTAATATTTTACAAATATATGCCATATGTCGTTTTTTCATTGAAAATATTATGATATAGCTTTATAAAATTTTATTACATAGAAACTCACGAAAGATTTAATATTTTTTTATAATATATCTTATAAATTTTATTTTTTTAATTCTTATTTTCATATTTTATTTATTAATTTTTATTTTTTTACTATTTATTTTATTTTATTTATAAGCTATCGTCATCTTTTTTAACTTAATTTCTTCGTTATTATGTTTATCATTGATTTTTTAAATTTATTTATTATTAATTTTTATTTTTCTATAATAAATTCATTAAATTCAAATCATAGTTTGTTTATATAAAAGAGTATTTTATTTTTTTAAATATATTTTCTATTTTTTAAAGTTATTTTTATATATTTTAATATATTTTTAAAATTTCTTATTACATATTTTAATATAATTTTTTTTAATCTGGCACTTTTTCTTTTGAGAATATTTGTGTACTTTTTAATTTTAAATTTTAAATTTTTATTTAATAATTTAATTAAAATTTTTATCTGTTTATTATTATTATTATATTTTAACTTATATTTTTAATTTTTTCAAATATTTTATCTAAAAAATATAATACTGAAACATGAATTATTAAATACCAAAATTTATAATAATTCATAGAATATTAGTTATAATAAAACTTAGTAATTAATAATTTATGATATATAATTTATTTAATATTTTAATATTTTATTATAATTTATTAATATTTATGTAAATAAATTATAAAATTATTTAATATTATTTTATTAATATTTTAACCCGCCCACGGACATTCATCTAGTTAAAAGTGGAATCTGCAATAAAACTAATGATTATTTTTCTTCAATTTTTTTTTAATTTTTTTTTTTGATTTCGGACGGATTCCACACACCGTCTGATCTTTTTACTGCATTATTATAATTTTCACTAGAATGAATAAATTTATAAGAAAAGGAATAAAAAAAAGAACTCGAATGCTACAGCAAAGTGGCTCAACTTGTTTACCTGCGCGTTCACCTGCATTTCTGCCGCAGTCGCAAAGTAAATACTCCTCCTATATGCTCCCTCGCCTTTCTCCTCTGCTCCGCTCCTCAACACCAATGGCGCGTGTCTTATTACGCGCCACCTCTCTCCCTTTCACTACTGCAATTTCTTCTTTTTCAACCCTGTCCTTCCCTAAAACCCATTTCTCTTCCTTTCCTAAACAATTTCACGCTTTCTCGGAGAGAAATAAAGAAATAAGAGTTTGGGCGGCACATAGAGGTTACCGAAAATTACGGAGACGAGCAGTGCCCAGAACTAAAGAAAACGAATTACAAATCGATGTCTCCATTTGCATTGAAGATGACCTTCCCGATGATCCCGAAATCTTGGTAACGTTACCCTGACCTTATATGGTTGTTTATTTTGCATTCTTAATTTCATGAATTACTTCTAATCTTTCCGCGTATTTGTGTGCAGAGTATATCAGAGTTGCTTAGACTTAATGTACCAATGGCAATGAAATTAGCATTTGATGGATTAAAGGATTCAAATTACAAGACTAGAGATACTGCTATCAGTGATATTGGAGGATTTCAAAGTGTTGAGTTATCTGTTTTACTTTGTAATGATGATTTTATTCGTAAACTTAATAAAGATTGGAGAGATGAGGATCATGCTACTGATGTTCTTTCTATGTCTCAACACGTTCCTGGTCTTAAGCTTCCTGTTGTAAGCAGCTTCTTTTGTTAATTTTGTTATATATCTCTTTAACTTTTAATGAAGTGGCATTTTTTTGACCCAATGACACCTTTTATTTATTTATTTTTTGTTATATTGTTTGCAGCTTATGTTGGGCGATATAGTTATTTCTGTTGAGACTGCTGCTCGGCAAGCAGAGGAAAGAGGGCTTTCTCTTATTGATGAAATTCGCATCCTCTTGGTTGGTTGTTAGATTTAATATTTGTTTTTCTTTTCTCAAGTTACGTGCTTTCAATATTGGCATGTTTTTGTTTTGCTGTATGTTTGATGAGTATCGTTACAGGAGTCGGTTGCCTACAATTTTAACTTCACTAATTGACACAAGGTTCAAGGTGGTATTACGATAATAGTGAAATTTTAAAAAACAGACTTGGGGAACCTTTGACTTTGACTTTGAAACATTTCCATTCCTGAAGAAGAGTGATGAATTTTCCTCTTTTTTATGAGAAAGCAACCACATAGATATGCTTGTTCTAGTGTTTTTCTTCCAATCTTGGCAAAGCTATGAATTGGATGAGATATTTTCAGTGATTAGGCAGAATGAAGAGAGAATGGTCAGATAGGAGGAGATAAAGGCTGTTTCTTGCTACTGAATCTTTCAAGGATGCAACCAAGACAGATTGGAAAAGAAGGGCATAATGTCTACAAAATATGTATTTACGATGTACAATTTCAATTTTAACTCCGTTCTTAAATCCCTTATTTTCATCACATACATGCAGGTTCATGGCTTGTTGCATCTGTTAGGATTTGACCATGAGATTTGTGAAGAAGCTGAAACTGAAATGGAGAAGGAGGAGGAACTGCTTTTAAAGAGTCTTGGGTGGAAAGGAAAAGGTCTAATTCAAAGTGCATATGATGCTGATACTAAAGTGAAACTTCAAACAGAAAATTCAGATGGTAGTCGCAATGTGCTTTTTTTTTTTAATCTATTAAGCTATGCTTTATTTATTTATTTATTTTTTAAAACTATAGTATGCTAAAAGTGAAAAATTTGGCAATGAGATAATTTTACAACATACTGTGTTAATAGACAGGAAGAAAGAAGGCAGTCTTCGATTCTACAAACCAAAATTCAGATATATCTTTTGTGATATGGATGGTGAGATCAGCTTGATATTTCTTAGAGAATGTTTAATGGGCTTAGCTATTAACTTTCTAATCTTTTTTGCCCTGTTTCTTTCTGAATGGAAGGAACATTGCTTAACAGCAAAAGCCAAATTTCCTCAACAAATGCAAAAGCTCTGAAAGAAGCTTTGTCAAGGGATGTGAAGGTGGTGATAGCAACTGGAAAAGTAAGAAACTATGGAATCTTACCCTTTCATTTCTAGTTTCAGGGCGTCTCTTTTAAAGCGCATGTTCAATCATTGCATTGTTAGGCCAGCTGCCATTATTTTCCTGTTCAATCATACTTTTGGAATTTAATTTTCATCTTGCTTTAAACTAAGCTGGATAATACATTCTGTGTTTATTTTTCATTGGTCCAATCGCTGGGGATTCTCTTTGTTACTTTTCTCCTTCACTGGATATGCAGTGTGTTTATGAAGCTTCTAGTTGGTGGTTGTTGATTTGAACTTTGGAACAGGCTCGTCCTGCTGTTATAAGTATTCTGAAGATGGTAGATTTAGCCGGCAAAGATGGTGTTATATCAGAGTTCTCTCCTGGAGTTTTCTTGCAGGTTTTTCTTTTTGATTCTATTTGTTCTCATCTTCATGCAGTTATTTTATTTTATGTGGTTATTGCAAGTTCCACATATTTTGCATGTGCATCTTTAATAACAATATATTGGCAGAAACATAATCAAATTTGCTCGTAAAGCTTTTATTGCTATATAAATGACTACGTCATTTTTATATAAATAAAATGGAATAAGGGCCAATTTAGCCACTGAGCTTTACATGAAAGGCCAATTTGGCCCTTTTGAACTTTTTGGGTGCCCATCAATTTATATAAATAGGTCAATTTGGCCCTTTCTAAAGCAAATCTTAAAGCGTGAAATACACACATATTTAATAAATTGGATACAAACAAAAGATCAAACCCTTCAATTGAATAAAAAGAAAAGATAAAACCCATCAATTGAATAGAGATTTATGATTAAACCAGTATCCATAGATCAATTAAAAAGAAGAAAAGAATAACCCGTTATTAAACCCACCATTGTTGTCAGCAAACATACCACCGCTGCTGTCATTAAATCACTCACTGTTGTTTCTGCCATTAAACTCACCTACCACCACTGCCATCAGATCCACACGCCGCCACTACTACCATTAAAACAATTTCCATAGTTGCTCTTTGTTACTTCATCAAGGAAAAGGAAAAGAAGAAAAAGTTGATGTGATTTATAGTTAGATGGTGAAGGGGATGAGGATAATGATGGGTAAAAGTTGCAAGGGGAAAGGAAATAAGTGAGCTTTCTTTATCATGAAAGAAAGAGGCTTTCAATTGTTTCTGAGTATGTGCCTGAGAGAGAGAGAGAGAGAGAGAGAGAGAGAGTAAATATTATATTTGATACATTCTCTTTTAGGAGGAAATGTATCCCACGCTCTAGGTTTTGCCCACAAAAGGGATAAATAGACCCATCTATATAAATTGATGCGACCCAAAAGAGAAGGTCAAAATGGCCAAACTGGCCTTTCACGTATAGTTCAATGGTCAAACTGGTCCTTGTTCCAAATAAAATCATATGCATAAACAATTTTGTGAAAATCAACTTATATTGAGCATAGTTTCGTTATACAAATTGGTCTATATGTCTTTGCATTCAGGTTCTTCAAGAGCACAATGTGATAATTACTCTTTCTTTCGCTCCTTTTCCACTATAAGGGAGAGACATTTTATTTTACCAGTCTTGAGGCTACTCCATATCCCTTTTAAGTAAATCAATCTTAATTTTTTGTTAAAAGAGGAATTTGAGACCCTTTAACATTATCTAGTGGAATTTATGAATATTGATGTTTTAAACCATGAATGGAATAGTTAGTTAGAATACTTCCTTAACAGTCTCTACTTCTTAGAAGGTTTGACATACAAAATACTATATTTAGATCTCTTGCTGATATTTTCATCTCTGTTTTATCAACAAATCTGACAGTTCTAACTTGGCTTGAGGCCTTGAGAGATGAATTATATAAAAGAGTAGATGAGCGACAGGTAGGATCCCTGCTAAACTATCTTGAAATCCTGGAAGCCATAACAAACACCTTGTTTTAAGAGGCTACTTTTAAAACTTTTCTGTATGCACTTGCCTCCTGTTATTCTCTTTCTTGTAGTATTTGCTATCCTGTGCGTTCCTTTCCATTTGTATTTTCCTCCTTATGGCAATGATAATTTTATACGAAAATACGTTAATCTACTGTTTTCCAAATACCATAAAGCTCTACTAGTTAGCATACTTCTGCTTGCATGTAATACTCTTTGCCTATGATTCAGGGGTTGCTCGTTTATGGCAGACAGGGTCGGGAAATTTTTAGAAGCAATTTAGATCAAAGTGTCTGCAGAGAGGTAAAAGTTTGAAAGCAATTTCTTCTCAACTTTGTTTGATATTTGAGAATATTAAAAAAAATATTTTTACGTACATTCAAGTACACATATAAGGATAAACTGCTTCTACAATTGGTTTTTAAGTGTCAATGTCTTGTGGCACTTACTACTAAGTTGTATTGTGCTTTTATTTGCAGTTATATAAGAGGTTAGTAGCAGGCTACAGCTAATGGCCTTGTTTTGTATGAGTAGGTTTCGGCTTTCTTGCTGTATGCACCTTGTGCAGTGTGGCGATTTCATTTTTGTGGGGGTTGCGGGGGAGATTGCTCTTGGCATTGCGGGTTAGAGATCAAATTGTTTGACTCTAAAAGTTTCATCTGATTTGCAGCTTCTGCCTAATACTTTCACCTGTGAAAGTCTTACTATAAATGACCTGTATTTTGATTGAGCAGCAGGCTTTACTATCAATGATAACTGAATCTGGATGACCCTATTTTGTCCAGAAATTCACTTGTATTTGTTCCCTCATCCCTTCTTAATGGCATTTCAGAGCTATCAAATATCTGTTTTGAGTATCTTCTCTTTTGAATTGACATGGTTGTAATCCAGAGATGCAATGGTTAATGGTATATTATTATTATAGTTATTCGTGTTGTTGCCATTGACCAGGTTGTGATTCATGATTGCAGGCATGCCTCTACTCTTGGGAGCATAAGGTTCCTCTCATTGCATTCAGCAATGACCGCTGCTTAACGCTATTTGATCACCCGCTTGTTGACTCACTGCATACCATTTATCGCGAACCAAAGGTGCACAAATGACAACACTTCATATTGTTTGAGCAACTTTTGTCTAAATCATGATTAATGAAGGGAATCTTTACAGGCAGAGATCATGCCTTCAGTTGAACATCTCTTGGCAGCTTCTGACATACAGGTATCATCACAAACTTGGTCTTCTGCTCATTCTAAGAAAAAGTATAAATGTGTTATACTTGAAACTTGAAAGAGCACATTGTAATAATCACATTTATAATATAACTCCAGAAAAGAAAACAAAGAAGCCCAAACAATTAGGAGAGGCCGTGCTCTAGATGATTCAAGCCATCGTATTTATATACTGGTGATAACTGAGTCCACCTTTTAGTTTGAATTTTATTAAGCTGTCAATCTTTAATATGATTGTAGTCATCGGAAAATGTCATGTTCATGTTCTTGCTTAAATGCAAGTGTCAATCTTTAATATGATTTGAGTTCATATCATGTTCTTGCTTAAATGCAAATTATTTACTTTTCCCTTTTGATTTAATTATAATCAGGTTTAAGAACTAGTAGGAGCCGTAGGATGTCTTTGTGCTATTTGCATTTATGCACATACATTCATTTTCTTATGTATGTGCAGAATAGAAAATTAGATACTTCAGGTGCTTTCCTCTTTTCTGTAACTATTTCTATCTCCCGAATTTACAGAAGATGATCTTTTTAGACACTGCTGAGGGAGTGGCTACTTCATTGCGTCCATACTGGTCAGAAGCAATGGGGGATCGTGCTAATGTTGTCCAAGCTGTTCCAGACATGCTTGAAATTGTTCCACGTGGAACCTCGAAAGGGACTGGAGTGAAAATGCTGCTTGATCATCTGGGTATCACTGCAAAGGAGGTATAGTGGAATATAATATGTGCCTCTATATTCTTCTTCATTTTCTGAATAATGAAACTCTATGAGAGTGCAGGTCTTATCTCACCATTGTGCACTGCCTTGTCCATTCTGTTGAATTGAAATTTTATAGCCTTCCTTTTTGGCTTCAGTAGTAAAAGATATCAATAGGAAAAGTAACCATTGTCAAGAAATGTAAATGTTCTGGCAAGGACAATGGTAAAATCATTATTAAGAAAGATTAAGGTAGTATCTGATGTTATAGGTGTAGTGGCCTTTACATATAATGTAAAAATGATGAATTTGGGGAAAGAAAATAAATTAAAACGATGGAAATATAGTGAAGTTAACTGGGCAAATCGGTGACGAAACCTTGTATCTGTAACTCTCAGAACTGAAAACATGTCTATTTACTGTTTAGAATTTACGCCTGTTGGTTCTAATTTTCTACTTTTCAGATCATGGCTATTGGTGATGGGGAAAATGATATTGAGATGCTTGAATTGGCCTCTCTAGGCATTGCTCTTAGCAATGGAGCAGAGAAGACGAAAGCTGTGGCTGATGTAGTTGGTGTCAGCAATGATGAAGATGGTGTAGCCGATGCCATTTTCCGGTATGCATTTTGAGCTTCAAGGGTGAAAAACTGGGACAAAGATGACATGGCGTGATATCTATGGTGCAGTGCTCAGACCTGCCAGTTTCAATAGTAGTATATTATTATTTCTGAAGAATGATTAGGTGAGCCTACCAAAATAGAACAGAAAATTTTCTCCTTCCCTTGCTGATTGAATGCATAACTAAGGGAATAGACAATAGCCAGTACTGATCCTTCTGAAGTAGGGTCCCTGAGTGGGTTCGTCTTCGGTTAATATTCACCCCAAATTCATTGAGATTCTTATGGGGCTTATGTATACGAAAAGCCATGCTATTCTTTATCTATACGAGATTTCGTACATATTTTACTTGTTATAATTGTTACTTGTTTAATTCAGAAATGGACAATGCCCAAACTATTGGCAATTTATCATTAGCGTGGTTCTCATAATCAGGCATGTCAGCTTAACAATTTTGTCTTTCCTATGGTCGCTCATTACTCGCAGAAATTTAAAAGCAACTCTCGGATCTCTTTTCTTCCCGTCTTCTTTGGACGGTAGTATTTTGTCTTTTACATTCGTATTCAGAACATACGTTCTGTGACATGTTTCAACAAGAGGCAGTAGATCTGTTCAACGTTTGAGACGTTGCACCTAATAGGCGAACTGAACTCCACATTTTCATTTTTAGTATATTAGATACTTTTAAAGGGTATGCACCTTCAATCTGGATCAGTTAGGCCATGCTCTCAAGTACTGAAGGAAAAACCTAAAACAAAGTTCTGTGGTCAAGGCAAAAACGTTTATCTATTTGCCGTCTGAGCCTGGCAAGGAAACCGTAGTTGATCGCAATCCTATACTTGGAACCAAAAAAGAAAAAAAGAGAATCCTAATCTACCCAGCATGCAGTCAACTCAATGGTGGTTGGGAGAATATAATTGTTTAAAAATCGGACGGACAAAATCGACAAACTAGAAGAGCTTCTTCTTTTGAGGACCCATTTGGCCAAATAAAAAGAAAAGAAGAAACACCGCTACCCATCTCAGTCTTGAAAAAAGAAATAGAAAAATTGTCCATCTTATGTCATAGATTTATAGAGATTCTCTTTACAAGAAGCATTCCTGACAGAATGTTAATTAGACAGAAGAAGAAGAAACATAAGCCTTATACTCTCTGATGAGTCAGTTAGGAGTGCTTCTGATAATTCTTTGCTTATTATTCTTCCCTGTCAAAGCCCAAAACATATCGGATTCTGATCAATCAGGTGTGCTCAGGCCGCTCCAGCCAAGCCTTGCAGTAGTCATTGGCATCATATCAGTTATGCTCTCTGTAACATTTCTCATACTTGCCTACGCAAAATTCTGCCGCAGAAACCTAACTGACAATCACTTATCCCATGATACCAATCACCAAGGTTTCACACTTGTTCGATCAAGATCAAGATTATCAGGCATTGATAGGGAAGTCATTGATTCACTTCCCTTCTTCAGGTTTTCTTCACTCAAGGGCTCCAAAGAAGGATTAGAGTGTGCAGTTTGCTTATCGAGATTCGAAGACATCGAAATTCTTCGATTGTTGCCAAAGTGCAAGCATGCTTTTCACAAAAACTGCATTGACCAGTGGCTAGAAAGTCACTCTAGCTGTCCTCTTTGCAGGTACAAATTCGACCCTAACGAACTCAAAAGCTTCAGATATTCCAACAGCTTAAGATACTCACAAACCCCTTCGAATCTGGCGGATGATCCCAATCTTGAGCTCTTTATCCACAGAGAGCAAGATTATCAAGGGTCGTCAACATTTAACCTTGGCAAAGGCAAGAAGGAAGAGTTGCTTTCTCAAGAAGGTCATAACAAGAAATTCTTGCATAAATTCAAGCACAAGATTATTGTTTCTGATGTTATTATCAAGAACAGATGGAGTGATTTCAACTCCTCAGATTTATTATCCATGAGTTCTGAGATGCTTAATGTCATGTCAAGCAACATGTTCTCGCACTCGGATTCAACTAATGGAAGATCCTATAATAATTTGTCTATGAATGAACACATAGAAAAGATTAAAGAGGATATAGAGAGGAAGAGATTGTGTGAATCCAAGCTTACCAAAGCTGAAGGAAGTGATTCGTTTTCAGCTTCTTGTTTTCCATCTACCTCGTATAAGGGTGAAAGTTCATTGAAAATGATCAATCCTGGAGAGAAAAGATCAATATCTGAGATTACAGTCTGCTCAAGGTTCAATGGCTCAAGTCTGAAGAACAAAATCAGAGAGTCTGCATCACCAAGGAGCAGTGAAAGAGAAGACAGGACAAGGAGGCTTTGGTTCCCGATAGCACAAAGAACGGTTCAATGGTTTGCAGATGGACAAGAGCTAGAGTGCAGAAGGCAAAGATCAAGTGTTTGAGATTTATCTCGATTAGCTGCAACTTCTCAAGATTGATAAATTTCATTTGTGTTATGGTTTAGAAATCAAGGTGACCCTTTTCACATATATACTCAGATGTACTTGTGTTAACTATGTGAATTCAAGAAAATTTTGATCTGGGGCCGCACAAGCGCTAATGTTAAGCTTTGCTCTTCAGCGTCTTGTCTAAATTGCGTGCTTAGATCATTTTTTCCCTTTAATATTTCCTGCTTTCGGAATTAAGGATATGTGCTATTGTAACAATACAAATATATATATATAATAACAAATATATATATATATATATATATATATATATATATATATGTAATGCAGTACATATTCTTATTCCATTTGAAGCAAAATTACAAATTTTGATTTAATATTAAAGGCAGTCATTAGGGAAGTTTTCTTTTTATTGTTATATTTGATTTAATGTTTTAGTGCTTAAGTAGCTTTCATTATATTAATATGGATAGCATTTGTCCTAAATGATGATCATGACATTCAGCCTAATCCTTGTTTTTTTCAGCAAAAGAATCCATCAGTTGCCTTCAGAAACCCAGCCCCACTGCCTAAACTGACTTATCCATTTATATAAGATTAACCAGCTTTTTCTTTCTCATCGTGCCTTCACCACCCACCCATGCACATACTTATGGCTTTGGAGAGTTGATTTTAAGAAAAAGAAATGACTGTACGTTCTGCTAAATGCCGAGATTTACTATAACTTAGTTACATACAAAGTTATGAATTAGGATAGAGACAACAAATATACTAATGGATGAATTAGGTGCTAAATCCCACCATAACTTACTGTGTCATAGCTATCTTAACCAAGATAATCTGAGAAAAAGAATGGCCTAAAACTAGAAAATGATTAACCTAGTACAAGTGGTAACCCCCTTGATCAGAGCTATCAACATCTGAATTACTAGTAGAATCACAATCTCCTCTCTTAATGGTTTTCAACTCTTCAATTCTACTAATACTACTACTTGGGCTTGCATCTTTTCGCTTGTCCTTATTTTTCCTCCATTCCGATTTCCTAATCCAATGCTGAGCCAACAAAAACCCTAAACCCATAAAGATTCCCACTGTGCATCCTCCCCCTATAGCCGCAATTGCCACCAAAACCCACACTCCGCCCCACCCTTGCCCATGTGGCAAAACCGTCCACATGGCCGCAATGTAAGCAGCCGCCATGAATGACATGGACACCCACATGATCTTATGTGTCACTACCAGCAATTTCATCATGGATTTTCGCCGAAAAGGGATAATGCTGACTAAGACAATAACTATACCAAGTGACGTAAATAATGCCACTACGTTACAGACAGCAAAAACCTTGAAAGAAGTGTGCTTGCCCATTATTGTTCTGCCACTAAGTTGGTTGAACCCACCAGGAGGGTTTATGCCAGCAGCAAATGTAACAGTGGCAATTAGAACTGACACAACAGTGATCGTATTGCGTGCATTGCGTAGACCTTCACTCTGGTCCTCTAGCTGCTTTTCGCGGCGACGGCGGTGCTTACGGCGGTGGTGATGATTCGGAGAATCTAGTACCTTCTTTGGAGGTGAAGATGGCAAACTGGGATTATATTCCTGTACTATTTGGTGAATTTCAGTGGAACCTGGTGGCAATTGGTCACCTCTCTTGCCTCCTGCATCTTGTATTGCAGGTAAAATCAAGAGGGCACCTGAATTGCTTACGTCTGACTCCACTACGTCCAGTACTGTCTGTCCCTTGCGGTTTATAACATTGACATCCCCATTAAGCTTGAGTAGGTAGATCACCATCTAATCAAAAACAAAATGCAAATTAGTAGGCCATAGACTAAGAATTTAATGCTTTATAGGGCTATCTTCAAATTCAAACTCTTGAGTAATTACAGCGCTAAGTTTTACTGTGAGCTAATCGATGAAAGGATTAAGGGTCTTACAGCGCTAAGTTTTCCTGCAGTTGCTAGATGCAAAGCTGTATTGCCATCTTTATCAGGCCTATTAATAAGATTGGTGATGTTGAGAGTTTCCATTAGATACTTTACCGCATCAAACTGATTGTTCTTCACACCAAGATGAAGAACAGTCTCTCCATTTTTAGTTATCATCTCAGCAGGTTCAAGACTCACAGAGAGGACCTCGTCGATGACGTTTACTCTGCCTTTAATTGCCGCCCAATGGAGTGGCGTTCTACCATCATTATCCTGTAAAGAAGAGAGATCGGCATCGTATTTTAGCAGCTCCCTTGTTGTCTCAAGATGGCCTTTGCTGCAGGCTAAGTGCAACGGAGTGCAACCATTAATGTCTCTTTTCCATGCAAAATCCTGACGTATCTTCATGATTTCCCTGACAATTTCTGCAATGTGAGAGCATTCAACGGGTGTTTAAATTCGAGATCTCATAAAGCAGGGCACGATTCAATTCTATTGAACCAGAGCTGATTCTAACACCACCGAATAAAAACTTGTTAGGGTTATTATAATTAATGTTCTTTTTAAGATACCTTTTGTTTTCTTTCATTTTCTTTTTGCAATTTGTGACCCATTTTTTTCGTTATCACGATTAATTTGTTTCCACATAGTAAATTGCAACTATGAAATAATTAGTTCAATACATAATTTTAGATTTTTGATAAAATTATCATTTTTAAATTTTTATGTGATGTCTTGGTGTTAGATATATAAAATTAGATATCTAAATACTTATAAATCATTTTATTTTATTGAAACAGAATTTTGATAAATCATTTTATTAGTTAAGTACTACTTTGTGTTTTAAATTAAAAGCCAATTCTTCAAAAAATAAAAATTAAAAGCCAATTAATCGAATAATTCATATATGAATTTCTATAGCGACATATAATATATAGTCATTTCATACTCAATTAATTTATCACCTATCTATACCAATCTCAAATCTTATTAAATGATAGATGATACGTATATATCTCAATTTCAATATTCCTTCTTTATTTGTAATACCATATTTCATAAATTAATTAAGAAGTGTAAAATAAAACAAAATTCATAAAAAGACACGTCCATAATATATATATATATATATATATATATATATATATATATTTAAATCCTAAAAGGAAAAATGAAGAACAAACTTTTAAACTTTCACCCACAAATGAATTATTGATTGCAAGTCTTACAATTGCATGGTTCTTGTACACAAAAATTTAGAAATAATATTAAGAATCAAGCAAATAATATGGTGGGATAATTTAATAGATTTAGGCTATTTTTCCATGACACATGTTGTGTGCGAATTATACTTGTGATATTATTTTAATTGCATAGCTATTTAAGTGGTCTCTAACTCATAAAACACCTATAGAATAGTAACTCATTTTTTAAAAAAAAATAAAAACTAAATACATCGTACTCCATCAGTTGTATGTCGCCTTTCTGGTAGTATAGATATAAGTTTTGTAGATTAAAATCGATAAACAATAATCCTACTAAAATGGGTTCATAAATTTAGTAGGATAGCTTTACAATTTGATATCCTCCAATTAAAAAGGTGATTGATTTCAAATTAGAAAGTGTTAATTTCAAATATATCTGTTTATATTAATCATAAGCTATTGTTTTTTGGCAAAAATTATGTGAAAAAAGTATAATTACCATGGCTATGGACATGATGAAGTTTATGAGGTACAGGAATTAAGGAAAGTGATAGCCGAGGGGGAAATTTTGCTGGTGCCCAAAAAATTAGTGTGAAAGCAAGTAGTCATGACAGCAGCACTAAACAGAAACTTGATGTTAAGACATTGACCAACCAGCAATTGTAGTGGCTGTAATTCTCTCTATTATATTCTATCCAAAAAGACAATTCTCTAATCTATCCCCTTTGTTAGTGCCGGCTATTATACTCAGAATCTATTTCTTTCTTTATTTTTTTTAATTCTTTTTTATTAAAACATCACAAATTAGAATTTACCATTTTTCTCATTTTTTTTTAAAAACTTATTCAGAAATTAATAAGTTATGAACTACATGACAAGATAGTCATTCTATTACAAACGCTTTTGTTAGTGTCGGCTATTATACTGGAGATCACTTTTCTCATTTTGTTTGTTCCTAATTAGTCTAATAAGTATTAGTCTCAATCATATGATAAATTAAACTTAGCCAGTCTACCAAACCAAAATAAAATAAACTAAAAAGACTATTTTCAAGTATATAATTAAGTGTTAAGTAGACTGCAAATGAGTCTAGCAATTCATAAGGTTATTCCGAACTCAATTTGATAAAAATTCATTCTAAATAAACTGACCTCAAGTTAGAAAGTTTCTTAATTCATAAGCTCATATGCTACTTTATAAATTAAAATACTAATTAGCTGCATTCTCGGGTATGAGGTTTAATATATATGTGTTTTATTATATCATAATTATAAAAATATATACTTAAATTTATTTAATAGAGTTAATTTGTAACTTTCATAATATTTATAATAACTCCTAATAGATTAATAAATAGCTTAATTTGTAATTTGTAATAATTAATCTCAGTTTAATTGAAATTATTTAGGTTTCTGCAATTTAAAAAATTCAACAGACTTAATTTCAAACTCATCTCTATAATAAACAAGTTAGCCAAAAATCAGGTTGGCTTAGTTCGATTACCCTATCATATTCTAATTACATTTTTAAAAAGATTGGAAATGATATAGTTAGTTTAAGTTAGCTTTTTTTTTTTTTTCAAAAAAAAAAAACACAAAACTTATGTATCTAATAATATTATCTGTATATATTAATTTTTGAGATCTTAATTCTTTTTTGATATGTATGTTTAATTTTTGACATATAAATTTTTTATTTTGAGATGTATATTTACTTTTGACATACGAAATTCAAATTTATATGTAATTTTATATTTTTTTCTATTAATTTAATTCCTAATTAAATACTGATAAATAACATATTAATTATATTCAAATATTATATTAACTAATAAATACTTTTTTAATCAGATAATGATATTAATTCTATTTTAAAATATATCATATTAATTATATTTTAATATTATAATAATTAATATATTAGTTTTATAATTTAAAAATATTTTTAATTTAGAAAATAACATCTTAAATTATATTTTTAATATTATATTCAATAATGAGTTAATTTTTTAATTATATAACAAACATTTACTCCTAAAAATAGTAATATCAATTATATTGATATGTTAACTTATATAATATTAAAATTAATTAACAAGCAATTGTTATATTATTCCATTAATAAAATTTTAAAATTTTAAAAAATTAAAGAAATTTAAAAATAGTTAATTTAATATTATTTTTTAAAAATTTATAAATTAATATAAATATTAAAAATCTCATTAAAAGTTGTATCTATTAATTTGATTTTATATTCAAAATAATAATAACGGCCGTAAAATGTACGGATAAACGACTAGTTTTGAGTAATTTTTATAAAAATAGGTGTATATATTTCAATAAATATGTCATAAATATTTTATATTTTAATATTGGATAGTTAATATTGTAATCAACTAAAATTAATAAATATGTATCATTTATTTATCAATTTAGTGTATAATTAAGAATATATGTCTAAAATAGGCAAAAATATTTTTATTAGTTATAGATAGATTTGATGATTATTAGAGACCAATAAAATTTATCAAAAAAATGCTAAACATCTTATTTTAATTTATTTCAATTTTTACTCACTGTATGACATATAATTTTATATAAAATTATTTTATTAATAAAAAGATTAACCTCATAATATTAAGAATAGTTTTATAAATCTTATATTATAGCCCAATTGCTAAATGAATATATATTTTACATTTAATATCAAATTTATGATGTAATTTTTAAATTTTTAGATTTCAATGTTATATTTTAATATTAATATCAATTTTAACCTTAATATGCGTAAATTTCAAAAACAATAAAAAAAATTAAAAATATTGGCTCGTTCCATTATTAAAATCTTATTATTTAAGTGTATATAATTAATTCTTTATTTTTAGCTTGAAATTTCATTAATCTTAAAGTATTTAAAAGGCTATATTTTAGTAACGTGATCGTTTTTTCTTCTTTTTTATTTTGTTCGGCACAATTCGTATTAGGTTAATAAATTTAATTAATATTTCATTGGATGATAAAACTAAAATTAAAATATAATATTAAAAAAATAAAAAAAATAACATACTAACATTAAACCAATTATTATATAATTCCACCAAATAACTCAATCAAGTACTTATTTGTTAATCAAAGATCTATGAAAAATTATTATAAAAGGTAGGTAATTATTTTCGTTGTGTACACGAATACTTACAGAAAATTACTTACCTTAAAGTTATCTTTGAAAATTGTGAGTTTACTGAGTTGGAACTGGACCTGATTAAATAATAATAAAATAACAAAACTAAATTGTAAAAATTGTATAGCAGGAAGTACCTGCGTATCCCCCTAAAGCTGCAACATGAAGAGATGTAGCATACCCATCAACCTCCGACGTTAGTAGCCATTGAAAGTTCAAAAGATAATTCACAACCTCAACCTTCCCTCTTTGACAAGCAACAAATAAAGCATTCTCATTCTCTTGGTTCAGCTTATAAAGAACCCATGGATCACTCTCCACCAACAATTTTACCAGCTCCATCTTCCCTTGTCTGCATGCCTCATGCAGCGGAGTCTCCATCTTCTTGTTCACTTCGGACACCATCTCCGGCCTCAGCTTCACAATCTCCTCCGCCAAATTAAGATGACCAAGCCGCGCCGCCAGATGCAGAATGGTGTTTCTTGAACCTGAAGGTACTTCTTGGCTCATTATGTCTTCGTTTTCTTGAATTAAGCTAAGGAAAGTCGGTACATCGCCTTTCAGAATAGTTTCTTGGAGCCGGTGGTCCATCTTTAGTTGTAGTTTAGGAAGAGACAGAGAGATGAGTAAGGAAATTAGTTAAAGGAAACCCAAAACAAATATGGAGTTGGAGGATTGATATGGAGGGAAAAGAGAGAAGTAAGTAGGAGATTTAATAAGGGAGGCTGAGACATATCATTTTTCCACAAGTGTAAAAACCATGAAGTTTCTCTGCAGTTGCTATGCGGTTGAAGAGTTTTATTTTATTTATTTTCTCAATTGGCTGAGATAAGAGGGCCAGTTTTGAGTCGTCTGCAAGGTCA
This sequence comes from Ricinus communis, assembly GCF_019578655.1. Lineage (NCBI taxonomy): Eukaryota > Viridiplantae > Streptophyta > Magnoliopsida > Malpighiales > Euphorbiaceae > Ricinus > Ricinus communis. Next base: position 30,851,157 of record NC_063258.1, read on the forward strand.
ATGGATTATCAGATCCTTCCTTCTTTTCTTTTTGAGCAAATTGCATGCTCGTGCGTGGGTCAGTCGTCATCAACTTGCAAAAGATGTCGGTCTTTTTCATTTATTTATTTATTAATGTATCAAATTCCAAACTGATTAAGTGATTCACAATAAAGGTTTGATTATTAAGTATTTTTGTTTATACCAAGGTGAGGAATAGCAAAGAGAAAATAATTGGACTACATAACAGGGTTAGTCATTCTTTTACACTTACACTCGTCGTAAAAATGAAAACTCAATTAGTGTATATGAGAGATCTCAAAACTTCTCACTAGAACAACTGTTTTTGCGACTTGATATAAACCTCGAGTTAATTATTATGTATATTTAAGCATAAAAATCAATATTTTTAATAATAGCATCACTTATTTTTGCATACGGGTTGTCCCTTTCTTATCAAACCATATACAAAGCAATTTCTGCAGCAACACTTACTATATATATACATATGTAGAGTAATATATATATAATAACTAATTATGAAAAGCTTGTTGATGTTAATTAAATAATCATGCCTTTGTAGAATTTACTGTCATTTTAGTTCGTTTTCATAATTAATTAATTATTACAACATTGTGGAATGATCTATTACGCCAATGATTATCAACATAAATCATATATGAAATTAAAAGAATGAAGTAAATTTTCCAATGAAGATTTCTTTTAGGGGGCAAATATATATATTAAATTAATGGAAGTAAAATTGGAAAGAGCAACTATAGGAGAAAAGCCTGAAATTCATGCGGTGGCTAGCTCTTCAACCCAAAAAGTAAAAAGGAATGAGGTTCATCTTAGCCTCTGAACTTATAGCTCGAGTTTAAATATCTCTTTTTGATCTTTTTAGATCATTTTAATCCAATACTTAGCAGAATAAGCTCAAATTACCTCTTATTTTTTTTACAATAAATAGAAAGTAAATCGTATTTTCTATTATAAACGCGTGACTGCAATAAAAAAAGAAATATTAATTGTACTTCTTAAACTGAATCTAATAAATCCATAATTACTTTTATAATTAATTATGAATATTGCATATCAAAAACTTTATTAATATTACCTTCATATTCAAACTCACTGCCCTTTTAACACTATCAACACCGCCATTACTGTCAATACCGAAAAGTAGTAACAATCCACACCGCTGTTAATACCACCATCAACAATAACAAAACCCCCACTCCAAAAGTAACAATGTCATCAAATAACAAGCCCATCAGTAAAAAGAAAACAACCATTATTAACTAGAAAAATACAAATCGTAAGGAAATAAAAAAATAAAAAACTGCCACCATCATCAAAGCCATAACTATATCCACCGCTATTTCGGTTTATTTTCCAACACAAATTACAAAGAAAAAAAAAACAAAAAATGGGAGAATCAATGTTGCTTCAGTCACCGTTGCACAGTGCTTAAGTCGTTGAGGTCGCTGGCAAATAAGCAAGGGTATTTCACTCTTTTTATTTGTCCAAAAAAGGGTTAAATGAGCCAAACTGGCTAAGTTTTGGGCTAAATTGACCAGAAAAGGTCAAAAGGGGTGATTTGAACTTTTTTCAATAAGTTCAATGACCAAATTGAACCTTATTCGGAAAATAGCCATGTATGAACCAAACTTGATTTAGCAATGTTCTAGAAGATAACTTGTCAAGCAATAGACAAACAAACAATTATGTTGCAAGAATAGACATTAAATTCAATTAAAAGTGAGCCGGCACATGTTTTTCTTTTTTCTGTATATAAATTGGTGCTTCAAATATTAAAAGAAGTGGGTTTTTAGTTTAATTTTCTTCTAAATTAATTCTCAACTAACGGAGTAAAATATTGATACACCATTATTATAAGAATTTGATAATTTAATTATTTTAAAATAATGTTAATACATTGTGGATAAGATTTACCGATGGTGGGTAAATCACTAATAAAATTATTGACTATTTCTCAATTAGTAAATTATCAATAGAATTTTCAAAATTATAATTTACTAATTAAGTTTTCATCAGTAATTAATTTTAAATTATTGTTCCACCAAAAAGAAACTGGAGAAAACAAATTTACCGACCAGAAAAATTGCCGGTACAGTTAAGAAATAAACAAACAAACTTATGTTAATAATGATTATTGTTTCTATTATCTTTAATTATATTGATAAATCAATTTGCAATCTATATTTCAACTCAGAAGCACACTTTACTAAGAGACTATTGTAAATCACAAGTGGGCCATTAAATCTTTAAATGAATTCTATGAAATCAGTGACAAACTTGTTACTGTTAACTTATTTTCATAATTAAAGAAAGACCAAAAATATCACATGAAGAAAATAAACAACATTTACTTTTAGTAAAGAAAAACTTACAAATCACAATTAAAACAAAACAGAAACATAGAAACTTGATATAAGAATAAAAAACTAGAAAAGAAGGGACCAACCGGCCTAAAAGAAAAAGTAAGACAGCAACCAAAATGGAAAAAATTGGTGAAGCACGAAAATAGAGGATGGGAGATAGCTATTTTTCGTGAACGATATTTTTATTTAAATTTTAAATTTGGTATATACACATCAATGTGTGGATTTTAATAATTTAATATAAAAGTCAAAAGTAATAAAGATTAAATAATATATATAATAATTTTTAATTTCTTATTAGAGAGTTGTGTTATGCTTTAACTCCATTTAACACAGTAGTGTACGTGGAAAATTCCATGTCACAATAAAAGGGGGAAATTTATTTTCTTAATTTGTGGCACATGACAAAAGAAAAATAAACCCCACGCCTTCTTTATAGCTGAATACTGTTTTTCTCTTACAGGAAATTTGAGATATCTTCTTCTAATTATCAGTATCGTTGAAATGAAGGTGGAAGGCACATAAATTGGGCATATTTAAGAATATTATTATTATTATTATTAAGCTCCCTATTTATACACATATTGAAGTCACTGAAAAGAACCTTCGAAGAAATTATACTCAACAATTATGCAGTATGCTTACGACATCTCTGACCTCATCATTAATTTTTCTTTTCTTATTTTAATTATTGAGGGTGTACTTTATCCTCATTATTTATTTTTACTTTTCCGTGAATTGAAGAAAAACAAAAGAGGGAAGAAAATAACAGAAAAAAAATATATATATATTTTTTTATGTTTGAAGAGAAGAAAAAAAAGTCATTATTTCCTACTCTACATTTTTGTCTATTTCTGAAAAAAAATAAGAGAAGTCAATTCGTGATTCTAGATTGACTAAAATCTATACAACATGTATGGTGGGAGGATATTTTTATCCTTATACATATTTCATTTACTTTTTAAATTGTATGATGTGGAATTTTCATTTATGTTTATTTATTTATTATTTTATCTTTTTTCAAAATTATAATAAAAAATTTATAAAGATTAATATTATATTAAATATTATATATTAAATAAATATTTATATATTTAAAAAATTAGTTGTTTACTCTAATGTTGTACGATTATTTTATAAATATTTTATTATTTCTATTTTAAAAAATTTACTTTGGTATGTGTATTTATTTTACACATTATATTTTTATTTCTAAATTAGGATAAATAAATTTAAAATTAATATATATTAAAATAATATTTTAAATAAATTTTTTATATATTTATGAAAGCTAGTCGTTTATCCGTTTGTTATCTGCCGTTGTAATTATTTTGATTATAAACAATAATATATACTGAATTTATATATATAACCAAATAGATTTCTTAATATATCTAAAAATAATAATAAATTAAATATTTTTAACACTTTTTTTATTTTTTATCTTTTAAGATCTTATTAATATAATAATAAAAATTATTAATAAATTAATAGAAAAAATAAATAATTATATATAAACTTGAACTATAGGTGTCAATAATAAATATACGTGTCAAAATAAAAATTTTATGTGTCAAAATTTTTTTATTAGACCAGATACATATTAATATTTTTTTATTTACATATACTAAAATATTTATTTTCTATATGTATAATGTCCATTAAATCTAATGTTCTATAGTAATTAATTCTTTTTATATTTAAATATTTATTATTTGTAAACTTAATTCATTACGGTTGATGTTCATATTCATTTTATTTCATATATTATTCATCGGTATTAATATTAATATTCGTTATCTGATACTGCAATATTCATTGTCTATATATATATAATATTGATAGATATTTTCAAATGAAAATATTAATTATTTATGAAAGTTTTTATTGATTTTGTGATGCATATTGAAAAAACTTTTTTGAGTGATATAAATACTTATCATTTATATAGACATTATGGCAGTCTAACCTAAAGAGCAGTTTGATGAGGATGGAAAGTTAAACATGCTTGGTTCAGAAAAATTTCCGGATAGATGATCTCTTGGGAAGTTCTCGAATCCGCTAATAGAATAAAACTGTGAAACCAGTAGGGGCCAAAGTAGACAGTATTTCATGTGATATGGTTTTAGATCGTTACTTTTGTTAGTAAATATTCGTTATTAAAAAAAAAACATATTCACTAATTTATTCAAACGAACATAAATAATATAAGCATAACATAAATCAATCTTATATAGTTGGTAAATAATAAAAAATATCAAGCTAAAATTATACTATAAATATTTATATTTTAATGTACATATTTTTTTCAATAAAACTAAATTAATTAACGACCAATATTTAACAGTCAAACAATAAAAATTCAATATCTGTTCAATAAATATTTAGTATAAATTTAATGGATATAAAATATATTTTTTAAAAAATTTACATTAATATCTGAGGCACGTCACATCACATCAATGTCTATACACATGTATATATGGATTAGAACACATAACTTTATAATTTACCGCATTAATAATAGAGTTAATTCTTAAGCTTAATAGTTTTATTATGTTTTATATTTAGGCGTATGGGTTAAAAATAACTTTTACTGTTATATCTAGTTCCTCTGATTTAATAATTTATTATCATTTTGATTAATTAAATTTATCGTGAAAATTGAGTGAGGTATTTCATATATCATGACATGAAATATTTGTTGTCGTTAATATTTAAAATACACAAACCTCACAAAATACTTCATTTGCCAGTAAATCTAATTAATTTTAATTAGTATTTTTAATCTAAATTAATGAAATAATTATATTGATATAATAAATCAACAAAACTAAAATGGTTCTTTGTAAATAAACTGGAACTGGATAAACTTTAATTTCACTTATATTTATTGTATAGTATTTAAATTTCTATTTATCTATCGTCAAAAATGATAACTTTAAATTTAATTGTTGAGATGAAAATTAAAAATAATAACTTTAATTTGTAAATAACGTTTAGTTGATGTTTTTGAATATCTCCTATCACTGTCACTAATATTAGTAGGAGTTTATTATCTTATACAGTAAGAAGAAAATGTTAACTATATTTTATTACACTGCTTACAGTATATTGAGTCTCAAATGAATTTAAAAAATTACTAAACAGAATATTTATTAATAAACAAGATATTTATTAATTTCTCATTATTTAAATACTAATACTATTCGCAATATTAAAAATCTAAATTATTTCCAATCATTCAGATTTTTTAATTAATTAGATTTTAATTATGACTCCATCATATATAATCTCACAACCTTGAGACTTTTTGTTTGTTTTTCCTCGAACCAAGTCATACTAATTGGATTAAACCCAAAAATGAATTTGAAATAACTTTAAGAAAATAAAGGCGAGCATCAATTTGGTTGGTCAATTCCAACTAATCATCAATACAGACATTATGTTATATATATATGTCCAAAACCTACACTGGTCCAGGCTTTAATAATCATAACCATAGTATTAACACGCCACGCTAATGATATAATATAAAGCTGGGTCAGCTTGTAGGGTCGTTGCGGTCCTGTCCTGTCCTTCATATATTTTAGGGTTGACAGTCACTGCGCCATTACTTGTCCAAGTTTGGTCACATGTGGCTCTGTCTCTAGGAAATGATAATTTCTGGGTTAGCCACTGACTCGGCCATGGCTCTTCCAGTTTTTCGTCTTTCAATCGCTGTAATGATTAGTTGACAACCTTAATGATTCCCGAGCAGACAAAAGCCTAGACTAACTCATACCATATGTATTGCGTGCCCTATTATTTCAAATGGAGAATGAGAAAACAATAATGTTTTGCTATTTAGTATTAAAATTTTCTATTATTGAATTTTTGAATAAGTTTTATTATTATTTTTTTCATTTTATCGTGGTCATAAATGGTTAAATTATTCATTTCTTATATATCTCATTGAATTGTGAAAATATAAAATAAATCTCTTATTTTTGTAAAATTTATAATTTTGATTGCAATAATGATTATTGTTTTTCAGGATTTAAACAAAAAGATACTATTAATTAAGCTGATAGCATATCCATAAAATGTTTCATAAAAATTAAGAGTCCAAAATTTAATTTAATGATATTTCCAAACAAAAAAGTTTTCTTACATAGAAAAGATTAAATAACAAAAGGAAACTTTAATGCTGCATAATAACATTATAAATTGAGAATGAATGATTAAATTAATGAAGAATGAGCCCTAAACTTTCCCTAAAACTACAAGTAAATTAATGTGGTTGGTTTGGCCTCATTCATTAGGTTCTTCAATAGTTCACCCATCCGATCTTTTTTATATGTTCAAGTAGCTAATGCCCACTCCTATCCCACCCATTACACCTTCACTTCTGGTATTCCATGGAATTTTACGGCAAGAAAACTCTCGTTAGCTTCATGGCTGATCAAGATACAAATGCAGTGCTATCTCCTCCTCCTCCTCCTCCTCCTCCCATTAGGATGTATCAAGAAATGAGTGATCAAGAGCTCCAAATTAGCCCTCCAAGGCCTTCCAGCACCCACTCCACCGCCACCATGCCTACCTATATCTCACCATCTAGTCCTGAATCACCCTGGACACTCTCTCCTCTCCATACTCCTTCAGCATCTCTTCTCCACCATTGCATTGCGTCCCTTCATCGGAATGAAGGTAACATCTTCTCCATTGCTGTTTCCAAAGGAGTAGTCTTCACTGGCTCTGAAAGTAGGCGTATTCGCGCATGGAGGCAACCGGATTGTGCTGAACGAGGCTATCTTAAAGCGAGCTCAGGAGAAGTACGAGCTGTTCTAGCTAATAATAACATGCTTTTCTCCTCTCACAAAGATCATAAAATTCGAATATGGAACTTTACAGTTTCGGAGAATTTTCGAATAAGGAAGGTTTGTACATTGCCTAAAAGAAACTCATTTCTTTTATTTTCTAGATCAGACACACAACAACAGCATAAAGATTGTGTTTCTTGCATGGCTTATTATCATGCAGAAGGGCTATTATACACAGGATCATATGATAAAACTGTTAAAGTTTGGAGGGTTTTAGATAAAAAATGTGTTGATTCATTTATAGCACATGAAGATAATGTAAATGCTATACTGGTGAATCAAGATGATGGGTGTGTTTTTACATGCTCATCAGATGGATCAGTAAAATTATGGAGAAGACTATATAGAGAAAATTCACATACTCTTACTATGAGACTGAAGTTCCAACAATCGCCGGTTAACGCCTTAGCATTAAGTTCAACATTCAGCAATTGCTTTCTCTATTCAGGATCCTCAGATGGCACTATAAATTTTTGGGAGAAAGATAAATTTTCTGGTAGGTTTAACCATGGTGGATTCTTGCAAGGTCATCGTTTCGCAGTTCTTTGCCTAGTGGCTATAGAAAAGTTGATATTTAGCGGTTCGGAGGATACAACAATCAGGGTATGGAGAAGAGAGGAAGGAAGCTATTTCCATGAATGTCTAGCAGTGTTAGATGCGCATAGAGGGCCAGTCAGATGCTTGGCTGCTTGTTTGGAAATGGAGAAAGTTATGATGGGGTTTTTGGTATATAGTGCAAGTTTAGATCACACTTTCAAGGTATGGAGAATTAAGGTTTTGCCTGAAGAAAAAGTGTGCTTGGATTATACAGATCAAAGCGATCCGAAGATAAAAGCTACGGAATATGAGATGAGCCCTGTGTTGTCTCCTTCATGGGTAGAGAGGAAACTTAGAGCGAGTCCTTTTCAATAGATAAAATTTAATTAACCACTAAAATTTCTTTCATGTTATAGTGCTCAAAAGCTATACATCTTATTGCCTTTTGCTTGAATCTTATTTGTCAAATATAGTGAGCACCAAACAAAATCATATATATGTTGTTCGTATATGTCATTAGCATAAATTGAAGGGAAAGGAAAACGAAAGGAAGAAACGAGTATCTAAGAGTTTGCAGGTGCTACTTGAGTGTTGTCGTTACAATTAGGTTTGACAGTAAGTTGAAGACTATTATGGTTGGCCTGGTTTTATTTACTTGCATCTGTATATCTCCTGTTCCCAAACTATATCTACATTAATCATTAGTTATTAGAGGTGATAAATAAACCAATAAAAATACAAAAATTAAAAAATGAAGTCAGTTGATATTGCTGAAGCAATGGCTGTGAAGGAAGGCATTACTTGAGCTGCTCATCTTAACTGCTATTCAGCGATTGTTGCATCTGATTCATCTGAGGTCGTTAGGCTGATAAATTCGGACGTTCCGATACTGGCTGAAATAGTACCTATTATCGCTGAAGGAGTTACTGGGTGGCCACCCAAACTTTGTTGTTGTTCATACTTATTCGTACGTGAGGAAAATTCTGTTGCTCACCACCTAGCCAAGATGGGCCTATCCTAAGCTTCAAACAGAACCTGGATTGGTAGCGGTCCTGCTTGCATTCAATACGCTGGGCAACTTGATTGCCTGTACTGCTTGTAATTTCTCTTTGGAATAAATAAATAAATGAAGGCATGTATTACCATAAAACTAATTTAATTTATGAATAATGTGAGTTTATATAAAAATTTCTCCTAACTAAGAAACAAATTTTATATATATGTATGAAAAAAATATTAATATATCACGCGTAAATGAGATTGTAAGAATTTTTTGCTATTTAACTAACCGGAAAGGACATATTTAGTGCAATATACGGTAAGAGTAAATATGTATACCAGAGAAAAAGAGAATGTTAATCTTGCTTTCAAAGTTCACCTAAGTTGTACCGCAATTTGTTATAGCACATGCCAACGTACCTATTGCTGAGCTGTTGTTGCACTGTTTTTTTGTTTTTGTTTTTTTCCCTTCTTTTCTATTAGTTTGTTTCTTTGTTTTGAAACAATTAACGGAGAAATTCAATCATATCAAATAAGAAAACCTAGAAAAGAAATAACTGCAATCCATTACAATTGATATTGGAAGGAAATATAAAAATGCTAGAGATAACACCATGAATTATTAATCCTATATATGTGCTATTGCTTCCAAGCTTAATTACAATCAGAAGAAGAGTTCGACTTCTAAAAACTGAAAAATGAACAAGTGCCAGAGTTTTGATGATAAAAGGCATACATAATTCCTGATCAATTCACATGGATAAACTAAAGCAAAGATGAGCTTTACATATCAAACCAAAAGTACCACATAATTAATCTTAGGCTGAACACAGAAACTTTATTAGTACATTAAGAGAAAAAGATAAAAAAGAGTGGGCAAAGTACAAGTACAACTAGATGCTACTAGTTTAGTAGTTTTCTTCATCATTTGGAAGAGGACGATGAGATCTTATGATGAAGAAATTCTCATAGATAAATCCAGCCAGCCCACCACCAATAAGGGGTCCAACCCAGTAAACCCAGTGATCAGTCCAGTCCCAGCTCACCAAAGCCGGTCCAAAAGATCTTGCCGGGTTCATAGAGGCTCCGGAGAATGGTCCGCCGGCTAAGATATTAGCCCCAACTACGAACCCAGTCAGTGTTGGACCCAGCCCATCAATGGAACCTTTCTTGGGGTCAACAATCGTGGCATATACGGTGAACAGTAAGGAGAATGTCAGTACAATCTCCCACACTATGCCTTGAACATATCCCACCCCACTTGCCAGAGTATGTACTGGAGTTGCCTGCATAAGACAGAAAGATATTATATATTATATATATACAAAATATTTAAGATGTAATAAGGATTAGAGGGGTAACAAAAAATAAAAGCATTACAGTACCATTCCTCCTGTGAGATAATTGAGAAGGAAACAAGCAGCTGAAGATGCTAGCAATTGATCAATCCAGTAAAGGATGGATCGGACAACGGTGATGTGCCCACCGGCAAGGAGGCCAAGAGTGACAGCTGGGTTGAGATGACCACCAGAAATGTGGCCGGCTGATATCATCACAGCCACAACTAGTGTATGTGCCATAGCCACGAAAAACAAACCCACAAGAGAATCTCCCAATAATTTATCTGTTCATGGACACACATATATAAGATTGCAATAATATGATGCATGCTTAAGATTTACGATACCATATGTAGGAGGAAAAAGAAGAATTAAATAGAGATCAAAACTTTGAAACGAGATTTGTGGTACATGTATATGCAAGTTGTTTTATCATGTTAATGTTTGAATAGACGTACTAGCAGCCATGGCAGACCCTACTCCAGCGAAGACAAAGAGGAAGGTAGTGATAAACTCGACAATAAGGGCTTTGATGCAGTCAGACTGGGTGGCCTCTCGGCGAGTTCCTAAAGCGATTTTCGCCATTTCTGGAGAGCGTAGGTGAAGGATTTATGGGTTTGATGAGCAAAAGGACAATGACTTAGATATGTATATATAGAAGCCTTGCCTTGTGACTGATGCAATATGCTCACTCATTCATTTACTTGCCACGGCAAGCTCTATAATGCACATTACAATTATTTTGTAAGCCAAATTACGTGGATACCCATTAGCCGTTGACTTTCTTTTCAGAAAGTTATGGTTGAATTGAAAAACATTGTAGGGTAAAGTTGCTTTTGCCCTTGATTCTTTCATGTGTCAGTCCATTCTTTTACCTACTAATTTGCATTTAGCCTCGTGCATGCATACCAAAGTAATTGGAAGAACATTAATGGGATAAAAGACATGAGGCATCTTGGCCTTCATTTTCCAAGTATGTCCAATTCCACTTTGTACAGTTAATTATAGCAATTGGACCCTACTAACTTATTATTATACTGGAAAGCAAATGGTGCATCATTACTGATCCACCACTAAACTCAAAAAAAGACAAGATCCTGAGTCCTTGACGATGATTCATTGCTATTGCTTGCCACACCCATTTATAAATATAAAAAGGCATGTTCGTATATTCCACCAACAGTTTTCTTTTTTCTTCTTTTATTATTCCCCCCTTTCTATTTGGCATCCCTTTTGCTTACGATAACTTTATATTTGGAAACTCAAATTGCTTGCCTTTTTTCAAATACATACGTAATGGCAACTATGCTAGCTTAAAGGTGGAAGATATTTGGGATCAATCAAAAACTAATAAATTTTTAATAATTCAAATTCGGATGAAAAGATTTTGAAATTAATGAAAGACTAACATATGTTTTGGCTGAAATTCATATAAAAAGTTATTTTATTTGAGAAAAAAAAACATGAAAGAAAAAATAAAATAAAAATATGATAAAATTGAAAGAAATATAGAATAATATTGATTTATTAATATAGAATTTATTTGAAAATTCTATCTATTTTATTAGAATTTAGTTTGACTATATCTAATTTCACACAAATTTAATTATATAGAATACAAAATTAATTTTTACTCTATCTAAAATAAATAAATTCTAGATTCATAGACGAGTTTCATAAATTTTATATAAATTTTATAAATTTTAATAAAATACTATGTAATAAGCTTTTATAACTTACCATAAACTCTAACTTTCATTAATAAAATAGGAGCAAAGCAATTAGCCTAGGAGAAGGGTTTCAATAATGAAAATACATTTATAACAAAAGCACCTTAAATATATAAATACAATCAAGAAAATAGTCATTATAAGAAAATCATCTAGCAGATAAGTCAAATGTTTGTTTGTTAAGCAATAGGTAAACTAAGCTAAAGATCTTCTAGTTCTGGTTTTATTTGTCTATCCAAGAATTAAATACCCTTAAATATGGCTGTAGTTTAGCAGATCTGAAAGAAAAGTGAGACATTACTCCACAAAACTAAACACCAAATATGAAAGTTAAGCCCTTGAATCATCTTCTTCCACAGAAATTCCATTATGGGAGTACAAAAGTTTTATATACTACAGACCCATCAAACCAATTGGAGGATCCATTCTCAAATTAATCTAAGAAAATACATTTAAACAAGGAAAACACAAAGAAAAATCATAGAAAAATGGGATGAAGGAGGTGCTTTTTAACTTTTTGGGCAAAAAAAGATAAAAACAAAGCACCTGGATTTACTTGAGAGAATATGTGAGAAATTTTAATATATAAATATTTAACTCTTTATAAACCTATTATTTGGACATTAGCAGTTCTCCCATCACAGGGTATCGGTTCAACGGTTTAATATAATATTCACAGATCATATTGCCAAAGATGTCTTCAAGAACGTTAAAAATATTAATCCCACAGATTAAACTATGCTAAGAATCTATATTAAGGTAGAATTAAATATATGGTCAGATTTAAGCTGGTTGTCGTCAGAAATAATAGGAAAATGTCATGTTCGAAGGAGTATGTTCTGTCTGGTGTAGTGTTTATGTGTTGTCTCCTTCATTACTTTTTTCATCATTATCCAACACTATTATATAAATTTAACTCATCTCAACAGCTGTTACTACATTCCTGCAAAAATTCAAACTTCCATCCATCCATCCATTCGTTCATCATGTTACTACAATCAATATCAAGACATTCAACGATAATAATTTTTTATTTTTGAGAGAAATAAATATCTCATTAAGAAAAAGTTTTGCAAAGGAAAATCTATTAGGATAAAATCTTAGCAAGAAAAAAAAGTGCAACCCGGCCAGATATGTTACAATCTCCTAGTCACGACTACGGCAATCGACCGTAAGGGGGCTTCGAACTCCTGCCAAGTACTAAAGTTCTTAATTCTTACTATCCTCCTTAGCTAGAATATGTACCACCCATATTGCCCTTTTTAGAAATATTAAAAGCAACGAACTTGAAGAATGTCAGTAAAAGCCTGAACACCCAAAACCAAATTTCCTAACTCAGTTAAAGAAGAGCTTCCATGGATTATGGCAATAACATTACTCGCATCAGATTCGGCCTCAAGGCTCCAATAGTCTATAATTAGTTGAAGTCCTTTCCTATCAATAATTACTTCCCCACCTCTGCGGATGGGTAATTCGAATCTATCATAGCCAGTCCTGACACACTTCCCTTGATTATTTATTCCGAAGTGTTGCTCCAATATCAATGCACCCAGTACTCTCATAAAAAACAACATCAGTGTTGAGCTTAAAAAGCTCTTTCGCTAGGGCAAATCCATCTACCAAGCACTCCATTCGGCATATGATGCTTAATGATCAGTGAGGATCACTGCATGAAAATCCTGAACCATGGCATTACACTAATCATAGACCAAAGTAAGAGGCAGTAATGGCTTACCATGAAAATTGCACTTGTACCTTGATAAGCCCAGAAGATCTCAACGTGTTCCAATTTCCAATTCCAAGTTTATTGACTGATAATTGTTGATTTGGTCCAAGTAGTTAGATAGTTATTTGCATTTAGTTGAGTTAGCAATAGTTGGCTAAAATAGTGGCACTAGCCATTGTTGCCTACTAGAATATGAAAAGTTGTTGAGTTTCTTTATATTTATACTCTGTCAATTGACAGTAGTAAGCAGTTCAAAAAAAAAGTTATCAAGTCTTTGAGGTTCATTATTACCTTACGGATAATATTGTTTTTTTATTTGTTTTCCTTGAGGCTTTGACTGGGACCTATCATTGGTATCAGAGCCATGACAACAAAGAGAGAATTGAAAATCTGGAATCCAGCATTGGCGAACTGAGGGATAATTTCTCTCTCATGGAGCAGGGGATGATCGACAAATTCAAGCAATTGGAGGCCACCATCAGCAAACTGGCTGACGCCTTGCAGGGACAATCAGTCACCAACAACAATGATCGACAAGGAAACTCTTCCACTAGGCGACTTCATATTGGCAGAGAAGAGTATCGAGACGGAAATGATGAAGGCCGACCAATATTTTCATCCAAATTGGCTAAAATTGAATTTCCTCGATTCTCAGGAGATGATCCCACAGAATGGTTCTCGCGAGTTGAACAATTTTTTGAGTATCAAAACACCAGTGAGGCGTAAAAGGTGTCTTTGGCCTCTTTTCACCTCGAAGGAGAAGCTAACTAATGGTGGCAATGGTTGCGTAGATCCTTTAAGGAAGAAAATCAGGAAGTGACATGGTTAGTATTTCAAGAAGAACTATGGGCACGGTTTGGACCTACAGAATGCGAGAATTTTGATGAAGCGTTATCACGAGTAACGCAAAGGGGCTCATTAAGGGATTATCAGAAGGAATTTGAAAAGCTAGGCAACAAGGTGCAAGGATGGACTCAGAGAGCGCTGGTGGGGACATTCATAGGAGGGCTTAAACCAGAAATTGCAGAGGGCATAAGGATGTTCAAACTGCAATCCTTGAAAGAAGCCATTAGCTTGGCACGTATGCGAGACGAACAATTAATTCGTACGTGGAGGCTAACACGACCACTCAACAAACCAACAGTAGAAACCATTACATCAGATGCAGCCAAGATAACACCAGCAACTAAACGGCTTTCATGGGAAGAAATGCAAAAACGAAGAGCTCAAGGTCTTTGCTTCAATTGCGATGAATGATTTACACCAGTCTGAGTGTCATGAACCACGGTATTCTTTGTTAGAAGGGGGAAGCAATGATGGTGACACTGATGACGAATCAAATGAGAACATTGTGCGCCATGACCCAGAAATATCCATTCATGCTCTCACCGGATGGTCTCCTACTCGAACCATGCGAGTAATGGCCAAAATAGGCCCATGTGAGCTGGTCGTGCTCATTGACAGTGGGTCTATCCATAATTTCATCCATCATAAGATAGCAGATCTACTGCAACTGCCAGTGATTCCGACCAAGCCATTCAAGGTGACAGTAGCTAATGGGGATCCTTTACCATGTCAAGGAAAGTTTAAAGATGTCCAAGTCTTGGTACAAGGTATACCATTTACCCTTACTCTTTATTCCTTACCACTGGTTGGATTGGATTTGGTGTTAGGAGTCCAATGATTAAAAGAATTGGGAACGATCTTATGCAATTGAAAGACAATGACAATGGAATTTCAGTGGGGGAACCAACATCATAAAATACGCGGCATCCGTAATCATCCCATTGAGGCCACATCTGCAAAATCTATTTCTAAGGAAATTCAGCAAGGTCATTCCTTATTTGCACTATATCTTCAAACAACAGTGGAAAAGCCACCACGACAAAGTCAAGCAGACATGCAACACTTGCTGAATCAATTTGAAGAACTCTTTGACGAACCCACACAATTACCACCAACACGAGAAATTGAGCACCACATCAATCTCAAAGAAGGAGCAGAACCTGTTAATGTCAGGCCATACAGGTATGCCCATTTTCAGAATACTGAAATAGAAAAGCAAGTTCACGACATGTTACAAATAGGGCTTATAGAAAAGCAAGGTATACCATTTACCCTTACTCTTTATTCCTTACCACTGGTTGGATTGGATTTGGTGTTAGGAGTCCAATGATTAAAAGAATTGGGAACGATCTTATGCAATTGAAAGACAATGACAATGGAATTTCAGTGGGGGAACCAACATCATAAAATACGCGGCATCCGTAATCATCCCATTGAGGCCACATCTGCAAAATCTATTTCTAAGGAAATTCAGCAAGGTCATTCCTTATTTGCACTATATCTTCAAACAACAGTGGAAAAGCCACCACGACAAAGTCAAGCAGACATGCAACACTTGCTGAATCAATTTGAAGAACTCTTTGACGAACCCACACAATTACCACCAACACGAGAAATTGAGCACCACATCAATCTCAAAGAAGGAGCAGAACCTGTTAATGTCAGGCCATACAGGTATGCCCATTTTCAGAATACTGAAATAGAAAAGCAAGTTCACGACATGTTACAAATAGGGCTTATATGGTCTAGCACGAGTCTTTTTTCATCTCCTGTACTCTTAATGAAAAAGAAAGATGGCTCTTGGCAATTCTGTACCGACTATAGAGCCTTGAATGCAGTCACAATTAAGGATAGATTTCCCATTCCTACTATTGATGACATGTTGGATGAACTCTATGGGGCTGCTTACTTTACTAAACTAGATTTAAGGGCAGGATATCATCAGGTACGGGTCCATCCACTAGATATCCATAAGACTGCATTTCGTACACACAATGGTCAGTATGAATATCTAGTCATGCCTTTTGGGCTTTGTAATGCACCCTCCACTTTTCAAGCCATTATGAACTCCATTTTTCGCCCTTACCTTCGAAAATTCGTGCTTGTTTTCTTTGATGACATTCTCATTTATAGCCCCGATTGGAACACACATCTTGAACATGTAGCGAAGGTGCTTGACATATTAAAGCAACATAAATTCTATGTCAAACTGAGCAAATGTGCATTCGGCCAGCAAGAAATCGAATACGTGGGTCATAATGTGACTTCTGAAGGAGTAAAAGTGGATAAAAAAAATTGCAGCAGTACTTAATTGGCCACGGCCTACTAATGTTTCTGAGTTACATGGATTTTTAGGACTCACAGGGTACTATCGGAAGTTTGTCCGCAGTTATGGGCGCATTGCCCGTCCACTTACCGATCTGTTAAAAAAGGGGAAATTCAAATGGAGTGAGGAGGCAGAATCAACATTTAAAGCACTTTAGCATGCAATGACCTCCACACCAACACTGGCCATGCCTAACTTTAATGAAACATTTGTTATTGAATCTGATGCTTCAGATGGTGGGATCGGAGCTGTACTTACACAATAAGGACGACCAATTGCATTCATGAGTAGAGCCTTTTGAGTTACTAAACAATCCTGGTCCATCTATGCTAAAGAAATGCTTGCAATCATTCAAGCAATCAGAACTTGGATGCCTTACTTGTTGGGTCGCAAGTTTATCATTCGGACAGATCAGAGAAGCCTCAAATACTTCTTAGAGCAACACATTACCATTCCGGAGCAACAAAAATGGGTGGCTAAATTGTTGGGCTACGATTATGAGATTACCTATAGACCGGGCCGTGATAATTCAGCTGCAGATGCTCTGTCTCGAGTGGCTAGTAGTCCTACACTACATGCTTTATCATTTCCGCAAACATCCTTATGGCAAGCCATAAAAAAGGAAGCTGTTGTTGATCCTTACATGTAGAAAATTGGTGAATATGCACATAAGAGTCCAAGTGCACCTTACTCGTGGCGCAATGGTTTACTTTATTATAAGTAGCGAGTTCTCCTTCCTCCGCATTCTCCTATAGTTCTGCACCTACTCCGAGAATTTCATGACTCTCTAGTTGGTGGACACTCGGGGGTCTTAAGGACCTACAAACGGATAGCACAACAGTTTTATTGGCCTTCTATGTATAAGAGCATTCAAGAATATATTTCATCTTGTGATGTGTGCCAAAGAAATAAATCTGAAACATTATCACCAGCAGGACTGCTTCAGCCATTACCAATTCCATGTCAGGTTTGGGACGATATTACCATGGATTTCATAGAAGGGCTTCCGCCATCTCATGGTAAAAACACAATTTTTGTTGTGGTGGACCGTTTAGGCAAGTCGGCACACTTCATGACATTATTCCATCCATACACAGCGAAGGTGGTTGCTGAAAAATTCATTGATGGCGTTGTCAAACTGCATGGCATGCCGAGATCAATTATTAGTGATAGGGATCCTATTTTTGTCAATCACTTTTAGCAAGAATTCTTCAAGTTGTCTAGTACCCAACTCAACATGAGCTCAGCATACCATCCCCAGACCGACGACCAATCGGAGGTGACCAATAGATGTGTCGAGCAATACCTTCGATGCTTTGCTTCTCAACAACCAAAGAAATGGAGTACACTGCTTCCATGGGCTGAATATTGGTATAATACAACATATCATGTATCTGCTGGGATGACACCATTCCAAGCATTATATGGGCGGTTGCCTCTGGAAATTCCTTGCTATGATGTAGGTACTTTTTCCGTTAATGAAGTTGACCAGGCATTAACATCTAGGGACAAAGTGCTCAAGCAACTCAAAGCTAATTTATGTGCTGCATCTAATCGCATGAAGCAAGTGGCAGATTCCAAAAGACGAGATGTACACTTTCAGGTTGGTGATATGGTTTATCTTAAACTACATCCATATCGACAACAATCAGTTTTTCGGAGAGCACATCAAAAGCTGGCCAGTCGATTTTATGGACCATAGATGGTTGAAGCCAAGGTTGGGCAGGTGGCCTACAAACTCAGACTTCTGGGGGAATCCCGAATCCACCCTGTTTTTCATCTATCATTGCTTAAAAAGAAAATCGGTGATGCTGATGTCACCAACACTGAATTACCTCCTTTGACGAATGATGGAGTACTTATAGTAGAGCCGGAAGCAATCTTGGACACTAGGTAGGTAAAGCAAGGATCTCGCTTTGTGGAAGAAAAGCTTGTTAAATGGAAGAAACTATCTGCTGACGATGCTACCTGGGAGAATGCAAGGGAACTGGCCGACAGGTTTTTTAACATAAACCTTGAGGACAAGGTTCCAGTCCAAGAGGAGGGTATTGATAAGCCCAGAAGATCTCAACGTGTCCCAATTTCCAATTCCAAGTTTATTGACTGATAATGGTTGATTTGGTCCAAGTAGTTAGATAGTTATTTGCATTTAGTTGAGTTAGTAATAGTTGGCTAAAATAGTGGCACTAGCCATTGTTCCCCACTAGAATAGGAAAAGTTGTTGAGTTTCTTTGTATTTATACTCTGTCAATTGACAGTAGTAAGCAGTTCAAAAAAAAAGTTAATCAAGTCTTTGAGGTTCATTATCACCTTACGGATAATACTGTTTTCTTATTTGTTTTCCTTGAGGCTTTGATTGGGACCTATCATACCTAGCCGCCCAATAGTAGGTGATCAAAGTTTTAACCCAATAATAGGCAAAAGATCTTTAACAGGCATCATCCCATCAAAAAGCACAAACATATGACTAGAGTTAACTTAGTCCATAAAAGGTGTGCAAGACCAAAAGCTATGCGAGAAAGGGCAATAATAAAACATGCATGGAGCATTCAAAACTAAAACCATAATGAGCAAACATAGACTCATAAGGTATATGTTAGTTGAGAATATTAATTTGAGTTGGAATAATATTTAAGCAGGCTCTAAGTAAGAAAAAAAAAAAGGAACTTTAGAAGGTATGAAAAGATTCCAAATAAACTTCCATTAGCTCGAGAGCACAATACACTAGCGCTTTGAACATATGAGCTCACAACAAATAAGGCAACATGATCGGCACTTTAATAGAGTAATTACCTCTCTTATCAAAGTGCTAAGATTAGCTACCGGGTTATGTTGACATAGTTCCTGGAATAAACATGATGGTTTCACTTAAAAAGGATGAAAAATAAGCATTTAAAACATGCTTATTCCAAAGCACTAGAAGGAAAGAGCAAACCCAATTCTTAGGAAGAGATCTAGGCGATAAAACTCAAAAACTATAAGGCACTGGAATTCAGGATTCCAAATAAATATTAGTATTCTGACCATTGCCAACTTTAACACACATGCCTTTGCAAACAAGTTCACTACCTCACATAACACTTCTGCAAACATATGAAGGATTATTTCCATTAGCTATTAGAAAGAATAGTGCCATTAGGAAAGTACCTGCCTCTCAAGACCCTAGCCATAAGAGACTTGGGATTATTTAGAATTCTCTCATACTTGCTTGCCAACCGTTGCTTGATTAAAAAGTTAAAGATTCTAAAAGCCCATGTCATTATGTTCTTAGAATTACAGAGCTCATGCCAATTGCCCACTCACCAAAAGCGAGCATAAATCCATTCAATATCCTTCAGGATGCCATTGAGAATGCAAAAATATGTCATAGCATAGGTTGGCATAGATTGAATAACAACTTTGATTAAGAAGTCTTAGGTTCCCATGAAAAGAGCTTATGACTCCATCCATTCGAATGCTTCACAATCCGATTTCTGAGATAGTCAAACTGAAATTGCTTATCCCGCTTGATTAAAATAGGCAAGACTATATATAATTAATGTCTATGAACCACTAAAATTTTAAACATTGAACGATGATCAACTTTATATATTTTGACATTTAGGTCATGATGGCTTCATCATTTGGTCCCCTTGACATCAATCATTACATAAGACAAAATTACATTCATTATGTTTTGTGAAGTTGCAAGTTCAATATTTGTATATGTATTTTAAATCATAACTATTGTGATAATGTTTATTTTTTGTTCCTTAACATTAATACTATTTTCCTTTCTCTCACAATACAGAAAAGAAAAATAATGAAAAGATAATTATCCTTTCTTATTAGAAGATCATCTCACCCTGCTAACGACATTTCATTCTCTTTAGCCGCAGGTGCTTGATCTATTTTAATTTTTTCATGTTTTTTTGAACGAACATTCTATTTTGATATGAATGGGCTAGGTTGGAGAATATATCTCATATGTATTAATATGTGAACAATTATTGAGCCCAATGCTTGGATCATAGGTCATAGGAGCCAATGGGCTAATACTACTCCTACAATTTGAATCCATACGAACGTAGATAATATTCATATATACTATATGCCGAAAATAAGAAACGCAGAGCCAGAGAGAGAAGCAGGAAAAGGAAACGAAGATGCTAACAACAGTCCCACTGCCATCTTCTGCTTCTTCTACATGTACTCTTCTCAGTGTTCCAAAGCAAAAGAATTATAAAGCTTCTTTTCACTCACTTTCCTTGAAGCTCTCTTCTTTGCACAATGGAAACAATACTAATAGTGATAATACTGATAATGTTGCCACCACTTCCATTCACAATAATCCTTCTCGAAGACTCGCTCTCTTTCAACTTGGGGCTGGTATACATTTTATTGTTCCTCCCTTCCTATTATTTATTTATTTATTTATTTATTTATTTTTGTTTTCTTTTCTGGGTTTGTGTTCAAGTTTGCTGCTTTCTTACTTGCTGAAAACCAATGGTCTTTTATGGACCTCTGCTATGTAATCGAGTCAATTGGGAATTACTCATCCCTAAGAATTTAATATATAATTAGCTCTTTTAGTAACCTTTTTCTTATTCTTATGATTGATTTTGGTGGAAAAGGTTTTTTTTTTTCTGATTTTGGATGTTATGTTGGGGTTGGTTGCAGTAGTTTTTAGCAATTTGAAATTGACTTTGTAGAATTATAACTTTTATCCTGCTTTAGACTCTTGTTAAGCAAGTATGAAGTTGATTTTTCTCTTCTTCTGTGATAATGGACTTGGATTGGTTATGCAGCTCTCCCTGAGTCCCACTTGTTAGGTGGGAGAGCATCTAAATTGTTAAGAGTGGATGGAAATACTTCAGAGGCTAGCACATCTTCAAAAATGGCATCAATGAGTACTGCACTTGCTGAGCAAAATGTATTAGAGTGGGTTAGTAATGATAAAAGAAGAATGCTCCATGTTGTTTATCGTGTTGGAGACTTGGACAAGACAATAAAGTACAGATATTTGCTTCTTCATTCATGCCACTGTCCATACTTCTAATTTAGTGCTATTGAATCTACAAATGATGCTAATTAGCCTTTGGAAATGTTCAGATTTTACACTGAATGTCTGGGAATGAAGCTGTTAAGAAAACGTAACATACCGGAAGAGAGATATTCAAATGCTTTTCTTGGATATGGACCTGAAGAATCTAATTTTACTGTTGAACTTACTTATAGTAAGTAGTTATCCTCTTTTTATGTGCTTATATATTCAACTTGTGTCATAATTATAATATGTGGTTGTAATTCTTATAATAGTGGATCTTACCCATTTTCTCATGCGGATTAAAATTTTGCAATATATGCAGATTACGGAATTGACAAGTATAACATCGGAAATGGATTCGGCCATTTTGGCATTGCAGTAGAGGATGTATGTTCCTCTATCTCGAAACACTTAAGTCTTCTTCATTATTTTATATGGCATATGCTCCATATGATTTAAAGTAACAGTTTTACAAGGGGACCATATAGAATTGAAGAGCGAACTGATAAACTTCCTTATCAGGCAGACTTTCTTTTCAATCATCTCTTGCAATAGATTCTTCCATTGTGTTGAGAGTTCAAACATCCATTGGAAGTAATTTTCTAAGAATAGCTATGCATCCAGGATTATAGTATACAGCTAAAATTGGCATATGAATTCATATTTAAATTTATGATCAAATGATGCTTATGCGCTTCACACTAGATTCTTTCCAACTTAGGTTGTCAAGACAGTAAATCTTGTAAAGGCAAAAGGGGGCAGAATTACTAGAGACTCTGGTCCTGTTAAAGGTGGAGGTTCAATAATTGCTTATGTTCAAGATCCAGATGGTTATACTTTTGAGCTTTTGGAGAGGGGACCCACACCTGAGCCCCTATGCCAAGTGATGCTTAGAGTGGGGGATCTTGAGCGCTCCGTGAATTTCTATAAGAAGGTAAGCTTGAATACATGTGGTCAGAAGCTGCTACTTTCTTCTTCAGCTGTCATCAACATAAACTAACTGGAGTTCTGGCTTTCCTAATTCCTGAATTTGAAGGCCTTTGGCTTGCAGCTTCTCCGCAAAAGGGATGACCCAGAGTCAAAGGTTAACTTACGCCAAAAATTCCATGACTCTTTTCAAGTTTTCTGATCTTCTATTTATGCTTTTTAAAAACTTATCCATATTGCGGATTTTTCTTTCCAAGAGTTAATGTATTTTCAACAACTCTGCCGTTTATTTAATGTGACTTTGATCTGACTAATTCTTCTTTATGAATTCTCCCTGACCTCTTGGTTATTTGAACCTTTTCAGTATTCAGTAGCCATAATGGGGTATGGCCCAGAAGATAAAAATGCAGTGCTGGAACTTACATATAACTATGGAATCACAGAATATGAAAAAGGAGATGGTTACGCACAGGTGAATTATATACCTTTACTCCCTGCATAGTTCAATAATCTAGTTTGTATGACTTCTATGTTACTCGTGCCTCCTGTGCATGTGGTAAGACCTTTGCTCCTCATCTCTATTTTTTCTATGTTAGGCTGTTAGTAATTTAGTACTATGTTTAGTATTTACCAGATTGCAATTGGCACAAATGATGTGTACAAGAGTGCAGAAGCAATTAAACTGTGTGGAGGAGAAATTATTCGTGAACCTGGACCCCTACCAGGAATTAATACCAAGATCACTGCATGCTTGGATCCTGATGGTTGGAAATCAGTATGGCTTCTACTTTTCACGGGGGTTCATCTGGGACTTTTGTGGTGTTTTTCCTGTTGGGTTTATCACTTTTGCTGCATTGCCTTCATGTTTTCTAAGCAATTGAATACAACTAGATAATCAGAAGACTCGAGATGAAAAGGCATTTAATGGGGTGACCATTACTCTTTTTAGCCTGTGAACTCAGAGTAGGTTTCAACAGCTTCAGCCTGAACTGGAATTGATATAATGCTTTGAGTTTGGCCATAGAGTTGACATAATGCTGTATCTGTTCCCTCACAATCCCATGGAGCATGTTTTATGGTGAAATTAGTTTTGGAAAAATGATGATTTTAATATTAGCAGAAGGGCCTAGATCTTAATAGGGAACAATAGATCAACCCATATATTTCAAAAACAGTTATCTTTTGTAGAGTTCAATATGAATATGTCAGCTTGATATCAGTTTCTCTCCCTTGTCTTTGTGTGTGTGTTCAGTAGTGAACTCTTCTTTTAATCCTTGGTATGATCTTTGACCACATAAATTTTGCCCTTCTTGCAGGTCTTTGTTGATAATGTCGATTTTCTCAGGGAATTGGAGTGATCAAAGTATATCATGATAGCTGCTTCATTGATTCAATGGGAAGATTACTTGACAATTTTTTCACATAGAGAGCTGCCTTTTTTTTTTCTTTCTTTTAAATTCACAAATAGCACCTGCTAGAATGTCCCCCCAATCCCCATGCCAGTATATTCCTCCCCCCATGTGGCTCTGTATGTGACGTTATGACTACCAATTATTATAAGTGCATTTACAATTTGCTTAATACATGCCAAAGAAAATTGAAGATTGAGATGTACATTTCATGCTAATCACTTTGGAAAAATCAAAGACTAGTTTTGAAGCAATTGGAAGTTGTCTCATATTTTAAATTGGCACGGCAACTCAACATTTGCTGAATTCCCTCAGTCCATATGAGTTTTTCACCTTTACTTCTGCATTCAAACTCTATAACTCTCTCAGCTGTTTTGATCCCAAAGTAAGCTCTTTGCTCGTTGCAGTCTTCTCTCTCCCTTCCAGGCCACGCTGGGATGTCACTGTATACTCCAGAGACTACACCTGTGATCACAGCATGGCTTGACTCAGTAGAATGGGCTGAGAGAAAGGTATTTATGAGTTCTGGGTTTGAGATTTTGCTTACACTTCTTCTTTTTTGTGAATGTTCCTGCCATATGCTTGCTTTTCAATTTAGCTACCACCTGTTTTTGTTAAAATTTAGTAGGTGCTTGATTTTTCTGAGAACAAAAATATATGAATACTACTTCTATTTTTATTATGCAGCTGGACTGCCTGAAAGTCTTTATCATTTTAAGTTAGCTTCTAAGTTGTTTCCTCTTGAACTTTAGAAGTGCTCAAATTCATTGCTAATAAGTTATTTAGTTGCATGGTTTGAGTATTTCCTGCTTTACCTGCCAGGTTGAGTTGATGTTAAAAGAAACTTGCTTCCAATGGAGAGCTCCTGCCATCAACATGTACATGATAATCAGTGCCAGTTGCATCTCTTTTATGGAGTCTGTCAATGTGATTTCACTGTATTTATAAATGCTTCTAGTATTGAAGTGAAATATATATATACCTTTCCTTGTACGCTTGAGAAGTTCTCCCCCTCTGGTCACAAAGTTCAATGCTGCCAAGATGTTAGATTCTTTGCCCTCTTCACTTTTTTCTTCCACCAGGGCAAAAGCCGTAGTTATGTAACCCTTTTGGAAACTCGCTTTTAAAGTGTTAGCACCTCGTAATGCTACTCATGGAAAATGTAATAAATTTAGACATCGTCTTGTAATTGAGAACATATCAGGGGAAAAAAATGGTTTTATTGCATTCATTTCTTCCTGCCATCTCATATTTATATATATAATTAAATGTGTCTGCTTCAAGCATGACTCTTATTTTATACTAGATTGTAAGTCTACCTAAAAGGACGTTTAATAATCTGTTCATCGTTTTCGCCAGTAGCATTTATTGAAGTTGCTAAATCTGGTTAAGTTAAATGCACATTTAAATCATAGACAACTGAGTTCTAGAAGCGATTGAAGAAGTTTTCTAGTACCTGTAGCTGCTCCAGCTGTTAGGGTCATGATATCTCCACTACTCCTTGCATTAACGGCAGAGTTGACAACTGTTAAGATTTGATCATGATTGGCTCCCATATCTTCCGCAAGCTCAATGCAGTGAGATGCTACTAGAGCTGCTGCTGAGGCCATTGCAGCTGATGTTTTGGAAGATGTCTTCTGGCAGGTTGCTGCCATTTCTGCTGACATGGCATTGGAGGCGGCTAGTGCAGCAATGGCCGCAGCAAGCCCTGCTACAGAGACAGCTGCATGCAGTTGAGCATTATGAGTTCTGATCTCCTGCTTCTTCCTCTCCTTTTGATCCTTCAACCATCTTCCCATTGTTCTCCCTTTCAATATGCTTCTGTATAGCTGCACGGCAGTAATGTTAAATGGGGATGACCATACGAATGTTGACTATCTCGATAAGTTTCAATAATTTAGATACCCCAGTTTTTAGCAGTTGTTGACTGGAAAGGAATTCTGGATTGAGTACTTGATGAAGTAAAAACAATTCCTGCATAGATTAAGTGGCTATGAGAAATACAATTATCCTCGCTTATCAGAAGCAGTTTATTCTGGATTGAATGCTTCATTCTGATAAAGGCAGTTCAGCAAGAAATTTCTAAGGATCCCATTGTATTGATTCAGATCTATGGACCAGTAAGCACATTTTTATTTCCTGCTTTGTGAGTTTAATTTACTTTCAAGAATTGGCTATTCTTAGTGTGTTACAATCACTTTTTAGTACAGAGGATATAAAGTTGCAAATATCGACAAATTAGACAGCGTTTCCAGTTTCTTGATAACTTTAGGAGCATGCCTGCCCGTTTCAAAGCAGCATATTGAAACGGAGAGAAGACAAGAAGTACCTTCATTTCTTCACTATCTCTTGGGGATATTGGAGGGCTACCAGCACTGTAATTCGGAAACTGCTGAAGCAACTTTTAACATTCAGATCGCAATTGACGTATATGAAAACAACACGAGAGAAGGACATGGGAAAAACAAAAAAACAAGGGCACCTTGTAGTAGAGCTAAGGAAACTTACGGAGTCTTTGGGAGCTGCAACAGTTTCAGAAGAAGAAAAAGGTAGCTTGTCGGCGTTGTCACAAGTAGCATGAGTATTGGAAAGAGCTTTAGAGAGCTCTACGGCAGAAACACTCCATGATCTAGCAAGAAACTCCATGGACTCGGTAGGAGTTTCAGGAGCATCACATGGCACTGGCTGCCAAAGAGCAGGACCATTTTCATCAATGTTCTCAAGCTTCTTCGATAAGCTCTTTGTGCTGCTAGAGCTCACTGAATCACACGAAGACATTAGAAAGAACATCATACTTAAAGCTCCAATAATTATAGTTAGAAAGCTTAGCTAGCTTTATAATCATGAAAAATAAACTTACTTCTGAGCTTGCTATTCCCACTTGGTTCAGACTCCTCCGCACTGTGGTTTTGGTTGAAAGTTCTCATGCTTAGAAAGAAAGAAAGCTATTGAAGAAAGGAACAAAGAACAGTTGATATTTAACATGGGAAGTGAAGTGAAATTGCATGTTTCTTTATTGAAGAAAATGAAAGTAAAGAAAAAAGTGGAGAGATACCACAGAAAAGGCCCCCCACCCCACCCCAATCAAAGGATATTCATCTTTGTCCTCGACTTCCACTATATATATTCTCCACTTCTTTGTGTTCTAAACAATTTTTTTTAACATCTTGAGCGGCGGGATCATTATAGCTAGGGTTCTTCTTTGTCACCGTTATCCACTATTAAAGAAAGAAATGGGGTTCCTCTTGTGCTCTCCAAATCATTTGAATTGTGATTGATTACAGGCTATTGTAAGACAAAAAGAAAAGGCTATTAGATTTTCTCCATTCGTTATTAAATTTTCTCCTTTCTTCAAGTGGAAAAGATATACCATTTTATTAACTTATTTCAATTAAAAGACACAATACTTACTGGACTAAAAGTTTCATTTTCTTATTTGGATTGCAAAGACATATTATCCATGACAAGACTAGGGTTTGCAAGGAGCTTCCTGTTTGCTTTGTCCTCAATGATAATACATACAAGACAAAAGGAGGAGGAAAAGAACTTGATAAAAATTTTGCATAGGAAGAATTCTTTAAGACAGGCACTTCAAAGCTTTTATCTTTGGCTTTTTAAGCACTCGTATATGTATGCATATTCCTACTTTTCACCTTGACTTGTCTGATTGATCCCTTTCTTGACTAGAAAACGCCAACATTTTGTCAGTATATTCTATTCTCAACCAGAAAAAGAGAAAAGGAAAGGACAAAGTCAGGAACATTTCTGAGTTTCAGGTTTAAGCTAAGACTCAGAACAAAACATGGAGGAAAAAGATAATGTCTGTTAACTTAATTTCCTTTGGATGGTTTAATGAGATAGATAGCATATTCATGGACAATCAAAGGGAACCTTTATATTAAAATCTAGGCCTGTTAAATAGAAGGCTTAAACATTAAGCATGACTGGGGAAAGGAGTGTTTTCTTCTTTCTTTCTTTCTTTCTTTCTTTTTGTTGGGAATTGAAGGCAAAAGAAAGAAGAATACCTCACTGCAAAAGCTTTGTTCATGATTGATTTAAGTCTCATCATGTCTAACACATTAAGCCTTTAACTTCTTTACAAAGGTCCCACTTTCCATTAACATGTTAAAAATAGAACCATCTCCGCCCATTCTCTTTTCAAATAATAATAATATCAAATTCAAGAGCATTGTTTATTTGGAGGTGGCCACCACAACCGTGTGCAGGCCGGGTAGGTTATGATGACCATCAATGCACCAATTAAGTCTTATTTTAGATCACCTTCCAATTCTAAATTTTTACATTATCAACAAATTTTCTTCAATATGTCATGAGAAAACATTTAAATTTTATTCCATATATAATCAGTTGTACATTAGTCTTAGTTTACTTTCTCTCTTTATTCAAATTACTTTTAGAATTTTTTAGCTACCTTTTCTAGATTGAAGTGAGCATAGGCTTTTTTTGTACAACATTTCTACAGAAGCCAAACTGATGAGATTAAAAAAATAAATCAAAAGGCAAACCAAGGAGATGAAAAAAAAAAAGAATAAATACATATTTTTATAATTTTATTATTTTACAATTTTCAGTATGTAGTCCTTTTTAGACAGAAAGAGGCATATGGTTAAAAATTATAATAAAAAAATAGTTCAATATCAAAAGTCTCGATTTGTAATGATTTAATCATCTTCGCTTCAATCAGCTATTAATATTATATTTCTCGTATTTGATAATATGGATTTAGAGCTTGACAAATCAAAACGTCATTGTTTGACCGTTAAATCGATATCATCGGATAAATAACTTCTTAAATCGCGATTTAACAGTCAAATAATAAAATTATGAGTTGTTAAACTTCAAACTCACACTATCAAATACAAACAACATGATAATAATGGTCGATCAACATAAAAGTGGCTGCATCCTTACAAATTGAGATTTTTTAACAATGGGATCTTTTTTTATCACGCTTTATAACCATATATTTCTTTTTTTTAAAAAAAAAATTATATATTAAAAATTATAAAATGATAAAATCAAAAGGTATTTTTATATACTTATTTCAAGAAAAAAAACTTGATACCTGCGAAACAAAATGCATTTATACGCTGTGTTGCCATGGATAAAAAGAAAGCAAGTTAAAAAATTATTTATGAGTTGACATATTAAATATTATTTTTATTTCCTATTCTCAAAAAAAAAAAAAAATTCGTTTGCTGTTGGATATTTATGCAAACATAAAATTAATGAGCAAAGCAAAGATAAAAAGAAAAAGTAGTCATTAATAAAAATGAATAGTTTGCGTAGAAACACTTTAGTTGGAATTACTATTACACATTATTGTCTATGGTTTTATCTATAATATGTCACAATATTTTTCATGATCAAATTCAAAATCCCCTCAACATTAGATACTTATAAAGATTTTATTACAGATAAATTTTTGGAACCGTAGGATTTGAGTAACGGTAAAATGGAAAAAATCCAAACAAAAGATTGATAATCTGAGAAATATAATATATTTGTTTAGGCAGTTTCTGGTTTAAGAAGCTGTTTTAGCTTCGGTAATACGCGCACTTAACTTCCTGTTTGGGCTACAGATATTTCTTTTCCTTTTTTTAGAAATACGGATTTAATAATCGTTTTATTTCCTTTAAAGAGAAAATTAATATTAGTGTTTTCCGTACGGCCATTTCAATATTTTGATTATATATATATATATATTTTTTTAAAACATAAAATCAATTAAATTTAATAAATGTCCATACACAAAAGGAAACATAAAATATGAAAAGAATACTGCCACCTTCACTTTTATTGACAGTGTTCCTCATAAAATTATCTATTGGGGGATTGCTATCACTGAAGTAAAACCCCACCTGTAAAGATTTTAAAAATAACTTTTTGAGTAGAGGTCACTATTTGAACAAGGATTTTTGAGTATGAGAATTGTCTGAGGACTTCCTTAGCTGTTCCTTCGTCCAGAGAAGCCGTTGCCATTGTTGCTGATCAATCAAATGAAAGCTCTGCTTTTAGGAGGCTATTGTTAAGAGAGGGAGCAGACAAGAGGGGCTTAGTTTTAGCTTTTCTACGCGGTTCACAAGCTTTAAGTTGTGACTGCAAGTTTAACGTTTAGAGCGGTCCAGGGGCTGTGTCCGTACCTTGGCGTCTTTCCATGCCAAATATACGGATGATAGTCCATAATGCTATTTTAGGTGCACCAAACTGAGTTTGGCTAGACATTGGAGTAAACTATGCAACCCTACTAATTAATTATATTACTTTTTTTCGAAATCATGATTGTATTCTTAAAAGTCATTTTATTTAATTATTAAGTTGAGGCATCATTCATTCTTAAAAAAGAAAAAGAATAAATTTCAAATAATTTAAAATATATGTGATGATGAAAAAGTAGCAAAACACCGAGTATCAGATATCTTATTTGATATATGATGGCGGGTTATAAAGAAATATAACTGTTTCATCTCATGTTTATTCAGAAAAACAATATTGATAAATCTCAAGTCATTTACGGTACATATGTAAAAACACCATTTCATTTCATACCATTAATTAAGCGGAGTGAGAAAATAAAAGAGCAATTACAATTCAAGATTATTACCTTTCACTTACAAAAAAGAAAACAGGATGGATTTTAGAACTTGCTTTTGTTGTAAAGTAACCTTTTTTTTTTCTTTCTGTTGCTCGTTTCTTTTAAATAGAAAATGAAGAAGAAAAATAATTTAGAAAGTCACAAACAAGAGCCGTTAACTTTTATATGTACTAGTAAAAATTGGCTCCTCTGGATCTTGACCCTCTAAATAAATGTTCTTCAATCAGACTCCAGATGATTCTGTGTCAGAATTTACAGACGTAACATATATGTTTCCACAGTCCGATCAGCCTCCTCTGCAAGAAGAAACAGACGCTTAAGCCCTCAATGTAGTCTAAAATTGCACCATTATTTGGCTTACCATAAAATAATTAAATAAAATCCAGAGGCTGGAAACTCAATACACAAAAATATATATATATATAATAATAGAATATTCCTAGGAACGATTAAGATTCTTAGGCATCCTCCCCTCGTCTTCTCTTCTCGTACTTCTCTTCTCTTCTTCAAGAGGGCAGAATGAAGTGCAGCTGCACGACAAAGTGACCCATTTGGATTTTTTATCATCTTCACAAACGGAAATATATATATATATATATAATAATGGAATATTCCTAACAGGCTCTATAGGGATAACATTATAAAGCCTGATCTTCAATCTGGAATTTCTAAAGCATCGATTTCAAACACTGACTTGTCCTCTTGTGACTATTTTAAGGAAAAAATCCCGAGATATAATTTTCCTTCAGAATAGACACAACATAACCAGTTCTCAGTTGTATGATTATCTCAGGGTGTTAAAAGACCTATTGGCAATAGAGAAAATGAATGTGGAATGATTATTTCAATCTAATTCAGCACAAATTCAATATCAAAAGATAGGCATAACAAAGAGCTTTCAAATTATTAATTACCTTGGCAAGGAACCCAAAAAACTTCCAGAATCCAGACTACAATTGTAAGATGGGGATCTAAGAAACCGTCATTCTTCTGCATCAACACTTCCAATGACTCTTTGCACTCACCAACTAAATCCATTTCATATCAAGACCACAAGTATTGAAAATCTGGCAAGGAAAAAAAAAATATATATATATATGGTCAATCACAAAAAGTTCCATAAAGTTTTGATACATGGAGAAAAGAAAAAAACAACTGATAAAAGCTCCATGAGAACAAATGATGTAACTAGGTACCTGAAACACTAGATTACCATACTTTTTTTCGGATTCTGAAGGACGCAGGTACCTAGATTCAAATTGATCCAGGTAAAAATCCAAAGCCAAGAATATAATGCAATAAAAATGGGCAGCAACTTTATCATGAATAAAATACATAGTCAAAATACCCGTACAACATCCAAGAAACTTTGTGATCTATTAATGGAGGATGGATGAGACACTATACATATCATTCATCAACAACTGAACATTTAACAGGCTTAATCTTTTTCCATCCATGCACACAGTAAAAAATCCAAGCTGCCATGGGCTAGGGCCCAGCATCATCCAATGTGTCTGTACTTTGCAGTTGCCTTGTGAATGATAAATTGAGCAAACCAAGATTCTCGGGTTGAAGAGATCAAGCCAAACTTTTATGATAGCGACACCATAGTACCTGGATTTTGTCCCTCGAATCTGCATCTGGAATTACAAACAAAAATTAAAAAGAAAAGCTTAGCAGCTGCTCAAGATGGCACTGTTTATAGCAATAATGGTGGTGCTGTATATAACGACGAATTTAACCAAAAATACAAGGATAATAAACAAATGACTTCAAATAAAGTTATCATACTTATTACTTAGCAGAAGAAATTCTCATCAAGCTGCTGGCACCATTTCTATTCCCTATTCTAGGACCAATATTTGAATCTTCAGTTGTAGCTTCTACTTTCTTTATATATCTCCCAAAAGAGTTGGGCATAGCAAATGAAGTAGATGCTGTTGGTGCATTTGTAACAATCTGCAAGCATAAAATTTTTAAACGGTCATTATTCAACTAAATATCAATCCAGAGTGCAGCACAATGATGTATATAACCACCAATTAGGACAAAGCTGTCTTCAAATTAGAAGACAAACAAAAAAAAGGTTGCATCAAGTGCAACATTTGATTCTAGGCGCACAGAGGCAAATTCCAGATCAGATAAAGACGGCCAGTAAAGATGTCAGAGTTTACTTCAAGAGATGACTCACGTGTTTGTCAACTGGATTATCAGTGCCTAACTTCTGAGACCTTCGTAATTGTGAATGAACATCAGGATGAACGGCATTGCTTGATATCCTATGTTCTGCAATTTCACCTGAGCAAGAATTGCCACTGAGCCCTGGAAATCAAAAAGAACAAAACCAAACATGAGCAATTTCTAACATTAACATTCTTATGGCTCCTAAGTCCAACAAGCAAAACAAAAGCTTAGTATAAGAACATTAATATGCATTGTCTTGATCAATACAAATCCTTACCTTTTTGCTTATCCAGATCCATAGCGATAGCTTGACTGCTTGTTATTCCAGAACCTGGCTGAAAACTCTGAAGAATCCCATGTGAAATAAATAAATCAAGATCAGATACAAGCAAACCAGAAGAAATGCAAATGATATCTTAAGTACAAGCTAATATTAAGTTATCCATTTAACAATTAAATTAAGCATCTAATCAGAATAAACAGACATCACAGTTTAACAAAAAGCAAAGGCTGAGGGGAGGCCAATTAACAGGCTCTCATAGAAGCCTTCAGTAACTCATTGGAATTAACTTAAGGACCAGAAAAGAAAAAGAAAGAAAGAAAGAAGGTAGGGGAGCTAACCGATGTTTGAGCTTGGGCCTTCCTCTTTTGTGTCCATTGGTACTTTAGAATTGTCCAGTCAAAAACAAAATCAAATTCATATCCTGCCAGATACGGAACATTTTGGGATAAGAAAATAATTGAAACTACAATCATTTTAGCAAAAAAAATATGGATGGTACAATAAAAACAATGTGGAAGTTGATTCATTATCTTCCCAGATTTACATGTACCATATCCAAGAAAACCAAAAGAAACAATATAAGCATAAGGCAATCCATCTATTGATAAGGGTGTTGCAATCCTCAGTATGCAAAGAAAGGGAACTTACCCTTGTTTATTGGCTCCACAAGCCAATGGAACTATGAAGAAAAAGAAAGTAAAAATTTAAATAATCAATTACCTTCGCGAGCAAACAAGTCACGAAAAAGGCGCTTCAGAAAACCATAATCAGGTCGCTGATCAAATGTTAAGGAGTGGCAATAATGAAAGTAGGAAGCAAACTCCACAGGATGTGACTTGCATAAGACCTTTCAGAAACAAATATTAACAGATCATTAACTGCAAAGGAGCATATTTAAACTGAAACAGGTAGCTACAAGAACACACATAGAATTTTGCGAACGGACAGCATCCAATTTTTTTTCCCCCAACCCCATTTTCAGCATCAACCTCTTATAAAGCACTCCTACAATCAGCTTCAAGTCTTCAATAACTTCAAATAATATGTTTTTTAATAGTATGTACATAGAATAATTTCATCAACCCAAGCCCATAAGCATGCTAGCCACCTTTTCTGGAATAATAATGTAAACTTAGGGTTCCCGTCGCTGCATTTGTTTCAGACTTCCGTTTTATAGAATTTAATGTGTAAGCACGATTGTCTAATATAATGAATATGGTTAATTTAGAAAACTAAAGCTGAATGAAAAGCAGACATAACTTCAAAGTCTATAACATTCGGGCACGCACCTCAATTGGAGTTGATAACTTCTTTTCACATATTTTATCATACTTTTGCTTCTTTGTTGCTGCTTTCAGACCCTGCCACGGAAGGCTAAATAAAGAAACAAATTGATCAAATAGTTGTGACCAGTTTCTCACATCACCTAATAGAAACAGCAGTAATGCCTAAAGAGCATACCTTCCTCTCAAGAAGTACAAGAGAACATAACCAAGAGACTCCAGATCATCCCGGCGGCTTTGCTCTGAATAGATTATTCAACAATGAGTGCAGCTCCTAGGTCCCATCTTGCGAAAACATATTAACAAACATTTTTAACTTACCAATTCCAAGATGAGTATTGCAACTTGCATAGCGTGCAGTCCCAGTTAAGTTTTTGTTCTCTCTGTATGAGTTTATCAAAGTAGGGAAAACACTTATTTAGCCAATCAAGGTACATAAAAGAAGGTAAAGGGAGAAAATGGCATACAGATAAAAAAGACCAAAGGAGTCAGGAAAGGAATGTATAAACACATGCAAGTACAAAGTACAAACAGATAACAGGTTATTTCTTTACAGCTTTTAGCATAACAGGGATTTTCTAAGAGCTAATATACCATAATGCACAGTAATTCACGTTTCAGGGTTCTAAAAAGAATCAAACATCTTTAGATGCCAAAAATATAGACGTTAATCTTCATAAGCAGAGAGCAGAAATAACCAGTATCTCTCTGTTTGTAACAATAATCCCCTCCATATGATGCTATGCATCATTTCACGGATCAAAAGCCAAGTCTACACTCTAACACGCTCGTCTAAAAATGACAAATGATTTTATCCTCTATCTTCACAATGAAATTGCATTACCATTTATTTTCATTGCTATTACATGGAAAACCAGACAACTTATAGATATGCCACCATACTGTCAAAAATCAGAGTCCATATCCCATCAGATATCAAGCAAGGAAATACTCATAGAAATATTACCTGTAAGGAATATGGCGATTTGTTGTTGAGTCCCTATATCTTTTCGCTAGTCCAAAATCAATGATGTACACCTGATAAAGATGGTAAAATAGGAACAAACCCAGTAAAGAAGAAGGGAAGGAAATTAACAACCAGAGAACAAAATTATTCACATATGTAACACGTTGAAGACAAGCACATAACAGGAATTTATACCTGATTAGCTTTCTTCCCAAGACCCATAAGAAAGTTATCTGGTTTGATATCTCTATGCAAAAACCCTTTAGAATGTAAGTATTCTATTCTTGAAATCTGCATTTCGAATTAAAGATAATAAAACAAAATGAAGTCAATCAGAAATTAAATATTTTCCCCTCGTATGTGAACCACAAAAATCTCCATGCCGCTAATTGATATTATGTTCATATTCAGCACTAAATCTAATAAAATAAATATAAGCTACTAGAAACAGCTATCACAGCCAAAAATTTAATAAACGAGTTCGGCGATTACCATCTGATCAGCCACCATCAACACTGTTTTAAGTGAAAATTTCCTTCCACAATAGACAATCAAATCTTCCAAACTTGGTCCTAGCAAATCAAGGACGAGCGCATTATCATCCCCATCCACACCACACCATCTTATGCTCGCCACACCACCTGAAAAAGTTAAATTAATTCATTAAATTAAATTAAACACATCATCCATCAAGAAAAAAGAAACAGCTAAACAGCATATGAAACTAAATAAATCAGAATTATTATCTGATACTCACTTGCCCCTTGAAGAATACTATACAACTTAGCTTCATATAACAATTGTGGATGCTTTGTCTTGCTATTTTCCTATAAACCAAAACGAATTAAAAAACAAAACAACATAGAAGGACAAATTAAACCCTAAACAAATCAAAATCACTTCAGCTATTTCAGAAACAAACATAACTAAAATGCTTACAATCTTGACAGCGACAATTTCACCACTGTTAATATGGCTAGCTGAAATCAATTTCCACAAAAGACGCAATCAGTAACTTCCATTGAACCAAAACAGTAAAGCTAAAAACCAATACAAAGAAATAGAACTTTTATTTCAGAAAAAAACCTAGATAGACTTCACCGAACGATCCACTTCCAAGTTTGCGACCTAGCTTGTACTTGTTTCCTATAACTCTCTCCATCCAAAAAGAAATTTTTAAGAAGAAAAAAAAGGGTTTGTAGAGGGATTAGGGGATTTAAGCTTGAAGCATACACGAGGAAATCGCGAATAAGAAATGGAGAGGAGTATTGAGATTTGAGAGAAATGTTCGGGGAGGAAATTTGGAATTTGTAAAAAGTGAGGGGGTGGGAAATTAAATTTATGAAATGAAGAAAAACATGTTTAAGATACGATGACGATGTGATTAAATAGGGAGAAATGAAAGGATTAAATTACAGTAAAGCTGTTGGATAGACCAATTTCATGGGAAATATTTTAGCGTGCGACTTGTTTTGGTTATTAAATTGGTTGAGCCACCTCATTTTATAGTTTTTCTTTTTATATATTATTATATTCTTTCTGTAAATTATTGATAAATACGCACCTTTTTTTTTGTTTTTTCGTCTGTTAGCCATACCCACTTCTGTTACTATTTGTTCTCTCATCACTTCCTGCATTCTTTTAACAATTAAACTTCATTTATAAAAGTTTTAGATCTTATTCATTCATGATATGATATGAAGGCTTAATTATTAAAATTTATAAAATTGATATTTTTATTTTTATTATATTAGATTTATACACCGTAGTAAATAAATATGTAGTGTATATATATATTATTTTAATATTAAATAATAAATATGTATTTAATAATTTCTAAATTAAATAAAATAAATTTTTTAATTATAAATTCATTTTAAAATTTAAAAGTTGAGATATATTCAGCCAATATTAAATACATAAATAACATTTCGAAAAGAAATTTTACATCATATCTTAATATTAAAGATATTTATTTATTTTGATAATTATCAAACTGAAAATTGTCCTCAAATATCCTGCTGAACGAGGGATATAATAGAGTGAGGAACGTCCTCAATAAGAAAAGAATCTGAAATAAAATCGAAACCTAAAGAGGCCAAGGCATGAGCCACTTTTTTGTTGTTCCTGGAGGTCCAAGAGAGAGATGCAGAAGGCATTTGTGTTCAAAAGGAGCTTTATATGCTGAGCAATCAGACCTGAATAAGAGAATGAACTCGAGGCTGCTGTGCAGTCTCCAACAACTGCACCAAATTTACTCCTCATCACTAATGCATCAACGTTAACTTTGAACAAACCCGGCAGAGGAGCCTGCCATCGATGAATTCCGTTACTATGAGGTCGTTGATGCATCTCCAACGTTACAAATACAGCACAGGATCATCACATAGTTTGCAACTGAATCCATAGTCAAGATTTGACATCCAACATGGGCTCAGTAGTATGAGCTAACTCCCAAATATTGAAGACATTACGTAGCTAAAGAACTCACTTTTTTTTATCTTCAATCATATTATTCATGCTTCCGTTTTATATTAAGTATTTATCTTTTTTCATGCATGCTTTTGCTAAATCTTTTGTGAATCTTCCCTTCTTTGTGATCAATAATTTAGGGAAATGCGTGTCCGAGTCCTCAGTTATTGTTTGTATATACATGTGAACAAAATTGTTTTCCCTTTGATTAAAAGCCTTTTATACTCATGGACTATTGTTTTTTTGTTTATTTGAACAGTTTGGAGCTTTTTCTTTTTAGGGGAAGAAGCTTGTATGTCTATGGTTTTATACTTTCTTCTATTTATTATATGTATATTAAGGTTAAATGATCCTAATTAGATTATATAATATGAGATAATTATATTTTATCTTTTTCATAAATTATATAATCTTCTTTTTAATATAAGCTTCTATTAATATTTATTATATTAATAAATAATGGAGAAAAGATTCAAATTTGATATTTTCTTAATTTTCAAAAATAGCACTCAATTTTAACTCATTTTTAAACTGTAATCCCTACCAACTAACGTTAATATTTTCTGTATTAAAACCTGAATATAACAATAAATTTTAATAATAAATATATTAACTGTCAAGACGTTGTCACTATAAATATTTATATATATATATATATTTGTCAGAATAAAGATGAAAGCCTCACTCGAAACGCTTCCAGGCTGAGAGTTGCAAATTGCCGGTGAACAAGTTTTATTTTCCTTGAATTCATGCGTACGTGTCCATCTTTACGAATGCATGACACTCTCCATCAGCTTTCTCTCAACACCTGCCTTTTATTTCTTTTTAATTTTTTCCGAGTTCCCTCTGGAACTTGGAATCAACCTTCCCTTCCTTTCTCATTGCAGAGTTCGATCAAAAACACTTCTGTTTACATAAATAATAATATTTTTTATATCTAATATTTAGTATACAATTAATAAATTTAACAAATTAACTTCATTTTTCAGATAATTAAATTTAATAAATTAATAAAAAACCATATTTTTTAATTTGTTTAATGGGTAAATTAATTTAGATATGCACATTGAATTGAAAAAGAAAAAAAGAAAAAGTAGATATGCACACAACAAAAATTGAATGCCGTTACAGTTGCAGTTCATTTTGACTGTTGCACCAAGATTTTGATAGTTTTACTAAGATGAATGCAGCTTATTTTGGCAACGGAGAAAACAACACTTGGTCTC
Organism: Ricinus communis; assembly: GCF_019578655.1. Taxonomy (NCBI): domain Eukaryota; kingdom Viridiplantae; phylum Streptophyta; class Magnoliopsida; order Malpighiales; family Euphorbiaceae; genus Ricinus; species Ricinus communis. Next base: position 30,890,303 of record NC_063258.1, read on the forward strand.
CATGCAACCATTGCGTATTAATTATTTCTTTTAAATATAAAGGTACATAAATTTGGATTTTCTTTATAGATTAATTTTGAAACATTTTGGTGGGTTCATTAGATTTTGCATTTTCTTTAACATTATATGTGTTTTTTCTTTTTCTTTTTTTATTAATGGGTCGTTTCAGTAAAATATCGTTGAGAAGTTTTTATATTTTAATTATATTTGTTTTTTTGTTATTCGTTCCACTCAAATGCGAGTGGGTCTTCCCTGAGTACTTTTATACATATCTGAGTATGTGTGTCTAAGTTATTTAAGAAATATTGAATGAGAGATTTTATAAAATTTATGAATTTAGTTTAACTTTATTTGAATTTAATGTTTATAGATTTTTAATTAAATTTATAAATTTAAAAATTTAAAATTTTTGATGTAAATAAAAATTATAATATTAATATATTAGATAAATAAGAATTTATATATATATATATTTATAAATTTATTTATTAATAAGTGATTTTCTAATTAAACACCGACTCTAATATTTATAAATAGATATTAAATTAATTTTAATATTATATTTAAATAATATATAATTTTTTATAGGATAATAATACTAATTTTTTCTAAAAATAGCATATTAATTTTAATTTAATATTATATTTGATAATTTTTTATTAATTTATTAATTAATAAATTATATTTTCAATTAAATATTGACTCTAATCTAATAAATAGCATATTAATTATATTTTAATATTATATTAACTAATAAATAATTTTCTTATAATAATATTAATTTTATTTTAAAAATAACATATTAATAATATTTTAATATTATATCAATTAATAAATTAATATTTTAATCAGATAGTAATTTTAATTTTAAAAAATAATATTTTAAATTTTATATTTAATAATAAATTAATTTTTAATTATTTAATAATATTAATATTAATTATAATAAATTATATAATATTAGAAATAATTAATAAATATTTTTATATTATTATAATAATAATTAAAAAAATTAAAAAATATTTAAAATAATTAGATTGTTATTAATTTTTTAAAATATTATAAATTATATTAAATATTAAATTATTTATAATCAAAATAATAATAACAATTATGTAACATATGATTAATTATGTAATCTCAGGAAAGATTGAGATCCATTTATATTTGGTAAAACATAATTTTAGAGAGTATTTGGGAGATTCTTTCATGTTTTGGCAAACAACTAAAATTCATTGTATTTGTATAATTTTGAATTAAAAAATAAAAAATTAATCAACGTATTTTATTATATCCATAAAGTCTGGAGCAATTGAATTCAAACAGAATCTATTAAATAGAATAATATTTAAGTAATCATCTAATTATGTTTTCATACACATTATAGTTAGTATGTGCCTTTATAAGGCAGAAAAATCATATCATAAGTCATCTTGCCCATTTATTTTGAAAGTTCTACAATTAGTTGAAGACTTTTTTCATGGAGAAGTCCCTATAAATATTCACATAAATTTATCTGCCGTATCAACCCCCCATCTCTCCCTCTGTCTCTCTTTTATCTCTTTCTCTCAGCAGGAAAAAGAAGTCAAATTTGTACCACAGTAAAATCAAGTAAAATGGGGACTGGTGATCCATCAGAAAACAATACGATTTCAGAGGCACTGATATCGAGCAACCAAAAGGGTGGATTCAGAGTCCTGCCTTTCATCGTAGGTATATACATATCCCTGCAAAAAAGGAGGAAAAGAAAGAAGGCCAGCATGCATATGCTGGTGATCCTTCATATGTCTTCCGACTGTTCTCTTTTTTCTTTTTGATTGAACTTGGGTTGGGTTTGAAATTTGAATTCGCAACAAAACTTGGAAATGACTCTAGTAATACTGCAGTTCCAGTTGCTCTTAATCCTAACAAAGCTGAGGTCATTCGTTTATTTTATTTATTTTGGTTTCATGGTTAACTCATAATTTTTATTTATTTTTTTCAATTTATTTATGTTCTTACAGTAAATATGGCATTTGAGAAGGTGGCAAGTTTCGGGCTGACGCCAAACATGATACTGTACTTGACAAGAGAGTATAGAATAGAGGCAGCAAAAGGAGCCAACATAATCTTTTTTTGGTCAGCTGCCACCAATTTCACGCCAATTCTTGGAGCTTTTATTGCTGATTCTTATGTGGGTCGGTTTCGGATGATTGGGTTTGGATCTATAGCTAGCCTTCTGGTAATTATCTTTCTTAATCCCTTGAAAGAGAGAACTGTTGTTTGTAGCGTCCTTCTACGTGCCCACTCTTATCGGCTCGACAACTGCCTTCCAAGTTTGCTAAGCGGTTGTTTTTGTTACCTTGCTATTACATGAACACGAGTTCCCTGTGCACTTGCCAATGTTATTCACACCTGTCGTTACTTTTGTCTTGTAGCATACATGAACGTTGAGAATCTCATTTCCTTTAAAATATATAAAAAAATAATTCATTTCACTTATATATGTATATTCTATTAATTTGAAATCTGTAAGTGGTAATTTTAGTTCGCCCATCTCAAATCACTTTAATATTTGTCAAATTATAATTTTCCTTAATTTCTATTTGAATACGTAATTAAGAAATTCGAATTGAAAGGACTATGTCCAATTTATAATGACAATGCCTCGTAATAAAATTTGAACTATATCAGCTTTCTTTTTTGATCTTCATGGTACAGGGGATAATTCTATTATGGCTGACCGCTGTGATTCCACAAGCAAGGCCGTTGCCTTGCGATCAATTTACTAGTGACAGTTGCCAATCGCCGACGACATTACAACTTCTACTTTTATATTCATCATTTGGTCTGCTCTCCATTGGCGCTGGCGGCATAAGGTCGTCTTCTTTAGCCTTTGGCGCCGATCAGCTAGGCATGGGACAGAGTCTTAAAAGAGCAGGGATTTTAGAGCGCTTCATCAGCTGGTACTATGTTCTGGTGTCGGTTTCAGCAGTTGTTGCAATGACTTGTATTGTGTATATTCAAGATGCGATGGGTTGGAAAGTGGGTTTTGGAGTTCCCGTAGTGCTTATGGCCATTGCTGTTCTATCTTTCTTCTCGGCTTCTTCCTTCTATGTCAAGTCTAAACCTACGGCAAGCTCCTTTACTGGGTTTGCTCAAGTTCTTGCGGCTGCCTATCACAATAGAAGCATTCCTTTTTCATCCCAAGACAGTAATGATGGGTACCATAATAGAAAGGGTGCAACTGTTGTAGCTCCAAGCGAAATGCTAAGGTATTTGCATGTATTGTCCTGTTTACATTTGCAATTTTATCGTAGGCATCTGCACACCATGATTTAATTTGTTCAACTCTTGAAAGGATTTGTATTACTCATATCTTAGGTTTCTGAACAAGGCTTGCATAATTGAAAACCCTGAAGAAGACCTGACCCCAGATGGAAGAGCGTCAAATCCATGGAGTCTTTGTACAGTAAATCAAGTAGAAGAGCTAAAGGCACTAATCAAGATTATTCCAATATGGTTATCAGGAATGATAATGTCTGTGAATGTAGCCCAAAGCTCTTTTCCAGTACTCCAGGCATCCACAATGGATAGACACATTATTTCGAAATTTGAGATTCCTGCAGGCTCCATGAATGTTTTCATGGTTATATCTCTAGCAATATGGGTTAGTCTCTATGACCGTGTAATTGTCCCTTTAGCATCAAAACTAAGAGGAAAACCCGTTCGTCTCAGCTTGAAACAAAGAATGGGAATTGGGATTCTTTTGTCATCTGCATCCATGTTAGCTTTCGCAATCGCAGAAAAGAATAGGCGAGAAAGAGCAATCAGAGAAGGATTTTCAGATGACCCGAATGCGGTGGTGAACATGTCTGTACTGTGGTTATTACCATACCTCGTCTTGTGTGGATTGGCAGAGACATTCAGTGCCATTGGACAGAACGAATTCTACTATACTGAGTTGCCTAAAAGCATGTCAAGCATAGCTGCGACCCTTTTTGACATGGGACTGTCAGCTGCAAACTTGTTAGCAAGTTTTATAATGAGTACAATTGATAGTTTCAGTAAAAGAGGCGGAGAGGAGAGTTGGGTGTCGAGCAACATTAATAAGGGCCATTACGATTACTATTACTGGCTTCTTGCTAGTCTGAGCTTGCTTAACTTTGTATATTATCTTGCTTGTAGCAAGGGTTATGGCCCTTGCAGAGCAAAAGAAGGTAATGCCCCAGACGATGATGGTGATTACTAGTTGTTAAGGTTTTATGATCTCTGAAATTTAGCATTTATCCATTTTACCTACAGGAGCAGAGTTTTTTCTTTTCTTTTCTCTTTTCTCTGTGAATTGCACCTAATGGGACTCCAACTTACAGCCTCGCACCCTTGAAGTTTATCAGTTTTTTTCATTAGAGTCCCTACATTTCCATTATACTAAATTAAGCCTCTGAAGGACCTTTTTCTTTTCTAATGTTTTTGTTATCAATTTCTTTTTTAACGTTATTAAGCTCTTATTGACAGATTTAATATTTTTATTATATAGTATCCTGTTGTTAGAAAATATCTTATAAATTACTATTAATATTTGTTTATATGGGGATTAATCCACCATATATGGAGGACGAGGGCGAAATTGTAATGGGATAAGGGCCAAGTAGATGAAATGCTATTTCCAAATAAATAGCTATAGATATAGCTTTTATCAAAATAAAATTATTAATTATTTTAATTATTATTAAAGTCAATATAAACTATTAAAATACAATATTGTACTACTATCAGTGCTCCCTGGGCGATTAATCAAACCGATCAATAATTTTACGAAACTAACTATAGAAGCTAACCGTTTTAATGCTTAATCATTTGTCCAATTTTTTCAACCTTTAAATATTTTGAAGGTGTTTTATAGAGTGACTTTGTTTAATTTGTTCTATATTAAATATCATTAATTTTTAATTAATTTAAATTTTATAACTAAAAATTACTTACGATCTGTTGAATTTCCTATAATTTTATAATTATAAAAATAATTAATATTTTATAGAAAATGATAATCTTTTTCAAATTTCTTATAAATTATACTAATTTCTTTTGTAAGTATTACTAATTGTGAAAAAATAATTACTCTTGAGAAATTTAATAATTTAGAAAATAATTGACAAAATTATAAAAAATATTAAATTTTTCATAATTGCCAAATATATTGTTAAATTACAAACAATGGCAATCATCTTTAATTTTTTTATAAATTAAACTAACTTTTTCGTGAGTGTTACTAATTGTAAAAAGATTTATTTAATATTATAAAAAAATGATTACTTTTACGAAATTTAAGTAATTTATGAAAAAGTTGATAAATTAAGTAATCGTGAAATATATTATTAAATTACAAAAAATAATAATCTCTTCGTATCTTTTGTAAATCACACTAAATTTTTGTAAGTGAAACTAGTTGTAAGAAAATAAATGATATTATAAAAGATTTTAAATTTTTTGTAGCAGCAAAATATATTGCTAAATTACAGAAAATGACAATCTCTTCATATTTTTTCGTAAAGTACACTAATTTTTCATAAGTGAAATTAATTGCGAAAATAAAATGATAATACAAAAAAATAATAACTTTTACGAAATTTAATGATTTACGGAAAATTTGGCAAATTTACAAAAGATACTAAATTTTTTTGTCATCGCAAGATTTGTTATTGAATTACAAAAACTGATAATAATCTTCATATTCTTTCGCAAATTAAGCTAATTTTTCATAAGTGAAACTAGTTGCAAAAAATTGAATGATATTACGAAAAGATAATAATGTTTGTGATATTTAATGATTTATGAAAAGATTAACAACTTTACGAAAAATACTAATTTTTTCATAATCATAAAATTTATTGCTGAATTACGAAAACTGACAATAATATTTATATTTTTCATAAATTAAGCTAATTTTTCGTACATCTTAAAGGTATATAAATTTTTAGAATTACTCTATATTACTTTAGCAAAGGTTATTTTAATTGGTAACCTATAATTGTAGGTTACCAATTTCTTCTTTTGTTAAAAAATTATATAAATTATTGTTATTTTATTAGTGTTTAAAATAAAATATGGTTACTTTATTTTTAAACAAACAAACCATAAAATTTTCCATATTTAAATATTTTATAATTGTCATAACATTTATAAAATTATATATAATAATTATCATGTAGCCAAAGCCCACACCACAACAATATTGGTGACTCAATTGCTGGTTATATATTATGTTTATATAGACAGAAGAGACATCAACTTGTAGGAGAATTTAAGAAAAAACAAAAGGAAAAGGATGAAGTCACATTGTTAATTTAAAATAAATGGTGGAGAGCTAAGCAAAATCTCTCATTAATTTCAATCCATCAATAATTAACCCACTAATTGCATAACATTAAATAAGTCTGACTTGATATTGACATTTCATAATTAAAATGTGCAAAACTAAAAATCATAAAATATTAAATAATAATAATATCTTACGCGTGTGGGAAACAAAACAAAACAACCTCCAAAATCTCCTAAATGTATCCGTCTCATCATCCACCCACTCTGCCATCCTCCTAGCTTATTGCTCCCACACACTCTCTCTCTCTCTCTCTCAAATAGAAAATCGGTCAGAGTCACAGCATCACAGAACCAAATGGAAAGTGATCCGTCAGGAAACAAGAAGATGATCTCAGAGCCATTGATCTCGAGGAGCCCAAAGTCAAAGGGCGGATTCAGAGCCTTGCCTTTTATCGTAGGTATTACAGAAATGGTGGTGATTTTCTTTTTTCTTTTTTTTGCTTGATATCACATAGCCAATGTCGCAGTTTCTACAGATGACGACTTCTTCCTCATTAGTTTGAGCTTCTTCTGATTTACTATTCTTGGTTACAGCAAATTCAGCATTTGAGAAGGTGGCGAGTTTTGGACTGGTGCCGAACATGATTTTGTATTTGACAAGAGAGTATAGACTGGAGGCAGCTGAAGGAACAAACGTGATTTTCCTGTGGTCAGCTGCCACCAATTTCATGCCAATTCTCGGAGCTTTTCTTGTTGATTCTTACGTGGGTCGATTTCGGATGATTGGTTTTGGATCTGTGGCTAGCCTTCTGGTAAATTCTCTTTTCTTTTCAATTCCTTCAAATTTTGTTATTGGCAGGATATTTTCTTTTGGGAGTGTTCGTATAATCTACTCTTTTCTCTCCACAACTTTCTCCAAGTGCATCCCAAAACACAAAAAAAGAAAAGAAAAATAAAAATTTACAGAGTCGCCAATTACGTATAATATAAAAGATACATGATAACGTGCATGCTTTTCCTTTTTATTTTATTTTTTTCTTAATGAATTAAATTATTTTCTACATTGTAAAATTAACATATCTACTCCTCATATTAATTCTAAGAGACCAAACTGTCATCATAAAATATAAAATTTAAGGCTGAAATATTATCATTACATGATTCAAATATAGTTATTTTTAATTGTTTGGACTAAAATACAGTGAAAATATTATGCTTTCATAAAAAGGATCAGAAGTATGGCGGGGGAGTCGATAACAAATTTCAAGGATTGTTAGTTATGGAAGAATATTGATTAAAATACATGTTAAGAAGATCAAGAAATTTGTTGAAAGATTGAAACATGAAGAATTACAAGATGGTAAGTTTTAGAGTGATTCTAATATATTATAGGTGTACGGTATTATATAAACTTAAAAATATTAATATAATTTTAATTTTAATAATTTGTTAATATAATTAAATATTAAATTAATTAATTATATATAGTATTTAATTATTGATTAATTAAATTTTTATATTTATTTTTAAAATTTAATTAATAGTACTTAACAACGATAAAATTCATCTATACAATTTTGACTCATATAAATAATTAAAAATTATATATGAGTTCATTAACAATTTATATAAGAAAATAACATATAAAATAAATAATTTATTTAGAATTATATTTGATTAATAGTCTATAATTAAAAAAATAGCCTTATCATAAGGTTGTCATAATGGTATTCTAACAAAAATTTAAATTTTATAAAAAGTTATTTATAATTATTTATTTTTTTAATTCCTCATCTTTTAAAGTAAATTTTTTTTTTTTTTAAATTAGTGTCTATTTTTTCGTCTCGTCCAAGATGCCTTTCCAAGTTCCTATCAAAGAAAAAAGAAAAGCCTTTCGAAGTCGCAATCTAAATAGCGTAGGAGACAGGGCTATTCCTTTCATTTATTGTATTTTAGATTCTGGCCAGCAAAGTTAATGTTTTTAATGTGAATAATATATGGTTCTTTTGATATAAAATTTCATGTCTGACGTCTATTTTTATTCATATTTCAAAATCTTCTTTCTTCCTAAAAATATATTCACAAAATCTTCTCGCTTTTGTGAATTGCCGAGACGATGGATACATATCGAATTAAAAATTGAAAGATATAATTATTTTCAAAATAAATGTATTGTCTTTTTTTATGTATGAAATTGTTTAAGTTGGATGTCTTCAAATATATTAATTGATAAATTATTAACATATATTTATTAATTTTAAATAATAAAATATATGTTAATTATCTAATACTAAAATTTAAAATATTTATATATATATCACTTTCATATTAATTATGATATATATATTAAATATAAATAAAAAATTATCCGTGTATAAAATATTTTTGGTAGAAATCTAATAGTAATTAAAGTAGTTCGACACATGACTATTTAGCTGTTGGGTGGAATCTGTTACTAATGGGCATTCCACTAGCAGTGCTTCTTTTTTCTTCGTATGGCTGCACAATAGCAGCCGGCCAATTCTTTACAATAGATGATGTATTCACTGCTTGCATAATAAATTAATAAATAGGTAATATATATTTATTAAATTTTAAATAATAAAAAATTATTTTATATATTTAATTTATTAATTATACGTAGATATCTAATAAAAATAACCACATCAATACGGTTGAATCTATTTAAAAATGTATCACTTTTCTATTCTTTGCTGCATGCATCCTTAGTAAAAGAAGAATTAATCTTATTATTAAGAAATTATAATAGATTTAAAGATTTAATTATCTGAAATAAATATTTCAATGTGAAAAAGAAATTAGGGTTTCATTTAAAAAGCAAGATTTCTTATAAGAAGAACCATAGAAATGGACAATAAATAAAAATATAATCAGGACAATACTGATTGACACAAATTTTTTTTATTTTTTTATTTGTTTTTGGTTTTTGGTTTTTGGTCAAACTTTCATGCGCCCATGTAGTTCATGATCAATTTCAACTTCACCCAGAGATCGACAGTTTAGAAACTGAATTTAATTACAACTTCTAACGATTTAGATAATCTTATTTTGTGACAGTTAGCCTGTGGAAAAAAGAAAATTATTAGTGACAGTTAGCTCCTAAAATGTACTAAATCAACTTCCCTTTAATCTTCATGGTACAGGGGATGATTCTGTTATGGTTAACAACTATGATTCCACAAGCAAGGCCATCCCCTTGTGTTCCATTTAGTGACAATTGCCAGTCCGCCACGACATCACAGCTTCTGCTATTATATTCATCATTTGGCCTCATGTCTCTTGGAGCTGGTGGTGTAAGGTCATCATCTTTAGCCTTTTGTGCTGATCAAATAGCTACAGGCAAGCGACAAAACATTAGAAATTCAGGAATTCTAGAGAGCTTCTTCAGCTGGTACTATGTTATACTCTCGGTTTCAATAGTTGTTGCAATGACTTGTGTTGTGTACATTCAGAAGTGATGGGTTGGAAAGTGGGTTTTGGAGTTCCTGTTATGCTCATGATTGTATCTGCTCTTACTTTCTTCCTGGCTTCTCCTTTTTACGTCAAATCTAAACCAAAGGCAAGCTTGCTTACTAGGTTCGCTCAAGTTTTTGCAGCTGCTTATAGAAAACGAAGCATTCCATTATCATCTGAAGCCACTCATGAAGAGTACTATTGTAATAAGGGTACAACACTTCTTGCTCCAAGCGACAAATTAAGGTATTTTCTTGTAATTTTTTCTATCAACAAAGGAGCACTTATCTTGTAATACGGGAGCGGACGCAAAGATTTTGTATTTCTACACCAACATTTTATCATTATTTATGGCTCCGAATTTTAAGGATTCTCTATCCTGTTTTAGGTTTCTAAATAAAGCCTGCACTATCAGAAACCCTGAGGAAGACCTGACTCCTGAAGGAAAAGCATCAGATCCATGGAATCTTTGTACAGTAGATCAAGTAGAAGAACTCAAGGCAGTAATCAAGATATTTCCATTATGGTCAACAGGAATGATAATGTCACTGACTATATGCCAAAGCTCGTTTTTAGTGCTCCAGGCATCTACCATGGACAGACACTTTAGTTCAAATCTTGAAATCCCTGCAGGCTCCTTCGTTGTTTTCATGGTTATCTCTCTATCAATATGGATTACTCTTTACGACCGCATAATTATCCCTCTAGCATCAAAACTAAAGGGAAAACAAATTCGCCTCAGTTTGAAACAAAGAATGGGAATTGGGATTCTTTTGTCATCTGCATCCATGGCAGCTTTAGCAATCACTGAGAGAATTCGTCGAGAAACTGCAATCAGAGAAGGATTTTCAGATTATCCCAATGCTGTAGTGCACATGTCCGCATTGTGGTTATTGCCACATCATGCATTGGGTGGAGTGGCAGAGGCATTCGCTGCAATCGGACAGAATGAGTTCTACTATACTGAGTTGCCCAAATGCATGTCTAGCGTAGCCGCAACTCTTTTTGAGATGGGATTATCTGCTGCAAACTTGTTATCAAGTCTTATAATGACTGCCGTTGATAGTTTTAGTAAAAGAGGAGGAGAGGAGAGTTGGGTTTCAAGCAACATTAATAAGGGTCATTATGATTATTATTACTGGCTTCTTGCCAGTTTGAGCTTACTTAATTTTGTATATTATCTGGCTTGTAGCAAGAGTTATGGTCCTTGTAGAGGAGAAGGGGACAATGCCTCACATGACCAGGGCATAAGAGATGACTAATAGTTGTTAAGGTTCATAATATCTGCTATATATTGACAAATACAGGTTCTGTTTCTATAAATTTTTGAGGAGGTAGAAATTCTTATAATATGGTTAATCATTATGGGCTCTGCTTAATTGCCTACATATGTCATTCTTGACAAATTGCATTTTATTGATTAGTATATTAATGGCAATGATGGTTTTGCTGGGAAAATCTCCAGGAGAAAACCGTAAATCAATGTCTTGCTTCTTAGCAATAAACAAGAGAGAGCTTATTTAAGAACTGACTCCATATTGTATAATCCACCTCTCCTGGAAATGAAGCTAGCGGTATCCCAATGGCAAACGCTTGATGAATTCCAAAACAACAGCAACTGAATTATCGGCAACTAGGGAGGTGAATATGTCAGCCTCACTATTGGACTGCGCAGCAGAATTACGTCCGCCTGATAAAGCCCTAATAGCGATAAAAGGCATCTTTTGCTGCAGACATATTAAAGCAACTGCTGCAGTTTCCATGTCAACCGTGCTAATGTTGAGTTTATCATATAAGAAGCTACGATAAGCAGAATTGTCCAGGAATATGCTGGCACTTGTTCCTCTTTCCACTGTCACCACCTTCGGAGTCGAGGATAAACATGTTGTTGAATTCAAGCAGCCTTCCAGTTTCATGTCCTAATCAGTACAAGAAAATCAGTTATAATTAATCATATAACTGTAACTGTTAAAAGTTGGAGAGTTAGATTCAGAAAACTTGTGCTTACTGTATATTTGATGGGTAGAATTTGTATTTTCGGTAATGTTACTAAATTTTATATTGTTCTCCTAATTTTAGATATATCTTTTGTAGAATTTCAGCAAAAATCTAATTAAGTATGGAGATTTTAGTATGAAAGAGTCGATGGATAATCATGAAAACGTGAATTTATCTTTTCTTTTTTCTTTTTTTTTTTTTAAGAAAAAAAATCAAATTCATATACAATTTTATAAAATGTCAGGAACTATTTATGAATGTGAACATGAAAAATGAAATTAACAATTTTAGATTTATCTTTTGCCACCCTTTGTAGTCCCAAAAAATAAAATAAAAAATGAAATTGAAGATTATAAAGATAAGTAGAAAAACAATTCAAATTAAAGGTTTAGTTGCAATAAATTGTCATTTGTACAATGTGAATGTGAACATGCTTGCCTAATTTCATCATCTGTGTTTATAATACATTAACATCTTTATTGAGATTAAATTAATTTTATTATTATTTTTTTTTACTTTTTCTTTTGAATTCATTGTAAAAGTAATAATATTTTTACAAATATTAATAGATAACGATATAAAAGTTTAAACTCAAAATTACTTTAAATTTCATATATTAAAATACTAATTAAATAATATTTTGATTGGTACAGAAGTCGAATCTTTTAAATTTTGACTCGAGAATATAAAAAATATATATATTAAAATAAAAACGTTTTGAGTGGACTTAAGCTAATACCTGAATTCCTAAACAGATTTATCCTCATGAGATGATGATCTCAGCATTAAATTTTATATTTCTGTTTTTGTTTTCTTCTCTTAATTAATCAATTTAGGCTAGGGTTTGAACTTCAAATCTATGGAAACCATTCTAGAACACCCAGTTACAGCATCAAACTCTATTCCATAGTTGAATTAAATATAAATATGTTTAGGCTTTGAAATTTGGCGGTTCATCAATGAACTGGACCTCCCTCTATTCATAATTAAGTACTCACCTACCTAACACTTCCCCCTATAAATCCATTATGTCTAAAGGTTGCTTTTATATATATACATATATATATATATATATATATATATATATATATATATATATATATATATATATATATATATATATATATATATATATATGTGTGTATATATATATATATATGTGTATATATAAAGGAAAATTTAAGGAAAGCTATAAATTGTATGAGATAATTTTTTAGAAAATTTTATTTAATTTTAATATATGTATTTATATTTATAAATCAAACTGATAAATAATAAATATATATTTATTAATTTTAAATAATAAAATATGTATTCATATTAAAGAGTAAAATATTTTTAATTGAGTGAAAAACTGACAGGAGTTTTTTTTTCTTCAAATTTGTCTTTTGACAAAAATGTAGGAAGATAGGTTACCAGAAGACTTAGAGAAACTTGGAAGTAATAGGGATCAACAGAAACCCAAAAGACATGTTCCCTTTCCTCAGGTGTTCCATCTACTGGAAATACTTCTTCTGGCTGGTACCAAACATTGTTCAATAAGTTATCATAGGAGCTGCATCCTGTTACGTTTACTGTGTAGTTAGCAAATTTTATATACCCAAACTCCCTTGTATAGTCACCATTTGCTTCCAGGCGTAGCTCATCTTCTGGACCCTTTCCATACCTCTGCAAAATATATTTAATACTACCGCATATATACATATCCAAAATCAAATTTATGAACCCAAAAAAAGAAAAAGGAAAAGAAGAAAGAAAAGAAATGTACCTGCCAGTTCCAAAGACCTGTATGTGCCCAATATCTTGGAATAGTGACATCTCCTATATTAAGAGATGGATTTGCATTTCCAGCTATTCCATAGTGCACTACTCCTTCTATGTTGAAAAAGCTTATCAAAAGTTGTGTAGTTATGCCTGCATTTATCTACAATAAAAAGCAGAATCAGTAGAAAAGAGGATGGTGACAAATTCATGATCCAACATGTTGTAAATATTTCTGAAGAATAGGGTCAAGCAAAAGAAAAAAGAAGATCTGAAGAAAGATAGGGATACCAAGCTTAGTCCTGTCATGACCAAAATCACTTTTCTTTCACCAATGGTTCCAAAACGAAATCTCCTCCCTATATCAAACGCAAAGAAAGAAAGAAAGAAAGAAAGAAAGAAACTGGTATCAGGCCAGAGGAAAGGAAGAAATGAAGAGTTCATAATATGCTCGGGAACTGTGAGTCTTTTATTGTACATATATACCAGAAAAATCAATGGTGAGATTGGTAGCAGTGAAGTTTGGAGATTGAAGAAGAGGGTTCATCTCATAAGGGTTTGGAATGACCAAACCAAGATAAGGGCCGTCGTCGTTCACTTCACTTATCAGTTTTAGCGTGTCAACTGATAATGCCCCGATTGCTCGATGCTCTTTAAGCATAATCATCATAGCGTAAATAAAAAACAAAACAACTTTGAGAGCAGCCATTGATCTGAATTGTCTTGTGATAGGAAGAGAGAAACTATAGAATTTATAGAACATAAAGAATGCATATATATATTTACATCAATAACTTAACTTGATTGGGTTTGGATCTGTAGCTAGCCTTCTGGTAATTATCTTTCTTAATCCCTTGAAAGAGAAAACTATTGTTTGTAGCGTCCTTTTACGTGCCCACTCTTATCGGCTCGACAACTGCCTTCCAAGTTTGCTAAGCGGTTGTTTTTGTTACCTTGCTATTACATGAACACGAGTTCCCTGTGCACTTGCCAATGTTATTCACACCTGTCGTTACTTTTGTCTTGTAGCATACATGAGCGTTGAGAATCTCATTTCCTTCAATTACATTTGATGTTACAACACTAAATATTGCATTAGTTTTTTCTTTCTTCCCTCATAATTTATTTTCTCTTTTTACATTTACAAAAGATATTCTCTTATTTATATATATATATTAAAAAAAATCTTACTTAAACTAGATATGTACGTCAAAATAAATACAAAAATAAGATTGATATTATATTTTTTTTATTAACTGAAACTAAGACCCAACATTCAAAGAAAATCCCAATAAAATGCCAATACCAATTGAGATACAATCAATTGTAATAAGTTTAGTGTGCTTTTCCTAACGTGGAATTCTATTTGCTTCATGAAAGTTGTTCTTCATTGTCTATATAAAATAATGAAAAAGGAAAAAGACGGAAAAGAGTTGACTATGGAACCAAACCTAACTCATTCCCATTATTTGCAACTTGCATATATAACTTTTTCAATAATTGCACTTCCAGTGGACCAATATAAATGTCGTGACATAAAAGTTGTCATAGATGTTTTTTTTTTTTAATATATATAGAGATTAATATTAATATATAATTTTTATTTGAATTATTTATTAATATATTATTATTCTTATTAAAATAATAATCTTAATTCTAAAAACAGCATATTGTGGTTCTTGATACTAAAAATATTACTTATGTTTTTAATATCATTTTATATGGATATAATTAATTCTTTTGGTTATTAAATTAATAATATTTTTCTTATTTTATATGACATATAATTAATTATTAAATTGTTACTATATTCAATTTAATATTATTTAAATAAAAAATATAATTTAGATTTATGAATTCTAAATATTTATAATCAAAATTATATGAATAGCATCAATAGGTGAATAGACAATTAATTAGTGGTAAATAAGAATAATTTTAATTATCTTGATAAATAGGTTTATAACTTCTATTTAAAGGTTAAATAGATCTAGATTTTGAAAAATTTATGAACATACCTATCATACTCATTATTTAATTAAATAAATAAAATTTAAATAAATATTAAAAGTAAAATTTAAATTCAAATGTTTAAATTTTATATATTAAATGTTTTTATATTTTATTAAAAAAATAAAAATAATAATTATTGTCTCTATTTCACTATCATCGTCGACTTTGTCAAATTATTATCAATACCGTTACCATTAATTTTATTAGTTTTAGTTAAAATTTAGATTTATTTTACCTTTAAATAGAAGTTATGGGTCTATTTATTAAAATAATTAAAATTAAACTTATTTGGCCCCGAAGTACAAGTTCAGGAAGGTATTCAAAAAATAAAAAAAGTTATTCTGGTTTTTGGATTTTTAGATTTTTCTTTTTTAGATTGAATTTTTAAAGTATACATTTTATTAGACCGTTGGAGTATTAAAATGTACCAACATAAAATAAAATATTTTTAGCCTAGTGCCGACTATTTATGGAAATTCAAGATAAATGGGATCAACAAGAACCGAAAAGTCACTTTCCCTTCTTCTGACCGGTGGCAAACCTTGTGTAGTGGTATGTTATCATATGTTACGAATAGCAGCTGCCATTCCCGTTTACAGGTAGTTAGCAAGTTTTTAATGTACCCACCAAATTTCCTCGTCTGGTCACTATTTGATTCGAGCTGTAGCTGCTTTGCACAGTACTTCTACCCATCAAATGAAAAATTATACATTCCTTTCAATTGTATATTTAAACAGGTTGGTAAAATTCTGTCGGTTAGCAAACTATAAACGGAGCAAGTGGTAGGACAAGAACGGAGCATGGATGACCATTAATACTAAATAGAAAACGATTTTGGTACTCCAACTTTTCAAGTAACAGAGATAATGAAATACATTAAAAATATATCCAAAGGTAAGCAAACCAAGATTAAGGATCAAAACATCGACAATCAACCACTTATATGATGCGGTGTATACGCTAAAAGTAAAATTCCAAGACCATTATAGGTTGCCAAGTCCCATGTGTAATGTGTTATTACTAATGCCACTCTTTTTCCACGAGCAAGACTCTCTCCTTATTCATGCCTGGAAAGTGGAAAGTGATAACCAGAAAAATCAATGGCGACGAGATTGGTAAGGGGGCAAATTTGGAGAACGAAGAAGAGGCTTCATGTGAGACAAGTGTGAAGAAAACTTATTTTTCCAAATTCAACAAGTACCAAACTCTGCCCTTAATATGAAGGTTGTAAAAGCTGGTGCAGCCTTTGAAATAGTTCATCATATGTATTTAAGATACAATCCACGCAAATCAGAATATATAATTTCTTTTTACAAAAAAAGTATATTAACATTTATAACCAATTTTACATTAAAATCATTCTAAACTTTCTATTTTTTTATTTTTTTTTTAAAAAGGGCTATTTCCAATAAGGAAAGCCATCATGACAACCTCGTCCTAGTATTTGCTTGGAAGTGTATATCAAACCGAGTCAAGTTCAACCGGTTGCCCCTGCAGATAGTACAGGGAAGATAATCTTAATTCACCAGTTTGAATTTCTTAATGATTAATGTTCAAAATATGAACAAGGTCCGTCAATTACATGTTGCCATGAAATATTTACCAGAAGATACAGACAGGGCATGGAAATTGCACAGTTCACTGAAAGCGTCAGCTAGTTAGGCTGTGCTTCGATGATGAGCAGACCGTGCCACATTTATGCTTCATGTTGAAATTCCAGAGAGAGAACTGCCTATAAGCCAGGGGGTTTGAATAGTGGAAGAAAACTCAAAATCTCATCCATATCTACCGGAACTTGAAGAGCACGGCTGAGAAGCTCTGGTGTACTTGTCTTCCCTTTCCAGGTGTTAAACCACGGTCCTCCTCCAACTTCTACTGCTGCCATGTCACTTGTAACATCCAAAATTAACTGCCCTTAACAAAATTCAAAGTACAAGAACATCAATGAACAGACAGAACTGGAGCACTGCAATTCTGAAATTGTCCATCTCATCTCATTACAACTTATACTAGTAAAACATAAACTTTAGCCTAATTGTTTTTAAATGTGGCTAAAGATTATGCTGGCATGAAACCCAATCAATAGTTCAAAACTGACAAGGATTGAGAAGTGAACTATATAGATTTCTCCACTATATAATTCACTATTAAAAGTTCACTACACTGTTGCACACTAACTCACTTACTAACTCTGTTCGCGTTTATTTCATACTTCACATTCATGTACTACACTTACACTTTTGCTTGCCGCTTCTTGTAATACACTCACACTCGCACCAATGGAAATTACATGGCCTTAAATAGCCTAAGGAAATGGCGTGCAAAATATGAGGAAGTGAATCAGTGAAAGAGTGTAGTACAAGAAGCCAAGAGTGGCTAGCAAAGAGTAGTGCGTGTGCATGAAAGTTTACCAATCTGAAGTAAGGGAACAAAAAAATAGACTGGCAGTGTGCAAGTGTGTTGTGAGTTATAATATCTATGAGCTGTAATAGTGAATTATACTAGTCAAACTATCATTATAGTTCACTTCTAATGTTTACCCTTCTCCATGTGCTAGAGTATTATTATTTTATTCTCTACATGCCAAGAATTGAGACTACTTAATGGTATGAAGCAAGCTGATAAGAAAATTATGGAAGTGTGAACATGCAAAATAAAATATGCACCTTCCCCTTAGAGCCATCATATCTTCGTTCCCACATTTGCAATTTTAGATCAGCAAAACAAGTATCTCTGCAAGCTGGAGCAAGGCCAACTTCTGCTGTTGGAGCAAGCAAAGGCGTTCCTGGATCCTTTGTTGTTGCCTCCAATTCAACCTGCCAGAAACAATAAATTAAACCTCTAACTGATAACTCTAATTCAAAATTTCTGTAGGATTCATGCTTCCTGCTTTTAAATTGTGCTTCACATCTTTACTTGAGAACCATACCAAGTTTACAGTGAATTTCTTACAACTAGCATGGAGAAAGGCAGGCACTAAGAGATTAATTATTACCAAATGCGTCTCATTCTCTGCAGTGAAAAACCAGTGACCCCATGGAGAAACTTCCCAATTTACAACACCATTCCATGGGACAAATTCATAAAAATTTCCATCATAGTGAACTCCAACCTGAACCAGCAGAAATCAAGCGTCATATAAGAGTACTTTCAAGTCTCAACTTGTTAAAAGCGAGCACATTTGAGGTTTTTAAAAGTCTTAAACACGTCGAGGCATATTCAGAATAAGGGAGACAGTGAGGTACAAAATCCAAAAGTACAAGGATATCACAGAGACGCCCTAACAACTATAAAGCACATATGTAGGAGATTCAATGGAAAAATACCAATGCAGCATTTTCAAAGTTCTCAGTCAGTCCAGGCAATTGCCTCAGCCCACCACCTACAGTCAAAGCAATTTCTCCAGTTGCACCTTCAAAGACATTACATTGAACCTACAGTCAAACATCAACAACTGAATAGGCAGGCAATTAACTTCTATTTTCTTCAAAAGGGCAAGGTCTATCCGGAAAATTACCCAAAACCATTTCCTTGGGAAGCCTCCACCCCAGTTCTTTTCCGAGTAAGAAGGTGCATCTTGGAATTCATATCTTTCACCATCCCACTCTATCCAGCCTGCAATCCAAAAAGAAAAGGCATCATTCCCCATTAAACATACAGCCTCCAGAGTAATACACTCTACTCTACTGAAAAGTGAAGACAGCACCAAAGATGAGTCTGATAATTTCTTCAAATCTATAAATTCTTCATCACGCACATTCACTACTTCATGGTCTCCAATGCAGCATAAGCACCACATACAATGTCCACACTTAAGCTATGGTGCTACTATAAAGTTCGATTTAACAACTTAAAGCAGATCATGTGCATCACTTAGTAATAGCAAATTTATGTATCACGCTAGAGAAGCTGGATCCAGTGTCCTTTGTTTTATATTAACAGGTAGCCAAAAGATTTTAATGTCTGTAATTGCCAATGAGTGGCAAGTGATAAGGAGAATAGTTAATGCCTGTTGAAAGTCCTCCTGCCATGCATATTTGCCAGTGGGGTTCAAATACAGGTAATGCAGCAAGCCAGCCTGCAGTGGACTTTTGCTTGGATTCAACATCACCCCATCCATAAATAGGACGAGTGCTGTACTCCCAACTTGCAGTTTTCACAGTTTCCACATAATCTGACCTGCAATTGAAAGCTACTCTTGTCAAATACAGGTCAACTTAACGAAACAACTGACGGTATTACAAACTATTTAGATATTCAACTACCAAAGGGAAACATCTAGCATGCACCCTCTGTCTAAGTAGCTCGATTAATACAGTATTTGAAGGTTTAATCCATAATCTTTAAAGAGGAACAAAAAGACATGGCGGACTTCCCTCCACCAATATTGGCGCAGGATCATCTTAAAGCCCAAAGCTCAAGTAACCTGTTGCCGCATGAATTTTATTTTCCACCATATACATTCATAAACATAGAAAATGTGGCCAGCCAGCTCCAAGAGAATGTCTTAGTGTATCTTTCGACAAGTAATATTGAAAGTTGAAGGATAACTTCCAGAATTCAATCTTTGAGCAATGGCTACAAGTAGTAATATAAGTGCCAGATACCTGCCATCATCACGAATAAAACCTTGATGCCAAAGTGGGGTAACTTGAAAACCTTCTGAAACTCTTTTATTGAACTCCTGCATAAATCAGTCCATAAGAAAACTACAGGCGATGACTTGGGCTCATTTCATGATATTGAAATAGATTAATCATCCACCGACCCCAAAGAAAAATTAAAAACAGATACACAGAGAAAAAGAATAAGAAGAATTCTACTTATCTTGGATTGGAACATTTAAAAAATAGCAAAAAAGGTTACTAGAATAAACAGAAAAAAAAAAAAAAAAAGAAGCAATGGGTAATTAGTAAATGGTCCCTGAAATTTTGCATTAATAGCATTTAAGCCATTGATATTAGATAAAATGGGTTAATCCTCGCACTACGACTAATGGCAAAACTTAATTTGAGATCAGCAAGTATTTATAATATTAAGATTCCAGGATAATAGTGTAATCATATTTTCAAATTGAGGGACCAAGGGTAGTAAGAGTTTTATTTTATTATATTTCAAGGACTAGATATATTATCAAATTAGAGGGACCAGCTAAAAACTGTCGAGATAGTGGGAATACAAATCCATTTCATGCAAAATCTTAAGATTCACAATTTTCCTTTTCCAATTGTCAGTAATCAGTAAAATTAGACATTGCTAACAAGAGCTACATGATAACATAAATAAAATCTTTTGGCCAACTTAGAAATTAAAAGTGATGTTACAACTATTGCAACTAAAAGTTAATATCCATGACTAAACCTACAAAAAAGGTAGTGAAACCTAGGAAGCTGCAAACTTAATTCATTATAAGCTGAAGAAACTCGAACTTAATAGAAAAAAAGAAAAATCAACACAAAGCTTTTCAATCATTGTAACTCAAAATGATAAAATTCAAAGAATATATCAACCTCAGGAGGAACCTCCTTGGTTGGAGGCTGCATCCCTTTCTCAGGTACAAAAGTACTCCCCAACACTAGTTCATGTCTACCTATGCATTAACAAATTATTAGTTAGATCATCAACAAAGAAATTCATCCATTTCAAGCATTAGATTACAGTGCGGAATCAAGACGGGCACAAATCCATGCATGCGAGTAAACTGTTTAGGTAGCATTGACTATCTAGACAACATGATTGCTTTGCAAATAAAAGCTTGAAACTTTTGAAACTTACTTCCCCAGAAGTTTTGAGATTCTTCGGAGCATTGGCATATATACTTATCATCAGCACCAAGAATTTGGGCCATAACTCCAGTTGATCTAGGTCCATGCTGTGCGATTTCTAAAGGAGTCATTTTGCTACGAAATGCTGGATTCTCTACAGCATACATGAAACAAAAGCTCTGTTTCCTTTCAGGAATTGAGACCCTGAAGTACCAACCCTCAAAAAATTTCCGTGCAGTCCCATCAAAATGGTACCTAATTGGGGAAAAAAAGACATTCTAAAACTGCAGAATACAGCTAATTAAATCAAATAATTCCCAATTTGTTTATATTACCTAGGATTCTCGTACCAGAACACGATTCAAAACTAGTGGAACTTTTTTCTTTAATTCAAAACTCAAAAGAATCAAATTCCAACATTTAAATACTTATTAAACATGAAATTTGTTGTTTGGAATAATTCATGTGCAAGTTCTGAATTCTCGCAAAATTGTGTTACTTGGTACGTGATTTTATTTTTTTTCAAAATACATGTTTCTTTTTTCCAATTGAAATCAATCGAATTCCAGACGTTTCTAACATCATGAAGGTGAAATACTGTGAAAAAAGAAGGGATTTCCACCGAGTTCTTACAAAATTTGACTTTCCAAACAGACCCGTCACAGAGAGAAGAAAGAAAGAAAAGAAAAGAAATATACCCACTATGAGGAGTTCGAAGCTGACGATTGCTAGGAGTGGGAACATAAAGGGGACTAACAGAACTTGCACTCTCAATCATTCTACCTCTTTCAGCACTAGTAGAAGTGTCGCTGTTAGTTAGCGAATTTGAAAGGGATAATCTTGATGATGGCGCCCCTGCAGCTTTGTTCAGCGGTCGAAAATGAGAACAGCGAAAGGGTTTAAAGGTGGAACTAGGGTTTATATTAGCTCGAAACCCCAAATTTGAAGAGAACGGATGAAGGTCGTGGAGTGAGCAGCGGACGTTTGTTTCCATAGAGTTGTTAATTTCTATCAAACACTGGAGTCGTTAAGTTCGAAGTTAATGGAGTGAATGAGGTATACATATATATGTGGAAATAGCGAGAGAGAGAGACGGTGGAAGGTGAGGCTGAAACTAAAACAACAGGTGGCTGCAAGGTGGCGCCAAAAGGAGACAGACCTCTGTTTCGAATTAGAGATAGAAATGTCTTAAACGGAATTTAACATTTTCACACGTCTTTTAAGAGCTTTTTGTTTTCCAAGAGAAACCTTTTTTTTTTTTTTTTTTCTTTCCTCAAATGGTTGTTATAACAAAAACATGAAATTTACTAAGTTTAAATTCAAGTATAATAAAAAGTTTTAAAGATTAAATTTTAATCGGATTCTATCTAAAAATTTGACTCAATCTAAAATTTTAATATATGATTAAAAAGACTAATTCTATTAGAAATGAGATACTTTACATTCATAAAGTTATACTCTTTGTGGAACTAAAAGACTTTCAATTTTTATATAAAGAACTATGACATAACATGTCAAAGACATTTATTATTCTAAAATTATTGTATACTTTATAATTCAAAATTATTACTGTCTATCCAGGGCTTTATAACTATTATTTTAGATACACCGGAGCTCGAATTAAACTTGATAGCTTATATTTTTTAATTAAGTTATCAAATGACACTGTCTGTAGAAAAAAGAATTGAGAGTCTTTTTTTACAAAACAAATCACAAACTAATGACGACAAGTAAGGACACCCATGTTCTTCACTCACAAGTTCATCCAACATCAAGAAGTAATATATTTATCTCACCTATTTATCTTTGGCAATTAGCTCCAACAGAAATCATAATGTGATACAATAAAGATGATCAAAATAAAGAATACGAGCACATAGACACACGAGGCGCCAATCCAAATAAGAAAAGAGAGAATCTAAAGATGATACTAGCAGTAAAAGAATATTAAAGTATCGATCTTCAAAGCTCATGAGAGAATATCAAAGCACATAAAAAAAGTGTCAATCTTCAAAGCCCATGAGAGAGCACGAAAGCACATAATTAAAGTGTCGATCTTCAAATCCCATGAGAGAGCATCAAAGCACATAACAAAAGTGTCGATCTTCAAAACTCATAAAAGAGCACAAAAGCACATAAAAAAGCTTTGATCTCCAAAACTCATGACAGAGCACCAAAGCATATAAAAAAGTGTCAATCTCCAAAGCTCGTAAAAGAGCACCAAAGCACATAAAAAAGTGTCGATCTCCAAAAACTCATGAGAGAGTACCAAAACACATAACAAAGTGCCGATCTTCAAAACTCATGATAGAGCATCAAAGCACATAACAAAGTATTGATCTCCAATGCTCTTGAGAGAGTACCAAAGCACATAACAAGCTTCTTGGATAGCAACAATACATGAGCTTAAAGGAGAGCAAAAGTAAATGAGCTCATTGGAGAGTAGAAGTACATGAGCTCATTGGATAACAACAATTCATGAGCTCAAAGAAGAGCATCTCAATAAATAATATCCTTTCGAGCTCTCTAACCGATCTACTGAATATTAAAATCATTCAAAAAGCTATCAAATACCGAGCATAACTATTTTTCTCAATAAAGGGTGGAGTTGATGATAACTGACCAAAATATAAACCGAATATGAAGAATTGGCCAAGTATGAGAGAATAGGCCGACTATAAGAGAATAAGCCAAACATAAGAGAATAGGCCGACAAGACAAAAGTAGGCCGACCATGAAAAAATAGGCCAACCAGACAAAAGTAAGCAAACTATAAAGAGTAAGCCAACCATAAAAGAATAGGCCGAACAGACAAGAGTAGGCCGAGCATGGCATATCGAGTTGTCATAACTAAGAAACACATAATTGACTAAATCCAAATTCAAGTATAACAAGAAGTCTTGAAGACTAAGTCTTAGTCGGACTCTAGTTAGAAATCCGACTCGATCTAAGATTCTGTTGTATGGCCAAGACGACTAATCCTATTAGGATTAGGAGACTTTACATTCACAAAATCATACCTCTTATAGGACTAGAAGACCTTCAGTCTTTATATAAAAGACTGTAACACAACATGTCAGGGACATTTATTATTCTATAATTAGTATATATTTTACAACTCAATACCATTACTGACTTAACCATTGGAGTGAGTGACCGAACAATCTCGTCTGGCGCTTTCTAACTATTGCTATAGGTATATCAGAGCTCGAGTCAGACTTGAAAACCTTGTTGATAGCTTACCTTTCTTGACTAAATTATCACTTATCAAAAGACTTAAGTAATAGTTACTTGTAGTAATTAGTTTTAAAATTCTCAAAAAATCCTGATGGGAACTCTACCCCTCTTGGTGCTGAGATTAGCAGAGTTTGGTCACGAAGAGTTCATAAAAGGCCTTTTTTTTTTTTTTCTTTCTGTAGTTTCTCATCAGTTCAAATGTTCTAATCTTTACTTTAGTCCTTCTGCTTTTCTTATCTTTATGTAAAAGCCTTTTTTGTTCAACCTGTTTCCTTGTACTCTATCCATGTTTCCAATCTGCTCAGCAATCTCCTACACAATTGGTGGGGAGTTGATGATTACATGCAAAGTTAGGGTATAGTTATTAAGTTAAATTTTGGAAGAGAAGAGAGTATTCTTTTATCATATATATTTGAGGGTAATGCTCAAATTTGTTTTCTGAGACAGTTGAACTGAGTATTATCACCTGGTGAATAATTTCTCAGGCAAACAAGAGAGATATGCCTTGACATCTTGAAGAATGCTCCGCTTGGATCCCAGAACACAAGGCATAATATTGTTGTATATTGCAGCAACGACCTAAATTATTTCAACCATCTAATTGGGCAATACGTCTCATTTCTTTCCTGCTATATTTTTTTTTTATTCTTCTTGATTATGGATTGTACACAGATGCCACTAGTTTTTTAACTGGTGAAATTCTTTTGAGAAATAATAGCTTAAATTCGCAGATGATAATGAAGGACAAATCGAGTACAAGAGTTGAATGCATTCTCACATGGCCTTGGACAATTTAGGCAAGAGCTCCTTGGTTTTGCAACTGATAATAATATACAACAAAATTATTCCCACATAAAATAGACAAAGAAATAACGCAGCAGCATTCACTTCTTCAGGAACTTGTCAAGCCAATCGCTTGCTTCTTTCACCATTAATGGTGTCATTTGATGCCCAACGCCAGGTTCCGCAATTAGCTTCATGTTATGGAACCAATGCCATAAAGGCACACAAAATGAAAAAGCAATTAGTATTTTCGTATATTAGAATATCAAATCAGCTATATTAATCAACAGAAAGTAATAGTGTATGCATCTGCACAGACTGCAATATCTATCAAATGAATAATCCTACAACTTTTTCCTTTTTGTAGGGGAACATGGGAGGACGGCAGGTGCGGTGTTTGGCAGATGGAAGGAAGAAAGAAATTCATAAATAAATTGTGCTACTGAGGAGGAAACAAAGTAGGAGTCTTTATAACATGAATTGTTATAGTGCTTTCCCATGATAAACAATTTTGAACAAGATAAAGGAAAGGTAGACAGTAAAAACAATTGAAGGCATCAATTATTTTTGTAGTCTAGTATATGCAATCCGTGGAACACCACAACTTCATACCTTGAACTTATCTTGACTATGGGCTTCTTCATATGCCTTTTGTGCTCTTAATTTTGGAATTTCTATACCTGCAAGTGGGCAACGGGGATCTTCTGCACCTGCAATTTCCAAATCGAAACAAATATTAAATTTTAAACTAACCTTCAAAAGCGGCAGTAAGGTATCATCCTTGGAATTTGATGAACTTGCATGGCAGCTATACCAAAGATCAATGAAAAATCAACATGGACAAAAAGAATTAAGAAAACGTAAAAAGATGAGAGAGAGAGAGAGATGACAATGGGCTGGGAAATGCAAGAATGCTTGAACATTTCATAAATAATTGAATCTTGAAGAGAAAGCAAACTTGAATTGCATAACTCAGGATCAATTCAAAAAATCCAAATAATTGCCATACATAACTTTGTCAGCCAATTGCCAACATCCAATAGAAATGGTTAGAGTTTGCTTTGGCTGATTTGATGATATTGGAATTAACTTTTGATGATTCCACAAGCATTTGAATTGTTCTTGATCTTTGCTCCTTTATTAGAGTGAATCTTCTGGTTATTGGAAAGAGACCAAAGTATCTTACCATTAACAATCAGTAGTGGTCGTGGCGCAATGGTTGGAATTGTATATGGCGAATCCAAGCTAGAAGCCAAACCTGGTGCAATCCTATCCCAGACCTAGTAAAGAATGTAAAGTAGTAAAACATTATCCAATTTCGTAAAAGAAACTATAGAATATTTGAAGAAAATGTAGCACTATTACTTGCTGAATGTGCTAGTCCTAAAGTGTTATTGAAAGCTTGCTTAATGTGTTGATAATTTCTGGTGATGAAAAGACCAGCATAAAAGATAATGAAGTAAAGAAGTCCTAGAGCCTGATAGTTAATGGACAATGAGAATAAAAAAAAAGGCAGTTATCTGAACATGGATACCTACATCTAAAAGTGAAATTGTAACTGACCTTCTCCACCACTTCTTTATCAATAGCACTCTTGCCTAAGTCTTTTCGAGCTTCTGCAATTAAAAAACTTCTGACAGTCAGAGCAGTAAAAGCTGTTGGAACTATAGTCAAATTTCAGAAAAGGTGCCACAAGTAATTCCATGCTAAATTTTAATAATCTTATGTGGAAACAAAATAACATTATATGTCAACCCCGTATGAAAGGATACAAATGCCTTTTATCATATCTTGTTTTCCACATATCATACCTTCAAATAAAGGCCTTATACTGTCAACTCGACCTTGCCACTTATCATTGTCAATGGCCCAACGAAATCCCTAGAATTGCAATGGATACAAAGTCAGCTAGTTATTCAATATGCATTTATCAACTCTTTAACCAAATTTGTTGTTTCAATAGACTTACCTGCACGCCAATTATAGGGACAACCACTGAATATCTGGTGTCAGCAGCAGCAGCCAACCACGCATGCATACCTGCAATAAGCAATCATAGGCAATTTGCTATATGGAATAGAATGTGAGCTTAGACTAGTCATCTTCTTCAATTTAAATTGACCAACCTCCAAGTGATTCACCAGTAATTCCTATTCTGGTCGAGTCTATATCTTCCCTCTGTGTAAGATAATCTGCCAGTTTTATCAAGTCCCAAACCTGCCATAATCAGAAGTTGAAACCAGCATGTTAACTAATGTGATGAAAGAATAAAATCATATTATAATTTCCCAAAACGTCAAACCTAGAGACTAAAAAGCATTAGGTTTTCATTTCTTTATAGTCTCTACTACTTGGAAAACTAAACTAGAAGAATCCCACTAATTACTAGTTTATAACTCAATCCATCGAGTATCCTAAACTAAAAGCAAGCGACAATTCAGGTCAACCATATGGAATGGACAAAAATATATAGAGAAATTACCGTATCATATATGAATGGCATTGTATCACCTTTCTTCCACGCTGATATAAGGGCCTGCATTTGAATAATGTAAAACAGTGTGTCAAAAATCATTCTTTTAAGGTAGTCACTTTGCACCAGCTCATTCCAGTTATAAGCTGCACACTTAAATCTTGTACAGATGCCTCAGAAGTTTCACAAATATAATAAACCCAGATCCATCCAAGTTACATATAAGGATAGGCATTATCTATCACTCACATCTCGATAAGTGGATTTATTGGTGGCACGTTCACCATGGTAGCGAGAATCAATTGCAATGGCTACATATCCGCGCGAAGCATAGGCCTAATCAGAAACAAGCAAACCGTAAACAAAAAGTGTCTTATTACAAACAACAAAAAGAGAATCGATATGAGCAGGCACCTCAAGCAATGGGCGCAACCATTCTTTGCACTTGTTTGTGCTGTGCAAGAAAACAACAGCAGGCCTTTTCTCTTTGCTATCATGTTTCATGCTCAGAATTAGCATAGGCAAACGCCCTTGATCTCCTGCCTATTAATTAATCAATTAATCAACATTCACATCACAATCATAACCACAAAAATTTTCTCATTTTACCTCAGTAATCAAATAGAGATTCTCCTCTTTAATTAAATCTTTAAAATTCTTTATATCTGCTTTTGGACAAGACTCCATCGCCTGCAAAAACAAATAAATAAATAAATAAATATTTTCTTTAGAAAATAAAACAAGAAGATTAATAAATAATAAGAAATTAACCACCTCACTCTTCATCGTGGGCAGCGTATTATCTTGAAACAATGGATCCACAACTGGTTTTCCATGTTCAACTGATAATAAAACTGTAACAAAATCACCAATCCCCAAAAAATCAGCATAAAACTAAAACAAACGGAACAAATTGCAGGGATTGTGAAGTGAACTGACCTTGAACAGATCGTCTGCTGCGAAGGACTTGAATGAAGTGAGATCTGAGTTTCTCAGATTCTTTTTCCATTTCAGCGATTGAAAATAAAGAATCAGTAAGTTGACTAACTCCTGATTTCTTGATAGTTGTCGTTCGGTATTTAAAGGAAACGGAATTTGGCGGGTGATTTATCGACGTGGCGAGTTTGAGGGAATTAATGGAGTTGGAGGAGAGGTTGTAGGTCCCACCACCTACTAAGAGGGGTTGAGCTACTACTACTACTCCTACTGTCATTCGGGCAATTTGGGAAATTACCATTTTTCTTCTTCTCTTCTTCCTTTTCCTTTTTCTCTTTTACAATTTTGGGTTTATCTTTTCTCATTTCTCTGACAACAACACGTGTAGGTGTGGTGGAGCTGCTTTACTATGAGTTTCGTGCAATAATGTTCTGTATTAGCTAAATTCATAATTGCACGACTAAACTCGATGTCCGGTCATTTTAACTTTTTAATTTTTGATATAATTTAATATAATGTTTTAATTTGTTTATTTATAATTAATTTAATTATATAAATTGGGTGAAAATATTTAAATATTATTAAAAATAAAATTCAAATATGTATTAAACTAAAAATATTAAAATAACTAAATATGTATTGCGTCTTTTTCTTTTTAATTCACAAATTGGTGTTAGTATTTAGATCATATTTACTTGGTATGATTCGAAGAAATTGTACGCTATAAAGAAACTTCTATAAAAAGGTATTGTTTTTGTTTTGGCATTAAATTTTAACAATATGGAAATTATGAAATGAAGGGCAAAGGGAAGCTTCACGAACTACAACAATCAAAACGGCCTGATAAAGAAAATGATAAGAGAAAGAAGTAACGAGGAAGATCTCTATTTTAAGCCCCAGTTGCATTAAATGTATGGATTTTGGTCATCTGTCCTTTTACTTACCTTTTGCAATTAACTTGAAAGGATTTCATTTGAGGCTGGAAGACTTTTAGCCTGTCATAACTTATTAAAAGTAATTTGAGATTTATTATTTATTTTATTTTTGAGTATTATCAATTGATTACAGAATTGCTGTTGTTATAACGATGCTTTGACAAAGTATCATTTCAGTATTATTAAATTTAAAATATATTATTTTGACTCATAGCATAATAGAAAATGACTTGTAAAAGAAAAAATTTCAGATCAGTACCCATGACACCAGAAATAATTGGAGTTATGTTGTGCATTCTTTAAAAGAAAATAAGTGTGCTCATTTAAAAGAGCAGTTTTTAGGGGGTTTGGATCTGTTAATTACAAAATAAAAGAAAGCATTAAATCTCCACTCGCCGAAAGCTGAAAAGCTACTGATTGCTTTGTCAATATCATAGCTAAACATGCATCCGCATTTACCTTTGATTAAATAGCAGATAGAGGAATTCGGAAACAAGGAAGAAGAGCATATTAGAAAAGAAATTAACAAGAACGTCTTTTCCGTCAGATATCTGTTTATTAATTGATCAAACTTTAGGTTAAAGAAGATGATTGAGCTATGTTTCAATTAGCCAAAGTGGGATATGTAAAATGTTCCATCTACTTAAACAAAACTGCTTAGACATTTACAGGCATTTACAGTCTTAATAAAATATGACTACACCGTATACATGCTCAGCTAGCATGAAACAATCTTGAAATATCATTTCTGTAGCGAGTAATTCCGCAAGCGGAACATTCCGAATGATCAGACTTCTGACTGAATCGAGATCTGCAGAAAATCTTGACTATGTTGCGTTGGCACATCAGTTTATTTTGAACTATTTTCTCCATAATTTAGATCTTATTCTCTGGATTAACCTCTCCATTTCCAATGGGTAATAAAGCCTTTATTGGTAGATCAACATTTGAAGCAGAAGTTGCTAGAACAGGAGATTTCACAATGCCACTAGCGTAAGCATTCTTGTCATTTAGCGTCTCAATTCCAGCTTTAATCATCTCTCCATCTGCAGGTTCTTGATGGCTTCCTGTTTTACTCCTCGCTAATGGAGAACACGTGGTTTCTGCAATTTGAAAGAGGAAGGATCCTTTTTAGCACATATAAGTATCTAAGACTGGGAGTCCGTCATATCTTGAAACAAAGACGGAATACCTGCTGTCATGCTTAATGTTTTGAAGAATCATAAATACATCTTCTGTTTTTATTTCATTTCAATTGCATGTCAAAGTTTAGGTTCAGAATTTTGACCATCACTGCTACAGCATAAACAAAACAAGACAAATAAAAAGAGAGAGAGAGGCGAGCAAGAGAGATTAGGACGCCCTACCTTTCTGAGAATCTTGGCTAAAAGGATCTATACTCTATACCCTCCCACCTCAAAGAGCTATAATTTAACGGTACTAGCAAGTAAAGACCTTCATGTCTGAATTTTCTGGACTGCACGCAGCAAATCTAAGCAGGGAAAAGCCTCTTTCATGGCAAAGTTATCTAATTAATCTAGTGTGAAAGAAATATTTCATTAAGAATGTAATGAATCCAAAGTAATTGAATCATTTTGCAGGATGACATTTGAAGTCCGGATATCCCTAATTGACTTTAGTATAACCAACCATGGAAATTTGAACATAAAAAAGTTTCAGACCATAATAACTTGCCTTTTATGCTCCCACAAGTGATAAGCCTGTTAAGGAAATCCCGGAACCCAGTCAAAATGAGCTTCTCTTGTTCTGCATAAGCCTCTGAGCACTCCTGTGCACTAGATGATTTTTGAATTTCGTTTTGACTAAGCCCTGCCATCCCAGTTGCTGACTCACCTTCCCTAAAAACCATCTCTTGCTCATGGCACATTAAATCAATTTCTGGTGACAGCGGTCTTCCATTTTCCAGACCACCTCCATCCTTTCCAGAATCACTACTATCCTTTTCTGCTGTGTTCCCATTTACATGATCATTGGGTACAGTTTTATGGACATTGTTACCCATAAGACCATCTTCCCTTTCGCGTATGGATGACGAAGAAGAAGATTCAAGTTTGCGATTATCATCTCCCCCAGGTTGCATATCCATTTTTCCTAATCAAGTATAGCAACAGGTTTTAGAAAGAATATAAAATGTTTTATGGACAAAGGATCATAGTTAAGACCTTCTACAGTAACTCAATGCATAGAAGTGAATCATACAGCCCATCACACAAATATATAGACAGCAAAACTAGAAAATTCAGACATTTAGACTGTTCATTCCTAAAACTATCAAAACTTATTGGATTTTATACATGAGGATTTAAGAAAAACAATCTTGAAAATAATTTCAACTTATGGGCAACAAAATGGTGGTGTCTTCAAAGATAATTGCTCAATCTTGGGTCAACACCTCAATGACGATCTAGATTTATACAATGCCATATTATCTAACAAAGCACTATTGAAACTGTAGGGAAGTACTAAAGGATAAGGGGCGATTTTCCCCGGACACTAAGTCTTGTATCTACCACCCCAGTGGCATTTCCCTTGTCTTCCTCCAACAAAAACTATCTGGCAGTTACTTCCTGGTAACTGAATCTCTATGCAACAATAAGAAATGCAGTTATGCTACATCTTATAATAGAATTTGAAATAAGATCTTTTATTATATGGATACAATCAAGGTGAAATGTTTGGCAAGTTTCAAGATAAAAAGATACATTTGCATCTTGCTTCAAAGAAGAGAGTTAATGTCTCTAAAGTCCATATGTATAAAAACCAATAAAGTAACCTGTTAATAGATAGATTTCCTAGAAAGTTCCTTTGCATGTTTCTACTGATGTGACACAAGACACAAAAGAACATCTGAAAATACAATAGTTAAAATCCACTGCAGTCATGTAAATTCACAATGACTTAAGAAATGTTCAAAAGATAACATATTTCTGGACAATAATTAAAACCTGCATATGCCTTTCTAGCTTCTTGCGAAAGTACAACCAGGAGTGAGCACATTTTTTTCACGTCTTGAGGTTGAAGTATACCTGCCAATGGAGATCTTCATTCACATGAATTAATATTGATCAGTTTTGAATAAGAAAAAAACAAAAAGAAAACAAAAAATTTGCAAGAAAAGCTATGAGGAAAATGACACAAAAAACAAAGAAAAAGCTTACTTGTATGTGAATTTTGAAGATCCTAAAGCAGTTGCATTATGAGGAACAGGGACAGACAAGGGAGAAGCAGAAGCTGCAGGATTCCTTTGATGATTTTCCTGAATGAAAGTAAGAAGAAAAAAGAAAAGAGCAAAATGAAAATTTTTCACAGTTTTAACCAGAGAAGATACAAGACTAAAACAATATGGGGATAGATCTAATTCTGAAAAGAAAACCAAAAAGCAAAAGAATTTTCTGTCAGTCAAAGATTATTAAGAGAATTAGTACAGTAAATCATGAAGTCTAAAGTAGTACAAAATCACAGTTTATTTGGATGGAAAAGAAGGATCAGCCAACAGCTTACCTGGAAAAAAAATATATGTTGATGAAAGCATCATCCACACCAAAAAAAAATAAAAATTCAGCCTATTGCTGCTGGGTTTATTATGACGTTATCCAAGTTTATTGGAAAGTAATAATAGTAGGGGATTTTATTCTGTCCACAAATGCAATAAAGACACACCTGTTGGGTTTTTGCAACACGACGGCCCAATTGATCTCTGTTTGTACTGCCAAACAGTTCCTCACTTTTTCTTTTATTGGATGTCAAAGGGGTCCCATAGCCGGATGACCCAATAGCCCCACAAATGGCTGCATTTGCTGCTTGTTGCATGTAAACTATGCCATTATGATTATCATGAAATAAAGCTCTCCTTTCTTCACTCCCTTCAAAATTCTTACAGTCCATGCACTTGCAGTTTTCAGAACACAAGATATTGGCTTGGAAGCACTCGCAATACTTCTTAAGGCACCCTGATTTCTTGCAGTGACATCCTTTATTGTGTTTGCCAACTAACTGAACTTCCATTGCATCTTCCTGGGTTTATTTTTGTGACATTAATTGCATGCAAGTCATAAGCAGAGTACAGAAATTGTTAAATAAGAGTTGACAATTCAAAATTAAGTTGCTTAGGTTCATATTACCAGGAGTTAATACATCTCTCTGCTCTTTTATTCTAGCTCATGCAGTGATGCAAAAGATTATTTTATCCAGAATGTTACTTCAGCAAGAAAGGATAAGAAAATTTTGCAGATAAGAGGAAGAATCACTTAATGTTCTCAGTCTTAAGTTTGAATCTAATGCTACGCCACTTATTGAATTTGGGGCCATATGCCAAAAGACCAAGAAAAAAACAGTAAATGACATTTATAATAAATATGAAGTTCCTTTTTCTATCTTTTAAAGAAAGTCATACTTATAACAAGGCTTAGTCCATGACATGAAGTTAACCAAAAGAGTATATTCACTATCTAGTTAGATCATGAAAATAGCATATTATCAACTGTTTAACTTTTATCGTTTCATATTCCAACGAGATTGACACATACCTTAGCATCCCTAGATCCATGTGGGCTGCTAGCAATCTTAGGTTTAAAAGCTTCTGGATTGCGCTCTAAGACTGCCCCAACAGCCTCTTGCCTGGAAGCCTCATTTTCAACATTGTTATGACAATTTGTGCAGTTGCAACCAGTACAATGAACTCCAGCGGCAAAGCACTCACAATACCTAAAATTTCAAAAACTTGCTTCTAGTGATGGTGAAAAGAAATGTATAGGAAAAACATGATGTGTCCTATAATGATCAACTAAAGTTAAAGAAACTCAAAGTGAGAAATATACAAGCGGAGGAGAAAGAAAAGATTACTGCACATTGTATTAAGAGTTCTTCAAAGAAAAATTTATTTATACCAGTGGTTTACAAAGTAATAAGCCGGGAAAAGTTGTATCACAGGGAAGAGAGGATAAACAACATGTTACAGACCACTAGCTCTGTGATTTTTACATAGGGACAACTCTGGCAGTCAGGTCAATTTAATTATGTTAATTCAACATATTCTATTTTACTTGTCTTGTGTAGTGGAGGTGTTAAACATCTTATTATCCTTTTATTTCTAGTAGAATAGCCCCATAACTAGCTATCAAACCTGGGACAGTAATACAACATGAGAACTGTAAGACTATAAGGAGAGAGAGGATAGTAGGGAGGAAAAATGCAGTATAGTAAATGTCTCACATACTTGAAAGGCAGTTCTGAAATTTAAAATGCAATAGATACGGACTATCTATATCATTCTACATAAGATTTTCTCAAGAATAAGTCCTTGAGAGAAAAGGTAGATTGAAGATTTTTTTTTTTTTAAAAAGAAGGAGATGGCAGAACACTTCCTTTGGAATAAATCATGTGCAATCAATCGAATTTTTGCAAAATCATGTCATTTTTTGCATACGGTTCATTTCTTTTAAAATGCCTTCTTTTATTCTAAGTCAAAAATTAAATTCTAGCAATTGCCAGCTTTCCAAACATAAGAATCTAATCAAACTGAATTCTTGCGCACTTTCCAAACAAGGGAAACAAATTAAACTTCAATAACCATATCTACGGCGAGAACAATTTCAAAAATTAGAATTACAAAAAAAAAAAATAAGAGACTTGCATCAACATCTAGGCTGGCATCACTTTCAAATTCTCAATACAAAGAACAGAAACAAACAAATTACAAATGGAGATGAATATACTTACAACTTCAAGCACCGAGAATTCTTGCAATTACAATGCTTTGCTTTCTTAGGAGTACCACTATTATCTTTTGCTTCAATATTATTTCTTGGTCTCGAACTAGGAGACTGTTGTTTGCTGAAAGAAACAAAATAGTGAACTCTTAAATTATATTTTAAAATTCGTAACAGATTTAACTTTTAAATATGAATCTACAGTAAAAAATATAAAAAGCAAAGAATGCTTACATCAGCTGCAGTGTATGCAAAGAAAGTTTTTGTACCGGATGAGGTATCCGTCGCATCGCCGGCGGCACCATCACATGCTGCGGCCGTGCTTGCGTTGCCTGGGGCTGCTGCTTTGGCGGCGTTTCTAGCTTTAATTGCAGTACAGGCTGCGGCTGCTGTTGTAACTTCAAATGTAACTGTGGCTGTGACATCGGCGGTGGTGGCGGAGGCGGTAGTGGTGGAGGCTGCTGCTGCTGCAATCTTGAGGAGTGCTCCGACAAAGCTACATTCACTGACGCTCTACAAACCGCCGTAAAATCTAACTGTCGCGCCAATTTCTTTGGCGCAAAATCGGAAATCGCTTCACTCTGACTTTGTTCCATCAAATCTCTAAATAAATCACACAAACATAAAATCTATACATATAAAAACACAAATCAACCGCCGGTAAATCTCTTCACCTTTTAACTACATTACAATTAACATTCAAATCCGAACAATAACCAAAAACACAAAATGATAAACTGGAGAGAGCTCAGCTAAGGGATTTTTCTATTTAAAAATAAAAGTTCAATTAATCTGTTGTATATTTATATCTCCCTCGTCAGTTTTTGAAATTTTAATTTTTTAAAAGTATTATTGATGAGAAGAAGTGAGTGATCTGACGAATGAAATTGAAAGTGCTAACCAACGGTATTTGATCGAGTAAAAGAGTACGGTGAGTCAAGAGCCGTAGGATTAGCTTAAGAAACTTTAGGGGCCTTTAGGTAATTTGGTAGGAAACAGATGCGAGGGAAATTTGGCGCTAATAGAGTCTGAAAGCGATTAGGGATGTTGTTTCTGTTATACACGTGGACGGTGGCAATTAATTCGACTTGACTCCGGATTTTAATCGACGGATAATATTTGAAATTTTGAGATGAGTACATGTATATCTGGTAGGAACTTTTCTTTTTTGTTTCTTTTGAAATCGTATCTGGTAGGAGTTTGAAATGCGATATTGTTGTGGGGGGGTAAACTAAACGACATCGTTTGGATGTCTTGGAATGTTAAATTATAGGGTACAATTATTATGACTGGGTAGTAGGACCCTTGGCCAGGATTGTTTTTACCATCAACATTCTGACATAACCCAAACACAATTGAATTTTGGCCTTCTTCTGTAATGTTTTGATTTCAGTGTATCATTATGCAGAATACTACATTTATTTATTTCAGTATTTTTTTATAAGAAAAAGAAAAACTTAACGAAATTTAAATATTTGACACTTAATATTTTATCTTTTTTAGAACATAGTTTTCTCTTTTATTTTTCTATTTCTCCGTTGAATCACTTATAGTTACTGCCATTACTAGCAAATTGTAACTTTTTCTAATCTTACTGTTAATTCTTTTTTAAAAAGAAAAATATCATCTGAGTAACTCGAATTGAATTGAAAAGGGAATAGGCTCATTTATTTATCAGAACATATTTTATTTTGTAGAATAATTTAAATAATTTCTCTTATATATATATGTGTGTCAGTAAAAGAGAATAGTTAAATCAAGAAAATACCTTGACATTTGAGAGTTTAGTTAACTAGTAACAGTTTTTTCTTCAGAAACTCTAAAATAATTTTTACTGGTTTTGGTTTTGAGAGAGAAAGGTTAAGAAGATCCTGATCATAATATTTATGCTAATTTTAATTATAAACTTTTATTTCAATTAATTGCAGTCTACAATAGCTCACTCAGAAACATATAATTCTATAGAAAAGAAAATTCTTTTTCAAACAGATAAAAATGTCTATGACCCA
Source organism: Ricinus communis (assembly GCF_019578655.1). Taxonomy (NCBI): domain Eukaryota; kingdom Viridiplantae; phylum Streptophyta; class Magnoliopsida; order Malpighiales; family Euphorbiaceae; genus Ricinus; species Ricinus communis. The sequence goes on from NC_063258.1 coordinate 30,927,716, forward strand.
GTTTACATTTTTCTAAGAACACTTTTTTAAATCAGAGTTCTTAGAAAAGATATCTCAATTATGTTTAGAGGAGATGTGTTTGTGTTGAGGGTAAAGATGAAATTCATATTGACTGACACAATGGTAAATGAGAGTATATATAGATTACAGTTGCACGCATCAACTCCCATGAGCCCACGCACGCTCCACAGCGCTCTCATCCCTGCTTGCTGTCTCCGAAGCTATAGTTGGCCAACTGCTCAAGCTCACTCAAAAGGGTATATGTATACCTTCATTAAGGCACCAGTCTTTTCTTTTATCTTCCTTTCCACAACCATTCACATTGGTACTCGTATACACAACTTCCAACTCCTCCCCCACCACAATCCATTCCACCGTCACCACCACCACCACCCATATCGATATTCACTATCACCACCACCTTGAACTTTGCTAATAAATAATAGTATATATAAACCCAAGATATTAATTATTGACGACGCCCTCTCTCTCTCTCTCTCTCTATATATATATATATGCTTCTGTTGATTTGTGGGCAGTACGAAATCATCATCATGCATCATGTCTGTTAGGTTTGGTCAAGTGCTAGGTAGCTAGCTAGTTGTTGCAATGGAAAGGTGGGAAAAAGTTCTTAAGAAAGCCCATAAATGATTGGCTGTGTGTTTTGTGGGAAGGAGATCAATGCATGAATAATAACAGCTTTTTGGATTATATATTGGTTCTTAGGAACACAACCTAAAAGAGATCAAACAATCCCCAAATTGGATTCTGAAAACTCTGTGAATCAAATACGTATAACTCGTAGTAGAATCTCTCTCTCCTTTCTTTTTGCTTATATAGTGCAGATCGAGATTTTCAAACATTTAAATGATGGATGTACCGGATTGACTGCAGATAAATAGAAAGATTGAATGGCGAAGGTAGTAATTTGGGTTGGCCGCCCCTCTCTAGAGTATGGTCTGGTCACAATTCTATGCCAATTAGGTATAGGTGGAGCATGGCGTGCTATTTGTAGCCCCACTCCTCTCCCTCTCTCTCTAGATTATATAAGACTACTGTAATATTAACTGGTCTTTTACCGCCACATTATCTGATTTGTTGATATTATTTTTATTTATAAATACTATTTATATTTAAGTTTTTAGTATAATTTGATTTCTGTCATTTTATTTCAAGCGGATCTTTTAATAAGTTCGAAATAGTAATAATCTAAAATAAATTAATAAAATAAAATATTTAGTCTAATTAAATTTTTAATGTTTTAAATTTCTTTTCATTGTCCAAATAATAATAATAATAATTTAAAATAAATTAATAACAAATCTGTTAACCGAACTGAATTTGTACTCTTTTTTAGATTCCATAATTATAATTACAATAAAATAAAATTATTTTATATACGCATAGAAGTTAATCCTTTGATCCATCAATAAGATTAGCATACATTAATAAATTATGTTACATTATTAAAATTTATACTCTAGTGATAATTGAATTTATTGTTTAATTAAATTCATACCAACTAAGAATTCCAAGTGACTAAGGAAAGGGATAATTTATATAATAATTTAAACGCGGTTAAAATAAAAATAATAAATTGAGATTCTTTTATGTTTATTGAATAATGCCTATTATATTATAGAATTTTATTAAAAGCAAAATTCAAATTTTATGACAGTAATTAGTTATTCATTAATTTTAAACTTAATAATTAAAATTGGAGTACAACTCATGTTATCTAAAAAAAATAAAAAGATTCCGGCCTACGATCAGAAAGCTAATTAATGTACATGCTATTCCATGCCCTAATTGATGGAATGATTTAATTCTTTCTTATTTTTCATTCCAAAAATAGGATTATGGATATGGCAAGGGTTTTATTTTTTAAAAATTGGAACAACTATCTGATATTAATTTTATTTAATTAATAAGACTTTATGTGTTTTTTATTAATTTTATATTAATATTCGGACCAGACGAGTCTAAAAATTATTTTAATCTACATATTAAATGTTAATAATGAAATCAAGTTAAAAAGGGGATAGATCCAACACTCCAAATAACCCCTCAAATAGATATAAAATATTTAAACTGCAAAACAAAAGGCTTAAAAGTCTAAGAAATAAAAAGGAACAAGATCGGATTAGTAATATGTTCGATGGATTGAAATTAATTAGAATAACATAATTGTTAATAAGGTTGAATATGCAGCTAGGAATTCAAATAGAAATTTTTTGCTTAATTTTATCAATTTGAATTCAAGACGAGCTATCTTAGTTTTATTTCAAAATTTAAAAATTTAATTTAATAAAATATAAAAGTAAAGTTATTAAATGTTTGTTTGATACCCCTCTAATATTTTAATTTAAAATCGTTTGTTAAAAAATTAAAAATGAAATTTAATGGATTTGTTATTAATTTATAAATAAATTATGTATTTTTTGCAATTATTTTGAAATTAAACATTCAGTTTTGACTTTACAAATTTAGCAACATATTTTAAAACTAATTTCAATTTTAGTCTCTAATTAAATTAATATTAAAATATACTGATGCGATTGTAATTTAAGTGATAAAATAAGAGAGATAAAGTCAAAATTTAAATTATTAACTCAATTCATAATAAAAACTGACACTATTTAAATAAATAAATAGATGATTTGATAACATATTTTCTCTAAGTCTTGCTTATTTTTATTAGGTTCAGAAAGAGATTTAAAAATCTAATTCCTATACTCATCTCGAACATGTCTTTTAAATTTTTTTATTATTTATTGCAACAGCAAAACATGTTTTAATTTAACATGTATGGAATCTCAAATTATAAATAACATAAAAGAAATTCTCTAAAAATAACTATATATATATATATATATATAGCAATAACTTAAGAGAGGGTGATTAGAGTTTGACAGCATAATCAAGAAATGGTAAATAGGTGGAACAGAAGAAAGCTAATTACACCTATAATTTTAAGTTGGTGTCTGCTCTCACTATTGCATCTTCCACGTTGAGAGAGAGAGGGAGATTAATATATGACATTCAAGCATTTTGCATGCAATATAGCAATTATCCATTGCTCTCTATTATATTATCAGAACACTGTATCTTCGTACGTCTGTACAAACAAGAACATGAATTTTAGTGGGGTTATCTTTCTGTTTATCAATGTTGCCCAACATGTACTTTCTCTTTTCTCTTTAATAATTTCATACACCAATTCTGATTTCTCTGTGGATGTTAGCATTATTTGGAATAATTCATGTTTAATAATACAGTATACACATATATAAAGAATGGAAATCTAGCAACCATACGCTTTTTAAAGTATTAGAACTGCATGCATATTGTAATATGTATATCTCTCTTGCTTTTTACATATGGATGTTCAGTCTCTTCTTTGATCTGCAACTTTGCAAGTCATTTTTTTTGGAGAAAATTAATCTGAACCAACATGATGATGAAGACATGTATGGAATTATTTGCTTCTTGGAATATCAAATACTTGATTGTTTACTCAGTAGTCAAGAATGTGATCCAGCAGCGGTTAGATTTGAATCTCAATTAAAAAAAAAAAATAGTTTTTTTTTTTCAAATTACTGTGTCGTGAGTTATACAATGAAAACTATTAAACTTTTATAATTATTATATAACAATAAATAGGATCTATCTTCTTTTCTCACTAGTAAGAATATTGAAATTATTTAAAATAAAATTAGTTTTAAATCATTATAATTTTTTTTTTTTGAATTATCTCTATATAAAATCATCATGTTTAATAACTAATTATCTCGTTTATCTTAAAAGAAGTATATGTTAGAAAACAGAAAATTCAACAACTCTCCTAATACAACCATGATAATTGAGACTATTTCACTAATCAAATTGACAATTTCCTCTGATCATTTATAAAAGAGGAAGAATTTCGTGCATGAAACTTTAAAAAGAAAAAAGAGAGAAAAAATTTCCATGACTTTTTTTTTTTTTTTTAACTAAGTTGAATGACTGATTTGTATCTTTTCTTTCCCTCAAAGTAAAGCATCATTTTTAATTAATTATTATTATCATCAAGTTAATTAGCATTTAAACACTCTGCTTACAAAATAAATTAAAGTTACGCACATCATATAACAATCAAAGCAAAGGAATCTCTCCCTGTTTAAGGAAAAAAGAAAAGAAAAAGAAAACCTAGAAGGTAAAAAGTAAAATTACATATGGGCACCATGAAAATGTCATCATTCGTACTTAAATTAGTATGTATGTATGATTTGGCGAAGAACCCAATAAAGCTGATCAACTAAGAACCAGAAAAAATTCATGGGGCCACCTCATCAGATGCTCAGCTTCCCCTCCTCAAACCCCACCACACAGTCAGACACTGTCACCACCACCACCTGCAGCCCCGACGGCACCACCACCACCACCATTCTTGAATCCCATGAAGCTGTAAACCACCACCTGCAAATACGATCTGTAAATCAGGCTGTTGGGTTTCCAAGATTTCACAAAATTTCAACATATTTTACCAAATACATGAACTTTGAGCTCTTTTTATCTGTTTTTCTCCTTACCCATATGCACAAAAAAAGAAAGATAGATTCTCTCTCTACACGGATAGTTAAGATCATCTTTACAAACTAAGCTAGAGTTTACTCTAACATATCTATATATATGCATTTTAAGCCCCCTCTTTTGATGTGTAAAAAGTTAAGCATACCGTAATCTTAAAAAAAGAAAAAAAAAGAAAAAAAAAAGAAAAGATTATTAGCATATACCATACCTAAATATTCTTTCCATTTTTCTTTCCTGGGTCTGTACTGTACGTACATTTTATCAGTTGGGTGGAGGAGCTGTCTTTTAATTATTTGGTGGAATAGAGATTAAGAAGAGAGGGAAAGAAAAGGACCCTTTTGAAGTTGAGGAAGCAATTTGCATCTGAAACATTATTTTAGTGGATGTTTATGCTGGACCTATATATATACACACATCATTACTGGTGATAGTAAGAAGAGGGCCCTTTTTACAATTTTCATATATATATAAATATAAGAATGGTGAGGTATCATTTCCCTGTCAAGTTTCAATCAAAATAGACCATTTGATTATTATGTGTTCATGTACGAGTTAAACCATAATTCATTCTTGTATAATTAAGTTTTTAACACGGATTTCAATGAATATATATATATATATATATATATACTTGTACTGATGCAGAGCTCCGGTGGAAAATACAAAGCTAGCTGTAACGATCCAACAGCTAGCTACCTGGGTCTGTTTCTTTAAGATGATCATGATATATAATCTACCTCTTTGTGTGTTTTCATCACAGCTTTTGTATCCTAATTATCTCCAAACTGAAACTATGGTTTCTTGTTTCCCTTTCGAATGGTGCCAATCAATATACAGATCTGGGCTTAGGTATAATTTATCTTACCATATCACTTTCTCTTAATAAATTATTATTAGTAACACTAACACAGTTTATTGCTGCGCCGGCGGCATTATGATTTGTTATTAACTCAGAAAATAAAATTTCTAAAAATTATTTATATTAAAAAAAATTATTTTCAAAATTAAACTTCAATCGATTATAAGAACAAATATTTTAGTGGAATATTATAAGAATATAAAATAATTAACTTTAATATAAAAAAAATGCTAAGGAGTCAACGGGATTTTTAAATTTAAAGGATGTATTAGGACAACCACTTTAGTGTAATGACAACAAATGTTATAATATTAATTCATTCTCATACTTTATGTGATGTAAAAAAAAAACTTATTTTTTTGGTTTGTTGTGTGCATAGGTGAAATTTAAGAGACCAAAGTATTTGAATTATTTATAGATATGCAAGAAAGATTGCAAATGGTGAACCAAACTTAAAATATAACTAACATATAGTAAGAATATAAAAACAGATTAAGAATAAACATAAAAATAAAAATTCAATGAAGTATATCAAATAATACAGTGTAATTAACATATAGAGTTTCTTTTGAAACAAAACCTAATTAAGAAGCACTTATGGTCGTCTTTTAGGACATTAAATAAGAAATTCTGATTAAATGTAAATTATCAGAATGATTTTATTGGCAAGTTATTTAGCTCCTCGTACTTATTTAAGATGTACTAATTAATATTGTTGCACGCCAACAAGGATTCAAATAATAATAAAACATAGATGCCATTTGTCAATGAGACAACCATGTTATTTAGTTCTTATAAGAGCCAATTGATCATTATAAGTTAATGCATACTTTAGTTGTAATTTAAACAATGATTAGAGGAAAATCAATGTTAAAATGGAGGAAGGCTTTAATTACTTGGATGTAATTCATCCTATATATATAAGGAACAAAAAAGAAAAAACAATTAAAATGGCTTGTGTTATTAATTACTATATGATAGTATTATATAGTAAAATAAAAGATAATAGTAATTGAGTAGCAATAAACCAAATCAATTATATATGCATGTTCTTCTTTGTTCTTGTCATGCACATGGCTCTAGTAATCAATGCCACGTACAAACTTACCTGTGCTCGCATTTTCATGGTCCATCAAACTGTTCTTCTTTTAGATATTTTGATTTTCACATATCATGTTGCACCAACTAATGCTTTTTATCCCTTTCTCTTTGCACGTATACACATGAATAATTGCCCCCAAGATTTTTAAGTTTAACTATTTATATATGTTTCACAAACAAAAGCATACAATTTTTTATTTGCCACCCTTGATTTAATTACTCCTTTCTTTTAATTATATAAAGCAAAATAACACGTTTCAGCAGAAAAGAAAAAACTCTAAAATTTTTTATTAATATCTAGTAATAGAAGTAAAACTTTCTATTTATAATACCATTCAAAAATGTTTATATATATATATATATATATATATATATATATATATATATATATATATTAAGATTATGAATTCGAACTTTAGAACATTTATTAGAATAAGTGATGTTATTTGCTTTTTAATTTTAGAATTTTTTAGTAGAAATTATTAATATATAAAGATATACTTTCTATAAAAGGAAAAGGAAAACTAAAAACATATAAAACATATACATATTTAATTTGTTCATTTAAGTGACAAAAGACACACACATAAGTGAACTATACCAACCCACCCCCCCCCTCCTTTTATAGGCCAAGCTTAGGGTTAGATATTCACATGTATTTTGTGCACACTAATGGACTAGGGTTACATCTGCCCCTGCCCCAAAACAAAGAAAAAATATATATATATATATATATATATATATATATATGAAAAGGAAAAACTTAGGGTTTTTAAGCTTAAAAAAGATCCCCACTCTCCCAAAACTGAAGCACGCAACACGCACCAACTGAAATCCACATATGTGGAAAGGGCATCTTTAGACTAAGATGACATGACAAGTAACTTATTTTAATTCATCTTATTTAACAGTGCGTGTAAGTTACGCGTGGTAGAAGCAGTAACTTCCACTATTTGCATCTAGGGTTTTCCCTTTTTTATTAAGCTTCACAAAAGATGTTAAAAGAAAAAAAAGAAGCATAATGGATTGTGATAAGACCCGCACCTTCCTTCCACGTTGTGTTCTCCTGTTGGTTATCTTTCTTTTTTAGTATTCTCTCTCTCTACCTTTCTCCCTTTCTCTCTCTAGAAGTAAATACAGAATGTTATTTTATTTAATAAAAATAATGACATGGCATGGGCATGTGTAATGGATGATTTTTTTTTTTTTAATAATACAACAAAAACCTGCTTTCGAAGTCACAAACATAAGTTTTCATCTCTCTCTCTCTCTCTCTCTCTCTCTCTCTTTCTCTTAAGAATCGAAAACCTTTTTTTTTTCTTAGGGTTTTCGCAACCATCGCACTCTAATTCTACTCCACTGCTTTCGAATCTATACTGATAGCTTGTACCTTCTTCTTTGCCTTCAAATGCTCTATCTTTTAGTACAATTTTTTTGGCTAGCCGTGAAGGATCGAACTCAAATGTGTTCGAGATCGGCACTTTTGATGTTTAGCTAAAATAAGGTCCGGTTTTTCTTTGTTTAGCTCTAATTACTGATTGTGTATTTGTTTGTTTGGTTTGTGTTGGTTTTTCTGTCATTTCCTTTGGTTTTAGCTTTGTTTCAGCTGGTTTTTTCGAGGTATTTAGGTCATTTCACTGTGTTTACTACGTTAAGTTTGGTCAGTTTTTTGTACTTTAGCTTTTGGGTTTTGTCTGAGTGATTAATCTATGTGTTTATGCGATATTTCATGTGGAGGTTTGCTGTGTATTCTGGGGGTTCAAAGTGTGTACTGTTCATTTGTCCTCAATTTATAAGTAGGAAACCCTAAAGTTTCGCTTTTATTTGCGGATTGATGGATATGATTGTGATGTTTAAGTTGGAGCTTCTTAGTGGTTGTATTGAAGTGGGCTTGTGTTTATTTGTTGTTGCTAAGAGATTAAGAAGTACTATTCTTGTGTGGATACACTGTTTAGTTTATGTAACCCTAATTTTATGTATTGTCTTACTGGCTGATTAAGTATGCAATTGAAAAGAATGGGTCTATTTTCAAGTTTGAATACGTTGTTTGTAAATCATCAGTGTGGTGTGTGGTTGACTTATCATGGCAGTCTAGGGTTTCTAATTAATTTTTTTTTTTTTTTTAAAAAAAAAAAGATTTTTGAACCTTATAGTATGTTATATTTACTGAAAGATGTTATTTTATGTGCTAAATTTCTCTAAATGGAGATGTTGTAGTTCAATACTTTCTTTGAATGATATTCCCATGGAATAGTTTGTTTCACTTAATTATCCTAACAATAGAGAACAAACCCTAGCATGTTGTTTGGGGCTTTTTTTTTTTTGGACCATTTGATCTACTGTGGAACTTGAATGGTTTGCTTTCCTTGCCTCCATACTTATCTTCTTTTTCAACTGAACTATGTTATAAGTTGCATATGATAATGCTGTTACTTAATATTCTGGTTGCATTATTTGAAGATTGGGGCATTTGTTGCTTGTATCATAGGAAATTCATTATTTAAAGATTGGGGTATTGGTTGCTTCTATCATGAAGAAGAATGTTGTGGTGGAGGAGAATCAACAATGTACCAATTCTAAACTTGTCTCCAAGTCCATGGAGTCATCCATTAAGATTGACTCGATATCTATAGATCTCATCAATGCTAATGAGAAAAGTGATGCTGAAAACTGTGATCATTTTTCCATACGGTAAGCCTTGATCCTAATAGTTCTATAGTTCTGTAAGCTTTGTATTAGCAGGCTGATGCTATATGGTTTAGCTGAACATATACACTAATATATATGTCTGTGTGTGTGTGTCTGTGTGATGGAGTGGGTGAAATAGAGCACTTTGACCTTCCTTGCTAGAATCTTGTGATCACTGTGTAGATTAGGTTTGGCTTCACCATTGTAATAAGTAACAAAGCTGCTTGTTGTGTCGGGCGAAGTGAACTAGCTAAATTTTCAGTTTTAAAATTGAGGAATTATACAGTGAGATTGGGTGTGTTGGGTTATTTTTTAGGTACTGGGAGCTACCTTGTCAAGAATTATCTTTTCACTCTTCTGCCCTTTTTATAAAACTATGCCTGTGTTCTGAATGCAGTGGATATGTATCTGAAATTCGCAAAAAAGACTTGAAGAAGTGTTGGCCATTTGTTTCAGAATCAGATTGTGACAGTAACAAGTATGATGAACTAGCATGTCGCCTTCCTTCTTTACATATTCCAAAGTTTAGATATTGGCGTTGCCAGAAATGCCTATGGGAGATTGATACCAAAGGCGTCGGAAATGATTATGGTCCTATGCTTAAATCTTATGTTAGTGGATTCAAACCCAACGGCATTTGTTGCCATGCATCAACGTTTGATGATGTTACCATGCTAGTATCTGACTTTCAACAAGCTCAAAGGCTAGACATTATCAAGGAGAAAAAGGTGGACGGTGATGCTTCAGCTAATTTGGACAACACCACTGGAGATTATTCTTTGCCATACTTTGGTAAAGGTGACAAGACATCTGTAGTGGCACATGGTCTGACCGGAGGTATATATATAATCCAATTATTGCAGAAACAGAATTGCAGTCATCCTATTAAATTATTTGCTTCATCTTTTGTCTTGTTTCTAGAAAAAAATGTGGAGTCTGGTGATAATATGAATCAAGAAATGCTTAAATTGGCAACAGGCATTTCAATCCTGAGTCAGAAAACATATCAAACAGATGATATTGGTAAATTTTCTGACCATAACATAAACTTGGTTGCCCAGAATCTGCAGCTATTTAAAACCATATTTGTTCTAGTTTTGTTGCATCTGCAGTCATCCTAATAACAACTATCCCTGTATCTGCCACAGAAGATCCAAACCTAAAGTCCAATGGATCTAGTGACCTATGCAAGCCAGGCCGTGGACATCATGATGTTGCTGATGCTGAATTGGCTAGAAATTTGGTTAAAAGTGATGCTAAGAACCATGAAACAGGGAAAGTAGTTCCTGTGGTTGATCCACAGAAAGAGTTAACACCTTCTGGAATGTCAGGAGAAGCTGGTAATATTGAGGAGGCATGTAGTGCTGGCAAGGGCAGTGGACATCCTTCCCTGGAACTGGATGAGTGTTCATCTGAAAGTGCTGAGATCATGGTTGTAAATAATGTTCAGTATCAAGATAATTCAAGTGGGTTGCATCATAGAAAAACACGAAAAGTACGCCTGCTAACAGAGTTGCTGTGTGAAAATGCTGATGGAGACACAGAGAACATCAGGAATGATGATTCACTATCCAATGCCATTCATGGTGCATCAGCAGAAGATGATAAGCTTCCTGTTCGCCAAGGTCAGGTAGCCATGCAAGGACATCTTAGAAGGCTTTTGGGTCAACAGAGGAAAAGAAAGTCAGATCAGGATGAAGATTGGAGACCCACACAAACAGGCTCTCCTAACAAGGTGTGTAAAGAAGGGAGGGTCTTAAAGAGAGAGGCGGAATCCGCTGATGCAATTGCAAAAGCATTTGCTAGGATGCAGTTACAAACTGGTAGGAAGAACCATTGCATTAAACGTAGCATTGATAGAAGTCTGAGTGTAGGTAAGAAGAAAAACAAAAGAACACTGAATTTTGATGAAAGTTCATCCTTAGTTCCTGCAGAAGAAAATGTGCCAAATGAAACTGGGAACGAAACTGGAGATGCTTCTAACAGTAATGTTGCTGATGGACTTCTGTTCAAAGCCATGCATGATGAAATTAAAGGTGGAGAGGCAGATATTTTCCCTTTGTCTGCTCAAAGAATGGATAGGAAACATACCTTTAGGAAGAAATCAAAGACACCTCAAGTTTATGATCAGCAGGCTTCCTTAATTCCTCGGAATCATGGCATGCTCAGAGAAGATATTATGAGCAGGAAAGATGTAGAGTTCTTGCATACTAGGCCTGTAAGAGTTCCATTTCATACAGCACATGATGCAACCAGTGAAAATGGACGAAATCTTTCTCTTAATAGCTACTTAACTGTACAGAGATATGATATGCAGCGAAATCCACAGCTTGAAGATGGGCGAGCTTGTTTACTGACTTGGAAAGAGGGCACTGCTGGAGATGATCTTGTCAGCAGGAAATCTGCAGAAAGCAAGTATCTTGGAAATTTCAATTTTGGTTCAAAATCTGCATCGGATATGACTTTTGGAAAAGGAGCATATAGTGACATCAGTGGCAAGAGAATTTCCATTGGAATGCCCTTACTTAATGAGGAGCAGAACTATGCATCTCAAGTTGAAACTGGCGGATGTTCTCATATGCAGCAAAAGGTAAGGATTCTTTTTTTCTTTTTTTCTGCAATGGCTAGAACAGCGTGGTCTTTTACATTTTCTATATGATATAAGTACAAAAAGGGGAATGCACTTTTCCCTGATTTCTGTAGAAGTTTTGATAGTTTCTTGTTTTAAATAAACTTTTTGTGTAATTATCAATCAGAGCTGATATGTAAAATTGATGTTGGCATAATCTGTTTTTAGGACTTGCAAGTTGTTAACACTTGCTACAGTCTTTTATGACTTTCAGAATAGATTAGGAAACATCTCTATAGCCACCGTTTTTATTGTACAAGTTTGACTCATCTAATAGATTAAGAAAGATCTGTATTTGGGCAGCATTATATCATTTCTTCTATGTAATGTTGCTGGTGTTTGTTTTAATTTATCAGTTATATAGGTACACATTACTGCACTATAAATAAAGGAACATTAACTTTGAGTCTTTGATGCTTGATCTGAAGTCGGAAAGATATAATTTTCTGATAAATTATCATATCTCTGATAATGATGAAACTCTCTCCCTCCCTCCCTCCCTCCCTCCATTTTGATTAGAGCTTGAATGTTATGGCAGAATTCTCAATTTCTCATGTGTGGCTTTCAAAATTAGTTATGTTATATATGCGTCATTGTTGGTGCACTGGTGCATTGAAGCAAATTATATGTCTTCCATAAGTGATGGTACACAATTTAGCTAATGTACCGGTCATCTTCATGATACACCTTTGTTTATTAATAGCAAGGAACTTATATGAGCATTGGTGGTGCTTATTGGAGTTATGGGGTTTTCTTTTTTAACCATGTGGAATTAAAATGTTTAAGTGCTCCTTAGTATGTTTTGATTTGGAAACAACATTTTTTTCTCTTTTTATTTCAGAATTTTTGCAGTACAAGTGGCAAGAAGAAAGCAATTGGAATTCTGGAATGTTCAGCAGTTACTAGGAAAGACGGTGATCAGAGAGCTAATAAGGTGGTTGAACAGGTAATTTCAGATGATATTCCCATGGAAATTGTTGAACTCATGGCAAAGCATCAGTATGAGAGGTGTCTTCCTGATGCTGAATACGACAGATGCAAATTAGAAGTGACTAACAACACCAAGAGTACAAGGAGTATGGATTTTGACAGAGCATATGGGAATGGAGATATGAGCTTATTTCAGCAGGAAACTGCTCATAAACGAAATTCTCATGTTAAAAATGGCAGAAATAGAATCGTCAAGACTGGTGAAAATTTGGGACCTGCCAAACAGAAGTCAGTTGATTACTTTTCTCAATCTGATCTAAATCAATTCAATATGAGCCAACTAAAACACATTCCTACTGCTTCAAGGTTTGGGGCATTTTTTCAGCATCAAGAGAAGCCATCATATGGAATCCAACATTCTGCTTCTAGTTCTGGCAGGCAAAATACTGCTCAAGATTGCAAATGGATTGGGGATTTGGTGGGGAAGAGGTCCTCTCATAGCTGTTTGCAGACCTCAGGAACATGTAATACATGCCAGGGCATTCCACAGAAAAGTAAAGAAACAAATCATCTTTGGTCCTCCGTGATGCCAAATCACATGCCTTTTGTTTATAGCATTTCTCAGAACTGCTCCACTCTACCTACCAGTATGGATGTCCTATCTAATTCTCCAAGCAGTATGAATAAGGAAAATGTGAATGGTCATCGTGAATTCAAGTTTTTAAATCAGAGTGCTGCCAACTTTGGAAAGCAAAATAGGGCCTTTGGTTCTGATGTTCTCAAGACATGTGCAGACCCGTTTGCTTGCAAACATAATGGGATTGATCTTACTCAAAAGCCAATGGGGTCTTTTGATCTTTATTCTAATGAAACCATACCAGCGATGCATTTGCTCAGCCTCATGGATGCAGGATTGCAATCCGGTGCACCAATAAATCTGGATATGACCCCGAAGTTCTTTAAAAGACCGTCTGCAACTCATGATCAAGATCCTAAGGAATTTTCTAGGTTGGATTCTGGGGCCTATAAAGTCACCAACACCATGAAGCATACACCATATGAATGCCATGGTAAAAATCAAGCTGCAGAAGATTCCCATGGACGCCTTTCGACAATTCCAGTAGTAGTTGGTCCATCTGCTTCTTCATTTTCACATGATACTTGCTTCAAGAAGGCTACTGATTTTACCTGTCAAGTTTCTCAAGAGAAAGTAAAGGGAAAAGGCTCTGATTCACGCACACAGAATAGTGGCTATAGATCACAAAAGTCAGTATCTCCAAGTGGTAATTTTGGCACCAACTGTGGCTCCATCCCAGTTCATAGGATGCAGACCATGTTTTTTGGTGCATCAGATTCTAGGATGTTTCCTTTACAGTTCCGTGGCTTGGAGACTTCAACCAAGCACAAGTTCAAGGTCCCCAGTGGCACTAGACCTGTTCACTCGCATAAAAGCAGTTCTGATGGAATTTGCAGTGTGAACAGAAACCCTGCCGATTTCAGCACGCCAGGACCTGGGAACTTATATATGATTTCAGGTGAAGATCTAAAAGTTGGAGAGTTGGTTCCTTTGATGAATGGGTCTGTCTCGACTAGATTGTTTGGGCAGAAGCGACAGAAAAAACTTCCTACTACGAAAGAACATCGACAGCATCCAATTTCCTGATCATTTCTAGCTTCAGTGCAGGTATCTCCTTAAATTATATATCATCCAGTTGGTTAACATTAACTTCTATTAGCTGAGTTTATATATGGCTTTTCTTTCTGTTGTCTTTGTGCATGCTTGAAATTTTTCTCACTTTACTTTCTCTTTTCTCAACAGGTTCACTTAATTATTTAAACAGCTTCAAAATATTTTAGAAGCTTTATGATGGGACGGTCAATGCCAAACTAATATTTGGCACACAAGCCAATCTTTAATTCTGAAACCATGACATGGAAACCATACTAGGTGAAGGCTCAGGCTTGTATATACCTACATATGCCTTGACCCTCCACAAATAACTACATATGTATGTACTTTTGTATGTTTATCTGTTGCAGTGTGTTTATTATACAAGGTTTTGTTGATTTTGATAAAAGGTTCTGTAGAAGCCTAATGCTGCCCGTTGTCTCCCGAAAGGGCTGCCTTGTACTTCAGTGAGAGTGCACACTCCATTGTTGAGCAGAAATTTTGGAGTGCCAAACAAGGATCAGGACATTAGCTATAGCTAGTATGTTGTATTTCAATCCCTGTGCCCAAAGATTGGTAACAGGTTCATCAATAAATCAGCATTCAAAGAATTCACTTACTATTATTATTCTGTTGTTCTTTTCATTATAACTCTTTAGTATTTAATTTTATTTTGTAAAAAATATTTCTTCATAGAGTATGAAAGGGATGATGCATTTTTATTTGTGGGCATAGTTTGACAAAACGCATTTAGCTTGTCATGCCAAGATGCCCTACATTAATATGGTGATCTTTTTCTTTATGTATTTTTGAAGAAATCTGCGTGACGACACCTTGAATTTCTTCTAAAATAATACCCCCCGCATTTGGGGAGAAGATTAAGGATTGAGATGCTCACTGTCCTGTCCGTGCCGGCCCCCACTTTGTGCATCCAAGGCTTTCTCTAATCAGCAATTGATGGTTGGTTAGAAAGCATACTGAAACCAGCACTGACTGTCACTGGTGCTCTACTGTTCTTTGAGCTGTCTACGATTTTTCCATTGCTGTTTGTTTCAATTCCATTAGATTTTTGAATAAAGCTACTTTTCCTTTTAATTTAATCATCTAATCCAAGTTCAGAAGAGATATCATCTCTTTGTTTCTGCAATAATCACAGTAGAAGCACTGGCTATTAAACAAAATTTAAGTGATATGGGATTGATATTGGCACACAGAGGCCTTAATGGTTTTGAATGTGATGATGCTTATATACCTACCTTTTGGCAAGGCGGTGTTAGAGAAGCCAAAAGCTTGAGCTGAACCAAATCCTCCTCTCTCAGTAAAGCTTGTCGCTTAGTACTAGTAGAAGTTTCAGCGCAAGCTTTTCTATGTGCTTTTTTAGAGGATCAAATGTACTTTCATTCCTCCTTAGATCACAAAGAAGTAATTTTCAAGATCTAATTTTTACCCTAAAAGTGATTTTATTCACATATAAATGTAAAATTAATGTAAATATGTATATATTTTGAAATATTCATAATAATTTTTTTACTTATATTTTTTAAAGGGAGTTTAAGCAATAATGTCAAAGCCATACATTGTTGGAGTTGAGCTTACCATGTTAACTCGAAGATATACTCGAGCTTGATTCAATTATTTATAAATTATAATTGTTTTTAAAATTTAAATTTAATTCAATAATATCCAATTATTATTTAAAGTATACAGCATATAAATTTGATTAAACTCAGAGTTAAAATTTGACTCGTTTCACATTGATTGATTATCAATATTTTTTTTAAATCAAATCCCAAATGGCACTACTAAATTATATTCGTATGCAGAAATTCTTGAAAATTTTATATGTAGCAGTATGGGACATAATATGCAATCCTACTTAAAGGTGTTCCGCATAAAGAGTGAGATGCTATCCTTAGCTTGTGTTATTCTATAAAGCATTCAAATTTAAAATTAATTCATACTTTTAGTTTTCATGTTTCTCCATCTCAAGAAAAGGCTGTGCGTTTATTAACTTTAACAATAATTTTATAAGCTTATAAATTTAGAGAAATAATAAAAATACAGTTTTTTTAATTTTTTTTTTAAATTACGGTTTTCAGCCAAAAAAACTAGAAAACAACAAAAAGAACTAAAAGAATAATCACATTGTAATTCAAAAAAAATAAAAATAATATTTTTTATTAATTTTAAATTATTTCTAAAAAGTTCCTATTAATTAAGTATGTTCATAATTTAATAAGCCTCAAATAGAATTAAGGACAAACAGAAACATCCACATACTTTTATTGAAACAAAGATCAAAAAGAAAAGAAAAAATGTCACTTTTCCCATTGAAAATGTCAGACCAATTAATGAGGTGGAAGGATATGTAAAAAATCTGTAGTTTGATTAAACAACCTTTCAAGTGTATTACTTATACTTTGTTATCATGCTATTCTTCTTAAATTAAATTAGAGAATACTATATATTTGACGTTTAATTAATTCCATTTGGTTCATCAATATCTATATTTTTTGAAGCTATTAGTAAATAATTTAAATAGAATAATTAATTAAAATCTCAGTTACTTAAAATAAGAGCATGTAAAGTAAAATACTCGATTTACCAAAAAATAAAAAGAGAGGATAAATACTGTGTAGTATAAATGTTTTGTTCTTAAAAGAAATAAATAAAAGTCTAAATTTACTTGGAAATTATTTAAACTTACTAAAATTTGCATCCAAATGTGCAAATACGCTTTATATAGATAGGAAATAATTATTCCTCTACCCTGTTGAAAAACATATTTGTGAATTTGCATTTTAATAAGTAAGATTTGCTTTGGAGAATGAATGAGGAATAAAAATGGAAATAAGTTATAATAATTATTATACTTAATCTCATCATCTAACAGGCATTTCTTCTGCTAATATAATTATATTTCTGGTAAGTGTCGCACGCTGATATATAATTATATATGACATATCTTTGTTGACATCACAACCAGATTGCCATAAATCTTGTAAACGCCACCTGAAAGAACATGCACGCGCCACCTTCTTCCGTATGCGGAGGCCGGATTAAGGTGATAGTAAGAAACCATAATATTGGTAAGAACACCAGCCAGCAGCGCCAGTGGCATTTTTATCCGATCCCCAAGAAGAATTTATTTGCTTATGATAATACAAGAACAATACTTTTTTTTTTCCTTCTCAATATGCATGTATTCTATACAAGCATACGCGCCACCCCATATGCCACATATGCGATGTTATTTT
This sequence comes from Ricinus communis, assembly GCF_019578655.1. Classification (NCBI taxonomy): domain Eukaryota; kingdom Viridiplantae; phylum Streptophyta; class Magnoliopsida; order Malpighiales; family Euphorbiaceae; genus Ricinus; species Ricinus communis. The sequence goes on from NC_063258.1 coordinate 30,945,421, forward strand.
AGGAAATAGGTTGATGGCGACTGGCAAGTTAGCAGCTGCAAAAGGGTCCATATGATACATTCATTGGTGGAGGGGCAGAGCCACAGGGGGCTGTTAATATTGCCATTGGCCCTTTGGAGGACTAGCTATTTGTTTTCTTTTTAGTACCCACAACTGAGGGTCGTTTCTTTCCTCATTCTCCAAAGAAAGAAGTGTGGTTTGTTCTATGCAGTGGTGCGATACTGCTTAAACATAATAAAATGTAGGTTTTCTTGTTGGAAAAAAGAATATAGGTTTAATAAATAAAAAAAAAAGATATATATGGATATGATAAAACTAGCTCTTTCTTTTCTAAAGAAAGTAAAATTAAATCTTTCTTTTAATTTATGAAGGAAATCGAAAAGGGATGAACTAAGTAATATAGTGAAGTAAAACAGGATATATGACCATTGAAGCTTTGGAGAAGGAGGAATAAGAAAAAGGGAATAAGTTAAGAGTAATGAGTGGTAGAAGTATGATTACTAATGTAGAAGAAGCAGTAGTGATGATGGCTTCTCATAAATGTATTACAACATATCGGCTGTCTTCTTCTTTGTCGGTTACCCATGAACATACCCATCCTCATATTGTGGAGCATATACTTTCCACGGGATTGTTATATCCTGCAGCCGGTGACATGATGTATCATGTACCCAAGACTAAATATACGTCTGTGTTAATACTCAATTTTATAATTATACAGTTGGGTTTGTAATATAATTAAATATCTAATTAATTAAAAAGATATAATAAATTAATACTACAAATTTAAATTCATTACAAGATATATAAATTATTATACTCTAAAATAACTCTTTTATTATATTCCAACTTCTTATTTTATATTAAATACTACAAGTAATTTTATTATTATTTCAATTTTTATATTTTAGTATATTTTATTGTTATTTTCATATAAATTTATTCTTTTTAATAATATGCTAGTATGAAAATACTACATATAAAATTAAAAGTAATTAAAAATAGATATAGAAAAAGTAATTTTATATTTCTAAAAATGTAAATAATTTCATTTTTATCATTGTTGTCCCTTTTTAATTTAATTCCAAATATCATCATATTATAATTTAAATTTATAAAATAATTTTTAGATTCAGATATTATAAATTATAGGTTCTCATATGTATACCTGAAATTTATAGATTATAGATTATAGGTTTATGTATTACCTGTAAAGATATGTTCATCAGTAAAAATTAATGAATATACAGTTTATATTTAATGAACATAACACTAATAAAAGATGAATATATATTTTAATAAATCTAAAAGTTATATTTAATAAATCTGACACTAATAATATATGAATATAATGAACCTGAACTAATAACATATGAATATACATTTTATAAGTAATAAATCTGAAGTTTATGTTTAATGAACTTGACATTAATAATGGATGAATATACAATTTATAGATAATAAACCTAAAAGTTATGTTTAATAAATCTAACACTAATAATACATAAATAATGAACCTGAAGTTTACGTTTAATGAAATAAAATATCAATATACATTTTATAAATAATGAATTTGAAATTTATATTTAATGAACGCAACACTAATAATAGATAAAAACTAACTTTCCAAAACAATTTTAAGATAAGGGAGGAACATGGCAGCTAAAAGATTAGCACAAAACTCTATTTACAGTCTGGTATAACAACTTTAATTAGGTGGGAAAACTTCAAAATGAGAGACAATGGCTTTCGCATAACTACAAACTACAATGTAAATAAATTTATAGGTCCTGTAAAATATTATTTAAAAATGGTAAGATTTGAATGGATGACGTTTAGATGATGGATAACCCACCATTAACCACTAGGCTAAAAACTCAACAGCGAGAATAATGTTGTATGCCAGCTCAGAGTTCTATTATCATCCCTTTTGTCACAAGACACAAATATATTAACTGATTTTATAATCTTTGCCTAATTTTGATTAACCTTCTTATCAGCCAAATCAGAGAGATGAATAATTGTTAGTCTATCCTGGACTTGTTTCTACACATAAAATATAGAAGTCATGTTGCGTTATGTCCAATTCATAAATTTTATGATTTGTAATTATTACATTTGTTTCATAACACAAGTTAAAAGGTTCAGATTAGCTCATAAAATCTCTCCGACTGTTGATGCTGAACCTCAGTATTTCATTTCCAGCATTAATGTGCGGTGACAAGTTTGCTGTTTCAGGAAAGAATTGCTTACTTGCAAGCAAGTTGTCTACTGACCAACAAGACACATGTAAAAGAATCATGTTTTGACAATGCCTCAAGTAGATGAGAATGATGAATCTCTGCAGACTCTAGCTTCTTCATAAACAAGACCTGGTTTGCAGAAGTACCCTTTATTTGGGCTGCAATGCCTGTCTTCTGAGCATATACATTGCCCCTCCAAGGCGCAACCGTCGCCTTTCGCGGCTTCTCTTCCGAGAAATATCTCATCTGACCATTCACTGGAGAACATGTTTTGAGGGTCTAATTGCTTCTTTGCTGCAAGAAACTTGCTATAGTTCGGATACTTACTCTGCACATTCAAGAATGCCGAGTTCCTATTCTTAGCCCAATGCGGTTTAGCCCCATATTTAAAGAACGCCATTTGCTCGACTTCTTCCCAAATGTCTTGGTTTAATCTTGGCACTGAAGGATCATCGGAGCGATAATAGTTAAAATCAAGAACTACTGAATCCTCAGATTGACCCAGATAAGCTTGAGAAGCCTTGATGAATCGTATCAGGAATCCATTATAGATATCAACCCCACAAAAATTCTCAGGGTTAAGGTCTCTCAACTTTTTCACGTCTCTGACAAAATCTCCAAACTGTGAAGCACGAAATATTGCTGTTGATTCATAAAAGAAAAGCCCTTTAATTCTTGGATCCCAGGCGCAGGACGTATCGATTCTTGCTGCAGGTGAATATATACAAGAACCCGAAGTCTGCATTTTTCCCTGATGACCTATTACGGGATAGCCTGTAAAGATTAGTCCATTCTTCAATCCATTGGCTACTAACTTCTTAAACCCTACAAACGTACTTGCCAATAAGCACTTCCCTTTTACATTTCTTGCATTCTCCAACGCTTTTTCTGCGTAAACATTACATTTTGTTATTAATAACTTCTTGTTTAAACTTGTATTTTTTCCTGAAAACTGGAAACAAGAATGTTCAGGAGTCAAAAACAGTTGCGTACCTGCTTTTCTAGTTGATAGGGATACGACAATAGAGTTGGGCTGAAAGCCAAGAAAATCGAATACTCCGTCACCGGAGGCGTTCAGGGGAACCCTGTAGTCATATCTGTACACAGCAGTATGCCTGGATGGATACCAAGTAACATCACCAAATTCGTATTTTCTACCATGATCAATAAACAGTTCTTCAATATGATCATCATTTGTGAAATTGTACGTTATGCTTCTTTTGAATGCCGGTTCCAATGACAACTTCACCTATTGATGTTTAATTTAGTGAAACCCACCAATAAAAACTTCAAAGAATGGGACCAAATAAAGATTCAAGAACAAAAGATTAACTTTAGGACTAACCTTGGAAATGACACCCAACATTCCTAGTGATACTTTGGCTGCCCTAAGAAGTTGATCTTGGGCTCCAATTCTGATAATTTTTGCATATCCCTCAGATTCTGATGCTGGAACAATAAGACTAAGCCCGATAACATGATCATGAACAGCTCCACCTTTTCCCCACCATGAGCTTCCATGTGCACCAGTACTAATAAGTCCTCCTATACTCACACCTTCCCAATATGGTGCTGCCACTAAGCTTAATCCAGTTTCTTCAACTCGATCAATCAGCTCGCGCAGACTAACTCCAGCATCTGCTGTTACAGCTAAATTAGCCGTGTCAATTTCAATCCCGGAGTTATAGTTCAATGTGCTTATTAGCATCGAGTTGGCATAATTTTCTGAACCAGGACAAGCTAACTTTGGGATTGTGTGAGAAAATTTGCTAACAACTTTAATCTTGAGCTTATTTTTATTAGCATATGCAACAGCTCTTCGTAGCTCTTCTTCAGTTGCAGGGTATGTAACATTAAGAACATGACATTCCTTGCGATCATTCCATGCACCATAGGAGTTGTAGAGGATGCAGCCGGCATCGTTGCATCTAATCGGTGGCGGTGGTGGCATGGCACGGACAGCGAGCAGGGCTGGACCCCGATGAACAAGGTAGATGACACAAAGGAGACACCATGACAAGTTGATCATTTGGCCCTGGATGATTTTAGACACCGCGAGCTTAAATTGGGTAGGCAAAATTAATCAGGGTGCAGGATTCCTTGGGATGAATAAATCGGAGGAGAAGTAGTCAATGCTTGAAAGGGAAATCATGACAGTGTTACCTAAATTGTACGCCAAGATAGACATGTACACAAGATATATGAGAAAGAGTGTGAATGGGAATTTGGTTAGTGGAAGGAATGAGTTTGGGTAATTTTAGTTGATAATAGCTGTCATTGTCAAGTTTGGATTGTCTTATATTTGAGTAAATTTTGAAGTTGCATTACATGGCTGCCGCATGTATTTGGAGGTCCACAGCCTCTTCGGCCGTCTTTAAAAACGGATGGGGGAGTCAGTGGGACAATTGCACTGATTGGCTTTCACATTTATTTGGAGGGGGCAGTGGGTGGTCACCAACCCCTTGGGCAGCCTTTATACGGACGGTTAAAATTCTTTTCTTTATACTAATCAACTACTCTGAGAGTATCTAAAAGGAATTTATATAAAACTATATTACTATCCGCCGTACGGTGGATCTAATAATACAAAACTAAAAAATTAAAATTCATACTATATATTATATAAATACAGATAAAAATTAAAGGAAATGTATTAGATTAAGAGAAGTAAAAAATTTTAATGGATATATATATATATATATGTTTTAAAATATTTTTTTATATTTTGGTGAGTTACAAAAGGTATTTAAATAAGTAAAAAGATTTTATTAAGTATAATAGTTTTTTAATTAGATATTCAATAATTTAAACGGTATTGGTAAGTTACAAATTTTTTTATTAATAACCATTCAATATTTATAATCATCACTTATTAAATATTTTTATATTTTTTAAATAAGTAGTTAATTAGTCAAAAATTTACTTCATCTATTTATAATCAACAAAATTCTGAAAAACATATATAAAAGATTTCTATTTGATATGAATTATAATTTTTAATTTAAAAAATTTATTTTCTTATGATATAATTCTTTTAATAAAATAATTAAGATTATCATATAAGAATACATCAATATTTTTTAAAATAACTGTTTATTTAAATGCACCATAATATTTCGCGAAAAGCATAGTAATGCTATTAATAAATACTCTCAATATAAAATTATCTAGGCTTGTCAATTTATAAGTTTCTTTTATGAGTAAATTGTGATTAAATATTTATTATATTAATACAAGTTGTGAGCATCGATTAAATAATGACATTATACTGCTAATTTAATATATAAAAATTAAAAATTAAAAATATATAAATCCTATATATGTAAAATTAAAATATGAATACCATTAAAGCTAATTTTCATTTTAGTTATTTGCTGAGTAAAAAATTAGAACAGTATTCATATAAATAACTAATGAAATTTGATGACTCAGTTTGGATAAAATCAAATGGTAGAAGTTAACAGATATTTTTTTTTATTTTTAATATTTGTGATTTAGTATTTTTTAAAATTTAGAATCTCTCATGAGTAAATTACAAATTGGAGTAGTGAATAAATTCAACAAATTTAGTAAAACAAGAGGAAAAGAAAATATAACAAAATGGGCAAGATAGTTTAGTATGCGTATTCAAGTCTTATTCAAAACGAGTATATCCAAAATATTTATTATTCCATTTCAATGCATTCTTTTAAAGAAGCTCTCCGAAGACAAATACAAATAATATTTATGCAAGTACACGGCGCATGGCAAGTAGTGGAGCACATTCAGGATTAGTTATACAATATGCATTACTCCTGCATTAGCAGAGACTATTGGACCTCTTGCCTCTACTTTTACATGTATGTTTGCAATCATATTTTTTTATCATAATAGCATTCATACTACTACTTAGGCCACTCTTACAAATTATTTATAAATTAAATTTTATTTTTGATATATGTATGTCTATGCTCGGATTAATGCATGCAAACCTAAAAATAAAGTTATTCATAATACTACAAAATAAAAGGCAGAGATCAGTACTTACATGTTGGTTGTGATATTTGTTTTCTCCCTTCATATATGTTTCTTGATTTGTATGTTGCTAATGCTATTCACTTTCTCTGTATTTATAAATAACAAAATAATTATGCTTATGTAATATTACCAAATTGAAGTAGATCTTATTACCTTAAAATAATTATTGTCATTAAGAGATTGACTAAATTGGAATTGGAGATATAATATTACTAAATAAAAGTATATCTAATTACCTTAAAATCATTTAAGAGCCATAAAAAGGTTAGCTAAATTGATTCATGAGTTACTATATATTGTTAAAATAGATATTTAAAAAAAATAAAAATAGAATTATTTTTTAGAGAAAAATTAATAAATTTATTAAAGATTTAAAGACAAAAAGACTTTATAAAAGTAAATGCATATTCAATACTAATGACTTAAAAAATTCTATGAAAATCAAGGGTTATTTAAATAGAATTTTTATAAAGTCTATACAAATAAATCAATATTCAAAAAAGTTATTTCTTTCAGAAAAAAATTCATTGACTTTTATAAAGATATTTATGTACTTTAGATAATTCTTTATGTAGTAAAATATATACAGAATTCTAAAAGAGTTGCTTCAATTTCTTTCAATATTTTAAGCGGCATTTTTTTTAATTTCTATTTTTCTTCTTCTTAAATTCTTTTGCAATATTATTTCATCCATTTTTACTATATTTTTTATTTTAAAGTGAAATAGGAAAAAAAATCTAAAAGCTCAAATTATTCAGAACTAATATTTTTTAAAATTCATAAATAAATAATCGATTAACTAGAATTTTATTAATTTAATTTTGAAATGATCCTAATTAAAAAGAGTCTTCAATGAAAAGTTTAATATTAATTTTTAAATTAATTTATTATCTATTTAGAAAATATAAGAAAGGTTTAATAATTGATGGTAAACTTATTTATATCGGACTTATACGGTATAATAAAGAATGGAGTTTTATATATATATATATATATATATTTTGATGATGTATACTATTTAATTATTTAAAATTAATAGATAGATATTAATTATTTATTAGTTTAATACATACAAAAATATACTCTTAAATCAGATAAAATTTTATAATTTAATGTAAATAATATATTTATATATTCATTCTCGAAATATGATCTACTTTCAAATTACATGTAAATAATTAATATTTATTATTTTTATTTTAACGTATTTTTATTTCACTTTTGATTTTAAAATATAAAATATGAAATTAGTTACATGTAATATATCTATACTAAATAATGATGAGATAATGTAAGTTAATAATCTTTTGTCAAGAGTAGAAAATTCACCTGCATGACTCAATTTAAAAATATTAGATAAAGTTTAGAATAACAATCATATAGCTTAGCATTTTTATATTTAATTTATTTTATGCAATGCCATTTACTTTTATAAAATGTTTCTATGTGTTTAATATTATTATTATTTAATTATATAAATGACAGGCATCATAAAATTTATGAATATCTATTACAATTTTACTCTAAAATTACTTTTTAAATTAACTAAAAACATAAAACATATAACATATATCTAATAAATAATTGGAATTATAAAATATCTGATTGGACAATAAATTATCTCAAAAGAATATCCTGTGGAAGATTTATCTTTAGTAATAATATTTAATGAGATGATGTATTTATATTATTAGATGGCCCGCAACTTCATAAGTGGAGGTAGCAATCTAGCATCATCCACATTCTTGGGTCTTCGGAAGAAAGTGATTCATGGAAGATAAGTTTTTGATGCCAGCTGACAAATGACATGTTTGACTGAGCATGGATGCCTAGAAAATCTGGGAATTGAAAAAATTAAAAATTTTTATAATCGAATTGAACCGATTCGAATTTTTCTACTATTACGGTATAGTACTGGTTCTTTAGTAAAAACCGTACCGTAACCGTACCAGAACCGATTCGTCTTGTACTGATCCAGACCAAACCGTAGAACCGAATTTTTTACATATATTTATAAATAATTATTTATATTATATAAAAAATACATATATTAAAAAAAATAATACATATACTCTATAAAAAATTATTTTATATTTATCATTTATATAGTATACATTAAAAATAACTATAATATTATAATATACTTTATACTCTATAAAAAATATAAGTTATATATATTAATATGTCACATAGTATATTGATAGTAGTAATATAGTATACATACTATAATACTAGATTTAAAATTTATTTACTATCTAGAAATTTTTGACAAGTTAATTAAAAAATTACTTAATTTAATAAAAAGTTATATAAATTAGTAAAAATTATAAAAGATATTGTTATATAAATATAATATTATTTACACTATATTTATTAATAAATTAATTTTTAATAATATAATATTTTTATTTTAAGAATAATAATATTAATTATACTAAAAGTATTAATTTATATAAATATTAAAATTAAGAAATAAATATTTTAAAAATAATTTTTATATTATTATACTAATAAAACTTAAAAAATTAAATATTTAGAAATAATTAATTTATTAACTTTTAAAATATTATAAATTAATATTAAAATATAAAAAAATATATTAAATTATATTTTATAAATTTAATTTTTTTTTGAAAATGATCAAACAAAACTTGAGAAAAAATTGTCAAAATATCTTTTAACAATATAGAAGTTCTTTACTTCCTACAACAGCGGAAGTCTTCATTTGTTGTCAAGATTAGCTTAGAAGTTCAAATAAACCTATCCAACTAGAAGAATCAATAGAGGATATTGAAAGTATAGAGTCAAGTAAAATTTATTTACTTCTTACATATATTTATTTATTGTTAATGCTGTTAAGTCTTATTGACGTAATTTTTTACTTTTATTGTAGGAATTATTCAAGATCCTGATATTGGTGAGTCCCTTATGCCAAGATTAAATGTGGAGTGCTAATTTTGAGGGGAAGTAATAACATTCTTTTGCTAATTTTGGACATGTATTTTAGTGCTACATAAAGTTTGTAAATTTATTTATTTTAATGATTGCCATCTGTAAAATATTTTTATGCTTGCAGTAATATATATTTTAATGGTTTGTATTTGAATATTGAATGAATTATTTTATTTGCAAGTGACTGAATTGCGAAACAGGTTGTTCAAGAATGTGATTGCAATTTTAATTTAGATTTTCATGCTACTTTGTTTAAGTTGGTAATCATATTTTCTCTAAATGTATTTGATTAAATATGAGATTAAAGTTATATTTTTAAAATTTTTTAGAACCAAAAATAGCACCGAACCGAACTGTATTGAACCGTAAAATTGGTACAATATGGTATTGGATCCTTTTATATTTAGTGCATTTGATACCTTGATTTTAAAATAACCAAGGGTTTGGTATGGTCGGTAATTTATAAATAGCAAATTCCCTATCTTTGACCCATCTTCACTGCCCTCAGTTTGTTTCTAAACTTATATTAGGGGCGTATTTCGTATGTGTTCGTCGTATTGAAATTTTTTATAATTTTTATTTTTATCGATATAACACAAACATAAACCCAAACACAAACAAAAACATATTTGGATTGAAATTACTAGACCGAGTTATTTCAAGAGAACAAAAATAGTTTTTGAGGAACTCGCCTTTTCATACTAAGAAACAAGAACCGATTACTGCGATAACTTGGTGAAGGGAATTTCTGAGAGAAAGTTCTCGAATCGGGTTCTGCCCGAATAGAGCGCGGAGCCAACGAGTTCAGTAAAAACAACGTAACGAGTCTTAAGGGCGGGATCAAGGTTGAAAGAAATAGACTTCTTTATTGCGTTGCAAATAGGATCGAAGACGAAGATTTTCTGACGCAGTGATGAAAAACAACCCAACAGAAGGAGATACCCAGCAATTGGAGAACTCAAAAATTCACATAGGCTATATAAGTACGGCTCTTAATACGCGCTTATGCTCATAATGAACAAACAAAATTACATTAAAAGTTTCCTACAGAGATTAAGGAGAAGAAACAATTATCTTTTGCACGCAAACAAACTCAAATTAATTAGAAAGAAAAAACTTTACAAGTACATCTGAAAATCTATTATACTGTGTGATAAAATTACTGGAGGCTTTTGGAGCTAAAAGAAAAGAAAAACTAAACTATACCAGCCCAGGCCCATTGGGCTTTCCATAACCAGCAGAAAAGCAAAAGTAAAATAATAATAGTAACAAATAAATAAACAAAAAGGAAAAATCAGTCGCTCTGCAACCTCCATTTTGGCTTCGTCTTCGGCTTCACTTCAGTGCCTCTGTAGGGAGTCCAGAGTAGAGGATTCTGTAATCGAAATTCATAACTGTTCATGTCCATCATGTGTTACATCTAACCGTCCGTATTCTTCAAGAGCCTTTAACAACTGATGCCCTTTCCTCCTCCCTCTAGCAGTACAATCGCCTTGTAACGCCAATACTACTGCACGCGCCACCTCTTCAGGCGGCGCGTGCTGCACCTGAACCTCCTCATCCACCGCCACCAAGCCACCACCACCTTCGCCGCCGCCGCCGCCATAAACCACCGCAAGAGCACTTATAGCGTACTCTTTCCCTCTCCCAGACACTTTTCCCATCATAGCCACCATAACTGGCACCGCCAATGCATGAGTCCTCAGCTCCGCCGCCCCTTCCTCCACCGTGCACGTCAGCTCCAACGCTGCTAATGCCCGCTCTGCGGCAGGAGCCTCAAGCTCCATGACAACCTCAATGATAGTCCCAACAGCTCCAGCCTCAACAGCCACGTGGCGATTGGCCTCAGCTAAGCAAAGAGCTAATAAAATTTTGGTTGCCGGTTTCGCCCCTGCTTTGTTTTTCAAATTTGCAACCAGCGCGCGCATGAGTTGGGGTGGGCAGACGGAGTGTGATGGGGGGTTAGGAACTAAAGAACGTTCTAAGAGATGGAGAGAAGCAAGTTTTTCATGTTCAGAACCACCACTCAGCTGTAACTCAGCTGCATGGAAGACCTCTTGGAGTTTGGTAGAGTTAATTGGTGGTGGCAACGGGATGGTGGAATCGGGTTTGGTCTGTGGGTCCGATTCAGGGTGGAGAGGAGAGGTTACGAGAGGGAATTTCCATTGGGTGAAGCTTTGGGAAGTGGTAGAGGAGGAGGAGGAGGAGGAGGATTCAGGTTGTTGGGATTTTAAGAGTAGAGGTTGTTGGGATTGTAGTGGTGGAGGAGGAGGAGGAGGAGGAGGTGGTGGTGATGGGGGTAAAGGCGGTGGAGCAGTGGAGCAGAGAGGGAGGGAAGGAGGGTGAGGAGTGGTGGGACTGAGTGTAGTTTGAGTGCAGTGGCGAAAGAAGCCACAAGAAAAGAAGGGACGTGGTTGAGTTTTTAGTTTGGGGTGGTGGGTTTTCATGGTGACTTGCTGAACTTGTGTAGCTCTTGATTGAAGAGAGTAAGTATTAAAGAGTGAAGAGGTCGGATGAATACAATAAAAGAGAGAGAGAAAGAGAGGTTTCAGTATGTTTTTAGCACTTGGAGTTGCAGAATTATCAATCATGGAAGAGAGAGAGAGGGTAATGAAATGAAGCCACTACTTTGGGACAGTCTAACAGTGCAGAAACAGCAGAGGTATTCACGATAGTGTGTCGTCCTTCACACTTGTTGTGAATGAGACACAGAGTCCTCTATAAGGAACCAACACTGAACAGTTTCAGTTATCAGAGACTACCTGTCACTTGCATACTTTTTTTTTTTAACCTTCTAAATTTACAAAAGGAAAAAAGAAAAGATGGTGCATACACCTAGAGTTGGTTGTTACTGTTGTGAGACTGGGCAGCATAAGAATATTTTTCACCATCAATCCATCATGTTTCCTATGCTTAGAGGGGCCGTGTGCCATGACTCGACCACAGTGAGATACTGTTTTGAGGGAAAGACCACCACCGGGTCTTTTTTTATCAATTGTCTCTCAAGATATTTTTCTTCTGCAGAAAGAGCTACCAGATGACGATGAACAAAGTACAAGCAACAGTTTCTCTCCTATGAAAGGTCCTTTCAACTTCCAAATCATGAAATTGGCAAAAAGGCCAATTTTCCAAGTTACCAATCAAGCTGTATCTGTGCACTTCAATAATTGTAGACATTTGAATTAATTATCCTTAGCTCCAGCTCTCAATTGCCTTTCTAATTCCTATAAAAGCAGCGAATGCTGCATAGAATAGCAATCACATAATTTAGTTTGCCAACGGTCGTTTGCTCCGTGCAAAAAATGGGATAAGAATGAGTCGGTGAAAGAATTAGGGTAAAAGACACATTTTCATTTTTCATTCATAACCTTGATCCAAACAGGTCCTAACATTTTATTTTTATTTTTTTTCAACAAATGTTTTAGCATCTTGCTCTAGATTAAAATAGGGTAAATGACACATTTTGGATCAAATATTGAATAACAAAATATTTTCCTTTAGGATAAAATCTGTGACTTACAAGATGAGAAGCTAATTTTGATCGTTCCTACTGTACTGTAAAAATAATGCAAAATTAAACACGGAGATGCTACAGATCAGTTAAAATTACAAGTTTGGAGTGAATCTCCTTGATCTAATTCCAGCAAAAATCAAGCTGACACGTTCTTTTTCCTAAACAAGAAGGAAAAACAAAGAAAATTGTTATGGCAAAAACTGAGCAGAGACTAAATTCACCTCCACTTGTCCCGTAGTTCTTTCTTCTCTGACAAAATCCATGTTGCAAATATCGCCACCACAAGTGCAACAATTGTTAGGAGCAACAAGGCATAGCTAAAATCCTCTGTAAGAGAATCATAGGTCCTTGAAGGCGCAATGCGAGTGAAGAAGAGATCCACACCATATGCAAATACAAGCGTGGTCGATTCAAGTTTTGCAGGGACTGTTATTATGCCTCGTAGGCCCTCTACTTGAAGGGCATGTGTAACATATGACTGCATAACAGTTTCACATCAGTTTGACGGACCAAGTAGTAAGCAAGGGAAAAAGAAAGAAATGTGGTAGAGCACTGAATCAGTAAGCATAAAATTGTATATGATCCACAGCTGCTAATCAGTAGAAGTGAAAGACAGGCAACCAACCTGAGGCATAATTGGCAATGAATCTGTAAGAGGTAAAATTCCTTCTTCTTTCTCTGCTTGTGTGGGGTTAATAGACCGACGAGGATCCAAGAAACGCTTATCAAGTGCCAAAACCTGTAAAGCATTCACTTAAATTCAGTGCACAGCGCATACAAGCCTACCTGAACTGAAGTCTCAAAAAAGAAAGCCAGATGCAACTTTGAAATTTCACTTTGTTCGAAGATTTCAACAAACCTGATCACCAATTGTACCAAGAAGCAATTGCTTTGAAGTTATGCCCTTGGTTGTAGAAGTAACAGCTATTGCTTTGACAGAATGGGTAAAGAAGTACGATTGTGACTTTGTTATGACCTCTGGTCGAGAATAGGAGGAGATGGGAGAAGTGAGATTATGCTTTCCAAGAAGAAGCTTCCAAACATCTTTGTTGTCCTATATTCAATTTTCAAAACTTGAAGTGGTCAGAATCAGAATGCAGATAAAATACTGTATTATATATGCAAGATCATATGCTTACCGCCCGAGATTGGTCATATATTTCAATGACTGACATCTCATATCTGTGAGCTCTAAGATTAAAGTAGTGGTAAACAACCCAGTTTTCACTAAAAACCTGCAAAAGATCCAGTTGTATGAGGTAAAATAATGTCTTTAAAACAAAACAAAATAAAATAAAAAACTTACTGCATGGACAGGACCGTTTGCGCCATGATGAGTCATACGATGCAATATGCGACCAGTGACAGTATCGATAAGATATGCAACCAACCATGATTCCTCCGGCGTAGCTGTTCCAATACCCCCAATGGCTTTTGGTGTAACAGTCACCACAAAAAGCAAATTTTTTGATATATATTTGTACATCACATCTTGGTCTGCTATAACCTTTGCTTGAGTATGAACCACCTGAAGAACAAAACAAGAAGCCATCTTAACCATACAATTATACAGCAAAGATTGGTAAACACCCACGAAATCCTATGGAGAAAAATTCTTACGTAAAAGTATAGACAAAGGAAACAAAATATAAAGGAAGACACAGAAATCTAGCACAGCATACTTACTACAATGGCTTCAACAATACAAAAACATACATTCATATATGAGCTTCCACCTATGAGAGCTTGCATAAAAAGAAAACATAAGGTACAAGTAAAATTCAGGCTGTGGTACATAACCAGGAATACATGTCAAAATGATCACTCTCTTTCGCTCCAGTCCATGTAAGAACAAAACCTGTTTTACAGAAGAAATACCAGTATCTAAATTTACTACATGGACTGAGGGAAAAAACACCTTTCGAAACAGTTATACGAGAAATAATTGAAGAACCCTGAATCATATTTTGGTTCAGGCATTTGTTCATATAATCTCACTAAAGAAGGAGCCATTTTCATGGTTACTGTGCCGGCTGTTAAAATTAGGTTCAGACACATAACTTTTGACTTTTCTACTCAAAATTTATGTATCCTCACAATTCTGCTTCAATGCATTTTCAGAAAAGTTAAGCCTGCTTGCCTCAATTAAAAGGTATTCAGTGATTCAAATCAATATGAAATTTAACTAAACGCCATAAATTACCAGACTAACAACAGTGTTTTCTTCTGTTCTTTAAGAAGACGAAGAAGCAGTCTTTAAATTAGCTATCAACGTTTTGAGGAGGAGAAAAGGTCTACCTCATTTGCCTTTCTAGTCACAGTCGTGATGATCTTTTCTGATTCCAAGGGGAATAAAATCGACCATATACGCTTAGTTTCAAAGCAATATTCATCTGCTACTTCACCAATGCAATTGCCCTTCAATGCATGCCCTCTAATGATGCCACTGTCAGCCTCAACTGAGTACCAGAAAATGTTTGAAAACTCACGCTGAAAAATACCAACAGCCTCAGGTGTTTTTGGGTATAAATGTGCTTTTTGGTCAGCATCTATTAGTAGATGCAGCCGTTGTTCAGTTGAATCTGTAAAAGTTAGCGGAATCACTTGCACGACAGAATGAGCAAGACTGGAAGAACTAAGCTCCTTCCCGGTGTAAGTATCAATAAAAGACAGTACACCTAGTGCATCAGAACTTGGCCTACACCTGCCAACAACCAGCACAGATGGATTCTCATCCATTGCATGGTGGTGAGGAACTTGCCACTGATACATATTAACCCCAGTTGGGTTTTCACATGCATCTGATTTACGTAGAGAATTCATAAAAACAGACCACACTACCCGTCCATCTCCAGTATGCAAGGCAAAAACCTTTCCAGACTTGGTGAGAGCAATGAGCAGCTTCCGGAAACCATTATGGTCTCTGGTCATTTTGCTCTTCTCGGAGCTTTTCAACCTCATGGCCTGTATGGCCACTACATCCTCAGGGCTTGCAAGCATTAAGGTACCCTTAAGCTTCAGAATATGTCCCTTGAAACCAAAAAAAAAAAAAAAAAAAAAATCATGTGTCAAAATGCAAGGGCCAGAGAAGAACCAGGCAATAAGATAAACCATCAAAATTATGGAATAAACACATTAACAAATGATTATTTAATAAAATAAAATATCAATCATGCATCATATATTGTGCCACAACAAAACAGACACCCACCTTTATTAATAAGGGGAAAGAAAAGAATATTCAGGAAAAGGATTGATTTTTTGGCCAAAACACCATGAAATAGGGTAAGCTTGCACCGGGACAGCCCAGGGAGGAAAGGGAGCCCAGGTGGTGTAAGCGCAAGGTGAGGCCATGTTATTTGAGAGAGATGGCAGGCTTGATCGGAAATACAGAGCCAGTTAACTAATACGGATGATTACAAACATTTCAAATTTGTACTGGTGATTGTGATCATTTGGAAACACTAACCAATAATTTCACTGAAGTCACACAAAGGAGTGGGCCAAAAACATAAACAAGATACATTGGCATTGGAAATTCTAATTTCCGAGCAAGCCCTTGGATATGATAAAAAAATTTAGGCAGCAACACTGAAGTGCACAGTTCTTGAAACATGATTGTTGTGATTACAATAGCTTATCCGCAGTGCATGTAAATTATAGTTTTAAATCTTAATGCAGGCAAGGCATATCTCGTTGAATCAGTCTTTATCGCCATATCGGGGCTATGGATTGAAATTTTAAGAAATACAGGTAGGAATAGAAAAGTAAAAGATAAGCAAGCAACTTGATCAGATAACCTTTTAGCCTAAGCAGAGTGATATCATGTTTGATTTTGTGGAAATCTGACAACTCTAATCTTACAAATCCAATCTTAAATATTAGATCATACCTTCAGCCATTCAAAAAGGTTCTGTTCCACTTTTGCCACTGATACACCTTCCTTCTCAACAGGAAGTTCAGATGTTGTTACATCTATGATTGAGGCAAGGCCATCTTCCCTACTCCATACAATCTCACCTTGTTGTAGCAGTAAAAGCGAATGATCTTCCATAACAATCAATGCCCTAAATCCATGAGTCCTATCTGTCCGGATATAATTGTTTATGAAAACCTTATGGACTATCCCTCTTTGGTGGTCCATCTTAATGCTCTCCTTAAGCAAATCACCATTCCAGTTATGACTAAGCTTCACTGTAAGGTAAATATCCTCGCCACGATGTTCAACGATTGCAAATGCCTGCCAGTCCTCTAATAATGAAAGAGAATCACTAACAGCTGTTACATGCTTTATTTTATCTATCACCTCCAAGTTACCTTCATCTGTCACTCTTATAAATATCATAAATGAATGGGTTTTCAAAGCAAACACCCCTATAAGTTTTGAAGGTATTATCATTGCCATCCCCATGGGATCTGCAATAAGATCTGATATGTATGTTTTCTGAAAGCTAATTTCTCCATTCTGAAAGCTCACTGCTGTCAAAGCTGACCCAGTAGAATCCAGCACCACAAGTGTATTAGTTGAAACTAAAGAAACTTCCCCCGAAAAACCACCAGAAAGTGCAGCACTTTCATGCTTCAGAAGCTCTCCATTCTTTGCATTAATTTGATATGCATCAAACTGTGAAGAACCAACAAATCCTACCACATATATAATATCACTACTAGGGGGCTGAATCACTTGCTGAACCTCAAAACTGCAACAGGTACATAAAAAACGCGTCAATGGCATGGTGATTTATGAACAGAATTATATGAACAAATCTTCAAAGTGGTCAAACCTTTCAGCAGCAAAATCCTTCTTCCAGATAATCTCACCATGTATGCTTGAAATAGCACTGAGACATCCTTTACCAAAGACAAGGATCGTGTTGTCCTTATCAACTTTGAAGCTCGCCTGCAGCATGAAAATCTTGATTGACCACAAATTGTCTTTTAACTTCATATAAGGCATAATGTATAAAGGCATTCTTAGAAAAAGAAATGAGGTACTGGAAGGAGGGCGGTGACCTCTGATATCAGAAAATATATAAAATTACAAAATCAGCATGTGAAATAGATTATAGTGCATGGAATATTGGTTTCTGATTGCAAATTTACCCAAAGTAAATTTAGCTGGAAAAGCTCATATAATTATCATAAACTGTGATTCAATGATCATGTTAGATAGAGAGATTATATTAAATGACAAATAAACTACTAACCGGCACCAGTAATAATGACTTTGAGGGATTAAGACCCTGAAGAAAAGATTCCCACACCATCTGTCCATCAGGAAGGTTCCATGCTCTTAAAATACCTCCCTCTGACGAAAGGGTAATGACATCTGGAAATTTTAGAATTATTAAGAACTGAAATAAATAAAACAGTCAAATGATCATCCCATCTGGAGTACACAAAAAAGGCCACAAATTATCTAGACAAAGTAACAATAATTTAAGCAAGGGTCCGTAGTCCATACATGATAAATCCATGAAAAAAATCTGCAGTTAGCATAAATATGCTAATATAGAGAAAGTACATAATAGAAACAACAATATGTCGAACAGATTTCTACATTTATTTTCTGGGTCTTCTGAAGAACAAAAAGATTTGCAAGAGTATATGTAATATTGCAGCCGCTGATGACAGAATCAAATGAAGCAGGAATTCATTTATAATAGGCAACTACATGCTGAAAAATCAACCCGAATAAGTAAGCACCATTAGCAACTATAAATAGGATAAAAAATCATTACATTTCCCCATGGCAATATCAATTCCATCAATAGCATCATTGGTCCCAAATACATGCCTCCAAACTGCATAAAACATAACATCAAATTAGCATTTAAAACGACAGTTTGTTTTTTTTTTGTAAAGGAAAAGGAAAAGGAAGTTACAGAGAACATTATTAGAACACTCACAAATCTCGCCATGGCGAAGATCAAGAGAAGCGATAACGTTCTCTTCAGTGGAAACGATAACGCGCTTTCTACCAGTTTTCTGTGTGTGAAATACTGCATCCTTCACTTTTCCTATGTACCGCTGATGCCTACATTAATTTTATACGAAAGCAGAACTAAGAATTTAAGTAATCAAGCCGGAAAAAAGAAAAGGAATAAGAAAACACTCTAAACAAATGGCAGGCTAATTAGTAGCTATCTGTGCCATTATAAGAACCGAAAAGCTCAATTACTAATAAGATTGATTGAGTTCAGCAGAAAAAGAATAAAATAGCTACTATAACTGTTAAATTACGAAATACAATTTTGTTGGAGTAGAATTAAGGAGATTACCAATCCATAAGACCAACTTGATCTTCGTAAAGAGAAAAGGTTGGGATAGCAGTTGATAAAAGGAGTAGAGAGAATAGAAAAACCCTAATCGCCATGTTCATGGCGAGTGAAGCTCTGTTTTCTCTCTCTTTTTTGTTTTAGTGAGGAGAGAGACGGATCTGAGAAGACGATATGTGTGTGTGTGTGCGTGTGTGTGTTATGCAAGAAGTGAAGAAAAGAAAAACTGGCTCATCGCCGGCTCACTTAATTAACAAACAAATAAATAATACGCCTAATTACCTAAAACTTCTTAAGCTTTCCACTTTTTGATAAATTTAACTTAAATTTTAAATCTTTTCATAGTTAACTCAAAATTTTTTATTTTATTTCAAAAAAACTCTTTGATAACGGAGAGTTAATTATTTTGGTCGTTTATTATAAATAAATAGTAAATATTGACTCATTAAGCATTTAAAATATATCATCCGATATATTTATATTAAATATTCAAAACACATTACGATATTTTTTTTTCTCATTATATTAAAGATTTAAAAAGGATAGTCTATTTTAATTTATACGAAAATTAAAAATTTAAATTTATTAATTACATAAAAACTATAATTTTGATTATAAAATGCAGAAATTAATTACATAAGCTAATATCTATGCTAATTGTACGTGTGACAATTGCTTACTAACTTAACAATTAAAAATAAAAAGTAGACTATAATTTAGGATGGATAAAAAAATACTATATTTCACTTACTCTTTTTGTAACACCCGGAATTTTTATATATTTAATAATGAATTTTTATTTAAGTTAATTTTAGCTTCATTTTTATTGGGTTTAATTTGAAATGATTATATTTTGGCTATTCAAAATTTTTCCAAATTCATATTTATATAAGTAAAATTATATATTGAAAAATTTTGGAAGAAATTATAAAGGATGTTTTTATAAAAGAATTTTGAAAAAATCGGTATTATAATTGATTAGTAGTATTAAATTTTAAGTTGGAAATTGATTATTTAATTTAATTGTGTATTTTTCAATAATTCGGATTTGGCCCAAATTAAATAGTTAAGGGCTTAATTGAAAGGCTAAAAAGAAGTTTGGGGGTCAAATTGGAATTCTGCAGGATGAAATTATAAGTAATTAAGAAAGTTGGGGGACCAAATTGTAATAAAGAAAAGTTCAGGGGTCAAATGTCGATATTGAAGGGAAAGAAATCGGGGATAGAGAAAGTAGATCGGAGAGAGAGAGGAGGCGGAATGCAGGCATAGCGGCGAGGGCGTGTTTCGCGCGTTGTTGGCGTTAGGTGGCGATCGGCTCTCGCGGCCTGTGGTGGCCGGAGACGGAAGATCCGGTGGAGAGAGATAATGGTGGCGGTAGGCGTTTTTGGGCTTTTCCGAGCTCCGGCGGAGGATGGATGATCGGAGGACATATCCCGACTCTCCTCCCGATCAAGCTTCGCGATGGTTTCGTGGCGATCGGACTTCGTTTGCAAATCGACGGTTGAGATCGTCCGCAAATCTCTCCCGGAAGATCGAGTGTCGGATCGAAAAATCGGGCGGGATCACACGTCGTTGTGAGTCCGATGGTGTGTTCGGATCGTCGATCGGACTCCCGTGCGAGTCGAAGCGTCTCGGTAATTTTCTTTGGCCCGTTAATTTTAGAAATTCTTGGTTTAATTGTGTCTATTGGGTTATATTGAGTATTTGATGATTTTGTGAGTCAAAATAATTGTCTCACGCCTCGTATTTTGTCTTTGTGTGGCGAGTCGGAAATAGTGAAGTTTGGGGACCCGACTCCTATTGTTTAAATTGTTGGTTATTTGAAGTATTTTTTCCGGCAGTCCTGGACCCGTTTTACGGGGGGTAATGTTCGTGTTGTAGGGGAGGTTCACGAATTTTCGGTAGTTCCCGAGTCGAGATTCTTAGACAGTCGATCTAGGAGTCTAGACCTAGGATTAATGATCGATTGTCTCGGTATTGATAAATTATTTTCGTGATTAGATGATCTCTGGCTCGCTCCTACCGAGGCACCGGAGCGAGCTAGGAGGTCGCCAATGAGTTAAAGTCACTTAATCGTTGCACTATTGCTAAGTCCGAATTTAATATGTTATTTTGAAGGTTTATGCATAATATGGTTATTAGTATCGCAACATAAATAATTTCACCGGATTATTGAAGATAATATAAATATTATTATTAGTAATGTAATAATAATATCAAATATTATCGATTTTCCACATGAGTTGCATGATGTCTTACTTTAAAATTGTTAATCGTTATTTTGATATAGTTGAATGACTTCTTTAGACAATAATATTTATTAAATGTGGTGATTGCGATTTGGGAAATGTGGCTTGTAGAACATGCCACTTTGATGGGTTACATGCCGGTAATGATCATGGATATAAGGTTATTATGGATTTATGCCTTTGATCGAGCTTGCTCTGGATTGATGCGGAGTTAAGGTCCCCGATCGAGCAATGCTCTGGCTTATTTGGAATTCAAGTGTTCGGAGGTAAGGACCCCGATCGAGCTTACTCTCCGGGGCGCCGGACTGTTGGATTAAGAGAGCCGAAAGGCTATTAGAATTTGGGGTTAGGGTTCTCTTGAGCCACTCGTCCCGTAAAAGTAAAAATATATTTTTATTTATTCATTTATTTATTTATTATGGTATGATTATAATATGGATTGTATTTACGTGCATGGTTGATATTTTGATTCGAATGATTAATATTTTATGTGAAGGAAATAGTAGGGTATGATTATAGTATGGTTTGATATCGATTTGAATAATCTATGTTTTCCGAGAAGAAGCAATAGTCCCTAGATTATTTGATTTTAACTCACTCTCATTTTTTGTTTTGATTCGTGTTAGTTCTCCTGTGACTCTTATTCAAGAACCCGACTCCTTCATCATCGGGTGATGTATTTGATTTGGTATGTAAATTGGTAAATCTTAGATTCTCCGCAGTAGTAAATAGTAGATGTATCAGTTGTAAATTTTCTGAGCTTCGGGTCTCGTCTAGTTTTTCTGGTAGACCGAAGTAATTTTGTAAAGTGTAACTATTAAGATAATTTGTGGTTTTAATAATATTAATTTGAGATGAGATTTGTTTAAATCAGTGAGTGTCAGGGCTTACTACGGGTTTCGGTGGCCTTAAGCCTACCCATTCCTAGTCTGGTGGGGTCGTGACACTTTTCTTTGTTAATAAATAAAATTATATAAAAAGTAAAATAAAAAAAATTAAAATAAAAAATTAATTATTTATAATTTAAAAAAAAAAAAAGACGTATAAGAGACGATATTAAATATACGTAACAAAATCTTATTGGGCATCCGAATTTACCTTAGTTTTTTTGTTATTTACTAGAAAATAGTCCTAGTATACCTGAATATAGAATGAAAAAGCTGAACAAACAATTACTTTCATCCTTCAGCAATGAACATGAAATTTTGGACTTTGTGTTATGAAATATAAGAGGCATATATGGATGTGCAAGGCAAATTAACAATCAGCTTTGACAACTTCCAAGTCAGAAATTCTAGCATTGCAATGCCGCTTTACCCTCTCCAGGCTGCACTTTAGGACTTTGTGAATCCTCCGGATCTCCTTCTGCTTATAGGCAAGAGGTATTGTTGTATTTATAGACCGACTCTAGAATTATTCAACAGCGTGTAAATGAAATAATTAAAAAAATTAACTTAATTGAAATTTTACATTCTAATGTTGGATAAATATTCTTTTGCTAAAATTTAAATTAATTAAACTAAAAATATTGAAAAAATTTATAAAACTTTTCTTTTCATTTTAAATGAAATTAAGATAAAAGGTTTTCCCTAAATGTTATTAAATAACATTTTCTTAATTAATATGAAGCCACAAATTTACCTATTCGTTGTTATTTATGCTATTTTCTCTATTAGAAATTTTCTCTCCTTTTCTTCCTCTTTCTTTGATGTGTATAAGTTAGTACTTGCAAGTGCATGAACCGTTCTTATAGTAAGGGTAAGTTCACTACAAGGTAGATCTTTCAAGCAACTATGATACCACTTATTATAAAAACTAATTATTAATACAAAATAATAAAAATAAATCTAAACACTGTAAACCAGTATTTTGAGAAATAATATTAATAAAATAAAGTAACTAAACAATAAATAAATATGTAATGCATGCTAAAGATAGTATTTAGCCTAACCATTTACTTAGTAATCTATTTGTTTTACTTTAAGCCTAGATCTAATGAATGAAACGGTGATGTGCCTTTTTCTTTAGTCATTCAAACTATGATGCAACTAAAGTTTCTTATGCCTACATACATTGAAGTAAAGTAGATATTTCTAATATATTTAATCTAAATATGTTCACAACAATTACTATTACTAAATTAATATGATGGTTAACTAACAATAATAACTGAAACTAATAAATATATGAAGGTAAAAAAATCATTCATTAAATAAATAAATAACAAGATCCGTACAAAAGTAAAAAGGCTAAACTATATACTTATCAAAACTAGTATAACATATTTTAACCCAATGAATGGTATTAAATAGAAAAATATAAAACAATAAAGTAAAAGCTCATTCTAAATACAAAATTTCTTTAAGTAGGAAGATGATTGATTCTCATTTTCCACTTCTTGAATAGCTTTTTAGATCTTAAAAAGAGTAATGAAAACTAAACTAAAGTGTATATGGAAAAACTGTATAGAAAATAATAGTGGACAGATGCAGAGAGCAGATAGGAGAGAGCTAAGTAAGTCTCCTTAGACATAAATATACTTAAATATACTAATATAAGTCTATCTAATAGATAAGACTATAGGTATATAGAGAAAAGTCATCTTTTAAGTAAGTCTCCTTAGACATAAATATACTAATATAAGTCTATCTGATAGATAAGACTATAGGTATTCTTATCTCCACCAAGTACTATCCCATAAATAACTAAATTTTAATAATAATACAAAAAGACTAATATGTCCCTTGGACCTTGTAATTTTCGGGTTGGCCTTGCAAATAGCAATCCATGCGTCTTAATCTTTGACTTTTCTCTCCTATCTGCTCTCTGCATCTGTCCACTATTATTTTCTATACAGTTTTTTCATATACACTTTAGTTT
The DNA here is from genome assembly GCF_019578655.1 of Ricinus communis. Classification (NCBI taxonomy): domain Eukaryota; kingdom Viridiplantae; phylum Streptophyta; class Magnoliopsida; order Malpighiales; family Euphorbiaceae; genus Ricinus; species Ricinus communis. The sequence continues at coordinate 30,969,554 of NC_063258.1, forward strand.
AGTTTTCATTACTCTTTTTAACATCTAAAAAGCTATTCAAGAAGTGGAAAATGGAAACCAATAATCTTCCTACTTAAAGAAATTTTGGATTTAGAATGAACTATATATAGAGAAAAGTCATCTTCTAATCTCCTTAGACATAAATATATTAATATAAGTCTATATGATAGATAAGACTATAGGTATTCTTATCTCCACCAAGTACTATCCCATAAATAACTAAATTTTAATAATAATACAAAATGACTAATATGTCCCTTGGACCTTGTAATTTTCGGGTTGGCCTTGCAAATAGCAATCCATGCGTCTTAATCTTGGACTTTCACAAGAACATGTCTAATTAAGCTTCTTTTTAAATATTTTTTTTCATAATTTTCTCTTTTAACTAATATTACCTGAAATCAGACAATTAAATTTAAATGAGTTAAAATCACATATTTTCACCATATTATATATAAAAATATGTCATTAAAATTTTAAAATAATTTAAATATCTATATATAATTTAGACCTATCACTTCTCTTTCTCTTCATACATCACTACGTAATTTCATATATTCAAGTAACTATCCAATTCAAAACAAAACTAAAAAATAAACTCATATCAAATACAAAACCCTTATCAATCAACATTACTAATAATATTATCTTCCAACAATAACAAAAATCCAAAATCCATATCAATTAATAAAAATCAAACGCTTCTAAACTCGATCTCTTTTTAGAATATGATTTTGTTGTCCTCGTCAATAAAAGGAAATCATATACTCCTTATGTTGTCGTTTTAGTTACCTTCTCTTTCTAAAATTGATTTTTTATTTAATTTTTCAAATTGCAACTTGAGTTTATTTTGATTGAAGTCTGTATTAATGCACGTTTAATTAAGGCGACAATGCATGAGCCTGATCAAGGCGACAATTTCTTTTGAGAAAAAGAAAAGCTACATTGAACTCCAGCAATATTTATAGACCAAATTAGACCTTATTCCAGAAAAAAAGAAAATTATGGGGACGATCCTGACAACGGGCAAGATTAATCAACAAGCCATTGATTTCTGACATCGACGGCTAGGAATCCACTCAGACGAATCCCATTCCATAAAGAACAATACACAGCCTATTGAACCCGTCAGTCAAGTAGATTTCCAAACAAACAAAATAATGATAATAATGGTAATAAAAAGAATCCAAAAACTCTATTGTCTGAATCATTGTGATTGAAAGAGTGCTGTTTTTTTTGAAGTATCACTGTATCAGTAATTCAGCATCTCTCTTTCCCTCTCTATCTCTATCAACTCCTTCAGCACTTAAATCAGATTCCAAAAGCAAACTTTTCCTTTTAAGGCCTATGCAAATAGTATAGTTAAAAAAAGAAAAGGGAAGTCCTTTTACTTCAAAACTTTTACGAGCGAGAAAAAGAAACTGTCTTTCTGCACTATCAACTCTTCTTGCGCTTTGGGTCCAAAGATCCAGTACCCATTTGCTGTTGGATTGTTAGTTTCTGAGCCGTCTCATTTGGGGAGGAAATTCAAGCATTTTGGGATTGAATCTCCCTGTTCTTCCTGGGTATGTATTGGGTTTTGTTTCTGTTTGTGTTTATGTAACTTTTTGTTACTTCTTAGTTAGTATTGTTTCCAGGAGTTCATGGTAGATCAATTGCTTGTTTAGCTACATTTCTTTTTGTTTCTGCTGGTTTAGTATTTTTTTAAGATTGAGAGAGGGAGTATCATTTTTGAACCCAAGGTTTGGATTGTGTTTTTTTGAGGGCTTAGTCTGGTTTCTATAAAATGCTCTGGATATCAAGGAAAAGTTTAATTTGAGTAATCTCGTGTTATTATATTTTGAGTTGGCTCGGATTGATTTCTTGATCTGTAGATATGGTGGTTAGTGGGAGACAATGAGACTGTACCTGATTTGGATACTCATTTTTGCTTTAATTTTAATAGTAGTTTGGGATTCTAAGTTGGTGAGTTTTGAGGTTGATAGTATTATCTTTGGTTGTTTTGGATGGCATCTATAAGGAGAACGTTGTCTCCAGTGCCTCGGGCCGGGGCATTAATGAATGGAGAAGTCTGTCAAGTTCCTTCTCCATTGTCCAAGTCCTCATCATCGGCTCAGAACTTCTCAACATCTAGAGGATTTCTATCCTCTCTTCTTGGTTTAACAGATTCTCAAGCATTTATTCTTGGTATCTTTTCACCAAGATCTTCGAGACCACCGGAAAGGTCAAAATTGAAGGGACAAGTTTGGAGGAGGGCTCTTTTTCATTTCTTACTCTGTTTTGTGGTTGGGATATTTGTTGGCCTTACTCCATTTGTATCAATGAATCTATCAACGAATCTTATGTCAAAGAGCCAAGCCTTCTCATTTGAGATGGTATCAACTGTTAAAAATTTCGGTACTTTTGAAGGTATGACCACAAATGCGACACCGATAGCTGAGAGTGAAGGTCTCAAGAACAATGCCACATTGGAGACAGAAGTTAAGCTGACTGACCAGATTTCAATTGATGCACCCATTCACCAGTCAATCCCTGAAGATCTGGAGCTGGCATCTCGGAAGCTTTTGATAGTTGTGACCCCAACTTATGCTAGACCATTTCAAGCTTATTATCTGAATCGGTTGGCATACACATTAAAATTGGTCCAACCTCCACTGTTGTGGATAGTGGTAGAAATGACTTCCCAATCTGAGCAGACAGCTGACATCCTAAGGAGAACTGGGGTTATGTACAGGCATCTTATTTGCAAGAAAAATGTTACTGACATAAAAGATGGAAGCATTCACCAAAGGAATGTGGCTTTGTCTCACATTGAAACTCACCATCTTGATGGGATTGTCTACTTTGCAGATGATGATAACATTTATTTAGCGGATCTTTTTGAAAAAATGAGGGAAATGAGGTAAAATTTGGTCCCATACCACTCACTTTATATATGCGTCTTTATATTTGCTATTCTCTTAAATTACACTATATTGGCATCTTCAGATACATATTTCCATAAGCCGAGTCATGCCTTAGTAAAAAGGACTGCAGAGCATTTATCAAGGCATTATATGTTCTGAAATGTGTAGACACACTCAGATATTCAATCCTAAAGTGATGTAAACTGTTGCAAATTGCATGCTGTCACCCACATCTTTGGGAATAGCTGTTTATTTTTATTTCTACTTGGCATAATCTAATTCCATAATCAGTATCATATGTTCCACGAAAATTAAAATATTACCTTCCTGTCTTTCGGTCACTCAATCAGTTGATGCTATTTGTAGCATTCAATTGGATGATTTATCCATGCAGTTTCTCTACAATTATTTAGATAGAACAACAAAAGGAAACAATAAATTAGGAAGCTAATTTGGAGATTAAACAAATTCATGATCCAAGGGAAAAAAAAACATATAGACTCATTTCATGTGGTTATAATGTTTTCAGATTGTTGTGAGATTGCGAAATGCCCATACTAACATGAGATGTAGAAGGTTCATACTTGCTCATGCTACTGAATTTGTCCTCTTTTTTTTTTTTTTTCACTATATTACTGGATAATTTCCAGCTGTTTTTAGATGTTTATAGCACTTGCTTCTTTGTTCGAGGTTCTATAGCATTCTTGCGGAAGATGGATCATCCCTTTCTCCCCTTTAGCTTATGATGATTTAATAATATGTTTCTCTGCACTTGTCAATGTGAAAGAATCCATCTTCTTTGTTCCCTATAGGCGTTTTGGGACTTGGACAGTGGCCAAGGTAACGGGGGACAAAAGCAAAGGTTTCCTGGAGGGCCCCATTTGTAATGGATCTAGAGTTATTGGATGGCATGTAAATGAACCAAGTAGGAGATTCCGGAGATTCCATGCTGACATGTCAGGTTTTGCCTTCAATAGTACCATACTTTGGGATCAAAAAAGATGGCGTCGACCCACTCTTGAACCTATTAGGCTGCTTGACACATTCAGGGATGGCTTCCAGGTTAGTATTTTGGTTGTTGCTTGGTTGTGCCTAATCCACATTCAGTGTAATGGTTGCTGCTGCTAGTCCACTGAAATTGGAAAAGAAAATGATAAACTTTATGGTTTTCCTTTCACACTATTAATAATTCAAAATATGGGGAATTAGATAAGTGGAACAGCATTATTTTGGCAAAATTATTCACCTGATGGATGAGGATATTAATTAACTTGGGATTGATAGAATAAGCTCATTTTCCATAGCAACAGCTAAAATTTATTTCAACCATATTACTCCAGACCATCAGCAATTGCTTGACTAAACTAAGCTCATTTCTAAATAACTGGGATTTGCCTTATGCGATATTTTTCCAATTCTATTATGTTTAAATAACTCCTACTGTTATCTTTTATTTACTTTAATGGAGAATAAGATAGATTCTCCAACCCGTCGTAACCACCCACCAAGTGCAATGACTGGCACCAAATGTTATCCTTATTGACTTGTCTTGCAGGTTAGCACATTCATTGAACAAGTTGTGGAAGATGAAAGCCAAATGGAAGGCTTACTAGAAGACTGCTCGAGGATCATGGTTTGGCGTCTAAATCTAGAACCACCTAATTCTTTCTATCCTCCCAAATGGTTCACAATTAGTAATCTGGATGTAATTTCCCAGCTTGCATGAAATTCTTGATTTAGGGGAGCCACTGTGACTACTTAAGGTAACCAAGTTTGCTCAGATGCTTTTCTTTAAATTTTCAGATACTCTTTTTCAAGTAGTTAGGTACTAAATTTGCATCAATTCTTTTATCGCAGGAAGGGATTCAGCAAGAATCACAGATCACTTTCATGCAAACCTTTTGGACAGACTCCTGCTGTAATGGTGCCCATCCAAAAGCTGGCTGAAATATATACAGGCACACTTAAATAGAGTATTTGCAGAATGGCATGAACATTTTCATTGTACAGTAGTATCAAATTGTCCATCTTCTGCATTGCTGCTTCTTCCCAAAACAAGTGAGAATTTTTTGACTAGTTAGGAAAAATGGATGGTCAAAATCGTAAAACCATCCTATGAATTCAAACATGGCTTGACTTTCTTTTTTTTTTTTTTTTTCCTTTTCCAAGTTCAATTTGAGTTGCCATTTTTGTCTTTCATGTATCAACCCATTTTGTTTGCAAAACTCCAAAGCAAATTTGAATATCAGTACTGATTCAGACTCCACAGGTTCCTTCTGTGACACTGATACTGCATGCAATGCATAGTCGTGAATGCCATGAGTAGTGTTGTGGGTAGACCAAGCTAGTGGGTTTAATTAATTGATATCTTCAGCCTAAAGATGCAAGCTTTTCTTTCGTCACTCTTGTGCTTAATTCACTGTGTCAAGATTCTGTCTAAACTTTCCTTCTTAAGTTAATCATTTGCTTAAACTTGACCAAGTGTTGAAGCTATTGAACAAGTAACAACAATTTGGCAGGGTGAGACGTCAATGCTGAACTGAGTTTTTCGATTTATATGTATTTAATGTGAAAGCTTACCAAATGTCGTCGATATGTCCGAGTGGTTAAGGAGACAGACTCGAAATCTGTTGGGCTTTGCCTGCGCAGGTTCGAATCCTGCTGTCGACGATTTTTCAACTTCTTTTCTTTGCTTGCTTTGGTTCTTTTTCTTTTTTAATTGCATGATGAAAGTTGATACAGAGAAATGGGTATTATTAGTGTCCCTCTGTCTTGGACAACACCACAATCACAATCACAAAAACAAGAGAATAATTAACTAATTAGCTCCTCTATTTTGAACAATTCCCGTCCCTTTTTGTTCATTTGGACACAGATTCAAAGTAGATATAAGGCTCTAAATATTTCATGCATAGAATGAGTGCATCTCACTTCATTCCCATCTATTCCTCATTATATACCAACAAACTTTCTTTCCCACTTCCAACAATCAAACACCTCTTTCACTTCCTTCTCCTGAAATCATCAAACAAAACTTAAGAACATCAACAAAATGATACCCAATTTGGACCTGATTCTCCTTACATTCCTCTATTGTTCCTTCGTAGCTTGTGCTCTGCTTATAGCTGTTTTTGTCATCTTGAATGCCCTTTTTCTTGCATTCTCCATTACCCTTTTCTCCATTGTTGTACTTGATGTACATGATCTAGTCTCCTTCTTTTCTTGGTATTTTGTTTCACTGAAGGCAAATTTTGAGCTGGGTTTTGTTGTAGTTCTTTGTATAATGATGCAGTATGTCATTGATGTTATATTGGGTTTGGAACCTTTGTCTACAGAAATTGTTTCTGAGCTCAAAGTGAAGGGTGGACATTTTGTGAATTGGATTGATGATTTGGTGGTTGCCATCAATACTAGAAGATTGTAAATACCTTTTTTTAAATTAAGAAATCAAACAAAGGTGATGATTGCAAATGCAAAGTAATTGTCTAAAGTCTTAAACCTTTCTGTTTCTTGGTTTCGGGGTCATCATGTATTCGGTGAACATTAAGGTCTCCGAAACAACAATAAAATCTGTCACTCAGATACTGTATAAAAAAATCACATTGTAAATTTACTATGAAAGTTGGTTATTCTCTTTTACTTCAATTATCTTAGGCTCTGGACATGTGATTTAAATCTAAGAAAAAATTCATTTCGTTTGTAAATAAATCTGATTCAATTACATTCGATATGTTATATAATAAAAAATAAAATAAATTTTATATTTAGTTTAACTATTGTAATTCAATTTAATATTTTAATTAAATCTTAGTAAATTTTTTCATATTGATTATTGATTGAAAAACTATTTAACCATTACTTTATCCAACGAAAATCTCTCTCTCTCTCTCTCTATATATATATATATATATATATATATATTCTTTGAGAAAAAACTGCAATTTTGCCTTTAATGTTTAGTGCAGTGAGCAAATTAGTCCTTAAACTATTTTTAGACATAAATAAGCTCTTAAAGTAGAAATAAAACTGCATTAGCATCTTAACTACTTTAAGGGCCTATTTCCACCTAAAAATAGTTTTAAGGACTAGTCCACTCCTTGCACTAAATATTAGGGATAAGAATGCACCTTTTGACATATATATTTATTTTCTATTTGTAATTTTTTTGATATAGATATTTATTTGTTTTTGAAATTATCAAATACCTGTGATCATACAAGGAAAGTCATAGAGTAATCTTTTTCTATTGAATTATTGCAGTTCCCACTTTTGTTAGTTGCATGTTCCTTAATTGATTTGATATTCCAGCCCTTCTTCTTTTTTTGCTTTACAATTTTTCCTATGCTTTGGTTCCTCAGACATCAAACCTAAATCCTAGATTAGCTTGCTTGGCCTTCTATTTATACTATGCATTTCTTTTCTTTGTTTGGTTTTCTCTCCAAGAAACTAAAAGCTTGGTGGGTTTGTATTACTACTGATTACAGCCCTAATCAGGCAGGAATTGCCTACCTATGATGGTTGGATCTCCAGTAATTGATTCACTTGCATGGGTGCCAATGCCATGTAGTAGAACCCTCAGTTCTTAATAGTTTCTCAACAAGTTACTGCCGGATTTTGCTTAAGCTGTTTCCATTGAAGAATGTATTGCGATACTGATGCTGGATTGGTAAAAAAATAAATTGTCCATAGCCATAGTGTGTTTCTTGATATTGCAAGTATCCTGCTTGCTCTTTCAAGTGACAGTTTCATTTTATTCAGCAGAAAACACTCGTTGAAGACAGGATCCAAATTTAATATTTTCTTCGCTGAAGAACTTGTTCTGTTGTTATCGCAGGTAAATCTATGCCTTTATGACTTCATCCCTTCTTGAAGCATTAGAAACTTGGGCTGAAATGCATCTTTATATTATAACTGCACGTTGTGATGAAATATAAAAGATAACAAATGTAAAATTGTGAAATACTTCTCTGCACTTTTCTCTAAAAAGAATACACTCATTTTCCTCCCTTTTCCTTTGATGCCAAAAGAGACAAGTGGCATTCCCCTTCCTTCCCTTTGAATTCACCTCATCCAAAAAATTCCAACAGTTTCACCAATAGGAGTCAAATACTTCATAACATCATTTCACCCAGACGGGCAGGCAAGGCCACTAAATTTGCACGTCAAAAACAATTCCAGGTGCTTCATCCTTCAGCATTGGAGCACCATTTCATCTTTTAGAATATCAGGCAGCTTTTAATCAACCAACCCCACCTCCTCTTCAATCAAAACTCTCCTTTCCAATCTCTAAAATAACATCTATATTAAAGCTCAAAGATGGCATGTACACATGTATTAAGCTCTCAAATTCAATAAAATATCTATTTCAGTCTATATTACAAAGCAAACCAGAACTAACCAAAAAAATAAGAAAGAATTTGTTTTTTTCTTTTTGTTAAATGGACCAAATATCAAATCCAACCTAATTAGAGATGTCAATACTTTTTTGTTTCTCTACAAGGACTTTACATGGTTGCCAGGGAAAAGAAAAAGAAAAAAAAAAAAAAAAGAAGAAAGAAACACAAATATGGGGGCAAATGAGACCAGAAGAAAAAAAAAATTATATATATATATATTGAAATTAAGGAGAGAAAAGAAAAAAGAACAGATAAGGAGCAAGTTAGGAAACAGAAAGAGCAGAAAGAAGAAAAAAGTGCAATCAATCAAAGATATCACATGCTACCAGCTTTTTCAGGGGTAGATTTAGTTGGCTTGAATTTTGCAATGTCAACCAAGTCTCCAAATAGCTTATCTTCTGGCTTTGAAGGTTTCTTGAGTGGTACATAAGATGAAGTGGAAACCTGGTAAGATGAGTTTCTCAAACCATTGTCATCCCTAACAGAGAGTCCATACATTCGCTGCTCAAGGAACTGTGTCCCTTGTTGCTGACCATACCCGTATCCTGCCATTTGGTTGCCATACATTTGTGGAGGATACGCAGAAGCCATCTGCCCAGCTTGCATTGGCTGTGGGAGCATACCCATATATTGCCCTCCTTGGACTGCCTGAGGTTGCAAACCAAATTGGTTGTTCTGTACAACGGGGTTATGGATTGCTGATAATTGGCCACCTGTGATGGGCTGAATATACATGCCTACGACATGATCACTCCCTGAAGGCTGTGGTCCCTGAGGATACATGCCACTTGACATTGGTTGCTGGTGTGTAACAACCACCTGAGTAAGTTGCATTTGTGGAGAGTATTGAGAGCCTGCCACAGGGCTGCCATCTGCTGGTTGAGCTTCCCATGGAGGTGGAGGTAGCGATCCACTGCTTTGAGCACCTTTTCGCATTCCAAAATGAAGAACTTAGAAAATTTTAATGACACATTAAGAGCAAATGTCGCATGCTTGAATTCAAACAACTACAATCATAAAAAAACAACAATAAAAACAAAACGACACAGCAAGAAGGCATGAAAGGAAAATAATTTGCCTGTAAATCACATGAATGAATGAGTAATTTTTTGATATGCTGATATTCAAACTTCCCCAGGCAATGCTGAAAGCCAATCTGAAAAAGAAAACCCACCAAAAACTGGTGAGGCTGGCTGCTGCTGCTGAGCAACCTGTCCATTCCAGGCAGGACCAGTGGATTGCATGTAAACCGCATGCTCGTACCGTGGAGATCCTGTGTTTAGGGCAGTTCCATTTGTGTAAATTCCAGCTTCTTGGGGATGAAAATTATGTTGTTGTTGGACTTGTGGAGTCGAAGAATTGGTTAGTCCAGACATATGGGTGGGCTGCACATTAACAACATTTGGAGAGTTGTTACTGTCAGAAAACATGTCAAAGAGAACAAGTGCATTCTGCTGAGATGGAGGAGTGGCCGGCTGTGGCTCTCCCACAGGAACAAGGGCCAGTGAAGTCTCGGTCTTTGGTGAGCTAAAGTCATCCCCACTCAATAGGTCCATTTTGGGATTGGCAGAAGTTCGAGCAGTTGGACCATTAGTTGCAGGAGGTGCAGGGAGCAATAGTTGGTTCAGTACACCAGGATTTGAAGCAGATCTGCAGCAAAATCATGTCACTCTTAAAGCTGAAATGGCAAAAGCTCATCTTGAACTTTGCAAGAAATTTGAACGTTCAATTTCAAATTTGAGCCATTGGAGCTTTGTAAAAGGTCATTATTTTCAAAAGTTATTTTCACTTGAAAATATTGACTGGCTGTGAATTTCACTCACTAAATGTAGAGGTGCTTACGGTACTGCTATAAGTTAAAAGCTACAAACATATAAGACTTCCAAGTCCAATGGCCTCAAACTCATTCCACGCTACCATACATCATGTCACCTTACAAACTAATGAATTTTGGCACTGACACACGACTATCTCAGATACATTGGATAATTGAATGGTGCAACACAACTCATGAGATTCATAACTAAGTCCCAAGAATTTAAGTTAACAATTACAATTTAAGACCGTTTTTTAACACTCAGATTCTAATTTAACATGAAATAAACTGAACAATGATGGCCAATTCCAAATGAGAACCACAAACTTCTAAAATTAAACTATAATATTCAACCCAGACTCTAACTTATGTGCAATTATAATTATTGTGGGTTATAAGCAATATATGCTGTAAACTATTTTGTTATTTTGCACCACACCAGATAAAATCATTCTGAATAAATTCACCCACCCCTCATCACGCTGTTTGTGGTTGTCTCCAGCATCAACTAAAGGACCAACATCTAGTAGTGCTCCACCAGATTCAGGCTTAGGCTTTGGTTTCTCAGCTGGACCAGAAGTTCCTGAAGCAATGGCCTCGTGCTTAGCTAATACACGCTGCAGATCATCGTTCAACGCAAGCCCCTGACATAGCAGCGATTCATCTCTGAAGATGATAGATGAAAATGAACAAGTCATATCAGAGAGATGAATATATGTGCTTCCAAAATTTTCGAAGAGGTTAAAGACTCGAACACCATTAAGTTATAAACTAAAAGCATTTAGTCTGCAAGTCAACAAGCTATTCAACCAGTTTAGTTCGCCAGTTGCAGATAACAACCTAGAGCTAGGATTTTTAATATATCTGTGCACATTTGTGCGCATTGAGTCCCGAATAAACACAAATTTTTAAGATGTTTACATCAAGTCAATATTTGAGTCCATGGTTAATTAGCAATATTATCAAGCAACAAGATAGATCTAATAATAGCCTGCTCATAAGAAAATTGCAGTTGAAACCTCAAATGAAGTGGCATGATATCTTTTCACTCATTATATCAAAACAGAAAGCCCCTAAGGTTATGCAATAAATTATTAAATCTATTTACTTCACGTAAGACTTCAGGCGAAGCTTCTATTTCTGTTATCATGCTATTCTAATAAGAGTTGGTGCAATGTCACTAATGCTCACACAGTACACAAAATCAACAAGTGAAGACACCATACTGCAAAAGTGATTTGGAAAAACAAGGAGACTTTTTAGCTTTTCTAGATATAATCTAATCAGTTCCAGATAAAATATGGAACTTACGCAGTTGAATTGACAAGATGTACCACTCTTTGCTTGTACGTGCGACACTGTTCCACCAGATCAACAATAACCTCCTGCCTAAGTCCCTAAAAATTGTGAGAAATATTAGCCAGAAAGAAAATAGATTATTGAAAAGTCATGCATTGCACATAAAATTGATGTGAAGTGCCAGAAGTTCTTATCACAGAAAATATGATTCTAACATATATGAATCATACATCCACCAAAATGATTGTTAAAAATACAAACTTGAAACATCGCCCTTATCCAAGCAACAAATAGTTTTACCATTCCACTGTCATATGGAAAATTTACCTCTTTGTTTCCTGGATCTATTGCACTTAACATCTCTGCAAGGACATCCATGATACCACGTGCATTCTGAATTTCTGTCAAGCTAATAAAACAAAGTACAAAGAGAAAATGACGACTCATCAATAGCCAAGCAGCAAACATGAAAACAAAAATGTACTGAAATTGTCAACATTACATCAGATGGACTAGCCTTTCTTTGCTTTATTATTATGACAAATCCAGACAATGGAAACACTACTCTAGCTGTAATCAAAGGGTAAGTGTGCTAATCAACGGCACAATAGTGGGTAGGACTTGAAAGTCATGCGCGTTGCCAATTAAGGGTAGAGACTAGAATCTTATACCCAAGCTCACACTAAGACAGAAGGGGAGACCATGCTTACTGCTTCATTTTATTACTTCTCTTCCTACCCTGTAATTTGTCTATGTCCAGTGAACAAAATGTACAAGAAAAATTTGTGTCTTCCGAGTATAAACGATTGTATGAACAAGTCGTAAATTGATGATGCATTAACGCCACACAGACAGATAACCTAACAGCAGTTACAAACATCAATAATTTATGACTCTTCAGAAGTACCGAAAGTGCTACAAGAAGGGGCCGGCCAGAACAATGAAAAGAATATGTTAAATTCCACACAGGCACTAAAGAGAAAAAAAAAAATCAAAGACATACCTTAATGTTGGGAACTCAGATTCTGCAGATGACTCTGCTCCCTCTTGCCGAAACTCATTGTTGCGCAGATTTTGAGGATATGATGACAAAGGTTGCGTTTGTGGAGGAGTGAATACAGGAGCAGACCTCTCAGTTCTCTGAGGGAAGACTGCTCCAGCACGCTGAGATAATGAGTGACATAATTCATCACATGTAAAGAAAATGGCCACAGTATGATCACCAAACTATTTGTATAACAGTGTATATAAAATGAAATGACCAAGTCGTCCTTGGGCAATAGTTCACAATGCAATGATGCAGTGACTTCCAAAAAAATTGACCAAAATCAACAACTAGGATCTTTCTATCAGAATCATACCAACAATTCCTGGTATGCAGTGTAATACTGAGGATATCTTGCCCGGGCTCCACCAAATGCTTCTTGCCAGGTGTCTATAAGAGTCAGAATCTTCTCTTTGACATGAAAGTCGGGCTAGAATTGGGCATCAAAGACAGTATGAACAGCTTTTGCCAAAAGAAATGAATACGATGTAGAAGAGCAACCAAAATGTACCAAAAGTATTCTCACCTTTTTTTTCACTATCTTCACCATCTCGTGTAAAATATCTCTCTCTGCAACATGCATATGGACAATGTCCCCACAATTCTTTACAATGGTCTCCAATAGCTAGATACAACATCCAGACAAAAATTTAACACATATAATCATCAGGGAAAATAGTTATAAATGACATAAATGTGAGAAAACTGTATTCTAAGGTAATTGACCAAGAAATTTAAGCCAGCTTGGTTCGGTCAAAATAACAGTATGCAAGCTGTAATAACTGTATGAGCAAACTCTCAAAACCAATCAATTATGATTCTGTAGTTAATTCTTAACTTCACTTCATATATTAAATTGAACATAGAGAATTCCAATATGAATAGCTTGTCCCTCTCACTCTCTTCTCCATGCATAACTATATTTCTGACTTTTCTGATAGAAAGGATGGAAGTCAAATGAAAACATCCTACAAAGAATATAAGTTCCCCAGCCAACTAAAACATGTACATAAATAGATAGGTAAAACAATGGATTCAGCAACATCACGCTCCTTGGTGTACTAATGTAGCCACTAAAACCTTAACACTAAATTCTAACATGAATTATTTATCCACAAGAAAAGGGAAACTGGAGAACTATTAGACGCAGCAAAGGCAGATGAATGGAAGCATGTTGATGACATCTTGCATCAGTATGATTTCACTTTTTTTAAAAATTACAACATAAAGATTTAAATAATAAGATTAAAAAAAATGTCCTTTGAAGCTTACCGTTAGAGCAAGAAGTTGAACCTTTGGACTCTTACTCCCAATACGCTTCTTTATACCCTTGACAACATCCTTTGCTTGTCTGACAACCCAAAGTTAGAACCAGAAGCCAAATTACGAGAAGTAACATCATCCAAATTTTCCGATAGCAAAAAGAATACAATGAGGTGAAGTGAAATATTTAGCAGGATTAATAAGTACAACTGAACAATGATAAATAATTTTCTAAAGAATAGTTGAAAACAGGAGCATAATAAATGAATGACAAAAGCTATCTGAAGAAAAAAGGGTTTGAATTTACTAGATAGTTTCATACAGTAAGAGTATAAGCTCTATTACAGAGTTGGAGGAACAGAAGGGTGGCTTCACAAATGATACCATTTTTGCTGCAAAGAAGACTACTTGTTCTTACATGGATCTAAATAGAGAGAGCACAAAACCATCTATTACCTTTCTCTAGTTAACCAACAACACCTGCAATATCTCAATGCAGAACCCAATGATGAAGGAATCATAGAAAGGTATTTAAGATGAGATTAGGACTGATTTTATTTGATGTTAAAGAGACTTTGTTAATAAAGGCCTCAGCATAATGTGGTTGAGCTGATAGGTAGACCCCCTTGTCTTACTTTCTCTCTTCAATATCTCTTCATGGCCAAAAGTGAAACTCTCTCATTTATGAATCTCTCTCTCTCTCTCTCTCTCTCTCTCTCTATACAAAGTGTCCAAGAAAGATGGATTCACATCCCAGATTGTAGTACCATGGCAGGCCAGGGATGTGACTACTATCCAGGAACAAGGACGTATAAGATTTGACAAGGGATTGGTAATAGATTCCGTTGTGCATTTGAAGTCACAATTTCTAACCAAGAATGCTCTGACTAGATAAGAGGCAAATTTGAGATCAATATCCATAGCTACAAAAGTAGTCAATGATGTTAAGAGGAGAATGGAAAAAAACTTATCCACAAATTATAATTGAGTGCATTTACTGCGTTTTTCAACAAGTTCAGAGAAGAAATGTTAGGTGTTAGAAGAAGTAATTGGATCAGTGGTAGCATGTACCATGCTATGTTGTTGAAAATTGGAAAACAGCTATCCTAAAACTTTCAAGAATGCTCTCTTTTTTGTCTTCTTCACTATTGCTCGATGTTTTATGCAGGAAATTCAATATAGGAGTGGAAAGGTTTCTACTAAAAGGTTTAAATCTAGGAAACATGGATACTACAACAACATTTGATTTACAACCTCTCTTCAATACCACTTTCCTTGTCTAGCACATTGGCTTCGCTATAAATTTTGAGATTGCCTTGATCAAGAAAATTTGTCTTGGTGGTAGTTGTTCTTATCCTTATAGCCTCTATAGATTAGTTTGCATTTCGACTTAGCTAAGGACTCCTCTAGAGGGTATCTGCATTTTGTGAACCTTACATAGTGTTTGGAAATGTAAGAGTCCAATACAACTGAATCCAGATTTGGTTAATTCTCGTGTTTGGAATGGTTAAAATTGCTAGAACTCAATTCTTCAGCTTTCTTTTTATTTAAAAAAATAAACGTTTTGAAGGCCTTTTCAAAGAAAAAACACCATGATTTTGCAGGAATGCACAGGATTGATTCCAAACAATTACTTTGGGATCATTTCTCTTTTAATTTCTTTCTTTTTTTCTTCCCTTCTGAAACCTAATTCAAAGTTATCAACACCCAGAATACAGATTAGTAATCTTTATAGCCTAAAAGCTTCCAATATAATCTTCCAAAACCACACACAATTCATTTCCTAAACTAAAATTCCCCACTTCCACTATACAAGTAGCAAAATTGTAATAAATGAGTATTGATTTTCATGTTCCACTTAGATGATGGAACCAATATGATTCTCAAATATCCAAATCACAGAGTTTAATATCTAACTTTTGTTAACACTTGCAATTTCAAAATCTATTCCATTTGTTAACCAGGTTTTCTCAACGGCAACAAGAAATTAA
The DNA here is from genome assembly GCF_019578655.1 of Ricinus communis. NCBI lineage: Eukaryota > Viridiplantae > Streptophyta > Magnoliopsida > Malpighiales > Euphorbiaceae > Ricinus > Ricinus communis. The sequence continues at coordinate 30,985,270 of NC_063258.1, forward strand.
CTATTCGATCAAAACTACGGCATCCTTAACAATCTATTTAAACTAATACATAATAGAAAAAATAAAAATAATAACAGTTAATAAGAAACAACTGAAAATCGATCACACGGTAAACACCGAAACATGATAGGGCAAAAAATCAGATTAAAATCAAAGTTCATGCGCTTACGCAGGGTCGTGATTGCACATATCACAGATCTCGATATTCATAGCCCAGTCTGGACCGATCAACATGTCACTCGTGGCCCGTTCAACCATAGAATTCACCATCTTCGCCTTTTTTTTCCTTTTCTTTTCCTACTTGTTATTGCAAACACAAGAGATTAAACCTAATTCCACCTCCGATTCCACGTTAAAAGAAACTCCGGCGACTATCTAATTACGCAATCTCCTCTATATCTCCCTAAAGAACACTTCGGCTCTCTAGATCGATTAGCTCGAACAGAATAACCTTTTTTCTCTCTTCAAATTGCTTAATGTTTTCCGTTTTTTTTTTTTAATGTGTTTAAGTTTATTTTTTCCTGTTTCTGTTGAATTATTTTTGGGGAGGTGGGGATTTGAAAAGGAGGACCAACCATGGAGTGACACGTATTAGAAAAACTGAGTCACCCGCGAGCCGTACTCCGGTGTATATCTTTTTTAGTCTTTTGTACAGGTTTTAGACCGACCATTTTCATCTAACGGTTTTTATCGTTTATACGGTGGGTTTTATGCGGGTCCTGCCATTTGGTGAAAAAACGGGGTCGTTTAACCTAACAAATGGTTTCTACTTTAGTGGAAGCTAAAATGGAAGTTTTAAGTAGCTAGATTGCTGTGCTTACTCGAAATTGTCCGTATCATGTTTAGTATTACTATAAGAAGTTTTACTTACCCATTAAAACTGGTAATAATAAGAGACAGTTGGTATAATTAATATAGAACACTATTTATTGGATTTTTGAAATTATTATTGAATTAGAAAAAAACTACATATTAATTATACATTTAAAAGAAAAATATATATGATCTGTTTGTCTAACAAATATGAAATTACAATAAACATTTATTTCAAAAAAGTACTAAAAAATAAAAGTTTAAATTCAAAATTCAAATATAATACTAAGAATGATATCTTATTACACATTCAATATCCTATTTCCTTTTCCAAAGTAAATTGTTCCTACAATATAAATATTTTGCATTCAGAAAAGAAAAGGGTTACCATGGATAGTGAGGTGGAGTGTGACATGTTATCTCAAGTTATCCGCCTCTCACATATGGTAAGTTCAATTCAAAGGCATATTCTTCCATTCCTAATTACTTATTATTTTAAGAACTGACCTAAGAATGAATAATAAAATAGAGACAGATTCACCAATGCCACAAAGGAGAATAAAAAGAGTAAGAAGAAAAACACAAGAGAAATCTTGGTGTCTTTGTGACCATGGATGCTTTGCTAATGGCATTTTTTATTGGGTTTGGAATTTATCCGATGACATTTGATAGAAAACAAAGATGAGCATCACTTTTAGCAAAGCGAAACGGCATGGGTAACAACTGCATACACACATCACAAAGTTAAGGTCTGACTAGATGCTCCACTAACCCTGTGTGGGTATTACATTTTAAATCGTTGGATCCAACCATTATTATGTATATTTGATTAACAACTTGACGCTATGTGCCTGTGCAAATAGTTTAAGACACAAGGAAATTGATGTATGATGATACAGATTCTTTTATTTATTTGTTTGTATCAGAAATAAATTAATAAAATGATAATTATTAATTATGGCTGTTCCATACAAGAAAGGTCCCAACAAATCCGGTTCATTAATTTGCACAACAGAAGATACACGTGGCATTGGGCCTCCCCAAGAGTTCGAACTGGAAGCCTCCTTTTTTTTTGGCAGTTAGTCTGTCTCCATAATTTTCAACAAATACTAAATATACAACAGACATGAAATGTCTTCACCCTCATGTACACTATTTGAAATGAGCTAATATTTGGTCTTAAAAGAAATCAATGTCCACATAAATAGATGTGTATTAAAAGTAAAATGTGAGTTTTTCAACTGAAAAATCATAAAAAGCAACAGCACTGTCCATCTCAAACATAATACGGCCTCCACAAGTGACAAGGAGCGGAACAAAGGCTTTTCAGGCTTGAAGTCCCACTTTGCAGCACCAAAAGACAATAGTTGAGCTATGAAACTGGTACTCGCACAGCTGGGGGACCAGACTTCATATCCTCCAATATAAGATTCAAAAGGGCCATAGTTATGGGACCTTCTTTGCCTTCACAAGAACATGCGTCACAAATTTATTAGTGATCAAAACTAAGAAAATTTAACAACTCGATGCCTTTCCAAAAATTTACATATAAAAAGAAGGTTTGTAAACAAAAGAACTCATCCACGCCATAAAATCTTTGGATGCACTTGAAACTATTGAGAAAATGACTTGCATAAAACATAATAAAATATAAGCAATAGTTAAGAAATATGTCAGGACAGAGGCAAAGTGGTCCATTTAACAACCACACTACTACAACAATAAGGAGATGTTCCGTTTCCTCCATTCAACAGGGATCATTAGCTATTGAGCTCTACCATGTTCACTGTTAAACAAATTTAGTACAAAATTCATGCTTCCCATAGTGAATTTTAGAAAACCATTTTAATTCCATAATTTAGAATTTTTATTTGTTGCATTCATTGAACACAAGGTTCAGAAAGGCCATGATATAGTTCAGCATAAAAAAATTGCATGCTTCCATGTAAGTATCACTTCAAAGGATTCAAAGTATATCACAGAAAAATGTCTTACCATCGCCAATTATCTGCTCATCCCACTGCACGGCAGGGCGAACGAGAATTCCACTGCCTATAAGCATCATTTCATCTGCTTGCTTTCCTTCCTCTATAGTCAAATTACCTACCTTTACTCCATGAAGTTTACCCTCTTTCACCAGCCCTTCAGCTAGAGCCAAAACTCGTCTAGCTGTGCATCCGCTTAAGATTTTATCAAAGTAAGGCATAATAAGGTCTTTTTCCTTTGTGACAAACGCTACATTCATGTTAGGTCCTTCAGCAATGAACCCATCATTATCCAGCCAAATAGCAGCAAATGCGCCATTCTCTTCGGCTTCCATTTTTGAAAGCACATTAGGAAGGTAATTTACACTCTTCATTGTGGCAAATTTTGGGGGTTTTATTGGGACTGACGAAGTTACTACCTTTACACCTTTTGAATCAAGTTGAGAATGATCCTGGATAACAATGGCATAAAGAGCTGGTTGCTGGCAACCAGATGGAGATAGCTGGAAATCACCAGGTCCTGCTGAGAGCCAGTATCTTAGTGACCCTTTCTGACACTTAGAAGCGGTAACTGTTTGTATAAGTATTTTTCTTATACTTTCCCGATTGAAGGGTAGATTAATTTTGGCCATAGATGCTGAGCTTAGAATACGATTGAGGTGTTGGTCCAATTCATATAGATGCCTAAGACAGAGAAATATACAAGGACCTTATCAGCACTTAAGAGGTGATTATTTGCCTAAACATTAGAAGAACACTTGCTCGAAATCGTGCTTGATCATTTAACAAAGTGAAAATAAATCTGCATATTTTTCTCCTATTTCATGTCACTTTATTTTTCTCAACAATAAAGATCATAAAATAGTTCAATATTCATGCCAAAAGAATATGGAGAGATTCAAGAGCCAAATGTTAAGATTAAAGTGATTTAAGGAAATAAAGCAAAAGTATTATCAGCTTTAAGAAGAACAGTGTTTTTGCACAAAAATTGAACAACAGAACATTTGAAAGGAGCATTTGAAGAAAAAATAGAAAAGGTGAATTTGTACTAACCCATCCATTATTGCAGCAGTGTCAAAGACCCCATGCCCCCTATGCACCATGTGATCATCTAAGGGTATTACCATAGCTGCTGGATCTGTTGTAATTCCACCAAATATGCTAGAGTACATGGCCAAGAATTGCTGCTTCCCTTTGTGTTTTTCCCTGTTTGTTCTTAGCCTTTCCATAGCCTTCAAAATCATTTTTTTCACCAAGAAATTTAATTACAAACTCTCTGATATAACTGAGCAACAAGAGAACACGAAGCAAATAAATAAACAAATAATAAAAGAAAGAAGAGGAAAATGAACCTCTGAGCAGCTGATAATTGGAACATCAAATGCTTGAGTATCGGAATCTGCCACCATACAACATTTAGTTTAAACTTCCACATTTGTAATTGTTTGAATTAGAATTCAAAAAAGTCCAAATGATAAGAACGAATTACAGGAGTTGCCAACCAAAGCTTCAGGTTGGTGAGAAACTCTAACAATCACTGATTCTATAATAGACCCATGTTGCAGAAACTGAAACCCATGTCTCTGAAGTGAAAGATTTCTCTGTGTTAAACAAAAACTACCAGGGATTTTTGACGGTGTACATAGGTGTTGGCAGCTTGGTTTTGGGAGAAAAAAAGAGCAGGATGCCATGGAAGCCAAAACTGTGAGAATCAGCTATGGAAATAGCAGAGTGTGTTAGGAATCTAGGATCAAAGAGCACAGTGACTTGAGATGTTGGATAATTAGACACTGATTTGTAATTTGTGCTGGTAAGTGTGATGTTAAGTACAATGAGTCCAAAGGAAAAGACGGTCTAAATATTTCCTTTTTCCATTTTAATAGTAATATATGTATCCATATAATTATATTCAGCGCAAAAATTATTTTCATAATATTTTATCCAATAACTAATTTATTCTCGGCTGTCTATATTTATTGGTCTAATATTGCTATTTTCTTTTGTCCTCGCCCAAATATTTAAATTTTTGTTAATTAATTATTGTATTAATCAAAATAAAAATAACAATTATAGATATTATAAATTCAAATTATTTTATTACTTAGATTCATATATAATAAATGATGTTATATTATACAGATATTAATAAAATATTTAATATTAGATAATTATATAATCCATAATTCTATTAGTAAATTTTTAATTTAATAATTATGATTAAATCTAATAAATTTAATGCCTTAAAATATATATTAAACTTTTAGAATTCTATTAAATTATTTTTTTCAATGTTATGCATTAAAATTTCTGATGGAACATTTACTGTCCGTAAGAATAGAGAAATCAATGGATAAAATTTTATATATATATATTATGGGAATTGATTATAATATTGTTCTTTTTATGATTTTGTTTCGAGCCCTAATAACTCTAGTCTCCGATGAATCCTTTCTTCAAGCTTGAATCCTACATTAACCACTCCAATACTAGCAAAAAAGAGAGAGAAGATTCAGAGTTTTTATCTATGTGTAGAATGAGACATAAGCTGACAACACGTTAAATTAATTTTATAAACACTTATTCTAAATATTAATGCATCTATACAACAACATATAAAAGAATAATTAATTTTAATATATCTCTCGTTTTACTATATAAAGGTGAGAGTATTTTTAAGACTCTCAAACTTAATTGATTTTGAGAGTATTTTAAAATAATTCAACATGTTAAAAAAAAAAAAAAAAATTCTTCTACATGTATAATGAGCAATGTTACAAGGATAATATGATAAACCTTCTTCCTTAACGGTACCTCTCTACAATGAGTCCCTTCATTTTGAATTTCTTATGCAAAATACCCTCCTCAATCTATTTTTGGCAAAATTCAACTAGTTAATGGACCAATTTAAAAAGATATTCAAATTTTGTTTGGTTCCTAAGCTTTTGAGGCAATCAAATTCATCCAAATTAACTTTCATATTAAATAAATAAAAATGTTTTTTTGTTATACTTATAAAAAAAAATTAATATCATATATAATTCACCCTAAATGATTTTTATTTGATATGCTTTATTTTTATATGCTATAATAAAGTAACAAAGTATTTATTATTTTTTCAGATATTTATAATCAAAATTAATAAAAAGACCAGTAAGAACTTTAAAGATAAAAAATCTATATATATTTTTTAAATAATAGGTAAGGTGAGTTAGAATTAAGAACAAACCTATCCTAAATTTAAAAATAATCAATTAAGGTTGTTTTATGGTATTAAAGTTTGTCAATCAAATAATTTAATTCTAATTTAACTCGAAAGTTCAAAATTGCATTAGTGACCAAACGAAACTTTTAACTTTCCCATTAATCTATTTATTTCGACAAGCATTAGTATTAACCAATTGAAAATGAGGAAACACGGTAGTATGGTATTAAGAAAAGCAGGGGATACTAGTCCAAAATGCCGTAACACAAGACGGGTACTTGTCATTTAGAAGAGGACAAAGAAGCTATAGTAGGGTAAGGTTATGCCAAAGCAGAATCCACCCGCCCCCCTATATTTTCAGTTGGGTTGAATAATGGAAACGGGAAGTAATCAGGGCGCTATGACCAAAAAGATTAAATCTTGCGATGAAGAAGATGGCATTAGCTCTTTACCAGATACCCTCATCCACCACATCCTTTCCTTTTTGTTATCAACAGAAGAGGCTGTAAAAACTGGGATTTTATCTAAAAGGTGGCGAGATCAATGGACTTATGTCCAAAATCTCAATTTCAATTACCCTTACTGCTTCAGTGACGAAAAATTGAAATGCTTCTCCAAATTCATACATAATACTCTAGTTCTCAATTCTTGTTCCAAGATCAATAAATTCAGTATCTCCCCAAGACTCAGCTCCGACAAGTACATGAGTGAGTATCAGTCTCAAATATCCTTGTGCATGCGTTTCGCTATAAAAAAAGAAGCAAAGGTGCTTACTTTGGATTTTCATCCCTCGAACCAGGGATACCGTTTGCCGCAATTCTTTTACAGCAATGATTCAGTGACTGAAATGACACTATCTAGTTGCGGCTTTTCGCTTAATGCAGATGTTAATTGGAGATCTCTTAAGGTTTTGTGTATACAGTTTGCTTACTTGACTAATCGAGTGATTAAAGATATTCTATCTGGTAGCCCCCAACTTGAATCCTTTGAGTTGCATAACTGCCAAGGTATTGGTCAGCTTGATATTGCTTCTAAGTGTTTGAAAAGACTGGTTTTAGATGGTATTAAATGGGCGCCACTGGATGTGCTTGAAATTTCTGGTCCTTATCTTGAAAAATTGGAATTTTCGCACACTTGGGAATTTAGAGGGGGTATATTAATGAACTTGCCATCTTTGAGTTGTGCTACTCTTGACTGTCAGAGATTAAATAGAATGAATCATATACGAGCTGATGATGATTATGATGATAGTGATGATGATGATGATGATGAGGAGGAGGAGGAGGAGGTTGAGGAGGATGAAGATGAGCACGAGGAAGAGGAAGAGGGCTACAAAATTTTTGTGGAAGGGGTTCTTCAGCAGGTTCAACATGTTGAGGAGCTAAAGGTAGGGGCTTGGTTCATCCAGGTAAATTCTTCTTGTTATATATGACTCACTATTTTCCATTTTACCATGGAAATACATTCGTAAATATTTATTAGACTCACAATTGTAATTCACAAGTTATGACTCCTACAATTATAAATACATATTTAAGTTTCAGCCGAGTCTTTAGATGCCAATATCTATTTCAAGAAAAATTCTCCAAAATAGACCTGGAAAATGAAACTGCTTTTCCTCGTTTTGACTTTAGTCCCAAACAGCTTCTTGAGGGCAATATTTTTATTCCTCTCGTTTTCTCTCTAATTTTGGACTAATGAGGGATTACTTTATGAAAAAGAATGTGTTTTTGAAGGTCCATTAAGTTACTCATGGAATTATAGGTGCATATTGGTGTATATACATATTAGTATAGTATAAATTTTTTGCAGGTGGATAAATGAGAATTAACATCTTTAAACCAGCAGGATAATCGTTTAAAGATTACTATTTTGTTACCAAATGTATAGGGGGTACTATAATTTTTGCATGTTCTTATGCTTTGATACTAGTAACTGTTATTGGAAATTGAACTTCTGCACTTGTTCTAACTTGCTTATTTCAAATCTTAGGAGACTGTCAATAATGGAGGTGAATGGTCAAACTTCTCCACTGTCAAACAGCAAATGCTTAACTGTGATTGTTCCTTGTTTTATTACGGCCCTTCCTGGGATTGCAATCTTACTTAGCAGTTCACCTGGGCTAGAGAAATTGCGTATAATGTTGGAATCGGGCAAAAGTGGGCAGGTAATTTTTTATTACAACCAAATGTATAGACTCTAACTGCGTATTTTAAGCTCACTGGGATTAAGCATTGGTTTGCGATCATCTGTGTTGATACCTTATATGCATTTTAATTGTTCAACCTTTATGAGTTATTCCTCATTTTCATCAAGTAAAATGAATAAAGCTAATTTCATTTTAGTACTATAACTTGGTAGAATTTAGTGCTACACATACTACTGGTATGTATTTTCAATAAAATCCAAGCCCTAATAAAGTTACTCGGCAGTGTGAATTTCCTACAGGATTTCAGGAATTCAGTCTCTTGGTAGAGAAGTATTGGATGTCATACAAGAAAACTATTAATCCTTTGTCGCATCTCAAAACCGTTCATATTATTGGCCTAAATGCCGATTACCCCGAGTATAAACTTGTGCTGGAGTTTGCCGAGTTTCTACATGGGAATGCTAGAGTGTTGGAGGAGATGATGATAGCTGAACATGCTAGCAGAATAGATTTTGTGCATGAAGTTTCTCGAAAGTTGTGGAGCATGCAGAGATCTTCTCCTAATACTATTGTAAAGTTTCACCGTGATGTTGAAGAATTCTGTTGATTCTTTCTTCAATACGCAAGCAGATGCCTGTCTGTTCATAGTAATGACTATGCTTATGGGTTCCATGCTATGGTTCTGTTTTCCTCTTTGTGGATATTGAACAGCAATTGATACTCTGGTATATGTTATATTTTAAACTTGAGGTTGCCGCTGATGCATATAGTTTCTATTCAAATATATATTTTTCACCTTCTGTGAAGGCAAGGCAAGGCAAAGCAGATAATGCTCGTATTTTACTTCTCGATTTATCAGTCTGTTCATTACAACCAAACACACAATCCTTTTATCTTGTTATATAATTCTTTTTCTTTGCCTTTCATAGCTCTAGTCTCAGACGAGTCCTTTCTCCAAGCTCAGTCCCCGCAAGACAATACACGTGTTAGAATGACAACGCCGATAGGGAGACAACGCAGCCAATTTGACACCCTTGGTAATGGATAATAAAGGGAAAAAAAGAAAAAGAAAAATAAAGAAGACAAGGTTTAGAGGGTTTACCCAGTTCATCAATTTCTTTATATGTGGAAGTAGAATATCCTTGCATTTGGCAGGTTCCTCTCTGCTCTCCCATTGGTTCTTTATTTGTACTGACCCCTTCCTTTTGGTTGCAGAGTTTGTGGGGGCAACCGCACCACCTCTGCTCTTTGGCTTGTTAGCCAAGTGAGGTTGAGGGGCACTGGTATCTCCAATAACTCTTTTGTCGTTTGTTATAGGGTAAACAAGAGCAGAAGTAGCAGCACTCCATGAGAACTAAAGTATTAGTTGTATTTGAATTATATTATTAAAAGAATTCCTTAAAAGGTAGAGGTAAATAATTAGTTAAGTAGAACTCAATTGGATTAAACTAACAATTAAAGAGAACCAAACTCTTTGGTTCTTTATTTTCTTTTTACTACTGTCTGCGGAGTAGCTAACTTTAATTTTTTGTTTTTTTTTTTGGATTAATACTTATTAATCACTTTTAATAAAAATATTATTTTTATTTAAAATAAATTCGATTAATTACTTTTTTATATTTAAGGAAAAACTAATACTATTTTTATTACAAAATTACCGTCTTTTAAAATATGCAACAAAACGATAAAGTAATTTATTTTCTAAAAAATCAAACTTATATACTTTTTAAAAGATAAAGTATATACTAAAGGCTTCTAAGAAATTCAACTCAAAGATCTAACATGTGTTCCCAAGGTCCCCCAATCTCAGGTGTCCTTATCCGGTCTCCGTTTAGGGAAACTAGTTGATCATCAAGGTGACCGCTATCATGAATAATAAATAAATAATGAAATACTTCAAATTTAAATTTTTATTATTTAATATCCGTTGAAAAGCAGCACTGCAGCATCCAGCTGCCAGCAATATATTTTTTGGCAAGTGTTTTGGTCCTTTCGGCACTCGGCAGTTGGCGAACCAATCTGGTATGACATGTAGCTTCTAGAAACCGCACGCGCCGCCGCACAAAAAAACCGCCAAACGGCGCAACAACATGTGCGTGTAAAGTGGTGCCACCAAAAAGAAAGCAACACCCCAGCTCTCTCTTTCTCATCTTCACCTTCCAATAACACGCACTCGGTTACTCCTCCCCCCCTCAAAAAAAATAAAATAATAATAATAATAAAAAAAATAATCCCACCGAAAGTTAGGGTTTCCTCAGTTTTTGATTTTCTTATAATTCAATTCTCGAGTAGAGAAATCTTCACTGTTAATTTCGTTGCAACACTTAAAACAAAAACCCTAGGTAATATTCCTTTCACGTGATTTTTGTTTTGATACTGGCTCGTGACATCTATTTAAATGGCTCTAATCGGGGATGCACTCCGTCAAGCATTCATGCCGAAGCACGAATATGAGAGTCTTCGTGAAGAAGATAAAGCATGGATCAAGCTACAAAGGCCAGTTTTAGTGTCAATTTTAGCCGCTATTTGTTTCTTGATTTTAGTATGCACAATTGTTAGCTTGAAGATTGTGTTTCCTGGTGATAGTGGAAAGAGGCCGTTTTGTAGTGACAGGAGACTTCAGCCTTTGCAGATAAATATGAAAGGAGGTGGTGATTCGGATCTATTTCCTGGTGCATTTTATCTTACAGATCAAGAGACTGTCGATTATTATTGGATGGTTGTGTTTATTCCTTCTCTTGTTATTTTCTTGATATCCGCTGCTTATCTTTGTGCAGGTAAATGACTTCTCTTTTCTTCTGTTTAGTTTTTGGTTGAAATCATTGTTGTTTTTTGGTTGCCCATAGAGTGTGTATGAAAATTCTAAAATATGCAGGAATGCGATTCAATAAATTGTTACCAATTTCAATTATTTTAACTTTAAAAACAAAGGCATTTTCAAGTAAATAAAATCACGCCATAAATGATATAATGTGATTGTGCAAAAACTCAGTAGAAATGAATTCTTGCAATTTGATTTACGTTAAACAAGGTCAAAATGTTAGAAAGTAAATGGTAAAATTTCAAGGTGTTGTCCTTGATAATGTAATATGAAAATGTGGTTTTGGAACATGAAGAAATGTATGTTTTAGTTCTCAATCTTCAATAGGTCATTGAGCGAAATGGATTATAAAATTGAGTCATGGGGAATTGGTTTTGGGCGTTCGGGGTTGAAGAATTGAGATTCTGGATTGGCATGTAATTGGGGTATTGATGTTGTTGATTATTCGGTATCTCATGGCTTTCTTATGCATGATACAGGGCTAACCGTTGCTTATTCTGCTCCAGCAAGACATGGATGCTTAACGGTGGTTGAAAATAATTACTGTGCTTCAAAAAGGGGTGCGTTCTACAATGTTTTGATTCAATGCTGACATTATTTAACAGGTTTCTCCATGGGCTAGAATGCTAAGGAGGTGCTTTGATAGGGTTTAGTTTGGCAGCTTCTATCGCACTCACTTCACAGAATGGTAGTTAATACATTTTTGCAAAATACTAGTAGTAGTGCCTCAAGATTCAAAACAAACACGCAGTTTGAGGGAACTGTAAAAGAGGGAGGGTGTAGCAAGTTCTTTTAGGGATATACAACAAGAAATTGCCAGTATATTCTTCATATTGTTTTCATTAGTCGTAGATGTGCATATGTGTCTCATTTGAATCATCATAGATGTGCTGTCTTTTACAATGTGTTCTAATATCTGATTTCTGCACCAAAGAGTTGCTTAGGAAAAAAGCTACAAACAAAAATTAGGATTATGTAGTTGTCCAGATTAAGACTTTGTATTGGTGCCAGTAAGGATCAGAGAGTTCAATCACTTTATTTTTTAATCTTTTTCTATTTTATTTTCGTGGAGGAGGAGTCTCTTAAGGCACTATAGTTGCCGATTACTCTCATTCTTATCCTTGGTATCTGGTTATGAACCTTGGAAGAGAAAGGGTTAGATGGAGATTCCTTTCCCTATTAATATATTTGACAGATATCAATGTGAAAATTGAACGATAAATTCATGCTTAACATCGCTCGAATAATATTTTCTTGTTTTATTTTCCTTTTATTGTGAGTCGGTGCTTTTATGTGAGGGCTTGTATACTATCTCACTTCTCTACAACCATGCCCAAGTCAACAACATAAGAAAAAGTTAAGAAAACAAAGAAAAAAATATTTAAATGGATTAGTGCAATTTGAATTCTAGAAGATTTGGGAAAGGGGATGAGCGAATGGTTGATAGACTGTTGCGGAGAGTCATAAATAATGCTGTCTTTAGAAAACTCACCTTCACTCAGATATACCTTCTTGATAAGAAAATGAATAATGAATTACATTTGTACTTGCAAACAAAAGAATTAGTCAAAGTAAGTTAAATGTTTCTGCATTCAGTCTTGAAAACTTTTGGGTCTTGGAAGATTAGCTTTACAACTGTCCTATTAAAAGTTAATCATTCAACATGGTCTGGTGCTATTTATGCATTTCATCTGAGTTCATTCCTCCCGTCATGCTGAACAGTAAGGGAAAGAAAGGAAATTAAGACTATTATTTGATCTCGCCTAATGTGTAATCATGGTGGTGCTGTATTGCATTAGATGTTGAAGCGGTGGTTAAGTTAGCTAAGTTGTCTGTTAAATTGAGTACTTTGTGACTATTTTTATGATATCTGTAGGTGGAGTTCGATGTCTGTCCATTTTGAATATTGTCTTTGCCATAATCTTTGGTCTTCTTGCGCTCTTTCTCGGATCAAGCCTCCTGACGCTAGGGAGTAGTTGCTCCTTACCTTTGTTTTGGTGCTATGAGATTTCCACATGGGGGATGGTGATTTTATATGGGGGAACTGCCTACTTTTTGAGAAGGAGAGCAGCTACAGTTCTTGATGATGGTGATTTCAGTGGCAGAAACCTTGGTTTGGAAATGTTAGAGGCAAACACCTTACAAGTCACACCGGAGGTCGAAAGGCGTGTTTCTGAAGGTTTCAGGGCATGGATGGGGTCATCTCTCCTATCTTCTGATGATGAAGATGAACCAGACACTAACTCAGAAGCGCCTCATATGACCCGAACTACTTCTTACAGGCAGAAGGTGTGATGTTGCAATCAAGTAGTTCTGATGGTGGGTAAGCAGATTTTTCACGGAGTTACCTCAGGAGAAAGCATATGAAGGGAATGGATTTCAATTTTGGCTTCTCAAAATGCCCAATTGGTACTGCTTTTGCTGGTAGTAACATTAGATGAATGACCAAGACTCGGATTTGGATGCTGTCCACTTGAGTGGAATGCCCGTGGCGCTTCACCCTTATTTAGGTATTATACATCATAGGTTGTAAATAATTTTACGACAATCTGTCCTTTCTATGTTGTAATCCAAAGTCACGGGAAAGAAGCCAGTTATAGCTCACAAAGTGATCGAGACCAACTGAATCTTGTGTTTTGTTGCTAACATTTCATGCTTCAAATTTTCCTCAACTTCGCTAAATTAGTGCATGGAAGTCTGCTAATACTGTACCTTCATTTCTTAAAATCCGTAAGCTTCTAATGGTTGAAATTTATAAAATAATCTAAATATTTTAATGGTATAAAATAATAAATTTATTAATATAGAATTTATCTAAAAATTTTATTATTTTACATTAGAATTTAATTTAGATATTAAATAATTTAATATAAATTTAATTATATAGAATTTTAAATTAATTTTTATTCAAAGCATGTAGATTTGAAATTTACAAATAAATTTTATAGATTTCAACAAAATATAATATTTGGACTTGTAAAATTTTTTATAAATTTTAATTAAATATAATATAATATTTAAAAAATATAGATATAACTGGTATTGTGAACTCATATACATATATAATTTTAATTAAATTTTTTATAGGTAACTCAATATGAAATGAAAATAGAAGATCTTGTACTAAACAAATTAAAAAATTGGAACCATATAAAAATATAATGTAAAATCTTAGCATCCAATAGTTATCTCTTAAAGACGAGCTTTTGTTCCAACTTAAAATTTTGGTGCCAGAATTTGTAATAATATAGAATTGATTCATGTTATGCATTATTTGAAGAAAATTTGTTGAAGATTTTGAATATAGTGTTTAGTATAAATTTCGTTTTTATGTAGAATACCGTATTCGAAAACTGATATAATACTTCTTTTTTTGAGACAAATTGTCCCGTATTTCTTTTGAGAAGAATTAATACATTATTTTTAAACTTACAGTAAAAATAACATCTTATTCGATTAATTTTGTAATTTTGTTAAAGATAATTCAATATACATATCAGTTTCTAATGGGCCAAATCTTTCCCGAAGAGCTCCAAATTTAAAAGCCCAAACTGCAATTCAATCCAACAGCTTCACTAAACCCTAGTCTCTCGCGCCTGCCCTTCGATCCACTCACTCTTCACCTCTCTTTTGCACACAGGGAGAGATTGGCAACAACCAAGCAGCATGTCGGCCACCTACGACTACGACGACACGACTGGCGGCGCAGGCCGCTCGAATTACGATGAGCAGAGCGGCTTTCAGCGGCAAGAGCTAGGTTACGACCCGAACTATGTTCCAGATTCAGTGAAATCGTTCGTAGTACATCTTTACCGTCACATAAGAGAAAAGAACGTTTACGAGATCCATCAGATGTACGAAACCTCTTTTCAGACCTTATCGGAACGCCTTTTCAAAGAAACACCTTGGCCGTCTGTTGATGCCGTTGCTCATTACGTCGATAATGATCACGTTTTCTGCCTCCTTTATCGCGAGATGTGGTTTCGCCATCTCTATGCTCGTTTATCTCCTACTCTTAAGCAGAGGATTGATAGTTGGGATAATTATTGCAGCCTTTTTCAGGTATTTCCTCCATTTTTTAAAATTAGCTCTAGTGTTTATTTAACTCTTCTCATACTTATCATGGTGTTTGGAAAATTGCAAAATGCAAGAATTTAGTCTAATTGAAATTAATCAAATCATGCTAAAAGGAGTATGATTTTGCAAGAATACCTCCAAACGAGACGGTATCTTACTTATTTATATCTAATTAATTTTTTTCTTACTTGTTAGTTTTATCTTTGTGGAAATAGGTGGTGCTGCATGGTGTAGTGAATATGCAATTGCCTAACCAGTGGCTGTGGGATATGGTGGATGAGTTTGTTTATCAGTTTCAGAGTTTTTGTCAGTATAGAGCTAAGATGAAGAATAAGTCTGAGCAAGAGATTGCGCTTTTGAGGCAAAATGATCAGGTATTTCATCATTTATCTTTTTGACTGTTGGAAAGTCTAAAAATGCAACAGCAGAATAATTTGAATTTTATTTAGGCCGTGCTTGTGTTGTGAAAGCGCACAGCTGCTGCATTCAGTTCTTTTAACTTAAATGTAAGAATTCATTTCAATTGCCCTTGATTTATTCCGAACAAGGCCCATATGTTTTGCTTGGTTTGTTAGTGACAAAAAAGAAAATAAAAAAAATCACGTTAGGTCTATGGTCTTTAAACTATACTGAACTGATTTAATTCGTGACAGGCTTGGAATGTGTATGGGGTGCTCAATTTCTTGCAAGCATTGGTTGAGAAGTCAAGTATCATCGAGATATTGGAGCGGGAGAAGGAAGGACTTGAACAATTTACTGCTACTGATGGGTATGATTACAGTGGTGGAAGTAATGTCTTGAAGGTGCTGGGTTATTTCAGTATGGTTGGTTTGTTGAGAGTCCATTGTCTTTTAGGTGACTACCATACTGGCCTGAAGTGCTTGCTCCCAATTGACATTAGTCAACAAGGTGTTTATACCAGTGTTATAGGAAGCCACATAACTACCATTTATCACTATGGTTTTGCTAATCTTATGTTGCGAAGGTACGTACATGCTACTCATACTGCCTCTCCATCTTAAGGAATTAAGACAGAGAGACCTATCTTCATGCTATGTTTCTTTTTTCGTCTCATTATGTTTCTTATTCGTGATGCTATTTTTGGTTGTAAATGTGGACTCTGTACACTATTTTCTTATCTTGTTTAATTTCTAAAAACTTCTTTATTTTTTTAAGGTATGTGGACGCTATTCATGAGTTCAATAAAATCCTGCTGTACATATACAAGACCAAGCAATATCATCAGCAATCTCCCCAATATGAGCAGATTCTAAAGAAGAATGAACAGATGTATGCCTTGCTGGCAATTTGTCTTTCACTTTGTCCTCAAATAAAGCTTGTTGAGGAGACTGTGAATTCTCAATTGAGGGAGAAGTATGGTGAAAAGATGATTCGCATGCAAAGATATGATGATGAAGCATTTGCCATGTATGATGAGCTCTTCTCATATGCATGCCCTAAGTTTATTACACCTTCAGCCCCAAGTTTCGAAGAGCCCCTGGTAAACTACAACCAGGTATGCTCTATCCATTGTATATGAGCAGACTTGATACGAGAATGTCGATTATAAGTGCACACTTTTTTCAATAACCCTTCCTTATTTTTGCTGCCTATCTAATTAATCATCGAATTAACTTTGATATTTCAAGGATAAAATGGATTAGTTTAAGTTGAGCGAAGAATTTAATGAAGCTTTATGTTACTGAAAGTATTTGGTTATAGTATGTTGCTGTATTCAATTTCAATATAAAAATAGGGAAGTTGAATGTGTATGCCAGAAAAGAAGTGTGAACAAGGAATAAAGAATTGACAGTGGAGGGGTATCTTAGTTGTAAAAGCTAGAGGTGTTTTAAAATAAAAGTAGAAAAGAGCTTAGAATGGATGCTATTCTTCTCTTCCTAAAGGTTTGGTAATTGGATTTTTTGGTGCTATAAGATTAGCACTTCTTTTCTAGATATCTTAGTTGTTAGCTTTGATATTACAAAGAAGCAATGGAAGTGTTAGTTGAGCTATGAAGCTAAGAAAGCTTTATGTTACTGGAAGTATATGGTTATAGTATATTGCTGTATTCAAAATTCAATATAAAAATAGGGAAGTTGAAACTGTATATGAGAAAGAAGTGTGAAAAGGGGTAGGAAAAGCTAGAGGCCTTTAAATTAAAAGTAGAAAAAGCATACGTGGGATGCTATTCTTCTCTTTTGGAGGACTTAGTAATTGGATGCTTGTGATGCTAGGATGCTTCTTGTATGAAAAGCAACATTAGCTTTCAAGCTAATGCCTTTTCAACTGTCAGAAGACGAGCTTAATTTTGCATGCACTAGAATGTCTGTGAGCACTGGTGTGCTGTTTAGGAAATTAATATCCGACCTTTCTTTTTAACTTCTCCTATATTTTTTTATCAAGTTTTACGACTTAAATTGTGGGTTATTGACATTGCTGCTTCAATTAGTCAGTTTTGTCCATCCACTTTTTTTTTTTCTCTGTACATGCATGTATTTTGTCATTTACTAATGTTTATTTTTTTACAGGACGCATACAGGCTGCAGTTGAAGCTTTTTCTTTATGAAGTAAAACAGCAGCAGTTGTTATCAGGTGTCCGGACCTTCCTGAAAGTGTATTCAACTATAACCCTTGCGAAGCTTGCCAATTACATGGAGGTGGATGAAACCACTCTAAGGTACACGTTTTTTATTACTTGATTTTTATCATTCAATAACTTGCTCATCGGATGAGATATAATATGATATTGTGTATTTCAGGACTATCTTGATGACATACAAGCACAAGACTCATGCTGTTGACTCTGAGGGAAAGATTATCTCTAATGCTGATGTGGATTTCTACATCGATGATGTATGCCCTTTTTTTTGTCTGTTTTCTTGTTTGTGGACTTGCACGTGTTATGGCAACATTAGAATCTTATCATCGTGGGCTTCCATTTGTTTGCCGCGCTAGCTATTAGCAATAATTTTGTTATGAGTGGTCATGAAACTCTTGTCCCTCAGAAATAATATCGGGATTGAGAATGTTACATCCAAGTATGCAATATAGGTTACTTTCAAGAAATCCTCTGAAAAGAGATGTTTAGTGTCCTTTAAGTTCTTGCAAGGTTTCAGTTTCTGTTGCATGGAGATGACATTTTATTTTCGGTTGCAGGACATGATTCACGTGGTTGAATCAAAACCAGTGAAGCGGTATGGTGATTACTTCTTGCGGCAAATTGTCAAGGTATACATTATCGTTTTCAATGATAAATTTTGTCGCAGTTGCCACTTTTTCTTAAATAATTCTTTTTTCTCATTTACTGTTACAGCTTGAAGGGGTGATAAATGATATGGACCGGATAAAGCTGGAATGAGGCTCTCTAATTTTCTAGAATTTGACCCCATTCCTTAGGCAGAGATTTTGTTTATTTATTGACGTTTTCATGCAATATTCTTTTTGGCCTAGTGCAACATGGTTAGCTTTGAAATGTAATTTTCTGCTGCTCTGCTTATGAAGGACATCAATGTATTTGGAATACTGTACACTTGAAGGAGACAATGATATAATTTTAATTACGCATTTTGGCTGAAAGGATGAGGTGCTTGTAACGATTGGAAATACCTATGCAGAAGTGTATTTATTAGACTTGTTACAGCTTGAACGGGAAGTGACTGGTGGTTGTCAACGTGCAACACACGAAAACTAACAAAACTAGTCATGTGATAAATTTGAAGATAACATTATAATTAGAGTGCTTATTATTGGCTTTCATTAAGCAATGTTTATTCAATCCTAATTTTTTTTCTTCTTTTTATTATTTTATTCTGATTCCGATGCTTTGGAATAAAATATAAATAATCATTGATATGGAAGTTTATTATAGAGCCCTTTTGTCATTCTGGCAATTGGCTCAATAACACGAAACTTTTGCTAGGCATTGGTGCGAAACATAAATCAACAGCAACAGCAACAGCAACAGCGTTCCTGTTGACATATATAATTGTTTTGTGCTTAAAAAAGAACTACAGTTGTGTTTATTGGACATGTTTGACATCGGCCTCATGTTTTGACTCTTTGAGTTGAACGTTAGGTCTCTTGTCTTTTAGCTTCTACCTTTTTAGGTTTATGTATTTGTTTAATATGCTTTCTTGCATCTGAACTTCCACGGAACAGCTCGTCCCAACTCTGATCAGTCAGCGCATGTCAAAACTGCTCAATTAGAACTGGTATTTCGTTCTTCAAACCCCCCTAAATAAATAATATTATCTCTGCCACACATATTAGCAAGTGATCAAAACTTTAACTTAACAGCTTTATGCTCTGTTTTCGCTCTCACAACTTTAAAGAAGTAAAACCTACCAGCATGGCACTTGCATTTCAAATGGGGGGAGATAAACTAGGAAGGACACTGCTATCTCTCTTCAAGCTAACATGGATTTTGATGGTTGAACAGGGTGACAGCTTCCGAGAACAACAACAATGGTACGGTGCGTAAGATGTTGCTTGCACAACTCCATAAAGTTAGTTAACATGATCATCCTCGTTTTTGGGATTGGAATCATCATTTACTCACTTTGGCTTGAACGCCAGTGGCATCACCGCATTTCCAAGCTTCCTGTTTCACCTTCTCCAAATCCAAAACCATGGTATATTTCTCATCACTGTTCATCTACTCGTTATAAACATTTCTTGGTTCATCACTGTATCTATTTGAATGTTTTAAAATGGTTGCATTTTATAATTCTTTACAGAAATAATTCTATCCACATTACTGTTGTTAAATGAAAAGAAAGACCTTGATAAAGTAATTTCCATTTTTGCGTTGAACATTCAGCCTTCTTTTTATCTTATTAGTTATTACAAGATATCCTGTTTTGCAATTGCAGGTTTATATTTATATGTTTGGCTATTGGTATTGCTGTTTCTTTGAGCACTCTCTATGGTTATGTGGTGGCTAATTACGTCGGCCCTTATACTCTTTGTGCTGTATCCTTCTGACTGAACTTGGTCAATCTCATATCTTAATTTATTTATTACACTAACATATACATGCATATATTTCACTATTTGATCATTCTTCAAGTTACATATACTCCTTGACCTGGTTTCTGCTATAGTATATTTTCATCATCTGCTGCCTTCTTTTGCTTGAAGCTGGTGTTATCATCATAATATTCTTCAAGATGAACTGGATATCGGTATGCTTGCTTGACATTGTCCAATCTGTAGATACATATAAGATGGGGTTCTTTTAGCACTGAAAAATTCCTATGCATTATGTAGCAGCTGATACTTCCTTCAATTCTTCAACATTGCATGTCTTATTTGCCTTTTTTTGTTGTCTCCTCCGATAGGAACTCATTGCATGTGTTGATGAGCTTCATAAAGAGTTTGCGAAGTTTGTGGTCTTCCATGTGAAGTTAACTCGCACGATTGTACTATTGATCTGGGCAGCACAGGTGACATTCGACCTTCTTTCTTACAAAGCAAAAGGCATTAAAAACTAACGTGTTACAGTTTTTATTGCTTGTCTGAAAAGAAAAAGGAAAGAATGAAACTGATATTGGTAATAATAACAATACGTTTGGCAGATAAATGCTGTTGCACTTGCTGTGGTATTCTGGGCAATAGGAATAGAGCCAAGAACACACTGCAATGAGAGACATAGATCCCCATTTACTCAATCATTTCTGGTGCCAGATTCTCCTGAACCTGATAGCTCAACACAAGCCTTTAGAGGACGTGGTGATGTTTCAGAAGAAGACAATTCAAGGGGAAGTCTGTTTTCATATATTGATGGCATAATGAGAGCACGATTTCAGAGAAGAAATGATACCAGTTGATATCCTCCATTCTGCTGCTGTATGTACCAAAATTTTTTGCAGGCCTGCAGTTGCTGTTTGTAGGTGGCAAGTGTTGTTGAGAGGCTCATGGTCATATCAAAAAGGAAGTTCTAACATTATAAATGACACCCCGATACTTGGAATTGGATTAATTATTTAAAATACTTATAGAGTTTAGTGTAAATATAGATTTTTTTAAAGAAAAGAAACTTAAGGATTTATTTACATCTCAATACTTTATTCCATATTGAGAAAAGTACGAAATCATCATTGAATTCGAGTATTTGATGTTTAAAGTTTGACTACACTTTAATTCCTTGAATGTTAAATCTAACTAGTCTCTATTTTAAATAGTTTAATCCTCAGAATCACTGTAATTTTCTTTTATTATCAATAGTGATATAAAGATTAAAATTGCTAATTCTGAAAAAAAAGACAGAATTAAATTGCATATTAAGGTAAATCTGATAGCTGGTTCAGTAATTAAGACTTCAAAATTAACGAACAAAGAACTGGTTTTTTAAGACAACCAAAAAAACACAAGATACTGAACACTGACACCTTCACGCAAAAATAAAACACTCCTTTCTCCCTCTCTCTCTCTCTCTCTGTGAATCTCCCTGCCTCTAAAACAATGGACCCTCTGAATTCTAACGAGTCTTCTGCTTTCAAGAACGTACCCAGAGCTGCTGATATCCCAGTTTATGCTGTAATTCTTCCTTAACGCTCTTGTTTACTTTCAAGTAACTGTAGAAAATACATTTACTCGCATCACTTGTTTCACTATTTTCTGCGGTAAAATCTAAAATCATCATCCTTTTAATTCTTGATATGGTTATAGTAGTTGATGACTAGCTTATATGGAAGCAGACGCTTATGATATTTTTACCAGAGTTTGAAGTATTTTTCATGTTTTGCTTGAGTAAACAGGTGATGGTTGCTTATAGTGAAGACGCTAGTCCAGTTAAGCTGAATTTGGGCATTGGTGTTTATAGAGAAGAGGTGGGTGTCATTAATTTGCATAGTAATTACTTGCAATACGATTCAGAGTTGCATTTTGATCTGATTGTGTAATTTTTATCTCTACATGTCTCCTCATTACTCTTTAGAGTCTAGAAACCAGCCACCACATGCTTGAAGTCGGGTTGGTGACTTTAATTTTTTAATTTGTTTTTATTTAATTGGCTTGCGGCTGGTGCGAACTCTAGACGTCAAAGCCTTGGATCCAGTGTCACTTGAGTCAAGGCTCATTGGTGGTGGTTGGTGACATAGTGGAAGAGCTAAGCTTGCAGAGGCGTCCCCTTTCTGCTTTCATGTTAATTTTCTCACTGCGCTTAATTGTGATATAACAGGATGGAAAACCTCATGTCTTGAATGTAGTTAGACGAGCTGAGCAGCTACTGCTTCATGACAAGTACGGTAGTATATCAGTGCCTTCTTCGTTGTTTATCTTGCTATAGTTATTAAAATTTGATTTACTTGATTTCCAGGTATGCCACCAAGGAATATCTCCCAATTACTGGGTTGACAGAATTCAGTAAATTGAGTGCAGAGCTTGTTTTTGGTGCTGGCAGGTACATTGGTTTAACCTGCTTCATAAAGCTGACAAACTTATGCATAACATGCAGGATTTAAATATTTTGCATTTTGTTGAGAATTAGAAATTTGCTTGTTCTAGTATTTCATTGACTCATTTTTCTTCTCGGGGACTTTGCTTTCTGGGGCAAGATGCCATTCTTAGCTGATCCCATATTCATCTTCTTGAAAATAGCCCTGCTATCACTGAGAATAGAGTGACTACAGTCCAGTGCTTGTCTGGTAGTGGTTCACTGAGGATTGGAGCTGAGTTTTTAGCAAAACATTACCACCATGTAAAGCATTTCCTGTAGTTACCTGTTGTTTTGCTATTCTTTCATTTCTTGTAAGTGGTTGTTGTAGGATGTTAGTTGACCTTTTTTCGTCTACCTTGATGTGCAGCACACAGTGTACCTTCCCCAGCCAACATATGCAAATCATCCAAACTTTTTCTTATCAGTTGGTCTAGCTTTGAAGACTTACCGATACTATGATCCAAAAACACATGGGCTGGACTTTCAAGGTTTGTATTATGTAGGATATTTCTGTATAACTAATTCTTTCTCATCACTCATATTTTTAATTTTGTGAGGTGGACTTCTATTAGTTCTTTAGTCATAGCTGATATCATTCAATTGTACCTATGTCGTGTTTTCCCATATTTAACTGCAGCATTTTCTCATCTAGTGAGAGCTTGTTACAAAAGATGCTGTTTTCTGGAGCAGCATTGCCTGAAATTGGTGCCAAATGTTGTGATTTCCTTTGCTGCGTGTTCAATTGATTTCATCATTTGTATATTTTATTTACGTTAGGACTATTGGAAGACCTTGGTTCTGCACCATCAGGTGCCATTGTGCTTCTCCAAGCATGTGGCCACAATCCTACTGGTGTTGATCCAACTCTCGATCAATGGGAGCAGATCAGGCAGCTGATGAGGTTTAAAGGAATATTACCTTTCTTTGATTGTGCTTATCAGGTAAACAACTTTTGGAATAAAGTTAAAAAACTTCAGCTTTCCTTGTAACCATGATAACTTTCATCTCTTCAATTCCTTGGATCCTTTTCTTACTGATGGGATTCCAACCAATTCAGGGTTTTGTAAGTGGAGATTTGGATATGGATGCACAATCAATCCGAATGTTTGTCATGGATGGTGGTGAATGTCTCGTAGCTCAATCTTATTCAAAGATTATGGGAATATACAGTGAACGTGTTGGTGCACTTAGTATTGTAAGGCAGTAGCATTTACCAATTTGTGTAAATGCTGTCAACCAGAGCAGCTGTTTCATTTCTTCCATAATCGTAGCATTCATTAGAGCATTTGCGTATACAATTTTCTTGATGTTTCTTCATCAAAATGTTGTCTGGCATTTCACTTTTCTGGTTATTGGGTTATTTGATTTTAAGTTCAATGTTTCATAGGTGTGCAAGACAGCAGATGTAGCAAGCCGGGTCAATAGCCAGCTGAAACTTGTGATCAGACCCATGTACTCAAACCCACCCATTCATGGGGCAGCCATTGCAGCTGCCGTCCTAAAGGACAGGTACTGAGATGACTATTTGTTTGTCTTCTTGGTCAAAAACCAATAAACTTCTATACTTAATTATAACCTACATCTCAGTTTTGTTCTCAACTCAAGAGTAGGTCGTAAATAGAAATGTGCACCCACCATTTATTGCAACTAAATTAAAGTAATGCATAGAATGGGATACCTTCATTTTTTCTTTTCTTTTCCTTTGTTGATAAAGGCTTTCCACTTTCCAAGGGTTGGGGGAGGGTCATCTATTATATGAAATAATGATGATATCAATTGAACCAAATGAGGGTAATCATTAGTTGCTTAATGGATGAAAGAAGAGTTAATAGATATAGCGATGATAAAATGGTCAAGTTTGTTTTGATGAGATTTGTATCTGATATCTAAGTGTCAATTTCTGTTTTTAAGTCTTTCAATTCTATGTTTGAAGGGAACTGTTCACTGAATGGACTGTTGAGTTGAAGGCAATGATTAAACGTATTACGAACCTGCGCGGGCAACTTCATGATGCTTTATGTGACAGAGGTAATCCTACTAGACATGCAGTGCTTGTGTTGAAAGAATTACTCAGTTGATCTAATTGAAGCACAATAACATAAATCTATTAAGAAATGCTTCCAAAATCAGAGCCCTTCTTTATTTCATGGAGCCTTAGGCGAGCGCCTTAGCTAAGGACCGGCCATATAAACAGCAAATATGATCCTCAATGCTCATAGAGGTAAACATTGGCAGGAACACCTGGGGACTGGAGCCACATTAAAAGGCAGGTTGGAATGTTTACCTTCTCTGGTTTGAATGAGGAGCAAGTTGCCTTCATGACGGAAGAATACCACGTCTACATGTCATCTGATGGGTACCTAAATCTATACCTGTCCTTCAAAAATCTCTCATTTTAAATTTTTTATATCAACCATTAGTTGTCAAGCAAGAGAACTTTTTCAAGACTGCAATGTAATATATAGTTGTTGAACTTGACTGCTTCATGATATAGTTTTCTGCTCTATGTTACAATCAGCTATTTAGCTTGGTGCAGAAAACAGGACTAATTAAGCTTGTTTCTATCGACTTGTCCATGGAACAGGAGGATTAACATGGCAGGCCTGAGCACTAAAACAGTCTCCCATCTTGCGAATGCGATCCATGCAGCTGTTACCCAGATACCATCATAATCAGTCGATGGTAATTTTGTTTTGTTTTGCTCGAGGGAGAGATGGGCCTCGCATTTTATTCTTCGTGTGCGATGGTATGCTTTGGGCCTATCACTTGGATTCAAAATTACAAAGATCAAAGGCTGATCTTTTTCCCCTTAAAAGCTTTCTGAAAGAGAGGATCAGTTCACTCTTTTTGACTTTTGTACTTTAATCAAATCTTCATTTTTATGTGTTTGATAAGGAAAAGAAAAGTTTGTACAGAAAAGTAGGTCCAAGATTCCTTTATATAATATTCTTTTCTTAGTATATAATTATTGTTTTACTTCTAGAGATAATTTTTTTTTTTTAAATAAATCATTAGAGTACATAAAATATTGAGAATTAATATCACTTTTATTCTTTAATGATTATTTTGGAGGTTGTTGGTAGAAGGTAAGGCATACCGTGTAACGCCGCAATGAATATATCTATCTAGGGAATGGTGGAATTTGATAAAATGGTTTTCTCGAGGAACGTGCCACCGCGTGTCTTTTCTTCACTTTTCACTTACATTTACATAATACATATATGTACAAGGGAGCTAATCCATCAAAAGCAAAATCAAACACTTCCTTTTCTTAACTGCAAAATCAAACAATTCTTTTCCGTGTCAGGAGATAACAGCCACCATCATCGCTCGCACCGTCACCGTCAGCGTTGATTGAGAGACCAGAAAACAAGTAACTTTAGGTAACTATAGTATACCCCTCTCTTCTTCGTCTTTCTATACCAGCAAGCAACTGCATACATAGAGCGTAAACCAAATAATATTTTATACAAAATGACCGATCGGAGGATAAGCGTCCTGGCAAAACATTTTGGAGTTGAAATGGACTCTCAAAATCAGAGTGCAGCGATTTATGCTTTGCCTACTTCCGGAATTCAAGAAAATTCTGTTTTCTCTCACGTTGTTCGTGCTCCCGAAGATCCTATTCTCGGCGTATGCCTCCTTTCTCTCCCTCTCTCTTATAACAAGCTACTGTATAATTTATCATCCTTACACTATTATGATCCGATTAATGATTTATTATCTATCTTTATACATCTGTTGGCTTTATGAATAGGTAACGGTGGCTTATAACAAAGATCCTAGCCCTGTTAAGCTTAATTTGGGAGTTGGCGCTTATAGAACTGATGTAATTTACTTCTCTTCCATTCAACTTAATATTATCATAACAAGTTAATTTTATTATTATTCAGTAATTGTAGAACAAAACGATATATCTAAGATTTAACAATGGCATATCTTGTATATATAGGAAGGAAAGCCTCTTGTTCTGCATGTAGTGAGGAAGGCTGAGCAGCAGCTAGTTAATGATAGGTGACATAGTTTACAGAATTCTCTTTTCTTACTTCTTTTTTGGCCAAATGCATATTTATGCCCTGAAGTTTGACTATTTACTCACTTTATCACAAATAGATACCGGAACTTGCTTTTATGTGATATTACACTTGTGTTATTCTACCTGTCTATATATATTGTACAAAGGTATCTAAATATTACCAAAAAGTAAAGTTCAGATATATGTTAGATCACATTGAAAGTTAAAGGTATTTAGATATTAGGTGTTGTTAAGTTAAATGGAGAGTCAAAATGTTAAATTAACTAATGGATATAAGTTCAAGGGCATAAATATGTATTTTGGCCTTTTCTTTTTGCTTAGTTGCTACTGCAACCACAAACTCGCTGCATGAATCTCTTATTTGCTTACCTTTCTTATATGTAGGTCACGTGTGAAGGAATATCTTCCTATTACAGGACTTTCTGATTTCAACAAATTAAGTGCTAAGCTCATTTTTGGTGCTGATAGGTGTTTATGTTTGTCTTGTTTGATTTTGGATTTTGTTGTGCAACTGCCTTTGCAATGCTCTAATGTTTGCATGATTTCTTCTGTTTCTTGAAATTAGCCCTGCCATTCAAGATCACAGAGTTACCACAGTTCAATGCTTGTCCGGCACTGGCTCTTTGAGGGTTGGAGCTGAATTCTTGGCCAGACATTATCACCAAGTATATCTCTTAATCCTTTCTTAATTCATTTGTATTCACAATTATAATGGATCCTCTTACTGTTTTTATTTGCTATGCAGCGCACCATATACATTCCCCAGCCAACTTGGGGAAACCACCCTAAAGTTTTCACTTTGGCTGGGTTATCTGTAAAAACTTATAGATATTATGATCCAGCAACACGCGGGCTCAACTTCCAAGGTTTGGAACCTTCCACTTTATAAGCTAGTAACTTTCTTATCCTTCATTTTTCTGGTTTATGTAAATATGAGATTTCACATGTTTATCTACTACTGAATATAGTTTTTCTTGTAACATCTTCAATAGATTTTCTTTAAAAGTTCTGTCCTTGTTCTCTGCTGGGTGTCTTGTGGAGGACTGCTTCGTTTTGTGGAGTTTGTGATTGCTTATATGTGATATCTATTTTAATTTGGTTAACAGGCTTGTTAGAAGATCTTAATTCTGCCCCGTCTGGAGCTATCGTACTTCTTCATGCATGTGCTCATAACCCCACAGGTGTTGATCCAACTCTTCAACAGTGGGCTCAAATCAGGCAGTTGTTGAGATCAAAAGGGTTGATGCCGTTCTTTGATAGTGCTTACCAGGTAGACTGATTTGAATGCAAGAATAGCGCTATGCATTGTAAGTTTATTAGGACCAATTTATTACGATCTTATGTCCATTTTAATTATTTTCTTGGTCTTAGGGTTTTGCAAGTGGAAGTCTGGATGCTGATGCGCAGCCTGTTCGCATGTTTGTAGCTGATGGTGGTGAGCTTCTTGTAGTTCAAAGTTATGCAAAGAACATGGGGCTCTATGGAGAACGTGTCGGTGCCTTGAGCATTGTATGACTCTGGACTCTAGGAATAATTTTCTCTACCATTTGAAGTGTACATCGCATATTATCAAACCTGAGCAGCTCTTTGATTTTGCAAATTTCATGAAAATTGCCAAATCTTATTGAAGGGGTTTAAATACATCAGAACCTAATCTTCATTTTCTTTTTCAAATGAAATTGGTATTTTTGCAGGTTTGCAGGACTGCTGATGTTGCAAGCAGAGTGGAAAGCCAGCTGAAACTTGTGATCAGGCCCATGTATTCAAATCCACCCATTCATGGCGCATCAATAGTGGCTTTTATCCTAAAAGATAGGTAACCACAAGACACTGTCCAGGCTGCCTCGTGGGATATAGAATATCAATGCTAAATCCAATTCTACTTCTTCCCAAAAATGCTTATCCTTGACCACCCATGCAAATGGGGAAAAGCTAACACTCCACTGGAGAGTCAGTTGCGGGTGGATTCCATGCTCATGATCTGTCTTTTGATGGTTTGACTGCAGGAATTTGTACAGTGAGTGGACCATTGAGCTGAAGGCAATGGCAGACCGTATAATTAGCATGCGCCAGCAACTCTTTGATGCATTGCGTGCTAGAGGTACCTATTATTCTATTTGGCAATCCTTAAATCTGCTTTATTTTCTGTCCTTCTGGTTGCCTTGTTTTAATAAAGAATTTCTACCAAACTTTTATGCAGAAGGTTTGTGTCGAGTGTTGATTAGAATTAACTTTAATTGTGATTTGATGTTGTATGCGCCATTCTGCAGCTGCTGCTGAATATGATGGTTTGGTAGTGTCTACATATTGTACCTTTGAGTTGCATGATAATGCCTGAAATCGTACACATATGATTCCTGCATATATTTTTTCGGGCACGTATGCACATGATACTGACAGATTTAGGACCAACTGGCCATGTTAAATCAGAGGAGGAATTTAAATGTCTTTTTACAAGTGCCTTCTCATGTCACTATAGAAGTAGCCTTGATTAAATTTTTCATGCGGTATCTGTTTCATATTCTTATTTGCAGGAACACCTGGCGACTGGAGTCACATTATTAAACAGATTGGAATGTTCACTTTCACTGGACTGAACTCTGAGCAAGTTGCCTTCATGACTAAAGAGTACCACATTTACATGACATCTGACGGGTAATAAGCTCTGTTCCTAGCTATCGATTTATCTGTTGCTTTTCTATATGAAAAATCATATCTGCCATTCAAACCTATCTCTAATAATTTTGCAAAATTGAGTTGGGAGGAGGCCTATGGTTAATTGGTTTTCAGCTTTCTGCTTCAGTTACCACTTTTATCCTACTGATGGGGACACTTCTAACAATTTAATTACAAGAAATTTAATGCTATAAGCAAACACTAAATAGTAAATGAAAGACTGTTGCCACCCCAATTAGAAAGCAATTGCTAAGTCTTAAAGTTCTCTCTCCCAAATGAGAAAATCCAACTTCTGCCCTTCATTTCCCTCACTACTTTCCCGGAAAACATATGTTAGTTATCGCGGTGCACGCACATGGTTATAGGACCATTCCTGGGTTCTTGACGTAAACTGTGGGTTTTTACAAGATCTGACTTAAAATTTCTAGCTCTAATTGTGGACTTTTTATGCAGGAGGATTAGCATGGCTGGTCTGAGCTCTAAGACGGTTCCCCATCTTGCAGACGCAATACATGCAGCTGTTACTCGAGCTGTGTAGATGCAAGCATCGAACACTTAATTCTTTTTCTGGCACATCACACAGGGTCGTAAATCCTCCCTTTTGTTTTTTCTGTTAGGGCATAATAATTGTAGCCCCTATATGCAGAGGGCCAAAGTGAAAAGCTTCTTCCAAATAAGTTTTCCTTGGTTAACATTTTGTATACCATAAACTTTTGGCTAGGTTCCTTTTACATGAAATGTATGTTTAATTTTAATATTCACTCCCTCTCTCCTTTGCCCCACCTTTTCTAATGCATGTTCATCTTTGGTTTCTTTTCCTTTATACTGGAAAGGTTTTGAAAGAGAGAGAGAGACGTGATAATAAGTTATATTTTGTAATTAGGAAAGAGATGGCCACCACCTGAACAATATTTGTTGCCACGAATATGGGAAGAGGCACGAAGGGCAAAAAATTGATACACTCGCGAAAGTCTTCCATCAATTAATTAAATTGGATTCTAGACAATGAATAACAGGAAGAAATAAGAAAAAAAAGGAAAAGAGAAGGCAAAAAAGTATACATACATATAATATAAAGTACAAATTATGGCAGCATAAATTGCTATCTGCAACCCTTCAACAGATAGGACGAGGGGCTTGAGAAGATTATGGCGGTTGAAGATTTCCCCCTTTCTGTTCCCTTCCCAGGTGTCCCACATTCACTGAAGTCAAGGGTACGGCATTCTGTCTGCAAAAGTTCCAAACAATCCATTTAGCATACTTTCTAAAATCCACAAGCAAAGTTACTTGTACAGGACAGGAAAAGAAAAAGAACTTGGGCGAAAGAGCGGAGTCATACCGAAATATTTGAAGCCAAATGGGAATGATTCTCAGGCTCACTATTGGTGGCACCATTATTCTCTTGGTTCATATTCTGAATGCTGGAGCGTCTCTTTTCTAATATTGTTTCAGGTGTTTCATTTCCTAAAACCTCCAAAGCGTCGGCAAAAGCAGAGGCTGTGTGCTCACTCAACTGCTTCATCAATGCAATAGCATCGTAGCTTCTATCCCCAGGGCTCATAAAATACCCAATATCCTGGAAAAACAATCCAAACATTTTATAGATCCTGGAGAGAAATCTAGCGAACAACAGAAGTTATATATCAGAGATTTCTCATACCTCAATTGAAATGTCTGTGTCAACCCTTGGGCCAGGCAGAAAAGAATTAATGAACCAAGGGGACTTCCACGCTGAAGGAGATTCAATACTCCTTTTAAAAGGAGTTTCACCAAATCTAGAAATGATAACCATAAACCTCATAAGAAACAGTCCAAAGGATATAAAAACAAGAATTACTGTTGATATACTAAGAACTGCTTCTGAACACAGACAGCTTAAACTTACATGCTAAGATTTTCAGTACCAGCATCATTTCCAGCATTATCAACTGCATTTTCTGAAGGAACAGATGATTGTACTGATGTAGATGCAACTAAATGACTTTCGTGATTCTTCTTGCTAATGGTAGGAGAGCTAACAACAAAACAAGAGTTTCCAGATGAAGATTCTGAAGCAATGCCATGCTCTGATAAAGTTCCCAATATTCTACGGCAGAAATTCTTTGGAGTTCGAGAACTGGGACCAAATGCTCTATCTGATTTCAAACCAACTTCAGGAGAAAAGAATAGCAGATCGTTCATGCTGTCTTCAACATGCACTCCAGAAGGCTGAGGTAAGAAAAGATGGATAACAAATAAAATTTTAGGACAGAAGCAACGGTAGTTAATTTATACTAGGAAATGAAACAAAAAACAATGTAATAGCAGTTAAAATAATTAAACCAAAGCCCTGCAGATCTAAAAGTTAAAAACAGAAAAGGAGGGAAAAGGAAAAGAAACAGGAATACATAACAGAAAAAGGACTAACAATTTGTGAACTAGCATCAGTATGAACCTTGGTCTTAGCATCATCATCAACAGTCCCATGCTTTGTGCTGTCCTGGGTATCACTGCTACCGCAATCTTTCTCAGACATCTTATGATCTGTGAATGTAGAACAATCTCTCCCTTTTTCTTGTCCAACTTCAAGAGCAGGATCCATATTTTCTTTATCTTCGTTCTTTTTATGAGAAGATGATGGAGAGAGCACAGATGTTTTGTGCGTCTCATTCTCATCGAGCATAACATCCAACCTCGAGAACTCCTTTGTCAAACTAGATGTCATATCAATCTCAAGCTTTTTGTCAAGCCTTCTATCAGACAAAGGTGATAACAGATCACGATTTCGTTTCTTTAGAATGGATGGTGTAGTGAAAGTCTTAGCGGCTGTTTTCAGCACAGCATTAGGACTATCATCCCGAGATGGTGAGTCCCATAACCTAAATGGTGTGATGCAGTTCATGGACGACATCATAAGTTGGCGGATACCGAGAGGACTATACTCTTGCTGTATATCATTACTAGACTGTATAAGTTCACAGCTCAGAAAAGGAATATCCAAGCTTGGGAAACGAGGAGGCTCATAACACAGAGCTCCTGCATCCTGCTGTTCCGTTTGTGCATTTATTTCATCCACAGGACACGACTTCCCAGTATCATTACTGGCAGTGAAAGTATTCACAGGCACTAGTTTTGAAGGTTCCTTCAGATAATGTTGCTCTTGCATGTTTGTGTTCTCTGTACCATCATCATAGGGGGAGCTAACAGTGCCATTGGTATATATAAAACCGTCATTTGCACTTGTAATGTACTCTTGTTCATGAGCTGCAAATGTGTGCCCAGTTAACTGATTTGGAGCTCTATCACATCTTATAGAAGTATCATCAGCTGATAGTAGAGAATGACCAGCGGGCAATGATCGACTGCATGAAGTCACCAATAGAGCAGATTTTGAAGAATTAACTGGTTGTGAAACTTTTTCAGTTTCAGGTATCTGGTTGTTTATTGACTGATAACTTGAGGAATCTATATTTGCAATTGAGTTTGATCCCTTCATAAAATTTCCAGAGAAAATCGCTCCATTCATTGCCTCTGAGAATAAGAACTGGCAACATTCATCATCAGTTATAAACATGTGGTCTGGTTTAGCAGAATTCTCGGTGATATTTCCCATGGCAGCAGGAACACTAAAGCCCATGGAACTTTGAAATGGAACATTCACCATGTCATGGCTTTCATTAGGAGTCATACAATGAGTTGGTAACCCAGAAGAATCGTGCCCTAGTTCCAGTGAGGATACGCTAGGCAACTCCTGTATGTTATATTGGTAATCATTGCTTGCAGGAGTTATGGTGTTACTTGAGAAGTTTTGGTGCAGAAAGTTGGAAGAGCAAGCCATTTCACAGGGTATTTCTGGTACGGAAAAAGTGACATCTCCCACCGATGTGAAGTATTGTTCTGAACAGGATGCTGGACTAGAGCTTCGCTCCTTTTTGAGGCCAGATTCTTCAGTGAGATGAAATTCTTCTCTTGATGGTAAAACTGCATTCCCTAAGCCACTCATAGACTGAGAGCAGCCAGCCACAATTGATTCTTGACTGCATTCTGATATTTCTTCTGCATCTATTCCACATTTAAAACCACTATCATCTCCACTGCTTTGCACCCTTGAAGAAGATGAAGGCATGGGTTGATGTGGAACAAGAGGAAGGCCTTGAAACTGTTCTAATAGTCCTGATGCTAAGTACGAATCCAATTTCTTTTTCACAGAACTGTTCCAGTGGTTTTTTATAGAATTGTCTGTCCTGTTGACCATACAAGCACATATGGATCAGAATTCGTTGCTGATTAACATAACTCTCAACAAAGCAAATAGAAACAACATGCATCAAAGAAGATATATTCAAAGCAATCGAAGATAGAACATATGTAGCTATAATAAAATAAAAGATTGGCCCTCTTTTTCAAATAATAAATAGACTAACCTTCCAGGCAAGAACTTTGTCAACTCCGCCCACCTGTTCCCGTAAATCTGATGAGCACGAATCAAGGCCAATTCTTCTTGCTGCGTCCATGCCTCTTTGTTTATTGAAGGATTAAGATGATTATGCCACCTAAAACATTATTTGGAACATCAGTGCAAAGCATAGCACGATCTGTGTAAACTAATGGGATCAAATTCAGGAGGACCTGTAAATCAGCCATAGCTATCTTACCTTTCCCTGCACTGCTTCCCAATACGTCCAGGTAAATGCTGTGCAATTGTAGACCACTTTTTAGGTCCATATTTGTTCACCAATTCTATTATTGTTTCATCCTCCTGTTTAAATTTTGGATAAAACCAGGCCATTCATATATTAATTATGATAACCATCCATGAAGCCCAATTCTGTATACTAACAAAAGAAGATGAAACAGGGAAGAAATTGGCATGGACAAGGAACAACAATATGGATACCTCCTTAGACCATGGGCCTTTAACCAGCTCTGGATTTAAGACTTTCTGCCATCTATGTAGGCATTGTACATCTGTCCGGTCCTTGAAACACTCAGCTACAAAGGCCAATATTACAATTAGATGATTGTATATAATGTAAAAGAGAAATCCAAAGGGAAAGCTGAGAAATGAAAGTAGATTAAATGAGGAAGTCTGATCACATGCACACCAGAGCCATACATACACAAGTAGCAAAAGAAAGGGTTCAAAATTCAAAGAACAGTTTGGAAGAGGAAGGAATCAGCTCAAATGAGATAAGACCCAACTAGCCTATCAATAACAACATATGACCTCAGATCAGATAGTGCAGTGATCTATGAAAAAAAAAAAAAGGAGAGGTGAAACATAAGGAAAATAAGCCCCGTTTTATTAACATGCTGATGCAAACAAACATATCAGTTCACAATCATACCAATTTTTTTCCAGTTCTTGCCTTTGAAACGCTGAACAGCCTTCCTCAAAATCTCATCCTAGAACATAATAAAAGCTAGTCAGTCATTAAAACTAATAAGAAATGTCCATATACCACTAAGTATGAAATTTACAGAAACAGTTTTATAGTAGTTACATCTAAGTATAGCATTATAAATGTCTAACAAATGTAGTCTAAAGCATCATCTTCGGATTTGAGATGTTAATTGGAGCGAAAGGAAGCAAAATTTTTGTATAAAAACATGAAAAATATTAAATTTGTGATTAACCATCTTCACTATAGAAAATCAACCCGTGAACTTTTTAAATTAAACGAACACACATTTGAAGCAAAAGAGAATGATGCTAATTCATAGCAACCAATGATTTTATCATTAAAGAGTTATGCTGTATATATTGGCATCATTGGGATATCAATACTAACATGGACTACTCCTATAGTACAAGAGAGGGGCTAAGGTAAAGGGATCACTCATCTCTCTAGACCTTATTATTTCTCACCGCCTAACTTAGGCATCAAGTGGACACATCAGCAAACCAGCAACCCTCCTAACAGCCTCTTCTCTTTATTTTGCAGATACCATCACCTGAGTTGGAGCTAGAAATCTCCTAGAAGTCCCTCATATTTTTCCTAATAAACCTACTAAATAATTACCTCTTCAGCTGTCCACTGTCCCTTTGTGGAACGCCTTGCTGGGCCACTGGTCCTTCTGCAAATAAAACAACAGTATAAATTACATAATGTTATCCCAATTTAGTAAGAATAAATAATGTCATTCTCTCAATCAAAGAAATGTGAGTCATAGCAACATAAGAGTAAGCATTGTAAAGAAAAACCATTTTAAAATCCTTAAAATGTTAAACTACTAGGTAATAAAAACTACATATTCCAAGAAGAGAAAGAGAAGAACAAAATAGTGTAATATCATGTAGAGGACCATTGTAAAGAATGACCATTTTACAATCCTTAAAAAGCTTGCAAATAAAAAGTTCATATTCCAAGAAGAGGAACAGAAGAACAAAATAATAATATCATGTAGAGGGGCATAAAGTAAGGAAATGTATGCCAGCAATTATAAATAACTGCAGCAGCAAGAAAGAAATTAAAACTATGTATGTCATGCTTTTTAACTCTATTAGTTATAGCTTGTAGTTGTAAGTGGCATAAAATAAAGGAAAGCTACAGAAACAATTGCACAGAAGCTAACCAGCAGCAACCAAAGTATGCACATAGCAGTTGCTATGAAAAATGTGTCTGTGCTATAATGATGAAAGATGTTCCATGCTCTAATGATTAAAGATGTTCCAAAAGACAAGCGTCTATGAAAACACGTGAGATGGGATACAAATAAGGAGCTGAATTTACCCATGCAAAGGCCGGATTCTCTGAATGCCCACGCCCTCACCATGCCCATCTGAGGGAGCAGTAATTGACTTGTCACTTTCCATTGTTGTTTGAAAGACAAAAAATAAAGCAGCATACCCCAATTCCAACTCTACAGCAATTCTCTCCAAAGAATTCTCTCCAATTCATGATAAAACCTCCCTAATTAGCAGTTTTAATTTCCGCCTGGCCACACAAAATCGCAACCTGATAGATACAAATCACATCGAAACTGAAATCAACATCCTTCAAAAATCAATTTAAAAAGAAAAAACTATAAAAGCAGAGACTTTTGAATCAATGATATTAAATTAGGTTTCCTGATCCTAATTTAATAAAGTCTGCACTAGGGTTAGCAGAACATCAAAAACTCAAAAAGATGGCATTGAGTAATATGGACCAACACTCCAAATTCTGAAGTGAATTTATTAAATCTAAAAACCCTAGAACACGATCGAAGTAACAAATTTTAAAATCCTGGTTACAAGATTAAATCGGAGAAGCACTCACTTATTATTCAAATAATTGAACACCACACCAAATCAAATAAAAAACGAAAACAAGAAAAACATAATTTAAACAGAACATGACAGCACAAATTTTACTAAAAGCAACTCAGAACTTATTGTTCTAAACCAGATAAAAGATTGATGAAATAAATTTCAAATTTCACAAAGCACATACCAAAGTAAGCTTCAGAAAGAGATATGCAGAGAAAGAGCGAGTCGGTGATCGAATTAAAACGGTGCGCATTTGCAGATCCTAATGTGATTAGGGAGCGATAGAGGGAGAGATAGAGAGATCTGCCGATGCACTAAGTAAAAAGACACAGTAAGAGAGAGAGAAACTGAAACGGTCTAAAGAGCTATTTTCAAAAATAAAAGGGGCGGACTTAAGTTTCAAACCCTATAGAGAGAGAGAGAGAGAGTTTAAAGGTCGAGCATCTCTTGTTTATTTTTTTCAAATCTTAGCCGTCCTTTTCTACTGGCTTCTACTCCTCTTGTTTTTTAAATTTCCCCAACGGCTTATTTCGTCTTTTGGTTTATTCATTGCTTCTTCTTCTTTTTTTTTTTGACTTTAGAGTCAAAATATAAATGAGATGGATTTAATTGCAATTATTTTTTTCAAAAAATAAGAAAATAAATTATTGCTTCCAATGCATTTTTCTAAATGTAAATACATTAAAACCATATTTATTAGTCAACTTTTTAAATTAGATCCGTATATTTGCTTTTTATAAGATATAATAAAAGTCAAAAGTTTAATTGCTAAAAAATATCTTTAAATTTTTATTTATTACCAAATTTAGAATCTAATTTTTAGATTTTTAAAATTCAGTGACAGTATTAATTTTAATTTTAATTTTAATAAAATTTCCATAAAATCTATTAATATTACATAAATTACAACAACAAAAATCAAGAAATTGAAAATTAATTTTAAGATTATTAAATTACCTCATTATTAAAATATTATTATTAAAATATGTAAAATTATTTTTTTAATTTTAAAATTTTAATTTATCTTTTAAATTATAACATTTTAATAATAAGACTGATGAGTTACATTTTTTATTTATTATTGTCAGAATTCACGCCACGATAACCAATTCGATTGATAATTTTATTTAAAATTAAAATTAAAATCAATAATAAAATTAAAAATTCTAAAATTACTTTGTAATTCAATAAAATTTTCTGATTATTTTTTTTTTAGGCCCATAACACTAGCTTTTTATTGCTTAGACATTTAATTTTGGATTTTTTTTGCCTGTTATAGGCTATGTATGCAATGAATACAGATTGCTATGTATCTTAACTTTTAGGAATATTTATTGCTGAGATTAAATATTCAAAACCTATGTGCATTTGAACATCTATATTATACATGCATCCAAATTGAAACTATTTTAGGTAAATTTTGGACCAATGGATTTAGAAAGGAATTAAACCGACAAAATACAATTTTGCACTGGAAAAACTTTATTTAATTCAATCAAACCTAAATTTGTTTTTAAATTGTTTTAATTTATAGAAACGTTCAATTCAGATAACACTTAAAAGTTTTTTTTTTTTTAATTTAAATTCTTTATCTTCTTTCTCGTTTCCTTCCAAATTCATTATTTCTCATAAATCTTTCTGTGTCTTTGCTCTATTACATTTTTATTCTTTTTTTTTCATTTATATATCCGACTTTCACGAAACTTGCATCAACAAAGTGACTACTATTTTACATAAATGGCACAAAAAACTGTTTCTTTTTTCAATAATTAGCTTTTATTCAATGTTTAATTCACATTTATTATGATTATAAAAATGCAGTTTTACGTGCAATAATATAAATTTGATTAACCCGACCAAGAAAACTGACAAACCTAACATCTTATACTTTTATATGCATGGCTTCATCAATCATTAGCTCGAGTCATAATGTCTATAAAAAGGGGCAAATAACAGAATATAAAACAAAAACTGAGAAAACGAAAAGGAAAAGAGAAAAAAGTGTAAATACACAGGAAAATTTGAAATCATCATTTCAGATATAATAAGGTTTCAAATCAAATACAAAGGGATGATTTGAAAAAAAAAAACAGAGAGAAAGAATCATCATACATGATAGACAGGCACATAGAGAAGTTAGTACATAGCTGCAAAAGATGAGACCAAGTATATCATCTTACTTTAATTAAGTTTGAAGTCCAATATCATTTGCACCTATGGAATAGTTTTCCCGATCAAAATCTCAGTTACAATTGAAAAGGCAAAAGAAAAATTAATGCATTATTGTATCTGATGAAGCACGACCTGAACTTAAAGATAATAAATATCTGGGAGATCAAGCACAGTTTAGTTGTTCTCCCATTATAAAACTCTGGAGGGTGCCGCGCAATCTGGACTTCTGGAGGGTGCCATACAAAATTGACATCGAAAACTGATAACTGATAGCCTTTACTCTTTTACCTCAGACTTTCTGAGCTTTATTTGGCCGTCCGCCAGAGTAATTATCTCTAGACCGAGAATGTTTACCGCCTCTAAAGTGTTTTCCTCCCCTGTTGAAGGGTTTAAAAAAGAAAGGAGAAGAAGAAGAAGATTGGCAGTAATAGGAATCCAGATTAGCTACTTGATGACAACCATTACAACAAATATCTTAACAAATAAAGATAAAAAATAGATACTATCTGAATTCTCACCTTCCTCGGTTACCCATATTTCCCCGATGCTTTTCTTGATTGCCTCGGAGAAGGCTCCAATATTCCTTCTCTGCCTCACCTGTAAGCACAAATAGTTAATAAAAACAGCTCTTCATCCAGTGCACAATCCAGAATGCAGAGTTGAAATGCAACACAAGATAATATGTAGAGAAGAGAAGAAAAAAAGAAGAGAGAACATATTGAAATTGGTGACACTATAAGAAAAAAAAATTGTTTATGCAGAAAGTTAAAGATCATGGTAGAATATCCGACTATATGGTGAATCCACAGAATATAGATAGATATTTCTATAAATGAAGCTGATATCAGAACTTACCAGTCACTGGTTCTAAAATAGCAATAAAATTCTTTACGGCAAGGCCACCATCTTTAGCTAGGACCGCAGCTGCCCGTGCTTTCTGAGCTGCTTCAGGTTGCTCAAATCTAACATATCCTGATTCTTCCCCAATCTTGAAATCGATATACTTTGAACAAGGAGGCAAAACAAATACATGATAAAATGAGTCAGTGCATCACAAAAACCATAAAGGCCCAGACCTGCTTCCAGGATTAAATTGCAAGAACACTTAACAGAAAGAAGTGCCAACAAGAGAGACAAATGATTTCATGACACCAGCATAAACCATCTAGTTAGTATGGATTTTTTAACGATGACAGAATTCAGCAAGCAGCAAACATACAAAATCTCAGCCACAAAACAAGAAGGAATCTTCATATTACCTTGACAGTGCCAAATTTTTCAAAGATAGCTTTCAGATCCTCACGCATTACAACATTCATGTTATCCCTGTAGGAATCAGCTTTGACATGCTCCTCTTTCTTTTTCTCCTTTGCAATGGGATCTTCAGACGACTTTCCTTCTGTTTCTGTTCCCTTACTTTCGGAACCATTTTCCCCATCAATTTTTTCTTCCTTCACCTCCTCAATATTCATTTCATGATTTTCTTTATCAGCAGAGACATTCTCGGAGCCATTTTCCTCATCAATCTTTTCTTCCTTCTCCTCCTCAATATTCATCTCATCATTTTCTTTATCGGCAGAGATATTCTCTGACAACTTTTCTTTATTTTCTTCACTAGCATTTTCTAAGGATTTTGGTTCTCCATCTGCTTTGCTGGCATTTGCATCAACACTGACAGGCTCTTGACCACCATCCTGTTCTACAGATCCACCAGCTGAAACACCCTTTAATGTAAAGGCAACCACCAAACCCTTGGGATAACTGTGATCATCAAAAATGGAGACAAAAAAAAATTAAAAAACATCTATTAGAAAAGTCCCACAAGTTCATGTAGATACTCACGTTGCTTCTGCATTGTTCTTGTTATTTGAACCTGAAAATGGACGGGAACTTTTGAATTCCTCTTCTTGTTTAATTCTTTCTGAATCAAATTCCTTCCTGATTTGGACAGAGCGCTTATTAGAAGGAACCCAATCCATAGGGCAATAAAATGCTACAGTGACATGTTAGTCTTTATTTGCTAAAATTTCCTTCAATCATATTTAGAAGAAGAATATGCATGTGACCTTAGAATGAAAAGAACAATCATGACCATAACTTACTTTGGCTTTAGCTCTAACTGTACACCTTTAAAAACCAAACTTTGCTTTAAAACATTTTCAGTATCTTCCTCATTTGAGAACTCAATCAAAGCAGAACCACAAAATACCCTTTTGTCAGCTACATGGCGAGGCATCCTCACACTAGAGACCTGAAAGAAGAACAGATATACTCATGCTTTATGAACCAAAAACAGTTCCAGCAGATGTTATTTATGACTGCCTTGGTCAAATTAGGTCTTTAGAACTGAAAATGCACTTATGGATAATCCAAAAACCAATTCAAAGTAACTGGTTACCTTGGCGTATTGTCCGAAAAACGATTGAACATCTTCCATTTTTGCATCATACTGTAGTGGCGATGCAGCAATTGTTCTTATGTCTAATTGCTCTATCGCCTCTTCTGGCTTTAAAAGAGCAGCAATCCTACCAACTTTCTTCCCTGAGAGTAACAAGCCAATTAACAAAAGAGTACATATTGGAGTGACCTATCCATAAATCCACAAAAAGAAAAGGTCAAAAAAAATAAGATCAAATTTGGCACGGTAAAATCAGATTTAGTAATCCCAAATCAACTATGATAAACTTGTTTAGAAGCGAAGTCCCAGTAAGCCAGACTAATGAAATATACAAGTCAGATAATCTTGAATCTGAATTGTTGAAATATACAGATCGACCTTCAAAAATAATCAAAATATATTAGTATTGCTTCCAAAAAAGACTCAAAATCTTTAGACACCTAAAAACTTGGAATGAAATCCCATTCTTAGAATGGGATTCCAAATTTTTTGGTTTGCTTATAAAAAGAATCAGATATTTTATGACACTGATAATTTGAAATGGTTGTATGTTAATGAAAATAACATCTATTTGAATGTACAGTTTGTCCAAATACCACTGAATTTTATTTAGTTATCCCGATAGGATTCCCTGGATTTAGACATTCATTCCCATTCCCATTCTACTTCTAAGGCGTAACAAAAGGTGCCATAAATTTCTAAATTCACTTAATTCTTAGTATGCACTTCATTCAGAATCTAAACAAAGCTTAAAAACCTAAGTGAAACTTGTCTTATATAACCAAAAGAAACACGAACTAACCATCTTCAGAGATCTTAAGAGAAGTGGATTTCCTAAGAGTATCAGCAACAGCCTGAACAGTATGTTCAGGAACGTCTTCTGGCTTTACATCTTGCAACTTGAGATAACCTTTCATCTTTTTGAAAGAGCATATCAAAGACAGACTCACCACTGGTTTTCTCCAAGTAAAAGACCAACAATGTCCATAAACAAAAGGAAAAAATAAAAAAATGAAAACATAAAAGATAAAAGGATACTGCCATCTTCGCTTTCATTGATATTATTCCTCATAAAATTATCTCTTGGGAGATTGCTATCACTGAAGTAAAACTCCACCTGCAAAAATTTTAAAAATATTTTGAGTCATTTGAACAAGAATTTTAATTATTCAGATATTTGTATCTGACCTGTCTAAGGACTTCCTTAGCTGTTCCTTCGTCCAGAGAAGCCGTTGCCATTGTTGCTGATCAATCAAACGAAAGCTCTGTTTTTAGGGTTTTTGGGAGGCTTTTGTTAAGAAGGGAGTAGAAAGAGGGCTTAGTTTAGCTTTCTACGCGGGTCACAAGCTTTAAGTTGTGATTGCAATTAAAGGTCCAAAACACCCCCAGCCATTCCAATAATGAAAATCCTCTTTTATTTTCTTTTGACTCGTTTAGAACTGTAGTTCCTAATTCGACAAAATTAAATAAAATTGCAACTGCATGTTCTTCTTATTTATTATCAATAATAAATGCTTATTATGAAAGCTAAAATGTTTATAATTGAAATTCAAGGTTAAACAAATTATTAAAATATCAATATAAATTTAAAGTGCAACTCGACCTGACAACTTTAGCCATCTTCAACTTAATTTTTTTATTATTATGTCTAGTTCAAACTCAATCTGTTAAGTTCTTCAAGTCTTATAAATAGACCTGTTTATGTGCTTGATATTTGCTCGATCCATCTAAATTTGTTTAAAAACTTATAGGCTTAAATATATAGTTTTTATCTTGAATTTGC
This sequence comes from Ricinus communis, assembly GCF_019578655.1. Lineage (NCBI taxonomy): Eukaryota > Viridiplantae > Streptophyta > Magnoliopsida > Malpighiales > Euphorbiaceae > Ricinus > Ricinus communis. The sequence continues at coordinate 31,028,051 of NC_063258.1, forward strand.
TAGAATATGAACTCGTAAAAATTTTATTATTAGTAGTAGATAGGATTGGATTAGAGTTGTGCTAATGTTTAAAAAATATAAGTCCAACAAAATGCATCCGCTTTTTGAACAGATTTACTTACAAGTATAAACAAATTTAAATGAATTTAATAACTATTCATTAGAAACTAAATTATTCATCAATTAATTAAAAAATATTCAACACAAAAAATTTACCCTATTTAAAAAATTTATAATTGTATTTAATAAATAAGTTTGAGGATTTATTTATGTACTTACTACAAATAAAAGTACATTAATATTAAATTTAAATCTCAAAATATTTATATTTCAATTTACAAGTGAGCTCATAGCTTTATAAAGAGTCAAGCTTTCTCAAATGAGCTCAAGTAAAATATCTCACAAGCAGATTGGTCATTTGGAGATTCAAGCACTAAAACATTCCAAAAATGAACAAATCATTCGACTTAAATTGAATAAATGGTAAAGTATAAAGTACCATCATAGTAAAAATGAACTCAGCATATTAAGATGATAATATGTCAAAGGCTCATTTCATAAGATCCTGAAATCAGGGCAACAATTGTTTAAAACATTAGAACTTGATCAATATTCCTTGCGTGCATTCACAAACAACCAAAAGATGAGTCTAATAATAACCCTCATGAATCATGAATATTGTGTATGCACATGAGCAGTCGTGCAGAAAATGGCAAGATGGTTTCGGAACATGCTACCATTGCAAAAACAGAACATTCTCACACAATACCAATGACGTCTCAATCATTTTCATAATCATCATCATCATCCAATTACAACTTACGGTCACCGTAAAAAAAGTTATTCAACCCCAACCCCCCACTCCCTGCCTTATACTGGCGTTAGACATCTCTCTTCTGAATTTTCCTTACCAATATCGAAACACCGCAGGCATGAAACTGAGGTGATTTATTTGTACAAGGGGAAACAACTTCTTGTCTAGAGTTACAAATTGAATGAGAACCCTCTTCTTCAAGGGCAGCAAATTCGGCATAACATTTGGGCTTACATGAAATCCTCTTCCAGCTCCTGCAAGGACTTGTTTTCAGATGCAATCTGCTTGTTAGATGTCATCTTTTCAGACACCATCAACCCTTTGTAGCTCCTAATCTCTGCTTGTCTCTCTTTTTCAAGCCTTTCCATTTCCTCTCGACGTTTCTGCAAATGGAAATAAGAGGTTTTAATTGGCACTGGTTATAATTGAACAAGAAAAGAAAAGATAATTGAACGATCAATAAGGCCCTCCTATCTCCATCTTCATGTGGTAGAATGGCCATGGTTATATTTTTCTTTGCAAACAACTTTTGCTTTAGCAATTAGAGCAAATAGAAATTTTTAATATACGAAAGGAGAGAATGTGGGGCCTGGATCCTATTCTTACTGAGTAATGTTATACTATATTTTCAAGGAATCAATCTTCAGTCAGTTATGGAGTACAAACTCAATGCTATAACCATGAGATTGATTCTATGACCAGTTCTCCAAACAACAAAGAGGCACATGTGCCCAAAGGAGCTGGAGAACGAAAACCTGTACCGACACAACCTCATTCTCCATTTCAGAAATATGGCTGCCAATAAAATAGATGAGGGACACTCAGCAGCATTTCAACTACATTTGAAGCATATGTGCACACTAACCGCAGAGTATGAATACTAACAGAAAATAAAAGGCAGCAGACCTACAGAACAAATGGAATCATACAACTCCTATGAAAATACTAGGCCATTGAGATGATGATATAACACCAGCACTTGACAATTCTGAAGTTCTATTCACCACTACAGGTAACAAAATGTCCTAAGACCTTAAATATTGCAATAAATGCCAGGAGAAATATCACAACATTACATGAAATGTGGTTCTTTTGGAGAATAGTCTCCTGCAATTTCAATTCAAAACATAAGCACTAATACTAGTTCTTGTGATGTGGAGTGAAAGAAAGAAGAATATTGATGGAAAAGCCATCGACATGGTTTCATCACTAACAAATGCATTATCAAATTGACACTGCACATCCCAAAATTCAAATGTCAGCTTCTACTTGATTAAAATATTTTACAACTTCAAGGCAGTTGTTTTAAAGTCTGTGTCTCTAAGCCTTGTGATAGTAGAAGAATAACAATGAGATGCCTAGCAACAAAGAAAACAAAAGGGAGAAGAAAAAAAAAGAAGAATGACAGAACTGGCAAAATTTTGTATGTTAAAAAGTCCCAATATAATCAGTAGCAAGATAAGCTCCCACAGCAGATCAGGTATCATTAGTATTAATCATTTGTGTGCCTAACCCAATTTGCGACTGTTCTATGGCAAAAAGAATATCAAAATAGAAGGTCTTTTCTGTTGTGGCGATATATTGGAAAATCTTATCTTGATAATATCAAATTGATCAGACAAATCAAACAATACCATCAACTAATATATAGAACTCACTTTATCTCTCAGCTGAAGCTTTCTCTCTGCTCTTTCTGCTGCATTGACTGCTTCTCTTTCGGCTGCAATTATATGTGGTAAATAAAGCATCACCAAGACAAACAGAGACTTCATGGTGAAAGAAATAAGACATATTAATATTCAATGTCCAATATGGTTCTTTCCTCAAAAAGAAAAGGAATAAACTGAGAAGTCTAAGATCATAGATTCACCTTTCAAATCAGGCTTTCTTTCGACTTTTGTTCTATTCAATCTATTAACTATTTCATTAATCCGCTTCTCCACTCTTACAGTTCGAACCTGGACAATATGCATCCAAGTAAGCAATATGTGCTCTACACATACATATACTCAAAATTGGTCTGTGAGGGCTTGTGAAAACAATTTGAAAATCAAACTCTTACCATCTTTGAATTGTGGAAGCCAACTTGGCCAACATCCATGGAAGCAGTTTTCTTTAAATTGGCCCATGGAGTGTAAACAACATCAATGTTGTTCACTTTGTTGCCTGCAAGAAACAAAAATAAGTTTTATAACTAATGCTGTCTAAGCACCCTTGTCTATTCAATAAAAAATAAATCAAAAAGCATTGGAATCCATAGTAGGAAAGGTATAATTGATTGAAACATATAATAAAACGAGAAGAATTATTAAAAACATTGCCTTGGATTGAATTAGCTTTGACAAGCTGAGCACAATCCTCCAGTAAACCTTCACTTATATCATCAATTGTCTGGCCTTTGTTCAGTCTTAAATAAACATGAGCAGAAGACATTTTGTCCACATGAAACCTGCAAAAAACAAACAAACAGACGAACACCAATCTCTTTAAAATCACTTCTCAATTCTCGTTTCTTATCAATTTTATTACAAAATCAAACAGGCAATTATACAATTGTCTCCTTAAAAATTGAATAGAAACATTAAACGTGATAAACTAATCAAGATCAGTGTACCATAGAGCTAAATAGACAGAAACATACCAAAAAGAAATTATAAAGTTACAAAAAAATGATAAAAAGTACCAAATATCTTCAGGGAAACCATATCTGATGAGCTCTTCATTCTCGTACTTATCGAGACCCATAAAAATGGTGTAATCTCCTACCTCTGGTCTGGCTTTGAAGTAGAACACCATTCTTTTATTATTATTATTATTATTTTTTAAATATTACACACACACAGAGAGACCTCTGCGTTTATTTTTCGTCTGGTGTGGTTAATGGTTAGGGTTTCGTATTGTTTTATTTCTGAAGAATCGAAGAATCGGAATTGCGGGCGTAATCTAAACGCTGTGTTTGAGTCAAGTTGCCGTTTCCATTTAAACGACAATGCGTTTGAAGTTTTAAAACTGACTAAGAATAGTTGCAGTAAGAGATTTGGGCTGAGATAGGTTCGCATGGACCCAAATTGGATAAAAGAAGTCATGGGTCATGGGGCTACAGTTCCATTGGAACAAAGAAAACAGAGCCAAGCCAATGAATGGAAAAGTATCTGCTATTTGCCACATTGATATCTTGCTGAAGCTTTGGCTATTAAATGAGCTCTCTCCGTAGCAATTGCCAATGGCGTCTACTCGGCAAATTATCGAATCTGACACTCAGAAGCTGTTGTCAAGGCATTACTGCTCGAGAAAAGTCTCTGGCAAAACTTGGAGCCATCTTTGAAGATATTTTAAAAAGTCTAGCTGATCGTCCCATCCCTATTGTAGAGTCACCTTTACACAGCTTGCCAATGGCCTTTCCAAGTTAGCTCTTAATAGTATTGGTAAAGGACCTGATTGCATTCATCACCTAGCTTTGAAAGAAGCTCAGGCACTGATGTAACTCTGGTTTTCTTCATGAGGATTTTTATTGTTATTATTATCAACAACACCCAGCAGGATAACCATTTTCCTTTACAAATCTTTTTTTTTTTAAATATAATTAATTGCCATTAATAGTTCCTGAATGGATCATTGAAATTTGAAATTTATATGAAATTCTTAATCAAATTATTTTAATTTATTATTCAAAATGATCATATGAAGAATACTCAAAACAAAGATATAAGATATATAAAAAGTATACCTTCCAACTAACAATAATAATAGTACAACATGGGTCACATCTACTATGTTACATAATTGCACAGGTTCTGAAATTCCATGGATTCACCTTTCTCAATCTTCCCAATTATGTTGCTTATGCCAACTCCACCTTCCAAAAGAAAACCAAAAGTTCTGTATTAAATCTAGAAGTAGAAATAATATAGAGCATAGCCATAAAAATTAGTGACAGTCAGTGCAGGCTTACCTAGCGTTAGAGCACTAACAAAGATTGTGAATGCTAAAACAAAGATGATGAGGGATGCCCTTCCGGTTATAGCAATCAGCTTAGTTATGATATGCTGCCCTGCAAATGCAGCTATGGTGGCCACCGCTATGAAGTAGAGAGCTGCAATAACAGTTGCATTTCTCTCCTTATAAGCACTTCAATTTTTATTTTCCGAAGAGACGTATGTTTTCAGACAGTAATGGCATACGATAACTCACCATAGGGAACAGGAAAACGACTCAGAAGGTAATATTCTGCAACAGACATGGACGAGGAGAAGGCCATGCCAAAAGTAGCCGTAGCACTTGTGACCTGGGCAAATAGATATCTCAATGTCATGTTAACAGAAAAAAACTAACTTGCTTTCATTTGTCTACACTCCTGACAGAGTTCCAAATGAACAGTGATTTTATGTAGCTGTGACGTATATATTGCAAAAGGTAGGACAAGTAATCCTCCACCTGAGGAGGAATTCCCAGCTCCAAAAAGAGTGGACCCATAATAAATCCTCCACCTAGTCCAAGCAACCCACCAACTATTCCAGCCATCACACCATAGGCGCAGAAAGCAAGCAGCTGATACGCTTTCAAATTCATGCCTTCATCTCCCTTTGATGCAATTCTCCTTCTTCCTCTGTATAGTCCAACTGCTGCATATAGAAATACTCCAACAGATACAGGGACCTGTCAAAGAAACAAAACCTGTTCAGATTGGAGTTGGAAGTAAATTTGTATAATTTACAGCTTAATATTACTCATCTTCGTCTTCAGTGCTGAGAGTAAGAACCAAAAAATCAGAGCCCAATTAAATAAAATAATACTTCATATTAAAACTCATTTGCATTATTCAAAATGGTGAAAGAAGATATACTTGCAGCAAATTCAGCACCCAGTACGCTGTTGAGCAAGTGGCTGTGTAGTTCTGTTGCCAAAGTGAAGAATTTTGATTAGCTTGTCTTTGATATATTGCATGGAAATTAAAGGAGGAATTTCATTAAGGAAAATTGGAAAACCTTTGCGATCTGCAATGCAAGGTATGCAACCCAATCAAAAACAAGGAGTGCAAATTCCTTCCAGTGTATGTTCTCAAGAACAGGAACCTGTTAGAGAAGAACGCAAAATAAATACAGTAAAAAAGAAAAGTCCTACATATGACTTTTAGCAATTTTGACAAATCTATATATATATATATTAATTTTTAAAATCTAGATTTTTTTTGACATGTGTTTTTAATTTTTAGCAGATCGAATTGTTGTCTTGACATATGTACTTACTTTTGATATTCAAGTTTATATATAATTTTATGATTTTTTTCTATTAATTTATTAATTAATAAGTTACACTCATAATTAAACATGTATTCTAATTATAAGAAATAACATATTAATAATAAATTAAGTTTACAGTTAGATAATGATTAGCTTTCTAATTAGATAATTATTCTAAAAAATGGCATATTACTTATATTTTAATATAATATTAACTAATAATTTAGTTTTCTAATTAGATAATAATTTTAATTATAGAAAATAATATTTTTAAATATTATATTCACTGATAAATTACTTTTTAATTATATGTAATTTTAAATTTTAAAATTAGTAATATTAACTATATTGATAATATTAATTTATATAATATTAGAATTAATAAATAAATATTCTAAAAATAATATTTATATTATTGCATTAATAAATTTTTAAAGAATTAAAAATATTTAAAAATAGTTGATTTGTAATTATTTTTAAAAATATTATAAATTAATATTAGATATTAAAAAATTTATTAAATTATATCTATAAAATATTATTTATAATTAAAATAATAATAACGGTCGTGTAATGGACGGATAAACGACTAGTTTTATAATTTTGTTTAAAATTGCTTGAATTGCAATATTACTAACAATTTTATTCCATCTTTAATTTTATTTAAGACCAAGTGATGTGACATTATATAAATAAATTATGTTACCGTCGAAATTGTATAATTTTAACTAATATTGAAAATTAACCAAAATTACAAAATAATTTTATTTTTACCGAAATTGTCAAAATCACATAAATTTAAGTTTCTTTTAGCCTAAAGAAAAACATTAGCTTGAAGCATATAAAAATATTGTCCTTCAGGATAATTGCCCCTCCAAACAAATGAATGAATTGAATCAGTCCCCTATAATTCAAGGAATCCTTCAGGAGCATTTAGAAACCCAATTTATTAGATTGTAGAAAGGATAGCAAAGTAGTAAGAAAACAATAATAATAAGTCATTTTAGCAGGGATATTTTAAGGAAAAATAATTAAAATAAATAGCAAGTAGGAGTAGTGTAAAGAAGTAAAGTTAAGTAGAAGCTTATCTTGAACTGGATAATTATACGTAGGTAATCAAATTATAATTTACTTAAAGAATGTTAATGAAATTTTAAAAAGAAAATACTACAATCTCCAGTAGAATCTGCAACAAGGCTTGAACTAATTAACCTATATTACACAACTCTATGGTGATTTATTATATATGAATTACCAACCTCTCTTTCTCTGGTGTGTTTTTGACGAGGATTGACATTGCTTGGACCACCTGGAAGCAGCTTGTACTGCTTGGCAGCCTCCTGAAATTATAGCAAGTGAAACAAATTAATATGCTCTTATTCCTCACTTCTGCAAGTAAAAGTAGAAAGTATCAAACAAAAGAAGTTGCAATTACCTCCTTCAATGTGGTTTCCTTATTCCATGTATCAACACCCTTGAAATATGCCTTAACAGATGTTCCTGAAAAGTTTTTTTTTTTTTTTATCAGAAAAAAAGAAAAGGAAAGAGCATCATAATCAATCAAGAAAGCAAACTACTGGGCAGGACGATTAGTGTGGTAGCTAGCCTAGCTCTTTACCAATAAGGAGAATAATCAGAAGAACAGTGACAGCCCAGTCAGGAAAAAAGACATTAAGAGTTACTCCTGTACTGATTCCAAGCAAGACCGCAGGTTGAATAAGCAACACTAAGTCATAATCTACTATAGGTAGATCAAGTGTAGGGTGCCTCAATTTCAGGTTATAATACACAGTAGACATTGCTGCACCCATTATCATACCTGAAGAGTACAAAACAACTTTTCAAAAAACTTTTACAGAATTTGGCATCTTATGCATATATATATATATATATATATGATCTGCTTCTTGAACCTTACACTTGGATATAGCTGTTGCAGATTTTGGATCAAACCCAATTATTAATGTCAGCATAGGAACAAATATGCCTCCACCACCAACACCTCCTACACTCCCAAAAGCTGCTCCAAAGAATCCGATTATGCTACCAACAACCACTTGCCAGCCAAGTTCCATTCCCTGCAAGCAAAAAAGGAAGAACCTTAATTTTCCACAATAGTTGGAAAAGTGAGAATTAAGTTTCCGACATACTGGCCAAACATGTTGATAGCCAGATCCATCTGACTGCCACAAGGAACTTTCAGCCTCTTGTTTTTCCTTTTATTTTTCTCCACTCAGTCTTGGCACTTGTTCATGTTTGATGCTTAATCTTTCAGCAGAAACTAATAGAAACAGGAAGCTGAAGAAGAGAACTATCACTGTGCATTTCAAAACCAAGAATTTGGCTCCGAATACAGCCATCAATCCAAACCAAGAAAATCTGTAGAAAAAAGAAATGAAGAGAAAGAGACAGAGAAAGCTAAGGGAGCAATCAAGAAGTCGTGGTTGATCAAGAACACAGGCCTAACCTAAGGAGGAAAGGGAATCCCCATATTAAACCCCTCCTTTTGCTGCTTATAAGCTTCCTATTTTAGCAACAAGAAATTGGAAAATAATATAGCATCTACTTCCTTTCTCAACTGGTTTTAGCTAGCCAAATTTTGAAGATTTTTAGCCATTTGAATACCCAAAACTCAATAATTACAAACTTTTTTCTTTCAAGAACATTACTAATACAATTTATTTGTTAATGATATTTCTTTATTAAAAACAGGTATTGATAGCAAATGAGCCTTAAGTTCTAGTATATATTTTGTAAATTAATTTAGGAAGAACTTATCAGCCGTTATAAATCAGCAAACGGAAAGCCATTTGATTAATAATTCATTCATGATTTTACAGTGTAAGTTCTAGAAGAAAATTTAAACATAAAACTCTTACATATTACGGGTGTATAGACACCTTAGCATACAAAAAGATAACACATTTACATAATAAGTATGTTACAATTTGCAATTGAATATATATAACTATTTAATATTAATAACTATAAATTATTTATTTATAATATAACAACTTTCTTCTCATTAGAATATATTTAACAAACTAATAAATGGAAGCATTTGCCCTAACTGGTTCAAATGCACCTAACTCAGCATGGCTCATAATGCTTTTGGTTTCGGAGAATTTAAAATATATGTCAATAAAGGTCAATAAAAAAAAAATACATTTCAAACCTAATTCAAGTAACAAAAGCATTTATTCTCGATTATAAAAAATTTTAAGTTCGAGTGTACTAAGTAAATTTTTATTTTTATAACGAGTGTAAAGAACTGACTATTCATATTGTGTAATTCACGGCCTATTGACCCTTTTCTTTAGTATTATTTAAAAAAAGATTTCTGACTTTTTCTTTTGGTATTATTTTAAAAAAAAATCTGACTGAACGACAGCTGTTTAAGTAGAGACTAGTTGGATATTTGCAAAAAATGTAGCAAGTCTGGTAGGAGGAGGAGCAGTAGCTGAGGCAACAGAGCAACCAGGTGACGAGCATTGCTAATAATTGTAGTCAAGAAAAGCTTGTGAGATTATTAAAATTGGGTTCTAGAGGGACAGAAATGAAAATTTAGTAGAAGTGGAGGGGTTAGAGCAAAATTAAACAAAAAATTTAGGGAGGCCAATGTTAAAAGTTTTACAAATTGCCTAAAACTTATAGGTGATGTTAGAATTGGTCAGCAGAATTATTCACTATCTGCTTATCATAAGTAGTACGGTGCTTCATAAGAAAAAATACAAGTAAAAATCAATCTTGTAATAACTGAGTCCTGAGAAAATTTAAAAACCAGTTATGATCATCCTTTCCAATTACTTGTACAAATCATGAGGGGCATATTTTGCAGCCTCAACAAATGGGGCATATTTTGCAGCCTCAACAAATAATTACAGCACCTAAGAGCCATCAACATAATAATTTAACAAAATTTTCAAGAACACAAAAAAGACCAAGAAAAGAAAAGGGAAGGCTGACTGGCCCTAACCCTCATACTTGCAGAGATTTTCGAATCCCATGTATTCATTATGCTGAATCTTCCATATCATGTTTGATATGCCAACACCACCTGCCAAGAGAAGCAAGAGACCCTCTTTGAGAATTCACGGAGTTCCATAATATATAGTTTCAATTATCAAAAGAAATGCAAGCTTACCTAGTGAAATTGCACTAACAAAAATGGTAAAAGCAAGAATGAAGATGATAAGGGATGCCCTTCCAAACATAATGATCATCCTTCTCACTATGTGTTGCCCTATTAAGGCAGCAATTGTGGCTACAGAGACGAAGTAAAGAGCTGCCAGAAAAAATCTATAATTAGTAACCATTGAGCTATAGTCCCAACCCAATCTGCTAAGAAAAGATTGCAGCATCAGGAAAATTTGTACAGGCATCGTGTCGTCTCTAACTTACCATAAGGAACTGGAAAACGTTTTAGAAGGTAGTATTCTACAACAGACATCGATGAGGAGAAAGTCATTGCAAAGGTAGCAGTAGCACTTGACACCTGCATAAAAGTAATCAAGCAGTTAAGACCACATTTGCCTGAAATAAATGGCTCCTCAAGGCAAGGTCACAAAATTTTTAAGTTCCTTGTCCGCCTGAATTACCATTTTATGCACTTGTAATAATTGATTAGAACTAGCTTACTTGAGGAGGGATTCCCAGCTCCAAGAACAGTGGACCCATAATGAATCCTCCACCTAGTCCAAGCAGTCCACCAACTACTCCAGCCAGTACACCACAGGAACAATAAAGAACAAGTTGGTGCACTTTAAAATTTGTCCCTTCTTTGCCCTTTGATGCTATTATTCTCCTTCCCTTGTAAAGACTCACTGCCTCGTACCCTGACACCCCAAGAGAAACTGGGATCTGTAGAAAATGGAAACTCTCAAATATGAAGACTCCGTCGCAATGCTCCTCGGATGCTAAATCTAACAATGAAATACGATGCACATGTGCAGACAAGCAGACACAAAAACATGCATGTATATAATAAAGAGCGAGATGAAATAGTAGGCACTACTGGTGTCTTGTACCTGTAATAAGTTCACTACCCAGTATTCTATCGAACAAGCAGGCAGATGGTTCTGTTCCAAAAATTGAAGATTTTTCGTTAGCTATATATAATGCTATGAGATACCACATAAAAGAAAAAAAAAAAAGCATTTTGACAAAGCAGAAACCTTTGCAATCTGCAGTATGAGGAATGCAACCCAAACAAAAACAAGAAGTCCAAGTTCCTTCCAATAAACATTCTCTAGAAGAGTGACCTGCATTAATAGTTACACTTCATTAGCCTTGAGAACTCCCTGATTCTGATTTCAGCTGACAAGATTAAGCTCACCTCTGGTTCCTTAGCCTCCTTTTCAGGGCCAGTGCTCGGGCCACTAGGAAGAGGCTTGTATTCTACTTCTGCCCCTCCACTACCTTAGACAACGAAAAAAAGGAAATGAATGCTCAAGTCCCAGAAAATAAAAAACAGATGATCAGGATCTATTCATCGTCTTTCAACTCACCATTTGCCTCTAAACGTTTGGCAGCCTCCTGTGATTAAGGAAAAATGATGCAATTAGAAAGCATATAAAAAGAACTCAAACCATACAAGACTTCTCTAAGTGCATGAAAGTGTGAATCTTTCCTCATAATGCAACTATCTTTACAGTTTGAAGTTGTCGCCAAATATCACAATTCCAACTAGAATAAGATTATAAATACATGAAACGTCTTCATCACTGAAATGCAGTTTATCCCAGAACCAAAATTTATGCAAGAACTGAAAACTAATCAAGTTAATAAAATTACTTTTTTCATTATTGTTTCCTTTTTCCATGTTTCAACCCCTTTGAAGAATGCCTTGGTTGATGTTCCTGCAAACCATGAAAACTAGTTAGTAAAGGGAGTAACAAGAGGAGGATGGCCAGCAAAAGGAAGTGACAGAAATTACCTATAAAGAGGATAATAAGCAGAACTGTGACCATCCAGTCAGCAAATATCACATTGAAAGCAACACCTATACTGATTCCAAGCATGAGCATTGGTTGGATGAGCAGAGTCAGGTCATAGTCAATGATGGGCATGTCAAGTGTAGGGTGCCTTAGCTTAAGATTATAGTAAACAGTTGATGCAGCTGCACCCATAATCATACCTGATAAAAATTTAAAATTAACCATCTTCAATCACTTTATCCATTTCAGATGACCAGTTTTATTCGGATATACTGAGAATTTAGAACCAATAATGCACAGTGCCACATGTCACTATTCATCTCACATCACAAAGTGGTAAAGCCCAATTATTTAAAGTTGGTTTACAGTAGATTGAGTATTGACCAATCACATACTCCAAAATGCATGCTTCTGCCCATATTCGAGAGTGATGGCATTTTATAATTCTGAAAACTTCTCCACCTTTTTCAAGAAAGGGAGATGCTCCCCTAAATAAATAACAATAAATTTCTGTCGTTTAAGTTTATCCTAATCTTTTATTTATTGTTTAATCTTCCTGCATCTTGAATAATAAAAAAACAACAAATTTCTTCTTTTCTCTTTTAGCCTAATGATTAAAAAGAATTATCTAATGCTTTTCAATCTTCTGCAATTTATTCTTTTTAGTTTTGTCAAAAAAATTTGAAATTATTGAAAATAGAAAATATTATAAAGAATACCATTAGGAGTTATCTTTTTAATAGTTTTTTTTAATAGATAAAAAAGGGGATTCCTATCACAATTCTCCCAAAGATCTTACATTTTGAAATTGCTGTAGCAGATTTGGGATCAAACCCAATAATGAGGCTAAGCATGGGAACAAAAATGCCACCGCCACCAACTCCACCTACACTTCCAAACGCCGCTCCAAAGAAACCAATTATAGTACCCAATACGATTTGCCAGCCAAATCTCATTTCCTGGATACAGAAAAGTACAGAATCAGCATCTCATATCCACATCATATACTAACAAAAAATAGTTATTAGCCAAAGTCAAAAAGTTCAATTAACAATCTTTCCACCAAACCACATGAAATATTCTAGCTTTACTCTCTAAAAGGCTAAAACAGATCCTGAAGATTCAGAAGAAAAGAAAAGAAAAATACCCTTTTAACACAGTATAGGTAAGCAGTAAAAAAGGTGTATAAGGAATCATTTACCGGCCAAACATGTCGATAACCAGTTTGATCAGGTTGCCATAAGAAATCAACAGCTTTGACAAAGTAAGTTGATAAACCCTCCCCTTCTGTTTGAGGGGTTCCTGTAAATTCTCGTCTCATGCCTCTTTCTGCAGAAACAAGCACAAAAGCTAACAAAAAGTTGAGTGAAACCATCAACACTGATCTCAAACCTCGCCATTTTCCTCCTCCAAATTCAGCCATCAGATCTCAGAAACTTTCTTCTCGTAAATCACAAATTCTTCTTGAGGAAATCTCAAAATTTTCAACCGCTCAACCACCTCAAGATTTTCAAAAGTTTTTATCTTTTTATCTAATGTCTAATTAGTAACCCAGATCGAAGGCTCTCTCTCTCTCTCTCTCTCTCTCTCTCTCTCTAAAGGAATACTACTGAACCAAGAAACAAGTATACAGAGCACCAAAAAAGGTGTTTGCTTTGAAAGAAACTTGAGAAAAAGAAAGGGAAGAAAAGAAGAAGAAGATGGTGATACGATGATTAGTTTCCGCGAGATATGCGGATCCTTAAACGCAAACAGCGACGACCCAGAAAGTTTTCAGGGAAAAGAAAGGTTGCAAGAGGAAGCAAATCCAAAGAAAAGAAGAAAAATCTATCCGTTCTTGTGTATTTGAAACTAGTGAGAATGAAATGAAAGAAAGCTTCTAGATTCTAGAGTTTCTTTCTTTCTCTTTCTCTGATCTTTCTTCACATTAATCAGTTGATTAACAAGAAAAGAAACAAGTCTTTATAATGATAGGTACGGAGAGAAAGCACGGAGGCAAGCCAAGAGCGAATGCATGAATGAATGAATCTACCTTCTAAATAATGCAATTTCTTTTAAAGAAAACAAAAACATAAACATAAAAAACAAAACAAATAATGGAAGACAAATTTAATGCGACTGTTTGGATGTGAATAAATGAAATTTTTTGGATAAATATTTTATTTTATTTTGATAAGAGTAGTTAGAAATAGACATTAGACGACCCACCAAATTCTAGTCAACGTTTCTAATAAGAGCCAATAGCTTTTCTTTTCTTTTGTTTTTTCTCTTTATAAATGTTTGCATGATTATTGAGCTGTTGAAAAATGAAATATTCTTTTTACATTTGAGTACGGTAATTCCGCGTGCTTATTACACATATTATTTCAAAAATATCGAAAATACTAATAAAATTATTATACTTTTTAAATTTTGACATTTAATTAATTCAACATTTTAACTTTCTACTTAATCTAATACATATTTAAATTTATTTTTTTATAATATATATTAATATCTATCTATATTCAATATATTTATATATATACATATTACTAAATAAATAAATATCAGGAGCTTTTAATGGAGCCATCACTCCCCAACTACGAAATAGAGGAGCATGCCCCACTGCACTACTGAGACTTGAGACTATAACTCAAGTCTAATAATAATACTTTTTTTATAAGGATTAATATTATTTTCTTTCTAATAATAATACTTTTTGTTTTTTTGGTTTCTTATTCTAGTTTTTATCTCTTACTAAATATAGAATCCATTTTCTCAATTTCTTATATCTTTTATTAAATAATTTTATTAATATTTTGCATCCTTCTTTCCCTAGTATAAATACAAAAAAAAAAAAAAAAACAAAAACCCATCTACCTTATCCTTTAATCTTTTTTACAAATATATTTTCATTTTATAAATTGATCAATCTTGATCTTTTATTTTTTTCATATTATATCATATATACTATAACTGAATAAAGCGTGTGATAAATATTACGTATGTAGATAGTTAATTTATATTCAATTACTTGGAATTATAAATATTTATAGTTAGATTACACTTTTTTTTTTTTTGGTAAGAAAAAAAGTAACGGTGTGTTTATTATTTAATTTTTGTAAAAGTATATAATATAAAGGACCTAATTGATAACACTTCTTTTTTTCTTTTGGAAAAAAAAAAAAGAAAAGTCTATGATATGCGTACGTAATAAATGATTTGCTCCTATTTATCTTATAATTAAGTTTGAGGGCAAAATTTATTAGTGGAAAGTTAAGATTCAGATTCAGATTCTTACAAGTAAGATGTCTTTTATTAGACAAATGAGATGCTATGTTGGCTACACTTAGCAATTGACCTGAATTAGATAAATTATCAGACACTTGCAATGTGTATGGATTCTCCAGAGAAAAATAAATAAAATAGGAAAAGTATTTGAAAGTCAATTTTATTTTTTTCCCATTCGGCTCAATCATTCTACAATACATAAAATTCTATCAAGAAATATAAATATACATAAAAGAGGAAATAAATTTATTGTTCTTTCGTGCTCTCACTATAAAAACAATTCAAACTAAATTAAATTAACTCTACCGAATAAATTAAGATTTTTTGTAATATGAACTAAACTAATGATTAAATCAACATAAATAAATTGAATTTTATATAAATATAAATGGAACCCAACAAATTAAGAGGCTAAATTAAGAAACCAACTAGATAAATTAAGTCACATAAAATATATATATATTAATTTTTGATATGTGTGCTTAAATTTTTTATATATAAAATTTTTTATTTTAACATGTGTACTTATTTTTACATATGAAATTTAAATTTATGTATAATTTTATGATTTTTATCTATTAATTTATTAATTAATAAATTACATTCCTAATTAAATACTTTTCTAATCATAAGAAACAACATATTAATAATAAATTAGTCTCCTGATTAGATAATAATTATTTAAGAAAAACATATTAATTATATTTACTAATAAATTAATTTATAATTAGATAATAATTATAATTATGAAAATAATATTTTTAAATATTATATTCACTAATAAAATATTCTTTTTAACTGTATAATAATTTTAATTATAAAAATAGTAATATCAATTATATTAATAGTATTAATCTATATAATATTATAATTAATTAATATATAATTTTAACATAATTTTTATATTATTACATTAATAAAATTTTAAAAAATGAAAAATAGTTAGTTTGTCATTATTTTTTAAAAAATAATAAATTAATATTAAATATTAAAAAATATTAAATTATATTTTATAAATTTAAGTTTTTATAATCAAAAAAATAATAACGACAGTGCGACGCAAAGGTAAATACTTAGTATATGCTAAATAGAAAATAAGACATTTGATTAATCCAGTTAAATTAATTTTATTTAAAATTTAAAATAAATCTAACCAAATTACCTTTGATTTCTAAACCATTAAATAGAATTTATATATATATATATAAAAAAAAAAAACCATAAACCAAAGACATTACCAAACTAACTATTGTTTTTTTTGGTTTTGTCATTTTAATCTTATAAATAAAAACAAGGCAACCAAAATATCAGATCAATTGAAATCTCAGTTGTAATATTAAATTAATGAATAGATTTCAATGCAAATACGAACAAGAAATATAAAAAGAAATAAAAGTCTTGGAAGTGTAAATGAGATAATTAATGAATGATTTTATTAAAGAAATTGGCACGTCGCTGTCTTGGGTTGGGCAGGCGCAGCTGGAACACAATAGTTCACCACTTTTATATCCCACACACATTACAAAAACATTTGAATCACATGCTCCATGCTTTTTCTACATTCTATTTCACTGCCCCTTCCAAATTATGAATCTCTCTGGATACAAAAATTATTTAATTATTAATTATTAATATTAATTTATTCCATTCATACATGTTCACATGATTTTTGGTTGAATATAAAGAGTTTCAGATGAATTTAGTTTATTACGTAATTTTTTAGATATATTAAATTATTTAAAATAATTAATCTTATAATTTAAATATGTATAAATAATTAAACGTATTTATAGATAATTAGTTGATTTTGTAATTTTCTATTCTTCAATTTATCTTTTCCTTTTTGTTATTTAGTATATAATGGAATATTCTTGAATCTAGTGGACAACTATAGCTTTATAATTCCTTTTTTACCCTTGATTTTCATTCCATATACATGTGCCCTTTTTTCATCAATAATAGATGCAAGAGGCCATATTAATAATATAATATAAATAAATAAATAGGGACGTGTAAAAGAATAAATTAAAACTAAAATGGTCAACTGGATATCTCATCTTTTTTGTATGGATTGGATTGGCACGCCACCAAATTCAAATCTAAGAACTTAACGTCTTTCGAATGCGTATTTCACTAGGAAACGACCGTTAACTTGTTTGGTGATTCTGTCACATGTGATTCCAGATTATTACCAGAAGAAACATCTCCTCTTTAAGAGTATAAATATAGATATTTTATTTAAAAAATTAATAAATTATTAAAAAATATAAATAAATATTAAAAGGAATTTATTTTGTATAATTATAACTGATTTTATAAACATATTGTAAAGTGTTCTAATGACACCAATTATTAAATGTTACTTAGCAAAAAGGAACCCACGTGACAAGGGAAAAGGCTTGG
This sequence comes from Ricinus communis, assembly GCF_019578655.1. NCBI lineage: Eukaryota > Viridiplantae > Streptophyta > Magnoliopsida > Malpighiales > Euphorbiaceae > Ricinus > Ricinus communis. The sequence goes on from NC_063258.1 coordinate 31,045,717, forward strand.
CTACTTAGCAAAATGATATTAGGGGATAATGATAAGAACCTGAGGCTACTTAATAAACATAATAAGCAAAAGATAATATAGGAGATGGATTTGTACATAACTTTAATCACCGTTAACTTTTAATTTCTTTCAACTTTTGTTGCGTTAAAATCTAGTAATTTCTACCACTAAGAGATGGACATATTAGAAAATAGCCAACACCAACAAATGATTAGAAGACAAAAATTAATGTGTCAAGCTTTTATTGGTAAGACTAAATTAAAATAAAAATTATAGTTCAATGGTTAAAACAAATTAAATTAAAATTTAATAATTATTTTCTGTTCTGGAGAAAAGATTTTAAATTTATGTTAGATGTATGTCGTAAAAGTCAATTAGATTTTTGCTTTTTAGTTCATATATTGTAATATTATTATGTAATAAATATTATTTTATTAATGACAGTTGTATATTATTCATTTTTGTAGTAATATAATTATTGAATGAGTCCAATAATATTTATTAGAGACTCAATTCTCAAAAGTTGAAAATATGAGTGACAGATAATCTTTAGAATATATATTATACAATAGTTCTTGGTTGCAGAATTAAATATTAATCATCTTTAATCCGAAAAACCAACAAAATACGTTTAATCCTATGATTAGTATTAGATACTAATATATATATGATGGTGAGTCTCATGCCATTTAGTATGAGTTACTAAGTTAATCATTATGGGTCACTTGTGAAACGAATGGACTGAACATGACTTGAAGAAATAATGAATCATATTGATGATTTATTTAAGTCACTGATTCATTATTAAGTTATGATGGTATGACTAATCCTCATACCTGAGATAACAGAGTTGTCTTATAAATATATATTTGAAATCTGAACAAACTATAGGGTTCATTTTTTGAAATAATCTCGACTAACTACCTAAGATATTCACATTTTTCTTTTCTTTAATTTCCTAGTTATTAGCAGTATTAGTACTAACAGTATGTAGCAGCAGTTTCTGCTATCTTTTAGCTACTTAGTTATTAATTTGACTAAGTCTTTCATTTATTAGTGGGTTGTTAGTATTGCTCCTAAAGTTAAAGAGTGTTTTTAGATTTAGTACTATATTTAATCTTCAACAATTAGTTAATAAAATTAGTCTTTTGTTTTCAAATCTTCTTTACTACCGAGCGAGGGAAAAATAAAAGTTTAATATTATTAGGTGTTGCACGTTTTATGCTTGTTATAGAGTTGCGCAGCGGAAGCGTGGTGGGCCCATAACCCACAGGTCCTTGGATCGTAACCAGGCTCTGATACCAAGAGGAGCCGAGAGCTGTTCATTCTATAATCCTCATGCTGTAAACTCAAGGCAGATGAATATCCTCAAGCTAAGACCACAAAGAGGCACCTCGCCATGGGGGTCTTTCTGCTCTTTTGGACCTCGATAGCCGAGTTAGCACTTTTGGATCATAGAAGAAACAGATCGTAGCAACAATTAATTCATTGCCAATGGATCGAGAAGAAGAGAAAGAGAAGGTTTAGAAGGCCATAAGAGAGAGTATGTTAGACATGGATGAAAGGAAAACTTGCTTCATTTTATTCAATAAACATATCATTTCCAAAAATATCCGTGCAGAAATAAGGAGTTCAGAGAAAGAAAGAAACGCTCTAAAGGATTCAGATATTTCCGGAAGAAACGAAATCAAGGTCACAAATCTGACAGATGCTACATCTGCAAAAGAAAGGGACACTATGCAAAAAACTGTCCCTAGAATTTGGAAAAATCAGCAAGAATGATTCAACAAGTCAGCATGTCTATGTCCCTTCCAGATCTTTCATATTTAAAGAACAACATTTTCGATCAAAGAACTCTTGTTTTTGCTGTCGTATGACAAGATCATAACTTCCAAGGAACTGATTATGGAGGATTGTAACTGCTGCTGAAGGAGTTGGCAGTGCCACAAATTGAAGCCTGGTATACTCAGGTTGTGACTGAAACCAATCTCTTAAACTTTCTGTGAACCTTGTGACGAATTCGGCAAGAACTTTTTTTAGTGTGGCCCCTTCAAGGGTCATTTGGAGATCGATCCATGCCAGGAATTCAGAAAACTTGTCTTTCCATTTTGATGGAGGCAAGTCATCAAAAGAGAACCAAGGTCCTGTTGGTTTTGACCTTGGGTAAGGAGCTCCAGTAGGAGCAAAGAATGACTGTGCATCCTCATCCTCAGGTTCCACTACTTCTGGTCTGGGATCAGTAGTAGAAGTATTCATCAAGATTTCAGTAATATCCGCCATTTCTGAGGTGTTTGAGGAGGAATCAGAATCATAGGGGCTGATGAGAGATTGTTCTAGTAGTTTTTCTTTAGAGGCTGGAGAAAAAGAGGTTTTCTTTTGCTGGATTTCTGAGTCTTTGGGGTAAAGATGAGAGAAAGTGCCAAAGGGCTGATAAAGGGTTTCTTGTTGTTGTTCTGGCTGTGGGAGGAAGGGAAATAAAGAATAATATGAGGGAGCAATAGTAGAAGATGTAGAAGCTGCTGATGTAAAAGAGGGGATCACGGTAGACTGATTTTTTCGAAGATCATGCTCAATCTGGTCTATTTGCCTTTTTAGCCTTATTATCTCCTTTTCCTTCTGCATGAAGGCTGGAGTGATCGGCTGAGGAACTCGAAGCTCTTTATCCAGAGCCTGATATTTGGCAGTGAGCGATGAATAGAGCTGGAGTACTTCTTGAGAGAATGTATCCAACTTGTGATCCAGTTTATGAGCCAGGTGTAGAGCCTGATCCAGTTTTCCATCTATTTTCTTTAAATAGGAATTCTGGATAATAGAGTTGGAGGTTTATCAGTTTATAACCTCTTCTGGTGGTGTGAGGGGCTCTATAGATCCGGAAAGAGTAATCCTTGAAGGAAGGATTTCAGATCTCTTATTCTCCGTTTTCCCCAGAGGAGGGAAGTCTTCCGGTTAGAACATGTAACAACCTTGGATTGGTGATTGTACTACTAGTAGATCAGCCTGGATTTCCTTTCTGCAGGTTGCAGAAGGACTTTTCCCAAATTCAACTCCCAATTGGGCCAAAAGTGCCTTCATTTCATCAAAAGTGATGTCAAGGACAGTTTTTCCTTCTTTTGCAAGAAGATCTAAGGCTTTCTTAAAAATTGGGAGAGGAGCTTTGTTTTGATTTTCTTTTTGTCTTTTGTGGATGCCAATCCAAGGACCGTCTGGATCCCGGTCATCCGGCCTTGGTTCCATGACTGAACATGGAGTCTCTGGAGTCATATTTCTTGGATCTTTCTTAGAATGCTGAAAATATGGTTTAGCAAAATCTAGATCATCTCCACAAGTGCATCCTGATCGGCACATTCCTGGGTCAACATCCCAGATGAAGTGTTCTTTTATTTTGGCAGCATAGATCTGGAGCCCAGAAGACTGGAATGAGTGGATAAGGATCTTTTCTCTGGGTCTAAATACAGGCTGAATCATTGATGCTTGAAAGATAGTTGGTGCAGAAGAAGATTCTCCTTTCTTTGTGAAGATCGTCTTGACAGTCCCGTCCTTTTGATTGACAAAAAGAGGGTCAGTAGCTTGAACAGGCTTAGCTTGGGATGCTTGAAGCTTTTCGTAGTTGGTTACCCATTCAGTTGGGATCAACTTTTGAAGATCTTCCTTTTCCAGTTGCCTGGGGGCCTGGACAATCGTAGGAATCTGGCCAGAGTCAACCATAATGAACAGAGCATCAGAGGAGGCTTGAAAGCCTGGGATCTGCAGATTAAAGGCATGATCATGTAATCTGTAGACTATCTGATGATGTAGAGTCGTAGAGAGAGCGTTATCTATTTGATTTGCTCCTGTTATCTGGACTTGTACTTTAAGTGCAGTGGATAGATAGGGATTATTGAGGGATAGATTGAAATTGGGGAAGAAGGTCAAAACAACACTTCCTGTGTTGAGTGTCGTGACGATCGTGCCAATTACTGCATGCTCGTACTTGAGGTATCTGGTGTCCAGTAGCGACATACGGGCTGTAATTGGTAGACCCATCCTTCCATGATAGGATAAGACTAGTCTAACTGCTCCAAGATGGAAATGTGTATAGCCCTGTTTCCTCCATTGTTCTATGAAGGATGTTGGAATTTCGAGAGTAACATACTGCTCCTGTGTGGTAGCAGTGAGAGAACATTGAGAAAGGGAAGAAGATTGGATATATTCTTTTACAGAAATGGGTTGTTTATGGATAATTTGGTTAAAGGTTTTTCTGATAAAGTTTTATTTTTTAAAGATATTGTATGGGTTCATAATAGGTACAAGGGTGTTTTCTATAGAATGAACAACTCTCGGCTCCTCTTGGTATCAGAGCCAGGTTACGATCCTAGGACCTGTGGGTTATGGGCCCACCACGCTTCCGTTGCGCAACTCTGATACCAAGAGGAGCCGAGAGCTGTTCATTCTATAATCCTCATGCTGTAAACTCAAGGCAGATGAATATCCTCAAGCTAAGACCACAAAGAGGCACCTCGCCATGGGGGTCTTTCTGCTCTTTTGGACCTCGATAGCCGAGTTAGCCCTTTTGTATCATAGAAGAAACAGATCGTAGCAACAATTAATTCATTGCCAATGGATCGAAAAGAAGAGAAAGAGAAGGTTTAGAAGGCCATAAGAGAGAGTATGTTAGACATGGATGAAAGGAAAACTTGCTTGATTTTATTCAATAAACTTCTCCTTATATAGGAAGAAGTGTTCATGCAAAATGACAGAGAAGAGAAACCGTGGGAATCTTATCTCGATTTCCCACTTACCAAAAGTAAGACCCATAATACTGACTGATATCTAATAATACATGAACCGACAGTTTCACATGCATATTAAGACAAAGTATTAATAATGCTCCACTTATAAAAGTAAAAGTAATAATGGCCAACAACTTTACAATAATGGCCGACAGCTTCATATGCTTCTTAAGACAAAAGACTCAATAATGGTGCTACTATACCCATGTGGGAATAATGCACCGAAAGATGGAATTGACATCTCATCTTTCTTTGTCTTGATGTCTAGCACACACAACCACTATCTTTTGGATTATTGAGGAGGATACGTTCATCAGTAGTCAGAAAATACTGTCATCATCATCCATAGGCTGAGAGTCTTGCATGATGGCCTCTTTCTGTTTATTGGTCAGGCTTGGATCATCCAGTGGGGTCGGAAGTATAGGAAAGGTAAAATGCTCATTGAGTTGTCCAGTCCATAGATGTCCATTGAAGGTGTAGACTAATGGTGCAGAGACATCAGTCGTCCTTAATTAATTTCTGAGTTGTAGGGCCCGCTTTAGATTTTCTGTAACACCCCAACTCAAACTTTCCATTGAATAGCAATATATATATATATATATATATATATATATATATATATATATATATATAACTTTATAAACATAATTTACTACTTAGTTACAATATACATTCATACAATTTAAGTGGCATGACATACTTAATATATATAAGAAATATTTATACAGAGTTTAATTCACACAAGTTCCCAAAATGCCCCAATGCTTTAGATAACTCCTCCGGCCCACCCGATAATATTGACTGATGCAAAAGAGCAATGCAGTTTAAGGCTATCTACAAATCGCACTAACTTTGAAAAAAAAATTGCTAAGGAATGAGCTAGCGACTCAATAAGTATTTAATTTACTAAACTATAGTATATTAGGCTAGAATTATCAAATCTTTATCAATACAGAAAATTATACCAACACTTAACTAACAATCACAAAATCAATCATTTCAGTTATTCTCATAAACATATAATTTCATCTCACGTAATGCAAATAATCTCAAACTCAACCAAGTCAAATAATTCAATTCCACATTATTTCTATCAAATTAGGATCGGATGACTCATCCTTACATTTCCTCACATTTTTAAATTTCGGTAACCACTTCCGGTCTTGCCATCTCACATACTCGGGTAGCTATCCCGTACCGGATTTCCCGATCACACAATATCCATACAAAAGTCATCAATCCTTAATCACAATCATTTCACTTCACAACACATCACAATCAATTCACTTCACAACACATCACAATCAATTCACTTTGTAACAAGCCAAAACATAACTAATATCAACTCGGTCAACCAAGAAATTATCAAGTAATCAAACAGCAGTCCCTACTCAATATACACAAAGTTTAGTCTATTAAATACTTACCAAAAGTTATAGGATAACAAAGTAATCCTATTCTTTTCTCTTACCACTTCCTTGCCTTTGGATGAACCTATTCACATATTCAATACAAATACAATTCAATCACAAGGCATAAATATATATATATATATATATATATATATATATATATATATATATATATATATATATATTTACTATCAATAAAATATCACATTTCAACAAAATAACATATATTCTAGATATTAATATGATGCATGAGATGAATGACAACAAATCAACATATTTGTTGATGAAGGCAGCTTGTAGGTACTGACTTAGAAATTACACCAAAACTTATGTACAATTAATAAAAATCTCATATTTTTCAGAATTACACTTCCATTTTTATAGAAACCATAGCAGAAAGAATCACCTCAAAATCATTGGTATAGAAATAGTTATGGCATTTTCTATACAGCTGCTCAAATTTCCATCTAAACAGAACAGAAAAAAGTTTCCTATTAAATGACCAATCAAACGAATGAATTTTCTGATGAAACTCTCCAGATATAAAGTAACATTCTAAAGTTTCTATAGACACTAATTTTACTCAATTTGGACTTTTCTAGCTCAAGTTGTGAAACACATAATTAGCAACAAATTTCTGAATCCTAAGCCCGATTTCTGCTTAAAACAGTTTCGGGCAGGCCATATTAAGTTCAACATATCTCATGTTATACTCAACCAAAAATTATGAAATTTTTCAGACATATACTACATATATAAATGAACAACTTTCATGTTTAACTCTCTGCTTGGTTCAGCCTCTAAATGCCTCAAAATGTCAGCACAAAAACCAGGTCACATGCTGAACCAAAAACAGAGCAGCAGCAAAATCGAACCTCATAAGTTCCTACTCACTCAACAATCTGCAAAACCATTTTACAGAGATATTCTTGAGACATATACCTACAACTTTCATGTTTGAAAATTTTCGAGATAAAGCCTCTAAGGTCACGAAATCATAAGTGAAAAATCTGCCCAGAAATTTCAGCTTCAAGATCACAAGTAAAAGCATGTTTACTCTTGATTAAACAATTCCAAAACACATAATCATCAATAATTTCATATCATTAACCCTAATTTACAGCAAAATCAAGCAATTAAAATTACTCACCTTTGTTTTCCTTGATTAAGAAAGCCCAAATCTTTCAAGCTTAAAAGAAGAATTTGATTTTCACTTACTAAAAGTTTTGTAGAGTTTGATTTGGAAAATCAAAGTTGAAGAAGGAAAGAAGAAAAATGAGAGAGACAAAGAAGAAAAAGGAAATTGGAAAGCATACGTAGATAAGAACAAATGAAAGAGGTGGTATATTGGTGTGGAAATAGGCAAATTACAATTTAATCCTCTTTCTTTCTAACTTTTCAATTTAGTCCAAAATCATTACTTTTCAATTAAATCAATATGTAACTAAATAATTTATTTATCTACCACATAATATAATAAAATAGATCATATATAATCATGATGCAAATGACATATTTAATGACATGCTAATGAATATTAATTATTAATAAAAAGAAATAAATAAATTTGGTTGTGACATTTTCAGTGATCGTTGGAGGAGCCAGATGCAGAGGACGATCAAGTGTTCTCCAATAATGGCAGATATTTTGAGTTGCATAAGTGTTTTCCGAGAATTGGAGATAAGGCCTGTGCAAGATGAAAATGGCATGGTACTCCGAAGCTCTAGGATTATTATCTGTGAATAATTTGTTGTCATGAATAAGCTTAAGGAGCTCCTGTGTCCATTGGTATGAAGTTTTGAACCAAGTAAAGTATCTCCATGGATATGATCCCGAATTTGTCTCATTATTGAAAAAATATAAGAGATTCATGATGGGGACTTCAATAGCATGATGACAAATGGTAGAAAGACACCATAGAAACCATAACTCACTTTCAATCTGCGGATGAGTAGGAGATAGGTGATAAATCAGACACCAAGGGTAGTTTGGGAAGAAGAAGTTGGGTTGCATTGGTAGTGAGAAGGTTTGTTGAAAAGTTGCCAGATAGTGGAACATCATGTTTCGGACAAAGTTAGTGACTTGTTTGGTTGTGAGGTTGGTGGGAAGTTCTGGTGGTGAGGGAGGTTGTAGCGTGGTTCTTGAAGATGAAGAAGCCATAAAGATTATGGAAAGATTTACTGTCAAGGTGAGAAGAACTATAGGTTGATTTTGTGGTTTTGAAAGTCTGGATAAGAAATCGGGAATTAGATTTCTTGTCCCTTTTATATGCTGAACTTCAAAATCATACCTACTGAACCATGATTTTAGCCGCAATAATTGAGGCTCAGGTATATGAGAAATTTCTATAAGATGGTCTATCTTGTTGGATATGGTTTTCTTACATGAAGGAGAGAGTTGCAGGGTTGAAGTGTGGGTAGTGATTTCTGAAGTCATTGTGGTTGGGTTTCTCTTCTCTGTCACCAACCAGGCTCTGATACCAAGAGGAGCCGAGAGCTGTTCATTCTATAATCCTCATGTTGTAAACTCTAGGCAGATGAATATCCTCAAGCTAAGACCACAAAGAGGCACCTCGCCATGGGGGTCTTTCTGCTCTTTTGGACCTCGATAGCCGAGTTAGCCTTTTTGGATCATAAAAGAAACAGATCGTAGCAACAATTAATTCATTGCCAATGGATCGAGAAGAAGAGAAAGAGAAGGTTTAGAAGGCCATAAGAGAGAGTATGTTAGACATGGATAAAAGGAAAACTTGCTTCATTTTATTCAATAAACTGCATAACAGCAAGACTTTATATCACATCCACTTTTCATCACATGCATTAAGCATGTGAATTATTTTACCTAACATCCAATTCTTTTAACAATTATCAATTTACAGTTGTAAATAAATTATTAGATTATCATTCAAGTCAAATTCGAGGACTCAATTCTCGACAGATGGTAAAAACTGTTAAATTAGTGTATATGATAATAGTAAAAATGGGATAATAAATTAACGATTTTTAAGGCTTCAATGATTAATTAAGTTAAATTCTTTTGGTTAACAAGTCCTTAACTTTTAACAGCATTGGCTTTTGATTGATTAATTAATTAATTATTTAAACAGCGTGATCAAATGAGTTGAAGTGATTAATGGATCCAAGGTTTACCGCATGTTCATTGTGTACGTAATGCCTCGTAGTTGCAGACATTGTGAAAGAATATCGGTTGTTGTTGCTTCCAATGTCACGTGCATTTACTTTAGACACGTGATTAGTTTATATTATATATATATATTAAATTTAAATATCAAATTATAATATTAAATTACTAGTTCAGTTATTCTACTAATATAGAAATGGCTAATAGTTAATTTAAAATTTAATTTAAAATTTAATAAAATTTTAATATAATAAAAAAAATACATAGACTGACTCATACATTAGACTAAATCAAAATGGATAAATAATATTTTATTTTATATTTAATAGATATAAAATAATTTAATCGATTAAGGTAAGCATTATTATAGTTTTATTTATATGTAATTTATTTAGTTTGATATGAAAGTTTAATATATTTTTCATACGTTTTATATTAAAATATAAACAAGTAAAAAATATTAAATTTATTATTTTAATTAGATATTAAAAATAATATTAGACTTTAATATAATAAAATTAACTTTAAACAAATTTAAAACTTGTTCATAAATCTACAGATTAAATTATAATTTTAAACCATTAATTTAATTTTTAATTAAAATAAAAAATAATAATAATTAATTTTATTAAAATTTAAGAAAAAATTAATATAACAAAAGGCAGTACAATGTCTATTCGTTAAGGAAAAAAGTGGCAGAGACGAAGGCCTTCGGAGAGAACACGTTGGGTCTTTCATGATTATATTTTATTCGCTTAAAGCTTTTTCTTCACTTTTATTCTTTTGGGTGCAATTCTGCATGATTTTCCATAAAGAAAGAAGAAACATGTTCATGCTCTAATATCTGTTGTCTGTTAAGCACACGGAAACACTGATGTAACTACGGAACCCACTCAGATGAATCCCTGAACCTGAAGTATATATCTCTTCATAATAAAATAAAATAACAGAATTAGCAATTAGGCAAGAAATGGAATTTATGAGAAAATGGTTATTGTTATTATCAAATAAACTTCAGTTACCCAATAATTTTTATCAAACTTTAATATCTTCCCTAATTCATCATTTTCATTGTCTCTTATTTAATTTTAATTATTTTAAAATTTTTAACTAATATTACATTTGATTTGAATCCATACAAATTTATAGGATTTATTTATAATGCATATAGCTAAAAAAATATTTTTTTAAGAAAATTTATTAAGAAATAAATCCAAAAAAAACATAAAAATAACCGATTAAACTAAAATATTTAAAATTGATTTCAACACAACAGTATTTTAATGTGACTCCGAATATATGTGGCGGCCACAAAAATATGTCAAATAATTTTAAATTTTTTAAACAGAGAAAAATAAGAAGTAAAAAGGCATAATAAGGAATGGTGATTAGAAAATATCATCTACCAATAAAACTAATTCTTTAATTTAAGGAAGAAAAATTGGCAGCCACAAATTTATCGGTGTGCGAATTGTGGTGCAGAAGACGTAACAAATCGGTTCCACGTCAGCAACCAGAAAAGGCCAAAAGGAAATGACTAAAATATTCCACATTGAATATACCTTTTTTTACAAAAGATTGTCGCTGCCACGCCACCTATTATTGAATCATTCGGACGGAATCTTTTATTTTATTGCTTCAACGGTGGTTTAGATATTCAAGAATTTTAATGAAATTTGAATTTAGTATTTTATTTTTATCTTTTACCAAAAACAAAAACAGATTAAGTATATCATTACGTGTTATTTTAAGATTGGCTGCAAGCTTTTGTTATTTTATATATATATATTATTAGCATGCTTTGACATTTTATTTTTCTTTTCACATAGCTAAATTGGCCATGAGATTAGGCATGCATTTATTTAAATAAGGAAACATTAGGTACGTTGCTTATGTATGGGTACTTATAAAATCACAATATCTCATATTAAATAAATCTTGAAAAAAAAAAACGTTTTTTTTTTATTTCTATAACATATTTTGGATCTCTGCAGTAATTAATTATGGTTCTTGATTGATTATAGTATTTGTAATTCTGAAAGTTGATTTTAGTACTTTAAACTTAGTTTATGACAGGAGATGCTCCAGCTGTAAGATTTAAATATAAATTAGGTATTTTGCTGAAGACAGATTCAACAAATACTGATTCTTGTAAGAGTTAGCCAACCATTATTTTTGGACTAATTCACATTTATTTATTTTTTTTTTTATTGAAAATATTGGATCCTTCTTCATAGTACATCTTACACCCAACCCAATCCATCCCAATTTATTATTGTTAATTAAACTAATAGAAACCTAGTAGTTTAAACTAATATCAATTCTATTATATTATGAGATACTGTCTTTATTAATTTATTCCTATACATCAGGGTTGTCCCTCCACATTATGCACTAAAAATATATATAATAATTATAAAATTCACTTGAAATAAATTAAATGAAAATTACAATAGGAGAATCAAAGAGAAAAAAAAAATATTACTAAAACTAATTACTTTGGTAATTTTGTTAAGAAAAATTAATTTAAAAATTAATATAATTAATTAATGAGCGAGTGTGGTTCTCTTTTCTTTTTATTTTATTTTATTCTTTCAATTCGTATATTAGCTTTAAGATTAGGGTAATTTTTTTATCTTATATATTACCATATAAATAATTTAGTTTTGACCACATAAATTAATAATAAATAATAATAATAATAAAAAAGCAGGCTAATAAAATTTGAAGCGAACTTATATGTGATATTATAATAGATGCATTTATATAACTTGGAAGTTATGCCCCAATGGCAAATCCAAAGGGCATAAGAGTGAGAAGAGAGAATTCAGGATGTTCACATATTCTTGTCGAATTTTCACATGACCTTCTCCTCTTGGGAAGAGGCATCCCTCTACAGGATAATAATTATTTGTAGGGCTTTATCAAGACTGGAAAGGTGAAGAAGAGAGCTTTTTGTGATCAATCATTATTTGTTATTTAAAATTACCTAAAATAAACAAACACAAACAAGTCCATCTAATGTTTGAATTAATAAATAGGAAAAAAAAAGAATTCAAAAGCGGTTAGATAAAATAGTAATAATTTTTTTATTCAAAATAAAATCTTTTATATATATATATATATATATATATAACTTTCCGATTAAATTAAAAATTAACTTGTGTCGTACACAAATCTTCCAAGACAACTGAGACCACAGGTTCGTAAATTTTACAATCATATTACAGTTTCTCAAAAAAGACTATTAGTAGAGACACCTTGTAATATGTTCTTATTCGATGAATTGAGTGGGTGCTTGCATATGCTACAATGGTTTCATATGCTTTTTGGGTACGTAAGGACAGATATATAATCCACCCAAATAACACAATCCGCTGTGGAATGTGGGCGTGAGTAGGTTATAGTAATATGGGTTGGCATGTCTGCCATAGAATATGTTAGGGTTTTGAGGAGACATGTGTGCCTCTTCTTTCCCAGAAACAAAAAGTAAAGCAAATTTGGGGATTTACGAAGAATGGAAATGTTACTGTAAGATCAGCTTATTATGTTTGTAGCACTTCAATCAATGGCTGCCATTGTTACTAACTAATGCCCAATCTTCAACAAGTTCGGCGCATAACCAAAAAGTTTCTCAATTTGTTTGGAGAGCTTGTACGGACACACTTCCAACCAAAGTAAATTTGATGAACAGTCGAAGTATTTCTGATCATATTTGCGGTGGAGATTTAGAAACTCTGTGTCACTTGTTCCTCCGTTGTCCCTTTTGCTATCTGTCTTTGTATTTATTGTTGAATATATAATTTGTATTTCAAAAAGCCTTTTATTTCACGTGTCTCTATAATAAAAGCTTTTACTTTTATTTATAAAGAAGTCATTATTTTTTGACTTGTAAACAGTTTTGTAGAGTTGTTAGGTTTATGGGCACAAAAATTGAACTAAAAAGTCCAATTAAAATATAAATCCGATTAAAAAATGGACCTTTCAAGCTTATGTCAGCAAGGACTGTGACTATTGAAAGAGCTGTGATTTTGATGCTGGAATTTCAGAAGGAAAAACAAAGCTCAAACGTCTCCTCTAACATTTTAAGAAACTTGGGAGTTGACGAGCCATGGATTGTGAAAAGTCAATAGCACTGATGTTCATACGGATGGCTATTTTGGCATGGGTTTTGTTGTTCGTAACAACAATGGTCAGGTTTTGTTAGCTGATGCAAGACGGATCAGAATGGAAGGCACAAGTACAATTGCTGAACGAAGAAATGGGTTTGAGATGGGCACTTGATATAATTGCGGATAGTGGGGATTAAGTGACAGCAAATTTTTGATAGATGGTTTGCATGGGAAGGGAATTCAGTACACTTTTGGTTGATTGATGACATTAAGACAGTGGCGGAGAGGGTTGTGGTGCAAATTTATCAAGTAGTGTCTGGAGAGGACAGCAAACATGGTAGCTCATGCAGCTAGCCCATTATGTTGCACATGTAAGTATACTGCTTATTTGGGTTGATAAAGTTCCGAACGATATAGAATTGTATTATTTTTAATATATATACTTAAATTTGATTTAGACCATCTCAGGTAGAATTCGAATTTAAAATTTTAAATGATTGTGAGACATTTGGTTTATTAATTGATTTTTATTTAATTAAAAAAAAAAGTAGTAATAAAGGAAAAAAACAAGCTCTCTCACAATCTCTTCCCAGTTTCGGTTGGTCATCGTACATAAATATTAAAATTAGTATTTATATGTAATGAAGTTTTATATTTAATTATAACTGTAAAATTTAAGTGTTATTTTCTTCAATATCTAAAATATTAGAAAATAACTTATAGTAATTATATATATAATTAGCCAATTGAAACTAAATTATTTACTTTTCTAATTTTGAAAACTAAGGTATTATTTCTATACTTTCTCGTTTCGTTAGCACTAATTGTTGTTGGAAGTTAAATGTTTTTTTAATGAATTATTTTTTTTATAAATTGACCTTTTTTCTTTAAACAACGGAGCCTTATTATGGTACGAAAAGCCCATTTAGACCTATAAGAACCGAAAATCTGTAGGCTCATAGCCCAAGATAATTGGACCTAACATAACCAAATTTTAGTTATCCAGAAAATATTAAACACCGAAAAGAAAATGAAGAGAAAAAGAAAACTTCTATTATGTGGGAACTAGGAAGTTAGTTCCAATTGGTGCAAGATCTCTTGCACTCCCTCCAAAAATGGGACAGCTTCAGTTGCAGCAACTGTCATTAGTGAAACCTAGTTACTCATCTACATGCGTACCCATGGCTTCTCATATTAGACCTTTCTCCATGTCTCTTCCAAAAACTAACTTCCCTGCTTATCCTCCTTGTTTGCTTCCTTCTTTTCCTGCCCTTCACTCTCGCTTCGTGTGCAAAATGAGCGGCTCAGGTGAATTCTTGCTCTGCTATTGTCATTCTATTCGAAAAACTATCTGGGTTGGTAATTTTGGAAAGAGATATAATTTTTCTTTTCTTGGGAATTTTTACAAACAGTTGCTGTGCGTGTTCATGTCTGGCTTACTTATCTATAAATTTTGTGCTGATTTTGAGTGTAATTTTATCATGTAACAGGGTAAGTGATTTCTTTTGAATTCTTAGATAATACATAGATTAGTGATTTATACAAGTGTAAACAAGTTATACATTTTATGGAAGAAAGCATAGTAAAAGTGTAGTGTTTAAGGAAATGTGTGTTATTTGTCCACTAGATATGATAAGGCCGCTTGAACTTGATAAGCCAGAAGGGAGAAGGAAACCACAGAAGCAAGCAAATGGGATCTTCTGGATTATACTTCTCAATCTTGGAATATATGTTGCTGATCACTTTTTTCAGGTACTTAACTATATATCTTGTTTTTGTGTTTTTGACTTCTCTTGCTGACTTTTTTTTTCTTTAAATATCCATGTTATATAGAAACAGAAGTTGCATAAAAAGAATTTAAAGAACCCATAGATTTCATTTTAAGAGACTACATGAATTAAGGACTTTTAAGAGACATGTAGAGAGTTGGAATCTCTGTTGGGACTGATTTTCTGGTTCCTTTTCCACAAAGGTCCGTGGCATCAAATCTCTATACTTGTATCACAATCGGCCTACTTGGTACCAGTTTATCTCAGCAACATTCTGCCATGCTAGCTGGTGAGGTCTTCATGCTGTTTAAAGGTTGTTGAATTTATGTCATACTTGTAATAATTCCGATAGTGTGTATAGAACATGACCCTATGTCATGTGGAAAAGACTATGTTTTAAGTATAAATGTAGTCAATCATTATTTTCCTAACCATAGCTTGTATTTTCTTCAGGGAACATCTTTCAAGCAACCTTTTTTTCTTGTATATTTTTGGTGAGGTCATAATTCTTTTCAGTTAGAACATGTACAAGCATCTGTATTTCCAAGAATACTGTCTAAATTAAATGAATGAAGATTAAATTGCACCATTCCTCACCAATAGGGAAACTTGTGGAGGAAGAGGAAGGAAACTTTGCATTGTGGCTTTCGTATATCCTTACTGGTGTTGGCGCAAATCTTGTTTCATGGTTAGTTTTACCGAGGAATGCAGTTTCTGTTGGAGCTTCCGGTGCTGTTTTTGGATTATTTGCAATTAGTGTCCTTGTAAAGGTATCTAAAGTTTCGAAATACAAAGATCTTTCTATTAATTATTTTGCATGAATTCTTTAACCTCCTTCGTTTTAGATAACATGGGATTGGAGAAAGATTCTTGAAGTGCTTATATTGGGTCAATTTGTTATAGAAAAGGTGAGCTTTTGTCCACTCTTAAGTGATGCAAGTGATATATCAGGATTGACTTTTGTCATGACTTTATGTCCACTCTTAAGTTCGATTTGGTGGACCTAAATTAATCATACTATGTGGAAGGCTTTCTAGCCAACATGGATGTTCTATCTGACATAATGTAAATTTCCCTATGTGCGCATTTTGGGCATCACAGGTAATGGAGGCAGCACAAGCTTCAGCAGCATTATCAGGAACTTTTCGGGGAGGCTACCCTATGCAGAGTGTCAATCATATTGCTCATCTATCTGGTGCTCTTATTGGTGTGGTTCTGGTATGGCTTGTCAGCAGAATTCCTGCTCCACCAGACCATGAAGCGTCAAAGTTGCAGGGAAATTCAGGCAAAACTTGAGCAACTTCCAGTTCCATGTATATTATGTGTACATAAAATGGGGGATTCCGTTACATTATTTTGTGATGATTTACATTGGCTGGACATACATCTATTTATGGGTAGATTTGTAAGTGATGGCATTTGAGTCTTATACTTGTGTTGCGAGGCATAACCAGGGATTCATCATGGTAATAAGCAGAATATGAGGCTACAGACCTTTTAGCTGCGCAGTTCATGTGGTTTTCTTGCTTTGTTTTATTTTATTTTTACACTACCATTTATAAATGATTTCCTGAAGCCACCTCAAATTAATGCAAGGCCAATAATGTGTGTGACACAGAGATGGAGAATATAATTTATTTTTCCTTTTGGGGTCCAGAAATTGTCAGCAACAAGTTCATATTTTCCCTTTCGTCAAAATAAGACAGAATTAGTATCAGATACAAAATACCAAATTGACTTGCATTGCCAGCAAACCTGAAGAAAAGACAATTTGGTGATACCAACAACTCCTTTTGCTATGTACAACAAATTGATGTCGAATTCTTTTGAGAATGTAGATACATAAAAGAAGAAAAAGAAATAAAGATTAACAATGACAATTTCTTTCTTTTCAGTTCAAGAACACCGCTGTACATGACTGTGCAAGCGGACCATAAATCCCATGCTGCCCTTGAAACTGCTTATAGCAAATAATTGGTAACCTTGCCCCAAGTTTACAAGTATGTGAAAGACACAAGGACTTTGTAGCAAGCCAAGAGTACTCCATGGAAAAGTCTGTATCTCTCAGCACCATCCTACCCTTTTTAAGGCATGCAGTGGACCCTTTCTGTTCATTTATAACTGTATTCGGTATCTGTAAGTAATTGGAATATGAAAAGCTTGTGTTTTCCTTTTGATACAGTTTCTCTAGACTTTCAACTGGTACGTCTTCTTCAGCTGAATCTTTTTTATTTCGATTTATGGTGTTAAGAATTCTGTTCACCTCTTTTGTCAATCCAATGGAACCCCATGCTTCTGCAACTAGCAGCATGGTGGATTTCTTAGGCTCTACGTTGTACTCTCTCATAATCTGGAGAATATCTTCTGCTTTCCATGGCTGTTTGGCTTCACTAAATCCTCCAATTAATGTCTCAAAAGTCTTCAAATTTGGAGAAATTCCATATTCACACATCTTGTCGAAAACTCTAATTGCACAGTCCATTCTGTCGGTACTGCACCATCCACTGATAACAGTTGTGAAAATCACGACATTTGGATGGAATCCTGATTCCATCATGGTTGTCAGGAGTTGTTCAGCTTTCTCAGGTTCCTGCGCACGTACATAACCTTTAGCAAGGATGCTGTATGCATGTCCATCAGGTTGAATTCCAGCCTTCATCATGTCATCAAAGATTTCCCTGCACTTGTTCATATATCCTGCTTTGCTCCATGCATTCATGATAGTGCTAAATGTTATAACATCTGGTTTGACATTGAATTCCTCCATCAACTTGAGAACCTGAAAATAATGTACACCAATCATTCGTTTCGCACAAAGAATGAAATCACTGGCCAAGGTTCAAACAAAAGTAAATGATATAAACTATATGGGGAGAAGAAAGGATAAGATACACAAAATTGGACACAAGAACAGGGTAGCAAAAAACAACTTACCCTTCTTAAAATAGATTATGTGCTATGTAACCACGCTATTATCAGATTCATAATCTAAATAATGATTAACTTTGGGGAACAGCCAAACTGCTGCAATCAAAGACGCTGACCTTCATGCTGCTCAAAAGTCAAGACCTTAATTTGTAAAAAATGCATTAACAGTTTTTGTTACTAATTGCCGCCTTTGCATTTAATCAGCAAAATAATCAGCGTCAGAACTTACCTCATCAACCCCATTTCTATCCATAATGTCTACAAAGCCTTTGATTAGCGAGTTGAAAACAACAAGATTAGGATGCACTCCAAGTTCCTTCATCCTGTGCACAAACCTTAATGCCTCCTTTATTCTTCCTTCTTTACAGTATCCACTTATAACAGTTCCGCAAGTTCGCTCATTGGGTTGCACACCAGTGTTCTGCATTTCTGAGATCATCTCTTCAGCCAGATTTGTCTCTTCATTTCGAACATAAGCTGTTGCTATGGTGTTGTAAGTAACTACATCAGGTTGCCTTCCAGAAACTACCATCTTATGCACCACATTCCACGCCTCTGCAATGTTCTTGTTACACCATGCTCTGACGAGAACATTATATGTCCTAAGATTGGGTTTCACATATTCCTCTCGGGACATAAGATCTACCAGTTTAGCAGATTCTTCAGGTTTACCAGCAATGCCATATCCTTTGATTAAAGTGTTATAAGTGCTAGTGGTAGGTTTCATTCCATTCCCCTTCATCTTCCAAAAGGTCCTCATGGCTTCCTCAATGTTACCAGACTCGGAAAAAGCATTTATAACAGCATTAAAAAATATTGAATCAGGCTTCATACCATTTTCTTCCACCTGTGAGATAATCGAATGTATGGAGTTGAAACGCTTCTGCGAAGTCAAGGCAGCCAAGAGAGTTGTGTATGTTATTAGAGATGGTTTATGCCCTCCCCCAATTAAACTATCAAAAATGGATTCTGCTTCTTGGGGTTTTCCTTTTTCTATCAGAATGTTCATTAGTTTTGTCCTTGATCGGACAGTTGTGCAACCATTTTTACTCATGCAAAACAAGCAACTGCCTGCATTTTCTAACTCTGTAGATTCTGAAGCTGGAGGAAATTTATTCTTATGCGCCAATTCATTCTCCTGCGAATGTAGGAATCTAAAATATCAGGTTTGAATTATAGCCAAACTAGTTATTAACTTCATAGATGTAGGAATTGTTGATATGTTAGGCTATAAATTATATCAATATATATTTTTAAAAAACTATAGGTACTACAATAAATATGATTATAATTTTAGATTAAAAAGAATTCAAAGCAACATACATCTATACAAAATCCTCAATTTCATAAGGAAGCAGTACTCTAAATTTAATTATTTACGGAAAAGAGTAATAATTTACTAAATTGTAAAAGTACTTTGATTGGTGATGCTTCTACCCATCTTCTCTTGATTGTTCCTGCTTGATTCATGTTGGATGTTCTGGACAAAGCCTGCTCCTCTCTGAATTCTCCCATATGGTCAAGGTCATCAAGTGCTCGTCAGCCTGAAACATTTTAATCTAACTTTAGATGGACTAAAAACAAAGCATATAGCTTTATCTTTTCGCCACTTTCATATCCCCTCCTAGGAAATTCCCAGAAAAAGAAAAAAGAAAAAAGAAGCAATCTGGTTGAGAAGTCAGCCTCAGGAGATGTTGTATATCTATAGATGTGAAATGCTAATAGATTATGAGAAGACAAACCAGTAATCAACAGAAAATGAACATAAGGGTCTGTTGAGCAATATGTTATCTTATGCCTACAGGCTACAACAACAACATAAATTACACATGCAAAGAGAATTGAATAAACTGAGAAGGAAGGATCATAATACAGTGATGTACTCCAGACCATAAAACAGTGGAAACTGATAAACTCCAACAGTAGCAGTATAAGTGCCAATGCATGGTAACACATCACTAATTCTTGCAAAGCAGGAGGCCTTCATATGCGTGGAGGAAAAAAGAAGAAAAGGCTGAAACCGAATTGAACTGAAAACATTGCACTATAAAGCCATTAACCTTGTGTATTACCTTCAAAAGATGACATCAAATTCATATACTCCAGCAGCTAAACCAAAAGTAAGATTTCCAAATTTTTTAATCCCACCAAACCTAGCATGAATCCAAACAATGATTTCTTTAATCAATTTTGGCATTAACATTTGAAGCAAAAGTGATTATTACACTTTCTTAGTTGTAAGAGTCAGAGCATGAATTACAATTGCTATGCTGGCACTCAAATGCTTCCTATGCCAAAAATCACAGCAAAACCAAAAGCCCATCAATCTAAGAACCTAATCCAAGATACCATCTAGTTATACTTTAATGCTTCATTTCATCAATATAAAAACAGCAAAGAAATGAAAAAAGAAAAAAGAATCTTATGCCCATGTGCATTAAACATGAACCAAGGATCCACAAAGAATGATATTCAATAAATAAAGAAAACAAAGAATCTGAACTTTCATCAGCTCTAAGTAAAAAAGTAGTGAAACTAAACAAATAGAAAGAAAGAAAGAGAAGCAAAGAAAAATATACAAAAGATTCAAATTCTAGAACAATGATAAATATAAGCCATTTAAAAGAATTCAAGAATTAAATTAACCACTTAAACTTCAAGAAATATACAAAAGTGAAGACTGAAGTGCAGCCCTTTCCTTAAAGGACCCAGGAGTTGGTTTTTGAGAATAAAGAAAACGAAATTACAAGGCAGACATGTTGCTGTACTGTACCTGTTGGATTGAGAGAGAGAGAGATATGGAACTTGGAATTTGAGCAGAGGAAATATGGAGATATAATGCAATGCATGGAGTCCAAATATGATATATTATCTACAACAGAAAATACCTAGCATTTTCTTGGCAGAAAGACAAAAGAACTTCAGATAAGAATAAGACAGCCTTTAAATGGAGGTGCTCAAATTTCTGAAAATTCTTTTCTTGTTTGTCTTTTTTTCCTTATTATTTTCATGGACTGCTAATTTCACAATTCTTATATTCTCGAGAGGATTCTTAATTTTTCTTTTTTCCCTTTGAAAAAGATTCCTGGTAAAATACTTTCATAACACACAATAAAGTATTTACTATTAGAAAATAGAAATTTTAAATTTAAATTTAAATTTAAATTTTATAATTATATCAATTTAATTAATTATATTTTATTCACTATAAAAAATAATGATTATGATATTTATATAATTTAATACTTTTATCAATAATTTTTATATAAATATACTTTTAAAAAGGACGCATCATTTTTATTTTTATTGAGTTGTTTTATTATTTTTAAAATTTAAATGTTAAAGTTCTTAAATTGTTAAAATTAAAAAAATAAAAGTTCGAGTCATTTTCTAAAAGTTAGTGTAATTTTATATTTTTGTTAAATAAATTTTATTTTATTATTATTATTATTATTGTGAGACAATAAATGTTATTTTATATATATGTGGTGATGAAAAAGAATAAAATAGTTTAATACATTTATGACCTTTTGAATTTGACACGATTAGTCGTTTTGCTCTCTATTTTTTTATAAAAATTATTTAGCTACCTTAATTTATTTAAATTATAATTTATAAATATATTTCTACTTTATTAGATATATAATTCACTTATTTTTATTTATATAAATGACTCATTATTTTTTTTTTATTTTTTTATTATATTTTTTTAGACTTAAAAGTAATAAAATAAAATTGAATGTTTCAAATTTAATATAATAAAATTATATTTAGCTCTAATTTAAATTAAATTAATTTATTTAATATTAAAAATATTTAGTATTTAATTTCTAAATAAATAAAAATTTATTTTTTTCTGTCTCACCAACAAAATAAAAATATATTTATAAATTATAATTTAGACAAGTTAAAGTGGTTAGATAATTTAAAATTTAAAATTTAGAGGGACAAATATATTTAATTTCTATGAATAAAATAACCAAAATGTATTAAGCCAAATAAAAACAGTGATGTCAAACCGCAAAGGCATATGTATTAATACGAACCGTTTACCTTTCTTTTAATTTTTTTAATTTTCTTTTTTCTGTTTTGGGGTTGGGAGGGGAAAGTTATTAGTGTTATCCGAAAAATAAAATAAAGCATAGAAAAGGAAAATGGAAGGACCATGTTGCCCTTACTCTGTATGAAAGGTACAACTAAGAAAAGCATTAAACTTTCTTGCATAAAGGCAGTAAAAAGAAAAAGAAAAGTACAACCCTGGTAATGCGACAGACTGGTAATCTTTTTCCCTCTTCCGTAGTCTCCACTGCCGAAACGAAATTCTCGGAAAACAAGTCTCAATTTAGGAAAAAGACTGGTGGAATGAAACCATGGGAAAGAAACGAAAAGCTCTCAAACACTATACTAGTCGTTCATAAAAAGAGAATACCCAAAAGAATAATTAATAATAAAAATATTAGATTAGAGTGAAAAGAAACATGTTTGAATATTCGACCATTCTTGGAAAATTGCAAATGAATTCAAAAGTCACTTTCTTTCTTCTCTCGCTCTAGAACTCATCATTTCTCTTCCCCCTTTTCCTGTTGAAGATTTTGAAGAAATGATGAAGCTGTGGAAATGGTACAGAAATTGCTTAACGTTGCATCCAGTTAAGACACAGGTGATTAGCTCTGGTTTGATTTGGGGATTCGGTGATGTAGCTGCTCAGTCCATTACCAATTACACTACCAATAAGCAGCAATGTCAATCGGTACGTCTTTTGCAATATCCATTTGAAATCTTGTGTTAATAAGGAGTCTTGATGAGTCTGTTTTGTGCTCTTCGGATATTTTGCATCTCTAGGCAAATGGGTTTATCTCAATATTTTTTTGTTTTTCTTTATGGGATAATTTCTTTGTTTCTCCTTTAAAAATGGCAATGCTTGTGTTCTTTCTTAGGAAAATGAATATCTGTTAGTTTTTTTTTTTTTTACGCGTTTCGTGTTCTTGATCAGTAGACCGATTGTAAGCTTCTTT
Organism: Ricinus communis; assembly: GCF_019578655.1. Taxonomy (NCBI): domain Eukaryota; kingdom Viridiplantae; phylum Streptophyta; class Magnoliopsida; order Malpighiales; family Euphorbiaceae; genus Ricinus; species Ricinus communis. The sequence continues at coordinate 31,068,863 of NC_063258.1, forward strand.
TGTAGAATGGAGAGTGAAGATGTTGTTTCGTGTTTGAAATTTTCCTTTGGTTTATTGAGACATGAATCCATTCAAAATTCATGGTAATAATAGATGCTCGAGCAATTGACATTTAGGTCTTGGCGTAATGTTTTTTCAGGTTTATCATATTCTTTCTGTAACATATGTTTATCAGTTTCTTTGGTATCATATACTTGAACATTTAAAACCAACTTTCTGCAAGCCATTCTTTGTTTTTCATGTGTAGCTTATCAATGTTAAGTTGTTGATGATGAAAAAATTTGCTAGCATATGTGTATTTGAAGAGGGGTTTATTAGAAGAATGAAATATACGGATGTGCAAATGAGTTGAATTATTTAATTTAATATGATGATATGCGCTTATCCAATCTGTTTTCATGTTGCTGGTGGAATAGGATGCTTCACCAGGTTATTGAGTATAGATGGTGTGATACTACTAATTTAGGTTTTCATTCTGTTTTTATAGCCATTCCTCCTGCATTCTTTAGTTTGTATGTGAGTTATATCTGCTTCAGCCTTAGTTACTCTTTGGTACTGGAATATGATTCAAAAGAATTCTTGTTGCGTGTTTATAAATCATAAAGATTTCGCAGCTCATGCTCATTTTATCCCGAGTTTGTGATGGTATATATGTTGAATGGGGGTATTGTGGAGCTCAATGCTGAATCTCATTTTTCAACTATCTGCAGTATTGTGGAGCTAAATCTATTTAGAACAGAAAAAGAAAACTATAACAAAGACTGTTCATCCCATAATTTTGGTCTTTCTTGCCTTCCCATTTGTATGCAACCATATATTTCAACAATTTTGCTGATTGTACTGGTATATGTCACATGATGTGTCAAGCACTTGATTGTTTGATTGGCTTATCTTGCCTAATTGGTCTCTCGTTTAAATTCCAGGACAAGGAAAAAGGGGTAAAGGTCGATTGGAAAAGAGCAGCAACCACAAGCCTTTTCGGGTTTGGATTTGTTGGACCAGTCGGCCACTTCTGGTGAGTGCTTCTCTTTCTTTCATTATTACACTTGTGGAAGACTGTCAAGCATGCAATTTATTTTCTCAAAAGTGAAGAGGTGAAAGAGGAAGTAGTAATTTTCGTTTTTAAGTAGTAGAGCCTGGGGCTAGCATGTTGCTTGACTACCTTCAAAAGGCTATTACTTGATGGAGCAACATTGTTTGGAACTCTACTGCAGACATGTATAACATATTTTGCATAATATGTTTCTTGTTCAACCCCTGTAGGTATGAAGGTTTAGATCATTTTATGCGATTGCGACTTGTACTGCATCCGAATTCCCTGCGATTTGTTGCATCTAAAGTAGCAATTGACAGTATACTGTTCGGCCCACTGGATCTATTTGTATTTTTCACATACATGGGTTTCTCCAATGGAAAGAGCGTTCCTCAAATAAAGGAAGATCTGAAGAGGGATTATCTGCCAGCTCTTATTCTGGAAGGGGGCATATGGCCAGTTGTTCAAGTTCTAAATTTCCGATTTGTACCCGTAAGATATCAACTGCTGTATGTCAACTTCTTCTGCTTGTTGGATAGTTGTTTCTTGTCATGGGTTGAGCAACAACAAGATGCAGCTTGGAAGAAATGGTTCCAACCTCTGAAGGACCAAAATGGTCCAGGGGAATAATTTCTTTCTTTCACAGACCGCATCGGCTTTGATTTCCAGGCCATGCTGATCATGGCAGATATACACACAAGGGAAGTTGAAAAAGAAATTATAATCTGAATTGGCAACTTGGGGTTTTTACTGCGATTACTCAGGAAAGTTATCCCGTGGAATCTTGCTTTTCTTGTTTTGATATCTCCTTCTGGATAAAGACAGCGCCAACACTTCTACTTATGGTTAGATTATCTGAGGTTTCATTTGGACTTGCATAACAAAAGTAAAATTAGAGTCAGATAAAGCTTCTTTTATGCCTTGGTTAAGGCTCCCCTACCTTGGGATTTACTGTAAATCTACAACTGAAGGCTTATACAAATATGGTCAGCCAATATGATTGATTAATGAAATAATTGAAGCAACAGTAGTTTTTTTGTGATCATCAAATGTTTCTTAGTGGTAGATGAATCATTACTGGAGAATGTACAAATGACTGAGGCACTGTCTAAGAACTCATTGATGTTTACAGGAATCTTCTTCACTAGGTTGAGATGGTTTCATGAATGTCCACCCAAGAAAGCAAGTAGAAAGTAAATTAGTTCTGATACACACAGAACAAGCAAATAGATCATGTCACAGTCGGAGCCTGATGAAGGAATTGAAGTCCGTAGTCATAGAAGCAGTTTACGGCATGCTTAATCCTAACATTTAAGAAACAAGTAGCAAAATCACCATGGAGATGCTCAAAATCATCTATCAACAATTTTAAATTTTCTATTTTAAACTAGAACTTTGATTGTAATCAATCCTAGAGGACTGAAAAATAAACAAAGGCAAAAAAGGGGTGAGGGAGTCCATCACATAATAAGCAAGCAATCAAGTGTTTCATTTGATGATAAATAGTGTCATTTTTTTTAATGGTGATAACAATTCCTGTATTACCTCGGCTCTATCCTTGTCTTCTGAAATCACTACTTGAGCTAGATGGGTTAAGACTATATTCACTGCTGCTTCCGCTGTCATTCTGCCATTTCACCGGTGCATACACGGTGCTATTTCCAGGCTGCATTCCTCCATTGAGATCCTTTATGGAAATATCTCCTTCCAGAGCACGAACTATCTGCTTGATTTGAAAAAGGTTCTTATCATTTTTATCTTAATATTGTGGCACTCTTAAGAAAAAAATTTCAGCTTCTAAAGTTCTTCACAACAGTATAAAGATAAAAAGGATTTTGCTATTGGCATTCTAGTTTCAGAATCTTCCCTAATTCAGCCAGAATCTGGAGGCTCCTTATATATGGCTACAGAAAGCAAAGAAGTCAATAAGAGTTACCTGACTCATCCGAGGCCGAAGCCTGGAAGAGCGGCGCACACAAGCAGCAGCACAAGCAAGCATCCTAGCCATCTCATTGGTATTGTATTTTTCCTCCAATTGCGGATCAACAAGAGCTCCGAAATCACTATTTTCTAAAGCTTGGGTGAGCAGCGGCCTAGCCTATAAAACATCAACATCAACAACATACAATTGTCAATTCCCCCCAGTAAAGAAAAGAAAAAAGAAAAATAAATTTTTTTATCTACATATGGAGGAAGACAGAGAATGGGGTAGGGGGTGCATTTGATGGTAAATTGTGCAGGAAACAAATATAAGGTTCCCAGTACATGTTAATGGCGTTAATAGGAGATCTGAAAGCATAGGGAATTAACTAACCCATTCAACCAGTCCTTCTTTCAGTACAGGGTCGTCGTCACTGATAGGTGGATACCCGGTTATGAGCTCTAGAAGTATAACGCCATATGAATATACATCTGATTTCTCTGTTAATTTGCCACTTGTTACATACTCTGGTGCCAGGTACCTAAAAGCAGAAAACGCATGTTATGAGGAAGGAAAATGTAGCAATTCAACTGCAAAGGAGAAAAGCCAAAGTCATCCCAATACAAAAGAAAAGGTCATATACCCAAATGTTCCCACAACCCTGGTGGAAATGTGAGTGATGCCAGTCCTAACAGGAAAGCTTTTGGCAAGTCCAAAGTCAGAAACCTGAAGTTAAAAGTTTGTCTGAACCATTAAGATGTTAATTCATTTGCTCAAATATAAAAGTACCATTCAAAAGCTTCAAAATCAGGAACTAAGCTATAAAGCAGTCAATGATAGAATTGGGGCAGCAAGTAATACCTTTGCTTCAAAGTCCTGATCAAGAAGAATATTGGCTGCCTTGATGTCTCGATGAATAATTGTTGGATTACCTGCAAGCAATGACATTTTTCAACTCGTAGAGAACGCTAGCATCCTCAACAGTTCAGACAGTAGAGTTCTAAAAATACTCACAATCCTCGTGGATATATGCCAGTCCTTTTGCAGACCCTATAGCAATTTTCAACCTGGTTGCCCACTCCAGTACATTCTGTCCATTTCCTGCAATGTATTAATTTCTTGTAATCGTTGGTCATGTATTTCACGAAAAACATATTTAAGCAGCAACAACACATAAGTTCTCTAGATCTTACTATGTAAATGGTATTCCAAGGTGTTGTTAGGAACAAATTCATAAACAAGCAATCTCCCGTTCCCAGCAATGCAGTATCCTATCAATGAAACAAGATGTTTATGATGTATTCGGCTGATGATCTCAACCTCTGCTTCGAATTCTCGCTCACCCTGCATGCTTCCTTCTTTTAGCTGCTTAACTGCAACTGCTAGCCCGGTTTGAAGGAATCCTTTATGAACATACCCGAACCCACCTTCTCCAATAAGGTTGGCCTCTGAAAAGCTATTAGTGGCCACAGCTAGTTCATTGTATGTGAATGTTCCACTTGATATACTGGAGGCAACATGAGGGGTTGGAGCTTCAGTTTGCAATGGATTCTTATACCCTAAGTTCCCTGAATTGGTTATCTGAACTCTAATAACATGTTCTCCTTGTGGCAGCCCATCCTCAGAAAATACGAGAACTATTTTGTGGGAGAAACAAATCAATAAAAGCTACGAATTTAAAAGTCTTAATTTTGACCAGAAAAAGAAATTACCTTTTGGTTTCAAGCCGGACGGTGGTTCTGTGAAATGCTCTTGGATCATGGCATTCTTTTTCCTTCTCCTATTGATGAAGCAAATACAAATAAATCCAAGCACAAGAAGAAGAAGTAATAACACTCCACCAATGAGACATCCAACTATAAGCCCTGTTGAAAAATGAGATTGTTGTGAGCTTACAGGCAGACTTCCATGCGCTAATGGCAGTGAAAAAGGCGGAGGTTTGACGACAGAATAGAGTGGCGCATGTGGCTCCCTTGGAAATTCTGTGGGTGGAGGATAATTAAGCCATGTTGAAGAAGGTGCAAATGGTGTTGGAGAAGGAGGTGGTGGTGGTGAAACTTCTGGAGTTGATGAATAAGCTTTAGGTGGTAAAGAAGTTCCTAGCTGTGATGGCGGCGGTGCTAGTGTTGGAGGTGCTGGTGGTCGTACTGTTGGAGATAGTGGTGGGGGTGGTGGTGGTGGTATTGAAAGTGATGGTGGAAATGATGGAGGAGGAGCAAGTGATGGTATTGGAGGCTCGGGAAGTGATGGAGAACTAACAGGACTTATAGGAGGGGAAATGGCAGTGGGTGGTCGAGCAGCCACCAGAGGTGGTGGTGATACGATGGGAACAACCACAGATGGCGGTGGAGATGCTAGTGGTGGTTTGGCTATTGGAGGTGCTGAATATGCAGGGGGCACCACCACCTCAGCAGGAGTGGGGGGAAGCGGAAATGATGGTGCTACGAGAGACAATGGTGGTGGGGAAGCAACTGGTGCGGGTGAAGGACTGGTACTACCTTCCCCAAGAGGAGGCGGAGACGCTGGCAAAAGCCATGGAACGTCATCTGGTGGTTGCGGCGAGATTAATGGTGGTAAAGACATCATTGCATGTTATCCTGCATGAATTGTTTAAGCATTCCTTTGTGGGAGTGTGTAGATCTAAGTCACTAAAAATTCAATTGGGTGGAATTCATAGGTGGAATTCATTTTTGTATGATCATGTGATTACAAAGACAATCGCAAAAGTTTTCAGATTTAATATTATAGTAATATAGTGTTGTTAGAGTCCTGCTCGTGAACAACTTAGCATTCACCAACGAAAGTTAGTAGCAGTTAGTACCTGTTACAAACTCCAACACTATCCAAACAAAAAGGAGGAATATTTAATTTTTTTATACTTTTTTTTTAAATTACAAATTTAGTATTTAAGCTTTTTTAGTTTTTATTTTATTTTAGTGTTTATAATTTTTTTTTATTCAATTAAGTATTTAAACATGCTAAGAATGTTTAATATAGTATCTCTAGCCGGCTTTAGAGATAAAGTGTCTATTTAACTTATTTTAAATAGTAAATAAACTTAAATATTCTCATTTTAAATAATATCATATCTTTTTTCTTTTTTCTTCTTATTTTTACCTATTTTCATCATTATTTTCTAAAATTTCATTTGTTTCTCAATAATTTAAGAACAAATTATTTTATTTTTCTCATTCATTCAAATAAAAATTAAAAATAAGTGTCATTTACTTATTCTTTTATTTTCATATATTTATCTCAAAAAATACATCTAAAATATAGTCTTTCACCTGAAAATAATAAGAGGAAAAAGAAAAATTATTAAGTGTTTTAAAAAAATAAAAAGATGATAAATAAATTCTTTTTTAGGAAAATGAATAACAATTAAATGAATTTAACCAACATTTTATTTAGTGCTAAAAGAAGATTTAATAAAAAATAAAACAAAGATAAAAAAAATTAAGAAAAAAAGAAAAAAAATTATAAGTAAAAATTAATAAAAATATTTATACATTCATATATAAAATAAATTAAATTATTACTTTAACCTATGAAATCTGTAAAAAAACACCAAAATACATATACATATAAATTAGCATATTCAAACACTTAATTGAAAAAAAAATTATTCAAATATTAAAATTAAAAAATTAAAACACTAAATTTGTAATTATTATTTTTAAAAATATAATTAGTATATATTAATTTTAGTGCGAGACTAATGCGTGAGGCATTATGAAATTTATATTTTTTTATCTAATTTTGTTCAATAACAAATTAAATTCATTAAAAAGTGTGCTGAAGGCAAGCACCGTACCAGTCCAACTGGATTGGTAAAAGCAGGAAAGTTCTACTTGCTCTTGCAGTGGTCCTAGTCCTACCCACTAGGAGTATACTTGTATTTTTGTCCTTAACAATTACTTGCATTTCTTTCTGCCTTGAAGAGTCCCTTTACTAGTGGGAAACCTATTTTAGCATATAATTAATACCTAGTGGTTTAATAAAGTAATATACAATCTATATTGCACCCACAGCCCAGGCACTAGTAAAAACCGAGCTTGGACATGAGTATATTTCTGTAGGTCCGATCACTTCAAGCCCGTTTTCGAAGTGTGATTTTCGAACTGATTTTATCTTATCAGGTCTAACTATTCGAGCCGGCCCACAAACATGTAATTCCCCGAAGGACACGGCCGAGACGAACCATCCCAGCCTGCTCGGTGAAATGATTCTAGGCACGATCACCTTCTACCTCTCTAAAAGCTTGCTTCAAACAAATGTTTACCCGGATGGAAATATATAATTTTCCATCACTAATCCAAGTCAACAAAATTCATGAGGTAGAGATTTTCCTTCTCATATATAATTTTTGCATAACGAATGACTAGGAAAAAATGATAGTTCATAAGTGGGTCCATCAAGTTTTTGCTGGAAAACACATTCATCCACTATTGATTCGGCCAATATATGCTCACAGCTTAATCATTGCTTGCAAACCTCCAATTTTTTTCAAATGCAACACTTCAAACTTCATTGCTATTGCTAGTAAAGGCTTGGCTTCAAATTGCCGCCAATAAACCTAATTTCTTCACAACTAACAATGCCTGATTAAGCAATATAGATTGTTAGCAAAATCAATCAGCCAATTTCATATCCAGCATTACCAACTCCAATTTCTCTGCCAATCCAGCTCTTCGATACCCAGCAACTAATAAATCATAAGTCGACCTTGTGAGTTTATGATAGCCCTTGACATGTTCCAAAAACAAGTCTAGTCTGTCATAAGCTTCCTTCCTGAAGTATGAAGAAATTACCTTCTCAACATCATCTGGACTTCTAAATAACATCCCGCTACTTGTCATCCTCCCTACAGAGTATTCAACATCATCCAATCTATCCGCTTTGGCATAAAATCTTATAATCCCACAGTGTAATCGCGATAGAGTTTCACCAACTTGATTAAACTCCGCACAAATATCAAGCAGTTTCTCCATCTCATCAACTTTACCAAGTTCAGAATATAATTCCACAATCTTCTCGATCATATTCCCATTAAACTCAAACCTACATTCCAGCAAGAAATTCAAAAATCCTCTAACCCGATCACAGTCCCTACGTTTACAAAGCCCTTCAAGGACCCATTCCAATATGGCTGCACTAGGCATAACTCCCATAGACATCATTTCATCAAAAAGCCTATCAGCTTTATCCAAATCTTTAGTCTTTACACAAGTAGAAATGAGACATTCGTAATTTTGCACATTTGCAGTGTATCCAGCAGCCTTTTTCGCTGCAAACCATGCTTGCATTTTAACAACATCTCTTAAATTTGAAAACCCCAATACAAAAGTATCATAAGTCTGAGAATCAGGTTTACAAAACTCAGAAATGTCCATTATCTCGAACAAACTAAGGGCCGTTAAAACATTACTTATTGAGGACAAGCAAACCTGTATAAGGGAATTGAAAACAGTAGTATTGGGTATAATACCATTACCCTCCATAGATGTAAATACCCTCATTGCAAGTGAAACATTGTGAATCTTTGCGCAAAGAGATATTAGATTGGAGTAATGAACATGATCTATCTCATTTTGCTTTAGCATACAATCCAATCTCCACTCTAAAACCTGACCAGCCAATCAACAGAGATTACATGAGCAAAGCAATTAAGCACAAATTCACTTACATAATGTTTATTAAAATGGTGGTGGGTTACACACTCTTGGGAAGTCTCTCGGCTTTCTCATTAATTACATATACTAAAGGAGTTTGAAAGTAGTAAGTCTAAAAATGCAAGAATCCAATTGAATTGAATTTTGTTTACCAAATTCTCATGTTTGGAAATGTCCTAGTTGCTAAAGTTAAATTCTTTCAACTCAAAAGAGGAAAGCATTTTGCAAGAATTCAATTCAATTCAGTTCAGTTCTTACACATGGATTATTCGAAACAAGGCCATATAATAGTGATTGGCAAGTCTTAAAAATGCAATCAATCAGATCTCATGTTCAAAAATGTGCTAAAAAATTCAATTTAGACATGATTCAATCAGCTAAAGGAAGGGAGGGAAAAGTAAAAAAGAAATTCTCAACATAATCCAAGTAACAGAAACAATCTATTGAGCTAGACTTGTAGAGATATATTAATCAAAACAACTGAAGACACGTGTGTGCTTACTGCTTACCAGGCGAGCTTTCTCGGGTGAGGAAGATGCAAGAGCGGTAACGAGGGCATCGAAGGGAAACTGAGAACTATTGAGGTCTGAATCGAGTGTTGATTTGATTTTGGAGTTTGGCAGTTGAAGTAATTTGGAGAGGAGAGGATTAGAAGAGTTGGTAATGGTGTATTGCTGTTTGGATTTGAAATGGATTTGCAACGATTGAGACTGTAATTTAGCTACTGATAAAACCCTCCTTACTACTGCTCCTAGTACCGCCATTTTTCTTTTTCTTCCCTCTCTCAAGGCAAAAGGCGGTATCTTTTCTTTCTTTCTTTCTTTTTTCCGGCAGGCTTTTGATAATTTATTATTAATATCAATCCTATCCTTTTTAAAAATATCTTAAAATATATATTTTTTAATTTTTATATACTAATTTTTTTTAACATTCCAACCGTGTGACTCCTAAGTTATATAAATCCATACAAAATTCTATATATAATACACGTACACTATAGATTAATAAATTCATAAACAAGAAATATAATTGTAATATAAAATTAATAATCATAAATTAAAATAATAATAGAATTCCCATGAATTATTTTTCTTTTATAAAATTTATTGAGCAGATTTTAAAATATTAATATTAATTAAATTCATTTAATTTTTTTAGATTAGGACGTATGCAGGTTCAAAAAATATTATCTCCAAGTTTGAGTTTTTATGAACAGGCAACTCGAGTATGTAAATTAATTTAATGTGAAATTTAAATTAGAAAGCCATTATATTCATAACAACAACAATTCTATCAATTTAAATTTAAATATTAAAAATATGAAATAAAACATAAATTAAGAAAGTTTTTGAGAACAGAAAAGGAGAAGTGTTTGGGAATGAGAAGCACAGGACATGTGCCTTTGTCTGTTTCGTTTGAAGAGTTTTTTCTATTGACAGTATTAAAGAACTCTCCTTCAGTCACCGAATGTTACTTATCAAAATCATTTCGGATCGTCACAGATATCAGCTGTGATGCAAAAATTCTAACGAAACTGACTTTTAGTATAACAGGAAAAAAAAAAACAAAAAATACAAAAAAAAGATTATTATTTCTTTAATGGTGCTTCTGGCCATAAAACGCAAATTAAATTAGCGTTTATGAGCTGAGAATGCCAAATTAAAAAATAGTTTAATAAGCACCCATAATATTTGTCATTATTTGATGACAAATAAAAATAAATAAGTTATCAACATGAAGAACTGCTTCAGTTTTACCAGAACAGAGAGATTGCTATAAAATTAAGCAACAGTAGCATGTTCATAGAGAACTAAAACAAAGATTTAGAAGTTGAATTCCTCTTTTTCCTTTTGGTCTCATTATACACTCAATCTACAAGTAACCAAAACAGTATTTGTTTTCCTTTTATTTCACTTCTAAAATTTTGTTTCTCCTGAGGCAACTACAATACATCAAAAAACCTATTTTCTGCTGGAAACTTGAGTGAAAGGAAAAACAAAAACTTTATGCACACTCACTGCATACCAAACTTGGACAAGGCTGATTGGAACAAAGATGAGAATTCCTGGGAAGTACTCTGATCATCAGCTTTTATGTTTATCTGTGCTTTACTTGATGATGTGTTGATTTTACATTCTACAAGATATATAGATGATTCCTCTGCTTTTTGAGCAAAGAAGAAAAACTTGAAGTTGGGCGATTGACCACCTGATGCGATGCATTGAATGGAATGGGCCTGCATGTGACGAAGGAGGGGTTGAGGTGTTGTCAATGCTGCAGCTCCTTGAGGACTTAGAGAATGCTCCTGCAACAAATATAATGTGAGACCTATCAGAAACATGCGCAGCATAAATCAAGTAGGCCAGCAGAGAAGTAAATGCAAAAATCAGCAGTAAAGTGCAGAAGGTTTGAGCATATATGGCTTCTGAGGAAGATGCTACCACTAACAGATAATGGATAAGTTTGGAGAAGCATAATGAGACATGTGCAGAAGAATCAAATAAATATTTTCCAAACAATGTCATATTTGTAAAATAGACCTGTGAAACAGATGATGGAAGTTGGCGCCACTTTTGCTGAAACGTGGCTGGATCTAGAGCAGCTCTGGAATTAAGCTTCAAAGGAGGAGGTGCTGGAGCTGGTGCAGGTGCAGGTGCTGCTGGTAGACCTAGACCAAGTAAATCATCGATGGCAAAGCTAGCCTGAGGAGAATGTCCTGGTACTGTAAGGTTTGGAATCAATGATTCGGATTGCATTTGTGCTTGTGGAGCAGCAATAGATACTGATGGAGCATCAAATAAAGGAGCACTGTATGCAGAACCATTGTTACCAGCACCTCTACTTTCTTCCTTCTCTGAAGTACTCAGAAGCAGATCCTTGTCATTAGCATCAACTCTAGCTGCTGGTACAACCTCATTAGCAGATTCCGCCCCAATGGATAAATTTCCCAACTCATCTGAAAATTCGAACGCTCCCTGATGTTCTTTGTCAGTGAACATGTAAGATGGCTGCGAGAATTTGCAAAAATTGGTCATGCAAACCCTAACCCTTCAAAAAGCTACTACACTCAAGGGAATGATGACCAGAAGAAAGAGATAAAAACCACATGCAAATCAGTTCTGCTTGTGCACATGATGAAGCTCCATTCCAGCCAAATACATTTGGGCAATTGTTGAAAGGATTTAAATACAAAGTAAACAGCTAGGTGGAAGTTGTCCAATTATTAGTAGAAGGATCAAAAAGAAAATATAGTAAAATTCATCCCTGTTGATAACATGTCAATAACTTGTGAGAAGATATTACCATGACAGAAACTAGATTATGTTGATAGACAGTAACAATATCCTATTAACAGAGCGTAGATGGCTAGATTGATTAATTCCCAGAAAGCACTAGAACAGAATCACTCACCAACAGCCAACACATCATGTGTATCAATTCAAACTAACCCTGCCCCATCTCTCCCTCTATCTCCTTTGAACAAATTTTCTACCCCTTCTTTCTTTTCTTTCTTTCTTTTTTCTCTAATAAAAATTTACAAGAACTTCAAAATGATTTAGAATAACTACTTCCGGCGACCATGAACATAAATTTAACTCATCTTTTATATAGGAAAATATTGAAAAAGGGATACCTTCTGGTACACAACAGAGAGGCTGTTAAATTCATCAAAAATGCGATCTTTGATTTCACTACTCTGAGTATCAGCAAACACAGAAACAGCTTGTTTTGGAGGATTCACAACACGTTCTGCAACTGACACATTGTGTTGCAATAGCCTGTAGTAGAACAAAGCTCTATCATGAACATCCTGCAAGCAACTGAAAGTTTAAGGGCACATTCTCACACAAAAGCATTTACATTTAGTAAAAGCCAATAAAATTCAATTATAATGAAAGTATCACAGTACTATGGAGGATGGTAGAATAAAATCAACCCCCACCTGGTGAAAATCAGCAAGTCCTGCAGCCAGTGCAGATCCCAATGCTTTCTGAGTCTCAGGTGGTCTCTTAAAAAAGCATTTCATAACTGCTGTGAGGAGATGTAAACGAACCTGTGCATTGTGATAATTTGTCATCCATTCAATAGAGTATGATCAACATGTAGAAAACCAAGAAAAATCTGATTACAAACATAGCTACAGAAAACTTAAACACCTCAACTCATCATCTTTTGAGATTTTGAGAAAAGTTGCTCTTTGGAGAGCACAGTACAACAGAAGTTGCATAAAACTAGATTACTTCTTTCCGCTATTCATAATAAAGATCATCTAAAAAAAGAGGAAGGTCAAAGCCACAACATATATAGCCAAAGATACATGTGCGGAGGAGAAAAGAAGGTGCACTATTTAGCTAGGGACCACAAAATGACTATTGAAGAAAGAGGCAGTTTAACTACCTCAGCTGAATGCTCGTCATCCCAATTCTCAACTAAACTCTCAAGAATATAAGGAGCATCATTCATATCCTGAGAATATTCTCCTAACATCCATATAAGAGCTGCTTTGGCCTTGGGTTCTTGAACATTCTTGCTACTGATATTCCCAACAACTGCAATGCAATCATGACTCCACTGAGGGTATTTCCTCAGTAGATCTTTCACAAGAACCTGCATAAAAGAACTTCAAACTTGTCAACACGATCACTGATGATTCCATAAAGACAATTCTATTAAATCTTTGCTTATGCAATGTATGGTTTTGCATGAACCAAAAAGCAAAGTGCTAGAAGCGTTTACAGGCTTAACAGTGAGCATTTGATTTTATTGCTTACCAAAGCTTCAGCAGTAACATAGTCCTTTTCCATCTCTAGGAACTGAAGAAGCCTATCAACAATAGCATTCACATCATACTGCTGCAGTGCTATTTTTCCAACAGCCCGAATTGACTCTCTTGCAATGGGAATATCAACATTTGCAGCATATTCGCATAACTCTGTCACTGAAATTGACTCAAGAACACCATTCGTCAGTCATAGTAAAAGAAAGCAATACAGCTTCACCCATGTCAACTTTTCCCTTAGAAGCCTTAAAAAGGACACCAAGAAGTTGTTCGCTCACCAATTTCATATGTATTGCTCTCATTTGCAACCGCAGTCAACATTTCTAGCTTTAACTTTTTGACATAAGATGGCTCATTGTACTGGCAATAGAAGTGTTTATAATCTGAGGAAAATATGTATGGTGCACGCATCACCAACAGATGCAGGTGGCTTAGAACTGCATAAGATTGCTCAGGACTTCCAGAACTGACTAGGGTAAGCAAAGGAGCTTTAATACGCTCATACACCTGACCAATTAAAATCGTTATTTGTCAAATGCTGATTTACTAATATAGGATAGGAATAAAAATAAATTATGTTCAATCTAGAAAGACCCAAGTGCGTGACATTACATCCAAGGATAACATTGCTTGTGTAACACCTCAACCAACATTTGAGAGGAATTATGGGCTTAATGTGCTTATACGAGTCTAAATGAGTTACTATAAACATCTAAGAGTTGATTTTTGGGCCACATGGACACAGCCAACCCCACCTCTAATTGTTGGATTCGTAATTCATGCAGGTTCAAGCTCCATAACCTGCCACTTAAAATAGGTCTGCTTCTAATAAAATATCAAATACGATTGTAGGAGGCAACCCACAATGTTCTAATGTTTATCATCTTTTTATCTAAAGTGTTGCCATGATTATTGAAGGTAACAATCCTAGAGCTGAAGTTAAACATCAGAAATCATGGTATACAAACAACAAGATCTTTCCCTTCGTCCAACAACATAACTGACAAAGGATCAAAGATGCAGCAGCTCAAAATCCGAACACAATGACAAGTTGCAACACATCTTACTTTTACTGAGAACTTCCTTTATAGAATAAATACAAACTCAAAACAGAGTACATGCATGTATAATTTCTCATCATTAACAAGGAGGACATGCATAAAAAAAACCAAAAATCAAATTGCCTCCCAACAACAGCATGACTTGAAATTACACATGTAAGCAATCCTATTGTCAAGAAGAGATAACCATCCAGTTTATATGCTGTTGGTTAAAATATAAGTTACAAAGTATTTCCGGTACGCACCTCCTGATGCACATCAGCCATGGACAGTGTCAACTGTAGAAACACTTTGATGGTTGCAAGGACAACAGCACCATTTGCATGCTGAAGTCTGTCTTCTAGGAGATTCATGATGTCAAATATCTCATTGCTGTCTGAGGGTACATATTTAGAAAGCAAATCAAGCACAAGACACTGTGCCCATTCACTAAATTCCTTGATCCTGCAAATTAAACTCATGTCAGAAGGCCATTCGCTATCAGTTGGCAGGAAAACCAACCTCGTCCAACTTAAAAATTTTAGCGACGCAAATTTAACAGGATTTTCAAAGCTTTGCGAATCAATAGATTTACTGCCTGTTAATCAGATTTCTCTCGCTATTACATTTATATTCCAGCTTGAACTAATTTTATTCAATTCTACAGCTAAAGTCACTTTGTGATCTTCTGAGGCTACTTATATTTAGCAACAGAAAAACGAACAGATAATAATCAATTATGAGGTACGGGGATCAACATCAAATTATCCATCTGACAACAACATACTGTAAAGTATTGTGCTCGTACAAACTGAAAGATCTAATAAAATTGTTAAGTTTCTTGTGTCATAAAAATATGATACCCAAAAAGTTAACCAGCAAAATTAAAAATTATTCTGAGCAATAGACCATACCGGTTCAAGAAGTTGAAAATAACAGCTTTGCTAATTAAACTTTCTTTCTCCCTTAATGCTTCCTCGGAGGTACTTGCTTCTGCGCTCCAAATTTCTTGCAATGCACATAAACAATTTGCAACAACCTACAGAAACCAAAAATTAACTAAAAGTACAATACAAGGCAATCAAACACTAACCCAACATCATAAAGCCACATTATAGAAAAACATATTATCACCTGAGTATCCGGATCACGAAGCATCAAATGCTTTAAAATAGCTGGAAAATCAGCATCAATACAAGTGGAAGCCGAAATATGATACAACTTAAGAACTCCCATAACAGCAATCACTCTAACATAACTGTTATTATCTTTCAAACCAGAACCTAAAGGTCCAACCAAATACTCAACCAAATTCGCAACTCGCAAGGAAGATAAGCTCCTTAGCGCAAGTCCTCTAATCATTGGATCTTCGTCTTTACAATCTCTTTGAAGAAAATTGATAGTTAATAGAGCAAGATCAGGATTTCCTTTCGCATAATTACCTACATAGAGATAGCACATTTTCTTCAAAACGATGTCCGATGTTGCTGAACACATAACCATTTCACCAAATAATGACGATACATCGATTCCTATTGTCATGTGTGAAATTACTTTCTTGAATAGTTCTCTTTTTGAATCGTCAACTCCTGGCAATCGGCTTCCGGCGAGTTGCCGGAGTTGTGTCTTTAAATCGGAGACTTCGCTTTTTCTGCAATTATATAGTGAAAATTTAAATTTGAGTTTAGGGCTTTATGAGCAAAATTTGAAATTATAGTAGGGACTAGGGTTTTAGAGGAGTTTGGACTTACCCGGACGGTTGAGATGGTGACGGAGACCGCTGTGAGTGCGCCGGAGGTGCCATGGCAGATAGGCTGCGACTTGTCGTACTAGTGAGATCTAATAAGAAGCGAACATGGAGAGAGGACTGAATTTTTAGAAATGGAGGTGAGAAAGATGACAAAGTGCAATCGGTTGTACACGTACTGATGATGACATGGCTGTAGATTATTGGTCTGTTGGATTATTAACTCTCACTCTAATCACGGTTTAGCTTTCGCTAAATACAACGACAGTGGTACTGACGAAACGAGGCGTTTCGATGAGACACCAAAAACAAACATCCTATCTAAAATCTTCTTAATCAAACATCGTCTGAAAGGTAATTTTTCTCTACTGAAGAGATAAATATATAGTTTTTCTTTTTTTTTCTTTTTTTTTTATTATTTGTTTCTCCATTTTTTTAGAGATTAAATCTAGAGAAAAATAATTCATCGTCTGTTTCTTTTTTTATTCCGATGTTTTGTGATGTATTATTCTGAACTTTTTTTTGTAAAATTCTTTTCTAGTCCCTCACCTTAATTTATGCCATAAAAACACCTCCAACTTAAATAGATTACACTTATATATACATATATATTTATATACTCTTATATGATAATTAGTCAAAGTAATTCAACTTCATAAAATTATAACTTAATTATTTAAATTCACATATCAATATAATATAATTATTTATAAATATTAAATTAAATGGTACCCATTTATTCATAAAAATATGAATTTATCAAAATATCCGAGCAATTAATGAAATTAAAAGAAAATTAAGGAAAAGAATTATGGGTATTATAATTTTATCATAGTAAAACGAACTAAAATTATTTTTACTGTAAATGATATATTTTTGAGTTTTCATTCGTACAAATGAAGAAGTTGTGCTTTAAAATACTATGTTAAATTAATTCGTTAGGTTATTATATATTCTTATGCTACAAGACTACTTTGACCTCCGAGTTTACAACTTTGAAGGTCTTTATTTATCCAAAATTAATATTTTGGTCAAATTACACTAATAAATTTTTATTAATTGCTAATTAGTCAAACCTTTTAACCAGGTAATTCCTACAAGGACAAGGACAATGGTCCATTTTAGTTCAAAATAAATAATATTGACTTTTAATGTTATCTTTTAGTTTCTTTAGTATCAACAATTTTAAAGAAAAAGATTTTTAAATTTTTTTATGTAATTTAAGTAGTGCTTCAATGACCAAAATATATGGATGAACTTTTATTTCATCAGTTTTATGCTGGTAGAATTCCACATATTTATGATTGGATTGAGGTTAACCAATCATTAACAAATTCTTTTCTTGATATAATTGGCCAAAAAAGATGATTTTGCTACGAATTAGACATTGGAGAATAATTCAGGGATCAAATTGACCTTTTTAGCTGATAATTTTTGTGTATCTTTGCGGACTTGAACTTCGGCCCGTATTTGTACCCGACATACCAATCAAGACTCAAAACCCAAACCAACTTGGACACAAAACTGTAGCGAACGCAACGAGTTATCATTCATCGGGTCTATACAAAACCGTCTGACAAGAAATAACGGGTATCTCACCGGGATTAAGATTTTTCTTTCCCTCTCTTTGCTTCCTCACCTGCCATAATCGCCAAGAAGAAACTTGTACAACCACAGCTAAAAACAAAAGACAGTGGAAAAGAAATGATTCTGAGTAATCTTTCAAGATTCCATTACCTATCAATCATAACCCACTCAAAAACACCATCACCATCTCCTTCTGCACTCCAAACTCTCACTCTCTTTTCAAGACTCAATCTTCCCACAATAATTAAAAGACCCAAATCAACTCTTTCCCCTGCGGAACCCATTCCCATCTCTCATCTATCATCCCAAGAAAATAATACCCAACTCCCACTTTCGCTTGACAAGCTCTTTGTGCCTCCGGAAACTGAGGTTTTGTTTACTGATGATGCTGCTCTGAGCACTAGAATCTTGAAAGGCTCTAACATTGTGTTGAGTAAGTACGCGAGGGATGCTCAGATTGGGCAAGCTGAGTTTGTGAAGAGTAGTGTCAGCACTGAGGATTGTCCTAATGATGGTTTGCCCGAGTTTGCACTTGTTGGCAGGTCTAATGTTGGCAAATCTTCTCTTCTTAATTCTCTAGTTAGAAGAAAAAAGCTTGCTCTTACCTCTAAGAAACCTGGTTTGTTAACGACACCACTCTATTTTTTTTAATTGTATTATAACATTCTTTTTATGTTCAGCTTAGAAGATATTCTTTGAGATCTTTAAATTTTCACTTGAGTGTCTTGACTTGAGATGGTTGCTCTTTTAAAGCTTTGCTAATTTTTTAAGCAAAATTATACTGTCTACAAGAGGACTTAAAGAGAAGAAAGAGAATGTGAGGAAGTGCTGGAAAAGACTCGATCTCTCATTTCATTTTCTGTAACTTTCTTGGGCTGGCATGGAGTGTGAAAGCAAGATTTTAAGCAAATAATTTTCTAACTCGAATATGTTTCTTATAAGGAAAATTAAGATGCAATGAGCTGCTCAGTGACTCATCAAATTTGAAGCAAATTAATAGAAAATGATGATATTACTGGTTATGCTCAATTTGAATTTAGCATTAACATTGTGATAAGTGAGAGGATTCTGTAATTGAATGTATCATACGCTATCTTGCTGGAAAGTTTTTTTCTTTCTCTAATGTTTGTATTACGGTAAAAGTAAATTTAATTTTGATTCTGCATATTACACCACGTAAAGACTAGTAACTATTTTCTTCCTCTACAGGGAAGACGCAATGCATTAACCATTTTCGGGTCAATGATAGCTGGTACTTGGTGGATTTGCCTGGATATGGGTATGGTTCCCAACTTTTTTTCCATATTGTGTTGGTTTAGTTTGAACACTGGCGAACTGTAGAATACAAAGAAATAAGGACAATGAGCGATAATTGACATTTCTGTCAGGGATTTAGTTTAGTGGGTTTCTATTAATTTTCATGGAAAATGTATCATCTATGAGGCTTGTAATTCTAGTTACTAGCAATGCAACTCTTCTGAAATGCCTGTTTCTATTTTCTTTTTGTAATCTTTACTGTTGATTTTATCCTGTCTGTCCAGTTCCATTTGTATCTGAATTGCTTCTCATTATTATGTAACATTTCTCGTCTTCTAAAAGTTATCAAACCTTGGTGAGATAGGAGAGAAAAGATCCTACCTGCATAGGGTACTGCCCAATGTATACTTATACTTGCTGTACTTTATATTGTGCTGTTTACAAATGCTTGTGCTTTTCACTTGTTAATATGAGTGGGGCTCTTTTGCGTTTGTTTATCACTGAGAAACTCAAGAAGGTAACTCAGAGTTGCCAACTTCTGTGAGAAGTGTAGTTGCTAGATTTCATTTTCTTAATGGTATTAGTCTTGCTACTATAAATTTCGTTTAACTAAAACTTAAGAGTCTTTTCGTGCAACTTTATGTTGGAGGTTGTAATGGTATTACATTGTTTCTTTTTCCAAACAGGTACGCTGCTGCACCCCAGGAGCTTCGGACAGATTGGAACAAGTTCACTAAAGACTATTTTCTCAACCGTTCCACCTTGGTCTCAGTTTTCCTTCTCATAGATGCTAGTATTCCTGCCAAGAAAATTGATCTCGAGTATGCCAGTTGGCTGGGTCAGAATCAGGTAATTTCTTTTTCTTTCTTTAGATTTTTCTGTCTAATACAACGAAAAAAGTGATATATAAGAAATTCTGATTTAGTTTGGAACCCCAATCGATGCATTATGCTTCTTTTAATGATTATTGCCAACTACTTGTTTACTTTTTCCTTTTTTAATCTTGATTACATGTAAAATAGGGCCTTATCCTTTTCTTTCCCCCCTTAGATGTTTAGTCATTGAGATATCAGAAATTCTAGATGGTAATTCTGTTCCAGGATTGAATTTTCAGAAGTAAACACTTGTCAAGTGGATCATTTTGCCCTAATTGTCATAAAATGCAAAAAAAATGGTTTTCCAACTCTATATTGAGTCCTTCAAGCAATTAGTTGGAACCAGGCTAATCATGATGTAGACTTATTCTTTCTTGATTATGATAAACATGGAAATTATATATGAAGAGGAAACTTAGGTGTTAGCTCTGCCTTTCAGATACCGATGACTTTGATCTTCACCAAATGTGACAAGCGCAAGAAGAAAAAGAATGGAGGGAAAAGACCTGATGAGAACGTGAATGATTTTCAAGAGTTGATACGGAGCTTCTTCAAGACGGCACCCCCTTGGATTATGACCAGCAGCACTACTAATCAAGGCCGTGATGAGATGCTACTGCACATGGCTCAGCTGCGGAACTACTGGCTCAAACACTGAGATAAAAGATAATGCAGAATCAAGATTATTCTATATATCCTGGTACATCTTATATTTGAAACCTTCCCTGTTATATTATCTTACTCGCAGACCCTTTTCTCATTGAGTTTGCCTTTAGAGTTTCTGCCAGTCCCTTAAATCTTAATCTGGAAACCATATAGGAATTATAATCGTTGGTCCAAAACTTTCCAGGAGCTTATGAGATTGGCAGAACATGTTTTCGTTTTCCCATTGGAACTCAACTAGTTCAATTCCATTATCTTGGAAAAGAAAAAAATGGAAAGGGTATATAATGTTTTTTATTGGAAAGCTAATCAGTGTCTTAACTTGCTCGAGGCATAACAGATGCGTCAAGAAAATGGAAGAACACCCATTCTGGAAAGCAGAACCGAAATGGTGAACAAATTGAACTTCGAGTGGCAGCCTGCATAACTTCCACCTACTAGATCCTTCTTGAGTATTGAAGATGCAGCTGCTGAACTGGTTGCAAGTTTTGTTTGTGGCTTTAGAGAATACAATGTAAATCTCTTGCTGGTGTAATCGAATGCCTCCTTGCTCTTGTTTTAGTATTGTGCTTGCTGCTATTTTAAGTGTATTAACGTCTCACTTCTAACTGGGTTACTAAGGCGGTCTGATTCTGAAAGCACTACAAATGTCAAAACTTTTAAAATGCTGGCTTACAACTAAGATAACTCGAATAAGAATAGACCACCAAGACCTTATGTATTAAAAAATTTATCAATATCAGCAACAAAACAAAATGCACCTACAAGGACAGGTCTGATGGGAATTTGGATTCGCCAGCATTACATCAGATTTGACAAGATTCAAAATTCTGAATTGCAAAGCCAAGTAAGCAAGATGAATGACAATATGCACCCAAAAATCTTAATAGAAAGAAAATGTTTATAACTCTCCATGATTAAAATACTCAAGATATGACGAGTAAAAATTAAACATTGATCCAAAACTTCTAGTTTGCAAACTGATAAATATAAAAACAAAACAGTCTGGCATCGCCCTTGCAAAGCTTATGCGGTGGCTGCAGCAGCACCCTTGTTTCTTGGAGGTGCTTGAGTACCTATGACCACAGAGATTACAGACATTCAATTAAAACTTTGAAATGCATTTGGGAAGGTATTCATATTGCTTTACATAGAGAACTAAAATTTGGGTAATCAAAGAACTCACCCTCTCGGAAATTAGTCTTGAACCTGCGTGGGACGTGGCGGAGGTACCTCATCCGCCCGGTTCCTGTGGTCTTTCTGCGGATAGCCTTCACACTCCAGTTATCTGAAATCAAAACACAAAATTAAATAAGAAGTCAGAACATGTGGTGCCAAAATGTCTCATAATAAGGAAGGAAAATATAATTCCTGGAACTAGACGAACATAATTAGTTCTCATCTCATTTGAGAATTGATTCTCAACAGAATTCAATTGTAAAATAATTCTAATGTCTAGCATTGCCCATCTTCCTCTCATTTTCTACCACCAATAAGCAATTTCTCCTCCATTTCAGCAGAAATGTAATCTAACTCGATGCACTATAAAAGGTAACGAACCTCAACTCCACAATGCCTTACCTGAGACACCTAAATGACTAACTACTTTGCTTCATAATCCCTAAATCAAGTTCAATTCTAGTGAAATGAAACGTCAAGAAGCATATAATTCAACAAGGAGACAAAGGGCACTAGCTGATATAGGAAAGGAAACCGCTTCTCATTCAAGACATTTGCTCATCATCCAAAAATAAAATAAAATAAAACAAAACAAAACAAACAATAGTAAAGGGGGATGAAATAAAACACACATTTCCTGAGGCGACTAGCAGGATAAGCACAGGCACTGCAGCGGCTCTTCTGGAGGTGAAAGCTACGGCGGCCGCATCGCACGCAAAGTGTATGCGTCTTATTCCTCCTCTTACCAAAACTACCTGTACCTTTCCCCTATGACGACAAACAACAACGACACATATATAATCAACCGCCGCCAAAACATACGAATCTATAAGATTTTGAATTAACAGATAAAATAAAGAGAGTACCATTTCTTATCTCGCCGCAGCTACTTCACGATTTGCTGATCGAGCGGAGAAAGTAAAAGTCTTAACAGAATCAGAGATTAGGGTTTTTATATATAGAGGGGTAGCATAGGGTTTCGGTTCAATGCCACTGGTTGTTGGTTGGTTCGGTCCATGGGCCAACAAGATATGGTTTCTAATTTATTTGGGCTTGAAATTGAAACAACATTTGTACTCTTTTCTATTTTCTAAACTCTAACTTATTTATTTATAGTCATATAGAACATTAAAACTTAGTTTTAAATTGAAACAAAAGTTGAAGGATAATCACCCACTTAAGATTTAAAAATTCTAATTGTCCCTAAGTAACTTCTTCTTTTTTCCAATTGGGTATTAGAAGTTTCCATTTAGAAACACATCTATTGGTCTTGTCTATTTACTTTTGTTCTTTGCCCCTCTTTTTCTACCAAAAAATTGTACAATCAATGTAGAATTTGCATGCCTCAAGTGAAATAAATAAAATTAAATTAATGCCATTATTAAAATGCACAAGGAGACTATTCAGTCCGAAGTTGAAATTTGGCTGAAAGATGAGAACTCCCACTCCAATTAATTGGAACCTAAGTTAAAAAGAAAAATATAAGTAGTGTCAAGAAGAAGGTATAATACAAGCCCATGCCTAGCAGGATCTAGGACACAGAAACAATTAAGTTAAAACTTAGGCCCAAAAAAGAAGTAAAGAATTTAGACAACTTTTCATAAATATCATAAAATCAACAAATATCGTTTTTAATGTGTGAATTGTTTTTTTTTTCAAAAATATTACTTTTTCAAAATTTTTTAAAATATATGATATATTCATTTTCAGTTATTATTTTATTATTTTTTAATTATATTTTTGGTTGTTGTTAGTAAAACAACTAAAACTGTAATTTAAGAAGAAATAAAAAAAAACTGTATTTTTAAATTTTTAATACAGTAAAAATAAAAAAAAATAATTAATACTGTAAATATGATAAAAAAAAAAGACAGGAATTTTGTTATTTTTTTTCAAACCCATGGGGTTAAATCAACTAAAATAAGTACACAACAAAGAAAAAAGGAAAAAAAGAGAGCCCACGTATCGATGCGGGCCTGTTGCTTTGAACTCGAACCTTTTCGAAATTGGCGAGCCCGGTAGAGGTTCCAATAGATAGCCTAAAGCAAGCACTAAACAGTTTCCTTTAAGAAGAAAAATGTTTGAGCTCGTTTTACTTTTGCTTCTATTTTCTTGTTTAGAACTTCATGCTGCAATTCTTTGATGGAGTCAATTTTTTCGAGTAAATAAAAAAATTTATATCAAAAGTAAACATCTGCGGGGATAGCTCAGTTGGGAGAGCGTCAGACTGAAGATCTGAAGGTCGCGTGTTCGATCCACGCTCACCGCATATTTATAATATCCTCATGTTTTTCCAGCTTTAGGTTTCCGCATTTTTATAATTTCCTCGTGTTTTTCCAGCTTCAGGGTTCGTTTGATTTCCAATCTGTTTGAACTTACCATGATCTTCCCGTTTCCTTTCCGATCTTTATAATTTCCTCATGTTTTTCCAGCTTCAGGGTTCGTTTGGTTTCCAATCTGTTTGAACAGGATATTCCCGTTTCCTTTCCGATCTTGTCACAATGCTTTGTAATTTAAGTCCAAACTAGACAACAACAAAAACAATGAAACGGAAGGAGGAGACATGCAGACTCCAGTTTCAAAAGGCCAAGAATCGAACTAACCAAATGTAAAGGAAACAAAGCAGAAAAGTTAACAGCTTCTGTCCCACCCTATTATGAAAAGGCCAAGCATCAAACAGCACTTAATTTCTTCATTTTCTTGAGGATAAGGAAAAGAGGGATCCCATTAGAGATTAAATAAAGCACAAAGTGTTGTTTTTGTAGCCTTTGTTAGAAGCTCACCAACTCTTTTGAGTGCTTTGCGGCATCTTCTTCTCTTTGCCATATACTGAGACTCTCAGTAAATATTGTATCACTGCTTTGTCTAGTTAGATTTGAGTACCCATTTGACAGAAAAAAATTGACTAGCCAATGATAACCAAATTAGGAGAAAGATCAAGCACCACTAGCATTTTCTTTCTTTTCTTGTGACAAAAAGATCCCATTAGAGATGATAGAAAGCACAAGTGTTCTTTTTACATTCCTTTGTTAGAAACTCACTAACTCTTTTCAGTGCTTTGTGGCATCTTCCTGTCTTTGCCAGTGTGGAAACTCTCAATAATAATGTAAATATGCTTTATCTAGATACATTTGAGTGGGAGATTTGCAGTACCCATTTAAGAGAAAATTGACCGGACAATAACCAAATAAGGAGAATGGTTAGTTGAATGTGAGAAAAGAAAAGAAAGAAAAAAAAAAAAAAAAGGTTTAGAAGAAAAACATGCTTGTCTTACTCAAACAAAGCAAGCAAAGAGAAAGTTATAGCTGTTGGATTGTTGACCTTCCCCACTAGAAATGCAATACATCCTGACATTATTTAGAAAGAACCTGCAATGATGAAGATGTGCCCTTAACTCACAAAGATTCTTAAAAGGAAAAGAAGAAAAGGGGAAAAAGTGCAAAGCTGAAGTGGGTTGGCTGAATAGCTCTTTCCCTCTCTCTGTCTCTCTCTATGTGCACTATATGTACACTTAGCTAGCTGTCTCACATAGAGGGAAAGACATCTTGAAGAATAGGACATGTATAGAGCATGAAAAGAAATGGCAAAAATCTATACTAGAAACGAGATAGATATGGATAGAGTGGATTTGTTGGTTGGAGAAAAAGCTTACTCACTTGCTTGGGATTTTAAAGTGCATGAGCAAGGAGAGTAGTAATAGTAGTGAAAGGGAGAGGGACTTTTCTCTTGTTTTCACTAGTATGGAAAGTGTATCTTGGACCTGCAAAAGTGAAAGAAAAGGAAACAACTTTGGAATCTAAGCAGATAGCATGTCGATTTTCAAATATATATATATTGCGAGTTTTGGAAATTGAAGAAGAAAGATCAAGAGAAACCAAAGAAGAAAGGTCGTAGCCATCGGTGGCGGTCCCAAATTTAGAGGAGAGAAAGAGGGAGTTGCAGGAGGTAGCTAGCTAGCTAGTTAGGGAGATCAATTTTGTAGCGAGAATGGTGCGTTACTGAGCTTATGACGATGACTGTATGAGGGGTGTCATTCTCATAAGCATGCACGCGGCTCGCTTGTCTTGCCGTTTTCGTACATGTGAATAAT
Source organism: Ricinus communis (assembly GCF_019578655.1). NCBI lineage: Eukaryota > Viridiplantae > Streptophyta > Magnoliopsida > Malpighiales > Euphorbiaceae > Ricinus > Ricinus communis. Next base: position 31,094,707 of record NC_063258.1, read on the forward strand.
TGAACCCTTTTCCCATTGCGGAGTATTGGGTGCACCATTAGAGTTATGTGAAAATATAGATCAGTACCACATGTGATGATAAAATTCTTTTTTAATTTAACCAAAGTTTCAAATTTAAATATATATACACTAAAAAGAAATTAGTGAATGAAAAAAGTCTAACTCAAGCGATAAAAGTATAAAATGAATTATATTAATAAAAATATTAAGTTTGAATATTTTCTTTTGTATTAAGTAAAGCTATTAAAATAGATAATGACACCCAATTTTAATTTATAAGATATATAATCACTTTACATGTATGTGTTAGTAAAATATTAATTTATTTATAACACGATTTGAAACATATTACATAATAGATGAACATATTTCATTATTTATTTAATTTCATATGTTCTAATTATTACTCGTCAAAATTTATATATATTATTTTTTTAGTTAAACAGTATATATATTGAGTATTATATAATAAGTTATTATTAAAAATAAATTTTAATTGGCATTTAAATTTATAAAAAAATTGTAATCAATGAATTTTAACCTTCAATTGCTAAGTCAACTTCCATAAGCAAAAGTTATACTAACCAACATTATGCTTTGGTTGTTAGTGCTTGATTTGAAACTTGAAAGACACATAAATTTTATTAATGAATTTTTAATCATGATTTAATCTTATAGACGATGTTTCAATGGATTTGAGTACAAATATAGTGTTTCTTAAGGTATAATATTTTACATATATATATATAAAATATATTTGTATATATATATATATATATATGGTTAACTGAGTTTCATTGGGGTGTATGATCGGCATACCATCTAATTAAGTAAATATATTACAAGTATTATATTTATACAATTGGTTTATAAAATTTACGTGCCAGGATTGAGATATTTTGAAATTGACTAATAAATATATCGTGTTTGTATTGATATTAATTAAATAAATATGTAATTTTTTTATTTAATAATATAAAATAGTTTAGATTTTTATTTAATAATTTAAAATATTTTAGAATGTGTCGAATAAAATCCTTACAAATACTATCATTAGAGTTTCAACGCAATTGCATATTGAAGACTTAAATTTAAAATCTTACTTAAACTAAAAAAAATATTATCATTTTTATCTATACACTCTTGAATGTAATTTTAGGATTATCAATAGCATACAAATACAACTTAATATATTTCTATTTTTATAACAAATTGACATGTGAGTAAAATATAGTCTAACAGAACAAGTAATTAAATGGCATGCTTTCAAAGTGGAGGTGGGAGTATGCACGTAAATTAATAATAGAAAAATATTAAAAATACTTATTTTTTTTAATATTTTTATTAAAATTATGACATATTTTATTATTTTTATTTTTACTGTGTTAAAATATTAAAAATATAAATTTTAATTTTTAAAATAAATTGGATAAAATAACTGAAAAATAATTAAAAAATAACCATATCAAAATTTGAAGATAAAATTAAAAAATAATATTTTTAAATAAAAGTGATATCTTTTTATTGATTTTAAGATATTTTTAAGAATTTCCATTACAATATCTATAAAGTGCCATTGATGAAGGAAAAGATTTGGACATTTTTATTTAAACTGTTGATCCATTGGCGTTATGAAATTCTTGTATGCAAAACTTTATATGTATTAAGCAAAATGTTATTCTCTGCATACAATGAAGAAGGTTGAATTTCCCTTAGCTTGTAATTCCCTTGGAATCTAAGTCAAATAGTTCAGAATTCGACTCAATATTATTTTTCTTGAAAAAAATAAAGATGCTAATAATTTAATATAGCTTACCTTAGCAAATGTTATAAGTAATTTATAAATTAAATAAATTAATTAATAAAACAACCTATCACATATATATATATATATATATATATATATATATATATTTATATTACAACTGCAAATAATCTTTTCATTTTCAAATGAGACAGAAACCAGTTAGTGGATAAAAATTAACAGATGGTTATAATTTATTTTTTCTTTATTCGTCAACATGGTTATTATTAGTTTACACACAAAGGCTAATATTATACAAATTTATATATATATATATATATATATATATATATATATATATATATATATATATATATATTTTTTTTTTAAACTTAATTTTTTTAATATATATACTTAATTTTTGGCATATAAATTTTTTATTTTGATACGTGTACTTACTTTTAACATATGATATTCAAATTTATGAAAATTTTTATAAATTTTTATTAATTTATTAATTTATAAGTTACATTTCTAATTAAATACTCACTCTAATCTTAAAAGATAGTATATTAATTATATTTTAATATTACATTAATTAATAAATAATTTTTTAATTAGATAATAATACTATTTTATTCAAAAAATAGCATATTAATTATATTTTAATATTATATTAAGTAATAAATTAATTTTATTAAAAATAACATCTTAAATTATATTTTTAATATTATATTTAATAATAAATTAATTTTTAATTATTTAATAAATTTTAATTTTTAAAAATAGTAATATCAATTATATTAATCTATTAATTTATATAATATTAACATTACTATTTTTTATATTGTTCAGAATGTTAAAAAAATTTAAAAAATTTAAAATTAGTTAGTTTGCTATTATTTTTTAAAATTTTATAAATTAATATTCAATATTAAGAATTTTATCAAATTGTATTTATCAATTTAATTTTATAATCAAAATAATAATGATGATCGTGCAATGCACGGATAAACGATTAATATATTAATAATTTCCCATTAGTCTTGTGCGACATAAATAACTTTATATGAATTTTTATGCAGATGGCTATAAATATATAATCTATTATTAAAAAATTAAAAATTAATTAAATCACTTTAAATAAGTTAAATTTTATGTCAGCATAAAATTCTATTCATACCCTAATGCTCAATTAATTATTATTTCTATTTCATATTAATCAAAAAAAATTGCAAAGATTTTTGTTTGAAACACTTGAAGTTGAAAAAATATTAGTAATTTATTCAGATTAAAAAAGTATTTAATATAGTTAATTATAGAAAAAATTAGTTAAATTAGATTAATTTAATTTTTATAAATATTATGATACAATAATAAAATAAAAAATAATTATATAATAATGACAGATAATTAAAATTATTTTAATTTAAAAAATTAAGAAAAAAATATATATCGACTCTTTCTGCAATTTTGTTGACAGACATTCCAAAAGAGAGATATAATTTCTTTCACTAATAACTTTCAACCAATCATCTGATTTGGACAAATAGCCGGTCAATTTTAAAGCCTGGAAAAATGGTCCAATTATGGGGGGGGAGAGAAGGAGGTACGTATCAAACCGTTAGAGATAATTAATGGGCATATATATATATATATATATAAATAAAAAGAAAAATCAAATTAAATTGTTTTTTTTTTTGGACCACTAGGAATAAAGGGATTTTAATTGCTACAATAAAAAAATGGTTGGTCCAGATGAGTGGGCATGTGCAGCATGTGTTTGCGTACCTTAAGAGGAAGAATTAAGTTTGGGAAAGAAATACCCATCTCAAACTTGTGGACGATAATGTATGCAACCTTAGCAATAAAAGAAGGACCACCCCTTTTTCATAACTACTTTTACATTATTTTCCTCAAAAAGATTTGCTCTTCTTCTTACTATTTAACTCCCAAATTACATATCCTCTTCATCATAATTAAACCTATTTTTTTTTCTTTTTCGCTAAATATTCAGTAAAATCTTTTTATATTTATTTATTTTGAATCAAATAATATTTATGATTATGAAAATATTAAAATTTAATAAAAGTTTGAATAATATAATTTTTTATTTAATTTTATTAGTAAATAATTGCAACCAGAGATAAAATATTTTAATAATCTACCATATTCTATAAATAATATTGAAGAGAACAAATAATAATACAATAAAACAAAACATAATATAACATATGTAATTTTAAAAATATATATATCTTTCTTTCTTTTTTTTTTTGATTATTTTAAAGGAATTATAAATTATTATAATATTTTTTATTTCAATATTGTTTCTATAAATTTATATTATTTTAAAAATTATTCTTAATTTTAAATAAAAATCTATTATTTTTATAGTTAATACAAATGATAGAAATCTTGATTCCATAAATTTAAAATCTATATATTTTAAATTATATTATTACTTTTTTCTCTAATTTACCTTTAAAAAAATGCCTAGTGAATTATAAAATTGTAAAGGTAATTTATGATTTCCAATTCCACCCTCATGATCTCATCCTCTTGCTATCTTCACTTCATTAAAACTTAAATGAAAGCTACAAGGAAATATCAGTTCCAAGGTTCAACCTAGATAACTATCTTATCAAAGTACTTGTTGACAAATTGAGTGATTTGAAATGGGTCTACTATATTTGTAGTGAATTGTTATTTAGGATTGGAGGCAGAATTTGCTTCCTGAATTTTAAGTTTGGCAACAAAGAAACAATAATTCCTTTAAAGGAAAAGAAATTAGAAATTGGCAACCAAATTATAACACGTTTGTACATAAACATGAGAAAAGCAACAAGTTTTCGCAACCTCTATTTATTCCAATGAAATCACGAGAAGCTACTTGACAAACTTTAATTTTTTTTTTTTTTTTTTTTTGTTGACAATAACAATCTTTGAATTCTAAGGTTCATACATGTTTTATTTCATTTATAAATGTCTCGCGACAATGAAGACTTACGATTAAATCTTCATTATAATTAAAGTGTATAATTTTTTCGAATTAGAAAAATTATTAACGATATTCTAAATAGTGTGTACATAAATTGTTTTGATTCCTAGTAGGTATAGCCTGGAATAAAATTAGAGAATTTAAACTAAAGAACAATAATCAAAGCTAAAAAAATGGGCAAGAGGATCTTGAATATCTTATCAACCATGACTTTGGTTACCAAGTTGAGCATTAAGGTTAAAGAAGCTGAATTAAGAGGTGGAATTGGACATATGCATATAGCTTTATATAAGCTTAAAAGGGGTATTAGTTCTTTTTTTTTTTAACAAAAGAGTAAGATTAAAACAGAAGCATTGCATTACATTCCACATCTCACATACCCTAAAACTAGTTTTCATACTGCTAGAAAGGAAAAGGAAAAAGAAAAAGAAAAAGAAAGGTGAGATGAACAGAAGGGAAAGAAAGAAAGGACAGCTGATAGTAATAAAGGCTAGAAAGGGGCCCCAATGTAGATGGCCATTTGAATCTTATGGGCCATGGAAACTACTGGCAAAACCTCACTTCTCTTGCTTGCCTTTAAATAGAATTGCAGAACAAATTAAAGATTACCCATTTGATCTTTCTATGATGTTGATTTTCATTTTATTTTAATCTTTTTTCTTCTTCTTTTCATTTTCTCACTCTCATCATTGTTGGAGTGTGATGTCCTTATTCTCTCGTTGCCAAGATTCTTATACATTTATCAAAAACCCTTCTGCGGTCGGAATAAACCCCACCACCTACATTCTTTAAAACCCTAACTAACCCTCCTTCCTGGTATTTATGTTTTGTCATAATAATATTTATGTTACATTTTTCTTACTTTATATTTATATATTTATATATATAAATGCATCATCATCATCGTCATCATTGACATGCATGAACGCATGCAAATCTAGACTTATATAATCACCAAAAAAAAAAAAAAAACTAATAAATACTTTAGGTCAGGAGAATTTAATATTTTCTTCCGTTCGTATTTTTTTTCTTGAAATTTTCTTTTTGATTTCTATGGTCCAATTAAATACACATAATAATTGTAATAATAAGATTTTGGAAAAGCTTTCTCAAGTGGGTATCTTATAGAAGACCAAATTACTTGTATGAAAGGCTTCAGATATGTGGACAGTTGCAAGACGAGAAGGCTTAAATCTTGTCGTGAAACTCTAGCAAACCACATGAGACTTTGACAAATCAAGTTAACATCCATGCCATTTAATTATTTAGCTTCACTCTTTCTTCAAATTTGAAGATATTTTAATGGCCAGTACAATTTCTAAGACAGTAAAACAACAGCTTATTGAAAAGAATAAAACACCTTTTATATGATTAAATGTTAAGATAAATTACAAAGAAAATAAATATATTACTTATTACAACATTTGTCAGAATTCCACGTGTACCATGAAATCATAATTCTAAGTAAATCAATTCTGATATTTTCTAAATTATTAGGAAATAATTAATCTTGACTTTCTCATAAGTAATATTTTGCAACAGATATCACCGAGAAGTTTATGGTCATTTTTCTTAATTTGTCTTTCATTGACGGGAGATTAGCAAGAAAAAGAAAGGGTGCTAAATACACTTAACCACGTTTTAATTATCCTTATCCTTAACCTTAATCTAGAATTAGGAGTATTTTCCTTTCACAAATAAATCTGCGGAAGATATCGCAAATATTGACTACTGAATTCAATTAGTGGAGTGGCAGTAAGATGATAAAGTCTGATCCTATTTTACATATTAGAGCTGTTTGTTCAAAAAAAAAAAAAAAAATCTTTCTAATTGATTAAAACAAATCTACTTAGATTTTGTAACCATGTGCTACTGATTCTAGCAAGTCCTTTTCTTTTTTGTCCTTTAGTTAAAATTTTAACATGCAAGAATGTTATGTTATGAGTTCTATCCGATACGTTCTAAATTAATTATACATAGTACTAAATATATTAGTTTTTTTTATTATGATTGAAACAGTTTAATTGGGCTGTGGCTTTAAAGGTGTAATTGATTGAGCAAACTCGCAAATTCTACATCGATTAAGAAAATTTAAGATTAATTTATTGTTAATCAAGTAGAGTTTGAGCGCCGGCTACTCAAGTAATTTGATCAATTGAAATAGAGCTCTATAATACTCGACTTAGCAAACTCGGAAGCTTAATGTACTTTCTATTAACATTTTTTATTTTATCCTTCATGTAGTAATCGAGTTAAATTCAATCTAAATAAATGGAATTTAATTGAATTTGAGCTTTTATTACTTGATTATTTTATTCTCTTAATTAAGTAATCAAATTGAGTCGAGTTTCAATATATCATATATATTATCGAATGAAATTGAGACTCGATGAAGTTTGAATTGATTTTCGAGCTTTGAATTTTTGGATTGAATCTTATATCAACTTGATTATGCCCTGTTGTAGCTAAGACCTTTTGGAATTATAAAATTGGACTTTCAGTTTTATAGATTTGTACAATTTCTTTTTGTGGAATTTTTTATGTACCAGAAAGGCAATTTTTCAAAACCAAGAGATATGGGTTTTCAAAATCCTTAGTTTGAGAAATTCCACTTTATGAATAAAACTTGGATTTGTGAATTTTCTTGTTCAACTAAATAATAGATGTTATCAAATTCATATTTTTCTTCTTAAATACTATAATTTATATCCTTTAGAATAAAGTTGCATTGTTTGCATTATCATCCTGTAGAAATCATTAATCCTAAAAATTATAGTGAGAGGGATTGCATTAATTATTTCCTTTATGCTTCTAAGATTAAGAGGGTATAATTTTGATTTGCAATGAGTACTTCTTTTAATTTAACTTTTTAGGAAATAATGAAGAAATTAATTATAAATTTATAGATTAGAAGTTCACATATTGTTTTATGTTCAAGAATTATTCTATAGTAATATAAATGTTGTTAATCCTCTAATAAGAATAACCCTCTGTTTTAATGAGAGAGTTACATTTAAAAAAATTATACAAATTTCTTTTTTATATATTTTAACTATAATTTAATTAAATTTTAAATTCTGCCCAATGATAAGTCAATGCCACTTTCTCTCTTTCTGTATAGCACTAACCTTCTAATAATCTTTTCCATGAAATGATAACATTTTCTTTTTCCTCAAATGGTTTGATTTAGTTTCACTTTTTTTTTTGTTGCCCTTTTTAATTTGGGGTCAGAGATCAAACAATCCAACTGATATTTATGTTGGCCAAAACCTACTTGAACTTTTTTTCAGGTTGATAAAAACAGTGACTGCTGGTGGGTCTACCAATTACTTTGATTGGATTTATATGACTATGAAGAGCACCATATTTACAAATTGCTTTTGTTTTTGTTTTAAGAAGATTCCAAGAATATCACATTTGCTTGCCCATTTCAAGTTTTACCACTTACTCTACAGAAAAGGCAAGGCAATACACTTTTATATGTGCTTAGGCATTTTCTGAATTGGCTGACCAAAACATTAATTTGCTATTGCTGGATAGCTCTTATTTTCATTGGTAAAAACATTTTTTTGAGTGATGTAATTGCCAAAATGGGTACCTTGTTTAGTGTTGCTTATTATCACTGTTTTAAACATAGATAGGTTATTATTGAAATTAATATCTTTTTAAGCAAATTGAAATTTTTTGAAATGATTATACACTTGATTACTGAAGAGTAATTAACTGACTTTAACAGGTAATATTTATAATGGGAATAGAAGAAAAAAATGAGGCAAGATTGATATATGGTAATTTCCTTTTTGTCTTTTTTAATAATTATGCTGATATTCAAATGTTCATATGTATTTTCCGGGGAAAAGTGGTGGTCCTGGCCAGTACTTGAATGATTTAGTGCTTGGAGAAAAGAAGAAAAGATTATGAAAAAAATGGAAAAAAGAGAAGCATAAGAAGAACAAGTCATTATGTAAGTAAGGATTCCATTAGAAGTAATTCTTTTGCTTAGAAGTCACCTTGAAACAAAAGCCTCAAAAAAAAAAAAAAAAAATTAATGATTGAAAAATGAAGCAAATGCAAAAGCTAAATTAGAGAAATTTGAACATCAGAATGTTAAAACTCTCCACTCTCAAGTTTCATCCAATTCAAAACCCCATGAAATAAGATAATTTAAAAGGTTAATCACAATCAAATCATATAACTTTTAGAAAAACAAATACCAAACAACCCACCACCACCACCACCACCACCACCACCATCTCCCCTTCCTCTCTGAAAAGTCATACCTAATTAGAGAAAAATGGTAATGTACAAGATATACACACAGCTGATTGAGGTCCCCCCAATTAATCCCACACACCAAACCTTCTTCCTTTCTTTGCTTCTTAAATTCCTCTTTTTCCAATGCCTAGCTAGGCTTGGTGTCATTCTTTAAAAGAAGATAAGGCCTCTTCCCAGCTACAACTCTCATTTCTTTTATACTTTTTTTTTTCTCTGTTTTTTTTTTCTTCTTTTCCTTTTCCCTCTATTGGAGGAGTACTAACTTTGGTACCAACATTTGGCAACCATTGAAGAAAAACCCTCCAATATCCTATAATTCTATTTATATATAATATATAATATATTTATATATCTAAAGAATAAAGTAAGGCAAAAAGAAAAGAAAAGAATTCATGATGATGTTTGGGGCAAAAGTGATCTAGCAAAGGCCATAGAATGCTTAGCTTCAGCTTTCCAACATCTTTCAATATCTTCAGCTATTCTTTTTGCATCCATTGAAGCACCAAGAATACCACGTTTAGTGAACCCCACTGCATATAGCCCACTTTCACCTTTCCACCCATTTGGAAATGGCCTTCTTGGCAACCCATCTTTCTCTGAAAACATCTGTCCTCCTTCCTGACAATTGCAATTCAAGCCCATGTTATTCTCTTTTCCTTTTTTTTTTTTTTTCTTTTCCTTCTCTTTTTAGTTTTTATAAGGCACTTGGTGCAGAAAATAACATAACTTATGATATCCCTAACAATCATGCATCATATACAAAGTTCTTTTTTTTTTTTAATAAAAAAATACAAAGATATTGAAGATGGCAAAAAGGGTTTACCTTAAGCCAAGACGGCACATTGCTCTTATAACCTGTTGCCAAGACAATAGCATCAAAACTCTCCAATTTCCCATTAACAAACTCTACAGTATGTCGTTTCAGCCTCTTAACTCCTGGACATACCTACACCCAATAGTGTCCAATTTAGAAGTTGACAATACTTAATAACTGGAATCAAATTGAAAAGAAAAAAAAAAGTGAACATATTTTGGATCTTATGGGTACTAAAAATTTAAAGGGTAGATTCAAAATATTTACAAAAAGGAAAAGGGAACAAAAAGGGACACTGCCTAAGAAATCAAGAAAAGCAAAAGGGTACGATTGTTTCAAACAGTAGGCAAAAGCAGTGAGCTTGAGCTTGGTGCTACAAGGAAAAGAGTAGTAGTAGTAGCAGTAGTAGTAAGAAAAGTGATGTGATGTAGATGATAATTAGTAGTAGGAAAAGAAAGTACCTTAATGTCTCCACTTTTGATCCTTGCTAGTGTCCCAACATCTAAGACTGGGGTCTTGCCGGACATGTTCTTGAGTTCAAGGGGACCCAATTGCGGCCTGTCTAATCCAAATCTTGAAGTATCGCCGAGCATCAACCTTGACACTACTAACAGGAACCGATCGACAAGGCGCATGGGCAGCCACTTTAGCAACCACATGGACAACCCAAAAGTTGATTTTCCTAGCATCTCTCTTGGTAAAACATGCACCTTCAACATTCAACCAACACAACAATTAAACAAACAAACCCTTTCAAAATAAATTAAATAATAATTATAATTGCACTTTTGTTTTGTATATGGGCTAATTGCCTCTACTACTGCCCTATTATTAGAGGTATGGATGGTTCTTTAGGACAAGAAAATTTCATTCAAAGAAAAAGAGGATAATTGTATAGTGACAATTTATTTATATACAAAGATTCTATATATATATATATATATATATATATATATATATATATATATGATTCTAATCAATGTTGTTGCGCATGCTTGGGAATCTCAAGAAAGTGAAAGTTCAAGTGATATTCTCCTTTGTTATTATGTAATTTAGAATACAAAAACCCCTATTTCTTTTGAACAGTTGGAACTTGAAGTCAGTGGCAAAATCAGTAAGGAAATTGTTATGAAATACAATGAGACTTGCTACACTTTGTCAAACCAATTTTTTATTTTTAAACTTTTTTTACCTATTCATTAGACGAACTTTTGGAGTGGGTTTTGCTTGACATTTGAAAGAAAGGCCTACTTTCCAAAACAAAAACAATACAAATACTACCATTAATACTTTTGATTTCTATTTCTTACATTTAAATTTTCTTATAAATTTAATAAAACTGAGGCTTTTGCTTAATTATGCTAAATCAACTTTTAAAGAAACACTAAAATTAAAACATTAGGTAACTTTATTCAATCAAAAACTAGCTTCTTTATTTTTTAGACAAAAAAAAAAAAAAAAAACTCAAGAATTGAATTGACAGAAAAGGAAAAGCTTAAAGAAAGAGAGAACCTTTCAAGAACCTGTTGGTTTAAGAAGAGAGAAAGAAAGGTAAAAGAAAATCAGTACTTACCGTATCTCTAACCACAAGTGAAGGCTTGGCACTATGATTGCATAGATCTAAACAAACTTCCATTCCTGAATTACCACAACCAACAACCAAAACCTTTTTCCCTCTAAACTCTTCACCACTTCTATACAAACTTGTATGCCTTATATCACCGCCAAATTCTCCCATTCCTTCAATCTCCGGCACCAGTGCCTCCGCATTCTCTCCGGTAGCCACCACTAACCACCGGCACACATACTCAGTTTCCTCAACTTTAGGACCAGCAGTCCTCACGCGCCAAAACCCAAGAACTTGATCATATTCAGCGTGTGAAACAGTCTCATTGAAGCGCGGTCTGACATCAAACTTGTCTGCATATTTGTCTAAGTAATCAATGAATTGTTGCTTGGTAGGGTAAGTTGGAAATCCTTGAGGAAAACCCATAAGTGGAAGCTCGCAGAATTGCTTTGGCAAGTGGAGACGGAGACGATCATAAGTCTTTAACTGCCATAAAGAAGCTATGCAATTGGATCTTTCCAGTACTATACTAGGGACACCTCTTTCTTTTAAACAAGCTGCTACTGCTAAACCAGAAGGACCAGCTCCAACAATTACCGGACCAGGAACACATATACACCTTAAAGATGATATCTTTTTTTTATTCATATTCTCAATGAATATCGGATCATGTGCTTGTTTCCCTTCTATTTCTCTCAAGCTGCAGTAATCCATGAACAGTACAAGAACAACAACAGCACTACTCCAACTCCTGCTACTACTGCTGCTGCTGCTACTAAAAAGAATAGTTAAAATAAGAAAAGCAAATATATGGACGGAAGGAGTTCTTGAACTTCAAAATTTGAGTTCAAGGAAAATAACAAACTGATCAAGAAATTTATCCATTAAGCTAAAACCAAAAAACGTGCTCTTTTTTTTCTTTTGGTGTGTGTAGGAAAGGGTATAGATTAAGCCCAGATTTGGTGCGTAAATGAAATTCTATTCTTATCTAAAAACAGAGATTAAGTCTCTTAATTCCTTAAATATTGGAGTGGATTAAGAGGGTCTTATCCACTATTAAGAATTAGTTTTTTTTTTCTTTCTCTCTCTCCCTCTGTTTCTTTTCTTTTTTTGAATCCCTCTTCTTGAATTGTAAACCGGATGATGAGCAAAGAGGTTCGGGCTAAATCAACATTCAAGAATGAATGCGAGTGCGAGGGACAAGAGAGAGAGAGAGAGAGAGAGAGAGAGGATGAGAGAGATGGTGATATGTGTATATATATTCCTTTTGTTCATTGAAGAATTTATATCAAGGGTAAAGTGTTATAAACTAGAAGTGGGGTCATATTATAGTTATTTATATAATACATATGTACATAATTAATGTAATAAATAAATTAAAATAGAGTTATTAATTTTGTATAAAAAATTCTAAACATCTCATCTATTGTTATTCTAACTCTTATTTATTTAATGTGATATATATTATTTTTATTAAATTCTCTCAATATTTTAAAATTAAAAGATAATTTTATAAATATATTATAAACTACATGTAGGTAAGAGTTAAAATAAAAATAAATAAATTGTATATTATATGATTCATTATAGTCTTGAAAATTAGTCTATAGGTTTTATTTGAAGCCTAAATATAGAACGTTGCTCCATTTGTCACGAGAGACTTAAAGATATGTTTATTGGGTGTGGATTAGTAAAAGAGAAGATCATCAAGAGGACTTTTAATTGTATGACAAAATCATTTGATAAAATTTCTAATCGTATATATATTAGTGTTTTATATTTTGTTATTAAATGATTGATACGTATTTTATTATTTAAAATTAATAAATATATATCAATTATTTATTGGTTTACTAATGATTAATATATACTTTATCATTTAAAATTAATAAATATGTATCAATTATTTATCGGTTTGATTCATAGATAGAGCAGGCAAAAAGTTTTATTCTTAAGCTAATGAGTTAAATCAATCTAGAAGACAGCGCCAAGTAAGTGTGTTTCTCCTATTGAATATGGCAATGATATTATTTGTATGGTTGGCTATGTGTTGGACCGGACCAACTTGGGCCTTTTTTGTATGTGGAGTATGAATTGTAACTAAGATGTCTTCCAACACAAAGAAAAGAGGGAGAAAAATAACCATTTATTTATCTATTTTTCAAAAAATTTATTATACGGAACAAAATAGAAAATAATCATCATTTTGCATTCACGGTGATATATTAATAAATAGTAAATAAAAATATTTAAATTTATAATCTTCTCTAATTATTACAGGTAAAAATACCTATTATGTCATTTTCTAATTGATCAAATATTAAAAGTCAGGATGAAAATTTTAGATTATTTTTTTTTAAAAACTCAATCTATCAAGAACAAGAGATAGAAGGAATCTCACAGCAATTAGCACATTTAGATTAATATAAATAAAATTTCTTTTTTTATTTGTGTGTGTGTGTGTGTTAAATGTAGGAAATGTCTTTAATAATTCTTTCAAAGACAAGTTGGGGTTTGTAATCATGGAAAAGTAAGACAGAGAGAAGATAACAGCTAAAAGTGAAAAGAAAAAATGGAAGTGAAAATGTGAAGGATTTTCCATTCATGTGCATTTGATTTGGGCAATAATGATGTGTTCTCAAACAAATTTCAATTGAACGTACTATTAAGGGTCTGAAAATAGATCCAAAAAGTCAATCATGTTAATTCCAACAAATTAAAACTTTGAGTTGACCTGCAAATGGGAATTTGGGTGCTATAATTATAGAATTTTGATTTGATGGTCAAGGTGGTGATAATGAAAATTATTTAATTAATTACAATATTACAATTAGCATGATCATATATGATATGATGTTAATGAGTAGTGTGTCCCTAAATTAAATGCCTTTAATCATATCATTAATTCCTCTTTTCCACTATTTTCTTTTCTACTCCTAATTAATGCCCCCATTATGATAATTTTTCATGTTTCTCGTGTAATTTGGAAACAAAGAAAATCCCAATCCTCATGTTAGTGACCACATGCATGTGCTCTTTAATTTAATGTCAATTTATGTTTTCCTTCTTTGTATTACTCAAAAATAGTCATACTATATGGATGAGAGGCATGTTATTACTCCTTCTTAAAATTAATAAAATTTATATAGTAATGATGTGAAATCATTTTAAAAATAAATATTATAATTTATATTTTAACATATGAAAAATAAAATAAAATCCCCTTCTCATTACCAAGATTACAAGATAATAAGCTCAAAATAATTTGACTCGTTTTCTTTTCTCTAATGTACAATAAGTTGTATTTAATCAATTCTTTTCCAATTAGACTATGTTTAGCCAACTTTATTATTCTCTTCATCTAATTTAATTAGAAATTTTTTAATTATTACTCGGATTACAAAATCGAATTTTCTTTGATTGATACCATTAAATTTGTCATTTTTTCTTTTAAATACTTATGTTACACTTTTGATAAAAGTTGGAATTTTAAAATCATTAGTGAAAGATATTAATTATTAAACTAATAATTAAAAATGGAAGTAAAATGTATTTTAAGACAAAGAAAAAAAAGAACTTAGTCTTAATTGATATATTTACTTTTGAAAAGAGTTTTAAAGTTCAACTAATAATTAATTTATAGAGTCATAAATTATATTTTATAGTTATTAAAAAATCTAATCACGAATAATAAAATAAAAATAAATAGCAAAATTTATATTCTTAATTAATTAATTTTATTTATTTATTAGAATTGGTCGTAGTTACATAACTGAAAGTAGTTATTTCTTTATATTCATTATAAACACGATAAACACATAATAATACTGATCGAATTCTAAACTTTCCAATTTTCACAAATGAAGATATTAAGTTGATCACTCTCTTGCTAAGTTGCTTTGACTAAGTATTGCTAAATATAGGATCAATATTAGTTGATTTTTGTACCAATTTCTATGTATAGCATTTGAATTTCTAGAATGCCTTTTGAGACCATTAAAAGTAGTGAGGGAGGGAAAGGATGTGCAAAGGCACTGGAAAATAGAGATATGTGCATTGATAATAGAGTGGTTGGAGCTGGTGGCCATGGAGGCGGCCAAACCGGCAATTGCAAGAGCCATTAAATAGTCATTAGTCAATGGCTTTCTGAATCTTGATTTTGTGTTTAAAGCAACAAGCCAAGCTGACTGACAACAATGTTATTTTTAATTTTTTATGTGATCTATTTTACAACTTTTTCTCAATTTGCCCCGTTCACTTCCACCGTAAATTTTACTATTTAATACTAATAAATGACACGTAATTCATATTTTATATTTCTTTCGTCTAATTTTGATAGATTATTTTTTAATTTACAAATCATTCAGTTTTTTCAATTAATATAACTGTTTTCTTATTAAAATACCCTTACTAAACATTTTAATAGAATGCATGAAAATCTAAACATTGATGCAATTAACAATATATTAAAAGAAAATTTAAGATTTAAATAAAGAAATTTGTGTTAAAACTAAAAAAATTATTTAATAATTTATAATTTTAAAGTAAAATAAATAAAAATTAATTATAAAAATTGATATTTATGTTAGCTAATAAAGAATATTTTAGATATTTAATCTTAAACTAATAACTAAAAAGAAAAATGATTTATATTTTTGAACGGATTAAAAGAAAAAAGATAACATATCAAAGTTATACGGAAGGAATATAAATCTATTGATAATACATATAATTTCAATTAATTAAAAAATAATTAAGGACATGATTATAATCATAAAACTATTATCACAAATTAAATAGCAACAAAAGTCATATGTCTTACTGTATAAGTATGGATTACCACACTATTATTTTAAAAGAAATAACAAAATAATATCAATTTTTCTTGTATAGATGAGGTAAAAAGCACCTCTTTTATATTTTTATTTCTTATTTGATTATATTGCATATCAAATTTTTTAATCTGACATTCTCATTAAAATAAAAATATAATCTACAATAAATTAATTAATATTTCTTATTATTGAA
This sequence comes from Ricinus communis, assembly GCF_019578655.1. Lineage (NCBI taxonomy): Eukaryota > Viridiplantae > Streptophyta > Magnoliopsida > Malpighiales > Euphorbiaceae > Ricinus > Ricinus communis. The sequence continues at coordinate 31,111,136 of NC_063258.1, forward strand.
TTATTATAATATAATATTTTAATACTAAATGACTAATTTCTAATTAGACAACTATTCCTCATATAAAAAAATATATACTATTAATTCATTATAGATTTACCTTTAGATAGTATATGATTTATTTCCTAACTAAAAAATAATATTTTATTTTATAAAATAGTATATTCTTTTCTTCATGAGAATAAAAGATTACATTAATTATTAAAATAATCTCATCTTTTAAGATTATATGGTAATAATTTAATGTTGGCTTTTTAGTAAATTTGCTTACTATATGTTCTCTTTTTGTATTTTTATATATTATAAATATAGAAAACTGAATTTCCTAAAGTTTGATTTGATATTTTATAATTTTAGACATGATTCCAAGAACAGTACGTATAAACTTATTGACAACTAGATTGTCTATAAAATGCTGGGTCTGTTAGATTTTTTTAAAATCTAAAAGTTTAGGTTAAAAATTTATATCGGATTATATGTATATATAAATTTTCAATTAGATTGTGACTTATGTATATAAATTTAAAAAATATATATCGAACTTAAGTTCACTTTAAGCTAAAATCTTTTATTTTTGTTTAGTAGCTTCATAACCCCATATAGATTAAACATTTTTTATGAGTTTGATAAATTTACATCAATACGATATTACGTTATATTATATTTTCAAAAACAAGTTAAATAAAACTAAAATATAAATTTAAGAGCGCATAAATAAGATGGTAATGATATTTTCTAGTTTAACTAAAATTTCGAATTTGAATATTGGATATGCAATTGTAATTAAAACTCTTGAAGAAGTATTTTGCCATTCGTAAGGGTACTATCCGACACGCTCTAGATTAATTCTAGATGTATATGTAAAAAAAAATTAAAATGTAAAAGGTTTTATTGCCAAGGACTAGGTATGAAATCTACCCTCATAACATAGGAATGCATAATAAATAAAAACAAATAAATAAAAGCGATTCATCTCTCAGTATTGATTGATTGGAAATTATATGAGGATGAAAAAAAAAAACATGATTTAGAGAATGTAAAATTCTAGGCAGTTGTTTAATCCGAATTAAAATCAGATGTCTTTAATGAGAAGTATAAATATATAATATAGAATGATGTTTTATGTATGTAGTAATATACATGAAAGAATGTTCCTATTCTGGTCGCCATGAATGATTCTATTAAATTTAATATGCTTTCTTAATGAAATACTATAATGCTGTATCTTCATAATAAGGTTATTGTGTTTGCAATGAATGACTCCATACACCCTAACTATAATATATATCTATAATGCTAAAAATATAAAGCAGTAGTCGGGCAAAGCATCATGTTCTTATATTCAACAAATTTTAATCCAAAATAACATAAGACACTGAGTCATACGGAATGAAATCGAACAATAATTTACCAAACATTTAAATTACGAGTTTTGATTATCCAAATTTTAATTTTTTTTTATAGTAATTGGTGAGTATTTAGTATTAGTAGTAAAGTTTCGAACTCGGATATTCAATTTTCATGTTGTCCCTTCCAAAATAGACATGATTTTTATCATTAAGTTAAGAATTTCAACATAGTGATGCAAATGTTTGATCACTAATTTTATCAAAACCATTTAGAGAGCAAGTCTTTGAGTAAAAGAGTATGTAGAAACAAGACTGACATTACCCTTTAATCTTTCCTTTTCATTGGCGTGAAGCAGGTTTTTGAGGTCATGAACAAGAGTACACAGAAATAGATCTAAAGAAAGTCACTGAATTAGAAAAATGAGACACTATCGTATAACTTTGTATTCACTAAGTTCACGAGCTAAAAATAAAGTAATTTTTTATCTTAAATTATATATGAATCGTGCGAATTGCAATTCAATTGGAAGAGTGAGATAGCTTTTATATGCTCCTTTATTTTCCTGACTAACTAGTTTATGCTTAAAAGCAAGGCATTTGACCTAATTATTGCGTTCAAAGTAATTGGGCAGTAAAAAAATATAGTTTGTTGATTAGACTATCCTCAGGCTTTTGTTTAGCTTTATACTTTGTGGTTGTTCTTTAAACGTCGGCGGATTCTACTCACAAACTTTCACATATACTATTCTTAATCTAATCATTGCTTTTAAAAATCATTGTAATCCATGTTAAGTTATGGTTAATATATTAGTTTGCCTTTTGCCCAATGGAAGAGTCAGTTCTCCATTGGCCAAATATCGGTTCTTTCTTTCTACCCCCAATTATTACTTAAATTTGTATGTCTTCCTTTTATTTGTAGTGAAATTAAAATAATTCCATTTTCACATAAATACATTTGCTAGACGGTCGAATATTTATTTTACAACATTCAAAAAATTGTCTACTCCATTAACCATCTTACTGCTTTCTTTCTTTCTTTCCCTTTTATTTTCTTTTTATTTTCCTTTCCTTGAATAATTAGCTAAATATTTATGTATCATGGTAAATGCTAGAGTCTAGTAAACGGCGGATACATATAATACAAGAGAGTCTAGCTATTCAATCTTTAAATAAGTACTTTTATCATCTTAACCGATCTTCAAAAGTAATACAAATTAATAATTCAAAAGACTATAATTAACTCCTTTAGATAATTAAATGGGTTGATGATTCATATATAATTATATAATTTAGAGATATGATGGAAGAGAGAGAATTTGTGCACGAGAATTTAGAATATTTTAGATCATACATTATGAGAATATTGGTAGATTTTTAGTTCGCAAACTTTATTTTTCTATAGTGGTGGAGTATAAAAGCATAGTGATTTTGAAGGGTGGCTTTTTTTTTTTTTAAAGAAAAAGAATTTAATTTTCTTGTGGCATTTTAAGGTTCATGCAAAGAAGTCTGACTTATAATTGTTGACACCAACCCATTTTGTTGTGGCAGACAAATAATCCTCAGGTTCTGAGTTATGGTTAGTTGGCGTGAAGAATCCTTGGAGAAAACTACATTTTTTTCAATATTCTCATTCATAATTTCCATTACTACTCTGATTCTCTGGTTGAATGCCACTTTCCCTCTACCACAAAAAGAACATCCCTACCTCCATAATATATACACCCACTTTACTTACTAGAGTTCCACACACTCTTATAATCTTTTCAAATTTTTATTATTGGAGGCTCTTCTTAGAGATTCGGGTATCAATGATTTTGCCTTTGTTTCTTACTCAACTTTATTTATTTTTGTACTACCGGAAATGCCTATACACATTGGCAGAGCCAAAATTTCAAAACAACATATATATATATATATATATATATATATATATATATATATATATATATATATGCGTGTGTGTGTGTGTGTGTGTTAGATCTTTTTGGAGCCTTTCTTTCTTTTTTTCTGGATATCCCAGAAAAATAATTTGCTTTAATAGCTAAAGAAAAAAAGAAAATTAGACTCCCTTAAGACCCCTTTCTTTCTTTTTTTGTTCCAAATGTTTATTTTTTCTCTTCAATGGTTTAAAAAATAAATAAATATTTAAGCGTTCTCTTTTTAATAAATTTTTCAGCTTATAGAAACTCAAATTATCGTAAAAAGATGTGAAAAATAAGCGTTTTAAAATTTGAATCTACCACCGGATATAATTTTTTTAGATATATTTGTCATCTCGTAAAGAATAAATTTGATAAAAAGTAAGAAAATTGAAATTTATATACGAAATACTAACATTATGGCGTTTTATAATAAATTTATTATATTATATGATATTCACATTTTTTAAGAGTAAATATTAACCGGAATAACACAAGATATATTTTTAATGATAGATTAAAATGAAAGTAAAATATTTTGTTATACATAATAATAATTTAGAAAAAAAAAAAAAAAAAAAGGAAATTTTTTGAAAGCGAGGCAATGATTATGCAGTGGGGAGTTGTGAATGAAAGAGTGAAGTGAGAGAGAAGGTGGTGGTGGTGTGGAGCACCAATGAAATAAGCCCCAAGGTGTTGGTTCCATGATCTTTGGTAACCGCACCGGGGAAAGAGATTTCCCCTCTGGAGGGAACATTCATCGGTTGGCCAACTAATATTAAGGATCGCACTTTCTTCAGTACTAACGTTTTCTTGCTTCAACTTGTAGTACGGTGCACAGCAGCTGCTCCTCCTCCTCATTTTTGTCTTTGGCCACATTTTGATGGGGACGTTTCTCTCTACTATTTGCATTACATTTTCACCATTGCTTGTCTCCCACGCCCAACTTCCCAATACCTTAATACTTCTTTGCTATGATTTTCCCCTCTTACCTTTTCTGATATATTTTTGCAGTTTAATTAATGTACCAAACTCTTGTAGACTATAGAGATTTACTCTAAGCTACTAATGTTAGGTTTATCAAAATTACACACTGTGTTAAAGAACTCATTTCATTTGAGAAAGAAGACATGAGATATAAAGTAAAATAAAAAATAATAAACATAAAAAAGATATTTCGGCATTATGAGATCTAATATAGAATTCATTTGAAAATTCTACATATTTTATTAGAATTTAGTTTAACTGTAACTAATTTCACAAATTGAAATATGGAGAATTTCATATTAATTTTGATTTCAATCAGAACACATAAACTTTAAATCTGTATATAATAAATTTTATAGATTTTAATCAAACACAATATAATTTTTAAATATATTTTGATTGAGGAAAAGAATATATATATATATATATATATATATATATATATATATATTGCAAAAAGCTAGTTCCAACTTTAATGACAAGTAGATGCATGTGTGCATTTTATATATAATCTAATGTTGATACCTTTCTCTCAAAGAACAGTTTTATAGGTATATAATCATTAGAAAATTATTTGTGAGATTCAAAAATTAAACTTTCTGAATGTTGGTACTTATCAAGTCATTTTCAGTCAAGGAGAGATGCATCAGAAGTTGGCAAAAAAGTGTGACAATTTCTTTTTGACTGAAGCTAGTGCACATGGAAGAAGAAAGCAAAACTAACAATTCTTTTTTACCTAAACAGATTGAATCAAAGGAAAGATTGGTAGATAACCAGTCGAAATCACAAACAAACAATTTATCCTATTGCTACTGTTTTATGCTTGATACGAGTTAGACATTGACCATCATTTATGGTGAGCTGATCTAAACAATTATTTATTTTTTCATCTGTTTTTTCTTTTCTTGAATATTTCCTCATTGGGTTTTCAGTATTTTTTTATGGGATTTATGATATTATCTTATATGAGACTTAAAATATTTTTAGTAGAGATATTTGTTGAAATTTTGTAGATCTAAAACATTAATCATGAGAAATTATTTTATTTATGTTCTAGCAGCGCGCCCATTTGAAGACTAAGTTAATGTAAGTCGAGCACTAATTATCGAGTTGTAAATTAGAAGAGTTAGGTTCATCTGGTTGGCCAAGGCAAATATATATTTTCATTATTCAAGTGATATTTTCTCTTATACATTTTGATTGTATTTATTTTTATTTTACTAATTAATCAAAATATATTCTTAATTCTAATAAATAAAATATTGTCTTTTTTTCTTAAAAAATTAAATTTAAGAAATTAATTACAATCTACAGTTCCATTTATTCTTTATTCACTCAGAGTGCATGCTATCTTAACGTTCCACTCTAAACTAACACAAATAAACATATTACCAATACAAGTCGCTTCTCAATACAATTAATAGAAAAAGGAAGAGAGAAGCTGACCAATGACAGCAACTTTCGCTAAGTGTGACTATACAAACTGTCATCCGCCGTACAATGCTCATACAAATATAGCTAACTTGAGAAGAGACCTAAGTCCGCGGCTGAATAACTAATCTGAAGACCAAGCAGAGGAGAGAGATGTTTACCTGTTGTAAAATCTTGCAGCTAGGGTTAGAATAGTGTTGCGGACGAATCCATGTGACATGTGTAGGAGGGTGTGGGTAGATAGTTAAGAATTAGGCCATAGTTATGAGGATTGATTGGACCTTCTTCCAATATAAATGTAACCAAGTCTTAATCACTGAAAGATGCTTGTGAAATTGCCTAAGCCACTTACCCTCTCTAATGGTACATCAAATATGTGGAGTCCTGCCACTTCGATATGGTTTCAATTCAAATTTATATCTTATAACTAAGACTGCTTTATGATGATTTGTTCAGCAATAAGCAGCCATACGTTCCTTTGAGGCTTTCAAGATTTGTGGGTTTTCTTTTTCTTTCTTTTCCATTCATCTCTTTATTTTTAATTCAATTTCGCCTCCTGCATCATTAATATCCTCCCATCTATTCTCCCTTCAATTCAAAGTTGGTGAGATCAAAATTAATTCTCCCTAGTGGACCTTTAATTGAGAACTATATTCCTTTTTTCCTATATATATATATATTGGCAGATGATAAAAATAGTTTGCTAACATATATAAATTAAAAATAAAATATAATGATTAATTCTATGAACGAATAATAACAATAAAAATAAGTTATATGATAAAATATTGAGATAATAGAAACCATGAATGCTAACTATATTTTTATTATTATTATTTTTTGAAAAGTTGCATCTTTTATTTGTTAATGTTAATAAAAATTAAAAGGAAAAGAACTCAAAATTAATGTTAGATTTGAAGGTGGAGAACAATAATAGGGTTGTTCTCTCCAATTTAGAAGGAAGGGAGGCTTTATTAGGCGCTAGTTTATTTTGAGCATAAAATTAAAGGAAAAAAAAAAAGAAAAAGTTGTAAAAAAGAAATATAATAAAAATAAAAGTCCCTTCTTAATCGGTATGTAAAGGAAAGTGAAAATCAAAAAGGTGATACCATATTTGGTAATATTCTTTAGTCCCCTTCAAATGGGAACTAAAATGGAATGTTAATTAGGCTACTAACCCACTCTTACCTAAGTTGTTTTCCTTTTTCTTTTTATGATATAGAGAGGGGACCATAACCATTTATATATAATATTTTATTATATAATCAATGTGATGGGCTATTAAAGGGGGGGGCCCAAGGAAAGCCCAAACTAACCAATCACTCGGGCTTCCGTAACTCGAGAGTCTATTCTGTTAAAAAAAAATTAAAAAAAAAAGTTGTGAGTCTATTTTATACAAAGATCTATTTATGTGGGCCTCCTTTATATTCTTTTGGAAAAAATAATAAAAATATTCATATTTTTTTTTTAAATCAAATTTACAGTATTGATTTTTTTTTTCTATTTTTATTATGTCAAAATATAAAAATATGGTTTTTTAACTTTTTAAGATTACAGTTTTGTGTTTCTTTTTTAATTTTTATTTAGTTATTTTTTAGTAAAATATAAAAAAAAAAACTAAAGAACAATCACATTGTATTTTTTTGAAAAAAAGAAGTTTGGAAAATAATATTTCTGAAAAAGATTTACATAGTAAAAATGATATAATATGTTTATGAAAAGTTTTCTATTATTTTTATATTTATTTTTTTCTTAATAGGTTGTTCTTTTTTATATTTATTGGTGATTAAACTTATATATATATATTTATCAATTAAATAAAATTTTTACTTTAAAATAGAGGTATAAATAATAAAGAATTTTTTTTTATTAAACTACCTTATGGTTTAACATATTTTCATTTTAGGATTTTTGGTTTACTTTTCTTCACTTTAGTACCCTGTGAATATAACCGTTAGCAAATAACAACTAAACTGTATAATATCATTAAAAGATTCTGATGTGGCACGCAATAACTATTGTTCTTTCAACTACCAAGTCAGCACTTGATAACGATGTTATGCAATTTGACTGTTATTTAACGTTTATATTCACAAAGTATCAAAGTAAAAAAAAAAAAAAGTAAATCATAGATCCTAAAATGAAAATACGTTAAATCACAAGATAGGTTATTGAAATTTTTCTAATAATAAATATCAATGAATTACAAACCTTAACCATTATAGGTGCTTAGAGTTTGTTATGCGATTTAGAATATGTGAGGTGAGGGTTAGTATTTAGTTTTTACCTTCTGTGGTTTCATTACATGAGTATGAGATAGAGAAAGATCAAAATGTGTAAAGAGAGAATAGCATTGTATAAAATTTATTGCACGTGTAGTGATAGTCTTCAAAGAGATTACCTAAGTGACAAGCGAGCAACTAATGTAGATAGAAAGGTGCGATCGACTTTAAAAAAGATAGTTGAAAAGCTCTAAGATGCACTTTTTATATATGTCAAACTCTTTATTTTAAAGAGCTATAGTATAAAATGACATTCCAATACACTTTTTATTTTTAAAATATAAAGTAAAGAGTCAATTTGGCTTTCTACATATAGGGAGTCAAACTTCATTCTCCATTATACATTTAATAAATGTACTACAAGTTTTTAAGAAGGACAAAAACCAAATATAATCACAATAAAAATATTAAAAACACATGTAACAATTATAGAAAAAATAGGCAGAAAATGGAGGGTGAAATTAGAGCAGAGTGAAAAGTGTTGTGTACACTAGGGTAGGGAATAATAAGGGTGGGCGGCAGTAAGCGGGAAGATAGAAAATAGTGCTGCTAGCATCAAAGTATCGCCAACTCTACTACTTATGCCAATATTGCCTACCACAATCACTCCAATAATCATAACAAAATAACCCAAAAGGAAAAGAAAAAAAAAAGAAACCTTCAATCAAGAAAAAGAGTAGCTAACAAACTGATATAGGAGATAGGGAGAGAGGGAAAAGCAACCCTCAATAATACAAATATGTAGTCTATTAATAATACTACTTATTCTTTTATCAATCTTATGAAGTTGTTATTTATCACATTTTTTTAGTATATCTTAAAAGTCATTTTCTATATATATAAATGCGATATGTAACACGTATGAATTAATTGAGGAAATATAATTATATTTTAATAGGAAAGATATTCTTAATTATATATATATATATATATATATATATATATATATATATATATATATATATATATATATATATATATATATATATATATTTATACCATAGTACAAACTTGGGATAAAGAAACAAAATTTGGCATTAGGGGATGTACTTCACATCATTATCTTTTATTATAATACTTTTGTAGATAAAAACTAAAATTATAGCATGCATTTTTGCACACTAATACTTTTGAACTCTTTATCTCTTTCCTTTCTTTACCTATAAGAGCATTATTATTTTGTTGGATTACTTTATTTAAAAACATTGCAAAATTAAAAAACAAAAAAACATTGAAAGGCTTTTAATACCCACTTAAGAGGTGCAATACACCCATTAGTTTAGTGACTTCTTTTTATGCCTATCCTCTTTAATTGGTCATCATAAACTACATATCTTGTATGCATAGCCCACATGGAATCCAATAATGGCCATAGGCCATAACCCTTAAGAGTTTTCATTGGCATCTCCACCATGTGCTTCAAGTTGCAATTGCAAACAGGTTCACCCAAACAAGCCCTTATCACTATATAACCTTTTATGAAATCATATTTTAGGTCCATTCTAGTCAGCAAATTATGATCTTACAAGATTTTTTTTTTTCTAGGTTTACATGATGCCAATACAAACTAGTAGGGCCATACAAATTGGTGGTTTCATCATACACAAGCATAAATAGAAAAAGCTCCTTAATTATGCTCTATAATCTTCATTGAAACAACAAAAATAGAAGGATCATAAGAAAGATTTTACCAACCCCACATTAGACTTGCCAAAGTAACTTTGGTTTTACTTGGTGTTTCTACTTCCTTGTTTTTGGGCATTTAGTTTTCATCCTCAGTACTTATAAGTTTATGAATAATTGGTCCTGACTTTAAATGATCCTCTGATATAACTAGTTTAAAGGATCAATGCAATTAGAAATTTATGTACAAATTTCTTATTTTTTTTAATAATAGAGAGAAACCCATTTAACAAAATCCGACCATTATTTTAAAGAATTCAATTTTAAAAAATAAAATTTGGAAAAAAAAAAATGAGAAAAACTACACAAAAATTAAAGTCCTAATGTAAACATTTGGTGATTAGGTAAGATAATTTGTCATTATGCCAATGATTATCCGTAGAAAACCAAGACTGGCGTGCACAAATTTCTCCACTTTAACATTGTAAAGAACTCTAAAAATTTTAATCTAAGTTGACAATCTTTTGTATTTTACTCTGATTAGACATAAATAAACCAAAAGCATTAGAGGATGATTCTAAACAAAACCTACTAATTAATTATAGTTTATTATAGTATAATGAAGTGTATTAAAAGATATAATAACCAAATCAATCTAATCATTACAAAATTAAGTGGGGTCATAAAGCAAGAGGAAAGTAAAGCAACTATAGCTTTGGAAGTTCTTAAAGAAAGTTTTTAGCACTAAACACATGAAAATTAATATATAATAAATGTTAATGGGGAAAGATGGTGTCAAGTGTGGCAAAGACAAATTAAAAGTGGAAAATTGAAAATTACTTCATTGTGAAGTTTAGATCCATTTGAAATGCTTCTTTAAAGCAGAAAGAAATTAATAGGAGGAATAGAATAAAAGAACTAATAAATAAAAAAAGACTACTGAAAAAAGAGAAAGGATAATAGATTATGTATTTTTTTTTAAATTTAATTACACTAACAATTTTGTTTTCTTCCTTTTTCTTTTTTGGGGCTTTCTGAAAGTAAGATTCACAATGGAAAAGCAAATGGAATATTTTCATATTGGAGGTTAAGGAAAAGAAATAAACAATAATTAGTCACTTGTTGGTTGACTTGTTTAGGTTATAAAAAAATTGGTAGTTAATAAGCAAAGAAGTTTGCTGTCTTCTTCTTATTATTATTCAATAACTATTTTATTCCTCATTGGTTAATTTAATCATTTAGCAACTCAAATGAATGTATAGAACAGTAAATTTAACTAATACTATATCAGTGTTTTTATAATTAAACAAGTAATGAATAAGAAACCTTATCAGTTCATTGGTGGAACCAAATTTAGTGATTTGACAAGATAGAAAATCTTAGCAAATTTAATTTCAGAATTAAGAAGGAATCAATTTGATTTTGATATTCATTCATGCAACCTGCACAGGTAGCTTGAGAAAGTTAATGCATAAATTATGAGCAGAAAATTAAATGACCCAAAAGTACAATTCTTCTCCCACAATAAACTTTATATTTATTATTGTTCCGGGTTCAATTGGGAGATCCTATTCCTGGTTATGGGTTTTACTCCAACTATCCATTTCCTTTTTAAAGTTTCAAAATAACAACCAAAAAAAGTGAGAAATGATTGAATTTTAAGTGATAGCATGTAATATTATGAAATCCTACAATTAACAAAATGCCATTTACATTTTATCTGAAAATGCTTTTTTAATTTGTTACAGTATATATATTCATTTGCAGTCTCGGATACCCGCTCGATCTGTCCAATTAGAGTATGTACTTTTATTTAAGCAATTTCGAATATGAAATGTGAAAAATCTAAATATTTTTTAGACAAAATTTAAAAATATATTTTGTTAGACTTATTCAATAAGTCCGGTCTAAATAAAAATTACGTAAAGATAATCATATAATCTTAAATTATAAATATTGTTATATGAGCTGATTAAATCTGAATAAATAGATTTAACAAAAAAATAAAATAAAAAGATGACCAAATCTAATTGTAATGTTGTTATTCTTTTGGAATTTGGGGGTTGGTTTTTAGTAATGCTTGTGCGTAGGATGAGTGGTGCTCCAGTTGAGAATCTACTTACAATATGTGTTTTATTTGATGATGATGATAATGATGCCTGTTTATATGCATGTGGACTTCTTTTTTTTTTTTTTTTTTCCTTACTTTGTAGAAATCTTTATGAGTTCTTCTCACTCCATATGATTGCAAGTTTCCAATTTAATAAGTTCAAACAAGAACTTTTTAACAACAAAATAACACTTTTTTTTTCCATCAAGGATCAATGTGCACAAATGATGTATCTATTTGATTAAGACATCTTGATATGAGAAGAGAAGAAAATAAATACGTCCCAATAGTAATTTTAATAACCATAAAAATTAAAATAAAATTCAAAAGCCAAGTGATCTCTTAAAAGCTAGATATGCACATATATATGTATAGCCAACCTTCCACTAGTAATGGTTAGACTATTAAGATCAAAATTACAAACTTTATAGAAGCTAGATATACATGTACTACCACTCTATTCATCTTATGCAATTTATAATAATAATACATACTTATTCTCTAATTATATAGCTCAGAATCACTGTGGGTCATGTCTTCCACCCTTTAAGTTTTTATTTATTTTTAAGAAAAAAAAAGAAGCTTAATAATGGTTAGATTATAATTTAATCACTCTCACTCATGTATTAAAACTTGATAGGACAGTTGTGGGGACTTAACTTTTTCATGATTTAAAGGGCATTTGTCCTGAAACTCTTTTTAATGATTCCAAGAGAATAAGCAATGCATAACTATCTTATATAAATCAAACTAAATATCACAGAAAAACAAACTACCAAATTAACATAAAATAATATTACTAAGTAAGGCAACCATTAGCTCATGTGAAAAGATTCTAATCCCAAATACATTGAGCGGCTGGAGGATAATATAAACCAATCATATAAGGAAAATTAAAAAGCACCTACTTTGCCTTAGCCATGTTAATTAACTTGAGTGACCCTTAAAAAATAAAAATAAAAAATGAGAAAGAACAAAAATCATCCAATAATGAAGAAGAAATTGTTAAAGGAACATCAAATCAGCATCATTTCAAACCCAAGTCTCCTTTTCTTTTTTCTTTTCAGAAATTTCTCATGTTTCTGTCTAATTTATATCAATATTCTTGTTTTCATCTGCAAGAAAAGATCAAAATTAAGTAATTTCTATGTATTCATGCATCAATTAAGCATATACTGCACAAGGCTCTTTTTAGGGCTTTTCTTCACTTTTTGGAGGCACTGTGTAAATTTAACTTTATATTTATGTTTTTGCTGGTGTCAATTTATGGTGCTAATAAGATTTCTTTTATTTGATGTTTGTACATAAGAATGCATGAATCTTGATATATGTGAAGATAGGTACAAATGTTTCTTGAATATATTATAATACCATTAATTTTGTTTCTATTTTTTTATTTTTTTCCCTTTCTCCTTTTACTTTCTCAGAACTTCTTTTTTGCCCATCTCTATAGTTTTTGAACTTTTCTGCTCAACTTTTCAATTTTCGGCATTGAGTACTTAAATTATGCATGGATTTCATTATATTTTATAATTATTAGCTCAAAAAGGGTTTTTTTTCTTCACCATGTGACTTTATTTTCAATTAGATATTCAAACACATCACCAAGCATTAATCATCAGAAAGAAATTTGTATTCGAACACATCATCAACCATTAATCATCAAAAAAATTTTGTTATCAATAAAATGGAGAAAAAGAAACATACGAACGGTCGAGCTACTCAAATCAACAGGCATACCTGATGGATTCGAAGAAATTTTATTTTGTAGTAGCAAATTAATTTTTTAAACCTAATTTATATGTACTTTTTCCGCAATCTCAAAAAGTAAAATTTATTAATTTTTTTTTATCCCATATGGCATATAGACATCTTAATTATATTTTATGTTTAAAATTAGATAAGAAAAAAACTCAATATTAATAAGATTAATAATCTAAAAATATATCAAAACGCCCACAAAAAAAAAAAAAAAAAGCAAAAAGTTCATAAACCTGTTTTCCTTTTAAAAGAATTACTTAAAAGTTCCCTTTCTATCTGATTAACGTCTGCTCAGTGGGAATTAATTATTAAAAAATTAAAATAAACAAGGCTGAAATAAATAATTACAACAAGCATCTCTTTGCCGAATAATAAAATAGTAAGTGGCTTCACAAAACTGTGCAATTAATGCTCTTGGCCACATGTAAATGGACTAAGCCAATAAAATTATGTCTACATGCTAAACTTAATGACCACTAAAAAGAAAATTAGGTCTGTCTCCTATACGCAAATTATATAAATTTGTAATTATTGTTAGGAACAATGCCTACAGAAAATTAGTAGTGTGTGTTTATATTGTGTAGAAACATATTTTGAAAAGACTACGATAACGCCTTCATAATTAGAGTATATTTACACTTTGATTCTCTGCATTTTCAAAGACCATATTTTTAGCATTCATTAGTTTGGGATGCCATACTTCTTATCAAGATTGTACTACTTTAGAATCTGCATAATTTTGAATGCTATCAATTTCAGTATGTAGATTAAATCGAAGCGGGACGACGAGTAATGACATGAAATGTACGTTATGGTGGAAAATTATGGATATATATATTTCTTGAAGAATTAATTATTTTAAGATTTTTTTAAATATTAAATGACTGTCGTTCAAAATATTAAAGGATTTCATTTGAAAATGAAAATATTCTATATTAATATATTGGAGTCCATAACTATGGGTTCCAATGTACACTCTTTTGAAACTTCAAAAATAAAAAAAATAAAAAAATTTCTTTTTTTAAGAACACATACAAGTTATGATAAAATTGGACTATTTTAGATCTATTTATATTTTTACTTTTGCATTAAAGTACAAATTTTATAAATTTTTAAGGATGTAATATCGATTTCAGAAGAACAAGAGTAAAATGCAATAAATATTAAGCATACGAGAAGACTTTTATCTAGTTTTCACTTATATATTTCTTGTACATTAAGAACATAACTCAAAAATTAAAATGTATGACTGGAAGTTTTCTTTTCCTTGAAGAAAAAAGGATAGCAAATGGGTTTTGTAGTTTGTGGTAGTGTATTGAACCTTTTTTAACCTATTATTTTAATTACCACACAACAAAGGATAACTTGAACCGCCCTACCAATGTCTCATTGCCATGTAAGTCTAAGAAGGATTACTGACATAGCTCTAGTTAAAAAGTTAGTACTTCAAATGATGGATGACCCTGTTCCCACCAAAGATTAGAAATGCAAAACAAGGGAAGATTTAATATAAATAAATAAAGAGGATTAAAGAGATACATTAGTGGACAAAAGGTTGTTTTTAGAGGGTCCTGATATTGGCTTTAGATAAAATGTGATAGAAAGTTTCTTTTGTTTAGACAAACAAAAAAAAAAAAAAAAGAAAGAAAGAAAGATAGATAGATAGATAGTGCGATTACGCTTAGCCCACCATAAGATAGGATTTTGTTTTATGAAAAGATTGATTCATATGAGGGGAAAGAAAAAAGAAAACAAACTAATATCGAAAAATATTAATAGTAGTTTTATTGATATTTTTACATGTACAAATTAAAAGAGTTTAAAATTTACCGCTATTCACTAATATTGAAAAAAAAATGATAAATGTGTAAAATATATTATGTAAATTGAGGTATAGCTATTGTGTAAAGCTCCAATGAATCAGGAAAAGAAAAAAAGTAAAACAGAAAATCAAAGCTATTGGATTCCTGAAGTTCTAAATGGCGGCCGACCATTGTTTGGGTTCTTTTTCAGCTCCTCTACAATAAGTATTCCTTTTCCTTTGTCATAATAAAAAGAGAGGGATTTTGAGTTTTAACAGTTGTATAACAAAATGGGCAATCAAATATAGAGTTTCTGATCCAATGATTATTAATAAGGAATCTTCAAGTTGAAACTCAAAGAAGAAGACATAACTAGAAGAATATGAAATAGTTATTGCCATCCAACTCTTCTAAATCCATAATGGGGCTAACAAGACTTCAAACAGACCCAGTTCTCTACCAAACCCAGCAAGGAGCCAATAATCTAGTATGACATATTTGACTTCCAATTGGGCTTGAAATCTAATATTTATCAGCAGGCCTTTTAAGAAATTAAAAATATACATGTCTAGAAATTACCCCTCACATTTTACAGATTAGTAAAAGATAATTTTACTTAAATTTATGAAAACATTATTACAAAAAACTATTTAAAATAATTTTATAATTTTTTATACATAACTTTATATTCATTCTACAAATAAAAGAATCAACTTAATTTTTTTTATTATAATCACAAAAGATATATACAAAGAATTACTAACACATAAGTAAAACTCTTGAGCATAATTCTTAAAAGTGGTAGAAAACAAGATTATAAACCAAAAGCAATATTCCTTGCAATTTCCTCATCAAGATTGTGATGTATATTAGAGTGGGTGATGATACATAATGACACTGGGAAATCATTAGACACCAAAAGCAATACATCATATTACCTTAAAAGAGTTTTTAATAACAACGTAATATAATTAATACATGAGATTAATGATTATAATATATTATTTTCTTTTAAAATAAGTGATTTTGTCAGCAAATGAGTTGTAAGGAACTACTAATTTCACCATCAAATAAGTCACATAAAATTAATATAACTAACAGGGGAGAAGAATGATTATAATAATCTCTCTCTAAGAAACTAGTCATTTTATCATTAAATAAGTTTATTATATGTTATTATTTAATATCACAATTAATCTTTTTGATAAGCTACACAATTTTCTTTTAATTGAAGGCATGCATGACATAGCTTCATGAAATATTGTCAAATAGAATTTTCATGAGGAAATGTATACATATTATACAGATAATAGATTATAAATGAGGAGAAGAAGAGAGACGAATAGGACACCAGAACAGTTATGCAGTACATCAATTTATTGGGGGCATAATTTCCTTTGGTAGTTAGGCCGGGCATTAAAGCATCTCTAGTCCATAAATGGCAATGGGCAACAGGAAGTTCAGCAAGTTGAGGAGCAGAAAGATTCACAATAAAGCCCAACCGGATCTACAGCACAAAAGACCTAATTAATTTTTTAAGCTGAACAGATGGATGGGTTCGTTACTTGATGAAATTTAAACTCTGAATTTACTCCTTAGAATAAACAGTTTGAATCATAGACGATTGCAGAAAATGTATACATAAAGAGAAAGGTTAATTCAGCTTAAAAAACAACTTTAGAATATAGATATACTCTTGGCAACACCACTTGCTCCCCCTAATCTTTATTGTTCACTAACTTCGCTGCTTATCTCTAAAGCCAATTCTTTATTCCTTGTACACTGTATGAAAATTAAGGCAGATGAACACAGTCCATCAGTAACCGACTATTCTTAGCCCTACTAGAATAAGGTCTAAAATGGTGGTTCTTAAACCTGTTAACTAGTCAAAAAACCCATGATGCAGATTAGAAAAGTAGAAACACACAATCAAGAATGATGGGCATTTCTCAACCCCTACTAACCTCATTAATATGGTAGTTGTTTGTTAAGTTTTGAACCACATGTCCAAGCAATTAAAGGCTACTCCAGATTTTATAGCTTTTAAGGTTCAGCGAATTAATCCAGAATATTTGGAGCCATTCTGGTTCCATGATATGCACAAAGGAAATATCGCCAAAAGCAAATTGAACACTATAATTCATCATTCTGTTAAAATCCTTTTCACATCATCTCATAGTCTTATTACATGTGTCCCACACGAAAAAAATTGCATTTATGGGAGTGAACCCGGGACAGGTGATGCAATTAAACCTGCTGCTATTGTAGGTGATGTGTCATCATTCAACCTGAAATCTTAAAGGATAAATCCTCTATATAAGTAGCAAGCTACTTTTTCTTTCCAGATAACCTAGATACTTTCATTTCTTTTGTCTTTCACTATAAACACCTTGATTTTCTGTTTTATGTTTGGAGTTCAAATGGAGTTCAGTCTCCCATGTATACTTGTTTTTCTTACTGTAAGCTTCTGAATCTTCTACTAGATTAAATATAAGAAAGGGTTCTTGCTTCTAAGTCTGTTCTTATATTATATCAATCATCATATAAGAATAAAATAAGAAGAGAAAAATAATACAAGTTCATACTTACCGCTTTGTTGCAGATTGCACTAGCGACGAGTCATGCAGCCCTCCCTCCCGAAGTATACTGGAAAAGCGTTCTGCCTAACACTCAAATGCCAAAAGCTGTCACAGATCTTTTACAGTCAGGTAAATCCTGAAAACTCCAGCTACTCTCTTACACAATTACAACAGAGTTTGGAACAGAAGTACTGATTTTTTTTGTGCATGGTCCAATGTTAAAAGTCTGAATGCTTGGTTCTTTGCCGTTATTTTGATTTCTACAAGTCGTAAAGCATGATACGATTTTAATAAGCTATCTCATGTTTGTCAAGTTACATGAACAGAAGTAATATATCATATATTCTCAATGTAAATTATCAAGTTCAAGGATCTTGACAAACACTGAAATAGTTTCATGGGTGCTAAATGCCCCTCATCTCCTTCTAAGATTTTCTAACTAAATATAGGTAAATCGCAGGCTTCATGGACGACAAAAGCACCTCTGTAAGTGTAGGAAAGGGCAGTGTAAATGTCAATGCAGGAAAGGGAAAGCCTGGAGGCACTTCTGTAAACGTTGGGAAGGGTGGAGTAAACGTGAACACTAGGAAAGGAAAACCAGGCACTACGGTTAACGTGGGAAGGAAAGGTGTCGGTGTTAACACTGGAAAGCCTGGGAAGGGAACCAATGTTGGTGTCGGCAAAGGTGGAGTATCTGTGAACACAGGACACAAGGGCAAGCCTGTACATGTTAATGTAGCCCCATTCATCTACAACTATGCTGCTACTGAAACTCAGCTCCATCATGACCCAAATGTAGCCCTCTTTTTCTTGGAAAAGGACATGTATCCCAGAAAAACTATGAATCTGCACTTCACAGAAAACCCAAACACAGCAATGTTCTTACCACGTCAAGTTGCTAAGTCCATACCCTTTTCATCAAAAGAGTTGCCAGAAATCTACAACCAATTTTCAGTAAAACCTGGATCAATGGAGGCTGAGCTAATGAAGAATACAATCAAAGAGTGTGAAGCACCTGGAATTGAAGGAGAAGAGAAACTTTGTGCAACTTCACTAGAGTCGATGATTGACTTCAGCACTTCAGTACTTGGAAAGAATGTTCAGGCAATTTCCACAGAGGTGGAAAACCAGACGCAGATGCAGAAATATACAATTACAGCTGGAGCAAAAGAGATGGCAGGTGACAAATCCGTGGTGTGCCACAAGCAGAACTATGCATATGCTGTCTTTTATTGCCATGCAACACAAACCACTAGGGCTTACATGGTTTCCTTGGAGGGTGCTGATGGAACAAAGGCCAAAGCAGTAGCAGTCTGCCACACAGATACATCAACTTGGAACACTAAGCATTTGGCGTTCCAGGTGCTCAAAGTTAAGCCAGGCACAGTTCCTGTTTGCCATTTCCTTCCTCAGGACCACATTGTTTGGGTTCCCAACTAGAAGCCTGCAAGAACACTAGATCCTTTTAGTTCAATCTCCTCAATCAGAACACTTTACAACAGAATATTATAAGTTCTACTCATTTGGTTTCTATAATAATGTAAGTACGCTGGCTTTATTTGGTTCTACATACTTTCAAAGTTTGCTTTAGCAGTGTGCAGTAATAAATATATCCTTCTGTTGTCATCTTCCTATGCGTCCTGAAATTATCAGACTCCCTGCTGGCAGCAAAGTTCACATAAGATTACAATTTCTATAAAGAAAACAGAAGCAATATAATTTGAATTTGATATACAAATTGATGCAGTTAGAGATTTACGAATTTAGAGATTATTTTGATTTGATTATTTGTTATGAAATACTTATTTTTCCTGTATTTATCTATTTGATAAGTTATTTATTATTATTATTTTATTATCATTATTTAGTATTGTGTTAGTAGTTTCCTACTTACTATTGGTTGAGAGTTTTCCTCAGTAGTTCTACATCAGTTTAGTATCAGAGTGGGGTGTAAGACAGATTCCTAATCTCTTCATATGCATTTTCATTATATAAAACATACAGAAGAGAGGCCATCTAGAATGTCATTAACAGGATAAATTCCTGTGAAGAGATAGTAATAGTGAATTACATAATTACTATCAATTCAATTTGTTTTATTTTAATAATAACCTAATAGTGATTGCTAACTATCTAACCACTTTAAACTTTATGATGATCCTTAAGACATGGTTCCATAACAAAAGAGGGAGAGACTACCATCTAGGCTAATGTGCCTGAAAAGTATGGACTTGAAATATAAATTTTACCTACGGAATTGAAAAGAGAGGTTTACCGTGATATTAGGAATAACCACTAGCACTATCACCATACCAATCTGGTTGGTTAATTGTGGCTCTTATGATCATTCCAGACTTATGTTGCTCTGACAGCAAGCAACTGTGACACAAAACACTATTATAAAAGATACGCAATATTGTAGTAAGAATTAGGCATACATCGCTAAAAGCTTACAGAAATAAGTAATCTCTCCAACAGGAAGGTGCAGCAATCTCTCCCTCTTATGAAAATGTCAGAATTAAAAAGGACCATTTGCCTTGATGGCATAACTATAGGTTATTGTAGGTGGTCATAGGTCCAATGCTCAACCCTTCCACCAAAGTTTCAAAAAGAGAAAAAGGAAGCCCGATGGTAATATATAATCTTCAAAATATTCTTAATTGGTTTTTATAAATTCATTCCTTTTTCTGAAAAATTACTGTAGCCTGAACCACAAAACATAAGTATAAGACAATCAACATTTTAATATGGACAAGTAGCAGCATAGTAAAAAATCCTTACAGTATAAACTACAGTTCAAATTTCCTTTTTGAAAGGAGAACATGAAGGAGACATTTTAACAGAGCTGGGAATGCCAAAATCCAATATCACCTAAAGTAGGCCAACAAAAATTTTTTTACTGCAGAACTGCATTTCAAATTTCAAAGTGGCACATGCAGAACTTACCCCTTTCCCTCAGGAATGTATGACCGGAAACATGACCAGGCATATCTGCAAGTAAAATATACTTAAATTTAGGAAGATTTCATTCAGATTATAGATGATCAGATAAAATTTTGAAAAACTTCAACTCACTAAGCATTGTTTAGACACACTAGTTCAAATGGTCATCAAACTTCACCCCCCAACATCATACTGACCCCTCATTTCCAAGAACAATTTTGCTACTTTAAGAATCAATCACGTAAACTCCATTTACACATGGATCAACCTGGAAAGGCTCCAGAGAACCCCATGATCTTCCAACTTTCAGTTTGACTTGCAAAGGCACTGGAAAACATATGGTGCAATTAACATCGATGAAAAGTATCAAAATATCAAGATATAAATGTTCCATATAATGCATACCAAGAAGCGATGCAGCATTTTCCATGCCTGCTTGTAACAATGATGCAGCTTCCTTGATCACAGGGGGATCAACTTCCAAAACTAGTTCATCGTGTACCTGCATAATAGTTAGCAAGAGTAACCATCAATTTTTCAGTCAAAACAGAGGCAAGATTCAACAGCAAACCTACCAGCAAAAGCAGACAAAACATTGAAAATTAATAAGGACTTCAAATTTCTTATTCAGTAAAATAGACTATTCTCAAATCTTGGATAGAAATTATTCGAGCAAAACCAGAAAGAAAGCATAAAACCCAAGCAATTTTCTGAAGTAACCTGCAAAAGAATTCGGCACCGTCCCTTCAGCATGTGAAACTTAGTTGCAAGTGAAGAGCTTGGGTCTGGTCCATCAACTCTCGCAATGACAGAGTATATATTAATCATAGCGATCTTGATTAAATCAGCAGCAGATCCCTGCCCAAAAACAGTTGTCAGAGAATAGAAGTATAATTGCCTATGAGAGCCTTTATCACCCCAAAAACACTACAATACCTGACAGATAGAATTAACTGCTTGTCTCTGAGCTTTTGATTTTTCTTTACTGTTTCCAAATTTAATTTTTGACAAGAAGCGTTTCCTTCCCTTGAGGGTCTCCACATAACTGGATCAAAAGTAATTAGATACGAGGGTTTACAAGTAAAATATTTGAACACCATATACACATAATTACAAACTACTTTACAGAGTCAAATCTTATTGGGCTTGAAGAGGTTTGGTTCCATGGCTCATCTAATATAAAGACATAAAAAGAAAGGACTAATTGACACAAACGAGAAACTGCATGATAAGATTGTATTGAACTAAGTATTCAATGACATAGAAGCAATGGAAAAATATAAATCTAATATACTGAAACAAATCATTTTGACAAAGACAATAGAGATTCAACATCAATACAAAGACCTAGAAACAAAATCTCGTTTAAGAAGCATTAGGAGTAACTAACGGATAGCCAATTGATAATTGACATGCAGCCTTACCCATTTTTACGGCAGGATGCAACTGCTTCATGAAGCCAGGAAGCAACTCCAGGAAAACAACTTTTGAAGCTTTTAATTTTTTCTGCAGCTTCATCCGAACTGCATTCCAGCTGTTGTGCAAGTGTGTTAGCACCCATTCCATAAAGAATTCCATACACCAACCTTTTGGTCTGATCTCGCTCAAGCGATGCAACGGACTCTTCTGCCTTCCCAGTCCATCTTGCAGCTATGATGGTGAAAACATCACCATGTGGCTTACTAAGAAGTTCAATTAATGAGGCATCCTTAGAAAAGTGTGCCATTAGCCGCAATTCTATCTGAGAATAATCTGCTGTTAACAGCAACCAATTTTCCTACAATAAGAATTAGGGCAACTTTAGATCCTTTGATGCTGACATGCAGAAAAGACAATCAATAACAACCCATAATTAGGTAGTTTATTCCCACTTTCTAGTGACCTTAACTAAGGAGGTACCAATTGAAGATACACAGGTTTCCTTCCCATGAAAACTAGTGAGAACCCTCTTAGTAATAAGTTATATAAGTGACCAATACCTGAGTAGGAATGAAGAATTCACGAGCATTTATCTTATAATTATTGGCTTCAGCATCACCTCCATTTTTATCCATACTAATTTTGAATTCGACCATATGCTCAACACACTGCATAACCCCAAGATTAGTTCGTAATACTGACAAGTTAGATTGAAGGAACCTACTGGAACATGTAATTAGATAAAAGAAAGAATATGAGTACATATAACTGCAACCTGAAGATTAGGTTCTTCCATTGAAAGCCGCCCAGTTGCAGTAGATGTCTGGAGCCAACGGCCATGCAGTGTGTACTTCTCCGTCCTCACAGATAGCCTAGCCAGTGAACAGATTGAACCCAGTGTACAGTTGAAAAGCTTTGCCAATATGCGGTGCTCTCTGATGACTGGAATTATAGGATGCTCATTTCTGAAAGATATCAAATTCTCTTAAAGTGCTTAGCTTGAAAAATGTGAAAACAGAGCTACCAACATGTGCCATCAAGAAACATTGATCATAGGAAAACACAAACAAATAGGTATTGTGGCAGAAAGATAGTTTCTCAATCAATATTTATTATCTAGAAGAGCAAAGGGCTCCTATATGACCTTCAACTAAGAAACTAGAAAAAATGCAGTCAAGCTGTAACACATAGCCCTGTTGAAATTTCAAGACAACACAATAGCTTTTTTCAAGACATGGAAGAAACTACGAGTTCGCTATCATACTTGATGTAAATAGCTAACCCTAATCCTAATATGGTTGCAGAATAGATAAGAGAAAAGTGAAAACGGGATCCAAAGATCAGTAAAACTTGCTGGTTATAAGACCAGAAGAGTAAAGACCCATAAACTGGTTTTATAAATGAAAAAAGTCCACTCTGTCATCTGATAATTATGACCCTATTTACATCACAAAAAATTTAAAATTGAAAAATAAATAGAATCAGATCTTAGCCTTTTAAGACAAACTTTAATTTCTGACACCCAAATTAAAATCATCAAGATAAGGAAAAAAAGCATAAGTAACCCTAATTTTAAAGCTGCTATAGTAGCATAAAACATAAAAGCAAAGCAACAGTACTTTTTTCTGAACTGTTAATTTTGCATCATTACTCCACTCTAAAGTGTAAACTATTAAGCACTTGCACGAAATCAAGACTGAGGAATCTTTACGATGAAGAGTGCTCTTGACACAGGGCTAAAGAGGCAAAATAACTATACCTTATTGCATGTATTCTGTGCAGAAGTTTAGTGTCATTTTCTTTCCATCAATTTTTAATCTTGTACTAAGTGCATATTTATCTATTAACTATTCAACACTTGCACTTCAATTGCAAATGCACTTGAAGAGAATAATCATTATGCCCTTAATATACCTAGAAATAGTACTTATATAATATTTCATCCCCATGCCTTCACTCCATACAGATGCACCCTAAGAATGTAAATAAAACTTATATAAATACTTTTAGTGACCTGCAAGAATATGGGACATTAATCTTGAGTCAAAGAATCCTCACCAAGTAACAGACTACCTCATCTCTATGTTAAATTTAAGATGAAGAAGAAAAACCTCTCTCAATACCTTAACAAATCCAAACAATGTTTGTCTGTACTTGGATGTAGTTTCCCTTTGCCATGCCCCTCTGGTATGGGCAGCTTCAGGCGTCCATAGAGCACATTTGCAATATCCGCTGCTGTATACAGTGAAAATGTCATGCCAGCCAGCTCGTATGCCTTCTTCTCAAGATGCCTTAGTTTTTTCCCCAGCACATTACGAGCTCGAAGGCATGCCTCCATGTCAACACCTATCCCCCAAAGCTCCATATCTGCGAGAACATTAACCTGACACAAATATATGAACATTAACCTGTTAATCAAAATATAAAGTCTAAGGAACAAAATAGTGATACCAGCGCTAACACTCCCTCAACAGTTCTTAATTCAAGAATGCCTTATATTTATTTCCAGACTTGGAGTGCCCAACAATTGGATCTCAAATACCTGATTTAAAAGTTGATTATCCCTTTAAAATATGCAAGACCAAACACAAGAGACCAGACTTTAATAGATAAATGAAGGGAAAAGCTAACACCAAGAAATGACAGTAATTTATCAATTACTCATTCTACGGTAATTTTCATTCAGTAACCAAAACAAAGTAAACACCAAGAAATGGCGGTAACTTATGAATTATTTGTTGCTACAGTGATTTTCATTTAGTACCCAAAACAAAGTAAACATATATCAAAATTTATATAATTAAAATAAACCCAACAAATTCCATGTAATACCAAAAAAAGCGCCTTCGCTTAAGCCTAGATGAAAACCTACACACATACAAAATATAGCATGACATAATAGAAACTTTACCAGTGGCATCTCAATTTTCTTAAGTGCTTCAACAAGTCCCTCAGAAATAAGTAACTTCCAAAGAACAGAACACAGAGCTCGTGTTTGTGCAACCCGACGACAGCAACCATTATGAGCAGCTCTTCGCATCTGATTCTTCCACCTGCCATTCCTATTAGCAGCTGCAACAGCCTGAGTGGGTAGCCTTCTTTTGACTTCCTACATTATGATATACAACTTAAGAAGCTAATCCAATCAATAACCAGCATTAGAAAAGGATAAAAAAGGATGTTAAAGATCGAATACTTGGACTTAAAAAAACTGCTGGGCAAAATTTCAGATTCATATATTCCAATATGATTTTTAGAGTCTACCTTCTCAAGGTTTGGATTAGAACTTCTCTCCTCATCAGGCCAAAGAATCCATGCCACAATGCACATATCAATTCCTTCGGTAACATTAATTTGGGGCAATGGCAAGTGAGAACTGTCTATGAGTTCAAGATCCAAATCTTTCCCTGAAAGATTTGTGGACCCAAATCTATGAATAGAAACTACAGCATTCTTGAGCACCTGAATCTGAATTTTTAAATTCCAAGTAAACTTTATGACCTCCCTTTTCCCCATTATTTTACCAATTCGATTCCATCTATGCCTAACTATCTCCAGCCAATTCTCAGGTCGTAGAACATATTTTTGATTATCAGGGCATAATAGATCTTTTGGAAGATTGACGTAGTATATAGGAGAGTTTTCCCAACATATGGCCATACCATGTATTTCATAAGGTGCAACAGAATTTACTTCTGATCTTTTATTATAATGGAGGTCAAAATAGAATTCTTGGGCAGCATCCCAGAGAACCAAGAAACTATCTAATCCACCAGAAATATTACTTGCCTTAATAGGGCCCTTCTCACAAGCATTTTCCATGTTGTCACTGGACAAATTTTGTCTACTACATTGCTCATGTACCTCCCTGAGAATATTCCTCTGGTGTGTCCCAGTTCCATCACCATCTTGTTCTGACTCGACAGATAGGACGACAACTGCATTTGCATTATGATTACCTGTAGGCAAAGACTTTCTATCCACTACCTTAGAATTTTCAGCACCAATATTAGATTGCACCAGACCAGTTGAATTTGTTTCTGCTGAAGCCTCTAAGACAACATCTATTGTTTTAATTAACTTGTCTCCTTCACTTTCCAAAGTAACTTCAGCAGGCTTCTTACTCCCTTCTATGCACAAGTCATATGAAGTATGGTCTGTTTGCTCCAAAGAAACGATGACATTGGTGGTGCCATCTTCAGATAAGTTACTTGCAGCATGTTTCTCAGCATTATCTACAGAAGTGTTCATTAATAATGGCCGAGAAAACTGAGGGATGTCAAGTCCAAGAGATTTAAAAGCTGAGAAAGCAGCAACTCTTGCCTCTTCAGCTTTTTCAAGAACAATTTTGCGTGCACCATTCTTGATTTTCTTCGCAACTCCCAATTGTAAGCGCCTTTGCGCAGAACCTTCTACAACCATTTTATAAGCTTATGTATTTGATAAAAAAAAAATCCCAAATTTTTGAAACATGCTTTCATAGATGCACTAAATAAAAAGCAAGAGTAATTATAGAAAGCATGATATCATGAAAAGAAAGACAAAGTAAAAAATTGCCGGTTAGAGGACATTCGATAGAAGCCCAAAAATTTAAATACTGAAAATGTAATAGTCTAATAGACAGATAGTAAGCATATTCCAAAAGAATTCACCAATTAGAACAAAATAATAAATCATGGAAGTTACATTAAGAAGATTACACAAGTCTTGCAAAAATTTTCAGTGTTCTAAAGTTTTCTTTCAGCTAACATCACAAAAGTTCTAAAATTCTACATAGTGCCAAAAGGTCAAAAGAATTAATTGAAAGTTAGGTAAAATGTATGAAGACAAGAATATATAGGAAGTCATTGCGTTGATATGCTTGGAGAGCCAGAAAAACTAAACTAAACCTTATCCTAAAGCATTATATCAAAATCCTAAAACTGCATAAACCTACAAAATTAACCTGATATAGACTCCAGAGAACGTATGCCAAACCATTCCCTATAACCTAAAAGTTTAAACTTAAATACCATACCATAGATCTTAGGCCTAACACAAATTGAATAACTAATTGGCAACTAGAACTAAAGCCTAGATACTAAATCACAGAAAGCTCAAATCTAAGTTTAGAGCATGAGACCTAAACCCATACAACAAGATTGACATTCATAAGCACAAAAGAAAAGGATCCATATAAAATAGAACTAGACACAATAAATGCATGTTATCTACATATTACATAGTATAGAAACATCTCAATGGATGCAGACATGCATGCAAGTTTCCCTTTATGCTAAATGGTAATATTCCATTTACACTTCCATGCATATGCATGTCTATATAGATTACAGTCAAACCAAGGGTGTGTCTAATTTGAGCCACCGAATAATTTTAATGTCAGTTTAACTAAGCATGCAACAACCTCAAAAAAATTCTTGGCATGAAGGGTTATATATTTAATATCTTTCAACAAGTATTAATACTGATTAGATATAACTTCTAGAACGGTTGCATAAGTTTTAAAATGGGCAAACATAGAGCAGTTTCATAAAAATTCTACAGTAAAGCATAAAACAAACACTTGCAATGTCCCACCAATTATTGAGCAAGAACATTGAGCTAGAATAATATAGCACGCATCCCCTATCTGGGAATAGAGATCACAAATGAGAACACTAGCATATTCACCTTGTGCTGTCCATGATGAAGATTCAAAAATAGCCTTAACAATTTCAGAGACAGATGCTTCAGCAATAGCCAGAGGCGTACGCAGGCCTGCCTTATATAGTGCTCTTGCTCGAGAACCCTACAAATGAACAAAGAAAAATAGAAAATAATGGATATGTCTAAACTAGTGACCAAAACACAAATCAAACGACATGTGCCATTAGGAGTTTAGGACTGTTTGTAGGGCCATACAGAAAATAATAGAAGCCAGTTACCTTAACATATGGAATAGTGGTAAGCTCCACAATTTCTGCTCTCACTCCAAATGAAACACGACTTTGGAACTTAGAAACCAAGCCCTCCACGTCATGCCATCCAAGTCTTTCACAAAACAAAGAAACCATAGATGCAAACCTTCCAGAGTTTTCTTGTAAGGCTTGAACCATGCCTCTAGCAACCTTAAAAGCTTCACAAACCTCAGCTACAGGTGTTTCCTTTGGCCCAGAATTTAAGCATGTAGCAAAGCAGGGAAAACAAGCAAAAGTCACACACTACAGCAAGCACAGGCAACCCATGATATTGAGACATTGGGAATCATATCCAGGTTACCGAGTAGATAAATAAGTGTATACAGGTTACATTTAAAAAGTCTATACAGGTTACATTTTTCTTTGCTGGACAGAAAAGGGCTGCCAATACTTGCTCTCATAATATGGACATAAGTATGGTATTACACACTGATGCATGCATATAGAAATGCACATAAACTATAAATACTAAATTTTTAAGCAAAGCAATGAAAATTTTATCAAGCTTGCAACATTCAGCATCAATAAAAAGAGAAGAAAGGAAAGGAGAATAAAAGGAAAGAATTTTGAAACCTGCACTAGCCTTGATAGAATAAGAGCAACATAAAATCGCCTGCACACTCTAAGTGACTGCTCATCTGAAATTATACTGTTCTTTGACTTCCCATGTTGATTTTCTAACTTTCCAGGCAGCCCTTTCATATTGTCAGTTGATCTGTTCAGCATGCGCATTGGTGCCCCATGAGCCATACGCATCAAAAATGGTTCTGAAACTCCAACCCGATTTCCAACAGACTTCATCCATGGCATTTGTAGTGAAACAACAAAAGTAAGATATAGGACAAAATAAGTGTTAGAAGTTGTATTTATCCCACATCGCCTAGTTACTGGGTTGTTATGGTGTATATATATGGATTAGGCACCCTTTTCCTTTAAGCTAGCTTTTGGGAATAAGTTCTACCCAAGCCCATTCATCATAGTATCAAAGCCAGCCTTTTGTCTGCAATGATGGATTTGGACCTAGCCCATTTGCATGTCACGCTAAGCGTGAGGGAGGGTGTTAGAAGTTGCATTTATCCCACATCGCTTAGTTACTAGGTTGTTATGGTGTATATATGTGGATTGGGCACCCTCTTCCTTTGAGTTATCGGGCAGAAGTTGGTAGAGTTCTTGTTTCCAGTGTAGATGTTATTATCAGTGAGAAAAATAAAGAAAATATTATAAATTAACAGAGACACCCAAAGATTAAAGATTTCATATAGCAAAAGCATAAAATCAATGAACAATGTGAAAGAGAAATAAAAAAGATATCACATGAATGAAGTAAAATGGGTTGGTGCTTGATAAATGAGCTTGGGTATCATTCTCAAAAGCTAGCTCAAAGAAAGAGGATGCCCAATCCACATACATACATCATAATAGCTCGGTAACTTAGAAATATAGGATAAATACAACTTTTAACACTGGCGCTCACACTTAGCATGACATGCAAATATGGGATTTGGTAGAACTCATTCCCAAAAGCTAGCTCAAAGGAAGAAGGTGCCCAAAACACAAATACACATCATAACAACTTATTAACCTAGCATTCTAGGACAAAGGCAACTTCTAACAGTGTTGAAAACATCTACTTAACAAGCCACGAAATTAGAACTCCATACATATTAATGGTATCAATTGGGTTGATCCTTAAAGCACACATTTAAGCCAGGCTTTGGTAATTCCATTAATTCAAGTGTCACATGCTAAGCGCATTGATTCAGAGAACAAGGCCTACAGTTGAGGTAAACCTCTCATGGACTGACATACTATGTATCAATTTCCTCCAAATAGGCTCCAAAAAGCGTCCATACATTATTAACAAAAAAAAAAAAAAAACAGGAGGAGTTCCAAATAGCAGTTTTACCTTGTCAAGAGGGGACAACTCCATGAACCTTTCATAGTATAATTCCCAATCTGGTTCAACCTCAACATTGATTGGTGTGGCTAAGTACACAAGATGTAAATCAGATGCAAGAACAAATCCTTCTCTTGCTCTAGAAAGTTCATCCAGCACAATCTAGGAACCCAATATAAAAAGCCATAATCAATGGAAGCACATAGCGAATTAAGAAAAAATCAATTGAAAACCGACGAAATAACACTAAGGGAAACAGACCCAAAAGGTTAAAACTTAGGAAAAAAAAAAAAGAGAAAGAAAAAGACCAATGAGTAACACTAAATTCAATCATAAACAAAATAAAAATAAATCACAAATTTTTACAAGTGATTCTTCTGGACAAAGAGAACTGCCAAAAGCTGCACGTCCAAGTGGTGTGGTGCTATACAACTTTGTATCATCACACCAATCAAGAAATTTTCTGTGACACAACCATCGAAGAGAATCCTGGGCTGACTTCACGACATCTCTAAATGGTTTTGTAGAATTGAGGAGAGTACATCTAACATATCGGTGAATATCATTAGCAGTTTGAACAATTCCACCAGCCACAACCTCTAAAATTGCATGAGTCATTCCATTTTTATCTTCAGAGAGACAAGACTGCAATGGCGGGCAGTTTTCATTAAGCAGTCCCATGATTCTTTTGAGTTCGTCTGGTTTGCAAATAAGTATCTGGATAAGATAAAACAAATGCAATTGAAAGTTGTAACTGATAAAATGATAGTTCTATCAGAAATTAATATATATTCCTCACTTAAACAAACAGAAAAGCTTCAATTGTAGTAGAAAGGAAAGTTGTGAGTCATTGGTTACTGACTTATTACGAACAACCTCAAAGAGCAATTAATCAAAGAGCCTACAAGCTCAGAGAAGTCAACCAAGTAAAAAAGATTTCAGACATGCAAAAAATAAAAAAATAAAAAAGAAAGAAAGTAAACGTACACTTTCTCCTTTAGTATCAATCCCAGTCCGACCAGCCCTACCCGCCATCTGTCTATACCTAGTCCCATCAATAAAATCACGGCCAATCCTGGGTTGTCGGAAAATGACCCTCCTCGCAGGCAGGTTAACGCCAGCAGCTAAGGTAGATGTAGCTGTCAAAACTCGTAAAAGGCCTCTACGATAACAGCTTTCAATAATTTCTCTTTCCTCAACCTGTAACAATCAAAATAGCAGCCAGGGGCTTGAAGAATACATCTAATAGCAGAAGAATATATATACTCCCAACCAATTCTGAAATACATGTATGTCTAAGCAGGCATCATACACAATGATAAAAGATAAGCAAAAAGTCATACTGTGAGGCCGGCATGATGATATGCAACACCAGAAGGAAGAGTTTCTTCAAGTATAGGATCCAATCCCACGGGAGATCTTCTCAAAGCTTCAACAGCTGAGGCAATATCAAGAAACTCACTATTATTCTGAACATTGACAGAAAACTTCTTCAGGAATTTGGAGACATGCTTGGCAGTTGATTCACATCCTTTTCGACTAGAGCAAAATATTAACACTGAATGGCCATCTTGAACAACCTGATAAATAAAAAATCATTGGTACTTGCTCAAGTTCCATATACTTGTCAACTACATACTCGTACATGAATCTGAATGGCCCGTACCTCATTGCATAGTTCCACAATATGATCTGGATCCTTACCACCCAGCTCAGCTGCTCTTGGAATTGTTCTAACAATATCCATTTTCTTGTCATAAATGGTGTTGCCAACTTTAATAAACTCCTCTAGTGGAACAGGTCGAAAATTTGTTTGGTAAAATGCTGCCTGCACATAAATTTGGTGCAAAATAAATTGATAGTGCTACGGGAAAACAATTAATGCTGCTCATAAAGAAGAGAATAGAATAATAATGCTATATTATAGTATACAAACCCAAATAAAATAGTTTTGTTTTTAAATTTTGTATTGCAATATATTTATGCACCAGTAACAGACTCACCTGAGGCTGGAAACTGCCTGTAACAAAAGGTTTGACTTAATAAGAAAATTTCTTCAGTGATGCTTACTTACTTGAAGCCAATCCGCAACTGCTGCCACATTTGGCATTGTTGCACTCATGCCAACAATTTGCAGGCCATGAGCAGGATCACCCTTACTGCTTGTACCTGAGCTTTCACCACTAGTAGATTCTGAGTTGCCTTCACCAGCAGCATAACGAAGCTTTGTCAACATGAGTTCCAAAAGGTAACCCCTGTTCTGATCACCCACCTGTCAATAAACATAAGCATACGAATCATCTCCATATATCCCTCAACAAATACAAGCCTAAGTAAGAAACAATTTTCAATGATTCCAATATGTACTTTTATATTATATAGATAAAACGTGCAATACACACAACTATGCGAACATTAATTTAAAATACCATGTGCAGTTCATCTATCACAATGATTCCAATTTCTGATAAACGACCCTCTTCTAGCAATCTGTTTATTAAAGAGTTTGCTTTTTCTATAGTGCATACAGCCACAGAAGTATCTTTAGGAAGTATTCCACCACCTTGGTTCCCATAATAACTCCGAACATGCTTACCAAGTGGTTCCAAAAGGCCCTCCAGATATTCAGCCTGCACCAGTTTGGATAGAGATTTAATATACTCAAGTTTGCATTGTAGCTACTAAATTCAGAATGAAAATATCAAACAACCTTTTCTGCACAGATTGATACATAAGGAAGCACAAGGAATGCAATTTTCCTAGTTGATATGACCCGCCGCAGCATCAAAATCTCAGCAACAAAACTTTTACCAGCACTATGGCAGAAGACCCAAGGTTAAGCTCCAATCAATGAAAGTCCAGAAATAAATGATAAAACTACTGCTACCCCTAGAGGACCTAACTAACAAAGTCACTGACACAAGAGAAAGGATAAAACAAGTATAAACCTATCAAGAAATCTAATTTGATATAAAATGAAAACCAACTGCATAAGGTACCTTGTAGATGCACAATATACAAGATTCCTTCTCTGCAAAACTCCATCCACTTGAAGGCAGTCAACCTGTAATTGAAGCACAATACATAATGCATTTATTTGGTAAACCAACATATTGAGAATATAAGGCCAATGAAGAAATCTAAGACACCATATTAAAAGTGAAACAAAAAACTAATAAAAGCACGCCGCATGATCATGACAAAAGCCAACACCAGAAATCGACTTAATGCTCAAAATGCTAAGAAAATTATGCAAAAGATGCTAGAGACAAAATAAGAGTAGCATGAAAACAAAAAGTAATACAAAAGAAAAGATGAGCATTGGAAAACTAAGATTAACAACAAGAAAATATGAAAAGAGTGACCTACTAACTAAACCTAACCTTTATTCCAAGTTTCCCATTAATACACAGCTGCATGAATTTTTTGGCAACTCTAATCCAGCTAAGTTATTTTTCCCCAATAACTCCTCGACAATAATATCCTTTCCACAACCTCTACAATGTATTTTCAGAAAGAAAATACAAAGAGGGAAAATTAACATTAGTTAATATAGCCAGAATAAATCCAAAAACAGGTTCCAGAAATTAACATTAGCTCAGGTTTTAATGGCAGTGTGAAGAAGTATATTATTAGGCACTAATGATAAACTGATTTAAAAGACAGCAAAAAGAAAAAAAGGATTATGCATTATTGTCTTCTCTCTGAAAGAAGATAAGGCAACTCAAAGAAAATCTAAAATCTGAAGCACAACTTTTTGACCTTGATGGCAGACACGTTCATTCACTTCTAGCGAATTGACAACTAAGGAGAGGCGACATTGACCTTTATCATTTCTTATGATAGAAAGGCCAGTATACAGAAGTAACTTACAAGTTAAAAATTACCTGCCAAGGGTACAGTTTTGAAATTCCTCTCCTTTTATATATGCTGCATACTTCTGCAGGAAGCCAATTAACAAGATCTAATCTGTCTTTCAGTGGCACAAAACTTGAAGGAGTGTCTGCTTCACCATATGCACTAGCAACAGGATTCCTAATTTCATTAATTGGTGAATTAGGCATAATGCTATCAGTATATTGAAGTAGCAAATCTGCTTCCCTTTTTGTCATTGCATAAATAGACTCAGTCTTTTGCACGTCGTGCATCTCTTCTTTTGTTTGAACTTCATTACAAGTTGCAATTTTACCAGTTCGAATGCATTTGATATTTACAGAACCACATTCAGACTGTTCACCGCCCTTGAGCATATCTGAATCATCTGCTGTGCGGAATGGGGAAGTTGTGTCCAAGTTTTTGTCCTGAAACAAAAGATCAAGATTTTTGACAGGCAATGTAGAAGATTTTTTAATAGAATCTCTCATATGTGCCCTAAATAACTCCAAAGAACAGCTATTTGCCATCTGCTGAATTCTGCTGCCTGATTCATCCAACATTTGCCTCGACTTGTCACTGCAACTTTCTTTGTTAACATCATCAGCA
This sequence comes from Ricinus communis, assembly GCF_019578655.1. NCBI lineage: Eukaryota > Viridiplantae > Streptophyta > Magnoliopsida > Malpighiales > Euphorbiaceae > Ricinus > Ricinus communis. The sequence goes on from NC_063258.1 coordinate 31,145,677, forward strand.
CCCAAAGCAAGAGGATTACCAGCTTCAGAAAATAAACCATCAGCAATTTGAATTGCCTCATTCCAGAATGCTTCTCCTGGTGAAAACATGGAGCTTCCACGTGCTGACCTGGGTGTTTCACGAACAAGTGATTTAACAATTGATGAGCCTGGCGTAGAGCATTCAGCCATACCAGCAGGTAACCTAGACACTCTGTTGCATTTTCTCAAGCTTGCTTGAAGCTTAATGGGGTCATTAACAACCGTAGCCTGCCAGATGTAGAAGGAAGAAAAGGCAAAAACAAATTAGCATAAACCACACAACTTCACATGTACACATGTATATGTTATTATGTCAACCTATTCATACCTCTCTAGACACATGGTAAAGTGGCATTTCAGCTGTTGCAATGATAGCAGATTGTTTGTTTTCTGCCTTTTTCTCAAAAAAGAAAGCAGTTTCACCTTCTGAAAGTGACTGGCTGGTTACACAATCACAATGCCTCTTCTTTGATGTTTTATCCCTGTCATCCACCAACAATGGACTACCATGTCTCTTATGGTCATTCAACTTTGGCTTAGACGGTGAAGTTGCTGTCGATTGGAGTTCACTGCACATGAATATGATACATGACCAAAGTAAACTTATAAAGTTAAAACAAACAAACCCATCTCTATAACTGCCAATTAAAAACTAACCACAAACAGCCCTAAAAAGCAGTACCTGCAGTACAAAGACAAAAAATCATTTGCAAACTGTTTAAGTTCCGAGCTTTCTGCACTCTGCCTTGGAACTGAGCAACCTTCAACTGCAACATGGCCTGCATTACATGAACCTTGAGAGGTTTCCTTCTTAATAGTTCCAGCTCCTTCAGAATTTTGAGAGTCCAATTTAGCAACTGAACAGGGATCCATTTTTTCATCTTTCGAGAGTTCATTAATCTCCAATGCCAGATTTCTTTTAACTGAATCTTGCCTGGACAACAGACCACGATTCTGATCCTGCGAATTTACCAAGTAATTGTCCAAAGTGCCTTTCGCATTAGGAGACCCATCTGACGTTATTGTTGCCTCTTTTTCAATCCCGTACTTCAAACCAGGAGATAAAGCTTTCCTCTTTTTCGAAGCAAAAAACTGCATATAACTCAATCATAAACACAAGAAACACGCTACATTGTGTTACCAGAAAACTGTATATCAATTAGATAGTACGTAGTTCCAATTAGATACGTTTTTAGTTTTTGTTTATAAATGAATCTTTAAGTTCAGTTGATTGAAGGAAGAGTAATTCAGTCTCTTCATTCAAATGTATTGTATTATATCGATTTGTACGGAGCTGGAGAGCGCAGAGAGAGGGGTCAAATTTGAATTCGAATTAGAAATTACCGTTAGGGTTTTGAGATGATAAAAGAACAGACCTGATTGATCCGTATTCGAGATGAGTCAGATTCCATGGATAAATGAAATAGAAAATTTCCCAAGAATCTGCAAACCCTAGTTATTTTCTCGCGGTGGTGACGCCGGGGGGGCCGCGGGGGGATTTGTTGATACGACGTCGCCTGGCCTTTCAAATTCTTACAGCGAGCGCCAAGTGACAGTAGTGCGCGTCTCCTATTTGATGACCCCACCTAGAGATACAAAAGCATTTTAGTTTTTAGGTTTAAATACTATTTATCAGTTGACGTTTGGTCTTTCGACCAAAAAATAATTGAGAGCTATTCTAATGCCAAGCTTTTAGTTTTCTTTGTCATTAATATTATAATCATTTTAATAAATTTTAGCTGAGAATTTTATTAAGGCTAAATGTATAATCAATATAAAAGTATATTAATGATATTAAAAAAAAATAAAAATTACATACTAAACATAAAAATAAATATAAAATTATAAAATTTATTTGATAATAAATTTCTTTTTATATTATAAATCAGTCACTAATTTATAATTTATAATATATATATATATATATAAGGATGAAGGAGAAGAATTTGAACCGATTAAAATGTTCTTATAATTAGTTAGTAATTATTGATTTTATTTTATCTTACTTCTATATATGATTAATTTATTTTTCTACTCTAATCCTAATAGGATTAATAAGTCACTAGTGTAATTAAATTATAATCTTATCAAAATTTCATATATAATTTTAATCCTATAGGAGATAGATGAATTTTAAAAAATGAGAATTTATATCCACTAAACATGAAAATAAAAATAAAAATTAATTACAAAATTAATTTGGAAATAATTTTTTTATATCATAAATCAGTCACTAATATGTAATCTATAATATATTTAAAAAGGCGTGACTAAAACATCCTTATGATTAATTAATAATTATTATTTTTATTTTATTTTAATTTTATATGTAATTAATTAAATTTTTTATTCTAATCCTAATAAAATTAATAAGTGATTAGTCTAATTCAATCATAATCTTATCAAAATTTCATATATATTTCTAATCCTATGAGAGATATATGAATTTATATCACAATATATACATATATATGATGAAGCTCAAATAACTTAATATAAAATTCACAAAAACTAGAAAAAAGTACGATAGTTTTAATTTTATTTTATTGATATATTAGTTCATGTGTTCGTTATTATTATAATACATGATTATTTACTATTTTTAATTCCTTTTGTTATATGTTTATCTTTCTAAAAAAATTAAAATAACAATTTACATGCGTAACAAGTAATATTAGTCTATAATTTATATCTATATTTATAATATAATATAATATATATAAAAGTATAAAGAAAAAAATGTAATTGACTAAATTTTTTTTATAATTAATCATTAATTACTAATTTTATCTTATCCTAATTCTATATATAATTAATTTAATTTTTTACCCTAATCTATCAAAATTTCATGCAAATTTCTAATCCTATAGAAATAGACAAATTTATATCACATTATATATATATATATGATGACTCAAATAATTCATGATTATTTACTATTTAATTCTTTTTGTTATATGTTTATCTTTCTAAAAAAATTAAAATAACAATTTACATGCGTAACAAGTAATATTAGTCTATAATTTATATCTATATTTATAATATAATATAATATATATAAAAGTATAAAGAAAAAAATGTAATTGACTAAAATTTTTTTTATAATTAATCATTAATTACTAATCCTAATTCTATATATAATTAATTTAATTTTTTACCTTAATCTATCAAAATTTCATGCACATTTCTAATCCTATAGAAATAGACAAATTTATATCATATTATATATATATATATATATATATATATATATGATGACTCAAATAATTCAATACAAATTTTCGTAAAAAATTAAAAATAAAAAGTTAAAAGAAATATTATACTTTTAATTTTATTTTATTGATATATTGATTTATGTGTTCATTATTGTTATAATACAAAATTATTTACTATTTAATATTTTTTGTTAATATTTTTTTCTTTTTTATACAAAAAAAAATTAAATAATAATTTAAGCGCCTGATACTAATCGTATATATAATTTCGAAAATCTTAGGATATGGTTTTATTAAATAAAATATATCAAATGCATAGGGAAAGTGGATGGTGCCTTTATTTTGAAATTAAGAAACAACATTAATTTAAAAAAGAGAAGGAACCTTAAATTTGGATATCATATTATAATACATAGTGATAACTTTGTATTTTAATAATAGTATTTAGATCATATTTGTTTATTAATACTATTCATCTATAATGAATATAGGATTAATTTAATCCCTAAGCAATATCTTTTAATCATAAATAGTAAAATATTTCTGTATTTTTTTTAATTTAGAGTAAAAAAAAGAAAAAGTTATTATTATAGTAAAATCTCTCTGCAGTAATATTTCATATAGTGATAAAAGATTACAATTTTAATTTGAGTAAGTTATAAATAAAATAAATTTTCTATTATAGTAAGTTATAAATTTTTTAAGTCTCATATTAAAAAGATATTCCTTTATATAGTAATATTTTTATATATAACTTTAAAAAATATATTTTATATTATATTTTATTTTAATGTAGAATTATTTTGTCTTATTAATTTGGCTTAACAATTTAAGAAATTCAAACTTTTGCGAAGTTTGCTATATTGGCTTTTTTTTTAAACGGAAAAGGCTCAAATTTGCCCCTAACGTATAACTACTGGTGCAGATTGGCCTTTCAAGTTCTTTTTTAGCCAATTGCACATAATATCTCGCCAAACGGAGTTCTTAAGCCTCTCTTTAGAACGGAGCTGAAGAATGGAAGAAACTTCCGTTAAATGCAACTAAGGTGGCAAATGGTAGGACCTACAATCCAACGGTAATAAAAGAAAAATTATTCTCCATCACCATCTCCATTTCTCTTTCATCACTTTCCTTTTCATAGAAAATAAGGAACCCTAAATTAACCAATTGATTTCAATTAATGTTGACATCGTCATTATCAACAACCACATGAAGCAATAGCACTAAGGTTCTGTGAATATCAAAGGTTTTGCGAATGCCGAAAGGCTTGGATGTCGAAGGTTCGATGAATGTCGAAGGTTCTGTGAAGGTTGAAATTCTGGACGTCGAAGATTGTGTGAATGTGGAAAGTTTCGAAAGTGCTGTAAAAGTCCAAAGTGTGAAGATAGAGAAAAAGATGAAAGGAAAGAAATGAAAGAGATTTGCAGACTTGATTTGCAAACTGTAATGGAAAAGATGTGAACTAAGCTGAGGAATTTGAAAGCTAGCAAAGAAACAGAAATTGAACAGCTTCAACATGAAAACACGAAGATGAAAAATGATTTTTTTGCCTTGTTAATTGCATTATTAGCTTGGATTGTTTATAGGGATTTGGTGAAATGAAATTAGTCGTGGTAAATTACTTGGAGCAAAACTATTATTTGTGTAATTTTGTTAATGGTTTGATAAAATAAAATTATGACACTTGATTTGAACACTGGCTATACACTGAAATGAATTATTGTAATGGAAAAGATTTGCTAAACAACATTCATAATCATAACTAATGAGCAAAAAGCAATGACATTGGCATACTGCAGTCAATATTGAGCTAAAGTATCAATACCACTTGCTGACAAGCAAATAACACCAAAGTAGCAATAATATGCAAAAGTTACTGGCATCACCTATTACTGCAGTTAAATGTTGACCAAAAAGATAATACTTGCTCTAAGGCATAAAACACCAAAGTAGCAACAAAATTAAAAAAATATGCAAGCTCTAAGGCACAAAACACCAAAGTAGCAACATAATAAAAGAAAAGATATCGCTTACGCTAAGGCACAAAACACTAAAGTAGCAAAAAAATATAAAAAATGTGCTCCAGTCAAACTAATAATTTGTGGTAAACTATTGGTCTGTTGTAGTAGCATCACTAACTATCTTGCCTTTCTTTTTCTGTCTGCCTATTAGTTGCTCTTTTTGAGCTTGCAACTGTGAAGAGGTAATTACAACTCCTCCTCTCCATTGCAATCGTGGAGGTTCAAATGGCAGGTTAGTAGCAAATGTAATTTTTGAGCCATCTCTAGTGAATTTAATTGTCCTTGTAATGGATGATGCATCCCTTTTCTCTTTGCTTCTTTTGAAGTCTATTTCACATGGTATTGGGAACCTACTTTGAGGATCAGTTTCCATTTTCTCTACTTGTAGACCTTCACTAATTACTCTTTCAGTAGTTTGTCCAGGCTATGAATGTCAAAATGTCAGATGAAACATGCCACAAGCTAATATTTATAAGAAAAAAATAAGTATGAAAAGTTTCCTGACATTATAAGTTGTTCTTCCTGTATTTAAATCCACATGACATCCAAAACCAGTTGTCCTCCTTGAATTTGTTACACACTGTCCTCCTAAGCTTCTTGCAATTTCGGTTGGTGTGCTTCTTGGAGCGTTGGTGTTATTCTTTGAGCAATTCTTGATGTGCTTCTTGAAGCGATTGATGTTCAGGTTTGCTGGAGCAGTTGATGATGTGCTTGCTGGAGCAATTGTTGTTGTGCTTGTTGGACCAGTTGCTGCTGTTCTTGCTGGAGCAGTTGCTGGTGTGCTTGCTGAAGTAGTTGTTGGTGTGCTTGCTGGACCACTTGCTGTTGTGCTTGTTGGACCAGTTACTGTTGTTCTTGCTGGAGCAATTGCTGGTGTGCCAGCTGGACCACTTGTTGCTATGCTTGCTGGAGCACTTGTTGTTGTTCCTTATAAAGTTGAAGGCAAACAATTGCACTCATTAGAATTTCAAAAATTAGATAATATAAATACTCAATGTGATGCAGAACTATGTATTTTACCTTCTTGTTCTTATTTGGACACTTAGTTCTATTATGTCCTTTTATACACAACCCACAACTCTGCTTCTTGCCTTTCTTAGTAAGCTTTCCAATTTTACTGGTTGTATTAAGCTCATTTGATCCTCGAATTCTCTTCTTTCTAGGCCTGCCTGGCATCTTATTCAGTGGAAGAGGTTCTATTTCCTAGTATTCCTCACATCTCATAAACCTTTTACCAGGGACTGGCAATAATGGAAACTAATATGATGCTAGATAAGTTGACTTATGATAAAAATGACTGGTATATGAAAAAGGATCAAGCTTGGAATGATATAGAGCACAAATGACATCTTGGCATGGGATTCCTGTAAGATCCCATGCCCTACAGGTGCACAACTTTTTAACTAAAAAGATTGTGTGCTCATTGTTACCTTCCTCAATCTCATAACCATCCTAACCATTGAACACTACTCTGCAACCTGAAGCATTTTCTTTATTGTCTTTGAACAAAGCCATACAAGCTAGACTTCAGTCATTAATCCACCTGTCAACCTTTTTCTTCTTCTTTAGTTCGATTCATTGCTTGTAGCCTTATGTCCTCTAACATACTAACTATAGGCTTATGTCTTGCCTCTAGTATCCAGGAGTTAAAACATTCAGAGCTGTTATTATCCACCATGTATGACTTGGATCTGCTAGAGAAATAGGCCCTGCACCAACAATGGGGTGGATATTTCAGAAGGGTTTTTGTTGCCTTCTTTGACACTTCACCAAGAAGCTCTAAATTATCTTTGAAACTCCTCTCCAAATGTGCTCCAAGCACAAATCCAAACTTTTTCTTCAATTCCCTTCCTCTCCATTGCTTAGACCAGTTGGAGTAAATGTGCCTCGCACCGAAAGGGTAAGATATTCTCCACAGGATCAATGAGACCCTAAAGCATAAAAGAGTAACCAATACTATAACTGTAAAGGTTGTATACTATAAAAATAAAAATGGGAAAATGCTCAAATTTGCCCCTAACGTATAACCACTGGTGTAGATTGGCCCTCCATTTTTCTTTTAGACAGTTGCACATAGAGGTTATACATTAGGGGAAAATTTTAGTCTTTTCCCAAAAAAAATACATGCAAAGAAAATGAAAAATGCTCACCTTTTGCATGTCAGAGATTACAGTATAGGCTGCTCCATTTCCAAGTTTAAGTTCTTGCTTTAGCCAATTCAAAAACCATCTCTAATTATTCTTATTCTCTTTGTCCATCACTGCCCATATGATAGGCACCATCTGACCATCACTATCTCTGCCTGCTACAGTAAAATTTGGCCCTTAGTAACCCCCTTTAAGAAATATCCATCCAGACCTATGATAGGTCTGCATCCACTCTTCCAGTTTCTCTTAAGAGCATCAAAAAATAAGAACATCCTCCTAAACACCCTTCTTCCTTCTTTCAATGCTTCCTTACATAACTCAATCTCTGCTTTTGTACCAGGATTGCTTCTTTTAAGTACAGCTGCATATGCTTCCAAATAACCAAACTCCAATTTGAAACTCCCATCCATTTATTGGATTATCATCCTCTTAGCCCTTTTACACTTAGTCAGACTAACATTAACTTTTAACAAGCTCTCTGCATCATCTTTCATTTGTTTTATCTTTATTGAAGGATTTTTGTAAATCCTACCCTTGAAATAATTGGCTAAAAACCTAGTAGTAGCACTAGGGAGTAAGAAATCCCTAAAGCACTTATGCTCAGGTATTAGTGTCTTTACTGCTAATCTAGGGTTTTTGCCATCTTTTAAAATGAAAAGCACAAAAGGGCAGCTTTTGTCATTTATACATTTAACCTTAAGTCTAAATGGTTCATTTAGATTGATTTTTAGCTTAACACCTAGAGCTACTCCACAGTTTGCTATTGCTTGTCTAGCTTCATTAGCATTAGCAAAGGTCATTCCAAGCATGAAATGGCTTTGCCCATCACCTTTATCATATCTGACCCTCTCTCTAGGTACAGACTGTTCAGGATTAGTTCCTCATTACTAGATTCTTAACTTCTATCATTTTCATTTATGTTTGCACTATCATCTTCACCATCCTCTTCCTCGTTGCTAATATAGTTTGTAGGTCTGGAACTATTAACAGGTTCTTCAGTAACAATAGGCTCAGGTTGACTAGCATCAGCTTTATTATTTGGATTGAAATAGCTACTATGTGTAGGCATTTCATTATTAATGTCTGCAGTAGATGCATCCATATCAACATTCCATTCAATTCCCAGAATATTTGGTTGAAAATCTTTGGAGTTATCAGCATAAAAATCTATTTCTCCTACCCAATTGTATTTGCTAATGTAATTCAAAACTCTCTTAATTCCCTCATCATCTTCAACTAAATACAATCCATCTTCCATTTCTTTTCCAGGTTCAAGTACGAAAATACGTTTCACATTTGCATACCCAAGCAAATTCCTATATCTATCCTTATCATGTCCATAACAGAGGAAGTCAGAATCAAAATCATATAGTATATCAATATCACCATCTAGATAAATCAATTTTTGGATATAATTGCCATCTACCATCATAGTTAAATCTCATATTCATAACACCAGATATTCTGCATAAAATAAAATAAAAAAATAACTTTAAAATTATTTTCTTATAATAGCAAGCAGACGTAGTGTATACAACCACATATAGCTCAAGTAATAAAGCAATGCTAAAGCAATTGCACTAGTTAACTCACTTTACATTACATGAGGACCATTATTTAGAAGGGGACAACTCAACATATAATATTAAAAAGCAATTACATTTCAAAACAGAATAAAACAATGAGACCCACATGTTTCGCTTTAACATACCTGGTAACTCCAACTTGCAAACACAGTATACACCTAAACACAGCCGTAACTCACTTCCTTGCTATATGGTTGAGTGGTAATTTCAGTATGTCTTAGAGTTAGAAAAAATGAGCTTCAATCGATCGATTTAGCCCTTACAGTTGCACGAGGTTGGTTGTTTGGATTCTTTATAGCAAGTTACAATCCCTAGTTAGTACAGGACAATAACTCCTACCATTAGATTTTTTTTTATATCAGTAGAAAAAAATGGCTAGCAAATGTGTCCCGCTTCTTTAGCTTCCTTACATGTGGGTCCTACTAACTGTTATATATTTTGAACTTAACATTCTTCAGCTCCGTTCTAAAGAGGGGCTTAAGAACTTTGTTTGGCGAGATATTATGTACAACTGGCTAAAAAAAAAACTTGGAGGGCCAATATGCACCAATGGTTATACGTTAGGGGCAAATTTGAGCCTTTTCCCTTTTTTAAATTATCAATTTAATTATGATTTGACTAATTGAGTACAATTTTAGTCAAATTGAATTGTTAGTCAAAATAAAACAACATGGATGATAACATGAATGCAATTTAAAAAATGAGAATTCAAAATTAAGTAATATATATAAATAATTGATATTAGGACCCATCAATTTAGAGTCCTTAGTTACTAATTGGCATTCATATCACTATTCATGCTACTTAATTTTGACAAACAACTCAATTAAACCAAAATTGTACTTAATTTGCTAAATTGTGGCTAAATTTATAAATTTTTAAAAATTAGTTAAAATAGCAAAATCTCGTAAAAGTTAAGATTGTTTAGGTTATTAGATCCATTAATTTTATTTATATAATATGATAATATATTAAAATATTTTACAACTGATTTATATTATTTCATTTATAAGATCAAGTATTAAATTTAAAAAGAAAATTTAAATATTTAAATTTTTATAAAATTATAATTTCTTTAATTATAAATTATATTTTAAATACATGGTAACGGAGAAAGTAACTTTAATTTTCTCTTGTATCTTCCATCTTCTCTTTTTTTCTTTTCTGAGTTAAAAATTTAAATTATAGAAATTTAAATTCAAATGCAACAACCCCTATATACGGCCAACCAAATTTAAATCTTTTGCATAATCTTTTTTCTACTGATCAACAATCTTTTGCATAATCTAAATCATCCAACGGCCTAGATTTGCATGAATGGGCCCTAGTAAACTAGTAACACTACAGACCAGCGCACCTCTGCTCCGCCTAAGAAAATCCCGGAACAATTTAAAAACCCCCATTATATAGCACATCTCTCCATGTATTTTGGTAGAGAGAAAGAGAAAATTATCTCCCACACGTTCGGCTCGACTGGTTCTCTCGCCCGAATGAAAATACAAAAGCAATTATTGATAAAGGCGTAGAGTAACAGAAAATTAAAAGATAAATACACTGAGAGCGGTTATCGCTAGGGTTTTCGCAGATTTAGAGCCACGCTACTCTCCTGAAACTGCAATTTCCCGCCAAATTTTCGTCTATTATTTGCCACTATTAATGTTCCGGAGCCTTCTCTTTTGGCAAGCATTATTGTATGTTTCCTTGGGAAAATAGTTTCCAAGGAAAATAAATTGGAGTCGGGTAATTTTTTTTTTCAATAATTACTTTATTTCATGCTGTTCTAATATTGATGATTGTATCGATAAAATTTCTGGCTTTCAGTTGGTTTTGTTGAGATTTTTTTTGACGAATCTTTTTACTTAAATTATTTTTTGAAACAAAGCGAGCGATGGTTTTTATATTGTTATTGAATTTGTTTGTCTGAGTAATCATGTTATGAATATTACTCCTGTCTAATGCATTTTTTGTTACCGAGGTATTATAAATTGCCTATGAAATTAGGGTTTCGACTGCTGAATTTCTCCTTTTATAAAATATTTTATGGAAGCGTCGCTATCTGTTTATATTTTTCAGTTGTATTTTATGTGGAAGAAAAACTAATTGGCTTCTTTTATAATTGTTCTTTGAAATTCGTTAGGTTTGTCTTTTCAGGCTTGTTTTATTTATGTAATTGGAAGTGGCATTCTATTAGACTATGATACAAGCAAAGGAAGACGAGAATATTGAGTTCAAGTGGGGTAATAAGAGAGGTGTTGGTGGGAGAAAGAAAGATGTACAATTTTACGAATCATTTACTTTTGATGGTGTGGAGTATATGCTTTATGACTCAGTTTATATGTATGCGGACATTGAGACTGAGCCTTACATCGGTAAAATCATAAAAATATGGGAGAATTCTGACAAGACTAAGAGAGTGAAAATTCTGTGGTTCTTCCGTCCTTGTGAGATTTCTAATTATCTTGAAGCCAATGAGACTTCCAAAAATGAATTGTTTTTGGCATCTGGTGACGGTGTAGGCCTTGCAAATGTTAATCCTTTGGTAACTATATTTTAATGCCTTACTTTTGAGCACTCTCACTTTGTTTCACTATACTGCGTTGCTTGGTTGCCTTCTATAATGACATCATTTTAGTTTAGTTACATTTTATTTTATCTATGCATTTATACACTGAATGTTCTCGTATTATACGATTTCTTAAGAAAAGAATTTGGTGGACCATAAACTAGTTGATTTAATTAGATGGTGAAATGTCTTTCCTTCTTTTTTTTGGGAAAAGCGAAACTATAAAACATACTTTTCAATTATTATGGAAGACAAGGTCCAGTTGATATACAAATCTGTTGGGATTAGCTAAACTCGGTTTTGGAGATTTCAATGCTATGGAAAATCACCTAATAATGAGTCAAGAATACAATCCATAAATAAATTAGAAAAAAATCTTAATAACCGATGAATCTTTTAAGAAGGTTGAGAGCCAGCAATGCCATAACCAATGGTTTCCATGATTAGTAGGAAGCTAGAATTATGAAGGAAGAGGATGTAAATGATCAGAGCTAATTCTTGAACTACCTGAGATCGATTTAGGAAAATGCTCGAGATTGAGTGAAGCTTGAAGTACTCGAGTTTACTTCGAGTCTTTAGATTGGGTTGAGCTTGAGCTAGACCATGTCTAGATTTGGCTCTATTATGTCTTCAAGTCATGAGGCTTCGAGTTGAGTAGAACTAGTACAAGGGACATGCATTGCAAGATAATCAAAGGTGGTTGGAGAAGTGAAAAGGGGATGGGGATATGAGGAGGATGTTCTCTATATAATTGAAATAGGATGGATGAAGTGGAGAAACACCATAGAATTTCTATGTGAGTTCAAGATAACAACTAAATTGAAAGGGAAGTTTCGGCTGCACTGTGTTACAGTTGCTTAGATGTATGGCACTCAGGGTTTTGAATGATAGATGATAGTTACGTATTACTGGTTTGTTAACGGTATACTAGCCTCTTGATAAGTTACTTAGCTATTTGTTACAGGGGATTTAGAACAACTCAGTTTCCTTTTGTCTTTCAAGCTCTGCCTACTTTTTCTAATTCCATCCTTCTTTTAGCTTCTTGGATTTGGAGGATTCTTTACTAAAACGTTCATTGGCCAATATACTTTTAAATTTACCCATTTGAATTGGATTTGTTTTGAAACTTCATGGTAACGGCAAGTGATATAATATTGTCATTTTGGAAACAATATTGTTATACCGTGTCTTATACTCATGTGGTTCATGATATCGTTATATAGAACAATGATGCAATTATTGTTGGGAGATGACGTTGCAACGCAAACATAAGATTACTGTTGCGAAATGATAATGGTAAGATGCATATAGACGGATTCCGAAATTTGTGGGAGTGTCACCTATTGAAGACAACTTGAGGGAAGAGAGATTGAGATGGTTTGGAATGCGAGTCCTAGACCAATAAATGTCCTGGTTAGGAAGGACAACCATATTATGGTGCCTTATAAAGAAAGGGAAGGGTATATGATGGACTCAAAGTAACCTGGAGAGAAGTGGTGCAAGGCGGATCTAGTGCGTTACATCATTTGGAATATGTAGCCCAAGCTTGTCTGAAGTGGAGGAAAAATTTCTGTACAAATAACTGCAACTAGCTTGGAACTAAGGTTTAGTTGAGTTTCTGTAGTTTCCATGGTTGTAATACCTTAGGACAAGGATGCTTTCGATGCATCTGTATTTGGCATGACATTCTTAGTCAAACATAAATATTGAGAAATTGTTTTTGTTAAATGATTATTTGGATGATTAAACAAGTTGAAACCCTTCCATTTGAAATATACCTGTTTTATTTTGCTTTAGCTACTTGTAATTTTCATTGGTCTTACTTTTTTTAATATGGATTAGGTTGTTGAACTGAAATGCAAATGTGTGTCCACACGCTAGTTCTATTACAAGCAGCAATAAAACATCTTTGCTTTTAGTACCTTTAAGCATTGATGCCTATTTTGTTAATATGTTTTTAATATGTTTTGAGGTTCTTTGAGTAAGCTAACTTTTGGAGTTGCTAATTTTACACGCATCAAACCGGGAAGCGATTGCTGGAAAATGCAATGTTAAATGCACTTCAAAGGACTGTAGAAATCCACAACCCTCAAGCATTGAAACATCTTTGCTTTTAGTACCTTTAAGCATTGATGCCTATTTTGTCAATACGTTTTTAGTATCTGTTGAGGTTCCTTGAGTAAGCTAAGTTTTGGAGTTGCTAATTTTTTCACGCATCAAACCAGGAAGCGATTGCTGGAAAATGCAATGTTATATGCATTTCAAAGGACAGTAGAAATCCACAACCCTCAAACGAAGAACTCCAGATGGCTGACTTCATATTTTTCCGTATTTTTGATGTTGGTCGCCATGTGATCTTGGATAAGATCGATGATAAAATTGCTCAGGTTGATGGTATGTGTTATCTGACATAGAATCCTCGTGTAGTTTGATAGCATTTGTTCAATAGTTGATGGTTAAGTACTTTGTGTGTCAACTGTTTCTGTAATTGTTGCAGTTAAGTTTTTACTTAACAAAGTCAATAGTCAGAAGTCCCATGTTGTTCCTGAACGTGATTCAATAAAGAAAGAGATCTCTGGAAATGCTATAGTTGCTGCTGATGGAACAACACTTTCTTCTGAGATGAATGCAATGGTGGAGCGCATAAATTTGAAGACAGATGACAGTTCAATTGATCCTTTATCAAAAGAAGATGCAGATTCTATTGTTTTGTTGCCTAACCAGAGATCTTCAGTCGGACAAAAGCCTGCTTCTTTTTCCAGTGATGAGTTAGATGAAATTGCTAAAATTGACCACGCACAAGGAGATTTTTCTGGTGGCAAGACCATTTCACATTCTAAAGTTAAAGATAACTCAGAGTTGATAACACTAGATGTCAAGCAGAAATCCTCTCTTGGGGAGAAGCCTACTTCTAATATAGTTGGAAAATTGGCTGGTGAAGCTACAATTAGTGATCCACATAAAGATACTGCTAGTGATAAAATCCGTTCAAGAACTGAAGATGAAGAAATTGCAGATCCAAAGCCTTTATTGGTTAGACAGAGATCCTCACTAGGGGAAAAGCATGCGTCCAAAGAGTTAGATAGAATAGATAAAAATAAGAAACAGGAAAGCATGTCTAATGACAAGATCATTTCAAGGTCTATAGGTGATCCTATTAGGCCATCAAAGATTGATAAACTTGGTGGTTCTTCCGAAGCATCTGGCGGCAATAAGGAGAAAATTGTGCATAAATTAATTCCTGATTCTAAACGCTGTGAAGGCAAGGCTTCTGAAGTTCACGCTGAAGTGAAAGTAAAAGCTTTAGAAGATTCTTGTAGATTTGCTAATAGGGCATTAAAGAATGATAAACTTGATGGTTCCTTTAAACACTGTGATGCCAAGGCTGTAGATCGAACAGCCACTACTACTGGAGAAATATCTAAACGTAAACTTGTGAAGGATCCCAATGAGACAGAGATTCTCTCTTTTAAGAAGAGAAAGCTTGATGAGAAGCTTACAAAGTTTGCAAATGGAAAGTTGCCTAGAGAATCCCCTAGGGAGGTTTCTAATGATGTCAGCAATACTGATAGTAAAATATTGGAAGTCACTCGAAGGCCAGAAGCTGTAAGTGGATTACTAGGACCTTTTGTGGCTCATATGTCATTATTTATATGTAATATTATTTGTGGAATAGTTCTGGCTGAGATTATAACAGTACTTACTCCTTTATATGTTTGCATGTTAACAGGATAAAATCAAATGGTTTAAAGGACTTGTGAGTACCCTTTCCTCGCTGTTGTTGCATCTTTTTGATTTTGGTTGGATTAATCATAACTAATTTAGTTTGTGAATAGCAATTAACTTCACATTTATCTTGGATCTCTCTCTCTATTTCTCTGTCTAAGCACTAGGGAATGTGTAAAGACCAGCTATTTCTTACACTATGCTCTGTAATAGAATGTTGATATTAAACCAAAAGAAAGAGGTTGTCACACCTTATATGATGAACTTCTGTCTGTGTATATATTCAGCCTTGGGAAGAAAGAATAAAAGCTGCACATGCAGAAGGAAGGATCGTCCTGCTTCAAAACTTGGATCCATCTTTTACTGGACTGGAAGTGGAGGTAATGCTCAATCTGGAAACGTATGCTTACATATATTTGCACTGCATGTTGCAATTGCAGTTTCCTTTTACAGTGGACAACTGTCATCTTACATTATCTCCCACCTCCATCACACTCTCTCCCTGGCTTTATAGTATTGAATATGCAATTCTGTTTGCCTCTTCTGTTATTTTGTTTCCTAAGTTGTGCTTGCTGCTCTGTGTCATTTCTTTCCTTAAATTTTCTCTCTACTTATAGATGTTTTAATTGTTATGAATCAGGATATTGTTTGGCATGCTTTGAAACAAAGTTGCACAGCAAAGATGATTCCATGCACTGCATTTTCTAGCCCTCACTCTGGTAAAGGATCAATTGTTTTTAATTATTAATAATTTGTTAAAAAATCTGAGACTTTTTTATTAAATGAATTACTGGTAGGCTGGGTTGGTAGGAATTGATATGTGAGAATTAGCAATCCTGCCTGCGCATTGCGCGGTTAGTACTTTTTAATACTGATAAAATTAATTTTAAAAACTGAAATTGTATCAAATAGTTATATATTAAATAAACCTTTTACATATTTATAAAAATTCTTTATATTGGTTATGAAACTCTAATATCAATATAAACATTTTAAAATTATTGTTTTCAGTCAGTAATTACTCTAAAAAATTAATAATATACAAAAATTAAAAATCAATATACTTTTATGGCATAATTTTTAGTAAGTCATACTATATTTAAAAATACTTATTCATACTTGAATAAATGATATATTATTGGTAGGCTGAGTTGGGTAGGAATTGATATGTGAGAATGTGCTTATTTACATGCATGTACTTGCTTGCCAATATGCTTATTTACATGCTTGTACTTGATTGCAAACTCGGCCAAACTGAATTTGGTGTTTATGTTGCAGGTCAAGCTTTTGCTATATTTAAAACAAGGGAAGCAGCTGAGACAGCTGTGACAAAATTAGATGAAGGTTGCCTTATGACCTCATATGGGAGGTATGCAACTTAATTCCATCACTGGTGCTTGCTATCAAGTGTTTAGCATACTCGTTCTTTGATTTGCTTTTAGAGCTTGTTCATTGGAAATGAATTTTCTAAAATTATAGGAAATTCATCAATAAATCTACATCTTATATATTTGGTATGCCTAAAAACTCAGCTGATATTTTTTTTTCAAGATTATGTGGTTTTGGTTATACTTGACTAAAATTGATAGAATTTGCATTTGTATCCTCAATAATGAGACAAATTCGTTAATATCTTTTCTTAAAAACAAATATAGCTGCCTCTCCTCTCACATTCCTTGTAACCCAGACAAGGGCTCAAATGAACTGAGCCAACTTGTCTCTACTTGAGCTCATCTTCTTTCTAAAATGAGGCTAACTTGAGCTCGATAATTGTATTCAATTATGAATAAATTTATAATTTAATTAGTCTAACCTGTAATTTTAAAGATTTTTGCTTTAAGTAATCATGTGAATAGAATATTGATATTAATGTATAAAATAGATTTGTTGAGATCTAAAATACTAAAATAATTGCTATGTCCTCAAAACTAAAAACATTTGATTCTCTAAATACAAATATCAAATGAGATTATCATTTTTATTTTGCGAGCTTATTCATGACCTACCTTGTAGGCGAGTTAAGCAAGCGCTTGTTTAATGAGCTATTTTTGAAGCTTATATATGAGCTAGTTTATAAGAGCATTTCCGACGGTGCTTTTTATTTTAAAGAGCAGCATTTCTATAACAAAAAATATCTTAAGGAATATTTAAATATAAAGGATAAATTTTTTTATTTAAGTCTAATAGACTCTTTATATTTACTCTTTATTTTGTAGTTGTTTCTATAAGTATTAATGGTTTTAGTTTCTCTTTCCTTTTTTTTTTTTAAATTTTACCAATAGAAAAACGAAAATAGTGTATACCAATTAATTAAGTGTATAAACTTGTAGTTCATTTATAAACATAAAGTACAAAGTGAAGTTCGGCTCTCCATATGTAGAGAATCTAACTAACTCTATAATTTATATTTAAAGAATAAATAGTGTATTGGAGTGCTGTTTTATTGTATGACTTTTTAAAATAAAAAGTGACATATATATAGAGTGAATTGGAGATGCTCTAGGTCCGCGAATGGGTTAGCTTCAGAGCTTAAACAAGTCACTTTTGTTTATATGACTTGAACGAACTAGATGAAGAAACTCGACTAATTAAAAAATCGTTATTTAGAATTAAGCTTGAGCCTATCTCTTAACCTTAATGAACGAGCTTAAATCCGCACTTGATTATAGTCCTAGTCCTATAATTATCCCCCTCTTTAAGCTACTAAAAAGATATTTATTTAGGTTCGAGGAAAAAAAAAACAGAGCAAGTCATGTTCTGAAAAAGCTACTATACTGACCTAATAAACTTGAAATAAATTGTTTATGTGAGTTTATGGAGTTGAGCTGTGAGATTTGTTGGAATTTTTGAAGTATTTTCTTTTATGGATTTGTGCTCAAGATCAATTTTCCAATATCTATAATACATTTCAAAATTGTTTGCTATGTGAATGGAGAAGTTTTGACGATACACCTACTAGGTAAACCCAATTGGGGTTAAGAATAAGGGCATGATTTTATTTTTATGGCATTATACTACTTTCATAGAAAGAAAAGAGGTCTTGGGAGCAGCAACAATACCCTTCCAAAACATTAAAAACTTAAAAGATGACAAAACAATCAACTCCTTTTAGTAATACTAAAGGGCCTATCCGATGTATGAAGTGGTCCCAACTAATGGGAAGCTAAAGGGAAGGTACCCTTTCTTTTGAGTAAGAATACTCTTACATTTAATTGAAAATTAAAAAGTAAAACATATAGCAATGTGCATTAAAGGAAACTATATTTTGAGAAGTATAGACTAAATTGATATTGTAAATTGTTCAAATCCTAAACTTTAACCTTTATTTAAGGTTTTGGGAAAAAATAAGAATTTAATACTAAGGCTAAAATATTTATTGCTAGTTATAAACACTAGCATGATATATACACCAACTCCAAGAACAGGAACATTTACTGAATATAGAGTTAATAAAAACCATCAACATTTTTCATTATTTGTTTTAATGACACATTGACAACTCTAAAGATGCTACTGAAAATCACTGTTTTATCGATAAATAATTTTCTAAAGAGACTAAGAATTTTAAAATGTATCAAAAATAATTTTTGGGATCTAAAAGCATTCTATGCTAAGACAATACATTCTTGGTATAGCTTGTGTGGGTATGATATTTTAGTTGTTGAAAGGTTTTCAATATTCGAGGTCAAAAATGAAAAAGAAAAAGAAGAAACTATGGAGCTGAAGGGAAGGAAATAAACAAGAGAAATTTAGGGCATGTGGATATTGGAATGCAAGTCCTGGTAGGCAATAATTTTAAGGGTTGGCTTATAAGATTTTTGTGACATTCGTGATTAACGTAGTTTTAGTGACATTTATGTGATAGTATTGGTTTACGGATAAACAAATTCACTATAATGTTGGTAGCCTTATTATTAAAGAGCTCAGATAACCGTGGTGGGGGTGGGGTGTTATGGGATCCTTTTTTTGTGCTTTGTCTATGGGCGATGGTGTATGGTTAAGCAATCAAGCATGCACTTGGGCCTTGTACACGCATGAAATGCCTCATTATTTGGTGATTGGAATACTTGACGTGCCGTGTATCCTCGATATTAGTGACGTTTTGCGTGACATCATCGTTGTTGAATCAGGCTTCTAACCTAGTAGCTTTCAATATCCAATGATGGTTACTTTAGCATCAAGTAGTACTCATTCCACATGCTTATTGATTAGTCGAACGTGTTAACCTTGAATCAAGAGTGTGCATAATACCTTTGATACTACATGGCCATGGAACAATATGAAGTTCTTATTTCAAGCAACGAGAAAGCGAACTCCCTTTCATAATGATGAATGCTATTTTTTTTTTTTTTTTTTCGTTTTGATTCTTTATGGTAGTCAAAACCTCTACTCTTCTTTTATTCCCTTCTCTATTTGATAGTAAATAATCTTTATCTGTAGGCCTTTGGTTGGGAGCATTGCGAAACTTAGTTTTCCTGGAAAGCCATCGACATATTTTGGTCACATGTCAATTGACAAGACTAGACATCAAATGCAACGAGTGATGGTAATTCTAACGCCCTTCTCCACTTCATTCCATGCACATGAAATTCAAGTGGTCCACTAGCCTAAAAGTAGTTAGGCTAGGGTTGGATTGACCATATCGTGGAGCAATTAATGCTTTGATGTTACTAGTAATTTGCCCATTTGATATACAAAATATCTCAGTATTCCCTTTTTCATATGGGAATCAAGGGTATTACATCCTCTCATTTTGAGCTTGTAACATCCTCATGGTTGCCGCAATTTTATCAATTCTTTCCTCTGCAAAAGGCTATTACGAATTTGACTCCAACACTAGGGAAATTACTATTTACACATTAATTTTTGGTCTAATACATTTGTTGCCTTTTGTGTCTTTTTTATTACGTTAAATTCCCTTGCATTCTTAAAAAATTAATTACTATTTTCTTTCGTCCAAAGTCAATGTTGTTGAAGGAACAAATTGAGAAAAGAAGTTACAATTTGATCCTTGAAGTTCTTATCAAACATTAAACTCATCAAAACTTTTTTTTTTTTATCAAATCTTTCTATATATATATATATATATATATATATATTATTTTGATAATTTAAAATTAAATTTTATAGTAATTTAATAATGTGGCTCGAAATATAAGTATTTTCAATATAACTAAATCTTCAAGATCAAATTGTGCTAAAAATTAAAGTAAAATTGATAATTAATCATTTTCTTTAGGTACTAAAATTAATCTATTTTGAAATTAACTATTATCTACCCTAAAATTAATAAGTTTGCTCTAACTTGAAAAGATGATAATTTTAAATGAATGTCATGCTTGGTAAAATCTTAAGGATCAAATTGTAATTTTATTTATCAATTTTAGTTTTTCTAATTGCATTGACTTTGAACGCATGGGAATAGTAGTTAGTTTTGGAAACATATAAGTGGTTTTTAAGGTAATAAAAAAGACACAAGGGACAACTTATGTATTAGAGTAAAACGCGAGAGGTAAATAGAAGGCAAAAGGTACAAAAATGCCCTTGAACTTATCAGAAAACACAAGGGACAATTAAGTTTTCATCTTTTTTTTGGCTCAATTAAACCCATTAACTTTTATAAAAGATCAAGTTCTCAACTTTTTTTTTGGCTCAATTAAACCAATTAACTTTTATAAAATGTCCAATTAACTCCTAATTCTAACAGCGTCCAAAATGCCGTCAAATGTAATGGTTCTATTATCTTGAGAGCACAAATAATAACCGCTCTGAATATTTTAGTTATGCCCATATCATGTGAAAGAGAGAAAGCACTTTTCTTTTTTATTTAACTTACATCATAGCTCCTACAACTATAGACCCTCCTTCTAGATTGCTCTCTCTCTATGTAGTGTACATCTTTGTAGTTTTATTGCAAAAACATATTGGAGGTGGTGGGATGTAAGATAACTCAATAACTTGCACTCACCCTTTACTTACAAATGAGTGTGATGAAGAAGACGAAAATGTTGCTGCCATTTCAGGTGAGGAAAGAAATCCCTACTCTTGTTTATAAATTAGGATTTATAGATACTAATTGTGGAAAAATAAAGAAAAAGAAATAGATTTCTCTCCCTCACGTGACATAAATGTGACTTTAAAATTTCAGAGCGGTTATTATTTGCGTTCTCAAAATAATGGGACACTTACACTTGACGGCATTTTAAATGCTGTTAGCATTAGGGTTAATTGGACCTTTTATAAAAGTTAATGGGTTTAATTAAGCTAAAAAAAAGGATGGAAACTTAACAGTACCTTTTTTAAAAATTAATGGGTTTAATTAAGTCAAAAAAAGGATGGGAACTTAATTGGACATTTTAAATAAGTTCAAGGACATTTTTGTATCTTTTGCCTAAATAGAAAGTACCCATTCAATATTTAGTTTAAATTGTCAAACTAAATTGAATTGAACTGAATTAGATGGTTTGGTTTGTTTTATTAAAAAGATAAAGCTAGAAAATTATATTTTGTATATTTATTAGGGCAAAGTACAAAAGTTTACCTTGCCGTTTTGTGGATTTATAACTTCTATGTGGTTATATTCAAGGTATATGGTTGACTCGTTAGCTTTTTTAGGTATCTCTCTCTAACAATGTCAACAATGTTGATGACATGTCATAAATTATTAATGCTGATAAATGATAAACCTAGAAAGGTATTTGAGTAAAATACGTTCCTTGAATTGTCATTAAAAGAATATGCATTAGAGTTGTAAAACGGTGAAATCACATGGTATTTTCTTTTATTCATTATTATAAAAGACAAATTATTCAAGAAATTTCTAGTGAGTTTGTGCTTAAATGATTTTATTGTCCATAATGTTAAGACTCACTGGATATGTGAAAGTTCTCCAAATCGTATCAAACTGGACCACATACCCTCCTAGATACAAAACTATCAAAGATACTAATCTTCTGTTCTGTTGGAGTGGTTGGGTTTGACTTGTTTGTCACATATAGTGTCAAAACACTCCTTGTAGGCCCTCATAAGATCGAGGATTGGACCTAATACCACCTTTGAGGACCTAAAACCGCCAAGCTTTTCTTAGCACTCCGGAAAATGGACTTAAACCGCTTATCACCTCTTAACACTATGTAGTATGGACCTAAAATTGCATGGCCAAAAAGGTTCATGCTCCAGTTACTTTAGTAGCTTGGCTAGAGCCTTGACTTGTATTCCTTCTTGCACCTTACTTTCTCTTCATTGTCATCATGTTACTTTGATATCAACACCGCACATTATAACACTTATATTCAAAGCTTTGTTGCATAGACATATTCTCTCTGTCCATGTGATTATGTGTTTTTTTTTGTTATGTGTAGAGAGAAGCTGTATCTACTTCACATTGTTCTCAGCCCAACACGATTGAGTATGATATGGCTTTGGAGTGGTGCTTTTTACAGGAACAAACAAATCAAGAATGGGAACTGTTGTACAAGGTTTGTAACTAATACTGGCATATCTTAGTCTACTGAATACCTACTATCAATATCATTGCTCGCCTTGCTTTTTATCATTGTCTGACTTGTTTTTCGCCCACAAAGATTAATGCTGAAAATGCTGTTTTGATGCTTTTTAAGCAACATGGGAAAGAGTTGAGAAAACTTGAGTCTACCTTGACTCGCCAAGCTAGTTGAACACAAACAGCACACCCGGAAGCCAGTGAAGGAGTATTTTGGCAATTGACAAAAAACACAGATTCCAAAAAGGTTTGTTTATCATGGTGATTTCTTTCGAGGAAATGGAGGGCTTGTTAATGTACCTGATGCTGATGTTCCTGAGTAGAGAAACAAGGATATATTTTGGTTAAGCACGTGAATGGGTTTCTTTTTATATCAGTGTTAGGATGTTGCCAGCCACCTTGATTGGTAACGGAGAAATGATGTAAATGTGCAATGCACAGTTAATCATGGTTATCTGGGTGGAGTTTTCTAGCATCATTTTTCATTATGTAAAATTTTTTTTGGTGATGCTTCCTTTTTCCTTTTGGTTAATGTTAGGTGCCATGTTTTGTTCCTGCTTTCTAAATAAGCCAGGGCGTGGTTTTTCTTTTTCTTTGATGGTAGCATAGGAGATACAACTTTGGTTTTACTACCAGCATAGTTATATGTATCTTGTCAGGGGTAAGGTTAAAAGTTGATGTTGATTGTGTACTAGGAGACACAAAATTTAAAATTATTTGAGCCAACAGTTCAACAACTTTTCGGCCGAAAGTTGATGCTTTGGTTTTGTTAGCTGGTCTGTTTAGGCCATCGTTATCACATGACCTTATAAGTGAGAATTTTCGAATGTAGACTGGATTTAGGAAGGAAGTCAGTCTTAACAAAACGAATTTGTCTATTTAGACTTTCAGCTCTTTGCAATCATTTTCAGAAAAAGTAATCCCGTGCATGATGAAATCTTTCTGTTATCGCCCTAGTTTTCTTTTCTTTTTTCCTTTAATTTAGGGGC
This sequence comes from Ricinus communis, assembly GCF_019578655.1. NCBI lineage: Eukaryota > Viridiplantae > Streptophyta > Magnoliopsida > Malpighiales > Euphorbiaceae > Ricinus > Ricinus communis. Next base: position 31,169,445 of record NC_063258.1, read on the forward strand.
AGTCTGGTCACGTTATGTAACACGTACCTGTCGTGTAACTGGTAGATTAGCTATTTGTTTTTTCAGAAATATAGTTATTATTTGTGAGTAATTACTAGTGTTAGTGGAGCTGGTAAAGTTTCAAAATTAAGACCTCAGATTTCAACAGCAAGGACCTTTACTAATTGAATTTAGGCAGGCCTGAATTGGTGATTTAGCTATGCTCCGACCAATGCTTCTAATAGTAAACAGTGACAAATTGGATAATTCACCGCTAAGAAGCACTGCTTTGTATTACTGGCGGCACCGCCACCAAAAACCCCACAGCTTCAGAGAACACACAGAGAGAGAGAATTCTAAAGATATGTGGAAACCAGCCATCAAAATGGGCCTGACACCATCAGTGCAATGTTGATATAACCTCAATAAAGAGAAACGACACAGTATTGCCTCAAAAAATGTGACCGTTAATTTAAAAAACTAAACCAAAGACACTCCGTAATCAAAACCCAGCGACTCCGTTCTATTTCTATACTCTCAGCGAGTGGCCATAAATATATATATTTTTTTTTTCAAAAAATGGCCCCGCTGCTCTCTGCACACTGCGCACACCTCTCTGTACTAGCTTGGCTCTATCTTCTCCTTCTCTCTCTCCATTAACATGCTCTCCACCATTGTCACTCTCTCCTCTAAAAAGAAAGAGGATCTTTACCTAAATACCCTTCTCTCTATATATATTGTTACAAGTGTTAAGCTACCAAAACCAAACCACCACCGAACCAAACCATCACCAAATCATTGAAAGATTCAAAACATTAAAGGAAAAAAAAAAAGGAAAATAAAGAAAGAAAGGTAATGGGGTGTGCACAGTCTAAAGTGGAGAATGAAGAATCGGTGGCGAGATGCAAAGAAAGGAAAATCCTAATGAAAGAAGCAGTGGTAGCTAGAAACGCATTTGCAGCTGGTCATTCCGGGTTCACAATCTCACTCAAAAACACAGGTGCTGCTCTTAGTGATTATGCTCAAGGTGAAGTCCTAGACTCGCATCAGCTCCATGAAGCTCAACCTCCCATTTCTCAACCTCCGCCACCGCCTCCGCCACCGCCTCCGATGGAGAATTTTCCACCGCCACCGCCTCCGATGGAGAATTTTCCACCGCCACCTCCTCCTCTTCCTAATTTCTCTCCGAGTCCCATAAAGCGCGCATTGAGTATGCCTGAGATCCCTATGAAGCAGCAGGGGAAGGTTGAAATTGATCCTATTGCTATTGTAGAGGAGGAAGAAGAAGAGGAAGAGGAAGAAGAACATGAGCTGGATCATGAAAGAGCTCATAAAAATAAAGATTTAACTGGGTCGCAGCGGGGTCCACCTAATGGGAAAGTGGGACCTGAGGAAACGCCACCGCCAACGCCGAATGTGGCGTGGGATTATTTCTTTATGGTGGATAATATGGCAGGGCCGTCTTTGGAACCTCAAGATGATGTGAATATAAGAAATGAGACAACTTCTGGTAGTAAAGGGAATGTGAGTAGTGAGAATCACAATAATGCTGATGAAATTGATGCGGTTGAGCCTAAGACGCCGGAGAAAGCAGTGGAGGCTGCAGTGGAGGAGGTGAAGGAGAGTAAGAAGGAGAAGCAGCATATTGAGCATTCTAAAACGGCTCCTCCTGATTTTAGGGTGGTGGGAACGACGGCGGTTCCAAGTGTGAATTTAATGGAGGTTTTGAAAGAGATTGATGATCATTTTCTCAAGGCTTCTGAGAATGCCCAGGAGGTTTCCAAGATGCTTGAGGCCACTCGTTTGCATTACCACTCCAATTTTGCTGACAATAGAGGTATGTCTACATTCTCCCATCTTTGGCATCCTTGTTTTAATGCTAATACGTTTTGTTTGTTTGACATCTGAAAGTATGCTTATTTAAGTAGCTTTTTTCTTTTTCATTGTTTCAGATGCTTCTTACTGGTCTTCAAAGTTTTGAAAACTTGAAAACTTTAAGCTTCTTTATTGGATACGCATATTAGTGTACAGTAAATTGAAGCTTAAGGAATTTGCAGTTTTTTGTGTGCTATGAAATATATGCCACATTTGGCATTTGTTATTCCCATTCCAGTATCTACATTTAACAGGTCTTTTTTTTTTTTTTTATGATGGTATTCCGTTTTTTATCTAACTTCATGCTTTACTCTTTTCAAGAGCAAGAAAGTTGGTACATTTAGCAATAAATGATACTTTTTTAATTAGTGCACAAGGGCGAAAATCATTATTTATCCCAACTCATATACTGGAAAGGTTGTCCATTGTTCAGCTTAAAAAGTGGGAATCATCTTCTGCCAAAAGTTTTCCATTGAGTTTTGGTCTTATCTTTTGCTAAATGTACACTTTTAAAATGGCAGGATATGTGGATCATTCTGCTAGAGTTATGCGTGTTATCACATGGAATCGGTCATTCAGAGGTGTACCCAATGGTGAAGGTGGCAAGGATGAACTTGATTCTGAAGATTATGAGACTCATGCTACGGTTTTGGATAAGTTGTTAGCATGGGAAAAGAAACTCTACGATGAAGTAAAGGTACATTGCATTTAGGTTTATTTAATCTCTTCATAGATGCCCTTTTCTCAGTGCAGCTGTTACTTGTGCTTCTTAATTGTCAGCAAATAAGAATCCTTGATTCACAGAATTTAGAGTTCGCCCTCTTTTAGGATTCTACACATGATAACCTTCAAATTCTTTGCATGGTTGGACTATAAGTTTGTGAATGGGTTCATAAATGTTAATGCATTTTGGTGAAGTTAGTTGTGCAAAGCTGGTTTTTTTCATGCATGTTTTATGGGCACAATAATCATTTGCTGAATCTTATTGAAGTTTGCTTCATGTTGACTAGCAAGGGGAGCTAATGAAGCTCGAGTACAGGAAGAAAGTTTCTCTGCTGAATAAGCAGAAGAAGCGTGGTGCTAGCGCTGAAACTTTAGAAAAAACAAAAGCAGCTGTAAGTCATCTGCACACGAGATATATAGTTGACATGCAGTCCATGGACTCAACTGTTTCGGAAGTCAATGATATACGTGACAAGCAGTTGTATCCAAAACTCGTTGATCTTGTTGATGGGTATGTTTTAATTTAGAAATTGCAATTGTGAACTTGGAAGTCCCCCCTTTCTTTTTCCTTCCGATGATGGTTTCTGAAAATCTATTACTGCATTTATTAAATTTGTTTTACCATGCTGTTTTAGTTATACTATTTTGGTTGCTCATGTACAACCCTTTGCATACCTATTTCCAACATAAAATGTTTATTTAGAATTTTTTTGTCTATCCCATACCTATGTCCAAAGTGTATTTGCAACAGATTCCTTATTCTAGGATGTTTGCATTCCCACTTCTAGTTGAGGAACCCTTACTTTTCATATTTTCCTTTTAATCTTTGGGGGTCTGAATACGGATACTTCACTAAGTTTCATCACCCTCATATATGTAATTTTCCTAGTGAGTTGTCTTTCTGGTGTAAAATATGTAAAGCATGTGGTAATAGGTGGTCTTTATCCATTTTGATCTCACGTATCAGGCCTTTGCATTAGTATTCTCTGTGTCTATACTCATGTTGGGAAAACTTTCCTTTGTATATACTGTGACTAGTCCTCATAACTCCTTTGGCTCTTGTTCTTTTTTTTTTTTAAAAAGGAATATTTATTTTCATTTTAATGATGTCAGAATTTGATTTTCCTTAGTTAGATGATCGGTATGTGGTTGCTTTTTAATTATGAAACACCTTTTTATGGATCATATATGGGATCATGTAACTTTAAACTCTTGATCTTTACCTGTACATTCATAAAACACTTAAAGTGGAATCTGATTACGAGCACACATCTCATCTCTGTTCTTCAGGATGGCCAAAATGTGGGCAAGCATGCGCGTGCATCATGACAGCCAGCTAAAGATTGTTACAGACCTCAAGTCTCTTGATGTCAGCCATGCTGTCAAGGAAACTACCAATCACCACCATGCTCGCACCAAACAACTTTATAATGTTGTGCAAGAATGGCATACACAGTTTGATAAGCTTCTGACCCATCAAAAGCAATACATTCAAATTCTTAAAAGCTGGTTGAAATTAAATCTAATCCCAATTGAAAGCAGCTTGAAAGAAAAAATATCATCACCACCGAAAATCCCAAATCCTCCTATACAGGCTCTCCTTTATTCGTGGCATGACCATCTTGAAAAGCTTCCAGATGAGGTGGCTAAATCTGCTATCTCCTCATTTGCGGCTGTTATAAAAACCATAGAATTACATCAAGAAGAAGAGATGAAGCTGAAGGAGAAGTGTGAGGAAACCAGGAAGGAGTTCTTGCGCAAGAACCAGGCATTCGATGACTGGTATCAAAAGCATATGCAGCGAAGAAACCCTACTGATGAAACAGAAGCTGATAGAGGTGAGGATGCAAATTCAAGGGATCTAGTATCTGAGAGGCAATTTGCTGTGGAGAGCTTGAAGAAGAGATTGGAAGAAGAAGTCGAAACTTACCAAAGACATTGCCTTCAGGTCAGAGAGAAATCACTTGGAAGTTTAAAGATTCGGTTACCTGAGCTATTTCGTGCAATGTCAGACTATGCTTATGCCTGCTCTGATGCTTATGAGAAATTGAGGGCCCTCACCCACTCCCAGAGTTCATCTCGTGGACATCCATAACAGTGTATGCTCTGGTCAATTAGTAAACTACTCCTAAGTTAAATTATAGTCAACTGTAGCTTCTACATGAGACAGTATGTCTTGGTAGGATGCTGGAAATATTTATTTCTTGTGTGGGAAAATTTTGCTTTTATATAGCCCCCCCTATACGCCTCTGTGTGCAGGTGTATTATATGTAGTGTGATCATGAAGAAGGGGTAATTGGGTAAGTCACTTTTGGTTAGGGCTAAACTGAAAGGAAGCATGGTGCTTTTAGCAGGGTGATTGTAATGAAAATTCCTTTGGAAAGTAGTTCATTTCCTTCTTTTAGTTTCCAATCCAACTAGGCTAAATTTGTATATCAAATGCATAATGAATTTGAAATCCTGGAAATCACAAAGAAGCTGAAACTGAATCCTTCAAGCCATTTTCTGTGAGGTTATATTTCTTTGAAGGTTGCATAAAACTGTTTGCCCCTATATTTCAATTGCAAACACAATTTTTTCACCCTCTGATCACCTTATGGTAGCTATATTGTTATTAGGCTGAATTAACACCATTCAGGAGACCACCTTTAAGAATCACAGTAAGACCTGTATTTGCTTGCTCTGTAGGTCTCTTGGAATACTATGTGTATGAACTTTGCTTTATGTAATGACTTTGTTTTTGAAGAAAACTAATCTCACTTTGTTAACCATCATTCTTGTGTGAAAGAAAGATGGGAAGAAACTCTAGGTTTTGTTTTTGATTAGAAAGATCGTATATTTTATAATACAAGCTCTTCTCATCTTCATAATCTTCACATGATTCTTATACTACAGTTTGTCGTTTGTTTAAACCATATTTTAATTAACTTGCAATCACATTAGGGTAACGTACATTATTTCTTCCATCTAAGAACTTTTAGAAGAAAAAACAAATGCTCTTATTATAGGACAAGAAATTCCACATTCAAATTGTTCTTGTGATTAAGTACTCCAATCTACCATGTACAAATGCATGTTTTCACTTTAATCAAAACTAGAAGTAAATGATTCCAAGTTCAAAATATTCTTTATCATTAGATAAATTATTATCTTTAGAATAATAAAGAAAAATAATCTATTTATTAATTATCAGATCAAATGATCTATGCAGTGAACATAAAAGTTAAGTTCAAATCTTTTTCAGTTTTAATTTATTTTCAATTTTCACATATAGAAATATAAAAAAAAAAATTATTACAGCTTATTTAGTTATCTCATAAAGTAAACTTTTTTTGACGAATTTAAAATTAATAAATATATTTTAATTATCTATTATGTAAAAGAGATTTACAAAAACAATTTCTATTAGCAATTTATCTATTGAATAGAATCCCAATTCATGAAACCTAACAATTTTGTTTGTTATAAATTGGAATAAATATATAAATAGTTGGAACCAAATTGGTATATTTCTTTTTTAAGATGTATGTATATGAAAAAAATAAAAATAAAAATAAAAATGTAGACTTTCAAGGGACACGCCGCTCGCAAAAATAGACTCTTTCGGCGGTCTTACTTTGACCTCTAAACAAATTTTTTTTTTCCTTTAATTTCACTATAGTGTTTGCTGGCAATGGCATTTGGGGTCTCTCTGTTTCTAATTCTATGGCTAAAACCAGGTGGGCTTTGAGCCAGATTTTATTTCTCCTTTTTCATTTTTCCCTAATTATTATCATTACTTCTCTCTTTTTCATGGTTCGAGCCGCCATTAATTTAATTATATAGTGCTAAAAGTTTAATCAATTTATGAATATTTTATTTAAATTGAGAAAGTGTTTTATCATTTAAAACTAGATACCTGCACCAAAAAGAAATATGTAGTTTAGAACTTTGATCTTTCAAAGTGAAACTGATGACAAAGGGTACCAAATATAACAATGGGAAAAGAATGGCCAAGTGCTAATTAATGTGAAATCATCAAATAAGATTTTCCATTGAAACCAGCGGACAAAAGAATTGTCTTCTTATCATAATGGCTCTGACGAGTCCCTACTGCCTTTTTTCTTTCTTTTCCATTTTTCAACAGCTGATGCCATTTCTATATATTTCCTAGAAAATCACCAGTAACTTTCCTGGAAAAATACACCAGCTGATTAAGCCGAGTTTAGTTATGGATTTGTCAAAGAAAGCCAAAGCAGTCTTTTATATATATATATATATGTATATATGGTCTTTTTCAGAAAAAGAAAATATAATTTATCTGTTATTCACATCATTAAGTCACATGTTGATTAGTTGCATATATTCTTATATATATAAACCCTCCAACAAGAATAGTCTCAAAGCTATAACTTGACCACCTCCAATTATAATCCATCTTCTGCAGTTTATGGCAATCAGCCTCAAGAAATTGCGCAGTTCTTCATACAGAGAAACTATCTATCTGGGTAGGAACCAGTCACACAAAGCAAAGGAAGAAGCACATCCTAATAATATTAATAATAATAAGTGGGCATGGCATAGGCTTTGGAGAAGAATCAGCAGAGAGAAGAAGAAAATATTTAGCAGTGTTCCTGTCACATTGCAAGCTTCTTATGATCCTCAAGAATACCATCAGAATTTTGATCATGGAACAGGATGGACCGAGCCAGATAATCTTTCCAGATCCTTCTCAGCTAGATTTGCTGATCCTTCAGTTTCAAAGTTGATAAAGAACAGCAGTGTCAGATATGTTCGGGGAGTTTGATAATGATGATGATGAGTTTTGCTTTCTTTTTTTCCTTTATGATCTCTGAAGCCAAAAATCTCTTAACCTTGATGTTCATAAGTCATAAATTTTTTCCTTTTTCTTTTTCATTTGCTGATCTCCATTGTTTTTTCTTGGTTTGATCTTGACATTTCCTGCTGCTCCTTTTGCAATGTTAATTTGCTAACTACAAGAACAACTTTTGAGTGTTCTGCTGAGGCACTGCATAAGATCCTCATGAGTTGGTTCTGCATCTTTTGCAATCCTTAGACTCAAGAATTACGTAGTCTTCTGATACATTAAACCACCGCATTTTCAAATAATAAAATTAAACTCGCTTAATTCGCATATCAGCTGAGTGAGAAAATATTTAGTGAATTTTTCTTTTTCTAAATTAAGTTTTAGAGATACAACAATTGAGCTTTCAATTCAACCGGCGGATTCGACGAAATCCAAGACTATTAATTTTTCTAAATTAATTTTTCTTTTTCTAAATTTTTCTTTTTTTTTTTTTTTTTTTTTTGAGAAAAAATAAACTGAAATATTTTATACTTTTCCTTATAACTCTGCAATGCATTCAGTTGCAGATCAAGATGCTCGTCTTTTTCCTATTCTCACGTGGAAGACAACATGATGAAAGCTTAGAGAATCTTGCAGTTTCATATTCTAGCCCTTTTGTTTACAGATTCCGATTTCTTCTTTTGCTTTTTTTTTTTTCAGTTATAATTTGGATCGCTTCATCCTTTATAACATTGAATTTGATGAAGCAAACTCTACATAATGTTTGGACAGGATTTATTTTAGAATAATGCAAGAAGAAGAAGGAATTGCAATTGCTCAAGACAGTGTGAATTTCGTAGCATTTGTATTCTTTCAAAGATAATGAATTTTTAATTTTTTTTTTTTGGCGTATGCTTCATCATATTTTGCCAACTAACTGAATCTTGAAAAGCATCCCATTCCGATTGATAACATCACATGTCAGATTTATGGTATGCATAACGAAACAACCTTACATGCTTTGTGTCATTGCTCGGCCTCTCTGGCAGCTCTTAGGTTTTGGTAACTTAGTATCCAATTCCAACATTACATCTCTGCGGGAGTTATTGGAACAGATTAAGGTGCCAGAGGAGTTGAAGAATCTGCTACTCTATTATGGGCTAATTGGACAGCCGAAATCAAGCCTTGCATTCTGATACCAGACGGACAGCTGAATATAGAGCAACGGATTGTTTCCAAGCATGTTCCCTGTGCAGTTCCACCTGCTGATCATCGGTTTTGTGGCTACTGGAAGTTACATAGCAGCAGCTGTGAAACCGACACCCTTGGCAATTGCTGTCCAAGAAGGTTTGAAACTGGCCCACAAGCTTCGGTTGGACAAGTTTTATGGTAAGTCAGATTTTTATTTCCCTTTCTTCCTTAAAGTTTGATTGTTAAGAACTGTAAGGACTTGTTGTGTTATTTGTTTCTAAGACCGGTTAAGTTTTTAAGTATTGATAGGATATTAGTTTTGCAGCATGAAGCTGCTGCTATGGCAATCCGTTGTGATTGACTGTGGCTAGCCTCAATAATCTTTACTTCTGTTGGAATTTAATCTGCGAATGAGATAATAGTATTAAACATAAATTTAAAATTCTTTTTAGTTATTTATCTTATTTGGAAAAATTTATCATTGCTAAACTTCGATTCCTCCTTTTAAAAAATAATGCAATCATGACGTGACTTTGCCAATAAATCTGTGCCATTGGGTTCTTGCAGATTATTTTACATTTTAAGTAAATCTGATAAGCTAAAATGAAGCCATATCTAAGAAGTGTGCACCCTTCCAAGCCTAACAAGATCAACTGTTGTTGTTAAGCATGAAAAACACTCGTGGAACAAATTCCATATCTAAAGGCTTTCTTCCCTGACACAGTTTGGTATTATTCAAATGTAGCTTCTTACAGGAACTGCATCATGATGGCACAGCAATATGTTATTCTCACAGTAGATTGTTGAAATTAACATTCCAGATTATTACTATCACTGAGCTAGATAATTCCTTGAAGCAGAAACTGAAGTAGCTCTTCTAGTGAAAAGCTTCAAATAGAAATTTGTCCAATTCTTAACTAGGATGAGTTGCAGACAAACAAGTTCTCTGCATCGTGGGAAATTATGTTTTCCTGTCATTCTGGACAAGAACGAGAAGTTTCTTGTCGTTCAAAAACTTCAACAAAAAACATTCATGGGGTTCAGAAACAACAATGACGAGTTCTCAGTTACAACCACGTAACATAAGCTGTTTCCTTGTCTTTCACTTCACTCATCCTCTCACCCCATTTTCCTCCTTTACCATGATACAGCGTTTACAGACAAAAATAGTATAGCTGAGAATACATGAAAAACCTTCAAATTAGTTTCTGAAAATCCTTATGATATGTTAAGCACTTGCCAGAAATTTTATTGCTTCACCCTTGTTTAGTTACTGTGTTTCTGTTTGCTTCACCATTATGTTTTTAGTTCTGACTCCTATAAGTTTCAGAATATGGAAAGCAAAAGGGCTTGAGGAAGAGTAACGGAATGCTCCATCAGGTTCCTTTTCATAAATAAATACCCCCCATACTCTCTCTCTCTCTCTCTCTCTCTCTCTTTCTCTCCACATGTATATTTGGCACCAAAAGATTGTCTAGTTGCAGACTGGTAAGGTCTGTTGCAGGGAAAGAACCCAGCAAGTAAGAATATGCAACCTGCCTGTTCAGGTAATATAGCTTTTATTATTGACAGTCATCTCATTCTCTCCTGTTTCGGTAAACTGATGATTGTTAGCCTCTAAATTCATGGTTGCTTATTGTGAATATGTCATGCAAAGGAATGTTTGAGATTCATTAAAAATGAACCTTATATGTTAATGTATTTGCTCTAAAGTTATGCTTTCTTCAAAATATAGATGGGCGTTAAAACAGGAAAACTACTAGGAGAAGCCGAGAATAACAGTTTCCAAAGAACAGCTGTTTCCTTTCTCCTAAGTGTATGCATAGCTTCCTATTGCCATTAAAGTTGTTAAAAAATTTCTGTATCTAGGCTTTAAAATGTGCCCTCTGCTGAATATGGATGGATGCTGCATTCTGATCCTTTGGATAATACTCATCATCAATTCCATTACCTGCTAATTAAGTACCTAAGCCAAGTCTATAGAGACAACAACCAGCCATTCAAAGAATCTAAGAGTACTTGCACAGCCCTGTCCCTCGCAAAAAAGCAATGCATATGACAAATCAGTTTTTCATATAAATTTTAATTACTCATGTCTTGATAGAACTTTGCACTATGCTTCCAGCAAAGTAACTTTTAAGAACTTCGAACAGAGAACCCACAGTGCTGCGAGAGGACCTAGGAGATTTTCTAGACCATCAAAACCATGAGTTCCCGCATGCTTCAGACTTAAGCAACCATCCATGCCAATTTTCGCACTAAATTCAGGGACTTAAAGCTGAGTAGCAAATAAAGCAACCATGGGAGTTGATGCAAAGTTATGCATCAGAACACAAATAAATGAAACTTTGAAATTTAAGATTTATTGATATGAGGTTTGTGGTTCAATTTAGCTTGAATACCTGTTAACAGGTTTGGAAACAATAAGTATCCCCCATCCCACCAGTTCTGTCACTAACAAATGAGGAATAATTTGTAAGGCTGCAATTAAGTTGGTTTATTGGCTGCGTGCTTGCATGGTGGTTGCTGATTTTGATTCTTCAATTCATTTCCAGCCACAAGAAAGAACGCGGTGTGCCTGAGAATCGCAAGGATGCCCATTAATATACAATAAAAGGAATGAAAAATGGATGGATAAAGATGCAGTTGGATAATATCCATGCCTGAAAAAATTCATCATTATGGTTTTGGAGTCATCGTCAATCTCAGTAATACTGTCCAATGCCTTCTGCATATGATGCAACCATCTTTCTGCAGCTTGGCGTGTCACAGGAAATGGTCTGTGGCGACCGATCAGTGCAGGGTGGCCTGCCAAAGTTGCAAAAGAAATTATCATGAGACCACTGATGTCAAATTTGTAGCAGAACATTCAAAAATTAAATGGACACAATTTCAGTTTCTTAGATTTCATTCTTGAAATGAAATTAAAACAACCATAATTGTGGTAAATAGCAACTAAAACATTCATTTCTTTTTTTTCTTTCTGGAAGTCACAAAGAGGTGTTTAAAATGAATCAACAGCTTGAAGTGATAAGGGGTTTTTATATTAGCCTTTTAAGTTGACTAACAGAACCAGAATAATGTTTAGCTCATATTAGCAAAAAGAGAAAGAGAGAGTGCAATCAATAGAAAAGTCAATGAATAAAATTGCAAACCTTTCCTCTGAGAATAAAGAGGAGGACCTCCCATTCTCTGCACAAAAAACTCAAATTGATTTTGGATAGCTTCCTCTTTCTTTGAATTAGCAAAAATAGACCTAAACCACTCTTCTTCTTCGTCATCATATACCCTGTTGTAGAAATTGGTGGAGAGGTTAATGAAGCTTTGGAGGCCGAGTTTCTCATACAGATTGGTGTTGTCAATAGCGAACGCGTCGGCTGTGTCAACTCCGCTCCATTCAGAGGCTTTTTCTTGAAGCGACTGCATTTCTTTTGCTTCTTCTTTCTGCTTTTTTGCTAGTGCTCGTGAGCTATTGGGCCGGCTACAAGTTGATGGTAAACTGGGACTGTGTGCGATGGGTATATATATATATATATATGTACACAGGGGTGCTTTGCCGTGGTCACGTGGTTCTCACGCTTTGAGATTCCATTTGATTGGCCTTTGAAGCTGGGGAAACCTGTGGGCTTATGTTCGTGGATTGTGATCATAGAGATGGTGGTGGTGGCAGTAGTGGTTTGGTCCCAGTCTCTAATTTTTTAAAGTGACTCTCTGATTCTTCTTTTGTGCTTTCTGATTAGATTTAGATGGTGCCATCGTGACGAAATAATGTTGTTAAGATTTTGGGTCAGTTCTCCTTAAGAGTTCCACTGTCCTGTTTATTTTTTTATTTTAAAAAACATAATTTTTATTATGGAAAATAATTTTTTATTTTATATTTTATATTTTTTAAAATTAATAGTTTTATTTCTTTTACCAATTAAAAAATAAAAATTATAAATATTAATCAAATTAAATATATAAAAGTTTATAATGCATTTATTAAATATAAAGTAAAGAACGAAATTTGATTCTCTTTATATAAAGAGCCAATTGACACTCTTTTTTTTTTTGAAAAGTCTCTTTATTTTATTTAAATAATAAAGAGTGTATTGAACAGTATTCTTTAAAATAAAAAATTTGATATATATAAAAATTGATTAAAAATATTTTAAATTTTACTGATTCAATATATAATACAAATTAAAAGAATAAATGTATTAAAAATAAAAATTAAAGATTATAATAAAATTAAATACAGTAAAATCTCTTAATAGTGATATTTTATATAAAAATAATATCTATGTAGTAATAAAAAAATTATTTGAGCCAGTTATAAGTAAAAATAAACTCTCACTGTAATAAATTATGAATCTTTTAAATCCCGCCTTCAAAATATATTTTTCTATATAGTAATATTTATATATATATAACTTTTAAAAGATATATGACATGTTATATTTTATCTCATCAATCATATTTATATAATATAATAGTATATTTATATATTTTATTTTTGAATCTGTCATTTCGATAATAAAATTAAATATTAAATCTAAAAAATAATTTTAATATTCAAATTTCTATTAAATTATTACCTCTTTATATATGACTCTGTAAAAACTATATTATAATAAATAATAAACTATTATAAATTAAATAAATTTTATAATATTTATTTATTAATTTAAGATAATATAGTTAGTTAGACTAATTAAATATATAAGACTATCTATAACTAAATTTGATAGTTAATAAAATAATTGAAATGTTTAAAACTAAAAAAGTAGTACACCAAGATAAATATTAAAAATATTTTTAAAAAGTAAATAATTTTATAATTTTAATATTATTATGACTCGAGACAGTAATAATATTTACTCGAATAATGCAATAGAGATATATTAAATTAAGAATAAATAATAAAAAAAAATTTTATGGATGTTTTATTCTATCACCATTTATGGAAGGTTAAACCAACACAATAAATATTGTTATATGGAGAGGTTTTCTTGAAAAAAATCAGAAAAATATGTATTACACGTATAAAATCTGGAAAGATATCAAACAAATTTCATAGTAAATTAACACATATAATAAAATTTAAATTAATTTAGTTAATTATTATTTTGTCATAATTCAATGGCCACCTCAGTTTCGATACTAAAATTGTGAGGCCCAATTTGATAAATAGCCCCACATTAACTGATTGTATAAGTTTGGCCACTGTATATCCGACGGAGTGAAATTGCGCGCAATAGATTTTCCCTAATCCTTTCTCTTCCCAAATCTCCCTCTTTTTATTTATACTTTCTCTACAAAAATATAGCGACTTTCTCAATCTATACAAAATACAAACCCTAACTTCTCGAAGTTGTTGTAGAATTTTGTGTTGCAGATACGTAAATATTAACATTCTCTGATTCTTGATTGCTGGAGTATGGTAGCTGCAGAAGTTGATACAGTGGAGAAAGAGCGAGTCAGGAAACGGCCACGGCTTGCCTGGGACGTGAAGCCATCTGAACCAGAGGTTAGGGTTCGGCTCTTTAAGGGTTTTTCTAAAATTAAAATGTTTTAGGGTTTTTAATTCGTTAATAACTTAAAAGAAATTTAATTAAAAAAAAAAAAACAGAGAGCTTTTGATGATTGATTTTATTGGATGGATGTTTGTAGGTGCAAAGGGCTCTGGCTATTGTTGGAAATGAAGGGCCCACCACAAGGCATGCTTCGCCTCCGAGAAGGGACGATGATCGTGAGGGCCATTACGTGTTTAATCTTGGAGAAAATCTTACCCCAAGATGTAAGGTTTTCTTTCAATTTTAACTCTTTTATTTGTTGGCTTTTATTTCTTTTGCGTATTTGAGCATTTTCTTATTGGGGGTTGAGTTATAATTTGTTATCAATGGTACTTAGTTTACTATTGCTCCGTTTGGTTTTTCTATATGTATTTCATTGGAAAATAGGTTGTGAAGTGAAAATCATGAAACTTTTTTTCTTATATTGACTGTATACAGATAAAATACTCAGCAAGATGGGTGAAGGTTAGGAGCCAAGTGTTAATGCTATATCTACAAAGATCTTAAAATTTTTGTGATTCTGCTTGTGCCATTCAGCAAACTGCTAGTGTTGTAGGCACTTTTGGCCGAGTTTTGGAATGTTGGGATCGCCAAACACGGGAATATGTGGCAATCAAGGTAGTTCGTAGCATTCGTAAATATCGTGATGCAGCAATGATTGAAGTTGATATACTTCAGAAAATTGCCAAGAATGACCAAATCAGTACCTCACGGTATATATTTCTGGGTTTCAGCTAATAGAATTGCACATGCTCATTCTTTCATGTTTTCTCATCCTCTTGCTTGATGTTTTCTTTTGTGTAGCTGTGTGCAGATTCGGAACTGGTTTGATTACCGCAATCATATATGTATTGTAAGTATGCCAATCAAACCTGTCATAGTGTTCTGATTTCTTTTTATGGTGCCAGTTTTCTCTTAGGAAATTGTGATGGACTCGATTTACTTTCAGTGGTCAAAGGAGTGACTGGAAACTACACCATAGTTAACAGCTATATATACAATCTTTCTGGAGTAGTATTGTGTCTCATTTTCTGTGGTTGTCCTTGTTAGTCCTTGAAATACCTAATTGCGCATGGTTCTTCTTTTGCCTTTTGATTCTGTTGTGTTTCTCATTTGGGCCTTTATCTCATTGACTCTTTAAGATATCATATTATGATTTAGTTTTTTTAATCAGCTATGGCAGTTTAAGTGTGATTTGTCTGCATTGAGCTCATTCATCCAACTGAGAACTAAGCAGAAACCTTCCTTGAATGCATTTTAATGGTGTTACCAGGTATTTGAGAAGCTTGGACCAAGTTTATTTGATTTTCTAAAGAGAAATAAATACTGCCCATTCCCTGTGGATCTTGTGCGGGAATTTGGACGTCAGCTTTTGGAATCTGTAGCATGTGTGTGGATTGTCCTTGCCTCCTGTTTTATCACTTTTTGCATCTGTCCTGATGGATCTTCCCTTTTTGTTTCTTATCCTGTGTTGTTTATCCAGGACAGGATTGCTTTTGTTTTTCCATCCCATTTGTATAACGCTTCCTTTTCTATGATTTATCATATCTGGCAGATATGCATGATTTACGCCTAATTCACACTGACTTGAAGCCAGAAAATATACTTCTTGTTTCTTCTGAATTTATAAAGGTCCCAGGATGCAAGGTATTTGGCCTTTCACAATGAAGAAATAATATCATTTTAGCTTCGGGTATAGACTTGGTTATAATATTAAAAATTGCTTGAAATGGAACAGAGGAATTCTTCAGATGAAACACATTTCAGGTTCTTGCCAAAGTCAAGTGCCATTAAGCTGATTGATTTTGGTAGTACTGCATATGATAATCAGAATCATAGCTCCATTGTTTCTACAAGACATTACAGAGCCCCTGAGGTTATTCTAGGTAACTAGCTTTTGTGTTGGCAAATTAAAATGCACTTTCCTCTTTGTTCGCTTCTATGCTTGTCATGCTCTGTGTCAAACACACTATGTCTGGTGATTAGCTGGGATAAGTTAAAAAATAATTTTTATATCAAGAGGGAAGGTCAGAATAATATTCTTTACAGGTTACTAGGTTTTAAGAAGAAAGGCAATTGTTACATCTTGTTTCCTGTGAGGCTTTGCACTTCACAGACCTTTCCAACTTCTTGAACCTCGACCTTGTGCTTGTAATTTTTTATTTGGAATCGTTTAGTGTCTTTTACCTATTGCTTACACTATGTTATGATATCGCTCATCACATGGTCTCCATATGTTGTTTTGTTTAGAGATTTTAATGTTAAGTTTTATAAAGTTTGTGGATTTTATATCTATTTTTTGAGTTGTTTGTCATTTTAGGGTACAAACAAAACACTTATTTTTTTTATCATGCTTTTCCTATTGACATTTATACTGACTATATCCATGATATGAAAAATCTGACTTTTGCATGATAAACTGCATCTCCTGTAGCTGGAAAGAGGTTAATCAATGAACTAAGCATATGCGTTGGATATGAAAAAGTGTTTGCAAAATGGATCTGTTGGTTGATGTCTAGTTGTTTGCTTGGAATAAGACTTAAGACATGGGTTACTACTATTTCAGGTTTCATGTATACATTTAAGAGTTGGATTCATTGCAGTACTTGACAGGATCTTTGTTTCACTTTTCACTTTTTTAAGCTGTGTCTGTACTTCCCATTTGTGCTATATGCTTCAAGGTTTCCCTGGGTCAAACGCCAGCTGTTCTATATTCACATGTTGTTTCCTAACTCCAGCCATATTCTTATGTTGTAGGTCTTGGTTGGAGTTATCCATGCGACTTATGGAGTGTTGGTTGTATACTTGTTGAGTTATGCTCGGTTAGTCCTGCATGCATGTCTCTGTATCTAGACCAACTTGGTCCAAATTTCGAATTCTCATCGTAGGCACTTGAGCTGAGGAAACTTTTGATTCAGGGTGAAGCACTGTTCCAGACACATGAGAACCTGGAACATTTGGCAATGATGGAGAGGGTATTGGGACCACTACCAGATCACATGATTCGAAATGCTAAGTAGGTTTCTTCCTAAAATTAAAGAGAGGAACTTGGTATCTGCACAGTGATGGTTGCATGTGTAAAAATTTATTCGTTTGCAAAGCCTTCCTGATGTGTATAAAAAAATAGAGTTGTGAAGAATACATTTTTACTTTTATTTCACTTTTGGGAGCTGCCAACTGGTAGACATTACATGTAGCTCTAGGTGCAGATCAACAAGTGGTCAATATTTATCACCACTGAAAGTTGTATCATGCCCCATTCATTGATCTAGCTCACTGCATGATTGTTCAACTGCTAATGGATCCATAAATTAAATTTGCATTTTCTCTGGTTATTTGCAGCCGGGGGGCTGAAATATACTTCCGGGGAGCTTCAAGACTGAATTGGCCTGAAGGAGCAGTTTCCAGGGAGAGTATTAGGGCAGTGAAGAAACTTGATCGTCTTAAGGTTCTTTTCTTCTTGTTTTTTTCTCTCCAAGTGTTTTTTTTTTTTTTTTTTGGTTCTTGTCATGATGGTGAATCTTAACTCTGATGGTCATTGGTATTGAAGCAGGATATGATATCTCAACAAGTAGAGAGGTCAAGAACTTTACTCATAGAGTTGTTGCACGGTCTATTGAAATATGAGCCATCAGAGCGCCTAACAGCTCAACAAGCTCTTAATCATCCATTTTTCAAGAATCTTACTTGAGGAACCTATCCTGACCATGAGTTTCTGTTGATCCCTTGTATTTCTAGAAATATTTTAAAAAAAATCAATGGAAATGTTTTTTTCTTATGTGAAGGGAGTCTCTGCAACATCATATGATTTTTCTGATCAATGGTCATCATATGATTAGCTTTGCCCAAAATCTGAAATGATTTTCTTGTGATCAAAATGGCTTGTCGGGATGCAGATGTTCTTTTCATCTTAATTTAGTCAGTAAATTTGATAGAGTCGATTCTCTCTCTCCATCAAAAGATTAAATGAGAATAATAATATCTGAAGCGGGATATTAATTGTTATTTACTTTGAAGAGAAGAGTGTTGAGAACACTAATTCCTCAAGTGTGGATTAAAGAGTGAAGCTCATTGGAACAATGCAAGTATCCCATCTATGAATGTATTCCTTGACACCCTGAAAAGTCCATATGATACTACAGATTTTGACTACACAGTTAAGATAGCACCAAATGAGCGTCAATTGTCAAAAGCTAGCACTGGGGCTGATGTGGAAGTTGTTGAGGCGCTGTCATTTGCGCAGAAGAACCAGTTCCTTGGCATAAATTGTAGATACCACTTTCAAATTTGAAAATGTCACCAGTAATCTCTACAAGAGCATTCTCCATTCTCAAACCTATGAAATCTGTTGGCATCTCTCACCACAAATGCCACTTCCAAAATCTTGGATAAACCCTTGATGAATTGATGGCAATCAACACAAACTCTCAAGTTCTTGAAGACACGAATCACCCTTCCACCTCCTTCCCAGCCACCACAAACCAACGCCAACCCAATTGCCAACTTCTCACTGTGAACTCTCAAGCTTTCCTCCTTTGATTCCTCTTCCACATCACGCAATGCATATTTCATCCTGTAACCATAGCCTAATTCTTCTTTCATCCTCGTCTCCATTTCTTTTAGAACTTGATGTATTTTCTCTATGACTGGGTGTGTGTCGTCTCCACCATAAAAGAAGTGCACCTCCTTGTCAATCTCTACCCAGCTACGCCCTGCTTCTTTCTTCAACCTCTTTGTCTTCGCCAATTCTCTTATTCTCTCACACTCGTTCCAGTAACCAGCATCAGCATAAATATTTGACAGCATCACATAGTTGACAGGATTATCACCATCTAATCTCAAGAGAATCTCACCTACTTCTCTCCCCAAATCCAAGTCTCCATGCACTCTGCATGCACTGAGCAATGTTTGCCATATCCCTATATTTGGGTTTAGAGGCATACTGTATATAATATCCTTAGCTTCTTTTAAGCGCCCAGCTCGGCCAAGGAGATCAACCATGCAAGCATAATGCTCCACTCTAGCTCTGATCCTATGATCACTACAGAGCTTAGAGAAGTATACTTGACCTTCTTCAACTAGTCCAGAATGACTACATGCTAAGAGTACAGCCAAGTAAGTAACATCATCAGGTTCAATATCATCAGATTGCATCTTGTTGAAGAGACAAACTGCCTCTTTGCCAAGACCATGCTTTCCATAGCCAGTGATCATGACTGTCCATGAAATCACATCTCTTGTTGACATTTCAGCGAAAAATCTCTCTGCTTCATCTATCACTCCACATTTGAGATACATATCCACAATTGAATTGCATACTGATAAATCAGAACCAGATGGGACTTTAATGGAGTAGGCGTGCATTTGCTTGCCTTGCTCCACAAGTGCAAAATCAGCAAACACGCCAATCATGCTTGACAGAACAAACCCATCTGCTTCAACGTCACTCTCTCTAAACCGCCTGAACAGGCTCATTGCATCTGCTAAGTTACCTCCGTGAGCATAACCAAGAAATAATGCACTAAATGATATCACATTTTTCTCTTCAATCTGACTGAATACTCTCTGAGCTTCGCACAACTTACCACATTTTACATATTGATCAATAAGAGCACCTGCAATACTAGTTTTAATCAAATAAGGGAAACCGCTAATGATCAAGAAAGAATGAATTTGGGATCCTTCTCTAACTGCAGCAAGATCGCTACAAGCTTTCAATGCGCTTGTAAGTGTGAACTCATCAGGTTCTTGCCCGTCTTCCAGCATTTCTCGAAACAAAACTACAGCTTTCTCACCAAAACCTGCAATAGAGTATCCCGAAATCATTGAATTCCAACTTATAAGATTTCTAACCGGCATAAAGTCAAACATGCAAGCAGCTTCCTTGATTCTTCCACACTTCGAGTACATATCAACTATAGAATTGGCCACCACAATCACTATATCATTACCAGATTTCGTACAGTTAGCATGAATCTGCATCCCAATATAAGGACGATTCAGCATACTACTCGCTTTAAGATTCATTGAAAATGTGAACTCGTTCGGTTTCACGCCAGACAGTCCCATTTGAGTGAATAAAAATAATGACTTTTTAGCATTACCATTCTGTATATATCCACACATAAGAGACGACCAAGAAACCACATTTCTTTCCACCATTCTATCAAACACAGCACAAGCAGCATCCACTCTACCACATTTTCCATACATATCTATAAGATCATTACTCAGCATCAAATCAAATCTAAACCCTTCTTTTATTACAGCTCCATGAACCTGTACTCCTTGATTAAGTAACAATTTTTTTGAACAGCATCGCAAAAACTCCGCAAGTTTCTGCCTTTTACTCAAAACCGAACAGGGTGATCGGTTCATAGTTCATAAGAGGTAAAAGAAATTTCTACGTTTACAGTCACTAATGGCAAAAGGATTTAATGGGAGCTTGAAAATCAGAGAACTTGAAAATCTCTTTGTACCCATTTTGCAAAATTGCAAGAACATGGCAGAATTGAAGAAAAACCATGCTCTTGTTATCAAATATGCACTTTCACAAAGCAACTTTTTGGTGACAAAAATGATAGATGTGTGTGATAGAAATGAGGATATGGATTATGCAAGTTTTCTTTTTAAGGAAGTGATAGACCCGAATGCTTACTTGTACAATGCAATGATAAGGGCATGCACGCACAACTCTATGTACAGCCTAACAATCGACTTTTACAAGCAAATGCTAAGGGAATATCGAAATTCCCAAACTAGTGAAGACCTAATTTTGCCTGATGAATTCACTTTCCCGTTTGTGGTAAAGGCATGTGCAAGACTTGGGTTGCATAACCTAGGCAAGCAAGTCCATGCCCAATTCTTTAAATTTGGGAAGAAGTCCCATCTTATAACAGAGAATGCACTGATTGATATGTATACAAAGTGTGACAATTTGTTAGATGCACATAACTTGTTTGATGAAATGCATGAAAGAGGTGCAATTTCTTGGAATGGTATTATCTCTGGGCATGTAAGATTGGGTCAAATGAGAAGGGCAAGAGCTTTGTTTGATGAAATGCCTAATAGGACTATAGTAAGTTGGACGGCTATAATTTCTGGGTATACGCGTATTGGTTCTTATATTGATGCTTTGGATGTGTTTCGAGAAATGCAAATTGCTGGTATTGAGCCTGACGAGGCAAGTATTATTTCTGTCTTGCCGGCCTGTGCTAAGCTGGGAGCTCTTGAAACTGGAAAATGGATACATATGTTCTGTGCTAGGAATGGTTTGTTGAGGAGAACTTGCATTTGCAACGCTCTTATTGAAATGTACACAAAATGTGGTTGCATTGATCAAGCTTGCCAGTTGTTTGATCAAATGCGCGGAAGGGATGTAATTTCTTGGAGTACTATGATCGGAGGGTTAGCGAATCATGGAAAAGTTCGCGAGGCAATTGCAATATTTGAAAGAATGAAGCAAACAAATATCAAACCCAATGGTATTACTTTTGTTGGTCTTTTATCAGCTTGTGCTCATGCTGGTTTTTGGGAGGAGGGGTTGATGTATTTTGATACAATGAAAAAGGATTTTCATATAGAGCCAGAAATTGAGCATTATGGTAGTTTGGTTGATCTTCTTGGACGTGCAGGACGACTCAGTCAGGCCCTTGACATTGTAGAGAAGATGCCTATGAAGCCGGATTCAAAGATATGGGGTTCTTTACTAAGTTCTTGCAGGACCCACTGCAACATTGAAGTTGCTGTTATTGCAATGGAGCACCTTGAAGAGCTCGAACCGGATGATACAGGTAACTATGTTTTGCTTTCCAATATATATGCAGATCTTGGCAAGTGGGACGACGTGTCAAGGATGCGGAAACTTGTAAGGAGTAAGAGAATGAAGAAAACGCCAGGATGTAGTTTGATTGAGGTTAACAATGTTGCTCAAGAATTCGTATCAGGGGATGATTCAAAGCCATATTCAAAAGAAATATTCTGGTTGCTAGAGCTGCTGGCCTTCCATCAGGACATGGATAAACATATACTTGAAATAATACCAGAGAATGAGTGAGAATGAGCCTGTTAAAGCTTGGACATTTTGCAGACAAATGTATAAAAACTGCAACCTTTTAAGATATTTTCTTCAATCACATTATATGGATTTACAAGTACATGTGCATCTACCAGGAAAAAGAACATTTCACAATTTTACTCACCAGTCGAAGATATTGTGAACCCGGAAAAAGTTTCATTGTTAACCCAAAACATCATAATATGATAAAATTGTACATCAGTATGAACTAAACAAAATTAGACATAACAATCACGTAGCTAAGGAGGAGCCAGCAATGATAATAATTGCATATACACT
The DNA here is from genome assembly GCF_019578655.1 of Ricinus communis. NCBI lineage: Eukaryota > Viridiplantae > Streptophyta > Magnoliopsida > Malpighiales > Euphorbiaceae > Ricinus > Ricinus communis. The sequence goes on from NC_063258.1 coordinate 31,191,910, forward strand.
GCAATCCATCAATACTGCATCAATTGCCTTCTGCATTACCAAGCCTATCTCCAAAGCCTTACCAGCCTGTTCAATCCAATCTTGGCTTGTCGAAGGAGTACTAATTTCTCCTCCAACAGTCCTTTCAAAACCTCTCTGATTACCAATAAGAAGGTATGCAAACACAAGTGTCAGATTAGTGAGCAAAACAAGATAAAGAGGCCTAAAACTTATGAGGCTGCTACCCAATATCGGAAATCCTAAAGATGACAAGACAACAAGAAGGGCTATAGCACCAGAACAAAAAAGACGCAAGCTCTCTGATGCTGTAATGGCAGAGCTTATTTGACTTGGAGTCACAAATCTATTTGTGCGCATCCTTAATTCTATGTTTTGCACAGTTGACATCTGATCTGCTGATGAGACCAATGGTGATTCTTCATTCACAGCAGGGGCTCTTGAGGTTTCAGTACTTAACTCACGCACAGCAATAGTGGGATCATTTCTCGGAAACACATATCCAGATCCTCCATGATCCTCACCATCAGAAGAAGCTGCAAATTTGAAGGGAAAAAGAAAAAACTATAAGTTGCCACGTGTCGTACAATTTACAGGTTATTATTAGTCATGAAATTGAGATTGGGAACTCCACGGGCAGACAATTTCATCCCCTTGTTTAGAAAGTCTATAAAATGCGAGAACACAATTCTATTTAATCAATTTTCAAGTTCGGAACTTTTTAACTTGTTCCTTATAAAGAAAAGGCTTTTTCGAAGAAGATCAAACCACACAAGAATAAACATGATGACTTTGCAAGAATGCAATAACAAGTTACTAATTCCAACCAATGAAACTAATTAAGCCTTTTATCACTGTGCAAGCCTGCTATTTTTAAGTACAACAACCTTCAAACCAAGAAGGCTAACCAGTTTATAAAAGAAAAGAAAAAGGAAATTAGCATGAGATATAGTCTAAACTAGACGAATTTGCAATCAGATACAGATTCAAGTATGATATGCTATTGGTATTATCTGGCATACTGAACCAGCAAATAGCTTCTAAAATTCCTTCAACATAGACACAACTCTATAAATTTGATTTCTTTTGTTGACTCCCTCTGACTCAAGTGAATGTAATTTTTCTTTCATCTAAAAAGCAATCCAATCAACACAATGAACTCCTACAATCACATATCTCAACCTATAGGTAACAAGAAACAAATAATTGACTCTTTATACAACATGCCACTGCATTGTTCTTTACTGCCAAATTCAAGCTGTTCATATGGGCACAAAATCTAAAAAAAAAAAAAAAAAAAAAACAAGATCATGTCACAAATGAGATTCTTGCAAGAAATTAAATTAAATTGGATTCTTAACATAATTTTTTCTAAATAAAGCATTAAATTATGAAGAAAAAAAAAGAACATATTAAATCAATTCAATTTCACTTCCAACCGCAAAGCAGCACCTTTTGGAGCTATCATAAATACAAATTCAGAAGAAACAGCATGCATGAAACATTCTCTAATTTTCGTGTACTAGCAAGAAATCATCCAAAAAAACCACAAAAACTTGAAATTGAAAGGATATAATAAGACATCCAAATGCATTCCCCTTTACCGTTGACTTGATGAGAGAGATCAGATGCAGGGTCTTGATTTTGGCGCCGGGAATCCAACGGCTGAGATGATACGGCATCAGGTTTATCGTCTGATTCAGATGGTAGGGTTTGAGTCCGACCGGTGATGAGAGCTAAGCGGTCGGCACCTCTTTCGAGAATCTTCCGTCTTCTAGATTCTCTAGTAGCGGTGATGTTACTGTTACCATTATCGTTACTCGCCATATCCGCTTTTCTGCTTCACTGACAGAGAAAAACAAATTACATATGTTGGACCAGGTACATGAAAGGAAAGATATTAATTGGATACTTAGGTGGGCCCGATCCTGAGCCCGAGCCCATTCAAGTGAGAAGGCTTACGTTTAGTTTACAGGGAATTTTGACTTCAGATTAAAGTCAGTTAATTAATTTAATTGCCGCGAATAGTAGAAATTAGAGTACAATGAAACTGCAAACTCCTCTCAAGAACGTCTCTTGAACTGAACCTTCCTATTTTAAAACCTAATCGCCCCACTTCCAATTTAACACCTCTCCTTCAGGTGTTAATTACTTCTTCCCCTTTTCGCATTCCGTTTATAGTTCATTAATTCTTGTCCTTGATTCTTATTGTTATTGTTGTTGTTATTATTACTATAACTAGCAGCACTGATTCTCAATTTGATTTTGATAGTCGCATGAAAACTGCACGAAAAGCCATGGCAATGGTCTCTCAAGAAACACACAACGACGACGACGACAAGAACGACAGGGGCAACAGTATTAGTACTCCTGACGCAAGATTATCATCTGATAGATTGAGTGGTTTGCAGGAATCTACCCTATATCACATATTCTCCTTTCTTGGTGCTAATGCTACTATTAGTCTTAGTTTGGTGTCAAGAAAGTTTAAACAACTTTGTCTGTGCAGTCCTTTCTTGTTTTTTCTTGCCGATTTTGATAATTCACTGCAGATTTCTGATTCAAAAATGAAGAAAGAGATTTTAAAAACAAGGTATACCCAGTTCTGTAGTAGTGTGGATAAAGTCATGAGATCAAGGCATAATCTAGGAATTCAGATAGATAGGTTTCTTATTCACTGGATTACTAAGGTCTTTGTTAATGAAGGTTGTTGTGTAATTGCTTCTTGGGTTAACTCTGCTGCTGGCTGTAATGTTAGAGAGTTGGACATTCTTATTGATGTAGGTTTTGGGAGAGTTTATTATTTGCCTGATGGTGTATTTGAATGCCAATCTTTAAAGGTGTTGAGATTGAACCTTCAGAAGGGTAATTTTGGTTTGACAGATAGGGAGATGGAATCAGTTGATGAACTCGTTTTAGATTCAGTAACAATTTTTGATAGAAATTATGGAAAAAGAAGTTCTAATTTGTGGGCATCTCTTAAAAGGTTGAATCTTGTGAATGTTCGTTGGATGGATGATCTTATTATAGCTAGTAAATCTCTTGAAGAGCTGAAAATTTCTAACTCCCAATTTGGACTAGTTAATGCTGAGTGGCGTTTTCTCATTCCAAGTTTAACTTTGAAGAGTATTAGTATCTCCAGGTGCCTGTTTATAGGCCCTTGTCAGATCAGCCTTGATTGCCCATCCCTTGAGAATTTCACAGTCCATGGATCCAAGTTTGACAATGTTTTTATTGTCAATATGGTTCCTCCTTCCCCTGAACATTTTGAAGGTCAAGTATTTTGGTCTGATCTCAAGAAAGCTTCAGCTACGCTCAAATGTTTCGGAATATTTGGGTCTAATTTTAAGAAAACCTGCAGTTTCTGCATTTCTTGTCCATCTGTTGACCATATAAAGATTTCCAGCTGCAAGTTTGAAGAGTTTTGCCACCTTAAAATTGATAGTCCACCACTACAGGACTTGACTATCTCAGACTGCGAACTAATTTCTCCCTTGATGAAAATTTCCAATCCAGACCACAAAAGGCGAATTATTATTAATACTGAAATTGTTGAGCAATTGACATTAATCTCGTCAGATGAGTATTCATATGAGTTTCCATTGACAATCGCTGCTCCCAATATCCAGACTATAAGGTGGAAAGGAAATCCTGTGGATTTTAGTTATTTGGAGAGCTTCATGTCACTGAAAAATGCTGTAATTGATATTGAACCTTCTTGTCAGCACAAGAGCAGGGAATTAGCTTGCTGTTGCAAGCTTTTTAAGAGCTCGATTTACTCTGTTGCTGTGCTTCTTCAAAGTCTAAAACATGCGAGATTCTTGAAGATCAATATCTGGCCTATTGAGGTAGTTATATCTTTCCTGGTTTCCTCTCCCTTTCTTTCATTTTTGTCATTTTTGCCCCATGATATGATAGTTTTTTTTCCTTTGCTTTATTATTTATGTTGCAGATGTTCTTCATGCAAAATGATGAGCCAATATATTTCGATAGTTTAGTGCGCCTGATTCTGATTATCAATGATTCGTTAGCCGAAAAACTTCCAGTAATTGCCTCCTTCCTCAAGGGATTGCCAAATCTAAGAATTTTGTTCATAAAGTGTGAGAAGAAATCCCATGCACTTGGAAATCCAAACGTAAGTAACATTCAATTCTTTTTCTCCATATTGATCGTGAATCCGGAAAGTCTTCTTATGGATTATTGTTTACAACATGCTCTGTTTCTTTGTTGTGGTATGCAGTTAATCAACTCATTAGGCTTGTGCCAAGAATCCTTTAATCTTTTATTCAGTGAGGATTGGAAAAAGATAAAGATTGAGAAGATAACTGCACAAGCTGCAGAAGAAGTCTAGTAAATGTATATACACCTTGCTACACCTTTCTCCTCTAATGTTAATGTAAATAATACAAGACTGCAATATATATATATATATATATATATATATAGGGCGTTTCATTATTGAATCCAGTGAACAGAATCGAGGTACCATCTGATGCAGCAGGATTACTGGATTCGCCAAATAATTGGTTTGGCCATTAATGCTGTACAGTGTTTTTTTTACTCCTTACAAGCTAGTCGAAGGCAGTCTTGCTTCTTCTTTTTTCTCTTTTTCATGGCATGTTTGCACTCTGCTAAATTTATTAATTTTTTTCAGAAAAAAAGAATGCTTTATGGCACCACCTCAGATTTCATGTTTACATTTTTGTTAAGCACATTATTCAGTATCGTCAGTCTTAAAAATTATACCAACATAATATTGGCATTCAACACAAAATTATGTAATATCATTCTTAGGATAGAAGTTACAATGACAAATATGCCAATTAACTCACAATTCAAACGCTCTAACACAAGGCTGAGCTGAATCTGAAAATCCTCAGTGGCCCAAACCTGATGTCAAATTCCAAATGGATTGAGATTGAAATTATTTGAACTTGAAATGAGGCAATAGGGTTAAAGATCAAATTTATTTGAATCCATCCGCACAATTTATATTAACTGATTTTATAACTGATATAAATTTGAGATTTGATATTATCTAAATTTATAAATGACATAATTTCGATTTAAGCTCTGAAATAACTTAAAATATAATTTCTTAATAAAAAGTATAACATTTTTGTTACATTTAGCAATAACCATGCACCGCTAACTTTTTTTAAAATTTTATTTTATTCTTAATTAAAATTTTAAGAAATTTTTAATTTTATCTTCAAGTCTCCAACCTTTTAGATATATTGCTTTGAAGAAATTTAAAAGTTTAAATTGAAAAATTAAATTCTTTGCATTTTTGAATATTTAGATTTTTCAGTAATTAGTACCATAGTAATTGAAATTCTATATATGTTTTTTGCCACAAATGAGATTTTTCATAACATCAAAATTAATAACAAAATCTTGAAAGGTTTCTGTTTGAATGTCCCACTAATGGTATGAAATTAGTAACTTCTTAATATTCTAAGGCACATACAATTACAGACTATATATCAAACTAGATGTTAATTGGCAGATATAATGAATATTAAATGTATAGTTTTATTTGATAAAATGTTTATATCATGCCAATAAGCTAATTATTTACAGAGGAGTGCTGTTCTTGGCTGCAAAGACGCCGTTTAAATGGATATCACCATAATTCAATTTCAACAAAGAAAAGTAGCAAGGCAAAATAGTAATATGTCATCCTATTGGTAAATCTCACTATAACTTCTACAGCTGAAAATGACAAATTGCAATTTCTTCAACTATGAAGCATTGAGGCAATAGGCCAAAAAAAGAAAAGGATAAATATAAAAGTAAAAATGATAACTACAGTTTGGACTCCCAAAACAACAAATTTTCCACAACAATTTTGAATATGTGCACCAAAATTTCCTTGCATATGCTTCTTCTGACATGCATATTTCATTCTCTTCATGAGTTTTAACCATCGCTGAACTCCTCTGAAGTATCTAGCGGAGACGAGTGCTCATGTCCAGTTTCGCTATTTGTATTTTGTGACAAGTTCTCATCCTCTGAATCAATTACTATAGAGTCGAGAGCAGAATTACGTGTGGGCCTTTGCCTCAACCTATTCTTGGTAGCCAAGTTTCTGGTTTCCGGAACAGGATGATTCATAACCCCAGCCAGCCTCATACTCCATCGTGTCCCAAATGGCTTCTTAGAACAATTCCTCTCACCAGGATTGGCGTTTTCCTCATCAGACTTGCCCGATTCATTGCCATAATCATTATCGCTTTTGCTGCCATAGTCATCATCCTTATCACCATCAACATCTTGTTGAATACTATCACTTTCAGTTTCACTGTCCAAAGAGTCAGCTTCTATAGTATCTTTATCTTTCGAGTCTGTAAACATTTCTGAAACACCATTTTCAGCGTGACTTTCCTTGCACCTGTCTGAATCCCCATCACATTTTTCTTGCTTAAAATGTTTCTTCTCATTTCTTTGCTCTTTTGTTGTCTTGCTTTTCCTGAATGACAAAATAATGAGCACAGCATGAAAAATTCTTCTGAATTTCAATATGCTGCAATCAATATAAAGATGCAGCATTTAAGAAAACAAGAACAATACTTATTCCCAATCCGTATACGGCTTCCAAATTTATCGAAGACTTTTTCAGTAACAATTCTTCTAGAATTATAGACTTTACAGCCTTGTTCAATTTACACAAGTTCCTATATCATACAATCAAACTAACAAAAATAGCAATGTGGAATTTAAAGTTAGAAGAACTTGTGGATAGTCCAAATTTTAAAAATACAAAAATTTAGCCATGTTCTTTACCTAAATCTAAACAAAAAGTATCGAAGCGAGAGCATTGCTGCCTTGAATTTTAAACCAAAAGAGTACAGTCTACATTTTGTCAAAACTAGTTGGCATAATGGAACATGTCACACTACATATGTAGGCTTAAACGAATTAGGAATCATTACACTCGTGTACAACCCCTTCCAACCAATTCCAAGTTCCAGTCCTCCATATGAGAAGGTCACAAGAATAAATAAACCCATTTACAGGAAGGGAAAACACTTCCAACAGGAAGGCAGCTATACTCCTCTTTTCTCACTTGATGCATGAAGATTCCTAAGCAAATTCCCTTGAATTTCATTTATAAAGGAAGAATTCTGATGACAACGGAGATGTATTTTATAAGCCAATATTTAAGCAAAGTATATTTCAAAATCCAGACAACATAGCTGAGCAAGTCTTACTTTGTTACTTCTATAGCCTCATCAATGGCACGATCATAGTCATCTGCATATTTCGGTACACAGAACTAGTTATATCCATTCGTAATTAATTTAATACTGTAAGCTAGATGTTCATATTACAAAAGTAATTCAAACATAATGTGCATCATACCAAATGTATAACTGATAGGTCTACGACTGCGACATGAACGAGTAATCCCAGTCCCATAGGATGTAAAGTCATTCAGGAGCCTTTCTTGCCTTTGTTTTTGTTTAAGTGCCCTTTCTTTCTTCTATTAAATGCAATAGGAACTGAACAAAGTAAGCGCTAATGGCAAAAAGGACTAGCAGAAAAAGGTGATAGCATCAAAACTGTTAAAATGCCATCATAAGAAGAATCCCCTAATCATACCTTCTGGAATTTCTCAACAAGAGGCAGAAAATTGGTTTCAACAGTCCTGCCAACAGCAATTCTTCCCACTACCCTGCTTGATGAGAGTTCATCCTGACAGAACCAGCATGAAACAAGGTAAATTAAGATTCCTAGATGTGAAGCAAAGCACAATATCTAACTTACCACAGCTTTTTGAAATTCCTCAAGATTGGTTGCTAGGGTTTGCCACTCAGAAGACACAGCCGTTAGACTATAAGATGCTTTCCCCTTCCATTTTGTCTTCTGGTCAGTCTTCTTTACTTCTTTATACAGTCTATGACCAATGACTGGACCTCCATCACACCTATGAACATCTTAGATATGATCAACACTCAAGCAGTAAGACTACTTAAAATTCAGGACATGCTAGAAAGATACCAGTAGCAAGCTGCATTTCCATCTTCCCCAATCTTATCTTTGCGGAAACTGGAAATTTCAGTTCCACTTTTCAAAGCATCGTTAATATATGAAACAGAATCATCTTGCTGTGAACAGAAATCATATGTTATACTGTAGTTTAGGAAGGAACAAAAGAAATGGCAACTGAGTATAACATGGTTGTAATGCAATGAACATGATTAAAACTGTAAAATAATCAATTGTATATAAAAAGAATCTAAAATTAACAATAAGAACATGCAATATTGCGGACCAATAACATAACCACCTAAAGGATGCTAATCAGATAACAAAGAGAGAATCATTTAAATTATTTAAGGACAGCGAAGTCTACATCAGCGCGAATTTCACATAGTGCTTTCAGAATCCGTAAACGATTTGTCGGATCTAGTTCCTTGTATCTAGATATCTCCTCTCTGCAAAACCAAATCACCAAGATGCATTGAGGGTTGAATTTAGGATTAATCAAGAGAAAAAAAGTGCTCATCTGTAAATGATAACAGACAAAGAACGGAAATTAGCGATACCCATTGGCTGCAGTCAAAGGTATCTCGCCTTCAGCAACCTGCCATAATAGCAGAAAAGCATGAAGATCTGGTGCAATCCTAATTCGGAACATGCAACAAGAGAAAGCAATAAGTAACAAATACTCAAGGGTGACTTACCCATGGCCACCACATAGAGATTTTCTTACAAAGAGCAGTCACCCATGCATCAGAGCCATTCAAGGTTTTACTCACAGGTGGTATCCCCTATAAAAGATTCCAGATGTGGGCAATTATAAGGGCAGAAGCTATACACAGATTTAAACAAAATAATTTTCTCTAGAGCTGTGCAGCATTTACTGTGACATCTACTAACTGGCACTTCACATTGAATTACAATCTTTGAAGTTAAAATTAAGATAATATCTTCACCAGAATTCCAAATGCTATCCCGTTTTTGTAAAATAAGCTTTAGAGGAAACAAATGGTCAAGCGATTAAAAATGCAGGATTTAAAATCTAAAAAAGGAACATTATATGAATTTGACAAATAAGTGCAAGCTTGGATCTAGTTCAGTAGCATCAATGAAAATAAAAGCACAAATACACATGCCGTGTCTAGAGCCATAGCTATATTAAATCAGAGCAAACCCCTAAAGAATGAAATTCCTTTGCTTCGCTATAGTAAAAAGATATAATCAAATGCTCGTATAAAATCATGTTAACACTGATTCCTTTCATGAAGAAATGCACGCAATGACATCATTGTATAATTTTCACTACATCACTTTAGCCATGGACTCATAATAATAACAATCATACAAAATCAGAAAACCTTCAATAACTTAATGTGAAGTTGAGCAAGCGAACTGTTAGGCTCAACAAGTCCAGCTTCAATCTCCTCTGCTGTTAACTTCAAATCAGTACCAATAACAGGCTCAAAAACCTACAAACCGATCTCACACGTGTCAGCATTATCAATACTAGCGTAGCCACATGAAGACCTATAATTCATGTCCACAAAAACAACAATGCCGATCAAAACATGATGTCAAAGCAGAAACGATTTTTACGCTCAAGAAGTTAAGAACAGAGGCCAGTTCCCATCGTCCACGAAGCCGCGCTATTTCCTGTTGCAAAGACGAATCATCATCGACATCGATCACTGCGTCGTCATCGACTCCGTCTTTTAGGGATGCATTTTCTTCCATGGCGGTATTTTTTCCCGCCGACGTATGTCTCCGCCGGCCACCGACCATACTGTAGAGATGAGAGTGAATGTTACGTGGAGAATGATTGAATGTGAGGATAGTAGAGAAAGAGAAGGAATCAGAAGACGATGGTACAATTTTTGGAGATTTCCCGCCTAAAAATGATTTTACCTTAGATCGTGGTTAACATTATTACCTTTCTAGGGTTAAATTTCTTACAGGACTCGCGATTTGGACTCACCGCCTTCAACTTTGCACCTTTTTCCATACTAAACGCATCGTTTTGTTTTCCAGAGACAACATGATGGTGATTTGCTTTTTATGCCACCTGGCACCAATGATGAGGTGGTATACAACACGTGGAAAATAACAACATGCCACGTATATCTAATAGTACTTTCACGTGTCCGACAAACCATTGAATGAAATTGATATTCCAACTCGACCGTTCTATTTGGAATAGCTCTTTACTGAAATAAAAATATATAGTAAAATATATGATGAGCTAATCACTATTAATTATATTTTAGATCATTATCAATAATTATAACACATATAAAAATTTAAAAAAGATAGTACGGATAAATTATCGAAAGATTTTATAATTAATATTGTTAAAATTGATAAATTTAATTTTTTATTAATTTAATAAAAAAATAATATATACTAGTAGTATAAAAATAAAATTAGAAATTCACATTAAGTGGGTTAAATATATATAGAAAAAAATTATAAGTGAAAACTTTTTCGATTTATATGTATTTTTATTATAAAATAGTACCAAATAAATTATTTCTAATTATATATCAAAAAAATATAATAAAATTAACCTGTAATATATGTCATTGTATGTAATATAGATAAATAAAAGATATACAATAATATTTATAACATGAATATTAATTTAAGAAATTATAAATATTTGAATTGAATGACTCATATTTACCAAACAAATATACGATGAAATGCTTGGTGCAATAAAATTTCAATTTTGGTTAATAAAGTATCTAACTTATTTATTTGACTCTTACTCATAATTTTCTTTTATCGTTAGCCATGAGCCTTCTTGGTGTGTTTCTGCATTTTAGTATGGCGGTGGCACTGTACCCTTATTTTATGTTTTGATATTGTTGAACTTCGAAGATTGTCTGTTAGAGATCAACTGTCTTCTATCAACGAGCAGCTTCAACAGTCGATGGAACGGATGTTCACATCCGTTCTAGTATGAATGACCTACCAGTATAAGCAATAGATGTTTATATTTTTTTTTTATTCACATAAATTATATATGTCCTATATAAGAATTATTTTATATTCAAGAAGTGATAAAAAAATTTGAAACCAATTCATAATTTTTTTGAAAAATTTTATTTTAAGAAAATTTACCTCTACATAGTGATTATATATAAAAAATAAAAATATATACTACATTTAAGTTTAAGAAGTAATTAAATATTTTATATAATTATCTGATATATTGATTTGTTCGTTTTACATGTTTAAAATGGATTCTGTATTTTTCCAACTGCATAAGTATATATTAATTTTTTGAAATTATATATTTATATCTTTTAATGTATATAATTATTGAAACATTATTTATTAATTAATTATATATTATATTTATAATAATAAATACTAAAATATAGTTTTAGTTATCAATCGAATTCAAATATATATCAAATAAATATCAATATATATAGTTTGAAAAATCAGTTTCAAGAACTAGCTATCATAATCATAACATATATAAAAGTACAAAAAAAGAGGAGAATAGATAAATTTATTCAAAAAACTTTATAATAAGTGTTATTAAGATTGGTTGATTTAGTCTTTTATTAATTTAATATAATTTAATAAAAAAATAGTTAGTAGTAGTATAAAGATAAAAATTATATAGAGATATGACACTATAATTTAATCATAACATATCATAAAAGTGTGAAAAGAGGTTGATGAATAAATTTACTGAAAAGACTTTATAATTAGTATTGTTATGATTGATTGATTTAGTCTTTTACTAATTTAATATAATTTAATAGAAAAAATAATAGTTAATATGGTATAAAAATAATATTTATATAAATATATGACACTATATTTTAATAGAAAAATAGTCAATAGTAGTATAAAGATAAAATTTATATAGAGATAGGACAGTACAATATTATATCATAATATATATTAAAGTATAAAGAAGGTGAAGGATATAAAAATTTAGTAAAAAAGCCTCATTAATTATTTAGTTAATTGGATTAGTCTAAGTCAGTTATTAATCAATAACTAAATCATAAAATTAAAATCCTTATAATTATCAAATGCAAAATTAACATATCATAAGACTTAAGACCCCACACATGAGGAGCCCTACAACAACTAAAAGCTCATCCATTGTGCCAGGAGTAAAACTCTCAACAAAAATGGAACTAGCATTAAGGAAATTATATCCATTTCTTCAACCAAAAAAATTAATAAAAAAAAAATCCTTTTCACCCATATTGACATTTTGCAAGTAATTAATTGTCCTTTTATACTTATCCTATAAATTTTAGCTAATATATAAAAAAAATTATGTAATTTAATTATTATATTAGTTTAAACTAAATTTATAATTATTAAAAATCTTAATGAAGCTATATTTAGAAAACCCCAGCTCAATTAAACCTACTATATATTCATATTATTAAATATCTTAAAACACTAATTAATAATATTAATCATTTATTTAGTTTAATAATTTATAATGAGATTTTCAATATAAAATTCCTTCATTTAATTACCCATTTATCAAAATTGTGCATGTGAATGTTTAGTAATCAGTGTTTAACACAATCTGAGATATATTCTTATAATTTCAATTAATTATAAAATACATATTTTATAATTTACTTATAGAAGAACAAAATTAAACTTTCAAATTGATTACCGGTTAATGAATAAAATTAGAAAAATTAAAAATTATCGATTTTTATATCCTACAATTCATTTATTGCATGAGAGAAATCAAGAGGATTTTCTTTTATTTTTTAGGCAAAACAGTATTTGCAAAATTGAAGAAGTTTTTCATCATTATTTTCTACCTCTTAGTAGTTATTTCTATAATATTAGTTTAAATAAACTTCTATAAATCCAACAAAAAAAAAAGTAAAATTTAGATATATATTATAAACGATTTAAAATTATGCTAACTTTTCAACGTTGAAAACATTTATGTTTATTTTTTTTATGAATAATAACAAATCTGATTACTAAAATTTTATATATACATGAAAAGGGATGAAGAAAAAGATAAATTTATTTACTAAAAAATTATTGTATAATATTTTATTGAGATTGATTAAATATACACTAATTGACTCAGTTCATGATTAAATTTTGTAATTGGATATTATTTACTAATTTTTGGTATCTAAAGTATTTACAAAATATAGATATCTCAGTTAAAATTCAAACTCAATTGAGATTTTATATCTGACTAATAAAAGTAAAAATAAAAAATAATAAAAATTTATAAAAATATATAAGGACTTTTATTAATGATTATAAAGATGTCGGATAAAACTATTAAAAAAGAACATGCTTATATTATATAATAAAAAATCATTGTTTAAAAATTAGGAATCATAAACAACAAATTAAATAATACAAAAAGTAAATATAAAGAAATAAAGCCATAAACATTAATATAAAGAATAACTAAAAAATTTATAGAAGAATATTTCAATTGAAATGGTGAAATTCTATTAAATAAACTTTGGTTTAAGATTACTGATTTATATTTAAATAGACATTTACAATATATTAATACAAATTACAGCTATTATAGATATTTAATATAATTTATATATTAATTTATTGAATAGATTAGTATACTAATTTTATATTTATTTATTAAATAATATTGATAATAAGTCAAATTATTAAAGTAAATGTATATTAAATATATTAAATAAATTTAAAAAATATAAAAAAATTAATTTCAGATAATAATATTAAATACTTAAAGACTAGCTATAGAGTAAATGTATATTAAATGAATATAAAAAAATATAAAATAATTAATTTCAGATAATAAATATATACTAAATATATAAAACAACATAAAATTATAGTTTTAGATATTAATTTTGTATATTAAATACTATCCAACGTGTACCAAACATATATTAACATATATCAGACAATACCATACAATAAAAGTTATAAGAATAATATATTATAAAAAAATATATCAAGATATTTAAAATAATATTTTCAATTTACAAAATTTTTAAAAGAAGAGTTTTTGACAAAAAGAAGGATTTTTCGACTTTTTAAGGTATTTGTGTAGAACTCTCATTTTATCTTCGAGCAAACCAAGTTAAAACGGCATTATTTACTTTCCCTGTTCACCGTTCATCGTCGCCGGTTTGTTCCCGTTCACTTTCCTGGAACTAAAACACACGCAACAGAACAAAAAAAGAGAAAAACCTTCCTCCTCCTCCTCCTTCTCTGTCTAATTTTTGGACTGATATATGGCGAGCTATAATCAGAATCCACGACAAATGGACAAAGAAACGGAGCTACTATCACGCCTAGCGGTAAACCATCTTCATTTAGCTCAATTCGAGCCACTAAGAGCTTCACTATTAGCACTCCGATCTAAAAACCCAGACCTAGCCCTATCAATTCTTCAAACAATAGTAGCCAACGCAGGCCGCTTCGATGACATCCTATGGTCACCTTCCTGTCCATCGCCTTCTCTCCTTACCTATCTATCAACCCTAGAACTCTTACACTACACTGCTGACTCCACCTCACGTACATGGAGCTTTGATCCAGGTATCTTGAAATTGCGAGCGGAGTTTTTGTTATTAATTCAAATGCTGTGCGATGTCGTAACTGAGGGAATGCGAAAGAATGTTGACTTGGAGAGCATTGAGAGGGAAAAGGAGAATGATGATTTTAGCGAGAGAGACAGAGAGGAGTTGCTGAATAGAAGAAGTGAGGATTTGAAAGATGTGAGTGGTGAATTAGGGGAGAGTTTGAGGATTTTGGATAAGTTTTTGGAGTTAGGGATTAAGAGATTAAAGCCAGATACCCTGGTGGATAGCATTGATGCTGTTGCTAATGAGGAGAAGAAAAGTGTTTGTTTAATTGAAGAAATAGAGATAATGTGTCTGAGGAGGGTAATTTTGGAACATGCTGATGTTTTTGAAGCTTTGTGTTGGAATATACAGCAACAATTGAAGGGAGATGATGAGGTTGATAGTTCGGGTTTAGCTATAACTGTGAGGACGGATGAGAAGATGCATATGGAGGAGGTAGAGGAGGTGAAGGTACTTAATTTAATTCAAAGAAGCGTTCAGTTAGCACATTTAGTTGCCATGAAAGAGTGCTTAGAGGGAGGAGATGAAGATGGAGCTGTTTCTCATATTCGCTATCTTCACCTTGATCGTGGAGTGGAGGAGGCTGAATATCGGTATGTGTATTTGGCATTTTTTGTCTATTCATGTTGCGGCGTATACATAATTCGCTATTTATTTATTTACTGCATATATGGTTATTATATGTGTGTGTGTGTGGAATAACCAATCAAAATAACTACATAAAAGAGAATAGAGTTTGTAAAACAATTACTCAGAATATGCTTGTCAACACTCCTTATACTACAAAATATTGGAACATAAGATAAGAGGGTGTTTCTTAGTGAGTTCAAAAGCTGCTTTAGCATTCTTAATAATGGAAGACTAGTTATGTGCTTGTGGATCAGAAGCAGTGAATTACTACGGGTTTGGAGAATATCACTTTCTTGTATAGGTTGAGGAGTTCCGAAGATGCATTATCTGTAGTTTCAGACTGTTGAAAATGATTCATCTCTGGTTCTCACTGTTGGCTTGTTTTCTCCTCCTACTTTGTTTGTCTTTTTTGTTGTTTCACGATTCATTCATGTATTAAATTTTACCTTAGTTTGAGGTTTTGTTTCTTGGGCTATACTCTCTTTTTGGCTTCTCAGATTGTTCTGCCTGTTTGCTTCTGAGATGAACTTTTGTTTGTTGTACACCTGAATTCACTATAAGAGTTTTATTGATTGCACTGGTTATATATCTGCACTAAAATGCATGTGGATTATTTTCTAATGCCTTCTTTCAGTTTTTTGCTAATTGGTGAGAAATTATGAAAGTAGTTGCACAACTCCTTAATTATCGTATGAATATTTATTGGTGTTGCCTTTTGATGTTTCTAATAGCACGGTTTTGCAAGATCTCCTTTTGACGGTTTTGTCAAGAAGAGAAGGATATGGGGACTCTTGGTATGCCGTGCAAGAAAAACTGTTATGTATTTATGGAGAGACTCTTTCAACCAATTGCAGTCAACTTGTCGAAATAATTCAGGTGATGCTATTTTTTGCTCTTTTATAGTTAGGATGCTAGTTGAAAGCTTGTTTTTAATCTTGTTTTGTGGATCTTATCTTCTAACGATGACTATGAGAGATCAATATGATTAGAGTTATTACATTATGCATGGAAGACTTTTTATAATTATGTGGGTATTGCTTGGAAATCTACGGTTTGTAGAGTAAAAATCAGATCCTGGTTGTTCAAGTGAATAATAGCCCCTCTCAAGTTTCTAGCTTCTATAAAGACCTTTGGATGCTCCACTTTTTAGCAGCAGACTCCCATCAGAATATAAAATTTTGACCAAGTGGGATTCATGTGAATTCGTGTTGCTTGAAGTAGATAGACCTTCGGAAATTCAATGCCTGAAGTCCCAAAGGATCAATTTTCTACTTAAGTTTTAATATTGTAATTTGACTGAAGGATTCTAAAAAGTTGAATTAACCAATAAAGTTACCCCCATATATATATACATTATGTACAATCCTAATTATCTAAGGACTCTTAATTAAACTAATCTTCTAATTGCTATAAACAATCCTATTTAATATACAACATCTATACCATTCCCCCTTATGCTGGAACATAAATATTAATCATGTCCAGCTTGTTACAGAGATAATTAACCTGAGTCCCATTAAGAGCCTTCGTGAAGATATCTCCCAGTTGTTCTTCTGTCTTCACATAACCTGTAAAAATCAAACTTTGTTGAATCTTCTCACGAACGAAATGATGGTCAATCTCGATATGCTTAGTTCGTTCATGAAATACAGAATTGGACGCAATGTGGAGAGCAACTTGGTTATCACACCACAACGTTGCTGGTACTGAAGTTTTAAGACCTGCTTCAGACAAAAGCTGATATATCCATATTATTTCACACACAGACTTTGCCATAGCTTTGTACTCTGACTCTGCACTTGAACGTGAGACAATATTGTGCTTCTACTTACACAGTGACCTGAAGTAGACCTTCGATCATCTTTGGATCCCGCCTAGTCGGCATCTGGAGAACACTCAATTCTACTATGATTATGGTTACTATACAATATTCCTTGCTCAATTGTTCTTTTCAAGTAGCATAAAATTTGTTCGAGAACTGTCCAATGATTAATTGTTGGAGAGGACGTGTACTGACTCACCACACTAACTGAATACGCAATATCTGGATGAGTCACAGTGAGATAATTCAACTTTCCAGCCAATCTCCTATATCTCTCAGGATCTTTAAATAATTCACCATCTTTTGTGAGTTGCAAGTTAGGAACTATTGGAGTATTGCATGGCTTAGCTCCTAAATTTCTCGTCTTAAACAATAAATCAAGTATATATTTCCTTTGAGATAAAAATATACACTTCTTACTTCTTGTTACCTCAACATCCAAGAAGTATTTCAACACTCCAAAGTCTCTGGTATGAAACTGAATGTGGAGCAGAGATTTAAAGGATGAAATCCTTATAGTATTACTCCTAGTAATGACAATATCATTCACATACACAACTAACAAAATGATACCAGTAGCAAAATTCTTGAAGATAACAGAATGATCCGACTTACTTTTCTTCGTGCCAAACTTCTCAACTGCCTGACTAAACTTTCCAAACCAAGCGCGAGGACCCTGCTTTAATCCATATAAGGATTTATGAAGATAACAAACTTTTCTATACTCCATTTCAGTAACAAAGCCAGGCGGTTGCTCCGTATAAACTTCCTTTTGAAGATCCCTATGAAGAAAAGCATTTGTGATGTTTAATTGATGAAGAGGCTAATCATAAGTAGCCGCCATAGAAATAAACAAACCTTACAGAGGTCAACTTAGCAACAGGAGAAAATGTATCAGAGTAATTTATTCCATAAGTCTGAGCATATTCTTTAGTAACTAGACATGATAAATGGGTTTGGGTAGAATTCATTCCCAAAAGCTAGCTCTAAGTAAGAGGGTGCTTAATCCACTTATATACACTATAACAGCCCAATAACCAAGCGATGTGGGATAAATAAAACTTCTAACACCCTCCCTCACGCTTGGCATGACATGCAAACGGGTCGAGTCCAAGCCTACTATTGCAGACAAAAGGCCGGCTCTGATACCATGTAATTTGACTGAAGGATTCTAAAAAGTTGAATTAATCAATAGAGTTACACCCATATATATACACTACATACAATCCTAATTATTTAAGGACTCGTAATTAAACTATTCTTTTAATTGCTATATACAATCCTATTTAATATACATCTATAACAGATACATTACTTACTCCAAATATAGACATGTTAAAGATTCAATACATTTTTCTCCTTTCTTAAGAATGAAATGAGGGACAAGGCTTT
Organism: Ricinus communis; assembly: GCF_019578655.1. Classification (NCBI taxonomy): domain Eukaryota; kingdom Viridiplantae; phylum Streptophyta; class Magnoliopsida; order Malpighiales; family Euphorbiaceae; genus Ricinus; species Ricinus communis. Next base: position 31,210,339 of record NC_063258.1, read on the forward strand.
ATTTAATACGGTAAAAAAATAATAATCTATCTATAGGTTAGTTGGGGAAATTTATCCTCAGTTATGCCAATTTTTGCTAACTGACAGGGGGTGAAGGGTCAATGTCTCAAGATGGATAGTCAAACTGTTGGATTTGTGGCAACCATATGATCGATAGTGTGTAACTTTCGACCATACATTGGCTAAGTTTAGCAAGTGCAGTTTTTCTTTTTTAAATTAAAAGTTAAGTGGCAACCATAGTTAGGTCATCTCTTGATCATCATCTAATAAATGCCACCTTTATTAACATTCATTATAAATGCACAAAAAAGGCACAAAGCTCGAGAAGAGGAAATGTATTATTTTTTCATAATGTACTTTTATAACAGGTTATTTTTATATAAAGCAGTAGGTAAATTTTTATAACGTGTTTATTTTTCAAATATCAATGTTTTTTATGTGGAAATTTAGTTATTGAAAGATATTCAGAGCTCCTAAAGATAAATATATTAATTTTAAAGAATTTTGTACTTTTGTAGAACATATGTATCTCTGAGACATATATCTTAAGGTGGAAATTTGTGTTGAGTATAACAAAATTTGTATCGCTCCAGCATGATATGCTAAAATAAGCTAATTATGTCAAAGTCTAGACCCATATACTACTCATTTGAATGGGTAAATGGACACGACACAATAACCCATCTACTATAATTTTATCTAATAAAATGACAGAAAGATTGGCCTAATGACATTAAAAATCCAAACACTTGTCTCTTTTTGCAAATTTGGCCCATCCTTTAAATTTTTACTTAACTGACCCGATTTGACTAATTGATTGCAATTATAGCCAAATTAAAATATTAGTTAAAATTGGATACTACCCTCTTAACCTTAGATACTAATATTTTATTTACCTTACCAATATCGTTGTCTCTTAAAAAAATATTTATAAAATCACGACAACAGTGAGGAAAGAAATGACTTCACTCTTCATTTTTGTGGCAGTGATGTGTAAATTATTGATAATAAATAATGACACGTCATTTGCCATGTCATCCTATTTTGACTGAGATTTTAATTTGGCTATAATTGCAATCAATTAGCCAAATCGGATCATTTGAGTAAAAATTAAAAGGATGGACCAAATTTGCAATTGGACATAAAGGTTTGGATTTCAGTGTCATTAGGCCTAAAAAATATATGAAATACTTTTTTTATATATGCTATATATTATGAATATGAAAAAAACTATCTTAAAAAAACTATTTTAGTACAAAAATATTTAGTAAACCTATAGTCTAATATTAAAAAGTGGATGCTAAATGTATATAACTTTTATATGTATATATTATTAATGAGTTAAGCGTGTCACTGAAGGGTTAGTTTGTAAACCCGGAAGGCTGCAATGTGACATGATTTATTTCGTTTCATTATCAGATTGATACAATAATGGAAACTAACACTATAAGCCTCTCAGCCCAAACTCTCTATTTCCATGTCATGTCATGAGCGCCCTTATATTATATTAACATTCATCTCTTAGAATTACATATACTAAATATCGTGTTTGAATGGCATGAAAGATGACTGGTTAATTAACAAGCAGCCGATAGTTAGTAATTAAAAAATCCTATTTATGTTAGGGATAATGTAAGAACAAATGATGGAGCGCTTTAAACTGAAACAGTGATTGAACATGAAAAGAATTTAACAAATATAAATAAGTGTTGGCTAAATAAATAGTATGGTTGAAAGTATAACTGTTGGCCATGTGGTTGCAAGAATGTTGACAGTCTAAATGTCGATCTTAAGGGGCTGACTCCTGGCCCCCCACTTAAAAAATGGGCATGGTTGGGGAATTCCCAACTAGCCCATATATGGAATTATTTTTATTATCTTTTTGTCATATTTAAGTAACAAGCTCAAAGAATAGCCAATTTGATGGCTTTTTCCAATCATCCTTAGGAGTGGTCATATGCTCTATGATAGAATGAACTTTTAACTCAATCATATGCTATTTATGTATTATCTCTGTTACGATATGGTGATTAGACAAAGTGGTTTCTGCAGGTTATCCAGGATGACTTGCTTCGACAAGAGATTGAGACCTTGCGAGCACTTGACAACAACCAAATTCCGCCCCCTTTAGTACGTTTTCAAAGATATCTTGCAGAAATGAGAATGGGTGCAGATATAAATGATCCATGTTCGTCCTTGAATGTTGCAGTCAGTTTTTGCATGAGAGACATGTACCATTATGCTCGTGTTTCCAGATTACATGTCCTTGAATGTGTCATGGATATGACACTCTCTGCTGTCAAGAGGGAGCAGCTTCAAGAGGCCAGCAATGTGCGTGTCATTTATATTTAGCAATTAAATATGGCAGTTGGGAATGACAATTGTTATTTTGCAAATTGGATTTTTGGTTCCTGTCTTATTTGCTAATGAATATTCCAGGTTCTTATGTTATTTCCGCGACTAAGGCCCCTGGTAGCTGTGATGGGTTGGGATCTACTGTCTGGTAAGACAGCCGTTAGACGGAAATTAATGCAAGTTCTCTGGACCTCTCATAAGGCACAAGTACTTCGACTGGAAGAATCTTCATTATATAGTAATCAAATGGATGAGGTTATTACCTTTATTTCTTTTCTTAAAATTTCGTTATGTCATGCTTTTTTTTATATGAAGGATTTAGGTGAATTTGCAAGTTGCTTATTTTTTGTCTTTGACAGATATCTTGCGTGGAACATCTGTGTGACTCATTATGCTACCAGCTTGATCTTGCGTCTTTTGTTGCTTGCGTCAATTCTGGTCGATCATGGAATTCAAAATCCTCTTTATTGTTGTCTGGCCACCAACAAATAATGTCTGCAAGTGAAGATACCCAATCAGAACCTTTTGTTGAAAACTTTGTGTTGGAAAGACTCTCTGTTCAGAGTCCTCTTAGGGTAAGAACTTGACTTCAGAATAGCTAGGAAAAATTATGTGCCAGTCTGAACTGATAACTTATTTGGATAAGGACTCTGTGAACGGTTAACAAGAATGTACTCTTGATTAAAATATAAGGTGCAAAAAGTTTTTCTGGTGAAATATGTCTCTTTATTGATGTGTAACTGTTTATTATTGTTGCAATTGGACAGTTATACGAAATATGCCGCTTTTGATAATTGTTACTAAGTATTAAAAAATTTAGTTACCAGTGGCATGCAACTGGAGTTAAATTTAAACTGTTTAGATCATCTCTTCTTCAGATTGTTCAGGAACTGAATTGGAAGTGGATTAAATTTTCTGCAGGTGCTTTTTGATGTTGTTCCAGTCATAAAGTTCCAGGATGCTGTTGAATTGATTAGCATGCAGCCAATTGCTTCTACTGTAGAAGCCTGGAAAAGGTGTGTACACATCACTAATTGTCTTCTTCATCTCCTTCTTCATGGAAACAATGTAGAGTGTTTTCTAGCTCTCCCAGTCGACATATCTATCAGATAAAATAGATTACAACTACCTTTGACCTCTGCCTTTTGTTTTCTTACAAATTCCTTGTACTTGAGCTAAAATATATCTTAAGAGGAATTCTTTAGCAAATACTCAATGCAATTAATGGGGCATTCTGTATTAGTTGTTTTAACTTTGCCTTCGGATAGAGAAGAATTGTAACAAGAAGAAGAGAAAGGATGATAATTTTCATTTGTTATGGATGCGCTCATTGTTGTTATTGAATATTATGTTTTATGGCTTCAGATAACTAGAACCTCCTCTGCATGTTCTGATAATTTATCGTGTGGTTTTCCCATTATTTTGGTGTACCTGTTTAGATAGTCCATTCCATTCACATGGTGGAGAGAAATAAATGTACTAAGTTGAGCACAAGTTATACCCCCTGATAAATATTTTAGGATCACAAATGATTCTGTTTATTTTAGATGTGTTTATGTGTCCCTTGGATGGGGTGCATTTATATCTGACAGCAAATCCCCAGATCTGCACATGATGCATTCATAAGCCATTAAGGCAATTGCTTGATTTTTCCATCTTCATTTGCGTGCTGTGCTCACCTTTTATATTTGCAATATGCTAATTTATTCTGTGTTTTCTATAGGATGCAAGACATTGAACTTATGCACATGCGCTATGCATTGGAATCTATTGTTCTAGCATTGGGAGTAGTGGGAAGGTATATGACTGATGAAAGAGAGAGTCATCAACAAGCAGCTTTGTGCCATTTGAAAGATCTAAGGAACCATTTGGAGGCTATTACAAATATTCCCCGCAAGGTTGCACTGCATTTTTTCTTATGGGTGGGGGTTGCCTGGTGGTGGTGGTAGTGTTGTCCTTTGGTTATTGAATCTTTGTTTACTCATATTAGACCATTTTAATTTGCAAATTTCACCAAGAAAATGCATCTTCTGTGGACCAAAAGTCTTGCACATTGTTTCTGGAGGTCTTTTTAAAGTATTTTATTTATCAAAATTGTTTAATTGATGTTTATTTTAGAAGAATTATTGCCATATTTTGCTCTTCAAATTTGACATTTTACAACCATTGGAAATCTAAAGTTGTGTTCTATTAAGTTTACCATTTAAATCTGTTGGAATCCAATCCTTTTCAAATATTTAATGAATGAAGATGTATAAAGTTTAGTACTATTTTCTTTATCTATTATGTATGTTTGATAATTGTATAATGTCGTTTGTATTCAATGATGCAGATATTGATGGTGAATGTTGTCATTTCACTATTGCATATGGATGATATCTCTCTCAATTTGACACATAGAGCCTCTCCAGGGAGCAATTCTGAATCATCCTCTACGTGCCCTTGGGAACACGACAATGCCCCTTCATGTGAAGGGGGAAATGAACTAGTTATTTCTTTCACAGAATTGTTACTTGATACCTTACACCGCAATCTTCCACAAGGTGCAATCGAAGAGCATGCGTTAAATGATAGTATGAATACAGGTGGAAGAAAGGCTTTGGAGTGGAGAATATCTGTTGCCAAACATTTCATTGAAGATTGGCAATGGCGATTGTCAATTTTGCAGCGTCTTTTACCATTTTCTGAGCACCAGTGGAGGTGGAAGGAGGCATTAACAGTTTTACGTGCGGCCCCATCCAAGCTTCTTAACCTGTAAAAATTAGTAGATTCTTTTCTGAAAATTCATTCAAGGAATACACAGATCAGTTGGTTTTCACTTGTAGTATATGCACAACATGTTATATGGCTATTTTGTTAGAGTTAATGGAATGTGATTTGCAGCATACGGCCGTGAAATTATTTCCTGCTTCTTTTATCCAACGGGAGTTCTTACAACAGGATGGGGCTGCGCCATCTTTTAATATTGAAAATGAATTAGACCTAATACTAGGTTATTTCTAATGGAAGGATTAAATTTATGTCAATTAATCCTCTCATTGAAATTAATGCTAGTATGTTGATATATTTTTATTCTGCAGTTGCATGCAGAGGGCAAAGTATGACATTGGGGAAGAAGCGGTTCTTCGATTTTCATTATCTGCAGAAGACAGAGCTACCCTTGAGTTGGCTGAATGGGTTGATGGTGCTTTCAAAAGAGTATCTGAATCCAGATTGGTCAGTGTGAAGCTCTGAATTTTGTGCTTTGACAAGCTATTCTAATTTCTTTGCTTATTGAAGTCTTGCCACTGATGATGTTCAATATACTTCTAATTTTGGACCAACCATTTGTTTTCTTCTTTTGACATGGAACTTTACGTCCAAAATCTAATGTTACCACATTTTGATACTCTTTACTTAAAATATGCTCCAATATCAGTACTAATTCATTTGTGCTTTACATTTCACATGGCCATACCATCTTCAGCATCCCTTTCTGAGCTTATCCTTGATAGATGCCACCGGTGCACCTCAAATATGCCATTTGTTGAATGGCGACAGAATGATGAACTGGTGATATCTTCACTGGTTTTTGCAAACCATTGTAGGTAGGAAGAACAAACCTAGAACTGTTTCAGCTTGCCTTGTTTGACTTGAGGAAAGCTTGAAGTTTGGCAATTTAGCTACTTGGGCCAGTGTCTTTGGGTTGATTTTGGAAGCTCAGGAAAGCAGAAACTCAAATAGACAACCAGGTTGTAATCAAGTATGCCATAGAGCAAAAGAAGAGACATATTTTGGTGAATAGTAAAATAATAGGGTTACAGATTACTTCTGAACTTAAGCATTAAATCCAGGGTTTCGTAGGCATCATCTCTAGGATAATCCAAGAAGTAACTGTTGCGGGGAATTTTATTCACCGAAGAACTTGTTAATAGAGTCTTATGGTCATGGATATTTAGGGTCTCAAAGACCTAAACCTTTAAACCCTTCAACTCCTAATTCTTATGGAACTTATACGCCAAATGAACAATATAACATACAATTAGACTTATTTGGGCCAAACTTTGAAATTAAAATGTTTATGTAAGTGCTTAAAACTGAACCAAGGCTTATCAGGAAAATTCTTCCATTAATTTCCTTGGATTATTGCTTAGTGATGGTAATATGTCTTTCTTTTCCAGGTAGAAGATGCAGTATCTCGTGCTGCTGATGGAACTTCATCAGGGCAAGATATAGATTTTGCCTCTTTGCGTTCACAATTAGGTGCTTTGGCTGCAGTAAGTGCTTAGTGCTTACAAAGTGAAAATGCTTGAATTCTGTTTCCTCCTTCTATTGTCAAATGAAAGGTTGCATAGGCTGACATGTCTCTTTGCTGCCAGATTCTTCTATGTATCGATGTTGCTGCAACTTGTGCAAGGTCGACAAATATGTGCCAACAACTTTTGGATCAGGCAATGCTTACTTGGCTATGAGCTTGAAGTGTTTCTTGCTGAATTAATGCTACCCTATGCGTCAAATTTACTAAACATATTGAGCAATTTTTACAGTGTTGAATTGCCTAGCCTAGGCATTATGGTTCCCATTGTCACATATCCTAGTTTACAATAGTCACTTTGTTGAAATGAAAAATATCATGTTATATTAGAGTTAAAAAATGAAACATATATATCACATTGAAAATGGGTGGTAAACACTATTTAGTGGTCTCTTGCCAATCTGTTTCGAAAGATATAAATTATTAATGTGGATACACTTCTTGAATAAGTTTCCAAGTTGCATGAGTCCAAAGGGAAACATTACTTTTGAAGATGTCATTGGCATACGGGCTTCCTTTCTTTATGAATATAGATCAACATTAGTTGCTTGTGAACTTCTTGAAATTTAGGGTCGATACTAAGCTCTTTGTCTGATGCAAATGCTCCTCCCCTAAGAAATGATAATATCCTTGTTTTTCGTTGTAACCAGTAATAATCTTATGTGCTTGAAGACTGGTTTAATGGTACTCCGATATTGCATCTGAGTTATCTGATTTTCTTATGTGCATATGGGTTTTTATTTTCCCTTTCTTTCTCTGGTTTTTGTCCCAACTGTTGTACCAAAATGCAGTGCTTCACACTTGTAAGTTGACTTGTATCACCATGCAGGCTCAAGTCATGTTATCTGAGATATATCCAGGAGGTTCTCCGAAGACAGGCTCCACTTACTGGGATCAGATCCATGAAGTAGGCATCATCTCTGTGTCACGCCGTGTCCTCAAGCGTCTACATGAGTTGTTGGAACAAGTAAGTTAACTTATGAGAATATAAAGATATTTATTGAACAGTGCTCCTCTTTGATATCAGGTACAGGGTTGATTGTTTATGTTACATTAAAATGTCCAACAACTAGTTCTGGAGATATATTCACCTACATAGTATAGTTTTTGTCTCAAGATTTCTCTATCTCCTTCATACAAATGCACCATATAGTAGTGACAACCATGAACTTCCGTGAGGACTTTTATGACATGGTGGCTTCCAAGGGGAACCTCCTCTTTTACTCCTTTTTCACTTCATTATCCTATAGAATCCTTTGTTCACTCGTTCTAGTTGAGATCGACTTCGTTATTTCTGAATTTAATAAGGCAAATCATTGGATTCAAAGGATAAAAGCTATGGAATTGATTTTATCATTGAATTTACTTATGAAAGGGAAAAAAGAAATTAACATAGCCTTCCTTTGCTACATATAATATTTATATTTTTCTAAATTAGGCAAATAATGGAATTCTATCCCCAGAAGTAGTACGTACATTTGATTATTCATTTTCCTTTTTCCTCAGGAAAATTTGTATTGATATTGCTCCTCTTGATCCTTATATTTCAAAATTTTATTTATTTATTTATTATGGATGCTTAGTGTATATGTGCCTGATAGTTCTTCTCATGTTGATCTCATCGCTTACGTATTCTTATAGGACGATAATCCAGGTCTCCAAGCAATTCTCTCTGGGGAGATTATCATTTCAACGTCAAAGGAATTGATTCGTCAGGGACAAAAGGAGCGTGCTCTTGCTATGCTACATCAGATGATTGAAGATGCTCACATGGGCAAGAGGCAGTTTCTGAGCGGTATCCTTTTAAATTGTTTTGTGGCATCCGGTTTATACCTGTACTGCGTTAGATGTTCCTGCAGTTCTGATGCATCTATCTCCCCTAAATTTACAGGTAAGATTCATAATCTTGCTAGAGCTATTACTGATGAAGAAACAGAACTAAATCTTTCAAAAGGTGATCACCAATATATAGAACGGAAAGTTATGGCTGATCTTGATAAGGTTGGAGTTCTTGGGCTTGGTTTAAAAGTTTCCAAACAGGTGCCTGTAAGTTCAGCAAGTGGAGAAACTAGCATGCAGCCTGTTGGTTATGATATAAAAGATACTGGGAAGAGATTATTTGGCCCATTAAGTGCCAAGCCTACAACATATTTATCGCAGTTTATTCTTCATATTGCTGCAATTGGTGACATAGTTGATGGGACTGACACAACCCATGATTTCAACTTTTTCTCTCTTGTTTATGAGTGGCCCAAAGACGTAAGCCTTTCTATCATCTTTGCTGAGCATTAGCTTTTCTGGATTAATGTATGTCTCTTTAATTATCTCACTATGGTATTCCTCAACTGTAATTCTAGGCTGCGTAAATCCATTCAAGTACCTGAGGCGCGTTAAAGAGAACCTACATTCAATAGTGAAACCATATATCAAGTACTTTTATGACATAACATGCAGCCATGCATCACATCAATATGAAACTGTTGAAAAAGTAGAATTGTTTGTGTCTATTTGATGAAACACTGTTCTAGGAGTTTTGTAGAACTTGCAGTAGAGATTAGATTTATTTGAATATATCCACTTGACTGACCTTCATAACTTTTCTGAGGTGGGTTTTATAGGACATGCCTGGATTTCCGGATAACTAATGGAATATAGAACTCATGTAGAGCACATAAACAACTTTGTTGATGATGCCATTTAGTGAATTTTTCTTGATTAGATTTAATAGTATCAGATAAGTCCAATTTCTTGAAGCCTGATCTTTTGTTCAATCTTGATAAGATATTCACTATTGTGACTTTGAGATTGATGAGTTGCGAAACAGTTGTATCACTTTATGATGTGAATGGCACTGGAAACAATTGACAATTATCCTTTCTGTGATCAAATTGTAATGCTCAAGTCTGCACTTGACCTGATTATGAAATCTTGACCTACTTTTATCTCCATGTTAGTAGAGATGTCTTCATGCTTTACCCTTGTGTATCTTTTCAGCTTCTAACTCGTCTGGTCTTCGATCGAGGCAGTACGGATGCAGCTGGAAAGGTAGCTGACATTATGTGTGCTGATTTTGTCCATGAAGTCATCTCAGCATGTGTGCCTCCTGTATATCCACCACGCTCAGGTCATGGATGGGCATGTATACCCGTTATTCCTACCTGCCCTAAGAATTGCTCAGATAATAAAGTACTTCCCTTCACATCTAAAGAAGCTAAGCCTAATTGCTATAGTCGTTCCTCAGCAACTTCTGGAGTCCCTCTGTACCCTCTCCAGTTGGATATTGTAAAACATTTAGTTAAAATATCTCCAGTGAGGGCTGTGTTAGCTTGTGTTTTTGGGAGTGGTATCTTAAATATTGGCAGCGACTCTTCTATGTCTAATTCATTAGATGATGCACTATCGCCAGCACCTGATACTGATAGACTATTTTACGAGTTTGCTCTTGATCAATCTGAGAGGTAATACATGCTTTGGACACCTTCATATTAAGGTTACTTTTTGAATCCATAATTGATTTATCTAAATGCTAACAGGTTCCCAACTTTGAACCGTTGGATACAAATGCAAACTAACCGCCACCGAGTTTCAGAATTCGCTGTAACATGTAAGCAAAAGGCTAATGATGGTGAGGTGAAAGCTGATGGAAGAACTGCTGTTAAGAGAATGCGTGAGCATGATAGTGACACTGAGTCTGAAGTTGATGACGCTGTTGGTAGCAATAATATTTCAACAGCTTTATCAGACATCAGCAGCCTCAGCAGTCAAGGTGGTGCAGCTTCTGTTCCACGGCAGGATTCCTCACAATCTGACACTGTTGAGCTTGATTCAACTGTTTATCTGTCCCTGGACTGGGAGAATGAAGAACCCTATGAGAAAGCTGTAGAGCGGTATTACTTATTTTTTTCTGTGTGTTTTGGCTTCTCTCCTTTATTTCAGGGGTGTGGAAGGAGTGGGAACGGTTCCAGTAATCATTTTTTCCTTTCATCATTTTATTTGTGTTATATGGGTTTTCATTTGGAGCTAAGGAGTAATGAAAGAAACAGAGAGGCTGCTGTTGTGACTTCTGAGGAGAATAAAAAGGGAAAGTTATCCATAAGCCTATAGGGGTTTTTAGTAGTTTCTACTTTGTTAGAAATTGTCTCATGTACAAACTCTCTTTGAGTTTGTTTTAGAGGAGCACAATAAGAGGCCATTCTGAAGCTGTGGTCCTAGCAAAGTGGGTTATTGGGAGGGAAAATATGAAAGGTGTGTTGGGCATACAGCTTTACCTGTGGATGCTATTGAGGCTTGAACTTGCCTCCTGGAGGTTGCAAGCCCAAGACTCACTATAACATCAAAAGTGCCTCTTAGAAAGAAAAGCTCAATCCCTAGTTATTATGGGAATATGTAGAATACCTGCCTATTCCCAGAAGCTTCCCCAACTGTTTGCTTCTTCTCCACTCTTTATTTGCAACACATTTTGCAATTCTCTCAGCTTAATGAACTTTTAATACAGATTGATTGGTGAAGGAAAGCTAATGGATGCTCTTGCACTTTCGGATCGTTTTTTACGTGAAGGGGCCTCAGACCAGTTACTCCAACTACTCATTGAACGTGGAGAAGAAACCCGTTCATCATCTGGACAGACTCAAGATTATGGAGGCCAAAGCATCTGGAGCAATAGTTGGCAGTATTGCCTGCGTTTGAAGAATAAACAATTGGCAGCTAGACTTGCCCTCAAGTATGTGTCATTTTCTACTCTGACTACTATAACAAGTGCTTTCCAGACCATTATTTGTAGTACAGTTTCAACTGCACACTTCACTTTCTTCATGAATCAATTCATTTTTACTGGGCGTGTGCATGTGTGTGTGTCTGCAGTTTCAAAGCTGTTGTCTATTGCAAATCGCTAAATGTATGAGAACAAGGATCTGATATAGGTCTAAATGAGGCAAGAAAATGCTAATATTGAGCTGAATGGCATTGTTGTTTGTTGTTGTAGTCGTTCATTGTTCAGTAAGTAATCTGAGGTTATAGTCTTACCCTCCTACCCATGTTCTCTAAGGAATCTCACTTAGATCAAGGCTGTTAGGAAAAATCTTTCTAGAGCTTCTAAATAATAAAGAGTACATGGGAATTAATATGCTTCTAGGTACTGCCAATTTTAATGTAGTTTGGAAATTAACTGGTGTATGAAAATTAATGTTGCTAACAAGGTAACAAACTATGGAGAACTCACAATTTAGTGACATGCTCAGTTGATTAAAAACATGGATTGTGCCTTTTTCTAAATAATATAGAATCGCTTTTTAATAATATTCAGAAACTTGAGATTAAGAAATAATAGTATACTTACTAGTTATATGGGCTCCTCTGTGACACTTACATGGAAATAGAACAATGTGTTCTGTGAAAATTCTCTACCTGAGTTTGTAGCCCTGCACCTACTATACTTGATCTCAAATGTAGCAAATTTTCGTCCAGGTATATGCATAGGTGGGAACTTGATGCTGCTTTAGATGTACTCACCATGTGCAGCTGCCACCTGCCAGAGAGTGATCCAGATAGGAATAAGGTACTGGTTTTTTATACGTAATTTGTTTCGGTAACCTCTACAGATGCTGGGATTTGTATTTATTCTGATGTAAATGGTGGAACTTCTTTCTTTTCATGACTAGTATTTGGCTTGTGTTTATATTTGTTATGCAATGACAATATTCTTCATGTACTTAGATTGTGCAAATGAGACAAGCTTTGCAGAGGTACAGCCATATATTGAGTGCAGATGATCATTATAGCAGCTGGCAAGAGGTTGTAGCTCTCTTTTCCTTGATGAAACAGAAAATGTTGAAATTATTGAGAAATTTGAGTTGTGATTTCATTTTTCTGAAAATTTTAATCTATGGTTGATTTGAAATGGCAGGTCGAAGTGGAGTGTAATGCAGATCCTGAGGGGTTAGCACTTAGATTAGCTGGAAAAGGAGCTGTTTCTGCTGCTCTCGAAGTGGCCGAGAGTGCAGGATTATCAATAGATTTGCGGAGAGAACTACAGGGCCGACAACTTGTGAAGCTTCTTACTGCAGACCCTCTTAGTGGTGGGGGTCCTGCAGAAGCTTCACGCTTTCTCTCTTCATTACGTGACTCTGATGATGCTTTACCAGTTGCAATGGGTGCAATGCAGCTATTACCAAACCTACGGTCAAAGCAACTTCTTGTAACTAAGTCCTCTCTTTTGAGATATAATCTAATTACTAATACAAACTTCTCAGTGTGTATTTTGGGTAAATAGTATTTTTTTGTTCATTTATGAAGGTTCACTTCTTCTTGAAACGAAGAGACGGGAATCTATCAGATGTTGAGGTTTCCCGGCTTAACTCATGGGCTTTGGGACTTCGTGTTCTTGCTGCCTTGCCGTTGCCCTGGCAGCAAAGATGCTCTTCCCTGCATGAACACCCACATTTGATATTAGAGGTTTTACTGATGAGGAAACAGCTGCAATCAGCTGCTCTGGTATTATAAATTTGTGCTATTGTACCGTCTTTAGTTCAATACATGATTCTTTTGAGTTATTATACAAAAATCTCTGAGCTCATAGCTCCTAAGCTAGCAATAGATAACATCACGGCTTTGGTAGTTCAAGAGTTCTCTGCACCTCCATTTTTCAACATCATAAGTTTTTCTTGGATGATATTTGTGTGCAGATCCTCAAAGAATTTCCATCATTGAGAGAAAACAGTGTCATCATATCATATGCTGCTAAAGCTATTGCAGTCAGTATAAGTTGTCCCTCCCGAGAACCACGGATTTCTGTATCTGGAACAAGACCTAAACCAAAAACGAGAACAGGTGTGCCTGCAAGGTCATCTTTTAGCAGCAGTTTAAGCAACTTGCAGAAAGAGGCTCGCAGAGCTTTTTCTTGGGCCCCACGGAATACTGGAGAGAAGAATGCTACTAAAGATGTACAGCGGAAAAGAAAGAATTCTGGATTGTCGCAATCTGAAAGAGTTGCTTGGGAGGCAATGGCCGGAATTCAAGAGGATCGGGTTTCATCATATTCGGGAGATGGACTAGAACGGCTCCCTTCTGTTTCAATCGCTGAGGAATGGATGCTAACTGGTGACGCTAGTAAGGATCAAGCTGTTCGTGCAGCACACCGATATGAAAGTGCTCCTGATATTATACTTTTCAAGGTATCCTGGTTGATACTGTCAATTTCAGTTCTTAATATTTGGAAATTGAGTGTTGTAATATGCTTAGGTTTCAAGCATATTTATTACTGTAATTTTGGAAGTGATGGCAGGTCATGTCTGCAACGGTTTAATCTGTAGTAACTGTTAAAAGTTTAAACAGAATTACACCAGCATTATGGGGTTAATATACTCGTGCTTGGAGACACTTGATTGCAGAATTATACTGTTGTTCTTTTGGCAATAGCATTTGGAGACGCTTAATTGCAGAATGTACTGTATCTTTTTTTGGCAATAGCCTTTCAAGATGCTTAATCGCAAAATTGTACTCTGTTTTTAATTTTGGCTTGTGTACTTGGAGCTTATACTGGTTGCTGACGCATAGATGTGATTGAACATGTTTCCTATTTGTGAAATAACTAAGAATCTTATAATTAGTTTTACTTGCATGAACTTTCTTTTTCCCTTTAAGTATGCCTTGGTCCACTGAATTTTAATTTTCTATTTTCTAGGCTTTACTTTCACTGTGTTCTGATGAATTGGCATCAGCAAAAAGTGCTTTGGATTTATGCATGAATCAGATGATGAATGTATTGAGCTCCCAACAATTACCCGAGAATGCATCCATGGAAACAATTGGTCGGGCATATCATGCTACTGAGACATTTGTACAGGTGTGTATACCAGCTGAGCTTTTAGTTTGGTTAAGATGGTAACTTATTCTTTTGAAATAGTCACGGTTAAAAGTGACATATTAATTTAGAAAGTTCGTATGCATAAGCACATAATTATTTTGTTGCCTTTAGATCAAGATTTTGTGCCAATGCAGTTGTATTATTGACTTGATTGCACATGCAGGGGCTACTTTACTCTAAATCCTTGCTGAGGAAGCTTGCTGGGGGGAGCGACTTGTCTAGTAACTGCGAAAGAAATAGGGATGCAGATGATGCATCTTCAGATGCTGGTAGCTCTAGTGTGGGTAGCCAATCCATGGATGAGCTATCTGAAATCTTGTTACAGGCTGACATTTGGCTAGGACGTGCTGAGTTGCTTCAAAGCCTCTTGGGATCAGGAATTGCTGCATCTCTTGATGATATTGCTGATAAAGAGTCATCTGCCCGCCTTCGTGACAGGTTGATAGTTGATGAACGGTACAGTATGGCTGTATATACTTGCAAGAAGTGCAAGGTAAATGTTGTTTCCAGGGGGTTCTATGTCGTTGTATTAGTGCTGCTCTATTTTTGTTAAGTTGAATTATGAATCTTGGCCTTCTTTCAGATTGATGTTTTCCCAGTGTGGAATGCATGGGGACATGCATTAATTAAGATGGAGCACTATGCGCAAGCTCGTGTTAAGTTCAAGTATGTTAAATCTATTCGCGCCTCCATTATTATTGCTTTGTTTGTCGGCAAGTATGATGTCTTTTTCTTAATTTTTACAGACAACAGTGTGTTTTCACTCTTTGTTCATTATTTGATTGTTTCAGACAAGCTCTTCAATTGTACAAGGGTGACCCAGCGCCTGTCATTCTAGAGATTATTAATACAATTGAAGGAGGTCCACCAGTGGATGTGTCAGCTGTTCGTTCTATGTAAGAAGAGATGCAACTTTCATTGTCACACAGATAGCATCTTGTGATTTATCTCACTTTCATTTGTGATAAATACATAGGACTTGAAATCATTTAAGTATTCTTTCTCTTGTCAGTAACATAAAACTGCAAATACTGATTACAATGAGTAGTTTCTGTTCCTAACATAACTTCTTCGTAACAATTGAAGAGTTAGGAGCTAGTCAATTTACTATAATATTGATGGTAAAAGATAAAGCCATTCAGAACAATTTCTACTTAATTTCCTTCTACTTTTTTTTCCATAATTGGAATTGCATGTTATAAAGTAATTTATTTTGATTTCTTATGATAGATTAAGAGAAATTCTGATTCCAATAGTACATAATAATGGCATTCTTTATCCTTCGTTTACATATCTAAGGCCTAATTAAGTACTCATTTTTCATATCATTCTGAATTTATTATCCAATTGCCACTTCAAATATATAAGAAAAATATTTTCCAAGGGTGACACTGAGATTGGTTTAGATATTTATGGAGGCTTAAAGAAAATTCATATCCTTTGTGATCTTTACAATTTGGTTTTGGTTAATAATGCTATCGTGAATGTAGCGTCATGGTGTGTGAATGATGTAAGAGTCCTTGTGCTCTATATTAGTTTGCTTATGTTTCTCTCAATCATTTTTTCACACTTCTACCAGCAGAATAATAGGCATCAGTTGCGGTTAGGCCAGTAAAATGTTTTTTATGTATTCCTTTTCAGATTGTGCTCCTGCATAATTAGTTAATGTACAAGCAGTATTACCTTTTCTTAGTAATCAGAAGCTGGGGTCCATATTCTTATTTTTGCAAAACGAGTTCCTTGCGGGTGTAATCATGTATTATGTATCTAACTATGGACTTCTATACTTCAGGTATGAACATTTGGCTAGAAGTGCACCTACGATCTTGGACGACTCTCTTTCTGCTGATTCATATCTTAATGTGTTATACATGCCGTCAACATTTCCACGTTCAGAAAGATCTAGGCGTTCTCAGGAGTCTGCAAACAATAGTTCAGCTTTTAACTCTGACTTTGATG
Source organism: Ricinus communis (assembly GCF_019578655.1). NCBI lineage: Eukaryota > Viridiplantae > Streptophyta > Magnoliopsida > Malpighiales > Euphorbiaceae > Ricinus > Ricinus communis. The sequence continues at coordinate 31,226,808 of NC_063258.1, forward strand.
ATGGACCTCGTAGCAATCTGGATAGCATTCGTTATGTGGAGTGCGTTAATTACTTACAAGAGGTAAGCTAAATTCTCTCTCCATGCTGACACATATCCTTACTTTCCATATATGTAAGCTTTTAACTAAATCAATGCGCTATGTGCGCGAACATGCTATTGGTATTTTTTGGTTATTCTTTCTAGACCTAATAAATTGTCAGTATTCCAAAATGGGAAACTCAAAACCTCTTATTAGAATATGTTTTTACATTCATGCTCGGAAATATTGCTACAGAGCTGGATTTACTTTTATCATATTTTATCACCGGATAACTACAATTTTTGATCCGTCAATTACCTTCTCTTATTGAACTTTGCAGTATGGTCGTCAGCATTTGCTTGGCTTCATGTTCAGGCATGGTCACTATACTGATGCCTGCTTGCTGTTCTTTCCACCAAATTCTATTCCTTCACCCCCACAACCTTCAGCAATGGGAGTTGCAACTTCATCTTCGTCCCCTCAAAGACCAGATCCTTTAGCAACTGATTATGGGACTTTTGATGATTTGTGCGATTTATGTATTGGTTATGGTGCCATGTCTGTTCTGGAGGAAGTGATCTCGACAAGAATGACATCTGCAAAACAGGAGGATGTGGCAATAAACCAACATACTGCTTCAGCCCTTGCCCGCATTTGCAGCTACTGTGAAACTCATAAGCATTTTAATTATCTATACCAATTTCAGGTACTCAAATACTTCTTTTCATGGTCATTTATTGAAATTTGGTTCTTTGGAACTGAACTGTAAAGTGCAAGGGATATTGGGCAAGAGATGCTCTTCATGTACATAAAAATGTATAAAATGCTTTCATCCGATAGTATAGATGGACTTTTTGGGATGCTAAATGCGTGATTCGTAGTTTTTAATCTGATTCGTTCTGGTGATATATTTTCTCTTCATTTCTGTATGCTAGAAACACACTCCCTCTGGGGCCAACCAAAGTTCTCCCATTCTCGTGGATAAATTATTTAGCTTTATTAGCATAAATGACTAAGCCAAATTACTTGAAGAGGGATATGTAGGATGTCAAAGTTAGGGTTGAAGACATAATGAAAGCAGAAAAAGACATGACAGATTGAAAGGAGGAAAATAGAAGTGCTTCAGAAATGTTTCGGATCATTAAATTAATCAATGTTAATTCAAATTTTTATTTTCATGGAATAGGAAAAATACTTAGATTGAAGTTCTTTTTTGTGATATGGAGGATGAGATGTTGCATGTAATATCCTTTTGTAAGATTGGCATTGTTATTTTTTGATATCATTATTTTTTTTCTCTTTTCCTAAACACATTGCAGAATTTTATAAATTAATACATATTGCTTTTAATACCAGTAAATTATGAAAATTAGAATAAATACAATGAAATGATGGAAACTGTTTTGGAGACAATATGAAGGACATTGTTCAATTTTCAAGAGTAGAAATTCTCCTATTGCTAAATTTTCCACTTCACATTTGCTGATAGATAAAGTTTGAAAGAAACTTGAAGCCATTACAATGCTAAGGTGTTTGAGCACACGAAGATGTTTCAGAATTATAGTTGACCATGTGTAGTTCAATAACCTTTGGTGTATGTACCTGTGGTTTACTTAAATTTGCTTCAATATTCAGGTAATCAAGAAGGACCATGTTGCTGCTGGACTCTGCTGTATTCAACTATTTATGAATTCTTCTTCACAAGAGGAAGCTGTTAAACACTTGGAAAATGCAAAGGTAACTGATTTCTTATTGTTCGTGCTACAATCTTATTGTACTTTTGAATGTATCCTGTTTTTATGCAAAAAAGAAAATGCCGCAAAAGGATAAGATTTGGGGTTTGATTGTTTGATAAAAGAAAGAGAAAAAAAGACATTATTAAAAGAAGATTGAATTGAAAGAGGGAGGAAAGTTTAAAATAGGCTTCCTACAATAAGAATAATAAGAATATAGAAGAAGTAAACATCTTGAAAGGAAAGTTCTAACAATAGTGCAATTTTATATGTGTTTACATGTTTTGTCCATGTTTATAGAAAGAAATGCTTTTGGTTTTTAAAGTGCTGCTGGCATGTGCACCTCTTTTTTAATATGTGAATTTGAGCTGCTTTTTCAATTTTAATAGTTCTTATATTATCTTTCTTTTGGGTGCAGATACATTTTGATGATGGACTATCAGCTCGACATAAAAGTGGAGACTCTACTAAGCTCGTGATAAAGGGTGTCAGAGGGAAAAGTGCCTCTGAGAAGCTCACAGAAGAAGGCCTTGTCAAGTTTTCTGCTAGAGTAGCTATTCAGGTAATGATGTTCTCTGCTGCTGATTTTTGTTGCTAGTTTCAAAGATCCATGGATAAATGAGGTTGCTAAGATGGATGAGCAGGCCTATGTAGATGGATGGTCTCTGTGATGAGTGCATTAGGGAAAAGGTAGGAGTGATACCCATTGAGCAAGCTGAGAAAATGGAGATTGAGATGGGCTGTTCATGTGAGTCGTAGGCCAGCTAATACTTTGGTTAGGAAGGTTCATTATGTACTGGTGGGCGGAGTAAAGGAAGGAGGGATAGACCTAAACTAACATGGAGAAAAATGGCAAGTGGATCTAGTGGCTTTACATCTTTGGAAGGATATAGCCTGAGACCACATAGAATGTAGGATAATGGCCAAACCTGAAGTTGCTAAGACTAAGGTTTGGTTGACTTGAGTTGAGTAAATGAGGTTTGTACCTTTGTTATCACAAGAAAAGGAAGAATATTATATAAGTCAATATACCATTAAATTCGCTTCAATATCCAAGATTCAAATCTACAGTCTAACCCAACCCCAGAATCTTAGAACAAAAGCATCTTCTATACCCTTTCTTCATTACAAATTAAGTGCCCATCCTAACTTTTAGAAGGCTTGTTACCATTTCTTATAATAAATATAGTTCTTGTACGATTCACTTTTCATATTGTTTTGTAAATTATCTTTTTTGTTTTATGATGCTATATTACAATAAAGATTTTGATTAATTATATGCTCATACTGTATCATAACAAAGGTAAGAGTTGAAGTTTTTATGTTTTACCCCATTAGATGTGGCTGTTATGTTAAAGTTCTGTTGTTGAAGATCAGATCTGAAGTACTAAGATAATGGTGGGAAATAAAGAGCAGCCAATTTACATATTTGCTGTCATCATTTTTCCAGATTACATTTACTTTGGTTACTCATGCCTGACTATCTGGCTGATATATAATTGTAACACTGTAGGACTTCTTTTATGATTAGTAGTTTTTGATCATGGACCGACTGACAAGTCAAGATTCATGTGGTTGTTCAGTATTTTCTTTAAATTTACTATCAAAATGAAATTGTAAAATTTCAAGCAATTTAAGCTGCTTTCATTCTCAGTAAACTAATTATATTGGCTTTTGTTGACTATTTCAATGGATTTTGTTTATAGCTGGAGGTTGTGAAATCCTCAAATGATCCTGATGAGCCCCAGTGGAAACATTCACTTTTTGGAAATCCAAATGATCCAGAGACCTTCAGGTCAGTGTGCTGGCTTTAATAGTTAAACTATTGTACAAAGAAACATTTGTGAAGATTCAACTGATCTATTTTGGCTGCGAGTTTTACATGGATTAATGTTGAACTTACACTTTGTTTCTTAATGTTGAACTTACACTTTGTTTCTTCCATTGTGTTAATCAGTGAAAAAGTTGCTTTGGCAAGATGATAGAATGTACTAAGAAGGAAAGAAAAAATAGAAGTAAATTAACTTTGGAACTTAAACACATCTAATCGGTAAAGTGAAGGATAGAGAAAACGGAAAACCTGTGGGATTCATGTTTACGCATCTAATGAATATTTGATTTGATTCTAGAATCCAAATAATGAGAGTTCTTACTGAATGATGGGTATCTTATGAGGCCCCTATCTGTTTAAGGCTTAAAGATCAGAATTTTACTAAATTATTCGTGCTTACTTTTTTCTCTCTTGACCAGAAGTATGGTAATGTTCATAAGAGATTGCTTATCTGCTATACTTTTTGATTCACAGGAGAAGGTGTGAGATTGCAGAGAAGCTTGTAGAGAAGAACTTTGATTTGGCTTTTCAAGTAATTTATGAATTTAATCTTCCAGGTAACAATTTCTCAACAACTTATTGTCATTTAGCAGTTATCACAAACAGTATATTTCAGAGTTGTCTCCCACATTCCAATTCTTCTACTTGCATGTTGCAGCTGTTGATATATATGCTGGTGTTGCTGCATCACTCGCCGAGAGGAAAAAGGGCAGCCAACTAACTGAGTTTTTCAGAAACATAAAGGGAACTATAGATGATGATGATTGGGATCAGGTAATATGATTACATTGCATTCTTTATGGTGTTCAATGGAATAGCAGAAGTGTAGTTTAAATAGCATTTGATAGATGAAAATTGTAGAATTTTTATTCCTAATATTGGAGCATCATCATTCTAATTTAATTCAAGGCACATCGATTGAACTAAATTAAAGTCTAAGCTTGTGTCTGGATACAATCTTTCAAAATTGTACAAGGAATTGGACTTTGTGAAAAGTAGATAAAAAAAGTCAATGACCAAATATTGAAGTGGATATGTGAAATATATCTGTCAGTATCTCAAATTCACCATCAAACAATTCTTCATCCTCATTCTTGAACTGAATCTCCTGAATGTGCCAACTGAGGAAAATCTGTACATTATAAACGCCAAAACTAACATTAAATCCTCCACTTCAATCCTCAGCTATCAGAGTATTTGTTCATCTATATTATTTGATCGGGGTCTGACCAATGGTTTCAATAAAGTAATGGTAAAATATCTATTTGAGTTTTTTTTGGAAGGTCATGCAATAAAGGGTTTGCCTGCTGCACAAAGTGCTTCCCTGCTAATGCAAGGGGGTGGAGGAAAGGTTGGGTGGATATATAAGCAGCTTTCCTCTTGCATTCAGGTCATCAATAGAACATCTTTATTGGTTGTTCCAAGACTCAAACTCATGGAAGGTCATATAATAGATTACTATAATTAGGTTAACTCATCTGTTGTCACTCCCCTATCTTTTGTAACTGAAATATCAGACTGGTACTTATGCCTTAGGTGATCTGGAGCTTAGGTTCCTTTGGCATCTGAAGTAAAACGTTCTTGATTAGAACTAGAAGTATGGTAATGCTAGTAGGCTTCATTGGTGTTTATGTTCTTGCCTATGCATCTCTATATTTGTGTGTGTTACATCTGCCTAGACACCTCATGCAATTATGCGTAGAAGAATACTGTTGCAGCAAAGTGTACTATATGGCATGTACTCACTACTCCCTGTAATGAATTTGAAAGGATGATAAAAAGAACATCACCTTTACTGTCAGCAGGACTAGATAAAGAACAAATAACAGTATGAGCTAATTTACATGATCTATGTTGGTTATAATATTGACTAAGACAAAGTATGGGAGTTTGATTAGGTTACAAAATGATAATTGATAAAGCTGATGACACAATCATGTAATTTAAGTCGTTTCTCTGTTGCAAATACTCAATGCCTGGGAATAGTTCCTGAAACTGGAATTATTTTTATGTATTTACTTTTTTCACCTTGCCATAGTGTGGCTTTTATGATGAAATTTAAATATTTTTGCGTAGGTCTTGGGGGCTGCAATTAATGTATATGCAAATAAACATAAAGAACGCCCTGACCGTCTCATCGACATGTTAACCAGCAGTCACAGGTAATGTTGTGTATATGCTTGTGTTGACTTAAGATCAATAAGGAAAATAAGTTAGTTGATCAGATAAAATGAGCATGAATGGGTAATACAATACTACTCTTGAAGAAGATTATGGAGGACAGATTTACATATGTTCTGACATTTATGTTTTCTGCACAAAAGTGATCACTTTCTAGACTCGGTTTCACATCCTTGCATTTGGCAGCCTGGGTGTGGAATATATCATGTTTACCTACTAGACACTGTTGACATGAATTTTTTACTACACCTCAATGCCAAAAATATCAAACTTTAATCTTTAAAATCTTAAAATTTTGATTGCATTTTAGTTTTTAAAGTATTCTATTATAAAATCCATCCCTCAAAAACTCACTCTTCAACAAATGGTATTTGGCGGGCTAAATTAATTAGTGTTGAAACAGCATGGATAAAAGTGTATTAAGCCAAACCATGGGAATTTTAATTCTACTCTATATCATGTTATAATTTACTTTTTTCTTCATTTTATTCTACTCATTTTCTTGTCTTGTCTCTGCAGGAAGGTATTGGCCTGTGTTGTCTGCGGTCGCCTAAAAAGTGCATTCCAGATTGCTTCTCGAAGTGGAAGTGTGGCTGATGTTCAATATGTAGCTCATCAGGTAATTCTCATAAACGAAGATTTTTCTGCTAAACTTGTGTCACACTGTCACCATAACAAATTGAAGATCTTCAGAAATTTAAAGGAGAAGAGGATTATATCTATGCATGTTCCCCTGATCTGCCTGCTCAGAAAATCTAATTTGGTGCCAAGAATGCTCTGTCTCCTCATTTCTGCTTTCCATGTAAATTTTTTTTTGTTAATTTAATGCTACTATATAAATGTGCTCAGATGCTATACATCACCTGGCTGTTTTACCCATCCAAGTTTAGCACTGACTTGTGCTTTACATGTTTGCTGTGCAACATAGTTCATGCCTCTTTTCTATTTTTTACGAAGTTAATCGCCCATTAGTAACTCATGTTGGTTAGATGCGCACTGGTAACTCATGTTGGTTAAGTCGAGCTTTTACACTGGTGCTTACCTTAATGGCGTCATCCCATGAGGCTCCTCACTTTGAAAGGATCAGGAAAGGCCATGACTTCCATTATACGCAGCCTTCCTTTTGCTTCTTGGCAGAAAGTCTGTTCTTATGGAAAAATTTGTGACAAACCTTACTTTTTCACCAAGGTCCAGTATGTAAAGTGTGAAATGTTTGCCGATGCTGTTCCTGTGCTGCAGTCTTTCTGAGGCCAAACCAATTAGCTTTGGCTCCATCATGCTGAATTATCTTTAAAGCTGTGAGGTTATGAGATCAAATCTCAATCAGAGCCCAACTAAAAGGGACCAAACAAATTCAGCTTCCTTATAAAGTCCACGATCTATGGATTGATTTTCTATAGCCATAGGTTGTGAAATACTGCATTCTAAAGCTGGGTCCTTAGTAGGTAGGCAGCTAGGGGGGAAGGGGGAAGGAGCGGCTGGGAAGGAAAACATAGATGCAGTCAGGTTTTCCTTTTACTTTAGTTTCTCAGAGGGAGCAGTAGGCAGTGTGTAGTTGTGGCATGGTGCCCTAGCTATTGAGAGGATAAGGAATGTAGAGTGCCAGCCATGAGGGCCCTGGCCAATAGAAGTCTGTGATTGGATTCCACTTGAAAGGCAAGCAATGAGCTGCACAAAGGATATTCTTTTAGTTTATAACAAAGTTGGACGGCCTTGCCAACTCAGCGATGTAGGCTGTAATTTTGCTAGAGAGGATGGTGATAAATTCACGCCTACATGTGGTGATGCCTGTAGACTGGATGGCATGCGGGTTAAAGATCCCTTACCATCGCCTCTAGTAGAGACCATCTCTTCATTTTAGTGAACTGAGGCAAGAGTGCACAAGTCATGCCATGATTCAAATGCAACCAAGTACTAAGAGCATTATGGTATACCATCTTCACTGATGCTTTGAATTGGAGTGTCCATTTCTAGCCTTCTAGGAGATGGCACCTTGACTTGCCTGATTCTGTGAGATTAACCAGTGTTGTTGGTCCAATACATGCTTTAAGTTCCCATGGCTTAGAATAAGAAGATACTTTAGTTCAGCCACGATTGTACATCTTGTAAATAAATATCTAGATTCAAGGATCCTATTTGAATACTATTTTGACATAACCAGGTTATTTTATATTATATTTAGAATTAATACATAGAAGTTGATGTGATTTTCACTATGTTAGAAGTTGTATTTATCCCACATTGTTTGGTTACTAGGTTCTTATAGTGTATATAATGGATTAGGCACCCTCTTCCTTTGAGCTAGCTTTTGGAAATGATTTCTACCCAAGTCCATTTATCAATAGTATCAGAGCCTGCCTTTTGTCTGCAATGATGGGTTTAGACCGCCCCGTTTGCATATCACACTAAACGTGAGGGAAGGTGTTAGAAATTGTATTTATTTCACATCGCTTAGTTACTAGGCTGTTATAGTGTATCTAAGTGGATTGGATACTCTTCTTTTTAGCTAGCTTTTGGAAATGAGTTCTACCCAAACCCATTTATCACACTAAAAGTCTGAACTGTTCAAATTTGAAAATATCACAAAAATTTGGGTTCCTTGTATGCCAAACAAGAACATAGAATAAGAGTTGCATTCCAAAGCTGTTCCAAAACTAATGCCTTTTTCTGGTTTTCTAGCGGCTTCTCCGTGCATGATATTTTATTAGTTCTCATATCCCTTGCCTACTTTGTTGCAGGCATTACATGCAAATTCACTGCCAGTGCTTGATATGTGCAAACAGTGGTTGGCACAGTACATGTAATTTGTTGGTCAAGAATTTAAATGTCATTCAAGTTACCCTTTGGCTGATACACTTGATCAATCACAGCATTGCCATTGGACACAATAAGACCATAAACATCTGCAGATGTTCCTGAAAGCATTTGGATTTATTCCAATCATTCTTATTCTCTGTGCTGAGATCTTCCATGTTTGCTCCTGTGGAACTGGTTGAGTTGCATTGCACTGTAATAGTAGCTATATCCAGAGGATGTGCAGAGAAGGCAACATTTCAAGGCCTGCCAATATTTACAATTTGATCTGATCTGGTCAAGATTCCATATAGAAAGCATATATAAGTATGTATTCAATTGGAGACTTCTTTGCTAGTAGAGATCACAGTGCAGTAACAAGTAAAATTGCAGCTACGATCCATGCAGGTTGAAGTTGAAGCTGGTATAGTGGGATTTTTCCGGATGTAAGATAGTAGAGCAAAGGCTTCTCAGTTTGCTCTTGCTTAAATCATTTATGATTTATGATGCCTGAAAGGTGTCAAAGGGAAATGGTGTATATTCTTCTGTGTCAATTGGTGCTCGCTTTTTAATTATTATTTTGTTGCTTCTTCCTTCTGGTTCTTCCCCATCCATCCATCCCCTCTTTAATGCCGCCCCCAAGGTCTCATCCGTTTGTGGACATGTAAGCTATTATTCTTTGATATAATTTTTTTTTCAGTTTTTAAGAAATAAATGGCATTATGTAGTATGGATATGGCAGACTTGGTATTTGCTATACTGCAAAAGTTACAAAATCTGCGTGCAGATTGATGAGGGAACCAGTTGTGGCCCATTGTTATAACGCATATTAACTTGCTCATCCTGTTGAGCAAAGCAATCTTGCTATCTGTTGTGATTGTAATCGAGACATGCTGCTTGGAATGTGTTTATTTATTGGAAAGGCTTGACTAGGAAATATATAATTTATCTTAGTGAACGGTGGACAATCATCAATTCTGTCTCTTTCATGAAACCTCTGACTTTTTAAAAAAAAAAAAAAAATACTATCAATGTAGTGCTTAATTTTTAAAAAAAAAATGGAGAATTGGAATGTGGGCACGTTGATGGACGATAATATGGAAGTGAAAAAGAAAAAAAGACGATGAAAAGCTACTATAGGATGATGCATAGAGATGATGGGATGATCCTATTTAGGAGTTTCCATTATAATTTAGAAAATTTTGTAAGAGGAAATAACTATTGTTATTTAAATTTGGTCTGAGCAATAGAAGTCAACTTTATCAACTTGCCTCCAATATACATTTTCTTATTAAATAATGTGTCACAAATATATTTTATTCCAAAAATGGGAATGAAATCTATTTGAAAATCTCGAGTAATATGATTGTCATTCGGTTATGGTTACGATAGACATACGACGATGCCCACGCTTGGTCCTTCTGAACATCCTATGTCTGTATCCTTCTTGTATTATGGATTTTCGATTTATTTTAGTAGAAGATAAAAAGGAAAATAAAAGGTATATTCAATGATCTTAATTACACTTTCATCGTTCTTATTTTAAAACTCAAGAAATCACCTTTGCTTTCAATAAACTTTAATCTTTTTGTGCAAATAATATAAAATCTAATCTAGTTAAAACAATACCATGAGTTTTGCATAATAATAATCTTTAGTCTCCAATTCTTTATTTCATATAACATATGAGAGATTAAATATAAATTTATCCTAAAAATGGAAAACTAAAATGTAATATGCTTAATAAAGTGTAAATGCTTTTGAAAGATTAAGATAACCTAATTAAAGATTTTAACAGAAAAAGATATCCCAATTAAAAAGGATTATTCGGACCTCACCAAATTTGGAAAATAAAATAAAACAAAATTAAGTTGGTATTTGAAGACTCATTTTAAAAGTGTTTTTTATAATAATGTGGAAAAAACCAAGTACAAAGAAGACATCTAATAAAAAGGTGTCCAAGAAGAAGTATTATTAGTATTCCTTAAATCATCAATATTTTCAAGGGGTGTGTTTATTTAATTACCATAATTGCATAGCCCTTAACAGGCGGCAGAAAATGAGAATCCCCTCAAATAGTTTGCATATGTTTTCTTTCCCTAAAAAAAAATTGTCAATACTTAGCAAGCAAGAAGAGCATGATTGGAAGGATTTCAAGTAGTGATCTGACACCTTTCTATACTTTCACAGATCTAAGATTTCGAGTGCTGCATGTCAACTCTTCACAGATTTTTCTATTCACTTTTTTATATTTTCTGTCAATTATAACCAATATACTAAAACACCAATTAGTCTAAGTTATCATCTCCAAGATAGAAGTCTCATAACAAAAAAAATATATATTATTTTCCCCATTACCACCTTCCTCTCCAAAATTCTATGCTTAGTATCAAAAAACTTTAGAAATATAAACAACAATAACATTTCCATCTCTCTCTCTCTCTCTCTCTCTCTCTCTCTCTCTCAAGAATGGCAGACAGAAGGACACCGCTGCCATTGCTGTTTCGAAGGAGATCAAGTACTGACATGATAAAGAATTTGGCAACAGTCTCAAGCAGTCTTCTGCCTGCTTTTGGAACTGTTGTTGATGAATCAAACTTAGAACTCAAGAAATTTGTCATAGCTCCCTACGACCGCAGATACAGGTAGTGAATTTTCAGTTCATGTTTTTTTTTTTTTCTTCTTCTTTTGTGTGTGATCTTTAACTAATGATATCGTGGTGGTGAAGGTTGTGGCAAACATTCCTTGTGGTATTGGTGGTTTACTCAGCATGGGTATCTCCATTTGAGCTAGCTTTCAAGAAAGCAGCTACAGGTTTCATGCCTGCCGATTTGGTGGTTGATGCTTTCTTTGCTATTGACATTATCTTAACTTTCTTTGTGGCTTACTTGGACAAATCTACCTATCTTCTGGTTGATGATCACAAGAAAATTGCTTCAAGGTAATTACTTCTTAATCTTACATAATATTTTATTTTTACATTCCATTCTTTATTATAAGTTAAAAGTTACAGAATTTTCCTTTTTCCTTTTTTACATCTCGTCTTTTTCTTAAAATACTTTACATCAAGTGAAAAGAAACATAGTTGTTCTGGGAACAAGGCAGTTGTCGTTATGCAGGCATAGGCTACAAATAATAGTAATTAAGGTTTTTGTCATCAAGCATGATAATCAAAGTGAATATCATCACGTGAAGGTGGAATCCTAATCTAAATAAAGTCATGCTACCGCACTATATTATTCAGTTAATTGAATCCATGACCATATTTAGTATGTTGGAGTCTGTATTTTCTTCATGTATGAGTAAGGCTACCTCTCTCTGACTTCGTGACAATATGTTATACATACTTTAGAGACTGGTGACTCTATACAACTAGGTAGAAAATTTTTACACAAAGGAGCAAGCAGCTACGCAACAAGTCTTACCGCCAACATGGACAAAATAGGTATCTTAGGGCCAGGCGTACATCAATCTATTCAGAATCTATCCAGGGTTAACTGAATTCAGGCGTGTAAAATTTTTGAATTTCTGACTCAGAATATTTTAAGTATTTGATTCTAAGTAAGTTCGATTAAATTGATAACTCCTCCAGCAATAATTACTTCACTGCCTCCGTATCTTCATGTCTACTTAAAGTATATTCTACGAGGCTTTTAATATTAATGCCATATTTCTACTACAGTGAACCATTTCTGAATCTTTTTTTCCCAGGTATCTCACAAGCTTATGGTTCTTTATGGACGTAGCCTCAACTCTACCATTTCAAGTCATATACAGAATTTTCACTGGCAATATGCACCAAGGACAGGTCTTTAGCTGCCTCAACCTGCTACGGCTCTGGCGACTCAGGCGTGTTAGTGAACTCTTTGGAAGGTATAGTCCGCTATTATTCACCGAACCTCAAAATGGACAGTACATTCCAACTGACGTCACTTGTGTCTTTCTTTTTAATTTCCAGGCTAGAGAAAGACACACGCTTCAGCTACTTTTATACAAGACTCTTTAAACTTGTTAGTGTAAGAATCTTAAATGTCCTTCACTTACCTCTCCATATGCCCACTTATTTCCCATACTTAACTGAATCGTCCCTTAATGTTCTAAAACGATCAGAACACACGTGCACTTGATGCTAATGAGATCTCATTATTCACCTAAATTTATCAATAAAAGATTCAATACGCTTTTGGGTAAAAAAAGTACGAGTTCTGCTAATCTGTGTCCTAACTGAACTCGCTTAATAGTTGGTATCATAACATTTTCTGCAATCAAGGCTTCTCTCCAATCCTAGGCAGGTTACGCTATTTGCAGTCCACTCAGCAGGATGCTTCTACTACTGGATGGCTGCGCATCATAATCCACCAGATAATACATGGATTGGTATTCAGGTCCATGATTTCAAACACAGGAGCATCTGGCTAGGCTACACCTATTCTATTTATTGGTCAATTGTTACCCTCACTACAGTTGGCTATGGAGACTTGCATGCAATAAATACAGGGGAAAAGGTTTTCAATATGTTCTACATGCTATTCAACATTGGCCTCACCGCTTATATAATCGGAAACATGACAAATCTCGTTGTCCACGGCGCAGTTCGAACTTTTGCCATGGTACATTCTCTTCTACTCTGTCTAGACATGTAATTTTTCTTTTATAGCAAATGGTGCGTTATTTAGTTTCACTAAAATGCTGTGCTTTAAAGACCCGTCAATACTAACCAATATCCAAGGGACACTTAGCAGATCAAAAAGTAGAAAGTGCTGCTAGTAAATATTGATGTGTGTGGATCATATGGTTTGACAGAGGGATGCCATAAATGAGATATTAAGATATGCAAGCAAGAATAGGCTTCCAGAAGGGTTGAAGGAGCAAATGCTAGCACACATGCAACTCAAGTTTAAGACAGCAGAGTTACAGCAAGAAGAAGTGTTAGAGGACCTACCTAAGGCAATAAGATCTAGCATTTCTCAGCATCTTTTCCGCAACACTGTTGAAAACGCCTATCTGGTCAAAGGAGTCTCCGAAGATCTCATAACCCAGATGGTAAATATATCCTCTGCACTCCAATAATATCATATAAACAGCGCTGCCACTGTAACTACAAAAGAAATTGCACAATAAATAAATAAAATGAGAATTATGATCAGAACGATAGTCATAATCAACGAACGCAAACAAAGTTATTGGCTTATTGCAACTTTACGAACATCATACTGTATTCCTTGTTCAGGTGTCAGAGATGAAAGCAGAATACTATCCGCCCAAGGTGGAAATTATTTTACAAAATGAATTTCCAACAGATTTCTATATTTTAGTATCTGGAGAAGTGGTAAGGCACCTCCCTTTTTCTCGCAGATATGTCCTGTGTAATCCTGGATGTGAAATCTAAGCTGCCATTCTGCATTTCAAATTGCAGGAGGTGCTGACGCACAAGAATGGAACAGAGCAGGTAATTTTAAATATATGTATCAAACATATTTTTCCGTCAAAGAAAAATAATATTTTCTTATAAACGAGTTCTCAGGGAACAATTTAAGAAACAACTGTTTAACTTTCCCCAGCATACAGCTACCAGCATAGTACAGGCCTGACATCATAAACGTTGTTATCATATGCAGTAATTAAAACCTGGTACGAGTATAACTCCAATTTACATATAGTGACTGCTATGGAAGCAAACCCATAAAACAGTGTCTTACAAATGCTGGCAGCTTTAAGTCAAAAGGCAAAATTTTCCCCAATTGTAATATATTTTTCTGTGCAAAAGTGTATTTAAAGCAATAACATGTAAGAGGCAGCAAAGAAAAAGCATAAAACATGTTTCTCTCTCTTCATGTTATCATTTCCAGTATTACAAATTCCTGAAGTTCTAATGAAATACAAGCATAGGCGAGTTAATACATGGATGAAAAGATGAAACTGAACCCAAAATCCACCCGAATACAATTAGCAAAGTTTCTTGTGTTATTAAAGCCATTTTCATAAATGTCCTCCAGGTTTTGTTAAAACTAGGAGCTGGAGAGATGGCAGGAGAAATAGGAGTTATTTTTAATATCCCGCAGCCTTATACAGTGAGCACCAGGAGGCTTTCCCAAGTCATCAGGATGAGCCATCAGCATTTCAAGCAAATAGTGCAGCCACAAAGTGAAGACGGGAAAATAATTATCTCCAATTTTTATCAGGTTTATTACATCATACAGAGCATATTAATTTAACTCTAAAGCTGATGTAATTGTTCATGTTAACTTCTTTCTTTTCAGTACTTGAAGGGATTAAAACCAGAGATGCTAGAAGAAATTCCCTTTCTGACGGAATTGCTGGGTGACATGAATATAGAGGTAAATCTTCATCTTTGACCATCTTAACTAGTATCGGGCATAAATTATTAAAGAAATGATCTTAGTATATCTATCTCGCTGCAAAAAGAGGAATTTTTGTTATAATATTTTGCAGAAGACCTTTTGGCCTTAAAATTTTGAAATATGTTTTCAAAGATATACTTGACTTCTCATTTTGGATTATTTAACAAAAGAATATGAATATATTAAAGTCGAGGTATACAAGAAGAGGGAGAAAGATAGAGAAAATAAAGGTTGAAAAGAGGAAAACTGCTGATGATAAAGCATTCTGGAAAAGGGAAAAAGAAGAAGGGCAAGGAACAAACTACCTTCATACTTGTATTCCTTTTAAAAGTTTGGACCTAACTTTCTAAACTGAACAGATCGGTTCTAAAACCAGGCTATTGATTTGGCAAATGATTTTGTTTGCGTTCAAATAATTCTTTTAACTAATAAAAATTTTCTTGGACATCTAAAAGACTTATGCCCATATAAATGTTATATTTTGCACCAGAAGGTACATGAAAGCCCATTTCAGCTGGTCTGGACCATCACTTAAGAGCAGTATGGTAGTTCAAGAAATATACATTACCCACTTGCTTCAGAGAAAGGAAAATTATTGGTATAATGAGTCATCGTATAAGTAGTATTGTAATAACTAATTAGAAATATTCATAAAATATAGCGAGAAGTGATAGCGAGAAATTGTAATACTATTCGTGTAGTGAACCATTGTAATACTATGTAGTGAATCATTATATGTATCATTTCCCAGAAAAATGCTATGTACAGCTAATAATGGCCATCGGGAACTGATATTTTAGTTCCATTAATGATATTTGACATCAATATTCTGCCCGATTAGCATATTATTAATGTGAGTCTCATTGCCTGCTCCTTTCAGGGCACAGCAACCGATGAGCAGCAAACAAATTCTGCAGCACTAAATCCTCCCAGAGAAGCAAGTATAGAAGGTAAAAACATGATAAATAAGGACCTTGAACCTTTTGCACTTATACTAACCAAGGTGCTAAAATAAAGAAACTGAAACAGAAGTCTGAAATGTGTGTATGCGCCTCCGCTATCACGCAAACTAATGCAATTACTAATTTCGACCTATTGGACTTATAATTGCAATAAATATTTATTGCTCTTGTATTGAAGAGCTAGTGCTCTGCTCTGTCCAACTAAGATCGCTAATGTCCTTGGGTAATTTCAAGCGGAAGGAAGGTTTTCCGCTCTAGATTAATGATATTTAATCAAACATCAAAACATGTCTCTGCAATTGGTTAGAGAAAGTGAAGTAGAACTACGGCTTCCTCTTACAGTATTGGAAACATGCTTGTTTTCCTAAGACTGAAATCTGTAACTTTTTTGCTAAGAATGAATTAGTTAATTTCTCCAATTTTTTAAAACATAGATTTTCGCTAAAATTAACAGAAGATATAGAAAACCTGTTGGGTCTTAGTATAAGCACTGATCTAAGAATTTTGCAGGAAAAGCAGAAACTGCTAATCCAATATCAAGCAAAAAACCCATAAGGGTGGTAATCCACGGGCATCATCCTGAAGAATGTTCAGAAGAAGGTGACACATCGGGAAAGCTCATTCATTTGCCTGATTCAATTGAGGATCTTCTCAAATTAGCAGGTATTGTCGCACTGCAGTTTCTTATTTTACTTTTAACCAACTATACTGATACACCAAGAGATGTTCTTACTTACTCCTTAGCATATAAAGAACCTTGTGTATTTAGGGTCATAATATTCTCTTGAAACAGTCACTACGAGGTATCTAAGCAGTTTGCCATGAAGATCATTTATGTTTGGCTATCACAATCTCAATCATGTTTATTCACTGATCAGGCTTGGCAAATAAGAATATTATGTAGATAAAATTCATGTTCTCTTAAAACAGTCTCTAGGAGGCATATATGCAGTTTGCTATGAAGGTTAAATTATGCTTCAATCATGTTTATTCACTGATCATTCTCAGCCGATTGAAGTACTTAACCCTCATTTCGTGAGATAGTTGAATGTATGTATGACCTTATCTTTTAGTGCAATGCGATTTCATTTGTCTGTCTAGAGAGAGACTGAAAGAGAGGCCAGTATAATATATTTGAACTTGGTTAAATTTGATGGATGCAGAGACGAAGTTTGGCAAAGAAGGAAACATGATTCTCATGGAAGATGGGTCAGAAGTGGAAGATTTGGCTGCTTTAAGAGAAAATGATCACTTGTTTATTTTCTGAAAGTTAAGACTAGTTTTGTTAATGTTCAGCTATATTTTTGTCTTCGCAAGTGACCCTTCCAAGGACGAAACTCTGTTTCCTCATAAATGCATTTGTTCGCGTCAGTGAGTATATAAGTGTCTACACATACAATATGGTTGATAATAGCACGGCCAGTTGGTCAAGTAAACATTTTGCATGTGTTTTACAAACTCAAATTGCACTTGAACTTACAATTCGGTTTAGCATGTGTTGTTAAGCATATCCAATACAGCATAAGCAGATTTCTGAAACTTCTCCTTCTCTTCCTCCAATGCTTTCTTCTTCTCCACCGCAGAATCTTTACATTTTGCAATCTCCTCCATTATTCCAGCGGAATTTTGATCAATTTCACTGCAGATTACTCATATATGATTTGAAAAAGTAAAAATAGAAAACCTAATTTGATGTCTCAAAAGTGTTATTGTGGATGGCATTTTCAAATTAAAGTAAGACTGATTATCAGCTTACGCTATCATCTTAAGCATGTTTCCCATTGACATCTGGACTTGCTGTGACAAATCTGCAACAAAACGCATAAAAAAGGGAAAATAAGAAACAGAAGCAAGATCATGTTTGATTCTATTTTAATTCTAACAGAAGAGAATACAATAAAATACTTAAGACAGACTCAATTATGTTAAAATAATTGCTTCTAATCCAGAGATCCTTCACGTTTAAGAAACTGTTTCGTGTTAGAAGATTTTCTTTATGTTCTTTTTTACTCTTCTTTTCATTGTATTTTTGCGATGATTATATTGTTGAGTTGTGAGATGCGATTTCTCGTTGTTGTAAGAAACTGAAAAACTCTCAAAACAATATCGTCCCAAAATCAATTCATAAACGCAAGATTAGTACAGAAATTGAACATATTATAATGATCTGACTAGATAAAGCAAAAAAGATATGCATATCTACAAGATGCAAATGTTTATAAAGTCGGTTTTATGAATAATACTGAATCTTAAAAAAAAAAAAAAGTTGAACGGACAAAAGATAATACAGAGTGGAACATGAAAGCGCCAAAAACGAACCGTAGAGGAGAGAAGAGAGCTGAGACTCGGTTTCTGCAGGAGAGCCATGGGGCTGAGGACCGGAATCGCCTTGTGGAGTAGCCATTGCTGCAGATTCTTTTGAAGTTTTCTGCACAGAGAGACAAAAGATAGAGAAGTTGGCGCGAATTTTATTTCAACGAAAAGTTTTTAAAAGTTTTAGTGAGACGAAAACGCCCTTCCGTACCGAAAGTGTAGTACATTGGGCTGGATTTAGGCATGTAATGGGCTTAGTTGAATTGAGCCCTTTCTTTTTTGGTTTACGATCTTATTGTTATTTAGGCTTCGTTTGTTTCACCAAGAAATATTTTTTGGAACCCACCTAAAAGTATCTGTCAATAATATTTTTTATATTTTTGATGTTTAAGAAAATAAATTAAAGAAAAATATGTTTCTAGTCAACATGAGAATCTTATATTTTCGGAGGAAAATAAATTTCCATTTTAAAAATATTAAATAATTATTAAACATAAAAAATAAATTATTTAAAAAAAAATATTTTTCTTATAAAATATTTTTCATAAACAAATTATTTTTCATGAGACAAACAGAGCTTTAGTTAAATAATAGGTAATCACACTGAAATTATAGAACCACAGTAAATAATGGATCTTTTTAACTTAAAATAATGCATTTACCCAGACCCAAAAATCGAACTTCAATTAATAAGGTTTTAGGATGTGTTAGTTTAAATGAGCACCAATCATCATTCCTTGTGTCTATAATTACGGCAATTATGAAGAAAAAAATAATAATAATCGACAAAATGAGTTGTAATAATGGTCCACTCGATGAAAGTCCACCGCGTTAATTATATATAAAGTATAAATCTGTGACTGTGTATGTCAACCCATGGATCCATTTTTGAGTAAGAAATAGAGATAGCATTTCAGAAAAGATAAATCCGTGAGCAGCCCCTGATATATTACCATTAACTGATAGATACATTATTATTAACTAATAAAATTCACTTGCTCTGAACCAATGGTTATAATTAACGCCCACTTACCCATGTAAAATAAACTGTCACATTCAACTAAGTATCTATATTAACCGATCAAAAGAAATCCTTTTTTCTATTATCCTATTAAGGAGATTAAACGACACCAGTTGAGTGAATTGTCAAACATCACAGTAGTCCACTTTTAATACTATTTTAATTTCATCGTTATCATTCAGAATTTAACTTCAACACCTTTGTCGTACTAAGAGACTCGCTTAATTAGTTGAATCGCACTGCTGAACGTATCTTCACCGCCATTCTAACCCCCATTTTTGTCTTATAAAAAACCCAACTTTGAAGACCTTACACTTCATGCATTATCAAGATGAAATTCGCTTTCTTCTGCTGTAATTTAAGTTTCTTCGAATGGGAACTGCTTCTTTTCTTTTCTTTTTATCTATAATATTTCTATCATATAATTGTTTCTGTCACGATATAAAAAAGTATCAGACAGATGAAAATTCCTATACGCCATTCCCAGCATCAGCACATTCTGCAAATCTGTAAGCCAAGTAAAATTTGAGAATGGTTTTCGACCATTGCTAATCAATCTATGATCCCAAATTTACCCGTAAACACAGCAATTAGATGGCAAATTTAGTTGTTAATCCAGCCATTAAGGATCATTATTTAATTGTGGATGTGAAAAGAGCGTATCTTCTGGAGGAGATAACAATCACCTTCAATCTAACTTGTTTAGTATTAATAATACTATTAAATTAAGGTTGTGTTTCTTAATTCTCTATTCTATGAGAATTTTTTGGTACTTGTGGAGGTAGCACCTTAGCAGGCTAGCACGTGTGACTTATAATGTAATCAACAAAATCAATTTTTCTTTTTCTTTTTTTTTATTTTTTTAAAAAAGGGTATTTAATTGATATATTGTTGTCGTTTACTTTGTGTCTGGCAGATGTATGGAAATTCAGAGAACAGTGTTTTTAATACAAAATTCAGAAACACTCCACTATTCTTTATAACTACTAAGAATTTTATCTCATTCATTGGACTGAAGAATAGTCCTACTATAGCTACATATAAAAATTGAAGAATGCACTGTAATTCAACTTTGTCCAATTCTAATTCTATGAAATATTAATCAAACTACCATCCAAATGGATCTTAAACATATCATTATAAACAATAAGAAGAAAAGGGTGTTGTTTGTCTTGTGAGGAAAGGAAATATGGGTGGTTATTTTTGTATAATTATTTATCAAATTCTTATTCTAGAATGATTCTAATGTAATATAGGTATTACAGCACTGTATAATCTTATAAATATTAATATTATTTAATTTTAATAATTTACTAATATAATTAAATATTAAACTAATAAATTATATATAGTATTTAATTATTATCAATTAATAGTCTATAATTAAAAAATAGACTTATGATAATAGAGCGCTACAGTAGTATTCTAGCAAAACTCTTTAATTTAAGACAAAAATATGAGTTGGTTATGCAAATAGTACGGATAATGGGTAATATTTTAATTTTAAATTAAGTATCTTTTTTCAATCATTTCTAAACTTTCACATTACTATTTGTTTGAATTAGTAAATGACTGTTAAATTTACCCAAAAAAAAAAAAAGCACCCTATGATCATATGTTTCACATATTGTTAGAGAATTTGGAACCTTTTGTAATAAAAGAGTTAATTTAAATGAATGTTTAAAATGATGTATGATCTAGCTCTAAATATAATTTATATAATAATACATCATTATCAATATATCTAAATAAATATTAACAGAATTAGTCTGATGATAAATGTATATAACAGTTTAGGAAAATCTCATAACAATTCAGACGTTTTGTTATACCTAATTGGGAAAATGTTGGTCACCACAGTCCTCGAATTGAGGATTGAAATGAAAGAATTAAAAGTCAAATATAAGATTCAGGGCCAATTTTAATTGTAATGAATCTCAATTATCCACTGGAAATGAAAAAAAAAAAAACTGTCAATGGTTTCAATATTATTTTCTTTTATCAACTCAATTAATTTGCTGGACACATCAATTTTATTCTATATTTATCATGATTTATGCCTATTCGTGAATAGTCGGTGCAAAATTTATGATGGATCAATATATTTGTACTATGTTAGGTGGTCTACATTTAATTGACCATTCAAATAATGCTATATTTATCTACTGCTTCCTTATTTTACACGTGTTCTATGTATATTCTGCTTGTGGTTATTTATCATATAAAAAAACTAAGACATTAAATTGATATAAATAATTTTTTAAATAATGTAATTTTCTAATAATACGTTGTAATTCATGACAAATAATTGAAAAAGAATTAGGAATAATGAGATCTCATGTCAATGATTCACGAATTTAGCAAATTGAAAGAAAAAATTATTATTTTAAGATTATACAGTTTAATCACATTAATACATACTGCATGGTTATAATATAACAAAGAAAAATAATTAAAAAAAATTAATTTAATTTCATAGTACCAACAACAAAATTGTTGACATGTTAGTATATTATTTATAAAATTAACAACAGTATTGACGCACAAAAAAAAAGGGAAAAATGAGAATGTACTTCTCAGGAAGAAAAAAGAAAAGCCATGTCAGTGATTTAAGTTACTGTTAATTTAAATAAAATTCACGCATGTTCCTCCTGTAGGAACCATTTTTTTTCCAAGCATAAAACTGATGAATGTGACATGCGATCAAACCAAACTTCCTTTGTTTAAATGTTGTTGAAAAGAAGATGGGGTAAAACATGAAATATCAGTGTCTCATTACTAAATTAAATTAAAGTTTAATAATTAAAATCAGACAAATTAGAGTACAATTGCATTAGTTTTATTATATGGTTCGGATTTGATTAACTATCAAGTAATAAGAGAATTCATATTAAAATTACGTGTTGAAGCTAGGGGATTTAGATTTTAAATGAGTAAATTAATTTTGTTACTGACTTATTTTCTGGTTGCTTTCTTCGAGTTTTGGTAATGGCCTTGTGAGATTAGCACTTTTAGGGCTGGTCACCACATTTTAACACAGTACCTCAAGGCACTGAATTTGTTAGTCCTTTCTACTTATATGTGTGATCATTAGCTTATATACATTTCTGATGCAGAATTTAACTTGTAGTTATAATCTGGAATATTTTTTTTATTCAATTCAATTTAAGTTTATGTTATTTTTATACACCGAATTAATAGATGGTCGACACATATTTATTAATTTTAAATAATATAGAATATATGTCAATTATATAATATTAAAATATAAGTCTCACTGTTTTATTTGATGTATGCCACGGTGCTATGCATAACAATAGAGAGAGAAGAGAAGAGAAATATATTTTAAAGGAAAAGAGGAGTTGAAATTATTTTTTCTATTATATTTGGTTATATAAATATTTTTATTAAAAAATAAAAAAATAATTAATTTTAAATTATTTTATTATAATAATAAAAATAAAAAGAATAATTAATTATATTTTAATTTTTTTAATGAATTGATATTTTTACATTTCAAATTAGAATATAACTGTATTATCTGTAATTTATAAAAAAATTATTATTTTATTAATAAATTTTATTAAATAATTATAATTAAATTTAATAAATTTAATGAATAAAAAATATATAATACTAAATCAATTGTCATTCTCCATCTATGAGGTTACCCTCGTAATATTAAGTTTTCTATTCTAGATAATCTCCATTTCAAGCATCTGTCTATTCCGCATTAAGCTTGGACTTACTCTTCTTCCAACTGAAGTCTTGCGACAGAGTTTGAGCATCACAGCATCACTGAGAGCTCAATTACTTCACGGAAGTTTTCTTTCCATCGTCATCAAGAATCCATTTACTCTATCGGGCTTTCGCTTCATCTTTTCATCTTCATTTTTCAACTCTCCACTCAACAAAACAACAACAGGAAAGTACTTAGAAGATTTTTCATCCACATGACATAGAGCATTAAGATTCATACCTTTAGTTCTTTAGTCATGAACAGAGAGTATCATGAGCCATTTTTATCGGGGACCAGAAACATCATCTAAGCTCGATCATGGGAATTCCAACTACTGTCTCCGTATTCGTCTCTATTGAACTGTCAGTTCTTTTGATATCAATTGTAGCCGGGAAGATCGATTTATTATGGAAAACCTTCATTAATTGGATCCCCGCATCTTAACCTAAAATCTTAGGCATTAAATTTACAGGCTTATATATCACTCATTTGGATTATACGTGAGATTTAATTTCCTGTCTTTTATCCTCACGTGATACTGGTAAGAACTTTTTCGGCCATGGGCATTTAAATAGAGTTCCATATATAATATTCATAATTGTATTATATCTAACATAAATGGGTGGAATGATATGCAGGATCACCATGGTTAATAATTACTATATAATTCTAAGGTTTGTCCTTCCACTAAGTGAGTCCTGTGTTTTTTTTAATATTATATTGAGATTAGCTTATTATATTAATTTCTTTTTATTAATCAAATATTAAATCAGATTAAAATAAGATAAAATTATATTATATTAAAGATATAATTAATGAGTCATTAAAATTAAACAGTATTAAACATACGAATTTAGTTTGAAATTAATGTTTAATCATAAATTCGATAACTATATTAAATTTTTTTCACTGGTTAACACAGGGGAAAAACTAGTTAAATGTTTTAATATAGGATTTAGATATATAAATTCACTGGATAATAGGCTTAAATCTCAGGAGATGTACAGTAATTACTTAGCCGTAAAAATAAAATAACCACAGCGAGAAAATGCCAGGACAAATATTATTTTTTCTTTGGTTAAAAAAATTCACTCCCTCCCAAAAAGCGCGTCCCAATTCGTGGTACGGAAGAAGAAAATATCAGCCGTCGATGACCCGTCCATTATAAAGGAATCTTCGGTTAAGAACCGTTGAATGTTTCCGGGGTGCGCGAAGTTTAACATACACGTGGCGGTTGTCGTCCGTCTAGGTCCAAATATGAGTTGAAAAAGCTGAGGCACAGAAGACGACAAAAATAGATGGGTACCTAAAAGTTTAAAAAAGGTTGAAAAGAAAAAGAGAAAACAAAATGATAACTTATGGTTAAATATTAACTCTGGTTAAGTTAGTTAACTAGCATTACGTGGCACTTGAAAAGGACAAGGTTATTATGTATAGCTGCCGTTAGTTGACGTCGTTATATAGCTCAACTCAACCAAGATAGCACGCGTTTTATTGTTGACTTACGGTTACGACCGTTATTGTTTTGTTACTTTACTCGGCGAATCGGAGACGTCTACTTCTTTTTTAAATAATTACTGTTAATGCGTGAACCCCATTTTGACTATTTTACCCTCATTGGTTTTGCTCTGAGCAACTAATTTATTTATGAAAATAAATTAATTTATAATATTATCTTCTAAAAATATAAATTACAAATATTAATTTATATAATAATAATGAATTATCCGGTGAAGAAGGCGGATTGAACATAAGGGGAAGAGGGCCGATACTGACACTGAAGGATTGAGACTGATAGCTTAGACGAGAACAAAAAATGGGAGAAAGCAAACCGTTCTAACGAGATATGTGGCTAGAGTAGAATACTAGGATGAGTACCTTTGACTCAACTTATGAAATCCATTCTGTTTTACCGCTCTCTTCTTACTGCTATGAAAAGACATTGCATCTTGAGTTAAGGCCAGTTACCTATACTTATACTCAATGTTGGAGTCAGGAATAGCTTATGCTTCTACTTTTTATTATTTCTCTTAGTTACTACTAGATATATAAGATATTAAGATAAGTTCTATAGTCCATTAGAGCCAGTTGCAGTCTTAGTTTCCTTTGCTGCAGATTGAGTTGCTTACTCGAAAGAATATGAAGAGAATTGCTCTCTAAAAAAGAAAGTAGAGTAAGGGATAGAATGAATATTCTTACAATTACATTAAGAAGAAGAAAGCATTTGCGTCTTTCTCCCGTTTTTAACTCTTAGAAGGAGTATTTCCAGCAATCCAATGAGAGAGCAGGAGTATTGTAGAGTTTGAAAGACTTGTCCTATTCCTGTTCTGTTCTGATATGGTTTTTTTACAACTATTCTATAAAAAAATCCGATAAGGTGTCTCTGCAAAAGGAGTAATGGGATCTCTCTTGCAAATCCGTTCATTCCCACCCAGTAGGAAGTATGGTCTTGCTTTCTGGCTAAGACATACGATCAATTAGGTGAAAAAACTTCTAAGAAATAAGAAAGGTTTTTTTCCAGCTCTTTGATCTCCTTTGTTCTCAGCATCAAGTTCATAATAATTTTTAAGAATAAATCCAAATGGAAACCGAATGCCTCTAACAAATCTATGAATGTTTGTCGTCTAAATATGGTATCAAAATGTTAACTCATAAGAAATTAGATGCTTATTTTGTCATCCATATTAAAAATAAATTTTGTGTATCCATCAGCCGACCAACAATAGCTTTTAAAATCTATAAAACAAACATTATATAATTGTAAGACCAAAAAATATACTAAAATAGTTGGTGCAGATAAATAAATAAATAAATAAATAATACATATTTTAAAATTATGATAAATAAATAATAAAATGTCAGATTTCATAAATGAATTTCAAAAAAAAAAAAATCTGGTATGATATTTAAATTATAGGTTCAACCTTTTTATAGAGCGAATAGTATATATAAAACTCATATTAAAAAGAATAAATTAGAAACCAAAAGTAACAAAGACTTTTTCCATATTTAGCCCTTATAGCATAAAAAGAAAAGAAGAAACACATGTAACTAAAGGCATAGTCCGAGAATCACCGACTGGAAAAAGAGGGGGTAGATTAGTGATTTGAGAAATGAACAATTTCGATGCGGTCGGATTTAACTCAAAGCTGGACTTTGTTAACTCAGCCGAAGTGACCGCAGTTAACAGCCGTTACCGTTTGTCAGTATCAGTAAAAATTAAACAGGTCAGCATTGTCGTTTTGTGATGACTCACCTATACAAAGGAGGGTTAACGAGCAAGTAACTAACCCATTTCCCTTTCATTCATCACGTCTGTTCGCTCCTCTTGCACCAATTCTCTATTTTTTTTTTTTTCTTTTCCTTCATTTTTCTTTCAAATTTTCTAACAAAGATATTATAAATCAGCATAGTTCAATTGAATTAATATATTGAATTCCTGTTATTATTTTTACATTTTAAATAAGAAAATATTTATTTTTTTAAAGTGAAAAAGTTATAACAAAAAACAATCTTAAAAGCTCAAATGATTATTTATTTGGCCTGAAAAACCGAATTTATTATCATCATTATTATTTAGTTTTTAGTTATTAATAAATAAACAACTTCAAACAATATTATAATATGGTGTGTATACAATTTGATTGAATGAAAATAAAAGGTAAATAGAGATGTTAAAAGAGAAGAATAAAAGAAAAGTCATAAATTTTCACATTGATTTGTGTTTTAAAGTTTGAACTATTAACCATTCATTTACTTTCTATAAATTCATTCAGAATAGTAACTCACTAATGACAATCAAAGACTAAAGGAAAAGATAAAAAGAAAATTAAATAAATTGAAAGAAATAGTAATGGTAGACTACTGGCACAAAAATTAGAAAATCAGAAATGGGTAAATGTGACAAAAACCAGACGGGTAAAAAAAAAATGGATACCTCAAAGAAAAAAAGAGTAGGTGAAGAGAGAAGGGAAATAAGAATCTGTGGGCAAAGAAAACAAAAGAAAAAGACTGCATTTTTTTATATGTACAAACAATTATAAAGAAAGTGAAAAAGAAAGGAAACTAAAAAAAATAAAGAAAGAGAGTATAATTACTGCAAACAACGCAGAGAGAGAGAGGAAAAAGAAAAAAAAAAAAGGAGAGAGAAGCAGTGATGGAGTATATCAGAAGCTCACTGCTTTGCTGATTTTGAGAGTGCGAGAGAGAGAAAGAAAAGGAGTACTGTGCAAGTTTTTCAACACTATTAATAATAACAACAATAATACACTTATATACAAACAGAGAGCTTCTTGACAAGAAATAATCCATCTTTTCATTTCTTTTCTTACTGCATTTGGGTTTCTCTCTTAAAACATCAATCCTTTTGTTAGTTTTCAGAGGAAGGAGATATCTGGAAAAGGAACTCAGGTGCGGTTTTTATCTTTTCCTCTCCTTCTTTTTTTCCTAACGGAAATTTTGATTCTTCAATCATCTCATATGCATTGTCGGTTGGTTTGAGCTTTTTTTTTTTTAATTGCAGTTTAAGTGGATTTTTTATTTTATCTGGGCATATCCTGTTTGAGCGATTTTTGATTTTCTATCATCTGGGTTTTCCAATTTCTATGTGGAAAATCAAGTTGGATAGCGTATTACATTGATCTTTATAGTTCTTGCATGCATTTGGGGATTTTCCATCCTTTGCTATTCTGCAATTGATTGGATTTTTTTTTTCTGTTTGTTTGGCTTTGATTGTGCTTTAATCCATTTGTTATCTGAGTTCTTGGGGTTTATTCATTTCTATCTGATCTTCACTCTAAGCAGGGTCTATTTTTAAATCATTACTCTTTCTTGTATATTGAAATGGTTTAGCACTTTTGGCTACTATTTTCCTCAATGTAGCTTGATGATTGACAATCTTGTTTAGCTGTTAAGTATATTATCGATTTCATGCTGATTCTAAAAGTTAGTTCTCCCCAAAATAGCACTTATGTATTTGTCCAAATCTGTTGCTTTTGTTACAGGTAAAAGGGGCTGCGGTGTTCCCAACAGAAGGTTTTTAGGGGTAATGTTGAGAAAGAGAACCAGGTCCCTTCAGAAAGATCAACAAATGGGTCCCTTAACAATGTCTGATTCTGGTTCTCAGTTTAATTCCCAATCTGATTGTCTGGGTTACAATCACAAAAGAACCTCCTTTTTCAATGTCCCTGGCCTTTTTGTTGGGTTAAGTCCTAAGGGTATGTCAGATTGTGATTCAGTCAGAAGCCCAACGTCTCCTCTCGATTTGAGGTTGTTCTCAAATTTAGGGAACTCCTCCTATAGGTCTCCTAGGTCTTCCCAGAATGGGCACCAGAAGAGCTGGGATTGTAGTAAAGTAGGCTTAAGCATTGTTAATTCTCTTGATGATGAAGATGATGATACAAAAGTATCTGGTAAAGTTCTCAGATCATCAGAGAGCAAGAACATTCTTTTTGGACAGAAAGTGAGAATTAAAACCCCAACCTTTCAAGTCAATGCTAATTCTTTTGAGGCACCAAAGTCTTTGCCAAGAAATTTTGCAATTCTTCCTCATTCTTATACCAAATCATCGCTTCAAAAGGGCTGCTCCAAGGTAATTTTTGAGATTGGAGAAGCCCCAACTGAACCTGAGCATTTTGGAAAAATCCGGTCTTGCTCATTGGACTCTTGCAAGTCATTTTCAACCTTGTCTCGTTTGGCTAACCGAAACTCAAATGTCATTTGTGGGAATTTTCCATTGAATAATGTAGCTACCGGGACAAGTTCTCCTCTTCAATTTTCTGGAGGAAGCCCCCCTCAATCAAATAACTCATTGCATATGGATTTGAACTTACCACCTGCTGGGTCTACCAGTGGGTTCGTCGGTTCTCTCTCTGCAAGTGAGATTGAGCTATCTGAGGATTATACATGTGTAATTTCACATGGGCCCAACGCCAGAAAAACTCATATTTATGGTGATTGTGTCTTGGAGTGTTACAGTAATGAAGGAAAGGAGATTAGAATGCCTCAGGCTATTACTAGCTCTATAATTCCAAGTCCATTTCCCTCGAATGACTTTTTGAACTTCTGTTATTATTGCAACAGGAGACTGGATGGTGGAAAAGATATTTACATATACAGGTTTGTCCGAGTTATCTGTATTCACATGCAGTTTATTTTGCAGATTGCTGTTTTCGTAGAGGATGTTGATGTTTTGTTCTTTGATTTCTTGCAGAGGTGAGAAAGCCTTTTGTAGTTTAAGTTGTCGATCGGAGGAGATTATGATTGATGAGGAGATGGAGAAAACAACCAATAAGACTTGCGATGAACCTGAACCTCCCAAGTGCGACAATGGCGAGGAACTCTATGAAAATGGCATTTTTGATGCTCCATAGAGTCGCTCACATGCCTTATCAGTAGCCACCATGCCCATGATTGATGAAACTGTCAGCAAAGGTAGACACCCTTGATCATCTGTTTCCAAAGAGCTGTACATGTGCATCTGTTAGCAGCCATGGATGATCGTTTTGTACATTGTTTCCTTGTGCTGTTAATGTTTCATCATTCATGGTCATGGGAAATGGATATTTTATTTTGGCTAAATTTTTGGCTCATCATAATTCAGACTTATATATTATCTTATAATTCATGTAGAATGGAGGTAGCCAAATTTTTAGGCTGCCCTATTTAATTTTTTTTTTCTTTTTTTCCTAATCTGTCTCTATTGTGGCAAGAATTATTGTACAAGTCTGTAAACTCAGCAAGTTTTCGACTGAATATAAAATGCTCTACTAATTATTGTATTATGCTATTTCTTTTAAGCTTACATTTATATAGAGCAATTTGATTCAAAATTTGATGCTGCTAAGTTACTTGTTCCGTTCCTTACCTTAGAGGACAAGATAGGGAGTCACAAAGTGCCCATGTTGGGGAGATGAAATTATAGTTTGTAATTATCAGTGATGACAAAACTTCCATGGGCATGATGTAAGCTATTCTGGGGGGATGTCGACATTTGTCCCAAGTTTTAAAGCTCATTTACAGCCTTAATAGTTCTTGCAGGGTTGTGGGTCCAAATAATTTTACCATTTCTGATGTGATATGTGTATGTGGCGTGTGATCTGTCTTTGTATGTGTTGAATGTGTGTGCACAGGCGAGTGTGTTTAATGAATAACATGGACGGTGTCTTATGTAAGTCTGTACTACTGATCTGGCCTATTGCATAACTATTTCTGGTCATAATCTCCGCAGTACTCATATATTTTTATTCACCAGTAGTCGTCTTTAATAGGAGCAATACCCATCTCTGGATCGGTGAAATCTATAGTTATCTCTGAGTAACTATTTCTCTGTCGTAAGCCTGAGATATTGCCTTCATAACTAAGTGACAATCCGTATGGTAGGGTTTTTCATTACTGTTTATAAGATCAGATGCAACAGCCGATCTTTCACCATGTTGAGATGAAGCATCTGGTACTTTCAATTTCATGAAAGGCTTCCCAATACATTCCCATGAAAATATAACAAGATGTCATTGTATTCCAACTAATAACATCTTCATAATGCATTTTCTTAAACGATTGACAAACTTCCCTTACTTTCCTACGTTTTGAGTACATAGCCATCGAATTGTTATTCAAAGATTTATTAGCTCCCAACCCAGATTTTAAAGTCCTTCCATGCGCTGCACTACCTTGTTGAACCAAGAAGTGACGAACACACCTTTCATTCCCCATACAATAATAAGCGACGAACACATCTTGTAAGAAACTTAAAAAGTTAGTTTTCCAGAAGGGTATTCCAAATTACAGTTTCTTGTTCGAAAACATAGGTAACAATTTGGCGGGCATATTCAAGCGCATTAATATAGGTTAAAGATTGAAGAACACGGATACTTAAATCATAGTCTTTGATGAGATTTTTGGAGATTAAATGGGCATGAATTGGTGGAAATTTTCTAAAATTTGAAAAATATTTTGACGAAGATGCCATGTGATTTGGTGTTAGAGATGAAATAGATGATAGGCGTATTAGCTTTGATTTGCAGGAAAAGAGGGATAAGGTGATAAATGGAAGAGCAATTGCCATTTTGGGATGATAGCCGTTAGTCTCCATACCTTTGTGTTAAGATTGGAATTGGATTAGGCTGAGAAATGACAGTAATGTCCTACCTGAATGTGCAAGTCATAATAACAAGAACAGAGACGTAGCATGAAAAAAAAAAATAGAAGAAAGAAAACTAAATAAAAGTAGGGTCCAAGAATTCCAAGTCATAATTAGAAAGTGAAAGGGAGTTAAAAAGAATTGGTCTTGGAATCAAAGAGTTAAAAGATAAATAGACCTACTGAAGATCACCGGTATAAAGGCGAAAGCGATCCAAAAGATGGCAATTGGCAAATGTTACAAGAGTAAAATTACTTATTTTCTTTGCTTTGCTTGGGCTGGTTGGTTGTGAATCTGACATGTTTTTAATATTTTGATAAACAATCAAATAATTTTCCTCAAGGGGTCGTAGTACTTAGCTATAATTTCAGGAGAAAAAGAAAAAAGAGAGCGAAATACTTGAAACCCGATGAAAGAGGATGACAGTCCCCTCTAGACAACTGAAGAGCCTAACAAATTTGTCCAACTCAACACCGCAAGAGATTGATGAGAAGAATCCTAGCGGCACAGGAGCTAAAGAGCAAGATGTTCACATGCTAGATTAAGTCATTTCCTAAAATTCTCTCTTTCTTCTTTTACTTTCTTTTCTTTGTCTCACTTGACCAAAATCAAACTTTAGCAGATGATCGGACAAAATTTCCAACCTCTCACCTGATCTCAATCGAGCAACAGTAACTGGAGCAGAACTTAGTTCGAATTGATATCCTATTCACACGGCAATATCCACACTGTGGTAACATGGTTCTCAGCAGTAAACTTACCCACCAAGTTTACCAGTTTTTTTTTTTTTTTTCTTGGTAAAACCTCAAATTGGGCAGATATGTTATGTTGAAGGAAATTTTATTTACATAAATCGAGAGCACATGATGACCATACAAAAATTACAGACATGTCTTGCTTTTCCCACTTCCATGTATCATCCATTCCCGCCAGCCAGCCACTACGAAAGCTTTAAGAGCAACATATCGTCGCAATACCGAACCAGCCAACAATCGTAGAGGAAGAAAATATCTATAAAAAATAAACATCCTATCTGGTGCCCATCAAAATTCACAACCGAGCGGCAGGAGTCGTGCTTTATCACCTTCAGAAAACCTTGTTACATAGGAAGGCCTCCTAATTAAAGCCCGATCATAACTCCCAAATCATCATGCTTTATCACCTTCAAAAACCTTGTTAAACAGGACAGAATCCTAACTGAATGCCCCGCAAGAACTTGCAAATACCAGCAGGAAATGATCATATTTGCTTTATCACCTTCCCATTCGTCAACCAATAAGGAATTACTGCGGAATTCTTCTAACCCAGATGAAATAGTCTACTTCTGAAAGTAACATCTTCTAGCAGTTTGTGGGGAGGCAAGGGGTTCAACTAGCACCACGGGACATGATACTTGACCGAGGTTACAAAGAGAACAAGAAAACAAATAATATGGCATCTCGAGGCATAATGCTTTCTTACATGATACTTGACCGAGGTTGCAGAAAGAATAAGAAAACAAATAACTACAACAAAAACAGGGGAGAATATTTAACCTAATTTCACAGCATTAAGAACCATGGTTACAAGCAAGGTTATGTAGTTGAGAAAAGGTCATTCCCTTAAAAGAAACTTTCATCTTCATTTCAAAGCTTTTACTGCCTGCCACCTCAGACTCTTGTTTGACGAGTGTTGTAGGACTTACAATTCAAGCATTTCTGAGCTACAATATGATATTGCACTTGTGAGGTCTTGCCACAATCATTGCAAAGGATCCAGACCTGTGATAAACAATTACGCTGGCATCAGTCACTTTGGAAAATTAACTTCCACAAGCATTGCCCGGTAAGCCCCTTTTAAGTATATCTTATTATGGTCGGGGGGGTGTGGTGGGGTGGGTGTGGTGGGGGTGGGTTTGGGGTGTGGGTAAAGAAAGGAAGAGGAGGGAGGCCGTAAGAAAGAGAGACAAAACAAACCATTCTATTCTGATAAGTTTCTGGCATTGGCGTAGCAGCAATTTCCACATCAAATTTCTCCCATACCTTGGACATATCACATACTGATCTTGAGCAGAGTGGACAAGCATATCTGTTAAGAGTACCGAAATATCGCATTTATAAAGATTCTACATCAAAATATTAACACAAGGGAGAATATTGAGACAGCATAGGAACAGAAGTAGCTGCAACGGCACTCACTGATAATGTTCTCTCATCTCCTTCAAGCAGTTCTTGTGAATTGTGTGTCCGCATGGCAACACTGTCACATCATACCTCGACTCAAATAAAAACTGCAGATATGGTGAATGCAGAATTAGACACCAATCCACAGTACTAATAGATTGAGATAGAAAACAAAGTATTGGGAACATTGTTATAACCTACCTCAAAACAGACAGGGCAGTCATGGTGCATTGCCCCCTCCACGCATGGATGGCTGTTCTTTAGAAGAATCGAGTAGCAGCAGCCTTCATAGTACAAAAAGGAAGTCAAACATGTAGCATGTTAGTCGTGCTATATCAGCACATAAGGTTATTGAAAAAAAATTATGTAATCACCATGGCTTACCACATTTGTAGCAATGGAAGAAATTTTCGCGCCCCCCAATCCTGCCAAGGAACACATTTTATATCCCACTTAGATAAACATAATCAGACAGAGCAACAATTAGATAAAAAAGGGAAAAAAACAAATGATATCAGCAATTATTTTGGATCAAATAATGACAAACAATCTCACAATTCTACGAGTTCTCAGGTCATAGAGTCACTGACATTTTTTCCAATGCGCACAAGCAAAGTGTTTGAAGATTTTGATAATCTAACCTAAAGCAAAGTGATATACTCTGCAGTAGGATTTCATAAAACAAATAAATATATCTTTTTTTTCTAATTCTTAACCCGATCAAAGCAACTATCTTCTTTCAATCGATTATGTTGTTGATTATTTTTTCTTTTCTTTGTGAAATAACGCACAATCACCAGCAAGTTGGGAGTTAATACATTTTAGTTGCTAAAATGGAAGTAGTTCTTTAACATGAAGCTAAACAGCATAGTACCTGCAAATCCCGCAACCATCACAATGATACTGTTTCTTAGATGTCTGCAAGTGAACACATAATATGCAATTAGTATATCTATCCCAATAGTTGAGAAGATAGACACCATCATGAATTCGAAAGTCAGCTTCATGAGGATCTTGTAAGGATTGTAAAAACAAGTACTTGATGTTTCTTTTGGCTCCCAAGTTTCATTTTTGCAAAAGCCAGTGTTCTTATCATGAAGAAGAATAAAATCACTAAATAAATAGAGTTGAAGAAGAATAGAATCACTAAATAAATAGGGTCAGTACTCACATCATCATCAAACAGCTTGCAAGTCTTGCAGAAGTACCTCCCCATACACACACCGCAGTTGACACAAAACTGTTGAACCTGCCAGAGAGCAAACCAGTAATGAGCGACACGAGTTATATATCTGAAGTTAATTGCTACAAGACTGATGCATGAAGGAAATGAACTATTTCAAATCAAGTACATAAAGAATACAAGATTATACTTTTGTTGTGTGGTAATAGATTACAGGCAAGTTATTCTATTCGTCTACATTTTGCCTTTGTTTTACCTGTTTCTGGATTCTTCCCCCAGAATTTACTTTATATTAAGAGATTCTTAGTGGTTACCAAGAGTTAAATTTCATAGTTTTCCAGCAATATAGGCCTGGATATGACATTAAGACTAGAGAACGTACTCACCTCTTGTTCTGTGGCACAAAGTGAGCATATCACCCATCTGACTTCATGGCGTGGCATGTCGTGTCTAAGCTTCTGGTCAACAGTGATGTTATTCTGTGCCATAACAAATTTTGGTTCATCAAACATCGTCAACATGAACATTCAATAGTGTAAGATATTACTTGCTTTTGTAACTACCATCAGGTAAGATATAGACAGACAGACAGAGTTGCAATTAATTATAACTGAAACCAAACTCCACAAGGTTCACACGCCAGAACACAGTGACATATGGTAAATCACACTGTTGAAGTCTACACCATATAAAGGAAATTACAAAAAACTGCTAAATCAAAGATTGGTATAAAGAAGTTGAAGCTTATAACTAATTTGCTGTGGAAGCTTCTGTCAAGTTCAGCATTATCTGTCCTTTGATGTTCAAAACCACATTCTTGTGAAAGATGCAAACAGTTAAGGCAAAAGGATCAGAGGCTGTATAAAATTAATAGTTTTACCGAAGCTAATATGAACTTCCATATAAGACTTTCTCTTTTCTTCTCATCATTTTTATTCCCTCTTCAAATCATTTTCTTCTTTTACTGTTTTAATTACATCCTCTTACCCAAATTTTAATATTATAAATGCAGAAGCAAAATCTTTTTTGGCTTCTTTAGGCCAATAACCCTTACAAGGATCTTTCCTCCATCTGACAACTCATGAATCAAAACCTAAAAGTGTAAGATCCAGATAATAAAAAATAAATAGACGACTGGCTTCATTTTTAAGATGGACACAGACAAGCAGGACCCTTGAGTTTTATCATTTGAAGCAACATAAGCAGTTTGATAGATTAGTTCATACATACACCAACGGTGAACAGACAATTCACCTTTGCCTCGTTATGACAATGACGGCAATCAAAGATCTCATTACAACAAGGTGCTCTAATGCGGCACCTTCGAAGATAATGCTGGCATCTGCAAAGATAAGCATAAGATATAAACAAATTTGAAACAACAAGAAACCTGTAAGATTTGCAATGCAAACAGGCAAGGACCATACCCATACTCCATACAACCTTTATCCACATCCAAGGTCTTTGTATCTGTTGATTCTGTTCTACCTGTGCACTCTTCATTCGGCTGACGAGTCTGAGAAGCCACTGAATCTGGTTCATTGATACTGCATGCCTCATCTTGAAATTTTGCAGGCATCGTCTGTTGAGACTCAAAACTCTTGTCTACTTCTGCCATTGAATGCGTCGTCTTCGAAAATGGACTGTCCAGAAGTGGGCAAAAGACCTAGATCACCTGCAAATAGAAACAGATTTTAGAAAAGATTTCTAACTTCAGAAGTTTAGCATAGTCACCCGATCACGCCAGGCAAACACCCCATCAGATTGTTGCTTTCTTCTATACTGCTGCAGATCAATTGAAATCAGCAACAACAAATTCCAATTAAGGCTGAACAGCTCCAAAGCCCAAATCAGCAATACTCCAAAAGAAGAATCACCAAAACAAGTAGATTTACAACAATCCCACTAAAAATTATACGGCAGCATTGAGGAACTCCAAAGCGTTGAACTGTGAATAGTAAGTAGAGCATTGGATGATCACTTGATTCCTTCAAGAAGTCCCGGAACAAAGTCCAATTATTCTGGACATGACCAATTTGAGCCCCAACCTATTGTAAGAGCAATACATAACACAATCAAATGCATTCTGAAAAGTAACAAAACGCGAGGGAAAGTGCATGAGAGTGGAGAAATGTGTTGTGTTGATTGTCTTTCAAGGACAAGCCTACCTTAGTTGGCAGCTCTGAACCAAGTCTCCTCTGAAGACTCAACTTACCCCACAAAAAAGTAAAGTTAGAACATGAGATACATCCTTTGTGACAGATAAAGCTTATTTCGAACTCAGCTGATACTCCAGTTATCCTCAGAGGGGTTTCTTACTACTAGGGGATTCGTGATGCCACTGAATTCCCAATTAGTAGAGTACATATCCATCCCTACTAAGGAGCGTGACTTCGAAAACTTTGAGGAAAAGAAAATGTGAGTTAAAAAAAATGTAGACTTAGGGAGGTATTAATTCCTGCAGACTGCTTTTTATCTGTGGCAGATGGCAAGAGTCAATAAACACCATCTAGCCCTATCAACATAATCTTCAAAGCAGTTCGAAAGAAAAGGACGCATAGATATAGGGAATACGAGAGAAGTGGCTAATGAAGGAAAGAAATAAAACGCTAGGCTCAGACTGCAGAAGGAATGCCATTAAAGGAGTTGGTCAATCACTGTTCTAAGTTCTATGTGTTATACTATATCCGTTGCCTCATTGCAGTAGCAGTAGCACTTTACAGTTCATATATACGAGAAACAAACAAGAACTTCCTGGTTAACACTCTCAAAACAGTTAGGACAGCATATCTGTGCAGTATACTGGCATGTAAAGAGCTCCTAAGTCTATACTGGCACTCTCCATCCACCTTGAGCATCCAGAACACCTGCAACTCATGATATGTATAGTTTGGAAAAAACAAATTTAAGAAAAATTCATCTTGCATAGATCCCTAAACATCATCTGTCCCTGAAATGACTAGTAGTGAATTCCTCCTCATTCTCCAGTGTTCTATTATACTTGTGGATCTTACTCGGCATCCTATAAACAAAGCCAAACTTGACCTAGAAAACTACTCATATATCAAGATAAGTAAGTAATTTAATAAACAAGGGTCACCCAGAACTATGTCCCCACTAGCTCTTTGTTTAGCTCAAGTCGACAATCCAATTCACTCTCTTTCAAACCGCTTGAAGCGCTACTACAGGTTGAATCCCTAAGAGAGCCATGTATATTGTTGCATTGCAGCAAAGGGAATAATAAGCTATCACTACAATTGAAATTTCATCCGGGACTCCTTTCAATGGTATTAATAAGTTCCTGTGTTGCATACTTCAACATAGCACATAAATAGCTAGAAAACACCATAATAAGATCAGACAATTATCAAGTATCAACACTATCATCGCACCAAATAAAATCAACAAAAGCACAAATTATAAATAAAGGATTGCACACAAACAAACTCCGAAGTAGAAACCTCAAATTTTCCCGATTATAGTTTCTGAGACAACCAAAATTATGAAAACTTCTTTTCAAATTAAAGAAAAAAATCCAAAATTTTGGCTAACTCATAACTATGCATGAAAATTTGAGTTTCAAAATCACATTTTATCAAAACACCAAAAAGAAAAAGAACAGCTAAATGATCAATTTAAGCAATGCAAGCTTAATATTTTATACATTACCATTAAAAAAGAAAGACTAAATCAAACTATGAATTCATTACGAATTTGTTCTTTGTTCATATATAGAATAACGAACTTTCAATCTGCAGGGACGACTCGCCGATCGAAAAGGCAGTATTTTACGGCGTACGCTGCGGTTGAATATTCTCCGGAGCTCCAATCGAATCTTTTTCTTTATCTTTTTTCTTCAGTGTTCCCTATTTCTGATTTCGTACACGATGAATGACAAAATGAGAATGAATGTTTATATAGAGGTGGTGCTGGCTTTCGAGAGACTTCGCAATAAGCTGTTTAAAGACGAAAACGAAAGCTCGTGAACCATTCCTTTTTGAACCCTTTGGCTCAAGGTGAGGGTGTAAATGAGGATAAAATGGAGATTTGAGAGGATTGAATTTGCAAATATTATTTCTTTTACACACCTCATCATTTGCTTCTATGTGAAATCAAAAGCAAATATTTTTTATTCATTTCCTAAAAATTCTATTTTTATTTATGTTACTATTTAGATTTAATATTATTTCAGTTCTATCAAAAATATTATTTCAAAAGAAGAAATGGATTTTTTTTTTTGAATTCTTACTTTAATTTTGAATAAGTTTTAATGATCAAACACTATAATTAATATTATTTATTAATTTATCTTTTATTATATCTTTTATAAATAGATAAATTTAAAAAAAAAAACTAACAATTGTTAAGATTTTATTTAGTAAATTATTTAAATATTTATTCATATTTCAGAAATATCTTACATCAATTTATGTATATACATGTATAGATTACTCACCTTATATATTAAAAGTAAATAGAAAAATAGTTATTAAAACAGATAAAAAATATTATTTTTATTTATTCAAAAATACTAATATAAAAATTAAACATAAAATTCTATTATTTACTAGATTAGGATTTTACTGTTTTATTAATATATTATCTATGTTATTAAATAAATTACAAAATTAAAATATAAATAAGATTATATTTTGTTTATTTTCATTTTTCCAGCAAAAAAATACAAAAAAAAAATCCTAGTTTTAAAACATTAAAACTGTAAAAAAAATAAAACAAATCGATTTTTATGTCCAGTTTATATATTTTTAAGAAATAATTTTGTAATTTTATATTTATATTTAAATGTATATTTTGATATTTTCTGTTTAAAAAATATGATATAACTATGTATTCTATTATTATTTTTATTATACTTATTTAGATAAATATATATTTTATCTTTTTAGTCCTTTTTTATTTTAAATTTTAGTTTTTTATTTTTACAAACTAAAAGAATTCTCCACAAATAAATAATCTATCAATTTTCAATCCTTTTCCTGTGGATTGTTTTTCTTGTTCTATAAAACATGAAGAGAAAAATAAAAGTTGTGTTTATTTTCTTTCCATGGTAGAAAACTTTCAAGAACAGTAAAATCTGATGGGAACCAAAAGTGGGACCCAATCTGACTAAAGGGAGACGGTGGGGTGATGGAGAAATCAAAGGCCATAGAATAACAGTGTGAGACAAAAGGATTTATTGTAGGCGAGGCCTCTGTCAGTGCAATTTGACTGGAGCCAGGGATGCTGGACACGTATGGTGGTCGGCGAGACAGGTTGATGTCAGATTTTGGCTACATCTGGGAATAGATGACGTTGAGAGATTAGTAATGATATTCTGAAATATCTTTCTCAAGCTTTAATTTTATTTTACATGCTTATCCATTCAACTTTTAATCGTTCCTTTATTTGCTTTTCCTCTAATTCCTGGGTTCTCAAACAGAGGCTTTTGAATGTGAATTCATTTTTAAGAGAAATATAAGCTCTGCTGTATTATCAATTACACTTCATATTCATGACAAATAAGCACGTCCGACCAAATAAAAATTATAATCGATGTAAAATTTCAACTAGATGAGACCACTAGTGTGCTGATAGTTTAAGGGTCAATTTGGTTCTCAGCCTGTATTTTCAGGTTCTTTTAACCTATAACTAACTTGTCCACTTTAAGGATTATTTTCTCCTTATTTGGTGATGGGAATAATCAATTTTATTTAAGACTTGTTTAAATTGAATTTTCACGAATTTGTGCTAGTAAAAGCTAAATTTTGATATTTAAGCTCGAATTTGACTCTTTTTAAAATTATTGAATTTATAAGTAGTCTGAATTTAACTGATAAATAACTCATTTATTAAACTAAATAAATTAAATTTGAATTCGACTCGTCTAATAATTATATAGTGAAATAATTTTATTCAAACTTATTAAATATTTTTAACTTATTATTATTATTATGTAATAAATATATATGTATTATAATATAAATTAATTAATTTAAATTCGAGCTCGAGCCAGCGATTAAGTTTA
This sequence comes from Ricinus communis, assembly GCF_019578655.1. Taxonomy (NCBI): domain Eukaryota; kingdom Viridiplantae; phylum Streptophyta; class Magnoliopsida; order Malpighiales; family Euphorbiaceae; genus Ricinus; species Ricinus communis. The sequence goes on from NC_063258.1 coordinate 31,267,274, forward strand.
TTGACGAGCTTACTTATAAATCATATCACAATTTTATTCATAAGCTTCTTAAATGAACCGAGCTAAAGCTCCAGCTCACGAGTCTATTTGCGAGCTAACAAACAAAAAGACTTATAAGTTAATGAAACAAACTCTATCAAATTTAAATTTGATTCAATAAAATTATAAGTTCAAAACTAAATTTGAATTCAATTCGATTAATTTAATAAATATTTTCAAACGAATTTTATATTGAGCCAAGCTCCGTATAACTTATAAAATATTTTACTAATTTATAGTCCTAATCTTAATTTTAAAATATCCATTACAATTTTAGTTTTTTTTAGAGGTAACATCATTATCATCTCTTCTATTTTCACCAACAACAGATAAAAAGATCAATAAGTTGATTTTGAGGAATTAGAACTTTAAAAATAATTTAGGAGTCCAATTGATTCTTTAATTTTTAATTAAATAAATGATAACAACATTAAAAATTATATAAATAAGATGGTGGATGTCTTTTCTAATTTAACTAAAATTTCGAATTTGAACTTTAGATATACAACTGTATTAAAATTCTATTTTACCATTCGTATGGATTTTACTTTGCATGCTCTAGATTAACTCTAATTATATATACACAAGAAAAAAGGAATAAAGTGTAAATCGGCCGCCAACTTTATTACACGAGTTCAATTTAGTTCTTTTTCAAATTTATAGATTTTTTAGCTCAAATCTTTGTATACTGGCTTAAATTAATCCTATTTTGAAAAGAAAAAAAAGAGAGTGAGAGCTATTTTTTTGAAAATAAAAAATAATTAAAAAATTTTAACATAATTTAAAAACTATTTATAATTTTAGTACAATTAATGTAATTAAATAATAAATAGTTATTACCACTATTATTCTCATTGAAACTGCTCTCACTTTTACCGCTCTCGGCATCACTACTACTATAACTGTCTTTTTCACTGTTATTATTAAAAAAATAATAAGGAAATTGTATCAATATTTATTTTTTATTATATTTTATTTAAATATTAGGATATAATTTTTAATTTAAATAATTTAGTATAAAAAATTAATATTTTTTTTTTATTATATCTACTCTCTTTTTAGGAATTGTGTAACTCATTCTTTTATTTTTGTAATAATTTGAGCTAAACATATAAAAATTAAAATTAAAATATTTAAAAATTTAAAAAGAGCTAAACTGAACTCAAACAATAAAATTGGCGGCAAAATTAGACTTTATTTCCTAAAAACACATGATAAAACTTAATCAGTTCATAATCTTGGGATTAAACCTCAGTTCTTTCATTATAATACGATAGTAGTGAACATTTCTGCTTGAAAATCCACAGCACCAAACATGCTACGGTTGTTTTGTTCTCAATGCTATAGATGTCTAACGTGTCGCATGTTTATAGGTATAATAATCATTCTGAAACAGATATTTGAGTGACCATCAATGATGCACCATTATTATAACTTTTAAAATGAAAGGGAAACAATGCGGCACAAACATTAGTCTTCAATAATCTGAAGCAATGACACGTGGCAATGAGTATGCATCATTTTTAGAATTATGAACCTTAACCTCAATTATTGCGAATAATCAACTACAAAGAATATATTTTTTTCTTTTACTTGGCCGTTTTGATTAGAAGAATTTTGAAGACTTGGGCAAGAAGTTCCACCCATTTGGATATGAACCTTTCAAAGGCTTAATAAAGTCGAGGTTTAATTTTAAACTTTTAAAAGTTTTAATATTTTTTTCTCTGGAAGCTTCTTTAGTTAGAGCTGGGGTTTGCAAAAGAGGGACAGTTTATAGTAAGCTTCTTTTTGTTTCTATTTTTGGGTATATTTAGTTTGGGTCGTGCTCTTTTTGTCATAAATATATATTATTAAATATTAATATTATATGTGTGATCTTTCTATTTATTATTAATAGCATTTAACATATATAAAAATTACACAAGATAAAATTACTAAATAATAAAAATTACATAATAACGCTTTGTATATAAGCATGGTAGGATTTCGGTTGAGTCTTCGACCTATTCTTTTATATTTTAATAAGTATGGAGCTTTTTATGGAGAAAATTACTAATAACGGCTAGTACTATATATAAGTACTATTAATTATTTAATTAAAATATTAGTCATATATAATTAAAAAAATAGATTTACAATAAATTAATATAAAAGCATATATTAATTGAACTAATTTTTCAGATTTGGATCTCCCTACTTGTACATAAGTAAGAAAATAACGAAAAGGGATATTCTAATGTAGATGTAGAGCAATAAGAGCAGAGAAGGTGTGGTGCGGTTGATGTAGAGGATAGAAGCCGAAAGACTAATGGGGCCCACTTGGCATTTTCTAGCCCACTTCTTCTGCCCACACGATTCGAGCGAGAAGTTTCAGAGTCCTGACTAGCCACTCCTACTGCTACTTCATTTTAAATTTACAAGGACTGAACTGAAATGAAATAATAGTTTAATTGACAATATCATATCAAATCTTAGTATTTTAGGAATATTTTCTAATATTATTCTTGAGAATTTTTTCCTCTTAATTTTGATATTATTATTTAACATATTCACAAGTTAGTATATTTTAAGATTAACATAATTTATTTAATAAGAAAAGTTAATACAATAAATATAAAAATTATCCATACATACTATGCCACTTGTCAGAAAATTTTTAAGACTTGACTTTTATATATATTTATAATTTATAACATATATAAAAGTAAAAAAAAAAAAAAAAAGAGGAGACAAATTACTAAAACAAATCTTATTAAAATCTTACTAACCTTTTTTTTTTTTTAATTTAAGTGGGATTGATGTGGTCATTCACTACATATATATTAAGTTAAAATCTATATATACAATTCAATTGGGATACAAAAGAATTGAAAAATGAATTTAATTTAGTAAAAGAATAACATAATGTTAATTCAAAAGCATGGGAGTTCCCATTGATTAGCTCAAGAGCAAGACCAACCGATAAATTAGCGCAGAAACAAATTGTAACCATGCAACGTTCTTACTCTATTGACATGTTGTGACAGGAAAGCTTATATTTATTCTGACATGAGAATTCTCCACAAATTTCGGCAGCCCTTCTCCGAATAGTTCAACTTAAATTTCTGCAGAGTTTCACTCATGGCCACAAAATAGAGTTAGCTCTGTAACCCAGCAAACCAAGTTGGGTAACCTTCCTGTTACTACTATATTTTCTCTACTCTTAGAAATTAAACTTGCAAGCACAACAATATCATCTCTCCCACCTCCTAAATCTTCACCTCTGTTGCTACCACCTATTTTAAGATCTAAACTGAATAAGAAAAAGGGTTGGGTAGTCTTACTTTGAGAATTAGGTGGTGTCTGATGAAGAAAAAGACTCATTCTCTTCTATTTTTTACTACTCTAACTCTCATTTGTCTCTCCACTGCACAATACTTCTTTACTTGTGCCAATGCAGCCATCACAAGCTCACAGCCACCAGCACTACATATCAAACAAACCCAAAGAAAGCTTTTGCCTTACAGGGAGAACGTTGTGGCAGCGGATGATCATGTGGGGTTGGGTTCAAAGACATCTTCCTTTAAATTTGACAACCCAAGACTCAAAACTGCCTACATTGCCCTCCAATCATGGAAGCAAGCCATGATCTCCGACCCAAATAACCTGACGGCAAACTGGGTGGGATGCGATGTATGCAGCTACACTGGCATCTTCTGTTGGACCGCTCCAGACAATTCATCCATTCAGACAGTTGCTGCAATCGACTTAAATCATGGCGACATTGCTGGCCACTTAGTTGAAGAGCTAGGACTCCTGACCGATATTGCATTGTTCCATATTAACTCCAACAGATTCTGCGGAAGAGTACCCAAAAGTTTGAAAAACCTGAATCTTCTTTATGAGTTGGATCTAAGCAACAATCGCTTCGCAGGGAGGTTTCCTAACGTTGTTCTTGATTTGCCAGACCTCAAGTATCTTGATCTTCGGTTCAATGAGTTCGAAGGAAATGTCCCAAGGGAGCTATTTGATAAAGATCTTGATGCCATATTTATAAACGATAACAGGTTTTCTTTCAAATTACCTGATAATATTGGTAACTCTCCCGTTTCCGCCCTTGTTCTTGCAAACAATAATTTCCACGGATGCTTACCAGCGAGTTTCCGGAACATGTCTGGAACATTATACGAGCTGATCCTGAGAAACAATGGGCTAAGTTCATGTTTTCCTGAGGAGATAGGATTGCTTAAGAAGTTGCAAGTTTTTGATGCAAGTTATAACAAGTTGATGGGAGAACTTCCCGACACAATTGGAAAACTGAAAAACTTGGAACATTTCGATGTGTCACATAACTTTCTATCAGGTACTATTCCTGAGAGTGTATGTTTACTTCCCAAATTGCAGAATTTTAGTTTTGCTTACAACTTTATCACTGGCGAGCCGCCTGTGTGCTTGGAAGTTGAAGAATTTGATGATTTCAGGAATTGTTTGAGGGGTAGACCAACGCAAAGATCTCGGTTGCAATGTATAATGTTCCTGAAGTCTAGGCCTGTTGATTGTCAAGCTTTTAATTGTCATAAGCCTAACCCGTCTCCTCCTCTGTCATCACCTCCTCCACCACCTTTCTCTCCTCCGCCGCCACCTTCTCCTCCACTCTCACCTCCACCTCCACCTCCACCTCCACCTCCACCGCCATCGCCATCGCCACTGCCACCACCACCGCCACCTCCTTTCTATTCACCACCACCACCACCTACTTATCAGTCACCACCACCATCACCACCTCCATGTGTGAACCCTCCTCCACCTCCATCACCTCCACCATGCCTTGAACAACCACCACCAGCTCCAACATACAATCATATATTCCCACCAGTCATGGGCGTACCATATGCACCTCCACCCCCATTTTACTAATTCATTCTTTTGTTTAGACTTTAGTTTGATCCCTTGTTATTTACTCCTTGGAACAAGAAAAGCAAAGAATGTGCTAGCTAGCTACAAAATCATTCTAACCATCTTTTTTACTCATGTTTTGCATCACACAGTATGATACAAGCTTAAACTTTAGTAAGACTGGAAAAAGAAAGGAACATAGAGAAATTAATTACCTACATCTTAATATTTAGTTGTCTTTTCATTTTTCTCTTTTTTTTTTTTTTATTTAAATTTTTTGGTTATTGTTGTTAATAAGATGGAAGATGTAGCCTAGAATATAGCAGGTTGCAGGAATTGTAACCACAGAGATTAAATTCATATATCTTATATATCAGAATTTTTTTATCTTTTTATTTCCATTGATATGGTTTCAGATTCATATATCTTATATATCAGGATTTTGTTTCTTTGTCATTTAGTATAAAACTGATAATGCGATATATTCTTTATTCAAAGGGGGGAAATAAGTATAATGCCTTCTCTCCTATTTATATATCTAGCAATCTACCTGTTGAATTAATATTGTACCTAATCGTAATATATTTTTACCTCCCTTAGTGAATATTCCTATCTATATTATCAAATCATATTTATTAATTTTAAATAATAAAATCTGTATTAATTACTTAATATTAAAATATAAAATACTCATACTTATATATTACTTTTTTTATTAATTATGGTGTATACATTAGGTATAATATTTATTTATTCATCATCCTTTTAACACTAAAAACTGAGCAGAATTTTCCTTGTATTCATTCAACCGCCATCCCCTTGCTTCTTTTACTTTGTTAGGAATTCTTTAGCAAATCTTTCGCCTCATTTACTTTATGTTTTTAATCATCTTTCTCCAGATGTATTATTAATTCTTTACCCTTAAATTAGAGAAAAGAAAAAGGGTTCTTGTGTTTAATATTCTATTAATAAATAATAATTGTCCGAGTTGGTCTAAATGACAGGTGAATATGCTCTCCACTCTATTATTCAGAATTCATTATCTACGTCCAATAGAAAATGAAATAATTGAAATGTGACATTGTTAGTTATTTTTTTTATTTTTTATTTTTATTTTTTTCTGTTTTAAATAAACAGGTTGATGGAATGCAAAAGAGAGATAATTCTTGTTTAGGTGCAAATAGTTCGTTTCTTTGTTTTAATGACAAGCACTTCTTTCTTTCCCATTTTCAGATTTCTTAATGACAAGCACTTATTTCATTCACATTTTCAGAATTTTGAATTATGTAACAAACTTCCTTTTGGTCGATATACTGCAATACCATGTGAATTATTTTATCCTTTTTCTTTTAGTTTAATGGATGGCTGTGTCTATTCATATGAATAGCTTAAATAAATTGTTGTGTAATCCTAGTGAGATATGAATTGCCTTATTAATTATTGTCAATTTAAGAAACAATGGCTTGTTTGATTCAACTGATCAATATAGCTGATGACTTATAGCTGACAGTTGATAACGAGTAACTGATTACTGATAAATTAAATTTCTTATTAGCGATTACTTTTAGTATGTTAAATGGCCATTGAAAGTATAATTTACTATTAAATATATTATATTATATTTAATGATATAAATTAATAACAATAATTTATAATAATTACAAATTTATAGTTAATTTTTTTAACTCAATTATATTTATTATTAAAAATATTTATAAAAATAATTTTAAAAATAGAAATTTAAATTTAAATTCTACTAATAAAAATCTCTACCATAATTTTTAATATTGTAATTATTTAACTATCTCTATTAATTTATGAAACCTAAAATCTTTTGGACATTACTTCCTTTTTGTGTTGTCAAGATTTGATTCTCGCATGGGTCATCTTCCACTATCTTGATAACATATGCTTAGGATTCCCATTGTGCACATCCTCTCCACTCTTGCAAGTCATCTGATAAGCAAACCATGCCCTGGAGCCAAAATATCAGCCATCTGCAAGACTTTCCATATAGATGATATTAGATTCAGTTACAAACAGATTCAGTTTATTTCTGAATGTGCTCACCTATTGCCAAGTTCCCAGGAAATGTCCATCTAAATTACAAGCCATTGATCTGTCCGTGGATCCAGCATATTACATTTCCTGCTGTTGCAGAGTCAAAAAATATTCAGCTGAAGGAAACATGGCAGACACACAAATTCACAGGTACAAAGCAATTTAGTGACAAACCTTGAAATAACCAACTTTCTTATTTTTCTAGTTTCTCTCAAGGCCCCAGCTAAGGATACAACAAATCAAAGCACTGAAGATATTATAATATACCTCCGCAGGTAAAGACTCCAAGTTCCATAAGCAGGACTTGAAACTTTTCATAGCACTGGTGCAAATTCCAACTTGGTTAGGTATTCAGATTGATTGCCAGCGAGAAAAAGCTAACTTCCAAGTCTCATTCAAAAATGTCATACAGCTAGAAAGGCTCTGAGCTGACCATCTTCTGAATGGCCCAATCAAAGATATCGTGGAAAAAGAATACTATCTCCTAATTGAGGATTCATTTCTGGAGGTAAAGGCTGGAGCAACCCATTATTGGACAAGTCTTCCAAGCCTTTGATATCCTGTTGCAAGCGAGTCGCATGAAAAATTGCATGCTCAAGAACTAAAGGATTGTCAGGGGGATCCTGCAGAAGAGCAAGCAAGGCTTGCCGATAGACTTGAGCTACCAACAATGGCCTCGCAACTTGTCGATTTTTACATAAGATTGCCACCTTGACGATATGCTTACAGAGATTTCCCAGCCTTGACCAGGGACAGTCACAGAGGGAGAATTCTGTACCAGGATTCCAAATAATATATGCCAGGCTTCTGTCAGTTTGAGAGATAACTTTTGCAAGTTGGAGATTTTGCTCATCTAACATCACATCAACATCAGAAATGTGCAGAGCCTGATACCAGGCATTTTCTAAGGAAGACTTGTCCCTTACATCTGCAAAATACCCAGTTTCTACGCTGTATTGATCTAACCAATATGAGGAGTGAAATGCAGTTGTCAAAGTATGGACCAACCAGTCGATCCTTTTCCAGAAATTAGCATATTGCTCATCCAAAAGCTTGGATTTCAATCTTATGTGGTAGGATTCAATTGCAGCCAAGGGCTCTGTGCCAGCCAGAGGGAGAGACCTAATGCCATTAACCCACAACTCTGCAAGGATAAGAGGCAAGTTATGATCAATGTTCAAAATCACAACTGTTAGAACTGTAATTACATGAATGAGAATACGAGTAAAAGTATATATTTTTAAGAGTTTTAAGTGGTGAGGCTACATGTTACATGCATCCTGACTACCCAAGACAATATGATTAAAAACAAGTACATTGAGTTTAACATTCAGAACAAAATGCAAAAAAAGCTATGAATTTATGCCATAATCAAGGTATTTTTAGTTTTCTTTTTGGCTACAACCTCAATCAAGGTCTCTAAATCTCATTTTTTCAGCCACATTGTGTGACCAAATCAGATGATAACATGGATAGTTGCCATATTACCCCTGAAAAAAAAGCTACATATTTTGAAAATATAAATGAGTCAACATTTTCCACTGTACCTCCTAGCCATAATACATTCTATGTCAGAAGCATATCAAATTCTCTTTCATTTCATTTTACCCCATTTTAACATACATAATATGTACCACTGATCTAAATAGATGTCAACTGTGGGAAGTTCAGAACTATCGATAGCTATATCAGGAGATTTCATGTATGCATAATTTGTTACATTTCAGAATGTATTTGGCGAAAAACAATATTAGAAATCTAGCAGATAACATTATTTGACGTTGTCTTAACATATTAAAGTTATTAAAGACCATAACCCTTTCTGATAAAACTGATCCTAATAACAATGATTACTGCAATAACTTTTAGAATAATATTATATATAAGAGTTGGTTATTTCAAAAATTAATATGCACAGGTTAATTTGAATATACCATTTATGCTGTCTACCTAAAACAATGTGGCACAAGACTGGCGGTGGGAAAATAAGAAATTACTATCAGTGATAAAAATGGATAAGAAATTTGTTCACAGTTGGAAAGACGGTACTATCAAAGGATAGATAAATAGAAGTTCCTCCCAAAGAAAATAAATGCAATTCCTGGTGGATACCAAGCATAAAAGATGCACAAACCTATATATGGTAACCACCTCCTCTTGAAATAATCTATAAAAATACTTTGATCAACATAGACTTGCATAAACTCTTCAATTGCATCCGCAGCATTTGCTGCACTTCTTGTGGAATACAAAACCCACCCTAAGTGCTTAAACATCTCCCGTTGCACATCAATGTTGCAGCATTTCTTTAAAAGGCTTCTTATCCAAGAACGGCGAACATGCCAGGTACATAATAGTACCCGGCAATGGAAAGCCTCTCTGCAAATATGAATGATTTTGCATTTATATTTCCTTTTCAAAGTCAAAGTTAAAAACATGAGCTTAAAGTGCCCCGCTTGAAAATTTACCTTATGATAGATATGTCAAGGGAAGGATCATCAACTAGAAAGGCACTGGGCCTCCACCTTGGATCCTTGGTTCGGATTTTTTCAGCTAGAGAACTAAACCATTTGTGGATCTCTTGGCTAAGAAATGAAGATGTAATGATCCAAGCAACCGGAATTGCATTTTGAGATGAATCGAAAACAAGTAAAGTACACAGAGGATACTGTAAAAAGGGGAAATTACCATATAATTATCAAGTGCCATTTGTATGAATGCTGGCTAGATTTCATATTCTTTAATGTACTGAATTTCATTTCCACCCAACTTTAGCCACAATGGTTTCAGATGTCTCATCAACTGGATGATTCAACACACAGTTGCAAAGAAAAACATGAAATTTACAATGCATTAACAATTGAAAATAATGTGACATCATCAAACTTGGCTATAAAATATTCAAAGGAAAGAGGCTTAGGGTGAAACTTCTATGAGTCAGCGTTACCACAATATTTACCATGATAATTACTGGAGCTCTTAAATATATAAAACAGAACACTTATTCCTGAAAACCACTCTTTCTTTCAATATCCTAAAAGATAAAACATAATTTGAAAGGAAAAAGAATAAGGAAGGCTCTTCTTTTCAATTTTTGCAAAGACTGCGAGTATGGCAACCTCTCAACTTATTCCTATACGCAGTCATGATTCTCAAGATATTTTATAACCTAACTTGGGATGGATAGTGGCAATGATCACAGATTTCTAAGCTTAGAGTTACTTGTTCTGCATTAGGGGTGCGGGGCAGAGCGAGGAGAGAGAATGCATGAATTACCTTAAGTTTCTTTGAGCCAAATTTTGAATGAGAAGCTATAGAACCAGTATGCCCATAGCGGAGCATCTGCTGCAACTGCCAATCTGTCTGTATTCCCAGAATAAATGGATCTGAACCAGAATTATCTTGGAAGAAAAAGACATGCTTCTGATGGCGCTGCACCCATATTTTAAAACTGGAATCATCATTTGCATGCAATTTGTGAGAAGAATTACGAACAACCCTCTCCATGTTACGAACATCATTCCGAGTCAGAAAATCATCACGATTATGAGGACCACCATGTCCTTGCACCACCTCTGCATGATGCTGTATTATATTGTCCAATGACATTCCAACATAAAGCATTGCCATTACTTTCTGGCGCAATTCTTCTGAAATCCTTGGCGCATACATAGCTCTTGTCCCAACGGCATCCAGATCAAGTATCCCATGGCATGGCGCCCCTGTTTTATCTACATGTTTTCTTTGATTATATATGATTAGAGCCAGGAGCGGGCGGGTGTATAAGCGCTTTACAGTAAAATGGCAAAGGCAACCTCGCATCATATGCCGCCTTCCAGGCCTGCTCCCCTTCCCGGTTGCAGGTTTCACATTTGAGCCATCCCCTATACCAGACTCACTATCTCGGTAATCTTCAGGACCATATGAACACCAATATCTGTAATACTTGGATTATTCGGGTTACTAATTCCAACCTTTATAGAACTTAAGATATAAAAAAAAAAAAAAAAAAATCTCTTCCCAGGTAATATTTCAAACAGGAACAACAAAGTAAAACTGCTGAGCTTCAGAGGGAAAATAAAAATTCATTCTGCATATTTGCCTCAATGACCAAAAAGAAGACCAGTGATTCAAGTAGCTCTTGGCAAAGAGCATATTCACAAAACCAAGCATCATCTTTTCTACACAGTTTTAAACATAACTAATGAAAGAACATGAGCTCCAAGCATCACACACAAGATTGTGACTTACAATGTATATTCAAGATAGCCATCAACCCTTGGTTTGCTGATGCTACCTTCAGATCTTTTCCTCCTTGACTCAACACGAAAACTAGCAGGACATTCTGCGTTAGAAGATTCTCCTTTGACAAAATCCTCGACTCTAGAAAAAGGGACGAGAGCAATATCATCACCACCTTGGCGACCACCTTCGACCTTTACCCACTTTATATTTGCTGCAGAAAACTCTGCACAGGGAGGATCTTGCACTGGAAGGTTAAGAATGTCCTCCATTCTTGGCATCTGTAGTAATGTAAGATGAAAATATCATTTTATCTATTCAAGCAAATCCAACTCAAAGAAAGATGAATAGAATAGGCCCTCTCTCTTGCATTCACTATTAGGGTTTATAATTAAAATTATTTTCACTGCAATACTAATAGATTTTAGTTTTCTTTTTTAAACAGTAGAGAACAAAGACAAAAATTTACAAGCTTTCTGATAGTGGAGGCAAGAAAGGAAGCAGAAGTATAAGAACTGCACGTAAGCAGGTTGCATTTTAGTTAAATTTCAAGAGAACTCCCAAAAAGTGACAGGAAATATCTAAAAAAATGAACCAAGTAACAATCTTATGAGTGCAAAATTTCTCAACTACTCAGTAACTAAAACATCAAGAAACATAGAGCAAGAAATTCTAAAAATTGCTTAAATAACAACATTTTTACTTGAAATTTTACCTTAGCTTCATGGCCTTTCATAATTGCTGAATTAAAGATCAGACCCCTCTCTTTCCTGCAAAATCAATCAGATGAAGAAAGGAAAAAAAAAAAAAGCCAAAAGAACAATTAAGCAAAAGCAACAATCAGCTTAGAAAAATGAATTTATAGTCAAATAATTCAAAGGAATTCTTAATTTGGAAACCTTAGTAATTTCCTTTGAAGCTCTCTCTCTCTCTCTCTGCAAGTGAACGAACAGTGATCACATGGATGGAAGTCGAGTTACCAAAAGGCTCGCATATTTGTCTGACATTACTAAACTAGTCGTGGAACTTTTTTGTTTGTGTTTTTGGAACTTTTTATTTATTTTAATTTATTACACTGTAAAATCTAAACCCAATGAGTATTTCCATCCTGAATTTTATATATTTTTACGATTTCATCCTTGTTTTAAATTAATAATAATTTTCTATATGAATTGTGTAAATAATTGTAATTTTGTCAAACTATCTAAAGTGCCAAAATGGTGAATTTTAATTTACAATAACAAAACATATAATTTTATCTTGTTTTTGATATTTGAATCTAATATTCAGCTATCTTCAATTAGAGATTTTTTATTATTTTTTTGCTATTATTTTTCTCACTCTCTCTATTATAAAATTTTATGTTTATATTTTTTAATATTATTTTCATTTTATTATTCTTAATTACACATAAAAATAATAGATAAATAAGAGATATATATTTAGAGATTGATAAAATTATAAGAATTTGCTAAATATATATATATATATAATAAATTACTATTAATATGAAATTAGGATAAAGTTACATAATATATAAAGTACAAAATAGACAAATAGAATTATTGATTGAAAGAAAAATCATCTCAGGAAAGTGCAACCACACGGTAGGTAAACAAAAGTGTGATTATCGGGCTGTTAGCTCGGTTGGCGCAGGAGGGGCTGTTGTTGGGTCGGGTAGGGCATAAGATGATTCTGGAGCTGGGCGGGCGGCGGATAATAATTACTATTAATATAAAATCAGGATAAAATTACTTAATATATAAAGTACAAGATTGACAAATAGACTTATTAATTGAAAAAAAATCATATAAATTGAGGTAGTTATATATGAATAATAAGGTACATATATTTTTATATATCTTAATATATTCAAAGTTGGTATGATTTTTCTCTTAGAAATTATAAATATAAAATTATAAATAAAATTTAAAAATGACAAACGTCATGAATAATTTTTAAAAATATCAAATTTTGTGAAAAGAATGAAAATATGATAGAAATTAGAAAAATTTCAACACACAGATAATTTAATTCATTACGACCGATGGCATACTGTTAATTAATTATTTATTTATAGTAAATTGAACTTGAGATTTCACCCGAGTTTCTGCAGTGCTTTTTTCTAGGTAATTTGCCCAGCTGGTACCAATCCTTGGCACTATATATTAATTTGATACCAAGACTTTAATTTAAATCAATTTGATACCAAACGTACATAAAAGTATATCAATTTAGTCCAAATGTCCAAATTCCGACAACCGGTGGTGACGTGGCATGCTGAGTAGGTATATTCCGGTTGTTTTGCCCTCTCAGCGTGTGCCACGTCAATTAATGAATCTGACTCAGCAACATCCCCAAATTAAATCTCAATTCCCCTAATTCGACCCTAATTCTATTCCCCTCTCATATTCCCCGTAACTCCTGTTACCCCCACTGTTAAAGCAATCTCGTATTCAAAAATCTGTCCTTATACTTAGTTCATTGTCGATCGTTACACATTATTGACTGCATTTTATATTACACATTGTTAACCGCATCGCACAATGTCTTTTGAATGGAGGCGAAGGGAAGAAAGCGAAAGGCAACCTGTGTACTGTAAGTCATATAACTTGCATATTATATTTTAGTTTAGCTTAAGTTAAAATAATGGTAACTTGCATTTTGTTCTTATACTCTGTATGTTGCATGTTGATGGTTGTGTTTGGTTTTTGGTAACTTGCAAAGGATGATCTTATGTTCTGTATTTCTTCTGGTGTTTGGTGTTTTGAAACCCTTTTCCTTATTGATTTTCATTGTATGATATAGCTTAGTGTTTGTATTGAGTGATTGGTATAAGTATTTTATAGAATCCGTAAAATAGAGAAAATTGATTTGTTTTATCCATTTTACCATATGTAGTGCCTCATACAGAATACTCCAGTATAGAATGGCATTGTTTTTGGGTAGATGGTAAGGGTAGGCCAGAAATTAGAGATGTTCAGAGCATAGATTTTTGTTCTGCTGATATAATGTCAAGATTAGAGATAGATGCAACGGCCAGAGAATTGGGTCTGGTACCTGCATCATTTTCTATGTTTTGGAAGCATCCAAGAAAAGTGACACAGATGGTTTGAGAAATTTAGATAATGATAGTGATAGTATTGAGATGTCTTTAAGTGTTGATGAGTCAAGAGTAATTCATGTTTATGCTAGGGATAAGGTAAATATGCAACAAGATCATTTAGAACCAATTGAGAATGTTGTGCATGATGATAATATTGAATCATATGAGGAAGTGAGAATGCTAAGTAGTGATGATACTAGCTTAGAAGAGGTACAGATTGAACATGATGGTCATGGTGATGATGATAGTGAGGAGTTTGAAAGTGAGGTTGATGAGGAAGACCCTGAATTTGTTGATTCTGATTATGACTTGCATGATGAAGATGATGATGAATTATTTGAAAATTTTATTGATATGGAGTTAGAAAAGGATAGAACAAGGGTTAATGAAGAAATAATTGGCGGTGAGGGTTTAGATGAGACTGTTTATGCACCAAGTGATGAGCTTAAGTCATGCTCCTCATATGATGAAAGTGATATTGATTCGAGGAAGACAAAATGACCAATTTTTAATTAGGAGACAGATATGGCCAACCCTAATTTGAAGATAGGCATTGTTGTTTAGTACTTTTAGGCAGTTTAAAGATGTAGTGAAGAACTACTCAATAAGGAGCAGGAATCAAATTATTTTTTGTCCAAATACAAAAACAAAATGTAAAGCAAAGTGCAAAAAGGAATGTGGATTTTTTATTTGGGCTTACTTGAAGACAGATGATAAGAACACCGTGCAAATCAAGTCTGCAAAGTTTGATAAAAGTTGCATTAAAGAGCACTATAACATACATGTTAATGCTAACTACATTGCCATGAAGTATGTGGAAAGATTTATGGCTGATCCAAGTTGGGCAATTTAATTTATTATTCAAACTGTTAAGGAGGATATGGCAGTTAATGTGTCTAGGCTAAATGCTTGAAAAGCTAGGAACATTGCTCTGAAGTTCATTGATAATGATGAAAGAGATCAATTGGGTAGACTGCATGATTACAAACTTGAGTTGCTAAGGAGTAATCATGAGTCAACAATTGTGCTTCATTTGGAGGAACAAGTGTTCAAGGGTTTATATGTATGTTTTGCTGCCCTAAAGGATGGGTTCAAGTATTGCAGACCTTTAATCTCAATTGATGGTTGCTGGTTGAAAGGGATTTATGGTGGGCAGCTACTAACAGCTGTGGCAATTGATGCCAACGACTGTATATATCCAGTTACACGGGCAATTGTTCAAAAGGAGAACAAGAATAACTGGAAATGGTTCCTAGACCTACTTGCAGCTGACTTGGAACTCAACAACAGTCACCACTAGACCTTTGTGAGTGACAGACAAAAGGAACAAGCTTCTAATCCTTTTATTTTAATAATTTTTAGCATTTATGTGAACTATTATATATTTGAGTTGTTAATTGTGGTTTATTCTTTTTTATGCTTAATTAGGGTTTAATTCCTGCAATTGAAGAGATGTTTCCCAATGCAGAACATAGATTTTATGTTAAACATGTCCACAATAATTTCAAGAAAAAGTTTAATACATTAGGACTAAAAAAGTTAGTTTGGGGGGCTGCTAGGGCTAGTTATGTGCAAATGTTCCAGAAAATAATGGATAAAATTGCAGAAATTTCTAAAGGATGACATAACTACATGAATAATATACCCCCCCCCACTATTGGTCTAGGTCACATTTTAGGACAACCCCTAAATGTGACATGTTATTAAATAATCTGTGTGAATGTTTTAATAGCTTCATTCTAGAGTCAATGACTAAGGGAATTATAACAATGAATGAGATCATTAGGACAAAGTTAATGAAAAGGATTCAAAAAAAGAGAGATGCTATGAAAAGAAATGCCAGTCAATATTGTCCTAAGATTATAGCTAAGTTAGAGAAGTCTAAAGAATTCTGCTGGATGTTCAGAACTGAGTGGTCAGGGGGGATAGGTTTCAGGTGGTTGGTCCTGGGGGGCAGTTTGTGGTTAACATTAAGGAGAGAACATGTACTTATAGGAGGTTTGATTTAACTGGAATACCATGTTGCCATGCAATGTGTGCAATCTGGTATAAGCATGATAATCCTGAGAATTATCTAGATGATTATTACAAGGTCAGTACTTATTTAAAAATATATAGCCACTTGCTAAATCCTACTACTAGCTATGAATTTTGGCCAAGAGCCACAGCACCACTTGTGCTACCTCCTGCTCCAGTTCAACCAAAACAGAGAGGTAGATCTGTTGCAAAGAGGAGATTAGAAGAAGATGAGATGACAGCTCTACTACAAAAGGCAAAGTAAGCAAAAAAGGGCCAGTGATGACTTGCACCATTTGTGAAGATAAAGCTACAATAAGAGATACCATGGTCATGGCAAATCTAGATCAAAACAGCCTAGGATGAAAAAATTACAAGCAAGAGCAATTTCAATTCAAGCTTATGTACATTAAGTTTTTTAAAACACCTTGAACAATATTATTTTTGTGTTTTACTAGGTAAAAAGAAGAGCAAACCAGATAAACAATAGCTGCAACCAAGAAGTTCCTCATGATGAGATTGACCAACTCCATAATGACCAACTCCCTAATGCCCAATCCTTAGAAAATGATCCAATTGGGACTGCACAGGTAATAAGTTCATGTTATATGTATATTTTTAATAACTAAATATATTGTAATAACCTAATGTATATTTACTTTAACTTATGCAGGTGCAAAATGTAACTCATTTACTGTCAAGCCAAACTATTGCAGGAACACAAAGACCTCATCAAAATACTAGAAGCATCAATGAGTTGCTAAGTGATATTTCAACTCAATCAAATGGCCTGAATGAAGAGTCGCAATAGAGTAATATGAAGACAGGTAAAAAGAAGGGCAAGGGCAAGACAGTGAAGAACAAGAGCAATAAGCCATTTATGCCTCCTAGATCTGCATCTCTTTTCACAGCATCAAAGAAAACTTTTGGATCTAATCCTACTCCAAATAAAAGTTTAGGAAAGGGGAAAGATAAGATGCAAGCAACAACTCAGAAGGCTAAGAGGAAAGGAAATATTGAGACTACAACCTTAAACAAGAAAAAGCCTTGGATGCCTGCAGGTCTTAGAGACAACAACAAGCCTTAGCTTGGCATTATGATTGTTTAATACATTAGAAACTTATTTATATATAGGAACTTTTTTTTTTGCTTTTAGGACTAAATATGCTTTTGCGGTCTTGTAGGACAGAATTCACATGCTTGTTTTTGCGCTCAGTGTCAACACTATTTTTTGATCAGGACCACAAAATCATTTAATTATATTGTCATGTTCTTGTGTTTCATAATTAATACAAGTTGCTATTTTGTAATCACTTAAAGTGCAATATTTAATACTTTTGCAACACCACCACTTCAGCATTTGTATCTTAAGAATTATTTACATATATAAATAGAAATAAATGTTTCTTTTATTGATTTAATAGCACATTCTACAATAAGAAATCATTGTAGTTCTACACTACAACTGTGAAAGAGGTCCTACAAAACAAACTACCAACAGTAACAAAAGGTCCTACAAAATAAAATACCAACACCACCAAACATCGATTGGTCGGTATACAAAACAGACTTACAAAAGAAAAATACCAACTACTAATCCATCCAATCTCTCTATACATACATAGACAGACATGATTTTTGCTAACTTCTCTATCGTTGTCTCCAGTTGAGGCTTTTAGTTTAATGAAAATATCCTTCTTCAGCTGCTTTGACTGAACCGTACCAACTTCAACTCTAGAACCAACAATCCAAGTTTATCTAAGCTTGAATTCAGTTGGCTCAACTCTGCTAATTCAGTCACAACTCCAAGCCTACAACCACAAAACCAAAGATTCATCACACATTCAGAACAGAAGAAAACATAAATTGATAAAAAAACTCAAAACAATAGAAGAACATCCTTTGCAAGTAACATACAGAACGGAAGAACAAAATACAATTAATCAATACTTTAAGCTTGCATCACACTGTTGGTTAACTTTAAGCCAGAAGCTAGCGGTGGAGAATCCATGGAAAAAGCTTATGTGATAACGAACAATCGAGAACGAACTAGACATAGGACACATCGTTATCGAAGAATGGACGATGCTTGAATTCTTATTAATGGATAACAGAGTTTACACGGGGGAATAGGAGAGGGGAATAGAAGTTAGAGGAATAAAATTAGGATTGATTTAGGGGAAATTAAGGGAATTGGGATTAATTTGGGGATATTGCTGAGTTAGATCATTAATTGACGTGGCACACGCTGAGAGGGCAAAACAACCAGAATATACCTACTCAGCATGCCATGTCACCACCGGTTGTCGGAATTTGGATATTTGGACTAAATTGATTTACCTTTATGTATGTTTGGTACCAAATTGATTCAAATTAAAGTCTTGGTATCAAATTGATATATAATGCCAAAGATTGGTACCAGCTAAACAAATTACCCGCTTTTTTCGACTAGAGCAAAAACTTAACTGTATATTTCACTATTATTAAGATGAGCACTCTTGATTTTGATGTTAACATTTTTGGAGGATGGTCCCATATCAGTTTAGCACCACCACCACCGTCCATTAAATTCTAGCTTCAACCTTAAGCACAGAATGTCAAATACTAAGTAATGGTTTTCCCCTTTATTAGTTATTACGTATTCAATTATACAAATTCTCTTGGCATATTAAAATTACCAATAAAACAGGTATGCAAAATTTGAGTGGGATCCTTACTAATCAATAATTTATAATGTGATGTGAAATGAATTGGGAAAATTTAAATTTCATAGATATTTGATATTACTATCTAAATAAGGTAATCTTACTAATATTATACCTCAAAAATATGATAATAAAAATTTAAATACAAAGTCCGAGTTAGCTAAAGACAACAGTGCAATACAAACAAATTCATTTAATAAAAAATTAGACTATCACATTATTTACAGATAAAATCAATTATATAATAACTATAATTTTATTTATTAATTATCATATTTACTTTAATGGGTTATTTATTATGATTAACAATTTATAATTAAAAATCGACTAATAAATTAAATTATATATTATAAATGCTATCTAAAGATTTATTTAAAAAGATTATCTGAAAAATAGTGAACTGAACCACTAAAGAGAGGCAGCCAGAGCCATCTCAATGGACAACACGAAATATGCCCTTTTTTCAGATATTTTCAATATAAAAATTTTGAATATCGAAGATTAAACTGATAAACAAAACTTCAATAGGATTAGAATAGTCTTTAATTTAGTATGGAAAAAGGTTGAGTTAACAACCAGAAGAGGAAGAAGAAATGAACAGTATTCCGTATTTAAGCACTCTAATATCATTGTTTTTAATGAATAATTGAAACTCAAGTAGTATCGATCCATCGGGGGAGAACCTATGGAGATTCACTGTCTCCACTGCTGCACCATCTTTATCTTCATATATTATTGCAGCTATATATATACAAGTCTTTTGCTATTGTTATTTGAAGATTTATAAATGAGCACGTAAATGACAATCAGTCAAGTCAAACTTTTTAGATTATGAGGGATAAAGATCGAGAATGAATCTTAACGTGGAGATGAAAAAACAATAAACGACCTAACAAAAAGGCTTAAAAATCTAGAAAATTTCTAAAAACTAAGAGAAAGAAAAATGAAGGAATGATAGAAGAGAACGAATGTTTAACCACAGAGGTAATAGTTTGACATGTATTTAAATTTTTGAACCAGAGAGCTATTTAAAAATATTAATCCATTTTTTTTCTCATTGACTAAAAGTATTTTTCTTAAGTAATATATAATGAATTTTTTTATTACAAATTGCAAATGCTATTATATTTATATTAGAGAAAATTAAAAAATGTGATCATATTATTTAATCTTTTGGCATAAGGGATTTCATGGCATTTTTAATTTTAGTATTTTACAAGTTATATGATTAGCAATTTCAGTTATTGAATTTTGAATCGAATTTAATCATTTTAAAATTTATTTTGTTAGATAAATAATAAAATTAATTAAAATATAATTATTATTTCTATTTTTCTCGCTAAATTCTATAAAAATATATTGATCGATGTTGAAAAAAAGCTATAATTGATAAGAAGACGGATATTATTGGAATCACCGTTAATTGACATGGAAGTTACAACTATTTTATATTATGCATATACAAGTATTTTCCTGGTTGATAGAGAGGTTCAGCCAGACAATATACGTTTCCCACACACGAATATTTTCACTCAATAACGGCCTCTCATCAATCAAAAGGTTAGTCAACCCCTCCAGTCCCTTCCACTACACACCCATTCCTCGCATTGCCATTATAAAAGGGGATCACATCCTCTTGCAGATGGCACAAAATGGAGTCCCAAAGCCGACAAATTCCTGTTCATGATACCCTCCAAAACCCACAGGAAACACCCACTTCCAAATTTCCAACAACCATAGTCCACAAAGTGAGAGAAAATTTGATCTTTAGATCGAAATGGGCAGAACTGAACGGTGCTATGGGGGATTTAGGCACTTACATACCAATCGTATTAGCATTAACACTTTCCACCGACCTTAACTTAGGTACAACATTGATATTCACTGGCATATACAACATCATTACCGGTGCTATATATGGTGTGCCAATGCCAGTCCAGCCAATGAAATCAATTGCCGCTGTGGCTATATCAAACAGTGCAGAATTTGGTATTCCTGAAATTATGGCAGCAGGAATTTGCACCGGTGGGATTTTGTTGGTTCTGGGTGTCACCGGATTGATGCAGCTTGTTTATAGGCTAATTCCATTATCTGTTGTTAGGGGGATTCAGCTTTCACAAGGGTTATCTTTTGCAATGACTGCAGTTAAGTATATTAGAAAAGTTCAAAACTTTTCCAAGTCAAAGTCTGGTGAAAATAGGCATTGGTTAGGATTGGATGGATTGGTTCTGGCTATAGCCTGCTGTAGCTTTATCATTGTGGTCAATGGTGCAGGAGAAGAGAACAATGAAAGAGAGACAAATAGTTGCAATTTGGATGTAGAAGAAAGATCCAAAAGGAGGAGACTGAAGAAAATCATTGCCTCTCTTCCTTCTGCTTTTATGGTGTTTTTGTTGGGTGTGGTTTTGGCATTTATAAGAAAGCCTAAAGTAGCGAATAGTATTAAATTAGGCCCATCTTCTATAGAATTGGTGAAAATCTCCAAGCATGCATGGAAAGAAGGGTTTATCAAGGGTACAATTCCTCAGCTCCCTTTATCAATACTAAATTCTGTCATTGCTGTATGTAAGCTATCATCAGATCTTTTTCCAGGCAAGGACTTTTCAGCAACATCTGTTTCAGTGACTGTAGGGGTAATGAACTTGGTGGGATGTTGGTTTGGGGCTATGCCATGTTGCCATGGTGCCGGTGGGTTGGCTGGTCAGTATAAGTTTGGAGGCAGGAGTGGAGGGTGTGTGGCTCTTTTGGGTGCAGCCAAAGCGATTTTGGGTTTGCTCATAGGAAGCTCCTTGGTCATGATTTTGGACCAATTCCCAGTTGGGGTGTTAGGGGTGTTGTTATTATTTGCTGGAGTAGAACTGGCTATGACTTCAAGAGACATGAATACAAAGGAAGAATCCTTTGTTATGCTTATATGCACTGCAGTTTCCCTTGTAGGTTCTAGTGCAGCACTTGGGTTTGTATGTGGGATGGCAGTGCATGTGCTTCTTAAGCTAAGAAACTGGCGTAAAGATCAGTTAAGAATATGGATGCATGGAAGTACATGAAAGCCTCAAACATCTATGAGATGCGTAAAGAAAGTAGTTAAATATGTGTACTTGGGAATGATTATAGTGAAATTTGTTCTTAAGTTATAGGCACTTAAAAGTTTGTCATGTTGAACGATTTAATTCCACCGTATCCATTTCCATGTAATCTTTCTGCCTTATCCGTAGGGCCTTGTGAATCCAATATCTATTTTCAGTTTATGAACATATAATGATCTGTTGGTCATATATGTCCCTCTAACAAAACCAATGAACAAGAAAGCATTTTCACTAACATATGCTAATTCGACCCATGTTTTCAGGATCAGGTATCACTCCCCTGGATAGTTGTCAAAGCTGGAGGTATACCGAAGCCAGATGGTTTTCTTTTTTTTTTTTTTTTTTTTTTTATAACTCCTGGTAGGGCTAAAATAGTGAAGACTCTAGAGCTTTTGTTTTTTATTGTTTGAATTTGTTAAAGGTCAATGCCTTGCAGTGCTACTAATGTGATCACAGGCTGTTCTGTGTTTGTTTTGGATAAGATTTTCTATGGGTGAGGCTTTCTGATAGCGCAAGAGATAATGCACTAGTCCTCACAATAATAGAAAAGTGCACTAGCTACAGTCAACTATATAAACAGTGACGGTACCATATGTAAGCAATCACTACGAAGCTCAATCAGTGTGATCCTAAGTGACCAGATAATCAGATATAATTTGTTCTGATGATGACAATTATGATTAGTATATTCAGAAACAATTGTCAGTTGTGAATGTTCTTTTATACAATAATCCTCTTGGCCAGAGATGAGACCGCCTCAATCAAGATTCTTCAGCAAAATGCAGACCGGATTTCTGTTTCACAAGCTTCGTAGACCACATAAATAACATAACACAATCCTTTGTTTATCCAAAAGGGTTTCCTCCTGTAAAAGGAACAGAATTTGGACCAGAGGATGATGGGCATCCACTAGAAGATTGCTGAACCATGTATGGTGAGCCCAAGAAGGCATCACCACCAAAGCCACCCCCAGCTTGTGGCCTGCAATAAATTAGAAAAATCAAAATTATTTTCTTCAGCTACAATATTTTAATATAATCAGTCGGAGAAGCTCGCAGTGCCCACATAAAAATCATATGAAAATATGGTTAGTCGGATTTCGTTTAATGTGAGTTAAGCATACTGATTGAAGAATCATATTCTCAGTGAAGAGGGAATGTTGTCGTTAAACCTTTGGGAAACATGGCCACATTTTATTAAAATCAAACTTGGCAGAACTATTAAAGTTGTTCCTTTCACGGATTTGAGGTTGTAGACGGATTCTTTGCAAAAATGCAAGGAAAAAGCTCTCATACCCTGCAATAGCCACCGGGTGAACCCCTTTTATGCAAGTTTGAACAATTTTACAGTCCCTATTTCATCTCATCTCACTGGCCCTAGGTTGCCCAGTTCCAGGAGGACTAATAGGAGAGTGAATTAACCGTGGCATGTAGTGAATTATTTTTTATCGTAAAATCGTACCCGGTAAAAAGAGATTACTTTGAGAGACATGGATATGAAGAAAAGACAAACAACCAAGGACAAAATGTTACCCGGAAGGTGGTATATTCATGTTTACTTGTTGCCCCATATATGCACCTGAGATGTTAGAATTGAAATTAAGCAAAGATAGGTGATTTAATCAAAATAAGAAAAGTGAAATCAAATTTACCAGAAGAAGTAGGTGATGGAAAGGCAGAAGTCTGTAGAGGCATTGCAGATGCATAAGGAGGAGCTTGGATCGCCATTAACCCTGAAGAAGTTTTGTCAATACCTGAAGTTGGTGATAAGGCCCTTGGAGCTGACATATTAGGAATTGCTACCCGCAAGTTTTCATTGGAAGGAAACTACATCACAATTCATTCCAATGCTTTAAATAATAATTTTTTCTTCAAAATGTAAGAAAGAACAGCCTTAAGAGTTCAGAACATAAAATACATGAAATTAAAACTTCAATCTAACAAAACAAAAGTATAATATCTTAATAATCAACTTCGTAAACATACTCCATACAACTTGTTTCCATCATGTCTCCAATTCATTTACACAAGCGTATGACAGGCTTTACCTATTTTTCAACACCTAGTTTAAAATATGTGATCACCGGAACCATGAATATGGCTTAGAACAGTAATATACAGACAGGTAACATTGGCCAATGCTTTTTGAGTTCCTAGTTTGCTCCTCCCAGAAACCAGTTACTAAAGAATCCATGAAAATACCAGTTACTAAACTTCTCAATCCACATCTTCACTGCTCCATATTTAACCAGTAATTCTCAGTCAATAGCAGGTACAGAATAGAAAAGACAGGCATATGCATATAAAAGGCCAATACTAAACTATGGCAAAACCGGATTATGGACAAATAAAAAATAACATTAAAGATCAATCTGTGTGCTGTTACGTACCGGTGAAACTTGCATCAGGGAGGTATCATTGCTAAAATCAAACGGGTTGCTTGATGTTGCTTGGCGGGGATATGGTTGCATGGGCTGTAAGAGAAACCAATACGCAAAAAAAAAAAGTTTCTTTCTGTTTGAAAAAGGTACACATAACTTATTTCACTTTATCGTCTAGCTTCATAAATACCATTGTATTAGAATAATGTTGCACGTTGAATCTCATTCCATAAGGTACAGCACTTTGCCAACCTGGAATAGACCCAGGCACTGCTGAATAACGTGCAGAGAAAAGGTCCTGCAGAGGATAAGTAATAGTTATGAGAATCATATGTGAAAATCTAACAGAAAATGTAAGAAAG
This sequence comes from Ricinus communis, assembly GCF_019578655.1. NCBI lineage: Eukaryota > Viridiplantae > Streptophyta > Magnoliopsida > Malpighiales > Euphorbiaceae > Ricinus > Ricinus communis. The sequence goes on from NC_063258.1 coordinate 31,292,146, forward strand.
GAAACTACCGCTGGAAGTTCCTCTCTTCCACTAGTCTTTGATTCCGCTATAATATGCTGAGATTTGATCCCAGGATTGGGGTCTTGGTCTGCTTTTGTGGCGTTCTGAGAAGTGTATTCAGCAGAAACACTAGAAGGTCCTTGAGCATTAGGCACTCCCAATGAAGTCCACGGCTGAATATAAAAAGCACAAACGTAAACAACATGTATGTATGCCCGCAGGCATATACATAAGCAGAGGGGTAAATACATCAACATTTGATCTAAGAGGAACAAATCAACCAGATATTTAGTTAGTCAACCATGCTCATGTCATTCATATTCATTAACTTGCATCTGACCAAAATCCACAAGTTGATTTCTGATAAAATAATGAAATTCGACAGTGATTACTAAAAAGTGGAAAGAAGTTACACCTGAGAGCAAAACTATAGTTCACATATTTGAGGTGGAGAAATAAAAGAGCACTTAAATGTTTAGGGTCCAGAGAAAGCCCCAGCTGCACTGGAGAAGAGAGGTTATAAAACTATAAGTTTATCAATTTATCAACTTGATGTTTTGGACTCGTTCTCCTTTCATATGGGAGGTTCACTGCCTAAGGGCTAAGCTTTTCTGTCTTATCTTGAGCCTTATAACAAAACTTCTGGTGAAACTCGCATGGAATGGTTTGACCCTGGGACCACTCAGCTCTAGAATATTCTCAACTTCTCAATAACTTGAAAGCTAATGTGAAATTGACCTGGTTATTTAGAGCTTCAACTGTTGTACTGCTTGCATTTTTTCCGCCAGGTCTACCTTCTGCAGGAGGGAACACTGAATGCTGATGGTGCTGCATGCCGGACACCTGCTGCACATTTGGAACCTTGATGGCACAGTCACCTTGAATATCAGGTAGTGCATGTGAAGTACCTTCATTAGAAGGTTGGACAGGCAAACTAGTGGCAGATGGAGCTGTTGTATCAAAAGTATCAAGTAATGATAATGCTTTCTCCACAGGTGCAGCTGGAGACATGCCACCAACAAACATACTATCTCCAGTTGCAGATTTGGAAACAGTAGTACTATCAGATGAAGTTGACAGCTGCCCCGCAGATGCAACTGATGAATTATTGAAAATGGGCATGTCGCCTCCCGCTGAAGTTGCTGAAGCACCGCTAATATTGGGTAATGCTGACATCAGCCCCATTGATGCAGTTGGTGAAACACCAGCCATTGGCACATTTCCTCCTGGTGCAGTTGTAGGAGCATTGTTATTGTTTCGCAAAGTCAACATCTGCCCTAGAGACACTGCTTCTAAAATGTTATCACCACTCATGAGCGCATTGCCTCCAGATGTAGTTGAAGGGTTCTCATTGTTTAATAAGTCAGATTTACTACCCACAGATTCAACTGAGGAAACTGACAATTCATAAAGCAAAAATTCCAAGGTATTTTGTTTTGGGGCCGCCGTTGCATCCTGCTTCGTGGAAGATTCATCAGAGTTGCAGTTGCCTTCATTTCTCGACTGATGATTTTCCCGTGTTTGTGGTGCTGCTGCAGCATCCGAGATCATTGAAAGGGCATTAAAATCAATCAAGCTTTCTGAATTCTGATTTTTATCTTTTACTGCTTTCCCTTCATTAGATCCCTTGCTGCTGGAAGATGCAATCGGCTGCAACAAAAATAACTGGTAAATGAATCTTGCATTGTGTTTCAGATCTGCACTCAGAATACATATGCCGGAAACCAACCAAACTGAATTAACGGATTAAAATTCGCAAAAGTTAAGCAAGTTATCATGGATCAATATATATTAAAAGAACTTAATCCACACCAACCCCTGAAGTTGATACATGAAATTTCATGGCCATGCAGTTGTTTCTCTTTTCAGAGAAGTGCTCGAGTAGAATTGCAAGAGTCTAACATAATTGCACCATTAAATAATTTGTGTCCAGAATCTGACGATATGGCTTGCCAGGTATATGCCACCTTATCTGAGCCCCAGCGGAATCCATTGCAATTGGGAAAAGATTATAAATGAAATTGTACAATCGAAGATTATATTGTATTTCAGGCATTTATGCACCTGATTGTGAGCAGAGACATCAACATCCTTCCTGTCAGTTGCTTTAGAATGTTCACCAACCTGCAGACGCGGAGCACTCTCCCCTAGAATATCTTTAACAGGCCGTATAACTGGGGAGCTGGATCGATCCATATGCTTTCTACAGTCAGGTGACAAGCTCCGAAAACTGGATTGTCTATGTGAAAACCTACGGTTATCAGATTCCCTACCGCTTGGAATTCCATCATCTCGAAACCTGTCATCAACAACTTCAAAACGGACAGGACTTCTCTTCAAACCTCCATATCTTGAATTCTCTGGAGCATAGTGAGGACTTCTTCTTTCATCAAAATAATATTTTAAAGTCTTATCATCACTTCTTCCAACAGGATGAGATCTCCTTTCATATCTGTCCTCATAGGTAGGACTTCTGGAACCACCCGTATACAAACTAACCTTCCTGCTGTCATAGGAGTCCTCCTTCTCACTCTGTACAAGAGCACAAAAACCTTTAGCAAACCAGAGAAACTTCAGATGAAAAGCACTTGGCAAGTTTTTTATGATAGAAAAAACTGAAGTCTAAAGTTGTTGAGTTGGCCATTGTTAATAGTACATACAGCTTGTGTTTATGAAAAGCATTTTTGAGCATTACTCTTACCAATCTTAGCCTGGGGAGCCTGTCACGAGCTCTGTCGCCAGAATATTTCCTATCCACATAAACATGCTTGATGAAATCCCGAAGCCTGTGAAGGTTACTGGAGAAAAACACATAAATCATAAGACAGTACTTCAAAGATTTTCTGATACTAACAATTAAAATAATGAGTACAGACAAACCACCTGCCATCAGGATAAGAATGACGCTGAGGATCCCAATTTTTGAAATAAAGTTGTCTTGCTCTCTATAGAAAGAACACCATATTAGATCATGATATAAACAAAGTTGTCAAGAGCAAGAAAGATAATATTTGCTACTCAGCATACCTCATTGCCCCCAGCTTGAAGAGCACTGACTTCTTCTGCATTAAATTTTGCCATCGACACTGATTTAACACGATGAGTAAATTCCCGGCTAGAATTTCGAGAAATAAGTTAGTCTCCCTTGCTTAGAACATAAACATTCAGCTGTGAAATGAAATTTGGCCACAAGATTCTAAATACCATACATGTAATGTAAGTTATATCGGGACTTACTGTACTCCGCTACAATTAGTGCAAACAAATGTCAAAAAAGTTGTGCAAACATATTGCGGTCCCTGCCGAAACGAAAACATATCAGTAGTATAGAGAAAACTAAAGTAGGCGTAATCAAACTAATTAAATAATCGTTTATTTGTGGAGTTTGCTATCACTTTGATCATTTCAGGTTTTGTTATGTTAATAAATTAATAGCCATTACAATACTCCTCAGAGAAATTATTTTCCTAAATAATTATGATAGTAATAGCTCATTACGCATTGTTAATGTCTCAAATAATAATAATTCCTGATGCATTTTGTTAAAATCTACTAAACATAAAGGATCGCTGAAGCATCCTATCCAAGAAAGTTCTAGCCTAATTAAGCCAATAAATAATAATTACAACAAAATAAATGGAAAACGCACAAATATGAACTGACGATTAAGAGAAAGAAGGGACAAAAAAATCTTACCAAGCTATTGCAATTGAAACATCTTCGATTCTCAGGCTGTTTGAGAAGACCACGGATTATCCTTTCAATTCTCTCCTCTTCTTTCTCCTTTTTCGTCATTTTTTCTTTTAGAAAATTTAGCAAAATAGACAAGAAATTTAAAAAGGAAAAATACAAATATAATCAATAAACGAGTCCCAAAAACCTAGAAATCAAATGTCAATTGAGGAAATGGAAGATGATTGATGAAACGAATTGGTAAGATTGAAAGGAACTGAGAGGGACACGTGCAGAGGACAACTATTGATCAAAAACTCGGAAACAGAAAACTATGGCGGGAAAATTGCCTGTTTTAACGGTTCGGCCGTTTCGCGTGTTGATAAAGCTAATTAAACGCTGCGTCTGGGACCGGGGCTTTTACGTATAAATGGGTTGAGAATGAGATGGCCCAACTTTTGAAATTTGTTGGTACAAAATATCATAAAGATAACAATTAAAAGTCATGTTTGGACGTAATTTAATAATATATAATGGACTATGGATATATATGCCTCCTTTATATATGTATCAATATTTCAATTTTTAATAGTTTAACTCTAGCTTCGCAAAACAGAACAACCAATTTAATTTGAGAAACAAAGTATGGAAAACATTTGTAATAGAATATTAACGGACACGTGTTAATTGATGAGGTTAAGATGGGAAATGGAAGTTAAAATGAACTCGGCCCACAATACATCATCTATTTTTTACATAATTATCATCGTTCGGTGCACATCGAGCGCATAATTGAAAACAAAAATTGAATAAGAAGGAAATACACTATACTGACTTAATATGAAAGTACCTATTGTTAAATAGGTGAAGAGAAAATGTATGAAATGCCTGATCTGATCTGGTTGATCCGCCATATAGGGAGACTGCCATCCGAAGGATGTTAAATCAGATCTCATCTTCCCAGTCAGATAACTACAGTAGCTAGTTTAAGTTAGGCCATTAGCTCATTCATAGTTTCCTGCCATACCTTGCTTAAGGTTCTTCTAAAAATAAATACTACTTTCGAAAGCAGAAGGCTTAATCGGTGAGGTGATAAAATCTTATTAGCAAAACAAGCAGCAGAAATTATGTGACATTCCACTTGGAAAATGCAGGATTAATGAACAAGGTTCATCAGGTAGAACTAGAGGCAGCAGAATATGCGAGCTTGGAGATAATCATGCCAAGTGAGCTCCGTTCACAGAAGTAGCAGCAAAAGGTATCATAGTGGAAATCAATCATTCAAAGGCATAAATTAGATGGCGTAAATCAATTATTCCGTCAGGCATTGTTTCAGAGCTTCTATTACTTCAGGAGGCAAGCAGACAAGTATTGAATTCCTGAGAACTGTCCGGCCAGTTAGACTTTCTCATAATTTTTTTATTGAACGTCAAATCCTTAGCAACTATTATAAACAGGCGTAAGTCCAATCATCTCCAAACATCAGAATCCCTTAACAAACTACTTTCGACTTTAATTGAAAAGCCGCTCTTTTGTCAATTGCAACAGCAATCCCTTCTACTCGGCCGCTCATTTTGAGCTTCATCAAATCCCAGCTTCTAATTTCCATCAACTAGATGAACAATCAATCCGAATTGTTCGAGACTTGAAAGTCATAAACCAAAAAAGAAAGAAAGAAAGAAAAAGAACAAACTGCATTCTAACATTGAAATTACAATGGACACAGAAATCAATCTGAGTGCTAGTCATGGATAGGCCACCAAAATGGAATGTTATACCCACCCATTTATAATGAGCCAATCTTAGACCAAAATACTCTGCAATAATGATTGCGAAAAAAATCCTCAAAACTGACAGTATTTCGCATTGAGATACAAACAAACAAGGTTAGGAGATTTCGAGTAACAAAACAAATAATAAATGACCTAGACGACCAAAGAGACATTCGCTCCGGAAATTATTACTCCAATAAGCAAACAGCAGAACTGGTGTACGGGTCCTCAGAAACTTCTCTCTAAATAGAAAAAGAATAATAAGAAAGAAAGAAAAGAAAAGAAAGAAGCAGCACCAGCATACTATTGATGGTTAATACTATTGCTGCAAAATAGCCAGTAAAACTAATCCCAGGTCATCATGCTGTATGCAACTAAAAGAAACCCATCAACACTGCCAAAAAACATGAAGGTGATATACAACTAAATTGCCAGCCTGCCAAATCAGCTATTATCATGGTGCATAACTAAAGAATGCTGTAGTATATGTACATCCACACACACAGAGATAACACTCATGCCCTACATCGCACAAAAATAATTTCCCACTAGGTTTCCATGTCATTTGTCCTGATAAGCAAGAAAAAACCATATACAACAGGAATATCATTACAGAGCAAACAAGAAATCTAAAAGTGTGACCTGTTAAGTTATCAAGTCATATCCTAAATGGATAATCTTTGACTTGGTTTCTTACATCTGTTTTCCATGCAACATCACTGCAAGTAAAGAGGAAGCATTTCATCAGAAGGGACAGAACAATACGCCAAGCCCATAAGCTTCTTCTGATCTGTCAAATTTTTAAGATAACTATATACTAACAACTTTAAAACATATCAGAAATTTATGCACAAATTTCTCCACATCTATCTAATGTTAACACCATTAAACATCGCTGAGAAAAGGAAACAAGAGGCGAACATCTACAGATTCTGATCCTCCAATAAATTTGTATGAAAAATTATAAGATCATTTACTTACAGAATATTTTTTTCCATCTTTTTCTAGATATAACATGCTCTGGTTGTTACATATCTATCTAGTGAATGTTCCAACATTCAATCAGACAGGAATACACAACTCAATTCCAAGGGGTGTTGGATTATTTCAGCCAGCTGCTACTTTGATATCAAGGTTGAGACACAAAGAGGAGAAGAGAGGAGAGGGGGAAGGTAAGAAAAAGAATCTGTACAAAGATAGCCAAAATTCCATTCACCCCTTACCTGCAGGGTCAGTGCACATGAACCTGCTGCCGGGACAAAAAACCTAGCGGGCAGAAAGAAACTGTGAAGTCGTACCAAAACTGCCATGACAACAACAAAAAGAGGCAGAAGCAAAAAAATTTCTCCTCTCTACCTGCAATACCCTCCTGTTAGAAGCCCTCTGGAAGCAGTGGTAAATGACAGAAAGTGCACCTGTCACCGAGAAATGAAACACCACGTTCCTCCAGCAAAAATTCTAATAACTGGAAACTCAGGCTTTAGCACTGCAAGCTGGAGGGGCTGGCAGATTTCCTACACTTGTCATCTCATCTTCCTTCTCTCATTCTACCCATCACTATTCAAATCCTCAGAAGAAACTTTAATCGCCTCAGCAGTCATGAGGGCCACCACAGCCTTGTGAATGGCTAGATCCGCCCTGTAAAGCAATCTCTGAGCCTTTTCTCTCTTGAGTTTAGCCATATTACGTGCATACTGTGCTGCACCAGAAGCATCACGCAACCTGAATTCATCAAGATCTGAATAATTGAACTGCTTAGGGCAATGACTAGGGGCCCCATCTAAGTAGTAATGACGCTGGCTTGGCCATTCAGAAAAGCCCATATTCCACCGATGGAATCCATTTCTCTTGTCAAAAAATTGCTCATCATATGCAGCAACCATCTGGGTATCATGAGGAAAGACATATGCCCCAGGTTTCCTTGACTTACTCCTATGAAGTTTCTGGATGTGATTCCGTTCATACCTATCACTGCTCACTGAATAATATCCTTTTCCGCCAGCATCCCGTGGTGAAAATACCCTTGGTGATATCTGAGACAGTGGAGAATCATCTAAAGGTTCATAATTATGTCCTTGGTACAAGACCTTTTCATCCCCAGAAGCAAACCCATTTGATCTTCTTCCTGAATGCGACAAATACAATTATGTTGAGAAGAAAATTTGCCGGCATAACAAGTCAAAAGAAAACGGAAAAATAAATAAAAAATGCAGGAGGGTAATGAATGTTACCATAAGCATGGAAGCTGTCATGATCTCCCAATAAGGTATTCCTTTGACCTGTAATTGAAACTTTCCTTTGTGCCCTTTGTTTAGATCCCCTGTTGGGCAACTCTAAACCCCGTGGCTTCAAGCAGAAAGCAAACATGGGAGGCTTCTCAATAGGTGCACCCTTCTTATGGCATCCATTAAGGAGGGCAGTGTTACTCTTTGTCATTTTCAGCTCCCACTCCCTAACCTGTTGCTGATACCTTTCCCAAAGCGGTGGCTGTACATGCAATTATGCATATGTCAGATAATAAGATGTTTACACTGGAAAAAGCGAAAAGCACAAAAAATTCTGCACCCAACCACAGAATATGTGAAGTCAGAACCAGAAGACCAAGAAAATCATCCCCACAATCAATGAACAACACTTTGGCCGGGATCATCACCACGACGTATGGATGTGAAATGCAACTTAACCATGTCTATTTACTAAATAAGAATAAAGAATGTTTAACTCAGCTGAATATAAGTAAAGCACGAAAGAGAACATAGAAGAAAGAATTAAGAACTTATACTTGTTCAATACATTCATTCATTACCCCAGATGATAACTAGACATAATGAAGTGGATAATACCAAAATTCTAAATCACCTTCATATATTAAATGTGATAACACAAAAGGACTATAGATCAGATGCACCAAATTCCTCAGTTCTACCCGCAGATATCAGGAAAAAATTAACACAAGAGGACTACAACAGGATATTATAGATCAGATGCACTAAATTCCTCAGTTCTATCCGCAGATATCAGAAAAAAATTAACAACTGCTAGTATTCATACAAGAAAGAGTAACAGAGTTAAAAGCCACTATGGAAGCCATCACTCCTCAAAAAATCATAATTGTAATAATTAACTCTGCACCATCAAACATCTCCACCAATAAGGTGACCAGCAGTTGAGAGAAAAAGGAGATGTCCCCAACACACACTAACAGGTGTCAGATTATCTTTTCCATCTTGTGCATTGAAGGATTCATAATTTTGAGCCAATCATTCAATCATGACCATTCTATCAATTTAAATACTCTGATGACATCCATAATTTAAACAATGCATTTGTCATTCAAATATCATCTCAAACTAGATTTTTGGTTCTAATTCCATAATACTCGAGCAAATAATAGATTCTGAAGCACAATTTTTTTTAAAATTAAAAGGAAAAGAAAGCTCCAAGGAAACCGGAGATTAGGAGGAATAAAGAATTTCACATTCTTTTTCATAACATGCCACTTTTATTATTCAGCAATTGAATTATTTCATTATTCTATGATTTTCCAGATTTATTTCACATTTTGATCAAAATATATCTTTGCTACTTGAGGTACTGATTAAAGTTTAGAACTGTTAGAATACCTAAACTATGATTCATATCTCGGAACCTGTATAGATAAAAGGGGAAAGAAATAAGAGCAGTGACCAGTTTCCTTAGAAAAAGATAAGGTTTCGGTTTAGCAGTCATTCAGAGTAGACCCATATAGAAACCCAAATTATATTTTACAAAAGAATTGAGAACTGAAAATCACAATCATAAACTCATGGAAGATCCCAAATGCTCTCTCGCCTGAGTTAAACCTCATGAAAGTAATTTGATTCTTGCCTACCTCTTTACCTTGAAAAATCCTCCCACTTCTTGTTTTTCCTATGTACATCCTTCCTGAGTAAAATCTAAAAGATTTTGCGAGTAATCCACAGCTCATCCATGTTACCACAAAACCAAAAAGAGTGGACACAAGCCACCAAAAATTCAAGTATAATGATTGCCCCTCTCCAGAGGGCAGTTAGCAACTCAAACATAACTTTGAAAGCTTAATTCAGAGGTATTTTGGCAAACAAATTTAATAGCTTGCTTTCTAAAAATTACTAATACGGTCTCAATTTCTTTTCTCCGTATTCATCTAGTTTCAAGATCTACTTAAATAACAGAAGTAGATATATAGATAGAAGATAAAGGGAAAATGCGATTCAGAATTCATTTATTTAATACCATGATAATTGCAGAAAAACCAAATACCTAAAGTAACATCTGTTAAGAAGATGTAATATCAATTATCTATATATCATAAATGAGCACGAACTGGTGCCATGCATATCTTAAAGCAATAAAATAACAGAAAATATATGAAAATTCAGAAGGCACCTGCAGATGACGGATTAAAGGCATTCCCTTTCTCTGCCTCTTCTGCTGCCAATAGTCATGGATAACTTTTATTGCTTCCATCGAGCCCACTCCAGCCATGAGCTCTTCTATTTCATCGGATGTAAATTGGTCGCGGTGTTGAGAATATGCAGCCTTCTCAAATAAGTCCATTGTCTTCTCAAAAATTTCCTCAGAGATCTCCCATGAATTGCTGTTGAAAACTTCTAAAGAAGATAAATTATTTGATATCCACTGCTCATCATCACTATCAATGTCATATAGCAATCGTGATGGATTCAAAGCCATCTCAACATCAGTTTCAACCTGCCGGAAGTACTTAGAAGAATGTCGAATAAATGGAACTTCAATTCCATTATCATCATGTTCCTCGATCAAGCGAACCCCAGGAATAGGAATGTTTTTAACTGATGCTGCATGGATATTCCGATTGTAGCATTCTTCATGCATCTCTTTGAAAAGAGCCCACTGACTCCTATCAGAAAACTCCAATATCCAATCCTTTCCTCCTTTCCACATCATAGCATGTGTGTACCGGTTGGTTGATCCAGGCTGAAGAAATTGATGTGCCTTGTATGAATACTTTGTAGTTCCTGAAAGTTTTACAGCAAGCTTCCACTCGTTATGATCAGAAAGCTCCAAAACAACTTGTGCCCCATATTCTCTCCACCCTTTGTCTCCTAGTGTAATCAATACATTTGCTTCACAAGACAACAATTCCAAGTTTCTTTCAGAACCTCTAGAAACATCTGATGACCTCTTCTCATTTGCTGTCCTAATGCGTTTATGTGGAATCCCCTTCTGTGAATGGCCTTTACTTTTCGAGCTATAATCAAAAGCTCCAAAAGGTAACGCATAAGAGACTTGTGTTCGCGGCTTTTTAGGTCCATTACGAAAATTATTCTGGAGAAAGTCGCCTCTTCCATCTGACCATCCATGTGCATTGTACCCAACAGATGCCAAATTACTTCTATTTCGATGCCAGGTACTTCTGCGAGCAGTAGGGTTTGGACTGGGGATAATGCCACCATTCATATTCCAAGACAAATCAGTAGACTGTTGAGCACCATCTAAGTCCTTGTCAACCTGCTTATCAAATTGATTGGAGGATGGAATTTCAACTCTAATACCATTCAAAAGAGCCCGGTCAACTGATGGTTTTGGTAGTGCATCATTTTGTTCCGCCTCTGAATGGTGGCATCGCCACTTCTGCAGCGAGGCAATATCTCTTCCCAATTCTCCAGAATCCTTGGAGAAGGCAGAAGTTTCAGCATGGACATCACTATTTTGGTGCTTTGGAGAGGGCTTCATCCAATCTCCAACAGTGTTGACAGAAACGCCAACAGCTAGAGGCTCTGTGTTAGCACAAAATAAGCATTCCTCACAATCAACATCCCTAGAAGAACCCTTGGAATTATTATCAGGAGTGGTTTCTGCATGTTTGTTTAAGGAGTCATCTACACTGTAACAGTCATCTGCCTGTAAACTACCAGAGTTTTCCGGATGCTCTACTGAATCATGATCCTGAAAGCTGATGTGAGTGACACTGTGTTCCATAAGCAGCTTAAGATGCAAACTCAGAAAAAAAGTAGGCGCAGCAGTAAAAGAAAGTGCAAATGGAGGGAACCATCCATGAGATTTGTCAAATCTAGAAGAAGAAGATGGACTATTTACATAATTTGAATCTCTGGAGACACCCATGAGGCTAACACACTGCCTGAATCTCTTTACTGGGCCCTGAATATAGTAAACCCACAGCAGTTAAAATTGATTATTCACCACAACCCAAGCATGCTCATTAAGAAAGAAAGAAGAAGCCAAAGAAAGCAGAATAACCAACTTGAACGATTAACCATAAATACACAGAAATTGGAATAGCACACAGCTGAAAGCTATAACAAACCAATTGTTGTTGGCATCAATTGATTCTCATTGAAATAATAAAAAGTGCTATTCATAGATTGAGCATAAATATGGAGTTAAACAGGAAAAGCGAGAGAGAAAAAGATATATGCGGCAAGGAAAACAGGCATTAAGAAACGAGAGAATATATAATGTGCAAAATAACCACCTTAATTCTGGCGGAGTCTCTGCAGACAGAAGAATCAAGTAACTGACTGGTTCCATTTTGAAGTGCCTTCACATTATCATAAGTACATTCTGATAGAGGTAGCTGCTTAGTGAGTAAACAATGCCTTTTGAGCCTAGAGTCCAGGTGCATCCACTTTGAATTCTTCAACTCAGAGAAGTTGTAGAATGCAAACACAAGCTGCTTCCTGAAATCTTGTATGCAAGAGAATTTGAACTTGATCGAAGTGACCGGTAACTGCAAATCAACAAATTTCCCATGCTCGGTAGGTTGATGAAATACAGTCAGGACCTGCAAAACAAATGCTATGGCCTGCTTCAAGCAACCTTCAAACAAGAGAAACCTCAAACCAACTATATTATCAACAAAAAGCATCTCCAAATGAACCCTTGGCCATGTAGTCATCAGCCTACCATGCTGAAGCAGCAGTAAAGCATTACAGAACCAAGTGTGGCCTGAAATGAAAGAGAAATTGTGAACAGAAAGCACCGGGATCCTCAACCCAAACCTGAACTGTCTTGGTTCTACCAACTCAGTGTTTAGTCTTAGAAGCCCTCTAACATCACTCAACCATAAAGCCTCTGCAGTGTCCAACCTTCCCAAATCACTATCAGGATCCACCCTTGCCAGAGAAATATCTTGCTTTTCAAAAGCTCTAGAAACATAAACAGCTGGGACAAGAGAAGTATCAGACTCTGGAACACCAATAGAAACATGGTTATCCTCAGATGCATGACGAGGCATGCTGTTTGCACAACGAAACCGCCTCCTATAATAAACAACAGGAAGCTTGTTATCTTTGGGACTAATGTCAGGCACCTCATCCCTTCCACCAGCTGTAAACCTGCCTGGCAAGGCAGAATTACCAGATAAATTGCTTTTATCCCTGCTCAACAAATCACCCTCTGAACACTCGTTTCTACACACAGCTTCTTCAGGCAATAGTGATGGTGCAGAAGTCAGAGATATGCCAGAAACTTTCTGTTTCTTCAGGGCACGTAAAGGAGAAGATTTGACTCTATGAGTAGATCGAGCCAACCATGAGATGATAGGCTCTGAATCCATGTAATTCCCTACATAGCTGTCATCCTCAATAGTTGAGTCTCTCTTCTCTTTGCTAGGTTTCAATTTTCCCTTCCCGCCCTTAGAGATCTTCTCTTTTGTCCTAGATCTTTTTCTTTGAGGCTTACCTGGAACTTCACTAGGAAGCAGCAAGAGTTTAAATCTCTCATCTTGGAGATTAATCCATTCCTCATCCCGATCATCATATTTTACATGATGAAGCTTTCTCACATTATCATAGTCATTTACAAGACCATAATACCAACTCTGGTCCAGAGGCCAAAAGACCTTAATTCTCCGGTTCAACACCCAGTATGCGTCCAAGTCCCCAGAGAAAATTTCATAGTAGTGGCGCCGTTTTCTTGAGCTACCCTTTTCCTTGTGCTGTTTCCTTGGTCGCAATATTCTAGCAGCAGCGTCAAGAGATGCGGATTCAGATCCTGAGATATAATTTGGCCCATGTGTTGCAAATTCCTGACCAGATGATAACAAAAATGACAAACCATTTGTAGATGGCACAGGAGAGGCTTTGCTATTTGAAGAAAATCCAGTACAGCTTGTATCAAACCTTGATGATAGCATCCTTGCTGCATTCTCTTCAAGGTTCTCCTCATCATCATCATGCAAATCACAACTTACTTCAGCATCAACTGACGGCTCAGCCTCCTTAGCGACACTCTTATCTTCAGATATCAAATTCTTCCTTTTTCTACTTCGTTTCCTAAGTGACTTCTTTTTAGAAGAATCATCATCAATTTCAACAGAGTGGCCAGTCTGAGACTTCCACAGCGAGAGAACAACACTTCTTGCAACTGAATGACCAGTATGCCCATCTTCCTCACAATGCCTACCTGAACTCCTTTCACTAATTCTGTTTTCTTTAAAATCATCAGAAACTTTCTTCTGTTTAACCTTCGAAGATTCAACCACCTTGCCCGTGTCTTTGACAGTTAACTTACTAATCTGATCAGTTTCCAATTTATCTCTAGACTCCTCTGCAGGCTTCAACACTTGACTGTCCTTCTCAACTTTTTTCCGCCCCACAAAGCCCCGTTTGCGTCTAGGAATTTTATCAAAACTACCCTCTAAATTTTGTGAAATCTTACTAACTCCACTATTACTATTATTCACTCGCTGCTGATTCAAGGACCCAGACTTTATTTCTTTTGTATCATGTGAACCTGAACTCAAGCTCCCATTATACACCTCCTCTAAACTCTTACTCCCGTTGCCATTAACTTTTCTAAAACTACTGATGGAAACTGCTTTTCTACTTTTCTTTCTCTTTTCAAAACCACTATTATCTACATCACTACCACCTTTTCTCTTCAAGTTTTTTATTTGTGCCTCCTTTGAACCCTCAGAGGACTGGTAAAGACTTCTAAGATCCAAAGATCTTGATTTCTTAGGAATTTCCGCTTCATGAGAATTTCCTATTCTATTTTCCATGAACAATTCCTCAGTCCAAACAATAATACCCAAAACCCCCAATTTTCAAATTCCATCATACATTTTCAGATCTGTAAAACACCACAATGGCACAAAATTGTCACTTTAAAAACCCTAAACTCTCAAAATCCCTAAAATAAAGCATATAATTAACGATCAATCCTTAATCATCAAACACTGACATCTTTTGAAACTTGAATTAGACAAAAATTACAACAATTTATAGAAAATTGCTTACGCACCTGGATCGACAAGCGCCGAAACTTCAATTTCTGGAGAGAATTGCGAAGACCACGCTCATGTAACATGGATTAGGTTTTCAAATGTGAATTTTAAATTGTAACCCCAACAGATTTGTCGATTTTAGTAATTAGTTTCAGATAATTTTTTAAAATTTCATTTTTATTTTTTTAACCGCGAGAGACGGAGGAGAGCTAGGGTTTCTTTTGGCTCGAGAGAGAGAGGGGTTTAGATCGAAAAATAATTAAAAAAAAATAACAAAATAGTGAAAATAAAAGAATCGTTTCGACTAACACACGTGCCACACCACCAACCGTAAGATTAAGAAATTGTGGTTAGGATTTTATCTGATTGATTTTGGCCCTAGGATTAATAAGTAAAGATCGGAAATTTCGGGTTGAACGAGGTATAAATCAACGGCCAGGATTAGTTAGTTGAAACGTGGAAGGCTGAAATTCTAAATTAATATGAAAGTTATGTGGCAGTTAAGCGACTTGATTTTGCAAAAATCGTATAATTTTAGAAAGGAAATTGAAAAATTGTATTTTACTTTTTATGTTTTAATAAATAGCCTCTGAGTTGTGCAAAATATCGTGATTGCCATTAGGCTTTGAAGTTATGAGGCGCCATTAAGGAAACTCTGGCCGAGTCTACGCGCAGGAGAGTCAGGCGCTAACATACTCTCTTCCGTAGAAAGACGCGTAGATTGAGTAGTTGAAGTACCACTCGCATGACCGTTTACTGTCATACTGACTATTTTTTATTGGTTTGCACTAAAGATGTGTTTGAAACTGTTTTTTCCTTTTTTTCTTTTGAATAGAGTTTGGACTTGCTATTAAATGTGAATAAGTATAATTTAAGATTTTATTGATTCAATTTTTAAACTATTTTACAAACTGATTTTAGAAAAGTTTTCTTTCTCAAAGTAATTTTTAAAATTTATTAAATTAAATTAAATTAAATTAAAATTGATAATAAATTTCTAAAATTTAAATTTATTTCGGTTCAAAAAATAAACTCAAAGTAATTTCATTAAAAATTATTGTATCAAAAACTATAAAAAATAAAATTATTCTCATTTTTAATCTTGTAAATATTATTTCAATATTAATAAAACTTAAAATAATTAAATAGTTATGATATTTTTAAAGGATTAAATAGTTATAATTAAAAAATTAGAACTTCAACTTGTATAATAGATTATAATTATATATGTTCAAAATATTTGCATAGGTAATTCACACACTTTGACGGTTTATTCTAATTATTTAATTATTTTTATTTTATATATCGTTTTTTAAGTTTTAATTCAATTTGATTCTTTAATTGACTTAATTCTTTTTTCAGCTTTAATTGTAAACTTTATAATTACTAATATATAATTTTTCATTTTAAAATTTACGCACGATGAATTAGTAGGTTAAATATGAATTAGAAAATTGAGTATATGAACTGTTAAGTAAATAACTGTTAAGTAAAGAAATTTACCAAAGTAATTTTAATGGTTTATAGGTAATTTGAGAATTAAGGGTCGGCAATCAATGTTAATTATATACATTTTTATATAGCTTATTTATAAACAATTTTTATTGGCCAAATTAATTGGTTTCATAACTTAAAAAGTGTTTGGTTCAGAAGTTTAATGCAGTTAATAGTTATTTTTTTACTGAACAGCTATGTTAAAGCGTTTAATAAAGACTTAAAAAAAACAGCTGATAGTTGATTTAGTCACAATTAAATGTTCGTTGTATCAGCTCTATTTTATAATTTTTTCTTATTAACTAATAACTGATTTGATTTTTAATTTATTTATATACTATTATCATTATTAAAACTTATTAATAATAACTTACTTAAAATTGATATTATATAATTAAAATTTTATATTTTAAAATAAATAATTATTATTTTAAAATAATTATAATATTTAAAATTAAAAAATTATTAATAAAATTTTAATTTAACTTTCTACTTTTAGATTACTTTTTATAAATATTTTTAATAATACATACAATTGAGCTAAAGAAAAATAACTATAAAATTTTAAATTATTATAAATTATTTTTATTAATTTGTATTATTAAACATAATATTATATATTTAATAATAAATTATAGCTTTAATGGTCACTGAACATACTAACAACAATCGCTAATAAAATTATATCAAATTGTTTAATTTATCAGCCACCAACTACCAGCTATTGATCAGCTGAACTAAACACGCCTTTAGTTTTCTATTAGCATCGGCATTTTATATTTTAAATTTTTTCATAACTGCTATTAGCATCGGTATATTCATAATTAATGTCCTTTTTCAACAATTAATTTACTTTAAATAATCAAGATGTGACTTAATACCTGCTATTAAGTTTTGTTTAATAGTCATCATTAACGTTCACGTTTACACTTGTGTAGTTTATTTTCTCTTTTTCTTTATATATATGTTTTTTCTTTTTTTACAATTTATAAGTTTGACATAATATTAGTATAGTAGGGATAAATGCCTCTTCTCTTTCTCTCTCGTTTTTTATTTTACATCAAAGTTTTATTTTTTTATTTCAGGATTAATTATTTTTATATTGAGAATACTTTTTAATTTTATATTAATTAGTTTTAATAAATAAATATTAATATTTATAATAAAATTATAGTTACTTAGTATGGGAGTGTTAAATTATCATTCAATAAGAGTTTTATGGTATTTCATTTATAGAGTTGTTGAATTATTTCTCTATGAAAATGGTGAAAAAAATAAATAAATTCAATTCAACATTAAAACGATTGAACTCGTTAAAACATACATATACAATCGATATATAGCTCAGTACCACATAGTAAAAAGCTTTTTCTTTTATATTTGTAATTTGCTGCTGTGTCAACATGATTGATGATTGTTAGAAATATATTATTTACATATATCTTTTAATGGTTAATATTTATCTTTTCATTTTTTATATCAATATGTACTCACTAATTCATTAAAAAAAAATCATATTTCTTATAAAAAAATATAGTAGATTAGAGCTATAATATTTTTAATAAATATTTCTCTATTTGTTGATATTAAAGATAAATTTTTATAAATATTTCTCTATAATTTTTTCATAAATATTTATGTTTAATATAATTTTAAATTTTAATTATATATTTTACAATAATAAATCAAAATTCATAAATAATCACGATTATTTCATTAAATTGCTTCTAATCATTTTTTAAAATAAATAAATGTAATAGCTTAGTTCATATTAATTATTACTTTTTAGCACTTTGGTTATTCATGCTTGTTTCTTTCCTATAATCTTAAATTGAAAATAGAAATTACCTACTAAAGAAATACTACAAATCAAACCAATAATATAATTGTTAAACTACACGAGTGCCTGTCTTTTGAGCGGATTAAAATATTATTATAATAATATTAAATAATTTATTTATATAGATATTAATGAAATATAATAAAATATTAAATAACTATACATCATAAACTATTAGTTACTAAGTTTCATTATTATTAGTGTTTTATGAAATATTGGAAATTTCAATATCTGATGATCCCTGCTTCAGTGCTATTTTTCTTTAAATAAGATATCCGAAACAAGTTGAGAAAAGTTTAAGAATTTAAACTTGCATCGTTAAAAGTGAAGGAGATAATAATATGAATAAACTGTTGAAGGTTTGAACTGAATCATTAAAAAAAATAATATATTAAAAAAACACATAGATATCCTCAAATAATAGAAAAGTGCTATGTAAAAAAAAAATTAAAATATCTGATAAAAAATTTTAAAAAATATATCAAAATGCATAAAAAGGACTTTAGAGAATAAAAAATACATTTAGAAAAGAAAAAACGCCTCTTAAAATGCTCTTTTTACATAGAGATACTATTGATTTGAATTTAACTAACCTAATATAGAAAAAGTAAAAAAAAAAAGGATAAAGATAAATTTATCTGTTCATAAAAAAAAATGACAAACATAAGAATAATGAAAAAATTGAGTTGAAGAAAATGGTGGTAGCTTTTGAATAAAATAAGATAAAATAAATGACAAAAATAGAAAAATTAATAAATGAAATATAAGAATTAAATTTTTTTATTTTTCTTTAGAAATAGGAGAATAAGAGTTTAAAAAATAAAATTTTATAAAATATATATAATAAATGCTAAGTTTTTCCTTTAGTTTCTATGTGGCAAAATCTTATGAAGCCGTGTCATATTGTTTTCCAATGAGAAAATGACATAGGACATATTCATAAAAATATTAACTTATAAATATTCATAAAAGGATTAATATGATTTTACATAATGCTAATAATGAATATGGTATTTTTGATTTATTTAAATATAAATTTATTATATTTTTAAAATAATTATAATAAGTATAATAATTAGTAAAGATATATCATATTAATAATAAATCTTATTATCTTTCTAATATATATATATAAACAAAAGTTTAATAAAATAATAAAAGAATAAGAATTAATATTTGGATCATAAAAATATTGAAGAATTTATTAGTCTAATATAATAAATAAATAAAATTTAATCTATATATATGTAATTTCAGAAAATAATAATAATAATAATTTTATTTATTAAAAATAGGTATTATATAAATATATGAGAACTTATTAGTGCAATAAAATATATAAAAAGTTAAAATTAATAAACATATATATTTTTCATGTTTAGGTAAATAATGTTTAGGATAGTGGGACCACCTTGACCGATTACTGGGAAGACGGGCTGACCAACGGAAAACCAGGCTGACCAACGGAAAACCATGCTGACCAACGAAAATTTCTTTGCAGTATATGGGTTTTGGTTCCAATATGTTAAAGTAAGGACTTTCAAGATTCTACATTTTGAATAAGAAATTTTTTCGGGCATGTCTCGGTCAAAGGAATGTTCAATTTCTATTGAGTCGGTATCTAAAAGGATAAGTTCATAGAATTTTTTCAATTTGTAGGAGTTTTCAGGAATAAAGAATTGTCGAGAAGGGAAAATATGTTGGAATATTTGCTGATAATTGGGATTTTCTAAATTCCCATTGAATATTTCATTTTCAAGAATGGTAACAATTTGTTGTTGTGGTTTTGTAAAGTATTTAGGTGGTTCTGGTTTAGAAGAACCAGGTTTGGTAACAGCTTGTAAAAAGTTTGAAGGTAAAGGAGTTTTGTCAAGAATTTCAAACCTGTTTGTAGAAATTAATGATGAAGAATGTCAAGACTTGTTGGCTGCAAAATCGGCTGGCGATAATTTCTTTTTTATGGGAGTGCCCATAGAGATTAGCTTGATTTCTTTCCCTGTAAAAATTCTCTTGTTAAAAAATCAGGTAAAGAATTTGAAGAACCTTTTATATATTCAATATCAAAATCAAATATTCCCAAGAGTGCTTGCCATCTGGAAAAAACTTGTTTTGAAATAAAAAATTTAACATCCTTTTCCAAAATATTTTTAGCAGCACTAAGTCAATACGTAGTAAAAAATATTTTCCAACTAAATCATCTTCAAATTTTATAATACATAAAACAATTGATAAAAGCTCTTTTTTAATAGTAGAATATTTGGATTGAGTTTCATTCCATGCTCCATAGTGAAATCTGACTAAGGACTCTGTATTATGATCAGGTAACTTTTGTTTAAGAATACCCCCAAAACCTAAAGCAGAGGCATCTGTCTCTACTATAAGAAAGGCATCTGGACGAGGAATAGACAAACAGTGTAAATGATGAATTTTTTGTTTAATGGTTTGTACGACTCGAGTATGTTCTTGTGTCCAGGGTTTTGGATTTTTCCTAAGACGATTGAATAAGGGCTTACAGAGAATTCTAATATCCTTGAAAAAATCAGACACATAATTAAGACATCCCAAAAATCTTTGAAGTTGATTTTTGTCTTTAATTTCATCAGGAAATTTAGAAGTAAATTCTAAAACTCTTGAAATTGGTAAAACATTATTTTCAAAAATCTCATGTCCAAGAAATATGATTTTTGTTTGACATAATTTCATTTTTGGTGCAGAAACAACTAAACCATTTTATTTAATTATATTATAAAACTTATGTAAATGAGAAAAATGCTGTGCTAATGAATTTGAAAAAACTAAAATATCATTAATGTAAACAATGGTAAATGATTGATGATCATGAAAAATGTCATTCGTAATTCTTTAAAATTTTGATGGTGCATTTTTTAATCCAAATGGCATAACATTCTATTCATAATGACCAAAAGGGACATTGAAACCAGTTTTGTAACGATCCTTTTCATCAATTTGAATTTGCCAAAAACCAGACTTCATGTCAAACTTGGAATAAATTTTTGAATTGTAAAGTTTTTTCAATAAGTTTCTTTTATTAGGTATAGGGTATCTGATCCATTCTAAAACTTTATTTAAAGGTTTATAATTTATTACAAGTCTAGGAACACCTCGTTCTCTTTCAGCTGCATTATAAACATAGAAAGCAGAGCAGCTTCAAGGAGAACTAGAATTACGAATTAATCCTTTTTGTAATAATTCATCAATTTCTTTTCTATAATGATTTTCAAGTTCTGTATTCATATGTATAGCATGTGATTTTGTTGGTATATTATCTTCATAAAATTTTTTAACATAAGGTAAAGAGATTACGTATTTTTTTCTATTCCAAAAGGCATTTGGAACAGGTGCACATAAGTCATTAGTAAAAAGGTTTTCAATTTGTTAATGATACTTTTGAAATAAATAAAATATACAATAAAAGAGGATACGACAAACCAAGAACTAGACACTATTACCCTAGATCTACTCCTCTGGATGTTTTATTTGAAGAAAGAGTAAATTTTACTCAAGCAAAATATGATGGAGATTCTGTCTATGAATGGAACCTTGATGGCCTATCTGAATATCAAATTTTAAACATGTTACAAGAAATGACCATGGCTTGTACTTCGTACAGAGCCACATCTGTAAATAACACTGATAAAAAAATTGCTCAAATGTTAATTTCTGGTTTTACTGGTCAATTAAAAGGCTGGTGGGATAATTACACCTCTCTGGAAGATAAATCAAAAATTTTAAATGCAAGAAAAATAGTCATTAAAACTGAAAATCAAACCTTTGTTCAAACTGAGGAAGAAGATGCTGTTGCAATTTTACTTTTCGCTATTACAAAATATTTTATTGGTGAGCCTAATCAATATCAAATTCGATCTTCTGAAATTCTTTCAAATTTAACTTGTCCTAAACTTCAAGATTTTCGCTGGTACAAAGATGTCTTTTTAACTAAAGTTTTTTCTCTAACTGATTGCAATCATAGTTTTTGGAAAGAAAGATTTATTGCTGGTTTACCTAAATTATTTGCTGAAAAGGTTAGAACAAGAATTAGAGATTTTTATGGAAATGTTATTCCTTATGATACTTTAACTTATGAAAAAATTATTAATTTTATTAATAATGAAGGTTTAGCCTTATGTATTGATTTGAAATTAAAAGCTAAAATTAAAAATGAGTTTTTACAATCTAAAAAAGAATTAGGAGATTTTTGTTCCCAATATGGTTATGAACGTATTCAAGCTCCTTCTTCAAAAACCAAAAAATATTTGAAAAGAAAATCTTCTAATAAAAATTATAGAAGAAATACTTCGAATTTTTAAAAATCTTCTTCATCCAAAAACACTTCTCAAAACAAAAATAAAAATAAAAATAATAAAAAGAAAAGTCCTCCTGTTTGCTATAAATGTGGACGTGTTGGTCATTTTAAATCTTAGTGTAAGATGAAAGAAAAAATCAATGCTTTAGAAATCTCTAACAAACTTAAAAATCAGATGTTTAATCTTTTACTATCTGATACAGATTCTGAAAATTCTGATTTAAGTGATTTTGAAGAAAATGATTTGAATGTTTTAAGTGATACATCTTCTGTTAATACTGATTTTGAAACTTGTGAAGACCCTGGAATTTGTACAGGTCCTTGTTGTAATTCAACTTTAAATGTTTTATCAAAAGAAACTCTTTCAGATCTTTTTGAACTAAATGACAAGATAAATGATCCTGCAGATAGAGAAAAATATTTTTTAAAATTAAGGGATATTGTTTTGCATAACGAAACCCAAAAATCTGAACCTGTTCCTTATAATTTAAAAGAAATTTTCCAAAGATTTGAACCAAAATCTTCTAGAAATTCTACACCAAATATTCAAGATTTACAAGAAGAAATTAAAAATATAAAACAAGAAATTAATGATTTGAAAAATAAAAATTTAGATTTCAAAGAAAGAATCTTAAAATTAGAACTAAATGGGAAAAATAAAGAATTTGCTGAATCTACTGAAAATACTAATGATTTTCATGTTAATGAATTTTTAGCACATATTACCAGAGTAAATTTTCACAAATGGTTTATTTTTGTTAGAATTCTTATAAATGATTTTAAAATCGATTCAATCGCTTTAGTTGATTCTGGAGCTGATCAAAATTGTATTCAATAAGGCATTGTACCTATACAGTTTTTTGAAAAAACAACTGAAAAATTACATACTGCAGACGGTTCAAGAATTCTTTACACTTCTTTTATTATAATAAAAAATCTTTCTGCCACTGTTATTCTTGGAACTCCGTTTTTAGCCTTGCTTTATCCTTTTTCTGTCGACACTCATGGTATCAAGACTAGATTATTAGAAAAAGAAATTTGTTTTAAGTTTATTTTGTCAGAACAATAAAAAGATATAAATGTTTTAAGGAAAAATTGCGTTTTTAATGATAAGATTACTCAAAAGAAAAAACAAATTGCTTTTTTAAATAAAGAGATCTTATCTTTAAAAATCAAAGAAGAATTAAACCTTGATGTGACAAAAACTAAAATAAAAAATATTGAAAATCTTTTTACTAATGATTTACGTGCACCTGTTCCGAATGCTTTTTGGAATAGGAAAAAACATGTAATCTCTTTACCTTATGTTAGAGATTTCTCTGAAGATAACATTTCGACAAAATCACATGCTATACATATGAATACAGAACTTGAAAATCATTATAGAAAGGAAATTGATTAATTATTACAAAAAGGATTAATTTGTAATTCTAGTTCTCCTTGGAGCTGCTCTGCTTTCTATGTTTATAATGCAGCTGAAAGAGAACGAGGTGTTCCTAGACTTGTAATAAATTATAAACCTTTAAATAAGGTTTTAGAATGGATCAAATACCCTATACCTAATAAAAGAGACTTATTGAAAACACTTTACAGTTCAAAAATTTATTCCAAGTTTGACATGAGGTCTGGTTTTTGGCAAATTCAAATTCATGAAAAGGATCGTTACAAAACTGGTTTCAATGTCCCTTTTGGTCATTATGAATGGAATGTCATGCCATTTGGATTAAAAAATGCACCATCAGAATTTCAAAGAATTATGAATGACATTTTTCATGATCATCAATCATTTACCATTGTTTACATTGATGATATTTTAGTTTTTTCAAATTCATTAGCACATCATTTTTCCTCATTTACATAAGTTTTATAATATAATTAAACAAAATAGTTTAGTTGTTTCTGCACCATAAATGAAATTATGTCAAACAAAAATCATATTTCTTGGACATGAGATTTTTGAAAATAATGTTTTACCAATTTCAAGAGTTTTAGAATTTACTTCTAAATTTTCTGATGAAATTAAAAATAAAAATCAACTTCAAAGATTTTTGGGATGTCTTAATTATGTGTATGATTTTTTCAAGGATATTAAAATTCTCTGTAAGCCCTTATTCAATCGTCTTAGGAAAAATCCAAAACCCTGGACACAAGAACATACTCGAGTCGTACAAACCATTAAACAAAAAATTCATCATTTACCCTGTTTGTCTATTCCTCATCCAGATGCCTTTCTTATAGTAGAGACAGATGCCTCTGCTTTAGGTTTTGGGGGTATTCTTAAACAAAAGTTACCTGATCATAATACAGAGTCCTTAGTCAGATTTCACTCTGGAGCATGGAATGAAACTCAATCCAAATATTCTACTATTAAAAAAGAGCTTTTATCAATTGTTTTATGTATTACAAAATTTGAAGATGATTTAGTTTGAAAATATTTTTTACTACGTATTGACTTAGTGCTGCTAAAAATATTTTGGAAAAGGATGTTAAAATTTTTATTTCAAAACAAGTTTTTACCAGATGGCAAGCACTCTTGGGAATATTTGATTTTGATATTGAATATATAAAAGGTTCTTCAAATTCTTTACCTGATTTTTTAACAAGAGAATTTTTACAGGGAAAGAAATCAAGCTAATCTCTATGGGCACTCCCATAAAAAAGAAATTATCGCCAGCCGATTTTGCAGCCAACAAGTCTGGACATTCTTCATCATTGATTTCTACAAACAGGTTTGAAATCCTTGACAAAACTCCTTTACCTTCTACCCCTACAAAACCTTCAAACTTTTTACAAGCTGTTACCAAACCTGGTTCTTCTAAACCAGAACCACCTAAATACTTTATAAAACCACAATAACAAATTGTTACCATTCTTGAAAATGAAATATTCAATGGAAATTTAGAAAATCCCAATTATCAGCAAATATTCCAACATATTTTCCCTTATGGACAATTCTTTATTCCTGAAAACTCCTACAAATTGAAAAAATTCTATGAACTTATCCTTTTAGATACTAACTCAATAGAAATTGAACATTCCTTTGACTGAGACATGCCCGAAATTTTTTTTTATTCAAAATGTAGAATCTTGAAAATCTTTACTTTAACAGATTGGAACCAAAACCCATATACTGCAAAGAAATTTTCAGTTACCTTTACACCCCCTTGTTACAATTACTTTGACTACCAAAAGGCCTGGTACAATACCTTTTACCTTCGAAATTGGAATCACTCTTGGTTCTTTATGTTTCACAAAACCAATTCAAAAAATTTTCCAAATTGGTTTTCAGATTGGTGGACATATTTTGGACTTTGCCCAGAAATCTTACCTGCTAAGATTATGGAAGGATTCACCATTTTTAAAGAAAAGTTACATGTTCTTAAGCATGACAAATTAATCATTTTTTCTGAAATCTTTAACCTACCTTGGATATTCTCCTGGCAATTCAAGGTAAAACCTTTCAAATCCTCTCCTAATGTAAATTCTATTGCCTGCCTAACCCGAGAATATAGTGTTAAATGGTGGACCAATTGTAAGGATATTCAGGCCAGTAAAGAAACGGTGCTGAAACATTTCTCTGGAAAGAATCCTATGATATCAAGGACAAGTCAATCTATGGGACAATTCAACTTTTTATCAGACAAAAGTAAACTTTTAGCAAAATTATCTGGAAATACTACAAAGAAAGAGTTTAAAGCAGCCTTGGAACAAGCATTATCACAAGTCTCTGGAGACAGTGATGATGAAGACTCTGGAAGCACTGGTGGACCTAATTACACTCCTCAAAATGAAGACGATTGTTATGGTCTTGATAATTATGATATTCTTTTTGACTAAATGAACAATAATCTTTTCCTTTTCACAAATGGACAAAGTGACGGACAAGAATCTTTTTCTTTTTGAAAATTGACAAAACAAGAAGATAAAATAAGATGATAAGGATGGACAAAGTGGTGAACAAGAATCTTTTTCTTTTAACAAAGTAGCTTAATTATTTATCTTTGTTGTCTTTTATAATAACATCACGTACTCAAGTTTGTTTGAAGTCCGAATAATATTTTTCTTTTTATTATAAATATATGTAAATTAGTTGAGGAAGGACACGCTTGAACTATCTTCCCTACTATCTTTGTAAAATTCTCTTTTCAATAAAACTTTATATTATTCTCTTTCTTTTCTTCTATTACTTCTTCTCTTTCTTTTCTTCTATTATTTCTCTATTATTAAGATCCTGCTCCGCACATGGTATCAGAGCCTTAGTCACTAAACTTGTAATACTGTTTAAGAAAGTGTTGGTCAGCCTGGTTTTCCGTTGGTCAGCCCGTCTTCCCAGTAATCGGTCAGGGTGGTCCTGGTAGGTGGTCCCACTATCCTAAACATTATTTACCTGTTTATTGTCTTTGGTTATGGCATCATTATTTCGTAATTTCAGTAGTAGAGAGATAGCTTCTTCCTCTTATTCTCTTCTTGAATAGTATCACTTTCCCCCTTTGAAAAATGATTTTGAAACCATAAAACTTTTTCACGATTTCGTATATGATAATAGTCGAATCATAAAAAAGGTTTATCTATTTCAAAAGGAGTAGAAATCATATTTAAAGTTAAAAAATTTTCCATAGTTGATCTTAAAGGTGACAAAACAGGTTCATCAGAATTTTTATCTTGATCTATGTTAACAGAGTCAGTATAAAAAGGTTGTGGAATCCTATTGTCAAAATCAACTCCTTGTAAATTTGTATTCAAATTTGGAAATCGTGTTGTGTGTGTAGAAGGTCTAGAATTTTCAAAAGTTGAAAGTCTAGAAAAAGGTAAAAAAGTAGGTGAAAAACTTATTTGAACAGAACCATTAGATTGTTCTAAAATTTGTGAAATTCTGGAATTATTTTCAATAGATTGTGGTTTATTAATTTCATGTAAATCCCAAGTTCCAGCTTGAGATAACTCATTACATTTTAACCTTTTGGGTACTTGTATTCTAGAATGTAAAGGATTAGCTTCAAATAAAATTGTTTCATTTCTTGTTAAAGAATGTTTAGCTCTTGGATCTATAGTTGTCGTCATTATTTTATAGTAAATTCTAAAATGACAACTATAGATCTAGAATTTTTAGCAAAATCCATGTTTTTAGTTTCAACAGTTAAAATTAAAGTATCTAAAATATTTGAGTCAAATAACGACACTGAAAAATTTGGATAACAATTAAAATCAACATGACCATTTGCTAAATTTGATTCAGCTATTGCCAAAAGTGAATTTGAAAAATTCAAATGTCGTGCATCTCTTAAACAAAGAAAAATGGGTATGTTTAAACCAATTCTAAATAAAGGTTTAACAACAATTTGAACCATGCCTATATGTAAAAATTTAAATTTCTTTTTAATATGTTCATGTAATGCAGATGATGAAAGTAAATGTAGATTTTCATGTGATTTATTTAAAGCAATAGTTTGTTCAGTTTGTCTAATAGAATAATTTTGTGCAAAATCAAAAGTTCCAATACGATAAATACTATTAATGTTTTGTTTAGGGATAGACCAATTATGTAACTGATTTTCTATTTCAGGAATATTAGACTCTTGCACAGTAAATTCTTTTCATACTAATATAGTTATAAGTTAAATTATATAATATATAAACTATGTTAGTTGTTCGGATTTGCTCCTGCTGATGTCACGATGACCATATTCTTGGATTAAACTATGTAAGATTTATCATTATATAACATTGCCAAAAGTAACTTTTGACTTACATATTTTTGTTTCTAAAATAATTTCTAAAATAAATTTGTAAGCAAAGAATTATGCACAAACAGAACGTCATTAGATGAATTGTGCTAGAAGTACGAAACGACGTCAAATGATCTATAGCGACACCGTCTTATTGACAGCGTTCTGTAAATTGCTAAACGAGAAAATTAAGACGGTAAAAGAAAAGAAAGCGTTCCGTGTAAAAACACCGACCCTATAAAACCCAACTCTTTATTTCGTGTTCCTCTCATTACGTTATCTCCATTCACAATCACAATCTTCTTCTTCTTCTTCTTCACCGCTTTGCCCTAAATCATCCCTCCCTAAGAAAAGAAAACTTCAGATCTAACCCTAATTTTCTTTTTCTGCTTATCATCTATCTAATTTTTCTCTCTTTACAAACTCTATCTTCGCCTCTCTTTCTTCTCTTTACGCTTCTTTTTATCCACTGCAAATCGGGAGTTCGGAACCCTGTCTTTTTTCTAATAGCTGTAGAAAACCCTAAATATCTACAATCGGTGCCTGATCTTTCGCATCTATCTCGATTTGTCGACAATTCTATAATCATTTAACAAAATTGTTTAATTCATATTGGATTTTTTTTTCTTTGTCGTCGTAGTCGTTGTTGTTCTATTGGAATTTTTGATATAGTTAAGAAACCCTAGAAAACACTTGTTGCTGCTGATATATATTCGAAATCAATTCATTTGTAACAAAATTTTCAGTTTCATCTGCAACTTTAACGGATTGACATTTTTGCCCCTGGTATCGTTTTATTAAGGAGAAATAATGGTCGGGGGAGGAAGGAGAGACGATGTGCCAGGGTTCAACAACACTAATGTTTTTGCAGCACTTGAGACATTGAGGAAGAAGAAGAAGTCTGATAAGGAGCGTGGGTCGTCCAAGAAGGGGTCTTCCAAATCCCGGGAATCATCGCAAGAGCAGCAGAAGGAGACTGAGCCTGAAGTATTCTGGGCTCCTGCTCCTCTAAATGCGAAATCATGGGCTGATGTTGATGATGAAGATGATGATGATTATTATGCAACTACTGCTCCCCCTCAGGCTGTTTGGGGTTCCTCTGAGCCTCAACTGAGTGATGATAAGCCTCCTGTCCATTTAGAGGTGAGAAAGTTTGATGCTCTCTCATTTTATTTTTGATATATGTGTAATTGTACTGGTTCGGTTTATTGATTTTGTTTTTGTTCTATGTAGGATTGACTGTTCCATTTGTTCAACTTTTTTTGTTGTGCACGATTTCTGTGGTTGTCATGGTGTAGTGTGATGTGAATACTTATGTATTGTTGATTATTTTGCAGTACTGGATTTTCTTTATGGTGTTTTGTGATAGTATCTTTGAGCAATATGCTTTGTTTTGTCGGGATTACAGAGCAGATGGAACAGCTGGGTAATTAGCGTGAAATACTTTCTTTTTTATTTCTGAACTTTTTAATCTGAAAAAGAAAGGTATATGTATTCTAGTAGAAAATAAGCTATGAGGATGTGGACAGAAGATTCCACAGTTAACCACATTGATAGGGAGGATTAGAAAGCTGTATATGGTGTGTATAGTCCTGTATTTTACTGGTGGTTTATAATGGTAGTGTGTAACTGCAGTGCTCAACTCTGCAGATGAGCAAGAGGAGCTTGGGTTTTGGGTTTGAAATTTGCACTATTGGCAACTAATTAAAGTAATGAAGGTGCTGGTGCAAACAATGTGAATTAATCAAGTGATATTAATAGGTTTTCAAATAGAATGAAGATCAAGGAGATGTAAATATAGAAATATTGGGAGCAATATGTTGCATAAATCCTGGAAGCAAATGATGGCAATGCATGATCATATTATCTGGGTTTAGTTTGTTGTCAAAGTTGATTCAAAATTTTTTTGAGGTTAAGCATTTTTAGTTAGAGGAGACATTTAAATTTGACATCTGGTGTCTGCTCATGTCGAAGCAGAATATGTTATATGGTTTTTGTAGATAAATTTCTGCTCGTTTTCTTCTTAGCTATATGATTGGCATAATGCTGGTCGCATGATATTGATGAACTTTATTTGCTTTTAGTATTGGGTGCAAAATGGTTTGTTGGATAAGCTTTATGTGAGCTGGGCAGAATCCTATCTCTATCATCTCCTTAATGGAGCATTTCTTTTAACAGTACCTTAATGATGCCGTGGTGTCATTTTGTTCAAGTATCCAAATCAGGACAAAGAATGGAGCCTTGGTGGCCAAGGGCATCTTTATGTTTAATGCTTGTATAAATGGAAGGCCACTTTTTACTCTTAACCCTAAAATACTGCTCTTCAAATTGAATGGAAGTTATAAATTTTGTTGAGCTTTTGTTTTTCAATTTACTTTAGCCCCTCTTGGCACTGTGGTGGATAAAAGTGCTTGTCGCAATTTTTTTTTGAAGTTTTGGAAACTGCTTTTGGAGAAAAGCAGGTAAGTTTTACAAAAGCAGTTTATAGAAAATTAAAAAAATCAATCTAATAAACCAAATTTTTTAATATTTGCTGTTTTAACACCCAAGAGAAATTGCAACAGGCTCTTTGTCTACTGTTTGTCGGCCATTATTTTAGGATCTAGTATTCAATGATTGCATTTCATGCCTTTTCCCCTCTTTATTGCTGTCAACTGCTTGGTTGATGTGTGCCCCTTCTTTCTTTCAACTACTCAGTTGATGTTTACCAACTTCTTCTATTTGCCTTTCAACAAACTGTTGGTCAATCTTTTAGAATCTCTTGAGATGGCTAGAACCATGCTGGTAGCTGATGTATCTCATCTTTCCAATTTTTATTGACATGCACTTCTTGTTGTGGAATTATAGGAAAGTGAGAGCGAGGAAGATATTTTAGATGAAGGTGATGATGATGTGGATGAAGACCACGACAATGACAATGACCATGAACCGGATGTTCCAGTGCATGCAGAGCCTGTGGTGAAGAAACTTCCTGAAGTATCTGCAGTGCCTAAAGAGACAGAAAGGCAACTTTCAAAGAAGGAAAGGAAGAAGAAAGAACTTGAAGAGCTAGAGGCCCTTCTTGCTGATTTTGGAGTTGCCCAGAAAGATAGCAATGGCCAAGAAGAGTCACGTGGTAATTTCTTATTTATTTATTAAGACGATTGGTGCATTTCAATTTATATTTTCATTATATTTTTGCTTATTCATGGAGAAGATTTTTTATGTTGGCACAATATAGCCTGGAGAGGTTCTAGGCAAGGCCACCATTACTTCTTGTTGAAGTTCTTAATTTTGGACAGGCTAGCTGTCCAACACAGTGTGTGTTGTGTCCCATGTTCAGACATACTTGTGCATATGTACATGTGAGTTTGTTTTCCTCCTTTCCTGGCATCAAATTCTTTTGAACATTTAATTATTGTATGTTTCTCAGTAGCTGTTTTGTGATTAATAATTTCTTATGACCACAGCTGAAGCAAATATGTATAAATATCTTGCTATTTGTATTTGTACTACGGCTTCAAATATTAGCTGTACTGTTGAATCTTATATAATATAGCAAGTGAAATTTTTTTTTCAGATGCTGTCCAAGAAGGAAAGGATGCGGAGCCTACTATAGAGGGGGAAAAGAAGGAAAGTGCCGCAGGAGAGTCCAAAAGTGCAAAGAAGAAGAAAAAGAAGGATAAATCAAAGGAGGTGAAAGAAACCCAGGATCAGTCAATGAATTCAGAAATCAGCAATGGGCCAGATGAAGCTGCTGGAACTGAGCAGCAGGTAGAGGAAGATGCTTCTGCTGTTGATATGAAAGAGCGGCTAAAGAGAATGGCATCTGCGAAGAAAAAGAAATCTAGTAAAGAGATGGATGCTGCTGCGAAAGCTGCTGCTCAAGAAGCTGCTGCAAGAAGTGCTAGGCTTGCTGCTGCTAAGAAGAAAGAGAAGAACCATTACAACCAGCAACCGGTGAGGTAAAAGGCCCTTTTTTGTTTCGCAAACCTATATGAACATGTATTTCTCGTTGTTCATATAACAATGTGAAATAAATAGTGGGCTTAGCGGCTTCATAAAAGATCACTTTCCAGTGTACTGCCATGGACTAAATTAAGTATTCTCTCTGGCGATTTGGATCTTCATTGTTGCTTGGGTGTCATGGAAAACATAGTTTTGGCAGTTTTGTTAATTGAAAATTCTTCTTTGGACAGAGTAATTGGACGTGAATTTTGTGTATTTTGGTCCTTTCAACTTCATGACTTCTGATTTAGAATTGTTGATGGAGGTGAAAGTTTTTTGCATTTCATTTTAAATTTTCGTCGGACAAAGCACCAATGGTTCTTTGCCTCAATTTTACTCGCCGGTTCTATTCTGTAGATGTTTGGACACTCAGGAAAATTGATCTCGAATTAGCTTCAGATAAATTGGCTCGCTGGATGCTATATATCCCTTCTTAAGAAAAATTGACAGTTGGAATTTAGGACAAATAAATCATAGGAAATTATCTAAACAATACTTTAAAATCTATTTTAAAACTAAAAAATATCGTTTTTACTTTGTAATTTTGTAAAATTATTAATGTTTTAATTTAATAAATTTATAGTGTGATCTGTTTTTGATTATTTTTTGTTTATTTTAAAATTATAATTTTACAAAGTTAAAAACTGTATTTTTAGTATTTTAACACATGAAAATAAAAAAATTATATATTTAGTAAAAATAAAAAATATAGATATTTTTGATTTTTTTTTTGAAATTATATGGATGTGGAAAGCATTGGAATTCAACCAATAATTTAAAAGAACAACTTTTAACAGACATATGAGCATATGAGTGTTGTAAGCAAAAGAAGAGATTAAATGATATTTATTGTTTCGTTTTTTAACATTTTAATTTTTAATATAATTTATGTGATATTTTAATTTATTTTTTAATATTTAAATATTTTAATAACACACTAAATATATTTTGACTTAATATAAGTTGATTAATATTTTTTAGTAATTTTGGTAACATATTAAATATTTTTTGACAAATAGTTTTATTTAGTAAATTTATATTTACATTAAATATTAAAATAGTAAAATAATATTATGGTGAAAATTTAAGTATTTAAATATGAATTTTAAAAAAAGAAATAGGGAAAAAAGGATGTTGTTTGATGAGGTGATTGATGCAATTTGACAGAACTTATGGTGGCAATTTCGACAGAAATCTCAAATATTCTGCTCTTCCGTACTTCACGAAATTAAAATCAACCAGAAATTAGTAGAACTAGGAGCGAAAGCAAAGCAAAGCTTTCACTTCTAATAATTCTCCCTCGCTGTATCCGTCTCACTAAATTTTAAATCAACTCCAATAGTCACTCCCTTCTCCAAACCCTAAACACTACCCAACTCTTATTCTCTTCGCACTTTCAGGTCACTTTCTTCAATAACTGTTCACTTTCAACAGATTTATTTGATAAACTTCGACGCTTATTCGATTTGTTTAGTTCTAAAATTATTCATTGATTTAATATTTGAATTCCTTTCTTTTTAATCGGTCTTGTTCTGTTCTCTTTAGGTTGGAATGTTTGGGTTATTACCAGTATATTGAACAATTAGGGGACTAAGAGAGCAGTTATCTTTCTTGGTCCCCCATCATATGAATTTCTTCTTCAATTTTATCAACAGCAGTAGGTAGATAATGAGCTTAACGTTGCAACATCTTCGCTCCCCATTTTATGGGACTCCACTTTCAATTACCCCAAAACACACCAAATGTTATGGCAAAAAGCAGTTATCATTATCAAGGTGGTCATTTCGAAAATGTCATTGTACTGCTAAAAAGCACAGTAGCAGTAATAATAAAAATCAAGATTGGATTACTCATGCTATTAAGTTTTCTAATTTTTGTGGCAAGTATGTAGTGTTCTTAAGAAATGTTCTTGGTTCTAGAAGTGGGTTTAAGGTAGAATGTGTGAGTGAGCCTTTTGCTCAAAGTAAAGCTCTTGTTAGATCATTGGCTCCTTTGTGGGAGGAAGGGTTGCTTTTCATTAGAGGTTCGGTTTTTGTGGCAGTGATATCTGGGGTGTGTTTGCTGGTGTGGTATGGACAGAATAAAGCTAAGAGTTACGTCGAGGCTAAGCTTTTGCCTTCTGTTTGTTCCGTGCTTAGTGATTATATTCAGCGTGAGATTGATTTTGGTAAGGTTCGAATGGTTTCTCCTTTAAGTATTACTTTAGAGTCTTGCTCGATTGGGCCCCATAATGAAGAATTTTCTTGTGGTGAGGTGGCTACAGTGAAGCTTCGACTTTGCCCTTTTGCAAGTTTGAGGAGAGGCAAGATTGTGATTGATGCGGTATTGTCTCATCCAACTGTAGTGATTGTGCAAAAGAAGGATTACACTTGGTTAGGTATACCATTTTCTGATGGTGGTCTAGAAAGACACTTATCTACTGAAGATGGAATTGATTATCGTACCAAGAGAAGGAGGATTGCTAGAGAGGAAGCAGCCGCTCGTGGGGTTAGAGAGAGGGATGATAATGCAAAGGAAGCTGCAGAGAGGGGATATGTTGTTCCTGAGAGAGATTCTAGTTCATCTGAAGACAATGTCTTGAAGGAGGATTCAACTCATTCTACAAATGTAACAAACTATGAGTCTATCTCATGTATGGATGAAAAGATGCACTGGAGGGACCATCATTGCACAGACACAGGTTTTATTTATGATATGAAACATGCTGATTTGGAGAAATCTTTTGGTGTAAAATTTCCTGGTTCTAGTCTTAACTTCTGGACTAGCATGATTAAAGGACCAAAAAAACACTTTTTTAACAGGAAGACTAATGGGGTCAATATCTCAGCGGCTGGTCTAAATGCTAAAACACGAATCCTTGAGCGTAGTGCATCAGCAGCTGTTATGTATTTCAATGGCCTGTCTAATGGGGAGTTTGATGAGCCTTCTCAGTCATCTGATAGCTATCCTCTTATGAACCTTGACAATCTTTTGGTGCAAAGCCAAGGTGATAATACTGCATATGTATATAACAATGTCAGTGGTGAATGCTCAACTGTGGACAAGCAGAACAGAGAATATCACGGGACTTCAGGAATCCAGCCTCTGACAGTAAACATATGTTATCTTAGTGATACATATGATTTTAATCTTATACGTGATCCATTTCTTAGGACTCTAGATAGACTTATTGAAGTTGCAAAAGTTGGTGAAAATCTACCATCTGTCCGAAGTGCTGTGCGAGATGCTAAGACCAATGGTGTAAACAATGAGGATTTATCAGTAGATTTTGCAGGTAGAGATACAGACGCACTTGCAAATGAGATTGAAAACAGTCATGCATCTCAAGACTGCACTTCAGAAAAGCTTGATCCTGGAACTGCAGTGAGTCATCCAGATCCAAGTTCATCTTCTTTTCCAAAAAATATCACGGGCCTGTTATCTCATCTTTTCTCCGGTCCAATTCAAAAGATGAAGTCAGGTGTCGGTCCAAAAGTTGAAGATATTGTTGCAGAGCTTGTTGATGGTGTAGATGTAATGCAGACTGAAGGGATTGAGAAGATGCTTCCAGTTTCATTGGATTCTGTTCATTTTAAAGGTGGAACACTGATGCTGCTTGGATATGGTGACAGGGAGCCTAGGTGAGAGCCATTTGTGATTATATTTTACTTATTTAAATACAGCATCACATTCACTCTGGGAAAAAGCTTGTAATACCATATATCTGTTGTAGCAACTGGAGCAGCTCTATAAATGCAATTTTTATTCCTGTTACTGATGTAGGTTATAGATTGCTTGGTTATGTTTTGAATGGTTCACAGAATGGCTTGTCATATCTATCATGAGTGAGAAAACTGTAGTTAATTTGAAAAGAGAGGGAAAAAGGAAAAAAAATAACCCTATTTAATTGGATACCTGGCAAACTGCTGGCAAAGTAATACAATGACCTAACAACAATATGTTTAAATATCCTTTTATTTATCAAATAGTTATTAAGAGAAATTATGAGAACAAAGTTGTCTTCAGAAATTATTTTTCTGATGCAAATAATGAAGTTGGGCATGTGTTATAATGGTAAGGCACTAACTGATCCAAGCATCTTGGGGCATTAGTCTATGGTCTAAGGAAATCCTGTTGGAAGAGTATAGTTTTCTTACATTTATAGTTCTGAAGATCTTTTGAGTATTTTTACAATTTTCTAATTTAGATTTGAAAATCTGGCAGTATTCGGTTTGCACATATTTGTAATTAACTATCTTTCAAGAGTGTACCCTTATAATGATAATCATGCCAAAGCTGCATTTATGTAATGTAATGTATATGCATGTATCCTTTCATAATTTTTACCTGAGTAATGTTTCTTCAGATTCTGTTTATGCTCCATGTTTATAGATTTCCCATTGCTGGTTTTGTGCATCAACTAATGATTATTTTTTTTCTTTCATGTCTTTTTTAATTAATTGGGTTTTGACTGGGGTTCAAACTAAGACCTAACAGCCCTGGAGTTCATTGATACTGGGTGGTGGTTTTAAATGAACTATTTTATTTTTGTAGCATTAACATGGAATTCTGGGCTAATATCAGCATTTTACTTGTCAGAATATCTTTTAAATGTTTAGGACTGCCATATAATTATATGGATTCCCTATTGAAGTTTGTGATATCTAATGATAATCTCTACTTCAAGGTGAGATATGAAGGACTGCATAAATTTTCTCTCATGTAGGATGAAATATGCTTTTCTTTATTTTTTTAATTTTTAAATTCAGGCATTAATTCTTATTAATAAATTTACTGCGTTGCATCTAGAGAGATGGAAAACGTCAATGGACATTTGAAGTTCCAAAATCACTATGGTCGTGTGTATGTCCAATTGAGTGGCAACTGTAAGATGTGGAGATCTGATGCAATATCTGAAGATGGTGGCTGGTTATCTGCAGATGTTTTTGTTGACTGTGTGGAGCAAAATTGGCATGCTAATTTAAAAATTGCCAAGCTCTTTGCTCCGGTAAGGTATACATTGAATGTAATTTGTATATTGATAGAGATATAAAACTATTCTTTGGGCCTTCCCTAACAGCTTAAGTTTTTGGGTGGAATGGTTCCTTGACATAAAGTTAACATTTAAAATACCTGAAACTCTTTATATGTGCAACCTCGATTATATATATTTATACTATTTAAATCACACTCTTTTTGTCTTTTTCACAGCTTTTTGAAAGGATTCTAGACATTCCAATTGCTTGGTTCAAAGGGAGAGCCACTGGTGAGGTGCTTTTCTAACTTCAGTTCAATTTTTCCCATTTTGGCAGAAAGATATTAACATAAATGACAAAGTCAGATTTCTGGGAGTAATTATAGTGATATTACAAGTTATCTTGCACTTACTTTTAATGTCAGAAATGCTTATGTCTTTTAATAATTTGTTTCATGTTACAATTGTTACTCTCTGTCTATTCTCCTGATCCGGGTACAAACCGGAACTCTTTGTCATGTGCCCCGCTATAATCTTTCACACAAAACGGAGCAAGATGGGGGAGATTTTAATTTTTAACTTCCATTTATTTCTCACCGGAACAATGCTGTTGGAAAGACATTCTAATTATGAAGCATGTACATGGAGTGTTAGAATCTTGAATGGACAGACTTTTGAGAGTTGAATGCTGTCTTCCAAGCTCTATCCTTATCACTTAGAATCTAGTGTGATATTCATCATGTATATTTATCATTCTCAACCAATTGTAAGCTATTATCTATGTACATTCATGGATGGAACTTCTTTTTGGCAATTTGGTAAACTTCACATGTATTTCATTTTAAATCAAGACGTGTTGGATATGCTTATCAAATTTGCTGGATTGATCAATAACACTAGCAACAGATAGTTTGTGCCTTGGGGTGGTTTCTGATCTGGATAAAGAGCAACATAGTTATTCTAAGCACTAAGATGTTAAGCAAGGTCTTGAAAGGAGTTTTCTTTTCCCATTTCAAAAGGATTAAAAAGTTCAGGATTTTGACATATGTATTCATCTTTTTATACTTCAATACTTTTTTGTAACAAAAGTTGGTCAGGCAGTACAAATTTCACTAGCTTTTACAATCTTAGAAGTTAAGATGAGTTTTATGTATTTTCCTGTTTGCAGGTTCATATTTGCATGTCAAGAGGGGAGACATTTCCTAATCTTCATGGGCAGCTTGACGTGACAGAATTAGCCTTCCAAATATTTGACGCTCCATCATCATTTTCTGTATGTTATATATTTACTTGTTCTTGAAATCCTTACCTCATCTCCTCTTCATGGAGATTCTTTGTGTGTATTTCATGCTTCAGTCACAAATTTTTATGAGCAGGAGAACTTTTTTTTTTTTTGAGGCAGAAGGTTCATGATTTGCGGATATAATTTTGTAGCTACCTTTGCTATAGGTGATTTATAGAGTTGCACACTGGGTGCCTGTGTGATATAAGATTTGTACATTTTCTATGAGCAGGAAAACTTTTTTTTTTTGAGGCAGAAGGTTCATGATTTGCGTATATTCTTTTGTAGCTACCTTTGCTATAGGTGATTTATAGAGTTGTACACTGGGTGCCTGTGTGATATAAGATTTGTATATTGATGATGTGCCAATTAGATGGTGCATTGGTGCTTTAGGATATGCTTGTAGCTGCACTTTGCATCGGTCAAGTAAGAGCTGGAAGCATCTCCTGTCCCATAAGAATTGGGGTTTTGAGGGAGGTTACTTTTTAATCCCTTTTGAGTGTCAAAGAGGAAAACAAAGAAAAAGTAAAGAAATTATTTTGGTGAAATATTATAGTTATTGAACCTTTATATACTTGAACAATCAGTTCAGTATTTAATTGTATTGAAGGAAATGGAAGGCTTATGGAAGAAAAGAAAAAGGGATGGAAGGGATAATTTATTATACTGCAGTATTCAACAAGGAAAAACAAAGATCTATTAGAATCACCTTTTCTGAGGCTTGCTTTATTTGTTTTGATTAAAACCATATCCAAGTACAACATAACCTCTTGTTGTAACTTGTACATTTGAGAGGGGCCACTTTTAGTTATGAAGTAGGTAAAGGAAAAGGGTGAGCATGATAGTTTAGGATTTAACAGATAATGGAGGTTGACTAACTGATTAATAATTTTTTACTTGACTTTGGTTGGTTTTGGATCAAGGCTTTGCTGAGTTCATTCTTCTTTTAATCCTCACATGCGTGTAAGACAGCAGGCTATTTTTGTATATTCTTTTCCATTTTAAACTACCATTAATCATATATTTTATGCAGCCATTTGTAGTCTATCAAGACAGCTTAATTAATTTGCAGTTATCTTGATGTAATGCTTTAGGACTAGACATTTCATTGTGGTTACCTACTGTTGAAATTGGCAAGTAACAAATTGCACGCTGCCCATGTTTGTGTTCTTTCTACAGGACATTTCAGCAAGTTTATGTTTTCGTGGTCAACGGGTATTCTTACACAATTCAAGTGGCTGGTTTGGTGATGTTCCTTTAGAAGCTTCTGGAGATTTTGGCATTCATCCGGAGGAAGGAGAGTTTCACCTAATGTGTCAGGTATTCTC
Organism: Ricinus communis; assembly: GCF_019578655.1. Classification (NCBI taxonomy): domain Eukaryota; kingdom Viridiplantae; phylum Streptophyta; class Magnoliopsida; order Malpighiales; family Euphorbiaceae; genus Ricinus; species Ricinus communis. Next base: position 31,331,775 of record NC_063258.1, read on the forward strand.
TTATATATGGTTTCCCCAATTTTTGTTGGGCACTTCCAACACTTGATTTTAGCATCATTTGGTTGTGTTCAACTCAACTCGCCCTTAATCCCAACTGAAATAGTAAAGCTTTTCTTTTCTGATTCAAAAGGTGTGTGCAACTAATATATTTGGAAGTGAACTTTTCTAGCATCTTCTTATTTTCTATTCTCGATGCAACTAATAATTTGTGCACTATTATTATATTCAGGTTCCTAGTGTAGAAGTAAATGCTTTGATGAAAACATTTAAGATGAGGCCTTTATTGTTCCCGGTAGGTGAATCAGTTTCATAAACAGTTATTTTGCTTAAATTTGTAACTTAAAACTTTCATTACTCTGTTTGCAATTTGCAAGGCCTTCTTTTATGAATTTCTTTTCAGATGGAAATTTTCCTGGGGGGCAAGTCCTGTTGTAAATCTTAATCAATGAACTAACGAGTTCTTTTTATGTTATTTGGAATGAATCAAAACAGATGTTCAACTTGACCATTTTGAATTGAACATCTTCTTTATATATGCTGCAGTTAGCAGGTTATGTAACTGCAATATTTAACTGTCAAGGGCCCCTGGATGCTCCAATATTTGTGGGAAGTGGAATGGTTTCCAGGAAAATATCTCATTCGATTTCAGATGTCCCTGGGTCTACTGCATATGAAGCAATGTTGAAAAGCAAAGAGGCTGGTGGTTTGGCAGCATTTGACCGTATTCCATTTTCATATCTATCAGCTAACTTCACATTTAACACTGACAATTGTGTAAGTTGTTATTGACAGTTGACCACGCTAGTACATTGAACAGAGCACCTTTTCAATTTCCAATTAAGCCTCCTATTTCTTAGTTTTTGAATTTGGATTGTCCGCTGTTGCTAATTTTCTCCACATCATAGGTTGCTGACCTATATGGAATTAGAGCTAGCCTTGTGGATGGTGGTGAGATTCGAGGGGCAGGGAATGCATGGATTTGCCCTGAGGTAAACTACTGCAGTTCTGTTATGAGCTAGTTATTGTCCATATACACATACTAGTGGTTTTGGATACCATGTTTTCCTGTTTTGTGAGTTAGATGAGCTCTCTGCATTTTGTTTTGCCGTATCTCTCATATTTACATCTGACTACTGTGGAAAACACATAATCTAGATAGATCATTATCTGCAGATCATTTCTCTAACTGGTGTATTATAGATTATAGGTTGGTTTGAAGTCTGTGCTGTATCTTCTCCTGTTTTATCCATTATAAGTCTTTCATGATCCTTCTATGCCACAAATTTTATGGCTTCTTTTGCCTTTCTGATTTGCAGTTAACTTGTAAAAGTTTATATCCTGTAGGCTGACACTTGCAATGCTTTCCTTTATTTCCATCACGTTGTCTGACCACTGGTAGTCATAATATATGTATTAGGAGACTTTGAATATTTTGTTTTATTTCAGTTCTCTTTTCTGATGTAAATTCCATTGTTAAAACAGGGTGAGGTAGATGATACCGCAATGGATGTAAATTTCTCTGGCAATTTTTCTTTTGATAAGATCATGCATCGATATATTCCAGGTTACCTTCAGCTGATGCCTCTAAAATTGGGGGAGCTAGCGGGAGAAACAAAACTTTCTGGATCCATTTTGAGACCGTGAGCCTTATGGAACTTTGATTCTAAGCTCTTACTATCACATTTTTCTTTTCATTCCTTTTGCTTTTCGTTTGCCCAATTTGCATTTTTAGGCATTTCTGGTAGTTGATGGATTTTCTTTTTGGTCATAGGAGGTTTGATATCAAGTGGATTGCACCAAAAGCTGAAGGATCATTTAGTGATGCTCGAGGAGACATTGTGATCTCACATGATTATATTACTGTAAACTCATCATCTGTTGCTTTTGAGTTGTCCACAAAAGTCCAGACAAACTATCCTGATGAATACTGGCTAGACAGAAAAGAGTTTAATGCAAAGAACATTGTGCCATTTATTATTGAAGGAGTCGAGTTGGATCTGCGCATGCGTGGTTTTGAGTTTTTCAGCTTGGTCTCTTCCTACCCTTTCGATTCTCCAAGACCTACACATTTGAAAGCAACTGGAAAAATCAAATTCCAGGGAAAGGTTATGAAGTCTTCTAGTACTGCTAATGAAGAGGATCTTCCTTCTAAGAATAGCATGCTGGAAAGGCAAATTGAGGGTAATAAAGGGAGGCTTGTCGGTGATCTTTCTGTATCAGGTCTTAGATTGAATCAGCTGATGCTGGCACCTAAGTTGGTTGGACAGTTGGGCATTTCACGTGACCATATCAAGGTAAGGCCCCAAATCTTCATCTCTTGAAAAAGGTTCTTTATTTCCTTCTCAAATATGCATTGCTATACTGCCTGCCACTAGGAACTTAAATATCCTATTTGCTCTATTAATGTGGGTATGCCAATTTTGCATTACTGCAGTAGGAGCTGCATTCTCTTGCTTGGTTTGCCTTTGATGTTTCATCTGTGCTCTAACAATACTCAATTTAACCTATTTTTGTTTCATATAACCAATGTACATTGAAATCTTAGCTCCTGTTGGTATTGCAGTTGGATGCCATGGGTAGGCCAGATGAAAGTCTTGCAGTTGAGTTTGTGGGGCCATTACAACCTAGCTGTGAGGAAAATTCACAAAATGGAAAGTTATTGTCTTTTTCCCTTCAGAAGGGGCAACTAAGAGTTAATGTCTCTTTCCAACCACTACATTCTGCTACCTTGGAGGTATCTTAGTCCTGTGGCTTTAAAGCGACCTTGTATTCTGTAATTTGAGTCTGGCGTCTCTACTTTCCATTAGAAAGTGCAATTCTCTCTTTTTACCTGTGTATGAACTGTTCTAGGTACGGCATCTTCCACTTGATGAGTTGGAGTTGGCTTCACTTCGGGGAACAGTACAAAGGGTAAGCTTAAGGCCACTCTTGAATTTATGATCTTTCTATATTCTATTTTCAATAGTAACAATACTTACTGTCCCTGCACTTTATTTCCCAAAATCATTGGGAAGAACATGGTGCTGGACGTGTATGAGTAATTATGGTGGATCAGACATAAGTTTGTTTCCATATATCATGCACATTTAAGCTGATAACTGGAATTATGTTTATGTTGTGTATTGGTCTTTTTTAGTTGTAGTATAGTTGTTGTCAAGAGATGAGCATTATACTTAGAAGTTCTAGACTTTCAAATTCCAGCTGCAAGGTCTCAGAGCCTGTCTTATCTCCAATTAAGAAATTCCTCCACAGGATTGCCAGAGGGAAGAAATGATTTGATTCTTCAGCTAATCCTAGCTTACATGTCATTGCTCTTCCTGATCTAATTTAATAGATAACAGAAAAACACTTAGTCCAAAAAATGCTCCCCATCCAATTTGCTGTAGGATAAGATCAGCTACTTGAAATCACAAAAACCCAAGCTCACCTTACCTTTCCATAGTAAATATATTTTTTTCTTTGATTGGCAGGCTTGTGATGAAATCAGTATAATACAGGATGAAATTTTTTTAGCGTTGTGGCCCCATCTTTGGGTAATGGACAGAAAATGCTTCTTTTTGGAGTACACTCATCCTTAAGTTGCATTTGCTTTGAGGAAAATATGTAACAATCATCTCAACCAATTTATGTCTACCCGTGGGAAATGTTTGAGATGCAAGTTCAAGAATGAAGTGGAAGAAGAAGAATAATCATAATGGAAAGATGAAATTGGATGGACCCATGGAGCCCATTGCCTTAAGAGTTTGGATAGGGTGTTCTGTAAATTTTATGAATTTGATGGATCTCTTAGGACTTGGGATAATTTGTCTCTAGTTTTTGCATTCCTACAGTCTTATCGGGAAAATCATTTTTTTAATAGTTTCTGAAGTCTGGTAAAAGTATATATGCTAGTATGCCATGCATTCCTATGATTATAAATGGGCATAAGCTACTTCTGCTTGAAATTTCTCCAATTACCTTGGACTAATGTTTTTCCCCTGCTAATTACTGGGAGTATGACTTAGATAGTTCTTTATGACTCTTGATTATTATATGGGTTTTGTTTTATGCTTCAACTGTTACTTCATAGCCGCTTGTTTATTTTCAGGCAGAAATTCAGCTTAATCTTCAGAAGAGAAGGGGCCATGGTGTGTTATCTGTTCTTCGTCCGAAATTTAGTGGTGTGCTCGGTGAAGCCTTAGATGTGGCTGCTAGATGGAGTGGTGATGTTGTGAGCACCTAAAGCTTCTTCATAATTAATCTGATTATCTTGGTTCACTTCTTGGTTTAATCACTAAGGAATTTCTGAAGTCAAGGAGAAAAATATCATGAATAATCATCTCACTCCTACATCATTTATTCGATTTTAAGATTGGCTTGTTTTATTTGTGACTGTGAATCACTCAGTCCTGCAGTAGTATTCTTCTCATTGATGTCCCTAATTTTTGCCTAATTTGACCTATTTGATATATAGGTCTAGTTAAATTACCCAAAACAAATACTTCAAATATAGCTGTAGTATCTGTCTTCTTTTCTTGTCTTTAGATAGTTAAGCTGTTCTTGTTATTTGTTTCAGTGGTTTGTTATTCTCAGATGTTGGCCCCTGATCCTTCCCCTTACCATTAGTAAGCAGTTGGTTATCACTGAACTTTTGTTCAGTCAGCCCATGTTGCCCACATCATGTGGAATACAATCTGTGCATAGCTAAAGATATCAATTACCTCATGTTTAGACAATATGATCTTTGTAAGATTTATACTTACTACGTACATGTTCCTGATACCTCTTTTTTAGCTGGTTTTGGGCATCAAAAGATTGTAGGCTTGTAGCCATTGTAGCCTTTTCTTTTCATTTGAAATCGGCTGTTTCTCCAGTTCTCGAGCAGGTTATAATGGAGCAGTGTTAATGTTGCACCAAGGCTCATCTACATGCTCAACAGGCATTCTTCCTTTTTGTAACATTGGATTTGAAATGATGCAACTGATGTTCTTACCCTGTGATATGCTACTCTGTAGATCACTGTTGAGAAAACTGTTTTGGAACAAGTCAATAGCCGTTATGAGCTTCAAGGTGAATATGTATTGCCTGGCACCCGAGATAGAAACCTTGCTGGAAAAGAAAAGGGTGGTCTCTTCAAAAGGGCAATGACTGGACAACTTGGAAGTGTCATATCTTCTATGGGAAGGTGGAGAATGAGACTTGAAGTTCCTCGAGCTCAGGTTGCTGAGATGCTTCCACTTGCAAGACTTCTGTCTCGAAGTACAGATCCTGCTGTTCGTTCTAGATCCAAGGTTATATCTGCTTTAACAGAGTGGAAATATTTCTAAATCACAAGTTCGTGACTATCATGTGAAAGTAGATCTAAAGCATATGGCTGCTTATTTAATTTACGATTTGCAGTGCTGCAGATTTTTATGATCTGAAATCACAGTTGGTGTTTATCTTCCATTCAGGACCTTTTCATTCAAAGTCTGCACTCAGTTGCATTATATCCTGAGAGTCTTCAAGATTTGCTCGAGGTAATTTGTTCATATAATTCAGTGTCTAATTGGATTATCCTATTAAAATGCATCATGTATATGGCATTAATTGCAATGAAACACTTACTAAGGCCCTATTCCAAGCATCTTTATTGATTGAAGAGCTCCATGACATTTCAGGTAATAAGGGGACATTATACTTCATCAAATGATATTGTTCTAGATGACATAACTCTTCCAGGTTTAGCTGAACTTAGAGGCTGCTGGCATGGTTCTCTCGATGCCAGTGGTGGAGGCAATGGGGACACCATGGTAATTTTTTTCCAATTTATACATTGAGGCCTTAAACTCGATTTCTTTCTGTTATCTCTTTTTGACCCTAAACAATGTATTTGACAGGCAGAGTTTGATTTTCATGGGGAAGATTGGGAGTGGGGAACCTACAAAACTCAGCGTGTTATTGCAGTTGGTGTATACAGCAACAATGATGGTTTGCGCCTTGAGAGGATATTTATCCAAAAGGATAATGCCACGATCCATGCTGACGGCACTTTGTTAGGGCCAAAAACCAATCTTCATTTCGCTGTTCTGAATTTCCCTGTTAGTTTAATTCCGACTGTGGTTCAGGTCATTGAATCTTCAGCTTCTGACACTATTCATTCTTTGCGGCAACTTTTAGCTCCAATTAGAGGTATTTTGCACATGGAAGGAGATCTGAGAGGAAGTCTTGCAAAACCAGAATGCGATGTGCAAGTAAGGCTCTTGGATGGTGCCATTGGAGGCATTGATCTTGGACGAGCTGAAATTGTTGCTTCCCTGACTTCAACCAGTCGTTTTCTTTTCAATGCCAAATTTGAACCAATCATTCAAAATGGCCATGTGCATGTTCAAGGAAGCGTTCCTATTAATTTTGTTCAAAATAACTCATTGGATGAAGAAGACTCAGAAACAGATAAAAATTTGGCAACTTGGGTTCCTGGTTGGGCTAGGGACAGGAATAGAGGATCTGCTGATGAAGCAAGCGAAAAGAAAGCTTTTAGAGATAGAAATGAAGATAGTTGGAATGCTCAATTAGCTGAAAGCCTAAAAGTGCTAAACTGGAATTTCTTAGATGCGGGAGAAGTTAGGATTGATGCTGATATCAAAGATGGGGGAATGATGATGTTGACAGCTTTATCTCCTTATGTGGACTGGCTTCATGGGAATGCTGATGTTATGCTTGAGGTGGATTAAGATTTTTTCTTTTATGAATTCTGTAACATACATGTACAAAATTTGTTCAAATTTTTCATTACAGCCTGTATTTTAATCTCATGATGCTTTTCATGATGTCTGATAAAATAGGTCAGAGGTACAGTTGAACAACCTGTGCTTGATGGATTTGCTTCATTCCACAGAGCGTCTATATCTTCACCAGTACTCCGACAGCCACTTACAAACTTTGGGGGCACTCTACATGTAAAATCCAATAGGTTATGCATCGCTTCACTGGAGAGTCGGGTAAGCAGAAGGGGAAAGCTACTTGTAAAAGGCAATCTGCCCCTCAGAACAAGTGAAGCATCCCTTGGTGATAAGATTGACTTGAAATGTGAATCCTTGGAAGTGCGGGCAAAGAACATTTTGAGGTACTTGAATTATTTTCTAACTTGAAGATCCTTCTTTATTTAAATTCTTAAACATGTAGATAGGTGCAGTCTTCTTGATTATGTTAATGATCTGTTTCTGAATGTTTATAATGGTTATGTGGTGTGGTGGCCACTTCAGAAAAGATTATAAGTATTCATTTTTTTCCTTTTCCATATCTCTTAGTTGTTTTATCTTTTCTTCTGTGGCCCAGAGAGAACTGATAGTTCTTGCTAAATTCAGTGGCCAGGTTGACACACAGCTACAAATTGCTGGTTCTATATTACAACCAAACATCTCGGGAAATATTAAATTGAGCCACGGAGAAGCATATCTACCACATGACAAGGGTAGTGGAGGATCTCCTTTTAATCGATTGGCATCAAATCAGTCCAGGCTTCCAGTCAGGGGACTGAATCGAGCAGTTGCATCTAGATACGTTTCACGGTTTTTCAATTCAGAACCTGCTGCTTCAAAGACCAAATTTCCTCAAAACTCTGGTAGTATCTTATTTATCAATTTCTGTGTTTGCTGAAAAGTTTTCTTCTATTACCATAAGCTGATATTAGAAACGACAATTTTGCTCTCCTTTTAGAGTAGTAGAAAATCCTCTAAAAAATCTTTAACTGTTTTCAATTCTTGCAATATTTATTTGCATGCGATGATGCTGTCAGCCTAGATGGTTTTCTGGAAGTCTCAGATGAATCTCTTTTCTTAGTATAATGCCTTAATTTTAAGCTGCTGAGTTTTTAGCAACTGAAGTTCTACCTAAATCCTGATGCTTATTTGTGCACTTGCAGTCAAATCAACTGAAGTTGAAAAGGATTTGGAGCAACTCAGCATTAAGCCTAATATAGATGTTCGCCTTAGTGATTTGAAGCTTGTGTTAGGACCAGAGTTGAGGATAGTTTATCCTTTAATTCTCAACTTTGCTGTTAGTGGAGAGCTTGAGCTTAATGGCTTGGCTCATCCCAAATGGATAAAACCTAAAGGTGTTCTTACATTTGAAAACGGTGATGTCAATCTTGTTGCAACACAAGTGAGTACTGTTATTTTCACGCAGTTAAATATTGTCCTTGCAGCGCTTCTTCATTTTTATATAGGCAGACTTGTGATTTCAGTAAATCTGCTGATATTAAACTTTCCAAACACAGGTAAGGCTTAAGCGAGAGCATCTAAATGTAGCCAAATTTGAGCCTGAGTATGGACTAGATCCTTCATTAGACTTAGCTTTGGTCGGATCTGAGTGGCAATTCAGGATTCAAAGCCGAGCCAGTAATTGGCAAGACAAACTGGTGGTGACATCAACACGTACCGTGGAACAGGACGCCCTCTCACCTAGTGAGGTAATATGGCAACTAATGCTCTGGAGACGACCATAACTCTGTCCTTCATTCTAGTTATTTATCTATTATTTCTACTGTTACAAGTGTGCTTGAACAGTGTCTGATAAGTCTTCTGTTTGAGGTGTTTAGATACTGAATCTCTATATTCCTGTAAATTTGACGTCTCATATGTTGTCCTTTAATCTCAATATTCCTGTACATGTCTCTCTTTCCTTTTACTATTGGTGGTGGAGGGTAGGAAGGGGGAAATGGACGAAGGAGAATAAAGGTTTCTGTGTCAAATTTCAGATTAAAATATTTGTCATTTTCTAGATTTAGGCAATTTGATTTTGTGAGAGTCCATTTTCAGGCAGCTAGAGTTTTTGAGAGTCAATTAGCAGAATCCATATTGGAGGGAGATGGCCAACTTGCATTTAAAAAGCTTGCAACTGCAACACTTGAAACATTGATGCCAAGAATAGAGGGGAAGGGAGAATTTGGCCAGGCTAGGTGGAGGCTAGTCTATGCCCCGCAGATTCCCAGTTTGCTTTCTGTTGATCCTACTGTTGATCCTCTGAAATCTTTGGCCAATAATATTTCATTCGGCACAGAAGTTGAGGTGCAGCTTGGGAAACATCTTCAGGTTATCTCAATTCTTATCCTTCTCTCCTATTTTTATTTCTCAAATTATTTCAGTTTGTTTGTTCTATATGTTTATTTAATTGCAGATAGTTCAAAATCAAAACAAGGCAGGCCCAAATGATGACTCTTTGAGTTTTAATTTGGGGTTTCTTAATACTAATAAATTAGATGTAGAAAAAAAATGATTGCTATTAAGGTTCTCTTTTAATCTATATCTGTCTGCTGATCATCTAAAACGTTCATCCTGTTTTCTCTTCCTAGGCTTCTATTGTTAGGCAGATGAAGGACTCGGAGATGGCCATGCAATGGACTTTGATCTACCAGCTCACAAGCCGCTTGCGAGTGCTCCTGCAATCTGCTCCTTCAAAACGCCTTCTTTTTGAATATTCTGCTACATCACAGGACTAACTCACTGCCACCCTTTACTGGCTAGTCTACGCCAATGGGAGTGGCATCGTGATTAGTGAATGTTGTGGCAGCAGGGCCTGTTCATATCAGTTTTAGTTAAACCTGGTTGTAAAGAGAACAGGAAGATAAAGGAGAAATGTAAAGTTAGATGTAGATATGTCATTATTCTTTGCTCTGAAATAAATGAGCTTGTTTATATGTTAAACAGTTCTATGCTCTCTTTACAGTTACATCCATGAAAAGGCAAAATCAATGAAATCAAATTTAGGGCTGATGCAAAATTTTGAGAAACAAATATCAGACATGTGGCTTCATCATCTTGACATCCATTAGCGTGAACAATGGTATGCATGTTTTTCTTTCCATTCACATGAATAGGTAAAAAAAAAATATTGCCGTAAAATCATACCAGTTGCAACAAGGACTGCAGCAATCCTGCCAAACACTCCAGGTTACAAATCCTAAGGTCTGCTGAATAGCTATATCATGTTTTACATTTGTGGGTGGAAACCAACTTCAACTTTTGTCATTGTGTTCATCATGCCTCAGATTAGGAATATGATTTTCTTAATTTGAGATTGAAAGCATAAGCTCGCACAGTCGATTGGAAACAATCCAATATGTGACTAAATTCATCCCTGGATCAACCATATGAAGAGAGAGAGAGAGAGAGAGAGAGAGAGAATGAATGTCATCCCATAGAGAAAGAAACCCAAATGAAATCTGCTATGATCTCAGCATAACCATGTAATAAAAGAAAAGAAAAACTGATGATTATATGTCTACTGAAGTTTTCAACTACTGTTTCTGAATGGAGAAGACCATCAAATAAAGGACAAATTAATAAATCAAAGGCTGTCACCAAAATCTCCAAGGATCCTTATATGGAGGTACATAGTTTTCTGTAGGAGGGAGAAGGCGAAATGAAGCCACAGTCTTTTCAAGGAAAGGCCCCATCTGCAGCACATGGAAAGTGATTTCTTGTTACACTCGACAAAAAACCATTTCAAACATAAATTTGTAGAAACAAGCTTACATAAATACAAAAACACAAAGGAATACTACTATGTGAAAGAAAGAGATGGAGTGCGACCTTGTTCCACTGTTTGCTAAGAGTTGAAGCATTTATAGTATAGAAATAACCTGCAATTAAGTTTCTCAGATTTCAGACAAGTGGAAAAGCCATAATCCAATATGCAGAATACTCCAAGACAGACAAGAGAACCAGTGAACAGATTCTCACAAGTTGGATATTCCCAATCACATTAGCAATGGCATTAAAACGCTCAAAATTCTGTGTGGTCTGTTGGAACCTTCCCATTAACTCAATACTTTTACTATTTTATTTCCTTTTCTTCTTTTAACATATGCATTTAGATTAAAATCCAGTTAATATTGAATAAACTGGAACCATTGAAGCACTTTGTATATTTTAATAAAAGATACCAGTATATGCAGTGGCTGGCTTAGGACAGAAATTTGAGGCACCTACCATCTCGTTCAGCGGTTGAAGCAACATAGTGCCGGAAGAGATTTGATTCTTCAGCCTGCCAATTCCATGTGAAAAATCAGTGACCCTTACGTTAGGCAAATCGTTCAAACAGGAATGTCGTGGAGAAAGGAGTCACTTACAATATTGATAGGAGATTTGCGCACCAGGTATTCATAATACCAATAAGGCTCACCATCAATCTGAGGAAAAAAAAATAAAAAATACCGAGAGATGCTTCACATAACTATTACATGCAAATGCATATTAAATATTAGACACCATAAAATGGTGAAAGGCTTTGGAGCTTACTTCGCTGGTATGTGTATCAAGAACTGAACTCTCAGCCAAGCGCTGACTTGAGGTGACTCGCTGCCAGAAGAAAACATCAAATTGTCTTTAAGGAGTTGAGCTTTCAGAAGAAATAGAATTCAAGCCGCAAGGGAATGATTATATTCATTCACCAATACCTCTCTATTGCATTCAAACAATAAGTTTACAATACCTAGAGATTCCATTCTAGTCATGCTGGTCCTAGAAGAGTACGTGGTAAAGAGTACGAGGTATTTTGACATTACCAGTGCAGATTTGTCTGACAAAACAGAATCAGCAACATCTTTTGCAACCCAAGTACTCTTGTCCTTGGATTTTATAAACTGAACATTTGGGGGACCTATCTGAATCAAACAAATAAAGTTATAGTTCTTGAACATGGTTTACATGCAGTAGGCTTATGGCTGTATGAATCTTACCGTAACTGAAATGATGAGGTTATCAATAATGTCAACACGCTCGGACACAATTCGCAGGCGTGCATCAGCTGTATGAAGGTCAACCCAATATGAAGTCAGTTAAATGCATCAGTATGTGTTTAGGCTCATGGTGTCCTTAGCATAGCTAAACAAGTAGAAAATCTGGAACATGTATGCCTAAATTGAGATAAGAGAGGGAATCAGCATTATTTTCAAGAAGTGGCACGTTATTGGAACATTCATCACCTATATTGCAAATATATTGAACTTACGGGACAATGGTGCCGCTGAAGAATAACGTTCTGGCTTTCTGGATTCTACCCTTCAGAAAACAAATAGAGACAAGTCATGTTCCCAAAATTTTTAGAATATAAAGTGGGTGTAAAGAACTAGTCAATCTGCTATTGCCCAAACAGCACAACAGAAAATAAGTAATTGTTATCTATGACATTCTACAAAATAATTTTGTCCACTTTTAACAAATTTATGTGTACTCTGAGGAACAAGAGAATCGTCCTATCTACAAAAAATACAAATCCCAAATTCATTTGCAGTAGAAATTGTTCGACCTCAAGGTAACTATAGGAGAAATGAACAAATTCTACCAAAATTAAAACAATCCATTTAAAGTATTCCCAGTCAGTGTGAACTATGTAAGAAAAACTTCATTGGATAGAACGTCAATAGTTTTTGGCCATTCATTCTTGCATCCAACTGCATGACTGCCCAGTTTGAGCTTTGGAAGAAATTTAGAAAAGGAAGAGAAAAGAGAAAAGGCAAATGAAGAACTGTAATTTGAACGGGGAGACGCACCATTTGAAGAGGAACTTGGTAGATGGAACTTTCACTGGGTATAAATAAGTATAAGCATTTATTTCATCAACCAATGGCTCCATTTTTAGATCTTCCTCTGCAAGGGACCCTGCAATAGAGCTAATAATTTCAGCCAAAGACTCTGTTCAATTCTTCCAGAGAATCCTACAGAAGTTAGCACTTGCACGCAAGTTACACCAACAACAAAGCAAAGTAGTTCACATTAACATGTTCCTTAAAATTCTCTAGTCAATAGCTAACAAAATGTATTAATAAGTCAAATACTGATTCAGTAATAAATAATCAATCTCCTTGATTAGAACCTACAAAAATAAAAGAAACATACATAAAAAATTTAGCTTAGAAACTACAGAAGCAGAATAAAGCTAAAGCTTTACCTGAAGTTGGAAACACAAAAGACATTGAAGAAGATAAACCAAAAAGCACAAAATCCCTTCTAAGAAACCCATTAAAAGAAGTGGGTTTCGAAGAACATGAACAAACCATTATCTTCTCTTTTAACTTGCATCTCTTCTGGTTTAGCAAGATTCTACTTTGATTAATCCTGCAATCCCAATTTCAGATTCAATTCAATTATTCGAAAGAACAAGCATAATTCACATATATATGCATCTATACCAGTCTTTATAGGTAGATTAAGTACCTAAGGAAAGGATTTTGATGATGCGAAATGTAAAAATGAGAGCAGAGAACAGCCATTGCCATTCTCTCTCTTTACTTTCCTTACTGTCAACTTTAGCTTACTCTGCCTCATCCACATTTCAATCCTTTTATTTATTTATAGAAACTTCGGCTTTAATGCTATTTGCTCCCTGAATTTGTAAGATTTAGACAATTCAGCTCAATTTTAACTCAGTAACTAATCGGTACATAAATTTGACAATACATTTAACTAGCACCAATGTCTAACGAATTGAGAATGCCTGCACTTCAGGACAAAACTAAATCATAATTATGGACTAGATTGAAATTCAAAGCTAAAATAAATCAAGATTCCATACTGTTGGAGCAATTTAAATTGAATTATTGAAGTCTAAATTTAAACTTAAATTAGAATAAATTTATATATAAAATAAATAAAACAATCACTCGTATATATAATATAAAATCATACTGAAAATAAATTTTAATTAATAAAAAAGTTAAATTATAAAATGACTATTTGTTACGAAATAAATTACATCACTATTTAAATCTTTTTTATATATTTTTTTATTATAAAATTATGAATTAAGAACTCCAAAAAAAATTAGGGTCTACTCCAAGAAAATTAGGGTCAATAACCAATTGGGAACAAGTTGAGGGGCAAAGTAACATTGAAGCCTAAATAAAAACTTGTGTCACTTTCATAACGCAATACTGTATTTTATTATTCTACAAGATAGAATACTGTATTTATTCCTACAAAACGCTTCTTTTTATTTTTAAGTAAACGCCGTCGTGTAAGTCCCTGTCCTTTTATAGAGATTTTTTTTTTCACTAATTAGGAACATCAATTATTAGTTTCCAATTCAATCGGTTTATTTTCATTCTCAAAACGTTTCGCTGATATCTCGTTCAATCAACGAAAAGAAAAAGGGAACTTTTAGGGTTTCATAGATTTAACAGTGCATCTGCAGTCCGTACGTTCAGGTACTTTTATATGATCATATCGTATTCATACAGATAGATTCACGTTTTTTGGTCTCTGTTATTGTTTTGTTGAATCATTATTTGTGTTTCTTGTTATTGCGATGCGATTGGAGATCGGCATTGATATTGATTATATTACTTATTCTATATGTCTATTCAGTGTGTTGATCGTTGGTTTAAGCCGGTTATTGTTATAATTATGCAAGAAAGATTTAGCAATGATGCTTGCTGCAATTATTTGAAAACTGATTTTTTTAAAGAACAAGGTTGGATCTTGACTTTGATTCTTGTTAATCTTTTACGTTTTCTTTTGTTGAATTTTCTAAATGTGTTAAGAAAAAAATAGTGTCTTTGGAACGGTTCATTTACTTTCTTTGTTGAATGAATAATGTATGCACTGAAACTGAAGTAGTATATGATCTTTAGATATGCTTTTTGGTTCATTACGTGATGTTTCTTTTGTACAAGTATACATATTGCAGAAATGCTGTTTTCTTTTCTCTTTCTTTTTTTCTTTTCCTAATTTTTCTATTAAGAATTATTATTTGACTGGTAAATTTATAGAAAATACCTTGTGGGTTTGGTTAGTTAAGTTGATTTTTATGCTCCTATTGTTTTCTCTCTATGTCGTGGCCTATTAAAGTGTTAAGGTATAAGGATAAGTAATTTAAATGATTCTTATGAAATTATTTTATTATTATTATTTTTTTGTTTCATTGCTGGGATGGTATGTATATGTGTTAACATATTCACAGCCAAATCTGTAATCTCCTTTTTTTATAATAAAAAATCGAAGGTTAATTACTGCAAAAACTTGCTCTGGTTTTTAAGTGAATGGTTTTGATAATCATTAACCTATCTTAATGAAGTTGTTTTTACTTTTTTATGTCTGTTGCCTTGCTTTGTAATCATTCATGTACAGCTCAATTTATGAAACCTCAGGCCTTGGAAGTTTTGGCAAATAAGAAGTTTCTGAATATGGATTTATGATAATGTGCCATATATGTGAATAAAGGTCTTTCTATTTGTCTGCTGAGTTAATCAGGGATTTCATTTCTGATCCAAGAAAATGAAGCCAGGAGTGTCTAGATTGAACCCTTATGCAGCATCTTATGTACCGCTGTCTAAAAGGGAAGCAGCTGGAAAAACTGAAGTTCCTGGATTAACCACAAAATCTTCTCACGCTGGTGATCAAACTATATGGTTTGGACCTGCTGAGCATACTACACAGAAGAAACAGCATGAGAAGACTTCTGATTATGATTTATCTGTGTTGAAAAGCCACACCTTCCATGTTGCTTATGGTTCTTCATCACAAAATCCAGATGATCTGACAGAGAAGCAAACTGTGAATGAAGATTATGATATTTTGGAATTTCTTCAAGCATCATTTCCTGGTGTATCAGATGAGTCCCTTAATGATGTTTATAAGGCAAACAAGTGCGACTTGGAAGCCACAATTGACATGCTGAACCATCTTGAGGTAAATTTTTCTCTCCTTTTTTTTTTGGGTGTGCATGCATGGGTTTCTCTTCCCAATTTTGAGTACAAATGTTGACACAAGCTATTTTGTTTAACCAATTTTGAGTACAAATGCGTATGTACTTGCCTCATACTATCATGTTTTCTTGCTTCTCTGTTCCTTAAGTGTCATTGCTTGATTCTTGCATGAACTGTTTGGTTTGTTAAAGTAGTGTTCCTGTATCAATTAAATTTCAAAACTAACATAGGTGAAGTTTCCATAAAGTGTACTAAGTGATTCACGATAAGGAAAGAATGATTCTATCATGTACCTGTACCATTGGTTCATAAACTTGAGCTTAATTGCAAGAAAGAATGAAGATGAATAAGAAGAAGAAGAAGAATGAGTCAAAAACAAAATAGAGCTAGATAAGAGAGAGAGAGAGAATTGTTGAGAATATTCTCTGTACATTTCCTCTCGATTCATGCATACAAGAAATGTCAATTAACACTATTGATTAGTTACAACATAATCTAAAAACTGATTTCTTATTGGCTATTAGCCTTACTAATTACTGCCAGCTCATCACTTGCTCTAACTAACTTTTATGAATAATTTGCTGCTGTAGCATACATCCTTCTAATAGTTGGTCACCCTTGGCTACTCACTGATGATCAACATCATAACAGATTCCTAGCAGCATGTCTGTCACAAGCTCTTTACTTGGAGTCAGTGTGGGATGTCCTGTAATATTGTCTGCTGGGATGCCATTGTTCTGGATAGAAGCTGGTGCTTTGGCTAGTTTCAGTGTGAATTTTAAGTTAGGGACGGCTTAACCCTTGTACTTGACATACTCACAAACTGATGTCTCAGAAAGCCATGCATTCATGGAACTTGGGTCTATTCATAGGAAGAGAAGGTTGTAGGCATAGCATTTTAAGCTAGCAGTCTCATTAATGTATTTTTGTAAATATGATCCTGGTCTCATTTTTATTTCTCGGATTATCTTTATGTGTTGTTTTTATCGGTGCAGTTTGACACTTTCGAGTATTCTGAAAACCTTCCTGACACGTTGGATATTGGGGATGTTTCTGAATTGGGGTCTTTAGCTGAGTGTGCATCTGTGAAACTAAAGAATGTTGCAGGCGAAGCCAGTGCCTCATCCTCTGGTACTCCAGCCTCAAATTCAGTTGTACTCACCTGAATAATTGTTCAATTGTCCTTTGGCTTCTTGAATTTGTGGATAAGAAGTATATAAGATAGGAAATCTTTCCTTTGAAGTGGGAGAGATATACATGTGGGTGTATAGTTCTCAGGTGCTTATTCCCATTGTTCCCCTCTTTTTATGGGTTTTGCTATGGGTCAAAAGCACCTTTGAGCAATAAGCATGATGATGGAGGCAGTAGTTTCTGAAAATGAAAGTCATATAAATTCTGCTTATTGACGTTTTTTAATTTTTCTTTGTTTGACAATGGTATGTATGTTTGTTGTAGAGAAAATCCTGCGAAGTTAAGTCAAAATGTTTTGGTAATTACATGTAAAGCTTGAAGTTTGAATACATGGTTGAAAGCTTTTCCATCGAAGCATTTTTACTGCTATGCTTCTCTATAACACCCGGGCGAAACACAATCTTGTCAAATGCTGCTCCTTTCTTTAATATTTCGAGTTGAAGGTCTGTCTATGGTTTATTGACCTCCAGATAACAGATGTAAACCATGGCTTTTTATTAAATTATACATAATTAATTTTTTATTTTAATTTATTTTAAAATGTGTGTATATTTTAATAATATTTTTTTATTTTATTTTTACTTAATTTTTTATTAATAAAGTAAAAAAAAGTAACCAATTAGGTGCGATATAACCAATACTAATATACCAGATTTTATGAGAATCTTAAGTTTAGTAGTACATGATTAATATACTCGGATGAGAGTTGTCCTGAAATCAAATAATTCTCATGCCAGTGAATATGCTTAATATACCACATAAAGAGTAATAATAAAATCAATTTACTATTAAATTTCTTTTTGTTCAACCTCTTTTTTCTTTTTTGAATTTTTTAAAAGAAAAATAAATACTGCAATCTTACTACTAATGATATTATTTTTAATATATATGATTTTATCATTAATTGATATTAATTGGCGTTTTAGAATAAAGTTATTTGTTTTATTCTAGAAAATAATATCTATTTTTCAATGTTTATTTTAGTCTAATATTTTTAAAATTCTAATGATATATAATAGATATAAATATTATGCTGATTAATCTTTTAAAATTATTGTCACATCTTAGCATAAAATATTATATTTAAAAATACTATTGTTTCGTTGAAAGCTTAGGCCCCGGTTTCAAGTGTAGCCTATGCGGCGTCGTTCGATTAACTAAAAACCCCAAAAGGTTTTCAAACATTAAACCCTTTGCTTTGCCCTTCAGTACTTCAATGGCTGTTCTTACTAGGGTTTATAGTCTGAATTACTTCTATTCTTTTCAAAATCTCTTAATTGCCTTCTTTTTCCTTGATCATTTAAAGCAAAATATCAGAACTTCCAGTTTCTGATTCGTAATTCAAAACTTTATAACTATCTCATCATCCTTCTGATTTTTATTTTCTTCCCTCCGTTTTCTTATTAACCAAACAGTTTCTTCTTGTTATCTAAATGCGGTTCATTCTTTGTAGTCGCCGAGTTTCCTTCTTTTCCTCAAATGCGTTTTTATTTAATCCCATCAATTAGTCACTCGATCAAAATTTGCACAGCATTTCATTTCCCCATTAAATTCTCCTCTGCTTGTGCTCTCAGAAGACAAGAAACCCTAGAAGAAACCAATATGACCACCACCCATCAGTATAATAATTACACAGAATTACAATGCCTGATGCAAAATTATGCCTCTTCTGGTGACTTTACAAAAGCTCTTTACACTTTAAGTTTAATTAGAAACAACATACCTGGAAAACCCACTGTATATGATTTAAATTCTTTGATTTATTGTTATTTCAAGTGTAGCAATGTCTCAATTCATACATTAGTAGAGTTTTATCTTGGTATGAAGAGATTTGGACCTGCACCAAATGCTTTAACTTTTAATACTCTTCTTAATGGTTTTTTATCATTTCGGTGTCTTGAAGATGCAATCTTTATTCTTGAAGAGATGCGTGGAAGTGGGTTTGTTCCTTCTTTTTCGATTTTGTCCAAGTTGTTGAAAAACTTGCTTGAGTTGAAGTGTTTGATGGATTCAATTTTTGTTTTTGAGGTTATGTTGACGCTAGGCTATGTTCCTTCTAAATCCACTTCTAATTTGATGATTTGTTCCCTATGTAAAGCTGGGATGGCTCGTGAAGCCTACTTTGTGTTTTCTTTCCTTTTTAATAAGGGTCATTTTTTTGGTGTATTCACTTTCAATCCTATTCTTTGGGCGTTCTGTAAGATTAATGAAACACGCACTGCTCTGCAATTGTTTTGCTCAATGAAGAAGAGGGGTGTTGTATATAATGTGTGCTCGTATACTGCTTTGGTTTATGGATTTTGTACAGAAGGTTTAGTGGAAGATGCTTTACGGTGTTTAGATGGAATGAGAGGTATTGGCTGTAAGGCCAGTGTCATAACATACACAGTTGTTATTAAGTTTCTTTGTGATGCTCGAAGGATTGATGATGCAATGAGAATTTTGGGTGAGATGGAGAGAGAAGGATGTGATCCTGACTTGCTTACTTATAATGTAATTCTCCGTGAAGTTTGCTATCAAGGTAGGGTGACTGATATTTTTGGGCTCATTTATGTGATGAATCAAAGAGGATTCTCTCCTGATTCGTACACCTATGCTTCCTTAGCTGGAAGCCTGTTAAGAATTGGCGAAGTTGGGTTCGCTTACGAATTGTTGCTTGATGCATTATCTGAAGGCTGCTTTGATGTTGCTGTTTATAATTTGTATCTCCATTGTTTATGTCTACATAACAGATCTGGAGAAGCATTAACTGTATTGAACAGTATGATAGAAAAAGGTTTGACACCAACCAATGTGTCATATAACATAATTTTGGATGGTTTTTGTAGGGAAAATGGTGCTGCTGATGCTCTTGAGCTCCTAGATCATTTTAAGTGGGGTACAAATGGGCCTGATGTGGTTTCCTTCAATACAATTTTATTTATGGCATGCAAACAGGGGAATTCTGTGATGATACAGAAGATCTTGCATCGAATGGAGTATGAAGGTATCAAGCCTGATATTGTTAGCTCAACTTTTCTGATCCAGTATCTCTGCAGAGTTGGGAAATTTTCAGAGTGTTTAAAGCTACTAGATGCCATGATGCACAATGGAACTGGTCCAACTAAAATCACTATTAACATGGTGTTAAACAAACTTTGCAAGAATGGGTTAGTAGGAATTGCTCTCCAAATTTTTAAACATGCTAGACATACTGGAGCAATAACAAGCTAATTGATTCTTTTTTTGAAGAATGTTATTGAGATAACAATATGAGTATGTTGGCCTTGGAATCTCTCCCTCTTCCTTCTTCCTCCACTGGATTGTATTTATCTGCCGATGCTAAAGTCATAACCAGAGGGTCTACTTTCGATTATTGGCTTGAAGATTGCAAAACTTGCATGAAGAGAACTTTGAGACATTGCCACAGGATTCTAGCTCAAAAAAACACGGTACTGGTCCTTATAATTCCGTGTACATGCTTCCTAATTGATGTGGTAGAATTATCATTTCTTATGCTATCACTTGTTTGTTGTCATAAGATGAGCAATTTAATTAAATTTGTGTGTATTTCACTTTTCTTTTCTCTTCCTTCCAGCATATGATTGTGGAGCTGGACCATTGGCTCAAAGATAGAAGGAAAAGTGCTTCCGTCTGGAAATAAGATTATTTTGGAAAATTTACCCTTTATATGCTAAAAAAGGGTTAAACTAGAATCACATGATTCTCAGATTGAGAAGCACTAGCTACCATCATTCAGAGGCATGATTTCGTACAGAAACTGAGCTGTCTTGGTTAGTTTCCCACGAAGTACTTTAATATTTAGTCTTTTTGCTGCCAAAGGATGCATCTCTTTTCTCCGGCTTCAGTTATAAGTGATGTCAGTTAAATTCTTGCTATGTGCACGCATTTGTTTATATTTGATCTGCCCTGTATTTTTAGCCATTGAATTGCCATCTAATTCACACAAATGAAAGGAGTTGCTAGTTTTCTCCTCGATTTAGCCTCTCTTGGCAGGCTATGCATGTATTAGAACAATTTTTTTTTTTAGTGCCAAAACTTTAACATATTATAAAATGTTCCAGATTAGACCTACCAGAAAGCACAAATTACCGTGCAATAAAATAATATCCCTGTCCTCTTGAAGTCTCAAGTATTTTGACCAACATTTTCATTTGAGTATATATCTCCCGAATTAAATAAATCAGACTGCATATAGGAAGACGATTGTTAACCTGTTGACCTATATTTTTGAATTATTAGAGAAACACTGCAAATATACCTGCATGTTCAGGTAGCAATCAATCTGATTGCTCAACAGTGCTGTAATGCACTATTCTTGTTTGTCACATTTGCTGCCATTGTACCTTAGATCTAGATTAGTTCCCCGTTGCTGTGTCAATCATTTTTCTGTGGAATCCCAGGACTGAGTACAAACCGGTATAGACACTTTTTGCCACCTGATATGTTGATGATGATCTGCTAAATGCATTTCTTTTTCCACATGGTATTAAATTAATTTGTATATTCTATAATACTAATCTTTGATGCTTCTTATCAAGTACTACTAGAGTTTGTTTTTAATTTTTCTTTTATCTCCTTTATTAATTAAATTTCACATTTTATCAATATCTTGCATTCTTCATTGTATGGGCATAATTGCACTCGTTCATTCTGTCTTATATCTTTCATTCTACACCTGCTAAAAAGCACACAGTGGCGTCTTAACATTTATTTTTTTCCCTTCATGTCTAGAAATTTATTTGAACTGTTTTACATGTCAATAAATGTATGTAAAGATTAGTTTTAAGAAAAGCGTAAGACTAGAAATTGAAGCCTATTCTTATGTTTGTCTTGAGAATGTACTTTTGCTTAACCAGTAGGCAGACATTGTGCTTCTTTGCAGACAAACACCGTTGGTACAGAAGCCGGCAGATTTTCTTGAATTCAGATTTTACTCTTGATCCAAGACCTGCTGCACATGGAGTGACTGGGCGAGCTGGAGATTCCTTGACACACTGCCCTCTAACAGGGACCAAATTCAACAGCTACCCCACCACCATAACCTTACATTACATTGACACTCTGCATTATCTAGTGTCTTGCTAGCCTCTGAATTCTTCTGTTCAACCCCCATGCTCTGGACCAACAACAACCATGTCCATGCTAATTTACATTATGTCAATTCCTTATTGAAGTTGTTCTGATAATGAAAATTGATGTCCAATTGTTGGGTAATATGGATTTTCGAGATAATGATATTTAAATCTGATGAAGGTTTTTTCCTTTTCTTTTTTTTTTTTTTTTCATAAATCCAACAGCAACTTTCATTAAAACAAATCAGAAAAAAGAACATCATTAAGAAAGGAAGTGGTTCATTCCTCGGCACCATCGGTCCGTTGAGGCAAACTTCAACCATTTATGGGTTTCAATTGTTGAACGCATAATTATATATTATTATAAATAACATTTTCACTAGCTAATGTAATTAAATTAAAGCATATACAAAAGAAATTTCCTAGAAATTAGCATATTATAAGGGAGAAAGTGATGCACTTTGCTAATTATACCCAAAATGCATGCTTTTCTAATTTTATTTAAAAAAAAAAAAAAAAAACTAAAACTAGGTAATTATATATCAAATGCATAATTAAGTTGAGAAATAAGAAAAGCAAGACACCGCTCTGGTCTTCTACCAGTACCATAAAATGGCGGGGGAAAGAAACAAAAGAAAATGAAACGAATTTTTTAAGGACCAAAGGCTTAAACAGTCATTTATTTTCAAAACTTCCTAAAATTTCGGTTATTATATTTGTCGATATATAATATTCAGAACATAGACCTTTTCTATTATAACATGACAGCTTAGATTCAGTTTCTTTGTTTTTACAAAGAAACTTCTTTTTGTCTTGAAACAAACTCTGAATAAGGACCCATTTAACCAGCTTAATGTCTTCTCGTTAAATTCTCTTCTTCTTCTTTTTCAATATAGTTTAACATAAAGATCTCAATTTTTTTTTTCCGTGACATTTTCCTATAGAAGGAGAAAGAGGAGTTTTGATGATCTGGGTTTTGGTTAAAAATTTGTAAATTGGATTAATGTACAGTATTTGGATCTGATAAAGGAAGTTGGAAGATAGATAGATTTTTGGATTCTTGAAATAAGAGAGAAGAAAAAGATGGGGGTGGATTACTATAACGTGTTGAAGGTCAATAGGAATGCAACAGATGATGATCTGAAGAAGTCGTATAGAAGATTGGCAATGAAATGGCATCCTGACAAGAATCCCAATAATAAGAAAGAGGCTGAAGCCAAATTTAAGCAGATCTCTGAAGCTTATGAGGCATGTTTATCTTTCCTTTGTCCTTACTGTCATTATCTGAAACATATTTTGCAAAGCCAAAATTCAAGCATTCTTCTTTTATTTTCCCACATTTTCAGAGTATTAATTTATGATTCATTTTAACTTATTGGCTGCTGAGTAATGAGGAATTACCTCTGCACATATATTCAGCTTTGTAAAATATCCATTTTCTTGTTCTTCCTTTGCAGTTAATCTTGCAAATTGACAAAGAACTCGATTAGTTCCATGTAATTGGAAATATCTACATAAAAGAAGATCAATTTTCCTTTTTTTTTCGTTTTCTTTTTCTGCATTTCATAATTGACTAAAATGGTTGCCTTCATTTTTGTTTTTCCTCGAAGTCAGGTTCTGAGTGACCCGCAAAAGAGAGCAATATATGATCAATATGGTGAAGAAGGATTGAAAGACATGCCACCCCCTGGCAGTGGTGGATTCTCACCTGGAAATGGCAGTGGAGGTGGGTCCAGTGGCTTCAATCCTAGGAATGCAGAGGATATATTTGCAGAATTCTTTGGAAGCAGTCCGTTTGGATTTGGATCATCAGGACCTGGAAGGTCTATGAGATTTCAGTCAGATGGAGGGATGTTTGGAGGATTTGGTGGAAGTGAAAATCTGTTTCGAACTTACAGCGAGGGAACTGTGCCGAGAAAACCAGCACCTGTAGAGAGTAAATTACCTTGCAGCCTTGAAGAATTGTATTCTGGATCAACTAGGAAAATGAAGATCTCTAGAACTGTGGTCGATGGCCATGGGTATGTGTTTGGATTTACTACGGTCACCCCCATCATTCTTTCCTTGCGTAATCTTGATTTGTTGTTCAATTTGATCTTGCACAACGAAAAGCTACCACTTCTCCAACCCGACTGGCCTAATAACTAGCATAGGATCTTGCCAAAAACGTCAAATATAGTGTGCATTTGCTCATTGCTTTACAGTATAGTTTATTATTTTCAACATGATTCAAACTTCTTGCAAGATTCCCCCATCTATCATCATAATTTTGATTTGTCTACAACTATTTCTCCATAGATTCCCAACTTCTTGATTGATGAAGTATGGTGTCTGCTCTCGCTACTTTGTCCTTGTATATGCTGCTGATCCTGCATTTCTGCTGAATTCCCTTTTATTCAAAGTTAGCTAAGAATTATTCTATAGTCTCTCAACTATACTTGCTTGTGAAAATATTCCTTATGACCTTATTCTAGAACTTGAAATTCAATTCTTCATACTGACTTGGTTCAATTTGAAACTCAAATGAACAGGCGGCAAGTGCAAGAAACAGAGATATTAACCATTGATGTAAAGCCAGGATGGAAGAAGGGAACAAAGATTACTTTCCCAGATAAGGGAAACGAACAGCTGAATCAGCTTCCGGCAGATCTAGTGTTCATCATTGATGAGAAGCCCCACGACATTTACAAGAGAGATGGCAACGGCCTCATTATCAATCAAAGGGTATCATTAGCAGAAGCACTAGGAGGGACGACAGTGAATATCACTACACTTGATGGCCGTAGCCTATCTATACCAGTGCATGATATAGTTAGCCCTGGTTATGAGCTTGTGGTTGCTAGGGAAGGTATGCCGATAGCCAAGGAGCCTGGCAATAGAGGCGATTTAAGGATCAAATTCGAAGTGAAGTTCCCAACAAGATTGACACCAGAGCAAAGAGCAGGGCTCAAGCGTGCCTTGGGGGGTTGAAGATTGACGAAACTGTTATATATGTTAGCCACTAGGTTGAGCTAGACTTGGAAGCCAAAGCAGTTATACAATTGGCATATAAAGAATAGGGCATTTCTAATTGCCCTTTATATTTTTCTATACACCCTATTTAGATGAACAATATAGCAATCCAACAACCAGAGTACAGCAATTATTATGCTTTTTGTCAAGCATATTCAGTAAATGGATGTAATTAATTTTGATATTTTTTTTTCCGAGAGAAGAGGATCCATTTCAGGCTGTATTTCTCCCTCTCGGTTACATTTGTTGGATAATTCTTGTATGTGCTTTACCCACTAATTATTTTGGGAACACTTGATAAAACTCAACCTTTCTCGACCATAACTGTCTCTTGTAAGCTGCGGAGAATATATTATTTATCATGATTGCAGAGACTAGGAATTCTGATTACATGCTAGAACTGTGAAACAATGGATTCCCCTGCGTTTAACTCATAATTCAGTTCTTTAACAAACAATTAGAAGTCATTGTTAAAAACCTTTCTGCCATGACATAGTACAGCCAAATTGTGTGCATGAAATTCCTGGTTTAAGATGAGATGAAAATGAGATTGCCCTCGATCAATCTTCTTCATATTATCGCATATCAGGGATTGACACAATCGTTTTGGCTGCTAAGGTCCTCCATGCACAAGGCCATGCTTTTACTTTTCAGCACAAGATCATAAAGCAAAGATTGTAAACTAGATTTTACAGAGATTTCTGGTATTGCCTGCACAGCAATCAACAAAGGAGAGCAGACACAGAAGGAGAGCCAATCTGGCTAAATAAGTCTCTAACCAAAGATTGGATTTAGCAACCATCTCCATCTCTCATTGACAGCATCCTTCTCTCACCCCTTTGCCCATTGAGACAGTAACTTTCGAGGCAACAACATCCAGTCATCCATTGCTTGAGAGCTGAAATCAGCACATTCTTTGACCGGACAGTACCTATTCAGGTCCACCTGCACCGTATCCTTCAGAATCGAAAAGGAAACAGAAAATAAGAAAGTTAACATATAAAGAAAACGGCGCTCCTACATTTATATCTGCTCACAGAAGTTTGATTTGGCAAGTAAAAAGGCAGATTGAAAAAGAAGGTATCGCACAAAATCATACAGAAATTTCTCAATCCATGTGATCTGTGGAGAAAAACAATAGCACTTTACAGAATGTTAAATTGGTATTATGTATATATAACATTACTCTAATCTAATGATGAAATCAAAACATGGTGCTTGCCAAGCCATTGCCCACCCTACTCTCAACTTGCCGCTGACCAGTATTTGTTGCAGTGAGTGAACCCATAACACTTTCGCCGACCTCAGTCTTGCAAAGAGGACAGGAAGCATTAATCTTCAGCCACTTATCCACACAGTCTTTGTGGAAAAAATGGGAACATGGTAGCTCCCTCAATTCGTCATTATTTGCATATTTCGCCAAACAAATGCAGCAAACCTGCCACAATTACGACATCAGCACTATCATCTGAAAAAGCTGCCTGCAGAAAATGTAACACACATGGAAACAAAAGTAGAAGTTCAACAGAACAGGACAAGAACCATAATTCAGGGAGCTCTTACCGCATCTTCTCCAGAGATAAAACGTTCATGTTCTGTTCCTGCAGCCACAACTCCACCATCACCAGCACCTGAGTTACTATCTCTATCATCACCAGTTCTATGTTTATTCAACTTAAACTTGTATGTTGGCAAGGCATCAATTGATTCAGAGGTGGCTCCTCTGGTCTGCCCCAGATCCTCTCTAAACCCAAGAAGAGATATTATACAAGGCAAGCAACAGCAGATCGTTGCACATAGAATGAAGGGCATAGCATACCCAATACAGCTAAAGGTCAGAAACACTATACATAACCTGCAAAACAAACAAAAAAATGAGAGGCTCTCTTAAAAGACAGTAATAAGAGAAGAGGTGAAACTGCAACTGAGCACTACCTGTACATGTTTGGAGCCTCAGTAGCAGATGAATGCCCTCCAAAGATCCATACGTTGCCAACAACAAACCAAACTGCAAAAAAGCAATCCAAAGCCATTTTGAAGTATTCAACCAGAGTCTTCAGTCTGCAAGCAAAAGAATTTATTTGATCAATAACCCGCTTTCAACAAAACCTGGTATTTATTGAGCACCAAATAAATTTCTATAACAATAAAAACCACACTTTTACTTGCCACATAACAAAAACCGTTAGTGACATAAAGACAACAATAAAGCACAGTCCGCGATCAACCAGTACAACATCCAAAAACTACATTTTTTGACAAGTTGGGAGCACCAGAAGAATGACTATCAAATATCAAAACCAAAAAATGGATTTTTCTGATTAAGCATCTCAATCTTGAAGCATATTCCCAAGTCAAACCATAATTACACATATACACACTAAATTATACTAATATTTATTAATATAAAATAAAACATTTAAATTAATAAAATTATTATAAATATCTTCTCAAAAGGAAAAAATAAAAATAAAAACAAAAACTGCAGGGACCTATTTTACATGGTTCCCCATGAATTTTTAACCCACTATCAAGCAGGTGCGTCGACATTTCACCCCCTTCTATTGGGGTGAAGTTTTGAACCCCCTAAACTCATCCCTCTCCACTCAAAAATATGCCAAACAAGAGCTAAAGGGGTGAAAGATTCTAACCCCTTGAATTTTTCATCCCAATGCCCCATAACAAACAAACCCTAAATTTAAAAATCCAATTGAGCTCCTTCCTCAGCAGCCTAGTCACACCTTTAAGAGTTCAGGAAAAATCTAAGCCCTAACTACCTTTCCCCAATTCCATTATCTGCCAACCACCTCCAGCTATTAGCTGCCTCTGCAAAAGAGAGGAATGCCCTATCAAGTAAAATGAATTTTGCCATATGTATCTGTTAATGTGTACATGTACATCCACAATTATGTGCTGCGAGTCTGTGACTGCATGCTACATATACATGGATCTTCGGCAAGTAGTTTATGCAACATCTTGACTCCAAATTCAAAACAGGAGTTTTCATAAAAGCAATCACCACACAGGATACATCCTTCTCTTTTCCCCCAGCCAAGGACAATACAGCTCCCAGATCCAATTCAAATGCTTATGAACAACAACAATAACCTTCAAAATCCATACCTTGCATTCAGGGCTCCAGAATTTTGACCACCTCTAGATGAAGTAGAAGATGATCGGCGATCTACTACTTCTGAGTTCCTGGTGATTGAAATAGAAATGGAATCTCCAGGAACACTAAAATGTGAACTCTGACGAGGTTGAGCTGCTTCTTGCTCCGTAACCTGGTTACGATGTCGATAGCGCCAATAGAGAAGAGGAAGGGTAGCAACACATCCAGATGCATAACCAACGATCCATGCAAATAATGGTGCCCGAGGATGCTCATGCCTTGATAAAGACAAAACAACAATAGATGCAATAATCTGACTAACTGTAAGAACCAATTCAACTGAAATCCATAAACCAGAGTTCAATGGACTCCTGCGTCGGCGAGCTTCACCTCTCCTTATGAGAGATGAGTTACGAGTATTTGATCCATTAGAGGTACCAGTTGAAAGATGAGAAATGGACGGTGTTCTCACACTAGTTGTAGGCCTGTCTTCATTTGATGAGGCTTCCAAACCACTGGTAGTTCTGTCATGAGATGTTGATGGTGAGCTATCACTGCTCCGTGGTATGTCAATAATGTGCTCGCTACTGTTAATGCTATTGGATTGCTCCATTAATAATGGGCAGGTGTCAGTTAGACTTTCAGAATGTTGCTCTGTTGAGGAAACATCCATCTAAGTCCACCAACCCAATAGGAAATAATGAAAGCATAGAATCTCAGAATGAGACTACCACCTTGATATATCACTTCTCAAATACTAAAGAGTAGATGTCACTCTTGTCCCTCAGCTTCACCAAGTTGTATCGAGCATACTGGGTACAGCAAGCAGTCAACCAGTGATAGCAATCTAAATTCTGTTCAACAACTGAAAGAAAAGATTATAGATTAGCATGAAGATTAAATTCATTTTCCCTTAAAAAAGTATGAAATAGGCCTTGTTTTGAACCAAGTATGAATAAGAGTTTCTAATAGGCTTGTTTTGAAGCAATCTTGTACAAGAGTTCAATAAAATTGAAGTGAAATTCTTGCAAAATCATACGATTCATTGGTGATCACTTCCAAATGCCTTTCTCTTTGTTTTTTTTTTTTTTCAAGTTGAAAGAGTTGAATTCGAGCAACTATGATCCTCCCCAGATATGAGAATTGTCTCCAACTGAACTGAACTTTTGCATTTGCAGGCTTTCCAAACACAATTCTTACAGAAAAGAAAAGCACACACCAGCAGTGATTAATTAAACTTTAAAAAAATGAAAATGAATGAAAAATAAACACCCGAAATCATAAAAAGAAATTTTCCCTCAGGCCTTATCAAGACCCAAAATACGAAAGACTAAAGACCCGCGGCTTGACGAAAATAAGAAGAAACTTGCCACAAATATTAATAAAATAAAATAGAAAATGACAAATAAACAATTTCAGTTTTAATTTGAAACCATAAAAAGGAAAGTTTTAAGTCAGTCATCAATACAAAACCTAACCCATGTTTTAGTCACTCATTAAATTATCATTATTATTTTAAGGTTAGAGAAATCTATGAAAAAAAAAGAAGGAAAAGGAAAAGCATAAATTAGTTATCTTCTTCTTCCGAGGCCAAGAATAAGTTGCTACTTTAGGATCATCAGTTTCGACAGTAATAAAATTGATCAAAAATCTAGAATCAACCACTAGTCACTTAAATAAAGCAATTAACAAAAATAAACAGCTTAAGCACAAAGGACAGATGCAAACAAAACCTAACAGGAGAAATTAAAGTCTCTTAACGTGTAGATAATAAATAATCCAGCTCATCGATCACCAAAAGGAATGGGAGAAAAACCCTAAAATAATTGAAAAAACGTTGACTACAGTTAAAGAACTGATTTCAAAATAATTAAAAGAAAAAGAAAACTCAGAGAGAGATGGAGAGAGGATCGCACCAGTAGAGTTGGATTGGTGTAGAGAGAGAGAGAGAGAGAGAGAGAGAGAGGTAGAAGAAGAAGAAGAAGAAGGGGAAATAGTAGAAGACGGTGTCGTTTTAGTGAATAGGAGTGAAGCTACTCTCGCTTTGTTTATCTGTTTGTTTGTTCAATATATAAAGACGGAAAAGTAAAGAGTCAGTTTTCTTTCTCTCACCTCCATTGCTTCGTTGCGTGCTCTGCTGATTTATATACTTCTCTCTCTATCTCTCTGCTTTTTCTTTTTCTTTTTTCCTTTTAGATTTTTAAACTTTAAATCAAATCAACGACGCTATGTGCAAATATGAGAGAGAGAGAGAGAGAGAGAGAGAGAGAGAGAGAATAATCATTTGCAATATTAATATTGGCCATCACTTTTTTCTTTATATACCCTCTTGGACTTATATATAATATATTCCCTATATTAAAAAATTAGACAAGAATTTACACCAATTTCTCAGATTTTAGGTGATATTTTTTAATCATATAAAAAATTAATAGAGAAACCTACAACCTAATTTATAAAAATATAATTCCACTAATTAATTAATAAATTAGTTATTGATTATCTTATTTATATTAAATATATAGTATTGTATGTATATCTAGCATTTTTTAAAAAAAATTATCTTATATTTTTAATTTAACTACATTTATAAAAAAATTTATAAATTTTCTCTAAATTTAAGTCAATTTTCAGTTTTTTTTATATATATTTATAGAGCTCTATAAGCACACATCTTTACAATAACTTTTTCCTTTTTTTTCTTTTTCTCTTTTCCGATCGAGTTAACAAAATTTTACACTTGAGGCTCCTTTAGATTTCTTTTTATGTAGCATATAGTGAAAGTGTTATTATCACCAGTTTTAGAAGTAATTTATCTTGAAAATATTTTTAATATAAATAACAATTTTTGCTATTTTTAAAGAGACTTAGATTGAGTCCCAATATTCTATTTCCTTCGACAAGGTAAATAGATCCTATAAATCTTTTTAACAATTCTTTGAATATTGATAAAATGATTATTGGCATGGAATTATTAAAGAGGCTCTACTCCAGCTTTTGTGATACAACAATATTACTATTTATATTTTTAAAATAATTATAAATAAATATAAACTATTTGTTTATAATCGCTATTATTATATCGATTATAAAATTAAATTAGTAGATATAATTTATTAAGAAATTTAATATTTAATATTAATTAATAATATTCTACAAATAACAGTAAGCTAACTATTTTTTATTTTTTTAATATTTTAAATTTTAGGACTTTATTAATGCAATTAAATATTCTACAAATACTATTAATCAGTTTTAGTATTATAAAAATTAATACTATCAATATAACCAATTAAATTAAATATTTATTATATATAAAAATTAATTTATTATCAATTATAATTTCAAAATTAAAATTATTATCAAATTATCAAATTAATTTACTATATATCAGTTAATGTAATATTAAAATATAAATAATATTTTATTTTTTAAAATTATAGTGAGTATTTAATTAAAAATATAACTTATTAATTAATAAATTATCCGACTATAAAATTATTTATTAGTTATTATAATATTAAAATATAATTAACATTATATTTTTAGAATTAGAGTCAGTATTTAAATAGAAATATAGTTTATTAATTAATAAATTAATAAAAAAACTATAAAATCAAACACCAGCTTGAATTTCATGTCAAAATAAATAAATATACATGTCAAAAATTAAGCACACGTGTTAAAAAAATTTAAATCTTACTAATCAATATTTATATATATATAGATTTCGATATCAATAAAAATTCTACAAAAAGTTTTAAAATTAATGATAGTATTTTATTCACGATTTGAAAGGACAAATCTACGATATTGAATATTTTCTTAAAGAAATTGAAAGAAATATATTTCATGAATATAATTTTCAAAATTTATCAATCAATGTATTTTCATATCAACAATTAAAATGATAATATTTTTTATTTTTTTAATAACTTATCAATAAAATAAATGTAAAAGCATGATAGAAGTATACACTGCATATGAAGATATTAGTTTTTAGCAGTATATACGGTAAATTTAAAAGCCACCTATTTCCTACACCTTCTTTATATTTAAGATGGAGCAGTAATTTTATTTGAAAAAGAAATAAAAATGTAAAAGTACAGTATAAAATAAATAAAAACAGATAAAGAAAGTAATAATAAAATTAAATTAAAACTACTGTACAAAATATATTTAAAAAAAAAAAGAAAAGAAAAGAGAATATCCGGTGTAATCTCCTCTATATAAGCCCCCTCCTTGAAAAAGTAACATTGAGTCTTGCTTTCGATGCAAACAAATATGGGCCAGATGAGACCAAAGCCCATTAACAATTGGACATTCAACTCGATTCAGCTCTCTCTGCCTTGACTTAACCTTTTACCTTTCCGTTAGCCATTTTACAAAAGAACAAGAACGGCTAAGTACAAAAGATAAAGAAAAGAAATATATATTTTATAATTATTAATATGTGTTTGTTTTTATCAAAATATATATATATATATATATATATATATATATATATATATATATATGTAGTTAAAATTTATGGTAAAAGAAATACTTTATTGTTAAAATAACATTTTGATAAGAATTTAATTATTTTTAGTCCGACTAACCATTATTTATCATATTTCTTGCATAATATAAATTTAAAATTTAATAACTTAAAATATTATTATTTATTATTAAATTAATTTTATCAAATTAATAATATTTTTAAATATAAATTAATAGTTAATAATAAAATTAAAAATAATTAAATTTTAAATTCATATTATCAGATATAAACAATATAATAAGAATAGTTACTCAAAATAAATATAACTGAATTATTACAAATCAATATATTTTAATCAGAAAAATATTTTTATTATAATTGTAATTATATATATTTTTTTAATTTAAGATTTTTTATATAATATATATTAAAAGTTATAAAGGAGCGAAAGTATAGGTACTTTTAATACATATCAAGTAATAATGTTTCTCTCCAGTTCTCAAATTCATTGTATTTCCGAACGGGTGGGTGGAGAGAAGGAAGAAGAAGGGGAAGGAATAATAGGAATTATTAAATCTTTTTTAGTAGCAATATTTAGAAACAGATAATAAAAAACACAAGTATTTGAATTGACACCGGAGTTTGAGTTTGTGGCCTTTGGTCCATTAAAATGAATTTTGGGGTTGTGCCCCCCACGCCATGCTTGATTTGTCATTTTATTACATGGGGGATGGGTCAAAAGTGTACCAGAAGAAGATGATAGGAGTAGCCAAGCCAGGGCCACAGTTCCAAACTGGACCAGCTGTTTCAGTTCCGTCAGAAGAAACCGCACCGGCTAAAGGCTGGTTCCATTATTATGGTTCAAAAACTGGTTCTGAGCGAAAATGAATCTCAAAATAAAGAATAATAAAAATAGAAAAGGCAAAAGAAGTGTAATAATTGTGTTGAATGTCTTAACGCTGATACGTTGACAGTTACGTGTCCAAGTATCATAAAGAAATACACCATGCAAAAGAAATTTATTTTAAAGGAATACGAGATACGGCACCGTTTACTGCAGTTTGTGGCTGACAGTTATATTATTGTTATTTTACAAATTCGTATTTGGAATCCAATGGTTCAAATCATATAGGTGTGAATCAAGGCCGTACATTATATGTCTAATAATAATATTGAACATAGAAATTATTTAAACATAAAAGAAGTGTCTGAAATTTTGCTTTTCAATTTTCTTTTTCGTGTTTTTTTTTTTTTAAAGTTGGAAAGTACCTACATTTTCCGAGAAA
Source organism: Ricinus communis (assembly GCF_019578655.1). Lineage (NCBI taxonomy): Eukaryota > Viridiplantae > Streptophyta > Magnoliopsida > Malpighiales > Euphorbiaceae > Ricinus > Ricinus communis. The sequence goes on from NC_063258.1 coordinate 31,365,598, forward strand.
ATGCCCGTATTTTTCTCATCAACCGAGAAAAAAGAAAGAAAAAAAAACAGTGAAAACTGATTTAAGTAAATAATTAAATTTAAAGCAATAAACAAAACCCAGTTTCATTATTTAGTCTCTCTTTTCCTTTTTTTCTTCCCCCTTTTAATTTCACTTTCATGGAGATGAAACATTAACATCATCAAACCATAACTTCCTTCCTTGTTTCTTAGATCTCTTGCTAACTTAAACCTCGGATTCTCTCTCTCACTCTGTTCTTTTATTATATTATTACCTGAAATCCTTATCTTTGTGTCTCTCTCTCTCTCTCTCTCGCTCTTAAAACTTGATAATTATACGTTGTGGGTTTTGTTTGATGAACTTAAAAGTGATAACACAGTTTCTGGTTTAGATTTTTTTGGATTGTTTTATTATTAAGTTTTTTTGGTTAAAGATCTGATCTTTCACCAAAAAATGTGGTTCGAAGCAGAAGCTTTTTTATCTTCATCTTTCAACAACAACAACAACAACTCTCAAATCTTTGGATCTTACCACATTCTCTCTATCCCCTTCAGATCCATCTTCAAAACCTAAAAAGGTTCTTGTTGATTTTTCAATTCTACCCTTTTAATTTCCATGATGATCTAATTTACATTTGTTTATTTTGTAGTCCTTTTTTGGGATTATAGAAAGAGAAGAAAGGTTTTCATCTTTCACCATGTTCAAGCAATTCTTGAGTAAACTCCCAAGAAAATCATCCAAGCCTGAGTCTACGGAGTCTACTCGGACGGAGTCTCCTTCCGTTCAGCGATGCAACAACTCAAGCCCTGCCTCTGGAGTTAAGTCTAATGGTCCAAAAAGGACTTCATCTGCAGTGTTTCCAGCCAGTGTTGTTGCTGGGATTGAGCCTTTGGTGCCATTCAAAGATGTGCCTAGTGCAGAAAGAATGAACCTTTTTGTAAGCAAAGTAAGCCTGTGTTGTGTAACTTTTGATTTCACTGACCCAACTAAGAACACCCTAGAAAAAGATGTAAAGAAACAAACTTTGCTTGAGCTCTTAGATTTTGTGGCTTCTGGGTCCATGAAGTTTAGTGAGCCTGCTATTTTAGCGATGTGTAGAATGTGTGCTGTTAATTTATTTAGAGTGTTTCAGCAAAACTACAGGTCTAATTCCATTAGTATGAGTGAAAATGAAGATAATGATGAACCCATGTTTGATCCTGCTTGGCCACATTTACAAATTGTGTATGATTTGTTGCTTAGATTTATCACTTCCTCGTGCTTGGATGCTAAAGTGGCCAAGAAGTATATAGACCATTCCTTTATATTGAGATTGCTTGATTTGTTTGATTCTGAGGATCCAAGAGAAAGGGACTGTTTGAAGACTATATTGCATAGAGTTTATGGGAAATTTATGGTGCACAGGCCATTTGTTCGAAAGGCCATAAGCAATATCTTCTACAGATTTGTGTTTGAGACAGAGAAGCATAATGGTATTGCAGAGTTGTTGGAGATTTTTGGCAGTATAATTAGTGGCTTTGCCTTGCCGTTGAAAGAGGAGCATAAGATTTTCTTGTGGAGGGTTTTGATACCTCTGCATAAGCCAAAGTCTGTGGGGATTTACTTTCAACAGCTGTCGTATTGTGTAACTCAATTTATTGAGAAGGAGCCCAAGTTGGCTACCATGGTCATAAAGGGGATGTTGAAATATTGGCCGATAACTAATAGCCAGAAGGAGGTTATGTTTCTGGGTGAGTTGGAAGAGATTTTGGAGGCTATTAACATGGTGGAATTTCAGAAGATTATGGTCCCATTGTTCTGGCGAATTGGATGCTGCATTAACAGTTTCCACTTTCAGGTACTCATTATTTCCTAAGCACAATTTATTATGTTCTGTTCCTTTGCTTGATGCATTTTTTTTTTCTTTCCCCATCTGCTAGGAACCTCTGATTTTGCATATTTTCCAGTTCTGCCATTTGGTGTCATTTTTTTACCTAACAGGGTAGGTGCATAGATTTCGTGAGCTGTATAAAATGCTTTATCTTTTTTCCTTTCGTCCTAAGATTAATGGCCTATGCTCTTCCATGATGTGTGCTTTAGACTTTCCTGATAGTGTTGTTGTATCAACCATACTCGAGCCAAGTCACTTTTAACATTTACATGCAATTGGTACAAGTCTTTGGTCGATTAGAATTGGAATCTTAAGCATTGTGTGTGTGGGGTGTGTTTAACTTGGCATTGAAATGGCGGCAACAGTGATACTTGGAATTATTAGTGCTTTTTTCTTGTGATAACGAGCGGGATTTGGAGCGCAGAAGCTGTAGGACTGGATGTTTCATTGCAGAATATTTTGCATTTGATTGCATATTATTCATGTAGAGATACTCTTAAAACATGTCATCTGAGATACTTTTGAGGCTCTTTGGTGTTCTGGAATAGCAAGACTGATTCTTGTTTGACATTCAGGACATTACACTTTCTCAAATTGGTTCACTTGATATTCCTAAACTCATTTTACCTTAGTCTGGAAAGTTTACAAGACTAGTTAACTATAAGATCAATAAGTGCCTTTTCACATAGATCTTGCAATTCAAGCTATTTCGTACATCAATTTTGTGGCCTCAAACCACAAGCTTGTGACCTCTTATTATAGGATGTATAATTTCTCAGCTAGCTCTTGAGAGGATATTCCATGCTCTATAAGATGGCAGGAAAATATGTGTGAAAGTATTGCTTCCTTGACGAAATGTTAAAGTAGAAAGAGAGAGACTCATCTAGTTGAAGGTTAAGGGTTGTGTTCATTTTTCATACCAAGCTTGGACTCTTTCACAATTGGAATTCTCTAGGAAATTGACCTTCATTTGTAAATGGTCTGGAGCCTTGTATTGTACTGCTCTGTGAGTCATAGATTCCTCAAATGGTTGCTTTTAAAATTTAGTCATGGGATGCTTCTTCCTCTTCATAATGGTCATCATCTAAGGTGTCGGGGGCTCTCTTTTACTTCTTGGTTGTTTTGTATTAGGTCTAAATTGAGGCCTTTCTTTGATCAAGTATTATTCCTGATGAATGTCATCATTTTGTTTTTCTGTAGGATTTAGTTTGTTTTGAATGATTCAGGAGAACCACCTTTTCTTTTTCCTTTTCTCTTTTCTATCTCTTTCACCATATTTATAGCTATCTCATTAATACTAAATTCCCCGAAAAGAAAGCAAATTTTTGTAATGAGGACAGATGAGGATTTCTCAGTATACAATGTTTGGGTGGCAGGGTCTCTTAAATGCTTTTGAGGGTGAATAGGTGATAATATCCATTTTTCTTTTCCTTATTTGTTTTATTCCTTCTGTTGGGAACACTTCTCTTTTCCTCTTGTTCTTCTGAATAGCTTATATGTTGCTTAATAGTATCATAGTATTAGAATAGCGACATTGTTATTAGTTTGGCAGCATCTCAATTTTCTTTTTAACTCTTTACCTATGAGTTGCATGCGCATGGAAATGAGTTGCAAAGGTTTATCTTCACTGCTTGGTTGGTTTCAGGTGGCTGAAAGAGCCCTTTTCTTGTGGAACAACGACCAAATTGTCAACTTGATTGCACATAACCGGCATGCAATTCTGCCTGTCATATTTCCAGCACTAGAGAAGAATGCTCTCAACCATTGGAACCAAGCAGTGCTCAACTTAACTCTGAATATCAGAAAGATGTTCTCGGAGATGGATGAGGTACTATTCCTATCCTGCCTTGCTCAATTTAAGGAAGAACAAGAAAACCTAAGCTTGATGGCTGAAAAGCGAAAGGAAGCTTGGCGGCAACTGGAATATGCAGCCAGTCTCAAACCCATAACAGGAAATACTGCAGTCTTGGTAACTCCTTTGGCTACCTCAATTGCCTGTTGACCCCCTGTTTATTAACCAAGGTTCTGCCTGAGTTTTTGTTTCAATTCCCCCTCTCCTTCCATGAAGGGTGTTGGAAGGCAGAACAGAAAAAGGAAAAAGAAAAATGAAAAAGCAAAGGAAAAACATGTATGCAAATGCTTCTGCTATTCGGAGGGTTGTAGGATAAATTCTTTTTTCTTTTTTTTGGGGTACTTTGGCAAGTAGCTATAACTTGTTCTGATCTTGTTGTATTTTCTGATGCTACTGTGTGGATGTTAATTGCTTCCTTTAGTAAGGTTATAGGAAGAGCCATGCAGTGGATTATACAGTAATTTTTTCTGTCTTTCAGCTAATTTGCTAATCGTTTTTATCTCTCCTTTTATCCTTATAAAAGAAATTAGAAAAAAGAAACATGGTTTGGCTATTTTTTTAATTTTAACAATGTGTTATTTGTCTTAAACCAAATTAGGGTACATGGTGTATTCCCTTAGTTAAATTAAAATTTGAAAATGAACAGTGAAAATTGAGCAAATCTTTATTTTTATTGCAAAAGGAAAAGAAAAAAAAAACAAACCTTAAGCAATACGTGGAGAGATATTTAAATTTTAATGTTTTATTTTGTCCTAATAACTCTCAAACCATTTTAAAAGAGGCGAATCAAATCTAAATTAATAAAGTTGTTAACTTTGCCAGTAGCGATGGGATTCATTTAAAAAGCCTAAACGATCTAAAAAATTATATCTATGTTTTTTCTTAATTTTTTATTAAAAATATTGTGTAAATTTTGTTTTTTTTTTTTTAATTTAGATTAGTTTTTTAATAAAATAATTGAAAAAAATAAAAAAACAATCACATATTATTTTTAAAAAATAATTAAAAACAGTATTCTTAAAAAGAATTTACATAATAAAAATAATATTCTTTTTATTGACTTTTAGATATTTTTGAAAAGCTTTCAACAATCTAAAATTTGGGTTGAGAGACAATCATTTATAAAAATAATTATATTTTTATTTAATATTAAAAATAATTCTGAAATAAAATAAATTTATTAGAGATAATATTAAAATAGAAAATGTATTATTAACAATTCATTATTTTTTGAAATGATAAATTTTGGATATTTCATCCTCCTAAATAGGAAAATTAAAACTCTAAAAACTAAGAAATTTTGAAAAGCTGGGGATTTTTCAAAATCCATAAATTTATATCTCCTTTTACCAAATAATATATTTAAACTAAATTCATAAATTTTATAGAATCACTCATCTAAAATTTCTCAATACAAATGTTATTAAATGAAATTTTACTATTTTAGTCTATTCTTTCGAAAAGGTAAAAGATGAAATATAAATAAAAAAGAAAGTTTCAAGCTTAATTATGCTTTCTTAATTTGCTGAAGGCTTTTCCTTTTGTGTTTTTTCTTTACTTTTCTTTCAAAATAAGAGAGAGAGAGAGAGAGAGAGAGAGAGAGAGAAGTCATCCCTCCTATGTGGAATGTGGATTGCTTATGTATTACTTTTTGGATCAGAGAGGTGGAAAAGGGTTAGCAGGAAAGGAAAGGGAAGAAAACATCAAAACTGACAAGCAAATCCGGCGCCCTGTTGTTTTTGAATTGTGGTCTAAATCTTCCGGGGTGAGTAAATTTTGAAAAATTATCGGTACAATAAAATTTCAAAGGCATGCCAAAAGGTTCAGAATATCCTTAAAGACTTATACCATCACCTGCCAATGAGATAAATATAACTAAAGGGGACATATATATATATATATATATATATATATATATATATATATATATATATATATATATATATATATATATATATATATATATATATATATATATATTCTGTCTGAACAAAGAATTGTTACCTTCTGAGTTTGACCTCTAATCTATGTTTGTCTTTTGATTTTTAATTTTCTTGTTTTGCCCTTTTATCCATTAATTCGAATTCGTTTATTTTATGTAAGTTTAGAGCTTATGAGAACCTCAAAATTAGCACTCCACATTTAATCTTAGCATAAGGGACTCACCAATATCAAGATCTTGAATAATTTCTACAATAAAAGTAAAAGATTACGTCAATAAGACTTAACAGTATCAACAATAAACAAATATATGTAAGAAGTAAAGAAATGCTACATGACTCTATACTTTCAATATCCTTTATTGATTCTTCTAGTTGGATATGTTTATTTGAACTTTTAAGCCAATCTTGACAACAAATGAGGACCTCCGCTGTTATTGGAAGTAAAGAACTTCTATATTTTTAAAAAATGTTTTGACAATTTTTTTCTCAAGTTTTGTTTGATCATTTTCAAAAAATAATTAAATTTATAAATATAATTTAATATATTTTTTATATTTTAATATTAATTTATAATATTTTAAAAGTTAATAAATTAATTATTTCTAAATATTTAATTTTTAAGTTTTATTAGTATAATAATATAAAAATTATTTTTATAATATTTATTTCTTAATTTTAATATTTATATAAATTAATACTTTTAGTATAATTAATATTATTATTCTTAAAATAAAAATATTATATAATTAAAAATTAATTTATTAATAAATATAGTGTAAATAATATTATATTTATATAATAATATTTTTATAAATCTTACTAATTTACATAACTTTTTATTAAATTAAGTAATTTTTTAATTAACTTGTCAAGAATTTCTAGATAGTAAATAAATTTTAAATCTAGTATTATAGTATGTATACTAGATTACTAGTATCAATATACTATGTGACATATTAATATATAACTTATATTTTTTATAGAGTATAAAGTATATTATAATATTATAGTTATTTTTAATATGTATTATGTTTTGTATTTCGATAGCAATTACTTAAATTATATAAATGATAAATATAAAATAATTTTTTATAGAGTATATGTATTATTTTTTTAATATATGTATTATTTATATAATATAAATAATTATTTATAAATATATGTAAAAATTTCGGTTCTACGATTTGGTTGGTATCGGTACAAGACGGATCGGTTACATGTGACAGCTTTTACTAAAGAACCGGTACCATACCGTAATAGTAAAAAAATTCGGATCGGTTCAATTCGGTTATAAAAACTTTCGGTTTTTTCGGTTCCCCTAGTATTTATCATTATCTAAAAGATGGTTTCCTAGTAAATTCTGAACAGCCAGTCAAGTACCTTAAGAAAAGACCCAACTTTAGGTTCACCGCCGCCCCCCCCCCCCCCCCCCCCCCACACACATCTCAAAGGTCCATTTGTGCTGCAATGCAATATTCTCTTAATGTCTTATCTTTTTTTTAGGTGTGGTTGGTAATCGGTTAACTGCCCCTCTCCACCTTACAGGGTACCTTTCACTTTAAGCTCTCTCTCTCTCTCTCTCTCTCTCTCTCTCTCTCTCTCTCTCTCTCACACACACACACACACACACACAAAAATTCACATCGAAAACCTAAAATTACGCTACAATACAACATACTGTAAACCTCATTCTTAGTTTCTCTTTTGCATCATTTTCAAATGAATGAATGATAGGCTCTTTTCCATCTGCTTTTGAATTCGATATGTACCTACAGAGCATTTGTCACTAACCATCCATTTGTTTAGCAAGTTGAAGGAAAAGACCTAGGAATCTTGTGAACCCCCCCCAACGCACACATTGCCTTAATAACGTATTTGATATAAAACCAATTTCATTTTAGTTTATGAAATTGAATTTATAAATGAATTTCAAACTAATAGGGGCTACAAAGTAGAAAGGTTTATATATATAAACATAAATATATATATTTTCAAAATTTAATACAAAACCAAATATATAGAAAAAGTAAATCAACATAAAGAAATAAAAGTATTTCTTTTTTCTTTCTATTTTTTTTTTCTTCATTTTTCTGGCTATATAATTCACAAGGTTTACATACAAGCGATCTCCAAATAGGTACAATTTCCCGGTGCCACTTTCCCTGAAAAATCTAGCTACTGTTAGAAACTTCCAACTAGACTCGGAAGTTCTGAACATTATTTTGCTTAGGGCACATAAATTACTTGTGTAAGTGTGTTACCACTTGCAATTACTGGTTACAACGACTGTTGGGTCTGGAAGCACCAGATTTTAAGATTAGATGTTACAACAAAAGATGGACAGACTCAGAACTGAGAAAATGAAAAACTTGTGATTGAGAAAAGGAAGAAGGTTGATGATTAGAATCAGAATCACCTCCAAAATTGACAGACTGAAGGTGCTGTGATGTTAAACTAAGCCAGCTATAGTTCATCTTTGGAAAAGTGATAATACCCGTCGCGGAGAGGTCAAAGTTGCTACGCACTTGAACTGTCGGGATATATAATTAATTATCAGTTTATGGAACTGCATATCTTGGACATACAAAAGAAGAAATAAAACTTTAATAAAGCTTGCTAATTACTGTAGATGGTACTGATAGTTTACCTCCTGTTGTCTGTACTTTTCACGTATAGCATTGAGTGAGCAACCTTTAGTGTTCAGCTGTAAATCTTCAAGTGCAAGTACTGTAGTTTTCAATTCTGATGAATCGTAACTTGTATAGTGCTCTAGAGTGGGGTTCTGCAAGACATATGTTAAGAAGTTATTTTCTTCAGTCATTTTTACAGTGAAAGAATTGGGAGAAAGAACATAAAAGGCTCAGGAAAGGGGCATACCCATGGGTGGTCAGACTGATTGAGAGTCCAACGAGCAAGGAACACGGCGGATGCAGCTATGAGGGAAGGTAAGAACTTCAGGAAGTCATATTCAATGAGAGTCAGCTCTGCTAAATAATTTGCCAGGAACTCCAGTTCAACACAAGGAACCTAATTTTAGGACACAGTAACGAATCCATTTAGGTTTAAACTTAGTTGATCTCCTGAAAATTAAATATTACAAAAGAACGGTTTCCACTAAAAATACCTTGTAAGAAGCTTGTGCTGCTTGAATGAATCTCCTGAAAAGCATTGATCAAGATCAGAAAAACTAGCTACTTCACTACTATATGGGACTTTGCCAACAGCAGCAGACAATATTTTACCTCAGAAATGTTTTTGTGGTGGGAACAGAGACTTGAAAGTACAAGAAATTCAGTAATTGACTCTCCATTTTCAGTACCTGCCGCGAACACCATATTAGGAACATAATATACCAGCATGCAACTAAATTTACTATTTTGAAAAGGATATAGCATATATTCTTAAGAATGCCATATGATCGTATTTCGATTTCTATAACATGTTGATGAATACCCCTGAAAGGTAGCTCTGGATGCAAAAATTTGTAGTTCTGAATTCACAAATTGTATTTTGCTCATGCAAGTGCCTCTAGAGGCAATTTATCAAGAAATTTCATCCTGACTAGCAAAACTTGATTAACTTAGACTATTTATTCAAAGTTTTCGTGTACTCTAAAGCTATACCTGTCTTTTAGTGTAAGTATTGTCAGTGATGAAGCAAAATTCTTCAACCCGGGGTGCACAAATTTCTTCATACTTTCTGCAACCGTAATGAAAAAAGAAAAAGAAAATTATGATAAATTTCATTAGTAAAAAAAAATATGCGCAGAAAAATGACAGGTCATGTTATTAATACAATCAGATCAACCAAAAGGGCTTCCATTATATCAACTGTTCCATAAAGAATAATGTTATGTGCACGTGTGCAAAGAATGCAATAAATAGGCGGGAGACCTAAATATAACAACATGTTAATGCACAAAATGTACCGTCACATAGTAACCAAACCTATATCTGATATCTGATATCTCATCAAGGATTTTATAAGATCAGAAGAACATGACGCGTGTGCCAATTTATGTGAATTCACTATCAATTATCATTTTAAGGTCATTATATTCAACCTATTAAATTTTGACTTCAAAGTCTCGTAAAAAAAATTAATGTATCTCATTCCACAAAATTCAGAATCAGTCATGAAACTTACGAGGCAATTAGCATGCACGTAACACCAAGGAGTTGGAGTCTTTGCTTCTCAATGAAATTTTTGGAGAGGAATCTATCAATGAGATTAACTGTGAGGTAAAGTGTATCTGGTACGAGCTTATATTCTTCACACACCTGAAAGAGGTCACATGAATTATGTCGTTACTTCATTTTTCATCTAACAATAAAAAGAGCCCTAGTATTAGTTTAAATTCAGATGAAAAGATTGATGCAATCAAATTTTAGAACTATGTATACAAAGTAAAGTCCCAATTTCCGGTCAATGTATTATTAGCAGTCTCAAGCAGAACCAGTTAAGCTTTCATAATTTGATATTTCATAATTAAATATAGTAGAAATGGTATTAAGAGTACCAAGTAAGTTTCAATGTTCTCGTAATAAGATGAAAGGGGCTAGCAATGGGTTAATATAGCTTCTCAGTAAAGATGTAAAAAGACTTCACATATTTAAAGAACAAAGATGCAACTTATTCCAGTGTTTTTAATTAAAATAAAGGTGATATGCTCGTTTTCAGTGTGCCTCGGATGGCTTTATGGATTACGTTGCATCTTGAATACACTGACCTCTACAAGCCAATCAATTAGAATTCCTCGCATATTTGGAGTGATGTCATGCTGCAATCTTTCCATGTAATTAGTCGACGGTCTCTGGTCAAGCTGGGGAAGTAGAATTGTCATAAATCAGTAAGACATGTGTCAGTGATAACCAATGAGATGTTAGATCACCTACGAGGAGTAGATTACAACTTCAAAATAAAATATTGTTGTTTTGCCACTTCTTTTCCCTTTCCATTGAGGGAGTAAAAGAACCCTCTGCATTCTCTGACTAGAAGTTACAGTGATTAATAATGTGTTTAACACGTGAAGTGGTAACACGTGAAGGGGTGATTTCTTACATCTAAACGGTGGACAGTAATTAACTCGACTCAATTAAGCCCTAGTCCAAAGATAGTTGGGTTGGCTATATGGATGTTTTTCTCCATTCCATATGATTTTGGGCTACATCTACAGAATTCAGAAAGATGTAAAACCATCGGATCCTAATGGACAATATTTAACTGAATACAAAATGATTAACACCAACCTCATTAACCCGTCTATTGCTGTATATGTCAGGGGCATACAAGCCACAGATTTGAGGATCTTTTAAATTTGAATCAATGTCGATTACACCCTGACCACTTGATGACTCCAGTTTCTTACAAAAACTATTTTCTTCTGCATAAATTAGATTAAAAGGGAATCCCCTTTAGTAACATGTTATAGAACAAAGAATAGAATAATGCAACTAAGAAATTATCATTGAACTAAAAAAATATGACTTTCCTCCTACAATTTAATGCCATTCTACCAGCACCAACCATTAAATAGCAAAACAAGTTTAGCTCCATAAAAAATGCTCATGTTTTCCTCAAAGACCAAGTGAAAAGATGCTAGTTAATCAAATGATTAGTTTAGTAAAATCCATGATTTGGACAATATTCATATGTGATAGACCTTTGTTTTGAGGGCTTTGGAGACCGTCAGATGTCGAATCCGCTACACCTCCTTCTCTTATGCTATGACATATTCTTTGTTGATTTCCGTGCTTTGCTGGTGAAGTGATCTCTTGTGCTTCCACCATCCTTATTTTTGACAATTCCTCAGCTAACCTTGTTTTCACATCCTCTTCAGCCTCTGAAGTTTCCATGGAGATATCAACCATCTCCACTTTCTTCTTTGCAAAATATTTTCTAGCTGGATTGCGAGTTTGTGAACAAGCAATACCAACCGGCTGTAACTCCAGATCATTTAGCAAGTATCCACATTTTGAAAACTTAGAACACAACCTATAGTAATGCATACCTTCGCCTGGTCCTTAGTTGCATTGATGCCATTTGCATGTGAACTCTCAGAATTTAAGTTAGTCACATCTTTAAGCACTGCCCTTCTTTTATGCTGCAGGCCAGAAACCGCAGTCACAAAAGCTTTGTTATCATCTGATGCTGTTCTTTTAGTATTAGCTCTAAGAGCACGCTGCTTGTGGTCCTCTTTAAGAAAAGGTTTTGGGACCGGAGGTATTCCTCCTGAAGTCCCCAAAGCTTTAGCCCGCGCTCGTGTGATTCTAGTAATGGGCTCTTCAAATTTGGCAGCAACTGTATTTTCTTTATCCATATTCTGCTTGCCTTCAAGGAAGAGCAATGCTTGCAATTAAATCGAATGGCTCTTCATTGAACCTGCAATAATTACAGTTTCAACATCAGATAAAACCGAAAAGAAGTACAATCCAAGCTCGAGTATTCGGTAACTGACCTCGTTTGGGATTAATCATTTGCTTCACTTTTTTCATGATTTCTTTTCTTTCAAAATGCATTTTTTTAGGGGGAAAAAAGTTGAAAGGATTTAAATTCTTCTAGCAACAGTAACCTCTTCGAACAGGAGAATTGACTAAATAGAATTCAATTGAATATTGCTTTTTCGGACTCTCCAAACAGTACAATATTTCTCTAAGAGTCATAATTTAATCATACGCAGAATCTGGGTTTAAAACAGTCTCTTCCATTCCAAACATCAAACGAAATGATACGGCGAATCTGTTTTCAACAACAAATGTATGTAATTATTTTATTTTAACACGGTTATCCTCTGTTTGTTACCAGGTGAAGATAACTTTTACTCTTGATTGTGCGTTTTCTAGGATTGAAACACGCTCGTTGCAATTTTTTAAGTCTTTACAAGTAAGATCTAGGAATTTTTTTCCGTTTAGCATTCTATAACCAATAACACAAAACACAAACACGAAGGAGAGAAAAAAATATACCCTAATCTCGTCAAAAATTCAAGTCTATCTTAGCTCAAAACGCTTCAAACCTCAAATAAACCTGAAACGGAGCAAAAATTAAACTGTATTGCAAAATAATTAACACAAATTCCTCAATAAACTAGCTCTAAGAAGAGAAAAACAGCAAGCTGAAAACAAAAACAAAAGCACAATGCACGTTAAAAATCCAAAATCACGTGAAACTAAGCGAAACCGAATGAACGTATAGAGAAAAGAGTACCGGCGACAGATCTACACAGAGAAACGCATACAAGAAAGAAAAAAAAATCATTATAATTTTCAACAGAATCAACAGCTCTAATCGATTAAACAGCGACAAGAAAAATAAAACTCAGTTTTATATACACAACCTTCAAACTTCAAAAACACACGCACACACACACACACAAAAAAAAAAAAAACAGAACATACAAAAGAAGAAGATGATGATGAAGAAGAAGAAGAAGAAGCTTACTGTGTGCTTGGGAGCTCCGAGGCTATGAGTAGTGAGAGCCGAAAGAGGTCTAGAGAGAGAGACGGAGCGGTTTAGGTGATTATTTTGAAACAGACAGCAGTGAGTAGTGTGTAGAGTGTAGTGTGAGTGGCGTGGTTTTTGCGTTCATATAATAAGCGGAGAGGGAGCGTGAGCGGGACGGAGGCACAGTTTGAACTTCCAAATATTTGTTTGTTATTTCCACTACTCGTTTTTGCTGCTTCCAGCTTTTTTTTAATAATAATAATAATAAAGAATAAAACGACATGTTTTTTTACTTACTCTGTGGACTGTAGAGACTTTTTTTTTTTTTTTTAATTTATCAGCAAATTTTGAAATTAATGTTGGATGCCAGGTTGGTAGTTTGGGTGCGATGAATTGTGAATTAAATATTTGTATATAAGGTCAATTTCGAGTTTGGTTTAACCTTATTATATTAGGTTAATTAAATATTTGTATTTTAATTATTAAAATAACTTATATGACCCGGTCAAATTCGTGCACTATAATTAGATTTATTCTCTCTATTCGATTATGGTGATAATTTGTAATTTTTAATTTTTTTAATGAAGTTCAAAGAATTTTCAATTTGTCAACTATTGAAGTGTAATTAAGGCAGGAAAGTGCTTTTTCTCAAGATTAGGACGCTAAATAGAAGGAAAATTATACCAAAATACCAGTAAAATCTAAGCTGGCTTAGCCCCTGAAAAGCCTTGCGATTAATTTGAAATACTTTGTTTTTGTCAATGTTTACTGTTTCCATCGAAAGAGTTTTTTATTACAAGATTTAGCCAAGGAACTTATCCATTAAAAGATTATATTAGTTTAGATTTAAATTTGTGAAAGCACAGGTGTTTATTGATTTAAATTAATCACCTGGCCAAAGAGCAAAATCGAGTTTGTAGAAGGGTTTTTCTTTTATAAATTCTAGTAATAACCATATTTATCATTAATTTCTTAGAAATCAAAATGAATTGGAATCCAAATTCTAAATTAATAGGGTATAGAAATGGAAAGGGATAGTGATTAGATTTGAAAAATTTATGTGTTTGAGATGGAATGGTGCAAAGGGCAGAGTAAATGATTAGGTTTTACATGGAAACATCATTACTTTGTTTAAAATCTTAAACTAATCACATTGACAGTTAATCACAGAAAGTCTGCTTGCTTAATTTTTTTATTTTTTATTTTTAACTTTAAACTTCTCATACTGTTTTGTTTTTTTGCTTCACCAATTTGTCTCTCTTCTTTCACTGCACTGTCAAAATTTGGAGGCTTACAGTTTATTTTCCCATTTTGATAAGAGGCTCTCAAAATTTGAAAAAGAAGCAAAGGTAACGCAAGACAAAAGAAAATTAGAAAACGACTGACAAAAGTAGCAGAACTGGAAAAAGATATATAATTATTATCCAGAAATAGTTGGGTCCAATAATAAACTTTTGGTTTAAATGCTATCAGTTTTAAAATGAAAATCCATGTTCCAAGACATGGAGATTAATTTAGTATCAAAAAGGATAAATAAATGAAATAGCGGTTCAAAATATAATTAAATGGAAAAAAAAAGAAAAGGAAAATAAATACAGCAATGGCTTATTGTCGAGTCAAGTCAATCATCACCTATTTGCTGACACATTTAATTCTTAACATTATAATGTTCATATTCTATCTGTGATCTTAATTGACAGGGTGGAATTTTATTTTAAAAAATTATTTTATCTGTAAATAATTTTTTTATTATTTAATATGCATGAAATAAGAATTGTGAGAATTTATTTCAATTGAAAGAAAATATTATGCTTAGAATAAGTTTAGAATTCAATTTAACATTATATTTAATAAAATGTTGTTTTTTAGTGTATTATATTTATATTTATAATGATAATAAGAGGAAATATAAAAAAAGAAAGAAATAAATAAAATATAAAATTGGATGAGATATTTTAATTTTGTAAAATATATTTATTAATAATAATGTGAACTTTATTTAAAAAAAAAAGATATCTGTCTAATTAGAACTTATTTTAATTAAAGCAAATTAATTAAATTAAGACTTTAAAAGAGCATCAATTTTATATTATAAATGAATTAAAAAATATATAGATATTATTTCAACTAAATATATATGTAGAATGAGTTTTTAAAATTAATGCTCCTAATATTTAATCAAAAGCTTCCGATATTATAATTTTTCTAAAAAAATGATTTACACAGTATTTAATTGAAATTTATAAAATTTATTTATAAATTTAAAATTTGTTTATTATAAATAGAGTGAAAGTTAATTTAGTATTCTATATAATTAAATTTATATAAAATTAGTTATAATTAAACTAAATTTAAACAATATAGATAGGAATTCCAAATAAATTCTACATTAGTAAGTTAATATATATATATATATATATATATATATATATATATATATATATTGCATATCTTTCTTTTTAAATAAAATAAACCCTTTCATGAATTTTAACTAAACATACTATTAATATTATTTAAGAATACTTAAAAACGAAATTTTCTAAAGAATTATTGTTTATTCAACAAAATTGGTTTCTATGTATAATCAAACTTCATGTTGAGCCCTCATCATCAAATTTGGGAAGACTCACAAGTTCACTGCTGGCCCATTCCAAAGCAACAAAAAGGTGGACCCACGGTTTTACAGAAAAAAGTGGGTGGGGTGGGCCCAAAAACCTTTTTAATGCATGGAGCCTGTAGTTGGTCCAAGAGGAGCCTTTGGTGGCCCAATATACAACTTTGTATTAGACATTCGCATAAAATGGCAGAATCTAGAAAACCTAATTTAAAAAGTACAAAAGGAAAGATTTAAACAAAAAGAAATACTAAAAAAAAAAAAAGGAAAGGGTCCTAGTGAAAAATCTAAATTTTTTAAAAAATGGAGTCCACATAATCAAACCATAATCCATTTGAAATGATGAAGAACACTGAATTAAGAAGTAGTTTTATGTGTATAAAAAAATAGAAAGAAAAGGATTAGGCTTATGTTTGTATGGACACTTGTGCATATTGAAATTGAGATACGAACATCACTAGAGCCAAGGACATGGTCCCCTTATTTTAGCTCCTCTTTCCCCCTTCTCTGTCATCACCTTTACCACCTAATCTTGTTGCTCAATTACATATGCATATGAAAGGGATGATAGCAAGATTTGACAATGGGCACAACGAGAGTCCTTATAGGGAAATGGAGAGTGGTTGTTTTCAAATGGGACATCAGGGGACAGCCCAAGCATGGGGCCTCAAAAGTCATACCCTTATTCTTACATTGAGAGATATTTTCTTTTTCATTTATTGTATTTCTTAAGCATTTCAATAGAAGAATTAAAAAATTGCCAAGACAAGTTGATGACAATTAAATTGAAGTTATTGGATTAGTAGTCAGAATGTGGCTGTTTGCCTGTGAGGTAGAAGTGATCAAACTTGACAAACATCTTCCCCTTTAAAAACTTAACTAAGGACATCTGTAAAATGCTTCAAGACACATGTAGTATCATCAATCATTTAAAAAGAAAAGAAAAGAAAAACTCAGAACTCTGTCACCATTTCAAAAACAAGGGAGGGATTTTGGATGTTACACTTTTCCCTTTCCTGTTTCCCTGTAATTTAAAGCAACCCCATTTCTGGGCAATTGATCTTTTCAAGTCCTAATCACACTGATTTTTTTTTTTTTTTTTGTTTCAAATGTTCAGATTCCAAAAGCACACTTTAGAAATTCAGGGAGGGAAAGCTACCCTTTTGAAACTTCTGCACTTGACTATGACTTAATTGATTACAGCCAATTAACCAAAGGCATAAAAAGGTAACAATTTGGACCATGAGAAAACGAAGGACCCAATTTTTTTTTCTTTCTTAGGTTTACTTTTATGTTTTTAGTTGTATTAAGGACATCAAATTTACTTTTTATGGATTTAGTAATTAGGATTCTTGTTATTCTGTGTACTTGTCCCTCATTGATCAGAGCTAAAACTAGTAATATAATTTAGTCCTTTTCTTTTACCACATCAAAGATGGTGCTGATAAAGCCAGTTTTGCAGCTATTAGACCACTAATGCAATTGCAAAGACATCCATCGAACCATCCCCTTGAATTTTGGAAGCTTGTTTCTGAAGTAGAAATAGACTCCAATTTGACAATCCTATATGATTCTATGCGAATGTTATCATATGCATATAATATCATTATTGCAATTGAAATACGCTGATGTAATGACTGAATTTCTTGTGTACTCGTCAACATTTGTTTCTGTAAAATGTTGCCCATCTGAAATATGTACTTAAATAAATTCGTACCTTCTGTTCTTTAGTTTCGCCAGGATAGTTCCTTTTTTCTTTTCCTAAAATGTCAACTTAAAAATGATTATTGCTGCTAAACAATAGAAGGTCAAAAACTATTCTGATAAATTTCAGAAGTAAAAATAAATCAATAGAAAAAAGACGAGGAAAACTTTAATGTACAGTACTGGAAGGATCCTGAATAGTAAATTTTTTCTTTTTTAGCTCAAATGACATTAGGATATGTCCAAACTAGTATATAGATGACACAAAAATTCATACAAGAGCTTAAAAAAGCTGAAAATACCAATCCTATTGTGTTGCACAGGCACAGGCAATATGTTTCTCCAGTTACAGGAAGCACATGATTAACACAGTCAACGTACGTCTGTGTTCCAAGCTAGGAATAGTTGTGAAAGGTTACCATGAATTTTGCGAAAACTGATACTGCTGGCTTCATTTGATTCTGATGTCTTAACTCCTATGATTACTTTTTCCACTGGGGCAACCTTTGAACCACTACCTGTGACAATCACAAGAGTAGATGTCCATTTACTCTATTAAATGCAGAATCTTCAACATCAGATATAGAATGTGGTTTTAATGTTGAAAAATAAATGAGACAATATTGTTAGCAAATTTGGGGAGCATGATTTCTAACAAGAGAATCCAGAATATAGCGAGCGAGTCATTTTTAGAAACCAATATACCTTGCCAGAGTTTTCTTTGTTTCCAACTATAGTTTGACAGGCAAGCCTCCAGGATTCAGCTTTCTGCACAATTAGTTATCAGCTAAACATGCACTCAAATGGTGAAAAGACGAACTTCAGTTGCAGTAATAAAATTCAAAAAGATGAAAATAAATTAGCACATGTAAAGAAACATATCAACGATTACCAGAAACATCAATTTCATTTCCGTTTTCAGAGTTCTCACACATATTGCCTTCTTGGATAGAGTAGATGCTACCTAAGCTAACCATCAATTTTCATTACTTACATTTAGTAAGTAGTTATTCAATTGTTAATCTCACCAGATGTGTTCAGTTCAATTTCGAAACCTAGTAGGTATCTCCGAGTGAAAGTGACGAGCTGGATGCTCAAAACCATTTAATTAAAAGAAAAAGGAAGAAGCATAACACATGTTCCCACAGGTCGCGTGATGGTAAAGAAGAACGGGCAAACATCCGTGAGGTACCTTCTTCAAATATCGGAGTTCAGTATTTGTTTTTTCATTCAAAAGATCTTTTCCATCAAGAATCTGCATAACAAGAACAAGAATCATAGTATGGTATGCACAATTTCCCAAACATTAATACCAAAAATTGCACATATCTAAAAGCTATGAATCCAAGCCTTATTGATGATTTTGGAAAATACAGCAACTATAACTTCAAACACATTTGTTGATCTCAATAATATTAGTGGTCAGGCAATTCTTTTAGGTGATCTTCATCAGCACATTCTTGCAGTATAACTGCCTAAAAGTAATGACGTATCCCACAAAGCTTATATATATATATATATATATATATATATACGTACCTCCACAATGCAAGTTCCACAACTTCCACCTCCTCCACAGTTCATTACTTTCCCCTGTTGACAACAAATAATAATAAAGTTGTATCTTACCATCACACTGTACAGCGCACGGTAGCATGAATACACATAGAAGACTAACGTACACCAGCGATTACCAACTAAATTTTAACTTACATATGCAGCGTAAAGCTCGAGCTTGTTCTCTGACATTATATTCCTCAGTAGCTTCTCTCCGCTTATCGCTTTCACTCTATCCACCGGATACTTCCCGTCACTGCCTGCCTTCGGCTGTCCCAACGCCGCCGTTACCACCACCATTACATCATTCGGAATAAATACTAATAAAAATATAATTTCTTTAACATAGTATTACTGACATACACATACCGCAATAAATTCGAGCTCAATTTCAGGCTTTTCCATTACCGGAGGTGAAGATTCCAATGAGCTTGCAGCAGCAACTTTGACGAGTCTCTTTTTCAAAATTAACGAACTCCGAAACGTTTTCTCATTACCGGAAGAGAACTCCGGCCGCCGTCGCATTGATACTGGAACAAAATTAATGGTTGCCATTTTCTACTTTTCGGTTCTCAGAACAACTCCAGCCGTGACACTTTTAACTTTGGATGGAAGGGTAATTTGGTAATTCAACTCATACAATCGTTTGTGCTCTATATTTTGCCACCTGAAACCTTGTATTCTCTGCTGATAATGAAGTACCTAATAAAGTTCGTTAGGATCTCTCTATCCAATGCTTCAAAGCCAACGGCATGTCGTTTTCTCTCCTCCTCACCAGACAGTCCACGTCATCACCGGCGTCCTAAATGGACCCCGCCGCTACCTGAAAAACTTCCCTCTCCAACTGCAAACCCTAACTATTCACATAGCGACTTCTCTACTCTCTGTAACCTACTCAGTGACCCGAACCTTAAACCCCTGGAAACCGCCTTGGACCAAACCGGAATAAAACCGGAAACGAGTCTGTTAAATGCGGTGTTTGATCATTTTAATTCCTCTCCTAAATTGCTACACTCTCTGTTTGTTTGGGCTGATAAACAACCTGAGTTTGAATCCTCTACAACGTTGTTTAATTCAGTGATAAATGCACTTGGTAAAATGAAGGAATTTGATTCTGCTTGGTGTCTAGTTCTTGATCGGACCGGTTTGGTTTCGAGTGACACGTTTGCAATTCTGATCAGAAGGTACACTCGCGCAGGTATTAAGCAAATTCACATTTAAATCGCATTTAAATCTTTTGTTGTAATATTGAATTGTGATTGTTAAATATGGTGCTGTGTTTTTGTGCAGGAATGCCCCAATCTGCTATCAGGACATTTGAATATGCAATTAGCTTAGATTTTATATGTGATTATAATTGCGATGCCTTGTTGGAAATTTTATTAGATTCACTTTGTAAAGAAGGGCATGTTAGGGTTGCTAAAGAATATTTTGATAGTAGAAAGCAATTGGATTCTTGTTGGATTCCGCATGTTCGAATATATAATATACTGTTAAATGGGTGGTTTCGTTCAAGAAAGCTCAAACACGCTGAGAGACTTTGGTTGGAAATGAAAAAGAACAATGTGAGCCCAAGTGTTGTGACTTATGGTACTTTGGTTGAAGGGTACTGCCGAATGCGTCGGGTTGAAAGGGCGATCGAGTTAGTGGATGTTATGAGAAAGGAAGGAATAGAACCGAATGCATTAGTGTATAATCCGATTATTGATGCATTGGCTGAAGAAGGTAGGTTTAAGGAGGTATCTGGGATGATGGAGTACTTTTTGCAATCTGAATCAGGTCCCACTATTTCTACTTATAATTCTTTGGTAAAGGGGTATTGTAAGGCTAAAGATCCTGTGGGTGCTAGTAAGGTACTTAAAATGATGATTAGTAGAGGTTTTGTCCCAACCCCTACAACGTATAATTATTTCTTTAGGCATTTCTCAAAATTTGGAATGATTGAGGAGGGAATGAACCTTTACACCAAGATGATTGAATCTGGATACACCCCAGATAGGCTTACATTCCATCTTTTGTTGAAGATGTTGTGTGAGGAGGAGAGATTGGACTTGGCTGTTCAGATTAGTAAAGAAATGAGATCAAGGGGATGTGATATGGACTTGGCTACCAGCACCATGTTGATTCATCTGTTTTGCAGAATGCATAGATTTGAAGAGGCATTTATGGAGTTTGAAGACATGATACAGAAGGGTATAGTTCCTCAATATCTTACTTTCCAGAGATTGAATGATGAGTTAAGGAAACGGGGAATGGTAGAGAGGGCACGAAAATTAAGTGATATGATGTCTTCTGTCCCTCATTCAACAAACCTGCCCAATACATATAGTGTAGAAGGAGATGCATTACGACGCGCAAGGAGATCATCTATATTGCAGAAAGCTGAAGCAATGTCTAAAATACTGAAAACTTGTAATGATCCAAGAGAACTTGTTAAGCTTAAAAGTTCATCACAAAATCCCATTACAAGTGCAATTCAGTTGATTGAGAATATCAGAAAGAGAGTCAACAAGATATGAAGTTACAAATCGTTAGGTAACTCTTTAAAGGCATGTGAATTAAAGGTGTTCAGTGACAAGATTGTCCAGTTATTCACATATCAGAGCATAGCCACAATGCAAATATACTCTTATTCCTTCAATCATACTGGCCCTTCACTAATTAGTTCATCACACTTGCCATTTTTGCTCCCCATAGGACCGTTACC
Source organism: Ricinus communis (assembly GCF_019578655.1). NCBI lineage: Eukaryota > Viridiplantae > Streptophyta > Magnoliopsida > Malpighiales > Euphorbiaceae > Ricinus > Ricinus communis. The sequence goes on from NC_063258.1 coordinate 31,387,288, forward strand.
TATTTTTGAGCTTGATGGACAAAGGTCTTGCGCCATAACACTGTTCACCATCACAGGTTTGAATTCTCTCTCTTTCTCTCTCTATGTTTTGATGTGGTTTTGCTGCCGTTGGTGGTTTCTAGTATTGAGATTTTTGAAATTTTTCCATGTGGTTTTGATATATGCATAGTGCTCATTTAATCACATTACTGCACCATTGGCTCAGTGAAGCCTATATAATATTAAAAAAGGATATCAAATAAAATGTTTCTTTTGTTAAATTTCTCTATCCCAGACTGCAACTGTTGTTATCATCAGGGTAGAAGGAATGATCTAAGCCAAGACTACAATTCCGTTTGCTAATGTTAATTCTTTTACCATGAAATTTCATATATTTATAGTTGTGGAACCTACTATTATGTGTAATGGACTAGCAGGGCATAACTTTTTGTGTGTCCTTTTCTTTGTTAGTTTATTCAACACCAAATGAGCTAGTTGAAGGTAAATACTGGAATTTTCGAGTTTGATATTATGGTCACAATTGCATGAGGGTATACTCACTAATTTCCAGGATGCACGTGAAATTGGGATAGGTTGAGGTTGAATGGCGGGCAAATGTCTGAGAGAAACCTTTTGCATTCTGAACCAGGATGGAATATCCAGTGGATTCTGGGTTTGTATACCTGATTCAGGATGTTCAGGGTTGTTCAATGCCAGAAGCAGAAAGATACCATGCAAGTGAAATTCAAAGATGCTTATGTTTTGAAGGCTTTTGTTTCATGGATGATTTAAGTTTGTTTGAATCAGGAAGGCTGAATAGCCTTGATTACCCTTTTCTTAATTTGGTTTGGATTATCTAAACGATTTGCATCTTATTTTCATAAAAGCTTTTGCAACATCTGCTGTTGCATACTTTGCAATATTTCTTCCCACACTATTTATCGATTAGCTCAGGCTGAGTAATAGTGTTTACAAGTTTTGGATTGGAACATCCACTTTGGGTGTTTGTGTTTATTGTTCTTGATACTTTCAGTTCGTCTTAGATGATAGTGCTTGGATATGCGTGCTGCGATTGCTTCTATCTTATATATTTGAAGCAATCTGCAGTAGTTCTTTGGTTTGTTTTGTCTTCAAGTCTCTCTATCTTTGAAACACTTACCATCTTAATGAATGAAGATTTGTGTGAATCTGCTTTTTAATGCTGACAAGTATTCCCTTCATTAAAGTCTTCTTTGTATATATATATATTTATTTTATTTTTCTTTTGACATTTATGTTTCAGGTCCATTTCCCGCCTTATAAATGCCAGGTTTTGTTGCGATCAGAGAAATACAAGAAGACCCATACAAACTTATCTGAAGCTAGAGGTATTGTCCCGTGCTTATACCGCATAAAATTTCTATAAATTGTTTTCAAAACAGTAAGGGACCTACTCTCTTGATTATGCTTTGGAAAAAAAAAAGAAGAAAATTCTCATTGATTACAGTTTAAAACTGCCACCAGCAAACTACCACTTGTAGTAGTGAATCCAGTTTATAGTCAACTATGCGGGCATTGATGGAACCAACACTATATATTAAATTCTGATGTAGACTTCCAACTGCTGAAATTAATTTCAACCAACATTCTCTCTCATTTGAACGTTTTGGAGTTCGGTTATGCATTGTTTTATATTTTGACAGCGAATTATAAATATGTATTTTTCATTTAAGGATTTGGTTTTGGTTTACAGTGGGAGTATACATTTAGAATATGTAAAAGAAATTTTGTTTTAAGGGAAGGAAGAACTTGTTCAATCTTTGCAATTCGCAAGTTTGAACGACCCTATTTTTCTATTGCTCTATTTTGTTTCTCGAGCAGTATATGAGTAGTAAGTAGCGTACAGTCTCTCTAATGACACACACACACACATATATATAATACGTAGTGATACAGTATTCTCCATTTTATGTAGGGTTCTAGATTCAAACTAAAGCTGCGTATTCTAAATTAAGTAATGCCATTGATTTAACACAACAAGGTATTAAATTAAGAAAAAATTTATCGTTCTTATAAAATTAAGTTAATAAATATAATTTAATATCAATTTATAATATTTTAAAATATAATAACAAATTAATTATTTTTAAATATTTTTATTTTTTTAAATTTTTAAATTATATTAATAAAATAATATAAAAATTATTATTAATTAATTTTAACTTTATATAAATTAATATATTAATATAATTGATATTAAAATTAAAAAATTATTTATTATTGAATATAATGTTTAAAATATTATTTTTAAAAAAATTAAAATTACTATCTAATTACAAAATTAATATATTATTTTTTAGAATAGAATTAGTATTTTTATCTTATTAGAAAATTATATATTAATTGATATAATATTAAAATATAATTAATATGTTATTTTTTAATATCGACAGTGTTTAATTAGAAATATAACTTAATAGAAAAAATTATAAAATCACTTGTAAACTTGAATTTCATATGGCAAAATAAAATGTGTCAAAAATTAAGTATATATATATTAAAAATTAAAATTTCAGAAATAAATATATATAGATATATAGAAGCATTGGCCATTTTGACAAAAAGCATTAAGAGATAGATAACTTGAGTTTATTTTTATTTAATGTTTCACAAATTTAATAAATATGTATTTATAAATTTTTGAAGTTTTTAAAATTTTGTTCCTAATTCACTACCGTTCAATAATTTTTAAATTTTTTTTAAAAAAATTTGTAATAATTAATTTTTAGAGGGAATATTCATAAAAATATGTTGATCTATTATTATTCTTTATTACTTTTTATTGTTTTAATACTTATGATTGACTGTAAATTAGAATCTTAGAGTTATAAAATACAAAGAATTTTTTGGAGGTATTCTATTTATCTTTATTATGTTTATGTTTTAAAACTTTTTTTAAAAAGAAGAAATAGAATTAGAATGCACTTTATTTAGTGGAATTCCAAAAAGCAGCCAATAAGAAGGTAGATTGTGGAGAGAAGATAGTTTAAAATTGAAATTGGGAGTATGTAATAACTTATTAGAATTGTAACGGGGAGAGAATCTTATTAAAATAATGTTATAGGATTTGACGAAATTTAGAAAGAAAAGAAAAAGAAGAAAAATGGTCCACACAACCAAATGAAAGGAAGGAATATAGGAAGAGTGTAAGGAACACCAACACCGATACCACCACTTAGCTGAATGTGGATGTGACAGCTTATTTATTGGTTTCCTCTGTTTTTAATCAGCAATCACCTCACTAATTAGATTATGAGTGTTTAATTATTAGTTTATGGAATCTTATACCTAATTGGGGACTGGATATGAATTTTTTGATTATCCATCTCTCGTTGGACATTCTATTTTTTTTTTTTTTTTTTTTTAATTTTGTCTGTATAAACATTAATTTTGGTCTGGATATGGTTGTTATGATGTTTTTCTGTTTTGAAATAAGTCTGTCTTTTAATTATTATTTTAAGAACTCAATCCCCAACATCATAATTTGAAGTTGTATAGATTATAGCCATTAGTAGATTATCACACAAATTTATATTTTCTAAAAAAAGAAAAAGAATGCAAGTAGTACCACCTGATAGAGTTGGAAATAATGAAAAGGATTGGAAAAGATCCTATATAAAGGCAAAAAGAGTAATAATTGTGTTAACATGTTACTACTTTATTTTTACTATGATTGATGTTTTCTTGCTTTTCTATCCAATAATATTCTACTAATTCATTTTCTGATTCTCACTGATACTCCGCCCTTTAATCAAAATTCTCATTATTATCCACTCTCCACCGTCTATTTGCACTTCAAAACCCTCCTTTTATTTCCAAACTTACCCCTACCTTTTCAGTAATCCTTTTTTACCTTCTTTTTTTTTTAAATTATGATATGTAATTATATTTTCTTTTTATTTAAAATTCTCATTTTTTTTTTATATTTATCCATTTATTTAATATTAGAAATAAATACAACACATGCTATTTAATATTATTACGTACAACAATTATTTTGCTGGCGACCACTTCGTAGTAGTGATTGGAAAATCTATAAATATGCTCATGCGAGTGTTTTTAGTTTTTTTTTTTTTTTTTTTTAATTATATTCAACTATAAATTAAAAATACAACATCTAAGTTAACTTAAATAGTCTTTTATAAAAAGGAGAAATGATAATTTTTAATTCACCAAAAATTGATTTTTGAAGTAAATATTTCTTTATAATGTAATCAAATAATAAATTGCAATTTATTTTCTTAGAAAATATTTATTTATTTTCTGAGAAATAAACATGAAATTGTACTTAGCTTTTTCTATTCTACATTAACTGTCTTTTTTCAACTTAAATTTTTTTAATTATTTAGCGTTTTTATAATATTTAATATAATATTTTATTTTATTTTATTCCTGTATTGGAATAGATGCAATAAATTTTATAATATCTATACAAGAACAATTTAGTCTAATTTAATTAATTTTTTATAATTAAATTTATTAAATATTTTTTAATTAAAATAAACTATTAAACAATGAAAATTAGTATAGAATAAATGGGTGATGTAAAAGCCACTCTTTGTAAGGAAATAAATTTGATGGGTCGGAGGAGAATATTGGTAAGTAAAAGGTATGGTGCTTTACACGGCGGAGCAAATGGTGGAGGCGGCGGTGGAATAAGTCAACAAGTATACTCGAAGAGGATGAATGCCTCTTATTAAATAAAAATGTGGTCTGGTCTCCTTCGATCCCAACCCAACCCAATCTGGCACCACTCTCTATTTTGTTTACCTCTCTCAATGGCCACTACTCCCACACTGCACAACTATACCACTTAATTACACCATCCACGTGTCCCCTTCTTTCCCATGGCATTTCTTGACATTTTTAATTACATCTATCTCACCTTTCTAAATTAATACGATCGACGGTTAAATAGTGGCCTCCAGAATTCAGGAATAGCAATGTAACAAGGTACGCCTTCACCTTCTCTACCCCGTTAAGGATTGGCATAGATATAGAATATAAGATATTTTTTTAAGTAGAATATTAATATTCACTATATTTATTTTATATTAAAAATATATTTTAATTAATTTTTTAGATATATTTATTTTAATATTTTAACTATTATTAAATAAAATTTTTAAAAATAAAGTTTAGATTTAAATTTTATGAGACAGGAACATAGTGGAATGATTTAAGCTCGTTCATACCCCGTCTTTGCCCCATTTAGATCGCGTTATAAGTTTATTTACAGATATGAAATAAATTGTCATTTTTTACCTGAACTTGTAGCTCATATCAAATAAGTCTAAATTTAATTATTTTAATAAATAAACTTCTATTTAAGATCAAATATATTTAAATTCTAAAAGAAATCATAAGTATGTCTATTATACTTTTTATTTTAAAATATTAAATAAATGAAATTTGAATACATATTAATTTTTAACATTAAAAATTATTAAAAATTAATTTTTATTTTATTGAAAATCGAAATTAACAATTGTTGTCACTATTTCATTACTATTGCGGATTTTGCCAAATGATATCTATCAATATGTACTCGTAAGTATATGAACTGTTCTTATAGTAAGAATAATTTTATTACAATATTGATTTCACAAAGAACTATATACCATGTATTTTGAAGACTATCTATCATACAAAAATGCTAAAAACAAATCTAAATATTGTAAATCAAATTTTCAAAAAGAGAAATATAAAATAAATATAATACACTATAAAATAGATATGCAATGATTATGATATATGAAAACTTTATGATTTAGCCTAGTCATTTACTAGTAATCCCTTTATTTTACTTTAAGCCTATATCTAATGAATGAGATGGTGATAGCATTTTCCTTTAGCCACCTAAACTAATGATGTAACTAAAGTCTCTTGTACCAACATAGATTAAAGTAAAGATTGTGTATCTAATACATTCAACTTAGATATTTTCATAACAAGTATTATTATTAAATTGATATGATGGTCAACTAACAACAATAATTGAAACTAATAAGAATATGAAGGTAAAGAAATCATTCATCAAATAAATCAATAACAATATTCGTGCATAGTAAAAAGACTAAACTAAATACTTAAGGAATTAGCCTGACATTTAATCCAATAATCATTGTAATTAAATAGAAAGACCTAAAAATAATAAATTAAAAGTTTCCTTTAGATTCAAAATCTTTCAAGTAGGAAGGTGATTGATCCTTATGATATGTCTTTTTTAGTACTCGCAAGTGCACGAACCGTTCCTATAGTAAGGGTAAGTTCACCACGAGGTCGATCTCTCAAAGAACTATGAGACCACTTATTATAAAGACTAATTATCAACACAAAACAACAAAAGTAAATCTAAACACTCTAAATCGTATGTTGAGAGGATAATGGTCATAAAGTAAAGTAACTAAACAATAAATAAATATGCAATGCAAATGCAAATGCTTATGATCTAAAACTATATGCTAAAAGTAATATTTAATCTAGCCATTTACTTAGTAATCTCTTTGTTTTATTTTAAGCCTAGATCTAATGAATGAGATGGTGATGTGCCTTTTCCCTAAATCACTCAAGCTAATGATACAACTTAGGTTTCTTATACCAACATAGATTAAAGTAAAGATGATGTTTCTAATACTTTTAAACCTAAAGATTTTCATAACAATTACTATTGCTAAATTAATATGATGGTTAACTAACAATAATAACTGAAACTAATAAATATATGAAGGTAAAGAAATCATTCATTAAATAAATAAATAACAAGGTTCATACAAAAGTAGAAAGACTAAACTAAACTCTTATGAAAACTAGCCTAACTTATTTAACCCAATGATTATGGTATTAAATAGAAAGACAAAAAATAAGAAAATAAAAAGCTCCCTCAAGATCCAAAATTTCTTCAAGTAGGAAGAAGATTGGTCCTCAGTCTCCACTTTTTGAAAAGCTCCTTAGATCCTAAAAGAACAATGAAAACTAAAACTAAAGTGTTTATGAAGAACTGTAGAGAATTATGGAGAGAATAATGGTGGCAGGTGTAGAGAGCAGGTAGGAGAAAACTCCCCTCCTACTTTCTTCTTCCTTGCAGAGATTTATATAGAGGAGAGTCCTCCTCTAAATAAATCTCTCTAGAGATGAGTATACTAATATAAGTCTATCTAAGAGATAAGACTTAAAGTATCTTAATCTCCACCAAATATTATTCCATAAATAACTCTTAATATAAATCCTAATAATTATACAAAATGACTAAAATATCCCCTGGGCCTTATAATTAGCAGTCCATGCGTCTTAATCTTGGGCCTTGACATGAATATTCCCATTAAGCTTCTTTTAGCTCCATATTTTCCTCTTTTTTGCTAATATTTCTGAAAATAGACAATTAAGCTTAAGTGAGGCAAAATCACATATTTTCACCATTTTATATGTAGAAATATATCATTAAACCTTTAAAATACCCTTAAATATCTATACATAATTTGGACCGATCAAATACCCCCACATTTAAACTTTTACTTGTCCTCAAGTAAATAGCAACTGAGAATTAACTTTTGCAAAAATCATGAAAAATATCCCTACTCAGCTTAAAGATATTATTCAAAAGAATCTCACTAATGCAAAGATCATGTCAATCTAAGAACATTTGAGTCATAATAATTTTCTTTAAAAATATAAACTCAATCATTGTTAATCAAAAGACTCAAGCATCCAATCCTTCACACCTATTTCACAACAAATAGTTTAACTCATCTTCAAAGGATACAACTATGATGCATAATCCAAATTATCATAACCCTATTCAAAAAGGCAAAACCTTCATTCAAAAATAAGAGATCAATAGGCATTTATTACTTGCTTTTGAAGCTCTTAAACTTTTTCTTTTCTTTTCTTTATACCCCTTGGATTTTAATTTTTGATACTTGGGGTACTTCTTTTTTTCTTGAGATGTTATGCCTTTTTATGCAAATACAAACATGGAAAATGAATGTACTTGGTTACTCAATAAAATATACAGCAAGATGCTTTGCATACTCATAATCTTAATCGCCTTTTTACGCGAAAATCGATATTGGTCATGAAAATCCCCGGTTACTAAGCAACTAAAATTAGCGGAATAGAGTTATTAAACTTAGAGCTTTAAACTTGCCCATATCATATCTCACAAACTTAGGCAAGCCAATTTAATAACAAGGAAATCATAATCTAAATCATACACTTCTAATCATACCCATGTCGAATGTTACTAAACTATTCATCATGTTCATATACAAAAGATGAACACTTGATCATTTAAGTGCAAATAACTCATGAGTTTATATTTATACATGTTAAAAACTAACTCAAGAGTTCAAAAATCTTAACATAATAACATTCTTTCATTGACTCTTATATAGAATAATAAGAAAAAGCTGAGTGGAAAAATTTAAAATTTTACAAAAGATTAATCAAAATTGCTAATTCTCATGGCATATGACGTATAAAGTTAATCGAAGAAATATTCTATTTCTCTCCCCCACACTTAAATTTGACATTGCCCTCAATGTCATTGTATATAGAAAAATAAAGAACAAAAAGAGAGAAAAAAGATAGAATACTCCCCTGGAATTTTGCAATGCATAGTAAGCCATGAACTTGAATTCCAATCTCCACCATCCAAACCTTAGAAGCACCCATCATTGATAATTATAAAAGAAATAAAGAAATAAAAATTTAAAAATAATAAATTATCCTAAACATACAAAAAAGATTAAATCCTAAGATAATTAAAAGTTAGGTCCTAATAAATAAATATGACTATTTATGTGGAGGAAATAGATATATATTTAATTTTAAAAGAAATTATTTTAACTAAAAATAATTCATAATTAATCTCAATTTCTTGGATTTAATTATTTTAATTTTTGCTCAAATTTTTTTCTTTTTTTTCACGCCAATGCATGTTGCGTCGTTAGCATTGCGCTGCCTACATCATGCGGGCCGTGCGTCGCCTGCCTTTGCGACATGTGGCATGCTCGCCTTCCACGCCTCGCGGCAGACGTAGGCTGCCGTGGCTTCCTCGTGGGCGTCCCCAACCCGCGGGCTTGCTGCGGGCCCGTGTTGTCTCTACCGCCACGGGCCCGTGTGAAAATTCGTTCGCAACATGGCTCGCTAAATTTTTTTTTTTGGTTGGAGCTTTAATTGCTTCTCATGGAGACATATTGCCTTTTTGGGGATCAAATACAAGCCTATAAGATATACATAAAATAAATAAAAAATAGAAAAATAGAAAAATAAAAAATAAAAAATAAATTTAAAAAATTTAAAAATTTTGTTAAAAAGATAATAATAATAATAACTTAAATGCATAAAAATAAAAATACAATTGCTAAGTTTATTGTCTATAGCTAGACATTCCTGATTATGCTCATGGTGGGCGTTCATCCGCGCACTCCACATCTTCGTCATAAGTCATTCCTTTTAAGTATGGCTTTATACTTTTAATGCAAACATCTAAAGTATCACGAAAACTCTTGTCAATTAAGAATGGAATATCATCATATAATTGTTCATAAACAAGAGAATCTAAATAATTATATGAACACTTATCAATAGTAGATTTAGGAGATAAAGTTAGAAAATCAAACACTTTAAATTCCACAGTTTCTCCTAAAACTGTCATGGTAAGTTTTCCATCATGCATATCAATCATAGTTCTAGTAGTTGCCATGAAAGGTCTACCAAGGAGTATGATTTGCTCTTTATCCCTTGCTGGTGTGTTTTCCATGTCAAGTACTACAAAATCAACTGGAATTATTAACTTACCTACTTGTACTAGCAAGTCTTCCACTATACTTCTAGGATATTTTATCGACCTGTCTGCAAATTGAAGAGACATAGTGGTAGGCTTCAACTCTCCCAAGCCAAGTAGTTCATACATCAAATACGGCATCAAGTTGATGCTTGCTCCCAAATCTAACATGACTTTTGTATCCTTTTTGTCACCTATTGTAATATTAATGGTGAAGCTACCAAGATCCTTCATCTTAAGTGGCAATTGATGTTGAAGCATTACACTTGCTACTTGTACTTTTTTGTTGTTCGCATATCGCCTTTTGTTGGTGTTTAACTCTTCAAAGAATTTTACATAAGCTGGTTTATTCCTGATAACATCCAACAAAGGTAAGTTAGTATTAACTTCAGAGAGCATTTCAATACTTTCAAAAAAAAATTCATCATTTTTGCTCTCTTTGGGTTGGTTTAGAAAAGGAATAGGGGGTCTATAAGGCTGAGCTGCCTTATGAAATTCAGATCCAGAAAATGCTTCCTTTTCTTTATTCTCCAGCCTAAGATTAGGCTCTACTTTTTCTTCCTTTTGTATGCTTTCCTCATTGCTTTGCACTAATCCATCATTTTTAGATGTACCTGTATAAGAAGAAAAATTCCTTTCAGTTTCCATAGTAATATTATCGACAACCTCACCTCTTCTAATAGTAGTAATGGAATTGGCTTGTTCAGGTTGATTTGATAGTTCCTCTTTATTGAGTTCTTCAACAATTTGTTCCATTTGAGCTTCTAAACATTTTAGTGAAGCCTCAATGAAATCTGTCTTTTTCTCATTTCTCTCCATCCTATCATGAAAAGCCATCATAAATGATTGAAGTGTTTCTTCCAAACTTGGCTTCATTTATTCATTAGATCGAAGAGCGCCGAGGATTTATGCTTGTGGGCTAGGGTGAATATTGCAGACCAGCGGATCTGGTGGTCGACAATCGTTCGGACTTGGTAAAGGTTGTCGCATTGTTCTTGATCTTGAAAGAAAGGATTGGAGTCCCTTTGGAATTAAGAATATTGGTCTTGGTAATAAGGTTGATTTTGACTTCTCGATAACTGTGGTGGGTTTTGGTCATTATATTTTCAAGAAAAAATTGGATGGTTTCTCCAACGTGTATTATATGTGTTGGAATAAGGGTCATTCACAGGATGCATGGGTTGGTAAGAATCCATCAAATTTGTTTGGTCATACATATTTCTTTTGTAATTATCAAAAGATGAACAAACATTAGCACTATAACCATAAATACCACATACCTCATTATTTGGTGAGTTTTTTTTATTGAAGTAAGCATATTAACTTGCTTAGTCAATTCAGTTAATTGCATGACCATCTCACTATTAGCTACCACTTCATTTACTTCTATTCTCTTTGTCCTCACACTCTTTTGTCGAGAATTGGCTCCTAACATCTCAAAGATGTTATAAACCTCATCAAGTATCCTTTCTAACATAGCACCCCCAACTGCATTATCAACCATACATTGATATTGGTGTGTCAACCCATCATAAAATGATTGGTTAGTTATTGGGAGTAGGAATCCATGGTGTGAGCATTGCAATAAAAGTGATTTGAAGCGATCCCATGCTTCATGAAAAGATTCAGCATTTTCTTGATAAAAATTAAAAATCTCACCTCTTAATTCTTTGGTCTTTTGCTGTGAGTAAAATCTACTCATAAACTTTTGATAATTTCATTCCAATTTCTCAAAGAATTAGGAGGCAAGGTCATTAACCAAGCCTTTGCTCTTTCTTTCAATGAATAAGGGAAACACCTCATTCTTAGTTGATCCTCATTAAGTCCAAATAATGGGAAAGTATGAACTATGAAATAAAATTCTCTAATGAATGTTAATGCATCCTCACTAGGCATACCGTAAAATGAAGGAAGCATATTAAAATGAATGCTCTTAAGTTCATAATTCCTAGATGTATCACTTAGAACTATGCATGAAGTAGTGTTACCAATTGTAGACATTGCATAATCTTTCATAGTCATTCGCCTTTCAGCTCCTACTTCTCTTGGTGGGTTTGCCATGATATTAACTTCTTCTGTTGATTCTTCTTCTAGTTGTTTCCTGCTAAGCATACAAAACAAAAGAAAATTTCAGATTAAAAAATAAAATTTTACAAATAAAATTTACAAACAAAACAAAAACACATAAATAAAACAAATCATAAAACACAAAACACAAAACACAAAACAAACAAATAAAATAAAAACACATAAACAAAATAAATCACAAAACACAAAACAAACTAACAAACACAAGATACTTTTGATAATCAATCAATATAATAAATTTGGACACAGTTCCCCGGCAACGGCGCCAAAAACTTGATATATCTTTTTTAGTACTCGCAAGTGCACAAACCGTTCCTATAGTAAGGGTAAGTTCACCACGAGGTCGATCTCTCAAGGAACTATGAGACCACTTATTATAAAGACTAATTATCAACACAAAACAACAAAAGTAAATCTAAACACTCTAAATCGTATGTTTGAGAGGATAATGGTAATAAAGTAAAGTAACTAAACAATAAATAAATATGCAATGCAAATGCAAATGCTTATGATCTAAAACTATATGCTAAAAATAGTATTTAATCTAGCCATTTACTTAGTAATCTCCTTGTTTTATTTTAAGCCTAAATCTAATGAATGAGATGGTGATGTGCCTTTTTCCTAAATCACTCAAGCTAATGATACAACTTAGGTTTCTTATACCAACATAGATTAAAGTAAAGATGATGTTTCTAATACTTTTAAACCTAAAGATTTTCATAACAATTACTATTGCTAAATTAATATGATGGTTAACTAACAATAATAACTGAAACTAATAAAGATATGAAGGTAAAGAAATCATTCATTAAATAAATAAATAACAAGGTTCATACAAAAGTAGAAAGACTAAACTAAACTCTTATGAAAACTAGCCTAACTTATTTAACCCAATGATTATGGTATTAAATAGAAAGACAAAAAATAAGAAAGTAAAAAGCTCCCTCAAGATCCAGAATTTCTTCAAGTAGGAAGAAGATTGGTCCTCAGTCTCCACTTTTTGAAAAGCTCCTTAGATCCTAAAAGAACAATGAAAACTAAAACTAAAGTGTTTATGAAGAACTGTAGAGAATTATGGAGAGAATAATGGTGGCAGGTGTAGAGAGCAGGTAGGAGAAAACTCCCTTCCTACTTTCTTCTTCCTTGCAGAGATTTATATAGAGGAGAGTCCTCCTCTAAATAAATCTCTCTAGAGATGAGTATACTAATATAAGTCTATCTAAGAGATAAGACTTAAAGTATCTTAATCTCCACCAAATATTATTCCATAAATAACTCTTAATATAAATTCTAATAATTATACAAAATGACTAAAATATCCCTTGGGCCTTATAATTAGCAGTCCATGCGTCTTAATCTTGGGCCTTGATACGAATATGTCCCATTAAGCTTCTTTTAGCTCCATATTTTCCTCTTTTTTGCTAATATTTCTGAAAATAGACAATTAAGCTTAAGTGAGGCAAAAGCACATATTTTCACCATTTTATATATAGAAATATATCATTAAACTTTTAAAATACCCTTAAATATCTATCCATAATTTGGACCGATCACCTTACTCTCAACTGCTTCATAGCTTTTTAAATCTTAAAAGAATAATGTAAACTAAATTAAAAATATTTATGAAAGATGAACTGTAGTGAATTGCAGAAAGAGGAATAATGAAAAAATGCAGATTGAATGAATATTTTCTAGTTGTGTAAATGGTTTCCACTGCTTGTAGAGATTCATTTTGCGGAATTATCCTCCAAAACTTCCAAAAATTACTTCTACAACTCTTAACTATCATAATTAAATAGATAACTGATAATAGTTCATAATTATATAAAATACTTAATTTATTCCCCTTTCGAGCATTAATATATTCGGCTAGACTTGTAAAATTAGTAGTTTATGCGTTCTTAATTCTAGATCTTAGCAGCAGCAACAATTCTATTTAAGCCCATTTGTGAATATTTAGCTCATATTTTTCTTTTTAGCTATTAATACGTGAAATTGGATAACAAAATTAAAATGAGATAATAAACACATATTTTTATATATTATATATAAAAAAATATATAATTAAAGCACTAAAAGACCCTAAATATATATACATAATATGAACCTATCACCAAACCATCATCAACAATGTGCCATTAATTTCATCAAATTTAATGGAACTTTGGATCTATTTCTTTAAATAGAAGTTATAGATTAATTTGCTAATATAATTAAAATTTGACTCATTTGCTTCGAAATACAAGTTTGAAGGAGTATTTAATCCTTTAGTTAAATTAATACGGGTACCCATTCAATTTTAATAGATTATTTTTCTATATTGTTCTGTAAAAAACATAAGTCCCTATTTAGTTGTTAATTTAATTATTAAAGTCTTTATTAATTAACATAAATATGAAAACATATAATTAATATATAATTAATTAATTTTATAATTGCAAATTAGTACTGTACAAAGTTTTTAAATTTTAATATATAATTTTTTTATTTAAATTTCAAAAATTATAAATAAATTTTTAATTCTATAAATATTGAATTATCGGGCATTGTATTAAAAGAATTTGTTAAAAATATTTTAATAAAAGAATAGTTAAGAAGTAGTACTAAATAAGAAAGAAAACTAAATATAATTTCTTGTTTGGATTTTAATATAATTTCTTTCTCCTCGTTAGATTGTGACCTTAAGGTATTGACACGAAGTTGAATTAAAACAAACACAAGGCCATGAAACTTCTTAGATTTGTTTTCTTATCATTTTGCTTTTGAATTTGAATGTACAAATCAATTTATTATCTGTGCTGCCCATGTCTCGAAAGTGAACATCTTCCTATCAGAAAAAGGATTATAGAGACTCTTAATTTAATACATTTTCTATCTTTTGAATATGAAAAACAAATTTTTTAAATTGAATATGGAATAAAATTCTTGATTTTTTTATACCTTATTGAAATCTATATATATTAATTTTTGAAAAATAAATTTTTTTGATATATATGTTTAATTTCTGATAAATAAAATATTTATTTTGACTTGTATATTTATTGGTGAAATATGAAATTTAAGCTTATGTGTAATTTTTTAGTTTTTTTATTAATTTGTTGATTCATAAGTTACATTCTTAATTAAACGCTCATTATAATTCTAAAAAATAGTATATTAATTGTATTTTAATATTATATTGACTAATAAATTAATTTTTTAGTTGGATGATAATTTCAATTTAAAAAATAACATCTAAAATTATATATTTAATATTATATTCAATAATAATTTTTTTTAATTATATAATAAATTCTTAATTCTAAAAATAATAGAATCAACTATATTAATATATTAATTTATATAATATTAAAATTAAATAATAGATAATTTTTATATTATCACATTAATAAAATTTTAAAATCTCAAAAATTTGAAGAGATTTAAAAATAGTTAGTTTACTATTATTTTTAAAATTTTATAAATTAATATTAATATTAAAAATTTTATTAAAATATATCTATCAATTTAATTTTATAATTAAAATAATAATAACTCACGTGCGGGTAAATAACTAGCAAATTTTCGATCCAAATCTATTTTTCTCATTTGATTCGAGAAGGCTTTTTTTTATTCTTCTTTAGAAATAATGAATCATATATAAGATAAAATATTTTATTTGGATTTTGTCAAAGTATTAGTACTCTACTATTATAATATTTATTTTTAATTATAAATAATCAATTGATATTATTTAAATCAATTTATTAGTTTATATACTATCATATTAATTTATATTATCAATAAATTAATGTAATAACTTTTAGTTATTTATATAAACTAAAATTATATAGATAAATTCTATAGTTTTTAAGTACTATTAATTAATTATAAAAATAGATAAAAATTGTAATAAATTAAAGTAATATCTTTTATTGGTTGATAACCAAATGTTTTTATTATTTAGTTATATTAATAAATTATTAAAATAAAAATAATATTAATAGTTATATAATTTTATAAGATATCATATATTTGCAATACATCAGAATGACTCTTAATATTATTAAAATATATTATATTTAATTTCAATCAATGCTATCATAGATAATAAGTAATTAAAACTAACAATTGCAAAACTATTTCTTGAAGACACAAGTGTTTTTTATTGCAATAATATGTATATATATATATATATATATATATATATATATATATATATATATATATATATATATATATTTGTGTTATCACTTACTATTATTGATTTGAAAAGAAAAGAAATGAAGGAGAGGAAGAGGGAGATATTCTCAACATGAAAGGGAAAGAAAGAGCAAGAATGTGAACTTTTGACTATCAATCTTTTAGGATGGACAAATTAATAATTAAAGTGCATACCATAATAATAACTATAAAAAGTAGAAAAGATATGAAATGATATTAGACACAATATATAATCAACATTACAATATTATACATATATATTTATTTATTTGCTATGTTCAAGAAATTAATATAAACTAAAAATATATTTTCTTTTAATTTGGTGTCATTCCATTAAAAAAAAAAAAGGATTTTCAATTTGAATTTTTATATTCAATTTATTTGAGATATATATATATATATATATATATATAGTTTGTGTCAGGCTAAATATACTAATTCATCATTTTAAAATAATATTTTTAAAAGTGTCAAATATATAATGCCTTTGATTAAATATTATTTAATTGACTTCGACTTAGGCTAATCACTCAATCATGTATTCATCTAAACCAAAATTCTAAGATTTATAACCCAATTTCTAAACTGTTACGAATAATGTTAAAGAATCACACTAATTTCTCGAGTTCGATTATAAATTATGAGAGAAGGCATGATTCCATTAACTGCACGATGATTAAAAGAAGTATTAGTTTTGCTTTTATTTTCTTTTTTAATAAAAGCCGAACCAAAAAATAAGGTATTAGTTCCGGTAACAGAAAAATCAGTTGGTTAATCACTGACTTTAGAGTTTAGAAAAACTGTAATATCTTTAAAAAAAAAAAAAAAAACCCTGAAAATCAAAAGAATAAAATATAAAGATAAATAGATAAATTAAAAATAGTTTCATCGGAAAATCGAATTAACAACTTTTGTAATATAAAAGTCAAAATAAACACCTAAAAGTGTATATATGAGATAGAAATAGTCTCTTATAGCTTAACTAAGGTCTCAAGTTGGAAACTTAGGTATGCAATTGAGGGAGTGTTTTGTGACGGTAATGATCATATCCGACATATTCTAAATTAACTATAATTATATGTAACAAAAAAAAACTGAAAATAATAATTAAAAAAAGTAACACTATGATTTGATTAAAATTTTTGAGTTCGATACAATCAATTTTGTATTCGGTTCAGTTGTTTATTTTTGCTGTCACCCTTACTAAATAATAAATACAAAAAATAAATCTAAATATTTGAATTAGATGAATTCTATGCATTCATAAATATAGATAATTGAATCGGATAAGATTTATTTAGAGAATGTTTGATTCATAAATTTTGTGCAGCCGATAATTATTTCTTATTTAACAGTCGCATTAAATTATTTGGTAAAATTTAAAAATCAGCAACTAATAGCAAATTTAATCTCAATCAACTACTAATTATATCGACTCTATTTTAATCTCAATTATATAATATTACCTTTATTATAACTTATTAACAAGTGATCTCATATTTTTATATTTAATAATTAAATAATTATGATATCTATAATTATAATATTTGAAATTAAGATTTTTATTAATAGAATTAAATTTTAAATAATAAATACAATTAAAATAAATAAAATTTATAATTGAGCTAAATAATATTAATTATAATATTTTTAATTATTATAAATTATTTTTATTAATTTATCATATTAACAATAATATACTAAAATAAAATATAATTTAAAAATAAATTATATTTTAAATAATACTAACATACTAATATAAACGTTAATAATATTTTATTATTAGCTATTAGCTATCAATTATCAGTTTCTAACCGTATTAATTAATTAAATTAAAAATATTTTTAATTATAATGCAAGCGGACTCTTAAACTCATATTTAATGTTAAATGATTAATTCTATATGTTTATTATTTAATACTAATATTACAGGCTGCGGCAAGACTAGGTGAATATTTCTCTTGAATTTTGGACTCGGGAACAGTACTAATAAAAAATGAAAAAGAAAAAAGAGAAGCCCTCACCGTAAGAGTACTACACAAGCTCGCACTAGAAATAAACTGAAAATCTCTTCTCACTGCTTTCTATCAGCACGCATATGCACACACTCAAAACACAACAGTTACACCCTTTTAGAACAAAACAACCCAACTGCTCAGACACACAGCAGTGAAAGACAGAAAAAACCCCATTTTTATTCAAAGTTAGAACCTTTTGCTTTTTAATGCTCTCTCTCTCTTATAATAATAAAGTTTGATTCTTTTTTCTCTCTTCTTCCTGAAAATCGTGCTCTCTCTCTCTCTCTCTCTCTCTCTCTCTTTCTATGTTGTTGCTGTGGGTGCTGCTGCTGCTCTAGTGAAAATAGTAGATATGAAGTTGCAAAAGAAGCTTAAATGGCCGTACTAATAATGGCTCATCATCAGACCAAAACACCCAATAACAATAATGCCAACACTACTCTTAGTATTATCACTAACAATTCCCAACAACAGCAGCAGCATCAAGAAGTGATTAATAATAATAACAATAAAGCAATGTTTCATGACTTCCTTGGAATGAAGCCTTCTGCTACAGCAGATTCTCCTGTTGTTTTGCCTTCTAAGAACCTCCCTCCTGATGCTTCTCCTTCTGCTTCTCTCTCTGCTGGTGCTGCATCTTCTGGTGGTGGTGTTCGATGTCCTCTCTCTGCTACCTCTGATCTCGCCTCTGGTATCTGTTTAGTTTACTTTTCTTATTATTTCTTCTTTAGAACTAAAAGATTTTTTTTCTTTTGGTTACTGTTTTTTTTCTTCTTTTTACTAGATGTTTTTGTTCTTGTTCTTTAGTGATATGTTTCTTATTTTTTCTAATCTGAAGTGGGTTGTGAATTGCAATCCAGTAAAATGAAAGCTTTTTATCCTTACTCCAATAGTTTGCAGTTAATGTAGGAATGTGCTTTTCTATTTTCTTCTTTTCCCTTTTCCCTCTTTCTTAGTGGGTGATTAATTTAGTTTCTTTTTGTATTTGAATGTGTGAAATGTCTTTGTGCTATGTTTGTTTATAGAGTAGTAGTGATTTTCACTTGGTGATGTAAAAAGATTGCTCTTTTCAAGTGGTAGTGGAGCTGGTGTCTTTGTTTATAGGTTAGTTCTTAGTGAGGTTAGTTACGGAGTTGGTACATGTCGTAGGTTTTAGTTCTTTCTCTTTTCTTTTGTCTTATTAACGAATTCTTCCTAATAAGTAAGTTCAATTTGCTCCGGCTTGCAATTTCTTTTTCCATATTTAGTTTCTTGTGGTTGATGGGTTTTTGCCAATATGTTCTTTTCTGCTGTTTTTCTCAAGTTGCCTATAGAAGAATGAAGATGGTTAAATGTAATTATACATGTACAGTTTCTTTTTTCCTTTTGGAAGTTCCTTAATACAACTTGAACTTTATTAATCAACCTTCTTTTTGCTAATGATCAGAGAAAGAAAAGCACCACTTTTCCTACTTAGCCACTTGTGCGTGCTTCTTCTACAGATATGAGATGTTTTATGTTTCTTTTCTTTTGATGGGGCTCTTTCCATCTATATTATCTCTATTAATGGACATTATTGATCTTGAATTGTACTTGTGATTATAATAGTTGAACATTTGTATTGCTTAAAGATTACCTGTGTTTTTCTAGTTTGAGATTCTAGCCATTGAGATTGAAGTTTGATTTCTCATTAACTTTAATAGAAAGGCAGGCTGGAAATCATCTTGAGGGGATTCCATTTTATGGTCCAATGAGTGATATTTCTGGTCCTGAGATAAGCAACCGATTAGCAGGAAGTAAGCGCAGTAATTCAGATTCTGCATTTACAGCGTCTTCTAAGGATGGGATTCCACATATGGCCCATGACTCTCTTGAGAGCTTGCATTTGATGAAGGTAATCTTGAACAGGTTACCATGTGGTTATTCTTCCATTTTAATACATGCCAAAAAAGCCCTTTATATGGCTGTTGCTATTTATGTTTATGGTTCCTATTTGAATTCAGATGCTCAAGAATGGAACCGGGGGAGATCGTCATAGAAGGTCCAATGATGATGAGGCTTTCTATGGTATGCAGGCAATGAGGCCAACTTCTGCGTCCCTCATTCTGCAATCTTCTACTGGCGGAAGGCTTGATGCCAATGTCTCCAAATGGGAGAGACCAATTCCCGTGGGAACAGCCATACAGTATCCTCCTCGTGCTGGTCAGTTTGTCCCTTTTGTGCATCAAGTCTCAGCCAACAAATTTAGGGAAATGAATGCTGGTACATCAATCATCTCTCAATCAGCTGCCGATGAAGGATCAAGAACTGGAATTAAGGGCCCTGGAATTTTGAGTTCTTTAAATACTGGCAGTGGCATTTCTGAGAAAAATTCATCAGGTGCGCTGCCAAGTGGCAGCAAGCTCAAGTCTGGGACTCATGTTTCAGATCCAGAATCTTCAACTCCTTCAAGGTAAATTTCATGATATGATCCATTGTGTTACTATGTTCTTTTTCTTGTTAGTTTTGTTTTCTGACAGTAAATTTGGTGCTAACTATGATCTGTTATTATGGCAGTCGTCAAGGTTTAACCTCTGCCAGTCGTCAGATGACTATTTTTTATGGTGGTCAAGCTCATGTTTTTGATGATGTCCACCCAAACAAGGTTTGCCTCTCTCCCTGTCTCCCCCTCCCTTAATCCTAATATGAAAGGCAACTCTGTTTAATCATATAGTTCCTACTGTCATTGTACAAAAGCTTATGTTGTAAGCTCAAGGAATACCTGTCTTGGCTCTCATTGCTTATAGGACCCAAACATTTTATGTAAAAAATGCATGTTTGATGTTACCTTAGATGCCTGCAATTAGTTTGTCATTGTTCTAACTGAATAGCTTCTGGACATAGTGTTGGTTACAATGTATTTGTTGTTATCCACTCATGTTGCAGCTGTATTCATTGCCTTAGTGCCATGCAGCCTGTAGCACTTAGACAAGATCATTAGTTTTAGTGAAAGCACACGATGATCACTTTTTATGTTGGTTGGCTATGTTATTGGAGGCTTGCTTCAGAATGTGGCCAAATAGAAGTGCTACATCATTCTAGGCTTGATGTTACTTGGATCTCATCACTGGGGTTGCAAAGGACCAGCTAAACTAATATCATATAAATCCTCAAGCTGGTGGACTTCTCCCTTTCCATTCTGAGTTTGTTGCTAAATCTTGTTCTTCTGGATTCTGAATTGCACTGAATTACTGTTTTTTGCACTTGTTTGCATGAGGCAGAACTGCTCTTGTGGAATTCTTTGCTGAAGCTGCCACTGGCATGTGAAAATGGCCCAGGGCTTTTGTATATGCTAAAGTTGTAATATTCGCAAATCACTAGACGTTTCCATATTCCGTCCAGCTTTCAGGACTTAATTGATGCAACTTATAGATAATTTATAAAATTCAATATTGCAATTAAACAAATCTTTTGTTCATTTTTAAGAGGTGGTTGGATATTTGCCAACCATGGAAATGCCTACAGTAATAAGTCTGCTTCAGTGCAAAGGCAAGATCCCAGTCTTGTTGATTCTGCAGTGAAACCAGTGACAATGTCAGTTTAATTTAGGATGTTCTTGCATGTCCTCTAGATGAAATATTAAGGTTAGAAATTGCAATCGAATTCAACAAATGTGGTTCATGACTTGCTTTAATTCAAAATGGATTCTTTATTCATTTTTTTTCTAAAAGAATCAGATAGCAGTTTTTCTTTTGAGTTTTATGTTATCTTGGGACAGTTTTTAACTTGATTTCTTTATTATATGTTTGTTGTCAAATTGAAATTCTCTGGCTTCTCTTCTTCAAGTTCTTAAATGTTTACATGCTCATAAACAAGGAGCATGGCTTTATTCCTACATTCTCCCATTAAGACAAAAATAGTTTGTTCTCCATCCACTGTTCGCAGTAAGCACATAATCTTTATTTCTTCAAGCCATCCATTTAATGTTGTTGGACTTCAGCTGTACTCAGATCATCATGTACAACCTTATAAGTGATCAATGGTACTCAGCTTCACCCTGGTAATCCCACTGCCAGTGTTGTAAATCTGAATGCCTGTAATAATGCCTTTTAGCTTTGCAGTTATTGTTTTTCTCCTTTCCCTTGGGGATCATCAAGGGAGACCCTTATGTTTGCTCTAGGAGGAATTCTACCTGCTTGACCAGTTGTCATGTCCTAGGTTCTTTTTCCAAGTCAGAAATTTCTTCTGTTGCTGTGTCTTTTTAGACCTTGTTCTGCAGTTTATTTTACTTTAGGTACTGATGATGGTGTCCTCTATAATGGTGATTATCCACATTGCAACTTGGCATTCTTTTGTTTAACACTCTGCACTCCGACTCTCATGAGTGTCTATGTTACAGCTTGTGGTCTCTCTTTTTAGCTTGTGGGAGATCCGTGTTGTGTTTTGACATTCTTTATTCTATTTATGCTTTGTCACTAATAATATGCAAGCAGGTAGAATTTAGCTTCATCATTGATAATATGCTTTCAAGCAATTTATTTGTACTCTTTGTCCTGCACTAGTAGCAATTCTCATAGATGGAGAAGCTAATTCTGCGGTTGTGAGAGTCTTTTAACATGTCTATCTTGTTCTCATTTATTTGCACATGATATTGCAAATTCTATGGAGATCCAATGCCTGTTAGGTATATCGAAAAGACACTTCATAATGCGTTTGTACCTGCTGGTCTTTTTATTTTGGTCATGAAGGGTATCATATTGTTATTTATCTAGTCTTCCTTTAGGAGTCTGCCAAGATGCAAATCTCAAATTTTGGCTGTTTTTGTTTAAAATATCAGTTATTTCACCATGAGCATTTTCTGCATTCATCCTTCCTTGAAGTGTACAAGTATCTTATATCAGTTTTGAATTTCAAAAAATGGAGTACTTATCCTTTCTGCTAAATGAATGTGGTCCCGTTAGGTCCTGCATTCATTACTTTCCAAACTCTGATACTTGACATGATTGTGGGTAACAATGTTTGCATTACCTTGATTTATTTTAAATTCAAAATGATGCATAAAGTCTTCATTGTTAATGAAAAAGCAGGCATACATATGCTTGTCCTTCACCTTTTATAAGTTATGTCAAGGTAACGGCCTACAAAATCTGTTTCTTGTGGAATATTTTCTAAGGTAAAACCCCAAAAGAAAACCTTTTCTGTACACTTCCTTTTCTATGCTGTGCCATTTTTTTGTTACTTTTCCATGTGAGTGTTTAGAATCATTCTGTTATTACTTATTGTTGTATATCGAGGTCTATATTTTCCGGAATGTTATCCATGTGCTCTTCTTTTCTTCTTTCAGAATAACTTTCTTTATCAATAGAGATCTTAACTGATTTTTGTTGCTGGAATGCCATACCTTGAACCACCTTGTGCTATTTCAGGCAGACGTTATAATGGCTTTAGCAGGATCAAATGGAGGATCATGGTCAACGACCTACTCACCGAAACCTACAATGAGGCCCGGTGGTGAAATCCACATGACCAGCGGAGAAAATGAAGCAGGTGATGCGGCATGCCAACGAGAATTCCGTGCTAGACTATCAGGCATTACTAATACTACTCAAGGAGTCGGCTCTGGCGATCGAGTCTCTATGCCTACAGGTAATGGTTCGTATTAGTTATTGCGAAGTAAGGAAATGACTTTATATTATAACTTTTTGTTTTTTAATTTTATTTTATATGATTGATTGCTAATGTGTAGGAGGTCATCATGGCAGCATCATGATAGCTGACAAGACAAGAAACCCAGGTCAGGCAGGAGAAGCAAGTACTGAAGATAAAAGGGAGGTTTAAGGCTCCAAGGGGGTAAAGGGGTTTTGGGGGTATTTTCCTGTTTAGAGAGGACTAAGCTGAGCTATCAGATGTAGACATGGCTAAGCTTCTAATATGATTTTAGATTATGGTTATCAGTTTTCTCAAGTAGAGTTGTTTCTTTCATAATTAGTTTACTAGCCATTGGGCTTAGTAGCAGCCCGGCCGATGGCAGCTTCGATCCTCATTAAAGATTTCCCAAGTTCCAAGAGAAGTATTTGCGCATATTATATGGCCTTAATCTATATAAAGCAGTCTCATATTATTTGCCTTCAAGGTAGAGTTTAAAAGACTTCCATATGATTTAGGGTTTTATACTTTATGGATAAAAGTATTTTTTTTTTTTTTTATCAATGTAGTAATATATATTTAAATTTTTTTTTCATCTTTTATTATGAATATAAATAAATTTTTGATAAAATAAGTACTATTAAGTAATTTAGTATTTTATTAAATATTTTGTGACTATAATAAATTATTACAATATATATCTTTTAATTTAATTAAATTTTAAAAATAATATTTTAAATAAAATCTTAACATATTTATGAACTTTTTGATGCATTTTAACATATTATATTACTTATAAAATAATGATTTAATGAAGATTCAAGTTAAATGTTTATGAAAATATATAACAAATTATAATGTTTATCTAATAAATACTAAAAGAATAAAATATGTGGTACACTTTTAATATAAAGAATGTATATATTCTTAAAGTGTAAAAGCACCAAAACATGTGATAATCTTTTACTTTACTCTTAAATATGTTAAAGGTATAAAAGTCAATTTCAATCAAAGGTTTTAAAAAGTCAATAGTTGAGGTGTGATTAATAGAAGTTATTAAATAAATTTATCATATTGCTTGATCAAATGAACCTAAAAACAAAAAGAATTGAATTAGATCATGAGGAAACATTTGAATGCAATTGCTTTACACATTATCCCACATTGGAAATTCCTATGCAGTTTCCTTTGAAAATGTAGGCTACAAAACCAAATGATGGAGAAGATGCTATTCAAGTTCGAACAATAATGGATTGCTCATGTATTTGATGGGAAGCAATATTGCACATTTTGAAAATGGAGATTTTATAAGAAAATCAAGTCGCTTATCAGTAATATTAATATCATTTTTTTATTTTTTATTTTTTCTCTTAGAGCCATTTTTGCTCTTAGAGTTATGGGTTTCTTTACAAAAGTACGGAAAATGGGATCCAAAATTCTATTTCTATGGTCATTTTTTTTATAATTTTTTTTAAAACATATTCATATGATTTTTTTAAATTGCATTGTAGTAATTTTTTTAATATTTTATTGATATCTTTTTAGTATATTTTAATGGTTGTTAAATGATTTTTTTTATATTTTAATTATATCTTTATATATTTTTAATTGCCTTATGATATATTTTTTGAAATACGCATCTTTATATTATCAAACCACACTAGTTGCTATAAAAAAATGTATTATTATTCAACTCATAACTACCAGACATAAAGATATAAAATAAAGATGATAAATCTATCTAATTTGGCTGATTTCAAAGTTATATAAGTTAAAATAGTACTTTTTTGATATTTTATAGATATAATTTTAGAATCTTTTTTATAAAATAAAAAATTATAAAATAAAAACTGAAATTACAATAATAAAAGTTAAAAATAATATGTTGGAATGTTTTTAGCAACTAGATATTTATGATGAAATTCTAAAAAAAAGTCATATGAATAAAAGTTAAAATAAAAAACATAATATTTTCTTTTCAAGTAATGCCCATGAAATTTCTTCTAGAATTATTGGTCATAGGCCCATTATTGATCCGTTCTAAGAATGAAAAACCTTTTGGGTACTGGCTGTGAAATCATTTCCACTTGAATTTCACCCATTTCACAAGGGCGTCACCTTGTCATTCATAATTATATTATTTCCTTTAATTATGAAACAACTTAATTTCTCTTAGTCTATTAAGAAGATATTTCTAAAAGAAAAAAAGGATAATAATAATAATGATAATAATAATAGTTCAGTTGACAGAAATCCAAGTGCCATTGTTGTCCTCTGATCTCTTGCCGACAGATTTTCATGTAAAGCAAATTTCTATAACTTATTTGACCTTCCTCCACTCTTTACTTTTATTGCTCTGGTTTTACCGACAATAAGCCTGAATCGGTACCAAATTTCAGTGCATATTATTACATGTTTGAATTGATTTTAGTGTAATAACATATGTCATCTTCTTTAATTGGACTTTCTTTTGTGATTATGATTATCAATCTCTGACCTAATTATTCTTTTTCATAAATGTCTTTAATTTTAATCTCTTGTTTCTGAATATGTTAATGCACATGAATTTCTTCAAGTCCCTCCATTCCTCATGCTTCATGCGATTATGGGTGAAAATTGCTAAAGAATCTATGCTTTTCCTCACTTGTATCTGGTTTTATATGACATCAAGAATTAGTGGAGGAAATTAAGAAGGTAAGGCAAAGAAAAAAGATAGTTATGGAGCACAAGGAGGATAAACATATAATCATTCTTTAGAAAATCCAATAGTGCAGCTAAAATAATTGACACTGCACAAAGCTGATAGCTTTTCAACTCTGACGAGTAAAGGGTTACTTTTTGATTCAACTCTCTCTATAACGGGATAAGATAACGTAATATTTAACATCTCCACCTCCACTACCAAGTCTCCAATTCAAAGCGGCAGAACCCTCCCTCCTACCCACAATGCAAAGTATGTGTAATTTCAATTCCTTCTTTGATAGACTATGGCGAACCCTATTATCCCAATCAACAAATGTCATTTGGCATCATTTAAGAGATTTTGTTCTGTTCTCTTTTACAAGAAATGAAAGGATTTACAACTTGCTAAAGAACATGCACCTTTTTCAGGTTTCATGTCTCTTGTAACAAAGTCAAGATTGTGAAAGGAATGACAAGGAAAAAAGAGAGGAAAAAAAAAAGGAGGGTTGATTTAATTATGCAACATTTAGATTCATGCATTTATCTACCAAGTTGTCTATTGAAGCCGCTCACTTAAAGAAATTAGTGATTAATTATAAAGTATACAGATCTAATCTTTATACGCTGTCTTATCTTAGATTACGAATTAGTGTTATTTTAAAAGTTAAAATATTTTAAAATCTAAAATAGATTTGATGGAATGTCATGTTTCCACGTTCAGTAAAATGCTTTAGACAATTACAAAAATAAAAAGCTTAATGTAATCTCTAGTTGACAGGGTTGGCATTTTCCAAAGAGAATGACAAGGAGACGTTGCCTAATTTCCATTGCCGTGTAGGAACAAAAAAACTCCGCAAGGATTTTTGATTGTCGCCCCAATTACTTGAGATTTCAACCTTGCCTTGTTAAAAGTATCACTTGCCTAGCAATGTAGTCATTCAAAAATTTTTAGGGTTTGAGTATTTTCGTCACTATTTATTAATATTAGCAGAAGATCATTTACCTGTAAAATGAATATAAAAAAATAGTTAATCCTATTATATTTATGACCGAATTCAAATGAATGATCATAACAAATCTCTCATAAAAAGATTGATAGATCTTATTAGAGATCAAGATCAATTGCCAGCTTAAAAAGTGGTTTTTCCGGAATACATATATTTTCATTATTGTAAGTCTACGAGAGATTCATTAAAGAAAAATCTAATTTAAAGATAAAGTAAATATTTAGACATGATAATATTTTCCGCTAATAAAAAAAAGTAACAACACAAAAAACATGTGGTTGATAAAATTGAAAAAAAGAATGAACTAATAAGTAAAAAGATTCTTTTAACGCATTGGATTAATTCCTTTTATTGCTTGCTCGGAACGGGGTCGACTCATTATCGAGAGACTCACCCTCTGATCGGAACAAAAACAATGATTTTGTTCCTTCGGGGTATATATATATATATATATAACATAAAGGTAAAAGAAAAAGATAAAAAATTCTTGTAATAACTTTTTTTCTTTTCTTTTTTCATAATACCCTACTGGAATATCGGAGTCGCTTTGCCGGTCTCCCTGCAATCATTATGAACTCACTATTTGTTACTTTTACAAGAGTAAGTTAGGAGACGTTCAAAACTAATGTTGAGATTAATTGGATAAATTAATAAATTTCCTTTGAAGTTCACGTTGAGTACACTTATACCCTTTTTACTTTTATCTTTTGGTGTTAGAAGGCACTTCATAGTGATCACGCCAACTCCTCTTTCTCCATCATGTTTGAAGGCTGACGACAGCGTTTTGGAGTCGGCAAATAGAATGTCTCATGTATAATTAAATAACATGAAATTTCAAGTCTTGAGGTCTTGCTAATGTCACCCTTCTGTAAGGTTTCAATAACCCATATATTAATTTCGATCACTTTTGTTTTCACTTCATAAAAAATACATTTCCTGTTTTGTTTGATTGCCAAATCCACTGAGGGACCAATATATGGGATTTACAGAGAAAACTTGTTATCTTATATATATATATATATAAAATATAATATTATTAAATGACCCATTATTTTATGAATAATGAGGTGATGGGTTCAATTATTTCAAAAGCACTATCGATGTTATCCATATTACATAAAAAGAAAATTATTTAAATAATTAATCTCAGTCAATATGCACGCGAAAGGAACTTAAAATAATAATATACCTTTCTGATAATATTTATTTATGGAGATCATATAAAACAAATTTGTATGCCTTTGCGAACTTTTGGACATAATTACAAATTTAATAAATATATATATTATTATTATTCATTAATTTTATGATCATATAAAGTAGAATACAATAAGTAAGGTATGATTGCTATTATATTTATAGTCTAATGGTGATGGGTTTTATTGTTTTTATAGTCTAATAATTGTGATGATTTGGTCAGACAATTTCACATTTCATTATCTTTTTTCTTTTTTATTTTTAATGTCAATAAAATTGTCGCAATATCATTTCTGTTCACTATCTCAATTTATTATATTTAGAGAATAATTATTATTATTTTTTTAATTTGATATCTTTCAGGTCACCGTAACCAGAATCCAATATTGACAATATAAATTTAATATGTCAATTTTCTTCTTCTCACTCTCTCCTTCCAAGAAAGTCAATTCCGTTAGATATAGCCTCTTTTCCATCCTCTCAAACCTTAATAAACAGAAATTTGCTTAATCTTTCTTCCTCAAGTGCATAATTAGGACCTATTCTTGCTGGAAATAAATATATTTATAAGCAAAACATCATGAGATTTTCTATTATGCAAATTACTGATATTATTATACATATATTATATTATTTTCTACGTCTACCAGTTTCCCTATATTCTCTTTTTTTATTTTGGAAAATTTAAATTTTATTATTATCCACCTTTTATTTATATTCTATTGGAATTGTTGAAGACTTGAAGTTATTAGATACCGATTTCTATAAAAGTAGGAAAATAGATAGCGAGGAAGAAATGAAATTACATAGAGTTAAAGGGAAATAAAAAGATATCTATTAAGGAAAATTTATTTATTATGTTGGTTACTAACTTTATAATAATTGCTAAATTTTGATTCGTTCAACGAAAATAATTGAATCTTAATTTGATAATCTGAGTTAGCCTTAATCGAGATATAAACTTTATAATAACCCTATATGATATTACATGTCCGGTATTTAATTAAAGATTAGGAGAAATTTTTAAAAATTCCGCCAGACAAGTTATTCTTACATATGTCTAATAGAAATATATTATCAATTAATAATATCACATTACTTGGAATAATTGATTTCATAATATAGATACAATATATAATAAAAAATTAAAATTAGTTATCCTTAAATAATTATAAAATTATTAATTAATATAACATATTTTATCAAAAATATTTATAAATAATCTAGTATACAAAATTATCTAAGAATTTCTCAAAAGAAACACAAGGATTGTCTCATCATACACAAAAAAAAAAAAAAAAGCAATAAAATTTTAGGTTGTATACAATATTATCTTGTGGTTTTACGGTTTTTAGTATATAATTCTTTTATCAGAAAAAAAGAGATATATAGTTACAAATCGTGGCAAAAAAATATCTTAATTATTAAAAGATTTTGTTTCGCAAGATTCAATTATTTTCATTCCAATAAATCATTATATTTTATTGTTAGTTTCTGATAACATGAGCTTAGAGTTTAATAATTCATAATTTTATTGTTTAAGTATTAAATCAAAGTTTAAAAATTATTAGCTCCATGAAATCGATTTGATGGTCAAATAATAATATTTTTTATTAAATTCAAATCCATATTATTAAATATGAAAAATAAAATAATAATAGCTGATTAGAGTTAAGATGAATGAATCATTTTCAATGTACGAGTTATATATGGTAATCTTTTTATACTTAATCCTAAATATTTTATTAGAAAAAGAAAATAAAAGAAAAAAGAGGAAGGGGTCCGATATCCTTATCAAGCTCTTTTGAGATTTTGAGATGCCACAACTTTCTGAATTGTCTGTTCCTCGATTTGTCTCATTCATTCAATGCCCATATCCTTCCAAAATTCACTAAGAGACATAGCAATGTCCAATTGCCTCCCTCATCCAACTGTATCATTTTAACCTAATCTCTTTTCTTCATTAATTATCTTCTAACTCTATTGATTAATTTATAGTGTAATTTCCAAACTCTCCTTTAATTATCAACCTATTTATCTTTGTCATATGAAATTGAACTCATCACTTTCTACATTATACAAGACAGCTTTTCTGAAGTGCTTATATATCAGTTTATGGAAACACCAACAAAATCCTAAACTTTTATTTCCTTCGTTTTTCCACTTTCATTTCTATCTTTCACTACCATTGCCATTTTCTATAGCTAGCTAATACATACCCATGGCTACTCTGGCAGAAGCTTGTAAGGACTATTCTCTCCACCTCCACCAAATCATCCCTTTAGACTTCGATTCTATTCGAACCCTACCCGAATCCCATGTTTGGCCAGAATCCGGTGAGTTTGAGTTCAATGACGGCCAGTTATCAATACCCACCATTGACCTTAATGATCCTGATGCGGGCAACCTAATAGGGCATGCATGTGAGACATGGGGTGTGTTCCAAGTCATCCACCACAACATTCCCTTAAACTTATTGCATGAAGTTGAGTCGGAAACCAGAAGGCTTTTCTCTCTTCCGGCTAGACAAAAGTTGAAGGCCTTAAGATCAGCTGGTGGAGCCGTCGGGTACGGCAGAGCTAGGATATCGCATTTCTTCAATAAGCATATGTGGCATGAAGGGTTCACTATCATGGGTTCGCCTGTAGATCATGCTAGACAACTTTGGCCTCATGACTATCAACGGTTTTGGTAAGTAGTCTTCCATGCACTTCCATGCACGTAACTAGCCAGGTGGAGAAATATCATTGTCCATATACCAGTAGAGCTTGTTAATTTGGAAGGAACTCTTAAGTAGGTTTGAGTCATATCTATATATCAGAAATTTATTATTTAGATTTAGTTCGCTAGATAATTGTAAACCAAATCAATTGTATATTGATGTGATATTCTTTATTAAATAGTGATAAATAAACCGATTGATATAAATACATTATTTAATAAAAATGACGTGATGAATTGATTTTATCTAAGGATTTTTCATCTATATAGATACCAAAGCTATCAGTCTTTATATATATAATCAGCATATTCATCTTTTGTGATTGGATAAATGTGATTAGAAATCATTATGTCAATAAACCCTTTCTAAAGGAAATGATCTAGATTCTTTACTACTTTGCTTTAAACTTTTTCTTTTGATAAATACAATCCTATACTTTATTAATAAGTCGAGGGAAAAATCAACTATTACAATCAGTAACAATTGATGAAAAACCTTGCAGAAAAACGAATATAATGTATAGAAAAGCCTAATCAATTGTCTTTTTTGTCAATGACCATGTAAAACAGTGATGTAATGGAAGGCTACGAGAAGAAAATGAAAGAGCTAGCAACAACCCTAATGCGAGTAATCTTCAAGTACTTAGGCATATCTGAAGAGCAAACCAAATGGGTTGGCTCGCCTGGCTGCTCTAGTGCTGCATTGCAGCTCAACTCATATCCGTACTGTCCGGACCCTAATCGAGCCATGGGTCTAGCCCCTCATACAGACACTTCATTCTTGACCATATTGCATCAAAGCAGCACCAAAGGATTGCAAATATTCAAAGAAGGCGTCGGATGGGTTTTAGTATATCCTACAAGTGGAGCTCTTGTGGTGAATGTTGGTGATTTCTTGCATATACTTTCAAATGCCAGGTTTCCTAATGTTCTTCATCGTGTAATAATGAAAGAGTGCAAACAACAGAGATTTTCCGTAGCTTTTTTTCATTGCCCATCTACTGATTTCAGTTTATTCCCTTTGGGTCTGAGTAGTAGTTGTGGAGAATTTCCTCTATACCGTTCAGTATCGGCAGCGGAGTATATTGGCATCAAGGCTAAGAATATTGACAATCCGCTAGCTTTGATTAGAATTTAGGGTTCAAATAGAAAGGGATTCATCTTGTACGACATATTTCTTTTGTTGTCTTTTCATGAGAGAAATTATTAAATAGACTTAGCATGATTATATGGATACTTTTATTTCAACACTTTACATATAAAGCTTGTAAAGATTGGAAATTAAATTAAGGAGAATATCAATTAAATATTTCACCAAAAAGTTGTAGGTAGATCTCTCTAAGTGGTTTCAATATTCTTAACACACTTTTGAATGAAATGTCAATTATTTGAAGTATGAGCAAGAAAACATTCAGCCTATTTTGTGTTGAAATTTTAATTTAATAAGGTGAGCA
Organism: Ricinus communis; assembly: GCF_019578655.1. NCBI lineage: Eukaryota > Viridiplantae > Streptophyta > Magnoliopsida > Malpighiales > Euphorbiaceae > Ricinus > Ricinus communis. Next base: position 31,420,067 of record NC_063258.1, read on the forward strand.
CAGACAATTCCTATTTTGTGCTGAAATTGTGATTAAAGGGTGAGAGTGACCAAGGATTTGAAGTCCTATATAACAATCTTATGTATCTCAAATATGTAAATGCTCATTAGACTGAAACATGAACAATTACAAACGCATCTTACTTTGTATTGAAAACTTTAACTAATAAAACACAGATGATCAAGGATGAAATATATATGTATATGTATATATAAAACAAAATGTAACACATTAAGATATAATTAGACAGCCCATAATCATATTACAGCTTCAGATAACTGATTATATTGGATTAGTATCATATAATACGGATATTTATATGTGCACTAATTAAGTTCAAGACTATATCTCTGAAAATGTATTATTTTCTTTAATGTCCTTTTGATGCTCGCAAATTCTTTTTGGATATGCAAGCAAATGCATCCCAGACACTTCCAGTGAAGTTGGTTTGTCTTTTGTATTATTGCGGTTGTTTCCTATTCCTAGAACTGGACTTTCCTGAGTTCCAAGATTAGCACACAATGTTCTCAGCTATTTTCAAAACAACCTAATTTCCTAGCTTCATAGGTTCAGCCATGCCCTTGTTTTTTTATATGTTTTATTTATGCAATCTTTTGGCCATTCTCTTGTCTCTTTAAATCACTAATGAGACAAAAAGATGACCTCGTTTTCTCTGTTGTTGTTGTAGCCATATATATAATGCACCAATTCATAGAATTAATATATGTTTACTTAATCTCTTATAGAAAAAAAAAATTAAAAATACAAGTGACACTGATATCCACAAAATGCCCACGTCCCCTAATTATTTCTTTTATTAATATTTTTTTTGTTTACATGACATAAGATATAAAATAAGCTAATAAGAAAGCAATACAATTTTATAATATATGAATTATAAACTTTCCATCCGCACACACCCTTCCCCACCAAAAAAGGGAAAAATAAACATCATTTTCTTTGTCCACATCCAGCTCAAACACTTTGGACATTGTAGAAATTGTTGAGATAAAGATGAGAATCAGCATGTTTGAATTATACAGTAAAATCTGGTGTGATTCGGACTAGATCAATCACCACTATTGTTAGTAAATTCAAGGAATGGAAAATGAGTTCATAATTTAAACCATTTCTCTTTAATAAGAACAAAGATTACTTTAATCTAATCATTGATCATTTGACCTCAAGGTAGACCAGAACTATTCATTTCTTTTTTTTTTTTTTTTTTTTTTGAAAATCTCACAGCAAATTGTCCTTGATTACAAGTTACCAAATTAAATCACCAATTAATCCTTTCCTTCGTCAGGAACCGGTTTTGGAAGACGACATCGCAGGAGGATATTTTTATCAACACACGTTCATTTTTTATTACTTTGCACGTGCAAACAAATGGACAATGCACGAACAAACGGTGCGTACGGGGATGTAAATGTCTTTTACATACATGCTCTCTTTTTACCAAAAAACCCTTCGATCAATCTTAAAGAATGTCTCCACCAATGCCAAACACAAGTGCATCATCGCCATTTCATAGCAAAAATAAGGAAAATACCCTGTAACCATCACCACACCCTCATTCACTGCTAGAACGACGTCACCTTATAGGGCACGTCATTGTCCACATCAGAAGGAAGACACAATTTCTCAGGTAAAATAAGAGTTTAAATTATAGTTGATGGGTGATGTGTAACATAATTACGTTATTTTTTGTTTTTCTTTTTTTACTTATATAGTACAATATGAAATAATATTAAATGCTCGAATCATTATTATTACAAACTTTTATCACTAAATTTAATTATAAGTTATCTGGCAGAATCCCAATTTATATAAAATAAAATGCTCTAAAATTCATTCAAAGATAACGGTTAGATATAATTGAAGTCAGGTAGTATGCTACTTGTAAGAGAATCAATTGTTTTGTTTAACTAATATCTTAATAATCAATGGTAATAATAACAATACAGAGCATCGGATAGAATAAAAGGACAAGTAGAGCCTGCAGGACTTGACTTCTCTTGATGTTCCTTTTAATACGTAATAAGACATGCAGAATTATTACAGCATAGATGATCAACCATATACCAACCAATCCTGTAATGACACAGCCATTGTACATGTTTATATGTGTTACTTCGTAACTGAGCCCTTTTTCTAGGGAAATGACATCTTCTTCTTCTCTTGTTTTTTTCAGAAAAAAAGAAAAAAAACAAAGGAAGAAAGAAAGAAAGAAAAAGAAAAGGAACAGCAAGTTGCGTGCTTTAGTTGGAATTGCCTGCTGTCCCAACAAACATTTTATCCCTAATTCAACATAAGCAGCGCGACAATTTTCAGAAATTCAATTGTCCGTATTAATATTTTGAGCACATATAAAACATTTTCCAAGCCGAAGAAAAAGTCAGTGCTTTCGGACGCTCGACAATCTGATAGATGGAGAGCTAATAGTATAATATGACAAATCAAATTTTACAAGCTTGCTATGTGAAGTTGTACTGGATTTAACTCTTGTGTATCTTGCTTCCGCATTGTCGTACATTGATTGAGTGAAGAAGCAATAAGCAGTGACATGTTTACTGGGTGAAAAGATTGCAAATTTGTCATGAGGTCTGCAGGGGTGGGGTTGGGTTAGGCTGTATGTTGATCAATTCTTTTCCCTGGTTAAATGGACCCGCATAAGTTTGTCTTTGTCAAAGAGTTTCATATCACTGGGAATCAAATGGGGAAGCATCTGGATTCTGAAGCAGATTCAGTTTTTTTTTTTTTTTTCTTTTCCTTTCAACAGCGAGCAGTAAGCACACATGGTGTGGGTGCATAAAGGTTGACTGTCTGTTTACATGTTTTGTATGTATACATATTCTTTTAGTGGGGCATAACATGTCACGCTAGTAGGACACTGTCGAGGAGATTCATTTAATTTCTTGGATTATATATGCAATTGATAAAAGGGCGACTATCTATCCCAAATGTATTGTTTTGTTATTTCAAAGGCTCATGGACTCTAGGAGGAAGGCACTCTTTAGAATGGAATAGATATAAAAGAAAATGATAATTTTGTTTTATTTTAAATAGTCATTCTATTCATAGGTTATTCATAAACTAAACATGTTGAATAAGTAATGGACATTTCTTGAAGAAATTATCACGATATCGACAAGGCAATTAGACAAAAAAAGAAAGAGAAAGAGTTCACTTTCTGCAAGACACAAAGGTCAATCTAAGGCTAAAAAAGAAAATCCGAAAGCTACATATACCAAGACCAAACACTAACAAAGAAACCAGCAAGCTAACCCTAGTCTTCAAAGTGCAGACTGAAAGAGCGGTCATCACTGTTGCCGTCATTTATGGCGGGACAGACTTTTGAACTTGAAATATGCAAAGATAACTCATATGGCTTCTTCAAGGCCTTCAAATACATATACATATTGGAGGGGTGGATTAAGACTCCACCAGGGTTAAGCCACCACACCCAACCCAAAAAATATAAATAAATAAAATCTGAACTCCATCACAAAAATTGTTGATATGCAAAATAGCAAGATAGGTGCTATATTCTTTTCCACCTTTGAAAGCCATGCCTTGTGGAAAATTTATATCTTTTACAAGTTTGGATCAACTTCTTCATCCTCCTCAGAACAAGATCAAATCAAGCTTGATAAAAAATGAAGATTTCATGGCAACAAGAGGACCAACCCCGCATAGACAAAGAGTACTGACTCCCCACAAAAACCAGCAACCCCCAAAACAAACTAAACTAACTAACATATACTAAGATAAACAGCAGCTAAAAGAAGAAAAGGGAGGGAGAGGCCAGCAAACACCCAAAGCTAAACCACCACCTTTTTTTTCTGACTCTCCGACTCTACTTTTTAGACTCTTTCTCTATCAAATTTCTGGAATTTGGATATTAGTTTCTTAAAGCATCATAGTCACCAACTGGATAGATGAAAAATTCACTAGATCAAGCTTGCTTCTTTTCGCAATTAGAGTTCATATGTATTTAGAAGAACTCCAGACAACTTTACAAATGAAAGCACAAGCTACAAAGCCAAGAAAAAGGTAAAGCATAATATCACCCAACCAAGATTTCCAATGGCAAATCTCTAGTTTAGCAGTATAGTGATGTTTTCATTAGATATGAAAAAGCTCCTTGACTTTACAAGAGGCAGCAGGGTTGTTTCAGACAAAATTTTGGCTCTGAAGTCTCTCATTCTTTGCACATTCCTCCTAGAAATTGAGAGCTCTATTAAGAATAACTAAAAAAACTGCAACTGCAATAATATGTTTATGTGTATATAGTCTATTATCGTGCAGAAATTGCAATTTGCATTTTGCATCCACATGGCCATAATGGCAACAACACAATCAGTTCTTACTTACCATGCAATTCTGTTAAAATGAAAAAAGCAACAAGAAGAAAAAGAAATTACTCGATGGCATATACATGATAAACTGATTTTGTTCTCTAATAAAAACATGCCAGTGCATTTTTGAATCGCTAACATGAAAGATTTGTAACAGACAACTAGTTTCTGCAATGAGATTTATGCATCAACAAGGTAAGCTGAAATTAGAGTATAACAATGAACTGCACTCTGCATATGATTTAAACAGCAATTTTAAGTTTTTGAAATCCAGCAGAAGTGATGTACTGAATTTCTAGCTAAACTAGAACAGACTCTAAGGATCCATGTCAGAAAGATACTTCGACAGTATAAAACACTCATATTTTCAGTTATTTTTTTAACTCGAGTAATTGTTGAACCTATGGGAGATATTTATAATTAGGTCATCTTCTATCTCGATATAGAGTATTCTTCAATATTTAGTGTTGCTATAATTGCATAATATCCATTGTAAAATAATGGTAACAAGGATTACCTGAAAAGCTTTTAAGAGAGAGTAGCAGCGCCTTTGCTCTGCCATTGCTGCAGCATACCTTTTCTTGAGAGCATCACAAGCCTTCTGCTCTTCCTGAAGTCCAACTTGAACTTTTTGTAGCTTCTGTAAGATTGATTCAGTAGAAATTACCCCTCAAACAACTGATAGCAAATCTAATTATTAAAGTCGTTTCAACTAAATTTTTCCATTGAAAGGAGAAGGCAGAAAAATTATTCCTTCATCCACACCTTTTAAGGTGTGTGAACTGCTAGTGAGAGTGATTTGAATATAATATCCCAGGAATCTCAAGATAAGTTGCACATAGGTATGAAATGGACAATAATTAACCTTCTAGGTGCTAGGGTAAGTCCAGCTCTCCAGCTAGCTGCATATGTCACAAGCACAGAGTTTGATAGATTGAGCCTTTGGCACACATATTTTGACAAATGTCAATGCCATAGAATGCTACTGACATGATGAAGTTACTGCCTAACGAAAAAATCCATAATCATCTAATTAAATGTATCTTTTCTCTTGCATCATTATTCTATTATTTAATGGTCTAATCTGAGAACTGTATATCTAATTTCCCAATGTTTTGCCAAATATCATGCCTGAGAAAATATCACAATTACCTGTTGGCTTCCCTTTACAATTCCTTCCATGGAATTAATCAACTTCATACGGCCATCAGTACTTATAATGGCATCCTGAAACTATAAGATTTAACAGGAAGAGCAATTAGTGGCAATCAACGAGTCAGGCATAATCATTTAAGTACATATATTCCACTGTAAACTCAAGAGTTTTTAATATCAGCATATTGAAGGCTCCAGTGCCTCAAAGAAAGGTAGGTAATTATGTAGCAGAATTTCGAAGAATGAGTTGGAGTAAATTAAGGGAACTTGAAGACGTACAACTTTTGTTAAATTGACATAACATCATAAGAAATAATACCATTCCAGTAACCAAGCAAATCATTTCTTTTGTCAAACCAAACTCAGAAAGTAGCAAGAAAAACCAAACACTATAATAGCACAATGGTCATGAAATAACACAGGTAAGAAAAGGAGTGAACTAATAAAAGATTTAGTAGAATCTCATCCATAAATGACCTACTCATGAAACAATCAAACAGATTCTCGTTAAGTTTATACCTGCGAACTTATTGAGTTTAACAGGGAGGTTTCTTTTAGCATCAGTTCTTTAATCTCCAAAAGAGCATTATAAGTTGCATAGTATTTGCGGGTCTGACGATGCTTTTCCTGTTCATTAGCAAATTAAGAATATATGATCTTATCATTAAACTAGCCAAGAAAAGATACATTCAGCAAAGAAATTGGATCAAAAGGCCAATTAACCAGACATGCCATCTTAAACCTGAATATGGGCATTCAGCTCTGAAAGTCGGCGTTCATACCTGAAAAATAAAGCATTAGATACCACAAACAAATTAGAGAGCAAGCATGCAAATATTGGAAAGTATCTCATCCTTGTCAACTATTTATAATAAATGAGAGATTGAGATGAAGCTAACCCCACAATCAGAGTCAAACTAAGGAAGTTATAAAAGGTAAGTCTCTCATCTTTGGTAATTATTTATGACAAATGAGAACTTGAAATGAAGCTAACCCTACAAGCAGAGTCATATTAAGGACATTACGAAAGGATGTTGCTTGCTCACATGACTGTAAGCACCTCTAAAATTGAACTGCAATTGCATAAAACCTTTATAATCCGCAATAAATACATGTTGTCAAAGGCAAATTAATTGCAGGAAGGAACTGTGCTATCCACACCTTCCATGTCTCTGCCTAAGCAGAAACAATGACAGGCACTGGCCACTTCAAATTACAACCTATTGTGCTAGAAAACAGAGAAACTAAAATAAGATTTCAGACAATGAGAGAGACAAACATTTCTAGTTATTTAATCTGATACAGACCTTCATGGAGCATAAAAGCAAGGGGTTTGATGGGTTGGTAATAAGGCTGCACATAGAAATTGATCTCCAAGTAATTATCTAGTGCTATAAATTACGAAGCACCAAATCCTCCTCGCACCAAACAATTCCTAGGTGATACCATGAAGTGTTTACATGGGAGAATTCCATCAAAAGACTCAGTTCTTAACAATTAGCACTGCCCATACATAATTTAAACTTAAATTGAAGTTTTATAACAAGGGGCTATCAAAACAGACCAACAATTAGAAACATAAAAATATAAGCAAAAGGGCACAAAGCAACATTACATACTGGATAAGTTCAGACTGAATTGGAATGTCATCAATCTTCCGCTTTATGGACATTACTTCCCTTAGTCGACCTGCTAGTTCCTACAATACCACAAAGAGATTTTCCACATCGTAATCCATAAAGAATTGAAATAAAATCTATTATAAACATTTACCAAACTTATAGCATTAATTCCTCAATAACATAAAACGTCACTTGAAGAAGAAAACAAAAAAAGAAACAAAAATCCTTATACTACCTATTACCTTCTTAACAGAAGTAAGATTCTCCAATGAATTAGCTAATGCACACTCTAGATTATTATAAAGCTTCTCTGAATCCCAGCCACGCTCCCATTTATCTTCTAATTCACAAACCTCAGCTTCCAACTTCGATTTCTTTGCATCATAATAAGATTGCATAACAAATTCCCGCCTTTCCATACCCTAAAAAATTAAATAAATACTCGAGCTTTTCAATAATGGAAAACCAGAAAGATATGTATTTTGTGGTTGTTACTACCTTGAGTGATTCCAAAAGTGGCATTAACTTCTGTACCGCGCCATTAGCACCTTCTTTGTTGTCGATTTTTTCGCGTAATTGCTTCAATTCGTTTAAAAGATTGGCCTTTCTCTCATTCTGCGGAGAATTATTTAACGGAGTTAAAAGAATCAAATGACGTATCGTAGCACTGAATACTCCAAATTAAAAAGAAAAATAATGATTTCGAAAACCTCTTTATCCAAATCAGCACTCAGTTTCGCTATTGAAGCTCTGGCTATGTAAATTTCTTCCTTTTCATCGTTCTCATGTTCAATTGAGGTTTCAGTTGAATTCAACTCTACGAGTCTGCTCTCCATTAAATCTCGATATTGTCAATTCTTAGAACGAAACTCTCGACCCTTGCATGGCAGTGAAACGATGTCGCTTTTTCTTTTTTTTTTTTCTTTCCCCGTTCCTTTTTGTTTTCTTTTCTGCATATGGGTGGCAGTCGGGCTGATTTTCATGGATACCCGAAACGCGGTCGATCTATAATAAGACAAATTCGGGCAGTACTTATGAGTAAATTCCATCCGTATCCATGGTGTTAAATGCGTTTTCCGCTATTATTTTAATTTTTTTACATATTTATCTAAAATTAAATTAAAATAAATTTTTATCATCTCATTTATATATTTTTTAATATTTTATTTTTTATTATATTACATATTTTATATATTAAATTTTGATATCACTAATATCCTTTTATCTTTGAAGCAGCAAAAACATCAATTAAAATATAAAATGATACAATATTATTGTAAATCTTTTAATTAATAAAAATATTAAATCTATATCATATACTATAATTTCATATCAATATATACAATGATTTTTTAAGAAAATAAATAAAATAATTTAATATTATTAAAATTAAATTATAAAAAATTTTATTATATAAAATAATATAAACGCATATATCTGTAAAAATTATTTAAAATGGTCATTAAATTTAAATTTAAACTTTATATTTAAGAAGTAGATAACCTAATTATAAAAATTCAACACTCCACACTATATATTATGAAAATAGATTTTTGAGTATGAGATGAGTTAGAACAATATAAAATTAAATAGATTAAAGTTTAGATAGTTCTTAATGTTTGGTACGTTACCATTTCTACTACATATAAATGAGATTTTATAAGTGGTTTTCTTTTTGTTCCTTAAACAATAAAAACATTCAACACTCCACACTTTTACCCTTCCCTTTAAAAAAAAGTCTACTCTTCTTTAATATTACGTTTAATATAAATAAATTATTACATATCATTAGTAATTTTTTTTTTTTGTTCCGCATTAAAAAAAGAGAAGAGGAATACAAAAGTTTAAAATGAATATTCCTTCAAATTAAATAAATTTGATTATTGGAGACTTTTGAAACAAATTTTAAATTTCGCTTCATAAGGCTCTTAGGCCTTCAGTTTAATTATTTTATTTAAGAAAAATAAAAAAAAATTATTAATAATGATTTTAATAAATATAGATGACAATAAATAAATTTGATTACATTCAATTATATATACTAATCTTACTATAAAAATAATTTTTTCCTTTAAGTTTTATTTATTTTGTGTTGATGGAACAATTATATGTAACATTTTAGCGACTTTTGGTGCATCGGTAAGAAACGCATTCCAATCAATAGCTATAATAAAGCAAAAATTGACTTTGTTGTTGTTTGACGAATTTTTAAATAAGTCTGATCTTTTAAATATCATATTTAAACTCATTCTAACTACCGTAATAAAAGGTAAATAATTAATTTTTTAATTTATTAACGTATAACTATTAGTATCCTAAATTGTGTCCATCCAAAGTATTATAAATACATTATCATTCTGTTCTCCAAAATATATATATATAAAATAAAATATTTCTATTATCTATTTTTCATGAGAATTTTAGATTTTTGCCACTATTTGGTTTTATTTAATCATCGTGAAACAAATAACAAATGGCATAAAATCTTTAAGGATAAATAATATACGTTGAACACCTACAGTCTCTCATTATTATTTTCTAACATAAATCTTATAAAGTTTTATTGAATTTATTTATAGATTTATATTTTATATATCTAGTACTATATAATTAAAATTTATTTTCATTTTACAATAAGTTTTATTGTAACCAAAATCTGTTCGTTGTTGTCCCTCTATCTTAGTATTTTTTATTCTCTTCTTTCCATAATTAGGAAATCAAGTGGTTCAAATACACGATTAATAGGCAAACTATTGAATTAATTTAAAGTTATCCAATGAGAATGTTTTCCATCTAAATACATATTGAACTTGTAATATCTCAAGTGTGAAAATATTTGAGAAATTAATGAATACTTGGGGCTATATATGAATAAAATTATCAATAAATAGACCAGCGCATGCATTAACATTGATGTCTTTCACAAAACTACACTGTGAATCAATGAATTAAAAAGAAAAAAGAAAAGGGTCAAATTCCTGCATAAATCTCAAGAGCATCGTCGGATAACTTGGAAACAAAGTAGGAAATGTAATCAGAAAAGATGAAAGGACGGTAGAGAAGAGGGTGATCTTTGTCAACAAGTTCGCAAGGCACTTCAATCTTTGATTCCTCCTTTGGCATTGAAAAGAGGGCGCACGAATACCTATCTTCTTTCCCATTTATCACCACCCTGTGCCTTGCTGCTTCCAGCCTCCCATTGCTCCATACCTGACACCAACAATGAAATGAAAATTTTCACTTATACAAGGTTGCGAGTTTGACCACTAGAAGACAAATGAAATGAAAAATCTCACAAGTTGAGAGAGCTTGGCGTTAATGACCTTGAGTGCCTCACCAACAATGACCACAAAAGCATCTTGAGGAACCATGACTCGTGCCCATTCCCCATCTTTGCTTTCAACCTCAAGACCCTGAACTTCATTTTGACATAAGATGGTGATGGCATTTTTGTCCCTGTGAGCACGTAAAGCAATGGCTGAGTCTTCCCCACTGCCACGGCCGTTGCTTGGAGGAGCAATATACTTCATTACCTTGAAGAGACTAGTGCTGTCCTGAATGTGAGAATCATAGTGCTTTTCCATGCCAAAGCTCTCAAAGATCATCTTCAAGACCATCAAATTCATTTCCAGCATCTTCGAGCTCATGACATGCAATATCTCACTATATGATAATAATTAATTACTTTATAACCATTGATTGGTCATTGACTATTTTATGTTATTTGCAATTTAATTAAGCTATTGATTAACTCCCAGTCTGCATATTTTTCATTTAATGAGAGAAACAGATTTAAATGGGACATGTTGCAGTTACAGAAAACCTGACTCTGTGTGGTATCTCTCTCAGTGTAGTATCTCTCTCAGTGTACTGAATTTCTTTTCTTTTCTTTTTCTTTCTTTAATTTTCTCTGGAACGACATGAGCAGTTGAGAATTATGACAATAATCATTTTAAAGCCACTGTAATAAATTCAATCTGTTGTCATCCATTAAATGGACTGTGTAATTAATTCAATCTGTTTCAAGGATAAGGTTCCATTTAATAAAGCATTGGCCGCTAGCAACTAAGTTTGGTAGCAGCTATTATCATGTGGTCTAAATAGAGCCTTTCCATATCACAATCTTCAAAAAAAATGTCAATATAAACTTTTCAGAAATTAATTGCCTTCTTCTTTTTCACGTTTCAGTTTTTTTTTTTTTTTAAGATTAATTATTTAATATTTTTTGATATTATTTATATCATATATAGTATTTTCTTTTTCTTTTTTCTTTTTAAGGGAAACAAGATTTGAAATTTTAACTTCTGGGCTAGCTAAGATATAAGCAATAGACTGGTTCTTTTTTTTTTTTTTTGGTGACAGTGACTTGAGAGTTTGGCCGCAAAATAGGGAAACGAATAAGAACATGTGAAGGGTGGTGGCAATGGAATAGATTTTCAAAGGCAACATGTGATTGCCCAAATGGAAAATTAAATCAAACAAAATGTTAAGCATATAGTACTCTAATAGCTACAACCCATAGAAAATGGCCAAAATAGAAACCATATGATAAGCCTTAATACCATTTGAAGAGGGTCATCTATAAAAGGAATCAAATGTTTAACTTGCCCAAAAATAGAACCCTTTATCACAAGGGCACACCTACAAAGGGACGAGTGGGGGCTTCATCCCCCACTAACATTTTCTTTTTCTTTTTCCTTTTTTATAAATATATAGAAAAAGCATGAAGAGTATAAGTAGATATCCTATAATTAAAATAAATAGTATATAGTGTATGCTAATAAAATTAAAATATAGTTTTATGAAAATATAGTGACATAGAGTTCTTTGTATTAATTTATTTATTTTCTTTCTCTATTTTTTTATTTTTAAACTAATATCACAATAATTAAAATATATTTATTAATTTTAAATTAATTAATTATTGGCCCCCACTCGATTCAAGTGCTACTCCCGCCACCTAAAACTCACAAACCAATATCAACATCGCCAGCTTATCCAAAAATTTGTCAAAAATATTAAGATAAGGTTAAATAAATAATGAGAAAAGATGTAGATTCTTGGATTGAAAAAGAAAAATTTTCAAGAAGTGTCAGATTTAAATTGCATAATCAAAAAATAAACAAAAATCAAACAACACTCGTATATTCAGGAATATATATAAAGAACATTGAGGTTGTACCAATTAATATGTCTTACCAGAAACTAGTGTTGCCTTGTGGCCACATGAGGTTAGTGAAATCCTGAACTTGACCAAGCTTATGTGCATCATCAAGACCAAAGCTTTCGTAGAAGGGAATCACGGGACTTCTACCGGTGTAGCTTCGATAAGGTTTGGGATTTACGTACTTGGTTTTGGTGTCTTCAGGAAGATCAAATAATGCCTTCATGCTAACGAATAAATTTTGACGTAGTTTTGCAGGGATGTTGCCATGGTCATACATTAAAAGGAAGCAACCATGGCTCTCACATGCCTTTCTTACTCGGTTACATAGTTCCCTTCTGCTCTCACTTCCAGACGACAGTGCCTCCCCAGAAAAATAAAGAGTTGGTATTTCAGCTTTAGCCATCTCTGCCTCTCTCTCTATTGTGGCTTTATGTTTGTCGTAGTACTAGAGGGTTCACCCAATATATAAGGGAGCTATCACCTCCACTCAAATGCTGGTTTTTTTTTTAAAAAGAAATTTTTCTGTAGGAAGATGCCTTCTATGATTACTCAACTTCTCACACTTCATCATTTAACAGTGGTCAGTAATAATATAATATTGATAATAAATTTTGTGGTGCCCCATATAAGTTGCCAAAAGATTTTAATTTTTAACAAACCTGAAGTGGGGCATTTATGCATGCCTCATAGAGAAAGAGTAGTTGTGATACCATTCATCATTAATGTAATTTAGCAGATATGCAGAAGCGAACACATATTTTTTCAAGTCTCTTTGACAGAAACGTACTGAAACAATAATGGGTTTTGCTAGTTTTTCTTCTTAGGTCGGGCTTCAAAGTTATGCAAGTCATATAATTATTTATTTATGTCCATGAAGAGGGTAGATAGCTATCTATTCTATAAGGAGGGAGAGAGAGAGAGAGAGGGGACACATGCCAGCCTTTATCCTTTTAAGAGACCAATAGATGGATCCTCCAATTAGGTCTTCTCCAGTGTGGAACCGCCCAAGGCAATTCAGGTCCAGCACTGTCATATCATATGGTTCGTGACAATGAACCAGTAAAACAACATCTAAAACATAAATTCTTTGATGATGTCTTCCTTATAAAACTATAGATTAACAAATTAGAAAGGTCATTAATGGTTGAAGAGGATCATATAATACCATATTGTTCATGACACTGACTCGGTAACAAAATATATGCAAACAGTAATGCCCAAATCATATTTCCCTTGTAAAACTATACGTTAATGAATTAGAACAATCATTAATGGTTGAGGACCATAGCATAGTTACCCCTTTAATGATCAAGGACTCGTGAATTGATTGACACAACAGTTTTGACTAAAAAGTTACTTGGGAGTGCTAATTAATTATATAAAGAGATATTCTTATGCTAGTCTGTTCTTTCGTTTTTTCAATCTCTCAGCTATTTTCAGAAACTCAAATTTAAAAAATTCTTAATTAAACTGAAATATATATCTACCGTCAAATTAAATACATGAATACTGAATTCGAAAACCTGGTGACTAAGAATTACCTCTTAATCCATAACGTCTTTTGATCCTTAAAATTTGTATAATTTACTTACATAAATTAATTACTGAATCAAAAGTAGGAATTAATATTAGCAGTGTTAAAACTAGTTCAAGACCAAGAAATGATGTAAAGGCTCCATTGTCAGGATTGCTTGTAACGAGAGGTTGCACTTGTTTTGGATAATAATTAAGTGGAAAGTATTGGGTGGGATATATGTATGTAGTGGGTGATGTTTTGCAGCATAAGCGCCCACAAACCGCAGAAAACAATAAATTGTGAGAGGACATACGTCAAGAATATTGTTGATTGAAATAAGTTGGAAGTCGGCAAAGCCACATGGCTCATTTTGCCTATAACAATTTACATAATTCCTAGGGGCTACCTCCTTATATCAATCATTTAATTGCTTCACAACTGAGGTCGGTTCACCCACCTTCGTCTTCCTTTTTCCATCTATAGCTATATCATCAACTTTTTTACTCGTCCTTTTTCACATTTGCCTCTCTCCAATTTCAGAGAATTGTTTCTCCTGAAAATATTCCTTAGTATTGAGAAAACGGTTCCACAATAAATATATATATGAAATAATACAATCCAGTCTACTTCTTACATGCCTCTATTTATCTAATAAATTTATAATTAATTCTAAACTAATTGCTATAATAGAATAATCGGTTACATTTTCTACGGTGATATTATAAATTGCTATTGAATTTTATAATTAGTTTTATTTTAGTTATATATAATTTTAATTTATTTTATTTCAATCATTCAATTTTAAATTTAGTTACATTTAGATTATTTTAAATAATCTAAGAAGAAATTGATATTTTTTTCTTAATCGTGTATTAATTTTTCATTTAAAGTGACTAAATTAAAATACAATTAAACATGAATGATTGAGATAATATAGAAAAATTAATGACTAAAATAAAATTAAATGAAAAATAAATATTAACTGACAAAATATATACTATTTGAATTTTTTAGTAATTATATATCCAATTTGATTTATGAACGAATATGCAAGCATACATTTTATGCTTGTTTAAGTAAGAGAGTTAGTACGGATAAAATCTTATTATCATTTGTTAATAAAGTCTAAGTGATAAATTTGAAAAGAATAAGCATTCGTATGCAGAAAATTAATTTGAATTGGTTAAGTATCCCTGGTAGCGAAAGAGCTAAAGAAGATATAGTATTAGATTTCTATTGTGAACGAAGAGTCTATTTTCAAAACTGGAATTTCATGCTACAAAGATAATCAGATTTCCATGGTAGCAAAAGAAATGGTGAAAAGAGATACAGAATTCTTGGAACGCCTTGCTACTTTGATTCGACCCCCTCCTAGCCGACATTATTGTGTCATATAACAGGGTGGAGGAAAAGCAACCATGGGTAGATATTGGGGATACTTCTCTTTCATATAACTTTGATAGTGAAAATGATACCGTTTAATATTAATATTGATGTAATAAAATTCATATAAGAACAGATGAATAATATTAGGTCGTAAACTACACCAAAGTATGGAATATGAATAAAGTATCCCTTAAAAAAGACAAAAGAAACAAAAAAAGAAATGTAAGAGGAAATCAACCTTTCTGAATCAGTCATCAAGAATTTGTAAATCAAGAAAAGGCCATCTTTAGTTAGTCTCAGAAAGAAGTGCAAGTACCCATCACCGCAAACTTTGTGTAGTTCATATAAACTCCATTCACTGTTTTCTTGCACGCTAACTCAAAGAAGAAAATCTTATCACCGAGGATTTCTTCTTCTTTTTTTGTTTTTTCAAGCTTGTTTGGTTCATAAATTTGATATAACTATATTAAATCATTTGGTAAAAACTTAAAGAAAAATAACAACTGATAACTGATTTAATCACAACCAACTGTTGATTGTATCAGCTTTATTTTAAAACTTTTTCTTATCAGCTAGTAGCTATAACTGATTTGATTTTTTATTTATTTGAACACTATTTTTCTTATTAAAACTTATTGAGAATAACTTATTTTAAATTGATTTCATATAATTAAAATTTGATATTCTAATATAATTAATTATTATTTTGAAATTGTTTCTAATAATTAAATAATTATAATATTTAAATTATGGTATTTAAATTATAAATTTTTAGTAGTAAAATTCAAATTTAAATTTCTATTTTTAAAATAATTTTTATAAATATTTTAAGTAATAAATATAATTGAACTAAAAGAAATTAACTATAAATTTTTTAATTATTATAAGTTGTTTTTATTAATTTGTATCATTAATATAATATAATATAATAAATTATATTTAACTATAAATTATACATTGAATGATCATTTAATATACTAACAACAACCGTTAATAAAATTCTTCTAAACGGTTTAACTTATCAGTCATCAGCTACCAATTATCAGCCATTAGCTACCAGCTGCATTGATCAGTTGAAACAAATGAACCCTTTTTTTTCTTTTTTGTCTGTCTCTTCCAAGTTAATAAGGCTTTATTCTTATCAACCGGCAAAAAACTATGCATAGTTGACAAATGGTTTTTATTCTTTTTTTCTTTTAACTATCAAATTTTAAATAGTAAATATAATAAATACTAAAATTTTAATTAATTTGTTTAATAACTGTAATTACTCAAAATTATTAAATTCTTGATTGGAGATATGCATCACCATGATATTAAGTTTTAAGATTTAACTATTAAATTTATATTTTGAAAGGTAAATTATAATATTAAAAAATTTAAAAACATCAATCATGTAATGAAATAATCTTTTTCTATATATAAAAATCGAAAGCACAAAGGCTAATAATAATTTAAGAATATATTAAGAATATAAATATCAAATGAATAATTTATAGTTTGTTAGTGATAATTTAAAAATATTTTAAGAGTATAAGAGTCACTGTACTAAAAAAATTATTAAAAAACTAATAACTTATATTTTAAGTAGAAACTTTAAATTAATTTTTTTGACTTACCATTTTTAACTAGTTTTTAATTTAACTAGATCTATTATATTTTCAAACTATTTTTAAAGTAATAATTGATAAAGTTTAAGTTTTAATTGATAAATTGATTTTTCAGACCCCTCGTATTTATATTATTTAGGCATATAATTCATCCTCTGTTGGGTATTAGTAATAATAAACATGTTAGATATTACTTTTAAAAGATAAAAATAGACATCAAACATCAAGAAATATATATAAAATAATCTACTTATAATAATCATCAATCACGTTGATTGATTAATAAATTATAATTTTATAGGAAGAACACTCCACTCCGCGCATTAAGCCATATATCGACTTTATAGATGTCTTTTGATGAGTCTGATTATTTGAATGTCGAATTTGATATTTATTTTCTTTTCACCACCTTCGTAAAGGGAAAACTCAATATTTCTGCAATAGATAATCATAAAACTCCTATAGAAGGAGAATTCAAAATCTTCACAATTGAAGACCATAAAACTCCTCAAACTAATAAATAAAACTTCGATGAAGAATAAAAAAAATATTTAAAAAAAAAAAAAAAAAAAAAGAGGCTGCTAGAATTTTATTTTTGCTCAGACTTTGCATTTGATTATTGACCGGATGCAGTGATCAGATTAACTTTGAATTTAAAATTTGGTAGCTTACTCTCTGTAATGTTGTATTGTAGAGGGAGGGATATGCCTCAGAATATCTGGAAAAGCGTCTTCTTTGTTTGGATGTAATGAGCTTATTATTGTTACTATGAGAAAACAACTTGAGGAATTGTTGCACAATCTGCTGGGAACAAGAAATTAAATCCCAAGAAGAGGATGAGATCAGATTCAGAGATGACCGTCGATTAATCCGACTAATCCTATGCAACTTGATCACTAAAAATTGATTCTCTGCTCTTTACATATCAACAAATTGCTTAGTGTCTACCTCCCATTGTATTAACTAAATTAATAAGAATATTAACCTATAGTTCTAGAAACATCTCTTAGTCTCACCTTCGGAATTTGTCGTTAATAAGGCACCATCTCTCATCAGGACAATAAGATTCATACAAATTATGGATGTAAGCAATCATACTCGATTATTATAAACATCACTATATGATACAAATAAATTAATGTGTGATGTAACGGGAAGTTTTAACTATTTAGTTTAATTAAGATTTTTTCCTAATTGATTGTATTAGTTGTCATTTCATAATCTCACCAAGTTCAATAAATAAATAACGCTCGCGATTAGCACCCTTAGAAAGTATATTTGCTATTGGTTTTCTCCTCTATTTTTTTAGTAAAGATTAAATATATTAAATTTAATTTTTTTTAGTAAATAATATTTTAAATTTATATCTAAGTGTAAACTATATTTAATTTAAATCTTTTTACCTTTTTAAATTTATGTTCAAGAGTCAAATATGCCTAGTTTAATTCTCATCTAGAATGTAAAATTAAATCAGATATTTAAGTTTTAATTGAATTATAAAATTAAAAATAATATTTATTTTATTAATTTATTAATACAATATCTAACTACGCGCTATACAATAGCGTATTCTATAATTTAAATTTAATTGACCTAAAAATGATAAGTTATGAGTCTATTTGTTAAGAAAGTTGAAATTTGATTTATTTAATTTTAAAAAGTTAAAATTTTTAATTTTTTCAAATACGCTATTGTATAACACGTCACTAAATATTATATCTGTAAATTAATAAAATAAAAATTATTTTTAATTTTTATAATTTAATTAAAATTTAAAAATCTAATATTATTTCACTTTTCAAAAAATTTTAAATTGAATGGATTTGACTCTTGAATACAAGTTGAAGAAATTATTTATTTAAAAAATTTAAATTAGATGTGTTTGACTATTTGATATAAGCTTAGAGAACTATTTATTAAAAAGTTTAAATTGAATATAAGGTCAGGAGGCAAATTGACCATCCTTTAGAGATTTAATGTTAATTTGAAGATCATATTTCAAACGGAATTTTCTTTTAAATCCACTTATCTAAATTACTTGAGTTACACATTAATGAAATTATAAATTATTTTTTAATTAGTAAAAAGGAAGAAGTGACTAGTGGTAATAATTTTTATTAAAAGTTGCAATATGAGTTTTTTTCCACTACGAATATTCGTAGCCATAGCTAACTTAAGATGGAAACTAAGTAACCTCGAGATTAAATGAAAAATACTTAACTAAAACATGATTTTAGTGTTTTTATAGAAAACATATATATGCTTCAAGAATTGTCCATCAGATCTAGGATCTTATAATTTGGTGAAAGCGCTTCCAACCACTGGACTATCATTCTTCATGATAAACTATGTTATATATAATCAGAATTTGATAGAAAATACTGCTTCAAGTCGTGTACAATTGTCACTCTCCTTAAAGCAAAATTTACCCTTTATGTTGTGCAATAGAGAATTTGTAAATTCCTTCACAAGATAAATGAAGCCAATTGATTACAATTATTGCAGAATTGATAGAAAGAAAGAAGTAACTAAAACTTAAAAGCATTTAAAATGTGTTTTGAATGGATATAACTTCTTGAGGGATCGTCAACTACATCAAAGGACATAAATTAAAGTTGTGTGTTTTAGATAAAAGAGTAGCAATTATATTTTGAAAAAGATGCTATAAACTATGACTTAGTCAATACAGAATCTTAATTCGCATTTAAGATTATAAATAGACAACCCAACCCTTTAACACCCAACTAGTTGTAATTAAAGATAATTCAAGATCAATAAAAAGGAATCAGTATATATAGTATACTAAAAGAAAAGAAAGATCAATGGGTTCGGATTATCAAAACCAGATTCCGGTGATTGATCTTTCTAGTAGTTCACTAGACAAAGTCCGAGGAAGCCAAGAATGGGACATAGCAAGCAAGAAGGTGAAAGAGGCTTGTGAGGATTATGGGTGTTTCGAGGTGGTGTATGATAAGATATCCAAGCAAGTAAGAGCTGAGTTATTTTCATTGATAAGGCAGCTCTTTATGCTTCCAGTGGAGACCAGAAAGAAGAACTATAATCCAAAGCCTTACCATGGCTACGCAGGACAATATCCAGTAGTTCCCATTTATGAAGGTTTTGGTATTGAAGATGTTTCAAGTTACAACTCCCTCGAAGGCTTCGCAGAACAACTGAGCTGGCCCCATGACCATGACCAGTTTTGGTGAGTTTTAATTAATAAGATTTTTATATTCCATTTCTTACTTGTGGGTTTCGGTCAATATATTTGTAAATTCGCCATAATCAAACATGAACGAACTTCAGGTTCTTTCTGTCGACAAAAGGACCTGAAGTTCATGTTTAATTATACATCTACTCGTACGCGCAGGCACATTTTTTTCATTAATTATATATTATTAGGATCAAATATGAACATTAACCATTAATCTTTATTTATTTATTTATTTTTTTCTAATAATGTGTCACTCTTTGTTATTGCACCAGCAAAACCTTTAGCTCCATGATGAAACCATTGGATGAGCTACACGGTACAATTGGGAAGCTAATTCTTGATAGTTATGGTTTGGGAGAGAAGAGGAACTCAATCATGCCATGCAAGACACTTCTACGTATGATGAAATACAGAGCTCCACAACCTGGGGAAAATTCCACTGGACTCTTTGCTCATACTGACAAGCCATTTTGTACACTTCTTTGTGAAGATGGAGTTGCAGCCCTGGAAGTGGAAACTAAGCATGGCCATTGGATTCAATTGTCTCCATCTCCTAATTCCTTCATTTTCCTTGTTGGAGATCCTCTCATGGTATACTTATTTTATGGCCTTGCAAAACTTTTTTTTTTTTTCTTTTTGAGAATATAGAAGAAAGCCCAATTAAATAAATCAAATTACTGGTAGGATGGGGTTAGTATCTAAAACCTGATAAATATGCTTATTGTCTGCAGGCATGGAGCAACGGGAGATTGCACGCAGTGAAGCATAGAGTGATAATGAATGGAGACGAGGATAGATATTCCATTGGAGCTTTTCTAGTTCCAATAGAGGGAACAGTTATCAAACCACAGAAGGAACTAATAGATGAATGTCATCCTCAAATTCTGAAAGAGTTTGATTTTATGGAGTACTTGACCTTCTCTTCTTCTGCTGAGGCAAAGGCCATGGATTCAGCCAAGCAAGTCTTTGCATTTGCTGGAAACCAAATAAGGGAAAAAATATAACATACATATCTTCCTTCAGGACTTGAAGCCTCTCTACTAAGTTGAACCATAAAATAAGCTCAAAATCTTTTGTTATTGAATATATAATACAATATTGTTGGTTGTGTTTATTAGTCATGATGGGTTTCAGTGGTTTTTCTGTAATAAAATATTTGCTTTACGTTTGATTTTAAAATATTATTGGGAAGCGAATATCTATATCGTACTAGTGCAAGAAATTTTGAGTTTAGGATAGCTGACCTTAATGGATTAATGAATATGAGAATCCACTTGCCCTCTCTCTCAAGCTATGATTTACGTCACTGGTTACGATTCCATTGTAGATTCTTGAGAGCAATCTGACAATGGCAATTTTGGGAACATCTAAAAGGACCTAATTGAACAAAGCGTTAGTATTTGACCTCTAAAACACCTGAATCTCTACTGTTATGGCATTAGCAGCTTTGGTCCTTGAGTTTTGTTCCTAACCAGACACTTTAGTCCCTAAGATTGTGCATTTTTCAATTATATGTTCATAGGGAACAAACTTGCCAAAACTGCAATAGTTAACCCTTGAACAAAACTACAATAAAGAGTACCACAAGAAGTCAAGAAAGAAAAAAAAAAAAAACTCAATAATAGTAGAGTTAATAGAAATGGATTTGGATTCTTAAAATCTAGTCTCCGACATCGAATTTCACCAAATTGTGATAGAGGAAACCAGTAGTGGCAACATTTGTGCAAGAAGATCAGAGAGGCTGGTGGAAAAATTTTGGGTGTTGTGAGGTGGTCTATGATAATTTAAGGGAAGTTTTTGAGCTACCATTGAAGATAAAGAAGAATTAATTTTAATCCAGAGCCTTATCATGGGGAATATGATACAGTTCCCTTGTATGAGAGCTCAGGTCTCCCTCAAAGGCTTTACATTACTAAAGTGGAATCATGGGCACGTGCAATTCTGCTAAGAAATTTCATTATTTTCCTTTCTATTTCACAAATTATTGTCAGTTTCATAAAATGAACACTCGAGCCATCTTTTGTACTCGATTTAGGAAAATAATTTTATGACAATACATTGTAATTACAACCCACAATGAGCATCTTCTACTGGTCCATCTACTTCTTTTTCTTCTTACCCTTGGGAGGATGTTTGTAGAGAGTGGGTGTCTTTGGGTATTCTGGTTTCTTATCCTGAACAGTCGACCCCCTTGCCTCACAAATACTCGGCTAATGATCATGAGAACATGGGTGCCATGTTCACATTCTTACATGTATGATATCTTAATTCATTAAAAGAAAGACATTTAAAAGGACCCAAACAATCTAATATATATATATATATATACCTTGTAGTTCATTCTAACCTTGAAAAGCAAGTGCTGATTTCATTACAATGGATGTGTATCGTCAAATGACATCTTCCAGCCAAATCATTAGCTCAATAGATGAGTTACATCGGAGAATACAGACGATGATTCTTGGTAGTTATGGCTTGGAAGAAAAGTTGGAGCTGATCATGAAATGCAACACTTTGCTGAGAATGGTGAGATACAGAGCCCCACCAGCATATACATATGAATGAACTCACTGCCCCTTACAGATAAACCAATGTATACTCTTCTCTTCCAGGAACAAGTTTCAGTGCTCCAAAGTGGAAGCCGAATATGGAAAATGGATTAAATTGTCTCCATCTCCTCCTCCTTTTATCTTTATCGTTGGCGATCCTCTCATGGCAACTGTTATATATGGTTTGTGTAGCTCGAATTGTCATTTAGCAAGTAGTCGCTAAACAAATGTCTATCTTTCAGTCTGTCTAAGGTTCAAACCCTGGCACTATTCCTTTTAAATTTTTCTTTGAATGAATGCTCATTTTATACCGTAAAGATATTGGAAAAAATTAAGAATATCTGCTTAGCCCGTAATTTGTTCCAAAAAAACATAAAATTCATGCCTGGTTCTTTTGTAACCCAGGCCATACCAAATTATTCAAGAAATGAATGTTCGGGGAACATTCATTTGCAGAGGCCCGGACCAATGGAAGACTGCATGCAGCTAAGCAGAATGTGATGATAACAGAGGAGACAAAGATAGGCATCCCACTTTTGCAGTTCCAACAGAGGGGACTACAAAATCAAGCCACCGGAAGAACTAGTAGACAAAAATCCATCCCCAGCTTCTGAAAGAATTTGACTATACAGACTTCACCGTAAGATTTTCTTACTCCAACGAGGGAATTGTTATAGAAGATGAAGAGTCAGGCAAGCAGGTGTTTGCATATGCTGGTGGGAGCAAACACCGTAGGCAGCAACCACTCGCCAGCCCCCTTCCATTCATATCAGATGTATAAGGTGTAACTGGACCTGCTTTAGCAAGGGTATTACTTTCGTTTAATTTTTATGTTTGAAATGAATCAAACCAGCTCAAAATATATATGACCTGGAGTATAAATTTGAACAATTAACAATAAAAGAGATTGCTATTGCCAAATTATAATTATGATAAAACATAATTCTTCATAACCCATTTTCAAAATCGACTGACAATAGATGAGTCACAACATTCATTGAGTACGAGAAAATAGATACTTTTCTTTATTAATGAGAATAAAAAAAAAAAAAAAAAAACATAGTTAAAGGAGTGGTTGCAGAATTGCCACAACGAATGGATGGAATGAGAAAAGACAAGAATGGGAATAGCATTATTATCATTCTATTTCTGGTGTATCTAATTTATTAGGTATCCAGAAACAGAAGATTACCCTTTTGATAATGCGAAAGATTAAATTAACTTATCCATTTGATTGTAATTAATTAGATTGTTGGGACAAAATAGTATCATGATTGAATATATAAATGAAAAATTGTGAGTTTCATTGCATATAAAAATATTACAGATGGAGACTAGTTATAGTATATTGGTGATTAGATGGATTATTAGTTGATTAAATGGGTTGATGTTGACAAATGTTTATAAAATTTCTGCATTTATACGGTTTATAAGAGTGTGCATCCATGGATAGAGTAGATAATTCAATCTTTCATGGAAATGGGTTGATGATAATATATTAATTGTATTGAAATCATCAAATAATTTTTAAATTATATTATAATTTTTTAATTTTTAAAAAAGAGTGACTCTTAATATTTTTTTTTAAATATAATTAATTTGGACTAAGAAGTCTATAAATTAAAAAAAAAAAAAACTAAATTGAGCTAGTAATGACAATATCACTGGCTAAATTACACTTTATTGCTATATATTACATAGATAGAAGGCTAAATATCTCAATTTTTACTTACTTTATATGGTTGTATAATATTTTTATAAAACTGCCATTTAATCTTAAAATATTAAAAAACATATAAGTAAAAATATAATATGCCACATTAGATGGACAATAATTGAGATAAATAAAAAATAAATTATTATGTAAATTATAACAGTCTCATTCTACAAGGAAAAACTTTCAATTTTTATTGAAGTGATATTATAGATAATAATTTACATAATATTGGCAATTGTGTTGCAGTTCTGAATTACTTCAAATGTTATTAAAAGAGGTTATCGAATTACAAACAACTTAGAAAGTATAAATATTTAATTTCAAGGGGCTTATTAATTTGGTAGTTAACATTTAAAAAAAAGGAGATTGGATATTGTAATGAGTAGGTTAGGTTAGCTAATTTGTTCCCCAATCCAAAAAGGAGAAAGCAAATTGACAATTGCCTTCTTTTATTTCCTTTTACTTATTATATCTATATTCTTTTCATATAAAAATCATGGATCTTTAACCAATTTAAAATAACAGTTTAATTCTTAAAAAACTAAACATTAATAATTAAATTTTAAGATAATTCCCTTATTAAAATTATACTTTTTTAATTTCTAAATACTTTATAAATAACAATTATAACCGTGTATATATATATATATATATATATATATATATATATATATTTTACTAAAAGTTTTCAATTATATTTACAGGATTTTATCCATTTAACTTAAAATGAACTGTTGTATCTCTTATATAAATACCTGATTTTAAAATTAATACAGACAATTGCTTCTCAATTAAATGGTTAACATAATATATCCTATTTAAATAAATATCAAAATATCTTTATTTTAAAAATTAATAGAATATAATTCTAATATAAAAATAACTATAAAATCTAATTTTAAAAAACTAATTTATGCTATAAAAAATTTATCATTTAGAGACGACAAAATTCTATCACTAATTACGCTAAGTTTGTCGCTAATGTTGTTTAGCGACTGACGAATGATTTATTAAATTTGTCACTATTTTATTATATTATGGTGTGAATTTTTAGATAATGGTATAATTTAAGATTTCAAAGTTTATAATTTATAAGTCTTAAAGATTTTAAAATATCCAAAATTTAGAATTTTATTATAAAATTTCTATTCAAAAATATTATGCATAGAAAGACTTTAATTAATTTATAATTATAAGAAAGATAGTCCAGTATAAAATTATTCAATAATACTTTTAATAATATGCTATGTAGAGAATTTTATATGATTATGGGAAAACGTGCTGATTCTTTTACGGTCCTTTTTTATTATTTCTTTTCAACTTTTTTATACTTTTTTTAAATTATATTATGATATCTTTTTATCTTTTGCTATGTTTTTAAATTATATTTAATATTTTTTTCTAATATATTATAGTATAATTTTTTAAAATACACATCTTCATATCATCAAAATATACTAGTTGCTATAAAAAATATAATATCACAAGTTTACGAATATCAAATATAAAGATATAACATAAAAATGATAAATTTATTTAAATCAATAAATTTTAATCGGAAAGATAATTTGGTTGATCACTAAAATTTAAACCAATAAATTTTGTTGATCACTAAAATTTCCTGGGGATTAAACTACAAGAAAATTTGCAGTTATCAAGAGGGATAAATCAAATGAAAAGTGAAAATCACAATATACAGTTATCAATCACAACAATACAAATGTTTCAAGAAGTTTGGAGGAAACCAAAATGAAAAACTGTCCATGAGCCCATCAAGAAAGAAGCCAATATGAACCGATTGATCGAATAGGAAACCTGGATGAAGGAGCATATATTTCTTAATAGAGTACATAACATTACAAGATACAAACTCCACAAGAAGCTCGAATATTGATCTGTAAGTTAACGGCGGTGTTATGTAACAGATACAACAACAAGAA
Source organism: Ricinus communis (assembly GCF_019578655.1). Lineage (NCBI taxonomy): Eukaryota > Viridiplantae > Streptophyta > Magnoliopsida > Malpighiales > Euphorbiaceae > Ricinus > Ricinus communis. The sequence goes on from NC_063258.1 coordinate 31,446,304, forward strand.
CCAACAGAGGTTAGTGTCTGGGGTTATAAGGACCTGAAATTGAATAACCACAAAATAGGCAGACTAACCAAAATAAACAAGCTAAAAGCATTTAAACAGTAATGAGTAAATGCTTGGCAAGATAACCACATTATTTCCACAGCTTGACAAACTTATCATGACTGGCAGAAGCAACCACTCCTGTCACAGGTGATACAGCCAGGGCAGCAATTAGTCCTTCATGAGCTGCTAGAGTCATAGTCTTGTTCTCAGTCATGTTCCAAAGCTCCAAAGACTGTAGCAAATGCCAATAGGAAATCAGAGGTGTGAACCTTTTAACACAGATATTCAGCAAACATTACATTAATGGGACTAGTAGAATAGGTACAAATCGAAACTGCCAGGAAAAAGGTGAAGCCCAGTCACAATAAAGCAAAAACGAGAAGTACACTAAAAACTCAGTAGATAGTTAAACAAGTTAATAATAGTGATTTACAAAAAGGGAAAAATGAAAATCAAGACAATGCTTTCATAGGAGACACTCACTAAAAGCAGGGCCGCAGCATAAATTACATGTGTATTAACTATAGGAAAATCAAGCAATTACTGGATCAACCTTCCAAACCATCCATATACCCAACAAAAGTGACGCTGCGTAGAACATAAAAAGTATTACCATATATACAGAGAATGGCATTCAAAGTGACTTGCCTGGTAACAGCCAATGACTAGTAGTGAAGGATAAGTAGGGTGAAATACACAGGAGTGGAATTTGTTGCCATTACAGCTTAAGTCATGAACGCAATCACCCTCACTTCCTGATCCAAGTCTCCATACTCTCACAGAGTCCTCACTTACCGATGCTAGAAACTCACCGGAAGGATCCCAACAAACAGAGTGGATTGAATTAGTATGTCCCTACAGTTCATACACATTGAATAAGGCTTAACTATGCGGAAGTAAGGAGAGAACTGAATAATATGGAAAATCATGAGTAACAATTAAACAAAAGTATAGAACACAGGGAAATATGAGAAAATCATGAGCAACAATTGAAAAAAAGAATCTAGATTAGTTTAAGCAAACAAATAAATCTACATCAGTATTACTATCATCAAGAAACAAATAAAATGCGTGCTATATGATAAGAAATTTTCTGTGTCACCCCATAATGGAATTTCATTAATCAGATACTCATGATGTTTTGAGCTCCAGAAAGTGAAGATTAAGAGCCTCTCTAACACCAAAAAAAGTAAGCAAATTATCCATTGGTCAAAAGGTTATTACTAGCATCTATAAGCAGACAAAATCTGTTGTTATGAAAACCAAATTCTCCCCTTGATACCTGTGTACTCAATGATACTCACAATCAAAAAATTATTACCTGTCACCCAGCAGTAACGATCACCAGCATTCGGAACAGATTTTCTTAAATAAAATTTGCAAATAATTTTAAGCACACTTATGATGATGTATGACCAATTCATGATTTAAGATGAAGTCCACAAATCAAGAAAAAATTAGTAAAGCAGAAACCAATAACTTATGCCCGATAATAAGTCAAGATAGATGAAAGAAAATTTGAACTAACCTGTAACGAATGCCGGCAAGCTTGTGTCTCAACGTCTAGTATAGATACAACATTTTCAGCAACTGCAGCAAGATACCTTCCCAAACGAGGCTGAAATCTCATCTGAGCCGTACCACCCTAGAGCAGACAAAAAAAATGTAGACATGTAATACATATGTATATGTGTGTGTGTTTGTGTGTATACTATCTCTACTATCATAATTCAAAAAATCTAGAAAATATACCTTGAAGACTCTTGAACAACTACCATTGTTAATGCTCCAGTACCGTATTTCACCATTCCCATCGCAAGAGCAAATGAGGTCATCCTTAGTTGGATGGAAGTCTAATGACATGACAGAGGCTGAATGTCCCGTAAAATTACGTAATGAGAAACTAGGCTGCAAAACCATTCCGCATAGAAATTATTTGTCAATGAAGTAACACCAAAATTATTCTAAGACTCTCAATTTAGGTCCTGGCACTAGTCCACAGAGAAATAGGTGAGCTCGCTACAACAGATCAATTAATGACATTTTTAGCGTTACAATATGGCAGTCTGCCCGTATTTTCAAATAATAATATCTGCAAACTAATATGAAATGGTTAGAATGAAGTTGTTCATTTATTGTGCAGATACCATTATAGTTTACTGACATCAAATGTTTAATCCATGTATTTAGCAAATTTACTTGAGAGATTCTCTAATGAGAAAAAACAGAGTGCATGATGTTACAAGATAACCATAAGCACTGATCTATATATTGTCCCATTAAGAAAGGGAAAAACAAGGCAAGATTTGGCAGAAAATGGTAAAATGGCAGAAAGTTTTTACTAACGTTGTCAACATCCCAAACTCTAACAGTTTTGTCAAAGGAAGATGTGGCAAGGCGAGGCATGCTTGGACTGAAACGGACATCTGTAATTAATGCCGCATGTTCATCAAGTGTAGCTTTTGGCTTTAAACTTTCCGTGTACCACAACACAGCCTGTTTGGTAAATCATCAAACAAACAACTTCATTCACACTTTATAAAGTATACATTGAGCAAATTACTTTTCATCATTTCTAGACAACAATTTTGCTTTTCTTGGAAAATAAATCAAACTTTGGAATGGAAAAAAGGAAATTCAAGAAATATAATTGTTGATAAGAAATTGGCATCCTGTTCTTTGCCTCGTATTCTAACGCTCTACAATCTAATTAGTTTTATTCTTCATACTTGCCTTTTTATCATGGCCACCACTAGCCAGCAGTTTTCCATCTGAAGAGAAGTGGCAACAAATTACTTTGCTTGCACTTGCTCTTACAGAACTTACTTCTGTAAATGTGAACCCTGAGATCAAGAGTAGATTTCAGACTCAGTGAACATCATCTAGTTATAAAGTAATAGTTGAAATTTCTATTCATGCTCATTATTGATGTCTTTTGGAATGATAAATATATATCAGCCACAAAAACATCATTTTCAATAATCAATGGTAATGAATATCTGCAATCAATGAGCTTGAACCGCGTACATGATCAGGAAGAAAAACAAAAATAGAATCAACAAGGTATTAAAAATTTTGACAAATCACTGTTCAATCAGCATTTGCACACCTTTGCTGACATCCATACGCGGACCTGTATCTCTAGGATCAGTGTCATCATGGGATAAAAAAGAATCAACATTATCCTCAAGGGATCCATCTTCCACAAAACGATCCATGTCAGCCTGCAATTCAAGATCCTTATCATCCCACTGCCAAAATGGAATACCAATGAGAACTCAAGCAAGGAATTCCCAATTCCTTTACCAACACAAAATGATAAAAGCAATGTGCTAACCAACTGATTTGGCGTAGATGTAAGAGTGCCTGTGCCATCAGTGCCAAACATCACTAGAGGCTTAGAAGAACTACCACTGTGTGGCAAAGAAGGCATCGAGATCACATCTCCAGGGGTATGAGTTGAAGGTGTTGATGGTGCTGAACTTGGGGAAGGTCCTGCTGTATTTGCAGTTCCAGAGCTATTGGCAGGACCTGAAGAAGATACTGGCTGTTTTCTCTTTCTAGTCTGGCTTTTTGAAACCTTAAATTGGAACAAGGGAAACCATGTCAGAAACCTGCCCAAGATGGTGATATGTTATGATCAAAACTGAACAAGCTTTCCAATATATATTATGAACGAGGTATACAATGATGAACATATTGACTGCATCCCAGACTACAAGTAGAAATCTAGGAAGCCTAAATTTGAAGGCATTTTAAAACGATAATCATGCTTGAGAAAAAATAAAAAGAGTAGTTTTCTGAATAACATTTCTATGAATGCTAAATGCTATTTTTGATCCTTTATATACTGCATATACAAGGATACAGAAAAACAAAATTGAAATAAAAATTACTAGGATTTTTCATTCTCAAGTTCAGATCGGTAACTGGTATAACTGGCTCTGTGCTTGTGTAGAACAGAACAGAGGAGCATATTCCATTAAAATAAGTTCAAACATTACATCTAGAAAATCAACAGCATAAACAGCTCACAGGATACCACATGGACAGCATCTAAATTTAGATTTAACAGAGGCAACCAAAACAGACAGACCTGATCATTTCCTCGAAAAGAGTTGGACATGCTACCATCTACTGTGACACTACCAGCACCCCCCATCTTATCTTGCTGATGAAGATTGTGGCTTGAACTCTGTGACTGCTGATTTGAAAGAGCATGCTGCTGATGCTGTGGTGGCTGCTGTGGATTACTGTTCTGCTGTTGCTGCTGCTGCTGCTGCTGCTGCATTTGGGCCTGGGCTATTTTTAACTACATAGGAAGAAATTTTCAGAAAGTGCAAAGAAAATTATGAGAATGTGATAACACAAAAAGGAAACAACAAAAATACATGTAAAAACCTTAATCAGCATCTCTGTATCTCCACGAGGCAAGAGAGAAGCACCAGCTTGTAAAGGAGATCCAACATTTGGAACCACATCACCGACAGGGTTTACAAGTCCATCCTTGCCAAGCCCCCCCATATTCCTGTTGTTCCAAAGCATTCTCAATCTTCTATTCTCATCACTAGCAGATGGTGATGTTAAATTTTGCTGTGCAAGCATAAGCTGTTGTTGATGTTGTGGTGTCAACATCTGAAGTTGATGAAAGGGTTGAGGTGCCTGTACAAAAGGTTTTTGTTGCTGAAGAAACCCAGATCGTAGCTGATCCAACCCCTGAAAAAGGTATCAACAAGTTAAAATGATTCAAAGTATATATATATACGTGCACTAGAAAAACAAAAGCTGAAGCAGAAAAAAAAAATTCACAATAAAAACATTCCCGGTAATATATATCTAAATTCCATCTTATATCTAAGACATGAAGATAGAAACAGTGTAATAGATGAACCACAGAAAACTTACAGTGAGTGGCCACCCTTTTAAAGTCAAATTGTTACCACCTTGATTTGATCCTGAAACAATAATACCTTACTTTAGCCACTGAAATCTATAAGACATGAAAATCACATTAACCATATGATGAAAATTATAATTCCAGGGTTTCAGTTTGACAGAAGATGATTCCAGATTCAGGGTTCATCTGTATAGCAAGTGAACTAATAGTCTCCTTGAAACAAACACAGGTCTATTGAGATGCCTCAACAGGTGAAAAAGGATGAGCAGAATGTACCAGGAATTCCTATTAATGATGCCTCTGGGACGACAGCTCTGGGGTTTAGGACTGGGTTGACCTCACTTTTGATGTCCTAATTCAAGACAAAAATTTAGACTGAAATGAAAATGTAACATGCCTAAACTATGAAATCAGTACTGTGAGATACATACTGGTGTGGACCCTGGAATTTGTTGATTCCGAGCCTGAACCTGTGGGGACATTCCACCAGCTGTACCATGCAACACTTGCCTGAAATTAAGTAGTATACTTTAGTACAAGATGGTAAAAACCGAAGCCCCAGAAGGATCAGAGCTTATTTGGGCACCAGAATTTAAAAAGTCCATTTTGTTTTTTATGGCATTTAGTGACTGCAAATCCACATAAACCACTGATACAGAAATTGATTTGATGCTGCATGTAAAATAATTGTATTTCATCTGGGTGTTAAAGATATAATGAAAAGAAAATCACCCTGAAGGCTGGGGAGTTGCTGCAGACTTCAGTATTGAGGCATGATTTGGATCCAAAAGCTGGCCTACATTCTCACTGAATCTTTGCTGTAAAAAGTTTGAAAGATGGCTAAGCCAAGTTATCTATCTAACTTAAAAACCTAAAAGGAAGTTAGCCAAGGTACCTTCATTGCTGCATCCTCCAAGGTATCCCTTTGAATTGGTAGTTTTAATCTTTCTTCATACATCTTTGTTGCCAAGGCATTTGCAGTTCCAGGATTTTGGCGCAAGAGAGGATCATTTCCCACAAGTCCATTTGTAGAGCCATTTAGGAGGTGGCTACCATCCCTTCGCTGCTGTTGCTGTTGCTGAGGAGGCTGCTGCTGTTGTGGTGGTTGTTGTTGCTGCTGCTGCTGCTGCTGCTGCTGCTGCTGCTGTTGCTGCTGCTGCTGCTGCTGCTGCTGCTGCTGCTGCTGCTGTTGCTGTTGCTGTTGCTGAGCATGTCTTTGTAATAGGAGTTGTTGCATCTGAAGTTGCTGCTGTTGCTGCTGCTGCTGCTGATGCTGTGGTGGCTGAGCTTGCTGCTGCTGCTGTTGCTGCTGCTGTTCCCGTGCTTTAATCAACTGAGTCTGAAATTTTTAATATGTTATAATGTACGATGGATGTTGACTGTTGATACTATTTTACATCCAAGAACCTAAAAAAGTATCCTTCTAAAGATCAAGTCTTCTAAGAATTGAGCTATACTACTTATTCACAACCATACAAGACCATCCCATACAGCAATCAGCCGAACAGCATGCTTGTCATGTATTAGGTTTCTATTCATCCTACAAAATCACCAACTAGTTAAGCTTTATATAAAGCTGTATCAGGACCAATTGATAGATGTGTAGTATAGAACATCAACAGTCCATCATCAAATGACCTCTCAGGGAATAATCCTAGCTGTAAATATAAAAGGTTTTCTACATATGAAAATGAAACAGCCTCACCTAGGTCTCTGCACACCGAAAAATTTAACATAAAGAATTTCTAAACTACTGAACAAATTGAAAAGGATTCTACAGCATCTTAATTAAATCACAGTTCAAGAGGTGAGAAAGGAACTTCTATACAAAAGATCCATCGAGCCTTTTCATTCTTTCTTTGGTCTATGAGGGGGGTTGTTCAAGTGTGAGCAGGACTGCATGAACTAAAAAGCAAGTAACCAACCAGTGGACAGGTCCCTCCACCGCTTTCCACATACATACGTGTTGAAGAAACTTGACGTGATTGGAATCCAAGAGAAGATTATTCCTTTAAAATTCTAGCCAGCCCACGAAAAAACAGGTAAATCTTTTGATGGACAACCCAAGGATAAAACAACTGAGTATTTTAATTAAAAAAGAAAAGGCTATCTTTATCTGGAGTTTCTTTTAGTATGTGTGAGCGTCATGAAAGCCTCCTACAAATAACAGATTCAACAATGCCAGGGTGGTGGAGTGACTTGAAATTCTTCAGTAGCTTTTTGATCATTAATTTGTGTATCAGTTTAGCTAAGAAATGATATGTTTACATAAGCAGTTGTAGTTAACTATAGGGAGGGAGAACAAGATCACAACCTGTCCAAAAACTATCTGAAATGGAAACAGTTGTGCTTTTTAATGACTAAACTTTTGGCCATTACCATATCAGAGGATTTCTATGGGTTACATTTAAAAGTGCCAGAGCGAGAGATGACAGATAAAGATTTGGCAACCAGGGTGCCAGTTGTGCAATTAGCAAGCCTCAACATCTTAAACTCTTAATTTTCACACACAAAAAGGTTTTGTGCGATTAAGAAAAATCTAACGCCTTGAGACTGCCAGTCTGTCTCTATACTGCCTTGCATGAAACTCACTGCTTTCCTTACCCGCACTAGCACCCTCATCATGCACAATTAAAGCCTTTAAGATAAATAAATAAATGAGATAAGAGGGGAAAGAGATTCTCAAAACCAACCTCAATATAAGATGCAGCAACCTCCGAGTGCTTCTCATTTGTCCTAGCAATGAATATATCCCAAAAGACTGACCACCATTCAAAGAGAAAGCCGCCAGGTGCATCAATAGCTGGAAATCCGGCGTCAAAATCCCATAGCAATCAAGAAGTCAGAGATAAACATTTGAAGATCAATGACTTGAACCTTAATCTTAAATCTTAGATCAATAACTCCATATACCTACCAACAGGATCAGATGATACTTTTCCCTCGGCTTGAAAAGCCTGAGCAGAAGCCTTCAAATCTCTTTTCACTAGATAATCATGGATATACACATCTAACCTGTTCAATTAAAAAAAAAAAAAAAACACTTCATATCATTAAGGAGAGGGATAAAAACCAAAGTACAAAAATTAACATTGCCAGCATCATAGCAGCAAACGAGTTTAACAAAGCAAAAACTAAACCCAAAATCTTTTACCCAGTTGGATAAAATAGAGTCTGGTCAAGAAAATTGATTTACTAAAAAGAAGAAATAGACCAAATGGTATAGCGCTATAAAGAAGGGAAAAAGTAACAGAAATATACGAGTACAGGATCCTAGCTTATCCACAAACAAAGAAGAATCCATGTAGCCAGCAAACAAAGTCCAGCTCAATTATAGAAGGAACGCAAATACTAAAATCAAACAATCACCAAACCACCAACTAAAACCAGCTCTGAGAAAAGCTCAAACCACCAAACAGAAAAGACACACAACAAAAGAAAATAAAACCCTAGAATAACAATGCGAATGTAGTATCAAAGAATAGCCTCGAAAAAGAACATAGCTTTAAGTCCAAAAACTCAAAGAAACTGAAAATCCCAGCTAGCCAAAACACAAATCAAGTGACATAACATAGTAAAATATTGCAAGCGAAAACAAAAACCAGAAACCCAGATAGAAAGTTGTAACAATAAGAAGAGAAAATGAATAAAAATTACTAAAGAACTTACATTTTATCAGCTTCCCAGTTGGTCTGTGACATATTGTTGAATTAATAAGCTCAAACAAACAGTTCCTTTTCAATAATGTGGAAAATATAAAAACTAGCTTTTAGAGCTCTCTTTTCACCTCAACAATTTCAACCCAGAAATGAACATGCCACCAAATTCCAGCTACAAAGGAAAAGAAAAAAAGAAAAGAAAAAGAAAAAGAACTTTCAAATAGAACCCATAGACACAAACACAAAGACGCAATCTTTTAAAGAGAGAGATAAAGATATGAACTTGAAGAATCTATAAGAGGTTATAGAAGCTAAAGTTGTAATCTTTTTTAGCATATGAAGAATAAAGAAAGTTTTTTTAAGAAAAAAGTTTCTTAATTAAAACAAATTAAGAAAGAAATAAAATTAGAAAAGGAAAGATTGATAGAGAGACCTGCAAACCCAAAGAAAACATAATTTAAAATAAATAACGTTTAATTTGTTTATGAGAATTTCTAATTTAAGCAAAAATATATAAAGAAGAATTTTATTCTGTAGCTTTTGGTTGGATTGAGTTGCTGTTGCAGATATCATAATGACTTTTGATAAGGAATTTACCAGAAAACCCTTAATATCTTGTCAAATTTTAAGTCTAAAGCCACTGGTCTATAGACAGCTTTAACCTAAATGACTAAAATAGCCTTGGGTGTGAGCAGAATTACTTTAAGCAGAGGAAATTTGTTGTGTATAATGGGTATATTGGAGGAGTAATATGTAAACACATTTTCTCTTCGTTTCTGTTACCGTTCCAATATAGACACTTGGATTTTGCAGAATTTATAGATCAACCTTTAGATTGTGTCATTTTGTTATAAATTAACAGAAACTTCATGAATTTGTCTTTTGTACCCTGCCTCGGCTAGAGATTTCTTAAGAATGTTTCTATAAAAGAATTGGATTTCTTTTTGTTATTTATGGATTTTATATTTTAAATGTAAACATATTTTGTAATGTGCAATGCCTACAAACAACATAACTGTTAAATATATTACAAATGTATTTTAATGCTAAACGGTAGTAAATGTATAAAATTATATAAATAAATAAGACCAATAATAATGAATCACACGTTTATATTTTAAAAATATCAAAAAATTGTAAAAATAGAATTATTAAAATAAAATAACGAAATTTAAAATTAAGCTAAACTACTTCTTTCTTTATTAAAAAACTAGAACATAATAAATAAAAATATGTGAATAGAGTTATTGCGACACTCATCATATTTATTGAATTGTAGTTAGATATATGTATTAAGGATGTGATAAAAAATAATATGTTTAATCTATTTATTCTATTGGTTAGAATAAATATATATATAATATTATGATAAGTATAAATTAATTTTAAACATATTTACTAGCACTATAATTAATATTATATAACATATAACATATAAGTAAATAAATGTGGTTTTATTTTTTAAGTAAATACTGTCTATTTATTTAAATTAATTATTATATAACTAAACATATTTAGACATAGCATTTTTGAAAGGAAACATAATTTTATATTGAAATAATTAATTATTACTATTTTGCTTAAATAGGTTATGCATGCTACATTTATACACAATCTCATTTAACAGGTAAATTATATCATAGTATTATAATATATACATATAATATCGCTTAATTTTAAATTTTAGTATAAATTAATTAATTTATTAAATGTTGTGCTAAAAATGGCTATATCATATTTAGAAAAAAAACTATGGATGTAATATTTGGATTGCATTTATTATTTATTATTTATTTCTTTAATAAATAAAAAAAAATAGCAAAATTAAGAGATTTAAAAAAGCTTTTAGTTGATAGTGTGTAGAAAGGAATAAATGAAAGTAGAGGGGGGAGGCTTTCCACAAACATATGGAAGACAAAATGGATGTTAAATTGTGGGCATGCATGCCCCTATGAATATAACTAAACTATTATATTGCTTTGTCAATCTAACATGTGAAGACCAATTTTAAATATTTAAAAATAAATTCTTTTTTATAAATTATTTATAATTGAAGGTACATGCAGGCACTACTTAAATCTCTCTTTTTTTTTTTCTTTTTCTTTATATATTTCCTGTATCAAATTAAAGCAAAATCCAAGTCCAATAGTAATAATATTTCATTTTTTCATGATTAAATCTTAAGTTTATTTTCGAGGCTGAGTTTATAGTTTTTATTCCAATTTTGGCATATAGGGTTAATGTTATTGTCAAAAGTTTTCTTTTGAAATATGACCGTTTACTTGTAATACTTTTTCTGAAAGTGACTAATACTGTTTTGAACACGTAATAAGATTTTTATAAATTGTATAAATATATTATATCTACAATAATGCTTTTAGAAAAGAAAATTGTGATTCTTCAAATGCAATCCAACTCAATTCTGAAGCTTTCTTCATAATAAATTATTTATACTTTATAATATAATATGACTTAATCTATTTTCATGTCAACATATATATATATATATATATATATATATATATATATTCAATTTATAAAAAAATATTAAATATTACATCTTTAATTATTTTAATTTTTATTTATATTATATAATATATAACATTTTGTTAGAATTTAGTTTAATTATAATCAATTCCATATGAATTTAATTATATAAAATATTAAATTAATTTTTATTCTATTTAAAATATATAAATTTTAATCAAAACTTAATTGAGTTGCGAGATTTGGTTAGTGTTCTGTATTTATCTTTCCGACCCAATCCAAAACACACAGCTTCTCAGGTTTAGTCTGTTTTCAATTCTAGACACTTATCTATTGTCTTATCATTCGTTGGAGCCAACAATGTCTTAGTTCTATTTCTTCATTAAGAAACTAAAGTATTCAAGCCCACTTCCCCAGTTTTCTACTTATTCCTCAAGACCTAATGGTTTATGGTTTGGGAAATAGTTCATGGTCAATGAGGACCTTGGCCCAAGTTCTGCAAGAAGTATCACAAGTCTGCCCAATTAATGTAAGAACCCAAGAATTTCCATATATACTAAAACAAGGGCAAAATAATACATTATCAAAAGCTATTCTGGCTTGAAAGAAGAAGAAAATAAAAATGGTTGATTTTGTTGAAGTCATAGCTATGACAATATTCCTTCTTTCTTTCTTCTTTTTCTTTCTTTTCTACTACTAAAGAAAAAAGGAAAATTTTAATTCATGGCCTGAATTTGAGTATGTTTGTTGGGTTTTATAACATGGGCCGGGTCAAGTCGGGCCGTGGATGAGAGTGAGAAGCCCACGATGTTTATGGGTCTAGAAGCCTAGTTTTACTTTCAAATAAATCCAGACCAAATCAGCTTTCATTGTTGAAATGAAGAATAACATTATAACAAACAAAGCAAAGGAAACCAATATATCTTTTCTTTTTTGTCTATATGAATGAACCAACACACACAAAAAACAAAACCCATATTAGTTTTGATTCTGGCATATTCTAAAGCCACAAAGGGGATTGTCATTGGAAAATGACAAATTAATTGCATTGGGAAAACGTTGGCTAATTTGTCATGCATGCCCTTTTAGACTAGCTGATCAGGCCTATTTTCTTTTCTTTTTATTTTTAAATAATTTATTATTTTTTTAATATGTACAATGGAAAACTAGGGATTTAGATGGATGGTCAATAGAAAATAGAGAGAAGAAGGGTTGGCATTGTAAGGTCTTTCTCTTTCTCGACCTTGTGTTTGTATGCACAGTATGTAATATTCCTCGACTTGATCAGACTTATAACCATGGCAGATTAACTTTGTCCTCATCCTTATACTAGCTTGGGGCCACCTTCCCCCTATATCTATATGCATATGCATTATCTTGATTTAATTTATTTTTCTCTCAGAAAAAAGAAAAAAGAACAGTGATTTTATTGATTGAATTCTTAAGTTATTGTTTTAGATGATGTAAAATTATAGAATCATGTAATACATTTCTTAGTTTGGGCAACAGTCTATATTCTATAATACATATAAGGGTTTCTTTTTCAATTCTTTTATATTTAAATTAATAAATTTTAATTTAAATGGTGTGAAAATAATTTTCCGGTTTATAGAAAATTCAGAAAGGAACAAAGGAAATTGTAATTGTTTTACAATAGCAATTTGCAATGTAAACTTGAAAGTTGACCTTGAATTGGTAAGGGAAAAAGAAAAAAGAGAAAAAAAAAAAAAGAAAAAGAGGAGAAAAGAATAGAAGCATAGACATAAATAGAGTTAAGAGTTAGAGTTGGGGTTGTATCCATATTATAGAATAAGGAACTTACAAAAGGATATATATATAAGAAAAACCCAACTGTGAATATGAAAGACAAATGTAAATAAGAGGAATTGAAGCTGAACTGAGGAGAAATAGAAACATATTAGAGAGGAAGCAGTCAAGAAAGGTAGGCATTGAAAGGTCTCTCTCTTACTATCACATTTCTCCTCTTGTCAGCTGCTGCAAAAGCAACATACCACTGAGATCAAGTGGGCCCCAACCACACAGATAAGTTCAAATTAAGGGAAAAAATTCCCCTCTCTATCTAACTATATTATATAGGACCCTTTCTCTTATATCATCATCATCTCATCACTACCCAAGAATTTTCTTTTTCTTTTTTTTTTTCTAAAAAGAAATTAAATTGAGAAAATTACAGAGAAATCCTGAATCCAACTGTACTAAAATGACATATTATAAAATTTGTCCTTCTGCATATAATATTGATATGCAGTGAATATTAAATAGTATAAGGAGAAGCAATATTTACATAAATAATTTTTATTTATTTATTTTCTTGCATAATATCTCTCTCTCCTCTCTCTATGTGTGTGTATATATATATATATATATATATAATATAATATTAATAATACATGAATCTATGGCAATGGCATGCATGCAAAACCTCTAATCAGATCTTTGATCAGTACAATTGCATGCCATGTCATGCCAACCTATACTAGATACGCTCCCTGCATCGAACCCTGAGTTATGTTCTCCAAACCCTACAGAAACTAACCCAAAATAGTCACCAAGTACCCTCGGAGCGTGATCAACACGCGCCACTTCCCTCTAATACATTCTAGAAAATATCATGCACCCATTTCGTGGAAGCTTGTTTGATGATCACCACTGTGCATGGTGTACCAGTTAGTGAGAGAAACATGACATGTGGTTGAGCTTTTTTTTTATTTATTTATTTGTGCGAGGGCGCGCAATGCAGAGAGAAATTGGTATGAAGTGAATCTATCAATAGAGAAGAAGACTGATAGAGAGAGAGAGGTTGTTCTTGTTTTTGTACATAAACCATGCAATCTGCCTCTGTCTCTATCTCTCACACAGTCCTTTCACCTCTCTGCCATAAAAAAGAAAAATGTGATCAGTAATATAGTAATACTATAAGGCAAAAGAATAAAGAAAAAAAAAAAAACAAGCAAATAAATAAGGAGTGACGCAAGATTCTGATCAGTGTAACGCGTGCTTGGAAGCGTGTGATGTGGATTTCGAATTCAATGCTGAGAGAGAAAACCCTGTGGTTTTTCTTTTCCCCCTCCTAACTTGGACTTTTCTTATGGCGGCAGAGAGAGAGAACAGAAGAAGAGGGTATTCTTCTTCTTAGCATTGCATTGCATCAGCTAATTCAAGCTGCAGTATCATAAGAGAGAGAGCTGTCAATCCTTCGTACAATAGTCTATGCCAAGAGGTCAGAGCCCCATCATTGTCTCAATTATCAGCCCCATCTCCATCATCTCACAAACATATATATATATACACACACACAGATACCCAGTGTGTGTATGCATATATATATATATATATATCCTCTGTACTATACAACAAGAAAACAAAGGGTAAGTTAATATGAGCCATTACTGTGTGTGATGACACACAGCACATACACATATATATACAGGGTTAGAGCCAAGGCATTGGCTGCCCATTGAAATCACTCGTCCCTCTATATACATGTAACGTTATAGGCTTATACTTCACGCCTGTTACTGAATTTCTGGCCACCGAAAAGGATACGTGCCTTAGCACTTGTTTTGTCGCCTAATCATTTAATTAAATTAACCTTCAACAGAAAACATACACATGTATTCATTGTCCTTTCAACTCAGAATCTACCACTACCTTGCATTTTTCACATTTGCCAAACCGTGGTCCATCAGTTGCATGTATCAATGGATACATGTTATTAATTTAATTTAATTTATTTTAATTTTATTCTTATAATTTGCTTTCATAGTATATGCGACGGATCCTATATATAAATAAAATTAGTATGTTAATGTGTTGAGGATTAAATTACAATAATTGAAAAGAGAAATTCTCAAACCTGAAAAATCAATCTCAACATTAAATTTATGGCCACCAGACTAAATTCTAGTAATTAGACTGTTGTTGTATGATTAAGGTACAATATCCTAGTACTTTCAGGATAATGTATTACCTAATTAAGCCTAATTATGTTGTCTAATTGATAATTAATATATTTGACACACACAATAACAGTAAAAGATTTATTCTGACCTTTTTAAAAAAGTAACGCTTATGGGAATAAGAATTATATGAGTTAACGCATAAATAAGGTCCGAAAAATACATTTACTTTTAAACCTAAAAAAGAAAAAGAGAAAAAATACTCATATATATTATGTTATTTACTAATATGTTAGAGCTTTCCTTTATTAAATACTTCCTGCAAGCATATAATGGACTCGTTTCAGTAGTCTCTTTGTTAAATAAATTCAATCAAATTCTCAATTTTCAATTTGTTGTTAGTGGTGCTAGGTTATACTAAAATGGTAGTGATTGTAGGCGATCCCTGTGCTCTTAGGCCCGTATATATATAGACACGCAAGGAGAGGAGATGGGTTAAATTAAATTAGCAAGAGGAAAGCCAGGCCCAATTGATGACTTGGTTTGCCACTAATTACAAGACGACACGTGCATGTTTAACTGTATTAACGATGCACCAAGAAACGAGACGATAAGGAATGAGGATTACCAAAAGTAGGCTAAAGAAAGGTTCGTATACTGTTACTGTAAACAGCCCAATTTTAGGCAAAAGGACAGAAGAAGTAGCAGAAGAAGAAGGAGAAGAAGAAAGAAAGAAAGAAAGAAAGAAAGAAAGAAAAGTAAATGCGACGTTAAAACAAGTCTTTTCTCTTTGAACTTCCAAGGGAGTACACGGCTACATACAAATTACAATACAATACATAAATACCCTTTTTCAAAAAAGGTTGTTCTCTCTATTTGGAATTCCACTTTTAAAGACTTGAAAGAAATAACCTAAAAATTAGGTTTTCATTATTGTATTCTGATATCAAAAAGAGATACACCAGCCTTATATTTATACTTATATGTAAGACTTTGATAGAAACTAAATAACAAACTCTTAATAGCTAGACTCTAAATTTAAAAGATAAATACTTATCATATCCTAAATTTAAAAGATAAATACTTATCATATCCTAACAACTCAAAATCTCAACACTCCTCCTCAAGTTGGTGCATAAATATCATACATGCTCAACTTGCCTAGACACTTAAAGAACATGTGACTCGAGACTGCTTTGGTAAGGATATCAGCCAACTGATCTTCAGAACATACTTTAGGCAATTTTATGATATTCTCATCCAACTTCTCTTTGATAAAAAATCTGTCAACCTCTACATGCTTTGTCCGATCATGCTGTACTGGATTATAAGCTATATCACGTACTGCTTTATTGTCACAATACAATCTAACTCACGCCTCGGGCGTAACCTAAATCTTTCAAAATTTGTTTTAACCATAAGGCTTCACACACACCAGCCATTCCTCCGAACTCACCGTGACTAGACCGGCAACAACATTTTGCTTCTTGCTTCTCCATGTCACAAGATTTCCACCCACAAACGAAAAATATCCCTGTAGTTGATCAGTGTAAACCTCTATGTTTTGCCAATCCATATGTTGAGTGAACAAAATTCCTTTCCAAAAGTGACTTCAAATACCATAAGATTCTTATGACATTCATATGTCTTTCTCCAGGATTATGCATGAATTGGCTAGCAATACTCAAAGTATACGCAAGATCAGGTCTTGTGTGAACTAAATACATTAATCTTCCTACAAGTCTCTGATATTTTCCTTTATCAACGGGTACTTGGTCTACCTCAATGCACAACTTCAGGCCTTCCTCAATCGGTGTGTCAACTGGTTGACATGTCGACATTCCAGTTTCATGCAATAAATCCAATGCATACTTCCTTTCTGGGATGGGAAAAATTCCTTTATTTGATCTTGAAACTTCAATCCCAAGAAAATATTTCAAGCAACCTAGGTCTTTCATTTCAAACTCTTTGGACAAGTATTCTTGTAATGCCTTCCTCTCTTCTGGATCATTTCCTGTAACTACCATGTCATCCACATAGATAATGAGAGTCAGAATCTTCCCATTTACCTTCTTTATGAATAAGGTATGGTCTCCATTACTCTGATGATATCCAAAAGCTTTCATAGACTTTGAAAATCTCCCAAACCATGCCCGTGGAGATTGTTTCAGTCCATACAATGATTTCTTCAACTTGCAAACTTTCCTATTCTGCATTGTTGACATACATCCAGGTGGAAGCTCCATATAGATTTCTTCGGATAATTCACCATGTAAAAAAGCATTCTTAACATTAAACTGATGTAATGACCAACCCAAATTTGCAGCCAAGGATAATAACACTCTCACAGTACTGATTTTAGCTACAGGAGAGAAGGTTTCAGTGTAATCAATCCCATAGATTTGAGTGTATCCTTTTGCTACCAATCTTGCTTTGAATCGCTCGATTGTGCCATCTGCTTTATACTTTATGGTGTAGACCCAACGACACCCTACCCGATTTCTTTCCTGGACAATCAACAAGCTCCCATGTTTCATTCTTTTGCAATGCTTTCATTTCATCGTTCATCGTACTTTCCATTTTGGATCGGGATAAAGCTTCCTCGCATAATCGTTAGGAATAGATACAATAGATAATTGATTTGACAGTGACTTATTTGATTCTGACAGGTTATGATTCGACACATAATGACTCATTGGGTATTTAACTTTACTAAAAATTTCAGGCTCATAACTAAGTTTAGGAATACCTCTGGTGGATCGTTCTGGTAATCGTTTTCTCGGTAGATCGGGTTCAAGAATAGGAATATCTTCAGCAGGTGATTGGCGTGGTATTTCAGCTTGGGATTCAGGGTCTTCTTCACCTGAGGACTCTTCTTCAATCGATGGAGTTAGATCTTCTTGCTCAATACGTATCCTATGATTTTCTGAGTGATCACCAACACCATTATCAACTACTTCATACTCCTCCTGAAATTGATAATCTAATGTCTGAATTTCTTCATGTCTCTCCTCCGGAAATTCAGACTCAAAATACATCACATCTTCATGATAGACTACATCTATGGATATGAACATACGTCGAGTTGGAGGATGATAACACCTGTACCCCTTTTTATTTGTTGCATATCCAAGAAATACACATCTTATTGCTCGAGGAGCAAGCTTATGGCGGTGATGTTTATGAATATGTACAAATACTACACAGCCGAAGACACGAGGAGGTAAGTTTGATGTTGATGGAGCAGTTGTAGTATCATTAATAACCTGAAAAGGTGTCTGAAAATCAAGAGTCCGTGAAAGACTTCGGTTAATTAAATATGCAGCAGAAGTAAGAGCTTCTCCCCAATATGATAATGGCATTTTTGCATGAAGCAATGAGGCACGAACAACTTCTAGTAAATGCCTATTCTTCCTTTTAGCTACCCCATTTTGTTGGGGTGTATAAACACATGTACTTTGATTGACAATTCCATTTTCTTCCAAATAATGCTTCAATTCAGAGTTATGGTATTGACCACCATTATCGCTGCGAAGCACTTGAATATGTGCATTATATTGAGTCTTAACATGTGTATGAAATTTCTGAAATAATGCACTCACATCACTCTTAGATTTCATTAAGCACACCCAAGTCATCCTTGTGCAATCATCGATAAAAGTAACAAACCAACGAGATCCCCCCAAAGTTGAAATTTTAGATGGACCCCAAACATCAGAATGAACAATCATAAAAGGTAAATGACCTCTATTAAAACTTGATGAAAAAGAGCTTCGATGACTCTTGGCAAGTTCACAAACATCACAACGAAAAATAGAAATATCAATGTTGTTAAACAAACCAGAAAATAACTTTTTTAGGTAGCCAAAAGAAGCATGCCCTAGTCGTCTATGTTGTAACCAGATTTCTGCTTCATTTTTTTCCTTCTTTGGACCATCCATTGCAAACGCATGATGCAACTTGGAAGAAGTATTCGATTGCATGTCCAAGTAGTACAAATTCCCTCGCCTAATACCACAGCCCAATCGCTTCGTTTGGATATCCTTAAAACAACAGAAATTGGGCCAAAAAATAATAATACAAGACAAAGCTGATGTTATTTGGAAAACAGATAAAAGGCTGTAATTTAATGATGGAACAATTAAAACTGAGTCTAAATTTAAGGAATTGGTGGCAGTAATAGATCCCTCTCCAATAATTGGAACCTCATTACCATTTGCTATCAAAACAGATTTTTGTAAGGATGGTCTAAGTTTCTTAACCTGTCCAAAATCAAAGGTCATATGATTTGAAGCACCAGAATCAATTATCCATGTATTATCACAAACAGATGTAGAAATATTAAACACCTTACCTTCCTTGCTTGTGGTTGCTACTAATATTGAAGTTGATTCAACATTGTCCTCACTTGTTTTGGTTTCAGCAACAGCGGAAATCAGGGAATTCTTAGCTTTCCTTCTTTGTGATCCTCGATTCTGATCCCACCAATCTGGATAGCCTACAAGCTCAAAGCAATAATCTTTGATGTGGCCTGACTTATTACAATGAGTACATTTTTGTGTGGACTTTCTTCTAGGCCTGAAGTAGACTTCTGACGTAGGATTTCTCCGCGAACCTGCTCAAAGTGATCATCCAGTCCGGCTAAAAATATATGCACCCGTAGTCGTTCAATAGATTTTTTGTACGCAACCACATCATCAGGATCCTTCATGACCACTTTGTCTCTGTGATCCAATTC
Source organism: Ricinus communis (assembly GCF_019578655.1). Taxonomy (NCBI): domain Eukaryota; kingdom Viridiplantae; phylum Streptophyta; class Magnoliopsida; order Malpighiales; family Euphorbiaceae; genus Ricinus; species Ricinus communis. The sequence goes on from NC_063258.1 coordinate 31,466,047, forward strand.
CTGAAAAATTGCAGTTAGTTCTCCAAAATATTCAGAGAGAGATCTTCTATTCTGTTTGGCTGCAAATACTTTCCGGTTTAAGAGAGCTCGCAACTCATCAACGCCATCATAGAAAGCTTTTGATAAAGCGATCCGGATTTCATGGGCGTTGGATAAGCGTAAATATCGCTTCATAATCTCCTGGACTCATAGACATTAGCGTACCATCTTTTCACCTTTTGGTTTTCAAACATACCACTTTTCATACCCATCATCCGATTCAGTGAGGTGGTTTTGTTTTTCCCGAATATAGGAAAGCTTTTCTCTTTCAAAGAATATGCATTTCCATTAGTTGAGACCATACATCATAATTTGATTCCGTAGCGTAATTTCGCATTGAATGCTCCTTGGATTGAATGATAATAGGTTTCGATCCAGATGGTTCACCATCTCTACCACTCATGTTGTTTTAAGTGTTCCAAAGCCTTTTTTTTTTTTTTTGGTAGGCTCTGATACCAACTTGAAAGAAATAACCTAAGAATTAGGTTTTCATTATTGTATTCTGATATCAAAAAGAGATACATCAGCCTTATATTTATACTTATATGTAAGACTTTGATAGAAACTAAATAACAAACTCTTAATAGCTAGACTCTAAATTTAAAAGATAAATACTTATCATATCCTAAATTTAAAAGATAAATACTTATCATATCCTAACAACCCTAACAACTCAAAATCTCAACATAAAGCAATAAAAATAATAAAGAAAGGGCTTTTTCATTCTTTTTTTCTTTACCGAAGTTGGCAGTATTATAAACTTCAAATTAAAAGAAAATTTCTCATTTATTTTTTTGAAAAAAGAAGAAGATGATATTGCCATATCTTCGTTTATACACTCTAATATTGAGGAATTATAACAAAATGTAAGGCCACGCTCAACTGTACAGTCATCGAAAAATTTGAGCATTGATAGTCAAGAAAGTCAATCTGCCGAGACTTCCATCAAGAAGTTTTGACCTAAAATAACACCATATTAGACTTAATGAATCTAGCAATTATATTCGAGACAATAACAAAAGTTGATTTAAACCCCCGAACAATTTGGAAAACTAACAAAGTAACGTAAAAACTCTATCATAACATCACAAATATATAAACTAATCACACGTCTCTATCTCGTAGGCAATTATAACAGAATTGCTGAGCTGAAATATTCTTTTTTCTTTTCTAAGTCACCACGCTCGATGGTTAGATATATAAACCTCTCTTCTCATGCACAATTGATTTATTTACTATTCCATTATTATTACTCTGCTAAAATTATTTCATAATTCTCACTTAAATCCTTAGAGTGTCATTCTAGATATAAAATTCAATGACACATCTCGTTATCTAATCTATCTAGGCTCCAGATGGATCTATAAATATCAAGCTATCTCGTCCAAAATTTCATATATTATAATCTTAAATATTTACTTAAATAAAAAAAAAATATTTATCCTCATTTTATAGATATATGAATATGTATAGGCATATATAGTGTCATCCCTAAATTCAATAAAATTGATTTTTTTATTTTATTTTTTGATTTATATGTTCGACCTTTATACATGCATTTTTATCTTTTTCTTTACTCATACGTTAAAAATTAAATAAAGTGAATATGGATGTATATATAAATATAAAACACAATTTGAGGAATTTAATAAAGTAAAATAATAGTTAAAATTTAATTAAATAATAATAATAATTGATAATCATGCATGAAATACATGTTTTAGTATATTAATTTGATTAGGATGAAAAAATATGAACAATCGAAATTGATGAAAAGATCATCATACATATCAAATAAGGATAAAGATTTCTCACCCGTGGAGGAACTTGGGACAACATGTTTGATGACAGTTCATATAGTCCTTGCTATTTTTGGATAAAAATTTTATCTTCTGAATTAGAGGGACAATATGATCAACATTAAGAAGTGAAATTTGACTAGAAGACTAACACCCTATAGCCAACACATGAATAGAGACACCATAAGCATTATATATATACGAGGAGTGTGACCTACATCATGGGTACCATACATTGAACTCACTATTTTTCTCTACTTATTCTTTAGATCTCTCTGACTTAAGCATTGGTGGGTAATTTCTTGCCGGATGGACCTTAAATTTGTTAGGCGATTTACCAATAATTGAGACGTGTAAAAAGTTAAATTGATAAGATTTAGAAAGGCAAAACAATTATACTCTTAAGTTAAGTTATGGCATCAAACAAAACTATTTTATTATTATTTAGTTTACCATGTGTTGTGTAGGTAGAGTAGGGGTAATATTCAACTGTAATTTCCAACATTCTTCACTTGGGCTGAGTGAGATAGGTAGTTTCTAAATGGCAAAGGGTGAATTCATTGAAGAAGCTGTAAATGCTCGCTCTGCAGATTCATGTTACTGAAGTAAGTACTACTAATACTGCACCATGTTTATGTCAATACAGACTGATAGTTGAGATTCTTTGAGAAAAATCATAAAAGAAAGGTTTGCGTGGTCTAGTGGATAAGATTTTATTTATTTATTTATTATTTTCTAAGAAAAATTGATAAAAAGAAGAAGCATAAAAATAAAGATAATTAAATTTGTCAGATAAATCTCAGCTTTTTATTGCGATTAATAAGCAAGAAGAAGAGAGAATTAATTAAGGAAAACGAGTCTTTGCATGCATGCATGCCCTTCTGAACAGATAGATGCATTTAGCATTTAAACTAGGTATTAAGAATATATGCAGTATTACTACAAAAGATTTTGTTGATCTTTTTTCCTTTTTCTTTTTACTTATTTATTTTGGTTTTGGTTCTTCTTCATTTTCTGATAGAAATAAACAAATGATATGAAATCTCTCGTACCTCATTTGGTGCTGCTTTTATGGCAGCAGACTTAAGCACGACAAGCAAGAAGGTAGAAGGCAGTTGTATTAACCAGCAACCAATTACTTTAGCTTTGAAATTTTATCTATTAAATACAATATAGTATATATTATTATCATTCTTTATTTCCCTTCAGATTATTTAATTACAAATGTGTACTTAATTTCGATAATATAGATATTATGCCGGTTCATGATTTTTATGTTATTATATAATGAATTAATTAATTAATAATCTCAATTTTAAAAATTATACTTTAACTATACATTTAATATTATATTAATTGATGATTTAATTTTCTAATTATGTAATAATTTTTAATTCTAAAAATATTATTATTGACTATATTTTTAATATAATATGTTTTTTTATTCTTGATAAATATTTATTATTTTCTTAAAAATATTATTGTGTTGTGTAAATTTTTATGTTTATTGTGTAAATAGTATATTAAGTAATAATAAATTTAATACTAAAAATAGGTATTTTAATTTTATTTTTTATATTATATAAATCAATAGGTTACCAAAAAACATATTTATTATAGTAGTGGCTTTAATTTTATACATTGATTAATAAATTAATTAATAGATATGTTAATATAATTCTCATATTTATCTCATTATAAAATCATAAAACATTAGAACTTCTACTAATACAAACAATTAAAAAATATTGTAAATTATTATTATATTTTAAAATATGATATATTGTTATAATATATAAAAAATTCTATCCAATTTTTTTATGTAAGATTATTTTATTTTATGGTTTATAATTAAAATAATAACAATTTTCAAGTATTTATGATAGGTAATGGCATAAAAGTGAAATAATTTACAAACAGCACTAAGTGAACTAACAATTAAAAAATATAATAAATTATAATTGAAACAAATTTAAGAGAAAAAAAAAATATTTAAGAGTATTTATTTAAATAAATCTGAGAGCAATTGTGCATAGTGGGTGGAAAGAAATTAATTAGAATCGCTTGTTAATTTCAAATACTAAAAGAATAGAAATTAAAAAGGAGAGTGGTCAGTTAGTACGGAGAAGTTTCTCAAGACTTTGCCATTAATTTATAATAGAGAACTTGTTCCGACTGGTGACGCACGTGCAGCTTGCAAAAACAAATTCTCAATGCATGCCATGTTTATAATTTTTGTATTACATGGGATTTTAGAACCTTTCATCTCTAACAACATAGAATTTTAGTAAGAAATCTCAGCTTTTACCGTTTAGTTAGGTTATTCCGTTAGAGCTTCTTGCCATGCAACTTAAAAAGAATTTTCCAAAATTTTACTAAAATAATTTCTTTAGGGTATCTTATTAACTTCTTAAATTATTATTTTTTTCTCTATATTATAGAGAGTAAATTTAAAAATTATGAAATTTAAGAGCACCATCTTCGATAATACTCTCTATATGTCTTTCTATTAAATTATAAATAATTAGTATTTTTTTTATTTTAATTTATTTTAAAATATGTGTGTATTTCTAACAAAACTTTTTATACTTTGTAAGTAATTTTTTGTTAATAAAATAAAAAAGAGAGAAACATGGAAGGAGAAAGAATGTAATTTATTATTTTTTTAAATAATATAATATATATAAAAGCCACTTAAAATTTACTTTTTCAAGTCATTGAATTTAAAGAGAAAAAAATATGTCTTTTAAGGATAAAATAAAAAATCTATTGGAAGTCTAAATTTTGTATATACTTTATAATAGAGGAAAAGTGTGATTTAAGAGCTTCTTGCGATGCAAGAGACTATTTAATTTTTTCTCTTTCTCTAAAATAATTTAAGAGTTATATTTTCTTTTATAAAAATGACTTTTAAAGATATTTTTTTAAGTATCTATATTGTTTTTTCTTACTTATTCTTTTATTAATAAAATTTAAATAGAGAGTAAAACTTTTTGTTAAATTAAAATAAAAAATTTAATTATATATAATTTAATAAAAAATATTGTTGAAAATACTATTATCTCACATGACTTTGCATGGCTAGCTAACATGTTGAATAATTATTGGGTAATATAAATTGTAGTTTCTCAATGTAGAAAAAGACTAAACAAAAGGAATGAGGAATTACAGTATATATGATTTTAAGGAGTATGTATGGTAAATACAAATAAAGCTGTTCTACATATGAAACTGAATGAACAAAGTCTTAGTCATGAAATTATTTTGTACAAAGTTAACAAAGATACATGAGAAGAAGTGGATGTCAACCCTTCATACAAAATTGGTGCATTTACAAGAACCAACCAAATTAACATAAGCAACCCCCCCCAAAAAAAAAAAAAAAAGAAGAAAATTGAGAATTAGTCCTGCCTCCTGAACAGTAAAATCTCCCATGTAAAGAAAAAAGAACAACCCTATTCTATGAAATTTACCAATTTTTCTTCTTTTCAGAAAAAGAAAAAGAAAAAGAAAGAACTGATTTCTTCAAAATCATTTACTTATGATCTTTCCAAGCAGGATAACATGGGAATTCCAAGATTTAGTACTGCCCTTGATTGTCCTCCATTGCTCAGCTATACCCTGAGCAATTTTGACAGCGTCAGAAGCCGTTCCCAACAGTCCTCTTCTAGTGAACCCAACTGTGTACAATCCATTCTCTCCTTTCCAGCCGTTAGGAAAAGGCGTTCTAGGCATCCCATCTTTTGTGAAAAAATCACATCCCTGCCATCAGAACATTCAATTAGCACTATTATTACATTTTACATTAGTGTTACTAAGTTTCAAAATCTACATTAATTAATTATAATCTTAAAAAGAAAGTGGTAACTGCCCATTTCAAACTTCCCTCTACAGCATAGCAAAAAGGACAGTTTTCTAGGTGATCTGTAGCAAATTGCATTATGTATGTATATATCATGAAAGCAACATATCATAAAACCCCACAAACAAAACAATTCTTTCCTATGGAGAAACAGAAGAGAAAAAAAAAAAGAAAAAAAAGAAAGAGGGTACGTTCCAAAAAAGCGTAGTAACCCCAAACAGAACCTAACTGATTTTATTCTTTTTTGCATGGAGAAAAAGGAGAGATTTTGCAGGCTTCTGGCTTCTGTGCATGTGTCCAAAGGCAGAAAATGATGGATGATTCATATAAGAGAAGGATAGAAATAAGACTAAAAATAAAAGGGTATGAACAGGTCAGGTTTATTTATTTATTTTGTATTTTAATTCTTTTACCTTGAGCCAAGTAGGCACGTTGCTTTTGTACCCAGTTGCTAGGATTATTGAATCAAACTCCTTTTCTTGTCCATCCATAAATCTTACACCATTCCTTGTTATCTCTTTTACACCTTCCATCACCTGAAACCTTAACAACATTAGTACCAAAAGTATTGCATAAAAAGATTTAAAAAGTAACACAAGCTGCACTTAAACAATAATTTTTCTTTTTTAAAAAAGGGTGGTTTCGTTTGAGTCTCTTCCTCATTATTTTGTTGCATATTCATCAATTTCGTACCTTAATTTTCCCGGATTTTATTTGAGACAATGCGCCAACGTCGAGGACCGGAGTCTTTCCTGTGACATTTTTCAGCTCAATTGGGCCAGTTTTTGGGCGCCGGAGGCCTAATTGATCAGTGTTGCCTAATGTGAAATGAGCCGCTAGTAATAAGAACTTATCAACGAGTCTTAAAGGGAGCCACTTAAGAAGAGCCATTGCTATTCCGAAAGTTGACATGCCAAACATCTCTCTAGGTAAGACGTGCACCTGTATCACATCAAAAAGAAAAAGAAAGAAAGAAAGAAAAGAACTGAAAATTAAATACCCGATAACTTCAAAATTCTTGCGGATTAATAAAAGGAAGAAAAGAAGATTGACAGAGATGACTTACTGTGTTTCTAACAACCATGTGAGGAATTGCATTGTACCTACAGAGGTCTAAGCTAACTTCCATGCCCGAATTACCGCAGCCAACAACTAAAACCCTTTGGTTCTTGAACTCAGAACCAGACTTATAAACACTAGTATGAACAACAGGACCGCTGAACTTTTCCATGCCAGGAATTTCAGGTATTACGGGCTCAGCATTTTCACCAGTTGCAACGATAAGCCAAGAAGAAATGTATTGTTGATCTTGAGTGTACACCCTCCAAAACCCATTAATACTGTCAAATTCAGCTTTTTGAACAGCTTGATTGAACTTGGGTTTGATTGAGAAGTGTAAAGCATAGGATTCCATGTAAGATATGAATTGGTGTTTCGTTGGGTATTTAGGGAAATTATCAGGAAAGCCAAGGAGTGGAAGTTGACAAAACTGTTTAGGAAGATGGAGTTTAAGGCGATCATATGTTTTTGTTTGCCAAAGAGAAGCTATGCAGTCACTTTTTTCAAGAATTAAAGAAGGAACTCCATGTTGGGATAGACAAGCAGCTGCTGCTAAACCAGATGGTCCTGCTCCTATTATGATGGGTCCTTGAATCCATATTTCTTCTTCTTCTTCTTCTTGTTTCAAGTTCAAAAACATAACTTTTTCTTGCTCTTTACAAGAAGCCATGTTGAAAATCCCAAGAAAATTTAGAAAAAAAAAAGTGAAAGAAATGAAGATTTTCTCTTCTTTTTTTGGTCAAAGAAAACAAGAAAAGAATAATAGTAATATAAGAAAAGTAATAAAAATAAAAAAAGAAGATCAAAGAACCCCTTATCTTTAACTTTGCCTTATAGTTGCCCTGTTTCTTGAATCAGTAAAGCTCTGTTTTCTTTCCTTGTGAGCAAAATCTTGTCAAAGATAGAAAGCAAAGAGAAACAACAGAAGACTAGATAGTAATAACAATAACAATAAGAAGAAGAAGAAGAAGAAGAAGAAGAAGAAGAAGAAAGAAGAGAGGCGCGTGGAAGTGTTGTTGCACAAGTTATAAGAAACTTATAAATGCATATATAGAAAGCAGAGACTGTAAAACAGAGAGGGCGTTTGAAAGAGAGAGAAAAGTGAAGACAGCAAAGAGAGAAGAGAGGGGGATGGATGGGTTGTGTGTGTAGTAGTAAGGAAATGAAATGAAGGCGTGAAGTTAAAGGAAAAGGATTTGGTTTTCTGTTTCTCAAGGTTCTTTCTTCTCAGTCTGTGCCTGCACTGCAGAGGTTTTCTCTTCTTTTCTAATATTTTTCTTTTAAAGAGGTTATAGTGGAGTAGTAGTAGTAGCAGTAGTAGTAGGCAATGGGTGAAGCATCAGATATAAATACATTTATGTGACCTCCTCCATTCAATTTTTCTTTCTTTCTCTTTTCCAATATATTTATTATCAGTCCTCATTTTTCTTTTTTTAAATATATATTTGGTGCCTTGCTGGTTGCTGCTACTCTCATTTAACAATACCAGCGGCAGTAAAGGCGCTTGTTAGGAAAGGCGACGGACAGTCCAGTGCGGATTGGGCCTTTCTCGTACTCTCCATGCCCTGCTTCAAGAGCCTAGGCAAGGATCGGGGTCAACATTGGAAATGAGTAAAGGAAATTATATGTCCAGTTCTGTAAAAATGGTTGAATGTTTAAAAGAATATCTGAAAATTGTATTTACCAATACAATGCAACCAGATCAAATATATATGATAAACCATTATAAATAAAATCAAATCTCTTCTTTTGGGTCTTAATTTTAGGATCCTAATTTTGGAATGAACCCTAAAATAATTTCGCATTATTGTAATAATATGGGCAAAAATTATCAGTTCTAGTTTTATTTCGTACATTACAATTTCTTTTTTGAAAGGCACATTATTATACATTAGTTGAGCTTCCATTTAAGCATATTGGAAGATTTTTGCGTATTAAAAATTGTGGGGTTTAATGTGAATTCGGGTAGGAAATAGGATATATGATCAAGTAGTTTCTGGTGATGTCTGTTGCTCGAGTATTGCATCAATATGATGTTAGAAGGCTGTAGCTTTCCATGCTCTTTCTGGACAGTTATTTCATGCCATATGATGATATGATGCTAAATATTATTCTTTTCTATAGTTTTCTTCTTCTTCTTTTTTCTTTTTCTTTATTTCCTTGTCATAATTATACATTTTAGTATCTTAATCTCAAACTAAATGATTACGACCTGTAAAATATATTTCACAAACTCGATAAATAAGAGTATAAAAACACTCTTATTTAATTTATCTTTCCCGATTAATATGGTTAAATGTAATTTCACGGGCTTAGTAAACTTCTATTTTCAATTCTTAAACATAAGAGGCCAGTCGGAATACAAACTATACAATAGAAAATAATTATTTCTTTACATTAGTTATAAAAAGTGTAAATAATATAATAAAAGGTGATAATGTATTTACATTCACCATAAAAATAAAAAATATCTAATGTGAAAGAATTTATGATTTTGTCACTTAAAATAGGTGTCGGATATAGATTTATTTATTTATAATAAATTTGTAGTCTCTCAATCTACATCTATATAGCCAATTAGACTAATTTTTTTCATTATGGTTAACGATAGTATCCTCCCTAATGCTGACAATTAGAATAAGAGGCGAGTGGACATTTTTCCGGTTTGTCCAGATGAGTGTGAATCAAGTTTTCATGGTTTGGTGGTGTATCCTTTTGCAAAATGGGCACTGGCGTGCTTCTTCCGTGGGTTTTGTTTGTGGCCTGTCATTGAATTCTTAAGCTAGATCAAGTTCATATTTAAGAGGTGTAGGTTGAAAAACTGTTGTTCTGTTGTAGTTATTTGTTAGGGTATTTGGAACCACAAAAATGATATTGTGTGGAGAGCAAACTGTCAACTGCCAAACCATATTGTATCTACTGGTGCTTCTTTTATGAGTAATTGAGAAGAGGCACAGAAGAAAGCTGGTCTGTCCAATAATATGGCTGTTAATGAGTGAAGCAGATAAAGCTGCAAATGAGCCGAGCCGAACCGCTCGCGAGCTATTCGAAGCTCGGTTAGCTTGTGTGAATTTGTTCATCGGGATAAATGAATCGAGCTCGAGCTTAATAGTGTTCGGATTATCTGAGCTCGTGAGCTGGCTCATTAAGGAGCTCGCAATCCAACGCATTTAAGGAGCTCGCGAGTCGGCATGTGTATTAGTACGTCTAAAAGTTTGTGAATTAGTTCAATAAATTATTTTAAAAAATAATTATTCTAATTGAAATATAAAATAAATATATAGATCATAATACTCAACTTGTATTACATTTTAATAATAATATGTATAACAAATTAGACTTTAATTATAAATTTACTAATTGCATAATTTTAGTATTACATAAACAAGTGCTAGTTTAATAACGTTGTTAATTAAGTTGACATTTGATTATATACATTTAATTATTATTAATATCTTACTAATTTATTTTTTTATCATAAATTAATTTAAGTAGAATAATAAAATAAAAATTATGTACAAAAATAATATAATTTTGTGTATAATATAGTTAATTTAAATCAATATAAACTACGTTGCTTTATTATAAACTACATACTTAGTGTTGAATAAACAAACATTAATGGTTATGGGATTAGAGATATTAGGCTAGTTCTTGATATTAGGCAATTTGCTATTACTATTTCCTTATGAACTTTATTAGTTTTATATCTAATGAATGAAGTTTTTTTGATCAATATGTCTTCATTAGTTTCAATTCTAATTATTGCTTAACCATCATATTAAATTAATATTTATAATTGTCATAAAAATATTTAGATTATTACATTAAAAACATCATTTTTGTTATACCTATGTTGATTTGAAAATTTTTATTATTTCATTAGTTTGAGTAATTAAAGAAAGACAGAAACATCATCTTTCATTCATTATTTTGTTCTTAGTGTGTTAATAAGAGAATACAAAACTGTTAATGAAACTAAATATTATTATTATTATTTATTATTTGATTATTTTATGAAAATTTTTTTCCCAAAAATTTAGATTAAAATATTTAGATCTATATTTGATATTATTTATAATAATTTTGTGACAAATTCTTTAAGGAATTGTTATTTTATAATTATTTATTCAATGTATTTATGAATAATAAGTTTGATTCTACGATTTGGGAGATTGCACCAGCAAAATTATTCCTTATGGCTCATCCATTTCTCTTCGCCTCATATATTATTTGTCCAGTACGGTTCCTTCTATTTATAGGAATTGTTGAGTGAATAATTCTTTTGATATTTTGTATTAATTGTGGAAAATATGTCCGAGTTATATAACCTATGTATCTATCTTATTAATTAAAGGTAAATCCTACAGTTCACTTTTTAAATAGTTTTAGATTAAAATAATATAATTTGAATTTGTCAATACTGATACTCTATTATTTATGTTTTTAAAAATAATTAATGAGCTTTGAATTATGATATTTAATCTGACTCATCATTAGACTAACACACTAATTATAATATTATCCATAATCTCGTTCTTGATAAAAAGAGGGGCTTATTAGAAATTAAATCGGAAAAGGTTGTGCGAGAGATGTCTCGACCCAAGAACTATAGGCTTAGCTCATTATACATTTATTAAATTGGTCAATCCTAATAAACCATAAGATATCCAAAGTGCAAAACTAAATAAAACAATAATTATTTTCATATTAATTGAATAAATGTTTTTATAATGTAAAGTATAATAAACAAATTTAATTTGTTAGACAGTTGAACCAAATAATTTCTTCCAAACTTGTTGATACGAAGCTTCGGATGTTAGAAATTTTGTCTATTGACTTTTCTTATAAAATAATTAATTGGCAATTAACAATTTTGCATCCGAAACGAAAAAAAAAACAAATAAGGAACAATTAACAATCCGAGTGCGATAGACGCGCTTGGAGAGCAGTAGTGGCCGGGTGCATTAACGGTTTGCCACGTAGATTATTCAACAAGGTGCCACGTGGAAGTTTGAGGGGGATTGCGCTAGTTTGTTTTGCATTAGGAATACGGCTTGCCACGTACTATTTAATCCATCAGCAGCCGTCCGATCTCGGACTTTCCACGCGGGTTTTTAATAGGTCTTCTTTCTTTTTCTTTTTCGTAGAAAAGTTTTTTTAATTTCTTTTCCATAAAACTAATTTGGAAAGCTTTGTGGGTTGCAAATTAGAAAATTCGTGGAAACCTACTATTGGCAATTTAAAATAATTTAAACACTAGCGTGTACCACCGGCTTCCAAAACATTAATTTGTGCAAGTAAAATTATTTAATTGATTACTAAAAATTTAATGGACTTCCCACAAAATAATAATAATAAAGAGAACTATATACATTGCACATTTCAAATTCTACCAGTATCATCCTCTAACTCTAAATATAAATTAGCATGAATTTGGACTGAATATATGTATAAAATGATTGACATATAATTGAATAATAGAAACAATACGTATACATTTATATGAAATGTGTGTCAACAGGTGTCTATATCTGTTTTTTTCTTTTTATTATTGATAAACGGATGAGCTTTACCAATGGATCCATGAAGAGGGCATATTTACAAATTACAGAGAAAATAGGACGAAAGCATTGCCTGCTTTGATGATCAAATTAATAGTTTGTAAAAATAATAGAAAGTTGGTGACACTCTTTCTCATATTTCAAAGGAAAATGTTCTTTTTTAATTGTATGTCGGTCTATTGATAAAAAATAATTTTCTATTAAAAATAAAAAAAGTAATCAATTAATTAAAAATTTACAAACTTATTTCTTTAACACTGAACCATAATCCCAAATTTATATTTGTTGAAATATTGAATCTGAAATTTATATTTGTTGGAATATACTTGTTGCATATATAAAAATTCGTAATCATAATATATATATATATATATATATATATATCGTATGGTATTAGATGCCATGTCCTTAAAAAAGAAGAAGTTATCTTCTTATATATGATCAATGCATCATGTCGCTTTTTATTTTTTAAAAGTCGGTGCCTTCAGGATTGTTTCTTGCTAAACTACTTTGTTAACTAAGTGGTGGCAATTGACACCTCCAAATAAAAATTAAATACACACATCAAAACCCATTGCAATTGCTTAATTACTCTCACTTCTTTTGTTTTGTTCTTTGGTTCATAATGATATCTTCAATTCTTCACCTTTAAAATGCTGAAAAATTTGTAACATTTTAAATATATGCATGGAGGGTCTAAATACTTAAACATGGTGTTGGCAGCTCTTAACACGTCTTGGCAGGCTACAAATAAAGATAATTATAGAAACCATACTCAAGAACAACAGTATGTTCCTCACTCTATGCGCCTGGCGCCACCGATTGATTGCAAAATCGGTCACTTAGGAAGGTTACAGCTCTGGTTCTTTTTTTTATTTATGTATTTATTTAAGAAAAATTGTTTTAAAATGGACTAAAAAACTATATACTAAATTAAAGATGAAGGGAGAAGGTGGAAGATGTTTGAAAGGTGGTTGTAAAATTTGAGGCGTCAACTGTTGATAATTACATTATGCACTATAATAATAATAATAATAATAATAATAATATAATATATGTGAATTCAGAACTGTAATGCGTCACCATTTCTCTTTGCTAAGCAAACTCAATATGATCCCCCATTTTCACTACAATGGCATATAACATTTTCCCTGCGGTTGTTAAGAATAAGTCATATTTTATTTATAGGGAAGTTTTTGAAATAGATTTAAGATATCAATCTAACAAAAATAACTCACATTAAATAATATTGCCGCATCACTTGAGGTTGTCTGTAAGATAATGTGGCATCAATTATCGGGTAATTCAATGTTATTGGATACATTCATCATTTAGTTATTATTGTGTTACATATCCTATTTTACTTCTCTTATCTATTATCAGCTGCGTATATTTGAAATAATTTTAGTCACACACCTGATGACGACGTACTGCATGCTTGTATATATATAGAGAGAGATATGCGTATTTTACACTTTAGTATTAAATAATTGATATATAGCTCATTATTTAAAACTAATTAATATGTGTCAATCATCTATCGGTTTGATATATATATAAAAATAAAATTTTTATCCAAACTTTGTGTTTATCCTCACTTATACACCAAACTCACAAATGATTAATACATATTCATTAACTTTAAATAATAAAAATATATGTTAATCATCCAATATTTAAGTGTAAAACATAAATATATATGTGTCACTCTCCTATTAGTTGTGGTGTATATACCAAATTTAGATAAAAAAATTTCCGTTTACTGATTTGAACATTCAAGTGGTTGTTAAACTCTTTATATAATACTTTTTCTATTGAAAAGATTAGTATTCTCGTATCAAAACTCATCAAAAGTTCAGCAGAAACCATCAAATTCTCTCTCTCTCTCTCTCTCTCTCTATATATATATATATATATATAAACGCATAGCTGTGTGAATTAAGAATGAAAACGTGTCCTATGCTACACAATAGTGGTTATAGCCAACCCTAAATATTTTATCTCTTAAAGACTACAGCTACTCGTGCATGTGTTATATATATATATTTTAAAACAAAACAAAAGAAAACAATCTAAGTTGGGAGACACTTAGGTTCTTATGATGTGTTCGCTCTTTTCCTAAAAAGAAAAAGAAAAAGGAAAAGGAAAGGGCAGCAGCCCTATCTTGAGAGAAATATTGAGCATGCAGCTGTCTAAAGCTAAGGGACAAAGATGAACAGGTCGGGCGTGGGATTTAATTAGGCGTCAAAGTATAAGACTATAATCCTAGCAAACGTCGGTTAGATATGTACTGTTTGGGTACGTGGATCTAAGCAGCTTCGATCCACTTGGTTTCCAATTCTTAGCTGTTTTTAGAGATGTTTGTCTTTCCACATTGATTTTAACTAATATCAATCTTTCCATATTCTATGCTTGTTCAACGTCCACTTGAAGTAAGGGCTTTTTTCTTGCAAATACAAGAAAATTTAAAATAAGGAACCATCCTGATAAAAGAAGATTTATGGGCAGGTTATCCAAGTTCCAAATATAAGAATTCAATAGCATAATAGATTAGTCCGCACATGCAATATCTGTACTATTTTACGTTGACGAGCATGTTTTATAATACATTGATAATTTACAGATAACATCGCTACGAGAATTTTTGCCTATTCTGTATATATTTTTTCAATTATATATAAATAAATAGATAATTAATATTAAATAATTAAATATACATTAATCATCCAAAATTAACTTAAAATATTAATATATACATATTATTTTATTATTTATTGTAATATATATACAATTAATTTATTATTTATACATACAATATTTAGTCACTGCATTAATTATTTCACGATCACATACTTATTTCTTAATGAAAGAACTGTAAATGGTTTTAACTAATTGTAAAACCTTTGTTTACTCGTGGGTCTCGAAAATTAGTAAAATAAAAAAATGGAATAAAAAAGAATAACTGTTATATAGAAATTACTGGTAATTATTTTATACAAAGAAGATTGTAGACAAAACGCAAAATCCTTGTCTCGATTAATAGTAAAGCTTAAAAAGAAATCATGTCTTCTTTTTTTGCAAATATTTAATCTATGATATGGCAAAAGAATAATTTCATTTTCCTTTGTAGTTTTGTTGTAAGACTGAAAGTACATTAATCTAAGTACATTTGGGTTGACAAATTTTGAAATACGTAGAATTAAAATCTATAAATTATTAAAAATAATTATTTAGATTAAATATAACAAAAAATTATAGATTTTTATTTAAAATTAAAGATAATTTTAGGACAAAATAAATTTATTAAGGTCAATATTGAAATAAAAAATAATAATTTTAACAGCTTACTATTCTTTTAGAATTATGGATTTTGGACTTTTTTACTCTTGGTAAGGAAATTAAAATTCTAAAAAATGAAAACTTTTGGAAGATAATGATTTTTTTTTTAAAATTATGGATTTAGATCATTTTTTTTTTACTTATCAAATAATAAATTTAAGTTAAATTTATAAATTTTATAAAGTCTTTATCTAAAATTCTTCGATGGGTCGAAATGACACATAGTCTATTCATGTATGCTTCACAATACAACTTCATTTTTTATATTAATGAATAAAGAAGGAAACATTCCTTCAAATATAATATACACAATGCATCTCGATTAATTTTAGATCCATGCACCAATATATATATATTATTTTTCTAGGATTGTCTTCACTAATGTAGTTGGCTATCAATTCAATGCATGATAGCTCGAATCGAACCGTTTAACATGGCTAGCTAGTAACATTTTAACACAAAATATTTAGTGAAGATCTATAATTTAACTCAATTATCTTATATTAATAGAGCAATGATGAACACTATACATATAGTATGCGGTAAATTAATCCACTAATTATGCTAATCTATTATAATATCGAAAAAGTGATTCAGAATCATGTGATGATAATGATTTAATTTGGGTAAGATTGATAAACTATGTCAAGTAATTAAGTTATCCAAGATCCTAAAAAGCATGAAAACCCAAAAAAATAAAAATAAAAACACTAGGGGATTTACCGACAAAGGTAGTGTTAGATCAAATGTCAATAACAGTTAACTACTTTCTGCCATTATAATTTTAAAATATAGTTGTGTTTCTATCACCTTTAATCAGTATAATATCTATGTTTAATTGATGTAAACATAAAGTATATATTATTTAAAACCAAAGGTGAAATATAAAGAATATATTATTAACTTTTTATTTTTATTTTTCTTAAAATATATATGTGTAGTTGAGCAATTCATGTGGCAAACTGTAAAAGTCTAAAGTCATTACCAAAACATAGGTTAATAATGAATCATATGTAGAGGATGGTCCGCTAGCTTAATGCTATAGTACTAATTAATAATTGGAAGACTGAAACCATCATTAATTATTTGTTTATGTAACTTTCATTTTTCTTTTCCACATGCCAGTGGAAGAACTGAACAAGGCGTGGATTTCATCATTTTTTCCATCTTTATGCTTTGAAACCTTTTCGTTTAAAAAAAAAAAAAAAACAAAACTGAATTATCAAGAGTCAAACTTCTTAAACTGAATCAACTGCAAAATCGAATTGATGATGGAGCAGAATATATACTTCATTACTTTCACTTATCTAATCTTTTACCTATCAAAATATATTGTATCCATTAATTTTTTTTATACATACTTCGTTTATGTGTATATCTCTACTTATACGTCAAATTAATAAATGATTAATATATATTTATTAGTTTTAAATGAATAGATATTTTTACATTTATTTTTACATATATTTATATTCCACACACATATACACACACATATATATATATATATATATATATATATATATATATATAGTTTAAATAAATATGTATTCTAAACTAATGGAGTGCAAACATCCAAAGTAAATTAATATATTATAAATTTATCCATAATCAACTAATAATAAATCAAATTGTTTTAGAATTGTAAAATTTAGTAGGTCAAATCAATAATATAACAATATGGATTTTTTTGAATTTTCATTATTTAAGTGAGTAAATATATAACTATGAGGAGTTACACCACCGTTGATCTCAGTATGAATTGCTTGCTTGTGATGAGAAATAAACTCAATACAACACCTAAAAATTGATTCTTTTCTTTAATAATATAATTTAAATAGTTATATCATTATTTTTTATGGTATTGGGAATCGTTGATATAAATTTTGTATATTTATATATTATAATGTTTGTCTAGCGTTTCATGTATTATCTTTTTAGAATTTCACTGCAGAAGGTGATGAAGCGGCAAAACATTCTTGTAAAAACATCTTCCAAGTAGCTAATGGTCTGAAATTGGTACAAGCATGTCCTAGATATATATACAGTGCTAGAAAGTCCTTATCCACGCAATAAGATTATCAGGATCCTCTCTCTCTCTCTCTCTATGTATAGATATCCTCTTGTCGTCACAGTTGTTTTGGCAGACTAAAATGGTGATTTGCACCATGAAATCTTTACATGTATGGCTCCAACAAATGAAGAAGATATCTTAGGAGGGCGAGCCCATCTTTGCCATTAACTCTGTGTGATTAATACTATTCATAACTCACAATTGCTGCTGTGAGATCAAAGAAAACAACAAACTCCTCCCAATAATCCTGTGCGGTTTCCATGCATTCCCATGTCCAAATACAATTACCTGTAATTACGTTTCGTCCTCACTATTCAATATTCTCAGAAATGAATCAGAACAAAGAATTGGGATTTTGTTATAGTGTTAACTCCGAAAATGATCTTTCAAGAAAGCAAATAAGTTTTCCTTTTTTCTTTATTTCCACCGTATATATATTTTGACGCGATAACAATAAATATTCGTATGAGATTTGCCATATTTTGCATTTTTATCCTTTTTTTCTTGAAAAGAAGAAGAAGAAGAAGAAGAAAAATATGGACTCACTCGAGCAACTATTGATATATCCATTAGTGGAATGTAAAATAGTCAAAAGAATAAATTTAATATATTACATATTATCTTATAGTTTGATCTGAGAAAATTATTGAAAAATATAAAATTATGATGCAAATTAAAGTAATTACAACAGAAAGCTTTAATTTGTAATAATTAATTTAATTATTTACCTTGAAATATTTTTAAAATGAGACAATTTTGGGTAAAGATTAGAAACCTCGCCCATTAAAAGTCCTTTTTTTTAATTTCTTTTCAATATGAGAAGAAAAAAAGAAAAACATTTATGTTTATAGTCTTAGAAATTTTCCACATATGGAACTGTAAAAGGAGAAAAATAGAGAGAGAGGGGTACTGAGACAGAGCAAGAGATGTACGGACACATATATAAATCATAGGGCCAGGGTCAAGTTTGCGTCACGGGTTATCCCCGGCCCGGAAGGCGAGGCTGATGTCACGTGACCTAAGCTCACCGTCACTCCTGCAAGTCACGTGTCATTAACTATTTCGTCTCTTCCTATAGAATCTCAACAACCCTTCAAGTGGTGTAGTGCAAGTGTACTGCCCCTCTGTCTGTGTCTGACTGCCGAAATGACCAAAACAGCCCTCACGCCTTCGACATTGATACCAGTAATTAAAGAAAAAAAAGAAAAGAAAAACACTCTTTTATACTTGAAGTGACCCGTTTTTTAGTATAAGGATTAGTGAAGTTTGATTTGATTTGAGAGGTTAATCTCGTCATTTGCAGTAACAGCCACGCGTCACCAGGCCTTTCACTGTTTACTTGCTTGTTATGGCAAAGATTTGACTGAAGCGTGATGGTAGAATCTTAGCCGTTGAATGGCCCTGATAAAGAGGCATCACACGGACTTCGGGGTTGATCAAACGGCTGGGGAGTCGACACGAGTCACAATTATGACATTATAATTAAGAGATTGATTGTGCAATCAATTACTGTCTTTCATAGTAACTGTTTATTTTGCACAATCCGAGGCGATGACATAATCCGGAATTTTGAGACTTCCTCATCTATCATGATTTGGTCTAATCACCCTAATTATAATTTTACATCTATTTAGTGAATATTTTTATTGTTTTTTTATTGCTAATGCTTTTACTTGATTATTCTTTTTTTGTTTTTTTTAAAGAAAATCACTTGGAGGTGAATTTTATTTATTTTTTATTTCAAACCAGAATGTTATGTAGTTTAGATAGAGTTCACATAAACGAAACTGTGGCATTTCGATTAATAGTATTTACTTTTAACTACAGATATAAATGTTAAGTAATTATATTTTCAATTATAAAAAAAAAAAAAAGAGAACTCAAACTTGATAATTATGTTTAAAATAAAAGAAAATCTATTATATAATCTCTACTCCCCTTTCCCCCCAATTCTTGGAGATTGATATCCCTGCTAGAATAACATTGAGTTCAACTTCTATCTACTTAGAAATAGTTCTTCTTTTCTTATTTTTAATGGCTGCGCTGAGTTTAAAACTTCACATATATGATATGTTGTATTTAGAGGTTTCTCTATGTGTTTTCATATGTATTTTAATTGATTTCGAACTTTTATAACTTGATTGGTATTTTTGTAGTAAGAATTGAAAATGATTTTAATTTTATATTTTTTTAGTGACTATTAATTGATATCAGTAAAAATTTATCATTTTTACAGTGAAATTGAGGTACTCTATTTATATCTCCAAAGATATTTTAAGGTCTTTAATAAATAAATAAAAAATAAAAAAGCTCCCAAGTCTTTATTTTTTTACTTTTCCAAAATTGTGCCGTCTTCAAACCCTAAACCTGGAACGTTAGCAATGGCTGAGCCCACACTCATTGAGCCCACTAAGATTCTAAAGACTGCATCTCATCTATTTGTACTCTCTCACTCTCTCTCTTGCTAAAAGAACAATCAAAACAAATAAAAAGAAATCAGTTCAAAGAAAGGAAAAAAAAAAAGAATGAAAAGAATCGTTAGCCATTATTTGAACACTTTCTGCGCCTTGAAACAGATACCTGATTCCAGTGCATGCGCAGAAACTTTTTGCTTTAAACGATTGCAAGTGAATTTTGTAAACTCTCATTCTTCCATATATTTATTCTTTCCCTTTTGAAATCATATGAAGAGAAAGAAAATAAAAGAATGATACGCTATGTGTAGCACTGTCCTTTAGAAAAAAGAGAGAAAGGGGTTAGGGAAATTCAAAGAAGATGATGATGATCGCTTGATTACTACGTGCGATCCTGGAAAATTTAGGCCCCAGCTTCTGATGCCTAAAGAATATATTTTCTCAAATTTAATGGACTGTGAGCTGCCAGCAACGAATATTCTCTATAATCCAATATTGATCGATGGAGAAAAAGAAAAGAAAACAGCAAGAAGATCATCTGCTAGCCTACCTTTTTAGTTTATTAGGTTATGATAGTAAGCTAGCAAGTTTTTGTTTACAGCCCTAGCAATACCCCTGCAAACTGTTTTTATGATTGCTGTTTGTCTTCAATGTAAATTCTCCAGTTGAAAAGAAGTACTCGAAGAGAACAATAATAAAATCCATCTGACTAGAAATTTGTTTCCTACAGTTAGACTTCCTTGAGAAATTATATTTTGAAGCGGTGATTCCAAGTGACAAGCTGAATTGAAATTTTTTAAAAAAAAAAGGCAATGTCGTTTTATATTTATTTTAAACAAACTAAAGGATGATAGTGTCTTTCCAGGGAAAAAAAAAACAAAAAGAGAGAATTATATTTAAGATATAATTGCAATTCTCATCACTTTAGTGGCTAATCGTTATATAAATAAAGTTTTTTCTAGTTTAATTATAAGAATGTGCTAAAACTCTTGAGATAATGTCCTATCATTCAAAAAAATCATGTCCGACACAGTATAAATTAATTATAGATATATGTATATCAAAAATAGAAAAAAAAAAACCACTCTTAAAATTTTTAATAAATGCGAGAATGTAAAGGTTTTACTATAAATATCTATATCACATATGCGTCTTTTTGACTTTTGATATATAGGATATAATAGGGGCACTAAAGAAAGTGAATATTCTTTAACAATTTAATGTATCATGAATGTAAGGAATGTTATAATGATGAAAAATTCTGTAACACTACAGAAGATCTCCTTTGAACTTTATGAAAATGCTATAGGATTTCCCTCCTGGCTCGTAGGAAGCATTGTTGTATCCATACAAATTTGGTGAAGCACTAGCACATGTTCCACAAGTGGCACATTATACTAAATCGAATTGGAATAGCAAGAGAAAGAGAGGAAGTAGACAAATTTAAACTAGATAAGTCCTAAATATAAATTGCACGCTACTTGTATACACTTTGTGTCCAAACAATCTTTTGATTTGTGCAGTCCATAAAAGAAAACAGTCACGGGCATTGTTGGAATTTTCCCTGAAATTCCATTGTTTCCTGCTTCCTATTCCAGCAGGTATAAACCAAAATATCCCACACATATTAGGTTCACTTTTTATTAGCTTTCCTTAATTGTTTACTATTGAATCTCTTTCCTTTAGCTTTAAAGTTGGTGCTGCCACAGCGGATTTGAATTTTATTTTACATTAATTATGATTTTACAATGGAGAGAAAAAAAACCATATATTCAAGCATGAGGATTACTATCACAGATCCTTCTCTCCCATTTTGTTTGAAAAAAAAAAACAAAGAAAGAAAAAAGAAAGACTACCACGACAATGTTGTTTATAGATTATAAAAAATTAATCTTTTTTAAAAGTAAATTGATATATTTAGATCAAAAATATATTAAAGCCGCTAAATTGCAATTGTAAATTTTTATTCTTTTCTAACAACATCTAAAATGGTAATTTTTTTTAAAAATAAATTTCAATCTTAAATATATGCTCGATAATATGCATCCCGGGAACATAAATTACAATAAGTCTGGCTGTAGTAAATATTGTCTCTCACATAAGGTAATATGATTGTGATGCAATGTTGACTTCCTGCTGTACTAAGGTAAAACTAGGATTAAAACGTTTAATTAAAGGACTAAAATTTAAATGCAGTATCAAAGGAGAGCCAAAGGATCAATATGAAAGATTTAGGGGCTATCACTAATTTATCAAAAATTACCTTGAATTCATATGTAATCTTATAATCTTTAAAATTTAATCTCTCAAATTTATAGCTTAAACATTTGAAATGATCTTATGTTTTCCATAATTATATAACCATTCGGTATCAGAGCTATGTATTCATATATATAATATTTAATAATAAATGATGCTCATTATTTAAAATTAAAAAATATAGATTTACTCCTTTATCAATTTGATGAATGCAACAGCTGCAAGGAGTTTCCACATGGTATTGGACTGTTATACAGTAACCTATTCTAGGAAAAAGTCTGAAATAACAAGAAAATATTGGACTGCACTGCAGTTTCTTAAGGTATTGAAGCCCAATTTATTTAAATGCAAGATGGATTGGACAGCCCAATCAGTAGAAGGGTGAGAGTAATGTAAAGCACAAAAATTCTCTCTCTTCTCAATACAATCTTTATCAGGCACAAGAATGATTGATGTAGGAACATTTGATGGCATCAGGCAGCTTCCAAGTAATGTAGAGATAATTAATTAGCAAAAGAACCCATCATACTGAAAATGAAGTTCCAACATTCTCTATGGAAGAAGAAATTAATACCATCTATGAAAGTTACGATATATTATTTAATCCTAGCAATGAAATAAAAATATAAAACTATTTCTAGAAAAATAAAAAAAGCAAAATTATTTTAAGGGGTGGAAATTCATTCTGAGAAACACGACTACAAACTAGGCTGAATGTCTTTCAGCATTACAGGTTGAGTACAATGGGGAACACACTTGTACCAAACTACATCCTCATTGAGCAAGTTTGGCCAAATGGTCAGCAACTGGATTACTGTTTCTGCCTGAAATCTCAACGGACCAAAGTTCATGAGCGACCAACATAAGAACGATATCAGCAATAATAGAGCTGTCCTTGGATAGAAAAATAAAAAAATTCTCATTTATCACTATTGGAAGAATTAAAATGCGGTGCAGATCGATATGCATCTGTCAGTACCATCACATAGCCTGATACACTTATTATCATCATTTCCTGATGGCAAGTTCTTGATCTTACGCCCATCCCTGCAAATAACATGCCAGCAGCCATAAAGAGTAACACCTGCAAATCCGACGAACAAAGCCATACAAAAGAAGAACAAAACATTACGTTTAACTTCTTTGTAAGGATCATCTAGTTCTGTTAGCTTCGAGTAATTGTAGCAGGCATCATCTTTGTTTCTTATAGTTTCTCGATGACGATTACTTGCTGCGGGGAGTGATTTTCTTTGTCTTTCGCTCTCAAGATTGTTGTAGTCGCACCAGTTTCTGTCATGCTGTGCTATGGTTTTCTTGAACTTGAGGCCGATTTTGCATAAGGCGACAAGATTCAGGGTTGCTGCTAAAAGAGAAAGAGTGAAGAGGAACCAAGCGTCTCCGCAATGGAGAGAGGTATTGCCATTGCAAATTGTTGTTAATATAACGCCTTGAAAGACGAAATAAAAATTAGCTAGTTGAAATGCACTTGATTGAAGGTTTTGGAGACGATCTTCTTGCTCTTTAATTATTATTTTTAGTTCTTTCATCTCTTTTTCTATCTCTTCCATGGATATTTCTGTGTTTGAGAGAGAGGATTCTTGATTACTTCTTTAAACAATATACGAATTTGCTTGTGTCCAATTTATAGCTTTCATTATCTTTTAATTGCTCTACTTGGAACTCAATTAGAGACCTCACAACTATGCAAATGACAAGTTCGGTATTAATTAATAGATAATATTTAACTGATAATTATAGCTTTTCCACTTCTTATTTATATTAAATATATATATACCATAAAAAATAAAGTAAAAAAATAACTTGTAAGCATTAAATGATTAAAATATATTATATATATATATATATATATATATATAATATCAATTTTCTGTCATATGTATACAATTAAATTACATAAAAAATATTTCTTATACCTTTGCTAAATTAGCATTTTGATGATTTGATTATTTCCATTTAGATTAATTGCATGAGTTAACTTACATGTGATATTTCATTGACAAATTGATGCTAATTGGATTGTATAATTTCCCGCAGAGTAGCCAAAAAAGCCAGTTTTCTGGACATTTTTTATCTTATATATACATCTTCTGCAAGCAATTGAGAACATAACCACAAAAAGAGTAATATATATATTAATTTTTATAATTATTTTATACATATTACTCATTTAATTTCTAGATATAATACGTTCTGAAAAAGCTCTTTATTTAAAACCCTTGAATTATATCATCTCAAGCCGAGGACAGTCGTCTCATTTCTCCATTATTTTCCAATCATTGTCTTTTACGACCATTAAGATCTAAGATGCCAGGTTATTCCACTAATGTAAATATTTGTAAAACTGGGAGGCTTATCTTGTACTAATTAATATTGCATTTGAAAAAGAAGTTTTTTAGTGAAAACTTAATAAGGCCGGTCTGGTTTGAAAGTCTATATCGCAAAAGAATGACTTTGTTTATAAATTTAATAATGCCAATGGCTGATTAATTCTATTTAAAAGAAGAAAAAACATAAGAGTAGATATTTAAATTCGACTTGACTTTTAATAATTAAGATTATCGGTCAACTTTCTTGTATTATTATTGAACAGGTATTATATAAACCCACATGTAATATTCTTATAAATTACATGGTTTATATTTGAGTATCAGAGGAAGACTTTGAAGAGTTCAAAGTCAGGTATCTGCATCATAATTTATTGGGGATTAAGACGAAAATGAACAGATGATTACCTTTTACATCTTCTATCATGCTTCATATGATAGATAAAATACTACTGGCTAAGATATCCGCCAATTTAAAATTATTCGAACTCGAATTTGAACCAAATTAAAATATAAATTCGTTCCAACCTCGTTATAAATTTGAATAGAAATACTCGTATATTATCCGAATGCAATAAAAACTCGTTTAATATATATATAATTATTAAATAAATTTTTTAAATATTTAAATAGGTAGCAGGTAGCCTATCCGTTAAATACTTATTTATATAAATAGTTAAATAATTAAATAGATATCCGTTTACGAATCCTTTTATAATAATTAAATTCTTAATACATATTAATAAAAATATAAAAATTACAAATTCTAAACTATGTAGTTTTAAATAAAAAATTATAATTATAAATTATAAATTTTTATTATTTTATTTTATATACCTAATACATATGTTAGTCATCATAAGAAATTTCAGGGTTATTGTCAGGTTAGGTATTACCAAATATCTGCCCAGCCCTTGTCTTATTGCGAATCAAGCTTTCCATGAAATGACCAAGAAATCTACATAATTCGCAGACTTTGATTTCTATGTGTAACAGTTAATAGATTATTTTTTTCCACACGGTTCCGTGTCATTTGATAAAACATGATAATTTATACATAAAATAAAATAAATTTTAGAATATGAATGGAACTATCATCTTAATATTTTTTGTTAATTTAAAATCTTGCTTCATTCATTTCAACAAAAAAAAAAAAAAAAAAGTCTTGCTTCATTCAATACTTGATTTCTCTATAAAAGCTTGCCTCCCTCCATGAATGGTGCTTAGGAAGTTAGTGTCTTTTTCTTTTTTCCTTTTTCCATTTGCTTTCATTTCTATGTCAAATGAAACTAAACCAACTCCAAAAATTGTACTCTTCTATGGATTTTCTACAGCCTTTCACTTCATCTTTTTAATTGCTAGCTTCTTCTCCAGTCTGGTTTTCTACAGCAAAAAACAATGATAGAATTAGCAAATTCAGAGCTAGATGAGCTAACTTACAATTATAAGGAATTGGGTTATATAAATGAAAAACAAGAAAAAAGAGTACAAAACCTTGAAACAGAGACGATTTTGTTAGTCACCTCATACATAATATTTCAGGGTATTATCTTCCATTCTATATCTCAGCCCTCAAATATCTCCTGCAACTTCTGGTGGATCCCTTTTTCTTTGTCGTTGCTGATTGCCGTTGTTTTCGGTCTTGCTTTTATAAGCACCATAACAAAATGGGGAAGAATGCAAGATCAGTACGAGGTGAACTTGGTGGATCGAGAAACATTATACTACAAGATGTTCATGATTAAACATCATCAGAAAGAAGGGATTGTTGGGATGAGGCAGCAACTAGAGATGACGAAACCAGACGTGGTTAAGGTGTACCAGAGACAGGTTTACATTTGGATTATGTTTTTTGTCTTGCTCTCTTTCACCATTGTCATTCTGCATGCCTGTTCCACGGTTCTCTGCAACAAGTGAAGGCGAGTATTTTCTTCATATGATCTCATGGTTTCAATCTCTTAAGCAAATTTAGATTTCCGGTCCCAGCTTTTATTGTCTTATGATTTTCACTCATAATTAGTCTTGTTAGCCCCCTTTCTCTTGTAATTAAAATTTTAACCTCACAAATTTTATTTTACAATTACTTTTTACCTATTTCGATCACTTATGATTTTATCATATAAATTTGTACATATTATATTATATACTTGAATATTATATTTAAAAATTTATTATATATATTTTCATATTACATTACTTATTTTTTATTATTTAAAATTTATATTAAAACTCATTTCGTCAGAATTTCTGTTAAATACTGTAAACTCTCTAATTTTTTAAATAATATATATATTATTTTTTAATTACATTAAAATTTTCTAACTTTTTGAAAGTTTATGCAATTAAAAAATTAAACTAATAAAATAATATAATTTAATCTTCAAATTTCTTATCAAATTTATAGTTCTAATATAGTAAAGTTAATGATAAGAATATATCTATTTTATTTTGATAATTTTAAATTAAATACATGAATTTTTAATATTTGATAAATATAAGTACTTTTAAAATATTAAAATTTACTAAAATTTAATTATGATAGAAACTAAAGCAAGTTAAAAATACTAATTAATTATTGGAGAAAGTATAAAATTTAACCATGTGATTTAACCTTTCAACATAAGAGATCCTGTGATTTTTCGGTGACACCTTAGCACCATGAGAATTAAAACTTTAACAATTTGCATCCAAATTCACTAACGCGTTATTAAGATAGCTGTAGTTTATTCACTTAGTGTTAATTGGTTGTTATTCCACCATCATTGCATTCCTTACTAATTTAGCTATTATCCAAGATTAGCCATGTCAATTTTTATAGAGTTTGAAGAGAAAAATCAAAGAGAGAAAATACTTTCATAATTTTAAAAAAAAATTCTAATCAATTTTGATGCGTTTTGAATGATCTGATAAAACTAGAAAACTATATATTTCGTTTTCTATCCGGCAAGACCGATTTTACAACAATTAGATTTTGTTTGAGATTCAATTTCTAAAATTATTAATGGTATTAATGAATTTAAAAATAAATTGTTAACAATATAATTCTCAGGGTACTAAAGTGTCTTTAAAAAAATTACAGAATCTCTTGCATCAAAAAATTAAAACACATGATCAATTTTATACTTTCACATTAATTATGTTTACATAGACACTACAATTGATTTTTTTCAAAAATAAAATTTTAATCTAATTTGATTTAAATATAAATTTAGAAGAACTCGATACTTAATAATAAACTTAATTATTAAATTAATTTTTTTTTATCACTTTCATCTTTTAATTATTTTGATTTTAGTGACAGAAGTAATAATTAATTTTATTAAATGACAGAGAAATTCTTTTATAATAAACAAACTATAAAAGAGCAATTTGTATATTATACTGAAAATTAAAAAAAAATAGTATAAAATCAAAATTAATTATTATTTAATAAAAAAAAAAATAAAAATTTTAAATATTGAAAAATAGCTATTATAATACAAAAAATAAGGCTGGAATAGTAATTAAATATATTTAAAAATTATGGTTTGGCTCCCTCTTTCTTATTTAAATTCTTTTTTTTTTTAAATAAATCACAAGCGCAAATAAAAATGATTAAACAGCTTCTCCACGTGTTAAGAAATGGGCAATTTTATAGTGTGAATTTATAGAGTGGTTTAAGATAAATGACAGATTTAATTAATGGGGTTGATGTTCTACTCTACAGTTGCTTCTTCAAATGGCTCCACCAGGCACCTGTCTCTCATCCGGTCTGCATTACATGCTTTAGTTCTATACATTATGTACATGGTTTCTATTGGAGTCCTAATGTAAAAGTTCAATAAATCATGATCCAATAAGTTTTGATTGCCTATTGTTTATCTTATTTAAAATAGAATTAAATTAAATTGTATTACGAATAAAAAAATAGCTTTCTTTGCTCAATAACTATGTCCAATATGTGCAATCTTCTTGATCATCAACAATGCGGCCAATAAGATTCCTCTTTCTCCTTTGTTTTTGCCTTAGAGAGAAAATATGCAGTCTTTTGTGTCCTCCTTTTAACCGGTGGGTCTTGGCCCTTTGCTTCCCAAATACTTCTTCACTCCCCAATAGTGCACCAATGCCATTCATTGATGTTGGGATAAGAACTTGGATGTAAAAAGATCCTTAAAAATTATCAATAACTCTCTTAATGTTGTAATTCTTCTAGAAATTCAGTGTCGTTGATGGAATTAATCTATCATTTAAAGAATGAGTGAAAATGTGAGATCACAATTTATTTTTAAAGTTCAATGCAATAACTTATTACAAAGGAAAATTTTCATATTTGATAAGTTAAATGCTCATGAGCAAACTAGTAAAATTTAAGGTTTAATTTAATATTAGTATGTATTTTTAATTTTTTTTATTTTTAATAATATATTTTGAAATTAGTATAATTTAGTCTCTAACAAAATTAATAGCCAAAATTTATTAATGTTACTATAATTTCAGTAATAATAATAAAAAAGTTGAACTAATATTAACATTATTAATTTATCCCTGAATTTAAAACAGTTCATTTTATGTAAGTAAATAATCTAACGATAGTTTTTTTTAATGTTTTATTCATATTTATTAAATTTTTAAAAAAGACTAACAATCTTATTCCTTATGGATGTTTTTTTTTCCTTTTTTTCGCAATGGTTGAAAATATTTCAATTTTTATACCCAAACTTTTAAACAAAACTTATAAGAGAATTTTTTTATGTAAAGTGTTTAGAAATAAGTTAGGAACTCTAACATCAATTTAACTTTTTAATTATTTAATTATTGATATTATAGTTAAGGTAGCAAATTTTAATTAATAATTTTATTGAAAGAATTGAAATCAATGTAAAGATAATTTTTTTAAAATACAGTGTGTGCTATATTTTAACATAAAAATAAAATATAAGATTTATTTAGTAATAAAATATCTAATTATCTTATGAGTATTTTTCTTTACCGTATAGTAAGAACTCATAAAACTATATTGACCACATGAAGTAATTCACTTACAACAATTTATTAATAAAATATTATAGTAACAATGTACACATAAATTAATATAAGAATAAAATAAAATAAAAGTTATTATACCTTTTTATCCTTTGATTTTGTCTCTGATTTTTATGAAATTGGTATTAAATTATTAGAATTGCATATATATATATATATATATATATATATATATTGTGAGTATGTGAGTAATTCATCAATTTCTTATAAGATTAGAAATATATTTATGATAGGATTAAGATTTAATTAGATTAATTACTAATTAATTATTAGGATTAGAAGAGTAACCACTAATTAATTTTATTACGATTAGAAAATTAAATTAATTATACAAAGAATTAGGATATGATAAGGTTAGTAATTATAGATTAATTACTAATATTGCTTGTCACACGCATAAATTATCTATAATAAAAGTAACAATATAAAAATATTTAATAAATTAGTATCTAGTTTAAATTTTTATAATTATGTAAAAGTTTTTTTTATATAAAGTATCATTATATAGAAATTTTACTCTACATTCTCAAGACCCCCGCAAAAGGCTACCTCTAGAAAAAGCCAAAGCAAATCAAATTTCCTTCCTTCTACGAGAGGGAATTCATAATCAAAATTAAACAAAGGGTACATATATGTTAAAAAGAGTTTATAAAACAGATAATGATTTGAAAAACTAAAATTCAGCATAATTGAGACTTATAAGAAAAATATCCAGTTAATAACTTTATTTTTCTAAAAAAAATTGTGCCTTTTTATATTTCTAATACTAACAAGTGATTAAGGTAAGATTTTTTAGAAGTTTTAGCTATTTATTTCTTTACATCCAATGGCTCATAATGCTATAAAATATCTTCTAAATAAATATTATATATTGTCCCTTATTCAGTATTCAGAATATGATTAATTAGGTTATTTATTTTACTTTAAGGTGGCTAATGCTATTAAAAAATAAAGATATGAAATATGATATTTTAGTTTATTTTCTATGTTTATAATATATTATATGAAATAATAATAGTAATGAAAATGAAATACATTAATCTCTAATTAATTCTATTAGGATTAGGGGATCAATCACTAATTAATTCTATTAAAAAACTAAATTAATTACATATAGAATTGGGATAGAATAAAGTTAGTATTACTGATTAATTATAAGGGTAAAAATTTATAACTATATATAAATAATTCATATATAGAGTATTTACTATACCTTTTCAAGACCACCGCATGAGGCTAAAAGAGCCAAAGCAAATTGTGACAGCCTGACCTAGAGAAACGGTCCGACAATGACGGGAAGTGAACGTCGGGGTAAAGATAAGATGCCTAGACAAGGAGTGGTTTCTGGCAGGCTTCTAGGATGACAACACTCTAAGGTACGAGAATACATGAATGAATCGAATTATACATCAAAATGGAGTGGGGAATGGTTGATACCATATGAGAGTTAGAACTAATCACACGAGGCGCCTTTTGATTGTTTGACTATGGAGTGGTAGGCACTCCGAAGTTAAATGTGTTTGGTTCAGAAAAATTTCAGAATTGGTGACCTCCTAGGAAGTTCTCGAACCCACCAAAAGGACAAAACCGTGAGGCCAGTAGAGGCCAAAGTGGACAATATCTCATGTGATCTGGTTCTGAGACGTTACAAATGGTATCAGAGCAGGACCCCTCTAGTAAATGTGTGGTTTGAGGACGAACCAGGCGGAAGCTGGTGGGCATGTGACAGCCTGACCTCGAGAAGCGGTCCGACGAGAGCGGAAAGTGAATGCTGGGGCAAAGGTAAGATGCATGGACAAGAAGCGGCTTCTGGCAGACTTTTAGGATGGCAGCACTCTAAGGTACAAGGGTACATGAATGAATCGAATTACACATCGAAATGGGATGGGGAATGGTTGATAACATATATGTAAAGAGTTAGAACCAATCACATGATTCGCCTTTTGGTCGTTTGGCTGTGAAGTTGTAGGAACTCCGAAGTTAAATGTGCTTGGTTCAGAGAATTCTAGGATGGGGAATCTCTTGGAAAGTTCTCGAACCCTCCCAAAGGGACAAAACCGTGAGACAGGTGGAGGCTAAAGCGAACAATATCTCATATAATCTCGTTTTGGGTCGTTACACAAATCAAATTTCCTTCCCTAAATAAACAAGAGGGCATATATATGTTAAATAAAACTAAAACACAACATAATTGAGACTTACAAAAAAAAGTATGAGAAATTTTCCGCTAATAACTTCCTTCATTTTTAATAAATTGTGTCTTTTTCTAATACTAATCAATGACGCAGATGAGATTTCTTAAAAGGGTTTTACGGGTGATTTGTTTACATCCAATGGCTCATAATGCTATAAAATATCTCCTAAATAAATCTTATATGCTGTCTTTTATTTAGTACTCAAAATATGCCATTAACAAATAAAAAAGTGAAATATGATATTTTAATTTATTTTCTATATCTATAATACATTATATGAAATTATAATAGTATTAAAATTGAAATATATTAATCTCTAATTAATTCTATTAGGATTAGAATATTAATCACTAATTAATTCTATTAAAATTAAAATATTAAATTAATTATATATATAATTAGGATAGGATTGATTAATTATAAGAGTAAGTTTTTTTAAAACTATATAGAAATTATTTTTATATAAAATACATAGAGATTCTACAGTACCTGCTCAAGATCATCGCAAGAGGCTACCTCCACAAAGAGCCAAAGCAAATCAGTTTTCCTTCCTTCTATAATAAGGTATCAATAATCAAAATTAAATAAAGGGTATATATATATATGTTAAAATAGGGTTTATAAAACAGAGAAATTAAAACACAACATAATTGGAACTTATAAAAAAAATGGAAAATTTTATGTTAATAATTTTTTTAAAAGAAATTGTGCCTTTTTAGAGTAGTAATACTAACCAATGACTAAGTTGAGATTTCTTAGAAGGGTTTAGCAATTGATTTCTTAAATCCAATGGTTCATATATAATGCTATAAAATATTTCTTAAATAAATCTTGGATGTTGTCCCCTCTTTAGTACTCATAATATGATTAATTAGGTTATTTAGTTTACTTTAATGTGGCTCATGCCATTAACAAAAATATGATATTTTAATTTAATTTATATTCTATAATACATCATATGAAATTATAATAATATTAAAACTGAAATACATTAATTACTAATTAATTTTATTAAGATTAGAAGATTAATCACTAATTAATTATATTAGAATTAAAAAATTAAATTAATTATATATAGAATTAATGATATGATATAATTAGTAATTACTGATTAATTATAAGGTTAATTTTTTTATTATTATATAAAAATTATTCTTATATAGAGTATCACTGTATAAATATTTTACTATTTTTTAAACACTATTGGAAGAGGTTACTTCCATAAAGAGTCAAAACAAATCAAATTCCCTTCCTCCCACGAAAAGAAATATAAAATAAAAATTAAACAAAAAGCACGTCACATTATGGCAAGGTAATGTTTGAATATTTCACTTGTTTGATGGGACTATTCTCTAAATATATATACGCGTCGTTATATTTTATTTTACAATTAAATCAATTTAGAAAAGATATAAAGTTAGAACAGGGTAATGTTAATAATTAGTGATTAATTATAATAGTATTTTAATTGGTTTAATTTTTTTTCTTTTGTAGTTATATATATAATAAATTTTAATTATTTTGAAAGAAATCTTAAAAAATTAAATATATCCTTACAAATTAATGATTTATAACTAATTAATAAAATTAATAATCAACTTGTTTAATATATATTTTCAGTCTGGGCCATAAATTTATAGGGTATTGCCGCATTGGAATGCTCTCTCTATTTTTCTTTTTTTTTAAATAATAAAATCCAAAAGCCCAGATATCATTTTCTAAAATAGCAAAATACAAACCCCAATCGACTACTCTTGAACGATATGCTCTCTCTAATCAAGTTTCGACAGCGCCGATGACTGTCACTGCCGCCTCCGCCGCCTCTGCTGTCGACGTCGACTACATTGTCGCTTCCAACTTCCTTTCCTAGTTTTAGCAGGTGGTCTCTTATCAGTTAAATCTTAATTCCCATTAGTAATAGTTTTATTAACATCTGAATTCAGTTGTTTTAATTTGAAGCTGCTTTAACCTAATCTCATCTTTATGACTTCAATTTTGAATAATCATGGGTCTAATTTCTATTATATCCTCCACAAAAACCTGTGTTATCTAACAAACAGACATTTGGAGTGCATAATCATGTATCACATTTGCCCTACTTAATTTCAATACAAGAATCATGTTTAGGGAATATTGTATTTTTCTTCCTTCTGCTTGATTATGGAAACTGGAGAATAAGTGAACACCTTTCTCTTTTTTTTTTTTGGATAATATAGTGTAGAATTTTAAAGTCAATGTAAAATGATTGATTTTAGAGTTTATTATGTAAAATGATTGATTTTGGAGTTTGTTATGTACCTTTTTAAATTTGAGAAGACTGCTATTTTCATAATTTTATGAGCACAGGGTTGCATTTGATTTATGGATTTTCTTTGAAGGTTGAATGATATTATATAGGAGGTTTGATTGGGATTGCTAATAGATAACTGATTTGCTAAACTTGTTTGGCTACTTGCACTTTTTTCAGTTTTCTCATTTCATTTCATGTCAATGCAATTGCATTCAGTTGATAAATTTTCTACGTCAGAGGATACTGACTCTCCTTCTGGTTTGTGTTGCATCATTAGACTATACAAACAAACATCTGCAGTCAGATAAGTCTCAGAAAGCTAAAGGCAAACAAACATGCAAACAGCTTCTCATCTCCATTCGGGTTTTTACATTTCCAACAGGCATGTGCCCTTTAATGTGTGTGTTAGCCTCATTTTTCTCCTTCAGCAAATAATTTCAGTTGGAGCTTTAATGTTTAAACACATTGCAGAAGAAGCTATGTCAAGCCAAATGGGTGGATGGAGATTAAAGGCGTAAACTCCAGTCAACTTAGCTTCAGTGGCTTAGCTCACAATCATAGGCTTCTATCAACTGAGCAACAAACCAAATTGTTTGTGATTCCCAATGCAAACGATGGTCACCCATCTGTTACTCTTTTAGATGAAGAACCAAATAGTAACCATGCTCCTAGTTCTGAAGCAGAGACTTTCTTAAGCAAATGGTCACCTCCTGGGTACCTTTGGAGGGGACTGTCAGTTTTGGTTGTTGCAGGACAGGTAATTATCAGGATTTTAAAGGGAAAAGTCCACTGGAGAAATACTCTTCAGCAGCTGGAGAGAGTTGGACCAAAGTCAGTTGGGGTCTGTCTATTGACATCTGCATTTGTAGGCATGGCTTTTACCATTCAATTTGTAAGAGAGTTTACCAAACTAGGATTGCAACGATCTGTTGGTGGTGTATTAGCACTAGCCTTTTCAAGAGAATTGAGTCCTGTAGTCACATCAATTGTCGTTGCTGGGCGGATTGGGAGTGCATATGCAGCAGAATTGGGAACAATGCAGGTTTCCGAGCAAACAGACACATTGAGAGTTCTCGGCACAAACCCTGTTGATTATTTGGTGACTCCTAGAGTGATTGCTTCTTGTGTTGCTCTACCACTTTTGACACTTATGTGCTTCACAGTGGGACTGGCATCCAGTGCCATACTAGCTGATGGTGTCTTTGGAGTTAGCATTAATATCATACTGGATTCAGCTCAAAGAGTACTTAAATCGTGGGATATAATTAGCGCAATGATCAAGTCACAAGTTTTTGGTGCGATCATATCAATTGTAAGTTGTGCATGGGGAGTTACTACTTCTGGAGGCGCCAAAGGTGTTGGGGAATCAACAACTTCGGCTGTGGTTATCTCACTTGTAGGCATCTTTATTGCAGATTTTGCACTATCATATTGCTTTTTCCAGGGTGTTGGAGATTCTCTGAAGAATGCTATGTGAATACTTTGAACCTCTGTTAATGAAATTTTAGTTTTAACTATTGTTCATCTAATGAGTAGTGCATATACAAGGGTTTCTGAATATTGTTTGATTTATAAGTGGATTGTGGCAATTTAGATAGATAACATAAACTGAATCAGAACTCATGTACAAGGAGTCAATTGAAGTAGGAAGTTGGGCTTGAACTCATGTGAATGCAGATCTTTCTTAATAAATCATACTTAAGTGGCTATAATTTCATGAATTAATTACATTTTCCCCCCTTTTTCTGTATGCAATTCTTGATGCAAGTGGTGACTACTGCTTCACTATCCATAGTGGCATATGACTATCGAGCTGCATTCTTAGTTCTCAGTGTCGCCATATGATTTGCCTAGTAAAATCCCTGCTCCTTATGATTACAGTTCCTCAATAATTTTAATTTTACTTCAATTATTGGTTGGGTGCAGGGCCACTAATTGCACAGCATAAAACCTTCTTTCTTTTTTTCACTTTTTCTCCTGACAAACTTTGTTGGGTTGAATAAAAATCGAAACACAAGGAAAAGGAAACAATTGCTTGAAGAGAATAATGAATCATTATTATTGTTTTTCCTAATTTGTATATGGGAATGAGGGGATCATTCCTTCTTCAATTAAGCTACTGAATCTGATGTTATCATATTAACCTTAAAACGTTTTTATTCTTAATTTCAACACTAATTATGGTTAAATGAAACAGAATGATATAAATCCCTTTCTTTACCATTAGAATCTCTATAACTTCAATTTTTTTACAGTAAATAAATAATTATACCAAATCAATATATACATATTTCTATATAAGTTCTGATTCTTTTTGTATAAATGAATTTTTTTTATAAAATCTCTTAAAATCGATCATATAGAAGTGCTTTTTCATTTAGTAATACATAATAAATAAAATAGATAATTAAACTTCTACTTGAGCAACATTTTGCATGAAGATCATCATGTCTTTCATATGATGATTATTGTATACGAGTTTTGATTTTTTCGCCATTAATTTTAGTTAAAATTCAGTCGAAAGTACATGTTTTATGAGTTTAAGGACTCGCACATGCACGTTTTATGAGTTTAAGGACTCGCGCTTAAACAAAATTAGTAATAAAAAGTATGATTATCCTCAAAATAAACTTGGTACCTCCAATTTTTAATTTTCTTTCTTTTATTTTTTTCCGTTATTATTAGTTACTTTAATATTGACCGAAGCACTATATCCCATTTCACAGGCGGCAAAACACAAGGATATTGTATATAAAATTAATAGAAGCAAAAATAGAAGAAAATTTGACTTTCCCAGCTACCAAAGGTCAAGGTCTGAAAAAACATTTCAAAGGACGGGTTGCATGAACAAGGCTCTGTTTGGAGGAATTCCACCCAAAATAATTAACTCGCACAACTCCACTCAATGACTCCTATAAGAAAAGGTGATCACCATCTTGATTTTGCTTCTTAATTAGGACCTTTCAAAAGTTCTAATACAGTTGATCCTCTTATAAATAGATCAAGATATTATTAAATATTAAAATTATTAATTTATTCCATTGAATTATTTTAAAATAAATAAATTAATTTTTGTAAAAATTTATTAATTAATATAAATTATTAGTTTGTTAAATATAAGAGGATCCATTGTACCTCATAATATAATACATATTTCATCAATGAAGTAATCATCCCCAGGCTTTATCTAGTAGTATATAAATTAGGTTAAATATTTTCTTCTTTAAGTTTTTGAACTTTGTCTTTGTTTGGAGCAATTCAAATAGTAATTTAATTATTTAAAAAGCTAGATGTTCGGTTTGATGCACTTCTCTATTAGCTTTGCTTTTAAAAAAAATATGACAATCTTTTTCTTTTTGTAGATAGAAATATTCAAAATAAATAAAAAATAATATTAGATAGCACGAATAAATTTCATAAATTAATTTTCACACTGAATGAATGAATGGATAAGACGTATTCTTCCTCTTAAGCATAAATCATTTCGAATAAGGAAACCTAATAATAAAACTGCTAATTAAATATAACCATATATTTCAAAATGATTTATACCAATACTATCTAAGGAAACCTTTGTTCATTATAATATTTTCTTTCCCTTTTAAAGAAGGAAACCTTTGTTGAAAACTTTAAACCATTTTGACTTCTTGATATAATCATATGTATATATCCTCTAATTAATTTCTTCCGCCATTTCTTTCTTTTACATTTTCCTTTTTTATGACTTCTTGATATAACATTTTCCTACCAAACAAGACCTTAGGTCGGCATTCATGTATGTAGAAAAGTTTAGTAGCTAGTTGGTGGTTATGGTGGCAAGATCTTCCATGTCAAAATATACATTTCTACAATTTTAATGGAAGCCAACGTGTATTTCCATTCCTAAACCAAATCTGAAGTATATATGAGGTGTTAAAGCATTGGTCTATTTCTTTGCTTTTCTTTTCTTTTCTTTTTTCACTTTAAGAAAATGCAGACTCTTGGGTGGGCTTGAATTGAAGTTCTAAGATTACAATAAATTCTCGTACAGTATAATCAACTAAATTATTGTTGAAATAGATTAAACAACTGTAAGTGGACCGCCACTATTGGGGGGGGGGGGGGGTTTGCTCGACTTAATTAAGGGTTTATTAAATTGAATAACAATCAAAAGGAAAGAATTAAGTCTTTGTGGTGATAAAGAAATTAATAAAATTCTCTTCCAACTAATCCAAATATGGTTCAAATAAGCTTTTATTGATTTGTTTACACACCCATTTAAATCATTACTCTTTTAATCATGAAATTAGTGGTAGGAGCAGACAATAAGAATTAATAAACCTTTTATTGATCTTGTAATTTATTATATTATGTAATCATGTAAAATCACAAGGGAAAACACTCTTATATTATATTAAGAACTTTTATAAAGTTGTTTGGAATTAGTCAGTAGGTTTCGGATAAGTTGTTCGAAATAAACCGGTGAGTTTTACATCTATACAGTCGAATAGAGAGACTTGTAAAAAAAATAAAATTAAGAGATTATATTTTTTCAAAAGTAATTATGATCCAAAATGCTAATCCCTGATAAGAATATGTATAACCGCCCAAAATCACCGGTATAGTGTATGAATGTGATGGTGTGATTTGGCATGGAGAAATCGTATTTAGGACTATTGTATACTCAACTCATAACTCTCCCACAAATAAAATTAAAAGATAACTAGTTAATTGTTATACGTTTGGTATAAGAACGCATATTAATGATTAGCAATATATTATCTATCTAGTTATTATTGTCATTTGTGAGGGATAAAAAAATTTCAAATTCGAGTCTCTCTATTTATATCATTCCGATACTTATAGGAATTTAATATATTTATAACAAAATAAAAAAAATAACTATTTTTTTTACTGTATAGCCTATAACTCATCTGATATTATATAATATAATATCGGATCAAACCTATTTACATTTGATAAAATGATAATTAACATACTTATCTATAAGCAGAATAAGAAAAAGAGAGAGATGCTGTGAGGTCATGCAAATATGATAAAGTAGAAGCTCTTTCCACGATAGCAAATCTAATAAGTTACCAATGAAAATGCTCCCTTTCACATCATCAGAGACATACACATAAGTTATTGAATAAGAGTGACATTAATTAACAATTAACTAAAACCACCACTTCTTGTAATTATAAGTTAATCCCTTCACCAGAAGCAACTGATCAGATAATCTCTAGACTCCATTATATATGTACCAACTGTCAAATGTTTGATTATATGTCCCCTGAAATGCTTCAAGAACACACTTCCATTAATAATTACAAGGTAGTGCCAAAGATTATGACCTATTTATATTACTCTCGAGTTGGTTATATTACTGTCATTTTTCTATAATTCTGCTCTTAGTTAACTGAATAAGAAAGGAAGTAGTGATTGAGGCATGAAATGATAACTTGATAATGAAAAAGAAGCTATTAGAGCTGCTAGTGACTCGATCACCATAGATAACAGAATTAAAAGGAAATTGCGTTTC
This sequence comes from Ricinus communis, assembly GCF_019578655.1. NCBI lineage: Eukaryota > Viridiplantae > Streptophyta > Magnoliopsida > Malpighiales > Euphorbiaceae > Ricinus > Ricinus communis. The sequence goes on from NC_063258.1 coordinate 31,505,832, forward strand.
AAACTTGTATTGATTTTGTTTCTTTCTTTCCGGTTGATGCGTTAGACACTAAGGATATATGTGTGAATCACATTTCAAGTGAAGGTGAAGTTCGTGTCTGGTTGTTTCCCCAGCTGAGGGAGGCCTTATTTGGTGGGGTTGTTGAGAGATGATATCCTTCCTTTATCAATTCTTTTCATATCCAAAACTTCTCCCATTTTGGAGGCTCTCTGGATGGCAGGCAATATCTTTAGAGTCATAAATTTATGCATATTTTCTACTGCTTTATTTGGTATTCATTTTTCTGTCTGCTTTTTAATTTTTCAGTTTTTAAGATAAAATATATTGATAAATTATAAATTATTTTATTTTTTAAGATAGAAATAAAAATAAATTTTGATTCAAAAAAAAGAACTAAAATAAAAAACATAACTATAGTAAAAAAGTCTGTAAATTTCGCACAAAAAAAACTATTATAAACTTATATGTACATATAATCCGACTTAATCAGCTTCCACGTCTTGTATTAATTGTAATCTCTTTTTTTCTTTCTGAAAGTACATATTACATATGTTCTCATTAAAAGATTCAGATTATATACAATCCTTATAGAAGAAACATATCGTTTATCTAATTGATGTCAGTTTAGGATTTATAAATTCTAGTTATTAAATTGATATTACAGTCATTTGTATTTTGAAACGTAATTATCTAATGGTATATTATAAAATTATAAGATTATTATTATTTTAATTATAAATACTAAAATAAAATAAATTTATTAATAAAATTTTGATATTTTATAATTATTTATCAGAACTTTTTGTTTACCAATGATTATTTATTAAATATATTAACTCATTCATCCATCCACCAAAAATAGGGGAGAACACGTGTGTCGAGATCTTAGACAGATAGGACCTACCAATTGCAGCCCAGTAGCATGTTGCTTGACTGTGAGGGTAGATATTGACTCTTTGGTCTAAACTAGTCTTGTCTAAAATATGATTATAGTCTTTAATTTTTGCTTATTTGGTATGTACATGTATATTTTTTTTTAATATTAATATCGTAAAATGTATATATATATATATCAAGTGTTTTTTAACTTTATGTATTTTTTAATCATCAACTTAGGCATATTGTTAAATTTCGTTAATTTTGTGTTATCTTTTTTTTTTTTTTGGTTCAATTTTTCTCTTCCATATTTCTCAACAAAATGTAATATTCTGACTACAAATAGAAAGAAAAACGGTGGTCTAGTTTTTAATTAGGAGGTTAAGGGGTTTGAATTAGAGAAAGTTTTTCTCTTTATGCCACTCTTATAGTAACTTAAAAAGATATAAGTAAGTGAAATAATTGAGTTAAACAAACATAAGTGAATTGAGAGATTTAAGGTGTTTGAAATTGTTGTTGGGTATTTTAAAAAGTAAGTTTACATTTTTTATTTAATATTAACTTTTTAAATTTTTCATAAATTTCTTTTTCCAAACCTATTTTTTTTAAAAAAAAATTAATGTATCTATTTTTTACAGAAGTGATTTTTAAAATTAAAAAATAAAATAAAATTGAGCACATTTTAACACATTCTCCCTTGACAAATTTGATTGGTAGCAATTTTATTTTTAGATCAATTACTATATGTTTACTTAGGAAATTTCAATGAGATAAACTAGTATAGATCTTATTTTATAACATGAGCTTTGGTCTTTTCTTTTATGTTTCTCTTCTATAGTATGCATAGAAAAAATATTATAATTAATAAATATTTATTTAAATAATACTTGAGATTTAACTTAAACGGTAAAAGTATTTGCTCTTAGAAATGTCGAATCCTTTTTCTCCACACTAGATGAGTTTCATCTTTACGGCGAATATAAGATGATGATTAACTCGTATTGCTGACCACGTTGGCCCTCCAATGAATAAAAAAAATATTTACTCAAATAATTTTCAATACAAGCTAGGATTTGAAATGAGTTTGTACTTATCTACCTTTTAAGACATGACTGGTAGATTAAGTGACATTAGTATTGAGCTTTGGTTGTATTATGAAACCTGAGTCACCAGATACAACTTCAAACTGAGTGCGCCAAATCTCATGGAATTGACACTCTTTGTTGGCTTCAATAACTCTTTCTATTATTGTGGAACAGGAAAAATCAAAATCTGAAATATATATACGATCCATTTATAAAATGGCTAATTGTGTTTCATAAAGTATTTTATTATATATTAAGTTAATAGTTAAATTCTTATATTATATAACATGTTATCAAATATTCTTACACTTTGATCTCAAATAAATCAAGTGTAATTCAATATATTATTAAATATTTAACATTTTCACCTTTACTTTATTTCAATTTCAGTGTTAAGTTTTATATATTTATTTTATCTGATTAAAGGTATTTTTCAATTAAATTATTATTGTTGTTTATTATTTTAAAACTATTTAACTAAACTCTGCATGACGATAAATAAATAATAATGGGTCTTTTGTAATGAAAAAAAAAAGAAAATGTATTCTTTAAAAAAAATCCTTTATAATGAAAGAAGAATTGTTTGTTCAAGATATTATTGTATTAATAAATTATTATAATAAAAAATTATATATGCATTAATATTAAAAGGATTTTAACTATTTTTTGACGTTTTATCTTTATCTTTTATGAAAATTTATATTAATTATTTGAATTTTCTCATATTTACTGTGTATTTAATTTTGATATGATAATTGATTCTATTACTTATTGAAGTAGGAATATATTAAATTGAATTTAATGTTCTTATGATATTAGAATTATGATAAACTTAGATCTATTACTAGTTAGTTAATGTGGTTAAAATTGGAGTAAATTAAATTAATTACTTATGAAATTATGATTAGAAAGGAATTAAATTAATTATTGATTAACTCTAAAAGTGTTTTAGTCAGATTTCTGCTTTTATGTCACTCCTACGCAAGAGGATAATCCTTTCTATTTTCTTATAATTTTCAAATTATAGTCCACTTCCTTTTTAATTATTAGTTGTATAACTAATGATAAAAAAAAAAGTATTTTTTTCATTTATTAATATAAACATTATCATTAAAAATCAAATTTTAGTTTTCTTGCTTTGAATGTTTTTATTACTTACATTTTCGAGTTTCAATATAATATTAAATTATTTTAATTTGAATCTTATTTGCCAAACATCATATACAATAATGGATGAATTGGCAAGTTTTATAAAATTAATATAAATTGTTGATACATAAAATGCCTACCAACGGTATTTATGTAAAAATAGTAAAAACTAATGAAATTAATCTGTTGATTTATATGTATATTAAAAGTCAACTATGTTTCTGGGATAGAAAAAATAAATTATTAGAATAGAAGAAGTAAATTATAGATTATAGATATAAGGATGCGTAAAACATACTAATGATGTATAATATTTATATTTAATGCATTATACAAGATAATTAATAAGTCCTAATTACAGTGATACTCTCAATTATATCATATATTAATTATTAATATTTAAATTAAGATAAAGAAACTTAACGTATTTAAAAAATTTAGAAGGAAATTTAACCATGATTAGTAGTTTATCGTTGCGTTGCATGATTATTATTATTATTTTGATTATAAAATTAAGATTATAAATAAAATATAATTAAAATTTTAATATTTTATATTAATTTATAATATTTCAAAAAGTAATAGTAAACTAATTATATTAAATATCCTATTTAATTTGTTTTAGATTTTAAAATGTTATTATTTCAATAATATGAAGATTATTTTACGAATATATATTCATTAGTTTTAGTACTATATAAATTAATACTATACTACCTTTTAGGCTTAAGAAATTAATTTATTATAGAATATATGGGTGTTTGAAATCCGTGGTGCAAAACTGTAATTGAGGTTTTATCTTTTTCCTGGTACGTAATTTTCTTGAAAAATATGGAATCCAAGGTGGCATCATATCAGTAATCACTGAGGATGAAAAATGTAAGATTTAAGTACACAAGCAGATGATCGTTTGTTTGATGTTTAATTTCTTTGCTGAAATTTCGGACCTATTTTTTTCCTATTCTAAGTTGACATCTTTTTTCATCAAAAAGAATTTCCCAAACTTCAATTATTTGTAATTTGACTCTATTTTCTCTTCCATGCTTTCCTTTTAGGAGATTTTCCTTCTTCTTATTTGTGGACTACCAAAAATAATTTTGACATTGTGATAAATACATTCAGCCAGAATTTTAATATGTATGTCTAATTTGATAATAAAATTGAATTTGAAATTGGTAGTTGTAATTATTTATAGAAATTGAGATAATACAAGAAGACTAATATATATTCCATACAATCAAAGCTAAAATATAGGGTAGAATTCTTTCTTTGTTGGAGAAATAAACTGAAATTAAGTTTCTTACATCTTAAAGAACTAATAACACAAGTGAGTGAGTAAATGTTAATTGTATTTTTATTATTACCTATGTGAATAGAATTAGTATGGAAATTAATAAGTCACTCTTTCAATTTAAATAATCATTTTAATCCAAGTAATAACATACTAATTATTTTTTGATATATTATGTCATTTACTTAATCATTGCAATTAATTAAATAATATTAACTTCCTAAATAAAAAACACATTTTTAATTTTTTTAATTGATAAAATATTTATAATTAAAATAACAGGAGCAACGTAGTGGATGGATCAATAGTTGAATGAATAAAATCTGATGTTATCTCTTTATCCAAAAAAGAATTAAATGAAATTACTTTAAGCATAAGGCGAAAAAAAAAACTAATTTAAGTTTATATTATAAAAGAAAGGATACTTGAATTGTGGTTAGTTAATTGAACATTTTAATTTCCATAACACAGCCTTTTTCTCTTCCTCTCCTAATTAAGCCTTAATTTTCTGGACGGGAGTATTTCAGTGGAATCTCTTGTCAGTGTTATAATGAAATAGGTAGTCAATAGGGATACAAAGTCTTTGAGATATTGATATCATTGTTTTGCAATTTTCCATAGAGCAGTAATGGAAAACGTGCTCCTGTTGATGCAAATAAATAATGATTAATACTTAATTAAAATGCAGTAATGCTAATTAGGAAATAAATAATTAAATGTCTAAGAAAATTATCAATAATGAAAAATATATTACACATCATTGATTCTATCTCGAATACTGGATAATATCTTAAAATTCTAATGAAAAATGTTATTTACTGCTATATTAAATTGCCCTACACTTATTTGCCTAATTAAGCAATATGTTCTAATTATAAAAATACTAAAAAATTAAATTACAAGTGGTGAGACTCTTGGTTGGTTCAATCATAGGCTTTTAAACTAGAATTTTAAGACTAACATGCTCTTTGGAGAAGTTGGATTTAGCTCTCTCAAAACAGTATGCAAACTGCTCCAAAACAGTTCCTTATACTGTGGAAAGGATAATGATTATCTACTATTAACAAACCTATTTTATTGAATAAGAAAAGAAAAACAAATTAATTTTACTGAATCAAAATAAATAAACCAGTTTTATTCAAAAAAGGTCCTAGTAAAAATGGATGATTCTTTATACTTGGGACAGCCTTTTACCTTGAACTGGCCCTCTTTAGCTGTTCAGTTCACTACCTGTAAAATAAATTTGTTTTGTTTTTGTTTTTCAATATTAGACAATCCTTGTCAAATTCACCTTATCCTCTTCTTCTGTCATCATACTTGCGTTTCCCACTGACCTTTCTATATATAAACTCTAGCCTACCCATATTCTCTGTACCTCTACTTACCCTAAAATTAATTAGGAGCAATGAAGAAAACACACTAACTATAAACAAAATATCATTCCCTAATCTCCTCCTCTTCCTTTTTTCTTAAAAAAAAGATCTGTTTCTTTACAATGGGTACTATGGCGCATTCCAGCCAGAAAGTGAACTTCGCTACACCAAGAAGTTTCTTTGCTACCTTGAAATCTGATTCCAAAGAAACTTTTTTCCCTGATGACCCGTTTCGTCAATTCAAGAATGAGAAAAAACGCAGTGCAAGATTCAAGAAAGCAGTCCAGTACTTCATTCCTGTCTTTGAATGGTTACCTAAGTATAATCTTCGCACGTTTCACTTCGACCTTCTCGCCGGTATCACCATTACCTCCCTTGCCATACCTCAGGGGATCAGCTATGCCAAACTCGCTAATCTCCCTCCTATAATTGGCCTCTGTAATCCCTTTTTTCTTTTCTTTTCTCTTTGATGATTTCAACTTGCCGTTGAAAGATAATGATGATTAACTATTATTATTATTATTGTGAGTTGGTGCAGATTCGAGCTTTGTCCCGCCTCTCATCTACTCGGTGTTCGGAAACTCAAAGCATATAGCAATAGGGACGGTAGCAGCATGTTCATTGCTGATTTCAGATACCATAGGACAAAAAGTATCATTTCAAGATGAACCAGAATTGTATCTTCACTTGGTTTTCACTGTAACATTCTTTACGGGAATTTTTCAGTCTCTCTTAGGTCTTTTAAGGTGAAAAAGAAAAGATCCCATTTTATTTTATTTTTTAAAACTTTGACCCTTACTGGGTACATATTATGTTTATAATAATGGTTTTTTTAAAAAAGAAAAAAATTGGTATGTAAATGAATGCAGAATGGGAATTCTGGTGGATTTCCTGTCGCATTCGACAATTACCGGTTTCATGGGAGGCACTGCAACTCTTATCATTCTGCAACAGCTCAAAGGCATGCTTGGAATGAAGCATTTCACCACCAAAACTGATGTGGTTTCTGTGTTGACTGCTGTTTTTAAAAATCGACATGAGGTTTGTATTCAGAAACAAAATCTCTATCTCTGGTTTTATTTTATTTACTGTTCCTTCTGCTGTGTTGGAGATTGCATGATGACCTGAGCAACCTTTTTCTTTATTGCATCACTTAGTATTTATCCATAAATAAGTAGTAACCGCTTACAAAAGTGGGCACTCAAATCTTTCACTGGATATTGCTTGAGTTCTTATAAAAAGGGTAAGAGAATTATTTATTTACTTACTTTATTGAATTCTTAATTCTCAAGAATTGTTGTCGAAAGTGTTTCTTCTTTTGTGGCTAAGTATAACAATCTGAGCAAACAAATCTTAAACCAAATGGAAAAGAAGATGCTACAAATAATAAAGTAGTTGAATATATCTCTTTTAAATTAATATTCCTAATCTGTGGCATCACTAAAGGAAAAACGATGTCCCTTTAATTTAATTTCATACAAATATTCATAGACAAGGAAATAATTTTATTTCAGAATTTTCTGATTTTTTTCTTTTTTCTTTTTTCTTTCTTCCTTCCTCTTACAGTGGCACTGGCAGAGTGCAGTTGTTGGGGTCATCTTCCTCATTTTTCTACAGTTCACTCGGTTTCTGGTGAGATATATATATATTTCTCTCTTCTTCTTCCATCAACTTACTCATAAATATAGGTTCAATTATATGTTTAATTAATAATAAGAACACATTGATGCAGTTAGAGAATTTCAAATTTAGAAATTACTTTAATTTAATTATCAGTTACGATATTTATGTTTGTTTTTTTAGAATTATCTATTTAGGAAATTCAGGATTTAATATTACTTAAAAAATTATGCTTTTAGTAATAGTTTTAATTTTCCTAATTAGTGTTGATTTAAAATTTCCTAATTTAAAATTTCTAATCATAGTGATATTCTATAAATACTCAATAGTTATTTTATTATTAGATTATTAAATAATTATTGTTTTAAAAGATTTGTACTTTTTCTATAGTCGCGAGCTTGAGTTTGTGCGTTATTGTGTCTGCATCACACATGCAATAATATTAATTATCACTAATTATTAATTATTGATGTTTTGAAGAATCTGAAAACATGAAATGTTCGAAAATGACATCAATAAGCAAAAAGGTTAGTGCGCCAACATTACCACCAACCTCGTTAGACCCGTGGGTTTGACCCACAAAACATTACTATAGATACGGTTTCTTTGAACAGTATCAACTATCCTAGGTTTTTTTTAAGGATAACTATCGCATGTCTCCTGGATTTTTTATATACTATATTAGCTATTTTTTAGTATTTAAAAATTATATTAAAAAATTTTGTATTTAATATTATTTATTTTCTAATCTTTTAGTGTAATATATAAATTACTCCTTATAGTTTGTTTATTATATTAGATTTTTTTTATCTTTCATAAAAATAATAAATTAATTTTCCATCTAAATTAAAAACAGTTAAAACTGAATAAAAAAAATTAATTTAGTCATTATTAAACTTAATAAAACTATCTGATTCATCTAAACTTATTTTTCTATCAAAGTAAAAAAAAAAGTTATTTCTAGTAAAAATTAGTTCTAGTGTATCTATAAAAATAATTAACTAATACTTTTATTTACTTTAATTTTTAGTATAATTTAATTTTAGTAAAACTTTAAATATTTAAAAAAATTATATTTGGTAAAATATTAAAAATTTATATAATGTAATTCTATATTATCAAATTTAAATAAGTATTATTGTTATTATTAATTTTATTGACTTAGAATTATAGTTTTAATAAAGAAGTGTGAGAATTAAATTATATTCTTTTATCAATTTAATTCTTTAATTGAATTTTTTAATAAAAAATTTTAATACAATAAATAAGTATGAGGAGAAATGTAAATGTTATGCCAAAACTTAGAAGCATTTAATATAAAATCAGACATAATTGATAATTGTTTAATAAGAAATTTAGTAGAAAAACCTTTTAGTATAAAACTATAAGATAAAAAAATAATTATTAAAAATTAAAAAGGTAAATAAAAAAATATATATGGTATATAATAATTATCTCTATCTTGTATATTAAAAATTACAAAGAAATTTTAATTCTCTAATTTTAAACTAGTTATAAATAAAAATTAAATTATACACCTTTTTAGGTCCCTTCTTAGAAATTTTACCTCCACATAGCAACAACCATATATTAAAGATTCAATATTAAAATAATTTAATATATGAATTTATTCTTTAACGTTATCCCCACATTATCTGAATCTAGTCTCCTTTTTCTTGTAAAAGAATCTAGATGATGGAAGTCCCTTAAATAGTAGTAAATTATAGAATTAAAATAGAATACGCAAGAATGAGATCCATGTTCAAGTATGAATTTGGTAAATAGATGCGCAATGTTTTCTAAGCACATCTGTTGTGAATGTGGGATTTCAGAGGAGGAGAAAGCCGAATTTGTTTTGGGTGTCAGCCATATCTCCAATGCTGGTGGTTGTAGCCGGCTGTCTTTTCGCCTATTTTGCTCATGCAGACAAACATGGAATTCCCATAGTAAGCATTTTTTTTTCCCACTTTTATTTTGTTTTTATTGAAATCAATAAAAAATTATCAAACTTATTTATAAATCTATATTTTATTTTATTTTATTAAAATAATTTAATTTAATACTTTATATTATTAAATTGAATTTTAAAAAAAATGGATAAAATTTTTAAATAAATTTTATATTAATATACTAAATATTTTTTATAATTTATTTTTTCTGCGTATATTTTCTCTTTCAAATAAAAATAAAATTTGTTAATAAATTTTAACCAAATAAAGGAATATATTATAAATTTTCAAAAACGATAAAAGAAATTTGCTAACTTATAATAAGAAAACTATAGAAAGCAATTAACCCCTGCCCATAAGGTGGCTTCACCCTTACCACAAATGACTATATTAAACCGACTAATTCATTCATTTATATTACTAACGACTATTTTATTTATTTCCCTTTATTTCTTCTCTCAGGTGGGTGATCTACGTAAAGGGTTAAATCCTCTATCCATCAAGTATTTGAACTTTGATTCTAAGTATCTACCCCAGACTATAAAAGCTGGTCTCATCACTGGCCTTATTGCTTTAGCTGTAAGAAAATCGGTTCTGCATTCTTTCATAGATTTATGCATGAACTGTATTATATTTTGTCTTGGGTTATTTACATTTTTACAAAATTATTGCAGGAGGGGATAGCTATTGGAAGGAGTTTTGCCATAATGAGAAATGAACAAGTTGATGGTAACAAAGAGATGATAGCTTTTGGTTTCATGAATATTGTTGGCTCCTTCACTTCTTGCTACTTGACCACCGGTATGTGTATATTCATTACATATTCTTAATCTTTATTTTTAGGTAATCCAAAAGAAACAATTTAAAGGAAATCAGGGTCTCAGATAAATTCCTTTTCTTCTAATTTTTTGATTTGCAGGGCCATTCTCGAAATCTGCAGTGAATTTCAATTCAGGGTGCAGGACACAGATGGCTAATGTAGTAATGTCAATTTGCATGATGCTCACTCTGCTATTCCTGGCTCCTCTCTTTAGCTATACCCCTCTTGTTGCCCTATCAGCCATTATCATGTCAGCAATGTTTGGGCTCATAAATTATGAAGAGATTATTCACCTCTTCAAGGTTGATAAATTCGATTTCCTTATTTGCTTGTCTTGCTTCCTTGGTGTTGCCTTCATAAGCATGGACTATGGTCTCATGATATCGGTAAGAAATCTTCTTATATCGTGATATCAGGACACGAACCCTCTGCTTGATTTGCATTACATTTATTTAAACTCATTTTTCTGTTATGTGTCAGATTGGGCTTGCTTTGGTGAGGTTATTTTTAAATGCAGCTAGGCCTGCTACTTGTAGGCTTGGTAAAATACCAGACTCAAATTTGTACCGTGACACAGAGCAATACCCTGGATTGACAAGGGTACCAGGAATCCTTGCCTTGCAAGTTGGTTCCCCTATCTACTTTGCCAATTCCAATTACCTACGGGAAAGGTAATCCTCAAATAAAAAGTAAATGTTAATTAATAATATTCCAAAAGAATGGGAAATTTTTTATCTAAACTATCGTCGATATTGTTGAACTCCGAACGTAGGATTCTCCGATGGATTAAAGATGAAGAGGACATTTCAGATTCTAAGGGAGAACCTGTGGAGCATGTTTTACTAGATTTATCAGGTATAGTTACGTACGTACTTTCTGCTTGACAAATCATATGTGAATTAAACAATTATTTTGAGGTAAATGTGTACTTAGAGAAAAACAAGATTATAATAATTCCTACATGGTCCTGCAGGTGTTACATCTATTGATATCACAGGGATTGAATCATTAATCGAAACGCATAAAATTCTACAAGCAAGAGGGATTAAGGTATTTCCGCACCCTTTTTTTTTTTTTTTTTTTTTTTTTGCATATAAGCACACGTGCATATATTAAAAACTCATAAATATAAGTAGAGTCTGCTAATTAATTAATTATGTTTATTGATCGATGCAGATGGCGATTATAAACCCTAGGCTCGACGTTATGGAGAAAATGATTAAATCCCTCTTCACAGACAAAATCGGGAAGGAATCTGTATTTTTGTCAGTAGAAGATGCAGTAGAAGCAAGTTTATTTTCGCTTTCAACAGAAACGAAAGGACGCTTAGCGAATGTATCGCATGCAACAGAAACACAAGGATGCATGTCGGAACTTAAGATGCAAGATCTTACAACAGAACCCTTTAAGGCAATACAGGGGAATGATCGTTTTGGTAACGATGATGGTAATGCACGCCGTCCATGATGTCAATGTAATGGCTTTAGAATGTTTTATTGGTAGCGTTGGCTAAAATCCAGATTTTAGATTGATGCACTTTAGGTTAGCTTTTTTCTTGTACAAAAAGAAGGGTGAAAAATAAGGATTTCAACCAGCACTTGTAAATTACTATTATTGATAATTTGCAATGAGCATGGACTATATGTGTTGTAAGATTGTGCCAAAGTTAAAGTGGCACAAAGGTTTGGAGAATAATGCTAGAAGAGCAATTAATTTTAGTTATTAAAGATGATTTTACAATCAGAAATTTAATGAAATAAAAGCAAGGGCATTTGCAATTTAGACTTGAGTTTTCACTTCTGCAATAAATAAAATATTATTTTTTAATAAAAAATTTATCATTTTCATTCTAAATATAGAAATGGTTATTATTGTTTGTTGTATATGGCTTCTGCAATAAATGAAATATCAATTTTATTGTGAATATAGAGGATGATTATCATTGTTTGTTGTACATGCTTCTGCAACAAAAGAAATATTACTTTTAATAAATAGATTATCATTTTTATTGTGAATATAGAGGATGATTATCATTATTTATTATATCGTTTATGATCTATGAGAGTTTCTCATTAATTAAAAATAAAAATAAATAAATATTCTCAAAACTATTATTAAATTTGTGTTATATTTTTTTCGTTAGTTGGCGTTTTTTAGTATTTTATATAAATTAAGAAAGTATTTAATAAATTTAATTATAAAAAATAATTAAATAAAACTAAATTATCTTTCTATAAATATTATCAAAGTTTATTATATTTATTTTTATATAATGATAAAATAAAAAAAATTAATATTATATTGGATATATAAAAGATGAAAAATAATTAGAATGTTTTTAATTTAAAAAAAAATCAATTAGTATAAAATGGAGTATTGAGAGAGAGTGTATATATATATACAAACACACGTACAGAGAAGAAAAGAATACAATTACCACTACAATGCAGTAGCTTAAAAGTGAATGCTAGCTATATATATATATATATAATTAATGTACAATAATTAGTTGAGTTGCTAAGAATAGCAGATTTAGTGTTTTCTTAGGATTGAGGAATCTCAGCAATAATCATTAATCCCATATTAACAGCCATGAATGACGTGGGATTATATGGAGGAGATTGACTTTCACTATTCATGATGCATGGTTTGGTTAAAGCATCTGTCTGCTACAGACACATGAGCACCACGAAGTAGTTCTTTCGCAACTTTGCTGTCGAACCAAAGTGATGATCATCAGCGGCAAGCAACAACATGTTTCATTCCACAATGGAACACGGAATCATAGCATTTGCATGGAAAAATGACATCGAGTTCATGCAACAATTTCGACCTAATTTATTACTGGCTTTTGTTAACTATTTCTATCGAGTAGATTTTGTATAAATAAAAATATGAGATTTATATGTTTAAATCACAATATCCTTAGAAGAAATGGGAGTGTAATTGAGCGAAGTTATAATTTATGAGTTATTTATTAACAATAATCAAGTTCTATCTATTTAAATAATTTGATAAATCTAACTTGTAATATATAATTGATTTTTTAATAAAAAAAAGTTTACTTTACGTACTCTTAAAAAACTAATATATTAATATATAACTAAATTAAGCTGAGCCAATTTAAATTAGAGATTGTAAAAAACTTAATTATAAATAATAAAATTCGGTTGAGTTAAAAATTGATTATTAAGACGGATTTTAGCTTTAGAAATATGTTTATTTTACTTTAATTAAATTTAAAATTTAAAATTAAGCTGAAACTTACGGGTTTTTATTCTATTTAAACAAATCAAAAAAAGGAAAAAGAAAATATTCATAAGTCAATGCAACGTTTAATCAATAAATTGATGTGAACTAGAACCGGAAAAGCAAACCATATCTTGTATGTTTATTATTAGATTTTACAACTGTCCATCATAAAATTTGAACCGTCACTGATTAATATTTATATGAGATTTACGAGTTTAAACTTTTAATTTTAATGTTTCAGTGCTCTAAGGCAAAAGCCCAAACCTAAAACTAGCTACCAACTAAAGCCTATTGGGTTTGGTTATTGCAGACTTGGGCTCGGCCCAAGATACCTGATTCTCGTCTCTCACTCCGACACAGCGTCACACTGACACTGTTTCTTCGCCCCGGGCAGGCAAACACCAGCAACGAACGATGATAATAATCCATTAGAACGCTGCATTTCATCCATCTTTATGACTTCTTAAAATCAACCTCTTCTTTTTCCCCGCTTTTTCTAAATTTATTTATTTTATACCTAAAAAATAACAAGTCATTCGTAGTTCTTTTGGACATGCTTGAACAAGGATCATCTTTTATTAATTTTCTAATCATAATGATTTTGATCTAATTAATTTATTTTAATTTTTTCTTGTTTTTGCAGCGTCTCAGGCTTAATATCAAGGTAATTCAAACAAATAGTTTTTTTCGTAATATGTGCTATGTATATATATATATATGCTGTAGCGGAGGCAGTCTCATCAGGTTTTAACAGTGTGAAACCTGTTGATGGATAAGATTGAGGATGCTTTAGAACTCCTTAATAACTATCAGATGCCATAAACAAGTCCTTAGTAAAACTCTAGTTCATGAGTCCAACTTTAATGAAAGAACAGTCCAGATCGATGATCCCTCGTGTCTTTTAACTAAATGATATAATTGTGTTTCTACTGATTGTCTTTTTACTCTACTCCCCAAGGGTGTCTGCACATACTAGTTTGAAGGTGCTCTTTGGGTTACCAAGAGATGGCTATTTCTTGCATAAAGTTTGATCTTTTAGATGAGATATTAAATTATTTTGGCTTTTGGAGATTACTAGGGCCGATGGTTCTTTTTTCTTCCTTTTGGTTGGCTAGAGATGGATCTTGTTGTTCGGCTCACCAGATTTTGATATGCTCGAGGTCAGTAATTGTTTGTTGTTGAACCTTCACGGTATCTTTCAGATGTACCTAAGATATTGTACATACTGAAGAATAAATTTTATTGAACTTTGGCCCATGGGGCTCAGTTGGCCCACGTCTTACCAAAGAGCCCTTACTCCCTACGCTGAGCCTGTCTCCTAAATGGGACCTATAATTCATAGCATTAGCTAAATCTTATTCTTCCTTTAGTTTTGATTTTTGGACTTGCATAATATCTCACCCTCTTTCTTGTTAGGTGACCTGTACCATTTCCTAATTTATGTGTCCCTTGAGAAATGTTTCTTACTGGTTCTTGCAAGTTGTAAGTTGTAAGTTGTAAGTTGTAAGTTGTAAGTCTACCTATTCTCGTGAAACTTTACGCCTTTACAGATGCAAATGACTTCCAGAACAAAAGAACCTGGGCATCTTATACATATTTTACAAAGATATTGATCAGATTCTTCTTCCCTTTATGTTTTGTTTTATACCTTCCTCAGGTTGCAGTTAGATGGCCATAAAGCGTTGATCAAAGATAGACCCTTTATTTTCCAGCTGCCAGTGAGTTTGTAAGTTGAGGAAAATGTAAAATAAATCACTTGACAACTTTCTTTTTTCACAACTAATCCTCCTAGATAATGTATAATCTTTGTGTGTTGTCTGGCATTAGAGCATGGGATTTAGTTTTTTTCTTGTTTATTTTCCCATAATTGTTATGATATTAGTGATTAAAGAAAGCTCTAATCATTTGAGATTCCCTAATTAAGCATTATTCCTAGCAACGAACATTAGTATATTATTATACTAGTATAGTTTCAATCATTTGGTTGATAGGGCTGCTTGAGTTAGGAATGGAGAACTGACCTGGAACATGAAATTCAGCTTTTTGGGTTACAAAGGTTTTGCTAAACAAGTGTTTAGAAGTAAACAAATCTATGTCGTGGTTAGTTTAAGATTATGTTTTTGTTCTCACATGCCGACAGTATTGCATGTATAATATTATTGCGGAAGTGGAAGAACTGTTCTTTGTATGCCTGTTCTAGCAGCATCCTATGACTTTCACGAGATAAAAAAAAAAACAAAGGCAGGCTTCTGTAATAGTAAAAAAGAAAGCAGTCGGTGGCCTGTATATTCAATGTACAATGTTATGCGCCCTACACCATTCGCTTTGCTAAAGCATTTTCCATTAGTGGTATTAGCTTTGCTAAGCCTTGGAATGAAATTGACATGCAATTGGGTTATTAATTAACTGATGAATATCTGTCTTAATAAATAAAAAGTAAAGGGTTCAAATTTAGGTACCTTCTGTCCTTTTGGAATTTATAAACTTGTTGTGTGGTAAAAAATAAATGAAACAGATAGAAAATACTGCAATCTCCTTAGAATTTGATAGTACTATGTTATCATTTTTACCAGAGCATCTTTATATGAGTTACCGAAGCATTTTGTAGCCACATTTGTTAGTATTTGGGTTGATTTGGGTCTTTATTTGTAGGTCTTTCATCTCCTGCAATTTGTCTATTTCAAATGGAATCTTGATTTCATATATAAAAAGAAAAAGAGAAAAATAATAAAGGTGAATTTCTCTGATTCTGTAATACTTATACGAATTCCTTTTTTATGAGAGAAAGTATTGAAAAGTATTTGAGCAAGAAATTCTTTTAGTAGGAATCAAGAAAAACAGATTCTTTCAAGTTATAAGCGAGGACCTGATGTCCAGGGTATACTCGAAAACCAGTCCCACTATCCAAAATTCGAACTTGATTTGATTTTAAATTTCACTGCCTTTAGGGTTAAAAAAGAAATTCACTTTTACATAAAACGAGGGTTGTCTTACAGAAAACCACTAAACATACCTACTCGATACATGGGGATTATATAATTAGAGAACTGGAAAAAAAAGAATAATAAATAAAAGAGACCCTGAACTCTTCTGATACTTGTCTTGGAACTGCATCAGTTTTCTTGATGCATCTCGGCATGCATTTGAAAAAAAAAAAAAAGGAAAAGAAAAAAACAGAGAAAGCTTGGAACTTGTTCCCTTATGCTGGAATGGTTGTCCTGTTCCTGTAGTGATCTCCAAGTTCTGCTATGCTTTGTATTGGTCCAAATTCTAGTCATTAAATGAATATTATAGCAACATTTCAAGTCTTGTAGTTTATGTAATTTTTCCCTTAGATTTTCTTTCCCTTTCTTATTGTATTTTTAGAAAGTAAACTGGAGTAGTAGTGGGTTTAGTTACTCTTGTGGCATGCATTAGTTTGAGAAGTCATTATCAAAATTTGGCCTTAAGTTTTTGTTGGGACTTTGTGAAATTGTGTTATTAAGTACAAACTATAAAATGCTAAAGAGCTAAGTCATCACAATTTCTTTTCTCTGGCCATTAGGAGTAGAAACTTTTATAAAAAGAGGAGGCATCTTATCTTCATTTGGTACCAAGTTCTTGATAAGATGAGAAACCACCACATGGCATTAATCTAAAAGACAGTTGTATTTTTAGAGGACCACATTGGGTCTATTTCATCTCATCATTTGGTGCTCAATTGTTTTCTGCTAAATTAACAAAATCCTTACTTAAATTTTATTTTTTATTTTGATGATTTTATTTTACCAAATTTCCTTGACAATGAGTGCATTAAATATTTACAACACTCAACTCTTTCATAACACAGGCAATGGTTTGTTGGCAGCATAGGCCCTTTATTTTCTGTAGGCCTACAGTTTGGTGGGTAGCAATATGTTTCTCCCCTTAACTCTTACCTAATGCAAGCCAAACATTTTAAGAAGCATAATTGAGTAATTAATTGCTTATTCCAACTATTTTATCCAATTTTAGCATTCATTTTCCACATTTAAAAAAGAAAAAATGACACTGTATTTATTTGCATGTCAATGTAAATAAATATTAGTTAATTAGCCTCGACAAGGAATTCACTTGTACAACTGTAGAAAATGAGAATCTGAGTAACTAAAAATATAATAGAAGAAGCAGTCCTACTATAGCAAATAACAACATAAAAACAATAATGCAACGAGCATCTTCATCAAAAAGTGTCCATGAATGTACAAGAGAATTTTAATTTTAAGTTAATTAGCACTAGAAACTGGTAGAAAGTTTGAGTTTGAATTTTTTATTTATAAAAAATTGATGAGACTTTATTGTTTTTATATTAAGTGTAATATTTTATATATTAATCTCTTGAGTTTAATAATAAAATGATACCGCATGGAAATATTAATGTATTTGTAAGTACATTTTCTTTAATTGGAATGAAAAAAAGGAAAAAAAAGAAATGGGCTCTTTACGTAGAAAATTTATGTACCTCTACTGGTTAATACTAATCGACTCAACTAAAGTAACACCATTATAATAGTTCAAAGGTCTATGAAAAAACAGTGACATGAACGGACCTGCCATTGGCAAAAAGTGTGGACCTTCACTACAATGCTTGCTCATTTTATTTTCTTCGGATTCTCGATTCTCGTGCTCCAGGGACCCATCTATTAACATTTAACCCTAGTTACATTTTTCAATAAATTTAATTTACATTTGACAAAATATATATTATAATATTTATGCTGCCGACGGAATTTATAGCACAATAGAACTTGACATTAGTCCTAAATTCCTGGAATTACAATCCGTAATTTGCGTGGGTTTTTATTCTATTTATAATAATAATACAATTCTTTTTTTCTTTTCCTCTCCGTCCCTTTCCATTTTCGCTTTACCAACAGGCAGCAGGGGCTCTGTTTGCAGTTTACTTTCCACTATTCCGTTTCTTTATTTCACTGTTTATTCTCTTTTCATTACTTATATTTTATACTAAAAAACTAGTTCTTTTTAGACTGTTTTAAAAATAAATATTAGAATATTAAACTTACCAAACTTAAAAGGAAATAATTGAACACACACTAATTTTTAAATTCTTAAATGGAAAATATTCAAATTATATAAATATGAAATAAATAAATTTTATCGAATACGATTTTCGGTTTTAGTGGGTTCGAAGGAACTTTCTCATTTTTTCAACCTAAATTTACGGAGATAATTAATAATATCAATACAATATTATTACATTATGTATTACGTTTTCTGTTCCTTTGTCAACTTTCAGCTTAAAAAATGAATGCATACATTAATAAAATTATTAAAGTCCCAGTGTGTTTATACCTTATATATATATATAATACAGTTGTGTCTCTTGGTAGAATGTGATTTTGATGGCCATGCTGGTGATGATGATATACACCAACATTCATGCTTTTTATTTTTTATTTTTCAGTATTTTATTACATAAATAAATTTATGAATATTCAATTATATTATTTCCACTTGTAATAATAATTGATATAATTTTCATCAGTTATTTTAAAATATTAATTTGGTTACGAGACAATGAATTTCTGATGTAATAGAAGTAACTTGCATATTATAAGTCACATACAATAATACATTGAAAATAAAAGGTTAATGAAAATTGTTGCTTGTTCCAATTATATTCTTCTTTCATTTTTTATTTTTTTTTTACCCCTTCTCTTCTCTTTTCGGATAGGATTCTAACTCTTTTGATTTCATATTCCATTGAATAGCAAGAAAATTAAAAATAGAATAAATATATTTCTAAGTCCTTCAATTGTTTAATTTTATTTTGTTAAACTTCTTAATTATATTCTACTTTATTAAGTTTTTATAATGTTTTTTACTATAATCAATCTAAAAAATATAAAAACTCAATTGAAAAAATAAAAATTTTAATTAATGTAAATTATAAATAAAAATTAAAAATACAGCAAATAAAATACAATAAAAATTTGGAAATTTAGTAAAATAAAACAGAGAGTATATAATTAATTAGTTTTGGGGGAAAAAGAATCAATACAAGAAAGGCAAAAGGAAATGTAGTTGTAGAGAAAATCCAAGACGCGTGGAGTTGATGCAGATAATCATTAGCCTACGCACTTTTGTTGACTCTTATACATTGTCTTTTTACCAAAAACATACGTCTCTAATTATCTTCTAGCAACAATTAAAAATTTGGATTTTTATTTAATTTTAACATTGATAACCTAATTATTAAGATAATATCATGTTTAATTAACATCTACAAATTTCATAATTCTTAACACATAAACTAACTAATTAAAAATATAACCTGTTCAAAGGATACGGTCATGTAATTCCAATAAAACACATTTGATTATTATATGTATTATTTCATATATTTCTTAAATATGTATAAGATTATATCAGAACTCTCAAAATATATACTAAATAAATAAAATTTTATAAATATCAATTAAAATAATAAATTTATGTAAATATTATGTAATATATATATATATTAATGTAAAGATTATTATACTTAATAGATGTAGGGTGGGGGTAGACTAGAGGGGTTCATTTGGTCTAAAAGTTTGTTGTTGGAAGGATTTGAAAGGCAAGCCGAGTATAGGGGCCAAAATGGGCCTTTGTCCGTCAATTTTATTTGATGAATGAGTAAATACGGCGGTTGCGGCAGCCAAGAGAGAGAGGGTAAATGGTATGGCTCGGAATTAGGAATTAGGAATTAGGAAAGAGTCCGTGTCTTGTTTGCCACTCTTAGCATTTGGCGTCTAGAGTTGCTTAACAGCTGCATGAGGAAACTCGATTATGACGTACCTCTTTTTATTTTCTTCTTATTGACACGTGTCCTCCTTGAGCTTCACAGCTGGCATTTGTCTTCGACATCTTACGTGGCTCATCGGTCCCACACGCTCTAGCCGTATTATCCATTTCCATCTTTTGGATTTATACTTTGTACAACAAAAACAACCATATGTATCATTTGGTTTTTTTATTTTCTTATTTAGATTCTTCCCGCTACAACTTGATGTTTAAGAAAAACTGTTGTTTAGCATTTTGTGTTTAATTAAGGTTAAGCTTTTTTATTATTTTAAATTAGGGAAAATAACCAAAAAAGTTAAAATGGTTTTAGAATTAGTTTGCTAACACTTTATAATAATTTTAGTTTAGTTACGGCACCTTGAAATGGTTATAAGAATAACAAAACCAATCATTTGCAAGTCATATACTTTAATTAACTAAGAAGGTCAAAATCTAAATTCATTTAGTTTTAATGTAAAACGTAATTGTTTATGTTTTTCTAAATTAGAAGAAATTGTTCAATATTTTTTAATCAAAATATTGAATAATATTTTAAGTGAAGAACACACTCAAAATAAGTTATCCTTGATGTATTTGATATATTTACTGAAAATAAATAAACCTCCTAATATTGTTAAAATTAATGGTAGAAGAGTGAAAACTAAATATGTATTAAAAAAGAAAAGAAAAATATGAATATAAATGCAATATAAAAAACAGAATATTTAAAGAAAGCAATGTCATTGACTAGAAAATAGGATGTCAATACTGTTACATCATTCCTAACAGAAAGCATAAGAATAACAAAGATTTGTTTTCTTTGCTTTTCTTTTTCCTTCTTTTGTCTTTTAATTCTGTGGAATTTTAAATTAGTTAAAAAGCGAAAACGCGTTTAAAGCTAAACCTAGTTATAGCAAGTAAGCAAAGGCTTATTCCGGTGGAGGGCCATTTTCGTCCACAAATATAAGAGAAAAGCTCAAGAAATTGAGAACGTTGACGCGTACAGGAACGCGGTGCACCACACCAGAGTGGGACCCTCTTTTTTTTCAAAACGCCGACGATCCAGCCGCGCGGAACGTGATGCATGGGCCCCTCAAAACACTTTGCTTGACGATGTCGTTTTCTCTCATTGGCGCTTTAGATGCTGAGGGACCCATGCCTACCCTCTCTTCATACTCTATAAACTGAAACGGCACTTGCTGCTAAATTTAATGGTTTATTTATTAATTTATTAATAAATATTTATTTATCTATATATTATATTTTTTATTTTAATTATAATATTAATTATAAACTTATAATATTTAATATAAATAAAAAATTACTTTTAAATGTTTCTAATTTTTTAAAATTTAAATTTTGATTAATATGATATTATATAAATTATTTTAGAAATATTTATTAATTATTTTAATATTATATAACTTAATACTGTATTTAATTACTTATTATTTTTAAAATTAGAATTTTATTATATAATAAAAATTAATTGTTATTAAATAATAATATTAAAAATATCATTTAAAACGTTATTTATAAAATTATAATTATTATATAATTAAAAATTAGTTAATTAATTAATATAATATTAAAATATAATTAATATGTAATTTTAATGATAGAATTAGTATTATTGTCTGATTAGCAAACTATTTATTAGTTAATGTAATATTAAAATATAATTAATATGATATTCTTTAAGACTATAGTTAATATTTAATTAATAATATAATTTATTAATCAATAAATTATTATAAAATTATAAAATTACATTTAAATTTAAATTATATGTATAAAAAATAATACATATAATAAAATAAAAATTCTATGTATTAAAAAAGTTTAGATTTTAAAAATTAATATATATATAAATATATAAATTAATAAAATATATAATCATAGTCAATTTGTCATCATCAAATATCAAACAAAATGTTTGATAATCATCCAATTCCAATGATAAAGACTAGTAACATGCATAATGGGGTCTCTCAATATGTTGCATTTTCTTTTTCATTTGATTGATGTTAATAATGTGAAAGTAACTTTGTCTTATGATTCGGTTATATTTTGTTTCATTTTGATAGGTAATCTCACTATCTGCTTACCATAACTAACAATTGATGATGATTTTTAGGGAGGAAGAAAATGAAAGATATCTGAACTAAACCAAATTCCTTCTTCGTTTTCTTTTATGAGAAATACAATTATGATTTGTGTTCAAAAGAAATGCCAAGACGAGCGTGCATTAAATTAACCAATGATTTAACGTGGTGATAAAATATTTTTTGCATTTAAAATACCACCATTATAAATTCAATTTCTAAAAAAAAAAAAAAAGTTCTCTACAATAAGATTTTATTATTTTTCTATTGTGACATTATTAACATTTGATTATTTTCTTTCCTAATAATTCTAAAGAGATTCATTGATTCAGTATATTTCATTTGATTTCAAGAATACATATATGAGATGGTTAATCAAGATTTCGAGTTCAAATTTTAGATATGCAGCTGCATTAAAACTCTCAAAAAAGTGTTTTGCTATTCATAAAACTCCTATTCCGCACGCCCTAGATTAATTCTAGATATGTGTATATTAAAAGTTAATTATATTAACTATTCTTAGAATAATCAAATATTAATTAACAATAAAAAGATTTTATTAATTAGAATAATATTTTTAAATAATAATTTTATTTTTAATTGCATTGAACCAAGCTGAATGTAATTCTTATAAATATAAAATACAATCAAAGGATGGATAGCTGTAAATAAAACAGGTTATATTACTATTAATTTGTTCTTCTAGTATGCAAAAGCTAGGTCAAATTACATTTGTTTTATTGAAAATGCAATAGGTTCCTTAGTTGTTAGTAGTTTACTAATAACAATAAAGAATAAAGAGTAATTTTATAAATCGGTGGGTCGTTAGCTATATTCTAGAATTCGATAATTTTTCTTCCTTTTTCTTTTTTCAGAAAAATAATAAAGAATTATATAACAGATATTAATTGTTGCTTCTTTAATGAATGGTGGCCAGCCATGGACGACTTTGACTGTATTTGATTTTGAAAATTAAATGCAAACTGTTATTCTACATATTAGAGTTTTGTTTTCTTACCAAAATCACCATATAATATAAATAATCTTCATTTCTGTTCATTTTTAAAAAGGAGGATTATTTAACTATAAAAAAAACTTTTCTAAATTTTCTATCTATTCGCTATATTAGTTAAATATAATCAAAAAATATAAAATATTTTAGCCTTGTTCCGGTCGCATAAAATAAATTTAATATGCTAAACTACATTTAATCATTATTATGTGAATACATAGCTTCATAATATTTATTTAACTTCTTTTAATAAAAAATATTTATTTAACTTTACTTTTATCATCAAACTCTTTATTTACAATAATTATGACTCTTTCATCACTCGTTATTATCATCATTCAGCACTGTCGTCACTATAATAAATAAATATAAAATTATTAATTTATCATTAACACTCTATATATTTTCATTATGTTCATATTTAAATACATATATTAAATAATGATGATCATTTTTCACCGGTAACATATTGTATAAAATAAAATAATCATAATCCAAATGAATGATCTTAAAAAAATGGAAAATAAGAAAAGAAATGAAAGGAAGGAAAAGTAGAAGATAATTATGTAAATTATATGAATATGTGTGTTGTAATCATTATAGAGTTTTATTTTTCTCTTATTCTTAATGATTGGTATTGTTTTGTCTTTGCTTTTATAAGTGTCAAAGACGCAATGCATCGCTGTATAGACTAAAATGGTAGCCTGATGTGTAGAGTTGAATCTCTTTTTGTATTATCATTTTGGAATATTTTTCTATAAAATAGTTCAATTTTACATTTACCTTTGGGCTGCAAAATCATTGCTAATAAAACTTGAAGAATGGTATGTATTTGTTTTTCCATAGATAAAAAGAAATAGCAATATTAATGAGACAAAAGTAGGGATGTTTATTTATAGAAAATTTTATTATTTTTTTATAAAAAATTAAAAATAAAAATTTATATTTATTTGTGCTATTTTTTTTAAAATAAAAATAGTAAATAGATATGCTTGCTTATAGAAAATTATGTTAATTTCTAATATACTTTTCAAATGAAAATAAAAATAGAATAATTTCTAAAATACTTTTCAAATGAAAATAAAAATAGAACTTCATATTTACTTGCGATATTTTTCTTAAATAAAAAAATATTTTTTATATTTTTAAAATTATTAACTAAACTTTAAAAAACTTATGAATATAAGTTTAATATATTTTGTATATTTTGCTTTATAAAATAAGTCACTTGTTTTTAAATGAAAATAAAAAAATTTGACTTTATTTATCTAAGTCTACAATTTATACTTAAACTATTACTTAAATATAAAATAGAAATTTTTTATAAAATAAACATATTTTATAAATTTTATAATTTTTTATGAAAATAGAAAATATTTATTTCTAAAATTAAAAGATAAAATAGAAATTTTTTCTATAAATAAACATTTACTTATGTTTTTAAGATTATAACTAAATCTTAAAATAAATTTAACATGTTTTTTATTTATTTTTATATAAAAAGTCAATTATTTTCAGGTAAAAATAAGAGTTTTTATTTGAAATATTATCTAAATATAAAATAATTTTTAAAAAGTAACATGTTGTACAATTTTTATAAAATTTCTATAAAAATGATATTTTTTAGATTTTTTTAAAATTAGAAAAATAAAAAAAATCTCTATAAATTGATTGAACACATGAAAAAGTTCTTAGGTGAATTTTATTCTGTTAGTGGCATATAAATATGTTGTTTTTTTTAAAAAAAAAATGTTTATGCCTATATTAATATTAATTAAAAAAGAAAAAATTATTTCGCATCTAAAGAAATAACAGGTAGAAAAAAGTTTGAAAAAATAAATTATTTTAATATTTTAAATTTTAAATTTTAAATTAACACTAAATTTTATTAAAAGTCTTAATTTTTTTATTTAATCTAGTAAATATATAAATTTTTATATATTATTGAATAAAATTATATATTAAAAGAGAGTTAAATAATAAAATTTAAATGTTGAGAAAAATATTGAGCTAAAAAACTTTAATAAAGTTAAAAAAAAAGAGATCTTAAAATAAAAAATTGGACTAATAACTAGCAATGAAAATGATAAAGTAAAATCCGTCGAAATTAAAAGAGAAAATATATGTTCACAGCAAATGCTACCTGCAATGTAATTATCCCTCTCACAAGCCGTACCAAATGCAACCCAAAAGAGGTTAAAAGTGGAACCCATTCGATTTATATAAAAAGAAAAGGAGTTATTTTACTTACCGGCAGTTCATTTATTCTGAAGTAACAAGTCTGATTTGACAATTGACACCCACACCACCACTAATCTTACCATATTCTCGTGCAAATTTCACATTCATCTCGTGATATCATACCCGCTACCTGCCGGTTCAGTTCAAAAAAAATTTAATGGTCAACCATGCCGGAATTTGGTACCACCGACTATTTTTATTAACAACTCTAGATTTTTTGTTTTCTTCTTCTTTCTGCATTGTAACAGCAAATTCTTTTAAATGATGAACAATAATTAGCACTGATATTTTTTTAAAAGTGTTAGCTGATTCAGCTGAATAGGAAAGGGGTTTGAAAAAATAAAATATATTTTTTTTATAAAAGGTAGTGTATTATTAGTGCTGTTGGTATAACAGTCTTTTATTTTATTTTGTTTATTAGTTGAATGTGAATGTGGTTTTAAATTAAGGAAAGAAAATCATATAAAAAAGTGGCAAATAATGAAATATACACACACATATTTGTAGATTTTTTGAAAAAGAAAAAGAGAGAAAATTGAAGAGAGAGACTGAGAATCTGGTGGGCTTTGAGCTGTGACATAGCTGTCCTTTTTTATTACATTATTTCTCTTCACACACATCTCCAAAATCCCTAGAAAAAAACCCTCTCTCTCTCTCTCTACCTTTGTCTCAGATCTCTCTCTTCCTCTCTAAACTCTAAACTGCATTTCCTCTAAAGCTACATTTACAAATTCTCGGTGCATCAAATCATACAGAGAGATAGAGATAGCAAAGAGCCAAGATACAAACACAAACAAGAACAAGAGGGAAGAGAAAAATAAATAAAACTTGGCATTTGGGTATATCAGATGTCTCATGTGAGATGAAGAAGGCCACCACTACCAGTACCCATTTGTCTCTTCTTCTTCTCATTGCCATCTTCCTCTGCATTTCCTTTTCTTCTTCTTCTGCTCAAAACATCCCCACCCGCAGCCATGGTCGCTTAACCGACGCCGAAGCTTTATACATCAGGAAGCGCCAGCTTCTTTATTACAAAGATGAGTTCGGAGACAGAGGAGAGAGGGTCACTGTCGACCCATCTCTTGTTTTCGAGAACCCAAGACTCAGAAATGCTTATATCGCATTACAAGCTTGGAAACAGGCTATTGTATCTGATCCAAATAATATCACTGTCAATTGGGTTGGATCTAATGTTTGTGGCTACGAAGGTGTTTACTGTGCTCCAGCTCTCGATAACATGACTGAAAGGACAGTTGCCGGCATTGACCTCAACCACGGTGATATTGCTGGTTACTTACCGGAGGAACTTGGGTTGTTGGTGGATCTTGCATTGTTTCACATCAATACCAACAGGTTTTGCGGTACTGTACCACGTAAGTTGGAAAACTGGAAGCTGCTGTTTGAGTTGGATCTTAGCAACAATCGTTTCGCTGGAAAATTCCCACTAGTGGTCCTGAAGCTTCCTGTGCTCAAATTCTTGGATCTCAGATTCAATGAATTTGAGGGTACAGTGCCAAAAGAGCTGTTCGATAAAGATTTGGATGCAATCTTCATCAACCATAACAGGTTCGTGTTCGATATCCCTGACAATTTTGGTAATTCTCCGGTTTCGGTCATTGTTTTGGCCAACAACAGGTTCCATGGTTGTGTGCCTTCAAGTTTGGGTAACATGTCTAATCTTAACGAAATTATTCTGATGAATAATAACCTCAAGTCGTGCTTGCCACCGGAGATTGGTATGCTCAAGAACTTGACGGTTTTTGATGTGAGCTTTAATCAGTTAATGGGTCCACTGCCAGAAACAATTGGAGGAATGTTTAGCCTTGAACAGCTCAATGTGGCTCATAATATGCTGTCTGGAAGTATTCCGGCGAGTATTTGTCAGCTACCAAATTTGGAAAACTTTACCTATTCTTATAACTTCTTCACTGGAGAGCCGCCTGTGTGCTTGAGCCTCGGGGACTTTGATGATTCGAAGAATTGCTTGGCAGGTAGGCCGTCACAGAGATCTGCAGCCCAATGCAGGGCGTTTAAGCCTGTTGATTGTAGCTCTTTTAGATGTAAGCCTTTTGTTCCTACTTTGCCTGCTCCTCCTCCACCTTCACCACCAATGCCAGTGCCTTCTCCTCCTGTTTACTTGCCTCCACCTGTTTACTCTCCACCTCCCCCACCCCCTGTGTACTCGCCGCCTCCACCTCCACCTTCACCTCCGCCACCAGTATATTCACCTCCTCCACCACCACCGCCAGTATATTCACCTCCTCCACCACCGCCGGTATATTCACCTCCTCCGCCTCCACCTTCCCCCCCACCGCCACCCCCACCAGTATACTCACCTCCTCCACCACCTTCTCCACCACCGCCTTCTCCTCCACCACCAGTATATTCACCTCCGCCTCCTCCTCCATCTCCTCCACCACCATCTCCACCACCGCCCTCACCCTTGCCACCCTGTGTACGTCCCCCACCACCGCCACCACCAAACTCCCCACCACCTCCACCGCCATTATTCTCTCCACCACCACCAACTCCTTACTATTACAGCTCACCACCACCACCTTCACCACCACACTCACCACCTCCACCCCCACATTCCCCTCCACCACCTATCTATCCCTACTTATCACCACCCCCGCCGCCACATCCTGTCTATTCTCCCCCCCCTCCACCAGTTTATTCACCACCACCTCCTCCCTCTCCGCCTCCTTGTATAGAACCACCTCCACCGCCACCATGTGCAGAATATTCTCCACCTCCACCATCCCCATCACCACCCCCACCAACACAGTACAAGCCACCACCATCCCCATCACCACCACCACCACCAGTTCACTACTACTCGCCACCGCCGCCATCTCAATCACCGCCACCTCCAGCACCAGTGTACGAGGGGCCATTGCCACCAATAACAGGAGTCTCATATGCTTCACCGCCACCACCTCCCTACTACTATTGATTCTTTTTGAGAAATTTTCCTCTAACCTTTCCATCAAATTCTATCCAAAGAAACCAAAACAAATTTATGATCTCTTTATCTGTGAGCAATTCTCATCGCTCATAGAGAAAGGAAATAACAGTTCTCTCCAAGCAAAAACAAATGATATGGGCATTATCAAGCAGAGATCATGATGATGATGAGGATGATAGAGAGGTAAGAGGAGAATGTTTCTCTCCATATTTATTCGATTGTTATGGAATATTTGAGTCTCAGAAAACAAAAATAAAATAAAAAAATGGGCAGAAAGAGTTTAGGTTTGCAGAGAAAAAAAAAAAGAAGCTGTAATGTATAGTGATGGGATCGGAGACCATAATCAGAGCTTACTACTACTGAGTACTGGCTGCTGGTTTCGGGCTTTTTTTTTTTTTTATTTTTTTCCTTTTTTAATTGTCATTATCTCTTCTTTCTTCTTCTTCTTCTTCTTCTTCCTTTTGATATCATACTTTTGTTTCTTTATTTTTATAGTATCATCATCAACATTTTATTCACTTGTATTGATTTCCAGAATTCTTCTTATTGCCTTTTCTTCTTTGTGGTACTGTCCTCCATTTCTTTTTTAGTATCTACTTGTACTTATATATTGGATAATCTAGCAGTGTACTGGTGGTTATATTAAAGAGTACATAACTCCATGTGCTTGCTGTGTGCCATTCCCTTAGATATCAATTGTCTGTTCTGGAAATTCATATCATCCAAGTTGAATTTCTTGAATTTGCCATTGAGCCAAGAATTTCCTGCTTCTGCGGCTGACCATAATATATTTGTATTCTTGTAGAAATTGTTTTTGGGGAGATTAGGGAGTGGTCAATGCACTCGTGATAGAAGACCTAAAGCTTTTGTGTTGTTTTCCATGTGGAATTTACAAATTTTCTATGGAGGTTGCAGATTGTAATTGAGATTTTGGTAGGACCCAGAAACAGCCCATGCCCATTTCTCCTTGATTGGTGGCTGATTATCAGTCCCATGTGCATACCCGCTCTCTAATTGTGTTTCTAGGTTTGAAATTTTAAACTTTTAAAAACCCTTGCAAAAACCTGTAAAATGTCGAATCATAAAAAGCTTAAAAAGTTGAAGTCAAATTGGGGAGAAAGTGAGTGAGAGAGAGAGATTATATAAATGAGAACTCTTTCAAATTGTTCCTCTTGTGGAACTTTCTTTTTCTTTTCAGGGTTAAACAGTGACTTGTGCTATTTGCTCACAATATATTATATCTTAATTGATTTTGAATCATGAAAAGCTTTAAAAGGTTCATGTAACATTGCAGAGAGAGATCTCTTTCAGATTGTTCCTCTTGTGGATCTCTCCTTTTCTTTTAGGTTCTATAGTGCTACTACTATTGATTGCTGCCGCTTCTTATGTTGTGTGCCTTTTCTTTTCTCTAAATATCATTTCTTGTGAAAAAGCTGCAACAAAAACTTCATGTCTGCACTTTATAGAGTTAGAAATTTTGATGATCACTAGCAGCATTAGAAATTTCTTCTTTTTCTTTCCCTTGGGATCATTTTCCCTTCACCTGATTAAACATAAACTTTCTCACTGCTGATATTTGTCAAGATGATGAAGCTCATCAAAACAAAAGACGTTGATGCCTTTGCCGCCACCACCACCACCCTCTTAGCCCCACATAGACACCTAATTGCATGGCACCATTTTTATTCATTGGTATCAACAAATTGTGCTCCTAGCTAGCAACTTGAGTGAAAAAGCCCACGATTCCCTTCTAGACAATGTTATGGCACAACTTGGCATCTTCCTCTAGATTGAGAAAGCCATATAATCAGGGCAAGTGATAGTCCCTTTGTGTAAAAGATAAAGGGACCCACACATCACATTAGATAACGACTACACCAATTTTGGTAGAATTTTTGTTTTTGTGTTGTTGGCCGATTTAAAGGCAAGGGCACAAAAGATTTCATGGGTGCTTTCTTCCAAAAATATGGTTTCTATTCCTTAATAAGTTCTCCTTTGAAGGTTTGAGGGAAGATTGCCCCCACAATTTCTTCTACCACTTACAGAGGCGTCCATGTGCATAAGTATCAACCGTTCCTTTTTAAAACCCAAGTTGTGCTTTCCTTTCGTTAAAATTTCTTCATATGAATTGAATTTTTCACTCGTAGGGATGCTACAAGTTTGTCCATATTTATACCCATTAGACTTAAAATTAAAAAAGTCAAAGAAAAAAAAAACAGACCCTTTGATTCTTGGTCAATTTATAATTATGTAGCAAGATTGGATGGGTTAAGTTGTGCATTTTAAGCAAATCCATACCAGTCTTTAAATTTTAGGCGTCTATTGTTGTTTGTAAACTGTATTATACTATTAGAGTTGTAATTATGGCCAAACTTGATCCCTTAGCTATCTTACAAGGTACTATGATTGCTGAAATATATATTACCATGGAATTGGTAGAGAATACCATAAATGAATGTCCCCTTGTGTAGGGAAAAGAAAAAGAAAGAGATGCCGTCTAATTAAAGGCAGTGACAAAATGGCATAATTAGGTTGGGCGTGTCATCATAATAACATGGCAATACTTATATCTCTTACCATTTACTATTTTACTATTTACTATTTACCGACTGCCCATACTTTTTGTGAATGCGATTGAGTCTGTCATCTTGATAGATCTCAAAAATGAATAATTTTGGACCAACAATTTTTTAGATAATAATATTAATAATTTAAATCGTAAAGTTGGGAATCTAAATCTCAATAAGCATCATCTATTTTAGATTTACGATTGTAGTGGGTCAATTTTCCTTCTCTCTTCATCATACGATACGAGAATATAATTGTATCCTACCAAACGATAGTGATAAAAACAAACAGGGCCTACATTAGATGATGATCACATACGCTGTTAGGGTTTTCCACATCAAGTGATCTTAAATTCAACACGTAAGTTAGTTGACTTGTTTTCCAAATGGGACATAACTATCATTTAATTACAGGCTCTACGGACAGGCTGTGATTAGGTCAAAATATTAATGCCACGCTCATGCAATTGACTCCATACTTTAAAACGAATTCAAAACCTTAAACTAATGTTTAATTCTCCGCCAAATCCCCTCAATAATCAGAAATCTCCCCCCATCACAACTATTACCATAATAAGAATTGCCTTAATATGTTTTTCATTTTTAAAAAAATATTTATGGAAAACTTAATCAACTATAGACAATAATTATTAGTTGTTATTCTCTTCTACTTATTATAAAAATGACAACATATTCAAAGGAAACGTTTGGTTTGGTTTATCAATATAGCTGGTATTCGGTGGTTGATAGCTGATAAATTAAATCATTTGATAAAATTTTGTTAGCGATTGCTGTCAATATGTTAAATGACCATTGACTATATAATTTATCGTAAAATATATATTATTTTATTATATTATATCTAACGATATAAATTAATAAAAATAACTTATAGTAGTTAAAAATATTATAGTTAATTTTCTTTAGCTCAGTTATTTTTATTGTTAAAAATAATTGAGGTAAAAATTATATTATAAGTAGAAATTTAAATTTAAATCTTACTAATAGAAATATCTAATTTCTAATTTCAAATATCATAATTATAAATATTATAATTATTTAAGAATAATTTTAAAATAATAATTATTTATTATAAAATTTAAGAATTTAATTATCTGGTATTAATTTAAAGTAAGTTATTATTAATAAGTTTTAGTAAGGATAACTGTGTCCAAATAAATTTTTTTAAAAAAATCAAATCAACGATCAGCTGATCAGAAAGAACTCTAAATTAGAAATGACACAATCAGCAGTTGATTGAGATTAAATCAGATATCGGTTATTGTTTCTTAAATCTTCACAAAAGGCTTTAATATAATTGTTCAGTGAAAAATAACTATTAACTGCTTCAAATCTCTAAACCAACATCCTCTTAGTGTAGAGTAGAGGACTTAAACTCAAACCTTTTAAGACTAGTTAAAGTTAATCTCTAAGTGTATTTGCCATTGGATAAGTAACTCAACAATCCTTTTATATTATGACAATTATTTTCCTATAATATTTGTTTAAATGGCAGAAAGAAAAAAAAAATATATATATATATATATATATAAGATAAAAGTTCAAAAAGTGAAAGTGATTGTTTGTTTAATATAGAAAAACAAGTTAATTTCAGACACTATTTTTTAAAAAAAATCTTATTGGTAGAAAAATAATGTTTAAATCCATGGGTGGGATTGAAACGGTCATCTTAGATAGAAGCCACTTAGATGCATATAAATATAAAGGAAAGCTGCCAAAAGGAAAATATAAAGGTTAAATTCAAAATCAATGGTGATGAGCAAACAGTTAGTTAAATGAGAAGGGACGGCAAGGCTAACTAATTCACGTGCAATTACTTAATCATAGGCATCAAGATTGCAATATTCTTAAATTGTTTGCTTATATTAATTTAGGTTATGAATAGGGCATTTTATTTGTGTTATTATTTGCTTGTGAGCCCATCTGCATTATTCAATAATGCCAGCTAATATTCTCCCTGGCTTACACTATAAGAACCTTTGAGAAAAAAAAAAAAAAATACTCTAGCAATCATTAAAAATGACAAAAAGTAACAGAGTTTATCATTCCTCAAGCCCTGTTACCTGTCTAAAAATATAATAATTTATTTGTAAGTCTTAAATTTTAAAATTTTTATAATATGAATTTATAAGTATCACTCTTGTTATGTATTACTGACAATAATTAGAAATGTGACATATATTGAATATAAAAAAATTAAAATAATATATTACTTTTTATATCATCCAAATATAAAAAAATTGAGAACGTATATTACTCATTCAATAGTTGAGTGAAATACTTCTATTCAAAGTGATTAATTGATATTCCTGTTGTAGAAATTTACCATAGGCATGCTGCTAGTTTACATGTCGTAATGTCCAAGGGCAGCATCACCAGTGTTCTTTGCAGTTTTCTAAAGTCAGTGAAGAGGCCCATTGGACTACCCAAGGCAATAAATTTATTTACTAAAATATCTTAAGCCCATTTTACAATGGGTTGATTGTTGACATTCGGGGGGAAATGGAAAGACTTGCTTATAGTAGCAAGAGGCCTTTTTGCCTTCTGGCCACTGGTCTATCACCCACTTTGGTTTCAGAACTTCAGCCGTATAAAGTTGAGCGCCCATCAGACACTATGAAGGAGCCGACCAAGCAAACCCTTGGCCCCTGATCCCTGTCTAAAGCCCAGAGGTTGACTTTGGATACAAATTTCAAAAGCTCTGATGAAAGCTAATTCAACCTCTTCCCCAACAAAGTTCAAGAATCCTAGACTGCTAATTAATACAAAATATCATTCTTACGAGTGTAAACTTCTTAAGGAAATATTGTTTTTTTTTTTTTTTTTTTTTTTTACTTTTTAAAAATCACAATATGATTATTTTTTAGTTTTCTTACACTTGTTTTTTAAGTTTTACTAAAAAATAAAAAAAATCATAAAACAACCAAAATTTAATAAAAATAAGACGTTTGATATTTTAACACAACAAAAATAAAAAAATAAAAAAGTGTAAATTTAATAAAAAATAAAAAAGATAAATTTTTTTATATTACTCCATTTAATTAAGTTTTTTTTAGATAACGTTTAATTAAGTTAAACAGTAACATTAATATATAATTTATTGTTAAATATAATTTATTATATTATATTATATTTAATGATACAAATTAATCAAATATAACTTATAATAATTAAAAATTTATAGTTTATATTTTTTAGCTCAATAGTTATTATTAAATATTTATAAAAATACTTTAAAAATATAAATTTAAATTTAAATTCTACTAATAAAAATTTATAATTTTAAATACTATAATTTTAAATATTATAATTATTTAATTATTAAGAATAATTTTAAAATAATAATTATTTATTTTAAAATATAAAAATTTAATTATATAATATCAATTTAAAGTAAGTTATTGTTAATAAGTTTTAATAAAGATAATAGTGTCTAAATAAATAAAAAAATCAAACCAGCTATCAGCTCATAAAAAAAAAAAAATTCTAAAATAGAGCTGATACAATCGGCAACTGATTATAACTAAATCAAGTATAAACTGTTATTTCTTAATTCTTTATCAAACACTTTGATATAGCTATTTAGTGAAAAATAGCTATTAGTTACATCCTCTAATCAAACAGTCTCTTAATATGAAAGGCTTGAGATATTTTTCCATTTAAATTATAATCAATAATCAAAGGAGATTAAGAAAGAGTATATGCAAATATATTTGGATTCCAATGAATCTTATTGCAAATTGAAAGCAAGAAGTGAGAGCAATTCCTTGAAGGTGAAGTGATAATATTTGGGGAGGAGTGGTGGTACAAGTTTTACCCTCTCTTTCCCTTTACCTGTAATCTAAGTTTGGTCACAACAAACAAAATGATAATAAATTACCAACTTATTGTCACTTTTATGGTACAATTAATAAAGTTATTGCCTTAAATTAGTTTAAGGCCACAAACGGCTCCTTAATTGGCGTAAATGCCCGGCTTTCTCCCAAAATTATAAACATAAAATAAAAATTAAATAGAGGAAACTACAATAAAGTATTGTGCTTCCATTCTTTTCTATAATTATTTTGGGTGACGGTTTTATTTTACTTTTCATTGTTTAATATAAATTTCAACTAATATATATTTTACAATGCATGTGGGACCATTCAAGATTAATTCTAATTATAAAATTATTCTCTAAGTAAGCATTAATAAATATCTTTAATTTTATTTAAAAAAATAAAAATATGATTTTGAACGAAGATTTATACTATTTGTAAGAGTAATTGTATTATTATTTTGATAAGAAATACTTGATAAATAATTTACTAATTATTCATATAAAATTACACAGCTTTAAAATATTTATCTGTGAAATATTAAATAGTAATCAAATCAAAATCACAGACCTGAAATATAAAAAATTTACAGAAATGTAGGTGAAATAATAACCTTTTATTTTTGGTGTTTATTTTTTTCAGATTAATAAATAAAAAGAAAAGAAGAGAATGTAGATTCATAGGGAGTGGGCAAAGCAAAGGGGAGATGGGATAGGGTAGGAACCACATGCATGCACATGGGTCTAAAATAATAGTAAGGCAGCCACCTTTTGACGACATTCTTACGCACAAAATTATACTTATTATTCTTAATGGGTTACACTTATAAATACTCTTAGATTAATTCTGTATAATGGAATCCTTCTCAGTTTTGTTATTGTCTCTTTCTTGGCTTTGATCGAATTCTGATAGGAAAGCATATTATTAGAACTGAGAATGTTCTTCCTTAATTTCATGCCGTTAGGAATATTTTGTTTTAGCACATTTCAATTTCCATGTGCCTGCATTTTGTAGAAGGTTAGGCGGCTTTTTTATTTTATTTGAAAAAAATAAATCCTCTTAACTTTATATTTATTTTTAATTGATATCCAATGATATTGAGATAAAACTCTAAAATTTTGTGTAAAAAATTTATAATTTTTTTTATGCACTGAATAAATAGATAATTTATATATATTTATTAATATTATTACGGGGAACTATTCAATTATTTTTATTATTTTCTGAAAAGATGAAGGTATATTAATATCTCCAAAACAGTATTAGTAAAACCGGCTGTAATGTAAAAAAATACAAGAAACTTAAATGATAAAAATGAATCATGGAAGAAAAAGAAGAAAGTACAAAGAGAGGGACGAGGTGATGGATCGTATAATAATAATTTAAAGGCATGGAGAGCCAAAAACCCTTTGTAGAAAGTTTGGTAAGGACACAACACAAATGAGAGAGCGATGGTCTGGTGTCCACCACTAACCCATGCCATGATTGCTTTGCTGCGGCGCGGCTTCATCATTATTACCTGTGCCGAATCCACCCAACAACACTCTCTTCTTAAAAGGAAAACATGCAATTGTTTTCATCATATTATAATCCCTTTCACCTTCTGCCTTTGCTTCCCACTAAACCCTTTTTCTCTCGTATTTTATTAGTCAAAATTCTCGAGTATAATTAGTTTAATTTATTTATTTATTACTATTAACCATCTATTATTACAAATTAACTAATAAAAATATTATAGCATACATCATTATACAATTAATTTTATCCATAAATAATGTAATAGATTAAATTTATTTAAATATTTTTTATTAAATTTTAATTAATAGAAGAGCAGGTTATAAAATAAAATAGTACTAGATAGAAAGTAAATGTATTTTATTAGTATCATTATTTTAAATTATGTCTCCAGGATTCTCTTATCTAAATTAATTGATTGAATAAGAAGAAACTTTAATTTCTTTAACTGTTAAAATATACCTCTGAAGGCTCAATGTTCCTTTGCAACTAACGAGTTAACAAGCTAATTGTTCACGGGTCATATTCATTAGAGAATTAATTAGATGATTAACGTGATGTTTTATTTCGAAATCAAATCATTAACGTCTAATCTAATCCGCTTATACATCAACATGCTATATAAATTTATGGTGATTCGTAATTAGACAATTTGCCAATCCCTTGTTCATTAAAAGGCATTAGCATAGGCATAGGCATAACTTTATAAAAATAAAATAAAACATTCTTTGTGTACTGCATCCATCTAATAGTTTTCTGAATGAATACGCGGCGGGTGCTTAATTTTGCAAATTTAAATTCTTTTAAAGCAGGCGTCCGAACATTGTAAATCTCTTTTTTAATACTTAAACAATTATAAGTTCTTTAATACTAACATTCCATTTTTTTTTAATGGTGTTAGATTAACTATTTTTATATAAAAAAAGGAGATATTTCGAGAGAAGGGAGTCCGTAGACCGGCTTAATATCTTTTCTAGCTCTAGACAATGTTTAGTTATACATTATAAAAATTATTTTTCTTACTTTTTGATATTTTAGAAAGTAAATATTTTTCAATTGATAATATATTAATATTTTTTGTGATATATTTAACAAATCATTTTTATTATTTTTGTTAAAACTACCATGATGATAATGATTGATAATATTTTACAAGCTATTCATGTATTTAGAAAAAATATATATTTTTTTGTAAAGTTAAATATCTCAATTGGTATTATTTTTATTTTCTGTTTATGATTTTTTTATAATATTTAATTAAAAATAAATATAAACTATGAATATTGCAAATTTTTTTAAAATTTAAATAACTTGTTTTCAAATCATCGACCTATCTCCTAAGCAGTTTTAAGGTATATTTTCTTTGGGTTTAAAATATTTTAACAAGTTACCAAGTATATTATTATTACTATTAAAATTATTTAAAATATTATAAAATTAATATATATATATATATATATTAAAAATTAAGACTCTTAATGTTTTAAAAACTTTTATTTCGGGACTTATGCTTTCCATTCTTGACATGGATTACACAACAAGAGATAATAAGTTTCTTACACTCAACTATACTTAATAGGCTGGGCTAAGTGCAGTGAGACTTGTCTATTAAATGAATTTTAGGATCCACTTTTATATGAATTCTTAATTCCTTCATTTTATATTTTAATATTGTTTTTGAACTCTAATAATATATATGAGCTGCGCAGAAATATAAACTTGGGACGCATTATCATATACCACTACCACTGAGAATAAAAAGAATTTTATGTGTAGGTCGAATCATATATTATGAAAGTGAAAGCATCCATTATACAGATAACACAAGAGGACTATTAGACAATAAATTCTAATTACTTCATAGCTCAAATCCCAAAATTAAACCATAAGTGTACCATTACGAGGCATATGATATGAGATTAAATACTTAATCAGCCAATATTAATTTCTCAACTTGGAAAACACAAGTATGATTTCCATAGAAAATATTACATCATCATTACTGCAAATACATAGGCTGAAATTACAAGTAAACTAAGGTAATTAACGAAGTTAATTACGTATTAGTTCTACCTTGAAAGATACGATGTGTAAGAAACAGGAAACTCACAGCAGGAAAAAAAGACAGAATGCCAAGGGAAAAAGAAAAGAGAAAGCTCCAAAAAGCAACCGCTACCTATCTCTCTTTCTTTCACTTAAGGAAGAAAAACGAAGGGAAAAAATAAAAGAAAAGAGTAAAGGTTTTAAAAAAAGACAAATAGGAAAGCAAAAAAGAAGGATTAATTGATAGCTGCAAAGTTAAATCTCTCTTCTTCTTATGTGTTGTTGAGATACAAATCGTGTTCAAGATATTAGAGTTTCTCTCTTGTGTCTTGAGATATAAATCTTGATCAATGCCTATGGCTGTTCATTAGATCTTCAAGATCACTTCTTCTTTTAAGGTACATTGTTTTGTTTCTGTATGATTCTTGAATTATGTTTGTTAACGTTTTTGCTTTGTTCTGTTTTGTTTATCTTTGCGGGCATTTTTGAGTTTTTCTTCAAAGTGAGGTTATTTATCAGCAGGTGAAAATGATTGTAGTATAATGAATCAAAAGATGTTGGTTTTTGAGCTTTGGATTTTGCATGAAAATGAAAGATTTTGGGAAGTTTGTGGATTCATTGGCTTATGTGAATGTGGAAAGTTTTGTTTCTGTTTCTTTACTGGCTCGATATTTTTCCCGAGAAACAAACAACTGCTCGTTCTCTGGTCCTGAAACAGAGAGGATGTGTAGTTTAAAGAATTCTGCTTTGATTTCATTGTGTTTTCACTTTCCTACGTTTTCTCAGGAAACAAACAAAAACTAAAGTAACTATTAATTTAAATTTTGTAAAGAAAGAGATTGTGTGTAGTTTTCAACTCAGATCACGTCTTTCTTTTTTTCTTTCCCCTGCTGTATTGTGTAGTACAGAAGGCAAGATAGAACGACCTACAATGAGAAAAGAGTGAAAAAGACCAAGCCAACCCCAGCAATAACATTTTTATAAACAAAAAGAAATCGTCAGGAAGGATGGGTAAAATGGTCCGGAAACTGTTAATTAAGAAGACTTGCAAGGGAAGAAGGAAAAGATTCCCTTAGACTCATATCATTTTGCTTGCACGACTCCCAAGGAGTATTTTGTTGAAAATTTCGGAGAGAAAAAAAAGAAAGAGAGATAGAGATAGAGACAGAGAGAGGATTCTTTAATGTGTCCATAAAGCTATAAAACTTGGAAGGGATACGCTTGCACACAAGAAAAAGATTCAAACCTGAACTGAAACTTTTTTTTCTTTTTTCTTTTTCTTTTGTCAATTCTGTTACGTACCTGTACTACAGGTTAACTCGTGCACGCCAATCTTGTTAGTAAGTCAGGCCATAATATGTTGATGTTTTTTTAAATATATATATGGTTATATTTTCTTGGTTTTTGTGATGAAAAGAATGAAATTAGACAAGGAAAGAAAGGAAAAGATTTCATCTTTCTGTTCAGGAATGTGTTTGGTGTGAGTAGAGAATAAGTTTCATGTGCAACAGGAACTTATTTCAATAAGTTAGAGAGAATTTAATTAATTTCTTGTTAGGATTACTGATTTTCAAAGCAAGCATCGAGTAAGTTTTTGGGTTCCTAATATTCTCACAGATTTTCTAATCAAATTATCTGTGCATATGTAATGAGTTTTATCCAAAAAAAAAAAGTCATTTTCCTTCAACATTCTTTTGGTTAGGTCAGGGAATATATAGCCTTTTCTTTTTTTATTCTTTTCTATATTAACTAGACCGGCCCAGTTGGTTTTGTTTTTTTTGACTAGTATAAACTTGTCGAGTGTATGTATTCCAGTTCAATGTGAACCCGGTAGTTTTGAATTTTGACATTTAGGTAATAGTTGATAAGAGTTTTCGTCCTGTGACAGAATCTGAGTGTGCCCTTTGCAGGTAGAGCAATGATATGAAAATGAATCATATTCATACTATGCTACATTGATATTCTATGTAATGAAGAGTAGTGCTGCTTGGGAGGAGAAAATCAAATGGAGAGTGGTACAAGCAGCAGAAATGATAGGAATGCAGCAATACTCAAGGACCCCTCATGGTTTAGCCAATTCAGAAATGGCTGCAATCCTTGGATGGCTAGATTTGCTTATGCTTTGATCTTTCTCTCTGCCAATCTCCTAGCTTGGGCTGCTCGAGACTATGGCCATGGTGCTTTATCAGAAATGGAAAGTAAGATTTGCATACATTACGTTTTAACTTTCACTTCTTGTTTTACTTGAGTTGGTTCAATAATAAGACTAGTGGGGATGTGAAGGTAACTTGCATTTGGTGTAAAATTGTGGATGCAGGACTGAGAGTATGTGCTGGTAAATCTGACTGTTTGGGTGCCGAAGGTGTCCTGCGCGTAAGCTTGGGATGCTTTGTATCCTTCCAATCATAAGCATTATTCTAAGCTATCAATATAGGATATCACAAAGTTCATATATTTTGCCGCGAATACTGTTTTATCCTTAATGCCACAATAGGTGTTTTTCATGATAATGTTTCTTTCAACTGTTGGTACCTCAAAGTTTCATGATCCAAGAGATTCATGGCATTCTGGATGGTGGGGTCCTAAAATCGTCCTGTGGATTGCATTGACGATCATGACATTCTTGGTTCCTTCTGCATTTATTCGGCTTTATGGTTCGTATAATCTCTCACTCTAACAAAGCCTTACAAGCCATTTGGTCTTTTTTCTTTTGCTTTTTGGTCAATATTGATGTAAATTTCAACTCATTGTGCAGGAGAGATTGCGCATTTTGGTGCCGGGTAACATGTGATTTCTATTATGAACTCCTGTCTATAAAGCAAGTTCGCTCTTTAATACTAGTAGAATTACTTATTTGATTAACTTCTTCACAAATTCTATTTCAGGGTCTTTCTCTTGATTCAGCTAATAAGTATAATCAGTTTCATTACATGGTTGAATGACTGTTGTCTATCTGAGAAATATGCAGAAAGATGGTAGGAATCCTTTCATTCCACTTTTTAAACTAATATCAATATATTATAAGGCCTTACTGTGATGATTTTTTATTTTTTTTTCAATTTGTCTGAAATCATTAATTTTTGTTCAAATGTTGCTGTTGAGTCTTTACTGCTGCAAAGAAGAATGGTCGTTTGTCCTTTTTAAAAATGCGAGTAATGCAGTTTAATAAATGCAGCCACATCCATGCAATGCTAATTGCAACAGTTGCATATGTTGTATGCATAGTGGGGATCATCATGATGTATATCTGGTATACACCAGAGACATCTTGCCTCCTTAACATTTTCTTCATTACTTGGACACTTGTGCTCCTACAAGTCATCACCAGCGTCTCTCTTCATCCAAAGGTAAGCATCAATCGTCGTTTTCTTTCATTTGATTAACGCTGTTCTACAAAGATAAGTTGCTGATTTCTCTTTTCTCTCTGAAATAACACAGGTGAATGCTGGCTTCTTGACTCCAGGGCTCATGGGTCTTTATGTGGTGTTCCTTTGCTGGTGTGCCATAAGAAGGCATGTTTTATCATCTCTGTTTGCTGTTC
Source organism: Ricinus communis (assembly GCF_019578655.1). Classification (NCBI taxonomy): domain Eukaryota; kingdom Viridiplantae; phylum Streptophyta; class Magnoliopsida; order Malpighiales; family Euphorbiaceae; genus Ricinus; species Ricinus communis. The sequence continues at coordinate 31,547,882 of NC_063258.1, forward strand.
TCGAAAACCCAAAATCATGTAATTGTATTTTAGGGAATCTGAATGCTGTTGCATTTTCTTTTATTTTTGTGTTTCTAGTGAACCGGCAGGTGAAAGTTGCAACAGGAAAGCTGAAGCTTCAAAGAGAACAGACTGGCTTACCATAATAGTAATAACTAAATCCTTACTGTAACAGCTCTAATCATGTCCAAAAATTGTAATAAGTTTCCTATCAGATTGACAAGTTGTAACTCTCATCCGTTCACAGAGCTTTGTTGTTGCACTACTTGCAATTGTTATTGCAACATTTTCAACGGGTATTGACTCGCAATGCTTCCAGGTATCCTCAGAACATTTAATTGTTAACTATCATCATTTTTCAAAAGAAGAAAAAAGGGGCTGACAGTGGCTACAGTTCAGGAAGGGTGAAAAGGAAGCTGAGGATGATGTCCCATATGGTTATGGCTTCTTCCACTTTGTTTTTGCCACAGGAGCAATGTACTTCGCGATGCTATTGATCGGTTGGAACACTCATCACGCCATTAAGAAGTATGTTTCGTTACCAAAGTCTTACCACTATTTATTTTGTTTAAGCATCCTCTGCCCTGTCCATATCCTTACCTTTCCAACTTAACAGAAACACCCTTCTCTAAATTTCATAAGAGGACAACAAAAGTTGTAATGTTACTTACATGACTATTCTGCAGGTGGACAATTGATGTGGGCTGGACAAGCACATGGGTCAGAGTAGTTAATGAATGGCTAGCAGTTTGTGTATACTGTAAGTGCATAAAAGAAAAAAAGAAAAAACACATGCCTATGTAATTTGGACTACAGAATGAAGTAACACTTGTTAAGTAATGTTGGGAAATTTTAAATTGCAGTGTGGATGCTGGTGGCTCCAATCATCCTGAAGTGCAGACAAAATGCACAATCTACTTGAGACATTCTATTCTGGAATCTCCAAATCATTTTGCGATAGCATCTACCAGTTGTTGTTGTGTACAAGGTGGTCAAAACAGTTGCAGACAGAAGACAATTGAAAGACTTGAGGCTGGAGGAAAAGAAAAAACACGATACATGTGCTGATCATTTTCTGCATTCTTTTTTGATGTTACAAACCTATCCTCTGATTAACCACAAAGGGGGCAAAAGAAAAAAGAAAAAAGAAAAGCAAAGAAGGAGGATGAATACAATTTAGTCTACTTGGAAATGCAAATTGATATCTGTATATGTGCTCAAATCTTAGTAGAGAACGAGACTATAATTGTTAATAGCTTTCCTATTATTAATTATGGCATCTGATGATGGAAGTTGAGATGTCATACCCCTAATTAGTAAGAAAGAAAGGAAATGCTTATCAACTTTCCAGGTTTAACATTTGGGCCTTTTTGTTAACCATTTGTTGGGGGGCTTCTCCAATTTTGTCAACCTTTTTCTCAGCCGCAAAAATAGATCAACTGTAACTAAATTTCTTTCTTTTTTCAAAAAATAAAAAAAATTACGGCACAAAAGAAATGCTAAATGTGAACTTATTCCACTTTATTCGCAGTGGCAAATAACTATATGAATCAGACACTTAAGTCAACGAAATTTCAAACGAACTGCAAATAATGAACTCTAGATCCGATGGTTAACATGGACAAATTTTGATCGAGCATTTAAAATGCAATTATTTTCTTCTTATAAGCAAAAAGCAGACCGATTGAGACCTTGTTTCTCTGCAGGCGTCCTTTCCATAAGGCTGTTTGCCAAAGATAGGTCGATTTATAGCCAATTTGCCTCCTGAGCTTGACATTGATGACCAATTTATTCATATTCCTTTTTATGGCTAATTTAGCCAACAATCTGCCACTTTTAGCTAATTTATATATTTATTCAGCTGATATAATCGCATGAAGCACAAAGGTTATGTTTAGAATGAACAATATTATACATTTATTCTGAATTAGCTGAATTGACAAGTGTAATTTAGAACCGAAGGTATCAATTTCGAAACCTCATATGTGATTAATTTCCTATAAAATAAGACTACCCATAATGACTTATCTAAAAAATTATCCGTCTCCTAACACTAACTACTAATATATTAACTATATTTGTGGCAAAAACAATATTAAACAAATATAAGCTAATTTGTTATAATGCTCATAATGCTTATTTTTAAGCAAGTGAATACCATCAAAAAGATAAAATGCTAATTATTAAAGAAAAAAAAAAGATATTAACGTTTAATTTGTTTAATGTTGTTCCCTTGCTTGAAAATAAACTTTTTGCTTCGCGTGAGCTGATAAAAGAGTAAATTAGCCAAAAATGGAAAACTACTGGTCGCATAGGCGATAAAATAGAAACATAGGTAAATTAAGTTTTGACGCCAAGTTCAGAGGGGCAATTTGGGATTTCAGCCGTATGCAGGCGCACGTGTACCGGATGGAACCATTTCATGTCTTTCAGATAAAAGGTAATGGGAATTGGAGAGAAATGTAAAACTGCATCTCACCGAAAAATCATCTTAATATTCAACAATATATGCATACAAACTGTTATCCCTGGTAAGAATTGTTCCACTAGCTTTTCACAGACTTGAACACCTCGCCGAAACATGAATATTCAGAATCATACATGAAAAGAAGAAGGAAAAAGAATTATGACTTCTAAGAGCAGCAGGCAACACACAAAAATGATACAGGTTCTACGGGTGACAGACAGCGCAAAGATCACCCAAGAACAATACAATAATGCCAATAGATATCATAGGCACATAAAAAGATAAAACCTAAATCCCCATGGAGGTGTCTACTCTCTTAAATTATACTCACTCTCTCTCTCCGAATAATTTTCAGGGTTGATATGGACATTTACCCTTCAACTTGATAAAAATGGGGCATGCAGTAATTTGGCTGGATGATTCAAGCAGAAGAATAGAAACCAAAAATTTCCACCCAGCTATCTGGATGAAGCAACAAGTTGATGCTTCCGCTAAAATGAGGACACTTTTACTCTAGTTCAAGTTCATCCAAAAGGGTTCCCTCCAACAGAAGAGAAAGGCGAAGGGGCTGCAGGGGCTGGGAATCTACCAGCTAGCTGTTGATTCGTATTCATAGCACCAAAAGCAGCTCCATCAGCACCGAAGCCTCCAGCTCCTTGGTGCCTGCAAAATATAATTAAGTGAACAAAACGTTAATAAATGACATACATACAAATCTGCCAATATATTTTCATCATCTGGATTAAGATCAAAGCTTCAACATTCTTCAGGTGGAAATAGTGAAAATTCTGGGTCATGAGACTAATTAAAAGTTTTACACACTGTTACCCAATCTCTCATTCATGATAAGAAAATAATGATGGGATGGTTTCCCAACTTCTACAATAAAACGTGAACTATGCAAAAACCAAATGGAAAACATGACATAAAGAAAATTAAAACAGGAAGAAAGAAAAACAAAGAAATAATACAAGGCCAATGAATTTTTACATAAAATAGAAACCTGATCCAAACACTAGACCATTAATTACACAGATTTCACAGTTAAACATGACCAGCCCAAAACAATTAGGTCAGCCGAAGTTTAAAATGAAGAGATTTAAATTTGCTAGCCACCTCTATAGGACAAAGAGAAGGGAAGCTAATTCAAAATCTATAATCTTTTGCGGAAGGAAGAGCAAGGGAGATGCTCATAGAATATAAAGTACACAGGAGGAACATTTACCCAGAAAGTGGCATGTTATTTGATACTTGCTGTGCCATGTATACCCCTGAAACTTCAAAACAAAAATTAAGCACAATGCTAGATAATAGTACAATCCAGAAAGAAGAAAAGAATAAGGCAGAAGGAAATACAAAGGATGAGACAGTACTTGGAGGCACAGCTGATGCATAAGATAGTGCCTGCGGAGGCAACGCTGATGGATAAGGTAATGAGTGGGATGGCATCCATGCTGCTGATGGAGCACCAAGACTGGAGGTACGCTGTAGGCCTGAAGATGTTGGCATATTTGGGAGAGCACTTTGCAAGGATGCCATGGAAGGGAACTGCGTTACAAGGAGTAAAAGTTATAAAAGCTAGAAATAAAACTAATTGGCGGATTTGTTAATAATTACAACCAACAAAAAAATGTGTTCCTTTGTTATTAGTTAAGTAGGAAAAAAGGTCAGTTTCACTACATCCAATCATACAAGTACTAGAGCTTCATGATTACAAAATCCATTACTGCTTCATACTGCACAAAGATATCCACACCATCTTGCCAACAAATGTACCATCAAGTTGTCCCAATATTCATTTCATGGCTTTGCCAACATTTTATGGCAATTTATTTTTCACTTCTTTTCAAGATGCCATGGCAGAAAGATTATATCAAACAAGACCAAGGAACTCAAGTAATAAGCTTAAAATCAAGTGAATTCACATACAGTTTGGGCTTGCACTGTAGACGGCTCATTAAGATCAAATGGATTCATTGACTTGGATGGCTGAATAGAAGTTGGCATGGGCTGCAATGAAGAGATTTACAGTAGTAAGTACAATGAGAAGCAATGGAGCACACAAACAGCAAATCAGAACAAACTCAGTGATATATTATGGTTGGGTCAAGAAACTTACTGCTGCAGCATTAATATATTGCATAGCAAATCCCACACCATGGGGTGGAGTAGTTTGCCACCCAGGAACTGGTGCAGGGAAAGATGAATAAGTTGCGGTAAAAAGATCCTGCAGATAGTTCAAGAAGACTTTAGAAGGCATTCATTATCAGCTGGATATGCATGATATATTTGAAAGATGTCACCATTACCGCAGGCAGTTCTTGTCTTCCGCTTGATTTTATTTCCATGACTGGAGGCTGTGATACACCAGGTGTAGATACCACCTGAGTGGCTCCCATAGATGATGTACTCAAAGATGTCTGCACATTAGGGGCCGCTGACAAATTCCATGGCTACCAAAAAGGCCCCAAAAGCAATGAGATAAACAAACATTATATAATCACATATCTCCAATACAAAATTCAAGAAAACTAGTCTACCTGATTGCCTGATGCTCCATTGAATGGTGGTGTAAATTGTTGAGTGGTAGACTGACCACTGGAAACAGGAAACAGAAAAGGTTGGGAATGCTGCACATTAGGCCATTGCCCAGCTTCATTAACTTTGACAAAGGAGTTACCACCACTGACAGGTATTTGAGGTGCCAATCCAGGAGAAGCTGATGAAATGCCAACGGGAATAAATGCTGACAAGCTATTAACCGGTGTCACTGCAGATGCACTGCCATTGGGCGGCAACACAGGTGCATTTCCTGTTGACAAAACAGGTGAGGCACCGGTGATTGTCAAATTTGCTGCATTGGCTGCTAATGGAGCACCAGAACCACTTGGCATTCCAGATATCTGACCAGGTGCAGAGGCTGGCACTGATAATTGCGAGAGAACAGATTCCAGGGGATTGGCAGTTGAAGCAACTTGAGACACCTTAATTTCAGGGGCAAAATCAAATGAAGCCCAATTGTTATCATTAGTTGTAGTTGCTGGTTGTGCAATCGATTGAGAGGCAGGTGTTTGTTGTGCTTGACGCACTGCGGTAGTAACAGGTGGTTCTGGATCGGCATCAAAATCAATTAAGCTTACAGTATTCTCCAATTTAACTTCTGTTGGATTCCCGTTGGCAGATCCCAAGCTACTAGAAGAGGCAGTTCTCTGCAATGATATGCCACAAAAATCTGAGACCATTTCTTCCCTCCCAAGTTTCCCCCAACCCACTTACATTTAAAATTAAAAATGGAGCAATGCAAGCATATAGTGAATTACTGTTTACAATTGCAACCAGTAAATTCCGTTGCTTCTCAAACAAATTTGCTTGTTTCCCTAATTAAGTGTGAGCATTATCCAATTAAAATCAAATGATTAAAGCAAACCAACTCATTTCAATTAAGTGAATTCAGTGTAGAGTCTGAAGATATCTGGTTTCAGATTTCCATTCAGTTTTAAAAATCTAAATTGAAAACTGGAGAAGCTAGACTACCCTACCTTTTAAAATGCCCCATTACTACCCCATTTTCATACACACTGATTTACAACTCTAACCTAACATGTTTCTACTCTTGTTTGACCAATTCTGCCACCTCGTCATTATTGTTTCTAAATGAACTGTATGAATGCTCTCCCCTAACTCAAATTACAGCATGCACAACATAATTACCAAACACAAGAAGCAGCATGAAGAAAAAAAGAACAGGGATCAGCCTGGTATCAAAGCAGCTCCCTGTTCTATGCTAATAGGTGTTCTCACTTGAAGGTCAAGAATGTTACAGAGATCCACATACAAGAGCCTAAAAAAATTGAAAAAAAAAAAAGAAGGGGAAATGACCCTAAGTGTTTGGAAAATAAAGCGCCTGAAAAGTGATAATCAAACAATAGAAGCAGAAAGAAGAAATCTAAAAAACAAATTAAAAAGAAAAGATGAAGAAAAAGCTGAGAAGTTATATATGCAACTGAAGAAAACAAAAGCACTACCTGTGTCTGTGAAGAGCCATCAGCAGCTCTTAAATTAGCTTTGGGAGGTTCACTTATACGAAGAGGCACTATATTATCCCCTAAGATTTCTCTTACGGGTCGTACAACAGGGGGACTAGAAGCTTCTGGATCTTTCGGCCGTTCAGGTGACCTGCTTTCCAGCTTTGATTCGCCATCAGATACTCTACGGTCATCAGCTCTCTTTCCATTTCCAAATCTATCTTCCCGGCGCCAATCATTGACTACCTCAGGACTTCTCCTGTAATCATTATACTGTCGACTTTCTTGATCATATCCAGGGCTCCTCCTTTCATCATAACCATATCTGGAATTTCTGTCATCACTTCTTCCACCAGGACTAGACATTTCACTGTAACGGCGTTCATATGAATCCTCATATGGTGGACTTCGAGACCCTCCATGGTACGAGTCCTCTTTGTCACCCTGCATCATAGAAAATTAACACACATTTCTAATTGGAGATTTTACAGACACCAAAAACAATTAAGTTCAATTTCAGAGCAAGTATGCATGCTAAGCTAATCCAGCAGTATCATCAACACTATATAAAACAGAAGAATGGTGATCTTACCAACTTCACACTAGGAGGCTTTCCGGAGTTCCTATCACCAGTGTATCTTCGATCCACATAAACATGCTTAATAAAGTCCCGAAGTCTATCAACATTACTGGTAGCAAAAACATGAATCAGAACTGCAATCATTATTAAAATTCACAGTGAAACTAGACATAAATGAGTAACAACCTGACATCAGGAGCAGACTGACGCTGTGGATCCCATTCTTTAAGATAAATGTCTCTCGCACGCTGTGAAGAAGAGATACAAGTCAAATAAATGATAAAGACTGATCAGAAAACTTAAAAGAATACACTGGGCAGATATCTAAGGGATGTGCAAAAGGAGTAGCAGCATACTTTGTTTCCTCCTTCTTGAAGGGCAGTAACTTCTTGTGAAGTAAATTTAGCCATTGATACTGATTTAACTCTGTGCGTGAATTCCCGACTAGAAATAATTTCAAAAAGTTCAAGTCAAGTGCGACACACACACACATAGATTAAAGAAATTTCTCAAGCAACACACTGTAAAAAGACAAATATAGCCATGCAAGAGAGAAAGACAGAGACAGGCTGCTGACAGGAACTTGAATACAGCATGTAAATGTACTTACTGTATTCCACTACAGGTAGTGCAAACAAATGTCCAGAAATTTGTGCAAACATATTGTGGTCCCTGCTCAGACAAGATAAAAATTAACATTACAAACACATACTCAGCGCTGCATTTCTCTAGCAGAATGGTAGTGCATGAAAATCAATTTGAATGACACAAGTATCCTGATCAATATATGTTGTAACAACCAGATGGAAAAGAAAAAAAGAACAAAAAATTCACGTTCATATAGCAGTGATTCAATATTTCAGGCTAGTCTGTACAAACTAAAAATTTGGATCAACTTCTCTGAAAACTCAAAAAGAAAAAATGTATGAACCCATCTAAAATTTAAACTAACTGATGCAGTACAATTTAGTGAACAAACCTTGAATTGCTAAAGGTTAGCAAAAAAAAAAATGTGAAACTTCAACCTAACAAACTTTAACTATGAAGCATTATAAGAGTATGAAACTGCCTTGCGATTGGTTCTCTAACTTCAGAAAAAATAATTTATATATAAAAGAAAAAAACACTAAGGTATTCTTCCCAGGCAACGATAAAATCAGTAAAGCAATTATTAGAGCTTCCTCTTCATTAGAGACTTTAACCCTTTTCATACATCAGGAAACAATTGGTTGATTAAATTACTAATAATTGACAGTTCAAACATTTACAAAGCAATTATGAAGCATACGACATTGCATGATTGTTTTATTATCCTTCTACATAAAGATCCTACACCAATCTGGAGCTGCAAGCGATTATCACTATCGAATTTATTTATACAATAAGTCAAATAAGTCATCTCATACTTAGATTCAAGTGATATATATTAACTTTAACATAACTAACTCCGATGCCAGTTAAGCTTCACAACTGAATTGCAGGCGATACTCCAATTTTGTTTATGGTATAGTAACAGTATCTGTATTGCTCTAATCACACTTGAAAGTAATTAAAGAACTTACCAGACTATTACAATTAATGCATCTACGATTCTCAGGTAGCTTCAAAAGTCCTCGAATTATTCGTTCATTTCTTTCATCTTCTTTCACTCGATTCGCCATTTGCTACTGCCCTAATTTGATTACAGAAAAGAAAACACATAGAAGAGAAAAGCTACACTAGTTACTTCAATTGATCTCAAATGATATTTGATTATTCACAAACAAAAATAAACTTTGAAATTCACACGAGCTAAATAACAAACAAAGCAAAAGTTTAATTAACAGAGAGATAAAGAAAATCAATTTCCTGATTCTAATACAGTAACTAACCGTCATCAGCCGAACATATGAAACGACAGGTTAAAACATAATTCAACAATATAAAACGACGGATCTAAGAAGGAATATAAAAAGAAAGAAAAAGGAGAAAAATTCAAAGTAATAAAAGTATATAAAAAAGAAACTAACCTGAATTTAGATATGGACTTTGCTTTAAAGCTTTAATATAAAGAGAGATCCAGGGCTAAGACAGTGTTTGCTTGCGGGGTTTAATCTAGATAAATGAAAGAATTAGAAGTTGCAGAGGAAAAAAAAAAAAAGAGAGAGAGAGAGATTAGAACAGATCTTTGAAGAGAGTCGGTAACTATAAAGGAAGGAGAGAGCTTTTTTTTTCTTTTTCTGTACAGCTAAGAGCTAACCAAAGTCTTGCTTTTCCCAAAAATGTAGAGAGAGACAGACAGAAGCATGAAAAATTAAAATTAAAATCAGTTAAAGGGAAAAGAAAAGAAAGAAAAAGGAAAGGGATATTTTATGGTGCTCTCGGACACAGAGGAGGACTGTACCCTGTCCCTACGGGCATGCGATGCGGATGCTATGGATGTTATGAGCGTGGCAAATTGGTCCTTTTTTGACGGTTTTTTTATATTTTTTCCAAAGTTAACAGTCACTGAGACTAGTCTAAGGTCGTGCAAGGCGACTGACTGGTCCAGTCAATTTTTCTTTTTCTATTTTCTCTTTCTCTATTCATAATTACGCTGTTAATCCGGGGATTTGTCGTAGTAATTGCAGCTGCTCTACATCTCTCAATTTTGACTGTCATTTACTTAATTACTTCCCCCCTGTTTTAGTCCCTTTTCTTTTTTAGTATTTATCCACTTATATATTTCTTATTTATATTTATATTTATATTTTTTTCTTTCAAACAATAATCAAAACCTAATCTAAATGGAGATTTCGTTTTCCCTGATCCCAACATAAGAAGATGATTGAGCAAAATTTACCCATTTTATGGTGTGGAAGATAATAATAGAGAAAAATAAAAATAAAATGAAAATAACGTTTTTATATTTAGAAAAATAAAAGAGAAAAAAAATAACCATTATTTTTTTATCGTATATCCTTTTATATAAAAATAAAAGAGTAAAAAATAAAATTAATATGTATTTCTAATTATATTTCATCATTAATTGAGATCTAAGGAATTTAAAGAAATAAATAAATTTTTTAGTAAATGTATTTTAAAATTCTTAAATTTTTTAATCTTTTAATTTTTATTTTGTTTTGTTCATTCTTATACTTTTATATTTTTAGTAATTAAGGATCCAATAATTTTTAATAAAAATACATAAAATCTTACAAAATATATATATGAAGTACTTAATTCAAGAGAAATAAAAAAAAATCTAATAAAATAAACTGAAAATTTTAAGAGCTTAATAATGGATTTGTAGGTATAGTACATTTAAATTGTAGATCAATTTTTTCAAAAAAATGTTCATCTATAAAAGGGTTGGAACAAAATTGATTACCACGTCAAGAATATGAAAACAAACCCAAAGACTTCTACTAAAAAGAAAAACAATGAATATAAATAAACAGCAGTTAATATCTAAAATTAATTTAAATATTGTTTAATAGACAATGATGAAGAAAAAAAGAAAAAAGAAGAAAAACTTAAAAGATATCACCTTGGGTGAATGTTAATCAACTAATGGTGGTCAACCATTTAGAAAGGTTCCGGTGGACAGGGATCGAAATGGGCGGTACGGTGAGTTCTCACTTGTATCACTATCTTAAGCATTATTATATAACATTTAATGTTACTATTGTCTATGCAAAATGTGCTTTGATTTCTTAAAATATATACAAAATGATATTAGGAAAAAAGAACACACGGCGAGGAGTGGAGGCTCATCTATCAAATGATTCGCTTGTTTTCTTATTGTTCATTACTTATTTTAAGGCTAAATGTTATGGTAGTTTAATTTTTTGATTGTGTTCTTATTAACTTAACTATAAAAACAAAAAGAACTTGTAATACAGATACATTGATGTAATGGTAGATCTATGAATGGACTAGGCACGGCTATGGTCCCCAAATCTATTTAAAATTCTTTAATGTCATAATTTATGGACCCAATGTGGCAATCTATATCTATCAAAATAATTACAATAATATTAATAATTCTCAATAAAAAAATAAATTTATATGAATGGAGAAGCAACTAAACTTACTATATAAGATGGATTATTTATTAATATACTGACTATGTTATATGAAATTAATTAATGAGTATATATTATTAATATGCTAGTTTTAGATTAAATATGAATTATATATTTTCTAAAAGTAAAAAATTGAAGATATTTACTCTTTTAGGATAAAAATAATTATGGCCTAAGCAATGAGTACAAAATAAATATCTAAGAATGTTTAGTTTAAAGAATTTTATGGCATAATACGCTAATGATCACATCTTACCGAGTATGTTAAATAAAAATACATATTATAATTACTATTTTTATTTTTTCATACTAATTTTATGATTATAATAATTATATTTTTAATTATAAATTTATTAATAAATATTTTCAGTCGATATTATACAATGAATAACTCACATGTAAACTATATTAATGGAAAACTACGTATAATAATAATATTGATAGAGGACCACACAAATTTATTATTATTACTATATATTTTCACAATAATTTTATGATAATAATAATTGTATTTTCCATCATTAATATACTAGTTAATATTATATGTATATATTATAAGACGGCTTTTAATAAATTTAAATAATAAATAAATCATATGTCAAATATGTTAATGAAAAACTACTTTTAATAAAAATACTGATAAAATACATATAGAATTGAATAAAAAAATTACGCTAAATTTATTTATTTTTTTTTTATAAAAGGAGTTATTTTTCAACTCATAACAAATATATTTGCAAGTGTTCTACTTATAAGGATTCATATATTTTTGAAAAATCTTAAATCTTCTCAACAATAAGATACAAGTTTACATAAGTGTTCATAAAAGATTTAAATTTTGTGGGTGGGGCTAAATATCCTTTTGATTTTTAGTCTATTATAATAAAAATATTTAATATTTGAGCTTAAAAATTTACCAGTGAATAAAAAAAAGTTAAAATAAAATAATAAAATTAATATTTATTGAATTCATAATTTTTTTAATATTATTATTAATAGTTGATTACTTATTTATTAAATTTAATTTTAAAATTAATTTATTTTTATTAAATTTACTTTCTTAATATAGAAAATAAAATTCACCCTCCTATAAACAAAAAACTAAATTGAACCACAAATAGTAAGTTTTAAGGTAAAATGATACAAAAAGTTAAAAGCCCGCCTATTTGGCTATGCTTTTAAAGTTTAAAAACCTATTTAAACATTATTTTTAAAATTTTATTAGGGTATAATTAAATTTAAATTTTGTACTTAGTCAAAATTTATAAAATTTATATATTTTGAATAAAATAAAAGTCTAAAATTCTACTTAATTGAAATTATGTAAAATTAATTATAGTTAACTTAAATCCTAAAAAAATAGATAGAATTTATAATACCGAAATACCTCTTTTAATTTTATTATTTTTATTTTATTTTATCTTTTATACATTCTTTTCAAATGAATTTTTTAAATTAATTTCAACCAACTTTATTTGAACTTAGCATCTTTTATTTCATATTCAGAGGATTTAGAAAGAAACAAAGAAAAAAAAAAGCCAGAAGAACAGAACAAGGCATAAAAACACAAATAAACACCAAACGAGACATTTAGCTCTAATTGGTCTAGGACATGAAACTCCCAATCTATCACTATCATGTAAGTAATAAATCATTGGAGGGCAGCATCCTGCAACACACGAACCCTTCTGGAATAAGATAACACCTGGTTAACCAAAACAATCCACAATTTGGTTACCTTGTTTGAGTACATGATTATAAGCCTAGTTGGTACAAAGTTTTAGCTAATCTCAAGCCAGATTAGTTTCTAAAGATTGACACGTTATTAGAGAGTTGGGCGTCGTAAGCAAATTTAACTGTACAGACCTTGCAAATAGTTGCTATTAAAAACAATCATCTCAAATTTTAGTCCCGGTTGGCTTATGGCTCATGGGAGGAAAGCTAACAAAATAGTGGCTTGGACTTTTTTTCTAAAAAAAATAAAAGGAGGCTTTCATTAAAAGTAAGTGAGAAGTATTAATTTGTAGTAGATAAGTACATATGAATATATTTAAGAAATATATATAAATTAAGAATTACATACAAATTTTTATAAAAATGAGCTTTTCCTCTTAACTTCCTTAATCGCGTTGATAAAGCAATTATGTACAACACATTCGGCAAGAAACATATTCCACTTAGTGGCTAGAGCTACAGATCAAGTTTATTGTCATTTGACTAATCTTAAAAAGAGTCTGAAATTTTGAATATAATAATCAAACTCATCTTAACTCCTATGATAAAAAACAAATAAACTTCCATAAAGGAAGTCAAAACAAAACATTTATAATATTTAATCAATGAAGTTAACAAACAACTAAAAAAATATATAAAATAAGATTTTAAATGAATTTTTAATCAAATAATTTCATTTTTATTGTTAGAAGGCTTAGATTTATCTCCAAATGTGAAGACTTTAGTACTCATGATATCTCCTTCCATACATATTTGATTTGTCATCTGTTTACTAAAATTCACTGCAAATATAAGAGAATTTGAAATCAAAATCTATAATCTCTCATCAATTCATATAAATAAGACGAAAATATATTTTGATTATTTTATTATCATTGAAAATATATTATTAAGAAAAATAAAATAGAAAGTAAAGAATTGAAATTAGCTACCGACAACTACTGACAACAACGATAAAAAAAAAAAAAAATTCTTGCAGCTAGAGTTTTTCTAACAATTTGACTCTCTTTAAATATGTTATTAAAGACTCTGCATGTTGAGAATAAATTTCAAAAAAAAAAAAAACAATAAAGGAAGAGATTGGAAAGATACTTAAATCCCTTAATTGAGAATTTTTTTTATCAATACATAAACAAAGTCTTGTTTTTGGATGGAACTAAATCTTTATATAATGATTTCCTATATAATGAATTTTATTATTGATATATTTCTAATGAAACATGCCTCATCATATTTAGGTATGACCATCTATATATATTCTAATTTCTAAAATTTAATATTTTTTGATAAATGTAAAATTTTTATTTTGACATGTGTACTTTTTTGACACGTAAAATTTAAATTTATGTATTAATTTTATAATTTTTTATATTAATTAATTGATTAATAAGTTACATTCCTAAATAAACACTTATTCTAATATTAAGAAATAACATATTACTAATAAATTAATTTTCTAATTAGATAATTATTATTCTAGAAAATAGTAAATCAATTATATTTTAATATTATATTTATTAATAAATTATTTTTTAATTAAATAATAATTCTAATTATAAAAAATAAAATTTTTAAATATTATATTCACTAATAAATTACTTTTTAATTATACAATAAATTTTAATTTTTTAAAAATAATCAATTATATTGATAGATTTAATTTATATAATAGTAGAGTTAATAAATAAATATTTTTAAAATAATTTATTGATAGTATTAATTTAAAGATAATATTAATAAATAAATATCTTATTAATATAATAATATAAATAAAATTTTCTAAGAGGTTAAAGATAATTAAAAATAGTAAGTTTGTTTTTTTTAAATTATTATAAATTAATATTAAATATTGAATAAATAATTAAATTATATTTATAAATTTAATTTTATAATTAAATAATAATAACTGTTGTGCAATGTGCAATGTATAAGCAAACAATTAATATACTATAGTTATAGTTATGAAATTCAAATTTAAAAAAAAAAAAACAAAAACCAACTTAAATGATTGTGCAGTTCACCTATAAATAAGAAGAAAATGATGTCTGATCAGAATTTCATTAATATGGAGATTGATTATCTCAATTTTTTTTTTGTCTACGTTGAATAAGTTAATTGAGTTGATTAGTAAATTGGAAAAACAAAAAACACCAGAATTTGTTTTATTGAGCAAAGAGGGAGCGGGAAGTGCGCTTATCCCAGAGCTGACGTGGCAAACCCCGACAAAGAAGGGTCTGCCAGATCGACAGACGACTGCGTAACACACATTCATTTCGGCGCAGAGAGTTTGGATTGGTAAATAAAAGCAAAACTTGGCGCTCTGATTCTCTTTTATCAGAAAATAGCAGCACCAGCCGTAGCAACAGAGAGTAATATGATTATTATGAGCTTAAAAGTTCAAATACAAACAGGCAATCTTAGCTCTGCAGCCGCAGTAAAAAATCTTCTTTGCACTCTGTTTTTACCACGCGTATATCATCTATGATAATCTCTAAACAACTAAAAGAAAATTTTCAGTTAAATATTTGAACTTGCGTCTTTTTTCTTTCTTCTGTTTTTGTTCTTGAAATTAGGGTTTTAGTTTCTTTTGGTTAATAACCAAATCAGATGGTTAATGAAATGAAAAGCGAAGTGGAACAATCTGGTTACGATAGTAGCACTGATCCAGAGGAAGGAGAGTGCCGGTGTATGCGAAGAAGAGAAGCGAGCAATGACGGTGATGAAAATGATAAAAGCAGACAAGAGAGAGATGTGCGGACTCATAAGAGGAGAGAGATTTTTGGTTTTGAGGATGAAGTTGATGGCGTCGAAGGTGCACCAGAAGAGAGTGACGAGGAGGATAACCCATCGTATTTTAACGAACTTGAAAAAGAAGAAGAAGAAGAGACTCCGGTTTTGAAGGAGAAATATTGTTGAAGCACCCAATACCTGCATAACTCAGCAGGCAAAGACCAACATTAAGGACCAACAGTCTTTAACTGCTGGTCAACGCCTCAGATATTAAGATCATCACAGGCCTAGTGAGGGAAAAGGAGCAACACCTCTCCCCTAAGGGAAAAGGCTGCTTCTACCTTTCCCTAAACAAAAAATTACCGTTGCTACAAGTGTATATAACAGGATACACACTTTCTTTGTAAATTCAAAATTTTTAATCATCCTTTTATCAATAAAATCTCAGTTCTTCTACATTCGATTTTCCCACATGGTATCAGAGCAGGATTGATCCTGTCATCATCTACCCAACAATCAGAATTTTCTTTTTTCATCATGTCACAAAATAATCTCACCAAACTCACAAACATTATGTTAAAAGGAAACCAGAATTATTTCGAGTGGTCAAGAGCAGTTTACATTGGTTTGAATGGCAGGAAAAAATTAGGGTTCATTACAGGAACCCTAACCAAGCCAACAATTCAAAACCCGAACCAGCCAACTAAAGAGGAGATTGAAACCATCGAAGAATGGCAGACAAACGACCATTTGGTCATGTCCCTCATTACCAACACACAGAGCCCACCTCATTCTATGACGCTAACACCAATCCTAATTGGTGTAAGGCTATGCAAGAGGAACTCCAGGCTCTGAAAAAAAATGAAACATGGGATCTTGTTACCCTACCATTAAATAAAAAACCAGTTGGCTGTAAATGGGTATATAAGATCAAATATAAGCATGACGGTACCATTGAAAGATACAAAGCCCGGCTAGTAGCAAAGGGTTTTACCCAAACTTATGGTGTAGATTACCAGGAGACCTTTGCTCCAGTAGCCAAAATGAGCACAGTCCGTATTTTATTGTCTGTTGCTACTAACTCAGGGTGGAGCTTATTTCAGATAGATGTCAAGAATGCCTTTCTTCAAGGGTCTCTAGCCGAAGAGGTATACATGAAACTTCCACCAGGCCATACATTAGCCTCTGAGCCTTCCCTGGTATGTAAATTAAAAAAGGCAATCTACGGGCTGAAACAATCACCACGAGCATGGTATGCCAAGCTTAGTCAGTTTCTCTTAAAAATTAATTTCAGCAAGTGTACCTCTGACTCCTCTATGTTTGTTAAACACACTCACACTCATACTATAATTATTTTAGTATATGTGGATGATATTATTATTACAGGGAATAACAATGAGAAGATTGAGGATGTAAAACAGGCTCTAAAGAAGGAATTTGATATCAAGGATCTCGGTCAACTAACTTACTTTCTTGGGATAGAAATAGCCAAATCTCATAAAGGTCTATTCCTATCTCAAAGAAAGTATGTCCTGGATCTTCTGCAAGAAACAGGAAAAATAGGAGCCAAGCCTGTAGATACTCCAATGGAAACAAAAAACCGTCTCAATCTAGAGGATGGCAACCCTTTAAGTGACATAGGTCACTACCAGCGGTTGGTAGGAAAATTAATCTACTTAACTGTCACCAGGCCTGATATTAGCTATGCCGTAAGCATGATTAGTCAGTTTATGCATGCTCCCCGTACTTCCCACCTGGATGCGGTCGACAGAATCCTAAGATATCTCAAGGGTACTCCAGGTCAAGGTATTCTGATGAAAAATAATAATAATGCTAACACCGTTGCTGGTTTCTCGATGCGATTAGGCGGGTCGACGTAAAATCGACCTCGGATTCCGTGTCTTTGTAGGAGGAAATCGGTAGCGTGGAAAAGCAAAAACAATCAGTGTAATGAAGATCTAGTCGAGCCATGGCATCAACAACCAACGAGCTTATTTGGATTAAGCAAGTGCTTACTGACATTGGAGTAAAGTGCAAGGATCCAATGGAGATGTACTGTGACAACCAAGCAGCCAGACACATAGCATCAAACCCAGTCTTTCATGAAAGGACTAAACATATTGAAGTTGACCTCACTTCATAAGAGAAAAGGTCCAATCAGGAGAAATCACAACCCCGTTTGTCAGAAGCCACGATCAACTAGCAGATATCTTCACCAAGGCCCTAGACAAAGCAAGCCACCAAAGACTTCTAAGCAAGATGGGTTCTATCAACTTATTCGAACCCACCTTGAGGGGGAGTGTTGAAGCACCCAATACCTGCATAACTCAGCAGGCAAAGACCAACATTAAGGACCAACAGTCTTTAACTGCTGGTCAAGGCCTTAGATATCAAGATCATCACAGGCCTAGTGAGGGAAAAGGAGCAACACCTCTCCCCTAAGGGAAAAGGCTGCTTCTACCTTTTCCTAAACAAAAAATTACCGTTGCTACAAGTGTATATAACAGGATACACACTTTCTTTGTAAATTCAGAATTTTTAATCATCCTTTTATCAATAAAATCTCAGTTCTTCTACATTCGATTTTCCCACAAATATGCAAAGGAAGCGGAGGAGGAGGGGCAAAATAGGAAAGAGGAAAATGCGCCGGTAGTTCCTAGAATTGGTGCATTCTATATGCATGATGATCGATTTGGACGCAGGTGCTTACGTCACACAGTAATTGTAGTTCATTATGAGATCACACATTAAACATACATATGAGTTTTTGTTTTGAATCATTGTTATGCAGGAAATCAATCCAAAAGTATATCCAATGTTTGTTGTTTATATTCAGGCTTCAGGCACCATATCAATTACGAAATTCTGTTTTGAATTCTTTATGGCCTGCAGAAATTTGTTTGGTGCGCTTTTGAATTGACACTCCTAGTTTAGTTATGTGTTTACTTAAAACATTGTTCACATAAATAAATCTGCTAAAACATGGATTTTTCTTTTTGTACTTTTACGAAAAGAATTTAAAGCACTTTGCAATAATTCAAACAAGAAAAGATATGATATTTCTTTGTAGCGTCACCCTGCTTATATAATTCTATAAGACATGTTTAAATTTATTTTGTTTGTCACCGGAATGAATTAGAAGTTACTTGATAGGTGTTAATTTTTGTCCAGGAGAGAAAAATATAGGTGTTAATTTTGTAGTTCAACTCTGTTGTTGTATGTTATTTTATTAGTGCTACTATGAATATTATTATTGACATTTACTGATATCCATTTTTTTCCATAATGGGGATGCTTCATTTTCTCCCTTGTTGATGTGCTTAACCAAATTTATATATGTTCATTCAGGATTACTTCTGGCAGAAGGAAATTGCAGGAATTCAAAGATGAAAAGAAATGGCAACATGACAAGTTTGAAGAGATGACCAAAGTTCCGTCCACTTGCTGAATGCTGTTTCTGATTTCTGAAAACTTTTTTATATGGTGTTGGGAAGATAATTTAGATTGATCCATCTTTTATGGTTGAATTTAAGCATTTTGTCATGGTGTGACACACAGTATCTGGATTTATCTTCAGGGGTACAGGATTTCTGATGAGCATAATCAAGGATACTATGGACACCAGGGCAGAGGCTACCATATTAATGCCGACCAGTTTAAACCTAATGATAACTTTAACGGACAAAGCTACTCATCAAGACCTATAAAAGGGAGAGGACCTGTAAAGTGTAAACCTCTTAACAGCAGCAGTTATGTAGTTCCACTAACAAGAAATAAGGAGTAAGTTAATATGTTGTTTTCTTCCTTGTGTCACCTTTTGAGTAATAACAGCAGTAACAGACTAATAGTCATTCTTTCCAAAAATTTCAGATCCAGGAAGCCCCCTGGTATGAACTCAAATATCAATTCAACAATATTGTTGTCACATGCTTCAGAGATAGGTTCTGATTCACTCATCTCCAAGTCTAAGAAGATGTACCATCACGCAAGCTCTTCCAATCCTGGGATTTGTGTACCAAAGAAAAGGGATGTACAACCTAGAAAAACCGAAGGATATCTTCCAGGTGAGGACGTACGGTTGCCATGTCCCAATGCACATCTAAAGGGAAAGGATGTAAGCAGATATAATGTTGAATCTCTCCAATTGATAATTTCCCATCTGTCACTGACATCTTCTGACCAAGATGATAATTTCTCTTCGATGCGCTACCATCCTGCTGAACAAATATCTCCTGAAAGTCCAGTTTATTATCCTTCACAAGTGTATAATCACCAGTTTAGCTCACATTATGAGATTGCGCCTCAATCTTCATTTATAGCTCCATCACCAAGTGGATCCGATTTTGTAGTGGTGGCTAGCTCAAGGAAATCAGAAATGGCATGGTCTGGAAGAGGAATTGGCACTGCTCAAGGCTGTGGAACAGGTTCCCAATTTGGCGAAACCTATGGCCATCAAAACTTCATCACCACCACACCACTTATGCATAGTATGTTGTTTTTTCTTTTTCTTTTTCCTTGTACTTTTTGAAGTAGCAGTTTAACTACTTGCACTAGCAGCAACTGTGATTATAATTATTCACGGTCCCTTATCTTAGGCCTATACCAAAAAATACCTGAACCATCACCTTTTTTATGATTTTGATCCTTATAGTACTGTGATCATTGGAAGTTGGCACTCCCTGCCTTCATTTAATTTCAAATTTTGAAATGATTCTGAATGCAGCTATGCAAGTTATCAACCAGCTTGCTGTGGGGGATCTTATCGAGCTAGCTGCTGAAAGCAGTGCTGCTAGATATATGACTCAGATCCACATTGGTTTTGGTGATTCTGAGTTGACTCGATATGCTATCCCAAAGTTTTCTTTTGTAGGTTTCTTCTTTAGTTGCATTGCAGTCACCTGAAATATCAAAAAGTTTAGGATCTCAATCTAAGGTAGCTCCTTGGATAAACCAACCCACCAAAGGCAATAATATCACAAGATCTGTATCAGAATGTACTTTGTGTATCAATATGTTCTGGGTCATGGTCGTACCATGGTTACTGGAGAAAATTAAACTGGCTGAGGATTAGGATCTAATTCTTGCTGTCAGTTCTGTTTCAGTAGTGGTGCATATTTCTCTAATAAAACTGCAGTTTTTTTTTTGTTACTTCTTCTGCATTGGGTGTTTATTTGTCTTTAATCCTGTAACATAATTCATGCTCTATCCTCCTATATGAGGCAACTCACAGTTTTTATTTACTTCTGAGCATTTCTTAATTGCCAGGCCTCAGAAAATCGTTTCAATTTATCCTACTCTTCTCTGCCTTGGAATTTCATTTTAAGTGCCCCTCACTCTCTTGCTAAATGACAAAACTCTTACAGAAGTATATAACCAGTTTTTACAGTTGAAGTAAAACTCAGTTTTCTTCACTTCCTCAGCAGCAATGGAGCAGGTGCAGGAAGACCTGGTAAACCTCCAGATGGAATTGGTTAGTAAGATTATGACATTTTTGTCTAGCTACTGCTTGTTGCTTCATTATATGTTAGTTTACAGTTAATGATTCCAGATGCAGGCACTGCAAAGAATCAATACAGGCACCAAAGGATCAAGCCTCAAAGGCAAGTTGACTCTTCTGCCTATTTTTTAGCGGATGTATATGCTTACGCCAGTGCCTCGTGTCTATGTTTATTATACAGATATTCAAGGATGAAATTTTACACACTAAAGTGGACAGATTAGGTCATTTATAAATGAGCAGGTTGGCTTATTGATCCTTTGCAAATTGTATCTTCTATTGAATGAGCAGGTTGGTTTATTGATCCTTCCGCAAATTGTATTTTCTATTGTGAATTTTGAGATGCTTTAATTTTTGATGCCTCAGATCTTCCTTACCCTTATATTTCTAGCTACCTAGTCTTAATTACGGAGTACAGACCACATTACTCCGTGCACTGGTATGTGAATCTTAGCAGTTCAAGTGCTTGTTTTTAAGTTCATTACCTGATATGCATTTTTTTTCCTAATCTGTAAATACTTATTAATAATGTTTTACAATGTAGTTTTTGTTTAAAAGGCTGGATGTACTAATATAATTCTTTCTAATTTTTCAGCTATTTTTTTTCTTTATTATGTATTTCTGTTACTTTAATGTCTGGTTTATTATTGAAGAATACTCTTTTGACACTCACCTTTGCTTTTCTGTTTTATTTTTGATGTTTTATTCAATGAAATTGTGATTAGTGCTCTATTTGCTTAAAATCTATTAAAAGTTCATTTGCAAATGAATCTTCATGTTTGAATGTTAAATAATAACTATAGAACTCATTTAAAATGAAATAATGATTGTATTTCGAATAAATTGCAATAAAAAAATATTGAAAGAAAAATATGGGAGAAAAGAATAGAATAAAATGTCGAAATTGCAAAGATATTTTGATCCAATGAAATGTATTGATTTAATAATGTGAAACTTATTTAAAAATTTGATCTATTTTTCAGTTGTAACCAATTTTATAAATTTAATTATGTTACAAATTCAAACACATAAATTATGAAATTGCAAATAAATTGTTTTGGGATTTATTTGAACCAAATACAATGTATGTAGATGTAGGTGTAAGGTTTATGATGCTTAAGATCTATCTCCGGGTATGACAATTAGAGTCTTGATATTTTATTTTTCTATAGTACTTCAAATGATTTTTTTTTCAATCTTACGAGGAGCTCAGAGTCTGAGGGTTTATCGTTAGTTGTTGCTTTCTGTTCGTCTTTCCATGCTGAAGAAGTACGTCTTAATATGTATTTTGGGTATACATGAATTATAAATTTCTGTAAAGCTGATAATCCAACGCTGCTTGATTCATGTTGCATTTTTTGGTGTATCAGAAAGACGATTGATGGAAAAGAACTATTTGATATCGTACGGAGGCAGTTGCAAGCCTTCATGGAGCAAATGAACTGTCGGGACCTCCTACTCCTTTTTGTACAGATCACGGATACAGAATGACAAGTGGGGGAAACAAACTCAACACGGTTGCTTATCAAGTTTGAAGCTGCTGTATATACTTTTAGCTCTCTCTTATTTACACGCATACGCTCAAAGGCAATCTTCCTTTATGCTACTGATGGTCATGATACACAAATTCAAGAAACTATGCATTTTGCGGAGAGCCCCTTTCATGGTTAGTACAGAGCACTACTAGACTCTGATGCCAAGATAGGTTATTTTCAAATTTTATTATTTGAACTGCTTTCTAATTTCTAATCACTATTAGTCCAATGAGTTATTTAGAACCCTATGGACTAAACTAGTTGTTGCTCCCATCGTCCCCAACCTTCTCTCCAGATGCAGGTTTTGATGTGTGGGTGGGTATCACCTTCCTTACAAAATGTAAGGCCATTTTTGCACAAATATAATAAGCCACCGTCTACCTAAAAAAAATCTTGGTACCTGTATACATCTTGATTGGTTTATAACGATACATATTTTTAGACTTTAAAATTATCCTAATATATATTGTTTATTCAATTTCTAGATTCAATATATTGAAGAAGCTAAAAAAAAATCCTAAAAAGTTGGGTAGATAACTAGATCAAAGACATCTTTTATAATAATTTTGTTTACTTTACTTTATGGAAATCATATATTATCAGCAACTACCATTATGAAATAAAGCTCATCCCATTCTCATAAAATAAAATAAAAACAAAGTAACAAATAATAATGATAATGATAAAGTAACCAGAATGTATCACTACTCAACAAATTATTTCATTAGTGTTCAAAAAAAAATTATTAAGTTTACAAAATTTATTAAACTAAACTATCTGTAACTAACTAAATTTTCTTCTTTCATTTTTACATTTCTATAATATATCATATATTATATCCCTCTTGCTGCAAATTCTGAATCCAAACTTTTCAAAAATCCTTAAATACATTTGATTTTCTAATTTTTTAATGTTTAAGGTTTTATGAAAACGTTAAAGAAAAAATTTATCAAAATATTGTGGAAAAACTTTTGTAATTTTTGATCAATTTTTTCTTAATTATTTAAATTTTCTATCTATACAAGGATATCAAACTTTTCCTATTTTATTCTTTCTAAATTCTGTATAATATTTTTACATTTTTTTTAACTACATCAAATGAAAATCCACTTTTAAAATCTTATTCAAATTAATATATATATATATTTACCATTCGATTAACCTTATGAGTTGGTTATTTACATCTTTAAGCTCTTTACATATATTAATGAAATTAAACCTAAATTTCGTGGAAATCATATTGGTCTTCTAATTCAACAACTAATATTTAAACTAAACATTTATTTTTAAAAATTAACCTTTTATTTAAATAAATACTACATTTATCATAAAATATATTAAATAAAAGAATTCATTTTTGTAAATGAATTCTATTTGAGACACTGAAAACTAACAACGCAGTACTTCCAGTCTTCCGTTCTATTTTTATCTACCATTTGTAGGATGGTCATTAAACAAAATTTATATATACATGCTTATAAAAAATGTACACATCAATTCATTACTTTTCTTCTCGTTATTGTAATTAGTTGGTTAATCTTATTATATATATAACAAGACATTTATGACTGAATAAAATTTACGACTATAAAAAGATTATAATTTAATGAAGTATTAAGATTTTTTTTTTAACTTAATATTTAATATTGTTGGTAAAATAATAGGAATGAGAAATAAGATACATTATTATCTTAACATATTATAAAAATAAAATTAAAGGAATAAAATAATAATATTGTAAAACAAATATAGCATAATATATATTTAAAATATATATATATATATATATATATAAAATATTTTTTAAAATAAAACTTGAGAAATTTATAATTAATTACAAGATAGAATGTATTCTCATTGATTCTGGTCAAATGTGTTCAGGCCTGATCCTGCAAGACAATAAGAGCGAGGAAAGAGTGTCAGTAGAGAGACTAACAAGGCCACTCCAACGAGCAAGCAAGTGTGGGTTCATAAAAAGGAAGGAAAAGAACAAAGAACAAAAGGTTTAAGAGTTAGGGTGATTTTCCCTAATTTCTCTCATCATGTATTCTATATAAATACATATGAGATAAGGATAGGATTTTAGGAGATTTTTGCTCCTATTGGTCCATCCATTTCCTTCTTCCTCATTAGTTGCTTCTCTTAGTACTATAGTCAGTTCATTGGCTGCTGGTACTGTGTTGTTTAGAGACGGACACAAGTCTTATTTTTGTTGCTTTGGCCTTAAGTTGGATTGTTAGATGATTTGTCGGGTCTTCTAGATCAGATCTTTTCCAATGGAAGTTTTCATGATTACTGTCGGTGATGACATGCATAGTAGGAGGAGCCCATTTAGTCTCTTACCTTTTCGGTTTTGTATGCTTGAGAGACTATGTGCAGTCTCTATGGAGATCCATCAGTCTTACTGCTAATGACTCGATATCAATATCTATATGAAACTATTCTAAATTGTAACAGGAATTTTTTATAATTATGTAAAAATTATTTTTATATAAAATATCACTATAGAGATATTTTATTTTATATATATATAGTGGTGCATTACAGTTGGTGATTAGCGAAAACAGTCCGAGTGAGGAGAAGCTGAGAGGGTGCTTCTTAGATGAAAGACATGTTCTCTCAATTTTCGCTGTATCCTTTTATCCTCTGCTTCTTAGATGCTCTACCACATGAAATTCTTGCACCCAACTTTTATTGGTTCCATTATATATATGAAAAGGTCATGTGACCAACATGAATTCACTAATTCTAGCTTTTTTTATTATTATTTTTTAATTCTCCTTCAAAATTCGTCTTCTTCTTTGATCCATTATAAGAAACATTCATCACATGGACCAACCTGTGTGGAGAATAGACCCACTAATAACCTAAAAGAAAAAAGAAAAGAAAAGAAATTTTTTAATCTTTCAATAATTTAATACCCTTATGAGCTCATGGTCTCCAATAATTCATAGCTTCTTGTCCCATTTCCACTATTATGTATTGAAATTGAATGTTCCAACACAGTTGTCCAACACCTTCTGCAGTGTTTTTCGACTATTAATCTATAAATTACCCACTTTCTCTTTTATCTACCAATTCATGTATAGCCTATCTGAAATAGAAATGTCTACAATCTCATAATGGTATAAGAGATATTACATCTGTGTAATATTCTATTCCTAAACACTTGTTTTGACCTAATATGCTCAGTGGGGGCATGCAAAACAAAGATGCTTATCCAGACTAATTTACACACATTTTTTACTACCAGCATGACATGTTATGAAGTTTGATGTTTCTACTTCCACTATTGGGTGGCGGTGACCCTTGTCTTCTCTTCCTTTTTGCTTCACCTCTTGAGCATCATGAAATGACCTTTTCTTTTCTTTCTTTCCTTTTTTTTTTTTTTTTGTTTTCTTTGGGGCTTACAGTGAAATAGGCATTTATATCCCTTGCCTTTAGTGCATGTTATATGTGTTCCCCCACTTTTAGTTCCATACTATACTCCATTGCTGATTAATTAAATTTCATTCTCACATGAAAGTTCCCTCCTTCCAAGCCTTTTTATCGAAGGTAGAATAGATCCCGTCTTCTTTTAGTTCATCACATGACACGATCTCTATTTGGGTTCTTGAGTACCTTTTTTTCTCTACATTTTAATCAGCGATCTATACATGAAAATAGGTCATCAATCATAATAATGTCTTTTCTTTTTCATAAGTTTCTTTTGGGTTGCTCTATCTTCTGAGCTTTTTTGCCTTTCCCAACAAAATCTGACCTTTGTTCAGTCTATAATGCATGCTGCTGGTGTGCCATAAAGTGGTGTTTTTTAGGTATATATTTAAATATAAAGAGATAGAGGGGTTAGCTTCTTTGATTTGTTTTGATTTCTATTGGTAGGGAAGAAAAATATTCTTTTGTAAAAATGGGCAAGCTCAGTTTTGGCAAGGTATTGGATTGCCTTTGTCTTACCTCAGGTACAAGCTCATGCTTCTGCATGAATTCTTTGGAAAGTGAAAATGAAATTGAGAAAACACCTCTGATAGCAAGTGAAAAAGGCCACGGACAGGTCCTGAGATTGAAAGATGTTGTTTCTGGTAATCAAACATTGGCATTTCAACTAAAACCCAAGGTTAGTTCATTCTCTTATCTTCTCTTTCTCAGAGCTGTTTCATCCTGTTATTAACTTATAAAAGAAACGGGAATTTAAAATTATCAGAAATTGACTCGCAGGGATCCACCAATTTAACATTTTCTTACCAACTATTTATGCTTAATGTAGATGGTGGTGCTAAGGGTGTCTATGCACTGCATTGGCTGTGCAAGGAAGGTTGAGAAACATGTTTCAAAGTTGGAAGGTACCTGAAATAATCCCCTTCTATTTTCCTTTTATAATAATCACTTCCTCCTTCCCAAATTTTGTTTAGCAAATCACCCAGTAATTAAGTTTTATAAGAGAATGTCATTTAACTCCATAGACATTTCTACTGCCTTACTTTTCTACCTGACATACTGTCTGTGATCTCGTTCAGAAAGAACACTTCATTGTATGCTCTGTCATACATTCAATCTCAACTCTGATCATCACCATTTTCTTCTGTCAAATTAGCTTACAAACCAGGGTTTCAATGGGATAAATATTTTAAAAAGATGTCATTAACATAGATGGAGTTTTCCTTTTTCCTGTTTTATTTATCGTGCAGATACATACTTATAGAATAACCTTGTCTCACTCTCACTCTATATAATATGTGATAAAACAGGAGTGACTTCGTACAAAGTAGACCTAGAAAGCAAAATGGTGGTTGTAATTGGAGACATAATTCCTTTTCAAGTGCTAGAAAGTGTCTCCAAGGTGAAAAATGCTGAGCTTTGGAATTCTCCATCCTGATCATTTTGTTTGTATCCATACATGATTCCACCTCATGAATACCACTACATATATGATATGTGTATCCTTATTATTTATACATAAATATTCTTTTGCTGTTTATTTTTATTTATAATAGCTTATTATAATATATATACCTTGTATGATACACATGCCAAGTCTCCCATCTTTTCTGTCTAAATTAGTTACTTATTCCATCTGTTGCATTTTTCTTTTAGCTTTGTTTTGTTATGGGTGCAACTAATGCTCAAGGCCATTAACATTTTCCTAATTTATATCAGGGTTGAGATTTGTTTTGTTCATGGTTAACCTATATATAATATGAATTGCAGTATGAGATATCATGCTCTAAGACTAGAAAGAAACAAAAAACAATTATGTACCCAATAACACAAAGAAACCAGATAAATCTAAATACAATACAATAATGAATAGAAGTAAAAGTCTGAGAAGATTAGCTTGAAAGTAGTTTCAGTGTCCCAGTCAAGCTCCAGTAAGGATTTTGGGTTGGGGACCCAAATTGGTGTAGCCAAGAATCTTTCTGCTTTTGATGGTGGTGCAGTGCTGGATGCTGTAGCTCCAGGCAAACACAGAAGATAAATAATGTGTCCTCTGCAGCAAACAAGATAAATCATCTTCAAGATTATAACTATTTAGCATCAAAGATTCTGAATCAAAAACCTTAGGCCATCATCAATTATTGGAAATATATATATAGCAGCTTGTGCACTTCTGCTGGTCTTAATCTCACAATTTTTTGGACAGAACAAAAAGGATATAGCATGTCGGAAGAACATCGTAAATAATGGGCAAGATGTACCATAGACCCTTTTTTTATACAGAGGACAACAATGACAAAAAAAAAAAAAACATAAACTTTTATTATTTAGTTTTTTTAATATATTATTTTTTATTTTTATTTCACAAACATCTAAACTTATTTTTATAATATTTTATTTTTTCTCGATTACTTTCAGAGAAACTTAAATTTTATTTTATGATGATATTAGAATATTTAATGCTTAATATACATTGACGTGTAGAACGAGATCATATATTAAAACGTATTTAAATATCTCAATGAAATATTTAAATATTATAAAAAAATGATCCATTTACAACGTTAAATTAAAAATTAAGGTATTAAAATAATCAAATGGCCAGAATTTAAGTGTCTAAATATGAATCCAAACGTAATAAAATTTGAGAATAAATGACATATAATATTAATTAATTTTATTTTTTTTATTACATATCCATCTTAAAATAAAATCACTTTACAAATTAATTTTAAATATTTTTCTATTACATATCCATCTTTATGTTAATCAATTAAGTATAATAATGTTGGATTATTAGTTAATATAACTCCTTTTTATTGATAATATGGTTGTCTCAGTTTATCTAAGAATTTGTTGGTACAAAGAACATATATAATTTTTAAATAAAATTTTAATGTTATTGATAAGGAGTAGTCTGATTGTAATTACGTGCGTAAGTGGGTCAAGTCAAATTGAGTACTAATCTAATTAAGCTTGACTAATAAATTTAATATTTAAAAAAAATTGACATATAAATCATTTAATTATTATATTTAAATTAATTATAAAATTTTATAATTTCTGATATGCACAGAATTGTATATAAAATTATATATTTTTAAATATCTATCATATATATAATAAAAGTAAATAATTTATAAAATATAAATATAGATAATTATATATAATTCATGTTAAAACTATCAAGTTTTATTAGCTATCATATATTATAATGAGATTAAATATATATATATATATATATATATATACATTTAATCTAGTAGATAAGGTTTATAGATGTTATGGATAGATCAAGCTTAAAGCATAAAAATAATAGGTTTGATGAAAATGATCAACAAACAAGAAAGGCTAAAACGGATTCGTATAATTTATTTACATAGGTTCATAACAATACATGTCTTCTTAGGGTTGCAAGTTTAAATTTCACTCTCTGCATAATAGTTAATTTCTTTTTCCAATTAAGTCTAAGCTCAATTAAGCTTGCGAGCTAGCTCGAATTGAATATTATAAAACTCGAACTTGGCTTGATTAATATTGAGTAATCTAAGTATTTTTCGATTAACATTGAATTAATCTAAATATCTTTCCAGTCGATGCTAAGTAACTCGTAAGTTGACTCGAACCTCTAATTGTAATTGATATTTTCACATAGGATTAGTTTTTTTTTTCTATAGAAGTTAAAATTGAGATTACAAGCTACAAGCATTTTAAGAAAATTAAATATTTTTAAATAATGTAAAATAAAAAAATTAAGTTCTTAAGCAAACACAAAAATAATAATTTTTAAAATATCTTCTCTTAGAGTATTCTTAATTACAAGTAATTAATAAATTAATTAGAATCCTTTATTATCTAAGTAAAGATGTTCAAAAATTCTTATAAGATACCGAAATTCTAATCCTAAATGAATGATTAAGATTTTATTATCCAATAAATAAGCATGTAATTTTTTTATTAAAAGCTAAGTTACATTAAAGTTTAAAATATAAAATTTTGATAATATGAATAATTGTAAGATTTCAAATTAAAAAACTGGAAAATCAAAATTTCAAGTAATAAAATAATAAAATTTGGAAATTTTTAGAATTTTAAATCTCAACGGAAAAACAGATTTTGTTATGAGAATTTAGAAGGCTTTCAAGTTCAAGAATTTCGTTCAATGTTCGCTGCATTTGAGACAATAGAGAAGACACTATCTATTTCTTCTGAGTAATTCGTTGTTCATTTGGTCTTCCATTGACAGAGATTGAAAAAGAAAATACAAATCACGTCACATCCTTATTGCAATACTTTTCTCTTCTCCTTTGATGCATTTCTTTAAATTCTTTTTTTGGTCTCGGCTTAACATATATCTCTGTCTATATACTAAATCGATAAATAATTGAAATATATTTATTATATGTGTTAATTATCAAATAATAAAGTATAAAACGCTCAAAAAATACATATTCTATTACTTGTGGTGTATATATAAAATCTAGGTAATAATCATCCAGTAATAAAGTGTAAAATACTCATAAAATATATATTCTATTAGTTGTGGTGTATACACAAAGTCTAGATAAATATTTTTTTTAATAAAAAAAAACTTTCGATTTATTTTAGCACCCCAAAACAAAAGTCTTTTTCCTTTAGTTTATAGATAAATATTTTTTTTACACTGTGTTAAATATATTTTAAACAAATTATAAAATTTAATTAAAAATTCAAATTCATCATAAGTACATTAAATTAATAAATTATTTAAATGAATTTCAAACTATTAAATTCACAAAATTATTAAATAAACTATCCGTTATGAAATAAATTTATTTCTTTCTCTTTTATATTTCTATATAATATTTTATACTTACCTTTAGTGCAAATTCTGAATCCAAATATTTTAAAAATCTTTAAAAATATTTTATTTTCTAATTTTTTAGTGTTTAAAATTTTATGAAAACGTTAAAGAAAAACTTTATGAAAATTTTCTGAAAACTTTTTGTAGATTTTATACAATTTTTTCTTAATTATCCAAATTTTCTATCAGTATAAGGATATAAAATTTTCAGAAATATTTTAGAATCAATAAAAATATAGTTTTTTGTTGTATAATTTCTTTTAAAAAGTATTCTCTTAAAATTTAAAGTATAATATTTTAATTAATTTTCGATAGTTTTCTTAGAATATAATCAAAACTGTATTTTAAAATTAATTTTTTCAATAAAAACAAAAATATAGAAATATTTTCTTTTTTTTTTTTCAATAAAAGATATCGAGATTAGGGAACCGTGCTGATGATTGAGGTCTATGAGGCTCTGCTAAATTCATTTGGACCTTTATGTTGACCCAGTTAAACCCATTGGGTTCGTCCAAAGAAAGAAACTTAAGCCCATTGGGTAACCGTAAAGCTTATTTTAAGCGGCGTCGTTTGTCTTGTCCACATGGTCAGATATTATCTAGCCAACGTCAATTTTCTTTCTTTTTTTTTTTTTTTGTTTTGTTTTTTTGGATATCTTCTTCCCAAACAGTTAGTTCCTTAAAAAACACTCCTCAAAGAAAAGAAAAATCTCACTCCCCAAAACGACATCGCAATGACGAAACTTCTCTCTCTCCTCTCGCTCCTCCTCCTCCTCCTCGTCCTAGTACCTCTCTCCTCTCAATCAACAATCGCAGGAAACCCGCCGTCTGCGGCCCACACCGAGCTAACAAATTACGGCTTCCCGATCGGTCTCCTCCCGGCCTCCGTTGTCAACTACAATCTCAATCAAACCTCCGGCGACTTCTCCGTAAATTTCGGTGGTTCGTGTAAAATCACGCTACCTCCAGACAATTACTTGGCCACGTACTCTAAAAAGGTGACCGGTAAGATTGTTGCGGGCCGGATCGCGGAGCTGGATGGTATACGGGTGTGGGCATTTTTCAAATGGTGGTCTATAACAGGAATTAGGTCAAGCGGTGAGGATTTGGTTTTTGAGGTTGGAATGGTTACTGCTAAATATCCGTCTAAGAATTTCCTCGAGAGTCCTCAGTGTGAAGGCAAGCACTCCGCTTCATGAGAGGGCAGGTTCGTGTTTTCATATTATTTGGAATTTAATTTATTACCTAATTATGTCTTTTAGCTGTTTTGTGCAATTATTTTTTATTTCATTTGAATTGTTTATTGTTTATGTTTTTAGCTGTTTGGTTAAGTTATTAATTTTATTTTATGGCAGTTATTGTCTAATTACATTTAAGAATTTATATTCTTGCTCCCAAAGAACCTGCTCATAATTCTTTCAAAAGAAAAAGAACTTGCTCAAATGCAAGACTTCCATTCAGTTGGATTTTATTTAATTTAGATCGTATTTATAAATATGAATTTAGTTCCGTTAACTTACTCTGATAATCATAATATACCATACTTGTTAGTTTTAATCCGTTCTACCTGAAACAGTCGAGATCTTTTGTTTTAAACTAAGATTCGAAATCAAATTATTTTTAAAAAAAAAAAAAAAAAAACTCTATTTTATTGTATTCAAAATATTAGTTGTTCCAGCTTATTTGGGCACATTTTGGCCGAGATTATTTTTTATACAGTTGATTCTTTTCTTTTATAATTAATACCGTTGATGAATTAAGATTTTATTAAATATTAGAATTATTAATTTATTAAATTTATGGAGAATGAAACTGTAAAATAGTATGGGAGTAAGATTTTTTTTACGTGTTTATATAAACTTGTTCATTAAATTTAGGGCTAATTATAATCATGAGCTTCAATGCTTTTTAATTTTGATAATTTCAGCACCAACTTTATATTTACTTGGACACCATGTCAAAAATTCTACCTTTCTTTAATTGCTAATAAAATCATGAAGTTTAATTTTCTTTATAATTTTATCAACAATGTTTTAAATTTTAAAAAATCTAGTACATAAATACTAGTTTTAATTAAGATTAGTGAATGATAAATTTAATTACAATAATAAAAAATTAAAAATAAAATCTCTGGTAATTAATATACAATTTAATTAAATAAGAAAGTTATGCATTTAACTAAAATAAAAATATAAAAAATAATAAATAGAAAGGGTAAAATGGAGATTATTTTTTATTTTTAAATTACTAAATTTTTTAAAAGATTATATATGTGATTTTAATATTAATACTAATTAATTATAAAATTATAAATTGTTATGACTTATAATCTAAAATTTTATAATTAATCAATATTCATATGAAGATTTTGCATGACCAATACTTAATGTTTAGAATAATCTAAAATTTAATTTTTCTCTTCATAAGATATGAAAAATACTTTTTATAATTTTATTTTAATCTTCTTTAAGATATGGTTAATATATGTTACTTATTAGTGTTAATAAGGTAGGAGAATTTTTTTTGGTGAGTTCCTATGATCTTTCACATTTTGTCTAATTATTTTATAAAAGATAAAACTCATAATAGGTGGAGAAAGGTCTTAAATTCAAGACCTCTAATTCCAAAGGCAAAACACATGGCTTTCTTATTGCAATTAAATTTTATATTAATCACTAAATATTTTTCTTCAATGTAAGATGGATGGAAACTGAAGCAGGATAAATCATTTGTAACATTTCTCCATAGTCCGTAAGTGCAATATTTTTAAAGAATCTACGACAGGCACATCTTAACAACTATTTTTGGACGTTGCTTGGCTATACAAACAAGCTCATTCTTACTCTTCTTGGGAACTCACAGCATAAATGCTGAAGTATTGCAAATACCTTTGAAACTTTATATGATTCTTCATGTTTTATATGCTTATCCTTTTCGGTATTGAATTGCAAACTGATGAACTTTCATCTTTCGTTTCCCCTTGCAGGGTCTGTCTGTTGGATGCATTCATATTTCATTTCATGTTTTTCTGTCCTAAGCTAGAAGGCTTTATGCAGATTCAATAAATTATTATAAGGCAGTTGTATTATCTAGTGTACAATGATCTGGAACCTCATGCATAGCTTTAGATCTGTATATATGCCACTTGAAGTAATGCTAATCTTATTTGGACTTGCATATTGTGATAGTTCTTACGGTATTGTTTTGAAATTATTTGTTGTTGGAGCACTGCAATTGATGGAGAAAAATTTAATCTAATATAAAGCAAAGCTTGTCCTTGTTGTGCCTATAACTTGGATGCTTTTTGCAGTTCTATATAATGGCAATGAATTAGTTTTATAGATCCATGTTTGGATGGAGAAGTTAGAAGATTACGGTAAAGCAAAAATGTGAATTACTGAAAACTCCTGCTGTTTCAAGTGATGGAAAACAGTGGACATGAAAATGGTTTGAAGAATGTCAATATCATTACCTTATGGCATGGTGGTCACTTTTGAAGCGTTTTCCTATTGAACACAATTTTCTTTATATAAAAATTGATGTAAACTTTCCTTGGAAATGAGATGAGAAGAAAATGTAAAAGCAATTCCGATCGATTCTATTTCAAATGATGGTGTGTAGAATTTCATGAAAATCCTCAAGTTATTTGAAGCAATGTAAATGCTGTTCTTTCAATCTAAAAATGCAAGTTATTGTAACTCATCATTTTCATAAGAGAAATATAGATGTTTTATGTATAGAAAATAAGAATATGGTGTTTGTGCATTTGTTTCATTTTACAACTGCTTCGGTTGGCATTTACTGTGTTTGAATATGAGCTCAATATATTTGGGTCTAACCCTTTCATATCTTCTTCTGATGCAAATAAATTTCCTTTTTTTTTTTCTTTTTAAACAAAATTATATTCCACAGAGATAGTTATTTTTAGAGATTTTCATATTATAGTAATTAGAACCTCAATTGTTAAAATCATACCAAATAATTTCCGATCCATCACGGTATTAAAAACTTTCATCAAGCGGATACGCATCGGTCGCCATTTTTAATTATAAAGGATATGAGGATCTTGTTTTACCATACAGAAGCAGAAACTCTTAATGTAGTTAAGATGATTACCATTCCTAATTATAAAGGATCTTGTTTTTTCCATGCAGAAGCTGAAAATGTAGTTAAGATGATGGTTTTTCAAATTAGGAAGTTGGATAGATTTTAATGTGCTTGAGAAATGACGTGTTTTAGCATAAGATAATCAGAAGTTGCTTCAATTCAAACTGCCGTTCATTAGAGTGTTTTAAGAGTATAGCATTTAGTTCCTCCAAAAAAAAAAAAATTTATAGCATTTAGAGAGGTAGGATGAATTCATGATCTTAGAATTTACTCTACAATTAAAAAAAAAAAAATTGTAGAATTCAGAGTCATACAAGAATTCGTGTACAGCTTTATATATTCATTGGCTGATCCACATGGTAAGAATTTGGCAGAGGAGTTTTTGTTACACAAATCTCAGGCTTGGCAAATGGCAGCAGAGCATTGATGAGCAAATCAATTAGAATGAATGGGCAGGCAGTACAGTAGCTTCAAATTGTGGATAATGGAGCTCTCATAAATGGTCTCCCTTTATAACACCAAATATCGAGGAAAACTCATGGCTGCCAACACATAATCAATCCTTTTTTTTCTCCCTCCTTTGTCTTCTTCAGCAGCTGGTTTGGTTTTGGACCACAGTAGCCAAAACTGTTAGGTGCCGAGTAGCATCACAGCAAACAAAGTCTTTATCCATGCAACTGTCTTGTCCTCAAACACCATTTTTAAAAATACGTCTGTTTTCAAATTGAAGCAGATGCCACGCCACTTCTTCCAATTTTAACAACTACATACATATACAACTGGGAGTCGCAGCATTGCAGGCGTGTGTGTTTGTTTGTTCTTGGCCCCATCACATGATCACAATATGCAATTGGGTCCCCATTTACAGCAAATTATTTCCTTCAAAGCTGGAAAATAGGATGTTAGGAGCGGTAATGGGAGGCCGAATTTTCAGATTCCCATCCCCTCTGCACAAAAAATTGGGCAGATTCAAGGTGATTACGGCTCGGTCAATAAAAAACGCCGATCGGTTTATTACAAATTCCTTTTAAATTAAAAATCGAGAATTAAATAAATTGCAGTTTAGTTAATAGATTAAACTAGTGGGTGCACTGCAACTTTTTCCTTCACACTAATGCTGATAACGTTCTCTTTATTGCATTTTTTTAGCTTCTTTTTCATTATTAATTCTAAATTTATTATAAATAATAATTGAAAAAAAGAATAAACTCAATTGTATTGTTGTTAAAATTATTTAATTTTCAAAATAATTTTATTTTAATAACTCCATTCTATTTTGTCTTTTTCTAATTTTAATACTTAACTTTTCTATTTTAACTCTTTTTTTAACATGAATAACGCATATATATATATATATATATATATATATATATATATATTTTTTTTTCATAACACTTGTTTATAGATAAAATTTTAGGATGGACTAAATATAACATATCTAGAATTTTACTTTTTAATTTTTATTTAAATATTATTTTAATTAAATATGATAAGGAAAAATTTAATTTTAGTTTATTTGAATAAAATTATATTATTCAGTATAGACTTATTTTAACTACAATTATAAAAAAATTTCAAGAAAAATAAAATAATAAATCACAAACTTATATATAATATAAAAATAATAATTATATTATTAATAATATTAAATATCAATTGCTAA
Source organism: Ricinus communis (assembly GCF_019578655.1). Taxonomy (NCBI): domain Eukaryota; kingdom Viridiplantae; phylum Streptophyta; class Magnoliopsida; order Malpighiales; family Euphorbiaceae; genus Ricinus; species Ricinus communis. The sequence continues at coordinate 31,584,540 of NC_063258.1, forward strand.
AATTATATTCTAAATAAATAATTTAGTAATTAAAGTCGGCTATTTCTAATCATTTCAATTATTATAAATTTATAAATGATAGAGGTGCACTAAAACAACGAATGCATGAAAATTACAAAATTAAGAATTTTAATCGTAAATAAAAAAATTTAAAATTAGATTAATAATGATATTTAAAGAAAACTTATAGCATTGATGAAGAATGTAAAAATGGAGCGGAATCATAAAAAGCAGCAAAAATCATCGTTTGACATGGCACACTGCCACACACTATTATCTCTTTTTTCCGTTGTATTCTTCTTTTTCTTTTGACTGATTCCTAACTATCCATTGACACGTGTTAGACCATTTGTTGGCTTTTCTTCTGAATCCTACGAATCCCTCTAAACCCAATCCCCAATTACCTTCATAAATCGAATTGATTAATTAGTCATTGACAGTCCGATAACAGCTCAAACTAGACTCAACTTAATCCAACGGTCCATATCTCACCAACGCACGATTCGAATTTCCACATATTATTATTTGCTGAATATCATGAATTTAATTAGTAATTGCTGATTACTCGATGAATTTCTTATTCCTTCTTTTTACCAAGCGCAGTCAATTTGTGTGTAAAACACTCACCAGTCATAACAAAAGACTGTGGTGGTTCACGTACTTTTTCTGTTGTACGCAACAACCACCCTCCCCGCTTTTTAAAACTGATATTTTTATATCCAGACGCGTACGATCAGCGCGTTAGATATTAGCTTCCCGGTCTAAGACTCTTAGCTGATAGTTGTAAAAAACGTGAACAATTCGTACAAACAAAGCCTCTCCTCTCTCTCTACTTCTCTCTTTCTCTCTCTAAAAAAACGAACAAAGAAGAAGAGAAAGAGAAGAAGTTTCTTTTCTATCTCTGGATTCGGATTCGGATTCGGGTCACCTCAAGGCGAAATTCTTTCCTCTTTAAAACCCTAGACTCTTCTCCCATTATCTACAGGTTATTCTTCTTCTTCTTCTTCGTCTTCTTCTTGTTAACTCTTTGCTTGTTATTTCTGTTTTATTCTTTTATTGATTTATTTTTTAAAGTTGTCGTTTTGATTTTTAGAGTATGCGTTTTTGACTCTCAGATCCGTTTCTGTTTTGTTCATTTTCTCGGTTTTTTTCCCTTTCTCTTTTGAGTTTGTTTCCTGTTTCGAGTTTTTGAAAATGTTATGTGCTTTTTTATTTTAAATAAAAAAAATTGCTTCTCTGTATGATTTTCTCACGTTGAATCCACACAATGTACGGACATTTAGTTAACTGTTAAAGTTTTCATGTCTGCCTATGTTGTGTCGTTTTGGATTCTGTTTGGGTAATCTATTGATTTTTTTTATTTGATTAGCAGCATTGCTGTTAAATTTAAGAAGTCATACTCAAAAGTCAAAACCAGATGATTTTTTTAACATGCAGCGTGCTATATATGAACTGCAAGAGAAGAAATAGGAAAGAAATGCCGTTATTTCGTGTTCACACGTGTGAAAAAAATATTTAACTTAATTGAGCAAAGTTAAGTAATTGTATTTTTATTTTTGTTAAGTATGGAATGTGAGTAGAATAATATTCAATCAGGTATTGGAAAGTGAAAAATTTTAGATGCTTTTGGTGTTTTAAATTCGTTGTTGCAGGCAGGGCTGTGAAAGTTATTGCGCTCGCCTGTTAAAAAATGGATTTAGAGGATAAGTTTCTAGCTAAAGGTATCCACTTTATCTATTTTTTCTCTTAAATCCCACATGCTATAGCTGCTTATTTGCTTTTATTTTTCCTGATGGTTTTTTATTTTCAAATATGCTTTATAAAACTAGTTGGATAGTAATATTTAGAAGCGCTGATGGGGATTGCTTCATTATTCAGTTCATTGAGCTTGTTGCGCCATGGAAAAGAGTAGTTTCTTTTTTTTTTTAAAAAAATTTCTTTGTTCCACTAGGAAGACATTGCATTTGCCAACCTGAGTTTAAACTGTTAAGTGGCCATGCGAGGATAGCAGCAAGACCTACTTAAATACATCATAATTATGGCAGTGGCAGATTGCCATACCATACTATGATTCACATTCCTTTTACATTTTTGTTTTCCTTTACTGGTTAGTAGTTAATACACAAGCTTTTAACTTTTTGCACTTTGTCTATTTGGGTATTTGGAGTTTTATGTCTGCTGCCCTATTAGAAGCGTGGCACTGGCATGTTTTAGCCAATATATTCACAATTTCATTCCAAGTCTGAATTTACCTGTCAGTCTTAATTTCATCCAGCTTGGCTATCTAGTGTTCTCATACTAGGACAGGAATTAGGAACTTCATTTAGGTCAAGGATCATTTGGAAATATAAAGCAATAGAAAATAACTCTTACAAAGGTATCAGTAATGATGTTTATAGTTGAATGGAAAATTTGCTGAGTGCATCGGCTAAGCATTTGAGAAATGTATGGTGATCAATTGGAGGGAAGGTAGTTACGACATCTTTTAAAATGCTAACGTATCTTTAATATAGACTGGAATTAATGTAACCTGCAGCCTTTAGTTTGTTATGTAATATTTATGGTTGTTTGATATTCTTTTGTTATCAGGACATAAGAGATTCCTTGAACCTGCAAACACCAAACGCCCTTCTTTGCTCCCATCCTCTAAGAGAGTTTATTCCATGATTTCCTTCTAGCATATTCTTTCATTCTTTCTTCCTTAAGATTCCCAAGCATAATTCATTATCTATCTAATAAGAAATATACATGTTTCTTTCTTGAAATGTACAATTTATAGAGTTGGACATACCTGACTGGATTTCTCGTAATTGAACATTTGAATCTGGAATTTTCTTTTTTTAAATTTCAACGATTGGGTTCAACCAATTGGTTGATTTTTGTCTGTCTATTTCTAGCAAATAGGAAACAGAGACTTTGCAAGAATTGATGTACTGTTTCTTGCTTATTCCGGTAGTTATTTGATGCTTCAACATTTGCTTCTCCCCTGATTTCTTTGCCTGTAAGCACCTTACACTGGAAACTGGGTGAACTTCAGTTACTTAATCCATGATTTTTGTTAGGTTTTCCTATCACTTATTTGTACAAGTTAACTTCGGATTCACTTTTTGGTCATCTAGACAAAGGCAGTCTAGCCATATGCATATTAGTTTGCAGCAGTTTTACTCGGTATCTACAAGGATGATAAGTTATCTGTATAAGTTGATAAACAAAACCATTATCCATGTTTCTTCCTTTTCTTCTTTATATCTGGAGTGATTTTGGTTATACCAGATCTTGTATTCCTCTTTCGTTTTCTGTGCATAATGTACTTTAAGAACCCAAGAGCTGCAATAGGCTGAATTACAGTAATCCTCTCAAAATTTGCTGCTTGGCATTTGATTTTGTTGTTAAATATGGTCAAATTAGTACTTGAATTGTGTATTTGACCTCTCCATATCAGACACTTGAAAAATAGCAGTTCTTTTTTCTTTTCAACCTCTGTCTGCATTCTTACGCACATGATATTTAATTGACGTGAATTCATCAAGAAATTTGACGAATGTCTCTAGGCTGAAGCACTTTATTTTATTCTGCACTATTTTTTTCTCAACACATTTAAGGATATTTGAATAGAAACTAAACAGCTCGAGTATAAACTTCTGATATAACAGATATGATTGTATGATAATTCTATGTTATTTTATGAACTTCTGATTTAACAGATATGATTATATGATAATTCTTTGTATTTCTTTACCTGATTAAATTATGCCATGTGCCCCAGTTGAATGATTAGGAGAAGCAAGCTTTTTCAGAAAGTCAATGTTGAATTCTTAAATTTCCTGTGGTTTTGATGGAATTGTTGTAAGCACCAGAAAAAATTAATTTTTAGAAATTTCATTTTCTATATTAATGGGTTGGCAGTATGGGTGAAATAAAAGAGTGAAGAAGATTTCAAACAGCGAAATGGTTTGAGCCACTAATAAAGGAAATATGAAATTCATGTTCTTTGACAGAAACTTTAGTAATAATGCTGGATAGCTTCTTAGCCACTTACATGCTTACACGTAGGGGTGATTTTACTTGGTGAACATGTGTTTTATTTTCTAGAAAAGATCTGCTCAATTTTTCAGTTGGTCTGTTGGTATGATCAGTTTCTGGTGTTCAAAGCCTTTCTTCTAGTGTACAAAGCACCCCTGAGAAAAATGGGAATTCAGATGACGCATCAAGAAGTCCGGAACTTCTTCAAGAGTTTCTGAAATCTGGCGCCAAAAAGGAGCTTCTTCGAACTTGTTTTGATAAGGACAAGAAGCACACAGCTTCATCAAAGAGCAAAGCAACAGAAGTGATGAAGACATGTAATAAAACAATTAGGAAGCAGGAGTCAAAAAAAGTTTCTTCCAGTCCCATCAATCAGCCTTCATTCAAGAAGCAACAAAGAAAGGGGGAAAACCCAACACGACTCTTACCAGCTTCGGAGCAGCCATCAGATTTTGGATGCTCAAACTCCTGGATATGTAAAAACTCAGCTTGTAGAGCTGTCCTTTCCATTGATGACACATTTTGCAAGAGGTGCTCTTGCTGTATTTGTCATTTATTTGATGACAATAAAGATCCTAGTCTCTGGTTGGTCTGCACATCAGAAAATAGTGAGGGGGACTCTTGTGGGCTATCATGTCATATTGAATGTGCCCTTCAGCGAGAAAAGGTGGGTGTTGTTGATCTGGGGCAACTAATGCAGCTAGATGGTAGTTATTGCTGTGCTTCTTGTGGTAAAGTTACAGGCATTCTTGGGTAAGTAAAGTCCATGTATGTTTTGATTCATTTTGATGCTAAGTATTTTTTACCTGTCAGGTACCATCACTTGTGCCCATTTTTTGTTTATGGTGTTCTGAAAGGGAAAAATTACTTCTATTTATACCTCTCAACACCTTCCTGCTATATTTTATGGGAACATTTACCTCTTCACCTGTATGGAAGGAAATGCTTCTACTGTGTCTTATCATGAGAGATGCATGCACATTACTTTAGACATTGACTTGTGGATCCCCCAATTCCATAACATGTCTTAATCGCAAAAAAATGATTTCTAAAACATGACCGGTTCTAATTGAGATAGTAATGAAGACTAGGAAATGGAAACAATAGCTGTGAGTAACTTTTTCGCTTCTCTAATTGAATTAATGGCTATAGTGATTTTAAAATATTGACAGGTCCTGGAAGAAGCAGCTAATCATTGCCAAGGATGCTCGTCGAATTGATGTGCTCTGTTATAGGATATACTTGAGCTACAGGCTATTGGATGGGACTTCAAGGTTTAAAGAACTGCATGAAATTGTGAAAGATGCTAAGGCCAAATTAGAAACAGAGATAGGCCCTTTGAATGGTGTGTCTGCCAAGATGGCACGTGGTATTGTCAGCAGACTCTCTATTGCTGGTGATGTGCAGAAACTTTGTTCTCTTGCAATTGACAAAGCTGATGAATGGCTGGCTACAATCTCTAGTGGGAACCCAAAATGCAGAGGTTAGAATTTGTACAGCTGTTGTCTAATGTTTTAAACAAGCGTAAAATGTTAACTGAAATGAATAACAACAATTCTCTTCTCTGCAGAGGATTCACGTCCTGCTGCTTGCAGGTTCTTATTTGAAGAAGTAACATCATCATCTGTTGTAATCATTTTAATTGAAATGTGTAATGCATCATCTGATGAAATTAAGGGCTACAAACTTTGGTATTGCAAGAGTATAGAAGAGGCGCAAACAAAAGACCCTCTTTGTGTATTTCCAAGAACTCAGAGGAGGATTTTGATATCCAATTTGCAGCCCTGCACGGAGTATACTTTTCGGATTGTTTCATATACAGAAGCTGGTGACTTTGGTCACTCTGAGGCTAAGTGTTTTACCAAGAGCATAGAGATAATTCACAAGAATCCTAATTCTTCAGTTTCCACAAATGGTAAGAATGCAAATAATTCCTTGGAAGGAGGTATGTCTGGTTCAAGGAGAGAGTCTAAATCTACAAATTCTTCTGGCTTTAAGGTTCGAGAGCTTGGAAAGATCCTGCATCTGGCTTGGGCTCAAAAGCAAGGGTGCTTTGAAGGTTTCTGTAGTGCTGATACAGAAAAATGTTGTGGAGCTACAGAAGTGACAAAGCCTGAAACTCCAGAAGATGAGTTGCCTTCTATATCTCGTGGGCTTGACTTAAATGTTGTTTCAGTGCCTGATTTGAATGAAGAGCTGACCCCTCCATTAGAGTCCTCCAGGGATGAAGATAATGGATGTACTTTGGAACAGACTGTTGAGGCAGATGATGATGCTGCTTCTCATGACATAAAGAAGAATGGTTTAGCAAGATCGCATGGTAGTGGCGATTCACAGACCTGGACTGATGGGCCCAGTGGAGAAGTACCTGCTGTTGACTCGCGGGCAGAATTGTGCAGGAAAAGGGCTGCACATTCCAATGAGGAAATGCACGACTGTGATAGCACATTGATAAATGGGTCACCGTTCCGTGTATCCACTGGCTCAGGTTGCTTGGATGAAAACTTTGAGTACTGTGTGAAGATAATCCGATGGTTGGAATGTGAGGGTCATATTAACCAAGAATTCAGGTTGAAATTGCTGACATGGTTTAGTTTGAGATCAACAGAACAAGAACGTAGAGTAGTAAACACCTTCATTCAAACTCTGATTGATGATCCTAGTAGTTTGGCAGGACAGTTGGTCGACTCATTTTCAGATATCATATCCAGCAAGAGGCCACGAAACGGTTTCTGTAGTAAGCTGTGGCATTAATATTCAAAATTAGGGTGGGGTATCCTAAAATACAGGATTGCTATCCTGCATCATGATTATTTTTTTCCCTGGTGACAAAATTACTTCTGATTGCTTCACGGTTCTTTGTACAGGCATTTTTTTTCATAGTCACTTTGGGAGGTGATTCATTTATGTTGTGGACAGCTTTGTCCAGCTAAGAAAATTGGTTGCTGATTGCGGAGACGCATCCATTTTTATTTTACTTTTCAAGTCAAAATGCCCTTGGATGGGAGGCTTCATGCTGTAAAAGGTATTTATTTGCATTTGGAGCTTCATCCTTTAGCAAGGCATTTGTAATTCCTTAAATCGTGCTAATTACAGTTGAAATAGACTTTAGTTATGAAGAACATCTCATCTAAAATTTTATATGTGCGCCTGCGGATACTCTTTTATTATTTTGCTTCTTTAATCAAAGAAGGGTGCATTAATTGATGGATGAATTTAGTGGTTACATTTTCCTTATTCTTTTTCAGTTTCAACTGAGCATGAATTGCCTTTTGTACCTTTCCAAATGTGACATTAGCAATTCAATTCTAAATACCTGTAGGCTGCTGCAGTAGGCGGAATTGCTCACAGTTTCCAGTATTAGGTCGGCCTGCCTAAGTTCATTCAAAAAGATTCTAGGTTTGGACAATCTTTTTTTTTTTTAAACTTTTAAGCCCGTTGGAGCTAAACTCAGAAGAGCTTAATTTCTGGATGGATTAAGGATGTTCTTTCGGTGAGGTCCATCGGCTCATCTGAAAGATTATTTGAAAAATAATAAAAATATCCATTTTTTATCTTTTATCAAAAATACGGTATAAGGTTTTTTTTTTTTTATTGTGTAAAGATATTAACAATATGATTTTTTTATTTTTTTTAGTTTTTTTTTTATTTTACTAAAACAATCAAGAAAAACTAAAAAAACATTACACTGTATTTTTAAAAAGAAATTAAAATAACAGTATTTAAAAAAAAAGTTTATATAGTAAAAATAATATTTTTTATTTATTTTAAGATATTTTAAAAATTTCTAAAATTATTTATAAAAAATTCAGAGCAGATTTAATTAAAATTAAATAGTCAAACTGAGTTGTACTCAGGTTTAGATTTTGAAATATGTATATTCGACTAAACTCGGCCGGACCCGTATCCTCCGAGGAATATTGTGCATGTTTATTACTGTATTCATTAAAAAAAAAAAAAAAAACATGAAATTCAACGGATGGCGACCGATTGGAGCTTGGGGGTACAAAGGGAAAATTACAAAAGACGTGGGCATATTGTCGGAACATTCTTAGCCACGAAAATGCTAATGCCAAATCAGCAGGTAATACAGCCTTTAAGTCATTTAAAACGGTGTCGTTATTCTTAAAGGATTTTTGAACAATTGTTTATTACATGACTTTACACCAATTCATGATGAGGCTCAGTGAGACACACACACAGAGGCCACTCATCAAGTTTCCCTCGATCAGTTCTCTGCAACATGCAACTTCTCCATGCACCTTCCTCTCTTTCAATCTCCTTACAAACCCTAAAGTCACAATCAAAATCAGGTAATTAATATCCTAATTAATACAGTTCAGCTCTATTATTCATAACATTTTAGTTTAACTAAACTTAATTCTCTGTCTTTCAGGACTTGTTTTGGCAGGGAAATGTTTGCAATTCTCGGCTACTGATTGCTCACCCTATCCTCTAAAAGTTAATACAGCACTTGCTTTATCACTTAAACGCTCCGTTTTTAACTGCCTTACAACTAGAGCTGCTTCGGTACAAGGTGTACTCTTTCATCCTTATCTAATAGCTTTTTTTTTTAAAAAAAAAGAAAGAAAGTGAAGAAAAACTCGTAAGTATTTAAATTACATGTTTAGGGGGTGCTTCTACAATATCATCAAGTGGAACAGCTAAAAGTGAAGAAGTGTTAAAAGCATTGTCTCAGATTATAGATCCAGACTTCGGAACAGACATTGTGACATGTGGATTTATTAAGGATTTACAGATTGAAGAAGCTCAGGGAGAGGTTTTCTTTTATTAAAATGTTTATTTTAACATGCATTTTATAGGATAATGTCTTTTTCACTTTAACTAAAATGTTTTGCATGTCAGGTTTCATTTCGGTTGGAGCTCACTACACCAGCATGTCCGATCAAGGACTTGGTAAAAAAATTGATACAATCATCATTGTTGCATCACGAACTCACATGTATTTGGAAGGGTAGAATTTTGATTTTCATAAGTTTTCTCAAACTTAATTACTTAATGGAAAATTTGTGGATGGATTTTTAAATTGGCCAAAACTTGTTGTTATGGCCTACTTGCAGAATTTTCAACTCACTTTTTTCCTTTGGAAAAGCTTTTGGATAGGACTATGTATGTAGATTGTTTGAGGAGCCTAATTAACGTGGAATACATTTGACATGTTATTGATTTGCAACAGTTCGAGCAACAAGCAAATGAAGTTGTGGCAGCACTTCCTTGGGTCAAGAATGTCAAAGTAACAATGTCAGCACAACCTGCCAGACCTGTTTTTGCTGGGCAACTTCCTGCTGGTTTGCAAACAATTTCAAATATTGTGGCAGTTTCAAGTTGCAAGGTAGACTTGCAGTGAACTTTGATTTTCTTTTGTCACTTTGAAATTTAATTTAGTTGCTAGGCCTATCTGTCAAATAGTTGTTTGAGGATAAATTAGGTGCCTGGACCTGCTTCTCAGGTATTGAGAAAAATCGTTTTCTGTTATTTCATGGAGTTAATCATCTCTGAATGATTGGATTTTGATTGCATGACACCAAATTCAGAGCAACAATTACTAGGAACTTTCCTTTAAAAATCATCATTGCCTTTGGCTTTTTGTGCGAAAAGAACTCAGCATACACCAGTGCTATTTCCATGCCATTTTGGTTTGAGTTAAGTAAGGCACAATTTTGTTGCTTCTAATTTTTCTCAGATTGCATTTGTGAAAAGTTGTGCAGGGAGGTGTAGGAAAATCAACTGTAGCTGTGAACCTTGCATATACTTTGGCTGGTATGGGTGCAAGAGTAGGAATTTTTGATGCTGATATCTATGGTCCAAGTTTGCCAACAATGGTGTCCCCTGAAAACAGATTGCTAGAGATGGTAGTGTTATTAAAATCTCAATATTTTATACAGCAATTTAGCTAACTTCTATAGTCGTGACTATATGAAGTTTTCTATAGAATCCAGAGAAGAGAACCATTATTCCAACTGAATACTTGGGTGTCAAATTGGTATCATTCGGATTTGCTGGACAAGGTCGTGCAATAATGCGAGGTCCAATGGTATCTGGGGTCATCGACCAACTTCTGACTACGACTGAATGGTAGGTTGTGCTTCTGTATCTGCTAGAGCTTGAGCAGCAGATAGATAACTAGAGGAGTTTTATTTATTTAATATTGATATCGTCAGGGCTGGTTCCACTGCAGTTTACTTTTTGTTCCCTCTGGTACCTACTTATATGCTGCTTGGTGAATTCAGACACTAATTTGAACTTTCTTACTATATTACTTATCTCACTGATATATTGTTACAAAAACACAATGTAGGGGAGAGCTTGATTACCTAGTTATTGACATGCCTCCCGGAACTGGTGATATACAGCTTACTTTATGCCAGGTTAGCATCCTGCATTCATGGCCTCAGACTGTATTTACCCTTTTAAATAGGTCAATTTATTGCTTTTTTCATTTAGCTTTTTACAGGTACATATAAGTATATAACTTTCAGAACATTTTTCATGACTGAAAATTTTTCACATTTTGGAGTTATGTAAAACAAAATTTCAGGTAGTCCCATTAACTGCTGCTGTTATTGTGACCACCCCCCAAAAGCTTGCATTCATTGATGTTGCCAAAGGAGTCCGGATGTTTTCAAAGCTTAAGGTGAGCATTATATTTCCTTAAAGTCACTGCAGAACTCCTTTTCAAAATAATAATTTAATCTCACATCCTCAATATGTTTTTTTATGTTAATGGAATTTGCAAGCTGTTTTCATTTATTTTTTTGTTATGGAGAAAATTATATAAACATGATATGTGGAGGATTCATAACCATTCAAATAATATTATCATTTATCACCTTTGCATATTATGCATTCAAGAGAATATTATCATTTATCATCTTTGCATGTTTATGTTGTCTGCTCAACTGCATAGGTGCCTTGTATTGCTGTTGTTGAGAACATGTGTCATTTTGATGCTGATGGGAAACGCTACTATCCATTTGGCAGAGGTTCAGGTTCTCAGGCATGCACGTTATCCTTTGATCAACTTTCTTGCTTCATGAAAATATTCAGAGATTCAACTAAGCATTATGTTGGAAATAAGTTTGTTAATGCACATTAATGGCATATTTGCAGGTTGTCCAGCAGTTTGGAATCCCTCATTTGTTTGATCTCCCAATTCGGCCAACTGTATGTCCTATAAGAAATTTCTCAAAACTTCAAATAATTATATATGCTTTAAATGCATAATTTTTTTATTTTTGTGCTAGTTGATTAGACAAATTCACTACATCCTGAAAGTTTCAAGTTTTCTCAATTAGTTTAATCGTATTCAACCTGCAAAAAGCTATGATGCATGTACATTACTGATTGTTGGTTTCGTACTTCATGTGATTTATCTTCTTAAAGGGGTTCTAAATTAGCAATTTTCACTTTGGCTGCTATGCATCTGTTTTTAATCCCATCCCTTCTCAAATTCACCTTACCTGAACAAGCCATTGCAATTATTACTCATCTGTATGCTTTCTCTTGAATTGCTTGCACTCTTGTGTATCAGCAAGGCATAAAACAGTTGAAATCTGTCATTAAATGTGGAATGCATGATCAAATTGAAGTTTTGATTTTATTAATGTAATAGCTATCTGCTTCTGGAGATAGTGGAATGCCTGAAGTGGCAGCTGATCCTCAAGGTGAAGTTGCCAAGACATTTCAGAATCTTGGAGTTTGTGTAGTGCAACAATGTGCCAAGATTCGTCAGCAAGGTACTTATATCTGCCTGATATCTTACTAACAGCCTAATGCATGAGGTGGTGAGAAAGCCACATGAGATTATGAACATTTTGTTAGAGTTAGTTCTGTAATTTGCTAAAAGCTCTGAAGGATAATGTTTCTGAAGACTAAACCTTTTCTGTATGAACTGACGAAACTATGAATTTAAAACTTCTAAAAAGAATGATTGTTTATTATGTTATTCCATTCTAGTGATTCTTCTGTTGTTATGTTCTTTCGTTGCAGTGTCAACCGCGGTCATGTATGATAAATCGATGAAGGCAATCAAGGTGAAGGTGCCGGATTCAGATGAAGAGTTCTTTTTGCATCCTGCAACAGTAAGAAGGAATGACCGCTCTGCCCAAAGTGTGGTATGTTGCGATTCCTTTTGGGCAAGTGATTCATCTTTCCAAAATATAAGTTTGTCCGTCTTTTATGAGAGAGAGCACCTTTTTAATTTCAATTTACACTGTTTATGATAAAATGCAAACATAATAAATGGAATTTTTACCAGTTTTAAACCTTAATAACGGGGAATATAAGCCAATTTCTTAAATTTTACAACTATGGGGCATGATAAGTGTATAATTAGAAATGATAATCATAAAATTTTAAGCATTCCTTTGTTCCAAACACTATGAAATTAAAACTATATCGCAAAACACGGTGAAAAAAATCTAAAAGAGTCTGCAGGTGACATTAATTTGAGGTATCTTTGCAAATAGCAGGCAGTGATATTCTATTTGATGTTTGAAGCAATACGTAGATGTTCTATTTCCTATGTTCACATGCAAGAACTATAACTGAACAACATAAGAAATTAATTCTGAGATGATCCTGATAATTCTCAATATCTGAAGCTCAAAATTTCTCTTTTACATGACATAGGACACAATTATAAATCTGTGGCCAAACGCCCCATATTTTCTTTTCTTGTTCGATTACAAATTCTAGATGTGGAAATAAAAAACAAAAGTGATTTGTGACTTCTAGTACAAAGTGGTTAGGGTAATGGTCACTATCTTTGACTATGCTTGGAAAGCAACCAAAATATTACTTTTCTGTAAGAAAATTAGCCTTGACAGATCCACTGTTATGGTCAAAGTTCATTGTGGTTTCTGTTTCTTTGTGCAAATAAGGACGAATGGACTGGGGAGCAAAAACTGCAATACACAGATATTCCGGAGGATATTGAACCTGAAGAAATTCGACCAATGGGAAACTATGCTGTGCAAATAACATGGCCAGATGGATTTAACCAGGTGACTTGCATACTCTGGGCCATTATTCCTAAACATAAGAATTCAGTAGTAAACTACTGTTTCTCCTATTATTGTTATACAAATTGAAATTTCTGAGAGGGATCACCACTATTATGCAATGATTGTCAACAATCTGCTTACCTAACACCCCTGTATGACCAACATTCGAAGAGTGTTTATTACTATAGTGTAGAGATGCTGAAAAATTACTGGTATGCAAAAGAAATATTGTTATTGGCTATCTGACCCACATTTATTGAACTACCTATTTTGGGAGCTTGACCTCATTGTTGATATCTTGGATATGCATAAATACACTTAATTGCATTTTTAACTTGTCATCCTGGATGTGCATCAGCGATAATGCACTTATACCCAGCCAAGTCTGATTCTTACCTATATAAAATAGGTCTTGACATGAATCTGCTACTTTAGAATGTAGGTAAGAGAATTTCTTTGGGAAGTGTTTTATGATTCTTCAAGTGCCCTGATATGTGGAATGTCCCATAAGTGTCAGAACGTAGCCGTTAACTGAATGCATAAGTTAGTGAAAACATTGGAGAAACTTAATGACTTTTGTTTTAGCTACTGTACAAATTAGGGACTATTCTGTGATGTATCCATATTCACTTGCAGTTTGGAATGCGTGGAACTGATAATTAACTTCATAGTTCAACTGTTCCTTCATGCATGCTAGGCTGTGGACAAAAACTGTTCCTTCATGCATGCTAGGCTGTGGACAAACTATAAGCAAAAGCAACTGACTCATCTTGAATTGCTTCTTGCAACTGAATGTGGCTGACATGTAAAACTTTTACTTTGCCAAACTGTTGTGAGCTCCATCCTTCAGTTGCTTTGAAAATACCAGATGCTTGTTCTGGTAATTCTGTCTTCATATGAAATTACCAGACTCCGATGCATCCTGGAAAGGGAAAATGTGCAACTAGCCTTATCCTTGGAGTAGCAAAAATCATTAATCAAAGTGCAGCTTAATTACAACTTACAACATAAAATATCTACTTATTCTTGTATTCTTTTTCTTCTGTTCTGTTTTCTTTTTCATTTCCTTTAACACGGTGCAGATTGCTCCCTATGATCAGTTGCAAACAATGGAGCGGTTGGTTGGTGTTCCTCAACCTGCTTCCGTCACGGTATGCTATTATCCTCATCACTAAATTAATTTGTGAATATTTGGACCTGCACCTTGATGAATTATGAGGTTCTTATCTTTTTGGCTCTTCCACAGGCATAACATTAGCGGATGAAACTTAACAGAAAACTACAATGCTAAGATCTTCCTACACACAGTTAGGATCAGTTGCATGAAACTAGAAAACGGCTGGTATAAGCTCCTGAAGTGTGCTGTTTTCTTTATTTTTTGCCTTTTGGCTGCCTCTTTCCTGTCGAGTTTCAGGCACATATGTATAGCGGAACTCTAATAGTGGTAATTCTAATATATGCATGCAAATGCAATCTTCTTTGTCAGATCTTCATCTCATATTTATCTGTGAGTAATATGATTTTAGTCGATATCATTTCTATACTGCTTGAAAAAGAGCAAAGTATCAACGAATCTGCTAAATTTTACCGGTAGACCAGTTCTTTAGCTTTGTCGGTAGCTTAGGTCTTAGAGCAATGCTTCAAACGTTTGACTTTCAGGATAAAAAACATGCTCAATTGTTTTAGCCTTGTTTTGTTCAGAAGTCTAAAGCTAAGGATTTGAAGTGAGCATTTCCAGTTTATTTTTCTTTAGAGACCATCAAAAAGTACATGAATTATCAGAATTTAATCATAAGGGTTCAAATCCTGGGGATGTTGTCTTGAGTTTTATATTTCTTTAGAAACCAGCAAAAAGCACATGATTTATCAAAATTTAATCATAAGGGTTTAAATCCTGGGGATGTTGTCTTGAGGGCATTTCTTCATGAGCACTCAAGTTCACACTTTGGTTGAATCTTTTGTCCAGTTCTTAAGTTCATATTGCAGTGACGGATTTAGACTTCGTTTAAACTAGTTATAGCTTTACGAATATTTTGTAAGAGATAAAAATTTGTAAGGTCAGAGTTTCATCATCAGCGCATGTATATTAAATGATAATAATAATAATAATAATAATCTCTTCTTCTCTCTTGAAAATGATAAATGTAACTTTTGCATTTATGATGATAAAAACATATGTTTGGTATTGTCATTAGAACTCGTTACTAGTTAGGATGTCTTTCCATATGTCAATATTGCTATTTGAACAACACTTCAAAACAGCTTCTTTTTCTTTTTTTACATGTGAAACAACAACAGCGGCCAAAAGAAGAAGCAAACTACTTCAAACTTGAAAAGGAAAGAAAATGAAAAAGAAAACAAGAAGCAAACTACTTCAATCTTGAAAAGGAAAGGAAATGAAAAACAAAAACAAAAAAGTTGAAGCATTTAAGAACAACTGTCGGTGAACTTTTGAGATTATTTGAAAAAAAATGTGAAGTTTTTTAATTTAATAGATTAATTATTTTCATTAAATATACTTTTTAAAAAAAATATATATATATATATATTAATTTATCTATTTTTTTGAACTAAATATTTCAATTTTTTTTAAATATTCTTTTTAAGAAATACAGATTGCGTAAAAGCAAATCCCAAATGCACGTGGTACTATTTAATAATGTTAGGAACCGTCTATTTAATGAGGGTAGGAAGATTTAAAGATTGAAATTTACAAATTGATGAGAAGTGTTTTGGTGTCTCAAGGAAGTGTCTATTTCAAGAAATTAACTATTAGGTCCATTACTACAACTGCTGCTGCTGCTGCTGCTCCATTTCTTATCACATTCATGAGGTCACCTGCTTTTTGCATTTATGCTACCAACACACTGCCATTGGCTCATCTTCTTTTATCTTTTGCCTCCTCCTTTTTCTCTTCTTTTTTTCACTTTTAGCTTTTGATTTTCTAGACCAACTTTTTGTCCTTCTCTCTATTCAATGCCATAAAAGTGTTTTGGAGTACCACTTTTTGCCTCTTTTTGAATTAATCACCTAGAATTTGTTGCTAACTTTTCTTATGATTCCTGTGAAGTTCATTGCACCATTCTCAACTAAAAAGAAAAAAAATATCTATTGATTCTTTTTTGTTCAGTTAGATCTATTGATCCTCATAGAGATTCTACTCTTACCCATAAATATTGATACTTCTAATAGGATCAAGATTAGTAATAGACATCAATTGCTTATCAATGATATGTGTCGGACTCCGTTAAAGGAAAAAAAAGATGTCTCCGACTTGTTTTTATATTAATATTTATACAAATATATAATCTTTTAATTAGTTGTATTTATATGTTGATTCCTGAAGTTCTAGCCTGGAAAAGTTATTGACCCAACATTAGAAATGGGGATTAGACTATTTGTATGATTCAAAAGTAAATTTCTAAATATTAATAGTAATTCATTTAGACTCTAAAAGCATATTAAATTCATAGTAAAATAAATATTATAAATAGTTTATACATTTTTTTTTATATAAATAAAATTTAAGTAGTCAGAAATCTTTACTCTAGAGGATGAATTTCGAGTATAGATACATCCCCTTATCCGTAATGGTTGAACAATTAATAAATGCATTGGTGCATAAATATATGGTTAGTATGTTAACTTCTTAAGTAAGAATGTACGTTGGTATATAAACTTTTAGAATAAACTCTAATTTGGCTACTGAATTTATTATTTGGGTTTGATTTAGTTTTTATTTTTTAAATTTATAAATATTCTAATTTAATTTAAATTAGTCTGTTTTTTTTATAAAAATAAGAAAGAAAATTACTATTCTAAAAGAGTAGATACAATAAAAATAAAAATATTAATTTTTATATTAAAAGATAATATATTGATATTTTAAAAATATAATATAATAATAAAATTTACTACTTTTTAATATTTTTTCTCTTAATAGAGATAGTGAAAAAAATAATTACGATGGTGATGCTAACGTCTTCCTTTTTTATGATAAATAAAAACAATTTAAGTTTTATCCTTATTAGCGGAGTCTCAAACTCGCCACAGCCATTAATTCATCCACTTATTACGGATTAGACAACTCTCTAATGCCTCAGCTCTTCCCAAGAAAACCGGAACTAACATCTCCTACTTCTCCAAGACTGCCACCACCCACTTATCAAACTGATTCAATTCCCCTACAATCCTTATTAACACTGATCCCAAATAACAAAATATGGTAGTAATATTTATATAGTATTACCATTATACCCTGTGAAAACAAAATCTAATGCAGATTGTGTAGGGCTCATCAGGTGACAAAATTTCCATAATAGATTTCATTAGACACGCTTTGTTGGATTTTGTCACTCAAAGAGGTCACCTCCTTTAGATTTTATTAGCACTCCAATGCATTTTAGCCAACACTTTTTAGAGTAATGGCAAACTAAAAAAATGTATGGGAAGACATTATAAAATTATAGGAAAATTATATAAATTACTATGGCCGCATGAAAAAGAAAAATAAATATTAAATTATTATAAATTTTTTATTTATTACTGATCTAAAATGCCAAAGCTCATAAAAAAAAATCAATAAATTTATGGAAAAAATAATGAAATTCCTAACTCCATATTCATAACATATAAAAACTAATGCTCTAATACTATAATTTTCTTTACATAAAAGATTATATACACAAAAATAAATAACTTCAGTAATTTATGTTATAAAATAAAGAATATCTACGTGTATGTGTGTGTGAAACAACTAGGCTCACATAAATGTAAGAATGACATACATAGAATAGTTGCCTATTTATTTAGGAGACACGTATCAAGATATGTCATAAGCTGTCAACAAATTAACAAAATTATTTATAAAATTAAAAGATATATCCTGATAAAGAAACGATTCCAAGTAAAAGGAGAAAATCAAAACAAAAAGGAAAAGTTGCTTTCTATAGAAACAAACAGAAAATCCAAATAATCACTTTTTGTATATTCCCTCTCAGCTGGGCAGTTTGGTCAAATTGTGGCCTTGAAAATTCTTGGGAGAGAGATGCCTTGAATTGATCCTCTTTTCACAAGGCAATTAAAATAATAAACACATAAAAAAAAAAAAGAATATTTTTCAAGGAAATATTATAATTAAAAGCTGGTGCTGGCCATTCTCTTTTGTCCATTAGAATTGGTCGGGGGGCAACTTCTTGTCTACGGCTATTTGAAATATGAAAATAATAATAATAATAATAATATGTATACAACACTTTCCATGAAATTGAAAACACCAGTACCCACTCTTTTGTGCTGATTGTGACACCTCACTTATCTTATGATGATTTTCTATACATTAATTAAAATAGTGCTGATTATTTTATATTATTACAAATATTCTTTTTAGGACACTCTTTTGGTTTAAATAGCACAGCAGCATTGCCCTCCTTTTTCCCATAAAAAATTTAACAAGTATTTATTATTTCACATCTTAAAGTATAAAAGAGGTTTTAGAACTCAAATAATTAATATAAAAATATCTTAGCTTTATTCTGAAAATAAAGATTTTGAATTTGAGAATGAAAAAGAAAAACAGAAACAAAAATGATAATAGACAGGCCTAGTTTACTATTTTCAGTAGTTCCCTACGTCGCAATCGGCAAAGTCCAGCTTAAATCTACGCTTGACTCGGAAACAATTTGTGTTGACCTTCTTATTATTAATTTTGTTTTGTTCGACTGCCATCTAAGAAATTAAGAATTTTACATGTTAATAATTTTTTTTTATAAAAAATTTGAATATATATTAGTGATATCATTAATAGCAGATAATGGTTTAAAGAAATCGCCACATTGGAATATGAGCTTGTTTTGAGGAATTAATTTCACATATATTCAAACACTACCCTATCCTTATAAATTCGGCAGTGATTACTTGTCATCTTTATTAAGCCAACGAAGGACTCCGATCTACAAGCTTGTAATCTAGAAATTATTTTCTAAATAAATCTTCTATAAATATGAGTGAGAATCACTTCAAAAAGCTACTGTTACTTTTACCCGTTTCATTTAAGTAATTTTGCCTTTAGGTTAAAGTGGTTTTTCAAGCACAGACATTTAATATTAAAAAAGTTTTCTCGTAAAATTTAATATTTAAAATAGCTAAATTAAAAAGAGGATATACACCTCAAATTTTAAAAAAATTGTTTAAAAAAAAATCTATTTCCTTTTTTTATATTATTATTATTATAAATTATTTACCAATCAATAATAGACATGAATTTTATCTACCAATTAAATAAGTAAATATTTTTTATCTACTAATTCAACTTATGGATAATTAGGTCAATAAATTTACCTCTTTACCTCAATAATATTCACCGTAAAATAGAAATTTATTTTCAAACCACCTAAAATGAGAATTTAACAAACTTGTTACCTTAAAATGATAAACGTTTTTTCTCAAAGACATAAAATTAAAAAGAAAAAATCCATTTATGGATGTGTAGTCTAAGAGAAATATCTTTCCTCTCCATTAAAGAAAAGGAAAAAAAAAAAAGAAAAACGAGTGGAGAGAGTAATTTAGAAATAGAAAATGGAAAATGGAAAATGGAAAACGGAAGAGTGAGTTTGATAGGGATCCAATAAGAGAAGAAGGAGTAGTGGTGGGGCAGAGAAACTTTTAATTTTAATTTTTTAAATTAAAAAGAGGAGTTTCAAAAGGTGTGGGTTGGACTTATTATCGGCTCCTCTCAAATCTCAACGTCATATCATTTAACGCTAAAAACAAAAGGGTCCTTTTGTGTCTCCAAACACATGTCGACCGTCTATCTTCTGACGACTCCCTGCATCTTGTGGCTCTGCTTTCTTCATGTTGGGCCCCACTACTTCCCAACCAACTCAACTATTAACTATATAAATTACCCCTTTTAAAACAACGAGTCTTTATAAAAAATACTTTAATATCTATATTTATTTGTTTTTGCTGATAATTGTTTTTACTGAATTCATATCCAATAATTTTTAACACAATTAAAATAAAATAACATATTAATTAATCCGCACATGCAATCTAAAGAATCCTATCCTCAATTTTCATTTTATTTTATTTCTGAATTGTTTTTAAAAAAAAGCTGATAAATGGATTTTTCTTTAAACATACACTTTTAAAAAATAATTTATAAAAAATTAAAACATATTTCACAAATAGTAATTCCAAAACAACATTAATCAATGGGTGAACCAATAATAATAATAATTATTATTATTATTAGTAACCATGAAGATCATTGCTTGTCTTTTATGCTACGGAGAATCTACAAGTTTTGTTCTCTCAACTTGAATCTTTTGAATATCCAAATATTATTACTCTCTGGGTACTTCCAATATTTTGCCTTTCAATTGAGGAAGCAATCGCATGAGGGTAAGAGCATTGGAAAATTAATAAATCAAGCACATTGTTCTTGTCGGAGAGCAGCCTGCCTACCCCCAGCCCAACTGTAAATTTGTTCCAGAAGGTCAACCTCACTAATTATCTCAACGGCCTCAATCAATTTCCAGTCAGCTGTTTACTCCTTTTTTGTGCTGCTACCAGGCCGAGATTGCCTCCTATTCTCTCACAGACTCCTTTTCTGCACACTCTTCCATGTCCGAAGATCTTGTCCTTTGGATCAGTGCTTCGAGTTCGAAGGGCCAGTTTATAAATTTGAGCCGTTAAAATCAATACTTATCCACAAACGCTGGATTTCTTAGCTGTCAAAAAATTGCTCCTCTTTTTGGGATTTCATATAGTGACTGTTAATTCTATTTGGGAAATTCTTATATATTCGGACCACTCCATAAAAATCAATTTTTTTACTGTTTTGTTATCTATTTATAAAATCTTGAAATATTTATTATTTGTTTAAGATAGATTTCAACTTTTCTTACATGCAAACAAAAGATATAAGATAATTTAAAAAAAAAAATTTAAAAAAAAAAGAGAGTAGACTGAATAATGATCTTAACCATACCTACATCTAATTAAGTAGCAAATAATAAATAGAGTATTTAAAAAAAATAAAAATAAATAGAGTAAATGGCTAATATTAATTTATTATTTATATGTTGCGTGCAAAACTTAATAAAACATGTTTTGTCGTTGTCAGTCTTATTAATATATATCAAAAAGAGATCCATTTATATAGCTTTAAATAATAATTAACTTCACTTTTATGAATTAGTGTCCCCTTCGTTGATATTAATTTCTCAATTATTAATATATAAATATTTAAATTTCATCGTCGGAGTGAGAGGTTGAGGTCAAAAGAATTGTACTGTTCATCTGAAACTGGCTACCACATAAATATTTAACTGATATGCATTAAAAATTAATAATTGTTATAATTTATCAGTCCAAATGGCTCTAAGAAAGTCCAAAAAACACAATTATTTGACCACTCAAATAATATAAATTTCATTGTTAGAGAGAGACCGTTTATAAGATGCTGCAGTTTAAATATCAGGGTTAAAATTTAAAATAGAACTCGTAATCCTCACGTGCTACAGAATAGATAATTGTAATGATTTATTAATCAAACCCAATTAGGTTATATAATAAAGGGGTCAATTTGATGTTATTATGGGATACTTTATTCTCAATTTATTTATTTATTTCTGTAATGTAATTTTTTTTAAAACATATTCTTAAAAGTTGAATTAAAAAGAAGCAGCTATAGAAAAATAAACAGGTTGAAATAAACACAAGCCCGAAATTTTGGCTAAAAACAACAATTAAAAAACAGTAAATTGGAAAGAGTGGGAATTTTCAAACCGTATAAATAAGATAGTAGTGTGGCACAGTTATTACTGGTCCTGGCTTGGAACTATTATTAAATGCTTTTAAAATGAAAAGGTTACAGCCCGTATCATGCTTTAATATACAACCGCATTAATTTCAAAAGCTATATCTTAACTTGGTCAATAAATTTCGCATGCCACTTCTAACCTAACTCGAATCATAAGACCATTTGTTTTTCAAGAGTAAAAGACTTTAGGCCTTATTTTCTTTTTTGTTTATCTCTGTACTATGTGAATTACTGCAAGATTAAGGTAAAATGATAATTACTTTAATTACATAGCTCACTGTCCATTTAAATATTTTTTAATTTTTTTTAATGTTGAGTCCCATTTTCCTTATTTGTAAGCCAACTAAATAAGGCCAAAAAGTTTGTACCTTCTAACATCTTGTTTAGATTGGCCCTCTTGCTTTATTTTAGTTTAGTTAAAAGTCTCTTTCTTCCTATATAACAGAGGCCACAGCTCCACAAGAACCACTGCCAAATTAAACCCATCTTTCCTTGCTCTCTCTTTCTTTGTTTTAGTATTTCCTTTCTTTTCTTCTTCTTGAAACTTGAAACTTGAAACTTGAAACTTACAAGTATGGTGATGCTTGAAACAGGCCTCTCAACTGCCATGAACGCTAAAGTCATTGGAACAGGTGAAGAAACCATAGTTCTTGCACATGGATATGGAGGAGACCAGTCTGCTTGGGACAAAATTGTTCCAGACTTGGCAAAGTACTTCAGGATTCTCGTTTTTGACTGGTTGTTTTCCGGTGCTGTTAAAGATCAACAACTTTTTGACCCAGAGAAGTATGCTTCTTTTGATGCTTTTGCTGATGATTTAATTTGCCTCTTAGAAGAGATGAGCCTCATATCATCACCAGTTGTTTTTGTTGGTCATTCCATGTCTGGTATGATTGGTTGCATTGCTTCCATCAAAAGGCCTGAGCTGTTTAAGAGGCTCATACTTGTTGGAGCTTCTCCAAGGTAATTTAACTTTACTATTATATTATTGCTTAAAGTAGTAATTGTTTCTCCACTTTCATTTTGCTTTTACCAATTGTCTCTCCACTTTCATAATAAATAATTCTTTTGCTTTATCAATACCTTTGAAATTGTTTTAACAATTTTAAATTATATAGCCGCTTAAGAAAAGCTTAGATAAAAGTCCTGAGCTTGAACAGTTTTGATGTTTCTCATCCCAAAGAAATAATTTTTTCTTAAATGATATTAGCCACCTTCTTTTGGATTCTACAATTTTATGTAATTTTTTCCCTTTTGGGATAAGACTCATCTTATTGATAACGTCTCAATGTCTAGGACAAAAGATTGATTTTTTTACATATCAAAAGGTTTCAATTAAATAATTTTTTTTTTATTACTCCCCGGTATATATGCCACTTTATATCCGATGTTAGTGGCATTTATAGAATAGTTAAAAAAATTATAAATATATATTATGTTCTTATAATTTGGTGTAAAGTAATCAGGTTACGAGTCTCTTACAATAATTAAATAAAATAAAATTAAATATATAACTGTATTGAAATTTTTGAAATAGTAAAGTCCTATTCAGGAAAAGAAATATTAAAGGTCTATGTACAATATGGCTATATGACCTCTATTCACCATAACTATAACCTCAAGGTTGCAGGTTGCAGCCGGCCTGGGGTCCCAAAGGGTAACTGCACAAGCATCATCTAGACCTGACAATAGCTGAAATAGGTTATTTTCTCTCTTGTCGGGTTTTATATTGCAGCCCCACTGTTGAGGTGGTTGGTTAGGATGGTTCAAAGAAAAGAACGAAAATATATAGAAGAACTATACATAACTAATTAATAACTCCTGCTAAATATATAAAGGGCATCTTGGATTTATTAATACGTATGAATAATAGGTAAATATCACTCGCCCAGTTACCTATCTTGTCCGAGTTAAATGAAAAGAAGCTGTAATGATTCGATATACTATCTACTCCCACGAAAGGAGACAACTAAAAACATGTGGAGGCGAACAAGTTTGATTGGTTCTTTTACGATGGTTGCTGCTGTTTCCCTCTGTCTTGTTCGCTTTCGCTCAGTTTATGTGCACCATGCAATTTTATCTTGTGATTTTGTGTCCATAATTACTAAGCTTCTGTGCAATAAATTACCATAGATTCTCTGTATAACCAAATTAATCTCCATTCCGTTCCAATTTATTCTGATTTGACCTGTTCTCTTTGGACATTTCCCTTTTACTAAACTCTGCTTATAAATCACTCAAATCCACTTATCTTTGTTTAATTCCAGCCGGCCGTGTACATAACACACATATCTATCATTCTTTTATCATTTTTCTTTCTGGGAATTTTAGAGGAAGGGCCTAGATGCTCAACTCATGATTTAGCTAAATATATTTGGTCATTGAGCTATTAGCCCATAATAATTATAAATAAGATTTACAACTTTATATTATGTTTCGATAATATTTATTTTCTTGTTGATACAGGTACATAAACATAGATGATTATGAAGGAGGGTTTAAGAAAACAGACGTAGACGATATTATATCAAACATAGAATCAAACTTTCAGAACTGGACACCAGGCTTCGCTTCTCTTGTTGTGGGTGCGAAAGATAAAGATCCTGACTCAGTTGAACAATTCACGAAATGCTTGTCCAACATGAAACCTGAACATGCACTATCAGTGGCCAAAACTGTGTTTTACAGCGACGAGAGGGAAATTCTGGACAAGGTCTCGACACCTTGCACTATAGTTCAGACAACTGGTGACCTTGTTGTGCCAAACTCAGTTGTGTACTACATGCAAGAGAAGATTAAAGGAAAGTCTAGTGTGGAATTCATAGACACTGATGGGCATTTTCCTCATCTTACTGCACACCAGCAACTACTTGATGTGCTTACTGCAGTTCTTGGCCTTTCTGTTTAGATTTACATACATAATCTAGGTTTTTTCTTTTTCCTTTTTCTCTTTGGTGTTTTCTCTTCTGGGTCTGTTGGAAAATACAATAAATGTCCAAAGGACAGTGTTTATTGTGTGTTCATAATTTTGTGTATGTGATATATAGAAGTAGGATGTATGTAGTTAGCAGTTGGATTGCAGATTTTCTTTTGGTGCGGAGATTTTCCTTTTTCAGTCTGTAATAGTGTGGAGTTGGGAAATATAGCTTGGTTTTCTTTCACGTTTCTAGTTATTTTTCTTTCTTTAGTAGTAGTGATAATTGGAGTCGATTGATTCTCTTCCATGGAAATTAATGAAGAAGAGTTGAACAAAACTGAAAAAAGAAAACTGTCTCTAGACAAACGCTTATGTATACCTCTCAGTCTTATGGCAGAAAATTTGAACTATACGGTCAATAAAATGATGATGGTCAAATGAACTTGCTCACTTAATTTAGCTAAAGCTTAATCAGCTAACACTAATAAGAATTGCATTAGGTCCCACCAGTATTAATAACTAGAATTAACTATTTAGGTGTTGATTTTCTAATCCTATTAGCATTTTAAATTTTAACAAAAATTGGAGGATGAGCACAATTCCAAACAAACATTAGAGAGATAGGTGCACATGGTGTCTGGGTCTACTGTGATGATATTGTATCTTTGCTTAAGCAAAATGAATAAATAGACAATGACAGGGCTTGAATCTGTGGATGCATGTTAGCTAGCATGCTTTAAGAGCTTTAATTACTTTTTTTTTTTTTCTCATGCCTTTATTCTAAATAAGAATTAAGTGCTAAAACTCAAGTCTCACTAAATCTAGAATCTTCTCCCAGAATTAAAAGATATCCTTCCTTAGCTAAAAGAAAAATAAGATATCATCTTTGTAAATGTTGACAAAATTATAAAAAATATTAGATATTGTTACTTAACAATATGAATAGTTATATAATAATTAAATAAATAAATTATTTTTTTCTTTATAAACCATGCTATCACTTTAGTTATTTTTATTTTTAATTTATAAATATTTATCAAACGTATATTTTAGTAATGTTCTTTATAATCAAACATTTTGGGTATGAGTTTACAAAAATGAACACTTCAATTCATTATAGTTAGAAGAAACAAGTATTTTTGTTATTTGATTATAAACCTTATTCTTAAATTCAAAAGAAATAAAGCTAATCATCATACTAATAATTCAATGATGGAGAGATTATGAATCCATTTCCTTCTAAAAATTCAAATTGTATATATGTATGTCCCAAAAACCCTATAAAAATATTGTAAGTTTCTTTTTCTCTAAAAGAAATTCTGAAGTATTTTAAAATCTTGAAACCCTATTTTTAGTAAAGTTTCTCCAAAAAATTATTTTGGACCCTTAAAGCCTAATATATGGTTGGGCTTGCATGTAAACACAAAAGGCCCATTAATTAACATTCCAAAATCGTAAATAGCTCCAAAAATATCTTCAATTATCACACTCTTGAATCAGTGTTTCTGAACAGAAATGAGAAGCTTAGTATCAGCATCTAGACTCGTTTCAAAGTCAGCAATTCTTTTCACTGAGTCAGCGAGTTCCTTCAGCTTTCGCAAATCATATCTTTCTTGTCGAACCTTTGCGATCATGGCCTCTGCTTCTTCTGATAATTTCGTTAAAGGAAATGTTCATCAAAACGGCGTTGCTGTCATCACTCTCGATCGTCCTAAAGCTCTCAACGCCATGAACTTAGGTCACATTTCTTTTCTTTCTTTTTGCTTTTGCTTTTTCTTTTTCTGCATTTAATGATGATTTACGTTTGATTAGGAATTTTTAAAATCAAAATCTGTAATCGGATTATCTTTGTGACGATGATGACGCAGATATGGATGTTAAATATAAGAGTTTTCTTGATGAATGGGAATCGGATCCTAGGGTTAAGTGTGTTCTTGTTGAAGGCAGTTCTCCACGTGCATTTTGTGCAGGTAACTAAATTTTTAATTGATTTTTAAACGAGTCTAAAAATATCGTTTGATTAAGATGAGAATGTGTATTAGCGTGTGTGTTATAGAGTGGCTTATTATGCAGGAATGGATATTAAAGGTGTTGTTGCCGAAATTCAAAAGGACAAAAACACCCCTCTTGTGCAGAAGGTGCTTTTGTGCACTTCTATGCTGTTCTTCTGGTTCTTGAAGTTTTTTTAATTTTTAATATTCTTAAAAGAATAAGCTTCTGCTGTTTCAGACTGTTTGCCATCTGTATTCACGTATTGTTCTAATCCTTTTGCTTTTAGTTTCTAAATCATTGGACATTTCAGTAGTCTTAGCTTTGTTATCTGCAGGTGGTGATGTGAAGGCTATTACATCCAAAAACCAACTGTCACATATGATTGAGGTCTTATATGTGTGCTTTTAATCATATCATCTTCCCCCTAAACTTGTGCATCATGATGGTTCAAGTTCAAATTAATCAACTACCTTGCCATATTAACTTTAATGCCTATATTGCAAATTTTTTAAGCATTGAATATTAGTTTATCATATTACCTACCTTGCCATAGTACCTTTAATGCCTATATTGTAAAATTTATGCATTCAATGTTAGTTTGTCATATTAACTACCTTGCCATATTACCTTTGATGTCTATATTGTAAAACTTTATGTATAAGTTCTTAGTTTATCATATACAGAACCTTCTTCCTCCTAATCCTCTTGATGTGAAATGTACCTATTTATTGTATTCACATGTTGTTTTCTTGGATGTCAGGCAGCATTTAACCTATTAGTTTTACTTCTTCAAGCTTCAACTGGATGATGCTATATGCATTATTTGGATTGGATCACAATTCTCACTAAAGTGTCTACACATCATTGGCTAATAAGGAGCCTTCTTGGAACTTGATTTAAATGCTTACTATTGCTCAAAACAATTGGAAGTTTCTATTAAATTTTCACTAAAGGTCAAAGTAAAATGCAGAATATCTAAACTGTTTGAGCTATAATATATAAGATGAAATAGCTATATTACTTTAACTAATTGACATAAATGTCTGGAGAACAGTCTATTTTAACACCTTTATTTTGGCTTCTGTGAATTAAATTAACATTTCAAACTCTGCATGTTCACTGTTCTTTTTTTTTTTTTTTTCTTTTGGCTCCTTATTTAAGTTGAGTTGCCTTCTGAAGATTGTGCATTCGATTTTGTTCTGTTCCCTGGGTTAATATGTTCTATTTGGATTGTATGTCAGGTTTTCACTGCTGAATATTCTCTAATATGTAAGATTTCTGACTACAAGAAGCCATATATATCATTCATGGATGGCATAACAATGGGCTTTGGACTTGGCCTATCTGGTCATGGTCGCTATCGTGTTGTAACAGAGGTACAAACCCCATTTAATTTTATGTCCTTATGTATATCAGAATTTTCAAGGATGCTATTGTAAATTTGCTAATTCTGACTTGTGTACTCTGTGAGCTGATATGCAGAGAACTGTTCTCGCTATGCCAGAAAATGGAATTGGCTTGTTCCCAGATGTTGGGTTTTCATATATAGCTGCACATAGTCCAGGAGAAGGATCAGTTGGTATAATTCTTATACTTTGTTACCCTGATTCTTCATTTTTTCTTGTCTGCAAGCTGCTCTATGATTCTAACGAAACGGAACTCAATTTTAGTAAAATAAGGGAAGGCGCCAAATTCATTCACATCATGTTCACTCCAGGTGAAAAACCTAGGTGGCTTGGTTGGGAAAAGCCTTTCTTGTCATTCTCCCATACTGGAGAAATATCGGAGACCTCACACCTAGGATGAAAATGGGTGCATGCCAATCTGCAAAAATATAGGAAAAAGTGCAGAACTATAGGATAAGTATCTGTACTCAACACTTGTACCCCATTCGAAGTAACATAGTTTGTTGAAACTTTGTTTCCTCTTGAACTGGAATTTGGCATCTCTCTCTTCTCACATACACAATTGATTAGTTATTAACTTTAGAGGTGCTGATACTTGATGTGAGGTTGGCTTTAAAAAGAAGTTGTAAAAGTGACCTAGCATTTATCTTTTAAATTTCGGAATGTGTCTGGGAAGGAAAACTTTGATTTCCTAGATATGCCCATGAAAGACAACTTGTCGGATCAATCATATGGTGCCCAATCTTGTCGTTCCAATGACTAAAGAGCTAAGATATTGTTGATCCACCTAAAAAGAAAAAATAAGAACAAAATACTGCTGATCATTATAGTTACCTTGTGCTAAATACTGATCACAGACCTGTGTACTTGAACAGTTTATCAAATAGGGTTTTATTTCTTACATTGATAATTGACTTTTTTGAAAATATTGCGAATTTCGTGTTTTTACATAATGTGTTGCCCTTTTTTCTGCAGGTGCTTATCTTGGATTGACTGGAAAGAGAATATCTACACCCTCTGATGCATTGTTTGTAGGTCTTGGAACACATTTCGTGCCATCTGGAAATTTAGGCTCGGTAAAGGAGGCCCTTTTCTCTATGACCTTGTATGTCCTGCATAAACTTTGCTTTCAGCATTTTAATATTGCCAAATATTATACCTTATGATAATTTTGAACAACCACATTGACTATTAATTACTATTTGACTTGTAAGAAAGTTGTAATGAGTAAATAGCAGTTTCCCACAATAATTTGGAGAAAAAAAGCCAGCTCTTGTTGGTATTACTGCATTTCTTTTGTTGTTAAACTAATGGCAAATTCATGTGTTTGGGCAACATAATTTTTTGAATCTTACTGCTTACTGTAATTGTGAATTGGGCTAAAACTTTGCAGCCAGACTAATTTGTGTGCTTTTAATACAGTTCCCAGGACCCAAATGATGACATCAAAGCTCTCTTAGCAAAGTATAGCAATGAACCAGAGTCCGAGGCAGAGTTAAAGTTGCTTTTGCCTCAAATAATTTCAACCTTCAGTGCAAGTAATTCGGTAAAGGAGATTACTGAAGAGCTGAAAAAGCATCAGCAGAGTGCTGATACCAAAGGTGAGCTGATTTAATGCTAGTTACATTATAAATGATGTTAAATTGTTTTCTTGTTGATATGAACTTGTGATATGCATGACCTCCATTTTGATTTTCTATTCCTCTTTTTTTTCGCTGTGATTTTTTTTTTTTTTACAGTGGCGGAGTGGGCTAGTGATGCGCTTCAAGGTCTTGGAAAGGGTGCTCCCTTTTCTCTTTGCTTGACACAGAAATACTTTTCCAAAGTCGCATCTGCCTATGGAAAACCAAACAGCGAACTATCAACTGTGAGTTTGCTAATCTTCTTCATAATTTCTTCTTCTTTGCAATAATCTGTTTTTCTTTCTAATGATGTACATGCTTAACTGCAATTTGTTGCATGCAGCTAAATGGTGTCATGAAAACAGAATATCGCATTGCCTTGAGGTCATCTT
The DNA here is from genome assembly GCF_019578655.1 of Ricinus communis. NCBI lineage: Eukaryota > Viridiplantae > Streptophyta > Magnoliopsida > Malpighiales > Euphorbiaceae > Ricinus > Ricinus communis. The sequence continues at coordinate 31,614,745 of NC_063258.1, forward strand.
TGCGAAATGATTTTGCTGAAGGGGTCAGGGCTGTGTTGGTGGACAAGGATCAGGTTTATCCTTTGCAGTCTCTTACATTAAGCTGGGTTTTCATTATCCTCATTTTTGGCATATAGTTAGACAGTTTGCTTAGTGTTTGTCGGATCATGACTCTGCAGAAACCAAAGTGGAATCCCCCAAGCTTGGAAGACATTGATCAAAATGAAGTGGAATCTCTATTCGAACCACTGAGCCCAGAAGTTGAGGAGTTGAAAGTGTGAGTTTTTGCACGTGAAATTATCTCTGCTTTTACACTTAAATAACAGTAAGTGTAGGAGAGAGTGTGGGGTATACATTTGCTTTTGCTGCAACTGTCTGTCAATAAATCTGTCATACTTGAGCAATTCAGTCTCATAATATTCTACGTTGTACTGGATAAATGAATGTACTTAATTGTGCCGCTACTTACTGCAACATCATGTCATGTGACGTGCAATAATAGGCATGTTATTTTTCTACCACCTCAAAACTTAATCACATAATAAACAAAACTATGCATTTTATTATCAATATCTCATAAGGCAACCCAATGGAGAAACCATCAGAAAAAAGAAAAACAAATGTTTTAAGATATCTAGCGAAACCAGATCTTCAATTCTCTTTTTCAATGTGTGGGACATCGAGGCTTTCCTTCATGTTAAATAGTCTGGAATAGATCTCCTATACGTGCACAACAATATTTGGTGTTGTGAGTCATTGCTTTGCTAGTCATACATGAAACTTTGATTGGCATATTGTAATTAAAATATGTGTCTCATATGTAATTATTGAAAATCTAGAACATCTTTCCTGTACAACTATAAAATCTATGTATATTTTATAATTTCTGCTTTATTTTAGGTTAGAATAATTTACTTCTAATGTATTTTAGGATAGAATATATTAGCTCCTAATTTTTGGGAGATTACAGATTTCATGAAATTGACAAAAGTCAAGTCAATTTCCATTTGTATAAATATTGCACAGCCTGAGCCTAGAATAATATTTAACAAAAGCAATTCAGTTCTCTTTGTTTTTGTTTATGGTATCAGAGCCTTTGCTCTTGGGACCTCTTCTTGTCAGCCTTCATTACCGAGTACTTTCTTCTTTTTAAGTCCTTATTGCCAAGTGCAATTTCCAGCCTTCATTGCTGAAATTTTCACTAGGCCTTCATTGCCAAAAAAAAAAAAAGAAAAAAATTTCTTTCTTTCAAACCTGCAACATGACTGAAATTGAACATCAGAAATTAACTCCAGTACCAAATCAGAAGAGACCTCAAATATTCCACACATAGGAGATTTGCAGAATATCCAGGCAACCTACAATGGAAAAAACTATTTGAAGTGGTCATAATTTGTTCAAACATTTCTCAAAAGAAAGGGCAAAATCAACCACTTGCTTGGAACTGGACCTAAAAATGGTGATCCAGAATTCGATCCTTGGGATGAAGAGGATTCTATGGTCATGTCATGGCTATGGAACTCCATGTTACCTAAAATAAGCGACACTTGCATGTTCTTGCCAACAGCTAAAGACATATGGACTACTATTCGACAAACCTATTCAAAGGCAGGAGATGTTGCCCTAATCTATGAGATTAAAACAAAGATCTCAGCCACTAAACAAGGCAACCTTTCTATTACTTAATATGTCAATCTTTTGCAAAATCTATAGCAGGAAATGGATCAATATTGGTGTGTTCAGATGCTGTGTAGTGAAGATGCAGCCACCTTGAAAAGCTTTATCGAAAAGGATAGAGTTTATGACTTCCTTGCAGGTTTGAACGTGGAGTTTGATCAAGTCAGAGTCTAGATATTAGGGAAAGAAAAATTTCCATCCCTGAATGAGAAAATATCCTTGATCCGAGCTGAAGAGAATAGGCGAGAAGTCATGTTGGAGCCTAAAACATTAGAAGGGTCAGCAATGATTTCTACAAAGTCAAACAATAAGAAAGCAAGGATAGGTAATGGGATACAGAGTCAAATAAAGACACAGTTTGGTGCACATATTGCAAAAAAACCACGCAAAACGCAAGAGGATTGTTTCAAACTCTATGGGAAGGAACAAGTCCTTAACCGTAAAGGAGGATTTAAAGGAGGAAAAGCCCACTTAGCTGACAGAGAAGACCAAACTCAAGAAAAATCCAACCAGGCTGGTATAGGAGAATTCAAAAAAGAAAAAATTGAAACGATAAGAAACCTCCTAAATTCCCTTGAAAAGTCCTCTAGTACATGTTCACTGGCTCAATCAGGTAAGTATCTTAACTCTTATGCTTTAAGTGCCTCAAGCATGTCTTCTCTAGGCTCTTGGGTCATCGACTCAGGAGCTACTGACCACATGACTCATAGCCCAATCAGATTTAGAACATACAACCCATGTCCTAGAAATAGAAAAGTTACTGTTGCTGATGAATCTCCTGTAACTGTTGTAGGCCAAGGAATAGTAAATCTATCAAATACTTTGTCCCTAAATAATGTGTTGCATGTTCCTAAATTGTCCTCCAATCTCATATCCATCCATCAAATTACCAAGGATCTAAACTGTAAAGTAACCTTCTATTCTACTCATTGTGTTTTTCAGGATTTGATTACTGGGAGGACGATTGGACTTGCTAAGGTGAAAGATAGCTTTATTACCTTGAGGAAATGAGTGGCAACAAGGAGAACAAGAATCAATCATCCCTCATATGCTCTTCAAGTAAACATGTCTCGTAATAAATATGAAATTTGGCTTTATCATTTTTGTTTTGGTCATCCATCTTTTATTCTACTTAAAAGCATGTTTCCTTCACTTTTTAAAAATGAAGATGTTAGTAATTTTCATTGTGATACATGTGAAATTGCTAAACATCACAGATTTTCATTTCCATTGAGTAATATAAGATCTACTAGACCTTTCTCCTTGATGTATACCAATATTTGGAGGCCTTGTAGAGTTTTTAGTATTTCTGGAGCAAAATGGTTTGTCACATTCATTGATGATTGTACTAGAACTACATGGTTGTTTCTTATGAAAGAAAAATTAGAAGTACACAGTATTTTTCCAATGTTTCATAAAATGATTTACACAAAATTTGAAAATTTGATTAAAAAAGTAAGATCTGACAATGCAACAGACTACTTCAATTAAGTTCTCTCATCCTTTTTCCAAAAAGAGGGTATAATACACGAGTCATCTTATATAGAAACACCCCAACAAAATGGGATTGCTGAACGAAAAAATAGACATTTACTCAATGTGACACGAGTAATTTTGATTCAACAGTTCCAAAAACCTTTTTGGGGGAGGCTGTTTTAACTGCTACACATTTGATAAATAGAGTACCTTCCAAAGTGCTAAATAATCAGAGTCTCGCTGCTGCTCTTTCTGTTTTTTACCCTAATTTTAATGTCTCTTGCAAACTGTCCCAAATGTGTTTGGTTGTGTTGCTTTTGTACATGTTCATGCACACTAAAGAGGGAAACTTGATCTAAGAGCTTTAAAATGTATTTTTGTGGGATACTCAAACGCAAAGAAAGGATACAAGTGTTATCATCCACCTTTAATTTTTTTTTTTTACCTCTACGGATGTCACATTTGTTGAAAATGAGCCTTACTTTCAAAGTAGCAATCCTCATCTCCAAGGGGAGAGTTCTTAGGAAAATAAGGAATTTCTCCTTGATTTTCAAAGTCCCACATCCAACTTGAAGTCTTTCAAACTTGATGATACACTTAACTCCAAAGGAGAATATGCCAACAGTGAACCTGAACCTAAATTTGAATTTGAAGATGAACATGCTAGTAAAGAAATTGAACCTGATCTTAGAGCTGAGGGAAAAACTGGTTTAAATCCTACTACACCACTCAAGGTCTACTCAAGGAAGAAAGTTCATATTTATGAACCTGTGCAAGTCCAAGAATCTGAACCAGAATCAGGTATTGAAAATTTTGCTCCTTTGTGTGTTCAATCTAACTCTATTCCTTCAGAAGGCCCCGCGTCATTCCTACCCGGTCCTTGGTTTACGTTCGCTTTAGAGCAGGATGATTCCAAAGTAGATGCTCTCGGCCGCCCCTGACCTAATAAGAACGATTATCCTTATGACCAAACAAGGACCAGCTTACTTCTCAAGCGAGAGTTCCACGATCTCGACCAGCAACTTGTTGAGAGTAAGGGCATCCAAGCTTGCCCAACCTAGTCAAGGGGGTCGGTGGCAGGTGGGACATAGACGATAGAGGTAGTCTCTGCTGTCTCTTTAGTCTGATCCAACTTCAAAGAAATTAGAACTGATGGGGTCACAAGGCATTAAAAGATCGGTTCTGAAAGAATTGCTCAGAGGAGTTATCAACCTCAGAATCATTCCTATTTTGGAAAACCACACGGAAAGAAAGATAGGAGAAAGTGACTGCGCTGGAAGAGATTGAGGGGCAAGTGCCCATGTCTCTCAGGAAGATGCAAGTAAGGCAATTCCTCTAGGATCATGAACTAGCAATGAGAAGCTGACGATCATAAGTTGCTGGTGCAGCCAATGAGTCAGTCAACGGAGCTAATGTTCAAAAGTTGCAAGGAAAGCCTTGTCCCCAATGGTTAGGAAAGCTGGTAGAGCTCACGATCAAGGATTTGCCGGCGAAGCCATGTCAAGAGCTTTTAATGGAGCCATCATGCCCTAACTACGAAATAGAGGAGCATGCCCGCCTATGGAATCATATCAATTTCTAAAGAGATTCTGGAAAGCCAAGACATGCACGCGGGTGGGAGGAATCGAACTGATTGATATCAAATCGGGCTCACAGCAAATCCAAGGGCAAACCCTTCCTATTGCACAAGCCTATCCAATAACAGCCAGGTATCAATCAGCTTTCAAGCCATCGAGTTTCAATCTTAAGCTAAGCCCCCTGTCTTTTATGAAAAATTCTTAGCTGATCTAGTTCAATTGGTAAGCTAGGGATTGCTGGTTCTATGTCCAAAGCTAGCTCTAGGAGAATTTCTGAACCTATTTTCTATGGCTTAAGGAAGGGCAGCAAGCACTAGCAAGGAAGTGGAAGGAGAGACTTTCTTTGTTTTTTAAACTAACTTAACATTTCCAAAGCGTGGATTTTTTAATATAAGGCGCGTTAGCGCTTTCGTTTTCAATAAGGACATTTAGGCTTTACTAAAGGGCTTTTTTCTCAGTGTGCGCAGCCCTATACAAAGGGCGTTTCCTTTCAAATGACAACTGCCTCTTCCTGCTGCGAGGGCGTTGCACGAAACCAAACCGCCCCCCACCTGATCAAGTACCAGTTGCTTCGCTGGTAGGCCTATTTAGGTTAGGGGGCATTATCCCTCAGTTCTTACCCCCAGGTTGCAGGTAGCCCAAAAGCTTCGATTTGTCAAAGCTGCGCTAAAAGATGTCCGGGACGGATGCGACTTCTTCTAACGCTAGAAGACCACAAGAATATACCCGGGACCAGAGCATGTCGTGAAAGAAGCACACTGGGCGGGCGTGCTTCGACTGTGTCTCCGGGGCACAGTTGAATGTAGATATCATAAACACGAGGTGCAGGATACCAGGCCGAGAAAAGGAACACGAGAATGCACTAAGCATCCAATCTCAAATTTTATGTCCTTCCATAGACTCTTTCCACAACATAGAACTTTTCTTACCACCATCAACTCCATTTCAATCCCACAAACACTACAAGAGGCACTTAGAAATAAGAACTGGTTACAAGCTATGAAAGAGGAGATGAATGCCCTAGAAAGAAATAAGACTTGGGAAATTGTAAACCTGCCTAAAAGAAAGAAAACTGTGGGGTGTAAGTGGGTGTTTACTTTGAAATATAAAGCCGATGATTCATTAGAAAGGCATAAAGCTCGATTGGTCGCAAAAGGATATACACAGACATATGGGGTAGATTACCAAGAGACCTTTGCACCCGTAGCAAAAATGAATATTGTGCCTGTTCTTTTGTCTTTAGCTGCTAACTTTGGTTGGTGTTTACATTAATTTGATGTTAAGAATGCGCTCTTACATAGGGACTTAGAAGAAGAGATGTACATGGAACCTCCACTGGGTTTTAATGAAATGTCTATTGAAAAGAAAGTGTGCAGGTTAAGAAAAGCTTTATATGGATTAAAACAATCACCAATGGCTTGGTTCAGAAGATTTACTAAAATGATGCTAGCAATGCAGTACAAACAAAGTCAAGGAAATCATACCTTGTTCATAAAACATTCAAAAGGAGTTATAGCTCTGCTTATGTATGTAGATGACATCATCATCACCGGGAATGATCAAATTGAAAGAGAAACACTAAAAAAGTGCTTAGCAAAGGAGTTCAAAATTAAAGAACATGGGAGGCTGAAGTATTTTTTTGGGAATTGAGGTGACATACTCAAGTAAAGGCATCCTTATTTCCCAACAAAAGTATGTCTTAGACTTGCTTAAAGAAACAGACAATCTTAGATGCAAGGCAGCAAACACACCCATTGAGCCTAACTTGACATTGAGTGAAGAAAAGGACGATAAGTAAGGGAAGATATTAGTGGTTGGTTGGAAAACTAATATACTTATCCCATACAAGGCTGGACAATAGCATTTGCTGTAAATATAGTAAGCCAATTTATGCATAATCTAAAAGAGAAACATTTGCAGGTTGTCAACAAAATTTTGTCCTATCTCAAAAGGACATCGGGTAGAGGAATTTTGTTCAAGAAAAATGAAGAATTACTCATTAAGGCATATATCGATGCTGATTATACAAGTTTTGTTGTAGATCGTAGATCAACTTTAGGATATTGTACATTCCTTGGTGGGAACCTAGTGACATGGAGGAGTAAGAAACAATCGGTTGTTACAAGATCAAGTGTTGAAGCAGAGTTTAGGATTATGGCTCATGGAGTTTGTGAATTGCTATGACTCAAAATAATACTTGATGACCTTAAAATCAAGTGGGAAGGACCTATGAAACTCTATTGCAATAACAAGTTTGCCATCAACATTGCACATAATCTAGTGCAACATGATCGCACAAAACACATCAAAGTAGACAGACACTTTATTAAAAAAAAGCTGGACAATGACATTATTTGCACTCTATATACAACATCAAATGATCAATTGGCAGATGTCTTAACTAAGGGAATGCCTACTTCCAACTTTGAAGACATTACATACAAGATGGGAATGAAAAATATCTATTGACCATTTTGAGGAAGAGTGTTGAAAATCTAAAATATTTTTCCTGTACAGTTATAAAATCTATGTATATCCCATGATTTCTGCTTTATTTTAGGTTAGAATAATTTACTTCTAATGTATTTTAGGATAGAATAAATTAACTCCTAATTTTTGGGAGTTTACAGATTTTATAGAATTGACAAAATTCAACTTCCATTTGTATAAATATTGCACAGCCTGGGCCTAGAATAATATATAACAAAAGCAATTCAGTTCTCTTTGTTTTTGTTCAGTAATTCCTCTAATGCATCTAGGAGCAATCTCCATTCCTCAAACTTTGCAACAGATCCAAGTATCCCAAGCATTCGGGCCTAATAAACCTGCAATGCATGCGAATATATTAGAATTCTAAACGAATAATCACACTTCTGCAGGTGTGTTTATTAATTCGTGGCACGTCCAGATCAATTAATAAGTATGAAACGATTATCAGTCTAGTTAAAACAGCTTACAATGATAAAGGAATTTCATCACATAAATGGGGAACTGTTCCTCCTTTTAATAATTAAAGAACTAAGCTGGACAATAAATGAGTGTGTGAGAAGTGAACTTCCATCTAATTTACATGAATATCAATGATTTGTAATACTGGAATAAATTGAGGGAAATTCAATATTCAAAATGGCGTATGAGTTAAACGTTGCAATTTGACAAATTTGCGTGCTCTCTATTATAAAATTACTAATCACAGTAGGTTTCTCTGCACTTCATATGGAACTAAAAGAGGTACAAACTCGGTTCACGCTTAAGGATTCATCAAAGGGAAAGAAAGCAACACAATTTTAGATGTGGAGACAGAAGAAATGTCCATCTTTGATCATTTTGTCATTATCCAACGGTTTCCGAATAAAATCCCTCAACATTGTAATCCCTTAACAGTGTTTTCAAAGAATCAACAAGAATTGAGCTAGATGCGCTTGGAAAACTGTGAACTACCACTTCCCATAGGGAAAAGGGCTCTCTCGATATCCTTCTCGTCAGAACTCTTAAAAGAAATCATGTAATTCAATTTGGGCATTTTAGTAACAACACTTCAAATACGAATCCTTTTTTAACTATTTAAATTTAATATTGACAACTCATAATTGTGAATCTCCGTAACTAAATATTTGAACCTATTTATTAGATATATATAAGAAAATTCTTAGTGTTCTTTTGGCCTTAGTAGCTGCTAGAAGTAGGTAAAAGATGCGTGCACGTGCAGGAAAACGGAATGAGCTTTCAGTTGGCTAGGGATAAAATCTTTTAGCGTCCCATATTCTTTTGATCATAGCATGAGTAGTAATAAGATTTTATGTCCTTTTTTCTAAAAAACAAAATGACTAACTGATCTGAAAATGACAAACTAAAAGGGTTCAAACAAACTGCCGAAACAATAGAGAAGAAATACCCATGCCGAAATAGGAAATGAATGATGACAAGAGAGCAATTTGACTTGAAAAATTCTGTCCTCCTTACAACATTTGCAACATTTTTCACAGGGATCAATTGGAAACTCTCCACTTCTCCATCTGCCATAGTTTGAAGATATTATGTAGGATAGATAAGATGACGAAGTAACAAACAGAAATGGGATGCAATTCCCAAATTAGTAAGCAAATTTGCTTATAGTTAGCTTTTAGTTATAACCTTAGCTGATCTAAAAGCAAGAAGAGCTTCAAGGTTACCTTGATTCTTAGGTATAAAACCATCGGGAAGTTTCAAATCATAACAAAATAGAACATCTCTCTTGTATCTATATTCTTCGATATCCATGTAAGAAACAGCACCAACTGGTATGGCTCTGAAAGTGAAATAATTAACAGTCGTCACACAGAGATTGTGCCAGAATCAAAAAGATTAATCTAGGATGCAAATCTGCAATGCCAAGGATTGACTTCCTAGCTGATAGAATACAAGGCATGTGATAAATATTTTAAGCTTATCTAAGTTTCCTGATGCAGGAAGACTCTCTTACTTGAAGAACAAGCTTTCCAACTGCCTTTCCTAGAAGCATCTTCTTTAAAGAGACCAGATTTTCTCATCTCTCTACTTTAGCTAGAATTAGACTTTATTGAACATGCATTTGATAATTCAGTTGCTACAGATAACTTACTTATGCGAAATTGATCGAGGTATTCCTGCTTCCTCTTCACATTCCTTGATAACATTCTCTTCACAGGAGATCCCATGAGGCTGCCATCAACACAATGGAAATGTCAGATAAGAGTTGGCTTAGAAATAAAGGAAGCTTTACAGGCAGCCTTGTTTAAAACCATCATTCTATTTAAAAGGTCTAAATCATTATGCTCCATCCAGTTTCCATTAGAAAAACATGATCCTACAAATATTGCATCAAAGAATATTTCAACCTTACTCAGGTTTAACATAAGCAATTTATGGTCAAATCTCAGTTCAATCTTGCATGCTCAGGGTCTCACCAAAAGCATTGTCATCATAATGTTATCCAGCTTCCTAAGGTTTAAGCATTATATGTTCTCAGCTTGCTTCTTAATCTTAATCCATCAAGATAACACAAGTTGTTCCATTGCTTGATTAGAAAAAGAAGTATCTTTCCAATGTAGAAAACATAAATACATTTAGTCATCAACAAGACTAAACATTCTAAAGAAGATAAGAGAGAAAACAAAATTTTGGGTAGAAACATGTGAAAATAGAGTTATAATAGTTAGTGACAAACCAATCCTCCAGCAACCAGATGATCAAGCATCCCTGGATAAGTAGGTTTCACTCCACTTCTCTTTCCTATCCATAGAAATTTCTCTCCATCTCTTTCAACAAAGCCATTCATGTGAATTCCATACACCTGTTCTCAGCATTCAAAATAAAAATCTATAATAAATATACAAAGAAGCTACATTATTCAATAATATATTAAAAGCAGAAATATACCTTTATGCCGAAATAAGGAGCTGCAGCACGTTCCAAGGAAAAATAGACAGGCGAGCCAAATGAGGATACCACAGGGTAAAGCTGATTTATTAAACCAATGACATTCAAATCAATAAATAATCTTTAATTGCATACCAATCAAGAATGAGAATAGATACACAAAATTTATACTGATGGTAATCATATTCCAAGTTATTGAAGTGTAAGAATTTGCAGAGTTGTTCATTGAGCTTATTAAATACATCATCACCGCCTCTCTCCTTTTTTCTAGAATTATCTAGTTAAAATAATAAATAAATAAATAAATAAAAAAGAGAAAGAGCAAAAGAGGACTAAGGAAACTAAATAATTGGTGGTATGAATGAGTAAAGTTGGTAATAACCAACTTTCCTAGGCTATTTAGGGAGTCATGCTCCTCATTTGTGTGAGTGGAAAAGTCCCTACAAATCTAATGGGAGGTGTGTGCAGTAGTGTAAGATTGTGGGTATTAGAGGGTTGTGCTAGTGTGCTTTGTAGTACAAATATTTTGTACTAAATTTCTGTTTAATATAATAGACATCTTTTATGTACAATCAAGTCCTCCTCCATATAAATTCAACAAGTGGTATCAGAGCGGGACAATCAAGGTCCGTGTTTTGAGAGTTGTTCGAGATCGAATCACAAAGTGTCCTAAGGAGTAATTATCTCGTGCACAGTCAAGAAATACTGTGAAGCCGGTTGCTTGCTTGGTTGAGAGGAATATCAAGTTACGAGATGGACCTCACAGTGGAATGTGAAGAAGTTGAATAATTATAATTAGAGAGCGTGATTGATGTGTTTGGAGTCGTATCTCCAAAGTCAAGATCTGCGAGAGGTAGTTGGCGGAAGCGAGAGTACGCCACCTCAAGAGGAGAACGTCGAAGCTTTAAGAAAATGGAGGATCAAGACTGAAAAAGCAATGTTCGCGATCAAGGTAACGATTGAAGAAGAAATGCTTGAACATATCAGGTACGCATTCACACCTAAAGAAGCTTGTGATATTTTAGCCCCGTGTTTTTCTAAGAAAAATGAAATGAGATTATAAAATTTAGAGACTAAGTTAACGTTAGTTAGACAAGGTGAATCACCAATTAATCAGTATTTTACAAAAATTAAGTCTTTATGTCGGCAGATATCAGAATTAGATCTAACATCTCAAATTAGTGAAGATAGAATGCGGAGAATTATTATCTATAGAATTAAACCAGAATATAGAAGTTTTATTACGGCAGTTCAGGGATGGCCTAAACCACCATCACTTTAGGAGTTAGAATATTTATTAGCTAATCAAGAGACGTTAGTTAAAGAAATAGCTGGAGTTTCAATAAAAGGTGAGACAAATAAGGAAGCATTGTTTAGCAACTATGGAAGAAATTCCAAAGGCAGTTATTATAGAAGAATCTATGAAGGTAACAAGTCTAATTTAGAAGAAGATAGAAATAGCAGGTGGTGGAAAGGTGACAGTTCATATTTAGGAGAGCTCAACAACGTCAAGAGCTGGAGGACAAGCAAGATAAAAGATCTAGGCGATGTGATATTGAATGCTATAATTATGGCAAACAAGGCCATTATGCTCGAGACTGTCGATATAAAAGAGCCTAAGTAAATGTAGCAACATCTGCTCGACCTCAAGTTCAAAGTGAAGGGGAATAGGACTCTGACATCCAAGCATCATGTGTCATCGAAGAAGCAATAAAAGATAATGAGGTTTCATATTTTACAGATAGTGATGATGAATGGGACGTATTGGCATCCTCAACTACATCAAACTATCTTGAAGAATCGTGCGAAAGTGAAAAAGAGAGGGACATGATAGAATCAAGTTTATATGAAGAGTTTCCATTGGAAGAAGAATTCAATTATGAAGAAAAATTTCAGGTCCAAATAAATACAAATGCCGACAAAGAAATGATAGAAGTATATATGCTGAACTAAATTGCCAAGAGAAGCAGAAAACACTACAAAGTATGAGGGAGCAAATAGAGGAAAAACATAAAAGTTTCAAAATAACGGAAGACCTTCTATGGTTTTCAAGCAATGAAAAAACTGGAGATGAAAATCCAAAACAGAGGCAAGATCAAAAGAAAGAGAAGATAATGAATATAAAACAAAAGTCGAGTAAGAAAGTAGAAATCACTAGCATGGTGACAAGTAGAGAAAGCTTTATGAAAAGTTTTAAAGGATATGAAAATAAATTCTAGAGCAGCAAATGGGATGATACACTGTAGTTGACGAGGAATAAAAATTATGCACATTATGGAATGGATGTGGAGTTCCAAGAACTAAAACTGAAATTATACAGAATCGGTGCTGAGGGAGAATGTTAAATACATCATCACCGTCTCTCTGCTTTCTAGAATTATCTAATTAAAATAATAAATAAATAAATAAGAGAAAAGAGAAAAAAGGGACTAAAGAAACTAAATGATTGGTGGTATGAATGAGTAAAGTTGGTAATAACCAACTTTCCTAGGCTATTTAAGGAGTCATGCTCCTTATTTGTGTGAGTGGAAAAGTCCCTACAAATCTAATGTGAGGTGTGTGCGGTAGTGTAAGATTATGGGTATTAGAGGGTTGTGCTTGTGTGCTAGTACAAATATTTTGTACTAAATTTCTGTTTATTATAAAACGTCTTTTGTATGCAATCAAGTCCTCCTCCATATGAATTCAACAGAGCTGAGATTGTACCTCATTCCGTATACCTGGAATCAATCCTTCTTCTCCTAAACATTTAATAACTTGGCCAACAGCTCTAGTTCTATCCTCTGCTGTCTGTAGCCTCTCATGTAAACTTACATAGGAATGATTACTTTGAAGGAAAACAAACACATCCTTAAACCTCCTTAACTGCTCAACAAAACTGCACAAATTAAAATTAAAAAAAAAATGGATTCCAAAATTAACCTTCTAAACCTATGGTTTTGATTAGCATTAGAAAGTGCGAGATAGTTTAGTTACTTATTATGGATATAACCAACAAATTGATCTTCGATTAAGAATGAAATGAACTCAGATTGAAGTTCCTGCAAAAATGATAGGAATTAAAATCAGAGATTAGGCTAAATTTATTTATTTTTTCCAGAGAGAGAGAGAGAGAGAGAGAGAGAGAGAGAGTATACAGAGCCGCGATTGCAGAGTTGAATCTTGTGAAAGAAGCCGGAGAGATCTGAAGAATCGTTAGGGACATATTCAGGTTGAGACACTCTAAAGACGTCGTCCCAAGTGAAGCTGCTAGCACCAGATATCACTGACATAGAGCGAGAAGTTGACTTTATTGGACAAAAGGATCTTGTAGATTTGCTTGGATGAGATATAAAAGATTTTGACATGAAGAGAGAAGGGAATGAGAAATGGATGCTTTGAGTAAAGAGATGGTGGTGCCGGTGAGCAATGCTGCACGCCATTTGTTGAGAGCTGGAAGAAACTTACCGGAGAAAGAAGCCAGAAGGAGGCACTGGTTGCTCGATGAAACTATATCTCAACTGACTTATTTCTGCTTAACGACTTGTCGCTTGTGAGACTTTTCTTGAGTGTGGTTATTTGACAAATTAAACGAGCTGTCGTTAAAAGGAATTCCAAAATGAAGCAGAAAAAGACGGTTCAGTCCCGTGACAGGGCGGGCTAACGTACAGAACCAAAAAAGACAAAAAAAAAAACTCTGGTGCAAATTTCCGTGGAACTATGGAAGGCGCAGCGTAAAGAATCTCAACGAAGTGTTGCTCTTCCTTTTCCTTCTGTGCTTCTAATAATTCTCTCGTACGTACATATATTCTATGATTTCTATATTATGTCTCCGTTATATAAGTCAAGTCCACAAATTCTTTCACAATAATCCCTCCTGTTCTCCGTCTCCGTCACCGTTCAATCGGATTACGTCTCACACGATGTCCTGCTCCCGTCAAACTGCTGCTTTCCCTACTGTTAGGACTGTTACTATACCCTACTCCGATCTCAAGGTCAATTTTTAACTCTTGTCCTCCTCTGATTGGTTTTAACATTAATTTTCTTTTACTCTTCTTTTTCTCTGTGACCAAACAGTCCACATCAAATTCTTATTTGTGCATTCCAATTTATTTGTTCATATGTCTTTTTAAAATTCCTGCTGTAAACATTAATGAACCAGGACAAGAATGTAGACTTATCGATGAAAATTGAGGAAGGTTTTGGACCTAATGGACTCGGGATTTTATCAATTACAGATGTACGAAACCTTCTTTATTACTATTATTAATGTCATTTTTCTTCTTTTAATTATAACTGTTTGTGTCTATTATTATTTGAAACACTGTCGTGTCGATCACTGCAGAAAGTGTACAGATAGCATGCTTTCCGTGTGTATTTATAGATTAACACGTTTATTTTATTTCATATTTTAGACCATGTATAAATATGAAATAATGCATTAGACTAAGTAACATCGAAATATAAACAGAAAAAAAGTAATACTGACTATAAGGAAAAATATTCTCACAAGCAAAGTGAAAATCTTATTGACTGTTACTGAAATTGAGGTGGAAATTAATTGTGTTTGGTAAAACCTCAAAGCCTATTGTGATGATGATATTATTGATCACATAAATGCTTGATTGATTGTTTGAGTTTGAGTTTAATTCTTTTTAATTCTTAATATTTATTTATTCCTATTATATAGGTGCCTGGTTTTCCATCATTGCGTCGAAATCTTCTACATCTTTCATCAAGGTATAAGCTCCAAAATGGATGTCAATTTCAATATTCTTCTGTGTTGTGTTGGATATAAACTTAAGAAACTGAGTTACTATTCTTTTACAAATCTGTCCTGCTATCTTTTCAGATTGGCCAGCCTTCCTGAAGAGAAGAAAAAGGAGCTTGAAGATCCAAATAGTAGGTAAAATCTAGCCTTTTTGGTTTCTGACTTTATCCTCTTTATCTGTTATTATTTGGTCGATCCTAAAGATGTTCTGTACTTCAGTTCGTGATTTCAATTTGGTTATATTCGAATGTTCTTTGCACTTAAGTCCACTGAAGATTCTGCATTTTTGCTGTCTGGCCAAATAATGTGTAGATAATAGGTTTTTTTTATTCATTTTTTGCATATCATTGCCAGTCTTGAAGCAGTTTTCTGCTTTCAGTCTAACTTTTTCTCTGTTCTTTTATGATGTCTGTTTAATTAGAGCTCTTTTTGTTCTTAGAATGGTTATCAAGAAAAGAATCCATATATGTGTCTCCTGCAGATTGATTTTGGATAACCACAGTTTCTTTACACCTATTGCGATATCATAGTTTTAACTATGTAAGGCTGTGATAGTTGGTTATTATGTACTCACCTTTTTGTTTCTTTAACCCGCCATATATTTGTAGGTACAACTTTGGATGGAGTCATGGAAAAGAGAAACTTGAATCTGGGAAACCTGGTAATATATTTCTCAGTAGATTTTATGAGTTCTAAAACACTGGATAATAGATAGCAAATGAGGAAATCTGGACAAAGGGCTACTGTGCTTATGCTTATTTGTGCTCAACTATAGTAATGGTAATGATTAGCTGGTGATTAAAATGTAAATTACATATAATAAATTAGATTAATCTTTCTGTTTTATTTTTCTGAATAATACTACAGTTCTTCTAAGAAAAAGAAGTTATGTTATTACTAACAAATTGAGGGCTTTCTTCTCATTTATCAGTGTCTATTCTGCTCTCATTTATTGATGGTATCTATTTTACTGGGATATGGCAGTTTGTAGTTTTTTACTGGTTTAAATCTGACATGGCCTGTTAATTAGGACCGAGTTGAACTTTGAACATGACACTGCTCAGCAAGCATCTGTGGAATGGTCAGTCTTGGGCTTTATACTGAGATAAGGACATATGAGGACCTTTTCACATTGCCAGCATGCTAGTGCACAATTTGATAAGCAAATAACCATTTGTAACTCAGTTGTTAGAGCTGTTGCTGCTTGAAAACCTAGCCTAGTATTATTTGTAATTACCATGGTTCTGCTCTCTTCCCTATCCTTAGCGTCTGATTTGTTCTCCTTTTATTATTGTTCTCATAGTCCTTCAACTTTCTCAGAAGTAGGGATTCTTAATTTTTTTTATTGCTATTACCTTGCACTTGCATATCTTTATTCTTACCTTTTATCACCTACAAGACATATTGTCCCCTTGTAAAAATAACTAATATATACTTTTGCTCAACATTTGACATTGGCATAGCTTAAGTTGATTGATGGTGCAAGATTTAGTAAGCGCAGCGTTCTTAGGTCCAATGCTTTACTGCCCTTGTGGGTACAATTATGGTTCTGTTTCTCTTCCTTGATTCTCTTGGAGTCTAGTCTGTATATTCATTTGTCATAATTTATCTGTGAAATAAAATCCTAGTGTCTATGGAGAGTTGTTTCGGTTGTAGCGGTGCTTGTGATTGAAGGAAGTGCTTAAGACCATGCCAAGTCCTGTTGTTGAAAAACTAATTTCTGAAACTTGCACTTCTTTTTCCTAGTGTGACCACCATCTCTTTGCTTGTCTTAAAATCTGAATGGCCATGAGTAGTTTTATGTAACATCCATAATCATCAATTGTAATTTGGTGACCATTACAAACTCAGTTATAGTTGATGTAGGTCGGTCAAGTTAATAGTTATTTTCATGTGTTTTGCAGATCTGTTTAAAGGATCCTTTTATGCGAATCCAGTTTTAAATGTGCCCACAACTGATCCCCAATGCATACAACGGTAAAAGCTCCAAAAAAATTGTAGTCAAAATGTTTCCATTTTTTTTGCTCAGTTCTTTGGGAAGGCAGGTACTTATCTGGATTTTATGTTGCTGAACTTAATACTATCATGGCTGAAGTAGATCAAAAATTGCAATTGATATTTATATTTCATGTGTTCTATTTTTGAAAGAGAGAATTAACTGGACTGGGGTGGTAAAGGACATAATTACTCGAATAAAGAATGTCTACTGAACTGTGATTATGGCCCTTCCTATTTGCATAACTTGAAACATTTTCTGGACTTGTAGGTATCCTCATTATTGCGGATCAAATATATGGCCTGATAGCATTTTGCCAGAACTGGAAATTGGTATATTTGAATGTTCATAATCCATTATTATGGGCAGGATGTTTCAACATTAATTTATTCTTAAGATAGTCATTGCCTCATTAGATTGCTAACTAGTTGTTTTTATATAGCTTTCAAAGGGCTTGGGAAGCTGATCCTTGATGTTGGAGTGATGCTAGCTTATCACTGTGATCAATATGGTAATATCCACAAATTGAATGTTTGGTTCTGCTAGAAGCTGTTTGAAGTCAATATTTTTTCCTTTGAAAGAAAATAAAAAGTGAAAGTACTCCTATATTCAGAGAATCAATGTAATAATAATTTTTCTTATTACTATTATTATTTATATTACTATCTTGATTGGTTGGACAAACTTGCAACCGATGTCTCAAATTAGGCTAAAATTGTCAAAATTGAAAGTTCTGATCAAAAGAGAAAAATTGATAAATGATTCATCTCATGTTTGAAGAAGTTTCAATAACTTTTGCACATAACTGAATTTCTGTCCTCATGGCTGGTGGAACTATGATCATGCCATGGTTTGTCCAGCCATGCGCTTGCGTTTCCTCACTCATCTTTGAAACAAGAGTTGCTTACAGGTTTCAACTAGTCTTAGTCTGCCTTGATGAATAGTTCAAGATTAAGCACTCTGTTAGCTAATCTTTTTAAAAAAAAAATAAATAAATAAAAGATGGAGGCACTTAGCCCCTGCTGTAGCAACTATTGTTTTGCTATGTCTCTCCCCACTTATCCCACTGCTTATTTTTGGCTTTCTTTTCCTTTATTTTGAAGTGATTTTTTTATTTTTCTATTTCTCTCCTCTTTGAAGTGTAGCTTTTTATTTTACTATTTCTCTCCTCCTCTCTTTTGACTCTTTATATCCGACTGAAACTGTCATGAGCAGTATCCAAGGGGATGAAAACGAATAAAAATGAAAGCCTTGAACAGATACTTCTTCGCTCTCGGTGTCATAAAGGCCGTTTGCTATATTATTTCCCAGCACAAAAGAGGTAAACCTTTCCCTCCCTCCCAAGACCTCATTTACTTTTCCCCTTGCTGAATAGTTCTATTGCTTGAAAGATCCAATTCCATTTTGCTATTGTGCTGGCAATTACAGCTATGTTATAAAGCATTTTTTTTTCTTTCCAATGTTTTTTTATTGTAACTTATAGTTGTATCTCCATGAATGAATCTTGAATATTTGGGCTGCCACTGGAACTTTATCTTGATATAGTGTTCTATTTTATTGAATTGTCACTGATCAGATAACTTTATATACACATTTTAATTCATTTGAAATATTAGATATATGCCAATTTTTATGTGTTTGGGATGATAAAATGGTTTGTAGTCTCTTCTGAAGGTGATTGTCTAACTCTTAAAACCACTTGCAGGGAGTATATCCAAGATGGTCACTCTGTATCATCTTGGTGTGGATGGCATACAGATCATGGGTCGCTCACAGGTAAATATACACACTGCTTATAATTTTGACCATGCAAACATTCTTGCTGTGAAAGTCGTCTTCGACCCTGTTCAGTTGTTGATTGTATTTGGTTTGCGCATAATAATTCATTATTATCATATATTTTCTATTTATGGAAATGCATAGGTGGACTAAAATATTTCTTTTTCTTGAAACATAAAGATTATGGTTGTCTCTCTTCTTTATTACATCTGATTTCTGTTTCAATTCAATATGTAGGTCTGACCTGTGCCATGTTTAAGGGAGATGGTGTAGAAATACCTTGCCCTGATAGTGCTGCTGGTCTTTATATTAAAACACGAACTGATCAAATTGTGAAAGTATACTTTCTTGTCATCAAAATCTTACCAATGCAAGATGCTGTTATAACAGATCAAATGTATCAATTGCTTGTTTCAAATTGTTGATTGCATATTTGCTTAGCTGTCAGGAGAGCTAGCTTATTTAGGTTTGTAGGTCAAGTTTATGGGAACTGGATATATCACATTTTGAAACAGTACTATGTCGGGTTGAAATATATTAAAAAACTAGATAAGATGACGGGTTGAAATTTTAACTAATATATTGATGAAGGCCCATGAGAACACTGGATATGACTTAATACCATTGAGGAGATAAATAGGAAAAGATATCTTTTCCTAAGTTACAATGTTTAATGCCCTTATGGAATTTCCGTATATGAAATTCAGAAAATGATCGCTGCGGAATAAGTGAGAGAATTACAAGTCGTAAGCCTAAGATTACTTTGTTATCTGAAATTGCCATGTATTATGTTGATGTTACTTCTGTGAGGGTGTCTTGTGCACAATAAACATATCAGATAGTTGTATAACTTCCATCCCCTAGCAACAAGGGTTACATCTTAGTTTAAAGGCATATATCTTTAGATGAATAACCTCTTTTTGCCAATATGGTGTGTTAAATGACTTACTATCAGGACAATAATGGTCAAAGATTGGAGCAAAGCATGCACACCATGCACCAGCTTGATCATCTCATCTCCTTTTGAAAAGTTGACTTAAATCTTCTGTGCGGATCTTGTTGAAATCTAAAAGCGTAGACAGGTGTTTAGGTTAAGCTTGTAAATTTGTGTGATAAAAGAGGGACACAGTATCCTTGGTCATACGAAAGTGCACATTGAGATAGCAGTGCATTATTGAAGTTAAATAGCATATTGAAAATGGGAATGTCAAATTTTTTACCATTGGTATTAATGCTGATGGAGGAAATCAAGTACAATAAGCATGTTGTTAAAATATAAGTAATTTATATAAATGTAAGATACATATATTATTGACTGCTATCTTGTTTCTTGAACTAGGGCTGAAAGCAATCAGGTTTCCTTATGGGAAACTTAAGAAAAATCCTCCACTGAGTATTAGAAAAGACATATAAAATCAACTCTTTCATTTGATATTGAGAGCTCTAGATTATTAGAATACCAAATACTGTGCAAGGGTTTTTGGTGGTCTTCATTGACAGCGATTCTAATATTATGCTTTTGAGAAAGTTCCACTGAATGCTCTTTTTCCTCTTTTCCAGTTTGAACCTGAGTTCTCTTAATTACACACCAATTTTCTTCCATCTTCTTTCCAGTTTGATTATGATTAGGTTTTTCACGTGTTGGATCTTCAAAGTGCATGGTATTTTGACAACTTGCATGGTTATTGCTTTTTATGATCTAGAGGACATTTTTCTTTTCAAAGAAATAATTTCTGAATGATCTGCAAACGTGCATGTTCTTAATACATTAGGTTATATATGGAGAAGATGAGATAGCATTCCAAGTTGGTGAAACCACTGAAATATTGTCAAGAGGTTATCTTTGTGCAACACCTCATTGTGTCCGGGTATGTGCTCTTATTCTATCTTCTGAGAATTTGAGAGTAGCCTATACTGTAGCATGTTATATGTGGTGCAACAATCACTTTACTGTCTGAAACATTGTCACTGTGTCGAGGTATTTTTTATTATTTGATGCAACCTATGGAAGTCCAAATGTGAAACACACGCCAAAATGAACTTTTAAGTGCAATTGTGATTTTTCTACAATATTTTAATGTAATTTGGCGAGAAGTGTTTAGCTTAAGTGACTTGATATTTCTTCACACAGGCACATTTATTTAGCCTCCCAAACTCTTTTTCAAGAGACCTACCTGAATAATTCACATTCTCACTTCAGAAAGACAAGATGAATGTTCTTTTTCTTTGTTGTAGACTTTCTCAAACATTGTAGTTCCATATAAGGTAGCATTTGTTAAAATGTTATTTCCATGTACCTGATATGTTTGTATGGAGCATAGCTAGACTCATTCTTTATTTCAATGCTGACCTTTTGTTTTGTTATAATTAAGCTGAGATACTGGTCCTTTAATATCAACAAGAATGCAAGTAGTCTTTCTTATGGGACTCTGAATGTCTTTAAGGATGGCACTATTCTCACTTCAATTTTTACTGTCTTCTTTAACTGTGGGATTAAGTTTTCCTTATTTCTCCATTGATATTTATTAACAAAGTAAACTCCACTTTGTTAAAATCAAGTTATGGTATAATCTTCTTTTTGCATGATATGGGCCATATGTTTTCAATAGTGGTAGTCATGCTCTTTCGCATCTAGATTGCATGAAATGACGAGTTAAATGGGTGAGAGTGCAATTTATTCTTTTCTTCTCTCAAGTCAAGAGCACTTAAATCAAGGATATAGCACTTTGTGCCTAAGTGGCACCAATATCTTACAATTATCTTTTCCTCGCTGATTTGTCTTGTGTATTGTTATAAAGTAATAATGTTATTCATGGCCTATTGTTTGTTTATCAGGCACCTAAAGGACAGGAGGCTTCTGGTGTTGACCGATCAACATTTGCATTATTCATGCAACCTGATTGGTATGTTATTTGTAAAGACGAAACATCTTTTTATTTCTTCTAGCAGTTTACTAATTTATTAGTACCTTTTTTGGTTGAGAACATTCACATTTTTTTTTTCTTTTGCAGGGATGAAATGCTCAACTTTCCCGACGATATGCATATTCACGAAGAGGTATGTATTTTTCGGCCACAACATGTCAAAATGTTTTGTCTAAATAGTTACAGGACATGAAACGTGAAAAGTGTTATCACATTTTAAATTGAAGACACGTAGGATGAATAAAGATTTGAGCTTTCTAGTGAGAATTTTAAGACTTTAAGAAGAGATGACTGTGATAAGAATATATGCTACGTGTATCTTTTCTTGTCCTCGTGAGGGAAACTTATTCAAAGTTTAAAAACAAATAGCAAAAGTGGGTTTGGGAAAAAGAAGAAAAGAAAATAATCATTAATTAATATCATAATTAGTCAAACAATGAACGCAAAAAACAAAGTTGGGTGCTGCTAGAGTCGCTTTCTTGAGTTTATAGAAATAGAAGTCTGATTCCTACACGGCAGATGCTTCTTTTCTCAATTGTCAAAGAGCAAATGTTGCTATTAATTATTTGTATTTTATTGAGTCTTAAGTCTTTTTGCACTAGTATATACAATGAAGCATATAAAAAGATCGCAACTGAAATAGGATGTTATTGAACTCTGTTGATGTTGTTGGTGTGTGTGTGTGTGTGTTGTTTTCAGCTGATGCTGGCCAATTGTTCTATCAAATTTGGAGAATATACTGAGAAGTTGTTGGACAAGTATTACTCGCAAACGTAAAGGTCACCTGTTAGTTTTGTTAATACCGAATAAGAGCTATTGATTATTAGAAATAAATTCCCTTTGTTGATCTAATACTTGAGGGATAAAAGAAACCAAAAAAAAAAAAAAAGTCCTTTTATTATTTGTTATAACATTGCTCTTGGCTTGTTTTTTACAACTGGATTTCAGTTAATTTCCCATTTGTTCAGTTTTCTTTTCTTTATTTTAAAGTGGTGGCTACCTCCAGATTTCTCTTTCTGAATGTGTCCATCTCTTCTAATTTTTTGCAATTTAAATAATTAGCAAAGACACTTTCTGCAAGTGACGGTGTGTCGGATATCAGTTTTCTTATTTATATTCCATATTTTTTAATTTATCAATTTAATCGCTATAGAAGAAATTTTCTTTTTTTCGTTTGGTGAGCTTTGAATATTAATGCCGATTTTCGGATAAGTTTCACTTTTATAACTATGTTCAACCACCTAAAGACCAGCAGATAAACCGGTGCGGGGCTAGTAGTTTCACCTTCAGTTTTTCTTTTCTCTTTTTAATTATTTAATTATTTGTTTTCATTTTATTTCGTTTATAAATTAACTAGTAGAAATTATTTTTATTTAATTGTTTATTGTTTTTATTATTGTTGCTTTTACTTATTATTAATTTATTTCTCCTTAAAGTTTAAAAAATTTAACTACTTGGTTATAATAGTAATTTGAGTTTTTGTTTCTTTTTCTTTTTGGTATGCTTCTAAAATTTGTAGAGCCATTTTTTTCTTTCTAATTATTTTTATTATTATAACATTTTAAACAATAAATTTAACTAAAAACAGAATAAATTATTCCTTATTTAGTAATCAATTTCTAGTTTATTATCAAACAATAGTAATAGAATCCAGGAGAATGCCAAAACGTTGGGTGCTGAAACATTTTCTTTAACATGATAAGGAATGCGACGATATTTCAAACTCTGATCCACGCCATAAAGATAAGGTGGGACTTGACTCGATGATGTTAGTCTGTTTTATCGTATTTTATTGGTTGTTGAAATATAATTTCAGGCAGACGAAAACAAACTAACAAAATTTTTTTATTCCGAGAAAATAAGAAATTCATTTTATATATTCCTTATCTTCTTCTCCATTAAAAATATTTAAAATTATTGTCAGAAGTCGGCCCGAGATATTCCCAATATATCACGACACGAGTTCCAAAAATTATAACATCTCCATTCTCCGCCGACTCTCTGTCTGTCCAGTGTCTCTGGCTCATATCTCCTGTTTTCTCGCGGGAGATGGTAAATTGAAATATAGAACTGTACTGGGCCGCCAGGCAGCATCGAACCTAGAAGGTTTAGAAATAAATACATAAATCCAAAAGTAAAGGTAAAATAGAAAAACGTGGGCAAAAATGACACGTGGGCTGGCTTAGGTTAGTTATGATAGTGGGCCTTGCTTCGCTCTTCACACGGCTTCTCGCCATCGTCGCGTCCTTTTCAATGTCTGAACCTGCCCCACCACCTATTTGACCAGCCTATATTCTTTTCTGTAATGACCAAAATAGCCTTTTTTTCCTTTTCTTTTTTCTTTTTCCTTTCTTTATGCAAATACATTATTATTTTTTTGAATTATTCTTAATAATTGTTACATTATGTTGGTTTTTTTTTCTATGGATGTGATATTAAAATGGTAGGTTGGATTTCAGTATTCTCGTGCACACATTGGTATGATTATGGATTAATTGTTATAAAATTTTGACTTTTCTAATTTAATAATTAAGAGAAGTTGTTGAAATAATTAAACAAAAAAATATATTATATAAATGCTTAGAAATATCATAATGCAACAACTCAGCGTTTCTTGATTTAATATGCTTATTCAAAATTAAATATTCTTTTACATAAACAACAAAAGCTTTCAAAATTTTAAAAATCATAGTAACAATTATATTAAATTTAGTTGTTGGAGTAATTTGATTAATGCAAATAATGTAATATGACTAGAAAGAATTATACTAGTATTTAAATAAATTTATTTTAAAAAATATTAAAAAATATAAATTACACTATATAGAAAATGAAAAGACAATAAGATCTCACTTATAACTTTATATTTTATCAATTAAAAAAAATTACAACATCGTCTTATAAATTACACCTTTCTCAATTGGCTTTTTAATTTTTTTTAACATATTAGAAGTAAGAACAAATTGGAGTTAATTATCTTTATAAGGAACTACTATATAAAAGATTTATTGATAATTTATACCTATTTTTTAAATGACTTTCATGAAAAAGAAGATATAACACACACAGAATAATAGTTGGCTCAATTCCAAGTTAAGTGTTATTTCTTTTTATTTTGTGGTTTAACAAGTGTAGAAATACTTTATTAACTTATTCTAAGAAAATTGAAAATTAAAAACATTATCTTTTGGGGATTTAAAAGTAAAAATACTTGAAAACAAGAGAAAGGGTATTAATGTGATTTAGAAAGAGTGAGTAACTTTCCTAGAAATAGAGAGTGAACAAGTGGGACAGCCTACAATCCAAAAGCTTTTACTACTACTACTCCAAAACCCATTAAGCCTCAACTTTCCTTCCTTAATTCCTTACCCACTATATATATTTAGCTAACCATACTCCACTCTCTCTCAACAGAGTTCCTTTTCTCATCAATCTTCTTCAACTTCCATATCTACGCTTAAAATAAAAAGAAAAAGAGTTTTCAGTTTTCAGGTGGTTTTCGCATATATATATACAAAAATCATGGCAATTTCCTACCACCTTCAAATCCCCAAAAAATCAACAACGAAGAGAAAAAGTATTAGAAGAAGGTGTTTCATGATGGTTAAGCAGCAGAAGACTCGCTTCTACATCCTCGGTCGCTGCATCTCCATGCTTCTGTGTTGGAACGACCATGCTATTCGTGATTGAACTTTGTTTCTCTTTTCCTTGTATTTCAAGACCAGAATCATCTAAACCGATATAGAAAGCTTCCAATTTTAGAGTTCCAAGCTTCTGGGTTCTGATTGCCGAGACTTCGGGCGATGGTTTCAATCTTCAGGTTTCGGATACTGCAGCAAAATTTAAGAGCTGAGCTGGACATGGGAAGAGAAATTTAGAGAAGAATTGAATTGGGTTGCATGAAGATTTCCTTTCCCCTTTTTGCATTAAATCTACCAGACAAAGAGGAAAAGAAATTGGCGACCTTCGTTTCTTTGATTAGACTTTCTTTTTTTTTTTGGTAGTGTAGAGGAATCAAATAGAGCCACAGAGACCCAAAGGAAATCTTTGTGGACTATTTGTTTGTATAAAAATTCAGACAGAAAGGAAATACAAATTCCAAAGGAAGAAAAGAAAACAGAGAACTTTTTGTTACTCCAGTTTTTCATTCAATTGAGCTTCTTTCTGTTTTTTTTTTTTTTTTTTTTTAAATCCATATTACATTGGGAAGGAGGGAGAGAATCCAAGTCCTATCCCGGGCCTAACTCTTCATGGGACCTAACTTTTTTACTAATTTGAATTCCAACTCGAACAATTGATCAATTCCAGTAAAACTGATTGCTAAATTAGTATTTTTAGCTGGCAGGAATTTCATTTTCCTAATATATACAAAGATCATAAAAATTAAAAGGTGAACGGAGTATTCAACGCCCACCGCCGCCCACCCTTTGCAAGTTGACAACGGTTAACGCATAAAAATCTAACTCAAAAAGATAATGGATATAGTAAGTGATATAATTAAATATTTTTTAAAATAAAAATAAAAATAATTAAAAAGAGTATAAAATTCATTAAACATACTAATTTATTTAATTATTGCATAATAATCTGTATAATGGGTTCATTTATATATTTATTATTATTCACTGAAAATATAAAGAATCTGAAAGAGACCGCATCGAATAAACTTCCATGTAAAAGGTCAAATCAAAATTATGTAAATTATGCTTTTCGTTTCTTTCTTTCTGTTGGGGTTTAATACATAATAAAAATATTAAAATGAATAAAAGAAAATGATGGGTTGATAGGACGTACCATCATCCTCGTCAGCAATTCATATTTGCCAACTTATGATCAGACTATCTATCTATCGCACGCACAACGTACACACATATATATATATATACCATTCCACTCAATCTCATTATCCAACGCAATTATTTTAGTAATTTTTCTTATTTGATATTTTGCACTATGTTCCCAAATAAAAACTCAAATGAGATAAAACTAATTTAAAATATTTAAATAGTTTCATTTTTTTTTATTTCTTTTGTTATTTGATAAAAATAAGAATTGTTTTTTCACATAATACTTTTCTATTATTTTTTTGATTATTTTTCATCATCTTTCATTTTCTTTCTCCTCAACATAAAGCCGTTAATCTCTACTAAAATGTGCAAAAATAATTTATATTTGTGTTTAGTGTATTTTTAAAGAGAATTGATGCATATCTCTATTTATATATTAAATTGATAGAAAATTGATACATATTTATTAATTTTAATAATAAAATATATAAAATAATTATGCAATATTAAAATATAAAATACTTATATATATTACTCTTATATTTATTACACAATATACATCAAATCTAAATAAAATTTTTTTTTTTTGGCCATGAAATCTATGGATCATTCCTTTGTAAAATATGAACAAATCTATATGGGTACGAGGTATCCCAAAACAAAGCCATGGAGGCCTAGGCCCAACAATACTAATGTAGAGATTTGTAGTATCCTTGCTACAAGGCGTATCATAAGTTGGCAAATATGAACTTAGCCATACTGAAGAATAGTACTATATAAAATTACTTTATTCTATGAAAAACAAAAATAAAAGATTTAATAGTTGATAAAAAAGTTTTAAAAGCTTTTGTGTGTACCGCAAAGCATTTCTTCTCCTTACAGCAACAAAATCCAAGTGTTTAGGAAAAGAGAGAGAAACTAAGGTCAACCAATAGAAAACAAAACAAAAGCATTAAGACATTTAGAGAGCCCATCTCATGTTAAGGAAATGGAACTAATTGTTTAACTTCAAATAACACCAAAATATCATTAGCCAGTTTCAAAAGGGGCCTTATATCCTCCGTCGTGAAACGTGGTCCGACCACATACAACACTTAGCATCATAATTTTAATGAATGTATATTCTTTTAATTGTCAAAAAGAATATATTCTGAATTTTCTATTTGTTATCAAATTTAGTACCTAATTTTTAAATTTTTAATTTTAACACCATATTTTAATTCTGATTTTAATTTTAACATTTAATAAAATTATCTGTCAAATCTATTAATTTAGCATGAAGTTTGGCAATAAAAAAAAAAGTTAACACTAAAATTGTTGATTCCTTTCATTATTAAAATATTATCATTTAAATATATAAATTATTATTTTTTTTAACTTTGAAGTTTCATTAATTTTATGTGTTTAAATAGTAATATTTTTTAATAGTGAAGTGCTGACTTAATTCTTCTTTTTTATTATTGTTGTCGAAATTTACGTCACATCAATAAATTTTATTGATAATTTAAAATTAAAATCCATATTAAAATTTAATGTTAGATTTGATAACAAATAATGACAGGTATAAAATTCTTTTTGGTAATTAAACCTTTTCCAATTGGACTCATAAGTCCTTATTACATGGCCGTAAATGATAGGTCGAGAATTACCCTTTCCAAAAAAAAAAAAAAAAACAGAGTATTACAAATAAAGCATTTTTTTGAAGAAAGTCTTTGTTGACCGATTAAACTTGTAATCCAGTGGTTGGATTCAAATTATTGTTTTACTCTAATTACCCCTTATTTTGGACAACCATTATTATGTTTCCCATTTGCATGTATTTTTCCATAATGCCTAAAAAACATGAAAACATATTTATTTAATTATTCTATTTAAAGATACTCAAGGCTTATTATTTTCGAAAAGTTAGTATTTAACTATTTTTTTCTTAGACAATTTGAATTGTCTACTCCTTTATATTAACTTAGTGTATTTGAGAATAAATTTGGAGAGTGTTCCTAAAAGAATCGAACCCTACTTGAAATGAACTTGAGCAAACAATTATTTTGATAACATAAGAGAGGCTTGCAATTAATTGCAGTCCCAGTTAAGGCTTACTTTGTATCCCATTATTTCCACAACCGTACCCTGTCACTGTAGAACATTATTTAATCTTAATTAACTATGTGAACACTACAGCTGTTATATATTTATATATATATATATATATATATATATATATATATAAACAACATATTGATTCAGTAGTGTGGAGATAAAGATGGTAATATTTTATTTTAATTTAATCAAAATCATGAGTTTGAACTTTAAATATATAGCTAGTTAAAACACTTGAAGCATTGCTTTGTTACCTAAAAAATTTTACACTTCGATCAATTAATTCCAATCCTAATACTTATATTTTATTTCAAATGTTGTTCCTTTGTTTTGTTGAACTCATTGTAGTATAAGTTCTTTCTTTCTAATTTAAATCTCTTTCATATATGGTAATAATAAGTCTACACATTCTTAATTTATTGAAGAATTTTTTTTTTTTTTTTTAAACAGACGAAAATTTTTAAAAAGCAAAAGCATAGCAAACTCGTATCCTAAAAAAGTTGTCATCTCTTATGCTAACTATTCCTGTAAGTTTCGTATTGCTAGCCAGTCTCTCATCTTGCCCCACAACACAGTCGTCGAAGAGAAAAAAAAAAAAAAAAAAAAGACAAACAAGAAACTAATTAAGAATGGCAATATTTAGTAAGCCTCATGTTGTGTCTGTTCCGTTCCCAATGCAAAGACACATAATTCCAATGTTAAAACTGGCAAAACTCCTTCATCATAAAGGCTCTCATGTCACCTTCGTCAACACTGAGTTTGATTAACCATAACCGCATTCTTGATTCCAGAGGTCCTAATTCCTTAGATGGCTTGCCTGACTTCCATTTTGCCACTATACCTCTCCGACACCCGCCTTCCAATTCCCACACTAGCGTAGCCTTGAGTATGCTTGCTCTACGTGAGGCCTGTAGAAAGGATCTTTTGAGTGTGCTCCGCGAGCTTGTTACTAAGCTTAACGACACTGCATCGAGTTCTTCAAGTCTTCCGATGACATGCATGCTTTCTGGTACTATTTTCAACGGTACTTTAACTCTCTCTCGAGAACTTCGAATTCCTAATGTGTTACTTTGGAATATGGGAGCTTCTGGGTTTTATGAGCTTTAAGCATTCTCGTGATCAGATCAAGCAATGCATTGCTTTTCGGCGATGTTATATTTCTTTTTTTCTTTTCTCTCAATACGTTGGTAATTTTAAAGGAGCTAGGGATTGTCAGGATTCCTTGACTCCTGCACTGCGCTATTTACACTGTGGCTTTGATCGATTTCTTTCGTTTTAGTAGCTTAATCATTTCAATATAACACTATTCGCAGATCCAATCAATCAACCAGCTTTAGACAAGAATTTGGACAGCATGATGGAATGAAAGGAGCTCAAGTGAGGGATCTCTTCAAGTTCAACAAAACCAAAGATCAAGTCGACTCTATGGAAGATTTTATCGAAGGGGATATAGGAAGAGCTTCAAAAGCTTGAATTTTGATGTCTATTTATTTGGTGGAAATTTGATGCTAAGCGTGCCATGTGTAAGGTATACGAGTCGTTGAAATTAAATTGCACTTTGACTTATATAATCAAACTAATTGAGAATTTCTAAGCTTCTTTATCACAATTTGCTTAGCTCAAATTGCATTAATAATAATATTAATATTGTCGGAAATTGAAATAATAATTTGAAATTGAAAAGCTTGAATTGAAATAAGGCTTGTATTTGAAAAGTATTAGAATTGAATTAAACAAAACTTGAGTAATTGAAAAAGTTTGAATGATGAAAGAACTTGTCGTAGAATTTGTTTGTTGTGCAGTAGTTGTTGTTGTTTCCACTTTCTAATACCCTCTTCTTCTATTTATAGAGTGCTCCAAGTTAACTGTATCTTGAGGGAATAAATGTTGGAATCATGTCTTGTTTTTCAGCAACTAGAGTCTCATTATCTCATCTACTTGGTGAGTTATTTTCTAGTTTGTGCTCCACTTTTACAAACCTCTTTTATAAACTAACCCACTATAACACTTAATTAATTAATTAGGTAATTTAAATTCAAAATTTTACTTTCCAACAGCTTGGCTTAAAAAAAAATATTATGGTGCCAATAATTACCTCCCGCACTGTATTGGCTAGTATTGGCCAATAACACGTGTAAATTAGCTTCATTATTTATCTTCCATTTAACACATGTAGTAGTGCAACAATAAATAAGCCACATTTTCTTTTCCTTCTTGGATTTCTCTCTCCACTGGTGGCACCTCTTCATTTTAGTCACCTTGCGCCGGAAAAGACAACAGCTTGCTAACCTCGCTTGTCGTAGCCGCTTTTCACTAATCGCACGCTGTCGAGAAGGATAGCCATCACACCATTACTGCTCATATGCTGCTGCCTTTTCTCCGTTCAATGATGTTGGCGCTGCATCAACGGTCTTTCTTTCACCAGTTGATCAACCATCACCGCCTACTGCTTCAACCGAGAGCCGATTGGTTTGGTTCAAACTGAAACCATCTCCTCTGTACATGACTCTTTGAGTTAATTGGTGAGATTCTATCTACATAAATTCTTAGTACTAAAAAATATACCTATATACAAAAAGCCTTTCCAAGTTTATCAAAGAAAAAGGCTAGAAGGGTAAGTTTTCTTATCTAAAATATTTAATTTTTGTGTGTTTATTTGTTGGATAATTGTATTTAAATTGCTAGATAAATTTTTATGATGTAGCCTAAATTTTTTTTCTGGGTTAGATCCCCAACAACATTTCCAACTTGAGGTCTGAATCCCCAAGTACCCAATTTACTTGAGGATCTCAAATTTTTTTTTTTTAAAATATTATCTGGATCCCTAAGAATATTTCCCACTTAAGGATCTCAAACTGAAAAATTTAAAATATTATCTAGATTTCCAAGAACATTTCCAACTTAGGACTCCTGAATTAAAATATTATCAGTTAACTTGGGGAACCCGATAGAGAAAATTAGAGTGCTTAGAACTAGTTTTACTTGAGGATCTCATATTAAAATACTATTAGTTCTCCAAGAATATTTTTAATTTGGGGAACTATTTGAAGTTTCCGACTTCAAATATTTTAAAGTATTACTAGGTCCCCAATAACAATTCTAACTTGAGAAACTACTTGGGGCTCCAAACTTAAAATATTTTAAAGTATTATTGGATCTCTAAGAATAATTCTAACTTGGGGAACTACTCGGATCTCCACTTTAAATATTTTATTGGTCTTCCACATATTTATCGTTTGAGGAACCATATATTTATAGGACCAATAAAAATATTTAAATCACAATAGACTTAGTTCCTACATACCTATACAATCAGGCTTTTATACTTAAAAATTTCTAACAATTCAAATAATTAAAACGTCTGCACCTATTTAGTTTTGCAATTGTGGATCAATGCCTTGTTCACCATTTTGATTGTTCTGAGACCACCAACGCTTTCTGTTCTGAAGATAGAGCTCCCTCTAATTGCAAAGGTGGTTTGCTTCTTCTCTCATTAACTTTGAAGTGTGCCTACTGCTTTCTCATATAATCTTCAGTATAGGACATGTTTTCACCAAGTGTCTCTTTTTACATGTGCCTTCTGCATGTGTTTTGTCTCATCTTACAGCATATTTATCATTCCTTATTCACTTAACACATCATAAATAAGACACCAAAAAAGAAAAGTGGCCATGAGGCCTACTTTTATTTAATTTCTAAATGGTGGTTTTAGAACTTTACAATAGAATAACAAATAATAGAAAATAAATATAAGAAAAATTAGCCATTTATTTTAGCCTTACATAGATCCTAAGAGTAGTAGAAAATATTATTCCAAGATTTTTACCGGCCTTATGCCTCATTATTTTTTTTTATCAGATCTGTTGTACATTTTGTGTAGTTCTTTCTGTAATCTTACTAGTCAATAAGAATTTTCCTTTACTCATAAAAAAAAAATCAAACAAATCAATTAATGTACAATAGTTTGCATAAAGGTACAAAACTTTCCAATAAAACACAATAATTGATAATAAAATTAAGAAAAATAAGTAGAAATAATTTAATACCAATTGTGATTTCAATATATGAAATCCATAAATTTTAGTTACCTCCTTGATACATGTTGATATATGCTCCTTTGCAGAGATGAAATTTTCTTATGGTTTGTCAAATATCATCCCCTTTAGATCACCATTGTTGCTTTTGAAGTCTTTCATCTTGTGTTCTTATGAGTGGTTAGTGCCACTGTTGACTAGCTTTTTCATGATGCTTCGGGTATTTCTTATGCAATCCCATAGGTAATTGAGGAGTTGGATTTTTATAGACGTGAATATTATTTCTCTGTTTTTGCTTGTTTTCTACCAAGAACTACTTAGGAACCCATATCTATAAAAAACTTTCCCACTGCGAATCTCTAAAGAATTATCTTCTTTAACCAAGTATTTTTTTAGGAATCTATAATTTGCGTAATTATTTTCTAAAGATCTCTCATTTGCTTTTTTTTTTTTTATCAAAGGTGACAATTTAAAATGACCTGTCATTAAGGCAGTAGTGTCTTGACATATTTCTTAAAAAATTGGTTAGTTTCCCTTTAATTTATCCTTGTTGGCGTTACTTGCCTTTTCTTTTTACATGCATTTTTAGGAACATCTGGAGGGGCTTTTGAGGAATACCTCCGAGTTTCTTAATAGTAAAAGCTTGATATAACAACATAGACCTACCATTGAAGTGAACGTGTTGTGCCTTTATACGATTGTTGTTTTCTTTCTTCTTTTGTGGTGGAAGATAGCTTTTCTCTATATGTATTTAATGGTCATTTTTCTCTGGATAACTTATGGATGAATGCTTGCCGGGCTCTTCCATATCAGTGTGCCTTAAAGGCATTGACAAAACATCCTGTCCTTTTGGCCTAACTTTTTCTATAATATTAGTCATTATTGAACTAAATTATTGCTATAATTTTTCAGTTGCTTCTTTTTGGCTTTTCATAATCTCCTCCATATATTTGCAGGCCAATTTTGCTTGAATCCTGAAATTATCAGCCAAAGAAGGAATATTAGTATCATAAATATTCATTGAAGATGAAAATTCATCCTGCCCTTCCACAACAGGTCCTGTTAGGATATAGAGGGCCTTATGATAACGATTCTCTTCATGAGAAACAATATTTCATTCTTCATATGTATCATAATATGAATCGTAGTATAAAGTAAAACCCCATTCATAAGAAATATTCAAATTATGTCCTGTTGTTATAGGCGCAAATTCGAAGTCTTGTGACCTGGCAATATAATTTTCCTTAAAAAATATTTTTAGATATTGATGATATTATTTTGGACGAGTCCCATCAAGCATGCCAAAATATATTGATGGAAATCTGATGCTGAGCGTGTCACGTGAGTAAGGTACATGAACCGTTGAAATTGAATTACGCTTTGACTTTGATAATCAGACTAATTGTGAATTCCTAAACTCCCTTACCACAGTTTGCTTAGATCCTAATAGAATACCATTGGAAATAATGTATTTGATGCAAGAAAGAGAGTAAAGCTAAAGATTTTGATTGCTAGAAAATTGAATTGCATTAATGATAATATCAACATTGTTAGAAATTGAAATAACAATTTGGCATTGAAAAGCTTGAATTGATACAAGGCTTGTATTTGAAAAGTACTAAAATTGAAATAAACAAAGTTTAAGTAATTGAAAAAGTTTGAATGATTGGAGAATTTGCTGTAGAATTTATTTGTTGTGCAGTAGTTGTTGTTCCACTTGCTAATGCCCTCTTCTTCTATTTATAGAATGCTCCAAGTTAACTGCATCTTGAGAGAAGAAATGTTGGAGTCATGTCTATTACATCTTGAAGTTTATATTTTTTTTTTGAAAAAAATATGGATATTCCATTAATGAGAATTGATAAATATATTTTAATATAAAGGATAAAAAAATAAACATTAAACATTAAAAAATACATGTAAATATATTTATTTTTAACAATCATCAATCGTATTGATGAAGCAGTAGATTGCAATTCTACGGGAAGAACGCTCTACTCAATGATATTAAGCCACATATCAATTTTATAAATTTTTTTTAACGAGTCTGATTATTTAAATATTAAATTGATTTCTTCTTTTTTTTTGCTGCTCATATAGAGAGAGAACTCAACACCCTTGTAATGGAGAACTATAAAATTCTTATTAAATGAGAACTCCAAACCCTTATAATCGGAAACCATAAAACTCCATAAAGAATATTAATATTTATTTATAAAATTAATCAATAATAAAAAAAAAAAGTTTTTGCAGAAAATTTATATTTATCTTTTTAGATTCAACCAAAATGTAGAGAAATTTAAGAATCTATATTTATCAGTTTCTTTTTAAATGATACGTACAATTACCATCTAATAAGAGCAATGGTTGAGATTATAGGTGAGTAAAAGATTCGCGTAAAAATCTAACTAAAATCAAATAAAAGATATCAACTAATTTAGCTTTTATTTTTAAAAAATTTAATTAAATTGTCAATTCTTATTTTTCAATTACAAAAAACCGACAGTTAATATAACTGATTGATATTATTATTATTATTATTTTTTTATTTTTATAATTCATTAAATATATTTTAGATGATAATAATCAGAAACTAGCTTATGTCTGAATCATATAAATCCGAATCGACATCTTAATTAACAGTAAAAGTCTCAAATATGGATTCAGTGATTGCATGATCCCACAACCATCCATGCTATGGAATATGTACAACACCCTTTTCAGTTCTATTTTAGTTGTCTACTTGGAGTAATACAACCATATGTATATAATCTGTCACCAAATTACTATTAGAGAAAATCCAAAAATAAGAACAAGCGAAGTGGAGTTTAAGGCAAGAACTTAAAAGCACATGTTCTAAAAATTGTCCTTTTCTATGCTTTCTAATCCTATAAATTTCGCTATTCTCTTCCTAGCACAATTCACAGGTGAAAAAGAAAGAGAAAGGGAAAGAAAAAAGAAAGAAAAGGAAAATGGCAATGGTTGGTAACAAGCCTCATGTGGTGTGTGTTCCATTCCCAATGCAAGGGCACATAATTCCGATGCTAAAATTTGCAAAACTCCTTCACTACAAAGGTTTTCATGTCACCTTTGTCAACACTGAGTTTAACCATAACCGCATTCTTGACTCCAGAGGTTCGAATTCCTTAGATGGCTTCCTCGACTTCCGTTTTGCCACTATACCTCTTCAACACCCTCCTTCCGATTCTCACACTAGTTTAGCCATGAATTTGCTTGCCCTACGTGAGACTTGCAGAAAGCACTTCCTGACCCTTTTTCGTGATCTTGTGACCAACCTCAATGACACTGCTTCTTCTTCAAGTCCTCCGGTGACATGTATCCTTTCCGATGCTATTTTGAGTTATAGTTTAACTCTCTCCGAGGAACTTGAAATTCCTAACGTTTTGCTTTGGAATATGGGAGCTTCTGGGTTTATGAGTTTTAAGCATTCTCGTGATCAAATCAAACAATGTATTGCTTTCCTCAAAGGTATCATTGTTACTTTCTAATTTAAGTTACCTTTTCATAGTGCAATATTTTATTAAGTGCAGGCTTTGGCGTTTTATCTGCATCTTCTCGACCAAGACCCGGAAGGGGTTCGCTTTGTTTGGGATGAACTCGCAAGGACTCGATCCGAGGACTTCCCTCGTAGAGTGACGTCTTTTATAAGACTCTCTCCGTTGAACTAAAAAAAAAAAAAGAAAAGGAAAGAGTTTGAGCTCTTTTGGCTTACTTTTAGCCACGCGGGGCCGGTATCCGCATGTGTCCCAAACAAAGTGAACGGAAACGAAAAAAAGAAATTAGAAGAATTAAACTGAAAAAAGAAAGAAATGGAAATTTCTCTTATAAGGAAATATTTTATTTTTTATGCAGATCCAAACAATATCCAGGGAGCTTCAGGTATGAATCTGGACAGCATGATGGAATGGATTCCAGGAATGAAAGGAGCTCAAGTGAGGGATTTGTCCAAGTTCATCAAAACTAAAAATCAAATAAATTCCATGGAAGATTCTAGCGAAGGTGATCTGGGAAGAGCTTCAAAAGCATCAGCTGTTATATTTCACACTTTTGATGCCCTAGAAAGTGAAGTTTTGGACAGCCTTTCTCCAATCTTTCAAAGGGTCTTTACCGTTGGTCCTCTACAATTGCTCCTTGACCAAATCCCAAATGATCAACACAATTCTATAGAATGCAATCTGTGGAATGAAGAGGCAGAGTGCATCAAATGGCTTAATTCCAAAGAACCCAACTCAGTGATTTACATAAATTTTGGAAGCACTACAGTAATTACTGAGGAGCAACTAGTTGAGCTTGCATGGGGACTTGCTAATAGTAACCATAATTTCTTGTGGATAACAAGGCCAGATCTGATCATGGGAGCCTCAGCAATTCTGCCACCCGAGTTTTTGGTTGAAACTAAAGAGAGAGGCTTTATAGCAAGTTGGTGCCCACAAGAAGAAGTACTCAATCACACATCAACAGCAGGATTCCTAACCCATTGTGGATGGAACTCAATATTGGAAAGCATATCTTCAGGAACACCAATGATCTGCTGGCCATTCTTTGGAGAACATTTTGTCAACTGTAGAAAGAGTTGCAATGAATGGGGAAACGGAATGGAATTGAGTAATAATTTCAAAAGAGATGATGTAGAGAAGCTTGTTAAAGAGTTGATAAATGGAGAAAATGGTAAAAAGATGAAGAGCAAGGCTATGGAGTGGAAGGAATTAGCAGAAGAGGCTACTACTCCAAAAGGGTCATCATCCTTGAACCTGAACAATCTAGTGAATGAAGTCCTGCTATCAAGGAAGTGATTGATCAAGTTGGTGATCTTTTTGGGTTATATTTAACTTGTCTTAGTGATGATGATTTGATGCACACTTGAGTGTTATGTTTGGTGAGTCTGGTCATTGGTCAATTAGCTTTCTCAGGTTGTTTACAGTATCTTTCTTTTGTGATGCTTTCTCAGGTTGGTTGTTTACAGTATCATTGGGCAATTAGCTTTCTCAGGTTGTTTGTTTGATATTCAAAAAGTAATCGCCAAAAGTAAAATAATTTACATTTACGTCCAACAGACCTTTCTATGGCCCATTCGAACCTGAGCCCAACTGGGCGACCAAGCGACGTCGTTTGGAGTTAGAAGAAAAAAAACAATCCTGCAATTTGCATCGATTCTTCTAAAAATTCAACTCTAGGGTTTACCTGTGGCAATTTAACAGTTAAACAAAGGGTCCAAATATATTAAACTCAAATTCAATTGTTATATTAAATCCAAAATTCAATTGTTTCTGTTAAAACTCTGTAATCGATTCAATGTTGGACGAAAGTAAATTTGATGTGCAACTGAAGTTATGGGCATTAAGAATACCTCGTGAACTCTGCAAGACTGCAACTCGCTTACTGAATGGGTACGCTTTTTTTTTTTTTTTCTTTTACTTTGTAAAACCTAATTCCAGTTTTGAAGTTAAAAGATCTAGACTTCTTTTGTAAAAGAAAAAAAAAAAACTTTTGATTGCAGATATTTGCTTGATAAGGCTCGCGTTAAGCCTATTACTGAAGATCCTACTTCTGAAAAGAATCGTTATTTGATATTATCTGAAGCTGTTCAAAATAATGGTTGGTGTTAACAACTTGCTATCTGTCAAATGTATTTACAGATCCTTCTTTTAAATATCACATTACGAAGTTATTTAAAATGGTATTGTAATTGTAAATTGTTGGTGTGGAACAGATTTGAGTGATATTTCAGCTGAAAGACTTGAGGAATTGAAGAAATTATGCAAGATTGAAGTAGTTCCTTATTCTATGACACTTGGATATTCCTACTGGGGTGCCGGTTAGTTGGCTGTATTCTTCTAATACTTGTTGTGGGTATATAAAAGTTGTTAAAATGTTACTAAAAACTCGGCTGAAAGTGGTTTCTTTATTTGTACAATTACATTTACTCGATTATGCGACTTTCTAATGATTATTTGACACTTTCATATCTGTGCTTTTGGTTTTTCCTTGCGTCCTTATGTTTGCTTGCTGGGGTTGCTACTAAATCATTTAAACTTTGAACAGCGACAATTATGTTCCGGCCATGTTTGTTTGTAGAAGTCAACATATATGCATCATTGGCATGCTCTACTAACTTTTCATGCAATTCCTGAATAAGATGCTGGTGGATCTTTGTGTCATTTTGCAATTCATTTATTAATGTCAGATGATCTCTGGAATAAGACATGAGAATCTGCATCTTAACTGCTGTTATTAGATATTTGTTAATCCATTGACAATAACTATATCTTAGTCAAATTTGTATATTGACAAATGGCTTTTAACTATTTGATGGCTGTTATCATTGCTTGCAGATCATATATTGAAGCAGATCCTGCCTCCTGGAGTCGAGATCCCTTCATCTTTTGAAACAATAGTTAAGTATCCATTTTATGTTGTCTTCGTCTTATCTTCCATGCATGCACTTGCACTTTTCTTCCAAGCTCATATTAGCAATAGAGCCTTTCATTTTCTCATGATTTTTACTTTCCATGTAAATTGGCGATTACTTGCAGCATGTACATTGCACATGATAGAATGCAGTTTACTAACTGGGAACCTCACTTTGATGAGTAATTTATTAGTCCTTCTTATGTCTGCAGGTCACATTGCCCATCTGAATATACATGATGAACTGCTTCCATACAAGGATGTTATTGCTAAGGTTATTTATGATGTAAGTTTTTATTAACTTTGGCCTTTACTGCCAAATTGTTTAAACATATTTTACATAAGGGTGTCATGGCTTATTCTATTTTGCTCCTTACGACAATAATCATGTATTGGTTTGTGCTATTGAAGTAGCTCATGTAGACTTCAACTATAATTTTTTTTTTGGATGCTTACCACTCTTTCACAATCTCTATCACTTCACTGTTTTAATGTCCTTTACTTTAGCTGATATTTCGTTTATTTCTCTTTGTCTAAAAGAAGTTTTTGTATGTTTTAATTGTATTGGCAGAAAAACTATCCCAGGATCAAAACTATTGTTAACAAAGTTGGAACAATTACAAATGAGTTCCGAGTACCAAAGTTTGAAGTTCTGGCTGGAGAAAATGATATGGTCACAGAAGTAAAGCAATACGGGGCAACATTCAAGCTTGATTATGGCTTGGTTTACTGGAATTCAAGGTTGGAACATGAACATATAAGGCTGGTTTCTCAATTCCAACCAGGGGATACGATTTGTGATATGTTTGCTGGTATTGGTCCTTTTGCAATACCAGCAGCACAGAAAGGATGTGTAGTTTATGCAAATGATTTGAATCCGGATAGCTTTCAATATTTGAAGATCAATGCAAAACTGAATAAGGTTGATGATCTCATTTTTGCATACAACATGGATGCTAGGACATTTATTTCCCATCTGATGGCAGTGCCATCTTATGAAAATGATTTAGAATCTAATTCTCCCACTCTTAAAGCATGTCAGAATCACAGGATACAGGCCTATGAGGAAACACAGGTTGCAGGTATTATGAGTATTGATTCACTGCCTGTCTGTTAGCATATAGTGTTTTATTGAACTCCTATTCTATGCAGTTGTGGTGAAGGAAGTGCCTGATAAGGTTTCAAGTGATCATGAGTTTGCACAAGATCAATGTAGGAAGGGAGATGCATTTGTAGCTGCCGTTAAAAGGCCATCTACTTGCTGTCAGGAAGGTATGATACCCTGGAAAAGTTTGAGCATCTTGAAGGCAGTTGGATGCATAAACAATAAGTTTAATTATCTTCTTGTTCATTTTATGAGCAGGAAATGGGAACCCCCATGGTGCTGCTATTTCTTCCACTTCTAAAAGAAAAGGAAGCATAAATAAGAGGCTGAGAGCCTCTGAATTGCCAAATACTAAGCCTTGGGAGCATGTTGATCATGTGATAATGAATCTTCCTGCTTCTGCTTTACAATTTCTAGGTATGATCATTATTTTTGAGACAAATCTCTGTCTCTTGTTTGTGAATACAATCTTTATGTCAGTGAACAAGGCTGTCAGTTTGTAGTTATCTGGCATCAATAACATCATTTGCGTCCCTGGTTTTCCCTTTCTCCCCACTCATTATAGAATATGAACTGTAATTTTACAATTCTTCTGGCATGTTCCTCCTCTATCTTCAAAATACTTTTGTTCTTTATTGTCAATGCTGTCAGCACTGGTTTCATTCACTGAGAACGACCTCATACTGATCCCATGTCTTCTGCTAGATCTTTTGGTTGTTAGCTGAGAATTTATCCTCTTCTTTACTAGGCAAAGTTCACAGTTCGTTTCATGATTGTTTTGTCGGACATTTCAATCTGTTCTGTTGTTAACTGTTTTTCTCTTTTCTTTTCCTTCCCACAGATTCTTTTAGCAGCGTTATTCAAAGGAAAGACTGGAAGGGAGCTCTTCCCTGTATCCACTGCTATTGCTTTATGCGGGCAACTGAAACCAAAGAATCTATTGTCTTGGTAATTTCTTTTTTGTTCTTTGATTTTCTTCTCATGAACAATTTGAGCCATCTTGGTGTGCTTACTGGGCCCTACCGCAAAAACTGTTTCTTTTAATGTTTAACATTTTCTTTTCCATTTAATTTTTTTAGTATTGTATTGTTATTATACCTTTTTGCAGGAGGCCGAGTCTACCATAGGTGCTCCTATCCAAGGCCCAATATTTCATAGGGTCAGAGATGTTGCTCCAAATAAGGTACATAAGATACTACTGAGATTTGGTGCTATTTTTTATTTAGAGATTTTTGTCATCATGCAAATTTAGAGGAATTTCTTAATCATGCAGGCAATGTTTTGCTTAAGCTTTAGACTACCAGAAGGATGTTTGAAAGATGCTGCCGCTAACCTTCATTCTGTCAATGGAGATTTATAACCAGTTATTTGAACGATTTTTTTCTTATTCTGACTTTCACAATCTATATATTCAGGATTATGGTGATCTTAGTCCTTTTACCCCATACATAAGTAGAAGCATAAAGGAAAAAC
Source organism: Ricinus communis (assembly GCF_019578655.1). Lineage (NCBI taxonomy): Eukaryota > Viridiplantae > Streptophyta > Magnoliopsida > Malpighiales > Euphorbiaceae > Ricinus > Ricinus communis. The sequence continues at coordinate 31,656,225 of NC_063258.1, forward strand.
TTAGCAGTAGAGACAAACTTCAGACTGATAAATGAACATGTCAAGGAAATCTATTACGATATTTCCTTTTTTATTTTCAATTTTGTCCTGAGTCATTAAAACGATGTAGATCAATTTCTTGTAATGGTCAAGTACTGAATCATTTATTAGAAAATGATTAAGCAATCTATGTTTTGGAAGTTTGTAGTATCTATACCTGTATATATATTCCCTACTTCACTGGTGGATTTATCCTTTGCTTTTTTGGATAAACTGGCGGTTTTGTCCTCAAAGTGAGCTTCATGTATGTATTTTTGGGGGGTAATGAAGGTTTTCTTCTTTTTGCTTTTTTGGTTGATTTCGCGAGGCATAATGCTTTTGATCTTTTAGAAAGGAGTTGTTTGCTAGTACTTTCTGTTCAGTCCTCACCTTTCCAAGTGCTCACTGCGAAGGACATCACCCTGCTTTGCTTTAGAAGTCAAGGGACAAGTCAAGCTACGGAAAACATCAGAATTCCAATATCATGTGATCATCTGGTAGCATGATTCTTGGAGAGCAGCAGCACTTAAATACTGTTTTGGCATTCTTTTGACGCTGAAACTTTGAAAAGCATGAATTTTCATTCGTGAGTTAACATTCCTTTTGAACGGATATTCAGTGCACTTTCGTATTTTGAATGTGTACCAGTTCAGCATGTCGCTTTTCCTGAAGAAATTACAACTTTCACTCACTAAAAAAGCAACTCAAATAAAAAGAGTAAAAAGTTCAGATGAGAGTGAAACACGTTTATTTAAGCTGGAAAGTTAGCATTTTTAAGATTCTTTTCTACAAAAATAATAGTAGTCAATGGCCTTTCAACCTAAGCAAATTACTTGGGTCCTCCAACTTGGAAAATTCTAATCCTATTTTGTGCGTCAATTGGACCTCTGTCTTTCCCATTTTGTACTGGGAATACCAATCTGCCAAGGGCGTTGCCTCAAAAAGAACGCAGACAATCAATCAGTTTTATTCAACCTGTGCTTTTTCCTCCAATGCATTTGTTGATTCTATCATTTTTTTTTTATACTTTATTTGGGCAACCCTCCATCTCATTTGGTTATTTTCGAATTATTGCACTCAACTGTTGAATGAGTAAAATGATATTTTAAATATTTTATATTTTAGAGAAATAATACATACTTCAAGTATTATATATACATATATTGAGAACTCAAAAATATTTTATATTTAAATAAAAAGTGAATGATGTATTTTAAATTTTCTAACTGGTCTATATTATATCACTCATTCAATCTTTAGATGTAATACACTCTAGGGTAGCTAAGGAAAACCCATTAGATATAATTATATAATGAAAATGGAAGAGTCATGTGTTTTTATAGACAACTTATACCCGAAAAAACATATGCAACATGATCATGCTCATCAGTTTACAATTATTCCAGACAAATATGTATATCTATCAAAATGGCTGTAAATTTGTATATATACATAATAAGCTCACAAATTCTGGTTTCAAATGTTGTTATAATGGTGGATCATGAACTTCGCAATCTATTTTGTTGCTGTGCAACCATGCTGAACGACAAGAGAAAAACAAAATTTTAATTCAAGAGAGTATAGTGAGGGACTAAATAAAATTTAAGTATTAGTAGACATAACAACATTGGGACACTTGTTGGCAAACGGGCTGTCATGCACCCATAACTAAAATAACTGAACTAAGAAACGCATCTTCCGTCCTTTTTTGCTAAAACCTTTTCTTTTTGATTCTTGCTCCAGAAACCACCTTGCCCTTAAAGCATCCCATTCAACACAAGTGTAGAGAAAGAGAGCACTCGCTTTCACACATTATAATTTCTGCAGCAAACAATCAACAACTTGAGACCCCACCTCCTTTTGGATTCTTTCCTTTTATCTTTCCATTGAATCTTGATTCTTGATCAACTTCAGGAAAGATTCATATACTCTAAAACCTTTCTAAAGATTCTTCAAGAAACAACAGAAATGGGGAAAAAAGAAGCATATAGTACTTGCATTTTGGTGATGTCTGTTCTCTGTGTCAGTTTGAGTACAGCCACTAGAGTCACTAGTGCTGGGGTGAACTGGGGAACCATGACTACCCAACTACTCCCCCCAGAAAAGGTGGTACATATGCTGAAACAAAATGGGTTTCAAAAGTTGAAATTGTTTGATGCTGATGAAAGAATCATGGCAGCTCTAATTGGAACTGACATTGAGGTGATGTTGGCTATACCCAATTACATGTTGCACCAGATGAGTGCTGATCCTGATGCTGCTGCTTCTTGGGTTGATTCCAATGTTACTAGTTGGTTGTACGACGGTGGAGTCAATATCAAGTTGAGTAACATTTTAGTTTTAACTTGTTTTCTAAATGGTTTAATTATTGTATTCTGAAATATGTTCTATTAATTGTCATCCTTCAGGTTCTTGCTTTCTTGAAATCACCCATGACTTAATTAGGATTCCTGTTGCTTGTCATCCTGTTTACTCCTGTGAGCATCCTTGTTTCTTATGATTCTTTGTCGTTGTTAATTCAGATCTTTGTATCTTGACCAACTTTTTTTCTGCTTGGATGTCTTTTCCCGCTCTTCTCTTTACCAGAGTGGGTGAGTTTGTTTCCCTTGATCCAGTCAGAGAGTATTACTCTTTTTGGGTTGTATGGACTCTGGCTCCTTAACCTGGAATACTAAGGTTGTCGAAGACCAGCAGTTGAATTGGATGTATGAGCTAAATCTGCCTGATATTTTCTTGAATTTTTGTAACTTCATTTTATTATTTTTAATTGCCTCAAGTCATTAATAATTTTTCTTTTCCCTAGCCAAATCTGCTTAACTTGGAGTGGTATGGTAGCAACTGTAGCTAACTCTATTCCTTATTGATAACTTAGATGGCAATTTTGGCTGGGTTAAACCAATTCATACGGTGATTGAATAATTAGGAAACTTGAACATGCTATCAATTGAAATGGCCTTGGCAATTGATCCTTGCAGGTATATTGCTGTAGGCAATGAACCCTTCCTTCAAGCATATAATGGTTCCTATCTGCGAGTCACATTACCAGCTCTCAGGAATATCCAGCATGCCCTCGACCATGCTAAAATTAATTCTCAGGTTAAAGTCACAGTGCCCTTCAATGCTGATATCTACTACTCTCCGGACGCAAACCCAGTTCCATCTGCTGGTGACTTTCGACCTGAACTTCGTGATCCTACAATCGAAATAGTTCAGTTTCTCCATTCAAATGATGCGCCTTTCACAGTCAATATCTATCCTTTCTTGAGTCTTTATTCCAATGAGTACTTCCCACTGGACTTTGCATTCTTTGAAGGAACAAACAAACCAATAAAAGATGGCGACTTGATTTATACCAATGTGTTTGATGCAAATTTTGACACCCTAATATGGGCATTAAACAAGGCAGGGTATCCTGATTTGAAGATCATTATTGGAGAAGTTGGTTGGCCAACAGATGGTGATAAACATGCCAATCTCCAATATGCTAAGAAATTCAACCAAGGACTAATTCAACATGTTCTGAGTGGAAAGGGAACACCGGCAAGAAAGGGTAAGATTGATGTTTATCTATTTAGCCTTATTGATGAGAATGCTAAAAGCATTGCACCAGGAAGCTTTGAAAGACACTGGGGGTTGTTTGAGTATGATGGGAAACCAAAATATGAACTGGATATATCAGGATTGAAAGAAGACAAGGGTCTGGTTGCAGTTGAAGGAGTGAAGTACATGCTGAGAAAGTGGTGTGTTCTAGACCCTAGTGCAAGTGATGTAGAAGAGTTGCCAGAGAGCATCAACTATGCCTGCAGTCTATCAGATTGTACTGCTTTAGGTTATGGGTCTTCATGTAATCATCTTAGTGTTGAAGGGAATGCTTCTTATGCCTTTAACATGTATTATCAGGTATTTGGGCAGAAAGATTGGGAGTGTGATTTCTCTGGACTGGCCATAATTACAGACAAAGATCCATCTGATGACCACTGTGAGTTTCCTATTATGATTGCTTATGGTCATTCATTGGCGAACCATGGAAGACTTCTCGATGTTTTACTAAGAATTGCAGCGGGGTGTCTGGTGTTTTTGGTGTTGCTGTAATGCTTGAAAATTTCATAATGACAGGAACAAGTACAAATATCGAACTCCAGGCATGGGGTAGGGGAACATTACATCAATGTCCCTAAGATTTTCCACGTTAAACACTTTGTCCCTTGCATTGTACTCCTTCGCATCTTAAAAAACTCGCATTAAAATGACTCTTCCTTCTCTAATTTATTTTTTTTCAATAGTCATTTTTCTCGACAAGAGTATTTTATTATTTCATTTTCTTTCTTTCTTTCTTTTATTTTTTTGAAGATTCATATTTTTTCTCATATTTATTTTTATTAATAAAAAATTAAATAGAAAATAAAGTAGAAATTAAAAAATATTATTGAAAGATACACACATTTTAAAAGAAATTAAAAATAAAAATTATTTATAATTAAAAATATATATAAACAGAATTGTTGGGATGCTCTTAGAATATAAGATTCTATATAGATGCAAAACACTCCTTTTTATTTCTTTTTATTAGTATTATTTTGGCTCAGTATAACAACATAAGACCATTATGCTCCACAAATGCCATAAAAAAAATTTCAGATGTATATTTTTATCTATATATTAAATTAATAGATTATTAATATATATTTATTAATTTTAAATAATTAAATATATCATTCTCAATATGTAAAAAAAATCAAATTATATATAATAAGAATTTTGATTTTTATAAATATTAGAATTAGGAATAAGCATAATTAGAAATCCATAAAAAGCACATATATATATAGAAAATTGAAATATCTATTTAATTCTATATCATGCTCTCATATCTTGGAAATGTAATTACCATTATAATTATCAAAATTTCATTGTGGTCATAAAAAAATTATTTTATCAATAATTTAATTTCAATATATGTTGTAGTATAGTAATTATCACAAGATATCGAAAGAATATTAATATTAAAATTTATAAAAATTATTATATTTAAAAAAATATGAGAGAGAAAATAAAATAAAATAGATAAAATTAAAAGAGATATTTTAATATTATGAAATGTATTGACTTACTAATTTGAGATTCATTTAAAAATTTTATTTAATTTTAATCATAACTAATTCCATACAAATTTGATTATATAGAATGCTAAATTGATTTGCATTCCATTTAAAGTATATTTAAATTCTTAAATAAATTTCATAAATTTTATAAATTTCAATCAAATACAGTAAAATCTGTCAAGAAAAATAGATCAAAGAAGAAAGAAATATATAAGAATTTTTTTTTATGTATTTTCCTCTTCTCTTGTTTATATAAAAGAAGAATTACGCGATGAAATAGTTTTAAGAAAATTCTTATTTAAATTTGGTATATGTTTCCATTTATACATCAAATCAATAGATGATTAATATATATTTATTAATTTTAAATAATAAGTTATTTGTCACCGTCCAATACCAAATTGTAAAAATCCAAATAAGAAATTTTTATGGTTTTAAATCTCATTAAATTGTTTTTTTTTTTACAGTTATTTGTTTTTCCTTTTTCTTTTAAAATTAAAAACGAAACTATTATTTTTAAAATGAAAATACCGATTAAGCTTTTCTGAATAATAGTTAAAATATTAATCAATTTTCTTTCTAAATGAGAGTAGGTATGATAATCACAATATAGACCAAAACGGCGGGCTTTAATTGACGAGCAACCGGTCCTTCGTACGTACCCGCGCAGGCAACCAGCTAGTAACTATTAAAACGGCTTCCTGTAGCCACAACGGTGCGTTTAGGATACAGAAGAAGAACAAATCAAAAACTCTATTAACCCCCCAAAAAGGAAAAAAGGAATAGCCATTTATCAGGTAGATCTAGATCTCATTTATTAGCTTTCTCCTTCATTCTATTCTGCAATTTTCCCCTATACCGCACTCTTATGAAATCCAATATTTACGGTTCCCACCGGTCTCGAATCTAAACGACAGCGTTAACGCCCAAACACGAATCGAAACATTCTTAATTTAGGGTTTTCAAATCTCTCTCTCTTGACTTATATATTTCTCCCTATATTTCTATAACCAAACAAATCATTATATTTATATATTCAATTCTTTTAATCGGATAGAATGTCGGTTGTGGCGCCGGGGAAATCGTCGTATAGGGATCGGACGCAAGAGTTTTTGAGCGTAGTGGAGAGGCTAAAAAAGTCGTTTTCATCGGCGAACAATGCAGCGGCATCGAGTACTAGTAGTAGTAGTAGCATCTCGAAGCCCGATGCCACGCGATCTGCGGTGGCGATTCAATCGGAGTTTAATAAACGAGCGTCTAAGATTGGATTTGGTATCCACCAGACTTCTCAAAAGCTGTCAAAGCTGGCTAAATGTAAGTTACTTTTGTTATGGGATTTCTGCAATTATATTATTTCGAAGTTAAGTAATTTATATATTTATAATCTTTCTAGGGTTTTTGCGTTCTGATTAACTTACGTGCATTAGTCGTTCAGTTGCCGTAGGCATAGGAATTTGTTTACAGATTGGTTTTAATGAAGCTTAGATCATCTCACATTGAGATTTTTTTACTTGGAATTGATAATGCAATGCTAGCTGTAATTGAAGGTAAAAAAAAAATAATTTAAAATTCACAATGCGCTTATTCTGTGCTAGGCCACAGTAATTCTTGCAATTTGGGTTTATTAACTGTTGGTATGCAACTGCGGCTATATACTTTTATTAATTTTGTTCTCTTTTTAATTTGATGAGATTCTGAGAAGATCACTTACGGCAACCTCCTGAAAATCAATAATTAAATTTGACTGATTCATGGAGTTGCAAATGTCGAAGCTGCATTTCTTAATGAAAACTGAAATCACATTTTTTTCTCATAATATGTTTTGCTGTCAATTATTAACATTAGATAGTTAATTGGTTCTTTTTAATTTATTAAGAGCTTGGTTCTGCCTCTCAGGAATCCAATAGATCTAAACGTATGTGGCAGTTGCAGTTTCAGCTTATGTAAAAAGATCTATGTTGATCTAAAGTACCAACTTGAATATGACATCAAACCATGTTTCTTCTAAAATCATCTACAAATGGGACACCATGGAAATGTGTGATTATGCCAGTATATTTTCCTGTGTTCTCTTATCTATTTTCTATCCCAGTTAATTGTAGTTTCAATTTCTTTGTAGATGTTTATTTCGGTTAAATTTAAAAGAAAGGCATTGAATTGAATTTTTAAGGAGATATTGGAATGTGTTGGTCATTGTGTGATTGGATATGTTCTGTATTAATGTGGTTGGTCCCCAAAAGTTTTTTTCTTAAATTTTTCCATGTATTTTCTTTAATTAGTGGCGAAGAGATCGTCAGTGTTTGATGATCCAACTATGGAGATCCAAGAGCTTACAGCAGTTATAAAGCAAGATATCACTGCACTCAATGCAGCTGTAGTAGACCTCCAACTTCTTTGCAATTCCCAGAATGAAAGTGGAAACATCTCAAGTGACACCACTACTCATTCTACCACTGTTGTTGATAATCTGAAGAACCGCCTGATGAGCGCCACAAAGGAGTTTAAAGAAGTCCTTACAATGCGCACGGAGGTTCATTAAATTTTTCTGCTCAACATGGCACATATATAAGGAGTTTGACTTTAGTGTTGTTGATGTGCTTTATGTTCTAACTTTGAGGTATTCTGTATCTTTACAGAATCTAAAAGTTCACGAAAACAGAAGGCAATTGTTTTCTTCAACTGCTTCAAAAGACTCTACAAATCCCTTTGTCCGACAGCGTCCACTAGCTTCCAGATCTACTGCTAATGCATCACCAGCTCCTCCTCCTCCATGGGCCAATGGTTCTGCATCTTCATCTCAGTTATTTCCAAGGTATATTTAACAAAACAACTATGTGGTGTCTAGAATTTCTGATCGGAAACTTCTATCTTTTCTGTTTTTAGGACTTCTAACTTTCCGTTGCATGAATTTCTCTGTTTTGTTAAATGTTAAACCTTTTAGACAAGGATGTTGCAATTGATAGCTTTAATGGGTGTTTTCTTTGATTGCGGAGCTAAATTCCCAATATTTGTCTCACTAAATTTGTGTTTCTCTTTCTTTCCAGCAAGCAGACAGATGGTGAGTCACAGCCGCTTTTGCAGCAGCAGCGTCAACAGCAACAGCAGATGGTTCCACTGCAAGACAGTTACATGCAGAGTAGAGCTGAGGCTCTGCACAATGTTGAGTCCACCATTCATGAGCTGAGCAATATCTTTACACAACTAGCGACCATGGTTTCTCAGCAAGGAGAGCTTGCAATCAGGTTTGTTCTTCATTATAATGTCCATCATCCAAACTAGCATGATCTTGTAATTTGTTTTTTTGTTCTATGTTTGGATGTCCACATATTGTTCTCCTCTTAATGGTGGCAGTACTTCTTTGGTTCCTCTCAGTAAAAACAGTTTTCTTACTAAAGGGAGCTGGACTGTTGACTGCTATATGTTTTGGTGCAATCACTAGACTTCGTTTGATGCATGAGCCAACAAAATGACACAGCTCTAACTGAATCTAGATGAAAAATGACAAAGTGCTTTAGATTTTTTTCATTATTGTTTAGATTGAGCAAATAGTCAGCAACTCACCAAGGACAATACCATGACTTGCAGGATTGATGAGAACATGGACGACACACTATCAAATGTAGAAGGGGCACAGAACCAACTGGTCAGGTATCTTAACAGTATTTCATCCAACCGATGGTTGATGATCAAGATATTCTTCGTATTGATTGTATTTCTCATGATTTTCTTGTTTTTTGTGGCTTAAAATATACTAGAAATGGAAAATAAGGACCATATAGAGTTTCTTCTTTTGTCTCTCCTTTGATGGATTCCTTCTTCCCCCGTAATTGAGAATGTAAAGAATGTCTTGTACTTGATGTTGAAAGATAGGGTAAAGGGACCTGCAGAATTTTTGGCGGATCTTTGTTAATTTATTGAAGGAATCATCCCTGTATGTATGTCTGCGAGAAGGATTACTATTCTGCAGCAAAACTGCACATATTTTCTGATTCCTGTATGTGCATGGATCCAAATTGGCCTTGTTTTATATTTATAGAATTTAGCAAATAAAGTCGTGTCATTCTATGTAGCCCGTTGGATGATAAGATAATCTCTACTGCATGTTAATTATTTAAGTGATGATAGTGTATAGAAAAAATAATTTCTTTTTCAGTCGTTATATAGCTAACTATTAATATAATGGGCATCTTTAATATATCTTTTTATGTTATAAAATTAATCAATATAAAATTAAATAATAATTTAATAGAAATTATAATTGATAATATATCATATAATATGGAAAATTGTTATTAATCTATTAATAATATGTTGAAAATGACTAATATTCTTAAAATAAAAGTTATTGTTTAATTTATTATTTAAATTATAATTATTAAATTATGTTTATTTAATCAGAGGATATAAATTCGATAATATAATAATTTCAAAAGAACATAAAATTACACATTGTTTTAAAAACTAATATACATATCAAATATTTTTGTGTTAAATTTTCTATCTTAGCATGCATATGGATGTATTCTATTATTCCAAAATTTTAATTGTACCTTTTTTAGAAAAATTAGAATTTAATTAATGATTTGATCAATTATTTTATTATATTCAGTTCAATTCGTAATCAAGTAATCCATGTCCACTTGCAAAAACTTATCTTAAATCTCTAAAAGCTACAAATGACAAATCATTGATTCCAATACAAAACCAAGAAGAAAAGAACCCTTGTCATCCATTATCGCCATATCAACAGCCTTGCCGTACATCGCTCCCTATTCAGAAGGTAATTTACACATGCATACCATTTGATAGGCACATGACAGATTCACTCAAAACTAATTCACATGTCTGCGAATTCCTATTCACAGACTAAAGCAAGGCGTAAATCGACCCAACCCCGATTTATCAATAACTAATTCTCATTCCTCTAAAAAGAAATTAGAAGAAGAAGAAGAATCAACAGCAGTAGAAGAATTTGATTAAAGAGAAGACTCAAGCTCTGATCATCAAGTTTTAGTCGGTACAGAAAGAGAAACTGAAATCACTTATCCGAGAAGAAGAACTCAAAATGTTCTAAAGTCCCTCGGTGAAATTATTCCAAAAAGGATGTGATAGAATAGAGATTGACAGACAATTTCAGAATTTTGGTGAGAAAACTAACAGGTTTGGTTATTTTATGTTTCTTGAAAGCTTAGAAAAAGAGTGTTATGAACGAGGGTCATAATATTAGTGTGGTTCTAAGCAGATCCCACCCCACTGCTAATGGACGCATTAACAGCATCAGTAATAAAAAGTTAAATTAAACATTTTAAAAATATTTAGAGCTTAAATGAAATTGTTTAAACATTTCGATGGTTAATTATAATATTAGATAAAAAATCAAGAGCTTATTTATATTTCTTTTACTAAGAAAATTATTAAACTAGCCCTAAATCTATCTGTACTCATGTTAACATTTCTAAATTAGCCCTTACTTAAAATTTTTGAGATAAAATTAAAGTTTAGCTCCTAAATTTCGGGTCAAAGGTTAAATTTGCCATTTTAACCTTTGAATCGTGGCGTTGGATTATAAAATTAGATTTAAATCATATTTAATTTAAAGATGAAGTAAATTTATAAAAATTTTAAAGATATATATATTAATGAAATTTATTATTAAAATAATTTTTTAACATCTATAAAGTGTATTCCACGTATTATATCAACCACGAATTACAGTTTATTTAAGATAAAAAACTATATGCATTAAAAAAACAAAAGTCGAGAGGATCAATACGGCTTTTGACTATAAATATGGGGTTAAATTGGACATTTTAATCAGAATGGTTCATGTCTAATATAATGTAAACGGTACAATGCTTATGGTAAATTTAGTTCGTTTACCTTTTTCTTTTTCTTTTTTTAAACAAATTTTGAAGTAACACAATTCTAAGTTTCTCATATCAGCAAAGAAAAGTCATCACTATACTGCTACTCATGGACTGAATTAATATATCAAATTAAAATAAATAAAAGTAATTATATAATAATTTTATTTTTACTAAAGAAATATTTTATGCATCCAAATTAAATATAAAAAAATAGTACATGGGTGATTAAAATATGCAGCTCAGCTTGTAGTTGTACCCTTCATCTACGGTAACAAGAAACAAGAAATGAATTCAACCTCATAAATATAAAGTGCATAACGGCAGCGTATCACCCGACTGTTAAAGGCACCGTCAATCATATCCCTGTCCCTACAACAGTTCAAAAATCTAAAATAATAGCGGGGCATTTGAATTTGAATTAGTAACGGGCTAACGGCCTCCTTCATTTTCTTTCTTTTACTCTGCCATTTTCCACACCATTCACCACCACAGCACAACACTACACAACAAAAATGGCTTCTCTCACTCCAGGAATCCTCCTAAAGCTCCTCCAGTCCATGAACTCCACAACTCGCGTCACCGGCGACCACCGCTCACCTCTCCTTCAAGTGACCGGCATAGTCCCTGCCCTTGCCGGATCAGATCTCTATTCTAACCAAGGCTTCTACGTTCAACTCTCTGATTCTCTCAACTCTACCTACATTTCCCTCTCTGACCGCGACAACGATCTCATTCTCTCTAATCGCCTTCAACTCGGTCAATTTGTTTACATCGATCGGTTCGAATTTGACTCTCCTGTCCCTAGGGTTTGTGGCATCCGTCCTATAGCCGGCCGCCATCCTTTTGTTGGGACACCTGAGCCACTAATTGCGCGGATTTCTGCATCGAGGAAAGACTTTGTTATTCAACCTGTGGATAATTCTGAGTACACGGTGGATCCCATTGCTGTTTATTTGGCTAACAAGAAATTTGATGACTCGGCAAGGAATGAGAAAAAACAAGTTAAGAGCAGTGAAATAGTAAGACAACCACTTGCGCCGCGAGATAATATTTCAAATTCGGATGAAAATAAGGTGCCTCAGAGATTCTGTTCCCCGGGTGGAGCAAAAAGATCAGTCTCTGTGGGGAAGAAGAATGTGGTGGAACGAGATCCTTCTCCTGCGGGAAAAGGGAAGAGATCATCATCCCCAGCGCCTTCAAAATGTGTTGTTCCGAGCTTGGTGGCAGCACGAGAGGAGAACAGGAAGGTGTCAAGGGAGCCAGCCATTATTGTTCCCTCAAGGTATAAGCAGCCATCGCCTAGCAGGACTAATCCACGAAGGACTTCGCTTTCTCCTGGGAGGAGGTTGTCTGGTGGAGTCAAAGTATCTCCTGTTGTGGCAGATTCTGCTGGTAAGAAAGCTATTCCCGGGATTTCAGAGGCAGTTATCGCCTCTGCAAAGAGTACTAGTAGCAGCAGTAGTAGTAGGAAGAAGAGTTGGGATGAGAAGCCAGCTATGATTGGTTCAGGAGAGCTGAAAGAGAGAGGTGATGTGAAGAAGAAGCAGCCAGATCTGCAAGCAATTTTGAGGACTCAGGTGAATTCACTTATATTGCTGAGAATTTGTAGAATTGTAATGTTTACTTGTTGGGCTTCTATATTTCTTGTTTCTCTGAGTATTTGTTTATTCTCTAAGGTTATGTTTTTAGAATTTTCTTTATTAGACTAATCATCTGTTTCAGTCTCAATCAAACAATTAAATTCAGACTAAACTATAATGACTTAATATGTAAATATGGTCTGCGGAAATCAACAGCTGATATCTTCCATTTAAATACCTCCTTTTAGGTTGATTTATTTCCTCCATATCTACCTTATGTATACTTGATATATCTGTTCCAGTTGTCTATTTCCCTTTTAGACTAAGGGTGATGTGCTTCTTTTGTTTCGGGAATCTAATCTTTCAGTGGATGTTTCAGGCTGCCCTCTCTAGGCGTCTAAGTGATGCAAATAGTCGACAATCTAATCAGGATGATGATTCCTCAAGCAACGAGACAACAAAGAGTGATTCTCCAGAAGCTCGGGACAAAGAGAAGCCAACTTGCGCTGCTTTGGGTTTCACTGTACACGAGAAGAAATGGACTGATGGCAGTATTTCTTTGGATACAGTCTCTGAAGAACTTGCAAAACTTGGAAAGGTAAAAATATGGAATCTAATTCTTCCTGTACTTGTGTAGGAAGTTAGCACCAGCTTCAGTTTGTAATCACCACATGTTTGTGAATTCACATGCTTATAGCGAACCTTCAGAAGCCTGATGGTTTAGTTGAGGCAAGAATTGCTGAATATAATATGTGTAAAAGTAAGTCAGTTATAAATTCTCTCATTTTGACTAAATGCAGGAGGCAATACAAAGGAAGGTCCTTGCTTCCGCAGCTGCCGCTGAAGCATTGGAGGAAGCTATTGCTACTGAGACTATTATAAGGAGTTTAAGGTATGCTAGTGAAATCTCTCTTCTGCACATGCATTTTGAATTTCCAATTCCATACAACATTAGCAACATTTGACATTTTAAATTATTCATTTACACATCAATAAGGTGTCTCCTAAAAATCTGTTTTGTGTTTTAATGAATATAGTTGTAGTATAATGCGAACATAATATTATCCCATCTACCAATTGCAGTGTATTTTCAGAACTTTCTTCTATATCCAAGGCCGGGAATCCTTTACCAACAATTGATAGATTTTTCTCAATTTATGATGACGTTGTGAAATATACTGTGACTGCTGAGTCAGTTGCTGCTAGCCACTCGTCTGATCAGACCACCATTCCGACTCAGCAATCAAAGTCTGCTTCTCTATGGGTTGAAGCTGCTTTAGCGACTGATCTTGAGATTGTTTCCCTGCTGCACAGTAAGAGTAGTGATCCTCCAACTACTCTGCCAAGAAGTTTGTCCAAACGACAGTCTTTAAAGGCTAGTTCATCAGCAGCAGTGGATCCTATAGTTGGAGTTTGGACAAGGGGCAAAGGAATGAAAGAAACAGTAGAACTTGCAATGAAGTTGCAGGCTGAGATGCAATTATGGTTTGTAAGGTTTGTGGAGGAGTCCCTGGATGCAAGTTTTCGTGCATTGGGGGAACGTAGTACTGATGGAATTAAAGCAATGCCTTTAAGCTCTAGCTCCATTGCAGCTATCTTACCGCAGTTGAAGAGGGTAAATGATTGGTTGGACCGTATAGTGTCAAAGAACGATGAACTTCTTATGCAAAAGATTGAGAAGCTGAAGCGAAAAATCTATGGCTTTGTCATTCAGCATGTTGGAACAGCCTTTGATAACTCCTCGCAGGTTGCTTCCTCTTGATATATGCTATTTAATTATTTATCTGTTCTTTTCTCTTTTTTTAAATTGTTTTGACACTGCACTTTTAGAAATTCTCGCTTGTTTAAATTTACTTAAACAAGAAATGCTGCTCTAAAGCAATTTGTTTTGTATCATTTTATGTTTTCACTTCTTCTGCTATTCATTGGCTAGTGCTTATTTGTAGATTCGTTCTGAGAATTAAAGTTTATAGCTATAAGTTTCCTTTCAATTTTCTTCCTCTTACTGGCAGGATCAATACACCCTTTTTAAAGGAATAGGCACATCTCCATTCAATTTCTTTTGTGCTATTGTTACATTAATGGAACTTTTCTATTTTTTCAAGCAAGATTTCCATGTGTGACCCCATGACAAGATTTACTTGAAGCACATGTATCCAAAGCCTGCTGTTTTATGCTTGTATGTTACCAATCAACTTTTGAGTTGGGGGGGGAGTTCTGGATTTTCTCTAGATAAGGTGTGAGGATAAAAAAAGGCTTGTTTGTTTTTCCGCCATTGGACCCTAACAGCACAATAAATTTGATTTCGTTTTTTTCTTTTTAATACTTTCAATTAATCTGGTACTAAATTCTTGTTTATAATGCTATAACAGAGCCCAGAAGCCAGAAGTTATTGCATATGCATGCTTTAACCCTGTTGCTCTCTTAGGTAGTTATTAACTAGCCCTATACTTTTATTGACTTGTTAACCGTCTTTCTAACTTTAGTTAATTCTTACAAAAATAAAAATTAAATATCATTTTATTGAATAATATTATTAATAATACAATGGATAACATCATATAATAAATTTTTTGAATTTCGAATTTAAAATTAAATAATTTATAAATTGATTAAGTAATGATATCTATAGATTTATATCCATAAAAGTAATATTAGATTTAGACAGAGGATAAATGATAGTATGTTTTTATTTATATTTTAATTATTTTTATATTTTTGATAAAATTAGATTTATAATATTATATTCTTAGTTAATGATATATTTAATATATTATACTTAGAGAAAATGTTTTAATAATATATCTTAATAACTCTATATTTTTAATTTCTAATTTATTTTGATATAAACTCTTAAATATGATATATTGTTTTAGCCTTATAATAAATTTACATTTTTACACTTTTTAATTTAAAATGAATATTCCTAAAAATAGTTTAATAATTTTTGAGAAAATGTGATAGCCAGATAGGTTTAATATTTATTCTTCAAATGGTTCATTTATACGCATAATAAAAAATACATATTTTTAAAATATATTTAATTCATAAAAACGAAAAAACTATTAAAGAAAACTATCTTTTAATACCAGAAAAACATCTTTTTAAATATAAAATAGTTTGCCCCATGTGGGACCAAATCCTTTGCATGCCTGACAAGTGTCCTCTTCCCTTACCTTCTTATCCACCTGTACATTGCAACACTCACTCACATATAGACCTTCCCAACTAAATGCCAAGAGCAATCTCATCATATCTCAAATTCAGTCAATTTTTTCATAATACTATTTTTAAATAAATAAAATAACTTATAATAATAAATATTTATATAAAATTATTTAAAATATAGAAATTAAGTAAATAAATATCTAATTTTACATACAATAATAATAATATAATTGTCCGATCACCAAATAGTATGGATGTAAAAATTTACTATTTATTATAAATTATATACAAAATTAATATAAAAAGTCTATAATAAATAAATATAATAAAATATAATATTACTTAAATAAATAAGTTAGATAAAAAGTGTTTTAAAATCAAATTTATAAAATTAGTGATTAATTAAAATTAAATTAGTTATAATTATTTATTAGTCACATAAAATTTTTAAATCAAATACCTTTTTCTTTTAATTAATAATAGTATACATGGATATTAATTATACACTTTCAGAAATATTCCTTTTTAATTTAATATATGACGTATACAAGATTTGTCAAGAAAAAACAATGAACAGAAGTTAAGAAAAATGCACAAAATTAGTGCACATTAAAAAGAGATCTTCGTTGGACAATAGTATGTTACTAGGTATAAATCATGCAAATAATGTGAATTCTCGAACAATTAATGCTAAAGAAACAAATTAACTGAAATGGTCCTCATTTAAGTAATAACATTTTTTTTATTTAGTGCTAAATAATTAAAAACATGTGAAGATAATTTTTTTATGTATCTAGAAAAAAATAAAATATTTTATGTATAATAAAATTCTAAATAAGAAATTTTGATATATAACTAAAATATATAGCTATTTTTAAAAAATATAAAAAATATCATATTGATCAAATCAATGTACCGTGGCTTATATATATTAAATCTAAATTGTAAGTTAATTTATAATATAAATTGTAAAATAAAATTATGTTTTTTTGTTGAATTTGTATTAATAGATTATTATTAGTAGGTGTTATATGTATTTTATTTAATAAAAGTGGTTATAATAAAAAAAATTGTAAAATGATATTTTACTCTCATTAAAAGGAAAAATTCTTTGAGTTTTAGCTAAAACATTAATAAGAGATATATTTTCTCATTCTAGTTTAATTTCACAATATTTATCTTTCTATCATAAAGTGATAATCCGTTTATAATTTACAATGTACGATGTTTTAATTAATATATTTTATTATTTTTATAATATAAAAAAGTGTATTTTTTCTATAATTATTGATAAAGTTAATAATTAAAAAGAGGGGACGAGTGCAATAATTTAGCACATATGATACGAGAAAGAAAAAAACGACTATCTATTTTTATCCACGTTTACTCATAATAACCCTAGCGAAGTGCCCATCCACGTTGGCCCCTTCTTTTTTTCCTCACAAGAGCGCAACACAAACAGAGTGAGTTCCGTTTCTTCTTCTCCATCAAATCAAACCCAAACAGAAGCACTTCAAGCTCCGTACCTCCATTAACTCCTTCCCCCTTTACAGCACCAAAACGAACCGTCTGTTGCCTTCTGTTATCTGTTTTTACATTTTTATTTTAAACGAACAGTTTTTACATTGCTCTGGATTTGACGGGATAGAAAGATGGCGGGTAAAAAAGATGAGAGCTTGAATAGTAAAAACGTGTTTGCAGCACTAAGTAGTTTAAGAAAGAAGAAGAAATCAGAGAAAGAGAAAAACGGATCCTCCAACACTGATTTGGAAAAGAAGGGAATTGTTGAAAAGAAAGTGTTTTGGGCTCCGGCCCCACTCACCGTCAAATCATGGGCTGATGTTGATGATGAAGATGATGACGATTATTATGCTACCACTGCCCCACCTGTGCCTGTCTGGGGTGGCGATACACTGGATTCTAAGCAGGAAAAGGAGGACGAGGCTGTTGTGGAGGTACTACTAGTAAGGGCTTTTTGTTTTAATAATAAAAAATTTATTTTTAATGTTTTATTTAGTTATGGTGTAATTGTTTGAATTTTTCAATTATAGATGTGTTTGATTGCATGAGATAAAGCATTGTTTGTTTATTTCTCTTCTTTATTTATTTACTTGTAAGTACTTATCGTTGGCTAATAATTTCTGGGGAACAAAGTTTTAACTTTTTTAGTTGTTGGCTAATGTATTTTTTTCTGTTTTAAGAAAAATGATTTTGTCGAGTGATAAAACTTTCCTTACATGGATTTCTGCTTTGGTTGATGTTACGTGTTCAATAGTTATGTCAAGATGGATTTTATCTTTTGATGTTTGATTGGTTCTTACATTGTTTTCACAATGTTCTCTGCTTTTTCTTTTTGGACTTCTTATACTCGCAATTGCTATCGATATGTTAGTTTTACATTAAATTTTCTGCTAACCTGCCAGGCTGTCATGATTGGCATTTGGGGCTAATAGAATGGTGTTTTGGAGATGCTATGCATTTGGTGCTTTAAGTTTTGCTGTTACCGTTCTTTGAATAATTTTGTTTGATAATTTTCTCACAAAAGTTTTATTCTTAAATGTAAACTATACTTTATATCTCAGGAAAGTGAAAGTGAGGTAGAAGGTCTTGATGAAGTTGATGACGATGTTGAGGAGGATCATGAAAATGAACATGAGCTTGAGGCGCCCGTATTTATTAAGAAGCCTCCAGAAGAATCAACACGCAAAGAATCTGAAAGGCAGCTTTCTAAGAAGGAACTGAAGAAAAAGGGGCTTCAGGAACTTGATGCAGTTCTTGCTGAGCTGGGATATAATAAACAGGAGACCAGTAGCCAAGATGATTTCCATGGTAACTTCGCATTTGTTTAGTTTTACATTGGTTTGTCATATCTGTCAGTTCTTTTTCTTGTCGTTTGTTTTTGGTGTCCGACTGAGATGTTTGAATGGACTTCTTTGCTGATGTAATACTGTCTAAACATATAACTCCTTTTGTTTTCTGAAATTGGAGCTTAAGAAGTTGGGAGATTTCACCTCTTTCTTTGAAATGTTCTTATCCCAACCATTCTTTTCCATGTCTAATTTTCATGTGATTGGAGGGGTCCCCTTACAAACTATATAATGCCTTTTTTCTTATTCTCTTTAAGCATTTAGGAGGCTTAAAGAGAAACAGCATTTGTATAACATTGACAATTCAACTATCATGCGCATGGTTATCTTTTTCCCTGAGATAATGCTTGCTTTGATTTGTGGTCGAGCTGAAAACTTAGTTGTACTTGATTAATTTGCTATGCAGTATTTCTTACATGAAATAATTTTCGTCTTAATGCAGTTGTACAAGAGAAGAAAACAGAGAATGATAGAGAGGTAGAGAAGAAGGGTAATGCACATGGCGAGAGCAAAAGTTCGAAAAAGAAGAAAAAGAAGGAAAAAACGTCAAAGGAGGCAAAGGAATCCCATGGCCAGCCTCATGATGAAGATGTTGGGAATGGGATACATGAAACTGCTGAGACAGAGCAGGTCGATGATGCGCCTGCTGTTGATGTGAAAGCACGTTTGAAGAAAGTGGCGTCCGCAAAGAAGAAGAAATCTAGTAGAGAGACTGATGCTGCTGCACGAGCTGCTGCTAGTGAAGCTGCTGCGAGGAATGCAAAGCTTGCTGCTGCAAAGAAAAAAGAGAAGAATCACTACAATCAGCAGCCGGTTCGGTAAGCCGGCAAAGTGTTTTTTTTTTTTCTTTGCTTCTCTTTCTCATCCTTGAACATGTACTTATTAATTTTGTCAATGGGTAATAAGATATCAGGTTCTCATCTTTTGAAAATGACTTTCAACAGGTTTCTTGGTTTTAAATTAGAGGATAGAAAGATTCTTAGTTCTTCTTCTTCTTGGATAGTTTAGTGAATCCACATATTTTGGAAGAGCATAATCTAGTTGTCCATCTTTGCATATATTTTAACTGATATTCTTTTGCCCGAACGACACTTATTTTGGTATCATTTAGAGGTTTTAGCATCTATAACTGTGCATGCCAAATATAAAAGATTTAGCAGATGACGGTGGATCTATACTGGACGAAAGGCAGTTATGAATTATGGATTAGTTCACTGCCTGCCAGTCTTGAAAAGATGTATTTTCTTTGAGAATTGATGAGCATTGTCACTTGCAACTACTGGCTGACAATGATTCATCAATGAGCTTCCACTCAGGTAGAGGATTGCAAATTCCTGATCCCTGGGATTGGATGTAGTTTTAAGCCTCATTTCTGTTTATCTACCATCAAATATTTTGTTATCTTGTTTCTACCCCTTTCCTAAGGGTAATGAAAGAGACCTGCCTTTTGTTGGCCATGAAAGATTGCATTTTCTTCTACTTGTACGTTTCTGTGTTGAAAGCATGCATCTCAATGGGAAAATTACTGTCACATATTCTGGTAGTGCTAGACTAATAGGCCTTCTATAACATCTTACCGGGCTTGAGAGCAACACTTTAATGGCCCATTTCTTGATACTTCATACTTAGCATTTGTTAAGACTTGCTGAGGCTTCAAGTTCAACAACCTTCAATTCATGCATTTGTTGTGCACCCATATACATGCTATTTATCTTGCGATGGATAATGAAGAGCCATGAAAACTTTTAAAGGGGGCAGAATTGTGACTAGAGATAAATCTTAGCACGATTGATCCAAGTAAATTCTAGTTGTGCGGAGCATGAATAATTTCGCTGTCAACTGTTCCAGACCAATAAAACTTGGAAAAGCCTTCCGTTGGTATAGCTCTGGTGTCTTTGCATTTCCCAGAAAATTCTCTCTTCTACAAATTGCAGTTGCCTGGTATGATCTCTCTCAACCCAATCATGGCTTCTTATGTGCAAGAGCTGCATTTTTCTCACCTAAACATCCCCATAACTATTAGCAATATAGTTCCGATCGTGCCTGCGGGTCCCATACCAGCTGTCTCAGGTGATAGCCTTTACCTTTCAAATCTTGATGATATGATTGGAGCTCGTGTATTCACCCCAACAGTATATTTCTACAGAGCAGATTACTTAGATTCTGATAGAAAATCTGTCGTGAAAGCATTAAGTGATGCTTTAGCCTGTGTTTTAGTTCCTTACTACCCTTTATCTGGTAGGCTGAGAGAAACCAAGAATGGAAAGTTGGAGGTCTTTTTTGGACCAGAGCAGGGTGCACTTCTTATTGAGGCATACTCAGAGATGGCCTTAGCTGAACTAGGAGATCTCACGGTGCCAAACCCAGCATGGGCACCATTGATTTACAGGTTCCCAGATGAAGAACCTTACAAATTACTTGACATGCCTTTGCTTATTGCTCAGGTGACTCTGTTCAGCTGCGGTGGCTTTAGCCTAGGCTTGAGACTCTGCCATTGCATGTGTGATGGCATTGGCGCTATGCAGTTTCTTGGAGCATGGGCAGCCACAGCCAGGTCTGGCACCTTGGTGACAAATCCTGAACCCTCTTGGGACAGGGAAGTTCTTCAGCCTCGCAACCCGCCAATGGTAAAATATCCTCATATCGAGTTTATGAGAATAGACGATGGCTCAAGCCTAACAATGTCTTTATGGCAAGGAAAGCTTGTACAGAAGTGCTACCGAATCAGCCGAGAGTTTCAAACTCAACTGAAATCTCTAGCTCAAACAAATGAGATGTTTGCCTGCACTACTTTTGATGCCATGGCAGCTCATATTTGGAGGTCATGGGTGAAAGCTATAGATGTAAAACCACAAGAATATAAGCTTAGGTTAACATTCTCTGTCAATGCTCGTCATAAGCTTAAAAACCCGCCATTAAAAGATGGATTCTATGGCAATGTGGTATGTGTAGCATGTGCAGTCAGCTCTGTGTACGAGCTTGTCAACGGAAGGCTTGCCGATACTACCCGTTTAGTACGTGAAGCGCGGATTAGTGTCTCAGAGGAATACCTGAAATCAACAATAGATTATGTGGAGGTGGATAGGCCACAAAGGCTTGAATTTGGAGGGAAATTGTCAATAACACAATGGACAAGATTTTCCATGTACGAGTCTGCAGATTTTGGGTGGGGAAGACCAGTTTATGCAGGTCCAATAGACCTGACCCCAACGCCACAAGTCTCAGTATTCCTGCCAGAAGGAGAGGCTGACCCCAGTGGAAGAATGGTGGTCTGCATTTGCTTGCCTGAATCTGCAACCAGTAGATTTACAGAGTATTTGTGTTGTCTTGATTATTCAACTGATGAATATGTTAATATGAAAAAGCTGCTATAGTAAAGGTTCTAAATAGGTAGCACAGCAACAAGAGTGCTACCTAGTTTTATTAGTTACAAAACTATAAAAACCTTTTAAAACTTCAGTGACTGTTGATAATATCATTAGAAGCCAGTGTGATCGTCATGATTATGGCTCAAAATGTTAGCAAATATGAGTAATTTTCTTATTTGGTTTTTCATAACTAATAAACATCTGTATAAAATTTAGCGGTTAGATTAGGTAAGCATATAACTAGTTTGCTGCTCTGACTAGACCAGGAAGTGACCATCATTTCTGATTGGTAATCAAAGGATAAACGGTTACTTTTGTCATAATTATTTCTAACTTTGTTCATCCCTTTATGCTGTTAGAAATCAAACTCTACCAGCGTAAAGTTCTTTGCCCCTGATCATTGAATAGGTAGAAGGGTAACCTGTTGAAGAAAAAGAATAGACAAAAGGGTAAGGTCAGTGTTTTGCAGTTAAACTTGTCTAAGAGGAATGGCATTTATTGACTGCCTAACCTAATGATACCAATTAATGACCATATGATATAAATGCTATGACCTAGAACTAACCAAACCTTTGCAATGCTACTAAATTCACCAAAAAATCAAGTGTTAAAAGGGTTGTTTTTGGTTCCTTAAACATTTAACTTTAGTCATTGTTTTGGATAGAATTACTTTACTTTAAATTAAGGTGAGTATTCGATTGGTTCGGTTCACAACTAAATAAACTAGTTTTATTGTATAAATCATCTAATGAAACCTAATGAAGCTTATAGAAGAAATGGTTTAATGGCGCTTTTTTTTTTTAATCAGATAAATAGAATTGGAATATGTTAATTGTTAGAGAGAATAATAAATTTTTAATTGTGTCATTATAGATTTCATATTTTCTTTTTTTAATTTTTTACTTTAGATAATTAACATC
This sequence comes from Ricinus communis, assembly GCF_019578655.1. Lineage (NCBI taxonomy): Eukaryota > Viridiplantae > Streptophyta > Magnoliopsida > Malpighiales > Euphorbiaceae > Ricinus > Ricinus communis. Next base: position 31,679,115 of record NC_063258.1, read on the forward strand.
ACAAAAGGTAACATGAAAAATAAAAGCCATTAACTAAGCCTCTAAATTAGACATTGTGGAGCTCATTAGCAATCTTGATTTCGGGAGAATCAAGCGAGCTAGACCGCACGTAGACAAAGTTTGGAGATAAAACATAACTCACGTGACAAATGGCTTTAGGCCCGTACATACCTGAAGGAGATGGATGTAGAGCATGGTGCTCCGTAATCAAAATCAAAAGCTATTTGCTCTTGTCATCATTATTTCTGAGTTCGGCCATCCCTTCATCATGCGGTTATGGATCAAATTCTAACAGTAAAACAGGCTTTTACATAATTACATCTTATCATTGAAGAAACAGTAAGGTAAATCCAATCTTTATTTATAGGGTAAATACTATTTTAGAAGTTGATTAATTCAGATTCATTATATGGATTAATAAAATAAAACTCAATTAAGTTAAAGTCATTGTCGTAGCAATTTCTATGATTTCAATTTTTTTTAAAATAAATGTAATAATTAATAGATAATAATTATATAATTAATTGTATTGTAATTAATTAAATATATTTAGAAAAATCTCGATATTATTTGTTAACTGGCAATTACATTAATGAATATTTATTTGAGATAAAAAAAAAAATCTCATTATTTAGTTCCACTAATCAACAAACAAATAAAGTGGTTTTCATGATTATTCTCAAATAATTTTCATGACATATCAATTTGAAGGAAAAGGATTCCACTTTCTTTTTGGTTTTGGCCCCAGAAACTTTTCACTTGACCACAGATCCATTTTGATCCTTGAATATTTTTAGTTGAGTGTTTCAATTCTTTATTAAGCATACGTCGACTTGACATATTCCAATTGAATCTTAAATCGTCCTACAAATAATTTTGTTTTAAACAAAAAAGATCAAGATTTTGGTGCAACTTTATTTATTTCTTATTTTATCAATAGCGTAAAATTAGAAATAAAATTTAATTTAGCTCTCAAATTTTATTGTGAGATCCAATCTATTTTTTTATATTTTTATGGCCAATTTAATCACTAAATTTTTTAAATAGATTCAATATATAGTCTTTTTATAGGAGCGTAGAAATGAATGTGCTATAGAGTTCAATCTGGCTACTTAACTTTTAATATAAGATTAATTTGATTACTTAATTTTTTGTGCGGCTCAATTTGACCCTAATAAATAATTTAAATTATAATTGACTTAATTATATAATTAAATTTATATATTTTAAATTTTGAATTAGTTGATAGAAGTCACGTGGAGACTAATAAAATAGTGACAAAGCCAGTGTTGGATTATGAAATTTTATATATGCTTTTATTTTATAGTGAACATGTTGGTAATACTTAATTGATTTGTGAAAAAATAATGACCGTGTTGGTGAGTTAGTTTCGATGTTTTATTGATTTGTAATACTTAAAAAAAATATATTTATTTTTAACTTTTAAGTTAAAAAAGAATAAAGTTCAGTTTATTCTTTTAATTTGTCTCTCGAGTTTAATTTTGTCTTTAAATTTTGCAATCAGTCTCAATTTGACTAACTTATTATGTTTTTGTTATAGCGCATATAAAATATTCATTCAAAAAGACTAAATTAAATATATTTAAAAAATTTAGAAATTAAATTAGCTGTAAAATTTTAAAAAATTAAATTAAATCTTACTAGAAAGTTTGAAAGCCAAATTGAACATGCAAACTCAAAATTTTGGTGCAAGTTTATTTATTTTTTATATTGTTAAGAGTGTAAAATTATGGTGCAAAAGTTAAAGCAGTAGCAGTAGAATTAAACATGGGTACTATGTAAGGAAAGAAATGATGCCAGATCAAAAATCACCGACAGGTGACGCAACCATTTCTCGCCCCTCCCGCAAAAATAACTATTTTGATTGATAGTACAGGTCTATTTACAACAAACACAATACAGCGCCAACTCCTTCTTCCTTTTCCTCTTCTTCATCCTCCCAGCTGTCTGTCCCTCTTCGAACTTCAAAATTCCCTTTTTAACCTTTTTCTGATTAATATAATTGTAATAATAATAATAATAATAATAATTCTTCCAGCTCATAAACTCTCTTATCAATCTTAAAATTCAATTAAACAAACATCCTTAGTTCAATTTTCTTTACATGTCAATTCAATCAGACATTACAATTACACTATCATCAGCATCATCGTCATCGTCATCGTCTCTCTCGAATTCGATCGATCCAATAATCTGATTGGCAAATCCGTAATTACACCCAAAAGCTGGGTGCTAATCAGTCCCGGTCTCACCCCCAGGCCGGCGTGGGACTTTGGTTCTTTTTCCGTTCCAATAATGTCCCTCCCTCTCACACCCTTCACTACCTAGAACACCACAATCAGCCCTCCCTCACCCGTCACGCGCCCCCTCCGGCAATGGAACCTTCTAACCCTAACACTCCTGCTCCTCCTCCTCCTTCTAATTCCAGTTCTGCCCCTACTCAAGAAGAACCTGAATATCTCGCGCGTTATCTCGTAATCAAACACTCTTGGCGTGGTCGATATAAAAGGATTCTATGTATATCAAATGTTTCGATTATTACTCTAGACCCTAATTCTCTCTCTGTTACCAACTCTTATGATGTTGCTAGTGATTTCGAAGGTGCTTCTCCGATTGTTGGCCGTGGTGATGAGAATTTGAATTCTAATCATGAGTTTAATTTGAGTGTGAGAACTGATGGTAAAGGTAAATTTAAAGGGATTAAGTTTTCTTCTAAATTTAGGGCTAGTATTTTGACTGAATTGTATAGACTCAGATGGAATAGGTTAAGTCCTGTAGCTGAGTTTCCCGTTTTGCATCTTAAGAGGAGGAATGGCGATTGGCTCCCTTTTGTAAGTTTTCTTTCTTCTTTTAATTTTTAGTGTCTTGTTGAATTTTTAAATTCATAGCATATTTGGAGTTTAAATTTTTACATTGTGTTTGGTTTAAATCCAATGCAGAGTTCATTCTTTTTGCAAATTACGTTATAAATAATTCATTTCATTTGAAATGAATTTTTTGTTTGGAATGAGTGTGCAATTCAATTCAATATTTTACTTTTCTATATGTGCCAATTTATATATAATGTTATTTTGTAAACGTGAATATTAAAAGGAGCCATACATAGATAGAATTCATTTCAATTGAAATTAATTTATGTTTGAAATTATAATTTTTAATTTATGTTTTCAGAATCAATGAAATTTATTTATGTTTGGGGCAAAAAGTTCTTATATATGCTATGTAGTAAAGTGCCATAGTCTTCATGATGAACTAGCAGCTGCAAGGTAGATTAACTTTTGGATGAATAAGGCAAAAGAAAAAAAATAACAGAAAAGGAAATGGTATACTTTTGAATTTTCATTCATAATAGGTTTAGTTACTACATGAAGTGTATATATATATATATATTGAGAGAGAGAGAGAGAGAGAGAGAGAGAGGAGAGGTATTTATTTCAAAAAAATTAATCAATTTAGTTGAGGTTATTTTAATTTCATCAACTACATAGTCTTGATAGTTTAGTATTCATTTGCAAATTCTATTAGTTTTGCTATAATTTAGATAAGATATAGTCAATTCTATAGAATTAAAAATGTAGAATTACTGATGAATTTATAATAAAACCAAATATGATAGTGTGACTTTGCAAATGAATCCATGAAAAGTTATGGAATTCATTTATTAAACACACTCTTAATTTGAGTTGGTGAATTGTAAAAGATATTTTTTGTTTTTCAGTTAGTGTTTGTAAGGTGTTAAAGTCTTGGACTTCCTTTGATTTTAGTTTGTCTTACTGCATTTTGTTTGTTAATGGGTTGGTATTCCATAATCTGGAATTCGAGCTTCAATGTGAGCAGGTTATATTATAAAGGTGTTGCTTTGAGCTAGTAGGCTGTAGAAGTTAGTTTCTCTTAGAAAAAGTTAATTCTGAAAGTGATTCAATATTCTACTGATTGCAGTCTAAATTTTTCCTCATAACTTCTTTATGGATATGTTTTCTTTTTGCTTTCGTTGTTTGATCTTCTAAGAGTGAGTGTTCCCTGACTAGGTATATATTTCTTCATTATCTTGTATAAGGGATCGATTGTACAAGGAAGCCCATTCCTTCAAAAGTCATCATATTACCTGTGGTTCTTTTAGAGCTTTACCAATATAGATTACTTGCATAACTTATTTAATCATATTAGTTTTTAAGGAGGGAATGCTAACCATATTAAAGTTGCTCCTGCTATATATGGACTAGGTATGTCAACTTTTTTGATTGACTGGGTCATTATGATATACGGTCTAATTTACTTGTGCAGAAATTAAAAATTACTTGTATTGGAGTTGAATTGATTGATTTAAAATCTGGGGATCTACGCTGGTGCTTGGACTTTAGAGATATGAATTCCCCTGCCATTGTGCTCCTTTCTGATGCTTATGGAAAGAAAACAAGTGATTATGGAGGATTTGTTCTTTGCCCTTTGTATGGAAGAAAATCAAAAGCCTTCCAAGCTGCTTCAGGGACCACAAATACTGCAATTGTCTCGAATTTGGTAGGAATTGCTTCTTTAACTACGAATTTTAGTTTGATGCTGCTAAATGTTGTTACTGTCTTTAGTAGTTGTGTAAAGTTTCTTTTCTTATTTTTTATTTTTTTATTTTTATGACTCAAAAATTGGTCAATTGTTTCATATGCCTATTGGGTCAGTTGGCTGCTGTAGAAGATGTTTTGCATTGACACTAATGTGCTTTTGCAGACTAAAACTGCCAAGTCTACGATTGGGGTATCACTATCTGTGGAAAATTCTCAAACCCTGAGTGTATTCGAGTACATAAGGCAAAGAGGTATTTAGTAACGAACACTTTGTTCATCATTTCAGTCCCTTCGATTAAAATCTTTTTCTTTGTTGTTTGTATTTTTATCTATTAATTGTTTATTATTGATTAAATACAGCAAAGGAGGCAGTTGGAGCAGCGGAAACTCCTTGTGGGGGTTGGTCTGTAACACGGTTACGTTCTGCTGCTCATGGAACTCTAAATGTTCCTGGATTGATTTTGGGTGTTGGCCCAAAAGGGGGACTTGGAGAACATGGTGATGCTGTATCTCGTCAATTGATTCTGACAAAGGTTTCACTTGTGGAAAGACGCCCTGAAAACTATGAGGTAAGTTGATGAGAAATTATATGATGTGGGAATCGATGCGCATGCTGTCTTATATATGTGATTTCTGCCTTAGGCATTTTCTGTGAATAGAATTTACATTGAAGGAGCTTTGCTACAGATGTATTTAATATAAGTATGCTGATTTAGATGTATTACATATCAAATTCTGATAATATTCATTAGATGTCTGCAGGCTGTTATTGTTCGTCCTTTATCTGCAGTAAGCTCGCTTGTCCGATTTGCTGAGGAACCCCAAATGTTTGCTATAGAATTCAATGATGGGTGCCCTATTCATGTGAGCATTGACTGCGTCTGTTTTTTGAAATTCAGATTTACTGTGGCATAAATTTATTTATATAATTGGCGCAAATGTAGGTTTATGCAAGCACGTCTCGTGACAGCTTACTTGCAGCAGTTCGGGATGTTTTGCAAACAGAAGTAGGTATATTTGTTCCCTGTTGGATATTATTAGGTTTTATTACCTTTAGAAGAAAACTGAAATATGACGGTGCATGTCATCATATTCGCTATGGTCATCACTTACTCAGCCTATCAGCATACCATTAGTACAAATATCTGTTAGGGGAGTTTAATTTGTTGTTATTTTTGGTGTCTATATATGCAGGGTCAATGCCCAGTTCCTATATTACCAAGGCTTACGATGCCTGGTCATCGTATCGATCCACCTTGTGGGAGAGTTCATCTACTAGCAGGACCACAACATCCCATTGCCGATATGGAGAGTGCATCCATGCATTTGAAACACTTAGCTGCTGCAGCTAAAGATGCTGTTGCTGAAGGCGGTTCACTTCCTGGTTCAAGAGCTAAACTGTGGCGTAGAATCAGAGAGTTCAATGCTTGCATTCCATATAGTGGAGTTCCTCCTAACATTGAAGTGCCTGAGGTAACTTTGATGGCCTTGATAACAATGCTACCAGCTACACCAAATCTTCCTCCAGAGTCTCCTCCCCTGCCACCTCCTTCTCCTAAAGCAGCTGCAACAGTAATGGGTTTCATTGCATGTTTACATAGATTATTAGCTTCAAGAACTGCAGCTTCACATGTAATGTCATTCCCTGCTGCTGTTGGAAGGATTATGGGTTTACTTAGAAATGGTTCAGAGGGTGTAGCAGCTGAAGCTGCAGGGCTTGTTTCGACTCTGATTGGTGGTGGTCCAGTGGATCCTAGTTCATTAACTGATTCTAAAGGAGAGAGGCATGCCACAATAATGCACACGAAGTCTGTCTTGTTTGCTCATAATGGTTACGTTATTATCCTTGCGAACAGATTGAAACCTATGTCTGTATCACCTTTACTATCGATGGCTGTTGTTGAAGTTCTAGAGGCTATGATATGTGAACCACATGGCGAAACAACCCAGTACACGGTGTTTGTTGAATTGTTACGACAAGTAGCAGGTTTACGGCGTCGCTTGTTTGCTTTGTTTGCTCATCCTGCTGAAAGTGTAAGAGAAACAGTTGCTGTGATCATGCGTACTATTGCAGAAGAAGATGCAGTTGCAGCAGAGTCCATGCGTGATGCTGCTTTGCGAGATGGTGCCTTGCTGAGGCATTTATTACATGCTTTTTACCTTCCTGCTGGTGAGCGACGTGAGGTTAGTCGGCAACTTGTTGCTCTTTGGGCCGACTCCTATCAACCAGCTCTGGATCTATTGTCTAGGGTTCTGCCTCCTGGCCTTGTTGCTTATTTGCACACACGTTCTGATGGAGTTCAATCTGAAGATGCTAATCAAGAAGGTTCACTGGTTAGTAGGAGACAGAGACGCTTGCTTCAGCAGCGGAGAGGTCGTGTCGGTAGAGGAATTACATCTCAAGATCAATCTCTGCCTTCTGTTAATAATTATGAAGTTGGTGATCCAGTGAGACAGGCAAATTCTGGTGGTTTTAAAGGATCAGATAACTATCATAGATCTGCTGTGGATCCACATTCTGGACAACCTTCTACTGTTCACACTATTGAAAGTTTGTCCAGGGATGTTCAGTCTGTAGGATTGTCTCAAAATGGCCAAGGACTTCCTTCAGCTGATTTACCTTCTATCAATATGCATGACACTGCAGAGCCTGGTGCTTCTAATTTAGTTGATTCAGATGTTCATGGGGCTAGTCCCCAGAGCACAGGCCTTCCAGCTCCTGCACAGGTAGTTGTGGAGAACACTCCTGTTGGTTCTGGTCGTCTACTCTGTAACTGGCCTGAATTCTGGCGAGCTTTTAGTCTTGATCACAATCGTGCAGATCTAGTCTGGAATGAGCGCACTAGGCAAGAACTTAGGGAGGCTTTGCAGGCTGAGGTTCATAAACTAGATGTAGAGAAGGAACGTACTGAAGATATTGTTCCAGGAGGGGCTAGTACAGAGATGAAGACTGGACAGGATAGTGTGCCACAGATATCTTGGAACTATTCTGAGTTCTCTGTGAGCTATCCTAGCTTGTCCAAAGAAGTATGTGTAGGTCAATATTATCTGCGTCTGCTGCTTGACAGTGGCAGCAGTGGCAGGGCACAGGATTTTCCACTTCGTGATCCTGTAGCTTTCTTTAGGGCACTTTATCATCGGTTTTTATGTGATGCAGACACAGGACTTACTGTAGATGGTGCTGTTCCTGATGAATTAGGCGCATCTGATGATTGGTGTGATATGGGAAGATTAGATGGTTTTGGAGGAGGAGGAGGTTCTTCCGTAAGGGAGCTTTGTGCAAGAGCAATGGCCATTGTCTATGAACAACACTGCAACACAATAGGTCCTTTTGAGGGTACTGCACATATTACTGTTCTTCTAGATAGGACAGATGATAGAGCTTTGAGGCATCGCCTTCTCCTCCTTTTGAAGGTACATAGAACTTTTCCTTCTCAATTGTTAGTTTGCATGTTCCGTTTCCTTCAGGTGATTGATGGTTGTTTCTTTCTTCTGCTTCAGCCTTTGCTGTCCATCTACTTGACATGGCTATAGAATAATGTGATTTAAACATGTGATGAACTCTATACTTTTGTGTGTGTGTGTGTGTGTGTGTGTGTGCGCGTGTGTGTGAGAGAGAGAGAGAGAGAGAGATGAGCAGGCCTGGAAATTCTAGCCTGCTCTACTTGTGAGATATAGCAGAGTGGTGCTCTCAAAATTTGACAATCTGAAACCAACCTGATTAATCCAACAGGCTACAGACCTGGGAAGACTGTAAATTACTTTTTTGTACCCTAATCATGAAGTTGATGTGGTAGTTTGATTATCAATATTTGCTTTACATGCAGGTTTTAATGAAGGTTCTGTCTAATGTGGAGGATTGTGTTGTGGTTGGAGGGTGTGTGTTGGCCGTTGATCTGCTGACAGTGGTTCATGAAGCTTCAGAAAGAACTGCTATCCCTTTACAATCTAATTTATTGGCTGCTACTGCATTTATGGAACCACTTAAAGAATGGATGTTCATCAACAAGGATGGTGCACAAGTGGGACCTGTGGAGAAGGATGCCATTAGAAGGTTTTGGTCAAAGAAAGAAATTGAATGGACAACAAAATGCTGGGCATCTGGGATGGTGGAATGGAAGAGATTGCGTGATATTCGTGAACTTCGTTGGGCATTAGCTGTTCGTGTTCCTGTCCTCACACCATCCCAGGTATGTGTTGACTTAGGCATGGTTGTGATACTGATCTTCATTGGCTTGCTGGTTTTTATGCTTCTGCTCAATTTCTGTGGCTTTCTTTCGTCACATTGTATTAGATTATGGCTCTTTGTTGTAGTGTCTTTTTCTTGTAATCATTTTTGTGATACCTTTTTGTTGATGAATAATCTAGGTAGGAGATGCAGCACTGTCTATATTACATAGCATGGTATCTGCACATTCAGACTTAGATGATGCTGGAGAGATAGTTACCCCTACACCAAGGGTGAAGCGTATCTTGTCAAGTCCTCGTTGTCTTCCACATATTGCGCAGGTAATGTCTTGAGAATATTTTTCTTCTTAAAATTCTTAAATACTAACATAATTCTAGCTGTATAATAAGTGTCATCTATTCAAATATGCATCTCTGTGCATGTTGTTGTATTCATGCCTTTATGATGCACTTGGAGCATTACTAAGGATTCTTCCTGATTTCTTATGAAATTTTATTGGAATTGCATACCCTCATTTTTAGTTAATTTTGGGAAGACTTCTAAAAGACATGCATATGATAAAGAAAAAGGAATCATGTTTGTTCAACCTTCTCTTTTTTCAAGTTCTGATCAGAGTAGTTGCTAGCGTACTGAAAACAATGTCATTTTCTTTTTAAACATCCCATTTCCTTGTTATCTAAACCATTAATTCACGAAGGTGCTACATTATTAATTAACTGCTGCTTCCAATAGGCTATGCTTTCTGGGGAACCAAATATTGTGGAGGCTGCTGCATCATTGCTGAAAGCTGTTGTTACGAGAAATCCCAAGGCCATGATACGTCTTTACAGCACAGGCACATTCTATTTTGCATTGGCATACCCTGGTTCCAATCTCTTTTCCATTGCACAACTGTTTGCTGTGACTCATGTCCATCAAGCATTCCATGGTGGTGAAGAAGCTGCTGTTTCCTCATCATTGCCTCTGGCAAAACGCAGTGTGTTGGGTGGGCTTCTCCCTGAATCCTTGCTCTATGTACTGGAGCGTAGTGGTCCAGCGGCATTTGCAGCTGCAATGGTTTCCGATTCTGATACTCCAGAAATTATTTGGACACACAAAATGCGAGCAGAAAATCTGATTCGTCAGGTATGTAGATATTTCAAATGAGGTATACGAGGCATCATGTGCTTCATTGTTTTGGTGGTCATTGCTTATGAGAAGGGCACCTATGTACTGTTCTCCTAAAACTGGCATTGATTTACTCCTTACTTTCCACCAGGTTTTGCAGCATCTGGGTGATTTTACCCAGAAATTGTCACAGCACTGTCATTTTCTATACGAGTATGCCCCCATGCCACCAGTAACATACCCGGAGCTAAGAGATGAAATGTGGTGCCACCGTTACTACCTTCGAAACTTATGTGATGAGATTCGCTTTCCCAATTGGCCAATTGTTGAACATGTTGAGTTTCTGCAGTCATTATTGGTAATGTGGCGTGAAGAGTTAACACGAAGACCTATGGATCTATCTGAAGAAGAAGCTTGTAGAATATTAGAAATATCACTAGAAGATGTCTCAAGCGATGATGCCAAAAAGCAGCGTTCTTTTGAGACTTCTGAGGAGATAACTAGCATATCAAAGCAGATTGAGAATATTGATGAAGAAAAGCTCAAGCGCCAATATAGAAAACTTGCAATGAAATACCACCCTGACAAAAATCCTGAGGGAAGGGAGAAGTTTCTCGCAGTGCAGAAAGCTTATGAACGCCTTCAGGTATTTTGACTTGAATTGCTTAGGAGTAGAGATTTACAACGATAGGTAGAATGTCTCTCCATAGACATTTATGTTCATCTTGGAATTTTGATAACCTATACAATCTAAGATTGTGTGACTGAGATTGTTTGATTCTCTTAAAATGACTTTTTGCATGTCGGAAAGCTAATTCTGACATTCCAGATCACTATTATTCTATTTGCTGGATCAGGTGCCTGATTGTAAAATTGCTAGTGCTAAGCATTTTCCATTAAGATTGGTTTCACCTTCTAAATTTGATGGGTGAATGCTATTCAGTTTCAGCTCTGTTCTGGTCTGCCAACTAATTTCAACTTGAATTTTTGTTTATAGGCCACCATGCAAGGCTTGCAAGGTCCTCAGCCTTGGAGGTTGCTGCTTTTATTGAAAGGACAGTGCATCTTGTACAGAAGATATGGAGATGTACTGGAGCCTTTCAAATATGCTGGCTATCCCATGTTACTGAATGCAATTACTGTGGATGAAGTTGACAACAATTTTCTTTCTTCTGATAGAGCTCCTTTGCTTACTGCAGCATCAGAGCTTACTTGGTTGACGTAAATGACGTCCCTTCATTTTTTCTTTTTTATATTTGTTATTTACTTTTGAACTTTGATAGACTTGACAGGCTTCACTTATTTAATTTGCTGCTATTCAGGTGTGAATCTTCTTCATTAAATGGTGAGGAGCTTGTTAGGGATGGAGGGATACAACTGCTTGCAACTCTTCTTTCTCGTTGCATGTGTGTGGTTCAACCAACTACTTCTGCAAGTGAACCATCCGCCATTATTGTTACGAATGTGATGCGAACCTTTTCTGTTTTGAGTCAATTTGAAAGTGCCAGGGCTGAGATGCTTGAATTAACTGGACTAGTAAATGACATTGTGCACTGCACAGAACTTGAGCTTGCACCTGATGCTGTTGATGCTGCCCTCCAGACTATTGCCCGTGTTTCTGTGTCCTCTGGATTGCAAGATGCCTTATTGAAGGCGGGTGTGCTTTGGTAAGCTTGCTTTTTTCTTTTTCAACCTTGTTTGGTACTTCATGCTAACCTTAAGTTAGCTGCATGATCATTTTTTTAATCAGATAGAAAAGCTTTTGATGCCTTCAACTTCCATATGATTACTCTATTTAGCTGGCGCCTTGCATGATTTGCACTGCAATACCAATTGATGTTCTATTTTACTAGCAGTCAATCAGACTTCTGAATGTATTATAAAGTGAATTTTCTGGTTATGATACTTTTGGTTCTGACCTTCCTTCCGTTAATAAGAGGGCAAGATTCACTTTTGATTTTTGGATGGTAACAAATTTAAATTACAGAATGTTTCCTCTCCAACTCCTTCACCCTCTTCTATCATTCTGTCTGAAAATGGATCAATTTGAATTTTGCAATCAGAATTGCTTTTGCCAGGTCCATTTCTCCGTCTTTGTTCTGCGATCAGCACTTCTTAATTTAATTAGAGTGTTCCACTGTTGCCTGCTAAAGATATTGACGGCTGTTGCCATACGTCTGTTTTTTTTTACTGTTGAAATGTTTAGTTTAACTGTTTTCTTTATCATTTCTAAATTTGGTATTCTTTCTAGGTACCTTTTACCGTTGTTGCTTCAGTATGACTCAACTGCCGAGGAATCTGATAAGACAGAGTCACATGGTGTTGGTTCTAGTGTTCAGATTGCAAAAAATATGCATGCAGTTCGAGCATCTCAGGCCTTATCCAGACTCAGTGGCTTGTGTACTGATGGGAGTTCAACACCTTATAATGCAGCAGCTGCTGATGCACTTAGAGCTTTACTAACTCCTAAACTTGCAAGTATGTTGAAAGATCAATTCCCAAAAGACCTACTATCCAAATTAAACACGAATTTGGAGTCTCCAGAGGTAACAGTCATTGTTTTAACAAAAGAATTGCTTGTGTATGAATGTGTTACATTGTTGCATGATAAGCTAGCTATTTCACATATTTGTGCGGCCACTTGGTGGGCCGTTCAATTCATGTGCTTCCCGTACAGATAATAGATCACTATCTCTTTGTTATCGGGAGAAAGATTGTGGAACTTTACTTTTTGTAATAATTATGTCACTATATTCTTCTATTAATGCCATGCCTGTACTTAGGTTTAGGTTAACGACCTTGATGGAACCAAGCACAATTATCTCTTGAGAGTTTTGAATTTTATGGACAAAGAATAGGATCTGAAAAGTGGTAACAAGAAAAAAAAATTTATGTAATGGAACTTGGATTATCCTGTTCTATCTATTGCATGCTTTGGAAATCTCTAAAAGCCACTGCTCATTCAGGATTTACTATTTGTTTCTAGTGAAGAAAAGATTTGTAGTGAATATGCAGAATGTTTTTATTTGAATTTGATAAATGGGCTTGGGTAGAACTCATTCCTAAAAGCTAGCTCAAAAGAAAATGGTGCACAATCCACTTATATACACTATAACAGCCCAGTAACCAACCGATGTGGGATAAATACAACTTCTAACACCCTCCCTCACGCTTAGCATGACATGCAAACAGGCTGGGTCCAAACCCAGCATCACAGACAAAAGGCCGGCTTTGATACTATGATAAATGGGGTTGGGTAGAACTCATTCCTAAAAGCTAGCTCAAAGGAAGAGGATGCCCAATCTGCTTATCTACACTGTAACAGCCCAATGACCAAAGTATGTGGGATAAATACGACTTCTAACAGAATCCATTGCATGTAATTGCATTGGAATGTTGAGGGCATCGCAAATAGTTTTGTTTGACCGCTGAAGGCTTCGTAACTCCTAATAGTTCCAAATGCATCAAGCCATGCCATTGCATAGGGCGTAGGCTTTCTGTAATTGAGATGGAGCTTAGTGATAGTATATTTGAATAGTCACTGTTCCAAAAGGGGTAAACTGTGAAAAATTCATCCATGTTGATATATACAAGTATGTCATTGGCATTGCATCATTGTCTTTTTATAGTTGCCAATATGAATATTTTGACTCGATAATTATGGACATCGTTAAATTTTATTAAATGCTTGTGCCTGTAGATTATCTGGAACTCATCAACTCGAGCAGAATTACTGAAATTTGTTGATCAGCAACGTGCTAGCCTGGGTCCTGATGGGTCATATGACTTGAAAGATTCACAAGTGTTTTTGTACGATGCACTGTCCAAAGAACTCTTCATTGGCAATGTTTACTTGAGGGTCTACAATGATCAGCCAGAGTTTGAGATTAGTGAACCAGAAGCATTCTGTGTTGCTCTAATTGATTTCATATCATTTTTAGTCCAAAACCAATTTTCTGTAGGCTCTGATGCTCAGAAGAAGCTTGATTCCAGTAGCTCATCTCTTGAAACATCAGAGATTCAAAATAGTACTGCAGATGAATCTATAAATGGACACGTGATGGATGATTCATCAGCAGTCTCAGATGGAAAATCAGCAGATAGAGAGGAGTTGGAACTGGTCAAAAACCTTAAACTGGGATTGACATCACTTAAGGTACATTACTTATGCTTATTGAATTGTTATTGAATATTATGTTTCTTACACTTTCTTTTTACTCGACAGAACTTATTGACAAGTAATCCAAATTTGGCGTCCATATTTTCTTCTAAAGAGAAGCTACTGCCTCTCTTTGAATGTTTTTCGGTACCTGTTGCACCAGAAAGCAACATTCCTCAACTTTGCCTTGGCGTTCTGTCTCTCCTGACTACATATGCTCCTTGCTTGGAGGCTATGGTTGCTGATGGGTCCAGTCTTCTTCTTTTGCTACAAATGCTTCACTCTGCTCCAACTTGCCGTGAAGGGGTTCTTCATGTTCTTTATGCTTTGGCTAGCACTCCAGAACTTGCTTGGGCAGCTGCCAAGCATGGTGGAGTTGTGTACATTCTGGAACTCCTCTTGCCTTTGCAAAGTAATGATTTTTTTCTCTTATCCTAGCTTTTTGACTGTTTCAAGATAACATGTTATTGATCATGCAAATGATTATGTGCAGAAGATATTCCCTTACAACAGAGAGCAGCAGCTGCCTCTTTATTGGGAAAGCTTGTTGGTCAGCCAATGCATGGGCCCAGAGTTGCGATAACCCTGGCAAGATTTCTTCCAGATGGCCTGGTATCAGTTGTTAGGGATGGCCCTGGTGAGGCTGTTGTATCTGCACTTGAACTAACAACAGAGACACCAGAGCTTGTATGGACCCCTGCAATGGCAGCATCTTTATCTGCACAGATTGCCACTATGGCATCTGACTTGTATCGTGAACAGATGAAAGGTCGTGTTGTTGATTGGGATGTTCCTGAGCAGGCTTCTGGACAACAGGAAATGAGAGATGAACCACAGGTATTACATCATCACATGCTACTTTGAGACTTGTCTTGATATGCTTATATAGAAGTATGCAGGGAACTCAAAATTTCATGGTTATGTAGGTTGGTGGAATCTATGTGAGACTGTTCCTTAAGGATCCCAAATTTCCTCTAAGAAATCCAAAGAGATTCTTGGAAGGGCTACTGGATCAATATTTATCATCCATTGCGGCCACACATTATGATATACAAGCTGTTGATCCTGAGCTTCCTTTACTTCTTTCTGCTGCTTTGGTTTCTTTGCTGCGTGTGCACCCTGCACTTGCAGATCATGTTGGGTATCTTGGATATGTACCCAAACTTGTGGCTGCTGTGGCCTATGAGGGAAGGCGAGAAACAATGTCATCAGAGGAGGTGCAAAATGGCAACTATGCGGATAAAACATATGAATCTGATGATGGAACTACGCCACCTGCACAAACTCCACAGGAACGTGTGCGCCTTAGTTGTTTGCGTGTCCTACATCAACTTGCAGCGAGTACAATATGTGCCGAGGCCATGGCAGCAACTAGTGTAGGAACGCCGCAGGTGTGCTTTTTAATGTTTTCTTTTTCTTAAATTCGTTGCATGGGTTACTAATATAATTGTGCAATATGATTAGGTTTGCTTCCCTCTCTGAGTGGGTCTGTCTGGGATCACTTCACACACATATATATAGAGGAGTTGTTCAAATGAGGATTTCCATTTGGTATAAAAATGATAGATTGCATGGTTTTGTCTTTAACTATTCATACTGAGTTGTGCTTTATATGCATACTATCCTGATGAACCAGGATTTCAATCTACTTGAATTTCCCCTTTTCCCCTACTTCTCTGTGTGACTTCTTGTGGCTTACTGGCAATGGTAGTAATTCTAGATTTTTGGAAATTGCAATTTGGACAATTATTGGTTCTGATGTCTTTTGGATCTTACTATATAATTACTTTTTCCAAGAAGAGAGGAGGAATGGATCTGTAATTCTCTGGCTAACAAGTTGTGATTCAGAATATAATGATTACTTTGTTAGTTAATATTTGTTCTTATTATCCTTTTGTTCTCAGGTTGTTCCACTTCTAATGAAAGCTATTGGATGGCAAGGTGGAAGCATACTTGCCCTTGAGACATTAAAACGAGTTATAGTTGCCGGAAATCGTGCACGGGATGCATTAGTTGCCCAAGGACTGAAGTGAGTTTTCCAACTAAATCTGCTAAGTTACCCATCAGAGTGCTTTGTTGGCAATGGGCTTCATTGTGCACCTCACTGGTGCAAGTTTGTTTGAAACCATTTAAAGATTCTGAATACAGACGAGCATTCTCTAAAGTCTTTACTTGCAAAAATTTTATTAATGCATTGATTATAGAAGTTCAAGAAATTCCTTTCTGATCTTGGAAAAATTTTGTTTGAATATATAGGGTGGGTCTTGTGGAAGTACTTCTTGGCCTTCTGGACTGGAGGGCTGGGGGAAGGAATGGACTTTGCTCTCAGATGAAGTGGAATGAATCAGAAGCATCTATTGGCAGGGTGCTTGCAGTTGAGGTTGGAATTATCTGTCAGATTTGTCATTTACATTTTCTTTTTCTGCGTGCTTGTTAGGCTTTGCCATTGATGATCTGTTTGAATATAATTGTTAACAGTCCATGGTTATTCAAATTTTATTTTGACAAGTATCTGCTATAGTTGAATTTGTTGAATGCTATCATTTGGTCTTCACTTAAGACTTTCTAATAGACAGTACTTAGATGAGAGTGTTAAAAAGACAAAACTCTATGTGCACTTAGACGAGTCTGTTATTGTTTTCATTGGAGGAACTAAAGTTGTGTTGCAGAACAAATTGCTAGTCCCTGAAATTTACTTGAATATTTTGTTATTTGCTCGTATGATATCTAATTTTGGCTCTCTGGTTATTCTGGGGTTGCCTTGGTCTTAATTTAGCTCTTATAATGCATGAGTAATAAAATAATCTCTCTGCTAATAAACATGGATTCCTTCAATGGATAAGTTATTCCAATACAAATTCAAACATGAAAGTCGTAGCTACTGGTTTGGCAGCATGATCAAAGGTGGTTCCCACTATGTTCATGTTTTTATTTGTTTACATTTGGTGTATGTTGTAGTTATAGTCATATGAACAAACTATAAAAGCATTACAAGTTCTTTCTTGCTTTTAAGGTCACTAATTATGACATGATTACGCCATCCAGGTTTTGCATGCATTTGCAACAGAAGGAGCACATTGTAATAAAGTGCGCGAGATATTAAATGCCTCTGATGTAAGTATCAATTTAATTTTTCTCTCCAAGTATTCTATTTTCAAATTGTAATCCTTGGCCACTTCATGGGTACCACTAAAGTAGCACTACTATCTGTGGCTGGGCTTTCAGTCATTCATTCTGTAGTTATTTGTTGCAATTTACCTCGGTTAATAACAATTGTTGAGTGGTCATTTGCAGGTTTGGAGTGCCTATAAAGACCAGAAACATGATCTCTTCCTTCCTTCAAGTGCCCAATCTGCTGCTGCAGGTGTTGCTGGTTTAATTGAGAATTCATCATCAAGACTGACTTATGCCCTTACAGCTCCCCCACTGCAACCTGCTCAAGCAAGACCACCTGCATCTACCACATTGGACTCAAATGGGAAGCAGGATCCTTTTTCATGAGTGTCAAGTGTTGACCTAGTATTTTAGAAAGCATCATACCTTTCTGTATAGTTTGTGTACAGCTTACTTACCTCTCCAATTTTTCTTTCCTTTCGTTTCCTTTTCTTCTTCTTCTTCTTCTTCTTCTTCTTTTGTCTATTTGGGCCGCATACACCCTCAGGTTTGCATTTGACAACTGAGGCAGCATTTACTATTTTGCGAAAATTAAAGGGGAAAATTTTCATGTATAGTGCAGAATAGTTGTATATTTATTTGGCTATTGCCATATTTGCTATAAATAGGTGAGGTGATTTTCGTGTGAAGTTATCTTTAGCTTTCTTTTCTTTTGTCTTGAGCAAAATTACTTGTGTTCTTAATTTGAGATTTTATGCATCATATCCACTATTAGCAGGTAGTGATTTATCGAAAAAAACAGCCTATAAATAGTCCAGATTTCCCTTCTCCTAGCATGAATAGCTTGCTTTTGGTTAATTTTTTTTTTTTTTGAACCGTCTTTGTTTGATTTATTATTTTTTTCTAGTATTTGATGCATCGGAATTTAAACATGACAATTTAATGATAAATTGCTAATAAAATTTCACAACAAATTGATTGATCGTTAAAAAATAAGCTTTTTCAGATCTATCATTGGAGAATTGAATAACGCTCATGTGCTCTTGTTTCTCAGCATGTTATTGCCTCCTGTCCTATGATATCATATCATTGAGAATTTCAAAAAGAAAAAAAAAACAGACTTAATAAATGACTGAAATTTTCGGGTTCCATTGGAATGTGGAATACCATTTCTC
This sequence comes from Ricinus communis, assembly GCF_019578655.1. NCBI lineage: Eukaryota > Viridiplantae > Streptophyta > Magnoliopsida > Malpighiales > Euphorbiaceae > Ricinus > Ricinus communis. The sequence goes on from NC_063258.1 coordinate 31,697,439, forward strand.
GATGCATTTACAATCAAGTCAAGAACAGTTGACTCGTATATGAGCTCTCTTACGAGCCATGTCTGAAATGTATCCCGCTTTCCAAATATTTCATTTACTTTGGAACTTAACGTAATGAAGCAAAATCACTTGGGTAAGACATATTTAAAGTACAAAAGACCGACATTCAAGATTTTAATATAGGACTAAAAATTGAATTCATGGAGACTCCCATGATTCAGATTTTCAAGAGAGTCTGCATAGTGGATATGGTACGCATTAAATCAAAAGATAAGGACCAACACACATATGCAATGCAACTAACTACCGCATTTTCTTTATAAAGCCATGCTAAAGGCAAGATAAGAAACAGGTAGTAGAAAAGAAAGAACTTGCAAGAAAGAACAAGGAAAAGAGATGGGGAGTGTAAAAAAGATGGCAGTATGCTGGATTGTGGTAGTTTCTTTGATTATTGGAAGTGAGGCATCATTGCAGCAAGATGAGCAGGATTGTGCAGACCAGCTAACTAACCTTGCATCTTGCATTCCATATGTGAGTGGCACTGCAAAAAATCCAACACCACAATGCTGCCAAGATACCCAGAAAGTGAAAGCAAGCAAGCCCAAGTGCCTTTGTGTTCTCATCAAAGAAAGCACTGATCCTTCCATGGGTCTTCCTGTCAACACCACTCTTGCCCTCCACATGCCTTCTGCTTGCAACATCGATGCCAAAGTCTCCGACTGCCCCTGTACGTAATTCCTTCAAAGGCATATTAAAATACATTGCTTTTTACATATGAGAGTTAATTGCTAAGAGTAATATAATCATAGTTAATTTGTTATCTTAGCTCATCGTGATTTTGCTTATGGGTTTATTTTAAAAGAATTAATTTTTAAATGAATAATTAATATATCCAAGCTAAAATTTAGACTATGATATATTAATATTTAACGTTTCAAAATTTTAATTGTTATTTTACTAGAAGTAGAAACAAATTCGTATATACTATAAGAAAGTTAGGAAAAAAGTCCTAAAGCAATTCAATGTTTAATATTATTATTGAGCATTTTATACTAAAAATTTTAAATTTAATTAACACATCCAACATTTGATATTGTTGATCCAAGCTATTTTTTAAAAATATTAATATAAGAAAATAAAATCTAAAAAATATTAATTATGAGTAAATTTTACGAATAATGCATATTGAAAAAGAAAACACTATACCTTTTCTATTCTTAACAATCTCTTGGAAGGCAATGTGATGTATAGGTACAATTAGTCAAGCATCAACTTAATTCTTTTTTATTTATGGAGTGTTCAATGAGGCATAGACTATATAATAGAAAGTAGTTATCTCTTTATAATCATCATAAAGATGAAAACACATAATTTAGAAAAAAATAAATTTCTCATTTCTCATTTTTGAAATAAACAGCTCTTAATATTTGAATTATATCTTAGTTTAATTAAACTCATCTAATAAAATGCGCTTAATAAATGAGTTGGCTCAAATTAAATAAAACTCGACTCATTAAGTTCATATATAAACTCGTGATCTAATACATAAATTAATATTTCTAATGTGAAATTTAACCTTATACAACAAATTGTTTATTTAAGCATATTTATTAAAACAAAATAATAATTTTTATTAATTATGGAAAGCGTGGCTCAATTGGGTTGAATTGCAGCTCTAACGTGACATATATATTAAAATTCAATTCTTAATTTCCGCCATCACGAAGCAAGTATTCTGTAACACTCTTAGCTACAAATGCCTTAGCGGTTTGAATCACAATACTACAGAATACACTCTTTAATTAGCTTGGAGTTACATTCTTGTAGAATGATTATTATTGTGTACTTGGATGGTATATATATGCAGCTATACTGAACCTCCCACCAGACTCCCCGGATGCAAAGATTTTTAAAGAAGCTGCAGCTTCATCAGATGCCGCCACTGCTGCCCCAGCAGATTCTCCACCCACTTCTGCTTCTTCTTCGTCTTCAGGATCATCAAACACTGGTTCAAAGGCGACTTCAAGCAGCAATAATGGAGCAAAGAAGAAGATGTTTTGGGGAGGGGTAATAACGGCTTTTGCTGCATCGATGTTCATGTAATTAAGCTGCCAACTGTTTGCTGGTATTCCTTAAATATTACTGTACTGAATAATAGGAGAGAGGTGGAATGAGGTTATTAATGCATTCTTTTCCCTTTCCCTTGCTTATATTGATTATATGGATTTTATATCTATACTAATATTTAGTAATTATTTCAATGATAAAATGCTTATTATATATCTCAGTTGTCTTGTTTTAATATAAAATAAAAACATATACAACATTATACATAGGTTTAATTACTAAAAAAATTCTCAACTTTATATTTTTTATGGGTTACTGGTTTCTATGGTACTTCGTATCGTAGTAGAAAAAAAGATAGTTGGACTCTCCTCAAAACTTTTTTTCCATTATCCATGTTGCCTTGGATCTGTATGGGGGATTTCAATGATATTTTGGATCACAGTGATAAGCGGGGAGGAGCAAATCAACCGAGATGGTTTATTGAGGGGTTTAGAGATGCTATCTCTTTGTCGGATTTATTGGAGATGAGTTAAAATTCAGGATGACTACTGCCGATTTGAATCTCCCCCTCAAATACCAAGTTCTTCCATCGCATGGCCTCTTCAAGGAGAAAGAGGAATGGTATTTCGAAATTGAAGAATGATAATGGGAAATGGGTCAATTGGGGAGCAGGTTTAGAGGATATGATCACTAGTTATTTTTAGAAAATCTTTACTTCATCCATAACCGAAATAGATTTGGGGAACATGGAGTTGGACAAAAAGGTAACCACCCAACAGAATGATGAATTGATGGCGGATGTATTTGAAAATGAAGTTAAAGTTGTTGTGTTCTCACAACACCTAGATAAATCGCTTGGCATAGATGGAATGACTCCTGCTCTTTTCCAGCACTATTGGGATATTGTAAAAAAATGAGGTGGTCGCTGAGGTAAGGAGGTGTTTTGCTCTGTGTTCTTTCCTTCCAATATGATGAATATTATTATCGCACTAATCCCAAAAAAGAATGTGTCGATGTATGTTAGTGATTTGAGGCCAATCTCTTTGTGTAGTGTGTTTTATAAAATTGTGGCTAAGGTTTTATCCAACAGAATTAAAAAATATCTTGCCTGGTTTGATATCAGAGAATTAAAGCGCTTTTGTTCATAAGAGACTCATTACTGATAACATAATGTTATCCTTTGAAGTGATGCATTATCTGAGTAGAAAATGACAGGGGAAGGAAGGGTATGATCCGCTAAAGCTCGATATGAGCAAAGCATATGACCGGGTTGAATGGAGGTCTCTGGAGGAAATTTTGTTAAGATTGGGTTTTGCTAACAAAGCTGTTCAGATGATTATGACCTGTATGACTAGTGTGAGGTATTTTATCATGCATGGAAATGAGAAGTTAAGTCATATTTACCCCTCTAGGGGCTTAAGGCAAGGATACCCACTTTCGCCTTATTGTTTCATTCTGTGTGTGGATTGGTTGAGTAATATGCTTAATGCAAAAGCGGCTCAAGGGGTGATTAATGGTGTTCAGGTTTGCAGAAGGGCTCCGGCCATAACTCATCTTTTCTTTACAGATGACAAGTTCCTCTTCTTCAAGGCAAATATTGATGAGCTTGGCCATATAAAAGCAGTACTCAATCATTATGGACATTTGTCTAGTCAAATGGTGAACTTTGTGAAGTCTGCTGTATTTTTTAGCCCAAACGTCAAAGCTGAATGTAAAAGCTTACTGTTGGCTAACTTGGGTGTTGCTGAAATGGGAATCGAAGGGCAGTATCTAGGCTTACCATATCTGATTGGGAGGAACAAGCAGATGCTCTTTAATAAAATAAAAGATAAGGTTTGGCGGCGTATCCAACAATAAATTCCACAATACTGGTACAATGTTTTCCTTATTCATATAACTATTTGTAGGGACATTGAAACAATGCTGTACTCAATCTTGGTCTACGTGGGACAGTTTATGTAGACCAAAAGAATATGGTGGCATGGGATTTCGAAAAATCCTGTGAGTTTAACAAAGCTATGCTAATGAAACAAGCATGGAGGCTGGTGGAGAACCCTGATTCGCTAGTTGGCAAACTTTATAAGGCTAGATATTACCCAACTGGGGACTTTCTATCCTCATCGTTAGGAACAAATCCAAGCTACATATGGGCTAGCTTATAACAAGTGCGGGACCTTATCCGTAAAGGTGTGCGATGGAAAATTGGGAAGGGGACGGAGGTTAGTATTGGCCTTCACGAGTGGCTACCTGATGCATCGAATGGCTTTATAGAAACAAACCTGCCAGATGAGTTAAGGCTGCAACCTGTCTGTAATCTTCTTAAGCCAGGAACATGTGATTGGGATCATGAGATTTTGAATGATTTATTCTCTGAAAGAGATAAAAACCTTATTAATAATATTGTTCTTAGTCCTACAACTGGTACAGATCAGTTGTTCTAGTTTAGAGATCCCAAAGGTAAATTTTCTGTTAAGGATGCATACCGCATCCAACAATCCGGTTTCTCTGTGTTGTACCCTTCTGATGTTGCTGTTTGGAGAAGATTATGGAAGTTGAATATTGCGGCTAAATGTAAAGTGTTTATGTGGAGAGCTTTAACAAATCGGCTGCCAGTCCGAACGAATTTGGTGATGAGAAAAGTAACTGAGGATAGTAACTGCCCTTGCTGTGTATCTGAGCCTGAAACCATTATGCACATTTTAATTTTGTGTGATGTAGCAACTCAGAGCTGGAAATATGTCAATTTGTATCAAGTCTTAAGTCAAGCTCCAAATTGTTTGAAGGTGCCCGATTAGTTTTTTAGCGTTTCGATGATAGTATAGTGGCATTCTTTGTGGTACTCTGTTGGAATTTATGGACTAACAGGAATGATGTTGTGTGGAACGAGAAGAAACTGAGTTGGAGAGCAGTAGCATCCAGAGCTAGTTCTTTTCTTTTGCAATGGGGGAAGGCAAGAAAGTTGACGGACTATCAACAGTTAGGGAGGCATTTTGCAGGTAGAGACTGTTTATGGCAGAAGCCAGCAATAGGAAAATATAAGCTAAATGTTGACGCCAGCTCTAGTGCTGAAAGAGGAAAATCATGAGCAGGCTTTGTTTTAAGGGACAATGCGGGAATTTGGATAACATGTGTCTTAATCACTAGACCATATATTGCCAATCCGGATGTAGCAGAAGCATGGGCACTAAAATAGGCCCTGTCCTGGATTCATGCGAAAGGGATGGAAGAAGTCCAAATTGAAACTGATTACCTTCGAAACATTGATCTGCTAGAGGAAGAGTTGCATCTGAATTCATATTTGCTTTGTTTGCTGAATGATTGTCAGGATTTGCTTAGAGTTTTAAATAGATGTAATCTTGTTTTTGTTTATCGATCAGTGAATACGGTCGCCCATATGATTTCAAAGGCAGCGTGTTATGTGCCTATTCGATTAGAAAGCTCTACAGCATTTGAGTTTGTAACAGAAGCACTTTTAAATGATTTAATGAATTAAGATTTTACGAGGTCAAAAAAAAATTATATTTTTTATCAAATCTAGTATATAGTTCTTAAATTTTTTAATTTCAGCATCATACTTTAACATTGATTTTAATTTTAACTTGCAGTAAAATTATTCACCAAATTTATTAACTTTGAATGAATTTTGACAGCATCAAGAAAAAGTTAATTCAATATTAGAGTTATTGACTCATTCCATTAGTAAAATATTATCGCTTAAAACATAAAATTGTTTCTTTTTCTTAATTTTGAAATTTTATTTTAATCTTATGTATTTAAATGATAATATTTTTTATTGTTGCTAGAGTTTATGTCACATGAATAAATTTGATCGATAATTTCACTATAGAAACTAAAATTAAAATTAATATCAAAGTATATGGCACTAAAATTCTTCTTTTTTCAATTGTAACAAAAATATTTTGAAATGAACTTACTTATTTCCTTCTAAATTACTAATTTCCAAGGCTGCCGATTGCGAGATCATAATCACTGAATTATAGATGATGATGTTATATCAAATAGCTAATTAATATTTTTAGATACAAACACATTAAAAAATATATAAAAAAATGTGGGTGACCAGAAAACAAAAGGCAGAAACTAATATCAGAGGCACTTATTATTTATGATATTTGAGGAAAAACCTAAATCACATTTAAATTGGTGAAAATTATACATAAATGATGTGCAATGAATTATGGATCACCAATTGCATAGAAATTGAATCTTTAAATTCATCCATTTCTGTGCTCATCTCATCTGTAGACATGTTTTTGTCATGAGGGGTCTATTTATAGTGTAAATCTTGTTTCTTACCTATCAAAGAGAAGGCAACATCAAAAACTCCATTCCGATTCTTTTTTCTTTTAGAGGTTCGTTTGTTTCGTCCCCAATAAAATAGGGTGGAAATGAAAATTGAATTTTTCATATTGAATCAAATTATATATAAAATATAAAACTTCTATTTTCATTCCATTTCCAATCTTGAACTAAAATGCTTCTTTAGGGCTTGTTTATTTGTATCCTTTTTTATTTTCTAATTTTTAAAGAAATAATTTTTTTTTCATTTTCATAATGAAACATATGTTTATTTTACATAAAAAAATTTATTTTCTATTTAGATAATATTTTAAATACCAAGAATAGACTTGAAATAATTAAAGTAAAAAATTTATTATTTTTATTTAAAAACAAGTAACTTCTTATATAAAGAAAAAATAAAAAATATGTTAAACTTGTTTTTAAATATTTTTTTAAATTTAGTTATAATTTTGAAAATATAAAAAGCTGTTTTTTATTTTTATTTTAAAAAAATAGCACATATCAATCTAAAAATTTTACTTTTATTTTGATTTAAATTTTCTTTTTTTTAAATATTGACATAATTTTATATGATAAAGGACGCAGGTTTTCCTTCTTCTCGTACTGATAAATAAAAGTTGAATGGAGAAAGAATTGGGCTTAATATATCCTGAAACTTCAAGCCCAGGCCATACCATATTTTATATTTCTCTGGACAATAATTTATGTAAATATAAATTAACTAAATAACTATGATATTGCCTATAAATAAAAACAATATAACTAATTAGATAATACACAAATTACCTACCAATTAAATAAAGTGAAGGCCACACCACCAGTTGTCTCCTTTTTTAATGAGAGTAACGTGAATGGCCATGGATCTAAAATGTCCTCATCATCCACCCTTCATTATCAAGAGCATGTGAATGAAGATTATGACGAATTTAAACCTTCATTATGATACAGTATTATGTATCTATTTATACTAATCAAGAGGCAGACATCTAAATAATTATAATTACTACTGTTATACGTAAATTAAAGGGTTCTTTGTTTTCTGTTTGTTTCTTTGTTTCTTTCTCAATCCCGCAGTTAAAGCAAGAGAATGTAGTTGCAAAAGCACAAGGAGCTGTAGTACAAATTAAATCAGTACAGCAATAGGTAGGCTAACTTTCAAAGAAAACCTTGTTTGCGTGGTGAAGCAGGAAGCTGTATTTACAAGATTGACATATTGATTAATTTTGTGTCACATAATGTAGCCGAATATACAGATAGATATATTAGTTGCCGAATATGCAGATTTCATTTAGTAGCAAAGATGAACACCACAATAATTCTGTTCTCTTTATTATTAATAATAATAATTATCCTATATGCTTCTTTGCACCTCACATATGAAAAGGAAATTGCTATGTTAAATCACTCCTTACAGTACCCTATATTCGACTTATGTTTCTTATATGTCTACACATAACATTAGTCATTCCGAAGCTTTTCGAAGATCATTAATTTGACTATCGTACTTTGATGTGGACTAGTTAGAATTTTAAACTATTAGTAAGTAAATAAATAAATATACAATAAAGATTACCAGTAGGTGAATTTGATGTTCCAATATTATTAATATTGTCATATGCTAACTCAAAAGTAATTTTATTAATCAGAACGCATATGCAATAGTATCAATAATGTAAAATGTATTATTTAAATTCGATCAATTTGAGATTAGGTTAAATGGGTTAAGTTTTCAAATGCAATATTTATATGCTGATACGAGTTGGTAGATGTGGATGAATGTTATTATCAACAATTAATGCCTCGAGTCTAGCTACAATTTAAGGCCTCCTCTAGCTCTTATCCTGTGCAATTACTTAATTAATAGAAATGGTCATCTATAGCATATCAGATAAGATTTTGCTTGGATATGCAAACAAATTGCAAAGACGTGCATTCAGTATATATTAACTTACGTCTCATGGTTTATAAATGGATGCAGTTAGATTGACCCATCAATTTCTTTATGGCAAAATGAACTAGCATGTTGAAATAATTATTTTAATTTTTGAATTTATTATTGAGTTAAATACTTTTAATTAACTCTAAACTATTCTACTAAGCTATAGGTCAATTCTCATCTCTATAACTTTTGCCTTGAGTAATCACATAAGATTTGCAAACTAAAAATCATATACATGCCTACTCACTAATAATAATGTTCCCAAACGAAGCAAAGGTATTATTCAGGAAAAAAAAAAAAAGAAAGCGAAGGCACCATTTATATAAATCAGGTTGGATAGAAGTCATTTTCAGCTAATTTCGTCAAGATAATATTACTGTTATAGCTTTATTCAACTCCCTATTTATATATACTAAATGTGCTACCTAGTTTAAGACTAGGCCAACTTGTGATTGTACTTATACAAGAAACTCTCTCATTATCAAAAGGAAAACTCTAGCTACATTACATATATTTAATTACCAACAATTACAAGAATATAATTCCATTTGTATTTGTTCTATTCTATATATAATTCATTAGTTAATTATCAGAGAAAAAAAAAATCTGATTTGGCTCGGATTTGACGATATGTATAGTTGAATGACTTACGTTACAAAAAAATAGCAATTTAGAGACCATCTTTAACTACCACTCCAAAGTAATCGCTATTTAGCTACCACATAGAGATCACTTTGTTTCCACTTAAAAACTAAATTTATATTTTTTTTAAATTTGATATCACATTGCGACCATCTAACGACCACCAGATGTGGCTATAAGTGGTCGCTAACTTGTCGCTAACTTCCCGCTAAAAAATGGCAGGAATAATATCGACCATTTTAAAGAGTGTGGCCTCTAATCTGAGCACCAATTAATAGTGGAAAAAATAGCGACCATTTTAGAAACTATTATCGTGATATCTGAGTTACATATCATGGACAATAATGATGTAATAAGATTAATTAAATTGAAAATAATACTGATATAATAATTTCATAATAATAATAATATAGTAAATAATATAATTTAATAAGAATAATTAAATTAAATTATGATAATATTATTTAGATAATTATAATATTTTTTATATTGTATTTATTTTTATTTTATTATTCATTAAGTATAATTATTTATATAATTGATTTAGTTTTTTATTTATATTATTTGAATTTTATAATTATTTATGTGAAATGTTATATATAATAAATTAATAAATATAAATAATGAAATTAAAAATAATATATAAATAAATAACTATTTAATTTAAAATATTAATACATTTAAAGGAATAATGTAATTTAAATAATATCATTAATCATGTGATAGTCTGGCCTAAAGAAGCGGTCCGTTGGATTACATGAATGAATCGAATTGCACATCGAAACGAGGCGAGCAATAGTTGATAACATATATATAAAGTGTTGGAACTAATCACATGAGATATTATTTAATTATTTGGTTGTGGAATTATAGGAACTTTAAAATTAAACGTGTTTGGTTCCGGTCTCTAAATAGCTACCACTTCTCACTCAGACAGCTGGTGATCTCTAAATAACAGTTTTTTATAATATTATATGTTACTTTTTAATATATATGATATATTAATTAATTAATTAATTAATTAATCACGTCTATTATAAAAGTTAAAAGAGAAATGATTACATAATTTATTTGGGTGATAGAAAATTAATTTTGTAATGAACATGAGATAATAATAAATCATTTAGATTGGGTGTCTGTTTCCGTGGTTGGAACCAATAATATCAGTATTATATAAACGATATATATTGTTATGTAACCAACGACCAACTAAACAGGATCCTTGCAGTGTGCACTAGGCTAAAAGTTCCATAACAACGTCGGCAAGCAAGAAAGAAAGAAAGAATTGGGAGGCTGAATTCAATTGCACCACGACAAGCAGGAAGGATAAGGGGACTTATGGGCATGTTTATGTACTTGTAGCAAAAAGCAATTATTTTCTTCTTTTTGTTTTGTTTATGGGTTTATCTTTTGTAGCTCAACAAACCCCAACCTAATCTTAACCTGTAAATTATTCAGGGTTTTATGGGCATATTATGTTAGAGAAAAGGACTTGTCTTTCGCCTTCTACGTGTATCTCATTAACAAGCCTTACAAGTTAGTTGTACGCTCCACGTTCTTTTATTTTTTCCAAAAAGAATTAATAAAATTAGGTAATTATTTGCAAGTGCAAAATTAAGTAATGTCGATTTTTTACAACTATTCATTACCTATTGTTATTGTTATTTTAATTATAGATGTTTCTTAATTCAAAATATTAGAGTTCTAAATTAAATATATGAGTTTGAAATTTAATAATTCTATTTTTATTTTTGCCTATTAAATTACAGTTTAAAAAGTAATTGATTCGATAAAATTGATTTAACAGTCAAAGAACAAAATTTTTGAATTGTTAAACTTTAAATTCATATTATTAAATATGAGAAATATAATAATAATAGCTGATCAGAATAAAATAACTAAATTTTTATCGATTAATATATTTTATTATTTCATTATAATTTTTAATTCTATATCTCGTTTTATCTAAAAAAATTTCCTAAGAAAAAAAGCCTGTTGACGTTTTCAAGAAAACAAAAGTAAACCTGAAATTAGGTTTGCTGAGGAAAGATGCTCACATGAAAAATCAGACTTAGTATTTCACGTATGCACATTTCCCTGATGATTATGCTTTTAGGAAAAGGAGCTGCACCAGTTCTTAAAGTTGTAAGGAAACTCTACATCCATGGAAAGGAGATGAAGGGGTGGGCAGCAAGGACTAGGTAAGAGACGGGAAAGGAAGCTAATAGTTTATGTATTTATTATGGATTAATGTTGAGAAAGAAGTTGCATCTAAGAACTGAATTCTATGTTATTCAACAAGATGGGATACACATAAGGCTTGTCGAGATTATCTCAAGGCAGGAATGAGAATGAGACTTGAGATGTGAGGGCGACCATCATCATGTCTTTCTCTTTAAAACTTTGCAGTCACCATATTCTATAAACAGTTTCCGCCATATGTGTATTTTCCTTCAAGATAATGGGACCACTAGATATTATGTTATGTTCTTTTAATGCATACATACACTATATAGGTCCGACCTCAGTCCAGTTGGATTTTGCCTGCCCAAATTAAATTTAACACAAAATCAATAAATCGGTTACTGAAAGTATGCACCTTTTACCTGTCTCTCCTTCTCTTTTTCTCTTTTTGTTGTGGTTTATCAAAAAAAAAAACAAAGACTTCGTGCCAAATTATTTTTAGATTATCGGTGATTTCTTTTTATTTTTTATTTTATTTTAATTAAATTTTAATAAATATATATTAATATATCTTTTAAAGAGTTTTATTGACTTTTATTATAAGGGTACGAAGTTTTCTTTTTATAAAGACTTTATTATTCTTTATTATAGTGTTGGTAAAAAGAAAAAAAGTTCATATAGTCGAAGTTATTGAAAAGATATTTGAAATATTTTTTTCGTAGAATTAATAATATATTGCTCTGTGAACACGATTAGTAATTATTAGAAATAAATTTTTTTATAAACTTTTTAATATTTAATATTTTTTATTATTTTAAAATATACTTGTTAATCTTTTTAATAAAATATTTATATTTTATTAAGAAAAACTATTCAGCTTTTTAAAACATTTTGCTGTTGCCTTTGGATAAAATTATTATGAGCCTAACTGGATGAAAGACACAAAGAAAGACTTTTTTTTGCGGGTTATTGAAATTCTAATCTATGGTTTAAAGTGTTAAAAATGGAATCAATAGTTTTTTAGTGACGTGTTTGATAATATTTTTGTTTAAAGAGGAACTGACAGCCATTTTCCATAATTACGTCCAAACTAAAAAATTAGCAAAGATCTGGATTAACAGTTTGCTCAAGTCCTAAGAATGATGGGTGCTATGAGTCATCTTTCATACTCTATATAAAAAGGAAGATGTATTTTAGGCTCCATAATGGAAGCCAGCTTTCACAGGGAATATGATTATTTTCCTTTATTTGGAGACAAATAAGAATAAAATATATATATATATATATTTAAAATTAATTTAAAGTATGTCGGATAAATTTTTCTAAAATTTTAAAAGTATTAATGGAGTAATATATTTAAAATTCTTGAATAGCTAGATTTTTTAGCTATAATTCTAGAATTTAATGCAATGGGAAACGTCTTTGGTAGGCTAGCTGTGTGGCTTAAATACAATGAACGTAGGGCTATGGCGAGATTACGACAGCACTCCCCCCATGCAAATTAATGAAAGTTGATTCCTTTTTATTTATTTATTTATTTCTTTCTTTCTTTCTTTTTCTGAAGGAAGAAACTTGATTCCTTTTGACTATTGATGCACATTTTATTAGTACTTGATATTGAACTAATTACATTTATGGTTCATTACGCATTCTTCTACTAATTCAGTATTTAATGAGCTCACATGCACATTTGTTACTATAGATTCAAATACATACGCGTATATGCTAAGTTTTATTCATCTTTTTAAAGGACCAGAATGCAAGTTTTCACGTGAGTTTATTCATCAAATTATATTACGGATGCTGAGCCTTATTAATGAAACAAACCAAAAATTAAAAGGAGAAAATCTATAATCTACAATAATTACAGAGGTTTTTAATATACTTTATAAAATTCTAAAAAATAGTCCTTTTTTATTCTGTCTTAAAAAAATATTAAGAATATTCTTCATTAATTACTATATAAAATCATAGTTTTATTATAAAAAGTTATAAACAAGTATTTTAGAAAACTATTGAACTAGTGATAGAAGTTAATGAGTTATTTTATAACTTTTTTTTTTAATTTTAAAATTACTTTTAAAACAAATAGGTAAAGATGTAAATTAATAATTTTTGTAAGTTTGATGAAGATAATTTATAAAATGTCTAAACAATACCAATTTAATTTCTTATGGTATTCATTTAAATTATTTTTTTTTATTAAAACCTTAAAATTGGATTTAATTAAATCAGATTTTATCAAGTAAAGATTGGTTAAATGGTGGGAGACGAATTGGCGTTGTCTAGAAATAATAAGAGAACTCGTAGATACTAGGAATTTACCAACATGGGAGGCTTTCAAAGAAAATTTTGAATTGCAACTTCTTTTTCACCTCTATGGTCAATTTGGATGGAGTGCAGTAACATAATTTTTAATAATACAGTAGCTAATTCTTCAAGGCTTGCTAATCTTATCATGTAAAAAGTTTCAGTTCTTCCCTTTCCTTATACAGGTTTGATATAGTATACTCTTTCCTTTGTGTTAAAAAGTGGCAATCAGCGAAAATATTTGTATGGAAGGTTGGCTTCCTCCATCTTGTCCATTTCTTAGAATTGGAAATGTTAAAGGTTCAGCATTTCAAAATTCAGGCTTGCAGGCAGAGGAGGGATGCTCTTTTCCTTTCCCGTTGTTTTGCCGAGCTCATGGCACCACTGATAACACTTGTTGATATGCGAGTCTTCTTCTCCTTGGCTCGATCCTGTAAGATAGTCCACAGTTAGAATGACAGCACTGGTAGGGAGACCGGTGCAATCACTCTGGCGTTCAAGTCAATAGAAGGTTAAGCGGAAAAAGGAAAATGAAGCGAAAGTCAAGATGTTTAGAGTTTTCTTAAGGCTTTTACCTTGTTATTTTGTTCTTTATATATGGAGGATAGATAGTATATCCTTCTCGCCGCCACTCCATTGGCTTATCTGATCCCATCGCGCCTTCTTATTAGCTCCCGCTCTGTCTACCTGACTTCCTATTGGCTGATGGCTGTGGGGCAGTTTCTGTAGTATCAATCTGACCCTTGTCCTTTCTGTCGCTTCCTGAGGAAGGATGAAGGGACAGGCTGACTAGCCCCTTTAAGAGTCTAAGATGTCAACAGCTTTTACTAAGAGTCCCGCTCCTGTCACCGCGTATTCCCTGGTGCGGGGGCTGTTAGGAGTCGAGTGCTCACGCTTAGTCTCCGTTGTGCTGCTCATCTGGTCTCTAGGGAGATCGAGGTGTTGGTCTGCAATGATGACCTGTCATCACTTATGAATTATTTATAATATATTTTTCCATATTCTATCGGTAAAAAAGAATTTAATAAAGTATAAATTATTGCTATTCCAAAGGCAGTTTAGATTACAGGCACGTACCAAGAGAGACCAATATGATGGATAATTCCATCGCAAAATCTGCAGTTCAAAGAGATATAATAATAAGTTGGCATGGTTATGAATCATTTCAATTGTGAGATTATCCTAAACAAAATTCCAAACTTATGAGATTTTCTTTTATGAGTTAACTATCCTTTGATTTAAATACTTTCTCTCATTGTTTCTCCCTTTTCTTTTCTTTCTCTCTTTTTTCTTTTAACTCTAAATCATTTACTAGATGATTTATTACGTGTCACATCAAATAATAAAAAAATTATTCAGAAATAAATTTTATTAAAAATTCATTTATCCTGAGTTTACAGTTTTTTTTTTTTTCTCTTCACTATTGTAAGTGTGTGAGATGAACTAGTTGGATGCCCCCCTAGTAATTTGGTGAAGGCGGGTTGCTCCTAGAATAAGCTATAAGTTAGTTAATAATTTTTCATAAATTCTCAGATAAATTATATCTATCATATTATTTATAAAATTAAATATATTTTAATATATCTGAGTTTTGTATTATATTATTAAATTCTTCTATTTTTAGTAATTAATTTTAAAATATTTTATTTAATAAAATTAACTATTAAATTTTTTTATCAGTTTCCGTTAGTCAATTGTTATTTTTATTTAAATTACCTGCTCTATCCTTACAAATATAGATATTTTAATATCCCTAAATTTTATCAAATTATACTAATATGTCCATATGTTTTCATAATTAATTTCAACATATTTCTAAAACATATTAAGATAATTAGCCTAAATTTATAATTTTAACACTTTTAAATAAGAATTAAACTTCATCGGACTAATACTTTTGTATTTAAAATTTAGGTTCATCAATATTTCAAAATTAAGGTTATAAATTATTAGAGAAATTTAAAGAAATCAAGATTTATATTAAAATAATTTAATTAAAAAATATCTTAAAAAATTTAAAGAAACTAAGATTTATATTAAGATACTTTAACTAACGAAAATATATAAAATTATATTTTTATAATTAATCAAGTTATGATGCAAGTTTTAGTTGCTTCCCATTGACGGATCATCGTCTTTTTCAACTCTTTCCGATTTTCTATAGTAGGAACGGCTAACAGTTCATACTTACGTGCATCATTAAACAATGGGATATTAAAATAATTAAAAAATACATAATGATCTACTAGTATAATTTGACATATTTCAAAAATATTAAAATAATTAACCCTATTTATAGAAAAGTTGTAAGATTAATTAGTTTTAAATATTTTTTACTATATATCTATGTAACAAAATTTAATTAGTTTACATTATTATTTGACATGTCTACATCTACATATGTTGCATGTCTGAAAGTTAAGTAGACTCGATCTACCACATGATTCACAGAGAATTAAATTAAATTTTAATATATAACATTATTTATTAAGTATGTATTTATATTGGCTGATTTATTTATTACTATTCGTCATTTATAATTAAAAAAATTAATCCATACAGAAATAATAACTAATAAATAAGTTCATATATTATTATATAATTGATTTTTTTATGAATAATAAATAGTTAAAAGATCTCTCCAAAAATTTAATACGCTTCTTGCCAAGTATTTTCCAATTTGTAGCCTTTTTTGCCATGGTGTCTATAAATTAGAGAGATCGTTAAAAAGCAAACGCCTGCCGAAGCAAGGAGCTACCCTAGGAACAGGGAATTTCCAAAGCCTGCTCTCAATTCTAGTAGCTAGTTAGATATCTTAGTGTGCGAGGATTTTGGGATTCTGCCATTTTCTTCACTCGAACAATTTTCTTGAGCTATCTTCCATGTATCAACCATCTGTCACTAACTCTTTCATTCTAAAGACACATACACATTCATGTTGTTTTTGTGTATTAATTATTAGTATATGGTAGTAAAATATATGACAATGTACATACAAATCCAACCTTTTGGATTCATATACGTATGAATTCAGTGAAACCAACCTGTTAATTATGATTGAATTACAACCATCTTGGAAAATATAAGAAATTAGCTTTATATACCCAAAAAAGGTTGGGGGAAAATTATTGCAAAATGCAATAGTGATAACAAGGTTTCTAACAAATCCTTTTATTATTAAAATAATTAATATGTCATGCCTTTTGTTATTATTATAAAATATAATGCTTGTATAATGTGGACTATCAAATTTAAAATTCGTAATTAAGATTTATTAACCATTCGTTTCTAACATTTAAATTTAATTTTTAAATCATTTGATATTATCGTAACAGTACCGTCATGCAATGTGCATGCCTTATTGCCTTATTTGCGTTACTATATCAGGAAGCTAAAAGTTAAATTTAAACTTCTGAAAAAATTTGAAATATTTATTTAAAAACAAAAGTGTGTTAAAACAGTAGCAAGAGATCCAAAAATATATTCTAGAGTTTTAATTTCAATAATTTCAGAATTTTTTTGCAAAACACATATCGGGTTTAATATATTATAATAAAACCCGAGTTTAATATTAAATTATATATTAGATAGAATATTTAATTTATGAAATCATGTGGTTTTTATACTATTCAAAATGGTAATGTGGAAGCCCCTCTTCATTGCGGGTTGATATGTCATGAGATACTGAATGAATCCATTTGTACGAAAGCATTGTGCATGAAATGGTAGCCACAAGTTTTATCGATGATGGTGCATGCTATAAACACACGTTTACCACACGATTCAATATGAAATTCGATATTTGAGTTCAAAGAATCCCATTCTAAATATTATTTCAAATCACAAATTAAGTTATTAGTGATATTCCAACAAATTGTATGTTGAGATATAGGTTATTTACAATGAAATTCACTACTCTATCATAGAAAATGTTTATGCCAAACTCAAATTTAGGGTCCCATTCTAGAAATAGAATTCTATTCCTTATTCCAAACTGTAGTAAGCATATAATTATCTATTATTATTATCTCAAAATAAATAAATAATCAACTTTTCCAATCCCAGTGACCCATGAATTATATATTCTTAAGATAGCTTTCTCTATACAAATTGGTTAGTATGAATATATATATATATATATATATATATATATATATATATATATATATATATATATATATATATATATATATAGACTATAATTAGAAAAACTTAAATTCGAATTTCACAAATTTAAAAACAATTTCAATACCACTTAATTTAAACTTATGAATTTTCAGCCTATCTTTCAAATATGAAAATGTTATAACACCAAATAGCTTTTAGCATGAACTATTACTTTTAATCACAATCTTAAATTAAGAGGCCCTTTCTATAAATTCAAAAAAGTAATATAAAAATGTAAAGCCATTAAAATGTATAATAACCTAAAACAATAGTGCTAATAAGATAATAGTATGACTGATAATTTCATTTGTAGAAATTATAAGAGTTTAAAAATTAAGTTTTTAGTCATTTTTTATTAAAATAATAAAAATATATATTAAGTAAATAAATAAATATCTCTTATCATATAATCTAGGGCTCATTGTATTCGAAATAAATAAAAAAATATAGAAAAAAGATTAAAATAAAAAATAAAAGAACACGAGCAATTCAAACTCTGTATATATTTATATTTTACAGGTTGTATCTGCTTAAAAGTCCCTAATTGCCAATTTAATGCCTGGGCCTACATAAAAAGGTAACGCATTTAAACGCCTTTTTTTTTTTGATAGAACAAATTTAACGCCCTGTTAACGGTTCCTTCTCTCAACTGTTTATCGCAATTACAAATCCATCCTTTTCCATCTCCAACAATAACAGTAATGCCACTAGGCTTATCAAGACTAGGAACTCCATGGAAGCCTCTAGATTTAAAAGTCTGATCAAAGCTTCTCAACTTAAAAAAAAAAAAAAACTATTAGTCAAACGCCACACAGGACAAAAATATTAGCTAACCTTCCAATGCTCTAATATAATACTAAAATACATTTCTCTTTTTATTTTATATTTTATTTTTCGTTTTTATATTAAACTAATACTTTTACATTTCTTTAAAGATCTAAAATTGTAATCTGAGTCAAAATATGGAGGAGCATGGCCTAAGCATGAAGGCCACAGTCACAATAATTTTGTTTTTTATTTTTTATTCTTTTTCTTAGGTGATCCAAACGCGAGAATTTGATCCCGACTTGACGAGTCAAAACCATACAACTGAATGCAGAAGTTACTCACTTTACTCCTAGAAATGCTATATCGTACCTCCATAGATTATATTTATATAAATAAATAATTCAAAATATTATTTAAATTGAAATATATATATATTATTTGTTATCGATATAAACTGTGGATGATAATTAATATCCTTTTAAAAGTCAAATATATATGGAAAATAATTTCAGTGATTTTATTTTTATCAACTGAAGAAAATAAATTTCCTATTATATAAAAAATAAATTAAATAATTAATATTCAGCATAGAATCTAAACAGCTCAAGTCCCAAAAATAAAAATGGGTTTGCTCTTGTTTTTCCCTGGCTGTTTTCTTCTTTCTTTGTTTGTTTTTTAAGGAGGAAAAAAGACAGTTGAACTACTACTTTCCTGTTTGCTTGGAGGTGGACTCTAATTTTGGTCAAAATCAAAATTAAGCTATTTTGGTAGGTAACTTCGTGGGTATTTCTCAAGGAAAATAGCAAAGTTCTCTTTGAATTTGACAGCCATCGCATCCGGTGGGGCATAAAGCTGTGGTTCTCTGCTCCCTTCTTTTCTTACTAATATTTTATTCTTAACTTTATCTATAATTAATAAACTTCATAAATTATCTGAAACTTAAATTCGTCATTTTATTAAGTGACAATTAAAAATTATGAAAAATATCGATACTCTTTCTATTACCCTTGAATGTAAATGTAACTATATGAGTTAATGCTACTTAGATCTTTGAACTGTATATCAATCCCTGTAGAGATAATATATAGTCTTAAAATAAAAAATAAAAAATCAAATTAAATAATCACAGGTTTAGTCAATCGATAAATAAATAAACATTCACAAATTTAATCTGAAAACTGAAATATATCTCAATTTAAATTAGTACTAAGATTTCAAAATTGGATTAATCTTTTTTTTTTTTAAATAGTAATAAAGGAAAATAAAACAAGAAAGAAATAAACAATTCTCACTGTTCAGCAAGTAAGCTGCTACTCTGAGTTCAACTCCTTGGAACCATCGCAATAGATCACCCTGTCTGCTGTGGTAGCACCATCAAATCTTATTGATGCTGTAATCTTTGGACTAGAGTAACATTGGTGTTATCACCGAGTAAAATAACTGATGATTTCATACTACTTTTCATATCAAAAGGAAAAATTAGCATAATCATATTATTTGATTAGTAATTAGTTTATAGTAAACCAAATGAAATTTATTTTATTATTACTTGAAGATAAATTTTAATTTAATGGAAGCAATTTAATTATTTTTACTGTTCCTTAAAGTGTTTGTAAGGAGAGAAGAACAATAGAGTCTACAGTAATAGTTAAAGCGCAAGGACATGAGGTTGTTTTTAACATGATGTGAATTGTGGCAACTTATATAAGTACACAGTTCAATTAGTTGATTATTAATTATACAAATCTTCTGCTTCTGCAAATGTTAAAGCAAAATAAGAAAAAGAAATGGACATTGCTATTTGTACCGGAAAAAAAAAAAAGAAAAAGTAAATACCTAAATCCACGAGGACGCGGTTTCGCAAAGAATAACAGACAGAATCTGCCAACAAAATTTGTAGCAATCTTAAATAAGCGTTGAGCAACAAATTACTGATTTTAAGGATTTATTAACAAAAAAAAGAAAAAAGAAAATGAGAGAGAGGTGGCAAAAGCGTAAATAAGAGAAGGGATATGGAAGTTTGAACAAAGAGGCGGGAGGGAGGGGCCAGGTGGACACTATATAACCCAGTCGTTCCACTCCACAAATCCCTACCATTCGCTCACTCGCTCTCTCTCTCTCTCTCTTTTTCTCTCTCGTTTTTTGGCTTTTGGAAAAGCAGCAAACTTTAAAAAAAAAGCACTGTCCAAATAAAAAAAATTAGAAAAAAAAAAAGAATTTTAGGAAAAGGGAAGGTAACGGAAAAAGAAAAAGGAGGAGGTTCTTCAGTCAATCGCCCTAGCAGGAGAATTAGAAGAGAAACGGGAAAACGGGGCTTGCAGACTCGAAATGACGCATTAGCCCCTTTTATTTCTTTTAAGGAAAAAAAAAAAAAGAGAAAAGAAAAGAAAAGAAAAGAAATTCTCGCGTTTGTTGAGCTGCTTTCCTTCCTTCCTTCCTCTCTCGCTCTCCGCTGGCTGGCTGGCTGTAGGTGAGATATGGAGTTTTACGGAGATCTATTTTTGTGTGTATGTGCGTGTGTGTTTATATATTTGTTTTCCTTCTTATTTTCTTCTCTTTGCATTTTCTCTTTTGATATGCTTTGAGTCTGTTTGGACGCTGCGAAAGTTTTTGAGGTAATGAGGTGCTCAACTGTGTAAAACTTGTGCAATTTTGGCCTTAATTGACCGAAATGAACCTGTTTAGGTTAGGTCGACTGGAGAGATCTGAGATTTGTTGTTTTAAACCTTTTCTTTTAATTCATTTCTCACGGACCAAACACTGCATGGATCCTCTCTCTCTATCTCTAGCTCGTTCTTTTCTGTTTGAAAATAGAACGTGTGTTTTGCTGTTTTGGAAAAGAAACGTATATTTTGCTTTTCACAAGAAATGTTATTCATTTTATTTTTCTTTTCCGAAAATCTGTGGTTATATGATCAGATCAGATCTGCTCTGTTTTTCTTTTTCCTGTAGCTACGTTTTGGTATCTTTTGTTTTTTTTTTTCTCTCCTTCTGCTGACAATGCGTGCAAACTCTCAACTTTGTTTGGCCTTTTGAACTGTACTAAAGTTTTCTTCCTTCTATTTTATTATTTTGATTTTTTTTAATCAGAAAATGTGCTACAGTTGAAGTTTCTTTTTTATTCCATCAGCCACAATTTTTTTTTAATTAGTTATTTAGTTTTGTTTGTTTGGTTATCTCTCTGTTATTCATGATTGAGAAACTTGATTCCAGTGTTTGGACGTTTTGCTTTATCGGCAAGATTTGTGATTGATTATGACATATTTTTTTCATTTGATCATTTAACAGTAGATTTCTGATTAATTATGTTATGTTTTATTGTGCAGAAGTATGCTGGAGTAAATTTGTGCGACATACAGAAGATTCTAAAACCTGCTTGTTCAATTTTGTGAATTCCAAAAGTTGCCTATTTATCGATTGTCCAATTACATCATGGTTGCTACTGCGGCTGCTGCTACTTCCTCTTTCTTTCCAGTTCCTTCTCAATCTGCGGATGCTAATTTCGATAAGGCACCTGCAAGCTTAGGTGGAATCAAATTAAAATCTACCTCTTGCTCTCGGGGTTTACAGGTTAAGGCAAATGCGCAAGCCCCTCCCAAGATAAACGGATCCTCGGTAGGATTCACAACATCTGTGGAAACTGTGAAGAATGACGGTGACATGCCATTACCACCACCCCCTAGGACTTTTATCAACCAATTACCTGATTGGAGCATGCTTCTTGCTGCTATTACAACTATCTTTTTGGCTGCTGAAAAGCAGTGGATGATGCTTGACTGGAAACCAAGGCGGCCTGACATGCTTATCGACCCGTTTGGTATAGGTAGAATTGTTCAGGATGGTCTTATTTTTCGCCAGAACTTCTCCATAAGATCATATGAAATTGGTGCTGATCGTACAGCGTCCATAGAGACATTAATGAATCATTTACAAGTATGGTCATATATTTAATTTTGTTCTTCTACTTAGGGATACAATGCTGTCAACATTACATAGTCAGAATATTTGTTTACTATTCTCACAATTTCTTTTTCCTTTCATTTCTTTGATTGCAGGAAACGGCCCTCAATCATGTTAAGACTGCTGGACTTCTTGGGGATGGATTTGGTTCAACCCCAGAGATGAGCAAAAGGAACCTCATATGGGTGGTTACTCGGATGCAGGTTCTGGTGGATCGTTACCCAACATGGTAAACGGCCTATAGCCCATTATACAGTCTTTTCAATTCAGTGAATAAATTTGTGATCATATATGTTTTACCATTTGGATTTGATGTTTCTGCATTTTGTCTTCAAATTCAAGTTTGGTCTCACATATGAAATTCTTTGGGGTCTTGTTCTTCATTCCACTACTACTGCCCTCTTCTCTAGTGTTTGAATCCAAAACCTCCAAGTCGGATCTGAATTTTTAAGTTAGGCTAGTCTCGTGCTCATGTTGTACACAGCTCCACATGTGATTACTTGCTGTTAGTTTAGTTTGATTGATATAGAGAGCTGTAGTTTGCATGTAAAAAGCTTGAGGCCCATCATAGTGTTATTATCATGCTTCTTTTAGGATTGGACCAACAATGCATGCTCATGCTTATTAGCTAATACTCTTATTACTAGGTGAGATGTTATATGATTTGATTTGCAGCTATTTTCAAACGCTACTGTTCCACATTTTGTGATTTGGAGTGAAAGATGGATTTAACATATAATTTTTGTGCATAATATCTTTTGCAGTCTTTAGTTTTCTGGAGCCTATATCTTTAGTTTTTGATTTCATATAGCTTTTTCTTCAAAATTTGTCTGCAGCTGCACTTAGCACTTGTGCAGAGAAATGGTCAATGATGGCTTTAGCAGTTTAATTAGTGTTTAAATGCTTGAGGCTAGGTAAAACATTGAGAAACTGCCATTAAAGGTACAGCTAAGACAAGACATGCATTAAGGTGTAGCATGCAATTCAGTTACTCATGGTTGTTCTGTGACTGAACCTTTGGTTGCTTTCAAAGCGTTAATATGTTTTGAATTAATCATAGATGGCATTTCAACTATATAAGCATTAGATATTTGCTAAGCTGTCTTTCCAGCTTTAAGCATGAACTTGGCATGATTGCTATAGGTGCATTTTGAGCTTGGTGCTTTGCATTGTGGTGAGGATTATGGAATAGATAATTTTTACATGATGACCCAAGATTGATTGGCTGAAATATGTTCTACAGGGGTGATGTTGTTCAAGTAGATACTTGGGTGAGTAAATCAGGAAAGAATGGCATGCGGCGTGATTGGTGCGTCCGTGATAGTAGAACTGGTGAACCTTTAACGAGAGCATCCAGGTAAAATTATTCCTTTCTTAGTGTTTTTCGATTGTTTTCCAAAATCTGATAACTAATTTACTTGGAACATTTCTTTTGATAATGGCAGCGTGTGGGTGATGATGAATAAACTGACTAGGAGGTTATCTAAAATTCCCGAAGAAGTTCGAGGAGAAATAGAGCCTTATTTTCTGAATTCTGATCCTATTGTGGATGAGGATAGCAGAAAACTGCCAAAGCTTGATGATAGCAATGCGGACTATGTCCGCAAAGGTCTAACTGTGAGTGAGCTTAATGAAAGTCTCAAGTTTGTAACTATTGCTCACAAGATATTCTCATTGGATATTTACTATCTGATTTGCAGCCTAGATGGAGTGATCTAGATATCAACCAACATGTTAACAATGTGAAATACATTGGCTGGATTCTTGAGGTATATTCATTATCTTAGTTGCATTAGTAAAGTATTTGTAGGCATGAAACCCTGATTAGTCTTAAAAGGCCAGTGGCAAAAAATCCTGTCTGGATTGCTTAATTCGAATGTGATTCAATCAAAACTAACACACTTTCTCAAATTTTAGACATAGCAAAAATCACAGAAGCTTGTGTTAACTAGTATCCTTGAGTCATTAAATATTTCTTGTCATTTTGCTGGTATAGTGTCTGCTAAATTTGTGGTCAACCATATTATATAATTTTTAAGAGGATAATCTATTGTAATTCTATACCTATATGTTTTAAACAATTATTTGTATTTCATAGCAAATGGCAAATTTATAATTAGGAAAAAGATTGAGGATGATTGCTGTCATCTCAAGCAAAGCTCTCTTTATAAGAAATTTTTTCATCCAGCTAGCTGTTATACTTTCTCAACAACTTTTCTACCCTTAATTTTTTCTAGTCAGCTGAAATAGTCAATTGCTTGATCACTAATTAACAGCTGGTTGGATAAGATAAATATTGTCTCTTTCCACAATGAGTGTCTCATAATACAAGCCACACAATTATGTTTCCTTTAATTGTCCTCTCTTTAACAGCTTAGCTGGACTTATTATTGGAAAGTAGAAAACCTGTTGTCAACCCACGTGGTTGTGCTGTTCTAAAGATTTGTACTTTTTGGCCTAGCCTTGATTAGAATATGCAATCAGGGGTGGTGACTCTGCCTCAGTTCAAACTAAATCTTGTTTGACCACGGGCATCTGATTGGATTTTATATTTCTGAAATGTAACATGTTTTGTGTTTCATTTCAGCATCTGTGATATGCTAAATGTCTCTGATGCAATGATGTGCCGTTATGAAGATTTTAGGACTCTTTACCAATATGGATTCGGTGAAATTAGTAGAGTAGAGTGTAACATAAATGAATAACTAGGTATCCTATTGTACCTAACTGTGATTGATCACGTACCTATGATAATGATAGTGGGAACACTATGCCCAATGTTTCACTGCACGCTTCTCTCTCTCTCTCTCTCTCTCTCAATTTGAATGATTATATCATTCCGTGGTGTATTTTTTGCAGAGTGCTCCACTGCCAATACTGGAGAGTCATGAACTCTCTGCCATTACTCTGGAGTATAGGAGGGAGTGCGGGAGGGACAGTGTACTGCAGTCTCTGACTGCTGTATCCGGCAATGGTATTGGAAATTTGGGAAATGCTGGTGATATTGAGTGCCAGCACTTGCTTCGACTTGAGGATGGGGCTGAGATAGTGAGGGGAAGGACTGAGTGGAGGCCAAAGTACAGCAGCAACTTTGGTATTATGGGTCAGATTCCAGTCGAAAGTGCTTAAGAGTTGCTGTCTTTGTCGACTGGAGTGGCATTAGTCTCCTCCTAATGTCACAACTCACAAAGCCTTTGTAGAAATCCTCCTTCGTTCAGTTATTGGAGTTATATATGTTTCTTTTTTTTTTTTTTGATATATATATATTTATATATTCTTTTTCTCATTTCATGGAAAAGGGGAAGTTGTAAGCTCGTGTAATTAAGTTGCTGAACTCTTTATCTCTCACTTTCACTCTCTTTCTCTCTCCTTTGAAGTGGCTCTGCTTTTGGAACCTGAAAGAGTCAAATTTGTCATGGGAGAAGCTCTCTCTCTCTCTCTCTCTCTCTCTCTCTTGCTTGCCAACAGCCTGTTCAACTTGGTTGGTGTTAGCATGTTCCGACATGGCCCCTACTCCCGATTGTCTGGATGCTTCAGAATTATGGCCTTCATTAGGGGGAACACATGTATATTTGCGGCATTCTTTTATTACTTTTTTATCCCTTGTTAATTTAGGAATCGACAGAAAACTGGATTTGATGGTTCATTTATTATTTTTGAGTAGTAGTTATTATCATTGACTTGTCATCCTTTAAACATTTTTTTCTTTTGTTCTGGTTTGGTTCTCTATCATGTGCTCCAGTCTGTCCCACGTGAGCTTATCTATCCATGCAAGTGTGGATTCTGCATTCCAGAATTCCCTTTCTGCGACCCCTAATTGATGGTATGCGGATGTGATCGCTAACCTCCAACGCTTTCGGTCTTCTTATTGAGCGTCCGTATCAATCATTAGTGGAATAACAATGAATCCAAGCAGTGGCAAATCTCTCATCTTTTCCACAGATGAAAGAATCATGAGCATAGGCTTTCCTTAGCTGGTTGAAAAACGAAAAATCGAATTTCTAGCTCTTTATATTCTATAATTCTTAAAATGTTTGAAGATGAGAAATTAGTGTTCATATAAAATATCAATCTTTAATTGACTCATAGATAAAGTGTACTATTATTTCATATAAAAAAAGAAAAATATAAAAGATATTTATTTATTTTATTTATTATCAAATTTACAGTATTTTTCTTATTTTTTAATTTTTACTGTGTTAAAATATTAAAAATATATTTTTAAAAATTACAGTTCTAATTTTTTTTATATTATACTTATATAATATAATTAAAATATAAGTATGCTAGGGAATATATATATATATATATATATATATATATATATATATATATATATCGAAAAATCGAATTTCTAGCTCTTTATATTCTATAATTCTTAAAATGTTTGAAGATGAGAAATTAGTGTTCATATAAAATATCAATCTTTAATTGACTCATGGATAAAGGGTACTATTATTTCATATAAAAAAGAAAAATATAAAAGATATTTATTTATTTTATTTATTATCAAATTTACAGTATTTTTCTTATTTTTTTTAATTTTTACTGTGTTAAAATATTAAAAATATATTTTTAAAAATTACAGTTCTAATTTTTTATATTATACTTATATAATATAATTAAAATATAAGTATGCTAGGGAATATATATATATATATATATATATATATATATATATATATAATGGCCGAAATATATCATTACGATCTCTTTTTATACTGCTAGGAATGCTTAATGTCACTTCACCAACTGGCGTTACTGGCGTTTTCGTATCTCTTAATGTGGTCAAATTAGATGTCTCTTAGTAGAGAAGCTTACATCTATTCACAAATATCTTATATTTTCCAATTGATATTAATTCTAATATATAGTTTTGACTTTTTTAGCTCAGCACCATAAATTAACATTAGTTCTATTTTTTTGTTCTTCAGTCAAATTATCAGTCAAGTTTACTGACGTCGTAACAAAAAAATTGACTCATCATGAGAGTTGTTCATCTATTTTATTACTAAAATATTATCATTGAAGCACGTAATTTTAATTTTTTTAATTTTAGAGTTGTATTAATATTTTTAATAATTAAATTATTAAATCAAATCTTTTTTTATTTATTGTTGTCGGAATTCACACAACATCAATTTTAACTGATAATTTCACCGAATACTAAAATTTAAATTAAAATTAAAAGTTTAAACCTACAACAAAGTAAAAGATTCTTTTAGCAATTAAGAAATTAAAAAAAAATACAAATTAGCGAGTATTATAAATGTGAGTAGAAATTGAGTTTATACGTCTAACTCGAATAGTACTTCACTTTTAACATGAAAAGTATTGAATTCAAATTCTTACTATTTAAAATGTCATGAGTGAGATGAGAAATTAGACGTTGGCTCGGCTTGCTATCTTTTCATGTCATATTATATTATCTTAATAAATTTGTTAATATTATATATTAAATTCCTATTGTAATTTGTAAATAATATATTTTTTTGTCATTTTACTACTATTTTTATTAATTTTGTTTTTAAGTTAAAATTAAAAATTGACATACTTTCCAATTTGACTAAATGAAAACCATTGTTTACCCTCTGAGGTTTTATTAGCCTCTTACTTTATAATGTTTACTAAATCATCCATGTAATTTGTAATAGTTTTTCATTTCCCTTCTATTAGACTTTTTCTTAGTTTTCATCCATTTTTGTCTAAACCTCACTCTTTCATTTTAGTCGACATAATTTTTTATCTTTAAATTTTTAAGATCTTAATGTTGTAATATAAATTCTTCAAATATAATGATTTCATGAACATTTTTCTACTAACATGTTAAAAACCTATTTGGAATTATAAATAATAATTTTAGTAATTGCTTTTAAGTTCATATTTGAAGCATATTAGTACGAAAATTGCTAATTTACATTGTTTTGATTATTTCTATAAATTTAAGTTATAAAATTTAGTACAATGCAATATAATTATCTAATTATTTTATTAACAATATTAATTGAAGTTTTATAAATTTTCTTTTTAAAAAAATCATCTTTTAACAAAAAGACTATTAAAAGAGGAAATATTGTATTATTACAAACTACAAAGGGTGATTTAGTTAAATAGATTGTGGAAACCAGTTCAATATGACAAACCTCAAGGGTAAAATTAAAAATAATATATTAGTTTTGTTTCTTTCATCTTAACTAATAGAAAATTAATATGAAAAAAAAAACTAATAGACCGAAAAACTAATATATTATTGCAGACTACAAAAGGAATTTGGTATAATATTCAAGATTGAGGTACTATCAAAGGTAAATACCCCATATTATAATTCAAAAAAAATTTCATCAAATTTTAATAAATGTATACTCAATGTGATATATACAATTTGCTTGAGATCTTATTCTATTAATTAAATTTCTTTGTTAAGTAAATAGCTTAATTTATAGATTTTTAAAATAACGCAGCTTGCTTACAACATCCTAACAAGCTCTTAAGTTATGCTCTTTTTTTAATAGGATTATATGCAAAGATTTAACTTTCAAGGGATTCTCTAATTCATTCTTCTTTTCTAAAATAATTTAAGAGCTTCATTCTCTCTTCTCGAATTCAATAAGAGAGAAAGCAGCTCTTAAAAATATTATATTATTTTTTTTTATTTTTTCTTTAAGAGTCACATTCTCTTTCTTTTTATTTTATTAATAAAAAGTTAACTAGAAAGTAAAATAGAAAGAACTGTTGTAATACATATATATCTCAAAACGAATTAGAATATAGAGTTGATTGTTTACAATTTACTCCATCCATTCCATTATAAATGTTACTATTTAATAATTTACTTAGATTAAGAAAGTATTTAGTATAGTTAATTATAGGAGAAAATTAGCTAAATTATACTAATTTATCCTTCTATAAATATTTTAAAATAATAATAAAATAAAAAAATTATTATTATTTGAATATATAAAAGCGACAGATAATTAAAAATTAATTTAAAATAATAACTATAATAAATTAAAAAATAATAAAAAGACATATAAGAAGTATTGCCATTACATCTAAAAATAGACTAATTATAAACATTAGGGGCACAAGGGCACCTTTTCCTCATTTATAATAGTTCGGGTTTGCAGCGAGGGAATCTGGACCGTCCATTCCAAAATAATAATAAAAAATGAAAGAAGAGTTTGATACCATGAAAATCAGTAAACGGACACGTGGTCGACAGCCCAGCATCTCTCACATGCTTGTCGGTGGAAGGCTATCAGCTGCTGAAAGTTCTTTTGCTTTCTCTTTTTTTTGTAATAATATACGATGTCTGTTTTATCCCTATAATTTATTAGGGATATGTTTAAAATCAAGTTAGGATATGTTTATTAGGAAGAAAAAGATGTTATCTCTAATACTTTGACTACTAAATACAAAATAAAATAGAAATGGAGTCATAGAATAGAATTAGACAATATTTTATTTCTTTATTCCTTTTCCTCTTCCCAAACATCCACTGAGGTTTACATTTGGGCTTTCTTCAATCTGCAAAGATTGAAACAAGAAAGTTTAAACCGAAGCCCGTAGTCAGTTCGACCCATCTTTTAAACGGGTCTGAGGAGTAGCAGCTTCCCATTATGGGACTTTCACACCTCAAACACCAAATTGAATATTCAAAATTGAAAAAAGATTTCATTTCTGTATATCAAATTTTGCCCTAATTAGGCTCTCTAATTTCACTAAAACTTGTCGTTCAATGCCTTATTGTTGCATCATATTCTTCAAGCCCTCGTTACAAAGAAATTTTAGTTATTTTGGATTTGTTAATAATTTTCAGAATTTTGTATTATTATATAGTTATGCTCTTTTATTTCATTGATGGGTTGGATTTCAATGAAATATATATAATTTATTTATAATTTTATATATTATTTATTTTTGAAAATCATGATTTTTTTTTCATTTTGATAAGTTAAAATAATTCATTTAAAATAATAAAATAATTTATTTAGAGAATAAAAAAGTAAAAGTGTATTTTCATCAATAATTCTTAAATTATAATTGGTAATATCTTCAATAATATAAAACTTAAATCGTGTAAGTGCAGTTCAGTAACTTATTTATATTAGCTATGTCCATTTCACTTATTAAATTACTCACATATTATAATACAAGAAAATTCTATGCTTATCTTATTTTTATTTTAACCTACCAATAAGATAACAGCAACTTATATATATACTTTTTTAAAAATTAGTAATTTCTAATTACTGGTTACTAATTAAAATAAGGTTTAATATTTCTCTATAAATTTGTCAATTTTTCGTAAACTATTAAATTCTGTAAAAGTAATAATTTTTTTATAATATCATCCATTTTTTCACAATTAGTAACATTTATGAAAAAAAAAATAAAGAGAATTGTCATTTTTTATAAAATATTAATTAATTTTATAATTATAAAATTATAGAGAGTTCAACAGGTTGCAAGTCATCTTTTCTGGTAAAATTTAAAGGATAAGATTTAAGATAACTAAGAATTAACGGTGTTTTATACAAAATAAGACTACATTATTTCAACAAAGTCACTCTAAAAAACACCAATAATACAAATAGGAACTACTCCAGCTTAAGTAACTTGCTATAGCAAATTAAAATTTACTTAATTTTTGCTATTCTAATAGCAAGTCAATCTTTTTTTAAGTGGATAATATACTTAGGTGCCGTAGGGAAAAAGGCCTGCAGTATATATAAATATGTACATTTTGATATAATTCTGTTAGCCTAAATTCCTGTTTCCGCCAATGAGTACATATAAAAGAATCTATTCATAGGGAATAATATAAGCAATGCAAGTAAACAAATAAAAGTGCAACTTGGAGGGTCCAAATTGAAAATGGTAGGGTATCCATGCAATAATGCATAAAGAACAGTATTGTGTTACTTTTAACTTGAGTACCGGTCACCATGGCTAAAGATAAATTGACCCATTGAACCAAATTATACATTACATTCTGACTAATTAAATTAACTACGAAAAACCATGGTGTCAATGTTATGCAATTTTCATTATTAATTCTTCTACTTTTGGCTGCAACAAAATTAACATGTTATTATAGTTTAAAAAAGGAAAAGAAAAGAAAGGAAGATAAATATGTGCTACAGATTTCCAAGTGGGACAGACAGAAATGGTGATTATAGCCAATTATGTTTACACTCTAAAAAAGCTTAAAACTATGATTAACCCGTGACACTTTAGCAAATCTCATATGATCATTTATATGCATATACATGAATTGAATTGTTGATTGATTTTTAAAGGGCACGAGTGGTTGATTGGTGGCCGGTAAGATCCTTTAGAAACAAGGCAAATGGAGGACTCGAAGCTGCAATTATATGTATGTATGTATATAATTACATATAATTTCCAAAAAAGAATAAAAGATAATAATTGCTTTGAGTACACATGGTTTGGATAATTTTTTTCTTGAGGATAGCAATCTTAATTTAATTTAATTTAATTTTGGATCCAGTGATAGGAACATAATACAGCTATATTATATGAGCCTGCATATGCAGATATATGTTAGTTGGAGACGTTCCTTGGAAGTGAGTTTCTTATTTAGTTTTATTTTAATATTGACTTGCTTTATGATAATTCAAGTATTAATAATTTGTAAATCAAGAATTTGCTTGAATTTAACTTTGAAAATTGAATTACTCACTCAAAATGAAAAGCTGTCTCATATCATAGTACTATAGTTAATTATTCTAGATCGAATCATATCTTTTCTTTTCTAAAGGGGAGTCTGAAGAATCTATTAAAAGTAGTTACATAATAACCTTTTCATACTTAGCATTGCAGATCTAAAATACCCATTTGTACACTGAGTGTAGATGTATGTGTTGGTGAGCTAATGTACCCATTTGATGAATTTGGTAGTAGGTGAAGATTCTAAATATCCAATGACCAAACCCTTCATGTAAATTCAAAAAGTTGGCTTGCTTTTGCTTTTGCTTTGACACTAATTAAATTACAAAATAATGATATGAATGTCTATTGATTTCCCATGAATGCATCTCAGTTAATGTTTATTGCTCCTGTTCATCTGTTTGTCCTATTCCAAAATGCAGTGTGATCTCTAGTGATTAACAGTAAACTCGGTAATCACTTATAATACTAATTTAATGTTCATGTTTAACAGCTTTCCAAGAACTTCAAAATGTTCAATCACAAAGTTAAAGAGAGGAAAGCTGCAACAGATTGGAGACAAAAGTATGCTATATGCACATATATTTCTGTATAGATGAACTCAGACTTTGTTTGGGTGGGGAACATGCATCAAGTAAATTTAAAGTTGATAAAAGTATACGAAAGATTAAGTTCTTTTATTTTTCTCTTGTTTTTCTTGACTTCATATTGTGCTTTTGGGAACCTTTTTTTTTGTCTGCCAAAACCTACTTGTAATTATAGTTAGTCCCTTAAAGTGTCTTCCTATAATCATGCCATGTTTTCATTTTAAATCATTTGGTTTGACATTAGTAGACTACTTTGCTCCTTAGTGCTGCATTTATTTACCTGCTACCAAAATTATTAGTAACAAGAAAAGGAAAAAAATAGCAGTCATACATAGTGAAGGATGTCAAGTATTATTATTATTATTATTGGGTTTGTCAAAAGAAAGATAATTAATAACGAGGACAATTTAGATGCAACCACCTGGAACCAGATCACATGAGATATTATCCGTTTTGGTTTCTATTTGTCTCATAATTTTGTCTTTTTGGCGGGTTTGAGAACTTTCCAAGAGGTTCTCTATTCTGAAATTTCTCTGAATTAAGTACGTTTAACTTTGGAGTTTCTACAACTACACGACCAAACAACCAAAAGGCGTTTCATGTGATTAGTTCCAACTCTTTACATATCTATTATCAACCATTCTTCATCTTATTTCGATGTGCAATTCGATTCATTCATGTACCCCCGTATTTTAGAGTGCTGTCATCCTAAAAGCTTGCTAGAAACCGCTTCTTGTCTATGCCTCTTATCTTTGCCTCGGGGTTCACTTTCCGCCTTCATCAGACTGCTTCTCTAGACCAGGCTGTCACATTAGATAACTTAGTTGTCTAAATTAATGAAATGGAATTAATTTATAGTTAATGGATATAAAATCTAATTTTCTAACGAAAATAATCATAGTTTATGACTTTGACACTTTGTACTAATTGATTGTATTGTTATTAATAATTTGACAAATATAAACAGAAATTTACCGAGAGTAAGCTGCTATAAAATATATTTTCTGGTCTGACATTCATAAATCTGTTTGACTAACAGTTTTGAGCAAAAGAAGAAACAAAACAAATGTATGAAATGCTTTAATTTTTCTGTTGACTATTCCTCTTTCAGGAGATATACCTTCCAAACTACAAAAATAATTGCAGAGGAAGTTTGACATACAGATAATTAATATTAATGCAATATTAAATTGTTCACATCTAATATTTGAATGATTTTAATTATATTATTATTTTATAAATTATGAGAAACTCGAAAAAAATAATCTTGTATATAAAAGAAAATTAAAAACAAAAAGAGGAAAAAAGCTGGTCCAAATAAGCATCTCTTTTTGGAAGGCATGAAATATAAGGCAAAAAAAGGAGGAAAAGAAATAAAAACTTGAGAAGGAGTGAAGAAATTGAAGGATGCTTTAATAATTGAATTCTGTCACCACACCACTTTGTTTTTTCACATTGGAAAATGGTGAATTATTGCCCCCTTGCAATATTATTTCTGTCACTCTAAAGGAAAATACTTAGAAAATGTACTTGTAAAATGTGTGGTTTACTTTCATTTTTCTAATTTTTCTTTTACCAAATGTTTCCCAGTAAAGACATGCCACTCAATTCTCTTATGCCAAATGAAATATACAATTTATTATTTAACCCATAAATTGAAATCTTGATTTATCTAAATCTGCTATTTTTAGAAAAAAATATTTCTAGTTTTAAATTCAATTCCCTACCACAATATTTAAATAAAAAAGAAATTCAAGCTCAAATAATTTCTTTTATTTTCCTTGAATGAACCTTTATTAAGTATTGTACTCTCTGAATTTCTACTTCCCTCCAAGTAAATATATGATGTACGGAATTTGAAAATCTTGAACCCTTTGAAGAGGAAATTCCCTTATGCAAAAGAAATCAAAATTGACAATGCCCATATAAAATGATAATTGAAAATCTCCTTCAACATCCTTATGTTATTATACTATGACAGCCTACTCCTAGTAGTTAAATAAAAAAATAAATATATAATTTTTATTTCTTATTAATTAAATTGGCTAGAGTGCGAATTCAAAATTTTATAAATCTGAAAATAATTTTAATTTTAATTGAGCTAAGAATAATTGATAATGATAAATTTTATTAAATTGTCACTTTTTTTTGTCAGTTAATTTAAGAAATATGAAATCCAACTTCTATTTTTCCTCCTATCACTTAAAAGGTATGAAATAATCTTGTTATGGTTGAATTTAGTTTTCAATAAATCCTAGCTCTCTTTTTTTTATTACTTCCATCATGTAAATTATTTTATTTTAATTTATGGATTTATCTATACCATTTTCATATTTCTTTGTAAAAAAAAAAAAAAGGGAGTTGTAAAGAAAAGGTGATACACCTTCAAGCCAGGTACTATAATCTCAAAAATATCCATGAGCATCAGTACTTTTTTCTTAAGAAAAATTTAA
Source organism: Ricinus communis (assembly GCF_019578655.1). Classification (NCBI taxonomy): domain Eukaryota; kingdom Viridiplantae; phylum Streptophyta; class Magnoliopsida; order Malpighiales; family Euphorbiaceae; genus Ricinus; species Ricinus communis. The sequence continues at coordinate 31,732,532 of NC_063258.1, forward strand.
CAAGGTGTCAGTAATTGAATCATAAATATAGGGCTCTATGTCCCCTTTTCCCCTCTTTTTTTCCAAAAAAGAAAAAGAAAAGCTAATACTGTTTCTGCAAGTACAGAAAAAAGAATACTTACAATTTAATGATCTAATAACATCAATATGAAAACAAAAGAAAAGGCTTAAAACATAGATAGTTAATGTGATTTTTAGGAAATGTGTGATTTTCCTTATTAATTAGAGCTTGATTTTAGTTATTCTTAGATTTATTGGATCAGTGTAAGTTGTGTACCCATGTCCGAGAATGTGTAAAAGAAAAAAAAACCTCAATTTTGACCTTAATAAAAAATTAATTTTGTTAACTTGTATCAAACCACACTACATAATCACCCTATTTATAAGCAGAGTGTAATGTGAAGAAGTACACTTCTATTTTCTTTTTTGCTTTTTTAATGTTTTAAGGACTGCAGTAATTTACCGACAATAAAGAAAATAAGATTTGAGATGGAAATAAATCCAAAAGAGAAGAAAAGAAAAGAAAAGATCAGATCTAAAGCAAGCTAAACCAAAACCTGGTAGTCCCCGATAATGATTATTATGCTGAATATAATTGAAGAGCAAATATGTTTATAAGAAAAGAAAGAAAAGGAAGTTAACAAACTGTTTTTAGTGCTAATTTTTATTTTTTTTAAGAGTAGAAACTGTGTTTTAGAGTACTATTAAACAAATAGAGAGTATTTCAATTTCTAAAACATTTGGTAGTGCTGGGTGGTGTGGTGGTAGTGGTGACTGGTGACTGGTACCTGCGAATTCTCAGAAAATGACACACCTCTTATTATTCTCTTCAATCGAGGTATTACCCTCTTCTCCTTTTCTTTTTTTACTTTCCTCATGGAGATCTATCAATACCCAAGAGCTCATAATCTAAGATATCCTCTCCATTCACTAAAAAGTAGACTCCTTTCTTACTCATATCTATCTACCATTTTCATTTCTTTGTTAAAGGTTCAATCTTTCCTTCTCTCTCTTCCAACCCATTAAGATTATTACACAGGTTATCACTCTGTCTCTCTATTATGTATAATTTATGTCACCCTTTTTGTTACATATCTGTGTTTTGACGTTGATTTTTTACTTAGTCTAAATAACTGTATAAAGTTTCAATTTTTATGGAGTTACATTATAATGGACTGACAACTAAGTTCTTTGTGATGATGTCTGTTCTTTCCACTTGAGAAGCATGTGATGTGGGTAGTTTGATGAAGTCACTCACTGTTTTTTAAAAATCAAGATCTGGGTTTTCTCCACTTGATTCCTGCATGTAAGTTTGTGCAGATCTTTTGTAATTCAACTCTTTTGATATCATAATTGTCTCAGATCTAAGGCTTTACCACTTCAATTATCTTGCTAAGGTGGTTTCGAATTTTTATTTTATTTAAATCATTGCCAATGTTAGCCTCCTGCCTCACTTTTTAAGTTAAACAATGAGTTTGGTGAGTTTCTCTTTCGACGATTCTTGTATCAAGTTGATTTGCTAGCATCCTTGATCTGGGTTTTCTGTTTACTGGATTTTTCAAATGGCATTTTAAGGAAGGATTTCTTGACTTTTGTTTTGTCTTAATTTACTTAGTTATTACAGCTTTGGGCAAATTTTCTTTTATTCAGAGATAGGGTAATGTTGGTAGCTGGGCTGCTTATCTTTCTAGTAGTTACAAGGTCACTAGGATCGATTCAGAATTTGTAAAAACTTGATTCTGTTGTGTGGGATGTGTGACAAAGAAAATGGCATCCCAAAGTAGTTAATTTTGAAGGACCCGGCGCTTATGCTACGATTTTCCTTGCTCCTGACCAGAAGGAATTTTAATCTTGGTTTAATTTACTTCAATATTTTTCTGTCTCTGTGCTGTAAACTATTTCCGTTGTTTTTTGTATCCTTGGCCTCAATCTTCAGCTTTCTACTCTGTCTGGTCTCCACTTTGTCTAGTCAACTGATAGATCATATTCTTGGACAACCAATTTTAACTGTTGTATAGTATCCTTGTTGAGAAAAATCAAGATGTTTTACCCGGCAGATTATATTATTGCTTACTGTTTGTGCATTTCCTTCTTGCTGATTTGGAAGCATATATTATCTTAGGAAAAGTTTGATTGTTATGCAGGTCTATATCTTCTGAAAACTGCGGCATTGGCACCATGCTAAAACAAATTCTTAGCAAAATCCCACGAAAGTCCTCAAAATCTGAATCATTTGATTCTGCTGGTATTGAATCTGGAAACAATTCTAGCAATTGGGGCAATGGAGTCCCATGTACAAACGGTGGGAATTCTTTTTCGAGTCGATTAAATGTTGTTAAAAGGGTCTCTTCGGCTGTCTTTCCTGCAAGCATTATGGCTGGAGTGGAAGCCGTAGAGCCCCATCTATCTTTCAAAGATGTTTCAAATGTGCAGAAGCAAAGCCTTTTTATCAGTAAATTAAACTTCTGCTGCGAGTCAGATTTCAGTGATCCAGATAAAAATGCTGCTCAGCAAGATCTGAAAGGTCAAACATTGATAGAGCTTGTTGATTTTGTCTCTTCTGGAGGCGCAAAGTTCAATGAACCAGCAATGGCTGCAATGTGTAAGTTGTGTGCAATTAATCTATTTAGGGTTTTTCCACCAAAGTATCGATCAGCCAATACAGCTGGGGAAACAGAGGATGAAGAACCAATGTTTGATCCGGATTGGTCACATTTACAATGTGTATATGATCTACTGCTCAGGTTTATCAGTGCTGTCGATCCAAAGGCTGCGAAGAAGTATGTAGATCATGCTTTTATTATGAGATTACTCGACCTTTTTGATTCAGAGGACCCAAGAGAAAGAGACTGTTTGAAAACAATTCTGCATAGGATTTATGGGAAATTCATGGTACACCGACCATATATTCGAAAAGCTGTTAGCAATATCATCTATAATTTTATTTTTGAAACTGAACGGCACAATGGGATTGCTGAGCTGTTGGAGATTTTTGGGAGCGTGATTAGTGGGTTTGCCTTGCCTCTAAAAGAGGAACACAAGATGTTTCTATGGAGGGCTTTGATTCCACTACATAAACCGAAATCAGTGGGTATCTATCATCAACAATTAACATATTGTGTTGTACAGTTTATAGATAAGGATCCAAAATTGGCTAGTACTGTGATTAAGGGACTATTGAAGTACTGGCCAGTGACAAATAGCCAGAAGGAGTTGATGTTTATTAGCGAGTTAGAAGAGATTTTGGAAATGACTAGCATGGATGAGTTTCAAAAGATTATGATCCCACTGTTTCGACGTATAGGATGCTGCCTCAATAGCTCCCATTATCAGGTAAGCACCGTCTTATTAATCTCATGCTTGTTACATAAGCAGACACCATTACTGTACCTGTTTTATGCTCAAAAATCATGTCACATGTCTTTTAATGGTTACATTTTCCATATATGCTATATATCTTCTACACTCCTGTTTATCATGTTCCAGTTGCTTGGTATTTTTCTGAGTTTTCTTTCTTTAAAATCTTATATCCTTTGTTCCACAGAAAGCCATTCCTCATTGCCTACATTGGTAAAGCTGAAGAAGCTTATGAGATTTTATAACCAAGGGAGCACAATTGCGCCATCAGAAGGTCAAGTTCTATGGTGAAATGTGCTCTACATGTACATAAGCAACGATAAAAGGATTTAGTCCAACTTATCAAGTAATCATGAGTTAACTAAGTCTTTAGAGTGGCACCTGGTCACTGCCTATGGTTCAAAAAAGAAATATAATTATAATTATAATAACAATAAAAGTAAGAATTTGAGCAGCTGATTGAAAATGTTTCCAAATTGACAATCACTGACTAATCTTGGTATCTGTTTTGACTTTGTAGACTTTTTTTGCTTCTTGTCATTATTTTTGTGTATTTTATTTGAAAATTATAGGACTGATAATGAATTAAGAGATGGAATGGAAAAATTGCAAAATTGTAGAACAAATCTAAAATATTGAGAATTTCCTCTCAACTAAATTTAGGTTAGCATGGTCATAGAAGTGAGGATTTTGATGAACCTTTTGTCATACACAAGTGCATGCTCAACAATGATGACTTTGATGAATCTTTTTTCCTTATTTGTTTATGTGAAGATGCCCAGTGAGTCCTAGGGTACAGAACTGGCGCTAACCTTCTTCCTGTTCAAGCTAGATTCCCAACCAGTAGGATGTCACTTTGGGCGCATTTTTAGAAGTTGCTTGTATATGGTAACAAAGATTTTGCATGCAGAGAACAATAATGAGCTTGTTTCACCTGTCCAGGTGGCTGAAAGAGCGCACCTGCTGTGGAATAATGAGCGCATCCTAAATCTTGTTGCTCATAACAGGCAGGTGATTGTGCCTCTTGTATTCTCGGCTCTTGAGCGGAACACCCAGAATCACTGGAACCAAGCAGTGCTCAACCTGACACAGAACATCAGGAAAATGTTCTGTGAAATGGATGAAGAGCTGGTGGTGGCCTGCCAACGTAAGTTAGAAGAGGAAGACTCAATGTTGAGCGTTAAAGCTGAGAAGCGGAGGTTGATATGGGAACGCCTTGAAAGTGCTGCGAGTTTGCAACCTGCAGCTGCTAATCTTTTGGCTTCAGTAAAACCAACCACATGTTCGGTTTCTTGCTAATAGGATGAGCAACACCATTTGCAACAGAAACAAACATTTATAAGCAGCTGTGATTGGAGTACTGAAAATGGAAGGAATTTGGAATGGGAGTAGGCTTTGCATGTGCATTGTAATATAATTTGTGTTAAAAAGTAGTAATGCTGCTGCCTTGAAGGTTTGATTGGCAGATGGGGGGGTTTGTCGGACGCTCTGTTGGAAGTGCCCCATAGCCTGTAGTTATGTGTATTGACATATCTTCTCTTCTAAGGTCACCAAAAGGGCTGTTTGTTTTCTGCCCATATTTTATTCTTTCAAGAGTTGTAATTTGTCTCCTTGCCCTAAAAACGGGGATCCTGCTATTCTACTATAACCACCCCATCAAGGATATTCAAGCTGTTTGCTTTGTTACACCTAAAGTTGTATAGCTAATTCCATTCTTCTCTTTTCTTCCGATATCAAACAACGTCTCTGGGTTGATTCTTTTTATGCTTCTGGAGTTCAGAATGCCAGGGAGATGGCAGGGTAAGGATTAAGAGGTGCGTTTTGCTCAGTTCTCGATGGATATAATTACACCATTGGCATGTGACCTATCTGATTTTCTCTTAAAACTTTTAACAGTAGAACAATTATATTCGACACTCAAAGCTTAGCTCCATGGGAAAAGAAATGCTCAGAGTCTTAATATAGGAAAATAAGGACTAAAAATGAATTAATTTAATCTTCGTATAGTTCAGACTTTCTTTTTAAATTTAATTTCGAGCTGAATTTGAACAATTCTAGACTCATGCATGCAGTAGACTGAGTTGGACTCAAACCTATGCCTAAAAAGCTCAACCCTAACCAAATCCAGTCAAAATGAGGCCAAACCTACACGTACAACTTCCACAGGTGTAGGCAACGTACAAAGGATGATTGAATCAACAAATCTCAGAGACTTTTTTGGAATTTGCTCTAGGAAGCCCTTCTATTCTTTGTTTCATATGAATGATCGTACACAAGTTCTTCTTATTACATTATTATACTATAACTTAGGGGTTCACATAAAAGCTGTTTTACAAAATTTAGTATATGATTATCTCCCATGCCTTTAAAAAGGAAAGGGACCAAGGAGAATCCATGTTTGTAAAAGTAGATGAAAGATAACTTTTTCCTTAACTATTCTTTGTTTGTGCTTAACCAATAAACAAGCTAATTTTGGCGAATCCATGTTTCAAGTGAATTTTATTTATCTATAATATTGATTTTCTTCTGTCATGCCTCTATTCTCTCTTATGGAATTAAATTATCTATAATGACCCAAATAAGAAAAGGGGAAAAGAAATGTACAAGAGAGCACCCCATATTCAAAATTCTTCTATGAATCAAATAGTAAAAACCTTAAAGGATCTTTCTTCTTGCTTAAAAAAAGAAAGAAAAGAAAAAAGTATAAACTTTGAAATTGATGGTTAATAAAACTAATTATCAGAAAAGGAAAGATAGGGGGTTTGAAGGATGTGCACAAGGTTGGATTATTTTAAGAGAAAAGGGACAAAATGTTATATTGAAGAAAGCACTTAATTTGGGCAAACATTATTATCATCCATCAATGTCTCCCTCATTAATTATTTGTCTTACCATAAAAGCTACAGCTACCAGTCATCCACCTTCCCATATTATGTATATATATAATGACCATAATGAAGTGTAACGGTCTCCATGAGATCTTTTTCCATTTAATAATCATAGACGAAGATGAGAATAATATTGGGCAAAACAAAAACATCTCTCTAATTCTTTTGCCCTTTTTTTATATGTTAACCAGTATTATACACTTATATTACTTGTATATATAATTAAGTTTTTCTTTTAAGAAAATAGTATAGAGTTTATAATTAAGGCATTTATTTTTATTAAATTTATTTAATAAGTATAATATAATAAATTCATTAAATAGTTTTACGAATAATAGAGATCCCAAAATCATATTACAAGTGAATAAATATACATATTATTATTGACTGTTACAAATATCATTTAATTGCATCAGTGTCAATATACTTCACATTTTAGTATAAAGCCAAAAGTTAAGAACCACTGCTGCTAATAATGATAATAATAATAATAATAATAATAATAATTGCAATGTGCAAAGTGATACAAATGCATTTGCTTTTTTAGAATCCATCCAATTCTAAAAGTATTTTTAAGCATATATTCTTAAATATTATATGCTGTGATTGTTTAAAAGAATATTATATGCAATAACAATATGTATGGTGTATTTATTAAGGGTCAAAATCTTAAAAATAAACATATATATAATTAAAATATTAATTAAATGAAAAGCTAGTTCAATAGCACGATTGTTATTTGAGAGATTTTTTTGCACTAACTATAGAATAAAATAGAAAATTAATATTATGATAATTAAATGTTAGTTTATTAAATTTTATTAAGTAACTAAGTAAATATTAACAAATAAATAAAATATTAATATTAATATTAATAATATTTTAATATTTAATAATATTAATAATATTAATAAAAAAACTATGTTGTATATATTCATTTAAAAAACTTTCTTGGAATTAACACAAATATATATAGATAAGATTAATTTATTTAGTGAATTTAAAATTGTATTTTGAATGACAGTATGAATTTGAATTAGTAATCATTAGCATAGCCAAATAAACTAAAAAGACTGTAAGCCGTATGGTCTGTTTAGTCCTTTCAATTACATGTTTAATTTATATTTTCCTTTAACTTTCATATTCTGTACTATTTTTAGAATTTAATAGTTATTAAAGAAGTAATCAATCATTAATTAATTTAAATATCAAATTTTTAATTATATTTAGTTATTATCTTATTTTAATAAACATTTAATATTATTAAATTATTTTTTTATTATTAATGTGTAATATCATATAATATATTTAACATTATCATTTTATTCAATTAGTATTTAATATTATCATAATAGTCACATCAAAGCTATATCTAAGCAAATATATTGTTACATCACTCCTCACTGACATACTTCTAATCTTTTCACCAATTTAAATTTAATTATTTTTATTTTTTCTACGACAGAGAGAATTCAAACAGATGGAAAGAGAACGGATGGAAAATAAATTATTATTATTTTTAATTTTTTAATAAAAAGAGAGGATAGAAAGAACATGATTTTCCATTAGAAAAGATGAAATTAATTATGCTTTAATTTGGAGTGTAAAATTTTTTTTAAAAAATTAAAATATATACATAAAGTATTTTTTCATTCTTTTATTTTTAATAATAATAAAAAATAACCCTTTTTATAACTTTTATGTTGCTTTCATTAGGTATATTTTTTTCTTTTTTCTTTTTACTTTAAAATTATATATTTCATAGCTATTGTTTACATAATGTTATCGCTTCCCATATTTTATAATTTTATTAAAATAAAAAAATAAATTTGTATGCATTTCATTATAAAATTATTTAAAACTAAATATTATAATTAATTAAAACTTGTAAAACTTGCATGTACTTTATTATGTAATGACTTTTTTTTTTAAGATTTATATATCAATTTAAGGATTTTTATATCTTGTAATAATTATTATTTCCTTCCACTTCTATTTTTCCAAATAAATTTTATTTTTCCTTGTTTTTTTTCTTTAATAATTATTTTTATATAACTAAATACAATAAAATAATAATTTTCTCTTCCCTTTCCTTCAAGTTCATTCCCTTCCTTCTAAATTATTTTCCTCAATCCTTCCATCTTCTTTGCGATGCATATAGTTAGTGTATTTAGAAAATTTGGTCAGTAAAAAATATTTTCCCATTAAAGAAAAAAACTAAATAATTTTTTAAAAAATAAATTTATATTTTAATAATATAAAAGCATTCTTAAAAATTTAAGACTTATAAATTTTTTTTAAAAATTATAGAAAAAATAATTAAATATATATTAGTTAATATATCAAATATCACCAGCACTCACTATACGGTCATAAAAAGTATATTTTATTATTCTTGTATAGGTTTTTTATATTTAATTATAAATGGAAATGTTCTTTATAATAGAGAAAATCATATTTTTTATGATATACCAAACACTTAAAAGAATTCATATAATTTTTCATATATATTTAAATAATAGAATTTTTTTTTTTTTAATTTACCATTATTTTGCGCAAAACAAATGAAACCTTAAAATTGGATAGTTATTCTTTTGCACTCTCTTGAAATCTGTAAATAAAAATCTGAAATCTTTACTATTTACTATTGAGAAAAATGTGCAGTTTTCAAGAACGACAACACACCTCACCTCTATAGTTGAGTGACAAAAAATGATTACTTGTTCTTGAAGACAAGAGATTTTTGTGAAGCTTGGTACGTTGGTTTTCTCATTATACTGATAAAAAAATTGGATAATCCTAATAATCTTTGTTTGCTGGCTGATGGTGACAAGATTGGTCCAATTTAAATTTCAATTTAAAAGCTTTTAGGTGTTTCCATGTGTTACATGCTGGTTTCCTCTCTTGGTATTTTGTTATTGAGCATTTCTGTCAATCAATATCAACAGGTTCTTGATTCTTATTTGTGTTCAGTTGCTTTGCTCCTTCTTATATTTGTTGTCTTGCGTTTCTTTTCAGTAAGGCTATAATAATAAACTAAACAATAGTTGTATTATTCAGTTTCGTTTACAGAAAATGGATCCTCCAGGTTATCAGGAAATGTCATATGTTGCTCATGTTAAGAGGCGCCATGAGGAGAAAGGCTGCCTCTATGCTGGGTTTGTCCATTTGCATACAATCGTTTCTTGAGTTATTTCATGTTGTTCTTATTAAAGTTTTCTGCTAACTTCTGTCTGTCTAATGTTGTTGTTTCAATTGCAGTTTGTTTGCACTTTGTTGCTGCTTTTGCTGCTTTGAAGCTTGTGAATGTTGTTTAGATATGCTCTGTTGCTGCTGCTAATATGCCAGACTAGCTTGGCTTCTGTTTGCTTTCTATCATTTCCTTCGAATAGTCACTGTTGTCTTCTCTCTTTACTTCCTGTGTTTCCCCTTCTCACTGATGTTGGGGTCTTTAATCGAGTGAAAGGAGAATGATTTGGTAAAACCGTCTGCATCTTGCACCTACGAATAAATGAATACAATGTAAGAATCTGTGTAATTTATGTTCATATACAAATCCATCTGTCTTGCTAATTCTTTTACCAAGGTATTTACAAATTTTCCCCTTCCTAATGCCTCTCCCACATTTAGTTCTGTTAATGAATCCAAAACCGGCGGATTCTGCTTAAAATTCATTGCTACTAGTATTGATCCTGTGCAAGCACAGAACAGGGATCACAGAAAAAGATTGGCCAGTCCAAGAGGTTTCTTACTTTCAATCGCAAGACAGTTCAGGCAATTGCAAGATTCTACTCAACAAAGTTCCAAAGATTAGGTTATCAAAACAAGAAAATCAAAAGATCTGGATTACCAAGTTTCTCCACATGACGATGATTAGTATTTCTCCTTAAAATTGATACATTATTCACTTGCAAAAGCACAATGTTTGGTGTGCTATCTCATGATTACCAAAACAGAAAAAATGGTTTAGAAAATGTATACACAGAAAATTGAAGTTAGTAATGAGGTCAAAATTATTGAAATAAGATTCACAGCATTGTTGTCAAGAATGCTAAGCCCTGAAATTTTCTTCACTGTTGGTCCTGGTTTTCCAACCACCTGCAAAGTAGATTCTAAGTGTCAAATTTATGCTTTAAATAACAGCAGATATCCATAATATTGTTGTCCCTATATCGAAGGCATAGAATTATTAAGCTTACTTTATTACGAACAGTGCAGAATCCGCTGAATTGAAGTGTAGCTCCCAGTAGAGAGTCTATGAGACTCCCACATACTCCTGCCATTACAGAGAGAGGTATAACCAAAAGTTGCTTCAGAGCTACACTATATTCGCAGCTTGTTGTGAAAAGTCCAAAGAGGACAAATGTAACTCCAATAACACCGCCTGCTGCTGCTGCAGCTGCAAGTCCTGCTATTGTCACACCACCATTTGTGCCCCTCCGAACATGCTGATAGTCAATTCAATTATGTAGGAACAACATCAGAAATGTAAAGAATCTCCAGTATCAATTTTAATTACAGCTATACCCTCAAAAGAGGGACAACAATTGGTTGAACCAAATAAGAGAAGAAAACAAACTACTGCATAATTTTTAAACAAAAAAAATGAGATACTTGGCATGAATGCAGAGATCTCAACAATAATTGACAGATGCCTCTTCAAGGCCTCATCATAACAGGATAACTTTTAGCCACAAACAAGAGACATCAGAATTCAGAGCAAATAATTGAACAATCTTATCTACCAACAGAAAAGGCAAATTAATATCTTCAAGAAACACTTAGGCCAACTGTGAACCAAAGTGGAGTGCACCAAGACTCGTTGAGAAGTAAGACTATTATGAATTCAGTTAGATTCAGCCAATTAGTTCAGCCATTCTCACACCAGTATAAACAATTAAGAAGCCAGAAGTTATTTTTAGTATCTAATCATGTTCAGTTATCAGTATTTATAATTATTGTGTGGGGTACTTATTATGGTAGTAGGTAGTTACTGGTTAGTTTCCTAATTTAGTTGTGTTTTATTTGATGATGTTTAATCAGGAAGGCAGCAGAATTTCAGAGAAAGGTTTGTGTTCCTAAAACTTAAGAGATCAAATGTTTTCTCTGACGAGGCCTTACACCAAAAGATTGAATGGTTCTCTCTTGATGAGCCCCCATAACTAAATGTCAGACCTAGAACAATAACAAAGACTAAGTTTAGAGCCAAAACATCTTTCATGAATATGCAAAATACATAGCAGGGTGAGTATGTGAATGACCCATGAGAATTGATAGCGAATATGCGGCTCTTTACTGGCAGTGGCAATACAATGATTAGGTGGCATAAGAAACACGCGTGCCAAGGCTCTTAGCATTTTAACTAGGAGTCATTATAAGCAACAAAGAGGCCTCCAGATTAGGTGAAAGATAAGGACAACTTGTACTAGTATCAAGAGCAAAAGAGCATCCATCTTACCTTAAAGGTTGTGATCAATCGAGGTGTTGCATCACTAAGCACACCAAGCTCTGAAGACCAAGTATCTCCACTGCAGCAAGAATAATGACCAATTATACCACCAAGTAGAGCAGTAAGCACAGTTGATTCTTTTGTGTCCAAGCAGACTTCCTGCCATCCCCTTAATTTCCAAATAGCCAAGGCCAAAACTGTAGCTATACCACTGTTGAATAGAACTTGTATCCTGATAAGAGCAAAAAGGGAAACAAACTGTCAAAGAAGGAATCAAAGAAAATGCAGCAAAGACATGAGCATGACATATTTGCACGTGTTAAGCACTTTATCATTTACATTTAGAAGTTCAAACCAGTCAGCCTTGTTTTCAAGGTCATAAAAGAACAGGAAACTAGTGAATTGTATCCCAACGAGAGTCTTTTCCACATCACTAATAGTTCATCTGTATCAATTGGTTGTCGAAATTTGAACTTAAGTTCAAAGAAACAGAGTTATAGGAATTCAAACTAGCGTGACTGAATAAGACAAACACAACATAATCAAAATAATCTAGACAATGGAATGCCTATTAAGCTGCAACTCAATAAGATTAAAAGTTTTCTCCTTTAATCATCTTAGGAACACTACACTACTTGGAAGTTCAGTAACCTGCTCCAGAATAATTAAAGAATAAGTTCTAAAAAGAAAAACAAAAAAATACATTCTATTTAATGATGGGGAATTAGAAATTACACATCGAACAAGTAATATTCCCAAAAATTGGGAAAGAGAGAAAATAACAACGATTATTTTGGTTTACAATTGCTGCTCTTGTTTCACCATCTTCTCGATATTTCTTAAACTAACTCCATCAACCATCGCAATAAGCCCAAGCGTAAGTATAAATGTCATATTTGGAATAAATCACGTGCAAGAAATCAATTCAATCGAGTTCTTGCATTTCATTTCTTTTAAAATACTTCTTTTTTGTTTTATTTATCAGCCAAAAAAAGCTCAGCAACAATAATTAAAAAAAAAAAAAAGAAATGAAGGGAGAAATGAATTACAAATTACCAGTTTCTTTGTCCACCTTCTTTAAAATCAGCGTCAATGCGTCTCTTCTTTTCTTCACCAACCTTTGTAAGTTTCGATGAAGAAAGAAAGAACGCAAGTATTATGGCTCCAAACCTAATTAATATACCAATAACAAACACATCAGACGAAAAAGAAAAAAAGAAAATAATAAGAAGGGAGGTTAGAGATGAGACCTGTAACTGACAGCGAAATGAATGGTCATAACAAGAAAACCGGCAATAGCGCCTGATAAGTTGAGAGATTTCCTCTTGTATGCTCTTATAGCGATGGTTGAGCTTATTAGAGCTCCGATTAGTGGTTGGATTATGTTTCCTTCCATTTCCAAATCTTTCTTGAGAGCCACACTAGCCAGTGGTAGAGTTATGCAAAGAAGTTTGACTCCGTGAGTGATTACATTCCTGCCATTGCTGTTAATTAAGTGCAATAAATCATCGTTTTTTCTTTTAACTAATCCTGACAATAATTATAAAAATAAAACAAGTCGTATAATACTATAAACTTTCGGCCAAGACAGGGAACCTTTGAAGAAAATTATATTATGAGAGCAAATTCTTTCCATTTTACCGCACATAAAATTCAATCAGTTTTAGCTTACTCTTCAGCCTAAAATAAATAAAAGAAAATCATTTTTACTTTAAAAATACTGTTTTCTAATTTTTATTTTAAATTTACGGTATATACTTTTTAATTTTTTTATTATTTTTCAATTATCTTATCCAGAAACAATAAAAAGCCAAAACTGTAATTTTAAAAAATATATATATTTTAAATATTTTAATAAAATAAAATAAGAAATACACCATAAACTTGATAGAAATTAAAAAATGTAAGTATTTTTATTATTGTTTTTATTTTAGAATTAGAAAAGGCCCATTTTCAACTCATATTTTTGCTACTTTTAGTGAATAAAAATTATAAAATAAGAAATAAGAAATACAAAATATAAAATAGTGAAATGGATAAAATTAATAAAGAAATGATTACTTTATTTTTTAAATATTAGAAATATAATTAAATTTTTTTAACATTTAAAAGTATAACAAACATTCAAAAACTTTTACGTGGCCTTTGTATATAAAAAAAATAATCATTTTTAACACATAATTTACATGGACTAAACGAAATTAATCGTTAATTTTTTTTTAAGATATAAGTATTTTATTAATAAAAATTTAAACTATGTTAAAATTCTGCCAGTAATATTTTAGAAACCGCAAATACCAAACATCTAAAGATTCAAAAGATATATATAAAGAAATTTTAATTATTACTCTCGTAAAAAGAAAATTCAATACTCTCGTAATTCAATACTTTCATAATTGATGATCATAAAACTCTTACCGAAAGATAACTTGATACCCTATAATAATGGAGAACCATAAATCTCCACAAAAAATACATTAATTTTTATCTATTTATTGAAACTAATTAATATAAAATAGAAAACATAACTATTACTAATTTAAAAATGATTGATGGTGAATCGAAAGATGAAATTTTAATAAAAAATAAAAATTATTTTAATTTTTTTTCTCTTTTAAAAAATGACCCGTAAACGTAATTTCACAAAAAATGAAAAGTTAAAATGATTATTCTATTTATTAGTCTTTTATTGTGTTTACTATAAAAGTGATAAACAGCCATTACTTCATTATCAAGCTGAGCTCAAATTAAGGTTTACTAATTTTTTTATATCTTACAAAATGAGCTTAATAAAATTTAATGAGTATAAATTAAAAGTTAAATTATTTATCAATGCGAGAAAAGATATTTATATAAAATACTTGATATACTTAACAATTTATTTTTTTAATAAGATGCTCAAATAGACATTTTTGCTTCCAACGAGTAAAAATATCTAAAGTTTAAATTTTAAATTATTAATACATTAATTAACTTACAAGTCTGACAAGCTGAATTCTGCCTAATTTGACCTAACTCGTTTTGTTAATTGTAATTTATTATTCCATCTTAAACAAGCTTTTCCAAATTGAATTCCCAAAACCTTTTCGAATTGAGTTCCCACCAGCCGACGAACGACTCAACTTGTTTGCAATCCTATAGTTTTTAAAAACTTTCTAAAAGTTGTTATATATTTTTCAATTTGACCATATCTAATAAATATACTCAATAAAAAAAAAAAAAGCAATTTAAATAAAATCTATTAAGTTACAAATGCTCATACATAGCTTTTAAAATCTTTCATTTCAAACGGTTTGCATATTAAGATCTGATATATGTACCTAGTAACCTTTGTTTAAATGGCTTAAATGGATTCAACATTGACCTTAAATTGTCTAAAGCTTGAAAGCCACGTGCACGTGCAATAATAACGTCTATGCCTCTACAAGTCGCGCGCAAGATTCGCCAAGAGCACGTGCAGTTGCAAATTCTTCTTAAAGGAAAATAGAGATGGCATCAGTGGTGGATGGTTACAGTTTAGTGGGATGAGGGGAAGCCACCAGTCTCCCTCCTCACTATCCAAGAACCAGTGATTTTTCTTCAGTGCCATTGAGGATAGGATAGTTATGTAATATAGTTACGATAAGCACAAAAACAGTAGCATAAAAGTGAACCTTCAAATTTTCTCAATCAGCACAAAGGAGAGTCAAAACAATAATCATGTGCTTGAAACTTTGCACCTGCAAACATGACGCAAAATCAAAGGTGAAAATATACAATTCTGATATGAAGCTCCAGAGCTCAAAAGAAAGAGAAAAAGAAAACCATCTGCCAGATTCTGAGATAACCAACTCATCAATAAAAAAAGTTCTGCGATCACCAAAGATAGCTAGGCCAGAGAGAATCTATAAATATTAAAGTTTGAAGCATCAAAACGGTGGATAAAGATAGAGAGGACCAGATTCAATATTATCTTCCCCTCCCCCTCCCTCTTCCCCTCCCCCTTCCTCTTCCTCTCCCCCTCCCCCTTCCCCATTCTCCCCCTCCACGATCCATTCCATGAAATCTATCATTATCTCTTTCAAAATTAAACATGTTCATTCGAATGTCATCCGTCACATTGTTATGCATTCCCGTTTGCACCTGAAGGTCCTGAACAAGAAGGTAGTCAGATTAGAGTTGGAACCAAAACAACCACCCTAGAAACATTGAAAGATGCAAAGATACTAACCTGAGAATGTTCCATATCAAGTTGGTTTTGAAGCTGCCATGCAAGGTCCTCATCACAACTAGTATCCGGAAAGTTGTTTCTCATTGGAGGTTTTGCCCCAGCTTTCCGCTTTTCCCACTCATCTAAGGTGAAAACTTGCAGCTCTTCTTGTTTATTTCTACCCTTGTGTTTCCGACCTCTAGAATACCGATCAGCTTGACTTGGGATATTCATTTTCTGAAGAAGTTTTTGGGCTGCAGCTTGATTTTGGACAGGCACTGATTCAGCTACTGCCAAAGTACAAACATAATAACATAAGAAACAAACTTGGAAACCAAAATATCAGAAGAGAGGAACAAAAGAAACCAATGCCCTGTTTGGTCCGACTGAAAATTTGGTGATAAATTTAGTTTCTTTATATACTCCATCGAATTCCTCAAAAAGATCTCCATTTTGCATGTCTTATTCTTCAGGGGAAAATAACCAGAACTATGCATATTAGATGACAAGGCAGGTTACCCCCCTTCCATTTTTATACACATCAAACCACTGTACCCTGTCCACTCCACATAATTTATATTCTTTTTCACTCCAAAAGGCATTCAGATGTTTAGTAAAGGCTATTTGCTTGCATTATGAAGAGTTGCTTGCCATGTCCAGTAACTTCATACTATCACATGATAAGATAAAGAAAAATTGCAAATACAAGTAGCAGTGAACTCACACCTTCTTTTACTCTCGTGTTGGATTTACTTGACTTTTGCTCAACCTTTTCTGAAAGGGAAGTTGTTGTCACCTTATCATCAAGGTCAGCTGCATTTTGTTGCATATCAATAGATCTAATGTCAGTATTCCCAGCAAGCACACTGCTTTTAGAAGTAGACTCCAAGCAATCTGCAAAAGATTGTACTCTATGCATTAGTAATTATAGTTCAATATGTGTAATCCAGTAAACCATCCAAATAAGCACTATAACAGACTAGCATGCTCAGACGAAAGAGGTGATGACATTGTTTGTGCCACTTAAGCAAGGGGGCTGGGATGGCTATCCAATTAAAGTCCTAATATTCAGCATTTAAGCATGAAGCAAATCTTTTCAAGACAAATTTGTTCGCTTGCATTACATAAGCAACCATATCTGACACGCACACAACATATATGCTCACATAGAGGCATGCATGCATAGTCTTGCCTGTGGTTAGGATCATCACTAAGAATAACAAGTTGATTATTGAAACACAGAGATTGGTTCACTAGTACAGCGAGTCTGCTATAGAATCAACACAACAAAATGCAAAGACTTGACAGTATAACAAAATTCTAGTCCTGCACTACTTTCAACCTGTGGTTTTCAAAGCAAAATTAAAGAGAGAATAATTATACCATGCACAACCAAGGTGTACATAGTGTCGGAAGAAAGTAGCCTCTAAATATGCTTGTTTTCATTATGCAACGCAGAATAAAGTCTGTCCACCAAGCAATATACTGAGACAGGCATACTGTTGAAGTGGTTTCTAAAAGTTTACAGACATGTTATAATTATTTACTTAGTACATGCATACAGCCACAACATCACAATCACAGAGAGATTAATACCAATTCTTTTGTGAAGAGCGAACACCTGTGGCCCTTCTTGCTTATCTTTCCCCCAACAGTTTTTCCCTCTAGCATACTGATTTGGGTGACTCATATTCTGCTGAACAGTTGCTTGATTAGGAACAGGGCCAGATTGAGCAACTGCAAAAAGTACAATAATCAACAATTTAGGAAATAAACTTAAAATTAAGAAAATTAGAAAGTGAATGGAATTGGTCCGCTTATTTTGTCTTATCCTAAAATCAATTATCTATTTGCGTCCTTAGTGGCTGGTACTTTTCATCTGTAAATTTAAAGCAAATGTTTAAAGCTCTGTCTGCCATTGCTGTAGCACCCCCTTTTCAAATTCGATTATAAATCTTGTTCTAAGAAGTCGTTTTAGAGAAGAAGGCAGGCAAACTGCTTTTCCACCTCTTCTGGAGAAAGCATTATACTGATACTATTCCAAAAAGCAGGGGAAACCTGCTTTTTTGAGTAAACAAATAAAAATAAAAGCTTGTAAAAGCAGCTCAAACCACAATAACAGAACACATGATGGATGCATTTTTTTCCTATGTATAAACAGCAGGAAATTTTGCACACTCCTTGGTCTATGCCTATATGCTAAACAAAACAGAGGTTTGGTTCCTTCTCCTTCTTATGGACATCAACATACCATCCCTTGTCGTCCAGCGAAATAAAGGCCATTTTCTAGACTAACATCATATAAGGAAATTAAATGATACAATTGCTGCTGGACCATGACATTATCACGTGAAGTGGCAAAGAACATAAAGTTGAACTCAAACCTTCCATCAGTCTTTGTCCTTCTCCAATCCTTTCTTTGTGGAACTCTTTTCTCTCTCTATCATCAATATTATAATGTCCTTCGTGTATATCATGCAGCCTAAATTGCATATCTGCAGCAGTATGCACAACGCTATTGGATGTAGACGCAAAGCAATCTGCAAATAATCACCCTTTATTCATGAGAAATTGAAAAGAAACAACAATTTTCATCCACCACCTAAAGCCAACATAATATTATACACAAAGAGAGCCCATTATCTAGTCTTTGCCCACTTAAGTAGGGTCTTGGCACATGGTATTAAGGTATGTTTCTAAACTTCAACATGTTAGCATGTAACGACTTTCAATACTCCTAACATGTGCATTTCTTTTTTGACAGCCAAGTTTATCAACATAAAGATGAATTCGTCAAACTCAGCACACACATGAAGGGCAAGAGGGAGGTCTTGGGCCCTTCCCCTCCCCCCTTTTCTACTTCTTTTACAATTTGGTACATGCTTAGTCTTTAAAATTTCTTCATCAATAAATAAAGGAGGAGATTCTTGTTCTTTTTAAACAAAAGTTCTAAAAAATGGCTACAAATACCACCAAATAGATCCATTGCCTATTGCACCATATATGATTATTGTCAACGTGAATGTCCTTATCCACATTGATGTAATAGATTCCATAGTGACAAAACTTACTAGCTATAGCTATTTCATCTACCACCTAGTCTTTGGGTGCAAATTATGAATTCGCATAGCACTAAACGCTATCTAGCAAATGGTGTTTCTAAATTAAAAAAAGCCTCAAAAGCACTAGGGAAAAGAATACAGAAATACAATTCTATGCGGCATCACTAAGAAGTTCAATCCCAGCATGTTACGTGCAATAAATCAAAATCATTAAAATACTAACCAGCATGCTGAGAAGAACAACGAAATGCTGCTCCAATTTGCAATTTCTCAAATTGAGGAGGACCACTATCAGCCTCCTGTGATAATCTTATTGATGAATGAAATGAACTTAAATACTTTTGTTTCATTTGCCATTCTTCATAAAGTGACTGAACAGCACCTCCTATTAGCGTTATCACCTTAGGGTTCAAGCATATTATACCATTCTGTATAGGAACTTTATTTTCAAGTCGGACCTGCCAAAGATGATGCAGTAATAAATAAGATGCAGAAAATAAAAAATACAATTTTTTCCACACAAAAAATTCCATTATTTTTAGACTTACAAGTTTGGGAGCTATATGCGCACTAGAATTTCAGGTAAAATATCAAGGTGTTGTTGAATAACTCAATCCAAAAGGCTTAAGCTTTTGGGTGAAATCTAAAAAATAGTTTTAATATCTCTAACACATTCAGGACATAATCTTCATTAATAAGACAGGTGAGCAGGCCAGAATTCAAGCTCTCGACCTTTTGGTCACAGAGGCGAACAACTCAACCCAAAAGTTTAAGTTGTTAGGTGAAAGCCACAAAATAGTCTAAATAATAGTTTTAGACAATAAGTGACATGTCAAAACATTTACCCTGAAAGTTTATTAAAAAAAAAAAAGAAGAAGAAGAAAATGCGATAAAAATGCAATTTCACTAGATGGCTACAATTTATTCTCGAAGTATCTAGTTTTAATACACTAACACTACATTTAGACTTCAAAATAATAATAATATAATAATAATATCAATTAAACAAATTAACAAATTTGCAATACTGTAAGTGGCAACATGATGAGACAAATAACAATACCTTAGTACCAGGTACAACATCATTGGGAATAGACGGTATATGAGAGTACTCGATCGCAGTTATTTCATTATAACCGTCGGTTAACGTAAATCTCAACAGACGCCGGTTACTTGAATCTGAGAATCCATCAATGCTACTCACAGATATGTCTCGCACAGAAGATATCTTTTTACATGAATCAAAATAAAATTTCAGTAATCAAACAGAGCCTTAAATAAGAGAAAATCGAAGAGAGAGAGAGAGAGAGATTCTGACCTGAAGGACTTTAGGACCTTGAAGATGAGAGGTATTGTTGCGGAGAAGGTCTCGGTCGGGTAAGGATTTAGCTCCGAAGGATTTAAGGTCCAGGTTGAGAAGCTTCGATTCAACGGAATTTGCAATTGACGTCGCGTCGTTAGTATCATCTGCTAATGCTGATTGAATTACAATTAAGGATTTTAGCTGGTTGCTACCGTCGTCGAAACACCAGCCTCTGGTTCTTAGGGTTTGTATCACCACCTGTGCAACCTTTTCCGTGCCCTCTCCCTCCATTTTTCTGTGCTGCAGTAGCTACGCTATAATTCTACTTTTTTATTTTCTAGTTTGAATCCTCTGATAGGGAATTCCTTATATTTATTGGAATCTGGGCCCAATATCTTGTAACGGTTTTCATTTGTTGATTCTGGGCTTTAAAACCCATTACGAGAAAGCGTCTTCCTTTTTTTTTTTTTTTTTTACTTTTCAGAAATATTCTAAAATCATAAAAGAAAAATCTATTGGTGTAAAAACATTTTCTAAATACTATATTTTAAATTTAAAAATATGGTTGGTTATTTTTCAGTCACTTTTTAGTTTTTTTCTAGTTGTAAAGAACCAAAACATATTTTTGAAAAATATAATTAATATTTTAACACAATAAAAATAAAAAAATAACACTGTAATTTTAATAAAAAATAAAAAATATAAATCTTTTATTTATTTTTTTTCTAATCGAATACTTCATCATTCTTTATTATATTTATTTTAAAGCAATTGATTCAATATCATATGATAATGATATTATAGATATTATGAAGTATTATATTTATTAAATTTAATTATAATTGTGAATAAAAGTTTTATTAATAGAATAATAAATTACATATTTTACTAATTACAAACGATATAAATACAATTCCTTAAAAATAATAATTTTATTTTTTGTTAAAGATAAAAAATTTATGACATTGTTGTCATATGACATCAAATAATTATATATATAGCACATAGCAATGTATCATAAGATTTTAAAATTGAATATAACATGAGATTATAAAAATGAGTAACAAATGTTATTCATGTGGTTTTTTTACAGTAATGACTCATTTTTTACTTCATGCCCACTTCAAAGAGACAAAGCATGTTTATGTGATGTATATGCCATTGAGAATGTATGGTCACTGTGGCCAGACTTGAGCTTAGAAATAGCCCATACAGATGTTCATTTTAACAGGCTATATTTACCAAAACATTAGTCCAGCCATCCAACACTTAGTACAATGTGAATGTTTTTTAATGTGGCAGGAACAAGATGGATGTGCTTAAAAATTCTTAACTAGTGATCAGCAGTTTTCCCCGTCATTGACAGAAAGGTGCTGATCCACCAATTATAGTTGAAGTACTGTGAACCAATTAATGCTCAACATTGTAGTTGGACTTTTTCTGCATTTGAAGGTTTGAAGAGCTACTGCCATCTGCACCTCACAGAACAATTGCGCAAAAGAGGCGCCTTTCCTTTCCTATTTACAGATTAAGCAGAGAGATCTTGCACTAGACTTTTGAATAGCTTTTTCTAAAAGAAAGAGAATTGTTCTTTTTCATTTGAGCTCTGAGAACAATTTAAAAATATTGAACTTATATTTCTTAAATAAATTTATATTAAATTAATATTTTTATAAAATATAAATATTTCTGTTAACTTTCTAATTTCGTTTTACTTTTTCTTTATAAAATTCTTTTCTATTGAAATTTATTTTCATTTCATTTAAAATAAACTATATGATTATTATTTTACATATCAAACATATATATGCCTATTTACATTATTTAATAAATTTTAATAAAACACAGTATACAAGGATAAAAGATTTTCTATTACTTAAATAAGTGTGTTCAAAACTTATTTCCCAAATTCCTCAAAAATTTTATCTTCTAAAAATGGGCTACAATAATCAAATTAGAAATATTAAACAGAACAATTCCATTTGTGAGGCCTATGGTTCCTTGTGATCATGCAGAGAGAGGAGCGGCAAGGATAACGAAGGACGTATTAATGATAAATATGTGAAAGTGATATATGGATACAATTGTCTGTTCAAAAATTTGCTCAGCACGTGGCCACCTAATAGCTTAACATAAGAAAATCAAACGTTTGATGCTAATGCTAGTATTTTTAAATTATTACTCCCACCATTTTAAAAGAATATTCCAATTTTTGTGTGCACGATATAAATTTTTTTATTAATATTATTAATATTTATCAATTTTGATAAAATATTTTTATCAAATTTTTATAAATATAAATTTAAAATATATAACATATAATATAAAAATTAAGAATCTTTCTAATGTATTATAGATGTACCGTAATATTAAAAAATGACGTATGTACTTATAATTTATTAATTAATTTAATAGTTGAAATAGGTATTTTTATGATAATTCAGTGTTGAGTGGACCACACAAAATACTTAAAAAATTTATCAATTTTAATATTTTTTTGAATTTCAAATATTTTATCAAATTAAATTTGGTATATAAAAAAAAAAAAAAAAAAAAAGTAGGAAATGCAGAGAACTCGGACACACTAAAATTACCTGCAATCAATTGAATGTTGAGACAATGGTGGACATGGAAATAGATACAACAGGATTGTAAGGAGATTATTTTTTGAATACTCCATGGAAATTGGTTTTGCTAATAATTAACAAATACCCACTATTTGTATAACTTAGTACTGTATTTTAGAAAAGTATTGCCATTGCAAAACCAAAATTGATACTCAAATAAAAGACGAAAATGCAACAGCAGAGGATTGAAGGAGAGTCGAATGCAAGCAATAAATTCCAATATATTTAGTAAAGAAAACTTAAAAGAATGCTAATAGAAATTAATGATATTAATTGAAAAATCTATATAAAGCAAATCTTTTTCTTTTGGAAGGGACAGAAATATCTTTTTTAGAATAGAGAAGGAAGGACAACTTTTTTAATTTTGTTGAAACTAGTTTCGCAAATTTCAGAGAATGGGGCCTTGTTTGTAAATGAGGCAATAAATATTTGCAACCGCAAGGCCAACACGTCATCACCGAATCCACTCGTATCTTTCCTTTTTTTGATTGGCATGAAATCTCTAGCGTAAACTATTGGTAGCTCATCTAGGCCACAATGGTTGACCGGAAACAGGCCAAGGAACACCACAAATTCAATTGTCCTCCGATGAAACAAGAATGAAAGAAAGGGCTGTTTGAACTAAAATTTACATAAACAACTAAAGAGATGACCAATGTATCTCAATAGCGATATAATATAAATCTAATTCAAAAATAAACTAAAATATCTCTTAATAAAATCTAAAATATTGAAAATAAACTGAGATTTGGCGAGAAAAATCATAAAATTTTCGGTTGAAATATTAGAGATTTTTTTCATTTTGTCAAATTAAATTGAATATTTATTTAGTTTGAGATATAACTATTGTGCCTCTATTTGAGCCAAATGGCAGCACTCTTATTATTTTGAGACGTCCGCTCATATATTTTTAATTTTTATAAAAATAATAATTTTTAATATTTTATTAATAAAAATCAATAAGTAAATGTAAAGAAAGTTGCTCATGAATTATCAATCGTATTGATGGAGTAGTAAATTATAATTCTGTAAGAAAAACAATGTCACTAAATGATATATTGACTTTATAGATATTTTTTGACTATAAAATTTATTATTTTTTTATCACTTCCATAAGAGAAGAAAACTCAATAGTCTGATGATGAAAGATAAAAAAAAATTTAAAAATATTAATATTTATTTATTAAAATAATAAAAAAATTCTGCCGACTTAAGAGTAACGACTAAAAAATAAAATTTTGATAAAAAAAATAGAAAAAGAGGAGAGGTTACTTGGTTTTCTTTTTTTTCTTTTGTTGTTACGATAAATTTGAATGCTGATGATAAGGACAGAGGGGAATTTAAGAAAGTTTAGAGGGATTGTAGCCACCCTTAATTCTGCCATTGATTTTCCAGAACTTCACAAACCTTAGGAAGATAACACTGTTTCTAAAGAAACTAATTAGGTGCATGTCCATTAGTATATTAATTACTAGCATTTATATCGGATGACCTCCTATTCATTTATCGGTACAGTCTTTAGAAAGAAAATCCAAAATTATTATTTTAATGTAATATTTCATTATTAATAACAAAATAAATAGTAAGTTTTTTTTTTTAAATATTTTACTAGTACTTTATTGAAAATTAAGTGATATTTTCTAAATATTACAACCACCGTAAAATTATTTCCAAGTTTTTTTTCCATATTTAACCAAATCATTATTTGTGCAATCAATTCCATCGAGAATCATTACCACTGGGATCCAGTGTAGTAAATCAAGATCATGATTACGGTTAAATTGCTTATGACTGACTGAATCACTAGTTAAACTAGTAAGATAAATTACTGATATCAATTTTTTATAATTAAAATTACTTTTTTGAACCAGTTCAGTTTAAATCCCAATTTAATTAGTGGATATTGAGCCAAACAATAAAAAAGAAGTCATTTAAAAGAAATTCCCTGAAAATATTTTACACTATATTACCATTCATTTTAAGAATTCTTGATAGATTTTCTTTTTCTTTTTAATTACAAATTCTCCTTCTGTTTCCACTTATCATATAACCGATGTCATTATGCCGCCAAATCACCATATGCACACATAAATTTTTCTTCCTTTAGAAAGACGGACGGAAGTTACAACTAACCTACAAATGAATGCATTTATTGGGACAGGCGTCCCAGAACTGATAAATTCTCATAATTAAGGTCAACGATAAATGCATACTAGTTCATAAGAATAACAACGTGAATTATTATTTGGAATAAGTACCAATTTAATCCTTAATCTTGCCACTTGAGCTTGATTTAGCCCTTTTTTAACCTTTTAAGGCCAATTTAGTACACACTTGCCATTTTTGGTCCAAAATACTCCTATTCTTCACATTAGAGATTGTGAGATACATCGCAAACACAAAAAGGCACGGATTATATTAAAAAAAATCTACAAATTTAAAAAAGAACACTAATTAATTAAATAACTTTTTAATTTATTTAATATTATGTATTAAAAACCTAAAGCTATTCTTTTCATTTGCCTTTTTTTTTTTCCGTCTCCATACAGCCACCTTATCTACCATCTTTATTACCCGCCATTAACAACTCCGACGGCGACAATGGCTGCAATGGCAGTGAAATCACTAAGGAGTCTTTTCAAAATATTTATAGTTGATTATTTACAAAGACAGCCATTTACTTTGAATCATTTATAAATAAAAGTAGCTTTCTTGTCTTGATGAATCAACGGACGTAAGTAATAATGGTGGTAAAATCTTCAAGGGGGAAATATATACACAAATTTATCTAGGTCTTAGCTGCTGTGGATTTTTTTTAAGAGATGCTCAAATTTAATTCGATTTAGGTATATAAACAACAATAATATAGTTAGAGTTTGTATTTTTGTGACTTGATGTTGATCATCTTAGGCATCCTCTTCATAAGCAGATCTCTTTCTTTTAGTTCTTATTGATTTTATTTGGAATATTTAAAATTCTTTTTAGTGCTTGGACAGTCAAAATATTTTTGCAAAAATAATTTTTTTCTAATACATTTTCCCCTTTTTCTTTTTGTTATTTTTAAATTGCAAATCTTAATTGTGTACCATTTTTGTATCTAAAGATTTCTTGGTGGTAAAGTGGTAAGTGCTGTATAATTAAAAATGAATTTTTTTATGGTCAGGTGGCAATGTTGTTGAATGGCGGTGATCTACCATCGCAACTGAGTTTTGATAGTTTTTGAAAATAGAAATTTAATAGGAATCTAAACGCGCGGTGATTGGTTATAAATAGAAGTACGTGTAAATATTAAATTTTGAAGATGTAATATCTGAAACTAAACTTTCTTTTCTTTCTTTTTTTTCATTAAAATCACATTTGGAATAGATAGAATAAGAAGAAAAGAAAATTGTGATAAAAAATATTTTAAATTTACATCATTTAGAAATAAAAATAATAGAAAAAAGAAAAATACAACTTACTTTTCTTTTTTCTATTCTAAAGATAAAATAAAAGAATCAAAATACCTATAGTTTTTTTCTTTGGTGGGTGTATAGCTAATGCTTAGTAATTTTGTATAATAATTGTTGGTAGGTGTAATCTCAGCCACTCATCTTATCTTTGTATTCATAGATATACTTAAATAAATTATTATTTCCCTAAGTTACTTTATTTCTATTATCTAGATTAACAAGAAAGTCATTTTGGTCAACTCATTTAAAGCTAGATTTACAAAGTTAGTTTTTTTTTTTTTTAATTTTAAATTTTTAAAATAAGTTTATTTTTTCTCTAAAGATCTTAAATTCCACTTATATAGTTGCAGAAAAGAAAATATTTATCTATTTATTTATTTTACAACATATTATCATTTTCATAATTGATGTAATGAGGGATTACTTATCTTATTAAATAAAATATCATTTTTATAACCTTTTATGCTTTACTTTTCAAATAAGAAGAAATAATTTTTTTTTCTTTTTTTTTTAATTTAAATAATAAAAAAATAATTTTCTCTTTATTCTTTTTCCCTTCCTAAAGTACTTCCCAATCTTCGGGTAAAAACGCACACGAATAGACAATGTTAGGAAAGAAAGAACATAGCAAATTTTTACTCCTAATCCTCGACCCTTCTCTCACGCAAGCAAATTTCTTCTTGGTCAGTACTTTTTTCACCTGCCATTACTCAACTTGGTAATTTATATTAATTTCCCCAAAAGTAAATCAAAAAACACTTCCTTTTCCTGATTCTAGCAATTCTAAACTGAAGAAAGTTCTTTAATATTTAGGCGAAATCTTACATTGATACTTCATATTCTTTTTTTGATCAGTTATGCCTCTGTTTTCTTTGAAAGGCAACAACTGAGTCCTTCTCAAATACAATTATCTCTTATTATACAAAAAACTATTTTTGAAAAACCAAAAAAATCATTCCACCTCTATATACCTAATAATTTTTCACTTTCTATTTATCATTTTCCGCAACTTATTAAGAATCCAAGAGCCAATAGTAATTTAGTTTATTGATGGCAATTAAAGAGAAAAAATATTGAATTGGATTTTGCTAAAATTAAGAACAAATATGTATGGCTTTAGAAAAATATATTTTACATCAAATGTATGAATAATTATATATTTAAATCTTATTAATGAAAAAGCATAAATGTAAAAAGTTTAAGAAAAGAAAAATAAACCAGAAGCTTTGAACTAAGATTTATATTTGTGAAGGAAACTAACAACTAATTTAATAAAAAAAGAGAATTTTTAAGAAAATATTAATGATTTTGATATCATATTAAATTTTAAAAAAATTTGAAATAGGAGATCGTACCATCACAACTTAATCAAAAAAGAAGTTTAAAGAAAATAAATTATTATTTGGTGAATAAATAAATATATTTATTAATAAAACGAAAGAGAAAAAAAGTAAGAAAACATGATATGCATTAGATATATAGCTATAATTTGAGAAAAGAAAAATGAGGTGCCAATATGGGATTTCGCCTAAATATTAAGGGCAAAACTAAACCTATCCTTTTAAATTCAATTCAAATGCACCACCAATTCAATTCGTCCTCTGTTCGTGACGAAAACCACCCTATCAGGAACAAACACGTGGAGGAAACTACAGAAGTCAGACTGATAAAGCGAGTGGCTAACAATTTCTTGCTTGCGCAAGTGTAGTTTGGGAGGAATACCCGCCAATTTTGTCATTCCCGCATCTATTAATGAGCCGTT
The DNA here is from genome assembly GCF_019578655.1 of Ricinus communis. Classification (NCBI taxonomy): domain Eukaryota; kingdom Viridiplantae; phylum Streptophyta; class Magnoliopsida; order Malpighiales; family Euphorbiaceae; genus Ricinus; species Ricinus communis. The sequence goes on from NC_063258.1 coordinate 31,760,621, forward strand.
CTCTGCACCACTTTAACGTACATAACAGAGTGCAGAGAGAGAGAGAGAGAGAGAGGATTGTAAAACAAACACCAAAGTGAAGAAAAAGGGAGAAGAACAAGCAAAAGAAGATGACACCATTAATGAGACCCCAACTACCATTTTAATGGACAGCAATCAGCTACTTCACATTTCACATTTTTACACACACACACACACGAGAAAAACATACTCGTCAAAATCCATACATTAAAATAATACTCTCCCTATCTATTTGTGTTGGTTGAGGCTTATCTCGCTCACAAAATTATAGGGTTTGTTTTCTGTCAGATCTAACGACGCTAATAATATTCTAAATGTGGAATTCCGCGGAGAATGCGTTTGCAAGAACATCATCGTTTCGGGAGCAAGGGGAAGACGAGGAAGCTCTCCGTTGGGCTGCTCTAGAGAGACTTCCTACTTATGATCGAGCACGGAGAGGTATTTTCAGGAACGTAGTTGGAGATCATAAAGAGATTGATGTAAGTGAGCTTCAAGCGCAAGAGCAGAAACTTCTACTTGAGCGCTTGGTCAACTCCGTTGATGATGATCCTGAGCGCTTCTTCGATCGGATACGCAAGCGTTTTGAAGCGTAAATTTCAAGCTTCTCCTCACATTTTGCTTCTTTTCATTTTTACTTTTAAGAATTAATTGAATGTTTTTTTTTTTTAAACAATTTATGGAAGTTGAGATTTTAATTTTTGAGTGATTGATTGATAGTGGTTTGAAAGTTTGAAACTACTTGACGCTGGTGTCATTTGGTCAGTTGGTGAACTCACTTTTGACTATATAAGGAGATAGTTCTTTTAAGCGGATGAGCTAACCTAGTCATGTAGTTTGTTTATTATTTGATAAAAATAAATTAAATTTTCTTAGTTTTAAAATTATGTTATTTGGAAAATGATGGAATAATGATAGCAGATAAACTGCAGTCTTGTGCACAAATCAGTTATTTGAATGAGTTCAAAGGAATCTCAATTTAGGAGTGACACGGATCTCCTCTTTTAATATCTCTGAATATTTTATGAGTTTTCTCGAACTAAGATTAGCCGCATTTGGCATAAATGATGTCCAAGAATTTAATTAAACATATTTCTTGCAAAATCATGGCAATTCTGGTATAATTTCGTAAAGGAGGGACTGAATAGAATTCAATAAAATTCTTGCAATTTTAGACTTCGTAAAAGGAGGGAATTAAGATTTCTGAATTTTGCAACTTATTTTAAAGCTTATATTACTTTTTCTTTTCTTCATTAACAGAGTCGATTTGGAGTTTCCAAAGATTGAAGTTCGATTCCAGAATTTGACAGTTAATTCTTTTGTACATATTGGAAGTAGGGCACTTCCAACCATTCCCAATTTTATTTTCAACATGACTGAGGTAGAATCATTACCATTCATGCAATATTTAAGTTTTCTTATGACTATTATTTAATTGTGGTTTCTTTTATTAAATCTTTTTTTTTGTGAAGGCTTTATTGAGGCAGTTGCGGATTTACAGAGGAAACAGGAGCAAGCTAACAATTCTAGATGATGTTTCTGGGATTATTAGACCTTCAAGGTACATTTTCAGTTTGTAGTAGTATAATTGATGACTTTTGAGTCATTTGTTTTGTGTTCTAAGGTAAAAGTATTATGCTGTAGATTGACACTTCTGTTGGGTCCTCCAAGCTCTGGAAAGACAACGCTACTCTTGGCTCTCGCTGGACGTCTTGGACATGACTTGAAGGTATCCTGATTTGTTTTGTCTTTGAAATACCCGGTTTATAGGAACAGTTGAGGACTTCATTTCTTCTTCGTTCATATTGAAGGTGTCAGGGAAAATTACTTATAACGGGCATCGTGTAAATGAGTTTGTTGCTCCAAGGACGTCAGCATATGTCAGTCAACAGGACTGGCATGTGGCAGAGATGACTGTACGAGAAACTCTAGAGTTTGCAGGACGCTGTCAAGGTGTTGGGTTCAAATTCGGTAAGCTTAGAAATCCATGCATTTGCCTCCTTTTCTTCTCTCTTCCCTGGGTGCTATTGGTAATTGAAAACCCATGTTAAATGTGCTCCACCCCTTGACCACTTTAGCCAAGACTGCGCATGCTTAATCTAAATTCTAACGCGATGAAAGTGTGCACCAGATATGCTTTTGGAACTTGCGAGAAGAGAGAAGATTGCTGGGATTAAACCTGAAGAAGATCTTGATATATTCATGAAGGTAATTGCCCAGTAAACTGTTCGGTTAGATTGACAAGAAGACACTCATGGTGGACCAACAAATAGACTTTTATAACCACTAAATTAAACACACTTAAAAAAATGGCTCACTTTAACGAACGCCAACTCGATGTGACTTGCTCAATATAACTCGCTACAACTCGTTTTTACTCAGCTTAAAATTTGACTTACTATAACCGACACATCTTACTTTTACTGAACACAATTTATTTATTTATTTATTTACTTTTATTTCCTGATGATTTGTTAATGCAAACATTTGGTTACTGCTATAATTTCTTTCACCAGTCTTTGGCTTTGGGAGGGCAGGAGACAAGCCTAGTGGTGGAGTACATTATGAAGGTATACTCTTATATGTTGGTTTCTTTTATGCTTATAGCAAGCATGTTGCAGTTATAGCATTTCAAATTCACCTGTCTGGTGCATTTTGACTGAGCAATTCCTCCTAAAGATTGTAAGAAATTAAATCGTAGTAAAATCTTGTGCAAAATCTATTCCATTATCCGGTTCCTTATGCCTTGAGTGCAATCTGCTTTAGGGTTTTTTCAACACACTATCATATAAAGAACATAATTTACTTGGTTTTCTTTGTCTAAAAGCTTAATGGGAAGTAATAGCTCATTAAAAGCCACAGTTGGTTCTCTTTAATTGTTAGTCTTCTTCATTTAAAAAGTCTATGGATATACATTACATAGAATTTTGGATATCACCATTACATAAAAGTTTCGGAAAGAAGAAAATTTTTCTGCATTCATATTTAATCATCTACATCCCTTCTTTTGCATCCCCTGTATCTCGCTTGCAAATTTTGCTTTGAAATATTAGTGGAGCTGCTATGATTAGAACTCGTGCAGTTTAGTTTTGGGGCTATATTCCTCGTTTGCAACCAAGAAAAGAGCTTCACAGGTATAAAAATGTAATTTATGAGGTTCTTAAAGATAATAATTTTTGGACTTTTCTGGTATGCCATTGGAAACTGGAATAGAAACAATAGACACCTTTAGGTGTATTTATTGTCAATCCCTTTCTCCACTTCGACAAAACAAACAAACTCATAATTGAGTCTTATTGAAAAGGGAAGTCAACCTTCTCCAGGAGTCTCTACTAAGTTTTCCCTAAACTAGCAGTTTATTGGTTATTCTGCTTGTTCTGGGAGTCAAATCATTGCATCTTTTTCTTCCAAATTTCAATTTATGTCAGAGTTTATGCTCGTTTGTCAAAGGTTGTTCATACCAATTGCAGCATGACAGTTCGGTACATGTATATACAATCGGTTTGTAAACAAAAATAAATAAGAAAGCAATTTGTATCTTTTTGAACAACTTTAGGGTTGTTGCTATATTTTCAATTTATGTCCCTTAGTACTAACATACATTTGACAAAGATTTTAGGGTTGGATATATGTGCTGACACGTTGGTGGGTGATGAAATGCATAAAGGGATCTCGGGGGGGCAGAAGAAGAGGCTCACGACAGGTGTGTATTGGCTCTCTCCCTCGTGCATGTGTCATGGTTTGTGGTTTTATAAAGAAAAATTCTTGCGTAGCTCTGTTATATATCCCACCTATACCTATAAAATATGTGTCAATCTTAAAATATAAAGTTCTTATATATATGTGACTCTTTTTTTTTCTTTTTTAATATACACAAGATATCTGGATAAATTATAAAAAAAAAAATAAAATCAAACCTGGCAGTGGATTATGTATCCCCCATGCGGGTTCATTCTCATTGTCGCCTATTAATAAATGTACCATTTGTTATAGTAAGTAAATAGAGTGTAATAATCTTTCTATTAAGCCAGGATGTGGAAATCCCTTCTATTATTGGATCTGTACCATCGCTTTACTAACAAAGATATTTGGTTTTTATTTGAGAATAAGGTGTTCCGTGTGCGATTTTCAGGTGAATTGCTGGTTGGTCCAGCTAGAGTATTATTCATGGATGAAATTTCAAATGGGCTTGATAGTTCAACCACTTATCAAATCATCAAATATCTTAGGCATTCCACTTGTGCCCTTGATGGGACTACTCTGATTTCTTTGCTTCAACCTGCTCCCGAGACTTATGAGCTATTCGATGATGTTATACTTCTATGTGAGGGACAGATTGTGTACCAGGGACCCCGCGATAATGTTCTTGATTTCTTTGCCTATATGGGCTTTCGTTGTCCTGAAAGAAAGAATGTGGCAGACTTCTTGCAAGAAGTAAGCAACGTGGAGCTTGTGATGCAAATTGCATCTATCATCTGTTATTTTTGCTCTAATCAATCTTCTTACAGGTTACGTCAAAGAAGGACCAAGAGCAGTATTGGTCTGTTGCTAACCGCCCATATAGGTACATACCTCCAGGGAAGTTTGTTGAAGCTTTTCGTTCATATCACACTGGTAAAAGTTTGTCTCGGGAGCTGGAAGTTCCTTTTGATAAACGATATAATCATCCAGCAGCGTTGTCAACTTGTCGTTTTGGTATGAAGCGGAGTGAACTTTTGAAGATCAGCTTTAACTGGCAGAAACTACTGATGAAACGAAATTCTTTTATCTATGTTTTCAAATTTATTCAGGTATAAATTATTGACCTTATTTCATTTGCAAGATCTCTTAATTTATGTATATTTATGTCTATATGAATGTAACTATAAATATTTTGTTGTGTTCATCTTCCCGTACACAGTCCCCTTCCATTTTAATGCTGTTATTATGAAATGTTTTTTTGCAGCTATTTATTGTTGCTTTGATCACAATGAGTGTATTCTTCCGGACAACAATGCATCATAATACAGTATTCGATGGAGGCCTGTATGTTGGGTCACTATACTTTTCGATGGTCATTATTCTTTTTAATGGCTTTACAGAGGTGTCAATGTTGGTAGCTAAGCTTCCTGTGCTCTACAAGCATAGAGATTTGCACTTCTACCCAAGCTGGGCTTACACAATTCCTGCTTGGGTCCTAAGTATACCAACTTCACTCATGGAGTCTGGTCTGTGGGTAGCAGTTACATACTATGTGATGGGATATGATCCTAATATTACAAGGTAAAGTATGAGTTCAATAGAATTCTGCACAAATTTGGTGATTGACTTTGATGGGACTTTGTTGCCTTGATTCTTTAATCTGTATAATTTTTTGGCAGTACTTTGTTATTTAAGTCTTTAATTTGCAGATTTTTCCGGCAATTCTTGTTATATTTCTCTCTGCACCAAATGTCTATATCACTATTCCGTGTCATTGGATCGTTGGGCCGTCATATGATAGTTGCTAACACCTTCGGATCTTTTGCCATGTTGGTTGTCATGGCTCTTGGAGGATACATCATTTCAAGGGGTAAAACAAAATTTTTTAGCAGCTATACTTAATTTGCCATCTCGTTTATCTTTCTTTTTTTCCTTTTTTAAAGTTTTCTTGACTTTTTGTGACAGAGTATATCCCAAGCTGGTGGATATGGGGTTTCTGGGTTTCTCCTCTGATGTATGCTCAAAATGCAGCTTCAGTAAATGAATTCCTTGGACATTCTTGGGATAAGGTTGTCATTAATCTGCTCCATTTAATTTGTAGCTTCTTAGTGCTTGTTAGTCTGCTAGTCAAGCATGGTAGTTATGTATGGATAGTTAACCAAATTGCTATAACTTGCATCAAAATGATATTTGGTGGGGCAAAATTCCTCCTATAACATGAGCGGATCTTTCCTGTTAATTGAGTTTTTCTACTTCATATTTTTTCATTACCAGCATTCTGTACTGACTTTTTAAGCTCTCCTGACCCTGGAGCTTACATTTTCATTTACACCTTGTGCTTCTGGAGCTCCTAAATATTGAAACTAGAATCTTGTTTGGTTTTAGCATTTAATATTTAAATTACAAACTAGTTTTAATTTCTTTTTAAGAAGTACAATAAATTGCCTATTGTTTGATTTTTTTCGACTTTAAGTATGTAACATTTTTTTAACAATCAATGTAAATTATTTACTCTATTAGTAAAATTAAGTACATTGTTTGAACCATTAATTTGTTAATGTGGCACCTACGTGGTAGAAGAGAAAATTTCATATAAGCAGAAATTATGGTACATCAACATAAAAGTGTGTCATGTTGTGCTGCAAGTAGAATGTAGCCATTTGGCTATGTCAAGAAAATTTGATTGTGTTATGGCAATGTACTCAATTTTGCTAATGATGTGAACCACATTCATTGACTTGTTAAGAAAATTACCACATATACCAACACCCCACCCCTCCCCCCAAGATCTTAATTAACATTCTTTGTTTCCTGCTGCTTTTGTAGAAATTTGGGAATGATACTAGCATTTCATTAGGCGAGGCATTACTCAAAGCACGCAGCTTGTTTCCTGAGAGCTACTGGTATTGGATTGGGGTTGGTGCTTTGCTTGGATATGCAGTTTTATTCAATTCCTTGTTTACTCTCTTCCTAGCTCACCTTAATCGTAAGCCAAATGTTTCCTAATCTTAAACTTATGCCAAAAGGTATATCCCAATAAAGAAGTCATTATACTAAAACAATGATTCTGTTTTCTGCAGCTTTGGGGAGGCAACAACCTGTTGTCTCCAAGGAAGAGCTTCAAGAGAGAGAGAAAAGAAGGAAAGGTGAAAATGTTGTTATTGAACTGAGAGAGTACTTGCAGCATTCAGGCTCATTTAATGGTGTGTGAACTACATTCCATCCTGGCTTTTCCTATCTGTTAATTAATAGTGCACATCAAGCACAACCAATTGTTTGAACTTCCATTCATAATTCTTAAATTCTGGATAGGAAAGCACTTCAAGCAAAAAGGCATGGTTCTCCCATTTCAACCGCTTTCCATGTCTTTCAGCAATATCAATTACTTTGTGGATGTCCCTTTGGTGTGTATATATCTCCTTTCTTGTCTGCATTATATTTTCGGAAATATTTTGGAAAGACAAATGCCTTATTGCAGTGCTTTTCAGGAGTTGAAGCAACAAGGAATAGTAGAAGAGAAATTGCAGTTATTAGTTAATGTTACTGGAGCATTTAGACCTGGTGTGCTTACAGCACTTGTTGGAGTCAGTGGTGCTGGAAAAACGACCCTCATGGATGTTTTAGCTGGTAGGAAAACTGGTGGGGTCATAGAAGGGAACATATATATATCTGGTTATCCCAAAAGACAAGAAACTTTTGCAAGAATTTCCGGTTACTGTGAGCAAAATGATATTCATTCTCCAGGCTTGACTCTTCTTGAGTCACTCCTTTTCTCTGCGTGGCTTCGGTTACCATCAGAAGTTGACATGGAGACCCAACAGGTTACTATAAATATCCTTTGGCTCTCTACTGTGGCTTGGGTATATTTTGACTTCACAAGGGTTGATTTTTTCAGGCCTTTGTTGAGGAGGTGATGGAACTTGTGGAGCTTACTCCTTTAGCTGGGGCATTGGTTGGTCTACCTGGAGTAAATGGTCTCTCGACAGAACAAAGAAAAAGGTTAACAATTGCTGTTGAACTGGTCGCTAATCCATCTATAGTGTTCATGGATGAGCCCACATCAGGATTGGATGCAAGGGCTGCAGCCATTGTGATGAGGACTGTGAGGAACATTGTCAACACTGGGCGGACAATTGTCTGCACAATCCATCAGCCCAGCATAGACATCTTTGAATCCTTTGATGAGGTATACATTTCTTTATGTGTTTGGACATTCAATAGCTTCTGGAGCTGTGTTTTCCTCCCTGAGATATTGTTTGCCAGAAATCAGAAATTCTCGTGAATAGCATCACCCTGCCACATCCCAGTAGCTTCCTTACAAATAGCAACCTGTCACTTATGGCAGAATATATGTCTGAACAAATACCTAAGAGGAACTTAAGTTGGGATGTATATTTTCTTTTAAAATTTTATGATTGTTAATCATCCAGGCTGATGGTGCACGAGGCTCAAGCCTCTGCGCTTCAAATTCACTCAGGCGCATCCCTTAGAAGAGTTGATGAGGTGCGAAAAAAGCGCATCTCACTAAAATCAGACCAAATATTTGTTTTTGACTTCTAATTGAAATTAGGGTAGTGATGGTAAATAAATACAAGCTGTACCATAAGCCTGTTTAGACCTAATCACTTCAAAAAATGGAAAAAGATTCAGAAGGAGTTGTACAAGTATTTAGAAAACAAGTAATTTTCTATGTTTGTGCATATATTTTATGTTAGATTAGCATTGATACTAAGTTTATGATTTTATGCATGCATTATTGTTGTGAGTCTTACTAGCTTTATGGTATGAAATTTATCTTCTTTTTTCTTTTCTTTTTGCACCTCACTTTGGTAAGGCGCGTGCCTGTTCTTGGCTCCAGGACCCCTTTGTGTCTTGTGCCTTCAACACTGGATTTTTGATATCCTCCTCTGCTTTGTAATTGCAGCTTTGGGGTTTTTGATATCCTCCTCTGATTTGTGATTGCAGCTTTTGTTTATGAAGCGTGGAGGAGAGCTAATTTATGCTGGTCCGCTTGGTCCCAGGTCTTGTGAGCTCATCAAATACTTTGAGGTGAGACTCTGCATTTTCTTATGCCTTTGCTAATGCATCTGTAGTTAGCTCATTCTTAATTTAGTGTTGAAACTTTGCCTCAACATATGAAAAGGTATTAATAATCTGTATATTCTCCATTTGTAGGCAGTTGAAGGGGTGCCAAAAATCAGGCCTGGATATAATCCTGCTGCCTGGATGCTTGAAGTTACATCCTCATCAGAAGAAATCCGTCTGGGCGTGGACTTTGCAGAAATATACCGAAGATCAAGTCTATTTCAGTATGGTCAATTTCTGGAAATTTCAGCTTTTAGTTTTCCTATTGTGAAATACCACCATCATTCTGTTTCTTGTTTCTCTTTAGCTAATTTTTGCTGTCTTCTGTTGTTTCAGGTGGAACAGGGAAATGATTGAAAGTCTAAGCAAGCCAAGTAATAACACAAAAGAGTTGAATTTTCCAACCAAGTATGCTCAGTCATTTCTTGAGCAGTTTCTAGCATGTCTTTGGAAGCAACACTTATCTTATTGGAGAAACCCACAATATACTGCGGTTCGGTTCTTCTATACTGTTGTAATCTCAATAATGCTTGGAACAATATGTTGGAAATTTGGATCAAAAAGGTATTTGCTTTAAAGTTTGTCAGAAGAATCTTCTATGTTTTCTTTCTTTTGGCAATGTATCTTATTGAGATGGTTTCATACCTCGGGTCTTGTGGCATTAGTGCTGCAAAATTGATTCGTTTATGACTTTTCTATGCATCTTTAGTAGTTTATTATGTCTAAGCAATTGATGAAATAAAGTACTCTTTTCAGACCCACTTAGAATGCTGTATGAGGTCCACAAGTGATTGTGGATTGTAATACTAGCTGTAGGCTGAAAAGTACCAACTTTAAATTTCATGAATAAATGATTTGCAATGCTTGCATTATCTTGTAAACCTAGTCTTGATTCCTATATTATTAGGTTTTCTGTCATTTGAACGCATGCTATCTATTTATTTATTGCAGGAAGAATGATCAGGAGCTATTCAATGCCATGGGATCCATGTATACAGCAGTCTTGTTCATTGGAATTACCAATGGATCTGCTGTTCAACCCGTTGTTTCTATTGAAAGATTCGTGTCATATCGAGAAAGGGTTGCAGGATTGTACTCAGCTCTACCCTTTGCATTTGCTCAGGTTTACTGGAGTGCAACCCTTTCTTTTTAATGATTTTTGGTGCAAAAATCCCTTGGCTATCCAAAGATCAACTATTCAATTTTCTTTCCTTGTGCAGGTTGCTATTGAGTTCCCCTATGTGTTTGCACAAACAATTATTTACTGTTCAATTTTCTACTCCTTAGCCGCATTCCAGTGGACTGCTCTGAAATTTATTTGGTACATGTTCTTTATGTACTTTACCATGTTATATTTCACTTTCTACGGAATGATGACGACTGCTATCACGCCGAATCACAATGTGGCCGCCATTATTGCTGCTCCGTTTTACATGCTCTGGAATCTTTTCAGTGGCTTTATGATTCCTTATAAGGTATTTAAGTGAATTCTCCTTTGCTTTACAGTCAAGAGTTTGGCTGCATCAGAATGCATCTTATTTCCTCATTCTCATTGTTTGCCAAGTTGGTCAGTCAGGAATAAATGTGCATGTTTGATTATGCCATTGGCTTTACATCATACCATATTTATTCTGCGTAGTTCAAGGACAAGTTATCTAACATGTGTTATACACCAGTATCTTACAACCTGTCTTGTTTTTCACCTCTTTGATAGAAAATGCGACATTTAACTTATAAAACTTGTACTAAGTCCTTGAGCTGGCTGCTTTTTCATTTCACCAATTTTTCCTGTCATGCGTAATACGGTAAATGTATATAGTTTCTGTTTAATGCACCAATACCATCCGATTTCACTCTATAGCCTCTCTTCTTCTCTAGTAAACAGATAAATATAACTTTTGCCTGAGTCGCATATGACAGGTATTGTCCATACGAGGAGTGCGTCATTACTTATTATGTTTTACCTTTTTTCCTTTTTCTGAAAAAATTATTCACAAACAGAGGATCCCTATATGGTGGAGATGGTATTACTGGGCAAACCCTATAGCATGGACTCTATATGGCCTTTTGACTTCACAGTATGGTGATGATGATACGCTCATGAGGGTGTCAGATAGGGATGGCTTGGTACCTGTAAAGCAAGTGCTAAGGGAAGTTTTTGGATTTAGGCATGATTTCTTGGGTGTAGCGGGTGTCATGGTTGTCGGTTTCTGTGTGTTTTTCGCAGTCATTTTTGCTTTTGCGATAAAAGCTTTTAATTTCCAGAGGAGATGAAAGGGTGGCTTTGTGAGTTATTAAATAAACGTGTTTCAAAAGCGTTCCATGCGAGACTGGAACAAGTGGGCTAATTGCTACTGAAAAATGCATGCATTAAATTTGTGACTCTAATGAGTGAATCATTTGGAGTGAAGATAACAATTAGTCAGAAATTCTTTTTAACGTTTGTATAATTTTATAGGAATTATATCTATAAATTGTATAGTTGTCTCAATTGAATTCGATTGGCTTATTAAGAATGAAGGATCAGTCATTCAGAATGCTTTTGTTCAAGCTTGTCTTTTCATGGTTCTCTTCTTGCATTTTCATTCTTTTTAAACAGTTTTAGTCTTTCTTTCAATTTCAATTTTTCGGTCTTTAAACCACTCCATTTTCTATTTATCAAAAGGGCAAAAAAAAGAAAAAGAAGGTAAAACTGTGTTTTCTTCCCCCATAAAGTATTGTTAATTCATCCATGGGAACTTGATTGATATAGCAGACGTAATCCGAAAGAAGATTCATAGGTGGGATAAGATATTTATGGAAAACATATATATTGTATTGTAACCTTGGTCCGGTGGGTTAAGGTACTTATGGACTAAGATATGGAAAAGATGCCTATATATTTAACTATTTGGTACTCTAACATTTGTCGTGTTGCCTCAACAAACACAAATTTATATGAAAGCTGACAGATATTGCATATCATCGTTTAACTAGGTAGAACCAACTTCGGCTTGGGATTGGGCGTAGTACTTAGCCTGCTCTTTTCTTTTTTCTTTTCCAATCTGCCAAACGCCTAATTAATAAGTGGAAACCAATCAAAATGATATGCCTCCTTCTAAAATATCCAAGACCGCCGCCCATTTCAGTAACAGCTTTTCTTTTTCTCATTTTCTGAGAGTGTCAAATTAATCATCATATCCGAACCCGATTGCTCAAGTAAATATTAGCATGTTAGAGTTAAATTTTAATAGGTTGGTATCAAAATTAAATTCATCTATTTATGACACGATTTGAAACTTATGCTATAGCATATTGACCTATAAATTGATTATTATCTTTTTGGTTACTATTTAAGTAAATATATTTTATATGTCATATCGTGTTACATATGTTATTTCAAACAATTAATTACTTTAGTTATTATTTCAGTAAATCTATTTTATATGTGCAGTGTCGTATTATACATATCAAATCGTGTTACACGTCCTACTGCATAACAATTTGAATAAACATGTTATACGTGTGATATTTGTATAAACATTTAAATTTCTTATCGTATGAGGTTGAGATACGTTGACATAATTAATAAATGAATTGTGGTCATATTAACCATAATCATATTATTTGAGTAGTTCAATCCAAGATGAATATGATTCACCAACTCGTTTTGATATGTCTATCATTTTCTTATTTATAATATATGTAAAGAAGCTTGAGTTTTTCAATGAAGTTTCACTTGATAACATTTTATAAACCTATATTACGTAAAAGTTACAATTAAAAATTATATGTGGCTTTGATGTGGTTATATAATAATAATAAATAAAATAAAATAATAATATTAAATACATCCTAATGTTAAATACTAATCAAATAAATAATAAATAATCTATAATATATGTATATATATATATATATATATATAAAGAAGATCAAGCTTTTCCGAGACTCTATGTGGCATAGTTTTATAAAGTTCTAACATATTATTTTCCAATGAAAAAATAACACATGATATATTTTAAAAAATATTAACTATAATATTTATAAAAATATTAAATGTGATCTAAGATTCTCATAATAAATATAGTAAAAATATATGACTTATTTAAATATAAGATGTTTTAGTATTTGATAACATTTCTATCATAATTATATCATATGATTAATTTTGACTTATTCGACCAATTAAATATCAACTTAATTTATAGAGTATCAAATAATGCAATTCATTATATCTTCGGGACATAGAATGAGATTAACTAAGAAACTCTTAGGTAAATACTTGACATATAAATTTTTTATTTAAATTAAATATCTAATTATTAATTAATTGTTTTAAACTAAAAAATAGGTAATGTAAAAGGAAACGATTAATATAATGATAAAGCTACTAGACATTAAGTTGAGTAGGTAATTTGAAATAATACAAAGTATTATTTAGATCTATTTAATTAAATAGAATATACTGTGAAAATATATTATTTTGATATTTATTTATTTAATTTTTAGAATTATTAACCCGATTGATGAATATATCAACTGAAACAAATATCTTAATTATTAATTATTTTTATTTAATATTTATTATTAAATAAAAATATTCTAAAATATTTTGTAATAATCAATTTAAGTAAAGAAAGTTATATCCTTAAATTAATTCATAAAATAATTATATAAGAAAAAACATATATGGTAAATTAATAATAATGGATCTAACTATTAACATTCAGGTGTAATGCTCTTGGATTAAAAACTAGTATATTTTAAGTATATATATCATAAAATATTAGAGAAGACCAGAAAACTAAGCAAACCAAATTAAAATTATTTAGTTCAATTCGACTCGATCTTTTAAGGAACTTTAGGTTTCCATTTTGACTCTAATGCACTGTATGCTAACTCCTATCTCTATCGGTTTATTCACCTACAATTTACCCCAGTAGGTGTAATAATATCAAGTATTTAATAACAGTTACACTAAGGCTCTATTTAGTTCGATTGGCTAATGTAGTTTGTAGCCAGTGGCTGATATCTGGTAGCTGATGACTGATAAATTAAACTGTTTGGTAAATTTTATTGGCAGTTACTGATACAATTTATTACAAATTTGACTTTTTTTTTTCTTTCAAAGTAACAAAAAAAAGTTAGAACTTCTCAGAGATTTATTTTTTATTATACAATCACATATATTAAGATACTAATTTTGACTCGCAGCATATATGAATTATTATTATTAATGAAACAATAAATATTTAAGCTTCAAAAAGCAATTAATACTTATTAAATAGAAATTGTTTGGTTCAGAAATTTATTTTTTAGTGGATAATTATAATATAGTGTATGATAAAAACTTAAAAAACAACAGCTGATATCCATATAAAAATAGTGTCCATATAGTTGTTTTTTTTATTTTGATCTTTCAATTTTGTTAAAACCTTTTTTTTATATAATGAAAAATGTCAAAAAGAAAAGAATTCTTAAGCGTCATTTTTTTTTGTCTTCATTGAGATTCTTACATTTGGTTGATTATTTTTAGATTTATTAACCTCTCTAGAAATTTTATTTAAGAATGTTTTAAAGTATCATTATAATTATTATCAATACAATACTAAGTGTTTGCGATATAGATATTTGTACTAATAAAAATGATATTATGATATTTTTCTTAATTTCAGCATAAAAATTATGCTAGTTTCTATTACTATTGCAAAAGGGATAATTTGTTTTTTCCCAAAATTTTACTGAGATTATTTAATAATTAATAATTAATTATTTATTATTTTATTTGATTCTGTAAATATAAATATTTTCATATTTTATTTTTAATTATTACTGAAATTTGTTAAATTCTCTTTTATATAGTATTTGATTTTTGTTATGGAATTGATCGTGATATTTAATTTTTTTGATGGAAATATTTTTAAAATTGAGTAAATTTAGAATATGATTAGTAATTTTTTTTTTCTAGCGTCTTTACAAACAATTTATATAAAAGTCCAAAAAGTTAATATGTGATCTTATAGTAGAGATTATATATTTCCACATATTGAAAAAACTCTATCAATTACTTGGAGCATCTTAAATGTAACTTATTTATTATTCTACACTAAAAACAAAAAAGATTATAATTTTGTATAATTGGGAATTATGAAAACTAGTAGTTTATAAAATCTAGTTTATAGATATAATTTAATAAATCTTTTAATATTTAACATTGATTTATAATATTTTAAAAAATAATAGCAAACTAGCTATTTCTAAATATCTTAATTTTTTAAAAATATTTTTAGTGAAATAATGTAAAAATAATTTTTAAAATCTTTATTTATTAATTCTAATATTATATAAATTATTAATATAATTGATATTATTATATTTTTGAATTAGAAATTATTATATAATTAAAAATTAACTTATTTAATATTTAAAAATATTATTTTCTATAATTAGAATCATTATCTAATTAAAAATTAATTTATTAGTATGATATTTTTTTGAATAATCATTCATTAATTAGAAAACTAATAATTATCTACTTAGAAAATTAATCATTATATAATTAGAAACTAATTTATTATTAATATGTTATTTTTTATGATTATAATGAGTATTTAATTAAGAATGTAATTTAATAATTAATAAATTAATAGAAAAACCATAAAAATTACATAAAAACTTCGAATTTTATGTGTCAAAAATAGTACACATATCAAAACAAAAATTCTACGTATCAAAAATTAAGCACACATATCAGAAAAATCTATTAGTTAATATAATACTAAAATATAATTAGTATGATATCTTTTAGAATAATCATCATGTAATTAGAAAACTAATTATTGTCTACTTAGAAAATTAATTTATTATTAATATATTAATTTTTAGAATCAAAATTAATATTTAATTAAAAATATTACTTATTAATCAATTACACATAAACTTGAATCCTATGTGTTAAAAATAATACACATGTCAAGATAAAAATCTTACGTGTCAAAAATTAATCACACATATTAAAAAAGTTTATTAATTAATATAATATTAAAAAGTAATTAGTAATAATATTTTTTAAAATAATTATTATTTACTTAAGAAAATAATCACTATCTAACTAGAAAACTAATTTATTATTAATATATTTTTTTAAGATTAGTGTTTAATTAGGAATTGAACTTATTAATCAATAAATTAATAGAAAAAATTATAAAATTATACATAAGTTTTACTCTTATATGTCAAAAATAGTACACATATCAAAATAAAAATTCTACGTATCAAAAATTAAGCACACATGTCAAAAAAATTTAAGTTTCAGAAATTAATATATACTAGTCGTTTACTTGTGTCTTGGACGACCATCATTATTATTTTGATTATAAAATCAAGTTTATAGATTTAATTTAATAAATTCTTAATACATAATATTAATTCATAATACTTTAAAAAATAATAGCGAACTAACTATTTTTAAATGTTTTTAATTTTTTTTTAAATTTATTAGTGAAATAATATAAAATTATTTTTAAAATATTTAATTACTAATTCTGATATTATGTAATTATTAATATAATTGATATTGCTATTTCTTTAGAATTAGAAATTATTATGTAATTAAAAATTAATTTAAAAGTGAATATAATATTTAAAAATATCATTTTCTATAATTAAAATTATTATTTAATTAGACCAATAATTTATTAATTAATATAATTTTAAAATATATATAGTATAATATTTTTTAAAATAATCATTATTTAATTATTATTATCTTAAAAATTATTTTATTATTAATATATTACTTTTTAAAATTAGAATGATTATTTCATTAGGAATGTAACTTATTAACCAATAAATTAATAAAAAAATAAACATAAAGTTATACAGAAATTTGAATCCTATGTATTAAAAATAATATATATGCCAAAATAAAAATTTTACATGTTAAAAATTAAATACAAGTGTCAAGAAAATTTTAAATTTCAGAAATTAATATATATAGATATATAGATAACGCAACATGCAAATAAAAATTGAATATTAATTTTTTTTTTTAAAAAAAGAGAAAAGGGAAAGGACGAAAGAAAAAACAAAAAGGAAGAATACAAAAGGAAACAAAATCTCATTGCCTTCATTAATCGTACAAATGTTGCATGTAGTCTAAGACCTTTTGCTATAGACAAAAGAGTCAACAAGCCAATTCATCATTAGACAAGCATCAAATACGCCCCACTCTCTCACCAACTCCGGATACAGACCATACTAATAGTACTCAAGCAGAACACCACCACCCTATAAATTACAGAGCTTTCTCTCGTTGGATCCTCAATTAAACCAACCTTTCATGCTTATCGCTCACCATGAATTCCATCAAAGAAAGTAACCCTACTCTACTTCTTCCTAATAATATCGTTCCTCTGGACTTCACTTCTATTCTCACCCTACCAGACTCTCATGCATGGACTACTCCTCCATCTCTAGACCCATTGACAAGCCAAGATGACTCCATTATTCCAGTCATAGACCTTAACAGCCCAAATGCACTTATTCTCATAAAAGAAGCAAGTGAAAATTGGGGGATGTTTCAGGTCACTAACCATGACATTCCCATTCATCTCTTTCACCATATCGAAGGCCAAACACGATGTTTGTTTGGATTGCCTTCTAGCCAGAAACTCCTCGCCGCCCGATCACCTGGCGGGTTAACTGGGTATGGCCGGGCTCGTATCTCCGACTTCTTTAAAAGGGAAATGTGGTATGAAGGTTTCACCATTATGGGTTCTCCAGCAGAGCATGCTAGCCAACTTTGGCCAAATCAAGACACCTCTTTCTGGTACGTGCTTATTGGCTAATGTATTGTTTTATTTTCATTTCATCAAAACGTGGCAGAATGCATATGAAAATTAACCATTGTAAATGGTAACTAATTCTTCACAGTATTATATAATTAATCTTTTATCTAAAAATAACGTAATACGCTAAATTCATCGAAAACCCCTTGACGATGAGGAAGGGTCGTTACCGTTATTATCTATAAAAATAATCTCGAGCTGAGGTGGAAAGAAGTTGCTTAAGTCGTGTAAGGAAGGTACACGTGAATTACATTTGCATGCACCGTGCACTTGTCTATCATGTAGACACAAATGGTGGTCCAGACCCGGAGATCCGACCCGGATCCAAACCCAATTTATTTCATTATAATGGGTCCTTAAGGTTCTGGAATGATTTACATCAATAATCATATATGTCATATCTAATATTATAATTATAATTTTAAATTTATATGCAGCTGATGATTGTATGTATCTTATTTGTTTCATCAGTTCAATTTCTAAAGTTGTTAGATTATACAACAGTTATTTGGATAGTAATTTTCCCCTTTTCTTTTTCTGGATAGATTTAAATAAGTTATATATAATATATATCAGAAATTTGGAGTCTTCATCTTATTTAGTATCTGTATCTTTTCACATAAGACATTTTCCCTCTTTTCTCTCTTAATTGTCCTTTTAAAATGTCATTCCTCTTCTGAGGAACTAAGGAAAAAAAATAGATTTTTCGTCATCCAGTCAAACTAAATAAAGTATTTTTGATTGTAAATAAAAAAAATAAAAATCCAACCATTGGATCAGTTCTTTTTGTCATTTGGGAACAAAACATCACACCTGAATAAAAATTCCTTGAAATTATTTGTTGAAAAAGATAAACACCAAAAATGATTTTGGATTAATCTATTTTGTTCCCATAAAATTGGATTAAAAAGAAAGAAAATGAAAAGAAAAAGAGAAGACAGTGGAGGAATATAATTAATTATTTAGTGATACATGTAATTATCTATTAATTGTAATCTTTATATTAGTCAATTTCTTAATCATCCAATTAATTAATACACAAGTAGATGAATAATAAATAATCATACATATATAATTATGTAATTGATTTTGTTTGTGAATACTTGATTTTGAATCATACCTGCAGCGAAAAACTTATTATTTATATCATTAACTGCCTGCTTGCGGTGTACCCAGCAGTTCTTGTTTATTGGTATTCTTTGGTTAAGAAAACTGTTGCTTAATCAATGAAAGCATAGATCTGTATTCATGTACAACTTTTCCTTTGCTTCTTGTTTTACTCAAGTTCATCTCTTGAATTGGATTCTTAAGTCACTATTTCTTAAATCAATAGTATATAATTCATTTACAATTTTCCAGCTCCTTCAAGAAAATCGTACGCACCGATAACTCTCAAGTAGTATATATAAAATTAGGACCAGTTTATGGGATTGTATATTTGTCCTTTACCCAAATGTACATAAATTGCTTTACCATGCTTTTCCTTGTCCTGGCAAATTCACAGACCAGTGAATGTACAAAACGACATGGTCCGCCTCCATTTAGAGACACTTAATTAAGCTGTGAATTTTTGTACCCATTTCTACAGGATGCATTACCCTCCAAAATTTCATTTTACTTGCCTGCCCAGGTATTATGTATATAGTCATAAACTTCATAGGGAAACTTTTGGAAGTTAAATGAAAAGTGAATGTGTGTACGATGTTAGTGTTCCTATTCTAGCACCCCTGTTAGCGGAACTAGAGAGGTCTACTACCAACGTATTCCTTAATATATTTGGTTTAATTGTTAGAAACATCCTTTACTTCTTATTCAATCTATCATGTATTTTTAAGGTTTTTAATTTCAATATTATACTTTTATATTTATTTTAATTTTAATTTTTTATGGATTTATTAATTAAATTTATTGAAGTGGCGTAAAGTCTAGCGACAAAAAAAGAGAATGATTGAATTAGTAATTTCATTACTAAAATATTATCGTTTAAGTAAATATGATTAATAAAATTTTAAAATGAAAAATAATAATTAATTTTATATGCTTAAACTATAATATTTTAGTAACGAGATGAGTCGACAATTTTAGTGGTGACTCAACTATTTTTTATTATTGGAGTTCACACCACGTTAGAAAATTTGACAGATAATTTTATTGAAAGCTAAAATTGAGATTAATATTAAAATATGATGCTAAAATCTAAAAATTACGTACTAAATTTAATAACAAATGTAAAGTATGTAATTCCTTTTAGCAATCAAGACTAATATATTTACATATTAATATAATTTTTCAAATTTAATTTTTTGGGTGCGCAACTGTTTTAGCAGTGAAATCAAGGTATAATATTTAGGATAAGTCTTGTTTAGTTGTTGTATATGTCCCCACCTATATGTTAAGTCAATAGATGATTGACACATATTTATTAGTATTAAATAATAGAATATGTGTTAATCATCTAATTTAAAAATATAAAATACTTATACAAACGTGTCACTACTCTCCTAGTTATGATGTATACACCAAGTCTAGATAATAATATCTATAATATTTATATACACGCGAATTTTCCCAAGTCTCTAACACTTTTCCATAAAAAATTCTTGGAAACTTTTCAAAAGTGCCTTAAAATTAATAAAAAAAAACATCATTTTTACTTTGTTACTATTTTTTCAAAAAATACTATTTCTTAATTTCTTTAAATGTATGGTATGATTATTTTTTGGTTATTCTTAAACTGTTTTACTAAAAAATAAAAAATCAATCAAAAACATAAATTTAAAAAAATTTAAAAAATTAATACTTTTAATATTTTAACACAGTAAAAATAAAACTGTAAATTTGATAAAAAAAATATAAGTATTTCTCATATTTTTCCTTAAATTCTTTTATTCTGCTTGTAGCGATGCAGTGAAAGCATACCAAAAGGAAATGAAGGGACTAAGTGAGAGGATAATTGGGCTTATGTTTAAGTCATTGGGCTTGATTGAAGAAGATGTTAAGTTTCTTGGACTCAAAGACGAATCCCAATATCCTCAAGGCGCGCTTCAACTAAACTCATACCCAAAGTGTCCTGACCCAGACAGAGCCATGGGCTTGGCTCCTCATACAGATTCGTCTCTGATTACTGTGCTACACCAAGATGGCGTCAGTGGCCTCCAAGTCTTTAAAGATGGTATTGGATGGATGCCAGTGTGCCCGGTGGACGGTGCACTTGTGGTCAACATTGGTGATTTGATGCACATAATCTCTAACGGAAGGTTCAGATGTGCACAACATCAGGCGGTTGTGAATAAGACACATCACCGTATATCAGTTGCATATTTCTATGGTCCGCCAGGGGATGTGAAGATATCACCTTTGATGCAGCTGGTAGACTTTGATCATCCAGTCCTATATCGTCCTGTGACATGGAAAGAGTACCTTGATGCCAAGACAATATATTTTGACAAGGCATTAGATTTTATTAAAAGTGATGAATCTATGTGCCAGTAACAGTAGTTAACAGGATATGACATAGCTCTCTCTCTCTCTAATTAGCTTTTTATATTGTCAAGTCAAAAATTTGAAACTACAGACTAATTAGGTTATGTGGTTTAGTTTAATTATATATTCTTCTTTGATTAAATATCTTGGGTGTCCAGTAGTTCTATATATATATGTTCTTTTTACCAATCTGTATATGGGATGGAATGGAATAAAATTAGTTTAAGGATCAACTCCACTTGAAGTGGTTAGGAGTTTGGACTCCAATAGAAGTAGAATCTAGAATAAACCAAACATAACTAGGAGTAACCTTGCATTTGCAAAAACAATATCAGGGTTATGGAACCTTTTACATGCTCTGGAATCTTTTCAGCGGCTTTATGATTCCTTATAAGGTATTTACGTGATTTCTCCTTTGCTTTACAATCAAGAGTTTGGCTGCATCAGAATGCATCTTATTTCCTCATTCTCATTGTTTGCCAAGTTGGTCAGTCAGGAATAAATGTGCATGTTTGATTATGCCATTGGCTTTACATCATACCATATTTAATCCGCGTAGTTCAAGGACAAGTTATCTAACATGTGTTATACACCAATGTCTTACAACCTGTCTTGTCTTTCACCTCTTTGATAGAAATGCGACGTTTAACTTAAAACTTGTACCAAGTCCTTGAGCTGGCTACCATTTTTTTCCTGTCATGCGTAACATTGTCCATAGGGTAAATGTATATAGTTTCTAGCGCTCAGCATAGATCTCGGTGATTCCTGTTTCAACCAAATAATCGTACCGAAAAATACTAGAATCGAAATAATTACAATTTTTTATAACTGAATTGAACCGATCCGAATTTTTTTCTATTACGTTATGGTACTAGTTCTTTTAGTAAAAACCGTACTATAACCGTACCATAACCGATCTGTCTTGTACTGATTCGGTCCAAACCGTAGAACCAAATTTTTTTATATATTTATTAATAATTATTTATATTATATAAATAATACCTATTAAAAATAACTATAATATTATAAAATACTTTATACTTTATAAAAAATATTATTTTATATTTATCATTTTATATAATTCAAACAATTATTATTGAAATAAGGAAAAAAAACTACATATTAAAAATAACTATAATATTATAATGTACTTTATCCTCTATAAAAAAATATAAATTATATATTAATATATCATATAGTATACTTGTCACGACCTCACCCGATGGCCCGTGACCGGCACTAAGGAATGGGTAGGCATAAGGCCACCGAATCCCGTAGTAAGCCTGACACTCACAACTCAAACAAAACTCATCTCAACTTTTACTATTATTAACGCCATAAATTACAGTAACATTAAATTTTACACAATTAAATCACGCTAAGAACTAGGCGAGACCCGGGAAACTCGGAAAATTTACAACTGATACATCTACTATTACTACTGCGGAGAATCTAAGATTTTTACAATTTGACATACCAAATCAAACACCACCCGATGATGAAGAAGTCGGATTACTGAGTAAGAATTAATAAATGGAGACTGTCAGTCTCGAGAGTGAGCTAAAATCATATATCTAAAACAGTCTCAAACATCTCAATATCACATTCATTTAATTTTTAAAATAATTAATAAATCACGCAAACCATGCGTGTCATGTTAAAACATATGTATCATGCCATGCTTGAACAAAATTTATTTCACACGCAACGGGACGGAGTACTTCAGTAGAACCCTAAACCCAAATCAACATCTCGATCAATTTCAAAACTTACGTCTTGATTAAGCTCACCTCTAATTTTCAACTCTCTCATTCCAACAGGTCTGGCGCCCAGAGAGCAAGCTTGATCAGGGACCTTACCTCCAGCCTGGTCACTTATATCTCAACTCTCTCATTCCAACAGGACTGGCGTCCAGAGAGCAAAGCTCGATCAGGGACCTTACCTCCAGCCTGGTCACTTATATCTCAACTCTCTCATTCCAACAGGACTGGCGCCCAGAGAGCAAAGCTCGATCAGGGACCTTACCCCCACCCTGGTCACTTATATCTCAACTCTCTCATTCCAACAGGACTGGTGCCCAGAGAGCAAAGCTCGATCAGGGACCTTACCTCCAGCCTGGTCACTTATATCTCAACTCTCTCATTCCAACAGGACTGGCGCCTAGAGACCAAAGCTCGATTAGGGACCTTACCTCCAGCCTGGTCACTTATATGTCAACTCTCTCATTCCAACAGGACTGGCGCCCAGAGAGCAAAGCTCGATCAGGAACCTTACCTCTAGCCTGGACACTTGATTTCCAACTAAGCCGGTGCCCAGAGAGCAAGCTCGATCAGGGACCTTAACTCCGGCAATCAACTGAACTCAGCCCAGAGAGCAATGCTCGATCAGGGCAAACAAATCCATAATAACCTTATTACTTGTCTCTAATCATTACCAGTGCGCACGCAGTCCTGATGTAACCCATCAGGTGGCCTGTTTTACTAAAGCCTCATCCCGAGTCATCATGCAATATTAAAATTGGTGATAAAGGGAGAACATATTTAAATAGTAATTAAAAAGCATCATGCATATAATAGTAATTAAATGAATAATTAGAATTGCAAATGAACAATTACAGTAGCAAATCAAATTTTATGCATGACACGTGCATAAACGATATATGACTTTAACTCACTGGTTTGATGACCTCCTAACTCTGCTCCGGTGTCTCAGTTGGAGCGAGCCGAACAGACAGATCATCTAATCACGGAAAACAATTTATTAAAGCGCTGAAACAATCGATCATTAATCTTAGGTCTAGACTCCTAGGACTGACTGTCTACGAATCTCGACTCGGGAGAATTCTGCCGAAAATTCGGCAGAACCTCCCCTACAACACGGACATTACCCCCCATAAAAAAAATGGGTCCAAGACCTGCCAGAAAAATACTACAAATATCCAACAATTCAAAACAACAGGAGTCGGGTCCCCAGACTTCACATTTTCCCGACTCCGCTACACAATACAAAGCACCAGGCACGCAAACTGACAGATAATTATTTTTGACTCACAAATATCACCAAATACTCAATATAAACCATTAGACACACAATTAAACCAAGAATTCCAAAATTATGGGCCAGAGAAAAATTATCGAGACGCTTGATCGCTCGGTCGACTAGCCTCCAGCCGCCGGAATCCGATCAACGATCCGAACACATCATCAGACTCACAACAACGCGCTGATGACGATCCCTGCTTCCGATTTTCCAATCTGACACCCGATCGTCCGGAGATATTTACGAACGATCTCGACCGTCGATTCGCAAACGAAGTCTGATCGCCACGAAACCGTTGCCAATACGAAGCTTGAGCTGAGAAGAGTCAGGATACGTTCTTCGATCGTCCATAGCTCGTCGGAGCTCGCCGGAAATGCCCAAGAACCTCGACTGCCTCCATTTTGTCTCTCCACCGTGAACCTCTGTTTTCGGCCACCATTGTCGACACCACCGCCGCCAAAATAAAGCCAAGGCTGAGAGGAGTCGATCGCCACAAGATCAGCCACCGCCAAACACACGACGGCAGGAAGTCTCTCACGGCTTCCTCCTCTTGCCGCTGCCGGTCACTGGCCTGCATGCCAAGACTCCACGCCCCCGACGGACGGCCCCGACGCCGCAGCTCCTTCCTCCGCGCGCTCCTTTCTCTCCCCCGACATCTCTCTTCCTTTTTCTTCTTCTTTCCCGATTCCATTCCTTTCAATACCGACATTTGACCCCTGAACTTTTTTTATCACAATTTGGTCCCTCAACTTTCTTAATTACTTACAATCTCATCCTGCAGGATTTCAATTTAACCCTTAAACTTTCTTTTAGCCTTTCAATTAAGCCCCTAACTATTTAATTTGGGCCAAATCAGAATTATTGAAAATACACAATTACAAAAATACTCCTGGCCGACATATTTATTTACAAAAATACAAAACTCACAAATTTCTATTAGAACCCCATAAAAATAAAATTATACTTCTAATCCTTATTCCAGACTAAATTTCCAATTTAGTCTTAACACACAACTAAATTAAATAAAAAAAATTTACTAATTATTTTCCAACTTAAATTTTAATACCACTAGCTAATTAATATACCAATTTCCCCAAAAAAAATTTATAAAAACATCCTTTACAATTTCTTCCAAAATTTTCCAATATATACAATTCTATTTATACATATACATATACATTGGGGAAAAATTAGAATAACCAAAAATATATTCTACCCTTCAAATAATTTACTTGAATAATTTCTTAAAATTTTAAACTAATTGAGTATA
The DNA here is from genome assembly GCF_019578655.1 of Ricinus communis. Lineage (NCBI taxonomy): Eukaryota > Viridiplantae > Streptophyta > Magnoliopsida > Malpighiales > Euphorbiaceae > Ricinus > Ricinus communis. Next base: position 31,786,028 of record NC_063258.1, read on the forward strand.
GAAAAATAATTTATTTAATTGACTAATATTAAAATTTTCATTAAATCATTTCAAATTAAACCAAATAAAAGTGAAGCTAAAATTAACTTAAATAAAAACTCATTATTAAATATATAAAAATTCTGGGTATTACAATACTGATACTAATATACATACTCTAATACTAAATTTATAATTTACTATCTACTAACTTAACCCTAATACCTTTTCTTACCACATACTACAAGCCTACACCTAACAATTTGAACACACCGTCTTCCTTTTTAGAACACACCTCGCACCTCCCATTTTGAAAGATAAAATATCTAAGGTAAATTTCTGGACAGAAAATCAAAAAGAAGAAGGAAGAAATTCGTTCGCGTAGTTGTCTTCCTCTTTAGAACACACCGCCGCACCTCTCAATTTTCAATTCAGAAAGACAAGGCAAATTTCTAGAGAGAAAATCAAAAGGAAAAAGGAAGAAATTGGCTCGCCTAGACGTCTTCCTCTTTAGCGCCACGCATAATTGGCTCGCAGAAAGGCAGAAGCAAGAATTGGTTCACTTAGACGTATTCCTCTTTAGCGCTCTCTCTTCCCATAACTGTGCTGTTGTTGCTCAATCCCGAGTATTTTTCTTTTCTTTTTTATTTTTTTATTTTTGATGGGTAGATTATTGGCTGCAACTGTGAAAAATATTTTATTTTAATGATTGTCATCTGCAAAATATTTTTATGCTAGCAATAACATATATTTTAATGGTTTGTATTTGAACATTGAATAAATTATTATAGTTGCAAGTGACTGAATTACAAAACAAGTTGTTCAAGAATGTGATTGCAATTCTAATTCAGATTTTCATGCTACTTTCTTTAGATTTGTAATCATATTTTCTCTAAATATATTTGATTAAAGATGAGATTGAAGTTGTGTTTTTAAAATTTTTTAAAATCGAAAATAGCACCAAACTAAACTATATTTAACCATAAAAATTGCTATAATACGATGTGTATCCTTTTATGTTTGGTACGATACCGGTACCTTTAATTTAAAAATAATTGAGATTTGGTATGGTACTGGTGATTATAGATAACCGAATTGGACCGATCCGTACTCAGCTTAATTTATTTCTAATGCACCAATACCATCCGATTTCACTCTATAGCCTCTCTTCTTCTCCTATAGTGAACAGATAATACAACTTTTGCCTGAGTCGCATATGACAGGAATTGTCCATACAAGGAGTGCGTCATTGCTTATTATGTTTGACCATTTTTCTTTTTCTTTTTTTCTGAAAAAATTATTCACAAACAGAGGAGATGGTATTATTAGGCAAATCCTATAGCTTGGACTCTATATGGCCTTTTGACTTCACAATATGGTGATGATGATATGCTCACGAGGGTGTCAGATAGGAATGGCTTGATACCTATAAAGCAAGTACTAAGGGAAGTTTTTGGATTTAGGCATGATTTCTTGGGTGCCATGGTTGTCGGCTTCTCTGAGTTTTTCGCAGTCATTTTTGTTTTTGCGATAAAAGCTTTCAATTTTCCAGAGAAGATGAAAGGGTGGCTTTTTGAGTTATTAAATAAACTTGTGTTCCAAAAGCATTCCATGCTATCGTCAAGTGGGCTAATTACTCTTGGAAAATGCATGCATTAAATTTGTAACCCTAATGAGTGAATCATTTTGTTTGATATTGGAAGTGAAGATAAACAGTTAGTCAGAAATTCTTTTTAACGTTTGTATAATTTTATAGGAATTATAACTATAAATTGTATAGTTGTCTGAATTGAATTCGGTTGGCTTATTAAGAATGAAGGATTAGTCATTCAGAATACATGCAAATGCATTTGTTCAAGCTTTTTCTTTTCATAGTTCTCTTCTTCTACCATTTTCATTCTTTTTGAACAGTTGTAGTCTTTCTTTCACTGTGCATGGCTTCCATGTTAGCGGCTCAAGTTTGATAGCGGCAGCAGTATGGAATTGATGTTGATTCTTCCTGGGTCTTGGTGGTGGCAGAGTCTTACAGTAGCCATCAAATTCTCAAACAGATATCACTGCAAATTGATTGGACCTTTTGAAACTTTAGTAGGATCATCGTGTCCTAGGCATAAGCTAACTTAGCATTCTGTGCCACAATCCCACCCTTGCTTTTCTATCTATTTTCTTCAATTTCATAACGCGATTGTGCAGATGAATCGCTGGCTCACTTTCTCTTCTGGACTTCTATTTAATGGTTAGGTTATTTATTTCACCACTCGCCTTTCATATGTCAGATTAGACTCTTATTTAACATATATACCGAGAGAGAGAGAGAGTGAAAGATACTAATTAATTTTAATCTTTTTGGTATCTTTCTATACTTTTGGTCTTTAAACCACTCCATTTTCTATTTATCAAGAAGGCAAAAAGATTCTTGATTACTTCCTCCGAAAATAAAGTTTTGATCTGCATGATATGGGTCCGTAGACAAAAAAAAAAAAAGAAAAAAAAGGACATGGATATATGAATTATGTGTTGGGTTGTTTCGTGTATTCCGCAAATTTAGGAATAAAGAGACTTGTTCTCTCTAGTTTAATGGGTCAATTCTGTTTGCATTTTTCTAGCTTAGTAGTTGAGCTAGTGGAGTCGAGTCCTTAGTTTTCTCTGTTTCAGTTATTTTGCTTCAGTGCATGTACTCTATAAAGGCATTGGAAAGGTATGAATAGGGTAGATCATTTCAGTGCAGTTTTATTATTTATCTGAGCCCACAGTAACAATTGGTATCAGAGCAAAACACGAATCAAAGTGATCAAAGAGAGAAAAGAGAAAGAAGATGAGTGAGGACAAGAAGCTTACCAAAATCCCTCACTTTGATGGTCATTACGATCATTGGAGTGAATTGATGGAGAACCTCTTGCGAGCCAAGGGATTGTGGAGTCTAGTAGAAGAAGGTTTCACCGAGCCGGCAGCGGGAATCGAGACAACTGCAGCGCAGCAAAAGAGTCTTGAGGAGCTCAAGATGAAGGATCATCAAGTCAAGCACTACCTGTTCCAAGCAATTGATCGAGTTGTGTTTGAGCAGATCTTGGATCGCAAAACATCCAAGATCATTTGGGAATCAATGAAGAAAAAGTTTGGAGGAAATGAAATAGTGAAGCGATCTCTTCTCCAAACCTTAAGGAGAGACTTTGAGGTTCTCGCCATGAAGAACAATGAGAACATTAATGATTACTTCAGAAGGGTGATGATAGTTTCCAACAAGATGAGAAGCAACGGTGAAGACATGCCAGATTCGAAGATTGTTGAGAAGATACTTCAAACTTTGACTGACAAATTCACGTATGTGGTTGTGTCTATTGAGGAGTCCAAAGACACAGGGAGCATGACGATCGATGAACTGCAGAGCTCTCTATCTATTCATGAGAAGAAATTCAAGAAGAACAGTCATAAAGAAGAAGATCAAGCTGTCTATATTGGAGGAAGAGGTAGAGGATCCTATAGAGGTCGAGGTAGGGGCAGAGGATGCTCTTTCAATAAGGCAACGATTGAGTGTTACAACTGTCATAAATTTGACATTTCCAATACGAATGTCCAAATAGGAACAATGGAGCACATTTTGCAGAGATCGAAGAAAAGGATGAAGTTCTTCTCATGGCGTATGTCGAACTTCAAGCAGCCAGAAGAGAAGATGTCTGGTTCGTGAAGCTGGTCGTCAAAGGGAAAGGAACGGTAAAGATAACACTTAATGGAATTAACTATGTGGTCAGTGACGTGTATTATGTCCCAGAATTGAAGAACAATATGCTGAGTGTTGGACAACTTCAAGAGAAGGGTCTGGACGTGTTATTCAAAGGAGGAGAACGGAGAACTTGTAGCATATTTCATCCCTCAAGAGGAAAAATAACATAATCCGTTATGAGTGCTAATCGGATGTTTATTCTGCTGGGAGGAAAGACAAAGGAGGAAAGATGCCTGCAGGTCGATGTCGCAAACAAGAAAGAGCTGTGGCATCATCGATACGGACATCTCAGCTACAAGGGTCTCTTAACTCTGCGCAATAAAGAAATGGTCACCGGCTTACCGGACATTGGACACATGAAGATCACATGCGAGGCGTGTGTCAAAGGCAAACATCATCGAGTTTCTTTCCCAAAACAGAGCAAGTGGAGATCAACCGAGAAGATGCAACTCATCCACTCTGATCTGTGTGGTCCGATCACTCCGCCATCAAATAGCCAGAAGAGGTACCTAATAAGCTTTATTGATGATTTCTCACAGAAGATGTGGATATATTTTGTGCTAGAGAAATCAGAGGCTTTTCACACTTTCAAAAAATTCAAGACTCTTGTAGAGAAACAAACAGGGTACTTTATTAAGTGTCTGAGAACAGACAGAGGAGGAGAGTACAACTCTACCGAGTTCAAGGAGTATTGCAAGGAACATGGAATCAAGCAACAGCTGACCACCGCATACACTCCACAACAAAACGGCGTTGCTGAACGCAAAAATAGAACCATTATGAATATGGTGAGAGTTGTTCTATCGGAAAATGAAGTACCAAAGAGCTTCTGGGCGGATCCAGTACAATAGGCAAATCATGTTCTTAATCGATCTCCTACAACGATCGTGAAAGACATGACTCCGGAAGAAGCATGGAGCGGAAGCAAGCCATCGGTTGAGCACTTTAGAATCTTTGGCTGCATCAGATATGTTCATGTTCCTGATGTTAAAAGGACCAAGCTCGATGATAAAAGTGTGAAGTGTATCATGATTGGCTACAGCAGCGAATCGAAAGCCTTCAAAATGTTTGACCCGATAGAGAAGAAGGCTCACATAAGCTGGGATGTGATATTTGAAGAAGAGAAGAAGTGGAATTGGGATGATAATCACTTGGCTGAATAGAGCATGGAACTCGAGTGGGAAGATGAGTACGAGCGTGACGAAAATGAAAACGAAGAGGAGGAAGTAGAAGCAGAAGAACCGGAAGAAGATGGAGATCAAAATAAGGATTCTCCCTCGCCAATTCAAGTTCAAACAGAAGCTACAACCTCCACAGTGGGCAGACTGAGAAGGCCACCAGTTTGGCATGTTGATTACACATCTGGAGCAGAGTTCTCTGATACTGAAGAAGAGACAAACATGGAGATCTCTGATACTGAAGAAGAGACAAATATGGCGAGAATTGGATCTGAAAATCTGGAGGAAACAATGGCATTTATGGTCATCTCAGATCCAACAACTTTCCAAGAAGCTGTAAAACACTCGAGATGGAAGGAAGCAATGGATGCAGAGATAGGATCGATTAAAAAAAATCGAACTTGGTCTCTGGTGACGCTTCCAATTTGAGCCAAAGCAATTGGTGTGAAATGGATTTACAAAACCAAATTCAATGAGCTGGGAGAGGTCGATAAATTTAAAGCTAGACTTGTGGTAAAGGGTTACGCTCAAGAATATGGGATTGATTATACGGAAGTATTCGCACCTGTGGCTAGAATGGATACTGTGAGGATGATTATCGCTTTGGCAGCTCAACAAGGTTGGGGAATTTATCAATTGGATGTAAAATCGGCGTTTCTACATGGCGAGTTAAAAGAGGACGTTTTTGTGGAGCAGCCTCAAGGTTACGAGGTAACTGGGAAGAAGCATATGGTTTACAAGCTTCACAAAGCTCTTTACGGACTGAAACAAGCACCACGAGCTTGGTTCAGTCGTATTGAAGCTTATTTTATCGAAGAAGGCTTCGAGAGCAGCACCAATGAACAGACTTTGTTCATCAAGAGAACAGGAGGTAAAATTCTAATCGTTAGCATCTACTTTGATGACCTGTTGTTCATTGGTGATGATGATGAGTTACTAGATAAGTTCAAGCAGTCTATGAAGAAAGAGTTCGATATGACTGATTTGGGGAGGATGAGATATTTTCTCGGCATAGAAGTGGTACAAAAGGACGATGGTATTTTCATATGTCAAAGGAAATATGCAGCTGAAGTAATTAAGAGATTTAGATGACAGCAAAAGCACTTCAGGGTATGTTTTTTTGATGAACGGCGGAGCTGTTGCATGGTCCTCACGAAAGCAGCCTATTGTAACGTTGTCAACCACTGAGGCAGAGTACGTTGCAGCAGCAACCTGCGCTTGTCAAGCTATTTGGATGGATAGAGTTCTAAAGGAGATTGGTTATGAACAAGGTGGTGAAATGGTGTTGTTATGTGATAATACATCCACCATTAAGTTGTCCAAGAATGATGTTATGCACGGGAGATTCAAACATATCATGGTTCGTTATCATTTTCTAAGGGACTTAACTAAAGAAGGAATTCATGACGAAGCCTTTGAAGATGGTGACATTTCAAAGCATCCGAGAAGCTTTTGGAATGAGCATTCTGAACTGATTTCTTGAGAGGGTTCAGTTTAGGGGAGGGATTGTTGGGTTGTTTCGTGTCTTCCGCAAGTTTAGGAATAAAGAGACTTGTTCTCTCTAGTTTAATGGGTCAATTCTGTTTGCATTTTTCTAGCTTAGTAGTTGAGCTAGTGGAGTTGAGTCCTTAGTTTTCTCTGTTTCAATTATTTTGCTTCAGTACATGTACTATATAAAGGCATTGGAAAGGTATGAATAGGGTAGGTCATTTCAGTGCAGTTTTATTGTTTTATCTAGCCCACGGTAATATTATAAAAATAAGTGTAATTAATAGTGATTTGTCTCTAGATGTATGGACCCAGTTACTCGCTTACAAAATTGTAGCTATTTGGCATGTGAGGTTTTGTGGTGATTATATGGTTGCAGGTGGTTGTTGAAGATTCTTTACATTTGCTGTCTCAAACACACTGAATCTTATTGTTGTTGGCTATTTGAGTAAGCAGCTATTCTGTCAAATTCTTCAAACACCTTTCATGCTGTCTCTCTTCAGGACTAATGGCTTGTTTGGCCCCTCTCTAATTTGATTGTTTAAATACTGTTTTATCATGGGATAACCACAAAGTACTTAATTATTCACTGCTATTCATATATCGGCTAATAAGATGTGAAATGAATAGGCTCACTTGAGATTCAAATGAGACTTTTGATTTAACTGATCTCTTTACACGTTTAACATATATATATATATATATATATATATATATATATATATATATATATATATATATACTAAATTTAAGTTTCTTATTTTTCCATTTATTAAAGTTCATGTAAAAATACTTTCTTTTTCTTTTTGACAAATAATATAAAAAGAACGTGAAATTAACTATATTATAATAAATAAGAGGTTATATAAATATTTACATAAGTGTTTACATTTTAACATTAGATGGTTGATATACATTTTATTATTTCGAATTATTAATAATCGTTTTAGTAAATAATTGAAATATTCATAAACAAGGCGGAAAACAATTTAGGCTGAAACAAGGCCTGGGGCTTCCATAAATCCTTAGGTGAGTATTCCAAACATGGGCCAACCAGTGCAATAAGACTGAGCCCATTATATTGCCGAAACTCACACCTTGGTTTTTATTTGAGGCCCAAAATTCAGAAGCGACGACACCGTTTTAACTACCAGCCTTTGAAAATGTCATTTCACTATACCAAAAATCTCGACGATTCTTCTGGTAAATATACAGACATAGATAGGCAGCAGCCACAGAGAAGAAGAAGAGAAAATGGCGTCGTTTTTGCAATCATTCTTAGATCCAAGAAAGAACTGGCTCGCGAAACAGCACATGAAAGCTGTCTCCACTCGCCTTCGCAGATACGGTTAGCAGATTTTGAAAACCCTAGATTACTTTCTGAACTCACACGGAAAACCGCATTTGATCAATAGCTTTTATTGATTCTTTTTTATTGTTTGGCTAATGTTGGTATATATTTGATTCTTATTATCAGGTCTCCGCTACGACGATCTTTATGATCCGTACTACGATCTGGACATCAAGGAGGCGCTTAATCGACTTCCGAGAGAGATTGTTGATGCACGTGTTCAGCGTCTCAAGCGCGCCATGGACCTCTCCATGAAACACGAGTACCTCCCGGAGGACCTCCAGGTGATTAAATGATTTTGCTCTTTAGGGATTTTATTGTTTCTCTATATGATTATATGTTTAGGAGTTTAACGCTAGTTTTTACTTTATCAATTATATAGCACTTGTATTTAGGTATATATGCCTTAATTTTATTTTATTTTGTTTGTTCTTTTCCAGGCAATGCAAACCCCATTCAGGAGCTACCTTCAAGATATGCTGGCTCTTGTAAGAAATATTTTTTTTAATTATAAATTTTCATATTCTTTGCTAGATCTGCAAATTGATTCTCCTTCTTGTTTTGCTTAGAGTGATTACTAGTTAAAACACTTAGTATATAATTTGATTATCATGGATTTTCTGAATTTCAGTATCACTAGCAACACCTATAAATATTGCATCGAGGATATTGTTGTTGTTTTGTTTGCTGCATGCTGATATGATGAATGAAACTAGAACATGCTGGGGAGAGACATTTGTAGAGCACAACAGTTTTGGATAGACTTAATTCCTGTCTGTTATTTTGTTGTATATTCAACTCTTTAATTCTTAATGTTTGATCGCATTTTACTGTTATACAAATACTCGATCTTTCTGTTGTGTCTCGCATTCAAAAGTCAGTTTGCGATTCACGTCTGTTTGAGTTAAGTGTTTTAACACTTGGTACCAAAAAATTGGAGAATCATCCTTTGGGTCTGATACCGTCTTTTCAACATCTTCAGTTACAGCATGTTGTGTTACTACCAAGTGTGGACATCATATTTTCCTCTTTTTTTTTTTTTTTTTTTTTTTAAATCTAAATGGTGTCAAATTGTAACTGAATCCTTTGGTGTAGGACTTTATTTTGAGTTCTTTATATAATTTATAGCCATTGGGAAACTCTTAATTTCCAATTTAGTTGCTATATGAGGTATTTGAAGCTACTTGCAGCTAAGGATATAGCTTTCTATAGCATGTCACCCATTGTTACACTCATCAAAAGTAGAACTGGCATTCTGAAGCGAAATTCTTTCCAGCCTTCCATTTGTGGTGTAATTTTTGTTTAGTCAATTGCTTATGCTTCTTTGGTCATCATAATTAATTTAGTTCCTAAGTTATTAATGGTCATAGTGTTTGGACTACAACTGGCATATCTTGTTTGCTGTATGTTCACTTTGATCTATGTAAAATTCGTGATTATTTTATATCTGTTGTGCAATTAACCTGGTATGGTATTACTTTTGTTGTTTTGCCATTTGTCCTTGTTGCACTTGGTTCATTTCTCAGTAGGTATGTCATTTTCGACAAAAGTTTCCTCCGGTTTTGCAGATTTTGTATTTCTCAGTGTGCATGTGAGTAGAAACTTTGTCTAAATGAATATCCTGCAGCATCTTTTTGATAAAGAGTTATGCATGATTTTGGAGGTTATTTTTTTTATTTTTTCTCATAATGGCAAATGACTAGATTAAAAATCTATATGGACGTTGTTTAAATGAATCAACTTCCAAAAGTTAGAGGGAGTTGTCTAAATCAATCAACGTGGCTGATTAACCACCTTCTCACATAAACATATTGCAAGAGCCTTTTTTTTTTTGGGAATTATTGAATGCTGAGAGGGAAATATGCACAGAGGCATCATCTTAAGTTATTCGTAAAAAATGCATTCAGAACTTTAGAAAATGAACCTTAGTTTAAGGGGGGGAATTCGTTATGCCAGTTTCCTTTTGATTTAGGGATTGGAGGTTGATAAGAATTACTTTCAAATTTGAAACTTCTAGTAAAAATGCGCTGTTGTTTATGTTTTGCAGGTGAAGAAGGAGAGAGCAGAACGTGAGGCTTTGGGAGCTGTGCCTTTATATCAGCGCACTATTCCTTGAGCTTATTATTGGCCCATTCTAGCTATTGTTCATGGGAGCAAATATCATGTTAAAAGTTCTTATATTTGATAGAGTGGCAGCATAGCTGAAGGGAGATGGATTATGTCTCAGCTTTATATGTTTGTTTCGTCAATCATTTGTCCAGGAGGTTGAGTTGTGTCTCGCACTTGTTGCTGGCAGTTTTCTAATAATCAAGCATATACAACTGTTTTTAGTTTCATTGCTTGCATTGCCACAATACTTGAATTCTCTTTACTGTGCGAGATTTTTACAAGCATATCATATTTTCTCTTGATAATGGATGATGGTGTGGCTTTGCCTAGAAAGTTCAATAGGAATTCGTTTGTGCCTGCCTGTATAAGGTTACGGTCTGCATACAATTATAATATCCTAATTGCTATGCATAATAGATTTTGTATCCATGGAGGAACGTTGTATGAGCTCTTTTTATTTTCCTTCACATTTGATGTGTGAAATTCCACTGGATGTGGAATTCCCCTTGGGGACAGGACGGCCTACTCATATCAATGAATTAAATGGGCAATATATGTGACATGCCAGCAATAAACATGGCCCACAGAAAGCACAAGGGTGGAGAAGATTTGCGGTGGCGAATGTTGATGTGTGTTTCTACCTTTCTGCTGAGAGGCTGACTGCGTTTTCGCCCTCATGTATAATTCTTGGGTATATAGCCATTGTGTGCTTGGGATGATTCTCGGCTAATGTTTTCTTTTTGGAACTATTTCTTAGTTTTCTACTTTAGTCTGTCAATAAATGTTAATAGCTTGCCAATTGAACGTACAGAAAATAATATGTTAAAAGGGTTGTTATTGAGAGAAAAAAATGTTAAGGTGGTGTTATGAATGGAATTAATTTCAGACCGCAAATGGTAGCCAAATCTAAATCCTCAAACTCCCCTGTCATGTTGACAGGATGTCTCCACGTCATGTGCTCATGCTCTCATGTTCATTTGCTTTGTTGTACCTTCCTTCAGACTTGAGAGTGACCATTTGCATGAATGGGCATATTAACAGTATCCATCTGTGGTCCTTATGAGCGGTACAAATCGAAATGAATGATAATCGAGAAATTAAGAACTATGCAGTAGTAGCTGCCTATAACTAGTTTTTACCCTGCCTTGAAGACTTCGTTTGCGAGTTGATAAAAAAGATTAAAAACAAACCATTTCCAATTCCAGAAGACTTTCATCAACTAACTACAACTACATGGAATTTTCATCTTAAAATAGAAAAACACTCGTCTAGTCAGCGTATATTTATTTTTATACACCAAAATTAATCAATAATTGGTATATTTTAAAATATTAAAAAAATGGTCTAGTTTTACGATATTCACCGCAACCAATAGGAGAATAATATATATATATATATACACCAAAATTAATCAGTAACTAGTATATTTTAAAATATTGAAAAAAATGGTATAGTTTTACTATATATACCGCAACCAATAGGAGAATAATATATATATATATATATATATATAAGTGTTTTATATTTTAGAATTAGATGATTGGCATCTTACGTTATTTAAAATTAATAAATATATGTCAATACTTTAGAATCATAGACCTAACCTACACAAAAATGATTCCAAAATTGAATATTTAAATGGATATACACCATGACAAACCAAATACTTTTCAATTTTTGTAAATTTTCTATAATAATAATAATAATAATAATAATAATAATAATAATAATATGCACTTAGCATGATTTCTTAAAAGTTGTTTTTCCAAACAAAAGAAAGTTTATAAATTGAAAGAGACCTCAGAACATGCGACCCTACTTGGACAAGGACCCGCCAAGTGGGGAACAAAGATGTCCTGTGAAAGGTCCACCAATTTTTGTTTCTTATATCATCTTAGTCCCTAGATCAGGACTGTGCAGTTCTATCCGCCAATGAACATTTCCATGTGATATCATGAGCCCATGCTTAAATGCAGAAAGCTTGATCTTCGCCATTACATGGCATCGTCCTTCTTGTCTGTATGCCCAACTTCTCTTCCATTCATTTAGAACTTATACACTATCAGTGATAGATTATATGAAGAAGAAGAGTAAAAAAGAAAAATAAACCAATAAAAGAAAGCTAAACGGCAATATCATATGAAAGTCATTAAACGTAAAAGTATGTAAGAAAAATAGAAAAAAATAAAAGTAATAATAAAATAAAATCTAATAACAAAATTGTATGCAGAATGAAGTCAACAGAGAGATATAGGGCTGGAAATGGGATTGTCAGTTGTTAGGATGTCCATATTCAATCATTGAAAAGAAGTAGGGTTAATGCTCGATATGTTTATTGAATATCGATATGTGATCCCAGTCCGCAAGGCAATGTTTGGTATAGAGCTGGATGGAAAATAAGAAGGATGGAATGGAATATTTACTTTTCTTTGATTTGTTTGGCTTTGAAGGAAGAGGAAAGAAAGAATCGCCATCCTTCAGTGTTTGGTTGGAAGGATAAAGCAAAGAAAGGACACGCCATTATTTTATTCAATTTAATAATAGCCTCATAGCCTTCCTGCTCTACATTAAATAATTATATAGTTATGTGGCTCGTAATTAATAACAACAAGGGTAATTATGTGAAATTATTATAACTTTTGCTCTTAAGAAAATTAAGAATAAAAAATAAACCAAAAGAAAATGGTTTTTATACAGTGCCCCCATTCATCTTTCTTTCCCTTCCAACCAAACACATTCTAAAATCTACCCAAAGATTGATATCATGTGGAAAGTTGATTCATGTCCTCTTCCAATCTCCTTTCATTTTCAGTCTCCATTATTTGAACACCGACATCAAACTCGATCCATATAACAATTTTTGTTTTCTATTTTTCTAAATTGTAAAAGGGTAACTGGAAAATTAAATTCTCCTTTTTAAGAATACAAGGAAATGATATGATCATTTGGTTAGCCAATAATAGAAGAATAGCTAGGTCAGTTCCTCTCAAGATTATTATTCTGGTTATAACTTACAGCCTTAATTTGAACCCATGAGTTTACCCTTTTCATCAAAGAGGAAAAAGAAAATCAAGCAAAAGAATCTGGCCAAACGGTAATGGATATTGAAGTGATGCTAATGAAAGTAAGTAAATTAGAAGTTTTTAAAGTTAAACTCTTAATATTGGTTTTATCAGGCAATTTGTAGCAAATGCCAGTTGGTGACATCCTTAGCGGCAGACAACCTCATTAATTGAAAGCCACGTGGCCAGTTTACTAACCGTGTGACGTGTCTTAAAAATGAAGGTGGTGGAGCGGAGCGGGGAGGTTTGAGTTGGTTGGGCGGTCTATTTGATCCAATCCAGCACCAGAATCCACGACGGGCCGTCAGAACTTATTTCGTCATATCTAACTCGAACCATCCGCCATTATTTGTGCCGCCGCCACTGATGCTCCTTCTTCTTCTTCTTTCTTTTTTTAAAGGAAAAAAAAAACTTTAATATAAATTAGACTTTTATTATATTCTATACATTCGATGGATAGATTGTGCGTATATATATTGATTATGACAAAGTTGTAACACGTAATGACATTAAATAATATTAATACTATATTGATAGAATCCAATTCAAGTGGACTATAATTTTTATTTTCCAATAGTAAGTAAGATCTTATGGAAATTTGTGGAACAGTCTATTAATTAATCACATGAAAGGGTCACCTTTAATTAATCAAATAAACTTCAAACTCTGCGTGTTAGTTGTTGAAAAGGGTACACTATCTTTTATGATATAAGATTGGCATTTAGTATTTTCCTTTCTCGTCAAAGTCATAATAATTCTAATCATTACGCACACACTCATTAGAAAAAGATAAATTATCAAAACATAAGTATATAGATTAATATAAATAAATAATGATCTTAAGACAAGAAGCTACTGGTCAAATAGACCCACCTAAATTCAATTGCATATCAAACTTTTCAATAGGATTTCCACTTATTGCTTATCCTGAGATCCATCTTTATTTTATTTTCAATTGTCAAACCTATCATAATTCAGAATTAGGATCAAATCAAAGGTAACAGCAACCTCCCCACCGTCTCCTTAGACCTCTCATTCGTTCCAAAAATATATCTATCAAATGATAATTTGGAGCTACATCTTATTATTCATTATTAAAAAAAACACTCTAATTTTACATGTATTTAATTTCCCATGCACTACTATGGGAAACAAGTATTTTATGTGGACAAAACTTTATTTTATTTTATCGAATATTATTTGCTCAAGTTAGCAGCTCCCTAACCAGCAGACAAGAATATAAATTACTGAACAACCAAATGGAGATCCTCCAAATCTTAAAACCAAAATGATAATATATCATTCAATAAATATAATTAAAAAAAAATCCACCCTTATATTGATATGGATAATTTAACAATAGCTTTTTTTTTCTTTTTTAATTCATTAAGAATTTAATAGATCATAGAGATATGCATTCCTTTAACTCACATAGAGAAGTAAATGAAATTGAGCGGGGGGAAGAAGAGAAATGAAGAAAGACATAGAATGAACAGAACAAGTGGCCTGGATATCCGGAGTAATCTGGGGTTGCCCACCATGTGCCATCGACCAGCCTCAAAATGAAGTCGCCCCATATTTTCTTCTCTTATATATTATACAGCAATAGGCCTACATGAACATGACCGTGCAGCCTAACTACATGCCACGCTTCTCATTCTGCTTTCCTCATTTTCCATTTTTTGGATTACTTGGCCCTATTTCCTCCAAATCTCATGTGCTTGCTTCTTCTTCTTTTTCTAAGAAATATATAACATATAATTTTATTGCTTTTATGTTATTAAACAAAGCTTAATGCGAAGAAGTTTTATTTGTTTAGTTCTTCAGACCTTTATGTTACGTGATTTTGTTATTATTAATCAATACCGGAGGCGGCTTAGGTTACAGGGTTTCAATGTCCCGTCCTCTAATTAAAAAGGAATTAAAACATTCTACAGAACAAGTGTAGATTATGCTTAGATGAGATAATGAAGCAACTGAAATCTGTAATTAAATGAAGAGAAAACTTGTCTTATTGGAGAAAAAAAAAAAGAGATGAAAAAGGAATATATACGATGTAAAAAGTAACAGGCAAAAGTGGAGCAAAGCAAGTGAGAGAGCGTCGTGGCCATGCATGCTCCTGGAACACCTCATGAGGAGGGGAAGCCCATGTGACTTTCACCATCTTTGTCTTCATTCTTCTTCATTCCATTATTTTCTCCCTTGATTTTCCTTTTCATATCATTAATAAACAATTGGTGATTTTCTCAAAAACCCATCAATGTCAATTTCGCTATTTTTTAAAAATCAAATGGCATTTCCAAAATAACACATGCATATAAACCTAAGCTATCCCACTTCCTAAACTATGCATTATTTCACTCATTTTTTCTCTCTTCTTTCTCTTCTCTTTTTCTCTCTCGTACTTTTAATAGCTTGAGAAAAAATAAAAATGAGAGGGGGTATCTTGCTGTCGGTACTACTGTTGGCCACCTGCCAATTCTCCTTATCCATCAGGGATGGTAAGCTCTCGAACTGTTAACATATTGTCTTGCAAAGTTCGATGTTTCTGTTAGCTAACAATTCAATTCATAGTTTAGTACTTTGCTCCTTATCTCGGATCAAGAACTTGTTGTTAGATGGAAGAGGCAACTGGTTAGTTAAATTCTGAAGGTGCAAAATTTTTAGGTTAAGTAACCTTAATAACCAACTCATTGGCGTATGATTCTATCTTTGATGCACAGGTCTTTCTTGGTCAACTAGTTATGCTACTTCTTTTTTTTGCTTTATTTGTATATTCTTATCTTCTTCGCCTTAACCTCTTCTGTCAGTTAGGTGTGTAGTGTTATTACCTGGCAAATTTGATGGGATTTTTTCTTATCTTCCTGAGTGGTCTATTCATATGAGAAAGACATAAATTTACATTAAAGAAAAAGGAAGTAGAGGTAGATGGATATCGGTATATCATTATGTAGACTCTAATGTCATTTTTGTCTGATTTTATGTGAATTTACAATTACTTGTTTCTGGTGCCCAAAAATTCCAAATCCTCCCAAGTAAAATGGGTTTTTAGCCCATCTGCTGTACGTGTAAATTGGGTCCACTTCATTGTTGGCTTTGCAGTTTCAGGTTCAGCCAGCAGCAGTGATTCACATGTCTTCTTGACATTAGAGAGAAATGATTTCATCAAAATTATTACTACCGTAGACTATAAAAAGCACCATGTCAGACTCAGCATATGAAGGGAGCCATTTAGCTTACCCAAAGTTCTGTTATAAAATTGTCAGATAGATGAAGTCATTTTCCTTTTCTGCTTTGGTCTATTTGTTCTGTTTCTTTAAATATGCAAGGACACCTCTGTTTCTTGATCAAACATTTTTTTACTACTGCATTTTAATTATAAATCTAAATACATGTCGATTTGAAACTTGATTTTCTTAATGCAGGATTAGTGAAAAATGGCAACTTTGAGCTTGCTCCTAAGCCATCAGACATGAAAGGGACACAGGTGATTGGCAAGAACGCAATACCAGAATGGGAGATTTCTGGGTTTGTAGAGTATATAAAATCAGGTCAAAAACAAGGCGACATGTTGCTAGTAGTGCCCGAAGGAGCGTATGCTGTTAGGCTTGGAAATGAAGCATCAATTAAACAAAGAATGAGAGTTATTAAAGGAATGTACTATTCCATAACATTTAGTGCAGCTAGAACTTGTGCACAAGAAGAGAAATTGAATGTTTCTGTATCGCCGGATTGGGGTGTTTTGCCAATGCAAACTATGTATAGTAGTAATGGATGGGACTCCTATGCTTGGGCCTTTCAAGCTGAGTTTCAATATGTGGACCTTGTCATTCACAATCCTGGAGTTGAAGAAGATCCTGCTTGTGGTCCTTTAATTGACTCTGTTGCCATCAGAGCTCTCTATCCTCCTAGGCCAACCAACAGTGAGTCTTTTTGCACCATGTTTATGCTTTCTAATTATTTTCTTAAAAAGTTTTTTGGCAAATCAGAACTTTTTAAGGAGCCAGATTTTTTTTGTACACTATGAGACATTCAATGGATTACTGTTGATATTTGACTCCTGAGGCAGATGTTGGGCCATAGATATTAAATTATCCACAGCCAAAAAACTGTTATATGTATTTATTAAATCTGGCATAAGAGAAGAATTCTCTAAATTTTCCTTCTATACGTAAATTTTAAAAGGTAAATCCCTTTTATCTCTGGCTTAGTGGCAGTTGAATTATCAAACCTAAATTGCCAATTTGGCTAGGCTTAGCAGTATTTGAATCATTTCCGTTCGATTTGGAATCCTAATTCAAGGCCAATTAAAAGAACAAAAGAGGCAAGAAAATAATTAGGTAGAGAGGTTTGGAACATGACATGAGTTATATCGATGGACGAGTCCAGATTTCATGTTGGGAGCAGTCACAATCGAGCTTGTAGTCTGCATGTTGAGCAAAAACCAGACCATTTTATTTAATGAGCCATGTGCACTGCCTGATACTAGTTAGCAGCTGTATTTTCCTGTTATCATATCTAACAATTTCGTTTGCAGAGAACATACTGAAAAATGGAGGGTTCGAAGAAGGTCCATATGTATTTCCCAACACATCATGGGGTGTGCTGATCCCACCAAACATTGAAGATGATCACTCTCCCCTCCCTGGCTGGATGGTAGAATCTCTCAAAGCAGTTAAGTACATCGACGTTGACCATTTCTCGGTGCCTCAGGGGAGACGAGCGATAGAGCTAGTGGCAGGGAAAGAAAGCGCCATTGCGCAAGTAGCACGAACTGTCATTGGCAAAACGTATACCCTTTCGTTCGCAGTAGGGGATGCTAGCAACTCCTGCGAAGGGTCAATGGTGGTCGAAGCCTTCGCGGGGAAGGATACACTGAAAGTTCCTTACGAGTCCAAAGGCAAAGGTGGGTTCAAGCGTGCAGTGCTTAGATTTGTTGCTGTTGCTAACAGAACAAGAATTATGTTCTACAGCACATTTTACACTATGAGGAGTGATGATTTCTCTTCTCTTTGTGGACCTGTGCTTGATGACGTGAAGCTGTTAAGTGTTCGCAAACCGTGATGGATTTGAAAGCTAAGCTATGAGGTGAAATGCGAGGGCCAGAAAAAAAAAAAAAAAAAAAACAAGAATTAGGTGGTTTGGGTGTAAGAATTTTCTAGCTATGTACTAAGCTTTTATATTTTTGTTATATAAGAAAGAAAGCAAACAAATGAAAGGGGGGGTTTTAGCATAATCCAAAAATAAAATGGTATATATTTATATATAAATATAATTATTAATAATAATGTCATGGGTAGCTTATTAGTATATTGTGATTTTATTACATATATGAAGTGGTAAATGTACTTTAAAAAAATAAATAAGAAAAAAAGGTTTTTCATAATTTTGTTCATCCGTGGCTGTGAAAAGTTAGCCCACATTTTAGTTAAGCTTAAGTGGGTGTATATATATTATATATGTGTCCTGCTGCAAGGTGCAGAAGGCAATTTGATTGTAATTATGCTCCATTTTGATATTGTTAACAGGCATTTGCTTTTGGTATTGTTTCTTCGAAGTTTCCAATTCTATACTATTTTTCTTTCTCCGAAATCTGTGTATATTTTTTTAAAGAAAAATAAAAAAGAATAATCCGAAATAGGTTAATTATGTATAAGTATTTGCATTTTTTGTCCATCATTATCATTTGAATATAAATACGTTGATCAGCTAATGTGAATTGAAAGTAAAAAGAAGAAAAGAAAGGCCAGAGTTGTCAACTTCAGCAACTGTTTTTAAGGATTACAAATATACTGTTAATATATATTTATATCTGTATTGAGTTACAAATAAGTGGCATAATTTATATCTGTATGTCAAAATATTTATTTTAATACAGATTAAAATTTTAAAATTCTATGGTATCAAGTTTCATGGTTAGTTTGGGACAATTTAGGAGAACTCAAATCTACGTAACCCATCAAATGGGCCTATAAAAGCTTAAGAATTTGAAACTCAAACCTGACAGGTCGCATGTTGCTAACTTTAATTCGACGTTGGCGCAGGTTCTAAGCACCTGAGGAGTTTGAAATACATCAAGATTTACATTTCCGACAACACAAACCAAATCACCACCATCTGTTTCCATCAATCTCAACACAACAATCTTCCAGACTCCACCAATTCCATGTTCCATAACACAAACGATTGATATTGAAATGAAATTACGGATTGCTTAGTTCTCTTTAAAAACCCTCTCTCAAAGGTTCTAGTCCATCCCTTTCTACGCAGAACGAACATTCAAATTTCCATTACCGAAACAAGACTCCGCTAAAAAATTAGTAAAGTTAATATCTTCATTTACAATATCTCTTTGCTTCTTTGTTGAATCTGTATATGCAATCCTCGATCTATTAAGTTAGTAAATGATATAGGATTTTGTGTTTTCTTTTCTGTTACATAGGCTTTACCTATTCAGTCAACTGTTGATTATTCAAGTCTCAAGCTTGTTATTGGCGGCGATATTGGTACATGTATATTTTAGGAGTTCTTGTTAAATTAATCTTTATTTAGGACTTTTATGTATGTTGGGAAGCCAAAAAAATTTAATCTTTCTTTTTTGTTTTTATTTTTGGTTTTTTTGTGTTTTGCCTAAGGATTTGGTATCTTTTTCGCTTTTCATTTGAGGTGATGATGATTGACATGGCTAACAATGTGTTTTCTTCTGAAGGGATCCTAGTTTGCATTTCGTCGAGTCTCCAGCCCTTGTACCTCTATAAGTGCAAATTGACCCGGCAGCACAACAACAGTAAATATTTTGTGTTATACATTTGGCCTTTAAGTTGACCTAAATATTTCCACATGTATACAAGAATGCGCTTGTCCTTGAATTTGCACTTCAACAAAAGATTATTATAGCTTATTGGATAGATTAAATCAATGATGTGGTTACATGCATATGAGTGAGACATGTAGGAGTGGGAGTCGATAGTGATAAATATTTGGTGTTTATTATAGGTTTCCACAGAGGAATTTATTCATTTAAAGCACTATATTTCTATCTCTTCGTCTTACTCTATTTACAATTATTGTTTAGATTAGTTATATGCCTTGCAACACTTTGTGCTGTTTATCTCAACAAGCATAAGGCTGAGCTTGCTCAAGCTACAAGTCAACCTCTTCCGGATGATGATGCTGGCACATTTGAGTAAAAAGTAGATGGAAGCTTTGAGAATGCTGGAAGAAGTTTTAGTTATATGGTTTCAATGAAGCGAGTGAGCTATTTTTGAGTTCTATTCTTTATTCATTTATATTATTTAGCAAAAAAAAAAAAAAAAAATTCTATCAAAATAACTAAATAATTGATTCATCTTCAAACATTCTCAAATTGCAGAAGCTAACCTCACCAACTACACCTGTAAAAGACTTATTAACACCAGGGTAATAAAATATAATATCGATCAAGCATAACTACCATTTTAATGATTAAGGAGTGACGACAATGATTGTAGACAAGTTAAGAAATAAGTGGGAAAATTCTTAGATGGTGACTTAGGGTTTCACATTGTTTGAGAACTAGGTAATTTGGAGAGGAATTTGTGTATTATAAAGTCCAAACACACTAAAGGTTGGCATTATTGTCGAAAAGAAAAATCTTCAACCAAATAAAAAATAGAAGTTTAGGAGAGTGATAATACATAATGGGGACTTGATCAATAAACACAAATAATTAAGGTCTTTGCCTAAAACATCACACTATCTAATTACAGAATCTTTCAATTTTATTAATTTTTATTGTAAATAAAAAAAGAAATTCAAATTTAAAACTTAGCTTATATTAAAGTTTATATCTGACATCACACTAAATTTATATGTATGTTTTTTACTTTTTTAATCATCAAATAACTCATCAGATATAATTATTATTGTTTTTAGTCTTAGAAAGAAATGGATAATAAACAGAAAAAAGAAATTAAACGAATCCCTTATAATTAGTATAAAAATTCAAAATGAACTAAGATTGATTTTTTTAAAGAACACATGCAAAAAATAATTTTCACTTTTCTTTTTCTGGTGTTTAATACATTTAAGAAAAAATATTAACGGAAAATATTTTCTTAATTAAATAAAGTAAATTTAGCTAACTTTTCTTAAGCAACCTCCAAGCGAATAACTTTCTATTTGAAAAAAAAGCTGCTTTTATAAAATATTATACAAGCTTATAACAAAAGCAACATAAACTTATATTATTCTATTAGTATATTTACTATTAGCAATCATTTTCGATACTTTTAGTTAATACCAATTCTTGTAACCGGCACCAATCATTAATATGTCACCAAAAAATTTTAAAATAGTTTATTTATTTATTTCTTAATTTTGCACTATTTTAATATAATTTGAAACTATAGAAATTTAAATATAAGATTTTAAATAGTTATAAAGTGACATTTTCCAAAAGACTCCAAATGTGTAAAATAATTTCCATATATAACCAAATGACAAAAATGAAAACATTTATCTTGCGCAGACAAATGGAGCCTTAACAAAAGGTCATTTTGGTGAGAAAGAGATTGTCATGAAAAGCTTGGGTCCATTAAGGAGAACCCTAACCTACTTAACCCTTCAAATGGGCCTACAAAAGCCTCACCCCATTCAACAAATCCAAAACATTAAGAACCGAAACTCAAATCTGACACGTTGCATCATCAAGCGATTCACTTTGACTAACTTTAATCTGACGGTCGAAAGACTCGCGTCAGCTCTAAGCCACCTGAGAAGTTTGAAATACATTGAAATTTAAATCCGCTACAACACAACGCAAGATACAGACCAAATCCCCACCACTAACTTCCATCAATCTCCAATCAGCAATCTCCGAGATCCCCCAATTCCATGCTCCATAACGCAGGAGATCGAAATTGAAATGAAATTAGGGTCTGCTTAAACCTCCTCTTTATAAACCCCCTCTCAAAGGTTCTAAGACCTGTCTCGCGTACGCATAAAAACATTCAAATCTACGTTTCAAAAACAGAGCTCTGCAGAAAATATAAAAATGGTGAGGTTTATAATCTTCATTTGCGGTCTCTCTTCGTTTCGTCGTTCTTTTTGTTGGATCTGTATTGCAGTCTTTATATTTCGTCGATCTATGTATGAGATATTGTTTGAATTGGATTTAGGGCTTCTGATCTTTATTTTACTGCTGGTAATAATGATTTGTGTTCTTTCTTTCTTTTTTGTCATATAGGCTTTACCCAATCAGCCGACTGTTGATTATCCAAGTTTCAAGCTTGTTATCGTTGGCGATGGTGGTACAGGTATGTTTTGTGGGTTTTTGCTTAATTGGTCTTTGTTTCAGATTTTCATATAAGTTGGCCTCTGGGACGCGAAAAATTTGTGTATTCTGCGTTTGGCTTTTTGATCTTTGCCTTACGTTCCTGGCTTTCCTTTTATTTTTTCATGTTTTGCCTAGGGATTTGGTATCGTTTCTCATTTGAGGTATTATCTTTTTGGGGGTTTCAGTATGATTTGCACTGATGTGTTGGATGGTTTGTTTATTGTATGCAGGGAAAACTACCTTTGTGAAAAGGCATCTTACTGGAGAGTTTGAGAAGAAATATGAGCGTAAGAATTCACTTCTTGATTCCAGTTTAATCTGATAATTTTACTTGATGTGTATATATCGTGATCTTGTTTTTTGGTTGTATCCCTGAATTGGTTTCTTTTTGTTTTACTTTACAGCAACCATTGGTGTTGAAGTTCATCCATTGGATTTCTTCACCAACTGTGGAAAAATCCGATTCTACTGCTGGGACACTGCTGGACAAGAGAAATTTGGTGGGCTTAGGGATGGATACTAGTAAGTAGATTAGTTCGTCATTTTTTTTTTGTTGGCCGTATCTGTCTTCAGTGTGGATTTCTACTGCATTTGTTATTTTCTCATAACTTGTACATGTAAAAGCTTGACTTCTGAATATTTGATTTTGGCTTTCATTCTGGATATAATGATTCTTCTATGGCATTGTTATGTAGCTTGTCGAAGCCATTAAGAAGTTGTTTCTTTTATTTTGCAGCATTCACGGGCAATGTGCTATCATCATGTTTGATGTTACTGCTCGGTTAACATATAAGAATGTACCTACATGGCATCGGGATCTTTGCAGGTACTTATTCTTCAAGTCATAAGTCTCTCTTTTGGCAAGCTGTTTTTAGTCTCATTGTTACCTTGCTGCTTATTTTTCAGGGTTTGCGAAAATATTCCTATTGTTCTTTGTGGGAACAAGGTTGATGTGAAAAACAGGCAGGTAAAGGCAAAACAGGTTACTTTCCACCGTAAAAAGAACTTGCAGTACTATGAGATTTCTGCAAAGAGCAATTACAATTTTGAGAAGCCTTTTCTGTATCTTGCAAGAAAACTTGCAGGGTAAGTAGTACTATTTGACTTCAGAACATATCTTTTATGTTATTTTCAAGAACGAATGTCATTGACATGGCTAATAATGTTTTTTCTCCTGCAGTGATCCTAGTTTGCATTTTGTTGAGTCTCCAGCCCTTGCACCTCCAGAAGTGCAAATTGACTTGGCAGCACAGCAACAGTAAGTGTTCTATACTATACATTTAGACCTTTCGGTTAGCCTAAATTTTTCCACATCTATTCAACGATGTGCTTGCACTCGAATTTGTGTTTATGTGCACATGGGCGAGGGTTATAGGAGTGAGAATTAGTAGTGATAAATGTCTGATGTTTTTGATACTGTTCCTTCCGAGTAAATTATCCATTTTAATCACTTACCCGTTAAGACTTTCATCTCTGTCTTAATCTGCTGGTTTATTATTTGTTTTAGATCAGCTGTACTCCTTTTAACTCTTTGATGTGTTGTTTACTTGAACAGGCATGAGGCAGAACTTGCTCAAGCTGCAAGTCAACCTCTTCCAGACGACGATGATGATACTTTTGAGTAATAAGTAGACGGATTAATAAGTAGACGGAGGCTTTGGGTTTGCTGGAAGAAGTTTTAGTACGGTTTTTGAGGATGTGATTGAATGTCCTTGGACATGTACGAGTATGAACTGAATTGTTCTTGGGTTCTATTGTTTACCCATTTGTCTTTGAGTTTTATGTTTCATGTCTTTGCAGTGTTTATTCTTTCTTATCGCACCAACAGTTTTCGAATTTCTGGTCAAAAAATCTTTAGGATGTTATAGTGTTCTATATGCTTCTCTTCTCTCTTCTCTTCATTTAAAATGGTTTGTTTGAATGTGGTTGCATGTGGTGCTTCCGTCCTGTGAAATTATTATTAATTTCCGATCAGCGGTGTGCATGTAAAACCCTGGTTTGTAATGTTTTGTCTGCTCCGACACAGCCGATTTTTGCTCCTTTTTAAAAAAAAAATTATTTACGGGCCAAGTATAAAGCATTATAACTTAATTGGCAGCTGTTATCATGGTCTAAGCGGTGAATTTTAGTTGGCGACTTTTATATTCCTTTTCCTAATGATTTGCCTCAACTTCTAAATTAATACGCATGTAAAATTGTAAAATAAAAGAATTTGGTCAGTATTTGGAAAAAAATTGTAAAATAAAAGAATATGGTCTTGGTGTGTGGAAATCGTTGGAGGTTGCGGCTGTGGCTTCTTCGCTCTTCTATACTTTCTATTAATGACAGCCAATGGCAGCCTGCAACCACTACCGCCATCATTGGCTTCTATCCACCTACAGCCGGAGCACTGCCACCTTCAACCTCCCCAGCACAAATGCTGATGTGTCATTACCTAGAGCAGTGCGGAAACCTCCCCAGCACAAATGCTGATGTGTCATTACCTAGAGCAGTGCGGAATTTTCTAAAACACTTTTAAATAGTGTAGAATTCTCTACAACACTATAGAATAGTCTAGAACTCTCTAGAAGGGTCTAAATACTTTTAAAATATGCTAGAATGGTGTAGACACTTCTTGTGTATACTAGACTACTCTATAATATTCTAGACACACTATAATATTCTAGACATGTATGGATATAGGTAGCATTTTAGAACATTCATTTAAGGAGGTGAGAATGGTAGCCATCCATGCTTATAAATACTCTTTCCATTCCTTATTTGTATAAGGTTGAGAACATAATAATATAAGCTTATATTTCTAAATTCTTGTGCTCTCTTTGTGCTTTTTTCTTAGGCATACTTGGGTTGGCGTAATTGTTGTCATCTTGCCAAGTTTGGCATTCATGGGAAGGCTTATTAGCAATCTTGACACCGGGTGAATCAAGTGAGCTAGGCCGCACGTGGGCTAAGTTTGCGGACAAAATAGAATTCACATGACAGTTGGTATCAGAGCGCGGTTGAGTCCTTTGGGAAATCTTACACGAGATTATGGCCAAAGTTGGTGAGCAATCCACTTCTATCGCTCCTCCCGCTCCTAGGGAAGGAGGAAAGGATGGTGGAAAAGCCGTAAGGATAAGTCCCGAGACGTAATTGACGCAATGGAAGAGAGGCTAGTCAAGGTGGAGACTGTCGTTTCCGATTGGGGGGATAAAATCAAAGACATGGACCTTCGCATCGAGAAGCTAGAGTCCAAGGAGGATGATAGGGAGCTTCATGGGGAGGTGCAAGGTGCTTTAAACATTCTCGCCGATAATTTTTAGCGAGGGACAATGAGGTTCTTAAGAAGTTGCTTGTCCAATGCATGGA
Organism: Ricinus communis; assembly: GCF_019578655.1. Lineage (NCBI taxonomy): Eukaryota > Viridiplantae > Streptophyta > Magnoliopsida > Malpighiales > Euphorbiaceae > Ricinus > Ricinus communis. The sequence continues at coordinate 31,811,580 of NC_063258.1, forward strand.
GAAGGTCGATAAGCTTGAGGTGGATTTAACTTGTGCAAGACCGCGTTGGCGAGTAGTTGGGAGCGCAAGTCACAATGGTGCACAAAGTCGATGCTCATAAACCAAAGGCTTATAGTAGGGCTAGGAGTGCGAGGGAGATCGACAACTTCTTATGGAACTTGGAGAGATATTTTGATGCAGTAGGCATAGTGGACGAAGCCACTAAAGTAAAGTTTGTATCTTTATTTAAGTGATGTTGCTACCGTGTGGTGGAGATGCAGATACGAGGATGTGGAAAAGGGCCTTTACACCATTGATACGTGGGATGATTTTGTGCAGGAGCTTAAGAAGCAATTCTATCCTGATAATGCCGAAAAGGAGGCAAGGTCAAACCTTCGACGACTCCAACATAGAGATTGCTACATTCAGGAATATGTGAAAGAATTCTCCGAATTGATATTGGAAATTCTTAACTTGCGAGAGAAAGAAGCATTCTATGCCTTTATTGATGGCTTGTCACAGTGGGCTCAATTGGAGCTAGAAAGGCGAGCTGTGCAAGACCTTGCCACTGCGATGGCGATCGCCGAGTCCTTAATTGAGTTGAAGAAGGACTTGTTTAAGCCTAAGGTAAAAAAGTACGAGGGAAGTGACAAAGGTGGAGAGGTAGGGGAAGATCTTCTACCAAGGATGGCAAGGCTTCATACAAGGACAAAGGCAAGTGGAAGAAGGAAGACAAGGGTGGTTCTTCTCCGAAAAAGCTTGCTTGCTTCATTTGCGATGGATCTCATCGTGCTTACGAGTGTCCAAAGTGTGGGAAGCTTGGAGCCTTAGTAATCACCGACGAGGAGAAGCAAGAAGAAAACGAATAATTACCTCCTTTCGACTCCTTAATGCCATCCAGGCTAAAGTGGAACAAAAGCCTCGTGGTCAAATGTATGTGGAGACTAATGTCGGAGGCACAAGCTATGGTGGATACTGAGGCCGATACGGTGTACATGGCGAAGTAGGTGGTTGACTTTATAGGGCTATCTTATAAAAAGGAGAAGGGCTATATCAAGGGTGTAAATGCTAAGAGGCTACCCATCGTTGGCATATAGTGAGAGGGACAAATATTCATATAGACCAATGCCAAGGTAAGGTCAATATCATCATTGCTCCTATTGATGATCAATGTTTTTATTTTGGCATGGACTTCCACGATATGGTGAAGGCATTCTTAGTTCCCTACACCAACACCATATGCATAATGGAGAATAGCCAACCTTGTATGATGCTGATAAAGAGGTAGCTAAGCCAAGATATGATGGTATCGGCTATACAACTTTCTAAAGGGGTGAAAAGGTAGGAGCCAACCTTTCTAGCAACCCTCAAGGTGGAAGGAGGTCCTAGCGATGATGGTGCCAAACTTCCAAGCCTTATCCAAGGCGTGCTCGATGAGTTCAACAATGTTATGCCACCCAAGTTGCCAAAGAAGCTTCCACCACGACGAGAGGTGGACCACGAGATTAAATTAGAGCAGGGAGCCAAGCCACCCGCCTTTGCACCCTATCGTATGGCGCCTCCGAAGCTAGAGGAACTAAGGAGGCAACTTAATGAGCTACTTGATGCAGGCTACATTAGGCCATCCAAAGCTCCATATGGTGCATCGGTTTTGTTTCAAAAGAAGCATGATGGTTCTCTTCGGTTGTGCATTGACTATCGTGCACTGAACAAGATCACCGTCAAGAATAAGTATCCCATTCTTCACATTGTCGACATCTTCGATCAACTTGGTGGTGCTAAGTGGTTTACCAAGTTAGATTTTTGCGATCCGGGTTCTATCAAGTGCACATCTTCGGGGGACATGAGCTAAAAACGGCACGTATCACGAGATATGGATCCTACGAGTTCCTTGTCATGCCTTTTGGCATCACAAATGCACCGGCCACATTTTGTACTCTTATGAACAAGGTACTTGCTCCTTACCTTGATCGTTTCATTGTTGTTTACCTTGACGATATTGTTGTATATAGCAACACTTTAGAGGAGCACGTGGAACATCTAAGGCTAGTGTTCGAAGCCTTAAACGACAACAAGCTCTATGTTAAAAAGGAGAAATGCTCCTTTTCCCAACGAGAGGTGATTCCTTAGGCATATCATTGGCAATGGAAAACTAAGGATGGATGGTTCAAAGGTGAAGGCCATCCAAGATTGGGAGTCGCCAACCAAGGTTACTGAGTTGAGATCCTTCCTTGGTTTGGTGAACTACTATCGAAGGTTCATTAAGGGTTATTCATCCATTGCCGCTCCTTTGACGGATCTGTTAAAGAAGGGGCATGTGTGGGACTAGTCTACAAAGTGCCAACAAGCCTTTAAAGGGATAAAAAAGACCATTATGGAGGAGCCGATTTTAGCACTTCCCGACCATACGAAGGCATTTGAGATCCACACCGATGCTTCCGTTCTTTGCTATTGGTAGAGTACTTATGTAAGAGGGGCATCCAATAGCCTTCGAGAGTAGGAAGCTCAATGACACTGAAAAAAAGTATACGGTGCAAAAAAAGGAGATGATCGCCATAATGCATTGCTTGCGGACATAGAGGCACTACTTGCTTGGCAATAAGTTTATTGTCAAGACCGACAATGTTGTCACTAGCTACTTTCAAACTCAGAAGAAGCTCTATTTGAAGCAAGCTAGGTGGCAAGACTTCCTTGTGGAATTTGTCTATGTCATAGAGTATAAGCCGGGTAAAGTAAACTTTGTTACCGATGCAATAAGTTGAAAGGTGAAGCTTGTCGATATAAGCAGCCCTACGTACAACTTGGTGGAGCGCATCAAGGAAGGACTAAAGCATGATTCCATGGCTAAGGACTTTATGGCTCTTGTTCGAAAAGGCAAGACTCGGAGATATTGGCTAGAAGGGGACTTGCTTTACACCAAAAGGAGGAGGCTATACGTGCCACTCTATGACAATCTTAGAAAGGAGATCATCAAAGAGTGCTATGATAGCAAGTGGCCGGGTCATCCAGGCATACAACGCACAATGGATTTTGTGGAGAATGCCTACTATTGGCCTCGTATAAGGGTAGATGTGGAAGCCTATGTAAGGACTTGTCTTGTGTGCCAACAAGACAAGATGGAGCAATAAGCCCTAAATGGTTTTGATAGGAAATCATTATCTTAGCAACCATACACCCCAATAACTAATGAGTTATGATACATATGGAATACAATAAAACACCTTCCAATCAAGATGATTCCAAAATCCAAGGATCTCTTTAAGTGAAGTTAGGAAAAACTAGTTTCAACAATGAAACTAGCACTTGAATTCAACTCTAAACGCCACAAACCAAGTATGATTTGATAAGTTAAGACTCAAACACAAGATTTTGGTTAGAGAATGCCACAAACTAAAAATAGTTTGATAAGTTCAAAGTTCATACAAAAACTTAAGCAAAGACACTCACAAAGAGCAAATAAAGATTATCATTCATCAATTCTATTCTTTACAAATAAATTTGGCTTTGATATTTATAACGAAAACAAGACAAAGAAACCTAAATAGATGTCTTTTGAGCTTTCCCACGTTTTTCCCTTTAATTCCCCTTAAAACTCATTAAAAATGGTTATTTTGTACATTGATGACACTCATTTTGTAACTCCCAAATGACAACTAAACATGTGCACTCATTTGTAACTCCACACAACACACATATAACTAACACCTAATAAAACAATCCTTAATTAAATAAAAATAAACTAAAATAATTACTTAAGCTAAAACCCAAAAGATAAGAACCCATATAAATATGAATTAAGTCCAAAGGCCTAATCATAGTCGAATGGCTTTTATTCTTCAAAATGAACTGAATGCTTCATTATAAGGTTGGACTCTTGTTTTCATGCATGAGTTGCATTTCCATTTTGGATCTTTTGGTACATGCCTTTTCAATGGAATCTCATGGCAGCCTTGATTCATATCAGGTTTGCTAGAGCCACTTTCTATTTTCGAGAGACTATAGGAAAGTATTTCCATGGATTTTATCGTAAGGCTTCCTTTATCCGAAGGATGTGCATGGATCTTCGTGGTGGTGGATCGATTCTCAAAGTATGGTATCTTCATTCCCGCTCCAAAGGTCGTCACTGTCGAAGAAGCCGCCCGTCTTTTTATAAAGCATGTGATAAAGTAATGGCGTGTGCCAAAATGGATAGTGAGTGATCGAGATACTCGCTTCATAGGTCATTTTTGGACGGAATTGTTCAAGCTACTAGGCGCCGACCTCAAGTTCTTTACAAGCTTGCACCCCCAAACCAATGGGCAAACCGAGAGGATCAATGCTCTCTTGGAGCTATATTTAAGGAACTACGTGAGTGCCAACCAACGAGATTGGGCTAAGTTGCTTGATGTTGCCCAATTCTCTTATAATTTGCAAAGAAGTGAATCTACGGGCAAGAGTCCATTTGAGACAGTCATGGGCCAACAACCTTACACATCAAGCACTCTTGTCATGGATTGGTCAAGTCAAAGTCCACTCGCTTTAAAGCTTGCGAAGGAATAGAAGGAGCAAGCTGATGTTGCTCGAGCCTACTTGGAGAAGGCGTCCAAGAGAATGAAGAAGTGGGCAGACAAGAAGAGAAGACCAATGGAGTTTAAGAAAGGGGACAAGGTGCTTGTTAAGCTATTTTTGCATGGCTAAGCCGATAGACTTCATTGGGGCCTCAAAAGAAGGTACAATGGATATTTCCCCATTATTAAACATGTAGGCAAGGTAGCATATAAGGTGGAACTTCCACAAGGCATCAAGATCCATCTCGTTTTCCATGTGAGCATGCTAAAGCTTTATAGGGAGGATCTCGATGACCCAGGCCGAGGTAAGTCTAAAAGAGCTCATTTGAATGTGCGGGCTCAATATGACAAAGAGGTGGACTATATCATCTCCCATCGTAAGGTGCCACAATCTAATCAACCCCTAACGACCGAGTTTCTTGTCAAGTGGAAGAGACTTCCCGAAAGTGATGTAAGTTGGGAGCTTATTCGCGACTTATGGCAATTTGAGAAGCAAATCAAAGCTTACGAGGAGAAGGCAACGGGGGCGTTGCCTGATTAGTTGAGGGAGAATGTCACACAGTGGAGTTCAAATCCAAAAAGTTTTGCCGAAAAGTACTAAAATAGTGCGGAATTCTCTAGAACACTCTTGAATAGTGTAGAACTCTGTAGAATACTCTAGAATAGTGTAAAACTCTCTAGAACGCTCTAGAAGGATGTAGACACTTCTAGAATACTCTAGAAGAGTGTAGATACTTCTTGTATATACTAGACTACTCTAGAATATTTTAGACACATGTAAACTACTCTAGAATATTCTAGACATGTATGGATATAGGTAGCATTCTAGAACATTCATTTAAGGAGATGAGAATGGTAGCCATCTATGCCTATAAATACCCCCTCCATTCCTGGTTTGTATAAAGTTGAGAACATAGCAATATAAGCTTACATTTCCAAACTCTTGTACTCTCTTTATGCCTTTTTCTTAGGCATACTTGCGTTGGCGTAATTGCTGTCATCTTGCCGAGTTTGGCATTCGTGAAAAGACTTACTAGCAATCTTGAAACCGGGTGAATCAAGTGAGCTAGGCCGCACATGGACTAAGTTTTATGGACAAAACAAAACTCACGTGACAAATGTCTCCGGCCGTGACCACCCTCTCTAGCTCTCTAGAAGTAGAGCGAGGTTTTAACTCCTTTAGTTCCACCTTCATATCCACCAGCGCCTCCAATTGCAGCTTCAACTCAACTGGCTGCATCGCCGCCGTCACCTGCTATACTATCACAAGTGTCCCCTCATTCAATTGAAGTGCGTCCAGGCTCTACCAAGTCAGAAATTAAAGGACGACCTTTCTTTAAGTGTAATATATTCTACCTGTTTGACTTGCAGTTCTTTTAATGAATTTATCATATGCGTTTACTAATTCTTCTATGGCCCTGGGGATTTAAAACAAACATTCTATGATCGCAACCATAACAATTTGGCCCGGATAGTGGACCACATTAACGTAGAGCAAACTACTCATTTCATAATTGTTTATTGGACATACAACTTCAAACCCAATACATAAAGACACAAAGCCTTATATCTCAGATATGCCATTGCACGACCTACTCTCATGGCTTGCGAGTCAATTTTTTTAGGTGGGATAACTGACACACAAGTTTGAATTGCAGTAAGAATCGGGGCAAAACTTGCAGCAGCAAATGCCAAAACTGTCCAAGAGCTACTGAGGTGAATAAGCAACCACTCAGCTATCCATCTATTCATTGTGTTTCTCTAATATAAGAAGTAATCTCTGCACCATTAGGTATGCCAGGCCAAGCTCCTTAAACCAGCCACCAAGTTCAGAAACAGATAATTGGTCGCTGCCCAACTTAGAGTAAGCCTGAGGACTCCTGTAAGGATGTTGCTCTTAATTTTTATATCAATGGAACTAGTATCTTGCTTTGGCTGGAAGTGGATTCCCATGCTCTTCAGCTCCTTGGCAGAATGATATGAGCCCCAATATTTGACTTTGTTTTCCCTATGCTATTCTCCACCATCTTGTGGCAGTAAATAGTGTATGGAAATGTTCAAGAGGCCGATGATCTTGAATAGCTTCTTCCTTTTCTATCATTTTTTGTGCTTCAGGCCGAAGATATTTATTAACAGCCTTCTCTATCACTTTCTTGATCGAATCTTGCTCGTTGATCCTTTTCATCCCTTTTCCATCTTTGAACTTCAAGCTCAGCAATGACTTCAGCGCTGCAAAAAAGGGAGTGTATTCTCCACTAAGAACAAATCCATTTCTCCAGAAGATTCAAAATGGGATTAACTGGAGAATGAAGCAATATCAAAAAAATTTGAAGGTACATTTAGTTGGCTGTTTTATGATTTTCGCGACAGGATATGACTTATAGAGACAGAAAAATATTAGTTTATTTTGGTACAAGAACGTTTTTTCTTTTCTTTTCAACCTGAAATTTAAGTTCAAGACCAACCATAGAAGTGTACACTGCGCCCTATCACCTAATTTTTGTAGGACAGAATTCCTTTTTAAATAAATTTCTTAAAATAAAAATATTAGGTGTACATGTATGTTTTTGAGGATTATCCAGAAAACTGGAGTTAGCAGTTTTAGTCGATTTTTTTTTTCTTTTTCCATTTGAAAAATTGAAACAAGCTGCAGATATACAAATTTAATCATGATGAACAAATATATGCACCAAATAGTAGATAGATCGACTCATCCATACCTACAAAAGTGCGCAAATGTGCATAAGATTCGAAGTAGTTCATGAAATTCTTCATTCTGCTTCAAGGGAATCGGAGAGGGCACTCATTCTAGCAAATAAAGAATACGCAAATTCAAAAGAAATTTGACTGCAGCAGATGGTAATATTTGTGAAGTGAAGAATGTCACTGTTCATGATGTATTCCATATCTTGGAGGGAAAAACCTACAGTACAAGACTCCTGAAAGGAAGCTCAACTTGCTATTCAAACATGTGAAACTCCAGAACCAGAGTTCCCACCTTTGATTTTTCCATTTATAAGAATATCATAAGTAGTGTCATTTGGAGTAAGACCTTTGTCAAGCATTTCATTATGCAGTCTAAAGGCCTCCTGCAGATTGCCAGCTTTGAAGTGCCCAGCAATCAGTGCGTTATAAATAGGAACATTGGGTGTTATACTATCCCTTTCCATCTCTGCTAATATTTTCTGCGCATTTTCTAGCTGTCCTTTACCACAAAGACCATTTATTAAAACAGTATAAATTATTATATCAGGTATGATACCCTTGGCAGACATCTCTGAATAAAGATCCAGAGCAAGGACTAATCTGCCCTCTTTTAGCAATCCATCTATCAGTGTAGTGTATGTTTGCAAATCACAAGAAATCCCCTCACCTAACATTCTCTTCTGCAAGTTGAGTGCTGCCTCCATGTTGTTAAGATTCCTATAGCCACTTATCAGGCTATTGTAAATTACTGAATTTGGAGATAACCCACCATCAAGAAGTTCAGAGAAAAGCCAACTTGCAGTTTCTATATCTTGTTTTTTGCAAAATCCATCAATTAGAGCACCATATGCAGTAATATCCAGTTCAAGACCCTTGTTTCTCATCTCGTTCCGCATCTTCAAAGCAAGATCGGTATTATTATTTTTGCAGAACCCATTAATCAAGGTAGTATATGTGATTACATTTGGAGAAACTCCGCTTTCACACATCTCTCTATAAGCAGTTAAAGCAGAACTGACTGAGCCTTCCTTTATAAATCCATCCATTATGCTGTTGTATGTTAGGCAGACAGGAACAAAACCCTTCTCAACGAACTTCTTCAGCATGTCTTGTGCCTCAGAAGTGCGACCAACTTTGCACAAACCATTAATCTTAATATTGTAAGTGAAATCTGATGGAACAATATTCTCATCCACCATTCTGTCAAATACATAAAAACCATATTCAGTGTCCCCGTTTTTGAAATATCCATCCATCAAAATAGAATATGTGATCACATTAGGTTTTAAACCGCAATCAAGCATATCTGAAAATACACTAGCTGCCATATCCAAGTTGCCTTGTCTGCAGTGGCCAAGTATCATGCTATTGTAAGATACTTTAGTAGGTGCCAGACCTTTGTCTAACATCTTTTGCCATAAAGTGGTCGCTTCACTCATCTTGCCCTCCTTACAGAGCCATGATAAGAGAGAGTTATAAGTGAAAATGTTGGCAATGTCACAAGCAACTGCCTCATCAAATAATTTGGATGCCTCCTCACGGGACTCCACTTTCAGGAATCCCCGTATCAAGGAATTCACAATGAAAACAGTAGGGCAAATGTTCTTGTTTTTCATTTGTGTGTAAAGATCGTATGCTTTAGCCATATTCCCATTCTTACAACACCATTCGATCAGAACTGCATAAGTAACCCTGTTAGGACTGGGTCCGTTCTCATTCATTTTATCAAAAAATTCCAAAGCACTAACCAGTTTATCTTGCTTGCAGTACCCCTTCACCAAAGTTGTTGCTACCACCACATTCATTTGCACCCCACAACTCACCATCTCATCTTTAAGCCTCAATGCTTCCACCATATTCCCTTGCTTTACACAAGCCCCTATAACACTAGTAAAGGTACCCTCAGACGGAACCCACCCTTTATCTCTCATGTCCTTCAACAGCCCACAAGCTAACTCAACATCAAGATTCTTGCAGAAGGCCTGAATAACAATGCTATAAGCTGCAGCATCAAGTTTCACCCCTCTACTCTTTGCCTCTAGAAAGAATTTCTTTGCCTCCTCCTCATTGTTATCTTTTAAGTTAGCACGCATCATAATATGAACTGTAAAGCAATCGCCATGGACCCCTTTCAAAACCATCTTCTCATAAACTTCTCGCGCTTCATAAATCATATCATTCTTAACTAATGCAGTCAAAAGGAAATTAAGAAATTTAATCCAAGGAACAATATCACTCTCAACCAATCTATTAAAACAACCGATAGCATCATTCAACTTGTTAGCTTTAATATAACTATTCAACAAGTAATTATAAATTCGAATATCCGAATCAAAATCAAACCTTTTTGTACTCCCAATGAAGTGATCTACCAGAATATTAGGCATAGGACCAGAATCACCAGAAATGAATCGATTAAGCAGATTCTGTGCTTGTTTAAGAGTTTCCGATGACCTTGTTAAAATGTGAAGCAAAACACATAAAGAATCAAGGCTTCTAACAAACCCACGAGTGCACTCCAACTGTTTGAAGTAAGTCAAGGCTGAATATGGGTCTCTTTTGTAACTTAAAAGAGTATCTATCACATTGGTTCGTGCCAAGACTGAATCTTGCGATGCGGGTTTGGTCAATTCGACCTGTCTGGATTTCAGAAAAATCAGGTTTTCCGAAAAGTTCGAATCTTGGCTGTTTTTCTCTGCATAACTGAAATTTGGATAGGAATTCTGGTATAACGAGGATTGTGGTTCATTAGGAAATTGAGGTTGTGAACAGAGGGATTTAGGATTTATAAAAGAACGAATAAAGAATTGAGGGATTGGTGAAGAAGTGAGTGAAGATCTCATTTATATTGGTAGGAGAAGATTAATGTTAAAAACCTTCTCCTCTTTGTAATACAGTAGAGTAGAGATTGAACCGCAGAAATCAAGGAATTGGTGCTTGGTTTTCAAGTACTGCATAGAATAGTCTTGGGAAAATTTATTAATTAAGCGAGCATTATTTAGTATATTGATTAACTAATAGTATTGATATATCACATTCCATGTACAGTATTATCATTTTATCTAAACCATAACAAATAAAATTAATGAAAGTATTTAATATTTCTAATACATTCTAATTATATGTAAGCAAAATAAAGATAAGTTATAATTATAGTATTTCATTTTATGCACATTAAACTAACAAATACTATACTTAAATAAATATCATAAAACAAAACATAAACAGTAATGGTTTTTCATTTTAGAAATATGAATATATAGACGTGATTTCACTCAACATCAACCCCAACAAGAAACAAGCAGTATATCAGTATATTATGAGGTTATTAATTAATTTTATAACGGATTATTATTTCAAGAAAATTGCTATTCTTGATTGTGAATATTTTTTATAATGTGAAAATAATATCAGCATTTGCATCTTAGTGGAAATCACTATAATAAATCATCTGTTGAAGTGGAAGTGCCATTATTAATTAGGTCAAGATTTATCCAACACAAAATCCTCTTATATATATCCTTTCAAAAGGTAATAAAGGAGTCTATACAATTGGTACAACAATCAACAGTCTTTTGAAGTTCCTGATCCTCTCCTACAAACAATGGGTCACCTCTGCATAACGCATTGCTGATAAGGTAAGGAGTAAGAAAATTGCAGCATAGGTAAACATCTGTAAACTGGGTGATTCATAGTGAATTGGCGGGGAGACATCTGCTTTGAGATTTAGAAATCACAATGGTTGGGCAAATAAGTAGTCCAGTAACGGAGCAACCACTGCTATGCTTAAACTGTTTCCGAGCAATGCATAACTACGAGAAGCAAACAACATTCTCAGATACAGTAGATGGTTTGATAATGAACTATATGCAAGGTGTTAATTCATTTGGCAGAACAACATCCATAAACAAATCAAACCGGTTAGGCAGTGCTCATTTTCTTCACCTGTTTGAACTGTAATTTAAGAAAAGACAAAAAAAAAAAAAAATAAATAATACAAATGCTATTCAAAACCCGAAAAAGAGAAAATTAATTTTTCTTTTTTGGCATCAATGTATATGTTTAATTTGCCAAGAATTTTAGATCTGCCTACTAGCTTATCTTTTTTCCTTTTTCCCCACTCCATGATTCAACCTGATGGTGATCTCTGGAGCCAATGGCCAGCCGACATACAGTAAGAGGTGCATCATCAAACTAATATCAATAATCTTTGTTTTCCTTTATTAAGTTGGCAAAGCTTTCATTTTTCTGCTTTACCATACACATGGATCCTACAAAGGAGATACTCAATCTGCATGGTCAGATTAGTTTGCTAATTACTAAACTAGGCGAATATATACTGGTAATGGCCAAGTTGCCAACCACATTTTCTGCTTATTCTCCATTATAAGGGAAAAGCATAAGAAATTAATAACATACCGTTGCCTGAGGCTTATATGCTCTGGAAAATGAAAGTCCTTGGGGAAAGAATGCAGATTAGCAACCTAATCATTGGACAATATACTAGTATTAAATTTGTGAAATCTCAAACAATATATATATATATATATATATAAACAACAACAATATACCTCCCTAGGGGTAAAATATCTAAGGCCTTTCTCTTGCAATGAAGATGTTTTCCCCTTCTCCTTTGGCTGTATGTCCATATTGTAAATGCCACATCAAGAAAAGAGCACGAGAGTGAATTAGATGTAACATACATGTTAAGCTCACCCAGAAATATGCTTTGTTTTCAAATAATGTAACATCTTATAGTTATGATGTTCTCAAATGGGGAGATCGTACCTGGACAGTTGCTAACAGGGATCCAGTGCCTTTCACGTATCTATAGTAGCTCTTTGTGAAACAACAGCATCGATTTGAATCCGGATAAACAATATCTGAAGTGAATTATCAGAGAAAATAAGATGATTCTTTTAAAAATGAGTGAATTCGAAATGCTAGCACTATCCAAATGAAGCAGGAATAACAAGGATACCCATAGCACTTCCCCATCTTTCTATCAAGTTTGAAGGTACAATATACTGATCCATTGTGGTAAGATTTCCTTCGCCAGTGTTCTCCAAATCCCCGGAATCGTTGGTGATTGCCACAAAATCAGTTTCTGCATCTACTCCATTGCTAGAATTCTTGAATTCAAGAAAACTCACTACTGGCTCACATGACTGGAGCAACTTATCCCAGCTCTCTGGTGATTGATCATATCTATCTGCAACTGTCCCTTCATCGTGCCCAAATAATGGGCCTAATGACCAAACAAGCTGATGATTGATGTATTTGTGCTGAAACAATAGAGGTTTTCTTTTTGCCTGTACAGTTAATGAATGAATAAGCATAAGAGTTATTGTTTACTTGGGATTCACGTAATCAGTTCTGACGATACATCTACCAAAAAAAGCATAAATGGTAACTTGTCTTGTCAAGAATAAAGAACCAGCTATTCAAGGATGGTAGAATTTCAAGACCAGCCTTAGCTCTCCTCTCCGAGCAATTCGTATGTCATATAACATTGTTGGCATGAATATTTCTATACTTAAAAATTCAAAAAAAAAGAAAAAGAATATTTACCCCACCTAAATGTTTGATCTAACTGGGGAAAAAGCAGTTGCAGTTTTATGTTACTAGAACTCCACCCATGTATGTTTCTTCAGCATAATCACATTGGACCTAAGGTCCATTGCAACTTTTTATACTGGAAGAAATATACCTGCTTGCACATATAATTGCTTCAAAAATACCTCAGACATCCAATTAGTTGCTTCTAACAAATGGTTTGCATATTCTAGATGCCAAAAGTCTAGGTTTTCAAGTGAAGTCTCCAATGCCTTTCAGAAATACTATTGTGCAAGTGACAGTGTTTTTAAAACTTTGTGTACAGCATGACAGCATTTGGAGGCAGCAACCGTACAAATTCAACTAAAATAGGAGTGAGAGGGAGAAAGGGAGGTGGTACCAAGCAAAAATAACGTGGCCTGGAGTAAGGAATGCCAAACTGTAATGGACTCAAAATAAACTCTTGTGTGACAAAACCAGAGTTGGCTAAAATCTCTACCATATTTGTGCGTGTATCAGACGTCTGCAATACAAAGGCAAATGACATAAAGAAAATTTGGAAAAAAGAAGACGACAACAACAACAATGACAAAACAATCAGCAACTTGGATCGTCTGTTCAACCAATTCACTTTAGAACACACCTCAAATCCAACCACATTTTCTACGAAAAGCATATGTGGTGGTTGCTTAGTGTGAGGTATAAGTTCAAGAATCTTAAGAAAGGAAAACGCCCGAGCATCACCAGAGTGTTTTTGAAGACCTAATCACATCATTTTTCAAAGCAAATTTCATCAAATCCATAACATAATCTATGAAGAAGAAGAAGAAGAAGAAGATAAGATGACAGAGCAGTTCAACCTTGTCGAGTGTAGGGCTGACAAGGAGGTGAAAGAAGCCAAGCATGTGCCGCATAACTGTCGAGATCAGCAGCAGTCAGACTCTGAATATTACCCTACGGATGCTCCAAATGTTCAAAGATAACAAGTAAGCAACGAAATTTACAAGTTATTTGAAAAATAATCACTGCATATCAGTACACGCATAGGAATTGCAAATTGTTAAAAGATAACAATTAAACACTGATTAATTCGAATAAAACTTTCAATCAGAGCAGCTAATAACATGCAATAAAACGAATGCCAAAAGAAAAGGAGAGAGAGAGCTAACCTGATAAGGACGGTGACCAAAATTGTGCTCGTAAGCATCATTAGCTATGTTATTTATGTCAAAAGCTTCCATTACTTTTGCGTTTACACCAGCTTTCATAAGCGAATATCTCTAATAATTAAACAAAAATTAATCAGTCAACCAATTCGTTTTCATTGTCTAGAGATAAGGAGAGAGACAGTTACCATGCCACCAATACCACTGTAGAATTCTAAAATTCGCCATGGCTCGTTTTCCCCTTTGACAAAACCTGCCTCCATTGAGACTGACTCTTCTGCTCACTCTCTATGCTTCGCAGCCTGCTCTTCCTGCTTTCGTGAACCGGGTCAGATCCGGGTCTAAATTTGTAAAACCATAATCTCACCCGAAAGTGATTTTGGGGTTTAAGTTTAGCACATGAGAAAAGACCAGCAAGCGACTGGGCTTGAGCCCATTGTATGAATATGTATGATGCAGTGCAGATACAGAATCGAATAAGTCGTGATTAATCTAAACTACAACTTATAATCATGTTTTCAGATTGTTTCTCATCATGGTGTCAATTCTTGGCCGTTAGCTCCATGCTTTGGCAAATAAAAATGGGAAACTTTGGTATTACCATTGGAACATTGTTGGATTCCTCGCCAACAATTGAAAAACAAAAAAGTAATAGCTAACAGATGTGAACTAAGCACACACGATCAAGAACAGTGACAATAAAGATAAAAAAATATTAAAAAGGTGACAATAATGATACTGTCACAGTGACAGCTTATCGTCAAAATCGATTCAAAATAATTCTGTTTGTTATAAATTAAACCCACCAAGAATTCTATGCACTTGATCACTCCACTTGAAAAGAAAATTGCATAGGGAGTTGAAAATGAGTAATATACTTGTACCAATACCATCACCAGCTCCAGCCCCTCTCTTCGATCTACCTTCTGGTTTAGCTTTTGACGAATCTACACCACCATGGATGAGCAAAGCTGATAATGCGTGGCAATTAACAGCAGCAACATTTGTTGGTCTACAGAGTATTCCAGGACTCATGATACTATATGGTGGAGGGGTTAAAAAGAAATGGGCTGTAAACTCGGCATTCATGGTACTCTACGCTTTTGCTTGTGTGCTTTTTTGTTGGGTTACTTGGGGTTACAGGATGTCTTTTGGAACAGAACTTGTACCTTTTTGGGGAAAGGCTAATATTGCCTTGGATCAAAAGTTTCTGTTTGATCAAGCATTTTTTGGCAAGTTTCCTACTGCAACCATGGTGTTTTTCCAATCTGTTTTTGCAGCGATTACTTTGATTTTGATTGCTGGTGCCTTGCTTGGGAGGATGAATTTTTATGCTTGGATGATGTTTGTACCTCTATGGCTAACCTTTTCATATACTTTTGTGGCGTTTAGTATATGGTGTCCTAGTGGTTTTCTTTTCAAGAATGGCCTCATTGATTATTCTGGTGGTTATGTGATTCATTTATCTGCTGGAGTTTCTGGTTTCACAGCTGCCTATTGGGTAACTATCCTTTCCACTCTTGCTTGCTATGCATTACTCTTCACACACATCCTACCCTTTTTTCCTGGTAAACTAGAGTCCGACTTAGAGACCTAACAGCCCTAGCGACAGACTCCATTTCATATTAGTTAAAGCATGTTAGTAATGGTAATCCTATCTTATTTCTAATGTAGCTGCACTTTATTGTAGGTTGGTCCAAGACTGACTAAAGACAGAGAGAGATTTCCTCCAAACAACATCATTCTTATGTTAGCAGGAGCAGGATTGCTGTGGATGGGTTGGACAGGATTTAATGGAGGAGACCCTTATGCAGCAAGTGTCGATGCATCCTTAGCCGTCTTAAACACTCATGTCTGCACTGCTTCTAGCTTGCTTACTTGGCTATTATTGGATGTCGTATATTTTGGCAAAGCTTCTGTTATTGGTGCTGTTCAAGGCATGATCACCGGTTTAGTCTGCATCACTCCTGCTGCTGGTATGTTCATGAACCTAGATTTGCTGCAAAACTACTCTGAAAGCTCTAAATTAATACATGAGTTGAATTTGATCCAGGGGTTGTGCAAGGATGGGCAGCAATACTAATGGGTATATGTTCAGGTTCAATTCCTTGGTTCACCATGATGGTTGTGCACAAGAAATCCGAACTTCTCCAAAAGGTTGATGATACAATGGCTGTTTTACATACTCATGCCATTGCAGGAAGCCTTGGTGGAATCCTGACAGGCCTCTTTGCAGAACCAAGGTTATGTTATTTGTTCTCTGGAACATATGGGCAATATATTGGCCTATTTTATGGTTTTCAAATGGGACAAGTCCATGACGGATTTCGACAAATAGGAATTCAACTTTTGGGAATTATATTTGTCATTCTTGTAAATGTTATATCGACAAGCATAATATGTCTGTTAATTCAACTTGTCGTGCCACTAAGGATGTCTGATGAAGATATGGAGATTGGAGATGAAGCTGTTCATGGAGAAGAAGCTTATGCTATTTGGGGCCATGGAGATAGGCATGAGAATTCTTGGCGTGTGAATTCAGCTAATCCTGAAACTGAATTGCCAGTAACGAGAAGGAAGAATGCAACTGGTCAAGTTGAAATGACATGAGATCTCGTATGCATCTGCTTGGGACAATATAAAATATCGTGCTGAAAGTTGTTTAAATTCTGATCAATTTACTTGTTTTCTCTGGCTTGTATTTTAACACGAAATAAATTTACAATTAAATTAGTTGTTTATTCATATATTGTATAATTATTATTATTTTAATTATAAAATTAAATTAATAGATTTAATTTAGTAAAAATTTTAATATTTATTTATTTACAAAATTTTAAAAAATAATTGCAAACTAACTATTTTTAATTTTTTTTAAACTCTATTAATGCAATAATATAAAAATTATTTTAAAATATATTTATTAACTAATTTTAATATTATATAAATTAATATAATTAATATTACTATTTTTTAGAATTAAAAATATATTATATAGTTAAAAATTAATTTATTATAGAATTTAGTATTGAAAGATGTTATTCTCTAGAATTATAATTATTATATAATTATAAAATAATTTATTAATTAATATATTATTTTTAGAATATAATTAGTATCATTATCTGAGGAAACTGTTTATTAGTTAATATAATATTAAAATATAACTAATATGCTATTTTTTAGGATTAGAGTTAGTGTTTAATTATGAATATAACTTATAAATTAATAGATTAATAGAAAAATTATAAAATTACATATAAGGTTACACATGTCAAAAAAAAATCTTATATATTAAAATTAAACATACATGTGTAAAAATATTAGATCTCAAAAATTAATCTAAACTACTTATTTATTGTCATAGACGCGAATTAAATTATCTTCTTATCACAATGTATTCAATTTTTGAGAAAAATGAAACATTGGTATTCATCGATTGAGATTTCTTAGATTTGGTTGGAGAACTCTATAAAACTCGTGTGGAACTATAAGGTTCGATCTCTACTTCCCTTCTTTGTAATACAAAAAGTTATTATCTAAATTTATACATCGCAACTAATAAATTAATTATATATAATTGATATAATATTTTATTATTAAAAACTAATGGATATATATTGATATTGACTATTCAATATTTTTTTTCAAAAGAAATCAATTAAAATTTCCTTAGAAAGTGAAATAATAATTTTGGTCAAACGTAAAAGAAAAATCAGCGTGCTATACATAAATTTTAAACTATAATAAATTAGTTAATACATGTTAATTGTATTATTTTTTTTATAACATATAAAATTGCTTAAAATTTTATTTTTTATAATTTCTAAATTTATTATGAGCTATAACTTTATTTTATTAATTTTATATGAAATACATGATTTTTAATGTAAAATTTAATTTAAAACTGCTATTATTGATGTGTAATCTAATTGAATTTTGAAATACATGTCAAAATATATATAAACAACTGTAATACAGACAATCTTGTAATTTAAATTTTTAGTTTACAAAATTTTCTTAATTATAAATATATATTATTATAAAAAATATTTATATTTGGCTATATTTTACTTTAATAAGTATTTAATAATATCATTTTATTTTAATAACTTTAAAATTTAATAGCCATAAAATATAATAATAAATAATAAATATAATAAAATAGTGACATTGTATAATTACTAATTTTTTAATTATATTTTAATAAAATATTTAATTATTTTATTTTATTTAGTTAATATTTGATATTAGAATGAATTTAATATTATCATTTTATTTTATTAGTATTATATCATAATAAATTATCATATAACAACATTAAAACTATTTAGGAGGGTGAAGGCATCTTATATATATATATATATATATATAGATTATACTGTTAAACGCATATTAACTATTAATTAATTTATCGGAAATGGAGTTCATTTTCGAAGCCAAGGTTAATCATTGGGGTCCTTTGGAAAACCCATTGGACATGTCCAGCCAAGCCCAGTAATTATATTTGGGCTCCTGTATTTATTACTCATACCCGCCACCGAACAACCAGACAATGGGATACATCAGTAATTTGGAAAGAGCACAGGGTGCAAATCAGGAATTTAACAACGTCAGCTAGAAAGAGCCAAGGCCTAAAAGAAGCTCGTCCTCATTATACACATTAAAAAAGAGTCTAGGTTTTTCTTCATTGCTTTCTGTGGCTCAGCGTTTCTTACAGGTAAACCCTAAGTTCCATTTTATGCCTCATATCTACTGCGTGATTTTACCTTTTAAATCTCTTTCTGCTCTTGCTTTTCGATTTAAAACGTATTATCTGTGCCTATTTTCTAGCATTTGTGATTCTATTTTATTTTCTCCTCTGTAATGCCTCTCAATTTTACTTATCTATGTTGATAGAAGCTCTTAATATTCGATCTGATTGTTTGATTGTTGGGTCGTTATTTGATTTTAAGCATTAGTATTTTCAGGAATCTAGCTAGGGTTTAAGGTTTTCTGTAATTAGTTATGTATGTGTAAATTTCTTTACGTTGTCAATTTCTTTTAGCTTCTTTTTTAAATCTCGGATTTAGCACTTACTGTAGTGATATACTGGTGTTAGTGTACGGGATGTAGCTATTTTAGCTCTTGGTATAAATTAAGGGTATGATTATCATTTTTTGCGATTTTATGCGATAGCGCAATTTCGGATCTACTATGATATGCTTACTCATTGTTTTAGTATAGCTAGCTTTCTAACTTAAGTTGAATTGGAGAAAAATTCAAGTAAACCTTATGTTATTATTTATGGATTTTTTATTTCCTGACTTCGGCTATTTGCTCTTTACAGCTACAGATATAAGTTGGTTGTGGTTTTAGTTGCACATCATATTATTTTATTGGTTATGCTCTCTTGAGCTGCCAAAATGGGGAAAGAAATGGCAAAGAGGAAGAATCCGATGGTTTTTATGGACGTGTCTATTGATGGTGACCCTTTTGAAAGAATGGTTTTTGAGGTAATGTTATTTTAACTTATTTTTAACCAGGTTAAAAATATAGAGAATAGAGTGCATTACTCCTGCATCTATAGGTCTTTTGGTTATTTTTTTTTTTTCATCATTACATAGAGAGTGAATTTTTATTGACTTATTTGGGATCCTTAACTCTGCAGCTTTTCCCTGAATTTGCTCCCAAGATTGTGGAAAATTTCCGTGCACTTTGTACAGGTAACAATATCTAAATTATTTTTATAATAATGCCATGCCTGTAATAGTACTTTTATATACATAATCTTTTCTACTCAATCCATATTGTGATAAATGTTCTCGGCTGCAATGCATGCACAATTTTCAGCTTGTTAACTTTTATTCGTCTTTAATGGTAGAGGTGGGTATTGATTATAGGTCTTCGTATTGCTAATTATTCGCTTATTTCTCTGATACTTTTTGTTCTTTACATCTTCAGGGGAGAAGGGAATTGGTCCTAAAACTGGAAGACCGTTGCACTACAAAGGGTCCTTTTTCCATTGCATCATTAAAGGTTCCATGGCTCAGGTTTGTTGACACGTTTTATATAAATTATAGATGATTCTTACATGGCCTAGTACCAAAATTTTCTTCCATCGTTAGTTTTCTTGTTGAACGTGACTTAGAAGTGGTCGGTCTTTTAGTCAGTTACCCTTGTTTATGCTGTAGGACACAGGGCTGATGATCACGACTGCTTTTCTTGTGATGTAGTTTTAAGGTTGTACTTACTAAGTTGTCCATCCTTAAAATTTACTATGCTTCATAGCGTCCTAAGAAATTATTATTTTCATCCTATATGTTTTTCTGCTTCTCAGTGGACTGATAACTAGATTTATATTGCAGGGTGGCGATTTTGTTAAACGAGACGGTATGTATTCCTTGCTAATTTTGTTGTCATTTATTAATGTAAATACTTTGAATGATTCTAATTGATTTGTTTGGCTCATTTTTTATGTTGCATGGTGCCTGAAGTTGAGAATTAAGTACATAGTGTTGTCAGTGACTATCTTAATTTTTGATTGAAGTTATGAGTGTTGAATAACTATTACATATACTAGATAATTCACAAAATCTTAAGTGAAGAACAGCTATTTAATGTTAATTTTTTTTCTTCAAAAATCTTTATTCTAAACAATTGCAACTTCTAATATGAGTAATTGAATTAACTATAATTTATGTCTGCTCAAGATTCACAAGTTTCAACTTTTAGCTAAATGTGATGGGTTACCTAAGGCAGTGTTATAATTTAAGTTTGTCAGTGATGAAATTGTTTTTTGATTTCACAGGTTTTTCTACAATAATCTTAAGTTCATCGTCTTGTTTTTCCTTTTCCATTTTGCAGGGACTGGTGGAGAGAGCATATATGGGGGAAAGTTTCCTGGTGAGAATCCTACAGATTTTTTCCTTTTCAATTAGTAACTGTAAATCACTAATTATGGTTATACTGTTGGGTTAAAGAAAGAAAGTGGATGGAAATAATAGATCATATACATTAGTAGAACTGTGGGCTTTTCATTCTTTTTCCGGTTTAGATGTGTCATTTTGTTCTCAACTGCATCCAATTGCCAAAATAAGTTCTCATTTCTTCTTCTTTGGTCTTGAGATGTGAACATATTTCTTTTTAGACTTTGTGGAAAAATTGTCCTTTGCAAAATAGTCATTTTGGGAAATAGTGCTGTTTGTTAACTGTCTTTATTGGCATGTGTTCATGACCATTGGAATTATACCTTTGATAATTAATGAAGCAAGTAAAATTTTCCCCCAATTTAATTTAGTGACAAGTGATGTTTGTAACATTGATTTAGATGAATCTCCAAGGCTTAAGCATGACAGTCCTGGTCTTCTGACAATGGCGGTTGCTGATCGGGACACTTTAGGTTCTCAATTTATTATTACATTTAAGGCTAATCATCATCTTGACAGGTTGGTTGTCAATTCCTTGAAATTTGACTACTTTAAGGATTTATATTAAAACTTCCTATGTTTTCTTTTTGTCGATAGCTCTGCAGCGTTTTTTGCCAATTTTGTACGCTATAATCTTTGTTTCTGTGGCATCATATAATAGGAAGTATGTGGCCTTCGGAAAGCTTGTGCAAGGAGATGAAGTACTGAAGAAAATTGAAAGTGCAGGTGATGAAGAAGGGAGACCAATGGTAACAGTGAAAATAATCAATTGTGGTGAATTTAAGGATGGTAAGATTCCTGGAGTCTTCTATCTTTTGCTTTTCCTTTTTTGAGTGTTATAATTCATTTCTTTTACATCTGTTTCTACAGAATAGTTTGTTTATTGTTTCTTCTATCTTCATACTTGTATTGACTATAATTTTGAGGGGGTGGATTCTTTTCCTGAAGTTGTGTCGAATTGTGTATTTTATTTTCTTTAGGTACAGACAAAAAGAGAGTACATAAACTGAAAGTGGGAAAGGATGCTGTGTCTGATTCCAACAGTCATGAAGCTCATAAGAAGGGAAAGCATAAGAAGTCTTCAAGAGAGAGAAAGAAGAAGAGAAGAAGATACTACTCATCTGAGTCAGAGAGCTCATCTGATACTGAAATAGAATCGTCATCGGAAGCTGATAGTGATTCTGACTCATCCATGTCCTCATCTGATATTAGTTCGTCAAGTGATGACAAGCGTAAGAAGCGAAAGAGATCTTCTAAGAGAGATAAGTATAAACGTGGAAAGAGAAGAGATAAACGACGTGATAAAAGGCGAAAAAGACGTGATAAGAGATCTAAACGTAGATCAAGAAGGTAGTTATACAAATTTTACTTTTTACAGAGGTTTTGATGTTCCTTTAGTTTCATATAAGCGCACAAAAGACATTTAAGAAATGAGAATTTTGGTCTTTGATAATGTGCTAATATGCTTTTAGCAGTATAATTTATAGCTTTTATTTATGGCAAGATATGAGAGCTAATTAGCTTAGTTGCTTTCAGTCTTGGAGCCTATTTAGCCTTCAGTCTTGCCCTGTTATACAGTTTAGACATCTTTTCTGTATTGCATAACCTTTTTTCTCTTGTCAGGGGGTCAGATAGTCCTACTGATGCTGAGAGCGAAACTGAAAGCAGCTCTGATGATGATGATCTTTATGCCCGTGTTAAAGATCGGAGGCTTAAAGACCCTTCCCTGAAAACTGGTAATGCTTGAAGTCATCTTATCTGCAATTGTTTTTTTTCCCCTTCTCCAGAGAGATTTCACGCGTTTTGAGCATCTTTTGCTGGTATTTTTTTAGTTCATTGTTTTTTTAGGCTGTACTTGATGCACAATCTTGTGTTCTCATTTTGAGCATAACCTTTTACCCTTATGACTTACTAATCCAATTCAATACTTTTGTTGGTTTCAATATAATTAACAAGAATCAACCTTTGATTATATGTCATCAAAACAAATAAAGTGAAACAATGTTTCCTTCCTTACCATCCTCCCTACCAAATGTAGACTTACTGAATATATGGCTACAACAGAATATGAGTCAGTATAATCCTTCAGATTCTTCTAATATTCATTAATAGTGTTGTTTGTAACCTGGAGTGTTGGGTCCATCACTTAGATTGTTATGCACTATCATATCACGCAATTGTTTTACCATTTGTTTTCTGTACTCTTACAGCTAAGGATCAGTCCCCTATAGTTTTGGAGGAAGAAGCTGCTTCCCTTCCCCATAAAGTAAGGGAAGAACCCAATATACCCGAAAAGGAAGGGGGTGAATCACCAAAGGAAAATGGAGGGCGGCGTAGCAATGGCATTCAGGCAGATGCTACATCTGACAGAAGTGAAGATAGACAACCTGATGTAGTAGATGATCACCCAGGCAAATCTAGGTCTACTTTCCATTCTTCTCACACCTCAGTTATTCCTTTATGCTTACCGATTCATCCAGATCCGGTATTTTATTAAAAGTTAATGAGCAGGAGCCGAAGCATGAGTCCCAAGAGGACCATGAGTAAGAGTATGAGTATTAGTCCCAGGAGGAGTCTGAGCAAGAGCCCAAGTGTTAGTCCGAAGAGAAGCATTAGCAGGAGTCGCAGTGCTAGCAGGAGTCCTCCACAAGTCTCTGGGAGGAGGAGTTTCAGCAGAAGTCCTGCTAGAAATGGGAGCAGCAGGAGTCCAGTTAGAAGTGTCAGCCGAAGTCCAATGAGGGGCAAAAATGCTAGAGATATTAGCCAGAGCCCAGTCAGATCTCATTTCCGGAGAAGCACAAGTAGGAGCCCTGTGAGATCCCGTTCTCGAAGAAGCACAAGCAGGAGTCCTGTAAGATCTCCACCTCAAAGAAGCAAGAGCAGGAGTCCACCTAGAGCACCACCTCGAAGATCAGTTAGCAGAAGCCCAGTTAGATCAGCTCGGAGAGTATTTAGTAGAAGCCCTGTTAGATCTTATCGGAGAAGCACCAGCAGAAGCCCAGTTAGATCCCGGAGAAGCATTAGCAGAAGCTCGGGTAGGGTTCCTTCGAGGAGAAGTGTTAGTAGAAGTCCAGTCAGGGCTCCAAGCAGGAACAATCGCCGTAGCTTTTCAAGGAGCCGTAGCCCTGTCCGAAGGGCAAGATCTCCTCCATCTGATCGTAGAAGTTTGTCAAGAAGTGTTTCCCCTGATGGGTCTCCAAAACGTATTAGAAGAGGGCGTGGTTTCAGTGATAGATACTCTTATGCTCGGCGATACAGAACCCCTTCTCCAGATCGTTCTCCTGTTAGATCATACCGGTATGGCAGAGGTGACCGTGATAGGTAAGCATAGAAATTTCCATGAGTTTTTACTTGTTTTTGTTTCTAGTCTGATTCTTCGTGATTGATGATATGTTTGACTGTAAAGTTCATATTTTGTCAATGCCTATGTCATTTGGTCTCTAACAGGTTGATATTGTGCTTTTAGATATTCAAGTTACAGAAGGTATTCACCAAGGCGTTACAGAAGCCCACTAAGAGGAAGAACTCCTCCCAGGTCTTTCATCTTCTTATGTTTTTCTATTCCAGCATGTTGAGTCTAGAAATGATTGGGGGCTTTCTCCTTCATCCCCTGATCTTAAATCTTTCAGCTCTAGAAACTCTTAAAATGATCCTTATGTTTTATATTTTTGGTCATATGAACTTAATTTCTTCTTTTGGCGCCCTTAGCAGATATAGAGGCAGGAGAAGCAGAACTAGAAGTGCATCTGTATCACGAAGCCCTCGCTACCGTAACCGGCGTTACAGTCCCAGTCGTAGCCCAGTTCGCAGCCGTTCCCCAGTTGATGCACCTAGATCTCGTGCCTCTCCACGAGGTGAGAGGCGAAGGTCTCCTTCTCAAAGCCGGAGCCCATCTGTATCAAAGTCTTCATTAGACTCTCAGTCCCCTAAAAGGCTTAGCAGAGACAGATCAAAGTCTTCATCAGCAAGTCCCCCTTTGAAGAGGGGTTTGGTGTCATATGAAGATGGTTCGCCTGACTCTAGTCAAAGGTGAAAGGAATGTAGTCGAAATGGTGTTTGCACAATTTTAGACTTCTGATAGATATTCACAAGCCCAAGTTTTCTTATGAACTGGGGGGCTTGCGTTTTTTGGCCGACTGGACATAAATTGTTGTTTTTACTAGAGGCTCTGTAGCTGCTTCCAATTTTCATAGTTATGTTTTAGGTTAATTTATGGTGTGTTAGAAGAATTTGCTTTTCTAGTAATAAAAGACTGCACGACTCGAGGATTAGGACGATGACTAAATTTGGTATTTTTTTGTACTGCAAGTTATCACAAGTATTCTCAGCTTGTTAAGAGCTCGGACTGAATTTTATTTGTTGTAAATTTTAGATGCCTTGGAGAAATGGGCCACTGACAATCCAGAATGTGATCAAGAAAGTATTTAACCAGGGAAAGAGAAAAGTAGGGGAGCAAATTTTGTTTAAATAGACCAATGTGGGAGGCATAGCTAACTGTGTGGTCCTTGGGACTGAAACTTGCCACTGTTAAACGTCGTCGGAAAGGCTTTCTCATTTTTTTTTTTTTGGTCTTTTCATCGCAATGTTACAGGTTATTTTGCTAGTTGCACATTAACAAAACGATAATCCTTCAGGTACTGAATAAAAGAACATCCAATAATAAGCAGCTCTTTTTTAACAAAGAAAATAAATTAGTATAAAAGGATAATTCATAGTATTTAAATAGTACCAATTAATTATAATAAGTTATACCATTTTACACTACTATTAATATGATTCAGTATTATCAATTAATTATTTAATTAGTATATCATTTGATCAGTATAAAATTAACAGCCTTAGAATAATTCTCATCTCCACTTATAAAATTTTTGCTATTATGTTGACTTGAGATTGTTAAAATAAAAATATATATTTTTTGATGGTTTGTTAAAATGAAAATATTTTTTTTGTTAAAATAAAAATATTAAACACAATAAAAAAAAAAGAATTACACCTCTAAAGATTAAGTACTTCTATATATTAATCCTGAGTATATAATTTTTTAATTTATAATCAAACTTCACTTTAATATTTTTAACTATTAATATTACCATTTTTAAAAGTATTTTAAAAATAAAATAAATAATTGAAAACTCTTTTCAAGGTTTTCTAAAACGTCTTCAAGAATTTCTGAAGAGTATTTATGAAAAAGGCCCAAACAAAAATATTACACGAGGTGGTGAATTTTGCTTGTAAACTTCCAACTATGTGATCGTCGAAACAATGAATATTAATGGCCAAATCAGAAGAAATGGAGGTTTTTCCAATGCCAGACATCGTTATTTTCTATTCTCCAAAACCTTCTATAATTAATAATTTCCTCTTATCATATTATTCCAAGAAACAGTTTGTGCAAGTCAGCCATTTTGCCTTGGAAGGCCCCTCTGGAGTAGCAGCAGAAACCATGTCAATAGCTAGGTCTCGGGAAACCATTGCTCAATGTGTTTCTGATGCACAATCAGACTCTATTGAGGTTCAACAGAAAGCTCTGCACACCCTAGCTTCCATGACCAAGGTCAGTCCTCACAACAGGAGCTTGGTTGCACAGACAGATGGCGCCATATCTGCCTTTCTCATGCTCACCGAATCTTCATCTCCCATCATTGAAACTCTTGCGCTAGCCATCCTCTTCAACCTCTCTCTAAATCCTGATCTAAAGCAGTCTCTTGCTGACATGGATACTATTAATCTCCTCAATTCAGTAATCGTCTCCTCAAGATCGCTACAATCAAGCAGGTTGGCTTCCTCTTTAGTCTGCAGTTTGGCAATGCTGGACAAGAACAAGGCTAAATTTGGGGTTGCAGGTACTATCCAGATTCTGGTCGATGCTGTTTCAGGACCTCGAGGTCCTGCTACTCACCATCTCCTCAGTTCATTAGCTGAACTCGTACAGTTTCACGGGAATTGCACAGTAGCCGTCCGTTCGGGAGCTGTGGAGGTACTTATCAGGATAGTGGAGAGCACCGGCGGCGAAGATCTAGCAGGAACATCGCTTGCTATTTTGGGACTCCTAGCAAGGTTCGAAGAGGGGCTGAATGCCTTAATAAGAAGCGACCATATCGTGAGTTGCATGGCGGATGTGTTAAAAGGAAGGTGCATGCTGGGCAAAGAAGGGGCAGCTGAGATACTGGTTCGTCTATTCGATGAAAGCGAGGATTGTGTTAGAGATGCTTTGGAGCTGCCAGAATTCTCAACTGTTCTTGCTGATATTTCAGTTAGAGGATCATCAAGGGCTAGAGAGAAAGCTGCGCAGCTCATGAAGAAGATGACAGAGGCTAGCTTGGATCCTTATTTTGATACAAATTCTATGTTTATACAATGGTACTAGAGCATATTACCTTTCTTAGCTTTCAGTTATTGTTTATTTACATTGCCAAAACTAAGAGATGGTGTGATTGTTGCTTTAGTTTCAATTACTATATCTTTAGTTTCAAGAATGACTAATTGAATACTAAGAAAATAATAACAATACAAATCACTAAAGTAATGCATGCCTCATATAAAATAATTATATAAATCATCATATTACTACACTTGTCAATACTTTATTTTCAATTTAAAGATAGCATACCACAAAATGCTCAAAATTATTATACTAATAGTATATGTTAATTATTTATCTAAATCATAAATATATATAAAACATTCAATATTAGAATAACAAATATCTTAAAATAATTAACAAATAAATGAACGTGTCATTATACCATTAAACCCAACTACTAACCTATTTCACTCACTTTTTTCTCTACTCCAATTTAACGCTCTCGTTTTTATTATGTATATAAGTATGTTTTCATATTTTAGTTGGAATGTTCCACTTCTTATTTTCAGGATAAAAAAGAATTTTTATAACCAGTAAATTAAATTACTATATATATATATATATATAAATTTAAGAGTTTCACTCCTAGCAGATTCCTTCATGCTGTAAAGAAAGCTGAGACATGAAATTAGCTTTGCAATTGAAATAGCAGAATAGACTGAGTTACCCTATTGCACAATTGAAGAGGCATGGAATTTGTACTCAATACATAAGACAAAGAACATGTTGGGTGAGTCTGATATTTGTTTTATTCTTCCATTTTACACCGTTCTTCAGAAAATGTTTAATTAAGTTATGATACAACATTAATTATTACTTAATTATTGTTTCAGACTCTAATTAACGATTATTATTTAAGCAAAGGAATGGCATCCCCATATATATATATATATATATATATATAAATTAAGACTTTCCAAAAGCAAAAAAGGAGAAGATTTGCTCTGATCCTATCAAGCATTAATTATAGGAAAAGCTAAAAGATTAAACTGTGATTCCCTTTGTATTAACATATGGGATTAGTTGAAACTCAAAAGCTCAAAAAAGAAAAGAAAAGCTGATGCCCTTAAAAACTCATATCAAATGAAACATTTTCTGAAGTAGCATATCAACTTTAAAATATTAATTCTTTTAAATTAGAACATCAACTTGTCATCTTTATAAAAGAATAACACTATATCTCATTGAAATTTAAAAATATATATTTATTTTATTTAAAAATAAAATAAAGTTAAAATAATAAAATTTTAAAAAATTTTAATATTATATATTATATAGACTTACTAATATAAAATTTATTTATTTATTAAAATTTAATTTAACTATTATGAATTCTATTTAAATTTGATTATATAAAATTTTAAATTAATTTTTATTTCATTAAAAAATACGTAAATAAATTTTATAAATTTTATAGATTTTAACAAAATGTAATATAAATTTCAAATTTATTAATACACCAATTAACATATTTAAAAAAAGAAAAAGAAAATCAATCGAGTGGCTAAGTGTTTTTATGTTTTGTAAAAGAATGAAATCAAAGAATGGCATCAGTGTTTTGATTGCACAACATCCTTGCGTATGACATTGTGACGTTTTATATGTAATATTTAATAAAAAATATTTTAGAAAATAAATAAAATAAAAAGGCATCTCCATATTCCCTGTGCTTTTGGTTTTCTTTTTAAAACTATATCACATATTCACATTGCTCCAGATTTATGTTTGTGTAGTTTAGACGTATTTAATCTTTTTGTATTCCCTTTTTAATATAAGAATAATAATAATATTATTTTAAATATTTTTATTATATAAAAGAAATTAAAAAATAAATATTTACATTTTCCATTGTTAGTCCCAATCCAACCTTCCTTTTATGATAATTATAAAACAATTTATGAACCTTGTAAACTTTAATTTTAACATATTCATATATATTAACTGAAAATTTAATATTGGGTTTTAAAGCTTTAGCTATAGCTAATTCCTTATTTTTCTTTTGGAAAGAGCAATAGCTAATTCTATATGCCTGATTAAAAAGATTGCATCAATCTCAGTAGATCATTTGTATATTAAAAATAAAAAATTATTAAAATTTAAAATATATGATAAAATTGAAGAAAAGAATTATTAAATGTAGAATATAATTTTTAAGAGGGAAACTGCCTGTGTTTGGAGGGCTTTTTGGTCATAAAAGAAAGAGGTAGCAACTTGCAAGAAACACAGAGCGGCTGCTGACACAGTAAGTCGTGGTTTTTTCTGTGTGCTTTGGAGTTTTTTCTCGGGAAAATATGAACAAGCAATAGAAAAAGTAAGGAAGGAAAATAAAAGTGCAAAAGAAAAGCTCAAATGCTTTATGGGTTTTGTTCCACACCAAGGTTTGTACCATAAAGCTTAAACCTTTATACCTTTCACTTTTACTATTAGATCTTCTATTTATATGTTCTACTTTCTTCTTCACTCCTTACTACTGTTCTTGAACGAAAGTACTTCAATTAACCATTTAAAAATGCATGCAAATTTGATGGGTTCTTTTCCTCGTTTCATTGTGCTTTGTATTTTTCGTTTATTGGAAAGGAACTAATGAGAAAATGAAAGGTTCTTTTTATTTTTATTGTATGTTTTTCAAAATGTGGTTAATTATATTCTTGGGTTGTTATAATTGAATTGCTTTACTTGTCCACTGTCCATGAGGAATAAATTCTCTTTCTGTCTGTGCATTGCAACCTGAAGAGTAAGGACTTTGTTTTGTTCATTTTTTTTTTCTGCATTAATGTGCTTTAATTTGTGTGGATTATTCGGTCATAAAAGCTTGCTGCTTTTTTTTCTTTTTTCCCTTATGTTTCTTTGCTAACTTTCTTTATCTATCTCTACTTTTATTGGGTGCCTTTCACTTTCTGATGATTTCTTTAGAAGGTTTCACACAGTGCATAACTGGTGTAAGCAAGAGGTGTTGATGTAGATTGATGGGCTGCATTCTGTTTTCACCTTATAAATAGAGGTGGTCAATTTTGATTATCTTCATTGCAGGAACTCAATCGAAATCATTCATTAATCATTAAGTAGTCCACACTGTAAATCGTTTGGTGGAAGACAATGAGCAACAGTACCTCCGCTATTGGTTCAGGTTAGTCTTTTGTGCCATTCCAATATATTGTATGAGTTCATATATATATTAGTCATCTCTTTGACATGTATGATTGTGAAATTTCAGGAAGTGGAAGTAGCGCGAAGACGTTTGAGTTTGGAAGGACCCATGTGGTCAGGCCAAAAGGACAACACCAGGCAACCATAGTTTGGCTGCACGGCCTTGGAGATAAGGGCTCCAGGTATAAATCAATATATCTTAGCTTTTCTGAGAAAAGATAAAATTCTTGTTGATAGTTTTGTATATGCATGTCCATCTCTGCTTGGTTTCCAGTTTGAAGCTTGGCAAAGAGTTTCATCTCTTTAATTGTCTCAGTAAATTAAATGTTTATTTTATAGTGGTAGATGACCATGGCATTCGTTTGTTTCTTATAGTTTTTCTGGGGTGCATGCATTGACAATTATTAAACTAAGACAGTGGGCTATTATCATCCGTCTATTTTAATGTGTTTATTCCTTCTTCACAAGTAGCATTGGCTGAATTTTATTCCCTTCGCTTTATTTTGAAAAAATGCCTTAAAAAGGGCATGGACTTGTTTGCACCAATAAAACTATGAAAAGGTGTGAATGTCAATGTGTCTTGTCTTGTTCTGGTGGAGAAATTTGGTCTTTAGTTAACTACTTGAACTATGTCTTTTTCTGGAAGATTCTTATGATGTTGATTTGATGGGAGAGAGCAACTATACTATGAGTTGTGTAAAACGTGATTAGTTGTCTTTTTCTTCCATCTTCTCTATTGATCTAAGCTATGTTGGAGCAGCCTGGAGTCCATATTTGGATATGCCAAGGCTTATAATAGGGGACCACTCCTTCTCTAGCTTCATTGACCTTTCAATTTGCAGAAAGTATAATTATTTCCAAATGACATAAAATGAAGCTTAAGTATTTCATTTTCCGTTTCCTATAAAAGGATTACGCAAATCAAGATGAGACATTTCAATTTTCATATAATATGATCTATGGCATTGCTGCTAAGACCTGGTGTTTTGTGGTCCCCCAAAATTTAGAGGTATTTCTCATGATATAATCATCTCTTGAAACTTTTGGAAGTGTCTTACTGAAAACTCTTACAATTGGATGCTTGTTTGTTATTCAAAAAGCTTGGAGGAACTATAGGGTGACTAATAGTTATTCCCATTTATCCTTTGTTTTGCAGCTGGTCCCAGCTCCTGGAAACCCTTCCTCTGCCAAATGTAAGGATGATTGTTATTTAGAATAATATGTAAATAACATGCATCATGGGTTGCCTTAGTACTATGAGAATATATTATTACCAATGAACCATAGAGGTGACATTTCTCTTATGGCTATTATGTGGCAGATTAAATGGATTTGCCCAACTGCTCCAACAAGGCCAGTATCAATATTTGGTGGATTTCCATGCACTGCTTGTAAGAACTCATCGGTCGATTTCTCTATTTTTTTTTGGTTCAAAAAAAAAATAGCTGAAATAAAGTTATTAATGGCCGCAACATTGATTACTTATCTCGTGCTAGACTTACATCACAGCTGGCAAGATTTTCTTTGTATCTGGCCTGAAGAAATTTAATGCTCTATTCATATACCATTTGCTATTATGCTTGTAATGAAGATAATCTGAGTAATATGTGCAAGTTATTTCAGGGTTTGATGTCGCGGATATTTCGGAAGATGCTCCTGATGACTTAGAGGGGCTGGATGCTTCAGCAGCACATGTTGCCAATCTGTTATCAACAGAGCCTGCTGATAGTAAGTACCTTAGAGCTTCAAGTCTCTTGTCCTGGACCTAATACATGCAGGCGTACACATAGAGAAGTTTAGTGCATCAAAATGGTGGAATTTATATGTCCTGGATACTATGTCACTAAAAGGGTTTTGAATTTATATTTTTCCACTTTGACTCTCCATCTTCTGTTTCTGCATAGTGAAAAAGAAGAGCTCAAAACAAGAAAGTTTTTATACGGAGCTCAAAACAAGAAAGTTTTTATACATCTCTTTTCCATTTCTCAGTTCTTTATAGATGTTTCAGGTTTGCTACTCTTATTAACTAGGTTTTCTAAATGGTGGATTGCATCTAGTTTTCCATTTCTTGGGGTTTGTCCCATGATTTGGGTGAGGTGATGCAGTGGTCTTTGCTTCTTAGTCTAGTCAATTGAACATGATCATTTTCCTTTAGAAAACTGCTACAGAGGATGCTTTAAGATAATGTTTTTTTTTCTCATGCCCTTCTACAAGTATGCAGACATCTTTGTCTGATGGTATTTTCATGGCTGAATAGCATTTAAGACAAAGCTAAAGAAATATCTATCAATATTTTCTTAATGAAGTGTCCTCTTGGGATTTGAACTTCCTATGTACTAGAAAAGGATTAGCTGGTCTTATTGCTTTAAATGTATTGATTGATACTTTAAACAATTTGATTTTGAATAATCTCAAAACTCACCAGATTTTACAGGGCTATGAGAGATTTCTATGTATCATATCCTGGAAGTATGTGTTCTTTAATTGCTTAAAAATATTGGCATCTGATTAATGTCTGTTCTTATGCCTAATTTCATTATATACCTTTATATTAAGGTCAGTTTATGTTGCCATGTCGATGCTCAGTAAACTGTTCTGTTCTATGGTATTAACTTCTATTCATTTGTTTTTGTAGTCAAACTTGGTATTGGTGGCTTCAGCATGGGTGCTGCCACTGCTCTTTATTCTGCCACATGTCGCGTTTTAGGACAATATGGAAATGGAAATCTCTATACCATCAGCCCAAGTGCAATTGTTGGTCTAAGTGGCTGGCTTCCATGTTCAAGGTATGGATTTGGAGTTGACTTACACATAAGCAGATCTATTTGCTAAATATGGCTATCCTTCTCTTCCATGTAGTCGAGCAATTTATTCGAAAAACTGCGGTTTTCCTGCAGGTCTTTGAGGAATCGGATGGAAGGGTCGCATGAAGCTGCACGGTCTGCCGCATCCTTGCCCATTCTGCTCTGTCACGGTTTAGGTACTTAGCATTCCCTCTCATTTTTTATTGATATAGCATTTTGGTTGTTGCATTAAACTTGCAGATTTTATTGATACCTCATCTTTCTTTTGTATTCTTGACATGCTCTCTGTCAATTGGACACTTCTGTAGCCTGTTGAGTATGCTTTATCAATCACTTTCAGACTGTGGCTGTGAAAAAGAAAATACCTTGATCATTTGCAGACTCAAATTTGCTTCGCAAAATGGTCTGAGGCTTAAGTATATGGTTATGATTGTTATGCTGAAAGAAAAAGGTTGGAGTCTGCTACAAGTGTCAGCAACTTTAGGGTAATTCATATAGCATAATTTGCTGGCAACTAAGAAGCAAACAGTACAAGGAAAAAAAGCTCCAATTTATTGGCTTCAATCCTTGATAAGGGATAGATAAAAATGGAATATCAAAGTATGCTTCAACCTCCAATGAAAGACTTGACTCGTCATTATAGAGAAGAGAAGCAAAATTTCACTTTTTATCTTCTAATCTTTGTAGAATACTTAAGATCCATGCATAAGGTGTAATCCACACATATACATGATTCATACGTTACATTTTGGCTGCAGGTGATGATGTGGTTGCATATAAGCTTGGAGAGAAATCAGCACAGACATTAAGTTCAGCTGGATTTCGAAATCTTACATTTAAACCCTACAATGGGTATTAATCTTCCTATCTCCTACCTGCAATGAGATATCCTATTTCATACATTATTATTCTTTGCAACTATCTTACAAATGCTAATAATTTGATACAGCCTCGGCCACTATACAATTCCTGCAGAGATGGATGAAGTCTGTAATTGGCTAACCACAAAGTTGGAGCTAGAGGGCTCATGATCATAAAGGTTAAAAAAGGTTGGTGAGGAAACGTGGATACCTAAGTAAATGTACTAGGATTAGACAAGCACTCAGGAGAGTAGATGCTTGGTGTGGGGTATAGGGTATACTGCATGGTTGAATTTATTACTCGTTTTTGGCAGCCAGTTTTGCTTAATAAACTGTTCTGTAATTTTTCTTTCTTCCTTTGATTTTATGGGTTACTCGTAGTTGGATGATATTAAGAGAATGGTGTTACTGTTTGTGGGGAATTATGCTTTAGATGGATAGTATTAGTGGAGAGCGGTAAAGGTCAGATCATTATATCTTGTTCCTCAAATCCAGGGAAGTTTATGAACTATTGAGTAATTACTAATAATTGTATCTGTGGTGATAACTGACATTGGATATGTAATATGATGCATAATAAAAGCTTGACAGGATTTATGTCCGAGTTGCTTTTGTTTATCACTGTTTCCTCTACCCTTTTGATGTTTGGATCGGAATGAAATAATGATAATGTCAAAGCTATACAATGGAACGTTTAGGAGTTGATAGTGCTACTGAGTGGTGTGTCACGCACATGCACTTGTCTTTATTATGCGAGGATTGATATCAGCTTTATGGCGGGCTTCAAGACGAAAGCCCATTTAAGTCCTGATGAGGCTTTTCTTTATCCATGAATTGGGGCGACGTACTAAATCCAACTATCCAGGACCGCTAAAATTAGGCGGGCAAAACAATAACTGTTTCATTTGTACTGAAGCTCAAATACATGTCATATTGTACGAGACAAGACGAAACAATCAACACTCTTATTCCATGAAAATTCCCATTCAACTTTCACCTTGAAAACTCTCACCAGTTGGTCACTATTCCCATTCAACTTTCACTTTCTGTTGAAATGTTTGCACCAAATTTGGAATTATTCAAATCCAATATTTTTGCAATAGCCCAAGACAAAAGTTACATATAGAAAACATGATCACATCTGAGAATGGAAGATAGAAGTTAAGTAGAGGAAACCTTGATTTCGTGAATTGGAAAAAGAGAAGCAAATATAAAGAAAGCCCCACCATTCATCAAACATCCCTACGTACAAGTACAATTTGAGGCAGGTCATTTAGAGAGCAGAAAGACAGAATATAAATAAATTTAATTGAAGATGAAACTCATTCAACTAGCATTAACAAAACTGACTGTTATTTTCAAAAAGGAAATAACAATTGAAAATGGGGAAAACGAAAAAAAGAAAAACTGAAAGAAAAAGGCTGCAAATTGATGATACTTTAGCAACAGCTCTTTTCCAATTTCATGCGATAATCCTTACATGTGGCCATTCACATACCTACCTGCCACGACAAAAATGGTGGCGACCATTGTGCTAATAATGTAATCCATGAAGATTAAGAGCAGCCCCATATCCAAACCTAGCACAATTTAAACCCTCAAATCATCTTTAAACTGAATTGCTGCTTTCTGGACCCTAAGTATATCCAACATTGCAACCTGAATTAGTATGCAAATGAATTAAGGCAGACTTAGCATGAAAAGGAATATATACGTAAATATGTATATATATACCTTTCAGATCAAACATGCAAACTTGGTATATTATTATAGGTTACAAGAAACACGACCCAGACTGACCTCAATTTTGTGGCATTTATAGCTGCTGCTTCTCTTCTCTGATGCCTTCAGAGTTAACGCAAGGGGTAAGAGGTGGGAACGATGGCACAGATCTCAATATGAACTTGCGTCCACTTTTTAAGCCTCCTGAAGAGCTTGACCGAAAGTCGTGGATATGATTCTGAGGGGGAGAGACTCGCTTTTTATTTGGGGAACTTGCTTTCACAGATGCACTGGGAGTGGAACCTTCCTTCAATATTTCTGGCGTGTCATCTTCTAAGATGTTATAAAGCCCACTATCAGAATCGTGCCCTTGAATTTTGTTCTCACCTAACCGAGTCATTGGTGTGATTGGTGAATTCCACCAGCGAACTGAACGACCAGATGGGAGTCGACCACTTCCAGGGCACAATTGGAATCGTGAACCACTACTCCAGTCTCTTGTTTTTGACGAGGCTGAAGAACCCAGAGTCACTGTCATGGGGTTTGTCAATGGATTAGGGTCATATATATCAGCAAGTGCACTGCATTTTGATGAGAATTGGCTCATCATTTCAGAAACGTTATAATCTATTCCTTGGTCACAGGAATCTATGTCCACAGTTTCTTTACTTGCTTCTGGAATCGTGTCACAATATCTTGAAGACCTTGTAGATTTTGCATTAGATGGCAAGATGGAAATGTCGGATTCAGGTGACGGGACATGTCTACTGGAACTGAGTGGGGACTTGGGCGTGCTCTTCCCGTGGCTAAAAAACAAACAAAAAGAGCGGGAGCAATAAGAAACTACAGAAGTTGAAAAAGAAAATTCTAATCCCGTAATTATAAAGGCATCATCATAATCAACATAACTTACTCTGAATGCTGGAATGATGGAGTTGAGGGTGTGAGGTTGTGGAGATCATACAATTCGGCAGGTAAAAGGTCTTCATCGGTTGCCACTATTGCCAGCTTATCATCAACTCTGCCTTCCAATCTTTCCTCACCGACTCTATCACTCACTGTCTCTTCAATAATACCATATTCTGAAAACAAAAAAAGGAAAAAAGAAAAGAAAGAAAAAAACTACATCAGAAACCATTTCACCTTACTTTCTTCACTTGCATAACTGTTATTATTCCAACTCCTGTTTCTGGTTCAGGCAAACACCTCTGCTACGATACTACAGGGAATCCCTCTCCACAATATAGTTCAGTGACTTTCCATATTATTTACATCAAAAGTGCATCCACATCTAAATATACCACCTTCCAAGGTACAAGCAAAAAAAAAAATTCATCTATAAACAACTTTAAACATAAAGTTGTGCACTTTTATATCTTACTTTGTCCAGTGAATGAGATCTGTACAGGCAGATGCACAAGTAGAACTTTTTATTATCGTTTTACATCCAATGATGATGCTTAAAAGAATCGAGTACAATTCCTCACCCTCTTTCCTGCCATACCCATTTTTGCATCCCTCACATCGGCATTCACTGGAGCATCCAACATTTGCCTTTTTAACATGAAACATAGAGCATAGTTAGGAAATAGCAAATGGCAGATGTAATGTCGCAGATGATGAATTAACATAATTCTAAACCTGATAGCATTCACAATATTTTTTCAGACACATTGACTTTTTGCAATTGCAACCTCTCTTGTGCCTTGATAAGGATGGCATCGAGCTGCTTCTATCTTCCTGTGAAATTTCAACAACATTACAAATTCTCTAACTGCAAAGTGGATTGGAAAGAAACTGAATAGAGGATTGAGTACTCTGCTGGCTGCAAACTCTTTAGCATGCTGCACAATTTTGGGAGCAAAAGCAAGTGGGTTACGGGATTCAATTTGTTGCCGAGTCTCAAGAACTGTGTCTTCATATTCAGGTCTATTGAAGCAGTCTTGGCAAGCACATGGGTCAGCACAATAGATTCCAGCAGCAAAACAATCGCAGTATCTGGTCAGGTAGGTTTACTAATGAATATACCAGTAATATAATAATGCGAATATCAACTATTGAGGAGAACTGTGATGCACTCACAGTTTCAGGCATTTAGTCTTCTTACAGTTGCAACGCTTGCAACCATCACCATCAATGCTTAATGATTTCTTCCTAAAGTATCACAAACGAATTAGTGATTATTTTAACATGAGAGAAAATAGAAAATGCAAAACACAGGAAGTAGCAAGCAAACTTGCCTTCTTTTTTTTGTTGGGCTTAATTGGCTAAACTCCTCAAAATTGTCAGCATGCTCTAGCTTGAAATTTCTCCTTTTTAGTGGAGTTACATGATGCACAAGTGGCTGCAATATATTTAAAGATTCTGCGGTGTGAAATGACTCAGAACTGGCAGCACCTGCAGCTTCGGAATCCTGAGCTTCAAGCAGCCTGTCTCCAGCATCCTGATGGCAGCTCATTATAGGGGTAGACTTATTGCTTTCCGCGCCACTGTGACCCATTGGCATAGCGGTGACAATGCTATTTAGATGCAAACCAATACCTGATGGCTTGGACACGACTACTAGAGACTTTCCACTAAAACGAGGAAACATGGAAGTTGTTGGTTCAGATAGGTTAATCATTTTCTTGTGAGAATAGGCAGCTATCTCTATATAAGATGAATCCAAGTTCTCTAATTCTGTTGTGGAAGCAGGTGATCCAGATCCATTTACATTGTTAGTTGGATCTGTAGAATGGATCCTGTTCAAAGTAATTTTCTGTCGAGCTTCTTCGAATTGAAGGCAGCGCCTGCTCATGCCACGTTGGAGTTGACCGGCCTACATTTTCTGCCCCAATTATTCTATTGCAAAAATCAAATCCTAGTGTGATTTCATAACCAATGAGATAAAAGTCTTTTATTTCCTTTTTCCTTACTGAATGTGCAGCCACTTACAAACATGCACTTAATAGATTTGTTTTTTCTTTATTTTTGCCTTACAGAAGGTTCGACCACTTCAACAACCTAAAACAAAAACAAAATTGTAGACTCCCAGCTCAGCACTATATCATCTGATGATGGTTAAGTACATATGGCCGTGATTTGAAGAAGACAAACAAAGAAATTCGAAGTACTTGGTATTCACCCTTACAAAAGGTTTCTTCCTATCCATTAACTGTACAGTATAGCAGAACTCCACATCATTCAGTTCAAAAAAGAAAAAGAAACCACATCGTTCACTTTTCAGAAGACTTTTCTAACTTGGCCACCAACATTCATTCCATTAAAAAAGATAAGGAATCTAATGCATTCTCATGACTGAATATTTTTATGTTAGGAACTAGAACAAATCCTTAAATGATGTACATAACCAACTTGGAATGTAAATCAAGATAGAGTATTTCTACCTCTGGATCACGCTGTCCAATATTCTGATTGGCTCTATGAGTGGTGGCCGCCGCATTCTCATCGGTGTCTTCGTTTGCCTGAATAATCTGCAAATATTTGGGCCAAAATTATGGCTAACAATTACCTTCTGCATTCTATAGTTCAAACAAAAACTCCTACAACGTGCTCATTTAAGAAATAAAAAAAGAACTATATTACATGAGTCCCTAAACCATCACATTGCTTATTCTCAAGAGCATGGTCCACAGGCAAGTCAGACTCAATATTTTGGCATTCATTAAATGGCTGTTTGCTACCACATTTTTCTTCTTCGGCTTGACGCAGGTTAATTTCAATAGAAGGCTGCACTTGAGAAGACTTGTCACCTTGCTCGCAAAAGGCCTACAACATATTTATATTAGCTATCATGTAATTTTCTCTTCACAATTTGATAATAACTTTATACTAATTGGTCAAACCATATTGATGAATTAAGCACATAATCAGATTGTTTAACCTTTGAGTTGGTCAAATTCACACAGTTTGCACCATCCACATCAACAGGGTCATTTAAGTATTCATCAATACAGCCTGAGGAACTGCCAGGTTGGTCTAGGGTGGAGTTTTTAACAAAAGTTTCCTTCTGGGTGTCGGTGATCAGCCTGCTGTGATGGGCAACTGAATCCTCAAAATCATTTGAATGATCAACTAATTTCTTTCTTCTATCATCATTCTCTGGCATTTCTGCACTGGATATCTGACAGAGTTGTGACCTAAGGACATGTAAACAATATTTCAATAGTTCATATCCTTGAGATGGGAAAACAACGAATTTTCAAGTAAAAACCTTTGCAAGAAACTAGTTCCACGCTCTGGTAGTGTACGTGGTGATGTGAATATAAGAGGGGGAGAACTGAGTGCTCCAAATCCTTGTGCTCCATGTGCAACTTTAACAGGCTTTATAGGAGATAAATTGTTTATGTAATTTAAAAAGGGAGATTCCTGAAACTCAAAGCAACAGACGTAAACACATATTTACAGTTGCTTATGGGGAAACTAAAGCCTAACAATATCAACAATAATTTGAGCAATGACAACAGCACCGAACCCTAACCATCATATTAGGTGTAATAAAAATCTAAAGGTGACTTCTAAAAGAAAATCTTGAGCAAGACAAAAAAAAAAAACATGTAATTGGAAGCCTTGAAAAAAGCGATTACTTGAACAGAAGAAGAATCTGATAAAACCACGGTGGAGGCGGCGGATATGGAGGTGGAGGGGGAGGTGGAGGTTTTAGCAGGAGTATGGGATCCCATGAAATAAAACCCTAAGTTTGATAGGCCTAAAGACCAATCTCTGCATCTTTCCCTATCACTCTCTTTCTCTGTCAATTTTGCAGTAGACTTCCGATTTGATTGTTCTGTACGTTGAAAGTTGAAACCCAAGGAAAAAAAAAATTATTAGTAGAAAATAGAAATATTTCCTTTTCTGGTTATTTTATTTTTTATTTTTGTTTTTAAGATAGAAAGGGATAGAAAAAAAAAAACAGACGGGAGAACCGTAGCCTACGAAGGCGGGGTTTTGAAAAAGTGAGTTTCGGGCGGGAATTTCTTTTTTCTTTTAACTTCTACTGGTTTTTCTTTTATTCTAGGCTGGGCCTTTTATTTAAACGGGCCATTTTATAGTGATAATGGGCCAGGCAGTTGCTGATTGAACATAAGGCTAAGCGGGCCGGTCCTTCACATTTTAGACAATTTCTTATTCCTTTTATTTAATTAATTATGTTTTATGTTAATTGTAATATGAGTGGACGCATATTATTCTTTTAGTTCTTATTTACAAATAAGTTTAGTTTTAAGAATCTAAAATAGAAATTGAATGTAGAAAGATATCAGTTTTGGGAAGTATAAATTGAAGCATTATTTAATTGTGTGTATAACAAAAAGATATTGGAAGAATAAAAAGTAAAAACTTCTATCGTTATGGTGAGAACATTTTACATTTTGTTTCTCTATCAACTCACGTGCATGCAACTCAAATTCACGTATTTTGCGGATTTAGAAGGAAAAACCTATCTTATCATTAAAAACTTCTCCTTTGTATTTCAAAATTGGTAAAAAAATAATAGATAATAACTGAATTCAAAGTTTAATTTGAATTTTGATAATTGTTGATGAGGATTTGAAGTAAGTAAGTCAAATCTGGTTTTCTAAACTCATTAATTACCTACTTTTTGTTTGAAGAGATTATCAACTCTGAGATAAGAACATGAAGTCAAACCAAGCTATTAACAGAAACCTAATTTTTTTGTTTGAATAGTATATCAACTGTAGGATGAGATTATGTCTCATGCATGGTTTAAGAAAATGAAGAAATGCAGTTGACCAGGGGAATGCAAAAACTTATCATTGTGCTCTTAAGATTAACTTCAGTCACTGTCTAAAGTAAATAAAACAAAATGAAGATCTTGAGGCCATTTTGATTTAAAAATACATGTTAAATGAGCAGTGGGGGCGGGTTGGCATCTTGTAATTGGGAAGATTAAAGGAAAAAAAAAAAAAAAGAGAAAGTAGAAAGAACAGAAGTGTATAAATACGTTGGAGGAGTAATGGGTTTAGTCATGGTCATGCATGGAAGCATTTCCCAAAGAGAATCGAATCAGTCTTCTTTGGCCTTTCCTTTTGTTTTGCTTTTTTTTTTTTTGCTTTTTCACAGTTTGCTACAGCTTTCTTTAACATTCCCCAAGAAAATGGTGGGTGATATCTCTTATGTTTATGGGTTTTATTTCTTTTTAGTTTATTTACAAAGATAAAGAGAGAATGAACACCATTCAAAAACTAAACTAAGAAAGGAATAGTAGAGAATATTGGAGAAGGAAAAAAGAAAATGACAGTGAAAAAGCCATAACAGTGATGAAGAAGAAAAAGGAACCAGGAAACAAAAAAAAATAAAATAAAATAAAAAGATGGTCAAAATTTGAACCTCGAAGACTTCTCTTCCATCATCAATTTCGACTATCTTTATCGAAATTCTACCTAATTTCCCTCTAATTTTGAACCTTATATTCCCATAATTATGCAGCTTCTTTCTCTTCATTTCCTGAATCAAGAAATCATTAACATTATTAAAAAAAAAAAACATATTTGTTTTTTTTCTTTAAAAACGAACTGAAGTTCTCAATTTCTTGAAATTGTTGACAAACTTTTACTTTAGCTTTGCCTACGTTCAGTAAATCCCCCTCTAAATTACCAAAACTGACATGCACGAGTGACCCCAATAAATTATATTATCCACACACTCTAAGACCCAAAATTTAATAATTACATAATCTGATTTCTAAATTTTATAAAGATTGGCATCAACCATTTAAATTTTTATGGCCAATAATGATGATCCATAGTGGCAGAAGATTTACACATATAATTCCTAACTCGAGTAAAGATTTAGATGCTTGATTGAGTACCACAAATATATGCACTCCAAAAGGAAGATTAGACTATCCAATAATTGAAGAATCTACACTAAATTTTGCTTTCAATTTGTCAGTAAATTATCCCCTAAAAATAGCATCATATACATATTGAGAATTAATTAAGAAGAAACTATTTTGCAGAAATTATTTAAAGAACAAAAAAAAGAAAAGAGTCTTAAAACACTTTTGACTTGTCCCAAGAATTAAGTTCAAAGTACGAACTCAAGTAAAAGGAATATTAAAAAAAAAATGAAAAGTAAGCACCATTTTTTATTGTATAGTGACTGCTACAGGAGGTTATATGCGTGGGTATATATAATATATTATTGACAGGAGACATGACCCCTCTACTGTTCTTCAAAGATAAGAATAAGGGAATGTGGGGTATATGTTTTAAGGGTTTCTCTTTTATTTAATTTTGAAGATATGTGGAATATTCAATTTGTCTGGTAACAACTAGAGAATTTCGCTCGCTCCTCCTTGTGTAGTACTCCTGACTCAAAAAAACTTAAGATCTCATTCTCTCTGTAAGCCTACTTTGCTGTGTTGGACACTGATTCTATTTGCCAAGACAGAATTTAGAGGGCCCTAAATGCCACAGTCAAAAGGTTTTTTCTTTAGCTCAAATTTCTACAGAAATAAAAGATATTCAGTGGCTTGTATATGTTGTGCTTATAGGTTGCAATGCATACTTTACGTGGGGACATTAAGACATGCAGTCTTAGAGATATTCATCATTTGCAATATCCTTCTTGCTTGATTTACTTTACTGTGCATAAGCTATAGTTTTGCCAAATTTTTTATATCAAACCTAAGAATATCTAGTCATAAAATTTAATGGTTCCTATTTTCAGATTGTGCTCGCAGTATATAACATTGTTGCACCCATATTAGGTGGAATAAGGTTCTGTGCTTTTATATGTTAGAATACATTAAGATAATGGATTCCTAAATGCTATATATATGGATGCCTGATTATGATCATGATTCGTGATATTCTAATGAACCTAGTTATACCTAGTAAATAAAGCAAAATAGATATATATTACAGTGCATATTTTATATTATTATCATTTTACTTTTACTTAGATAGTTGATGATAAAGTAGTATAATTTACTTCACTAAAACAAATGAATGTTATTGCATAACAAGATTAATATAATTAAAGAGGGTAGTTATGGAACTTGGATGAGAAATATGTTTAACAAGATTAATGTACTCATGCCATTGCCAGTTGCCACCTCCAGAAGCCCTAAAAAGGAAGGGTAAGTGTAGCTAGAGCTTTATCAATTATTGAATATCTTTTATCTTTGGAATCTGATTTCAAAATTTCTTTATCTCTTTTTCCAAATTTAGTCACTTGTGATTCCACTGTTCAAGGAGCCAAAGTGAAGAATATTATGAAAAAGAAAGCCTAAACACAACCTCTACTGGCTACCCTCTCTCAATTATCTCACCCCATTATCGAGGCCTACACAAGTATATAAACCCCCTTAACCCTTTACCTAAATCACAAACAAACAATCACTTGTGTGTCTTGATTCTACTTCTAGATAGTTTCCACCTCATAACTGTACGTACATACTGGTCCTTCTTCCTTTCAAATTCTGTGTGCTTGCTAGCTCAAGGTGAGTCACCCTTGAGACAACACTTCCTATACTTTTGTTTTCTTGTTTCTTTCTTTAGTCTTTTCTTCTACTTCCTAGCTCTAGTTAGGATACGTAGTCAAACATTTTTCTTTCAAAAGTTCAAAATAACATTAGGATATTTGCTATCTGGCAATATAATACACACACACACACACACACACACACACACACAGAGATACTATATTCTCGTTTAATACTAATGTATAGTCCTGTTTCCTCGTTTACTTTGTTACACTTGGAGATTTTAGAGAAAGAAGAAGATGAGCAGACCAGGAGACTGGAATTGCAGGTCATGCCAGCACCTGAACTTCCAAAGGAGAGATTC
This sequence comes from Ricinus communis, assembly GCF_019578655.1. NCBI lineage: Eukaryota > Viridiplantae > Streptophyta > Magnoliopsida > Malpighiales > Euphorbiaceae > Ricinus > Ricinus communis. The sequence continues at coordinate 31,856,155 of NC_063258.1, forward strand.
ATGCCAGCGTTGTAGAGAGCCAAGGCCTGGAGAAAGAGGTGATCATTATAGCAGTTTTGGGGGGCGAGGGAGCTCATCTTTTGGGTTTACAGGGCCTGATGTTAGGCCTGGTGACTGGTATTGTACGTTCGGTAACTGTGGAGCTCATAACTTTGCAAGCCGTTCCAGCTGCTTCAAGTGTGGTGCATCCAAGGACGAATCTTCTGGTGGATTTGACGGCGAAATGTCAAGGATGAGAGGTTTTGGCTTCGGTAGCGGCAGCACCAGTCGCTCAGGATGGAAATCTGGAGACTGGATCTGCACGAGGTTATTATATACATTATGTATGTTATTCTTTGATCATATAAATACAGCACTTGAAAGAAAATGGAGTCATGCATGTATTTTAATTTGTGATAGGTCTGGGTGCAACGAGCACAACTTTGCTAGCAGGACTGAATGCTATAGATGCAATGCACCAAGGGATTTATCAGCTGCCAACTCTTCATATTGATCATAGATTTACTATTTTTGCGGTAAGGAATAATTGATAATTATTTATTATTATAATGTACGTCCTATTTTTATAGCTTGCAACTGCTTAAGAATGGAATACTTTTTGGCTTTCAGGGTACTGAATGGCTGGAGTACTGCTGCAAGGAGAGAATCGAGACGATTGCTACATGCCACATTTCCAAGATTGTTCCCTTTTGGCCCTGCCTTTATTTTTCCTTCTTTATTTCGATCGGTTGTTTATCACTTTACTATTCTGCTGAGGGGAGTTTAATTGGAAGGATCGATGTTTGAAATACTTATTAAAAACTGCAGTAGAGAGATGCATCAGCTGTCACTTAGTATTTCATGATCCTTCTTATTTATATACATTATGCGGAAACTAATGTAGTCCTGTGATATGAATATATGAATATATATATATATATATATATATCGAGTTTGTGTTTGATAGTATTTTTATTCTTTTTTTTTTATTAATTTGACTGTAATATGAGAATCAAACTCATTCAATGACGGAGCTAGAATCTCAAATTGGAAGCTAATGTAAAAGATTGGCCAGGATTGTATTTTCTAACAAATATAATGAGATTCTAAAATTAGTTTAATTAATTTCTAACTTGTAAAATGGTAAAATATTATTTTAAAAATCTTAATACAGTTATATATTTAAAATTCGAACTTAAAATTTTAATTAAATTAGAAATTTAATTATTAATTTTTAAAATTATTTAGGACATGAATATAGTTATGCATAAAACTTCAGAAAACCAACATATGAAGCCTAGTTATAAAGGTGACGAAATTACAAAGTAAATTTCACTTAGAGCTTAATTTTAATCCCAAACAGGCCACACTGCCCACATTGATTCTGGCTTTGCTGAAAAAGTAAATCGAGGGTTCAGTCGATCATTGATAAAGGCATTTGTACAACTTCTGAACTCCCATTAGCTACTGCAGCTACTACAAAATAAAAGATAACCAAAAGAGCTATAATATAATCCATGTGTGTTCTAGAATTCTCCATTGCTGTCTAAAGAATTTTGGAAGCTTTTTACGTCTTTGAACCTTCGTGCGAAAAGGGAAAACTTGTGGACTGTGACAATGTGCATGTAAAAACACTAGCTAGTGGTTGCACAACCAATGCATTCGACGCGAATCTTAATAGAAAATTTATATTTTGTCTGAATGCTATATCATCATCTATATATCAAATCGATTGATAATTAATATATATATTTATTAATTTTAAATAATACAGCATGTCTCAATCATTTAATCTTAAAATATAAAATACTAGTTGTAATTCATGTTTGATTTATTTAATTATTAAAAAATAATCATCAGTCGGATTTGTTAAGCTTTATGAATTCAATAAAGTTAAAAACTTTTTTTGTTGAAAAAATGAAATTAATTGTTTTTCTTTTAAAGTAATTGATTGGGATAATTAGATTTAGTTCAAAGGGGCATTCTATTATTGTTGTTTTCATGCTGCTGTTGTTTGTATAATCTTATCAACTATTGGAAGTTTGCAACAAAGTGAGTAGATTGTGGTGAGCATATTTATAATGCAATTAGAAGTAAAGAGTGGAATTCAATCACATAGGATTCCAAATTCTTTTAATTAATAACAACTTTCGTGGGTTCCCTCATTGACCTCTTAGGGTATTATGTTTAACATTTATTTTAATAAAAAAATCTTAATGGTCAAAAAGTAACCACACATTCATTAGTGTCTGCTACTACACTCCATTATATAGCTTTTAGCAAGATTCTTTGTTTTACTTTAAGCTTATCTTTATGTTACCTCATGTGCTTTGTTGATGTTAGTAAAGTCAAGTACTTACCATTTAATCATGTCAATTTCTGAACATCTCTCTCTCTCTCTCTCTCTCTCTATATATATATATATATATATATGCTTTCCTTCTTGTTTTTAGAGGTTTTTATGCCATTTATCACTGCCTTGCAATCATTATTTTCGTCCTTATGGTACTCATATATACTTCTTATTATTGTCATTATTTTCTTAGAGCAATGCACAGAGAAGAAGAAGAAGAAGAAGAAGAAGAAGCTAACTAATAATATTAAAATTTGAACTTAATTTGACTAAAACAATAATTTAGCTAGTTACTAATCAGTTTGGCCTCGAGAGCGCAAGGTGTATTTCACACAAAAAAGCACTTACATTTTTTGAGATGTTACAAAAATCAACGACTTTATTATTTTATGTTTAATAACTTTAAAGTATAAATTTTACCATTTTAAAATATTCTTTAATTCTTACATTCAAACAAATAAAATTTTTAAAATAATAATTGGGTTATATTTAATAAATTGATTCCTGACGCTAAATGCAGAATAAAATAGTTTTTTTGAAAAAAAATTGATTTTCTCACATATATATTAAATAACTATATTTTGACAAAGAAATAAGAAAAGATTATATAACACAATTATTTCAAAGTTTATGCCTAAAAAGACATAACATTGGTTTTGTAGAGAACTCAGGAATGAAATTAATGTGAGTCCAATAATAATGCATTGAGAAAATATTAAGAGGGAAAAGACAATTGATGGAGGGCGTTGCTGATAAAAGAAGAACACGAAGAACATCTTTAATGATGGTTTTTAAATGTCAGTTGGGCCCAATAAATAGTATAAGAAACAGCCGAAAAAACAAAAACATTTGAGGGGATAATTTTGAAGTGGAAAAGAGTTGAGAATTTTAATGGAACACTGTTATAGTCAATTGTAACCAAAAAAGAAAAAGGAACCTTTTTTTTATCCAATTCAAGACACGAACAAATTTACTTAAAATTACTTTTTTAAAAGTTATTTTCTTTTTCTAACTTTTATAAAACTAAGCATGCTCGAGTCGTATTAAAGTTTTTCCCTTTTACTTTCTTTATCAACCAAACAAGTCCTACTATTTTTTAACACCCTTTCACAACTTTGAGCACATCCATTTATTATTATTATTATTAGAAAAAAGGTTCAAATTTACCCCTAAAGTATAACCTCAGGTACAGATTGGCCTTCTATATTTTCTTTTAGCCAGTTGCATATAATATCTCGCCAATAAATGAAATTCTTAAGCCCCTATATTGGCCTGTTAATAACGGAGCTGAAGAATGGAAGAAACTTCCATTAAATACAACAGAGGTGTTCGATTGTCTGCGAGTTATTTCTCTTTCTCTTTCTCACCCTCACCTGTCAACTTCGGCGACCCTTACTTTCGCCTATAATCTTCCTCAAACCCGTCAGTTTAATCAACATCAGGCCCCCTTGACCTTTAGCGATCGGAGTTGCAGCATCCTTCCGCCGTAAAATCGAGCATTAATAGATATAGGACGCGTTGAACGGTTGCCATTGCTTGTTCCAGTTGTTGCAAGTGTCGTCGGCATGTGGGACTGCTGGAAACCGACTCCCCACCCTTGATAATGCCTGCCTAGAAAGTCTTGGCCGTCAAAATCGTTGTAGGAGGAAGAAGGCCGCGTGCTGCAGATGAAACTTCAAGTAGCTGATTCGCGGCGACAGCGAGGCTTTAGGCGATAGAAGTTGTATGGTTGGATTCTTTAACGTGTACTGGTTAGGCCTTTATTCTTCAAACTGCATTTGCAAAAACAATTCAAAAGCTTCAATATCAAAATCATTTACAGTATCCAGATATAGAAATAAACCATATGAACGGACTCCTCATATTTACAATACCGAGAAATAACTCACAGACAATCGAACACCTCAGTTGTATTTAATGAAAGTTTCTTCTATTCTTCAGCTCCGTCATTAAGAGGCTAATAGAGGAGCTTAAAAACTTCGTTTGGCGAGATATTATGTACAACTGACTAAAAAAGAACATAGAGGGCTAATCTGTACTTGAGGTTATACTTTAGGGACAAATTTGAACATTTTCTCTTATTATTATTATTATTATTATTATTATACTAATATTTTCACATTTATCTTTGTACTAATCATTTTCCTTCATTTCTTTTTTTTTTTAAAGGCAAAAACTAACTAAAATTATCCAAAGTATTTAACTAATGTTATTCTTGGATTATGTCACGCCAAAAATATATAAATAAGATGACAATAGACCATTTCTTAATTTAATTAAAAATTTAAAATTATTATTAATAGTAAAATTAAATATATTTTTTAGTTTAATAATTTTAAGCGGGGTGGATGATAGTGTTATTTTATTAAAATTATCTTAAGAAATTTAAATGCAGCCCGCAGTATTCATGGCGTATTGGATATTGCTTTTTCCCTGGATTGTTTACCCTTTGGCTTGAATTAATAATTCAGGCTAGAATCTACAAACTTTTGGTTTTCCAATTTCTAACCGCATAAAAATCTGTGGAGCCAGATCCGATTCTAACAAGCAGCAGCGTATACTACTGTACTTGTTCATAGCACTTTGTGACGAAACCATATGATACCAGATTTTTGTTCTTCCAGGAACCCACCATGTAAAGATCAATAGGGCATTTCCTAAAGGCGTTTACTGAGTTATCTTGACAACAATACATGTACCGCCTAGTGGAATTATGGCCTGCCTGGCCACCGAAATCCTTGCCGGTAAGACGCAACCGAGTGTTTCGACCTGCACTTGGTTGCTGGTAAATGAAGCAGTCCTGAGATCATAACCACAACAAATTAGTACCAATTATTATCAAAACATATTAGTGTGCCATTTATCAATCGCATATCATCCTGCTCTTGATCAAGCTGGCTGTTTTGCTTATGCTGAATTGGATGTCCGGCATTTGTTTGATATTACGTCGCAGTGGAAGTTTCTTGATTTAGTGGAACTTGTGATTTAGAAGATTTGGTTTGTTAATAATGATCTATAGGCACGTAAAGAATTTTCTTCACGGTGCGAAGTATCACCGTATACCCAAGAGACATGGAGCTGTCCACTTGCATTTGATGCTATGTCATTGTTACTCGACAGAATCACAGGAAGAAGCTTTGTCTTTTAAATGGTACGAGAAAGCATACCCAACTATAACAAAATTGACCCATCAGTTACAAAGTGTGGACTCCATTGACGGGAAGCTAGTGAATGTCAATGATGGTTCGATCATTATCGATGATCGAATTGCGCACAAGATGCTTACTTTGAAGTCACTTGTAAGGGTCTTTATTGGATCCCCAGTGGTTCAGCGTAATCTTAGGGAAAGTATAAAGGACTTGTCAGCTAATCTGAAATGCAAGCCAGTTGCTTTCTTTAGTAAATCAAGTGAAAGAGAGCCTATGATTGTAAATTCACTCACCAAAATTAGCAATTTTCTTAATGTTTCTGCTCAGCAAAGGAAGGTGGTTCGCCATACAATATGCCCGCAGGTAACTCAGCATCGGATATGGAAAGGTGCTCTTGAGGAGATATTGAATGATCTCAAGTTAGAGATGGACTCATTATGCTATGAATATTCAGGCAAAGGGAATAACATGGGCCAGCAGATAGTTTCTAGCTGTTTAAAGTTCTTAGCTGATGCTGACAATTCAGATCATGACTGCACTTCATGGATGAAGATTGGAACCTCTAAAGGTGTCGACTCTTTTGGTTCAGGTACATGGGAAGATCTGCTTGAGATGTTCAGTGATCTCATTGGGTGTTTGCAAAGTCAGAATGGACTACTTTGTCATGTTGCAAAGCTTGAGGTCATGAAGGAAGGGTTGTACCAGATCAAGGATGTGTTGGTTGATAAGGGTATTGGTTACAAGGAGGTTCGACATCAAGAAAACCTGGTGCGGAAGAAGCTCTCCAAGACACTGGGTCACTCTTCACGTTGTTTATTCACACTTTTGTCCTATTACCTCTATGGATATGTTAGGGACATGGAAGTTGATATATGTGGGGGAATTTACGTTGGTGATAATGGAACCAGGTTCTGCTTGTACATGGGGAGGATTTTGACTTCGGATGAGGAGAAAATTGTTAGGAGTGGGGTCAAGCAGTTGGACAGGGCCCTTGGGCTATTCAAGTTTGTATGGGACGCAGCAGGGATGCAAGGTGTTTTGGAACTGCAAGGCCATCTATGGTGTGTGGGGGCCAAGAATAGGATGCTCACATATAGAGGAACCTTATTTTTTGTACATGGTTTCGGTCTATGACAGAAATTGCATTGAAGAACCAAAACAGTTGTAACTTTCATATTTCATAAAGAAGTTTGATCATATTAGTGCTGGTATGCTATTCCATCAATTACTTCCGTTCATCAAATTCATAAATACAGAGTTTTTATTTTACTTTCCAGAGCATTCGTGGATATGGATGCTCTAGTCTCTCTTTGTTTAGATGGATGCCAAACATGTCATAATTTTTTACATATCATATCAGCTTCTGCAACTAAAAGTAAGCTACTTAAGGAGAGTTTATTGCTTTTATCTTTATATTCGTTCTTTGCAGTTTAAATTGTATTACCTATAATGTTCTCGCCTTTCAGATGCAGGTTCTAATGCTGATTTAAGTACTGGGTGGACGCTGCAAAATATTGCAACTTAGCAAGTAGCTTTTTCCTGATTATTGCCGAGTATATTCTACATGGCAACAATTGCGTAGGAAAAGTATAATAAACAAGCATTAGAAAGAAACGAACTTGTGACGGAAGGAATGGATGCATAATGGGCGACAAAAATTGACATAAAGGAAACGATTGTTACACGACTTGAATTCAATATGAGAGCAATTGAAATGATACAACTAGTTGGCCTGTTGTTGGGTTCCTGGCTCTTTAATGGTAATTTACCTAGCATCCAACCTCAGCTTAGTTCATGAAGAGTGTGACAAAGTAGCAGAAGGCAGAAAATAGTAGAGAAAGGAAGAATGGACTAGGAAAGAAGAAAAAAAGAAATAGATAGGAGTTTGTATTGATTTCTGTAAAAGTATGATGATAATCCATATGTTTCCTGCCTTAAATAGGTTATGACAGTGGTTTCTTTTGGGAATTCTGTTACAAACAGAATGAAAGACAAATAACTAAAATGACAGCTAAAGACGGATTGAGATTCTCTCATTTTCAAGTTGAACATGAGAGGATCTTGATTCAATACAAAATGACAAACTAACAGAACGGCCAGAAACAAAAAATAACAACTTTCTTGTGCCCATCTGCTGACAATATTCCTTCATTTACTGGCCAGCTACTGGTTGCTCCTTGATACCCTTCTAATTTCTTCAAATTTCTTGTCATTTGGGCCAAATTGCTATGCTCTACTGTGATTCCCTTACAGCCTTTCATGTTCTTCAGCTATGCAAGCTTGGATCCTGACACCTGTATAATGGAACACACAGCCTGTATGAAAGTTAGCACAAGAAGAATAACTCCTGCAATGACAGAAATGGCTGTCCATGGAGTGTTGAAGTAATTGTGCTTTAACGTCGCCTTCCACCTGTGCCAACGGACTTTGCAGAAGGTATTAAGGTCTTCACAGAGAAGAGAATAATAAAACACATGAGAATCATATAGTATTTCCTTGGCAAGGTTGTTGAAAAGCGTTGAAGCTTCTACGTTGTTAGCCAGCATGACTTTCATAATCCCATACTTGACAAGTACTTCCACATCATGGGGAGTGTTTATAAGGCTGTCCATGATGACTATATAATCACTAATGTAGGAAGTGTGACAATGGCACTGCTCGAATGCAATAAGATTCCGGAAAAAAGCTTCTGTTATCTCACTCACTCTTATATATGGTATTTCCAGAACTCCATCATTAAATTGTATGTCCAGCAAGTGTGTTGTTGATGCTACCTTAAATTTGACTCCAGCTTCACGCAGCTCAGTTGAGCTTCTTGTCATTTCGAACTTGCGATTTTCTCTTGGTGTCTGCCTTGGTTTGATTGGTTGGTGACAAAGCCTGAGAAAATCAACGAAATGATTTACTTCAGAGCGTCTCATGGGATGGGATGCACGTCCTAGTTGCATATAGGAATTGAAGTAAACACGGGTTAGCTCAAGGATGGAAGGCCATTGACTTGAACCAGAAGCTGCTATGCTCTTGGCAAAGTCCAAGATATCCCCAAGAATGAAGTATGGAAGCTGATTCTCGATCAATAGCATGTCACGATATATATCAAACATAAGGCTCGATCTATCATAAACGCATTCTATGGCGCATGTTAACTGAGGAATAACTTTTCCCAATAAAATATCAATGGTAAAGGTGGCATCGACAATAAGAATTTGCACAAATTCATCACTGGTAAGCGCAATGGTCTCAGCATAACAGTTTCGTGCTCGCTCCTCCCGGTCTTTGATGAATTTTACTAGATCATCCAACTTTACCCTAGTTTGCCGCAGAAAATTCTGTAAATGCCTCCATTTGTGCTCTTCCATGGCTTTCAAGCCAGGCTTGCCATGGTGAAAGGGACCAATTGAAACTAAGCGAGGCGTGTAGGCATTGTGATTTACATCTCGGATTCTCTTGGGAACTCTATAAATACAACGTTCTGAGGATACAGGAGACAAGTTCTCTAACCTGCTTTTCATAGAAGTTAACAACAGACTGGCGTGTGGATCTTCCATGCCAATTGAGACATCAGTGGTTGATTCTCTTGGAATTTCCATCAAAACAGACCACAAAAACACTAGCAACAGCAGCAGACGCAAGGCTTCTATAAATGGAAGAAGAAACAGAATGCAGTAGATAAGAGGGCAGCGTAGAACCTGCTATCTAGGTGGAGAACGCTTGAAGGTATTGTGATGATGGTTTGTTCTCTTCTTCAGATGCAAAAAATTTACAAAGTCGGGGGATGAAATTATTTTAATTCTGTCATTTTCATTGTCGTCTTCATTTTTACTTGCCCAAGGAAACAGAAAGTCAACAGGGTATGCAGAAACTCCATTTTTCTTTTTCACACTCTTTTCCAATTGCCAGTGGAACAGAGCCCAGATTTTGTGTTTGGGACTAATCTACTCTATTCACTTATTCAATTTTACAACTCATGAGGTCAAAGGAATAATGAAGCTGAGAGCTGACTATTAATTTTTTGAAAATATGTGGAATAGAAAATCAAATATTAATAAAAGCAAAAAATTATAGGAAGTTCTTTAGGAGTAAATTATCAAAAATCTACAAAGTTGTAAGGTTAAATTTGAAATATAAGAATTATCGGTAAAAAAAATATATTAAAAAAAAAGTTTGGAGAGGCGATGGCCCCCTTTTGCAATGTGTTTGGCATGAGAGGAATTTTTAGATTGATTCAGGATAACATTATTAACTAAATTAATTATATAGTGATATATGATTTCATTTATTAATATATATGTATAAAATTTTTGAGACTTAAATTTTTTTGATGTGTGTCTCTTTTTTATATAAACACTTATTATTAACATATGAGATTTAAGTTTTTATGTAACTTTGTAATTTTATTTATTAATTTATTGAGTAATAAATTATACTTTTAATTAAATACTAATTTTAATTTTTAAAAAATAATATATTAATAATAAATTAATGTTCTAATTAGATAATTATTAGTTGTCTGATTATTTTAAAATAATAGATTAATTATATTATAATATTATATTAATTAATAAATTAATTTTTTAATTAAATAGTACTGTTAATTATAAAAATAATATTTTAAATATTATATTTACTAATAATATAATTTTTATTTTTAAAAGATAGTAATATCAAATTATATTGATAGCAATAATTTATACAATATTAGCATTAATTATTAAATATTTTTAGAATAATTTTATATTTTTAAAATATTAAAAAAATTAACAGAAATAAAAATATTTAATTTGTTAATATTTTTAAAAAATAGTAAATAATATTAAATTTTTATTAAATTTTATTTATAAATTAAATTTTATAATCATATAATTATAACGTTCACGTTTGATCTTTCTTCTTGCTAGAATAAATAGATAGAAAAATCTACTTAGCTTACGAAATAGTAGGTTAGTACTTTCTTGTTATGTGAGAGCAACGTTATTAAGAATGTCATAATTGATGAGACAATCATGGACCAGAACAGAAGTAATATGCTATTAACTTACTATTGCTTTTCTTCCCAGATTGGAATTTAATGGAAGCAATTCTTGAAATGGTATGACTATAGACAGTTGCTTTGACAAGGCTACGAAAGAGCTGATATCCCTTCATTGTACCCATAGCCAGTTCTCGACAATTCAATTTTCAATAAGCAACTGCACATCCTTGGAAGTGTTGACGCCATAATTAGTGGTAATCACACAACCATCAATGTAACTAATAGAACAATGGCATTGCTCAAATGCCAGGAGATTCCTGAATAAAATCTTCGTTGCTCCAACTATTTGCAACTTTGGGATGTGCAAGTTTCCATTATTGAACTGAATGTTGAACAACAGAACGAGTTCTTGCACCCACCTTGAACATGAAACCAGCCTGATGGAGCTCTATTGCACTAGGTGTTATTGGAGTTCTGAGTTTCTCTTTTGATTTCAGCTTGGGAGCTTGATGGCAAATCCATAAAAAGCCAACTAAATGTTCTATCTTAGATGATTGGTCTTTCTCAAAATTTCCATCAACTCCCTCCCAACTCCGAAATATCTTTTGAGAACTGAGGTAAGCCTAATTATGGATAGATTTGATGATTCCCGTAAGGCAAAGTAATATTGGCTGGACAGGGTAGGTCCTCAAGAATGAAGAAAGAATATAGGCTTAGTGCATGCATCACAACTAATAGAAAAATGATACGTATTTTATCATTTAAAATTAATAATAAAATCCTAAAGTATTCTACAAGGCGTGTAACCTTAGTCCTTTGAAGAAAGCCTTGTAAGTACCTTCTTTTATGCCCTTCCATGGCTTTTAGCTCCTCTTTGCCATGGTGAAGCGCTCTGATGGATGGAGAGTAGCTGAGGTCTATAAGCCTTTCCATTCAAACAGCGTAGTCATTTTCGAACTCTATAGATACAACATTTGGAAGATAAAAGTAGGCAAGTTGTTCTCACCATTCAAACAAGTTTCTAATTCTTTAATGTTTGATCAGAGCATCATTTGCTTGTTTCCCTTGCCTTGCTTGCTTGCTGCTTCACAACTTCACTGCCAACAAAATCAAGAAAACCTTCTGTGGCTTCTGCTTGTTACACTTTTTCAATGGATCTACTGCTAAAAGAAGCTGATATTTTTATTATTGATGATAAGAGAAAGGTTATTCCTTCCTTCAGCAGGTGACAATGACAAGGCAAAGAAAAAAGAAGAAAAATGCAAGGCTTAGTGCTTGATGGGTCTGCTGTTACTTTGCAGAAAATTCAAAACATAGGTTATCTTTTAACATGTAAAATACACAAGAATTAGCAAATAGAGGATAGTAAATAATGGCATAGAATGTGATGAGTGAATATCTGGACATAACCACTTCTTGTCGTTTTCCATTTCTCTCTTTTCAGGTCAATGAATATGATTTCTATCAATGAAATGCTTGCCCGCTTTCCACTAAAGCACCATTCTGCAGAAGTCTTGTGGGTCCAGCTCCTGTTATTTTAGGCTGTGGCTGCCTGTTCAGATTAAAAAAAACTAAACTCTAGTTCATCTTTATTATCGTTGGAGAAGTCTTAACTAAAGTTCTCATTTACGTTTCTGTTAATGTCTTGCTTCATAAAAACAAAAGAAAATTAATGGAATAATCCAAACCAGTTTAGCGTAGTCACTGTCCAATATCTGTGTGGAGCAGTTGTTATTCCGACATCATACATTTTCCCTTTTCCAACTAATAATAGAAACCTAACCAAAACCCATGCACCAACCAATAAGAACCATCTCTGTCAACTACAATGGAATCCTTTTTGTTTCTTCTTATATGGGAAATATAGGGAATAATGAGTCAGAAGTATCCAACTCTTCTTCTTTTCTTTCAATTCTGTTTTGCATTCTTGAATTCTCAATTCTGATACCCCTTTCTGCCAAAGCAGCAGGTGCCATCTAAGATGCTTGTAGTTTTGCCTTTTTTTGCTTACTTTTGTTATTGAATATATATGATCATTCATCTAAAATGCTCCTCTATTAATCGACTATATAATCTTTTTTCTGTGACCAGGCAACGCGCGATTGACTAGATGGATGGTTCAGGAAATGGTCCTATTCCTCTGAAAACAGAAGCAGAAGAAAGTTCTTCAACTGAGTTTGATGAGTTTGTAAAGAACATCTCCAAAATGTTAGAACACTTAGAGCCACCATTGTCATCTAACTGTTGTATCTACAGGGTTCCTCCTAGACTTCGCAAAGTAAATGAAGAAGCATACACTCCTCAAGTTATATCCATAGGTCCGTTTCACCATGGCGACCCAAGATTGCAGACAATGGAGAAACATAAATTGAGATATCTCAGAAAATTCCTTGAACGAACTAAAACAAGCTTGAGAAGTTTTGTCCAAGATATAAAGCAGAAGGAAGATAGCATTCGTAGTTGTTATGCAGAAACCATTGAACTGGGTAGCAATGAATTTGTGAAGATGATTCTGACAGACTCTACCTTTATCATTGAGCACTTCTTGAGAAAATATTTCCCTGACTTGCAAGATGAACATGATCGCACAGTATGTAAACCATGGCGGCAAGGTGATATTAAGAATGACTTAATCTTGCTTGAGAATCAACTTCCACTCTTTGTTATTAAGGATCTTTATGAACTGGCCTTTTCCTCATTCCAGAATAAGTGCCCATCCTTTCTTGAACTTGCCTTTCACTTCTTCAAGTCTTTTAACAATCAGGGCAAATCCCCTCAAGAAGGAGCAAAACATTTTACTGATATGCTGAGAAGTTTTCTGCTACCTTGGTGCAAAAGTTCAGAACCCACGGATGATGATAAAATGCTATATATTCACAGCGCAACGGAGTTGCAAGGGGCAGGAGTCAAGTTCAAGGTTAGCTCAACCAAATGCTTACTTCGCCTGCAGTTTACCGATCAAGTACTAGAAATTCCCCGGTTTCGTATTCACAGCAGGACCGAATCCATTCTTCGGAACCTCATGGCCTTGGAGCAATGTTTATATCCATGTAATACATACATTTGTGATTACATTTTTCTTATGGATTGTCTCATCAACACTGAAAATGACGTGGACCTACTCATCGACAAGAAAATTATAGTTAATGGGCTTGGTAACAGCAGTGAAGTGGCAACTCTGTTGAACAATCTCTGCAAGCATATAACATTATGTGAAGGTTGTTTCTTTTACTCGAAGATTTCTGAAGAACTGAATAATTACTACGAAGTCCTTTGGCACAGCTGGAATGCAACCTTCATTCGTGATTATTTTGGCAACCCATGGCTAACTGCTTCAACCATTGCTGCAGTTGTGCTCCTCATACTCACTCTTGTGCAGACCATATTTTCTATTATTTCCTTGTACATGTAACTTCAATGCTTGTAGCCTTGTAGGGCGTGTCCACCTCAACCTACACCTTTGTAATTACACATGATCATTATCATCTACTCTCTTTTTCTTTTTGCTTCAAGTTTTTACAAATCGAACAAGTCTTAAAACAAATTTCATCTCTAAATGATCTACGTAGACGCAATGTAGAAAAGAAAAACATAATATGTAACAGAAGTGGAAGCTCAAAGAAATATTTTTCCATTTCCTCTATAAACATCTCCATAAGATTGAAAATCATCTTCATCTTCT